>NC_141873.1:67270755-72270755 GCF_056163025.1 Triticum urartu | reverse complement strand
GTCGCCGTAGAATAACAGGGGGTGTGGGTGAGTAGAGGGATGGCCTGGCCAGCGGTGGGAGTAGTAAGGGGCGGTGAGGCTCCGCCGCATCGCAGCCGGCCACGGGAGGCAGGAGCACGAGGCACGACCGCCGCTGGTTGGGCGGCTGGAGCAAGAAGACCAGAGGTTGAAGAAGCACTACGGCCGTTGGATGGACATCGTACGGTCACTGGACCTAGAATCGTGCATATTGACTAAGTTGACAAAGCCCTCTGTCCCCGTCAACTTAGTAGGCCCACAAGTCAGCCTGCCACTATACTGGGTCCCAGATAATAGGGGGAGTATTCATTTTTTTTGTGCGTAATAATGAGGCACTTCCTTGCGTGCGAAGATATAGCTGGTGGGTCCGAGCTGTCAGCGGTGGTAACATTTTTTTCGCGAAATACAGAGGCCCTTTCGGTGGGTCCCTGATGTCAAGTGGAGGAATCATTATTTTGCGCGTAATAAGAAGGCATTTTCTTGCGTGCAGCCGTGGACCCAGTTGTCAGCCTCTCCATGTAGAGTCCACTTCAGATGCATGTTGGTCGTTGACCATGTTGACCAGGCCGCGCCGAGAGCACCAGGGCGGTGGACAACGGCAAGGCCTAGGAAGGGAACGACACAGAGGCGGGGAAGACTCGACAGTTGTTTCCCACGCGGAGGGGAGTATGACTGTACGAGGGTTTACTGGTTCGTCTGCCGTCGCTGGAGAATAACATCAGGTGTGGGTGAGTAGAGGGATGGCTAGGCCAGCGATGGGAGTACGGTGGGGCGGTGAGGCCTGCGCGGCAGCACAGCCGGCCGCAGGAAGGACGGAGCAGGCAGTCCCGCCGGCGCATGTTTGAGTGGCTAGAGCAGGAAGAGCAGAGATTATAGAAGCACGACGGTCGTTCGATGGACATCGTACGGTCACTGGAGTTAGAATCGTTCATATTGACTAAGTTGACAAAGCACTCCGTCCCCATCAGCTTAGTAGGCCCACAAGTCAGCCTCCCACCATGGTGGGTCCTAGCTAGCAGGGGGAGTATTCATTTTTCTATGTGTAATAAGGAGGCACTTCCGGTGGGTCCGAGCTGACAGTGGGGGAAACATTTTTTCGTGAGATACGGTGGTCCGTCCGGTGGGTCCCAGCAGTCAGGGGCAAACGTTTTTTTGTGAAATACGGTGGCCCGTCCGGTGGGTCCCAGCAGTCAGGGGGAAACGTTTTTTCTGCGAAATACTGGTGGCCCGTCCGGTGGGTCCCTGCTGTCAGGTGGAGGAATAATTATTTTGCGCGTAATAAGGATGCACTTCCTTGCGGCTGTCGTGGACCCAACTGTGAGCCTCTACACGTACAGTACTATTCCGATGGAAGTCGGTCGTTGACCACATTGACCATGCCATGCCGAGAGCACCACGGCGGTGGACGACGACGAGGTCTAGGAAGGGGATGACGCGGAGCCGGGGAAGACGCGGCAGTGGATGCCCACGCGGAGAGGAGTATGAGGGTTCACGGGTTCAGCTGCGGTGTGAGGCTGCCGTCGCCGCAGAATAACAGGGGGAGTGGGTGAGTGGAGGGATGGCCTGGCCAGTGGTGGGAGTAGTATGGGGACGGTGAGGCCTACGCGGCAGCACAGCCAGCCACGGGAGGCAAGAGCATGCGGCACGACCGGCGCTGCTTTGGGCGGCTGGGGCAAGAGGACCAGAGGTTGAAGAAGCACTACGGCCGTTGGATGGACATCCTTGACCACGCCGCATAGAGAGCACCAGGGCGGTGGACGATGGCGAGGCCTACGAAGGGAACGACACGGAACCAGGGAAGACACGACAGTGGCTTCCCACGCGGTGGAGAGTACGAGGGTTGACTGGTTCGGCTGTCGTCGCCGGAAAATAACAGGAGGTGTGGGTGAGTAGAGGGATAGACAGGCTAGGGATGCGAGTATGATGGGGCCGTGAGGCCTGTCCGGCAGCACTGCCGGCCACGGGAGGCAGGAGCAGGTGGTTCCGACGGAACTGGTTTGGGCGGCTGGGGCAGGAAGATCAGAGACTGAAGAAGCACGATTGCCGTTAGATTGACATCTAACGGTCTGACGCTGGTAGAGTCGATTGTTGACTAAGTTTCTTTTTTGAGAAACCTTGTGTACGCATGAACTTAGTAGGCCCACAAGTCCGCCTCCAAATCTGTGGTAGATAACATAAAGCCCATTTGCTATTTTTTATAATTTGCAGCCCATTTGCTAATTCTTAAGTAATTTATTATAGCCCATTTTCTGCCCAGGACCACGGTCAAAAAGTTCAACCTTATTTTGCATTTTTCGGTTGAGTCCGAACTGTTGTAATCCCGAAATGATAAACATTTTTTAAGAACTTATTGATTTGCGAAAAAATCGTTTTGTTTTTGTAAGCAAATAAGACGTGGGACAATTGAGTTGGTTTAAGGGAAAACCAGTGGTAAAAAAATCAGCGCTGGGTGGGAAAAAACAACAAAAATAAGGATGTAAATATGAAATGGAAATTTTATGTGTTTTCAATATAATGATACGTGTATATGAACTAGTAAAACTATAGGTAGAGATTAGAAAACGGATGTAGGACATGCGTTTCAAGAGGATAATAGAACTGGGCTATGTGTTTGATTTAGTAAAAAAACTGACTGCGGATGTTGTAAGACAAAATATAACTAACGCTGGCGGGCCAGAGGCCAGTAGATACCTGCTGGATCTTTGTGCCCCGTTGTCGTCATGGGCTGGGCCTGTTAAAGACAAAACCAACCCTGGGCAGTCTACAGCCCAGTTGAAACTTGCTCGACCTGAAAAAACAATATACGTGCTCAATAAACGAGAGAATTCTACAAGTACAGACTGATAAATGGGATGCAGCACGGATATTGTTTTTTTATCGTGATAATAAGTGCATGCACTTGTTTCAAAAAAATTGGAGAACTGGGAATTCAAATGGCGGGTGCTTATGCTACCCATCAAATAAAAATCAGGTGCCTAAAAATTCGTTTCGAAACAAATGATTCAGCTTTATATCCACGTCGACCCTCGGCATGATGGTTGGAAGCAAATGCAAGTTCATACCAAAAGATCATTAATAACAATACCAACTTGCGGACGACAAGGTAGTACAACTACCAATACCAAACTAACTTATAATATTTTTACTACTGGCCCTAGTGTTCGTCTGAAAATCTTGCAGAGGACCAGCTCTCGCTCCTTCTCTTGCTCTAGGTCCCCGAGGTGGTACTGGTGCATCACCCAGTTGGTCCTCTGCTGGTCGAAGTTCTTGTTGGTGTGCAGCACCAGAACCTTTTTTGCTGCCCGTCTGCCGGCTGTTGACCATCACCGACAAGGTATTGTCGGTCTTGTGCCACATCGCGTGCATGCTGCACTCCGACTGTATCTTGCGACGCGTCCACATGCCCCTTTTGAACGCCCTGGAATTGTGCTGGAAGAAATGCTTCCTTAGGCCACTCAGTGTGATACCTGCAGTATTGTGGAATACAGGTTTTAGTGTACCTAGTTGGCATTTTCATAACATCATTGGCATGTTCCAGTCACTTGTTTCACTTTTTATTAACTGTCAAATTGTAATTGCTTCACCAGGTCTGCGTCTAAAAAGAAAAATAGAGCTATAAACAAAGGAATATGTCTGTGCAAGTAGACGACCGATCTGTGTCTTACCTGGAAGTTTCTCAGGTTGGGTGTAGCATATGTCGTGCTCGCTATCGATGGTTGGTATAAACAAATCGATGAGAGACTGAAATCTCGCACTGTCAGCACTCACTTTGGCCTCAAGGTGCTCGATCAGCTCCTAATCCGTGGGATCGAACTTGACGCCAGCCGGCAGCACCGGCCAATCCTTCTTCGACTTGCATCGGTAATTCCAGTTATATGGTATTCAATGTATGATCAATCGACTGTGTTAAGTGAATGATGAAAGATTTCGACAGATAAGTGGTACTCCAAATCTGAAGTCCAGAATACCCGAACACGCCGCCGGGATTCTTGTGTCACCTCACGTGCGGCGAGTAGTCACGTCAATTCAATGTGTGGACATGATGAATAATTTGACCGACGTATACTAGTACTGCTACTATACTGGAGTACTTACTAGTCGTATTTAGTGTCACAATTTATACATAGGTTTAACTAACAAGTTCGCACTTGAAGCCTAACTGATATATATAGGGTGGTCTATTATGATAACACCCCTTAAGACCCTTATTCTACACATCCCCACCTTATTCTGATAACACCTGACCCCCACCCACGAAGAAAAAACCCAACCCCCACCTTATCCACCAGCCCACTCATCTCACTCCCCGTGCTCCCCACGGCCTCGTCCTGCCAACCCGCCGCCGCCCACCTCGCGTCCCACCTTTCCCCCCGCCCCTTCGCACCACCGCCCCACCTCCCTCCGCGCGCCACCGCCCCACCTCCCGCCCCACCTTCCACCCCACGCCTTCGCCCCGCCGCCCCGCCTCCCGCAGCACGCCGGCTCTCTTTCTCGCCACCGCACTACCGCCCCACCACATTCTACCGGCCGCCTAGAAGCGCCACGCTGCCGGCCGCCCCGCGCCGTTGGGGATCCACCAGCACCAGATCCGGCCACCGCGCCACCCAGCCGACCTACGCCGTCGCGGATCCTGTCGCCAGTGACTGGTCCGACCGCCCTTCTTCCTCCTCCTGCGGCACCGACGACCAGTGCCTGCACCTCCTCTGCTGCTTCTCTCTATGCAGTTTGACAGCTCCGGTGGCTCTTCGTCCATGGATTCGGCCGTCCCCCGACCATTGGACCGCGGACGGTGAGTTGCTCCGGTGAGATCCCCTCCGAGGGCCTGCACTCACTGCTGCTCCCGTGTGTGTGCAGTTCATAAGGAGCGCGCATGCATTTTCTTTGGTGGCGCGGTGCCACCCTCTTCTTCATTCCCGAGAATTTCCCCCCACGCCCTACCTCCAATTCCAGCATGATGAGGGCGACGGACATCCATCTCTCACCGGCAAAAATCACGCAGTTCCCCTCCTCCTCCTCCTCTGTAGTGCACTAGAAAACACCTTCGTGCTGGAGGTAATGGGCGTGTGCACCGATGCAGTTCAACCAGATCCTACCAGCAGTGCGCCGTTTGCACCGATGTGGTTTCATGCATGGCCACCGCGCGCTGTCGCTCGCGAAGTGACTCCGAGCAGATGGCGGGTGGAGTAGCCCACTACAGCATGGCGTTTCCACCATGGTGTCATTCCTCCTCCTATCCCTCCTCATTTCTCCGTGTGGTTTACAGCAGCCCATTTCTCCGTGTGGTTTACAGCAACCCCGTCGCTGGCTGGTCCTGCTCCTTGCGGCCATTCACTGTGTGGTTTACTAAAAAAATTATCTTGCAGTGCTTGTAGATTGATGCAAATAGGAAATGAGAGTAGAAAAATGTATGTGGATATGGATGAATGCTTGTGTGTAATGTGTAGCGTGGAAACAAAAAATGTAGTCCATTCACGTCGTCCCCGCAGTGCATATTTCATTAACCAAAAAAATATATGCAGTGCACTACGGGAAAACTAAACTCTATAGAGAAATAATAGAGGAAACTATAGTGCACTGCGGTCTTAAAAAAAGTCCACTCTAAAGGACTTTGAAGTACTCTTCACTTGGAAAAATGTATTTAAAAAGTTTAAGTTGTGTTTGTTGAAAAGACATTTAAACCAGTAAAAAAAAGTAATGAGGTTCACTCTCAAGAGTGTTGTAGATCACTTTCAAGAGTGTTAGGGTTCACCTCCCTTCGTCTATGCGGTCCACTCTCCTTCATTTTTTTATAAAAAGATAAACGAATCCATGCAACTCGCTTGACCCTTGTATGAAGTGTGGTTTTTCGTCTGAAGCAGTGTAATTTTATATTGGATGAAGTTCACTCTCGATTTGAGTGTCGCAAAAATGTTTTCGTGTGTCTCAGAATTCAGTCGACTACATCAACACTTGCAGTGCGTTTGGTCTTCGAATGTCGTTCACTTTTGAGAGTGATGTTGTTCACTTGCGCCCAACATTAGAAGTGTGAAAATTTTAGCGAAAACAACAAGATAGTAATGTGGTTCACTTTGATATATGTCACGGTTCACTTGCCTCATCTCAGCGGTCCACTCTCGTTCATAAAAAAAAGTTGGAAAAAAGACAACAAAAACTTTTGCGAGAAAGTTTATGTCCGACAAAAAGAAATCATGAAGTTCACTTGACTACCTGCTACAGTGTGGTTTTCCGTTTTAAGCAGTGCGTTCTTCTGTCCGATGAAGTACACACGATGATTTTGGTCTCGCGAAAAACAGAGTGTCCGCTTTTCGGTAAATTTAAAACTACTCTTAAACCGTAAGGAATTAGAAAGAGTGTTCTACATGAAAATGTTGCGTCTCGTTGATATCTTTCCAATGGCATATCATTTGAATCATTTTGACAAACGGTTTGTAAAAATTTCGCGAAAAAACGGCCGCTGCCACTTGTCATCTGCCGCACGATTTTCAAAATTAACTTAAAACTGTAAGGAATATCAAAACCATTTCTACATATGAAAGTTGCGCCTTGTCCATAGATTTACAATGACGTATTACAAGCCTTGTTTCGACAAACGGTTCAAAAACTAGAGCGAAAACAGTACCGAAAATTGCAAAAATTTCAAAAAAAGACAGAATTCCGCGATTTAGTAAATTTGAAACTGCTCTTAAACCGTAAGGAATTAGAGAAAGAAATACATATGAAAAATATGCACCTCGACGATATCTGTCCAACGGTGTATCATTTGCTATATTCCGACAAGCGGTTTAGAAAAAAATGCGAAAAAACGCTCGCTGCCACTCGTTGTGGGCTGCACCATTTTCAAAACTGCTCTTAAACCGTGAGGACTCTCGAAAAGTGTTCAACATGGAGAAGTTGTGCCTAATCCATAGCTTTTCAACGATAATATTACACGCCTCGTTCCAACAAATGGTTAAAAACTAGAGAGAAAACAGTACCAGAAAAAACAATGCGTGAAGTTTTTTGCCACGGGAAGTTCACTCGCCTCAGTACTGCAGCACACTTGGTTCAAACAATGACGTGCACTTGCGTTGAGGGTGCAGTGCGGAAGTATTATCAGAATAGACCGGCTGTATATATATAGGACAGCACTATTCTAATCCTAGGATTAGAATAGTTATTTGGATCACATCCAGCCCTATAAGGGCCCAACAGCTTCCTCCCGAACTTCCTGAACTTGCAGATAAAAAAACAATGCCCCACGCCCACCACTTCCCCTCCCCGATCCAGCGCCTCCCCCCACCCCTAGGGCAACCGCTGCCGCCCCTGGCTCCGGCGCGTGGCCACCCTGGCCCCCACGGCTTTCCTTCGCCGCCGGCGAGCCTCCATGGCTGTCCTCCTCCTACCATCTTCCACGGCCACCGCTCCTCCCCAGGACCTCCACCCGCCGCCGCCGTAGTTCCCCGTCGCCTCCGTCCACTTCCGCTGCCGTGGATCCCCGTCTTCATCGCGGCTCCCCAACACCACCACCTGATCAACCGCTGCGGTCCAGGATCCCGCGTGCCGTCGCGGGCTATGGATCCATTATGCCGCCTCTGAGCAGTGGATCCCGCTCAGTTTAACTTCTCTAAATCCACTAGCCCTGATGGGTAGCGCGTGGGAGGTGGTGCTGCTCCAACGAGCTACTCCGTCCACGGGCAAGGCGCGTCGATGGCTACCTCTTCCCTCTTGCTACCTCCAACCCCGAGCATGACGTCTCCATGCTCCACTCGCCGGTGACCACCATTCCAGGTGCAGACTGGGCACTACCTGCAGATGGAGGATATGTCGACCTGCAGCTAGAGGAGGCCCTGACCTGCAGCAAGCCATGCACGCCACTCGACGCCCATGATGTCCAAGTTCTTGCCACTCACGTCGTTCAACTCTGTCGTGTTCCACATGAATGACCCCACTCACGAACTCCCTGAGACCCCCCTCATTTTGCAGGAGCTTGCTACTCTGAAACAAACTCTACACCATTTCCATTCTTCAGGAGTTTAGGTACCTAGGTTGCTGACTATGAAAACCCGCTCTGATTGTGCTAATTGGTATTATTAAACTATAATTGTCTTGTAAAGTGTAAAATGCTCATGCACTTTGGACGTTAGCCATGGGATTTTTTAATGTTGTGTTCCTCCCGTCCGTCATTGATTAGAAATGTGTTCTGAACACTGATGTCAGAGCAAAAACTGTTGTGTTCCTCCTGTCCGTCCTTGATTCAAAATGTGTTCTGAACACAGACTTGATTTTGTAGTCATGTGGTTTGCAGCCTCCTCACGTGAACCAAGATGTTCAGATTTTGGTTTTGAAACGTATGAGCATGTTGACGAGAGATGAAAGTACGAAGAAGTCCAGAAAATGATGTACACCTATTATTTTTCTCCCTCAACAAGTGTGTGCGCTAGTGTGTTTTCTCTCTCAACAAGTGTGTGCGCTAGTGCACATATTGATTGAGAACTAGAAAAGCCATACTTTTCTAACAATTTAGAAATTCAACGACTTCCGCCTAGAATGTTCAAAAGACAATGTTTTGGGAGAAGACATCTTGCCTAGAAGATGCACCTAGAATAAAAATCATTCGTCAGAGATACAATTTATTTTGTTGTGGTCGCTCACTCATGTTTCTAGAAAAAACCTAGATGTTCACATTTAAAAGATGAAAAAGTTTAATGTTTGTTACAAAACCCAACGAAGGTCAAACTAAAAAAACAAAGCATCTTAAAACAATTTTATAAAAAGGGATTTTTTTTGCATTTTAAGAAACCTAGAAGGTCAAATTTTGAAAACCGAGTGGATTGATGTTTATTAGAAAACAAAGATTTTCTTTGCTGCTAAAAGAAATAAAACTAGTAAGTCCAGGTATAGAAAAAGGAGCATTTCAATGCTTATACGAAATTCGGATTTTCCTTATTATTAAATAATGAAAACAAGAAGTTCAAAAGTGAAAACACAAGAAGTTCAATTTTTAAAAATAGAGCAGTTCAAAACTTATAAAAAGGGATTTTCACCATATCTAAATAGAAAAAGGAAATCTAGAAGTTCAAATTTAAATAAGGGACCGGTTCACATATTTATTACAAAACTAGGATTATTACGTTAGTAAAAGAAAAAAAACCAAGAAGTCCAAATTACAAATATAGAGCAGTTCGATATTTATAAAAAAAAGATTTTCCTTCTTACTTAAGACTAAAATCAAGAAGTTTCAACTTGAAAATAAGGAAGTAGTCCGATGTATATATGGAAAACTCAAATTCTTTTTGTTTCTAAGAAAAATAAAAGTATGAAGTTCAATATTAAAAAAATTGTTTGATGCTTATTTAAAAAACACATTTTTCCTAAGAATAAAACTAAGAAGTTCAAATTAAAATAATAGAGACTCCGAAGATTATAAAAAACTCAAAATTTTCTCGTTACTAAAGAATAAAAACGAAGAAGTTCAAACTAAAAAAAGAACAACTAAAAAAAGTTTATAAATAGATTTTCCCCATTTCTAAAAAAACTAGAGTTCAAAGGAAAATAACAAAGTGGTCGATGTTTATTTAAAAACTAGGACTTTACCATTATTAAAATACTCAAATATCCTTTAATATTAAAGAATCCACCATGATGTCCAATTTTTTTGTTGCTAGAAGTTCAAGTCCTCAGCCGAAGAAAGTTCAAAAATTCTTGTGAGAGAGGTTCAACAAAAAAACGTGACAGAAGTTCAAGGGGAAAACTGCAGGAAGTTCAAGTATTACACGGAATGCGTTTCAGATAAGAATATAAGAATGGAAAACAAAAATCATAGAAGGTTTGTTGCAAGATGTTCATGTGCTCCTTCCGGTGAAGTTCAAGATCTCTAGTGCGAGACGTCCAACCTTCAATTACATGTAAAAAAACAGGCAAAAAACGACGTTGTTTTTGCCATTTTTAAAACTGCTCTCAAACGACAAAAATTGTAACGTTTGTCTACATAAAAACTATGCTCCTATTCATAAGCTTTCCAACGGTATATTATATGCTATATTCTAATGAATGGTTTAAAAGTTTTATGTATACCGTTAAAAACACATTTTTATGCATTCAAAAAAATATTTTGAACCATCGCGAGTATGAAAAACTGATCAACACGGAAAAGTTGGATGTTTTCAGCAGCTTTCCATTGGTATATCATTTGCTCAATTCCAGTAAGTGGTTTGGGAGTTACTGGCAAAAAAACAACACGTCAAAAAACAGAGTGAAGTTCAAACAGAGATGCCGGAGAAGTTTAACTACTTGACGCAGTGCATTTCCATTCGCGTTGAAAATAAAAATCATGATCTCTTCATTTTCTAATTTACTTCAAAACAGCAGGAATATCATTTGTGTAAGTTCAAGTCCTCATCGGAGAAATTTTAAAAAATTATCGTGCGAGAGGTTTGTACAAAAATAATATCATTTATGTAACACTGACGAATGAATGACAAAATTACAAACGAAAATACGTCACAGAAGTTCAACGTGAAAACAACAGGAAGTTCGACTACTATAGTTAATGAATTTGAGATGAAAAACTTTTAAAATTGTCGCGAGTATGAGAAAACGATCAACACGGGAAAGTTGCGTGTTTACAGCAGCTTTCCATCGGTATATCACTTGCTCAATTCCAGTGAGTGGATGGAGAGCTACGAGCAGTGGATGGAGAGCTACCGGCAAAAAAATCACGTGAAAAATAGAGTGAAGTTCAGGTAGACATGCCGAGAAGTTCAGGTTCTTCACGCGGTGCATTTTTAAAGAATCTGTTTCGCGATAAAGGCAGAACGAACGATCTCTCCATTTTCGAAATTACTTGAAAATGGCAAGGAATCACCAAAAACCATCTACATGAAAAAGTTTCGAAAATTTCTGTAGCTTTTCAGCGGTATATTATTTTCCCCATTCTGATAAAGTTTATAGAAATTATGGCAAAAATACGTTTTTAGCCATTTGCACAACTGACATAAAATCGTAATGAATTAGGAGAAACAATATATACAAAAAAAATTCGCATTTCTTCAAGCTTTCCAACGCCATATCATTTGCTACATTTGGACGTACGGTTAAAAAATTTAGCTCGAAAATACGAACTCGGTGGAACTTGTACTGTTTTCTAAATTACTTTTAAACCGTTCAAAATTAGAAAAAACTTTTAACATGAAAAAGTAGCGCATTTCCATAAGCTTTCCAACGCCATATCATTTGCCTCAATTGGATTATCAGTTCAGAAATGGCGTCAAAAATACGAACTCGGCTATTCGGTTTGTGAAATTTTACGATTTTCCGAATTACTCTTTATCCATAAGGAATTATAGAAAACTTTCAACATGTGGAAGGAGCGGTTTTGCAGCAGCTTTCCAACGCCATATTATTTGCCTCATTCTGATAAACGGTTTAAAAATGCGATCGAAAATACGATTCACGTTTTTTGTATGAAGAAAAACGGTTTTCAAAACTGCTCTTAAACCGCTTACATTTTGCCAAAAATTTAACTTGGGTCATGATACTAGTGTGCATAGCTTTCCAACGGTGTATTGCAAGCCCCATTTGGACAATGTTGGCGGAAGTTCAACCTAGCACACGGGGAAGTTCAGGTCGAACAACTCAGGCAGTAAAATTGCAAAAAACGCAATTTCATCATGACCCAAGAGCAAAATTCGCCAACGAGCGAGATTCCCATTTAAAACCGGTATTTAGTTGCTAAAATCGTTTCTAGATTACACTAACATCATATAGAACATGACTAAGCAGAATAATTCGCGGGGGGAGCCACGGTTGCGAAGATAGCCCGAACGTCGGATACGTATAGAGGGAAGTTCAGGCGTGTAACTCGGTCAGAGAAAGTTGAAAAATTTATTGTGAGAGAGGTTTGTACAAAACAAATATCATTTGTGTGACATTGATGAATGTATGAGGAAATTACAAACGAAAATACGTCACAGAAGTTCAACGTGAAAACAGCCGGAAGTTCAACTACTATAGTGAATGAATTTGAGATGAAAAACTTTTAAAATCGTCGCGAGTATGAAAAAATGATCAACACGGCAAAGTTGCGTGTTTACAATAGCTTTCCATCGGTATATCATATGCTCAATTCCAGTGAGTGGATAGAGAGTTATGAGCAGTGGATGAAGAGCTATGAGCAAGAAAAGAACGTGAAAAAACAGAGTGAAGTTCAGGTACACGCGCCAAGAAGTTCAGGTTCTTCACGCGGTGCATTTTTGAAGAATCTGTTTCGCGATAAAGGAAGAACGCATGATCCCGCCATTTTCAAAATTACTTGAAAACGGCTATGAATCAGAGAAAACCATCAACATGAAAAAGTTTCGCATTTTCCGTAGCTTTTCAGCGGTATATTATTTGCCCCATTCCGATAAAGTTTGTAGAAATTATGGAGAAAATACGTTTTTGCCATTTTCGAAACTGACTTAAAACTGTAAAGAATTGGGAGAAACAATACATACAAAAAAGTTTCGTATTTGTTCAAGCTTTCCAACGCCATATCATTTGCTGCATTCGGACGCACGGTTAAAAAATTAGCTCGAAAATACGAACTCGGTAGGACTTGGACCATTTTCTAAATTACTCTTAAACCATTCAAAATTAGAAAAAAAAAACCTTTCAAGATGAAAAAGTAGCGCATTTTCATAAGCTTTCCAACGCCGTATCATATGCCTCCATTGGATTAGCCGTTTAGAAATGACATCGAAAAAACGAACTCAGCTGTTCGGTTTACGAAATTTTACGTTTTTTCAAATTACTCTTTAACCATAGGGAATTAGAGAAAACTTTGAACATGTGGAAGGAGCGGTTTTGCAGCAGCTTTCCAACGCCATATTATATGCCTCATTCCGATAAACGGTTTAGAAATGCGATTGAAAAAACGATTCACGTTTTTTGTGCGAAGAAAAAATAGTTTTCAAAACTGCTCTTAAACCACTTATATTTTGCCAAAAATTTAAGTTGGATCATGATATTGGTGTCCATAGCTTTCCAACGGTATATCTCAAGCCCCATTTGGGCAATGTTGGCGGAAGTTCAACCTAGTTCACAGGGAAGTTCAACGTACTACTAGCGGGGCAGGTCAGGTTGTGATCAGAATATTATTCTGATCCCGTGATCAGAATATTATTCATCATTATTAGTACATCCTACGCAGGTGAGTTAGGATGCACTTGATCCCAGGAAGGTATCTATCCCTCAAACCAAAGGAGTGCTTCAAACTAACAACAATACATAATATCCAACAAAAGAGGGTCGTGCTACAGCAGCAGAATACATGGCTCAGTCTAGATATCAGCACGAATCAAGTTGTGCATATTTGCTGTTCGCATGAACCACATCGCCGCATGTCGGGTTTGCAAAAGCCATCCATCGCATGGAAGCTTGATGCCTTTCACACACTGAAGATTATCTGGCAACAAGCTGTGTTGACGAATCTCTGGATATGGTGATTAATGAAACCCATGGTATGATGTGTAAACACAGCCCCCCCCCTCACGAATGGAAGTTGCATAGCACAGTAATCATCGCCGGTGATATGATCGATGATTGGTTGGATGATCGGATAATTGAGCCCGAGGAACAAGGAGTGGTTGCCGAGGCTGTAAACCCGCCTCCAGTTGAATACGCCTGGCCCAATGGAGCTGTCATCTTTCTCGAACACGAAGCAGCCATAGCCATCAATGTCACGAATGCCCCACGCATTGTACTTCTTGTGATTTGATGTAATGGTTTGGTCAATTTGGTATGTGCGAATGAGCATTAAATGACCGCCGTCAGCTGAACGAGCGATAAACCACCACCCTTCGGCTGGTATGTTTCCAGGTCCTGGAATCATGAAGGATAGCGCATTTGCGTCTGCTGCAACAATTCAAATTGGAGACCAAAAGGACAAAAATAAACAATCATGTTCAGAGTATGTGTGGAATTAAGATTATTATAACAATGACACATATCATAGACAGAGAATTGCAATGCCGTGGTCATAATCATACCCCAAGTTAAAAAAATAAGCCAATGGCTTTCATATTCTAGCAATATGTCATGGTTCAAACATCATGTAACAATGAGAGGAAAACAGCTATGACAGCGCCTACTCATATTCTACCATAGCACTTACTACTAATGTTCTCATATCAACTCTAAGCAATAACATGCGTTGTTATAAAAATCTTGTAAACGAGAGTAACATATAGCAATCATGATGTTATGCTCATAATATGTATTCTAACAATCATTAGATGCCAATTGTTCTCATATCAACTCTAACAATAACATGTGTGGTCATAAAAATCTAGGAAATGAGAGGAACATATAGCAATGATGTGGTTATAGACATGCTATGCATTCTAAATTTGTAACAAATAAACAGGCAGTCATATTCATAAGGTAAAGATGAGATGAGATAGAACAATTACACGACGATAGATTCCACCAGTATAGGCAGCCAATCTGTGCGTCGACCGCGTAAACGATGCTATCGTGCACTATAGCATCAGACAGAAATGTTGCCTCAACAGGATTGATGATGAGCCATAACAATGTATGGCGACCGGATTCCAGATAGACTAATCCCATGCTGAACAAGGCAATGAGCTTGTAATCCATGTAGTCTTCTGATGGTGTGGGCACTTAGCAGATTACAACTTTCTGCAAACAGAGGTCGAGCCAAAAGCTTGACGTGTCTCGTGCATAGTTGGCAGGAGTGTCCGACGGGCCGCGAGGCTCGATGGCGGCGGTATCCAACGATGGAAGGGTGATCTCTTGCTGGGTGTAGATATCCACGAGACGCCACAGACTACCGGTGTGGCGGATGAGGACGATCCAGTTGGCCTTCATGCCCGCCCAGTAGTGGCAGCGCATGAAGGACAGGTGGACGGGTAGTGGTAGCATGTCGAGGGGCACCACGGCAACCTCCGTAGCATCGTCAAGTTGGTTTTTGGGCCACCTGCGAGGATCGGGCATCAGCAAGCAGGGTGTCTTGAAAAGAGCCGGCCGGTTGTAGACGAGTAGACGGTACAAAGACACCGAGCATGCGGCCAGATGGACGGTGTTGAGTAGGTCCATACGACTACAGGTCTGCTCCAAGAGAACACCGGGGAGGGAATTCCAATCGCGGCTCTGCGTGTCAGTCGGTTCTGCCATTGGGGTTTTCGGTGCCTGCAAGCCAGCAGGGAAGTGGATTCTAGCGGGCAAGCGAAGAAGCTTCTCCTCATGTGGCCGAGCAGTGAGCGGGGGGATATGGTACGCGCGAGCTACCAAGGAAGATGGCGCGGGCACGCGAGCAGTGAGCGGGGGTAAATGGTGTGCGGCCGACGATGGGGAAGAGAGGAGGAGGAAGAAGAGATGGCAGTACTAGGTAAGGCAGATTTAGTAACACCAACACGCTGGTTCAGCTTATTAATTACGTGTCCCATCTGCTGCTGTGTGTATTGTCACTTCACTCTGAAGACTAGTTGAATAGTTCTCTCCGACCGAGATGGGGAATAATGGGTAGGGAGGACTTCCTTTCTACAGTATCCCTATGCCTCTACGCTCACTTCACTCATTTTGCTCCGTACCTAGTCACTTGTTGAAATCTGTAGAAAGATAAATACTCCGTATTTGGGAACAGAGGGAGACTTTTACTCCGTACTATTTGGGAACAGAGGGAGTATCACCATATGGAGGGAACAGAGGAAGCTTGAAATATGAACATGTCAATGGGAGGGAGTAAGCCCCATGCATGCATGCAACATGCAACACTCACACGTACACATGGACGCACGCAACACTCACGCACCCATGCGGCACACAGCACACGACGCAACACACACGCTCACGCTCAAGTGCTTAACCTACTCCCTACTTCCGTGAAAGACTGTACATTTAGATATTTACACATTGACCAGGGCATAATTAACGCCCAAAAGTAGCAGACTTATGTGTGCATGCGACCATTGAGATAAGAAGATTAAATGAAGGCCGTTGCATGCTGTAATTAAGGATAGACATGTAGCCTATACCTACAGCACAAGTTGGTGCATTAGTCAATCAATAACGATTTAGATTAAAGGCTAAATGCATTGGAAGTGTAGATGTACATCATGTACCACACTCTTTGTTTTATAGCCGTTGTACACTCTTTGTTGGAAGACCGAAGGAGGACACGTGCATGCACTCACATACACAGCCAGGGCGGTTCACGCGCAAGGGTTGGACTCGTGTCGTGCCTGCGTAAAGTTTTGTTTAACTGATTTCTTTGCTCTGCCAACTGAAGGGTGAGACCCATAAACCAGGTGACAATTTAACCAGTCAACAAAGTGCCACGTCGACTATGTGGCCGGTCAGTAGGGTCCAATACGGTGCTCTACGATGAGCTAGTGATCGTATAATCGCCACAAAACTATATATAGTGACCGTAAAGAGCGTATTGTGACATACGTTGACCGCCAATGTATTTTTCTCGTTTCAAATTAAGACATATTAATCGAAAAGGATGCAGTATGGACTACTACTAGTAGTACTAGTACTGCTTTGGTGTGTCCCGTCAACTCGCCGAACGAGGAGAAGCTTGCATACTACGCCTCTCCCTCGCCCACGCGCGCGGTGGTTCGTAGGACGAGAAGAGGGTTTTGACTATAGCGCCCTCTCCCTCTCCCTCGCCCTCGCCCTCGCGGTGGATGTGCAGCAGTTCAATCGGTGTCAGATTGCCAAAAGCATATTGTACTGTAGTATCATCATTGTTGGACCTTCCGAAGAGGCGAAGAGCCAAGTGCAAGGTTCACACAAGTACGAACTGTTGAACCTCCCGAAGAGGCAAAGAGCCAAGCGCAAGGTTTTATAGGAGTTGTTGTCCTAGTAGGAGTGTACTACAACTATAGCGAACGATGCTACTGTATGATGCCACCACGTCACGTATATCCAAAGCTGCGCCACCTTTTTTTTCTCAAAGAGCGTGTTGGAGCCCATGCAACAACTACACAAGTTGCACGTACACATAACAAATTTACTAGTAATAAATTCTAAAGGACAAATGCCAGTATGCCACACAAGTTCATCTCCAATTCATGTGATAAATTTGTGCATGACTAGTCTACATATATTCACAGCGCTACCGTTCACAATTACCATACTCCACTTACACGTTATAGATGGGCTACATGTCCTCCTCCAGGTTCCAGTCCCAGGTGTTCTTCATGGATGGCACGATCCATAGCGGTGGGCAACGGGAATCATTGTCGCAGCTTTCTAGTCCGGTTCCACATGATGGAGACTGATCCAAGCTGAAGCGGCATAAATCAGGGATAGCGTGTCCCAGCATGTCGTTCATCTAGCGGTGCGCACTGAAGACACAACCATGCTTCATGAACGGCAGGCCTTCCATGTCGTGCACGAAAGGTGGCATCCGCTTCACAATGGGGCAGCTGTCCCCAATGAAAACCGAGTACTCTCCAAGAGTGTTCCTCGGCACCCACGTAGCATCACGGGGGTCGAACTCGGTGTCGTTCATCTGGTACACGCGGCATCCCAGATCTGCACACATGGTGATGTACACAGTCAAGGTCCATGCATAATAATGTTGTGCTCAAATATGGCGGTCAGTAATACTGTGCAGCAAATAGTACTACTCCGGTATAGAGGAAGTAAAATAACCAGCTTATTATATATAGCCACTCTTGGCTACAGGGATGAGATAGTAAGACATGGAAAAACAAAAATGGTGGTAGCTAGTGGGTTCAAGTCTTCAAGGGCCTAGCTAGCTATATGCGTCCTCCAAGGTAAAAAGTACTCCTACTAGTTGGTTGAAAGTGGTAGTTTTTTGTTATTTTTGGTATGTTTTTGCTATTTTTTGGGTATGTTTTTGCTATTTTTTGTACAATAGATTCTTCCTAGGGCTGGTTGAAAGTGGTAGTTTTTTGTTAAATACTCTACATATTGTAAGTAGGAGTGAAAGTTAAGCTTTGGAAGCCAATAAGCAAGGCTAGTTACATACTGCATATGTGTACATGATTGAAAGTAAATATCAGCCATGAGTGACTAATATCTTGATGGAAAACTTGAAACTATGGAATACTAGGAAAAAATGCATGGTTGGAAATACTAGCAATGTTCATGTCATTGCAACGAATCATAATTAGAATAATACCTATTCACAAACTTGGTACAAAACACTCCAATTTTGATATACATATGTCACTAGAGATATATTATGTTTTAATTAGAATATATTCCTTGGGCTGTTTTGGTGAGGTCGGGGAGGGATGTGGTTGGTTTTAAGATACTAATTATGGGTTTTTCTGCAAATTGGTAAACAAGTGGGATGTTGTTGAGAAAAGGCAACAACTTACCTCACAATCGTTAGATGTAGATCTAATGGTCAGAAACGACGGATGGCAGACACACCAGCATCACCAACTTAGTCGTGTGAAGGAGTACTAGCAAGATCTGTGCATTGCACGGAACATCAAGATGCATTTTTTTATAAAGCACTTGTTGTGATTGACCCTTGCGGGAGTAAACCCATGTGTAAAAACTAATGATATCTCGAGAAATATGAGATAAGGTGAAGAGGAGTGGGGTGTGGTGGTGGTTGGTGGTCGGACTGAGCGGAGGCATGGGGATTGACGACGTCGGCAGCGGCCACCAGGCCAGTTTGTTCCAGAGGCTTCCTTTCTTAATTGCTCAACAATGAGGTTTGTTGGAGATCAGGATGAACGAGGGAAGGCCTTGTCTACAAATGTGGAGAGGGGTGCGGGTGTCTTTTAGTTTAACTTCCATCCGTCAGATATAGATCGGACGGTCTATATTGCAAGATGGCACACGTACCATCATCACCAACTCGGTTTTTTATAAGAGAAGAAGTATAAGTATGGAGATACAAACATATTATCGATACTTGCTTCCGTAAACTAGCATCTACATTCTATTCAACGCCTCGGCATGTGGGGCCTTAGCACAATGACTTCTCGACTATGTAAAACAAAGATTTTCCCATCGCCGACAAGGTGGGGGTGACGGTGGCGCGCTTTTTGGCTTGCTCTAGTCCTGGTAGTCATACTAGGTGGTCTAAGCACGTGTAGATTTATTATTTTTCATGTCTCGTGTTCGTCGTACTGCCATGACTATTGATGAATAGACGGTAATTTATTCACGGGGAAACCCTTGTTGAGCGTGTTTGCGAGAGAGAGAGAGAGAGAGAGAGAGAGTGCGTGTGTGATATGTTAGAGACTGAGGCAATGATAACAGATTCTTTGTGTCTATGTGTGTGGAGGATAGAGAGAGACATGTACATGGGGCTTTGTGTGTTGTGTAACATGGAGACACATATACATAATTAGAGAGTGAGTGTGTGAGATACACATGCAGACATGAGGAGAGATGAGGATCTAGATAAATGGGTGTTTGTGCGTGTCTGTGTGTGTTTGTGCACGCGTTTGTGTGTGAGAGGGAGAGAGTGTATGTGGAGTAGAGAGACCACTGATGATGTAAACCTAGTATAAGGGAAGGGGGAATGGTGTGACATGTGTAGTTGCGAGATAGCATGGGTGCGGGCGGGGGGAGCAGTCTATTTGGAAGAGACATCGAGTGTGTGTGTGGGAGAGGGGTGTGAGAGCGAGAGAAAGAGAGAGCTAGCGACGGAGAGAGAGAGAGAGAGAGAGAGAGAGGAAGAGAGGGGTCATTTGTGTCCATAAATGGCGTATAGATAGGGAGACAATGTTGATGTTGTCCGAAATTGGCCTATGAACGGAGACGCAAGGGAAGCGAGTCATCGTGTGTGTGTGATAGGGACTTCATGAGAGATCTAGAATAGATGGTGTAGAGAACAATGTGAGAAATCGAGAACGATTATACATTAGGGAGCTATGCAAAGAGTCACGACATATATGTATACAGGGAAGGAGCTGGGTGGGTCCGCATGTGGGAGAGATAGAAAGAGGAGAGTGGTCCACAAGGAGACAAAGTGTGCTTGTTTGCAGTGGGGGTGGTGTGTGAGGTGAGTGCGCGAGAACCACATAACTAGGGAGATAGACGTTTGGGGGCGACGTTTTGTGTGTATGGGAAATATACACTCTACATAGTGCGTGTGATTGGGTAAGAGAGATAGCGGGAGACCTAGAGAGTGAGGGAAGAGATGTGTGCATGCCCAAGAGACAAAGTGATAGAGACCTATGTTGGGGTCCGGACTTTACAAGAGAGAGGGGTGTTAATGTGCTCATGTGTTGGTGTTTGGGGGAGAGAACGACTTCTCTATGTGTGTGTGTGTGTGGTGGGGGGGGGGGGTTGACTTCAGATAAAGAGTGAGGTGTCTATATTTGAGGGACTTTAGCGTAATTGAGATATTGTGCACTCATGGTTGATTAATTTGTTTCACAGTTTGTACTATGAGATAACGATACTTTTGAACATGCATGATATACCTTGATGTACCAGAATTACAAACCTAAGATTGGAATTTTGGAATTCGACTCCATCATTAGCTTTTGTAATTCATTTAAACGGAGGTACATTTTTAAACCAGGATTTCATGATTTCATATTCATATATCAAACCTAGAGATATACACATACGGGCATGTTCGAACTTTATAATTATCCACTTTATTCATACACATACACATTTTTGCTTTTGTCATCATATTTAGGATAAACACATTTGGAATTTCATTTGAATTGGACCGTATGATGGTATTTGCTTGTAGTAGCTCAATGATCCATATTTGAATTGAATGTACAATCTAAGTTTCGAGTTGGACACATTGATTTTCAAAACTTGCACATTTTTTGCGTGCAAAACAAACAAATTGTCGGCCATGATATCATAGTCGGTCGTACGAAATTTTAGGCGCCAAAAGCTTTCAAACTTCCCGCTCACATCTAAATATCATGCGCCCAAAATTTTAGCCCTGCGATATTCCTGTTTTACCCCTACCACATGAACGGAAAAGGGCTGCTTTGGTAACTCCATTGTTTTCCCCTCTTTGCCCCCAACATTCTTCCCCAGAGCCCCTCCCCGACCCCCCCAACCACGGCAAGCCACCGAATCTAGTCCTCCGTCGCAGTGGTGGACCACACACCCCGCCGGATCTACCTTCCGCACCTTGGAACCCCCAACTGCGAACTCACCACTTCACCGGAGCCGCTTCAGCGACTGGCTTGTCCACCGCTCCAGATCTTCTTGACCGCCATCATGGTCCACCGCACCGGATCTGCTTAACCGGCGCCCTCGTCCACCACATCGTAGGCCCTTCACTGACTCCCTCGTCTGCCCCTTCGCTGGCCCTTCATACAAGCCCTCGTCCAACGCAACAGATCTGCCTCACCGAAAGCACTGTACAACACGCCCGCCGAAGCCTTCGTCCACTGCATCAGACCCGCTCCACAGACGCCATATTCAACTCCATCGGCCCTACTTTATCGACACCGCAGCCTCATCAGGTTATTTCGATTTGTACTCCTTCAGTTTTTCTCTTTATCGTGCAACTGTTCACTTACCACAGATGAGCTTTCTTGTATGTCGACAGGCGCTGCAACCGTAGCACCGGAGCCGCTTCAGCGACAGCGATAGCCGGCCCAAACTCAACCGCAACACGAGCACCATCGACGATCCTTAGCTATCAAGTATGACAATGATACCCATACGCCACCGAGAATCAAGTACTATTATCCAACGGCCGGCGCCTATGTTCACTTTCCTAGCATAAGCACCACACCTTTGAATTTCTTCAGGGCATCATTCAGTTTTTCATGAGACGCGTTATTCTTCTTGCACCTGTAGGGCCATACTTCTGGCAGTGAACATGTTACATGTGCTAAATTACATACCAGTGCACATATAGTTAATATGCTTTAGTTTTGTTCTGATGCCACCTGTTGGTTCCATCAGACTGCTTAATGTTCTCTATGCTTAATTACACATCAGCAAACTAGCATATGGTTCTGCTGCTTTTTGTTTCTTTTACCCAACATTTTCTGATTCTAGCTAATACATCACTACTCTGAGCCTTTGTTCATTACTTGTTTGTGTGTTCTTCATCTTCCCAAGTTGCATGACTAATTTGATGCTTCTATTAATTATGGACATGCCAACCCCATCAAGAAAAATATTTGTTCTTTTGGGGCTGGTACCTTGAACAAGCATAAAAATAGAGGGAAGCAGATATATTGTCGTGTATGCACACACCCTTCTTTCATTAGTTTAGATGAACCATTGATGATCAATTCGTACCAGTGCATGCGATTAAAATTAATTTTACCTAAATAGATGGTGCAGAATAAACTACAACAACTAGATTTGCAACCACGGGATGCTGACGATATCTTCAAAGAACATTGCAACAGCAGCTAGGCTTCACAGCAACATATGGTAAGCCAGTGTGTTTTAGTACATGTGAAATGTAATGCGAGTGGGCTGCTTTCTTGGCTTGTGCCCTCAACGTGTAATCCTACCGAATTACAAATAGTTCAGTTGTCTGCTTTGCTATATTGCTTGATTCGAATGCTTATTTGTTGTTACGCTATACCTGAGTTGGCCAATATGTCAGCTACGCCTGCTGTACTAACGTAAAGAAATGCATGCCTATTTCATTTGAGACCTTAACTTTTCCTCTCAACTTCATCACAAGACTGTCTTCGTAGTTTATATGAGGCCACACTATTAAGTGCTTTCTCAGATTATTTCAACTGCTTAGATGCCTTGGCAACTTAAATATAGCGGTTGTACACTCCCTTTCAACTAGGGATGTCAACTAGGTCCCGTTTAATCCTGATTAAAGTCCACTAGTGGTATGATAGTTCAAAAGAGTTTTTGTTTTTTGAGGAAAATGAACTAGGGCGGTAGCAAAAACTAACTAGATGGGACTGGCGGATGTCGTTTATTTGCCACTTACATCCCTAGTTTCATCTTACCATTTTAATTTCTTTTCGGCTGATGCTGCTTCGAACCATTTAAATATAGTTTGCCATGCTCAGCAATAATTCATCCGTCGTTTACCATGTAAGCTTACTGCCTGGATCATACGATAACTATCTATTACTGATGTCCAGTGGAAACCTTCAGGGTGTCGTTCACACTAGGACACAATGTACAACCCCAGAATCTATTTGTGGAAGCAGTGCGCCATCCATGTTACCAGATGGTAGCAGTTCAGAGGAAACACCGCCGGAGAGCAGTCTGAGCACAGATATTATAATGCTTGAGGCTCTACTAGAGGCAGAAAGAGATGGTGTGGCTGCCATGAATGAGGTAATCTTTATCTTGAGGTTGGAAATTATGGAATTAGCGGCACGCATTATGCAAGCAACCCAAGAATTGGAGGAAGTAAGAATGTTGCATTTGAAGACGGAGGAGGTCCTGTTGTTTCTGCTATCTGAAGCCCAAGGTAATCCCAGTTCTTCTTTAGATACCAGTTGAAATTGTCATTAGATTATTGTACTTGCATGTTTTGTCATGTCTCTGAATGGATTATGTTGCAATACCCCCTATGTTGACCATGTGTTGTAATGATCCGAATTTTTTAGGCGAGGTAATCCTCAGTACTTGTATGATTGACATAAGGTGAACTGTTTTTCGTGTGAGCATATTGTATTGGATGAAATAACTGTTTGACTCAGAGTGTATCCAACCTACTGAATTCGAAGATCACGACATTTCTAAATCATAATCATATATAAAGGTGGAATAAATCTTTGTTGTGGTTTTGAAGAAATAAATAACAAAACGTATAATTATCTGTGGATATTTGTAATCGAATACAAATTGGATTTGAATTTAGTTTGCCAGGTCCTAGGGCAAACGTGAATGCTAATTCTCCCAAGTTTTGAACGAAGCAGCTAAACACCCACTATAATTTGTGGGCTGCCCGAAGCAAGTGTTTGCGAGATGGAAATTACTGTCTACCCCTGACACTTGACATCCTTATCGACCGGATTTACACTGTTGTTGATAGGGGTAGACTAGTAACTTCAATCAGACATGACACGACGGCCTCTGAGCCCATTCAGACATGGTAGGTGCCAAACGTGGGCGGCAAAACACATTTGATTCAAGCTCGTCCGAAAGACATGTGTATCTTCCTCCATTTCCCCATTCATACACGGTGGGTGGCAAAACAAACTCTCCTTGTCCGAAATCGATGTAGCCTAATATTTTAAATAGGGGCAGATGTGTAACTTCCATCAGACGTGACACAACCGCCCTACCTGTCATCCCCGTTCATACACCATGGGCGCCAACCATGGGCGGAAAAACGCCCTCTCCTCGCCAGAAATTGTTACCGGCAAATATTTGGAAGATGCCAGATTACCATCCTATCCCCAACCGACGCAATGTCCGAAATTTTAAACGGGGGATAAGTTCGTAACTTTCCCCCATTTCAGAGAAGCGCGTCCCAAAGTTTGAGATCCCCCCCTCCCCTCCATTTCCCCATTCATACACCGTCAGCGTCACGACAACCTCTGCACTGCGGCCAGCCTCCTCCGTCTGCCACCCCATCCTCCACCTTGCCGGAGCCACTACCCCTACCCCGTCGTCCACTGCAAGAGATGGACATTTCTCATCCACGGCGTTGGACCAGGATCCTTTCATCGCCTCCTCTTGCTTCATCGGCGCAGTCGTCCACCTTGTCATTGCCGCTCCTACGACCGCCTCATCCACGGCAACAGGAAATATCCCCCGACCCGGCCATTTACCGTCTAAAGTATTCTTCCCCGCCGCCGACAGCCATCGCACCCGCAGCACCCTCAACGTATCAGCATAGGCCTACACGGCGTCGCAAGAGAGGTGGTACTCTTCCATATGTGCTTAAGTTATTGATCTCACCCGGAAAATAGATCATAATTTGTTTACTATACTTTTCTTGTCCGTACCAAATCGTAGTGGCTAGTTGAAAGCAAACATTGGTTGCAAAGTAGATTTGTCTGGTTTGCACCTTCAGATCTGCCATGGCACGGGCACTATACTCATAAAGCTTATGGTTTCCCCCCTTTATATTCACTATCATCATCGTAGGTGCTTCGTGTCGTGCTAGCACTGCTCCTCAAGACCTCAACCCAAAGCTTACGTGTTGAAATATGAATCTGATATGATGCTCATATCACTAAAACAGAGAACATTTAATTGGTCACCTAATGTTCCTATATTCGTTTCGAAAAGCATGTGCGCCACCCACTAGTCCAGCTAGTTCCACTTCCCTGATTTTTCTCTTGATTCTTAGGGTTTTCCCCTTTTATCTACTCTACTATGATCTGCGTAGGTGCATTATGTCGTACTAGCATTACTCCACCCTTCAAGTTAAACAACACAACACTCAGAATTCGAAAGCTTAGTTGTTCAAATATGATTGTGATATGATACTAATATTAGTTAACCGACACATTTAACTGGTTAGCTAAAGGTCCCACTTGAGTTTCCAAATGCATGTCGCGACATATAGATAGACTGCATAATTGCATTTCTTTGTCACTTGTTGACCGTACTTTCTTGTCCATACCGAATCTTAGTTGTTATTTCAAAGCAAACATCGGTTGCTAACTACCCTTTGCGTGGTTTGCAGCTTCAGATCTGCCATCCCACTGCCACGGTCAACACTGTACTCATCATGCTTATGTTTTCCCCATTTTATGATGACCACAATCAGCCTACGTGGTTCATGTCGTAATAGCACTGCTCCACCCATCGAGTTAAACAAGCTTAGTTGTACAAATTCATATCTGATATTATTGCCGATATTAGTAAAACTGAGAGATGTTTAATTGGTTAGCTAAATGTTCCTACTTTAGTTTCGAAATGCATGTGAGCCACATATGGAGAGACCGGAAAGAATAGTATTTCTCTGTGCGCTCTGGTTCATCATGGGTGGCCAACCGACATTGTATTGAAAGACTTGTAATATCTTCAATCTGCTTGCTCTTCTGCTTTTCTTTAAGATGATACTCTTCTCTTGCGGTCGACTGGTCAGGTCGAGTTGTTTTCCCTTAGTATATTTTGAATCTGTCAGGTCAGGTCGACTTGTTCTTCTTTACTATATGTTGAAGCTATCATTTGTGAAGTGTCATCAATTCTGGAGCTCTCATATTTTGAGTAGTAGGCCACATTATATTAATGCACACAACAAATTATAGCATGCATGGCATCTTTTAAAATAATTGCAGAGATGGCACAAAGGGGTTTACAGGGAGGCAGTATTGGATTAGAATCACTTCTGCATTACAAAGAAAATATCACTTGTTTTTATGTTTTCATGCATGTCAGATATTGAACATTATCAAAATGAATATGAGAATGGGTGCATGAGAGGAATATTGCGGAACGATCCACTGGCTAACAAACTTGGCATGGTGGAGGATGGCCTATCTTATTCACCCATTAAGGTGCTTGCTCTAACTTTGCAAAGTTGTATTGGTCGCACATATTTTGCATCTGACCTCTTGCATTACTTCTACTTTGTTACACCATCTGCTTAGTTTAAGCATCATATATGAGTATATGCCATACCTATCCATTTTCTGTACCTATTCCATGTGTCGTCACACTATGCTTTTCCAGTCAAATGTTGTTCTTTTGTAATAGATGTCCAAAACGAAGAGGGTGAGTGCAGATACTCAAGGAGTACAAACTAGGTATTTGGAAAAGCTAGTGATACCTGTTAAATCCGATAGATCAGCAGCCACAGAAAACACAGGCCCAACTGTACCACACTTTACCCCTACTCCAGTGGCAAAACCCCTATTAGAACTGTTGGGAGCCCAGCGTCAGGTATTGTCTATGATATCAATTCAAAATTTGAACTCCTAAATTTCTTCTTGTGCCTTACCTTCTCTCTTGTATGAAAACTAATTTTAGATGAATCTCCTTGCTCAAAGGATGATACGATCTCAAAACAATAATGGGCTCTGCATTGCTCTTGTCAGTACCTCTCTCCCTTTTGCCTTGTAACGTTGTACTTAATTAATTGCTATTTGATTATGTATCATCAGTCTGCACCTAAGCTTCATTATCCTCTGTTTCTTCCAATATAATTTGATCTATATTTACTATTTGCAAAATGTAGAATAATGGCAACGCTTATAAAGAATTTTCTTTGGGGAATTTATTGAATTATCCTTCCATCAACATGGAGAAGGGCTTTGTCCAGCCCGTGTTAACATGTAATGTAAGTTCATCCTTCTCAAGCCTTCAAACTTTGTTCTAGTATAGATTTGGATAGGCATCATTTCCTCCACTACTGTTTGCTTTGTTGTTTACATCTGATTGGATGTTTGCAACAACTACCAGTTTCAAATTGTAGTTGTAAAAACATGTTCCTTATGCAGAACAGATCCATTTATTTGCTTATATAATTGTGAAACCTGTTATGTGTCTCCTTGTTTCTCTTTCAGACTCGTATCTCTTACGTCAGGCAGAACTTTAGGGAAGATAGTGAGACAAACCATCTTGAGGACAGCGAGATGACCCCAAGGTCCTGTCTTGATGAAGACAGTGAGTTGAAGCTACTCACCAGCAGGTGTGAGACAACCTTTGTGCAGTCGCTGCCTCAATCAGTTCGACTTCTTCAGTCTCAACTTAAAGTGGAAAGGCTTGCTTCAACTCAGCTCCGACTTGAAATCAAAGATGCAATGAAGATGTCAGAGGACTACCGTGCGCACCATCATGCCTTAAATCTAGTGTTGATGCATCTATCGTTGACACAACTGAGGTCTACTCAGCTTCTTCAGCTGTTTGTGGGGGCCCGACCTGGCCAGGCCTAGTGCCTTCTGAAGTGCTCTCAGTTTTGTATATCTTTTGTTGCCGCGTTTATTTGCACTGGTGGCGAACTTTGATGCCCAGTGGATGTAATATGTGTGATAGCCGTGATAGACTAGCGTAAGTTGCATTCTTATTTATTTCCTTGTTGTCTTGTTTATTTGTTTGCTTGTAGTCATCGCAGTTCTTTTTCCGCGGTTTGCTAGTGGCTGCAATAACCTATTTTTAAAACTAGGCCACAATAACCATGGGCTAATATTTACTGTAGTGACACTAGGCCTCCTATGGGCCGTAGAAACAATGGGCCTTCTACGAGTCGTATCATCAGTGGGCCTTATACGGGCAGTATGATCGATTGGCCAAACATGGGCCAATAACAGGCCGCATTATGGCCGTAAACGGGCTAGAGTTGGAATCGTTCGTTCATGGGCCGACCATAACGGGCCATCGCTAATAGGTCGTATTTGATGACACTATGAAAATGGCCCAACGTATTAACGGACCACAAACGGGCCGACTGTAACCACGGGCTGAATTTGGCCCACAAGCAGAAAATGACAGTAACGGGATGTAAGTAAACGATTGCTGGAAATGAGCCCAAGAATAAATGGGCTTTGAGAAGGCCAAAAGATAACATGGGCTGGAAACTGCCCAACGGAATAACGGGCCGTTAATGGGTATAAAGTGATACACTGTTCATTACGGGCCAGTTTCACCACGGGCCGTTAATGGGTTTAAAGTGATACACTATTCATTACAGGCCAGTTTCACCATGGGCCGTTAATAGGCCAAGAGTTACATAGGGCCTCATATGGGCTGAAAGACGTCATGGGCCATACATGGGCCAGAAGTGAAAACGGGCTGGAATCATATTGGGTGGCCCAGATGACGCTACTAGGCCTAATTCGGATAGGGCGTAACGGGCCTTGGGTTAGAGGGTTGTAAATGGGTTATATGCGAACATGCCATTAACAGGCTTTACATGGGCCGGCCTGCCACCTTTTGACCAAGTCAAATGGGCCGGCCTTTTCACAGGAATGGGCCTCTGTTGGGCCATGCCACGTGTCGACGTATCATAGGCGCCTTCTGTCCAATGAGTGGATGACATCTATCCCAACGATGAGCCGACACGTGTTTCCTCCAGCCAATGATGATTTTACACATGGAAAATCCCCATTGGTCAGGGCTATTAACGGGTTATCGGATCCAAAACCCGACCCGATAGCTTAACGGCGTTCCGTTATGGTGGATGCCACGTGTCGGTCACCCTTGAAGAAAGCACTTCTGTGACGCTGGATTTATCGTCATGGAAGTGGACACTTCCGTGATGATAATTTTGGTAATGTCATGGAACACTTCTACGACACCACAGGTATGATTATCTTGATTCTGTCATAAAATCGTCATGGATGTACATGCATGACAGAAAATGTGACCTACTGTGACAAACACGTATCATCACGGAAGTGTATTTTTTTGTAGTGTATGCAATGTTGTGTACCAGACCTGATGTGTGCCTTTCTATTAGTTTAGCAGGGAGGTACCAAAGTAATCCAGGAGTGGGTCACTGGACAGCGGTTAAGAACATCCTGAAATACCTGAAAAGGACTAAGGATATGTTTGTCGTTTATGGAGGTGACAAAGAGCTCGTCGTAAATGGTTACATCGATGCAAGATTTGACACTGATCCGGATGACTCTAAGTCACAAACCGGATACGTGTTTATATTGAACGGTGGAGCTGTCAGTTGGTGCAGTTCTAAGTAAAGCGTTGTGGCGGGATCTACATGTGAAGCGGAGTACATAGCTGCTTCGGAAGCAGCAAATGAAGGAATCTGGATGAAGGAGTTCATATCCAATCTAGGTGTCATACCTAGTGCATCGGGTCCAATGAAAATCTTTTGTGACAATACTGGTGCAATTGCCTTGGCAAAGGAATCCAGATTTCACAAGAGAACCAAGCACATCAAGAGACGCTTCAATTCCATCCGCGATCAAGTCAAGGAGGGTGACATGGAGATTTGCAAGATACATACGGATCTGAATGTTGCAGACCCGTTGACTAAGCCTCTCTCACGGGCAAAACATGATCAGCACCAAGACTCCATGGGTGTTAGAATCATTACTGTGTAATCTAGATTATTGTCTCTAGTGCAAGTGGGAGACTGAAGGAAATATGCCCTAGAGGCAATAATAAAGTTGTCATTTTGTAACGCCCCGGACACACCCGCCAGTGGTCGTAACTCCTGGCGGGATCTAGACTGGCCCCACAGATCAATACTAGTCTTTTCTGCGCACTTTGTCCTCACTCATGCGCACCCGGGAGCAACTTCCCGGTCGGTCACCCATCCTGACACTACTCCAAGCTGAGCACGCTTAACTTTGGAGTTCTGTCCGAATGGGCTCCCGGAAAAGAAGGAATTCCTTATTGATATGAGTAGTCTATCATCCCTAATAAGCCAGGCCATCACATACACCTCCACTCAGAGGAACCGACGTCCTCGTCGGGCCACAGGAACGTTCCCTCTTGGCACATACGTCTGTGCATCCAGTCCGGTACATGTACCATGCCGTGTGCCACGATGGGTCACAAACTTCATGAACAACATGATCGACCATAGGAGCCCCCTTGATTGATCATGTAGTTTGGCCATTGTTGAGTCTAGAAGAAAACTGATTTCGGAGTCTAGTTATATCAGAGAGTAGGAATTCTTTTTACTCCTCAGCCCCTTCGTCGCTCTGGTGAGGAATCTTGACGTAGGTGTTTTGAATTACTTCTCTTCCCCTTCAAACTTTCTTTAGGATCACGCAGTTGGTTTTCCGATCGTTGGTTCTCAGCTCTTTTTATCCGGTGCATTTCTCGTCAAGTTGACTCGAGCCTCTTGATCGTTGCCAAGTTTAAACCTCAGTTGTTTTCTTTTTCCCACCCGCCCACCCTTTTTCATCTCGGAGTCGGAGCCCGTAATCGATTATCCATCCTACTCATGCGAAGCCTTTGCATTCTTTCCTCAATCTTTTCAACCAGTGTTTTCTCTTCAAGTTATTCGTCCAAGTTGTCTTTGTTTTTCCCGCCCTCCCACCCTCTTCTTAACGAAGCCTGAGTCTCTTTCGAGCATCAATGTCATTCGTGTGGAGCCTCTTCAGTCTTTCATCAATTGTTCCAACCGGTGAATTCTCTTTTGTTTGACATTCTCCATCTCTTTCTTTTCTGGTGGACTCAATTCAAGTTTTTCGGGTTGACCACATTCTTTTCCTTGGACCAAGTGTTCTCCTTGCTCGTTTGCCTCTCGCCATTCAATCATTCCGCAGTTTAGAAGACATTTCAGGAGATTCGTCTGTGTTCCAATTAATTCATGGTTGTCACCTCATTCAAATATTTCAATTGTTCCGGTGCATCATCTATCTCTTCAACATCCTTTTCCAACGGTGTTTTCTTTTAGTGGGCCCTAACCCAAACGTCTTTTCCCAGGATCTTACCTGACTCTTCTAATTATTCCGGAGCTATTCCCAATTCTTTTCAAAGAGTGATGTAAGAATGGATTCCATCAGTCACATGCCTTCTCCAAGATCGCTTTCAAATTCTTTTCATCTTTGCTTCAAGCCTTCCTCTTTTCATTCTCCCAGAGTATCTCAGGAATTTTGGTGGTGTTCCTCGCCGTCATTTCAAGATAGAAGAAGAGTTTTTTCCTCTAAATCTTGTCTGTTCTCTCGAAGATTCGCGGTTCTAGCTCCATGTTATCCTCTCGAATTATTCCATTTGTCAGATATTCCTTTTTCTCACCATCCGGAGTATGTCAGAAGTTGTTTTCCCGTTTCTTTTCACCGGAGGCCATCATTCTAGAAGAATTCTTCATCCTCACATTTCAGCTACCGTTATCCAATTATCCCGGTGCTTCGTTCAAGTGTTCTTTAATCAGCTAATGATCTCTTTGTTCTTTTGCATCTAAATCCCCTCAAGCATATTTGTTCGTATACTTCTTCCCGGTGATTCATTCTCTTTCATCAGTCATTTTTTGAATTCTTACGGTGGTTCGTTCAAGATTCTTTTTCCTTGATTAGCTTATCAATTCATTCGTTCTTTCCAATCCTAACGGTGGTTCATTGAAGACCTTCTTAAATGTGGCGCCATATACTCCTCAATCCTTTTCAAGGGGAATATGTTGCATGCCAAATCCGGATGTCATCAATTAAATTTTATGAGGATAAGCATAATGTAATTCTTATTCTTATTTCATCATTGTCAAGTAATCCATTTTCTTTGGAGTTTGTTCGTGAGGAATAAATTCTAGTTCCAAGTGTTTTCATCTTTTATTTTCCGGAGTTCAAATGTCCTCGGCAATTTCATCGGAACCTCCATCTAAATCATCGCAAGCTTTAGTCTTATTCTTTCATTCTTCATTCTATCTCATCATCTTTTGTCACCGGAGTTCTTCATGGTGGTTCTTCATGATTTAATTCATTCTTCAAGAGTTCATCAAGATTTTGTTGCAGGAGTTCAAGTATCTTTTCTTCTCACGCCTCGAAGTGCAATTAACCCTCTGTATTCTTTTGAAGTGGGGTTTTGCATTTCTTCATTCTTCTCAGCTATTCAGACTTTTCGTTGTGGTATAATTTCACCTCAAGTTTTGAGTTGTTTTGATAAGTCCACAACAAGCTTATTCTTTCGTTGTTGATTTTCTCAACAACTCCATTCAATCCTTCTAAGTTCTTTTCATTCAATTCTTTCAATTCTTTCGGAGGCATTCCATTGTTCATCTCGTCAAGTGCCATCTCATTGGGTGAAGTTCATGTTCTATTTCTTCCATTTTCAGCCGGAGTGCTGCCGGAATTCTTTCGTTCGTATTCTTTTTCTACCTTGTTCTAACCGGAGTGGTTTTAGATTCTATCATATTCCTTGAGTTTTTTATTCTCTTCATATTCGACGTTCCTCTTTTCTACTGAGTGCTCTCGACTTTGTTCTTCTTCTCTCTTGCGTTCTTACTTCACCTCTTCCTCTTTCTCTTTCGTCTCGTTCCTAAGATCTCGGAACGAGATCTCTTGTTAGTGGAGGAGAGTTGTAACGCCCAGGAATCGATGTGCCAGGTGTCCTCCAGTTATTCGCCGTTGTTGCCATGTCATTTGCTTGCGTGTTGCATTTTGCCATGTCATCATCTGCATTTCATCCGCATGTTTTTCAAAACTTGCATCCGTTCAGGTTCCCTCGGTTCTCTCCGTTGTCCGTTCTGAGCCCCAACACTCTCGCACACGCCCGCGGCACCTCCGAAATATTATTCTATAAGTGGCATAAAATTTTTCTCAAAATGGGATGAAAGTTGGCATGCTGTCTTATTATAGTGTAGACAGAGCGCGTGTCAAGTTTCGTCGCATTCGGAGCTCGTTTGATAGCCCAACCGTTATTCATATAGTCGCAATATAGCCGGTCTAACATTGGACGTTTTCAGTCTCCAAAAACTGTTGCCGGGCTGCCATCCTCCCTCTCTTCTCGGCCCACAACCATCTACACAACCCACCTGCAGCCCACCTAGACCTGCCTAACCCCCCCTCGCGATCGGATCCGTCGGATCGCGATCGGAGGTTCCGAAAATCCATCCTAACCCCTCAAACCCTAGCCCCTACCTATAAAAGGAAGCCTCCCTTCCATTTTTGGCAGCAGCCAAACCCCCTCCTCGAAATCCGCGCGCCGCCAGCCTCCTCCCACCTCAAGGGCTGCGCCGCCGCCTTCCCCTCCAGATCCGGCGCGCCCCAAGCCTCCTCCGCCACTTGGCGCTGCCCTATAGGTCAGCCGCCACCCGAGCCACCATCTGTAGCCTCCCAGGAGGCGCCACGCGTCCCCAGTGCACCCCCTGCCCGCCTCCAGCCGCCGCGGCCATGGCAGGCCCATCCGGGGCCTGCCGAGCCCATCTGGGGCCCAGGTCGGACCCTGTGCTCCGCCGCCCACCGCCCGAGCGCCGCAGCGCTCCTCCCGAGTGCGTGAGCGCGCCGCCGCCCAGGCTCGCCGTCGCCGAATCCCGAGCTCCCCATCACCCCGCCACCAAGTCCTCCCGCCGGCGACCCCGTGCCGCCGCCGGAGCCCGCTCCAGCCCCAGCTTCCTCCGTCGCCCCCTCTGCGCCAAGCTCCAGGGAGAGGAGCTCCCGAGCTCGCGGTGAACCTCGTTGCCGGTGCCCTACGTGCCGCCAGCCCACGGGCACCGCCCCGCGCTGCGGCTGCCCGTCCTCCACCGTGCCGCCGCCGACCTCGCCGCCCAGCGCCGCCGTCCGGCCCATCCGCGCCGGATCCGGCCTCCCTTGCCCTCCGGTGCATTTCCGGGAAGCTCCGGCGAACCTCGTTCCGCGTGCCCCGAAACCCTAGATTTGTTTTCGGGAGGTGATTTTCGTCTAAGTCCTTTTCCCGGTAGATTTTATGCCATCTTCATCATGTCGCACCTCTGCACTCGTTGCTCCGATTCATGCATATAATATGTCAAAATGTTCATTGGGAGATGCTCTTCGTTTCATTCCATTGTGCCATGCTTGTTTGAATCCATCATGATGCCCTAATCATCGTTGCAAAAGTTCTATATGATGTTAACCTGCTGAAACTGTTATAACTTGCTATTTTGTCTTTTTCATTGCATTTTGTGTGTGCATCCTATGAGCTTGGTGTCTACATGAGTTTTGAGCTACATCATGCCATCTTTACAGTGGTGCAATCCATCTATTTTTGTGTGCCTTGTGGTGAGTGCATCGAGCTCGTGAAGTAGGGTACTTGTTGTTTCTGTTTTGCTAGGCTGAATCTGCTATATCATGATGCTATGTAAACCTGCTGCTACCAGTCATTCTATGCATAATCTGGAGATGTTCACTAAGGATGTTTTGTTATACATGTCATGATCTATCCATCCATGTCCTTGGTTGCATTTATAGCCTGCTGTAGCTTGTTGTAATCTTGCTCTCAAGTTGCTAATAATGTTGTTGTCAGCCTGTTAACATTCAGTTCAGTTTTGCCATGTGCTTTGCTAGTGATCCATGCACCCAATGACCATGCTATTGCCATGTTTAGCTTCATAATTATGCCATCTTACTGCTGGTCACCTTGTCATGCCATGTATTGCTCTGTGGTGAGTTGTACAAGCTCACCAACATGCCTACTTATCATTGTTCCTGCCATGTACTGTTATTCTGAATCTGTCATATCATTTGCCATGTTTGCATAGATGCTACCATGTTTTCTGTTGATCTTTGGAATAAGTTCAGTAAGGGAGTTTTGTTCTCTGTCTTTAGTATTAGCATGACATGCCTTTGTTTACCATGATAAGTTCCTGTAGCATGTTGTTTGATAGCTCTAAACATTGCAACCTGATGTAATATCTGCCATGCACAGTGATTTCTGCCAAGTCTATGAACTGTTATTATTTGCAATCTTGCCATGTCCTTTTGAGCATGTTCTAGTGATTTCTGGAGATAGCTCAGTGTTCATGTTTTGTCATGCTTCATCTATACATCATGTCCGTGTCTTTTGTTTTCATGTTGAGATGTTGTAGCATATTGTTTTGATGCTTGCTAGATGCCTAGTTGTTGTTTTGGACAGCTTGTCCTTTAAACTTGTATAGAGTGTATGTGTTGAACCGTTGCTCTGTTTTGAGTGTGTTCTATATGAAACTTGCTTAGAATTGCATGTAGTTTCATCTTGTCATGTTGAATCCTTGTTTTGAGAATGTTTGCTTGATGTTTGAATGTATTTTGCATCAATGCCATGTTTGACTTGTTTTGCTCATATCTTCTAGGCCGTAGCTCCGAACCAATTGAACTTTATATGTAACTTGACTAGATTTTCGTGTAGATCATCTTGGTGCATCTTAACTTGATGTTTAACAACTTCAACTTAATGTTTGTTCAGATCTGGACCAATTTCGAAATTTGCATATGAGGACTTACCGGACTTGTAATTTGTTGTTTCCGTCCTCATTTAAACTTGCTTTGATGTGTTGTTCTTGTATGCATCATCTCTTGCCATGAGTAGCTTCATGTAGCCTTTGTAATGCATCATACTTGGTTGAGCATCATGTCTTGGTTATGTGTTGCGTGTTTACCTTGTTGTTTGCTTCTTTCCGGTTGTGCTCCTTCTCGTTAGTTCCTGTTTCATTGCGATCATGAGGATTCGTTCGTCTACGCTTGGTTCGGCTTCATCCGTCCATCTTCTTCATGGACTCGTTGTCGGGTGGTAGGTGCGACATATGCCAACGGGTGGCTTATCATTGTGGGAACCAGTAAGACGTTGCCGGTGCCTGGAAGCGGGATGAGGCGAAGACATGCACGCCGGCGAATCTTACCCAGCTTCGGGGCTCTCCGTGGAGATAACACCCCTACTGCTGCTCTGCGGGGTCTCCGCATGATCACTAGATGAACAAGTAGCTACACGATGCTCCTTGAGCTATTTTGTGAGGAGAAGAAGTAGAGCACGGCTAGCCCTCCTCCCCTCTCTATGTGGTGTCTAGAACTAGCTTGGATCAACCCTTTGCATGGGTGTCTCGGGGGGTTTATATAGGCCTACCCCCCGGGGGTGCAATGGTAATCCGGCTGGGCGTGGGGCCCAGCCGTCTGTGGCTACACTCGTCGGCTTCTGCGCCGGCTGCTGGGGCCCGCCAGCTGGTGGGTCCCGCCGGCTGCTGGCTCCTTGGTCGACAGGCAGGCCCCACTGTCCAGGGCCTTGTCGGTGGCTAGTTGCTGTTGCTCAATCCTGGTGACGAGGGCTTCGCCGAGGTGGGCGTGGCTATAGTGCCGCTGTCCGGCGGGTGATCGCTGTAGCCTCACCGCGTCTTGTCTCCTTAATGGGGCGTCTCCTTCGAGGGAGGTGGCAAGCCGGCTGTGGAGAGCCGGCTCTGTCTTGGGCCGACTGGGGGAGGCCTGGCCGCCTTCGGGTGTCTCTCTGCCTGAAGGGGCCCACCGCTCGTGGGCCACACTGGTAGCCCATCATGGATGACATCAGGGTCAACGTGGCAACAGTGCCGCGTCGGACGGGTCATGGCCACCCGTACGGCGCACTGTGCCAGGTGTGCTCCGGGATTCGGGGGTGGCAGGCTTTACTGTAGCCATGCCCCGTCACATCGCCGTTATGTGGATGCAGACTTCAAGGGTACGATCCTGACCGCTTTGTGGGTGCCGGCTTCTTGGAGTCGGCCTTCTCGCGGCCGGCTTCTCGGAGCCGGCCCTCCCGCGGCTTTCTTCATGAGGGCTAAAGTCGGGTCGCCTTCCAATAGCCGGCCTGGGAGACAGCCGGCAGGGGGAAGGCGGCCCCATGTCTTGGATTCTTGAGGGCCGGATCGGCTCGTAATTTTTTCAGAAGGGCCAGGGGGAGCCGGCTAGGCTACCCGTGGTCATTTACTCCGACAGTAGTCCCCGAAGCTGATCGAGCTTCGAGGCTGACAAAGGGACGAGAAGCTTGGTCAGCTTCCTATCCTGAGGGGCCGGCTTTGCTTGTGCGCGCCACATTCGGAAAGCCCCGTTTCTCGTAGGCGGGAACGCGGGTCGGCCTGCGAGCTGACCGCACGCCATCCCGCGGGCCACGTGGCGAGGAAATCCTGCCAGCGCATGCGCACGACGGGACGCCGCCGCAGGCCCGGGCCCGCCACTCCTAGGCCTCGGCCCGAGCACGGATCTTCTACGGCCCACGCGGACCGCTCGCCTTCCCGCGGCGGTTTTATTATGCCATGAGGGCGCAATAATCACGGGACGTGGGGGAGTGGGCGAAGTTGATCCCCACGTTCCCCCACGCCATGCCTCCTCGACTCCGCCGTGCAGGTCTATAAGTAGGGGGAGGAGGGGGAGCGGCAGAGGCTCGCACGCTCTCCCTCGCTCCGCCCCTTCTCGCCTTCCTTCTTATTCTTTCTGCCGCCGCAGCAACCCATTGCCGCGCCGTTCCGCCGTCAGACCTCTCGGCTCCTTCGGTCCCGCCGTAGCGGGGGCGTGCGTGTCTCCGCCGTCGCATCGTCTTGCTCCTCGCCGCGTCGCTCCCATGGCGCTGTCGAGCTCGTGGGATGGCTCCAACGTCCACGAGGACCACATCGAGTTCCTCCGCCAGATGCGGCGCCTGCCGGGCGAGAACTTCGTGCGGGTTCGTCAAGCGCCGGCGAGGGAGATTTCGCCGGCACTAGAGGAGGCCGAGCGGGTGATCTTCCGCTCGCACTGCCTGCGCGGCTTCGGCCTCCCGGCAAGCGGATTCCTTCGAGCCTTCCATGAATTCTACCACCTCTAGCCGTATCACCTCACGCCCAACGCGGTGATGCTGCTGTCGGCTTTCGTCACCCTGTGCGAGGGCTTTCTTGGGGTTCTCCCCACGCTCGAGCTCTGGGGGGAATTCTTCCAGAGCAATCTCGGCACCGTCGTCGCGGGCGTGCCCGCCCCCTGCGGAGCCTTCATTGCCATGAGGCGGACGGGCGAGAACAATCCGTTCCCGCCCATCTCGCTGATCCAGTCGGTGAAGCTCTGGCAGAAGTCCTACTTTTACGTGAAGAACGTCGCCCCGCAAGGCGACTACGTCAACCTGCCGGCTTACGTAGCCGGCCCGCTGGCTGGGAGGCAACCTTCATGGAGCTACCGGGCTAGGTCGCTGTCTCAGGCCGGGAACGCAGCTATCTCCTGGCTCCGGGTGATGATCCAGTCGGAGGGCCTGACTGGAGCCGACTTGGTGGCCGCCTTCGTGGAGCGCCGGGTACTTCCGCTCCAAGGCTGGCCTCACATGATTTGCCAGATGAGCGGCCGCTTCGACCCGTGCCGGCTGAGCACCAGGGAGATGCCTCATGCAGAGGTGTCTTACATGGTGAACTACATCTCCAACTGCAAGCTCGCCGAGGATTGGCGATACGGCAAGGAGCCGTATTCGCGCGCCAACCCTCCGCCTGCCGTAAGTTTTTCTTCTTTTCTTCCTTTTTGTAGCCGGCCTCGTGATAGCCGACCTTTGATCAGTTGGTTTGCCCTTAGCAGAACCCTCTTCTTCCGCCGACGGCCGGGGCCGCAGGGGTAGAGCGCCAGCTCCATCCCGACCGCACGGTGGACGACGCCGACGACCCAGACCTGGGAGCGGCCGCCATGGAAGACGCCATCGTGGGGGAAGGCGACGAGGCAGTAGGCGCGGGGCCCGGAGCCGGCTTCGAGGACTGTCCGGACGATGACGAGGTCGAAGCCGCCCCGCACCGCCAGCCGGCGCTTGATCATCAAGGCGCGGGCCCGTCTGCCGCGCCGGCTGCCCGTGGCGGCGCGCAGAAGCGCCGGACCACGTCGACCTTCTTCGGCAGCCGGCCGAAAAAATCCAAGGCTTCCACGGCGGCGACCAAGCGGGATGAGGTGGCCGTGAAGGCGGCCCGCTTCCGCAAGGCGGTGAAACAGCCGCAGGCGATCTCGGCGTAAGTCGTCAAATATCTTGTATATATATATATATATATTTCGTTGTCCTTTTCGATTGAAGCTCTTCTGAACCTTTCTTTGCTTGCCGGACAGGGCACCGCTTTCCCTTGAGCGGGGTCTTGGCGGCTCCGTAGTCGGGCCGACTGGAGGGTCTTCAGGCTCCCGCCGCGTGGATCCCCGCGCCGACCTTAGGGAGGCCACGGAGCTGAACGCACGGGAGGCGCGGGAGGAGCGGGAGACGGCAGAGCGAAGGACCGCCCAGGCGGTGAAGGAGCAGGCCGACGCGGCGGCCATGGCCTGGGCGGAGGCGGCAGCCGCGGAGACGGAGGCGGAGGCCTCGCACAACCAGCCTCCGCTACTCGTCGTTCCCCTCCGCGCCGTGGCCCCCGACATCCCCGTGCCTCCGTCGGAGGAGGTCGACCAAGACCCGCCGGTGGTGGAGAGGAGGGAGGACCACGTGGTCTTCGTGGAGGGGGTGCCGCGGACGGCGCCGACTAGGGCGGGCCAAAGCGGCCAATCAGCCGTGGCGCCAGAGCAGCTGGCCGGGGGCGAGCCGGAGGCAGGGGCCGGCCTCGAGGTGCAGCCGGCACTGCGCCGGCGCGCAGGGGGAGGCACCTCCACACCGGAGCCGCACCGAGCTCCGGGCTCCAGCCAGACGGTGGAGGCCCTGGAGGCGGCCAGTGTCAGCACGTCCGAGTGGACTCCCAGCGGGGGGACGGGCGAGCTGAATGCGGCGGCCCAGGAGGTCCGGAACCGGCTTCAAGCCCAAGCCGCCTCGCAGCAGTGATACACCCAAGAGTTCCACGCGACGCGGGCTGTCATCCGGGTGAGTCTTTTGGCCTTGGTTGTTTTGCTCTTTTGATTTCTTCCATGGGGGCGCGTCAGCGCACCCACTGGGTGTAGTCCCCGAGTTCCGAGTCGGCTGCTGCGCAGGCGGCTTGGAACTTACTAGGTCCTGACAACTATCTTATTCTCGCCTCCTGTCCGATCTTCCAGGAGTATCATAACCTCCACGCTGCCGCCTTCAACTCCCAGGCTCAGGAGCTGGGCCGGAGAACCGAAGACCTGACCAGAAGCCGGAGTGCATGCTTTGTTTCATTCATCTCTTATGGGGGCGCGTCAGCGCACCCACTGGGTGTAGTCCCCGAGATTCGGGCCGACTGCTGAGCAGTCGCGTCGGATCTTCCTTGGCGACTTCTTCCTTATTGATTTTCCTTTGTCTTCATGCTTGCAGGGGCCAATGCCGACTTGAGGGGGCAGCTCAGCGGGGCCCAGGCCGCCCTTCGCGCCAAGGAAGCCGAGTACAACGCCTTGGTCCTGGAGCGTGACCGCCTGGCCAAGAAGTTGGCCGACCAGGAGGAGAGCCACAAGGCGGCCCTGAAGAAGGCGCAAGACAGCGAGGACGCCCTGAAGGCCGAGTTCGAGACCGAAGCGGTGGGCTGGGCTGAGGCGAAGCAAGCGCTGAGCGAGGGCTTCGGTCGTACCAAGGATCTGATCGACGGTAAGCCGCCTTCCTCACTCCTTGCTTGCCCCTCGCCCCCTGATTTGTGTTCTGATTTGTGCTGCTTTTTGTTCTCTGTGCAGACTACTTTCCCGGCTACTCCGTCTTCGCCACCCAAACCATCGAGGCCCATCGTGAGGCGCGCCGGCAGGCGGGGGCTGAAATCGCGCCGGACACGAGCCGGACGCTTGAGGAGCAACTCTTGGCGGTCCAAGCCCGGCTGCAGCCGGCTCACCGTATGCTGCACCGCCTCCAGCGCGCCGGGGTGCAGGTGTTGGCCGCCCTCTGGCCAGGCGAGACGATTCCCCGCACCCCGAGTCGGACTGCCGACTGGCTGGAGGTTGCGGCTGGCCGCTTCGAAGCCTGGAAGGCATCGGCGGCCCGGCTTGGAGCTGGGCGGGTGCTGGAGTTCGTCCGAGCCTGGTATCCCGGGCTGAACCTGGACCAGCTGCGCACCTGGCGGCTGGAGGCCGACGAGGAGATGGAGGAGGTGCGGCCGGCTATCGCTCAACGTGCCTCGACGATCGCCGAGTGCACTGACATCAGCGTCTTCACTCCTAAAATAAATGACGACGGCATTGCCCAGCCGGAGGAGTGGTTCGGGCTGGACCCGGCAGCGGGTGAGGACTCGGCAGAGGAGATCGCCTCCAGCAATGAAGGCGAAGACGACGAAGGAGAGGAAGGTGAAGACGTTGAGCCGGCCGGTGAAGCGGCCAGCCAGCCTCAGCCTGACCGTGCTTCCAGCAACGAGGCGCGTGCTAGTGCGCCCTCTGCGGGAGGCGGTGATCATGCCGAGGTTCGCCGGCCGGCCACTCCTCCAGCCGGCACAGCCGTCTCCACCGACCTGCCCGACTCGCCAGTCGCTCCCCTGGCTTAATCTGCCGTCCTTGCTTTTCCTGCTTGTTACCCTTTGAACAATTTTTATTAAACTTGCGTAGTTCCACCCACTGGGGGTGTATTCGGATTATGTTGAATGCTGGCATGTTGAAGGTCTTTTGTGTAAATATGATCGTGTGCGTGTTTGGTTTCCATTCGTGTATGCTTTTTATCCTTAGGCTGTTTCCTTTGCCGCCTTCCCCTTTGGGGAAGGCAAGTACTCGAGCTTTCTTAGATTGAAGCGAGGCGAATGGAAGCCGGCCGGCCGGCTACTCTGGTAGTCGGTCGGTGGTGGGAGAAAAACCGGCTTTTGTTATATTAGTCCGTTAGTCCCTAGCCGTTTTTCATGTGGGCGTCCTTTCCTGCCTTTAACTCTTGCCAGCCGGATAGCCGGTTCTTCGAACTGCGACTTTTGGCAAGAGAAGGCTTGGGTGCCGGCACACTACTTGTCTGGCCGCGGGTAGGACTTTTAATATAACTCTAGGCGGCCAGTCCCCGGGCCGACTAGTCGAACCCGGTGCCGAACGAAAAAAGTGAATGTAATGACAAGGTCATAAGCATGATATTCTTCATTCATAGATAAAAGATGGCAGTCCCCGAGCTCTCCTCGGGGGGCCTATTGTCTTGTACTTAGTACAAAAGTTAGCATGATACATACTGCATTTCAACTGTAAAATCTTCGGAGGAGGTTGGCGTTCCATGGTCGTTCCGACTCCTTGCCGGAGTCGTCTCTCTTTCGTGCCTTCGGCTTCTGCGCATCGATCAGGTAGTAGGAGTCATTGCCTAAAGCTCTGCTGATGACGAAGGGGCCCTCCCAAGGGGCCGAGAGCTTGTGCTGGCCGGCTGTTCGCTGGATCAGCCGGAGCACAAGATCGCCCTCTTGGAAGGATCTTGGCTTGACCTTCCGGCTGTGGTAGCGGCGCAGGCCCTGCTGATAGATGGCGGACCGGCTGAGGGCTAACAGCCGGCCTTCTTCCAGCAGGTCGACGCCGTCTTCTCGTGCTTCCTTGGCCTCCACCTCCGTGTACATGGTTACCCGAGGCGAGTTGAACTCGATGTTAGTTGGGCTGACCGCCTCGGCACCATACACGAGGAAGAAAGGAGTGAAGCCGGTTGACTTGTTTGGGGTAGTGCGCAGACTCCAGAGGACGGCCGGCAGCTCATTGAGCCAACAGCCGGTTGAACGCTCCAGTTGTATGACCAGTCGGGGCTTGATGCCGGAAAGGATGAGGCCGTTGGCTCGCTCGACCTGGCCGTTTGACTACGGGTGGGCAACGGACGCTAAGTCCAACCGGATGCCTTGCGTCGCGCAGAAACGTGCCAAGGCTCCCTTAGCGAAATTCGTGCCATTGTCGGTGATGATGCTGTGTGGCACGCCATACCAAGTTGTTATTTCTGCGATAAATGTCATGGCAGTCGGCCCATTCAGCTTCTTGATCGGCTTTGCCTCAATCCATTTGGTGAATTTGTCCACAGCGACAAGCAGATGTGTCATGCCGCCGTGCGCCGTCTTGAATGGGCCCACCATGTCCAGTCCCCAAACGGCGAAGGGCCAAGTGAGGGGAATGATCTTGAGTGCTGAAGCCGGCATGTGTTGCTTGGAGCTGAAGAGTTGGCACCCTTTGCAATGTTTAACTAACTCCTTGGCGTCATCCAAAGCAGTCGGCCAAAAGAAACCATGGCGGAAAGCTTTGGCGACGAGTGATCTTGAGGCCGCATGGTGGCCGCATTCTCCTTGGTGGATGTCTCTGAGGATTGCAATTCCCTTCTCTTGCTCGACGCATCGCTGGAGGACTCCAGTGACACTGCGCTTGATGAGCTCTCTATTGACGATTGTGTATGCTCCGGCTCGGCGTTGGACTTGTCTTGCCTCTGTTTCGTCAGCCGGCAGATCTTGGTTTATTAGGAAGTTGAGGATGGACTGAGCCCATGATGGAGCTGTGACTTCTTCTATTGCCAACATGGCTACTGCGACCAGGGCAGGCGGGCTGGGTGGTGAAATGCTAGAGTCGGCCGCCGCCTGCTGTGTTGGTGCAGCCTCCGAGCCGACTACCGCAGTCCCCGAGCCGGGTGTGGCAGTCCCCGGGTCGGGCGTAACTACGGAAGTCCCCGAGCCATCTGCTGATGTCCCCAGGCCGACTATCGAAGTTCCCGGGTCACCCACTTGGTTCTTCGAGCCGGACCCGGCTGTATCGGGGTCAGGCGGCACGAAGATGGAATCGGACTCTGGAGACGGCTTGATAGATGGCTTGAGGAGGCGTTGTAGAGAGACACCGGTTGGTATTGCTTGTCGAGTGGAGCCTATTCGAGCCAGGGCATTAGCTGGCTCGTTGTCGGCTCGCGGTACGTGGAGGAACTCGCATCCTTCAAAGTACCCACTGATCTGCTGAACGAGGAAGCGGTAGCTTGCCATATTTGCGTCCTTGGCATCCCAGTCGCCGGATGATTGCTGGACCACCAAGTCCGAGTCGCCATATCATAGGATCCGGCGAATGCCGAGCTCTTTGGCAAGCCGGAGCCCGTGTATGAGCGCCTCGTACTCGGCCACGTTGTTGGAGGCGGCAAAGTGAATTTGCAGCGTGTATCTAAGCTTGTCGCCTTTGGGAGAGGTGAGGATGATGCCGGCTCCCAAGCCTGTGCGAATCTTGGACCCATCGGAGTGCATACGCCAATGAGTGGAGTCGGGAGCTGGCGGCAGGTACTGGGTCCGGCCCAGTCGACGAGGAAGTCGGCCAATGCTTGGGACTTGATGGCGGTGCGAGGCTGGTAGAAAATCGTGTATGGGGCCAGCTCGATGGCCCATTTCGCCACCCGGCCAGATGCATCCCGGCTGCCTATGATCTCGGCCAGCGGGGCGGTGCATACAACCGTGATGGGATGCTCTTGGAAGTAGGGCTTCAGCTTCTTGGTGGCGAAGTACACGCCGTAGCACATCTTCTGGTAGTGCAGGTAGTTCTGCTTCGAGGTAGACAGCACCTCGCTCAAGTAGTACACCGGCCTCTGGACTGGCTGGGCTCGGCCCTCTTCTGGGCGTTGGACTACGATGACGGTGCTGACCACCCGGCTGGTTGAGGCAATGTAGAGGAGCATGGGCTCTTTCTTAGTCGGTGCCGCCAGGATAGGCGGCGTGGCCAACATCTTCTTCAGCTCGTGAAAAGCTTGGTCGGCTTGGTCATTCCACTCGAAGTGAGTGGTCTTCTTCATGAGGCGGTAGAGGGGGAGATCTTTCTCTCCGAGCTGGCTGATGAAGCGGTTCAGGGAGGCCAAGCATCCGGTGAACTTTTGGACATCTCGAAGTTTGGTGGGAATCGCCATTCTCTCAATGGCCTTGATCTTTACTGGGTTGCATTCGATGCCACGTTCGGAAACCAGGAAGCCTAGGAGTTGGCCGGCTGGCACTCCGAACACACATTTCTCGGGGTTGAGCTTGATTTGGAACCGGCGTAGGTTCTCAAATGTTTCCTTGAGGTCTTCCATCAAGGTGCCGCGCTTCTCCGTCTTCACCACAATGTCGTCTACATAGACGTGGGCATTTCTGCCGAGCTGCTTGAGGAGGCACTTCTGCATGCAACGCTGAAAAGTGGCACCGGCATTTCTCAAGCCGAATGTCATAGTCAGGTAGCAGATGGCTCCGAATGGCGTGATGAAGGCGGTCTTCAGACGGTCTGCCGGATCTAACTTTATCTGGTGGTATCCTGAGTAAGCATCCCAGAAACTCAACAGCTCGCATCCGGCCGTGGAGTCTATCACTTGATCAATCCTTGGCAGGGCAAAGGGATCTTTGGGGCAGGCCTTGTTGAGGCTCGTGTAGTCTATGCACATGCGCCACTTGTTGTTCTTCTTTAGCACGAGGACCGGGTTGGCGAGCCATTCTGGAAAGAAAACTTCCATAATGAAGTCGGCTGCCAGAAGCCGGGCTATCTCTTCTCCTACGATCCTTCTTTTCTCCTCCGACAGTCGGCGGAGGGGTTGTTTGACTGGTTTTGCGTCTTCTCAGACGTGTAGCTTGTGCTCGGCGAATTCCTTCGGAATGCCCGACATGTCCTTGGGGGACCATGCAAAGATGTCCCAATTCTCACGGAGGAAATCGGCGAGCTTGCCTTCCTATTTGTTGTTTAGGTTTGCCCCGATGACGGCAAACCTCTCTGGGTGCTCGGGGTCAAGAGGTATCTTCTTCGTCTCCTTGCCCGGCTGGAAAGATCCTTGCGCATCGTACTCCTTGGGATCGGGGGACAAAGCCGACTGTTTGCCGGCCATGGCCACGACTCGGTCCAACATCTTCTTTTCTTCGGCAATCACAAGGGACTCGGCCAGCCGGCTGCTGGCTGCTGCGCACTCGGAAGATTTCTTGTAATCGCCGGCTATGGTGATGATGCCTTTGGTGCTCGGCATCTTCATCTTGAGGTAAGCATAGTGGGGAACAGCCATGAACCTGGCCAAGGCAGGTCGGCCAAGCAATGCATGGTAGGGGCTCTCCAGATCCACCACTTCAAACCAGATCGCCTCGCGGCGGAAATGCTCCTTGTCCCCAAAGAGTACATCAATCTTGATCTTGCCAATGGGGGCGCAGGACAGGCCGGGTACGATGCCATGGAACACAGTCCGAGTAGGCACGAGTTGCTTCGTCTTGACGTTTAGCTTCTCCAGGGTGTCACGGTACAGGATGTTGATGCTGCTCCCGTCGTCTATCAGCACGTGGGAGAAATGGGCGGCGCGTCTGTCCGTTGCAAGGGTGGCATCTAGAACCAATGCATAAGAGCCAGGAGATGGCATCACCTCTGGGTGGTCGGCCCGGCTCCAGCTGATAGGTTTTTCTGACCAGTGCCTGTGCTCGGCAGGGTTGGCAGCGACCATGCTGACCTCCTGGTGCTCTCGGCGTCTGCCGCGCCGGTCTTCGGACTGGCTTGTAAAGACGACATAAGAGGCATGCTCGTCGGGGAACTCATCGTGCACGGCTCCGACTGCAGGCCGAGCGGTTGGCGGCTGTGGAGCCAGAGGCGGCAGACCGGCAGGCGGAGGCGGCGTGAGCCCTTCGCCTTTGGAGATTCGGGTGAGCCAGTGGCACTTCCGGGTTGTGTGGTTGGACGGCTTCGCGCCGTTGTGGAACTTGCATGGGGCGTCGAGAGTTTGCTCGTAGGAGAAGGCCGGCTGCCACGCCGGCTTGCCGCCCCTCTGCTTCTTGGGTGCGGGCCGCCCTTCGGGCTGCTCGTCTTCGACTGTGGCCACCTGCCGACTGGTGGAGGGCGGCACGGGGCCCTTGCGCTTGTGGTCGTTCTGGTGTGGGCGTCGGCCGGAGTCCCCAGCCGGTGTCTTGGGCGCCAGGTTGAGTACTTTCCCGAACGCGTCTACCCGGAGCTCGGTCTTCATTGAGGAGTCGGCGGTGGCGTACTTGTCCGCTATGTCCAGTAGCTCGTCGAGGGTAGTCGGCTCGTCGCAGAGATGCTTGTGCTTGAGGAGGGTGCCTTCTCGGCACCCGGCAGTGAAGTATTCTATGGCTTGCACCTCGTGCACCCCTTCGCAAGAGTTGCGGAGCTCGGCCCAACGCGTGAGGTAGTCGCGAGTGGACTCGGCGGGGCCTTGTACACACAAGGAGAGCTGTCTGGACTTGGGAGCCCGCTTGTAGGTGCTGGTGAAGTTGCGAACGAAGGCTTCTGTGAAGTCTAGCCGGCTGTTGATGCTGTATGGCTTGAGGCTGTTGAGCCAGGTCCGCGTCATGCCTTGCAGCATGAGGGGCACGTACTTCATGGCAACGCACCTGTTGCCCTTTGCTATGCTAACCGCCGTGGAGTAGTCGATCAACCAATCTTCCGGCTTCACGGAGCCGTTGTACTTGGGCGTGTCTCTTGGGAGCGAGAACCCTTTGGGGAAAGGCTCGTCGCGGATGCGGGGGCCGAAGCAAGGCGGGCCGACATCATCTTCTTCTTCCAGCGCCAGGGATTGCGCTAGGCGGTCGATCCGATGGCGGCCGTCGTTCTCGCCGACTCCTTCGCGGCGGCCTAGTCGGCCGCTGAGAGTCGGATACGCAACAGGCGGTGGGGTGGGATATCTCTCCCCACGGGGCCGAGGCGGAGGCGGGTTGCCCCACCACTCCACGGCCCAGGGATGGCCTTCTACGTCTCGCTCGATGGAGATTTGGGTTTGGCTTCGGCTGGTAGCCGGCTCTTTCTCGTGCCGCGCGCGGGTTTTACCCGCAGTCGGCGTCCGGGACGTCGCGCCGTGATCTCGGCGCGGGGGATGGCTTTCCGCGCGGGCGCCGGCTTCGTGCCGCTGCGCGGCCGCATCGATTAGCTACTGGATGCGTCTGGTCATGTGGGGGAGTTCTTCGGCCCCCAATCCGTCTAGCTCGTCTACGGCCGCCTGGGCGGCATGCAGGTTCTCGAGTGGAGTGGCGTAGACTGGGCGGTCGACTCCTAGCGTGTCGGCGATGACAGCGCCGCGCTGTCTGACAACGCCGGCCCAGCTGGGCCCGCCTGGGGGCGGCATGCCAAAGGCGGTGCGGTCGGCTTCGCGCCGGTGGGACTCAGTGAGGCTTCTCATGGAAGCCAACTTCCGGCCCTCCGCGAGGAGGGCGAGGAGGCGAGCCTCCAGTGCTTCGCCATCGGCATCGGCCGGGAGGGGGATGGTCAAGTCGTGGACCGCCGTATGCGGGGCGTTGTGGGCGCTCTCGTCAGAAGCGTCGCCGTGGCCGATGACCATCACCTCGGTGGTGATAGCGTCGCAGACATCGGCCCGGGGAAGCGGGTCGTTGTAGATCGTGACATCGGTGGGGAAAGTGTCGAGTGAGACCGTGTCGGAGTCGACAGGCATCGGATCGGTGGAGCCAACCGACTCCAAGTCCACAGCAGGCTCACCGGAGATGTGGAGCTGGCCGAGGAGGTTGACGAGGTGGTCAGTGCTCGCGTCTGAGGCGAGCTCGTCGGAGATGAGGGTCTTGTCAAGGAGATTGGCGAGGCCGCTCGCTGCGCAGACGTTGGTGACGCCTTGCAGCGCGTTGTGGCAAGCGCCATCGGGCATGCCGGGCTGGCTACGCTCGCTGGGGAGGAAGAGGGTTCCCGTCCAGAACATGTCTCCGGGCGACGGTGCACCTGGCCCCACGGTGGGCGCCAAATGTCGGGTGGTAGGTGCGACATATGCCAACAGGTGGCTTATCATTGTGGGAACCAGTAAGACGTCGCCGGTGCCTGGAAGCGGGATGACGCGAAGACATGCACGCCGGCTAATCTTACCCAGCTTTGGGGCTCTCCGTGGAGATAACACCCCTACTGCTACTCTGCGGGGTCTCCGCATGATCACTAGATGAACAAGTAGCTACACGATGCTCCTTGAGCTGTTTTGTGAGGAGAAGAAGTAGAGCACGGCTAGCCCTCCTCCCCTCTCTATGTGGTGTCTAGAACTAGCTTGGATCGACCCTTTGAATGGGTGTCCCGGGGGGTTTATATAGGCCTACCCCCTGGGGGTGCAATGGTAATCCGGCTAGGCGTGGGGCCCAGCCGTCTATGGCTACACTCGCCGGCTTCTGCGCCGGCTGCTGGGGCCCGCCGGCTGGTGGGTCCCGCCGGCTGCCGGCTCCTTGGTCGACAGGCAGGCCCCACTGTCCAGGGCCTTGTCAGTGGCTGGTTACTGTTGCTCAATCCTGGTGACGAGGGCTTCGCCGAGGTGGGCGTGGCTACAGTGCCGCCGTCCGGCGAGTGATCGCTGTAGCCTCACCGCGTCTTGTCTCCTTAATGGGGCGTCTCCTTCGAGGGAGGTGGCAAGCCGGTTGTGGAGAGCCGGCTCTATCTTGGGCCGACTGGGGGAGGCCTGGCCGCCTTCGGGTGTCTCTCTGCCTGAAGGGGCCCACCACCCGTGGGCCACACTGGCAGCCCGTCATGGATGACATCAGGGTCAATGTGGCAACAGTGCCACGCCGGACGGGTCATGGCCACTCGTACGGCGCACTGTGCCAGGCGTGCTCCGGGATTCGGGGGTGGCAGGCTTTACTGTAGCCACGCCCCGTCACATCGCTGTTATGTGGATGCAGACTTCGAGGGTACGATCCTGACCGCTTTGTGGGTGCCGGCTTCTTGGAGTCGACCTTCTCGTGGCCGACTTCTCGGAGCCGGCCCTCCCGCGGCTTTCTTCATGAGGGCTAAAGTCGGGTCGCCTTCCGATAGCCGGCCTGGGAGACAGCCGGCAGGGGGAAGGCGGCCCCATGTCTTGGATTCTTGAGGGCCGGATCGGCTCATAATTTTTTCAGAAGGGCCAGGGGGAGCCGGCTAGGCTACCCGTGGTCATTTACTCCGACACTCGTTCTTCTTCCTTGCGGGATTTCAGGCAAGATGACCGTCACCTTGGATCTCATTACTATCATTGCTATGCTAGTTTCTTCGTTTTGTCGCTATGCTGCGCTTCCTATCACTTATTCTTCAAGCCTCCCCAAATTGCCATGTCAGCCTCTAACCTTTTCACCCTTCCTAGCAAACCGTTGCTTGGCTATGTTACCGCTTTTTCTCACCCTTGATTTTGCGTTCCTTACGCGGTTGGGTGATTTATGGGACCCCCTTGACAGTTCGCTTTGAATAAAACTCCTCCAGCAAGGCCCAACCTTGGTTTTACTTTTGCCTAACAACCTATTACCTTTCCCTTGGGTCGGCCAACCCGAGGGTCATCTTTATTTTAGCCCCCCGGGCCAGTGCTTCTCTAAGTGCTGGTCCGAACCGAGCTGCCTGCGGGGCCACCTCGGGGAAACTTGAGGGCTGGTTTTACTCGTAGCTAGTCTCATCCGGTGTTGCCCTGAGAACAAGATATGTGCAGCTCCTATCGGGATTGTCGGCACATCGGGCGGCTTTGCTGGTTTTGTTTTACCATTGTCGAAATGTCTTGTAAACCGGGATTCCGAGACTGATTGGGTCTACCTGGGAGAAGGAATATCCTTCGTTGACCGTGAGAGCTTGTGATGGGCTAAGTTGGGACACCCCTTCAGGGTATAAACTTTCGAGAGCCGTGCCCGCGGTTATGTGGCAGATGGGAATTTGTTAGCGTCCGGTTGTAGAGAACTTGACACTTGACTTAATTAAAACGCATCAACCACGCGCGTAACCATGATGGTCTCTTCTCAGAGGAGTCCGGGAAGTGAACACGGTTTTTGGATTATGTTTGAACGTAAGTAGTTTCAGGATCACTTCTTGATCATTCCTAGCTTCACAACCGCTCCGTTGTTTCTCTTCCCACTCTCATTTGCGTATGTTAGCCACCATATATGCTTAGTCGCTGCTGCAACCTCACCACTTTACCCCCTTCCTTTCCCATTAAGCTTTGCTAGTCTTGATACCCATGGTAATGGGATTCCTGAGTCCTCGTGGCTCACAGATTACTACAACAACAGTTGCAGGTACAAGTTATGCGATGATCATGATGCGAGAGCAATGTTTGCTTGCTTTGGAGTTCTTCTTCTGCTTCTTCTTTGATCAGGGGATAGGTTCCAGGTCGGCAGCCTGGGCTAGCAGGGTGGATGTCGTTTGAATTTATGTTTGTGTTTCATCTGTAGTCGGATGGTGCTCTTATGTAAGATGATGTTGTATTCGTGTGGCATTGTATGCCTTTTGTATGTATCCCCATCTATTATGTAATGTTGATGTAATGATATCCACCTTGCAAAAGCATATCAATATGCGGTTCTATCCTTGGTGGGACCTTCGAGTCTCTTTAGGATAGTATCGCATATTGGGTGTGACACATTTATATTTCCTTATATTATGATAAATGTTTATTATTCATGCTAGAATTGTATTAACCGGAAACTTAGTACATGTCTAAATACATAGACAAGCAAAGTGTCACTAGTATGCCTCTAGTTGACTAGCTCGTTGAATCAAAGATGGTTAAGTTTCCTAACCATAGACATGAGTTGTCATTTGATTAACAGGATCACATCATTAGAGAATGATGTGATTGACTTGACCCATTCCGTTAGCTTAGCATTTGATCATTTAGTATATTGCTATTGCTGTCCTCATGACTTATACATGTTCCTATGACTATGAGATTATGCAACTCCTCATGACTTATACATGTTCCTATGACTATGAGATTATGCAACTTCCGAATACCGGAGGAACACTTTCTGTGCTACCAAACATTACAACGTAACTGGGTGATTATAAAGGTGCTCTATAGGTGTCTCCAATGGTACTTGTTGAGTTGGCATAGATCAAGATTAGGATTTGTCACTCCGATTGTCGGAGAGGTATCTCTGGGCCCTCTCAGTAATGCACATCACTATAAGCCTTGCAAGCAATGCAACTAATGAGTTAGTTGTGGGATGATGTATTATGGAACGAGTAAAGAGACTTGCCGGTAATGAGATTGAACTAGGTATTGAGATACCGACGATCGAATCTCGGGAAAGTAGCATACCAATGACAAAGGGAAAAACGTACGTTGTTATGCGGTTTGACCGATAAAGATCTTTGTAGAATATGTAGGAACCAATATGAGCATCTAGGTTCTGCTATTGGTTATTGACCGGAGATGAGTCTCGGTCATGTCTACATAGTTCTCGAACCCGTAGGGTCCGCACGCTTAACATTCGGTGACGACCGGTATTATGAGTTTATGTGTTTTGATGTACCGAAGGTGGTTCAGAGTCCTAGATGTGATCACGGACATGACAAGGAGTCTCGAAATGGTCGAGACATAAAGGTTGATATATTGGACGGCTATATTTGGACACCGGAATGGTTTCGGGTGATCTCGGAGAAAACCGGACTGCCGGAGGGGTTACCGGAACCCCCCGGGGACTGATGGGACTTAATGGGCCCTAGTAGAGAGAGAGAGAGGGGCCGGCCAGGGCAGGGCGCACCCCCGTCCCCTTGAGTATGAATAGGACAAGCAAGGGGGGAGGGGCGGCGCCCCCCTTGCCTTTCCCCTCTCCCACACCTTCCTTCCCCCTCCTACTGGGACTAGGAAAGGGGAGTCCTACTCCCACTAGGAGGACTCCTCCTCCTCTTGGCGCGCCCTCCTAGGGCCGGCCGGCCTCCCCCCTTGCTCCTTTATATACGGGGGGCAGGGGGCACCCCATGACACACAAGTTGATCATTGATCTTTTAGCAGTGTGCGGTGCCCCCCTCCACCATAATCCACCTCGGTCATATCGTAGCGGTGCTTAGGAGAAGCCCTGCGTCGGTACCTTCATCAACACCGTCATCATGTCATCGTGCTAACGAAACTCTCCCTCGAATCTCTACTGGATCGTGAGTTCGTGGGACGTCACCGAGCTGAATGTGTGCAGATCGCGGAGGTGTCGTACGTTCGGTACTAGGATCGGTCGATCGTGAAGACGTACGACTACATCAACCGCGTTGCCATAACGCTTCCACTTATGGTCTACGAGGGTACGTGGACGACACTCTCCCCTCTCATTGCTATGATCACCATGACCTTGCGTGTGTGTATGATTTTTTTGAAATTATTGTGTTCCCAACAGGTTGGTCGCCGGCGCCTGCTCGGCGGCCGTGACGAGCCGGTTGTCGTAGCGCCTGGGCCGGCTGATCGGCCTTGCGCTTGTTGTTCTGCTGGTTGTGCTGCTGCTGGCTTCCTTCGTCGGCCGGCTTCGCTTTGCCAGCTTCATCCAGCGCCACCTCGATCTTCATGGTGGAGTCGGCTTTGGCGTACTTGTCCGCTGTCACCATGAGCATGGCCATGGTGACCGGCTCAGAGCGTAAGAGCTTGTGCTTGAGGAGGGTGCCATCCCGGCACCTGTTGACGAAGTACTGGATCGCTTGGAACTCGTGGACACCCTCGCAGCTATTCTGGACCTCGGTCCAGCGTGTGAGGTACTCGTGGCCGGTTAACGCTAGTCCCTGCACGCACATGGCAAGCTGGCTGGGGCGGCCGGGTTGTTTGTAGGTGCCGGTGAAGTAGCGCATGAAGGCCTCCTCGAAGTCGACCCATGTGTTGATGCTGCCCGCCGGCAGGCTGTTTAACCAGGTGCGGGCCAACCCCTGGGGCATGATCGGCGCGTAGCACACGGCGAGGCGGTGGTTACCGCCGGCGATGCCGATAGCGGTGGTGTAGTCGGTGAGCGAGTCCTCCGGCTTCACGATGCCGTTGTACTTGGGGGTCTCGCGGGGGAGCTTGAACCCTTTAGTAAAGGGCCCATCCCAGACGCGTGGTCCGAAGCACGCTGGCCCGACAGGGCCACTTTCCTCCAGCTCCTGGGAGAGGGAGAGTCGGTCGAGGTGGTGGCGGGCGTCGGTGTCGTCGATGGCGCGGGCACAGCCGGTCGGCGACCGCGTCGCGGGGGGCGGGTTGACCGCAGTCGGACGTCGGCTGGGTTGGAGCAGAGGGTCGAGCTGGCGTCGGTCTTCCAAGGCCGGCTCATCACCCAAGCCGCCGGCAGTCGTCGGGGCGGGGTCGCGCCGGGTCCAGGTGCGTCTGGAGTGCACCTCGCCGGGCGGCGAAGAGGACGTGTTCTGGTGGTTGCCGGGTCCGGCAACGCGGGCAGAGCCGGATCCGGCCGGCTTGGCGAGTTGGTTGAGGCGGTCCTGTTGCGTGTTGGTTGTGTCGAGGAGGTCGTTCACCCGCTTGAGGCGCTCCCGCAGCTCCTCACCCGCGAGCTGATCCAGGCCGACCGCGGCTGCCCGGGCGGCGCGCATGCTCTTCATGGGAATCTCGTAGACGGGCGGGATGGCGCCTAAGGCGCGACCGATCGCGTCGCCCCGGGCTCGCACGTCGGTGACCCGGGTTGGCTCGGGCGCGGCAGGCGTGAAGCCATAGGTGGCGTCGTGCTCCAGCTGAGCGGAGTCGAGGCGGCGCTGCGTGGCGGCGAGCGTCTCGGTGAGGTCCAGCAGGCGCTGGCGATCCTCATCGAGCCGAGTCCGGGCCTCGGTGATGCTGGAGGCGTCGATGTCGGTGCCGATGGGGACGCGAAGTCTCTACATCGTGGCGCGCGGCGGGTTGGGTGGGGCGGCCCGTCCCGCTGCGGCCTCGGCTTCGGCGGCCCTCCTCGCGGCATTGGACGAGTTAGAGGCGCCGGTGCCGGTGATGAAGACCTCCACGTAGAGGTCCATTGCCCTGACGGGAGTGCTGCCGTCGAGGGAAAGGGGGGAGTCGGAAAAGTCAAGTACCTCACTGGGGTACTCATCGGCCGTAGGCGCATCGGAGATGCGCAGCGCGGCGAAGGAGGCGGCGAGTGCGTCGATGATGTCGTCCGCCAGTGTGACGGGATCGTCGGAGTCGGAGAGGAGCCCCGTCTAAAACATGCTCCTGGCCAGGACCTCGAGCTGCCCCATGATACGTCTCCAACATATCTATAATTTTTGATCGTTCCATGCTATTATATTATCTATTTTGGATGTTTAGTGGGCTTTGTTATGCACTTTTATAAATTGCTATTTTTTGCCTATTTCAATGTTTCGCAGAAAAGGAATACCAAACGGAATGAAACCTTCGGGAGAGTTATTTTTGGAACAAATGGAATCCAGGAGACTTGGAGTGGACATCAAGGAAGCAACGAGGCAGCCACGAGGTAGGAGGATGCGCCCCCACACTCGTGGGGCCCTCGTGGCTCCACCGACCTACTTCTTTCGCCTATATATTCTCATATACCCCGAAAACATCCGAGAGCACCACAAAACCCTATTTCCACTGCCACAACCTTCTGTACCCGTGAGATCCCATCTTGGGGCCTTTTCCGGCGCTCCGTCGGAGGGGGAATCGATCACGGAGGGCTTCTACATCAACACCATAGCCCCTCCGATGATGTGTGAGTAGTTTACCATAGACCTTCGGGTCCATAGTTATTAGCTAGATGGCTTCTTCTCTCTTTTTTGATCTCAATACAAAGTTCTCCTTGATTCTATTGGAGATCTATTCGATGTAATTCTTTTTGCGGTGTATTTGTCGAGATCCGATGAATTATGGATTTATGATCAAGATTATCTTTGAACAATATTTGATTCTTCTGTGAATTCTTTTATGCATGATTTAATATCTTTGCAAGTCTCTTTGAATTATCAGTTTGGTTTGGCCTACTAGATTGATCTTTCTTGCAATGGGGGAAATGCTTAGCTTTGGGTTCAATCTTGCGGTGTCCTTTCCCAGTGACAGCAGGGGCAGAAAGGCAAGTATTGTATTATTGCCATCGAGGATAAAAAGATGAGGTTTATATCATATTGCTTCAGTTTATCCCTCTACATAATGTCATCTTGCCTAATGTGTTACTCTGTTCTTATGAACTTAATACTCTAGATGCATGTTGGATAGCGGTCGACGTGTGGAGTAATAATAGTAGATGCAAAATCGTTTCGGTCTACTTGTCGCGGACGTCATGCCTATATACATGATCATGCCTAGATATTCTCATAACTATGCGCTTTTCTATCAATTGCTCGACAGTAATTTGTTCACCCACCGTAGAATTTGCTATCTTCAGAGAAGCCACTAGTGAAACCTATGGCCCCCGGGTCTATCTTGCATCATATTATATTCCTATCTACTTGCTATTTCTGCCGCCTTTTATTTTCCAATCTTTATTTTTCCAATCTATACAACAAAAATACCAAAAATATTTATCTTATTATCTTTATCAGATCTCACTTTTGCAAGTGGTCGTGAAGGGATTGACAACCCCTTTATCGCATTGCTTGGAAGGTTCTTATTTGTTTGTGCAGGTACGAGGGACTTGCGTGTAGCCTCCAACTGGATTGATACCTTGGTTCTCAAAAACTGAGGGAAATACTTACGCTACTTTGCTGCATCACCCTTTCCTCTTCAAGGGAAAACCAACGCATGCTGAAGAGGTAGCACCCCACGGTGGGCGCCAACTGTCGTGGTGGGCGCATGACAGATGCCAAGGGATGGCTAAAGAGAGAGGAGGCTCGAGGGCACTGGTGGGCTCCAGAGGCGAGGTCGGCATGAGCGAGCGCGGGACGCAAGACATACCCAGGTTCGGGGCTCTCCGGAGAGATAACACCCATAGTCCTGCCGAGTGTGGTTGATATCTAACAGTACAGAGTTGCTCCTAGAGCTGTATGGAGGAAAAAGGAAGGCAGGCCAAGGCTCAGGCTGCTCCCTCTCCTTGGGTGTTGCTTGCTATGGGTCTGTGAGTAAGTGATCGCTCGTATGCATGAGGGCTCCTGAGGGGTTTTATAGGTCAACCCCCGGGGTACAATGGTAATGTAACAAGGCCGTGGGGCCGGGTTGTCATCGTCCGGGGAGCCGGTACTGGGACCCGTCGGTTGCTAGGGCTCGCTGGGTTCTTCGGGCGCGGAACGCGCCGGGTGTTGGGGTACTATTGGTTGTCTTGTCGGTTGTCAGGGAGTGGCCGGGTTGAGTCCGCTACAGTGGCGCTCCGTCAGGTCGCCGCTTGCTGGCATCGGCAGTGACGACGGATGTACTGTAGCCACGCCAACCTTAGTCAGCGGGCAGGTGGGGCACTGTTGCCACGCCGGCCTGACCAGAGACATGGGCGGGGCACTGTTGCCTTGGTCATCTCTGAATGAAGACTCGTCCCATCGTACGACCTGGATGGGACGGGAGCTGACCCGTGGCCGAGTTGGGGAACACGCCAAGGGGAAGCTGGCTTGTTGGGAAAGTCTTGGTGCGCCGGGCTCGGATGCCATGCGCCGGCCGTCGGGGCCGGGTTGAGGAATTTGGCCAGGTCGAGGGGCTTGGCCTGCTCGAGCGACCCGGCCAAGCGTGAGCCGGATCGAGGGGCGTTGCTGGCCCCGTTGTTTTTGAAAAGGATCCGGTTTCCGTTTCCTGCCTGGGGTTCATCCCCCCGATAGACCACGAGTGGCGAAATATGACTGCCGTCGTAGGTCGTGCTCATCACGAAACCAGGTATCCCACAGGAGGGAGTCCACGACATACCTGGCGTCATCGATGAGGGGAGCGGGCACGCGGGGCACGGCGGTGGTTGATCTCCTCGCGGCGAGCGTGGCCACTGACCGGGACCGGAGGAACGGGCACGCGGTCCGCCGATAGATGCCAGTTGTTGGGGAGGTGCATGTCATTCCACAGCAGCGGTGTGCTCGTCTCGCTGTACCTATGGCATATCTCGACCATCACATACGGCCGTTGCCGAGACGGGGCCGCCGACGGGGAAATCTTGAGTGCCGGAGGAGGTGGGGGATGGATGGAGCAGCTGTGGCGGTCGGAGGACGACCCGGCCTCGTGGTCATGCTTCCCCTTGCCAGAGATCCACATCCACACCATGGACGCCGGCGAGGGGGTGGGGGAGCGGTGGCCGGGGTCTAGGGTTTGCGCGTGTCAGGATTCGAGGAGGCACACGGCTTCCAAATTGGAAGTCTGTGAACTGGCCGGTCCACGGCTTCCACATTGAAAAGGACGAGGACCGAGCGGCCGGGTGGCTGACAAGTGGGTCCGCACGCGCGTGCGCCTTGAATATTGGCGGTGGGAAGTATGTGAGTGGCTGACATGCAGGCGCGTGCTCGTCCGTTTGCTATACGCCTAGACGCAAACCAGGAGCAATTTTGCTCTGTAAATGGGTCGAGCCGGACGTCAAATGAACAGAATTTGAGGATGAGGTCGCCCGTTGGGCCGTCGTATTTGTCTGCTCGGGTTCAAATGAACGCGCGAAGATTAGATGGGTCGCAAGTTGAAGTTGGCCTTGGACGCATCGGTCGGACACATGTGAACAATGATCACCTAGCCAATCCAAGCGAACAAAAAAGAATAAACCAAGCATCCGTTTAAATTGGCGCATTGGACTTGTTCTAAACATTTTTATATTTATTTGTGGATGAGCTCTCAGCTCAGTGGTCAGGGGGCAGTGCTTCATCCCAGCCGGGGCGTGTTCGAACCTAGGTTCTTACACAGGTCTCACATCTCCTTTATTAAAAATCAGTAGGGGCTTCTTCCCCCTATTGGTCTAGTTTTTTTTCATTCTTATATTTATTTAGAGAAGCAAGTTAGCCAGCCATGACATAGCTGTTCCAATTTATTAAGTAGAAATGAGTTTTCTCGAGGACCGAGATCAGTCAGTCTTTTTGTTCCGCAAGTTGATCAAATTGCATTAAGAGAAGTCAAGTCAATATATAAACAATACATGGATGTATACTCGTTGTATAAGGCTAGTCATAGTAAGAGAGTAAATTAACTAATAATATAGCACACTTCAAGAAATTTTGCTTATGTGGCAAGTAGTTAATGAGTACTAACATAATATGTTACTGTAACATAATGTTTTTCAATACAAGATGAGTCTACAAGCTAATAAATGAAACCATCTATGACATTAGTATTATGTTATTTTGCACTATAAAGGTAGTAATTTTGTTCCGCAAGTTGATCAAATTGCATTAAGAGAAGTCAAGTCAATATATAAACAATACATGGATGTATACTCGTTGTATAAGGCTAGTCATAGTAAGAGAGTAAATTAACTAATAATATAGCACACTTCAAGAAATTTTGCTTATGTGGCAAGTAGTTAATGAGTACTAACATAATATGTTACTGTAACATAATGTTTTTCAATACAAGATGAGTCTACAAGCTAATAAATGAAACCATCTATGACATTAGTATTATGTTATTTTGCACTATAAAGGTAGTAATTTAGACTAGTGTCATATGCATGCCACTACTACCCCGTTTCAGTTTACAAGTCCTGCGCGTATACGTAGATTGTCAATTTTATCAATCTAATATAACCTATATAACACAAAAATTATACCGTCTGAAAATGAAACATCTGAAGTTTATATTGGTATATTTTTTGTGATATATGACTTGTATTAGGTTGGTCAAATTGACAACCTAGAAGTACGCGCACGTCCTATAAATTGAGAGAGAGGTAGTACTCCCTCCGTCACGGTTTAGTAGGCGCACTTGCAAATTCTCTGGGACTTAGGTGGTTATCTATTGATTATGAGATGGGCTAAAAAATAGTATTTACACTACGCATGCATATAGAAATAGTATATCGGAGTACTAATTAGCTACTAGAAATAAATGCAATGTGTCCTAAACCTTGTCTATTATGAAAACGCACAGAAATTTAATTATGTCTTCTAAACTGTGAGGGAGGGAGTAGTATAAGTTACTCCCCGCTATGTCCAGCCTAAATGTGAATCAATTCCATCTACGCTACTAGCTCTGTACACACCACATTGATTGAACCCAAAGATCGATGGCTCGATTGAGATTTTCGTCCACTCGCCGGTTCATGGCAATTCGTCTTGTGCGATGGCGAATGATTCTTCTGATGCTCGCAGTAGCAGCCGCAGCACTATGGTGGTCATCATCGCGGCCGCGGATGCATCCCGTGGTGCTGGTGCCGGGCTACGCCAGCAACGAGCTCGACGCGCGGCTCACCGAGCTCTACCGGCCGGGGTGCGGCGCGCACAAGTCCGGCTGGTTCCGCCTCTTCCTCAACTACACGGCTCTCCACGACGACCCCGCCGGCGTCCGGTGCTTCGCCGACCAGATGAGCACGGTGTATGACGCCGCGTCCGACGACTACTACAACGTCCCCGGCGTCGAGACGCGCGTCCCCTTCTTCGGCTCCACCCATGGATTCCGCCACCCAGATCCAGACCGGAGGAATTTCTCCTACATGAACAAGCTGTTGGAGAGGCTCGAGGGGGCCGGGTACCGCGACGGAGCGACCATGTTCGGCGCGCCGTACGACTTCCGCTACGCCGTCGCGCCGGCCGGCCATCCATCCAGAATAGGCACCGAGTTCTTCAGGAGCCTCAAGAGCCTGGTGGAGAGGGCGAGCCAGCTCAACGGCGACCGCCCCGCGATCATCGTCACCCACAGCTACGGCGGCACACTGGCACACCAGTTCCTGATCCGGCAGCCCCTGGCGTGGCGCCGGCGGTTCGTGAGGCACTTCATCCCCATCGCCGCTCCGTGGGGAGGACTCGTGCTAGGCATGCAGGCCCTCATCTCAGGCAACAACCTTGCGCTCCCCTTCGTTGACCCCAGGGCCCTGCGGAAGGAGTACCGGAGCCTGCAGAGCAGCCTGTGGCCGCTGCCCAGCGCGAAGGTGTTCGGAGCCGGGCAGCCACTGGTGAGCACCAAGCGCCGAAACTACTCGGCCAGCGACGTGGTGGGCTTCCTCCGCGACATTGGGTTCGGCGAAGGCGTCCGGCCGTACGAGTCGCGCGTGCTGCCGCTGTTCGAGGAGCTGCCGGTCTGTCCGAGGGTGCCGGTGACATGCGTCGTGGGGGTCGGGGTGCCGACGCCGGAGAGGATGGTGTACCCGAGGGATGATTTCGAGGGGACGCCCGGCGTGGATGTTGGAGACGGTGACGGCCTGGTCAACCTGGCGAGCCTAGTGGCGGTGGAGCCGGAGTGGAGGCGTCGTGGTCCTTATTTTAGGATGGTCAAGGTGGCCAGCGTGAACCACACGGCCATTCTGGTTGATGATCGTGCGCTTGGGATTGTCATCAGAGAAATTCAACGAGCTAATTAGTTCAACAAACCTTTATATTAATCAATTTGACGCCGGTAAGTAGAGTGATAGAATTAGAGGAAAAGAATGATTGACCACACAATCGGTGGTTTCCTGCTATCTCATATATATAGACAATTACAAGATATACAGAGAAACAATCTGTACAAATCCTAACCATAATGGCCTGATTACATGCAAGATATCAAGCTCTGAACATGGCAGGGTATAACCGAATATACTGACATATTCGGATTGCCTAACATCCCCCGCAGTCACAACAGGAGATTCTCGGACGCTGAGACTGGATCGAAAGTCCAAGAACAACGGTGATGGTAGACTTTGGTGAATATGTCCGCGAATTGTCGAGACGAAGGCACATGAAGAACTCGAATGTGCCCCAACGCAACACGATCTCGAACGAAGTGAAGGTCGATCTCGATGTGTTTGGTGCGCTGATGTTGAACCGGATTCGTAGACATGTAGACAGCACTAACATTGTCGCAGAAGATAACAGTAGCACTGGGCAGAGGTCGGTGAAGCTCCTGGAGAAGTTGGCGGAGCCAACTGGCTTCAGCAACGGCGTTGGCGACAGCTCGATACTCGGCTTCAGCGCTGGAACGGGATACAGTGTGCTAGCGCTTGGAAGACCAAGAAATGAGGTTGTCGCCGAAGAACACACAGTAGCCGGAGGTGGAGCGACGTGTGTCCGGACAACCAGCCCAGTCTGCGTTAGTGTAGGCGACGAGATGATCCATGGAAGAAAGCACGAGTTGAAGTCCATGGTGAAGCGTACCCTTGACGTACCGAAGAACTCGTTTGACCAGAGACAAGTGCTGGTCGTGCGGGTCGTGCATGTGGAGGCATATTTGCTGCACGGCGTAGGCGATGTCCGGTCGAGTGAACGTCAAGTACTGGAGGGCACCAGCAAGACTCCGGTACTCCGAAGGATCAGCAACCGGGGGGGGGGGGGGGCAGCTGCAGCGGCGAGCTTGGGCGAAGTGTCCACGGGAGTCGATGCAAAGTGGCAGGAGCTCATGCCAGCACGCTCGAGAATCTCGAGAGCGTACTGAGTCTGTGAGAGAAACATCCCCCGAGAATCACGTCGAACGGCGAGGCCGAGGAAGTGATGAAGCTCACCCAAGTCAGTCATGGCGAACTCGGCACTGAGGGCAGCGATGACACGCTCGAGCAAGGCCGAGGTAGACGCCGTGAGGATGATGTCGTCGACGTAGAGAAGTAGGTTCGCCGTGTCGAGCGTACCATGCAGTATGAAGAGCGAGGTGTCAGACTTCGAGCAGGCGAAGCCAAGAGTGGTGATGAAGGTCGCAAAGCGATGGTACCACGCACGAGGGGCTTGCTTCAGACCATAGAGTGCGCGGTTAAGGCGCACACATGGTCAGGGTGAGCGGAGTCGACGAAGCCAGTGGGCTGGTGGCAATATACCACCTCGTCAAGATGCCCATGGAGAAAAGCGTTCTTGACGTCGAGCTGGCGAATCTTCCAGTTGGAGGAGAGAGCGACGGAGAGGATAACCCGGATGGTAGCTGGTTTAACCACCGGGCTAAAGGTCTCGTCGAAATCAATGCCGTGCTCCTGGGAGAAACCACGCAACACCCAGCGTGCTTTGTAGCGGTCGAGGCTGCCGTCGGGTTTGAACTTGTGACGAAAGACCCACTTGCCGGAGACGATGTTGGCGTTGGCGTGTGGGCGTACAAGATCCCACGTGTTGTTGGCGAGGAGAGCACCGTACTCGTCAGTCATAGCCGCCAACCAGTTCGGGTCTTTGAGAGCACCACGAACGGACTTGGGGACCGGCGATGGAGCGGCGATGGGAGCGACGTGCAAGTTGAGGCATTCCCGCGGACCAATGATCTTTCCAGCCTGACGGCGGGTGATCATCTGACGAACAGGGGGCGGGGGCGATGGCCGTGGCATGGTTGTGGTCGAGCTGGACGCGGGAGACGCAGAGCCAAAGGCTGCATCGTCGCTAGCGTCGTTGGGAGACGCGGTCGTGGGCGAATCTTCATGGGCCGGCGTGTGCCCATCCAAGGAGGCGGGCGAGGCCGGGGATACCGGCGTGTGGGCCGGTGTGACCGGCGAGGAGGCGGCCGACGCAGTCGGGGCATGGGCCGGCGAAGCCGGGGCGTGGACCGGCGTGCGCGGCGTCGCTGGAGCAGGCGCTGAGGAGGCTGGGCGTGGTCCAGCGGACCGACGCGGCCCAGCAGACCGACGCGGTCCAGCGTGCATGGGTGGCACGGGAACCGGGGCGAGCACATCGATCGAATCATCGGCCGGAGGGGGCGACGGCGGCTGCTGCAGGTTAGAGACAGAAAAATCTGGTGCAAAAGGGAACCGAGTTTCGTCAAAAATCACATGCCGAGAAATAATGATGCGACGAGACTCGAGATCCATGCAGCGGTAACCACGATGATTAGAGGGGTAACCGAGGAACACGCACGCTGTCGAACGGTGCGACAGTTTGTGAGGCATGGTGGCGGAGAGGTTTGGGTAACATAAACAACCGAACGTACGAAGGAGAGTATAGTCGGGTGTTTTGGAAAAAAGAGCGAAGTAGGGGCAAGGTGCGGCGAGAGCTTTGGTGGGTAGTCTGTTGAGAAGATAGGTGGCCGCATGAAGAGATTCAACCCAAAATTTGCCAGGCATGCTTGCTTGAAATAAGAGTGTGCGTACTATGTCGTTGACAGTGCGAATTATGCGTTCAGCTTTACCATTTTGTGGGGAAGTGTATGGACACGAGAAGCGTAGGAGAATCCCGTGTTTGACGGAGAGTTCCTGAAGAGCGTGGTTGTCGAATTCACGTCCGTTGTCGCACTGAATGGCTTGAAGAGAGAGGGAAAACTGTGTGGCAACATAAGCACGGAAGTTAGATAAAAGAGAGAAAGCTTCAGATTTTTGGCGTAGGGGATACGTCCACAAGTAATGAGTGAAATCATCTAAAATGACTAGAAAGTATTTATATCCAGAGACACTCGGAATAGGTGAAGTCCACAAATCACAATGTATTAATTCAAAAGGTCTATGAGTTTGAGTAGTAGAAGCTGAAAATGGTAAACGAACATGACGGCCAAGTTGACATGCATGACATAAAGTAGAGTCCTTGAGCACTTTATTTATGGGGAGCGATGACGACGAAACAAGGCGCCGGAATGCGTCAGCGCCGGGGTGACCAAGACGCCGGTGCCAAAGAGTGGAGTCATCTGTGATGGTGGTGAGGGCGTGCGGCAAGGAGGTGACCGGATAGAGATCACCCGAGCTACTGCACCTGAGAATCACGGCCCCTGTCTTGAGATCCTTCACAGAAAAACCCCAAGGGTCAAATTCCACCGAACATAAGTTGTCAATAGTAAACTGACAAACAGAAATTAGATTTTTAACTATGCGGGGATTGACAAGGACATCACGAAGAGTAAGACGACGAGAGGAAGTAGGGAGAGATGCATGACCGGAGTGAGACACAGGAATAGAGGAACCATCTCCGACCATGATATTTTTGTGTGGAGGATTGGAAGAGAGAGAGTTGAGGTTACCGGCGTCCGAGGACATGTGAGCGGCTGCTCCGGTGTCCATGACCCACTCCGTGGGAGCCTACAAGCTCATGGTGTTGAAGCAGCTCGCAAGGGCGGACGGGTCCCATGTCGGTGTCGAGGGGGAGCCGTAGGTGGGGTAGCCGTTGTAAGTGAATGTCGCAGGCGATGGAGGCGTGTACGCTGGGGAAGGTAAGGCCATGTAGCCATGAGCCGGGCGGGATGGCGGGGCGGCAGGGCACGGCCCGAGGATGCCGTTGGCGTGGCCAGCCTGGTGGTAGACGGGTCCTCCGTGACCCATCATCGGGTGCATGTAGATGGCACCAGTCCAGGGGTGTTGCATGCTGGGAAAGGCGGGGGCGCCACCACCCCCGTTGTTCTTCTTCTTGCCCTTGCGGCCTGAACCGTTGCCGGAGGGGGCGCCAAAGGGTGCAGGAGTACCAAACCCGGAGCGCCCGACGTGAGGCTGCTGCGACGAGAGAGCAGGGCCGCCGCGAAGCCCCCCAGCAGGGAGCGGTGTAGAAGGCCGAGGGCGAAGACGAGCTCGTGTTCGACGGCTTAAGCTCCTGGAGAAGAAGCATGTTGCGAAATTGGAGAAAGGTAGGAAACGGCGTGAGGAGGGGAGCGAGGTTGCCGATGTCCTTGTAGTGGTCGTTGAGGCCCTTGATGGTGTTCCACACCAAGGCGTCGTCAAAGACGGGGGCGTTGACGTCGGCGAGGGCGTCGGCGACCGTCTTCTGCTCAAGGCAATAGGCGGTGACGCTCTTGTCCAGCTGCTCGATGTTGCGGAACTTCTGACCAAGATAGCCAGCGCGGGCTTGCTGGTTGTCGCGGAAGAGGGCGGTGATGGTGCCGAGGACGGCGGAGGCCGTTGTGCCCGCCGCCATGACCATGTCGGAGATGTCGGGAGCGACGGAGCCGTACAGCCAACGAAGGACGGTGGAGTCCATCTGCTGCCATTCCTCGTCGACCGGAGGAGGCGCCACGTCGAGGTGATCCGCGAGGGCGTATTGGCTGACGGCGATGTCGAGGAAGCGACGCCACTTGGTGAAGTTTGAGGCCTTGAGGTCGAGGGTGACGGGGATCAGGCTCTTGGCGTTTTGGATGGCAGTGGCCTGAGCCCAGAGGGCGGCATGGGGATGAGGAAGATCGCCGGCACCAGACATGGCTGCGGCAGCGGAGGCAGGAGAGGAGGGGCGGCGTGGGAGCCTGGGACGGCGGCGGTAGTGGAGAGGGACGGAAGCGAATCGCTTGGCTGATACCATGATAGAATTAGAGGAAGAGAATGATTGACCACACAATCGGTGGTTTCCTGCTATCTCATATATAGAGACAATTACAAAATATACAGGAAAACAATCTGTACAAATCCTAACCATAATGGCCTGATTACATGCAAGATATCAAGCTCTGAACATGGCAGGGTATAACCGAATATACTGACATATTCGGATTGCCTAACATAGAGTACTTACCCGGTGCTCTTATCTTGGCCTCTACTAAAGCTCCCCACAACGATTACCAGCTGGCCCTTTGACACAATCTGGATGATCTGGGTGTGATGACCTCTGTAATTCTTTATTGACAACGTATCATTGCTATTCATAATCAACTTTTCCTAGGAGGCAAGCAAGTGGTAGTTTATCCCCATTTTTGCTCTGACAGGAGAGTAGATCAGCGTTTAAACGGGGCCAATGCTCTCACTTTTTTCTTTTCTTTTCTTTTTGCAAACTGAAGGCATCTTCAACGGCGACCCACAAATTTCCTTTCGGATATGTTCATGGAACAGAGGGACCAGTCTGCGTAAATGAATACGGGAGGGAGCCATCCAACGTTGTCTGCATACATTTCAAACATTATTTCAATAATGACCGAACAGTATTCCCCGAAAACTTAGGAGCCTCCTGGCTGGCTATTACAGTTTTGAAGGGAAATGGTGGCGCACGACCGATCCGACGGAGACAGCGCACAGCAAGTAGCGGGGGAGTGGAAGGGGAAGAAAGCTCAGAGAAACTCTCTTTTTCTCTAACGATGGCGTATTGGAGATAGAAAAAATGTTAATATTTGGACTTGATCCATGGATTCCTAGTAGACCTGACAGAAGAGTCATACCTTCATGGCCTCTTTTTTAGGGTCCCAATAACTGCCACACGTGTGGTGTATCGGATAGTTATGCCACACGCCTCGTGTGGCATGGACAGCAACCAGCCCACACACCTACGTGTGGGCAAAACAACTAATGCCCACACATATCTTTTTTCCCTCCTGAACCCTCTCACACGCGTGCGTGTGGGCGAAGTTGATAACGCCCACACGCCCGTATGTCAGGCCTCGCATCCTTCTGGTCCCGCACGCGACGCGTGACGCCCACCGCGCGCCCGCAGTTGTCATGGTCCAGACCCTCTTCCATGTTCGTTTATCTGCAGTTGCCATGTCGCTGAACTACGGTTGCCATATCGAACAACTGCAGTTGCCATGGTTACTCAACTGCAGTTGCCATGTATGGTCTGATCTAATGTAGTTGTCATGATTTCATAACTTTAGGAGTTGCCACATACTAACACTAGGCAGTTGAGAGAGTTGCCATGTGCTCACAAGCATGCTAGGGCAGTTGCCATGTAATAAGGAAGAGTTGCCATCTGCTTACATGCACGTTAGGGCAGTTGTCATGTACGTGCACGTTGGGGCAGTTGCCATGTACCATGCAAAAACATATGGCAACTCGGTAAAAGACAGTTGCCATCTGCTTACGTGCACACTAGGTAGTTGCCGTGTACCCTGCAAAAACACATGACAACTCGGGTAAAAAAGAGAGTTGTCACCTGCTTACAAAGCACAATAGAGGCAGTTGCCATGTGCGCTGCAAAAACACATGGCAACTAGCAGCTTACGTGTGGGAGAGGAGACGGGCGTGTGGGCGAGATGGCAAATGCCCACACACCAGCCCTTGTGCGTGACTGAAAACTGGTGTGTGGGTGAACTGCTAAACGGCCACACACTGGCCTCTCCGTGTGGTAAAACGGATGTGTGGACGAACTATGTCACACGAGCCAGATTGTGTCAAGATTCGTGCATATAGTACTGGACGGTGATGGATGCGTGTGGTCGAGATGGTCAATGTCCACACGTGTGGGCGTTAACATTTCCGCTTTTTTAAGGTTAGTGGGATGAGATCCTTGCCTCTCTTTTTTTTTTTGCTCGGTAGATGTCCAGAGAATTCTGAGTATACCACGTAAATTACATGGCGTTTGATGATGACTTCATAGGGTGGCATTTTACTCGCAATGGGATTTTCCCAGTTCGGTCTACTTATCATGTGGTGTGTGGTCTCACCAATTTAGGAGGAGTGGTATTAATCTGTCAACACCAGGACCTTTAGTTAATAACCCTGTTTGGAAAGCTCTATGGAATTTGTCGGTGCCTCGTAAAATCCAGGTGTTCTGTTGGCGGGTATTGCACCGAATAATCCTGCTAAAGTCTATACTTGCAAACCGCCATGTGGGTACTGGTGGAACTTGTCCCATTTGCAAACAAGGTCCGGAAGATATTAAACATTTGATGTTTACTTGCGGCCAAGCCATGGACCTTTGGAGTGCGCTGGGCATATCTCACGTAATAATGGATGTCTTGCATATTGACCGCTCTGGGTCAATAATTTTTTAACAGATTTTCCGCGAAATAAACAAGCCGATTCAATGCATGCCTACTGTAAGAGTACATGAAATAATAGCCATCGGAGGCTTATGGTGGCTCCGCCGGCAAACTAACCACAACGAATCAGTTCCTCCAATAAGTAAATGGCCACTATCTATCTTGGGTATTACAGTTCATGCAACACGAGCTGGCTGTGGGAATCATGTGCACTCTCAGATTAGATGGACTAAACCTAATCGAAGTTTTGTTAAACTAAATTTAGATGCATCATACCACACAGAGGAAGGCACGCGAGCTACGACTATTGTCACTAGAGATTTATCATGCAAATTTCTTACTGGGAAATGCACATTTTACTTGCATGCTGCAGATGCCGTTACAATGGAGGCAACGGCTATGAAAGAGGGGCTGATATTGCCTAACTTTATGAGGTTTCATAGAGTTACAGCTGAGTTCGATTCAACTGAAGTCATTAATTTTTGCACAGGACAATCATAATGGTGGGATCCAGCAGCAGCTATTTATGCAGAATGCGTTGTCGTGGTTTTCATGATTGGGAAGGTCAGACTTCATTCATTGTCCTAGAGAAGCCAGCAGTGTTGCTCATAAGCTAGCTAGACATAGTTTTTTGAATAAATTATCTTGTAATTGGGACGATGTTCCCCCAGCTGATTATACTTAAGCTCGTGGATGATGTAATGTTGCTTAATAATCAATGAAGCTAGCCATGATGGCCTTCCTCGAAAAAAGTCATTTTAAAGATTTGAATATAGACTACATACTAAAATACATAAATGAATTAATCTATACACTAAAATATGTCTATATACATCCGTATATTGTCCGTATTAAAATCTCCAAAAAGCCTTATATATATTTTGAAACGGGGTAGTATATAAGGGTTTTGTTTCCACCATATTTTTAGATCGGAAGCTACAGACTTCTTAGGTGAAAATTACAATTATTATTTTTGAAATCTTTAAGTTTAGCCAGATTTTAATCGATATCAAGTGAAAAAATTCCATTCAGTGCTTTGCCGAAATGCAAACTGATTTTTTTCTTCAAAATATTCAGTGGTGGCAAATATATTTCAATACGGGAGTTAGAAACCATGCAAACATCATCGACTAGAGAGACACACAAACATCTTATTTAAGGCTTGCCAAGCAACAAATCTGAACGCATTATGAAGACATTGTTCCATCTCAAGAGTTTCCACGACCACGCACACGCAAAGCACAAAAACCGCACGCTGGTGCAATTCCAGCCACACACACAAGCTTATTGCCTTATTAGCGACACCGACAAGAAAATGCCATACAGATCAGAGATCCGATCCCACGATGCAAAACCCCGCCTAGCAAATCACAGCTTCTTCGGAACCATTTGTGCGGCAAGCTTCTTGACGGCCGGCCTCGCCATGAGGCTCTCCCACCAGGCCTTGACGTGCGGGTACGAGTCGAAGAGGGCCGCGTGAGGCGTGGCCATGAAATAGAAGGTGTATGGGAAATGGTTGAGGTCCGCGAAGCTGACGAAGTCCCCGGCCAGGTACTTGTGCTTGGAGAGGTGTGCCTCGTAGACCTCCAGCACCTTCTTCAGCTTCTCCAGGCTCTCGTCCACCACCTTCTGGTTGGTCGGCAGGCCGAGCATGATCGGGTTGATGAGGCACTCGTACACGATCGGCGAGATGGCTGGGTTGTAGCTGTGCGCGTCAACCTCCGTCCATACATCCACCATGGCCGCCTCCTTTAGGTTGCCCTCCCTCAGCAGGTCGACTTGGTTCGTCTTGTATTTGCGAAGCACGTACCTTGAAATTGCGCGTGACTCTGAAAACACAAGAAAACAATTTTTTTTGAGAATTTGATAAGATATTTGGACACCGAGGGTCCATCGGAAACAAATTTGAGGGCTATAATTCACTTCACTACTCTACTTTCTTTAGAAAAGAAGCATTCACTTTGCTAGCCGGTCCCGTTAAGATGCCGAGAAACAGAGGCCAAGCAGGTACTAACTAACAATTATTTTGACAAGGACAAAGTAACTGAAAAGAGCAAAGGCAAAGTGATTAATCATACCGAAGAGAAGCAGATCCCCATCCTGGAAAGCAGGGATTTGGCCGAACGGCTGAAAGAAACCAAAACATCTTGCATTAGCGCCAAAACAATGTGATACGGGAAACCAGAGGATTTGAGTGGTCGTGGATCTTACGTTTCTGACGCGATGCTCGGGGCTCTTGTGCTCCATGGCCTTGAAATCGATGTTGACCACCTCGTACTCGGCGCCGGCCTCCTCCAGGCACAGCAGCACCCGGGCCACGTTCGTCGACATGGCCGGCCCGAACACCTTCACCGGCGCCATTTTCCTTGGTTGCTAGTACACTCGAGAGAGTGAGATCGGGGTGTGCGTGTGTATGTTTCTGGTGTTTGTGTACTACCTGCGTCCGAGCGGTGTGCAGCATGACGCCAACTCGTTTCCCTTTTTATACGGCGTCTGCGTTTCCGAGTAGTGGTTGGCGGGAGGTTGGGACGTAAGCTCTCCGGAAGGGTGAAGAGGAGGTCGTGAGGTGTGCGGTACGGGGCCGGTCAATTAGTGCATCACGGCTTGCGTCAGCGAGTTCGGTGCTACTCCCTCCATTTCACAATGCAGTGCTTCCTCTATCCATGTGCTTCAACTTTGACCGTAAATTTAACTACCAAGACCAATTGCGACGGGAGCAAAAATTATGCGAATTCGTATTCGAAAGAAGTTTTCAATTATATAATTTTTTCTCCCGCCACAGTTGGTCTCGTTAGTTAAATTTAGGGTCAAAGTTAGACCTCGAGAAGTGCAGGCGCACTATATTTTGAAATGAAGGGAGTATTACTTTTCGTGATGTTTCTGGAATAGCGGCCACGATTCATCGGGCGGAGCTACCCAGGCATTCCTTCTTTCAGCCCAATTTTTTTTCCACAAATACGCATGTTGCGTATCATTTCATTAACTAGTAATCCCTCACGCGTTGCTGCGGGAATTGGTCACAATATATTTTGATGAGATTTGATTTTATCAAACATGATTATTTGCTTGGTAATATGAGAAGTAAAACTAAAAAATAAATATGATTGATTTTATTTAATTATTGAGGTTACATGTGTACATGTCTATTTAGCTGACATTAAGGGCCAGTTCTTTTCAGCGATTCTCCCAAAATTACCCCCCTCCCCAGCTTCTCCCAGAATCGTCACTCTATTTTTTTTACAATCCTATCTAGTTAAGGTCTAATTAGCTAGGATTGTAAAAAATATATGAAGTAGTGATTCTGGGAGAAGCTCGGGAGGGGGGCGATTCTGCTAGAATCGCCCAAAAAAACTGGCCCTAAGGGTCTTATTGGATTATCAATGTTTGATTGCCGAGAGGTTATATAAGAGTGTCATCAATGACATAATGCACTTCATAAAAACAGGTTTGAGAAGAAAGAAGGGGGGGGGGGGTGTTGAGGAATAGTGTTTCATCGTATTTGCAGGTGGCAAGTAGATATTAGTACAATACATTTATAAAGCTCAAAACTAAAAAAATGTGCCCCAACATTTTTCCCATCGAATTGCTTGATGTCACCGCATGACCCATGCAAAATGCAGCTTAGACACCTTAAATCACAGCCTTGCTCAACATATGACAAAGCCAAGCCTGAGTATGAAAGTTTGGCTATTTATATTTTTGGTAATAAGCTCCGACTTGTAGCATAAACCGCTAGATAGCTGCTGGTAAAGCCTGTTTGAATTTCATCTTTACATGCTGAGAGCTATGAAACAAAACAATGGATATATAAATGTTGAATGTTGTGTGATAGATGAAACTTTGCTTGCACAGAGGGTCGCATGGCTACTTCAATCAGAATGAGGTAAAGTAAACACATCCATCGTGCATGTTACCAAAATCATGCAGTTTTGATTTATCCCTGTAGTTCCCATGATCATCAGAGATAATCGAAATAAATGGTGATGTGACTGATTACAACTTTCGTACTGGAAAAAAATCTATTATGTCATGGCTTCCTCTTAACATCGAAATACTATGTATGAACAATATAGCATCATGACAAAGAGAGTATGTAGTAGCCTTACCTTCAAGGTTTGCATTCCTCCCTTATTGATCAAGTTGATGGTTATTACACAATGAAAGGTATGCTGACCAAAGCATGGGATGAGATGTGGCAATCAAAATCATGGGGATTTGGTTGGTATTCTAGTTGTCATCCTGGAGGGTCTCCTATTATAGAACTACTTGAACTACTACAGTAGAGTGCATATGTCCATGTCGATGCCTACCCAAATCACATTCGAACACATCTGATAGCCACATGAATAAATGATTAGCCACATCAAATTCTGATATAAATAGAGAGGAAGGAAGAATGCAAAAATTGTGACAAATGATCAAACAGATGTAGTAGCAATAACATATCAATCAAGAGAGAACTCTTTTGGCCACAACTAGTAATGTTCTTCAATACAGAAGGAATGTGCATTTATGAGAAAACAACCCATATGTGGGATACTTTGTGATATTAAAGTAAGAAAACTCAAATCAGCTGATGATAGACTTCGGTGTATCTTATTGTTTTAGGCTTTTAGCTCATGCAAACCTGACAGAAGTGAGCAGCTTCAAGCCTTAACAGAAGAACAATATGCACGTAAACTGAAACAACCTGATAAAAGGTTCCAACTCCATAATATTCATTTACCTCAATCATGTAACAGAAGATCACTCACCGCATTATTCATTCAACTAACTAAAGTCTAGAATAAAATGTGGAGCATGAAGTAAAATGGCATCGAGAAAGAAAGAGATCAATTGTACCTAAGCTCAAATTAGCTCACAAAAGACTTCTCATTATTTTTCAACTATCCCAAGACCTAACAGTAAATAACGTCCACAAAGGAACTCCTAGCTCAAAAACATCTACTTGAATCTTCTTAGAATGATAGAATTTGCCTTTTCTTAATCTTCTTAACATTCTCTGAAAAACACAACCTATACTAAAATTCTCAAAACACAAACTGTGCTAAAATTCACTACCACACTGAGCCCCTATGCCGACGGCCCAGGCCGTCGGCATAGCCCTGATTCCCATCGGCATAGGCCTATGCCGACGGCCCCCGTCGGCAACATACGCGTCGGCGTACCCCAGGTCCCCGTCGGCATAGACACCTATGCCGACGGCGTCCGTACATCTATGCCGACGGTCCTGGCCGTCGGCAACGCTCCGCGCCTAACGGTGACTGCCGGTGCCACCGTCAAGTGCTGCCCATACAAGAGACGCCACGTGGCAGGGCTATGCCGATGGCTTAGCCGTAGGCATAGCTTCAAACCTATGCCTACGGCTAAACTGTCGGCATAGCCCTGCCACGTGGCGCTCTCTGTTAGCTCCTGGTGCAGGGCTATGCCGACGGCTTAGCCGTAGGCATAGATGCAAAACTATGCCGACGGCTTTGCGGTAGGCATACACGCCACACGGCAGCTCCTGGTATCACGAGAGCCATCTATGCCTATGGCATTGCGGTCAGCATACTTGCTCGCCAGAACCAAAAAAAAAGATTAGCCAAAAAGGCTAGTTATCTACAAATGCTTATACAAACATGATTCAACAACCATGGATTTGGAAACACGGACCATAGAATATTTTTTATGTACATAACATTCCCATTCTAAGACTCCACAGCAACATTAGAGGAGGCCGAGAGGCGGTGGTGGGGGAGACAAGGCTGCAACGATGGAGGTGGCATACAATCAGTATAACAAACCGAAGATCCTACATATGAGGATGAATATGTAATATATACATTGAATTTACCAAAAGAAACCCGCCTAGAACAGGGGCATCCAACTAAAAAGGCAGAAAATTATTGCCTTTGATGAAGATAACTTGTCATGTTGGTGCTTGAACCAAACAATGCTACTAATACACACATCACAGATATGCTCCAGTTTCGGTTGTATCTATCAAGCATGAGTTGTTCAAGGCAAGCTCCAGATTGAGGTGCCATCCGGTTGGTATCAGTCAAAGTTCAACCAAAAAAATTGACACATACAAACTGAAGAGAAGTGTGGTGCTGATTCATATGTATATACAGAAGATGCAAGTGTCATCGAGTTGGTTTTAGTCAAAGTAAAAACAAATGGACACGTACAAAACTAAACCAAGGTGGTGTTGATTCATGTGCATGTACAGATTGAGGTGCCATCCAGTTGGTTTCAGTCAAAGTTCAACCAAAAAATGACACATATAAACTGAAGAGAAGTGTGGTGCTGATTCATATGTATGTATGTAGAGGAGATGCAAGTGCCACCAAGATAGATAGTTTCAGTCAAAGTAAAAAAACAATTGGACACATACAAACTGAAGCAAACTGTCATGCTTTTTCATGTGTACATACAAAAGATGCAAGTGGTATCTAGAATTTGGATATAGGTAGTACGGTCATGTGGTGAATTTTGTGAATCTATACTCTGCATCTACCAAAATGATCGCTCCCCTCACATGCAAATATAATTCAGTCCAATGGCTTTCTCCCTTCACATGCATAAGACAAGAGCAGACCATCTAAACAGGCGGATCAGACCTTCACCTTGGGAAGGAGGCGAGTGCTACTTGTTGCCGTGCCGTCGTCGAGATCGGGTGGTCGTCTTCCTTGAGCAAGACAAGGTTGTTCCTCCCCTACACTCCAATGGCCATCTTATCCAAGGACATCTACAAGGGCAGAACACACCATTGATGCAAGTGTCACCAAGATAGTTTCAGTCAAACTTAAAGCAAATGTAAACATGCAAACTAAACCAATCCGAGGTGCATATTCATATGTGTGTGTATGTAGAGATGCAAGTGCCATCTGAATTTTGGGGAACCAAAGTGTGGTTGTTGTTGTTGCTACTTTAGCAGCAACAACATCCTCGAAATCAAATGAGGAGCAAGTTGTTTTAGCAACGACAGCTGTAGGTATAGTTAGCCCGTAGGCATAGATGGAAAACTATGCCTACGGCTTTGCCGTCGGCATAGCTCTACCACGCGGCATAAATTTGACGGTGTCAGCCCGCCGTCTGTCCCCGGGCCACTAGGGACACCTCTATGCCTACGGCTGCCGTAGGCATAGATCGATGTATGCCGACGGCCTTACTATGCCTATGGCTTCCATAGGCATAGATGGAGCTACGCCGATGGCTTTTCTATGCCTACGGTATTCGCTAGGCCGTCGGCATAGATAAGGCCGTAGGTATATAAGGTTATTCTGGTAGTGATTCTCCGAACACAAGTTGTACTAAATTCTTGGCAAATACAATTTTCTTTTCATATATCATATTAATCATCACCATCAGGTGCAATAATCACCAGATATAAAAAAATCCGCACAAATAATGAGCCCAAAGCAAAATCAAATCCATGTCTTCATCTCTGCATTAAATATTAGAGGTCTGTATGAGTGACATAAGCATCCATGATTTAATAGACATAGATATAGTATCAAACACTGGTAGAAAAATGGCCTTTTGTCCCGGTTCTAGAGGGCCTTTAGTCCCAGTTCTCGAACCGGGACTAAAGGGTCGTTACTAAAGGTCCCCCCTTTAGTCCCGGTTCTTATACGAACTGGGACTAAAGGCCCTCCACGTGGCTGCTGCCTGGAGGTCCACCTTTAGTCCCGGTTGGTAACACCAACCGGTACTAAAGGATTTTTTGATTTTTGTTTTATTTTTTTTGAAATTTTTTCCGGATTTTCCAATGTCTGAATTATTTTAACCTCTAATCTCTAATCACCCATCATCACTGCTCAATTTAATCTCTAATCACCCTTCATCATTCCAAATCATCTAACTTCCCGAACGGTCACCCATCCCACTCCCCCAGCCTGAGCACGCTTAACTTCCAGGTTCTATTCTCCCTCGTTTCCAAGTCTGCACTTGTTGTTTTCCTGACAATAGTAAGATGTCAATCCTATTAACGCTCAGGAGTTTAGCTTGAGCATGAAGTCACACATTTCACTGTTTGAGTTTGAAACTATTGTTTTAACAAACAATAATTATTTAGTAACACTAATATTTCTTGAATAAGTAATTTGACCACAGTTTGACCAGATTTGACCAAAATTCAAAAAAACTGAAACAATTATTTAGTAACACTAATATTCTTGAATAATTATTTAGTAACACTAATACTTCTTGAATAAGTAGTTTGACCATAGTTTGACCAGATTTAATGAAAATTTAAAAAAACTGAAATTTGAGCATAACTTTTTTTCCTTTTGGAATTTGAGGATTCTAAAAATTTGCAAACAGGCCGCAAAAGTTATAGCCGTTTTACATTTTCCCTACACTTTTTGCAAAACATGTTCAAATTTAAGTTTCAAAATTTTCCTAACTAGTAGATGTGGTAACATAACTACATCTCGAAGGATTTTAACTTTTGAAGTTTTTATCATTTTCTTTTGCTTTTTACAAAACTGAAAAGGCGATACACGGGGGGGGGGGGGGGGGTAGGATTTGAAAATTGCACCATTAGTACCGGTTCGTGGCACGAACCGGTACTAAAGGTCTCAACCCCATTAGTACCGGTTCGTGGCACGAATCGGTACTAAAGGACCTTTAGTACCGGTTCGTGCCACGAACCGGTACTAATTGGCATCGCACCCTTTAGTACCGGTTCGTGGCACGAACCGGGACTAAAGGTCCCATTTGAACCGGGAGTAATGCCTGTACCGTGTCCTCGCCGCTTGAACCGGGTCTAATGCTCACATTAGTCCTGGTTCGTAATGCAACCGGTATTAATGCATTTTTCTGACCCGAACCAAAACCCCCTTTTCTACTAGTGAAACATGAATAAGAAAATGGAATTCACGATGGATACACACCAAATTCTAGCTAAATGTGAAGGAAGAAGATTAAATATCCTCTCCGAAACATAACGGGTGCAGAATTAGCCCTAGAAGACGACGTGTTGAGTGAGAGTCATACTTGCTAATTGCTATGTACAAAAGAATCTACATGTAAAAACATGATGTGTTTTGGGGACACACCAATTCCATGTGAACAGGGTTCGACCACCTATTAGAAACAGGAAACTAGTGAGAGGGGAAGTGCTAGATACTGCTGCCTGTGGCATACACCATCATAAGTTGCAGTATGAAAAATCAATGGAACAAACATATTTTGCCTAACTTATGAACTGCTAACAGGTAGGAAATAACATACCCGAAAGTGTGTAGCAAGATCACATATGCTCTGATTCTGCAAAACAATCAACATAAAGCATTAGAAAACTAACTACTAACAGGAGTATATGTGTATGTACGTACGTGAGAGATATACTAGTGGTTGGGGCGTCACCCTGTGACGCCTCTTGAGAGGAAGTTGTGCTCACATTTTTATTTAAAAAAATACATAGAGTCCTTGCCTCTGTCTAGAAAAAAATCTCAGAGAAAAAAAAATCCTCACATTCATCTAAAAGAAGAAAAAAAAGAAAAAATTACCACCGCAGTCTACCAGTGAGCGCCACTTTGCATAACTATTCATTTAAAAAATACCAGAGGTCCTCACTCCCATATAAAAAAAATACATTTAAAAGATAATCCTTAGCTTCATCTAAAAAATTTACAAAAGATTTCTCATCGCGGCCAACCAGCTTGCGCCACATGGCATAGCTGGTTGGCGACCCTTCATGCGTAGCTTAATGGGTTTACTATACAGAGAGATGCTTGCCAGCTGTGCTTGAGACCTGACTTGCTGCCGCAGAGGAAGTGGCGCTGGAGACAGAATAGAGTTTTCTTCTTAAAAAAAGTCACCCTACCACACACGAATCAGAGCTTGCAGCCCAGGCTAACTCAAAAAAATCACTCAGATCTTTGGACACAGAGGAAGGAGAGTCCCCACCTTTGGTGCAGGTGTCGTTGGGGGAGGACACCGAAAGTGGCATGTGTGGCTCACCGGGAGCGTTGGTCGACGTCGGGGCGCATGGCATGGGCTGACGTATCCCGCGGGGCTCGATTTACCGGCAATGGGGTGTGGGCTAGGTTGACTCCCAGTGATCACATATTCACATGGAGCCAATGGGAGCGGCCTCCCCCTGAACGACAGCTAGAGTGGTCGATGGAAGAGCAGACACGCGCTTAGCTAGGGTTGCCGGAGCAGCATCACGCGCAGGGGGTCGCGGGCTAGGACGCCGAGGTCACACATGGCGGCACAGATGGGATCACAGGGTAGCGGGGTCAGAGAGACATCGCTGGGATCGTGGGGCGGCTCACCGGGGTCAAGCGGGATGGCGTGCCTGGATCACGGGGGGCCGCTCGGCACTTCGGCATCGTCGCTACGCCTCGCCGCGCTCTCAAGGAGGGCTGGAGTACTCGATAGATTTGAAGTGGTGGTCTAGGTTGACTCTTCAACCGCGGAAGCAGGAAGGGGGAGAGAATGGACGATTCGTTTGCAGGGGAACCGGCGTTGGTGATAAATATGGATGATTCGTTTGCATTAGAACCGAAGGTGGCGATAAATTTTCTCTTTCGACGTTTTGTTGACATGGCAGAGGTGGGAACAAATTTTGGTGAGATGGCATAGTTGATGACGTGGATAGGCTGCATGTTTAGATAAATAGGTTAGTGGGGATGAATCTCTTAGATATATAGGATAAAACTAGGACATAGACCCGTGCGTTGCAACGGGAGATCAAAACCCTGGTTCATATCCTCTATTTGAACATGGCATCCCACCCGTATTGTTTCATATCCTCATTCACGTCCTCTTTCCTTATGTACACTTTCTGTTCATAAGAGGAAAGAGTGAAAATATCACATGATCAGTTTTAGTGTTATCCTAATTTCTAACATTACGTCAAAAGGTGTATATAATTCTATTACCACTATTTTTTTTACATTTTTTTTCAAAAAATCGGATCATCCTTCTATGTATATAATTCTAGTGTTCATAAACCGAATATAATCTCAATTGATCACAAAATCTCTAACATTTTTTGTTAGCTGCATATTAATTTTTGATGAAAATCAATGCTATCAATGAAATAAAATTTTGTGATCAATTGAGTCCGCAAACTTAGGTGTCTCCATAATGAAAAGCTAGGAGTCCGCAATATTTTCATTTGATCGAGGTTTCGTTTTATCCATTTGCTTTGTACGACCATAATTTCCTTTAATTACAAGAGATGGCATGGTCCTCCCTTCCAGCCTCCATTTCACGCGAGTTAACTGATATTCACACCCCAACTTTTTTACTGCGTCCTTTTCTGTCTTCTTTCTTATATTGCGAAATTCCTTTGCTTTCAAGGTTAAATAGGACCCACACTTCAGCCTCTGTTCGTTATTCTTGGTGTCTTTTTTATTCTGTGACAACTCGTGGGCTATATAAACTGATAAAAAATCATGTAAAAAAGCGAGGTGAGACTATTTAAATGCATAATGAGCGGTGTAGTTAACATACACAGGAGCTGGTCCTAGCCTGAAGGAGGCAAATACCAGGTCGTGGGCTCGATCCTTAGTGCAAGTGGCAATTTTTTTGCGAATCCTTCTTCTCAACACAAGAGCAGGCCCATGGCCCAGTACGTTTGTGACATACACCAACAAAAGGCCCAGAGCAGCGTTGGCGTGCATAGACCCTAAAAAACAGCGGTAACGAATATGAATTTGTTTTGTAGCAAAAAATAGTACCACCTCGAATACAGTAAAAAATATATAAAATCACCTAAGCGGGACGAAACCAAGAATATTACCTTGCTTTAATAGTAGGTATAGATATAGATAGGGGATGAGAGAATTACACGGTGGCAAACTGACAATCCTCACCAAGCGTACACGGCCAGGCGCTGACAAGGATGCTAGGGAGCAGGGAGAGAGGGTGCTCAGCCCTGAGACAATAAGGGCTTAAATTACAGGTAAAATGTTACTAAGCCCTCGAGCACCCCGCTTTCGCCCAGGTGCAAGCTTCCTCCTGGATATGGCTAACCAGGTGGGTACGGGAAGGTGTGGCGCCGTCGAAAACGCAAGTGTTCCGGCGTCTCCAAATGGACCATGAGATGAAGGCTGCAAGCATGCCGATGGCCTTGCCATGGCTTGGGGGAGTTGTCCATCACTAGTAGAAAAAGGGGCTTTCGTTCGGGCCTGGCCAGCCCATTAGTCCCGGTTCTTCCACGAACCGGGACCAATGGATGCATTTGTCCTGGTTCGTGAGCCCAGGGGGCCGGCCGGGGCCTCATGGGCATTGGTCCCGGTTCGTATGGACCCATTTGTCCCGGTTCTAGGCATGAACCAGGACCAATGGGCCTCGCTCCTGGCCCACAAACATTGGTCCTGATTCTTGGCTCGAACCGGGACAGAAGGCTGGGCTTTAGTCCCGGTTCCAGCCACGAACCGGGACAAATGAGTTGCCTATATATACCCCATCGCCGTAGTAGAGCACTCCACAGTGCTCTGTTTTTTCTGGACGGCGAGGAGAGGGCATTTGGGTGCTCTAGCTCACCTCCTATGCACACGAGGTGTTCGATGAAATGCCCGAGCCACGCTAGTTAAGCTTTCTCCTCTCAAAGCTCGACCTCCAAGCTCCATTTTCCCCGAGATTTGTCTAGGTTTAGCGATCCGTCATGTCCCGTCCCCTTTTTCACCGCCGTCGATCGCCCGCATCTATCTCGTCGCATGCACCACCGTGGTGAGCCTCTTATCTTCTTCTGAAAGAAAAAAAATTCTTACTTTAGATAGATACTTGTCTAATTTTCTTACTTTTATTATTGCTTGTTATTATATAGTGCGATGGTTTTGGTATCCGCCCCCGTCGGCCCTCGTCCTGGCTATGATTCGGATGTGGTATATATTATCTTTTATAACTATTTGGTTCATTTATTGTTTATGACAATTATGCCCATCAAGTTGACATAGATTTTATTTATGTAGGAGGTAGTTGAACCGGAAATTTCAACCGACCCTATTGTCGAGAGGTTAAATTTTTTTGAAGAAGAAGACAATTACTTGAAAGAAAAAATAAAAAATTAAGGAGGAGAAGATGATATTGGAGTTGCATGTTGCGGATGTCATCGATGATCACAAGATCAAGATGGATGCAATGCGGTTGAAGATTAGAAAGATTAGAAAACATGCCATTCATACCGAGGCTTGGTATCATTATGCCGCTGGATCAATTTTTACCTTGGTTGTGATTATAATCACATTTGTTGTTGCATTGAAAGGTTTTACATAGTTTCAATGTATGGTTTAATTAATTAGATGCTCTGGAGAGCTATATGTTGTTAGATGAGAACTATGTATGCACTTTGGTTTTAATGTGATGATGAACTTCTATTAATTTGGTCACTTATCTATTCATGAGAGCTTACTAAATTAATGATGTGGCTTTGAATGGTGCATTTTGAACACAGAAAAACTATGGAGTTCAAATAAGTTCAAAAAAATGAAATCTCTTTGTAACAGACAAGTTTCCATATGAAACCCTGATACTTCGAAAGAGATTGTCCATTTTCTACACGAAGTGCATCCAGTTTTTGCCGTAAGCCTCTCTACTTTCTTGCACATGCTATGTGGGTGAAATGATGATACCATGCCAACTTTCAACCTTTTCAGAGTTCATTTGTAGTGCCTTTCAATTTCAGGGTCTTATAGCTGAAAATTATCAGTAAATGCATGGAAAATAACAAATGAAGTCAGAAAGGGTTGAAAATTGATGATGTGGCTTTGAATTGTGCATTTTGAACACAGAAAAACTATAGAGTTCAAACAAGTTCAAAAAATAAATCCCTTTGTAACAGACGAGTTTCCGTATGAAACCCTGATATTTCGAAAGAGATTGTCCGTTTTGTACACGAAGTGCATCTAGTTTTTGCCGTAAGCCTCTCTTCTTTCTTGCACATGCTATGTGGGTGAAATGATGATACCATGCCAACTTTCATCCTTTTCAGAGTTCATTTGTAGTGCTTTTCAATTTCAGGGGGTCTTATAGCTGAAAATAATCAGTAAATGCATGAAAAATAACAAATAAAGTCAGAAATGGTTGAAAATTGATGACGTGGCTTTGAATGGTGCATTTTGAACACAGAAAAAGTATGGAGTTCAAATAAGTTCAAAAAAATGCAATCCCTTTGTAACAGACGAGTTTCCGTATGAAACCCTGATACTTCGAAAGAGATTGTCCGTTTTATCCACGGAATGCATCCAATTTTTGCCATAAGCCTCTCTACTTTCTTGCACATGCTATGTGGGTGAAATGATGATACCATGCCAACTTTCAACCTTTTCAGAGTTCATTTGTAGTGCTTTTCAATTTCAGGGTCATATAGCTGAAAATAATCAATAAATGCATGAAAAATAACAAATGAAGTCAGAAAGGGTTGAAAATCGATGATGTGGCTTTGAATGGTGCATTTTGAACACAGAAAAATTATGGAGTTCAAATAAGTTAAAAAAATGAAATCCCTTTGTAACAGACGAGTTTCCGTATGAAACCCTGATACTTCGAAAAAGATTGTCCGTTTTGTACACGAAGTTCATCCAGTTTTTACCGTAACACTATATACTTTCTTACACATGCTATGTGGGTGAAATGATGATACCATGCCAACTTTTAACCTTTTCAGAGTTCATTTGAAATGCTTTTCAATTTCAGGGTCTTATAGCTCGAAATAATCAGTAAATGCATGAAAATTTAATAGCAAAAAGAATTATCATAAAATAAAATAAATAAGTAATTTGAAACAAAATAATATAAACTTTAATAAATATATAAGTAGAAACAAAATAAAACAAAATAAAATTTAATAACATAAATAAAATTTATGAAACTAAAATTATCAAAGTATTTTTTGTTCAAAACATTATAAGCAACCTCTAAAATTTATGAAAATAAAATTATATAAAATTGATGCAACTAAAATTATCAAAGTATTTTTTGTTCAAAATCATTAAAAGCAAAAAGAATTTTCATAAAGAACTTTTTTAAGTAGAAACTTTAATAGCAAAAAGAATTATCATAAAATAAAATAAATAAGTAATTAGAAACAAAATAAAATAAAATAAATAAGTATTTTGTTGTAAGTAGAAACAAAAAATAAAGCAAAAAAGAAAACAAAAAATAGGGAAAAAATAAAAAAATTGCCACATACTAGGCCACCACGGTCTGAATACGACTAGAAACCCATCCATGTGCCAGGATTCAGGCCCGTAGAAGGCCCAGTAGGCTCATCAGACATAGCAGTGACAATTAGGCCCGTAAGCCTGCAATGGACAGGAGCTCGAGAGGGGTGCGACAGTGGGGCTTATAAACCACTGCGCACCCCTCACAACTAGCGAGGTGGGACTAAACTCCCACCACCACCCCGCTGTGCAAGGCCTTTGGTTCCGGTTGGTGGCACCAACTAGGACTAAAGGGGGGCATTGGTCCCGGTTGGTGGCACCAACCGGGACTAAAGGGGTGCATTGGTTCCGGTTGGTACCACCCTTTGGACTGCTGAAAAGAGGCATTTGGCCCCGGTTAGTGGCACCAACCGGTACTAAAGGTCGCATTCGTCCCGGTTGGTGTCACGAACCGGGACCAATGCTTCGTCTATATTACTAGCACTTGTGAAATTCTTCATTCGGTTCGTCTTCCCCGCCCCGACGACGACGCCAGGCTGCCCCTCTGCGCCTCGCCATCACTGTCGTCGCCCTGCCTCCAACGCTGTCCCGCGCCGCCCAGACGCCGTCGCCGCCCCGCGCCCCCTGCCTCCTCGTCGCCCGTCGTCGCGCCCCTCACCCGCCCCCTACCTCCTCGTCGCCCGTCGCCGCGAACCTCACCGTCGCCGCCCCCTGCCTCCTCGTCGCCTGTCGCCGCGCCCCTCACTGTCGCCGTCGCCGCGCCGCTCACCGTCTCCCCCGTGCCCTGCCTCCTTGTCGATCGCCGCCCCCTTAGTGAGCTCATATGAATTTTCCTAATTTAGATGTGTAGTTTAGATGTGTAGTTAATTGAGTTATTGTAATTTGTTCATAAATGAATATGCAAAAGTTAGATTTTTTTTCATATATAATGTAGATGTATATGTATGTGTATGTATGTATGGATGGATGTGTAGTTATATTATTTTAGTTTATGTTTAGTTTAGTCTTAAGATTAGGAAAATTTCAGATGTGTAGTTATATTTATTTCGATGTATAGTTAATTTAGATGTTGTAATTTGTTCATAAAAATTGTGCACTTTTGTCTAGAAACTTCATTTTTTTCATAAGTACGAAAATGTAGAATGAAAACGAAAAAAAACATATAAGAAAAAACAAAGGGAAAATTGAGGAAGGAAAAGAAAACCGCCCGGCCCGGCCACCACCGCATTTTCATAAAGTGTTTCCACCGAGTCCACGTCACACCGATCGAGCACCCACGGCGAAGCAAGTCTTTTTTAAGGTAGTTCTTTGTTAAAGTGAGGGGGGATGTCGGGAGCACCCCCGGCCCTCTTGCTCGACCAAAACTCTTGAGGACACCTAAACCCTAGAAAAAAATGATGTCGATCTCCTACCCCCTCCCGCCGCGCCCCTACTCGATCGACAAACTCTCTTGAGGCCACCAAATTTACCAAGTTAAAAAAGCGTTGTCGTCGAGGACACCTCGAACCCTTGAAGCGTTGTTGAGGCCACCCCAAACCCTTGAAGCGTTGCCGAGGCCACCCCAAACCCTAGAGAAGCGTCGAGGCCAGGCCACTAATATGATTCCTTATTGTGCTTAGCTAGCTAGTTCTACGTTTGCCACTAATATATCCATCTATCATGTTTGAATAATAATTGCCATGTTGTAAATATTTGCAGAAACTATGGATCCGCACCCCTGAGACGAAGCAATAGAAGCGGTGTTGGGGGAGATAATCGCATACAGAAGTGATGCCGTCTTGTCGCTTCTCAACGACACATGCACCGATGGTCTGGAAAGACATGATGAAGAAGCAGGCTACGGCGATGATCAAAGAATGGAGGAGGAAGGACACCGTGATGACGGCTCCGGTGACCGAATGGAGCGGGTAGGACACCGTGATGATGGCTCCGATGACCGAATGGAGGGGGAAGGACACCGTGATGACGGCTCCGGTGACCGAACGGAGTCCGGCCAGGTATATATATATATTAATTAAGCATGTGCTGACTATAGCTAATTGATGCATTAATTGTTTTTGGTATGTACACATATTAACTCTCTTCTTTTTCTTCTTTTCTAGCCCTCCTGATCGAGCAACACTTCGGTAACGAGACAAGGCCTGAAGAGAAAGTTGCGCGCAGATGAAAGGTACACGATCATCAAAATTGATCGCGCTGGCCAACCGATTGAACCCCTCAGGACCAAGCAAAAATTTAATGCTCAGTGTGGGGTTCTAGTTAGGGACATGATCCCGATCAGCATCGAGCAATGGTTGAAGCCTAAGGACAAAGACTCATAGGTGTCTTATGTCAGCGATAGGCAGAAAGCTGATCTTTGGACCGCGCTTCAGGAAAATTTCACCTTCCCACTAGAGGAGGATCCGGAGAATCCAGTTAAAAAGCCAATGAGCAAGGCTTATGCTCTTAAGAAGATGGCTGAGCTATTTAGGAGGTGGGAAAATGAGCTGAAATCATCGTTTGTCGACCAAGACAAGACTCTAGAATTCATCGGACGATTTAAGAAGATCAAAGATCAGTGGCCCGCATTTGTCACCAAAAAGAAATCTGAGAGAGCAGCGAAGATGTCAGCGACAAACAAGAAAAATGCTGCAAAGAAGAAGCATCACCATCGCACGGGGTCTCGTGGCTACCTGAAAGCCCGGCCGTTGTGGGACAAGGCTGAGAATGACCTCATTGATAAAGGGATCCAACCAGAGACGCGACGCTGGCCAGACCGTTGTAGGACTTGGTTCTTTGGGGTTGGGGAAAAATTGGACCCTGTAACAGAAGTGCGCTTGGACCAACGAGCAGCTGAAAACACCCATCGAGAAGCTTCAGGAGTATATCGAATAGGCGCAGCAAGGGACGTTCAGTCCGAACAGAGGGAACGACGAGCTCACAGAGGCCCTCGGGAATCCTGAGCACCCCGGACGGACCCGAGGCACGCCAGGCTCCCTTTCGTTGAAGGATGGATTTCCCGACACAGGCGGTTACAAACGCTGGGAGAGGAAGAAGAAAAAAGAGTTGACCCAACTACAAGCGTTGCACGCAAGGGTACAAGCGCTAGAGGAACGAGATGAGGCCCGTAGCACGCGACCTGTCGAAGCTACACCCAAAGCTACCCCGCCATCTCAGCGGAGAAGCAGCGTGGCTTCCACGGAGCTACTTCAGGAGCCTGTCTTCACGGCTCCTGCTAGCTACCCCGTGGATGCTATCACGGAGTCTCAGAATTGCCACCTTATGACGCAGTGGATGGAATTTAAAGTCAAGGCGGTTGTTGGCTCTGTTGCACCTCCTGAACCTGGCGCAACTTTTCACTACCGGCCGATTCCAGAAGGATATGCTAGGGTGATGGTGTTGGGGAACATAGTAATTTCAAAAAATTTCCTACGCACATGCAAGATCATGGTGATGCATAGCAACGAGAGGGGAGAGTGTTGTCCACGTACCCTCGTAGACCGAAAGTGGAAGTGTTAGCACAATGCAGTTGATGTAGTCGTACGTCTTCACGATCCGACCGTTCAAGTACCGAATGCACGGCACCTCCGAGTTCTGCACACGTTCAACTCGATGACGTCCCTTGAACTCCGATCCAGCCGAGCTTTGAGGGAGAGTTCCGTCAGCATGACGGCGTGGTGACGATGATGATGTTCTACCGACGCACGGCTTCGCCTAAGCACCGCTACGATATGACCGAGGTGGATTATGGTGGAGGGGGGCACCGGACACGGCTAAGAGATCCAAGGGATCAATTGTTGTGTCTATGGGGTGCCCCCTGCCCCCGTATATAAAGGAGCAAGGGGGGGAGGTGGCCGTCCTAGGAGGAGGGCGCGCCAACGGGGGAGTCCTACTCCCACCGGGAGTAGGACTCCTCCTTCCCTTGTTGGAGTAGGAGAGAAGGAAAGAGGGGGAGAGGAACAAGGAAAAGTGGGCTGCACCCCTTGTCCAGTTCGGTCTAGAGGGGGGCGCGCGCCTCCTTCCTTTTGGCCTCTCTCCTCTATTCCTGTATGGCCCAATAAGGCCCATATACTCCCCGGCGAATTCCCGTAACTCTCCGGTACTCCGAAAAATACCCGAATCACTCGGAACCTTTCCGATGTCCGAATATAGTCGTCCAATATATCGATCTTTATGTCTCGACCATTTTGAGACTCCTCGTCATGTCCCCGATCTCATCCGGGACTCCGAACTCCTTCGGTACATCAAAACTCATAAACTCATAATATAACTGTCATCGAAACCTTGAGCATGCGGACCCTACGGGTTCGAGAACAATGTAGACATGACCGAGACATGTCTCCGGTCAATAACCAATAGCGGAACCTGGATGCTCATATTGGCTCCCACATATTCTACGAAGATCTTTATCGGTCAGACCGCATAATAACATACGTTGTTCCCTTTGTCATCGGTATGTTACTTGCCCGAGATTCGATCGTCGGTATCTCAATACCTAGTTCAATCTCGTTACCGGCAAGTCTCTTTACTCGTTTTGTAATACATCATCCCGCAACTAACTCATTAGTTGCAATGCTTGCAAGGCTTAAGTAATGTGCATTACCGAGAGGGCCCAGAGATACCTCTCCAACAATCAGAGTGATAAATCCTAATCTCGAAATATGCCAACCCAACAAGTACCTTCAGAGACACCTATAGAGCACCTTTATAATCACCCAGTTACGTTGTGACGTTTGGTAGCACACAAAGTGTTCCTCCGGTAAACGGGAGTTGCATAATCTCATAGTCATAGGAACATGTATAAGTCATGAAGAAAGCAATAGCAATAAACTAAACGATCAAGTGCTATGCTAGCGGAATGGGTCAAGTCAATCACATAATTCTCCTAATGATGTGATCTCGTTAATCAAATTACAACTCATGTCTATGGTTAGGAAACATAACCATCTTTGATCAACGAGCTAGTCAAGTAGAGGCATACTAGTGACACTCTGTTTGTCTATGTATTCACACATGTATTATGTTTCCGGTTAAGACAATTCTAGCATGAATAATAAACATTTATCATGATATAAGGAAATAAATAATAACTTTATAATTGCCTCTAGGGCATATTTCCTTCAGTCTCCCACTTGCACTAGAGTCAATAATCTAGTTCACATCGCCATGTGATTTAATACCAATAGTTCACATCACCATGTGATTAACACCCATAGTTCACATCGACATGCGACCAACACCCAAAGGGTTTACTAGAGTGAATAATCTAGTTCACATTGCTATGTGATTAACACCCAAAGAGTACTAAGGTGTGATCATGTTTTGCTTGCGAGAGAAGTTTAGTCAACGGGTCTGCCACATTCAGATCTGTAAGTATTTTGCAAATTTCTACGTCAACAATGTTCTGCACGGAGCTACTTTAGCTAATTGCTCCCACTTTCAATATGTGTCCAGATTGAGACTTTGAGTCATCTGGATCCGTGTCAAAACTTGCATCGACGTAACCCTTTACGACGAACCTTTTGTCACCTCCATAATCGAGAAACATATCCTTATTCCACTAAGGATAATTTTGACCAATGTCCAGTGATCTACTCCTAGATCACTATTGTACTCCCTTGTCAAACACAGGGTAGGGTATACAATACGTTTGGTACACAGCATGGCATACTTTATAGAACCTATGGCTAAGGCATAGGGAATGACTTTCATTCTCTCTCTATCTTCTGTCGTGGTCGGGTTTTGAGTCTTACTCAGTTTCACACCTTGTAACACAGGCAAGAACTCTTTCTTTGACTGTTCCATTTTGAACTACTTCAAAATCTTGTCAAGGTATGTACTCATTGAAAAACTTATCAAGCGTCTTGATCTATCTCTATAGATCTTGATGCTCAATATGTAAGCAGCTTCACCGAGGTATTTCTTTGAAAAACTCCTTTCAAACATTCCTTTATGCTTTGTAGAATAATTCTACATTATCTCTGATCAACAATATGTCATTCACATATACTTATCAGAAATGTTGTAGTGCTCCGACTCACTTTCTTGTAAATACAGGCTTCACCGCAAGTCTGTATAAAACTATATGCTTTGATCAACTTATCAAAGCGCATATTCCAACTCCGAGATGCTTGCACCAGTCCATAGATGGATCGCTGGAGCTTGCATATTTTGTTAGTACCTTTAGGATTGACAAAACCTTCTGGTTGCATCATATACAACTCTTCTTTAATAAATCCATTAAGGAATGCAGTTTTGTTTATCCATTTGCCAGATTTCATAAAATGCGGCAATTGTTAACATGATTCGGACAGACTTAAGCATAGATACGAGTGAGAAACTCTCATCATAGTCAACACCTTGAACTTGTCGAAAACCTTTTGCGACAATTCTAGCTTTGTAGATAGTAACACTACTATCAACGTCCGTCTTCCTCTTGAAGATCCATTTAATCTCAATGGCTCGCCGATCTTTGGGCAAGTCAATCAAAGTCCATACTTTGTTCTTATACATGGATCTTATCTCAGATTTCATGGCCTCGAGCCATTTCACAGAATCAGGGCTCATCATTGCTTCCTGATAGTTTGTAGGTTCGTCATGGTCAAGTAACATGACCTCCAGAACATGATTACCGTACCACTCTGGTGCGGATCTCACTTTGGTTTACCTACGAGGTTCGGTAGTAACTTGATCTGAAGTTACATGATCATCATCATTAGCTTCCTCACTAATTGGTGTAGTAGTCACAAAAACAGATTTCTGTGATGAACTACTTTCCAATAAGGTGCAATTACCTCATCAAGTTCTACTTTCCTCCCACTCACTTCTTTCGAGAGAAACTCCTTCTCTAGAAAGGATCCATTCTCAACAATGAATAACTTGCCTTTGGATCTGTGATAGAAGATGTACCCAATATTTTCTTTTGGGTATCCTATGAAGACACACTTCTCCGATTTGGGTTTTAGCTTATCAAGTTGAAACTTTTTCACGTAAACATTGCAACCTCAAACTTTAAGAAACGACAACTTTGGTTTCTTACCAAACCACAGTTCATACGGTTTCGCCTCAACGGATTTAGATGGTGCCCTTTTTAACGTGAATGTAGCTGTCTCTAATGCATAACCCCAAAACGATAGCGGTAAATCTGTAAGAGACATCATAGATCGCACCATATCAAGTAAAGTACGATTACGACGTTCGGACACACCATTACACTGTGGTGTTCCAGGTGGCGTGAGTAGTGAAACTATTTCACATTGTTTTAACTGAAGGCCAAACTCGTAACTCAAATATTTTACTTTTGCGATCATATCGTAGAAACTTTTATTTTTGTTACGATGAATCTCCACTTCACTCGGAAATTCTTTGAACTTTTCAAATATTTCAGACTTGTGTTTCATCAAGTAGATATACTCATATCTGCTCAAATCATCTGTGAAGATCAAAAAATAATGATACCTGCCGTGAGCTTCAATATTCATCGGACCATATACATTAGTATGCATGATTTCCAACAAATCTGTTGCTTGCTGCATTGTTCCGGAGAACGGAGTCTTAGTCATCTTGCCCATGACGCATGGTTCACAAGCATCAAAATGATTCATAATCAAGTGATTCCAATACCCATCAGCATGGAGTTTCTTCATGCGCTTTACACCAATATGACCTAAACGGCAGTGCCACAAATAAGTTGCACTATCATTATTAACTTTGCATCTTTTGGCTTCAATATTATGAATATGTGTATCACTATGATCGAGATCCAACGAACCATTTTCATTGGGTGTATGACCATAGAAGGTTTTATTCATGTAAACAGAACAACAATTATTCTCTAACTTAAATGAATAACCGTTTTGCAATAAACATGATCAAATCATATTCATGCTCAACGCAAACACCAAATAACATTTATTTAGGTTTAACACTAATCCCGAAAGTATAGGGAGTGTGCGATGATGATCATATCAATCTTGGAACCACTTCCATCACACATCGTCACTTCACCCTTAACTATTCTCTGTTCATTCTGCAACTCCCATTTCGAGTTACTACTCTTAGCAACTGAATCAGTATCAAGTACCGAGGGGTTGCTATAAACACTAGTAAAGTACACATCAATTACATGTATATCAAATATAGCATTGTTCACTTTGCCATCCTTCTTATCCGCTAAATACTTGGGGCAGTTCCGCTTTTAGTGACCAGTCCCTTTGAACTAGAAGCAGTTAGTCTCAGGCTTAGGTCTAGACTTGGGCTTCTTCACTTGAGCAGCAACTTGCTTGCCGTTCTTCTTGAAGTTCCCTTTCTTTCCCTTTGCCCTTATTTTTGAAACTAGTGGTCTTGTTAATCATCAACACTTGATGCTCTTTCTTGATTTCTACCTTCATCGATTTCATCATCATGAAAAGCTCGGGAATCATTTTCGTCATCCCTTGCATACTATAGTTCATCACGAAGTTCTACTAACTTGGTGATGGTGACTAGAGAATTCTGTCAATCACTATTTTATCTGGAAGGTTAACTCCCACTTGATTCAAGCGATTGTAGTACCCAGACAATCTGAACACATGCTCACCACTTGAGCTATTCTCCTCCATCTTTTAGCTATAGAACTTGTTGGAGACTTCATATCTCTCAACTTGGGTATTTGCTTGAAATATTAGCTTCAACTCCTGGAACATCCATATGATCCATGACGTTCAAAACGTCTTTGAAGTCCCGATTCTAAGCTGTTAAGCATGGTGCACTAAACTATCAAGTAGTCATCATATTGAGCTAGCCAAACGTTCATGATGTCTGCATCTGCTCCTGCAATAGGTCTGTCACCTAGCGGTGCATCAAGGACATAACTCTTCTGTGCAGCAATGAGGATAAACCTTAGATCACGGATCCAATCCGCATCATTGCTACTAACATCTTTCAACTTAGTTTTCTCTAGGAACATATCAAAAATAAAACAGGGGAGCTAAACGCGAGCTATTGATCTACAACATAGATATGCTAATACTACCAGGACTAAGTTCATGATAAATTTAAGTTCAATTAATCATATTACTTAAGAACTCCCACTTAGATAGACATCCCTCTAATCCTCTAAGTGATCACGTGATCCAAATCAACTAAACCATAACCGATCATCACGTGAAATGGAGTAGCTTTCAATGGTGAACATCACTTATGTTGATCATATCTACTATATGATTCACGCTCGACCTTTCGGTCTTAGTGTTCCAAGGCCATATCTGCATATGCTAGGCTCGTCAAGTTTAACCTGAGTATTCTGCGTGTGCAAAACTGGCTTGCACCTGTTGTAGATGGAAGTAGAGATTATCACACCCGATCATCACGTGGTGTCTGGGCACGACGAACTTTGGCAATGGTGCATACTCAGGGAGAACACTTTTATCTTGAAATTTAGTGAGAGATCATCTTATAATACTATCGTCAATCAAAGCAAGATAAGATGCATAAAAGATAAACATCACATGCAATCAAAATATGTGACATGATATGGCCATCATCATCTTGTGCCTTTGATCTCCATCTCCAAAACATCGTCATGATTTCCATCGTCACCGGCATGACACCATGATCTCCATCATCTTGATCTATATCAATGTGTCGTCACATGGTCGTCTCGCCAACTATTGCTCTTGCAACTATTGCTATCGCATAGCGATAAAGTAAAACAATTATTTGGCGCTTGCATCTTATGCAATAAAGAGACAACCATAAGGCTTCTGCCAGTTGCCGATAACTTCAACAAAACATGATCATCTTATACAACAACTTATATCTCATCACGTCTTGACCATATCACATCACAACATGCCCTGCAAAAACAAGTTAGACGTCCTCTACTTTGTTGTTGCGAGTTTTTACGTGGCTGCTACGGGCTGAGCAAGAACCGTTCTTACCTATGCATTAAAACCACAACGATAGTTTGTCAAGTTAGTGCTGTTTTAACCTTCTCAAGGACCGGGCGTAGCCACACTCGGTTCAACTAAAGTTGGAGAAACTGACACCCACTAGTCACCTTTGTGCATAGCACGGCGGTAAAACCAGTCTCGCGTAAGCGTACACGTAATGTCGGTCCGGGCCGCTTCATCCAACAATACCGCCGAACCAAAGTATGACATGCTGGTAAGAAGTATGACTTATATCGCCCACAACTCACTTGTGTTCTACTCGTGCATATTACATCAACGCATAAAACCTAGCTCGGATGCCACTGTTGGGGAACGTAGTAATTTCAAAAAATTTCCTACGCACACGCAATATCATGGTGATGCATAGCAACGAGAGGGGAGAGTGTTGTCCACGTACCCTCATAGACCGAAAGTGGAAGCGTTAGCACAACGCGGTTGATGTAGTCGTACGTCTTCACGATCCGACCGATCAAGTACCGAATGCACGGCACCTCCGAGTTCCGCACACGTTCAACTCGATGACGTCCCTCGAACTCCGATCCAGCCGAGCTTTGAGGGAGAGTTCCGTCAGCATGACGGCGTGGTGACGATGATGATGTTCTACCGACTCAGGGCTTCGCCTAAGCACCGCTACGATATGACCGAGATGGATTATGGTGGAGGGGGCACCGCACACTACTAAGAGATCCAAGGGATCAATTGTTGTGTCTATGGGGTGCCCCCTGCCCCCGTATATAAAGGAGCAAGGGGGGAGGTGGCCGGCCTAGGAGGAGGGCGCGCCAAGGGGGGAGTCCTACTCCACCGGGAGTAGGACTCCTCCTTCCCTTGTTGGAGTAGGAGAGAAGGAAAGAGGGGGAGAGGAACAAGGAAAAGTGGGCTGCACCCCTTTTCCAATTCGGACTAGAGGGGGGGCGCGCGCCTCCTTCCTTTTGGCCTCTCTCCTCTATTCCCGTATGGCCCAATAAGGCCCATATACTCCCCGGCGAATTCGCTTAACTCTCCGGTACTCTGAAAAATACCCGAATCACTCGGAACCTTTACGATGTCCGAATATAGTCGTCCAATATATCGATCTTTACGTCTCGACCATTTCAAGATTCCTCGTCATGTCCCCAATTTCATCCGGGACTCCGAACTCCTTCGGTACATCAAAACTCATAAACTCATAATATAACTGTCATCGAAACCTTAAGCGTGCGGACCCTACGGGTTCGAGAACAATGTAGACATGACCGAGAACGTCTCTGGTCAATAACCAATAGCGGAACCTGGATGCTCATATTGGCTCCCACATATTCTACGAAGATCTTTATCGGTCAGACCGCATAACAACATATGTTGTTCCCTTTGTCATCGGTATGTTACTTGCCCGAGATTCGATCGTCGGTATCTCAATACCTAGTTCAATCTCGTTACCAGCAAGTCTCTTTACTCGTTCCGTAATACATCATCCCGCAACTAACTCATTAGTTGCAATGCTTGCAAGGCTTAAGTAATGTGCATTACCGAGAGGGCCCAGAGATACCTCTCCGACAATCGAAGTGACAAATCCTAATCTCAAAATATGCCAACCCAACAAGTACCTTCGGAGACACCTGTAGAGCACCTTTATAATCACCCAGTTACGTTGTGACGTTTGGTAGCACACAAAGTGTTCCTCCGGTAAACGGGAGTTGCATAATCTCATAGTCATAGGAACATGTATAAGTCATGAAGAAAGCAATAGCAATAAACTAAACGATCAAGTGCTATGCTAACGGAATGGGTCAAGTCAATCACATCATTCTCTTAATGATGTGATCCCGTTAATCAAATGACAACTCATGTCTATGGTTAGAAAACATAACCATCTTTGATCAACGAGCTAGTCAAGTAGAGGCATACTAGTGACACTCTGTTTGTCTATGTATTCACACATGTATTATGTTTCCGGTTAATACAATTCTAGCTTGAATAATAAACATTTATCATGATATAAGGAAATAAATAATAACTTTATAATTGCCTCTAGGGCATATTTCCTTCAGATGGTGGATTAAATCACAGAAGGATTTGAGGACCTCCAGCTTGACCACCCTACGGGTGACGGGGAGACTCAGCTGGGTTCTTGTCTGAAGACTCCATGCCTATGACGGTAGGAGCTCATGAACCTTCTGAACTGGACGCCTTCGCCTCCTCCTCCTCCTCCGGCGAGTCAGGGCACTCCGCCTCCTCCACCGCCTCCCCCTCCGGCGAGTGATCAGGGCACTTAGCCTCCTTCTCCGGCGCGTGGCGGCACTCCGCCTCCTTCTCCGCCTGTGCGGGCGCGTCCGAGCAGCCACCAGCCTCCTCCTTCTCCGCCTCGCCAGCAAGGGCGGAAGAGACCCGCCGCCGCCCCGATGGCTCTGGCGCGTCGTAGTCCTCCTCCTCGCAAGCAAGGAAAGAAGACAGCCGTAGCCACTCCGTCTGCTCCCGCGTCTAGCAGTACATCCAGAGGCGGAAGGCAATACATATTCGGTCCTTCTTTGAAGACTCCAGAGAAGTTACCATACGATATGACCCTGGAGGAAAACGAGAAGATCGTGCGACACGAAGTGAGGAACTTCTTTGAAGGGGTGAAAGCAAAGAAACATCCACCTCCGGAGGAGAAGGTAGATCCGGTGAAAGCGAAGCGCACTCTGGAAGCCCTGAAGAAACCACCAAAGTCTCCGCCGAAAGGCAACTATGAGCGCATTATTGAAAGGTCATTTATCGGAGTGGAGCAGTCGGGAAGTACTGTCAGTGATCAAAGGTTAGCGGAATGACGAGCTGGGAAAAAAATTGCCCAGCTAGGCGAACAAGCGAACCAATCGTTCCCCCCGCTCAAGGTGTCTAGCGATATCGCCGCTAACAATTCGAGGATGGTGCCCAGTTATAATAACCTTGATGATTACCTGCCCAACGATGTACATTATGAATTCTTGGAGGTGGAAGAACACATATATGAGTATGGGAAAGCCTCTCATCAAAGATGAAAGGTCTTTAACAATGATGATGCGAAGATTCCATGATTGGTACATGAAAACCTGCAGAAAGTCTGGGGGGAGGAATACTTCGACGCTGAGAGTTAAAGAGGAGCATGACCTCGTTGGAACTAATCTGTTGAATGTTCCATTTGAGGAGTTCTTCCAGTTTTTCAATCAGAGGGCCCTCGATAAATTAACGGTCACTTGCTACTGTCTGTAAGTACTACTTCTGTCATTAAGTCTCTATATATAGGTCAGCTCTTTCATTGCATGTATTTATAATTATCCTCACTATATTATGCAGATTGAAGATCGCCGAATTGAAGAAAAGACCAATCGATGATATTGGGTTCATTAACACAAATATCATAGATGCATATTTGGTTGAATTTAAGAAAAAAGAAACCAAGGCTAACTTGCTACGATCGTTGGTATTAAATCAAAACAAAGCTATAATACTCTTTCCTTACAACTTCAAGTGAGTGTTACTTTCTTGTGCACATTCGGTTCCCCTTATTAGTCGAGGTTATAGTAATGTAATTGATGAGTTATGCATGCGTGCGCAGGTTCCACTATATTCTCCTAGAGATTAAGCTCGAGCAGGGACTAGTAACCGTCTTAGACTCGAGACGAAAAGATCCCAAGGAGTATGCGGACATGGCTGAATTTCTCGAGAAGTAAGTTAAATCGAACATTATCGCACCATATCGGCAACTTTTTCACTTCCTGATATCAAGTAATTATTTTCTCTGTCTGGCAGGGTTTGGGAAAAAATCACCTCAAAAGCTCCAGGACTGCCGAAGAAGCTGGAATTTAAACACCCGAAAGTAGGTACTACTAGCATGTTCCGTGCATCTCCTAGTGATTCAAGTGCTAGTTTCATCAATACCATTTAGCATGCTTGCTTATCAGTTTGATTGACCTCTATTTCTTGTAAAGTGGTTGTGGCATGAAGCTGGGAATAATTACGGTGGATACTACGTTTGCGAGTCCATCCGCCACACGACCTGTGAGCGGGGCTACACTAAAAAACAATATGAAGTGCGTAAGCAATACTATTCAGAATTTAACTTTATTTACCATCTTTTGTGTTGAGTTTCATTCATTCATATATATGTATTGACCCCCTTCTTCAAATTGGATGTTTCGGATGCGGGATGAACTCCTAGCACCAGATCGCATGCGAGGAATTCAAGAGGAATTGGCGGCATTCTTTCTTGACCACGTGATCGATAAAGACGGAGAATACTATGTGGACCCTGTGTTCATATATAATTAGGGGATTATATTGTAAGAGATATTATGTTGTATATATGTAGCCGGTAGCGTCGGATAGATATACGAAAACTTGTTGTTCGACCAATCTCTCGGAGAAGGAGAGGTCGATATCACTTATCTCTGTATGCATATGTTCATGACGATCTTCTGTTTTCTTCATCTTTGCTTACTAGCTAGCGTGTCGAGTGCTATCTATACGTATAGTACGCAGCGTCGACCAAGCACGGAGATAAGAGAGGACACTTCTCTCTATTAATTAATTAGCTACCTAACACAATATATGAAACACCTTAATTAACCATACAAAACCCCCAAATCCCCCCCCTTCAGGAAAAAAACAAAAACCCTAGCCCCTGAACAGCTGACGCGTGGATGCCTATTGGTCTCGGTTGGTGCCACCAACCGGGACCAAAGGGCCTCCTGCCTGGGCTCACCACACCGGCCACGTGGAGGCCCATCTGTCTCGGTTCGTGTAAGAACCGGGACTAAAGGCCAAGAGCATTAGTAACGGCCCTTTAGTCCCGGTTCCCAAACCGGGACAAAAGGCCCTTACGAACCAGGACAAATTGCCCTTTTTTTACTAGTGCATGGCCGTGGGCCACCAGTCGAAGAAGCCCGTTCGTGCCGCCAGGCGGGTGATGGTGAGGCGGCACCAATGGAGAATATCACGCCAGACAATGCAAGAGAACACACATCCAACGAGGAGATGATGGATGGATTCTTCTTCCTGGTCGCAAAGGATGCAGGTTGGCGAGTGAGGGAACCTGTGGCGGGCAAGGCACTCGCCCGTCCAACATCTGTCAAAGCCAACGAGCCACATAAACATCTAGACGCCAGTGGGGGCACCATTCTTGCAGGTTAGATGCCAGAAGGGTACGCGTGTCGAGCCTTGGAAGAGGGCCAAGTAGCAAGACTTCGCGGAGTAGATCCCGTTGTCGGTCCAATGCCAGTGGATCATGTCGGGCTCCTGGCTGAGCGAGATGTCGCGAAGACGGTGCCAGATGTCGACATACTGCATGGTAGCCATAGGCCCAAGGGCACCGTGGATGTCAGGGATCCAGGCACGCTGTGGGATGGTATAACAGGAAATACGGTTGTTACTTGTTCGGCACGGCACGAGCTTGGCAAGAGCAGGCGCCAACTCCATGATGGATGCTCCATCAAGCTAGTGGTCAGTCCAGAATTTGCAGCTTTTGCTGTCTCCAAGGGTCTAGGTTGTGGGTGCATGGAAAATTTGATGAACCTCGATCTCGCATGGCAGCCAGAGGTGGCCCCATGGTTATTGTGGATCGGTGGCCTGTAGCCAAAGCCAACGGGCGCCTAGGGCAATGTCGGTGCGATAGAGATCACGCACGCCGAGCCCTCCAAGCTCAAGCGGGCGGCACATGTGTTGCCAATTCACATGCAGATTCCGGCTCTAGCCTCCTTTGGCCCATGTCATATAGGAAGTCCCGGATTAGCCGGGTGGCTTGCTTGAGATTGGAGGGGCACATCGCCATGGCGAGGAGAAGGTGGACCAGTATCGCGGTGAGCACATGTCGAAGGAGGGCAATGCTGGAAATATGCCCTAAATGAAATAATATTTGTATTATTATATTTCTGTATTCATAATTAAAGAGTTTATATTCTATGCTACATCTACTATGATCCTGGAATATGCGATTCAGTGAAAAACTCGTATGAATATGTGGAATGATAAATGGTTAAATAAACAGGTTTCTAATCTTGCCTCTAGGACTAGCTCAAGTGCTGTATAAAGAGAGGAGGCAACAGCAGCGTAGATGCGATATTCTATGCTATATCTGCTATGATCCTAGGCAGCTTATGGGAGGAAGCGGCGGAGACGGCTAGAAGAGAGGAGGCAGCAGCAGCGTAGATGGCGTGGCGGCAGTCTAGGGCGGAAGTGGTGGAGATCGTTAGGAAACTGATACCATGCAGAAGACTATATGATGCAACTCAATTGTATTCATGGGAGTTTGGGTGTGGCTAGGTCTCAGTCGACTGAGATTTAACAAAGTCTTAGTCAAGTGATATAATATGCAAGAAAGAAAGAAAAATTGAATAGAAAACTTTGCACCGATCTCAATGTAAGATCACACGAGTATAGCATCGACTGAGGCTTAACCAAGTCTCAGTCTAAGACTTAGCAAGACTGTTGTTACAATATATACAAGAAATGCTTTGCATGACAAGCCAACTAACCCTATCATCTATTTGGTAGTTAGTCTATACAAGGCCGGAGACCATACGAAGATCAATCGGAAATAAATACATACTAGCCGTATCCGAGCGGCGGCATGCCGCGCCCCATTGATGCGTGAGGACGAAAATGTGTGGCGTGATAGTAATGTCCGGCTGTTTTTTTTGACTAATTTGGATATACGACAAAGGTTGTATGTGTGCAATTGGGGCTACAATCAGGCAAGCAAGGCATAAAGGCGAATTGGAAAACATAGATTTATTTATCACATAAATTGATATATTTTACAAAGTAGCAAGTATACATTGCTACACTCATACTGCGATCAAATGTGTTATAGATCGAACATGTTACAATCATTTATAGCTTATATCTATCTTTCGGAAGAAATATATATTAGTCAATGTTTCGCTTGTACCGTGAGAGTGTTTGTGCTGGATCCAGGAGTAACTGATTGTGGTCAGAGAGATGGTTAATTGGCCAAATGTATGTTATATTTCAAGTGAATATGCAGAGGAGGACAATAAGATCATCATATCACAAGAGTATTTTGCTTCACCCACATCAACTTGTTTATGCTATTAATTCAGTCTTGTAGAGGTTTTTACACTGTACATTTCCTCCATGATCTTGAACTGATTATGTGCTATTTTTCTTATATAAAAATAAATATGCCCTAAGTGTCACTAAAATTGAACTTTAATAAACATGTGAAGGATTAGATATTGTGAAAGGTTACACTCGTACTTGCATCCAAATACTCTAAGAATACCAACCAAAGATAATCACCGGAGAATGCCATGACCATATTTCATGCTACTCACTAAAAGTGCCTACTATGGAAAGATCAAATTTTTACTCTCATTTTGAAATATTCGATAGACAACTTGTATTGTCCGCATCCTTTTGATCGATTTTTTTAGTGGCTAACTTTTCACACATTGAATCCCCCAACTATAATTTACAAATATTATAAATGATTTATGAAACAAATGTTGCTCAGAAAAGTAATATAAAATCAAAACAACACTAGTAGAAAAATGGTCTATTGTCCCGGTTCGTAAGGGCCTTTTGTCCCAGTTCCTGAACCGGGACTAAAGGGTCGGTACTAATGCCCTGTCCCTTTAGTCCCAGTTCAATCTAGAACCGGGACAGATGGGCCTCCACGTGGCCTGTGCACGAAGCCCAGGCAGGAGGGCCTTTTGTCCCGGTTGGTGGCACCAACCGGGACCAATAGGCATCCACGCGTCAGCATTTCTGTGGCTGGGGTTTTTGTTTTTTTAAAGGGGGGGGGGGTTTGGGGGGTTTTGGGGGGTTAATTTAGGTGTTTCATATATTGTGTTAGCTAGCTATAATTAATAGAGAGAAGTGTCCTCTCTTATGTCCGTGCTTGGTCGATACTACGTACTATACATACGTATAGAGAGGACTAGACATGCTAGCTAACTAGTAAGCAAACAAAGGAAATAGAAGATCGTCATGAACATATATGCATACAGAGAGAAGTGATATCGACCACCTCTCCTTCTCCGAGAGATTGGTCGAACAACAAGTTCTCGTATATCTATCCGACACTACCGGCTACATATATACAATAATTATCTCTTACAAATACAATCTCCTAACATACGGACTCATGATCCACATAGTATTCTCCGTCTTCCGCGATCACGTGGTCAAGAAAGAATGCCGCCAATTCCTCTTGAATTGCTCGCATGCGAGCTGGTGCTAGGAGTTCATCCCGCTTCCGAAACATCTAATTTGAAGAAGGGGGTCAATACATATATATATATATATGAATGAATGAAACTCAACACAAATGATGGTAATAAAATAAAATTGTGAATGTTGTTATTTACGTACTTCATATTGTTCGTCAGAGTAGCCCCGCTCACAGGTCGTATGGCGGATGGACTCGCAAACGTAGTATCCACAGAAATCATTCCCTTGTTCCTGCCACAACCACTTTACAAGAAATAGAGGTCAATCAAACTGATAAGCAAGAATGCCAAATGGTATTGATGAAACTAGCGCTTGAATCAATAGGAGATGCACGGAATATGCTACTATAGTACTTACTTTCGGGTGTCTAAATTGCAGCTTCTTCGGGAGTCCTGAAGCTTTTTTGGTGAATTTTTTCCAAACCCTACCAGACAAAGAAAACAATTACTTGATATATCAGGAAATGAACAAAGTTGCTGATATGGTGGATAATGATCGATTTAACTTACTTCTCGAGCATTTGAGTCATGTCCGCATAGTCCTGGGGATCTTTTCGTCTTGAGTCTAAGACGGTTACTAGTCCCTGCTCAAGCTTAATCTCTAGGAGAATATAGTGGAAACTGCACACGCATGCATAACTCATCAATTACATTACTATAACCTTGATTAATATATAAGGGAAACTGAATACGCACAAGACAGTAACACTCACTTGAAGTTGTAAGGAAAGAGTATTATATCTTTCTTTTCATTTATTACCAACGATCGTAGCAAGTTGGCCTGAGTATCTGCGACATGCAATTTAGCCTCAGTTGCATCTATGAGATATGTATTAATGAACCCAATATCACCGACTTGTCTTTTCTTCAATTCGGCGATCTTCAATCTGCATAATATAGTGAGGATAATTATAAATACATGCAATGAAAGAGCTAAGCTATATAGAGAGACTTAATGACAGAACTAGTACTACTTACAGACAGTAGCAGGTGACCGTTGCTTTATCGAGGGCCAATTGATTGAAAAACAGAAAGAACTCCTCAAATGAAACATGCAACAGTTCAATTCCAACGAGGTCATGCTCCTTTTTAACTCTCACATACAAAGTACTCCTCCCCCCAGACTCTCTGCTGATTTTCAAGTACCAATCATGCAATCTTCGCATCATCGTTGATAGAGATCTTTCATCTTTGACGAGAGGCTTCCCGTACTCGTATCTTTGTATCTGCACCTCCATGAAATCATAATGTACATCGTCGGGCAGGTAATCACCAAGATTGCTATAATCGGGCACCATCCTCGGATCATTAGCGATGATGTCGCTAGGCACCTTGAGGGGGGGGCATGATTGCTTCGCTTGTTCGCCAAGCTGGGCAATTTGTTTCTCAGCTCGTCGTTCTTTCAGCCTTTGATCACTGACAGTACTTCCCGACCGCTCTGCTTCGGCAAATTCCTTTCCAATAATGCGCTCATAGTTTCCTTTCGGCGGAGACTTGGGTGGTTTTGTCAAGGCAACCAGAGTGCGCTTTGCTTTCACCGGATCTACCTTCTCCTCTGGAGGTGGATGTTTCTTTGCTTTCACCCCTTCAAAGAACTTCCTCACTTCTTCTCGCGCGAACTCGGCGTTCTCCTCCGGGGTCCTCTCGTATGGTAACTTCTCTGGAGTCTTCAGAGAAGGACCGAATCTGTATGTCCTCCCGCCTCTGGCTGTACTACTAGACGCCGACAGAGCAGACAGAGCGGTTGTCTTCTTTACTTGCTTACGAGGCAGAGGAGAAGGACTACGACGCGCCGGAGCAGCCGGAGCGGCGGGAGGTCTCTTCCGCCCTTGCTGACGAGGCGGAGAAGGAGGAGGCTGGCTGCTCGGGTGTGCCGGCACAGGAGAAGAAGGAGGCGGAGTGCCGCCATGCGCTGGAGAAGGAGCCGGCCGAGTGCCCTGATCGTCACTCACCGGAGGAGGAGGCGGTGGAGGAGGCGGAGTGCCCTGACTCACCGGAGGAGGAGGAGGAGGCGGAGGCGTCCAGTTCGGAAGGTTGATGAGCTCCTTCCGCCATAGGCATGGAGTCTTCAGAGCAGAACCCAGCCGAGTCTCCCCTTCACTGGTAGGGTGGTCAAGCTGGAGGTCCTCAAATCCCTCCGTTATTTCATCCACCATCACCCTAGCATATCCTTCTAGAATCGGCCGGCAGTGAAAAATTGTGTCGGGTTCAGTAGGAAAAACAAAGCCAACAGCCGCCTTGACCTTCATATTAATCCATTGCGTCATAAGGCGGCAATTTTGAGACTCCGTGATAGCATCCACGGGATAGCTGGCAGGAGCCGTTAAGACATGCTCCGGCTGAAGCAGCTCGGTGGAAGCCACGCTGCTTCTCCGCTGAGATGGCAGGGTAGCTTCGGGGGAAGCTTCGGCAGTTCGTTTGCTGCGATTTGCTTCTCGTTCCTCTATCGCTTGTACCCTTGCTTGCAGCGCCTGCATTTGGGTCTGCTGCACTTTTTTCCTCCTCTCCTGGCATTTGTAACCGCCTGCGTCCGGAAACCCAACGTTCCACGGAATGGAGCCTGGTGTGCCTCATGTCTGTCCAGGGTGCTCAGGATTCCCGAGGGCCATTGTGAGCTCGCCGTTCTCTCTGTCTGGAACGAACGTCCCTTGCTGCGCTGCTTCGATATACTGCTGAAGCTTCTTGACTGGTATGTCCATTTGATTGTTCGTACAAATGCACTTCCCTGATACAGGGTCCAAGGTTCCGCCAGCCCCGAAGAACCAAGTCCGGCAACGGTCTGGCCAGTTATTTGTCTCTGGTTTGATCCCTTTATCAACCAGATCATTCTCAGTCTTGGCCCACTTAGGCCGGGCTACGAGGTAGCCACCTGACACCGTGCGATGGTGATGCTTCTTCTTCGCAGCATTTTGCTTGTTTGTTGCCGACATCTTCTTACTCTTTTCCGATGTCTTGTGGGCCACAAATGCGGGCCAGTGATCTCTGATCTTCTCATATCTGCCCTTGAATTCTGGTGTCTCTTTATTTTTGACAAACTTTTTCAGCTCTTTCTTCCACCTCCTGAATAGTTCTGCCATCCTCTTAAGAGCAAAAGACTTGATTAATTGCTCTTTAACTGGCTTCTCCGAATCATCCTCTTGCGGTAGGGTGAAATTTGACTTCAGCTCAGTCCAAAGATCATTTTTCTGCATATCATTGACATAAGACACCTCAGGTTCTTCTGTAGCCGGCTTATAACCATTGCTGGATGCTGATCGGGATCTTGTCCCTAACCAAAACCCCGCACTGAGCAACAAATGCACTCTTTGTCCGGAGGGGTTCAATCGGTTGGCCGTCGGGCGCGATTGCTATGATCTCAAACTTTTCATCCGAGGTCAACTTTTTCTTCGGGCCTCGTTTCTTTACCGAAGTTGTGCTCGATCCGGAGGGCTAGAAAAAAGAACAAAGACTTAATTAATATGTGTACATACCAAAACAATGAATGCATCAATTAGCTAGTCAGCAGAAGCTTAACTAATATATATACCTGGCCGGACTCGGTTTGGTCACCGGAGACGTCATCACGGTCTCCTTCTTGCACCGGCATTGGGTCACCGGAGCCGTCCTCACGGTCTCCTTCTTGCACCGGCATTAGGTCATCGAAGCCATCATAATCATTGCCAGCTGCTTCCAGACCATCGGTGTCATTGAGAAACAACGAGCAGACGACATCACTTCCTCGTGCGATTATGTCCCCCAACAACTCTTCTTGTACTTCGTCTCGGGCGGTGTCCATAGTTTCTACAAATATTTACAACATGGCAATTATTATTCAAACATGACAGATGGATATATTAGTGGCAAACGTAGAACTAATATTAATTAGTGGCCTCGACGCTGCTTCTCTAGGGTCTGGGGTGGCCTCGAGGCTGCTTCTCTAGGGTTTGGGGTGGCCTCGACAATGCTTCAAGGATAAAAAAGAAGAGGAAGAAGAAAAAAAGAGGAGAAGAAAGAATAGAGGAGTAAGAACTCCTCTATTCTTTCTTCTCCTCACTCCTCTATTCTTTCTTCTCCTCTTTTTTTCTTCTTCTTCCTCTTTTTTTATCGGGAACGAGGGTCGTCGAGGGTCGCCGAGCGGTAGAGGAAACCCTAAATAGCAAGTATCGTGGGTGTGAGATACATGTGGGCGTCGGTGTCGGACACTACATCCACGTCCCACAAGTGACGCGGGTCGACGCTCGCGTCACTTGTGGGACGTGGATGTACTGTCCGACACCGACGGCCACATGTATCTCACACCGACGATACTTGCTATTTAGGGTATATCGACCCCCCCTCGTGTTGAAGTTATCGGGAGGTGGTATATATATCGACCCCCTCATGTTGAAGTTATCGGGAGGGGGTATATCGACCCCCCCTCATGTTGAAGTTATCGGGAGGGGGTATATCAACCCCCCCTCGTGTTGAACTTATCGGGAGGGGTATATCGACGACGACAGATCCGATAAAACATAAGAATACGAAGAAGAAATAAAAAGAGGAGAAGAAGAAAGGAATAGAGGAGAAGATCAAAGAAAAAAATAAGAAAAAAAAGAGGAGAAGAAGAAGGGAATAGAGGAGAAGAAAAAATAGAATTTTTTTCTATTTTTTCTTCTTCTCCTCTTCCTTTTCTTCCTCTCCTCTTCTTCTCCTCTTCCTTTTCTTCCTCTCCTCTTCTTCTCCTTTTTCCTCTTCTTATTTTCCTTTTTCCTCTCCTAAATATATAAAACTTTTCAAGAAATGAAACTAACCTAAAATGTACTAAATCAGAGAACATATATAGATAATCCTTTTCTAAATATTTAAATCTAACTTTTGCATATATGAACACATATACACAGAGAACATACAAACATATATACATTTTTATAAAAAAGAAAAATACAAAATACAAACATATATATGAAAAAAATCTGAAAAGAAGCAATATACACAATATATATACTGACATATATACATAATATACATAAAGAAGCAATATACACAATATACACAAGCATATAATATATGAAAAAACAGGGGGGCCAGACCAACGGAGGGGCCGGGCGACGGCGACGGGCGGGGCGGGGCGGGGCGAGGCGACAGGCGGGGCAGGGGTGGGGTGACGGCGACGGGCGGGGCAGGGCGACGACGACGGGCGGCCGGGGCATGCGACGCGCGTCGGGGCAGGGCGGCGAGCGGCGTCGGGCGAGGGCATGGCCGATGGCGAGGCACGAGCGACGGTGACGGCGCGGTCGGGGGCGACTGCAGGGGCAGCGGACGGCGTCGGGGCAGCCTGGCGGCGTCGTCGGGGGCAAATGGTCGATGAGAAACAGAAATTTTCACATGTCCTGGTTATATACCAAGAGCATTGGTCCCGGTTCGTGGCACCAACCGGGACCAGGTTGGTGCCACTAGCCGAGACCAAAGGCCTCTTTTCAGCAGCCCAAAGGGCGGGAAGCGGCGGCTTTGGTCCCGATTGGTGGCACCAACCGGGACTAAAGGGGGGCATTGGTCACGGTTTGTGTAGAAATACGGGCCCTAGGATGACAATCTCGTCGACTAGATGAACTAGGACATGCGTCATGATATTGAAGAAGGATGGTGGGAACACCAGCTCGAAACTGACAAGACATTGCGCCACATCACTCCTTAGCCTTAGTACGATTTCTGGATCGATCACCTTCTGAGAGATTACATTAAGGAATGCACATAGCTTCACAATGGCTAATCAGACATTTTCCGGTAGAAGCCCCCTCAATGCAACCGGAAGCAGTTGCGTCATAATCACGTGGCAGTCATGAGACTTTAGGTTCTGAAACTTTTTCTCTGGCATATTTATTATTCCCTTTATATTCGATGAGAAGCCAGTCGTGACCTTCATACTGAGCAGGCATTCAAAGAAGATTTCTTTCTCTTCTTTCGTAAGAGCGTAGCTGGCAGGACCTTTATACTGCTTCGGAGGCATGCCGTCTTTTTCGTGCAAACGTTGCAGGTCCTCCCGTGCCTCAGGTGTATCTTTTGTCTTCCCATACACGCCCAAGAAGCCTAGCAGGTTCACGCAAAGGTTCTTCGTCACGTGCATCACGTCGATTAAAGAGCGGACCTCTAGGTCTTTCCAGTAGGGTAGGTCCCAAAATATAGATTTCTTCTTCCACATGGGTGCGTGTCCCTCAGCGTCATTCTGAACAGCTAGTCCGCCGGGACCCTTTCCAAAGATTACGTGTAAATCATTGACCATATCAAGTACGTGATCACCGGTACGCATGGAGGGCTTCTTCCGGTGATCTGCCTCGCCTTTGAAATGCTTGCCTTTCTTTCGACATTGATGGTTGGTCGGAACAAATCGACGATGGCCCAGGTACACATTCTTCCTGCATTTTTCCAGGTATATACTTTCAGTGTCATCTAAACAGTGCGTGCATGCGTGGTATCCTTTGTTTGTCTGTCCTGAGAGGTTACTGAGAGCGGGCCAATCGTTGATGGTCACGAACAGCAACGCCTTTAGGTTAAATTCCTCCTGTCTGTGCTCATCCCACGTACATAGACCGTTTCCATTCCACAGCTGTAAAAGTTCTTCAACTAATGGCCTTAGGTACACATCAATGTCATTGCCGGGTTGCTTAGGGCCTTGGATGAGAACTGGCATCATAATGAACTTCCTCTTCATGCACATCCAAGGAGGAAGGTTATACATACATAGAGTCACGGGCCAGGTGTTGTGATTGCTGCTCTGCTCCCCGAAAGGATTAATGCCATCCGCGCTTAAAACAAACCATACATTCCTTGGGTCCTTTGCAAACTCATCCCAATACTTTCTCTCGATTTTTCTCCACTGCGACCCGTCAGCGGGTGCTCTCAACTTCCCGTCTTTCTTCCGGTCCTCACTATGCCATCGCATCAACTTGGCATGCTCTTCATTTCTGAACAGACATTTCAACCGTGGTATTATAGGAGCATACCACATCACCTTCGCAGGAACCCTCTTCCTGGGGGGCTCGCCGTCAACATCACCAGGGTCATCTCGTCTGATCTTATACCGCAATGCACCGCATACAGGGCATGCGTTCAGATCCTTGTATGCACCGTGGTAGAGGATGCAGTCATTAGGGCATGCATGTATCTTCTCCACCTTCAATCCTAGAGGGCACACGACCTTCTTTGCTGCGTATGTACTGTCGGGCAATTCGTTATCCTTTGGAAGCTTCTTCTTCAATATTTTCAGTAGCTTCTCAAATCCTTTGTCAGCCACAGCATTCTCTACCTTCCACTGCAGCAATTCCAGTACGGTACCGAGCTTTGTGTTGCCATCTTTGCAATTGGGGTACAACCCTTTTTTGTGATCCTCTAACATGCGATCGAACTTCAGCTTCTCCTTTTGACTTTCGCATTGCGTCCTTGCATCGACAATGACCCGGCGGAGATCATCATCATCGGGCACATCGTCTGGTTCCTCTTGATCTTCAGCAGCTTCACCCATTGTAGCATCATTGGGCACATCGTCTGGTTCCTCTTCATCTTCACCAGCTCCCCCCGTTGCAGCATCACCGTATTCAGGGGGCACATAGTTGTCATCGTACTCTTCTTCTTCACCGTCTTCCATCATAACCCCTATTTCTCCGTGCCTCGTCCAAACATTATAGTGTGGCATGAAACCCTTGTAAAGCAGGTGGAAGTGAAGGATTTTCCGGTTAGAGTAAGACCTCGTATTCCCACATTCAGTGCATGGACAACACAAAAAACCATTCTGCTTGTTTGCCTCAACCGCATCGAGAAACTCATGCACGCCCTTAATGTACCCAGAGGTGTGTCTGTCACCGTACATCCATTGCCGGTTCATCTGCGTGCATTATATATAATTAAGTGTCCAAACTAATAGAAGTTCATCATCACATTAAAACCAAAGTGCATACATAGTTCTCATCTAACAACATATAGCTCTCCAGAGCATCTAATTAATTAAACCATACATTGAAACTATGTAAAACATTTCAATGCAAAAACAAATGCGATCATAATCGCAACCAAGGTAACAATTGATCCAACGGCATAATGATACCAAGCCTCGCTATGAATGGCATATTTTCTAATCTTTCTAATCTTCAAGCGCATTGCATCCATCTTGATCTTGTGATCATCGACGACATCCGCAACATGCAACTCCAATATCATCTTCTCCTCCTCAATTTTTTTTATTTTTTCCTTCAACAAATAGTTTTCTTCTTCAACTAAATTTAACCTCTCGACAATACGGTCGGTTGGCATTTCCGATTCCCATACATCCTACATAAATAAAATCTATGTCACATCGGTCGGCATAATTTTCATAAACAATAAATGAACCAATAGTTATAAAGATAATATATATACCACATCTGAATCATAGACAGGACGAGGGCCGACGGGGGAGGATACCAAAACCAACGCACTATATAAGATGCAATAATAAAAGTAAGAAAATAATACAAGTATCTATGTAAACATACAATTAAGAATAGTTTTCCTTTCAGAAAGAAGATAAGAACAAGAGGCTCACCACGGTGGTGCCGGTGATGAGCTCGGCGCGGGTGATCGACGGCGGTGAAGACGGGGACGGGGCGTGACGGACCGCTAAACCTAGACAAATATTGAGGAAAAAGGAGCTTGGAGGTCGAGCTTGGAGAGAAGAAAGCTTAAGTAGTGTGGCTCGGGCATTCCATCGAACACCTTGTGTGCATAGGCACCTCATTGGTCCCGGTTGGTGGCATGAACCGGGACTAAAGGGGAGCCTTTGGTCCCAGTTCAAGCCACCAACCGGGACCAATGGTGGTGGGCCAGGAGCGAGGCCCATTGGTCCCGGTTCGTCCCACCAACCGGGACCAAAAGGTCCAGATGAACCAGGACCAATGGCCCACGTGGCCTGGCCGGCCCCCTGGTCTCACGAACCGGGTCCAATGCCCCCATTGGTCCCGGTTCTGGACTGAACCGGGACTAATGGGCTGACCCGGCCTGGACCAAAGCCCTGTTTTCTACTAGTGCAACTTTCCTCTTTATGCCTTCTCCAATTGGTAAATGAATTTTCTTCCTTTTTAATGATATTTTTGGGATGCTCGATGAAAATTGTGGAGCCACCATTTGTAATCTTGGGGATTATGTGTGGTACGGTTGTTGCATGCACCCAGCCATTTGTGTCTCTATCTCTGTCTGTTGGCCATACAGGATTACTTGCTGCATTTGGTGGTTGGGCGTGAATTTTGGAGTTGATGTGACCACGTGCATGAGAGTAGGAGATGTTGTATCTATGATGTGTCTCTCACTATTTGGTCTAGGCATTTATTTTCTGCTTGCATGCGTAGAACATGTTAGGTATATTGACACACAATTTTTAACAGTTCTTTTCCTGGCAGTTTAATGTAACTGATTTTCCTTTTTTTCCCTATATGCATGGGATGTCAACAGCCTTGACACATAATATTTGTCACCGTAACGATTTTGCTTTGTTTTATTATATTATATGGTACATGATAAAAAACAAATGTTTTCATAGTTTAGAAGAGGATTATATACACAGACCAGTTCACCATGAATATTACAATGAAAAAGGAAAGGAGAAACGGAACAACTCACTTCAGAAGCCTTCAAGGGCAATCTTTTGAAGCGAGATGAGATAAAAAAGGAGACAGTTAAATACTTGAGCGCGTTGATGTCGGATAGGAAGCCACCGATGCAGACAGGGCACCATCTTCTGGGGGGCTACCACGCTCCATCATGGAAGCATGGGTTCTTTGCTTCGAAGGCGAGGGAAGGACTCCAAAAGGAAGCCCAGAAATTATTCACTTCCCTGCATACTGTATGATCTAGCTTAACTAAAGAAAATCTGAAAGCAGCATTTGGTGTACTACAAGAGTATAATAAATCAATCATTGATTAACAGCTAATGAACCACGTGCGGAGCATGGTGGTCCACCACATCCCCGGCGCCCGGACGCTCTTCTACGTGAACAAAGGCGGCGGCGGCTAATGACCGAGACCGTAGAGGACGACCGAGACAAAGGCCATGAAGAACGGTCAAGATGGTGACTAACGCGAGGCCATGTTCATGGGCTGATCGTCGTGGTAGGTGGTGTCCGCTCGCACCTCACGTGCCACCCGCCATCGTAGATGATGTAAGGGTCGGCAACAATGAATAAGGAATCGATCGGAAGTTTGTGCCAATCGATCTTTTGTAGGAGTAGGAGGTAGCGTGAATCCCCTCTTTCTTTGTTTAGAAGAATGCCGGACCTCCACAACATCAAACCATAGAACAAAGCTCCTTTCGGTCGAACCCTAGGAAAGACGACTTTACCTTTTTCGTTGATAGTCTGAGTTCGAGATACTATAGTCTTCCCCGCGTTCATTGCCTACGTCATGGTTAGGACACCACTTCCCCCAAGGACCTTCTTGTGTGCGGTTCGCTGCCAGAGCACAGCAAACGACAGCGTATATGTCGCTGGGGTTGCCAGCCGTGGTGAAGACCACAACATAGGTTGCGACCAAGGATACCGGTGAGTCCGTGAGGCATGGTCCAGCGGCGGTCAGGGACCAGGCACAGCGATACCTACATCATCCCTGCTCCGCCTCAAGTTGGATGTGGCTCCTGGCGCGCTTGACTACGCCGGCCTTGCTGACCCAGCAAACCGGTGTAGTGACCCGACCCGAATGGATCGAAGTCTTTGTGCTTAAGTGTCATCCCTGGATCGGTATGCTGACACACACAGTACTCGAGGATTTATAACAGAGTTCAGTCACATGTAAGAAGTAACGTAAATACTATTACCTCAATCCATATAGCGGAAGTAACATCAAAATTGTGGAGTCCCCATAACACCAACGACAAAGTTGAGTGTAGACATCGTAACCCTAACATATCACTTACTTGTCGTATGATTCCTGCAACATGAGACGTTGCAGCCATGTAGGCCAGTATGTTGAATGTACTCGCAATTTCACACCATAGAATAATAATGAAAATGTCTATCTCTATATGCATATTTGGTTGGTGGAGGCTCTATTTTATTTTTGCATAAAGCTAATTTTTCCCTACAACAAAGGAATAAATTTTATTTTACTACCAAGTTTATGCCATTATTGAGAAGGTTCCTCCAACTCAATCCCAAAATTCCCAAAATATCAATAACCCAATACATTAATTAAGTAACGTGATGAGATCAACCAATAATCCACTTCTAGATAGTCAAAGTTGTCCATAACCGGACACGGCTAATCATGATTAGTTTGTACACTTTGCAGAGGTTTGCGCACTTTTCCCCACAAGACTCGATCTCCTCCGTTGAATTCCTCGCATTGCCTGATGTTTGCGAACCGGATGATCGAGACATAGTCTTTCCGAAGAGGTCCCCTTAACCGATAGATATGCAGGTACACCTACAATTCCCCTACATCTGCTAGCCTATCATGGAAAGGTTTCCCACAACTTACTCAACTACGCCAGAGCCCATAATGGCTTGTGGCTGAAGGAAATATGCCCTAGAGGCTATAATAAAGTTGTTATTTATATTTCCTTATATCATGATAAATGTTTATTATTCATGCTAGAATTGTATTAACTAGAAACTGAGTACATGTGTGAATACATAGACAAACAAAGTGTCACTAGTTTGCCTCTACTTGACTAGCTCGTTGAATCAATGATGGTTATGTTTCCTAACCATAGACATGAGTTGTCATTTGATTAACGGGATCACATCATTAGAGAATGATGTGATTGACTTGACCCATCTGTTAGCTTAGCACGATGATCGTTTAGTTTGTTGCTATTGCTTTCTCCATAACTATACATGTTCCTATGACTATGAGATCATGCAACTCCCGAATACCGGAGGAACACTTTGTGTGCTACCAAATGTCACAACGTAACTGGGTGATTATAAAGGTGCTCTACAGGTGTCTCCGATGGTGTTTGTTGAGTTGGCATGGATCAATATTAGGATTTGTCACTCCGATTGTCGGAGAGGTATCTTTGGGCCCTCTCGGTAATATACATCACAATAAGCCTTGCAAGCAATGTAGCTAATGAGTTAGTTACAGGATGTAGCATTACGGAACGAGTAAAGAGACTTTCCGGTAACGAGATTGAACTAGGTATTGAGATACCGATGATCGAATCTCGGGCAAGTAACATATCGATGACAAAGGGAACAACGTATACCGTTATGCGGTTTGACCGATAAAGATCTTCGCAGAATATGTAGGAGCCAATAGTGTTCGTACTGAACTACGGTCACATCTACTTATGAAAGATGGTAAGATTTTTACTATTTGTCCTCAGTGCATCTTTTGCATACATTATTTTTAAGCTAAACTTCATTGCTAAGTATGTTACTATACGATGTTCTTCAACAGGGACTCCCGATGAATGTTGTGCCTCATTGGATCAAGACTAAAGGTCGCATGAGAATTGTTAGCTTACGGTCAAAACATCCTACAATGCACTTTAGTGCATTCAGGATTTTTATAGCGATGAATGCTTAATAGTGAAAGACTGGAGCAAAATTGTGAACGATCGCAGAGAAGTACTAGGGGCAGCAATCAGAAGTGCAGCCCACGATTAGGAGACAGGTTCATCTGCATGCTCCAAATTGATGAAGCAGGAGTGCTACACATGTTTTATACTATTTTACCTGAGAGAGAGCAGCAGGAGTGATTAGCTAGCTAGAAATGAGTTATGATGATCAAATAGCTAGTGTTGGTGGTAATGACTATGATGATTATTATTAGCTAGTGTTGGTGGTGATTAGATATAGCTACCACAGCTAGTGTTGGTGGTGATTAGCTAGCTAGAATGAGTTTGAAGATGATGATGTGTGCTACACTATGACTATGATGATTAAATAGCTACTGTTGGTGGTAATGACTATGATGATGATTAAATAGCTTGTGTTGGCGGATTAGATTCAAGTGGAGGCAACATGTGGTGCACATCGAAAGTACTACTAGTCCAAACTAGATCAAGTTTAGATTAGTAGTATATTTTTGACATGCACCACATGTTGCCTCCACTTGAACCTAATCCACCTTCATTTGACACACTGTTATGGACATATTGATATAACAACCTCATAATTGGTATTATACCAAAATTTGTATAACGGCGTATAAATCACTAAAAATGGAAAAATGAAAAAAAATAATACTAGTAGCGATGGACAGGAAACACGCTACTACTAGTTAGATTAGCAGTAGCACCGGGGTAAACACGCACCGCACGTGCTACTGCTAAGTGATAGTTGTAGCACCTTACTAGTAGCGCGGTTCCCTGTGCTACTAATAGGCATGAAACCCATGCTACTACTAGGCTTTTCCCTAGTAGTGCCTTCACACAAGAAACAAGTAATATGCCTAGTTGGGCATTCTTCAGCTGGGTGAGTTTCTTCACAATGAGGGCATTCATCCTTGTTTTCTTTATGGTTGTGTCATATTTCTCCATAAAGTTTGCATGCACAAGGTTTCTTCATATCATTTCCATAAGACTTCAGTTTTTGTGGCACAAGACGAGACTTTAGGAGAGTCAACTTATATTCTTCCCAAGTGATTTCTTCTTGCCATCCATTGATAGCTTGATACATACTCAACCAAGTAGCAGCACTTTTTTCAACGTATTGAAGAACATGCTGGGCCATATCCTTTTCGGCTATAATGTAATCTTCCACGTTGTGAATCCATTTTTCTGTCTCCAATTGAGTCATTGATCCAGAAAATGTGAGTTCATCTCCATATACCTTCTAGTGGGTCAAAGGGTTTTGGGTAAGGACGAGATAAGATTCGGGAGTGGGGGAAAAAGGTACCCATACCAACAAAAGACACAACAACTAAAATATGGAATAACTCCCCACATTCATTCAGTACAATCAATCCTATAGTACTGCCACCCACATAAGTTGGTATGGTCAGATACTCTAATCGCAAAATGTTTATCTTTATTCACACATGGAGGGCTATAGCTAGATTAGCTTCTTCATGTCCTGGTTCATGTCTCCGCTGGCTTCTTTCGATCGTGCTTGATCTTCTCAAGTCCTTCTGACAGATCATCTATATTGACGCGAAGTCTCTTATGACGTCCTTAAATATCTTGGAGTTGCGTTTGAAGCTTATGGATTTCAACATACATGGCATGAACCATGGTCCTACTGTCCTTCAATTCCTGACTAATTTTTGGTATCTCAAGGTTTTGCTCCTCCAAGTTAGCTAGTTTCAGCTTCTGGGTCTTGAGTTCTTCACGAAGTGCTTCCTTGCCAAATAAGGCTTCCAGAGGGTCCATCCGAAAATTCTTGATGTAATACTCCGGATCCTGGTGATACACCAGCTGAGGTTAAAACTTCATATTTTGCTCGTTCATGAAGCTGATAGGTGCTCCATCAGCATTCTTCCATCCAATCCTTCTGAGAAAATGCTGGCTTAACTCAGCATGGTGACAATAGCACAAGCGGGCGATAGCATCATGGATAGTCGTGTTTATGCCCATGTCTTTGCCATGAGCTATCATTCCATAGTTGATATCCCTTGTATTGGGGTTTTCTAGACGACCAAAAATTTGAGTTTTCACGCTCCATGTTCCGGTCTTCCTCTGAGACATCTTGATCTCACGTATTGGCAGCTTCAATAGTCTGACAAGTTCCATAAGGGCTGGACCATAGGGAAAGTCTTCGTAGTGTTGTCTTTGCTTCAGGGTGAAGCTCCTCATCTAAAATATGGAAGCCAGGGGTTCTTCAGAGCCTTCAAATTCTCCGAGTCTTCGGAGTCTTCAACTGTTGTAGTTTCTAATGTACGGTAAAATCCTCTTTATTCCGAAGTGGTCTTAGATGTCTGATATCTTGTACTTCTTGGAGTGGTCTCATCATTCGAATCTTTGTGTGGTCAAAAGGGGAAAGGGGTATAGTCTAACTACTTGAGGTGAGAGGAAAATACTTGGTAAATCTTAGAAAAGATGAGAGTTAAGTGATCTCTTTTGAAAATACAGTTTTAGAGAAATCATTTCCTAAGGACTTGTCAGTTTCTAGGGGTCACGTCCTACAGTCAACATGTGCTCTGATACCATCTTGTCGCGACCTGACCCGAATGAATCGAAGTCTCTGTGCTTAAGTGTCATCCCTGGATCGGTATGCTGACACACACAGTACTCGAGGATTTATAACAGAGTTTAATCACATGTAAAAAGTAATGTAAATACTATTACATCAATCCATATAGCGGAAGTAACATCAAATTGTGGATTCCTAATAACACCAACGGCAAAGTTGAGTGTAGACATCGTAACCCTAACGTATCACTTACTCATCGTATGATTCCTGCAACATGAGACATTGCAGCCATGTAGGTCAGTACGTTGAATGTACTGGCAATTTCACACCATAGAATAATAATGAAAATGTCTATCTCTATATGCATATTTGGCTGGTGGAGGCTCTAACTTTAATTTTGCATAAAGCTAATTTTTCCCTACAACAAATGAATAAATTTTATTTTAGTACCAAGTTTATGCCATTATTGAGAAGGTTCCTCCAACTCAATCCCAAAATTCCCAAAATATTAAATACCCAATACATTAATTAAGTAACATGATGAGATCAACCAATAATCCACTTCTAGATACTCAAAGTTGTCCATAACCGGGGACACGGCTAATCATGATTAGTTTGTACACTCTGCAGAGATTTGCGCACCTTTCCCCACAAGACTCGATCTCCTCCGTTGAATTCCTCGCACTGCCTGATGTTTGAGAACCGGATGATCGAGACATAGTCTTTCCGAAGAGGTCCCCTTAACCGATAGATAGGCCGATAAACCTACAATTCCCCTACATCTGCTAGCCTATCGTGAAAAAGTTTCCCACAACTTACTCAACTACGCTGGAGCCCATAATGGCTTGTGGCTGCACACAGAAGTTTCTAGTTATGAAATATTGTATGATCCCTTTGAGCCTGGGTGGCATTCCACAGGGTGATCTCACGGGTCATCCGGGATCCCCTTGGGCAAGCACTAGTTTCTCCAAGTGCCTGGGTAAGCCACTGGTTTCTCCAGGGTGCCCCAACCATTCCACCGGGATGTGTGTTGATGTTGCCACCTTAAGTTACCCTTAATTATTATTTCTCTCATAACTTGCATGAATCTCACATACCAATCCCCGTCTACGAGCATGGCTAAGCAATATATGACATAACGAATAATTCCAGGGTGTTTCAAGGATCATAGGTTCCTACCTCATGAACTACATAACAAAGCCCAGTTTTCAATCCTACTCATGCAAATTTGTGAGGGTGAACTAATGCATAGTAAAAACTAGGTATAGAAAAGTATGATCAAGGTGTGAACTTGCCTTGTACTGTTGATGAAGATTCTTCACACTCATAATTCTGGTAGTTCTACTCGTCACACTCTGATCAATCTATCGTAAGCAAACAATTATTTGCACACATAAGCAATCACTCAAAGATCCAAAAGAACGAAGAAAATACTTCGGAAACTTCAAAACCATCAAATAAAGCTTCTCGGCAGAAACATATTTTTAACAATAGCAAAATTATGTGAACTTGATCTTAACAGAAAGTACATGTCAAGAGCTTCTATTTGCAAAAAGAATCAATTAAATCAGAGTTATAAAACTCAAGTTATAGCCAAAACAAGTTTAAATTTGAATCTGATCAAATTCAAATTTTTAAAATTTTAAAAAAGTTGATTTCAAGTTCTCTGGATAGATGGGATCATGATGAAGAATTTGGTCATTGGTTTCATCAAATTTCGATAAACGGTTGAAAAGTTGTGAGGGTTCGAAGATCAGGGGCTAATCTGAAGAAAAAAAACTACATCTAGGTCCCTGGCCATGTGGCGCAATGTTACAGGCTGAAAACCGTTCGCTGTGACGCTAAACTAGAAGACATTCGCTAACTAGAGCATACCGGATCGAATATTAAAAAAAGCAACTAGATCTAATCACAGCCCTAGATATTGGATCAGACGGAGGAGAGGGAGTGACGGGTTACCACGGTAATGGGCGTCGACGTCGCCGAAGAAGGAGGTCGCTGCGGCTCGGACGTTGAGGGTGACGGCTGCTCCGGGGTCTGATGCGGTCACCCCAGGTACTCTTGTCGTTTACCTTTATCGCCAAGTAAAGTATTTTCCAAGTGAGAGTCTGGCTATGAAAATAAGATGCAAAAGTATGTGGTTCCCGCTCTGCGTCATAAGAAGATAATGTGTGCTACGAAACATAGAGGAATCTTAGGAGTGAAGCCTGTTCCATATGCTACTGAAGTTGCTCCTCGGATCGTTCCTCAGGAGAAAGTGAAGCCTATGTTCAGAACACCTTGCCAATATTTGTACGAAGGCCAATATACGTACGTGGGTCCTGGAGGAATCAAGCCTACAAAAATGCCATGGCAGAGAAGGAGGCGTGTCCTTTTTATTTGTTTCCTAGTTTAATTGGTTTTTGTGGTTCTTTTCAGTTTCTTTCTGAGTCCTCATCATGTCCTAGTCTAGGTTGGGTTTGGCCCAGGTATTACACACCACCTATATAAGCAAGGGGTGCAGCTTTATCTAGGTTTAGGTTTTAGTTTTGGCAAAAATACTCAGAACATGCATCTAGCGATGCCCGCTTATCTGTGCTCATACGTTCCCTAATCAAGGTTTGATAATTGCATGTGTTTCGGCAATGTCGATCGTCAAGGCGCAAGTCTCGGTTTGATTCTTGATCTACAAGGGTCGATTTAGCTTCCTGTTCTTCTCCATGTACTTCTACTAGTGCTTATTATCCATCTGCTAATTACTCCGTTGCCGTCGCGGCTGCTAATCGCCATTAGCTTAATCCCCTGCATCTATACTAGTACTACTACTACCATGTACATCTTCCAGCCGCTATTCATATCTACGATCCATCCATCCATCTAGTCTGCTACTAGTCTCCTTCACGTACACATCCACAATCTCTTCCGATTCCAACAAGATCCATTGCGTTTTCTTTTTCCAGCAAGATTGCTTCTTCTAGTACAACTGTTGGCGCATGGTGAAAGATTAGAGCAACACAAAATCGTCTCAACGCCACTTGAGCCGTATCAGTTGGTATCAGAGAGCGCCAGGTTTATCACTGTGCTCGATGTAAACCGCAAGCAAGCGTGATGAGGATGAGGTGCAGGAGGATGACGGGCCGCCGCAATATGGTCCCGATCTGGACCCATGTGTCTGTTCTATCTTCAAGGCTACATACCAGCACTTCGGTAACCGCATGAAGGCCCTCAACGAGATGGTGACCTACGGGTTTTAGGCCATGCAGGCAGCCCTTCGTCGCCTAGAGGCAAGGGCAATCGGCACGGCTGCTCCAGCGAGGGCACAACATGCCCTGCAACAGCGGGCACCTCTACACGTCCGTGACGCGGACGTTGGCAACAACGACAATGCTGAGTCCGAGGATGGTTCTGATGCTCGTGGCGACTTGCCTCGTGATACGTCTCCGTCGTATCTATAATTTTTGATTATTCCATGCCAATATTCTACAACTTTCATATACTTTTGGCAATTTTTTATACTATTTTTGGGACTAACATATTGATCCAGTGCCCAGTGCCAGTTCCTGTCTGTTGCATGTTTTTGGTTTCGCAGAATATCCATATCAAATGGAGTCCAAACGGGATAAAAACGGAAGGAGATACTTTTTGGAATATTTGGAAAATTTCGGAAGAAAAATCCACGCGAGACGGTGCCCGAGGTGGTCACGAGGCAGGGGGGCGCGCCCCCTACCCTCGTGAGCCACCCGTAAGGCAGTTGACGCTCTTCTTTTGCCGCAAGAAAGCTAATTTTCGGGGGGAAAATCACGGCGAAGGTTTCAGGCCAATCGGAGTTACGGATCTCCATATATACACGAAACGGTGAAACAAAGCCAAGAGAGAACGCAGAAACAGAGAGAGACAGAGAGACAGATCCAATCTCGGAGGGGCTCTCTCCCCTCCCACGCCATGGAGGCCAAGGACCAGAGGGGAAACCCTTCTCCCATCTAGGGAGGAGGTCAAGGAAGAAGAAGAAGAAGAAGAAGAAGAAGAAGAAGGGGGGCACTCTCCCCCTTGCTTCCAGTGGCGCCGGAGTGCCACCGGGGGCCATCATCATCACCGTCATCTTCACCAACAACTTCACCGTCTTCACCACCAACTCTTCCCCCTCTATGCAGCGATGTAACCTCTCTCTTACCTGATGTAATCTCTACTTAAACATGGTGCTCAACGCTATATATTATTTCCCTATGATGTATGGCTATCCTATGATGTTTGAGTAGATCCGTTTTGTCCTAATGGCTATTTGATGATCAAGATTGGTTTGAGTTGCATGTTTTATTATTGGTGCTGTCCTATGATGCTCTCCATGTCGCGCAAGCGTGAGGGATCCCCGCTGTAGGGTGTTGCAATATGTTTATGATTTGCTTATGGTGGGTGGCGTGAGTGAACAGAAGCACAGACCCGAGTAAGTAGGTTGTTTGTGTATGGGATAAAGAGGACTTGATACATTAATGCTACGGTTGAGTTTTACCTTAATGAATCTTTAGTAGTTGCGGATGCTTGCTAGAGTTCCAATCATAAGTGCATATGATCCAAGTAGAGAAAGTATGTTAGCTTATGCCTCTCCCTCAAATAAAATTGCAATAATGATTACCGGTCTAGTAAGTGTGGCATAGAATTGGAGCAGCAACTCTTGAAGGCGATTTTTATGAAAGTCTTCAAAACATGGAAGTTTCGAAGACAAACGATAGAAATAAACCTATTACCATGCAGCGGAAGGTAGACTACACTAGGCAAACCATAGTCAAGTATTCAATGAAGTGAAAGCATAATGACTAACAGCAGCAATGTAGTAAGGATCAGGTAGGAAGATATTATGAAGCCAAACAGAACACGCAGTCACTCAGTGAAGACAGAAGATAGTGCAATCATACAATAACTTCACAAGGACCAACAGTAAGTAAAGGGAAGGGAAGGATGAAACCAGTGACTCGTTGAAGACAATGATTTGTTGGACCAGTTCCAGTTGCTGTGAAAACTGTACGTCTGGTTAGGGCGGCTAGGTATTTAAATCTGAGGACACACAGTCCCGAACACCTAGTCCGGAACACGCAGCTCAGGACACCCAGTCCTCACCGTATTCCCCTTGAGTTAAGGTCACACAGACCTCGCCCAATCACTCTGGTAAGTCTTCAAGGTAGACTCCCAAACCTTCACAGACTTCGTTCACCGGCGATCCACAATGTCTCTTGGATGCTCAGAACGCGACGCCTAACCGGCTGGAGGATTCATAGTCCTCAAGTTTAATAAGTCTTCAGATCACGCAGACAAGAAGACATAAGTGATGCCTAACACTCTTTGGCTCTGGGTGGTTAGGGCTTTATCCTCGCAAGGAATTCTCTCTCAAAGGCTTCGAGGTGGGTTGCTCTCAAACGACAAAAGCCATACTCTAACTCTGAGCAGCCAACCGTTTATGGTTGTAGGGGGTGGGCTATTTATAGCCACTAGGCAACCCGACCTGATTTGTCCGAAATGACCCTGGGTCACTAAGGAACTGACACGTGTTCCAACGGTCAGATTTCAAACACACACGGCAACTTTACTTGGGCTACAAGCAAAGCTGACATGTCCGACTCTAGACAAGATTCGCTCTCATAGTCTTCACTCGAAGACATAGGTTTTGGTTAAGCATCACTTCAGTCATTCTGACTGGTTCTCTTGGACCCCACTTAACAGTACGATGGTTCCTATGACTCAACAAAGAAGAAAAAGAACTATGAAAGATCTAAGTCTTCGAGCTCCATAGGCTTCATGCGATGTCTTCTCTTGTCATAGTCTTCAATGTGAATATCTTCATATACCACCTTTGACATCAATGTCTTCATACATTTTTAGGGGTCATCTCTGGTTGGAAAACCGAATCAATGAGGGACTTCTACCTGTGTTATCCTGCAATTCTCACAAACACATTAGTCCCTCAACTAGGTTTGTCGTCAATACTCCAAAACCAACTAGGGGTGGCACTAGATGCACTTACAATCTCCCCCTTTTTGGTGATTGATGAAAAACTAGTTGAAGTTTTTAACGGGGAATATAATATGTGAAATTATAAAAGGATAAGGAATTGTCTTCATAAGTTGCAAGGGCTCCCCCTGAAGATGTGCATATAAGTAATTTGCTTTTGGAATGCAAATGCACATGGCAGGTTGTACTCGTGGAGATCCTCTTCAACTTATGATGACAATTCATTATGCATGAGAAAGTATGTGAAGATAATGACATGCATAATGGAAAATGGACGTCTGCAAAATGATCTAAGTGCGGAATTTATCGTCGCACATGCGGAATAAGTAGCAGACGACCATCGAGTTTAGGTGTTACAACTCAAGGAAACCAAATGTATCAAAATGAGAGTTGTAAACACGAGGCAAAATATAAAGCAACCGCCGATGTGGACCCGCTTGAAGACTATCAAACTCATATGCTTCTCCCCCTTTTGTCAGTAAGGAGCAAAAAGGTTTGAAGACATAGAGCATCTACTCGTTCCCATGAAGAGTAGGTGAAGCAGCAGGGTCGTCGATGGTGTTCGGCGGTGCAGAAGAACTTGGAGCAGTGTCGAAGCGTGCTGAAGGAGGTGGCGGTGAAGTAGCATCGTCTTCGTCCTCGATCACTCTGGCATTCACAGTTGCAGCAGAGGAAGAGAACTCAAAGTCTTCAAGAGATGGAGTTCGTCGCAGCACTGCCCTTCGAGGAGGTGTGGAGTCAAACTTGAAGCGTTCAGAGAAGCCATCCTCTTGAAGATCATCTTCAGAGCACATTAGCGTCAGCCCTTTCCATGTGCGTCGAGAGGTTTCATGTGCAACAAAGGCATTCTTGGTGGCAAGATTGCGAATGCGGTTGACATCCACCAAGAGGCTTTGCATTTGGCGCTTCAGCCAGTCATGATGCCTATCCTGTTTCTGATGAAGAGCCACCAGAAGCTCTCGGTCATTGAGGACACGAGTGCGCTTCTTGGGTCGTTGGGCAATTGTGCTATCGGTGGCTTCAGTAAGGGCAGGATGTGGTGCACGTATAGTTCCAGTCAAAGGATAAACACGAGTGACTGCTTCAGCTTCTTCAATGTTCTGAGAAAAACTTTGGTGCTCCGCATTCTGAAGACTAAGAGGCTCCTTGGCAGGCTCAGGACAAATGGCTTGAACGGACATATCCACATCAGGCAGAAAGATCCGATGATTGCGAGCAGATGGCTGATATGAGATAGCGGAGTGGAGTTTAATCAGCCGCATTATCCATGGAGCGTAGAACTTCAAGCCAAAAAGATCAGAGCCTGATGCAGCAAGTTGGCGGATGAAGAAGTCCTGTGCATTGAATCATTTGCCATGAAGAATATAGAAGACCGAAGTCTTCATTGCACCTTCTAGCTTGGCATGTAGAGAATGTCCTTTGATGGGCCAGCGAGTTCGGCTTATGATGTGATAAATAGTCCTTGGCAGATACTCAAGGTCTTCAACAAGGAACTCCTTAGGATATGCAGCTTCTTGTGGCAATGGCTTCATCATACTGAGCATCTGACTCATTTTTGGTTCAAGTTTCTGAAAGATGCTCTCCATAGCTTCACTGTGAAGCTGGCAACTAGGTTCGTAGAGATCGCCAGGAGTGTGGAGACCAGTGAGCTCAATGATATCAAAGACTTTGGCTTCGTGATGAACATTTCCTGTCATCCACTCCATGACCCAAGTCTTCGGATCTCTGTTATACCCACGGATGTGATGTGTGGCATAGAATTGGAGCAGCAACTCTTCATTTCCTGTCATCTTTAGTAGTTGCGGATGCTTGCTAGAGTTCCAATCATAAGTGCATATGATCCAAGTAGAGAAAGTATGTTAGCTTATGCCTCTCCCTCAAATAAAATTGCAATAATGATTACCGGTCTAGTTATCGATTGCCTAGGGACAAATAACTTTCTCGTAACAACAAACTCTCTACTAAACCTAACTTAGTTGTGTCTTTATCTAAACAGCCACTACTTTTTATTTACTTGCTCTTTATTATCTTGCATACCTATCCAACAACACCTACAAAGTACTTCTAGTTTCATACTTATTCTAGATAAAGCGAACATCAAGCGTGCGTAGAGTTGTATAGGTGGTCGATAGAACTTGAGGGAATATTTGTTCTGCCTTTAGCTCCTCGTTGGGTTCGACACTCTTACTTATCAAAAAATTTTGCGATCCCCTATACTTGTGGGTTATCACCTTGCTGACCGTGACCGGATGCTCGTCCCCGTGATGATGGACCAAGGCGGCGCTGCGATGAGGACGAGGACGGAGTTATTGGTAGAATAAAAATCACTATACCTTCGTTCACAGGCAAGGCCGGTCCTAAGGAGTATCTTGAATGGGAGATGCGTGTGAAGCAGATTTTTAATAACCACCGTTACTCCGAGGAGCGGAATATTCGTTTTGCTTCTCTTGAATTTTTAGGTTATGCATTAATTTAGTGGGATCAACTCAACCGCAATGACGCACGGCCTGAATCGTGGCGTGAGATGAAGCGTACAATGCGTGTTCGCTTTGTGCCAGCTTATTTTTAGAAGGAGCAACACACAAAGCTTCAACGTCTTGTTCAAGGAGCCATGACCGTGGATGAGTATTACCAACGGATGCAAGTTCTGAAGATCAGAACTAATGTGCATGAGTCTGATGATGCAACAATGACACGTTTCTTTGAGGGGCTGAATGAGGATATACGCGACCGTGTTGATTTGATGCAGTATAATGATATGCAGGAGCTTCTTCATCAAGCGGAGCGTGCCGAAAAGTGGGTCAAAGCAAAGAAAGTTACCAAAGGCCGCATCAATTTCAGCATGGGGCGATGTTCCTATTCGCATGACGATGATAATGTCAAGCCAGTTTCATCCTATAGGTCAACTACTACCGATCACAAGGAGATGAGCAAAAAATCTATGGCCGCAAGCAAAGTGGCTTCAAGGGCTGATTCTAGTGTTCAGTCTGCTACGCGTACTATGTTGGAATAAGCCATAGCTTGGTGTAGTCGGGTTCGTCGGGCTCGTCGGATGCTCGTGGGACATGCGGGACACACTGATACAGTCGGACTCGTCGGACGCATCGGATACACGCGGGACGTGCGGGACAGCGGAAGCGTGGCGAGCGTGCATGTGTGTCCTGGTGGCGCGTGAGTCCGTGCTTATGTTGGTGTCCACTGTGTAGTCTATAGTCTAGGTCATATACGTAGCTAGCAGTAGTGGACGTCGGAGCGTCCGGTGACCGGTGTGCTGGCCGAGTCTAGAAGAGTTAGTTTGCATCAGGTTGTTAGCATGCATGCATGATCGGGTCAAGTGCGTTGCAGAGCCGAACATGGGCGTGGATGCATGTCTGATGGAAGCGTGGGCGCTGCGTCTCTGCCGGCTACAAAGTAGTAGGCTGGTTTGCTTGTGTTTGAGTTGGTGCTCTGGAATAGAAAAACATGGCCATGTGTGAGGCCGGGTGAAATTTCAGTGTATCCGTCTCCTTCTATCTCTAGTCTTGAGTGAGAGAGAGAGAGCGGCAACAACAATTGGTATACAGAGCTTCGGTTAGGGCGATCACCGGCGACCATGGCGCTCGTCCCACACGGCGGCGGCGCGGGTGGATCGGCGACGATGGCGATGCCGATGCTGACCGCGGACAACTACACGGTCTGGGCCATCAAGGCGCAGGCGATCCTCGATGTCCACACCGTATGGGAGGCGGTGGCGCCAGGCGACGCGGCGGTGAACGCGCGGAAGGACAAGTTGGCGCGCGCGTTGCTTCTTGGGGCGTTGCCGGAGGATGTGCTGCTGCAGGTGTCGATGAAGCTCACCGCCAGGGAGGTATGGGACTCCCTAAAGGTGAGGTTTGTCGGCGCCGATCGGGTCCGTGCGGTGAGGCTGACGACGCTGCGCGGCGAATTTGACCGCCTGAAGATGGCGGATGGCGAGGAGCTCGACATGTACGGTGGGAGGCTCACGGCGATGGCAGCGAGGTACACCAACCTCGGGGAGACGCTGGACGACGCGGCGCTCGTCAAGAAGCTGCTGGATACGCTGCCAGATCGGCTCTTCCCCGTCGTCGCCAGCATCGAGCAGTTCCACGATGTGACGACGATGGCGTTCAACGAAGCGCTCGGGCGACTGCACGCGTTCGACGAGCTAGTTCGGCGTCGACGGTAGGACAGCGGCGAGTGCGCGGACCGACAGCTCCTGTTCACGGCGGCGCAGTGGCGAGCGCGGGAGCGGTAGCAAGGCGGAGCATGAGACGACGACGACGGGCGCAGCGTAACATCGGGGAGCGGCGGCAATAGGCGCAGGCGCTGCTACAAGTGCGGGGAGTACGGGCACTTCCGGTGCGAGTGTCCGCAGCTGCGGAAAGGACCGGGGGCGGAGCAGGCTCTCTTGGCCGGCACCAACGTCGACGACGACGGATTTCTCTAGACCGTGGCTTAGGGGGTGTGTGTTAGAATAAGCCATGGCTTGATGCAGTCGGGCTCGTCGGACACGTCGGATGCGCGCGGGACGTGCGGGACACACTGGTGCGGTCGGGCTCGTTGTGCGCGTCGGATACGCGTGGGACATGCGGGACAGCGGAAGCTTGGCGTGCGTGCATGTGTGTAGCGTGTGTGTCCTGGTGGTGCGTGAATCCATGCTTATGTTGATGTCGACCGTGTAGTCTAGAGTCTAGGTCATATACGTAGCTAGCAGCAGTGGACGTCGGAGCGTCCGATGACTGGTGTGCTGGCCGAGTCTAGAGGAGCTAGTTTGCATCAGGTTGTTAGCATGCATGATCGGGTCAAGTGGCCGTTGCAGAGCCGAACGTGGGCGTGGACGCATGTGTGATGGAAGCGTGGGCACTGCGTCTTTGTCGGCTACAAAGCAGGCTGGTTTGCTTGTGTTTGAGTTGATGCTCTGGAATAGAAAAACAGGGCCACGTGGTGAGGCCGGGTGAAACTCCAATATATCCGTCTCCTTGTATGTCTAGTCTTGAGTGAGAGAGAGAGGCAACAACATACTAGTGAGATTGTGTGTTACATATGTGGAGGTAGGGGACACAAACGCATTGATTTTTCGAATAAGAGAGTGCTCCTTGTTCATGATGGATACGTTTCCGAAGACGACATTGACTCAAAGTCTGATGAGCCCAAGGAAGGGGAAAGTGAAGCTAATCCTATCAAGTGCTATCCTTTGGATTATGATCTGCCATGCATCATGGTGCAGTGAGCTAAAGAGAATCAAATTCCAAGCGCAGGACGGTGGTGGAAAAAAATTCAGTCACAATGCCGAATCAACAACAAGTGTTGCAAGTTGATTATTAATGGAGGGAGCTACACCAACATTATAAGCAAACATGTGGTGGATGCTTTAGGAATGAAGGCATGGCCACATCTGCAGCAACATTACATTGAGTGGTTGTACAACTCCGGACATCTGAAGGTGACTCACAAGGTACGTGAAAAGTTCAATATTGGCATGTATTATGATGAGGTCATTTGTGACGTTGTGTCAATGGATGTGTGCCAATTACTATTGGGTCGTCCGTGGCAATATAATCACAATGCTATACATGAAGGGAGGTCGAACACTTACGTGTTCTGAGATGTTGACATCAAACGTGTGCTGCAGCCCATGGGTAATAATGCTATCAAGGTTGATCATATGTTTGCACATAAGGATATTTTGAAGGGTGCTCCGAAACCGAGGACGGTTTCAGTTGAAGGGGGAGAGGATGATGCGGTCACCCCAGGTATTCTTGTCGTTTCACCATTATCGCCAAGTAAAGTATTTTCGAAGTGAGAGCCTGACTATGAAAATAAGATGCAAAAGTATGTGGTTCCCGCTCTGTGTCATAAGAAGATAATGTGTGCTACAAAACAAAGAGGAATCTTAGGTGTGAAGCCTGTTCCATATGCTACTGAAGTTGCTCCTTGGATCGTGCCTCAGGAGAAAGTGAAGCATATGTTCAGAACACCTTGCCAATATTTGTACAGAGGCCAATATACGTACGTGGGTCCTGGATGAATCAAGCCTACAAGAATTCCATGGTAGAGAAGGAGGCGTGTCCTTTTTATTTGTTTTCTAGTTTAATTGGTTTTGTGATTTTTTTAGTTTCTTTCTGCCTACAACTTGTAATTGATGAGGTGTCCTCATCATGTCCTAGTCTAGGCCAGGTTTGGCCCAGGTGTTACGCACCACCTATATAAGCAAGGGGTGCAGCTTTGTCTAGGTTTAGGTTTTAGTTTTGGCAAAAATACTCAGAACATGCATCTAGCGATGCCCGCGTATCTGTGCTCATGCGTTCCCTAATCAAGGTTTGATAATTGCATGTGTTTCGGCGATGTCGATTGTCAAGACGCAAGTCTCGGTTTGATTCTTGATCTACAAGGGTCGATCTAGCTTTTTGTTCTTCTCCATATACTTCTACTAGTGCTTATTATCTATCTGTTAATTACTTCGTCGTTGTCGCCGCTGCTAATCGCCATTAGCTTAATCCCCTACATCTATACTAGTACTACTACTACCATGTACATCTTCCAGTTGTTTTTCATCTCATCCATCCATCCATCTAGTGTGCTACTAGTCTCCTTCAAGTACACATCCACAATCTCTTCCAATTCCAACAAGATCCATTGCGTTTTCTTTTTCCAGCAAGATTGCTTCAGCTAGTACAACTGTTGGCGCGTGGTGAAAGATCAGGGCAACCCAAAAATCGTCTCAACGCCACTTGAGACGTATCAGGGTCGGCGGCGACGACGGAGTAGATGGGGAGGTGCGGCGTGGAGTGGCGCGTCCGATGGTGGTGGCGGCTGTCGGCGTCAAAACTGGCGGATCTCGGGTAGTGTGTCCTGAATTGCGTGTCTGAGGATCAATGGTAATAGGAGATAGGGGACACGATGTTTACCTAGGTTTGGGCCCTCTTGATGGAGGTAATACCCTTCTTCTGCTTGATTGACTTTGATGAGTATAGGGGTCACAAGAGTTGATCTACCATGAGATCATAATGGCTAAACCCTAGATGTCTAGCCTATATTATTATGATTGGCATTGCCTCTACGGACTAAACCCTCAGGTTTATATAGACACCGGAGGAGGCTAGGGTTGTACAGAGTCAGTTTACAGAGAAAGGAATCTTCATATCCACATGCTAAGCTTGCCTTCCACGCCAAGGAGAGTTCCATCTAGACACGAGGGAAGGCCTTCTTGTATCTTCATGGCCCATCTGTCCGGCCCATGTCACGTAGCCCGAACGCCCGAGGACCCCATAATCCTGGACTCCCTCAGTAGCCCCTGAACCAGTCTTCAATGATAATGTGTTCGGCACACAGATCCTCTTCGGCATTGCAAGGTGGGTTCCTCCTCCGAACACTTCAAAGCAGTTGATCGTCAGTACTATATCCGACTTTGTACAACAGTCATACCTCTGAATTACAAGGGAAAAATACAGATAAGTTCTATCTTTTGAAGATTTCACGGGTGAGACAATACATCCAGCCATTTTATTATTTCAAACCATTTTTCGGCCTCCCATTTCGCATTTCGAGATGCAACCGCCGACGACACGTCTTGTCAAAGCAGAGATCGTGCCCCCTTATTATTGGATTCTCATCAATACGGGTTTGGGAAACCCAACTGTGCCGTTTCGCACGACCCCTTGGAAATAGGAGAGATTTAAGGCTCATAGGGGACGCATGATATTCACTGCCTTTATAAGGAGATAAGATTCCCCCTTTTTACCCCATGCCTTCCCCTTCCTCAGCCCATCCGCCCTCAAGCTCCAGCGCCCAAGCTTCAATCCTCTCCGTTCCCAGGAAGTACTCCAGCCATGTCCGGATCCGGAGCATAGGGCAAGTGGATGGCTTCCTCTGTCACAGAGAAAAACATCAAGGAACTCCGAGAAGTGGGGTACCTGGCCAAGGAGATCGCCCACCAGCTTCCAGCCAAAAAGCAGATCATCCCCACTCCAAAGCCTGACGAGAGGGTAGTGTTTATCCCTTATTTTCTTCGCGGACTGGGGTTTCTCCTTGATCCTTTCATCCACGGCCTCATGTTTTACTACAGGCTAGATTTCCATGATATAGCCCCAAATTATTTCCTCAACATTTCGGCGTTTATCGTCGTATGCGAGGCATTCCTCCGCATTTGCCTCCACTTCGGCCTATGGCTCAAGGTCTTCAATGTGAAGCTAGAAGTGGTGGATGGCCAGCACGCGGATTGCGGTGGTGCTATGGTGAGCAAACTTCCCAACGTCACTTGGCTCCAGGGCACCTTCATGGAGACCGTGAAGGGATGGCAGCAGGGGTGTTCTATGTCACAGAGCCCCATGACTCCACATGGGCTGCTCCTGCGGAGTTCAAGTCCGGACCCCCAATGCGGCTAACATCCTGGCTCAACAAGGACCTGGACTGGGCATCGTCTGACGAGGTAACGGTGCTACAGAAGCAAATCAAGAGCATGGTAGATAAAAATACCAGCCTCGCCAGCTTGATCCAGGTGATGCTCTTCTGCTGTATTCTCCCCTGTCAGGCACGTCAAGAGCCCATCTGGAAGTTCAAACCGGCTGGTCCCCGGATCCTGCAGAGGTTCTTTGGCACGAAGCAGAAAGACATGTGGAAACTGCTCTTCAAGACCCATAAGTCATGGCCGGAGACAACTGAATACCTTGGCTACGACAGCACCCACGCCGCGCCCCCCGTAAGTTCTTTGATAACCTTACTTTGCGAATCCAAGGAGCACACTAAACCCTCCATTTTCTTTTGCAGGGCTGGACGAAGAAAGCAGACCGGATTCACTTTCAGCTCTGCTGCCTGAAGACCCAGCTATTCCTCTATTGACGAGGATGCTGGTCCCCGCGCCGTATCAGGCGCCGGAAAAGAAAGCCAAGGAGAAGGGCAAGGAGGCCAAGAGCGGCCTCCGTCATAAGGGTGCTCCGGACATAGTGTCCGAGGACACAGGAACCCTCTCCTCCCCTGACGAAGAGGAAGAGGAGGAGGAAGAGAGCAACTCCCCCCCTAAGGGGGAGAAGAAGAAAAGGGCAGCCTCTGCTGATCTAGAGGTGGAGGAATCCAAGAAAAGGAGGGCGTCCCTTATGGATGACTCCGAATCAGACGCCGACGAGTGGCGCCCCAGGCCGAAGCCCCTGGCCGGATGGTAAGTACTCAAAGGTATATATATGTCGGGCTTTTCTGGATTATAGTTGTAATGCATTTAAATTGTATGTTGCAGTCTGATTAAGGTCCTACCCAAGCGATCCTCCTCTTCCGGGAATTCGCTGGGTCCGAACATGATGGAGAGCGATTCGCCTCCACCATCTTCCTCGCGCAATGTAGCGGACAACACCGAGGTGTTGTTCCAACGTACCCTTCCGGAACAGGGAGAGGTGCCAGAGGCTGCCAAGACGGTGCCTAAGGGTGACACCTCGGCTGCCGAGAACATAGGGGAACCAACCACCATGGAGACTGGAGACGGGGGCCATGTCCAGTTTGTCCCCCAACCAAATGTCGCTCCGGAAACCCACACGGTTCCGGAAACAAATGAGCAACCCTCTTTGCGAGAAAGGGGCGCACCTACTACACTCTCGACCTCTGTTAATGCGGAGGCGCCGGACACTCTGGTGAGAGCGCTTCAGAGCACCACCATTGTGGAAGAACATCGTACCCTTATGGGTACGGTGATTGAAAAGGTTCAATCCGTGAAGAGCGGATTGAGCGAAGCCTACACTAGCCTTTTAAGAGGCTTTGAGATATGTGCTTTACAGTATCTTTTAGTTGTACAAAAGGAATGCCTGTGTATAGATAGTAGCCCCTCAGACTTTGTTCGGTGTTCGGAAAGAAAAACCAAACAGAGGATCTAATAACCCATGCCGGAGGTTAACGTACATATCCGTTTGAACAAATAGGCTGCTAAACAGGCGTCAGCTGCCCATGCCGCCGAAGCGTCTGAGCTAAGGCGGAAGTTAGAAGAAAAGCAAGGTATGTAATACCGAAGCACGTCTGAAACGATGTCATCTATGATGTGGTATCTCAAGGAGTTTCACAATTATGTTTGTAGCCGACACATTTGAGGTCGAGGCCCTCAAGAGTGCGCTGGCCGAGGCCAAGAAGGAGGCGGAGGAGCAGCGAGCCTCCCGCCTTAAACATGAATCGCGAGTGGAGGAAGTCCAGCAGAAGCTCAAGGATGCGATAGGCAAATGCAAGTCCTTAGAGTGCAAGAGTTCGGAGCAAAATTCCGAACTAGCCAAGGCACTCCAAAGTGCACAAGAAGCCCTGGCCGAAGCCCAAAGCGCTGTCCCGGAGATCCAAGAGGCAAGGCAAATTGCGGCGGGTAAGGCCTTTAACATGGAGAGAAAATTTGTGAAGAAAAGGTATATCTTTCTAACCCGGATTTGGAGTTCTCCAGGAGTGTTTGCGGACCTGCCCCGGAGTGTTGGTGATGCCAGGAGTTCTTCCGGGCCGAAGAGGGGAGCTCAACGGAGAAACTATTCTGGTCACAGTACCTTGCGCCAGAGCATCCTGTGCCCCTCACCGATCAGCTGAAGCAATGGACCGGACTGCATAGAGTGGCTGAACTGGCCATGAGGGATTTGATAATCCGTCTTTAGCCCGCCGAACCCATGCCCAGTAGCTACTTTAGTGTCGTGAAGCGGCTGGTTAGTGCCTGCCCTCGGCTTGATGCCGTGAAGCGGTCGATCTGCATCGAAGGTGCGCGGATGGCCTTCGCCCGTGTCAAGGTGAAGTGGGCGAAGATGGACGTTGTCAAGCTTGTAACCGAGGGACAGCCCGCAGGCAAAGAGCACCACACGCTGGAGCGGTACTTTGATGATGTCCTGAAAGGATCCCGCATTGTAGAGGGCCAATGTTCAAAGGACATCATTTTTGAATGAATGTATCTATGTTATTCAATCCTGTATCATGAGACGAGGCTTATGTATGATATGTTGATTGTTTTATTAAAATATCTCCTGCTGTGCGGCTGTTTACAACATCTAAGAGTTGGCCAGTCGTCGGCTTCGGCCCCCTCGTAGGTAGTACGGGGGTGTTCGGTATGACACTTAAACACGCTTGACCCAACGTATTGGTCCGTGAGGGAGGTGTTAGTGCGGCGAACCAGGCAATCGGACTATGTGGCTTTATCGCCCTCACTTAGCCACAGGAGTTTTATAATGGGAATGCGGGTGCAACCCCTAGTGTTGTTCGATTATCCGAACTTGGGTGCTGTAAATGCCCGGCCGGGTGAAGGTCGGCCTATCGCATAATGCGGAGAAATCGCGAGAGATTTATACTTAGTCACCGAATAGCTGACCAGCTCTCACCGCATCATGACAGTCAGTTTTCGGCTTTCTCTACTGAGGTGTTTGTCTGGGTAAACCAGAAACACAATCGCAGTAGTTCTCCCTTTACTACACTAGCCGATTAGACGGAACGTAAGGTAGCAAGCACAGGAGCCGGGCAACCCAACTATTGACCAAAGACATGATTCGGAGCCAATGCATATAATGCTATATTCGGGACACCGAATTGCACTGTTAAAGTGTTCAGACTTTGTTTTAGTATTTAAAAGATGTACGCGGCTTAATAAAGCCCCTGGCATTTAGGTCATACCAAGGTGTACATGATAACCAGACAAAAAAAGGGAAACATATTTTAAGAGATAAGCCAACGCCACGTAGGTTTGGGCTAAAAACTGTTTCCATTGTAGTCTAATTGATACGTCGAAATGTATTGATACAAATAGTGCAATAAGCGACAAGGCTATTTTACATGCCGAACACAAGGGGAAGCTATGCATGCGTCCTGAAAGTGGACGAGGTGATCTTTAAGGATCCTTTAGTTAGTCTGGCACGCGTCTATGCTTCTTTTATCCTTGGTATATTGTCCTTCAAGAGGATCATTGACCGGTGTAATAGGCCATGAAAAGAGGCCTTGGTACCGTCGAAAGGGTGGTGTGGGTTGTAAGGAACCTGGAAAAAAAGGAAAGAAAAGGGGAAATGTGAGTGTCCTGATAGGGTCTAGCCGTATTGCAGACATTGTCCTTATTATGCCTCCATCCATTCCCATGGTATTTTTAGTAAGTAATTATGTACGTGTGGTACATATGCCACAATTTGGTAGGGGATGAGATGGAGGCCGAATTGCTAATCGAGCTCCTGACGAGCTGGACGTTCGTACAGTGGGTTAGTCCGGACTCGTTTGACAGTGTCCGAGGACTTGGCCGCCGACATAATAGTTGGCTTGATGAGGCTACCCTGTACTTCCGCTGCCAGCGACGCGGTGTGCTCCTCAGTGCGGAGGGAGCATTCCATGTTTCCATTCACTGTTATAACTCCGCGTGGTCCGGGCATCTTGAGTTTGAGATAGGCGTTGTGCGGGACTGCATTGAAGCGAGCGAACGCGATTCGTTTGAGTAGTGCATGGTAGCCACTACGGAAGGGGACGATATCGAAGCTCAAGTCTTCGCTGCGGAAGTTGTCCGGCGAACCGAAGACCACTTCCAATGTGATTGAGCCCGTGCAGCAGGCCTCTACACCGGGTATCACTCCTTTAAAGGTTGTTTTAGTGGGCTTGATTCTTGACGGATCAATACTCATCTTGCGGACTGTGTCCTAATAGAGCAGGTTAAGGCTGTTGTCGCCGTCCATGAGGACTCGCATAAGGTGGAATCCATCGATGATTGGATCGAGGACTAATGCGGCCGAACCTCCATGACGGATACTGGTCGGATGGTCCCTGCGATCGAAGGTGATTGGATAGCCCGACCATGGGTTGAATTTTGGGGCGACTGGCTCTATCGCATAGACGTCCCTTAGCACGCGCTTGCGCTCCCTCTTGGGGATATGGGTGACATATATCATGTTCACATTTTTGACTTCGGGGGGAAATTTCTTCTGCCCCCTGTTTTTGGTGCGCGAGGTTCTTCGTCGTCATCCTCACTTGGCGACCCTTTCTCCTTATGTTCGGCATTTCACTTGCCATCCTGTTTGAATACCCAACAGCTTCTGTTGGTGTGGTCGGCAGGCTTATCAGGAGTGTCATGGATCTGGCAGGGTCGATCAAGTATTCGGTCCAGGCTTGATGAACCCTCTTTGTTTTGTTTGAATGGCTTCTTCCGTTGACCGGATTTGGATCCATTGAATCTGGTGTTGACTGCCGTATTCTCAATATCTATCGGATTTCGGGTTCCGGCAAACCCTTGCGGTTCGAACACTGGGGTGCGCGCGGAGATTTCGCCTTCTACCTACCTGCACCCCTCCGCCTAGCTAAGATCTAAGCTATGGAAAGAACAACACAAGAGACACAGGGTTTATACTGGTTCGGGCCACCGTTGTGGTGTAATACCCTACTCCAGTGTGTGGTGTGGTGTATTGCCTCTTGGGTTGATGATGATGAGCAATACAAGGAAGAACAGCCTCGCGAGGGTCTGTTCTTGGTTGGGCGATGAACTGCTAGGAGGAGTTCAGTCACCCTTCTCTCTCTCTCTCTCTCTTCTCGATTGCGATCCGATCCCCCCTACCCTGTGGGTGGCTAGTCCTATTTATAGGCAAAGGCCCTGGGCCTCTTCCCAAATATTGAGCGGGAAGGGTGCCAACAATTGGCCACTTTGAAGGGGAATATCTCGTACACTTATCCTGACTAAAGTTGGTCCTTGCCTGTCAAAGGCTCTGGTGGTGACGCTGGCTTGGGCTCCACAATGACTTCCTCCCTGCTGTTCGGCTGGTCTTGGTCTCGTTGCACCAAAACGGGTGCCTTTGCTTGATGCTCTCGCCTGCGCTTGCTCCCTTTGCACCAAAGAGGAAAGGGGGACACTGCGCGGGCTGGCGCCCGCCTGGCACCCTTGGTCGTCATGGCTTGCGTCATGGGCACATCGTGAGGTACCCCGCCTTGATCTCTCCGCCTCCTCGCGAGCCAGCCTGATGAGGCCGTGCCTGAGGAAGCTCTGTGTCGTCCGCCCCGCGAGGCTTGACCCCTCACGAGGGTCTTGGGTCTATGTTGATGAAGATGGGCCGTGCTGGGCCCCTCCTCGAGCCACGCCGCAGGCTGCAGGCAGGCAAGTCTGCGGACCCCCGTTCCCAGAACGCCGACAGTAGCCCCCGGGCCCAAGGCGCGCCCGGACTTGGCCGTGCAGGGAGGCGAAAGGGCAAGTGCGAAGCGCCGGGGGCCCTAATATCCTGCGGCCTTGGGCGCCACGTGGCGGTTGATTGGACATGGGCGTCTCCACTTCCCCACGGCGCCTCGGCAACTGCACGGATTGGATAAGTCCCTGCATGCAAAGCGGGTCATGATTAGCTGTGATCGTGGGGGCCGACGGTTGGCCCTCGCCGGTTATAAGTACGGATCGGCGCGCGCCCTTCCAGTTCATTCCCCCTTGCCTCTCCTTCTTCTTCATGGCCCCGTCGAGGAGGTTCTCGGCCGCAGAGAAGGGGAAGGCTCGCCAGGTTGAGCCTGCCTCTCCCCCGCCCAAGCGCGGCCGAGGGCGCCCTCACAAACATCCTATGGCCACCACGGCAGCTCCCCGCGGCCCTGGAGACGATTTCCAGCACGGTGACAGGCAGACTGCTGCGGCTGGGGGGCGCGCTTCGGTCGCATGTTCCCCTAGGCCGCGCTTTCGTGCTGCAGAGGTGCTGCCGGAGTTCGTTGTGTGGTCGGCAGAGCCGACTAGCACCCGGCTTCAACTTCCTCGCTTCCTCCTCGGCGAGCTCCCGGCCGGCGCCCCGGGCGGCCTCTGGCTTCAGGCAGACGGCAGCTGCAGCCGGGCCTCATGGGCTTCATTGGAGGTCTCCGCAGCCGGGAGCCTGGCCTTGACCCGCGGTTGGCAGACGTTTGCCCGCGCGCGTGGCCTGAGCCGTCGGTGCACCCTGCACTTCAAGTTTGACGGCGATGCCACCCTCTATGTGAGGGTGTTTGGGGAAGATGGTCGCCGCGCAGGGTGCTGCCCTGAGGACAACGACCGCGGCTGGGAACCCAGCCCCGGCGATGATGGAGAGGACAGTGCTCGCGTGATTGGCGGCGCTCAGGGTTCCCCAAGCTTCACCGGTTCTTCTTCAGGCGGCGACTCTTCTAGCGATGGCCGCGGTCAGCCTCCACGCCATCGTACCTGCTTGGGAGGTGGTAGCGTGTCTACCCACCGTCGCGCTTCGGTGAAGCGCGAGAGGGAGTTTGCCTGAGCCCCGGAGGCAGCTTGAGTCTTCCCTCCAGGCCGGTGTGAGGCGAGCTGCGCCTGATTTGTTCTTTCTTTTCCTTTTTCCTGCATAAAAAGACAGTAGCGTGGAGCCCCGCGGGGGCGTGTTTGGGTTATTGCTATTAATCATCGCTTTGCTTCCGTTATCATTCCTTCCGGTTACATGCCCGCGCGTGGATAGTTCCCGGCCCCAGCCGTGGGGGGGCGACCGACCCAGGCCCTGTGTTCGTGTCGCGGTGCCCGTGGGGCACGGACTGGAGGGGTGCTCCTGTAATGGACCCAGGTCGCGAAAACTTTGAACGACTAGGATAGGAACACTCGCGAGGGCGCTCGGCTGCCCCCCTCGCGAGGCCTTGCATAAGAGAAATCGAGGCAGGATAGTGAAAAGTTGAAGAACCACGAGCCAAAGACGGCAACAGCTTCAATAAAACTTCGAATGAGAATGAACAAGCCAACTGCGGAAAGCAAATGAAAAAGCCGCGTCTGGCACCTAATCTAGTCTTCGACGTCTTCTCACCAGCGCGGAGCTAAGTGCTGGCACTGGGCGTGGGAGGGAGCCCCAGGGCCTGAGGAGGGCGCTCCTGAGACTCCGGGGCATGTACAACCCCAACTCATTATTACGTGAGAGTGTCACGGGCGGCGAGCTTCACAGGCGTTGGCCTTCTTCACAGGCTGTGGGCCTTTCTTGGGGGAAGCAGACTTCACGGGCATTTGCCCTCTTCACAGGCTCCGGGCCCTTTACAAAACGCGACAGCTTCACAGGCATTCGCCTTCTTCACAGGCTCTGGGCCTTTTCCAAAATGCGACAGCTTCACAGGCATTCGCCTTCTTCACAGGCTCTGGGCCTTTTCCAAAACGCGACGGCTTCACAGGCATTCGCCTTCTTCACAGGCTCTGGGCCTTTTCCAAAATGCGACGGCTTCACAGGCATCGCCTTCTTCACAGGCTCTTGGCCTTTTCTGAAATGCGACAGCTTCACAGGCATTCGCCTTCTTCACAGGCTCTGGGCCTTTTCCAAAAAGGATAATCTTCACAGGCATTCGCCTTCTTCACAGGCTCTGGGCCTTTTCCAAAAAGGATAATCTTCACAGGCATTCGCCTTCTTCACAAGCTCTGGGCCTTTTTAGGGGTAGAACCTCCGGAGGTGCTGGATGTTCCATGCGTTCTGGACCGGCACCCCCTCCTGAGTCTCCAAGCGCGCGGAGCCGGGCCTGGAAACATGAACAACCTTGAACAGGCCCTCCCACATGGGAGAGAGCTTGTGCAGTCCCTCCCTGGAGAGAACCCGCCTGAGCACGAGGTCTCCTACCTCGAGAGTTCTGGGGCGGATGTTGTGGCAGTGATATCGTCACAGTGCTTGTTGGTACCTCGCCGCTCGCAGCGCGGCTTCTCGGCGACGTTCCTCCCCAGCACAAGGTCCATCCCTCGCATGGCGTCCTGCTGCGCCTCGTCGAACGCCAGGACCCGCGGGGAGCGACGTCTGACCTCGTGAGGGAGGACCGCTACGGCTCCGTAGACCAGGAAGAACGGGGTCTCTCCAGTCGGCTTGGTCGCGGTTGTGCGGATGGACCACAACACGGACTAAAGCTCGTCGTACCAACCTCTGCCGCAGGCCTCCAGCTTCTTCTTGAACGTCCTGGTCTTGAGGCCCCTCAGGACCTCTGCGTTGGCTCGCTCGGCCTGGCCGTTGCTTCGGGGGTTCGCCACCGAAGCGTAGCATATCTGCGTTCCAATGTTAGCACAGTATGTTTTGAAGAGGTTACTGGTGAACTGCGAACCGTTGTCTGTGATGATGCGGTTCAGCACCCCGAACCGGCTCACGATGCCCCTGATGAACTTGACCGCGGAACCCGCGGGGATGGTGCGGACGGCCTCTACTTCAGCCCACTTGGTGAACTTGTCCACGACGACGTAGAGGTGGCGGTAGCCCCCTGGCGCCCAAGGAAACGGGCCCAGGATGTCCAGCGACCAGACTACGAATGGCCACGAAAGGGGTATAGTCTGCAGGCCTCCTGCCGGCTGATGGATTTGCTTGGCGTGGAACTGGCAGGCCTCACAAGCTTTCACCAGTTCGATGGCGTCATTGAGTGCGGTGGGCCAATAAAACCCACTGTGGAACGCCTTGCCGACGAGGGTCCGTGATGATGAATGATGTCCACAGTCTCCGCCATGTATATCTTCCAGCAGTTCCTTTCCTTGCTCCCTGGAGATGCAGTGCAGGGACACATCATTTGGTCGCTTCCGGTAGAGCTCTCCATCCTTGATGCAGTACGCTGTGGCCTGCCGTGCCACACGCTCCGCTTCCTCCTCCTTCTCCGGCAGGGTCCCTTGTGTTAAGTAACTCCGGAGCTCCGTGATCCAGCACCCCTCTTGAGGTTCCATCGTCAGGAGCAGGCGTGCTCCTGAGGCCGGGCCACAGACCGGGGCTCCTGAGGCAGGTGGCTGGGGGAGCTCCTCCCGAGGCTGAGCCGTGTTTGACAATGACGGTAGGACTGAGGGCTTCAAGAGCCGCTCCTCGAAGACGCCAGGCTCCTGAGGTAACCGCCTGGACGCCCGTTTGGCAATGTCGTCGGCCTCCTGATTGGTGCCACGGGGCACATGCTGCAACTCCAATCCCCAGAACTGCTTCTCCATCCTGCGGACCTCCGCAAGGTAGGCTTCCATGTGCTCATCTTTCGGCTCGTATACCTTGTTGGAGAAATTGACAAGGAGCTGCGAATCGCCCTTGATGGTGAGGCGTTTCACCCCCAGGGTAGCTGCGGCCTTCAAGCCCGCTATTAAACCTTCATACTCCGCTATGTTGTTGGAGACCTTTTCACCTTGCTGGAAACAGAGCTGTACAGCGTAGTAGAGCTTGTCCTGAGTGGGCGATATAAGCACCGCCCTAGCCCCAGTGCCATGCCTGGAGAACGCCCCATTGAAGTACATGACCCAGCCTTCTGGCGCCTCGCTTCCCGGGGAGAGGGACCGATCCTCGTCTGCCTTGAGGCCTGGTGCCTCCGTCCATTCTGCCACAAAATCCGCTAATGCTGCTCCCTTGATGACTCTGGTCGTGCTGAATTCGAGCTGAAACGCTTGCAGTTCTATGTTCCACTCAGCGACCCTTCCAGCTAAGTTAGGGCTCCTGAGCACTCTCTACAGGGGGTATGACGAGACGACCTTGATGGGGTGACCCTGAAAATAGTGCCGCAGCTTGCGCGAGGCCACCAGTAGCGCGAGGAGGAGCTTCTGAGGCATGGGGTACCGTGCCCTCGCGTCCCGCAACACCGTGCTGACGAAGTACACTGGGTGCTCAACGAGGTTGGGTGCGTCAGTGCTGGTGGCGCCCTCCGGAGACCATGGCGCCTCCTGAGGCGATGAGGCCTCCTGAGGCTGGCCATCTGGGAGAGGGGCCTCTTCTGCCTCCGGTGCACTCCTCTGGGGCGGCTGATCCTCCTCAGCCGTGGTGGCGGTTTCTGTGGGCCTTCCTTGTTCCTGTTTTGCCTTGTCCCGGGCTGCTGTTGTGGTTTTGATTCGACGCTCGTCCCTAACCGCCACCAGGGCTGCGCTGGCGGAGTAGGGAGTGGCGGCGAGATAAAGCACTAGGGGCTCTTGAGGGCGCTGGGCCACCATGACCGGAGGGCTGGTCAGGTATCTCTTGAGATCCTGGAATGCCTTGTCGGCCTCTTCAGTCCATTCAAAGGGCCCCTTTTTCTTCATTAGCTGGAAGAAGGGCAGCGCTCGCTCCCCCAACATGGAGATGAAGCGCCCCAGCGCGGTCATGCGCCCAGTGAGATTCTGCATTTCTCTGAGGGTCTTTGGCGGGCTCATGTCCTCGACCGCCTTGACCTTTTCCGAGTTAGCCTCGATGCCTCAGTGGGACACGAGGAAACCCAAGAGCTTGCCCAAGGGGACTCCGAACACACACTTCTCTGGGTTGAGCCGCAGGTTCACTGCATTGAGGCTCGCGAAGGTTTCCTCCAGGTCTTGTATCAGGGTCCTGGCCTCCCGAGACTTCACCACAATGTCATCGACGTAAGCCTCAACATTCTTCCCGAGCTGTGGGCCCAAGGTGATGTGCATCAGCCGCTGAAAGGTCGCCCCTGCGTTACGCAGCCCGAATGGCATGCACATGTAGCAGTACACCCCACACGGGATTAGGAAGGCTGTCTTTTCGACGTCTTCTACCGCCATCTTGATCTGGTGGTACCCAGAGAAGGCATCCAAGAAGCATAGCAGGTCGCATTCTACGGTGGAATCGACGATCTAGTCGATGCGGGGGAGCGAGAACGGATCTTGCGGGCATGCCTTCTTGAGGTTGGTGAAGTCGATACACATGCGCTCCTTCCCTCCCTTCTTTGGCACAACAACAGGGTTGGCCAACCAATCCGGGTATCGGACCTCGCGAATGACCCCAGCGGCTTCTAGTTTGCGGGCCTCTTGGATGATGAAGGCCTGCTTTTCTGTGGACTGCCGCCTTGCCTTCTGCTTCATAGGGCGCACGTTGGGGCACACGTTGAGGTGATGCTCGATTACGCTCCTAGGGATCCCCACTAACTGGTCAGGCTCCCAAGCAAATACCTTCTTGTTTACGCGCAGGAACCTGACCAGGGCCTCCTCCTGCTCGGGCTCGAGGTTGGCGCCTATGGTGAAAGTGGCATGGGTGGACCCGTCCTCATCGACGGGTATCTGCTTGATTTCTGCCTTGTCTTGGGTGAACAACTGTTTCTTCTTGGCGGGTGCAGCCCCCTTGGGCTCGGGGGTCTCCGAGTCGGCGGGCTGTGCCGACGTCACCGTCTTGAAGGCGAGCTTGATCACTTGCAGCGCGTCTCCGGTGTCCCCATGCACGGTGAGGACACCGCTGCTCCCGGGCATCTTCATGAGGTTGTACGCCGGGTGCGTCATGGCCATGAACTGGGCCAGCGCTGGGTAGCCGAGGATGGTGTTGTAGGGGAGGCCAATGGGGGCGATGTCGAAGTCGAACAGCTCCGTGCGGAAGTTGTTGTAGGTGCCGAAGGTTACTGGGAGTCGGATCTGTCCCAAGGAGCTGGATGATCCGCCCCCAACGCCTGAGAAGGGCCGGCTGGGTTGCAGCCGTTCCAGGGTATGCAGAGGAGGTTGAAGGCCTCAACCGAGAGCATGCTGAGGCCCGCACCCCCATCGATGAGAGTTCTGGTGATGGCCACCTGGCAGATGGTGGGGGTGCACAGCATGGGGAGCGCACCCGAGCAGGCCGAGTTGGAGGGGTGGTCCTCCGAGCTGAAGGTCAGGCCGGCCTTGGGTGCCGTCCGGTCCGGGAGGGCCCCCTGCCGCGTGGAAGCGGCGCTGACCCGGCGGATGAACGGCTTGACGTGGTGACTTGTAGGCGGCGCCTGCGAGCCGCCCAGGAGGGCCGCGACGACCGGGGGTGTTGGTGTAGCATGGTGGGAGGGAAAGATGCTGCGAAGCTCTTCCCAAGAGGCCACGGAGGCTGCCGGCAGGTGGAGCAGCCATGCGCGTGGAGCGCCGGTGAGGGCCGTGGGGAGCCAGTTGGCCATGACCCTATCGTCACCTCCAGCTTTGAGGATAGCCTCCTCGTAAGCCAGCAAGAAGGCCAGCGGATCAGTCGCGCCGCTGTAGCACGGTGGCGTCGTTGGCTTGAACTTGTCCGGCCACCGTACCCGTTGCAGGGCTGGGGCCAGGGCTCGAAGCCCCCTGGCCCCCGTGCTAGCGCCGGCGGCCGGAGCGGGCAACGCGCTACTCATCGTGAGGCAGGTCGTGGCGGTGGCGGAAGGGAACACTCCGGTGCACCCCTACCTGGCGCGCCAAATGTCGGATTTCAGGTTCCGGCAGACCCTTGAGGTTCGAACACTGGGGTGCGCACGGAGATTTCGCCTTCTACCTACCTGCACCCCTCCGCCTCGCTAAGATCTAAGCTATGGAAAGAACAGCACAAGAGACACAGGGTTTATACTGGTTCGGGCCACCGTTGTGGTGTAATACCCTACTCCAGTGTGTGGTGTGGTGGATTGCCTCTTGGCTGATGATGATGAGCAATACAAGGAAGAACAGCCTTGCGAGGGTCTGTTCTTGGCTGGGGCGACGAACTGCTAGGAGGAGTTCAGTCACCCTTCTCTCTCTCTCTCTTCTCGATTGCGATCCGATCCCCCTTACCCTATGGGTGGATAGTCCTATTTATAGGCAAAGGCCCTGGGCCTCTTCCCAAATATTGAGCGGGAAGGGCGCCAACAATTGGCCACTTTGAAGGGGAACATCTGGTACACTTATCCTGACTAAAGTTGGTCCTCACCTGCCAAAGACTCTGGTGGTGACGCTGGCTTGGGCTCCACAATGACTTTCTCCCTGACGTTGGGCTGGTCTTGGTCTCGTTGCACCGAAACGGGTGCCTTTGCTTGATGCTCTCGCCTGCGCTTGCTCCCTTTGCACCAAAGAGGAAAGGAGGACACTGCGCGGGCTGGCGCCCGCCTGGCACCTGCCTGGCACCCTTGGTCGTCATGGCTTGCGTCACGGGCACATCGTGAGGTACCCCGCCTTGATCTCTCCGCCTCCTTGCGAGCCAGCCTGATGAGGCCGTGCCTGAGGAAGCTCTATGTCGTCCGCCCTGCAAGGCTTGACCCCTCGCGAGGGTCTTGGGTCTGTGTTGATGAAGATGGGCCATGCTGGGCCCCTCCTCGAGCCACGCCGCAGGCCGCAGGTAGGCAAGTCTGGGGACCCCCATTCCCAGAACGCCGACAATATCATCATTGTTGCTCCGACGCTTATGTTTGTTGCGTCAGGGTCTTCCGTTGCCATTTCAGGCTTCGGAAGTGCCGGGGTCGCTGGTACTGTTACCGCTATGAGCTAGCCAGCTATCCTCGCCCACACAGAAGCAGGTAATTAGTGTTGTAAGGGCTGCGATGGACTTTGGCTTTTCTTGGCTGGGGTGTCGGGCAAGCCATTCGTCGCAGATGCTGTGTTTGAAGGCCGCTGGGGCTTCGGCGTCCGGACAGTCGACAATCCGGTTCTTTTTAATTAGGAACCTGGTCTAGAATTTCCTGGCCGACTCTCTGGGCTGTTGGACTATATGACTGAGGTCATCAGCATCCGGAGGCCGGACATAAGTGCCTTGGAAGTTGTCTCTAAAGGCATCTTTGAAGTCTTTCCAGCTTCCAATAGAGTTTTCTGGGAGGCTATTTAACCAGTGCCTAGCTGGCCCCTTGAGTTTTAGGGGAAGGTATTTGATGGCGTGTAGATCATCACCGCGAGCCATGTGAATGTGGAGAAGAAAATCTTCAATCCATATTGCGGGATCTATTGCCGTCGTATGATTCGATGTTCGCAGGTTTAAACCCTTCAGGGAACTCGTGCTCCATTACCTCATCAGTGAAGCATAGGGGGTGTGCGGTGTAGGTGTCAAAACCGGCGGATCTCGGGTAGGGGGTCCCGAACTGTGCGTCTTAGGTAGATGGTAACAGGAGACAGGGGACACGATGTTTACCCAGGTTTGGACCCTCTCTATGGAGGTAATACCCTATGTCCTACTCGAGATCGTAATGGCTAAACCCTAGAGGTCTAGCTTGTATCGCTATGATAATGAATCCCCCCTCCAGACTAAGCCCTCTAGTTTATATAGACACCGGGAGGATCTAGGGTTACATAAGGTCGGTTACAAAGAAAGGAATCTACATATTTGGTCGCCAAGCTTACCTTCCACGCCAAGGAGAGTCCCATCCGGACACGGGTGCAGTCTTCTGTCTTCGTATCTTCATAGCCCATCAGTCCGGCCCATGGCTAACAGGCCGGTCGCCCGAGGACCCCTTAGTCCAGGACTCCCTCATGCGACGCCTCTGTATCAGGCCATGTCACGACGCAGTTCAGATGGAGTCCGTATGCGGTTTTCAGCCCAGGGTTGGTTATGTCGCTCGCACCAAGCTTGATAGCTCGCCTCTCGCGCTGGAGCATGCCCCCGCGACCCGTAGATTGACCTGGTCTGACCTGCCCTATTTTCCAGGTCCCGTTGTAGGTCGTATGGGTATCCCCGAGTTGTTGTTTATCTGCTTTTACGGCGAGGTGGTGCGGGCTGTTGTTCGGCTTGAGTTGTCGTTCTGTCCCGGCCACGTGGTCGTCTATCGGTCCGTCAGCCGCATTACACATGGGTGGTATGGGCTCCAACGCCTCATCATTGAATTGGGGTAGCAGCTTACGCTTTGGGTAAATCTTTGCTGGGCGTTCAAGGCCATATTCTTCGGCTTCCAGGACATTAGTCCATCTGTCGTTGAGCAGGTCTTGGTCAGCTTTAAGCTTCTGTTGTTTCTTTTTTAGGCTTCTAGCCGTGGCTATTAGCCGGCGCTTGAAGTGCTCTTGTTCGATGGTTCCTATGTGTCAGTGTTCTAGGAACGGGGGTCCCCAGACTTGCCTGCACGCGGCCCACGGCGTGCCTCTGCAAGCGGGCCCGTACGGCCCATCTTCACCAACAAGCATTCAAGACCCTCGCGAGGGGCCAAGCCTAGCGAGGCAGGCGACACAAGACCTCCTCGGGAGCGGCCTCACCAGGCTGGCTCGCAAGGGGCGGAGAGATCAAGGAAAGGCAAACCTCGCAAGGTTCCAATGACGTGAGCCATGACGATCGAGACCAGGCAGGCGCCAGTGCGCATAGTGTCCTTGTTTCCTCTTTGGTGCTAAGGAGGCAAGCGCAGGCAAGGAGTACCGAGGTGTCAAGCAAAGGTTTCCATATCGGTGCAATGAGACCAAGACCAGTAGGACGGCAAGACGGAGGTCACCATGGGGCCCAAGGCGGCGTCACCACCAGAGCCTTTGGCAGGCGAAGACTGCTTTTGTCAGGATAACTTGTACTAGCTGTCCCCTTTCAAATTGGCCGTTGTTGGCTCCCTTCCTGCTCAATATTTGGGGAGAGGACCAGGGCCTCTATAAATAGGATTAGCCACCATAGTAGGAGGCAATGGAGCCTCAACCATCTCATCTTGGACTAGATCCAACCCATCCACACACACCAAGCACAAGAGCACCTCGCCTCAGGAGGCTGTTCTTCCCCTTATACTATTCATCCTCAGTCTGAGAGGCAATCCACCACACCACACTGGAGTAAGGTATTACACCACAACGGTGTGCTAAACCAGTATAAATCGTGTGTCTCTTGTGTTGCGAGTTCGTCGAGCTTGCCTTTGAGATCGTGGCGAGGTTGAGGGCGTAAGTTGGTAGGGGGAGATCTTCGTGTGCACCCCAGTGTTCGAACCTTAAGGGTCTTGCCGGAACCCGAGATCCGACATTTGGCGCGCCAGGTAGGGGTGCACCGGAGTTTTCCTTCCGTCGATTCGCGCTCCACCATCTTCACGCCCACTCTCCATGGCTGGCACCACCCTTCTGGCTGGATCTACGGGTGCCCAAAGTGATGCTTGGGGGCTCCGAGCTCTTGCTCCCGCCTTGCGGCAGGTGCAGTGGCCACCCAAGTTCAAGCCGGAGATGCCGCCGCGCTACGACGGCGCGGCAGACCCGTCGGCTTTCCTGCTGGATTATGAGGAGGCCGTCCTTAAGGTCGGGGCGACGACAAGGTCATGGCCAACTGGCTTCCCATGGCCCTCACTGGCGCACCGCACGCCTAGCTGCTCAACCTCCCCGTATCCATGGTGGAATCTTGGGAGGAGTTGCGCGGCCTCTTCGCTGCGCGCTATGCGGTGCCGGCGCACCACACGGTTGCGGCCCTCCTCGGCGGCTCGCAAGCACCATTCTTGTATCGTCACGTCAAGCCGTTCTTTTGCCAGATCGGCTCCACTTCGAAGCGCCCAGGGGATCCACCAGGCTGGGCCGTGCGCCCGAGGCCGACCTCACCTTCGACTCAGGGGATCATCCCGTCTCCACCGTCGGCTCGGGTGTGCTCCCAATGCTTTGCATGCCCATCATCTGCAATGTGTCTGTCACCAAGGCGCTCATCGACGGCGGCGCCGGCCTCAACGTCCTCTCCGTCAAGGCCTTCAGCCTTCTTCACGTACCGCTCGAGCGGCTCCACCCTAGCAGGTCTTTCTCAGGGGTTGGTGGAGGCTTCACCCACTCCCTGGGGTGGATCCTCCTCCCTGTGACCTTCGGCACGCGCGACAACTACCGCATCGAGTTGGTCGACTTTGACATCGCCCACATCAGCCTCCCGTACAATTCCATCCTTGGGTACCTGGCCCTGGCTCAGTTCATGGCGGCGACCCATCCGGACTACAACCTCATGAAGATGCTCGGGAGCAAGATTGTCCTCACAGTAGTTGGGGACACCAAGGAAGCCTTGATGACGCTCAAGCTCGCCCTCAAGACCGCCGCGACAGCGCAGCCCGTCGACGCGGATACCTCCAAGGCCAAGGGAGCCGCACCAACCAAGAAGAAGCAGTTTTCACTCAAGACAAGGCAGAAACCAAGCAAGTTCTAGACGAGGAGGACGGGTCCTCAGGGGCAACCTTTACCATAGGCGCCAACCTCGAGCCTGATCAGGAGGAGGCGCTGGTGAAGTTCTTGTGTGCAAACAAGGAAGTGTTCGCTTGGGAGCCAGATCAGCTGGTAGGGTCCCAAGAGGGGTGATAGAGCACCACCCGAAGGTGTGCCCGAACGTACGCCCCGTAAAGCAGAGGGCGAGGCGGCAGTCCACGGAGAAGCAAGCTTTCATCGTCCAAGAGACCCACAAGTTGGAGGCTGCGGGTGTTATTCGCGAGGTTCGGTACCCCGAGTGGCTAGCAAACCCCGTCGTCGTGCCCAAGAAAGGCGGGAAGGAGCGAATGCGCGTCGACTTCACGAACCTCAACAAGGCATGCCCTCAAGATCCATTCCCTCTTCCACGCATCTACCAGATCATCGACTCCACTGCCGAGTGTGACTTGTTGTGCTTCCTGGATGCGTTCTCAGGATATCACCTGATAAAGATGGCGGTAGAAAATGTGGAGAAGATAGCCTTCCTGACCCCGTGTGGGGTGTACTGCTACACTTGCATGCCTTTCGGGCTACGCAACGCAGGCACAGCCTTCTAGCGGTTCATGCACATCGCCTTGGGTTGGCAGCTCGGGAGAAACGCTAAAGCATACGTCGACGACATCATGGTGAAGTATCGGGAGGCGAGGACCTTGATCCAAGACCTGGAGGAGACCTTTGAAAGCCTCCGCCAGGTGTGCTTGCGACTCAACCCGGAGAAGTATGTGTTTGGCATCCCTTCTAGTAAGCTGCTGGGCTTCCTTGTGTCCCACAGGGGGATCGAGGCCAACCCAGATAAGGTCAAGGCCATTGAAGACATGACTCCACCGCAGACCCTCAAGGAAATGCAAAAGCTTGTTGGACGGGTGACTGCGTTGGGACGCTTCATTTCCATGCTGGGAGAGCGTGCCCTACCCTTCTTCAAGCTGATGAAGAAGAAGGGCCCATTCGAGTGGACCCTGGAGGCCGACCGAGCATTTCAAGACCTCAAGAGATACCTGACCAGCCCTCTAGTGATGGTGGCGCCGCGACCTCTCGAGCCCCTAGTGCTTTATCTTGCCGCCACTCCCCACTCCGCCAGCATGGTTCTAGTGGCGGTTCGGGAGGAACAACAAGCCAAGGACGCATCGCGCCGAGCTACGCCCCCAGCAGAGATGACGCAAGACCAGGACAGCGCCGCAAGGGCCGCAGCAGCGACATCAGAGGATCAAGCTCAGCAGGACGACGCCCCCGAACCCGCAAAGGCCCCAACAAGCGATCAAGCGTTGGGTGCTCCACCGCCTCAGGAGGCACCCCTACTCCCGGAAGGTGCAAGCCTCATCAGCGCACCTGCCCTCATCGAGCACTGATACGTCTCCAACGTATCTATAATTTTTGATTGTTCCATGCTATATTATATTCTGTTTTGGACATTATTGGGCTTTATTATACACTTTTATATTATATTTGGGACTAACCTATTAACCGGAGGCACAGCCTAGAATTGCTGTTTTTTTGCCTATTTTAGGGTTTCACAGATAAATAATATCAAACGGAGTCCAAACGGAATGAAACCTTCGGGAACGTGATTTTCAGAATGAACACGATCCAGAGGACTTGGACCCTATGTCAAGACATCAACCAGGAGGACACGAGGTAGGGGGCGCGCCACCCCCCCCCCCAGGCGCGCCCTCCACCCTCGTGGGCCCCCCCTGTTGCTCCACCGACGTACTCCTTCCTCCTATATATACCTACGTACCCCCAAACTACCAGATACAGAGCCAAAACCCTAATTCCACTGCCGTAACTTTCTGTATCCACGAGATCCCATCTTGGGGCCTGTTCCGGAGCTCCGTCAGAGGGGGCATCGATCATGCAGGGCTTCTACATCAACACCATAGCCCCTCCGATGAAGTGTGAGTAGTTTACCTCAGACCTATGGGTCCATAGTTATTAGCTAGATGGCTTCTTCTCTCTTTTTGGATCTCAGTACAAAGTTCTCCCCCTCTCTTGTGGATATCTATTCGATGTAATCTTCTTTTGTTGTATGTTTGTTGAGAGCGATGAATTGTGGGTTTATGATCAAGTTTATCTATGAACAATATTTGAATCTTCTCTGAATTCTTTTATGTATGATTGGTTATCTTTGCAAGTCTCTTCAAATTATCAGTTTGGTTTGGCCTACTAGATTGATCTTTCTTGCAATGGGAGAAGTGCTTAGGTTTGGGTTCAATCTTGTGGTGTCCTTTCCTAGTGACAGTAGGGGCAGCAAGGCACGTATTGTATTGTTGCCATCGAGGATAACAAGATGGGGTTTATATCATATTGCATGAGTTTATCCCTCTACAGCATGTCATCTTGCTTAAAGCGTTACTCTATTCTCTTGAACTTAATAATCTAGATGCATGCTGGATAGCGGTCGATGTGTGGAGTAATAGTAGTAGATGCAGGTAGGAGGCGGTCTACTTGTCTCGGACGTGATGCCTATATACATGATCATACCTAGATATTCTCATAACTATGCTCAATTCTGTCAATTTCTCAACAATAATTTGTTTACCCATCGTGAATACTTATGCTCTCGAGAGAAGCCGGTTTCTTTTATTTCTCTTTATCATAAAAATACCAAAAATATTATCTTATCATATTTATCAGATCTCACTCTCGTAAGTGACCGTGTAGGGATTGACAACCCCTTATCACGTTGGTTGCGAGGATTTATTTGTTTGTGTAGGTGCGAGGGACTCGTGCATGGCCACCTACTGGATTGATACCTTAGTTCTCAAAAACCGAGGGAAATACTTACGCTACTTTGCTGCATCACCCTTTCCTCTTCAAGGGCAAAAACCAACGCAAGTGCTCAAGAGGTAGCAAGAAGGATTTCTGGCGCCGTTGCCGGGGAGGTCTACGCAAAAGTCAACATACCAAGTGCCCATCACAAAACCTTATCTCCTGCATTACATTATTTGCCATTTGCCTCTCATTTTCCTCTCCCACACTTCACCCTTGCCGTTTTATTCGCCCTCTCTCTCTCTCTCCATCCTCCCTCTCTTTCTCTATTCGCCTCTTTTTGCCCGTTTCTTGTTTGCTTGTGTGTTGGATTGCTTGCTTGTCAATATGGCTCAAGATAATACTAAATTTTGTGACTTTACCAATACCAATAACAATGATTTCCTTAGCACTCCGATTTCTCCTCTTACCGATGCTGAATCTTGTGAAATTAATGCTGCTTTGCTGAATCCTGTCATGAAAGATCCGTTTTCCGGCCTTCCTAGTGCAGATGCCGCTACCCATCTAAATAGCTTCGCTTATTTGTGTGATATGCAAAAGAAGAAAGATGTGGATGATGATATTGTTAAATTGAAGCTATTTCCTTTTTCGCTTAGAGATCTTGCTAAAGCTTGGTTTTCGTCTTTGCCTAAAAATAGTATAGATTCTTGGAATAAGTGCAAAGATGCTTTTATCTCTAAGTATTTTCCTCCCGCTAAGATTATCTCTCTTAGAAATGATATTATGAATTTTAAGCAACTTGATCACGAACATGTTGCACAAGCTTGCGAGAGGATGAAATTAATGACACGTAATTACCCTACGCATGGTTTGAATTTGTGGATAATTATACAAAAAAATTATGCCGGATTGAATTTTGCTTCTAGAAATATTTTAGATTCAGCCGCAGGAGGCACTTTTATGGTAATCACTTTAGGGGAAGCTACTAAACTCCTACATAATATCATGGTTAATTATTCTCAATGGCACACTGAAAGATCTACTAATAAAAAAGTGCATGCGATAGAAGAAATTAATGTTTTGAGTGGAAAGATGGATGAACTTATGAAATAATTTCCTAATAAAAGTGTTTCTTCTGATCCTAATAATATGCCTTTGTCTACTTTTATTGAGAATAATAATGAATCTATGGATGTGAATTTTGTTGGTAGGAATAATTTTGGTAACAACGCGTATAGAGGAAATTTTAATCCTAGGCCGTATCCTAGTAATTCCTCTAATAATTATGGTAATTCCTACAAAAATTCTTGTGGAAATTATAATAATATTCCCTCTGATTTTGAAACTAATATTAAAGAATTTATTACTTCGCAAAAGAATTTCAATGCTTTGATTGAAGAAAAATTGCTTAAGATTGATGAGTTGGCTAGGAACGTTGATAGAATTTCTCTTGATGTTGATTCTTTGAAATTTAGATCTATTCCACCTAAGCATGATATCAATGAGTCTCTCAAAGCCATGAGAATTTACATTGATGAGTGCAAAGAAAGAACCGCTAGGATGCATGCTAAGAAAGATTGCTTTATAAAAGCGTGTTCTTCTAGTTTCCATGATAATAAAGATGAAGATCTAAAAGTTATTGATGTGTCCCCTATTAAATCTTTGTTTTGCAATATGAATCTTGATAATGATGGGACTGAATATGATCCACCTTTAACTAGACGGCGTTCCAAAAATTCGGAGTCTTTAGATCTTGATGCTAAAATTGTTAAAAGTGGGATTGAAGAAGTCAAAACTTTAAATATTAATGAACCCACTATTATGGATTTCAAGGAATTTAATTATGATAATTGCTCTTTAATAGATTGTATTTCCTTGTAGCAATCTGTGCTAAATTCTCCTCATGCTTATAGTCAAAATAAAGATTTTACAAAACATATTGTTGATGCTTTGATGCAATCTTATGAAGAAAATTTGAGTTGGAAGTTTCTATCCCTAGAAAATTTTATGATGAGTGGGAACCTACTACTAAAATTAAAATTAAAGAACATGAATGCTATGCTTTGTGTGATTTGGGTGCTAGTGTTTCCACGATTCCAAAGATTTTGTCTGATTTGTTAGGTTTCCGTGATTTGATGATTGCTCTTTAAACTTGCACCTTGCGGATTCCACCATTAAGAAACCTATGGGAAGAATTAATGATGTTCTTATTGTTGCAAATAGGAACTATGTGCCCATAGATTTTATTGTTCTTGATATCGATTGCAATCCTTCATGTCCTATTATTCTTGGTAGACCTTTCCTTAGAACGATTGGTGCAATTATTGATATGAAGGAAGGGAATATTAGATTCCAATTTCCATTAAGGAAAGGCATGTAACACTTTCTTATAAAGAAAATTAAATTACATTATGAATCTATTATGAGAGCCACTTATCGATTGCCTTCCAAAGATGGCAATACCTAGATCTACCCTTGCTTTTATGCCTAGCTAGGGGCGTTAAACGATAGCGCTTGTTGGGAGGCAACCCAGTTTTATTTTTATTCCTTGATTTTTGCTCCTGTTTAGTAATAAATAATTTATCTAACCTATATTTTGGTGGTGTTTTTGTGTTTAATTAGTGTTTGTGCCAAGTAGAACCGTTGGGAAGACTTGGGGAAAGTATTTTTAATCTTGCTTTAAAAAACAGAAACTTTAGCGCTCACGAGAACTGCTGCCATATTTATTTGGAAAGTGCTATTTAGTTAATTCCTTTTGCAGACGATTAATAGATAAATTCATCACGTCCAGCAATTTATTTTAGAATTTTTGGGATTCCAGATCTTGCGTTAGCTACAGATTACTTAAGACTGTTCTGTTTTTAACAGATTCTGTTTTTCGTGTGTTGTTTGCTTATTTTGATGAATCTATGGCTAGTAAAATAGTTTATAAACCATAGAGAAGTTGGAATACAGTAGTATTAACACCAATATAAATAAATAATGAGTTCATTACAGTACCTTGAAGTGGTGTTTTGTTTTCTTTCGCTAACAGAGCTCACGAGATTTTCTAGTTTAAGTTTTGTGTTGTGAAGTTTTCAAGTTTTGGGTAAAGGTTTGATGGACTATGGAACAAGGAGTGGCAAGAGCCTAAGCTTGGGTATGCCCATGGCACCCCCAAGATAATCTAAGGACCCCTAAAAGCCAAAGCCTGGGGATGCCTCGGAAGGCATCCCCTCTTTCGTCTATTTCTATCGGTAACTTTATTTGGGGCTATATTTTTATTTATCACATGATATGTGTTTTGCTTGGAGCGTCTTGTATGATTTGAGTCTTTGCTTTTTAGTTTAACACAATCATCCTTTATGCACACACCTTTTTGAGAGAGACACACATGATTCGGAAATTATTAGAATACTCTATGTGCTTCACTTATATCTTTTTAGTTATATAGTTTTTGCTCTAGTACTTCACTTATATATTTTAGAGCACGGTGGTAGATTTGTTTTATAGAAACCATTATTCTCTCATGCTTCACTTAGATTATTTTGAGAGTCCTACAAAACAGCATGGTAATTTGCTTTAATTATTTTAGGCATTCAAGATTAATAATAAAATTTTCTTATGAGTGTGTTCAATACTATGAGAAGTTTGAAACATGATAATTGTTTTTAGATATGGAGATGGTGATATTAGAGTCGTGCTAGTTGAGTAGTTGTGAATTTGAGAAATGCTTGTGTTGAAGTTTGTGATTCCCGTAGCATGCACGTATGGTGAACTGTTATGTTAAGAAGTCGGAGCATGATGTATTTGTTGATTGTCCTCCTTATGAGTGGCGGTCGGGGACGAGCGATGGTCTTTTCCTACCAATCTATCCCCCTAGGAGCATGCGCGTAGTACTTTGCTTTGATAACTAATAGATTTTTGCAATAAGTATGTGAGTTCTTTATGACTAATGTTGAGTCCATGGATTATACGCACTCTCACCCTTCCACCATTGCTAGCCTCTCTAATACCGCGCACCTTTCGCCATTATCATACACCCACCATATACCTTCCTCAAAATAGCCACCATACCTACCTATCATGGAATTTCCATAGCCATTCCGAGATATATTGCCATGCAACTTTCCACCATTCCGTCTACTATGACATGCTCCATCATTGTCATATTGCTTTGCATGATCATGTAGTTGACATTTTAGTTGTGGCAAAGCCACCGTTCATAATTCTTTTATATAAGTCACTCATGCATCATTGCTATCCCGGTACACCGCCGGAGGCATTCATATAGAATCATACTTTGTTCTAGTATCGAGTTGTAATCATTGAGTTGTAAATAAATAGAAGTGTGATGATCATCATTCATAGAGTATTGTCCCAAATAAAAAAAAGAAGAGAAAGGCCAAATAAAAAAAGGAAGGCCCAAAAAATAAAAAAATAAAAGGGGCAATACTACTATCCTTTTTCCACACTTGTGCTTCAAAGTAGCATCATGATCTTCATAATAGAGAGTCTCCTATGTTGTCACTTTCATATACTAGTGGGAATTTTTTATTATAGGACTTGGCTTGTATATTCCAACGATGGGCTTCCTAAAAATGCCCTAGGTCTTCGTGAGCAAGCAAGTTGGATGCACACCCACTTAGTTTCTTTTTGTTGAGCTTTCATATACTTATAGCTCTAGTTCATCCGTTGCATGGCAATCCCAACTCACTCACATTGATATCTATTGATGGGCATCTCCATAGCCCGTTGATACGCCTAGTTGATGTGAGACTATCTTCTCCCTTTTTGTCTTCTCCACAACCACCATTCTATTCCACCTATAGTGCTATGTCCATAGCTCACGCTCATGTATTGCGTGAAGAGTGAAAAAGTTTGAGAACATTAAAAGTATGAAACAATTGCTTGGATTGTCATCGGGGTTGTGCATGATTTGAATACTTTGTGTGGTGAAGATGGAGCATAGCCAGACTATATGATTTTGTAGGGATAACTTTCTTTGGCCATGTTATTTTGAAGAGACATAATTGCTTAGTTAGTATGCTTGAAGTATTATTATTTCTATGTCAATAATAAACTTTTGTCTTGAATCTTTCGGATCTGAATATTCATACCACAATTAAGAGAATTACATTGAAAATATGCCAAGTAGCATTCCACATCAAAAATTCCGTTTTTATCATTTACCTACTCAAGGACGAGCAGGAATTTAGCTTGGGGATGCTTGATACGTCTCCAACGTATCTATAATTTTTTATTGTTCCATGCTATATTATATTCTGTTTTGGATATTATTGGGCTTTATTATACACTTTTATATTATTTTTGGGACTAACCTATTAACCGGAGGCCCAACCCAAAATTGTTGTTTTTTTGCCTATTTTAGGGTTTCACAGAAAAAGAATATCAAACGGAGTCCAAACGGAATGAAACCTTCGGGAACGTGATTTTCGAAATGAACATGATCCAGAGGACTTGGACCCTACGTCAAGACATCAAACAGGAGGCCACAAGGTAGGGGGCGCGCCTACCCCCCCCCCCACCCACCCTCGTGGACCCTACGTCAAGGCGCGGCCTCCACCCTCGTGGGCCCCCTGTTGCTCCACCGACGTACTCATTCCTCCTATATATACCTACGTACCCCCAAACTACCAGATACGGAGCCAAAACCCTAATTCCACCGCCATAACTTTCTGTATCCAGAAGATCCCATCATGGGGCCTCTGTTCCGGAGCTCCGCCGAAGGGGCATCGATCACGGAGGGCTTCTACATCAACACCATAGCCCCTCCGATGAAGTGTGAGTAGTTTACCTCAGACCTATGGGTCCATAGTTATTAGCTAGATGGCTTCTTCTCTCTTTTTGGATCTCAATACAAAGTTCTCCCCCTCTCTTGTGGAGATCTATTTGATGTAATCTTCTTTTGCAGTGTATTTGTTGAGACCGATGAATTGTGGGTTTATGATCAAGTTTATCTATGAACAATATTTGAATCTTATCTGAATTCTTTTATGTATGATTGGTTATCTTTGCAAGTCTCTTTGAATTATCGGTTTGGTTTGGCCTACTAGATTGATCTTTCTTGCAATGGGAGAAGTGCTTAGGTTTGGGTTCAATCTTGCGGTGTCCTTTCCCAGTGACAGTAGGAGAAGAAGGCACGTATTGTATTGTTGCCATCGAGGATAACAAGATGGGGTTATATCATATTGCATGAGTTTATCCCTCTACATCATGTCATCTTGCTTAAAGCATTACTCTGTTCTCTTGAACTTAATACTCTAGATGCATGCTGGATAGCGGTCGATGTTTGGAGTAATAGTAGTAGATGCAGGTAGGAAGCCGATGACATCGCCAGAAGGGCATCCAAGCGACAGCCCCAAGAGCCTGGCGTCGTCGAGGAGCGTCTTTTCAAGCCATCGGCAACACCACCGCTTTCAAGGACGGCGCAACCTCGGGAGGAGCTCTCGCAGCCACCTGCCACGAGAGCCCCAGCCTGTGGCCCGACTTCGGGAGCGCGTATACTCTTGGCGCTCGAGCCCAGGAGGGATGCTGGACCAAGGAATTCAAGGAATACCTGATGCAAGGGATGCTGCCGAAGAAGGAGGAGGACGCAGAGCGTGTGGCCCGGCAAGCCACGGCATACTGCATCCAGGATGGTGATTTATACAGGAAGCGGCCAAATGACGTTTCACTGCGTTGCATCTCCAGGGAACAGGGGAAAGAGCTGCTAGCTGACGTACACGGCGGGGACTGCAGGCACCACTCGTCGTCATGAACCCTCGTCGGCAAGGCATTTCGCAGCAGATTGTACTGGCCTACGGCACTCAACGACGCAGCTGAGCTGGTGAGATCCTGCATGGCCTGCCAATTCCATGCCAAGCAAATCCATCAGCCAGCTCAGTGCCTCCAGACCATTCCACTCTCGTGGCCGTTCGCAGTCTAGGGACTGGATATCCTGGGCCCATTCCCTCGAGCGCCTGGGGGCTACCGATACCTCTACGTTGCCATCGACAAGTTCACCAAGTGGGCGGAGGTGGAAGCCGTCCGCACCATCCCAGCTGGCTCTGCGGTCAAGTTTATCAAGGGCCTCGTGAGCCGTTTTGGGGTCCCCAACCGCATCATCACCGATAATGGCTCGCAGTTCACCAGTAATCTCTTCAAAATGTAATACACTAACCTTGGAACACAGATTTTCTACGCTTCAGTGGCGCACTCCCGGAGCAATGGACAAGCTGAACACGCCAATGCGGAGGTCCTGAGAGGACTCAAGACCAGGACCTTCAAGAAGAAGCTCAAAGCCTGCGACAGGGGCTGGCGCGACGAGCTGCAGTCCGTGCTATGGTCCATCCGCACGACCTCCACCAAGCCCATGGACGAGACCCCGTTCTTCCTCGTGTACGGAGCAGAAGCGGTCCTCCCTCACGAGGTCAAGCATCGCTCTGCACGGGTACTGGCATTTGATGAGACGCAGCAGGATGCCATGCGGGGGATGGACCTCGTGCTGGGGGAGGAATGCTGCCACGAAGCTGCACTACGGGCGGCAAGATACCAGCAGGCGCTGCGGCGATACCACTGTCGCAGCATCCGCTCCAGGACGCTCGAGGTGGGTGACCTCGTCCTGAGGAAGGTGCTCTCCAGGGAAGGGCTACATAAGCTCTCAGCCATGTGGGAGGGCCCGTTCAAGGTCGTCCATGTCTCCAGACCTGGTGTCGTGCACCTGGAGACACAGGATGTGGTACCCATCCAGAACGCCTAGAACATCCAGCACCTCCGGAAGTTCTACCCATGAATAAAGGCCCAGCGCCTGCGAAGAAGGCCCAGTGTCTGCGAAGGTCTCCGCTCGTGACACTCTCACGTAATAATGAGTGGGGCTGTACACGCCTTGGAGTCTCAAGAGTGCCGCCCTCGGGCCTCGGGGGCTCCCTCCCACGTCCTAGTGGCAGCACTTAGCTCCGCGCTGATGAGAAGACATGAAGACTAGATTAGGTGCCGGACGCGGCTTTTCATTTGCTTTCCGTAGTTGGCTCACCCTCTTTTAATTGAAGTTTGCTTCCGCTGTTCTTCGTGGATTTGGTTCCGTCGCCTTCTACCTCTGTTTTCGTCTTCAGTTTAGCATGTACTCTCTCTCGCATTCTTTGCGAGGGGGCTGGACGAGTGCCCTCGTGAGCGTTTTTCCTTTTCTGCCTTTCGTTTGCTTTTTGCGAGGCATCCTCCTTCGAGCCCATAAGCTGGCGCACCTCTCCTAATCCGTGCCCCTCGGGTACCGCGATACGAAGCACTGGGTCAAGGCCACCGGCGCCTGTGACCAAGGCTCGGGTGAACGATAAGCCTCATAATGAATTTTTGCAGTTCCTAAGCGCCTACCAGGTCAAGGAGGCCTCGACAGGCACTAGGAAGCAAGCGCCTCATGAGGAGGAGACTACTCCGAGCAAGGCAAGCTAAGTTATGTCTACATAAAACGACGATGTTGCGACACAGCATAGGAATGATAAACATAGCATAATACTTGAGAAATCACAGTTTGTTGCGTGCCCTCAGGGGCCCATACTGGCTTCTTTCTTAATATAGGAAGGAAAGGAAGAACGAAATAAAAGCGGTGCGTGCCCCTACAGCGGTCCGTGAGGGCGGGCTCTTGGCACTGCCCCGAGCTCAGCTAGACCCCTCCTCACGCTTCACGGAGGCGCGGCGACGAGACGACCCACTGCCGCCTTCGATGTGGGCGTGGCGGCTGGTCGTAACCACCGCTGCTGGAGCTATCGCCGGAGGAAGAGCTGTCGTAGCTGGACGAGACTTGGTCGGCACCAAGGGCGGGTTCGCCCTCATCCTCATCACGACCATCGCCAAGGCCGAGCACCTCCTCGACGTTGTTGACCTCGGGGAAGCACCCGGCATGGCGATCATCTTCCCCAAACACCCTCACGTAGAGGGTCGCCTCACTGTCATACTTGAAATGGAGGTTGAACTGCCTACCTAGGCCGCGCGCTTAGGCAAACGTCTGCCAGCTGTGGGCCAGGGCTATGGTGCCCGCGACAGAGACCTCAACCACGACCCAGGAAGCCCTGCTGCAGGCCAGAGCCCACCTAGACCTGAGGTCGCCAGCTCGTCGGGAAGAAGCGCGGGAGCTGAAGCCAGTTGCCGGCCGGGTTCTCCGACCAGACGATGAACTCCGGCAACACCTCCGATGAGTGGAAGCGTGGCCGGGGAGGTCGCGCGACCACAGCACGTCTCCCTTCATCAACAGGGCTGCCACTACCGGAGCGACCCCTGCCACGCGATGTGCTTGCAAGGATGGCCGCGTCCATGCTTGGGCACTCGAGAGCCGGGGCCCTCGCAAGGGTCCTTCCCCTTCTCTTCGGCGGAGAACCTCTTCGACGGAGCCATTGGTGTCGCTACTGGCGATGGAGAAAAGGGGGAGAAGCGAGCGGAATGGGAAGAGATGGGCGACGGGGGCTCTGCCCCCCTCCCCATTTATAGCAGAAGAAGGCCAACCAGCGCCCCCATGATCACAGGTAATGATGGTTTTTCCTGGCATGCAGCAGTGACTCGTCAAGTCGGGCAGTTGCCGAGGCAACGTGGGGAAGCGGAGACGCCCATGTCCAATCAACCACCACGCGTCGACCAGGGCCGCATGCTGATGGGGCACGCGGAGCTCCGCACTTGCCCTTTGGCTTCGCCTCGAAGCCAAGCCCGAGCGTGCCTTGGGCCCGGGGGCTCCTGTCAGCGTTCTGGGAATGGGGGTCCCCAGACTTGCCTTCCTGCGGCCCACGGCGTGGCTCTGCAAGCGGGCCTGTACGACCCATCTTCACCAACAAGCATTCAAGACCCTCGTGAGGGGCCAAGCCTCGCGAGGCGGATGACACAAGACCTCCTTGGGAGCGGCCTGATACGTCTCCATCGTATCTACTTTTCCAAACACTTTTTCCCTTGTTTTTGACTCTAACTTGTATGATTTGAATGGAACTAACCCGTACTGACGCTGTTTTCAGCAGAATTGCCATGATGTTGTTTTAAGTGCAGAAAACAAAAGTTCTCGGAATGACCTGAAACTCCACGGAATATCTTACAATAAATAATAATAAATCCTCGCCAAAAATGAAGACCAGGGGGCCCACACCCTTGCCACGAGGGTGGGGGCGCCCCCCCTAGGGCGTGCCCCCTACCTCGTGGGCCCCCTGGAGACCTCCCGACTCCAACTCTATATAACTGCTTTCAGGGAGAAAAAAATAGAAGAGAAGAAATCATCGCGTTTTACGATACGGAGCCGCCGCCAAGCCCTAAAACCTCTCGGGAGGGCTGATCTGGAGTCCGTTCGGGGCTCCGGAGAGGGGGATTCGTCGCCGTCATCATCATCAACCATCCTCCATCACCAATTTCATGATGATCACCGCCATGCGTGAGTAATTCCATCGTAGGTTTGCTGGACGGTGATGGGTTGGATGAGATTTATCATGTAATCGAGTTAGTTTTGTTAGGGTTTGATCCCTAGTATCCACTATGTTATGAGATTGATGTTTCTATGACTTTGCTATGCTTAATGCTTGCACTAGGGCCCGAGTGCCATGATTTTAGATCTGAACCTATTATGTTTTCATCAATATATGAGAGTTCTAGATCATATCTTGCAAGTCTATAGTCACCTATTATGTGTTATGATCCGTTAACCCTGAAGTGACAATAATCGGGATACTTACCGGTGATGACCGTTGTTTGAGGAGTTCATGTATTCACTATGTGCTAATGCTTTGTTCCAGTTCTCTATTAAAAGGACGCCTTAATATCCCTTAGTTTCCATTAGGACCCCGCTACCACGGGAGGGTAGGACAAAAGATGTCATGCAAGTTCTTTTCCATAAGCACGTATGACTATATTCGGAATACATGCCTAGATTACATTGACGAATTGGAGCTAGTTCTGTGTCACCCTATGTTATGACTGTTACATGATGAACCTCATCCGACATAATTATCCATCATTGATCCAATGCCTACGAGCTTTCCATATACTAGTTTACGCTTATTTACTTTCCCGTTGCTATTGTTACAATCACTACAAAATACCAAAAACATTACTTTGCTTTCGTTACTCTTTTGTTACCGTTATTATCACTTTCATATTACTTTGCTACTAAACACTTTGTTGCAGATACTAAGTTTCCAGGTGTGGTTGAATTGACAAATCAGCTGCTAATACTTGAGAATATTCTTTGGCTCCCCTTGTGTCGAATCAATAAATTTGGGTTGAATACTCTACCCTCGAAAGCTGTTGCGATCCCCTATACTTATGGGTTATCAAGACTAATTTCTGGCGCCATCGCCAGGGAGCATAGCTCTATTCTTTGAGTCACTTGGGATTTATATCTGCTGGACACTATGAAGAATTTGAAAGATGCTAAGACAACAATTTATCCCTCAACTACGAGGGGAGGTAAGGAACTGCCATCTAGCTCTGCACTTGATTCACCTTCGGCTATGAGTAAGCTTGCGACACCTAAACCTGCTTTTGCTATTCGTTCTGATATGTCGCATGTTATTGATGATACTACTTCTGCTATACATGATACTTATGATGAAACTACTTCTATGCTTGATACTACTATGCCACTTAGTGATTTTCTAGAGGAACAATTTTCTAGGGCTAGAGAGATTGAAAATATTGAATTTGATTATGAAGATGAAAGTGATGATGAAGAATTACTTGTTATTCCTGAGGGTTATTTATTTGATCAAGAAGCTTCTTTAGCTATTTTTGCTTGCAAAGATAGATATGAACTCAAAAGGTTATTAGCTAAATGGAATAAGCAATCTCTAAATGCTAGGATGAGACCTGATCCTGCTTTTGCTACTTCACCTATCTGTGTTGCTGATAAGGATTATGAATTCTCTGTTGATCCTGATATAATTACTTTGGTTGAATCTGATCCTTTTCATGGCTATGAATCTGAAACTGTTGTTGCACATCTTACTAAATTAAATGATATAGCTACCCTGTTCACTAATGATGAGAGATCTCGCAACTTTTATATCCTTAAAATATTTCCGTTCTCATTAAAGGGTGATGCTAAGATATGGTTTAATTCTCTTGATCCTGGTTGTGTGTGTAGTCCCCAAGATATGATCTATTACTTCTCTGCTAAATATTTCCCTGCTCATAAGAAACAAGCTGCTTTAAAGGAAATATACAACTTTGTGCAAATTAAAGAAGAGAGTCTCCCACGAGCTTGGGGGAGGCTTCTCAAGTTACTTAATGCTTTGCCTGATCATCCTCTTAAGAAAAATGAAATACTTGATATCTTTTACAATGGACTAACCGATGCTTCCAGAGATTACTTGGATAGTTGTGCTGGTTCTCTTTTCAGGGAAAGAACACCAGATGAAGCTGAAGTTATTGAATAATATGTTGACAAATGAAAATAATTGGGCACCTCCTGAGCCAGCTCCTGCTCCAATTAAAGATCCTATTCCTAAACCAACTCCGAAGAAGAGAGGTGTTCTATTTCTCAGCCCCGAAGACATGCAAGAGGCAAAGAAATCTATGAAAGAAAAAGGTACTAAAGCTGAAGATGTTAAGAATTTACCTCCTATTGAAGAAATACATAGTCTTAATTTACCGCTTGCCGAAGAAACATATGATCTTAATCCTTTATTATTGAAGAACCTCCAGACCTCGATAACCCGACACAGGTAGTAAAGGTAAATTCTCTCTATAGATATGATAAAGCTGAAATCCCTCCTACTAAAATTGCTAGTCAATTCTTGGATGAGTTTGATAATTTTATGTTTAAGCAAGAAGACTTCAATGCTTATTTTGGTAGACAATTAAAATAAGATGCTGATATGATTAAATACTTGGGAGATTATATGGCTAATATTAGAGGTGAACTTAAAGCTATTAGTAAACATGCTTCCATGGTTACCACTCAAGTAGAACAAGTACTTAAAGCTCAAAAGGAATTGCTCAATGAGATGAATAGTAAGAAAAATAATTATGTTGTTAAAGTGGCTACTAGAGCTGGTGGAATGACTCAGGGACCTTTGTATCCTGAAGGTCACCCTAAGATAATTTAGCAAGATTCTCAGAGAAATAATATTGATGCACCTAGTTCTTCTAAAAAGAAGAAAAAGAAAAATGATAGAACTGTGCAAACTTCTAGTGAACCTATTGCTGAACCACCTGATAATCCAAATGATATCTCTATGTCTGATGCTAAAACACAATCTGGAAATGAACATGAACCTAATGAAAATATTAATGATGATGTTCATAATAATGCTCAACCTAGTAATGATAATGATGTAGAAATTGAACCTGCTGTTGATCTTGATAATCCACAATCAAAGAATCAACATTATGATAAGAAAGACTTGTTGCTAGGAAACATGGTAAAGAAAGAGAGCCTTGGGTTCAGAAACCCATGCCTTTTCCTCCCAAACCATCCAAGAAAAAGGATGATGAGTATTTTGAGCGCTTTGCTGAAATGATTAGACCTATCTTTTTGCGTATGCGATTAACTGATATGCTCAAAACCAATCCTTATGCTAAGTACATGAAAGATATTATTACAAATAAAAGAAAGATACCAGAAGCTGAAATTTCCACCATGCTTGCTAATTATACTTTTAAGGGTGGAATACCAAAGAAACTTGGAGATCCAGGAGTACCTACTATACCATGCTCCATTAAAAGAAACTATGTTAAAACTGCTTTATGTGATCTTGGAGCCGGTGTTAGTGTTATGCCTCTCTCTTTATATCGTAGACTTGATTTGAATAAGTTGACACCTACTAAAATATCTTTGCAAATGGCTGATAAATCAACTGCTATACCTGTCGGTATTTGTCAGGATGTGCCTGTTGTAGTTGCAAACGTTACTATTTTAACGGACTTTGTTATACTTGATATTCCCGAGGACGATAGTATGTCTATTATTCTTGGAAGACCTTTTCTTAATACTGCAGGGGCTGTTATTGATTGCACTAAAGGCAATGTCACTTTTCATGTTAATGGTAATGAGCATACGGTACACTTTCCGAGGAAACAACCTCAAGTTCATAGTATCAATTCTATCGGAAAAATTCCATCGATTATATTTCGAGGTTTTAATTTCCTCTTCCTACTGTCAAGAAGAAATATGATATACTTATTATTGGGGATGTGCATATCCCCGTTGAGGTAACCTAGTGTTATTCGAAATTTCTCTGGTTTCATGATTAATCGGAATGAGTTTGTTAACAAGACTTGATCAACCTTGTTAGTGGATTCCTTTTGATGAGCATAAGATGGATGAAACTAGAAGCACAACCTTCTGTACCCTCTCTATACTTTCTGTTATTTAGTTGAAATAAAGTAAAAATAAATAATTTTCTGTCTGCTATCTGATTATCCGTCCAATATAAAAATACCTCGAAAATAAAAGTTCTCCAAATGCCTTGAAAATTAAATATGATTTTTTCTAGAATATTTGAGGATTTATAGAACAAAGAACACACCAGGGGGGCCAACCACCTTGCCACGAGGGTGGAGGGCGCGCCCACCCCCCTAGGGCGCGCCCCCCTGCGTCGTGGGCCCACGGTGGCCCTCCTCCACTTATTCCTACAACCATCCTCTTCTTCTTCCTGCCACAAACACGAAAAACCAACTCAAGCTCGAGTTCCAGCCCTCTTTGCTGCCATTTTCGATCTCCTTGCTCAAAGCACCTCTCACAAAACTGCTTGGGGAGATTGTTCCTTGGTATGTGACTCCTCCACTGGTCCAATTAGTTTTTGTTCTAGTGCTTTATTCATTGCAAATTTTTGCTCCTTAGGTGACCCTGTTCTTGAGCTTGCATGCCAAATTTATATGGTTAAAAGTAGTTTTGATGCATGATATAGGCCCTAGGCACTTGTAGGAGTAGTTGTTAGCAATATTATTGAGTTTGGTTCACTTTTATTTTGAAGTTACTAAAAATTTCAGAATTTTTCAGAAAATGATGAGGAGATTATTGAGGGGTTCATCGAGCCAAAGCTCGAAGAAGAAGGCACCGAAGCCTAAGTATAATTTGCCGCGCACCGCGGAGGTTTGGGCGTGTGAATGGCCTTCCGAGGATTTCTTGAGAGCAGCCGGGATTTATGAAGATTTTCATGAATTGGCTCATAATGCAGGACTCACCGCTTTCCTCCATGACCAATGCGATCAGTATCTCTTACTCACAAATACCTTTGTGCAAAACTTTCATTTTCATTCTAGGAACTCACCACCTACGGTGGAATTTCATTTATATGATGAGCATAAGGAGATGTCACTTTATGATTTCTGTCGGATTTGTTTAATCCCTTTTGGCGGCAAGACAGAAGAACCACATCATGATGATGTGGAGGGGTTTATTGATACTATCGCTGTAGGAGAAACTAGAAAGGTTTCCAATGCATGAATCACTAGCATACATTTTCCTCTTTTACGTTACTTTGCACTATTTGCTAGTCGTTGCTTAATTGGACGCGTGAACTGCGGAAACCTTAGCATCCCTGATATAATTATTCTGCTCCATGGTTTATACAATGATAACACTTTTAGTATGGGCGGTATTATTGCTAAATAGTTAAGTCTGAACCATACAAAGGGCCCCATCTTTGGAGGCATCTATGCTACACGCCTAGCTGCACATTTTAACATACCTATTAGGCATGCTGAGAAGGAAGACAAAGTGCTGCCTCGTGTTTATCTAGATTATAAAAGTATGGTGGCACATGATTTTATTATTAAGAATAGGGCAGGAGAGCTTAAATATCAATTGTTCTTTAATAAACATCATCCTGAGACTATTACCTTGCCTACTCCTTCTTTGTTTGATTTGACTATAGGCAAATACCTTGTTCCGTTGACGGCTATCCACGCCTATCGGAACCCTACGCCAGCCGAGGAGTCAGAACCGAAACCACAATTTGATCCTTCACGACAGTCTAACTATCAGTGGGATCCGGAGATGATTGCCAGCCAGTGGCAATCAGATCATTCTTCTTCCTCATCACAGTACGACCCCAACTATTATTATGGATATCAGCCAGGACAGCCGTGGCCATAGACCAACTTAGGCCAAAAGCCTAAGCTTGGGGGAGTACGTATTTCTCAGCGACATTACATTTATGTTCACACACACTCATTGCTAGATGTCGGTGCTCATACTTTTTCATTGTATCATCCATGCTAGTTTATTTCCTTTTATGCTTTCTTCTTGTGTGTTTAATAAACCTTAAGAAAAAACCAAAAAAATTAGTTGTAGCTTTTAATTAATTTACTTACCATGCTGTAGTAATAATTAAAAACAAAACCCAAAAACATTTCATGTTCTTCTTTTGCTTGTCGGGATCTTTCCCGTGTAAATAGTTTTATTTCTTTTCTTTTCTTTGGGGGTCAGTAGGAGAAGACCATGATTAAATTGTTGAAGTGGCTCTTATATGCATTATTGTTTATCTGACAAAAGAACCCGTATTGCTTTGTCTTCTCCTATTTATTGAATGCTCACAGATTCCAGCTTAGTCCAATGCACGTGCACTCTTATTATTATTCACATCGTTCGGTCGTGCAAGTGAAAGGCAATTATGATGATATATGATGGACTGACTGAGATGAGAAAAGCTGGTATGAACTCAACCTCTTTTGTTTTTGTAAATATGATGAGTTCATCGTTCTTGATTCAGCTTGTTATGAATAAACATGTTTGCAATGACAATTAGAGATCATAGTTGCTTGTGCCATGCTTGATTAGCTATGAGTTATAATGGTTTACCTTGCGTGCCAACATGCTATTAAAATGGTTATGATGTGGTATGATAGGGTGGTATCCTCCTCTGAATGATTTAAGTGACTTGACTTGGCACATGTTCATGCATGTAGTTGAAACAAATCAACATAGCCTTCACGATATTTATGTTCATGGTGGATTATATCCTACTCATGCTTGCATCCAATGTTTATTAATTTTAATGCATGTACATGGTTGTTGTCGCTCTCTAGTTGGTCGCTTCCCAGTCTTTTGCTAGACTTCACTTGTACTAAGCGGGAATACTGCTTGTCCATCCAATCCCTTAAACCCCAAAGTTATTCCATATGAGTCCACTATACCTTCCTATATGCGGTATCTACCTGCCGTTCCAAGTAAATTTGTATGTGCCAAACTCTAAACCTTCAAATAAATATCATGTTTTGTATGCTCGAAAAGCTCATGTATCAACTAGGGTTGTCCGTATCTTCCATGTTAGGAGGGTTATTCTCAAGAGGAGTGGACTCCGCTCCTCACTCACGAGATAAATGGCTGGTCACCGGGATGCCCAGTCCCATGCTTTATGCAAACTAAATCAAAAATAATTGCAAACAAAACTCCCCCTGGGACCTGATGTATGTTGGAGGCACTCGTTGTTTCGAGCAAGCCATGGATTGATGTTTGTTGGTGGAGGGGGAGTATAAACTTTACCATTCTGTTTGGGAACCGCCTGTAATGTGTGTAGCATGGAAGATATCGCCATCTCTTGGTTGTTATGTTGACAATGTAAGTATATCGCTCAAAATATTATTCACCTCTATTTCAAAACCGAGCTCTAGCACCTCTACAAATCCTTGCTTCCGTCTGTGAAGGGCCTATCTATTTACTTTTATGTTGAGTCATCACCCTCTTATTAAAAAGCACTAGCTGAAGAGCACCGCTGTCATTTGCATTCATTACTATTAATTTATATTGGGTGTGACTATGATTGGATCTCTTTTACCATGAATTACAATGTCTAGTCAGTCCTTGATCTTTAAAGGTGCTCTGCATTTATGTTTTGCGGTCTCAGAAAGGGCTAGCGAGATACCATATTGTTATATCATATTATGATTGTTTTGAGAAAGTGTTGTCATCCGAGATTTATTATTATGGCTTGCTAGTTGATTATGCTATTGATATGGGTAATCATGAGACCTGAGAATTATTGCAAATGTGGTTAGTTATAATCTTTGCTGAAAACTTGAATGCTAGCTTGACATATTTACAACAACAAGAGCAAACAGAGTTTGTAAAAGATTTTCTTTATTTCTTTCAGTTTGTCAACTGAATTGCTTGAGGACAAGCAAGGGTTTAAGCTTGGGGGAGTTGATACGTCTCCGTCGTATCTACTTTTCCAAACACTTTTGCCCTTGTTTTGGACTCTAACTTGTATGCTTTGAATGGAACTAACCCAGACTGACGCTGTTTTCAGCAGAATTGCCATGATGTTGTTTTATGTGCAGAAAACAAAAGTTCTCGGAATGACCTGAAACTCCACGGCATATCTTACAATAAATAATAAAAAATCATGACCAAAGATGAAGACCAGGGGGCCCACACCCTTGCCACGAGGGTGGGGGGCGCCCCCTAGGGTGCGCCCCCTACCTCATGGGCCCCCTGGAGACCTCCCGACTCCAACTCCAACTCTATATAACTGCTTTCAGGGAGAAAAAATAGAAGAGAAGAAATCATCGCGTTTTATGATACGGAGCCGCCGCCAAGTCCTAAAACCTCTCGGGAGGGCTGATCGGGAGTCCGTTCAGGGCTCCGGAGAGGGGGATTCGTCGCCGTCGTCATCATCAACCATCCTCCATCACCAATTTCATGATGCTCACCGCCGTGCGTGAGTAATTCCATCGTAAGTTTGCTGGACGGTGATGGGTTGGATGAGATTTATCATGTAATCGAGTTAGTTCTGTTAGGGCTTGATCCCTAGTATCCACTATGTTATGAGATTGATGTTGTTATGACTTTGCTATGCTTAATGCTTGTCACTAGGGCCCGAGTGCCATGATTTCAGATCTGAACCTATTATGTTTTCATCAATATATGAGAGTTCTAAATCCTATCTTGCAAGTCTATAGTCACCTATTATGTGTTATGATCCGTTAACCCCGAAGTGACAATAATCGGGATACTTACCGGTGATGATCGTAGTTTGAGGAGTTCATGTATTCACTATGTGCTAATGCTTTGTTCCAGTTCTCTATTAAAAGGAGGCCTTAATATCCCCTAGTTTCCATTAGGACCCCGCTGCCACGGGAGGGTAGGACAAAAGATGTCATGCAAGTTCTTTTCCATAAGCACGTATGACTATATTCGGAATACATGCCTACATTACATTGATGAATTGGAGCTAGTTCTGTGTCACCCTATGTTATGACTGTTACATGATGAACCGCATCCAGCATAATTATCCATCATTGATCCAATGCCTACGAGCTTTCCATATACTGGTTTACGCTTATTTACTTTCCCGTTGCTATTGTTACAATCACTACAAAATACCAAAAACATTACTTTGCTTTCGTTACTCTTTTGTTACCGTTACTATCACTATCATATTACTTTGCTACTAAACACTTTGCTGTAGATACTAAGTTTCCAGGTGTGGTTGAATTGACAACTCACCTGCTAATACTTGAGAATATTCTTTGGCTCCCCTTGTGTCGAATCAATAAATTTGGGCTAAATACTCTACCCTCGAAAGCTCTTGCGATCCCCTATACTTGTGGGTTATCACGGCCTCACCAAGCTAGCTAGCAAGGGGTGGAGAGATCAAGGCAAGGCAAACCTCGCAAGGTTGCAATGACATGAGCCTTGATGATCTAGACCAGGCAGGTGCCAGGCGGCGCCAGCGCGCACAGTGTCCTTGTTTCCTCTTTGGTGCTAAGGAGGCAAGCGCAGGCGAGGAGTACAGAGGCATCAAGCAAAGGTTTCCATATCGGCGCAATGAGACCAAGACCAGCAGGACAGCAAGACGGAGGTCACCATGGGGCCCAAGGCGGTGACATCACCAGAGCCCTTGGCAGGCATAGACTGCTTTTGTTAGGATAACGTGTACTAGCTGTCCCCTTTCAAATTGGCCGTTGTTGGCTCCCTTCCCGCTCAATATTTGGGGAGAGGACCGGGGACTCTATAAATAGGATTAGCCACCACAGTAGGAGGCAAAGGAGCCTCATCCATCTCATCTTGGACTATATCCAACCCATCCACACACCCACCAAGCACAAGAGCACCTCGCCTCAGGAGGCTGTTCTTCCCCTTATACTGTTCATCCTCAGCCCGAGAGGCAATCCACCACACCACACTGGAGTAGGGTATTACACCACAACGGTGTCCCTAACCATTATAAATCTTGTGTCTCTTGTGTTGCGAGTTCGTCAAGCTTGCCTTTGAGATCGTGGCAAGGTTGAGGGCGTAAGTTCGTAGGGGGAGATCTTTGTGCACACCCCACTGTTCGAACCTTAAGGGTTTTGCCGGAACCATAGATCCGACACTATGGCATGATAAAATCTTCATCGCCGAGGCTTAAGTCGTCCTCGGAGAGTGGCAGATAGTTGCTGTCCTCCGAGTCATTGTTCCCTGTTTGTTCCTCAGGGTCAACTTGCCCGTCCCTCCCGATCATCCTATTCGGATGTTGGTTCGTGATACGTCCATTTTGCATCATGCTTTTATATCGATATTTATGGCATTATGGCTGTTATTTCACATTATGCCACAATACTTATGGCTATTCTCTCTTATTTTATAAGGTTTACATAAGGAGGGAGAATGCTGGCAGCTGGAATTCTGGGCTGGAAAAGGAGAAAATATTAGAGGCCTATTCTGCACAACTCCAAAAGTCCTGAAACTCCATGGAATACCTTATAATAAATAATGAAAAATCCTCGCCAAAGATGAAGACCAGGGGGCCCACACCCTGTCCACGAGGGTGGGGGGCGCCCCCCTAGGGCGCGCCCCCTACCTCGTGGGCCCCCTGGTGGCTCTCCGATGACCAACTTCTGGTATATGAAGTCTTTCGTCGAGAAAAAAATCAGAAGCAACCTTTCGGGACGAAACTCCGCCGCCACGAGGCGGAACCTTGGCGGAACCAATCTAGGGCTCTGGCAGAGCTGTTCTGCCGGGGAAACTTCCCTCCCAGAGGGGGAAATCATCGCCATCGTCATCACCAATGCTCCTCTCATCGGGAGAGGGCAATCTCCATCAACATCTTCATCAGCACCATCCCATCTCAAAACCCTAGTTCATCTCTTGTATCCAATTCTTGTCTCCAAGTCCGGGATTGGTGCTAGTAGGTTGCTAGTAGTGTTAATTACTCCTTGTAGTTGATGCTACTTGGTTTAATTGGTGGAAGATCATATGTTCAGATCCTTTATGCATATTATTGCCCCTCTGATTATGAACATGAATATGCTTTGTGAGAAGTTACGTTTGTTCCTGAGGACAAGGGTCAAGCTCTTGCTATTAGTGAATTTGGTATTCGTTTGATATTTTGATAAGATGTATGTTGTCTAGCCTCTAGAGGTGTTATGTGAACGTCGACTACATAACACTTCACGATTATTTGGGCCCAGAAAAGAGCTTGATGTCTACTACACAACCTTATTCTTTTAGACGTTGTTGAGCCTCCAAGAGCAGAGGTTTGTAGGACTTAGAAAATTTCCCTCAAGTGGATGACCTAAGGTTTATCAATCCGTGGGAGGCGTAGGATGAAGATAGTCTCTCTCAAGCAACCCTGCAACCAAATAACAAAGAGTCTCTTGTGTCCCCAACACACCCAATACAATGATAAATTGTATAGGTGCACTAGTTCGGCGAAGAGATGGTGATACAAGTGGTATATGGATAGTAGATAATAGTTTTTGTAATCTGAAAATATAAAAAAAGCAGGGTAACTAATGATAATAGTGAGCGTAAATGGTATTGCAATGCGTGGAAATAAGGCCTAGGGTTCATACTTTCACTAGTGTAAGTTCCCTCAACAATGATAACATAATTGGATCACATAACTATCCCTCAACATGCAACAAAGAGTCACTCCAAAGTCACTAATAGCGGAGAACGAACGAAGAGATTATGGTAGGGTACGAAACCACCTCAAAGTTATTCTTTCCAATCAATCCGTTGGGCTATTCCTATAAGTGTCACAAACAGCCCTAGAGTTCGTACTAGAATAACACCTTAAGACACAAATCTACCAAAACCCTAATGTCACCTAGATACTCCAATGTCACCTCAAGTATCCGTGGGTATGATTATACGATATGCGTCACACAATCTCAGATTCATCTATTCAACCAACACATAGAACCTCGAAGAGTGCCCCAAAGTTTCTACCAGAGAATAACAACGAAAACGTGTGCCAACCCCTATGCATAGGTTCATGGGCGGAACCCGCAAGTTGATCACCAAAACATACATCAAGTGAATCACGTGGTATCCCATTGGCACCACAGATACGCACTGCAAGACATACATCAAGTGTTCTCAAATCTTTAAAGACTCAATCCGATAAGATAACTTCAAAGGGGAAACTCAATTCATTACAAGAGAGTAGAGGGGGGAGAAAACATCATAGGATCCAACTATAATAGCAAAGCTTGCGATACATCAAGATCGTATCACCTCTAGAACACGAGAGAGAGAGATCAAACACATAGCTATTGGTACATACCCTCAGCCCCGAGGGAGAACTACTCCCTCCTCATCATGGAGAGCACCGGCATGATGAAGATGTCCACCGAAGAAGGATTGCCCCCTCCGGCAGGGTGCCGGAACGGGTCTAGGTTGGTTTTTGGTGGCTACGGAGGCTTCTGGCGGTGGAACTCCCGATCTATTCTCTGTTCTGGAAGTTTTAGGGTACGTAGGTATATATGGGTGAAAGAAGTATGTCGGCGGACCGAAGGGGGGGCACGAGGCAGGGGGCGCGCCCTAGGGGGGTGGGCACGCCCCCACCCTCGTGGGCACCTCCCTTCTTTCCTGACGTGCACTCCAAGCTTTTATGGTAGCTTTCCTTCCAAAAATAACTTCCCCAGTTGATTTCGTTCCGTTTCGACTCCGTTTGATATTCCTTTTCTTTGAAACACTGAAATAGGCAAAAAACAGCAATTCTGGGATGGGCCTCCGGTTAATAGGTTAGTCCCAAAAATAATATGAAAGTGGATAATAAAGCCCAATATTGCCCAAAACAGTAGATAACATAGCATGGAGCAATCAAAAATTATAGATACATTGGAGATGTATTAGGCATTGGGAAGTAATAAATAGATGATGGGTTGCTAGAGTGACAGAAGCTCAAACCCTATTTTATGCGTTGTTTCGTAAGGGGCTGATTTGGATCCATATGTTTCATGCTATGATTAGGTTTACCTTAATATTTTTGTTGTAATTGCGGATGCTTGCAATAGAGGTTAATCATAAGTGGGATGCTTGTTCAAGTAAGAACATCACCCAAGCACCGGTCCACCCACATGTCAAATTATCAAAGTACCGAACGCGAATCATATGAACGTGATGAAAACTAGCTTGACGATATTCCCATGTGTCCTCGGGAGCGCTTTTCCTTATATAAGAGTTTTTCCAGGCCTGTCCTTTGCTACAAAAAGGATTGGGCCACCTTGCTGCACTTTATTTACTTTTGTTACTTGTTGCTCGTTACAAATTATCTTGTCTCAAAACTATCTGTTACCACTTATTTCAGTACTTGCAGAGAATACCTTGCTGTAAACCGCTTATCATTTCCTTCTGCTCCTCGTTGGGTTCAACACTCTTACTTATCGAAAGGACTACGATAGATCCCCTATACTTGTGGGTCATCAAGACTCTTTTCTGGCGCCGTTGCCGGGGAGTGAAGCGCCTTTGGTAGGTGGAATTTGGTAAGGAAAAATTTATATAGTGTGCTGAAATTTACTGTCACTCGTTACTATGGAAAGTAATCCTCCTAGGGGCTTGTTCGGGGTATCTTCACCCCGACTAGTAGAGCAAAGAGTTTCTCCTCAACCTACTAAACCTATTGACAATGAAATTCCTTATGAGTATCCTTCGGCTATGATAGAAAAACTGCTAGCTAATCCTTTTACAGGAGATGGAACAAAGCATCCTGATGAACACCTAATATATGTGGATGAAGTTTGTGGATTATTTAAGCTTGCAGGTATACCCGATGATGTTGCTAAGAAGAAGGTCTTCCCTTCATCTTTGAAGGGAGACGCATTGACATGGTATAGGCTATGTGATGATACGAGATCATGGAAATATAGAAGATTGAAATTGGAATTTCATCAAAAGTATTACCCTATGCATCTTGTTCATCATGACCGCAATTATATATATAATTTTTGGCCTCGCGAAGGAGAAAGCATCGCTCAAGCTTGGGGGAGGCTTAAATCAATGTTATATTCATGCCCCAGTCATGAGCTCCCAAGAGAAACAATTCTTCAAAAAATTTATGCTCGGCTTTCTAAAAATAATCGCACCATGCTCGATACTTCTTGTGCTGGATCTTTTATGATGAAGACTATTGTATTTAGATGGGATTTATTGGATAGAATTAATCGCAACTCTAAAGATTGGGACCTCGACAATGGTAAGGGGTCAGGTATGACACCTAGTTTTGATTGTGTTAAATCTTTTATGGATACCGATATTTTTCATAAATTTAGCACTAAATATGGACTTGATTCTAAGATAGTAGCTTCTTTCTGTGAATCTTTTGCTACTTATGTTGATCTCGCTAAGGAGAAGTGGTTTAAATATCATCCTCCCATATAAGTAAAAGTAGCTGCACCAATTAAAGTTGAAGAAAAGACTGTCACTTATAATGATCCTATTGTTCCTACTTGTTATGTTGAGAAACCACCTTTCCCTGTTAGGATAAAGGATCATGCTAAAGCTTCAACTGTGGTTCATAAAAGCAATATTAAAACATATACACCTCCTGAGCAAGTTAAAGTTGAACCTAATATTGCTATTGTTAAAGATCTCTTGTCTGATAATATAGATGGTCATGTTATTTACTTCTGTAATGAAACTGCTAGAATTGCTAAACCCCGTGATACAGATAAACCTAGACCTGTGGTAGGCATGCCTATTATTTCTGTTAAAATAGGAGATCATTGTTATCAAGGGTTATGTGATATGGGTGCTAGTGCTAGTGCAATACCTATTGACTTATACAAAGAAATTATGCATGACATTGCACCTGTTGAGTTAGAAGAAATTGATGTCACTATTAAACTTGCTAATAGAGATACTATTTCACCAATGGGAATTGTTAGAGATGTTGAAGTCTTGTGTGGGAAAACTAAATATCCTGCTGATTTTCTTGTTCTTGGTTCCCCACAAGATAGCTTTTGTCCCATTATATTTGGTAGACCCTTCTTAAATACTGTTAATGCTACCATAGATTGCACAAGGGATGTTGTTACTGTCGGTTTAGATGATATGACTCATGAATTTAATTTCTCTAAATTTAGTAAACAACATCGTGAAGAAGAATTGTCTAGTTATAAGGATGAAATTATTGGTCTTGCTTCTATTGCCGTACCTCCTAGTGATCCTTTAGAACAATATTTGCTAGACCATGAGAATGATATGTTTATGAATGAAAGAAGGGAAATAGATGAGGTATTCTTTAAACAGGAACCTATTCTGAAACACAATTTGCCTACTGAAATCTTAGGGGATCCCCCTACACCTAAGGGTGATCCCGTGTTTGAGCTTAAACAGTTGCCTGATAATCTTAAATATGCTTATCTTGATGAACAGAAGTTATATCCTGTTATTATTAGTGCTAACCTTTCAGATCATGAAGAAGAAAGATTATTGAAAACTCTGAAGAAGCACCGTGCTGCTATTGGATATACTCTTGATGATCTTAAGGGCATTGATCCCACTCTATGTCAACATAAAATAAATGTGGAAGGAGATGCAAAACCAGTTTGTGATCCTCAACGACGTATGGATCCTAGAATGAAAGAAGTGGTAAGAAAAGAAATACTAAAGCTTCTGGAGGCAGGTATAATTTATCCCGTTGCTGATAGTCAGTGGGTAAGTCCTGTTCATTGTGTCCCTAAGAAGGGAGGTATTACTGTTGTTCCTAATGATAAAGATGAATTGATTCCACAAAGAATTATTACAGGTTATAGGATGGTAATTGATTTCCGCAAATTAAATAAGGCTACTAAGAAAGATCATTACCCCTTACCTTTTATCGATCAAATGCTAGAAAGATTATGCAAACATACACACTACTGCTTTCTAGATGGTTATTCTGGTTTCTCTCAAATACCTGTGTCGGCTAAAGATCAATCAAAGACTACTTTTACATGCCCTTTTGGTACTTTTGCTTATAGACATATGCCTTTTGGTTTATGTAATTCACCTGCTACCTTTCAGAGATGCATGATGGCTATATTCTCTGACTTTTGTGAAAAGATTTGTGAGGTTTTCATGGACGACTTTTCCGTCTATGGATCTTATTTTGATGATTGCTTGAGCAATCTTGATTGAGTTTTGCAGAGATGTGACGAAACTAATCTTGTCTTGAATTGGGAAAAGTGCCACTTTATGGTTAATGAAGGTATTGTCTTAGGGCATAAAGTTTCTGAAAGGGGTATTGAAGTTGATAAAGCTAAGGTTGATGCTATTGAAAAGATGTCGTGTCCCAAGGACATCAAAGGTATAAGAAGCTTCCTTGGTCATGCCAGATTTTATAGGAGGTTCATTAAGGATTTCTCAAAAATTTCTCGGCCTCTGACTAATTTATTACAAAAAGATATACCATTTGTCTTTGATGAGGATTGTGTAGAAGCATTTGAAATACTTAAGAAAGCATTAGTCTCTTCACCTATTGTTCAGCCACCTGATTGGAATTTACCCTTTGAAATTATGTGTGATGCTAGCGATTATGTTGTAGGTGTTGTTCTAGGGCAAAGAGTTGATAAGAAATTAAATGTTATCCATTATGCTAGTAAGACTCTAGACAATGCTCAAAGAAATTATGCTACTACTGAAAAAGAACTTTTAGCAGTTGTATTTTCTTGTGATAAGTTCAGACCTTATATTGTTGATGCTAAAGTAACTATCCACACTTATCACGCTGCTATTAAATATCTTATGGAGAAGAAAGATGCTAAACCTAGACTTATTAGATGGGTTCTCTTGCTACAAGAATTTGATTTGCATATTGTTGATAGAAGAGGAGCTGAGAACCCCGTTGCAGACAACTTATCTAGGTTAGAGAATGTTCTTGATGACCCACTACCTATTGATGATAGCTTTCCTGATGAATAATTAAATGTCATAAGTACTTCTCGTAGTACTCCTTGGTATGTTGATCATGCTAATTACATTGTTGCTAAATTCATACCACCTAGCTTCGCATACCAACAAAAGAAAAAGTTCTTCTATGATTTGAGACATTACTTTTGGGATGACCCACGTCTTTATAAAGGAGTAGATGGTGTTATTAGACATTGTGTACCTGAGCATGAACAGGAACAGATCCTACGCAAGTGCCACTCCGAAACTTATGGAGGACACCATGAGGGCGATAGAACTGCACATAAGGTATTGCAATCCGGTTTTTATTGGCCTACTCTCTTCAAGGATGCCCATAAGTTTGTCCTATCTTGTGATGAATGTCAAAGAATTGGTAATATTCGTAGACGTCAAGAAATGCCTATGAATTATTCACTTGTTATTGAACCGTTTGATGTTTGGGGCTTTGATTATATGGGACCTTTTCCTGCCTCTAATGGATATACACATATTTTAGTTGCTGTTGATTACGTTACTAAGTGGGTAGAAGCTATTCCAACTAGTAGTGCTGATCATAACACTTCTATTAAAATGCTTAAAGAAGTTTATTTTCTGAGGTTTGGAGTCCCTAGATATTTAATGACTGATGGTGGTTCACATTTTATTCATGGTGTTTCCCGTAAAATGCTTGCTAAATATGACATCAATCATAGAATTGCATCTCCGTATCACCCACAGTCTAGTGGTCAAGTAGAATTGAGTAATAGAGAACTCAAATTAATTTTGCAAAAGACTGTTAATAGGTCTAGAAATAATTGGTCCAAGAAACTTGATGATGCATTATGGGCCTATAGAACTGCATATAAAAATCCTATGGGTATGTCTCCGTATAAAATGGTATATGGAAAAGCATGTCACTTACCTCTCGAACTAGAACATAAGGCATATTGGGCTATTAAAGAGCTCAATTATGATTCCAAACTTGCCAATGAAAAGAGGTTATTTGATATTAGATCTCTTGATGAATGGAGAACCCAAGCTTATGAAAATGCCAAGTTGTTTAAAGAAAAGGTTAAAAGATGGCATGACAAAAGGATACAAAAGCGTGAGTTTAATGTAGGTGATTATGTATTGCTATACAACTCTCGTTTAAGATTTTTTGCAGGTAAACTTCTCTCTAAATGGGAAGGCCCCTATGTTGTCGAGGAGGTCTATCGTTCCGGTGCCATAAAAATCAACAACTTCAAAGGCACAAATCCGAAGGTGGTAAACGGTCAAAGAATCAAACATTATATCTCAGGTAATCCCATAAATGTTGAAACCAATATTATTGAAACCGTAACCCCGGAGGAATACATAAGGGACACTTTCCAGAACGTTTCAGACTCCGAAAAGGAATAGGTATGTGGTACAGTAAGTAAACCGATTCCAAACCAGTTTTTAAGGCAATATTTCTCCGTTTTGGAATATTTAGAAAAATAGAAAATTAAGTAGCAGTCCGGGAAGGACATGAGGGCCCCACGAGGGTGGAGGGCGCGCCCTACCCCCCTGGGCGCCCCCCCTACCTCGTGAGCACCTCGTGTGCCTTCCGCACTCCGTTTTCTTGCATGATACGTATTTTGGTCGGTAAAAATTCACTATATATTCTCCCGAAGGTTTTGACTCCCGTATCACGCAAATATCCTCTATTCTTGTTTTGGGTTGTTCTCTGTCAGGGTTGTCAAGGCCAGGCATCATGTCGTCCCCCTCCTCCAACAACAGTGACAAAGATGCCTGGCTAATGAAGATAGAGCTAAAGAGGGAAGAACCCATGGAGATCAACAAGGATGATGGGATCAAGAAGGCCACGGAGAACCAAGCTCCGGCAACAGAAGACATCCTTCAACTTGATCACAACCTTCTTACCCCAACTAAGATCGAAGCTTTCCAGATGATTGAGTTAACTCGTATTCAAAACAAGTATCTCACAAGTGAAAATATTTTCTTGAAGGAGCATATCTTTGCACTCAAGAGCATTATTCGCAAGCTAGAGGACCTCTTACGCTCGATGTGCGACTATCCATCAACTCCATATTCACCAACCAAGGAGATATAATAACATGGGTATGGGCACTCCCCTTAGCAACTGCCAAGCTTGGGGGATGTGCCACGGTATCGTATCACAATCACAACTCCTATCTTTACCATTTTCCTTAGTTCGATCCTATTAGTAGTATTTTGATCTAGTAGAATAAAGTTTATGGCATGATCTAGTTTTAAGTTTTGCTTTATGATCTCTCTATGTAATCGAGTCCGTGAGCTATATAATAAAGATTAGTGTTGAGTCAAGGGCTTGATTTTCTTGCTATGATCTTGGGTGAATAAAAGAAAAGACAAAAAGAATAAGAAGAAACAAAAGTTCATATTGATCTTATTGATAGTAATGACTTCACATAGAAAGAGTGTGACGATTAAAAGTTGTTGGGAGTTGGTAGACATAGCTTTGGTCATCGTTGCAATTAATAAGAAGTAATAAGGAAAGAGAGGTTTCACATATAAATATACTATTATTGACATCTTTTATGATTGGGAGCACTCATTAAAATATGACATGCTAAAGAGTTGATGTTGGACAAGGAAGACAACGTAATGGGTTATGTTTTCTTATATTTGAGATAAAGTACGTTGTCATGGATCATCCAACATGTTGAGCTTGCCTTTCCTCCTCATGCTAGCCAAATTTTCAGCACCAAGTAGAGATACTACTTGTGCTTCCAAATACCCTTAAACCAGTTTTGCCATGAGAGTCCACCATATTTACCTATGGATTGAGTAAGATCCTTCAAGTAAGTTGTCATCGGTGCAAAGTAATTAAAATTGCTCTAAATATGTATGATTAGTGTGGGAGAAATAAGCTTTATACGATCTTGTGATGTGGAAGTAATAAAAGCGACGGACTGCATAATAAAGGTTCATATCACAAGGGGAAATATAAAGTGACGTTCTTTCGCATTAAGATTTTGTACATCCAACCATAAAAGCGCATGGCAACCTCTGCTTCCCTCTGCGAAGGGCCTATCTTTTATTATTATCTTCTACCTTATGCAAGAGTCATGGTGATCTTCACCTTTCCTTTTTACATTTTATCCTTTGGCAAGCATAGTGTGTTGGAAAGATCCTGATAGATATATCTAATTGGATGTAGGGGGGCATGACTTATTATTGTTGACATTACCCTCGAGGTAAAAGGTTGTGGGGCGAAACTATAAGTCCCTATCTTTCTCTGTGTCCGATTAAAACTCCGTAACCACAAGTATTGCGTGAGTGTTAGCAATTATGAAGGACTAGATGATAGTTGAGTATGTGGACTTGCTTTTTAGCTCTGACATACACTCTTTCTGATGTTATGATAAATTTCAATTGCTTCAATGACTGAGGTTATAGTTTGTTGGTTCTCAATAAGGTTTCTGATTCATACTTTTGCATTGTGAATAGACCATCACTTGAACATAAGTAATCATATGACAATATCTATATATGTTGCTGTTATGAGAATAATCATGATGCCTTCATGTCCGTATTTTATTTTTATCGACGCCTCTACCTCCAAACATGGGGACATATATATTGTTATCGGCTTTCGCTTGAGGACAAGCGAGGTCTAAGCTTGGGGGAGTTGATACGTCCATTTTGCATCATGCTTTTATATCGATATTTATTGCATTATGGGCTGTTATTTTACATTATGTCACAATACTTATGGCTATTCTCTCTTATTTTATAAGGTTTACATCAGGAGGGAGAATGCCGGCAGATGGAATTCTGGGCTAGAAAAGGAGCAAATATTAGAGACCTATTCTGCATAACTCCAAAAGTCCTGAAACTCCACGGAATACCTTATAATAAATAATGAAAAATCCTCGCCAAAGATGAAGACCAGGGGGCCCACACCCTATCCACGAGGGTGGGGGCGCCCCCCCCCCTAGGGCGCGCCCCTACCTCGTGGTCCCCCTGGTGGCTCTCCGATGACCATCTTCTGGTATATGAAGTCTTTCGTCGAGAAAAAAATCAGAAGCAACCTTTCGGGACGAAACTCCGCCGCCACGAGGCAGAACCTTGGCGGAACCAATCTAGGGCTCCGGCAGAGCTATTCTGCCGGGGAAACTTCCCTCCCGGAGGGGGAAATCATCGCCATCGTCATCACCAACGCTCCTATCATCGGGAGAGGTCAATCTCCATCAACATCTTCATCAGCACCATCCCATCTCAAAACCCTAGTTCATCTCTTGTATCCAATTCTTGTCTCCAAGTCCGGGATTGGTGCTAGTAGGTTGCTAGTAGTGTTAATTACTCCTTGTAGTTGATGCTACTTTGTTTAATTGGTGGAAGATCATATGTTCAGATCCTTTATGCATATTATTACCCCTCTGATTATGAACATGAATATGCTTTGTGAGTAGTTACGTTTGTTCCTGAGGACAAGGAGAAGTCTTGCTATTAGTAGTCATGTGAATTTGGTGTTCGTTCGATATTTTGATGAGATGTATGTTGTCTAGCCTCTAGTGGTGTTATGTGAACGTCGACTACATAACACTTCACCATTATTTGGGCCTAGAGGAAGGCATTGGGAAGTAATAAGTAGATGATGGGTTGCTAGAGTGACAGAAGCTTAAACCCTAATTTATGCATTGCTTCATAAGGGGCTGATTTGGATCCATATGTTTCATGCTATGGTTAGGTTTACCTTAATACTTTTGTTGTAGTTGCGGATGCTTTCAATGGAGGTTAATCATAAGTGGGATGCTTGTTCAAGTAAGAACATCACCCAAGCAGTGGCCCACCCACATGTCAAATTATCAAAGTACCAAACGCGAATCTTATGAACGTGATGAAAACTAGCTTGACGATATTCCCATGTGTCCTCGGGAGCGCTTTTCCTTATATAAGAGTTTGTCCAGGCCTGTCCTTTGCTACAAAAAGGATTGGGCCACCTTGCTGCACTTTATTTACTTTTGTTACTTGTTGCTCATTACAAATTATCTTATCACAAAACTATCTGTTACCACTTATTCCGGTACTTGCAAAGAATACCTTGCTGTAAACCGCTTATCATTTCCTTCTGCTCCTTGTTGGGTTCGACACTCTTACTTATCGAAAGGACTACGATAGATCCCCTATACTTGTGGGTCATCAGTTCGATAGGGTCTTCTTGGTCTTCGGCGTTCTCCGGAGTACCATTGTGTTCGGTGTCGGTATTGTTGTTCTTACCGCGGCGCAATTTAGAGCTGCGCCACTGACGTCGACGTTTCGGCGGTATCTCAGGAGGTTCGTCCTCGACTGGGTTTTTCTCATCATCGTTGTCGCCATTTTTAGGTGTATACACCATGTATACGTCATACGAGGAGGTGGGTGAGGGAGTCTTGGATTAGGGGGTCTCCGGACAGCCGGACTATATCATTTGGCCGGACTGTTGGACTATTAAGATACAAGATTGAAGACTTCGTCCCGTGTCCGGATGGGACTCTACTTGGCGTGGAAGGCAAGCTAGGCAATACGGATATGTATAGCTCCTCCTTTGTAACTGACCTTGTGTAACCCTAGCCCCCTCCGATGTCTATATAAACCGGAGGGTTTTAGTCCGTAGGACAACAGACAATCATACCATAGGCTAGCTTATAGGGTTTACCTCTCTGATCTCGTGGTAGATCTACTCTTGTAATACTCATATCATCAAGAACAATCAAGTAGGATGTAGGGTTTTACCTCCATCAAGAGGGCCCGAACCTGGGTAAACATCGTGTCCCCTGCCTCCTGTTACCATCCGCCTTAGACGCACAGTTCGGAACCCCCTACCCGAGATCCGCCGGTTTTGACACCGACAGTGGCCGTCCAATGTCCGGTGACTGGCGGGTTTTGGGCCTGCTCCTCTCCGGCATCGTCATCCATACCGTTGATAACCCACAAGTATAGGGGATCAATTGTAGCCTATTTCGATGAGTAAGAGTGTCGAACCCAACGAGGAGCTAAAGGTAGAACAGATATTCCCTCAAGTTCTATTGACCACCGATACAACTCTACGCACGCTTAACGTTCGCTTTACCTAGAACAAGTATGAAACTAGAAGTACTTTGTAGGTGTTGTTGGATAGGTTTGCAAGATAATAAAAAGAGCATAAATAAAAAGTAGGGGCTGTTTAGATGAAGACACAAGTAAGTTAGTTTTAGTAGAGGGCTTGTTGTCACACAAGAGAGTTATTTGTCCCTAGGCAATCGATAACTAGACCGATAATCATTATTGCAATTTTATTTGAGGGAGAGGCATAAGCTAACATACTTTCTCTTCTGGGATCATATGCACTTATGATTGGAACTCTAGCAAGCATCCGCAACTACTAAAGATCATTAAGGTAAAACCCAACCATAGCATTATAAGGCATCAAGTCCTCTTTATTCCCATACGCAAACAATCTACTTACTCGGGTCTGTGTTTCTATTACCCATGCCACCCACCGTAAGCAAATCATGAACATATTGCAAACCCTACAGCGGGGATCCCTCACGCGTGCGCGACACGGACAGCACCATAGGACAGCACGAATAATAAAACAAGCAACTCAAACCAATCATGATCATCAATTAACCCATAGGACAAAACGGATCTACTCAAACATCATAGGATAGCCATACATCATTGGGAAATAATATATAGTGTTGAGCACCATGTTTAAGTAGAGATTACAACGGGTAAAAGAGGGGTTGCACCGCTGCATAGAGGGGGGAAGAGTTGCTGATGATGGCGGTGAAGTTGTTGGTGTAGATTGCGGTGATGATGATGGCCCCGGCGGTGTTCCGGCGCCACCGGGAGAGAGGGGGAGAGGGCCCCCCTTCTTCTTCTTCCTTGACCTTCTCCCTAGATGGGAGAAGGGTTTCCCCTCTGGTCCATGGCCTCCATGGTGGTGGAGGGGTGAGAGCCCCTCCGAGATTGGATCTGTCTCTCTCTGTTTCTGCGTTTCCTGATTCTGCCCTTTCACCGTTTCTTAAATTCCCGGAGATCCGTAACTTTGATTGGGCTGAATTTTGGACATGATTTTTATTCTGACATTAGCTTTCTTGCAGCAAAAGAAGGGAACCAACCACCTTACGGGGTGGCCACAAGGGCCCAGGGCGCGCCTGACCCCCTGGGGCACGCCCCCCTGCCTCGTGGCCCCCTCGGGCATCGTCTCGCGTTGATTTCACTTCCCAAAATTCACATATATTCCAAAAAAATCTCCGTCAGTTTTTATCCCGTTTGGACTCCATTTGATATGGATTTACCGTGAAACAAAAAACATGCAACAAACAAGAACTGGCACTGGATCAATATGTTAGTCCCAAAAATAGTATAAAAAGTTGCCAAAAGTATATGAAAGTTGTATAATATTAGCATGGAACAATCAAAAATTATAGATATGACGGAGACGTATCAGCATCCCGAAGCTTAATTCCTGCTCGTCCTCGAGTAGGTAAATGATAAAAAAGATAATTTTTTATGTGGAATGCTACCTAGCATAATCTTGATCATGTAATCTAATCATGGCATGAATATTAAGACACGAGTGATTCAAAGCAATAGTCTATCATTTGACATTAAGATAACAATACTTCAAGCATACTAATAAAGCAATCATGTCTTTTCAAAATAACATGGCCAAAGAAAGTTATCCCTACAAAATCATATATTCTGGCTATGCTCCATCTTCACCACACAAAATATTCACATCATCCACAACCCCGATGACAAGCCAAGCAATTGTTTCATACTTTTGACATTCTCAAACCTTTTCAACTTTCATGCAATACATGAGTGTGAGCCATGGACATAGCACTGTAGGTGGAATAGAATATGATGGTGGAGGTTGTGTGGAGAAGACAAAAAAGGAGAAAGTCTCACATCGACGCGGCTAATCAACGGGCTATGGAGATTCCCATCAATTGATGTCAATGTGAGGAGTAGGGATTGCCATGCAATGGATGCACTATGAGCTATAAGTGTATGAAAGCTCAACCTGAAACTAAGTGGGTGTGCATCCAACTTGCTTGCTCATGAAGACCTATGGAATTTGAGGAAGCCCATTGTTGGAATATACAAGCCAAGTTGTATAATGAAAATTCCCACTAGTATATGGAAGTGATAACTCAAGAGACTCTCTATATGAAGAACATGGTGCTACTCTGAAGCACAAGTGTGGTTAAAGGATAATAACATTGTCCCTTCTCTTTTTGTTCTCTTTTTTTGTAGGCTTCTTTGGCCTCTATCTATTTTTGAGGGGGGGGGGCTTCTGTAACGCCCCAGACACACCCGTCAGTGGTCGTTACTCCTGGCAGGATCTAGACTAACCCCACAGATCAATACTAGTCTTTTTGCTCACTTTGTCCTCCCTCGTGCGCACCCGGGAGCAACTTCCCGGTCAGTCACCCATCCTGAAACTACTACAAGCTGAGCACGCTTAACTTTGGAGTTCTTTCCGAATGGGCTCCCGGAAAAGAAGGAATTCCTTATTGATATGAGTTATCATCCCTAATAAGCCAGACTATCACATACACCCCCACTCAGAGGAACCGACGTCCGCGTCGGGCCACAGGAACGTTCCCTCTTGGCACATACGTCTGTGCATCCAGTCCGGTACATGTGACATGCCGTGTGCCATGACGGGTCACAAACATCATGAAAAACATCACCGTGCACCTGTCCGCAAACATCCATGTAACCGCGAGGGTCGGCTCTGATACCAATTTGTAACGCCCCGGACACACCCGCCAGTGGTCGTTACTCCTGGCAGCATCTAGACTGGCCCCACAGATCAATACTAGTCTTTTATGCTCAGTTTGTCCTCACTCGTGCGCACCCGGGAGCAACTTCCCGGTCGGTCACCCATCCTGAAACTACTCCAAGCTGAGCACGCTTAACTTTGGAGTTCTTTCCGAATGGGCTCCGGAAAAGAAGGAATTCCTTATTGATATGAGTTGTCTATCATCCCTAATTAGCCAGGCTATCACAGCTTCTTTGGCCACTTTTATTTTGATCATGGGACAATGTTCTAATAATGAAGATCATCACACTTTTATTTACTTACCTCGATACTAGAACAAATATATGACTCTATATGAATGCCACCGGCGGTGTACCGGGATGTGCAATGATCTAGCGTAGCAATGACATCAAAAAACAGACAAGCCATGAAAACATCATGCTAGCTATCTTACGATCATGCAAAGCAATATGACAATGAATTCTCAAGTCATGTATATGATGATGATGGAAGTTGCATGGCAATATATTTCGAAATGGCTATGGAAATGCCATAATAGGTAGGTATGGTGGCTGTTTTGAGGAAGATATAAGAAGGCTTATGTGTGATAGAGCATATCGTATCACGGGTTTTGGATGCACCGGCGAAGTTTGCACCAACTCTCGAGGTGAGAAAGGGCAATGCACGGTACCGAAGAGGCTAGCAATGATGGAAGGGGGAGAGTGCGTATAATCCATGGACTCAACATTAGTCATAAAGAACTCACATACTTATTGCAAAAATCTATTAGTCATCGAAACAAAGTATTGCGTGCATGCTCCTAGGGGGATAGATTGGTAGGAAAAGACCATTGCTCGTCCCCGATCGCCACTCATAAGGAAGACAATAAATAAATACCTCATGCTCCAACTTTGTTACATAACGGTTCACCATACGTGCATGCTACGGGAATCACAAACCTCAACACAAGTATTTCTACAATCCACAACTACCCACTAGCATGACTCTAATATCATCATCTTTATATCGCAAAACTATTGCAAGGAATCAAACATATCATATTCAGTGATCTACAAGTTTTATGTAGGATTTTATGACTAACCATGTGAATGACCAATTCCTGTCATCTCTCTAAATAGATATAAGTGAAGCAAGAGAGTTTAATTCTTTCTACAAAAGATATACCCACGCTCTAACAAATATAAGTGAAGCAAAAGAGCCTTCAACAAATGACAGTTTTCTAAGTGAAGAGAAACAGGCAATCCAAACTTCAAATGATATAAGTGAAGCACATGAAGCGTTCTATAAAGCCATACTCAAAATATATAAGTGAAGTGCAATGAGCATTCTATAAATCAACCAAGGATTATCTCATACCAGCATGGTGCATCAAAGAAAAGTGAAAACTAAATGCAAAAGACGCTCCAAGATTTACATATATCATATGTCGAATAAAAATATAGCTCCAAGTAAAATTACCGATGATTGTTAGAAGAAAGAAGGGATGCCTTCCGAGGCATCCCCAAGCTTGGTTGCTTGGGAGTCCTTGAATATTACCTTGGGTGCCTCAGACATCCCCAAGCTTAGGCTCTTGCCACTCCTTATTCCTTCATCCATCGTGATATCTCCCAAAACTTGAAAACTTCAATCACACAAAACTTAACAGAAAGTTTGGTACGATCCGTTAGTATAATAAAGCAAATCACTACTCTAAATACTGTTGCAAACCAATTCATATTTTGTTTTTGCATTGTAGCTACTGTAATATAACGTTTCCATGGCTTAATCCACTGATAGAAATCAATAGTTTCATCAAAACAAGCAAACTATGCATCAAAAACAGAATCTGTCTTAAACAGGACAGTCTGTAGTAATCTGAACATTCACCATACTTTTGGTACTCAAAAAATACTGAAAAATTTAGGAAAAATAAAAAATTTGTATAGAAAGACTGCAAAAAGTTTCAGAACCGTTTGACGTTCCAGTAAAAAATGTAAAATCGTACACTACAGCCAAAGTTTCTGTTCTGCACCGCACAAACCAACAGGTAATGTAAACATCCTAAAGGCAAATCTTGGCACATTATTTTTATAATACAATGTAATTGTACAAGGGTATAATTATTTTTGTTGAAAAATTTCTGTAATCAAGATTCAAAAAGTTTCCGTGAGCATGAACAAAGTTCAAGGAGCTCCCCCACTTCAACAACGCTTGTCTCTCTCACTTTCACTTTCCTTTTTGAAAATTTTTGGGTTCCCCTCTTTATTTTTTGTTTTTAAACTATATAAAATCACTCAACAGAAATAAATGACTCTCTAAAACACTCAGGTTGTCTCCCTGGCAGCGCTTTCTTTAAAGCCATTAAGCTAGGCATAAGGTGCTCAAGTAATGAATCCATCCGGATCCCAAGGTATATCAAAGCCAATTTAATTAACAATGATTTGTGATTTAGTAGTGAGCACAAAGTAACATATATCATGCAACAACGAAGTCTAAATCTCTTCCTATGCATCGGCATGTCATAAAAGAACAATTCATGCACACATAGTAAAGGCCAATGCATAGTATAAATAGTTTCTTGCAATTTTATCATATTGGAAACATGATGAGGTGGAGATGTAGTTCCTCTCTCATAATAATTGCAAGTAGGAGCAGAAAGCACATGCATATTATATCTATCAAAATCATCATGTGTAGTAGTGAAATGGAACCCATCAATATAATCCTTAATAAGGGCAAACTTCTATGATATAGTGTAGTGAGGAGAATTCAAATAGATAATAGGACTATCATGCGTGGGTGCAACAACAACAACTTCATGTTTAATAAGGAACTATAGCAAGTTCATCTCCATAAGCATAATTCATATTGACATCTTGGCCACAAGCATAGCGAGCATCATCATAAAGGGATATTTCAAAAGAATCAACGGGATCATAACAATCATCATAGCAACCATCCTTCGGTAAGCACGAAGGGAAATTAAACAATGTATGAGTTGAAGAGTTACTCTCATTAGAAGGTGGGCACGGGTAGCTAATCCGCTCTTCCTCCTTTTGTTCTTCGCTCTCCTCATCATCTTTTTTATCCAATGAGCCCACAGTTTCATCAATTTCTCCTTCCATAGACTCCTACAAAATATTAGTCTCTTCTTGGATAGCGGAGACTCTCTCAATAAAATCATCAATATCAGAATTGAATTCATAATTTTCATAGCAATATTTAAGTATAGCAAAATTTTCAGGTCTGTAAATAGCATCATCAAGATTTTCACACTCTTAAAACAAAGATTCAATTTCATAAGCACCCATAAAAGCAATGAATTCTTCTATTCGTTCCACATCATAGTAATCATATTTACCATTAGCATAAGAAGCTAAGCTTTCATTATCATTAAATTCGCATGAAAAGGGAAGGTGTGGAGCCTTCATCCTAGAGCAACAAGTATAATCATATCTCAAGCATAGTTGTCGAGCATACCAATGCAACATATAAATTTGATCCCATAATAGTTTCCCTTTTTGAGTCAAGCAATAATCCTTAAAATATTCACATTGATCCAACGTGTCTCCCATTATATAATTGAATGGGGTTTTCTTAGGATTATCAAAGTAGTACATAATATCTTTCACATAATGAGTGAGGGAGTCCTGGATTAGGGGGTCTCCGGATAGCCGGACTATATACTTTGGCCGGACTGTTAGACTGTGAAGATACAAGATTGAAGACTTCGTCTCGTGTCCGGATGGGACTCTACTTGGCGTGGAAGGCAAGCTAGGTAATACGGATATGGATATCTCCTCCTTTGTAACCGACCTTGTGTAACCCTAGCCCTCTCCGGTGTCTATATAAACCGAAGGGTTTTAGTCCGTAGGACAACAATCACAACATACAATCATACCATAGGCTAGCTTCTAGGGTTTAGCCTCTCTGATCTCGTGGTAGATCTACTCTTGTACTACCCATATCATCAATATTAATCAAGCAGGACGTAGGGTTTTACCTCCATCAAGAGGGCCCGAACCAGGGTAAAATATCGTCTCCCCTGCCTCCTATTACCATCTGGCCTAGACACACAGTTCAGGACCCCCTACCCGAGATCCGCCGGTTTTGACACCGACATTGGTGCTTTTATTGAGAGTTCCGCTATGTCGTCGCCACCAGGAAGGATGTCTCATCCCGTCTTTAAAGACGGCACTGTTGCTAAGGGAGCTTTGGCTATCGGCCAAACTCTCCGGCTAGGTGGTTTTCTTATGACCGCATGTTCGGCCGCTGTGCCGACGATGACTTTTCGGGTCATCGAAAGCAATCTTCACGTCAACTCGGAACTCGCCGAGCAGTTAGATCCAATGGAGCTCTCTTCCCTGAACGAGCTCTTGGATCGCATCGCCACCCTGGGAGTCGCTATAGACTACGATCAGATTGGGCCTAAACCCGATCTGAGAGAGTTCAACTCTTCCAAGGTCACTCATCACGTTGCAGTGGTGGAGGAACAATACGGCAACCCTTCATCTATCTTAAGGACTAGCTATGTCCGGATTCCTGATCCCTCCAAGCCGGATACCTGTGGAGGGGAGGACGTCACTCAAGACCTGAACCTAGAGTCAGGCAGCGGGCTAGATTTATTGAAAAACATCCAAGAATCCAAACTTCCGAGTTCGGAAACTCCTTGGCCCCTGAGTCTCAGATTGGGTGAGGATTCGGGTTCAATTCCACCCACCCACCCAAACATAAGCGATCTATCCCAAATTAGGCAAGAGCGCGAAGAAACAGTACAACATTACTGGGTCAAATTCCTCCTGGTCATGAACAGGATAAAGGACTGCCGCGAGGAAGACGCAATTTCATTCTTCTACAATAATTGCACGGACAAGGGAATCCTCAATGCCATATGTCGCCGCAAAATTACACGCTATGCCGACTTGGTGTCCATAGTACAAAAGTACTGTGCGATGGAACGTGCCTGGAAAACCGAAATAAAATTTTGGGATAATCCCGCCCTGAATACAAACCTAGTCCAAAATAAAAGGGTGCATTATCACAATACACTTGGGTTAACTACCAAAAAGCAAAAGCCCTCTACGGGGCAAGGAACCGTACTGGAGGGATGGCTCAACGGACCCTACAAAATTCATAGTATAGTGGATGCAATACCAACGCACAACCTTAGAGCATGTTGGATACTCCGGCAGGTGGCCAAAAGTGGTGAGGATCTACTCCTCCCAAATACCACAGAGCACCATCCCGTGGACAACAATACGGTGTTAACAGTCTTTGAGACCTTCGCGTCAAATAATAGACGCAAGCGAACACTTCGCAGCATGGCCGAAATCTGCCACATAGCAGAAACAAATCCTTGGAGTGACACGGCTATTACCTTCAATGCCAGTGAGGAACCTAAATTCCGAACAGCCCGAGCACCAGCCGCACTGGTCCTTAGTCCAATCGTGGATGGCTTTCGACTCACCAAGGTACTCATGGATGGCGGCAGCGGATTAAACCTCATCTATGAGGAAACTCTTCAAAAGATGGAAATAGACTGAAGCCGCATTGAGCAAAGTAGCACAACCTTTAGAGGAATCATCCCCAGTCGGGAAGCACGCTGTGCTGGGAAAATCACACTAGATGTGGTATTCGGTTACAGGTCCGAAGAAATTACATTCCAAGTGGCCCCGTTCAGCAGCGGATACCACGCTCTATTAGGGCGGGAGGCGTTTACAATCTTCCAAACCATACCCCATTACAGGTACATGAAGCTCAAAATGCCCGGGCCCAATGGAATCATCACTCTTGCTAGTGATCCGGACATAGCACTCCGCGCCGAAAATAAGACAGCCGCACTGGCCCTTGAGGCACTATCCGAAGCCCTAGTGGCCGAGGAACTAACTGCGCTACGCTCCATGGTGAACAGGGATGAAGTGATACTCGATAAAAGATCCAAGTCCACCTCCTTTAAACTGGCGGACGAAATAGTCAAATTCCAAGTCCATCCAATGGACCCTACAAAAACAGCTTCCATCGGGGCATAATTAAACCCTGATGTCGATGCCACACTGCAAGAGTTCCTACGCGAGAACTGGGACATTTTTTCCTGGCACCCTTCAGACATGCCAGGAATCCCACGCACGATGGCCGAGCACAGCCTAAATATCCTAAAAGGATTCAAGCCAGTCAAGCAGGCTCTTCGGCGTTTCTCCAAACCTAAGAGACAAGCCATGGGAGAGGAACTAGCCAAGCTATTGGAGGCCGGATTCATCAGAGACATAAAACATCCGGACTGGCTAGCAAACCTGGTGATGGTACCAGAGAAGGACAAATCCTGGCGCTTGTGCGTCGATTTTAAGGACCTTAACAAGGCCTGCCCAAAGGATCCCTTCCTCCTCCCCCGCATCGATCAAATCATCGATGCTACCACAGGACACGATTCATTGTGTTTCCTCGACGCATACTTCGGCTACCATCAAATAAAAATGGCAGAGCCAGACCAAGCCGCAACGGCATTCATCACACCATACGGCCCATTCTGCTTCAACACAATGCCCTTCGGGCTCAAAAACGCCGGCGCAACATATCAGCGCATGATTCAGACATGTCTGGCAAACCAGGTCGGCAAAATAGTGGACGCATACGTAGATGACGTGGTCGTTAAAACCAAACATGTCGAAACTCTAGTAGACGACTTGAGGCTCACATTCAATAACCTCCGAACATATGATATCAAGATCAATCCGGAAAAATGTGTTTTCGGCGTACCAGCCGGAAAGCTCCTGGGATTCATTGTCTGCAGTAGAGGTATTGAAGCTAATCCGGCCAAAATTCGAGCATTGTCACAGTTGGCTACCCCAATAGACCTCAAACAAATACAAAAATTGACTGGATGCGTGGCGGCTCTAAGCCGCTTTATCTCCCTCTTGGGAGAAAAGGCATTACCCCTTTATCGCCTCCTCCGGCGCACCGAACACTTCGAGTGGACGGATGCAGCCACGGCCGGACTCAACGAAATAAAAGCCATATTGGCAACAAACCCAGTCCTGGTCGCGCCAAACAATGGCGAACCAATGCTATTATACATTGCGGCAACTCATCAAGTAGTAAGCGCAGTGCTCGTCGTCGAACGAGAAGCGGACGGACACAAATTCCCCCTTCAAAAGCCGGTTTACTATGTGTCCACTATCCTTACTCCATGCAAATCACGGTACCCGCATTATCAAAAGATAGCGTACGCGGTATTTATGGCATCCCGGAAGCTGCGACACTACTTTCAAGAGTGTTCGATAACGGTAGCCTCGGAAGTACCACTTAACGATATTATAAACAACCGCGACACGACGGGCCAGATTGCCAAATGGGCCATTGAGCTCCTCCCGTTCGACATAACTTACAAGCCACGGCGAGCTATTAAATCGCAAGTTTTGGCTGACTTCGTCGCCGAGTGGACGGAAGCCGAACTCCCTAAGGAGTACGGCACATATTCAAACTGGATCATGCACTTTGACGGCTCCAAAATGTTGGCTGGTCTGGGGGCTGGCGTCGCTTTGACGTCCCCAACAGGAGATTCAGTTCAATACGTACTACAGATAATGTATACGGACTCCAACAACGCAGCCGAATATGAGGCCCTTCTACATGGTCTCCGGATGGCAGTATCCATGGGCATTCAACGCCTAGAGGTGCGCGGGGATTCGAACCTCGCGATATCCCAAATAAATGGAGACTTTGATGCCAAGGATTCGAAAATGGCAGCTTATCGCAATGCCGTCCTAAAAATGTCAGCTCGGTTCGAGGGGCTCGAATTTCACCATGTGGCTCGGGAAAATAATCAGGCGGCGGATATCCTCGCCCGCATCGGCGCAAAACGCGATGCGGTCCCTCCCAACATATTCCTGGAAAGACACTTCAAGCCATCCGTAGCATGGGAAGGGGACACCGGTAACAACAGTCCGGACCCGACCAAAATACCCGATATCGAACTCTCTGACACAATCGGAGGCTCCGCCACCGAAATAACACATTCAGCCCATGAAATAATGGCCATTATTGCCCCGTGGACAGAACCATTTCTGGCCTACCTAACTAGAAAGGAACTTACGAAGGACCAAAATGAGGCACGCTGCATAGTGCGGCGATCTAAGGCCTACAGGGTCCATGAGGGAGAATTGTACAAAAAAAGCGCTACCGGAGTCCTTCAAAGGTGCATCTCCGAAGAGGAAGGGCGGAACCTTTTGGCAGAAATTTACGCCGGACTCGGCGGTCATCACGCTGGAGCCCGGGCTCTTGTAAGCAAGGCCTTCCATACAGGATTCTATTGGCCAACGGCCCGGGCAGATGCACAGGACTTGGTCCAACGTTGCGCCGGTTGCCAGCTCTTTGCAAATCAAAGCCACATGCCACCCACCGCCCTCCAAACAATCCCCATTATATGGCCCTTCGCGGTCTGGGGGCTTGACATGGTTGGACCCCTTAAAGGGGGAACCCACAAGAAATAATACTTATTGGTCATGGTGGATAAATTCACCAAATGGATAGAGGCTAAACCAGTTAAAACAGCCGAATCCGGACCGGTGATAGATTTCATATCCGGGGTTGTCCACCGTTACGGCGTCCCCCACAGCATCATCACTGATAACAGCACGAACTTCACGGCCGACAAGGTAAAACTCTGGTGCAGCAAAATGGGCATCAAGCTCGATTATGCTTCAGTCTATCACCCACAAACCAATGGTCAAGTCGAACGAGCAAATGGTCTTATAATGAGTGGCATTAAACCCAGATTAGGGCGCTCCTTAACGGAGTCTGACACGCACTAGGTAGAGGAGCTCGACTCCGTACTCTAGGGGCTGCGGACCACACTGAATCGTAGTACCGGATACACACCATTTTTTATGGTGTACGGCGCAGAGGCAGTCCTGCCCTGTGACATAATTCATGACTCACCTCGAGTGCACATGTACGAAGAAAGAGAAGCCGAGCTCGATCGGCAGGACAGTCTGGACACCTTGGAGGAAGAGCGTGACGTAGCCAAAGCCCGTTCCGCATTTTACCAGCAACAGGCTCGCGGATACCAAAGCAGAGAAGTACGGGCCAAAACTTATAATGTTGGCAAACTAGTTCTACGACTGCCGGATAAGAAAAAGAACAAGCTCGAGCCCAAATGGGAAGGTCCCTTCATTATCGACCAAGTTCTGACCGATGGAGCGTACCGACTGTGGGATGCATCGACTAGTCGACTCGAGCCGAACCCATGGAACGTAGCCAGGCTTCGAAGATTCTACGCCTAGCACCGGACTCTATGTTAGTCCCCTCCCTTTGACCATTTTCTGCATATGCATCATCTGTCTTGTTTCCCTTTCTTTCTTTTATTTCTCTAGGCCTTCAAGGGTCACCTTGTGCCTCACTCGTACATTACAGGGCGCTAGCCACACTCTTCATACCTGGGGGCTTCTTTCAAAGAAGCTTAAATTATTTACCTGGGCCTCACGCCCAACACATGTGTTATACTTCCGCATGTACCTTTTTTCACCATTATATGCATCGATATGACTTATGTTTTGGCCAAGCTGAGTTGCCTGGCTCTTGTATTTATGCCCTATGTTCCCGTTAATTCAGCTAGGGCATAAGGGGAGCACCTCTGCGATTTTTACTGCCGGGTCAGCCGGACATGTACCTCAGACTCGGTGAAGCCGAAAGCTAGCGTTCTTAAGGGAATATTCGGTCGGTGAATAAAAGATGACTTTTATTTATTATCCATATCTACCCCCAGATGCTTTTTCTGCGCTTCTTATCACAGTCCGGACATGCACTTTAGGGCATGCTTACCCAGGGAAAGGAACCCTTAACGGAACAATTCTCCCTGGAAGATGTTTCTTACTAACCATGTAATATAACATAATTAGTTGGGCACTTGTCTGATAAAGCACTAATGACCCATATGCCTGGTCTCCACGCATGCCCCGGTTCTTACATAACCGAGAGGGTATTCGGATACACTCCGGACCGTCGGGTCCCGAGGTTGAAGCGAAAAGGTCTGCCACGACAAACGATCTACAATCCAGCTAGAAGGCATTATACATGTCACTTTAAAATTACATAGTCAATTTGACTGGTTGAATTCCTCTTCAATACCATCCAGTAGGCTGTCTAGTCTACAGTCCTGTTGGGAATACTTTGCGGCCAATTCTACTTGGCCGTACACTAAGCTCAGAGGGATCTCCTTCCCATCAGGCCCCACAGGTCCGACTTCGGCCATGTGGTTCGGGTCAGCCTTCGTGTACCGTGTCTTCACCATTGCCCAGGCTTCCCTAGCGCCCTGACGGCAGGCCGATATCTTCCATAATCAGAAGCGCCGCCGCGCTCCCTTCAGCTTTTCTGCAAGCTCTCCAAGGCCTTCGGGTATGGAGACGGATGGCCACAAGGCCTGGGCGACACCTTGCATCACCTGCCGAACTCGTTCGTGCAGCTGTGAGAGCTTGGGAAGAAGGTCACCCGTTGAACCGGGCATTTCCTCGGCAGGACGACCTGTTAGCATACCTACAGACATAACTCTGTCAGCCAGCTTCCTCGCCGAACTCTTTTTCAAAGTTCGTTCAAGCACTTACTAAATATGCCGCGTCGAAGCCGCCGATTCTCCTTAACAGAGTCCGACAGTTGGGCACGAACATCTTTTAGTTCCACGCCCAGCTTGGTGTTGGCATCTAGGAGATCATTCTTCTCCTGCCTCACCCTCATAAGCACGCTCTCACCGGCCTTCAGCTGGCGTAAGAGCTTTTTCTTATCCGGATTTACTCCAGCGTCATCTGCAATTTTATCGTCAGATCTGCATATACGCCGCATTATATATGATACTTATCATTCGAAGGATATGTTACCAGAGGGGGTCTCTTTGGGCTCCCCTGTTGCGGCCAGTGCGGCCTGAAGTTGGGCTTTGCACACTTCCAGCTCCTGGGACAGTTGAGTATTCTTTTCTGTAAGAACCTGCATAACAAATGATCCTTAAATCAGTTATCCTAACTATTTCAAGTCTCAGGGGCTATTGATATATATAATCACCAAATTTTCTCACCCGTATGTCTTTTACATACTGCTCCGTGGCTCTGGCTAGACCATTTTGAGCGGCATAGAGGTACGCGTCTCCCGAGTTGAAGGCATCCAATGCCTCTTGGGAGAAACAAGCGTCACGAAGAACAGTCCGGTGACGCCTGTGGTTCATGGCACTTTCCACCTCAGAATTGGTGGCGGACAGTTTATCCGCATCCTCTGTCGGAGGAGCGCCCGACGCACGCCTCGCATTCGTTCCCGCCTCCGAATCCGGCCTTGGAGCCTGGCTGGTGGAGGCGTGATTAGTAGCCTCTCCAGGTATAGTCCGGCGAGCGCTCTTTTTCCTGAAAAGAAGGCATGGGCGTTAGTATGCCGCTGAGAATAATGTCTTGCAATAAAAATGGCGCGCCGTATCGCTGCACCGGTGTCTCAATCCGGACTGCGGGTCTTTGCATCCTGCCTGGCCTCGCGGCCCCTTGTTGGCTAGTCGCCACAGGCTCGACCTTCTACCTCAAGGACCTCCCCTGCAAAACATGGCTGTTATACGGCAATCAAAAACACGCAAGGATGGATCCCCTTTCGAAGTGCTGGGACTTCGGTCTTAGTCACCTGTGAGGCTGGAAGTAGCCCAGGGTAATCGGTCGTAATGGCCACCAAAGCATTGTCATTACTCGATTGGTAGAATACCCCTTCGATCAGCTCCACAGATATGTCCGGATCCTCCTAGGAGGCCGGGTAAAGGGACCGTCCAGGGTCCTCGGGTTGTGGAGGGGGGTTGTTTATCTCCTTTACAGCTTGGCGCAGCTCCTGTGATGAAATTGCTAGACTGAATACTTAAATACAGGAATCCAAAACAGATGGGCGAGAAAAAGTCTCCGCTTACCCAGCTCGGAGGATTGTACATAGAAAATCCGCCCTGCGGGTTGACACGAAGGAATTCCTCCTCTTCTCCCTTGTACAAAGTGGATAAGATCTTTATTAGATCAACAGCAGATCCCTGCCCTTTGCGGCCGTGGCGGGTGGCGTCATCCTCCCCGTTGAAATCCCATATGGGGTGCCCTCTATATTGAAGCGGCTGCACCCCCCTCATAATACGTATGGCCATGACCTCGATCATGGTCAATCCGGATCGAGCTAAAAAACTTATCCGGCTCATCAGGTAAAGAACTTCCCTGTCATCTTCCTCCAGGGAGCTCCATGGACGCCAGCTCCGGCGCTTCTTCAAAGGGGCGTTGTCGAATTCAGGAAGGCCGATTCTAATAGGATCCGGGAGGGGGACGTCTTCTATATAAAACCATTCTGAAGGCCAGTCTTCGGACGTCTTCTTTAGGGTTCCGGACAGGTATCCGGTCCTGGCAATACGCCACACTTCGGCTTCGCCCACTTGATATATTGACCCCTTCTAAGAACAGGGCACAAGGCAGAACAGCTTCTTCCATAGAGCGGAATGAGCCTCACAGCCCAAAAACAAGTGGCAAAGGGCTACGAATCCCGCGATATGCAGCATGGAGGTAGGCGTAAGGTTATGCAACTGGAGGCCGTAGAACTCTAGGAGCCCCCGAAGAAAAGGATGAATTGGAAATCCGATCCCTCTTACCAAATAAGGGACAAGGCATACCCGCTCTCCCTTGGAGGGATTGGGAAGGCCCTCCGCTTGCTCTCCGCCATTATAGGTGGCAAGCCCGGCTCGAACCGGGACCATGTACGCTGGGGAAAGAAATCCCTTGGTCTGAAGCATCACTAATTTGCTATGCGGGACAGAACATCTCTCCCAATCTCCAGGCTTGGGGCTAGGGGGCGAGAGGAGGAGTTGCATCGACCGGCCATGATGGAATGGATCTCTGTTGAATGCGCTCCGATGAAGGCTCGCCAAGGGAGGATGGTGTGATTTGGATCTGAATCCTCGTCTTTTTAATAGGCAGCTCATTCACACAGCTAGGGGGTAAATGTAAAATCACCCTGGCTCTTCACATTTGCTCGACACGTGGAAAGTGGTCATTATTGGGCATGGAAGCCAAGGAGTGCACATTCACAAGAGGCCGGACACTATTTCGACAGGTACACGGAATTTGGAGAGGAACCCACCCTGCAATGCCGAAGACAATACTGCGCGCCGGACTCATCGTCATTGAAGCCTGGTTCAGGGGCTACTGAGGGAGTCCTGGATTAGGGGGTCTCCGGACAGTCGGCTATATACTTTGGCCGGACTGTTAGACTATGAAGATACAAGATTGAAGACTTCGTCTCGTGTCCAGATGGGACTCTACTTGGCGTGGAAGGCAAGCTAGGCAATACGAATATGGATATCTCCTCCTTTGTAACCGACCTTGTGTAACCATAGCCCCCTCCGGTGTCTATATAAACCGAAGGGTTTTAATCCATAGGACAACAATCACAACATACAATCATATCATAGGCTAGCTTCTAGGGTTTAGCCTCTCTGATCTTGTGGTAGATCTACTCTTGTACTACCCATATCATCAATATTAATCAAGCAGGAAGTAGGGTTTTACCTCCATCAAGAGGGCCCGAACCTGGGTAAAACATCGTGTCCCCTGCCTCCTATTACCATCCGGCCTAGACGAACAGTTCGGGACCCCCTACCCGAGATCCGCCGATTTTGACACCGACAATGAGCATCGAGGGTTTTAGGAGGTTCCCCATCTCCATGAGTAGCAAGTAAACCTAATTTTTTTGGTATTTCGTGTTCCATATCCATAACTAAAGATACAGAACAACTTGGAACAACAAATAAAAATTACTTAGTGATAAAGCAAACAAGCACACACAAGAATATTCACCCCACGCTATAACTCCCCAACAACGGTGTCAGAAAAAGGTCTTGATAACCCACAAGTATAGGGGATCAATTGTAGCCTCTTTCGATAAGTAAGAGTGTCGAACCCAACGAGGATCTAAAGGTAGAACAAATATTCCCTCAAGTTCTATCGACCACCGATACAACTCTACGCACGCTTAACGTTCGCTTTACCTAGAACAAGTATGAAACTAGAAGTACTTTGTAGGTGTTGTTGGATAGGTTTGCAAGATAATAAAGAGCGCGTAAATAAAAAGTAGGGGCTGTTTAGATGAAGACACAACTAAGTTAGTTTTAGTAGAGAGCTCGTTGTCACACAAGAAAGTTATTTGTCCCTAGGCAATCAATAACTAGACTGGTAATCACTATTGCAATTTTATTTGAGGGAGAGGCATAAGCTAACATACTTTCTCTTCTTGGATCATATGCACTTATGGTTGGAACTCTAGCAAGCATCCGCAACTAGTAAAGATCATTAAGGTAAAACCCAACCATAGCATTATAAGGCATCAAGTCCTCTTAATTCCCATACGCAAACAACCTACTTACACAGGTCTGTGTTTCTATCACTCACGCCACCCACCATAAGCAAATCATGAACATATTGCAAACCCTACAGCGGGGATCCCTCACGCTTGCGCGACATGGAGAGCATCATAGGACAGCACCAATAATAAAACATGCAACTCAAACCAATCACGATCATCAATTAATCCATAGGACAAAACAGATATAATCAGACATCATAGGATAGCCATACATCATTGGGAAATAATATATAGCGTTGAGCACCATGTTTAAGTAGAGATTACAACGGGTAAAAGAGGGGTTGCACCGCTGCATAGGGGGGGAGTTGGTGATGATGGCGGTGAAGTTGTTGGTGTAGATTGCGGTGATGATGATGGCCCCAGCGGTGTTCCGGCGCCACCAGGAGAGAGGGGGAGAGGGGCCCCCTTCTTCTTCTTCTTCTTCTTCCTTGACCTTATCCCAAGATGGGAGAAGGGTTTCCCCTCTGTCCATGGCCTCCATGGCGGCGGAGGGGCGAGAGCCCCTCCGGGATTGGATCTATCTCTCCATCTCTCTCTGTTTCTGCGTTTCCTGATTCTGCCCTTTGACCGTTTCTTAAATTCCTGGAGATCCGTAACTCCGATTGGGCTGAATTTTCGACACGATTTTTATCCGGATATTAGCTTTCTTGCAGCGAAAGAAGGGCACCAACCGCCTTACGGGGTGGCCATGAGGGCCCAGGGCGCGCCTGACCCCCTAGGTGCGCCAACCTGCCTCATGGCCCCCTCGGGCATCATCTCGCGTTGATTTCACTTCCCAAAATTCACATATATTCCAAAAAAATCACCGTCAGTTTTTATCCCATTTGGACTCCGTTTGATATGGATTTACTGCGAAACAAAAAACATGCAACAAACAGGAACTAGCACTTGGCACTGGATCAATATGTTAGTCCCCAAAATAGTATAAAAACTTGCCAAAAGTATATGAAAGTTGTATAATATTGGCATGGAACAATCAAAAATTATAGATACGACGGAGACGTATCAACCGTCGATGTCTTTGGAGGCGTAATCAAGCATGTCGGTTAGGTCCTCGACAGTGGCTATGAAGTGGGTGGTGGGTGGGAAGTAGAATTCCCTATTTCCAGCCCCTAGTCCGGGTTGGGCGTGATTCAGAAGCGGTTCCTCTATGATGATGAGGGATCGCATTAAGTCTAGGGCCTCATTTAAGCGCGGGGTTTGGACGGAGTCGAAAGTTTCTGGGCCGAGCTCGCATGACGCGGGCCTCTAGGGTTCGGAATTAGTGTTCGGAGAAGAGTCCGCCCTTGCATTGATTGCCGGAGACGTTACTCTCTCTGGTTTTCCGATGTTGAGCTCTAAGGCCGCAGAGAGTCCGGCGGGCTCTAGACTCCCATCTTCGGACCTGATGACGCACTCCGGATCTAAGGCCAGAGGGGTGGTTGGGGTCACGAACCCTTGGAAGATCAAGTCTCTCGGATATCAGCGACATAGTTTAGATTTCCAAAACTGATCTGGTGACCAGGGGCGTAGCTGCCGATCTGCTCCAGATGGCCAACCGAGTTGGCCCGTAGTGCGAAGCCGCCGAATACAAAGATCTGGCCGGGGAGAAAAATCTCCTTCGCGGTAGCGTTGTTGTAGATGATTAATGGAGCCATCGAGCCTTTTGACGATGACACAGTGGAACTCTCAATGAAAGCACCAATGTCGGTGTCAAAATCGGCGGATCTCAGGTAGGGGGTCCCAAACTACGCGTCTAAGGATCGATGGTAACAGGAGACAGGGGACACGATGTTTACCCAGGTTCGGGCCAGCTTGATGGAGGTAATACCCTACTTTCTGCTTGATTGATTTTGATGAGTATGGGAGTCACAAGAGTTGAGCTACCACGAGATCATAATGGCTAAACCCTAGATGTCTAGCCTATGTGATTATGATTGTCATTGCCTCTACGGACTAAACCCTCCGGTTTATATAGACACCGGAGGGGGATAGGGTTGTACAGAGTCAGTTTAGAGAGAAAGGAATCTTCATATCCGCATGCTAAGCTTGCCTTCCATGCCAAGGAGAGTCCCATCCGGACACGAGGGAAGGCCTTCTTGTATCTTCATGGCCCATCTTTCCGGCTCACGTCACGTAGCCCGAACGCCCGAGGACCCCATAATCCTGGACTCCCTCAGCGGCGTTGGTCGTGGGCGGTGGTGAAGCGCGGGGCAAGGCGGCGGAGCTGCGGCGGTGGCGGAACTCCGGCGAGTTCGTGCGGGAGCTGCAAGGGGGTTTCGGGTGCTACGTATTTGAGGAAAAACGAGGCCGGTATCGAGGGGTATATAAATAGGGGCTTCTTGCTCGAGGGGATAGGCGGGAGGAGAGTCCCGAGCGGACTCGGCGTCCGCGTACAGGAGCAGGACTCCTGCTGCCTTGCGGGAGGAGGAAGAATGACCTGACAGGTGGGGTCCACCTGTCGGCGAGTGGGAGCGGGCGAGAGAGAGAGAGAGAATGGTGGCGGCGTACCGCTTCGGCGGAAGAGGCGGTCCGGGGCTTAAAGGCCAGTTGGGCCGGCTGGCTAGCGGTCGCCCTGAGCGGCGGAAATCTTTTTTTGAATATAAGTGAGAGAGTAAAAGTCAGAAAAGAAAAAATAAAGATAATTTTTTCCTAGAGAAGAAATATATCAAAATTCTTAGAATAAAACGAACAAAAATATGAACTAATTTTCAGAGGAAAATAAATTACTAAAAAACATTTTTATTAATAACTTCAAATTGGATTTGAATTTGATTTTCAAATCTTTTGCAAATAGTTTTCTGTTTTATTTATTAAAATGTTTAATAAAATATTTCTCAAATCTTCTCCGAATTTTGAAGGGTCATGTTTCCTTCACTCTATTATTATATATTCAGAGGATTTGAGATGATTTGAAATTCTAACTGAAAAGAGAAAAATCCAACTAGTGCTCCAAATAAGTTTTGAAATTGGTACTCATTACTCCCCACTCTATTTCATAAATATTTCAAGAAGTCATATATCTTCTCTCATGAAAATCCTTGAGTGGCACATAGTTTCTGAGTTTGAATTAGTTTCAAATGGAAATCATATCTTTCAAAAAAAACCTTTTTATTTCAAATGGAAGAAGTCTTGTTATCTTCACTCTAGGGATTGTTTTGAATTTAAATTTTGAATTCCATGGAACCAAAAGCAAGAATGAAATTTTAGAAAAGTCCTTTTATTCCCTCTCATTTAACTTTCAAAAAGTTTTATATTCCATTCAATTTCACACAACAAATCACACAAGCAATCATTATTACTTAATTAATATAACATTCCAAAATTTATAATTTTGGGAAGTTACAACCGGCTCCCAAGCCAAGCCAGGGACATGGCCTGGTTGCTGCCGCCACGGCCGAAGGGCCTCTTCCTCATGAGCTGCTCCATATTCGCCGTCGTGCTTCCCATCGCCACCCCGCTCTTCTAGTACGTGCAGCTCGGCGCGTGGACCATCGTCGAGGCGCGCCTCGTCCGTATACGCCATGCTTGGGGACTACCTCCAGCACCAACATGTCTCGTTAACCAACATGGCCGCCACACGATTGATAACATCTGCCTGAATTCGAAGAGGATGACACCTGGACGACGGAGACCGGCTCGGCTCGACAAAAACTACCACACCATTAGAAAGAGACCACATCCCACGGGATGAAGAAAAACGGAAGGAAACACTGTCGTATTTATAGACTTTCCAAAGCACCAGAAGCAGCGATCGAGCGATGCCCAGAATCGTCATCGGAAGCGGCGTCCGGAAACAACGGTGCAAGAGTCCCTTCGGGGACATCCGATAAAAAAAGAACAACGGTGCAAGCGGCGCCACCTAGAGTTACGTAGCCCAACACGTGCCGACCAATCAGAACCAAATTTGTCCAACCTCACGACGTGGCAGCACATTCAACAATCAATGCATATACGCAACAAAATATCTACAACTCTCCATGAATATCCTAGCTGAAAAAACATCATAAAAACAGCCGCACGTACAACACCCACATGCATGCATATCGCAATGGCGGCATCCCATATGACCACCATAAAAATCCATTCGAATAGGAAACTAACAAAATACTCAAATCAGATGGAATGCATGTAAGAGAACACGTAGTCACATCAACTGGGGATGCAAACTACCATAAAAAAACTGGACATGCAAACAATAATCACTAACCGCTCCCGCATATCGTACCCAGCCAGAAAAGAAGGCAAAAAAATTTCACCCCAAAATCGCTGGTACACACGAGAAATGTACCCCGTCATTTCCCAAACTATGCACGTGTCAGCCGTCTATTGGACTTTTTTCCCTGCCAGAACAAGTGGTCAAACGTGGTGAGAAAATCTTCATTGGAAATAGTGGCTTGGGTATATGTCACTTCAACGAAACCACACTTCCATCTATGACTAGGAAGACATACAACCATCTGATTTAAAGGCTTGACAAGCAACACATCTGAAAGCCTTATAAGACATTATTCCATCTCGAGAGTTTTCACAACCACACATACGATACGCAAGCACAAAAACTGCACGCTGGTGCAATTCCAGCCACACAAGCTCATTGCCTTATTCGCGACACCAACAAGAAAACGCCACGCAGATCAGTGATCGGAATCGGATCCCACGATGCGAAATCCCGCCTAGCAAATCACGGCTTCTTGGGAACCATTTGTGCGGCGAGCTTCTTGACGGCCGGCCTCGCCATGAGCCTCTCCCACCAAGCCTTGACGTGCGGGTACGAGTCGAAGAGCGCCGCGTGAGGCGTGGCCATGAAGTAGAAGGTGTAGGGGAAGTGGTTGAGGTCGGCGAAGCTGACGAAGTCCCCGGCGAGGTACTCGTGCTGGGACAGGCGCGCCTCGTAGACCTCCAGCACCTTCTTCAGCTTCTCCAGGCTTTCGTCCACCACCGTCTGGTTGGTCGGCAGGCCGCGCATCAGCGGGTTGATGAGGCACTCGTACACGATCGGCGAGATGGCCGGGTTGTAGGTGTGCGCGTCGACCTCCGTCCATACATCCACCATGGCGGCCTCCTTGAGGTTGCCTTCCCTCAGCAGGTCGACTTCGTTCTTCTTGTACTTGCGAAGCACGTACTTTGCAATTGCGCGTGACTCTGAAAATAGAACAAAACAACGAGGTTTTAGGGAATTTGAGAGGATGTTTGAACATCGAGCATCCACGGGAAACAATTCACTTTCCTAGTAGTCTAGTACTTCCCTTGAAAAGAAGCATTAGCTTTACTAGTCGGTCCCATTAAGATGCCGCGAAACAGAGGCCAAGCAAGTAACATTTCTTTTGACAAGGACAAAGTAACTGAAAAAGGCAAACTAATCATACCGAAGAGAAGCAGATCCCCATCCTGGAAAGCAGGGATTTGGCCGAACGGCTGCAAGAAATCGAAACATCTTGCATCAGAACCAAAACAAGCTGATACGAGAAACCAGAGGATTTGAGTGGTCGGGGAGCTTACGTTTCTGACGAGATGCTCGGGGCTCTTGTGCTCCATGGCCTTGAAATCGATGTCGACCACCTCGTACTCGGCGCCGACCTCCTCCAGGCACACCAGCACCCGGGCCACGTTCGTCGACATGGCCGGCCCGAACACCTTCACCGGCGCCATTTTTTCCCTTGGTTGCTGCTACACGCGAGAGAGTGAGAGATCGGGTTGTGTTAGTGTGTTGCTGTGTTGAGCGGTGTGCAGCATGACGCAAACTCCTCCCCATTTTATACGGCATCAAAGTGTCCGGGTAGGTGGCTAGTGCCTTGGTGGGATGGTGGGATGGTTGGACGTGAGCTCTCCAGAAGGTTGAAGGGGAGACCGTGAGGTGTGGGCTGACGGGTGCAGTCAATTAGTGCATCACGGCTCCGGTCAGCGAGGTGGGTGCCATTGCTTTCCGTGATGTTTCTAGAACAGCGGCCACGATTTGTCGGGCCGAGCTACCCGGGCATTCCTTTTTCCAGATCCAGCCTCTTCTTTTCATTTTCCTACGGTTTTACCCGCGATTAAGCTGTTCTTTCTTCTTTGTCCGTGCTTTCGTGTTGGTCCTCTAATCTCTCATGTACTACTAGTTATACTCCCTCCGTCTCATAATATAAAACGTTTATTGACACTATACTTTATGGGACGAAGGGAGTAGTAGTTTTTAGAGCATATCTAGCACATTCCCCTCCTACGCTCACCGTTAAATTGGACGCGGCGTTTGTTCGCGGACTGGCGGATCAGTTTGTGAACACTGATGTGAGAGTAACTCCAATGGGTTGATCCAAATGGACGACACTTTTGTCAGCATTTTGTTCGTTTGGGTCGGCTGTCCGCCCGGCGTCCGTCCTATTTTAGATTTGTGTCGGCAGTGCGTCCAACGCGTCGACCTATTTCATGACCGAGCGCGTTTTAGATCAAGCCAGCGGTCATGTTGTCGTTCTGGTTTGACACTCCAGCGCGTGGGGGAAAATCGGCCTAGCGCGTGCTGGTTTTGGCGGTCCAGCCCGCGGGAAAGGTTCGCGCGCTTGTTTTGACGCGCCGCGGCCGGCGCTCGTTATAAAAAGGCGCTCCCTCCACACTCTGCCCGCCGCCCACTCGTCTCGCCCTCTCTCACTAGCCTCGCCGCCTCTGCGCCACCATGCCGATGCGCCGCCTCGGCGCTTCGGATTTTCGCGGAGTCCGCGAGCGCCGCTCCGGCGCCATCTCCTCCGAGATCTGGTTTGGCGAGAAAGGCCTCGTCGTCGGCACCTTCGACACCGCAGAGGAGGTGGCCCGCGCGCACGTTGCATCGGCGTGGCGCCTCCTGAGCCCTCGTCAGGAGATGAATTTTCCTGACGTGTAGAGCCAGCGGGCGTAGGATCTCGCGCCTCTCCCGCGGCTTTTCACCGGCGAGGATCATCGTGTCCACCGTGGGCGGCAGCGTCGCCTCGCCATCGCCGAGATGGACGTGGAAGCCATGGTTGTGTGGCGTGAACGCTTCCCGCAGAACATCGTCGACGAGCGCCAGTTCTACAAGCAAAGGAGGACGGAGAAGGAGGCGAGGAGGACGAAGCGAGCTGCCTATCAGGAGGACAAGCGTGCGCGGAACCAGGCCGCTCAATTGAAACTGAAGCTACGAGAAACCTCGGGGTGGGACTTTAAGGACGAGCGTATGCTGACGCCTACATTCAGACATCGGAGGAGGACATTACTGAGTCGGATTCGGAAAGCGATGAGTAGTTGATCTTTTTTTATCTGTGTACGCTAGAACTATGTCTGTATCCTTTTTCTATCGGAAAAATGGCCGGCGGCGTCGGCGATGAAGCAGGCAGGCGAGAATGTGTTGTTGGATGTGGAGAGGCCAATGTGCCACCGACCAGCAGGCCTAGGGAGAAGAGAGGGCGAGCGCGCGCGCGTCTGTCTTGTGTCCGCGCCGACGCAAATCCTGCTCAAAAATGGGTCAGGAATGAGTCGGCAGGCGGACAAAAGCAGACGTGTGTCCGTTTAGGTCGGCGCATTGGGACGACTTTTCTGTCCGTGCCAACCTAAACAGACGGCGAAGGACGAAATGAATCACCCTATTGAAGTTGCTCCGAGAACCCGTCATTCAACCGAGCCATGTACACCCGCATATATTCCTTTTAAAAGTCCGACAGTCAAAATAGCCGTATATCTAGTTTGAATTTAGCTAAAGAATATATTCAAATGCAACGGTAGTTCTAGTTTGAATATTACAATCCAACAAAGTATTGAAATTACAGTAGTTCGGATTAGAATAACTAGCAAATATTATATACTAGTTGTCTTCTTTAACTGTCTATATATGTTGGATCAAATTTTGCTTCAGTTGCTCACTATCATATTTATTGATGCATTCGCACAAACTCATCAAATGTGGTCGGATTCTGCTTTGAAAGTTCAATAGGCTCACCCATGTTCTTAAATTCAAGAGCTGTGACAGCACCTCGTCCTCATTCTTCATGATCATGTTGTGCATGATCACAATCACACAACATGTCATCACCTCCCACAAGGTCTTTGAATTCTATTATTTAGCGGGTCCATGAACAACTGTAAAAGGGGCCTGGAGAACTCCAAATCTCCTCTCAACATCCTTTCGAGTTGATTCTTGTCTTTGGGCAAAGTGAGACTTTTTCTGGCCAATTGGCTCAGAGACGTTCATAAAGGTAGACTATGGAGGATATATTGACAATATAGTTGCAACGAGGAGCTTTCCCTTCAGTCACCCTAGCAAACAAAGGTGATCGTTGCAACACATTTATGTCACTGTGAGACCAGGGCATGCCAAATCCAGAGATCTTGTGATGCAACAGCTTCAACAATGATGGTGTGCTTCTTAACATGACCCTGATGTTGATGTTGTAGAGCTTTTGAACAGTTCTTCCATCTCCAATACATGCAGTTAGGAGATCTGAGCAAACAGGCCACCCTCTTGCTTCAGACATTGCCAAGATCCTCTCAATGTCTGCGACAGTTGGTTCTCTTAGGTGCTGAGGTCCAAACACCGAGACCACAACCGTAACAAATCTAACCATGACGTCTCGTGCTCTAAGACATCTGTAGGTATTCGTCCCAAAAATTAGCGGTCATGTCATATGCAAGCATCCGCAATGCAGTCGTGCACTTCTGGTAACCAGAGAACCCAATTCTTCCTATGGCATCCTTCTTCAAGATGAAGTAGTCATCAAAGGACCGGACACCATGGTAGAGACGATCAAAGAAATTTTTACGCATCCGAAAGCACCGACAAAAATGGTTTGCAAATAGGGTAGTTGTCCATCATTGTCAAATGGTCTTCTGCCCTATTGCGATTGAGCACTTGATGACCCTTGACTGATCCCTTGAAATTGAGAACATGCTCTTCCCAACACTACCTGTCAGCAAAGACTTCTTGCATCATTGTCGTCTCATCAGTGTAGTCCTCCTCGACAAACGAGTCGTCAGATGACTCAACATAGTGCTCGTATATGTACTTCATATCTGAATCCATTGCTTCAAAGAAGAAGGGACAAAAAAATTAGCACATGCATTTCACTGAACAGTTACTGGGCATGGTGACTGCCATAGGGGCAAATGGTACATGTGCGGTGGATGAAGCAGAGGTGTGCACCGGCGGAGGAGGACAAGTGACGTGGAACTTTGGTGAAGCGATGGAGGTGAGAGGGTCGCGGAGTTCCGGGAAGGGTGTGACGGCGCGCCGTGGGTGTTGGAGCGAATGCGTTGTCAAGAGAGGAACGAATGCAGAGAAAGATGGAAGGATGGAGGCGCGGGGTCCGAAAGGGGTTTTGGGTGGGCCGGGTGTGTGGGAGTCTGACGTGGATGCTGTCTGGACTCCCGGAAAGCCCTCCTCCCCTAGTTTGATTTCAATTTGCGGGAAAAGGACGCCCAGACCGAACAGTGGACCAATACAGGTCCGTGTTGGATGGCAAAACACGTCCGGACCGTGCAGTCCGGACGATTGCGGGCGGTTTGAGGGTCTTCTTTGGAGATGCCCTAACTTAATTTCTCATTATATCCCCTTATTTTACTCTCACTTATTATGGGATAAAACTTTTGTCCATCTGGCTCATCCCCAAAGCTTAATCCTTCAGATATTTTTTTGCGCATTATTCATTTCAAACACAAATTTAAAAGATTTCATTGCATAATTAAACAATGAAACCACATTCACATCAAAAATAGCATAATTTAAACAGTACACTAGATGACCCATTGCGTCTTTGGTGGCTTTCCTCTTTTTATGAGCAACATGTTTGTATGGATTATCCGTATAACGTGAGTTTTATCTATGTCATGATAGTATATGACAAAGTCCAAATCATTTATAGTGATATTGAAATACTCACGGTCACTTTCTAAATGGCTACTAACCAAAAGAACAAATGGCGTCCCATAAGCGAAGTGAACTATTGAAAGGATTGTCGTGAAAATATAGATAAATTTAAATAAGTACATAAACATCACAAGTTTTCCCTCTGCCTACATGTAAGGTAATACACATAGCAAGGCTTAGGATTAACCGGCAATAATAAACACATGATACAACGACCATATCGACTTCATACAAACATAGATAAATAGGAATGCTTAGGACCATCTTCTATGGTCCCTACTTCATTTCCGGGGTTCGAAATCATCGTCAACATCATATGCGGGATTGCCTAAGCATCTAAATAGCCCGCCAATTCCCTGTACAATGACATTTGTGAACTTATCTAGACCCAGGTGTTTGGAGGCTCCACACCCCGATCCATGTGTCGTCCATTGGGAAACACGGGGACCTAGACGCCACCACCACCTAGCCTACCCGCTGCCCGCTCCAGTGTCACCACCAATGGAGGGCTGGCCGGTGAAGCCGCGCCTGCCCCTGGGATGGCGTCGGCAGGGCTCTTCGTCTCATAGCAACTATGTTGGAGATCCCTTGCCCACGTATCCCCTCCCATCCTTGCCCGCTCCCGCGTCGCCACCGCCGGTGGGCTAGCCGGTGCTGCCTCATCGAGCGCTAGTTGGCAGGGGGCTATCCTCTGACACGCACCCATCCACTTGCTCTGCCTGTCAGAGTTGAATCCAGTGTGTCTTGGGATGGGGGTCCCGAGACGGTGATGTTGGCTTAATGGTAACAAGACAAAGAGGGGACACGATGTTTACCCAGGTGCAATCCCTCTAGAAGAGGCAAAACTCTACGTCATGCTTCTATTGTATTGATTGTGGATGAGGTACAAAGTACAGGATGATCTACCTCGAGATCATATGTGAATGTCTCTAACCCTACGGTCTAAACCCCTAGGCTTATATAGGCACCGGGGTGCTGAGGGTTACATGTAGGTCAGTTACATCAAGACTAAACATGCCAATGATTCAAACATGTCTTGGTGTTTGTGCCAAGTATTTGGACGATTCCATTTTGAGTATGTCATAGAGCATGGCAAACATGGCCAACTTGTCGGTTGTCTGGCGGTCCTCGACCCAGCCCGTGATTGGGGGCCGATGTTATTACCACCCCCTAACCTAGGACACCATCACTGCCCCCCCCCCTGAGCTATGGATTCTACATCCTAGTGGACGCCGGCAGTAGCTGCCTCCCATCGCTCACCAGCCGAGAGCTTGGTTGGCGCTTGTCCCCTTCGCCCCCCTGCAGGAGTAGCTCTGGCCATGGCGCCCATGAACCTATGCCCCATGATGTCTATTGTGCAACTTTATTCTTATACACATTGTTGGGCCTCCAACCATGGATTTTTGTAGGACAACGACAACTTTCCCTCAAGTGGATGACCTAAGATTTATCAATCCGTGAGAGGTGTAGGATGAAGTTGGTTCCCTCTCAAACAACTCTGCAACCAAATACAAGTAGTCTTTTGTGTCCCCAACACACCCAATACAATTGTCAGTTGTATAGGTACACCAATTCGGCAAAGAGATGATGATAGATGTGTAATATGGATGGTAGAAATAGCTTTTATAATCAAAAGAAATAAAAACAGCAAGGTAGCGAGTAACAATAGTGTGTGAAAACGGTGTCTCAATGGTTGAGAACAAGACATATGCTTCATACTTTCACTAGTGCAATCTCTCAACATTATTAACATAATTGAACCACATGATAATTTCTCAAAGTGTAGCAAAGAATCATTCCAAAGTTTTTATTCTACTGAGAAAGTAGGATGCAATCGTGTAGGTAGCAAAACCACATGAAAGTTGTCTTTCCAATTTATCTTGAACCAACCCGAAAGTATCACAGATAGCCCTAGAGATTGTACTACGACAACACCATATGATATGTATCATTCAACCTTGATGCCTAGATTACCCTAATGTCACCACGGGTATCCACAAGTTAATGCTAGACATGCATCATCAATCTCAAATCAAAAGTATTCAATCCAACATATAGAAACTTCAAAGAGCAAGACTCAATTTACCACAAAAAGGATAGAGGGAGATGAACATCATAAAATGCAATTTTATTCATAAAGCTCATGATACAATCAACATCGGAATCCATGAAGAACATGGGAGAGATAAATCAAACACATAGCTACTACTACATACCCTCATCCTCGAGGATGAAATACTCACACATCACTGATGCGTCTCCATCGTATCTACTTTTCTTAACGGTTTTGCTCTTGTTTTAGACTCTAATTTGCATGATTTGAATGAAACTAACCCGGACTGACCTTGTTTTCAGCAGAACTACCATGGTGTTGTTTTTGTGCAGAAATAGAAGTTCTCGGATTTGGACGAAACTTTTTGGAGAATTATTTTGAAATAAAAAAAATTATTGGAACAAAGACCCACTGGAGGGGGGCAGCTGTCCACAAGACACCAGGGCACGCCACACCCCTCTAGCGTGCCCTGGTGGGTGGTGGGTCCCACGAGGCCCTACTGACCCTAATTCCAACACTATAAAATCCTATTTTTCTAGAAAAAATAGGAAAGGAAGTTTCATCGCATTTTACCATACAGAGTCACCGCCACCTCCTGTTCTTCATTGGGAGGCCAAATCCGGAGCCCATTCGGGGCTTCGGAGAGGGGGATCTTCAGTCTTCGTCATCACCAACCATCCTCCATCACCAATTTCATGATGCTCACCACCGGGAGTGAGTAATTCCTTCGTAGGCTTGTTGGACGGTCGTGGGTTGGATCATATTCATCATGTAATCGAGTTAGTTTTGTTAGGGCTTGATCCCTAGTATCCACTATGTTCTGAGATTGATGTTGCTATGGCTTTGCTATGCTTAATGCTTGTCACTAGGGCTCGAGTGTCATGATTTCAGATCTGAACCGTTTATGTTTTCACCATTATATCTATGTTCTTGATCCGATCTTGCAATTCATATGCACCTATTATGTGTTATGATCCGTAAACCCCAAGGTGACAACAATTGGGATACTTTCCAGTGATGACCGTAGTTTAAGGAGTTCATGTATTCACTTTGTGTTAATGCTTTGTTCCGGTTCTATATTAAAAGGAGGCCTTAATATGCCTTAGTTTCCTTATGGACCCAGCTGCCACGGGAGGGTAGGACAAAAGATGTCATGCAAATTATTTTCCATAAGCACGTATGACTATTTACGAAATACATGCCTACATTATATTTATGAACTAGAGCTAGTTTTGTATCGCCCTAGTTTGTGACTGATAAATGATGAATATCATCTGGCAAAATCACCGATCCAATGCCTACGAGTTTTTCACATATTGTTCTTGCTAAGTTACTATTGCTGCTGCTACTGGTACAACTGCTACAAAATTAACACTATTGTTGTTACCGCTACCGTTACTGCTACTACTATTGCTATCACTATCAAACTATTCTATTATTGTGCTACTAATCACTTTGCTGCAGATATTAAATCTCCAGGCATGGTTGAATTGTTAACTCAACTTCTAATACTTGCAAATATTCTTTGGTTCCCCTTGTGTCAAATCTATAAATTTGGGTTGAATACTCTACCCTCGAAAATTGTTGCGATACCCTATACTTGTGGGTTATCAAGACCTTTTCTAGCGCCATTGACGGGGAGCATAGCTATATTTGTTGAGTCACTTGGGATTTATATTTATTGATCACTATGAAGAATCTGAAAGATACTAGAACCAAGATTTTTTCCTCTAAGACTAGGGGAGGTAAGGAACTGCCTGTTAGGAAACATAGCATGTAATTTCAAAATTTTCCTATGCCCACGCAAGATCTATCTAGGAGATGCATAGCAAAGAGAGGAGGAGAGTGTGTCCACATACCCTCATAGACCTAAAGTGGAAGCGTTTGACAACGTGGTTGATGTAGTCGAACTTCTAGCTCCGACCGATGAAGCACCGAACATACGACACCTCCGAGTTCTGCACACGTTCAGCTCGATGACGTCCCTCGCCTTCTTGATCCAGCAAGGTGTCGAGGAAGTAGCTGAGTTCCTTCAGCACGATGGCGTGGTGACAGTGATGGTGAAGTGATTCTCGCAGGGCTTCGCCTAAGCACCGCAAAACTATGACCGGGGGTGTAAACTGTGGAGGGGGCACCGCACATGGCTAACGATTGTTGTTGTGTTCTTGTGAGGCGCCCCCTCCCACATATATATAGGTGGGTGGGGAGGGGAGGCAGCCAGGGTGCCCTAGAGCTTGGCCGCCGCACCCTAGGGGCCCTGCGTTGCCATGTGCCCCACTTTCCTTGTATACGGAAGGGGAAGGAAAGAGGGGAGAGGGGTAAGGGAGGGGGAATCCTATATCTCTTTCCTTTCCTCCTCCCCTTTTTTCTTGTCCACTTAGGCCGGCCCATATGGGGGGCGCACCAGCCCCTTGTGGCTGGTGTGTTTCCCCTCTTGGCCCATAAGGCCCATATCTTTTGCCAGGGGGTACCTGGAACCCCTTCCGGTGACCCAATATGTACCCGGTACCCTCCGGAACACTTCCGGTATCCGAATACCATCGTCCTATATATCGATCTTCACCTCTCGACCATCTCGAGACTCCTCGTCATGTCTGTGATCTCATCCGGGACTCCGAACAACATTCGGTCACCAAATCACATAACTCATATAATACTAAATCGTCATCGAACGTTAAGCGTGCGAACCCTACGGGTTCAAGAGCTATGTAGACATGACCGATAGACCTCTCCGTTCAATAACCAATAGCGGAACCTGGATGCTCATATTGGTTCCTACATATTATATGAAGATCTTTATCGGTCAAACTGTTATGACAACATATGTTATTCCCATTGTCTATCGGTATGTTACTTGCCCAAGATTCGATCGTCGGTATCTTCATACCTAGTTCAATCTCATTACCGGCAAGTCTCTTTACTCATTCGGTAATACATCACCTCGTGACTAACTCCTTAGCCGTTTGCTTGCAAGCTTATGATGTGTATTACCGGGAGGGCCCAGAGATACCTCTCCGATACTCGGAGTGACAAATCCTAATCTCGATCTATGCCAAATCAACAAACACCTTCGGAGATACCTGTAGGGCATCTTGATAATCACCTAGTTACATTGTGACGTTTGATAGCACACAAGGCATTCCTTCGGTATCCAAGAGTTGCATAATCTCATAGTCGAAGGAATATGTATTTGACATGAAGAAAGCAATAGCAATAAAACTGAACGATCATTATGCTAAGCTAACGGATGGGTCTTGTCCATCACATCATTCTTCTAATGATGTGATCCCGTTATCAAATGACAACTCATGTACATGGTTAGGAAACCTTAACCATATTTGATCAACGAGCTAGTCAAGTAGAGTCTCACTAGGGACACAGTGTTTGTTTATGTATTCACACATGTAGACTACTAGGGAAACCTTATACACAGAGGTATAGCAGTAGCGCTGGTTAGAACAGAGCGCTACTGCTACTTAGTAGTAGCGCATGTCAATAAAGCACGCTATAGCTATGGTTGTAGTAGTAGTGCATCTGCACGTAAAAGTTCTACTACTATAATTCCCACACTGTTGTCGGTAGGCTAGGAATAGTAGTAGCGAGGCTGCAAAAAGCACGCTACCGCTAAGTGCCTTGTAATAGCGTGTTTCCTGTATAGAGCGCTACTGCTAAAAAATGGAAAAGAAGTAGAAAATCAAATGAAAATGAAGGAAGTAGAAAAAGGAGAAATGAAAAAAAGAAAATATAAAGATAAACAAAAGAAAAAGAAAGATAAAGGAGAAAGGCATAGCACTAGCGCTTGTTGCCACAAAGAGCTGGAGTTACTATAGCAGTAGCGCGTTTTATAATCCCGCGCTATATCTACATTCCTTAGATAAAAAGAAAAGAAAAAAGAGAAATAAATAACTACTTCCTATAGCAGTAGCGTGTTCTTGTAGAAAGCGCTATAGCTAACTTAGATATAGCGCTTTTTGCCTACGAGCGCTACTGCTATTTTGACTTAACCCCGCGCGGGCTCAAAATTTTGCTAAGTCCTTTCCCCCAATTCCCCATAGATCTCCTCCATCGCTGCCTCTCCCTCGCCGCCCCTGCTCCCTCGCCATCGTCGTTCCCTCGCCAGCCCTACCCCACCGGAGCTGCGCGCCGTCGCCGCCACCGGAGCCGTGCGCCCTCGATACCCCTGCCTCCCTCACCGCCACTGCTTACCTCGTAGGCCAGACAGATAGTGGCCGGTAAGCCATTTCTTTGGCAGAATGTATTTGGCGGTCAAAGATATGCCTTGCTCACTTGATTGTGGAGTTCTCCAGACGCCTTTGTGGATCTTCCAAAGAGTGCTGCTGACGCCGCGCAGTTCTTCTGGGCCTAGGAGGGGAACACGACGGAGAAGCTCTTCTAGTCACAGTACCTAGCGCCAGAGCATTCAACGCTGTTGAACAACCAGATGATGCAGCTGGTGGAGCTGCATAGGATGTTAGGCTTGGCCATGAAGGGCATCATAGTCCGGCTGTGGCCAACCAAACCCATTCCTAGCAGCTATTTTGGCCTGGTGAAGCGACTCGCCGACGCACTGCCCCGAGTCGATGCTGTAAAGCGCTTAGCATGCATAGAGGGTGCGCGGATGGCCTTTGCCCGTGTCAAGATGCACTGGGAGAAGATGAAGGCCACCGTCATTGTGACCGAGGGCCCACCCGAAGGCAAGGACTACTGCAAGCCGGAGCGATATTTCGACGATGTCCTGGAGGGTGCCCGGATAGTAGAGGGCCAATGCTCAAAGGATATCATGTTCGAGTGAATGTATCCGGGTTGTCCGGACCTTGTTTCATGAACCAAGGATTTGTAATATATTTATGCCTTTATCTAAAATTATTTTCCTCCTGTGTGGCCGTTTTAATTCTGAAAGTTTGCCAGTCGTCGGCTTCAGCCCCCACGTAGATACTATGGGGGTGTTCGGGGTAGCGCACGATCACACTTGACCCAATGTCTTGGTCCGTAAAGGAGGTATCTACGCGGCAAACCAGGTAATCAGACTATGCGGCTTTACTACTTTCACTTAGCCATAGGAGTTTGACAATGGGGCTAAGTAATAGCCCCTGGTGCGTATGCAGCCATCCGAACTGGGATGCCTTAGGCACGTGACTAGACGAAAGGCCAGTACTTCATATAATACGGAAGAAATCACAAGAGATTTATATCAAGTCACCGAATCGCTGACCAGCTCTCGCCGTATCATGGCAGCCAGTTTTCAGCTTTCTCTACTGAGGTGTTTTGACCGGACGAACCAGAAACACAATCGCAGTAGTTCTCCCTTTACTACCCTAGCCGAACAAGCGGAACGTAAGGTAGTAATCATAGGAGCCGGGCAACCCAACTATTGACCAAAGACATGATTCGGAGCTTATGCATATAATGCAATATTCGGGACGCCGAAGTATACTCGGGAAGTGTTCGGTCTTTTTCTGAACATATGTGTGGCCGAATAGAGCCCCTGGCATCTGCGCTGTACCAAAGTATGTATGGGAAGCTAACGCAAGGAAGGAATACAAATTAATGAAATAAACCAATACCGAATAAGGGTTGGTAAACAAACTATTTCCATTATAATCTGATTGATACGTCAAAACATGCTATTATAGATAATGCCATAAGGATTAAGGCTATTTTACATGCCGAGAATTTATACACAAGGGGGAGCTGTATACAGGGCCAAAAAAAGGAAATTGTACTCTTGAAGATTCACTTGACGCCCTGCTACATGTCTACGACGCTATCGCCTTGGTGCCGAATCCTTTGAGAGGAAATATCAATGATCATGTGTATAGGAGGGGCCTGTGAAGGATCCCTTGTGTGATCGTCACGTGATGAGGTTTTAAGGAACCTGTAGTAGGAGGAAGAAAAAAAGGGAGGAAATAGGAAGGGGCTGAGGTCAAAATAGGGTTAAACCGCGCTATAGACCCTGCCCATAATGTGCCTCCTTCGTTGCCCAAGGTATTTTCAGTGCGTTGTTATGCACGCGCGGTACAAATACTGCGGTTAGATGGGGCGATCGACGGAGGCGGAGCTACTAGCTCAGCTCTGGATGCGCCGAGCTGTTGTTCTGCAGAGTAGACCGGACTCGTTTAATAGTGTCCAGGGGCTTGATGGCCGATGGAGTGTTCGGCTTGATGAGTCCGATTTGTACCTCGTCTGCGAGGGCCACAGTGTGGTCCTCAGTATGGAGGGAGTGCTCCATGTTTCCATTGAATGTGATGACGCTGCGGGGTCCAGGCATTTTGAGCTTTAAGTAAGCATAATGCGGGACTGCATTGAAGCGGGCGAAGGCGGTACGTCCGAGCAGCGCGTGATAACCACTGTGGAAGGGGACGATGTCGAATATCAAGTATTCGCTTCGGAAGTTGTCCGGTGAGCCGAAGACTACTTCCAATGTTAATGAACCCGTGCTGCAGGCTTCGACGTCGGGTATCACTCCTTTAAAGGTAGTGTTACTCGCACTACAAAAAAATACACTTCCATGATGATACGTGTTTGTCATAGTAGGTCGCATTTTCTATCATTCATGTACATCCATGACAAATTTATGACAGAATCAAGATAGTCATACCTGTGCTGTCGTAGAAGTGCTTCATGACATTGCCAAAATTATCATCACGGAAGTGTCCACTTCCATGACGATAAATCGTGCATCAAAGAAGTGCTTTCGTCAAGGGTGACTGACATGTGGCATCCACCGTAACGGAACACCCTTAAGCTATCGGGTCGGATTTTGGATCCGATAACCTGTTAACAGCCATGACCAATGCTGATTTTCCACGTGTAAAATTCTCATTGGTTGACGGATCCACGCGTCAGCTCCGCGTTGGCACATGTGTCACTCATCCAACGGTCGAGATGGGCCTATGATATGTTGACATGTGGACCGGCCCAAAAGTGGCCCACAAAGTTTAAATGGGCGGGCCCAACCGAAGGCCCATAAGATTTAGCGGACCATAATGGGCCGGCCCAGCTAAAGGCCCACAAAATTTAGCGGACCATAATGGGCCGGCCTAGCTAAAGGCCCACAAGATTTTGTAGACCATAATGGGCCGGCCCAGCTAAAGGCCCACAAGATTTTGCGGACCACAATAGGCCGGCCCAGCTAAAGGCCCATAAGATTCTACAGACCATAATGGGCCGGCCCAGCCAAAGGCCCAACATTCTCTGTCAAATCGGCCCGTCAACGGCCTGTCCTAAATTTGTCATCAACGCGGCCCATGGTCACTTCTGGCCCGTTAACAGTCCACTAAGTAATTGGGCTGAATTACGGCCCGGTGTATTTCCGGCCTGTTAAAGATCCGGCTTCATTTGGGCCCATTTACAGGCCATCAAAACTTTCGGCCCATAAATGACCGTGAAGGATTTGGGTCATATTCGGCCATGTCTGACATTCGTCCTGTTAGAGGCCCACTATAGCTTTGGGCCACTTTCGGCATGTTGTCATTTTTGGCCTGTTAACGCCGGACGTAAACCATGGGCCATATGTGGCCCAACGTCATATAGGGCCCATTAATGGCCCATATAAAAATGACGATAATCTAGCCCGACCGAAGTTCCGGCCTGTTAAAGGCTCGTGTATTAGGTCGGCGCATTTACGGCCCGTCCAAATTTCGGCCTGTCAAAGATCCGCATCGTAAATGGGCCACCATTTCGGCCTGCTAAGTCCAGTGGGTTATTTGGCACAATCAGGGCCCAATCTCTCTTTCGGTCTATTAAAGGCCCATGTTTTTTATGGGCTCGAGATATTTACACCTGTAAACGGCCTATTTTTACTAAGGGCCCAAATTATGTTTAGGTCTGTTAAAGGCCCACTATGGGCACAAGCCTACCAGAAAAATATGAAAGCTTATGCTGATTTAGGCCCAGATATTTCTAGTGGGCTACATGAGAATTTCAGCCCGTAATCGTTTTTAGCCCAATTGGAATGGGCCCGACGAATGTTGGCATGTTGGGCTCCTACGAAGCTTTCGGCTGAATACATTACTAAGATAAACCTACACTATACAAAATAGCGTCGTAATTACTGCAGCCTGAGGTAGCATCATAAATGTTGTATCACAACAAAATAAATTCCAACCATACAACAAAAGGCCTGTTGGCATAAAGTTTACAGTCCTTCCAGATAAAAGCACCATCAGATGTATAGAAGCACAGATCATTTGACCTGAGTGGTAATGTTTCAGGATGTAGAATCTGATGGAGCAGCACGATCTCCACCTTTTTTCCGCCATTGCTCTTGAACAACGAAGCGAATGTCTGATAGTCTGGTTTCAAAACCATTCATATCTTGATGACATTTCTCAACCACTATTCTTGTTTCCAAAACAACGTCCATTAGGGATTGGACTTGTGTCTGGAGCACAGATATATCACTCTGTCTAGTAGGAAGATTTTGTTCAGTAGGCAATTTGGACGAGGTTACCTTGACAACCAACCCAGAATTACGCAGGAAGGTGCTTTTTTGCACTGTTAGTGGAGATATACTGACACACTGCAGCAAGAGGTGACATTGTGCCTGTAGTAGCCTCATCACCTTCAGGTGGTTGTGGTTGTTCAATCATTTGTTCCATAGCTTCCTGAAAGTTTGAACTTGTAGATTAGTGTACCAGATAAGTTACTAATGAGACAAAAACAAACAAAGTAGGTTAAACGTTTATACATAACTTATTTTGGTGAACTACTGTAATACATTAGCATGTATTGTAGTGCCAACTAAATAATAAAATCACTTTCAGAACATATGTCCATGTAGCATGCCTACTGCATTGTCTATTTCCTCACATTCGTTGACATCTAAGGATAAAGAGACATGGTTTAAAGTAGGATGAACATAGTATGACATCATTCATATCATGGGCAAACATATATAAAACAAACAGGCTATTTTATCATTGTGTGCGCACGTGAACATAACAACTAGATTACAGATCAAGACCAAAAGAATATCCTTCATCTCTTTTAAACCATGTAAGATGAAATGATATCTTAAGACAACTGTGAATAAAAGTGAACAAAGTAACTGACATTGGCTGCAAACCAAGTAGTTAAATGAACACATCACAGTACCAATCAGTTCAGGGCAGGAGGAGTAAGGACTTACAACAACGGCTTGAACTGGTGTGCTCATGCCCTTCATCTTGCTGGTGTGGCAATCCTTGAAGATTTGCACTGCATTCGGTTCAGGTTCTTTTTGGTCCGCACGGGCTTTCCTCTGTATTTGGAACAAGTCAATATAGATACGATAATATGGCACAAAAAAGGAAGTAGCAGCTATTTACAAGAGCCTCGTAGTGTGGAATATAGCTATGAGATCCTGTTGTCTGTTGGAATTTCACTTTATAACGGTTGGTTTTGTTCTTCAAACAGTTAGCCTAGAAGAAGATACACTTGTAAGGCACATACATAAATACAAGTTCAATATGTGGTCTGATCAAATGCATATAGCCTACCTGATACTTTGGATCAGACCAGTGTTTAACGAGGGCTGTCCAGTCTTCATCTGTAATATATTCCACTTGAGATGTTTGGGCGATTTCATTGTTAGCCTTGCCTTCAAAGTGAGATTTTCTAAGGTGGTACCGATACTGTCGCAGAGCAAACTGAAAAACATGAGTGCATGCTTGTTTAGTTGCATCATCTTTCGGATCCAACTTAAACCTCATCTGTTGAAAAAAGAATCTGAGTCTTATTAGGAGGAAGCTAGAAAGTATGGGACAGAGCAAGACAATATTACTAATTGCAATGAATAACATTACTTACGGATAAATGGTCATGGAAGGTGTTAAACTGGGTATTGTCTTTCTCATTCCTATACTGGATCCACGTTGGGAGGATACATGCATGACACCTAATGGCAACGGCTGCCTCTGATACTAACTTGGCTCACTCTGTAGCATCACGTGGCCTTTTTAAACCTACCTCAAAATGGATCTCCATTCTTCCTCCTTTAGATTTTGTTAATCTGTCAAGCATTACCCCTGATGTCTGTTTCCGCTTGCGCCGTGGTGCTAGTTCAACAACGAATATGGAAAGTGTTAGTGTACATCAAACTATGAGAGTACATATAAAAGAGCATGCAACTGCAACTTGACTCGGTCAGGTACCGTCTTGGTGTTGGTGCTCATGAGGTTCATCTGATCTTGCCAAGTCCTATTGTGTCAGCAGTGCTTTGGAAGTAGTGTTAGGTGTGAAGGCAGCTTGGGAACCGGCCAGTTCCGGAGCAAACGAACGAGTAATTGGTTGAGATGCTGGTATAGTTGAAGTGGATGCTGCAGCTGGTGGAGCAGGTGATACTGTGTTTGTAGATTTAGCCGGTGGACTTGGACCTTCTACTGCACTATAAGTAACAGCAGAATCTCGACGGCAGAACCTTTTACGTTTCACCCAACGAGTAACAGCACTCCCTACTATATTATTTTCCTTGCTCTTTTTTGACTTTGCCATGTCAAGTTGTACCCACAACACAAAATAATAAAATCACTCTTCAGAACTCATTGATGCATGATACAGACAAGCAATACTTTGATGTAATACAACTGTATGAGGATGGAATATGTATGAAAAACAGGACGACATGACATATTCACAGCTACGATGTGCAAACTAAACAGAAGGATTTTCAAGAAAATCTAAGTAATGCAAGCTAGACACCATATGAAAGATGCAAACAATATTACTCTGCCAAGTTAAAAGTGTCTTGTCATAAGTGGCAATTCGAAAAATTAGAAGCAGTACAATGTAGAAATCAATGCAAGATGCAACCACTATCAAACTGCCATGTTAAAAGCGTCCAATCATGAGTGACTGATGCAGGATACACAACAGCAGTACTTGGATGTAAGAACATGGTATGATAGATAGATGCAGTGTATTCTAGACACAGAAAGCAATGTCATATGCACATGTATAACGTATAAACTCAGCAGGTGCAATTTAATCAAAATAGAAGAAATACAGGCTAGACAACATATGCAACATGAAACCAATTATCACACTGTCAACTTAGAACAAGCACCTGCGATGGTGGAGTACGGGAGATGAACTCATCATGTAGACTTGGGACTTCAACTTCATTAGCAGTAGTAGTGGCAAATCTAGAGAGTCTCTGTTTGCGTCGGTGCGGAGGACCACTAACATCCCCTAACTTACTCTTTTCCTTCCTATTTTCTGATATTGCCTTATGAAGTCAAAACCACAAGAAGATGAATAAAATTAGCTCTGCATAACCGGTTGATGCATGATACAGACGAACACTACTTTGATGTAAGGCAAGCGCAGGATAGGAGGATGGAATATATACAAAAAAAGACAACGTTTTATATTCACACGTACGATAGGAGGACGGAATATGTATGAAAAACAGTAAGTGGAAGGCATTTCAACAAAATTAGAAGAAATGAAAGCTAGGCACCATATGAATATGCAACCAATATCACTCTATCAGGTAAAAAGTGTCTCATCGTAAGTGCCATTTCAAGAAATTAGAAGCAGTACAAGCTAGAAGACAATGCAAGATGCAACCTACATCACAGTCCCAAGTTAAATGTGTCTTATGGGTAAGTGATCATTGCAGGTATAAGTTGTAAGCTACACATATGCAATTCAAAAAAATCAGAAGCAATACAAACTAGACATCATACAAAAAACGCAACCACGTATAACAGTTCCAAGTAAGAGCAAGCACCTGTAATGGTGGAGTAGGGGAGATGTGCTCATCATGTACACGTATGTTCTAGAAACAGGAACACGTGTCATATTCACAGGCCTTATGTGTAAAGTAAGCCGATGCAATTCAAGTTAGAAGCAATACAAGCTAGACATCTTACGGAACAAGCAACCACATATAATAGTGTCAAGTTAGAGCAAGCACCTGTGATGGTGGAGTAGGGGAGATGTGCTCATCATCTACACAGCTACATTGACTGTCCAGCCTTGTGTTGTCTTGCAAATCTTGTTGGGAGGATGGCGGAGTAGAATCTGTAGAGACCCCCTGTTTGAGTTGCTCCGAAGGACCACCATCATCCACTGCCGGACTAATTTCTTTCAGCTGTAATGATTTTGCATTGTGAAGTCAAACCGATAAGAAAAAGGAATAAAATTCGCTCTTCAAAACTCATTCATGCATGATACTGATGAACACTACTCGGATGAAAGGCAAACACATGATGCGAGGATGGAATATGTATGAAAAACAGGATGGTGTGACATATTCACACCTATGATGTGGTAACTAAGCAGAAGGCATTTCAACAAATTAGAAGCACTGCAAGCTAGACACCATATGAAAGATGCAACCAATATCACTCTGCCAAGTTCAAACTGTATGGCGTTTCAACAAATTAGAAGCAGTAAATGCTAGAAATCATATGCAAGACACAACCAATATCACAGTGGTGACTTAAAGGTGCCTTATCATAAGTGACTGATGCGGGATATGAAAGAACAGTAGTCTGATGTAGAAACAGGAACACGTGTCATATTCACAGGCATTATGTGTAAAGTAAGCAGATGCAATTCAACAAAGTTAGAAGCAATACAAGCTAGACATCATATGCAACATGCAACCACATATAATAGTGCCAAGTTAGAGCAAGCACCTGTGATGGTGGAGTAGGGGAGATGTGCTCATCATCTACACAGCTACGTTGACTGTCTAGCCTTGCGTTGTCTTGCGAATCTTGTTGGGAGGATGGCAGAGTAGAATCTGTAGAGAACCTCCATTTCAGTTGCTCGGAAGGACCACCATCATCCAATGCCTTGCCAATTTCCTTCAGCTTTATTGATTTTGCATTGTGAGGTCATACCGACAAGAAAAAGGAATATCATTCGCTCTTCAGAACTCATTCATGCATGATACTGACGAACACTACTCTGATGAAAGGCAAAGTCATGATACGAGGATGGAATATGTACGAAAAAATGGACAGCTTGACATATTCACACCTATGATGTGGTAACTAAGCAGAAGGCACTTCAACAAATTAGAAACACTGCAAGACACCATATGGAAGGTGCAATCAATATCACTCTGCCAAGTTAAAACTGTCTCGTAGGTGGCGTTCATCAAACTAGAAGCAATACATGCTAGAAATCATATTCAAGACGCAAACCAATATCACACTGCCAACTTAAAGGTGTCCCATCATAAGTGACTGATGCAGGATACACAAGAAGAGTAGTTTCATGTAAAAACATGGTGTTATAGACATATATAGTATGTACCAAAAACAGGAAAGCGTGTCATATTCGCATGTCTCATGTATAAGCTAAGCAGATGCAGTTTACACTAATTAGGAGCAATACGAGCTAGACACCATATGCAACATGCAACCAGATATCACACTGCCATGTTAGAGCAAGCACCTTGGATGGTGGAGTAGGGGAGCGGAGACTTGGACCTTGTAATGCACTATCAGTACAAGGAGAATCGGTACAGATGCTCCATTTATGTTGCTCCAGAGGACCACCATCATCGCCTTCCTTACTCTTTTCCTTCCTCTTTCTTGATTTTGCCTTGTCAAGTCAAACCCACAAGAAAAAGGAATAAAATTTGCTCTTCAAAACTAATTGATGCATGATACTGACGAACACTACTTTCATGTAAGGCAGCCGCATGATAGGAGGATGGAATATGTATGAAAAACAGGACGGCGTGACATATTGACATGTATGATGTATAAAGTGTAAACTAAGCACAAGGTGCTTGAACTTGTTAGAATCGATGCAAGCTAGAAACCATATGAAAGATGAAACCAATATCACTCTACCAAATTAAAAGGGTGCCCTAAAAAATGTATTTGACCAAATTAGAAGCAATACATGGCAATAGGCTAGAAATAATATGCAATATGCAACGAATAAAGGTGACTCATCATAAGTGATTGATGCAGGATACAGAAGAGAGGTAGTTTCATGTAAGAACAAGGTTAACACATAGATGTAGTGTGTACCAAAAATAGGAAGGCATGTCATATTCACAGGTATAATGTGTAAACTAAGCAGATGCAATTTACCCCAATTAGAAGCATTACAAGCTAGACACCATATGCAACATGCAACCACATATCACACTGCGAAGTTAGAGCAAGCACCTGTGATGGTGGTGTAGGGGAAGTGCGGTCTTCAGGTACAGAGCTATGTTCAATATCTTCATTTAGGCTTGCTGTTTCTTGAGAATCATGTGGAGAGGATGAAATTGCATTCTTTATAAGAGTATTGCGTCTCATATTAACCCACGCACGTGACTGTCTCATCATAAGCGATAGACGCAAGATACACAAGAACAGTAGTTTGATGTAAGAACATGGTGTGATAGGCAGATGTAGTATGTACCAAAAACAGGAAGGCGTGTCATATTCACATGTATAATGTGTAAGCTAAGGAGATGCAATTTAACAAATTAGGAGCATTGATGAGGGATACACAAGAAAAATAGTTTGATGTAAGAACATGGTTAATAGAAAGACGTAGTATGTACCAAAAACAGGAAGGCATGTCATATTCACAGGGATAATGTGTTAACTAAGCACATGCAATTTACCCTAATTAGAACCATTACAAGGTAGACACCATATGCAACATGCAACCACATATCACACTACCAAGTAAGAGCAAGCACCTGCGATGGTGGTGTGCGGGAATTGCGGTGATCAACTAGAGAGCTACGTTGACTATCTTCATTTAGCCTTGCTGTTTCTTGAGAATCATGTGGGGAGGATGACATTTCACTCTTTAAACGAGTAGGGCATCTCACAGTAACCCACTCGGGTAAACGAGTAGGGCATCTCACAGTAACCCACTCGGGTGACTATCTCATCATAAGTGATTGACGAGGGATACAAAAGAGCATTAGTTTGATATACGAACATGGTTAATAGACATATGTAGTATGTATCAAAAATAGGAAGGCATGTCATTATCAAAGGTATAATGTGTAAAGTAAGCAGATGCAATTTAACCAAATTGGAAGCAATACAAGCTAGACACCATATGCAACATGCAACCACATTTGACGGCGCGAAGTTAAAGCAAGCACCTGGGATGGTTGTGTGTGACAATTGAGATCATCAACTGCAGAGCTACGTTTACTGTCTTCAACTGCTGACACTGCACCCATTAGAGCGCTGAAACACTTAGCGCTTATCTTCGAATTACATTGGAGCGACTTCTGTCTTTTCTTTTCTGCATTCATCAACACTACGTCAGAGTCTGAAATACCCATGCATAAAAAAACAATAGTGTGAGTATGGGTGAAGTGTGTGCACAATTAGTACAGTGTAAAGGTAGCAGATAGCAGGTCGGTGAGAAATAAATGATGGGAGACATATGATAGCTCTACAACATGCATGGCACACTAAATTACTACAGGATTCTATGAAAATAACAGTCGACTGAGAGAAAATAGGTCAGTCCATTTTTTCTGCGCCGTCCGATGTACAAAGAACGGGCAGATCGCCTTCATCTACCTCCAGCCAGTCAGTGTTGACGATCTTCCGCGAAACGCCAGCGACCATCGGCCCAGTATTCCTCCCCTGCCTGCGCCCTCCCCTCGACCTCACCGCACCACCGTGCTTGGCACCGCCCCCCCCCGGCCATCCATTCAAGCCCCACCGACCTCCAGATTGGGCGCAAGCAGCTCCTGCGCCCCACACCCCTATGATAGATACCGATGTGCCGCTTCCCCGGGGAACAGGTGGACTAGGTGCTCCGCGCGCCTAAGCGGGTGCTGCTTCTTTTAATTGCGGTTCAACTGACCCTGAATTGAAATCCAGGCGGGCTACTGACCTCTAGCAAAGGTGAAATAGTAAAAGGGAGGAAACCTTGTGCATTTAGTATCACGAAGAAGATGCAGTAAGAAGCGCTCAACTAGTTTCTTCCGTGGGATGAATACGGTGTGAGCGAAGACGTAAGATTTGCACGAATAAGGCAAGAGGAGTACCTCTTTCTACTGGCAGTGCTGTGTCCTCCTTATGTTTTTCCGACGATCTTCTTGTTTTTCGCCGGAAACCAGAAGTTGTGGAGGATGGTGCAGCCTTGGACGAACCCATGGCCAAGTTGTTGAGTGTGGTGCGGTGGCAGTCTGTCTTCGGCGGGGAAGCAGATCCGAGGCGGCGAATGATGGCGTAGCGGGAACAACTCCGGTGTGGTGGACGGTTGTGATAGTGGAGCTGCAGCAGTGAGGCGCAGGACGGCGTGGTCGGAGTGGTTCTGGTACGGCGCACGTCGGCGTCGGCGTCGTGGAGGCAGCTCTGCCTCGGCTTCAGTTGCTAAGTCCTTGAGGGCATTGCGGTTGCGGTTACGTTGGATGAGGACATCGGGGTACCGGCTCCGGCGTGATGGAGGAGGGCGGCGGTGGATTGGCCACTATGGGGTGGAGGACAGAGGAGGCTGGGGTTTCGCGGCTGGTGGAGAGGGCGTTTTCGCGCCCATGGAGTATGAATGGGGAAACGGAGGGAGGCGGGGAACTAAGGGGGAACAATGTTTCGGTTTGAGACGCGCTTGTTTGAAATTTGGGGAAAGTTACAAACTTTGCCCCCATCTAAAATTTAGGACATATTGCGGGTTGGGGGTAGGACAGTCATGTCAGGTGTCCCAAATGTGGGCGGGATAGATTTCGGCCGAGCGCATGGGTAGGCGCCCACGGCGTATGAATGCTTCTCGGAGGCGGTTGAGACTGGCGTCTTGGTGAAGTTACAAACCTACCCCGGTTTAGACCTTTGGACATCGGGCGGCTAGGCTACACGGGCCAGAGTCAGGACAGTAATTTCCTACCACCAAAACATTAGTCTCACACGGTTTCGGGTGACCAGAGGCCTATTTGGCGCTTCGTTCAATATTTGGGAGCAGAAGCATTAACGTTTTCGGTTCTCTTGAATTGAACTTTCAGGATTTGTCAAACTTCACAAATCTTTACTCTTGAAAATCCTAAAGCTACGATTATTTTGGAATGGAGGGGGTACATTTTAATATACATTGTACACGAGTATATATTAAAAAATATGCAACTTACCTCAGTTCATGCATGGTTCCAGATATAATCTCCTTGGTTGCAAAAAAAAGTTAGATATGTGTATGAATATATATAGCATGTTCATACTCACAACAAAGATTGATGCCCCCTTTTACATCTGATTTACAAATGCCATTATCTCGGGTTCAAATAGACGAATGCACTTCCTATGAATTCGAATCTTTGAAACCCCCTTTTATGTTGAATTCGACATGTATTCTATTTCGTAGCTAGCAATTTGGAATGTATCCATGCAAGTGACAAGTGTATAAAGTGCTTCACACTAACAACATGGAGTGCACTAATTAATGCTTATATATGTATTGCAAAAGCATCCATTGCCTGTATTTCAAACCGCTCCCACTCTATGGATCGATAATATGAAATAAACACATGCACATGCTAGAATTCAATAGAGTATGGGTGTCTGATAGACCGATTTTTGTCCATACACAATTTGCAAAATTCAAGATCTCATCCAAAAATAATAATGCCATTTATATTTTAATTTAGTGCGTAGAACCGCCTTTTACACGTAGATGCACTATGCCTCGCCCCGTTCTCACAAACACGTTATATATCTCTCTATCTAACGCATAAGTGCACACACTTTATATGCATCGACATTTCTCTTTCACACATGCTCACAATCTCTCTCAGGGTGTCGGGGTGTCTCACGCACAGGCTCTCTCTGTTTCTCTCTCTCTCTCCCTCCCTCCCTCTCTCTCTCTCTCTCTCTCTCTCTCTCTTTCTGACTACTATGTACCACTCTTTTCACTAATCTCAGTTGGAAAACACTATTTATCTCACATGCATATATACACATGCACGGTCTCTACTAGCCCTCTATACGCACATATATGTGCCTATGTGTCTCCCGCACGCACATTATCTTTAGGCCTCTCTCGCACACATTGCCCCCCCTCGACACACCTCTCTCTTAGTAGTTGGCAGATATGATTTCATCATATCATTGGGTAGGATATCCCTGGCTGTTAGGCTGGATGGTAATACGAGGCAAAGTTTTACCCTAGTTCGGATCAGACCCTTGCAGTTGAAGAAATAGCCTACTCCTTGTACTGTATATTAGTGATAGGGGTGTGTACAAAGTACACGTGAATACCAGGCATTGTGCGTGTGCGTATACTATCGACGAACTAGCCCCCAAGCTTGTATAACATACTAAGGGCCTAGGGTTACAAATCATATATAGTCGGCTTATCATCAGTGGGGATAGAGTCCTCCACGACTCTAGTAGCTTCGTGTTGTGCGCCGAGTCCTCCACATGGGTCTTCGTATAACACGTCTCGGTCCAACCTATATATGGCGCAGGATGGAACCAACCCATGAGTCTTCATGTTGACGCACCACAACTAGAAATGATGTGCCCACCACACCACACATGCAATCGGCCACTAAAAAAATAAGCATATACAATAGTACAACGGTATCTAGCTCACGATACGTCTCCATTTTTTGTTGATGACACTGACAGACTTTGCATTTGATGCGTGCTCTGTATTTTGTTGACGACACTTACTGTCATTGTATTTGAAGCGAAAGCACGATATGGTCACTGGACTTCAGAATAAGCTCATCACGGTCACCACATACATTTTGTCGTGCTAACCAACATGTGGTTGGATGGTTAGAGGACAGTGGTTTCTCGAGCCCACCAAGGTTAAAGTCCCGGTGCTTGCATTTATCTTGTGTTAATTTCAGTATTTTCCGGCGATGTACGTTCAATGGGAGGAGACGTTCCACTTGAGTACGAGGCACCTATGGTGACTTCGTAAAATCTCAAGATCATATATGCTGGCCCACTCTCTCGAAGGTGCTCATAGGGGTAGGGTTCGCGTGTGTACACTTATAGCGGTGAGTGCTTGCGCGTATATATGAGCCCTTGCATCTGTACGGTGATAAACAAATACATATCATGATTATACGGTCACTGGCTCACCCGTACAACTCCGTATTTTCTTGATGACACAATCAATTGACCAGTCAAACGTTCCACGCGGCGCAACTAGTGTTGCACCATCGGGGCGGGTAACCGTGGGGTCCACTGATGTCTACTACACAACCTTCTTCTTGTAGACGTTGTTGGGCCTCCAAGTGCAGAGGTTTGTAGGGCATTAGCAAATTTCCCTCAAGTGGATGACATAAGGTTTATCAATCCGTGGGAGGCATAGGATTAAGATGGTCTCTCTCAAGCAACCCTGCAACCAAATAACAAAGAGTCTCTTGTGTCCCCAACACACCCAATACAATGGTAAATTGTATAGGTGCACTAGTTCGGCGAAGAGATGGTGATACAAGTGGTATATGGATAGTAGATATGGGTATTTGTAATCTGAAATTATAAAAAAAGCAAGGTAACTAATGATAAAAGTGAGCGTAAACGGTATTGCAATGCGTTGAAACAAGGCCTAGGGTTCATACTTTCGCCAGTCCAAGTTCCCTCAACAATACTAACATAATTGGATCACATAACTATCCCTCAACATGCAACAAAGAGTCACTCCAAAGTCACTAGTAGAGGAGAACAAACGAAGAGATTATGGTAGGGTACGAAACCACCTCAAAGTTATTCTTTCCAATCAATCTGTTGGGCTATTACTATAAGTGTCACAAACAGCCCTAGAGTTCATACTAGAATAACACCTTAAGACACAAATCAATCAAAACCCTAATGTCACCTAGATACTCCAATGTCACCTCAAGTATCCGTGGGTATGATTATACGATATGCATCACACAATCTCAGATTCATCAATTCAACCAGCACATAGAACCTCAAAGAGTGCCCCAAACCGGAGAATCACGATGAAAACGTGTTCCAACCCCTATGCATAGGTTCATGGGAGGAACCCGCAAGTTGATCACATCAAGTGAATCACGTGGTATCCCATTGTCACCACAAATACACACGGCAAGACACACATCAAGTGTTCTCAAATCTTTAAAGACTCAATCCAATAAGATAACTTCAAAGGGGAAACTCAATCCATTACAAGAGAGTAGAGGGGGGAAGAAACATCATAAGATCCGACTATAATAGAAAAGTTCGCGATACATCAAGATCGTGCCAAATCGAGAACACGAGAGAGAGAGAGAGATCAAACACATAGCTACTGGTACATACCCTCAGCCCCGAGGGAGAACTACTCCCTCCTCATCATGGAGAGCGCCGGGATGATGAAGATGGCCACCAAAGAAGGATTCCACCTCCGGCAGGGTGCCAGAACGGGTCTAGATTGGCTTTCAGTGGCTACCGAGGCTTCTGGCGACGGAACTCCCAATCTATTGTGTTCTTTGATATTTTTAGGGTATATGGAGATATATAGGTGGAAGAAGTACGTCAGGGGGGCCACGAGGGGCCCACGAGGGTGGAGGGCGCGCCCAGGGGGGGTGGGCGCGCCCCCTACCTCGTGGCCTCCTCGAAACTTCCCTTACGTGCACTTCAAGTCTTCTGGGCTTCTTTCCTTCCAAAAATGAGTTCCGTGAAGTTTCAGGTCAATTGGACTCCGTTTGATTTTCCTTTTCTTCGAAACCCTAAAACAAGGTAAAAACAGAAACTGGCACTGGGCTCTGGGTTAATAGGTTAGTCCCAAAAATGATATAAAAGTGTATAATAAAGCCCATAAACATCCAAAAGATAATATAATATAGCATGGAGCAATCAAAAATTATAGATACGTTGGAGACGTATCAGCATCCCCAAGCTTAATTCCTGCTCGTCCTCGAGTAGGTAAATGATAAAAACAAAATTTTTGATGCGGAGTGCTACTTGGCATAATTTCAGTTTAATTCTTCTTAATTGTGGCATGAATATTCAGATCCGAAAGACTCAAGATAAAAGTTCATATTGACATAAAAATGATAATACTTGAAGCATACTAACTAAGCAATTATGTCTTCTCAAAATAACATGGCCAAAGAAAGTTCATCCCTACAAAACCATATGGTTTAGTCATGTTTCATTTTCGTCACACAAGAATGTTATCATCATGCACAACCCCGATGACAAGCCAAGCAATTGTTTCATACTTTAGTAATCTCAAACCTATAAACTTTCATGCAATATATGAGCGCCAGCCATGGATATAACACTATGGGTGGAATAGAATAATGAGGGGGTTATGTGGAGAAGACAAAAAGGAGAAAGTCTCACATCAATGAGGCTAATCAATGGGCTATGGAGATGCCCATCAATTGATGTTAATGCAAGGAGTAGGGATTGCCATGCAACGGATGCACTAGAGCTATAAATGTATGAAAGCTCAACAAAAGAAACTAAGTGGGTGTGCATCCAACTGGCTTGCTCACGAAGACCTAGGGCACTTGAGGAGGCCCATTGTTGGAATATACAAGCCAAGTTCTATAATGAAAATTTCCCACTAGTATATGGAAGTGACAAAACAAGAGACTCTCTATCATGAGGATTATGGTGTTACTTTGAAGCACAAGTGTGGCAAAGGATAGTAGCATTGTCCCTTCTCTCTTTTTCTCTCATTTTTTATTTTCATTTTTGGGCCTTCTCTTTTTTATGGCCTTTCTCCTTCCTTTTTTGGGGCCTTCTCTTTTTTATGGCCTTTCTCTTTTTTTATTCCTCACTTGGGACAATGCTCTAGAAAATGATGATCATCACACTTCTATTTATTTACAACTCAATGATTACAACTCGATACTAGACAAAGTATGACTCTATATGAATGCCTACGGCGGTGTACCGGGATATGCAATTAATCAAGAGTGCCATGTATGAAAGAATTATGAATGGTGGATTTTCCACAAATACGATGTCAACTACATGATCATGCAAAGCAATATGACAATGATGACGCGTGTCATAATAAACGCAACGGTGGAAAGTTGCATGGCAATATATCTCGGAATGGCTATGGAAATGCCATAATAGGTAGGTATGGTGGCTGTTTTGAGGAAGATATAAGAAGGTTTATGTGTGAAAGAGCGTATCATATCACGGGGTTTGGATGCACCGGCGAAGTTTGCACCAACTCTCAATGTGAGAAAGGGCAATGCACGGTACCGAAGAGGCTAGCAATGATGGAAGGGTGAGAGTGCGTATAATCCATGGACTCAACATTAGTTATAAAGAACTCACATACTTATTGCAAAAATCTACAAGTCATCAAAAACCTCGGCACTACGCGCATGCTCCTAGGGGGATAGATTGGTAGGAAAAGACCGTCGCTCGTCCCCGACCGGCACTCATAAGGAGGACAATCAAATAACACCTCATGTTTCAAATTTGTTATACAACGTTTACCATACATGCATGCTACGGGACTTGCAAACTTCAACACAAGTATTTCTCAATTTCACAACTACTCAACTAGCACGACTTTGATATTATTACCTCCATATCTCAAAACAATCATCACGCATCAAACTTCTCTTAGTATTCAACACACTCATGAGAAAATTTTACTAATCTTGAATACCTAGCATATTAGGATTATTTAAGAAAATTACCATGCTATTTGAGACTCTCAAAATAATATAAGTGAAGCATGAGAGTTCATCTATTTCTTAAAAATAAAACTACCACCATGCTCTAAAAGATATAAGTGAAGCACTAGAGAAAATGACAAACTACTCCGAAAGATATAAGTGAAGATCAATGAGTAGTCAAATAATTATGCAACTATGTGAAGACTCTATCTCATTTAATAATTGAAGATCTTGATAATTTATTCAAACAGCAAGCAAAGCAAAATAAAATGACATCTAAGAATAGAAAACATCATGTGAAGAAGGAAAAACTTCGGATCAACCGATACTAACCGATAGTTGTTGAAGAAGAAAGGTGGGATGCCAACCGGGGCATCCCCAAGATTAGACGCCTGAGACTTCTTGAAATATTATCTTGGGGTGCCTTGGGAATCCCCAAGCTTGAGCTTTTGTGTCTCCTTAATTCCTCTCATATCAAGGTCTTCCTAAATCTCAAAAGCTTCATCCACACAAAACTCAACAAGGACTCGTGAGATAAGTTAGTATAAACCATTGCCAAAACCTTATCATACTCTACTGTAGCAAATACCTAAAATTATTATTCAACATTGCATACTAAATGCCTCTGCATATTTAATATTCCTATCCTCAAATAGAATCATTAAAGAAGCAAACATATGCAAACATAACAGCAATCTGCCTAAACAGGACAGTCTGTAAAGAATGCAGCAACATCCATACTTGCCTAGCTCCAAAGATTATGAAATAAATTCCCAATGTAGTAAATTTATCAGAGCTTAATATGCAAAAGGTTTCAACATTTTATCACATTCTTACTTTTCTAGGAAATTATTGCAACAGCGGTAAACTTTCTGTTTTCAAACAGCAACGTGTGGACTTCTAAAATAGGCATAGTAAAGGCTATCAATGCCACTTCTATTGAACTAAAATATGCAAAACATTGTTCTAAATAACAGCAAGCAAATATTAACAAAATAAATTGACGCTCCAAGCAAAACACATATCATGTGGTGAATAAAAATATAGCTCCCAAGTAAAATTACCGATGAACGAAGACAAAAGAGGGGATGCCTTCCGGGGCATCCCCAAGCTTAGGCTCTTGGCTATCCTTGAATATTACCTTGGGGTTCCTGGGGCATCCCCAAGCTTAGGCTCTTGCCACTCCTTATTCCATACTACATCGAATCCTTACCCAAAACTTGAAAACTTCACAACACAAAACTTAACAGAAAACTCGTAAGCTCTGTTAGTATAAGAAAATAAATCACCACTTCAAGGTACTGTAATGAACTCATTCTTTATTTATATTGGTGTTAAACCTACTGTATTTCAACTCATCTATGGTTCATACCCTCCGATACTACTCATAGATTCATCAAAATAAGCAAACAACACAATAAAAACAGAATCTGTATAAAACAGAACAGTCTGCAGTAATCTGGATCAAACCTATACTTCTGGAACTCATAAAATTCTCAAATAAATTTATGGACCTGAGGAATTTATCTATTAATAATCTGAAAAAATAATTAACAAAATATCACTTTCCAAATAAAAATGGCAGCAATTCTCGTGAGTGCTAAAATTTCTGTTTTTTACAGCATGATCAACAAGACTTTCCCCTAGTCTTCCCAAAGGTTCTACTTGGCACAAACACTAATTAAAAGCACAAAACCACATCTAAACAGAGGCAAGATGAATTATTTATTACTAAACAGGAGCAAAAAGCAAAGAACAAAAATAAAATTGGGTTGCCTCCCAACAAGCGCTATCGTTTAATGCCCCTAGCTAGGCATGATGATTTCAATGATGCTCACATAAAAGATAAGAATTGTAACATAAAGAGAACATCATGAAGAATATAACTAGCACATTTAAGTCTAACCCACTTCCTATGCATAGGGATTTTGTGAGAAAACAACTTGTGGGAACAATAATCAACTTGCATAGGAAGGTAAAACAAGGATAACTTCAAAATTTTGAGCACATAGAGAGGAAACTTGATATTATTGCAATTCCTACAAGCATATGTTCCTCCCTCATAGTAATTTTCAGTAGTATCATGAATGAATTCAACAATATAACCAGCACCTAAAGCATTCTTTTCATGATCTACAAGCATAGAAATTTTATTACTCTCCACATAAGCAAAATTCTTCTCATTCGGGATAGTGGGAGTATCATAAGAGACTTGAATACTATAAATTGTTTCCACATTAAAAGAGTAATGTTCAGAAAAGGGTTAACCATAATAATGGCAAGTTTTATAAATATAATCACTACTTTTTATAGCATAAGTATCATCACAATAATCATCATAAGTAGGAGGCATGCTGTCGGTGTCAAAACCGGCGGATCTCGGGTAGGGGGTCCCGAACTGTGCGTTTAGGCGGATGGTAACAGTAGGCGGGTGACACGATGTTTACCCAGGTTCAGGCCCTCTTGATGGAGGTAATACCCTACGTCCTGCTTGATTGTTCTTGATAATATGAGTAGTACAAGAGTTGATCTACCACGAGATCGAAGAGGCTAAACCCTAGAAGCTAGCCTATGGTATGATTGTTGTCGTTGGTCCTACGGACTAAACCTTCCAGTTTATATAGACACTGGAGGAGGCTAGGGTTACAAAGAGTCGGTTACAAGGAAGGAGATCTACATATCCATATTGCCAAGCTTGCCTTCCACGCCAAGGAGAGTCCCATCCGGACACGGGACGAAGTCTTCAATCTTGTATCTTCATAGTCCAACAGTCCGGCCAAAGGATATAATCCGGCTGTCCGGATACCCCCTAATCCAGGACTCCCTCGGTAGCCCCTGAACCAGGCTTCAATGACGATGAGTCCGGCACGCAGATTGTCTTCGGCATTGCAAGGCGGGTTCCTTCTCTGAATACTTCATAGAAGATTTTGAACATGAGGATCATGTCTGGCCCTGCAAAACAAGTTCCACATACAACCATAGAGAGAATAATATTTTCACAAATCTAATCTGCCTACGCATTCCGCAGTGTGACATCACACCACAGCCAGGTCACCATTTGAATCATTTTTCACAACCAACCTCAGCGTGTTCCGCGAGGCGGTTTCCTTGGCACGTCTTATCGAAGCAGAGATCATGTCCCCTTATTACGGGATTCCCATCAATACGGACGTGGGTAACCCAACCACGCCATCAATTACGGCGCTTGGGGGATAAGCGAATTTTACCAGGCTGGTGGGGGCGCATAGTTTCGTCCGCCCTTATAAAGGGATAAGGGTTCACCTTTTTCTACCCACGCCTTCTTCCTCCTTGCTCATCCATTCTCGCGCACTTGAGCTCCAGCGCCCAACTCCACATCCTTCTCCTCAACCCTCTCCAAACATGTCCATAGCGGGAGGCAAGTGGATGGTCTCCTCTGTTACGGAGGGAGACATCAAAAAGCTGCGCGGGGCCGGATACTTATCCGCGGATATTGCGCACCGGCTGCCAGCCGCGGGGAAGATCGTCCCTACCCCGGAACCTTACGAAAGGGTGGTTTTCCTCTCCCACTTCGTCCACGGACTGGGATTTCCCCTCCATCCATTCGTCCGTGGCCTTATGTTCTATTATGGGCTGGACTTCCTTGATCTAGCTCCGAATTTCATCCTCAACATCTCGGCGTTCATCATCGTGTGCGAGGCTTTCCTCCGCGTCCGGCCCCACTTCGGCCTGTGGCTAAAGACCTTCAATGTCAAACCGAAGGTAGTAGGCGGCCAACAAGCGGAATGCGGCGGAGCCATGGTGGGCAAAATGCCCAACGTTACATGGCTCGAGGGCTCCTATGTGGAGACCATAAAGGGGTGGAAATCGGGGTGGTTCTACATCACCGAGCCCCGCGGCACCAACTGGGTGGCGGCCCCCGAGTTTCGATCCGGAATCCCCACGCGGTTCACTTCCTGGAAGGAGAAGGGCCTGTCCTGGGGCTCATCGGTGGAGCTGGACAGACTCCAGAAGTGTATCCGGATCATGATAGGCAAGAAACTCAAGCTTGTCAACATAGTCAAGGTCATGCTCTTCCGCCGGATCCTCCCGTGTCAACGACGGGCTTTCAACTTATGTGAGTATGACCCGGCCCAGCACCAAACTCTACGCGAGCTCTTCGACACGATGCATAAGGACGTCTGGAAGGTGCCGTTCAAGGGTGCCGAGGTCCCCCTCCCCTTATCGAGGACCGCGGGCTAAGTGCGACGCGCCCTGCGAATCCGGTAAGTTCTGTACACCTCGTAGGGTATTTATTTTCCATAGTTTAACCATGTGCGGGGTCTGAGCTCTCATGCCGTTGACAGGACTAGGTGGAGACATCGGAACAGATTGACTGTCCGGCCCCTCTGCCCGAAGACCCTGCAGACGCTCTCCTGACTGAGATGCGGACTCCGGCTCCTTATGAGGTGCCGGAGAAGAAGATCAAGAAGAAGGCCACGGGAACCCGAAAGAGTTCCCGGCACCAGGTGGTACCGGACTCATCGTCTGATAACTCTGAGACGCACTCCTCCCGTGAAAGCGAGGAGGAGGAAGATGACGGTTCCCCCCCTCCAGCCGGGAGAGACAAGAAAAGGAAGGCCGCCCCAACCGGGGAGGCCGGATGGTCCAAGAAGGGAAGGACTCTCCTTCCGGACTGTTCCACCACCGCCACTGACAGCGAAGACGAGTGGTTACTCAGGGCCAAGCCCCTGGCGAAGTCGTAAGTATTCGGATACCAGAGTAACTCATAGCATACTTTTATTGCACTGCTTCTCCTAACGTCGAATATGATCATGCAGTCCACCCCGAGCCCGCATCGACGTGTCCTCGTTGGACGGTTCCTTGGACTCGTCGGATATGAATAGCGAGTCACTTCCAACCGCCTCCTCTCCTCGCCCTACGGACAATGTCGAGGTATTGTCTCAAGGGGCACCGAACCGAGGGGAGGTAGTCCTGGAGGCGCCTCAAGGCGACCTTCCGGACTCCAGGCACAAAGGGAGCAAGACTCCCAAGGGCTCCAAGTTCGGCCCTTAGCCGAACACTGCGCCGGAACCTCCAGTGGTTCCGGACTCCGGCAGGTGGCCCCCTACCAAGAGGGGCATGCCGCCCGTGCCGGTGACCTCTATTTATCCAGAGGCATCGGACAACCTACTGGGAGCGCTTCGCGGCGCTTCCATCGACGAAGAGCACCGCACTATTATGAGTGCGGTGATCAAGAAGGTTCAGTCCGCCAAGAGCGGACTGACTGAAGCCTGTGCCAGCCTTCTAACAGGCTTTGAGGTAAGTATTTAAAATATGAAAATATTACCGCATAGACAGTAGCCCCTGATGCTATGTTTGGTGTTCACAAAGAAAAGCCAAATAGAGGATCAAATAATATCTACAGGAGTCTAATACAAGTATATGCGTATGCAGGCTTTGCTGCTGACCTCTGCCGCACTGACTGCGGAGGTCGCTGCACTGAAGCAGAACCTCGAGCTGTCCGATAAAGAACTCGGCCTTGCCTAGAAGCAGCCCGAGGAGAACAAAGGTAAGTAATACCTTGTCTATATATATATATATAAGATGTGGTTGCAAAATGATAAGAATCATCATGGATGTGCCACGGGCCGCGACTGAAGTGGCGACCCTGAAGCGAGCGCTGTCCAAGGCCAAAAACAAAGCGGCCGAGGAGCGCACCGAGCGGGAGAAACAAGAAGCACGGGTGGGCGAGGTGCAGCAAGAGCTCCAGGCTCTCGTGAAGAAGCACAAGACTTTGGAGCTTGACTCGAAGACGCGAGAGTCCAAGATTGCCGCGACCCTCGAGAGCACAAAGCATGCCAAGGCTGAAGCCCAAAAGGCCCCGAGTCCGGAGCTCTCCAGGAGCATTCGCAGATTTGCCCCGCAGCGTGTCGGATGCCGCAAAGTTCTACCAGGCCGAAGAGGGAAGCTCGACGGAGAAGTTCTTCTGGTCTCAGTATACTGGGACCGAACACCCAATGCCTGTGAGTGACCAGCTGAAGCAACTGGTCGAGCTGCACAAGGCGGACGAATAGGCCATGAGGGGCCTTATAGTCCGGATGTGGCCTGGCGACTCCCCTCCCAACAGCTACTTCGGCCTGGTGAGGCGGCTTGTGGATGCCTGCCCATGGCTGGAAGTCATAAAGCGGTCCGTCTGCATAGAAGGTGCACGCCGGGCTTTTGCCCGTGCGAAGGTGCACTGGGCCAAGATGGACGCTGAGAAGCTGGTGAAGGAGGGGCCGCCGCAGGGCAAGGAGCATCGCCACCCTGAAATGTATTATGAGGGTGTCCTGAAGGGTGCCCGTCTTGTGGTGGACGAGTGTGCGAAGGATGTAATTTTGGAATGAACTCGCTCGTGTGATCTTGTATTATGAAAACTTGTTCATGTGCGCTATGCAACGCTTGTTTGAATTTAAAATATTACCTTCTGTGCGGCTGTTTATCAAATCTGAGAGATGGCCAGTCGTCGGCTTCTGCCCCCATGCCACGAGTGCTGGGGTGTTCGGGATAAATCTGAGCACTCTTTTTCCCATTGTTGGGTCCTTCGAGGGAGGTGCTCAGCACAATGAACAAGGCAATCAGACTATAATGCTTTATCACTCTCACTTAGCCATAGAAGTCTACAATTTTAAATTTTGGCGAAGCCCCTAGTATTCGGAAGGCCGAATTCGGGGCGCTATACACGCCTAAGCCGGGCAAAGCCGACTCCTCGCCCTAAGCGGCATAAGTCTTTAGGGACTCGAGACCTCTCGAACAGCGACCAGCTTTCGCCTTATCATGACAGTCAGTTTTAGATTTCTCTACTGAGGTGCTTGCCCAGATGAACCGGGGCACAATCACAGTAGTTCTCCCAGTGCTACCTTAGCCGATATAGCGGAACGTAAGGTACCAAAACATGGGAGCCGGACAAACCCAACTATTGACCCAAGACATGATTCGGAGCTGATGCATATAATGCTATAAGTTCGGGGTGCCGCACTGTCGAAAGTGTTCGGACTTCTCACGCCGTATTATGGGGTACGCTTAAGCCCCTGGTGTATTAGCCGTACCAGAGTGTACGGGTGCTGAATGTCATGAATGAATATATATATATATGTATATATATATAAAGGAACAGAGAATGCGGTAATAGTCTAGTGCTATGCATTGTTTATTCAAAAAGGTGCGTCGAAGCAGAATGATACAAGTAGTGCGATAAGTAAAAAGTAGGACTATTTGACATGTCCCCTCCAAGGGCAAGCCGAGGAATGGTATTTAAATCAGGTATTTCACTCGTTATCAGAGACCACCTGGGAGTTCCATGGTGCGACGTAGATTTCTGCCACCTTGGTTGTTGTATCGTGTGTCCGGCAATCGTACTGCCGGACGGGGTTTCCAGAGAGTAAAGTCCTGAAAGAGAGAAAAAATAACAATGCGGGAAGCCCTAGTGTGGTTGAGCCGCATTTTGGGGCGTGCCGTAGTCGTGCCCCCCACCTATGCCCATGGTATTTTCAATGCGTAATTACGTACACGTGGCACGGATTTCGCCGTTTGGCTGGGACTAGGGTGGGGGCCGCATTGCTATGCGAGCTCGGAACGTGCCAGGCGGTCTTGTTACAGATTACTCCGGGCGTGCTTGACGGTGTCCGGGTGTTATAATCACCGAACTGGTGGATTGCCTGAAGAGGCTGCTTTGTGATTCTGCTGCGAGAGCCGTAGTGTGCTCCTCCGTGCGGAGAGAGCGCTCTGTTTTTCCATTGACTGTGATGACCCCCCGAGGTCCTGGCATCTTGAGCTTGAGGTATGCATAATGTTGTACCGCATTGAATCTCGCAAATGCGGTTCGCCGGAGCAGTGCATGATAGCCACTGCGGAACGGGACTAAATCGAAGATTAACTCCTCGCTTCGGAAGTTATACGGGGATCCGAAGACCACTTCCGGTGTGACTGAGCCTGTGCAATGGGCCTCTACACCTGGTATGACGCCTTTAAAGGTAGTTTTTGTGGGTTTGATCCTTGAGGGGTCTATACCCATTTTGCGCACTGTGTCCTGATAAAGCAGGTTCAGGCTGCTTCCGCCGTCCATAAGGACTCGAGTGAAGTGAAATCCATCGATGATTGGGTCTAGGACCAGTGCGGCGAATCCGCCATGACGGATACTAGTGGGGTGGTCCCTGCCATCGAAGGTGATCGGACAGGAGGACCATGGGTTGAACTTTGGGGTGACTGGCTCCAACGCAGATACGTCCCTCACCGCACGCTTCCGCTCCCTCTTGGGGATGTGGGTTGCGTATATCATGTTCACCGTCCGCACTTGTGGGGGGAACCTCTTCTGTCCTCCAGTGTTCGGTGGCGGGGGCTCCTCCTCGCCATCACTATTTAGCCCCTTATCCTTGTTTTCTGCATTTAACTTGCTGGCCTGCTTGAACACCCAACATTCCCTGTTGGTGTGGTTTGCTGGCTTGTTAGGGGTGCCGTGTATTTGACATGAGCGATCGAGTATACGGTCCAAACTGGACGGGCCTGGAGTGCTTCTTTTGAATGGCTTTTTCCGCTGACCGGGTTTAGAGCCTCTGATTCTGGCATTGACTGCTGTATCCTCGGTATTGTCGCTGTTGATGCGGCGCTTGTGTTTGTTGCGGTGTGACCTGCCATTGCTATCCTTGGTATCCGAAGTACCATGGTTCTTTGATATGTTATTTCTTCGAGCCAGCCAGCTATCCTCTCCCGCGCAAAAGCGGGTCATGAGTGTTGTGAGGGCTGCCATAGATTTCGGCTTTTCCTAGCCAAGGTGTTGGGTGAGCCACTCGTCGCGAATGTTGTGCTTAAAAGCTGCTAGGGCCTCTGCATCCGGGCAGTCGACGATTTGATTTTTCTTTGTCAAGAACCGTGTCCAGAATTGCCTAGCCGATTCCTCTAGCTGCTGAATTATGTGGCTCAAGTCATCGGCATCTAGTGGTCGCACATAAGTGCCCTGGAAGTTGTCGAGGAATGCGGCTTCCAGATCTTCCCAACAGCCAATGGATTCTACTGGCAGGCTGTTGAGCCAATGCCGATATAGTCCTTTGAGTTTGAGTGGGAGGTATTTGATGGCGTGTAGATCGTCACCGCAGGCCATGTGGATGTGCAGGAGGAAGTCCTCGATCCATACGGCAGGATCTGTTGTACCGTCGTATGATTCGATATTTACGGGTTTGAAATCCTCTGGGATTTGGTGATCCATTACTTCGTCTGTGAAGCATAGGGGGTGTGTGGCACCTCTGTACTGGGTTATATTGCGACGCAGCTCAAATGAGTCTTGTCCGCTGTGTTCGGCCCGGCCGGATTTACTTTTACTGTATCCAGCGTGACGGTTATCGTGTCGCATAGTGGCACGCCCTCGTGATCCGTAGATCGATCTTGCGTGTTTTGCTTTGTCCTCCAATACGTCTCACAGGTCTAGCGTGTTTCCCCGTGCTTTGACATTTTTATTTGAGTGGCGTCGGGGTGCGGGCTCAGCTTTTGGCTGAAATGCCTCTCTGTCGCGGCCACGAGGTGGCCGATCAGCCGCGTCGTACGCTGGAGATGTAGGTTTTAATGCTTCCTTCTCCAGTCGGGGTAGCAACCTGCACTTTGGGTAACTCTTGGAGGGGCGTTCGAGTTCATATTCCTCGACCACAAGGACTTCAGTCCATCTGTCAGCTAGCAAATCTCGATCAGCTCGAAGCTCTTGGTGCTTTTTCTTAAGGCTATTTGTCGTGGCTATAAGCCGACGCTTGAAGCGCTCTTGCTCGACGGGATCCTTAGGCACAACAAATTTGTCATCGTCGAGGCTTGCCTCGTCTTCGGAGGGAGGCATGTAGTTATCATCCTCTGCCTCTCCATCTGCCGCTCTCTCGAGAGGGCTGGCTTCTCCATCCTCCTGCTCTAAATCTTGCGGGAGGGGATTGGCATCATCTTCGGCACTGTCCGGAGTGCTATTATCTCATGTGCCGGTATCACCGCTTTTGCCTTGGCGAGACTTAGAGTGGCGTCGCTGACGTCGGTGCTTGGGTTGCTTCTTGGAGGGGTCATCCTCCGCTGTCCCGTCGCCATTGCCTTCTTTGGGTGTCTCGACCATATGTATATATATCATATGATGAGGTGGCTGTCCAGTGCCCTGTGGGCAGTGGTTCTTGTTCATCTCCTACATCATCGTCCATACCGTCGATGTCTTCGGAGTTGAAGTCGAGCATGTCGGTCAAATTGTCGACAGTGGCTACTAAGTGGGTGGTGGGTGGGCGGCGAATTTCTTCGTCATTCGCATCCCAATCCTGCCGGACATAGTTCGGCCAGGACTCTTCTGACAAGGAGAGAGACCTTAATGAGTTCAGTATGTCGTGGAAGGGCGAGTGCTGAAAGATATCCGCGGAGGTGAACTCCATGATCGGCGCCCAGTCGGATTCGATAGGCACGGGCGCAGGCGGTTCGGAGTCCGTGGCCGGGGAAGAATCCGGCAGTTTGGCGTCACGGCTCTCGTGAAGGGTAAGGTCGATACTCGGCTCGATCGCCGCTGAGAATGCGGCCTCGGTGGCGGGATCTATCCACCCGTCCATGGATGGCGCAATTGGCTCCGAATTGAGGGTCGGAACGTTTGCTGGTGCGGTCTCCTGAACACTGTCCGATGGTAGAGCTAAATCATGCTCATCGTGACCGTGCGACGCACTCGGCAGGGGCTCGAATCCGTCGAAGATCAAGTCTCCGCGGATGTCGGCCATGTAGTTTAAGCTTCCAAACCTGACCTGATGGCCAGGGGCGTAGCTCTCGATCTTCTCCAGATGGCCAAGCGAGTTGGCCCGTAGTGCAAAGCCACCGAATACAAAGATCTGTCTGGGGAGAAAATTCTCACCCTGGACTGCATCGCTATCGATGATTGAAGGAGCCATCAAGCCTAACGATGACGACACAGAGGAAGTCTCAATGAAAGCACCAATGTCGGTGTCAAAACCGGTGGATATCGGGTAGGGGGTCCCGAACTGTGCGTCTAGGCGGATGGTAACAGGAGGCGGGTGACACGATGTTTACCCAGGCTAGGGCCCTCTTGATGGAGGTAATACCCTACGTCCTGCTTGATTGTTCTTGATAATATGAGTAGTACAAGAGTTGATCTACCACGAGATCGAAGAGGCTAAACCCTAGAAGCTAGACTATGGTATGATTGTTGTTGTTGGTCCTACGGACTAAACCCTCCGGTTTATATAGACACCAGAGGGGGCTAGGGTTACATAGAGTCGGTTACAAGGAAGGAGATCTACATATCCATATTTCCATGCTTGCCTTCCACGCCAAGGAGAGTCCCATCCGGACACGGGACGAAGTCTTCAATCTTGTATCTTCATAGTCCAACAGTCTGGCCAAAGGATATAATCCGGCTGTCCGGATACCCCCTAATCCAGGACTCCCTCACATGCTATCATCATTATAAATTTGCATATCAAAACTTGGGAGACTAAAAATATTATCTTCATTAAACGTAGCATCCCCAAGCTTGGGACAAACATTAATGTAAGCAAATATATTCTCAAATATGTCATCCTCATCAAACATAGCATCCCCAAGCTTGGGCCTTTTTGTATCATAAGCATAATCACTTTCATCATCAATAGTATGGATAGCACCAATAGTATAGCAATTATCATATTCTTCCAAGCAAGTGCCAAAAAGATTTTCAAGATCATAAGAAGTATCATTATCTTCCACAATTATATTTTCATGAGGCACAATAGTAATAAGAGCAACATTATTTGTGGGAGATATCTTTTTACCTCTCTTCCTTTTTCTTTTCTTCTTCTTCGCCACATCATGTGTGGGTTCAATCCTCTTTTTGGAGCTCCTTATTAATGAGATTGGTTGAATAGGAAGCTCCTCCTTGTTACCTGATTAATCATAAGAAATAATAGGAGATTGGGAAGTTTCTTCCCTTTCATTAGTATTCTCTTCATCCTCTATTTGTTTTCTTTTCTTTATGTAGTTGGCAATATAAGGATTTTCAATACAATTCACCGCACAATACATATAAATTTCCTCTAGGTCAAAGCCAAGCAGTTTATAATGGGCAAATTCTGGAAGATCCCCAGTTATATGTTTCATTTCTTCGCAACCCATAAGCAAGCTAAGTTCATTATAATGTGCAAGGGAAATCAACTCATCACAATTTTTGGACACGATTAGATATATCATGAAACAATTTGCATTGGATGGTTAAATGACCACGTTCATTGCAAAGCTCACAAGCATGGCCAAGAAATTTTAAATTTTCAGCACAATCATCTAGTATTTCTTGCAACAATTTAGTTTCGAAGTACTTATGCTTCTTGCAATATCTATCTTCCCTTTTTGATGTGTACTTACAATCCCAATGCACTCCACAAAAATTGATATGTTTATAGGAGACATTTTCATCATAACTAGTGCAATCATCATTAGTATCATGGATATTCAAAGAATTCATACTAAAAGCATTGCAATCATGCTCATCATTCACATATTTTATGCCAAGCATTCTATATAATTCTTCTTCTAGTATTTGAGCACAATTTTCCTTTCCATCATACTCACGAAAGATATTAAAAAGATGAAGCGTATGAGGTAAACTCAATTCCATTTTTTTTGTAATTTTCTTTTATAAACTAAACTAGTGATAAAACAAGAAACTAAAAGGCTCGATTGCAAGATCTAAAGATATACCTTCAATCACTCACCTCCCCGGCAACGGCGCCAGAAAAGAGCTTGATGTCTACTACACAACCTTCTTCTTCTAGACGTTGTTGGGCCTCCAAGTGTAGAGGTTTGTAGGACAGTAGCAAATTTCCCTCAAGTGGATGACCTAAGGTTTATCAATCCATGGGAGGCATAGGATTAAGATGGTCTCTCTCAAGCAACCCTGCAACCAAATTACAAAGAGTCTCTTGTGTCCCCAACACACCCAATACAATGGTAAATTGTATAGGTGGACTAGTTCGGCGAAGAGATGGTGATACAAGTGGTATATGGATAGTAGATATGGGTATTTTTAATCTGAAATTATAAAAACAGCAAGGTACCTAATGATAAAAGTGAGCGTAAACGGTATTGCAATGCGTTGAAACAAGGCCTAGGGTTCATACTTTCGCTAGTGCAAGTTCCCTCAACAATACTAACATAATTGGATCACATAACTATCCCTCAACATGCAACAAAGAGTCACTCCAAAGTCACTAATAGCAGAGAACAAACGAAGAGATTATGGTAGGGTACGAAACCACCTCAAAGTTATTCTTTCCAATCAATCCGTTGGGCTATTCCTATAAGTGTCAGAAACAATCCTAGAGTTCGTACTAGAATAACACCTTAAGACACAAATCAATCAAAACCCTAATATCACCTAGATACTCCAATGTCACCTCAAGTATCCGTGGGTATGATTATACGATATGCATCACACAATCTCAAATTCATCTATTCAACCAACACATAGAACCTCAAAGAGTGCCCCAAAGTTTCTACTGGAGAATCACGATGAAAACATGTGCCAACCCCTATGCATAGGTTCATGGGCGGAACTCGCAAGTTGATCACCAAAACATACATCAAGTGAATCACGTGGTATCCCATTGTCACCACAGATACGCACGGCAAGACATACATCAAGTGTTCTCAAATCTTTAAAGACTCAATCCGATAAGATAACTTCAAAGGGGAAACTCAATCCATTACAAGAGAGTAGAGGGGGGGGGGGAAGAAACATCATAAGATCCAACTATAATAGCAAAGCTCGCGATACATCAAGATCGTGCCAAATCGAGAACACGAGAGAGAGAGAGAGAGATCAAACACATAGCTACTGTACATACCCTCAGCCCCGAGGGAGAAATACTCCCTCCTCATCATGGAGAGCGCCGGGATGATGAAGATGGCCACCGAAGAAGGATTCCCCCTCCGGCAGGGCGCCGGAACGGGTCTAGATTGGCTTTCAGTTGCTACGGAGGCTTCTGGCGACGGAACTCCCGATCTATTGTATTCTCTGATGTTCTTAGGGTATATGGAGATATATAGGTGGAAAAAGTACGCAGGGGCCACACGGGGCCCACGAGGGTGGAGGGCGTGCCCAGGGGGTGGGCGTGCCCCCCTACCTCATGGCCTCCTCGAAGCTTCCCTTACGTGCACTTCAAGTCTTCTGGGCTTCTTTCCTTCCAAAAATGAGTTCCGTGAAGTTTCAGGTCAATTGGACTCTGCTTGATTTTCCTTTTCTTCGAAACCCTAAAACAAGGTAAAAACAGAAACTGGCACTGGGCTCTGGGTTAATAGGTTAGTCCCAAAAATGATATAAAGTGTATAATAAAGCCCATAAACATCCAAACAGAAGATAATATAGCATGGAGCAATAAAAAATTATAGATACGTTGGAGACGTATCACCCACGTGTCAGCCCGTATATGAAAGAAAGAAATGGTAGTTTGAGTCTGTACTGTGTTAATAAAATAGGAGTACATTTTAGGTTGATCATACTGTAACGCTCCGAGACCGTTGCGCCAGGTGTCTTCCAGTTATTCACTGTTGTTGCCTTGTCTTTTGCTTGCGTGTCATGCATTTCATATCATGTCATCATGTGCATCGCATTTGCATACATGTTCGTCTCATGCATTCGAGCATTTTCCCCGTTGTCCGTTTTGCAATCCGGCGCTCCTATGTCCTCCGGCGCCCTCCTTTTGCCTCTTTTCGTGTGCGGGTGTTAAACGTTCTCGGATTGGACCGAGATTTACTACCGGTAGACCGCCTGTCAAGTTTCGTGCCATTTGGACTTCGTTTGATACTCCAACGGTTAACCGAGGAACTGTAAAGGCCTCATGTGTGTTGCAGCCCAGCACCCCTCCAAAGTGGCCCAAAACCCATCCATCCTCTTGGTCGTTCGATCATGATCACGTGGCCGAAAAACGCACCTCATTTGGACTCTCCTAGATCCCTCTACCTATAAATATGTGCCTCCCTCCGAAATTCTCGCGCAGATAAACCCTAACCTTCGTCCACCTCGCGCCGCCAGACAAATTTGTCCGCGCCGGACATGTCCAGCTTCCACGTTGCCCTGGCCAATGGCGCGCTGCCATGTCATCCTGCCGATGCCCCTCTCCACTCCACCGCCGCCACGTGGGCGCCCCGTGCCTCCCACCGGCCCGCGAGGCCCATGCCTGGCCCACGGGGCCCGTTCCCTCGCCGCCGCCCGAGGTGCCCCGTGCCGCCGCCCGAGCGTCCGCACGCCCCGCCGCCGTCCTTTGTCGCCGCGCCGCCCGCCGCGCCACCGCGCCTCCCCGCCGGCGTGCCTCCCCGCCGACCTCGCCGGCGCGCCCTACTCCGCCCTCCGCGCAGTCCGCCGCCACCATTCTACCACCACCGCGCCGCCCCGGCCAGATCCGGCCGCGGCAAGGCCGGATCCGGCGCCCCCCTCGCCAGCCCCCCTCCTCTCCGGGCATCTTCTTCCCCGGCTCCGGCGAGATCCGCCGCCACCTCGCCCGTTGACTTTTCCCATGAGGTCTAAATTTCCACCAAGTCCCTGAATCCATACTTTTTCATGCATACTTCATCATGCCATAACTTCAACACCGCTGCTCCTATTCGTGCGTGTGGCATATCAAATTGTTCGACTCGATGTCCTCTTCATTTCATTCCATCGCACCATGCTTATTTGAGTCCATCTTGATGCCCTAAATGCTGTTGCAAGAGTGCTATGTAATGTTAGGTGCTGCTTCTTATCAGATTATGGACATTTGTCATTTTTTCCATGTTTAATGTGTGCCTCCTTTGAACTTGAGGTCTACATGTGTTCTGTTATATGCCATGCCATATTTAAAGGGGTGTATGCCATGTATTTTTGTGATCAATGTGGTGACTAGTACAAGCATTCAAAGTAGCTCTCGTGATGTTGCTGATTTCAGGGACTTAGAATTTCACTAAGTCTTTTTCATGTTGTTATTTTTATGCCATGTATTCATGTTGCTACAGAGTGATGCATGCCTCTTTTGAGCATGTTCAATAAGGTTGATTTTGAGATATTGTTATGTTCTATCCATCCATGTCTTTGTTTGCAATTATGGAGTACCCTAGCATGACTCAATCTTGCTCTAGTTTTGCTATAAAATGTTCCTGGCAGATTGTTTATGTGTTAATCAATTTTGCCGAGGCTGTTGTAATCGATCCTTGCATGCTATGAGATTGTTGTTGCCATGGTTAGCTACTTTAACATGTCTTCTTGCTGGGTGTATGCTTAGCTTGTCATGCAATGCCTTGTGTTGAGTGCATCGAGCTTGCAAACATGCCTTCGTAATTCTGTTTATGCCATGTTTAGTTTTCTGCTAAGTCCGAATCTGTTAACGATACTTGCTATGTTTACATGGGTGACATCATATCTTCTGATCCTTTTTGGCTTATGGTCAGTAAGGTACTTTTGTTTTATGATTTGAGTAGTTTCATGACATGCCTTGCTTTGCCATGATATGTTCCTATAACTCGCTGTCAAATCACATGCCCTACGTTTGCAGCAGCCTACTCCCTTGTCTTCTCACGTCTCTGTCAAACCGACTAGGCGGAACTGCCCCGCCTACCGCGCAGGAAAAGCCCTGCCCTCGACTTTTAAATACAACTACACCCGCTTAAGAATCCAATGATATACTTTTTGTGACATAGTAACTCATATTTAGTTAGTCAAATGGATGACCTAGAACTACGTGCAGGCCCTATAAACCGAGACGCCTAAAAATAAAAAAACCGAGACGAAGAGGGTAGTTCAGCACATATATTTTTAGATCAATATAGTCGGGATTCACCAAGGAGCAAAACCAAGTGGTAGGCTGCTCCTGTCGTGTTGGCGTAGCAACTCAAGCAGGGTCAGTCTGCACATGAAATGGCGACACACTTAACAGGACCCCTTTGGCCGACATGTGGCTCATCCACTGTCTTGTTCCATGTGCGATGCACCAAATTACAGTTCGGAGCAACGGTTGGAACTGGAGGCACCCCGGTCGTAGCACCGCAGTAGTAGAAAATGAGCGATGAGGGGTCAAATCACAAAGCCCCACCTTTCCCGCATTAAGCTGGACGGACGAAGCAACCATCATTTCACTCTAGGGCGCAAGAGCATAAAGAAAAGAGAAAACAATGATGCGTGCGGCAGCCACCTAGGGCACCCTAGGGTAGGGGTCTCCACTACAGATCTTTTTTTTTGAAAGCGCCTCCACTACAAATCAGCTTCTCCCTCGTCCTCTTGAAGAAAACCGATGATGAGTGCGGTGGTAGGGTTTGTAGGAGTGCTACGGCATGCGGGGCCACGTCGTAGTAAACGGGTTCGAGTCGACGCCTTAAATATGCGTGGGCCACTTGGTTTTACGGGAACGAGGCAGCATTTTGGGTTCGGGGACCAGTGGAGATATAGTACGTACAAAAAATTGTGGACGTAGGTTCGACCGAAAGGCAATGATGCATGGGCCCTGCATTTTGATATACCCGAGGCCGCATGAAATTTGCTACTCTACTCAAAAGTAGTAAGGTACACATGTATTGAACGCATGAGATTTCGAAACCAAATTATGAATAAATACACACTATAGCATGTAAAGCTTTGAGTCATATATGCATGATGTAGATGTTTGTTTAGTTCTTATAGTTCATCTCATTCATAATCAATTAGTTTTATAAAAATGTTAAGATTCATGGGTTGTGCATTGTAAATCATAAAGTAAAAAACAAATAATGGCAATTCATTTAGAAAAAAATAATCAATTATGATACAGAAGATTCTAGAACAAAGGAGAAGTGCTTGTGTTTTGATGTTTGTGCATTATGCTTAAGTTCAACCATGGAGTCTTCTAAATTGTACATGTGGCAGATCTCGTGGAATGTTGATGATATCCAACGGCCAGTAGTGCTCGGATTTGCCTATCTCTTCACTGTCGGGTTAGCTTCATCCAGCGACCATCTTTCAAAGTTATTGGCACACTATATAGTTCTTGTGCCATAGTTGCATGTTTTGGAAAAAAGCTACTAGTGGGTTGTACTATCTATTTAGGAATAGAAGATGTATACATGGAAGTTGTAGGGAAAGAGATGACATGGAGCATCTCAATTCCTATGAGTAGGGATTGGAGAAGAGATGTAATTTGGTTCACATCATAGGAACTTTTCTATTGAATCTAGAGATGACATGTATCTCAATTCCTATGAGGAGGGATTAGAAAATAGATGTAATTTGGTTCATATCATAGGAACTTTTCTATTGAATATACGCTAATGTTTATTTTCCTTTGAAATTAAGGGAGTATAGGAATCCATTCATATGAACCAAGTGGCTCTAAAGCTATAGAAATGATATCATGTTTATTTCCTTTGAAATGTGGAGTATATGAATCTATTCCTATGAACCAATTGGCTCTAAAGGAAAAAAACCTATAAAAATCATATCATATAGAGTTCCTATGATATTCCTCGACACTAAAGGATGCTTGAAATTGCTGCGGGTGATACGATGGTCTTTCTTTGTAGACTCCTCACCCATCTTTATAGTTACCTCTCGAAGATGAATGAAATGATATATACATGGTATTCTACATGTGCAATTTGGTACATGAAAACTCGGTAAAAGTTTGCGAGGTTCGAATTTTCATTAAAGCTATATGCACTGCATTTCGAAATGGAGGGAGCATACGGCAGTTGCTAAAATTCACGTGGAAGATTTGTGTGTAGGAGGAGTGGCTGTTCTGCTAAATGACATGGCAAAACCGACACTGTCGGATGCCGATCTAACGGTTCTTACGGGCTTCGTTAGGAAAAGGCTTGTGGCGAACGTTTGTCGGATAATGATTTACAGACACATGCATTGCATTGATACGTGCCCCCCTCTCTCTCACGCACATGCACCCTCACGAGTCACGACTCTCCCGAGTCGTCTCGCAGACTCGCACATCGCACCCACTGTCTATCTGCAGGTAGACGTCACGCACATATGTGCTCTTCACACCCTACCCTTAGAACTTCTAAAAAACAAAAGACGACGCGCACATTTTATTTTATCTCACACGTCACACACTTATACTATTACTCTTGCGGTGAACGTTCTTTGGGCATAGTATATTGTACTCTCACGAAGAGAAGCGGTGCACACACGCACTAGTTCTCTCACACCCACTCGCGGGTACACGTAGGAGCGCATTTTTTTAAGCTGGTACAACAAAATCACTCCACCATATATAAAAGCAGGAGCCTTAGTGCTTGCTTTACTAGGGTTCCTCTCGTTCACTCTCTCATGCTCTCCAGATCTAAGCAACACATAGGTGGACACACTCTCTCTCAGCTTACGGCTAGTCACAAATCCGGCCGGACAACCTCGACCGGGGCAGGGGTGTAGGTGCATCGTTCATGCTGTCGTCGGCGGTGAGGGAGGAGACCAACGGCTGCCCTCGCGTCCCACTCGGCGGCTGTGTCGTTCTCTCTGAGAGAGCGCCGGCTTGGGAGGGCCTCCGACCCTTTCTTCCTCCCTGCGGTATTGTGGCCAAGATGCGGCCTCCCGACGCCGTCTTTGCCACATGCCGACGACCCTTAGGTATATATTCCTTCGAAACCTGCCTTGCTCTACTACCCCAGCTCCCTTCGTGTGGATCCTTTTCTACTTCCGCCCGCTGTTCCAAAGCCACCTAGACTTCTACTATTATTAGAAGTAAAGCTAGTTCATACAATCGACTTAAAGCATTGGTTCAAATAGGGAAGAAAGTGGGAAAGCTGTAGCATGAATCTACGACTTGGTTCTAAGAGGAAACGGGGGAAAGTAGTAATATCTGTCACTACTTAAATAACTGTATTTCTTATTTGCGCAAACAGGGATGTCTGTCTCCATATCATTTCGGGATGTTTGTCTCCGTATCGTTTCTATCCGCGCAATCAAAAGCACACAACTCAGTTTTAGTACAACTGTGCAAAATGAGATGGCTATCCCTTGTTGCCGTCGTCTAACCTCCCGTCTTCAAGGTATCCCTACATTGGTAGTAACTAAGGTAGAATGACCAACGCAATCTAAAAGAAGCTGATTTGTACATTTTACTTCCTGATTGCAGTGCAGGGACGAGCGAAAACAACTGCATCCTAGTCCGGAATGCACTTTCTACCAGTTCATCCATGGACCGAGGACTAGCTGGCACGGCTGCATGACGGTTTTTTGGACAGGTGCACGGACAAGAGGCATTGTGGTCTGCTTATTTCTGCAAATAGCGGTGCTTAAATTTAGTAGAATGCACAAGCATTTCAGCTAGTCAGTACACTGCATGGTTCAGTTCAACATTCCAGCTGAGACCACAATTATAATTGGTTATTCTGGAATGAGAGAACCTAACCCTGGATGGTGGCAGCAAGAAAAACCAGAGTGAACTCCAGGAAATTTAAGCCTGTCGGGAGGCCCTTTGCTCAGAGAAGCCTTGCTTGTTTTTTCCTGATTTGTAAACCTTCTCACAACTTTGTCTTTTGCTGTGAACTAGTATATGTTTGTTATGTTCTATGAATCATTGAGATGTATAAAATTGCTTAACTTATGCTTTTCAAGTTTTTTGTGAAGACAAGTTTAATGTGAGTGTTCCACATGAGCGCTGGACTAGCGTGTGAACGTTTGGAATTTATTACATTGTGGCCTCAATTAACTACATGAACCACTATAACAAGATACATAGTTGCTTATATGTCAGACAGCAGATTGTTGATTTTTAGCTGGTCGATAGCCTAGTGTTGAAGCGAGCTGAGCCAATGTGTCGTGTTTTGCACAACTGCTTACAAGTGGGGTAGCACCAACAGTGTTTACAAGTACTTATGTATACGTCGGCGCACGGTTCTCGAACGAGTGCTCTATTTCATCAAAACACACACTTCTCGTATTATAAACCATGACAACTTATGTCTTACCATGCCATATTCAAGAAAAAACTAGTGAGGACGCATCTGTTTCGGCAACAATTACGATGGTTCTCACATGATTCAAGGGCACACAAAAGTAGCAGCAGTTCCCATAGACGGATTCAAACAGAGTACTAGCCCCAGAGGGGTCGATAACAGGCAAGGTTTGGATAATTAGACACAATCCAAACTACTATTAAACACTAGCTGGGGCAACTATTTCATGCCTCGATCTAATTTGGGCTGGACACAAGACGGACCTTGCCATGAACATCATCGAGGACATCCCGCAGCAGCTCAATCCTGTGAACCTTCATGAAGACAACCTTGTGGCCTTGCCACTGATAAACTTGTTTGTGGAGGCATGCCACGTCATCTTCCTGCGTAAGCTTGACAATAACAGTATGCCTCACAAACGAAGGAGTAGCTTTGAACTTCTTGTGCTTCAGTACACCCTGGACAACACGCCTGACAACAGTGAGGCTAGAATACAACTCTTCATTGGTATAACCGCAAATGGCTTCCAGGATCCAACAGCCTAAGAACTCTGTTTTCCCAGTGCGTATATTCAGGTCATCCGCCTCATAGCGAGTGACATGTACAACCACACAATCCTTGTCTGCATCAGGGCTCTAATTGAAATAGAAACATATTCTGAATTACTTTTCAGTATAAGAAACACAAGTTATTTAAACCACTATGTATAGCATGGCATCGAAGCTAATAAAATTTTGCATTATTAATCACCACTTACTTCCTTTTCTAGATGAAAAACCACAATCGAGATCGGCAAAGAAGGAAATCGCCTTGGGCAGCTCAGCGGGGGGGACACATCCTCGAAGGGGGAAAACTGCTCCTGCAGTGCCACAGGGGATGTAACCTCAAATGGGGCGTTGACCATCTCAGTAGTGGCCGTGAGCGTATCTGGGGTCGGCTCGGTGGTTGCCTCCATCTTCTTGGAGCTCTCTGTCTCGTGGGGATCAGCCTCCCGCATCTGCTCCAATATCGGTAGATCTTTGCCTGGTTCTCCTTGGTCCATCATGAAACTGACGAATACTAGGAGACCACTGAAAGGAAAACACAATCGCAATGACAATGAAAAAAAAGGAGAGTGAGGATTGGTTACTACTTTGCAAAAGTTCTTTTTCTCTCTGAACGAAAATATACCAACATCACGGATCTTCTTACCTTCCCTTCGTTAGGGGAGAAGAACAGTGGCAAATGCGAGTCTTGCCTTTCTTGAAGACGGTGAGGGAGAAGGGGATTCAGCGAAGAGTGAAATGATGATTGTTTCGTCCGTCAAACTTAGACTGCGGGGAGGTGGGGTTTTGTGATACGACGGCTCGTTACTGCCGCGCTACGACCGGGGTGACTCTCCGCCTGCATATTGCCTTCTAATTTGGTGGATGGCATTTGGGCCCGCGCGCTACATGGCGCGCATGTCGGTGAAAAAAATTATAACGGCATTCAGTAGAGGGAGACGTTTCAATGACCTAGGAGGAGCCAGAATCGGTAGAGTGTCTCCACTGTACTAGTAGTAATTGTTTTTCTGGGTAGCTGTAGAGTGTCTCCACTGTACTAATAGTAATTGTTTCTCTGGGCCCAAGACAAAACAGCCCATCCACACTAGTAAATAGTACAATCAATTCAAAAGCCCATATATTTACTAAATTGACGGATGGGTATGTCGAAGAGCAAAAAAAGGAGTTTCAGGTGGGCAAAAGACCTTCCCAACGTGTCGTCCGTGTCGTCCCCTTCCTAGGCCTCGCCGTCGTCCATCGCCGTGGTGCTCTCCGCGCGACGTGGTCAATGTGGTCAACGACCGACTTCCATCAGAAGAGTACTGTGCGTGGAGACGCTGACAGCTGGGTCCACGGCCGCAACAAGGAAGTGCCTCCTTATTACGCGCAAAATAATTATTCCTCCACCTGATAGCGGGGACCCACCGGATGAGCCACCATATTTCGCAAAAAAAACGTTTCCCCCCTGACTGCTGGGACCCACCAGCTACACCTTCGCACGCAAGGAAGTGCGTCTGGGCAAAAAAAAACGATTCGCCCCCCTGACTGCTGGGACCCACCAGCTACATCTTCGCACGCAAGGAAGTGCCTGATAGTCGGGACCCACCTGGTCGAAGCGTACGTAGAGTTGTCATTCTGGTCGCGAACGTGTACATACATATATACTGGTGGATCTAGAGGCGCCCACGTGTCGTAGTAGAGGCGCGCACGTAGCATGTACACGTAAGTACAGCGGCCAGGGTGCAAGAAAGAAAATACGGCCACGTATGTGTACATACGGGCGGGGTCTCGTACGCCTACTCGCGCATACGTACGGCGAGGTCTCGTTGACATGCCTGGGTCGGAACGGAGAAACAGCGTCGTCGTCGTGTTCATGGGGAGGCAACGGAATGCGTCGTGTTCATGGGGAGGCAAAGGAATGCGTCGTGTTAACCGGGAGGCAACGGAACGCGTGGGAGCCAACCGGCTGGGTCGGAATAGAATGCGTAGTCATGTTCATCGGGAGGGCTTGGACGGAACATGCGATGGAAACGAGGCCTAGCATACCGCAGAACGGAGGAAACGGCCTTGTGTTCGACCGGCCATGTTTGAAACGGGATCCTGTTCATCGGGAGGGGTCTGGCGTACCGCAAAACGGACGAAACGGACCTCCTACGGTCGAAACGGGGGCCCTGTTGATTGGGAGGGGTGTGGCGTACCGCTAAACGAACGAAACGGACCTCCTACGGTCGAAACAGGGGTCCTGTTCATTGGGAGGGGTGTGGCGTACCGCAAAACGGACGAAACGGACCTCCTACGGTCGAAACGGGGGTCCTGTTCATCGGGAGGGGTGTGGCGTACCGCAAAACGGGACTCCACGGGATACTGTTCATCTCCACCGTCGACCTCCTCCAGCCTCCACGGGCTATCGTCGACCTCGTCCAGCCTCGACGGGCTCCTGTACATCCAGCCTCCACCACGCGCTACTCCACCGGCTACTGTTCAACCACCCCTCCACGGGCACCACTCCACCGTCTACTGTTCATCCAGCCCTCCACACCACGGAGTCCTGTTTAACCACCCCTCCACGGGCACCCCTCCACCGTCTACTGTTCATCCAGCCCTACACACCACGGGGTCCTGTTCATCCAGAGGCAATGCCACCGCTCACTGTTCATCCACCCGCCCCCCCCCCCCCACAATGCTCAGTATTCATCCTAGAGGCAGCATCGATCGGCTTCAGTTAGCAGCAGTAGCGAAGGAATCGCTCGATTGGGTTCAGTTAACAGCCATCGATCGATCGCTCGGGTTCAGTAACGTGTAGCCTGCAGTGCAATTGCTCGGGTTCAGTTAGAGCCCAACGCCTCGCTCGGGTTCAGTTAGAGCCAACGCCTCGCACACACGTGCGTACGTGTGCGAGAGAAACGCGCATCGCTCGGTCCCCGACCTCCCACCGTGACCGAGAACTCCCTGATATTTTCCTCTCCCTCGCTAATACCACGGTTTTTTCCGTCATACGGCCAAAAGAATGTCATGCAGCTACGTCTCCGGCCCGCCCAGGATGAAAAGCCCATTTTCTGTCATGATTTTTTGTCATAGAAGTAGGAGCCCACCACATCTATGGTGATACCGGGTTTTGTCACAATTATCGTCATAGAAGTGTCATATGTATGATAGAAAAAAAAATTCGTTCGGCCCAAAATGTCACGGATGTGTCTTTTTTTGTAGTGTAGGCTTGATTCTTGATGGGTCAATACCCATTTTACGCACAGTATCTTGATAGATCAAGTTAAGACTTCTGTCGCCGTCCATAAGGACTCGAGTGAGATGGAATCCATCGATGATTGGATCGAGGACCAGAGCTGCCGAACCCCCATGACAGATACTGGTCGGGTGGTCCCTGCGATCGAAGGTGATCGGACAAGCCGACCACGGGTTGAATTTAGGGGTGACACGCTCTACAGCGTAGACGTCCCTTAGTGCGTGCTTGCACTACCTCTTGGGGATATGCGTGGCATATATCATGCTCACCGTTTTCACCTCAGGGGGAAATTTCTTCTGTCCCCCTGTGTTTTTTGGGTGGGGCTCATCATCTTCCTCGCTTGGTTGCCCTTTCCCCTTGTGTTTGGTATTTAATTTACCGGCCTGTTTGAAAACCCAACAGTTCCTGTTGGAGTGACTGGCAGGCTTGTTGGGGGTGCCATAATCTGGCAAGGCCGATCGAGTATTTTGTCCAAATTAGATGGACCATGTTTATTTCCTTTGAATGGCTTCATCCGCTGACCGGATTTAGAGCCGCTGAATCTGGCATTAACCGTTGTGTCTTCAGTTTCTTCATTGTTGTTTCGACACTTATGTTTGTTGCGTTGTGGCCTGCCGTTGACATCCCTGGGTTCGGAGGTGCCAGGGTCGCTGGTATTGTTGTTTCTACGAGCCGACCAGTTGTCTTCTCCCGTACAAAAGCGGGTCATGAGTGCGGTAAGAGCTTCCATAGACTTCGGCTTTTCCTGTCCGAGGTGCCGGGCGAGCCACTTGTTGCGGACGCTATGTTTAAAGGCCGTGAGGGCTTCGGTGTCCGGACAGTCGACGATTTGGTTCTTTTTAATTAAGAACCTAGTCCAGAGCTTGCAGGCTGATTCTCCGGGTTGCTGGACTATATGACTAAGGTCATCGGCATTTGGAGCCGGACGTAGGTACCTTGGAAGTTGTCTCTAAAGGCGTCCTCCAAATCTTCCCAGCTACCAACGGAGTTCTCTGGGAGGTTGTTTAACTAGTGTCGTGCTAGTCCTTTTAGCTTTAGGGGGAGGTATTTGATGGCATGGAGATCGTCACCGCGGGCCATGTGAATATGGAGAAGGAAATCCTCGATCCATACCGCGGGATCCGTCATTCCATCGTATGCTTCAATGTTTACGGTTTTAAACCCTTCAAGAAACTGGTGCTGCATTACCTCATCGGTAAAGCATAAGGGGTGTGCGGCTCCTCTGTATCGGGCAATGTCACGACGGAGTTCGGATGACATTCGTGTTTGGTTTTCGGCCCGTGTGACGTCATGCCTGTCGCGCCAAGCTTGATGGTCGTCATCTCATGTTGGGGCTCGCCCCCTTGATCCATAAATTGATATAGCCTGACCGACTCTATTGTCCAGGTCCTGGCATAAGACATAGGTGTATCCTAGAGCCGCTACCTCTTTGCCTCGACGGTGCGGCGGTGCAGGCTGGTGTTCGGCGGAAGCAGCCGCTTTATCTCGCCCACGTGGTGGTCGGTCTGGTTTATCAGCGCGGTTATATCTTGATGGTATTGGCTCAAGGGCCCCGTCGTCGAATTGTGGCAGTAGCCGACGTTTCGGATAACTCTTTGTTGGGCGTTTGAGGCCATATTCCTCGGCAGCTAGGACCTGGGTCCATCTGTCGTTGAGCGTATCATGTTCGGCCTGAAGCTATTGTTGTTCCTTTTTTCGGCTACTCGCAGTTGCGATGAGCTGTCGATTGAAGCATTACTGCTCGAGGGGTTCCTCTGGCACGATGAAATCTTCGTCGCCAAGGCTGACTTCCTCTTCGGCGGTCGGTAGATAGTTACTATCCTCCGAATCCTCATTCTTGGCAAGTTCGTCTGGATTGACTTATCCGTCTTCCCTATCATCCTGCTCTATGGCGGGCTTGATGGGGTGGTCAGAGTCTTCGGCATTCTAGGGAGTGTCATTGTCTCCGGTGCCGGTATTACTTTCCTTTTCGCGACGCAACTTTGAGCGGCGCCGTTGACGTCGACGTTTTCACTGGTACGCATGATGTCTACTACACAACCTTCTTCTTGTAGACGTTGTTGGGCCTCCAAGTGCAGAGGTTTGTAGGACAGTAGCAAATTTCCCTCAAGTGGATGACCTAAGGTTTATCAATCTGTGGGAGGCTTAGGACGAAGAATGTCTCTCTCAAACAACCCTACAACCAAATAACAGAGAGTCTCTTGTGTCCCCAACACACCCAATACAATGGTAAATTTTATAGGTGCACTAGTTCAGTGAAGAAATGGTGATACAAGTGTAATATGGATGGTTGATATAGGTTTTTGTAATCTGAAAATATAAAAACAGCAAGGCAACTAATGTTAAAAGTGAGCACAAACCGTATTGCAATGCTTCGAAACAAGGCCTAGGGTTCATACTTTCACTAGTGCAAGTTCTCTCAACAATAATAACATAATTGGATCATATAATTGTCCCTCAACATGCAACAAAGAGTCACTCCAAAGTCACTAATAGCGCAGAACAAACGAAGAGATTATTGTAGGGTACGAAACCACCTCAAAGTTATTCTTTCTGATCGATCTATTCAAGAGTCCGTAGTAAAATAACACGAAGCTATTCTTTCCGTTCGATCTATCCTAGCGTTCATACTAGAATAACACCTTAAGACACAAATATACCAAAACCCTAATGTCACCTAGATACTCCAATGTCACCTCAAGTATCCTTGGGTATGATTATATGATATGCATCACACAATCTCGGATTCATCTATTCAACCAACACAAAGAACTTCAAAGGGTGCCCCAAAGTTTCTACCGGAGAGTCAAGACGAAAACGTGTGCTAACCCCTATGCATAAGTTCACGAGGTCACGGAACTCGCAAGTCGATCACTGAAACGTACATCAAGTGGATCACGTGAATATCCCATTGTCACCACAGATAAGCACATGCAAGACATACATCAAGTGTTCTCAAATCCTAAAGACTCAATCCGATAAGATAACTTCAAAGGGAAAACTCCATCCATTACAAGAGAGTAGAGGGGGAGAAACATCATAAGATCCAACTATAATAGCAAAGCTCGCGATACATCAATATCGTGCCGAATCAAGAACACGAGGGAGAGAGAGAGAGATCAAACACATAGCTACTAGTACATACCCTCAGCCCCAAGGGTGAACTACTCCCTCCTCATCATGGAGAGCGCCGGGATGATGAAGATGGCCACCAGTGAGGGATCCCCCCTCCGGCAGGGTGCCAGAACAGGGTCCTGATTGGTTTTTGGTGGCTACAGAGGTTTGCGGCACGGAACTCCCGATCTAGGTTATTTTCAGAAGGTTTCTGTATTTATAAGAATTTTTGGCGTAGGTCTCACGTCAGGGGGTGTCTCTAAGTCGTCCACGAGATAGGGGGGCGCGCCCAGGGGGTAGGGTGCGCCCCCACCCTCGTGGACGGCTCGGGACTCTTCTGGCCCAACTCTCTTACTTCGGGGGCTTCATTTGTTCCATTAAAAATCATCAAAAATTGGCACGTCAATTGGACTCCGTTTGGTATTCCTTTTCTGTAAAACTCAAAAAGAAGGAAAAAAAATAAAAACTGACACTGGCTCTAGGTTAATAGGTTAGTCCCAGAAATCATATAAAATAGCATATAAATGCATATAAAACATCCTAGATGGATACTATAATAGCATGGAACAATAAAAAATTATAGATACGTTGGCGACGTATCAAGCATCCCCAAGCGTAATTCCTGCTCATCCTCGAGTAGGTAAATGATAAAAATATAATTTTTGATGTGGAATGCTACGTAACGTAATTTTCAATGTAATTTTATTTATTATGGCATGAATGTTTAGATCCGATAGATTCAAGACAAAAGTTTAATATTGACATAAAAATAATAGTACTTCAAGCATACTAACCAAGCAATTATGTCTTCTCAAAATAACATAGCGAAAGAAAGCTCATTCCTACAAAATCATATAGTTTGGATATGCTTCATCTTCGTCACACAAAATGCTCCAATCATACACAACCCCGATGACAAGCCAAGAAATTGTTTCATACTTTAGTATTCTCAAACTTTTTCAACTTTCACGCAATATATGAGCGCGAGCCATGGACATAGCACTATAAGTGGAATAGAATGGTGGTTGTGGAGAAGACAAAAAAGAGGAAGATAGTCTCACATCAACTAGGAGTATCAATGGGCTATGGAGATGCCCATCAGTAGATATCAATGTGAGTGAGTAGGGATTGCCATGCAACGGATGCACTAGAGCTATAAGTGTATGAAATCTCAACAAAAGTAACTAAGTGGGTGTGCATCCAACTTGCTTGCTCACGAAGACCTAGGGCAATTTGGGGAAGCCCATCATTGGAATATACAAGCCAAGTTATGTAATGAAAAATTCCCACTAGTATATGAAAGTGACGACATAAGAGACTCTCTATCATGAAGATCATGGTGCGACTTTGAAGCACAAGTGTGGAAAAATGATAGTAACATTTCCCCTTCTCTCATTTTCTCCCATTTTTTTTGTTTCAGACTTCTCCTTCTTCTTTTTATGTCCTCTTTTTTTAATATTTATTTTTGTCTGGAGTCTCATCCCGACTTGTGGTGGAATCATAGTCTCCATCATCCTTTCCTATGTCAATTCTCTAATAATGAAGATCATCACACTTTTATTTACTTACAACTCAAGATTTACAACTCGATACTTAGAACAAAATATGACTCTATGTGAATGCCTCCGGAGGTGTACCGGGATGTGCAATGAATCAAGAGTGACATATATAAAAAATTATGAATGGTGCCATGCCACAAATACGATGTCAACTACATGATCATGCAAAGCAATATGACTATGATGAAGCATGTCATAATAAACGGAACGGTGGAAAGTTGCATGGCAATATATCTCGGAATGGCTATGGAAATGCCATAATAGGTAGGTATGGTGGCTGTTTTGAGGAAGGTAAATGATGGGTTTATGTTACCAGTGAAAGTTGCGCGGCACAAGAGAGGCTAGCAATGGTGGAAGGGTGAGAGTGTGTATAATCCATGAACTCAGCATTAGTCATAAAGAACTCACATACTTATTACAAAAATCTACAAGTCATCACAATGAAGCACTATGTGCATGCTCCTAGGGGGATAGATTGGTAGGAAAAGAACATCGCTCGTTCCCGGCCGATACTCATAAGGAAGGCAATCAAAGAACACATCATGCTTCAAATTTGTCACACAACGGTTAGCATACATGCATGCTACGGGACTTGCAAACCTCAACACAAGTATTTCTCAATTTCACAATTACTCGACTAGCACAACTCTAATATTACCATCTTTATATCTCAAAACAATTATCAAGTATCAAACTATTCAATGCACTCTCCATGAAAGTTTTTATTATACCCATCTTGAATGCCCATCATATTAGGACTAATTTCATAACCAAAGAAAATTACCATGCTATTCTAAAAGACTCTCAAAATAATATAAGTGAAGCATGAGAGATCAATAATTTCTATAAAATAAAACCACCACCGTGCTCTAAAAAGATATAAGTGAAGCACTAGAGCAAATGACAAACAACTCCGAAAGATATAAGTGAAGATCTATGAGTAGTTGAATAATTGTGCAACTATGTGAAGACTCTCTAAAATTTAAGAATTTCAGATCTTGGTATTTTATTCAAACAGCAAGCAAAACAAAATAAAATAAAATGACGCTCCAAGCAAAACACATATCATGTGGTGAATAAAAATATAGCTCCAAGTAAAGTTACCGATGAACGAAGACGAAAGAGGGGATGCCTTCCGGGGCATCCCCAAGCTTAGGCTCTTGGTTGTCCGTGAATATTACCTTGGGGTGCCTTGGGAATCCCCAAGCTTAGGCTCTTGCCACTCCTTATTCCATAGTCCATGGAATCTTTACCCAAAACTTGGAAACTTCACAACACAAAACTTAACAGAAAACTCGTAAGCTCCGTTAGTATAAGAAAATAAATCACCACTTAGGTACTGTTGTGAACTCATTCTAAATTCATATTGGTGTAATATGTATTGTATTCCAACTTCTCTATGGTTCATACCCTCCGATACTACTCATAGATTCAACAAAATAAGCAAACAACACAATGAAAACAGAATCTGTCAAAAACAGAACAGTCTGTAGCAATCTGGAGGTTACGAATACTTATGTAACTCCAAAAATTCTGAAAATTTAGGAAGACCAGGATAAAAATTATATTGATCTACTGCAGTTGGAATTGGTATTTTATCGCTCTCTGGTAAAAAAATATAATTATTTTCGTAAGTGCATACTTCTGTTTTATCAGCAAGATCAAACAACAATCACCCAAGAAGATCCTAAAGGCTCTACTTGGCACAAACACTAATTAAAACATAAAACCACATCTAAGCAGAGGCTAGATAGATTATTTATTACTAAACAGGAGAAAAAGGCAAAGAACAAAAATAAAATTGGGTTGCCTCCCAACAAGCGCTATCGTTTAACGCCCCTAGCTAGGCATGATGATTTCAATGATGCTCACATAAAAGATAAGAATTGAAACATAAAGAGAGCATCATGAAGAATATGACTAGCACATTTAAGTCTAACCCACTTCCCATGTATAGGGATTTCGTGAGCAAACAATTTGTGGGAACAAGAATTAACTTGCATAGAAAGGTAAAACAAGCATAGCTTCAAGATTTTCAACACATAGAGAGGAAACTTGATATTATTGCAATTCCTACAAGCATATATTCCTCCCTCATAATAATTTCCAGTAGCATCATGAATAAATTCAACAATATAACTATCACATAAATCATTCTTTTCATGATCTACAAGCATAGAATTTTTATTACTCTCCACATAAGCAAATTTAGTCTCATGAATAGTAGTGGGAGCAAACTCAACGAAATAACTATCATGTGAGGTATAATCCAATTGAAAATTAAAATAATGATGACAAGTTTCATGGTTATCATTATTCTTTATAGCATGGAAGTCATTACAATAATCATCATAAATAGGGGGCATGCTCTCATCATAATAAATTTTCTCATCAAAACTTGGGGGACAAAAAAATATCATCTTCATCAAACATAGCATCCCCAAGCTTGTGGCTTTGCATATCATTAGCATCATGGGCATTCAAAGAATTCATACTAACAACATTGCAATCATGCTCATCATCCAAAGATTTAGTGCCAAACATTTTAATACATTTTTCTTCTAACACTTTGGCACAATTATCGGAATCCTTATTAACACGAAAGACATTAAAAAGATGAAGCATATGAGGCAACCTTAATTCCATTTTTTGTAGTTTTCTTTAATAGACGAAACTAGTGGTAAAACAAGAAACTAAAATATTTGATTGCAAGATCTAAAGATATACCATCAAGCATTAACCTCCCCAGCAACTGCGCCAGAAAAGAGATTGATGTATACTACACAACCTTCTTCTTGTAGACATTGTTGGGCCTCCAAGTGCAGAGGTTTGTAGGACAGTAGCAAATTTCCCTCAAGTGGATGACCTAAGGTTTATGAATCCGTGGGAGGCGTAGGATGAAGATGATCTCTCTCAAACAACCCTGCAACCAAATAACAAAGAGTCTCTTGTGTCCCCAACACACCCAATACAATGGTAAATTGTATAGGGTCCATCTGTCGTTGAGCATATCCAGTTTGGCCTGAAGCTATTGTTGTTTCTTTTTTCGGCTACTCACAGTTGCGATGAGCTGTCTATTGAAGCGTTCCAGCTTGAGGGGTTCCTCTGGCACGACAAAATCTTTGTCGCCAAGGCTAACTTCCTCTTCGGCGGTCGGTAGATAGTAACTATCCTCTGAATCCTCATTCTCGGCAAGTTCGTCTGGATTGACTTGTCCGTCTTCCCTATCATCCTGCTCTATGGAGGGCACGATGGAGTGCTCGGAGTCTTCGGCATTCTCGGGAGTGTCATTGTCTCCGATGCCGGTATTACTTTCCTTTTTGCGACGCGACTTTGAGCGGCGCCGTTGACGTCGATGTTTTCACTGGTATGTGTGATGTCTACTACACAACCTTCTTCTTGTAGACGTTGTTGGCCTCCAAGTGCGGAGGTTTGTAGGACAGTAGCAAATTTTGCTCAAGTGGATGACCTAAGGTTTATCAATCTGTGGGAGGCATAGGATGAAGATGGTCTCTCTCAAACAACCCTGCAACCAAATAACAAAGAGTCTCTTGTGTCCCCAACACACCCAATACAAAAAATTGTATATGTGTACTAGTTCGGCGAAGAGATGGTGATACAAGTGCAATATGGATGGTAGATATAGGTTTTTGTAATCTGAAAATATAAAAACAGAAAGGTAACTAATGAGAAAAGTGAGCACAAACGGTATTGCAATGCTTCAAAACAAGGCCTAGGGTTCATACTTTGACTAGTGCAAGTTCTCTCAACAATAATAACATAATTGGATCATATAACTGTCCCTCAACATGCAACAAAGGGTCACTCCAAATTCACTAATAGCGGAGAACAAACAAATAGATTATTGTAGGGTCGAAACCACCTCAAAGTTATTCTTTCTGATCGATCTATTCAAGAGTCTGTAGTAAAATAACACGAAGCTATTCTTACCGTTCGATCTATCCTAGAGTTCTTACTAGAATAACACCTTAAGACACAAATCAACCAAAACCCTAATGACACCTAGATACTCCAATGTCACCTCAAGTATCCGTGGGTATGATTATAGGATATGCATCACACAATCTCAGATTTATCTATTCAACCAACACAAAGAACTTCAAAGAGTGCCCCAAAGTTTCTACCGGAGATTCAAGACGAAAACGTGTGCCAACCCCTATGCATCAGTTCACGAGGTCATGGAACTCGCAAGTTGATCACCAAAACATACATCAAGTGGATCACGTGAATATCCCATTGTCACCACAGATAAGCACATGCAAGACATACATCAAGTGTTCTCAAATTCTTAAAGACTCAATATGATAAGATAACTTCTAAGGGAAAACTCAATCCATTATAAGAGATTAGAGGGGGGAAACATCATAAGATCCAACTATAATAGCAAAGCTCGCGATACACCAAGATCGTGTCGAATCAAGAACACAAGAGAGAGAGAGAGAGAGATCAAACACATAGCAACTGGTACATACCCTCAGCCCCGGGATGATGAAGATGGCCACCGGTGAACGATCCCCCCTCCGGCAGGGTGTCAGAACAGGGTCCTGATTGGTTTTTGGTGGCTACAGAGGCTTGCGGCGGTGGAACTCCCGATCTAGGTTATTTTCTGAAGGTTTCTGTATTTATAGGATTTTTTGGCGTAGGTCACACTTCAGGGGGGTCTCCCAGTCATCCACGAGATAGGGGGACGCGCCCAGGGGGTAGGGTGTGCCCGCACCCTCGTGGACAGCTATGGGCTCTTCTATCCCAACTCTTTTACTTCGGGGGCTTCTTTTGGTCCATAAAAAATCATCAAAAATTGGCATGTAAATTGTACTCCGTTTGGTATTTCTTTTCTGTAAAACTCAAAAATAAGGAAAAACAGAAACTGGCACTGGGCTCTAGGTTAATAGGTTAGTCCCAAAAATCATATAAAATAGCATGTAAATGCATATAAAACATCCTAGATGGATACTATAATAGCATGGAACAATAAAAAATTATAGATACGTTGGAGACGTATCAACGCGTCGGTGCTATACAAACGGTTTTTAACCCCTTTCCGCGACGACATTTGGAACCGTCGCCAAGTGAGTGTGGGCGATAGGGGGGGTCCTTCCCACACGACCCAAAAACCATCGGGGATAGGGACCCTACAGTACTCCTACTCGTTTCTGCTCGCATTGTCATCGCAGTCGGTATTCTGTGGTGCTACGTTTACGATGCGCGGCCCATCACAAACGGTTCACTATTATAGAACGTGTATGATGCGCGGCCCATCACAAACATTTCACTCTTAAGAAGATTAGCTAATCGTCGTACGAGTGTCGGACAGGATTACGAAACGTCGGGCCATCGTAACATCGTCGTACACGACAACTATCGCACACGCTATTCTGTGGTGCAACGTTTACGATGCATACTTCATCAGAAACAGTTCATGGTTGTGAATCATGTACGATAAGGCAACTAACACAAATGTTTAGTTTGCCCGCACCGTTTGTGATATTGTCTGACATCGCACACGCTTTGCAAATGGCAACTATGTGCATGCTTGCACACGTTTCCTCTCTTTGAACCGTCTCGGATTACGGTGTATATAGCAAACGTTTGTGTTTTAGCAACCGTGTGTGCCGTAACAACCTGGAGAGCGTAATTTCACTGTAATTTAATTGCTACTATTTCAAATTGTACCGGATTTGAATTTGAATTTCAATGTATGCTACAGCTTTATTCATATCCATCAGGTTCAAACAAGCAATGCACTATTCGATTAATAGGTACATATGTTCAAGAATTACATAAGAACCAAATGAAGAATGATGAACCACAGTTGTATACTTGTACTATTAAGGACGGTAAAGAAAGAGGCGAAATACATCCTGGTTGCTGAACAAGGTGAAGCGGAATGCCCATATTGTGCCCTCCTCCATGCAGAAAGCATGCACGACTCTAGTCCAACCCCTTGTGATGGCTGACTGCCCATCCTTCACGATCTTCATGAAAACATCTAGATAATCATCGTGTTCTGGTAGAAATAGTTTAACCTTTGCATGCCAACCAATCATGTAGTTTGAGAGGTAATCTTGAGTAAACTGCTTTGGCAACCAATGCAAAGGAAAACGATTCATACATTGTCATCTAACACAACTCATTATCAGCAGTAAAAAGAAGGTTGCAGAGTTCTTACTTACCATCCTGCAGTTCGCTATTGTCTTGGATAAAGTGTAAACAAATAGTTTAATTGCCATCTTTGGACCCATTTTACTAACAATCTTTATCAGCTTCCTCACTTGATGCTGGTTCGTCGATATCTCATTGCCCCATACGCAGAAAGGGTCGAAGTGCAGATCTTTACCAATGACATATGTACCTAAAAGCACCAAGTTGATATTAGAAGCTAAATAGCAATTGCACAATGATGTAGTACAACACTCTTTTATAATATGTCTATATACATCTGTATGTGGCAGTCCATTTGAAATCTCTAAAAAGAAAAATATTTAGGAACGGAGGGAGTATCTTATAACATCCAATATACTCACATATTAGATGAATTAACATCTTATATTATGGGTTGGAAGGAGTTTAGTGCATTTTACAAATTATCCATTAATTAACTGCTGCTGTATCCATGGGTTACAGTTAGTTTGAGCTAGTTTGGGCTCAAATAGACCTAAAGTATATCTAAACATGAGGGCTAGTTTGAGCTAGTTGCATCTATAACCCACCCAAAAAACTATCCAACCCAAGAGGTGCTAATTGGAGCTAGTTCTCCTAGTGCACTTATTGTCAATCTAACCCTGCCATCCAAACAACTCTTTGGCTGGAGTTAGTTCAGGGTTAGTCATGAGCTAGAAACTAACTCTAAACTCTAGCTAAGTTGAGTATCCAAACAGGGTTGTCTTGTTGTTGTTGTTGTTGTTGTTGTTGTTGTTGTTGTTGTTGCTGCTGCTGCTGCTGCTCTTCTACGTATATCTAAACATCATTAGAACATTAATGTAACACTCTTCCTTGTTGCTATGTAGCCCAGGATTGCATATTTAGACATTAAGTACACTGCATGTTGCTATGTAGCCTCAAATATATTACATATGGCCCTAGATAACCTAACAATAAATGGGTTGCAGATATATTCAGTTAAAAGTCCGATTCACCGATTAGTCCCTTATCAGCCGCCGGCCTATCTGGTACCAGCTACTGATATCCTGAAGAGTGAGCAGATATAAGCCATGGGATGAAACTAACCTCGATGGAAAACAGCAGTCGTTCTCAAAATTGTCCTGTGTAGGTACATCAAGAAGCATGTTAAGCACAACAGGCTAAACACCAACCAAAATTATCCATGGCACACAAAAAAATCTCCAAAAGATAGCTTCAGTGTGCAGGTTTAAGCACGCTAGTAAAGCCAAAATAGTGGAAAGGTTTGCTAACTGCAACAGGCCTAACATTTCACAACAAGCAAACATAGTCATTCAAACTGATATTGTGCCGGTCTAAGTACATTGGTTATTGTTAAATAAAAATGGAAAGGCGTGTTAACTACTAGATGCAGCAACCAAATGTAGTCATTCATAGTGGTATTGTTTAAACTGGTACTGGTGAAATTGAACTGCACAGTTCATACTTGCACATATAGAACATCACGTTGTGAATAACTAGAATAAACAAGGCATATTACGAACAACCAAAGATAGCATTTGAAACTGGACGTATGCTAACTACAAACAACCGAACAATCAAAAACTTTAAAAGAGGCATATGCTAGCTATAACAGGCTTAACAGCAAGCAAATATATGCATTCCTATCGGTATGTTTAAAACTGCATTGATGAAATGTACTACACAGTAAATAATTGCACATATAGAGCATCACATTGTGAACAACTGAAATAAACAAGGCATACTGCAAACAACCATATATAGCAATTAAAACTAGACATATTCTCACTACACTACAAAAGGGACTCTACAAAACAAATCATGGGTTTCCCCCTGTGAAGAGGCATGGAAAAACAAATCATGGGTTTCCTCACTTTTCACAGATGGGCTCGTTCCCATGGGAAGAGCATGGACCCTGGATGCGCTCCATGTTGTCACGGATTTGATCCTTCCCTTGGAAGAGCACGGCTGTAGGGTGCCCTCCCTGATGTTGCAGACGGGTGCTTTCCCCTTGGAAGACCAGATGGACTCTTTCCCCTTGGAAGAGCCAGAGAGGGTGCCCTCCTCGTGGTCGTTGTCGACGAGGTCTGACTTGGAAGCTGTGGATGCCAAGCCAGCGTCGCAGAATGTGTCCTTCAGAAATGACAAAAGGGGATTGATGGCGATATAGAATGGCAAATTGTTGACAGCGAGCCAGAGGAGATCAGCGGCGGGGCCATGGATGAGATCGACGGCGGTTGAACCCAAGGGGTTGGGGGTGGGCCACTTAACCTGTGACATAGCCCGCCTCAGGCCGTCGATGTCGAAGACCTCGATGTCATAGCCAGTGGCCGAGACATGCCCGCATACTCTAGCCCGCTGTTTGAGTGACTGTCACCTGCAATGGTCATCAGCTTCCTCGGCGACGTCGGGCGAAGAGACCGCTATACACCTCTTTTGGGCCAGTCGCTCCTCGAGCTCCATGGGAAGCGTAGTTGGGCTTAGGTTGCGATGCTCTGGAGTGGGGGATGGGGATCTGTGGGAAAGAGGCGTTTGGCAGGCGTCATCTAAGAAACTTAGGGCGGCCTGGGTATGGAGATCGATGGGTAAGCTGCACGGGCAAACCGGCAGATGTTGACAATGGAAGCCTTGCGGCGATGGCGGCGGCAGGGACCTTGCTAGGGTTTCGAGCGAGGGAGGGGGTGTGTGTGCGCGCGAGCATGCCTGAGGAGGTTTTGGTGTGTGTGTGTGTGTGTGTGTGTGTGTGTGTGTGTGTGTGGAAGGAGCGGGGTGTGTTTGAGGAAATGACGCGGGTACTAAAAATTTTACTACACGGGAGTCAAACGCGGGAGTGAAATGTCGGGCTATTGAAAATTTTGATGATAGTGCATTGCACACGGTCCGGAGATAACAACCGTGTGTTATGAAACAGAAAAACCCTCAAGGCGGGTAGATATTTTCTAGGGATGCACGCGGGATTAGGAACAAGAAACATCGCACATGGTCCGGAGATAACAACCGTGTGTTATGAAACAGAAAAACCCTCGAGGCGGGTAGATATTTTCTAGGGATGCAGGCGGGATTGGTAACAAGAAACATCACAGATGGTCCGGAGATAACAACCGTGTGTTATGAAACAAAAAACCCTCGAGGCGGGCAGATATTTTTGAGAGGGGGAGCCTCGTGGAGCCCAATGTACTGTGCGGATGGGTGCGTGACAGGGGCACCGGCGTGGCACACGGTTAGTTTGAGTGAACCGTGTCTGTTGTGTCATCCAACTTGTCTAATGTTCATAAATTTGGTGAAAAATGATGTGGGGGAGGGTCACAACAGGAACACACTTGTATGTGGAACAAATTTATGTATGAAAAGGGTGGTTTGATTTTCAAATACCAAATGCAACTTCGATGTGGCACCTCTCTCGCAAAGCGCACGGTATTGCTTGCCCCCACCCCCCTCATGTCGGCACGAAGGGAATCCTAAGGTACGAATGCATGCCCCCTCCCCCCCAACCGAGATTCACCTAGCAAAGTGCAAAGTAGCTAGCAGCCCCCCTCCCTCATGTCAGCACGAAGGAAATCCTAAGCTATGAATGCATGCCCACCCCCAACCGAGGTTCACCTAGCAAAGTGCGAAGTAGGTAGCAGCCCCCATTCCCTCGTGTCGGCACGAGGGAATCCTAGGCTATGAATGCATGCCCGCCCCATCCGAGGTTCACCTACCAAAGTGTGAAGTAGCTAGCAGCCCCCCCTCACGTCGCCACGAAGGGAATCCTAAGCTATGACTGCATGCCCCCTCCCCCAACCGAGGTTCACCTAGCAAAGTGCGAACTAGCTAGCAGCCCGCCCCCTCGTGTCGCCACGAAGGGAATACTAAGCTATGAATGCATGCCCCCCCCAAACCGAGGTTCACCTAGCAAAGTGCGAAGTAGGAACCCCCCCCCCCACACACACACTTTCAGTTGGCGGGCCAGAGAGGCATATCTCACCAAGATGGATCGTAAAATGGACAAAGAATAATCCACCTTGGTCATACAACCTCTCTCTTGTTGTTGGTCAAAGTGATGGCCGTCCATGCGACCCCGGAGATGGGCTAGCTCGCCAATAATCACGCAAGTAGGTAGTCCCCGAAGACAACCACTGCATGCGTGTGGCCCAAACATATGTATGGAGAGGTAGGTTTTTGAGTAACTACGGAACAACTTTGATGTGGCACCGTGATTTCAAACTAGAAATCCCCACACTGAGTGAGGGTTAGGTTGACGATGCATATGTATGTTACACCACACTTCAGGCCAACAACAAGGATTCATGCATGTGTGCATAGTATATGTGCTCAAACTTAAGGTTTGAATCTCACCATGACCTATACTACGATAACATGAACCAAATGAAGAATCCGCCATGGTAACCTATCTTGTTGTTGGTCAAGGTGATCATGGATGTCCACGCGGGCCCATGAATATATAGGCTTGTCGCCGATAACCATGCGAGGGAGTGTACCGTTCGAAGGCAACCACTACATGCATATGTATGGAGGTGATGCGTGCATGCATGTTTGCATACACAACATTGATATGGCGTGTGCGTCAAAAATCATACACTAGATCCCCACACAGAGCAGGATCAGTTCATGATGTGTCATTGTACTAGACACTTCGACTCGGTGGGAGGGATTCATCCATACACATGCATATGTGTGTGCTCAAACTATATCATGCATGTCATCCTAGAGCAAAAACAATAATCCCCTCCTAAGTCAAATTAACCTCTCTTGCTGTCAGGAAAAAAGTAGTGATGGACCTAGCGGGCCCACAGATGGAAAGAATCGATATCGCTGATAACCGCTTAAGTGGGTGCGAGAGGACAACCACCACCGCTTTGCATGTGGGCCAAACATATATATATGTTGAATACCCAAAATGCACAACTTTGATGTGCCACATGCCTCAAAAACCTTAAACCATGCACCCACACAGAGCGAGGTTCATCAAGCGTACTACATATGATGGTCCCCTTCCCCCCTCTTCACTGCATACAATATGCTCCTGCCGTAATATATGTACAACCCAAAAGAATCCTCATCGATGGTGAAATTAATTAACCTCTCCTGGTGTAGGTCAAAGTGATGCATGCATGCATCAACGTTGGCCTCGTGGGCCCTGAGGGAGTCTTGGATTAAGGGGTCCTTGGGCGTCCGACCTGTTGGACATGGGCCGGACTGATGGGCCGTGAAGATACAAGACAGAAGACTCTCTCCCGTGTCCGGATGGGACTCTCCTTGGCGTGGATGGCAAGCCTGGCATTCGGATATGAAGATTTCTTTCTCTGTAACCAACTTTGTACAACCCTAGTCCCCTCCGGTGTCTGTATAAACCGGTGGGCTTAGTCCGTAGAGGCAATCATAATCATACAGGCTAGACTTCTAGGGTTTAGCTATTACGATCTCATGGTAGATCAACTCTTGTAACCCTTATACTCATCAATATCAATCAAGCAGGACGTAGGGTATTACCCTCATCAAGAGGGCCCAAACCTGCGTAAAACTTCGTGTCCCCTATCTCCTGTTACCATCAACCTTAGACGCACAGTTCGGGACCCCCTACCCGAGATCCGCCGGTTTTGACACCAACATTTGTTCTTTCATTGAGAGTTCCACTTTGTCACTGCCAGAAGGTTTGATGGCTCCATCCATCATCTGCAACGATGCTGCCCTAGGGGAGGTTTTTCTCCCCGGCCAGATCTTCGTATTCGGCGGCTTCGCACTGCGGGCCAACTCGCTTGGCCATCTGGAGCAGATCGACAGCTACACCCTAGGTCGCCAGATTAGTTTTGGAAACCTGGATTATGTCACTGATATCCGAGGAGACTTGATCTTCCAAGGATTCACAACCCCAACCTCCGCTTTGGCCTTAGAGCCGGAGCACCTCGCCAGGACCGAAGATGGAATTTCTAAACCCGCTGGACTATCTGTGGCCACTAGGCCCAGTACGGGAGAGCCGGAGGAAGCAGTATCGCCCGAAACCATCACCAAGCCGGACTCTTCCCCGGACGTTGGCTCCGAACTCTCGGAGTCAGCATCATGTGAGCTCGGCCAAGGAATTCCCTTCCTGCCATACTCCATGGATTCTTTTCTCCCTCAACAAACCTCACCTTTAAGCGAGGCTCTGGACTTGATGCGATCCCTTGTGATTACAGAGGAGCAGCGTCTGAACTACGCCCAGCCCGGACTAGGGGCTGAGAGCGGGGAACTTCACGTCCCACCCACCACCCACTTCATCGCCACAGTCGAGGACTTAACTGACATGCTCGATTACGGCTCCGAAGACATCGACGGAATGGACGATGATGCCGGAGAGGAGAAAGCCAAAAACTCGCCGTTTACCGGACGTTGGACGGCCACCTCTTCATATGATGTGTACATGGTGGATACACCCAAGGAGGGCGACAGTGATAATGAGAAAATTCCAGTAGAGGATAAACCTCCCGAGATACAACCAAAGCACCAACGGCGCCGCTCTAAATAATGCCGCAGCAAAGACAGCAATACCGGCACGAGAGACAATAACACTCTGGATGATGCCGAAGACCAAGAAAACCCCGTCGAGAAAAACACCGAACAAGATGATCAAGAGGATGGGCAAGTTAGCCCTGATGAACAGGCTGCGAACGAAGACTCGGAGGACAGTAATTACCTTCCACCCTCCGAGGATGAGGTGAGCCCCGGCGACGAAGACTTTATCGTGCCTGAGGAACCTGGGGGTCGTCGGGATGTAACTAGGTGAGTGGCGGCGGGCGGGATCTGCCCATACTGCGGCAGCGAGTAGGTGGCGTAGACCCTACCGCGCCGGAGCTTGGTCAGAGAGAACGGCGGGTACTGCAGATCGGGACGTGCTGCCTCGGCGCCGTTGAATGGAGAAACGATGCACATCCTCCCTTTTCGCCGGCGGACGGGATGCGGCCGGATTAGTGACCAACGATGAGAGAGAGAGGCCACCGCCGCCTTGTGTGAGATACTCCGAAGAGAGACAAACCCAGGCAGGCAGGCTCCATTGTATATAGTTGAGCGAACTACTTTTTTCTCCATAAATTTTTTTATATTCTGTGTACGTGGCATTGAGCGATATAACTTTATTTAAAAATAATGCGCCAACGCATCAAGTCGAACTTTGTTTCGTGAACGCGTGGTCCACGACCTCCGTAGGTAAACAACTGCTACACGCGTTCAAATTAGCACGTGGGCTGCCATTTCGTACAGAAATGAGCTCCACCGTGTACCCGCGCGGGTGTGGCTGGGCACGAAGCGTGAGTACGTGAACCTATTCTCTTCGTGTACGTACACCACCTACGTGGGGTTGTGTGAGAGAGATATAGTGTGTGGGTTCGTGAGTGTTTTTTTAGGGGGTGTCAATCAAAAAATGTAGCATATGCAATGTGTGAAAATAGAGTCCTTGATATATCATATATATAGAGGGGGCGATCATGAGAAGAGAGTGGAGGTATCATCGGCTTGGGGTATCCATAGAATCAAAGAGAGGGATGATGTGTGTGTGGGCGCGCGCGTGATCGATAAAGAGTGCCATCGAATTTGTGTGTGCCCACGTCAAAGATATAGGGTGGCTAGCCAACAGGAACGTGAGAGGGGACAGGTGCAGTTTGTCTCTGTGGCATGGATACCTACCTACAGCACTCGACTATTGGTGTGTGGTGGGGGGAGGCCTTATTAACTATAGAGGTACAATGGCTGGTATATGTGTGGAGGAGGAGAGAGGCCTACCTTATGTATTAAGGGAGATCGATCGGCATCCATGCATATGTGTAGGAGAGGAATAAGGTTGGGAGAGAGACAGAGCTAGAGTGTTGGAGGGGTGGTAGTGGAGTTGCGTCTAACAAATGGTGGGAGAGGTTTGCTAGACAAACGGAGGGCATGCCTGCAATATCAATAAGAGAGGGGATGGCTGCCTGTTTGTGCGCGTGCATGTGAGAGACGGGTCAGGAGGCATGCACGAATGATGAGGGGGGGACGATATGGCTGTGGTAAGTAGACATAACTACATAGGAAGATCAATCGTCCTCTGTCAGAGAAAGGAGAGACATAACTTGTGAGGTACGTCGATCGATGGGTGGGGGGAAAATAGTTAAAGTCGACCTTGGTATATGTAGGGAGATCGATCGGTATACACGCATGTATGTGTTAGAAGCAAATAAGGACACGGGAGAAGGATAGAGAGAGAGGGATGCATCTAAGAGGTGGTGCGAGAGGCAAACTATATCGAGGGGGAAGGAGTGTGCGAGTACGAGATCGATGAAAAGAGTGGTGGGAGTGACGCATGGACAGTGAGAAGAAAAGAGGCGAAGCTTGTGTTTGTGGTAGGCACACCTGGCTAGAGAGGCATATCGATTGATGTGTGCCGTAAAGAAGGAGTTGGGGGGCCTACACACATCATGGGTGAACGACCTAAAGTGAAAAGGCGAATTTGTGCGATGGAGCTAGAGAATGCTGAGGGAGGCACTACAGGAATCAGCTACTTTATCATCCGCCAAGGCAGACGGCAAAGGCATGGATGGCGGACGGCAAAGGCCTTTGTCGTCTGCCACGGAATGCAAAAGGCGCCAGCAAAGATAGGATCGGTAAAGACCTTGTTTGCCGTCTGCTTTCTGAAGCAGGCGGCAAAGGGGCCTTTTCCATCAGCTGCCGACGGCAAAGAAAGCTGACGGCAATAAATTCGCTGTTAGTCCGTTAGGTGGCTAACGGCAGTCTTTGTCGTCCGCCAGCTGACGGCAAAGAGCATCAGGCCTTTCCCGTCGGCCAAATGACGTCAGCTGGACGTCACTGCCCACCAAGGCTTTGTCGTCCGCCACTGTAGGCAAATGCGGTGATCCTTTGCCGTCTGCCACTATAGGCAAAGGCTTTGCCGTCCGCCACTGTAGGAAAACTGACCAAATGGGTCAGCTCCCAGGAAGCACATGTGTCTGCCACATGGCTTCTTATCCATCCGTCGCGGACGTCAAAGAGCCCGTTGCCGTCGGTGGCAGACGGCAAAGAGCCTGCATTGCCTCTTTTTCTGTTTTTTTAATCCAACAATTTTCGCAGCAAATATATATGACATATCCAGCACATAAGTTTCATCGTACATACATATATAGTTCCATCCATTCATACATAGCAAGTTGCACATACACATTGTTCCATCCATACATATTACAATGCAAAGTTTCATCAAGATAGCAAGTTCCATCATAGCAAGCTAGAAGAATACTAGAAGAGAATGAAAGAAAAAACAAGCACTCCATCACAGCAAGCTAGCTTCCGTGAAGTGAATGAAATCTGCAAAATGGCAAATAAGGAAGTTAGAAAAAGGTGACTAGAAGAAGAAGACTAGAAGAAGAAGTATATGGCATTTATGAGCTAACTTAGTTGAAATGGATCGTTTATGAGCTAACTAAGGCGAAATGGATCATTTATGAGCTAACTTTGTTGAAATGGATCGTTTATGAGCTAACTAAGGTGAAATGGATCATTTATGAGCTAACTTAGGTGAAATGTATCGTTTATGAGCTAACTTAGGTGAAATGGATCGTTTATGAGCTAATTTAGGTGAAATGGATCGTTTATGAGCTAACCTAGGTGAAATGGATCGTTTATGAGCTAACTTAGGTAAAATGCATCACTTTGGAGCTAACCTAGGTAAGATGGGTCATTTTGGAGCTAACCTAGGTAAAATGGGTCATTTTAGAGCTAACCTAGGTAAAATGGATCATTTTGGAGCTAACCTAGGTAAAATGGGTCATTTTAGAGCTAACTTGGGTAAAATGGATCATTTATGAGCTAACTAAGATAAAATGGGTCATTTTAGAGCTAACTTAGGTAAAATGGATCGTTTATGAGCTAACTAAGCTAATTATGCTATTTTTGACATAAGTAAGCTAAGTACATGTCATTATTGAGCAAACCTAGTTAACTAAGCATATTAGAGCTAACTTAGGTCATTTTGGAGGAAACAAAGCTAAGTATAGATCATTTTAGAGCTAACTTAGGTAAAATGGATGGTTTTCGAGGTCAGTAAGCTTCTTAAGTCATTTTGGATGAAAAGAAGCTAACTCTAGGTCATTATGGTAAGCATATTGGAGGAAATAAAGCTAAGTCTACGTCTTTACGCATTTGTTAAGCAAAACACTAGAGAAACTTACCGTGATCATGGAGGTGTAGGAGCGGGCTGGCTCGCGCCGGTAGCTGGAGAAGGATCGTGCGATGCTGGTCTGGAGTTACGCTGCACCAAAGATCATTTCCAATGTCTCGTTAGCATGATGACACTCAAATGTTAAGACTAGCAAGTAATGTCCATTCAAATTAAACTCACTGTGGTCCCAGGAGCAATCTCTGGCATTGGCGGAGCGGTCTAGCCAGCCTTCTCGCACATAGACTGCACATTTGGTTTTGACGACTTAGTCATACTAGTTAGTAATGAGACAAACACTACATGAATGTTTTGGCTAATCTGCAGAAGAAACTTACCACAAGGAGCTCGTACATGGCCCTTTCCTGCATGTCATTATGTGCCCTCTCCTCCTCCAACATCTTTGTCGTCCTCTCCTCCAACTCCTGCTGCCTCTCCGCCGCCTCCGCCAGAAGTTTCTCCGTTCTATCTCTCTCACTCTGTATAGTAGCCTGCAACACTACTCCTCGTTAGCATTTGTAATCATTGATGGAAGCGCATATGATCTAATGGAGAAAGATAGCTGAGTACGTATAACTAACCTTGAAGGCAAGTTGGACTGGCCGTTCACGAGGCCTTATCTCAGGAGCGGAGCTCGACTGGCGTGCCTTGATCTCCGGGAGAGTGCTAGGACAACGGATAAGTCCATCTGCAATGGCTATCGAGCCATTGGACCTCCCGCCACCAGCTATCATCACCAGCTCTAGATCAATGGGACCCTGGCCCGGATTAAAGTCCTCCTGAGGGAGTCCTGGACTAAGGGGTCCTCGGGCGTCCGGCCTGTTAGCCATGGGCCGGACTGATGGGTTGTGAAGATACGAAGACCGAAGACTGCACCCGTGTCCGGATGGGACTCTCCTTGGCGTGGAAGGCAAGCTTGGCGACCAAATATGTAGATTCCTTTCTTTGTAACCGACCTTGTGTAACCCTAGATCCTCCCGGTGCTTATATAAACTGGAGGATTTAGTCCGGAAAAGAGATACTCATTACCATAGCCATACAAGCTAGACCTCTAGGGTTTATCCATTATGATCTCGAGGTAGATCAACTCTTGTAATACTCGTATTCATCAATATCAATCAAGGAGGACGTAGGGTATTACCTCCATAGAGAGGGCCCGAAGCTGGGTAAACATCGTGTCCCCTGTCTCCTGTTACCATCGACCTTAGACGCACAGTTCGGAACCCCCTACTCGAGATCCGCCGGTTTTGACACCGACATTGGTGCTTTCATTGAGAGTTCCACTGTGCCGTCGACGAAAGGTTTGATGGCCCCTTCAATCATCGATAGTGATGCTATCCAAGGAGAAACCTTTCTTACCGGACAGATCTTCGTGTTCGGCGGCTTCGCACTACGGGCCAACTCGTTTGGCCACCTGGAGCAGATCGAGAGCTACGCCCCTGGCCATCAGGTCAGGTTTGGGAGCTTGAACTACATTGCGGACATCTGTGGAGACTTGGTCTTCGTCGGGTTTGAGACCGCAGCTACCACTCCTGGCCACCCCGAGAGACATGACCTAAATCTACCGTCGGACGGCATCCACGAGATAGCTCCCGTAACCGCTTTGGCCTTAAATCCGGAGCAGACTGCGCCATCCAAGGACCAGAGGCTCAACCCTGCCACGGAGGCCACAGATTCCCCAACATTGGAGCCGCACATAGACTTGATCTCATACAATACCTGTGCCACCGGAACTCCGGACTCACCTCTGGTCGTAAGTTCCAAACCATGTGAGCACGCGGAGACCAAACTGGATCGTTTATCGATCTTCGAATTCAGCGCCGCAGACATCTTCCAGCACTCGCCTTTGGGTGACGTGCTAAACTGACTAAAAAACCTGTCCTTGGCGGGGGATTTACAGCCGAACTATATCTGGTTCGAACTAGAAGCTGATGATAGGGACTTTCGCTCCCCACCCGCCACCCACTTTATAGCCACTGTTGAAGACCTAACCGACATGCTCGATTACGGCTCCAATGACATCGACAGTATGGACGACGATGCCAGAGACAAAGAGGCCCAGGACCCGCCGTTCACTGGACGCTAGACGGCCACTTACTCGTACGATGTGTACATGGTGGATGCACCAAAGGAGAACAGCGGTGATGACAAGGAAGATCCAGTTGAGGATAAACCTTCCGAAATACAATCCATGCACCGGCGTCAGCGGCGCCGCTCTAAGTCACACCGCAGTAAAGACAGCAATACTAACACAGGAGAATATTACACTCCAGAAGGTGCCGAAGACAACCAAGACCCCGTTGATACAGCTAATGAACAAGATGAATGGGAAGATGGGCAGGTCAGCCCTGGTAAACAGGCCACACATGAAGACTCAGAGGACGGATGTTATCTTCCGCTCTCTGAGGACGAGGTGAGCCTCAGCACCAACGATTTCATCGTGCCTGAGGAACCTCTTGAGCAGGAGGGCTTCAAGCGCTAGCTAATAGCCATTGCAAGGAGCGTGAAAAAGAAGCAACAACAGCTTCAAGCTGACCAAGATCTGCTCAATGACAAATGGACCGATGTCCTAGCAGCCGAACAACACGGCCTCAAGCGCCCAACCAAAAGCTACCCAAAGCACAAATTGCTACCTCGGTTTGACGAGGAGGCGCCGGAATACATACCACCATCGTACAATGCGGCCGACCGACCACCACATGGTCGGGACAAAACGGCAACTCACACCGAACACCATCCCGCCCCGCCTCATTACACAGATAGAGGTAAATTAGCCCACGGCCATACATATGACCTCCGGCAAAACCTGAACAATAAAGCACGACACAACAGATCATTCTACGGATCACGAGGACGTGCCTCAACACGTGACGATGGCCACCTATTCGGACACGACAAAATTAGTCATGCGCGGGCTGAAAACCGCAGACGGACTCCATAAGAGCTACGTCGCGATACGGCCCGATATAGAGGCGCCACACACCCTCATTACTTCACTGATGAGGTCATGGATCATGAATTCCTAGAAGGGTTCAAACCCGTGAATATAGAATCATACGATGGAACCACGGACCCCGCGGTGTGGATCGAAGACTTCAAGCTCCACATTCATATGGCCTGCGGCGATGACCTCCACGCCATCAAATACCTCCCCTTAAAACTCAAGGGGCCAGCTCGGCATTGGCTCAACAGTCTGCCTGAAAGTTCTATTGGCAGCTGGGAGAACTTGGAAGAGGCCTTCCTCCATAACTTCCAAGGTACATATGTTCGACCTCCGGAAGCTGATGACTTAAGCCATATAGTTCAGCAGCCCAGAGAGTCCGCCAGGAAATTTTGGACCAGGTTCTTAACTAAAAAGAACCAAATCGTCGATTATCCGGATGCCGAAGCCCTAGCATCCTTAAAACACAGCATCTGTGACGAATGGATCGCTCACCACCTCGGCCAAGAAAAGCCAAAATCCATGGCGGCCCTCACGGCACTCATCACCCGCTTTTGTGTGGGTGAGGACAGTTGGTTGGCCCGCAGCAAAAACAATGCAAGTGACACTGGCACCCCTGAAGTTAAAAATAACAAAGACAAGTCTCGACGCAACAGATACAAGCGTCGAAACAATAGTGACAACACCGAGGATACGGCAGTCAATGCAGGATTCAGCGGCTCTAAGTCCGGTCAGCGGAAGAAGCCGTTCTGAAAGAACAATTCAGCCCCATCCAGCTTGGACCTCATACTGGATCGTCCATGCCAGATTCATGGCACCCCGGCCAAGCCACCCAATCATACAAATAGAGATTGCTGGGTTTTTAAACAGGCCGGCAAATTCAACGCCGAGAACAGGGAAAAGGGATCATAGAGCGAGGATGATGACGAAGAGCCTCGGCAACCGAACACAGGGGGGACAGAAGAAGTTTCCCCCTCGGGTCAAAATGGTGAACATGATATACGCTACCCACATCCCCAAGAGGGAGCACAAGCGTGCGCTCAGGGACGTCTACGCGATAGAGCCAGTCGCCCCAAAATTTAATCCATGGTCGTCATGCCCGATCACTTTTGATCACCGGGATCATTCGACCAGTATTCGTCACGGTGGCTCAGCTGCACTGGTCCTAGACCCAATAATTGACGGGTTTTACCTGACTCGCGTCCTTATGGACGGAGGTAGCAGCCTCAATCTGCTCTATCAGGATACAGCATGAAAAATGGCATTAACCCATCACGGATCAAGCCCGCCAGGACTACCTTCAAAGGAGTCATACCAGGTGTAGAGGCCCGTTGTATAGGCTCAATCACACTAGAGGTTTTCTTCGGATCTCCGGACAACTTCCGAAGTGAGGATTTAATCTTTGATATCGTCCCCTTCCGCAGTGGCTATCATGCACTGCTCAGACGAAGTGCATTTGCTCGATTCAACGCAGTACCACACTATGCTTATCTCAAGCTCAAGATGCCCGGTCCACGCGGCGTCATAACGGTCAATGGAAATACGGAACGCTCCCTCCGTACAGAAGATCACATAGCTGCCTTAGCAGGAGAAGTGCAGAGCGGCCTTCTCAAGCAGAACCTTAATTCGGCTGCCGAGCCCATGGACACCGTTAAGAGGGTCTGAACTACTCTGTAACAGGAGAGCTCGGCTCGTTAGGAGCTCGACTAGCAACCCGGCCTCTGTCTCAGTCCCGATCAGGTGGTGGCATTCGTGCCGCGTGTACATAACTACGCACTCAAAATCCCATGGGCATCGACGGAGGCATAGCTAGCTTGTGGTCCATAGTACGGCTCAACCGACATCGGATACACACATACTTTCACTTTTACTTGCCTCCATTTCAGGTCTCAATCCGACAGGCCCCATCTCGTGGTCTGGTCATCAGTCCTCTTGAAGGACAAACACGCCAAGGCGGCAGAAGCACAGGCATATGGGGGACTTCTCTAGGTGGTTTCATTAATGATCACTCTACCTGTTTTTCAGGACCCACGTGCAGCTCTCCCTTGGTCAAGGCATAGTAACTCGCTTTCTGCTTATTGCTTTACTTGTATAAATGCGCTTTAACGCATCAATGAAATTATAATAAGAACAGTTTGCGGCTCAAATTTTACGGCCCTAGCTTATCACTTGTTCTTCTTTTTCAGTTTTGTCTTTTCTGGTAACTTTATCAGGTAGCACCCGTACACTTCGGTACGTTTGATGTTTGCCAGGGGCTTTGTCTGTGTCAAAACCGGTGGATCTCGGGTAGGGTCTACTGAGGGAGTCCTGGATTAGGGGGTCTCCGGACAGTCGGACTATACCCTTCGGCCGGACTGTTGGACTAAGAAGATACAAGATTGAAGATTCCGTCCCGTGTCCGGATGGGACTCTCCTTGGCGTGGAAGGCAAGCTAGGCAATACGGATATGTAAATCTCCTCCCTTGTAACCGACCTTGTGTAACCCTAGCCCCCTCAGGTGTCTATATAAATCGGAGGGTTTAGTCCGTAGGACAACGGACAATCATACCATAGGCTAGCTTCTAGGGTTTAGCCTCTACGATCTCGTGGTAGATCGACTCTTGTAATACTCATATCATCAAGAACAATCAAGCAGGACGTAGGGTATTACCTCCATCAAGAGGGCCCGAACCTGGGTAAACATCGTGTCCCCTGCCTCCTGTTACCATCCGCCTTAGATGCACAGTTCGGGACCCCCTACCCGAGATCCACCGGTTTTGACACCGACATTGGTGCTTTCATTGAGAGTTCCACTGTGTCGTCACCATAAGGCTTGATGGCTCCTTCGATCATCGATAGTGATGCAGTCCAGGGTGAGGTTTTCCTCCTCAGATAGATCTTTGTATTCGGCAGCTTCGCACCGCGGGCCAATTCGCTTGGCCATCTGGAGCAGATCGAGAGCTACGCCCCTGGCCATCAGGTCAGGTTTGGAAACTTAAGCTACACTGCCGACATCCGCGGAGACTTGATCTTCGATGGATTCGAGCCCATGTCAGGTGCGCCGCATAGTCATGACGAGCATGACGTAAGTATGCCATCGGACAATATTCGGGAGATCGCATCTGCCACTACTCCGGCCGTCAATCCGGAGCAAATCGCGCCATCCGAGAGCGGAGGGATAGACCCCGCCATGGAGGCCGCACTCTGAGTGGTGATAAAGCCGGATACTGACTTTACCCCTAACGAGAGCCGTGTCGCCGAACCCCTGAATTCATCTCTGGCCATGGACTCCAAGCCGCTTACATCCGTGCCAGTCGAATCCAACTGGGCGCCGATCATGGAGTTCACCTCTGCGGATATCTTTCGGCACTCACCTTTCGGTGATGTGCTAAATTCATTAAGGTCTCTCTCCCTGTCAGGAGAACCTTGGCCAAACTATGTCCGGCTAGAATGGGATGCGGACGACATAGAATTTCGCTGCCCACCCACCACCCACTTTGTAGCCACTGTCGACGATTTAACCGACATGCTCGACTTCGACTCCGAAGACATCGACGGTATGGACGACGATGCAGGAGACGAACAGGAACCACCACCCACAGGGCGCTGGGCCGCTACCTCATCATATGATATATACATGGTGGACACCCCCAAAGAAGGCAATGGCGACGAGACAATGGAGGATGACCCCTCCAAGAAGCAACCCAAGCGCCGACGTCAGCGGCACCGCTCTAAGTCCCGCCACAGCAAAAGTAGTGATATCGGCATAGGAGATAATAACACTCCAGATAGCGCCGAAAACAACCACAATCCCCTCCAGCACGATGTAGAGCCGGAGGATGAACAAGCCAGCCCTACAGAGCAGGCAGCAGATGGAGAACCGGAGGAGGACAATTACATGCCTCTCTTCGAAGACGACGTGAGCCTCGGCGACGAAGAATTTATCGTGCCTGAGGACACCGTCGAGCAAGAGCGCTTCAAGCGCCGGCTTAATTATGGCCACAACAAATAGCCTGAAGAAAAAGCAACGATGGCTTCAAGTTGATCAAGACTTGCTAGCAGACAGATGGACCGAAGTCCTTGCGGCCGAGGAATACGAACTCGAGCGCCCCTCCAAGAGATACCCAAAACGTAGGTTGCTACCTCACCTCGAGGAGGAAGCATTGAAACCTCATGTACCAGTGTACGATGAGGCTGACCGGCCACTGCGTAGCCGAGCCAAAGAGGCGTTTCAGCCTGAAGTTCAGCCTGCACCCCGCCGCCACTCAATCAAAAATACCAAGGCCCGGGGCAACACATGGGACCTGTGAGACATATTGGACAGTAAGGCAAAACTTGCAAGGTCAATATGCGGGTCACGGGCACGCGCGCCAACACGGGACTATGATCGTCGTGTCGAATACACCAAAAGCAAATCCGGCCGGGCCGAATACAGCAGACAAGACTCATATGAACTGCGTCGTGATATAGCCCGGCACAGAGGCGCCGCACACCCCCTATGCTTCACTGATGAAGTTATGGATCACGAATTCCCGGAGGGTTTCAAACCCGTAAATATCGAATCATAGGATGGTACAACAGATCCCGTTGTATGGATTGAGGATTTCCTCCTTCACATCCACATGGCTCGCGGTGATGATCTACATGCCATCAAGTACCTCCCACTAAAACTCAAAGGACCAGCTCGGCATTGGCTGAATAGCCTGCCAGCAGACTTCATCGGCAGTTGGGAGGATCTAGAAGACGCATTCCTTGACAACTTCCAGGGCACTTATGTGCGACCACCAGATGCTGATGACTTGAGCCATATAACTCAACAGTCAGGGGAATCGGCCAGACAATTCTGGACTCGGTTCCTAACTGAGAAAAACCAAATTGTTGACTGTCCGGACGCAGAGGCCCTAGCGGCATTCAAGCACAACATCCGTGACGAGTGGCTTGCCCGCCACCTTTGCCAGGAGAAGCTGAAGTCTATGGCAGCCCTCACAATACTCATGACCCGCTTTTGCGCGGGCGAGGATAGCTGGCTGGCTCGCAGCAATAACACATCGAGGAATCCAGGCACTTTGGATACCAAAGATGCCAACGGCAGACAACGTCGTAACATACCAAAGCGCCGCAATAACAGCGATAACACTGAGGATACGGCAGTCAATGCCGGATTCAGAGGCTCTAGATCCGGTCAGCGGAAAAAGCCCTTTAAAAGAAGTACTCCGGCTCCGTCCAGTTTAGATCGCATACTGGATCGCTCATGTCAAATCCACGGCACCCCCGACAAGCCAGCCAATCACACCAACATAGAATGCTGGGTGTTCAAGCAGGCCGGCAAATTAAATGCCGAAAACAAGGACAAGGGGCTGCATAGTGATGATGTGGAGGAGCCCCAGCCGCCGAACACGGGAGGACAGAAGGGTTTCCCTCCACAAGTGAAAACGGTGAACATGATATACGCAACCCACATTCCCAAGAGGGAGCGAAAGCGCGCACTAAGGGACGTCTATACGATGGAGCCCGTCGCCCCAAAGTTCAACCCATGGTCCGCTTGCCCGATCACCTTTGATCGCAGGGACCACCCCACTAATATCTGTCATGGCGGATCCGCCGCACTGGTCCTAGACCCCATCATCGACGGATTTCACCTCACTCGAGTCCTTATGGACGGCGGCAGCAGCCTGAACCTGCTCTATCAGGATACAGTGCGAAAAATGGGCATCGATCCCTTGAGGATCAAACCCACCAAGACCACGTTTAAGGGCGTCATCCCAGGTGTAGAGGCCCATTGCACGGGCTCAATCACACTGGAAGTGGTCTTCGGATCACCGGACAACTTCCAAAGCGAGGAGTTAATCTTTGACATCGTCCCGTTTCGCAGTGGTTATCATGCACTGCTCAGACGAAATGCATTTGCAAAATTCAATGCAGTACCGCATTACGCATACCTCAAGCTCAAGATGCCAGGACCTCGGGGGGTCATAACAGTGAATGGAAATACAGAACACTCGCTCCGCACGGAACAGCACACTGCGGCCCTCGCAGCAGAAGCACAAAGCAGCCTTTCAAGGCAAACCACTAATTCGGCGATACAGCCCCCGAACACATTCAAGCGTGTCCGGAGTAAACTGCAGCAGGATCGCCTGGCACGTTCAGAGCTCGCCTAGCAATTCGGCCCCCGTCCCAGTCCCAGTCAAGCGACAACATATGTGCCACGCGTACATAATTACGCACTGAAAATACCATGGACATAGGCGGGGGCACGATCAGGGCACGCCCCGCAATGCGGCTTAACCGCCCTAGGGGCTATATATCTTTATCATTTCTTTTCTCTTTCAGGGCCTAACTCTCTGGAAGCCCTTTCCGGCAGTATGATTGCTGGACAAATTACGGGAAGGAACAACCAAGGAGGCAAGAAGCTAAGGTGTACACGGGAACCCCCAGGTGGTCTCTAATAATAATACCCGCTTTTTGCTATCCATACGCAGCTTGCCCTTGGATAGGACATTTTGAATGGTCCTACTTTCTGCTTATTGCACTACCTGTACCAGTACGCTTCGATGTATTATTTAAATAACAATGCATAGCATTAGTCTATTATTGCATTTTTATCCTTTTTTCTTATATGTCCATTTACAACAATCCGCACCCGCACGTTCGGGTATGGTCAGTACGCCAGGGGCTTTCGTTTACCCCATAATACGGCGCAAGAAGTCCGAACACTTTCGATAGTGCGGCACCCCGAACTTATAGCATTATATGCATCAGCTCCGAATCATGTCTTTGGTCAAATGTTGGGTTTGCCCGGCTCCCATGCTTTGGTACCTTATGTTCCGCTATATCGGCTAAGGTAGCGGTGGGAGAACTACTGCGATTGTGTCCCGGTTCTTCCGGACGAACACCTCAGTAGAGAAAGCCAAAAACTGACTGTCATGATAAGGCGAGAGACTGGTCGCTGTTCGAGAGGTCTCAAGTTCTTAAAGACTTTTTCTGCTTCAGGCGAGGAGTCGGCCTTGTCTGGCTTAGGCGTGTATAGTGCCCCAGATTCGGCCTTTCGAATACCAGGGGCTTCGCCAAAATTTAAAATTGTAGACTTCTATGGCTAAGTGAGAGTGATAAAGCATTATATTCTGATTGCCTGGTTCGTTGCGCTGAACACCTCCCTTGAAGGACCCAAAATTGGGGTAAAGATTGCTCAGGTTTATCCTGAACACCCCAGTACTAGTTACATGGGGGCAGAAGCCGACGACTGGCCAACTCTCAGATTTTGTAAACGGCCGCACAGAAGGTAATATTTTAAATTAAAAAAGCGTTGCATAGCGCAGATGAACTTGTTTCATATTACAGGATCACACGAACAGGTTCATTAAAAAATTACATCCTTGGCACATTCATCTACCACTAGGCGGGAACCCTTCAGGACACTCTCATAATAATTTTCAGGGCAGCGATGCTCCTTGCCCTCCGGCGGCCCCTCCTTCACAAGCTTCACGGCGTCTAGCTTCGCCCAGTGCACCTTCGCCCGGGCAAAAGCCCTGCGCGCGCCCTCGATGAAGATGGACCGCTTTATGACTTCAAGCCATGGGCAGGCATCCACAAGCCGCCTCACTAGACCAAAGTAGCTGCCGGGCAGGGGCTCGCCGGGCCACATCCGGACTATAAGGCCCCTCATGGCCTGTTTGGCCGCCTTGTGAAGCTCGACCAATTGCCTTAGCTGGTCGCTCAAGGGCACCGGGTGTTCGGTCCCAGTATACTGAGACCAGAACAACTTCTCCGTCGAGCTCCCCTCCTCAGCTCGGTAAAACTCTACGGAATCCAGTACACTGCGGGGAAGATTTGCAAACGCTCCTGGAGAGCTCCGAACTCGGGTAAGAAAAATGAAAGTCTCCTTCACGTGCTTGCTTTGCATAATGAATGCCTTACCCGCTGCTATCTTCTTCACCGCGTCAATCTCCTGGAGGGCCTTGTGGGATTCGGCCTTGGTGCTCCGGATGCTTTCAAGCGCCTGCGCGAGCTCGAACTCTCGAGTCTTAGAGTCAAGCTCCAAGGACTCATGCTTTTTGGCGAGAGCCTCAAGCTCTTACTGCACCTCGCCCACTCGGGCTTCTTGTTTCTCCCGCTCAATGCGCTCCTCGGCCGCTTTGTTCTTGGCCTCGGACAATGCCTTCTTTAGGGTCGCCACTTTGATCGTGGCCCCTAGGAAATTTATGATGATCCTATTACTTTACACCCGAACTTCTTTTATTTCATATGAGCAAGGTATTGCTTACCTTTGCTCTCCTCGAGCTGCCTCTTGGTAAGGCCAAGCTCGTTCTCGGACCGCTCCAGGTCCTGCTTCAGCGCAGAGACCTCCGCAGTACGTGCGGCAGTGGCCAGCAGCGAAGCCTGCACATACACATAGACATTTTTCTGATTAGACTCCTGAGTTATCATTTGATCCTCTATTCGGCCTTTCTTCTCGAACACCGAACAGGGCATCAGGGGATACTATCTATGTGGTAATATTCTCTTATATATATTTTTGATTGCTTACCTCAAAGCCTGTTAGGAGGCTGGAGCAAGCTTCGGTTGGCCCATTTTTGGCAGACTGAACTTTCTCGATCACCGCACTCATAATAGTATGGTGCTCTTCGTCGATGGAAGCGCCGTGAAGCGCTTCCAGCAAGTTGTCTGGTGCCTCTGGATAGACAGAGGACACCAGCACAGGCGGCTTGCCCCCCTTAACGGGGGGTCGCCCGCCGGAGTCCGGAACCACCGAATATTCTGGTGCAGTGTTCGGCTGGAGGCCGAACCTGGAGCCCATGGGAGTCCGGCTCCCTTTGCGCCCAGGGTCCGGAAGGTCGCCTCGAGGTGCCCCCAGGACTGCCTCCCCTTGGCCCAGTGCCTATTGAGACAACACCTCAACGTTGTTCGCAGGGTAAGGGGTGGAGGCGGTCGGAGGAGAACCGATGTCCATATCCGACGAGTCCAACGAACCGCTCGACGAAGACACGGCGAGATGAGCCCGGGACGGACTGCATAATCATGTTCGGCATGAAGAGAAGCAGTGCAGTAAAACATACCATGAATTACTATGGTGTCCGGACACTTACGACTTCACCAGGGGCTTGACCATGGGTAGCCACTCGTCGCCGCTATCGGCGGCCATCGTGGAACAGTCCGAAGCACGGGTCCTTCCTTTCTTGGACCCTTCAGCCTCCCTGGTTGGGTCAGCCTTCCTTTTCTTGTCTCCGCCGTCCGAGGGGAGAGAACTTTCCTCCTCCTCCTCGTTTTTATGGGAGGAGGGCGTATCGGAGTCATCATCAGATGAGTCCGATACAACCTTGCGTTAGAGACCCTTTCAGGTCCCCACGGCCTTCTTGGTCTTCTTCGCCGGCACCTCGTAAGGTGCCGGAGTAAGCATCTCCATCAGGAGAGCATCTGCGGGATCTTCAGGCAGAGGGGCTGGGCAGTCAAGCTGCTCCGCTGTCTTTATCCAGTCCTGTTAATGGCAAGAGAGCTTAGATCATGCACATCATTTAACCAGGGCAAATAAATACCCTGTGAAATATAAAAACTTACCGGATTGGTGCGGCGCTTTGCGCTGAGTCCGTGGTCCTCAGTGAGGGAAGGAGGTACCTTGGCACCCTTGAACAGCACCCTCCAGACGTCCTCCTGCGTCGTGTCATAGAGCTCTCGCAGCGTTTGGTGCTGGGCCGGGTCGAACTCCCACAAATTGAATGCCCGTCGTTGGCACGAGAGAATCCGGAGGATGAGCATGACCTGGACCATGTTGACGAGCTTGATTTTCCTGCTCATCATGTTCCTGATGCAAGTCTGGAGTCCGGTCAGCTCTACCGAAGAACCCCAGGACAGGCCCTTCTCTTTCCAGGAAGTGAGCCGCGTGGGGATTCCAGATCGAAATTTGGGGGCCGCCACCCAGTTGGTGTCGCGCGGCTCGGTGATGTAGAACCACCCCGACTGCCACCCCTTTGTGGTCTCCACATAGGAGCCTTCTAGCCTGGTGACCTTGGGCATTTTCCCACCATGGCGCCTCCGCACTCTGCTTGCTGGCCTACCACCACCTTCGATTTGACATTGAAGTTTTTTAGCCACAAGCCAAAGTGGGGCCTGATGCGGAGGAAGGCCTCGCACACGATGATAAACGCCGAGATGTTGAGGATAAAATTGGGGGCCAGATCATGAAAATCCAGCCCGTAGTAGAACATGAGCCCGCGGACAAACGGGTGGAGCGGAAATCCCAGTCCGCGGTCAAAATGGGTAATAAAAACTACCCTCTCATGGGGTTTGGGCGTTGGGATGATCTGCCCCGCATCTGGCAGCCGGTGCGCGATATCCGCGGCCAGATATCCGGCTTCCCGTAACTTTTTGATGTTCTCCTCTGTGACGGAGGAGACCATCCACTTGCCTCCTGCTCCGGACATGCTTAGAGTGGTTCGAGAAGAAGAATGCGAGCTTGGGCGCTAGAGCTCGAGTGTGCGGGAATGGGTAAGCAAGGAGGAAGAAGGCATGGGTAAAAAGAGTGAATCTTCATCCCTTTATAAGGGCAGAGGAGGCGATGCGCCTCCCCACTTGCCTGGTAAAATCGCTTATTCCCCAAGCACCGTAATTGATGGTGCGGTTGGGTTACCCATGTCCGTATTGATGAGAATCCCGTAATAAGAGGAACACGATCTCTGCTTTGACAAGACGTGTCAAGAAAACCACCTCGCGATATATGCAGGTGCTGGTTGAGAAAAACGGTTCGAATGATGACCGGGCCATGTCGTGATGTCATGTTGTCAAAACGTGTCAGCAGATTAGATTTGTGGAAATATTATTCTCTCTGCGGTAGTATGAGGAACTTGTTTTGCAGAACCGGACACTATTCTGGTGTTCAAAATCTTCTATGGAGTATTTGGAGGAGGAACCCGCCTTGCAATGCCGAAGACAATACTGCGCGCCGGACTCATCGTCACTAAAGCCTGGTTCAGGGGCTACTGAGGAAGTCCTGGATTAGGGGGTCTCCGGACAGCCGGACTATATCCTTTGGCCGGACTGTTGGACTAAGAAGATACAAGATTGAAGATTCCATCCCGTGTCCGGATGGGACTCTCCTTGGCGTGGAAGGCAAGCTAGGCAATACGGATATGTAAATCTCCTCCCTTGTAACCGACCTTGTGTAACCCTAGCCCCCTCTGGTGTCTATATAAACCGGAGGGTTTAGTCCGTAGGACAACGGACAATCATACCATAGGCTAGCTTCTAGGGTTTAGCCTCTATGATCTCGTGGTATATCAACTCTTGTAATACTCATATAATCAAGAACAATCAAGCAGGACGTAGGGTATTACCTATATCAAGAGGGCCCGAACCTGGGTAAACATCATGTCCCCTGCCTCCTGTTACCATCCGCCTTAGACGCACAGTTCGGGACCCCCTACCCGAGATCCGCCGGTTTTGACACCGACAGGCTTCATAGCACCCCACGCTACGGCAACAAAAGTCCGAACGCTTTTTATAAGTATAGTTCGGCACCCCGAATTTAGCATTATATGCATTGGCTCCGAATCATGTCTTTGGTCAATAGTTGGGTTGTCTAGCTCCTGTGCTTGCTACTTTACGTTCCGCTATATCGGCTATGGTAGTAAAGGGAGAACTACTGTGATTGTGCCCTGGTTTATCCAAAGGAGCACCTTAGTAGAGAAAGCCGAAAACTGACTGTCATGATGCAGCGATAGCCGGTCAGCTGTTCGGAGGTTGCAAATCATTGGAGATTTCTTCCGCATTGCGTGAAGGATCGGTACTTCCCGATCAGACGCTTATAGCACTCTAGTTCGGAAACTAGGGGCTACGTCCATGTTTTTATTGTCGAACTCCTATGGCTAAGTGAGGGCGTTACAGCCGCATAGTATGGTTGCCTGGTTCGTTGCGCTAAACAACTCCTTCAAGGACCATCTAATTGGATCAAGATTGTTTAGATTCCATCCCGAACACCCCCGTACTACCTACGTGGGGGCAGAAGCCGATGATTGGTTAACCCTCAGATTTCATACAACACGGCCGCACAGGAAGTAAAAATTAAAAAACATAACCAACATTATATTGCACAATCACTTTGTTTTATCATACAAGGTAGAGGGAACTCGAATACATTGATTCAAAGATAGTGTCTTTCGCACAATGATCCACAACAATGCGGGACCCCTCCAAGACATCGCCGAAGTATCGCTCGGGTGTGCGGTGCTCCTTGACCTCCGGCGGCCCCTCGGTCGCTAATTTGAGAGCGTCCAGCTTCGCCCACCAGACCTTGCAATAGGAGAAGGCTAAACGTGCGCCCTTGATGCAGACGGACCGCTTGACGACGTCCAGCCGAGGACAGGCATCCACCAGTCGCTTCACGAGGCCGAAGTAACTGCCGGGTATAGCTTCGGCTGGCCACAACCGGATTATTAAATCCTTCATGGCCAGTTCGGCCACCCTATGCAGCTCAACCAGCTGTTTTAGCTGATCGCTGAAGGGCACCGGGTGTTCTGGCGCGAGATATTGCAACCAGAACAGCTTCTCCGAGGAGCTCCCTTCTTCGGCTCGGAAGAACTCTGCGGCGTCAGCTACATTGCGTGGCAAATCAGTAAAAGCCCCTGGAGAATTCTGAATCCGGGTTAGTAAATGATATTTCATCTTCACATTCTTGCTTTGCATATTGAATGCCTTACCCGCCATGATCTTCATGGCCTCCTGGATCTCCTGGAGGGCGCCCTGGGCCTCATTCCTAGCTACATCCGCACTCTGACGAGCCTTGGTGAGTTCCGTCTCTTGAACCGACGCATCGTGCTCCAAGGCCTCACACTTCTTCACTGCATCCTCGAGCTCCTGTTGGACCTCGTTGACCTGGGCCTTGAGCTTCTTTCAAGCGGCCTGCTCTTTGACTGCCTTCCCCTCGGCTTCGACCAGGGCCTCGACCTCGGTCGTCGCTTCTGTACATATCATGGCACTTCGGTCAAATGCATGTCATTTTACTTTTTTCGAATACATAACAGGTTATTACTTACCTTGTTTTTCCTGGAGCTGCCTCTTCACCTGGCCTAGCTCCTCCTTGGCCTCCACCAGTTTCTGCTTCAGTCCAGAGACTTCGGTGGTATGCGAGGCCGCGGCTAACAGGAACGCCTGTGCATACATTTCAGACAAATCTAGTTAGTTTCCTGCAAAAGGAGATTGATCCTTTGTCCGGTTTTTTCTTTCCGAACACCGGACAGTGTCTTAGGGGCTACTATCTATATTGGGATTGTCTCCTTTTTTGCGCCGCTTACCTCAAAACTTGTCAACAAGCTGTTGCAAGCTTCGGTTAGTCCGCTCTTGGCGGAATGAACCCTTTCAATTACCATGCCCATAAGGACACGGTGCTCATCCACAATGGAAGCGCCTCGCAGCGCTTCCAGCAGATTATCCGGTGCCCCTGGTTGGATAGGGGTCACTGGGGGAACAGGCATCCCCCTTCTTTCGAAGGAGGTGTCGCGCCGGATTCCGGAGCCATATCGGACTCCGGAATCGAGTCCGGCTGAGGGCCGAAATGAATACGGCCCTCCCCACTAGTCTCCATGGGGATTGACTCCCCCTGGTATCTGGCGACGGGGGTTTCGCCTTATGGAGCCTCCTAAGCCTCTCCCCCACCTGGAACAGTCCTTCGGGACAGCACCTCCGCATCATCCTTGGCCTTGGGGGAGTGAGCAGCCGGCGGTGAATCGCTGGCCATCGCCTTTGAGTCCAGCGAACCTCGTGATGAGGATCACTGGGAGCTATCGTGGGCGGGACTGCAATAGCATAGCTAATTATATTAATACAACGAAAAGGAAGGACTTGGTTTATGGGCGGATATGGGTTTTAGCACTTATAATGCGGCCCGAGGCTTAGTGCGGGGCGTCTCTCCGGATTACTGTCGACGTCCCACGCGGTGTTATCTGCAAGGGAGTTTTTCCCTTTCTTGGACGTCTCTGCCTCCAGATTTGGCGAAGCCGCCCTCTTCTTCCTCCCCTCATCAGGGGGAGGGTTGTTCTCCTCCTCCTCTTCATCGTCTCGTCTTTGGCGGCGGAGGAGCGGGTCTTGTCTTCGGACGTCACGTCCGAAGCACCCTTGCGGCAGGGGCCACTTCGAACCCCCTTGGCCTTCCCTGTGGCCTTCTTCTCTGGCGCCTTATAGGGTGCTGGCACCAGCATCTTCGGTAAACACAGGATGACTGGTTCTTCAGGCAGCGAAGCCGGACATTGGATCCGCTTCGCCCTCTCCATCCAGTCCTGAAGAATCGATGACGACAAAAGCTTAGACATCATCCTTGAAACAAGCAAGTAAGGGATGCAGTAAGAATAATATACCTCATTGGCGAGGTGGTTGATGTCATGCCCGCATTCTAAATTTGTGGCCGGTGGTGTTTTGTTGCTCTTAAAAAGCAACCGCCAGGCATCTTCATGAGTGGTTTTGAAGAGCCTCTTCAGGGTATGGTGCTTATTTGGGTTGAACTTCCATAGAGGGTGGCTTCGGCTCTGGCAGGGGAGGATCCGGCGCACCACCATCACTTGGATTATGTCGACGAGCTTTATGTCTTTGTCCACCATACTTTGGATGCGCGTTTGCAGCGATATCAGCTCGTCTGACGAACACCAGTTCGGGCTCTTCTCGACCCAGGAGGTGAGTCGCATGGGAGCACTAGAGTTGAATTCGGCAGCCGCGGTCCAGGTGGCATCGCGGGGTTCTGTGATGTAGAACCATTGTTTCTGCCATTCCTTGATGGTCTCCACGAAAGTGCCTTTTGGCCAGGAGACATTGGTCAGCTTGCTCACCATGGCGCCTCCGCACTCCGTGTGCTGGCCATCCACTACCTTCGGCTTCACATTGAATATTTTGAGCCACAGCCCGAAGTGGGGTTGGATGCGGAGGAAGGCCTCACAGACAACGATGAACGCAGAGATATTGAGGAAGGAGTTTGGGGATAGGTCATGGAAGTCTATCCCGTAGTAGAACATCAGCCCGCGGACGAAAGGGTGGAGTGGAAACCCTAGCCCGCGGAGGAAATGAGGGATGAATACCACCCTCTCATTGGGCTTTGGTGTGGGGACGACTTGCCCCTGGGCTGGAAGACGGTGGGCAATTTCCTTCGCCAAGTACCTGGCCGCCCGAAGCTCAGTAATGTCCTCCTCCTTGACGGAGGAGACCATCCACTTTCCTTGACCTCCGGATCCGAACATGGTTGAGTGCTTGCTCGAGACGGAGAAGATGAGAACTTGGGTGCTAGAGCTCAAGAGTGGAAGGGCAGAGGAAGATAGAGGGTGTGGGTGAAGAAAAGGGATTCTTATCTCCTTATAAAGGTAGTAAATATCGAACGCCTCCCCACTCGCCTCAAAATTCGCCTACTCCCAAGGGTTGTGTAAACGGCATGGCTGGGTTACCCACGCCCGTATTGATGAGAATCCCACAATAAGGGGACACGATCTCTGCTTTGACAAGACGTGCCAATGGAAATCGCATCTCGAAACACGGGATGGCACACAAAACGGTTCGATATAGTGACCGGGCAGACGTGATGTCATGTTGTAAAAAAGTTGTCAGCGGATTGGAATCGTGGAGTATTATATTCTCTCTACGGTTGTGTGTGGTGGGTGTTAAAGGTCCGGACACATTTAATACATCCAAAGACTATCTTGGAGTTCGGAAGGAGGAACCTGCCTTGCAATGCCGAAGACAGATCTACACGCCGGATACGTTGTCATTGAAGCCAGGTTCAGGGGCTACTGAGGGAGTCCTAGACTAACGGGTCATCGGGCGTTCGGCCTGTTAGCCATGGGCCGGACTGATGGGTTGTGAAGATACGAAGACCAAAGACTGCACCCGTGTCTGGATGGGACTGTCCTTGGCGTGGAAGGCAAGCTTGGCGACCAAATATGTAGATTCCTTTCTTTTAACTGACCTTGTGTAACCCTAGATCCTCCCGGTGCCTATATAAACCGAAGGATTTAGTCCGGAAAAGGGATACTCATTACCATAGCCATACAAGCTAGACCTCTAGGGTTTAGCCATTACGATCTCGAGGTAGATCAACTCTTGTAATACTCGTATTCATCAATATCAATCAAGGAGGACGTAGGGTATTACCTCCATAGAGAGGGCCCGAAGCTGGGTAAACATCGTGTCCCCTGTCTCCTGTTACCATCGACCTTAGACGCACAGTTCGGGACCCCCTACTCGAGATCCGCCGGTTTTGACACCGACACCTCCCCTTTCCTCACCTTCCCCTGATCTCTATATTTCACGAGCTTGTCATGGTAGGAGATGTTGGTGAATTTGTTTGGATCATCGAGGTCATATGGAGAGAATGCCTTGACTTTCTTGTAAGAGGCAGTATGGGCCATGGCATAGAGGTCATACACCTCTGGCACCTTATCCGCCTTATTGTAGCGTGCCTGAAAGAGAGAAACAAAGTAAATTAGTAATTAAAGGGCTCAAGCTAGCATGATGAATGAATTGCATGAATCATGAAGCAAACCACATACCCAGTTCTGCCTGAACTGATATAAGTTGGAGCTGCCTTGATGGTGTGGCACACCTTCCATTTGGGCACGTTTGTCCTTGGCCTCGTTGTGGATGGCTAGCCATTCTTTTGAGCACCACTCATTGACCAACACCTCCCAACAATCCATTTGATCCGCACACCATCTCGGAGGAGCCTAAGTTAGCAAATAGAAACTTGAGCGCTATGGCTATGAATTACTAAATGAAGGAAGTAAGTACAAGGCCTTAAGAATTACCTTCATGTACTGCTCCTTACTCAGGAACTTCTCGCGGCACGCCGGCTTGGTATTCTTGATACCACGCAAGGCATAGTAGTCTCAAATAGCCTGCACCCGAGCCTCGTGCCGTAAGTTCTGTAGTAGGCGCTTGCAGACGTTATCGATAACATTTGCCGTGTCCTCCTCGTATCCCTCCTCGCACCTGTAGGATGTCTGCAATCAAATGAGACAATATTGATTAGGACAATTAATAACTATCTAGTTGAAGATTTTTAATTTTGTAAAGGAGAAATTACCCAGAACTTTCTAATCACCAGGTCTGCCCTCGTGTCGCACAAGACACCGTCGATAATCTCACCCGGCGGGGCCGGGGCAGCCAAGTAGTGCCCCCAGCTCAATTCAAGCTCTGGAAGCCGACCCTCAACAGGCAACGTGACAAACCCCGGGAAGTTTTGCCGGCAAAGCACTCCAAGGACGGAGTTGGGCCGGTGGACATTCTGATGGTGGTCCCAACCCCTGCAGCATGACAAGGCAAACGCATTAGATATTTGAAGAAACGTGAATGCAGAAGGTACAAAAAGATTGAATGCACTTACCTCTCCCCATCAGGGAAAATCAACCACCTCTGCTCACGGGTCGCCGGCACGGACGGGAGCCGTGTACAACCAAGCTGGTAGACGGTGCCCCCCTCCTCCTCAATATCAGTCGCCTTCCCGTCATCATCAGCATGGCCACTCGGCCCCTCAGGCTGATCCGGCCAGGTACCCCATCCAGACGTGTGCTCGTCTGGGGTCTCGTGGGCCGAAAGCCCGTGGACCCGAGGCTCGTGGGCCGAAGGCCCGTGGACCCGAGGCTCGTGGACCAGAGTTCGTGTAGCCTCCTCCTCGGACGAGTCCACCTAGCATTCACGTGCTCGGGTGAAACAGCTGGGGGTGGCGGTGAGGAAGGCACCCTACCAGTCACCCTACCTCCTCTCCCGCGACCATGTGCTCCAACTCCTCTCTTCTTCCCTCCCTTACCTCGTCCCCTGCTGGGCATCGCGGTCGACGAAGAAGGGCCCGGCGGTGTCTCCATACTGTCCTGCAACGCTCGGCGGAGAGGTGCGTGTGGAATGGAAGACCTCCCACCACGCGCCGACGAAGAAGGGGCCTCGGAGCACTCCCGACCAGCGCCCACCATCTTTCAACACATGCCATGACAAAGAGTAAACGAAATTACTACAACATAAAAAAATACTGACATGAATAATAATAATATGTATATCACTTAAGTGTATCATCATCAAGTACAACATAAAAAAATTGAATACCTGACATGAACTAATAATAATCTCGATCACTATCATCAATAAATGCATAATCATCATCATCATCACTATCATCAATGACGTGCTCATAGGGTTCAGCGGCATCAACATGTGGAAGGCCACCTTGACGTAATCGGTCAAGCATTGACAGGTCATCCGTAGCAGTAACCTCTTCTTGTTCTGACTCTTCTTGTTCCTCCTCTGGGGTGATGCCGGATTCACTGTCGCTGTCTACTTCAATGTTTTGGGGTGAAGTATAGCGGTTCATGAAACGTTTTTTGGAAAGACATGTCTCTTGGAAGAATTCTCCTTCATATGTGTCTGGGTTAATGTGAGGTTCATAATCCTCTTCCTTTGGGGGAGATAGTCTAGCACGTGGCGGCACTTCATAAACGACATCCCAACCTTTCAGATTTGGATTAGTTTGGCAGGCCCACGGTAGATAGAATACTTGGGTCACCTGTTGAGCCATAATATAGACATCAGGAACATCTAAATGGGTGCTTTGTTTCATTTCAACTAGCCCTATATGCTCATGAGTCCTTCTAGTCTCCTTCGGCTGAAACCAATAACATTTGAAGACTATGACATTCGGTGGGTTTTCACCATAGAATAGAAGTTCATAAATTGCTTCAACTCTCCCATAATACTCTGTACCTCCTTCACCGATAGCAGATACACAAAAATTTATAGACTTTTGGCCGGCCATAGATAGATCTTTGCCATAGGTACGAAAGTGATACCCGTTGATGTCGTATTTGTCAAATGAATGGACCTTATAGTCAAAACCATTAGCGACTTGTCTCAATTCGGCGTCCATAGACTCTGAATTAGCCTAGAAGTTTAATACGAAAGGATTGTTGCATTAGGCACAAATTAGCAAATGAGATGAAATGGTCTAATAAAAATTATCGGTAGTTTGAACCAAGAGATGAAACTGGGATAGCCGCCTCCGTGCTTTGCGAGAAGCTCATACTCTTCGACGGAATCCTTTTGGACCACCGCTCCATACGAGAATATGGCGACGTATCGACTGTATAAAATATCCAGGAATAAGAGTAGTTCAAAGGAAACAGAAGTTGTGAAATAATGTACCGAGAACCTACTCGATGTACGGCCGCACTTCTGTCAGGTTGTTGACGATATACAATGAAATGGTCCGCCATTCTTCGTTATCCAAAGATACTGGTTTCGAACCACTAGCTGGTGCGAGATTCCCTTTGAGTAGGCTGAGGTTGGATCCACCCTTTTTAGGGTCGTCAGCATTGTACCGAGGCTTCGGATTATGCAAATGACGATTTTTGGCTTCGTAGAGTGCTGTCATGAAGTTTGCTGCCTCCTCAGTGATGAATGCCTCAGCCATCGATGCTTCAATTCTACGTTTATTTTTACATTTTTCTCGGAGCGTCTTCTGCATCCTCTCAGTTGGGTAGCACCAACGATTTTGCCCGGGCCCCCCCAATCTTGCCTCGGTCGGGAGATGCAAAATCAAATGATGCATTGGACTAAAGAAGCCCGGTGGAAACACTACAAAAAATACACTTCTATGATGATACGTGTTTGTCACAGTAGGTCGCTTTTTTGTCATGCATGTACATCCATGACAAATTTATGACAGAATCAAGATAGTCATACCTATGACGTCATAGAAGTGTTCCATGACATTACCAAAATTATCATCACAGAAGTGTCCACTTCCATGACAATAAATCGTGCGTCACAGAAGTGCTTTCGTCAAGGGTGACCGACACGTGGCATCCATCGTAACGGAACGCTGTTAAGCTATCGGGTCGGGTTTTGGATCCGATAACCCGTTAACAGCCCCGACCAATGGGGATTTTCCACGTGTAAAATCATCATTGGCTAGAGGAAACACGTGTCAGCTCATCATTGGGACAGATGTCATCCACTCACTGGACAGAAGGCGCCTATGATACGTCGACACGTGGCATGGCCCAACAGTGGCCCATTCCTATGAAAAGCCTGGCCCATTTGACTTGGTCAAAAGCTGGCGGGCCGGCCCATGAAAAGCCTGTTAACGGCCTGTTCGCATATAGCCCATTTACAGCCCGCTAACCCAAGGCCCGTTACGCCCTATCCAAATTAGGCCCAGTAGCGTCATCTGGGCCGTCCAATATGATTCCATCACGTTTTCACTTCTGGCCCATGTATAGCCCATGACGTCTTTCGGCCCATATGAGGCCCTTTGTAACTCTTGGCCCATTAGCAGCCCGTGCTGAAACTGGCCCGTAATGAACAGTGTATTACTTTACACCCATTAACAGCCGGTGGTGAAACTGGCCCGTAATGAACAGTGTATCACTTTATACCCATTAACGGCCCGTTATTCTGTTGGGCCGTTTCCAACCCAAGTTAACTTTCGGCCTTCTGAGGGCCCATTTATTCTTGGGCTCATTTGCAGCATTCAGTTACTTACGGCCTGTTATTGTCATTTTCTGTTTGTGGGCCAAATTCAGCCCGTCGTTACAGTCGGCCCGTTTGTGGACCGTTAGTCTGTTGGGCCATTTTCATAGCATCACCAAATACGGCCTATTAACGGCCCGTTATGATCAGCCCATAAAACGTACAATTTCCATTAAAGGCCCGTCTATGGCCCATTACAGGCCCGTACAAGACCCATAAATGAGCCGGCGGCCCATGGATCCTACGAGACGTAGAAGTCCCATGGATCCTACGAGACGTAGAAGGCCCATGGATCCTACGAGACGTAGAAGGCCCATGGATCCTAGAGACGTAGAAGGCCCATGGATCCTACGAGACGTAGAAAGGCCCATGGATCCGACGGCCCATGAAGGGCCATGGTCGGGCGAATTGGCCCCCGTTTGAACAATATAGCATATTCAAAGAATTATCCTACTCAATACTATCACCTCTAAAAAGCCTACACTATTACAACAAAGAGATCAAGGCATAGAAAGGTAGAATAATCCTACACTATACAATAAAGAAATTATAGCCGATTATACCCATTGGGCATTATGGTTCGGCACAGGTGATAATAAAGCATACACAAACAGCAAATTACATACACTGGGCAAATACAGCTCATACATCATGGACGCGCATCAACTTAACTCCATTTGAACTATAATCTCTTCAGAAAATAGGATTGGCCGGATTCAGATAGCACAAATTTCAGTCTGCAAAATCTCCAATTCCTTCATGGTTACCTCAGTGTCTTGTTTCATTTTTTTGACTCCTGCATCTAATACCTGCATGTCCAGTCTCAACTTGTTGATTATACATTGACAATCATGTACATGTTGTCTTGCCACCTCTACTTGATGCTCGAGAACATTAGCACATTCCAATTTCAATCCATAATCATTCGGTAACGGCCATGCCGCACTGCTCGCAGATCTTTGTGTTGATGTCACTTCATCCTGAAATGTTTCTGTAAGTACACATGACTAGGGGAAAAATATAGTTACAACAGTGAAGCGAACAAGACACTATTTTGTACTACATGGCAAAACAGGACTAACAATAATGTTACACGTCACTTTAAAAAAAAGTTACACGTCATGAAGCATAAGCAGGTGATATTTTAAAAATTATAATAAAGATAGTCTGTGCAGCCTGCATACAGAAATCCCTCTTAGCTCACCAGAGGAGCATGATGTTGGGGCCCAATCGAAAACACAGACAAGTTACAAATTTAGACAGCACGTTGCGTATAAGTAAGCAAGCAGTTGGCCATGTTGTGCCTCAATTAAAGTCTTAGGGAGCATAATGAACAGCAGAGGGTTTCATACAAACATACTACAGCAGGCAAAACTATGCAATCATTAGCGTAGTATAAACTAGATTGTGAGCCTCATGCAATAATAGTTGGTTAATAGACTTCAAAGCTTCAGGCACACTTCGGTAGAGTAATTAAATGGTAAGGCCTTTAATTATGTCAACTAATAGTGATACAAGTACCGAACATCAGGCATGATTATTTGGGCATCTCATTAACTGAGGACAAATAAAGCAATTGAAAAGAGAAAATTAACTATGCCTGAAACAAACAAGGAATTGAACTGTTGAGTTGCATACAGTGACTTACCTTAGCAGGTTGAAGAGGCTCAGCGCAGCTCCTACTTCTCTTGCAAGGCTCCTTCCTAACATCTTGTACTTGGATATCCTCAATCTTATCTTCATTGCACCCCCTCTGCAAGGTGACACAAACTAATTACTCGTCTCCTTGGAAGATAAATATGCATACTTTCCTGTCTGTGAACACAAAAGGATGAGATTATAACAAAACAACACCACATAATTATGTCAACCAGTTACTCGTCTCCTTGGAAGATAAATATGCATACTTTCCTAACATACTTGCCTACTATAGTGTACAGCCAAACCTTTATGTCACCTATGAGTTAGACAAGGCCCCACTACAGTATCCCTTAGTGTTTAAATCATTGACAAGCTCTGTTAGAGTGTTAGGTCAAGAACAGCAAGTAATCAAAGCAAACAGTCCTAGTATGTCTGGCTGATGCAAACAAGCAATTGAACAGATGTGTGAGCAAATCTTACATATCAAGAAAAGAAGCAAAGAAGGAGGCTTAAAGACCATCACTTGACTGACCAGATTTAAGGGGCATTTAAACATCATGTGCAACGTATGAACTAACATAAACATTGCATATTCCAGATTCTACAATGGAATGCACATGTATTAGGTTATGCCGTGTATGATGTTGCCTAAATGTACAGATAGCAGGCAGGAATGATTCATCATTGCACGCACAATTGAATTGCAGGTTAAGGGCCAGTTCGATTCCGCCTTTTCAGGGCATATTGTCAAAATAAGCCATAAAAGATGTAAAGAAGTCATTTTTGAGTTATGGGCTTGGGCTTAACTAATTTCGCTTTGGAGGGGGGTGTTTCGAGTAGAACCTCACTAAAAATTGAAGGGAAGGGGAATAGTGAAATGACTCTGTTGTCTGCCTATATTACACTCAAAATGCAACTGTTGACGCCTGTGTCACACCTGACCCTCAAGTAAAAACAAACACGCAAGCATTCATTGCCCTGCCCGCTTGCATCTCCTCTCCCCTTTCCCTCTACCTCGATCCCCTGCCTGCAGCACTAGGGTTCCTCCAGCGAGCCGTCGCCACTGGTCCCATCTGGCCTTGTCCTCGACGATGCTATCTCCAGCTAAGCTACATGGCCAGCGGGTAGGGGCAAATCTCCCTGGCTTCTCCTCCCTCTGGCGCCGCCCCTCATTCTCATGGTCTCCAGCAGCTGCTCCACTGTGGTTCGTCCAACGCACTACTCCGGCGGGCGCTGCACAACTATGGCTGATGCCACACTGCGGCAGAAGGCACCTTATTCCCCTCCCCTCCTCCCAGGCCATGGCCTTGAGGTGCTGTTGAAGGATGAGCTCATCCAACAAGGTGAGGATCTTCTCTGATTTTTTGCCAAATTTTCATTCTGATCCACTACACGATGAATTGCTATGAGCTGCTTCTGCTGCTGCTATATGATGCATTGCTATAAGCTGCTCCTGCTGCTGCTATATGATGAATTGCTATGAGCTACTGCTGTATGATGAGTTGCTATGGGCTGCTACTACTGCTATATGATGAATTGCTATGATCTGTTGCTGCTATATGATGCGTTGCTACAAGCTACTCCTGCTGCTGCTATATGATGAGTTGCTACAAGCTGCTGCTGCTACATGATGAATTGCTATGAGCTACTCCTGCTGTTGCTATATGATGAATTGCTATGAGCTGCTCCTGCTGCTGCTATATGATGAATTGCTATGAGTTGCTGCTGGTATATGATGAATTGCAGACTGCTGCTACTGTATGATGAGTTGCTATGAGCTGTTGCTGCTGCTGCTGCTATATGATGCTTTCAGGTGGTGCTGCTATACGATAATAACCAGCCACCTGGACCATCGAATTTCAATAAATAATTGTTCTTCATTTAAATGTGGGTCATGCGTTCTTCGTTTAAATTAGGCAATGGGATCTCTATGGAAAACATTGACCAAAGTAGATTGTGCCAAGTAGATGGTATCTTTGTATTTGCATTTTGAGCAAATAGTGATGGTCTGTTTTCCTATCATATTAATTACTGCACTGGGTTCAATTTGTGATGTTTGCAAGTCAAATTAATTTCCATATGGGCAGCGAAATGAAAAAAATATAATGCAATCTAGACTTTCCACTGATCATACCAAAGATAAGCTGAAAACGCAATGAAAAGAATTGGTTGGCTTATTACATGGAGCTTATATTCACAGGTGCTTATTTTCTTAGGATAACTCGTAATAACTGTCCCTAAGAAACTTGGCTAATAGAACTGGCATACAAATAACATGTCACGATGATTGCAATGGAGGAGTGACGTATCATGGCACACTGTATAGGCTCACCGTTGCCTCTCCTTTTTTTGTGATGTTCCATGAAATTGCCACATACATCTTGTACCTTTTCATTGTGCAACCCTATCCGCACGTTGACACGGCTAATTTCAGACATCTCTACATGATACTACATTGCATATCCCTTGCGCATATTTAAACCACCAATTAATGATTGTGTGCGTACCATAAACTAGCCATGACTCTGTATGCTGGACTAGCAGGCACTCTAAGGGAGCCTAATGTAGTGCACTGGAATTCCTACATGCCACCTATGATTTTGTGTAATGTACTGCCCCTGTTCCTAAATATATGTCTTTGTAGAGATTCTAGTATGGACCACATACAGATGTATATAGATGCATTTTCGAGTGTAGATTCACTCATTTTGCTCCGTATGTAGCCTATAGTGGAATCGCTAGAAAGACTTATATTTAGGAACGGAGGTACGAGGTAGTATCATGTATGACATCTACATATCTAATTTAGCAGCCAGTAGTAGAAATCATTGTCTGCACAAAGGGATTACTGGTCGAAAATCCTAGCAAAGCACGCTGGCAGGCACCGAACAATACAAGAGAGAGAGACGCGCTTACAAGATCATAGCAATGCCTCAGTCCAGGATCTTGGTTGGCCAAGTTGTTAGATCCAGAAGAAACATTGTCCTTGTAGTTTTTTCCAGCTGCATAACAGGTAACAGCGACCAGTTAGTATATTTGAAGTACATTGGGCAGGTGATGCTAGACGGGTTTAAAGGTGACAAGTACCTAGGCCGTGGCGGGTGCTTGGCATCTCTCCAGACTGTGGGAATCAGGTTAGAAACGTCGAGGGTGATGACGTTGCGCTGGCTGTCGGAGTCCGCTAAGGAGATCTAGAACCGTCGAGTAGGGTGTTTGTGGAGCGGCTCCGGTAGGGTGGACTACGGTGTGGGCGAAGCGGATCTATGGTCGTGGACGAGGGCGTAGGTGAAGCTGCTCCGGTGGTTGGGTTAAGGATGGTGTCGACGATCCGGATCTGCGGCCATGGACGAGGCGTCAGAAGCTGCTCCGGTGGTTGGGTTAAGGGTGGTGTCGACGATGCGGATCTGCGGCCGTGTATGGGGCGTCAGAAGCTGCTCCGGTAGGTTAGATGAGGGTGCGAGGAAGCGGATCTGAGGCCGTGGACTTGTGAGTTGGCAAAGCAGCCCCGGTAGGGTTAAGAATGGTATAGGTGAAGTTACTCCGGTAGGGTTGAGGAAGGTGTCGGCGAAGCAGCTCCAGTAGGGTTGAGGAAGGTGTCGGCGAAGAGGATCAGAGGCCGTCGACGGGGGCATCGGTGGGGCAGCTCTGGGGGGTGTGGACGAAGCGTCTCCGGTGGGGAGTACGAATGAGCCGCTGCAGTTGCGCGGCGGTTGACGAGAGTACCGGCAAAGCAGATCCGGCGCCGTGGACAAGGCCGGCACTGAATGGGCTGTGGTACAGTGGTGGATGAGCAGTCTAGTAGTTTCTAGGGGAGGTTGGGAGGGGTAGATGCGGCCGCAGAAGCAGATCCGGCGAGGTGGACGCCGCTGGTAGTGAATGGGCTATGGTACGCCGATGGATGAGCAGTCTAGGGTTTCGAGAGGGGAGGGGAGAAAGGGCGATGAAGTACGGACGGCGTGATGTAAGATGCTCTGGTGCTGTGGAGTTAGTCGTTTTTGCGGGAGGGGGAGTGGAAATGGGGGTGCCATGTAGTGGGGGAACCGGAAGTTACCAAAGCAGCCCCGACCTATCATGTAGATGAGGGCGGTATTGTAACTATTGGTCTCCATGCACCAAGGACAAAAGGGGGATTTCGCATGCTAAAGACTAAGGTGGCGGAAATTTTAGAAGGAGGCGGGAGATTTTGCCGCCCGCGGGATCGTTCGTTTCCAGTTTCAACTAATTTTGGACCGTGCTAGCGGGAAGGTCATGCTAGACTGTGTACACGGGGCACGCGTCAGCAGTTAATAACTGGTGTGAAGTCCACCCCAGAAAAAAGACAATAACTCGGGATGATGCGCCGATAACTTGGACGTTCACACGGGCGCGGCCAATCGTACGGGTGTAGTGGCGCGTTCACAAAAAAGGTATCAAACGCTCAGCCTATGTATTTCTCGTGTAAATAGATAATTTAGTGCCATTGGTTATTTACTTTAAACATAATGCATTGACGTGTTAGTTTAGAGGCGCACAAAAAGAAATGGATATTGTAGTTAGCTACTTAAAAGTGTTACCTCATATGATTACATAGCCTCCATTTCATATTGCGTACCCGTTGCATTCATATATGAATATTACATGTATTACTTCAAAATAGAAACTTAAATCATCCAAGACTAATGAATTTGAATGCAAGAGTAACAATGGTGCATGTTCATGATAGCTACATTGGTTGTTTGAAGAAACATCACTGTAACTTTGGCATGCACAACTAAAAAGGCTTATTTAAATAGAAAAAAATGTGATATGTGAGTGTCCAATCTTTAAAGCGTTGAATCGATATTGTACCTTTGGCCACGATACGAAGTAGATATTGACTTATGTTCAAGCGATGCACATCCACGATCGCTAGATAGTGATACGTGAATGAATTATGCAATCTCTCTCACACGCATACATATCTCATTTCCCTGTGGGCATCGGAATCACACACACGCACTTCGTGTATTTCTCTCCCTCCGTCAGGGTTAAATTCTTTCTACCCCATCCTACAAGTCTCTCACACAGAAACACACACGCTCTCTATGTCTAACATGCCCACCCCTTTAATTCCGCCCACCCACAGCCACTAATGTCTCTCACACATATGCTATCTACCTATCCCTTAATATAGCTAGATATGTGTCACACAAACTCCTTCTCCCTACTAGCAAGATGCCCATGCGTTGCACGGAACATCAAGATGCATTTGTATGAGAAGTTTATCTTGTGAGAGAAAATGATGAACAAGGGAATGCCTTATTTGCAAATGCGGAGAGGGGTGTGGGTATCTTTTTGCAAAATTGCCATAGTTTCCTTCCTGTCCGTCGGATATAAATCGGATGGCCTATATTGCAGGATGGCAGGAACACCATCATCACCAACTCTATTTTTTTATAAGAGTAGAGATATGTGAGTGTCACTGCCCCCCCCCCACAAAGACACACCCACACTTCCCAACACCGAATGAGTAGGGTGACACCTCGATTTTGATACTAATCTATGGACTGGCTTCTCTCTCAAACATACACACACACACACAAACAGTACCCGGCACCGAAGGAGTAGGGTGGCACATCGATCTTGATAATAATCTATCTACTCCTCTTTCAAACACACACACACACACTCGCTAGTTGTGCCTCTGTGCCTACCGCACACACTCTCAATACGTCTTTCTCTCCCTCCCCCCAACAATGACAACAGAAGGGTGACAACTCGATCTGATCATAATCGGTCAATTGGTTTCTCTCTCAAACATTGTGTCTCGGTGCCTCGCTCGGTAGCCCCCTCGATATGTAGACTTCTCGCGCGCGCGCACAGCTGTAGTGACAATGACGCTGAACCTAGTGTGCCTTGTTTTTACCAGCCTCATGTGATAGTTTTCACCCTGTTTTCTGTTAATTAACAAGGCAACCTTTTCTTTGCTACTACTAGTGAATCTGAAATCATTCGGGGCAGACATAAAATATATCACTTCAACCCAATTATCGCAGCAACTATTTTAAAAGAAATTAGCTAGCTGCCCGTGCGTTGCACGGAACATCAAGATGCATTTGTATGAGTAGTTTATCTTGTGAGAGAAAAGGTTGAACGAGGGAAGGCCTTATTTGCGAACATGGAGAGACGTGTGGGTATATTTTTGCAAAATTGCCATAATTTCTTTCCTATCCATTAGATATAAATCCGACGGCCTATATTGCAGGATGGCACGCACACCATCATCACCAACTCTGTTTTCTACTCCCTCCGTCCGAAAATACTTGTCATCAAAATGGATAAAAAGAGATGTATCTAAAACTAAAATACGTCTAGATACATTTCCTTTTATCCATTTTGATGACAAGTATTTCCAGACGGAGGGAGTATTTGTCTTTTTAGAGATTTCAACAAGTGACTATGACCGGACCTTACCAACATACTCAAAAAAGTAGTCCATAATTTTGATGTTACCCTCTTTTCTTGGCGGTGCAGTGCCATCTGGATACCTCATAAATAAATCAAGGACAAATCTGACCCCTTCCTGAAAAGACATACTGTCGTGGTTTTGTCACGGCAGATGTCCTAGAGAAAGGACTTAGTCGTGGAGCCATCGCTACGGGTTAGCTTGAAGGGGTTAAAGCGTACACAAGGACGCAAGAGAGTTTATACTAGTTCGGCCCCTTCAATGAAGGTAAAAGCCTGCGTCTAGTTGTGATGGAACTGATGGGTGTATCAATGACTAGGGAGCAAATAAGCTTTGCCTATGTCTCGAGTTGTTGTCTGTCTTTGAACCGCCGCCGGGTCGTCCCCTTATATACATGGGGACGCCCATCGGTTTACAGAGTCCCGATACCGGCTCATAGATGCGTTCGGTTCGGTCTCCACTATTCCAAACTTATAACACAAGTTACATACCGACGCCGGTTTATAGTTATAGGCCTTAAACCGATTATGGGCCTTTAGCCCTCATCTGCCCTCATGGGCTTTTATCACACTCAACTACTGATGAAGTTAACCTGGCTTGTCCTGGCCGGTTTACGCCCAGTAGTAATATCCCCAACATTAGGCCCCAAATTGATTTGAACAGGTTCATGTCAATCCTTAGCAAAAATCTTCATCTTCAACGTCTTCTTGTATTTTGTTGAACCGCCGTGATGTCATCTTCTCTGCTCGCGGTAGACCGGTGCGACGTCACTGGTTATAAAGAACCTTATCCTGTTAACAAGCCTGCGACAATTAAGGCCGCAGCTTTGTTTCCAAACTCGCGACTCCTTGATTCTCGCGCCTGACATATCCCTTTCTTTATAAATAGGACCGAAGGGTCATTTCCTTTCTCTTTCCCTCTGACCCCTTCTGCTTCATCTTCCTCACGTCGCCCAGCTTCGGAGCTCCGCCGCCACCGTCGACCTCTGCATCAACCTTGGCCGCTGCATCAACATGAGCACAACAGAGCATCGCGGCGACCTTCTGCTTCTTCCTCAGCTCTGGTAAATCTTCTTTCCTTTCCCCCGCAGATCTGTTCTAGGGTTTCCTCGTTCGTCAAAGTTCATCGAGACTCTGGCGCTGTTCTTCCTTTGTTTCTTCTTTAGCCCATGAATAAAACTTCAAACCTAATGTATTCTCCGTAATGGCTTATCTTCCGTTACCAAAGCAAACCTTTATGCGCATAAAACACTGATCTGGTCCCTTGTGAATTGCTTTGAGATCAACCTTTTAGGTCTAAATCCTTTTATTTTCCCGTCTTACGGTAGATCCAAAATTTCACTGCGACCTTATGAAATTTGTTTTTACCTTCCTTAGTCATTCTTGCCTTAGATCTGTATCCTCTTTACCACATAGGCGGTTCACCTTTGAAAAAGCAATCAATCATATATCATTAGTCCCCTTGTTGAACCGCCGGGATGCTGTTGCTTCATAAACTCCGGTTTAGATAGATCTACTTCCGGTTTAACATTGCACATATCAATGTACTTTGTAGATTTCATCATGGCCAAGCAAGTGTATGAGTGCAATTGGGTCCCTTATCGTGTCACAGAGGATCAACTGGACGATTTAGTCCTGATTGGCGCCTTGGGCAGCAAAGACACCGTCCATTCGAGGGCTCCTTGCAAAGAATGCCCCCCACACCTCGAGAAGGAGAGGTTGTTGTTTTCGTAGACCACTTAGCCTGGGGTTTTAAACCGCCCGGTTCTAAATTCTACTGGGATGTTCTAGCTGATTTCCAACTCCATCCGCAAGACAGTGGCCCCAACTCTGTTACAAATATGTGCCACTTCCAAGTGCTTTGTGAGGTGTTCTTTCAAGAGGAGCCCACAGTGGAATTATTCAGAGATCTTTTCCATCTAAACCGTCGTACTGAGTTTACTGATGGATCTAATACGGAGTTGGGTGGCATGGCGATTCAAAAAAGGAAAGAGGTCACATACCCTCACGCCAAGCTGCACAGTCACCCCAAGGAGTGGAATCAGACATGGTTCTACTGCAAAGACACCTCCCCTGCTGGTGAGAATCCCTTGCCTGGCTTTCGTCCAGAGCGGCTCAGCAATACCCATCCTTTTCCTCAACGATTGACTGCCCAGGAGAGAAGCAAATATGCTCCTCAGCTGTCAAAGCTCAGGGCCTTTATGGCCAACGGTTTAACAGGGGTTGACCTTGCTCGCTGTTGGATATCATGGAGCATACTGCCCCTTAGTCAGCGCTCCGGTTTGATGTGCGAATATACTGATAGTGTGGATGACCCACTGCGACATTCAAGACTCCAGCTCTCCGGTGAAGAAATTACAGAGGCTATGTGTAAGATACTGAATGAACCGGAGCACATCTACGCTAGAACTGGCCTGCTTCCCTTCTGTGCCACCAACAAACCGCCAGCTGTGAGACTTTGATTTTTCTCTTTGCTGAATCTGTTATTGATATGTCTGGTCATTGTTTTTAATATCAGTGTCTGCATAACCAGGGCGATGATCCGTTTTGGAGCAAAAAGCTGCTGCAGGAGAAACCAGAGAAAACAGATAAACCGGAAAGAGCAACCCGGCAAAAAACTAAAGCTGTGAAGAATACTACCCACTGGAAAAGAACCACTGCATCTTCTAATCCGGCCCCTGATGACGAGGTGGATAATCCGGACTTTGAGGTAGAGCTTGACTCACTTGGTTTATTTTTCATGCATCTTATTGATGATGACATTTGCCAGGATGATGCCGAAGCCAGCCATGCGGATGTTGCAGAGGTAATTATTCTCTCTTCTGATTCAGAAACTTTGCCTTCACAAAAAATCCGTCAGGCAAACCGGAAAGTTAAATTTTCTCATCCTCTTGATTATTTGGATCCTAAACTTCTTATGAAGACTCAACAACACGAAGCTCGCCGCACCACCCGGCACAGCGGCCAGGTAGTTACCTCCGCCGGTTTACCGAACAGTCCGGTTCGAAAACGTCATTCCGAGGTCTCTAATTCGCTTGTCAGTGCTTGTCCTAAAGCGGGCTGCTTTCGTCAACCTCTTAATCCGTCTGACTCATATTATCAGGTTATTTCCCACTCATCTTCTGGCGAGTCGTCGGCTACTCAGCTCCCACCGCTCAAAACGGTGCTTGGGTAAGCTATATTTATTGTGATGTTTGTAGTATATTGCCTTAGAACATATGCTGTATTTAATTTTGTTATTCTTCTCAGGGCCAAACCTAGGCCGAGCAAGAAGGCCCGCCTGGATAAAGCGGCCGAAGAAGATGTCATTCTTGAACCAGGCACCACACCCAATCTTGAAGCGGCTATTCCTGAGGATATTCCCAATGATCCACCGCAGCCAGATGATGATCTTACTACTGAGGAAATACCTACTGATACCTCAGGTCCTATCCATCAGCCCACAGGTTCCTTCCGGGTTGAAAGCTCCACCAGTCCCGCAAAACCTACTGACAAGCCAACAGCTCCAGTGCAAACCGGCGGTACCAATGATGATGAAGTTGTCATTACTGGCACTGGCCATACTGAGCCAAGCAATCCTGTCGCTTTATCCAAACATTCTGCCAAGGAAGAATTAGCTGCTTTTGGCAAAGGCAAGTGGAATGCTGATCTGACGGCTTACGCTGCTCTGAACGCCCAAGATATCCATTCCGGCTATCTGAACCGGCTGTATACCAGCCGTGACTATGAAGCCGGTCTGGTTAACATGATGAAGGATAAATATGAGGTAACTTCCATATGCTCCTTCCTGCTTGTATGCTTTCATTCTTGCTGACTCTCCTAGCCCCTAAGGGCCGATTTGAAATATTCTTTCAAACCGGGACTTAATAATATGAATCTTGATGCTTTGAAATTTGCTGATGTAGTCTCCAAGGGCCGGTTCAACTTAGCGTAGTTAAACCGGTACTTTAAGTAATTGAAACTGCCGCATCAGAATACATATGATCAAATAGCTATTAGCCCCCAAGTGCCAAGTTGAATACTTGTATTGAGCTTGGGACTTTGTAAACAATTGAAAGATGAAGATCGAATATGCATTAGCCCCCAAGTGCCAAGTTGAATACTTGTATTGAGCTTGGGACTTTGTAAACAATTGAAAGATGAAGATCGAATATGCATTAGCCCCAAGTGCTAAGCGCATAACTTGTTATGTGGTTGGTACTTGAATCCTTCTACCGATTTGTTGAAACATATATCTGTATGCCTACAGGCGGAGCTGAAGGCGAAAGAAAGCCAAGTCATCGATCTGCGAGAAAACCTGAAAACCCAACAGGCCAAAACCTCCAAGGCAAAAGAGGAATTGGCTAGTGCCCTAAGCGCCATGGAACAACTTAAGGAGAAATTCAAGAAGAAACAGGCGGATTGGGCCACTGAAAAGTCCGCTTTGATCAAACGAGTAGAGGATGCCGAGGCTACACTGAAACCAGTGACGGATGAACTGACTAGCATAAAGCGGCACATTCATGCCATGACCACTGCTATCTTTGGTAAGCCAGCTTGCCTTCTGAATTGGTTCTGCCTTCTTACAGAGTCGCCGGTTTATTAACCTTTTATGGTATTTCAGGGACACGCATTGGTCACTTGGGGTCAGATGTGCGGAAGAAATTGAAAGCCGCCTATACCTTGGTTGAACAATTGTATACTGGTGCCCAGCGGATCATCTGTACCGCGTCTCATAACAAACCGGTGCCCACTTTGATTCAAGATACTTTGATGAAACTGTCAGTGCTTCCTGCCCGGGTTGAAGAGCTGAAGAAATCTACTGCTCGAACCGGTGCAATCAATGCTTTAATCCCGGCAAAAGCCTGGGTGCCGGATTTTGATCCGATTGAAGCGGCTCAGGGTTATCCCAGTTTGAAGGAAGACGGGTCAGAATTTGGTGAAGCGGATCTACGAGCCATAAACCGGGAGGTACGTCCGCTAGCTTGTCAACTGGCTGAGGAAGCAGATTTGTCTCATTATCAAGCCCAATATGACAACCAGAACAAGCGAATAGCTGCACCAATCCATGAATCGGAAAACCTGATCCCTCCAATCCGTAAGCATACTTACACTCCCGATATTGACCCATCTTCGCTAATCCATGACGAAGCTGTTTTTCAAGCATTGATGGGAATCGACTGGACAACTGTGGATTTCCAGCCACTGGGTAGAGAAACGGAAGCTGAAGCGGCGCAGGATGACCCACAACCATCAGGCCAGGCTGGTGGCCAAGCTTAAACTGGAAGCCGGTTTTAAAACTGTCTCTCCTTTGTGAAAAACAATTATGTTATTATGGGCACCATGTTGCCTTGTAATAGGCTAGCTGATACCTTTGATGTTGATATGCCTTCGCGCATAACTTGTTCTTCCTGTGGTAATGAACTTTCCAAAATACTTTCTGAAATAAGAAATTCGTTAAGTGCCACCGCGGTTGTACCGTCAGGCGGAATATGATGTTTGTATCTATAAAGTCAAAACATCCAAAACAAAATTTTAAGTAAAATTTTTGAGATACATAATACCTGCCACCATTGAGTGTGAAGTTGGCTTGGCCAACCTTGAAGCGGAGCTTTTGCAAACCCACACTGTTGGAGGAAATAACAACTCCTGTATATGTATATGACACTGGTTACCATGTAAACCGTGCCGGGTTATAATGAACACCGTGTTACTCCATAAGAGGATGTTAACAACAAGGATCAAACCGGACAAATAGTCTCCGGATTGACGTGAACTGTGTTCCGTCAATTGATTGGTTAAAAAACTTTGTCAGTTTAAAGAACACAATAAAAAGCAAAAAAAAACCCTTCAAAGAAAAGTATGAAGCAAAAGCAACGAAAAAAATGTTTGCCAAAAAAGATTTATTTAAGCTGATCAAATGGCGTAACCATGGCCAAACACGACCAAGCTCCCGTTAGGTGTAACTATGGTTCTAGTTAGCCAGGTCCCCAAGTGATTCTTGTGGCATTTATGCCGACCAAATGGCGTGGTCATGGTTCGGGTTCGACCAAGCCCCCAAGTGATTCTGTGGCCTTAGGCCTATCAAGAGGCATGACTGGTTCAGGCATGGCCAAGTCCCCAAGTGATCTGGTGGCTTTCGCCTATCAAGAGGCATGGTATTGGTTCGGACACGACCAATCCTCCAAGTGATATAACACGATGCTTTTAGCAAAGCGAACTCAAGGGGTAAACCGGAGGCCGCTTTAGAGCAACTCCATGTAACCTCACATGATGTAAAAGAACAGATACCCCGCTTTAGCTGAGGTTCCGGTTTATTATACTTAATCATAATATATACATTGTATGTACATAAGTATAGCCAATGGCTCAGGTATAGTAAGGCCGAAGATGAGCTATATTCCATGGCCTGTTAGTCTCTTCCTCTGATGTACGTGAGTCCTTATGCTCTCGAATATCGATCAGATAGTACAACCCATTGTGCAGATTCTTGCTGACCACGAAAGGCCCCTCCCAAGGTGGGGATAGCTTATGCATATCAGTCTGATCTTGGATGAGCCGAAGCACCAAATCTCCTTCCTGGAAGGCTCTGGTTCTAACTCGGCGACTGTGATAACGACGAAGATCCTGCTGGTAAATCGCCGACCGGGCGGCTGCGATGTCACGCTCTTCACCCAACCGGTCCAAAGCATCTTGCCGTGTTGTCTCGTTGTCCGCTTCAACATAAGCCGTGACACGAGGTGAGTCATGACGGATATCGCTGGGGAGAACCGCCTCCGCTCCATAAACCATGAAGAACGGTGTGTATCCTGTTGATCTGTTGGGTGTTGTATTGGTGCTCCATAACACAGATGGTAATTCTTCTACCCAACAACCCGGCGTTCTCTGCAAAGGAACCACGAGCAGGGGCTTGATGCCTCTCAAGATCTCTTGATTAGCTCTTTCTGCTTGACCATTGGACTGTGGATGTGCCACTGATGAAACGTCGAGCCGGATGTGCTCCCGTTCGCAGAACTCCTTCATAGCACCTTTGGATAAATTGGTACCATTATCTGTGATAATACTGTGCGGAAAGCAAAACCAGAAAATCACCTTTTTGATGAACTGAACCGCCGTGGCTGCATCACACTTGCTAACAGGTTCTGCCTCGACCCACTTTGTAAACTTGTCCACCGCCACCAGGAGGTGGGTCTTCTTATCTTTGGACCTTTTGAAAGGCCCAACCATATCCAGCCCCCAAGTCGCAAACGGCCAAGTAATTGGGATCATCCTCAATTCTTGAGACGATACATGAGCACGTCTTGAAAACCTTTGGCAACCATCACGTCGTCTGACCAGATCCTTCGCATCAGCATGAGCAGTTAACCAATAGAAACCATGGCGAAACACTTTAGCCACCAGAGACTTTGAACCGGCGTGGTGACCACAATCTCCTTCGTGGATCTCCCGCAAAATTTCACGGCCTTCTTCAGGAGACACGCAACGTTGAAAATCTCCTGATACACTGCAATGATGCAACTCACCGTTGATGACAGCCATGGACTTGGATCGCCGGATTATCTGTCGGGCCAGGATCTCATCTTCTGGCAACTCGCCCCGGTTCTTGTATGCCAGATAAGGAAGCGTCCAATCCGGAATAACATGAAGAACTGCCACCAATTGAGCCTCCAGATCAGGAATGGCCAAATCCTCTTCACCAGGGATCTTCACCGACGGGTTGTGCAGCACATCCAGAAAAACATTGGGTGGGACCAGTTTGCGCTGAGAGCCCAGCCGGCTTAAAGCATCCGCCGCTTCATTTTTCCGCCGGTCCACGTGGTCCACCTGATAGCCTCTGAAATAACCTGCAACAATATCCACCTCACGACGATATGCTTCCATGAGTGGGTCCTTGGAGTCCCAAGTGCCAGACACTTGCTGAGCCACAAGGTCCGAATCACCGAAGCACTTAACTCGACTTAGATTCATCTCCTTAGCCATCCGAAGACCATGGAGCAAGGCTTCATACTCAGCTGCATTGTTAGTACAAGGGAACATTAAACGGAGAACATAACAAAACTTATCACCTCGTGGGGAAGTTAATACGACTCCAGCCCCCGAGCCTTCCAACTGCCTGGATCCGTCAAAATGGATGGTCCAATACGTATGATCCGGCTTTTCTTCAGGTGCTTGCATTTCCGTCCAATCATTGATGAAATCAACAAGTGCTTGAGACTTAATCACTGTCCGAGGCACATATTTCAAACCGTACGGCCCCAGCTCTATAGCCCACTTTGCAATCCGGCCAGTTGCTTCCCGGTTCTGGATGATATCTCCCAAAGGAGAAGAACCGACCACCGTAATTGGGTGCCCTTGGAAGTATTGCTTAAGCTTCCGGCTTGCCATAAAAACTCCGTACACCAGCTTCTGCCAATGCGGATACCTTTGCTTGGACTCAATGAGTACCTCGCTGATATAATAGACCGGACGTTGAACCGGATGCTCCTTACCTGCCTCCTTTCGTTCCACCACAATAGCCACGCTGACCGCACGAGCATTAGCAGCAACATATAGCAGTAATGGCTCCTTGTCAATGGGAGCGGCGAGCACAGGCGGATTGGCCAATTGCCGCTTTAAGTCCTTAAATGCTTCATCAACAGCAGAACTCCAGACGAACTGATCCGTCTTCTTCAACATCTGATACAAAGGGATCGCCTTCTCACCAAGGCGGCTGATAAACCGGCTTAACGCGGCAATCCGGCCTACCAGGCATTGAACATCATTGATACACTTCGGTTTAGCCAGGGAGGTGATGGCTGTGATCTTCTCCGGATTAGCCTCAATTCCCCTGTTGGACACCAGAAAACCCAATAACTTGCCCGCCGGTACACCAAAGACACACTTGTTCGGATTAAGCATCATCTTGTACGTCCTTAGGTTATCAAAGGTTTCCTTCAAATCATCAACCAGAGTCTCCTTCTCCCTGGATTTAACCACGATATCATCCATGTAAGCATGTACATTACGGCCAATCTGCTTGTGAAGACAATTTTGTACACACCGTTGATAAGTTGCCTGGGCACTTTTGAGCCCAAAGGGCATAGACACATAACAGAAGGCTCCAACGGGAGTTATGAATGCCGTCTTCTCCTGGTCCTTAACTGCCATTTTGATCTGATGATAGCCAGAATATGCATCCAAAAAACTTAAACACTCACAACCCGCCGTAGCATCAATGATTTGATCAATACGGGGGAGGGCAAAAGGATCTGCTGGACAAGCTTTATTAAGATCTGTGTAATCCACACACATACGCCAGGTGCCGTTTTTCTTAAGGATTAGCACCGGATTGGCAAGCCACTCAGGGTGAAAAACTTCAACAATAAAACCAGCTGCTAAGAGCCTGGCTACCTCTTCTCCAATCGCCTTGTGTCTTTCTTCGTTAAACCGGCGGAGGAACTGTTTCACCGGTTTGTATTTAGGATCCACATTAAGTGTGTGCTCAGCGAGTTGCCTCGGTACACCTGGCATGTCAGAGGGCTTCCATGCAAAAATGTCCCAATTCTCACGGATGAACTCGATGAGCGCGCTTTCCTATTTCGGATCCAAGTTGGCACTAATGCTGAACTGCTTGGACGAATCGCCAGGTACGAAGTCAACAAGCTTAGTCTCTGCTGCCGATTTGAACTTCAGGGCCGGATCATGCTCCGTAGTTGGCTTCTTCAACGGAGTCATGTCCGCCGGATCAACATTGTCTTTATAGTACTTCAACTCCTCGGTGGCACAAACCGACTCTGCATAAGCCGCATCTCCTTCCTCGCATTCCAAAGCGATTTTGCGGCTTCCGTGAACCATTATTGTCCCCTTGTGACCCGGCATCTTGAGCTGCAAATACACATAACAGGGCCGAGCCATAAACTTGGCATATGCCGGACGCCCAAACAGGGCATGATATGGACTTTGGATTTTCACCACTTCAAACGTTAATGTCTCCGACCTGGAATCATGATCATCCCCAAAGGCCACTTCAAGAGCTATCTTACCAACGGGATATGCTGATCTGCCAGGCACTACACCGTGGAATACTGTATTGGACGGTTTGAGATTCTTATCTGTAAGTCCCATACGACGGAAGGTCTCATAGTATAGGATGTTAATGCTGCTCCCTCCATCCATGAGCACCATGGTGAACTTATAAACTCCCACCTGAGGCGCCACCACCAGAGCCAACTGACCCGGATTATCGACCTGGAGTGGGTGATCCTCTCTGCTCCATATGATTGGCTGTTCAGACCAACGTAGATAACGGGGTGTGGCCGGTTCAACAGAGTTGACTGCCCGCCTCTGAACCTTCCGGTCTCGCTTGTCCAAGCTAGTGGTAAAGACATGGTACTGCCCATTACTCAACTGCTTTGGGTTGCTTTGGTAACCTGACTGTTGCTGCTGTTGGTTGTAACCACCCTGGTTGTTCTGACTATTTTGACCATTATGTCCGTCCGGATTACCATTAAATCCTGAACCGGAACTTCCTCCACCGTAACCCGGCCCAGACCCTGAGCCACCGCCAGATCCGCGATCATACCGGAAATTATTAGAATTCTTGAACTCCTGCATAATAAAGCAATCCTTCCAAAGGTGGTTTGTTGGCTCCTCCTTCGTCCCATGTCTTGGACAGGGCTGGCATAGCAGATAGTTCAGGCAGTTTGGGTTGGGGTTGGGCGCTCCACTACGATTTTTCGGCCTACCCTTGCGCCGTTGGCCATTGTCCTGTACGTTGGTATTAGCCACAAAATCCATGTTGCCATCCGCTTTACGCTTGCCTCCTCCGCCATTGCCTACCCAGTGATGCTGCTGACCTTTGGAGCTGCTGTTCTTCTTCCCCTTCCCTGTCTTGTCATCATCAGATTCGGGATCCTTGGTACTATCAGAATCAGCATATTTTACCAAAGCGGCCATGAGGGTCCCCATGTCGGTGCAATGACGCTTCATCTGTCCCAATTTCAACTTCAGGGGCCCAAACCGGTAGTTGCCTTCTAGGGTTAATACTGCGGTGTCAGCGTTGATGCGGTCTGAGGAGTGCAACACTTGTGAAACCTGACATACCCAATGAGTCGTTGACTCTCCTTCCTCCTGGACGCATGCAGCTAAGTCCACTATCGACATAGGCTGTTTACAGGTATCCTTGAAATTGTTGATAAACCGGGCTCGTAATTGGGCCCATGAACTGATAGAATTAGCGGGCAAGCTTTTTAACCAAGTACGGGCTGTTCCTTCAAGCATCATGGTGAAGTATTTCGCACACGCCGTGTCATCCACATCAAGCATCTCCATGGCCATCTCATAGCTCTCTACCCATGTCTCTGGTGGTTGATCCATCGTATAATTTGGTACCTTGCGTGGGCCTTTGAAATCCTTGGGCAAACACATGTTGTGTAAAGCGGGGACGAGGCAAGGCACCCCCAAAGAACTAGAAGTAACACCAGGTTCGATCGAAATGGTTGGACGAACCGGCATGAGCTGCCGAGCCTGATGCTGTGCGACTAACTCGGCCTCCCTACGCGCTCGGGCCCGGTTCACCACTTCCTGAGCGTCATTAGCACCACTCGTCGGGTTGTTACCACGGGGTGCTCCAAGTCGTTCATTACTCGACACTGCGGATTCGGTCGCGGCTGTACGAGTACGCCTCCTGTTGGGCCAAAGCTGTCCTCAGAAGTTCCTTGACCCGTCGCGTCTCTACTGCTTGCGGCGAGTCACCTTCAACTGGAATGGCCTCTAGTCATGCAGCAGCAGCAACAAGATTGTCCATTGGGTTGGAGTAGTGACCCGGAGGTGTTAAAGCATCCCGAGGTATAACGGTGTTTTGACGAGGCGGGTCCATCTGACGGGGCTGAACCGGTGCACCGGTCCCAGGGGCTTCTGCCCGGTTCCCCTCCAGCGGATTACCGGCTCTTGGTCCTGGAGTGTTGAAAAGGTCTCTGGCCTCGAAAACCGGAGGTAAGCGAGACCGGTGCTTCCTCCTCATGACTTCATGCGACGCGCTCTGATCCAACATAAACCTGTAGGCCTGTGCGTCTAAAGCGGCCTGCTCTGCGGCCATCCTGGTGTCCTCAGCCGCCAGATCCGTTTTGGCCTGGGTGATTTGTTCCTTTACCTTTGCAATCTCCGTGTTGTGAGCGTCCTGATCTGGCGGATTAACTTCTGCCATAAGCACAACCAACGCATCAAATAGTTCTGATAGAACCTGAGCCGGTGGGCGCACAGGGCCTCCCGCCCCGGCAACCTTTGCCGCTGCTGAACCAGAGATCGTTGCCGCGGCTGTCGAAGAGTGAAGCGCTGCTTGTGTTCCGGTCATGAATATTCCAACCCGGTTAGGCAGATCAGAGGGGTCCGGAATACTGTCACCATCGGAACAGCTCTCAATCCGGCCATCTTGTAGCTGATAAAGAGATTCGGTTTCTCCGGACGAAGATTCGTCACCGGAATGAACGGCAGTCGCCCCGCAAAGCTCCAATCCATCCTCATAACTCCCTCCATGGATCATTCCCGCGAAGGCACGCTTCATGGCCAGTTTAACCCGGGCGAATCGCGTATGCCGAGCCGTCTCGACGAGGTCGGTGCAGATGTCCGGCTCAGGGCCCAGTTCACCGATCTTGCCAATGAAAACGTGAATGCTACCAAAGGGGACCCGGTACCCGTACTCAATTGAGCCGGCCTCGGGGCCCCAGCCTGCGTCGTCGATGTAGAGTTTGCCGCGACGACTCTTAGTCATCCGGCCTACACCGTAGCCCTCAAGTCCTTCAAAGCGGCCCTCCAAGAACCGGAAACCATCGTGCGATAGCCCCATGGTGGGCGCCAACTGTCGTGGTTTTGTCACGGCAGATGTCCTAGAGAAAGGACTTAGTCGTGGAGCCATCGCTACGGGTTAGCTTGAAGGGGTTAAAGCAGACACAAGGACGCAAGAGAGTTTATACTAGTTCGGCCCCTTCAATGAAGGTAAAAGCCTACGTCTAGTTGTGATGGAATTGATGGGTGTATCGATGACTAGGGAGCAAATAAGCTTCGCCTATGTCTCGAGTTGTTGTCTGACTTTGAACCGCCGCCGGGTCATCCCCTTATATACATGGGGACGCCCGTCGGTTTACAGAGTCCCGATACTGGCTCATAGATGCGTCCGGTTCGGTCTCCACTATTCCTAACTTATAACACAAGTTACATACCGACGCCGGTTTATAGCTATAGGCCTTAAACCGATTATGGGCCTTTAGCCCTCATCTGCCCTCATGGGCTTTTATCACACTCAACTACTGATGAAGTTAACCCGGCTTGTCCTGGCCGGTTTACGCCCAGTAGTACTGTCCCCAACACATACGGAGCAAAATGAGTGAATCTACACTCTAAAATATGTCTACATACACATCCGTATGTGGTAGTCCATTTGAAATCTGAAAAAGACTAATATTTAGGAACGAATGGAGTATATATAAGAGTAGACATGGAGATATATCTCCAGCATGGTCTACAACAAAAATGTGCTGGGCTGGTTAACGCCGGATGCTCGCAACGCGATGACATGAGTTCAAATTCTGTCTTTTAACTTTATATTTTTATATTATATATTACTCTACTTATTTAATATATACTTCTTTCGCTACTGTACTGAAAGTGGAACCCACAGAGTACTTAGAATACAAGATTAAGGATGGACTTGTTTCTTTTTAACTTTCTGCACGAAGCTGTAGCCACCCTGCAAGTCACGTGTACACTGTACATGCAATTAACTTTTTATAGAGGGACAATCATACAGGCAATTAACTCAAATGGATTGGATGTCACCAACATAAAGAGCATCTCCAACGGCAGCCGGCAAATTTCCTCCTGCTTCCTTAAGCGGAGGACGACATCAAACGCCAGCGGCATACATTTTTACAACTCTAATCAACCAGATGAAATTCGTGCAAACACAGACTGATTTCATATAAGCATGAAGGATTTCGTATAAAAAAGTCGGATCTTCATATAAACATGATGGATTTCATTACATTTACATGAACTAAGATGTGCCAATCCGGCTCTCTTGTATAATTAATACTCCCTCCGTCTGGAAATACTTGTCCTAGAAATGGATGTATCTAGACTTATTTTAGTTCTAAATGGCCACCCGCGGATCCCTTTGTCTTCCTCATGTCCGTCAGACACTTGCGGGGTTGACGAAGGTCCTTGGAAGAGATGAAGCAGCAAAGAAACCACCTGAATCCGTGGTCGTCGCCTCGGCGGTGGCCTTCATGGGTCCCAAGTGGCGGCGGCCTCCCGTGTTCTAGTTCTCCTCGATGATGGCGGCAGACACGGAGAAGCTGGCCACCTTCTCGTCACTCTCCACGCACCCGGCTTCTGTCTCTGCCTACATGGCGCTGCCGCAGGCACGGGAGGCGCGCCCACTGACACGGGAGGCGCGGCCACCGCAGACACTGGTGGCGCGGTACAACGTGGCAGTGACGGCGCCAGTACCGGCGTGCTCGCCGGCGTGGAGCAACTCGCCACTCCTCATCGAGCTGAACTGGAGCGGCGAGTTGATGAACCACGCGCCTTCTTGGGGCGGCAACTGGCTCCGTCGGGCCAAGCGAGGTTGGTGAAGCACCGAGCGGCCTCGCCCGTATCCGGAGGGCTCGGCGGGCCACCCAGCTGGGTAATATGCTGGTGAACGGCTCATCGGAAGCCATCAGAAGAGTGGAGATGTCGGTGTACAAAAAGAGGGGTACACTTTTGTACCCCTATAACTGTGCACGGGCAGTCTGAGCCACGGGCACCACCACACCAAGCAAGGCAAGGGAGGTGAGCCAGGGTAAGACCGAAGCTCAAGAGAACTAGAACGACGCCAAGGCCAAGACCACGAAGAGCAAAGGGGACGAAGCGGATCTTGCCGGGAGACAGTTTTAGCAACCCCGGCAAGACCCTTGTCGCGGCAACTCGCCCCGCGCCTACGGAGCAAATCACCCTTGAGTCCACTACCCCCAAAGGGCAAGGATTCGGGAGACATCCCCGTGGCGACATGCAGATCTTTGTGAATACATTCAAGATCAGATACGCACTAAGGAGACGACAACCCTTGGCGGGATCCCAGCCGAGGAAGACCACAAGGCCCCCGGCAAGCGCCTTGCCGGGGATGACAGCAGGCGCCTCGGCAAAACCCTTGCCGGGGCCCTGGTAAGGCCCTTGCCAAGGACATCCGCAGGACCACCACCAGGCCCACACCGACTAAACCTCCACCGCCGTTCGCATGCAGCTGCCGACCCAACCAGCTGGGCAGGCACCTGCATGGTGGCATGCAGATCTTCGTGAAGACCCACCATTGCGCCACCTCAGCTGCCTGCCTACCTACATGGCATCTCAGGCATCGCTGGCCAGGGCGCATGTTGACACAAGAAGGAGCGGCGACGGACGAGACAGATCTCTCCCCCGTCCCCGATAAAGCAAGGACACCTAAGCAAGACGCATTAAATGTGCCTTGTCATGTAATGCGAGGGATAACCTTGCATCACTGTACCCTTTCCACCTCCTGTGTGCCACTGTGGCAACCCCTTTTTCTATAAAAGGAGGCCCGAGGCAACCAGAGGAAGGGTTCGGCTTTTTGGAGCTCCTGACGCCCCATAGCTAGCTCAAGAACATAGATATACAATCCACCAAAGCAGGAGTAGGGTTTTACGCATCCTCGCGGCCCGAACCTGGATAAACGAACCGTGTGCTATCTGTTTGATCCGCTCTTCTCACGACCCCGCGCCCCGCTAACCACAGTAGGGATTCTTGTGATCCCATAGGTGTCGTTCCCACCGATAGCAGAAAATGGTGAAGGAGGAGATGGGGAAGCGGCGGAGGGGTGCGATTTTTGCCCGCTGTCTATCTGGCCTCGTGTGAATAGAGGGCGGATGGTAGGAGCTTGGCCGGCGTCTGGCCTCGTTTAAACTGAGGGCGTACGGGAGGAGCTCGACCGGTGTTGCGTTTAATTCTGGCCCGCTCATGAACGTACGTGTGGCCGGAGTAGGATTCTCGGTTTGCATGCGGGTTTAATGGAGGTGTTTAATGGAGGCGCCGGGCGTGCAGCGGGTGGTGCAGTACTATTCGATTTGACAGCAGTAATGAGCCAGCAAATCACAAAGGCCCTCGCCTCTCGTGAAACCGACCGAGTTAGACTGCCCCGCCCTCTAGCCTTTTAAAAAATGTATATACTCCACGTTTGTACAGTAGTACTATTAAAAAGGCTTGTCACAATAATGGTGTTCGGCATAAGTGCACAACCCACCCCTCAAATAAAACTAAGCACCCTGGAATTCTTTGACAAAACTAAGCACCCTGAAATTCTTTGACAACTAAACTGCTGGCTATATGATGTTGACCATATATATTGTACGTATATAATGTTAAGAAACGAGTGGTTTTCGTAAGATGACTTAATACTCACCTAGACGGAGGGAGTATTCGATTTGACAGCGGGCGGCAGTTCCCGATATGGCTTTAATGCAGACGAGGGAGGGAGTAGCGGTTCCCGATATGTTGAACGGCCAATGCATCCTCCTTCAATTAATGCATGACGGGAGTAATGGGAGGAGGTCCGGGAAAAGAGGCTGCACGATGTGAATGCAACGCAGTTTGCCCTCATTGCCCTTATATAAAGGCGCCCCTCCATTCCAGTGCATCTACCACATCGTATGCACCTAAGCATTTGCCTAAGCACCTACACTAAGCGCAAAAGAGCTCACTCCAAACCCATGGCGGCGATGCGCGTGAGCGGCCAGCAGCTGTGCCAGATGGTCCACGACGCCGGCCTACGACATGGCGCCGAGGATCGTCTCCAGACGGTGTTGGAGACCGGCTGGTGGATGGCCACCGTCGACGCCAACTACGACTCTCAATTGGACCAGATGATCGTTGACACCAGCAACAAGTTCACCGTCATCAAGAAGCTCGCGGACGACATCGCCGTACTCCTCCAGCCCGCGCGCCCAGGCTCCTCATTGCCTACCACCCTAATCGGCCTCCATGGCCGGAACCTCTTTCAAGCACTGGTGGCCCTGCGACTGCCCGTCGACGCCATGAAGGATGTCCACCTGGAGGTCGCGCTCGCCGCAAGGCGCCTCGCCCTGCAAGAATTCGTCGACCTACACATCCACATGTATGAGAAAATCGTGTACATATGTATCTACAAGGCCAGTGAGGACGCTACGACGTTGGCCTTCCTCAACCGGCTGGAAGCCTTGGATGCCTTTGCTGAGAAGCACCTCGACCTCGCCACAAAAGCCGCCGCTCCTTAGCCGCTGGTCGGTGGCCCGGTGCACTAAGTTGAGGAGGAGGAGGCCGTACGTTCGTGGATCCATCTTTCTTCTTGCCTTCTGTAACCACCACTGTGATCGCATCATCGTGGCCTTAATTCTTATTGTGTTGTTGCATTCTCGTTCCAGCCAATACCGACATGTGCGATCCCTTTGCTTAATTATATGCATCACTGTAACTAGTACTCCATCCGTCAATTTATAAGTTGTGCTTACCTTTTCCATCAACTTCGCGCAACGCGCAGGCATCTTGCTAGAAACACTACTCCCTCCGTCTACGTGAATAAGTCATCTTAGATTGTGTGTATGTCATGTGGGACCTTAGTGTAGCTTGCCTAAGGTGTGGCTTGAACCAAACACTCACCTAAGTTAATCAAACTTGCCTAACCTTACATTCCACGAGATTTTGCCACATGTTAGAATCCAGAAAGCTCCACATGTAGAAGCATAATGCACAAACCACCACTCATGCGTGCAATGCACGTGTACCTTACTAGTACTAGTTGGTAGGAGTAGTAGTAAGAAACAAATCCCAGTTTTGGCACGAGATCGTACTGCGGGAGCACCACAAGGCCTGCCGCAGGAGTTACATTTCCCTCTCGGGGCCCACGGGACCGAAATTCAGTGGCTTAGTGCCCGGCCTATGAGTCAATGACATGCGGACCTTAAATGCGGCTGGCCCACATGTCATTCTCATGGTGGTGGCGTGGTTTGCGACTCACTCGTTCGAGATGAACCGGCCGATGGTGGCATGGCCGTCACAAGGGTGCCACAGCTGGGCGTCGGGGCGTTACGAGGCGTAGATGGCCACACCGGCGGGTACTACCTATAGTACATAAGTACTCCAACTGAGGATTGATGCCCGGGACGAAATGTGTCACAGCCGCTGGATGAAAATTCGATGGTGCGGGAGTACGGATCGAAGCACAGCAGTGGAGCAGGCAAACCGCGTCCAATCGGGTGTGTCTGTGGTAGAAAGTTGATGGTCGCCGCAGTTCAGCTGGCCCGCATGTCATGCACACAAAGGCAGAGGAGCGGTAGGGCCGAGAGGGATGAGGGGCACGTCGGGGGGATAAGGATCCCCTGACGCGAACAATCCTACCATTCTGTCACTGACATGTAGGACCCATAAGCGTGGGTCCCACCTGTCAGTGAAGGAAAGGCAGGGCAAGGCAGTGATAGCCACGTCAGAGGATCCATGTCCACGTCGAGGGACGTCCTGCCGTGGGTTGGAGCGGCGTCGTGGGAATCGTGTGTGGGTGTGGCAGTGGTAGAAACAAGAAATGTGATGGTCGCCGTGGTTCAACTTCCATGGGCAAGCGGTCATGTCTGCTGACACATGTATATCAAAACTAGAGTGTTTATATTTCAAGCACATGAACAAGTATTATTCTACTACTTTGGATCCATTGCAACGCACGGGCCAGCACATTGGTAGTAGTAGTGTCCATCTCTATCTCTAGAGGCCTTCCCTCGTTCATCATTTTCTCTCACAAGATAAACTACTCATACAAATGCATCTTGATGTTCCTTGGAACGCATGAGGATGTTTCCTTGGGGGTCTCTCCAGTGCGGCGTGGCCGTAGTTGCAAATTGACGCCCCTTGAGATGCCAACGTTTAGGGGCACTCGGATTTCCTCCGATGAGCAGGTAAGATGAGTTTGATCATGTAGTAAATGCATTCTAAAGACTACTTCCGTGTCCATTTCCTAATTCTCCCCCAGCCCACTGTTTCACAGGTTAGGCTCGGTGCGAGTGGAGATTGGCTTGCATATGTACGGGAGGGTACCAACATCAATTTGCACAACATTTACACCGGTGAAACCGTTCCCGTAGAACCTTTGTCCAACATTGGGATCAGCCATGCAACGGGCCACCGCATGAATTGGTACGATGGAACCACGGTGAGATTGAATAAGATAGCATGAACCTTGCACATGGCGGTCAAAGGCGGACCATGCTCTCTGCGGCCGATTTGTTGCCGTACGAGTAGGAAGACGTTGTGCTCCTTTCTAACCGCATCTTCGCGGTGACAAACCAGGGGACTTATTTTGTATGGGACACATCCTACGATATACTCCCTCTCTCCCAGTTTATTTGTTTTGAATCTTTTCGTTTTATAAGTTTCAAATTCAAATTTAGATCTCCCCATCACATGTTGAGATTACAATGTCCATTAAATCGTTGTGTGCATGTATAGTAAAGAAAAAAATCTCAAGTTTGGCACGAGTTCGTGCTGCGGGAGCACCACAAGCCCTGGCGCAGGAGTTACATTTCCCTCTCAGGGTCGTCGGGACTGAGCTTCAGCGCCTTACTACACCTACCTTTGAGTCAATAACATGTGGACCCGATAGGTGACTGGTTCACATGTAATGCTCCCGTAGGCAGAGGGGCAGTGGGGCCAAGAGGGGTGAGCCGCAGGTCGGGGACATGTGGTTTCATGGGTTCGAGCGGCGTCGTGGGAATCGCGGGTGGCTGTGGTAGAAACTTGATGCTCGCCGCATTTTAGGTGGCCCACATGTCATGCACACAAAGGCAGAGGGGCGGTGCGGCCGAGAGGGGTGAGGCGCATGTCGGGGGGCATGGTGTCATGGGTTGGAGAGGCGTCGTGGGAATCGCGAGATGAAACGTGATGGTTGCCGTAGTTGAACTTCCATGGACAAGCTGTCATGTCTACGGACACATGCACTGCATACCGATCACTGGAAGGAGTAGCAGAGAAAGCTATATATGCAGATAAATAGTTCCTTATAGTCAAGCGAACCCACGCTACTACTCTGTTCCAAAGACATGCACACCATCGAAATAGTCCATCTATATCAATATACACCGAGAGGGAATAATTTTTTTTACAAGAGAGGAAATAGTTCATCCATCCATAATGCCCTCTTGCTGGTGCAGCCTTTTCTTCTTCTTCTTCTTCTTCTTCTTCTTCTTCTTCTTCTTGTTCTCATTCTCTGTGGGAGACGGCTTCGCAACAAGCTCTTTGGACCTTGCAGCTATCTCAAAACTCACATGGGCATCGAGGGCAGCATATTTTATCTGCTCATACGTCAAGGGATAATTCTCCCATCCAGACGACCTTAATGCCACCGTCTCGTCACCCTTCTAAAGATTTGTACCGAGCACAAAATTTACTACGTCGAATAGGGATGGTGTCTGTTTATCACAAACTTCTACAGGAATTTTGATTCTAGTTTGTAGGTCAGTGATGCTATTCAAATCAAGGTTGTACGGCTCCAGCTTCTATTTGTCCCCTTCGATGGCTGCCCCACAGAAGCATATGTCCTCCCGAGACAAGAAATTGTGAAGCTCACCTGGTATGGAGGGCGAGTGTATGATGTGGTACACCAAAACATCATCTTTGAGGCACAACTGAAGGACGGTGGCGCGCTGGATCTTCCCAGGGGCACGCTCCGTGTACTCTGTGTTGAGACCGATGACCCTCGTCTCTACCTTTTCGAGGGAGTTGGATACTTTGTTGATCCACTGCCGAACAACCCTTGGGTGGACGGTGACGGTGGCAACTATGCGCATCGAGCCTTCGACGAGGACATGTTGGACGCTAAAAACCTGCATCTTGATCTCTATCGCCATTTGGAACCGCTGGAACGGAGGGCTATGGTTTGGAGAATTAGGATTAGATGGCTAGTCTAACTAAAGTTGTAGATGATTATTTAAAGAGGTTAAAACAATGTGAACGCAGTGGGGTTTGGATGCAAATGAAGACGAAGGGGAGGTGAAGAAGCCGAGGAGAATTGGTTTCCGATGGAGAAGTAAATGGGAGAAGTGGCGTGCAGGCAGTTGATTAGACGGCTAGGTAGACTAAACGAAAAGGCTATGCGGGTAGACTGATCAGTCGTACCTATTCGTGTACGTGCCCATCCTTCCTGATAGGTGGGACCTATGCAAACAGATAAAAAAATGTGTCGTAGTTTTTTTAGCGCGTGAGTGGGAGACACAACATTCTCTGGTTAAGGAATACTCCCTCTGTTTTGGTGAGTATAAGTCACCTTATGAAAATTAGGTTTTCCCAAAACCTTTAGGCGTGGAGCATTAACTTCCTACTCGATCCCCTCTTCCTCTTCTCAAGTGTGGAACGATCTGCATGCCGCCCTTGATGCACCAGAACGACCACTGCATGCATTGCGGCAGAGCGTTGATTGGGCATGCATGAGAATTTGGTTATGCTCGCAATATGGATGATACCTGAACGATGAAGTGAACAGGCATGCTAGCACGGGAGACCTATTTACGCTATACAATACTGGAGTACTCATGTACCTACTACTACTACTACTAGTACTAGTAGTAGTAGTAGTAGTAGTAGTAGTAGTAGTAGTAGTAGTAGTAGTAGTAGTAGTAGTAGTAGTAGTAGTAGTAGTAGTAGTAGTACAACTGTGGTACACTTGATGGTCAAAATAATATTCATCTGGTCCTCACAGTGAAGTGACAACACCCTGCGCCTGACACTAGTCCAGGCGGCGTGTTCGGGTTACCAAAGTCATCCTCACCCTGTGCACAGTGCAGTCTGTCGCCGCCGCTGTATAGCACATTGGCGCCTCGCCTCGTCTCCCTCTCCGCTCCCATAGCACCACTCCATCTCCATCTCCTTCTCCGTCTCCATCTCACTGTGCCCCCGTGTACCATTGCCTCACTCGCCTCCTCCAGTACCACTATTCCCTCGCTAGTCGCTCCAGCACCGACATCCTTCTCCCCCGTAAATCAAGCCCCCTTCCAAACGCCACCATGGCCGAACGCGAACCCCGCAGCATCCATATGAGCCACGATTGGAGCAATCTCCCCAGTGACATCCTCGACCTCTGTTGTTCGTGTATGGATATGTTGAGCGCCCTGCGGCTGGCTGCATGCTCGATGGACATGCACACGGCCATCGTCGAAGCGAGGCCTAAGCTTTTCAAGACACCCTGCTTGCTGCTATCTGGTCTTGCGAGATTGGCTCACCATGATACAGAGGCGTGCATGATGCCCCTCGACTTCAATCCGATCTCCATTAGCCGAAACTTCTTTGCAGGTATGCAGTGGGTCGCCGTACATCATTTCCCTCGACATTGATCCGATCACCATCTCCCGAAACTTCTTGGCAGGTATGTACTGGGTCGGCATGAACTTCCACTGGATGGTTGCCTTTAGAGAAGACGGTAAAAAGTTGGTGCTCGTGAACTTACGGACCTCCCATGAGATTATCCTTCCTCCGTTGGATTAAATAGAGTATTACCATCGCGGTCCAAGTCATCTAGATTACTACGTCAGTTGGACGTACCTTGTTTTGCAGAAGATTGTAATCTGCCAAGTGCCCACACGACATGCGAATTACGCAGACTTCAAGCTAATTGCCTTGTTCGACCGCGAACTCGCCTATCTTTACGCCGGTGTCTTCTTTAGCTGGAGACAACTTGGCTCGCAGTGGATCATCGTCAAAGCTGATACACACTTCTGTGATGCTATTGAACACAATGGCATCATCTACGCGATCGACAAAGCAGATGGCACCACGTATTGCTGGGACGGCGCGTGTAAGTTGTTTCCTCTCATGTTAATGATGACGCCATGACACTGTTTGAACTTTTTGTGATGATTGGCATATCTCTGTTTGAGCAGAATTTGAGTAGAACTATGACAATGTATTAGAGACGCCGTAAATCAGCTATATTTGGAATGAGTTAATTCATGTGATTGTGACCATGTCGTTACAGCCAATTTGTACCCTGAATAATCAAACGGTTAGGAATATATGGATATTATCCTTATTTTACAGTAATCTATATACTACTACTAAATATGAGTGTGTATCAATGGCCATGTTAGTTTCCTCATTTACATGATGTAGAAACATGCACCACACTGTTGGTTTCATCTAACCATACATTAGGGAAGTAAATGTGCATATGGAGAACTCTATATTTGGAAGTAGTGAAATCCTGCAATGCTTACCATGTGTACATACCTATATTCGCCCTTCAGCAATCAATGGCTAGAATAATATCCTCACAAAAATTTTGCCCACAGAACACGAGTATATAACAATGCATGGTCTGTTAGTTACCTTGAAGAATTTGTTTGTGAGGACAGAACATGATTACATAACATGCATGACATGGTAGTTTCCTGTGAAGAATCGATTGCGAGATAACATGAGTATAACCTTGCATGACACTTCTATATTTTCGAACCCAGTATACATTTCCCTGTATTTTCCTCCCAGTTCCAACAGGGACATATCAATGTTGTTTCTTGCATTATCCTACTCATACTCTGAACAATGCTAATCTTACATTAATAATGCATGTCCTTTTTGATATGATGCAGTGTCCCTATAGTTACTGCCCTTTGTAATCACACCACCTTTGCCAAAAACAGGGAAGCACAACTGGTTCCTCACTCGATCAGACGATGGCAAAAGACTGATGATCATTCAGACACATGAGCTGGAAAAGTTATATTGCAAAAACCCCACTGTATACAAGCACCATGTAATATGTGAGTATCCGGACAGTGGCTGTTACGTCTATGAGCAGGATACCAGCTTGTTGGGGCCTTTAGGATTTTTTAGTTGGAGGCGGGTAAACAACCTTGGTTCACACTCTCTGTTTCTCGGACTCAATTATCCGATTAACCAGCAGATCACCGTTGGCAAGGACCTTGATGGCAGAGAGGCTCTGTTTGCTATGGAAAACTGTGTCTACACGGCGGGCCCTAGGAGTTCGGGAGCAAACTCCCCTGATTGTCAACGATACAGCCTGCAGCCAAAAGAAGGTGAGAATGACAAAGGCATCCGGATTAACTTTGATCCTTGGATGTCTCAATTACGACAGGCAGTGATGTGGTTCGAGCCTTCAGGTTGATAGGTAATTGGGCTGTTGCATCGAAAGGGTGGAGTACTGGTGTCTCCGGATCACTGGTCGCTGAAGCGGGGCTGCAAATTATGATGGTGTTGGATCATCTCTTCGAATGACTTTGTTGTCTTTGCTGCTGGTTCTGGATGGGTAGTTCTTTCTTTTGTTATGGATATTCCTTGTCATTTGGTCATCCTCGTCTATGTCACTCTTACTATGTAATAGTTGCTTCTGTTTAGAATGTCATTCTCGTCTGGATCATGAGAGTCTGAGCGCTGCAGATGGGTGCGTTTTGGTGGTGTAGCAAGACTTCTTATGAACTATCATGTCTTGCTGTTTATGTCAGTAATAGTCACTAGTCAGTGTTTGAATGTTGTATATATCGTTGTTTCGAACTGTTTATTGTCTCGAACTACTGGTGGGCTAAATGAGAGCATCACCATTCTCCAGTGTTCAGAGTATATCTCCTTTTTTCAAGTTATATAATTTGAGCTTAGTGTCTTTTCGATGATGTACACTTGTTTGGGCCAGTGAGGTGTCATTGAATATGGGTCGAGTAGTAACGCAATGCCAAACAGGTCAATTACGACTCTCAGGCCGGGCTCTCAAAAGATCCTGAAAAAAAGGCCGGGCTCTCCAAAAAAGAATGAATAAGGACTCTTATGCCGACAAGTGGGCGCCACCGGTGTTTTCGTGCGCTTGCGCGCCGAGAGCATATTGGCGCGTGCTCGAAATTCATGCTACCTTTTCATCCGCAGTCTCCCGCCCCTCCCCCACCTCTAGAATCTCAATTCCTACTCCAGTTCCCCCAAATCCCCCTCCTGTACTCCCTGTACTCAAGCGCACTATCATGTCGCCGGTCAACGCGGATCTCCGAGCCAGAGATCCTGAGGTCCGTCCTGCCTTTGGTCGCTGCGTGCTGTCGCTCAACAGTGGCATGGCAGCGCTTGACGACCGGCAAAGTGCCGATGGTAACCATCAACGGCGACCAGCCTCCCGTTTCACCGGATGACCTTGTCAAAGCTCTTGGCATTGCGCACGGCATCCAAATAAGTGACTAGCTCATCGAAGTCTGTCCGCCACCGGCTGATTTCTTCGTCAGGTTCCGGACAACTTTCGACTGCAGTCATGTGTTCGAATCTTCCCGGCGTTTGTTCTGCGATGGCGCGCTGGTGAGCTTTGATCGGTGGCACCCAGGATGGGGCTCGGTGCCCTCTGAGCTTGAGTTTTTAACAAAGCTTACCTTCCATGGCATGCCTCGACGTGCTTGGAACAACGAGTCCATGAACGAGCTTATCAACGACCTTGGAGGTGAGCTCGTAAGTATGTTTGTTCCTCCAGACAGCTGGGCTCTGACGATTATGGCATGGATGAAGAAGCCGTCCACCATACCAAAGGTGATTGTTGTTGAGATACCGGTGCAGGAACCAGGGTTGTACTATTCATCGCCACCAAGGCCGCTGCGGACCACGTTAGGGATGTACCTATATCGAGTGTTCGTGCATGTCGAAGAAGTGGTCAATCCATCAATCGAAGTCCTGCCGCCACCGCTGGTGCCAGGGTCCGTCGACGACATCCATTACGGGAGTCAACGTCAGACTTTCCCCGTGTTGCTTGGAACGATGGATGGCACAGGGCCTACTCCATCGTGCGACGGAGGCCACTGCTTCTTTGGGAGAAGAGGCAGGGCTGGCTGCCTGGATGTGCTCTAATTTGAGGTAACAACTGAATCTTGTCAGATACTAGTTAAATCCGAGCTATGGGTGTGAAGCACTGATATGCCAGTACATTTGATTGTGACCTGTTCTAATTTTGTACCTGAACTTATTTTAGAAAGGGTTGTACGTCAACTTAATGTGCTAGAAGAACTTATTGTGTTGTCTGTCTGTTTTCTTTGCACAACATTCAAGATATTCCCCCGTCATTGATAAAGACGATGAACCGTTATGTACGACTTCGTTGGTTTCAACATAGCCCTTCCCGTAGCGATCCACTGCTTCCATCCTGATTGTGCCGCCTGCGTGAAATTTTTGTATGCAAGTTCAGTGTGCTATGATGTTCTATATGATTGTGTCAACTATATAAGTTTTTACTGAGCATCAGCAATGCATATGGCTGAAAGATGTATTTACGAGCATCGACCGATGGGTCTCTCTCTCTATCTCTCTATCTCTCTCTCACACACACACACAGAGGCACAAATGGGACCCGTTGAATTATTTAGTTGCTCGTGACAGCTTTTAATTAGGTTCCACTGTAATCTAACTTTTTTTCTTAAGTTATTAATTCAGCTCAATGACTTCAAGAAGTTGTACAGAAGCCTTGTTTGGGCCTTTCCGGCGTCGCTGAATGTGGGCTGAGTAACCATGTAAGGTTGTACTGTACTACACAGGCCCTTTTCGCTATTTTTTTAAATAATACATTTTTTATTAATTTTCATAAATATTACGCTGGGTAAAAAATTTCAAAAAAAATACACCATCGGCCCGCTGCAGGCCGACTGGGCCTAGTCGGCCCACAGCAGGCCGATTGGATTCCAGTCGGCCTACAGCTGGCCGACTGGCCCCTGTCGGCCCACTGTGGGCCTACGGGAGCTAATTGGCTCGCTGTGGGCTAATTGTTTTTGCAAAAGTGTTAATCATGTATTTAAAAAATATGTGTATTGTGACCTCCTCCGCTCGCTGTGGGCCCACTGTTGACTAAAAAATATGTTTTAAAAAGTGTTAATCATGTATTTAAAAATAATTAAATGTGTCTATAAAAAATGTTCCTTATCTATACAAAAAAAATTAAATGTGTGTATAAAAATAGCCTTTTTTTTCAACATCAGCAATGCAACTGGGCCGACATTTGTACACAATATCTGGGTCAACTTGTTATTTTCCGCCCCATTGGGCTGCAAACTTTCCTAGGAGGTATGCATTAGGCTTAACAAGAAAATGCACTTTAAGAAATAATAAATGGGATGTAATTATAATAACTAGACAGTTACTATGCACCAAACACGTAATTAGTTTGAAAAATATATTATTTTTGGAATTTGAAAATTTTAATTTCATTACTTGTTGCGCGCGCAATATTTCATTGGATTTTAACGTAATACAACTTTATTTTGAAATTATATTTAACCTGACTAGAAATTTCGGATAAAAATATTTCGGATCCCATCAAAATGTGGGAATTTTTTTTGAATTCTGTTTTGAGCGGTTGTTTGAAATTATTAATCGTTGTCCTAGCTAGAAGTTGGGTTGTACTTTTAACAAACTGTAAATGGGTTGTAGTAAATTCCATTAGAATTAAAAAATGGGTTGTACATTCTTACAAATCGCAAATGGGCTATATGTTCTCTGCCAAATCCGAGTTGTGGGCCAACTAAGTTGACGCGTACCAAGGGCTTTGTCAACTTAGTCAATATAAACGATTAGCTGTAGTGACCGTACGATGTCCATCCAACGGCCGTAGTGCTTCTTCAACCTCTGGTCTTCTTGCTCCAGCCGCCCAAAGCAGCGCCGGTCGTGTCGCGTGCTCCTGCCTCCCGTGGCCGGCTGTCATGCCGCGGAGGCCTCACCACCCCGTACTACTCCCACCGCTGGCCAGACCATCCCTCTACTCACCCACACCCCCTGTTATTTTGCAGCGACGGCAGCCTCACACCGCAGCCGAACCAGTGAACCCTCATACTCCTCTCCGCGCGGGCTTCCACTGCTGCGTCTTCCCCGGCTCCGCATCGTCCCCTTCCTAGGCCTCCCCATCATCCAGATCACCGCCCTGGTGCTCTCGGCGCGACATGGTCAATGTGGTCAACGACCGTCTTCCATCGGAAGAGTACTGTACGTGGAGAGGCTAACAACTGGGTCCACGGCAGCCGCAAGGAAGTGCCTCCTTATTAAGAGCAAAATAATTATTCCTCCACCTAACAGCGGGGACCCACCGGACGGGCCACCATATTTCACAAAAAAATGATTCGCCCCCTCACTGCTGGAACCCACGAGCTACATCTTCGCATGCAAGGAAGTGCGTCCGAAAAAAATGATTCGCCCCCCTGACTGCTGGGACCCACCAGCCCCCCGACTGCTGGGACCCACCAGCTACACCTTCGCACGAAAGGAAGTGCGTCCAGGCAAAAGAACGATTCGCCCCCTGACTGCTGGGACCCACCAGCTACATCTTCGCAGGCAAGGAAGTGCCTGACAGCCGGGACCCACCTGGTCAAAGCGTACGTAGCGTTGTCATTCTGGTCGCCAACGTGTACGTAGATACTGGTCGATGTAGAGGCGCACACATGTCGTAGTAGAGGCGTGCATGTGTCGTAGTAGAGGCGCGCACGTAGCATGTACACGTACGTATAGCGGCCAGGGTGCAAGAAAGAAAATACGGCCACGTATGTGTACATACGGGCGGGGTCTCGATCGCCTACTCGCACATACGTATGGCCAGGGCTCGTGTACATGGCTGGGTCGGAACGGAGAAACATCGTCGTCGTCGTGTTCATGGGAAGGCAACGGAATGCGTCGTGTTCATGGGGAGGCAACGGAATGCGTCATGTTCATCGGGAGGGCTTGGACGGAACAGGCGATGGAAACGAGGCCTGGCATACCGCAGAACGAAGGAAACAGCCTTGTGTTCGACCGGCCACGTTCGAAACGGGATCCTGTTCATCGGGAGGGGTCTGGCGTACCGCAAAACGGAGGAAATGGACCTCCTACGGTCGAAACGGGGGTCCTATTGATCGGGAGGGGTGTGGCGTATCGCAAAACGGACGAAACGGACTTGTGTTGGAGCGTTACGGTCGAAACAGGGGTCCTGTTCATCAAGAGGAGTGTGGCGTACCGCAAAACGGGACTCCACGGGATACTGTTCATCTCCATCGTCGACCTCCTCCAGCCTCCACGGGCTCCTGTTCATCCAGCCTCCACCGCGCGCTACTCCACCGGCTACTGTTCAACCACCCCTCCACCGTCTACTGTTCATCCAGCCCTCCACACCACGGGGGTAATGTTCAACCACCCCTCCACGGGCACCCCTCCACCGTCTACTGTTCATCCAGCCCTCCACACCACGGGATCCTGTTCAACCACCCCTCCACTGTCTACTGTTCATCCAGCCCTCCACACCACGGGGTCCTGTTCATCCACCCCTCCACGGGCACCCCTCCACCGTCTACTGTTCATCCAACCCTCCACCACACCACGAGGTCCTATTCATCCAGAGGCAACGCCACCGCTCACTGTTCATCCAACCCCCCTACCCCCGCAACACTCATTGTTCATCCCATCGATCGGCTTCAGTTAGTAGCAGTAGCGAAGGAATCGCTCGATTGGGTTCAGTTAACAGCCATCGATCGATCGCTCGGGTTCAGTAACGTGTAGCCTGCAGTGCAATCGCTCGGGTTTAGTTAGAGCCCAACGACTCGCTCGGGTTCAGTTAGAGCCAACGCCTCGCACACATGCGTGTACGTGTACGAGAGAAACGTGCATCTCTCGGCCCCCAACCTCCCACCGTAACCGGGAACTCCCCGAAATTTTCCTCCCCCTCGCTTCTACCATGGTTTTTTCTGTCATGGACGGCCCAAAGAATGTCATGCAGTTGTGTCTCCGGCCCGCGCAGGACGAAAAACCCATTTTCTGTCATGATTTTTTGTCATAGAAGTAGGAGCCCACCACATCTATGATGATACCGGGTTTTTTCATAATTATCGTCATAGAAGTGTCATATGTATGACAGAAAAAAATTCGTTCGGCCCAAAATGTCACGGAGTGTCTTTTTTTTGTAGTGAAAGATCTTCTCTAGCTTGCAGATCAACTCCGACGCCAACTCTTCCATTTCTTCTAGCATGCTAGGCGATAGTTTTTTCGCACAAAGAACACTGAAGAAATAGCTGAGTTCTGCTGGTACTAGCCATTCATCCTCAGCGATGAAGCCATGCAACATCACCGGCATTACCCACTCAATCCATATGTGCCAATCATGACTCTTGAGACCAAATATCTTCAATTTATCAAGACTCGCTCCCCTCTTTAGATTCACTGCATAACCATCGGGGAACATCAACTGCATTTTCACCCACAAGATAATTTCCCTCATAGCTGGCCTTCCAAGATCGAACCATGCCTTTGGCTTCGTCTAGTTCTGCTTTCCTTTCGGTTCTTTCATGTTTTGTAACAGCCTATCACATAGCGCCTCCAGATCGACTCTAGCCTTAGCATTATCCTTTGACTTCCCATCTATGCCGAACAATGTACCAAAAAGTGCCTCGGCGATATTCTTCTCAATGTGCATCACGTTGATGTTGTGTGGGCAAAGGAGGTCTTTGAATTAAGGCAGATCCCATAAGCATGTCTTGTGAGTCTAGGCGTGTTTAGAATTATACCCCTTGAAGTACCCTGGACGCTCTGGATCTGGCTCGAGAGCACTTAACTGATCCAGGGTCTGTTGGCCTGTCAACGCAGGTGGTGCAGAGTTTTTGACAACTCTACCTTTGATGAATTTCTTCTTGTCTTTCCTGAACTTATGGCGAGGATCCAGGAACTGTCTATGCATGTCGAAGCAAGAAAACTTGCAACCGGCCTGAAGCCAACGAAACTCAAGAGCTCCCTTGCATGTGGGGCACGGGAACCTTCCATGCACACACCAGCCAACGAATAGCACATATGCCGGCAAGTCATGCGTCGAGTACATGTACCAGACATGCATTATGAAGTTCTGTTTGTTATAGGCGTCGTATGTCTTGAACCCATTATCCCAGGCTTCATACAATTCATCCTTAAGAGGCTGCATGTACACATACATATTTTTCCCTGGATAGTTGGGCCCTGGAATTATCAACATCAGGAAAATGTTCTTTCTTTGCATAATCTGTCCGGGGGGGAGATTGAGTGGAAAGACAAATACGGGCCAACAACTGTATTGGGCTGCCGTTAGACCAAACACACTGAACCCATCTGTGCTGATGCCAACTCAAGGATGCCTCAGATCTGCCGCTTTGTCATCATGTAATTCATCAAACTTTTTCCACGCAACACCATCCGATGTGTGTACCATGATCAGATTCCCATCTGCATCTAGTTTGGTTCTTTTGCCTGTTTTGTGCCATGTCATCTGTCTGGCCATCTCTTCAACCATGAAAATACGTTAAAGTCTTGGTACGATTGGCATATACAGAAGAACACTAACGGGGATTTTGGTCTGCGTCTTGTCACCCATACTGTTGTCTACCACAACATACCTGGAACACTTGCAAATGGGACAATAGTTCTAGTCCACATAGTCAAGCCTAAATAAGGCACATCCTTTCTCACAGGCATGTATCTTCTCATAGGGCATCTTCAGTGCACGGAGGATTTTGTCCGACTGGTACGGGTTTGTAGGCATTACATGGCCTTTGGGTAGAAAGCGTCCAAATATTGTCATCATTGCATCGTAGCATTCTCTGCCCAAGTTGAACTGAGCCTTCAGAGCCATTACTTGTGAGATGGCATCCAACTGACAAAGCTCAGTGTGCTCGTGGAACAGATGTTTTGAAGACTCCAACATTTCATTGAAGGCCTTTGCAGATTCCTCCATCTCCTCGTCTGAATCCCGAGCATCATCCAAGTCTTGCACCATGTTTTCCATCCCGGTACCATGCTCGTCGGTGCGACGACGAACTACCTCAGCTCGGTCATGTTGGGCAGACTCACCATGAAATGTCCACACCGTATAATCGGGCGTAAAACCACTCTTCTGCAAGTGTTTGCCCATTTCAGCCAGTGTCCTCTTTTCCCAATTGTCGCACCGAAAGCAGGGGCACCAGGTTTTCCTCTGGCCATTTGCAAATGCAGCTTGCACAAACCCCTTGGTTTTTGTGAAACATTCAGTGCTCCATTTGTTCTAACCAGTGTGACCGGTGTACATCCACGCACGATCACTCATCTTGACTTTCAGAGCTACTGGACACACAACAAATATATGTATATGTATGTATGTATGTATGTATGTATGTATGTATGTATGTATGTATGTATGTATGTATGTATGTATGTATGTATGTATGTATGTATGTATGTATGTATGTATAATTCACCATGTATATATTCATCAGTTGATCTAGTTTGTCAATTTTATTACGTCCATGCAACCTACACTCTAATAGGTAATGATAGGTCCTAATCCCACCCGAGTATGTGTAGATTGGGTTCATTTTCCCATGCTATGCTCCGGATCTGACGCAAAATTTTGGCAGCACCACCCCGTTGTTCTCCTGATACACGTCTCTGCAATAAACAGAGAGGATGTGTACCCGGAGAACAACAGGGGAGGCACTGATGAAATTTATGCGTCGGATCCGGAGCAAATCATATGGGAAAACGAACCCAATCTACACATACTCGGGCTGTCCATGGATAGTGTCAGGGATATACCCCGCGGTGTAAACCGGCCGGAAGTTGACCCGGCCAGGACTTGGCGGTTTATCTGAAGACCCCGCTGACACTTGGCGAGTCACTGGCGACCCGCCTTGACCTGGCGGTTTACAAGCAACCCACCTGGTCATTATGACTCACTGGTGATCCGGCATGCGGGACAGACAGATGACAAGGCCCAAGACCCAGAAGGCCGGTTCACGTTTAATGGTGGGCCGGTTTAAGAGGAAAGGCAGGAGGAATATTACCTTACAAGGAGCTAAGACCTGGACTTGTATCCGATTTGTATTAGAGATAGACTAGTCCTAATCCTAATAGGAATCTACATGTAACCCGCCCCTCCAACATATATAAGGAGGGGCAGGGCTCCCCAAAAGGGAGGAGATTGACAAGTTCCACGGGTTGGACAAGTTAGGTTTAGACTATAGCTCTCGAGATAGAGCACTCTTGTAACCGTGGTCATCATCATCAATATCAATGAAGCAGGACGTAGGCTTTTACCTCCACCGTGAGGGGCCAAACCTGGGTAAAACATCGCGTCTCTCATCCCGCTCAACCCCTCTCAAGCTATCACATAGATGCGTTGGCCTCGCGACTAAGTCCTGACACTAAGGACATCTGCCGTGACAATTCCACGACAGATAGCGTTGGACAATTCGAAAGAACCACGGATATAAATATGCAAATGCATGCATATTTATAACTATAACCCTTTCGAACAGGAGACACATATTGGTTACGCATACTGATGATTCAAGACACATATATAGCTAGCTAGCAAGTTTCATCGGCACGAACACCGGAACAGAGCAAATAATTAAGGGGGGAGGAGGACATGTCATTTGTGCTCACCCACGAACGAAGGGGTAGAGCTCGTCAAACGCACGGGGAGGTCGTCGAACACCAAACCTCGCAGCGACGAAACAACTGCACATTTAAATCTAACCGATCAACACAATTATATATGATGTTTTTCATAGCAAAATCGAAAAATATATGACCTAACTCATAATTCACAAATATATGACCCCGTTGGCCTCTGGTGTCGTGGGTGTCGTGTCGGGGTCGGGGTGCCGTGTCGGGGTCGTGGTGCTGTTTTGGGGTCGGGGTGTCGGGGTCGGGGTCGGGGTGTGGTGTCAGGGTGTCGGGGGTCGGGGTCGGGGTGTCGGGGTGGCGTGTCGGGGTCGGGGTGTGGGTCGGGTGTGGTGTGGTGTCAGGGTGTCGGGATGTCGGGATCGGGGTGTCGGGGTCGGGGTCGGGGTGTCAGGGTGTCTTCTTCTTCTTCTTTCCTCTTTTTTTCCTTTTCTTCTTCTCTTATTCTTCTTCTTCTTATTCTTCTTCCTCTTCTCCTTTTTCCTCTTCTTCTTCTTTTCTTCTTCTTCTCCTCCTCCTCTTCCTCCCTCCTCCTCCTCCTATTCCTCTTCTTTCTTCCTCTTCCTCTTCTTCTTCTTCTTCTTCTTCTTCTTCTTCTTTTCTTTCTTCTTCTCCCTCCTCCTCTTCCTCCCTCCTCCTCCTCCTCCTTCTACTCTTCTTCTTCTTCTAAACTAAAACTAATCTAAACTAAACTAAACTAAAATAAAACTAAAACTAAACTGAAACTAAAACTAAAACTAAAACAGAAACTAAATTAACTAAAAGAAACAAAAATAAACTAAACTAAAAAAGGGGAAAGTTCACTCACATGCAGGGGATCACCGGTGGAGGGGGAGGCGGCGGCCCGATGGAGGGGGAGGCCGCGGCGGGTGGGGGTGGCGGCAGCCCGGTGGAGGGGAGGCCGCGACGGGTGGGGCGGCGGCGGCCCGGTGGAGGGGGAGACCGCGGCGGGACGGGGCGGGGACGACCACGCAGGGGAGGGGTGGGGCGGCTGGCCGGCCGCGGCGCAGCTGGCCAGCGTGGAAGGGGCGGCGGCGGTGGGTGGCGGGGCGAGGGGGTGGCGGCGGGTGGTGGGGTGACGGGGCGAGGGGGCGGCAGCGGGTGGTGGGGCGATGGGGCAAGGGGGCGGCGAGTGGTCGGGGCGACGGGGCGAGGGGCGGCGGCGGGTGGTGGGGGCGGCGGTGGTCTCATCGGGGAGAGATGAGAGAGAGAGAGAGGCGGGGTGGGGGAGCCGTTAGTTAGGTTATCTCTTTGTCGTCCGCCACCCTTTGTCGTCCACTTTTTTGCTCTTTGCCGTCTGCTAGCAGACAGCAAAGAGGGGGCCGTTAGTTTTTTTAAGCTGCTCATTAGTGGGGCCCACCTCTCTCTTTGCCGTCCGCCAGCTGACGACAAAGATTCTTTGTCGTCCGCTAGCAGACGGCAAAGAACTGGCTGATGGCAAAGACCTTCTTTGCCATCAGCCAATTCTTTGTCGTCTATTTTCTGTAAGCGGACGGCAAAGACCTTCTTTGCCATCAGCCAGCAGACGGCAAATAAGCTAATTCCAGTAGTGAGGGTGAGAGGGATGCGGCCGTGTGCATGCACAATTGGAAGTTAGTGCTAGCTACAAAGATAAGAGGATTGTGTGGGTGTAAAAGACGAATAGAGATCATAATTCATTATAAAAAGTGAATTCGGATATTTGAAGAATTTATCATAGTGTTTTAAACCGACGCATGCGTGAATATATATAACGGTGATACACATGGTGTGGTTATGAACATGTTATACTACATATAATATATTTTATCTCTACTCTTATTAAAAAAAATAGGGTTTTCGATAATGGTGTGCCTGCCATCCTGCAATATAGGTCGTCCGATTTATATCTGACGGATAGGAAGAAAACTATGGCAATTTTGAAAGAAGATACCCACACCCCTCTCCATATTTGCAAATAAGGCCTCCCCTTGATTATGTTGATGTTCCGTGGAACGCATGGGCATCTTGCTAGTACTACATATAATATATAGAACATTGATTATAATTTGGGCTAATGTGTAGCTTTTGCAGCTCAGGGCTAAATACTTGTCATAATGTAGGGGGCGGGGCACTATACTTTGTGTGATAAACATAGTGTACGTATGGAACATGGTTTAGATTATGAATATATAGTTAGTACATCAAATGTAGTATTATTTGGAATCAACATCAAGTGTATTCAAAAGATTGAATTCGAGTTCATATAGTACACATAGTTCATATCTATCTCTATAGTAATCATGCGGTGTGTTGTTAAGGTAATACACGAATGATGGTTGAAGTTGGCAACAATCATGATTGTAGATTCTTATTGAAATAGAGAAACAAATTCAAATTCAGTTCAAATTGCAGCGGTAGTATAAACATTTGGAATGCACTAAAATGTTGGTATGAGTAGGTTACATGCATTGTACAGCTAGCGAAAAAATTTAATTGGACATTACATGGATTCATACTCTCTCTTTGTGTAGCTTTGAATAGCATTTGTATAGTAAAACAGGACAAGACTCTCTCTTTGTGTGGTGTGAATAGTTTTATTTTTTTCGTTGAGGGAAGTGCGAATTGATTTGGTACGTACAAGTCCAATATTACATGTTAGGCTTGTCCCTAAAATTCAACCCGCGCCTTGTTATATCCTGAAAATTCTGATATCGTGCTCCCAAAACTGGCGCCTTCACAACCCGCGCCTTACTATCCCGAAATTACAACGCGCGTGAAAACTCCCCCAACTGCCAAATCCCTACACGCGAAATCCCCCTTCTAACCCTGAGCCGAAGGGGTCACTAGTTCAAATCGGTGGGGGTACTTTTGTAACACACCCTACATTTTGGACAAGCGCATCCCTAAGTCATGGTTCCCCCCTCCCATCGCCTCCTTTTCGCCATTCGAAATCCCAGGCCGCCATAACCTCTCCCCTCCAGCCGCGAAACCCCACCCTCCTCCATCCGCCACCTCACCTCTTCCCAGCCGAAGCCTCTTCCCGACGACGTCGTCCACCACAACAGCTCGACGTCCCTCATCCACCTTCCCGGATGAGGATTCGTCGTCCATCTCATCGTCCCGCCGGTTCAGCCGCACCGTCCTCCACCTCCAAGGAGCCGCTCCGACGATCGCCTAGCACCGCCTTAACCTGCTCCACCAGAACCGTAGCATCCTCACCGACTCCTCGGACGAAGCCGAGGCCTACTCGGCGCCACCAAAGAGGTTGTACACTCATTGCATCGCACCTTCTCCTTAACTCGACCTCCCGGCGCCGGCGGTGCTCCATCCCGCACCCCCATGGAGCGGCTACCTCGAAGCTGTCGCCGCGGCGACATCTCCACGACGGCTCTCCCCAGTGTGAGGCCCCTTCGGCGGCGGCGTACATACCAGCCGGATCTGTTGCTACTACACCGGTTGTCGCTCGGTCGCTCGCGCTGCTACTGCTGCTCGGCTCTCGCTCGCTCACCCAGCTGTGCTCTAGCTCTGCTCGCTCTCTCGTGCAGGTGCTGCTGCTTCCCGGGCTCTCGCTCGCTTGCTCGCGCTACTGCTGCTGCTCCGGCTCTCCCTCGCGCTGATGCTCTCCCCCTCGCTCGTGTTGCTGCTCTGCTCCGATTTAGCTACACTTCAGTCGACTGAGTCGACTTTTGGGTCAGTCAATTTTCAGGGGGTGGTCGGTCTTGCTGGAGTTAAGGAAGAACCACCCGCAGCGGGGAGGGGCTCGTCGGAGAGGTACCCCAATATCTATCTTAGGGTTCAGGGCGGGGTGCTGCTCGCCGGCGGTGGGGGCGCGGTGGTGGGGCGGTGGCGTGGGGATCGCCGAAGAAAAAGCTTGGCGCGCGGGGGCTAGAGGGCTGGCCGGGGCGGCGGCGGACCGACGATGGGGAGTTGTTTCGGGGCGACGAGGCAGCGGCGAACCGGCGGTGGGGAGTTGTTTTGGGGCGGCGAGGCGGCGGTGGGAAGTTGTTTTGGGGTGGTGAGGCGGCGCGGGGTTCGGTCGGTGGTGGCTGGCGGCTCAGAGGGGTGCAGGTTGAAGATGAACTGCATGCCCTCCCTAAACTATCCCATGTGAAGTGCCTCTCTGCTACCATTGCGTTCAGTTTCGACAGTAACATTCAGATTCCACAGTAAATTTCAGTTTCGACAGTTAAGTTCAGAGTCAACAGTTTTTACTTCATCTGTTGTAGTCAAGTGGTTTTTTGTGATGTAAATTTTACATCTATCACTTTTTGGTAATGCATTTTACATCATCTATTGGAGATGCTATTAGAATCCCACTTGAGATTAACAATGTCTGTCTTGTGCTGCTTTAGCCTTGACGTCTTACAGCTCACCGGGACTTCTCCAAGGACTGAACGATCCATCACAACAGAGCAGTGCCTTGGACACCGTCTACAGATTCCTCAGATCTTCCTCCACACCTCTGACAGCCACCTCTGCCTCAACTTCTTCAGCGACCAACCCAGTGATGTTGAGGTCGACACGACCACGGCAAAGAGGTTGTACACTTGTCCCATCACTTATTACTCTACATTCATGTCGATCCATTAGGGCTATTGTGGTTCAACGGAAAAACATAGCAATAGGAAATTTTCATATGGCACTCTACTATTCAATTATTCATGCATTTTGTTGAAAGGAATGGAGCAAAACATCCACCTGGGCCTACTTTTCAAAATCCTATGCATGAAAACAAGACCAAGTGCATTAGTGGCAGAATAACATTCTAAGTGTACACGCTTCCATATAGTTTCACTTTATTTTAGCCATGTCTCTTTGCATTCCTCTGCTCCTCCTTTTCCTGTGAACCAAACACCCAAGTTGACAGAAATCCTATGTTCACAAATGCTTTGTTTCCCATGTGCATTCCTATCCTATTTTGGTGTTTTTCCTCGTATCACTGCGTTTTTAGAATCATGCAAGCCAAATGATCCCTTACAGAATTACTTCAGTTACAGGTAGGTGTCGAAGAAAACTTTGTGTGGTTTGTCCTGCTCCTTCCGCGATGTCGTCCACCTCACCCGAGCTGCTCCATCGACAGAAGTATCCACCAAACCAGACATCACGACTCCTGACCGTCTTTCGCCGCCTCAGATCTCCTTCCCTGCCGCAGGCACCCACCGCAACAGCATCACCATCATCGACTCAGCAGATGAACCTGAGGAGTACACGGGTCCACAAGAGAGGTCGCACTCTTTTGTTTTTGCTTATGTTATGCATTGCTTAATATTACCTGATAGTTTATTGTCTTATTCACCTCTTAGACTCCAAGTCAGGTCCAAATTGATGTTCAAACTTGAGTTCTAAATTAGTTGTGGGGCACATATCAAGGTAGCAATGAATAGTATCTATGTCTAATATCTGGTTCACCTAGGGTATGCCTATGTTGTTCATCTTGGGTGGAAACAAATAGTAAAGCAATCATCATCAGTTTTTTATTAAATTAAAGCAATCATCAGCCTGCTATCATTATTTTTGGATCCATCCACTATTTGTTACCATTACTCAAGATTTCTGCATGATCTCCTTACATAATCTCACTATAGTTTTTTGTATGCATGTTAGATATTGTACACAGTCATGCTGAACATGTAGAGAAAAATAGAAGAGTTTTGCACGGCAATACAATGTCATGCAGACATCGCTCCATGGTGGGTTCAATGGCAAACCCCCCGCCCCCTCTAGATTGTAATCCAGAGGAAGATATTTGTTCTGAGGCGGATTCAGACGCAGCTGACCACTCCTATTTACCCCCAAGGTGTTTGCTCTAACTTGGCATGATGATGTTAGTCATATCATGCATATGTTGCCTTGTAGTGCCTACTTTCGACATCATATATGTCATCTGCTTAGTTTAGACATGTTTTGTAATGCCACCTGTTTAGTTTCAATATCATATATGGGAATTATGCAGTCTCATGTCTTTTAGCCAGCCATAATATATGTGAAATGTGCAATGCCATCCTGTTTAACCAATCATCATATATTTGAATGATATCTAGCCCATCCTTTTCTTCATTAAATTTCCATTTGTCGACAATGTTTGTACATTAAACTACTCTTCCTGTGAATCAGCCATTTGAGTGGGAGATGGAAAAATCTGGGGTGAAAACAAGGCCTTCAGAGCAGACAGTGCTACCTGTCGAAGCAGATCTCTTGCTAGGTCCCGATAGCTCCTTAGAGATAGATTCAGAGATAGATGACCAGTCCTATTCCCCCACCGAAGTGTATGCTCTAACTTGGCACGGTTCTAATGCTCATGTCATGCATATGGTGTCTTGCATTGCATAGTTTAGACATCATATACACAATATTCAACACCATGTTCTTAGTTCAGACATCATATATGCGAATGCCCTCCGCTTAGCATATAAATCACATATGTGAATTAAATCATGCGATCCTGGTTACTTAGATAACATGTATGTGAATTATGTCATGCGATCCTATTTAGTTAGTCATCATATCTTTGAATTATGTTATGCTATGCTATCCAGTTTAGATAGACATCATATATGTGAAATTATGTCATGCTATCCGTTTTAGTTAAACAATATACATGTCAATTATTTAATGCCCTCTTTTTTCCACACTATCTATTGCATATGTCTCTCATACAATGTATGTACATTCAATTATGTTTCCTGTTTATCAGCCATTTGAATTGGAGCGGGTGATGGCAGTATCTAGTGGAGTAAAAACACGGTCTTCAAATAAAGCAGTGCTACCTCTAGGTGCAGATAGCACCCCGGTTGTACATGCACGAGAACCAGCCCTTCCACACATAACCCAGACTCTCGCAGATTTTACCCCTACTGCGATGGATAAAGAACCAGCTTCACCCAATCTAACCCCAGCCCCAGCAGATAGTAACCCAGTTCCTATTGACACAGCACCGTCTCCACCACAGAGCTCCCAAACAAAAGCAGTTAGTAAGGCAGCTCCAGTGCCCAAAGCTCTGGTACTACCACGGCGAGCCCCAACTCCACCAGTTAGTACACCTATTCCTGTGGAGGAAGCACAACCAGCCATTCATAGTTTAGCATCTATCGCATTTGATGTTGTTAAATCCTATGTGTGTATCTTCATGTCATGGAAATATTATACTGAAGATGAAGGAAAATGCCAGTTTCAGGTGTTTGTCCAGGAGTTATGTGTAAGTAATGTTATTCATGGCAATTACTTTGCTTTGTCCCATACATTCTACCTCCATGATGGTTATAATACATCAAATTTTCCCATTTTTCTCTATAGAGAAGGACCGATTTGGAAATTCGGGATGAGGTAACCTGTGCTAATACCTCTGCTATCTTCAAGAATGCTTGGTGGCAGTATCGGAATTACCTGAAGAAAACGTACTTCATTGGCAAAGAAACTCATCAAATTCCCTTACGTTCTCCTGAGACACATTTACTGGATGATGACTGGGAACGCCTTGTTATTTACTGGTCCCGAACCAAGAATGTGGTAAGCTCTATGAGCACATTTTATTTTACGTTGTGTCTTACTGTACTCTATTCATGTAGAACAAGTGCTTAAACCTGAAGAACAATTGTTCCCATTTAAGATTCCATTGCTATCGTGCATACTGCTTTGCTCTTGTATCACTGTATTTACTCATACAAACTTATTTTTAAATTGAACTATCCAATGGAAACTCCAATGGCACAACAGGTATGTTTACGCATGTTTCTTTAACAGGTTTGCTCTTATAAACATCTTTGTTGAATTCAATGTCAATTGTGTATACAGTTGACTTCTCATATCATGCACATTACTAGCATCATAACAGGGCCAATAGTGTTGTTGTACATGTAGACCCGTGGTATCCATCTGAAATCTTGTTGTGCCGTTTAGTTTCCCACGCTTTGTATTCTTTCAGTGCTGCTTTCTCTTGAACTGATATGATTTGAACCGTGTCTCTATTTTGATTTGGCAAGACAATGCAGTGACCATAGGACATAGATATATGTTTGTTTGATACTTTTATAATGTACTAGTTAGCAATGGAAGACTTCGTAGTTTAACCATGTCCACCTTACTAATGAGCTGGTTCACCGAAATGAGTTTCATATACTAGTACATGCTAAACCTGTTACGTATCTGCTTGTTTCTTCTTTTAGAATGCTGACATAATATTGGGGAAGAGTGCCTTATTAAGCAATGATAAAGGAAGTAATGCAGATAAGGTTCAGGATCGTGAGACATCCTTGTTGGTCTCCAACAAAGCTGATAAAACAGCTAAGGAAAACTATCTTGAAGACAGTGAGGCAACCCCAAAGTCCTGTCTTGGTTTACTGTTCGAGTTACTGGCCACTACCGCTTGCACAAGCTATTCAAACTCACTGTCTGAATCAGTTCGGTTTCTTGAGTATCAACTACAAGCTAAAAGACATCGATCAGTTGTGCTGCGACAAGAAGCAGAAGGACTGCAGAAGTCCCTGGAGGATTCAGATGCATACTTTTTGGTGCAACAGCAAGCGTTGAAGGATTTTAGCGCCAAACAGGACAAAGCTAATGAGCTTGCTAAGCTTATTGCCAGCATGGTGGATACCTAGGATAACATTTCTTGAGTTCTTCTGAAGTTTTTTCAGTTATAGACTTGTTTTGCTGCTGTGTTTATTTGCACTTGTGTCCAATTTTGATGGCCAGTGTATGTAATATGCTGCTTTGTTCCCTATATTTGCACTGGTGGCGAACATTGATGCCCGGTGGATATAATATGTGTAATAGGCTAGAGTTAGTTGCTTGCTTATTTATCTCCTTATTGTCTTGTTTAGTTGTTTGCTTGTAGTCACTTGATACGTCTCCATCGTATCTAATTTTCCAAACACTTTTGCCCTTGTTTTGGACTCTAACTTGCATGATTTGAATGGAACTAACCCGGACTGACGTTGTTTTCAGCAGAATTGCCATGGTGTTATTTTTGTGCAGAAATAAAAGTTCTCAGAATGACCTGAAAATCAACAGAGAATATTTTTGGAATATGTAAAAAATATTGGCGAAAGAATCAAGGCCAGGGGGCCCACACCCTGTCCACGAGGGTGGGGGCGCGCCTACCCCCTGGGCGTGCCCCCTACCTCGTGGGCCCCCTGGTGCTCCACCGACCTCAACTCCAACTCTATATATTCACGTTCGGGGAGAAAAGAATCAAAGAGAAGGATTCATCGTGTTTTACGATATGGAGCTGCCGCCAAGCCATAATCTCTCTCGAGAGGGCTGATTTGGAGTCCGTTCGGGGCTCCAGAGAGGGGAATCCGTCGCCATCATCATCATCAACCTTCCTCCATAACCAATTTCATGATGCTCACCGTCGTGCGTGAGTAATTACATCGTAGGCTTGTTGGACGGTGATGGGTTGGATGAGATTTATCATGTAATAGAGTTACTTTTGTTAGGGTTTGATCCCTAGTATCCATTATGTTCTGAGACTGATGTTGCTATGACTTTGCTATGCTTAATGCTTGTCACTAGGGCCCGAGTGCCATGATTTCAGATCTGAACCTATTATGTTTCCATGAATATATGTGAGTTCTTGATCCTATTTTGCAAGTCAATAGTCACCTACTATGTGTTATGATCCGTTAACCCTGAAGTGACAATAATCGGGACAATTACCGGTGATGACTATAGTTTGAGGAGTTCATGTATTCACTAAGTTTTAATGCTTTGTTTCGGTACTCTATTAAAAGGAGGCCTTAATATCCCTTAGTTTCCAATAGGACCCCGCTGCCACGGGAGGGTAGGACAAAAGATGTCATGAAGTTCTTTTCCATAAGCATGTATGACTATATTCGGAATACATGCCTACATTACATTGATGAACTGGAGCTAGTTCTGTGTCACCCTATGTTATAACTGTTGCATGAGGAATCGCATCCGACATAATTATCCATCACTAATCCATTGCCTACGAGCTTTTCACATATTGATCTTTGCTTAGTTACTTTTCCGTTGCCACTGTTACACTTGCTATAAAACTGCTACTGTTACTTTTGCTACCGTTACCACTACTATCATATTACTTTGCTACTAAATACTTTGCTGCAGTTATTAAGTCTTTCAGGTGCGGTTGAATTGACAACTCAACTATTAATACTTGAGAATATTCTTTGGCTCCCCTTGTGTCGAATCAATAAATTTGGGTTGAATACTCTACCCTCGAAAAATGTTGCAATCCCCTATGCTTGTGGGTTATCAAGACTATTTTCTGGCGCTGTTGCCGGGGAGCATAGCTCTATTCTTTGAGTCACTTGGGATTTATATCTGCTGATCACTATGAAGAACTTGAAAGACAAAAGAACCAAGATTTTTTCCTCAACTACGAGGGGAGGTAAGGAACTGCCATCTAGCTCTGCACTTGATTCACCTTCTGTTATGAGTAAACTTGCGACACCTACTCCTGCTATTCATTCTGATATGTTATTGATGATGCCACTTCTGCTTTGCATGATACTTATGATGAAACTACTTCTATGCTTGATAATATTGTGCCACTAGGTGAATTTCTTAATGAACAACTTGCTAGGGTTAGAGAGAATGAAATTATTGAAACTAATAATATTGATGAAAGTGATGATGAAGATTCTCCCCCTAGATATGAATTGCATGTTGTGCCTGAGGGTTATGTTATGGATGAAGAAACTGCTGGAGACTTTTTAGCTTGCAATGATAGATATGATCTTAAGAAATTATTAGTTAAGCTGGAAGAAAAATCTTTGAATGCTAGAATGAAATATGACCCTGCTTTTGCTACTTCACCTATCTGTATTTCTGATAAGGATTATGATTTCTCTATCGATCCTGAGTTAATTACTTTGGTTAAATCTGATCCTTTTTATGGCTATGAATCTGAAACTGTTGTGGCACATCTTACTAAATTAAATGATATAGCCACCCTATTCACTAATGATGAGAAAACTCGTTATTACTTTATCCTTAAGTTGTTTCCGTTCTCATTAAAGAGTGATGCTAAAACATGGTTTAATTCTCTTGATCCTGGTTGTGTGCGTAGTCCCCAGGATATGATTTATTACTTCTCTGCTAAATATTTCCCCGCTCATAAGAAACAAGCTACTCTAAGGGAAATATATAATTTTGTGCAAATTGAAGAAGAGAGTCTCCCACAAGCTTGGGGGAGGCTTCTCCGATTACTTAATGCTTTGCCTGATCATCCTCTCAAGAAAAATGAAATATTTGATATCTTTTATAATGGACTAACAAATGCTTCCAGAGACCACCTGGATAGTTGTGTTGGTTGTATTTTCAGGGAAAGAACTGTTGATCAAGCTGAATTGCTATTGAATAATATGTTGAGTAATGAAAATGATTGGACACTTCCTGAACCAACTCCTAAGCCAACTCCGAATAAAAGGGGTATTCTATTTCTCAGTCCTGAAGATATGCAAGAGGCAAAGAAATCTATGAAAGAAAAAGGTATTAAGGCTGAAGATGTTAAGAATTTACCACCTATTGAAGAAATACATGGTCTTGATAACCCGACACAGGTAGTAAAGGTAAATTCTCTCTATAGATTTGATGAAGGTGATATTCCTCATTATAAGTCTGCTAGCCAATGCTTAGATGAGTTTGATAATTTTATTGTTAAGCAAGAAAACTTCAATGCTTATGTTGGTAGACAATTGAAACGTAATGCTTATATGATTGAACACTTGAGTGATTATATGTCTAGAGCTAAAGGTGAACTTAAACTTATTAGTAAACATGCTTCTATGGTTACCACTCGAGTAGAACAAGTACTTAAGGCTCAGAATGATTTGCTCAATGAATTAAATAATAATAAAAATGATAATGTTGTTAGAGTTGTGACTAGAGGGGGTAAAATGACTCATGAACCTTTGTATCCTGAGGGCCACCCTAAGAGAATTGAGCAGGATTCTCAGAGAACTAATATTGATGCACCTAGTTCTTCTAAGAAGAATAAAAAGAAAAATGATAGGACTTTGCATGCTTCTAGTAAACCTGTTGTTGACACACCTGAGAATCCCAATGATATTTCTCTTTCTGATGCTGAAACACAATCTGGTAATGAACATGAACCTAGTGATAATATTAATGATGGTGTTCATGTTGAAGCTCAACCTAGTAATAACAATGATGTAGAGATTGAACCTACTCTTGATCTTGATAACCCACAATCAAAGAATCAACATTATGATAAGAGAGACTTTGTTGCTAGGAAGCACGGTAAAGAAAGAGAACCATGGGTTCAGAAACCCATGCCTTTTCCTCCTAAACCATCCAAGAAAAAGGATGATGAGGATTTTGAGCGCTTTGATGAAATGATTAGACCTATATTTTTGCGTATGTGTTTGACTGATATGCCTAAAATGAACCCTTATGCTAAGTACATGAAAGATATTGCTACAAATAAAAGAAAGATACCGGAAGCTGAAATTTCCACCATGCTTGCTAATTACACTTTTAAAGGTGGAATACCAAAGAAACTAGGAGATCCAGGAGTACCAACTATACCATGCTCCATTAAGAGAAACTATGTTAAAACTGCTTTATGTGATCTCGGAGCCGGTGTTAGTGCTATGCCTCTCTCTTTATATCGTAGACTTGATTTGAATAAGTTGACACCTACTGAAATATATTTGCAAATGGCTGATAAATCAACTGCTATACCTGTCGGTATTTGTGAGGATGTGCCTGTTGTGGTTGCAAACGTTACTATTTTAACAGACTTTGTTATTCTTGATATTCCCGAGGACGATAGTATGTCCATTATTCTTGGAAGACCCTTTTTGAATACTGCAGGGGCTGTTATTGATTGCAACAAAGGCAATGCCACTTTTCATGTTAATGGTAATGAGCATACGGTACACTTTCCAAGGAAACAACCTCAAGTCCACAGTACCAATTCTATTGGAAAATTCCAACAATTACTATTGGAGGTTTTGAATTTCCTCTTCCTACTGTCAAGAATAAATATGATATTCTTATTGTTGGGGACGTGCATATCCCCGTTGAGGTAACCTAGTGTTATTCAAAATTTCTCTGGTTTCATGCGATTCGGAATGAGTTTGTTAACAAGACTTGATCAACCTTGTTAGTGGATTCCTTTTGATGAGCATGAGATGGATGAAGTTAGAAAGCACAACTCTCTGTACCCTCCTTTTACTTTCTGTTATTTAGATTAAATAAAGCAAAAATAGTATTTTCTGTCTATTTTCTGAATTATCCTTGCGAAGAAAATACCCCGAAAATAAAAGTTCTCCAAATGTCCCGAAAATGAAATATGATTTTTTGTAGAATATTTAAGAATTATTGGCACTGAGAACACACCAGAGGGGCCAACTATTGGAAATATGCCCTAGAGGCAATAATAAAATGATTATTATATTTCCTTGTTCATGATAATTGTCTATTATTCATGCTATAATTGTATTATCCGGAAATCGTAATACATGTGTGAATACATAGACCACAATGTGTCCCTAGTGAGCCTCTAGTTGACTAGCTCGTTGATCAACAGATAGTCATGGTTTCCTGGCTATGGACATGGGGATGTCATTGATAACGGGATCACATCATTAGGAGAATGATGTGATGGACAAGACCCAAACCTAAGCATAGCACAAAGATCATGTAGTTCATTTGCTGTAGCTTTTCTGGATGTCAAGTATCATTTCCTTAGACCATGAGATTGTGCAACTCCCGGATACCGTAGGAGTGCCTTGGGTGTGCCAAACGTCACAGCGTAACTGGGTGACTATAAAGGTACATTACAGGTATCTCCGAAAGTGTCTGTTGGGTTGGCATGAATCGAGACTGGGATTTGTCACTCCGTATGACGGAGAGCTATCTCTGGGCCCACTCGGTAATGCATCATCATAATGAGCTCAATGTGATCAAGTGGTTGATCACGGGATCATGCATTACGGTACGAGTAAAGTGACTTGCCGGTAACGAGACTGAACAAGGTATTGGGATACCGACGATCGAGTCTCGGGCAAGTAACATACCGATTGACAAAGGGAATTGAGTACGGGATTGATTAGGTCCTCGACATTGTGGTTCATCCGATGAGATCATCGAGGAGCATGCAGGAGCTAACATGGGTATCCAGATCCCGCTGTTGGTTATTGACCAGAGAGTCGTCTCGGTCATGTCTGCTTGTCTCCCGAACCCGTAGGGTCTACACACTTAAGGTTCGGTGACGCTAGGGTTGTATAGATATGAGTATGCAGTAATCTGAAAGTTTTTCGAAGTCCCGGATGAGATCCCGGACATCACGAGGAGTTCCGGAATTGTCCGGAGGTGAAGAATTATATATAGGAAGTGTAGTTTCGGCCATCGGGAAAGTTTTGGGGTCACCGGTATTGTACCGGGACCACCGGATGGGTCCCGGGGGTCCACCGGGTGGGGCCACCCATCCCGGAGGGCCCCATGGGCTGAAGTGGGGAGGGGAACCAGCCCATAGTGGGCTGGTGCGCCCCCCCTTTGGGCCCCCCATGCGCCTAGGGTTGGGAACCCTAGGGGTTGGGCCCCCCCTGCATCCACCACCACGCCGTCGTGCTGCTGGATCTTCATCAACCTCTCCTTCCCCCTTGCTGGATCAAGAAGGAGGAGACGTCATCCGCTCCATACGTGTGTTGAACGCGGAGGTGCCGTCCGTTCGGCACTTGGTCATCGGTGATTTGGATCACGGCGAGTACGACTCCATCATCCTCGTTCTCTTGAACGCTTCCGCTCGCGATCTACAAGGGTATGTAGATGCACTCTCCTCTCGTTGCTAGTTGACTCCATAGATTGATCTTGGTGAAACGTAGAATTTTTTTGTTTTCTGCAACGTTCCCCAACAGTGGCATCATGAGCTAGGTCTATGCGTAGTTACTATGCACGAGTAGAACACAAAGTAGTTGTGGGCGTCGATATTGTCAATTTGTTTGCCATTACTAGTCTTATCTTGATTCAGCGGCATCGTGGGATGAAGCGTCCCGGACCAACCTTACACGTATGCTTACGTGAGACCGGTTCCACCGACTGACATGCACAAGTTGCATAAGGTGGCTGGCGGGTGTCTGTCTCTCCCACTTTAGTCGGATCGGATTCGATGAACAGGGTCCTTATGAAGGGTAAATAGAAATTGGCAATTCACGTTGTGGTTTTGGCGTAGGTAAGAAACGTTCTTGCTAGAAACCTATAGCAGCCACGTAAAAACTTGCAACAACAATTAGAGGACGTCTAACTTGTTTTTGCAGCAAGTGTTTTGTGATGTGATATGGCCAAAGGTTGTGATGAATGATGAATGATATATGTGATGTATGAGATTGATCATGTTCTTGTAATAGGAATCACGACTTGCATGTCGATGAGTATGACAACCGGCAGGAGCCATAGGAGTTGTCTTTATTTATTTATGACCTCCATGTCAACATAAACGTCATGTAATTACTTTACTTTATTGCTAAAGCGTTAGCCATAGTAGTAGAAGTAATAGATGACGAGACAACTTCAAGAAGACACGATGATGGAGATCATGGTGTCATGCCGGTGACAAGATGATCATGGAGCCCCAAGATGGAGATCAAAGGAGCTATATGATATTGGCCATATCATGTCACTATTATTTGATTGCATGTGATGTTTATCATGTTTTTGCATCTTGTTTACTTAGAACGACGGTAGTAAATAAGATGATCCCTCATAATAATTTCAAGAAAGTGTTCCCCCTAACTGTGCGCTGTTGCGACAATTCGTTGTTTCGAAGCACCACGTGATGATCGGGGGTGATAGATTCCAACGTTCACATACAACGGGTGTAAGACAGATTTACACACGCAATACACTTAGGTTGACTTGACGAGCCTAGCATGTACAGACATGGCCTCGGAACACAGAAGACCGAAAGGTCGAGCATGAGTCGTATAGAAGATACGATCAACATGAAGATGTTCACCGATGTTGACTAGTCCGTCTCACGTGATGATCGGACACGGCCTAGTCAACTCAGATCATGTTATACTTAGATGACTGGAGGGATGTCTATCTAAGTGGGAGTTCATTGAATAATTTGATTAGATGAACTTAATTATCATGAACTTAGTCTAAAATCTTTATAATATGTCTTGTAGATCAAATGGCCAATGTTGTCCTCAACTTCAACGCGTTCCTAGAGAAAACCAAGCTGAAAGACGATGGCAGCAACTATACGGACTGGGTCCGGAACCTGAGGATCATCCTCATAGCTGCCAAGAAAGATTATGTCCTAGAAGCACCGCTAGGTGACGCACCCATCCCACAGAACCAAGACGTTATGAACGCTTGGCAGACACGTGCTGATGATTACTCCCTCGTTCAGTGCGGCATGCTTTACAGCTTAGAACCGGGGCTCCAAAAGCGTTTTGAGCGACACGGAGCATATGAGATGTTCGAAGAGCTGAAAATGGTTTTCCAAGCTCATGCCTGGGTCGAGAGATATGAAGTCTCCAACAAGTTCTTCAGCTGTAAGATGGAGGAAAATAGTTCTATCAGTGAGCACATACTCAAAATGTCTGGGTTGCATAACCGCTTGACTCAGCTGGGAGTTAATATCCCGGATGACGCGGTCATTGACAGAATCCTTCAGTCGCTTCCACCAAGCTACAAGAGCTTTGTGATGAACTTCAATATGCAGGGGATGGAAAAGACCATTCCTGAAGTATTTGCAATGCTGAAATCAGCAGAGGTAGAAATCAAAAAGGAACATCAAGTGTTGATGGTGAATAAAACCACTAAGTTCAAGAAAGGCAAGGGTAAGAAGAACTTCAAGAAGGACGGCAAGGGAGTTGCCGCGCCCGGTAAGCAAGCTGCCGGGAAGAAGCCAAAGAATGGACCCAAGCCCGAGACTGAGTGCTTTTATTGCAAGGGAAGTGGTCACTGGAAGCGGAACTGCCCCAAATACTTAGCGGACAAGAAGGCCGGCATCACAAAAGGTATATGTGATATACATGTAATTGATGTGTACCTTACCAGTACTCGTAGTAGCTCCTGGGTATTTGATACCGGTGCGGTTGCTCACATTTGTAACTCAAAGCAGGAGCTGCGGAATAAGCGGAGACTGGCGAAGGACGAGGTGACGATGCGCGTCGGGAATGGTTCCAAGGTCGATGTGATCGCCGTCGGCACGCTACCTCTACATTTACCTACGGGATTAGTTTTAAACCTCAATAATTGTTATTTAGTGCCAGCTTTGAGCATGAACATTGTATCAGGATCTCGTTTAATACAAGATGGCTACTCATTTAAATCCAAGAATAATGGTTGTTCTATTTATATGAGAGATATGTTTTATGGTCATGCTCCGATGGTGAATGTTTTATTCTTAATGAATCTCAAGCGTAATGCTACACATAATCATAGTGTGAATACCAAAAGATGTAAGGTTGATAATGATAGTCCCACATACTTGTGGCACTGCCGCCTTGGTCGCATAGGTGTCAAACGCATGAAGAAGCTCCATGCAGATGGACTTTTAGAGTCTCTTGATTACGAATCATTTGACACGTGCGAACCATGCCTCATGGGTAAAATGACCAAGACTCCGTTCTCAGGAACAATGGAGCGAGCAACCAACTTATTGGAAATCATACATACTGATGTGTGCGGTCCAATGAGTGTTGAGGCTCGCGGTGGCTATCGTTATGTTCTCACCCTCACTGATGACTTGAGTAGATATGGGTATGTCTACTTAATGAAACACAAGTCTGAGACCTTTGAAAAGTTCAAGGAATTTCAGAGTGAGGTTGAGAATCAACGTGACAGGAAAATCAAGTTCTTGCGATCAGATCGTGGGGGAGAATACTTGAGTCACGAATTTGGCACACACTTAAGAAAATGTGGAATAGTTTCACAACTCACGCCGCCTGGAACACCTCAGCGTAATGGTGTGTCCGAACGTCGTAATCGCACTCTATTAGATATGGTGCGATCTATGATGTCTCTTACCGATTTACCGCTATCATTTTGGGGCTATGCTTTAGAGACTACCGCATTCAATTTAAATAGGGCTCCGTCGAAATCCGTTGAGACGACACCGTATGAATTATGGTTTGAGAAGAAACCTAAGCTGTCGTTTCTAAAAGTTTGGGGATGCGATACTTATGTCAAGAAACTTCAACCTGAAAAGCTCGAACCCAAGTCGGAAAAATGCGTCTTCATAGGATACCCTAAAGAAACTGTTGGGTATACCTTCTACCTCAGATCTGAAGGCAAGATCTTTGTTTCCAAGAATGGGTCCTTTCTAGAGAAGGAGTTTCTCTCGAAAGAAATAAGTGGGAGGAAGGTAGAACTTGATGAAGTATTACATCTTGAACCGGTAAGTGGCGCAGCTCAAGAAAATGTTCCTGAGGTGCCTGCATCGACTAGAGAGGAAGTTGATGATGATGATCATGAAACTTCAGATCAAGTTGCTACTGAACTTCGTAGGTCCACAAGGACACGTTTCGCACCAGAGTGGTACGGCAACCCTGTCTTGGAAATCATGTTGTTAGACAACGGTGAACCTTCGAACTATGAAGAAGCGATGGCGGGCCCGGATTCCGACAAATGGCTGGAAGCCATGAAATCCGAGATAGGATCCATGTATGAAAACGAAGTATGGACTTTGACTGACTTGCCCGTTGATCGGCGAGCCATAGAAAATAAATGGATCTTTAAGAAGAAGACAGACGCGGATGGTAATGTGACCATCTATAAAGCTCGGCTTGTCGCTAAGGGTTATCGACAAGTTCAAGGGGTTGACTACGATGAGATTTTCTCACCCGTAGCGAAGCTGAAGTCCGTCTGAATCATGTTAGCAATTGCCGCATTCTATGATTATGAGATATGGCAAATGGATGTCAAAACGGCATTCCTTAATGGTTTCCTTAAGGAAGAATTGTATATGATGCAGCCAGAAGGTTTTGTCGATCCTAAGAATGCTTACGATGTGTGCAAGCTCCAACGCTCAATTTATGGGCTGGTGCAAGCATCTCGGAGTTGGAACATTCGCTTTGATGAGATGATCAAAGCGTTTGGGTTTATGCAGACTTGTGGAGAAGCCTGCATTTACAAGAAAGTGAGTGGGAGCTCTGTAGCATTTCTCATATTGTATGTGGATGACATACTATTGATGGGAAATGATATAGAATTCTTGGAAAGCATAAAGGCCTATTTGAACAAGTGTTTTTCAATGAAGGACCTTGGAGAAGCTGCTTATATATTAGGCATCAAGATCTATAGAGATAGATCGAGACGCCTCATTGGTCTTTCACAGAGTACGTACCTTGACAAGATTTTGAAGAAGTTCAAAATGGATCAGTCAAAGAAGGGGTTCTTGCCTGTACTGCAAGGTACGAGATTGAGCTTGGCTCAATGCCCGACCATGGCAGAAGATAGAGAAAAGATGAGTGTCGTCCCCTATGCCTCGGCCATAGGGTCTATCATGTATGCTATGCTGTGTACCAGACCTGATGTAAACCTTGCCGTGAGTTTGGTAGGAAGGTACCAAAGTAATCTCGGCATGGAACACTGGACAGCGGTCAAAAATATCCTGAAGTACCTGAAAAGGACTAAGGAAATGTTTCTCGTTTATGGAGGTGACGAAGAGCTCGTCGTAAAGGGTTACGTCGATGCTAGCTTCGACACAGATCTGGATGACTCTAAGTCACAAACCGGATACGTGTATATTTTGAATGGTGGGGCAGTAAGCTGGTGCAGTTGCAAGCAAAGCGTTATGGCGGGATCTACATGTGAAGCGGAGTACATGGCAGCCTCAGAGGCAGCACACGAAGCAGTCTGGGTGAAGGAGTTCATTACCGACCTAGGAGTCATACCCAATGCGTCGGGCCCGATGACTCTCTTCTGTGACAACACTGGAGCTATTGCCCTTGCCAAGGAGCCCAGGTTTCACAGGAAGACCAGGCATATCAAGCGTCGCTTCAACTCCATTCGTGAAAGTGTTCAAAATGGAGACATAGAGATTTGTAAAGTACATACGGACCTGAATGTAGCAGATCCATTGACTAAACCTCTCCCTAGAGCAAAACATGATCAACACCAGAATTCCATGGGTGTTCGATTCATCACAATGTAACTAGATGATTGACTCTAGTGCAAGTGGGAGACTGTTGGAAATATGCCCTAGAGGCAATAATAAAATGATTATTATATTTTCTTGTTCATGATAATTGTCTATTATTCATGCTATAATTGTATTATCCGGAAATCGTAATACATGTGTGAATACATAGACCACAATGTGTCCCTAGTGAGCCTCTAGTTGACTAGCTCGTTGATCAACATATAGTCATGGTTTCCTGGCTATGGACATGGGGATGTCATTGATAACGGGATCACATCATTAGGAGAATGATATTGACTAAACCTCTCCCTAGAGCAAAACATGATCAACACCAGAATTCCATGGGTGTTCGATTCATCACAATGTAACTAGATGATTGACTCTAATGCAAGTGGGAGACTGTTGGAAATATGCCCTAGAGGCAATAATAAAATGATTATTATATTTCCTTGTTCATGATAATTGTCTATTATTCATGCTATAATTGTATTATCCGGAAATCGTAATACATGTGTGAATACATAGACCACAATGTGTCCCTAGTGAACCTCTAGTTGACTAGCTCGTTGATCAACAGATAGTCATGGTTTCCTGGCTATGGACATGGGGACGTCATTGATAATGGGATCACATCATTAGGAGAATGATGTGATGGACAAGACCCAAACCTAAGCATAGCACAAAGATCGTGTAGTTCGTTTGTTGTAGCTTTTCTGGATGTCAAGTATCATTTCCTTAGACCAAGAGATTGTGCAACTCCTGGATACCGTAGGAGTGTCTTGGGTGTGCCAAACGTCACAACGTAACTGGGTGACTATAAAGGTACATTACAGGTATCTCCGAAAGTGTCTGTTGGGTTGGCACGAATCGAGACTGGGATTTGTCACTCCGTATGACGGAGAGGTATCTCTGGGCCCACTCGGTAATGCATCATCATAATGAGCTCAATGTGATCAAGTGGTTGATCACGGGATCATGCATTACGGTACGAGTAAAGTGACTTGCCGGTAACGAGACTGAACAAGGTATTGGGATACCGACGATCGAGTCTCGGGCAAGTAACGTACCGATTGACAAAGGGAATTGAGTACGGGATTGATTAGGTCCTCGACATCGTGGTTCATCCGATGAGATCATCGAGGAGCATGCGGGAGCTAACATGGGTATCCAGATCCCGCTGTTGGTTATTGACCAGAGAGTCATCTCGGTCATGTCTGCTTGTCTCCCGAACCCGTAGGGTCTACACACTTAAGGTTCGGTGATGCTAGGGTTGTATAGATATGAGTATGCAGTAATCTGAAAGTTGTTCGGAGTCCCGGATGAGATCCCGGACGTCACGAGGAGTTTCGGAATTGTCCGGAGGTGAAGAATTATATATAGGAAGTGTAGTTTCGACCATCGGGAAAGTTTTGGGGTCACCGGTATTGTACCGGGACCACCGGATGGGTCCCGGGGGTCCACCGGGTGGGGCCACCCATCCCGGAGGGCCCCATGGGCTGAAGTGGGGAGGGGAACCAGCCCATAGTGGGCTGGTGCGCCCCCCCTTTGGGCCCCCCATGCGCCTAGGGTTGGGAACCCTAGGGGAGGGGGCGCCTCCACTTGCCTTGGGGGGTACTCCACCACTTGGCCACCGCCCCCCTAGGAGATCCCATCTCCTAGGGCCGGCGCACCCCCCTAGGGGGCCTATATAAAGGGGGGGAGGGAGGGCAGCCGCACCTCAAGCTTTGGTGCCTCCCTCTCCCCTGCTACACCTCTCCCTCTCGCAGAAGCTCGGCGAAGCCCTGCTGCGTTCACTGCTGCATCCACCACCACGCCGTCGTGCTGCTGGATCTTCATCAACCTCTCCTTCCCCCTTGCTGGATCAAGAAGGAGGAGATGTCATCCGCTCCATACGTGTGTTGAACGCGGAGGTGCCGTCCGTTCGGCACTTGGTCATCGGTAATTTGGATCACGGCGAGTACGACTCCATCATCCCCGTTCTCTTGAACGCTTCCGCTCGCGATCTACAAGGGTATGTAGATGCACTCTCCTCTCGTTGCTAGTTGACTCCATAGATTGATCTTGGTGAAACGTAGAATTTTTTTTGTTTTCTGCAACGTTCCCCAACACCAACCACCTGGCCACGAGGGTGCAGGGCGCGCCCTACCCCCTGGGCGCGCCCCTGCCTCATGGGCCCCTCGTGGCCCCCTCCACTTATTCCAGCACCCACACACTTCTTCTTCCTCCAGAAAAAATCACCCACCAGCTCAAACCAGAGTTCTAGCTCATCTTGCTGCCATTTTCGATCTCCTTGCTCAAAGCTCCATTCACAAAACTGCTTTGGGGGGTTGTTCTTCGGTAGGTGACTCCTCCATTGGTCCAATTAGTTTTTGTTCTAGTGCTTTATTTATTACAAATTTTTGCTGCTTAGGTGACCCTGTTCTTGAGCTTGCATGTCAAATTTATGTGGTCAAAAGTAGTTTTAATGCATGATATGGCCTCTAGGTACTAGTGGGAGTAGTTGCTATCAATCTTGTTGAGTTTTGGTTCACTTTAATTTTGAGTTACTAAAAATTTCAGAATTTTTTCAGAGGAAATGATGAACAGATTGTTGAGGGGCTCTTCGAGCCGGAGCTCGAAGGATAAGCAAAGTGAAGAGAATAAGAAGCCCAAATATAATCTCCCTCGCACTGCGGAGGTTCGACCGTGTGAATGGCCTTGTGATGAATTCTTGAGAGCAACCGGGATTCATGATGACTTTTATTATTTGGCTGAGAATGCAGGCCTCACCGACTTCCTCCATGACCAGCTCGAACAGTATCTCCTACTCACTAATATTTTTGTGCAAAATTTTCATTTCCATGCTAGGAGGTCGCCACCTTCTGTGGATTTTTATTTGTATGATAAGTATAAGGAGATGTCACTTTATGACTTTTGTGCGGTCTGCAAGTTGCCCTTTGAGGGTAGCATAGAGGAACCACATCATAATGATGTGGAAGGGTTTATTGATATGATTGTTGTAGGAGAAATGAGGAAAGTTTCCGATGCAAGAATTACTAGCATACATTTTCCTGTTCTACATTACTTTGCAATATTTGCTAGTAGATGCTTAATTGGTCGCGGGAACAGTGGAAACCTTAGTGCCCCTGATATTGTTATTTTGCGCCATGCTTTGTTTCTTGATACCACTTTCAGTTTAGGCGCTATTGTTGCTAAGCGGTTAAATCTGAACCGTACGAAGGGTCCCATCTTTGGAGGCATCTTTGCTTCGCGCCTTGCTGCACACTTTAACATACCTATTAGGCATTATGAGAAAGAGGAAAAGTTGTTGCCTCCTATTTTTCTAGATTATAAGAGTATGGTAGCACATGATTTTTTTGTTAAGAATAAGAAGAAGATGCTTAACTATAGACTGATATTTGATAAAAAAATACTTTGACACTATTACCTTGCCTGCTCCCCCTCTGTTCAACATATTTTTAGGCACGTGCCTTGTTTTGCCGGAGGCCATTCATGCATACCGGAGCCTGACATCAGCTCTAGAGCCTGAGCCAGAGCCACCACTTGATCCTCACCATCAGTCTGTTTATCAGTGGGATTCGGAGGAGATCGCTAACCAGTGGCACCCTGAGTATCCTCCTCAGTACACTGGAGAGGACCATTTTGATCCATGGGCATAGACCAACTTAGGCCAAAAGCCTAAGCTTGGGGGACTACGTATTTCTCACCGACATTACATTCATGTTCACACACTCATTCTAGTTGTCGGTGCTCATACTTTTTCATTGTACTATCCATGCTAGTTTATTTTCCTTTCTAGCATTCTTCTTGTGTGTTTGAAAAACCTTAAGAAAACCCCAAAAAATAGTTGTAGCTTTTAGCTAGTTTACTTTCCATGCCTGCAGTAGTAGTAATTAAAAAGAAAACCCAAAAAGATTTCTCGTTCTTATTTTGCTTGTTGGGAGCTTTCCCATGTAAATAGTTTTGTTTCTTTTCTTTGGGGGTCGAGAGGAGAAGACCATGATGAAAATATTGAGTGGCTCTCATATGCATTATTGTTGATCTAACCAAGAGCCCATATTACCTTGTCTTCTCCTGTATATTGAATGCTTGCAGATTCCAGCTTAGTCCAATGCACGTGCACTATTATTATTATCCACACCGTTCGGTCGTGCAAGTGAAAGGCAATAATGATGATATATGATGAACTGATTGAGATGAGAAAAGTTGGTATGAACTCGACCTATCTTGTTTTTGTAAATATGATTAGTTCATCGTTCCTGATTCAGCCTATTATGAATGAAACATGTTTGCAATGACAATTAGAGATTATAGTTGCTCATGCCATGCTTAAGTAGCTAGGAGTTTATAATGGTTTACCTTGCGTGTCAAAATGCTATTAAAATGGTTGTGATGTGGTATGATAGGGTGGTATCCCCCTTTGAATGATTCGAGTGGCTTGACTTGGCACATGTTCATGCATGTAGTTGAAACAAAATCAACATAGCCTCCATGATATTTATGTTCATGGTGAATTATATCCTACTCATGCTTGCATTCAGTGTTGATTAATTTTAATGCATGTTCATGACTGTTGTCGCTCTCTAGCTGGTCGCTTCCCAGTCACTTTCTAGCCTTCACTTGTACTAAGCGGGAATACTGCTTGTGCATCCAATTCCATAAACCCCAAAGTTATTCCATATGAGTCCACCATACCTTCCTATATGCAGTATCTACCTGCCGTTCCAAGCAAATTTGTATGTGCCAAACTCTAAACCTTCAAATGTAATTCTGTTTTGTATGCTCAAATAGCTCATGTATCAACTAGGGTTGTCTATATCTTCCATGCTAGGCGGGTTATTCTCAAGAGGAGTGGACTCCGCTCCTCACTCACGAGAAAATGGCTGGTAACCGGGATGCCCAGTCCCATGCTCAAATCAAATCAAAATAATTGCAAACAAAACTCCCCCAGGATTGTTGTTAGTTGGAGGCACCCGTTGTTTCGGACAAGCCATGGATTTATGTTTGTTGGTGGCAGGGGGAGTATAAACTTTATCATTCTATTTGGGAACCGCCTATAATGTGTGTAGCATGGAAGATATCGAGATCTCTCGGTTGTTATGTTGACAATGAAAGTATACCGCTCAAAATATTATTCATATCTATTTCAAAATCGAGCTCTGGCACCTCTACAAATCCCTGCTTCCCTCTGCGAAGGGCCTATCTATTTACTTTTATGTTGAGTCATCATCCTCTTATTAAAAAAGCACCAGTTGGAGAGCACTGCTATCATTTTCATGCATTACTATTAGTTTACATTGAGTATGACTGTGACTGGATCTCTTTTACCATGAATTACAATTTCTAGTCAGCCCTTGATCTTCAGAGGTGCTCTGCATTTATGTTTTGCTGTATCAGAAAGGGCTAGCGAGATACCATCTTGTTATATCATATTATGGTTGTTTTGAGAAAGTGTTGTCATCCGAGATTTACTATTATTGCTCGGTAGTTGATTATGCCATTGATATGAGTAAACATGAGACCTAAATGTTATTGTGAATATGGTTAGTTCATAATCTTTGCTAAAAACTTGAATGCTGGCTTTACATATTTACAACAACAAGAGCAAACAGAGTTTGTAAAAGTTTTTCTTTATCACTTTCAGTTTATCAACTGAATTGCTTGAGAACAAGCAAGAGTTTAAGCTTGGGGGAGTTGATACGTCTCCATCGTATCTACTTTTCCAAACACTTTTGCCCTTGTTTTGAACTCTAACTTGCATGATTTGAATGGAACTAACCCGGACTAACGCTGTTTTCAGTAGAATTGCCATGGTGTTATTTTTGCGCAGAAATAAAAGTTCTCGGAATGACCTGAAAATCAACGGAGAATATTTTTGGAATATATAAAAAATATTGACAAAAGAATCAAGGACAGGGGGCCCACACCCTGTCCATGAGGGTGGGGACGCGCATACCCCCTAGGTGCGCCCCCTGCCTCGTGGGCCCCCTAGTGCTCCACCGACCTCAACTCCAACTCTATATATTCACGTTTGGGGAAAAATCAGAGAGAAGGATTCATCATGTTTTAGGATACGTAGCCGCGCCAAGCCCTAATCTCTCACGGGAGGGCTGATCTGGAGTCCGTCCGGGGCTCCGGAGAGGGGAATCCGTCGCCATCGTCATCATCAACCTTCCTCCATCACCAATTTCATGACGCTCACCACCGTGCGTGAGTAGTTCCATCGTAGGCTTGCTGGACGGTGATGGGTTGGATGAGATTTATCATGTAATCGAGTTACTTTTGTTAGGGTTTGATCCCTAGTATCCATTATGTTCTGAGATTGATGTTGCTATGACTTTGCTATGCTTAATGCTTGACACTAGGGCCCGAGTGCCATGATTTCAGATCTGAACCTATTATGTTTCCATGAATATATGTGAGTTCTTGATCCTATTTTGCAAGTCAATAGTCGCCTACTATGTGTTATGATCCGTTAACCCCGAAGTGACAATAATCGGGACAATTACCGGTGATGACTATAGTTTAAGGAGTTCATGTATTCACTAAATGTTAATGCTTTCTTCCGGTACTCTATTAAAAGGAGGCCTTAATATCCCTTAGTTTCCAATAGGACCCCGCTGCCACGGGAGGGTAGGACAAAAGATGGCATGCAAGTTCTTTTCCATAAGCACGTATGACTATATTCGCAATACATGCCTACATTACATTGATGAACCGGAGCTAGTTCTGTGTCACCCTATGTTATAACTGTTGCATGAGGAATCACATCCGACATAATTATCCATCACTGATCCATTGCCTACGTGTTGGGGAACATAGTAATTTCAAAAAAAATCCTACACACACGCAAGATCATGGTGATGCATAGCAACAAGAGGGGAGAGTGTTGTCTATGTACCCTCGTACACCGGAAGCGGAAGTGTTAGCACAACGCGGTTGATGTAGTCGTACGTCTTCACGGCCCGACCGATCAAGCACCAAAACTACGGCACCTCCGAGTTCTAGCACACGTTTAGCTCGATGACGATCCCCGGACTCCGATCCAGCAAAGTGTCAGGGAAGAGTTCCGTCAGCACGACGGTGTGGTGACGATCTTGATGTTCTACCATCGCAGGGCTTCGCCTAAGCACCGCTACAATATTATCGAGGATTATGGTGGAGGGGGGCACCACACACGGCTAAGAGAACGATCACGAAGATCAACTTGTGTGTCTAGAGGTGCCCCCCTGCCCCTGTATATAAAGGAGCAAGGGGGGAGGCTGGCCGGCCCTTGACGCGCGCCAAGGAGGGGGGAGTCCTCCTCCTAGTAGGAGTAGGACTCCCCTTTCCTAGTCCAACTAGGAAGAGGGAAGGGGGAAGGAAAGAGAGGGAGAGGGAGAGGGAAAGAGGGGCTGCGCCCCCCTCCCCTAGTCCAATTCGGACTCCCCATGGGAGGGGGTGCACCACCTCCTGGGCTGTTGCCCTCTCTCTCCCCTCAGGCCCACTAAGGCCCAATACTTCCCCGGGGGGTTCCGGTAACCCTTTCGGCACTCCGGTTTTCTCTGAAATCACCCGAAACACTTCCGGTGTCCGAATATAGCCGTCCAATATATCGATCTTTATGTCTCGACCATTTCGAGACTCCTCGTCATGTCCATGATCATATCCGGGACTCCGAACAACCTTCGGTACATCAAAATATATAAACTCATAATGAAACTGTCATCATAACATTAAGCGTGCGGACCCTACGGGTTCGAGAACAATGTAGACATGACCGATACACATCTCCAGTCAATAACCAATAGCGGAACCTGGATGCTCGTATTGGCTCCTACATATTCTACGAAGATCTTTTATCGGTCAGAACGCATAACAACATACGTTGTTCCCTTTGTCATTGGTATGTTACTTGCCCGGGATTTGATCGTCGGTATCTCAATACCTAGTTCAATCTCGTTACCGGCAAGTCTCTTTACTCGTTCCGTAATACATCATTCTGCAACTAACTTATTAGTTGCAATGCTTGCAAGGCTTATGTGATGTGCATTACCGAGAGGGCCCAGAGATACCTCTCCGACAATCAGAGTGACAAATCCTAATCTCGAAATACGCCAACCCAACAAGTACCTTCAGAGACACCTATAGAGCACCTTTATAATCACCCAGTTACGTTGTGACGTTTGGTAGCACACAAAGTGTTCCTCCGGTAAACGGGAGTTGCATAATCTCATAGTCATAGGAACATGTATAAGTCATGAAGAAAGCAATAGCAACAAACTAAACGATCAAGTGCTAAGCTAACAAAAAGGGTCAAGTCAATCACATCATTCTCCTAATGATGTGATCCCGTTAATCAAATGACAACTCATGTCTATGGTTAGGAAACATAACCATCTTTGATTAACGAGCTAGTCAAGTAGAGGCATACTAGTGACACTATCTTTGTCTATGTATTCACACATGTATTATGTTTCCGGTTAATACAATTCTAGCATGAATAATAAACATTTATCATGATATAAGGAAATAAATAATAACTTTATTATTGCCTCTTGGGCATATTTCCTTCAGTCTCCCACTTGCACTAGAGTCAATAATCTAGATCACACAGTAATGATTCTAACACCCATGGAGCCTTGGTGCTGATCATGTTTTGCTCGTGGAAGAGGCTTAGTCAGCGGGTCTGCAACATTCAGATCCGTATGTATCTTGCAAATTTCTATGTCTCCCACTTGGACTAAATCCCGAATGGAATTGAAGCATCTCTTGATGTGCTTGGTTCTCTTGTGAAATCTGGATTCCTTTGCCAAGGCAATTGCACCAGTATTGTCACAAAAGTTTTTCATTGGACCCGATGCACTAGGTATGACACCTAGATCAGATATGAACTCCTTCATCCAGACTCCTTCATTTGCTGCTTCCGAAGCAGCTATGTACTCTACTTCACATGTAGATCCTGCCACGACACTTTGTTTAGAACTGCACCAACTGACAGCTCCACCGTTTAGTAAAAACACGTATCCGGTTTGCGATTTAGAATCGTCCGGATCAATGTCAAAGCTTGCATCAACGTAACCATTTACGATGAGCTCTTTGTCACCTCCATATATGAGAAACATATCCTTAGTCCTTTTCAGGTATTTCAGGATGTTCTTGACCGCTGTCCAGTGATCCACTCCTAGATTACTTTGGTACCTCCCTGCTAGACTTATAGCAAGGCACACATCAGGTCTGGTACACAGCATTGCATACATGATAGAGCCTATGGCTGAAGCATAGGGAACATCTTTCATTTTCTCTCTATCTTCTGCGGTGGTCGGACATTGAGTCTTACTCAATTTCACACCTTGTAACACAGGCAAGAACCCTTTCTTTGCTTGATCCATTTTGAACTTCTTCAAAACCTTGTCAAGGTATGTGCTTTGTGAAAGTCCAATTAAGCGTCTTGATCTATCTCTATAGATCTTAATGCCCAATATGTAAGCAGCTTCACCGAGGTCTTTCATTGAAAAACTCTTATTCGAGTATCCCTTTATGCTATTCAGAAATTCTATATCATTTCCAATCAATAATATGTCATCCACATATAATATCAGAAATGCTACAGAGCTCCCACTCACTTTCTTGTAAATACAGGCTTCTCCAAAAGTCTGTACAAAACCAAATGCTTTGATCACACTATCAAAGCGTTTATTCCAACTCCGAGAGGCTTGCACCAGTCCATAAATGGATCGCTGGAGCTTGCACACTTTGTTAGCTCCCTTTGGATCGACAAAACCTTCTGGTTGCATCATATACAACTCTTCTTCCAGAAATCCATTCAGGAATGCAGTTTTAACATCCATTTGCCAAATTTCATAATCATAAAATGCGGCAATTGCTAACATGATTCGGACAGACTTAAGCATCGCTATGGGTGAGAAGGTCTCATCGTAGTCAATCCCTTGAACTTGTCGAAAACCTTTTGCAACAAGTCGAGCTTTATAGACAGTAACATTACCGTCAGCGTTAGTCTTCTTCTTGAAGATCCATTTATTCTCAATTGCTTGCCGATCAACGGGCAAGTCAACCAAAGTCCACACTTTGTTCTCATACATGGATCCCATCTCAGATTTCATGGCTTCTAGCCATTTTGCGGAATCTAGGCTCACCATCGCTTCTTCATAGTTCGTAGGTTCATCATGATCTAGTAGCATGACTTCCAGAACAGGATTACCATACCACTCTGGTGCGGATCTTACTCTGGTTGATCTACGAGGTTCGGTAGTAACTTGATCTGAAGTTTCATGATCATTATCATTAGCTTCCTCACTAATTGGTGTAGGTGTCACAGAAACCAGTTTCTGTGATGTACTACTTTCCAATAAGGGAGTAGGTACAGTTACCTCATCAAGTTTTACTTTTCTCCCACTCACTTATTTCGAGAGAAACTCCTTCTCTAGAAAAACTCCGAATTTAGCAACAAAAGTCTTGCCTTCGGATCTGTGATAGAAGGTGTACCCAACAGTCTCCTTTTGGGTATCCTATGAAGACACATTTCTCCGATTTAGGTTCGAGCTTATCAGGTTGAAGCTTTTTCACATAAGCATCGCAGCCCCAAACTTTCAGAAACGACAACTTTGGTTTCTTGCCAAACCACAGTTCATAAGGCGTCGTCTCAACGGATTTCGATGGTGTCCTATTGAACATGAATGCAGCCGTCTCTAAAGCATAACCCCAAAATGATAATGGTAAATCAGTAAGAGACATCATAGATCGCACCATATCTAATAAAGTACGATTACAACGTTCGGACACACCATTACGCTGTGGTGTTCCGGGTGGCGTGAGTTGCGAAACTATTCCGCATTGTTTCAAATGTAGACCAAACTTCTAACTCAAATATTCTCCTCCACGATCAGATCGTAGAAACTTTATTTTCTTGTTACGATGATTTTCAACTTCACTCTGAAATTCTTTAAACTTTTCAAATGTTTCAGACTTATGTTTCATTAAGTAGATATACCCATATCTGCTTAAATCATCTGTGAAGGTGAGAAAATAACGATATCCGCCACGAGCCTCAACATTCATTGGACCACATACATGTGTATGTATGATTTCCAACAAATCTGTTGCTCTCTCCATAGTACCGGAGAACGGCATTTTAGTCATCTTACCCATGAGGCACGGTTCGCAAGTACCAAGTGATTCATAATCAAGTGGTTCCAAAAGTCCATCAGTATGGAGTTTCTTCATGCGCTTTATACCGATATGACCTAAACGGCAGTGCCACAAATAAGTTGCACTATCATTATCAACTCTGCATCTTTTGATTTCAACATTATGAATATGTGTATCACTACTATCGAGATTCATCAAAAATAGACCACTCTTCAAGGGTGCATGACCATAAAAGATATTACTCATATAAATAGAACAACCATTATTCTCTGATTTAAATGAATAACTGTCTCACATCAAACAAGATCTAGATATAATGTTCATGCTCAACGCTGGCACCAAATAACAATTATTTAGGTCTAATACTAATCCCGAAGGTAGATGTAGAGGTAGCGTGCCGACCGCGATCACATCGACTTTGGAACCATTTCCCACGCGCATCGTCACCTCGTCCTTAGCCAATCTTCGCTTGATCCGTAGCCCCTGTTTCGAGTTGCAAATGTTAGCAATAGAACCAGTATCAAATATACCCAGGTGCTACTACGAGCATTAGTAAGGTACACATCAATAACATGTATATCACATATACCTTTGTTCACTTTGCCATCCTTCTTATCCGCCAAATACTTGGGGTAGTTCCGCTTCCAGTGACCAGTCTGCTTGTAGTAGAAGCACTCAATTTCAGGCTTAGGTCCAGACTTGGGTTTCTTCTCCTGAGCAGCAACTTGTTTGTTGTTCTTCTTGAAGTTCCCTTTCTTCTTCCCTTTGCCCTTTTCCTTGAAACTGGTGGTCTTATTGACCATCAAAACTTGATGCTCCTTCTTGATTTCTACCTCCGCGGCTTTTAGCATTGTGAAGAGCTCAGGAATAGTCTTATTCATCCCTTGCATATTATAGTTCATCACGAAGCTTTTGTAGCTTGGTGGAAGTGATTGAAGAACTCTGTCAATGACACTATCAACAGGAAGATTAACCCCCAGTTGAGTCAAGTGATTATGATACCCGGACATTTTGAGTATATGTTCACTGACAGAACTATTCTCCTCCATCTTGAAGCTATAGAACTTATTGGAGACTTCATATCTCTCAATCCGGGCATTTGCTTGAAATATTAACTTCAACTCCTGGAACATCTCATATGCTCCATGATGTTCAAAACATCGTTGAAGACCCGGTTCTAAGCCGTAAAGCATGGCACACTGAACTATCGAGTAGTCATCAGCTTTGCTCTGCCAGACGTTCATAACATCTGGTGTTGCTCCTGCAGTAGGCTTGGCACTTAGCGGTGCTTCCAAGACGTAATTCTTCTATGCAGCAATGAGGATAATCCTCAAGTTACGGACCCAGTCCGTGTAATTGCTACCATCATCTTTCAACTTTGCTTTCTCAAGGAATGCATTAAAATTCAACGGAACAACAGCACGAGCCATCTATCTACAATCAAACATAGACAAGCAAGATACTATCAGGTACTAAGTTCATGATAAATTTAAGTTCAATTAATCATATTACTTAAGAACTCCCACTTAGAAAGATATCCCTCTAATCCTCTAAGTGATCACGTGATCCAAATCAACTAAACCATGTCCGATCATCACGTGAGATGGAGTAGTATCAATGGTGAACATCAATATGTTGATCATGTCTACTATATGATTCACGCTCGACCTTTCAGTCTCCGTGTTCCGAGGCCATATCTGTTATATGCTAGGCTCGTCAAGTTAAACCTGAGTATTCCGCGTGTGCAACTGTTTTGCACCCGTTGTATTTGAATGTAGAGCCTATCACACCCGATCATCACGTGGTGTCTCAGCACGAAGAACTTTCGCAACGGTGCATACTCAGGGAGAACACTTATACTTTGATAATTTAGTGAGGGATCATCTTATAGTGCTACCGTCAAACAAATCAAGATAAGATGCATAAAAGATAAACATCACATGCAATCAATATAAGTGATATGATATGGCCATCATCATCTTGTGCTTGTGATCTCCATCTTCGAAACATCGTCATGATCACCATCGTCACCGGCGCGACACCTTGATCACCATCATAGCATCGTTGTCATCTCGCCAATCTTATGCTTCCACGACTATCGCTACCGCTTAGTGATAAAGTAAAGCATTACAGCGCAATTGCATTGCATACAATAAAGCGACAATCATATGGCTCCTGCCAGTTCCCGATAACTCGGTTACAAAACATGATCATCTCATACAATAAAATTTAGCATCATGTCTTGACCATATCACATCACAACATGCCCTGCAAAAACAAGTTAGATGTCCTCTACTTTGTTGTTGCAAGTTTTACGTGGCTGCTACGGGCTTAGCAAGAACCGTTCTTACCTACGCATCAAAACCACAACAATAGTTTGTCAAGTTGGTGCTGTTTTAACCTTCGCAAGGACCGGGTGTAGCCACACTTGGTTCAACTAAAGTTGGAGAAACTGACACCCGCCAGCCACCAGTGTGCAAAGCACGTCGGTAGAACCAGTCTCGCGTAAGCGTACGCGTAATGTCAGTCCAGGCCGCTTCATCCAACAATACCGCCGAACCAAAGTATGACATGCTGGTAAGAAGTATGACCTATATCGCCCACAACTCACTTGTGTTCTAATCGTGCACAACATCAACGCATAAAACCTAGGCTCTGATACCACTGTTGGGGAACGTAGTAATTTCAGAAAAATTCCTACGCACACGCAAGATCATGGTGATGCATAGCAACAAGAGGGGAGAGTGTTGTCTACGTACCCTCGTAGACCGGAAGCGGAAGCATTAGCACAATGCGGTTGATGTAGTCGTACGGCTTCACGGCCCGACCGATCAAGCACCGAAACTACGGCACCTCCGAGTTCTAGCACACGTTCAGCTCGATGATGATCCCCGGACTCCGATCCAGCAAAGTGTCGGGGAAGAGTTTCGTCAGCACGACGGCATGGTGATGATCTTGATGTTCTACCGTCGCAGGGCTTCGCCTAAGCACCGCTACATTATTATCGGGGATTATGGTGGAGGGGGGCACCGCACACGGCTAAGAGAACGATCACGAAGATCAACTTGTGTGTCTAGAGGTGCCCCCTGCCCCTGTATATAAAGGAGCAAGGGGGAAGGCCGGCCGGCCCTTGAGGCGCGCCAAGGAGGGGGGAGTCCTCCTCCTAGTAGGAGTAGGACTCCCCTTTCCTAGTCTAACTAGGAAGAGGGAAGGAGGAAGGAAAAAGAGGGAGAGGGAGAGGGAAAGAGGGGCCCCGCCCCCCTCCCCTAGTCCAATTTGGACTCCCCATGGGAGGGGGTGCGCCACCTCCTGGGCTGCTGCCCTCTCTCTCCCCTCAGGCCCACTAAGGCCCAATACTTCCCCGGGGGTGTTCCAGTAACCCTTCCGGCACTCTGGTTTTCTCCGAAATCACCCGAAACACTTCCAGTGTCCGAATATAGCCGTCCAATATATCGATCTTTATGTCTCGACCATTTCGAGACTCCTCGTCGTGTCCGTGATCATATCCGGGACTCCGAACAACCTTCGGTACATCAAAATATATAAACTCATAATGAAACTGTCATTGTAACGTTAAGCGTGCGGACCCTACGGGTTCGAGAACAATGTAGACATGACCGAGACACGTCTCCGGTCAATAACCAATAGCGGAACCTGGATGCTCATATTGGCTCCCACATATTCTACGAAGATCTTTTATCGGTCAGACCGCATAACAACATACGTTGTTCCCTTTGTCATCGGTATGTTACTTGCCCGAGATTTGATCGTCGGTATCTCAATACCTAGTTCAATCTCGTTACCGGAAAGTCTCTTTACTTGTTCCGTAATACATCATTCCGCAACTAACTTATTAGTTGCAATGCTTGCAAGGCTTATGTGATGTGCATTACCGAGAGGGCCCAGAGATACCTCTCCGACAATCGGAGTGACAAATCCTAATCTCGAAATACGCCAACCCAACAAGTACCTTCGGAGACACCTGTAGAGCACCTTTATAATCACCCAGTTACGTTGTGATGTTTGGTAGCACACAAAGTTTTCCTTCGGTAAACGGGAGTTGCATAATCTCATAGTCATAGGAACATGTATAAGTCATGAAGAAAGCAATAGCAACAAACTAAACGATCAAGTGCTAAGCTAACGAAAAGGGTCAAGTCAATCACATCATTCTCCTAATGATGTGATCCCGTTAATCAAATGACAACTCATGTCTATGGTTAGGAAACATAACCATCTTTGATTAACGAGCTAGTCAAGTAGAGGCATACTAGTGACACTATGTTTGTCTATGTATTCACACATGTATTATGTTTCCGGTTAATACAATTCTAGCATGAATAATAAACATTTATCATGATATAAGGAAATAAATAATAACTTTATTATTGCCTCTAGGGCATATTTCCTTCACTACGAGCTTTTCCCATACTGATCTTTGATTAGTTACTTTTCCGTTGCCACTGTTACGCTTGCTATAAAACTGCTACTGTTACTTTTGCTACCGTTACCACTACTATCATATAACTTTGCTACTAAATACTTTGCTGCAGATATTAAGTCTTTCAGGTGCGGTTGAATTGACAACTTAGCTGTTTATACTTGAGAATGTTCTTTGGCTCCCCTTGTGTCGAATCAATAAATTTGGGTTGAATACTCTACCCTCGAAAACTGTTGCGGACCCCTATACTTGTGGGTTATCATCACTGCAGTTCTTTTTCCATGTTTTTTAGTGGCCACAATAACCTAGTTTTGGTAACTAGGCCACAATAATCATGGCAACACATGGACTGTTGTAACCATGGGCCTCCTGCGGGCCGTAGGATCCATGGGCCTTCTACGAGTCAGAGGATCCATGGGCCTTTTACAGGTCGTAGGATCCATGGACTTTCTACGAGCCGTAGGATCCATGGGCCTCCTGCAGGCCGTAGGATCCGTGGGCCTTCTATGAGCCGTAGGATCCATGGGCCTTCTACGGGGCGTATAATCATTTCGCCAAACATGGCCGTACTATTCGTGGACCATAACGGGCCATTAATAGGCCGTATTTGATAACGCTATGAAAACAGCCCAACGGGCCCGGTTTGTCTTGATTGGTGATTGATAAACAAGAAGGAAAATGGAAAAGTAGAAAATCTACATGTTTATACCGTTGAGGTCCTTAGTTTAGTCAAGTAGGCGAGGGCATTTCCATCGCGAAGGATTCAATCCAGCCACAGGTTCCCCTACGGCTACCTTGTTACGACTTCACCCCAGTCGAAGACCCCACCGTGGTATGCGCCAATAAGAATCTTCTAGAAGCAGGTTCTCCGGGCACTACGGTAGGACGTGGATCGATCATGACGAGAATGGACTTCTCCGTCATGTAATGGGAGTTAAGGAGTGTAACTATAACCTATTTGTCACAAAGTTCAATACTCTCTAGAGGAGGTAAATCAATGGATACGGGTACGCCTGGTTGAAGCAGCCCCTACACTTCTATGGGTTGCTCCAGCCTCTGCTAGTGGGTGGTTTTTCATTTCTACAACAGGTGCTCATGTATCGCGGGAAGCTAACGCGTCCTTAAACGCCAGTGAGATTGCCTGTCATGTACAATCTATCGTGAATGGCAATCAACCCATCAAGAAACTAGCATAACTTGCCTCTGAGACCGTTTTGCTTGACGAGCTCACCCCGGTTAACGGGCTGAATGTAACCACGGGCTGTATTTGGCCCACAAACGGAACATGCACCGTATCTAACCGAATTCTAGAAATGAGCCCAAGAATAAATGGGCCCTTAGAAGGCCGAATGTTAACACGGGCTGGAAGCGGACGACGGAATAATGGGCCGTTAATGGGTATAAAGTGATACACTATTCATTATGGGCCAGTTTCATCTTGGGCCTTTAATGGGCCGAGAGTTACAAAGGGCCTCATATGGGCCGAAAGAAATCATGGGCCATACATGGGCCGGAAGTTACAACGGGCTGGAATCATATTGGACGGCCCAGATGAAGCTACTGGGCTTAATTCTGATAGGCCGTAACAGGTCGGTAGTAAGCGGGCCATAAATGGGCTATATACGAACATGCCGTTAACAGGCTTTCTGTGGGCCGGCCCGTTACCTTTTGAGCAAGTCAAATGGGTCGGCCTTTTCACCGGAATGGGCCTCTGTTGGGTCGTGCCACGTGTCGACGTATCATAGGCGCCTCCTGTCCAATGAGTGGATGACATCTGTCCAAACGTTGAGCCGACATGTGTTTCCTCTGGCCAATGAGAATTTTACACGTGGAAAATTCCCATTGGTCCGGGCTGTTAACGGGTTATCAGATCCAAAACCGAACCCGATAGCGTAACGGTGTCCCGTTATGGTGGATGCAACGTGTCGGTCACCCTTGATGAAAGCACTTCTATGACATGTGATTTATCGTCATGGAAGTGGACACTTCCGTGATGATAATTTTGGTAATGTCATGGAACACTTCTACGACGGCACAGGTATGAGTATCTTGATTCTGTCATAAATTTGTCATGGATGTACATGCATGACAGAAAACATGACCTACTGTGACAAACACGTATCATCACGGAAGTGTCTTTTCTGTAGTGAGCAGATGCAGACGTTATGAACGTTTGGCAAAACTTGGTATGATGACTACTTGATAGTTTAGTGCACCATGCTTTACGGCTTAGAACCAGGACTTCAAAAACGTTTTGAACGCCATGGAACATATAAGATGTTCCAAGAGCTAAAATTTGTATTTCAGACTCATGCCCAAGTCGAGAGGTATGAGACCTCTGACAAATACTTTGCCTACAAGATGGAGGAGAATAGCTCAACCAGTGAGCATGTGCTCAGAATGTCTGAGCACTACAATCGCTTAAATCAAGTGGGAGTTAATCTTCCAGATAAGATAGTGATTGACAGAGTTCTCTAGTCACTATCACCAAGTTACTAGAACTTCGTGATGAACTATAATATGCAAGGGATGACGAAAGCGACTCCCTGAGCTCTTCGCTATGCTGAAATCGGCGAAGGTAGAAATCAAGAAAAGTATCAAGTGTTGATTGTTGACAAGACCACTAGTTTCAAGTAAAAGGGCAAGGGAAAGAAAGGGAACTTCAAGAAGAATGGCAAGCAAGTTGCCACTCCCATGAAGAAGCCCAATGCTAGACCCAAGCCTGAAACTGAGTGCTTCTACTGCAAAGGAAATGGTCACTGGAAGGGGAACTACCCCAAATACTTGGCGGATAAGAAGGATGGCAAAGTGAACAAAGGTATATTTGATACAGATTATTGATGTGTACTTTACTAGTGTTCATAGTAACCCCTAGGTATTTGATACCGATTCAATTGCTAAGATTAGTAACTCGAAACAGGAATTACAAAATGAACAGAGACTAGTTGAGGGCAAAGCGATGATGTGTGCTAGAAGAGATTCCAAGGTTGATAAGATCACCATCGCATACTCCCTCTACCTTCGGGATTAGTGTTGAACCTAAATAAATGTTATTTGGTATTTGCGTTGAGCATAATATGATTGGATCATGTTTATTGAAATACAGTTATTCATTTAAATCAAAGAATAATTATTGTTCTATTTACATGAATAAAACCTTCTATGGTCATACACTTCAAATAAATGGTTTATTGAATCTCGATCGTAGAAATACACATATTCATAATATTGAAGCCAAAAGATGCAAAGTTAATGATGATAGTGCAACTTATTTGTGGCACTGCCGTTTAGGTCATATTGGTGTAAAGCGCATGAAGAAACTACATGCTGATGGGCTTTTGGAATCACTTGATTATGAATCACTTGATACTTGCGAACCATGCCTCATGGGCAAGATGACTAAGACTCCGTTCTCCGGAACAATGGAGCGAGCAACTAACTTATTGGAAATAATACATACTGATGTATTCGATCCAATGAGTGTTGAGGCTCGTGGCGGTATCATTATTTTCTGACCTTCACAGATGAATTGAGCAGATATGGGTATATCTACCTAATGAAACATAAGTATGAAACATTTGAAAAGTTCAAAGAATTTCAGAGTGAACTGGAAAATCATCATGACAAGAAAATAGAGTTTCTACGATCTGATCATGGAGACGAAATATTTGAGTTACGAGTTTGGTCTTCATTTAAAAACAATGTGGAATAAGTTTCACAACTCATGCCACCTGGAACACCACGGAGTAATGGTGTGTCCTAACGTCGTAACCGTACTTTATTAGATATTGTGCAATCTATGATGTCTCTTACCGATTTACCACTGTCATTTTGGGGTTATGCATAAGAGACAGCTGCATTCACGTTAAATAGGGCATCGTCTAAAAATTCGTTGAGACGACATCGTATGAACTATGGTTTAGCAAGAAACCTAAGCTGTCATTTCTTAAAGTTTGGGGTTGCGATGCTTATGTGAAAAAGTTTTAGCCTGATAAGCTCAAACCAAATCGAAGATGTGCGTCTTCATAGGATACCCAAAACAAACTGTTGGGTACACCTTCTATCACAGATCCGAAGGCAAGATCTTTGTTGCTTAAAATGGATCCTTTTCTAGAGAAGGAGTTTCTCTCGAAAGAAGTGAGTGGGAGGAAAGTAGAACTTGATGGGGTAATTGTACCTTCTCCCGAATTGGAAAGTAGTTCATCACAGAAATCAGTTCCAGTGATGCCTACACCAATTAGTGAGGAAGTTAATGATGATGATCATGAAACTTCGGATCAAGTTACTACTGAACCTCGTAGGTCAACCAAAGTACATCCCGCACCAGAGTGGTACAGTAATCTTGTTCTGGAGGTCATGTTACTTGACCATGACGAACCTACGAACTATGAGGAAGCGATGATGAGCCCAGATTCCGCAAAATGGCTTGAGGCCATGAAATCTGAGATGGGATCCATGTATAAAGAACAAAGTATGGACTTTGATTGATTTGCCCGATGATCAGCGAGCCATTGAGAATAAATGGATCTTCAAGAGGAAGACGGACGCTGATAGTAGTGTTACTATCTACAAAGCTCGAATTGTCGCAAAAGGTTTTCGACAAGTTCAAGGTGTTGACTACGATGAGATTTTCTCACTCGTATCGATGCTTAAAAGTCTATTCGAATCATTTTAGCAGTTGCCGCATTTTATGAAATCTGGCAAATGGATATCAAAACTACATTCCTTAATGGATTTATTAAAAAAAGAGTTGTATATGATGCAACTAGAAGGTTTTGTCAATCCTAAAGATGCTAACAAAGTGTGCAAGCTCCAGCGATCCATCTATGGACTGGTGCAAGCATCTCAGAGTTGGAGTATGCGCTTTGATGAGTTGATCAAAGCATGTAGTTTTATACAGACTTTTGGAGAAACCTGTATTTACAAGAAAGTGAGTGGAAGCTTTGTAGCATTTATGATATTATATGTGGATGACATATTGTTGATCGGAAATGATACTGAATTTCTGGATAGCATAAAAGGATACTTGAATAATAATTTTTCAATGAAAGACCTTGGTAAAGCTGCTTACATATTGGGCATCAAGATCTATAGAGATAGATCAAGACGCTTGATAAATTTTTCAATGAGTACATACCTTGACAAGTTTTTGAACTAGTTCAAAATGGAACAGTCAAAGAAGGAGTTCTTGACTGTGTTGCAAGGTGTGAAGTTGAGTAAAGACTCAAAACCCGACCACGGCAGAAAATAGAAAGAGAATGAAAAAGTCATTCCCTATGCCTCAGTCATAGGTTCTATAAAGCATGCTATGCTGTGTACCAGACCTATTGTATACCTTAGCATGATTTTGGCAAGGGAGTACAATAGTGATCTAGGAGTAGATCACTGGACAACGGTCAAAATTATCCTTAGAGGACTAAGGAAATATTTCTCGGTTATGGAGGTGATAAAAGAGTTCGTTGTAAAGAGTTACGTTGATGCAAGCTTTTGACACCGATCTAGATGACTCTAAGTCTCGATCTAGATACATATTGAAAGTGGGAGCAATTAACTAGAGTAGCTCCATGCAGAGTATTGTGGACACAGAAATTTGCAAAATACATATGGATATGAATGTTGCAGACCCGTAGACTAAACTTCTCTCACAAGCAAAACATGGTCACTCTTTGGGTGTTAATCACATAGCGATGTGAACTAGATTATTGCCTCTAGTAAACCCTTTGGCTATTAGTCACATGGAGATGTGAACTAATCACATAAAGATGTGAACTATTGGTGTTAAATCACATGACGATGTGAACTAGATTATTGACTCTAGTGCAAGTGGGAAACTGAAGGAAATATGCGCTAGAGGCAATAATAAAGTTATTATTTATTTCCTTATATCATGATAAATGTTTATTATTCATGCTAGAATTGTATTAACCGGAAACTTAGTACATGTGTGAATACATAGACAAACAGAGTGTCCCTAGTATGCCTCTACTTGACTAGCTCGTTAATCAAAGATGGTTAAGTTTCCTAGCCATGGACATGTGTTGTCATTTGATGATCGGGATCACATCATTAGAGAATGATGTGATGGACTAGACCCATCCGTTAGCTTAGCACTATGATCGTTTAGTTTATTGCTATTGCTTTCTTCATGACTTATACGTGTTCCTATGACTATGAGATTATGCAACTCCCGAATACCGGAGGAACACTTAGTGTGCTATGAAACGTCACAACGTAACTGGGTGATTATAAAGATGCTCTACAGGTGCCTCCGATGGTGTTTGTTGAGTTGGCATATATCGAGATTAGGATTTGTCACTCCGATTATCAGAGAGGTATCTCTGGGCCCTCTCGGTAATGCACATCACTATAAGCCTTGCAAGCAATGTGACTAATGAGTTAGTTGCGGGATGATGCATTACGTAACGGGTAAAGAGACTTGCCAGTAACGAGATTGAACTAGGTATGAGGATACCGACGATCGAATCTTGGGCAAGTAACATACCGATGACAAAGGGAACAACGTATGTTGTTATGCGGTTTGACCGATAAAGATCTTCGTAGAATATGTAGGAACCAATAGCATCCAGGTTCCGCTATTGGTTATTGACCGGAGATATGTATCGGTCGTGTATACATAGTTCTCGAACCTGTAGGGTCCACGCGCTTAACGTTCGATGATGATCGGTATTATGAGTTTATGTGTTTTGATGTACCAAAGGTAGTTCGGAGTCCCGGATGTGATCACGGACATGACGAGGAGTCTCTAAATGTCTGAGACATAAAGATCGATATATTGGAAGGCTATGTTTGGACATCAGAATGGTTCTGGATGAGTTCGGGCATTTACTAGAGTACCGAGGGGTTACTGGAACCCCCCGGGGAGTCAATGGGCCTTAATGGGCCCTAGTGGACAAAGAGGGCAGCAAGCAAGTGGTGGGGCGCGCCCCCTAGGCCCAAACCGAATTGGTTTAGGGTTTGGGGGGCCGCCCCCCTTCATTCTCCTCTCCTCCTCCTTCCTCCTTCTCCTAGTAGGAATAGGAAGGGGGGGCAAACCTACTTGGAGTAGGATTGGCCCCCCTTGGGTGCGCCTCCTCCTAGGCCGGCCCTCTCCTCCTCCCCCCTTTTTATACGGGGGAGGGGGCACCCCATAGACACACAAGTTGATTGTTTAGCCGTGTGCGGTGCCCCCCTCCACAAAATTCCACCGAAGGTCATATCGTTGTAGTGCTTAGGCAAAGCCCTGCGTCGGTAACTTCATCATCACCGTCATCACGCCATCGTGCTGACAAAACTCTCCCTTGGCCTCAGCTGGATCAAGAGTACGAGGGACGTCACTGAGCTGAACGTGTGCAGATCACGGAGGTGCCGTGCATTCGGTACTTGATCGGTTGGATTGCGAAGACGTTCAACTACATCAACCTCGTTTCATAAACGCTTCCGCTATCGGTCTACGAGGGTACATAGACATACTCTCCCCCTCTTGTTGCTATGCATCTCCTAGATAGATCTTGTGTGATCGTAGGAAATTTTCGAAATACTGCGTTCCCCAACAATAAGTTCACTAGGAGTCTTATCGAAGAAACTACTACATACATAAAGGCCCCTTTGCCAAATTTGCCAGTTCATGGGCTACCATATTTGCCTCTCTGGGGCAATGCACAAAGGAAGTATAAAGAAAATCACATGCCATGTGATAACAGTCGTCGAAGATTGCTGCTGTTGGTCCTGCCGATCTTCCTCCCTCATTCATTGTATTCACCACTTCCAAATTATCAGAGTTAATGATGACCTTATTACAGCCTACAGTCTGTGCTAAAGATAAACCATATCGCAATGTAGTTGCTTCGGCTGAAAGAACATCATAACAGAAATCAAGTTTCCAATTACCCGCGATGATAAAATTACCTTTGTCATCTCTGATGATTGCACCTGTCGTCCCTACAAGAAGATCATCGTCAAAGGAGGCATCCACATTCAATTTCACATGTCCTCTAGGCAGGAGTTCCCATCCTCCTGTTTTCCTCTTAGCTTTAGGGGCGGCCGCAGAAGTGTAGTTAGCTGTAAGGACTCTAACAGAAGTAGCAATCTGGTTAGCAGTTTGAACCTTTTCTCCATGGCATAGCTTTCTCCTTTCCCACCATAGGTACCAGCAGGTTATTGCTATCATTTCATGCATCTTTTCCTGTTTCTGGCCCATCATTTCATGTGTGGCATCTCCAATAGGAATCTAAATATGCTTTCTCCCGCCCTATTAATGAGACAAGCCTTTTGAATTAGTTTCTCCAAAGCAAGCTCTTTCCAAACGTTCCTTGCGGTAGGGCATTGAAACAACACATGAGCCATAGTGTCAGCCCCTTCCTTGCAACAGGGGCATTGCGGCGACACCTTGATATGTCTCTGGGCCAAATTGACACCACATGCTAGGGTACCATGCAACACTTTCCAAGTGAAAATTCCGACTTTTGTCGGGCAGCCTAGTTCCCAAACTTTCTTCCACACACTCACGTTTTGTGGTGCACCTTGGCCATTTGACCAACGGAGATTATTCCCAAACTTGTGATCCCATTCCACATAGTATGCCGATTTGACAGAGAACTAAAAATTCCTTGACATTCCCCATGCTAGGAAATCCTCCATGTCGTAGTTTGGTAATGGTATAGCTAATATTCGGTTGCAATCAACATGCAAAAACGTTTGTCTTACGAGTTCCTCATCCCATTGACCTGTACCGGGATCGATTAAATCATGAACTTTAGATAGGGTCTGGTTGCCCCGTGGGGTTATTACCTTCCTATTCCGATTTCCTTGTAGCCATGCATCATTCCAGATATTTATTTTCCGTCCATCCCCTACTCTCCAAATGCATCCCTGCTTTAGAGTATTCACGCCTGCCATTATACTTTGCCATGTAAAAGATGAACCTTTCTTTAGTTTTGCATTGATCAGCTCACCATCTGGAAAATATTTAGCCTTAAGAGCCGTTGCACACAAAGAGTCTAGGTTATCAATAAGCCTCCATGCTTGCTTAGCCAGGAGTGCCAAATTAAAACAATGGATATCCCTAAAGCCCAATTCTCCTTTACTCTTTGGCACACATAATTTCCACCAAGCCATCCAATGCATTCTCTTTTGGTTGTCGCTGTCTCCCCACCAGTAATGCGACATCGCGTCAGATATTCCTTTACATGTTTGTTTAGGAATTTTAAAGACCGACATTGCATACGATGGTATAGTCTGTGCAACTGATTTGAGAAGAACTTCCTTAGAGCAACTCTAGAGACCCCGCATCCCGCCCCGACCCGTAAAATAACCGCCAAAATGCGGGTCCGGGCGGAAAAACTAGCCCGATCAGACCCCGCATCCCGCCCCAGCCCGCAAAAATTTGAGGGGCGCGACAAAATCCCGACCCCAACTCGGGAAAACGCGGGTTTCCCCCTCGTGGCTGCGGTGCCCCACATATAAGCGGAAGCGGTTGGTGGGGGGACATTTCACCCCGTGCTTTCCCCCACCAACCACCTCTCCTCTCCCCCTCGCGCCGCCGCCAGCCGCCGCCCAAGATTCCGGCGAAGGCAGCCGGCAGGAGCACGCCGAAAGGCCGCCACGCGCACGAGGCCTCCCCTCCCTTCCCCCTGCGTCGGCGGGCCGCCGGATTTGCAGATCTGCGGCACTTGAACGCGGGCCGCCGGATTTCCATTGGATTTGGCTTTTTTCGGCCGCCGGTTGCTGCCCCAAGCGATGGAGTGGTCGGGGAGCCTCTCCCGCAGCCCAGGCAAGGGCGCATCGCCGCATGCAGGTACGGGTTCGTCCGTCCGCCGCCGACGAAGGTTTGCGGGTATGGATTCGTCCGGCCGTCCACCGGGCTCGACGCTCGTGCAGCGTCTTTGTGGCTTGCCGATGCCACTCATATAGTGCGATGACTGCACGCGGAAAGTGTTGCGGCTCACTTCGGGCACGCCGAAGCACCCCGGATGGGTGTTCTTCAAATGCGAAAACGACGAGGTACGTGCACTTGCGGTAGCTCATTTGATAGCTCATTCTTTAGTTCAATTGCGGTAGTTCACTTCGAGCTTGCTCATTATTTTGTGTAGGACGATGGATGCTCATTTTGGTTTTGGGAAGGCCAATACATTGATTTATTGATAGAAAAAAACTTAATAGATGTTGGTGCACTCCTTAGTACAATCGAGAGCAATGATGCGGCTGCATGTGCAACTAGAGGGGAAGCAACGTCTACTTCTTTCGAACCAAAGATGAAGAAAGAAGAATGCAAAATCAAGAATCCGCGGATCAACAATGAATGCATGGACAAGATATTAGTCCAACTTGTGGGAGCAGTTATGGAAGTTGGAAATCTTCCGAAATGCATATTTGTGGTTCTTGTTTTCTTCGATTTTTGCTATTCTAGCAAAGATTTGGTGATGTCTTTTATATGTAATGTTGTTGCAAAAGTAAAGAAATGCATTATGCTAGATCAATTTAAGTTGCAAATTTAAGTTTTGCGGGCCGGGAGAAGCTGCGCCAGATCAGACGCCGCAAAGCCGATCCGTAAAAAATAATATTCCGAAAATATCTTTTTTACGGGTCCATTATGCGGAGTCTGCAGTTGTGGCCATCCGCGCTGGCCCGCAAAGACGTTTTTGCGTGAACTACAAACACGTTTTGCGGGTCGAGAGGATGCGGGGTATGCTAGAGTTGCTCTTACCGCCCAAGGATAGCTGTCTTTCTTTCGATCCATTAACTCTGCTCAAAACCCGATCCATCGAATACTGAAAACAATCTGTTTTATCCATCCCTGCTTTCCTTTATAGAGTTCAGATCAACTTGGATTAGGAGATCAGGTAATAAGGGGGCTCATGTGTTGGCCCGAGAAGGTGTTCATCTAGATGCTGACAGGTTTTGGTTTCTGCAGCCTCCAGACTGCATTCTACATGTTTTGTCAGACGAAATTGGTGTGGGAGCTTAAATAAAGTGCGTGGTTGATTCTAAAAAAAAAGAAAAAGTTCAGGCCGTGCCATGTTGAGCCGACCCGTCAGGTTTGCCTAAAATTGTCGGGATCGTCTGGTCCGAACTTTTTGAGGTTTGAGGTCCATTTGATGATTCGCGTTTTGAGTTGCCTCCCTACAGCTGCGGGTTCGGGTAATTATCTCCGTCCAACCGCAGACGCCCTCCAAACCCCTCATCTAAACACAGCCTGAATCCTGATGCGATGGCGTTAGCCACCGCCGCCGCCCTGCCGGCGACAGCAGCGGCCACCTCGACGTCGTTTCCGTCTCTCCTCCAACACCACTCACCCGGCAGCCGCCGAACGGTCACAGCCCTGGCCTTCGCGCGGCGCTTCCGCAGCAAAAACCCTAGCCCCTTCCGCTCCGGCAGCAAGGCCGCCGCCCCGACCCCGACCCCGGCCCACGCCCCCGCCCCCGAAGACGACTTCGGCGGCCTCGAGGGAGAGCTCTGGCGCCTCCGCCGCCGCACGGAGCTGCGATTCCAGCGCCTCGCCGCGGAGGCCGACGAAGCCTACAGCGACCTCCGCTCCTGCGTCCGCGTCGTCGGCGGGGACCGCCTGGTCCTGACCTTCCGCCGCTCGTCGCTGCGCTTCGCCGCATTCGCCCTTCTCTGGTCCCTCGCTCTCTCCGCCGCGGCCTGGGCGTCGCTGGGGCTGGCCTTGCGGGCTTGGCGCCAGCTATGGGGGCGGGGTTGGTGGGAACGACCGGAAGGCGGAGCTGTGGTGACGAAGCGGGACCGGAGCATGGGAGGGAAGGAGGTGGTGGTGGCTGTATCGTCTCCTGTGCTGCCTCCGGTCAGCCGCGTCCAGGAGCCCGCAAGGAAGGTCAGGAGGAAGGAACCACAGGGAAGGGTCCCAGAGTGGTGGCCTGAGGTAGAAACCGAGTTGGTGGAACTGGGGCAAGAAGCGGAGAGGTGGGCGATATTGGCCAATAGATTGGTCCGAGGTGAATGCCTGCATATATCTCAAACTATCCTGTTCTGTTTCTAGTTCAAACATTAAAACATATGGAGTTAACAGGAATATTGAACGTAATCAGATTGCATATAAAATAAGCATATCGATCAGAAAAATAGAATAGTATCAACTTTCTAGGTTCATTTATACTTGTCAGAACTCAAAAATAGAAGTGTATCATTTTGAATGCCCGATGAACAATAATAGAACTGTGCTAGTAGCACTGTTTTATTTGTTCTGAGCATTTCTTTCACTAATAGGCAAAACCAACTTTTGTTTTTGAGTCTAGATGGATGCAGATTTTTTCTACTATCACTGCCATGTGTGAGATTTGGCTGAATTTTGGTTTGACCCAAAAAGAGAAGGAGTAACATCCTTTACAAATTAAACCCAAACATTTGAATGGTGTCTGGCCTCAGTCTTAGTTTCTTGGTATTGATTAGAACATGTAACTTGTGTGTCTTCATTGTGGTAGTCCAAACTTCAAATACGGATCCTTGAGGTCATGGAAGATAAAATTACCTCTTATAATTGTTGCCACTTTCCTTCACATAACAGGAGGTGATGCAAAGTACTAGATAACTAATAGTCTAATAGTGTTACCCTTTTTCATTGGCAGGTAATGTAGGCCATCTTATCATACTCCTGAGAACTTCCATGCTGATTCACTTATCAAAACCTTAAATCTTTCCATGTTCCAGCAATCATTGACAATAGGGTTGCGGGGAGGGATTACAGATACGATGATGCAGTTCAAGTTAGTCTTCGTACCTTTAACATTATGGTGTTATAATATTTTATTTTTTTTGCATATTTGTATCAACTTTGAATTTGAGAAGTGCTGGCATGCTCTTCTTGCTATATAGCCTTCTGTACCAGGCAGTTAGGATTTTTTTTTCCATGGGAAGTAGGTCGACATTCAGAGAGATAACACAAATTCGCAATCTGATAGAACGCCATGGTCCTCTAGATTACGTTCTTACTGTTTAATACTGCAATATCCCTATGGATTCCAACCATTTCTATTGGATTGTTTGGCTAACATATACCTCTTGCTAGATCTTGGTCTCTGTTTGGCCGAGCACCGGCTTCAAAATTTGAGCTCTGAAAAGCTAGCTATGGAACAGTCTAGTTTTACTGTTTTGGTAGAAGGAGACGTGCAGCTGGCCAGAGGTTGCTTGCTCCAGCTTATCAAAAATGCACATTAAGCTTGTCTGGCTCTGGCTTAAGCATTGGTGGAGCTTGGAGAGTTGTACTCGCCGGCTTCAGCTTGTTCCTAGAAGCTAGAAGCCAGGAGCTGCAGCCTGGCATATAGTCACATAATTGCATAAAATAATATTTTCTTGTTGGGCACCTTACACATAGAATTTTAATTCTGATATTTTATTGCCTACTGTAATTTTGATTTTGAAGCCAGCATCACCAACTGTGAACTAAAAGCAATCTGTATGCGACTGAAGTAATATTGATTAGAAATTCATCACAACCCTGCTTCCTTGGACTTGACGGCATGTGTGTTGGTCACCACATTGATTTGTTTACATAAATCAGCCTAATTATTCTAGCAATGTCATTTATAGGCATGATTCTTAGATATCTTATTGCAAATATTATTATGTAATGATTTAAGATTTACTTTGTGTTGAATAAATCTCCCAATCTTCGGAGCAGCAGAAAACTGTTGGAATAATTTTTCAGTTTGTCAAACATGTCATCTTGCTGTTCCTTAATTATTCCTTGTATTTTAATGCAGCTAAGGCAGTTATGCAAGATATCAGGAGTAAAGGTCTCATTTGACGCAGAAAATGCACGCGATTCTTTCTATAGGGCAACAACAGGCTTTGTTCTGGACGATTGCAGCAGGTGTGTTCTGTTTCAGGACAGCATTTTTTGTGTATTTCATGTCACATTCAGCTCTTCATGGCAACTATCTACTTTGAAGAAACTGTTGTAATTATTTTAATTTTATTGCTTATTCGATACACATGTTCCTGATATTTTATTCTTACTAAAGAACAGCAGAAGACATGGGGACAACACAAATTAATGGAGAGAATCCAAGAGATTTTCTTGCTGGTCTTTCTGTGAATATTGGGTTGGACAAGTTCCGTGCTGCCACACTTATTTGTGCATCAGTTGCTGCTCGCACTCGTGCGTGTCTCTTGCAATGCTGGGTATGGATTTTTGTAGGATTTTAGACTTGTTTATGACCTTGCATATGTATCAATCATGTTGATTCTATCTGTCATTGCCCGCAGGCTCTAGAGATTCAGGGAAAACGAACGGAGGCACTAGATGAGCTTGTAAAGATCTGTAGAATTCATCGTGTATTCCCTCCAGAAGAAAATTCTGTATGTATTTTGTTTTTGAGCTCGGCAATTTCTTTCTCAGTGTTACTGTTTTCTTTTGCGATCCATTTTCATCCTTTAGTTTCTCAAGAGTTGCAAAGTTGTGATTCCCTCGCCCAACAGTGTGTTGTGCAAGTGCATACGGCCATACGTTGTCCTATATATGATTTATTTATGTTTTCACAGCGTGTAAATCCAAGGGAGACAACTGTAGTAAAACTCTTAGACCAAGTTAAACTTTTGAGCTGAGGGAAGAAAGAGGAGCTGAGTTGCTATGGTTTTCCATGGTTTATCCCACTTGGGGGCTGGCTGTAGTGTGAATACTAGGTGATTGCATGTCTGTAGCAGCGAAGACTAGGTTTCATGTACTAGTTACATAATCAACTCTGGCATGCTGCTATATTTCCAACGTAATATTTGGCTTAGACTACCTGAGTTGTCTCACTATATGGCTATGCATACAAATAATTTAAACTTAAAAAACCTAGGGTTCTTTGGGCATTGTTCAATGTTATTGTGTATATATCCTCCTATTGGTGAGAAAAAACATGATTCATGCAAGCTCTTTTTTTTGTCTCTTGCAGGCAGAAATGGAAATGGTCGCTGGTGGACTTAAAAAGAATTTGGAAGTTGCAGAGAGGGTTCACCTTCTCTCTCTATACAGGGGCGTATGTACTACTGGTGTCAAAACCGCTGCAGAAGCTCTTGGTCTGGTAAGTAGTTGCCAATGACCTGCGATCTACTCCCTCCGTGCCACAATATAGGACGGTTTTACAAGCTAACAAAGCTTGCAAAAACGTCTTATATTGTGGGACGGAGGGAGTGCAACATTAAAGTGTTGTTGTTCGTGAAAATTGCGCACCTAAATACTAAGTCAGTTTATCTTAGTCTGTTTTAAGGAAACCAGAGTTCCCAGGATGTGCAAGATTATTCCAATGAAAATGACATCCTAGAAACGTTAATTGTATGAATATGGCAAAAAGTCAAGAGCATAGAACCCAATTTATCTTCACAGCAATATAAGAGACATGCTCCTCAATTTTAACTTGTATGGTATACAAACTTTTAAATCGCGGGCGAAAATTGCACGATCGCGGCGCGATCGCTGGCTGGAAGCCTCCCCGCGACGCGATGCCTGAAAAAACGCGATCTGTGGTTAATCACGCGATCGCTGCACGAAACGGCGCAAAACTCATTTGCGCTCGCTGCAATTTCGCTGGGACGGCCTGAAACAGAGGCCCAACAAGAGCCAGGCCCACATTTGCCCCGATAGAGAGGACAGAGGAGCAGCTCATCCAGAAAACCTAACTCATCGTTATCCCCATTCCCTTCTCAGCTGCTGCTGCGGCTGCGCGGTTCTTCCCAGCTGCGCTCGGTGGGCCGGCGGCTGCTTCGCCGGAAGTCGGATGCACTGATGTGCGAGGCAGCAAAGCGGAGACCAGAGCACCTGGCAGGAGCCGCAACCTATACTGCTGCGGACACGCCAACGCTGCGACCGGCGACGAAGGCCTCTGCAGGACGACGTCGATGTGTCCACACTCCATAATGATAGCTCAGTCTCACACGGTTCCAACTCCCAGTATATCTCCAGGAGGTACAGGATTGCTCTGATCCTCTCTAATCTCTATCGTTTTTTTGATTCAATACAAGCAACAGAGCATGTCAGCCTATTGGTATTGCACGACTTGTAGGTTGTAGCATAGATTTTCAACACTGCTTCGAAGAAAATCCTCTGTTTTCTGCTGAAAATCATCTGTTTCTTCAGACAAACATGCATATGTACTGTTCCCGCTAAATGGCATAGCGGCCACTATCGCCCGCTATAGCGGCCGTAGCGTTTTGACGAGCCAGCCGCTAAATCCTTTTGCCCGTGATCTTAAACTTTGATGGTATACTTCTAGGGTTCGTGTATGGACTTGTGTATGTATGTGAACATGGTCTCCGCATCAAACATCTGTAGATGATTTTTTTGGAAGTTAACATCTTTAGATGAATTGAACCAGAACAAAATTACTGGATATGATTCTGAAGGCTTTGACTTTCTGCAAGCACTTAACCTTTTCCACTTTTTTTTCTTTGAGAAAATGCAAAAGATTTTGCGCTTCATTTCATTGAACAGGAAGAGAACAACAGTACAGGTACAACCTCCCAGGAGGAGGGACACACGCACACACACCACCGTCCTCACCAAACGAGCAGGTGAGGAGGTGCCACCAAGTACTGACCGCAACGACGAAAGGTCTCCCCTTGTTCAGCCTCCAACCATGAATGGCGAGGTAGGTAGATTCAGGCCTCAAGGCCGCGTCACAGCCGTTGCCAGGCGCCTCCGAAGAAGACCACATCTCTAGGGCTGTCCGGGCCAACGTACCTTCCACCCATATGTGCCTAGGAGTCGGCAGGTGGATGGCAGGACCCAGCCAGAACTAGCGAAGCAATCTTCTTGGACATGCTGGCGCCGGTGTACATAGCACCCCAGACGCCCACGCTCTATGCTGCAGCCCACATCACAACGTTGCATTGCCAGCAGGCCTCTTCGGAAAGACCGGGGAGGCCACCATCTCCAGCTGCCGCATAACCTTTTCCACTTTTGAGTCATCCTAAAAGTAAATAGTAAAAAATGAGCACATTTACACTAAAAAAGGACTTACATTTTCATGCAAACCCTGGCCGTTACCCAAGGTCTCCTTTGTCATTCTCGTACGGCAGCCTCGTCAGCGGCCAGAGGAGTGGTGACCCGCCCCGTCCGTTTTTCTTGGTTCTAGTAGGCCCATGTTCCCCTTAGGTTTTGGTTCCCTCGTGGCATCTGAGGAGGTGATGGCGCTGGCGCATTGGAATAAGGTTTCTCCAGTGTCTCTCTACCAGTCTACCTCGACGACGTCCGATCCAGCGTCAGCAAAAGGTCTGTGAGGGTATGACGAGGGCGTTTGCAGGTGTCCCTTCCCCTTACTGCTGGTTCAGTGAAAATTTTCAGCTCCAGCTGGCGGTGTGAAGTCGAAGGAAGAAGGGGAGCCTTGGCGCAGTGGTAAAGCTGCTGCCTTGTGACCATGAGGTCATGGGTTCAAGTCCTGGAAACAGCCTCTTACAGAAATGTAGGGAAAGGCTGCGTACAATAGACCCAAAGTGGTCGGACCCTTCCCCAGACCCTGCGCAAGCAGGAGCTACATGCACTGGGGCTGCCCTTTGGTCGTTTTGTGTCTTCTTGTTTTTCCATTGTACTAGCTACTGTTTTCCTTGATACTTGTCAGATATAAGATGCCCTTTGGGTGTCTTATCTAAAAAAAAATGTGTAGGGAGGAAATATTTGATGGAAAAGATATAAGGGTTGATAGGAATGGCAACCTTGTTCAGCTTTAGCTCGAATGGCATTCTTAAATACATACTTCAGTTCTCTAATGGTATTGTCTTCCTGCCTTGCAGAGCTTGCCGGACCAATGAGAACATGAGCAGTAAAAGGGTCCATTATTTTTGTAGTTCCAGCTTGGCGTTGTCATGCCTCGGTAACGGTTGGAGGCTTCAGGCCGTTGAAATATTCACAATTGAAGCCTTTGGCATCCTCGGTTTTCTGAAGTTGCAGAATATGAGAGGTATTTAATTCGAGGAATTAACATGAGGCATAATACGTCATAAGTTTTCCTAGCAGCACAAAAGGTCTAAAGCATTTCAAACAAAGACGGTATAAGGCAGTACATATGAACACGCTACCTTGTGCATAGTTCGGCCAACACATCCAAAACAGGTTCTCTTGTAAGACATACACACAGTTTTGCTGGTGTCGTTGAACAATGGCAGCAGTGGCTCATCGATGTAGCCGTGTAGGATGCAGTTGTAGAGCAGGACAGTGTAGTGGAGGTAGACAGTTCAGGATAGTGGCATGTATTTGCTTGGTCCGAAAAACTTTATTGCCATCATTTCTGTCTGAAGGCTTGGAGATCACCGCTTCTCTTCTACTCGGTGCATTTCTGAGAAGAGTCGGCCATGGTTTGGATGGCCAAGTACTACTGTTTATGGGTCTGATCGTCTGAGAATGGATGGAACAAGAGAACTATTGAAACGATGTGAGAGTTGTAGTGGAGGTAGGCAATGCCGCAAGTGGTCACGTAGTTGTGCTCTCTAAAATAAATAAATCTTATTACCATGTTTTTATGATTGAAGTAGAAGGACAAAATCTTATTGCTAGGTTCTCGTGATTGCAAGGGATAAGGATATATATACGAGAACAAAAGCATATATCCTTTCTTCCAATCTTATCAATAGTCAAAGGCACTAAAAAAAACGCATTAAACCCTACATATATATGGACGGAGGGAGTAAAGTAAATCACTTGTCTATGAACTAACAAATCCGGTGGATTATGGGACCCACTATTGGTGAGTCGCCTGATATCTTTTGTGTAAGTCAACTTTTTGGATCGGCCTCCTTGAGCTATTCCTCCTGCAGTGTCCCGCTCCGCTCGCCGCCGGGTCCCAACCTTGCGCGAGGACATTGTCAATCTGAGTGGGAATCAAATATTAGAAGCCCCCCCCCCCCCCCCCCCCCCTCACAAAGTCTTTTCTACCTAAGATGCCACACAAGCCGCATCGTCTCCGACTCCAGCTTGTTCCTGACTTGGCCTTAGAGCTCCGCCTCGCCCGCTCTTTCTTCTCCCACGAAATCGACTTACCTTAACTGCAAATTCATGCAACTTACAAATTGTTGTTGCGGTTATGCATGCAACACACACAAGCTTCACATATCTCAAGCGGAACACACAACATTACAAATCTTTCAACAACTTGAAATTATATTGCACCTGATCTAGAACTCTAGTACATGTGTCTGTAATTGCCAAAAATGCCCTCTGACTTATAGCAACATGTTTCTCCAAATTTAGTCTATATGGGCATGCCTGACACTCCTATGTCTTCAAAGCAACGTGGACGTGCCTGTGAACGTGGATAGATTGGCTAAAAGCAGGAGACAGGAACACAAAATTTTTCCATGCAAAATCAGTATGGCGGGCAAGGAAAGATAGAGTTAAGAAGTTGGAAGATGCTCAAGGTGTTGTGCATACGGGGATTAAGGAGATGGGGAAGGCCGCTACAGATTATTTTGAGGAGCTGTTTTCGGCTGACCCAAGTCTTGATCACGGCCAAGTCACTGATTTGTTTGAGGCTGTTGTAACTCCGCAAATAAATGATGTTTTATGTGCGGAATTCTCAGACAAGGAGATTGGAGACGCTCTGTTCCAAATTGGACCTCTAAAAGCGCCGGGTCCGGATGGCTTCCCCGTGCGGTTTTTTCAGCGTAACTGGGGGACAATGAAGGAAGGTATAATTGCTGCGGTAAAAAATTTCTTCCAATGTGGGATAATGCCTGAAAATGTCAATGATACTATCATTGTAATGATCCCGAAAATTGATAACCCTGTGAAAATCACGGATTTCCGCCCCATAAGTTTATGTAATGTGGTTTACAAAGTGGTCTCAAAATGCTTAGTAAACCGGTTAAGGCCTGTTCTAGATGAGATTATTTCGCCTTCGCAAAGTGCTTTTATTCCTGGATGTATGATTACCGACAATGCCTATGTTGCCTTTGAATGTATTCATCATATAAAGCAAGAGAAGGACCCTACCAGGAGTTATTGTGCTTATAAGCTTGATCTCTCAAAAGCCTATGATAGAGTGGACTGGAATTACCTTAGGCAAACGATGCAAAAGCTTGGCTTTGCTCACCGGTGGGTTGACTGGATTATGTCATGTGTGACCTCGGTGAGATACTCAGTAAAATTCAATGAAGTCATCTTGGATTCGTTTGCACCGTCGCGTGGTCTTCGGCAAGGTGATCCGCTGTCCCATATTTATTCTTGTTTGTTGCTGACGGTCTCTCTGCTCTTATCACTAAAGGGATTGATACCGGTAATATTTCTCCGCTGAAAATTACTAGAAGTGCACCGGGAGTCTCACACTTATTATTCGCGGATGACACGCTCTTGTTTTTCAAGTCGTGTGACCAAGAAGCACAAAATATTAAAAGCACTCTGGAAGTTTATGCAAATGCCACGGGGCAGCTGTTAAACCCTGCCAAATGCTCCATGATGGTGGGTGGCTCATGTCCGGAAGGAACCAGAGACGGAGTAAAAAATATTTTGCAAGTAACCACGATAGAGTTTGAAGAGAAATATTTGGGACTGCCCACTCCGGATGGCCGTATGTCAAAAGGAAAATTTCAGAACCTGCAAGTAAAACTTTCAAATCAATTGTTTGCTTATGATGGGCACCCTACTCAAGCGGGAAAGGAAGTGTTAATCCGTGCTGTTGCTCAATCTATCCCTACTTATATTATGAGTGTGTTCAAGCTCCCGCTGGAGGTATGTGATGATCTAAACCACATGGTTAGGAACTATTTTTGGGGTGCAGAAAAAGGAAAGAGGAAAACATATTGATACGCATGGGAGAAAATGACTAGGCCAAGGAAACAAGGCGGCCTTGGTTTTAAAGACTTTCGTCTATTTAACCAAGCGCTCCTTGCTCGTCAGGTGTGGCGAATATTAGAGTTCCCAAACAGTTTATGCTCAAGGCTCTTTAAAGCGAAGTATTTCCCAAATGGGCGCCTACTGGATACGGTGTTCACTAGTAACCCATCACCTACATGGCAGGCCATTGCCTATGGTCTCGAACTTCTGAAAAAAGGCGTGGTCTGGAGAATCGGAAATGGTCAGAGTGTACGTATATGGAGAGATCGATGGATAGCACGCGAGCCAACCGGAGGCTTGATTTCACAGCGTGGTAGGTGCCGCCTAAAGTGGGTCTCGGAGCTTCTGAATATCCATGGTAATTGGAACTTTGACAAAATAAATCAGTTCTTTCTCCCGGTCGACATTGTTGAAATTCAGAAAATAAAACCATCTGCTCGGCTAGAGGAAGACTTTGTTGCTTGGGGGCCTGAAAAAAGTGGAGTTTTTACTGTACGTAGTGCGTATAAACTGGCTAGTGATGAATGCTCAAATCCTAATGAGGTCTCTACAAGTTCCCGGCCGGATGGAACAAGAGAAGCATGGAAATTTATATGGCAAAGTTCTGTACCACCAAAGGTTCAGTCTTTTGCTTGGAGGTTAGCTACAGATTCGCTAGCAAATTGGACAAATAAAGTGAAAAGGAACTTGGAAGTCTCAGGTACATGCCCTGTGTGTGGTATGGAGGAGGAGGACTCGTTCCATGTGTTTTGCACCTGTAATCATGCTGTGTTCCTATGGAAGGCCATGGCGAAGGAATGGACATTGCCGGACCGTCTAAGCATCATACATGTTGGGCGTGATTGGTTCCTTCATCTCCTGTCGAAACTGCATGAAGAGGAGAGAGCTAGGATTATGATGCTATTCTGGCGAATCTCGTATGTGCGTAACGAAATTGTGCATGCAAAACAGCCACCGCCCGTGGATGTTTTTGTGCGCTTCCTGTCCAGCTATCTGTCATCCCTAAACTCTATTCATATATGCTCAAGTGATGCTTTAGTGAAAGGAAAAATGTCAGCTGCATGTCTTCAGATTCCCGATCAGGACATATACAGAGTTGATGAAGTGGGTGGTTCTTGGTCCGCTCCAGCAGTGGGCAGAGTCAAACTCAACACGGATGCCTCGGTCCTGGGCTTTACGGCGGGAGCCGGAATGATCCTAAGGGATCACGAAGGAGAAATTGTTTTCAGTGCTTGCAGACTTCTCTATGCATGTGATGATGTGCTGGAGGCAGAGTTACTTGCAATAAGGGAGGAAATTTCTTTGGCCCTTCAGTGGAGCATCTTACCAATAGATGTGGAATCTGATTGTTTAGAGGCTGTCAATATGATTAAGACAGGGAATAGCAACAAATCTAAATATGCTTTCATTATCAGGGAGATCATTAGTAGTTTGGGAGAAAGGAATTCTTACATTACTCATATTCGTCGGAGCTGTAATAGGGTTAGTCATGCCTTGGCAAATTTTGGTAGGTTGCAACGCCGAACTTTGGTTTGGCTAGGCTCTGGTCCGGATGATGTTTTGGCACTTGTGGGACGAATTGTATTCTCTGATACTTGAGTAATGAAAGAATTCATTCGCAAAAAAAAAACACACACACACGACACTCTTCTGACAGCCATGAACCGCGTTGCATCCGGTGATGTTAATAACTGGACCAAGCCGTATCGGATGGCATGCATCATGCAATGCAACGCATCGTGTCGGATGACAAATTACCGAGAGAGAAGGGAATAAGAATTGTTTGTCGATGCATGTAAGCATAACTGGGGTTCAAAGAGATCTCAGACAACACTTTCTATAATAAACAATCCCGAGGACGAAGAAAATGTTTATGCTTTCTGTTAGTGCGAAGTATACTTTGTACTCCACGAAGCTGTACGTAAAAAGTAGAGTATCATGTCTCTCTGACTGGGTCTCTGTTTGGAACATAAATACATGGTCGCCTACAATGTGCTTGAACTGTCACTATCTGCTTAATGTTACTCAAAATTTGCATCTGCAACGCAATCACTAGCGTAACAGATTGTGTCATTGTGTGAAGGTTACTTGTGCGATTCTTAAGCAAATTAACGAGCTAGCTATGCTCGAGATGGAGATGGGTGATCATATATAATTGGTCGATATGGAGATGGGTTGACGGACCGACGGACTGGTGTTTGTGCATGCAATCGCACCGTGTAGCAGTTGGGAAAAATGGTGCCGCCGCGGGTTATACCGAGTCAAGAACAAATACTGGATCGTCGTCGTGTGGCTTTAATAGCTGCTTCCATGAACTGATCTACCTAACCGCAGCAAAACTATTCTTGCTTACTCGTATAGCTACAAAGCAAGGGTGTTATTATTAAACCTATTAAGAGGCGCTAGAATGGTGGCCAACCAGCTACGCCATGTGGCGCATGTTGGTTGGTCATGATGATAAATTCTTTTTTAGAGTTTTTTAATGGCAGAGACATTTTTTTTGAGAGAAGTTTTTCTATTTTTTTTTCTTTTTTGCTTTTAAGATGGTTGTGATGTCCAGTGACGTGAGAATATTTTTTATTTTTTTAATATGATGATGAGGTGTGCATAGCTTTCTCTTAAACGGTCCGCAATTAAACCTATTAAGATGCGCTAGAATGGTGACCAACCAGCTACGCCATGTGGCACATGTTGGTTGGTCATGATGATAAATTCTTTTTTAGAGTTTTTTAATGGCAGGGACACTTTTTTTGAGAGAAGTTTTTCTAGATTTTTTCTTTCTTGCTTTTAAGATGGTTGTGATGTCCACGTGACGTGAGAATATTTTTTTATTTTTTTGACATAATGATGAGGTGCACATAGCTTTCTCTTAAATGGCCCACAATTAAATTAAGAGACGCTAGAATGGTGGCCAACCAGCTACGCCATGTGGCGCATGTTGGTTGGTCATGATGAGAAATTCCTTTTTAGAGTTTTTCTTAATGGCAGGGGCACTTTTTTTAAGAGAAGTTTTTCTAGATTTTTTCTTTTTTTGCTTTTAAAATGGTTGTGATGTCTACGTGACGTGAGAATTTTTTAATATATTTTTGACATGATGATGAGGTACGCATAGTTTTCTCTTAAATGGCCTGCAATAGCGGGCCCCAACCACCAGTATAGCTTCATTGGCACGCAGCACACATGAATCTGCCCTACTCCGTACACGCATGTAACAAAGCATACAATGTTCCTTGTTCATTCTCTTGTTTGAATATTTCTTAAACCCCATCCACCCGGAATTACAGGTTACTTAGCCTAAAACTGGATGCGTTAGTAACTAGGAATTAATGTGCACTTTAGTTTGATAGTCGAGCTCGATCCTTTTTGGATTCTATGGAAAAAAATGTAACTCCGCCGTTCAGTAATACAAGATGTTTGGATATTTTAATATAGACTATATAGACTAAAATGGATGAACAAACACATTAACACATGTCTTTTTCGATAAAGACATTAACATGTGTCCGATATACACCTGATTTAGGAAAAGTTAGAACATCTTATATTTGTGAATAGAGGGAGAATATATGATGTCAGGCGAGGATGAGATGTTGGGGGATGTAGTAATTTCAAAATTTTCCTACGCACACACAAGATCAGGATGATGCATAGCAACAAGACGGGAGAGTGTGTCCACGTACCCTCGTAGACCGAAAGCGGAAGCGTTAGCACAACACGGTTGATGTAGTCGTATGTCTTCACGATCCGACCGATCCAAGTACCGAACGCACGTCATCTCCGAGTTCTGCACACGTTCAACTTGATGACATCCCGCGAGCTCCGATCCAACAAAGTTTCTCAGGAGAGTTTCGTCAGCACGACGGCGTGGTGACGATGGTGATGATGCTACCGACGTAGGGCTTCGCCTAAACACCGCTACGATATGATCGAGGTGGATTATGGTGGAGGGGGGCACCGCACACGGCTAAGAGATCAATGATCAATTGTTGTGTCTTTGGGGTGCCCCCTGCCCCCGTATATAAAGGAGCAAGGGGGAGGAGGCGGCCGACCAGGGAGAGGCGCGCCAAGGGGAGTCCTACTTTCCAACTTGGAGTAGGATTCCCCCCTTTCCAACTTAGAGTAGGAGAGGGAAGGAAGAGGAAGCAGGGAGGAAGGAAAGGGGGGCCGGCCCCCCTCCCAATTTGGATTAGGCTTGGGGGGTGCCACCTCCCTTGCTCCTTTCCCCTCCTTTCCACTAAAGCCCAATAAGGCCCATATACCTCCCGGGGGGTTCCGATAACCTCCCGGTGCTCCGGTATATTCCCGATCTCACCCGGAACCATTCCGGTATCCAAATATAGTCGTCCATGTTGGGGAACGTAGTAATTTAAAAATTTTCCTATGCACATGCAAGGTCATGGTGATGCATAGCAACGAGAGTGGAGAGTGTTGTCTACGTACCCTCGTAGACCGAAAGCGGAAGCGTTAGCACAACGCGGTTGATGTAGTCGTACGTCTTCACGATCCGACCGATCAAGTACCGAACGTACGGCACCTCCGAGTTCAGCACACGTTCAGCCCGATGACGTCCCTCGAACTCCGATCCAGCTGAGTGTTGAGGGAGAGTTTTGTCAGCACGCCGGCGTGGTGACGATGTTGATGTTCTGCCGACGTAGGGCTTCGCCTAAGCACCGCTATAGTATTATCGAGGTGGACTATGGTGGAGGGGGGTACCGCACACGGCTAAAAGATCAACTTGATCAATTGTTGTATCTATGGGGTGCCCCCTGCCCCCGTATATAAAGGAGCAAGGGGGGGTGCGGCTGGCCAGGGAGAGGGCGCGCCAGGAGGAGTCCTACTCCCACCGGGAGTAGGACTCCCCCCTTTCCTAGTTGGAATAGGATTCGGGAGAAGGAAAAGAGAGAGGGGAAGAAGGAAAGAGGGGGCCGGCCCCCTTGCCCTAAACCAATTCGGTTTGGGCCTTGGGGGGGGGGCGCCCCACACTCCCCTTGCTTCCCTCTATTTCCACTAAGGCCCATGTAGGCCCATTAAGCCCCCGGGGGGTTCCGGTAACCTCCCGGTTGTAACATCCCAAAATTCTAAATTTTGGAATGTTATATTAAATAAATTATTATAATTGTTTGTTTTATTGTTGTGTGATTGATTGTGTGAAAATGATTGGAAATTGAAAACTTTTTGAAAGTTGAATGAGAGAGAATAAAAGGACTTTCCCAAAACTTTGCATCTTGCATTTTGATCTTCCTGAATTCAAATTCATTTCATTACAAAACCCTAGAGTGAAGATGATATGACTTCTTCCATTTAAAGAAATGAAAAGGGGTTTGAAAATGATTTGAATTCTTTTTTGAAATATTTCAAATTTAGAAACTTTAAGCAACTCAATGAGTTCATAAAATGACTTCGTCATATTTGAAGAAAGAGAGTTGGAAGTTTCAAAGGAATAATTTGAAGTCACTTTGAAGTTGTTTGAAATTCCAAATTCAAATCCAATTGGGAGTTATTTGAGTTCCTATTCAAATTATTTTTCTACTAAAAATAAATAAATGGAAATAAGGGTAAAATGATTCCTTTCAATGGAAAATTAGGAGAAAATAAATTTGAAATCATTTTGCTATTTTAAAAATGATTTTTATTGATTTTAAATGCAAAAGTAGCACTGTTTGACTTTTATGAATTTTTATGGAATTTAGTTGAACTTTAAAAATAGTTCATCTTATTGCTGCTATTTTTCTAAGCATTTTGGTATATAATATGCTTATGTAGATTTTTTTATTTACTTTCTCTCTGTTGCAGTTCTTCTTTTTGTAAAAAAACAAAAAAAACGCGCACCGCCCCCTGGATCGAGGCCAGCTCGGCCCAGGAACACCCCGCAGCCCAACCGGCTAGCCGCGCCAGGCCAGGCGCACCCCCGCGGCCCAACTGGCGATTGGCCAAGCAGCCCGAGCACCACTTCGCTCGCCCGCCTCGTCTCTCTCTCACGCTCGCAGTCGCTCCCGCTGCCAGGAGGACCCCACCCAAGTCGCCCCTAACCTCCCGCTCGCCCTGCACGGGATCAGGAAGCCGCGCCCGCACGCCGAAACCGCCGGGCGAAGCCCTCGCGGATGAGCTTATCCTTGCGACTCCGCAACCCCTCCCCGCGCCTATAAAAGCCCCTCGTCCTCCTCTCTCCATTCTGCCACTCCACGCCGCCCCTCGCCCCTCGCATCGCTCGCCGTAGCCACTTGGATCTCGCCGGAGCCGTGCTAGTTCACCGGAGGATTTCGTCGCCCGTGAGCCACCCCGGCCTCCACCGACTGCTTCTTTTTACTGCCCAAGTACGTGTGCATCCGGTTGACATGTGTTTCCCGCCTAGGTCTCGCCGGAACCGCCGCCCCGACGACCTGCGTCCTCGCCGGAGCACCGGAGCTCCGCCGCCTCCCTCAGCTCGTCGCTGGCTACCCCACCGCCCGCCGACCCCACCAGCGCGCCGCCCACGCCGCGCCCGGTCTCCCCATCTCCTTCCCCGCCGCCAAGGACCACCGCAGTCGCCGCCCCGCCACCGCCCGAAGCCAGCGCCGCCGTCGCCCTGTACGTCGTTGTCGTCGTCATCAAGGTGAGCGAACCGCTCTCTCGTTGTTCATTTTTTCTCTCTCTAAGATCAGTTTAGTTTAGTGTTTTTAGATCGGTTAATCCAGTCTAGTTAAACCGAACGGTTTTGGTTAAACCGATGGTTTTTTTATTATTAGCCACCGCATAGGGTTTTGCTTATTTAGTGACCGTTCGCCATTTAGCCTAAGCCGCGAACGCTGCTCAGCCACCCGGAAGCCGCCACGTGGCCAGGGACCTGGTCGCGAATAAAACTTTCACAGTCAAGTCCCTGTAAATTTCAGTTTAGCCCCTACACTTCGGATAGCCACAACTTTTTAACCAGCCCCAAAATGTTCGTCTCGAATAGTTTTATTCCGAGAAGCCAACTTTGCAAAGTTTTGTCAAATTAAAATTTGAAATTATTCAGATTTGAATTCAAATTTCAATTGGCCATATCTCCTAAACCGTAGCTCCGAATAGGTTGATTCTTTTTGCACCGTGTCACCGTTGCCAAACCCTATCACCTGGACCATTGTCACACTAATTTTCACACACTTAGGATATGTCCATAGTATTTTTACTCGTATGCCTTGTATGCACTATGCTTCACGTCACAAATTCTGAACCATATGCCTAGGTTGTGTTGCACTTAGAATATTTTGAGATAGTTAAGTGTGTTGTATGTTCGTTTGGTTTTTCCAAGACTTTTTTACTTTGCATGTTCTTCTTGGTTCTTTGAAATGATTGCTTATGCGAATGCAATGTTGACTTTATAGATTTTCATCGGAGAGTGACGAATAGTTCTATTAAGTAAATTTCTGAGAGTGATATAATCTTCATCAACTATTACCAGGCAAGTTCACATTTGACCATTCTTCCAATTACCTATGTTTTATGTTATGCACTTAGTACTTTTGTGGTAGGATTGCATGGTAGGATTTATTGTTGCCAGATGGCTATGCCGTTACCTAGTAGTTCATTGAGGTAGGTTTGAACTATATACCTTTGTCACCACCGCGTAAGTTTAATTTTGCCTCGCGAAAGTAGACGTGGATTGGGAAGTGTTCATTGTGAGAGATGAGTGACAAAGTAGTAAGTAGAACCAAGATAACTTGATGAACTACCTGGGCGGAGGTTTGGTTTGAATGGTGGCGAAGTACAGTGGGAGCATGCATGGGAAATCCATGGTGGTGCACCACTAGTGGTCCGTCCGCCCAGGCTCAAAGAGATCAATCATATTCTCATGTCTAGAAGCTTCCGTGTGCAGCCACAAGCCAATATGGGCTATGGCTTAGTTGAGTAGATAGTGTGACCCCTTCCAGGATGGGCTAGCAGATGTAGAATGATGTAGGTGTACTGGCCTATCCGTGGGTTAAGGGGGAACATTTTTGAAAGGCTATGTCTCGGTCATCCTGTTCTCAAACGTCAGGCAGTGCGAGAACTTCAAGGGAGGCGATCGAGTCTTGTGGGGAAATGTGCGCAAACCTCTGCAGAGTGTTAAAACCTAATCGATTAGCCGTGTCCCCGGTTACGGACAACTTGATCATCTAGTAGTGGAAATGCTGAGAGATCTTATCACTATTAATTAAACAGTTGGGTTTTAAATGAAACTTTGGGAATGGATTAAGTTGGGTTTACCAACTCATCCTATGCTATACAGTAATGGTAGAATAATATCTTTTATTCTAGGGAAAACTAGCTTTATGCAAAAACTAAACTTAGAGCTTTCCACCAGCCAAATTGCATGTACAAATAGGTGCATTATTCTTATGATGTGACTTGCCAGTATATTCAATGTACTGACCTACAGGGCTGCAACGTCTTATGTTGCAGGAATTTTCTACGACGAGTAAGAGTTATGTTGTAGGGTTACGGTCTACACTCAACTTGCCGTTGACGTTGATGGACTCCACACCCTTATGTTTGTTTCCGCTGAGACTTATGGGGTATATATCAGTTTTACGTTATTTATACATGTGATTGCACTTTGATATATACATTGATGTACTGTGTGTGCCAGCATACCGATCCAGGGATGGCACAGATACACAGAGGCTTGACCATTTGAGGTCGGGTCGCTACATCGGTACTCCGGTAAAATCCCGATTTTACCCGGAATACTTCCGACATCCAAACATAGACTTCCAATATATAAATCTGCATGTCTCGACCATTTCGAGACTCCTCGTCATGTCCTTGATCACATTCGGGACTCCGAACAACCTTCGGTACATCAAAACATATAAACTCATAATATAACTGTCATCGTAACGTTAAGCGTGCGGACCCTACGGGTTCGAGAACTATGTAGACATGACCGAGACACGTCTCCGGTCAATAACCAATAGCGGAACCTGGATGCTCATATTGGCTCCCATATATTCTACGAAAATCTTTGTCGGTCAAACCGCACAACAACATACGTTGTTCCCTTTGTCATCGGTATGTTACTTGCCCGAGATTCGATCGTCGGTATCTCAATACCTAGTTCAATCTCGTTACCGACAAGTCTCTTTACTCGTTCCGTAATACATCATCCCGCAACTAACTCATTAGTTGCAATGCTTGCAAGGCTTAAGTGATGTGCATTACCGAGAGGGCCCAGAGATACCTCTCCGACAATCGGAGTGACAAATCCTAATCTCGAAATACACCAACCCAACAAGTACCTTTGGAGACACCTGTAGAGCACCTTTATAATCACCCAGTTACGTTGTGACGTTTGGTAGCACAAAAAGTGTTCCTCCGGTAAACGGGAGTTGCATAATCTCATAGTCATAGGAACATGTATAAGTCATGAAGAAAGCAATAGCAGAATACTAAACGATCGTGTGCTAAGCTAACGGAATGGGTCATGTCAATCACATCATTCTCCTAATGATGTGACCCTGTTAATCAAATGACAACTCATGTCTATGGTTAGGAAACATAACCATCTTTGTTCAACGAGCTAGTCAAGTAGAGGCATACTAGTGACAATCTGTTTGTCTATGTATTCACACATGTATTATGTTTCCGGTCAATACAATTCTAGCATGAATAATAAACATTTATCATGATATAAGGAAATAAATAATAACTTTATTATTGCCTCTAGGGCATATTTCCTTCAGTCTCCCACTTGCATTAGAGTCAATAATCTAGATTACACATTAATGATTCTAACACCCATGGAGCCTTGGTGCTGATCATGTTTTGCTCGTGGAAGAGGCTTAGTTAACGGGTCTGCAACATTCAGATCCATATCTATCTTGCAAATTTCTATGTCTCCCACCTGGACTAAATCCCGGATGGAATTGAAGTGTCTCTTGATGTGTTTGGTTCTCTTGTGAAATCTGGATTCCTTCACCAAGGCAATTGCACCAGTATTGTCACAAAATATTTTCATTGGACCCGATGCACTAGTATGACACCTAGATCGGATATGAACTCCTTCATCCAGACTCCTTCATTTGCTCCTTCCGAAGCAGCTATGTACTCCGCTTCACATGTAGATCCCGCCACAATGCTTTGTTTAGAACTGCACCAACTGACAGCTCCACCGTTCAATGTAAACACATATCCGGTTTGCGATTTAGAATCGTCCGGATTAGTGTCAAAGCTTGCATCAACGTAACCGTTTACAATGAGCTCTTTGTCACCTCCATAAACGAGAAACATATCCTTAGTCCTTTTCAGGTATTTCAGGATGTTCTTGACCGCTGTCCAGTGATCCGCTCCTGGATTACTTCGGTACCTCCCTGCTAGACTTATAGCAAGGCACACATCAGGTCTGGTACACATCATTGCATACATGATAGAGCCTATGGCTGAAGCATAGGGAACATCTTTCATTTTTTCTCTATCTTCTGCAGTGGTCGGGCATTGAGTCTTACTCAACTTCACACCTTGTTACACAGGCAAGAACCCTTTCTTTGCTTGATCCATTTTGAACTTTTTCAAAACTTTGTCAAGGTATGTGCTTTGTGAAAGTCCAATTAAGCGTCTTGATCTATCTCTATAGATCTTGATGCCCAATATGTAAGCAGCTTCACCGAGGTCTTTCATTGAAAAACTCTTATTCAAGTATCCCTTTATGCTATCCATAAATTCTATATCATTTCCAATCAGCAATATGTCATCCACATATAATATCAGAAATGCTACAGAGCTCCCACTCACTTTCTTGTAAATATAGGCTTCTCCAAAATTCCGTATAAAACCAAATGCTTTGATCACACTATCAAAGCGTTTATTCCAACTCTGAGAAGCTTGCACCAGTCCATAAATGGATCGCTGGAGCTTGCACACTTTGTTAGCTCCCTTTGGATCGACAAAACCTTCCGGTTGTATCATATACAACTCTTCTTCCAGAAATCCATTCAGGAATGCAATTTTGACATCCATTTGCCAAATTTCATAATCGTAAAATGCGGCAATTGCTAACATGATTCGGACAGACTTAAGCATCACTACGGGTGAGAAGGTCTCATCGTAGTCAATCCCTTGAACTTGTCGAAAACCTTTTGCAACAAGTCGAGCTTTATAGACAGTAACATTACCGTCAGCGTCAGTCTTCTTCTTGAAGATCTATTTATTCTCAATTGCTTGCCGATCATCAGGCAAGTCAACCAAAGTCCATACTTTGTTCTCATACATGGATCCCATCTCAGATTTCATGGCCTCAAGCCATTTTGCAGAATCTGGGCTCACCATCGCTTCTTCATAGTTCGTAGGTTCATCATGATCTAGTAGCATGACTTCCAGAACAGGATTACCATACCACTCTGGTGCGGATCTTACTCTGGTTGATCTACGAGGTTCAGTTGTAACTTGATCTAAAGTTCCATGATCATCATCATTAACTTCCTCACTAATTGGTGTAGGTGTCACAGAAACCGGTTTCTGTGATGAACTACTTTCCAATAGAGGAGTAGGTATAGTTACCTCATCAAGTTCGACTTTCCTCCCACTCACTTCTTTCGAGAGAAACTCCTTCTCTAGAAAGGATCCATTCTTAGCAACGAAAGTCTTGTCTTCGGGTCTGTGATAGAAGGTGTACCCAACAGTCTTCTTTGGGTATCCTATGAAGACACATTTCTCCGGTTTGAGTTCGAGCTTATCAGGTTGAAGCTTTTTCACATAAGCATCACAGCCCCAAACTTTCAAAAACGACAACTTTGGTTTCTTTCCAAACCACAGTTCATAAGGCGTCGTCTCAAAGGATTTTGATGTTGCCCTATTTAACGTGAATGCAGCCGTCTCTAAACATAACCCCAAAATGATAGCTGTAAATCAGTAAGAGACATCATAGATCGCACCATATCTAGTAAAGTACGATTACGATGTTCGGACACACCATTACGCTGTGGTGTTCCGGGTGGCATGAGTTGCATTGTTTCAAATGTAGACCAAACTCGTAACTCAAATATTCTCGTCCACAATCAGATCGTAGAAACTTTATTTTCTTGTTACAATGATTTTCCACTTCACTCTGAAATTCTTTGAACTTTTCAAATGTTTCAGACTTATGTTTCATTAAGTAGATATACCCATATCTGCTCAAATCATCTGTGAAGGTGAGAAAATAACGATACCCGCCGCGAGCCTCAATATTTATCGGACCACATACATCAGTATGTATGATTTCCAACAAATCTGTTGCTCGCTACATAGTTCCGGAGAACGGCGTTTTAGTCATCTTGCCAATAAGGCATGGTTCACAAGTACTAAGTGATTCATAATCAAGTGATTCCAAAAGTCCATCAGTATGGAGTTTCTTCATGCGCTTTATACCAATATGACCCAAACGGCAGTGCCACAAATAAGTTGCACTATCATTATCAACTCTGCATCTTTTGGCTTCAATATTATGAATATGTGTATCACTACTATCGAGACTCAACAAAAATAGACCACTCTCCAAGGGTGCATGACCATAAAAGATATTACTCATATAAATAGAACAACCATTATTCTTAGATTCAAATGAATAACTGTCTCGCATCAAACAAGATCCAGATATAATGTTCATGCTTAACGCTGACACCAAATAACAATTATTTAGGTCTAAAACTAATCCCAAAGGTAGATGTAGAGGTAGCGTGCCGACGACGATCACATCGACTTTGGAACCATTTCCCACGCGCATCGTCACCTCGTCCTTAGCCAGTCTTCGCTTAATCCGTAGTCCCTGTTTCGAGTTGCAAATATTAGCAACAGAACCAGTATCAAATACCCAGGTGCTACTGCGAGCTCTGGTAAGGTACACATCAATACCATGTATATCACATATACCTTTGTTCACCTTGCTATCCTTCTTATCTGCTAAATACTTGGGGCAGTTCCGCTTCCAGTGACCAGTCTGTTTGCAGTAGAAGCACTCAGTCTCAGGCTTAGGTCCAGACTTGGGTTTCTTCTCCTGAGCAGCAACTTGTTTGCTGTTCTTTTTGAAGTTCCCCTTCTTCTTCCCTTTACCCTTTTTCTTGAAACTGGTGGTCTTATTGACCATCAACACTTGATGCTCCTTCTTGATTTCTACCTCCGCTGCCTTTAGCATTGCGAAGAGCTCGGGAATTGTCTTATTCATCCATTGCATATTATAGTTCATCACGAAGCTCTTGTAGCTTGGTGGCAGTGATTGAAGAACTCTGTCAATGACACTATCAATAGGAAGATTAACTCCCAGTTGAGTCAAGTGATTATAATACCCAGACATTCTGAGTATATATTCACTGACAGAACTATTCTCCTCCATCTTGCAGCCGTAGAACTTATTAGAGACTTCATATCTCTCAATTTGGGCATTTGCTTGAAATATTAACTTCAACTCCTGGAACATCTCATATGCTCCATGACGTTCAAAACGTCGTTGAAGTCCCAGTTCTAAGCCGTAAAGCATGGCACACTAAACTATCGAGTAATCATCAACTTTACTCTGCCAGTCGTTCTTAACGTCATCAGCAGCATCTGCAGCAGGCCTGGCACCCAGCGGTGCTTCCAGGACGTAATTCTTCTGTGCAGCAATGAGGATAATCCTTAAGTTACGGACCCAGTCCGTGTAATTGCTACCATCATCTTTCAACTTTGCTTTCTCAAGGAACGGATTAAAATTCAACGGAACAACAGCACGGGCCATCTATCTACAACAACATAGATAAGCAAAATACTATCAGGTACTAAGTTCATGATAAATTTAAGTTCAATTAATCATATTACTTAAGAACTCCCACTTAGATAGACATCCCTCTAATCATCTAAGTGATCACGTGATCCATATCAACTAAACCATAACCGATCATCACATGAAATGGAGTAGTTTTCAATGGTGAACATCACTATGTTGATCATATCTACTATATGATTCACGCTCGACCTTTCGGCCTCAGTGTTCCGAGGCCATATCTGCATATGCTAGGCTCGTCAAGTTTAACCCGAGTATTCTGCATGTGCAAAAACTGGCTTGCACCCGTTGTAGATGAACGTAGAGCTTATCACATCTGATCATCACGTGGTGTCTCGGCACGACGAACTTGGACAACGGTGCATACTCAGGGAGAACACTTTTATCTTGAAATTTAGTGAGAGATCATCTTATAATGGTACCGTCAATCAAAGCAGAATAAGATGCATAAAGGATAAACATTACATGCAACCAATATAAGTGATATGATATGGCCATCATCATCTTGTGCTTGTGATCTCCATCTCCAAAGCACCGTCATGATCACCATCGTCACCGGCGCGACACCTTGATCTCCATCATAGTGTCATTGTCGTCTCGCCAACTATTGCTTCTACGACTATCACTACCGCTTAGTGATGAAGTAAAGCAATTACAGGGCGATTGCATTGCATACAATAAAGCGACAACCATATGGCTCCTGCCAGTTGCTGATAACTTCGTTACAAAATATGATCATCTCATACAATAAATATAGCATCATGTCTTGACCATATCACATCACAACATGCCCTGCAAAAAAAAGTTAGACGTCCTCTACTTTGTTGTTGCAAGTTTTACGTGGCTGCTATGGGCTGAGCAAAAACCGATCTTAGCTACGCATCAAAACCACAATGATAGTTTGTCAAGTTGGTGCTGTTTTAACCTTCTCAAGGGCTGGGCGGAGCCACACTTGGTTCAACTAAAGTTGGAGAAACTGACACCCGCCAGCCACATATGTGCAAAGCATGTCGGTAGAACCAGTCCGCGTAAGCGTACGCGTAATGTCGGTTCGGGCCGCTTCATCCAACAATACCGCCGAACCAAAGTATGACATGCTGGTAAGCAGTATGACTTATATCGCCCACAACTCACTTGTGTTCTACTCGTGCATACAACATCTACGCATAAAACCTGGTTCGGATGCCACTGTTGGGGAACGTAGTAATTTCAAAATTTTCCTACGCACACACAGGATCATGGTGATGCATAGCAACGAGAGGGGAGAGTGTGTCCACGTATCCTCATAGACCGAAAGCGGAAGCGTTAGCACAACGCGGTTGATGTAGTCGTACGTCTTCACGATCCGACCGATCCAAGTACCGAACGCACGGCACCTCCGAGTTCTGCACACGTTCAACTTGATGATGTCCCGCGAGCTCCGATCCAGCAAAGCTTCACATGAGAGTTTCGTCAGCACGATGGCGTTGTGACGGTGATGATGATGCTACCGACGCAGGGATTCGCCTAAGCACCGCTACGATATGATCGAGGTGGATTATGGTGGAGGGGGGCACCGCACATGGCTAAGAGATCAATGACAAATTGTTGTGTCTTTGGGGTGCCCCTGCCCCCGTATATAAAGGAGCAAGGGGGAGGAGGCGGCCGGCTAGGGAGAGGCGCGCCAAGGGGAGTCCTACTCCCACCGGGAGTAGGATTCCCTCCTTTCCAACTTGGAGTAGGAGAGGGAAGGAAGAGGAAGGAGGGAGGAAGGAAAGGGGGGGGGGCTGGCCCCCTCCCAAATCAGATTGGGCTTGGGGGGGGGGGGCGCCACCTCCCTTGCTCCTTTCCCCTCCTTTCCACTAAAGCCCAATAAGGCCCATATACCTCCCGGGGGGTTTCAATAACCTCCCGGTGCTCCGGTATATTCCTGATCTAACCCAGAACCATTCCGGTATCCAAATATAGTTGTCTAATATATCGATCTTTACGTCTCGACCATTTCGAGACTCCTCGTCATGTCCATGATAATATCCGGGACTCCGAACTACCTTCGGTACATTAAAACACAAAAACTCATAATACGGATCGTCACCGAACTTTAAGCGTGCGGACCCTACGGGTTCGAGAACTATGTAGACATGACCGAGACTTGTCTCCGGTCAATAACCAATAGCGGAACCTGGATGATCATATTGGTTCCTACATATTCTACGAAGATCTTTATCGGTCAAACCGCATAACAACATACGTTGTTCCCTTTATCATCGGTATGTTACTTGCCCGAGATTCGATCATCGGTATCTCAATACCTAGTTCAATCTCATTACCGGCAAGTCTCTTTACTCGTTCCGTAATACATCATCCTGCAACTAACTCATTAGTTACAATGATTGCAAGGCTTATAGTGATGTGCATTATCGAGTGGGCCCAGAGATACCTCTCCGACAATCGGAGTGACAAATCCTAATCTCGAAATACGCCAACTCAACAAGTAACTTCGGAGACACCTGTAGAGCACCTTTATAATCACCCAGTTACATTGTGACGTTTGGTAGCACATAAAGTGTTCCTCCGGTAAACGGGAGTTGCATAATCTCATAGTCATAGGAACATGTATAAGTCATGAAGAAAGCAATAGCAACAAACTATACGATCAAGTGCTAAGCTAACGGAATGGGTCAAGTCAATCTGATCCTGTTAATCAAATGACAACTCATGTCTATGGCTAGGAAACATAACCATCTTTGATCAACGAGCTAGTCAAGTAGAGGCATACCAGTGACACTCTATTTGTCTATGTATTCACACATGTATCATGTTTCCGGTTAATACAATTCTAGCATGAATAATAAACATTTATCATGATATAAGGAAATAAATAATAACTTTATTATTGCCTCTAGGGCATATTTCCTTCATGAGAACAGTACGTTAACGCTCTACGTAGGTTTATAGGTCCGACCGAGGGTTCAGTAAGCTTTTTTCTTTTGAAATGATTCAAAAGATTTGCCATTTTTATTGATTAAGAAGGAGATAATTGCCCGGTTAATTGATGGAAAATCAGGCTAAAATCGATACAACCCAAGCCACATGACATGGGCACCATCGGCCAACCTGGCCACCGACATGAGACAAACCACGACGACACATGCCACCGGAAGACCACACGCGCAAGCAACCGACAACTCCGACTTTGACGACAAGCCTCACAAGTGAAATATGCAGGACTTGCGTCGACCGTGCCCACCGCAAACGACCACCGAGCGTCTGTCATCATCACCACCTGGACCCGCTCCACCGCAGCTCCGACTTCAAAGCAACCAAGCAACCCATGGAAGAGCACCTCGGACACGCCGGGAAGAACCGACTATCGAAGTCCACGCCGTGACCCGAGCTCCACTCGACGCCATCATCGTTGCCAAACAGAAACCAGCGACCCGCCTCAGCAAACACGCGGCGAAGATGCCGCAATCCACCAGACCCCCAGTCGTAGCCGGTTCCGAGACGATGCCCCCAAGGAGGAGAAAGACGCGAAGACGCCTCCATCGCCCGATCCAGCGGATCTGAGGTTTCCCTCCGGAGCCAAAGCCGTGGGGAGGAGGAGCACAGCTCACGATGCTTCCAAGAAAGATCACGGCACCCGCGGGCTCCCCCGTCGCCGGCTCCGATGAAGATCGGAGCAAAGATTTCTCTTGGAGATGTGTCGACCACTAACCACCACCACCCACCGCCCACCAACCACCACCTGCCGAGGCCAACCTTATTCTGGCCGCGGGATCTCACGATCCACCGCGACCCAGAGATGCACCACCCCCTGGCCCAAGCCGCCGCGACCTCATTCTGTAAGCTTATAAAGAGATAAGAATAGAAGCTCCTCAGCCCGCTCCTCAGCGATTTGGGATTCCTGGCCGTCGGATCTGGTTGCTTGATGGATCTTGGGCTGTCGGATCGACCCCTGGAACGACCTCGTCCGTCAGATAAAAAAAAGTTACTGCTAGAATGAATAGTTACTCCCGTTTCGTGCCACCGCTCGTAATTACGCTGCCCCGCCGGGGGCATTTTCGTCATTTCACTCGCACGGGGTATAAAAGGTCGGCTCCGCCCGTGGTGAAACCCTAGCCAGCTCCTCTCCCGCTCACTCCGCCTCCTCCTCCCCACCCGCGCCTCCCTCTCCTCCTTCCCCGCTGCCGCCCGGCCTCCTTCCCACCCGCCGCCACCAGGCCTCCTATCCACCCGCGCCTCCCTCTCCTCCTTCCTCGCCGCCGCCCGACCTCCTCCCCACCCGCGCCTCCCTCTCCTCCTTCCACCCCTCGATTTGGCACCGCCAAACCCTAACGCCCCGCCCCAGCCCCGCCTCCCACGGGAGGGAAGGAGGAATGGCGAGGCGAGGTAAAGGCGGCGTCGTATGGGATGCGGCGTGGGCGGCGTGGCCTAGGGGGTCGGCCTCCTGCTCCCCTACGCCTCTCTCCTCTGCCCCCAGCAGATAGTCGCGCTGCTCCTCTTCCTCTCCCGCGTCCATCCCGTCGGCGGCGGCGACTTGCAGGCAATAGGCGAGTCCCTGTAGGGGAGAGAGAGAGAAGATGAGGGCGTCTCGCGCTCGCTTGTGACCCTCAGCCGTGGCTAGGGTTTCGGCTTGGGCATTGCCTTCGTCGCCGGCGCGGCTCTGGTGGACTCCGGCGGCTCCTCTTCATCTCCTCCCTCGCCCCCACACGAGGCAAAGAAGAAACGAAGCACCTCACATGGCTCCTCAGAACTCAGGCACTTCTGTATTTTTAGGACTTGCTCATATATTTATGTCTAGCTAGGTTCCTGCAAATTGGGCTTAAGAGATGTCTAGATCTAGCTAGGCTCCAATAGAGTAGATTTTTTTATGTCCTTTTAGGTTTGTTGACTACCTTGGCTGTTTTTTCCTATCTTTGTTTGTTCCTATCCAATAGATGCTCATATCTAGCTAGATTCCAAGAATGTTTTGTTGTCTTTCTTAAGTTGTTTGGTACCTTCTTTTTTCTTTGGTGTTGATGGGGGCAGATTTATCATATAGTTCTTTTGCTATTTGCAGATAAATCTTTTGTTCTATATAGAAAAACTAAAACTACTCCTTTTAGGCTATCTAAGGGTCTGAAGTGACTAACATTGTAATTAGCGTATGTAAGTATTTATGCTACATTGCTCCCATTTTTTCCTGGCTTTCATGGGGTTTGATGTAAATCGGTTAATGGCTATGTGACAATATCTGTCTGCCGAATGCGTTATTTGGTATATCTGGCACACCAGAGGGTTTTATTGCTTTTGGCGTAGTCAGCTCGTTATTTAGATAGTTGCATACACTTTCATGGCTTTCAAATATCATGTACTCATTGACTTTTTCACTTTGTGTTGCCTGCTCACAGATGTCACTGGAAATGTCACGATTATTTCTAATGCACCATTTTCCTGGCTTTCATGGGGTTTGATGTAAATCGGTTAATGGCTATGTGACAATATCTGTCTGCCGAATGCGTTATTTGGTATGTCGAAAAACTCTCCAGAACTCGGTTTCACTTCTGTATTTGTTTTGCATCTGCATATTTGATTTCAACCTTACATGTTTAATGTTCAGCTCGAGAAAGCTTCTTACATCATAAACTATTCTAACTGATGTTATGCCTCCTGAAGCACCTTACATTGTTAACTTTACATAATAGATTGTGGTTAGGTAACATGGAGATACTAATTGGATTTTCCAAGCATCATTTGCATTGTTTTTTCGTTATTTTTAATGGCAGACATTTGGTTAAATTTATGATGTTACCTCTAATCGTTATTGTTATACTCCCTCCGTCAGGATAAACTTGTCCCTCAAATGGATGTATCAAGCACCAAATTAGGGCTAGATACATCCATTTGAGGAACAAGCTTGGGACAAGTTTTTTCCGGACGGAGGGAGTAGTTAATATGTTTCTATTTTTGGACTGATTGATCTCGATTGAGGAAACACAAAGTAAAGAGCAGCTAGGTCCTAAATGGTAGATAGGGCATGTGATTTATCTCTATTAGTTTTTCAATCAACAACTTAAACCAACATCCGATATTAGTCAATCTGAGTGCAGGCTGAATGTGAAAGTTGATGAAAATGGTCATTCTTGCTGTTCAAAGTACATAAACGATCACCATTGAGGTCAACCTGTAATCATGTATGTAATGCAAGTGCTTGCTTAATTAGATAGTACACGTGGGAAAATAGTTGACCCATCCATGTATTCCATTTATATTAGATAGTAGATATGAATATTGCTTCTTTATAGTCAAGCGTCAGTATTTGATTATCCGGGTATTAGTAGGAATTCTAGCCACAAGATTTTCTTTACCAAGATGTATATAGACACAACTTTCTAGAAAGCTAAAATAAGTAGTATGTTCAGGAAGCTAGCTTACAAGAATTTCGTTTTTGGTTTTATGCCAATCTCGGTTGGTGAATTTTTTTAAGGCGCGTTCTCATAATTTTTACGTTCTTTGTAAGCTTGGATGGTCTGTTAATTTACTTCCTTCATCCTCCCTCCTGGTGCTGACACTTAAGTAATACTTTTTGTATTGTTCAGCAAATTCAGTGGTGTAATATTTAGTAACAATAGGATCGGTGATTTATGATGATGTGCAATGGTTGATAATGATAGTAGAATAGTAAAAATACAGTTATGTTAAAGGTCCGAGCTTAAACTTGGTTATAATAGGATCGTGGAAAACAGTTAAAACTTATTTTTAAAAAAATTTAAATCTGAGCATTTTGCTTGATTATCCAAATCCAGAGCTTTTATCGGCTCTTTAGTAATCTGTTGGGAAAAACTTTCTTTGTAACATCCAGTCAAGTTTCGTTTTCTATTCATACATATACTTCATACGAAGCTGCATGTTTGGTTGGTCTATTCACTGTTGTCCTTTCTTTGCAGCTTTGGAATATACAGTAAGGTGAATGGCTAGCAATCAGGATTCTCAGCTGTCCAATCACCCAGAAACTTGAGGTGGGATTTCTCTTACTTTCCTTTTGGAGGTATATATAATTTGGAGCACACATGTCTATGTCTCACATGTATACCTACAAGTAGTGAGCATTCTCTTAATTGTATGAGAGTAAACAACAAATTACTGGATACATGATATAGTTGTTTGGGTCAGGAAATTTGGGTGATTTTGTTTGTGGTGCTCAAAATTTCACTGCAACTTTTTAGTTCCATTCTTAGCTATGGTACGTTGTGTGATGCTAAAACCTGCCTTGAATAGATAGATGGTGCATTGCTGATTTGAATGCTGAAATATCTTTCTGACCCTATACAAAAAATATTGTTTTGTGTAAATAATGCATTGCATATTTTTTACTGTTGGCGAATGAATTATTTATGTATAGTTACTACCAAATTATCAGAATAATAAATCTATCACTCGCTCCAATTATTTGTAATTCTGGGTTAGGCTTTTCTTATCTAAACTACTTGATGTGACAAAATATCTTAAACAAGCTCTGTGATTTGTATGCTCTCTCATATTATCAAAGATGATTGCACTTATATGATATGTTTGATACTTCCTATATAATCCGAAAGAAAAAGTAGCTGATGTTCCGCTCCCTGCAGGCCTGCACTCGCGTCGTGCCCTTTCCTCTCCCTGCCGCCTCGCCTCTCTCCCTGCCTGCTCGTTGCCCCGGCCGTCTCTGATGGTGCTCCTAGATGTGCTATACATCACCTCCTCACCTCCTTGGCCACTTCGGTGCCCATGGCTTTCGTGCTCGTCGGCGGGATGGTGCAAGGCGCAACTCCAACGTGGTTCCTCACTGGTTGGATGGCGTTCAGGCGCAACCCCGGTGCCCTCTGAGTACTGCCTCAGCTACAACCTCCCTCTGTGAGCTCCAACTTCCCCTGCTCTGCTTCGGCTACTATATGGGACATGGCCAGGGCTATGATGATCAGTTATGGCTGATATAGGCATGCTCTCAAGCAGTCGAGGCACTTGTGGGTATTAATTTGGATCCTCCCTTGTTTCTTTGAGCTGTTTTGATCACGTTCTTATTTTAGTGGCTCTGTCCTTGGATGGTCATTTCTAATGAGTGATAACCAGGGCAGTTAAACCCTCGTAAGAACATATTGATCCGGTGATCCATCCAGAAATCTAGAAATAAGTCCATCCAGAAATAAGAATAGAAGCTCCCCAGGCCGCTCCTCAGCGATTTGGGATTCCTGGCCGTCGGATCTGGTTGCTTGATGGATCTTGGACCGTCGGATCGACCCCTGTAATGACCTCGTCCGTCGGATAAAAAAAGTTACTGCTGGAATGAATAGTTACTCCCAAAATGAGATATCTCGTGCCACCGCGTTTGAATCACGTGCCCCATTGGTCGGAAGCCATTCTTGCTAGGGCGATGATGATTAGCCGTGGGTATCAAGTTCGGTCCTCCCTCTTGTCTCTAGAATCCTTTTTGATCCTGTGATACTTATTGTTCTGTCCTTTGGATGGTCATTCTTATTGAGTGATAACCAGGGCAGCTCCACTGTATAAACAGGTTGTTCTGGTGATAAGAGATGATGGGGGTAGATTATATGATCGAGGAAAGGCAAATCTGAGCCCATATGCATTGAACCCTGAACCCTTTTTATTCACACGTGCCCCACCGGTCGGAAGCCATCCTTGCTAGGGCGATGATGATTCGCTGTGGCTGAAATAAGTGTGCCTTTGAGCAATCAAGGCACCTGTGGGTATCAAGTTGGGTCCTCCCTCTTGTCTCTAGAATCCTTTTTGATCATGTGATGTCCTTGGATGGTCATTCTTTGAGTGATAACCAGGACAGCTCCACTGTATAAACAGATTAATCTGGTGACAAGAGATGGTGGGGGTAGATTATATGATCGAGGAAAGGCAAATCTGAGCCCACTATGCATTGAACCCTGAACCCTTTTTATTTGTATTTAAAGGTGTTGCTTATTTATGCTCTAGTGTTTATAGCCGTCTTATGTGAATATTTCTTCTCTCTCATACCTTTATTGCATATAAGTTGTTCTTGACTTTTATTGTTTGTTGTTGGTCCTTCATTTCATCTGGTTAAGAGTAAGCAAGTTGTCGGTTCAATCGCTTGTTTTAATTTGTTGATAAACCAGCAGGAACCACGGTGTCATGTTTCTAATAACAGCGTCTTTAGGCTGGTTAATGTTTGTATTGGAGCCCACTACCTTTTATTTCGCTTGTTTCTTACCGTCTTCCTTGCTTCTCTGGCTGTTTCACGGTTGGGATGGTGGCGTGGCGTTGGGGCTGTCTTGCGGGTTGGCCGGAGAGGGAGCACACCGAGTGGGCTTCTAAGATGGCTGAGGTGATTATTTGCTCCCTTGTTTGTCTTTCCCTTTGTGATGTGTATGTGCTCATCAAGGGCTTTGTTGTTTTTTAGGGATTTGTCTAGGGTTTCCTGGTTAATCCATTCTGATTTTGGTCTGCTCATGCTCTTGGCTTCCGGACCGTGGTGCTCAAGGTGGTCTGGGTGTCGCCGCCGCCCCTGCTCGATGATGCTGCACCCCTGCTCGATCACTTTATAAAAATAGCGTATGCAGAAGTTAAAACGAGTCAAACAGATGATCAGTGCCTCAGTCCTTCAGTACTTGAGGTATGTGTTGACTGTATTAATGCTGTTATGTTTTAGTGGCCAATATTTCTGACGAGTGTATAAACCCACAGTTGACCATGGTCCGCATATGAGTTTAATTGGTGTCTAAGATAATTAGTAGCATGATTTTATAACGCTCCAGTTCCATGGTTATGAGCACTTGTGTTTAATTGGAATCACTTGTTACTATAGAACTATGTTGTTGACTGTAGTTCCATGTAGCTTGAGTATTTATCTGTACTTGAAGTCTACAAGTGTTTTCTTAAGTATACCAAAACCACCTGACCGAGAATAATTAATTTCGTAACTATTAAGTAAACTGAATTGAGCATTTCTTAGATTTTTTGGTTCAGAGCTTTTATTGTCTCTTTGGTAATATGTTGGAGTTTACTTTTCCTGTGGCATACGTTTATTTTGGAAGTTATTTGCATGTATACTGGTATGCGGTTGTCTACGTGCCCCCTTACAGTTGGGCATAAGTTCGGATAGTATTCCAAGTCTTTGTATTAATGCTACTGGTTTTTGGGTATGAGATTCATCAATTCCGGTGTCCATGCTATAGGACTTCATTCTGTGCTTCTGAGTGTTGGGCATGTGCTCCTAGATGCACCTCAAGCTTGCTATGTCCATCTGCTCTACTTGTTTTTGTTTGGCATTTTCAGATATGTTTGTTATGTTACTTCTCTGCTTTCGTGATTATCTGCACTTCTCGATTGCAGGGTTCATTGCTTCTGCATATGGCTAGCTCTATTTATTAGTTTGCCTTATTTTGTTTCCTGGCTCACACTTTTGTTTCACAGCTTGTTTCAGCTTAGAAGCGAGGTCTCCGAGTCCGCTGTGTTTTTGGAGCTGCTGACTGGTGGTGGTGTTGCAATGTTCACAGGGTAAACGGTGCCCAGCTCTATTTCCTGTTGCTTGGTACATGGTTCTTCTTCTTTTGTCCCTCGGTGTTTATTTTCTACTTTGCTACAACATTGGTTCGATTTGTCCCTCAGTGTGAAACAATTTATTTGGTTAGAATTTTATATGCTACATAAACTTTGGCACACATATTTGTTTCAGTAGGAATAAGCCAACAACTACACAGAGGGATTGCACCATTTGAATTGTGGATGGATAGCTGAACCATGTAGATTGAGGTTTCTCACTTTCATACAATACAGTTTGCTTCGGCATGTGTCTGCCTTTGAGGTACTAGGAGATGATGCAGGTAAAGGCACTCTCCAGTTTCTGATGGTATGCACATGTGGGAAAATCTGGGCACTATATGTTGATTCAGTACTGAAGTTTGTCTGCTAGCCTTTTTTGGTATACATATGTTTTGATGCTTGTGGTCAGCTGAAAAGAAAAGGAACCTGGACTTTTGTTTTTTAAGACTTTATTAATATTCTATTAGAGTGAACTGAGTTGTCGTAGCCTTTTGGTTTAGTCGGACATAGTGTTTTTGTTGATGCTTCATCAATATACTTAATCACTTGCTATTTTCTATGCTCTTCTACAATACAGGATTAGGAGTTGGAAAGATATTTATTTTATCTGCCAAAAAATTTGCTTGGAAATTATAGTATGTTTTGCCATCCATCTTTTAACCATGTTGTCCTGAGAAATATAGTGCCTTTCCTCCTCAATGCTTAGTAGATCTATGGTATGCTTTAATGTAATCTGAAGCCAGAACGAATTTCCTTGACTCGGCTTTCTTTTCCCTCGGTTCGCCTACAGTTGAGGTACACCTGGCTATCCAACTAATGGGTCAATTTTGACTTTTGACTTGCAGTATGCATATGATTGGATATGCGCTTTCAGCTTTCGTGTCATCGATGGTTTCAGATTCCTCCATCCTTACTACATTGCCTATAGTTTCTTAGGTAAATCTGCTCATCCTTTTGTATCTATTGCTTATGTATGTGTACAAATACATTTAGCTCTGATTTTCTGGGTCATGGATCAGGTCGGTAGCCTTGCATGAAAAGGAATACTCTGGACTAGAATTTCTACCTAATCATATGCCTATGTGTGTTTTGTAGTCATGTTTTTAATATGTTTCCTATTGCTTGCTTGTACCTTAAAAGAACAGAGCCTCTATGTTCTAATAATTCCTTGATTTTCAATTAACAGTAGTACTATAGTTGCTTAATAGTACTAGGTTGGAAGGGTATGTGCATATTAAAGACTAGATGTTGTTGGTGGTACTAATTTGGAATGGTGCACTGCCAACTATTTTGAATTTTGACTAGCTTTGGTACTTGGTCCGCGCGTCGATGAGGTGAGCAAGGGCAGTTGGCTTGCCTCTCCGTGCTCCCATTTTATCAGATGCATGGGCACTTATCGTTGCAGCATGAGTTGCCACCAAATCAGATTAGAATTTTTTAAGCAGATTCCTATATTTTGAAGTAGTTATGCTGATCACATTGCTTAGATGGATCATGTCTTATTTTGTAATGTACTTCATCATGTCTCAAGCTTTATGTACTTAATGGTGAGACGTGTCACATGATCTTAAATATGATCAGCGAAAACCTGAGTATGTGCACGTTTGTCTTGGCTTTTTGGGGTTTGATATTCTTGATGCTGTGTGAGGAAGGCCTGGTACAATAAAAGATTGTAATATGTAGCTTCCTCAATTTTTAGGTGCTGGAGATGTATAGAACAAGACGAAGTTTACAAGTTAGCAATGAGCACTTCCTATGGGATGCCATGTGAAGAAGCCTTGGTATGATACAATAAGAAATCATAATTCGAGGGAGGTAAGATAACCAAGTTGTTAAATTCAGTATACTGTAAAAATTATGTGCTGCTATAGTATTTATCTACAATCCAGTATGGATGTTGGTCCGTTTTTTAGATTACTGCTAGCTTCAATTGTTCTATTTTCTTGGATGTTCCCAAAAACATGTGGAAGGCTTTCTTTTAGGCGTTTGGATGTTGCTTAGCTATGGTTTATGCTATTTTTACAATATTGTTAAGTAGTAGTACAGATATGTTCGTTCTGTCTAGGGCTTACTATGGATGTTACATTTTCTTAATGAAGCCTTTTCACTTGCCCATGCAGGTGACTGGTTATCTTTCAAGATATATGGGATTGCTCTAAGAAGCTCTAGGGCTTATCGTGTAGTTTATAGGTAAGCTGCAAGTGAATATGGGAGATCCTTATTTTTGCATTTTGGGTTGTAGTTCAGATAAAGGAACTGAGTGTCGCCCCGAATGCTAGGTGCTGCTCTTGCATGCCTCTTTTTCTTGTTTTGCTTTGTTCCCATTTTGCTATAATTATTGTTCACTGAGTTGCCATTGTTGCTTCCTTAGTTCTGCCTAAAGAAAATTCCATTTGCACGTTTCGTGTTATCATGTGGGCTGAAGCTATATACAGTTTGAGATATGAAATAGCAAAAATTGGATCAAATGCTCACTTGTAACAGTTAGTGTGAATCAGTTTATGTTGCACACCTAAGTAGTATACTTCGCCTGTTATATTTTGACATTCTATTCTAAGCATTTGTTTGGAAGAATGTGATGACCGGGATCAAATAGTTTTAAGGTGTTTCTGCTCTGTTTCACATTTATAATATAACACATGTTAGTCTAAAATTTGTTATATAGTGTTCATTGGAAATTTCTACATTTTATAGAAAACAATGTGTGTTCATTGACGTTTGCCTTCTTCCTCCAGCAGCTCCTGAATGAGGGGTACGAGTGTGTTTGCGAGGTAAAAGGCTGAAGTGACAACACCTCTGGGACTGATCCCCAGTGCACAGAACTTCCATGGTGGTGTGTGTAGTTCCAAGGCCCACTTGAGCTACTCTTGGTGATGTCAGCAGGTGAGTTTTCTCTCTACCTATGCTCTGTTGGCTATGTTGATAGATATTGATCATCCGTGGATATGAAAGTCTCGTTCTATGAATTTACTTCATGTTTGGTTTCTCTACCTAGGTAAATGACTGATTTTATCGATAACTTCATTTTGGCCCATCTGGTAGTTCATAGCTTTGCCACTGAAGGTAGGTTGTCACACAGGGGTTCATGCTCACATTACTAGGACTAGGGAACCTTGATCATTTTTCTGAAACAGGCACTACACCTCCAGTTTCATGGCATGTCATTTCAGCCATAATTTTGTTGTAGGTTTGCATAGATAAATTAGTAGCACTCCTGGTTTCAACGTGTGTGTTTCATGGGCCTTAGCTTTGTTCAAGAGACATACTTCTAAGTACATTTTTAGCCACAATTCTGATGTATGGAAACAATCAGTGATTCTTTCTTTTTTATCTGAACTCGGCCATAACTCTAATGGCGAGCCATCAATGCGCTCTTCTTCCTCCCCAGCTGCCTCAATCCCGCCCCCACCCTCGCCTCCCCCCTCTCGCGCACGCCGCCGCCATCGCCATCCCGTCCTCCCTCGGCGGGATGTCTCCTTCCCACTGTCTCCACCCCCTCCTAGGCGATTGGGTTTCGAGGTATGGGGTTGTTTCACCTAGCGATTTGTTAAATCAAACCGAGCTTCACAAATTTGGGGTGTGCTGGTGCGCCCACGCGGCACTCCATCTTGATTCGCCCCAGTTTGGAGAGGAGTGGTATTGAGCAGATTTGTAGATGTTCCCTGATAGGATTATATCAGTCTCAGAAAAAAAGAGTTGGGCCCTTATTAATTGTGCAGAAAAAAAAACTTATTGAGTTTCACACTATCCTATTCAACAAGCTGTACAAAAAATTGCCGGGAAACAAAATTCGACTTTAAGATGCAGATTGAAATCTATCAGGCGCTTTGACTTCTAGGGAGCGTTCATGTGTTGCACTCCCATGGTCTGTTAAAACATCATGATAGTCCTGTCTAATGGAATAAACATGATAGTATTCTTGAACAAATGCTATACACAAACTCCTTGTATGCCTCATATGCTTCGCCTTTACTGCTTAATCTCTCACAAGTGACCTCCACTACTCATACTTTCGCCTACTTAATGCATGTATAAGACTACGGTTCTTTGTGTATATACTGAAATGGGTGTATGACAGGTTCTTTGTTTTCAATTTTGTAGCTTGGGCCCTGGGATCTTCTTTGAAGTAATTGAAGCTATCCTAATTGACAGGCTAAATTCAGTGGGTTATACTGAGAATCGATACTCTGCTCAGCTGTATTTTCACTGAAACATGGCATGTTGTTTTTGTTACTTGTACCAAGGTTCAGGACCTTGATGAGTTGGCTGATGATCCATGTAGTTTTGACTTACCATGATCTGAATATGTATGTCAGTATACGTTATTAAGTTAATGGCTAAATGACTAGGATGTGTATCTCATCTTTAACTAAATTTAGATGTTTATTCAATCTGGATTTAAATGTTTTATCATTCGCCAGGTCTTTGCTTCTGATTCTTGTGTTGTAAACTGTAATTAATCATCTTTACCTATTGTCTATTATCCTACAGCTGGGCTCATGGTCATGAACAATTGAATGTTTCTTCTCCACTATATTAACATGTATGAATACATATGCTAAACTTGGATTACTACTGACTTCACATTATCTGCTTGGCCAAAACGTTGGGACCGGCACCCTTGCGCCAAGGCGCGATCTCGATCTAGTCTATCCTGATGACGGGAACAATTCCTGCAACGAAGAAAATCTCTGTGCTCCGGGTTGTAAATTCTGAGGAAGGTACGAGTGTGTATGCATGCAAATCTAATATGATCTCTAGCTCCGTCCCATCTCCACCGACATGCAAATATATACAGTATTTACCGGCAATATTGATGAGCGTCACTATCTGCTTAATGGTACTCAAACTTTGTATTGACAAGACAATTAATCATCTGACCCACATCAGAGCTGTTAATAACAACCAAAAGTAAAGGGATGTGGGAATGAATGTTACCTGTGTATACCTCTTCAACAAAACAGAAAAGCTTTTGAGACTAATTCTTTACACGGTCTTTTTAATCGCGCTGGATGCCCGGGGCTAAAGTCGTGCTAGTTTGGATGATCTATACGAATTGTTTATGTTTTTCTTCTAGAAGTTCTGCCCTTGTTTGTAGCGATGTGAATCGTTCATGAGAGTGGATCTCTTTCGTTTTGGTTTGTCTTTGAGCTTGCATGCACATTAGTCAAAACTCATAACATCATCATTGACGGGTGGAAGAAAAACTCTTTTTGACACACACAAACAACTAACAAAGAAATCACTTTGGAAAGTCAAATTACATACACTGACAACTAACAGTATGATCTGCGATCGACGGACACACAAAATATATAGTTATGCTTTGAATGATTTCGGAATGATTGCCTAGTGGTGGTTGACGACAAAGCACTTCTCCCTGATCTCCCCCTCTTCACCGGTGAGAACCTCCACCTTGCCCATCTTGACCATGGCGGCAGCGAACTTGGCCTGCCACGCCTTCTCCACGGCGGCGTGGAACGCGACGATACCGGCGGTCCGGGGGCTGGTGAGTAGTGTCTGGTCGGAGGTGAGCGGCACCTTGCGCGCCAGTACGTTCTTGAAATACTGGTTGTCAAACTTCCCCGGCGTGACCGGGTCCAGCGCCACCGTTGTGGGGTCGCTAGGGTTGTTTGTCGACAGAGGGCACTGATGCTTCAGCTCCGCCGCATAGGACCTGTCGATGGACGGGTCGGTCCGACCGGCCTCACCCGAGAAATTGTGAATGCGCTGAGTGAAGGAGGAGCAGTGGGACCGACCGATGGTGTGTGCACCGGAGAGCGTGACCATGTCGTCTGCAGAGAGCCCCTTGCGCTTGAAGCTGGCCACGAGCTCGGCGACCTCGTCGGTCGGAAATGGCACGTTGTTGTTGAGCACCTCATCGGCGATGGACACACGGCCGTCACGGCGACCAGACGGCACACGGTAGTTGATGCCGCCGGCAAGGTAGGCCCCGTCGCGTGCCGCGAAGGCGAGCACGTCGGCGCAGGAGACGGTGCGTGGGCAGCTCGCCTCTAAGGCTGCCTTGGCCTCGTCGATGACCTCAAAGCCACGCATGCTTGGGTTGTTCGCCTGCGAATCCTTCTCTGCCGAGTTCCCAGGTGTCGAGTTGATCAGCAGCGAGCCATCACAACCCTACACGTGTCAAACAATACAAAAATCAATGGTCAGATCAGGCACTGGCAAAATCAATGGTCAGATCAGGTGTATGGTCATTGCTTACCCTGACGAAGCAATCATGGAAATGCATGCGGATGATGCCACCGGCGAGGCCTGGGTTGCGGGCGACGGCGCGGCGGACGACGTCACGCACGATGTACTCCGCCTGTGGGCATGTGTGCTCGTAGAACCCAACCTTCAGAGACTTCGACGGCGGAGGCGACGCATCTGCCACCGCCCAGAAGGCGGCCACGGCGAGCAGCACGGCCGCAGCCCACGCAGACACTAAAGTGGGGAACCTCATGGCTGAAAGCTTATTCTGATCAGTTTCGTGGACTGTAGGTTGCTCTAGCTTCCAAATTTGTAACAAGCTAGAGATTGCTGTGGTGATGCGTTGATGGCTGGGTGAACTGGTGTTTATATAGCATTCACCTTGTAGCAGTTGGGAAAAAAGTGGCTCCGCGCGCTTGCACCCGACTACGGAGTCAACTGAAAGACCAGATCGTTGTGAAGAGTGGCTTCGTATTACTCGAAATATAAGAGGACGTGGAGTTTCTACACCCAGGAGCAAATGCTCCTGGTGTGAACAGTAAAATCAAATAAATTCAAAAACAATTCAAAAAATTTTGAAATTTTTTTGTGCCATATTTTCACAAATGTTTGTTGTGCCTACAAAATTTCATCGCAAAATCACATTGATGGAAGGCGTGGTAAAAAAAACAAAATCGATGCTCTGAAAATGTTACTTACAAAAGCATTTTGGAGCTCTGATTTTGTTTTTTTGGCACGCCTTTCACCAATGTGATTTCGCAATGAAATTTTGCGTGCACATCAAACATTTGTGAAAGTATGTCACAAAAAAATTTCAGAATTTTTTGAACATTTTTTCTAGTTTTTTAATTTTACTATTCATACCAGGAGCATTTGCTCCTGGGTGTAGAAAGGTACTTCCGAATATAAGATTGTCCAAGTGGACCAGCCGTATTGGATGGCATGTATCATGCAACAAAACTACTATACAGACGACAGTCCCTGCATGACACGGGAACGACAGCCAAATCCAGCCGTCGGCTTCACTTCAGTTTTGTGCATGGACGAGCTGATCTGCATTGTCGTTCACATATCGTCCACCGCTCATCGTGTGTATAGCAGCGCTGATCATGCAATGCAACGCATCATGTCGGATGCCAAATTACCAAGGGAGAAGGGAATGCAAATTGTTTGTTGATGCATGTAAGCATAACTGGGGTTCAAAGATCTCAAACAATACTTTCCATAATGAACAATAATCCCAAGGACGAAAAAAATGTCTATACACTCGGTTAGTGCGAAATATACCTTGTATTCCCTTTTTTTTGCGATGAAGTATACCTTGTACTCCGTGAAGATGTACGTAAAAAAGTAGAGTATCATGTCTCTCTGACTGGGTCTCCGTTTGGAACATAAATACATGGTCGCGGACAATGTGCCTGAACTGTCACTATCTGCTTGATGTTACTCAAAATTTTCATTTGCAACGCAATCACTAGCATAACAGATTGTGTCATTGTGTGAATGTTACTTGTGCGCTTCTTAAGCAAATTAATGAGCTAGCTATGCTCGAGATGGAAATGGGTGATCGGTCGATATGGAGATGGGTTGACGGACCAACCGACCGGTGTTTGTGCATGCAATCACACCGTGTAGCAGTTGGGAAAATGGTGCCGCCGCCGCGTGTTATACCGAGTCAAGAGATCGTCGTCGTGTGGCTTTAATAGCTGCTTTCATGAACTGATCCACCTAACCGCAGCAAAACTAGTCTTGCTTACTCGTATGGCTACTAATCAAGCGTGTTATTATATAGCTTCATTGGCACGTAGAACACATGAATCTGCCCTACGCCCCTACTCCGTACATTCTCAATTGTCTGAATATTTCTTATACCCCATCCATCCGAATCACAGGTTACTTAATTAGCCTAAAATTGGATGCTGTAGTAACTAGGAATGTGCAGTTTAGTTTGATTGTCGAACTCGATCCTTTTTGGATTCTATGGAAAAAATGTTACTCCCTCCATTCAGTAATACAAAATGTTTGGATATTTTAATATTGACTACATACAGATTGAAATCACTAGTAAAAAAGGTCAAATGTCAAGCATATTAGTGCCGGTTTGATTTTGAGCCGGCACTAATGCATACATTAGTGCCGGTTCCAACGGCTAGCTGGCCGCTCTCATTAGTACCGGTTCGTGGCGAACCTTTAGCACCGGTTCATGCCACGAACCGGTACTAAAGTGAGTGGTGGCAGGATGTTGTCAGTCTGAGGCCCCTCAAGCACCTTTAGTACCAGTTCGTATCACGAACCGGTACTAAAGGTCGTCCTACATAAACCCTTCGTCCACCCGAGCTCGCTCTGTTCTTCCCCTTTCCCCTCTTCTCTCTGTTCTTCCCCTCTTTCTCTCGAGCTCATCACACATTTTGCCCAAAATTTGTCAAGATTTGAAAGCCTCATCCACTCAAATGATCACAAAGGTTAGCAATTTTGTCCTTTCATCTCTCATTGCTAGATTAGCTCTTGCAATGTTTTATATAGTGATTAATTTGTGAGTTTAGTATTTTTGGAGGAATTATATGTGCTAATATTTGATTTACATGCAATTTGAGGTCAAAAATAACACTTAGCTTGCATACGTAGGTGTGGTTTACTTAGTGCCTTCTAAATCTCCGTCGTAACCACCGTCGATCGCCCGCACCGTCCCGTCGCCGGCACGACCTTGCGGTGAGCCTCTTGTTCATGAATGTTTTATATAAAAAATTGATGTTTGTGTGATTTGGATATATAGTTACTCGTATAATTATCTTACCCGTATGTTGTTTGTTATACATATATTGTGCCATGGTTTCGATATCAGTCCCCATCGGCCCTCGTCCTTGTTATGATTCAGATGTGGTATATTCTCTTTTAAAACTATTTGTTGCATTTCGTGTTTATGACAAATTATGCCCATCAAGTTGACATAGATATTTGTATGTAGGAGGTATATATGTGAACCGGAAATTCCAACCGACCCTATTGTCGAGAGGTTAAATTTAGCTGAAAGAGAAAACGAGGATTTGAAAGAAAAATTGAAAAGAATTGAGGGGGGGAAGATGAAATTGGAGTTGCATGTTGCCGATGTCGTCGATGATCACAAGATCAAGATGGAGAAAATGCACTTGAAGATTAGAAAGATTAGAAAGTATGCCATTCATAGTGAGGCTTGGTATCATTATGTTGTTGGATCAATTGTTACCTTAGTTGCGATCTTGATCGCATTTGTTGTTGCATTTAAATTCTTTAGCTAGAGAGTTATTTGTTTGTTGCATTTAAGTGTTGTATGAACTATATATATATGTATGAACTTTATGTATGAACTTGTATTAATTTGGTCTTTTCGGTGTTGTGTAATGAAGATGAGCCGACAATGGATGTATGATGACTGATGCTCTCCCGAGTTCATTAATGGCGTGCAAACTTTTCTGCTTGCGGCTGAGGCAAACAAGCGGGCGGATGGTTTTATGCCTTGTCCATGTGCTGTCTGTAAGAATAATCACAATTACTCTACGTCAAGAACCATTCACGTCCACCTGTTTAAGTCCGGTTTCATGCCCCACTATAATGTTTGGACCAAGCACGGAGTAATAGGGGTTATGATGGAAGACAATGAAGAAGCGGACAGCGACAGCTATCCTGGCCATGGGTTCCCTGAATACGATGATACAACAATGGGGGAAGAAGCTGAGCTGGCAATGCGGGAAGAAGCTGAAGAAGAGGCATTAGATGAGCCCGTTGATGATCTAGGTCGGCCATTGCCGATGCGAAGAGAAACTGCGCAAGTGATTTGGAGATAAAGAAGTTGCAGCGCATGTTAGAGTATCACAAGAAATTGTTGCACCCGAATTGCGAAGCTGACAAGAAAAAGTTAGGCACCACACTGGAATTGCTGCAATGGAAGGCAGAGAATGGTGTATCTGACAAGAGATTTGGAAAGTTGCTGGTGATACGTCTCCGTCGTATCTACTTTTCCAAACACTTTTGCCCTTGTTTTGGACTCTAACTTGCATGATTTGAATGGAACTAACCCGGACTGACGCTGTTTTCAGCAGAATTGCCATGGTGTTATTTATGTACAGAAAAAAATTCTCAGAATGACCTGAAACTCCACGGAGCGTATTTTTGGAAATAATAAAACATACCGGCAAAAGATCAAGACCAGGGGGCCCACACCCTAGCCACGAGGGTGGGGGCGCGCCTGCCCCACCTGGCGCCCCCCCTACCTCGTGGGCCCCCTAGAGCTCCTCCGACCTCAACTCCAACTCTATATATTCACTTTCAGGGAGAAAAAAAATCAAGGAGAAGGATTCATCACGTTTTACGATACGGAGCCACCGCCAAGCCCTAAAACCTCTAGGGAGGGCTGATCTAGAGTCCGTTCGGGGCTCCGGGGAGGGGAATCCGTCGCCATCGTCATCATCAACCATCCTCCATCACCAATTTCATGATGCTCACCGCCGTGCATGAGTAATTCCATCATAGTCTTGCTGGACGGTGATGGGATGGATGAGATTTATCATGTAATCGACTTAGTTTTGTTAGGGTTTGATCCCTAGTATCCACTATGTTCTGAGATTGATGTTGCTATGACTTTGCTATGCATAATGCTTGTCACTAGGGCCTGGGTGCCATGATTTCAGATCTGAACCTATTATGTTTTCACGAATATATGTGAGTTCTTGATCCTATCTTGCAAGTCTACATAAACCTACTATGTGTTATGATCCGGCAACTCCGAAGTGACAATAATCGGGACCACTCCCGGTGATGACCGTAGTTTGAGGAGTTCATGTATTCACTATGTGTTAATGCTTTGGTCCGGTACTCTATTAAAAGGAGGCCTTAATATCCCTTAGTTTCCGCTAGGACCCCGCTGCCACGGGAGGGTAGGACAAAAGATGTCATGCAAGTTCTTTTCCATAAGCACATATGACTATATTCGGAATATATGCCTACATTACATCGATGAATTGGAGCTAATTCTGTGTCACCCTAGGTTATGACTGTTACATGATGAACCGCATCCGACATAATTCTCTATCACCGATCCATCGCATACGAGCTTTCCATATATTGTTCTTCGCTTATTTACTTTTCCGTTGCTATTGTTACAATCACTACAAAATACCAAAAACATTACTTTTGTTATCATTACCTTTTGCTACCATTACCACTATTATCATATTACTTTGCTACTAAATACTTTGCTGTAGATATTAAGTTTCCAGGTGTGGTTGAATTAACAACTCAGCTGCTAATACTTGAGAATATTCTTTGGCTCCCCTTGTGTCGAATCAATAAATTTGGGTTGAATAATCTACCCTCGAAAACGGTTGCGATCCCCTATACTTGTGGGTTATCAAGACTATTTTCTGGCGTCGTTGCCGGGTAGCATAGCTCTATTCTTTGAGTCACTTGGGATTTATATCTGCTTATCATTATGAAGAACTTGAAAGATCCAAGAACCAAGATTTATCCCTCAACTACAAGGGGAGGAAGGAACTGCCATCTAGCTCTGCACTTGATTCACCTTCTGTTTTGAGTAAGCTTGCGACACTTAAACCTACTTCTGCTATTGATTCTGATATGTCGCATATTATTGATGGTGCCACTTCTAATATGCATGATACTTATGATGAAACTACTTCTATGCTTGATACTACTGTGCCACTTGGTGAATTTCTTGATGAACAACTTGCTAGGGTTAGAGAGAATGAAGTTATTGAAACTGATAATATTGATGAAAGTGATGATGAAGACTCTCCCCCTAATAAATATGAATTGCCTGTTGTTCCTGAGGATTATGTTATGGATGAATAAGCTACTAGTGCTATTTTAGCTTGCAATGATATATATGATCTAAAGAGGTTATTAGCTAAATGGAAGCAGAAATCCCTTAATGCTAGAATGAAACCTGACCCTGCTTTTGCTACTTCACCTATCTGTGTTACTGATAAGGATTATGAATTCTCTGTTGATCCTGATATAATTACTTTGGTTGATTCTGATCCTTTTTATGGCTATGAATCTGAAACTGTTGTGGCACATCTTACTAAATTAAATTATATAGCTACCCTATTCACTAATGATGAGAGAACTCGCTACTTTTATATTCTTAAAATATTTCCGTTCTCATTAAAGGGTGATGCTAAGATATGGTTTAATTCTCTTGATCCTGGTTGTGTGCGTAGTCCCCGAGATATGATTTATTACTTCTCTGCTAAATATTTCCTTGCTCATAAGAAACAAGCTGTCTTAAGGGATATATACAATATTGTGCAAATTGAAGAAGAGAGTCTCCCACAAGCTTGGGGGAGGCTTCTCCAATTACTTAATGCTTTGGCTGATCATCCTCTTAAGAAAAATGAAATACTTGATATCTTTTATAATGGACTAACCGATACTTCCAGAGATTACCTGGATAGTTGTGCTGGTTCTGTTTTCAGGGAAAGAACACCGGATGAAGCTGAAATTTTATTGAATAATATGTTGACAAATGAAAATAATTGGACACTTCCTGAGCCAACTCCTGAGCCTATTCCTAAACCAACTCCGAAGAAAAGAGGTGTTCTATTTCTCATTCCTGAAGATATGCAAGAGGCAAAGAAATCCATGAAAGAAAAGGGTATTAAAGCTGAAGATGTTAAGAATTTACCTCCTATTGAAGAAATACATGGTCTTAATTTACCGTCTATTGAAGAAATATATGGTTTTAATCCATCACCTATTGAAGAAACACATGGTCTTGATAACCCGACACAGGTAGTAAAGGTAAATTCTCTCTACTGATATGATAAAGCTGAAACCCCATTTACTAAGTTTGCTAGCTCATGCTTAGATGAGTTTGATAAATTTATGGTTAAGCAAGAAGACTTCAATGCTTATTTTGGTAGAGAATTAAAACCAAGTGCTGATATGCTTGAACACTTGGGTGATTATATGGCTAATGTCAAAGGTGAACTTAAACTTATTAGTAAACATGCTTCTATGGTTACCACTCAAGTAGAACAAGTACTTAAAGCTCAAAATGATTTGCTCGATGAATTGAATAGTAAGAATAAGGACTATGTTGTTAGAGTGGCTACTAGAACTGGTAAAATGACTCAGGAACCTTTGTATCCTGAAGGCCACCCTAAGAGAATTGAGCAAGATTCTCAGAGAAATAATATAGATGCACCTAGTCCTTCTAAAAGGAAGAAAAAGAAAAATGGTAGGACTTTGCATGCTTCTAGTGAACCTATTACTGAAACACCTGAGAATCCAAATGATATTCCTATTTCTGATGCTGAAACACAATCTGGTAATGAACCTGAAACTAGTGATAATGTTAATGATAATGTTCATGTTGATGCTCAACCTAGCAATGATAATGATATAGAAATTGAACCTCCTGTTGATTTTTATAACCCACAATCAAAGAATCAACATTATGATAAGAGAGACTTTGTTGCTAGGAAACATGGTAAAGAAATAGAGCCTTGGGTTCAAAAACCCATGCCTTTTCCTCCCAAACCATCCAAGAAAAAGGATGAGGAGGATTTTGAGCGCTTTGCTGAAATGATTAGACCTATCTTTTTACGTATGCGATTAGCTGATATGCTCAAAATGAATCCTTATGCTAAGTATATGAAAGAAATTTTCACTAATAAAAGAAAGATACCGGAAGCTGAAATTTCCACCATGCTTGCTAATTATACTTTTAAGGGTGGAATACCAAAGAAACTTGGAGATCCAGGAGTACCCACTATACCATGCTCCATTAAAAGAAACTATGTTAAAACTGCTTTATGTGATCTCGGAGCCGGCGTTAGTGTTATGCCTCTCTCTTTATATCATAGACTTGATTTGAATAAGTTGACACTTACTGAAATATCTTTGCAAATGGCTGATAAATCAACTGCTATACCTGTTGGTATTTGTGAGGATGTGCCTGTTGTGATTGCAAACGTTACTATTTTAACGGACTTTGTTATTCTTGATATTCCCGAGGACGATAGTATGTCTATTATTCTTGGAAGACCCTTTTTGAATAATGCAAGGGCTGTTATTGATTGCAACAAAGTCCATGTCACTTTTCATGTTAATGGTAATGAGCATACGGTACACTTTCCGAGGAAACAACCTCAAGTCCACAGTATCAATTCTATTGAAAAAATTTCATCAATTATTTTTGGAGGTTTTGAATTTCCTCTACCTACTGTCAAGAAGAAATATGATATTCTTATTGTTGGGGATGTGCATATCCCCGTTGAGATAACCTGGTGTTATTCGAAAATTCTCTGGTTCCATGTTTTTCGGAATGAGTTTGTTAACAAGACTTGATCATCCTTGTTAATGGATTCCTTTTGATGATCATGAGATGGATGAATTTAGAAAACACAACTCTCTGTACCCTCTTTTTACTTTCTGTTATCTATATTAAATAAAATAAAAATAGTATTTTCTGTCTGTTATCTGAATTATCCATGCAATATAAAAATACCCTGAAAATAGAAGTTCTCCAAATGCCCTGAAATTTAAATATGATTTTTTCTGGAATATTTGAGAATATTTGGCACTGAGAACACAGCAGGGGGGCATCCACCTGGCCACGAGGGTGGAGGGCGTGCCCCCCTGCCTCGTGGGCCCACGGTAGCCCTCCTCCACTTATTCATGCACCCACACACTCCTTGTTCCTCCCACAAACACCATTATCCAGCTCAAGCACGAGTTCTAGCTCATTTTGCTGCGATTTTCGATCTCCTTGCTCAAAGCACCTCTCACAAAACTGCTTTGGGGGATTGTTCCTTGGTATGTGACTCCTCCAATGGTCTAATTAGTTTTTATTCTAGTGCTTTATTCATTGCATATTTTTGCTGCCTAGGTGACCCTGTTCTTGAGCTTGTGTGTCAAATTTATGTGGTTCCAAGTAGTTTTGATGCATGATATGGGCTCTAGGCACTTGTAGGAGTAGTTGCTATCAATTTTGTTGAGCTTGGTTCACTTTTATTTGAAGTTACTAAAAATTCCAGAATTTTTCAGAAAATAATGAAGAGATTTTTGAGGGGCTCATGGAGCCGAAGCTCGAAGGAAAAGCAAAATGAAGAAGCAAAGAAGCCCAAATATAATCTGCCTCGCATCGTGGAGGTTCGGCCATGTGAATGGCCTTGTGATGATTTCTTGAGAGCAGCCGGGATTTATAATGATTTCTATGAATTGGCTGAGAATGCAGGCCTCACCACCTTCCTCCACAACCAGCGCGAACAGTATCTTTTACTCACCAATATCTTTGTGCAAAACTTTCATTTCCATGCTAGGAGCTCACCACCTACGGTGGAGTTTTATTTATATGATGAGCATAAGGAGATGTCACTTCGTGATTTTTGTCGGGTTTGTTTGATCCCTTTTGAGGGCATCATAGAGGAACCACATCGCGGCGATGTGGATGGGTTTATTGATACCATCACTGTAGGGGAAACGAGGAAGGTTTCCGATGCACGAACTACTAGCATACACTTTCCTGTTCTACGTTACTTTGTTATATTTGCTAGTAGATGCTTGATTGGGTGCGGAAACTATGGAAGCTTGAGTGCCCCTGATATTGTTATTTTGTGCCATGCCTTATTTCGTGATGATACATTCAGCATGGGTGCTATTATTGCAAAGCGGTTAAATCTTAACCATACTAAGGGCCCAGTCTTTGGAGGCATCTTTGCCTCGCGCCTAGCTGCACATTTTAACATACCTATTAGGCATTATGAGAAGGAAGAAAAATTGCTGCCTCCTGTTTATTTAGATTATAAGAGTATGGTAGCACACGATTTTATTATTAAGAATAGGGGAAATGAGATCTAATACAAATTGTTCTTTGATAAACATCATCCTGAGACTATTACCATGCCTGCTCCTTCCTTGTTTGATTTATCTGCAGGCAAGTACCTTGTTCCGTTGGAGGCTATTCACGCCTACCGGAACCCTACATCAGCCACAGAGCCAGAGTTGGAACCACAAGTTGATCCTCCATGACAGTCTAATTACAAGTGGGATCCGGAGATGATTGCCAACCAGTGGCAATCAGAGTCTTCTTCTTCGCAGTACGACCCCAACTATTACTATGGATATCTGCCAGGCCAACTGTGTCCAAAGACCAACTTAGGCCAAAAGCCTAAGCTTGAGGGAGTACATATTTCTCACCGACATTAGAGTCATGTCCACACACTCATTGCTAGATGTCGGTGTCATACTTTTTCATTGTAATATCCATGCTAGTTTATTTCCTTTTTATGGTTTCTTCTTGTGTGTTTAATAAACCTTAAGAAAAACCAAAAAAATTAGTTGTAGCTTTTAATTAGTTTACTTTCCATGCTTGTAGTAGTAATTAAAAATAAAACCCAAAAAGATTTCCTATTCTTCTTTTGCTTGTTGGGAGCTTTCCCGTGTAAATAGTTTCATTTCTTTTCTTTTCTTTGGGGTCGATAGGAGAAGACCATGATTAAATTGTTGAAGTGGCTCTTATATGCACTATTGTTGATCTGACAAGAGAGTCCATATTGCCTTGTCTTCTCCTGTTTATTGAATGCTTGCAGATTCCAGCTTAGTCCAATGCACACGCACTATTATTATTATCCACATCGTTCGGTCGTGCAAGTGAAAGGCAATTATGACGATATATGATGGACTGATTGAGATGAGAAAAGCTGGTATGAACTCGACCTCTCTTGTTTTTTGTAAATATGATTAGTTCATCGTTCCCGATTCAACCTATTATGAATAAACATGTTTGCAATGACAATTAGAGATTATAGTTTCTTGTGGCATACTTAATTAGCTAGGAGCTTATAATGGTTTGCCTTGCGTGCCAACATGCTATTAAAATGGTTGTGATGTGGTATGATAGGATGGTATCCTCTTTTGAACGATTCGAGTGGCTTGACTTGGCACATGTTCATGCATGTAGTTGAAACAAAATCAACATAGCCTCTACGATATTTATGTTCATGGTGCATTATATCCTACTCATGCTTGCATTCGGTGTTGATTAATTTTAATGCATGTTCATGACTGTTGTCGCTCTCTAGCTGGTCGCTTCCCAGTCTTTTTCTAGCCTTCACTTGTACTAAGCGGGAATACTGCTTGTGCATCCAATCCCATAAACCCCAAACTTATTCTATATGAGTCCACCATACCTACCTATATACGGTATCTACCTGCCGTTCCAAGTAAATTTGTATGTGCCAAACTCTAAACCTTCAAATAAATATCTTGTTTTGTATGCTTTAATAGCTCATGTATCAACTAGGGTTGTCTGTATCTTCCATGTTAGGCGGGTTATTCTCAAGAGGAGTGGACTCCGCTCCTCACTCACGAGAAAATGGCTGGTCACCAGGATGCCCAGTCCCATGCTTTATGCAAATCAAATCAAAATAATTGCAAACAAAACTCCCCCTAGGACTCTTGTTAGTTGGAGGCACTCATTGTTCCGAGAAAGCCATGGATTGATGCTTGTTGGTGGAGGGGGAGTATAAACTTTACCATTCTGTTTGGGAACCGCCTATAATGTGTGTAGCATGGAAGATATTGCCATCTCTTGGTTGTTATGTTGACAATGAAAGTATACCGCTCAAAATATTATTCATCTCTATTTCAAAACTGAGCTCTGGCACCTCTACAAATCCCTGCTTCCCTCTGCGAAGGGCCCATCTATTTACTTTCATGTTGAGTCATCACCCTCTTATTAAAAAGCACCAGTTGGAGAGCACCGCTGTCATTTGCATTCATTACTGTTAGTTTACATTGAGTATGACTTGAGTGGATCTCTTTTACCATGAATTACAATGTCTACTCAGTCCTTGATCTTTAAAGGTGCTCTGCATTTATGTTTTGCGGTCTCAGAAAGGGCTAGCGAGATACCATCTTGTTATATCATATTATGATTGTTTTGAGAAAGTGTTGGCATCCGAGATTTATTATTATTGCTCGCTAGTTGATTATGCCATTGATATGAGTAAACATGAGACCTAAGCGTTATTGTGAATATTGTTAGTTTATAATCTTTGCTAAAAACTTGAATGCTGGCTTTACATATTTACAACAACAAGAGCAAACAGAGTTTGTAAAAGTTTTTCTTTATCACCTTTAGTTTATCAACTGAATTGCTTGAGGACAAGCAAAGGTTTAATCTTGGGGGAGTTGATACGTCTCCATCGTATCTACTTTTCCAAACACTTTTGCCCTTGTTTTGGACTCTAACTTGCATGATTTGAATGGAACTAACCCGGACTGACGCTGTTTTCAGCAGAATTGCCATGGTGCTATTTATGTGCAGAAACAAAAGTTCTCGGAATGACCTGAAACTCCACGGAGCATATTTTTGGAAATAATAAAAAATACTGGCAAAAGATCAAGACCAGGGGGCCCACACCCTAGCCACGAGGGTGGGGTGCGCCTGCCACCCTGGGCGCGCCCCCCTACCTCGTGGGCCCCCTGGAGCTCCTCCAACCTCAACTCCAACTCCATATATTCACTTTCGGGGAGAAAAAAATCAAGGAGAAGGATTCATCGCATTTTACGATACGTAGCCGCCGCCAAGCCCTAAAACCTCTCGGGAGGGCTGATCTGGAGTCCGTTCAGGGCTTCGGAGAGGGGAATCCGTCGCCATCGTCATCATCAACCATCCTCCATCACCAATTTCATGATGTTCACCGCCATGCGTGAGTAATTCCATCGTAGGCTTGCTGGACGGTGATGGGTTGGATGAGATTTATCATGTAATCGAGTTAGTTTTGTTAGGGTTTGATCCCTAGTATCCATTATGTTCTGAGATTGATGTTGCTATGACTTTGCTATGCTTAATGCTTGTCACTAGGGCCCGAGTGCCATGATTTCAGATCTGAACCTATTATGTTTTCATGAATATATGTGAGTTCTTGATCCTATCTTGCAAGTCTATAGTCACCTACTATGTGTTATGATCCGGCAACCCCGAAGTGACAATAATCGGGACCACTCCCGGTGATGACCGTAGTTTGAGGAGTTCATGTATTCACTATGTGTTAATGCTTTGGTCTGGTACTCTATTAAAAGGAGGCCTTAATATCCCTTAGTGTCCGCTAGGACCCCGCTGCCACGGGAGGGTAGGACAAAAGATGTCATGCAAGTTCTTTTCCATAAGCACGTATGACTATATTCGGAATACATGCCTACATTACATTGATGAATTGGAGCTAGTTCTGTGTCACCCTAGGTTATGACTGTTACATGATGAACCGCATCCGGCATAATTCTCTATCACCGATCCATTGCCTATGAGCTTTCCATATATTGTTCTTCGCTTATTTACTTTTCCGTTGCTATTGTTACAATCACTACAAAATACCAAAAACATTACTTTTGTTATCATTACCTTTTGCTACCATTACCACTACTATCATATTACTGTGCTACTAAATACCTTGTTGCAGATATTAAGTTTCCAGGTGTGGTGGAATTGACAACTCAGCTGCTAATACTTGAGAATATTCTTTGGCTCCCCTTGTGTCGAATCAATAAATTTGGGTTGAATACTCTACCCTCGAAAACTGTTGCAATCCCCTATACTTGTGGGCTATCAGCTGGTAATGATAAAGAATATGCTTTCAAAGGACAATGAATTGCCTGAGATTACGTATGAAGCAAAGAAGGCTGTCTGCCCTCTAGGGTTAGAGGTGCAGAAGATACATGCATGCCCTAATGACTGCATCCTATACCGCGATGAGTACGAGGATTTGAACGCTTGCCCGGTATGCGGTGTATTGTGCTATAAGATCAACCGCGATGACCCTGGTGATGTCGAGGGCGAGCGCCCCAGGAAGAAGATTCCTGCCAAGGTGATGTGGTATGCTCCTATAATACCACGGTTGAAACGTTTGTTCCAAAACAAAGAGCATGCCAAGGCGATGCGATGGCACAGAGAAGACCGTAAGAAAGACGGAAAGTTGAGAGTACCCGTTGACGGGTCGCGGTGGAGAAAAATCGAGAGAAAGTACGGGAAGGAGTTTGCAGATGACACAAGGAACGTATGGTTTGGTCTAAGCGCAGATGGCATTAATCCTTTTGGGGAGCAGAGCAGCAACCATAGCACCTGGCCTGTGGCTCTATGTTTGTATAACCTTCCTCCTTGGTTGTGCATGAAGCGGAAGTTCATTATGATGCCAGTGCTCATCCAAGGCCCTAAGCAACTCGGCAATGACATTGATGTGTACCTAAGGCCATTAGTTGAAGAACTCTTACAGCTGTGGAATGGAACAAGTGTACGTGCATGGGATGAGCACATGGGGGAAGAATTTGACCTAAAAGCGTTGCTGTTCGTGACCATCAATGATTGACCTGCTCTCAGTAACCTTTCAGGACAGTCAAATAAGGGATACCGCGCATGCACGCACTGTTTGGATGTGACCAACAGTATTTTGGACAATTGTAGGAAGAATGTGTACCTAGGACATCGTCAATTTCTTCCGAGCAGGCATCCCGTAAGAAAGAAAGGCAAGTATTTAAAAGGTGAGGCGGATCACCGGACGAAGCCTCTCCACCGTACAGGTGCTGATGTCCATGATATGGTCAAGGATTTGAAGGTAGTCTTTGGAAAGGGTCCTGCCGGACAACCTGTTCCTAATGACGCCGACGGACGCGCACCCATGTGGAAGAAGAAATCTATATTTTGGGACCTGCCCTATTGGAAAGACCTAGAGGTCCGCTCCGCAATCGACGTGATGCACGTGACGAAGAATCTTTGCGTGAATTTGCTTGGCTTCTTGGCGTGTATGGGAAGACAAAAGATACACCTGAGGCACGGGAGGACCAGCAATGTATGCACGGAAAAGACGACATACATCAGGGTCATGCCAGCTACGCTCTTACCAAAGAAGAGAAGGAAATCTTCTTTGAATGCCTGCTCAATATTAAGGTACCGTCTGGATTCTCATCGAATATAAAGGGAATAATAAACATGGCAGAGAAAAAGTTCCAGAACCTAAAGTCTCATGACTGCCATGTGATTATGACGCAACTCCTTCCGGTTGCATTGAGGGGGCTTCTACCGGATAACGTTCGATTAGCCATTGTGAAGCTATGTGCATTCTGATACGTCTCCGTCGTATCTACTTTTCCAAACACTTTTGCCCTTGTTTTGGACTCTAACTTGCATGCTTTGAATGGAACTAACCCGGACTGACGTTATTTTCAGCAGAATTGCCATGGTGTTATTTATGTGCAGAAACAAAAGTTCTTGGAATGACCTGAAACTCCATGGAGCGTATTTTTGGAAATAAAAAAAATACTGGCAAAAGATCAAGGCCAGGGGGCCCACACCCTAGCCACGAGGGTGGGGGCGCGCCTGCCCCCTTGGGCGCGCCCCCTACCTTGTGGGCCCCCTGGAGCTCCTCAGACCTCAACTCCAACTCTATATATTCGTGTTTGGAGAGAAAAAAATCAAGGAGAAAGATTCATCGCGTTTTATGATACGGAGCCGCCGCCAAGCCCTAAACTCTCGGGAGGGATGATCTGGAGTCCGTTCAGGGCTTCGGAGAGGGGGATTTGTCGCCATCGTCATCATCAACCATCATCCATCACCAATTTCATGATGCTTGCTACCTCTTGAGCACTACGTTGGTTTTCCCCGAAGAGGAAGGGATGATGCAGCAAAGTAGCGTAAGTATTTCCCTCAGTTTTTGAGAACCAAGGTATCAATCCAGTAGGAGGCTATGCACGAGTCCCTCGTACCTGCACAAAACAAATAAATCCTCACAACCAACGCGATAAGGGGTTGTCAATCCCTACACGGCCACTTACGAGAGTGAGATTTGATAGATATGATAAGATAATATTTTTGGTATTTTTATGATAAAGATGCAAAGTAAAATAAAAGCAAAGTAAAAAGCGAAGGAAATAAATAAGTATTGGAAGATTAATATGATGAAGATAGACCCGGGGGCCATAGGTTTCACTAGTGGCTTCTCTCAAGAGCATAAGTATTCTACGGTGGGTGAATGAATTACTGTTGAGCAATTGAAAGAATTGAGCATAGTTATGAGAATATCTAGGTATGATCATGTATATAGGCATCACGTCTGGGACAAGTAGACTGACTCCTGCCTGCATCTATTACTATTACTCCACTCATTGACCGCTATCCAGCATGCATCTAGAGTATTAAGTTAATGAAAACAGAGTAACGCCTTAAGCAAGATGACATGATGTAGAGGGATAAACTCATGCAATATGATGAAAACCCCATCTTGTTATCCTCGATTGCAACAATACAATACGTGCCTTGCTGCCCCTACTGTCACTGGGAAAGGACACCGCAAGATTGAACCCAAAGCTAAGCACTTCTCCCATTGCAAGAAAGATCAATCTAGTAGGCCAAACCAAACTGATAATTCGAAGAGACTTGCAAAGATAACCAATCATACATAAAAGAATTCAGAGAAGATTCAAATATTTTTCATAGATAGACTTGATCATAAACCCACAATTCATCGGTAACAAACACACCGCAAAAACAAGATAACATCGAATAGATCTCCACAAGAGAGGGGGAGAACATTGTATTGAGATCCAAAAAGAGAGAAGAAGCCATCTAGCTAATAACTATGGACCCATAGGTCTAAGGTGAACTACTCACACTTCATCGGAGGGGCTATGGTGATGATGTAGAAGCCCTCCGTGATTGATGCCCCCTCCGGCGGAGCTTCGGAACAGGCCCCAAGATGGGATCTCGTGGATACAGAAAGTTGCGGTGGTGGAATTAGGGTTTTGGCTCCGTATCTGATCGTTTGGGGGTACGTAGGTATATATAGGAGGAAGGAGTACGTCGGTGGAGCAACAGGGGGCCCACGAGGGTGGAGGGCGCTCCAGGGGGGGGGGTAGGCGCGCCCCCTACCTCGTGGCCTCCTCTTTTGTGTCTTGACGTAGGGTCCAAGTCTCCTGGATCATGTTCGGTGAGAAAATCACGTTCCCGAAGGTTTCATTCCGTTTGGACTCCGTTTGATAATCCTTTTCTTCGAAACCCTGAAATAGGCAAAAAACAACAATTCTGGGCTGGGCCTCCAGTTAATAGGTTAGTCCCAAAAATAATATAAAAGTGGATAATAAAGCCCAATAATTTCCAAAACAGTAGATAATATAGCATGGAGCAATCAAAAATTATAGATACATTGGAGACGTATCAAGCATCCCCAAGCTTAATTCCTGCTCGTCCTCGAGTAGGTAAATGATAAAAATAGAATTTTTGATGCGGAGTGCTACTTGGCATAATTTTAATGTAATTCTTCTTAATTGTGCTATGAATATTCAGATCCGAAAGATTCAAGATAAAAGTTCATATTGACATAAGAATAATAATACTTCAAGCATACTAACAAAGCAATTATGTCTTCTCAAAATAATATGGCCAAAGAAAGTTAATCCCTACAAAATCATATAGTTTAGTCATGCTCCATTTTCATCACACAAGAATGCTCTCATCATGCACAACCCCGATGACAAGCCAAGTAATTGTTTCGTACCTTAGCAATCTCAAACCTATAAACTTTCACGCAATATATGAGCGCGAGCCATGGACATAGCACTATGGGTGGAATAGAATATGATGATGGGGGTTATGTGGAGAAGACAAAAGGGAGAAAGTCTCACATCAACGAGGCTAATCAATGGGCTATGGAGATGCCCACCGATTGATGTTAATGCAAGGAGTAGGGATTGCCATGCAACGGATGCACTAGAGCTATAAATGTATGAAAGCTCAACAAAAGAAACTAAGTGGGTGTGCATCCAACTTGCTTGCTCACGAAGACCTAGGGCACTTGAGGAGGCCCATTGTTGGAATATACAAGCCAAATTCTATAATGAAAATTTCCCACTAGTATATGAAAGTGACAAAACAAGAGACTCTCTATCATGAAGGTTATGGTGCTACTCTGAAGCACAAGTGTGGCAAAGGATAGTAACATTGTCCCTTCTCTCTTTTTCTCTCATTTTTTTATTTAGGCCTCTTTTTTTATATGGCCTTTCTCCTTATTTATTTATTTATTTATTTATTTCCTCACTTGGGACAATGCTCTAGAAAATGATGATCATCACACTTCTATTTATTTACAACTCAATGATTACAACTCGATGCTAGAACAAAAGATGACTCTATATGAATGCCTCCGGCGGTGTACCGGGATATGCAATGAACCAAGAGTGACATGTATGAAAGAATTATGAACGGTGGCTTTGCCACAAATACTATGTCAACTACATTATCATGCTAAGCAATATGATAATGATGAATGTGTCATGATAAACGGAATGGTGGAAAGTTGTATGGCAATATATCTCAGAATGGCTATGGAAATGCCAAAATAGGTAGGTATGGTGGCTGTTTTGAGGAAGATATAAGGAGGTTTATGTGTGAAAGAGCATATCATATCACGGGGTTTGGATGCACCGGCGAAGTTTGCACCAACTCTCAATGTGAGAAAGGGCAATGCACGGTACCGAAGAGGCTAGCAATGATGGAAAGGTGAGAGTGCATATAATCCATGGACTCAACATTAATCATAAAGAACTCACATACTTATTGCAAAAATCAACAAGTCATCAAAAACCTCGGCACTACGCGCATGCTCCTAGGGGGATAGATTGGTAGGAAAAGACCATCGCTCGTCCCCGACCGCCACTCATAAGGAAGACAATCAGAAAAACACCTCATGTTTCAAATTTGTTACACACCGTTTACCATACGTGGATGCTACGGGACTTGCAAACTTCAACACAAGCACTTCTCAAATTCACAACTACTCAACTAGCACGACTTTGATATTATTACCTCCATATCACAAAACAATCATCAAGCATCAAACGTCTCTTAGTATTCAAAACACTCCTAGGAATTTTTTACTAATCTTGAACACCTAGCATATTAGGATTATTTAAGAAAATTACCATGCTATTTAAGACTCTCAAAATAATCTAAGTGAAGCATGAGAGATCAATAGTTTCTATAAAACAAATCCACCACCGTGCTCTAAAAGATATAAGTGAAGTACTAGAGCAAAACTATATAACTCAAAAGATATAAGCGAAGCACATAGAGTATTCTAACAAATTCCAAATCATGTATGGATCTCTCAAAAGGTGTGTACAGCAAGGATGATTGTGGTAAACTAACAAATAAAGACTCAAATAATACAAGACGCTCCAAGCAAAACACATATCATGTGGTGAATAAAAATATAGCTCCAAGTAAAGTTACCGATAGAAGTAGACGAAAAGAGGGGATGCCTTCCGGGGCATCCCCAAGCTTTGGCTTTTAGGTGTCCTTAGACTATCTTGGGAGTTCCATGGGCATCCCCAAGCTTAGGCTCTTGCCACTCCTTGTTCCATAATTCATCAAATCTTTACCCAAAACTTGAAAACTTCACAACACAAAACTTAAAGTAGAAAATCTCGTGAGCTCCCGTAGCAAAAGAAAACAAAAGACCACTTCAAGTTACTGTAATGAACTCATTATTTATTTATATTGGTGTTAAACCTACTTTATTCCAACTTATCTATGGTTTATAAACTATTTTACTAGCCATAGATTCGTCAAAATAAGCAAACAACACACGAAAAACAGAATCTGTCAAAAACAGAACAGTCTGTAGTAATCTGTAGCTAGCGCAAGATCTGGAGCACCAAAAATTCTAAAATAAATTTCTGGACGAGGAATTTATCTATTAATCATCTTCAAAAAGAATTAACTAAATAGCACTTTCCAAATAAACATGGCAGCAGTTCTCGTGAGCGCTAAAGTTTCTGTTTTTTACAGCAAGATTAACAAGACTTTCCCCAAGTCTTCCCAACGGTTCGACTTGGCATAAACACTAATTAAACACAAAAAACACAACCTAAATAGATGCTAAATAAATTATTTATTACTAAACAGGAGCAAAAAGCAAGGAATAAAAATAAAATTAGGTTGCCTCCCAACAAGCGCTATCGTTTAACGCCCCTAGCTAGGCATAACAAGTAAGGATAGATCTAGGTATTGCCATCTTTGGTAGGCAATCCATAAGTGGATCTCATAATAGATTCATAAGGTAATTTAATTTTCTTTCTAGGAAAGTGTTCCATGCCTTTCCTTAACAGAAATTGGAATCTAATATTTCCTTCCTTCATATCAATAATGGCACCAATCGTTCTAAGGAAAGGTCTGCCAAGAATAATAGGACATGAAGGATTGCAATCTATGTCAAGGACAATAAAATCTACGGGCACATAATTCCTATTTTCAACAATAAGAACATCATTAATTCTTCCCATAGGTTTCTTAATGGTGGAATCCTCAAGGTGCAAGTTTAGAGAGCAATCATCAAAATCATGGAACCCTAACAAATCACACAAAGTTTTTGGAATCGTGGAAACACTAGCACCCAAATCACACAATCATAGCATTCATGATCTTTAATTTTAATTTTAATAGTTGGTTCCCACTCATCATAAAGTTTTCTAGGGATAGAAACTTCCAATTCAAGTTTTTCTTCATAAGATTGCATCAAGGCATCAACGATATGTTTAGTGAACGCTTTATTTTGACTATAAGCATGAGGAGAATTTAGCATGGATTGCAACAAGGAAATACAATCAATCAAAGAGCAATTTTCATAATTAAATTCCATGAAATCCAAAATAGTGGGTTTAGCAACATCTAGGGTTTTAATTTCTTCGATCCCGCTTTCATCAATTTTAGCATCAAGATCTAAAAACTCTGAATTCTTGGAACGCCTTCTAGGTAAAGGTGGATCATATTCAGTCCCATCATTATTAATATTCATATTGCAAAACAAAGATTTAATAGGGGACACATCAATAACTTTTAGATCTTCATCTTTATTTTCATAGGAACTAGAGGAACACGCTCTTATAAAGGCATCTTTTTTAGCACGCATCCTAGCGGTTCTTTCTTTGCACTCATCAATGGAAATTCTCATGGCTATGAGAGACTCATTTTTTTGACAGAAAGACTGTAAGGGAACCCCCTAAAGTATAATTGGCGCAACAAACCCAAATTGCAAGTACCATGCCTTGAACCTGGGTGGGTGGGAAGGCATCAGCCCCTTCCCACCACTAGGCTATGCCTTGATATCATGCTTAGGTGGAATAGATCTAAGTTTCAAAGAATCAACATCAAGAGAAATTCTATCAACGTTCCTAGCCAACTCATCAATCTTAAGCAATTTTTCTTCAATCAAAGCATTAAAATTCTTTTGCGGAGTAATAAATTCTTTAATATTAGATTCAAAATCAGAGGGCATCTTATTATAATTTCCATAAGAATTGTTGTAGGAATTACCATAATTATTAGAGGGATTACTAGGTTAAGGCCTAGGATTAAAATTTCCTCTATACGCGTTGTTACCAAAATTGTTCCTACCAACAAAATTCACATCCATAGATTCATTATTATTCTCAATCAAAGTAGACAAGGGCATATCATTAGGATCAGAAGAAACACTTTTACTAGCAAATAATTTCATAAGTTCATCCATCTTTCCACTCAAGACATTAATTTCTTCTATCGCATGCACCTTTTTATTAGTAGATCTTTTAGTATGCCATTGAGAATAATTAACCATAATATTATCTAGGAGTATAGTAGCTTCTCCTAAAGTGATTTCCATAAAAGTGCCTCCTGCGGCCGAATCTAAAAGATTTCTAGAAGCAAAAATTCAATCCGACATAAATTTTTTGTATAATCATCCACAAATTCAAACCATGAGTAGGGCAATTACGTATCATTAATTTCATCCTCTCCCAAGCTTGTGCAACATGTTCATCATCAAGTTACTTAAAATTCATAATATCGTTTCTAAGGGAGATGATCTTAGCGGGAGGAAAATACTTATATTTTTGCAAATGATTAATAGACAAATTACTCAGGTCCACCAATTTATTTGAGAATTTTATGAGTTCCAGAAGTGGTCAAAACCTATAGATTACTACAGACTGTTCTGTTTTTGACAGATTCTGTTTTCATCGTGTTGTTTGCTTATTTTGATGAATCTATGAGTAGTATCGGAGGGTATGAACCATAGAGAAGTTGGAATACAGTATATATTACACAAATATGAATTTAGAATGAGTTCATTACAGTACCTTATGATGGTGATTTTCTTTCTTATACTAACGGAGCTTACGAGTTTTCTGTTAAGTTTTGTGTTGTGAAGTTTTCAAGTTTTGGGTAAAGATTCGATGGACTATGGAATAAGGAGTGGCGAGAGCCTAAGATTGGGGATTTACAAGGCACCCCAAGGTAATATTCAAGGATAACCAAGAGCCTAAGCTTGGGGATGCCCCGGATGGCATCCCCTCTTTCGTCTTCGTTCATCGGTAACTTTACTTGGAGCTATATTTTTATTCGCCACATGATATGTGTTTTTCTTGGAGCATCATTTTATTTCATTTTGTTTTGCTTGCTGTTTGAATAAAATAACAAGATCTGAAATTATTTAATGTTAGAGAGTCTTCATATAGTTGCATAATTATTCGACTACTCATTGATCTTCACTTATATCTTTCGGAGTAGTTTGTTGTTGCTCTAGTGCTTCACTTATATATTTTTAGAGCACGGCGGTGGTTTTATTTTGAAGAAATAGATGAACTATCATGCTTCACTTATATTATTTTGAGAGTCCTAAACAGCATGGTAATTTGCTTTGGTTATGAATTTAGTCCTAATATGATGGGCATCCAAGAGGGGTATAATATAAACTTTCATATAGAGTGCATTGAATACTAAGAGAAGTTTGATACTTGATAATTGTTTTGAGATATGGAGATGGTGATATTAGAGTCATGCTAGTTGAGTAGTTGGGAATTTGATAAATATTTGTGTTGTAGTTTGTGATTCCTGTAGCATGCACGTATGGTGAACCGTTATGTGATGAAGTCGGAGCATGATTTATTTATTGATTGTCTTCCTTATGAGTGGCGGTCGGGGACGAGCGATGGTCTTTTCCTACCAATCTATCCCCCTAGGAGCATGCACGTAATACTTTGTTTTGATAACTAATAAATTTTTGCAATAAGTATGTGAGTTCTTTATGCCTAATGTTGAGTCCATGGATTATACGCACTCTCACCCTTCCACCATTGCTAGCCTCTCTAGTACCGCGCAACTTTCGCCGGTACCTTAAACCCACCATATACCTTCCATAAAACAGCCACCACATCTACCTATTATGGCATTTTCATAGCCATTCCGAGATATATTGCCATGCAACTTTCCACTGTTCTGTTTATTATGACACGCTCCATCATTGTCATATTGCTATGCATGATCATGTAGTTGACATTGTATTTGTGGCAAAGCCACCGTTCATAATTCTTTCATACATGTCACTCATGAGTCATTGCACATCCCGGTACACCGCCGGAGGCATTCATATAGAGTCATATTTTGTTCTAAGAATCGAGTTGCAATTCTTGAGTTGTATGTAAATAAAAGTGTGATGATCATCATCATTAGAGCATTGTCCCAGTGAGGAAAGGATGATGGAGACTATGATTCCCCCACAAGTCGGGATGAGACTCCGGACGAAAATAAATAAATAAATAAAAGAGGCCAAAGAAGCCCAAATAAAAAAATAAAAAAAAGAGGCCATAAAAAAAGAGAAAAGGCCCAAATAAAAAAAATAAAAAAATTGAGAGAAAAAGAGAGAAGGGACAGTGCTACTATCCTTTTACCACACTTGTGCTTCAAAGTAGCACCGTGATCTTCATGATAGAGAGTCTCCTATGTTGTCACTTTCATATACTAGTGCGAATCTTTCATTATAGAACTTGGCTTGTATATTCCAATGATGGGCTTCGCAAAATGCCCTAGGTCTTCGTGAGCAAGTGAGTTGAATGCACACCCACTAGTTTCTTTTGTTGAGCTTTCATACATTTATAGCTCTAGTGCATCCGTTGCATGGCAATCCCTACTCACTCACATTGATATATATTGATGGGCATCTCCATAGCCTGTTGATACGCCTAGTTGATGTGAGACTATCTTATCCTTTTTGTCTTCTCCACAACCACCATTCTATTCCACCAATAGTGCTATGTCCATGGCTCACGCTCATGTATTGCGTCAAGATTGAAAAAGTTTGAGAACATCAAAAGTATGAAACAATTGTTTGGATTGTCATCGGGGTTGTGCATGATTTAAATATTTTGTGTGGTGAAGATAGAGCATAGCCAGACTATATGATTTTGTAGGGATATCATTCTTTGGCCATGTTATTTTGAGAAGACATGATTGCTTAGTTAGTATGCTTGAAGTATTACTATTTTTATGTCAATATTAAACTTTTATCTTGAATCTTATGGATCTGAATATTCTTGCCACAATAAACAGAATTACATGGATAAATATGTTAGGTAGCATTCCACGTCAAAAATTTTGTTTTTATCATTTACCTACTCGAGGACGAGCAGGAATTAAGCTTGGGGATGTTGATACGTCTCCAATGTATCTATAATTTTTTATTGTTCCATGCTATTATATTATCAACCTTGGATGTTTTATATGCATTTATATGCTATTTTATATGATTTTTGGGACTAACCTATTAACCCAGAGCCCAGTGCCAGTTTCTGTTTTTTCCTTGTTTTAGAGTATCGCAGAAAAGGAAAATCAGACGGAGTCCAATTGACCTGAAACTTCACGGAACTTATTTTTGGACCAGAAGAAGCCCACGGAGTATCGGAGTTGGACCAGGAGAGTCCCGGGCTGCCCACGAGGGTGGGGGCGCGCACACCCCCCTGGGCGCGCCCCCTGCCTCGTGGACAGCCCAGAGGTCCACCGACGTACTTCTTCCTCCCATATATACCCATATACCCTAAAAACTTCGATGAGTAGAATAGATCGGGAGTTCCACCACCAGAAGCCTCCGTAGCCACCGAAAACCAATCTAGACCCGTTCCGACACCCTGCCGGAGGGGGGAATCCCTCTCCGGTGACCATGTTCATCATCCCGGTGCTCTCCATGATGAGGAGGGAGTAGTTCTCCCTCGGGGCTGAGGGTATGTACCAGTAGCTATGTGTTTGATCTCTCTCTCTCTCTCTCTCTCGTGTTCTTGATTTGGCACGATCTTGATGTATCGCGAGCTTTGCTATTATAGTTGGATCTTATGTTTGTCCTCCCCCTCTACTCTCTTGTAATGGATTGAGTTTCCCCTTTGAAGTTATCTTATTGGATTGAGTCTTTAAAGATTTGAGAACACTTGATGTATGTCTTGCCGTGCGTATCTGTGGTGACAACGGGATATCACATGATTCACTTGATGTATGTTTTGGTGATCAACTTGCGGGTTCCGCCCATGAACCTATGCATAGGGGTTGGTGTTGGGGAACGTTGCAGAAAACAAAAAAATTTCCTACGGTTTCACCAAGATCCATCTATGAGTTCATCTAGCAACGAGTGATTGGTTTGCATCTACATACCTTTGTAGATCATGCGCAGAAGCGTTCAAAGAACGGGGATGAGGAAGGCGTACTCGACGTGATCCAAATCACCGGAGATCCTAGCGCCGAACGGACGGCACCTCCGCGTTCAACACACGTACGGTCAGCGTAACGTCTCCTCCTTCTTAATCCAGCAAGGGGGAAGGATAGGTTGAGGAAGATGGCTCCAGCAGCAGCACGACGGCATGGTGGTGATGGAGCTGCAGTACTCCGGCAGGGCTTCGCCAAGCTCTATGGAGGAGGAGGAGGTGTTGGAGAGGGAGAGGGAGGCACCAAAGGCGTGGTCTGAGAGGCCCTCCTTCCCCCACTATATATAGGGAGCCTAGGGGGGGTGCCGGCCCTAGGAGATGCAATCTCCTAGGGGGCGGCGGCCAAGGGAGGAATCCCTCCTCCCCAAGGCACCTAGGAGGTGCCTTCCCCCTTTAGGACTCTTCCTTTCTTGATCTCCTGGCGCATGGGCCTCTTGGGGCTGGTGCCCTTGGCCCATATAGGCCAAGGCACACACCCCTACAGCCCATGTGGCCCCGGGGCAGGTGGCCCCACCCGGTGGACCCCCGGGACCCTTCCGGTGGTCTCAGTACAATACCGGTGACCCCGAAACTTGTCCCGACGGCCGAAATAGCACTTCCTATATATAATTCTTTACCTCCGGACCATTCCGGAACTCCTCGTGACGTCCGGGATCTCATCCGGGACTCCGAACAACATTCATGTTACTGCATATACATATCCCTACAACCCTAGCGTCACCGAACCTTAAGTGTGTAGACCCTACGGGTTCGGGAGACATGTAGACATGACCGAGATCGCTCTCCGGTCAATAACCAACAGCGGGATCTGCATACCCATGTTGGCTCCCACATGCTGCTCGATGATCTCATCGGATGAACCACGATGTCAAGGATTCAAGCAACCCCGTATACAATTCCCTTTGTCAATCGGTATGCTACTTGCCCGAGATTCGATTGTCGGTATCCCAATACCTTGTTCAATCTCGTTACCGGCAAGTCACTTTACTCGTACCGTAATGCATGATCCCGTGACCAGACACTTGGTCACTCTGAGCTCATAATGATGATGTATTACCGAGTGGGCCCAGTGATACCTCTCCATCATACGGAGTGACAAATCCCAGTCTTGATCCGTGTCAACCCAACAGACACTCTCGGAGATACCCGTAGTATACCTTTATAGTCACCCAGTTACGTTGTGACGTTTGGTACACCCACAGCACTCCTACGATATCCGGGAGTTACACGATCTCATGGTCTAAGGAAAAGATACTTGACATTGGAAAAACTCTAGCAAACGAACTATACGATCTTATGCTATGTTTAGGATTGGGTCTTGTCCATCACATCATTCTCCTAATGATGTGATCTCGTTATCAATGACATCCAATGTCCATAGTCAGGAAACCATGACTATCTGTTGATCAACGAGCTAGTCAACTAGAGGCTTACTAGGGACATGTTGGTGTCTATTATTCACACATGTATTATGATTTCCGGATAACACAATTATAGCATGAATAAAAGACAATTATCATGAACAAGGAAATATAATAATAATCCTTTTATTATTGCCTCTAGGGCATATTTCCAACAGTCTCCCACTTGCACTAGAGTCAATAATCTAGTTACATTGTAATGAATCGAACACCCATGGAATTCTGGTGTTGATCATGTTTTTCTCTAGGGAGAGGTTTAGTCAATGGATCTGCTACATTCAGGTCCGTATGTACTTTACAAATATCTATGTCTCCATCTTGAACATTTTCATGAATGGAGTTGAAGCGACGCTTGATGTGCCTGGTCTTCTTGTGAAACCTGGGCTCCTTGGCAAGAGCAATAGCTCCAGTGTTGTCACAGAAGAGCTTGATCGGCCCCGACGCATTGGGTATGACTCCTAGGTCGGTGATGAACTCCTTCACCCAAATTGCTTCATGCGCTGCCTCCGAGGCTGCCATGTACTCCGCTTCACATGTAGATCCCGCCACGACGCTCTGCTTGCAACTGCACCAGCTTACCGCCCCACCATTCAAAATATACACGTATCCGGTTTGTGACTTAGAGTCATCCAGATCTATGTCGAAGCTAGCGTCGACGTAACCTTTTACGACGAGCTCTTCGTCACCTCCATAAACGAGAAACATTTCCTTAGTCCTTTTCAGGTACTTCAGGATATTCTTGACCGCTGTCCAGTGTTCCTTGCCGGGATTGCTTTGGTACCTTCCTACCAAACTTACGGCAAGGTTTACATCAGGTCTGGTACACAGCATGGCATACATAATAGAACCTATGGCTGAGGCATAGGGGATGACACTCATCTCTTCTATATCTTCTGCCGTGGTCGGACATTGAGCTGAGCTCAATTTCACGCCTTGTAACACAGGTAAGAACCCCTTCTTAGACTGATCCATATTGAACTTCTTCAATATCTTATCAAGGTATGTGCTTTGTGAAAGACCTATGAGGCGTCTCGATCTATCTCTATAGATCTTGATGCCTAATATATAAGCAGCTTCTCCAAGGTCCTTCATTGAAAAACTCTTATTCAAGTAGGCCTTAATGCTGTCCAAAAGCTCTATATCATTTCCCATCAAAAGTATGTCATCTACATATAATATGAGAAATGCTACAGAGCTCCCACTCACTTTCTTGTAAACACAGGCTTCTCCATAAGTCTGTGTAAACCCAAACGCTTTGATCATCTCATCAAAGCGAATGTTCCAACTCCGAGATGCTTGCACCAGCCCATAAATCGAGTGTTGGAGCTTGCACACCTTGTTAGCATTCTTAGGATCGACAAAACCTTTCGGCTGCATCATATGCAATTCTTCCTTAAGGAAACCATTAAGGAATGCCATTTTGACGTCCATTTGCCATATCTCATAATCGTAGAATGCGGCAATTGCTAACATGATTCGGACGGACTTTAGCTTCGCTACCGGTGAGAAAGTCTCATCGTAGTCAACCCCTTGAACTTGTCGATAACCCTTAGCGACAAGCCGAGCTTTATAGATGGTCACATTACCATCCGCGTCTGTCTTCTTCTTAAAGATCAATTTATTTTCTATGGCTCGCCGCTCAACAGGCAAGTCAGTCAAAGTCCATACTTCGTTTTCATACATGGATCCTATCTCGGATTTCATGGCTTCTAGCCATTTGTCAGAATCTGGGCCCGCCATCGCTTCTTCATAGTTCAAAGGTTCACCGTTGTCTAACAACATGATTTCCAAGACAGGGTTGCCGTACCACTCTGGTGCGGAACGTGTCCTTGTGGACCTACGAATTTTAGTAGGAGCTTGATCAGAAGTATCTTGATCATCATCATTAACTTCCTCTCTAGTCGGTGCAGGCACCTCAGGAACATTTTCTTGAGTTGCGCCATTTTCCGGTTCAAGAGGTAATACTTCATCAAGTTCTACTTTCCTCCCACTTACTTCTTTCGAGAGAAACTCCTTCTCTAGAAAGGATCCATTCTTGGCAACAAAGATCTTTCCTTCGGATCTGAGGTAGAAGGTATACCCAATAGTTTCTTTACGGTATCCTATGAAGACGCATTTTCCGACTTGGGTTCGAGCTTTTCAGGTTGAAGTTTCTTGACATAAGCATTGCATCCCCAAACTTTTAGAAACGATAGCTTAGGTTTCTTCCCAAACCATAATTCATACGGTGTCGTCTCAACGGATTTCGATGGAGCCCTATTTAAAGTGAATGCGGCAGTCTCTAAAGCATAGCCCCAAAAAGATAGCGGTAAATCGGTAAGAGACATCATAGATCGCACCATATCTAGTAGAGTGCGATTACGACGTTCGGACACACCATTACGCTGAGGTGTTCTAGGCGGCGTGAGTTGTGAAACTATTCCACATTTTCTTAAGTGTGTGCCAAACTCGTGACTCAAGTATTCTCCTCCACGATCTGATCGCAGGAACTTGATTTTCCTGTCACGTTGATTTTCAACCTCACTCTGAAATTCCTTGAACTTTTCAAAGGTCTCAGACTTGTGTTTCATTAAATAGATATACCCATATCTACTCAAGTCATCAGTGAGGGTGAGAACATAACGATAGCCACCGCGAGCCTCAACACTCATTGGACCGCACACATCAGTATGTATGATTTCCAATAAGTTGGTTGCCCGCTCCATTGTTCCCGAGAACGGAGTCTTGGTCATTTTACCCATGAGGCATGGTTCGCACGTGTTAAATGATTCGTAATCAAGAGACTCTAAAAGTCCATCTGCATGGAGCTTCTTCATGCGTTTGACACCTATGTGACCAAGGCGGCAGTGCCACAAGTATGTGGGACTATCATTATCAATCTTACATCTTTTGGTATTCACACTATGAATATATGTAGCATTACGCTCGAGATTCATTAAGAATAAACCATTCACCATCGGAGCATGACCATAAAACATATCTCTCCTATAAATAGAACAACCATTATTCTCGGATTTAAATGAGTAGCCATCCCGAATTAAACAAGATCCTGATACAATGTTCATGCTCAAAGCTGGCACTAAATAACAATTATTGAGGTTCAAAACTAATCCCGTAGGTAAATGTAGAGGCAGCATGCCGAAGGCGATCAAATTGACCTTGGAAGCATTCCCGACGCGCATCGTCACCTCGTCCTTCGCCAGTCTCTGCTTATTCGGCAGCTCGTGCTTTGAGTTACAAATGTGAGCAACTGCACCGGTATCAAATACCCAGGAGCTACTACGAGTACTGGTAAGGTACACATTAATTACATGTATATCACATATACGTTTCGTTTTGCCGGCCTTCTTGTCTGCTAAGTATTTGGGGCAGTTCCGCTTCCAGTGACCACTTTCCTTGCAATAAAAGCACTCAGTCTCGGGCTTGGGTCCATTCTTTGGCTTCTTCCCGGCAGCTTGCTTGCCGGGCGCGGCAACTCCCTTGCCGTCCTTCTTGAATGCTTTCTTACCCTTGCCCTTCTTGAACTTAGTGGTTTTATTCACCATCAACACTTGATGTTCCTTTTTGACTTCTACCTCTGCTGATTTCAGCATTGCAAATACTTCAGGAATGGTCTTTTCCATCCCCTGCATATTGAAGTTCATCACAAAGCTCTTGTAGCTCGGTGGAAGCGACTGAAGGATTCTGTCAATGACCGCGTCATCTGGGAGATTAACCCCCAGCTGAGTCAAGCGGTTATGCAACGCAGACATAGTGAGTATGTGCTCACTGACAGAACTGTTTTCCTCCATCTTACAGCTGAAGAACTTGTCGGAGACTTGATATCTCTCGACCCGGGCATGAGCTTGGAAACCCATTTTCAGCTCTTCGAACATCTCATATGCTCCGTGTCTCTCAAAATGTTTTTGGAGTCCCGGCTCTAAGCTGTAAAGCATGCCGCACTGAACGAGGGAGTAGTCATCGGTACGTGTCTGCCAAGCGTTCATAACGTCTTGTTCTGCAGGGAGAACAGGTGCATCACCTAGCGGTGCTTGTAGGACATAATCTTTCTTGGCAGCTATGAGGATGATCCTCGGGTTCCGGACCCAGTCCGTGTTGTTGCTGCCATCGTCTTTCAGCTTGGTTTTCTCTAGGAACGCGTTGAAGTTGAGGACTACGTTGGCCATTTGATCTACAAGACATATTGTAAATATTTTAGACTAAGTTCATGATAATTAAGTTCATCTAATCAAATTATTCAATGAACTCCCACTTAGATAGACATCCCTCCAGTCATCTAAGTATAACATGATCCGAATTAACTAGGCCGTGTCCGATCATCACGTGAGACGGACTAGTCAACATCGGTGAACATCTTCATGTTGATCGTATCTTCTATACGACTCATGCTTGACCTTTCGGTCTTCTGTGTTCCGAGGCCATGTCTGTACATGCTAGGCTCGTCAAGTCAACCTAAGTGTTTGCATGTGTAAATCTGTCTTACACCCGTTGTATGTGAATGTTAGAATCTATCACACCCGATCATCACGTGGTGCTTCAAAACAATGAACTGTCGCAACGGTGCACAGTTAGGGGGAACACTTTCTTGAAATTATTATGAGGGATCATCTTATTTACTACCGTCGTTCTAAGTAAACAAGATGCAAAAACATGATAAACATCACATGCAATCAAATAATAAAAGTGACATGATATGGCCAATATCACACAGCTCCTTTGATCTCCATCTTGGGGCTCCATGATCATCTTGTCACCGGCATGACACCATGATCTCCATCATCGTGTCTCCATGAAGTTGCTCGCCAACTATTACTTCTACTACTATGGCTAACGCGTTTAGCAATAAAGTAAAGTAATTTACATGGCGTTTCTCAATGACACGCAGGTCATACAAAAAATAAAGACAACTCCTATGGCTCCTGCCGGTTGTCATACTCATCGACATGCAAGTCGTGATTCCTATTACAATAGCATGAACAACTCATACATCACATATATATCATTCATCATTCATCATAACTTTGGCCATATCATATCACAAAGCACTTGCTGCAAAAACAAGTTAGACGTCCTCTAATTGTTGTTGCAAGTTTTACGTGGCTGAAATAGGGTTCTAGCAAGAACGTTTTCTTACCTACGTGAAAGCCACAACGTGATTTGTCAACTTCTATTTACCCTTCATAAGGACCCTTTTCGTCGAATCCGCTCCAACTAAAGTGGGAGAGACAGACACCCGCCAGCCACCTTATGCAACTTGTGCATGTTAGTCGGTGGAACCGGTCTCACGTAAGCGTACGTGTAAGGTTGGTCCGGGCCGCTTCATCCCACAATACCGTTGAAGCAAGATAAGACTAGTAGCGGCAAGAAAGTTGACAACATCAACGCCCACAACAAATTGTGTTCTACTCGTGCATAGAAAACTACGCATAGACCTAGCTCATGATGCCACTGTTGGGGAACGTTGCAGAAAACAAAAAAAATTTCCTACGGTTTCACCAAGATCCATCTATGAGTTCATCTAGCAACGAGTGATTGGTTTGCATCTACATACCTTTGTAGATCACGCGCGGAAGCGTTCAAAGAACGGGGATGAGGAAGGCGTACTCGACGTGATCCAAATCACCGGAGATCCTAGCGCCGAACGGACGGCACCTCCGCGTTCAACACACGTACGGTCAGCGTAACGTCTCCTCCTTCTTGATCCAGCAAGGGGGAAGGAGAGGTTGAGGAAGATGGCTCCAGCAGCAGCACAACGGCGTGGTGGTGATGGAGCTGCAGTACTCCGGCAGGGCTTCGCCAAGCTCTATGGAGGAGGAGGAGGTGTTGGAGAGGGAGAGGGAGGCACCAAAGGCGTGGTCTGAGAGGCCCTCCTTCCCCCACTATATATAGGGAGCCTAGGGGGGGCGCCGGCCCTAGGAGATGCAATCTCCTAGGGGGGTGGCGGCCAAGGGAGGAATCCCTCCTCCCCAAGGCACCTAGGAGGTGCCTTCCCCCTTTAGGACTCTTCCTTTCTTGATCTCCTGACGCATGGGCCTCTTGGGGCTGGTGCCCTTGGCCCATATAGGCCAAGGAGCACACCCCTACAGCCCATGTGGCCCCGGGGCAGGTGGCCCCACCCGGTGGACCCCCGGGACCCTTCCGGTGGTCCCGGTACAATACCGGTGACCCCGAAACTTGTCCCGACGGCTGAAATAGCACTTCCTATATATAATTCTTTACCTCCGGACCATTCCGGAACTCCTCGTGACGTCCGGGATCTCATCCGGGACTCCGAACAACATTCGGGTTACTGCATATACATATCCCTACAACCCTAGCGTCACCGAACCTTAAGTGTGTAGACCCTACGGGTTCGGGAGACATGTAGACATGACCGAGATCGCTCTCCGGTCAATAACCAACAGCGGGATCTGGATACCCATGTTGGCTCCCACATGCTCCTTGATGATCTCATCGGATGAACCACAATGTCGAGGATTCAAGCAACCCCGTATACAATTCCCTTTGTTAATCGGTATGCTACTTGCCCGAGATTCGATCGTCGGTATCCCAATACCTTGTTCAATATCATTACCGGCAAGTCACTTTACTCATACCATAATGCATGATCCTGTGACCAGACACTTGGTCACTTTGAGCTCATAATGATGATGTATTACCGAGTGGGCCCAGTGATACCTCTCTGTCATACGGAGTGACAAATCCCAGTCTTGATCCGTGTCAACCCAACAGACACTTTCGGAGATACCCGTAGTATACCTTTATAGTCACCCAGTTACGTTGTGACGTTTGGTACACCCAAAGCACTCCTACGGTATCCGGGAGTTACACGATCTCATGGTCTAAGGAAAAGATACTTGACATTGGAAAAACTCTAGCAAACGAACTATACGATCTTATGCTATGTTTAGGATTGGGTCTTGTCCATCACATCATTCTCCTAATGATGTGATCTCGTTATCAATGACATCCAATGTCCATAGTCAGGAAACCATGACTATCTGTTGATCAACGAGCTAGTCAACTAGAGGCTTACTAGGGACATGTTGGTGTCTATTATTCACACATGTATTACGATTTCCGGATAACACAATTATAGCATGAATAAAAGACAATTATCATGAACAAGGAAATATAATAATATTCCTTTTATTATTGCCTCTAGGGCATATTTCCAACAGTTGGCACACGTTTTCGTCGTGATTCTCCGGTAGAAACTTTGAGGCACTCTTTGAGGTTCTATGTGTTGGTTGAATAGATGAATTTGAGATTGTGTGATGCATATCGTATAATCATACCCACGGATACTTGAGGTGACATTGGAGTATCTAGGTGACATTAGGGTTTTGGTTGATTTGTGTCTTAAGGTGTTATTCTAGTACGAACTCTAGGGCTATTTGTGACACTTATAGGAATAGCCCAACAGATGGATTGGAAAGAATAACTTTGAGGTGGTTTCATACCCTACCATAATCTCTTCGTTTGTTCTCTGCTATTAATGACTTTGGAGTGACTCTTTGTTGCATGTTGAGGGATATTTATATGATCCAATTATCTTATTATTGTTGAGAGGACTTACACTAGTGAAAGTATGAATCCTAGGCCTTGTTTCAACGCATTGCAATACCATTTGTGCTCACTTTTATCATTAGTTACCTTGCTGTTTTTATAATTTCAGATTACAAAAACCTATATCTACTATCCATATTGCACTTGTATCACCATCTCTTCGCCGATCTAGTGCACCTATCCAATTTACCATTGTATTGGGTGTGTTGGGGACACAAGAGACAATTTGTTATTTGGTTGCAGGGTTGCTTGAGAGAGACCATCTTCATCCTACGCCTCCTATGGATTGATAAACCTTAGGTCATCCACTTGAGGGAAATTTGCTACTGTCCTACAAACCTCCGCACTTGGAGGCCCAACAATGTCTACAAGAAGAAGGTTGTGTAGTAGACATCAATATTCATTCTTTGTCCTCACCAACCCTTCTCCATCGCCAATTCCATAATGCTCCCCACTAGAGTGAGTAATTCCTTCATAGGCTCGCTGGTCGGTGAGGAGTTGGATGAGATTCATTATGTAATCGAGTTAGTTTTGTTAGGGCTTGATCTCTAGTATCCACTATGTTCTAAGATTGATGTTGCTATGACTTTGACATGCTTAATGCTTGTCACTTTGGGCCCGGGTGCCATGATTTCAGATCTGAACCGTTTATGTTATCATTATTATATCCATGTTCTAGATCCGATCTTACAAGTTATAGTCATCTACTACGTGTTATGATCCGGCAACCCCGGAGTGACAATAGCCGGGACCACTCCCGATGATGACCGTAGTTTGAGGAGTTCATGTATTCACTATGTGTTAATGCTTTGTTCTAGTTCTCTATTAAAAGGAGGCCTTAATATCCCTTAGTTTCCAATATGGACCCGCTGCCATGGGAGGGTATGACAAAAGATGTCATGCAAATTCTTTCCATAGTTTCCTATATGGATCCCTTAGTTTCCAATATGGATCCCTTAGTTTCCATAAGCATGTATGACTATTTAAGGAATACATGCCTACATTATATTGACGAACTGGAGCTAGTGTCGTATCGCCCTAGGTTATAACTGTCTCATGGTGAATATTATCCAACAAGTCACCAATCCAATGCCTACGAATTTATCTTATATTGTTCTACTAAGTTACTACTGCTATTATCACTGTTACACTTGCTACAAAACTGCTATCACTGCTACCGTTACCGTTACTGCTGCTACTATTATCAAAACTGTCATATCACTTTGCTACTGATCACTTTGCTGCAGATAATTAATCTTCAGGTGTGGTTGAATTGACAACTCAGCTGCTAATACCTTCAAATATTCTTTGACTCCTCTTGTGTCGAATTTATAAATTTGGGTTGAATACTCTACCCTCGAAAACTGTTGCGATCCCCTATACCTATGGGTTATCACCGACGTACGTATACCTCCACGCATGCAAAAAAAGGCCGCCGCGCATGTACGGGAAAAAAAGGCGTCTGCACGATCTTCTCGCCCACCCGGCGATCACGCTCGTCACATTCCATTTTCCAACTGTGCGATCGCTGCCGCGGCCGATCGCCGCTGCCTCAACCCCATCCGACGCCGCATCTGAACGTCGTTGTCCGACGGCACCTCTGATGCGACTGACCGCACTGTCGTCCCCCGCCGCGGATCCGGCCCGTGTCGACCTACGCCGGCGACGTCTACACCGCGGCCCTTGTCTTGCACGTCGCCGCCGTCTTGCATCTCACCCTCGTCTTGCACGTCACCGCCGGCTAGACCCCTGCCTGAAGGCCCGTCTTCCTACGCCAGCGACGTCTACACCGCGGCCCAAGGTTTGCCATCTAATCTTGTAATCTAAACCTAGCATGCTAGACGATGGAAGTGATGAGTTCATATAGTGATCTAGGGTTTATGGTTCATGTAAACATGTCGTCGCAGCACCGCCTCCACAGACGACCGCATGATGTAGAGAGCTAGTGTTGCAACAAATGATAAAGTTTCAATGTTATGCAATTTCGTGAGTTAGGCGTGTTGCCATGGACGAACAAATCGCATTCACGAGGGATGAGAATGGTACTAATAAGGTGACTCGGAGCGATAACGATATTCTTAACGAAGATGATGACAGCTGATGAAGACATGTACCTAGGGTAGGGACACGGACCTGACCGAAGAGTCCTACTCTAGGACACCCCTGGGAGAAATCACCTTTCAATCGACTTGAAGGCATCCCACTCGACAGGTTCAAAACACTCGACCAAGAAGCTACCACTCGACCATGAAGCTATTCACTCGACTGCCAGAAGATCTACAGTCACTCCGTAGGCAAACGGTCAGCTGTTAAGTAGTCTTCATGGTCATTACAGCACTTTATTAGAGGCGTTACCAGTAACGCCCCATCTTAAATGTACTTTAAACCCTGCATTACTGAGGGCAGGAGGGGGTCGGCGAACTCTATATAAGCCACCCCCCTCCTCAGTAGGAAGGGTTCGCACCCCTGTAACCTATACACGCATAATCCAGTCGACCGCCTCCGGGCTCCGAGACATAGGGCTATTACTTCCTCCAAGAAGGGCCTAAACTCGTAAACCTCGCGTGTAACAACTTTCCAATAGCTAGGATCTAGCCTCTCCATACTCACCCCCCTACATCACTGTCAGAGTTAGAACCACGACAGTTGGCGCCCACCGTGGGGCCTGAATCTTAGCGCTTAGTTGGAGAAGTTGTGATTTTTCTCGATCCCTTTGATCATGTTTTCTTGCGGAGTTTTGGTGAAGGACCGCGAGATCCGTCTCGGCGCGCTCACCTTCATCATCGACGACTCCGCCTGGCTTCAGGAGGCACCGCTCGACATCGACGCGCTCCCCGCCCGCGGTGCGACACATTTCCGCGCATGCGTTCGTGGTGTCCTCCTGCGGCAACCGTCGACCCAATATGGGTCGGCCCCCGTGTCGTCTCCCCGCCCTGTCTCCCACCAGCGCAAGCGCTCCGGTCGGTCAAGACTTCAGCGGTGGGTGAGGCACGCCGTGGCCCGCCAATCGGCAGCCCCGCAAGTCGCGGCCATCGAGCCCGTCGAATCCCTCTACGACCTGTTCGACTGGCTCCGTGGAGACCGCATCCGAGTGCGACAGCAGCGATCCTGCGGCTGAGGTTCTAGCGGTCGATGGAACACACAGTCCCCCTGGTTTCCCTCGCACTGATGGAGGCGCGGGTGGGGGCGATCCGTCGCATCCCCACGACGAGTATCTCCCCGAACCTCTCGCGCCATTGCAGCGAGAGGAGCTTTGCCGCCGGGACTTCGATGCGCTCCGCACTCCTATCATCGGAGAGACCCCCGAGGCCCGGGCCTTGGAGGACGCGCGTTTGGCCAACTTGGCCGAGCGCACTCGACTGGAGAATCTTCAGCGAGCACTCGACGAGCAAGCGCGTCAGCGGGCTCCCGAGTCCAGTCGACGCCAGCTCTTCCCGTCGACGCAGGTATACCGAACCCCAGTTCAGAATTTGGCCGCGGCGGCCCGTATAGCAGAATCAATTCAGCCCTCCCAGTCGGAGGCAAGCAGGGGCTTGTTACAGATCAGAGCATTGCTCCGGGCGGCGGGAGACCAGAATTCCGCTATCTCTCAGTCGCGGAATAGGATCCACAGTCGGTCTGTCGCAACAGATACAGTCGAGTCAGCTCACAGCCCGAGATCGCCCCCGAGGCGTGAGGGACGTGGTGGCCAGCATGATCAGTATAGGAGGAATGAGCTGTATGATCACCGATTCGACCGTGATGATCGACGTCGAGTGCCAACCCCTCCCCCGAGGAGTGGGTCTTATGCGCTTCGACGGCAAGATGACAGACGCCCTCATAGCGTTGGGCAGAGGATTCCAGTCGACCCCAGAGACACAGGCTTTGATGCGAGATCCATCCTCGTTCAAGGTTTGGTTGACAGGAACAGAGCCCATCGAGAAGGCCACAACAGAGATGCGCCTGCCAGCAGCAGAGTACGCGCTTCAGGGCCAGAGTGTTTCAGTCGAGCCATCGGAGCCGCAGTGATACCTCCCAATTTTAGGTTGGCGACTGGAATCGGCAAGTTCACCGGTGAATCTAAGCCTGACACCTGGCTCGAAGATTACCGAGTGGCTGTACAGATTGGCGGTGGCAATGACGAGGTGGCCATGAAGCATTTGCCTCTCATGTTAGAGGGCTCGGCCAGAGCATGGCTAAATCAGTTGGCACCCAACAGCATTTACACTTGGGAGGACCTCTCCCGAGTGTTTATCACAACCTTTGAAGGAACATGCAAGCGACCCGCAGGCCTAACCGAGCTGCGGTCTTGCGTGCAGAAGCCGAATGAAACTCTGAGGGAATACATCCAGAGGTGGATCACGCTGCATCACTCGGTTGAGAACGTGCCGGACCATCAAGCAGTTTGTGCCTTCAAGGAAGGTGTTAAATACAGAGAGTTGAATCTGAAGTTCGGTCGAACTGGAGAGATGTCGCTGAATCGGATGATGGAGATTGCCACCAAGTATGCTAACGGAGAAGACGAAGATCGACTCCGGAGTGGCAAGCAGAAAGCAGTCGCCCAGGAAACTGGAGGCAATTCCAGTCGGAAGCAGAAGCGGAAGGCCGAGCCAGCCGCTCCTGGGGAGGCCCTGGCCGTAGCCCAGGGAAACTTCAAGGGAAAACCCAAGGGCACCTGGAAGCCCAAAAAAGTCAAGGATCAAGACGGAAATGATGTTTTGGATCTGCCATGTCACATCCACACCAAGAAGGATGAAGAGGGTAATTTTATTTACCCAAAGCATACCACTCGACAGTGCCGACTCCTGATCCAGCAGTTCCAAGGAAAGCAGTCCAAGGATAAGGAAAAAGAATCGGACAGAGTCGAGGACAAGGAAGACAGCGACGATGGATACCCCCAAGTCAATTCCACCCTAATGATTTTTGCCGATGTCGAGAGCAAAAATCGACTGAAAGTCATTAACCGAGAGGTGAACATGGTTGCCCCGGCAACACCAAGTTACTTGAAGTGGTCCCAGACTGCCATCACATTCGACCAGTCTGATCACCCGACGCACATTGCCACCCCTGGGAGGCAAGCTTTGGTGGTCGACCCAATTGTTGAAGGCACTCGACTGACTAAAGTCCTGATGGATGGAGGCAGTGGCCTGAACATACTGTATGCTGAAACATTGAAAGGAATGGGCATTCCGATGTCCAGACTCAGCACCAGTAACATGAGTTTCCATGGAGTCATTCCTGGGAAGAAAGCCCAATCACTCGGCCAGATCGCTCTTGATGTGGTTTTCGGTGATTCAAAGAATTACCGCAAGGAAAAATTGACATTCGAGGTCGTGGACTTCCAAAGTGCTTACCACGCCATTTTCGGCAGGCCAGCTTACGCACGCTTCATGGCCCGGCCATGTTACGTGTACCTCAAACTGAAGATGCCTGGCCCCAAAGGTGTGATCACTGTCACAGGCAATCGGAAGAAGGCGGAAGAATGCTTTCAGAAAGGCTCAAAGATTGCAGATGCTCAGATGGCAGTGGTCGAGCTGCAAGAGTACCAAAAGACTGCCGATCCGAGTGAATTGCTACGGGCCAAGAAGCCCGCTTCAGAGTCAGCTTTTCAGTCGACTGGTGAAACAAAGACAGTCCACATTCACCCGACCGACCTCGATTCTGCCCCGACTCATATCTCAACAACGCTTGAATCCAAATAGGAAGAAGCGCTCATCCAGCTCCTCCGTGAGAACTGGGACATCTTCGCATGGAAACCCTCTGACATGCCTGGAGTTCCCAGGGGGCTGGCTAAGCACCGTCTGCGGGTCGACCCAAAATTCAAGCCTGTGAAGGAACACCTTCGACGGTCCGCCATCCAGAAGAAGCAAGCCATTGGCGAGGAGGTGGCTCGACTCTTAGCAGCGGAGTTTATCCGAGAGATTTACCACTCCGAGTGGCTCGCCAATGTAGTCATGGTCCCCAAGAAAGACAAGTCACTTCGCATGTGCATAGATTTCAAACATATCAATCGGGCCTGCCCGAAAGACCATTTTCCTCTCCCTCGCATCGACCAAATAGTCGACTCGACTGCGGGGTGCGAGAGATTATCTTTTCTAGATGCTTATTCCGGGTACCATCAGATCCGTCTGTATGGACCCGACGAAATCAAAACAGCTTTCATCACCCCATTCGGATGCTTCTGTTATGTCACCATGCCGTTCGGCCTCAAGAACGCCGGAGCCACGTTCATGAGAATGATCCAGAAGTGTTTACTCACTCAAGTCAGTCGGAATGTGGAGGCATACATGGATGATATTGTGGTCAAGTCACGGAAAGGTTCCGACCTGCGAGCTGACCTTGCCGAAACCTTTGCCAACCTCAGGAGGTATGATATCAAGCTCAATCCATCAAAATGCACATTCGGAGTTCCAGGCGGAAAGTTACTCGGTTTTCTCATTTCCGAACGAGGGATCGACGCCAATCCTGAGAAAATTGGCACCATACTCCGGATGAAGCGTCCTGTACGCGTGCACGATGTCCAAAAGCTTACAGGCTGCCTGGCCGCTTTAAGTCGATTCATCTCTCATCTCGGCGAGAAGGCATTGCCTCTCTACCGACTGATGAAGAAGTCTGACAAGTTCGAGTGGACTCCAGAAGCTGACGCAGCGTTTGCAGAACTCAAAGCTCTGCTCTCCACCCAGCCGGTGCTTGCTGCCCCAATCAGCAAAGAGCCTCTGCTGCTGTACATTGCGGCCACGGGACAAGTTGTCAGTACAGTACTCACGGTCGAGCGGGAAGAAGAAGGAAAGGCCTTCAGAGTTCAGCGCCCAGTCTATTATCTGTCTGAAGTTTTGACCCCTTCAAAACAAAGATACCCTCACTATTAGAAGCTTGTATATGGGATTTACATGACCACGAAGAAGGTTGCACACTACTTCTCTGACCATTCCATTACAGTCGTCAGCGACGCCCCAATGTCAGAGATTCTGCATAACAGAGACGCAACTGGTCGAGTGGCCAAGTGGGCGATTGAACTCCTTCCCCTAGATATCAAGTTTGAAGCAAAGAAGGCTATCAAGTCCCAAGCAGTCGCAGATTTCATCGCCGAGTGGATTGAACAGCAACTTCCGACTCAAGTTCACTCGGAGCACTGGACCATGTTTTTCGACGGATCTAAGATGCTAAATGGTTCTGGTGCTGGGGTAGTTCTAGTCTCCCCCCGAGGAGATAAGCTCAGATATGTTCTCCAGATTCACTTCGATTCCTCAAACAATGAAGCAGAGTATGAAGCACTTTTGTATGGATTGCGCATGGCCATTTCACTCGGCGTCCGCCGCCTCATGGTCTATGGCGACTCAGATTTGGTGGTTAATCAGGTGATGAAGGAGTGGGACGTCAGAAGTCCAGCTATGACTGGTTATTGCAATGCAGTGAGAAAGCTAGAAAAGAAATTCGAGGGGTTAGAGCTTCATCACATCCCCCGACTGAAAAACCAAGCAGCTGATGACCTGGCAAAGATAGGCTCCAAGCGAGAAGCCATTCCCAGCAATGTGTTTTTGGAGCACATCCGCTCGCCGTCAGTCCAGGAAGATCCTTTCACAGAAGAAGCCCCACAACCGAAAAGTGTCACAGATCCGACTGAAGTCGAAGTTCCTGCTGTGGTCGACCTGATCATGGAAGTCTTGGCCATCACTCCCGACTGGACGATACCATACATCGCGTATATCCTAAGGAAAGAACTCCCAGAGGACGAGGAAGAGGCTCGACAGATCGTCCACCGATCTAAGGCCTTCACAGTCATAAAGGGGCAGTTGTATAGAGAAAGCGCGACTGGAATCGGTCAGAAGTGCATTACACCAGAAGAGGGTCGGATAATCCTTGATGATATCCACTCGGGAACCTGTGGCCACCATGCGTCCTCTCGGCCCATTGTGGCTAAAGCATACCGAGCGGGATTCTTCTGGCCTAGAGCAAATGAGATGGCTAAAGAGATAGTCGACAAGTGCGGAGGCTGCCAGTTCTACTCCAACATGTCACACAAGCCTGCATCGGCCCTGAAGACCATTCCTCTCGTCTGGCCATTTGCTGTCTGGGGACTGGACATGGTTGGCCCACTGAGAACAGGCAGGAGCGGGTTCACGCATGTGCTTGTGGCAGTCGACAAGTTCACCAAATGGATCGAAGCCAAGCCTATCAAGAACCTCGATGCTGGCACTGCTATCAGTTTCGTCAAAGGACTAACATTCAGATATGGAGTCCCTCATAGCATCATCACCGACAATGGGTCAAACTTCGATTCGGACCAGTTCAGAGCTTTTTGCGCCTCTCAAGGCACACGAGTCGACTACGTGTCGGTCGCGCATCCTCAGTCGAAAGGGCAAGCCGAAAGAGAAAATGGTCTGATTCTTAAAGGACTGAAACCTCGGCTGATGCGTGATCTCAAGCACGCGGCAGGTGCTTGGGTCGACGAGCTTCCATCAGTTCTGTGGGGATTGAGGACCACCCCTAACCGGTCGACTGGAAGAACTCCTTTCTTTCTGGTTTATGGAGCCGAAGCGGTTCTGCCAAGTGATCTTATTCACAACGCGCCCCGAGTCGAGCTTTACACCGAAGATGAAGCAGAACAGGCCCGGCAAGACGCAGTCGACCTCCTCGAAGAAGAGAGGGAGATGGCCATGATCAGATCGACCATTTATCAGCAAGACTTGCGTTGATTCCACGCCCGGAATGTGAAGAGTCGAGCCTTCCAAGAAGGAGATTTGGTCCTCCGAGTGGATCAACAGAAACCACACAAGCTTGCTCCCACTTGGGAAGGTCCCTTCATCATCACCAGAGTCCTCCACAATGGAGCGTATCACCTCTTCAATGTTGATCGCCAGATCGACGAGCCTCGAGCTTGGAATGCAGAACTACTCCGCCCCTTTTACACTTAAATTCCTTCCCATAAAGATGTAATAAGAGAAACTTCTGCAGTTCATTTTTATCAAGGTCAAGAGTGTTCCAATGATTGTTGTCACTCCTGTTTACATACGAGAACCCCCAGTGGGTGACTTAGCCGCGAACCCGTTTCGCCTAAGTTCAAAAAAAAAATCCTACCGAGTGGAGAGCAAACCTCCCACTCGGAGGCTTAGCTGCAGTCCAGCACTCGCCTAAGTCCTCCTACGAAGAGACTTAGCTGCAGTCAGCACTCGCCTAAGTTTAAAAATTCCTACCGAGTGGAGAGCGATCCTCCCACTCGGGGGCTTAGCTGCAGTCCAACACTCGCCTAAGTCCTCCTACGAAGAGACTTAGCTGCAGTCAGCACTCGCCTAAGTTTAAAAAATCCTACCGAGTGGAGAGCAAACCCCCCCCCACTCGGGGGCTTAGCTGCAGTCCAGCACTCGCCTAAGTTCTCCTACGAAGAGACTTAGCTGCAGTTAGCACTCGCCTAAGTTTGAAAAATCCTACCGAGTGGAGAGCAAACCTCCCACTCGGGGGCTTAGCTGCAGTCCAGCACTCGCCTAAGTTCTCCTATGAAGAGACTTAGCTGCGGTCAGCACTCGCCTAAGTTTGAAATCCTACCGAGCGAGAGCAAACCTCCCGCTCGGAGACTTAGCTGCAGCCCAGCGCTCGCCTAAGTGTGAAACATTTCCCATGTCCCAAGGACGACGAGGGGCAGGTCGACTGCCACCTTCTCCTTCGGAGCCGCTCCACAGACACAAAGTTATTTCGAGTGAAGATCAAGTCCCACTCGACGGTTCATCCACAAGGAGATTCAACGGCAAATCAAGTTCAAATAAAGCCTAAAATATCCGAGAGACCTCAGATCAAAGTACTCGAGCCCACAGCTCGGCAGAGTTTTAACTGTTACACTTCCACTCGGCATTCCGAGGAAAATTTAAGGCAGAGTTTAACGGATTACAAAATACACTCGGCATCCCGAGGCAAGTTTTTTCATTCCTCAGGAGGAGGAGGACTGGCAGGGGCGACAAACTCATCCAAGTCGATCCCATCTGCGATGCGGGTAGCAGCAGCAATAAATGTCTCCATGAAGTCCTGGAAGTTGTGCTTCCTCGTGTTGGCGACTTGGATGGCGGCCAGCTTCTCCTCCCGCGCCTCCTTGCAATGGACGCGGACCAGAGACAGAGCCACGTCGGCACCGCACCGAGTTGAAGACTTCTTCCACTCTTGCACTCGGTCAGGGATCCCGTTGAGTCGAGTCATCAGAGACTCGAGATCGTTCTGGAGCGTGGACTCTGGACAAAGCGTCGGGTCGATCCGCGTCATGGCGACCTTCAGTCGCGCCAAATAATCCACGACGCCGTCAACGCGGGATTCCAGTCGGAGCAGGTTCATGGCAGCTTCGTCTTGCACCGGAGAGTTGATTGGATCCAAACCCGTTTCGATCCGCCCGGTCTCCTCTTCGAAGTTCTGGCAAAGTTCTGCATACACGGCCCAAGGATAAGTCAAATTTCATAAAACTGAGTCGACAGAAAAAGAACCAGTCGGAACTGATTGCGCACCTTCGAGCTTGATGTACAGCTTCTTGGCAAAGCTCCTCAAGTAGCTCTCCAGGTCGTCTCTCCTGTGAGCGACGCTTTCCATCTTCTCGCTCAGGGTGAGGTGCTCCTTCTTCCAACGCGAACACTCCCTGTTGGCTTCCTTCAGAGCGGTCTTCAACTTGGTGTTCTCCCCTTCTAATTGGTCGACCGAAGCCAGCTTCTGCGCGGCCAGAGCGGTCTTGTCATCAGCCTCCTTGCGAGCAGCGGCCAAGTCCTGATCCTTCTTTGCCAGAGCTTCTTTCAGTTTTTCTGCAAAAATGACGATTGAGTCGGAGAAAGCGAAAAGATACTCAAGCCTAAAAACCAACGAGTCGACAAAGGTGTCTTACCTGCGGCGCCGTCTCTGACATTCTGCAGCTCTGTCCTGGCCAGCTCCAGATCAAGGTTCATTTGAATTTGCTGCTTCTCCAAGTCAGCCAAGCGGGTTCCAAGATCACAAGATTTCTGAAGTCAAAGAAGAGGAGTTACAATTTCAGTAAAAAGGAAAAAGCAACAAAGGCAGTAAATACTAAGACTACGGTCGACTGCCAGCAGTCCACCATAGTCTCGGGGACTACACCCAGTGGGTGCACTTAGCGTGCCCCCACCGATTCCTAACCCACTCGACCGTTCCCTGAAGTCGAGTCCAAGACAAGCTGCTTCCGAGCAGTTAAGAGACAATAACAGAGTTTCTAAGACTATTCGATAGTAGTCTCGGGGACTACACCCAGTGGGTGCACTTAGCGTGCCCCCACAGTAAAAAAAAGAGAAAGGAAAAGAGAAAGAGAAGAAAGAGAGAAAAGACGTCGACTGCCCGCAGTCGACGAGGTTCCATTCGACATGACCCGATCAGACAGAGCGGAGAAACTCAACTACGACTCAATTTAAAAAGACTACAGTCGACTGCCAGCAGTCGACCGTAGTCTCGGGGACTACACCCAGTGGGTGCACTTAGCGTGCCCCCAGTCGTCCAAGAATTGGCAAAAACACCCAGTGGGTGTACAAACTTAAAGATCTACGGAAAAGAGATTCTTCAAAGAATATACCAAAACAGACCAAGTGTTGAAGTCGACTGACCTGGACATTGCTCTGAAGAGCCGAGCTTGCGTCGTAAGCCGCCTGGCAAGCCTCTCGAGCCACTTTTACCTGCTCCATCATGACCCCAGCCTGGCGTACAGCCTCCTTCGCAGCAGCCGCTTGGTCCTCAGGGACGGGGTACGCAGCAAAAAGCGAAGACGGGTGTGCAGTCGACGCTGAAGGCTGCACACTCGTCAAAGGAACAGCAAAAGTCACGGAAGCCCGAGTGGGTTCGCCATCATCCCGAACCGCAGCCTCAGGCGCGGGAGTGGATTGCGGACCCTTGCCAGCCAACACCTTCTTCTTCCTCTTCACCCTCAGTGGTGTGTTGTCGTCGTCGTCCGGAAGGTCGATAACATGAGGAGGAGCTGCAAGGAAAACATTCAATCGACCAACACCTTCTTCAGTCGACTCGTAAGCAGGACGGCAGTGATCGTACCAGGGTTGGAGGTGACAGCGTCCTCCACCTCTTGGTCGTTGTTCCTAGCGGAGACCTCAGAAGTTGCACCACTGCAAATCTCGAAAGTTAGTCAGTTGGCCCAGTGAATCGACCAAGGATCCGTCCATAGTCGAGAAAGGAAAGCAAGTATTGTTGTTACCCCGAAATGGTGGGAACAGCTATCTTCATTTTGGGCAAGGCCTTGGGCGGCTTAGATGGTGCCGTTCGTGGGTGCTTGGGAGCCTTCCCGGTCGGCAGAGGAGAAGAAGTCCGAGGGCGTTTCGACGACTGCCCAACAGGAGCGGACGCCTTGCCACGTTCCTGCGCTGGATCGTGGGCGAGCTTGGACCGTCCCTCCGGGCGGGAGGGTTCAGCCTCCTCCTCCTCCTCGCTGGAGAAGATGTCGTCGCCCTCCTCTCCCTCACCATCGGACTCCCACTCGACCTGGTCGTCCCCGCTCTCGCCTCCGCTCCCCTCACCTTCCTCGGTCGACCCCTGTGCCCCGCTGGGCGTCGAGTACATCTCAGTGGTAGCCTGGAGGACAACGGACAGGACGAAAGTCAGTCAACTTATACAAAGAAGACTAATACAGAAGGGCAGATATCCGACACAAAGACATACCTGATCCACTTCATATGAGTTGTCGAGTGGAATCACCCTCCTGGCTCCTCGGGGGTTGTCTTTGTTCCCCATGATACTTGACAGCCACCCCGCCAGCATCTCATCGGTGACCTCCTCCGGGTGGATCCGAGTGGTGTCGTCAAGGCCAGAATACAGCCACATTGGGTGGTCTCGCGCCTGGAGCGGTTGAATGCGCCTCTGGAGGAAGACCTCTAACAGGTCCATCCCAGTCACCCCCTCACGGACAAGCTCAACCACTCGACCCGCCAACACCTTGACCTGGGCCTTTTCCTCCGGCGTGACTTTCAGAGAGACAGGCTTCTCGGCTCGGTCGAGGAAAAAGGAGGAAGACCAGTCGACTGTCAAGGGGTCGCCTGGTCCTGGCAGTAGAACCAGGTCGACTGCCAGCCGCGGACCGACTCCGGGAAGGTGATAGAGGGAAAACAGCTCTTCCCCCTCGTCTGGATCGCCAGGCCCCCGCACAGCTGGATCACTTGCGTCTTTTCATCACTCGACTTGGCCTTTTTAACCGACTGGGAGCGGCAAGTGAAAATATGCTTGAAAAGCCCCCAATGCGGACGGCAACCCAGGAAGGCCTCGCACATAGAAATGAACGCGGCAAGGTAGACTATGGAGTTGGGGGTAAAGTGATGGAGCTGCGCTCCGAAGAAATTCAAGAAACTCCGGAAGAAAGGATGGGGCGGCAGAGAAAACCCTCGGTCGATGTGGGTGGCTAGGAGCACGCACTCACCGTCACGGGGTTGAGGTTCGATCTCCCCCTCCGGAAGACGCGCAGCTTCGTGGGGAATGGCTCCCCCCTCGACCATGTCGTCAAGATCGTCTTGCCGGAGCACCGAGGGCATCCAGTCGTCCTGGATCCAACCTTTGGGCAGAGCGGTCCTGGAGGAGGATCCGCCCCGAGCGGATCTCTTCCCTTTCCCCGCCGCCGCCGCCTTCTTCGCGCGCTCCAAAGCGGTGGTCTTGCCCTTCACCATCGTCGCCGGGGAGATCTCGCACGGGCTCGCGGCGCTAGGGTGAGAGCGGAGGTAGCAGAGAGACTGGCAAAGGGAGAGAGGAAGAAGGAAGGAGAAGAGAGCGCGCGGCTTGGAAACCCCGAGCCGGCAACTTATAAGGGGCCGCTCCCGAGTGGCTGACCGGTAGGCCCGGGCCATCCAGTCAAATCCCGCAACAGACGCGCGCGCAGTACGTGGCGAAAAAGGCGACGCGGAGATCGAGGAACTTCCGCTTTATCGCTTCCGATTACTGCGGCTGCTCCCGTCCCGCGCGCTTCCCAAAATCCAAATCCCGTGAGATCCGCGGGCCGCAGAACCACTTGCCAAAAACAGAAGACCCCGATTGCGACGGCACTCGGTATGGCACAAACAAAGAAATTCACTCGACGGGAGGCCTGGAATGGATCAAGGCGACTGAAAAAAGTTGGCAACGTCATCCGTGACGATTGTCCCGAAACGAGGCGCTCACATAGCCCGAAGAACCAGTCGGAAAGATCTCCAACTCTTTCCCCACTCTAACCTCGATCCATTCGGGGGCTAATGATGAAGACATGTACCTAGGGTAGGGACACGGACCTGACCGAAGAGTCCTACTCTAGGACACCCCTGGGAGAAATCACCTTTCAATCGACTTGAAGGCATCCCACTCGACAGGTTCAAAACACTCGACCAAGAAGCTACCACTCGACCATGAAGCTATTCACTCGACTGCCAGAAGATCTACAGTCACTCCGTAGGCAAACGGTCAGCTGTTAAGTAGTCTTCATGGTCATTACAGCACTTTATTAGAGGCGTTACCAGTAACGCCCCATCTTAAATGTACTTTAAACCCTGCATTACTGAGGGCAGGAGGGGGTCGGCGAACTCTATATAAGCCACCCCCCTCCTCGGTAGGAAGGGTTCGCACCCCTGTAACCTATACACGCATAATCCAGTCGACCGCCTCCGGGCTCCGAGACGTAGGGCTATTACTTCCTTCGAGAAGGGCCTGAACTCGTAAACCTCGCGTGTAACAACTTTCCAATAGCTAGGATCTAGCCTCTCCATACTCACCCCCCTACATCACTGTCAGAGTTAGAACCACGACAACAGCAGCGACAACGATTTCGTCTCGTCATATGATATCTTACTTCCAGAGGATTTTGACAATAATGAACATGGCACAAATAGTGAAAACGTAAGTGGCATATATTTTGATTTCATTTTTGAATTTGCAAAGTATGGCATGGCTAACTATTTATGTATGTATACAAATTTGCTGGAAGATGTGGATGTTGACAATGTGCAAAATAGTTTGCAGGAATCATTCGCAGATACTTGAGCCAGGTTCGTTGATAGATGTTGTACATCGATCAATAGTATGAATTAATGATAGTAATTGACATATATATTTTCATATGAATTTTGTAGGAGGAGTCAGATGAGCCAGGTTCGTTGATATATTTTCTCACCCATTTCTTTATGTTTTGTTCAGGAATCGGGCGTGGAGAAGTAGCTTGGTTTGTTGGAAGAATAAAAGTGGTCGCACGAGTCATGTCTGAATAACCTATGTTGTTTTTTATTTAACGTGTGTGCCAGAAAACTTGACAAGTGATTTGTGTATGTGTGATGAAAATACTTATGTGAACATATGTGATATGACACATCATATTTGTTGAATGAATTGCCATGTTTTTTGTACTGCTATGCGAAAGAGTTCACAATTTATGCCCGACTGGCGTTGTGAAAAAAAGATGTCCGACCGGCAGCTGCTGAACCGGACTTGGGATATTTTCCACCCAAATCAAGCCGACGAGGGCGACTCGGGAGGTCCATAGGGCCCAACAACGGCCCAACAGCTGTGTCCAACGGGGCGGCGAGGTCAGGCAGTGGTAGGAGAGGAGTTCGACCTCTGTACCACGCCGAGCTATTTAAGCCGGTCCTCGCCCCCGCCAGCTTCAGAGGTGGGACTAAACAGCTGCGTCGGGCGCGCGAGGCGACGGTGAGTGGGCCGGGGGAGGGCGAGTCGGGGCCTTTCGTATTGGGCCGACCTGGGACGGGCGGCGACGGTGGATAAATCGAGCCTCTTCAGTGTTGCGTCGACCGCATGCATAACCGGCAATTATTTAGTCCCACCTCACCAACGGAAGGGCGCGCCGACCGGCTTAAATAGCCGCGTCGGCGTATGCTCCCGAGCTCCTCTGTTACCCGTGCCTTGCCAGCCCCGTTGGGCCTCGCTTGTGGGCCCATTTGGGGTCCGAATTGATCGCCCGGGTCGCCTTTCGGCTTGATTTGGGTTGGTTGTATAGTCCCCTATGGGTCCAGGAGCGAAGGTCGGGCCGTTTTTTTAACTCAATTTTTTTCCAACATACAAGCGGGTGGCCGCCTCCGTTTATATGTGCCTCTAAGAGCCAACAGACGGCGGCGGCATCATCACATAATCATACAACACATACAATCTGAATATATATAGTTGCAAAATCATCACAGAATCATCACCCACAATGATGCAAATAAGAGTGACATTGCAAAATCAATATTGTAGCTAGTACCGACGATGACACGTTTATTTAGTTGCGAAACATGCAAAATCATGTTGCATTACAATAAAGAAATGTCTTAATATCAAAATTGTTCCAAGTGCCGACAACGACACGTTTATTTAGTTGCGATAATATGAAAAATAATGAGTGCGGCGTTTCGATGCCCAGGCTCATATGCACTCGGTCAGTAAAAAAATCAAAACAAATACTAGAAAAATTCAAAAAAAATCAATTTGTTTCTGTGTGGTAGATAATTTTATGTGTCAGGTTCGCTTCAATATTTAGATCAATCGGACATCTGAGCAGCTCTCAGCAAAAAAGACAAATCGGGTCGGAACAATGCATGAACAGTAAACATTTTTACAGAGCCCGCATTTGTCTTTTTTGCTGAGAGCTGCTCAGATGTCCAAATAATTTGAAAATTGGAGCGAACCTCACGCATCAAAATATCTACCACACAAAAAAATTGAATTTTTTGAATTTTTGTAGTATTTGTTTTGATTTTTTTGGCCGCGGTGGGTGGAGCTGAGCCCGGGCTCAGAAATGGATTACCGATCACTACCTTACCTCTGCCACTCCTCTTTCCCTCGATTGTGGCCTTCCTGGCGTTCTACAATATGCAAATATCCAAGATATCTTCAAGTCATAACAGAAAGCAATAATAACAAATCAGCATGGGACTATTATCTTTTCGCCAGGGAAACAACATGCATATATAGTACGGTTGCCACTCATGGCATGGGTAAGCTTGTGACAAAATGAACTCTAATAAAGTATACTAAGCTAACAATGGATGCAATTTTGCAATCATGATCAACTATAACCAATATAATGGAATAAATGAAAATCAAGAGTTGATCCATAGTCCTGTACAATGTCTCAGAAACTATCAAATTGAAACTGACAGATTTGCAAATGAGAGAAATGACAAATACAGTTTTTGGTAGAATATAACACTTGAGGCAGCAATCACAGGTCTCAAAGAGTGAAGTCTGATTTAAACCTTGAACTTGTAGAGCTCGTCCGAGATAAACCCTTACCTTTAAATCCCTGAAGTCCGTACCCTGTACTTCATAATCCAGGTCGTTTTTAACCTTAAGGTCGTATCCAAACAGGAAAAGGGCCGGGATTGGCGGATTAAGCATAACATGTGTGTGTGGCCTACTTATCAGTGGGAGAAATAAAGTGTGAGGCCACTTCTCGGCAGGAGAAAAAAATAGCAAGATGAAAATGGAAAGAATAGGATACGGACCAGCGAGCAAGATCGAGCTCTGCACCTGTTAACCATCCCAACTAACTATCTTTTGGTATGTCTAAACAAAAAAATACTGCATGCGCAGCCGGTCGCCGCCGCCACGAGAGAGGAAGGGAGCGGGCTGCAGTGTGGCTTAGGAGTGAGGACAAGACTGAGTGCATGCGGGGTGGCCGGAAGCCACGGCGACGAGCAATTTAAGCGGCAGCGAGGACGACTCTAGGTATAGGAGCCATTCGCGGAGCTACATTAGGAAATGGGTGTACATATGTGCACCCATTAATTTTGGTTTGCACTCTAAGAACATGTAAGACACAAGCGTAACAAGAGTATTTTGCATATACTATCAATTAGTTCTAATTAACTAAGATAACACCGAGCTTGAATTGTGTACACCCACTTTTGTAAACCTGGCTCCGCCACTCAAGGAGCAGTTGCAAGACGGCGTACTCGACGGCTGTAGGCAGGAACGAGGATGCACGACGGCGTACTCGACGGCTTTAGGCAGGCGCGAGCGAGTGAGCGCGGGTGCACGACGGCATACTCTACGGCGAGCAGATAAGACTTCGGCCTCAGATGCGGTGTTGCACCCGTGTGCAGGACACTGGCCTTGAACGCAACGGCCTCGGAGGCGAGAGCGTGTTGGTCGTCGCTCTGGCGTCCCGTCCCCGCCCAGCCGCGCGCACGAACTCCCGTTCAACCACAGAACCCATGTTCCGGTACCTAGGCAAATCGTGGGACGAACTAAGCCGCCTGGGGCGCGATGACTCTGAGTTGGCCTTGCAGCCGACGCGGGTGGCGCCCCGCTACAGAGAACAACTCTTTTAGCTGTAGTAGTACAGCTTGCCTAGCATCCATTAATCCATGTAAATAAAAAATATCATGCATGCATGCGGAGTATGCAATCCAAGCCAAGTCAACAATCCCAGCGTCTCCCTGCCACATCATCAAATCCCCTCCTAAAAGAGTGTCGAGGTTAGAAACAACCGGGATTATAAAGTACAGGGTGTAGACTTCAGGGACTTGAAGGTGAAGGTTCATCTCGGACGAACTCTATAAATTCAAGGTTTAAATCAAACTTCACTCGGTCTCAAACTAGCAGAAACAACAACATATGATGAACAGACTGCAAAAGAAACTACTCCCTCTGTAAAGAAATATAAGAGTGTTTAGTGATCTAAACGCTCTTATATCTCCTTACGGAGGGAGTACATGTCAAAAGAAAGAGAAAGGGCAAGATCAAAGCAAGAAGTAAATAAAGATTGAATCACAAGCGCTAAGGCTTTTTTTACATGGCACACCGAGTTCAAGGGGTAAGAAAGATACATGTACAGCAATTCTAGTAAAATAAAAATGTCAGTTATAAATATGCAGTTACAATTTTCGTTTGAAGCCCCAAGAATTGCACACAATCGAATTTTGGTTTCTGTTATATTCATACAACATATGGTTACAGAAGCACTTTGTATAGCTGGAGCTAGAGGAAAAAACAAAAGCTCTAGCGACTAGCGTCATCGGCGCGATATCTGCGAACCCAAGTCTCCCTGATGACCTGCCCTTCCATCCTGTAGCCACACTCCACCAGATGGCACGGCTGCCTCTTTCTCGCGTAATCCTTGACGGACACAAAGACATGGCACGCCGTCTCGCCGTCAGCGCTCTTGGTCGAATAGTAGTAGCAGTAGTCAGCGGCTGGCACAAAGGGGTGATGGAGAGGCAGTCCTAGATCAGCCAGTTCCGCGAGCACGTCCTGGAGCCACCTGGTAGGGAGGACGACAGGCTGATCCCGGGAGTGCTCGCGGCATGCACCCGCGCACACCACGCATAACACCCTCCTGCAGCACCTTCTGTAGACAGCGGCGATGCCCTGGCATCTGCTCTTCTCACACCCCTGGAATATGGACCTGCTGCTGGTTGATCCTTGGTGTCCAACGGTGGTGGGTGCTGCGGCGTGGTGGTCGTCGAGCAGCTCGTCGTCCGGGACGCAGACCAAGCTCTCCTCGTACAGCATGGGGAACAGCAGCTCGTCTCCAGAGTAGACCGTCTCGATCGTTTCGTTCTTGAGATGGTAATAACCTAGTGCACGTCCCGTGCTGAGCAGGATCTTGCCTTGTTCGTTGTCGATTTGCAGCGGCACTACCACCCGGCCTGTTTTGAGTGAATAATAATTAGTAGGCTGCTGATTCCGTAGACATATCTTCAGAGCCTTCCCCCACGTGCCGTGCTGCTTGTGCATCATCACCCAGACATCAAGCTCGTCTGCCTCTTTATCTGCAACCACAAGTGAAAGCATTCCGTTCAGCTCCACAAGGAAAGCGTCGTGCTCGCATCTTTGACATGGGTGGCATGGGAGGGTGGTGAATGCTCTGGCGGAGATGTCGAACGCCACAACAACACGTTCGTCACATGGCCGAATAGTCTGCTTACTCAGCCAGTATAATGTCCCGCTGATATGTGCAGGAGGCATAGCAGACACTGCCACCGGTGGTTCCCCAACAAAAGCCCAGACATCTCTGCTCCCAGTTTTGATCATGCATGCCAAGGAGCCGTTGTTCAAGTAGTGGTGCCCAATTTCGACTGCAACATGCTCTCCTCTTGACTCATCAAACCCTAGCCCGACGTTCCTGCCATCGGTGAAGCCGTTGTTGGCACAGCTATTAGTTTTAGTTTTGCTGCTGCCTTGTCGATGGCACACTAGGCTGCCACGGTGTCCTAGGCACACCATGGAGCCAGTGCAAGGATTGCACATGTAGTCATCGCCACTGCCCGTGCTTATCAAGTTGAGCCCATGGCAAGGCTTGGAGCAGATGATCTTGTCCCTGAGAGGAGTGTTTGAACTATCATGCTGCTGCTGAAGCCAGCTCTCCATAGGCGTGAAACCAAACAAGTCGCATCGGGAACGACCATCCGTCACCATACATACCCTCCTCGGCCTGCTCATGCTCATGGACATGTGCGATTGAACAAAGCTCTCGCTCTCAATCACTGTGCACCACTGCCTGCAGACCAGCATGGATTGAACGATTGATCTGACTGGAAGCCGCACTAGGGCCATGGTCAAAGCTGTGGACAACACTTGCTCCTCCTTCTCCTCGTCCTCGTCCCCTATGCGGACTAGGCTGTCCTCATAGAGAGCCAGCTGAAGAGCAGCGACAGCTTCGTTCCGGCAACCAATGGCCGTCTCAGCAACAGAGAGCATTGTCTTGGCATCCCCTGTTTCGAGGCAGAAAGAATGAACCGTGTGCCGGGAGGTAGCCAGCATTATCCTCCTCTCCCCTTTCCCAGGGCACAAGCCTAGGATGGTGATGAACCGAGGGCTAGGTACATCACGTGACAGTGACAAGAGTGGTATTTGACAGTATAGCGACCACTCCATGGTTTCGTGATCCCTCATCACCCAGATATCCAGGCAGCTTCCGGCGTGTCGGCTGTCATGGACCATGCAGAGGGAGCCTTGAAGCTCCGCGAGGTGAATTGGGACCGGCGGTAAATGCTCCTCCAGCTCCCTGCACTCTGCTGCGACATGCTCGCTTAGTACAGGTGCATTTGCTATGTCGAACGTTTCGTGGGAGACCGAGAAGCGAAGGACCGCAGCCCTAGAAGGCCCCGGGACAAGGCTTTGGCGGTTGGGGTAGAGCAACCAGTGCAGATATCCACCGGCAAACACGGGAGGCATCTTGGTCACGGTGTCATGAATCTGCATGCACTTCATCGCCGGCCTCTGGAGAGGCAGCGGCATGTTGTGGCCCCCGCCGGCGGCCGGCCTCCACCGGCGATTTGGGCCAGACAAGGTGTAAACCTCGCACGAGATGTTGACATGTCCATGGTGAAATAGATGAACAACTTTGCACTCCTTGGTCTGGTTGTCAAAGACCAGGCCAGCGCTCGAGTAGTTGGGGCGACGACACGTCGTCAGCGGCAGGCGCCTGCACTCCCCGGTGCTTGGGTTGCACACCCAGTAAGCCCCGTAACGACGAGCGTCCGAGAAGAGGAGGAGGCCGCGGCATGGCATCGTCGACACGCATAGGAAGTCGGGGTGCAGCCGGCGGCCGTCGACGGTGAAGAGCGCGTCGCTGCCCTGCAGCGAGCAGCCGTAGACGCCCGCCGGCGCGAAGAAGACGAACTTGCTGTTCCTGCGGGCGGCTGCCGCGGCGGCGTAGGCGTCCTTGAAACCGGGAGACCGGAGAAGCGCGGACCAGGCGCGGCAGACGGCGCGGAACCGGAGGACGGACCTGGCCGGCAGGCGCAGCAAGACCTCAGCGATGAGCTCGTCGGGCAGCACGACCCCGTCGGGCGGCATCTCCGCCGGGTCGTTGCCCTTGCGCCTCTTCATCTCGATCCACTACTTCCCAGGCGTCGCTTCTTCGATTCTGGGAGCCGCGGGCTAACGGTTTGCACTTCCCGTATATATGGCCTGGTCGTTGCGTTCTACTACGATCTGGCTTTCCGACGCGGACTCCTTCTACTTCACGCGTTGTTTCTTTTTTTTTAGGGGGTTGTTTTTTTCCAGTAGTGGCTAGAGTATATATATACAGTTTTGCTAAAGCACATCTAAACGTGCCATAAGTATTGCACATCTAAGTCCTATATCATTGATCTTACGTTGAGATTCGTGTGGATATTTTCTTTTCTTTTTTTCTTTTCCTCTTTGTGCTTGATTCACTCACTTAGATGTGCAATAACTAGAGCACCTTTAGATGTGCCCTAGACACACTCATATATATAACATAATTGAAGTGAACCAGACATCACGTCTCCGTCACGCCCACGAAGCATACCAAAATTTTGAACCGTTCCCACGTTGGGCCGAACAGTTGCAGAGGTACCATCTTTTTTTCAAAAAACAAAGCGGTGGTATCTTAAAAAAAAACTCATTTATATCTTTTTTTTTTGAACTTAACTCATTTATATCCTTACTTTTCATCGAATATATCACTCATATAACGTTGATCAACCTAGCGAGCCACTTTTGACCGGACCAGAGAAAACCGCGGCAACTATATCTTGCAATAAGCGACTCGGTAGGATGTCCCGCGTCGAGCGACAACAGTCGATTAAAAAGGGGCCACCCCCAGGGATCGATCCCTGGTCACTATGCTGATCGAGAGCGCTGCTAGCCACTCCGCACGTTTCGTGCTAAACTAGTTCGGCGCGACCTTCTTTAGGCCGAACAAGCTCGTTTTTCACTAGGTTTTTCGGGTTTTTTTTCTTTTTCTTTTCCATTGGGTTTTCTCCCATTTTCCCATTTTTTTTCATTTTTTTCTTTGGTTTTCTTTATTTCTTTCATGGGTTCCCTGCATTTTTTCTTTATTTTTCCTTTTTTCGGTTCTTTTCTCTCCCTTTTCATTGTTTTTATACACATTTTCTGTATATATCAGACACACTTTTCTAATACATGTTTCAATTTTTTCCAAATGTTTGATTAACATTCTTAAAAATCAAATTAACATTTTTTCTATAAACATTTAATAATTTTTCATGCTTGATTAACATTTTTCAAATATGAGTTTAATATTTTTTAATACAAGGTCAACATTTTTCATATACACATTTTTTAACATTCTTCAAATCCTTGATTAACATATTTTCAATGCATAGTAAAGATTTTTTTTTTCTATACATTCTAACATTTTTAAAATGCTTAGTTAAAAGTTTGCAAATAAAATATTAACAATTTTTAATACATGGCCAACATTTTTCCTACACACATTTAGCATTTTTCAAACACTCAATATTTTTTTCAAATGCTTAATTAACATTTTTTATATACATGATCAAATTTTTTATCATTGTTTATAATGCATGGTCAACATTTTTTCTATACACATTTAACATTTTCCAAATACTTGATTAAGATTTTTCAAATACTTCTTCAACATTTTTCAAATGCTTGATTAACATTTTTATACACATGATCAAAACAATTCTTCGTTTTTATAATGCAAGATCAACATTTTTGCTATAAAAATTTAGCATTTCCGAAATGTTTGATTAACATTTTTCAAATGCTTGTTCAACATTTTTTTCAAATGCTTGATTAACATTTTAAAAATATATGATCAAATTGTTTCATACACATTGTTTTCTTACACATTTTTCATAAACATTTTCTCTTTACACATTTAACAATTTTCAAATACTTGGTCAACATTTTTCAAATGCTAAGAGGTTGTGGCCTCACTCTCTCCTTCAGGAGGGTTCCCTAGGTCTCGGTAGAAGCGAGACATAGGGGCACCCAGAGAAAACTGGGTTCCTAGGTCGTCCATCTCCCTTTCTGCTTCATACTTCTATCGTCGTGTGCCTGTTGGGACCAAAACTCCGTTTGATCCAACCCCATGACCGCCATCGTGGAGAGCCATGCGGCCTTCTTGGATGAGACGTCCCCGACGGCGCCACCCCCCTCGCCAAGTGCGGACGCTTCAAGCCATGCGTGCCTCGCCGCCGCCGACTGTCATCCTCCTATATCTGAACTAGAATACTCTGCTCAAGGTGTTAGATTGAAGGAATGTACACGAATTGTTCATGACCTTTGGCGTTCTAGCCTTCATTCATCACATGCCGAGCCAGAACGCATTCCTCATCTTTTTCTAGGGCAAATAGTGTTTTTATTACGCTACAGTTTTTGCTACGATGGATTTATGTGATGACCATTTACATAGGACTAGTTGAATGCCCGTGCAACGCCATGACATATGATTTTCATTCACATAGTGACATATATCGGCTCTGTCCCATCTCTTTCCTCCTCAACAATCATCGTGTCTCCTCAATCCCTTTCTTCTTGTAAGAAAACATGGGGTTACATGATCCAGTTCAGAGGGGAATGATGACCTAGACATGGGAGATTTAGAGGTGCACGGCGGCTTGAAGGAAAATGGAGGCAGTTCGGTTCTAGAAGCCAACATGTTGAAAGAGCCCACATGTTAGTGCACGTTTTCCTTAAGAGGGGTGATTTCAACGTCTACTTGTTGGGTCATTCTGATCTACGCTTCTCTTCATCAGCTTTGTTGTTCTGGTGCGCTGGTTCTGTGAGCGTTAGCACGACGAATTTTTGATTGTATGTTGCAACACGATTTTCCTGGGTTCGATGAGGGAGGGGTGACGACGGTGGCGCCTTTGTGTCGCTCCAGTGCTTGTAGTCATCGCTCGATGGTCTACTAGCCTGAATGTAATTTATGTTTTTGTGATCTTTGTACTCCCTCTGTTTTTTAGTCTGCATATAAAGTTTGGTCAAAATCGAGCTTTGTAAAACTTGACTAACTTTATATTAAAAAATATCAGCATTCACAATATGAAATGAATATTATCAGATGCACCATTGGATGTATTTTCATACTATATAGTTTTAGTATTGTAGATGTTCATATTTTTTTTATAAATTTGGTCAAACTTTGTGTAGTTTGACTTTGACCAAATTCTATACGCGGAGTAAAAAGAAACGGAGGGAGTACTTCCATGACATTTGGTGAATATATCAGAAGTTAAAAGAAACATGCAACAACCAACTCTCTTTTGATAGTAGAGAGTAGAGGGGACATATGTAGGGCTTTCCTTTTAATGTTTAACTGCTCTTCAAATTTCATAAATTGCAAGAATGCTAGACACATTCATCGACCATTCACATGGGAGTTGGATAATCAAAGTCCATGGTCGTTGATGACATTGTTATTAGTTCCTGGTGTTCTTTCTTTGCCCAAAGCTATCGCGGGGCCACGGGCAATGCATATACCGACGAAATTCATATTGACTCTAGGTCTATATGGAGTGACATACACTGATGCCCATGATCAGGATTCAAACTCTGAGATGTCTTGTAAGAATTAGCGATCATATTAATGTTCCTGGTGCTCTGTGAACCAAGTCAGCCCACCGCGGACATTCCTAGGAACATAACCTCATATACTCACGTTCCAGACATAGGGTGCACCGACCTGTAAAAAAGAAGACATAGGGTGCACCGTGCACGTACATACGGCCCCAAAAAACCGCCGCAGAAAAAGAATCACCCGACCGCCTCAAACCACCGCCACCGTTTGCACACTGCGGCGCGCCCAGCGCGAGTCTGCCGACAAAGAAGTAGGTGGCCAAAGTTGATCGCCGAATATAAGCACCAGCGCACACGTACCGAGTACTGACAGAGCTGTCCATTGAGGAGTTGTCTGTCGGGCCCGAGAGCCACCCGCCGCAGCGAACAAGGTCGCCCACATAATCAATGAGATCAGCTCCAAATCAGGCATGCTCAATATACAGCTTCAAATTAATACTCCCCTATCCGAAAAAGCTTGTCCCAAACTTGTCCCTCAAATGGATGTATCTAGTACAAACTGGTGCTAGATACATCCATTTGAAGGATAAACTTTTTCGAACAGAGTGAGTAGATCTCAATTGGTGATGTATGGATCAAAGTGTACCTTGGCTTCCTCCAGGTCAAGTCCCACTACAACTTTACTCCAACTACCAACGAAGTGGTATTCAGAATAGTTTGCACATGCCACTTCTTTCACCCGGAGTATGGATATAGCAATTTCTTCTTGGAGTTTTTTTTTGTGGCGTTGTTCTTGGAGTTCATTAACCTCAAAGTTGATATCCTCAGTAGCTTCATCTATGGTACTCTTGCTTGTGAGAACAAAAATCTTAACTAAGAAAACATAGAAAATAATACCTAATTAAGGTGCAACACTTTCGCCATTACTTCATGGAGAATAGATTAATGCGTACTCTAGTTTACTGAACGGAAAGTGCATGCTCATAAATATAAATGTACTTGTTTCAAAAAATAATATAAATCGACTACTTCAAATAAAATAGCTAGTAAAAGAAATTCTAGTAATAGAACAGAAAGGTCATATGGTTCCTTAGCAGTTTATATATGATTAACGTGTAAGAATATTAAACTGAGGTCGGTATTGTAATCATGGAGATTATATAGTTTTGTGACAATTCATTTACAAACAAAACTATCAAATAATATTCAAAGAGATTGGTTCACACCAACACAAGGTAGTCATAATAGTTGGTTCTACACATGTTGATCCCCCTCGAATCCTTGCAGCTAATCAGCGAGGACCTGCGTGGGCCACCAACAGCGAAGTCGATTCCGGTGAATCTCGGATAGGGGGTCCCGTGCTGGTAGTCTAGGCATGGTAGTAACAAGGACTCGAGGTTTCACCCAAGTTCGAGTTCTCTCGAAGAGATAATACCCTTCGTCCTGTTTGTGATTGCATTTTTTTGGATGGAGTACAAAGTACAGGTAATCTGCCATGAGATTGTTTACTGTCCTTTACAAGCCCTTCCCCTTGGTTTATATAGATACCAGAGGGTCTAGGGTTACAGATAGGTCAGCTACGTTGATGGTAATCGTGTTGTAGATGACCTCTAAGTCTTGAAGTATGTGCCATGCCTTCGGAAATATTCCTTCTTCGCACCATGAGCTTTCTGGAGATGGCCTACTGGTGAACCGCTACGGGGGGTCCTCGGCCCGGCCAATCTGGCCGGCAGACGACATGGTGAGTACCGCTTGGTCCAGGATGTCACATCCCGAGACCAATTCTTTCCAGGTTTTCTATTATATTGTTTGCTCTATGTTATTTTTGCATTGCTTCATGTCATCATGCCATTAAATTTCGCAACCTAAATGTTTTCTCATGTAAATAAATTGTATGGATCTCCGATCCATTTAAATCGAGAAAAATGCACATGGTGATCTATCTTAATAACATATATCCTCCCAATATTATCAGGGAGCTATAATAAAATATTCCATTAATCTGGAACTAACCATAACACGCTCACAATTTAAATCCCATGTCTTTTCTACTTCAAATTTGGTCTAAAAACTCGGCAGTAATTCTTTCTGCATTTATCCAAGCCCCACCAAAAATCTCAACATTTTTTGGGGCCTTACACACACCCACTTCCTATTCAAACTCATTGGAATTTAATTCAGATGAGTTTGAATTTAAGGTTTCAATCGCAACCGTTTCTATTTTTTGTGGGTCAAACTTGTTTTTATGAGTCCTAGAAAAATAGCCCTCTGCACGGCACCACTCATAGCCCTATCTTTCTATTTTATAAACTCTTTTTATTTTTATTTATTTATTTTGTATGTCTCTAAACTCTGTTTATTTGCTTTTTTAGAACTAACTCTGTTTATTTATTTGTTAAACGGAAAAAGAAATAGAGCGAGAGCTGAACCAGCGCAGCTAACGGGCCAGCCAGGCCGTAGCAGAAGAGCAGCACAGCCGACGCCGCGGCCCACCTACTGACCCTAGCCCGATCCCGTTCCCCCTCGTCTCTCTCCCTCGCTCTCTGTTCTGCGCCGCCACGCTCGAGACAGAGAGAGGGGCAGCACCCAGCTCCGGCGGTCCGGCCTCCACTGCCGGCAGCCCCCCGTCTCCTTGCCCACGTGCGTTGGCCGCCCGACACGAGCTCCGTCGCGGCCATGGCTGCACCCCCTCGCTGCCTCCGTTCCAGGGTGTCGCCATGCCCTCCGGTTCGGAGCTCCGCGCCCGTCGCCTCTTTGCGCTCAGCCACCTCCAGCAGCTCGCCCAGCTCTCCCTGCAAGCTTCCACCACCTCAGAGGTGCCCCCTTGCCTCGCTCCCGAGGAGCACCACACGCCGGCGAGCTCCCAAGCCAGCCTCGTCCGCATCCGCATCCGCGCGCGAGCGCCTGCGCCCGACCTTGTCGCCTCCACGCCCGGCCTCGAACGGCGCCGCCCCGCTGCTGTGTTGCTGGCCCTTGCTGCCGAGTGCCTCGTCCACGGCCCCGCGCTAGCTGTGCTCCGGGGCACATCTGGCATCGTTGACCTGCTGGTGCTGTCAAGTTTTCCTCTCCGATCGTGTACCATTACCGTCGCCGTGAATCCGAGAAGATCAAGTGTACCTCTACCGTCGCGGTGGATCCGATAAGATTGTCAAGTGAACAACTACCATCGCTGTGTTCCACTGCGACCTGTGAACGTCTACACCGCACCGACTCAATTCACCCGAAGTGCATGCTTCGAACGTATAACCCTGAGATGAAACAACCGCAATGCGAATGCATGTGTTGTATGAGATGCCTGTGTTGGCATCATGTCCGAATTGATACTTGCACGTTCGTCGTTTGCCATGCCACTGACATGTGGGACACCCGATAACCAGGATCACTCCTCGTCACTCTTGCATATTCCGCACATCCACACTTGATCTTTCGCACCGGTATCTCAACGAGTTACTGGACCACCAGAATGTTACCGTGACATCGTTTTTAGATTCGCCATTGTGGCACCCAATTCTTTCCGTCATGGCGACAAATGCCCCATATTATATTATATGTCCATATTTCATAAATTTGCATATAACTTGAATATGTCATCCGCGTCAATATTAACAACATTTAAAATGCTTGTCTAGCTTAAACAACATTATCCGTCCTTCATAAATAAGGAGAGTTATGCAATTGTCATATAGTATATTTATTCTTCTCCATTTAACTTGCTTATTCCATCATCACCTTATGCCATGCTCACCCTTGTTAAACAACACTTGAATTGATGAGTACATAAACAGGATTGAACTAAATATTTGAATGTAAAGTTTCGTCAATATGCAACTCGTTGCATATTGAGCTTCACTTAATGTGTAGTATTTGTCTGTTGCACATTTTTCATGTCTTGCATCTTTAAATTGGCACGTGTCATGCTTGATTGTGCATAATGTCATGAGTACGATATGCTTGTTTGTTATTGGGTCCTTTGCTTCTTTCTTGTTCTCGCTTCTTCTCGATAGGTCCGTTTCGGAGTTGCAAGGATTCGCTTGACTATGCTTTGTTCGACTACTTAATGGATTCGACGTTTTTTAAAGCGGGATTCTAGTCAAGATGAGCATTACCTTCAATATCATTAGTAGCTTTGTTTGCTAGATGTCTCAATGCTATGTTTGGACTTTCAAGTCTTCGTTTGAGCTAGGACCGTATGTTGAGCGTTACACAGGACACCATTAAACTCCACAATATGCAATACGAGCAGGAGTTAGCGGTGCATGAGGAGGATGAGCTCGCCCTTTTCGCTCCATCGTGACATCGCAAGGAGGAGAAGCGTTGGAGGGCCATGGCGGAGTGGCTCGCGATGATAATTGTTAGAAAATATACTAAAGATTTATTTTTTGAAATAATAATAAATAAGTTCGATAGAGGCAACCGAGCTCGATCCACATGAGATCGACGATATGCAATACGGGTAGGAGTTAGCGGAGCATGATAGGACAAGCTCATCCTCTTACGGTACGGTCCATCAAGAGAAACCATGAGGAAAGATGAGCAGACGGCGGTGGCGGAGTGGACTGTGGCGAGACATCGAGGCAGACTACCTTTGCCAGCTTAGGTTCCTGAGCACTTCGTCGACCACGTGCGATTAACATGAACTTTGTTTAACACCTGAACTTTTTTGGTAAACATGAACTTCACAAAAATATGATTTTGTTTATTTGTTTACAATTTAAAAATTGTCCAGTAATATTTTATAAAATATACTAAAGAAAACCTTTTTGAAATAAATATAAATAATGAAATAAATTTGTTTTATGGCAAGTCACATCATTGTATAACTAAATGCAGACTTAAATTGTTTTGTACTCCCTCCGTCCCGAAATAAGTGTCTCAATTTTGTACTATCTCTCGTACAAATTTGTACTAAGCTCAAGACACTTATTTTGTGACGGAGGGAGTATTATAAGTAATCTCCCTGCACCGCGCTGGAGGCGTGGTGAGCGATCTCCAGATCATCATTAAAAAAATTAATCTCCCCACACACAAAAAATCTAATATCCAGTGTAATTATAATTAATCTGTTTTCTTACAGTACATTTTTCTCGCTAAAACTATTATCCTTAATCTGTTTTTCTTACATTTTTTAGAGAAGACAATCATCTGTTTGTGAGCATGGGCCGTACTGGGCCTGGTTAATGGCGAAACGGGGGCCTAAAGAAGTTGGATCCGGCGAAACAGAGCCCGATTCGAAAATTATAAATTCTGTAGCCTTCGGCGTCTTCAACGATTTCCCTCCATTGCATAACAGATTGTAGTTCCCAAATTCTCCATATCCCCAACAAACCAAGAATTGCAAGAAGAGCTCCGACGATGAAGAGCTGGGACGCCGGTCCTTCCTCCTCCGGCAGCTCACCGGAGAAGCAGGCACGCCCCTCCAAACAGGGGCGTGATGAAGACGGCGACGAGCTCGCCATCGAGGATCGCCGCCCCCACCTCAACACTCGAGTCAAGAGACCGCGGCTCTCCATCGAATCGGAAGACGAGCAAGATTCTTCCTCCTCCAGGAGCTCGCCGGAGAAGCAGGCACGCCCCTCCAAACAGGGGCGTGATGAAGACGGCGACGAGCTCGCCATCGAGGATCGCCGCCCCCACCTCAACACTCGAGTCAAGAGACCGCGACTCTCCATCGAATCGGAAGACGAGCAAGATTCTTCCTCCTCCAGGAGCTCGCCGGAGAAGCAGGCACGCCCCTCCAAACAGGGGCGTGATGAAGACGGCGACGAGCTCGCCGTCGAGGATCGCCGTCCCCACCTGCGGGAGCGGCTCTCATTGGACACGGAGGGAGACCAAGATACGGAGCTGTCCCCAAGCCTATCCCTTCTGGAGGAGATGCCCCAGGACATGATTGTGAGCGTTCTGAGGACCATCGGGGTCCGAAGTGGGGTTCAGGTCAGCTCCTCTTGTTCGTATCTGCGAGAGTTCGTGATGAAGAATGCAGCCCCATGCTGCGGAAGGTATCTGCAGATCAAAGCTTGTAGAATCGAAGGAGACGCAACCATAGCTACACCGAGCACGGATTTGCTATGCAAAGTCATGTCCAAGCTTGACCCTTTTGCAATGTCAGCTCTGGGAGGATCCTGTTCGGCTTTCAGGTGTTTGCTCGCCTCACCACCCTCGCGTGGTTTGATTGAAGATTTTGGAGAGAAGCGCATTCCCCTTGGTGCTCTGACGGTAACTCCAATCAGCCCATATCCTGTTCTACTTTCTTCCATGCTCCCCGCTAGGCAGAGGCCTGCAAGCGATCTGTTCGCTGCCTTTTGGCGTAGATTCGCAGCACAAAGGATGATAGGGAGGGTAGAGATATCAGACTGCCGAGATGGCTTGATTCTGCTCAAGGGGAGAGCCATCAGGCGTTTTGTTGTGTGTGCTCCACTGGCGGCCAACATGTACGCGAGGCTACTGCCACAGCTCTCTAATGACGGTGATCATGTTTACATGTCTGCTTCAGTTCTTCGAGACAAGAAGGCTGCCACAGAGTTCTCGGTTACTGTTCTGATGGGTGATCTCAACAGCGCCAACGTGACCATTAGCCAGTACCAATCAAAGTCAGGCCAATGGAGTTCGAGGCGCTGCCCGTGGCTAAATCCTGCAACATTGCAGTCGCAGATTAAGCAACCGTCTGTTCTATGCAAAAACAGTATATGGTTCCTGCAGCCGATGCTGCAACTGATCTCTGTTGACCCATACAAGTTAACTGTTGGCACGCTGCCCTTTCCGCCCCTTGACGGCATTTCAACTGTCAACCATGCTCTCCTGGAGCGAGCTCAGGGTTCAATTTGCCTAGTGATGATCGCAGATAACAGAGTAATGGTCTTCGAGCTGACACCTGATGGCGACACATGGAGCTTGTTCAAGCAGTTTCAGGGTCCTCCTGATGGATGCCAGCTTATTGGAACAGGTTTTGGAAAGATCCTGGTGCATTCTGGTGAAAGGATGCGATACATTGACATTGGGGATGGTATTTTCAAAGACGTGTCCCTGGTCTTCAACGTTGTCAGACAAGCTTGGTGTTACGATGTTCCGTACCCACCTATGACAGACTTGTTTCGTAGGCTACAATGAGTTGGTGAGCCTCTTCTTCTTTCCATTTGACTCTTTCTATTTTTCTGATACAAAGTTCTGTTCAAATTTGTGACAATTGTCAGTCTTAATGAGGAATTCTCTGTTTTGGTTAACCAGGGACTGCATTGGAGGTGAAGGAGCACGAAGGGTTGAGGAGCGCAAAGGGCGTACCTAAACAGAAGCCTCTTGAGAAGACCACAAGCAGTTCTATCTCCTATTATTAGTCTCTTAGATACTGTAACTCGGCACCGGAGAATGTTGTTTTGACTGTTGTTAAACAATGATGTGTTCCTTGCATTTTTTTTGCGATGCGAGGATGTGTCCCTTATTTTGGGGGGGATCATTAATAGAGCTATCAAGTCTCGGAGAATTTTCTTTGCCATTTTGTTTAACTATACTTGATTCAATGGCGCTTTTCTTTCTCATGCTGTAAATTTTGTGTGCTGATTATGTGATTTTGATTACAATGCTAAATCCCAATGTAAGTTTTCTAGCAAAGGTCATGTCAATTTTGTTTTGTATTTCAAAAGCATATACAAGGCTATTTCAGAAAATATGATGTCAAAATTGAAATGTATACATAGGTATTGCAGCAAAGGTGATGTTAAATTTTTGTACAAAGCTATCTCAGCAAAGGTGATGTCTAAATTTTGTATTCCACATCATATACAAGCTTAGATGATCACAACATATTCAGCCTGGGGTCGAGTCCTGATGAGGCTCCCCAAGGTTCTCATTTTTTCATCATCAATTTACAGTAATGATGTGGTTGATTTCATCCTCAGTATCTCATATATACAAGTAATAGCCATTTAAAGTAACAAGGCTTCTTTGCTGTACAGCCAAAAGACCAAAATATTGGCCAGTTGTGTTGTTTTCTCTTCCCCTGTTCTTGTGCCCTACAGACTGGCTGCCGCCATCAGCTCCGAGCCGTGGCCGCTGCGGAATCGATCTGAAACCGAGTCGTCGCGGTTGCAACTGTATTGACATCGTCGCGCACCTTCAGAACTCGACACCCCCCCGTTGTAGCACAGAAAGAAGACGACGGCCATACAAATGTGGTTGTTGTCGAACTTGACCTACAAGCCGGGTGGGGTACACCATTTTCTCCATTCATTCATAAGCACAACACCTATAGGGCATGATGTGCATCTCCAATACCTGATCCACAAGGTTAAAAAAGTTACTTAAAAAGGATATCTGATTAAGTTTCAGCAGCTATCTATAAACATACATGAACAAGTCATTTCGTCGAACATCAACGCATTGACAAAGAAACCAAAGCTTTTACAAGCTTGTGCCCAAAACCAGCTGAGAGGAATGGAACACCACCTGTGGGTGTTCCTTTGCTCCTTTTGACTCCACTAATCACTTCCATTTGCTATATTCCACCAAAGCTGCAGGTAAAGGGAAGAATTCTCATAAGCATAACAACAGATACGTGGAGTGAACACACAATATTTCGGGATTTCCTCAATACTCTGCATATCAAAGCAGATGAACTGAGGAGAAGGCAGAGGATCAACTGAAAATCAAATAAAGGCTGAACTCTTTCGATCAGTAAACTCGGCTGGATCGCTCAGCTCTTTTCTGCTGCCTCCTCCTTCGTTCCTGCACAGGCGTGCGTGTGACGAGGGCAGTGTTGTTGGGCGTCTGTGCTCAGGCAAACAGGAGCTGCCCTGGCCGTCTGCCTTGAGAAAATGCCGGCTAAAGAGTAGAAGGAGGCGGCGATTTGGGGGCACAGGGAGGTGACGGTGCAGTTGGGCTTGGAGGTAGCATGTGTTGGTAGGGAGGGAGGTCGGGGGCAGCAGTGGGTCGATGACGCCGTCGTACGGGGCCGGCAGTGGCGCTAGCTCGTGGGGGACCCTGGCTGCGACGGCTCGTTGGCCCTGAGCGCCCGGATCCAACGCCGGGGAGGCCAGGGGCGCCAAGTCCAGGTGGTAACGCGGTTGGGCCTGGGTCGCCGGGGCGGCGTGCGGTAAAGGAAGAGGGCGGCGCGCGGTGGAGGGATGCGTCCGGCACGGGGAAGGAAGAGGGCGGCGGCGGCTACAAGGAGCTTTTTTTTGAGCACCGGTGGCTATAGAGGAGTGGGTGTCAAGCCTGACGGACTGTATATTTTCTTCAGTTAACGGACGACACTAATGGAAGGTCGTCGGAAGATCAGACGGCTCGCCTAGTATCAATCGGTCGTTATTCACTCTAACCGTTGCATTTCTACTATTTTTTTGACAATCACAAGATTTTATTTCTCAGATAATAGCCAAGTCTATAACAATGAGTTGAGAAATAAAATCAGGAGGGGTAGCATCCCACAAAGAACTAGACTTTGAATTAAAACTGGATTTAGCCAGACAATGTGCTATGGCGTTTGCTTCACGTGTGCAGTTGTCGAAAGAAACAGAAGCATAGTTTGCGTTCAATTCATTGCACTCCATGACAATCGCTGCTTCCTGGCCCGGATAACTTTCAAATATTTCCACCGCTTCTAGCGCCAATTGGCTATCAGACTCCACAATCACCTTGGAGCATCCAATATGGACAACTAAGTATAAACCATTCCGTATAGTAAGAATCTCTGCTGAAACAACACTGTTAATATGTGGAAGAAACCATGATGCAGCAGCCAAGAACTGGCCACTATAATCCCTTGCAATAGCACCCGTCGCCCCCTGAGGGAATATCCTCGTGAAAAGAGGCGTCCACATTGATCTTCACCTTCCCCCTGGTTGGTTTCTTCCACATTTGATCTCCCTTTCTAACTGGTTGGTTGGATGTTGCTGCTCGCACATAGTTCGTCGCTAGGACCTTATTTGAAATAGCTCAATGGTGTGCATCTAAAATCGTTTCCCCCTTTGCAAACTGGCAACGTTGCCACCAAATATACCACACAGCCACCGTAATCACCTCAGCCGCTGGAAGATCACCAATTGACGAGTGGTTTCACAATAAAATCTCCATGGTAACTGATCCCGAGTGGTCCTCCATTGCTGCTTGGTTGATCACCGCATTCAGGCCTAATTCTTTCCACACTTCCATAGCACGGCAACACAAGAATAAACAATGCTGAATATCTTCAAACCCAACTTTGCAAACTGGACATTGACCAGATACCGTGATATGATGTTTCGCGAGAACTCCATAGCATGGCAGAACGCCCCTGAGCACCTTCCAAGCGAAATGCTTAATCTTGCCAGGAACTCGGAGTTTCCACGAATGTTTCCAAATGCCATTTACTACAGACCCTCCTTGTCCATCAGCAGGAGAAGCGCGCGAGCCAAACTGATGATTCAACTCTGTATGGTATGTTGAACGGACTGAGATGGTTCCTGACCATGTAAACTGCCATGCCACAAAATCGTCAACAATACTCACATTAAGAGGGATCCTTATTATCCTTTCCACATCGACTGGATTAAACACGGACTACAATAAGGTTTCATCCCATGTGCCCGAGTGCGGGTCTATGAGCTCTTCAACTTTGGACAACATAATCTGCCCCCTCGGCGTTATAACTTTGCGCGAGGCACTTGACAGTATCCATGGGTCTAGCCAAATATTGATATTAGAACTTGTCCCAACTCTCCAAATAAACCCCCTTTTAAATGTTTGAATTCCTGATACTATACTCTGCCAAGTATAAGAAGAGCCTTTCTTAGGGCCAGCATTAAGAATGTTACCATCGGGGTAATACTTTGCACTGAGAACACGCGCACACAAAGAGTCCGGATCTTGGATCAGTCGCCAACACTGCTTTGCTAATATAGCAAGATTAAAGCTGTGTAAGTCTCTGAATCCCATTCCACCTTCCTTCTTCGGGATGCACATTTTCCACCATGCATACCAATGCATTTTTTCCTATCTTCATCATCACCCCACCAAAAGCTTGACATTTCATCTGTTATTGACTTGCATATACTCTTTGGTAACTTGAACACAAACATGGCATAGGATGGTATTTCTTGAGCTACTGATTTCAAGAGAATCTCTTTGCCTTGCATAGACAAAACCTTTTCTTTCCACCCTTTTAGTCTCTGACACATGATCAATGAGGTGTTGGAAGCAATCGCTGCGATCCACCCCAACCATAGTTGGGAGACCAAGATATGTGTCTGAAAGGGCCTCCGTTAATATAGCAATCGTTGCGATCAATGAGGTGTCGCATTTCTACTGTTTGTCGTACTATTAGAGCAACTCTAGCAGACCTCGCATCCCGTCCCCGGCCCGCAAAATAACCACCAAAGTGCGAGTCGGGGCAAGAAAACCAGCCTGAGCAGACCCCACATCCCATCCCGGCCCGTAAATATTTTTTGCGGGGCGCGACAAGTCTTCTCCCCCAACCTCTAGTTTCACGGGCTGGGAGGCCGATGATACGTCTCCAACGTATCTATAATTTTTGATTGCTCCATGCTATATTATCTACTGTTTTGGACTATATTGGGCTTTATTTTCCACTTTTATATTATTTTTGGGACTAACCTATTAACCGGAGGCCCAGCCCAGAATTGCAGTTTTTTTTGCCTATTTCAGTGTTTCGAAGAAACGGAATATCAAACGAAGTCCAAACGGAATAAAATCTTCAGGAACGTGATTTTCTCACTGAACGTGATCCAGGAGACTTGGACCCTGCTCCAAGGAACAAAAGAGGCGGTCACGAGGGTGGGGGGTGCCCCCCCTTGCCTCGTGGGCCCCTCGTTGCTCCTCCGGCGTACGTCTTCCTCCTATATATACACACGTACCCCCAAACTATCAGGACAGGAGCCAAAAACCTAATTCCATCGCCGCAACTTTCTGTATCCATGAGATCCCATCTTGGGGCCTGTTCCTGAGCTCCGCCGGAAGAGGGTCATCATCACGGAGGGCTTCTACATCATCCTAGCCCCTCTGATGAAGTGTGAGTAGTTTACCTCAGACCTTCGGGTCCATAGTTAGTAGCTAGATGGCGTCTTCTCTCTCTTTGAATCTCAATACAAAGTTCTCCCCCTCTCTTGTGGAGATCTATTCGATATAATCTTCTTTTTGCGGTGTGTTTTTTGAGAACGATGAATTGTGGGTTTATGATCAAGTCTATCTATGAATAATATTTGAATCTTCTTTGAATTCTTTTATGTATGATTGGTTATCTTTGCAAGTCTCTTCGAATTATCCGTTTGGTTTGGCCAACTAGATTAGTAGTTCTTGCCACGGGAGAAGTGCTTAGCTTTGGGTTCGATCTTGCGGTGTCCTTACCCAGTGACGGAAGGGGCAGCAAGGCACGTATTGTATCGTTGCCATCGAGGATAACAAGATGGGGTTTATTTCATATTGCATGAATTTATCTCTCTACATCATGTCATCTTGCTTAAGGCGTTACTCTGTTTTTAACTTAATACTCTAGATGCATGATGGATAGCGGTCGATGAGTGGAGTAATAGTAGTAGATGCAGAATTGTTTCGATCTACTTGTCACGGACGTGATGCCTATATACATGATCATGCCTAGATATTCTCATAACTGTGCTCAGTTCTGTCAATTGCTCAACAGTAATTTGTTCACCCACTGTAGAATACTTATGCTCTCGAGAGAAGCCACTAGTGAAACCTATGGCCCCCGGGTCTATTCTCATCATATCAATCTCCATCACTTTAATCTTGCTTTGTTTTTGCTTTGCTTTTACTTTTTACTTTGCATCTTTATACCAAAAATACCAAAAATATTATATCTATCAGATCTCACTCTCGTAAGTGACCGTGAAGGGCTTGACAACCCCTAACCGCGTTGGTTGCGAGTAGCCATCGCTTTGTGCAGGTACGAGGGACTTGAGCGTGGGCTCCTACTGGATTGATACCTTGGTTCTCAAAAACTGAGGGAAATACTTACGCTACTCTGCTGCATCATCCCTTCCTCTTCGGGGAAAACCAACGCAAGCTCAAGACGTAGCAAGAAGGATTTCTGGCGCCGTTGCCGGGGAGTCTACGCAAAAAGTCAACATACCAAGTACCCATCACAATCCCTATCTCTCACATTACATTATTTGCCATTTGCCTCTCGTTTTCCTCTCCCCCCAATTCACCCTTGCCATTTTATTCGCCCTCTCTCTCTCCCTATCCTCCCTCTCTATTTGCCTCTTTTTCCCCGTTTGCTTTTGTTTGCTCGTGTGTTAGATTGCTTGCTTGTCGCGATGGCTCAAGATACTACTAAATTGTGTGACTTCACCAATACCAACAATAATGATTTCCTTAGCACCCCGATTGCTCCTCTTATCGATGCTGAATCTTGTGAAATTAATACTGCTTTGTTGAATCTTGTTATGAAAGATCAATTCATCGGCCTTCCTAGTGAAGATGCCGCTACTCATCTGAATAGCTTCGTTGATTTATGTGATATGAAAAGAAAAAATATGTCAATAATGATGTTGTTAAATTGAAGCTATTTCCTTTTTTGCTTAGAGATTGTGCTAAAGCTTGGTTTTCGTCTTTGCCTAAGAATAGTATTGATTCATGGAATAAGTGCAAAGATGCTTTTATCTCTAAGTATTTTCCTCCCGCTAAGATCATCTCTCTTATAAACGATATTATGAATTTTAAGCAACTTGATCATGAACATGTTGCACAAGCTTGGGAGGGAATGAAATTAATGATACGTAATTGCCCTACTCATGGTTTGAATTTGTGGATGATTATACAAAATTTTTATGCCGGATTGAATTTTGCTTCTAGAAATCTTTTAGATTCGGCCGCGAGAGGCACTTTTATGGAAATCACTTTACGAGATGCTACTAAACTCCTAGATAATATTATGATTAATTATTCTCAATGGCATACTGAAAGATCTTCTAATAAAAAAGTGCATGCGATAGAAGAAATTAATGTGTTGAGTGGAAAGATGGATGAACTTATGAAATTATTTGCTACTAAGAGTGTTTCTTCTGATCCTAATGATATGCCTTTGTCTACTTTGATTGAGAATAACAATGAATCTATGGATGTGAATTTTGTTAGTAGGAATAATTTTGGTAACAACGCTTATAGAGGGAATTTTAATCCTAGGCCATATCCTAATAATCCTTCTAATAATTATGGTAATTCCTACAACAACTCTTATGGAAATTATAATAAGATGCCCTTTGAATTTGAGAATAGTGTTAAAGAGTTTATGAATTCACAAAAGAATTTTAATGCTTTGCTTGAGGAGAAATTGCTTAAAGTTGATGATTTGGCTAGAAACGTTGATAGAATTTATCTTGAGGTTGATTCTTTAAAGCTTAGATCTATTCCTCCTAAGAATGATATCAATGAGTCTCTCAAAGCCATGAGAATTTCCATTGATGAGTGCAAGGAAAGAATTGCTAGGATGCGTGCTTCCAAAGATGCCTTTATTAAAGCGTGTTCTTCCAATACATATGAAAATCAAGATGAAGATCTAAAAGTTATTTATGTGTCTCCTATTAAATCTTTATTTTGCAATATGAATCTTGATGAAACTGAATATGATCTTCCTTTACCTAGAAGGCGTTCTAAAAATTCGGAGTATTTAGATCTTAATGATGAAATTGATGAAAGTGGGATTGAAAGAAATAAAAATTTAGATGTTGCTAAACCCACTATATTGGATTTCAAGGAATTTAATTATGAAAGTTTCTCTTTAATTGATTGTATTTCCTTGTTGCAATCCATGCTAAATTCTCCACATGCTTATAATCAAAATAAAGCCTTCACCGAACATATTGTTGATGCCTTGATGCAATCTTATGAAGAAAAACTTGAGTTGAAAGTTTCTATCCCTAAAAAACTCTATGATGAGTGGGAACCAACTATTAAAATTAAAATTAAAGATCATGAGGTTTATGCTTTGTGTGATTTGGTTGCTAGTGTCTCTACTATTCCCAAAACTTTGTGTGATTTACTAGATTTCCGTAATTTTGATGATTGCTCTCTAAACTTACATCTTGCGGATTCCACTATTAAGAAACCTATGGGAAGGATTAATGATGTCCTTATTGTTGCAAATAGGAATTATGTCCCCGTAGATTTCATTGTTCTTGATATAGATTGCAATCCTTCTTGCCCTATTATTCTTGGTAGACCTTTCCTTAGAACGGTTGGTGCGATTATTGATATGAAGGAAGGGAATATTAGATTTCAATTTCCATTAAAAAGGGCACGGAACACTTTCCAAGAAAGAAAATAAAATTACCATATGAAACTATCGTGAGAGCCACTTATGGATTGCCTACCAAAGATGGCAATACCTAGATCTATCCTCGCTTTTATGCCTAGCTAGGGGCGTTAAACGATAGCGCTTGTTGGGAGGCAACCCAATTTTATTTTTATTCCTTGCCATTTGCTTCTGTTTAGTAATAAATAAATTATTTAGCCTGTGTTTTGGTTGTGTTTTTTGTGTTTAATTAGTGTTTGTGCCAAGTAGAACCGTTGGGAAGACTTGGGGAAAGTCTTGTTGAACTTGCTGTAAAAAACAGAAACTTTAGTGCTCACGAGAACTGCTGTCATTTTTATTTGAAGAGTACTATTTAGTTAATTCTTTTTGAAGATGATTAATAGATAAATTCCTCACGTCCAGCAATTTATTTTAGAATTTTTGGGGTTCCAGATCTTGCGCTAGCTACAGATTACTACAGACTGTTCTGTTTTTGACAGATTCTGTTTTTCGTGTGTTGTCTGCTTATTTTGATGAATCTATGGCTAGTAAAATGGTTTATAATCCATAGAGAAGTTGGAATACAGTAAGTTTAACACCAATATAAATAAAGAATGAGTTCATTACAGTACCTTGAATTGGTCTTTTGTTTTCTTTCGCTAACGGAGCTCACGAGTTTTCTATTTTGAGTTTTGTGTTGTGAAGTTTTCAAGTTTTGGGTGAATTCTTTTGATGGATCATGGAACAAGGAGTGGCAAGAGCCTAAGCTTGGGGATGCCCATGGCACCCCCAAGATAATCCAAGGACACCAAGAAGTCAAAGCTTGGGGATGCCCCGGAAGGCATCCCCTCTTTCGTCCACTTCCATCGGTAATTTACTTGGACCTATATTTTTATTCACCAACATGATATGTGTTTTGCTTGGAGCGTCTTGTATTATTTGTGTCTTTGTGTCTTAGTATTCCACAATCATCCTTTCTGTACACACCTTTTGAGAGAGCCATACATGAATTAAAATTTGATAGAATACTCTATGTGCTTCACTTATATCTTTTGAGCTAAGTAGTTTTGCTCTATGTGCTTCACTTATATCTTTTGAGCTAGATAATTTTCTTTATGTGCTTCACTTATATCTTTTGAGCGTTATAATTTTGCTCTATGTGCTTCACTTAGATCTTTTGGAGCACGGTGGTGGATTCGTTTTAAAGAAACTATTGATCTCTCATGCTTCACTTAAATTATTTTGAGAGTCTCTTAATAGCATGGTAATTTTCTTAATAATAATATGCTTGGTATTCAAGATTTGTGAAACTTTCTTTTGAGTGTGTTGAATACTAAGAAAAGATTGAAGCATGATAATTGTTTTGAGATATGGAGGTGATAATATTAAATTCATGCTAGTTGAGTAGTTGTGAAATTAAAGAATACTTGTGTTAAAGTTTGTGATTCCCGTAGCATGCACGTATGGTGAACCGTTATGTGATGAAGCCAGAGCATGATTTATTTATTGATTGTCTTCCTTATGAGTGGCTGTCGGGGACGAGCGATGGTCTTTTCCTACCAATCTATCCCCCTAGGAGCATGCGCGTAATACTTTGCTTTGATAACTTCTAGATTTTTGCAATAAGTATATGAGTTCTTTATGACTAATGTTGAGTCCATGGATTATACGCACTCTCACCCTTCCACCTTTGCTAGCCTCTCTAATACCGCGCACCTTTCCCCGGTATCATATACCTACCATATACCTTCCTCAAAACAACCACCATACCTACCTATTATGGCATTTCCATAGCCATTCCGAGATATATTGCCATGCAACTTTCCACCATCTAGTTCATCATGACACATTCCATCATTGTCATATTGCATATCCCGGTACACCGCCGGATGCATTCACATAGAGTCATATTTTGTTCTAAGTATCGAGTTGTAATTTTTGAGTTATAAGAAAAATAAAAGTGTGATGATCATCATTATTAGAGCATTGTCCCAGTGAGGAAAGAATGATGGAGACTATGATTCCCTCATAAGTCGGGATGAGACTCCGGACGAAAAATAAAATAAATAAATAAAAAGAGGCCAAAGAAGCCCAAATAAAAAGAGGCCATAAAAAAAGAGAAAAGGCCCAAATATAAAAAAATGATGATGAGAGAAAAAGAGAGAAGGGACAATGTTACTATCCTTTTACCACACTTGTGCTTCAAAGTAGCACCATGATCTTCATAGTACAGAGTCTCTCATGTTATCACTTTCATATACTAGTGGGAATTTTTCATTATAGAACTTGGCTTGTATATTCCAATGATGGGCTTCCTCAAAATTGCCCTAGGTCTTCATGAGCAAGCAAGTTGGATGCACACCCACTTAGTTTCTTTTTGAGCTTTCATATACTTATAGCTCTAGTGCATCCGTTGCATGGCAACCCCTACTCACTCACATTGATATCTATTGATGGGCATCTCCATAGCCCGTTGATACGCCTAGTTGATGTGAGACCATCTTCTCCTTTTTGTCTTCTCCACAACCACCATTCTATTCCACCTATAGTGCTATATCCATGGCTCACGCTCATGTATTGCGTGAAGATTGAATTTTTTTTGAAAAAGTTAGAGTATGAAACAATTGCTTGGCTTGTCATCGGGGTTGTGCTGAAGGAAATATGCCCTAGAGGAAATAATAAAGTTATTATTTATTTCCATATATCATGATAAAAGTTTATTATTCATGCTAGAATTGTATTATCCGGAAACATAATACTTGTGTGAATACATAGACAAACTAAACGTCACTAGTGTGCCTCTACTTGACTAGCTCATTAATCGAAGATGGTTATGTTTCCTAACCATAGACATGTGTTGTCATTTGATTAACGAGATCACATCATTAGGAGAATGATGTGATTGACATGACCCATTCCATTAGCTTAGCACCCGATCGTTTAGTATGTTGCTATTGATTTCTTCATGACTTATACATGTTCCTATGACTATGAGATTATGCAACTCCCGTTTGCCAGAGGAACACTTTGTGTGCTACCAAACATCACAACGTAACTGGGTGATTATAAAGGAGCTCTACAGGTGTCTCCAAAGGTACATGTTGGGTTGGCGTATTTCGAGATTAGGATTTGTCACTCCGATTGTCGGAGAGGTATCTCTGGGCCCTCTCGGTAATGCACATCACATAAACCTTGCAAGCATTACAACTAATTAGTTAGTTGCGATATGATGTATTATGAAACGAGTAAAGAGACTTGCCAGTAACGAGATTGAACTAGGTATTGAGATACTGATGATCGAATCTCAGGCAAGTAACATACCGATGACAAAGGGAACAGAGTATGTTGTTATGCGGTCTGACCGATAAAGATCTTCATTGAATATGTGGGAGCCAATATGAGCATCCAGGTTCCGTTATTGGTTATTGACCGGAAACATGTCTCGGTCATGTCTACATTGTTCTCGAACCCGTAGGGTCCGCACGCTTAACGTTACGATGATAGTTTCATTATGAGTTTATATATTTTGATGTACCGAAGTTTGTTCGAAGTCCCGGATATGATCACGGACATGACGAGGAGTCTCAAAATGGTCAAGACATAAAGATTGATATATTGGACGGCTATATTCGGACACCGGAAGTGTTCCGGGTGATTTCGGAGAAAACCGGAGTGCCGGAGGGTTACCGGAACCCCCCGGGAGAAGTAATGGGCCTTATAGGCCCTAGTGGAGAGAGAGGGGCGGCCAGGGTGGGCCACGCGCCCCCTCCCCCTCTGGTCCGAATTGGACTAGGAGAGGTGGGGCAGCGCCCCCTTTCCTTCTCCCTCTCCCCCTTCCTTTCCCCCTCCTAGTAGGAGTATGAAAGAGGGGAGTCCTACTCCTACTAGGAGGAGGACTCCTCCTCCTTGGCTCGCCCAAGGGCCGGCCGGCCTCCCCCCTTGCTCCTTTATATACGGGGGCAAGGGGGCACCTCTAGACACACAAGTTGATCCTCGTGATCGTTTTCTTAGCCGTGTGCGGTGCACCCTTCCACCATACTCCCCGATAATATTGTAGCGGTGCTTTGGCGAAGCCCTGCGACGGTAGAACATCAAGGTCGTCACCACGCCGTCATGCTGACGGAACTCTTCCCCGACACTTTGCTGGATCGGAGTCCGGGGATCGTCATCGAGCTGAACGTGTGCTAAAACTCGGAGGTGCCGTAGTTTCGGTGCTTGATCGGTCGGTCCGTGAAGACGTATGACTACATCAACCGCGTTGTCATAACGCTTCCGCTGCCGGTCTACGAGGGCACGTAGACAACACTCTCCCCTCTCGTTGCTATGCATCACCATGATCTTGCGTGTGCGTAGGAAAATTTTGAAATTACTACGTTCCCCCACAGTGGCATCCGAGCCTAGGTTTTATGCGTTGATGTTGTGCATGAGTAGAACACAAGTGAGTTGTGGGCGATATAAGTCATACTGCTTACCAGCATGTCATACTTTGGTTCAGCGGTATTGTTGGATGAAGCGGCCCGGACCGACATTACGTGTACGCTTACGCGAGACTGGTTCTACCGACGTGCTTTGCACACAGGTGGCTGGTGGGTGTCAGTTTCTCCAACTTTTGTTGAACCGAGTGTGGCTACGGCCGGTCCTTGCGAAGGTTAAAACAGCACCAACTTGACAAACTATCGTTGTTGTTTTGATGCGTAGGTAAGAACGGTTCTTGCTCAGCCCGTAGGAGCCACGTAAAACTTGCAACAACAAAGTAGAGGACATCTAACTTGTTTTTGCAGGGCATGTTGTGATGTGATATGGTCAAGACGTGATGAGATATAAGTTGTTGTATAAGATGATCATGTTTTGTTGAAGTTATCGGCAACTGGCAGAAGCCTTATGGTTGTCTCTTTATTGCATAAGATGCAAGCGCCAAATAATTGCTTTACTTTATCGCTATGCGATAGCAATAGTTGCAAGAGCAGTAGTTGGCGAGACGACCATGTGACGACACATTGATATAGATCAAGATGATGGAAATCATGGTGTCATGCCGGTGACGATGGAAATCATGACGATACTTTGGAGATGGAGATCAAAGGCACAAGATGATGATGGCCATATCATGTCACATATTTTGATTGCATGTGATGTTTATCTTTTATGCATCTTATCTTGCTTTGATTGACAGTAGCATTTTAAGATGATCTCTCGCTAATTATCAAGAAGTGTTCTCCCTGAGTATGCACCGTTACGAAAGTTCTTCGTGCTGAGACACCACGTGATGATCGGGTGTGATAGGCTCTACGTTCAAATACAACGTGTGCAAAACAGTTGCACACGCGGAATACTCAGGTTATACTTGACGAGCCAAGCATATACAGATATGGCCTCGGAACACGAAGACCGAAAGTTCGAGCGTGAATCATACAGTAGATATGATCAACATAGTGATGTTCACCATTGAAACTACTCCATCTCACGTGATGATCGGACATGGTTTAGTTGATATGGATCACGTGATCACTTAGAAGATTAGAGGGATGTCTATCTAAGTGGGAGTTCTTAAGTAATATGATTAATTGAACTTAAATTTATTATGAACTTAGTCCTGGTAGTATTTTGCAAATTATGTTGTAGATCAATAGCTCGCGTTGTTGCTTTCATATGTTTATTTTGATATGTTCCTAGAGAAAATTGTGTTGAAAGATGTTAGTAGCAATGATGCGGATTGGACCCGTGATCTGAGGTTTATCCTCATTGCTGCACAGAAGAATTATGTCCTTGATGCACCGCTAGGTGACAGACCTATTGCAGGAGCAGATGCAGACGTTATGAACGTTTGGCTAGCTCAATATGATGACTACTTGATAGTTTAGTGCACCATGCTTAACGACTTAGAATCGGGACTTCAAAGACGTTTTGAACGTCATGGATCATATGAGATGTTCTAGGAGTTGAAGTTAATATTTCAAGCAAATACCCGAGTTGAGAGATATGAAGTCTCCAACAAGTTCTATAGCTAAAGATGGAGAATCGCTCAACTAGTGAGCATGTGCTCAGATTGTCTGGGTACTACAATCGCTTGAATCAAGTGGGAGTTAATCTTCCAGGTAAAATAGTGATTGACAGAATTCTCTAGTCACCATCACCAAGTTAGTAGAACTTCATGATGAACTATAATATGCAAAGGATAACGGAAACGATTCCCAAGCTCTTCGTGATGCTAAAATCGACGAAGGTAGAAATCAAGAAAAACATCAAGTGTTGATGGTAGACAAGACCACTAGTTTCAAGAAAAGGGCAAAAGAAAGAAAGGGAACTTCAAGAAGAACGACAAGCAAGTTGCTGCTCAGGAGGAGAAACCCAAATATGGACCTAAGCCTGAAACTAATTGCTTAACTGCAAAGGGACTGGTCACTAGAAGCGGAACTACCCCAAGTAATTGGCGGATAAGAAGGATGGCAAAGTGAACAAAGGTATATTTGATATACAGATTATTGATGTGTATTTTACTAGTGTTCGTAACAACCCCTCGGTATTTGATACTGGTTTAGTTGCTAAGAGTAGTAACTCGAAACGGAAGTTGCAGAATGAACATAAACTAGTTAAGGGTGAAGTGACGATGTGTGTTGGAAATAGTTCCAAGATTGATATGATCATCATCGCACACTCCCTATACTTTCGGGATTAGTGTTGAACCTAAATAAGTGTTATTTGGTGTTTGCGTTGAGCATGAATATGATTTGATCATGTTTATTGCAATATGATTATTCATTTAAGTAAGAGAATAAATTGTTGTTCTGTTTACATGAATAAAACCTTATATGGTTACACACCCAATGAAAATGGTTCGTTGGATCTCGATCGTAGTGATACACATATTCATAATATTGAAACCAAAAAAATGCAAAGTTAATAATGATAGTGCAACTTATTTGTGGCACTTCCGTTTAGGTCATATTGGTGTAAAGCGCATGAAGAAACTCCATGTTGATGGACTTTTGGAATCACTTGATTATGAATCACTTGATGCTTGCGAACCATGCCTCATGGGCAAGATGACTAAGACTATGTTCTCCAGAACAATGGAGCGAACAACTGACTTATTGGAAATAATACATACTGATGTATGCGATCCGATGAGTGTTGAGGCTCGCGGCGGGTATCGTTATTTTCTGACCTTCACAGATGATTTGAGCAGATATGAGTATATCTACTTGATGAAACATAAGTCTGAAACATTTGAAAAGTTCAAAGAATTTCAGAGTGAAGTGGAAAATCATCGTGACAAGAAAATAAAGTTTCTATGATCTAATCGCAGAGACGAATATTTGAGTTACGAGTTTGGTCTTCAATTAAAACAATGTGGAATAGTTTCACAAACTCATGCCAGCTGGAACACCACAACATAATGGTGTGTGCGAACGTCATAAGCATACTTTATTGGATATAGTGCAATCTATGATGTTTCTTACTGATTTACCACTATCGTTTTGGGGTTATGCATTAGAGACAGCTGCATTCACGTTAAATAGGGCACCATCTAAATCCGTTGAGACGACACTATATGAACTATGGTTTAACAAGAAACCAAAGTTGTCGTTTCTTAAAGTTTGGGGTTGTGATGCTTATGTGAAAAAGTTTCATCCTGATAAGCTCAAACCCAGATCGGAGAAATGTGTCTTCATAGGATACCCAAAGGAGACAGTTGGGTACACCTTCTATCACAGATCCGAAGGCAAGATATTCGTTGCTTAGAATGGATCCTTTCTAGAGAAGGAGTTTCTCTCGAAAGAAGTGAGTGGGAGGAAAGTAGAACTTGATGAGGTAACTGTACCTGCTCCCTTATTGGAATGTAGTTCATCATAGAAAACGGTTTCTGTGACGCCTACACCAATTAGTGAGGAAGTTAATGATGATGATCATGAAACTTCAGATCAAGTTATTACTGAACCTCGTAGATCAACCAGAGTAAGATCCGCACCAGAGTGGTACGGTAATCCTGTTCTGGAAATCATGCTACTAGATCATGATGAACCTACGAACTATGAAGAAGCGATGGTGAGCCCAGATTCCGCAAAATGGCTTGAAGCCATGAAATCTGAGATGGGATCCATGTATGAAAACAAAGTATGGACTTTGGTTGGCTTGCCCGATGATCGGCAAGCAATTGAAAATAAATGGATCTTCAAGAGGAAGACGGACGCTGATAGTAGTGTTACTATCTACAAAGCTAGAATTGTCGCGAAAAGGTTTTCGACAAGTTCAAGGTGTTGACTACGATGGGAGTTTCTCACTCGTATCTATGCTTAAGTCTGTCCGAATCATGTTAGCAATTGCCGCATTTTATGAAATCTGGCAAATGGATAAACAAAGCTGCATTCCTTAATGATTTATTAAAGAAGAGTTGTATATGATGCAACCAGAAGGTTTTGTCAATCCTAAAGGTACTAACAAAATATGCAAGCTCCAGCGATTCATCTATGGACTGGTGCAAGCATCTCGAAGTTGGAATATACCCTTTGATAAGTTGATCAAAGCATATAGTCTTATACAGACTTGCGGTGAAGCCTGTATTTACAAGAAAGTGAGTGGGAGCACTACAGCATTTCTGATAAGTATATGTGAATAACATATTGTTGATCGGAGATAATGTAGAATTATTCTGCAAAGCATAAAGGAGTGTTTGAAAGGAGTTTTTTCAAGAAAGACCTCGGTGAAGCTGCTTACATATTGAGCATCAAGATCTATGGAGATAGATCAAGACGCTTGATAAGTTTTTCAATGAGTATATACCTTGACAAGATTTTAAAGTAGTTCAAAATGGAACAGTCAAAGAAGGAGTTATTGCCTGTGTTACAAAGGTGTGAAGTTGAGTAAGACTCAAAACCCGACCACGGCAGAAGATAGAGAGAAAATGAAAGTCATTCCCTATGCCTCAGCCATAGGTTCTATAAAGTATGTCATGCTGTGTACCAGACCTATTGTATACCCTGCCCTGATTTTGGCAAGGGAGTACAATAGTGATCTATGAGTAGATCACTGGACATTGGTCAAAATTATCCTTAGTGGAATAAGGATATGTTTCTCGATTATGGAGGTGACAAAAGGTTCATCATAAAAGGTTACGTCGATGCAAGTTTTGACACTGATCCAGATGACTCAAAGTCTCAATCTGGATACATATTGAAAGTGGGAGCAATTAGCTAGAGTAGCTTAGTGCAGAGCATTGTTGACATAGAAATTTGCAAAATACTTACGGATCTGAATGTGGCAGACCCGTTGACTAAACTTCTCTCACAAGCAAAACATGATCACACCTTAGTACTCTTTGGGCGTTAATCACATAGCGATGTGAACTAGATTATTGAATCTAGTAAACCCTTTGGGTGTAGGTCACATGACGATGTGAACTATGGGTGTTAATCACATGGTGATGTGAACTATTGATGTTAAATCACATGGCGATGTGAACTAGATTATTGACTCTAATGCAAGTGGGAGACTGAAGGAAATATGCCTTAGAGGAAATAATAAAGTTATTATTTATTTCCTTATATCATGATAAAAGTTTATTATTCATGCTAGAATTGTATTATCCGGAAACATAATACTTGTGTGAATACATAGACAAACTAAACGTCACTAGTGTGCCTCTACTTGACTAGCTCGTTAATCAAAGATGGTTATGTTTCCTAACCATAGGCATGTGTTGTCATTTGATTAATGGGATCACATCATTAGGAGAATGATGTGATTGACATGACCCATTCCATTAGCTTAGCACCCGATCGTTTAGTATGTTGCTATTGCTTTCTTCATGACTTATACATGTTCCTATGACTATGAGATTATGCAACTCCCGTTTGCCGGAGGAACACTTTGTGTGCTACCAAACGTCACAACGTAACTGGGTAATTATAAAGGAGCTCTACAGGTGTCTCCAAAGGTACATGTTGGGTTGGCGTATTTCGAGATTAGGATTTGTCACTCCGATTGTCGGGGAGGTATCTCTAGGCCCTCTCGGTAATGCACATCACATAAGCCTTGCAAGCATTGCAACTAATGAGTTAGTTGCGAGATGATGTATTACGAAACAAGTAAAGAGACTTGCCAGTAACGAGATTGAACTAGGTATTGAGATACCGACGATCGAATCTCAGGCAAGTAACATACCGATGACAAAGGGAACAAAGTATGTTGTTATGCGGTCTGACCGATAAAGATCTTCGTAGAATATGTGGGAGCCAATATGAGCATCCAGGTTCCGCTATTGGTTATTGACCGGAGACATGTCTCGGTCATGTCTACATTGTTCTCGAACCCGTAGGGTCCACACGCTTAACGTTACGATGATAGTTTCATTATGAGTTTATATATTTTGATGTACCGAAGTTTGTTCAGAGTCCCGGATATGATCACGGACATGACGAGGAGTCTCGAAATGGTCGAGACATAAAGATTGATATATTGGATGGCTATATTCGGACACCGGAAGTGTTCCGGGTGATTTCGGAGAAAACCGGAGTGCCGGAGGGTTATCGGAACCCCTCGGGAGAAGTAATGGGCCTTATGGGCCCTAGTGGAGAGAGAGGGGCGGCCAGGGTGGGCCACACGCCCCCTCCCCCTCTGGTCCGAATTGGACTAGGAGAGGGGGGCGGCGCCCCCCTTTCCTTCTCCCTCTCCCCCTTCCTTTCCCCTCCTAGTAGGAGTATGAAAGAGGGGAGTCCTACTCCTACTAGGAGGAGGACTCCTCCTCCTTGGCGCGCCCAAGGGCCGGCCGGCCTCCCCCCTTGCTCCTTTATATACGGGGGCAAGGGGGCACCTCTAGACACACAAGTTGATCCTTGTGATCGTTTTCTTAGTCGTGTGCGGTGCCCCCTTCCACCATACTCCTCGATAATATTGTAGCGGTGCTTAGGCGAAGCCCTGGGACGGTAGAACATCAAGATCGTCACCAGGCCGTTGTGCTGACGGAACTCTTCCCCGATACTTTGCTGGATCGGAGTCCGGGGATCGTCATCGAGCTGAACGTGTGCTAAAACTCAGAGGTGCCGTAGTTTCGGTGCTTGATCGGTCGGGCCGTGAAGACGTACGACTATATCAACCGCGTTGTCATAACGCTTCCGCTGTCGGTCTACGAGGGCACGTAGACAACACTCTCCCCTCTCGTTGCTATGCATCACCATGATCTTGCGTGTGCGTAGGAAAATTTTGAAATTACTATGTTCCCCAACATGTGCATGATTTAAATACCTTGTGTGGTGAAGATGGAGCATAGACACACTATATGATTTTGTAGGGATAACTTTCTTTGGCCATGTTATTTTGAGAAGACATAATTGCTTTATTAGTATGCTTGAAGTATTATTATTTTTGTGCCAATATAAACTTTTGTCTTTAATCTTTCTAATCTGAATATTCATACCACAATTAAGAAGATTTGTATTGAAATTATGCCAAGTAGCACTCCGCATCAAAAATTCTCTTTTTATCATTTATCTACTCGAGGACGAGCAGGAATTAAGCTTGGGGATGCCTGATACGTCTCCAACATATCTATAATTTTTGATTGCTCCATGCTATATTATCTACTGTTTTGGACTATATTGGGCTTTATTTTCCACTTTTATATTATTTTTGGGACTAACCTATTAACAGGAGGCCCAGCCCAGAATTGTTGTTTTTTTTGCCTATTTCAGTGTTTCGAAGAAACGAAATATCAAACGGAGTCCAAACGGAATAAAATCTTCGGGAACGTGATTTTCTCACCGAACGTGATCCAGGAGACTTGGACCCTGCTCCAAGGAACAAAAGAGGCGGTCACGAGGGTGGGGGGCGCGCCCCCTGCCTCGTGGGCCCCTCGTTGCTCCTCCGACATACTTCTTCCTCCTATATATACACACGTACCCCCAAACGATCAGGACAGGAGCCAAAAACCTAATTCCACTGCCGCAACTTTCTGTATCCACGAGATCCCATCTTGGGGCCTGTTCCGGAGCTCCGCCGGAAGAGGGCCGTCATCACGGAGGGCTTCTACATCATCCTAGCCCCTCTGATGAAGTGTGAGTAGTTTACCTCAGACCTTCGGGTCCATAGTTAGTAGCTAGATGGCGTCTTCTCTCTCTTTGAATCTCAATACAAAGTTCTCCCCCTCTCTTGTGGAGATCTATTCGATATAATCTTCTTTTTGCGGTGTGTTTTTTGAGAACGATGAATTGTGGGTTTATGATCAAGTCTATCTATGAATAATATTTGAATCTTCTTTGAATTCTTTTATGTATGATTGGTTATCTTTGCAAGTCTCTTCGAATTATCCGTTTGGTTTGGCCAACTAGATTAGTAGTTCTTGCCACGGGAGAAGTGCTTAGCTTTGGGTTCGATCTTGCGGTGTCCTTACCCAGTGACAGAAGGGGCAGCATGGCACGTATTGTATCATTGCCATCGAGGATAACAAGATGGGGTTTATTTCATATTGCATGAATTTATCTCTCTACATCATGTCATCTTGCTTAAGGCGTTACTCTGTTTTTAACTTAATACTCTAGATGCATGCTGGATAGCGGTCGATGAGTGGAGTAATAGTAGTAGATGCAGAATCGTTTCGATCTACTTGCCACGGACGTGATGCCTATATACATGATCATGCCTAGATATTCTCATAACTATGCTCAATTCCGTCAATTGCTCAAAAGTAATTTGTTCACCAACTGTAGAATACTTATGCTCTTGAGAGAAGCCTGTTGGGGAACGTAGCAGAATTTAAAATTTTCTACGCATCACCAAGATCAATCTATGGAGTTATATAGCAATGAGGGAAAGGGGAGTGCATCTACATACCCTTGTAGATCGCGAGCGGAAGCGTTCAAGAGAACGGGGTTGATGGAGTCGTACTCGTCGTGATCCAAATCACCGATGTCCGAGCGCCGAACGGACGGCACCTCCGCATTCAACACACGTACGGTTGGGAAGACGTCTCCTCCTTCTTGATCCAGCAAGGGGGAAGGAGAGGTTGATGGAGATCCAGCAGCAACAGCGTGGTAGTGGAAGCAACGATGATCTCGCCAGGGCTTCGCCAAGATCAGCGAGAGGGAGAGGTGTCACGGGAGGGAGAGGGAGGCGCTAGGGGCTAGGGTCCGCAGCCCCCTCCCCCCTCTTTATATAGGGGTCCAGGGGGGCGCCGGCCCCTCTAGATCCCATCTAGATGGGGGGCGGCGGCCAAGGGGGGTGGCTTGCCCCCCAAGCCAAGTGGGGCGCTCCCCACCCCTAGGGTTTCCAACCCTAGGCGCAGGGGGAGGCCCAAGGGGGGCGCACCAGCCCATCAGGGGTTTGTTCCCACCCCACTTCAGCCCATGGCCCGGTGGACCCCGGGGACCCTTCCGGTGGTCCCGGTACAATACCGGTGACCCCCGAAACTTTCCCGGTGGCCGAAACTGGACTTCCTATATACAATTCTTCACCTCCGAACCATTCCGGAACTCCTCGTGACGTCCGGGATCTCATACGGGACTCCGAAAAACTTTAGGGTTACCGCATACTAATATCTCAACAACCCTAGCGTCACCGAACCTTAAGTGTGTAGACCCTACGGGTTCGGGAGACACGCAGACATGACCGAGACGACTCTCCAGTCAATAACCAACAGCGGGATCTGGATACCCATGTTGGCTCCCACATGCTCCTTGATGATCTCATCGGATGAACCACGATGTTGAGGATTCAATCTATCCCGTATACAATTCCCTTTGTCAATCGGTACGTTACTCGCCCGAGACTCGATCGTCGGTATCCCAATACCTCGTTCAATCTCGTTACCGGCAAGTCACTTTACTTGTACCGTAATGCATGATCCCGTGATCAACCACTTGGTCACATTGAGCTCATTATGATGATGCATTACCGAGTGGGCCCAGAGATACCTCTCCGTCATACGGAGTGACAAATCCCAGTCTCGATTCGTGCCAACCCAACAGACACTTTCGGAGATACCCGTAGTGCACCTTTATAGTCACCCAGTTACGTTGTGACGTTTGGCACACCCAAAGCACTCCTATGGTATCCGGGAGTTGCACAATCTCATGGTCTAAGGAAATGATACTTGTCATTCGGAAAAGCTCTAGCAAACGAACTACACGATCTTTGAGCTATGCTTAGGATTGGGTCTTGTCCATCCCATCATTCTCCTAATGATGTGATCCCGTTATCAATGACATCTAATGTCGATAGTCAGGAAACCATGACTATCTTTTGATCAACGAGCTAGTAAACTAGAGGCTCACTAGGGACGTGTTGTGGTCTATGTATTCACACATGTATTACGATTTCCGGATAACACAAGTATAGCATGAACAATAGACAATTATCATGAATAAGGAAATATAATAATAACCATTTTATTATTGCCTCTAGGGCATATTTCCAACAGTCTCCCACTTGCACTAGAGTCAATAATCTAGTTACATTGTGATGAATCGAACACCCATAGAGTTCTGGTGTTGATCATGTTTTGCTCTAGGGAGAGGTTTAGTCAACGGATCTGCCACTTTCAAGTCCGCATGTACTTTACAAATATCTATGTCTCCATTTTGAACACTTTCACGAATGGAGTTGAAGTGACGCTTGATATGCCTAGTCTTCCTGTGAAACCTGGGCTCCTTGGCAAGGGCAATAGCTCCAGTGTTGTCACAGAAGAGAGTCATCGGGCCCGACGCATTGGGAATGACTCCTAGGTCGGTAATGAACTCCTTCACCCAGATTGCTTCTTGTGCTGCCTCCGAGGCTGCCATGTACTCCGCTTCACATGTAGATCCCGCCACAACGCTTTGCTTGCAACTGCACCAGCTTACTGCCCCACCATTCAAAATATACACGTATCCGGTTTGTGACTTAGAGTCATCCAGATCTGTGTCGAAGCTAGCATCGACGTAACCCTTTACGACGAGCTCTTCGTCACCTCCATAAACGAGAAACATATCCTTAGTCCTCTTGAGGTACTTCAGGATATTCTTAACCGTTGTCCAGTGTTCACTTTGGTACCTTCCTACCAAACTTACGGCAAGGTTTACATCAGGTCTGGTACACAGCATGGCATACATAATAGACCCTATGGCCGAGGCATAGGGGACGACACTCATCTTTTCTCTATCTTCTGCCGTGGTCGTCCATTGAGCCGTGCTCAATTGCATACCTTGCAATACAGGCAAGAACCTCTTCTTGGACTGATCCATATTGAACTTCTTCAATATCTTGTCAAGGTACGTACTTTGTGAAAGACCAATGAGGCGTCTCGATCTATCTCTATAGATTTTGATGCCTAATATATAAGCAGCTTCTCCAAGGTCCTTCATTGAAAAACACTTGTTCAAGTAGGCCTTTATGCTTTCCAAGAATTCTATATCATTTCCCATCAATAGTATGTCATCCACATATAATATGAGAAATGCTACGGAGCTCCCACTCACTTTCTTGTAAACACAGGCTTCTCCATAAGTCTGTGTAAACCCAAATGCTTTGATCATCTCATCAAATCGTATGTTCCAACTCCGAGATGCTTGCACCAGCCCATAGATTGAGCGTTGGAGCTTGCACACCTTGTTAGCATTCTTAGGATCGACAAAACCTTCCGGATGCATTATATACAATTCTTCCTTAAGAAAGCCGTTAAGGAATGCCGTTTTGACGTCCATTTGCCATATCTCATAATCATAGAATGCGGCAATTGCTAACATGATTCGGAGGGACTTCAGCTTCGCTACGGGTGAGAAAGTCTCATCATAGTCAACCCCTTGAACTTGTCGATAACCCTTAGCGACGAGTCGAGCCTTGTAGATGGTCACATTACCATCTGCGTTTGTCTTCTTTTTAAAGATCCATTTATTTTCTATGGCTCGCCGATCATCGGGTAAGTCAGTCAAAGTCCATACTTCGTTTTCATACATGGATCCTATCTCGGATTTCATGGCTTCTAGCCATTTGTCGAAATCTGGGCCCGCCATCGCTTCCTCATAGTTCGAAGGTTCACCGTTGTCTAACAACATGATTTCCAAGATAGGGTTGTCGTACCACTCTGGTGCGGAACGTGTCCTTGTGGACCTACGAAGTTCAGTAGCAACTTGATCTGAAGTTTCATGATCATCATCATTAACTTCCTCTCTAGTCGGTGCAGGCACCTCAGGAACATTTTCCTGAGTTGCGCCACTTTCCGGTTCAAGAGGTAATACTTCATCAAGTTATACTTTCCTCCCACTTACTTCTTTCGAGAGAAACTCTTTCTCTAGAAAGGATCCATTCTTGGCAACAAAGATCTTTCCTTCGGATCTGAGGTAGAAGGTATACCCAATAGTTTCTTTAGGGTATCCTATGAAGACGCATTTTTCTGACTTGGGTTCGAGCTTTTCAGGTTGAAGTTTCTTGACATAAGCATCGCATCCCCAAACTTTTAGAAATGAGAGCTTAGGTTTCTTCCCAAACCATAATTCATACGGTGTCGTCTCAACGGATTTCGACGGAGCCCTATTTAAAGTGAATGCGGCAGTCTCTAAAGCATAGCCCCAAAATGACAGCAGTAGATTGGTAAGAGACATCATAGATCGCACCATATCCAATAGAGTGCGATTACGATGTTTGAACACACCATTATGCTGAGGTGTTCCAGGCGGCGTGAGCTGTGAAACTATTCCACATTTCCTTAAGTGTGTGCTAAATTCGTGACTCAAGTATTCTCCCCCACGATCTGATCGCAAGAACTTGATTTTCCTATCACGTTGATTCTCAACCTCACTCTAAAATTCCTTGAACTTTTCAAAGGTCTCAGACTTGTGTTTCATTAAGTAGACATACCCATATCTACTCAAGTCATCAGTGAGGGTGAGAACATAACGATAGCCACCGTGAGCCTGAACACTCATTGGACCGCACACATCAGTATGTATGATTTCCAATAAGTTGGTTGCTCGTTCCATTGTTCCTGAGAACGGAGTCTTGGTCATTTTACCCATGAGGCATGGTTCGCACGTGTCAAATGATTCGTAATCAAGAGACTCCAAAAGTCCATCTACATGGAGCTTCTTCATGCGTTTGACACCTATGTGACCAAGGCGGCAGTGCCACAAGTATGTGGGACTATCATTATCAACCTTACATCTTTTGGTATTCACACTATGAATATGTGTAACATTACGCTCGAGATTCATTAAGAATAAACCATTCACCAGCGGGGCATGACCATAAAACATATCTCTCATATAAATGGAACAACCATTATTCTCGGATTTAAATGAGTAGCCATCTCGAGTTAAACGAGATCCTGTGTTCATGCTTAAAGCTGGCACTAAATAACAATTATTGAGGTTTAAAACTAATCCCGTAGGTAAATGTAGAGGTAGCGTACCGACGGCGATCACATCGACCTTGGAACCATTCCCGACGCGCATCGTCACCTCGTCCTTCGCCAGTCTCCGCTTATTTCGCAGCTCCTGCTTTGAGTTACAAATGTGAGCAACCGCACCGGTATCAAATACCCAGGAGCTACTACGAGTACTGGTAAGGTACACATCAATTACATGTATATCACATATACCTTTAGTGTTGCCGGCCTTCTTGTCCGCTAAGTATTTGGGGCAGTTCCGCTTCCAGTGACCACTTCCCTTGCAATAAAAACACTCAGTCTCGGGCTTGGGTCCATTCTTTGGCTTCTTCCCGGCAGCTTGCTTACCGGGCGCGGCAACCCCCTTGCCGTCCTTCTTGAAGTTCTTCTTTCCCTTGCCTTTCTTAAACTTAGTGGTTTTATTCACCATCAACACTTGATGTTCCTTTTTGATCTCCACCTCCGCTGATTTCAGCATTGAATATACCTCAAGAATGGTCTTTTCTATCCCCTGCATATTGAAGTTCATCACAAAGCTCTTGTAGCTCGGTGGAAGCGACTGAAGGATTCTGTCAATGACCGCGTCATCCAGGAGATTAACTCCTAGCTGAGTCAAGCGGTTGTGCAACCCAGACATTTTGAGTATGTGCTCACTGACAGAACTATTTTCCTCCATCTTACAACTGAAGAACTTGTCGGAGACTTCATATCTCTCGACCCGGGCATGAGCTTGGAAAACCATTTTCAGCTCTTCGAACATCTCATATGCTCCGTGTTGCTCAAAACACTTTTGGAGCCCCGGTTCTAAGCTGTAACGTCTTGGTTCTCTGGGATGGGTGCGTCACCTAGCGGTGCTTCTAGGACATAATCTTTCTTGGCAGCTATGAGGATGATCCTCAGGTTCCGGACCTAGTCTGTATAGTTGCTGCCATCATCTTTCAGCTTGGTTTTCTCTAGGAACGCGTTGAAGTTGAGGGCAACATTAGCGTGGGCCATTTGATCTACAAGACATATTGTAAAGATTTTAGACTAAGTTCACGATAATTAAGTTCATCTAATCAAATTATTCAATGAACTCCCACTCAGATAGACATCCCTCTAGTCATCTAAGTGAAACATGATCCGAGTCAACTAGGCCGTGTCCGATCATCACGTGAGATGGACTAGTCAACATCGGTGAACATCTTCATGTTGATCGTATCTTCTATACGACTCATGCTCAACCTTTCAGTCTTCCGTGTTTCGAGGCCATGTCTGTACATGCTAGGCTCGTCAAGTCAACCTAAGTGAATTGCGTGTGTAAATCTGGCTTACACCCGTTGTATTCGAACGTTAGAATCTATCACACCCGATCATCACGTGGTGCTTCAAAACAACGAACCTTCGCAACGGTGCACAGTTAGGGGGAACACTTTCTTGAAATTATTACGAGGGATCATCTTATTTAAGCTACCGTCGTTCTAAGCAAATAAGATGTAAAACATGATAAACATCACATGCAATCAAATAGTGACATGATATGGCCAATGTCACTTTGCTCCTTATGATCTCCATCTTTGGGGCGCCATGATCATCGTCGTCACCGGCATGACACCATGATCTCCATCATCATGATCTCCGTCATCGTGTCTTCATGAAGTTGTCTCGTCATCTATTACTTCTACTACTATGGCTAACGGTTTAGCGATAAAGTAAAGTAATTACATGACGTTATATATTGACACGCAGGTCATAAATAAATTAAGAAAACTCCTATGGCTCCTGCCGGTTGTCATACTCGTCGACATGCAAGTCGTGATTCCTATTACAAGAACATGATCAATCTCATACATCACATATATCATCCATCACATCCTTTTGGCCATATCGAATCACACGGCACATGCTGCAAAAACAAGTTAGACGTCCTCTAATTGTTGTTGCAAATTTTTTACATGGCTGCTATAGGTTTCTTAGCAAGAACGTTTCTTACCTACGCCAAAACCACAATGTGATATGCCAATTTCTATTTACCCTTCATAAGGACCCTTTTCATCGAATCCGATCCAACTGAAGTGGGAGAGACAGACACCCGCTAGCCACCTTATGCAACTAGTGCATGTCAGTCGGTGGAACCTGTCTCACGTAAGCGTACGTGTAAGGTCGGTCCGGGCCGCTTCATCCTACGATGCCACCGAATCAAGATAAGACTAGTAACGACAAGTAAATTGACAATATTGACACCCACAACTGCTTTGTGTTCTACTCGTGCATAGAAACTATGCATAGACCTAGCTCTGATACCACTGTTGGGGAACGTAGCAGAATTTAAAATTTTCTACGCATCACCAAGATCAATCTATGGAGTTACCTAGCAATGAGGGAAAGGGGAGTGCATCTACATACCCTTGTAGATCGTGAGCGGAAGCGTTCAAGAGAACGGGGTTGATGGAGTCGTACTCGTCGTGATCCAAATCACCGATGACCGAGTGCCGAACGGACGACACCTCCGCGTTCAACACACGTACGGTTGGGAAGACGTCTCCTCCTTCTTGATCTAGCAAGGGGGAAGGAGAGGTTGATGGAGATCCAGTAGCACGACGGCGTGGTGGTGGAAGCAACGGTGATCTCGGCAGGGCTTCGACAAGCTCAGCGAGAGGAAGAGGTGTCACGGGAGGGAGAGGGAGGCGCCAGGGGCTAGGGTCTGCAGCCCTCCCTCCCCCCTCTTTATATAGGGGTCCAAGGGGGGCGCCGGCCCCTTTAGATCCCATCTAGATGGGGGGGCGGCAGCCAAGGGGGGGGCCTTGCCCCCCAAGCCAAGTGGGGCGCCCCCCACCCCTAGGGTTTCCAACCCTAGGCGCAGGGGGAGGCCCAAGGGGGGCGCACTAGCCATCAGGGGCTAGTTCCCCCCCCCTGCCCACTTCAGTCCATGGGGCCCTCCAGGATAGGTGGCCCCACCCGGTGGACCCCCGGGACCCTTCCGGTGGTCCCGGTACAATACCGGTGACCCCCAAAACTTTCCCGGTGGCCGAAACTGGATTTCCTATATATAATTCTTCACCTCCGGACCATTCCGGAACTCCTCGTGACGTCCGAGATCTCATTCGGGACTCCGAACAACTTTTGGGTTACCGCATACTAATATCTCAACAACCCTAGCGTCACCGAACCTTAAGTGTGTAGACCCTACGGGTTCGGGAGACACGCAGACATGACCGAGACGACTCTCCGGTCAATAACCAACAGCCGGATCTGGATACCCATGTTGGCTCCCACATGCTCCTCGATGATCTCATCAGATGAACCACGATGTCGAGGATTCAATCAATCCCGTATACAATTCCCTTTGTTAATCGGTACGTTACTCGCCCGACACTCGATCGTCGGTATCCCAATACCTCGTTCAATCTCGTTACCGGCAAGTCACTTTACTCGTACCATAATGCATGATACCGTGATCAACCACTTGGTCACATTGAGCTCATTATGATGATGCATTACCGAGTGGGCCCAGAGATACCTCTCCGTCATACGGAGTGACAAATCCCAGTCTCGATTCGTGCCAACCCAACAGACACTTTCGGAGATACCCGTAGTGCACCTTTATAGTCACCCAGTTACGTTGTGACGTTTGGCACACCCAAAGCACTCCTACGGTATCCGGGAGTTGCACAATCTCATGGTCTAAGGAAATGATACTTGACATTCGGAAAAGCTCTAGCAAATGAACTACACGATCTTTGAGCTATGCTTAGGATTGGGTCTTGTCCATCACATCATTCTCCTAATGATGTGATCCCGTTATCAATGACATCTAATGTCCATAGTCAGGAAACCATGACTATCTTTTGATCAACGAGCTAGTCAACTAGAGGCTCACTAGGGACGTGTTGTGGTCTATGTATTCACACATGTATTACGATTTCCGGATAAAAAAATTATAGCATGAACAATAGACAATTATCATAAACAAGGTTATATAATAATAACCAGTTTATTATTGCCTCTAGGGCATATTTCCAACAAAGCCACTAGTGAAACCTATGGCCCCCGGGTCTATTCTCATCATATCAATCTCCATCACTTTAATCTTGCTTTGTTTTTACTTTGCTTTTACTTTTTACTTTGCATCTTTATACCAAAAATACCAAAAATATTATATCTATCAGATCTCACTCTCGTAAGTGACTGTGAAGGGCTTGACAACCCCTAGTCGCGTTGGTTGCGAGTAGCTATCACTTATTGCAGGTACGAGGGACTTGAGCGTGGGCTCCTACTAGATTGATACCTTGGTTCTCAAAAACTGAGGGAAATACTTATGCTACTCTGCTGCATCATCCCTTCCTCTTCGGGGAAAACCAACGCAAGCTCAAGACATAGCAGCCGACCTGAGCTCAGCCCCTATCCGCAGCGAGATTTGGCGGGAGGGACATTTCTGCGCGCCCTTTCCCCCTCCCCCACCCTCCGCCACCATTGCCCCGCCTCTGCATGCTCCGGTGCTTCCTCCCCGGCCATGCCTCGCCATCATGGACGACCCCCTGCTGTCCCCCGTCATCGTCGAGGTCACGCATGCTCCTTCCCCTCGGGCAGATCTCATCGCCGGCCAAGTTAGCCCCGCCGCCGTCGCCCAAGCAAACACCGCGCCTGCCCGCAAGCGGCAGGGCAACATGGTCGTGCAGGGCGGGAATCCGGCTGCTCCTGCCGCGATGTCCCACGCTCCGGGCACCAACGCGGTAGTGCGATCCCGGCCGGCGGCGGAGAAGGTCGGAAGGTCACGGGAGTAAAGCGGAGGAAGATTCCGGCTACTGTCGTGGAATTGTCATGGCAGATGTCCTTTTGCAAGGACTTAGTCGTGGAGCCATCGCAACTAGGAAGCTTAAAGGGGTTAATCGGGACAAGGACACGCGAGGTTTATACTAGTTCAGCCCCTTACGGTGAAGGAAGGCCTACGTCTAGTTGGGTTGGAATTGCTTGAGGTTTCGATGACTAGGGAGCGAGATACGCTATGCCTGGCTCTCGATCAGTTGTTTTTTTCGCCCTAAGCCGCTGGAGGGTCGTCCCCTTATATACACGGGTTGACACCCTGCGGCCTACAGAGTACCGGCCGGCTCATAAATAGTGTCCGGCTCGGCGACTAGTTACTTCTACCTTACAGTACAAGTTATACCATCATGGCGGTTTATCTTTACGGGCCTCAGAGTCGCCTGTGGGCCTTTAAGCCTTTTAGTGAACCGCCATCTTCATGCCTTGGTCTTGGGCTTCTGATGAACATCTATTTGCGTAACCCGGCCTCTCCTGGATGGCTTACACAAATAGTCATATCCCCAACATTAGGCCCCAGATTGATTTGAACCGGTTCATGTCAATCTTTGAAAACCTTATGAACTGGCCTTTAGTCTTCTGTCTTCCGTGAAAATTGTAACCCGCCGTGAAGTCATCCTCTAGCTCCGGGTTAAATCATCGTGACGTCATCTTCAATAAAACTTATATTTTAATTCATCATATCTTCAACGGATCTTTGCCTTTATTGACCCTCCCGAAAATCGAGGCGTCGAGGCCGCTGGATAATGATGTCTTGGTCTCCTCGTTTCTCGCACCGTCTCAGTCGGTCCTCCTTATAAATAGGCGCGACCCAGGTCTTTTTCATTTCCTCCGGTCATCTTCTTCCTCGCACTCCCTCTTCTGCCGCTTGAGCTCCGCCGCCGCCACCGTCGGAAACCTTGTCTTCACCGACTCAGGCCGCTACATCACCCTATTTTTTGACCAGAGAACAACGGCAACCCTCCGCAGTTCTTCCACATCGGTGAGTTCTCTTTCCCCCCTTTCTCAGATCTGCATTAGTACTGTCTTGAGTTCGTCGATGTTCATCATCGCTCGACGCAACCTCCATTAGTTCTTACCTCTAATACCTTGTTCAGATCGTAAAAACCACATAGAACTGCTGCGGAGGATGTTGTGTGCTTATTCTGTATGAAAACAGATCTCATTTCCTTGTTTTGGAAGCCCTCCTTGAGTATATGAACTTCCCTGTACTGTTTTAGGTCTAGAAATTTTTCCTTTCCAGAGCATCGTTTGATCCAAAATAATAATTGCAATTTGTGAAACCTGTTTGCTCTACACTTAGCCAAAAACTGTGTCTGTTGACTCTGTTTCAGCCATAGTAGTCCGTGTAACCGGTTTAAGATAATACCGGTTGTCAGCACCGCTTGCCTCTGGCGACTTAAGAAAACCTTAATCATCTTTAATACATGCAGCTGTTGAACATTATCACATAGTTACCTGTATGTCATTAGGCCCCTTCTTAAGCCGCCATCTTAAATAACCCAATAATGTTTATTCTCCGGGTTATAATAAACCGAAAAATTTCCTTTATCTTGTTGTAGGCTTCAATTTACCCAATGGCACCCAAAGCTGTTAAACCTCCAGTTACCTGCAACTGGGTCCCATCCATTGTTACAGAGAGCAAACTGTCCGAGTTTGTAAAGTCTGGCCATCTGCCCAAGAAGGATGTCATGTCTTATCGTGCTCCTGACCCGTCTGAAGAGAATCCTCAACCCAAGGAAGGGGAGGTGATCATTTTTACCGATCACATGAGCCGGGGATTTGCTCCTCCTGGTTCAAAATTCTTTAGAGACGTTTTGCACTTCTTTGACTTAATACCTCAAGACATCGGGCCCAATTCCGTGTCAAATATCTGCAACTTTCAAGTTTTCTGTGAGGTCTACCTTGGAGAAGAACCCAGCCTACTTTTGTTCAGGGAATTGTTCTATTTGAACCGGCAGAATGAGCGGGCCAACAGGCCCAGTCTGGAGCTTGGTGGCTTATCGATTCAAAGGAGGAGAGACTGCCTGTTCCCTTATGCTGAATTGCCGAGTCATCCAAAGGACTGGAACCAGACATGGTTCTACTGCCAAGATACTTCTCCGGCTGGTGAAAACCCGCTGCCTGGCTTCCGTGCATTGCGCCTTGAACCTACTCACCCGCTGCCGGATAAGTTGACTGCTATTGAATGTCTGCCACTCACCCCCAAGATCAAGAAGATTAAATCTCTTTTAGGGAACGGCTTAGATGGCATTGACCTGGTCCGAGTCTGGGTTGCTTGGAGAATAATTTTGTTAAGCCGCCGCCCCGGCTTAATGCGTAATTATTCAGGCGAGAAAGATGACCCTCGGCGTCATAGTCCTGACGACTTACCAGATGACGTAGTGGAAGCTACAACTCAGTCTTTGTTGAAAGAGGGTACAGTGAATAGTAACGCTTTTAGCTTACTACCTTTTTGCAAGAAGAACCCGGCCCCTGCGGTAAGTTTCCAGCCGTCGGGTTATTTTTTATCATGTTATACTGTATTCTTACGCATAACCCTTTATAACCTTTTACAGGCAAATGATAACTTCTGGAAAATCCAATATGATCATGAGGCAGCCAAGAAAGCCAGGGCGGCCAAGAGAGCCGAAAGGAAAACCGCCAAGCCCACCACTTCAAGGAAAAGGAAGCCAAGCGCTTCTGAGATGTTTCAGCTTGATGATTCTGATGATAATGAGGAAGAGGTAACTTTTTAATTTCCCTTTCTCCTTTATCACTACCTTACTGATATTAACCTTCTTTCAGGAAGACACGGGCAACAGCCAACCCGTCGAGGAAGAGGTAACTATAATCTCCTCCGACTCCGAGCTTCGGCCGCGTCAGAAAATTCAAAGAGTAACCCGGAAAGTAAGATTTTCACACCCTTTGGCTTACCAAGATCCTGACTTTCTTTTGAAGCAATGGCAATTTGAAAACCGGAGGCAGACCCGGACCAGCAAGGATGCAGAGCTATCCTCCGGCTTGCCTGACACAACCCGGAAGCGTCGGACTGAGGTTATCTCCAACTTATACCCTTTTTTACCTTTGGTGGGTCTAATCCGTCAACCTCTCAATTCCTCTGACTCCAATTACCAGGATACCTCTCCTTCATCCGGCGAGTCCATGCAATCAAACATGCCGGCTTTTAAGACTGCCCCTGGGTAATATCAATTTATTCACCTTATGTTTTTCTTTCTTCATGTTTCTTTACTTATTTCTTTGCTTTGCCCACAGCATGCAGGTTAAGCCCAGGAAGAAAACCAAGAAGGATAAACCGGCCCAAACCCCTGTGGTGACTGAACCGGAACAGGGTATAGCTGCTCCCGAATCTTCCACACATCAACCGCCGCCTGAGCCGGCTCAAGACATTGCAGCACCAACTTCTGACCCACCTACTGAAGATATTCTTGATGGTTCTGTTAACCCGGAGGCACCTAGCCCAGTCAAAACGGCTGACCCAGAAGTGGAATTTCTCAAGGCTTAATTCGTTGAGCCCGCCAGGCCCACCGTCCTTGCCAAATGCTTGGCTAAAGAGGAGTTGCTAGAACGCCATAAGGCCAAGATGGATATCACCGACTATACTCATTTGAGTTTTGGAGAGATCGTCTCGGGCTATATCAACCAGGTGCAAAGCAGCCGTGACCTGGAAATTGACATGGTGAAGCAAATACATCAAAAATATGAGGTATGACTTATGCTTCCTTACTTTCAATCATACTTACTGTACCAGCCCCCAAGTCTATTACTTATGAATAAATATGCTTTAACTTGCGATACACATTAGCCCCCAAGTGCCAAGTATCTTTGCTTGCAAAGTATTTGGGACTTAATATCCAGGACCGGCTTAATAATTTAGAAAGCTTCGGTATACATTAGCCCCCAAGTGTCAAGTATCTTTGTTTGCAAAGTGCTTGGGACTTAATATTATTTACCGTAATCTTGACTACTATCCGGTGCAATGCAGGCCACCATAAGTCAATTTGAATCGGAGATTGCTGACCTGAAGAACCGCCTGGCAGCCCAGGAGACTGAAATTCAAAAGGCTAACTCGAAATTTGAATTCAGCGTCTTTGAACAAGAGAAGCTGAAGAAAAATTTTGAGTCGGAGAAGAAAATTTGGACTGATGAAAAGGCCGGACTGGTGACCCGGGCCGAGACGGCAGAGGCGTCGCTGGCAAATGCAATAGCCGAACTGACCGGCTTACATCGCCAGATATCTCGGATGGTCTCAGCGATCTTTGGTAAGTTATCTTAAGCAAGCATTAAGTATTGTAAATATTCCTTCAATTGTTACCCGAGGTTTACCTTATACTTACCAATACAGGCCCCAGGAGCACAAACCTCAAGCAAAATATGCTGATCAAATTGAAGGCAGTGTATACTCTAGTAGAGCAACTGTACATCGGGTCACAACGTGCCTTGGCCGTTGTAGCCTTATCAAATGATGTGCCCGACCTCTTGCAAGATGTGTTACAACGGCTTGCTGTAATTCCTCAGCGGATTCAAGAGTTGAGACGGGCCCAAGCAAGAGCCAGAGCAATAGCCGCTTTGAGTCGGGCCAAAGCCTGGTTACCAGAGCTAGACCCGGCCGACATCGCTCTTGGGTGTCCAAGTTTAAAGGAGGATGGCACTCCATTTGATGAAAAGGATTTCACCACCTGCGTGAGGGATATACGCCCTGTGGCCACTCAAATTGGAAACGACACTGACCTCACCAAGTATCAGCTGGGTTATGACAAGGAGAATCGGAGAATCCCCACGCCACATTATGACGATGTCAGCTTGATCCCTCCAATCCGTAAGCACACCTTTGCCCCTGAAGTCGACCCAACCGGTTTAATAGATGATGAAGCTGAGTTTGAGGCCTTGAGTGGCATTGACTGGGCCTCATCATCTTTCCAGGACAAAGCAGCTGGCGGAGAGGCGAAGAAGGATAACCTGGAGGCTTCAAGTCAACCCCAAGAGTAGATTGCCAGGCGCCACCTGCTTATGTCGTTGTAGAAAAACAATGCAGCATCATTCAGACTCGGGGAGTCTTGTAACAGAGTAGAAAATACTTTGAGTTTTGGTATGCCTTTGCGCATTCTTATGGCCCTTAATACTTGCATAAGCCGCCGTCACTATGCACTTTATAGTTTATATGAATCTGTTATGTCCTTTGCAGAAATGTCTTGTACTGCCCTGTGATGCTTACGGCTGCTTTTCTGGCTTATATAAGCCAACCCCTGAGGGTAAGTTTAACTCCTGAAAATTGGCACATAAAAGTTCACCTGGTACTTAACAACCTGATGTAACCAATTTTAATCCTGGAGGATTGCAATGTACTCCATTGTATTTTCAAGAGGGTCGCAAGATATCCAATGTTGATACTTGTAAAATATGATGAACAAAAGGGTTTATGATTCGAATACGATCAGTGAACCGTTCCAAAGGGGTTGAGCTAAGATTCGGATACGATCTGTTAGCCCCCAGTGGCTGTGGCGATGCCGATCAAGTGGGTATCGACAGCTATGTTCTCTTTGGTTCGAATACGACCTATGTTTGAACAGGAAGCCCCCAAGTGACCATAAGAGTTGTTTAATGACACTGATTCGAATATGATCCACGTCAGACCCAAAGGGGTTAAGCTATGATTCAAATATGATCAAGAAGCCCCCAAGTGGGTTTGGCAGTATGCCGATCAAGTGGGTATCGACAGCTATGTTCTCTTTGGTTCGAATACGACCTATGTTTGAACAGGAAGCCCCCAAGTGATCATGGCTAGATTCAGATATGATCATAAGCCGGACCAAAGGAAAGCCAGATTCAGATATGATCCGCTTCTCCTTAGTTATCTCCACCACCTGACAAAGAAAACACATAAACCTTTTTTGGGAGTGGAAAAAAGGACAGAGGTCCTGCTTTATTGCTTTATGTGACATACATAGTATAAATATATACACATTAGAGCCGATGGCTCAAGTATAATAAGGCCGAAGATGAGCGATATTCCACGGCCGACGGGTCTCCTCCTACGACTTACGTGAGTCTTTGTGCTCCCGAACGCCGATAAGGTAGTATGATCCGTTGTTCAGATTCTTGCTGACCACAAAGGGTCCTTCCCAAGGAGGGGATAGCTTGTGCATGTCAGATTAATCCTGGATGAGTCGGAGCACTAAGTCGCCTTCCTGAAAGGTTCTGGACCTAACCCGGCGGCTGTGGTAGCGGCACAGGTCTTGCTGGTAAATCGCCGAGCGGGCTATTGCCAAGTCTCGCTCTTCATCCAACAGGTCAAGTGCGTCTTGCTGAGCTTTTTCGTTGTCTTCCTCAACATAAGCCGCCACACGGGGTGAGTCATGACGGATGTCACTTGGCAGGACCGCCTCTGCTCCATACACCATAAAGAAAGGCGTGTAACCCGTAGATCTGTAAGGTGTAGTATTGATGCTCCAAAGTACAGATGGTAACTCCTCCACCCAACAACCCGATGTCCGCTGCAAGGGGACCAAGAGCCGGGGCTTGATACCCCTCAAGATTTCTTGATTAGCTCATTCTGCTTGACCATTGGATTGAGGGTGAGCTACAGCTGAAACGTCAAGCCGGATATGCTCTCGTTGACAGAACTCTTCCATAGCTCCTTTGGAGAGGTTAGTGCCATTATCAGTTATGATGCTGTGTGGAAAACCAAAGCGAAAAATCACCTTTTTCATAAACTGGACCGCCGTGGCTGCATCACACTTACTGACTGGCTCCGCCTCCACCCACTTTGTGAACTTGTCAACCGCCACCAAGAGGTGCGTCTTTTTATCCTTAGACCTTTTGAAAGGCCCGACCATATCAAGCCCCCAGACTGTAAACGGCCAAGTAATTGGAATCATCCTCAATTCTTGAGTCGGCACATGGGCTCGTCGTGAGAATTTCTGACATCCGTCACATTTACTGACCAGGTCTTCTGCATCAGCATGAGCCGTCAGCCAATAAAACCCATGACGGAAAGCTTTGGCCACAAGAGATTTTGAGCCGGCGTGATGACCACAATCGCCTTCATGAATCTCACGAAGGATCTCCTGACCCTCTGTAGGTGACACGCAACGTTGAAACGCTCTAGTGACGCTGCAATGATGTAACTCGCCATTGACAATTATCATGGACTTGGACCGCCGGGCGATTTGTCTTGCCAAGGTCTCATCTTCAGGCAACTCTCCCCGGGTCATGTAAGCCAAATAAGGCACTGTCCAATCCGGGATAACGTGGAGAGCCGCCACCAGCCGTGCCTCCGGGTCTGGTATTGCCAGATCTTCCTCTGTAGGTAACTTAACAGAAGGATTATTCAAAACATCAAGAAAGGTGTTAGGCGGCACCGGCTTACGCTGAGATCCCAGCCGGCTTAAGGCATCAGCCGCCTCATTCTTCCTTCAATCAATGTGTTCCACCACATAACCCTTGAAATGTCCAGCCACAGCATCGACTTCACGACAGTAAGCCGCCATAAGGGGATCTTTAGAGTCCCACTTTCCTGACACCTATTGAGCCACAAGGTCTGAGTCTCCCAAGCATCTTACCCGACTCAAGTTCATCTCTTTGGCCATCCGGAGACCATGGAGTAGGGCCTCGTACTCAGCTGCATTGTTAGTACAAGGAAACATAAGCCGGAGCACATAACAAAATTTGTCACCTCGAGGGGAAGTTAACACGACTCCAGCCCCCGAGCCTTCCAACTGTCTGGACCCATCAAAGTGAATAGTACAATAAGTGTTAACGGGCTTCTCCTCAGGTGCCTGTAGCTCTGTCCAGTCGTTGATGAAATCCACCAAAGCTTGAGACTTAATGGCAGTGCGTGGTACGTACTTCAGACCATGAGGCCCGAGCTCGATGGCCCACTTGGCGACTCGTCTTGTAGCCTCTCTGTTCTGAATAATGTCTCCCAAGGGGGCAGAACTTACCACAGTGATAGGGTGACCTTGGAAGTATTGCTTCAGCTTCCGGCTTGCCATGAACACCCCGTAAACAAGTTTCTGCCAATGAGGATATCTTTGTTTTGACTCGATGAGTACCTCACTGACATAATAAACCGGCCGTTGAACCGGATGTTCCTTACCAGCCTCCTTGCGCTCTACCACAATTGCCACACTAACAGCTCGTGAATTAGCAGCCACATATAACAGCAAAGGCTCTTTGTCAATGGGAGCTGCAAGAACTGGCGGCTCAGATAACTGCCTCTTTAAATCTTCAAAAGCAGTATTAGCAGCATTACTCCAGACAAAGGTGTCTGCCTTCTTCATCAGTTGGTACAGCGGTAGGGCCTTCTCACCTAACCGGCTTATGAACCAGCTTAAAGCGGCAACACGACCCGCCAGTCGCTGAACATCATTGATACATGCCGGTTTAGCCAAAGAAGTGATTGCCTTAATCTTCTTCGGATTAGCCTCGATGCCCCTATTTGAGACCAAGAATCCCAAAAGCTTGCCCGCAGGCACACCAAATACACACTTCTCCGGGTTAAGAATCATTTTGTAAACCCGGAGATTGTCAAAGGTTTCTCTGAGATCAGATATCAAGGTTTCCGCCTCTCCGGATTTCACCACTATGTCATCCACATAAGCATGAACATTGCGCCTAATCTGATTGTGGAGACAATTCTGTACACACCGTTGATAAGTCGCCTGGGCACTCTTGAGCCCAAAAGGCATAGACACATAGCAGAAAGCTCCAAATGGAGTGATGAAAGCCGTTTTCTCCTGGTCCTTAACTGCCATCTTGATCTGATGATAACCAGAGTAAGCATCCAAAAAGCTCAAACGCGCACAACCCGCCGTAGCATCAATGATTTGATCAATGCGGGGGAGAGCGAAAGGATCAGCCGGACAAGCCTTATTTAAGTCCGTGTAATCCACACACATCCGCCAGGTGCCGTTATTCTTGAGCACGAGCACCGGGTTAGCCAACCACTCCGGGTGAAACACTTCGACAGTGAACCCAGCCGCCAAGAGCCGGGCGACCTCTTCTCCTATAGCTTTTCGTCGTTCCTCATTGAATCACCGCAGAAACTGCCTGACCAGCTTATATTTCGGATCAATATTAAGAGTGTGCTCAGCGAGTCCTCTCGGTACACCCGTCATGTCAGAAGGCTTCCATGAAAAGATGTCCCGGTTCTCACGGATGAACTCGATGAGCGTGCTTTCCTATTTAGGATCCAAGTTGGCACTGATGCTGAATTGCTTAGACGAATCGCATTGAGTAAAATCAACAAGCTTAGTCTCTGCAGCCGATTTAAACTTCATGGCCGGGTCATGCTCTGTAGTCGGCTTCTTGAGGGAGGTCATATCCTCCGGGTCAACGTTATCTTGATAAAATTTGAGCTCCTCTGCTGCACAGACAGACTCGGCATAAGCTGCATCGCCTTCTTCGCATTCCAAGGCCACCTTTCGGCTTCCATGCACAGTGATGGTACCCTTGTAACCCGGCATCTTGAGCTGTAAATAAACATAACACGGCCGCGCCATGAACTTGGCATAAGTCGGCCGCCCAAACAAAGCGTGATATGGACTCTTGATTTTTACCACTTCAAAATTTAATTTTTCTGCCCTAGAATCATGCTCGTCTCCAAAGGCCACCTCTAGCTCAATCTTACCCACAGGATACGCCGACTTACCAGGCACCACTCCATGGAAGACGGTGTTGGAAGTCTTTAAATTCTTGTCAGTTAAGCCCATGCGCCGAAAGGTCTCGTAATAGAGGATGTTGATGCTGCTACCTCCATCCATGAGCACCTTAGTAAATTTATAACCACCAACCTGCGATGCCACTACCAGGGCCAGTTGACCCGGATTATCAACCCGGGGAGGGTGATCCTCCCTGCTCCAGACAATAGGCTGTTCCGACCACCTCAAGTAACGAGGAACTGCCGGCTCAACAGAATTCACCGCCCTCCTATGAACTTTCTGATCACGTTTACACAAACTTGCGGTGAACACGTGATACTGCCCACTGTTTAGCTGTTTTGGATGGCTCTGATAACCCGACTACTACTGCTGCTAACCTCCTTGACCAGACTGTTGTTGATTATAACCACCCTGGCTTCCCTGAAAACCTGATCCTGAACCGCCGCCCGGGCCATGAAAGCCGCCAGCTCCTGAGCCGCCGCCTGGGCCTTGATTGCCATCAAACGTATTAGAATTCTTGAAAGCCTTCATGATTGCGCAATCCTTCCATAAATGAGTCGCTGGTCGTTCCCGGGTGCCGTGTTTCGGGCAGGGCTCATTGAGTAGTTGCTCAAGAGACGGACCTGACCCGCCAAACCGAGGGGGTGGCTTTCCTTTGCACTTCTGATTGTTACCCTGTGCATTGGCCACAAATTCCGGGTTACCGTCCGCCTTACGCTTATTGCCTCCTTGACTCGCCGGGTTATGCTGCTGACCCTTTCCATTACCGTTCTTCTTTCCCTTCCCTGTCTTTTCCTCATCAGACGCGGGATCCTTGGTACTATCAGAATCGGCATACTTGACTAAAGCCGCCATCAGCGTCCCCATATCGTTGCAATCACGCTTAAGGCGCCCCAGTTTCTGTCTCAGAGGCTCAAAGCGGCAATTCTTCTCCAGCACGAGAACTGCTGAGCCGGCATCCATCTTGTCAGACGAATGTATTATATCTTTGACCCGGCGCACCCAATGAGTCGTAGATTCACCTTACTCCTGCTTACAATTTGTCAGGTCCACAATCGACATAGACTACTTGCAAGTGTCCTTGAAGTTCTGGATTAAACGGGCCTTTAGCTCCGCCCATGAACTAATGGAATTGGGTGGCAAACCCTTTAACCAAGAATGGGCCGTTCCGTCCAACATCATGGTGAAGTATTTAGCCATCGCTTCATCACTAACCTCCAGCAGCTCCATGGCCATCTCGTAACTTTCAATCCACGCCCCGGGCTGTAAATCGGCCGTATAATTCGGCACCTTTCGAGGTCCCTTGAAATCCTTGGGCAGACGTACATTACGTAGAGCCGGTACCAGACAAGGAACTCCTCCGGTTCTAGTAGCAACACCCGCCTCAACGGAAGTCGTCGTGTAAGCCGGTGAGTCCTGTTGGGCTGCTAGCTGAGCCGCTAGCTGAGCCACCCGCTCGTCCTCCTGACGTATCCGATCCTGAACCGGGTTATACCCGCCGGGCTGGTTCCGGCGCTGAGCGCTACTTGACAAGGCCTCTGACTCCATGTTTCTACTGTAACTCGGGCTCCGGTTTTGACGAGGCGGAGCTAACCAGGGCGGAGGAGTTGAGTGAATCATGTCCTGGCTGTAGGAGTAGGTTTCTTGCTGAGCCAGGGCTGTTTGGACAAGTTCCCTGATCCTCCGGGTTTCCACCGCTGTCGGATCATCACCATCTACTGGGAGAGCCTCCAAACGTGCTGATGTTGCGATTAAGTTCTCCATGGGGTTGGAGAAGTGACCCTGTGGTATTGGTACGTAATGGGGCGGTGCCATATTGCCGTGAAGAGGCGCCGTCACCGGAGGCTGGACTGGGCCTCCCGCTCCGGATGTCATAAACTGATTTGCACCTGGCGGGTTACTTGGGCCGGCCCCGGGTGTAGCAAAGAGATTCCGAGGATCATAAATCTGAGGTAAACGGGACTGAGTTTTCTGATGTCTCCTCCTCATTACCTCATTAGATGCGTTCAAGCTCAATGTGAGCTGAAAGGCCTCTGCCTGAAGTTGCTGCGCCCGTACGTCCAAAGCCGCCCGCTCTGTGGCTAATCTAGTATCTTCAGCTGCTAAGGTTTCCTTGGCCCGGGCGATCTCATCGCGAACCTGTGCCACCTCTGCCTCATGCTCAGACTGGTTCGCTGGGACGACTGTAGCAGTTAACAAGGTCGTAAGTTTATCCATGAGATCCATCAGCACCTGAGCCGGTGAGCACACAGGGCCTCCTGCCCCGGCTGCTCCTAACCCGGACGTTATCGCCGCTGAGGCCGTAGAATTTTGGCCGGGTTGAGTACCAGCCATGAAGACTCCTGCCCAGTTTGGCGACTCTGAGGGGTCCGGAATAGTGCTGCCATCGGAACAGCCCCCAAGCACACCATCTTGAACTTGATACAGCGAATCTGTTCAGCCGGCGGACGAATCACCGTCAGAGAGGACGGCCGGCTCACCATCACCTTCAGATCCTTTAGAAAGTTCACCTCCGTGGATGCAACCGACAAAGGCACGTTTCACGACAGGTTGAGCTCGGGCGGGTTTCGCACACTGAGCCGTCTCGACGAGGTCGGTGCAGCTGTCCGGCTCAGGGCCCGGCTCACCAATCCGGCCGATGAAGACGTGAATTCCGCCAAAGGGGACCCGGTACCCGTACTCAATTGAGCCGGCATCGGGGCCCCAGCCTTCGTCGTTGATATAGATCTTGCCGTGACGACTCTTGGTCATCCGGCCAACTGCGTATCCCTTGAGCCCTTCGAAGCTGCCCTTCAAGAACTCAAATCCACCGTGCGCTGGCCCCACGGTGGGCGCCAACTATCGTGGAATTGTCACGGCAGATGTCCTTTTGCAAGGACTTAGTCGTGGAGCCATCGCAACTAGGAAGCTTAAAGGGGTTAATCGGGACAAGGACACGCGAGGTTTATACTAGTTCAGCCCCTTACGGTGAAGGAAGGCCTACGTCTAGTTGGGTTGGAATTGCTTGAGGTTTCGATGACCAGGGAGCGAGATACGCTATGCATGGCTCTCGATCAGTTGTTTTTTCGCCCTAAGCCGCTGGCGGGTCGTCCCCTTATATACACGGGTTGACGCCCTGCGGCCTACAGAGTCCCGGCCGGCTCATAAACAGTGTCCGGCTCGGCGACTAGTTACTTCTACCTTACAGTACAAGTTATACCATCATGGCGGTTTATCTTTACGGGCCTCAGAGTCGCCTGTGGGCCTTTAAGCCTTTTAGTGAACCGCCATCTTCATGCCTTGGTCTTGGGCTTCTGATGAACCTCTATTTGCGTAACCCGGCCTCTCCTGGATGGCTTACACAAATAGTCATATCCCCAACAGCTACAAAGAAGTCACCTTCTTCAGAGAGCAGTGTTTTGGTGCTTAGGTTCACCTGCACCTGATATCCTGGACGTTCAATGTTGCATGGGGATCAGGGAATATGTCAGGGAAATCAATGGCATGGTGCGTTGGAATAAATAATACGAGCCATATACTGTAGGAAACAGTGGACTGTTGTGGGCCTCTTTCGTAGGGCGCATGGGCAATTCAAACGAGCGGTGTATCCTTCCGTCAGATGTGGATTATGATCCGTGGCTTGGGAACATCTGTTACGACTTGAGCCTTGGTCCAATCTGTCAGAACATGGCGTTGGTCTGCCGTTGGAACTTACTAGAGCCGTGGCACACACATATGGACTAGGGGCGGCCAAAGGTATCGACCTACAGATGAGGAAGATTGCACGGTTTGCTTTTGTGCGATGGCGCATTCTGAGCTTGGTGGTTAGAGATGGCGGCGAGCGGAATGGAGTCCATGCTAGACCCCGCCGACATGTTAGCCATGGCTTTTGGGATTCTGTTTTAACATCCGGTGTCGACATCCGCTGGCGCTCCTCCCGGCGAGAGAGCCTGAATTCCCTACGGCATCCGATTCGGATGGAGCTTGACCTGTGCAGAATTGTTCCGGCCTTGCTAGGTATGATAATTTCAATGATGCTCACATAAAAGATAAGAATTAAACATAAAGAGAGCATCATGAAGCATATTGCTAACACATTTAAGTCTAACCCACTTTCTATGCATAGGGATATTGTGAGCAAACAACTTATGGGAACAATAATCAACTAGCATAGGAAAGCAAAACAAGCATAACTTCAAAACTTTAAGCACATAGAGAGGAAACTTGATATTATTGCAATTCCTACAAGCATATGTTCCTCCCTCATAATAATTTTCAGTAGCATCATGAATGAATTCAACAATATAACCAGCACCTAAAGCATTCTTTTCATGATCTACAAGCATAAAAAATTTACTACTCTCCACATAGAGAAATTTCTTCTCATGAATAATAATGGGAGCAAACTCAACAAAATAACTATCATGTGATTGAAAATTAAGATCAAGATGACAAGTTTCATAGTTATCATTATTCTTTAAAGCATACGTGTCATCACAATAATCATCATAGATAGAAGGCATGCTTTCATCATAATAAATTTGCTCATCAAAACTTAGGGGACAAAAAATATCATCTTCATCAAACATAGCTTCCCCAAGCTTGTGGCTTTGCATATCATTAGCATCATGGATATTCAAGGAATTCATACTAACAACATTGCAATCATGCTCATCATTCAAATATTTAGTGCCAAACATTTTATAGATTTCTTCTTCTAGCACTTGAGCACAATTATCCTTTCCATCATACTCACGAACGATATTAAAAAGATGCAACGTATGAGGCAAACTTAATTCCATTTTTTATAGTTTTCTTTTATAAACTAAACTAGTGATAAAATAAGAAACTAAAATACTCGATTGCAAGATCTAAAGATATATCTTCAAGCACTCACCTCCCCGGCAACGGCGCCAGAAAAGAGCTTGATGTCTACTACACAACTTTCTTCTTGTAGACGTTGTTGGGCCTCCAAGTGCAGAGGTTTGTAGGACAGTAGCAAATTTACCTCAAGTGGATGACCTAAGGTTTATCAATCCGTAGGAGGCGTAGGATGAAGATGGTCTCTCTCAAGCAACCCTGCAACCAAATAACAAAGAGTCTCTTGTGTCCCCAACACACCCAATACAATGTTAAACTGTATAGGTGCACTAGTTCGGCGAAGAGATGGTGATACAAGTGGTATATGGATAGTAGATAATAGTTTTTGTAATCTGAAAATATAAAAACAGCAAGGTAGCAAGTGATAAAAGTGAGCATAAATAGTATTGCAATGATAGTAAACAAGGCCTAGGGTTCATACTTTTGCTAGTGTAAGTTCCCTCAACAATACTTACATAATTGGATCACATAACTATCCCTCAACATGCAACAAAGAGTCACTCCAAAGTCACTAATAGCGGAGAACGAACGAAGAGATTATGGTAGGGTACGAAACCACCTCAAAGTTATTCTTTCCAATCAATCCGTTGGGCTATTCCTATAAGTGTCACAAACAGCCCTAGAGTTCGTACTAGAATAACATCTTAAGACACAAATCAACCAAAACCCTAATGTCACCTAGATACTCCAGTGTCACCTCAAGTATCCGTGGGTATGATTATACGATATGCGTCACACAATCTCAGAATCATCTATTCAACCAACACAAAGGACCTCAAAGACTGCCCCAAAGTTCTACCGGAGAATCACGACGAAAACGTGTGCCAACCCCTATGCATAGGTTCATGGGCAGAACCCGCAAGTTGATCACCAAAACATACATCAAGTGAATCACGTGATATCCCATTGTCACCATAGATACGCACGGCAAGACATACATCAAGTGTTCTCAAATCTTTAAAGACTCAATCCGATAAGATAACTTCAAAGGGGAAACTCAATCCATTACAAGAGAGTTGAGGGGGGAAGAAACATCATAGGATCCAAATATAATAGCAAAGCTCGCGATACATCAAGATCGTATCATCTCAGGAACACGAGAGAGAGAGAGAGAGAGAGAGATCAAACACATAGCTACTGGTACATACCCTCAGCCCCGAGGGAGAACTACTCCCTCCTCATCATGGAGAGCACCGGGATGATGAAGATGGCCACCGGAGAGGGATTGCCCCCTCGGGCAGGGTGCCGGAACGGGTCTAGATTGGCTTTAGGTGGCTACGGCGGCTTCTAGCGGCGGAACTCCCGATCTATTGTGCTCACGGATGTTTTTAGGGTATATGGAGATATATAGGCGGAAGAAGTACGTCAGGGGGGCCACGAGGGGCCCACGAGGGTGGAGGGCGCGCCCAGGGGGGTGGGCACGCCCCTGCCTCGTGACCTCCTCGCAGATCCCCCGACGTGCACTCCAAGTCTTCTGGGCTTCTTTCCTTCCAAAAATGAGTTCCGTGAAGTTTTAGGTCAATTGGACTCCGTTTGATTTTCCTTTTCTTCGAAACCCTAAAACAGGGTAAAAACAGAAACTGGCACTGGGCTCTGGGTTAATAGGTTAGTCCCAAAAATAATATAAAAGTGTATAATAAAGCCCATAAACATCCAAAACAGTAGATAATATAGCATGGAGCAATCAAAAATTATAGATACGTTGGAGACGTATCAGACGTTCACATGACACCACTAGAGGAGAGACAACATACATCTCATCAAAATATCAAACGAATACCAAATTCACATGACTACTTGTAGCAAGACTTCTCCCATATCCTCAGGAACAAACGTAACTACTCACAAATCATATTCATGTTCATAATCAGAGGGGTATTAATATGCATAAAGGATCTGAACATATGATCTTCCACTGAATAAAACAATTAGCATCAACTACAAGGAGTAATCAACACTACTAGTAACCCACGGGTACCAATCTGAGGTTTTGAGACAAAGATTGGATATAAGAGATGAACTAGGGTTTGAGATGAGATGGTGCTGGTGAAGATGTTGATGGAGATTGACCCCCTCCCGATAAGAGGATAGATGTTGATGACGATGGTGATGATTTCCCCTTCCCGGAGCGATGTTTCCCTAGTAGAACAGCTCCGCCGGAGCCCTAGATTGGTTCCGCCTCGTGCCGGTGGAGTTTCGTCCCATGAGCTTGCTTATGATTTTTTCTCGGACGAAAGACTTCATATAGTATAAGATGGGCACCGGAGGCCTGCCAGGGGGCCCACGAGACAGGGAGGCACGCTCAAGGGGGTAGGGCGCGCCCTCCACCCTCGTGGCCAGGGTGTGGGCCCCCTCTGGTTAATTCTTTCGCCAGTATTTTATATATATTCCAAAACATGCTCCCATGAAGTTTCAGGACTTTTGGAGTTGTGCAGAATAGGTCTCTAATATTTGCTTCTTTTCCAGCCCAGAATTCCAGCTGCCGGCATTCTCCCTTTTCATGTAAACCTTGTAAAATAAGAGAGAATAGGCATAAGTATTGTGACATAATGTGTAACAACAGCCCATAATGCAATAAATATCGATATAAAAGCATGATGCAAAATGGACGTATCAGCCAACAAGGGGGGAGCTGAGCATCCTCCTCGTCATCATCATCATCATCTTCTTCTTCTTCTTCTCCTTCTTCTTCTCCTTCTTCTTCTCCTTCTTCTTCTTTGTGTTACCTTTGTTAGCCAACATTGTCTCAATCCACTTCAATCTTTTGTTCTTCAAAGCTTCATTGTCATGCACCTCCACACCATGGCCGGACTGAACAACAACATCCTTCTGTGGCGCATATTCATCAATCCTTGATAATCCACAAGTATAGGGGATCGATCATAGCCTTTTCAGTAATTAAGAGCGTCGAACCCAATGAGGAGGTAAAGGCATGATTTATACTCTCTAAGGTTCTACCTATACAACCCTATGTACACCGAACGCTAATTTTCCTAAAAATTCTAGCGAAGATAGTTTGAAAGCTTTTGAGAAAGAGAAAAGGCGAGTGTGGAGTAGCGGTGATAGGATGCGTGGAATTATCCCTAAGCAATTGGCTACTAGAAATATAATCATCATTTCTTCTTTATATGTTGGAGAGGCCTATGCTAACATACTACCAGTACATGGAAATCATACGTACTAGGATTGAAACCTAGCAAGTATCCTCAAATACTAGGAATTTATTAAGGTAAAACCCAAGCATAACATTAAGATCTAAGGTCCTCTACATCCCATATGCAACAAATTTACAAACTTGGACATTGTAATATCTGTCACTCCGACCATCCTTCCTAAGAAAAATCATTACATATTGCAAAACCTAAAGTGTAATTCACATATGTTCACGCTCATATGATGGGCACGAAAGGAACATGACAAAATAAAGCATGCAACTCAAATCAATCACGGCCACCAATTAACCGTATGAGAAGAAGGATCTACCCAGACATATAGAAGATGCAAGAAATCATTGGATAATAATTAATAACATCAAACACAATGTTCAAGAAGGATATTACAACAGGTTGCGAGATAGTGGACCACTGAATATAGAGGGACGAAAGTGATGGAGATGTCTATGAAGGCGGTGGAGTTGATGGATATGATGGTTATGATGATTGTTGCCTCGCTGGCACTCCGACGCCACCATAAGATAAGGGAAGAGAGACACCGCTTCCTTCTTCCTTGGCCTCTCCTCTAGATGTGGTTACATTTCCCCCTATGTTCCTTGGCCCCCATGTCTCCCGGAGGGTGAGAGCCCACCGAGATTGGATCTCCCTTCTCTTTGTATGTCTTTGTTTTTGACACTTTTTTGCATCAGATCAACATTTTTTAAATAACCAGAGATCCGCAAATCTAATTGAGCTGAAATTTTAAGAATTTATTATTATTATTATTATTATTATTATTATTATTATTATTATTATTATAGGATCTTTCTTGCGGCCGAAGGAGAGTTTAAACCGACTTAGGAAACCTCCACACGGTGGGCCCACACGGCCCACCCCCTAGGGCACGTGGAGGTGCCACATGGCCTCCTGGTGGTCCCTTGGCCTCCATCTTTTGGATGCTGGAATCTTTTGGCCAAAAATATTTTTAGATTTTGTTTTTTGATTTTTCTGGCTCCGAAACTTTTTTCACCTAAGAAGCCAAAAAAAATAGAGAACAAAATTGGTCTTTTGCACTTTATTAATATATTAGTTCAACCTAAAATGATTCAAATTTATACCATAAGTATTTAAAAATGATATTAATATAACATGAACATAAGAAAAATTATAGATACGTCGGAGACGTATCAAGCCTCCAGTCTATGATCCAGTTATGAAGAATGCAAAACATGCTTAACTTCGGAAGTGAAAGAGTGGAATGCGTAAGGGCATCTCCAACACAAACCCATAAATGCCCGCACACTGTTGGAAATATGCCCTAAAGGCAATAATATTGTATTATCTATTTCCATGTTTATAATTAAGAGTTTATATTCTAAGTTGTAAGCCCTAAAGGCAATAATATTGTATTATTTATTTCCATGTTTATAATTAAGAGTTTATATTCTAAGTTGTAAGTGCTAGGATTCTGAAATATGTGATTTAGTGAAAAACTCATAATCACATGTGGAATAACAGTAAAATCTGATTTCTAGTCTCGCCTCTAGGACTATATATCTCAAGTGTTGTTTGTGATCAAGCGTGTTATTATATAGCTTCATTGGCACACAGCACACATGAATCTGCCCTACTCGATACATGCATGTAACAAAGCATACGGTGTTCCTTGTTCATTCTCAATTGTTTGAATATTTCTTAAACCCCATCCATCTGGAATCACATGTTACTTAGCCTAAAACTGGATGTGGTAGTAGCTAGGAATGTGCACTTTTTTTATAGTCGAATCCGATCCTTTTTGGATTCTATGGAAAAAAATGGGACGTGGAGTTTCTACACCTAGTAGCAAATGCTCCTGGTGTGAACAGTAAAATATAAAAAAATTTAAAAAATTAAAAATTCTGATTTTTTGTGTGGCATATTTTCACAAATGTTCGTTGTGCATGTTAAATTTCATCGTGAAATCACATTGGTGAAAGGCGTGGTAAAAAAACAAAATCGATGTTCTAAAAATGTTACTTACAAAAGCATTTGAAGCTTTGATTTTGTTTTTTTGGCACGACTTCCATCAATGCGATTTCGTAATAAAATTTTGCATGCACAACAAACATTTGTGAAAGTATGTCCCAACAAATTTCAGATTTTTTTTATGAATTCACCTTGTGATGGCAGTTGGGGGAAAAAGTGGCTCAGCGTGTTACACCCGACTACAAAGTCAACTAGAAGACCGGCTCGTTGTTAAGAGTGGCTTTGTACTACCCTCTCTGTAAAGAAATATAAGATCGTCCAAACGAACCAGCCGTATCGGATGGCATACATCATGCAATGCAATGCATCGTGTCGGATAACAAATTACCAAGAGAGAAGTGAATGCAAATTGTTTGTTGATGTATGTAAGCAATAACTGGGGTTCAAGAGATCTCGAACAATACTTTCTATAATAAACAAAAATCCTGAGGACGAAAAAAAATGTCTATACTCTTGGTTAGTGCGAAGTATACCTTGTACTCCATGAATCTGTACGTAAAAAGGTGCCTGAACTGTCTGACTGGGTCTCCGTTTGGAACATAAATACATGGTCGCGGACAATGTGCCTGAACTGTCACAATCTGCTTCATGTTACTCAAAATTTTCATTTGCAACCCAATCATTAGCGTAACAGATTGTGTCATTGTGTGAAGGTTATTTGTGCGATTCTTAAGCAAATTAATGGGCTAGCTATGCTCAAGATGGAAATGGGTGATCGGTCGATATGGAGATGGGTTGATGGACCGGCTGACTGGTGTATGTGCATGCAATCACACCGTGTATAGCAGTTGGAAAAAATGGTGCTGCCGCCGCGTGTTATACCGAGTCAAGAACAAATACTAGATCATCGTCGTGTGGCTTTAATAGCTGCTTCCATGAACTGATCTACCTAACCGCAGCAAAACTAATCTTGCTTACTCGTATAGCTACTAATCAAGCGTGTTATTATATAGCTTCATTGGCACGCAGCACACATGAACATGCCGTACGCCCCTACTCCATACATTCTCAATTGTTTGAATATTTCTTAAACTCCATCCGTCCGGAATCACAGGTTACTTATTAGCCTAAAATTGGATGCTGTAGTAACTAGGAATGTGCACTTTAGAGCATCTCCAACAGCCGCGCAATGCGCCGCGCGCTAAAAGCCGCGATACAGCGCCGGGTTAGCCAGCTTTTGCGCGCAGCGGTGCGCTGGCTCCAGCGGCCGCCGCAAATTAAAGCGCGCCCACGCCGCTCCAGCAGGCGCGCTATATTTCAGTTTTTTCTACTACATATTTGGTTTCGTAGATAGTTCTCCTACTACATATTTGGTTTCGTAGATAGTTCTCCTACTACTGCTCGTCCGACTCGGACTCTGTCTCAGTGATGTCTTCCTCCGACGTCGGAGCGTAGGCGTCAAGGAACTGCTCGTCGTCGGAGTTCCAGGAGGACGCATCTCCTAGCGCTTGGTTGTATTTAGCGACCGCCTTCCGCATTCGCTTGCCCTCGCGATAGTCGGCTCGCTCCTCTCTCCTCTTCGCCCTCCTCGCCCTCCTCTGGGCGAAGAACTGTTCCTCGTTGGTGTCTTTCGGGAAGCGATGAATCCACATCGCCATAGCTTGCTCGTCCATCTCGGCCAGCCTGAGACGATGCTCCCGCCTCCGATGCTTGCGATGATCCTCGTCAGTGAGAAGCCACGGAAAAGGCGCCAACTCCTGTGCGCGCTCCCGCGTCGCCACGTTGGCGAAGTTCATGTCGTGACGGGACCGCAGGAGGCGCCACGCCGCAGCGTCGTACGCGCGGGTGCCCTCCTAGGCGGTGTCGAAAGTTCCGAGACGGAGCCGCATGCCGCCGCCCGACCGAATCTCGGCGGAGTAGGTGCCGGACGGACGCACGCGGACGCCGCGGTAGCCCGTACCTCCCCGGCGCCGAGGCGGCATCGTGGCGCGGTGGTGGCGTGTCGGCGGCAGAGCGCGGCAGGGGGCGATGGAGTGACGAAGAGAGCGGCAAAGGGCGATGGAGAGAGCGGCGGAGGCGCTGCAATTTAAAGCGCGCCGGACGCGGCGCGCCAAATGTAGCGCGCGAGCGGCCGCCTTTTCCCCCGCGCGCGCAATCGTTTCCCGCGCGCGCTAGTTTTGCGCCACCGCTGGAGCACGCGCAAACGTCCCGCGCGCGCTATAAAGCCAATTTACCGCGCGCGCGCGTCTTTTGGCGGCTGTTGAAGATGCTCTTAGTTTGATAGTCGAACTCGAACCTTTTTGGATTCTATGGAAAAAAATGTTACTCCCTCCGTTCAGTAACACAAAAATGTTTGAATATTTTAATATAGACTATATAAAAAAATGAGACCAACCCAAAAGCTAACCCTCATTGACATTTTTTTATAGGAGAAACTCCGCGAGCACCGCGCATCTGAGCCGGGACTCGAACTCGGGTGGGCTGGCAGCAACCTCAGCTGTCCAACCAACGGATCGACGCCCCGTCCTTAATATAGACTATATAAGGATTGAAATGGATGAACAAACACACTAACACGTGCAGATTTAGGAAAAGTTAGAATATCTTATATTTGTGAACTGAGGGAGAATATATGAAGTGAGGCGAGGATGAGAATAGTGCGTAATCGCTCTACGCAAGTTTATAAGTTCGATCGAGGGCTCAGTAAGCTTATCCCAATACTTATTGGTTGGGAAAATTACCTTCCAAGGAAAATAATCCTCCCAAATGTCTCTGCTCCGGGTTGTAAATTCCGATGAAGGTACGAGTGTGTATTCATGCAAATCTAATATGATCTTTAGCTCCGTCGCATCTCCACCTACATGCATATATATACAGTATTCACCGGCAATATTGATGTGCGTCACTATCTGCTTAATGGTACTCAAACTTTATATTAACAAGACAATTAATTCCCGCAAAAAAAACAAGACAATTAATCATCTGACACACATCAGAATTGTTAACAACCAAAAGTAAAGAGATGTGGGAATGAATGTTACCTGTGTATACATCTTCAACAAAACAGAAATGCTTTTGAAACTAATTCTTTACACGATCTTTTTAATCGCGCTGGATGCCCGGGGTCAAAGTCGTGCTAGTTTGGATGATCTACACAAATTGTTTACGTTTTTCTTCTAGAAGTCCTGCCCTTGTTTGTAGCGACGTGAATTGTTTATGAGTGGATCTCTTTTCGTTTTAGTTTGTCCTTGAGCTTGCATGCACATTAGTCAAAACTCATAACATCATCTTTACATTGACTGATGGAAGAAAAACTCTTTTTGACATACACAAACAACTAACAAAGAAATTACTTTGAAAAGTCAAATTACATACACTGACAACTAATAGTATGATCTGCGATCGACGGACACACAAAATAAATAGATATGCTTTGAATGACTTTGGAATGATTGCCTAGTGGTGGTTGACGACAAAGCACTTCTCCCTGATCTCCCCCTCTTCACCGGTGAGAACCTCCACGTTGCCCATCTTGACCATGGCGGCAGCGAACTTGGCCTGCCATGCCTTCTCCACGGCGGCGTGGAACGCGACGATACCGGCGGTCCGGGGGCTGGTGAGTAGTGTCTGGTCGGAGGTGAGCGGCACCTTGCGTGCCAGTACGTTCTTGAAGTACTGGTTGTCAAACTCCCCCGGCGTGACGGGGTCCAGCGGCACAGTTGTGGGGTCGCTAGGGTTGTCCGTCGATGGAGGGCATTGATGCTTCAGCTCTGCCGCGTAGAACCTGTCGATGGACGGGTCGGTCCGGCCGACTTCGCCCGAGAAGTTGTGGATGCGTTGAGTGAAGGAGGAGCAGTGGGATCTACCGATGGTATGTGCGCCCGAGAGCGTGACCATGTCGTCTGCGGAGAGCCCCTTGCGCTTGAAGCTGGCCACGAGCTCCGCGACCTCGTCGGTCGGGAATGGCACGTTGTTGTTGAGCACCTCGTCGGCGATAGACACGCGGCCGTCACGGCGACCAGACGGCACACGGTAGTTGATGCCGCCGGCAAGGTTGGCCCCGTCGCGCGCGGCGAAGGCGAGCACGTCGGCGCAGGAGACGGTGCGTGGGCAGCTCGCCTCTAGGGCTGCCTTGGCCTCGTCGATGACCTCAAAACCACGCATGCTTGGGTTGTTCGCCTGCGAATCCTTCTCCGCCGAGTTCCCGGGCGTTGAGTTGATCAGCAGCGAGCCATCACAACCCTACACATGTAGAACAACACAAACATCAATGGTCAGATCAGGTACCTGAATGTAAACGTTGCACTGACAAGGTTGCATGAACCGTGAATGGAGTAGGGGTGCATGGGTGCATGATGGTCATTGCTTACCCTGACAAAACAATCGTGAAAATGCATGCGGATGATGCCACCGGCAAGGCCTGGGTTGCGGGCCAAGGCGCGGCGGACGGCGTCGCGCACGATGTACTCGGCCTGTGGGCACGTGTGCTCATAGAACCCAACCTTCAGAAACTTCGACGGCGGAGGCGACGCATCTGCCACCGCCGAGAAGGCGGCCACGGCGAGCAGCACCGCCGCAGCCCACGCAAACACTAAAGTGGGGAACCTCATGACTGGAAGCTTACTATCGAAGCAACTAATTGTGGATTAGTTTCGTGGGCTGCAGGTTGCTCTTGCTCCCCAAATTCGTAACAAGCTAGAGATTGCTGTGGTGATGCGTTGATGGCTGGGTGAACTGGTGTTTATATAGCTTCACTCAACGGAGGCGACGCATTCACCGTGTAGCAGTTGGGAAAAAAGTGGCTCCGGGCGTTATATATACCCGACTACGGAGTCAACTTGAAGACCAGATCGTCGCTAAGGGTGGCTTACATCCACCTAACAGCAGCTAAAGTAAACTCGCTTACTCGTCAAGGAACTGGAGTACTCCCTCTCTCTCTCAGTTCACAGGACGTGCACATACTCCTAGGTCATCAATTTGACCAACCTAATACAAGTCATATATTACAAAAATATACCAATATAAACTTTAGGTGTTCTATTTTCGAACGTTTATAATTTTTGTGTTATATAATTTATATTAGGGTGATAAAATTGGCAATCTAGATATACGTGCAGGACTTGTAAATTGAAATGAAGGGTAACAAATCTTGTGATTATGAGATCGACTATTTATTGATAAGTCGCCTGCTTTCTTTAGGTAAGTCGAATTTTTGGATATACCGTTCGTCCTCCAGTATTCGGCTCCGCTCGCAGCGTTGTTGGAGCCTTGGGCCAGGGCACTGCCTAATCCGAGTGGGAATCAAATATTAAAAGCCCTTCGCATCCGCTTGAAATGCCGCAGCGAGCTGCATCGTCTCCGACTCCGCCTCCGCCTTGTTCCTGGTTCGGCCTTTAGAGTTTCGTCTCGTCCAATACTTTCTTCTCACACAAAATTAATTTACCCTAATTGCAATTCAGCGAACTTACAAATAGCTCTTACGGTGCTGCATCCATCGCACACATACTAACTGATGTTTCTCCGTACATCTATTTGTTACGACAAGCTCCACATATCTCAAGTAGAACACATGTTTCATAAATCTTCCAATAACTTGATATTACGTTTGCTCCTTATCTTGAACTGTGGTACAAGAAGTGTCTGTAATTATCTTCGCCAAGAATAAAAATGTCCTCCTCTAATTTTTGTCTTCAAAAGAACATGGATGTGCTTGTAGCGCGACAGGGCGCCTTAATTAGGTGCAACACACGTCACTCTTCTGACAGCTCATGAACCGTGTTGCATAAGACGATGTTAACTAACGCAATGATCGATCGGACGGCATGCAATGCAACACATCGTGTTGGACGACAAAATACCAAAAGAGAGAAGGGAATGCAAATTGTTTGTCGATGTATGTAAGCATAACTGAGGTTCAAGAGATTTCAGACAATTCTTTGTATAACAAACAGTCTCGAGGACAAAGAAAATGTCTATACGTACTCTCGGTCAGTGCGAAGTATACCTTGTACCGTGAAGCTTTACGTACAAAAAAAAGGTAGAGTATCATGTCTCTCTGACAGCGCGTCTCCATCTGAAACATAAATACTTGGTCGTCGACAACGTGCCAGAACTGTCACCATCTGCTTAATGTTCCTAAAAATTTGCATCCGCAATGCAATGACTAGCGTAACCGATTGTGTCATTGTGTGAAGGTTACTTGTGCGACATTCTCGAATAAAGGTCACTTGTGCAATGCTTAAGCAAATTTAGTCACTGTGTAGCAGTTGGGAAAAATGATGGCGCCGCCGCGTGTTATACCGGGTCAACAACAATTACTAGACCGCCGTCGTGTGGCTGTAATATATGCTTCCACGAACTGATCCACCTAACTTCTAACCGCAGCAAAAACTACTCTTGCTCATCTAAAAAAACTACTCTTGCTTACTCATATAGCAACTAATCTAAGCGAACAGGAATTTTTGGAACATGGTTCCATGCGCACCAGCTAGATCAATAAAATCAAGAAAATTACTAGAAAACTTTTTTTAAAAAACTTTAGGGTATCAAACTTGAACGACCATATACTCACATGTGAAGTTTCATAGAGAAATGATATCTATGGTATTTTGGTAAAAAAAAAGTTAGAATTGATGCGATCAAAAACACATTATTTGAATGAATAGTAATGTCTAAATTGTATTTTTTTCCCTTTATTAAGAACACCATGGTTATTCCTTCACAAAGCTTCACACGTGAGTAGGATGATCATCAAGTTTGATACCACAAAATTACAGATTTTTTACAGTATTTTTACTATTCACATTGGTGTGTGTGAAACCATGTTACCTTTGGTATTTTCGCTAACCAAGCATGTTATTAAACAGCCAAACTGCATGCAGTGGTAACTAGGAATCTGCAGTTTAGGTTATATGTTATATATGAATTTGGTAGTGGAACGCGATCCTTTCTGGATCGTATGAAAAAAAGAAAAAGAAATGTTACTCTCTCTGCTCCTGCGCTCCAAATTAATTATCACAGCTCTAGTACAACTTTAGTATCAGGTGAGGATAAGAAATGTACTTTATTGCTCTACGAGTTTTAGAAGTGTGACCGACGGTTTAGTAAACTAATCAATCCAGGTGACGAGAACAACTCCAGTTTCGAAGAAAATGTCTTTGCTCCGGGTTATACATTCTCAGGAAGGTACGTGTGTGTATATGCAAATCTAATAATCTTTATCGCCGGCGCATCTCCACCGACATACAATTATATACAATATTTTTTGGGAATATTCATGTGTGTCACTATCTTCTTAATGGTACCCAACATAGTTGTTAACAACCAAAAGTAAAGGGATGTAGGAATGCATGTTACCTGTGCAGACTTCTTCAGCAAAACAGAAAAGCTTTTGAGACTAATTCTTCTAGAAGTCTTATTAACCACGCTGGCTGCCCGAGGCAAAGTCGTGCTAGTTTGGATGATCAACAGGAATCGTTATGTTTTTCTTCTAGAAGTTTTGCCCTTCTTTGTTAGCGACATGAGTTGTTTATGAGTGGATCTCTTTCGTTTTAGTTTATCCTTGAGCTTGAATGCACATTAGTCAAAACTCATAACATCATCTCCCCTGTAGCTGCATTGATTGATCGATTAGGTGGCTGGATATATATTGTATAAATGCACTAGTATTCTCCAAAGGTGGCATCAGGTAGAAGAGTACACAGTACACACACATACGCGTCTTAGCTTGCTAATTTATCTGCCCACAATTAACAACACCGTGAAACATGTCGACTTTTTACCACGTCAAATTCTTTCCCTGCTCCAATAATTGATTAAATCAACTGGAGTCTTGATTATATAAGTTACCTTCTAGGCCGTAGCTAGAGTAGCCTCCAAGATGGTACAAAATGTACTACCCCTTGGTTCCAAATTGTAAGATGTTTTTTTTTCTTCTGAATTGGATGTATATAGACGTGTTTTAGTGCGTTTGTTTACTCATTTTACTTCACGTGTAGTCCGTATTAAAATATCCTAAATGCATAATTCCGGACAAAGTTGAAAGGTTGTTCTAAGGCGTGAATTTACCAAGATTTTGGTGTGGAGGCAAAAGCTAGCGAATTCCTTCCTCTGTTTTTCCATGAATACCATTTTAAGTGCCAAATTTGCTGGAGATTCACATGTTAACAACCTTTTAAGATTTCATAGAAAAAAAGCCATCTTTCCTGGATTAGTGATTACTTCAATCCATACTCCCGTGGTATGGAATAACAAAAAGCAAGGGCAGTGGGACCTGGATCCGGATGTCTGATCATGTGTGCCCTACACAAAAAACATGACATAAATGAATATTATGAAAATGGTATTTACATATACTTCTCTCTTTGTTCCACAAGACAAAAATGATTATATATTTTCATCCATCAATATAGATTCATGTTTCATATATCTCGTAAATCACTTTTCACAAAAAAAAATGGAGTGGGTCAAACCACAACATGAAACACAGATGCAACTACCTGTGGATATTTTTGGTGACATACATATTTATGAGGGTCTACACTCGGGGATGGAACCAACAATTGAGAGCCGGGTGTGTGTGTGGGGGGGTGGGGGGGGCATGCTGAATTTTTTAATGAAACCACCTCTAGATACTGTTGAAATATTAGGGTGGGCCTGGGGTCGATCTAACAATTTCTGAAAATCTTCAAGGGCCCATGTGGGTTTTATGGCAATGGTGTGGTGGGAAGATTAGTCCCACATTGCTAGTTGGATAGTTGGAGAGGAGTTGGACCTCCTTATAAGGGATTCTCTTCCCCATGTTATTGCGTCTTGAGAAGAGAAGTGGTTCCCGCGCACTCCTCCTCCACCGCCCGCCTCGCCACGCCGCGCGTTGCAGGAATGAGCCGAGCCGAGTTCACACCTATGCGCTTATTTTTGCCAGCCAGGAACGGAGAGTCTTTGACAGACGGGGCCACGATCTGGGACGTCCGATTGTGGGTTGTTACCGACCCAGACGTGGGTTCAGCCCACGTCTCTCCACATGGTTGCGCTTGCATATATATGAGGCATATGCCAACCCTAGCCGCCACAACAAACCGCATATGCCTCCACGCCCTCTGTTGTTCCTTTGCTGCTGCTGCCGTTGGTGATCCCATCCCACCCACCGCGTACATTGTTAATGAGAGAGCAGGCCTCCGAAACTCCGCCTCTGCAGACCCTGTACGGGACAAGGGTGATTAGGGTTTTAAGGAGCATCCCCTATGCGACTGCTCGCTACCGATCATCTTCATTCACTACTTCCGTGTCTCCTTCGTCATCATCATGTCCACCGATACCAAGAGAGCTTCCGCTGACAAGAAGGCGGATGAGGAAGCCGCCGCCACTGCTACGGCCAACTGGCCTATTGGAGGGTATACCACGCTTATCCTTTGAAGAGAGCATTAGATATGGATGTAGTGTGCAACAACATCGATGTTACAAGGATTGCACATAATTGACGAGAACTAAGGCAAGACTAGAAGGGATGTGACATTGCTTCTATCAAACCGGTGTTGACAGAGTACTCCCTTGTTCCATATTATTACTTCCATCCTAAATTACTTGACTTAAATTTGTCTATATACAGATGTATCTAACTCTGGCCCGTGTTTAGATACATCCGTATGTAGACAAATGTAAGACAAGTAATTCGGGGCGGAGGGAGTATAATATAGTAAACCATATAAGTTTGCATGCAGTTAAAGTTTTAGATTTTTTACCACTAACATAGGAAGTACATTGATTCATCCTCTAAGAATGACATATTTCTACTTGCCTTGCACAACACTTTTGTGCCATATATATGCTTATTTATTATTTTTGTAAGCATTCTATAATCAAATTTTCTACTCCCTCTTTGGCATACACACCTTCAAATTTCAGGCCCAACTAGCATTTCCAAACTTGCTAAAAAACAACCAACGTTTCCAAAATGTGATTGCAAGGAATTGACACCGGTGGAGGAGAAACTTTTTGTCCCCTTGCTCCGGTTGCCATCTTAGCAATGAGAGGTGGGGGGGCACTCAGATCTTTAACTAATTTGCAATCTTCATCAACACTTATGGTGGTCATGATGTTTTGCAAATAAAATTACTCATATTCCTCTGTGATGGTGTCATGGATCCAAGGAGGTATGTTCGTGGAACCAATTATTCAGACCTGATGAGGTTTTGTGTGATGTTGCTTTTGTTGGTTTGTTTCTTTGTGGAGTTGGAATCTTTCCTTTGCATTATGGCGAAGACTTAGTCGTTCGATAGTCTCACTTCTAGGGGATCGTCCCTGGCCCAAGTAGTTCATCGCTCATTGCTTCTCGTATTTGTTTAACAGGCGACTCAAGGAGCTTTAAAAACCTTTATCAGTAATCGAGTTTGTGCAAGTGAACAAGTGGTAATATGGCTGCTCCAGTCCAACTGTAGTTATTTTCTGAAGTCTTGACAGTTTTTCGTCTTGTAAAGGTTGATATTACGAACAAGATGAGTTCAAGAGATTTAATTTTAATTCTTAGTTATGGGAGTTACTCCCTCCGTCTTAAAATGTAAGACCATTTTGACACTATACATTTTGGGACGGAGGGAGTACTTTGTAATTTTTTGGTTCCCAAAGTAGTGAGCATGTAGTGGTTCCAAGTATGAACAAATTTACACGTGTTTCTATCAAGAAAAAACTAGGGTTTCCAACTAGATGACTAATTTTTTTTTCTTATGATGTTCTCCAGTTAATATTGCTCGCTCGCACAAATGGAAGAACTATAAAATTCTTTTCAGATTTAGAAAAGCAACACATTTTTATCCATGCACATTGTGTTGTTCTTAATTATACACTCATGTTTTAGGCATACACTAGGAAGTAAGAACAACGAAAAAACACTTCATGAAACTAAATTACAGGTTTTTTGTGAAATTAAATTACAATATATTGAAGCACCAACATTAACTGCTAGTCTGCCATCAAATGGCTCACGTCAATCAACTATGTATCTATACCAATATAAAAAGACCCAAAGGGGCATATTCAAATAATTTCGGCCATCAAATCATGTCAATCCAACGACCTAGACTGTTTCAATATCGAGCGCTCAACACATTTAATGTGTAGTTAATTCCATGTCAAATATAGTGTTAATCATATAATAACACGTAAATAATATTTTACTTAATATCCGCATGCACTTAATATACTTCCAAATTAACGTGCATTACACGTACACATTGACTAGTCGAAATTATGGTGATGGACTAGTAGTGGTTGACGACAAAGAAGATGTCCCTGGCCCAAGTATGTTACAGGGGATCATCCCTTGCCCAAGTATCTTATAGGCAATCTTCATCCGTATCTTATAGGTGATCGTCCCTGGCCCAAGTATCTTATAGGCAATCTTCATTAGTAATCAAGTTTCTGCCGGTGAACGAGTGGCCATATCGCTGCTCTAGCCCGACTGTAGTTATTTTCTGAAGTCTTGACAGTTTTTCGTCTTGCAAAGGTTGATACTATGAAGAAGATGACTTCAAGAGATTTAATTGTAATTCTTAGTTATAGGAGTTACCCCCTTCGTCTTAAAATGTAAGACCATTTTGACATTATGTAGTGTCAAAATGGTCTTATGTTTAGGGATGGAGGGAGTACTTTGTAATTTCTTGGTTCCCAAAGTAGTGAGCTTGTAATGGTTCCGAGTATGAATAAATTTACATGTGCTTCTATCAAGAAAAGCCTAGGGTTTCTAACTAGACAACTATTTTTTTCTTATGATGTTCTCCAATATTGCTCGCTAGTGCAAAAGAAAGAACTCTAGAATTCTTTTCATCTTTAGAAAAACAACATTTTTTTATCCATGCACATTTTTTTCTTCTTAATTATACACTCATGTTTTTGGCATACACTAAGAATTAAGAACAAAAAAATCACTTCGCAAACTTAAATTACAAGATATTGAAGCACCAACATTAACTGCCAACATTTTTGGCATACACTAAGCACCAACATTTTTTGCCGGTGATGGTCTACTGGTGGTTGACGACGAAGCACTTCTCCCTGATCTCCCCTTCATCGCCGGTGAGTACCTCGATGTTGCCCATCTTGACCATGGCCGCAGCAAACTTGGCCTGCCACACCCTCTCCACGGCGGCGTGGAACGCAACGATGCCAGCGGTCCAGGGGCTCGTAAGCAGCGTCTGGTCCGAGATGAGCGGCACCTTGCGCGCCAGTACGTTCTTGAAGTACTGGTTGTTGAACTCACCCGGTGTCACCGGGTCCAGCGGCACCGTGGTGCGGTCGCTCATGTTGTCTGTGGACGGCGGGCACTGCTGCCTGAGCTCCTCCGTGTAAGACCTGTCGATGGAGGGGTCGGTCTCGCCGACCTCGCCGGAGAAGTTGTGGATCCGCTGCGTGAAGGAGGAGCAGTGGGAGCGGCCGATGGTGTGCGCGCCTGAGAGCGTGACCATATCGTCGGCGGAGAGCCCCTTGCGTTTGAAGCTGGCCACTAGTTCATCGACCCCATCGGTAGGGAATGGTACGTTGTTAACAAGCACCTCATCGGCGATGGACACACGGCCGTCGCGGCGGCCCGCGGGGACGCCGTACTCGATGCCGCCAGCGAGGTAGGCCCCGTCACGCGCGGCGAAAGCGAGCACGTCGGCGCAGGAGACAGTGCGCGGGCAGGACGCCTCCAGTGCGGCCTTGGCCTCGTCGATGATCTCAAAGCCACGTAGGCTGGGGTTGTTCGCCACCGAGTCCCTCTCCGCCGTGTTCCCTGGCGTCGAGTTGATTAGCACCGATGCATCGCAGCCCTACACGTATCGTCAAAATAAAGGAACCAACGGTTAGATGAGAGGTTAATTGGATTAGTGCTGTACTGCAGTAGCATTTTTGGCGTGGTAGCTTACCCTGACGAAGCAGTCGTGGAAGTGCATGCGGATGAGGCCGGCGGCCAGGCCGGGGTTCCGACCAATGGCGCGGCGGACGGCGTCACGCACGATGTCCTCGGCCTGCGGGCATGTGTGCTTGTAGAACCCGACCTCCAAAGACTTAGACGACGGCGACGCGTCCGCCACTGCCGACGAGGCGGCCAAGGCGAGCAGCACCGCCGCTGCCCACGCGAACACCATCCATGGCGATAACCTCATGGACAAAGGTTCACTAATGGCCGGTTTTTTATGGCAGGTGCTCGCTAGCTACGTTGAGTTCGATCGCCTGTAGCCCTGGAAAGCTAATTAAGCTTAAGAGACTGATCGGAATTGCGTGATGGAATTGGTTGATGTGGAAATGAGTCGATGGCCAAATGAGTATACGGTCTGGTGTTTATATATGCACGCACATTGTAGCAGTTGGGAAAAAATGGCACCGCGTGTTGTGTACCGTGTCAACAAGACCAGATCGTCGCTGCATGGCTTTAATAACTTTGCTTCTTTTCACCTAACAGAAATAATTAAATCGGGCCTTTTCGTAAGCGTGTGATACGTACTCATGCAGCGGAAACCCTGCCCCTAGTCCACGCATGCATGCATCACGACAAGCTCCACACATCTCGAGGCAGCAATAGACGGTGTATGATGCACGAATCATGCATGGTGGAGCAAATCAACGTCTTCTCTTCCCATTGTCCGTACTCCACAGCGAGGAAGGGATATCGATTGATCAATATACAATGTGCAAAATATAAGTATATGGTGGCCGACATTACGCCTGTGTCACTATATATCTGACCAAATTTTGCATTTGCAACACAATCATTTGCGAAACAGTCGTATTAACAGCTAACAGAAAAGGGATGTGTGAAGGTTACTTGTGGAAATCTTAGGCAGATGAGTCAGATTATGAGATAAACCATGGACAGAGTCTCTGCGATGTACGTAGGACTTGGCCAGAGTCGTGTGGGTTTGTATGATCTGTATGCAATGCTTTAAGACTTGCTTTCGTTTTCGTTTACCTTCTACTCTTTCAGGCATGCGAAGATATCGTTACTGTATCATATCATTAGTATTGATAGATTTCTCGCAAAAAAATTAGTATTGATAGATGCATCTACTATTCTCCAGAGGCTGCAGCTAAAAGTAGCCATAAGCGGTTTACACTTTGCTAATTCGTTGTTGCCGGATGCACCAACGTGATTGCATATTGCCAAGAATTATGTACATCACCCTACAGCAAAATTAACAACACTGTTAAACCAGGGTCAACTTTTAACCAAATCCTTGTCCATGAAAGAGTTTTACGGCCCGATTTATATACTACTCCCTCCGTAAAAAAAATATAAGAACGTTTAGATCACTAGAGTATAAAGCAACACAGCCGAACGATATAAGGTGTTGAGAAAATCTACATACAAGTTGATCCAAAGAACAACACAAATACGACAAGACGCCACCAACGTACACGAACTTGTTATTGTTCTATTGGTTTGCTAGACCCTGCGAACGCCCAAGCACTTGTGTTTGATTGCTACCCAAAGCAATATCTTTTAATTGTTTTTTTCCTTTGCATGGTTTGTGAGAGAAAACTGATGATTTTGCAAATAGATCCCTGTAAAAATAGCAACTCAACCAGCGATCTAGGAATGCTGATGTGGCAGCCATGTGGCCGATTTTTTTTCCCTTCCGGGTCGGTTTGGGCCTTATTTGATCAAATTAACGACTTCATGCACAAAATCAATCATTTCCTGAGTTGTTGGCCTAAAGCATGCAATCAATTTGAGTTAATGAACTATTGGTGCATTTGAATCCCCAATAAGCACAAGGAGTTGGGGTCAGGATGTTTCTGATTGTTTTTTCATAAAATAGCATTTTGTCATTTTAGAACACCAAAGAGAACTCGGTGACTATACACTGCAGTTTTTTTAGAAGGATAATATATTGTGGCTGAAGCAGGAGTTCCGTTCCATCTTATTGTCCGGCTTTGTTTATGAAAACAAATGCCCAGCCCAACTAACCTTTTTTATGAGAAAAACCTTACAGCTAAAACCCTACACCGCTTCTTGCAAAGTTGCAAGAAATCACTACTAGACCTATGGGATCTTTCTGGTGGAAAAACATCCTCAAACTATTGCCACAATACAAAAGTTGCACAAAAGGAATTATTGGACAAGGCAATACCATTTCATTTTGGGAAGACAATTTGGGGCTTTGGTCCTATTAAGCAGAAATTCCCTGAGCTGTTTTCTTTCTCTTGCAAGACCATCTTGACAATGAAATGGTATGCCGGACACTTTGGATTTTTTTTTCACACTCCTCTTTCTTCACAAGCATACCAACAAATGTTGGAGTTAAGTTACAAAACATTACTCGGACATTCAAGTGAGCGATAGCATGGACAAATGGATTTACACCTGGGGTTCTGACTTCTCTTCCATTAAGATGTACAAGATGATAATGCAAGGAGAACAGGCACCCCCCCCCCCCCTCCCCTCTTCACCAAAATTTGGAAGAATGCCACTATGCTAAGTTATAAGATTTTTTTCCTGGCTGCTCTTGCATGATAGAGTCAATAGAAGAAATCTGTTTCATAGAAAATCTTTCCATCTGCCATCACACAACTGTGAACTATGTATTACTGAAGAAACTGCCCTACATCTGTTCTGGGACTGCAGCTTTGCCTTGAACTGCTGGGAATCAATTTCGGGACCTAGACACAGAGGTATTTCTGTATATGACGAAGTAATGCTCCTGACTCAGACACTACCAAGCTCCATTGCTATATGGAAATCATAATCATGGGATGCCGGAACATTTGGATCCAGAGAAATGGGAAAATATTCAAATCCAAACCTTTTTCACTTCAGTCCTGGAAAATCATGTTGACTGACCTTTTGTTGCTCAACCACAGGATCAAGTATAAATCTGAGGCCCATCTTACAAGCTGGATTGATCAAGTTCTGAACTGAAACTGATTTACCATGATGGATTTTGAGAGAGCTGGAATTGGATAGCTTCTTTTCTCCTTGTATTTTTCTGCTTCTTCATTTCTACATATCCGCACTCTTTATTTTTAATATACCTATACCGTAGAACGATTGTTCTACGGGTTTTGGTTCAAAAAAAAGTTGCAAGAAAAGCATGTCGCTCATGCCGTCATTTTATTTTATTTTTCTCTCTAATTTTGTTTTCAATAAAATACACAAATATTTTGAGATACTACGTAAACACTTGTTAACATGTGAACTTTTTAAAAATATATGAGCACAACGAGATATATGAACTTTTTTTTGTGCACAAGATTTGAGAGATGAGACTGCTGCCATGTGTCATCAGGAGTTAGAAGGATTATGGTGAGCTGATGTAGCTCAGATGATTAGATTCTTTGTGTGAAACCAATCCACCAGGGTTGTAGTTCTAGACTTGGCACCGGTGCTGGCATTTTTCTAAATTTATTTCATACTTTTTCGCTGATGTTTGTTTAGTGGGAGGAGATTTTCCTATCGACTATGAAGATGTGTGTAGTGACTTTGTGATCTCAAGATGTTGTGCCAGCTCGGTATCTCGGTGGTGCTCATAGAGATAGGATGTACGTGCATTCATAGGTGTGAGTGTATGTGCGTGCATGTGAGCATATGCATTTGTACCGTCTTAAACATTATAAGCATTATGTACTTAATATGACTTTGAAGTACCCGTCTCACCCAGCCCGCTCCCGCGAGCGGGGGGGGGGGGGGGGGGGGGCGAACCCACGCGCCGCCGCCTCCAACCCTTCCCCGTCCCCTCCCCCTCCCCGCCGCCGCCGGCTGGCGTCGGTGGCGGCAGGCCCTCCTCCCTTCGGCGCGGTGTGGTGCGGGCGCGGGACAGCGCCCTCGCGCGGATGCGCGCAGCCATGCAGGGCGGCGCGGCGCGGATGCGTCCGGGGCGGCCGAATGGCGGCTTTCTAGTGCGGAGGCGCGGGTGGCTGCAGATTCGCGGCCTGGCGGGGCGTGCCGACGCGGGGCGGCCGTGGTGAGCTTCTCGGTCCAGATCTGGATCGGGGGCTCCTCCGGCCTGTTGCACGTGGGCGGTGCGTCCTGTCGGCGGCGGCTGGATCCCGGGGCGGCGGCCCTGGAAGGTGGCGGCTGGTGAAGCTCAGGCTTCCCGCGGCGGCATGGCATGGTGCAGTCCCTATCCAAGGCGGATCTGCATCGGCGATCTCGTGGTTTGGCCACGGATTGGTTCAGATCAGAGACGGTGATGAGTGTGCGGGATCCATCCAGGCGGCTCTCGCGGTTTGGCGAGGTGGGGTGGGAGCCCTCCTCCCAGGCTCCAGTGGTGGCGCATTTAGGCAGTGGCTGGTGCGCCAGGGCTCCTACGGTGGCACTGTTGTTGCGGTTGGTCGCCGGATCTAGGCGGCTAGATCTGGGGCTTTGAAGGCGGTCGAGACAGTGCACAGGTTGTCGGGTGGATTTCTTGGAACGGATCCGGGTGAAAACTTGGTCTTCGGTCATTGGCCGGAGCCGGTGATGACGATGCTCTTATCATCGTTTCCTTCATGAAGGCATCATCGAGGTGAAGCTCCTAACCCCACCCAATACCTCCGGGGGAAACCCTAGATCAGTTGATCAGATGACGGCGGCATTCATGTGTCGTTACCCCCTTGGGGGCGGCATTCTTGGAGATGCACTCGGGCTCGAGGGACCAGCGGATGGCATCTGCGGTGGAGCGGTGTTTCTTCCTACATATTCTTGGCGGCGGTTCTCGACGGCATGGAGCAGTGGAGGCTTTGTTGGGAAACGTTGCAGAAAACAAAAAATTTCCTACGGTTTCACCAAGATCCATCTAGGAGTTCATCTAGCAACGAGTGATTAGATTGCATCTACATACCTTTGTAGATCACGCGCGGAAGCGTTCAAAGAACGGGGATGAGGAAGGCGTACTCGACGTGATCCAAAACACCGGAGATCCTAGCGCCGAACGGACGGCACCTCCGCGTTCAACACACGTACGGTCAGCGTAACGTCTCCTCCTTCTTGATCCAGCAAGGGGGAAGGAGAGGTTGAGGAAGATGGCTCCAGCAGCAGCACGACGGCGTGGTGGTGATGGAACTGCAGTACTCCGGCAGGGCTTCGCCAAGCACTATGGAGGAGGAGGAGGTGTTGGAGAGGGAGAGGGAGGCACCAAAGGCAAAGGTAAGAAGTCCTCCATCTCCCCACTATATATAGGAGGGCCAAGGGGGGGCGCCGGCCCTAGGAGATCTAATCTCCTAGGGGGGTGCGGCCAAGGGGAGGAATCCCTCCTCCCCAAGGCACCTAGGAGGTGCCTTCCCCTCCTAGGACTCTTCCTTTAGGGTTTCCCCCACCCTAGGCGCATGGGCCCTAGGGGGAAGTGGCGCCCCAGCCCACTTTGGGCTGGATCCCTTCCCACTTCAGCCCATGAGGCCCTCCGGGATAGGTGGCCCCACCTGGTGGACCCCCGGGACCCTTCCGGTGGTCCCGGTACAATACCGGTGACCCCGAAACTTGTCCCGATGGCCGAAATAGCACTTCCTATATATAATTCTTTACCTCCGGACCATTCCGGAACTCCTCGTGACGTCCGGGATCTCATTCGGGACTCCGAACAACATTCGGGTTACTGCATATACATATCCCTACAACCCTAGCGTCACCGAACCTTAAGTGTGTAGACCCTACGGGTTCGGGAGACATGTAGACATGACCGAGATCGCTCTCTGGTCAATAACCAACAGCGGGATCTGGATACCCATGTTGGCTCCCACATGCTCCTCGATGATCTCATCGGATGAACCACTATGTCGAGGATTCAAGCAACCCCGTATACAATTCCCTTCGTCAATCGGTATGTTACTTGCCCGAGATTCGATCGTCAGTATCCCAATACCTCATTCAATCTCGTTACCGGCAAGTCACTTTACTCGTACCGTAATGCATGATCCCGTGACCAGACACTTGGTCACTTTGAGCTCATTATGATGATGCATTATCGAGTGGGCCCAGTGATACCTCTCCGTCATACGGAGTGACAAATCCCAGTCTTGATCCATGTCAACCCAACAGACACTTTCGGAGATACCCGTAGTATACCTTTATAGTCACCCAGTTACGTTGTGACGTTTGGTATACCCAAAGCACTCCTACGGTATCCGGGAGTTACACGATCTCATGGTCTAAGGAAAGGATACTTGACATTGGAAAACTCTAGCAAACGAACTATACGATCTTGTGCTATGTTTAGGATTGGGTCTTGTCCATCACATCATTCTCCTAATGATGTGATCTCGTTATCAATGACATCCAATGTCCATAGTTAGGAAACCATGACTATCTGTTGATCAACGAGCTAGTCAACTAGAGGCTTACTAGGGACATGTTGGTGTCTATTATTCACACATGTATTACGATTTCCGGATAACACAATTATAGCATGAATAAAGACAATTATCATGAACAAGGAAATATAATAATAATGCTTTTATTATTGCCTCTAGGGCATATTTCCAACAGTCTCCCACTTGCACTAGAGTCAATAATCTAGTGAAACATTAACTTCCCCGAGGCTGTTGAACATTTTCACGAATGGAGTTGAAGCGACGCTTGATGTGCTTTGTCTTCTTGTGAAACCTGGGCTCCTTGGCAAGTGCAATAGCTGCAGTGTTGTCACAGAAGAGCTTGATCGGCCCCGACGCATTGGGTATGACTCCTAGGTCGGTGATGAACTCCTTCACCCAAATTGCTTCATGTGCTGCCTCCGAGGCTGCCATGTATTCCGCTTCACATGTAGATCCCGCCACGACGCTCTGCTTGCAACTGCACCAGCTTACTGCCCCACCATTCAAAATATACACGTATCCGGTTTGTGACTTAGAGTCATCCAGATCTGTGTCGAAGCTAGCGTCGACGTAACCCTTTACGACGAGCTCTTCGTCACCTCCATAAACGAGAAACATTTCCTTAGTCCTTTTCAGGTACTTCAGGATATTCTTGACCGCTGTCCAGTGTTCCTTGCCGGGATTACTTTGGTACCTTCCTACCAAACTCACGGCAAGGTTTACATCAGGTCTGGTACACAACATGGCATACATAATAGAACCTATGGCTGAGGCATAGGGGATGACACTCATCTCTTCTATATCTTCTGCCGTGGTCGGACATTGAGCTGAGCTCAATTTCACACCTTGCAACACAGGCAAGAACCCCTTCTTAGACTAATCCATATTGAACCTTTTCAATATCTTATCAAGGTATGTGCTTTGTGAAAGACCTATGAGGTGTCTTGATCTATCTCTATAGATATTGATGCCTAATATATATGCAGCTTCTCCAAGGTCCTTCATTGAAAAACTCTTATTCAAGTAGGCCTTAGTGCTGTCCAAGAGTTCTATATCATTTCCCATCAAAAGTATGTCATCTGCATATAATATGAGAAATGCTAAAGAGCTCCCACTCACTTTCTTGTAAACACAGGCTTCTCCATAAGTCTGCGTAAACCCAAACGCTTTGATCATCTCATCAAAGCAAATGTTCCAACTCCGAGATGCTTGCACCAGCCCATAAATCGAGCGTTGGAGCTTGCACACCTTGTCAGCATTCTTAGGATCGACAAAACCTTCCGGTTGCATCATATACAATTCTTCCTTAAGGAAACCATTAAGGAATGCCGTTTTGACGTCCATTTGCCATATCTCATAATCATAGAATGCGGCAATTGCTAACATGATTCGGACGGACTTTAGCTTCGCTACCGGTGAGAAAGTCTCACCGTAGTCAACCCCTTGAACTTGTCGATAACCCTTAGCGACAAGGCGAGCTTTATAGATGGTTACATTACCATCCGCGTCTGTCTTCTTCTTAAAGATCCATTTATTTTCTATGGCTCGCCGCTCTATGGGCAAGTCAGTCAAAGTCCATACTTCGTTTTCATACATGGATCCTATCTCGGATTTCATGGCTTCTAGCCATTTGTCGGAATCTGGGCCCGCCATCGCTTCTTCATAGTTCGAAGGTTCACCGTTGTCTAACAACATGATTTCCAAGACAGGGTTGCCGTACCACTCTGGTGCGGAACGTGTCCTTGTGGACCTTCGAATTTTAGTAGGAGCTTGATCAGAAGTATCTTGATCATCATCATTAACTTCCTCTCTAGTCGGTGCAGGCACCTCAGGAACATTTTCTTGAGCTGCGCCATTTTCCGGTTCAAGAGGTAATACTTCATCAAGTTCTATTTTCCTCCCACTTACTTCTTTCGAGAGAAACTCCTTCTCTAGAAAGGATCCATTCTTGGCAACAAAAATCTTGCCTTCGGATCTGAGGTAGAAGGTATACCCAATAGTTTCTTTAGGGTATCCTATGAAGACGCATTTTTCCGATTTGGGTTCGAGCTTTTCAGGTTGAAGTTTCTTGACATAAGCATCGCATCCCCAAATTTTTTAGAAACAACAGCTTAGATTTCTTCCCAAACCATAATTCAAACGGTGTCATCTCAACAGATTTCGACGGAGCCCTATTTAATGTGAATGCGGCAGTCTCTAAAGCATAGCCCCAAAAAGAAAGCGGTAAATCGGCAAGAGACATCATAGATCGCACCATATCTAATAGAGTGCGATTACGACGTTCGGACACACCATTACGCTGAGGTGTTCCAGGCGGGGTGAGCTGTGAAACTATTCCACATTTTCTTAAGTATGTGCCAAACTCGTGACTCAAGTATTCTCCTCCACGATCTGATCGCAGGAACTTGATTTTCCTATCACGTTGATTCTCAACCTCACTCTGAAATTCTTTGAACTTTTCAAAGGTCTCAGACTTGTGTTTCATTAAGTAGACATACCCATATCTACTCAAGTCATCAGTGAGGGTGAGAACATAACGATAGCCACCGCGAGCCTCAACACTCATTGGACCGCACACATCAGTATGTATGATTTCCAATAAGTTGGTTGCTCGCTCCATTGTTCCTGAGAATGGAGTCTTGGTCATTTTACCCATGAGGCATGGTTCGCACGTGTCAAATGATTCATAATCAAGAGACTCTAAAAGTCCATCAGCATGGAGCTTCTTCATGCGTTTGACACCTATGTGACCAAGGCGGCAGTGCCACAAGTATGTGGGACTATCATTATCAACCTTACATCTTTTGGTACTCATACTATGAATATGTGTAGCATTACGCTCGAGATTCATTAAGAATAAACCATTCACCATCGGAGCATGACCATAAAACATATCTCTCATATAAATAGAACAACCATTATTCTTGGATTTAAATTAGTAGCCATCTCGTATTAAACGAGATCCTGATACAATGTTCATGCTCAAACTTGGCACTAAATAACAATTATTGAGGTTCAAAACTAATCCCGTAGGTAAATGTAGAGGTAGCGTGCCGACGGCGATCACATCGACCTTGGAACCATTCCCGATGCACATCGTCACCTCGTCCTTCGCCAGTCTCCGCTTATTCCGCAGCTCCTGCTTTGAGTTACAAATGTGAGCAACTGCACCGGTATCAAATACCCAGGAGCTACTACGAGTACTGGTAAGGTACACATCAATTACATGTATATCACATATACCTTTCGTTTTGCCGGCCTTCTTGTCCGCTAAGTATTTGGGGCAGTTCCGCTTCCAGTGACCACTTTCCTTACAATAAAAGCACTCAGTCTCGGGCTTGGGTCCATTCTTTGGCTTCTTCCCGGCAGCTTGCTTGCCAGGCGCGGCAACTCCCTTGCCGTCCTTCTTGAAGGCTTTCTTACCCTTGCCCTTCTTGAACTTAGTGGTTTTATTCACCATCAACACTTGATATTCCTTTTTGACTTCTACCTCTGCTGATTTCAGCATTGCAAATACTTCAGGAATGGTCTTTTCCATCCCCTGCATATTGAAGTTCATCACAAAGCTCTTGTAGCTCGGTGGAAGCGACTGAAGGATTCTGTCAATGACCGCGTCATCCGGGAGATTAACTCCCAGCTGAGTCAAGCGGTTATGTAACCCAGACATTGTGAGTATGTGCTCACCGACAGAACTATTTTCCTCCATCTTACAGCTGAAGAATTTGTCGGAGACTTCATATCTCTCGACCAGGGCATGAGCTTGGAAAACCATTTTCAGCTCTTCGAACATCTCATATGCTCCGTGTCTCTCAAAACACTTTTGGAGCCCCGGCTCTAAGCTGTAAAGCATGCCGCACAGAACGAGGGAGTAGTCATCGGTACGTGCCTGCCAAACGTTCATAACGTCTTGTTTTGCAGGGAGAACAGGTGCGTCACCCAACGGTGCTTGTAGGACATAATCTTTCTTGGCAGCTATGAGGATGATCCTCAGGTTCCGGACCCAGTCCATGTAGTTGCTGCCATCGTCTTTCAGCTTGGTTTTCTCTAGGAACACGTTGAAGTTGAGGACTACGTTGGCCATTTGATCTACAAGACATATTGTAAAATTTAGACTAAGTTCATGATAATTAAGTTCATCTAATCAAATTATTCAATGAACTCCCACTTATATAAACATCCCTCCTGTAATCTAAGTATAACATGATCCGAGTTAACTAGGCCGTGTCCGATCATCACGTGAGACGGACTAGTCAACGTCGGTGAACATCTCCATGTTGATCGTATCTTCTATACGACTCATGCTCGACCTTTCGGTCTTCTATGTTCCGAGGCCATGTCTATACATGCTAGGTTCGTCAAGTCAACCTAAATGTTTTGCATGTGTAAATCTGTCTTACACCCATTGTATGTGAACGTTAGAATCTATCACACCCGATCATCACGTGGTGCTTCGAAACAACGAACTATCGCAACGGTGCACAGTTAGGGGGAACACTTTCTTAAAATTATTATGAGGGATCATCTTATTTACTACCGTCGTTCTAAGCAAACAAGATGCAAAAACATGATAAACATCACATGCAATCAAATAATAATAGTGAGATGATATGGCCAATATCACATAGCTCCTTTGATCTCCATCTTGGGGCTCCATGATCATCTTGTCACCGGCATGACACCATGATCTCCATCATCATGATCTCCATCATTGTGTCTCCATGAAGTTGCTCGCCAACTATTACTTCTACTACTATGGCTAACGCGTTTAGCAATAAAGTAAAGTAATTTACATGGCGTTTCTCAATGACACGCAGGTCATACAAAAAATAAAGACAACTCCTATGGCTCCTGCCGGTTGTCATACTCATCGACATGCAAGTCGTGATTCCTATTACAATAGCATGAACATCTCATACATCACATATAGATCATTCATCATTCATCACAACTTTGGCCATATTATATCACAAAGCACTTGCTGCAAAAACAAGTTAGACGTCCTCTAATTGTTGTTGCAAGTTTTACGTGGCTGAAACAGGGTTCTAGCAAGAACGTTTTCTTACCTACGTGAAAACCACAACGTGATTTGTCAACTTCTATTTACCCTTCATAAGGACCCTTTTCATCGAATCCGCTCCAATTAAAGTAGGAGAGACAGACACCCGCCAGCCACCTTATGCAACTTGTGCATGTTAGTCGGTGGAACCGGTCTCACGTAAGCGTACGTGTAAGGTTGGTCCGGGCCGCTTCATCCCACAATACCGTTGAAGCAAGATAAGACTAGTAGCGGCAAGAAAGTTGACAACATCAACGCCCACAACAAATTGTGTTCTACTCGTGCAAGAGAACTACGCATAGACCTAGCTCATGATGCCACTGTTGGGGAACGTTGCAGAAAACAAAAAATTTCCTACGGTTTCACCAAGATCCATCTAGGAGTTCATCTAGCAACGAGTGATTGGATTGCATCTACATACCTTTGTAGATCACGCGCGGAAGCATTCAAAGAACGGGGATGAGGAAGGCGTACTCGACGTGATCCAAATCACCGGAGATCCTAGCGCCGAACGGACGGCACCTCCGCGTTCAACACACGTACGGTCAACGTAACGTATCCTCCTTCTTGATCCAGCAAGGGGGAAGGAGAGGTTGAGGAAGATGGCTCCAGCAGCAGCACGACGGCGTGGTGGTGATGGAGCTGCAGTACTCCGGCAAGGCTTCGCCAAGTACTATGGAGGAGGAGGAGGTGTTGGAGAGGGAGAGGGAGGCACCAAAGGCAAAGGTAAGAAGTCCTCCATCTCCCCACTATATATAGGAGGGCCAAGGGGGGCGCCGGCCCTAGGAGATCTAATCTCCTAGGGGGGTGCGGCCAAGGGGAGGAATCCCTCCTCCCCAAGGCACCTAGGAGGTGCCTTCCCCTCCTAGGACTCTTCCTTTAGGGTTTCCCCCACCCTAGGCGCATGGGCCCTAGGGGGAAGTGGCGCCCCAGCCCACTTTGGGCTGGATCCCTTCCCACTTCAGCCCATGAGGCCCTCCGGGATAGGTGGCCCCACCCGGTGGACCCCCGGGACCCTTCCGGTGGTCCCGGTACAATACCGGTGACCCCAAAACTTGTCCCGATGGCCGAAATAGCACTTCCTATATATAATTCTTTACCTCCGGACCATTCCGGAACTCCTCGTGACGTCCGGGATCTCATCCGGGACTCCGAACAACATTCGGGTTGTTGGAAATATGCCCTAGAGGCAATAATAAAAGCATTATTATTATATTTCTTTGTTCATGATAATTGTCTTTATTCATGCTATAACTGTATTATCCGGAAATCGTAATACACGTGTGAATACATAGACCATAATATGTCCCTAGTAAGCCTCTAGTTGACTAGCTCGTTGATCAACAGATAGTCATGATTTCCTGGCTATGGACATTGGATGTCATTGATAACGGGATCACATCATTAGGAGAATGATGTGATGGACAAGACCCAATCCTAAGCATAGCACAAAGATCGTGTAGTTCGTTTGCTAGAGCTTTTCCAATGTCAAGTATCTTTTCCTTTGACCATGAGATTGTGTAACTCCCGGATACCGTAGGAGTGCTTTGGGTGTATCAAACGTCACAACGTAACTGGGTGACTATAAAGGTGCATTACAGGTATCTCCGAAAGTGTCTGTTGGGTTGACACGGATCGAGACTGGGATTTGTCACTCCATATAACGGAGAGGTATCATTGGGCCCACTCGGTAATGCATCATCATTATGAGCTCAAGGTGACCAAGTGGTTGGTCACGGGATCATGCATTACGGTACGAGTAAAGTGACTTGCCGGTAACGAGATTGAACAAGGTATTGGGATACCAACGATCGAGTCTCGGGCAAGTAACATACCGATTGACAAAGGGAATTGTATACGGGGTTGATTAATCCTCGACATCGTGGTTCATCCGATGAGATCATCGTGGAGCATGTGGGAGCCATCATGGGTATCCAGATCCTGCTGTTGGTTATTGACCGGAGAGTCGTCTCGGTCATGTCTGCTTGTCTCCCGAACCCGTAGGGTCTACACACTTAAGGTTCGGTGACGCTAGGGTTATGAAGATATGTATATGCAGTAATCCGAATGTTGTTCGGAGTCCCGGATGAGATCCCGGACGTCACGAGGAGTTCCGGAATGGTCCGGAGGTAAAGAATTATATATAGGAAGTGTTGTTTCGGCCATCGGGACAAGTTTCGGGGTTATCGGTATTGTACCGGGACCACCGGAGGGGTCCCGTGGGCCCACCGGGTGGGGCCACCTGTCCCGGGGGGCCACATGGGCTGTAGGGGTGCGCCTTGGCCTACATGGGCCAAGGGCGCCAGCCCTACTAGGCCCATGCGCCTAGGGTTTCCACCAAGGAGGAGTCCAAGTGGTGGAAGGCACCCCGAGGTGCCTTGGGGGGGAGGGAAACCCTCCCCTGGCCGCCGCACCTAGGAGATTGGATCTCCTAGGCTGCGCACCACCCCCCCTTGGCCCTCCTATATATAGTGGGGGAGAGGAGGGATTTCATACCTCAGCCTTTGGTGCTTCCTCTCTCCCCGTTACGTCTCTCTCTCGTAGTATAGGCGAAGCCCTGCTACTGTGACGCCCTGCATCCACCACCACGCCATCGTGCTGCTGGATCTTCATCAACCTCTCTTCCCCCCTTGCTGGATCAAGAAAGGAGGAGACGTCATCCGTTCCGTACGTGTGTTGAACGCGGAGGCATCGTCCGTTCGGTGCTAAGATCATCGGTGATTTGAATCACGTCGTGTTCGACTACATCATCCCCGTTCTTTGAACGCTTCCGCTCGCGATCTACAAGGTACGTAGATGCATCTAATCAATCGTTGCTAGATGAACTCATAGATGGATCTTGGTGAAACCGTAGGAAAATTTTTGTTTTCTGCAACGTTCCCCAACAGTGGCATCGTGAGCTAGGTCTATGCGTAGTTCTCTTGCACGAGTAGAACACAAAGTCGTTGTGGGCGTTGATTTTGTTCGATATGCTTGCCGTTACTAGTCTTATCTTGATTCGGCAACATCGTGGGATGAAGCGGCCCGGAGTGACCTTACACGTACTCTTACGTGAGACAGGTTCCACCGACTGACATGCACTAGTTGCATAAGGTGGCTAGCGGGTGTCTGTCTCTCCTACTTTAGTCAGATCGGATTCGATGAAAAGGGTCCTTATGAAGGGTAAATAGCAATTGGCATATCACGTTGTGGTCTTTGCGTAGGTAAGAAACGTTCTTGCTAGAAACCCATAGCAGCCACGTAAAACATGCAAACAACAATTAGAGAACGTCTAACTTGTTTTTGCAGGGTATGCTATGTGATGTGATATGGCCAAAGTTGTGATGAATGATGAATGATCTATATGTGATGTATGAGATGTTCATGCTATTGTAATAGGAATCACAACTTACATGTCGATGAGTATGACGGTGACAGGATGATCATGGAGCCCCAAGATGGAGATCAAAGGAGCTATGTGATATTGGCCATATCATGTCACTATTATTATTTGATTGCATGTGATGTTTATCATGTTTTGCATCTTGTTTGCTTAGAACGATGGTAGTAAATAAGATGATCCCTCATAATAATTTAAAGAAAGTGTTCCCCCTAACTGTGCACCGTTGCTACAGTTCGTCGTTTCGAAGCACCACGCGATGATCGGGTGTGATAGATCCTTACGTTCACATACAACGGGTGTAAGACAGATTTACACACGCAATACACTTAGGTTGACTTGACGAGCCTAGCATGTGCATAGACATGGCCTCGGAACACAGAAGACCGAAAGGTCGAGCATGAGTCGTATAGAAGATACGATCAACATGAAGATGTTCACCGACGTTGACTAGTCCGTGTCACGTGATGATCGGACACGGCCTAGCCAACTCAGATCATGTTATACTTAGATGACTAGAAGAGGGATGTCTATCTAAGTGGGAGTTCATTAATAATTTGATTAGATGAACTTAATTATCATGAACTTAGTCTAAAATCTTTACAATATGTCTTGTAGATCAAATGGCCAACGTTGTATTCAATTTCAACGCGTTCCTAGAGAAAACCAAGCTGAAAGACGATGGCAGCAACTATACGGACTGGGTCCGGAACCTGAGGATCATCCTCATAGCTGCCAAGAAAGATTATGTCCTACAAGCACCGCTAGGTGATCCACCCGTCCCACAGAACCAAGACGCTATGAACGCTTGGCAGACACGTACTGATGACTACTCCCTCGTTCAGTGCGGCATGCTTTACAGCTTAGAACCGGGGCTCCAAAAGCGTTTTGAGAGGCATGGAGCATATGAGATGTTCGAAGAGCTGAAAATGGTTTTCCAAGCTCATGCCCGGGTCGAGAGATATGAAGTCTCCGACAAATTCTTCAGCTGTAAGATGGAGGAAAATAGTTCTGTCAGTGAGCACATACTCACTATGTCTGGGTTACATAACCGCTTGACTCAGCTGGGAGTTAATCTCCCGGATGACGCGGTCATTGACAGAATCCTTCAGTCGCTTCCACCGAGCTACAAGAGCTTTGTGATGAACTTCAATATGCAGGGGATGGAAAAGACCATTCCTGAAGTATTTGCAATGCTGAAATCAGCAGAGGTAGAAGTCAAGAAGGAACATCAAGTGTTGATGTTCAATAAAACCACCAAGTTCAAGAAGGGCAAGGGTAAAAAGAACTTTGAGAAGGACGGCAAGGAAGTTGCCGCGCCCGGCAAGCAAGCTGCTGGGAAGAAGAAGTCAAAGTATGGACCCAAGCCTGAGACGGAGTGCTTTTATTGCAAAGGGAAGGGTCACTGGAAGCGGAACTGCCCCAAATACTTAGCGGACAAGAAGGCCGGCAAAACAAAAGGTATATGTGATATACATGTAATTGATGTGTACCTTACCAGTACTCGAAGTAACTCCTGGGTATTTGATACCGGTGCCGTTGCTCATATTTGTAACTCACAGCAGGAGCTGCAGAATAAACAGAGACTGGGGAGGGACGAGGTGACGATGCGCGTCGGGAATGGTTCCAAGGTCGATGTGATCGCCGTCGGCACGCTACCTCTACATTTACCTACGGGATTAGTTATAAACCTCAATAATTGTTATTTCGTGCCAAGTTTGAGCATGAACATTGTATCAGGATCTCGTTTAATACGAGATGGCTACTCATTTAAATCTGAGAATAATGGTTGTTCTATTTATATGAGAGATATGTTTTATGGTCATGCTCCGATGGTCAATGGTTTATTCTTAATGAATCTCGAACGTAATATTACACATATTCATAGTATGGATACCAAAAGATGTAAGGTTGATAATGATAGTCCCACATACTTGTGGCACTGCCGCCTTGGTCACATAGGTGTCAAACGCATGAAGAAGCTCCATGCAGATGGACTTTTGGAGTCTCTTGATTATGAATCATTTGACACGTGCGAACCATGCCTCATGGGTAAAATGACCAAGACTCCGTTCTCAGGAACAATGGAGCGAGCAACCAACTTATTGGAAATCATACATACTGATGTGTGCGGTCCAATGAGTGTTGAGGCTCGCGGTGGCTATCGTTATGTTCTCACCCTCACTGATGACTTAAGTAGATATGGGTATGTCTACTTAATGAAACACAAGTCTGAAACCTTTGAAAAGTTCAAGGAATTTCAGAGTGAAGTTGAGAATCAACGTGACAGGAAAATCAAGTTTCTACGATCAGATCGTGGAGGAGAATACTTGAGTCACGAATTTGGCACACACTTAAGAAAATGTGGAATAGTTTCACAACTCACGCCTCCTGGAACACCTCAGCGTAATGGTGTGTCCGAACGTCGTAATCGCACTCTATTAGATATGGTGCGATCTATGATGTCTCTTACTGACTTACCGCTATCTTTTTGGGGCTATGCTTTAGAGACTGCCGCATTCACTTTAAATAGGGCTCCGTCGAAATCCGTTGAGACGACACCGTTTGAATTATGGTTTGGGAAGAAACCTAAGCTGTCGTTTCTAAAAGTTTGGGGATGCGATGCTTATGTCAGGAAACTTCAACCTGAAAAGCTCGAACCCAAATCGGAAAAATGCGTCTTCATAGGATACCCTAAAGAAACCATTGGGTATATCTTCTACCTCAGATCCGAAGGCAAGATCTTTGTTGCCAAGAATGGATCCTTTCTGGAGAAAGAGTTTCTCTCGAAAGAAGTAAGTGGGAGGAAAGTAGAACTTGATGAAGTATTGCCTCTTGAACCGGAAAATGGCGCAACTCAAGAAAATGTTCCTGAGGCGCCTGCACCGACTAGAGAGGAAGTTATTGATGATGATCAAGATACTTCTGATCAAGCTCCTACTGAAATTCGAAGGTCCACAAGGACACGTTCCGCACCAGAGTGGTACGGCAACCCTGTCTTGGAAATCATGTTGTTAGACAACAGTGAACCTTCGAACTATGAAGAAGCGATGGCAGGCCCGGATTCCGAAAAATGGCTGGAAGCCATGAAATCCGAGATAGGATCCATGTATGAAAACGAAGTATGGACTTTGACTGACTTGCCCGTTGAACGGCGAGCCATAGAAAATAAATGGATCTTTAAGAAGAAGACAGACGCGGATGGTAATGTGACCATCTATAAAGCTCGGCTTGTCGCTAAGGGTTATCAACAAGTTCAAGGGGTTGACTACGATGAGACTTTCTCACCGGTAGCGAAGCTGAAGTCCGTCCGAATCATGTTAGCGATTGCCGCATTCTATGATTATGAAATATGGCAAATGGACGTCAAAACGGCATTCCTTAATGGTTTCCTTAAGGAAGAATTGTATATGATGCAGCCGGAAGGTTTTGTCGATCCTAAGAATGCTGACAAGGTGTGCAAGCTCCAACGCTCGATTTATGGGCTGGTGCAAGCATCTCGGAGTTGGAACATTCGCTTTGATGAGATGATCAAAGCGTTTGGGTTTACGCAGACTTATGGAGAAGCTTGCGTTTACAAGAAAGTGAGTGGGAGCTCTGTAGCATTTCTCATACTATATGTAGATGACATACTTTTGATGGGAAATGATATAGAACTCTTGGACAGCATCAAGGCCTACTTGAATAAGAGTTTTTCAATGAAGGACCTTGGAGAAGCTGCTTATATATTAGGCATCAAGATCTATAGAGATAGATCAAGACGCCTCATAGGTCTTTCACAAAGCACATACCTTGATAAGATTTTGAAGAAGTTCAAAATGGATCAGTCCAAGAAAGGGTTCTTGCCTGTTTTGCAAGGTGTGAGATTGAGTTCAGCTCAATGCCCGACCACGGCAGAAGAGATAGAAGAGATAAGTATCATCCCCTATGCCTCAGCAAACAAACTATACGATCTTGTGCTATGTTTAGGATTGGGTCTTGTCCATCACATCATTCTCCTAATGATGTGATCTCGTTATCAATGACATCCAATGTCCATAGTCAGGAAACCATGACTATCTGTTGATCAACGAGCTAGTCAACTAGAGGCTTACTAGGGACATGTTGGTGTCTATTATTCACACATGTATTACGATTTCCGGATAACACAATTATAGCATGAATAAAGACAATTATCATGAACAAGGAAATATAATAATAATGCTTTTATTATTGCCTCTAGGGCATATTTCCAACAGGCTTGGCGTCAGATGTGTGGTGAGGGACACGCGCAGGAGGTCGACGTTGTCTGGCGCCGTGGTGGTGTCGATGGCAGAGTGGTCTGACAAGGTCGATGCGTCAGTACATGCTTTGAGGATGGATCGAGGGAAGACGGAGGTGACGGCCCTTTGCAGCGTGTGCGTGTGGTACTCACTGAGAGTGCGCCGGACCGGAGTGTTACCTAGTCCCGCCTATGTGGCTTGGATGGGGCATCCGGCGTTAGATGTTAGGCTTTCGTGCGATGTTTGTTTGGTGTTTGGCCCGGACATTCGGCACACCTTCATCAAAGGGATAGGAGTAGCGACAGGTGTCGTCTAGATGGTGGCCTCGGACTTACTGTTGTATTACTTTGTTAGGTCTTTATGAATAATAAATAATATGGCCGCATGCATCACCCAGATGCAGAGGCCGGGGGTGATTCCTCCTTTTCTAAAAAAAACTTAATTTGACTTTAAGCGAGGAAGAAGATATATGTAGATGGATGTTATCCTCTTTGGGTGTCTTTACTACAAAATCCGTAGTATAAAGGCTAACCAAGTGTGATGTCCTTGTAAGACAATGGGGTTTATGAAGTTGCCTTTAAAAGATAAAAGTATTTTTCCGGCCTATGTTACGAAATAGTATATTTGAGTAGAAGAGCTGGAGTAGACAATTACATATAGATGCTTATTTTGTGATGAGAAATAAACTGTGAACCATGTTCTTCTGCATTGTGCTAATGCTAGATATACATAGAGTGTTGTTAAGTGTGGTTTTGTGGTTTTGATATTCAAGTTCAATCAGTAAATGGTTTATGTTGCTTTGCGACCATTACCTAAGCAGTAAGCATCGTATTCGCAACACAACGATCGTGTGGAAACAGTCTTATTATCAGCTAAGGGAAAAGGGGTGTGTGAATGTTTACTTGTAGAATTCGTAAGCAGATGAGTCAGATTATGAGATAAACAATTGACTTGGTCTTGTTCCTTTTTATGGGCAAAGGGATTTTTATTTCATGATAATAGAGTTACAATTAAGAAGCAAGAATACGTCAGTACATGGGGCCCTCTATTCTGACTACAATGAAGGTTTTGAGGAATAAACGCCCGAGGCTTTGATCTTCAAAGCAAGATGGCCATATGGAGACCCAATAAGTGACTCATCTCTGACGATAGATGGGGTTGTAGACGAGTCCGGCTGCAAGATGACCAGAAGCTCCGTGTGTTGCATTGCCGAAGCTATGCCTTGCATCATCGCATGTGTATCAGCTTTCAACGCGTCATTGCGGTGGAACATGAATCTGTAAGCAGTAACAATAAGCGTCCCATCATGGTGTCGCAAGATCGTAGCAGCGGCGTCTGTACCATCGACTTTAGAAAATTCACCATCCAATTGACAGGGTCACTTTGCTATTTTTGACTTGGGCGAAGTCGTGTGGGTTTAGATGATCCATATGCAATGCATTAGGAGTTCCTTTCGTTTTTGTTTACCTTTTAGATCTGCCAAAACATTATACTATGTCATGTCATTAGTAGTTTGATAGATGCAGCTACTATTCTCCAAAGGCTGCTGGTAGAAAAGTAGCCATACGCGGTTTACACTTTGCTAATTCGTTGGCCACCAACGTCATTGAATGTTGGCAAAATATATACATCACGCCCACACACCCTTGATCAGCACTGCAGAATTAACAACGCTGTTAAACCAGGGTCAACTTTTTACCACGTCCAAATCTTTCTCTTCTACTAGTATGTATACACGTGCAATGCACGTCTTAACAGTATTGTTCCTATGATTCTATTAAAAGAAGAAGAAAACTCATATGGTACTCTACAATGAATTCAGAGCAAAAAATAAACATTATCATGAATTATAAAGTGATGATTTCCTGCTAATGAAATATGTATTGTGATAGTCTTTTACATATCATTGGGCTGCAGTGAAAAATGCCGTAGTCCAGCCGTACACGCACGTAGATCAATCAATCCATCGGATCGATCAACTGTCCAAGGGCAAAACAGTAGTTAACCACACCTACATGTATGGGCTACTGAGCTTTGGTCTTCCCATTCGGTGTAGTTAGTTCCATAGATATATATTTACACAGACTAATGATGCAATTAGCTGCGGCCATTAGCCGATGTGCAGTATAAAACCCGCTAAAAAAGTTCACTCGTCTCCACACCTGTCTCGGCTCTTTGCCTGACGCACTGGCCCATGCAACATGGCGAGAAGAGAGGAGATGTGGCGCGATTTTTCTAGAAACCAGCAGATGCAGCTGCAGGCTACTGTTCACTGTGAATCCTTTGAGTTTCAACCATTAGATTTATGAGACCAAACGGCTAGGATTGATGTTGCTGCTACAATTCAAAACTTGTACATTATATAGTACTAGTAAGTAGCCCGTGCTCTGCACGTTGAGAGGCATATAAAAACATATTCCATTCATTCGGTTTCAAAAGTCTATCTCATTTTTTTCCTTTTTTGCTTTGTAAGTCTTGTTTTTATTGTTCTCGGTCACCTTTTTAGATTTCGAGCCACGTTAAATCGTTGCATGCAAGAATTAAAAGAAAACTCACAAATGTATGTAGAAGTCTCTGGCCATTTAGTGGTCACACATGCATGCATTGCAGTTAATTTAAATTAACGTGTCGATGAACTCCATTCTTGAGGAAAATGAGTACGCTAATTGAGTACTTTCACAAAATATGAAGTTTATTACATCACCCACCATCTACCTTGGTTCGAGAGTTTTTTGAATTGGACCTTTTAAACCAGAAGGAGGGAGTAATACGACTGTTATCAGAAATTGAATATGCTTATATAGTAAGATATAAAGATAAGACGGTCAAGCAAATAATTTATTCTGAAGTAACGTTATTTTTCGAGTGAATTTCACTTTTTACCCCATATTTATACATTTGTGACACTAATTACCCCTTTGAGTGAAAATTCGTCTAGAATACCCCTTTTGAAATCTTTGGACCCTTGTTTTTTGATGCGTGTCCATCAGGTAAGGTGTGAGGTGACGCCCTGTATCCAAAAACATGTGGACGGCCACAAGGAGTGGAACAGATAGACAAGAGAAGCTTGGACAAGATCGCCAATGATGCCCTCCGATCCTTACAGTTTTTTTTACGAATCAATGACGCAACATGCCGATCCTATCGACCATAAACAAACAAAATGTAAAACTGGGGTAAAACCGTGTTAAAAGTCTCCAAAATCTGACATTTCGATAAAAGTTCCGCTAAATAGGGTAATATGTGTCACAAATGTACAACTACAAGGTAAAAAATGGAATTCACTCTTATTTTTCAAATCAAGCATAAGTTTTTTTTCATAAACTTTACAATTGGCATATTCTTGTGAAATTTTGGTATTAATATGACTGTTGTATAAATTTTGGAAAATGCAAATAAAAACAGCTTGAATAGTTCCAGACTATTCCAATTGCCAAATGTCCAATACCAATAAAATTATATGTACATAAGAAATCTGAAATTGTGATAACAGAATCTACTCTATTTATTTTTCTGGAAAACATGTTCTAGGTCAAGCTAAATGAGTTTGATATAGACACAAGTTATTTTCTTTTTGATGTCTCAACATGTGTTTAAGAACTAAGATATTCATTGATGGAATGGTACAGTTTTCTTTAAGAATGGAAATGTTCATTGATGGTACAGTTTACACAAATTAACCTCTCAACTATTGACGTTTTTTGTTATTGCACTTTCCTATTAGTTGGTTTTACTTGTAAACTCCAGTTAAAAGTAAATGCTTTAGTGGACTAAAGAAACGTTCATCATATAAAATGCAAAGATGGTGTGCAATAGAATGTGAAGCTTCAGATTTAGTTTTCTTCTACGTTGCTTGGGGTTTGGTTGGGTATATTAGTACGTAATCTTTTTTAGAGGTATATTGCTATGTAATCTTGGTTGCAGTGATACATCCACTCTGGCTGGGCCAGGCAAAAAATTCACTCGGCCCACAAGTGACAAGTCCTCAAACGGACAGGGCTTCTGGAAATGTCGCGTAGCTCCCAGGCACGCAACGTGTTGCGGGGGCAGATGCGTGTGACAGGACTGGCGAATCCAGCGCACGCTAGCCGTTGGATTCTTAGCTTTGATGATGGATGAACGGTCGCTGTTAGTACATCTTGGCAAATCAACGGCTGCAATCACTCGAGTGCTGTTTTGGCAGGAAAGCCAAGACAAACGTGGTAAATCCAAATTTTAAACTGACACATTATAGTAGTAGAGAGTATAGATATCACTGGTAAAATAAAATAAAAACTTCTCTTCTATGCAATATATAATAATCAAATTAATTACTGTTAACCTTTGTCCTGAGCTACAGTATCCTGCAAGATACGGTTTCTTTTTAGTAGTTTCATGGATGAGCTGGATCAGTTTTGGCCATTTTGACCTTAGCAAGATTAGCCGACAAGGTCTTGTTCTTTTTTACTAGCTGATGTCATGAATGTAGTCGAGCACTAAAACTTGGGTCGGGATGTTTCCAAACAATTTCCACAAAAGAGCATTTGGTGTTGATATATTATACATTTTTGCCAGTTCCATCTTAGAATTGTTGTGCTAACAAATATAGCCTAACTATTTTTTTCCTGTCTTAGCATAGCTTCGGTCTTATATGCCTTCGTTCTTTGCCAGCGTGATCATTTGTGCATATGCCTTGATGTGTGTACTCTACTCATGCGGGTCGGATGCATACTCATTGTGATTGTATCACCTTGATGCTTCATTACGAGCAACCAAAAGAACCCTTTTGTCGAAAAAGGAAAAAAATAAATATAGCCTAGTGATTTTATTTTCCTTTTGATTGAGGATAACTATGTCCTGAGGTCTTCGATCCCTGGGCTGGTGCAAAATCGGATACCAAATGCCCTTACAAATTAAGTCTGAGTGGGCGCATCTGAGCACGATAATTATGTCTCGCCCGTACCTATTCCTATTAGAAATCGCCTACAGGTAGGCACTATTGAGCCGGCCCAACAGTGTATTATTAATGTACTTTTTCTTTTTTTCATTGTTGCAGTAAGTCTTTTCTTGTATTATTGTCCTTATGTTTTCCTTTTCTCTTTACTTTTTCCTTTTTATTTATTTGATTTATTTTTTGTTTTCTTTATCCTTTTTCAATTTTCCTTGGTTTCTTTTTCTTTTAGATTTTCATGGGTTTTTCATTCCTTTTTCAAAAAAATTAACATGTGTCTACTTTTTTCACACATAATATATATTTTTGGTATATACGAGGGACATTATTTTACACATGTTTAACATTTTCTAAAGACATGATTATTATTATTTTCAATATCTACATTTTTTCATATATGATGTAAATTTTCCATATACATCAGTGACAGTTTTTATACATGCTTAACATTTTGAAATAAATGGCTAATTGTTTTTTCATGTTTTAAAGTACACTTTATTCATACACGTTGTACATTTTTTAATACATATAAAATAGGTTTTATACAAATTTTACAAATTTTAAAATACATGATTAACATTTTTACAAAAAGATTCTTTGAACGTTTTTTCAAAGACGTCATAAACAATTTTCAATTACACATCAAAACATTTTTTGAATTATCAAAAAAATTGAACTATGCAAATACTTGTTTCACATTGTACAAACATTTTTCGAAATATCACGAACATAATTTTGAAACTCATGAAGAGTTTTCAAAATGTAACATGAAATTTTTGAATTTAAGAAACGTCTTTTGTAATAGATGAATATTTTTTGATATTCTATGAACATTTTTTAAAATTGCACCGACTGGGCCGGCCCATGGCAGACACATGTGCGTGCCGATCATCCCTATCTCTACCGGGGCCGTATTTCCCCGCCCCGCTGATACTTATTCATTTCTTTGAATCGATAAAGATGGGTATCCATGCCTCTTAGTTCCGAGGAGATACTGGTTATGCCACTGTGGACAAGTTCAAATGGAGCAAACCCGCAAGAGTATGGAGCATAGAATTTGAATTAGCCCAATGCGGATGGCAGCGATCGAGCAACTAAACGAGCGAACTCCAAATAGAAATCTTTTGCGCTTTCCTAATGTGTTCATTGAAGCAATCTCAAGATTCAGAAAATGATCAAAATAATGGTACGGGGAGAAGAAAGAGAGGAGAGTCACGAAAATAGGGTAAACGCAAAGAGACGATGAAAAGCAATCAGAGAGGAGAGGGGAGAATGACAACGGAAATCATAAATTTCAGCGAGGGACAGGTGCCGTGTGCTCGGTCTACTTGCCTTTAGTACGACCCGGATGAAAAGATGTTGACTTTTCTTAAAGGTTAGGCCAAATGATTCTAAGCTTGAGGACACGTTCTATCCGGACCTAAATGCTGGAGTTTCAGAATTCACTCTACTTCTTACTGACTTTCGCCGAATATATCAAGCGCGATGGGAAGCCCATGCTGGTACTATAGAAAAAGAACATTCTAGAGAGAATCGAACCCTAGACCTCGCAGCAACGAAGTGTTGTGGATAGCCATCCAAGATAATTATTCTGAGTGACTAATTTGCAGCGCTAATGTCTAAGTACTAGCCATTGTGCCAGAGCTCAACACCTTTGATTTTATTCGAACATATCTTGGAAATTTAAAACATTTTTTGAAAATGTAATTTTTTAATGTTTGAACATTTTTTGAACATCACTAACATTTTTTAAATTCAATATGGTTTAGAAAAAGAACATTTTTGAAAATTTTAACATTTTTTCAATCCCGAACATATTTTCAAATTCTGATCACTTTTTTGAACATGCGGACATTTATTCAACAATGTGAACAAATTTTGAAATTTCGATTTTTTATAAAGCGAACAAATTTGGAAACAGTGATCATTTCTTGAAAATTTTGAAACCCCTTGACAATTTTGAAACCTGAGCATTCCTTGAAATTCTCGAATGATTTTTAATCCATGAACAAAACTAGAAAAACAGGAAAAAAGTTGTGATTCAAAAAATTTCAAACCATGAACATCGTGAACATATATTGAATATCGCAAAATAATTCCTGAAAATATTTTGAATTTGTGATCAAATTTCAGAAAAAAGTGAACATTGTGAACATATATTGAATATCGCAATTTTTAAAAAAAATCGTCATTGTTTAGAAAAATAACATTTTTGAAAATGTTAACTTTTTTCGAATCCCGAACATATTTTCCAATTGTGAACACTTTTTTGAACAGTAAACATTTATTGAACAACGTGAACAAATTTACAAATTTCGTTTTTTCATAAAAGCGAACAAATTAAGAAAAAAAAGTGATCATTTCTTGAAAATTTTCAAACCTTGCATATTTTTTGGAAAAATCCTGAACATATTTGGAATTTTCTAACAAATTTCAGAAAATGGGGACATTTTTTGAAAGCATGAACATTTTTTAGAAATCCTGAACATATTTGGAACATATTGTTTTCTTAATTTATGAACAAAATTGAAAAAAAGAACATTGTAGAAATTCTGAATTCAAACTTTTTCTAAAATAGAAAAAAGAAAAGGAAAAAAATAGAACAGCATAAGGAGAATAAGAACTTGAAAAGGAAGAAAGAAGACAAGAAAGAAACAGAAACAAAAAAAAAATCTGAAAAGTCGAAAAACAAGTAGAAGGTTCCCAAAACCGGGATCATGTAGCACAGTAATCCACCAGCAGTGGGCTGGCCCATATCGCTCGCTCGCACCTGCCCTGTGCATTCCCTCGACAGTTTGCCGCAATTAGCGGTAAATAGGATATTCCCACATGAGTGACATCAGCATGATGTTGCACGTGCTGAGCTGAGCGCTCCTTCGGGAGCCTCGCAACGATCAGCGCCACTTGGCGCGCTCTCAGCCATTCGTCATGTGTCGTGCTCTGGACGCTCTCTTCGGATTTTATTTTTTTTATTTTTCTGCACGTGTTTTCGGCTTTTTAAACGGGTTTTTTGGGTCTTTTCGATGTTTTGGTTTTCTCCCGGTCTTCCTTAGCTTTTCAATCAAATTATTTTTCGAAAAATTTATTTTTTTGCATGAAAAAAACACGTTTTCTTTTTTTTCTTTCGTGAAAGTCATGGTTTTTTTCACAAGAGGCACGGTTGTGCTTGAGCGAGAGTCACGGCCATGCCTTTCGAAAAGGGAAAAACGTGTTTTCTGTTTTTTTTCTTTCGCGAGAATTACGGTTTTGCTTCCGGGAGAGGCACAGTTGTGCCTTCGAGAGTCACGGCTGTGCCTCTCGGAAAGGGAAAAACAAAACGTGTTTTCTATTTTTTTTTTCTTTCGCGAGAGTCACGATTTTGCTTCCGTGAGAAGCACGGTTGTGCTTTCGTGAGAATCACGGCCATGCCTCTCAGAAAAGGAAAAAATACGCGTTTTCTGGTTTTTTTCTTTCGCGAGAGTCACGGTTTTGCTTCCGCGAGAGGCACGGTTGTGCTTTTGCGAGAGTCACGGTTGTGCCTCTTGGAAACGGAAAAAAAAACACGTTTTCTGGTTTTTTTTCCTTCCACGAGAGTCACGGTTTTGCTTTCACAAGAGGCACGGGTGTGATTTCGTGAGAGGCCGGGTGTGCCTCTTTCGGAAAGAAAAAAAAACCGTGCTCCCGGTTTGGTTTTTTCACCCGGTTTTTTCGTTCGGTTTTTTCATGAAATTTTTTTTGTCAAAACCTATCAACATAGGATCTAGTTTTGAAGATCTCGACGCGAGGAATCTAGTGATGAAAACGGTTCGAGATTTGAATGCACGGTTTAAAAGATAAAACGTTTTGAATAAACGGATCTACAAAAAAAAGGAAAACTTTCAGGTTACGACAAGTGGCGCGCTGCATGTACGCCACTTGTCGCAACCTGAGAAAGTGGAGTGTTCTTTGCAACGAGTACTCCTTAATTAGTGATTCCGTAATACCTGCTCTCTGTAGGCGAACTGTGGATTGGACTCATTTTGGGCGACACATAGATGCACCCACATCCGAGGCCCAAATTAACTATGGTACTGAATGACTGGATTGTTACACTTCACTTTTTTTTCTATAAGTACTGCCAAATAGACTAATTTGTCTTGTCGATTTCTTCACTTTGTAACCTTGAGTGTCGTAAAGCGACAAAAGTATATCATTTTTCTAAAAAGATTGACAACCATGTGATGTACCTAGATTCATTCACGTTCTACAAAGTCTTTCCTTTTTTAATATTCTAATTTCTCTCAGTTTAATTCAGTTTGATTAGGAAGCAAATGCTTTTCAAAAATGATCTCAACCTCAAAAAGGAATTCAATTGTTAGCCCCTTTATTTATTTATAATTCGTTGAAATGGATATTGCCAGTCACTTGTACCTCATAGGATAATCTATTCCGAATCTAATTAGTACTAGGCTCATAGTGGCGGACAGGTTTAAAGGAATGGCAATACAGAGTTTGATATTAGTATTCTAGTTGTTAATTAGTATTAACTAATACTCCTTTGCTCCAAACTATAACATATTCTAATTTTTTTCCCTAAATTTATTGCGGTTTTTATGAACAAGCTACTTAATTGTATTTCTTTCGGGTGGACAAGACTCACTCGTAATCCACAAAGTGATATGATAGTTGTTCTATGGCGGAGGACACCGAGTGTTGTTGTAGGGGGTCGTCCTTCTTCTATCGGGTTTTATCTTTTTTATTGTTGTCGTAAGAGTTTTATCTTTTTTATTGTCATAAATCTGGTATCAGTGTGCCACATTGAAATGAGAGTGGCTATATCGCTATAAATGAAGGTGGGACAGATCATCCATCTCCACATATTGCTAGTTTGCTGAAAACAATCTAGCTTTTGCCAAAAGAAAGCCAAACTCTCATCTAGATGCATCTCGATTCACATTTCTTCTATATGATAATCTGCACGACCGATTCTCGTATCTGCTTATACAAGAGATTCTTTCAAAAAATAACCCTAACCCCTAGGTGGGCAAAAGATGGAGACAATATTGTCGTTGAAGCGCAGTTCATAAAAATATCTTTTATCTAAATGTCAACTTGTTTAGTGCGATTTAGATGGAGAAGCTGAGACGCCTCGTTAGGACTCCTACACCCTGCTACTTCTTGAGCTTGTGTTGGTTTTTCCCTTAAAGAGGAAAGGGTGATGCAGCACAGTAGAAATAAGTATTTCCCTCAGTTAAGAATCAAGGTACCAATCCAGTAGGAGAAACGCACAAGTCCCCAATAGATGCACCTGCACAAACAATCAAACACTTGCACCCAACACGATAAAGGGGTTGCCAATCCCTTCACGGTTACTTGTAAAGGTGAGATCTGATAGAGATAGATAGAACTAAACAAAATATAAAACATTTTTGGGTTTTTTGGTTTATAAATCTGAAAAATAAAAGATTACAAAATAGTAGATTGGAAACTAATATGATGGAAAATAGACCCGGGGGCCATAGGTTTCACTAGAGGCCTCTCTCATGAAGGCAAATAATATGGTGGGTGAACAAATTACTGTCGAGCAATTGATAGAAAAGCGTAAAGTTATGACGATATCCAAGGCAATGATTATGCAATATAGGCATCACATCCGTGTCAAGTAGACCGACTTCTGCCTGCATCTACTACTATTACTCCACACATCGACCGCTATGCAACATTCAACTAGAGTATTAAGTTCATAAAGAATGGAGCAACGTTTTAAATAAGATGACTTGATGTAGAGGAATAAACTCAAGCAATATGATAAAAAAACCATCTATTTATCCTTGATGGAAACAATTCAAAACGTGTCCCGCTACCCCAACTTTATCATTGGGTGAAATCACGCAAAATTGCACCCAAAGCTAAGCACCTCTCCTATTGTAAGAAAAACCAATCTAGTTGGCCAAACCAAACCGATAATTCGAAGAGAAATACAAAGATATCAAATCATGCAAATAAGAATTCAGAGAAGATTCAAATAATTTTCATAGATAAGCTGATCATTAAATCCACAATTCATTGGATCTCAACAAAAACACCAAAAAAGAAGATTACATCAGATGGATCTCCAAGAACATCAAGGAGAACATGGTATTGAGAATCAAATAGAGAGAAGAAGTCATCTAGCTGCTAGCTATGGACCCGTAGGTGAAAGGATCGATATGGTTGAATAGAGGGGGGGTGAATAGCCAACTAACAATTTTAGCTTTTCTTTAACAATTTAAACTTTGCATCAAAGTAGGTTGTCTAGATATGCAACTAGGTGAGCAACCTATATGATGCAACAAGGATAGGAACACAAGCAAGCAAGATATATGAAACAAATAAGCTTGCACAAGTAAAGGTACGAGATAACCAAGAGTGGAGACGGTGGAGATGAGGATGTGTTGCCGAAGTTCCTTCCCTTTGAGAGGAAGTACGTCTCCGTTGGAGCGGTGTGGAGGCACAATGCTCCCCAAGAAGCCACTAGGGCCACCGTATTCTCCTCACGCCCTCACACAATGCGAGATGCCGTGATTCCACTATTGGTGCCCTTGGAGGCGGCGACCGAACCTTTACAAACTAGGTTGGGGCAATCTCCACAACTCAATTGGAGGCTCCCAACGACACCACGAAGCTTCACCACAATGGACTATGGCTTCGCGGTGACCTCAACCATCTAGGATGCTCAAACACCCAAGAGTAACAAGATCCTCAAGGGATTAGTGAGGGGAATCAAATATCTCTTGGTGGAAGTGTAGATCGAGGCCTTCTCAACCACTCCCGAGCAAATCAACAAGTTTGGTCGGCTAGGGAGTGAGATCGGGCGAAAATGGAGCTTAGAGCAATAATGGAGCTTGGGGGTGGAAGAGGTAAGTCAACGGGGAAGAAGGGGACCCCTTATATAGTGTGGGACAAAGATCCAACCGTTACCCACCAACCAGCCCGCGGCCAGCGGTACTACCGCGCCTGGCCAGTGGTACTACCGCAAGGCCGCGCGGTACTACTGCTTGCAACCAAGAGGTACTACCGCACGCCTGTGCGGTACTACCGTACCGACCCACGGTACTGCCGCAACCCCAGCGACAGTAAAGATAAACAGACGCGCAGGAACTGGGGCGGTACTTCCGCAAGCGTGGTACTACTGCCTGACTGCCTGACCGTGGTAGGTGCGGATGTAAAAAATTGCATCCACCCCTACTACTGCGAAGGGGCGGCACTAGCTTGGTGGGCAGCGGTAGTGCGGCTCCAGGGGAGCGGTACTACCGTGGGCACCTGCGGTACTACCGCACCACCGCGCGGTACTACCGCGAATGCGTACGGTACTACCGCTTTCCTGGGAGCAGTACTACCGCGACCAACCACAGCAGCCAGACAAGGGAGGCAAGAAAACGAAGGAAGCTCCAAGGAAAAAGGAGGGGACAAGAAGGAGACGTGTACGTGATGACTCCACCCAAACCTTTCCAACGCGGACCCCCTCTTAATAGTACGGCTTTCCTACGACTCAAATCCACCAAAAAGAAATGTAGAAAAGACGCCGTCTTCATCAGTCTTCGAGGGGCACCCAACCGTCTTGTGCCTAGCAATGAAGTGTCTGGAATACTCAAGGCACACGATTAGTCCGCAAATGCGTTGTCATCAACCACCAAAACACTTAGGGATAAATATGCCCTTACAGTAGGTCTGTGGTAAACTACTCACGCTTCATTGGAAGGGCAATAGAGTTGATGTAGATGCCCTCCGTGATCGGATCCCCTCTGGCAGGATGCCAAAAAAGCCCCCAAGATGAGATCTCACGGGAACGGAATGTTGCGGTGGTGGAAAAGTGTTTTCATGGATGCTTCTGGTGGTTCTGGAATATATGTGAATATATAGGAGGAAGAGCTATGTCAGGGGAGTCCCAAGGGGCCCTCAAGGTAGGGGTCGCGCCCTCCACCCTTGCCACCGCCTCGCGACTCTTCTGGCTTGGACTCCAAGTCCCCTGGGTGTCTTCTGGTCCAAGAAAAATCATCGTGAAATTTTATTCCGTTTGGACTCCGTTTAGTATTCCTTTTCAACGAAGCTCAAAAACAAGGAAAAACAGAAAGTGGCATTGGACTCTAGGTTAATAGGTTAGTCCCCAAAATAATATAAAATAGCATATTAATGCATATAAAACATCTTAAAGAGATAATACAATAGCATGGGACAATAAAAAATTATAGATACGTTGGAGACGTATCACACCCGTAGACGGAACTCCTACTGCCGTAGACTTGTCACGAGGGTGGCTCAGTACACGGAGATCATGCTTGCCTATGTCGAAAGCGCTCGAGCAGCCACTAAGAGTTCGGGCATATGCTGCAGTGCTCGGGCATACGTCGATAGCACTGCAGCATATGTCGAGAGCGTGAGAACAGCCACCGAGAGCACTAGAGAAGCCACCGAGAGTGCGCGAGCAGCCGCCGAGAGTGCGTGAGTAGCCATCAAAGCTGCGAGAACAGCCCAGGAAGAGATCACGAAGATGATGGAAGGCGAGACAAGTCATGATGGATACAACCACGATACGTCGGCAACCATCGAGCTGTCCCTTGGGCTCTATGAGGGAGTCCTGGATTAGGGGGTCCTCGGACAGCCGGACTACTTTGGCCGGACTGTTGGACTATGAAGATACAAGATTGAAGACTTCGTCCCGTGTCCGGGTGGGACTCTCCTTTGCGTGGAAGGCAAGCTTGGCGATTCGGATATGTAGATCTCCTCCCTTGTAACTGACTCTGTGTAACCCTAGCCCCCTCCCGTGTCTATATAAACCAGAGGGTTTAGTCTGTAGGACAACAATAATCAGAATCATAGGCTAGCTTCTAGGGTTTAGCCTCTATGATCTCGCGGTAGATCAGCTCTTGTAATACTCATATCATCAAGATCAATCAAGCAGGAAGTAGGGTATTACCTCCATCGTGAGGGCCCGAACCTGGGTAAACATCGTGTCCCCTGCCTCCTGTTACCATCCGCCTTAGACGCACAGTTCGGGACCCCCTAGCCGAGATCCGCCGGTTTTGACACCGACATTGGTGCTTTCATTGAGAGTTCCACTGTGCCGTCATGATAAGGCTTGATGGCTCGTCTTGTTGTCAAGGACAACATTACCTCGGGGGGAGCCCTGGCTAAAGGCCAAACTCTCCGACTAGGCGACTTCGTCATGACCGCCCCTCCGGCCATCGCGCCGATGATGACTTCTCGGGTCATCAAAAACAACCTCCACGCAGGCTCGGGATTCGCCGAGCAGATGGATCCAGTAGAGCTCTCTTCTCTGAACGAGCTCTTGGATCGCATCGTCGCCCTGGGAGTCGCAACGGACTATGATCGGATCGGGCTTCAACCCGACCTAAGGGAGATTAACTCTCCGCCGGTCACCCATCAGATAGAGGTGGTGGAGGAGCAGTGTAGCAATTCTTCCTCTAGTTTGAGGACAAATATGTCCGGATTCCCGAGATCTCCGAGCCGGACACCCGTCCACGGGAGGACATGGCCCAAGCTTTGAACCTAGAATCAGACAGCGGGCCAGAACTATTGGGCAACATCCTGGAGTCCGGACTGCCAAGCTCGGAAACCCCTCCGCTCCTGGGTCTCAGATCGGGTCAGGGTTTGGACCTAAATCTACCCACCCACCCAGATTCAAGTGATCTTTCCCACATAAGACAAGAGCCCCAAGAGACAGTACATCACTATTGGGCCAGATTCCTCCTTGTAATGAGCAAGGTCAAGGACTGTCGCGAGGAAGACACAATTTCATTCTTTTGCAAAAATTGCACAGACAAGGGAATTCTCAACGCCATAAGTCGCCGTGACATAGCACACTTTGCTGACTTGGCAGCCATAGTACGGAAGTACTGTGCGATGGAAAGCGCCTGGAAAACCTAAACAAATTTCTGGTACCCTCCGGCTCTCACTAAACCCTTTGTCCGAACTAAAAGGGTGTACCCTCGTAAGTCACCTGATCCAACTACAAAGAAGCAAAAACCCACTACAGAGCACAGAACTGTATTGGAGGGATGGCTCAATGGGCCATGCAAAATTCACAGTACAGTAGATACCATGCCAACACACAACCTTAGAGCATGTTGGATACTCCGGCAGGTGGCCAAGAGTGGCGAGGATATCCTCATCAACAATACGGCAGAGCACCATCAGGTGGAAAACAACAATACTGTATTGACAGTCTTCGAGACCTTCGCCTCAAATAATAGGCGCAAACGAACACTCTGCAGCCTTGCCGAAGTCTGCCACATTGCAACAATAGATCCATGGAACTACACGGTCATAACCTTCAATGCCAGTGACGAACCTCAATTCCGAACAGCCCGAGCACCAGCCGCTCTGGTCCTTAGTCCAATTGTGGACGGCTTCCGGCTTACTAAAGTGCTCATGGACGGTGGCAGCGAATTAAACCTCATCTACGAGGAAACTCTTAGAAAAATGGAAATAGACAAGAGCCGCATTGAGCAAAGCAGCACGACCTTCAGAGGAATCATCCCTAGCCGGGAGGCATGATGTGCAGGAAAAATCACACTAGATGTGGTATTCGGCACACCGGAGAATTATAGGTCCGAAGAAATCACATTCCAAGTGGCCCCGTTCAGTAGCGGATACCACGCGCTTTTAGGGCGGGAAGCATTCACGATCTTCCAAGCTATACCCCATTACGGGTACATGAAGCTCAAAATGCCCGGGCCCAACGGAATCATCACTCTGGCTAGTGATCCGGACATAGCACTCCGCGCCGAAAATAAAACCGCCGCACTAGCCCTCGAGGCGTTATCCTAAGCCCTCGTGGCCGAAGAACTAACTGCATTGCGCTCCACGGTGGACAGGGACGACGTGATACTCGACAAAAGACCCAAGTCCACCTCTTTTAAACCAGCGGACGAAATAGTCAAATTCCAGGTCCACCCAATGGACCCTACCAAAACAGAATCCATCGGGGCACAACTAAACCCCACAACAGACGTAGCACTGTGGGAGTTCTTGCGCGAGAATTGGGACATCTTCGCTTGGCATCCCCCAGACATGCCAGGAATCCCACGGAGGCTGGCCGAGCATAGCCTTAACATCCTAAAGGGGTTCAAGCCGGTCAAGCAGACTCTTCGACGTTTCTCTGAGCCTAAGTGACAAGCCATGGGAGAAGAGCTAGCCAAGTTACTCGAGGCCGGATTCATTAGAGAAATAAAACATCCGGACTGGCTAGCAAACCTGGTGATGGTACCAAAGAAAGACAAATCCTGGCGCCTGTGTGTCGATTTCAAGGACCTTAATAAGGCTTGCCCCAAGGACCCCTCCCCCTCCCCCGCATCGATCAAATTATCGATGGTACCGCAGGACACGACTCATTGTGCTTCCTCGATGCATACTCCAGATACCATTAAATAAATATGGCGGAGCCCGATCAAGCCGCAACGGCATTTATCACTTCATAGAGCCCCTTCTATTTCAACATGATGCCTTTTAGGCTCAAAAACGCCGGTGCAACCTATCAACGCATGATTCAGACATGCCTGGAAACACAAATCAGCAAAATAGTGGAGGCATACGTAGACGATGTGGTCATTAAAACAAGACACGTCGAATCCTTAATAGACGACTTGAGGCTCACATTCGACAACCTCCGAACATATGACATTAAGCTCAATCCGGAAAAATGCATTTTCGGCATGCCAGCTGGAAAGCTCTTGGGCTTCATCGTCTCCAATAGAGGAATTGAAGAAAATCCGGCTAAAATCCGAGCCTTGTCATAGTTGGCTATCCCAACAGACCTCAAACAAATCCAGAAGTTAACCGGATGCGTGGCTGCCTTAAGCCGCTTCATCTCTTGATTAGGAGAAAAGGCACTACCTCTTAACCGCCTTCTTTGACGCACCGAACACTTCGAGTTGACGGATGCGGCCACGGCCGGATTGGAAGAAATAAAGGCCGTATTGGCCACCAACCCAATCTTGGCCGCGCCAAATGTCGGCGAACCAATACTGTTATATATAGCGACAACACACCAAGTTGTAAGCGCAGTGCTCGTCGTCGAACGAGTGACGGACGGACATAAGTTCCGCTTCAAAAGCCGGTATACTACGTATCCACCGTCCTCACTCCATGCAAATCACGGTACCCACATTAGCAAAAGATAGCATACGCGGTCTTCATGGCATCCTGAAAACTATGACACTACTTTCAAGAGTGTTCAATCACGGTGGCCTCCGAAGTACCACTCAACGACATAATAAATAACCACGATGCCACGGGCCGGATTGCTAAATGGGCTATCGAGCTCCTCCCATTCGACATAACATATAAACCACGGTGAGCCATTAAGTCACAGGTACTAGCTGATTTCGTCGCTGAATGGATGGAAGCCGAACTCCCTAAAGAGTACAACGCGTACTCCAATTGGATCATGCACTTTGACGGCTCTAAGATGCTGGCTGGTCTGGGGCAGGCGTCGTCCTGACATCCCCCACCGGAGATACAGTCTAGTACGTACTCCAAATATTATACACAGACTCTAACAATGCAGCAGAATATGAGGCCCTGTTGCATGGTCTCCGGATGGCAGTCTCCATGGGCATTCAACGCCTTGAGGTGCGGGGGGATTCGAACCTCGCAATATCTCAAATAAACGGGGACTTTGACGCCAAGGACCCAAAAATGGCGGCTTACCACAATGTCGTCCTCAAAATGTCAGCTCAGTTCGAGGGCCTCGAATTCCACCATGTGGTTCGAGAAAACAATCAAGCGACGGATATCCTCGCTCGCATTGGTGCTAAGCGCGACCCTGTCCCACCTAATATCTTCTTGGAAAGGCTGTTTAAGCCATCTGTGGTGTGGGATGGGGAGTCCGGCAGTAACAGTATGGATCCGGCCACAACATCAGACCCCGAACACTCTGACGTAACCGGGGGCTCTGCCACCGAAATAACACCTTCGGCCCACGTGATCATGGCCGTCATCGCCCCGTGGACAGAACCCTTCTTGGCTTATCTAACTAGGCAAGAACTCCCTGATGACCCAAACGAGGCACGTTGCATTGTGCGGCGGTCTAAAGCCTACAAGGTCTACGAGGAAGAGCTTTATAAGAAAAGCACTACCGGAGTACTTCAAAGGTGCATCTCTGAAGAGGAAGGACGGCAACTGTTGGCAGAAATTCATGCTGGACTTGGCGGCCACCACGCCGCAGCTCGGGCCCTTGTAAGCAAGGCCTTCCGTACAGGTTTTTACTGGCTGAGAGCCCGAGCGGACGCACAGGACCTCGTTCAACGTTGCGTCGGTTGCCATTTTTTTCCAAACCAAAGCCACATGCCGCCTACCTCTCTCCAAACAATCCCCATTACCTGGCCCTTTGCGTTCTGGGGGCTCGATATGGTCGGACCCCTTAAAGGGGGAAGCCATAAGAAAAAAAATACCTTTTGGTTATGGTGGATAAATTCACCAAATGGATAGAGGTCAAACCAGTTAAAACGGCCGAGTCCGAACCAGTGATAGACTTCATATCCGAGGTTGTACACCGTTACGGTGTCCCCCATAGCATCATCACCGATAATGGCTCGAACTATACAGCCGACGATGTAAAAACTTGGTGCAGCAAAATGGGCATTAAGCTCGATTACGCCTCTGTCTATTACCCGCAAACTAACGATCAAGTCGAGCGAGCAAATTGTCTTATCATGAGCGGCATTAAACCCAGATTAGTGCCATCCTTGAAGGAGTTAGACACGCACTGGGTGGAGGAGCTTGACTCCGTATTATGGGGGCTGCGGACCACGCCAAATCGCACTACTTGATACACACCATTCTTTATGGTGTACGGCGCAGAGGCGGTATTGCCCTGCGACATTATTCATGACTCACCTCGAGTGCGCATGTACGAAGAGAAAGAAGCCGAGCTTGATCGACATGACAGTTTGGATGCCCTGGAGGAGGAGCATGACGTGGCAAAAGCTCGCTCCGCATTCTATCAGCAACAGGCTCGACGGTATCAAAGCAGACAAGTACGGGCCAAAACTTATAACGTTTGCGAACTCGTTCTACGCCTACCGGAGAAGAAAAAGGACAAACTCAAGCCCAAATGGGAAGGTCCCTTCGTCATCGACAAAGTTCTGACCGGTGGAGCATACCGCCTGCGGGATGCATCGGACAATCGGCTCGAGCCAAACCCATGGAACGCAGCCAGACTTCGAAGGTTCTATGCCTAGCGCCGGACTATGTGTTCGTCCCCTTACCTCCATCAATTTTTTATATCCATTATCTGTTTTTTCTTTCTTTCTTTCTTCCCTTTTCCTTCACGAACCTAAAAAGGTTAAAATGTGTCTTAACTTCACAATCAGCGTGCTTATTATACCTGGGGGCTTCCTATACAGAAGGTTAATATAACTATGTTCCGGGCTCTATGCCCCCGCACATGTGTTACTCTTCCACATGTACCTTTTCTTCGCCATTATATGCATCAATATGACTTAAGTTTTGTCCAAGCTGGGTTGCCTGGCTCTTGTGTTTATGCCCTACGTTCTCGTTAATTCGGCTAGGGCATAAGGGGAGCACCTCTGCGATTGTTACTGCCGGGTCAGCCGGATGTGTACCTTAGACTGAAAGCTGGCGTTCTTAAGGGAATATTCAGTCGGTGGACAAAAGATGACTTTTATTTATCATAATACATGCCCCCAGATGTCTATATCCCGCGTTTCTTTTCGCAGTTCAGACATGCACATTAATGCATGCGTACCCAAGGAAAGGAACCCTTAACGGAACTATTCTCCCTGGAAGATGTTTCTTACTATCCATGTAATATAACATAGCTAGTTGGGTACTTGTCTGTTCAAGCACTTATGACCCCTACGCCTGGTTTCCACGCATACCCCGGTTTTTACATAACCGAGCAGGTATTCGGATAAACTCCAGACTGTCGAGTCTGGAGGTTGAAGCGAAAAGGTCCACCATGACAAATGATTTACAATCCGGCTAGAGACAATATATGTCAATTGAAGTACACAGTCACTTAGACTGACTATATTCTTCTTCTATACCATCCAACGGACTGTCTAGCCTACAATCCTGTTGGGAATACTTTACGGCTAATTTAACCTAGTCATACACAAAACTGACGGGGATCTCTTTCCCATCTGACCCCATAGGTCCGACCTCGGCCATGTGGTTCGGGTCTGCCTTGGTATATCACGTCTTCACCATGGCCCAGGCTTTCCTTGCACCTTGTCGGCAGGCTGATATCTTTCATAATCGGAAGCGCCGCCGCGCTCCCTTGAGCATCTCTACCAGCTCCCCCATGCCTCCTGGGAGGGAGGCGGATGGCCACAAGGCTTGGGCAATGCCCCGCATCACCTGCCGAACTTGTTCGTGCAGCTGTAAAAGCTCGGGCAGAAGATCACCCGCCAACCCGGGCGTCTCCTCTGCGGGACGACCCGTCAGCATACCTACAGACATAACTCTGTTAGCCGGTTTCCTCGCCGAACTCTATAAAAGTTCGTTCAAGCACTTACTAAAAATGCCGCGTCGAAGCCTCTTATTGTCCTTTACGGAGTCAGCGAGCTGGGCCCGAACATCGCTCAGTTCAACGCCCAGCTGGGTATTGGCATCTTGGAGATAGTTTCTCTCCCGCCTGACCTGTGTAAGCACGCGCTCGCCAGCCTTTAACTGTCGTTGAGCATGTTGCTCATCCCCTCGCACGACCTCCGGATTCACTCTGGGATCATCTGTAGAATCTATTGTTAGATTTGCATACATGCCGAATACTAACTGGTACATGCCATTCTTTTAGACAGAAACAAGTGTTACCAGAGGGGGCCTTCCGGACTCCTTCATGGCGGCAACTGCAGCCCGTAGCTGGGCTTTGCACTCCTCCAGCTCTTGAGACAATTGGGAATTCTTCTCTGTAAGAACCTACGCAAACAATGATCCTTAAATCAGTTGTGCCAACTGTTTCAAGTCTCAGGGGCTACTGATATACATAATTATTAGATTTTCTTACCCGTATATCCTTCACATACTGGTCCGTGGCTCGGGCAGACCACTTTGAGCAGCTCGGATATACGCATCTCCTGAGTTGAAGGCATCGAACGCCTCTTGAGAGAAACAAGCATCGCGGAGTACGGCCCGACGATGCCTGTGATTCATGGTGCTCTCCACTTCAGAATGCATAGCGGACAGTCTATCCGCATCCTCTGTAGGAGGAACATCCAATGTTGGCCCCACATTAGCATCTGCCTCTAAGTCCGGCTCTGGGGCCCGGCTGGTGGAAGCTTGGCCAGCAGGCTCTCCGGATATGGTCCGGCGAGCGTTTTTCCTGTCAGGAACCATGGACATTATTATATTTTAAAATACGACAACCGCGGAGCGGGGTTCTTTTTCATACCTTTGCGACAGCGTCTCAGTCCTAACCGCCTTCCTTTTTAGCCTACCCGGCAACGGTGCTCCTTGTTGGCGAGTCACCGCGGGTTCGGCATGGCGTCTCGAGGGCCTTCCCTATAAGACACCATATGTGTACGGTAGGTGAAGTGCAAAAATAAAAAAGGGGAATCCTTCTCGGAAGTTGGGACTTCGGTTTTACTTACATGTGATGCAGGGAGCAGTCCAGGATAATCGGCTATGATGGCCACCAAGGCACCATTGCAGCTTAATTGATAGAACGTCCTGTCGGTGAGCTCCACAAATGTGTCCGGATCTTCTTTGAGTCCGGGGTCGAGGGCCTGGTCAGGGTCCTCTGGTTGTGGAGGCGGGTTGTGGATCTCCCGTACGGCTTTTCGCACTTCCTGCTATGAAATAGCAAGGTAAATACTCATGACGAAGAATGCAGGAAGGTCTGGAGTAGAGAATAGCAGCTCACCCAGTTTGGGGGATTGTACATGGAGAATCCGTCTCGTGGCTTGATGCGGATGAACTCCTCTTCCTCTCCCTTATATAGATTGGACCGTATTTTTGCTAGAGCAGCGGCGGAGTCCGGTCCCTTACGACCGCAGAGGGTGGCATCGTCTTCTCCGTTGAAGTGCCACATGGGTTGTCCCCGATATTGAAGTGGTTGCACCCCCCGCATTATACATATTGACATAACCTCGATTATTGTCAATCCTGATTTGGTCAGCGTCTTCATCTGGCCCATCAGGTAAAGGACCTCTCTGTCATCTTCCTCCTGGGGGTCCCGAGGGCGCCAGTTGCGGCATTTCTTCAGAGGGGCATTATTGAACTCAGGAAGGTCCATCCGAGTAGGATCCGGAAGAGGGACGTCCTCCATATAAAACAACTCCGAAGGCCAGTCTTTAGATGTCTTCTTCGGAGTACCGGACAGGTATCCGGTCCCGGCGATGCGCCATATCTCGGCTCCGCCCACTTGATATAATGACCCCTCCTGTGAACAGGGTACGAGGCAGAATAGCCTCTTCCATAGCTCGAAATGAGCTTCGCAGCCCAAAAACAGCTCGCAAAAGGCGACGTAACCAGCGATATGTAATATGGAGGCGGGAGTAAAGTTATGCAGCTGGAGGCCGTAGAACTCCAGGAGCCCGCGGAGGAATGGATGGATTGGAAATCCAAGCCCCCTTAGTAAGTAAGGGACAAGGCATACCCGCTCCCCCATGGATGGGTTGGGAAAACTCTCTGCTTGCTCCCCACCGTTGTAAGTAACAAGTCCGACTCGAACGGGGACCATATACGCTGGCGGGAGAAACCCCCGGGTCTGTAACTCTACTAATTGACCATGGGGGACGGAACACTTCTTCCAATCACTTGGCTTAGGGCTACGGGAGAGAGAGGAGGAGCTGCGATGGCCGGCCATGATGGGATGGACTTTTCCGGGCGCGCTCTGTTGGATGTTCACTGTGGGAGGATGGTGTGATCTGGATCTAAGGATCCACGCCTCTTAAATAGACGATTTGCTCGCATGGTTAGGGTGGCAAGTGTAAAAATGCCCCGACTTCTCGCATTCGCTCGACACGTGGAGGATAGCCATTATTAGGCGCAGAAGCCAAGGAGTGCAACATTCATGGGAAGTCGGACACTACTAGATAGGTATTCAGAATTTGGAGAAGAACCCGCCTTGCAATACCGAAGACAATCTGTGCGTCGGACTCATCGTCATTGAAGCCTGGTTCGGGGGCTACTGAGGGGGTCCTGGATTAGGGGGTCCTCGAACAGCCGGACTACTTTGGCCGGACTGTTGGACTATGAAGATACAAGATTGAAGAGTTCGTCCCGTGTCCGGGTGGGACTCTCCTTTGCGTGGAAGGCAGGCTTGGCGATTCGGATATGTAGATCTCCTCCCTTGTAACTGAAGGAAATATGCCCTAGAGGCAATAATAAAGTTATTATTTATTTCCTTATTTCATGATAAATGTTTATTATTCATGCTAGAATTGTATTAACCGGAAACATAATACATGTGTGAATATATAAACAAACAGAGTGTCACTAGTATGCCTCTACTTGACTAGCTCGTTAATCAAAGATGGTTATGTTTCCTAACCATGAGCAAAGAGTTGTTATTTGATTAACGAGGTCACATCATTAGTTGAATGATCTGATTGACATGACCCATTCCATTAGCTTAGCACCCGATCGTTTAGTATGTTGCTATTGCTTTCTTCATGACTTATACATGTTCCTATGACTATGAGATTATGCAACTCCCGTTTGCCGGAGGAACACTTTGTGTGCTACCAAACGTCACAACGTAACTGGGTGATTATAAAGGAGCTCTACAGGTGTCTCCAAAGGTACATGTTGGGTTGGCGTATTTCGAGATTAGGATTTGTCACTCCGAATGTCAGAGAGGTATCTCTGGGCCCTCTCGGTAATGCACATCACTTAAGCCTTGCAACTAATGAGTTAAGTTGCGGGATGATGTATTACGGAACGAGTAAAGAGACTTGCCGGTAACGAGATTGAACTAGGTATTGGATACCGACGATCGAATCTCAGGCAAGTAACATACCGATGACAAAGGGAACAACGTATGTTGTTATGCGGTCTGACCGATAAAGATCTTCGCAGAATATGTAGGAGCCAATATGGGCATCCAGGTCCCGCTATTGGTTATTGACCGGAGACGTGTCTCGGTCATGTCTACATTGTTCTCGAACCCGTAGGGTCCGCACGCTTAAGGTTACGATGACAGTTATATTATGAGTTTATGCATTTTGATGTACCAAAGGTTGTTCGGAGTCTCGGATGTGACCACGGACATGACGAGGAGTCTCGAAATGGTCGAGACATAAAGATTGATATATTGGAAGCCTATGTTTGGATATCGGAAGTGTTCCGGGTGAAATCGGGATTTTACCGGAGTACCGGGAGGTTACCGGAACCCCCCGGGAGCTATATGGGCCTTAATGGGCCTTAGTGGAAGAAGAGGAGAGGCAGCCAGGGCTGGGCCGCGCGCCCCTCCCCCCTAGTCCGAATAGGACAAGGAGAGAGGGGGCCGGCGCCCCCCTCCTTCTCTCTCTCTCTTTTCCCACCTCGCGAATCCTATTCCAACTAGGATTGGGGGAGAAGTCCTACTGCCGGAGGGAGTAGGACTCCTCCTGGCGCGCCCTATGATGGCCGGCCGGCCTCCCCCTCTTGAGCCTTTATATACGGAGGCAGGGGCACCCTAGAGAAGGACAAGTTGATCCACATGATCATATTCTTAGCCGTGTGCGGCGCCCCCTGCCACCATAGTCCTCGATAATATTGTAGCGGTGCTTAGGCGAAGCCCTGCGACAGTAGTACATCAAGATCGTCACCACGCCGTCGTGCTGACGGAACTCTTCCCCGACACTTTGCTGGATCGGAGTCCGGGGATCGTCATCGAGCTGAACGTGTGCTAAAACTCGGTGGTGCCGTAGTTTCGGTGCTTGATCGGTTGGGCCGTGAAGACGTACGACTACATCAACCAAACGCTTCCGTTGTCGATCTACAAGGGTACGTAGATCACACTCTCCCCTTGTTGCTATGCATCACCATGATCTTGCGTGTGCGTAGGAATTTTTTTGAAATTACTACGAAACCCTACAGTGGCATCCGAGCCTAGGTTTTATGTGTTGATGTTATATGCACGAGTAGAACACAAGTGAGTTGTGGGCGATATAAGTCATACTGCTTACCAGCATGTCATACTTTGGTTCGGCGGTATTGTTGGACGAAGCGGCCCAGACCGACATTACGCGTACGCTTACGCGAGACCGGTTCTCCCGACGTGCTTTGCACAAAGGTGGCTAGCGGGTGTCAGTTTCTCCAACTTTAGTTGAACCGAGTGTGGCTACGCCCGGTCCTTGCGAAGGTTAAAACAACACCAACTTGACAAACTATCGTTGTGGTTTTTGATGCGTAGGTAAGAACGGTTCTTGCTAAGCCCATAGCAGCCACGTAAAACTTGCAACAACAAAGTAGAGGACGTCTAACTTGTTTTTGCAGGGCATGTTGTGATGTGATATGGTCAAGACGTGATGAGATATAAGTTGTTGTATGAGATGATCATGTTTTGTTGAAGTTATCGGCAACTGGCAAAATCCTTATGGTTGTCTCTCTATTGCATAAGATGCAAGTGCCCAATAACTGCTTTACTTTATCGCTATGCGATAGCAATAGTTGCAAGAGCAATTGTTGGCGAGACGACCACGTGACGACACATTGATATAAATCAAGATGATGGAGATCATGGTGTCATGCCGGTGACGATAGAGATCATAACAGTACTTTGGAGATGGAAATCAAAGGCGCAAGATGATGATGGCCATATCATGTCACATATTTTGATTGCATATGATGTTTATCTTTTATACATCTTATTTTGCTTAGTTTGACGGTAGCATTTTAAGATGATCTCTCACTAATTATCAAGAAGTGTTCTCCCTGAGTATGCACCGTTGCGAAAGTTCTTCGTGCTGAGACACCACGTGATGATCGGGTGTGATAGGCTCTACGTTCAAATACAACGGGTGCAAAACAGTTGCACACACGGAATACTCAGGTTATACTTGACGAGCCAAGCATATACAGATATGGCCTCGGAACACGGAGACCGAAAGGTCGAGCGTGAATCATATAGTAGATATGATCAACATAGTGATGTTCACCAATGAAACTGCTCCATCTCACGTGATGATCGGACATGGTTTAGTTGATTTGGATCACGTGATCACTTAGAGGATTAGAGGGATGTCTATCTAAGTGGGAGTTCTTAAGTAATATGATTAATTGAACTTAAATTTATCATGAACTTAGTCCTGGTAGTATTTTGCAAATTATGTTGTAGATCAATAGCTCGCATTGTTGCTTCCGTGTGTTTATTTTGATATGTTCCTAGAGAAAATTGTGTTGAAAGATGTTAGTAGCAATGATGCGGATTGGATCCGTGATCTGAGGTTTATCCTCATTGCTGCACAGAAGAATTATGTCCTTGATGCACCGCTAGGTGACGGACCTATTGCAGGAGCAGATGCAGACGTTATGAACGTTTGGCTAGCTCAATATGATGACTACTTGATAGTTTAGTGCACCATGCTTAATGGCTTAGAATCGGGACTTCAAAGACGTTTTGAACGTCATGGAACATATGAGATGTTCCAGGAGTTGAAGTTAATATTTCAAGCAAATACCCGAGTTGAGAGATATGAAGTCTCCAACAAGTTCTATAGCTAAAAGATGGAGGAGAATCGCTAAACTAGTGAGCATGTGCCCAGGTTGTCTGAGTACTACAATCGCTTGAATCAAGTGGGAGTTAATCTTCCAGATAAGATAGTGATTGGCAGAATTCTCTAGTCACCATCACCAAGTTAGTAGGACTTCGTGATGAACTATGATATGCAAGGGATAACGGAAACGATTCCCAAGCTCTTCGTAATGCGGAAATTGATAAAGGTAGAAATAGAAAAAAAAACATCAAGTGTTGATGGTAGACAAGACCACTAGTTTCAAGAAAAGGGCAGAGGGAAGAAGGGGAACTTCAACAAGAACAGCAAGCAAGTTGCTGCTCAAGTGAAGAAGCCCAAGTCTGATCCTAAGCCTGAGATTAAGTGCTTCTACTGCAAAGGGACTGGTCACTGGAAGCGGAACTACCCCAAGTGATTGGCAGATAAGAAGGATGGCAAAGTGAACATAAGTATATTTGATATACATGTTATTGATGTGTACTTTACTAGTGTTTATAGCAACCCCTCAGTATTTGATACTAGTTCAGTTGCTAAGATTAGTAACTCGAAACGGGAGTTGCAGAATAAAGACTAGTTGAGGGTGAAGTGATGATGTGTGTTGGAAGTGGTTCCAAGATTGATATGATCATCATCGCACGCTCCCTATACTTTCGGGATTAGTGTTGAACCTGAATAAGTGTTATTTGGTGTTTGCATTGAGCATGAATATGATTTGATCATGTTTATTGTAATACGGTTATTCATTTAAGTAAGAGAATAAATTGTTGTTCTGTTTACATGAATAAAACCTTATATGGTTACACACCCAATGAAAATAGTTCGTTGGATCTCGATCGTAGTGATACACATAATCATAATATTGAAACCAAAAGATGCAAAGTTAATAATGATAGTGCAACTTATTTGTGGCACTGCCGTTTAGGTCATATTGGTGTAAAGCGCATGAAGAAACTCCATGCTGATGGGATTTTGGAATCACTTGATTATGAATCACTTGATGATTGCGAACCATGCCTCATGGGCAAGATGACTAAGACTCCGTTCTCCGGAGCGAGCAACTGACTTATTGGAAATAATACATACTGATGTATGCGGTCCGATGAGTGTTAAGGCTCACGGCAAGTATCGTTATTTTCTTAACTTCACAGATGATTTGAGCAGATATGGGTATATCTACTTGATGAAACATAAGTCTGAAACATTTGAAAAGTTCAAAGAATTTCAGAGTGAAGTGGAAAATCATCGTGACAAGAAAATAAAGTTTCTACGATCTGATCGCGGAGACAAATATTTGAGTTACGAGTTTGGTCTTCAATTAAAACAATGTGGAATAGTTTCACAAACTCATGCCACATGGAACACCACAGCATAATGGTGTGTCCGAACGTCATAACCGTACATTATTGGATATAGTGCAATCTATGATGTTTCTTACCGATTTACCACTATTGTTTTGGGGTTATGCATTAGAGACAGCTGCATTCACGTTAAATAGGGCACCATCTAAATCCGTTGAGACGACACCGTGTGAACTATGGTTTGGCAAGAAACCTAAGCTGTCGTTTCTTAAAGTTTGGAGTTGCGATGCTTATGTGAAAAAGTTTCATCTCGATAAGCTCAAACTCAAATCGGAGAAATATGTCTTCATAGGATACCCAAAGGAGACAGTTGGGTACACCTTCTATCACAGATTCGAAGGAAAGACATTCATTGCTAAGAATGGATCCTTTCTAGAGAAGGAGTTTCTCTCGAAAGAAGTGAGTGGGAGGAAAGTAGAAAACTTGATAAGGTAATTGTACCTTCTCCCTTATTGGAAAATAATTCATCACAGAAATCTGTTCCTGTGACTACTACACCAATTAGTGAGGAAGCTAATGATGATGATCATGTAACTTCAGATCAAGTTACTACCGAATCTCGTAGGTAAACCAGAGTAAGATCCGCACCAGAGTGGTACGGTAATCCTATTCTGGAGGTCATGTTACTTGACCATGACGAACCTACGAACTATGAGGAAGCGATGATGAGCCCAGATTCCGATAAATGGCTTGAGGCCATGAAATCTGAGATAGGATCCATGTATGAGAACAAAGTGTGGACTTTGGTGGACTTGCCCGAGGATCGGCAAGCCATTGATAATAAATGGATCTTCAAGAGGAATACAGACACGGATAGTAGTGTTACTATCAACAAAGCTAGAATTGTCGCAAAAAGGTTTTCGACAAGTTCAAGGTGTTGACTACGATGAGAGTTTCTCACTCGTATCTATGCTTAAGTCTGTCCGAATCATGTTAGCAATTGCCGCATTTTATGAAATCTGGCAAATGGATAAACAAAACTGCATTCCTTAATGGATTTATTAAAGAAGAGTTGTATATGATGCAACTAGAAGGTTTTGTCAATCCGAAAGGTGCTAACAAAATGTGCAAGCTCCAGCGATCCATCTGTGGACTGGTGCAAGCATCTCGGAGTTGGAATATATGCTTTGATGAGTTGATCAAAGCATATAGTTTTATATAGACTTGCGGTGAAGCCTGTATTTACAAGAAAGTGAGTGGGAGCACTACAGCATTTCTGATAAGTATATGTGGATGACATGTTGTTGATCAGAAATAATGTAGAATTATTCTGTAAAGCATAAAGGAGTGTTTGAAAGGAGTTTTTCAAAGAAAGACTTCAGTGAAGCTGCTTACATATTGAGCTTCAAAATCTATAGAGATAGATCAAGACGCTTGATAAGTTTTTTCAATGAGTACATACCTTGACAAGATTTTGAAGTAGTTCAAAATGGAGCAGTCAAAGAAAGAGTTCTTGCCTGTATTACAAGGTGTGAAGTTGAGTAAGACTCAAAGCCCGACCACGGCAGAAGATAGAAAGAGAATGAAAGTCATTCCCTATGCCTTGGCCATAGGTTCTATAAAGTATGTCATGCTGTGTACCAGATCTATTGTATACCATACACTGTGTTAAGAGAGGGAGTACAATAGTGATCTAGGAGTAGATCACTGGACAGCGGTCAGAATTATCCTTAGTGAAATAAGGATATGTTTCTCGATTATGGACGTGACAAAAAGGTTCATCGTAAAGGGTTACGTCGATGCAAGTTTTTGACACTGATCCAGATGATTCTAAATCTCAATCTAGATACATATTGAAAGTGGGAGCAATTAGCTAGAGTAGCTCCGTGCAGAGCATTGTAGACATAGAAATTTGCAAAATACATACGGATCTGAATTTGGCAGGCCCGTTGACTAAATTTCTCTCACAAGCAAAACATGATCACTCTTTGGGTGTTAATCACATAGCGATGTGAACTAGATTATTGAATCTAGTAAACCCTTTGGGTGTTAGTCACATGGAGATGTGAACCAATCACATAAAGATGTGAACTATTGGTGTTAATCACATAGCGATGTGAACTAGATTATTGACTCTAGTGCAAGTGGGAGACTGAAGGAAATATTCCCTAGAGGCAATAATAAAGTTATTATTTATTTCCTTATTTCATGATAAATGTTTATTATTCATGCTAGAATTGTATTAACCGGAAACATAATACATGTGTGAATATATAAACAAATAGAGTGTCACTAGTATGCCTCTACTTGACTAGCTCGTTAATCAAAGATGGTTATGTTTCCTAACCATGAACAAAGAGTTGTTATTTTATTAACGAGGTCACATCATTAGTTGAATGATCTGATTGACATGACCCATTCCATTAGCGTAGCACCCGATCGTTTAGTATGTTGCTATTGCTTTCTTCATGACTTATACATGTTCCTATGCCTATGAGATTATGCAACTCCCGTTTGCCGGAGGAACACTTTGTGTGCTACCAAACGTCACAACGTAACTGGGTGATTATAAAGGAGCTCTACAGGTGTCTCCAAAGGCGTATTTCGAGATTAGGATTTGTCACTCCGAATGTCGGAGAGGTATCTCTGGGCCCTCTCGGTAATGCACATCACTTAAGCCTTGCAAGCATTGCAACTAATGAGTTAAGTTGCGGGATGATGTATTACGGAACGAGTAAAGAGACTTGCCGGTAAAGAGATTGAACTAGGTATTGGATACCGACGATCGAATCTCAGGTAAGTAACATACCGATGACAAAGGGAACAACGTATGTTGTTATGCAGTCTGACCGATAAAGATCTTCGCAGAATATGTAGGAGCCAATATGGGCATCCAGGTCCCGCTATTGGTTATTGACCGGAGACGTGTCTCGGTCATGTCTACATTGTTCTCGAACCCGTAGGGTCCGCACGCTTAAGGTTACGATGACAGTTATATTATGAGTTTATGCATTTTGATGTACCGAAGGTTGTTCGGAGTCCTGGATGTGATCACGGACATGACGAGGAGTCTTGAAATGGTCGAGACATAAAGATTGATATATTGGAAGCCTATGTTTGGATATCAGAAGTGTCCCGGGTGAAATCGGGATTTTACCGGAGTACCGGGAGGTTACCGGAACCCCCCGGAAGCTATATGGGCCTTAATGGGCCTTAGTGGAAGAAGAGGAGAGGCAGCCAGGGCTGGGCCGCGCGCCCCTCCCCCCTAGTCCGAATAGGACAAGGAGAGAGGGGGCCGGCGCCCCCCTCCTTCTCTCTCTCTCTCTATTTTCCCACCTCGCGAATCCTATTCCAACTAGGATTGGGGGAGAAGTCCTACTCCCGGAGGGAGTAGGACTCCTCCTGGCGCGCCCTATGATGGTCGGCCGGCCTCCCCCTCTTGAGCCTTTATATACGGAGGCAGGGGCACCCCAGAGAAGGACAAGTTGATCCACGTGATCATATTCTTAGCCGTGTGCGGCGCCCCCTGCCACCATAGTCCTCGATAATATTGTAGCGGTGCTTAGGCGAAGCCCTGCGACAGTAGTACATCAAGATCGTCACCACGCCGTCGTGCTGACGGAACTCTTCCCCGACACTTTGCTGGATCGGAGTCCGGGGATCGTCATCGAGCTGAACATGTGCTAAAACTCGGAGGTGCCGTAGTTTCGATGCTTGATCGGTCTGGCCGTGAAGACGTACGACTACATCAACCAAACGCTTCCGTTGTTGATCTACAAGGGTACGTAGATCACACTCTCCCCTCATTGCTATGCATCGCCATGATCTTGCGTGTGCGTAGGAAATTTTTTGAAATTACTACGAAACCCTACAGTAACCGACTCTGTGTAACCCTAGCTCCCTCTGGTGTCTATGTAAACCGAAGGGTTTAGTCCGTAGGACAACAACAATCAGAATCATAGGCTAGCTTCTAGGGTTTAGCCTCTACGATCTCGTGGTAGATCAGCTCTTGTAATACCCATATCATCAAGATCAATCAAGCAGGAAGTAGGGTATTACCTCCATCGTGAGGGCCCGAACCTGGGTAAACATCGTGTCCCCTGCCTCCTGTTATCATCCGCCTTAGATGCACAGTTCGGGACCCCCTACCCGAGATCCGCCGGTTTTGACACCGACACTCTATGTGTCCGACAGAATGTCCGACCCGGATTTTTGTGATTTTTTTAGTAGGGAAAGCGATGAATTCCGATGCTTTGTCAGACGAGGAGTATGGCTCAACGGAGCTTGATAAAATGATTGAAGCTAAGTTCTTTGGTTCACCGGATTCGACGACGAAGTGGACATGATCATGCTCATGTGAGCATGCAAGAGGAAATGGACCAGTAGGTGGAGCATATTCCGAACTTTAAGGACTCAATCAAAGGGAGAAGAGTGATCAACCGGGATAGGGTCTCCAGAGCACGGTTACTGCACAACGACTACTTTGCTACGGACCCAACTTTTTGGGTGATCCATGGTTTTATTGCCGTTTTCGCATGCGTAAACCATTGTTTTTGCGCATTGTGGAGGGAGTGGACACACATAATGACTACTTCAAGCTCACAAGGGATTGTTGCGACCAACTTTCTCTCCCTTCTAAGCATAATTGCACCGCTACTCTGAGTATGATTGCACTTGATACTGCCGCAGATACCCTTGGTGAGATGGGCCGGTGGGGGAGAGCACATGCCTAAAGACTACTGTCAAGTTTGGTGGTGCAGGTGTTTGGAGCAGAGTATCTGAGAGAACAAAATGTGCAGGACACATAAAAGTTGTTGGCTATTGGAGAGGCCAGAGGGTTTCCATAAATGCTCGGATCAAGTGATTATATGCATTGGCAATGGAAGAACTACCCCAAACGTTTGCGGGGAATGTATCAAGGTCACACCAAAGCGGCCACAATCATACGGAAAGCAGTGCATCCCACGACTTATGAATTTGGCATGCTTTCTTTTGAATGACGGGTTCTCGCAACATCATCAACGTAGTTCAAAGATCTCCCGTGTTCAAGCGGCTTTGTAATGGGGAATCGCTGCCGCGTAACTACGCTGCCAACGGTCATGACTACAACATGAGATATTATCTTGCCGATGGTATCTATCCTAGTGGACGGCGTTTGTGAAGACTATATCCAAACCACACGGCAACAAACAAAGTCACTTTGCAACAATGCAAGAACCAGCTAGGAAGGATGTGAAGAGGGCATTCAGAATGCTTCATGCTCGTTGGGAAATTATTCATGGAGTTGCAATGATGTGGGAATCTAAAACTTTGTGGCTGTCGAAGACATGTTGTATTATTTTGCACAATATTATTGTCGAGGATGAGAGTGATGGTGTTGCCCAAACCAATAATTTTGAAGCGCCTAGAGGACAAGTTCAATTCCCGAAAGATCAAGATGCAAATCAGGTTATGAATTTTCTGTAGATCCATCAGAATCTTCGAGATCATCAAATGCACGCGGAGCTACTCGGTGATCTTATGAAGCATATGTGGACCCATGATGAAAACCAATGACTAATGTTTGAGTTGTGCATTTAAAATAAATTTTATGTAAGCACTATGTATTTTCGGCATCAACATTTGTTATTTATGTGCAACATTGGCGTGTATGATGGACGTGCATGGATTTAAGAGTTCGGATTCGAAGTATGTGGCAGTCGGGCACGAGATATAAGGGATGATCTCCAGATGCTTTCGTGGGCGTGTCCGGACACGTCGACGGGTATATAGGGACCGTATTTGTCGTCCGGATGTAGATGCTCTGATAGCCGAGAACCATGGATCCAGGGAAATTTCGGGTGCAAACTGGAGCGAAGTGGGGAGAAAATGCCGACTCGGTGGAATAATATACCAAAGCAGCAGCACTGACAGGAAGTAGAAAACCCAGGGGCAGCCAATGCCCCTCAACCTGGCCTGAGGAATTTAATCCCCGATCCCGATGTTGCGGATCAGCTAGCTACTATAGTGTCCTACCGCCCGACTCCACCACCACTAGCCACAGCATGCGCAGAGCCCAATCTGGATCCACAGTAAGTACAATTCCGCATCTCATTCCGTCAACGCCGGCCGTGCTCCCCGCCGCCGTATTGTAATCCCGCAAAAAATATCGCGATCCCGTCGTGGCAGTGGCACCGGCGAAGCGCGCACCGGCTCGTTGCAGCGCGGGGACGGCACCCGGAGAGGGACAGCACGGATGGTCAGTGCGCGCGGACACCGCAGGCTCCATGTTAACCGCAACCACTTCGGCGCCCCAAGGAGAAGAGAACAGCGGCCAGCGAGCTGCAGGGCACGAAACCTAATTGGTGGCGGTCGATTGCGGGTCAACTTCGGCTCGGTCCCATGTTCCTACAGTCTCCCGTCTCCCTCGGCTCAGTCGGTCGACACACTGGCCACGTTCCAAGCTGATTAATCAGTGCATGCAGCAGCAGCAGGTCGCTCGCTCGCTAGCTTCCGTTTTCTATCTACCTCGAATCTGTAGTTAGTTGGAGACGCGGCCGGCCACGTATAAATGCCACTGCACTTGCCTGCTGCTGGTACACTCACCGGGAAGTACGATCCCCGATACCAGAGCTGAGCTAGCGCGGGCATCGAGCTAGCTTAGCTTAGCTTAGCTCAGCCAGCACCAGTGGACTCGTGTAGTAGATAATACCCAGTGTAGAGGTACGTGCAGGGGAGATGGCCAGCGGTACTGGTATTGGTACTGGCAATGGCGGATCTGTGCTGGCGGTGGTTGCCGCGTGCGTGTGCGCGTGCCTGATCCTCTCCGTCCCTGCCGCCGACGCGCAGCTCAAGGTCGGGTACTACGACTCCACGTGCCCGGAGGCCGAGAACCTGACCGCCACCATCGTCCACGCCTCCGTCCGCATGGACGCCGGCAACGGCCCCGGCCTCGTCCGCCTCTTCTTCCACGACTGCTTCGTCAGGGTACCTAACTCCGTTGCTCCGCTCGATCGATCGAGCTCGTGCGTGCTTAATTACGCTGCTAATGTAGCTAGCTGCATTCCTTGGTTGGTGCGTGCGTGCAGGGCTGCGACGCGTCGGTGCTGCTGGACGATCCCACGGGCAGCCCGGGCAACCGGACGGTGGAGAAGACGGCGGCGCCCAACTTCCCCAGCCTCCGCGGCTTCGGCGTCATCGACCGCATCAAGCGCGTCGTGGAGCGCCGCTGCCCGGGCGTCGTCTCCTGCGCCGACATCGTCGCCTTCGCCGCGCGCGACGCCTCCCGCATCATGGGCGGCATAGTCTTCGCCATGCCCTCCGGCCGCCTCGACGGCCGCGTCTCCAACGCCACCGAGGCGCTCGCCAACCTGCCCCCCGCCAACTTCAACCTCACCCAGCTCATCACCCGCTTCGCGTCCAAGAACCTCACCGCCGACGAGATGGTCACGCTCTCCGGGGCCCACTCCATCGGCCGCTCACACTGCTCCTCCTTCTCCAGCCGCCTCTACCCGCAGATCGACCCCACGCTCAACAACACGCTCGCCAAGGCCCTCCGCGCCGGCAAGTGCCCGGCGGCGACGGGGCGGCTGGACCGCGTCGTGCAGCTGGACGCCAAGACGCCGCTCCAGCTCGACAACCAGTACTACAAGAACATCGGCACCCACGAGGTGCTCTTCAACTCCGACCAGGCGCTGCTAGACCAGAGCGACACGGCGGCGCTCGTCGGCCAGTACGCCGCCAACCGGAAGCTGTGGTCGCAGAAGTTCGCGGACGCCATGGTGAAGATGGGCTACGCCGACGTGCTCACCGGGCCGCCCGGGGAGATCAGGAAGGTCTGCAGCAGCGTGAACTAGCTAGTACTCCGGCCAAACTTGCCAAATTCAGACATCTGCACATGTGTACTCCGGCCACTGTACATGACATGATCGCCACATACATTTCACCTAGGTCACCTCCGACGCGCCACTTGCATTGCATCGATCATTCATGGCTGTAACCTGTGACATAGTACTACAAGGGTAGATCAGGTGTCACAATCTTGCAAATTCCATTGATTCGTTTTGTGAGGCTACTTTGGGTATACCTAGCTAAACAGTGTCATATGCGTACATTCAGAGGTACAGCATGACAGGTACAACAACATAGAGATCAACCGTGTCATGGAATTAATTGCCCCTTCAGTGTTATTCTGTCATTCGTAAGATTGGAATTCATTGTGTATTCGCATACATTAAGATGTGTTCGTTGCGTACATTTTAAGAAGTGAGTGCTGAGTAAAGCCAAGGACCAGTACTTGGTATCTTCAAAAGAGGCTTTCGCCTACCAAACCAAGCTTTAACTCTTCCAGATTCCGGCGGATCACTCACCCCCTTCTTCATGACATGGACACAGCTCAGATACCAATCTGATAATAATAAGATTTCGACGGGATGGTGCCAAATAATTTTTACCGTTTCCACACAGAGAGAGAGAGAGAGACAAAGAGAAAGAGCAATTGCTTTTGTGTAGCACAATATTTGTCATTCCAGAATTGGATTGTGGGAAAACGCATGCACGCAACCTGAAACGCGCGTCTAAAACAGAACCAACCGAAGGTACAGGACGGCAGGAGGGCCGTGGCTCGAAGCCTGAAACTGCACACGAAGAACCGGGAAAAAAGACAGAGCATGCACGAGGCAGACCAGAGTACCCGACGCAGCGAACCACATGAATGATACTACCTGCATATGCACCGTTGGTCCGACGCGCGTGTAGCATGTTTCTGCTCCCGTGTCCGGGTGTCTCTCTGGCCCCCGACCCTTCCTTTACACGTCCAGCCTAGGCGAGGAACATGCGCGCATGTGCAGCAGCGGCGTGGCCTAATTGGACTCTGCCATTTTATTAGCGCCCAAGATGCGTCCGTGATCCATCCATCCCCTGCTTAACCTTGACATTTCTGCCTCCATTAAGATAGAGGTCGTGGAGGGTTCGATCAGTAAGAAACCCCGCTCATGCAGTGAAGTTATTGCTAGGGATTGGCGCCCGATCTAGGGACGGAGATCGCTCACTCCATGGCATCGATTGACCGTGCTAAAGCCGGCCAACTTGGACGGACGGATAGTACTATAAAACGGGGGCCGGCATCTTTCCGCCAAGTTGAAGAATCAACCTCAATCAGATCGCCGCACATGTTTCTTTAACCTCTGCTCCATGTTCGTGCCGGTAGGAGGAACATGATCTGTATCCATATACAAACGCGGCACATTGTTCTGGCAGGGAAGAGAAGGAGAGCAGGGCTGCGAAGGTTCTTCTCCCTGCTCTGCCCTGACAGACCCATGATGGATGGGCATGAAAGAAAGAAGAGAAGAGAAGGGAATCTCGCAAGTTGTCAGACGAGCGGTGCTCCTCCGTGTTTGGATTCTAGCGAGCTTCTTCGGCCCGATCAGTGATCACGGCGCAGCGCATGCGCTTGCACTTCGGCTTGATTGAACAATAATGTAAACAGCGCCTGCTTTGGATCCTTGCGGCCCGGCATGGCACGCCACGTTTGGATTCATTGCCTGCATCGGTGACCGCACATGCGTATAAGTGCATTTATGTGTCGCTGAGACTGTACTTTAGCCGAGGCCTTCTTCTCCGTCCTGCATAATCTTGGTGCCGCATCTTCTTCGGCACAGCTGTGCCTTGTCGTCGTTCCAGGAAGGGACGTACGTGTTCATGTGTTCTCGCTCGCTCCCTTCCATGGAGTAAACCATATTTGTTCAGCTGGATGATGGAGGGTGTGATGGTTGGAATGGTGTATGTATGTCGGTCGTCTTTGAGGCAGGGCCACAGGCTTCACTGAATTTTCACTCAAGTTTCAGAAGCATCCGTGTTTTGTATGAGCTTCGTGTTATCCGTTCAGGTCAAAACCAGTTGTCCTTAAATTTGAGCCCAGCTCATAGGGGAATTTGTTTCGTCAAAATTCAAGGGTTCATTTGAAAATTTTATTTCCATTTTGCTTGCTCTACATTTACTAAACCGATGCGTGCTAGGGTGACCCGCAAAAAAAAAAGATTATGTTGGAGGAGACTTTGACAGCCTGACTACACTGGACACTGGATGCCTCAGCTTAGTCTGCAACCGCTAAACCAACTTAGGATGATTTGTGACGGTGATGGAAATATGGTCAACTTGATCAGGTAAATCAATCCTTGTATCTATCGAAGAACAACCAAAAATATGAAGTAATGATATAAGTCAAAACTATATACTAAATTAGGGTTCTGAAGATGTGTAGTCCAGGAGGTCTTGTCGATACTTGTGCTTATACACGCAAAACTCAAACACTAACGTCTGAGGGAAGTATTTACAACTAGAGGGGGGGGGGGGGGGGGGTGAGCATTGGGTGAATCCATCCCTAGATAGGTTTCACTGAATTTTCACTCAAGTTTCAGAAACATCCGTGATTTATATGAACTTCGTGTTTTCCTTCTTCTTCTTTTTTGCGGGTCATCCATATCTTTCTTTTTGCGGGTCAGACTTCGTGTTTTCCTTTCCCGCGTGTTTGGTTGGGGGTAATTGAAGCTAGGGAATGGGAATTGAAGGGTACGAGACTTTAAATCTATTGTTTGGTTAGGGGGGTTGGAGTTCATAAGCGAATAGTCATGGGACTTGAGACTCCAACTCCCACCGTTTTATTAACAGAGGAGGGGGTGGGAGTTGGAAGAGAATTGTTTTAGTGAGTCAACCTTAACCTTTCATCATAATTTACGTTAATTTTCCTTGTCAATTCTCACGAACCAAACACGGGAATACAGTTTCTCCTCAAACACTCACACATAATTTTCACCATGCGCCAAACAGGGAATTAAGAAATAATGACCCATTCCATGTCTAATCTCAATACAACTCCCTACATTAAACTCCCATTCCCCTTCCCAAATTTTGCAGTTGCCCTAAAATTTGAGCCCGGATCATACAGTTGGGAGGTTTTTTAACATGTTCCCTCTTACCTCCCCTTTTCACATGAGAAGTAAGAGCATAAAATATATCTAAGCTGTTGGTAGCATTAAGTAGTGGGTTTGAGCATGCTAAGGGCTTCTTTGATTCAAAGGAATTTTATAGGATTTCTGGAAGATTCAAATCCTTAGGATTTTTTCCTATGTTGGTCCTTTGATTTATAGGATTGTATCCCATAGGAATTTTTCCTATGGCATCTTTTGCACTACATTTCATAGGAAATTTAACATCACTCCAACCTCTTTTTACGATTCCTTTGTTTTTCCCGTGGCATCAAACAATCATTGCTAATTCTATAGGATTCAAATGGGCATGCCACTCCAACCCTACACTTTTCCTATTCCTACGTTATCAAAATCCTACGAATCAAAGAGGCCCTAAAATTGCTCAACAGGAATTTGTTTTGTCGCCCACCCCTCCCCCATGTTGCCTTCCTCTGGCGACACGGGGGAACCCTAGCCGCCGCCAGGTAGCCCCCTTCGTTGTCAGGATGGTGGCGGCGGGGCAAATCTGGTCCACCTCGCCCCTCCTCCCCCCGCGCCACCTCCTTCTCTAACTTCCCTGCTCCCTCCCGTGGGCTCCAGTCCCTATCTCCGACTGCATTTCCTGCTCCAGATCGGCGTCCTCGGTGAACCTCCATCATGTCAGGCCATGGATTCCAGTTGGATGGTGCTATTTCCCTCACCAGCGGAGGGATTTGAGCCGCGGGTGCCATCCCATAGGGGTGCGGTTTGGCATGGTTGCGGTCGTCGTTTGGCTGCTGTTGAATGTTGGTCGAGGATGGGGTACACTTCCTGCACCGGCTCGGCGACGTCGAGACTCCACCAAGCAAGGCCCTTTCTTCGTCGGTTGCCCTCATGGCTGGGCAGTCACTCACCGTCGTCGATTTGGTACCGGCTGCAGATGGGCTTGTAACGGCGGTTGTGCCGGAGCAGCAATTGCACGACAGCTGGGTTGGTTGGTTGCGTGTGTGTGGCTTGTCTCTCCTAGAGAGGCTGGTGAGGTTGGTCATGTGGTTTTCGGAGCGATGGCTCCGGATGATTGGCGTGGCAACATCCTTGCGGCAGGTGCCGTTGTGTGGTGCTGCTGTGTGGCCTTGGTCGTGTGGGCGACATGGTAGCTTGCTTGGGCGGCTCTATGTGTGTTGGGTGTGGTCTCTGTACCGACCCAGGTAGATTTGTGCATCTCTCTCATCACCCTCTGGCTACCTCGCCTCTCCGATGAGCCTTGGCTGCTAGGGAGGTGATGGTAGTAGGACTTTAGGTGGTTGGTGGCGATTATCTTGAGTGAAAAATCAGTACGATGATGTCGCTGCCAGTGACGACGACGCTCTCGATCGCCGCTTCCCCTCCTTGGAGGCGTCATTGTGGGTTGTCCTCCTCCTCCTTGTGCTCTAGGTGAAAACCCTGGTTCCGGCTTGTCGGACTAGGCGTTGGCAGCACTGTCATGTCGTTCCCTTCTTGGAGGTTCCGGCTCATGAGCAAAGTTCCTATTCCTGGTGGGCAAGGGTGTGCTAATGGGGGCAGTTTCCTTTTCGCTTCGACGGTTTTGCGTCCTCGACGATGGTGACCTCAAAGAGTGCTAGTTTGCATTGCGGTTGTGCCCAAATTCCTCCCGTGTGTTCTCAGCGTTTGTGTCCATCCAGAAGCTAGGGTGAGCATCCTCATCGTTCGACGGCACAACGCTCTTCGAGCCAGGGCGAGGGGTAGGTGGGCTCCTTTCGACGATGCAGCTAGATGGCACTGTTACCGGTTACCCAGGTGATGGTAGTGGCATTGCTTCATGCCGACCAGTACCTTTGTCGAGTTATCCTCGTTCTAGCTTTGGTTGGCTTAACTGCAGTTGAGGATTTCATTGACTTCAAGCGGTGCTTCATTATCCTACCTTATGCTTGCTTGTAGTCTTGTGGGTTTTGTTGTTTGCCCTCGGCTCCTAAGCCGGGAGATGGCCTCATTTCTAAAAAAAGGAATTTGTTTTGTCAAAACTCAAGAATCAATTGAAATTTGTCCATTTTGCTCTATGTTTGCCTAGAAAAACAAATCGATGTGTGCTAGGGCCTGAGCTTTCAATGAGCAGGTGTCAATTACGTTGGAGGAGAGTTTGATGACTCGACTACATCGGACAATGGAAGCCTCAACTAAGCAACCACTAAACCAACCTAGGTATAGTTGGTGACAGTGCTGGAAACATGGTTGACTTGATCACCTAAATCAATTCTGCATGCAACCGAGAGGCGCCCGTGGCAACTACTTAATGCAAATACTTAGACATTTTTCAAAATTAATTTGACTCATATTAACAATTAATTAGAGTGTGCTTCCACTAAGATAAATATCTCTCATAATTGATTACCATCGATTAAAGAACCATAACTCACTTACTCCCAATTGATGTAACACCACCGATGGATTAGTAAACGAGACTGGTCGGTCAACAGACCAATCATATCTCTATATGACTCTTTTTCATCTTTTGATGTGTGTGTTCCGAGATCAAAACGTTCTTGCTCTCTCGTCAAGAAAACAAGTGTACCTGTAGCATGAACTGTTCATGACCTTCTCATAAACAACACATCTATAATACCCATGTGACATGGCGTATTTGGAGGAACATGAATTTTAAATTGTGCTACAATAAACTTGATATTCTAAGTGAAATATCACCTATAAAATCACACATCAAACCAGATGCATAAAAAGGGACTAACATCACATGCAATTCATAATTTATCGACATGGTATAGCCTTTTTCGTTGGAGAAGTTTGCATCGTCTTTGCATAGTTTTTCAAAAAGTTGGTTGTGGCACCCGTTTCTGCCGCGGTGGCACCCGTTTTCTGAATTAGCACAAAGCCATTGTCGTGACAGCAGAAAATGTTGTTGTGACAGGGGTTTCAAAAATTTTTGTTGTGGCAATCTGTTATTGCCATCATGGAAGCACCTTTTGCTATCATGGTAGAACTTTTCTACTGTGGCCAGTTTGATTTATCTTCAGTAGTAGAGGTGCTTGGTAGTAGGTTCAATCTTGCGGTGTCCCCACTCTGTGACAAGAAGAGTATCGAGACACGTATTTGTATTGTTGCTACTAAAGGTAAAATGACGGGGTTCGAACATATTATTTGTTCTTACTTTGTCTACATTATGTCATCATGCTCCAAGCATTAATCTCTTTGTTATGAATTTAATACCATATGACGCATGCTAGATAGTGATTGAGGTGGAGTAATAGTAGTAGATACAAAATTGTTTCGGTCTATTTGACTCGGACGTAATGCCTATATATTGATCATGCCACAAATAACGTCATAACTATGCACTTTCCTATCAATTACCCAGCGGTAATTTTATCCACCATTACTATGCTCACGAGAGAGATGCCTCTAACGAAAGCTATGACCTCCGGGTCCATTCACTTCATATTACTAAATCCCTAAATTACTTGCTACAATTTATTTTTCTTTATTTTATTTTGCAATTTATCTATCTATCATTACCAGAATTAATCCTTGCAATTAACGAGTACAGGGGGATTAACAACCCGCATTGGGTGAAACTACTTGTTTTGTGTGCGTGCAGGTACTATTTACATTTATTTGCGTGAGTCTCCTATTGGTTCGATAAAACTTGGTTCTTAACCGAGAGAAATACTTTCTGCTACTATCCTACATCACCCTTCCTCTCTGGGGAAATCCCAACGCCTATCACAAGTAGCAAGCCTCCTCCTCCTCCGGCGGTGTGTCCGTGTAGATGGCAAGCGGGCTCACCCACTTGCGGACAACGCCGGTCCACGCATACCTCTCCTCGGGCCACGTGCATGTTGTGGGCATGCCCTCAGGCTCGGCCTTGGGCTCGAGGACAGGCGGCGGTGGCGGGGGGGGGAGGGGGTAGAGCTGGGTGTAGACCGAGTCCCTCGCTGCCGACAGCATGAGGGTCTCCTCGAAGGCATCCCAGTGTGCATCGTCATTGTGCCTGCTCTCCTCCAGGGCGCGTTCTGTCGCCGCCTCCAAAGCGGCCTGGTAGGCCGCCTCCTCCTCCTCCGAGTTGACCTTTGGGGGTGGCAACACGTAGCTGGGGTCAGCTGCATGCCCCTGGGGCGAGCGACGTCAAGCTCTAACGCGAACCATGCCTCCTAGTTGAGGGAGTCTGGCGCGTAGGCTAGGAGACGCCACTGCTCCGGCGTAAGGAGGGTGCGGCGCCGACTCACCTCCTTTGCGTGCGCCTGATACATCTCCAACATATCTATAATTTTTGATTGCTCCATGCTATTATATATTCTGTTTTGGATGTTTAATGGGCTTATTTATACACTTTTATATTATTTTTGGGACTAACCTATTAACCGGAGGCTCAGCTCAAATTGCTGTTTTTTCCTATTTTAGTGTTTGCAGGAAAAGAATATCAAACGCAGTCCAAACGGAATGAAACCTTCGGGAGTGTGATTTTTGGAACAAACGTGATCCAGAGGACTTGGAGTGGACGTCAAGCAACCAACGAGGAGGCCACGAGGCAGGGGGCGCGCCTACCCCCTAGGCGCGCCCTCCACCCTCGTGGCCCCCTCGTGGCTCCACCGACCTACTTCTTCCTCCTATATATACCTACGTACCCTGAAAACATCGAGGAGCACCACGAAAACCTAATTCCACCGCCGTAACTTTCTGTACCCGTGAGATCCCATCTTGGGGCCTTTTCCGGGATTCCGCCGGAGGGGGCATTGGTCACGGAGGGCTTCTACATCAACACCATAGCCTCTCCGATGATGTGTGAGTAGTTTACCTCAGACCTTCGGGTCCATAGTTATTATCTAGATGGCTTCTTCTCTCTCTTTGGATCTCAATACAAAGTTCTCCTCGATTCTCTTGGAGATGTATTCGATGTAATCTTCTTTTGTGGTGTGTTTGTCGAGATCCGATGAATTGTGGGTTTATGATCCGGATTATCTATGAACAATATTTGAATCTTCTCTGAATTCTTTTATGTATGATTGGTTATTTTTGTAAGTCTCTTCGAATTTTCAATTTGGTTTGGCCTACTAGATTGACCTTTTTTGCAATGGGAGAAGTGCTTAGCTTTGGGTTCAATCTTGCGGTGCTCGATCCCAGTGACAGTAGGGGAAACGACACGTATTGTATTGTTGCCATCGAGGATAAAAAGATGTGGTTTATATCATCTTGCATGAGTTTATCCCTCTACATCATGTCATCTTGCTTAAGGCGTTACTCCGTTCTTATGAACTTAATACTCTAGATGCATGCTGGATAGCGTTCGATGTGTGGAGTAATAGTAGTAGATGCAGGCAGGAGTCGGTCTACTTGTCACGGATGTGATGCTATATACATGATCATACCTAGATATTCTCATAACTATGCTCAATTCTATCAATTGCTCGACAATAATTTGTTCACCCACCGTAATACTTATGCTATCTTGAGAGAAGCCACTAGTGAAACCTATGGCCCCCGTGTCTATTTTCCATCGTACAAGTTTCCAATCTATTTTATTTTGCAATCTTTACTTTCAATCTATATCATAAAAATACCAAAAATATTTATCTTATTATGATTATCTCTATCAGACCTCACTCTTGCAAGTGGCCATGAAGGGATTGACAACACCTTTATCGCGTTGGTTGCGAGGTTCTTATTTGTTTGTGTAGGTACGAGGTGACTCGCGCGTGGTCTCCTACTAGATTGATACCTTGGTTCTCAAAAACTGAGGGAAATACTTACGCTTCTTTGCTGCATCACCCTTTCCTCTTCAAGGGAAAACCAACGCATGCTCAGGAGGTAGCAAGAAGGATTTCTGGTGCCATTGCCGGGGAAATCTACGCCAAGTCAAGACATACCAAGTACCCATCACAACTCTTATCCTTCGCATTACATTATTTGCCATTTGCCTCTCGTTTTCCTCTCCCCCACTTCACCCTTGCTGTTTTATTCGCCCTTCTTCTGTTCGTCTTTCCATTTGCTTTGATGTCTTACTTGGCTCGTTTGCTCGTTTGTCTGGAATATTTGTTTATTTATTGCTAAACAGAGAATCTAAGATCTATGGATCCTCATCCGCTTGCTAATCTTTTTAAGAGATTCAATTATGATGAACCAATTGCTAGTGAGTTTTGTGCACTAGATTATCTTTACGAAGTTTTGCTTGAAATTCATGAATCTGGAAATTGTGATGAAGTACTTTATGGAGTGATTCATGATGGATCTTTGAATAGAAAGCATGATTGCAATGATGATAGTATAAATTCTATTAATGTCAATTGTGCTTATAATATGCAAAACCCTAAGCTTGGGGATGCTAGTTTTGCTATGTCCTCTACTTGTTGCAATGATCATGATTGGGGTGATTCTTCTTTTGATCTTGAAAATTTATTTACTCCCCATGATGAATATGAGATTGATAATAGTGTTTGCAATAATACTGAAAGTGGGTTTGGAAGAGTGTCAACTCTAGATCCCACATTTTTGGATAATGTTCAATCTTATGAAGTTTTTGATAAAAGTGGGTTTGAAGAGGTCATGACTTTAGTTAATGTTAATCCCACTATTTTGGAAGAGTGTCAACTTTGCATGCATGTGGATCGTGTTGAAAATATTTTATGTGATAGCTATTTTTTTGAATTTTTTTATGATCCCAGATGTAATTATTATGAGAGAGGAAAATATGGTGGTATAAATTTTCATGTTACTAAATTACCTCTCATTATGTTGAGATTGCTATTGTTTCTTTCCGCTTCCTTGCATATGCTAGTTTTTGCTTGCCTTGATAATTTGTTTACCTATAAGATGCCTATTCATAGGAAGTATGTTAGACTTAGATGTGTTTTTCACGTGTTTTATGATGCTCTCTTTGTGCTTCAATTCTTGTCTTTCATGTGAGCATCGTTGAAATCTTATGCCTAGCTATAAGGCTTTAAAGAAAAGCGCTTGTTTGGAGACAACCCAATATTTTTCCTTGCTGTTATTAAATAAATAATTTATCTAGCCTCTGTTTTGGTTGTGTTTTTTATTGTTTAACTAGTGTTTGTGCCAAGTAGAACCGTTGGGAAGACTTGGGGAAAGTCTTTTTGATCTTGCTGTAAAAAAACAGAAACTTTAGGGCTCGCGAGAACTGCTTCCATTTTTATTGGAGAGTGCTATTTAGTTAATTCTTTTTGCGGATTATTAATAGATAAATTCCTCATGTCCAGAAATTTATTTTAGAATTTTTTGGGTTCCAGAAGTTTGTGTTAGTTACAGATTACTTCAGACTATTCTGTTTTTGACAGATTCTGTTTTTCGTGTGTTGTTTGCTTATTTTGATAAATCTATGGCTAGTAATGGAGTTTATAAACCATAGAGAAGTTGGAATACAGTATGTTTAACACCAATATAAATAAAGAATGATTTCATTACAGTACCTTGAAGTGGTGTTTTGTTTTCTTTCGCTAACGGGGCTCATGAGATTTTCTATTAAGTTTTGTGTTGTGAAGTTTTCAAGTTTTGGGTAAAGATTTGATGGATTATGGAATAAGGAGTGGCAAGAGCATAAGCTTGGGGATTCCCAAGGCACCCCAAGGTAAAATACAAGGACACCAAAAAGCCTAAGCTTGGGGACGCCCCGGAAGGCATCCCCTCTTTTGTCTTCGTCTATCGGTAACTTTACTTGGAGCTATATTTTTATTCACCACATGATATGTGTTTTGCTTGGAGCGTCTTGTATGATTTGAGTCTTTGATTTTTAGTTTACCACAATCATTCTTGCTGTACACACCTTTTGAGAGAGACACACATGAATCGGAATTTATTATAATACTTTATGTGCTTCACTTATATCTTTTGAGCTATATAGTTTTTGCTCTAGTGCTTCACTTATATCCTTTAGAGCACGGTGGTGGTTTAATTTTATAGAAATAATTGATCTCTCATGATTCACTTATATTATTTTGAGATTCATTTAGAACAGCATGGTAATTTGCTTTTGACATTATAAAAAAAACTTTCATATAAGTGCATTGAATACTAAGAGAAGTTTGATACTTGATGATTGTTTTGAGATATGGAGATAGTGATATTAAAGTTGTGCTAGTTGAGTAGTTGTGAATTTGAGAAATACTTGTGTTGAAGTTTGCAAGTCCCGTAGCATGCACGTATGGTAAACATTGTGTAACAAATTTGAAACATGAGGTGTTATTTGATTGTCTTCCTTATGAGTGGCGGTCGGGGACGAGCGATGGTCTTTTCCTACCAATCTATCCCCCTAGGAGCATGCGCGTAATACTTGGTTTTTGATGACTTGTAGATTTTTCCAATAAGTATGTGAGTTCTTTATGACTAATGTTGAGTCCATGGATTATACGCATTCTCACCCTTCCATCATTGCTAGCCTCTTCGGTACCGTGCATTGCCCTTTCTCACCTTGATAGTTGGTGCAAGCTTCGCCGGTGCATCCAAACCCCGTGATACGATACGCTCTATCACACATAAACCTCCTTATATCTTCCTCAAAACAGCCATCATACCTACCTATTATGGCATTTCCATAGCCATTCCGAGATATATTGCCATGCAACTTTCCACCGTTCTGTTTATTATGACACACATCATCATTGTCATATTGCCTTGCATGATCATGTAGTTGACATCATATTTTTAGCAAAGCCACCGTTCATAATTCTTTCATACATGTCACTCATGAGTCAATCCCGGTACACCGCCGGAGGCATTCATATAGAGTCATATCTTGTTCTAGTATCGAGTTGTAATCATTGAGTTGTAAATAAATAGAAGTGTGATGATCATCATTAACAGAGCATTGTCCCAAAAAAGAGAAAGGCCAAAAAAAGAAGGCCCAAAAAAATACAAATAAAAGGGGCAATGCTACTATCCATTTTTCCACACTTGTGCTTCAAAGTAGCACCATGATCTTTATGATAGAGAGTCTCTTGTTTTATCATTTTCATATACTAGTGGGAATTTTTCATTATAGAGCTTGGCTTGTATATTCCAACAATGGGCCTCCTCAAGTGCCCTAGGTCTTCGTGAGAAAGCAAGTTGGATGCATGCTACCTCTTGAGCATTGCATTGGTTTTCCCTTGAAGAGGAAAGGGTGATGCAGGAAACTAGTGTAAGTATTTCCCTCATTTTTTGAGAACCAAGGTATCAATCCAGTAGGAGGCTACGCGCGAGTCCCTTGCACCTGCACAAAACAAATAAATCCTCGCAACCAACGCGATAAGGGGTTGTGAATCCCTACATGATCACTTACGAGAGTGAGATCTGGTAGATATGATAAGATAATATTTTTGGTATTTTTATGATAAAGATGCAAAGTAAAATAAAAGCAATGAAAATAACTAAGTATTGGAAGATTAATATGATGAAGATAGACCCGGGGGCCATAGGTTTCACTAGTGGCTTCTCTCAAGAGCATAAGTATTTTACGGTGGGTGAACAAATTACTGTTGAGCAATTTACAGAATTGAGCATAGTTATGAGAATATCTAGGTATGATCATGTATATAGGCATCACGTCCAAGACAAGTAGACCGACTCCTGCCTGCATCTACTACTATTACTCCACACATCGACCGCTATCCAGCATGCATCTAGAGTATTAAGTTCATAAGAACAGAGTAACGCCTTAAGAAAGATGACATGATGTATAGGGATAAACTCATGCAATATGATGAAAACCCCATCTTGTTATCCTCGATGGCAACAATAAAATACGTGCCTTACTGCCCCTACTGTCACTGGGAAAGGACATCGCAAGATTGAACCCAAAGCTAAGCACTTCTCTCATTGCAAGAAAGATCAATCTAGTAGGCCAAACCAAACTGATAATTCGAAGAGACTTGCAAAGATAACCAATCATACATAAAAGAATTCAGAGAAGATTCAAGTATTGTTCATAGATAAACTTGATCATAAACCCACAATTCATCGGTCTCAACAAACACACCGCAAAAAGAAGATTGCATCGAATAGATCTCCACAAGAGAGGGGGAGAACTTTGTATTGAGATCCAAAAAGAGAGAAGAAGCCATCTAGCTAATAACTATGGACCCGAAGGTCTCAGGTAAACTACTCACACTTCATCGGAGAGGCTATGGTGTTGTGTAGAAGCCCTCCGTGATCGATGCCCCCTGCTGCGGAGCTCCGGAACAGGCCCCAAGATGGGATCTCGTGGATACTGGAAGTTACGACGGTGGAATTAGGGTTTTGGCTTCGTTTCTGATCGTTTGGGGGGTACGTAGGTATATATAGGAGGAAGAAGTATGTCGGTGGAGCAACAGAGGGCCCATGAGGGTGGAGGGCGCACCTGGGGGGGGGGGGGGGGGGTAGGCGCGCCCCCCTACCTCGTGGCCTCCCTGTTGGTTGCTTGACGTAGGGTCCAAGTCTCCTGGATCTTGTTCGTTCCAAAAATCACGTTCCCGAAGGTTTCATTCCGTTTGGACTCCATTTGATATTCCTTTCTTCGGAACCCTAAAATAGGCAAAAAAACAACAATTCTGGGCTGGGCCTCCGGTTAGTAGGTTATTCCCAAAAATAATATAAAAGTGGATAATAAAGCCCAATAATGTCCAAAACAGAAGATAATATAGCATGGAGCAATCAAAAATTATAGATACGTTGGAGACGTATCAAGCATCCCCAAGCTTAATTTCTGCTCGTCCTCGAGTAGGTAAATGATAAAAACAGAATTTTTGATGTGGAATGCTACTTGGCATAATTTTGATGTAATTCTTCTTAATTGTGGCATGAATATTCAGATCCGAAAGATACAAGACAAAAGTTTAATATTGACATAGAAATAATAATACTTCAAGCATACTAACTAAGCAATTATGTCTTCTCAAAATAACATGGCCAAAGAAAGTTCATCCCTACAAAATCATATAGTTTAGTCATGCTCCATTTTCGTCACACAAGAATGCTCTCATCATGCACAACCCCGATGACAAGCCAAGCAATTGTGTCATACTTTAGTAATCTCAAACTTTATAAACCTTCACGCAATATATTCTGTTTTGGATGTTTAATGGGCTTATTTATACACTTTTATATTATTTTTGGGACTAACCTATTAACCGGAGGCCCAACCCAAATTGATGTTTTTTTTGCCTATTTTAGTGTTTCGCAGAAAAAAATAACAAACGGAGTCCAAACAGAATGAAACCTTCGGGAGCGTGATTTTTGGAACAAACGTGATCCAGAGGACTTGGAGTGGACGTCAAGCATCCAACGAGGAGGCCACGGGGCAGGGGTTGCGCCTACCCCTCTAGGCGCACCCTCCACCCTCGTGGGCCCCTCGTGGCTCCACCGACTTACTTCTTCCTCCTATATATACCTACATACCCTGAAAACATCGAGGAGCACCACGAAAACCTAATTCCACCGCCGCAACCTTCTGTACCAGTGAGATCCCGTCTTGGGGCCTTTTCTGGCGTTCCGCCGGACGGGGCATTGATCATGGAGGGCTTCTACATCAACACCATAGCCTCTCCGATGATGTGTGAGTAGTTTACCTCAGACCTTCGGGTCCATAGTTATGAGCTAGATGGCTTCTTCTCTTTCTTTGGATCTCAATACAAAGTTCTCCTCGATTCTCTTGGAGATCTATTCGATGTAATCTTTTTTTGCAGTGTGTTTGTCGAGATCCGGTGAATTGTGGGTTTATGATCCAGATTATCTATGAACAATATTTGAATCTTTCTCTGAATTCTTTTATGTATGATTGGTTATCTTTGCAAGTCTTTTCGAATTTTCATTTTGGTTTGGCCTACTAGATTGATCTTTTTTTGCAATGGAAGAAGTGCTTAGCTTTGGGTTCAATCTTGCGGTGCTCGATCTCAGTGACAGTAGGGGAAACGACACGTATTGTATTGTTGCCATCGAGGATAAAAAGATGTGGTTTATATCATATTGCATGAGTTTATCCCTCTATGCCATGTCATCTTGCTTAAGGCGTTACTCCGTTCTTATGAACTTAATACTTTAGATGCATGCTGGATAGCGGTCGAAGTGTGGAGTAATAGTAGTAGATGCATGTAGGAGTCGGTCTACTTGTCATGGACGTGATGCCTATATACATGACGATACCTAGATATTCTCATAACTATGCTCAATTCTATCAATTGCTCGACAGTAATTTGTTCACCCACCGTAATATTTATGCTATCTTGAGAGAAGCCACTTGTGAAACCTATGGCCCCCGGGTCTATTTGTTGGAAATATGCCCTAGAGGCAATAATAAAATGGTTATTATTATATTTCTTTGTTCATGATAATTGTCTATTGTTCATGCTATAATTGTGTTATCCGGAAATCGTAATACATGTGTGAATACATAGACCACAACACGTCCCTAGTGAGCCTCTAGTTGACTAGCTCATTGATCAAAAGATAGTCATGGTTTCCTGACTATGGACATTGGATATCATTGATAACGGGATCTCATCATTAGGAGAATGATGTGATGGACAAGACCCAATCCTAAGCATAGCTCAAAGGTCGTGTAGTTCGTTTGCTGTAGCTTTTCCGAATGTCAAGTATCATTTCCTTAGATCATGAGATTGTGCAACTCCCGGATACCGTAGGAGTGCCTTGGGTGTGCCAAACGTCACAACGTAACTGGGTGACTATAAAGGTACATTACAGGTATCTCCGAAAGTGTCTGTTGGGTTGGCACGAATCGAGACTGGGATTTGTCACTCCGTATGACGGAGAGGTATCTCTGGGCCCACTCGGTAATGCATCATCATAATGAGCTCAATGTGACCAAGTGGTTGATCACGGGATCATGCATTACGGCACGAGTAAAGTGACTAGCCGGTAACGAGATTGAACTAGGTATTGGGATACCGACGATCGAGTCTCAAGCAAGTAACGTACCGATTGACAAAGGGAATTGTATACGGATTCATTGAATCCTCGACATCGTGGTTCATCCGATGAGATCATCGTGGAGCATGTGGGAGCCAACATGGGTATCCAGATCCTGCTGTTGGTTATTTACCAGAGAGGCGTCTCGGTCATGTCTGCATGTCTCCCGAACCCGTAGGGTCTACACACTTAAGGTTCAGTGACGCTAGGGTTGTAGAGATATTAGCATACGGTAACCCAAAAGTTGTTCGGAGTCCCGGATGAGACCCTGGACATCACGAGGAGTTCCGGAATGGTCCGAAGGTGAAGATTTATATATAGGAAGTCAAGTTTCAACCATCGGGAAAGTTTCGGGGGTAATCGGTATTGTACCGGGACCACCGGAAGGGTCCCGGGGGTCCACCGGGTGGGGCCACCTATCCCGGAGGGCCCCATGGGCTGAAGTGGGAGGGGAACAAGCCCCTAGTGGGCTGGTGTGCCCCCCTTGGGCCTCCCCCTGCGCCTAGGGTTGGAAACCCTAGGGACGGGGGGCGCCACCCTTGCCTTGGGGGGGCAAGGCACCCCCTTGGCCGCCGCCCCCCCTTAGGAGATTGGATCTCCTAGGGCCGGCGCCCCCCTAGGCACCCTATATATAGTGGGGGGAGGGAGGGCAGCCGCACCCAAGCCCCTGGCCTCTTCCTCTCCCTCCCGTGACACTCCTCCGTCTCCCTGCGCTTGGCGAAGCCCTGCCGAGATCACCGTTGCTTCCACCACCACGCCGTCGTGCTGCTGGATCTTCATCAACCTCTCCTTCCCCCTTGCTGGATCAATTTGGAGGAGACGTCTGCCTAACCGTACGTGTGTTGAACGCGGAGGTGCCGTCCGTTCGGCACTAGGTCATCGGTGATTTGAATCACGTCGAGTACGACTCCATCAACCCCGTTCTCTTGAACGCTTCCGCACGCGATCTACAAGGGTATGTAGATGCACTCCTCTCTCCCTCGTTGCTAGATGACTCCATAGATTGATCTTGGTGATGCGTAGAAAATTTTAAAATTCTGCTACGTTCCCCAATAGTGGCATCATGAGCTAGGTCTATGCATAGTTACTATGCACGAGTAGAACACAAAGTAGTTGTGGGCGTCGATATTGTCAATTATCTTGCCGTTACTAGTCTTATCTTGATTCGGCGGCATTCTGGGATGAAGCGGCCCGGACCGACCTTACACGTACGCTTACGTGAGACTGGTTCCACCGACTGACATGCACTAGTTGCATAAGGTGGCTGGCGGGTGTCTGTCTCTCCCACTTTAGTCGGATCGGATTCGGTGAACAGGGTCCTTATGAAGGGTAAATAGAAATTGGCAATTCACGTTGTGGTTTTGGCGTAGGTAAGAAACGTTCTTGCTAGAAACCTATAGCAGCCACGTAAAAACTTGCAACAACAATTAGAGGACGTCTAACTTGTTTTTGCAGCAAGTGTTTTGTGATGTGATATGGCCAAAGGATGTGATGAATGATATATGTGATGTATGAGATGATCATGTTCTTGTAATAGGAATCACGAGTTGCATGTCGATGAGTATGACAACCGGCAGGAGCCATAGGAGTTGTCTTTATTTATGACCTGCGTGTCAACATAAACGTCATGTAATTACTTTACTTTATTGATAAAGCGTTAGCCATAGTAGTAGAAGTAATAGATGACGAGACAACTTCAAGAAGACACGATGATGGAGATCATGGTGTCATGCCGGTGACAACGATGATCATGGAGCCCCGAAGATGGAGATTAAAAGGAGCAAATGATATTGGCCATATCATTTCACTATTTGATTGCATGTGATGTTTATCATGTTTTACATCTTATCTGCTTAGAACGACGATAGTTTAAATAAGATGATCCCTCGTAATAATTTCAAGAAAGTGTTCCCCCTAACTATGCACCGTTGCGAAGGTTCATTGTTTTGAAGCACCACGTGATGATCGGGTGTGATAGATTCTAACGTTCGAATACAACGGGTGTAAGCCAGATTTACACACGCAATACACTTAGGTTGACTTGACGAGCTTAGCATGTACAGACATGGCCTCGGAACACGGAAGACCGAAAGGTCGAGCATGAGTCGTATAGAAGATACGATCAACATGAAGATGTTCACCGATGTTGGCTAGTCCGTCTCACGTGATGACCGGACACGGCCTAGTTAACTCGGATCATGTTTCACTTAGATGACTGGAGGGATGTCTATCTGAGTGGGAGTTCATTGAATAATTTGATTAGATGAACTTAATTATCATGAACTTAGTCTAAAATCTTTACAATATGTCTTGTAGATCAAATGGCCCACGTTGTCCTCAACTTCAATGCGTTCCTAGAGAAAACCAAGCTGAAAGACGATGACAGCAACTATACGGACTGGGTCCGGAACCTGAGGATCATCCTCATAGCTGCCAAGAAAGATTATGTCCTAGAAGCACCGCTAGGTGACGCATCTGTCCCACAGAACCAAGACGTTATGAACGCTTGGCAGTCACGGGCTGATGATCACTCCCTCGTTCAGTGCGGCATGCTTTACAGCTTAGAACCGGGGCTCCAAAAGCGTTTTGAGAGACATGGAGCATATGAGATGTTCGAAGAGCTGAAAATGGTTTTTCAAGCTCATGCCCGGGTCGAGAGATATGAAGTCTCCGACAAGTTCTTCAGCTGCAAGATGGAGGAAAATAATTCTGTCAGTGAGCACATACTCAGAATGTCTGGGTTGCATAACCGCTTGACTCAGCTGGGAGTTAATCTCCCGGATGACGCGGTCATTGACAAAATCATTCAGTCGCTTTCGCCGAGCTACAAGAGCTTTGTGATGAACTTCAATATGCAGGGGATGGAAAAGACCATTCCTGAGGTGTATTCAATGCTGAAATCAGCAGAGGTGGAAATCAAAAAAGAACATCAAGTGTTGATGGTGAATAAAACCACTAAGTTCAAGAAAGGCAAGGGTAAGAAGAACTTCAAGAAGGACGGCAAGGGAGTTGCCGCGCCCGGTAAGCAAGCTGCCGGGAAGAAGCCAAAGAATGGACCCAAGCCCGAGACTAAGTGTTTTTATTGCAAGGGAAGTGGTCACTGGAAGCGAAACTGCCCCAAATACTTAGCGGACAAGAAGGCCGGCAACACTAAAGGTATATGTGATATACATGTAATTGATGTGTACCTTACCAGTACTCGTAGTAGCTCCTGGGTATTTGATACCGGTGCGGTTGCTCACATTTGTAACTCAAAGCAGGAGCTGCGGAATAAGCGGAGACTGGCGAAGGACGAGGTGACAATGCGCGTCGGGAATGGTTCCAAGGTCGATGTGATCGCCGTCGGCACGCTGCCTCTACATTTACCTATGGGTTAGTTTTAAACCTCAATAATTGTTATTTAGTGCCAGCTTTGAGCATGAACATTGTATCAGGATCTCGTTTAATTCGAGATGGCTACTCATTTAAATCCGAGAATAATGGTTGTTCTATTTATATGAGAGATATGTTTTATGGTCATGCTCCGATGGTGAATGGTTTATTCTTAATGAATCTCGAGCGTAATGCTACACATATTCATAGTGTGAATACCAAAAGATGTAAGGTTGATAATGATAGTCCCACATACTTGTGGCACTGCCGCCTTGGTCACATAGGTGTCAAACGCATGAAGAAGCTCCATGCAGATGGACTTTTAGAGTCTCTTGATTACGAATCATTTGACACGTGTGAACCATGCCTCATGGGTAAAATGACCAAGACTCCGTTCTCAGGAACAATGGAGCGAGCAACCAACTTATTGGAAATCATACACACTGATGTGTGCGGTCTAATGAGTGTTGAGGCTCGCGGTGGCTATCGTTATGTTCTCACCCTCACTGATGACTTGAGTAGATATGGGTATGTCTACTTAATGAAACACAAGTCTGACACCTTTGAAAAGTTCAAGGAATTTCAGAGTGAGGTTGAGAATCAACTTGACATCAAGTTCTTGCGATCAGATCGTGGGGGGGAATACTTGAGTCATGAATTTGGCACACACTTAAGAAAATGTGGAAAACAACTCATGCCGCTTGGAACACCTCAGCGTAATGGTGTGTCCGAACGTCGTAATCGCACTCTATTGGATATGGTGCGATCTATGATGTCTCTTACCGATTTACCGCTGTCATTTTGGGGCTATGCTTTTGAGACTGCCGCATTCACTTTAAATAGGGCTCCGTCGAAATCCGTTGAGACGACACCTAAGATGTCGTTTCTAAAAGTTTGGGGATGCGATGCTTATGTCAAGAAACTTCAACCAGAAAAGCTCGAACCCAAATCGGAAAAATGCGTCTTCATAGGATACCCTAAAGAAACTGTTGGGTATACCTTCTACCTCAGATCCGAAGGCAAGATCTTTGTTGCCAAGAATGGGTCCTTTCTTGAGAAAGAGTTTCTCTCGAAAGAAATAAGTGGGAGAAAAGTAGAACTTGATGAAGTATTACCTCTTGAACCGGTAAGTGGCGCAGCTCAAGAAAATGTTCCTGAGGTGCCTGCACCGACTAGAGAGGAAGTTAATGGTGATGATCATGAAACTTCAGATCAAGTTACTACTGAACTTCGTAGGTCCACGAGGACACGTTCCGCACCAGAGTGGTATGGCAACCCTGTCTTGGAAATCATGTTGTTAGACAACGGTGAACCTTCGAACTATGTGTTGGGGAACGTAGCACAATTCAAAATTTTCCTACGTGTCACCAAGATCTATCTATGGAGAAACCAGCAACGAGGGGAAGGACAGTGAATCTACATACCCTTGTAGATCGCTAAGCGGAAGCGTTCAAGAGAACGGGGTTGAAGGAGTCGTACTCGTCGTGATCCAAATCACCAGAGATCCTAGTGCCGAACGGACGGCACCTCCACGTTCAACACACGTACAGCCCGACGACGTCTCTCATGCCTTGATCCAGCAAGGAGAGAGGGAGAGGTTGAGGAAGACTCCATCCAGCAGCAGCACAACAGCGTGGTGGTGGTGGAGGAGCGTGGTACTCCAGTAGGGCTTCGCCAAGCACTACGAGAGACCAGGAGGGAGAGGGGTAGGGCTGCGCCAAGAAGGAGAGGAACTCGTGTCTTTTGGGCAGCCCAAACCTCAAGTATATATAGGGGAAGGGGAGGGGCTGCGCCCCACCTAGGTTTCCACCCCTAGGGGTGGTGGCCAGCCCTAGATCCCATCTAGGGGGCGGCCAAAGGGGGAGAGAGGGGGGCGCACCACTAGGTGGGCCTTAGGCCCATCTGAGCCTAGGGTTTGCCCCCTTCCACTCTCCCTTGCGCCTTGGTGGGGGGCGCACCAGCCCACCTGGGGCTGGTCCCCTCCCACACTTGGCCCATGCTGCCCTCCGGGGCTGGTGGCCCCACTTGGTGGACCCCGGGACCCTCCCGGTGGTCCCGGTACGTTACCGATAAAACCCGAAACCTTTCCGGCGACCAAAACAGGACTTCCCATATATAAATCTTTACCTCCGGACCATTCCGGAACTCCTCGTGACGTCCGGGATCTCATCCAGGACTCCGAACAACATTCGGTAACCACATACAAACTTCCTTTATAACCCTAGCGTCATCGAACCTTAAGTGTGTAGACCCTACGGGTTCGGGAACCATGCAGACAGGACCGAGACGTTCTCCGGTCAATAACCAACAGCGGGATCTGGATACCCATGTTGGTTCCCACATGTTCCACGATGATCTCATCGGATGAACCACGATGTCGAGGATTCAATCAATCCCGTATACAATTCCCTTTGTCTATCGGTATTGTACTTGCCCGAGATTCGATCGTCGGTATCCCGATACCTTGTTCAATCTCGTTACCGGCAAGTCTCTTTTACTCGTTCCGTAACACATCATCCCGTGATCAACTCCTTGATCACATTGTGCACATTATGATGATGTCCTATCGAGTGGGCCCAGAGATACCTCTCCGTTTACACGGAGTGACAAATCCCAGTCTCGATTTGTGCCAACCCAACAGACACTTTCGGAGATACCTGTAGTGTACCTTTATAGCCACCCAGTTACGTTGTGACATTTGGCACACCCAAAGTATTCCTACGGTATCCGGGAGTTGCACAATCTCATGGTCTAAGGAAATGATACTTTACATTAGAAAAGCTTTAGCATACGAACTACACGATCTTTGTGCTAGGCTGAGGATTGGGTCTTGTCCATCACATCATTCTCCCAATGATGTGATCCCGTTATCAACGACATCCAATGTCCATGGTCAGGAAACCGTAACCATCTATTGATCAACGAGCTAGTCAACTAGAGGCTTACTAGGGACATGGCGTTGTCTATGTATCCACACATGTATCTGAGTTTCCTATCAATACAATTCTAGCATGGATAATAAACGATTGTCATGAACAAGGAAATATAATAATAATAACCAATTTATTATTGCCTCTAGGGCATATTTCCAACAGTCTCCCACTTGCACTAGAGTCAATAATCCAGTTCACATCGATATGTGATTAACACTCAAGGTCACATCCCCATGTGACCAACACCGAAAGAGTTCTGGGTTTGATCATGTTATGCTTGTGAGAGAGATTTCAGTCAATGGGTCTGCAACATTCAGATCCGTATGTACTTCGCAAATTTCTATGTCATCTTGTAGATGTAACTACTACGCTACATTTGGAGCCATTTCAAATAACTGTTCTACTTGGAGCTATTCTAAATAGTTGCTCCATTATACGTATCTGGTATCTCTACTCAGAGCTATCCGGATAGGTGTTAAGCTTGCATCGACGTAACTCTTTACGTCGAACTCTTTATCACCTCCATAACCGAGAAACATATCCTTATTCCTCTAAGGATAATTTAGACCGCTATCTGGTGATCTACTCCTAGATCACCTTTGTACCCTCTTGCCAAATATGTGGCAAGGCACACATCAGGTGTGGTACTCAGCATGGCATATCGTATGGAGCCTATGACAAAAGCATAGGGGACGACCTTCGTCCTTCCTCTTTCTTCTGCCGTGGTCGAGCTTTAAGTCTTAACTTCATACCTTACAACTCAGGCAAGAACTCCTTCTTTGACTGATCCATCTTGAACACCTTCAAGATCATGTCAAGGTATGTGCTCATTTGAAAGTACCATTAAGTGTTTTGATCTATCCATATAGATCTTGATGCTCAATGTTCAAGTAGCTTAATCCAGGCTTTCCATTGAAAAACACTTTCCAAATAACCCTATATGCTTTCCAGAAATTCTACGTCATTTCTGATCAACAATATGTTAACAACATATACTCATCAGAAATTCTATAGTGCTCCCACTCACTTCTTTGGAAATACAAGTTTCTCATAAACTTTGTATACACCCAAAAACTTTGATCATCTCATCAAAGCATACATTCCAACTCCGAGATGCTTACTCCAGTCCTTAGAAGGATTGCTGGAGCTTTGCATACTTATTAGCATCTTTCAGGATTGACAAAACCTTCCGGTTGTATCACATACAACCTTTCCTCAAGAAAAACGTCGAGGAAACAATGTTTTGATATCCTATCTGCAAGATTTCATAAATAATGCAGTAATCGATAATATAATTCCAACAGACTCTTTAGCATCGCTACGAGTGAGAAAGTCTCATCGTAGTCAACTCCTTGAACTTGTCAGAAAACATCTTAACGACAAGTCGAGCTTTCTTAATGGTGACACTTACCATCATTGTCCGTCTTCCTTTTAAAATCCATATGTACCTAACAGCCTTACGACCATCAAGTAGTTCTTCCAAAGTCTACACTTTGTTTTCATATATGGATCCTCTCTCGGATTATATGGCCTCGAGCCAATTTTCGGAATCCAGGCCCACCATCGCTTCTCCATAGCTCATAGGTTCATTGTTGTCTAGCAACGTGACTTCCAAGACAGGATTACGTACCACTCTGAAGTAGTACGCATCCTTGTCATCCCATGAGGTTTGTTAGTGACTTGATCTGAAGTTTCATGATCACTATCATAAGCTTCCACTTCAATTGGTGTAGGTGCCACAAGAACAACTTCCTGTGCCCTGCCACACACTAGTTGAAGAGACGGTTCAATAACCTCATCAAGTCTCCACCATCCTCCCACTCAATTCTTTTGAGAGAAACTTTTCCTCGAGAAAGGACCCGATTCTAGAAACAATCCCTTATTGCTTTCGGATCTGAGACAGGAGGTATACCCAACTGTTTTGGGTGTTCTATGAAGATGCATTTATCCGCTTTGGGTTCAAGCTTATCAGCCTGAAACTCTTTCACATAAGCGTCGCAGCCCCAAACTTTTTAAGAAATGACAGCTTAGGTTTCTCTAAACCATAGTTCATACGGTGTCATCTCATCGGAATTACGTGGTGCCCTATTTAAAGTGAATGTGGTTGTCTCTAATGCCTAACCCATAAACTATCGTGGTAATTCGATAAGAGACATCATGGTATGCATCATATCCAATAGGGTGCAGTTATGATGTTCGGACACACCATCACACTATGGTGTTCCAGGCTGTATTAGTTGTGAAACAATTTCCACAATGTCTTAATTCTGTGCCAAACTCGTAATTCAGATATTCATCTCTATGATCATATCATAGATCTTTTATCCTCTTGTCACGATGATCTTTCAACTTCACCCTGAAATTACTTGAACCTTTCAATAATTCAGACTCGTGATTCATCAAGTAAATATACTCAACATCTACTCAAATCATCTGTGAAGTAAGAACATAACGATATCCACTGCATGCCTCAGCACTCATTGGACTGCACACATCAAAATGTATTACTTCCAGCAAGTTGCTTTCTAGTTCCATTTTACTGAAAACGAGGCTTTCAGTCATCTTGCCCATGTGGTATGATTTGCATGTCTCAAGTGATTCAAAACCAAGTGAGTCCAAACGGTCCATTTGCATGGAGTTTCTTCATGCATATACACCAATAGACATGGTTCGCATGTCTCAAACTTTTCAAAAACGAGTGAGCCCAAAGATCCATCAACATGGAGCTTCTTCATGCGTTTTATACCGATATGACTTACGTGGCAGTGCCACAAGTAGGTGGTACTATCATTACTATCTTATATCTTTTGGCATGTACATGTGTATCACTATGATCGAGATTCAATAAACCATTCATTTTTGGGTGCAAGACCATTGAAGGTATTATTCAAATAAACAGAGTAACCATTATTCTCCTTAAATGAATAATTGTATTGCGATAGACATAATCCAATCATGTCTATGCTCAACACAAACACCAATCTCGATGGTAGAGGGAGCGTGCGATGCTTGATCACATCAAGCTTGGAAAAACTTCCAACACATATTGCCAGCTCACCTTTAGCTAGTCTCCGTTTACTCCGCAGCCTTTTATTTCGAGTTTACTAACATTTAGCAACCGAACCGGTATCTAATACCATGGTGCTACTAGGAGTACTAGTAAAGTACACATTAACACAATGTACATCCAATATACTTCTATCGACCTTGCCAGCCTTCTCATCTACCAAGTATCTAGGGTAATTCTGCTCCAGTGGCTGTTCCCCTTATTACAGAAGCACTTAGTCTCGGGTTTGGGTTCAACCTTGGGTTTCTTCACTAGAGCAGCAGCTGAATTGCTGTTTCATGAAGTATCCCTTTTTGCCCTTGCCCTTCTTGAAACTAGTGGTTTCACCAACCATCAACAATTGATGCTCCTTCTTGATTTCTACTTTTGTGGTGTCAAACATCGCGAATATCTCAAGGATCATCATATATGTCCCTGATATATTATAGTTCATCACGAAGCTCTAGCAGCTTGGTGGTAATGACTTCGGAGAAACATCACTATCTCATCTGGAAGATCAACTCCCACTCGATTCAAATGATTGGTGTACTCAGACAATCTGAGCACAAGCTCAACAATTGAGCTTTTCTCCCTTAGTTTGTGGGCTAAGAAAATCGTCGGAGGTCTTATACCTCTTGACGTGGGCACGAGCCTGAAATCCCAATTTCAGCCCTCGAAACATCTCATATGTTTCGCCATGTTTCAAAACATCTTCGCTGCCTCAACTCTAAACCGTTTAACTGAACTATCACATAGTTATCAAAATGTGTATGTCAGATGTTCGCAACATCCACAGACGACGTTCGAGGTTCAGCACACTGAGCGGTGCATTAAGGACACAAGCCTTCTATGAAGCAATGAGGACAATCCTCAGTTTATGGACCTAGTCCGCATAATTGCTACTATCAACTTTCAACTAAATTTTTCTCTAGGAACATATCTAAACAGTAGAACTAAAGCGCGAGCTATGACATAATTTGCAAAGACCTTTTGACTATGTTCAGGATAATTAAGTTCATCTTATGAACTCCCACTCAGATAGATATCCCTCTAGTCATCTAAGTGATTACATGATCCAAGTCAACTAGGCCGTGTCCGATCATCACGTGAGACGGACTAGTCATCATCGGTGAACATCTTCATGTTGATCGTATCTACCATACGACTCATGCTCGACCTTTTGGTCTTGAAAGTGCAACTATTCCTAGGTGGTTTTGGTAATTCATAACAACATATAGCTCATTGAGCTAATGCTATTCCAAGATGACTATTTCAGGAAAGCTCAATGATTGGCATGGCATGGATGTGAAAGTGGAACCCTCAAAATGCTAAGGACAAAGGATTGGCTCAAGCTCAAAAGCTCAAGACTCTTCATTTTATATTTTAGTGATCCAAGATCACATTGAGTCTTTAGGAAAAGCCAATACTATCAAGGAGGGATGAGGTGTTGCTTAATGAGCCTCTTGCTTCATGTGCTTAGTGATATGCTCCAAAACCCTCAACTACTTTCCCATATCCACATATGACCTAAACCCTAAGCCAAACTCGGTCCTACCGATTCTTTCTATCCGGCGCCACCGAGTTTCACTTGTCATAAGCCACTGCCAAACCCTAGCAATTTGGTTCTACCGATAGGGATCTCGGTCTCACCGAGATGGGATTGCAAACTCTCTGTTTCCTTTTCTTAACTTTTCGGTCTCACCGAAAGAGCGAATCGGTCCCACCGAGATTGCAGTGTAAACTTTTTGTTTCCTTTTTGTAACTTTTCGGTCTCACCGAAAGAGCAAATCGGTCCCATCGAGTTTACCTGACCAACTCTCTGGTTAGCTTATTACCAAACTCGGTCTCACCGAGTTTGTGTAATCGGTCTCACCGAGATTACGTTATGCCCAAAGCCTAACCATATCGGTCCTACCGAGTTGCATGTCAGTCCCACCGAAAATCTCTAACGGTCACTAGGTTTACCTTTTCGGTCCGACCGAGTTTGTTGATTCGGTCCCATCGAGATTGGAAAACTATGTGTAACGGTTGGATTTTGTGTGGAGGCTATATATACCCCTCCACCTCCTCTTCATTCGTGGAGAGAGCCATCAGAACACATACACAATTCCAACTCATATGTTCTGAGAGAGAACCACCTACTCATGTGTTGAGACCAAGATATTCCATTCCTACCATATGAATCTTGATCTCTAGCCTTCCCCAAGTTGCTTTCCACTCAAATCTTCTTTCCACAAAATCCAAATCCTATGAGAGAGAGTTGAGTGTTGGGGATACTATCATTTGAAGCACAAGAGCAAGGAGTTCATCATCAACACACCATTTGTTACTTCTTGGAGAGTGGTGTCTCCTAGATTGGCTAGGTGTCACTTGGGAGCCTCCGACAAGATTGTGGAGTTGAACCAAGGAGTTTGTAAGGGAAAGGAGATCGCCTACTTCGTGAAGATCTACCGCTAGTGAGGCAAGTCCTTCGTGGGCGATGGCCATGGTGGGATAGACAAGGTTGCTACTTCGTGGACCCTTTGTGGGTGGTTGCTTCTTCGTGGACCCTTCGTGGGTGGTTGCTTCTTCGTGGACCCTTCGTGGGTGGAGCCCTCCGTGGACTCGCGCAACCGTTACCCTTCATGGGTGGAGCCCTCCGTGGACTCGCGCAACCGTTACCCTTCGTGGGTTGAAGTCTCCATCAACGTGGATGTAGGATAGCACCACCTATCCGAACCACGGGAAAAAACATCTGTGTCTCCAATTGCGTTTGAATTCTCCAAACCCTTCCCTTTACATTCTTGCAAGTTGCATGCTTTACTTTCCGCTGCCAATATACTCTTTGCATGCTTGCTTGAATTGTGTGATGATTGCTTGACTTGTCCTACAATAGCTAAAATCTGCCAAGAACTAAAATTGGGAAAAGGTTAAGTTTTTATTTGGTCAAGTAGTCTAATCACCCCCCCACTAGACATACTTTCGATCCTACAGGTCTCTTGTGTTCCGAGGCCATGTCTGTACATGCTAGGCTCGTCAAGTCAACCTAAGTGTTTCACGTGTGTAAATCTGTCTTACACCCGTTGTATGTGAACGTTAGAATCTATCACAACCGATCATCACGTGGTGCTTCGAAACAACGAACTGTCGCAACGGTGCATAGTTAGGGGGAACACTTTCTTGAAATTATTATGAGGGATCATCTTATTTACTACCGTCGTTCTAAGCAAATAAGATGCAAAAACATGATAAACATCACATGCAATCAAAAAGTGACATGATATGGCCAATATCATATTGCTCCTTTTGATCTCCATCTTCGGGGCTCCATGATCATCATCGTCACCGGCATGACACCATGATCTCCATCATCATGATCTCCATCATCGTGTCTTCATGAAGTTGTCTCGCCAACTATTACTTCTACTACTACAGCTAACGGTTAGCAATAGAGTAAAGTAATTACATGACGTTTCTCAATGACACGCAGGTCATACAAAAATAAAGACAACTCCTATGGCTCCTGTCGGTTGTCATACTCATCGACATGCAAGTCGTGATTCCTATTACAAGAACATGATCTCATACATCACATATATCATTCATCACATCCTTTTGGCCATATCACATCACATGGCATACCCTGCAAAAACAAGTTAGACGTCCTCTAATTGTTGTTTGCATGTTTTACGTGGCTGCTATGGGTTTCTAGCAAGAACGTTTCTTACCTACGCAAAAACCACAATGTGATATGCCAATTGCTATTTACCCTTCATAAGGACCCTTTTCATCGAATCCGATCCGACTAAAGTGGGAGAGACAGACACCCGCTAGCCACCTTATGCAACTAGTGCATGTCAGTCGGTGGAACCAGTCTCACGTAAGAGTACATGTAAGGTCGGTCCGGGCCGCTTCATCCCACAATACCGTCGAAACAAGATTGGACTAGTAATGGTAAGCATATTGAGCAAAATCAACGCCCACAACTACTTTGTGTTGTACTCGTGCATAGAATCTACGCAAAAGACCTAGCTCATGATGCCACTGTTGGGGAACGTAGCAGAAATTCAAAATTTTCCTACGTGTCACCAAGATCTATCTATGGAGAAACCAGCAACGAGGGGAAGGAGAGTGCATCTACATACCCTTTTAGATCGCTAAGCGGAAGCGTTCAAGAGAACGGGGTTGAAGGACTCGTACTCATCGTGATCCAAATCATCGGAGATCCTAGTGTCAAACGGACGGCACCTCCGCGTTCAACACACGTACAGCCCGCCGACGTCTCTCATGCCTTGATCCAGCAAGGAGAGAGGGAGAGGTTAAGGAAGACTCCATCCAGCAGCAGCACAACGGCGTGGTGGTGGTGGAGGAGCGTGGTACTCCAGCAGGGCTTCGCCAAGCACTACGAGAGACGAGGAGGGAGAGGGGTAGGGCTGCGCCAAGAAGGAGAGGAACTCGTGTCTTTTGGGCAGCCCAAACCTCAAGTATATATAGGGGAAGGGGAGGGGATGCGCCCCACCTAGGTTTCCACCCCTAGGGGTGGCGGCCAGCCCTAGATCCCATCTAGGGGGCGGCCAAAGGGGGAGAGAGGGGGGCGCACCACTAGGTGGGCCTTAGGCCCATCTGAGCCTAGGGTTTGCCCCCTTCCACTCTCCCTTGCGCCTTGGGCCTTGGTGGGGGGGGGGGCGCACCAGCCCACCTGGGGCTGGTCCCCTCCCACACTTGGCCCATGCTGCCCTCCGGGGCTGGTGGCCCCACTTGGTGGACCCCCGGGACCCTCCCGGTTGTCCCGGTACGTTATCGATAAAACCCGAAACCTTTCCGGCGACCAAAACAGGACTTCCCATATATAAATCTTTACCTCCGGACCATTCCGAAACTCCTCGTGACGTTCGGGATCTCATACAGGACTCCGAACAACATTCGGTAACCACATACAAACTTCCTTTATAACCCTAGCGTCATCGAACCTTAAGTGTGTAGACCCTACGGGTTCAGGAACCATACAGACATGACCGAGACGTTCTCCGGTCAATAACCAATAGCGGGATCTGGATACCCATGTTGATTCCCACATGTTCCACGATGATCTCATCGGATGAACCACGATGTCGAGGATTCGATCAATCCCGTATACAATTCCCTTTGTCTATCGGTATTGTACTTGCCCGAGATTCGATCGTCGGTATCCCGATACCTTGTTCAATCTCGTTACCGGCAAGTCTCTTTTACTCGTTCCGTAACACATCATCCCGTGATCAACTCCCTGATCACATTGTGCACATTATGATGATGTCCTACCGAGTGGGCCCAGAGATACCTCTCCGTTTACACGGAGTGACAAATCCCAGTCTCGATTCGTGCCAACCCAACAGACACTTTCGGAGATACCTGTAGTGTACCTTTATAGCCACCCAGTTACGTTGTGACGTTTGGCACACCCAAAGTATTCCTACGGTATCCGGGAGTTGCACAATCTCATGGTCTAAGGAAATGATACTTGACATTAGAAAAGCTTTAGCATACGAACTACACGATCTTTGTGCTAGGCTTAGGATTGGGTCTTGTCCATCACATCATTCTCCCAATGATGTGATCCCGTTATCAACGACATCCAATGTCCATGGTCAGGAAACCGTAACCATCTATTGATCAACGAGCTAGTCAACTAGAGGCTTACTAGGGGCATGGCGTTGTCTATGTATCCACACATGTATCTGAGTTTCCTATCAATACAATTCTAGCATGGATAATAAACGATTATCATGAACAAGGAAATATAATAATAATAACCAATTTATTATTGCCTCTAGGGCATATTTCCAACACTATGAAGAAGCGATGACGGGTCCGGATTCTGACAAATGGCTGGAAGCCATGAAATCCGAGATAGGATCCATGTATGAAAACGAAGTATGGACTTTGACTGACTTGCCCGATGATCGGTGAACCATAGAAAATAAATGGATCTTTAAGAAGAAGAAAGACGCTGATGGTAATGTGACCATCTATAAAGCTCGTCTTGTCGCTAAGGGTTATCGACAAGTTCAAGGGGTTGACTACGATGAGACTTTCTCACCCGTAGCGAAGCTGAAGTCCTTCCAAATCATGTTAGCAATTGCCGCATTCTATGATTATGAGATATGGCAAATGGACGTCAAAACGGCATTCCTTAATGGTTTCCTTAAGGAAGAATTGTATATGATGCAGCCGGAAGGTTTTGTCGATCCTAAGAATGCTGACAAGGTGTGCAAGCTCCAACGCTCGATTTATGGGCTGGTGCAAGAATCTCGAAGTTGGAACATTCGTTTTGATGAGATGATCAAAGCGTTTGGGTTTACGCAGACTTATGGAGAATCCTGCATTTACAAGAAAGTGAGTGAGAGCTCTGTAGCATTTCTCATATTGTATGTGGATGACATACTGTTGATGGGAAATGATATAGAATTCTTGGAAAGCATAAAGGCCTACTTGAACAAGTGTTTTTCAATGAAGGACCTTGGAGAAGCTGCTTATATATTAGGCATCAAGATCTATAGAGATAGATCGAGACGCCTCATTGGTTTTTCACAGAGTACGTACCTTGACAAGATATTGAAGAAGTTCAAAATGGATCAGTCAAAGAAGGGGTTCTTGCCTATATTGCAAGGTACGAGATTGAGCATGGCTCAATGCCCGACCACGGCAGAAGATAGAGAAAAGATGAGTGTCGTCCCCTATGCCTCGGCCATAGGGTCTATCATGTATGCTATGCTGTGTACCAGACCTGATGTAAACCTTGCCGTAAGTTTGGTAGGAAGGTACCAAAGTAATCACGACATGGAACACTGGACAACGGTCAAGAATATCCTGAAGTACCTGAAAAGGACTAAGGACATGTTTCTCGTGTATGGAGGTGACGAAGAGCTCGTCGTAAAGGGTTACGTCGATGCTAGCTTCGACACAGATCTGGATGACTCTAAATCACAAACCAAATACGTGTATATTTTGAATGGTGGGGCAGTAAGCTGGTGCAGTTGCAACCAAAGCGTTGTGGAGGGATCTACATGTGAAGAGGAGTACATGGCAGCCTCGGAGGCAGCACAAGAAGTAGTCTGGGTGAAGGAGTTCATTACCGACCTAGGAGTCATACCCAATGCGTCGGGCCCGATGACTCTCTTCTGTGACAACACTGGAGCTATTGCCCTTGCCAAGGAGCCCAGGTTTCACAGGAAGACCAGGCATATCAAGCGTCGCTTCAACTCCATTCGTGAAAGTGTTCAAAATGGAGACATAGAGATTTGTACAGTACATACGGACCTGAATGTGGCAGATCCGTTGACTAAACCTCCCCCTAGAGCAAAACATGATCAACACCAGAACTGCATGGGTGTTCGATTCATCACAATGTAACTAGAATATTGACTCTAGTGCAAGTGGGAGACTGTTGGAAATATGCCCTAGAGGCAATAATAAAATGGTTATTATTATATTTCTTTGTTCATGATAATTGTCTATTGTTCATGCTATAATTGTGTTATCCAGAAATCGTAATACATGTGTGAATACATAGACCACAACACGTCCCTAGTGAGCCTCTAGTTGACTAGCTCGTTGATCAAAAGATAGTCATGGTTTCCTGACTATGGACATTGGATGTCATTGATAACGGGATCACATCACTAGGAGAATGATGTGATGGACAAGACCCAATTCTAAGCATAGCTCAAAGGTCGTGTAGTTCGTTTACTGTAGCTTTTTCGAATGTCAAGTATCATTTCCTTAGACCATGAGATTGTGCAACTCCCGGATACCGTAGGAGTGCCTTGGGTGTGCCAAACATCACAACGTAACTGGGTGACTATAAAGGTACATTACAGGTATCTCCGAAAGTGTCTGTTGGGTTGGCACGAATCGAGACTGGGATTTGTCACTCCGTATGACGGAGAGGTATCTCTGGGCCCACTCGGTAATGCATCATCATAATGAGCTCAATGTGACCAAGTGGTTGATCACGGGATCATGCATTACGGCACAAGTAAAGTGACTTGCCGGTAACGAGATTGAACTAGGTATTGGGATACCGACGATCGAGTCTCTGGCAAGTAACGTACCGATTGACAAAGGGAATTGTATATGGATTGATTGAATCCTCGACATCGTGGTTCATCTGATGAGATCATCGTGGAGCATGTGGGAGCCAACATGGGTATCCAGATCCCGCTGTTGGTTATTGACCGGAGAGGCGTCTCGGTCATGTCTGCATGTCTCCCGAACCCGTAGGGTCTACACACTTAATGTTCGGTGACGCTAGGGTTGTAGAGATATTAGCATACGGTAACCTGAAAGTTGTTCGGAGTCCCGGATGAGATCCCGGACGTCACGAGGAGTTCTGGAATGGTCCGGAGGTGAAGATTTATATATAAGAAGTCAAGTTTCGGCATCGGGAAAATTTCGGGGGTAACCGGTATTGTACCGGGACCATCGGAAGGGTCCCGGGGGGCCACCGGGTGGGGCCACCTATCCCGGAGGGCCCCATGGGCTGAAGTGGGAGGGGAACCAGCCCCTAGTGGGCTGGTCGCCCCCCTTGGCCTCCCCCTGCGCCTAGGGTTGGAAACCCTAGGGGTGGGGGCGCCACCCTTGCCTTGGGGGGGGGGGGCAAGGCACCCCCTTGGCCGCCCCCCTCCAAGGAGATTGGATCTGCTAGGGCCGCCCCCCCTAGGCACCCTATATATAGTGGGGGGAGGGAGGGCAGCCGCACCCAAGCCCCTGGCCTCTCCCTCTCCCTCCCGTGACACTCCTCCGTCTCCCTGCGCTTGGCGAAGCCTTACCGAGATCACCGTTGCTTCCACCACCACGCCGTCGTGCTGCTGGATCTTCATCAACCTCTCCTCCCCCCTTGCTGGATCAAGTTGGAGGAGACGTCTTCCTAACCGTACGTGTGTTGAACGCGGAGGTGCCTTCCGTTCGGCACTAGGTCATCGGTGATTTGAATCACGTCGAGTACGACTCCATCAACCCCGTTCTCTTGAACGCTTCCGTGCGCGATCTACAAGGGTATGTAGATGCACTCCTCTCTCCCTCGTTTCTAGATGACTCCATAGATTGATCTTGGTGATGCGTAGAAAATTTTAAAATTCTGCTACGTTCCCCAACACTATTTTCCATCATACAAGTTTCTAATCTATTTTAATTTGCAATCTTTACGTTCAATCTATATCATAAAAATACCAAAAATATTTATCTTATTATTATTATATTTATCAGATCTCACTCTTGCAAGTGGCCGTGAAGGGATTGACAACCCCTTTATCGCGTTGGTTGCGAGGTTCTTATTTGTTGGTGTAGGTACGAGGTGACTCACGCGTGGTCTCCTACTGGATTGATACCTTGGTTCTCAAAAACTGAGGAAAATACTTACGCTGCTTTGCTGCATCACCCTTTCCTCTTCAAGGAAAACCAACACATGCTCAAGAGATAGCAGCGCTCGCGGCGACCGCCGACACGAGGATGCGATGCGGGTTCAGATGCCAGCCGTGGGGCAGATTAACATCCGGGTATGGTGCGGTTGGCGGCACTGCCAGTGCCAGTGCACCGGGATGTGCAACCCCTACCGTGGCCCGCAGCGTGGAGGAGCCGACGGTGGCGGCGGATTAGGCGTGCGGGACGAGCTGGCGCCGGGGATGAGCTTCCCCTTGCCCTTTCTAAAGAAACCCATTGCTAGTGTTTCCGTGTCGCCGGCGAGGGGGCCAGCTTGGCCAGATGTGGACAGGAGAGGGGAAGTGGATGAGGCCCCCCCTCCCCCGCCCCACCACACACAATTGCATTAGAAAAAGGACGATGATCCGATGCTTTCACCCACTACCAAGCGGGCCTGAGGTAGGTGGCAGTGTTTAATACGACCGCGTGTCCATCTCTTGTCCATATGAACGCAAATAGAACATAAATTTAGATCTAAAATGCGTCCAGAAAAACATCAAACAGATGTTTTTTGAATTTGGGTCGGCGCATTGAAAATGATCCATTACGAAACAAACAAATTAGCGTGTGGATTATTTGGGTGGCCACATGGAGTTGCTCTTATGCGGCAGAGATTTCTCAAAAAAAGAAAAGCGGCAGAGAGCGCAGAGGGAGAATAAATACTGTAACGTGGCAACGAAGACGTCATTTCGGTTTTTCTTTACGAGGGAGCGAACACGTCAGCTGATTACAAGCAGTACGCGCTGAACTACTCATATGGTCATCAAGATGTGGTTTCTTGAAGGAGAGAAAAGGTACGGACGCGACGATCTATACGACTTGGATCCAGCATTTGGGCATTCGGCGCTCCCGAGGATTTATATGTGCCATGTGTGACGCAAACTCCAGGGGAAAAAGTCAACGCTCCCAAGTCTGAATCCGCGGCCAAATATAAGAGGCCCCGACATGAACCAGCCCCGTCACTGGTTTATCAGGAAAATTCCTATTTGACGCTCTACGCGTCACATTGTCGGGGAGGACGCACAGCCGAAACCCCCAGCACGAAAATTGGGCCGGCCCACTTTATCATTCGTTTGTTTTTCATTTCTTCTTTATTTTTCAAAAAATGTTCATACTTTTGCGAAGTATTTGAAACTACAAAAAAATCCCGTGTTTCTAAAATAATTTTAATAAATTAAAAAAGATTGTTTTTCAATTTTTACTTTTCAAAAAATAATTTGGAATTAAAAATCATGTTTTCAAAATTTGTTCTGAATATAAAAAATGTTCCCATCTTTAATTTATCAGAACTCAAAAAATGTGCTCCTTTTCAAAATATGTTTGCGATTTTCAAAATAGGTTCGTGCTTTTGAAAAATTGTTTAGAATTTTGGAAAATATTCCGGTTATTGAATTTTGGTCAGAAAGTTTAAAAAGGTTAGTGTTTTCAGGAAATGTTTGGGCTTTTTAAAAATAGTTTCAGTCAAAATATCTTCACAATTTCAAACGTGTTCGTGCTTTTCAATTTTTTGACATATTAAAATTGTTTGAGTAGTTCAAATCATTGTCCGATTTTCAAACATTATTCACTTCTTTTTTACAATTTCCACAATATATTAAAAAACTCAAAAGTATGAGGATTCCGCGTCGTTGTAAGTTCTTACCCTTGCACGCTCCTCATTGGTCGCTAACACTTGTGAGGTGCACTTGTAGGTGTTCTCCTTAACAAGCCACAGGTCCGGAGTTTGATTCCTAGTGAGGGTGCGCTGTCTTTTGTTAATTTTTATATCCCATCGAGCGATCGGCGCGCTCACTATGGCAACCACCAATGGGCTGGCCCAGTCAGCGGGTCATGCGTGCGTCGCTCGGCTATTTGATGCAGAATGCGTCAAATAGAACCCTCTGTTATAAGTTAGCTTTTCTTTAAACCTGTTTTTTCCGATTTTTTTGTAGTGGTCTTAAGCTCTTTTGTTCCTCTTTATTTCCTTTTTCCTTTTATTTTTCAATTTCTGCTTTTATTTTCATGTTTATTTTATTTTACTTTTTTCATGTTTCTTTTTTTATTTGGATAAATATGCAATTTTTTTAAAATGTGTGAACACTTTCTGAATAACATGTATGATTTTTTTGAAATTTAAAAATTACACATATGTTTGTCTTAATTTTTACATCCCATCGTTGCGCTAGAGTATCGAGGCACGCTTGCTACAAGGATCACAAATGGGCTGGCCCAGTCAGCGGTCCGTCTGTGCGTCGCAATGCTAGCTTTTTTGAAAACTGCTTCTTCCCGGTATTTAGACACGAACTTCAGGTCTTTTTTTCTTCTTTGTTATCTTTACTTTTTTATACGTTTCTACTTTTATTTTTACATGTTTCTCATGTCTGTCACCTTTTACATGTTTCTTTAAAATATTATTGACAAATATGCAAATAGTTTTTAAATATGTGAATACATTTTAAATGACATTTATGTTCTTCCAAAATTTAAAAATTTAGAAATTTTTAAAATGCATAAACACTTTTTTAATTCAAAAAATATTTCCTATAAATGTGCCAACACTTTTTATAAAATGTATGAACACTTGCGTAATGTAATCTTTAATATCATTTAAAATTACATTATAATTTTTTAGATGAAGGCCATTTTTCTGTAATTACATGAAATTATATTAAATTATGTGTATACATTTTTTAATTATATGGGCATTTTATAAAAACATGGAAGACTATTTTAAGGTATATGTACATTCTTAAATACATGGATATTTAATAAAACTACTTGGACACCTTTTTTAAATGAAAATGAACATTTTGTATGAGTTTACGAAGAATATGTATTTTTTTTCGTGTGCATGCATTTTTTAATAGATGAATACTTTTAGTTATTTATTTTAATTGAAGATATATGAATTAGTGAGATATATAGAGACCATTATGTCCGCAGTAGGTTATCCATTCACAAAGCAAAAATAGGAAGAAACTAATTATTCAAGTTTGCTCTTTGCTCCCAGTCCACGTGAGAGCGAGAGATTGGCGACACAGCCTTAGCGCTTGCTAGAAACGAGGCACAGACGAGCCCCAGGCGGTTTGGTTTGAACCAAGAGGCCACCTATTTGACACTCACCAAATAGTCGAGGAAACGCCTGAACCACGTTATAGCATATGGGCCGGTCATGGTGCGTCCCATTGTGATGCTTGATTAGTTTCCTGGAAAGTATATTTAGATTGACAGGTCCAAAAACTCTAGTAAAAATAGAAAAACATAACATAAAACTAAGAAAATATTCACCTACATACATATGAATGTTCATAACCGCGAAGAAGAATGTTCACCATGTATTTGACATGTCTATAAGAAATTATATTAATGCATTGAAAAGTTCATGTGCTATAGAAAAAAGGTTCATAGATTATAAAAGTTGTTCATACAACACGGGAAAAAATATTCAAAAGGAACGACAAAAAAAAATTAGAAAATGACTTAACATAAAATGGAAGTGAAAATAAAAAAATAAATGTCAAAAAGAATTAAAAAAGTAAATGAAAACCCATAGTGCTCGGCCCAGGACACACACATTCCACATGTTTGTCCAATATTTTGACGCCTTGAGCGTAAAATATGAATCACCTTGAATATCGAAATAACTAATTAAGGGGTACCCCTTGCAAAACTCACTCGCAATTTCTCTATGCTGACCACTTGTCGCAACCTGTTTTTTTTTTCCTTTTTTCTCGTAGATTTATTTTTCAATTACATTTTAACCGTGCGTCCAAATCACAAACCGTTTTCGCTCTTGGATTTCTTGCAACGAGATCTTCGAAACAAGATCCTATGTTAATAGGTTTCAACAAAAATTCAGGCAAAAACCAAAAAAAAACTGAAAAAGACTAAGAACCGGAAAAACCCTAAAGAACTGTTGTCTTTTTAACCTATTTGTTTCTAGCATAGTTGTGCTTTTTATATCATAAGAATAGCGTAACTAGCTATGACACATAGGCGCCGGGGGGGGGGGGGGGGGGGGGCTCTCCATTTTCATAAACAATCTTGTTTTTATATGACATTTGACGAAACTCATCCTAGTTCTGTCAAGTTTTCAATGTGATGGACCGCGGGTAATATTGATAAAAGTACAAGGTTATATGTTAGAAAATCATAATAGCCAAAAACTGAATAGGCTAAGGTACACAATATTTATGCAAAGTAAAGGTTCTTTTTTTGCAAGTATGGTATAATCTAGCTTATGAAAATCTGGCCCGCCAAAACTGTGTGCACTTCCCCGCCAAAAAAAAAACAGACAATTCGTGCATTGATACGTTACCCTCTACTAGGGTACTGGATTGTTATTTATGTTTGATTAAATTTCTTGGGTTGGTAATGACATGCATTTTTGTTGAACCAAAGATGAGATCATAATGTTGTTAACAAAAAAGAAGTAGGCCAGCTTCGGTACGGGAGCAGTGACAGAGGTATGTGGTTGTTTGATGGTCCATGGACTTCAATGTAATTTTTATTATGTTTGCAGTGAGTTATACTTTCAGTGTATCTTTATAATAAATCTGATCCTTTTTAGGAGAAAAGTACATAGCTAATTTCTGGTTAAAAATAGTACATATGCATTTAGAATGAAACCAATATAACAAGGATTAAACCAACTAAGTCCACCGATTATGCCTAGGGTACTTTTGTTTAAGTATCATCATGCATGCAGCTCCACCAATTCTAGCTCGCGTTGTTGGTGACATTGCAGGCCTTTCTGACTTCGCCGGGGCCAGTCCCGGTGAGCACCTCAATGCCTCCCATCTTCACCATAGCCCCCGCAAACCTGACTATCCACGCGATAGGGTTGGCGGCATTGTCGGCCACCATGGCCGCTGTCTTGTTGCCGGTCGTTGGCGTCTCATCCATTAGCGTCTGGTCTGACGTGAACAACACCTGCCCAGAGGCCACGTTTTTGTAGAACTGGTTGCTCAGCTTGTTCGGGTCTGTCACACGGTTGTTGCTCACGGAGATGAACCCCCCGCCATTCCTCGGAGGCGGGCACACCTTCTTCAGCTCTGTCGCGAAGGTGGCGTTCATAGTGGGGTCGACAGTAGGGTACAACCGCGGGGTGACGAAGTTGCAGTGCGTGAGGCCGAAGGAGTGCGCGCCGGAGAGCACCACTAGGTCCTCGGCGTTGAGGCCCTTGGCGGCGAAGCTGTCAAGGAGTTCTTGGAGCTGAAACGCGGGCGATGGGATGCCCTGGAAGACCTCGTCGGCGATTGACTGGAAGCCATCCAGGCGGCCGGATGGCATGTGGAAGGTGAACCCGCCCAAGGTGCAAGTGGAGTCGCGCGCCGCAAAGGCCAGGATGTCGGCACAGGAGACGACACCCGGGCAGACGGCCTCCACGGCATCCTTGATCTTGTTCACGGCTTCGTATCCGCGCAAAGGGATTGTTGTTTTCTCAGTCTCTGGCTTGTTGGCCGTCGGGTCTAGCAAAATGGAGGCATCGCAACCCTGTAAAAAGTCATTTAATTATAAATATATGTTTCCGATTTGTGCATATTTTTGTTAGTAAAAGTTGATAGAATAAATACATTGCATAAACATGAAAATCAAGAAAAGTCTGATTGTACTATTTTCACCTAGACAGTTTTATTCTACTCTTGAATGTTAAAAAAAATGAGACCAACCCAAAGGCTAACCCTCGTTGGCTTTTCTTTATAGGAGAAACTCCGTGAGCACCGCGCGTTCATGCCGGGACTCGAACTCGGACGGGCTGGCAGAAACCTCAGCTGCCCAGCCAACGTGTCGACGCCCCGTCCTCTTCTACTCTTGAATGTTGGTAGTTAAAATTAGAAACTTCAATGCATGCTTTCGAGATAGTCTCACGTATTCAAGAAAGGATATAGGAGTAGTATATGTTTGTATAGAATGAAAATGTCACATATGAAATTTATTTAGATTTTCGAATGGAATCCAAAGTGTTTCAAACTGCCGTGGCATGTGTTTCGATAAAGGTACATACCCTGACAAAGCAATCGTGGAAGAAGAGGCGAACAAAGGCAGCACCAATGGTGGGGTCACTGCGGATCATGCCTTGGACGACGTTCCTCACCGTGTCCTCGGCTTTTGGGCATGACGAGTTGTAGAAGCTGTACTGCAGCCCGGCGGCGTTCGACACAGAGCTCAGCGCAGCGGCCATGAACGCCATGAGCACCACAACCTTGTTGGCTGCCATCGCGTACTATTTGTGTGTGTTTACTGAAAGAGACTTGCTGTAAGTGCTTGATGGTGACAATAGTGTGGTTTCGATGAGTATTTATAGATCACGAATCATCGTAAGAGTACGAGGACGAACACGCTCATGCATGACCATAATTAATTAGCTAGTGTGTTCACTGGGTACAAAGAATATGTTCGAATGATTAGGAGGTTACCGTACCACACAGGTAGTTGAATTATTTGCAGCTAGAGACGCGTTGACAATGCCACATGATAGCGTATTTTTTCATGGAGGATTAGTAAAATCACAACTACACAATTAATCTGGATGATTAGTTTGTTACAGCATGTGGACTTTTTTTTGGGTGGGGACAGCATGTTGACTTTTTTTTTCCAGAACGAAGGCTCGCGAAGAGCCCGACTTTGGATTAACCCACAAAAGAAAAAAAAACCATCAACCTGTCAGAAATACAAACTCTGGATTACAACCTCGAGACAAACCAAATAGAAACAAGAAAAAAAACGGCACGATACAATGGCACCGGGAGCAGCTCACATGCCAGAGATACAACAAACTAAAAAAGATCAACAAGAGGCACCTAGCTTGAGGATGACAAGGCCTCTTGCTCGCGCGAAGCCGAGGAGAAGGGAAATGCCGGCAAAGGAGAGGAAGATCAGATGACCGGAAGGACAACCGTTGCCACAACACCTGGGACCCTGACGGAAACACCACCCTCCAGATCCATCGTTGAAGAAGGCTTCTGCCTCCTCGCCTGGCTCGAAAGGCATCGCACCGTTGACAAATGGACACGTTCACCCTAGAACCTGGATGAGTGGCACCGAAGGCAGCCACAGTATTGGAACCAGGCAGTCTCGTCCTGCCGTCAACTTCTCACCTGGAGCAGAACATCATCGAAAACCAAGGACCCAGGCGTGCAAGAGGAGAGCTGCCAGAATGGACTAAGGAACAACAGCCAGGACCAAGATCAAATTGAGGAGCTTTTACACAACCGGCTCGCCGGAGTGACACTGCCGGAAGGAATCCCTATCCCCTCCTGTCCAGTAACCACGGGCACCAAACTAGGATCACTACAGCCACACGGTGAGCACTCAAAATGGCCTGAACCAGGGGGACACCACCACCATTGGAGTTATGCTGCTGCCGCAGACACCCACCGCACACATCACAACAAAGTCCAACTTCCCACCTTGCTCCCTAAGTAGCGCCTTCAAGAAGGATACGATGCCAAGGGCGTCGCTGCCGCCCAACAACGTCGGGGTTTTCACCTGGGAGGCACAAGGGGAAAGGGGGCGGGGAATATATACCTGATAGACGCCTCCAGGTAGGTGCGCGGCGCTCGCGGGCGTCGCCACCGTCACAGCCAGACGAGCTGGCTAGGGATTTCTCCTGTCTATATTCCCATCACTGCTCCCACCCGGAAGAGAACTGACGTCAAGGATGAAGCAGGCCAGAGCAGGGGGGAGGGACTTGCCGAATCCGCAACTGAGGTTGGAAGGCGGCCATATCTAGCGCCGCTGAAGCCGAAGCGGAAGCTGCCACCGCCACGCCCTAGCCCGCATCCACCAGATAGCTCGCCGTCCACACGGTCGAGGGCACCATGCGCCGAGGATCCGGTGGCGCCAATCCAGCCGGGGCCGCCGCCCCGGGTCCCGAGGCCCCCCGCGAGCGATGTGGAGCAGCAGGAGAGGCCCCGCCGCCACCTTCTGTTGGGGGACGCAATATTTAAAGAAATTCCTACGATCACGCAAGATCTATCTAGGAGATGCATAGCAACGAGAGGGGAGAGTGTGTCTACGTACCCTCATAGACCGAAAGCGGAAGCGTTAAGTAACGCGGTTGGTGTAGTCGAACGTCTTCGTGATCCAACCGATCCAGTACCGAACGCACGACACCTCCACGATCTGCACACGTTCAGCTCAATGACGTCCCTCGTACTCTTGATCCAGCTGAGGCCGAGGGTGAGTTTCGTTAGCACAACGGCGTGTTGACGGTGATGATGAAGTTACCGATGCAGTGCTTCACCTAAGCACTATGACAATATGACCGAGGTGGAAAACTATGGAGGGGGGCACCACACACGGCTAAAGATCAACTTGTGTGTCTATGGGGTGCCCCCCTCCCCCGTATATAAAGGGGGGGGAGGAGGAGGAGGGCCGGCCTCAAGGGGCACGCCCAAGGGGGAATTTCTACTCCTAGTAGGAGTAGGTTTCCTCCTTTCCTAGTCCAAGTAGGAGAAGAAGGAAGGACATGGAGAGGGAGAAGGAAAGAGGGGGGCGCCACCCCCTCCTAGTCCAATTTGGACCAGCCCATGGGGGGCGCGCTGCCTCCCCTTGTGGCCCTTCTCTCCTTTTCACTAAAGCCCAATAAGGCCCAATACTTCCCTCTGGTGAATTCCCATAGCTCCCCGGTTCTCCGAAAAATACCCGAATCACTCGAAACCTTTCCGATGTCTGAATATAGCCTTCCAATATATGAATCTTTACTCTCGACCATTTCGAGACTCCCCGTCATGTCCGTGATCTCATGCGGGACTCCGAACAAACTTCGGTCATCAAATCACATAACTCATAATACAAATCGTCATCCAACGTTAAGCGTGCGGACCCTACGGGTTCGAGAACTATGTAGACATGATCGAGACACATCTCCGGTCAATAACCAATAGCGGAACCTGGATGCTCATATTGGCTCCTACATATTCTACGAAGATCTTTATCGGTCAAACCACATAACAACATATGTTGTTTCCTTTGTCATCGGTATGTTACTTGCCCGAGATTTGATCGTATCATCATACCTAGTTCAATCTCGTCACTAGCAAGTCTCTTTACTCGTTCCGTAATGCATCATCCCGCAACTAACTCATTAGTCACATTGCTTGCAAGGCTTATAGTGATGTGCATTACCGAGAGGGCCCAGAGATACCTCTCAGACAATCGGAGTGACAAATCCTAATCTCGATCTATGCGAACTCAACAAACACCATCGGAGACACCTGTAGAGCATCTTTATAATCACCCAGTTACGTTGTGACGTTTGATAGCACACTAAGTGTTCCTCTGGTATTCAGGATTTGCATAATCTCATAGTCATAGGAACATGTATAAGTCATGAAGAAAGCAATAGCAATAAACTAAACGATCATAGTGCTAAGCTAACAAATGGGTCTAGTCCATCACATCATTCTCTAATGATGTGATCCCGTTCATCAAATGACAACACATGTCCATGGCTAGGAAACTTAACCATCTTTGATTGACGAGCTAGTCAAGTAGAGGCATACTAGGGAGACTCTGTTTGTCTAAGTATTCACACATGTACTAAGTTTCCGGTTCATACAATTCTAGCATGAATAATAAACATTTATCATGATATAAGGAAATATAAATAACAACTTTATTATTGCCTCTAGGGAATATTTCCTTCAGTCTCCCACCTGCACTAGAGTCAATAATCTAGTTCACATCGTCATGTGATTTCACACCAATAGTTCGCATCTTTATGTGATTAGTTCACATCTTCATGTGACTAATACCCAAAAGGGTTTACTAGAGTCAATAATCTAGTTCACATCGCTATGTTATTAACACCCAAAGAGTGATCATGTTTTGCTTGTGAGAGAAGTTTAGTCTACAGGTCTGCAACATTCAGACCCGTATGTATTTTGCAAATTTCTATGTCTACAATACTCTACACGAAGCTACTCTAGCTAATTGCTCCCACTTCCAATATGTATCTAGACCGAGACTTAGAGTCATCTAGATCGGTGTAAAAAGCTTGCATCGACGTAACTCTTTATGACGAACTCTTTTATCACCTCCATAACCGAGAAATATTTCCTTAGTCCTCTAAGGATAATTTTGACTGTTGTCCATTGATCTACTCCTAGATCACTATTGTACTCCCTTGCCAAAATCATGCTAAGGTATACAATAGGTCTGGTACACAACATAGCATACTTCATAGAACCTATGACTAAGGCATAGGGAATGACTTTTCATTCTCTTTCTATTTTCTGCCGTGGTCGGGTTTTGAGTCTTTACTCAATTTCACACCTTACAACTCAGGCAAGAACTCCTTGTTTGACTGATCCATTTTGAACTCCTTCAAAATCTTATCAAGGTATGTACTCATCGAAATTCTTATCAAGCGTCTTGATCTATCTTTATAGATCTTGATGCCCAATATGTAAGTAGCTTCACAGGTAATTCTTTCTTTGAAAAACTCATTTCGAATTCTCCTTTATGCTTTCCTGAAAATTCTACATCATTTCTGATCAACAATATGTCATTCACATATACTTATCAGAAAGGCTGTAGTGCTCCCACTCACTTTCTTGTAAATACAGACTTCACCGCAAGTCTGTATAAAACTATATGCTTTGATCAACTCATCAAAGAGTATATTCCAACTCCGAGATGTTTGCACCAGTCCATAGATGGATCGCTAGAGCTTGCACACTTTGTTAACACCTTTAGGATTGACAAAACCTTCTGGTTGCATCATATACACCTCTTTTTTAATAAATCCATTAAGGATTGTAGTTTTGATATCCATTTGCTAGATTTCATAAAATGCGGCAACTGCTAACATGATTCAGACAGACTTTTAAGCATCGATACGAGTGAGAAAATCTCATCGTAGTCAACACCTTGAACTTGTCGAAAACCTTTTGCGACAGTTCGAGCTTTGTAGATAGTAACACTACTATCAGCGTTCGTCTTCCTCTTGAAGATCCATTTATTCTGAATGGCTCACCGATCATCGGGCAAGTCAATCAAAGTCCATACTTTGTTCTCATACATGGATCCCATCTTAGATTTCATGGCCTTAAGCCATTTCAGGGAATCTGGGCTCATCATCGCTTCCTCATAGTTCGTAGGTTCGTCATGGCCTAGTAACATGACTTCCAGAACAGGATTACCGTACCACTCTGGTGCGGAACGTACTCTGGTTAACCTACGAGGTTCGGTAGTAACTTGATCTGAAGTTTCATAATCATCATCATTAACTTCATCACTAATTGGTGTAGGCATCACTGGAACTGATTTCAGTGATGAGCTACTTTCCAATTCGAGAGAAGGTACAATTACCTCATCAAGTTCTACTTTCCTCCCACTCATTTCTTTTGACAGAAACTCCATCTCTAGAAAGGATCCACTCTTAGCAACAAAGATCTTGCCTTCGTATATGTGGTAGAAGGTGTACCCAACAGTTCCTTTTGGGTATCCTATGAAGACACACTTTTCCGATTTGGGTTTGAACTTATCAGGCTGAAACTTTTTCACATAAGCATCACAACCCCAACTTTAAGAAACGATGGCTTAGGTTTCTTGCTAAACCACAGTTCATACGGTGTCATCTCAATGGATTTTTAGACGGTGCCCTATTTAACATGAATGCAGCTGTCTCTAATGCATAACCCCAAAACGATAGTGGTAAATCAGTAAGAGACATGATAGATCGCACCATATCTAATAAAGTACAGTTATGACGTTCAGACACTCCATTACGCTGTGGTGTTCCAGGTGGCGTGAGTTGCGAAACTATTCGACATTGTTTCAACTGAAGGCCAAACTCGTAACTCAAATATTTCGGCTCTGCGATCAGATTGTAGAAACTTTATTTTCTTGTTACGATGATTCTCCACTTCACTATGAAATTCTTTGAACTTTTCATACATTTCAGACTTGTGTTTTATTAAGTAGATATACTCATATATGCTCAAATCATCTGTGAAGGTCAGAAAATAACGATACCCGCCGCGAGCCTCAACACTCATTGGGTCGCATACATCGGTATGTATTATTTCCAATAAGTCAGTGACTCGCTCCATTGTTCCGGAGAATGGAGTCTTAGTCATCTTACTGATGAGTCATGGTTCACAAGCATCAAATGATTCATAATCAAGTGATTCCAAAAGTCCATCCGCGTGGAGTTTCTTCATGCACTTTACACCAATATGACCTAAATGGCAGTGCCACAAGTATGTTGCACTATCATTCACTAGTACAGCGAGCTCCTAAACAAACGGTTTTAACCCCTTTCCGCGACGGCATTTGGAACCGTCGCCAAGTGAGTGTGAGCGATAGGGGGTCCTTCCCACACGATCCTGAAACCATTGGGGATATGCCCTCCTGGCACACATGTTTGGCAAAATGAGATCATGTGCGACCGGCGAGCGCTCAAATACGGAAATACGTACAATAGAGCTAAAAAATACAATTATACGGCAAAATTGTTTCCGGTCGCAAGTACATCCCACACAGTCAGTCCCCGCTAAACGTTTCCGTTCGCATGACATCCCACACAGTTGCTCCAAGGAAAACGTTTCCGTTCATAGGTACATCACACACAATTTTTCCCGTTAAATTGCTTGCATTATTGAATATATCACACACAATCCATGGAAGAAACTGTGTGGCAAAGGCTGTCCATCACACACAATTTTCATGTGGTAAACTTTTGAGCAAGGTGGCCTAACGCAAACAGTTTTCAAGAGAAAGTCGTGTGTGATTGTTCATTGATCCAACACGGTTTATTCCTAGAAACGGTGTGCGCAGCCTGAGGTCATCGCCCACAGTATTTTTTCAACAACCGTTTGCAATAGCAAAACCCAATTAGCAGGCTAATTATCCGATTATTCATAATCCATTTATTAATATAATTGACAGTTCATATTAAGCACACAATATATTTCATTTTCATAATTGAAATACATCAGAGTACAACATCATATAGCTTCAGCACTCAGCTACCCCATTACACAACTACACCAGGACTAAGTTTCACATGCAACATCTATAATCTTTCGAAATTAGCATCATAGACTGTACATAGACAAATGTATCTCATCTGGAAAACTGCTGAAGCAGAAGGCGAATATTGAGCCTTCATTGATGTTGAAGGTCTTTGTAACTTTAGGCCAGTGCCTGTGGATGATTGACCGTCCATCCTGCGTCCTCTTCAGGAACACTTCAATATTAAACCTTGGGTGTTGTATGAATACCTTCCTCGCCTCCTGACCATACAGGTGGTTTGAGAGGTAATCATCAGTGAACTGCTTTGGAAAGGCCTGAAAAACAAGGATGTGCATAAATATCTTCTCTATATTGGAGATAGGGCAAAGGAATAAAAAAGGCAAGGTATAATAGTTAGTACCATCCTGTAGTGAAGTGATGTCTTCTTGATTGTGCAGACAAAGATCTTGTTGTTTTTTGTCGCTAATTTCTTTATCCTAACAATCTTTCTAAGTTTCTTGACTTGACTGATATTCATGGACAACTCATTTCTCCATATGCAAAAAGGGTCGAACAATGGGTCAAAACCTCTGACAGCAGGACCTACATGTGCAAGACCAAATTGTTAAAAACCTAAATATTAGAATGGTTCCTGCAATTGCACAATAATGTGCTATTAGACAACGGACCATGCACGTGCTAACCTCGATTGTAAACCTCAGTGCTTCCCATTGTTTCCCTGCAACGCATATAAGGTAGTTAGTCATCAGGTTAAGTAAGGGTTCACATGCTATCAGTAAAATATGTTGATGAAAAATAATCACATTACAGATTTATCAGATTAATTGAAGCCACACGGAAACCCATTTATCCAAACCAAGCATGATTAAGAACTAGGAAATATAGCACTTGTATATGTTTCTCATGTATTAAGTGCAGCCAAATTTGATGTATTCCTCACATGCACAACAATACAAAATTCTACCCACAACAATTGGACATCGTATTGCAGAATTGAACCAAGCAGTTAACTAAACACCACAACAAATGAACCAAACATTAACTAAGCACCACATTGCACAATATAACACACTTCTAATAGAATATCAGATAGTTAACCAAATAGTTAACTACATCCAATTGTAGCAATTGTATTTGTTTCTCATGTATTTACTACAGCCAAATCCAATTTATTCCTTACATGGTATACAATAACAGAATGCACCCGTAATTTTGTAAAGATAAATTCGATTTATTTCTCACATGGAAGACAATACAAAATTGCAGCCTGAAGAATTGAACACCACATTTGCAGAATTGAACCAAACAGTTAACTGAAGATGACAACTAATTAACAAAACAGTTAATAAGTGAGCACCACACTTCGCGGCATATAGAACATATACACTAGAGCAAAAGATTGCATGGTAAAATTAGATAGCACAATTCACTAGAATTTGTGAAGGAAAGGCAGGAGCAGCACACGCAATGGGTAAACCGAGCATGCTTAACCGGCGTAGCTAGCAAATGGCAAGGTGCTCCTTCAAGATCTGGGGGTCGGCACGAATGGCAGCCATCGTGACCTCATCCGCGCATGCGGCCGTGATTTGCTTCTCCGCTGCCAAATGCTCCCTGAGGTCCTGGCTATACTACATGCACCATGGCTTAGGCCGGTGCTTATTTGGTGGAGGGGTCGGTGATTTGGGTGGAAGGTGTCGCGCTCGAGCCCGTGGTAGGGGCATGTAGAATGTGGAAGGAGGAGGAGGATGGGGTCGGGTGTGGATTACATGCTTGAATAGGCGAGGCCGAGGAGCGTGAAGAAGGGTCGCCGGCGAGGAGGCGGCGGTGCTGCAAGCAAGGAGTGAAGGCTTCAACTTGAAAAGGAAGGCGGAAAGAGGGGAAATGTGGCTTTTGGTAAGGGGAAGGGGGCAGGGGAGGTAGATATTTCCATGGAAGCCAAAAATTTGGAATCGCTTCAGCCAAAAAACTGGCGCGCAAAGTGTCATCAAACACGGTCCCTTATTCAGACACGGTCCAAAGATATTTTGTGCTGCATCTCACACGGTCGGTTATAATAAACTGTGTGGGATCTACTTGATTTTTTGTCTTGATTTGAATTACATAATGAGGTCACAGCGGCCATGGACGGTGTTTGAATTGCTAGGCCTTTTATCTGTAGTGATCATAAAAGAATTCGAATTATTCTGGGTTCGCTTGCACATTTTTATGCATTAAGTGAGTTTTCAATGTATTTATGTGCATAATTCAAATTTTAACTACATGCACATGCTCCAGTGCATATAAATTCTTTGAAAAAACAAATATGTGTCCATGGTTGCATGCTTAGGTCCCATGCAAGAAATGGGAATGAATTTCAAATACCATGGCACTGTTGCTTGCCGGCAAAACATTGAGATGCCTGGTTTTTAAAATTCTAGTAAATCCAAAACTCGTCTGAAATTCATAAAACTTGGCATGCTATCATGAAGTGGCATCAACATGCCATGGTACAAATTTTGTCCCATTTGGGGCAGGTTTGGGTATATGCTTCTCACAAACCGGAGCTTCTCACAACAAGCATGATGGTTTTCGGTAGGGAACGTCCCACCTTTGGGGACGAAACGATATCCATTGCCTCTTATTGCTTTCAAATTTTTTTCTCATGTCAACATATAACAACAGGAGTGTTGTGTGATATTTTGTGATTTTTCAGGATTCGTTTGGACATTTTTATGCATTAACTGAGTTTTCAATGCATTTATGTGCATAATTCAAATTTGAACTACATGCACATGCTCCAGTGCATATAAATTGGTTGAAAAATCAAATATGTGTCCTTGGGTGCATGCTTAGGTCCCATGCAACAAATGGGAATGAATTTCAAACACCAGGGCACCATTGATTGCTGGCAAAACATTGAGATGCCTGGTTTTTAAATTCTAGTAAATCCAAAACTCGTCTGAAATTCATGAAACTTGGCATGCTATCATGGAGCGACATCAACATGTCATGGTACAAATTTTGTCCCATTTGGGGCAGGTTTGGGTATATGCTTCACACAAACCAGAGTTTCTCACAACAAGCATGATGGTTTTCGGTAGGGAATGTCCCACCTTTGGGGATGAAACGATATACATTGCCTCTTATTGCTTTCAATTTTTTTCTCATGTCAACATAGAACTACAGGAGTGTTGAGTGATTTTTTGTGATTTTTTGGGGTTCGTTTGGATATTTTTATGCATTAGCTGAGTTTTCAATGCATTTATGTGCATAATTCAAATTTGAACTACATGCACATGCTCCAGTGCATATAAATTGGTTGAAAAATCAAATATGTGTCCTTGGGTGCATGCTTAGGTCCCATGCAAGAAATGAGAATGAATTTCAAACACCAGGGCACCGTTGATTACCGGCAAAACATTGAGATGCCTGGTTTTTAAATTCTAGCAAATCCAAAATTCTGTTGACCATTCACGTGACGCTACGTGTCTTGGTTTTAATGGTTGTAGGAGGTGCCATGCGGACAGTTGCTTGACCTTGATTGAACGGGAGGTGTGCGAACGCCATCCGGTGCGCAGGCTGACCGAGAGGCGTGCAAGTTGTCCTCGAGTGCGTAGGCTCACCGGGAAGCGTGCGAGCTGTACGCTGCGTAGGCTCACTGGGAAGCGAGCCCTTTGACTTCCATGGCCGTCCGCCTTTCTCGCTTCCTATCCATTAATGGCTCCCAAGCCGAAGTTTAATTCGCTTTTTAAATATAGAACACTCATCGCAAACGTTTTAGTTAGAACACCCGTATGCAAACCGACAGCTTCCCCAGGAAGCCATGAGAAAATGTGCCGAGCAGGATTTCTGCAGCTCTTGATCGCAAACAATTTAGATAGAATACCCATATGCGAAGTGAGAGCAGCGCAAGATTTGTTCATCCCTTCAACGCAAACGGTTGTTTTGGATGACCCGTGTGCAACCACGTACAAAAAATTCGGTAAGATTTGCATCTGTCATATTGGGTATGTTGCCATTTGTCAAACTAGAAATATTTACATTTGTTGATCTAGTAACGTTGCCATTTGTCAATCCTTGTAACACTGCGATTTGTCAAAATATACAGCTAGAAATCATTAGCACTATGTAATTTTTGCAACTAAAATTCAATAATTAAGCATGGATTTCATCCATAGATTAATCAGTCGTTCTTAATTTATACAAACAGTTCAACTCGACAACTGAACCGACCAAACTTCTCCCCAATTGTTGCCAACCACGTACTGAAATAGCTAGTTCAACTGTATATACAAGCTAATTTTAAGTACGTTGTACAGTTCGACCACACATCTATAGTCAGATGAACTGAACAGAATAGCCCCTAAATACTACTACCACCATGAAGGGGCTTTGTGCTACTTCCGGCAGCTTCTCCTCTGCCGAGTGCGCTCAGTAAGAGGCGGCGGAGGAGGAGGAGCCTACCAACGAGCTGGACAAATGTAATATGGTGCCTGCCGCTGCTGCACGTTCAGCGACGCTTGCCAGCTCGAACGCCCACTGCCGCTCCAGACAATCCCTCTCGAAGCGGCCGAACTGCTCGTAGATCTCCTGATTCCTCGCCTCTGCGTCGGCGTGTGTTGCGGCCACGGCGACGGTAAGGCTCTTTGCGTGCTCGACGAGGCGCTCCTCCTCCTCCCGCAGGAACTCGATGTAGCGCGCAAGGTCGCTGACGTATGTGCGGGCCTCCACCTCCGCATCCCTCCTTCGGGCGGCGGTGGCAGAGCGGGTGATGATCCCGGCGGTCGACGGTGGGCTGGCGGCCACGGTGGCCGACGATGGGGTGGCGGCCACGACAGCCACCTCCCGCCTTCGGGCCGCAGCGGTGGAGCGGGAGATGGCCCTGGCTTTCGAAGGTGGTGTGGCGGCAACGGCGGCCAGCAACAGCAGCCGACCGGCAGCGGCGGCGGAGCGTGTGGTGGGTGTTCTGCGCACACCCAACAGGGACGCCACACGCACTACACTACGCCAGGGACTGCGCCGCCGCCGCGGTGTAGCCTCCCAGTTGGAGCTGTCCTCTGATGATGGCGGAGTGGCTGAGCGATGACGACGGACCGGTGCCATTAGCGATTGTGGGAGAAGCAGACAAGATAAGCTACATGGAGGGAGGGGAAAATGCGACGCCGGACTCGCCGGCCGTGAGGGTTTTTTATAGCAGGCCAGCAACCATTGGGATTTTGGGGGATTTCACCGAGTCGGGCAGGAAGCTTGCGCGTGAACCTGCGAGGTTGCATGGGAACGGGCTCACCGATGATTCATTGGCGCCACCGTTTGGCCAAAAGAACGCCCCCGCGCGCTGCGCAATCTTGCGCTGTAAGCCGTCTGTGGCATCGGGGTGACAAGACGTGCGAGAGGAGGACGAGAGGACACGTACACATACAGTTAATAAAAAACGTTTGCGATTTAATTAGCTACTATACCCCTGTCCTGGTTTATAAGTAGGATTTAACTAATAAAATACGAATGCATGTCGCCATAGATTATATCGTTGGAGTCGTATTTGAACATAGTTTCCAGCTATACAATTTTTGTAACATGCATTAACACTTTTTGGTTAAATTTAAGGTTATACACCAGCAAGCGTTTGCCCGCAATACACATGGTTATTCCATCACAAAAAGCTCTAATGGATCAACTGTCTACCATGTATCACACACGCAACTCTAATCTGATTCGTGCTTGATGTCTCCGACATCGCTCGCATAGTTCGTCTTATTTGCCACGTATCTCTGTGCCGTCCTCTGCTCGTGTCCCTCGGCAAGCTCTGCTCGCCGTTAGGCGCTGTGGCGCGCTCTGTCGCATCCATTGGCGCGCTCTGCTCGCGTCCCTCAGCGTGCTCGGCTTGTGGAAAACTTTTCCTTGAGGCGACCGCGGAGCGCTCTGCTCGCGTCCCTCCGCGCACGCTCTGCCAGCGGTTGGGCGTGCGCACGATCACGTCGGGGGCCCCATATGCATGCGGTTGCGCCGCGCGCGTTCCCATGCGATGCAGTTACGTGCGGCATGATGGAGTTACGCGCTGCAAATTAGAACTGCCAACAGGGCCTGCCGATATTCCTGGCCGTCCGGCTTCCCCTTTAATTCCCGCGGACATTATAACCTTAGTCTCTTCAACCTTTCGATCGCGCCCCACAACACAACAAGCACACCCACGACGACACATAGAGAGGGGATGTCCGGCGGCGCTGCAATGTGATACGTCTCCAACGTATCTATAATTTTTTATTGCTCCATGCTATTATATTCTCTATTTTGGATGTTAATGGGCTTTATTTTACACTTTTATATCATTTTTGGGACTAACCTACTAACCGGAGGCCCAGCCTAAATTGCTGTTTTTTTTGCCTATTTTAGGGTTTCGAAGAAAAGGAATATCAAACGAAGTCCAAACGGAATGATACCTTCGGGAATGTGATTTTCTCAACAAACGTGATCCAGAAGACTTGTAGTATGCGTTAAGAAACAAACGAGACGGCCACGAGGCAGGGGGCACGCCTACCCCCCTGGGTGCGCCCTCCACCCTCGTGGGACCCTCGTTGCTCCACTAACGTACTTCTTCCTCCTATATATATCCACGTACCCCCAAACATCCAGGAGCACCACGAAAACCTAATTCCACCACCGCAACCTTCTGTACCCGAGAGATCCCATCTTGGGGCCTTTTTCGGAGCTCGACCGGAGGGGGCATTAATGACCCACAAGTATAGGGGATCTATCGTAGTCCTTTCGATAAGTAAGAGTGTCGAACCCAACGAGGAGCAGAAGGAAATGAAAAGCGGTTTTCGGCAAGGTATTCTCTGCAAGCACTGAAATTATAGGTAACAGATAGTTTTGTGATAAGATAATTTGTAACGAGCAACAAATAACAAAAATAAATAAAGTACAGCAAGGTGGCCCAACCCTTTTTGTAGCAAAGTACAAGCCTGGACAAACTCTTATATAGAAGAAAGCGCTCCCGAGGACGCATGGGAATTATCGTGAAGTTAGTTTTCATCATGTTCATATGATTCGCGTTCGGTACTTTGATAATCTGATATGTGGGTGGACCGGTGCTTGGGTGCGGTCCTTACTTGGACAAGCATCCCACTTATGATTAACCCCCATTGCAAGCATCCGCAACTACAACAGAAGTATTAAGGTAAACCTAACCATAGCATGAAACATATGGATCCAAATCAGCCCCTTACGAAGCAACGCATAAACTAGGGTTTAAGCTTCTGTCACTCTAGCAACCCATCATCTACTTATTACTTCCCAATGCCTTCCTCTAGGCCCAAATAATGGTGAAGTGTCATGTAGTCGACGTTCACATAACACCACTAGAGGAGAGACAACATACATCTCATCAAAATATCGAACGAATACCAAATTCACATGACTACTAATAGCAAGACTTCTCCCATGTCCTCAGGAACAAACGTAACTACTCACAAAGCATATTCATGTTCATAATCAGAGGGGTATTAATATGCATATAGGATCTGAACATATGATCTTCCACCAAATAAACCGGCTAGCATCAACTACAAGGAGTAATCAACACTACTAGCAACCTACAGGTACCAATCCCAGACTTAGAGACAAGATTGGATACAAGAGATGAACTAGGGTTTGAGAGGAGATGGTGCTGGTGAAGATGTTGATGGAGATTGGCCCCCTCCCGATGAGAGGAGCGTTGGTGATGATGATGGTGATGATTTCCCTCTCTCGGAGGGAAGTTTCCCCGGCAGAACAGCTCCGCCAGAGCCCTAGATTGGTTCCGCCAAGGTTCCGCCTCGTGGCGGCGGATTCTCGTCCCGAAAGCTTGCTTATGATTTTTTTCCAACGAAAGACTCTATATAGCAGAAGATGGGCATCGGAGGGCCACCAGGGGGCCCGCGAGGCAGGGGGGCGCGCCCCGACCCTCGTGGCTAGGGTGTGGGCCCCCTCTGGAACTTCTTGCGCTCAATATTTTTTATATATTCTGAAAATAGCTTCCGCGAAGTTTCAGGACTTTTGGAGCTGTGCAGAATAGGTCTCTAATATTTGCTCCTTTTCTAGCCCAGAATCCCAGCTGCCAACATTCTCCCTCTTTATGTAAACCTTGTAAAATAAGAGAGAATAGGCATAAGTATTGTGACATAATGTGTAATAACAGCCCATAATGCAATAAATATCGATATAAAAGCATGATGCAAAATGGATGTATCAGGCATCGATCACGGAGGGCCTCTACATCAACTCCATGGCCTCTCCGATGATGTGTGAGTAGTTTACTTCAGACTTTCGGGTCCATAGTTATTAGCTAGATGGCTTCTTCTCTCTCTTTGGATCTAAATACAAAGTTCTCCTCGATATTCTTGGAGATCTATTCAATGTAATCTTCTTTTGTGGTGTGTTTGTCGAGATCCGATGAATTGTGGGTTTATGATCCAGATTATCTATGAACAATATTTGATTCTCCTCTGAATTCTTTTATGTAAGATTGGTTTATCTTTGAAGGTCTCTTCGAATTATTAGTTTGGTTTGGCCTACTAGATTGATCTTTCTTGCAATGGGAGAAGTGCTTAGCTTTGGGTTCAATCTTGCGGTGCTCGATCCCAGTGACAGAAAGGGAACCGACAGGTATTGTATTGTTGCCATCGAGGATAAAAAAGATGGTGTTTATATCATATTGCATGAGTTTATCCCTCTACATCATGTCATCTTCCTTAAAGCATTACTCTGTTCTTATGAAATTAATACTCTACATGCATGCTGGATAGCGGTCGATGTGTGGAGTAATAGTAGTAGATGCAGAATCATTTCGGTCTACTTGTCGCGGACGTGATGCCTATATACATGATCATACCTAGATATTCTCATAACTATGCTCAATTCTATCAATTGCTCGACAGTAATTCGTTTACCCACCGTAATACTTATGCTCTTGAGAGAAGCCACTAGTGAAACCTATGGCCCCCGGGTCTATCTTCCATCATATTAATCTTCCAATACTTAGTTATTTCTATTGCCATTTATTTTACTTTGCATCTTTATTCTCTTTATCATAAAAATACCAAAAATATTATCTTATCATATCTATCAGATCTCACTCTCGTAAGTGACCGTGAAGGGATTGACAACCCCTTTATCGCATTGGTTGCGAGGTTCTTATTTGTTTGTGTAGGTGCGTGGGACTTGAGCGTGATCTCCTACTAGATTGATACCTTGGTTCTCAAAAATTGAGGGAAATAATTACGCTACTTTACTGCATCACCCTTTCCTCTTCAAGGGAAAACCAACGCAGTGCTCAAGAGGTAGCAAGAAGGATTTCTGGGGCCGTTGTCGGGGAGATTCGCGCCAAGTCAAGTTAAGCACAGGTCAAGACATACCAAGTACCCATCACAAACTCTTATACCTCGCATTACATTATTTGCCATTTGTCTCTCGTTTTCCTCTCCCCCACTTCACCATTGCCGTTTTATTCGCCCTCTTTTCCTCTCTCTCTCCCTCTCTTTCCGTTCCCTTCTCTTTTTCTATTTGCCTTTTTGCCCATTTCTTGTTTGCTTGTGTGTTGGATTGCTTGCTTGTCACGATGGCTCAAGATAATACTAAATTGTGTGACTTTTCCAATACCAACAACAATGATTTTCTTAGCACTCCGATTGCTCCTCTTACCGATGCTGAATCTTGTGAAATTAATACTGCTTTGTTGAATCTTGTCATGAAAGATTCATTTTATGGCCTTCCTAGTGAAGATGCCGCTACCCATCTAAACAACTTTGTTGATTTGTGTGATATGCAAAATAAAAAAGATGTGGACAATGATATTGTTAAATTGAAGCTATTTCCTTTTTCCCTTAGAGATCGTGCTAAAGCTTGGTTTTCATCTTTGCCTAAAAATAGTATTGATTCATGGAATAAGTGCAAAGATCCTTTTTTGTCTAAGTATTTTCCTCCCGCTAGGACCATCTCTCTTAGAAACGATATTATGAATTTTAAGCAACTTGATCATGAACATGTTGCACAATCTTGGGAGAGGATGAAATTAATGATACGTAATTTCCCTACACATGGTTTGAATCTTTGGATAACTATACATAATTTTTATGCCGGATTGAATTTTGCTTCTAGAAATCTTTTAGATTCGGCCGCGAGAGGCACTTTTATGGAAATCACTTTAGGAGAAGCTACTAAACTCCTAGACAATATTATGGTTAATTATTCTCAATGGCACACCGAAAGATCTACTAGTAAAAAAGTGCGTGCAATTGAAGAGATTAATGTTTTGAGTGGAAAGATGGATGAACTTATGAAATTGTTTGCTAATAAGAGTGTTTCCTCTGATCCAAATGATGTGCCTTTGTATACTTTGATTTAGAATAATAATGAATCTATGGATGTGAATTTTGTTGGTAGGAACAATTTTGGTAATAACGTGTATAGAGGTAATTTTAATTCTAGGACGTTTCCTAGTAATTGCTATAATAATTATGGTAATTCCTACAACAATTCTTATGGAAATTTTAATAATATGCCCTCTGATTTTTAATCTAATATTAAAGAATTTATTACTTCGCAAAAGAGTTTCAATGCTTTGATTGAAGAAAAACTGCTTAAGATTGATGAATTGGCTAGGAACGTTGATAGAATTTCTCTTGATGTTGATTCTTTGAAACTTAGATCTATTCCACCTAAGCATGATATCAATGAGTCTATAAAAGCCATGAGAATTTCCATTGATGAGTGCAAAGAAAGAACCGCTAGGATGCGTGCTAAGAAAGATTGCTTTGTGAAAGCGTGTTCTTCTAGTTTTCATGATAATAAGGATGAAGATCTAAAAGTTATTGATGTGTCCCCTATTAAATCTTTGTTTTTCAATATGAATCTTGATAATGATGGGATTAAAGATGAGCCACCTTTACCTAGAAGGCGTTCCCAAAATTCCGAGTCTTTAGATCTTGATGCAAAAAATGTTAAAAGTGAGATTGAAGAGATCAAAACTTTAAATTGCAATGAACCCACTATCTTGGATTTCAAGGAATTTAATTATGATAATTTCTCTTTGATAGATTGTATTTCCTTGTTGCAATCCGTGCTAAATTCTCCTCATGCTTATAGTCAAAATAAAGCTTTTACTAAACATATCGTTGATGCTTTGATGCAATCTTATGAAGAAAAACTTGAGTTGGAAGTTTCTATCCCTAGAAAACTTTATGATGAGTGGGAACCTACTATGAAAATTAAAATTAAATATCATGAGTTCTATGCTTTGTGTGATTTGGGTGCTAGTGTTTCCACGATTCCAAAAACTTTGTGTGATTTGTTAGGTTTCCGTGATTTTGATGATTGTTCTTTAAACTTGCACCTTGCGGATTCCACTATTAAGAAACCTATGGGAAGAATTAATGATGTTCTTATTGTTGCAAATAGTAACTATGTGCCTGTAGATTTCATTGTTCTTGACATAGATTGCAATCCTTCATGTCCTATTATTCTTGGTAGACCTTTCCTTAGAACGATTGGTGCAATTATTGATATGAAGGAAAGGAATATTAGATTCCAATTTCCGTTAAGGAAAGGCATGGAACAATTACCTAGAAAGAAAATTAAATTACCATATGAATCTATTATGAGAGCTACTTATGGATTGCCTACCAAAGATGGCAATACCTAGATCTATTCTTGATTTTATGCCTAGCTAGGGGCGTTAAACGATAGCGCTCGTTGGGAGGCAACCCAATTTTATTTTTATTACTTGATTTTTGCTCCTGTTTAGTAATAAATAATTTATCTGGCCTCTGTTTTGGTTGTGTTTTTTGTGTTTAATTAGTGTTTCTGCCAAGTAGAACCGTTGGGAAGACTTGGGGAAAGTCTTTTTGATCTTGCTGTAAAAAACAGAAACTTTAGCGCTCACGAGAATTGCTGCCATTTTTATTTGGAAATTGCTATTTAGTTAATTATTTTTTAAGATGATTAATAGGTAAATTCGTCACGTCCAGAAATTTATTTTAGAATTTTTGGGGTTCCAGAAGTTTGAGTTAGCTATAGATTACTACAGACTGTTCTGTTTTTGACAGATTCTGTTTTTCGTGTGTTGTTTGCTTATTTTGATGAATCTATGGCTAGTAAAAGAGTTTATAAACCATAGAGAAGTTGTAATACAGTAGGTTTAACACCAACATAAATAAATAATGAGTTCATTACAGTACCTTGAAGTGGTGTTTTGTTTTCTTTCGCTAATGGAGCTCACGAGATTTTCTATTTTGAGTTTTGTGTTGTGAAGTTTTCAAGTTTTGGGTAAAGATTTGATGGATTATGGAACAAGAAGTGGCAAGAGACTAAGATTGGGGATGCCCATGGCACCCCAAGGTAAAATTCAAGGACACCAAAAAGCCTAAGCTTGGGGATGCCCCGGAAGGCATCCCCTCTTTCGTCTTCGTCTATCGGTAACTTTACTTGGAGCTATATTTTTATTCACCACATGATATGTGTTTTGCTTGGAGCATCTTGTATGATTTGAGTCCTTGCCTTTTAGTTTACCACAATCATCCTTGCTGTACACACCTTTTGAGAGAGACTCACATGATTGGGAATTTATTAGAATACTCTATGTGCTTCACTTATATCTTTTGAGCTATATAGTTTTTGCTCTGGTGCTTCACTTATATCTTTTAGAGCATGGTGATGGTTTTATTTTATAGAAATAATTGATATCTCATGCTTCACTTATATTATTTTGAGAGTCCTTTAGAACAACATGGCAATAATAAAAACTTTCATACAAGTGCATTGAATACTATGAGAAGTTTGATACTTGATAATTGTTTTGAGATATGGAGATGGTGATATTAGAGTCATGCTAGTTGAGCAGTTGTGAATTTGAGAAATACTTGTGTTAAAGTTTGTGATTCCCGTAGCATGCACGTATGGTGAACCGTTATGTGATGAAGTCGGAGCATGATTTATTTATTGATTGTCTTCCTTATGAGTGGCGGCCGGGGACGAGCGATGGTCTTTTCCTACCAATCTATCCCCCTAGGAGCATGCGCGTAATACTTTGCTTTGATAACTTGTAGATTTTTGCAATAAGTATGTGAGTTCTTTATGACTAATGTTGAGTCCATGGATTATACGCACTCTCACCCTTCCACCATTGCTATCCTCTCTAGTATCGCGCAACTTTCGCCGGTACCATAAACCCACCATATACCTTCCTCAAAACAACCACCATACCTACCTATTATGGCATTTCCATGGCCATTCCGAGATATATTGCCATGCAACTTTCCATCATTCCGTTATTATGACACGCTTCATCATTGTCATATTGCTTGCATGATCATGTAGTTGACATCGTATTTGTGGCAAAGCCACCATTCATAATTTTCATACATGTCACTCATGCATTATTGCACATCCCGGTACACCGCCGGAGGCATTCACATAGAGTCATATCTTGTTCTAAGTATCGAGTTGTAATTTTTGAGTTGTAAGTAAATAAAGTGTGATGATCATCATTATTAGAGCATTGTCCCAGTGCGGAAAGGATGATGGAGACTATGATTCCCCCACAAGTCGGGATGAGACTTCGGACGAAAAAGAAAAAAAAAGAGAAGAGGCCAAAAAGAAAAAAAAGGAAAGAAGGCCCAAAGAAAAAAAAGGAGAAAATGAGAGAAAAAGAGAGAAGGGACAATGTTACTATCCTTTTCCACACTTGTGCTCCAAAGTAGCACCATGATCTTCATGATAGAGAGTCTCCTATGATATCACTTTCATATACTAGTGGGAATTTTTCATTATAGAACTTGGCTTGTATATTCCAATGATGGGCTTCCTCAAATTGCCCTAGGTCTTCATGAGCAAGCAAGTTGGATGCACACCCACTTAGTTTCTTTTGTTGAGCTTTCATACACTTATAGCTCTAGTGCGTCCGTTGCATGACAATCCCTACTCACTCACATTGATATCTATTAATGGGCATCTCTATAGCCTGTTGATACGCCTAGTTGATGTGAGACTATCTTCTCCTTTTTGTCTTCTCCACAACCACCATTCTATTCCACCATATAGTGCTATATCCATGGCTCACGCTCATGTATTGCGTGAAGATTGAAAAGTTTGAGAACATCAAAAGTATGAAACAATTGCTTGGCTTGTCATCGGGGTTGTGCATGATTTAAATATTTTGTGTGGTGAAGATAGAGCATAGCCAGACTATACGATTTTGTAGGGGTAACTTTCTTTGGCCATGTTATTTTGAGAAGACATAATTGCTTAGTTAGTATGCTTGAAGTATTATTATTTTTATGTCAATATTAAAATTTTATCTTGAATCTTATGGATCTGAACATTCATGACACAATAAAGAAAAATTACATTGAGAAATATGTTAGAAAGCATTCCACATCAAAAATTCTTCTTTTATCATTTACCTACTCGAGGACGAGCAGGTATTAAGCTTGGGGATGCTTGATATGTCTCCAACGTATCTATAATTTTTGATTGCTCCATGCTATTATATTATCTATTTTGGATGTTAATGGGCTCTATTTTACACTTTTATATCATTTTTGGGACTAACCTACTAACCGGAGGCCCAGCCCAAATTATTGTTGTTTTTTGCCTATTTTAGGGTTTCGAAGAAAAGGAATATCAAATGGAGTCCAAATGGAATGAAACCTTCGGGAATGTGATTTTCTCAACAAATGTGATCCAGGAGACTTGGAGTATGCGTCAAGAAACAAACGAGGCGGCCACGAGGCAGGGGGCGCGCCTACCACCCTGGGCGCGCCCTCCACCCTTGCGGGCCCCTCGTTGCTCCATCGACGTACTTCTTCCTCCTATATATATCCATGTACCCCCCCCAAACATCCAGGAGAACCAGAAAACCTAATTCCACCACCGCAACCTTCTGTACCCGAGAGATCCCATCTTGGGGCCTTTTCCGGAGCTCCACCAGAGGGGGCATCGATCACAGAGGGCCTCTACATCAGCTCCATGGCCTCTCTGGTGATGTGTGAGTAGTTTACTTCAGACCTTCGGGTCCATAGTTATTAGCTAGATGGCTTCTTCTCTCTCTTTGGATCTCAATACAAAGTTCTCCTCGATCTTCTTGGAGACCTATTCGATGTAATCTTCTTTTGCGGTGTGTTTATCGAGATCCGATGAATTGTGGGTTTATGATCCAGATTATCTATGAACAATATTTGATTCTTCTCTGAATTCTTTTATGTATGATTGGTTTATCTGTGCAAGTCTCTTCGAATTATCAGTTTGGTTTGGCCTACTAGATTGATCTTTCTTGAAATGGGAGAAGTGCTTAGCTTTGGGTTCAATATTGCGGTGCTCGATCCCAGTGACAGAAAGGAACCGACATGTATTGTATTGTTGCCATCGAGGATAAAAAGATGGGGTTTATATCATATTGCATGAGTTTATCCCTCTAAATCATGTCATCTTCCTTAAATCATTACTCTGTTCTTATGAACTTAATACTCTAGATGCATGCTGGATAGCGGTCGATGTGTGGAGTAATAGTAGTAGATGCAGAATTGTTTCGGTCTACTTGTCATGGACGTGATGCCTATATACATGATCATACCTAGATATTCTCATACCTTTGTTCAATTTTATCAATTGCTCGACAGTAATTCGTTTACCCACCGTAATACTTATGCTCTTGAGAGAACCCACTAGTGAAACCTATGGCCCCCGGGTCTATCTTCCATCATATTAATCTTCCAATACTTAGTTATTTCTATTTCCATTTATTTTACTTTGCATCTTTATTTCTCTTTATCATAAAAATACCAAAAATATTATCTTATCATATCTATCAGATCTCACTCTCGTAAGTGACCGTGAAGGGATTAACAACCCCTTTATCGTGTTGGTTGCGAGGTTCTTATTTTTTTGTGTAGGTGCGTGGGACTTGAGCGTGATCTCCTACTGGATTGATACCTTGGTTCTCAAAACTGAGGGAAATACTTACGCTACTTTACTGCATCACCCTTTCCTCTTCAAGGGAAAACCAACGCAGTGCTTAAGAGATAGCACATTGGAGTTCGGTGAGCATAGAGTGGAGACCCACACGAGGGAGACGGATCTCTCGGTGGTGTACATCATCGACCCGGCCTTGGTGGACGACTACATCAACAACGTTGATCAGTTGCTTGCTGGAGACAAGTACAAGGTGGTCGACATCGACCTCTAGTACACCGTCGGTCGTCCCGGCATAGATCAGAAAGTGGTCGTTGCCCAGTTGTCGTGCGCCATCATGTCCTCATCTACCACTACTGCATGGCCACAGAGCCTTGCGACCATTTCAACAGGTTTGTCAACAACACTGACTATAAGTTCGCCACGGTGGATACCAAAGACAACGTAAAAGCGCTCAGTGTTACAGGCTTGGCCTGGAAGAACCTTGTTGAAATCCGTGACCACTACAGGGTCTGGGGCAGCACGAAGCAGGACTCCCTGGTCGAACTCACCTCGGCCATCATCGACCCCTACTACGAAAAGATGAAGCAGGATGCCTAGAGAACAAGTCCCGTATCCTGGCACAAGGCCTGGATGCGGCAACTGGATGAACCTCACCTTAGGTTTGTGGCCAAGAGCGTGTACACATGCTACGAGATGCATAGGTGGATCGTTGACATGAGGAGGTGCCTCGTTACCCAAATCGACGAGTCCGGATCGAGCCACAAGCAGAGCAAGCGTCACAAGAAGTAGATGATGATCAGATGATCGTTTATGCTAGTTAATCATGCATGTAATATATAGTTTACTTTGGAAATGTCATGTGTGTAGTAGCCACCTATGCAATTATGCACGTAATAGTTTACTTCGGTGTGTGTAAATGCCATGGTTGTAGTAGCCACCTATGTAAGTGGATGTTTAATTTGGTTATGCAAGCATGTCCTTATAAGTGTGTGTGTGTGTGTATGTTGGGGAACGTAGTAATAATTCAACATTTTCCTATGTGTCACCAAGATTAATCTAGGAGATACTAGCAATGAGAGAGAGGGAGTGCATCTTCATACCCTTAAAGATCGCTAAGCGGAAGCATTACAAGAACGCGGTTGATGGAGTCCTACTCGCGGTGATTCAAATCGCGGAAGATCCTATCTAGCGCCGAACGGACGATGCCTCCGCGTTCAACACACGTACAGCCCGGAGACGTCTCCTCCTTCCTGATCCAGCAAGGTCAGAGGAGAAGCTGAGGGAGAACTCCAGGAGCACGACGGCGTGGTGGCGATGGAGCTCGTGGTTCTCCAGCAGAGCTTCGCTAAGCACTACTACGGAGGAGGAGGAGTTGGAGGAGGATAGGGCTGCACCAGGGGATGGGGTGCGGCTGCCCTCTCTCTCCCTCACTATATATAGGGGGAAGGGGTGGAGGAGGCGCCCTAGGGTTCCCTAGGGGAGGGGCGGCGGCCACAGGGGAAACCCTAGATGGGTTTGGGCGCCCCCACCCCTAGGAAACTTGCCCCCAAGCCGGGAGGGGTGGCTGCCCTAGGGGAGGTGCCTCCACCTCTCCAGGTTATGTGAGATGGGGTGGGAGGGGCGCTCAGCCCCTTAGTGGGCTGATGTGCCCCCTCCCCTTGGCCCATAAGGCCCCCAACGCTTGCCGGGGCCTCCGAAACCCCTTTCGGACACACTGGTCGTCACCCGGTACCCCCGAAACAATTCTGGACTCCAATACCCTTCGTCCAATATATCAATCTTCATCTCCGGACCATTCCGAAGTTCCTTGTCATCCCCAGGATATCATCCGGGACTCCGAACAACCTTCGGTAACCACATACTATTTCCCATTACAACTCTAGCGTCACCGAACCTTAAGTGTGTAGACCCTACGGGTTCGGGAACCATGCAGACATGACCGAGACACCTCTCCGGCCAATAACCAATAGCAGGATCTGGATACCCATGTTGGCTCCCACATGTTCCACGATGATCTCATCGAATGAACCACGATGTCGAGGATTCAATCAATCCCGTATGCAATTCCCTTTGTCTATCGGTATGTTACTTTCCCGAGATTCGATCGTCGGTATCCCCATACCTCGTTCAATCTCTTTACCGGCAAGTCTCTTTACTCGTTCCGTAACGCATGATCCCGTGACCAACTCCTTAGTCACATTGAGCTCATTATGATGATGCATTACGAGTGGGCCCAAAGATACCTCTCTGTCATAAGGAGTGACAAATTACAGTCTCGATTCGTGCCAACCCAACAGACACTTTCGGAGATACCTGTAGTGCACCTTTATAGCCACCCAGTTACGTTGTGACGTTTGGTACACCCAAAGCATTCCTACGGTATCCGGGAGTTGCACAATCTCATGGTCTAAGGAAATGATACTTTACATTAGAAAAGCTTTAGCAAACGAACTACACGATCTTGCTCTACGCTTAGGATTGGGTCTTGTCCATCACATCATTCTCCTAATGATGTGATCCCGTTATCAATGACATCCAATGTCCATGGTCAGGAAACCACGACCATCTATTGATCAACGAGCTAGTCAACTAGAGGCTTACTAGGGACATATTACGGTCTATGTATTCACACATGTATTACGGTTTTCAGTTAATACAATTATAGCATGAACAATAGACAATTATCATGAACAAGGAAATACAATAATAACCATTTTATTATTGCCTCTAGGGCATATTTCCAACAATATATATGTTGTTGTTCTATATGCAGTCCCATCACACAACACACACGTCTTATTAGCAGCAACCGTCTGTGTTATTATCGGTCTTCACACACATTTCTGATTACACACCCGTTTGCCGCATATCACACACATCTTGTTAAGTTGAACCGTTTCTGTTCTCATGTCTCAATGCAAACAGTTCATCCGAGTGAACCGCATGCCGTATATCGCACACACCTTGATCTGGCTGACCGTTTCTTTTGTGTTGCCTAATCACAAACAGTTCATCTGAGTGAACTATATGTTGTGTATCACACATGCCTTCATCTGGTTGCCTGTTTCTTTTGTTCCTCCTCATCGCAAACAGTTCATTGAACTGAACCGTATGCCCTTCATCGCACACGCAACTAAAATCTGAATCGTGTTTGATGCATCCGGCATCGCAAACGTTTTACACATTTCTGACGGTTTTCATACAACACCGTTCGCGATTATTGCATCGCACACAGTTTCTTGAAGGGTCACTGATCGTAGTGTCGCGTTAGCAGCATCCTGCAATAGTGATTATCAACTTTGCATCTTTTGGCATCAATATTATGAATATGTGTATCACTACGATTGAGATTCACTAAACCATTTATATTAAGTGTATGACCATAGAAGCTTTTATTCATGTAAACATAACAACAATTATTCTTTGACTTAAATGAATAACCGTATTGCAATAAACATGATCCAATCATATTCATGCTCAACGCAAACACCAAATAACATTTATTTTAGGTTCAACACTAATCCCGATGGTAAAAGGAGTGTGAGATGGTGATCTTACCAACCTTGGAATCATTTCCAACACACATCGTCACTTTGCCCTTAACTAGTCTCTGTTCATTTTGCAACTCTTGTTTCGAGTTACTAATCTTAGCAACTGAACCGGTATCAAATACCCTGGGGTTACTATGAACACTAGTAAAGTACACATCAATAACATGTATATCAAATATACTTTTGTTCACTTTGCCATCCTTCTTATCTGCCCAGTATTTTGGGTAGTTCCGCTTCCAGTGACCATTCCCTTTGCAGTAGAAGCACTAATTTTCAGTCTTAGGTCTAGCTTTGGGCTTCTTCACGGGAGCGGCAACTTGCTTGCCATTCTTCTTGAAGTTCCCTTTCTTTCCCTTGCCCTTTTACTTGAAACTAGTGGTCTTGTCAACCATCAACACTTGATGCTTTTTCTTGATTTCTACATTTGCAAATTTCAGCATCACGAAGAGCTTGAGAATCGTTTCCGTTATCCCTTGCATATTATAGTTCATCACGAAGTTCTAGTAACTTGGTGATAGTGACTAGAGAACTGAAGGAAATATGCCCTAGAGGCAATAATAAAGTTATTATTTATTTCCTTATTTCATGATAAATGTTTATTATTCATGCTAGAATTGTATTAACCGGAAACATGATACATGTGTGAATACATAGACAAATAGAGTGTCACTAGTATGCCTCTACTTGACTAGCTCGTTGATCAAAGATGGTTATGTTTCCTAGCCATAGACATGAGTTGTCATTTTATTAACAGGATCACATCATTAGGAGAATGATGTGATTGACTTGACCCATTCCGTTAGCTTAGCACTCGATTGTTTAATATGTTGCTATTGCTTTCTTCATGACTTATACATGTTCCTATGACTATGAGACTATGCAACTCCCGTTTACTGGAGGAACACTTTGTGTGCTACCAAACGTCACAACATAACTGGGTGATTATAAAGGTGCTCTACAGGTGTCTCCAAAGGTACATGTTGGGTTGGCGTATTTCGAGATTAGGATTTGTCACTTCAATTGTCGGAGAGGTATCTCTGGGCCCTCTCGGTAATGCACATCACTTAAGCCTTGCAAGCAATGCAGCTAATGAGTTAGTTGCGAGATGATGTATTACGGAACGAGTAAAGAGACTTGCCAGTAACGAGATTGAACTAGGTATTAAGATACCGACGATCGAATCTCGGGCAAGTAATATACCGATGACAAAGGGAACAATGTATGTTGTTATGCGGTTTGACCGATAAAGATCTTCGTAGAATATGTGGGAGCCAATATGAGCATCCAGGTTCCGCTATTGGTTATTGACCGGAGACGTGTCTCGGTCATGTCTACATTGTTCTCGAACCCGTAGGGTCCACACGCTTAAAGTTTCGATGACAGTTATATTATGAGTTTATGAGTTTTGATGTACCGAAGGAGTTCGGAGTCCCGGATGAGATCGGGGACATGATGAGGAGTCTCGAAATGGTCGAGACGTAAAGATCGATATATTGGACGACTATATTCGGACATCGGAAAGGTTTCGAGTGATTCGGGTATTTATTGGAGTACCGGAGAGTTACGGGAATTTGCCGGGGAGTATATGGGCCTTATTGGGCCATACGGGAATAGAGGAGAGAGGCCAAAAGGAAGGAGGCGTGTGGCCCCCCTCTGGTCCGAATTGGACAAGGGGTGCAGCCCCCTTTTCCTTCTTCCTCTCCTCCTCTTTCCTTCTCTCCTACTCCAACAAGGAAAGGAGGAATCCTACTCCCGGTGGGAGTAGGACTCCCCCCTTGGTGCACCCTCCTCCTAGGCCGGCCGCCTCCCCCCTTGCTCCTTTATATACAGGGAAGGGGGGACCCCATGGACACAACAATTGATCATTGATCTCTTAGCTGTGTGCGGTGCCCCCCTCCACCATAATCCTCGATAATATTGTAGTGGTGCTTAGGCGAAGCCCTGCGACAGTAGAACATCAAGATCGTCACCACACTGTCGTGCTGACAGAACTCTTCCCTGACATTCTGCTGGATCGGAGTCCGGGGATCGTCATCGAGCTGAACGTGTGCTAGAACTCGGAGGTGCCGTAGTTTCGGTGCTTGATCGGTCGGGCCGTGAAGACGTACGACTACATCAACCGCGTTGTGCTAACGCTTCCGCTTTCGGTCTACGAGGGTACGTGGACAACACTCTCCCCTCTCGTTGCTATGCATCACCATGATCTTGCGTGTGCGTAGGAAATTTTTTGAAATTACTACGTTCTCCAACAAGAACTCTGTCAATCACTATCTTATCTAGAAGATTAACTCCTACTTGATTCAAGTGATTGTAGTACTTAGACATTCTGAGCACATGCTCACCAGCTGAGCTATTCTCCTCCATCTTGTAGGCAAAGTACTTGTCAGAGGTCTCATACCTGTTAACACGGGCATGAGTCTGAAATACCAATTTCAGCTCTTGGAACATCTCATATGCTTCGTGGCATTCAAAACGTTTTTGAAGTCCTGGTTCTAAGCCGTAAAGTATGGCGCACTAAACTATCAAGTAGTCATCATACCGAACTTGTCAAACGTTCATAACGTCTGCATCTGCTCCTGCAAAAGGTCCGTCACCTAGCGGTGCATCAAGGACATAATTCTTCTGTGCAGCAATGAGGATAATCCTCAGATCATGGAGCTAGTCCGCATCATTGCTACTAACATCTTTCAACATAGTTTTCTCTAGGAACATATCATAAATAAAATGGGGAAGCTATACGCGAGCAATTGATCTACAACATAGATATGCAAATACTATCAGGACTAAGTTCATGATAAATTTAAGTTCAATTAATCATATTACTTAAGAACTCTCACTTAGATAGACATCCCTCTAGTCATCTAAATGATCACGTCATTCATATCAACTAAACCATGTCCGATCATCACGTGAGATGGAGAAGTTTTCAATGGTGAGCATCACTATGTTGATCATATCTACTATATGATTCACGCTCGACCTTTCGGTCTCAGTGTTCCGAGGCCATATCTGCATATGCTAGGCTCGGCAAGTTTAACCTAAGTATTCTGCTTGTGAAAAACTGACTTGCACCCGTTGTATGTGGATGTAGAGCTTATCACACCCGATCATCACGTGGTGTCTCAGCACGAAGAACTGTCGCAATGGTGCATACTCAGTGAGAACACTTATACCTTGAAATTTTAGTAAGGGATCATCTCATAATGCTACCGTCGTACTAAGAAAAATAAGATGCATAAAATATAAACATCACATGCAATCAAAATATGTGACATGATATGGCCATCATCATCTTGTTCCTTTGATCTCCATCTCCAAAGTACCGTCATGATCTCCATCGTCACCGGCATGACACCATGATCTCCATCATATTGATCTCTATCAACGTGTCGTCACATGGTCGTCTCGCCAACTATTGCTTTTGCAACTATTGCTATCGCATAGCGATAAAGTAAAGCAATTACATAGCACTTGCATCTTATGCAATAAAGATACAACCATAAGGCTCCTGCCAGTTGCCGATAACTTTAACAAAACATGATCATCTCATATAAAAATTTATATCTCATCACGTCTTGACCATATCACATCACAACATGCCCTGCAAAAACAAGTTAGACGTCCTCTACTTTGTTGTTGCAAGTTTTACGTGGCTGCTATGGGCTTAGCAAGAACCTTTCTTACTTACGCATCAAAACCATAACGATTTTTCGTCAAGTGTGTTGTTTTAACCTTCAATAAGGACCAGACGTAGTCACACTCGATTCAACTAAAGTTGGAGAAACAGACACCCACTAGCCACCTGTGTTCGAAGCATGGTGGTAGAACCAGCCTCATGAACGCGGTCATGTAATGTCGGTCTGGGCCGCTTCATCCAACAATACCGCCGAATCAGAGTATGACATGCTGGTAAGCAGTATGATTATTATCGCCCACAACTCTTTGTGTTCTAGTCGTGCATATAACATCTACGCATAGACCTGGCACGGATGCCACTGTTGGGGAACACAGTATTTCAAAAAAAATTCCTACGATCACGCAAGATCTATCTAGGAGATACATAGCAACGAGAGGGGAGAGTGTGTCTATGTACCCTCATAGACCAAAAGCGAAAGCGTTAAGTAACGCGGTTGACGTAGTCGAACGTCTTTGTGATCCAACCGATCAAGTACCGAACGCACGGCACCTCCGCGATCTGCACATGTTTAGCTCGGTGACATCCCTCGTACTCTTGATCCAGCTAAGGCCGAGTGTGAGTTTCGTCAGCACGACAGTGTGTTGACGATGATGATGAAGTTGCCGACGCAGGGCTTCGCCTAAGCACTACGACAATATGACCGAGGTGGAAAACTGTGGAGCAGGCACCGCACACGGCTAAAGATCAACTTGTGTGTCTATGGAGTGCCCCCCTCCCTCGTATATAAAGGAAGGGAGGAGGAGGAGGGTCGGCCTCAAGGGGCGCGCCCAAGGGGGGGTTTCCTACTCCTAGTAGGCGTAGGTTTCTCCCTTTCCTAGTCCAAGTAGGAGAAGACGGAAGGAGAGGGAGAGGGAGAAGGAAAGAGGGGGGCGCCGCCCCCTCCTAGTCCAATTCGGACCAGCCCATGGGGGGCACGCTGCCTCCCCTTGTGGCCCTTCTCTCCTTTCCACTAAAACCCAATAAGGCCCAATACTTCCCCCCGATGAATTCCCGTAACTCCCCGGTTCTCTGAAAAATACCCAAATCACTCGGAACCTTTCCGATGTCCGAATATAGCCTTCCAATATATGAATCTTTACCTCTCGACCATTTCAAGACTCCTCGTCATGTCCGTGATATCATCTGGGACTCCGAACAAACTTCGGTCATCAAATCACATAACTCATAATGCAAATCGTCATCGAACATTAAGCGTGCGGACCCTACGGGTTCGAGAACTATGTAGACATGACCGAGACACATCTTTGATCAATAACTAATAGCGGAACCTGGATGCTCATATTGAATCCTACATATTCTACGAAGATCTTTATCGGCCAAACCGCATAACAACATACGTTGTTCCCTTTGTCATCGGTATGTTACTTGCCCGAGATTCGATCATCGGTATCATCATACCTAGTTCAATCTCGTCACCGGCAAGTCTCTTTACTCATTCCTTAATGCATCATCCCGCAACTAACTAATTAGTCGCATTGCTTGCAAGGCTTATAGTGATGTGCATTACCGAGAGGCCCCAGAGATACCTCTCAGACAATCGGAGTGACAAATCCTAATCTCGATCTATGCAAACTCAACAAACACCATCGGAGACACATGTAGAGCATCTTTATAATCACCCAGTTACGTTGTGACGTTTGATAGCACACTAAGTGTTCCTCCGGTATTCGGGATTTGCATAATCTCATAGTCATAGGAACATGTATAAGTCATGAAGAAAGTAATAGTAATAAACTAAACGATCATAGTGCTAAGCTAACGGATGGGTCTAGTCCATCACATCATTCTCTAATGATGTGATCCTGTTTATCAAATGACAACACATGTCCATGGCTAGCAAACTTAACCATCTTTGATTAACGAGCTAGTCAAGTAGAGGCATACTAGGGACACTCTGTTTGTCTATGTATTCACACATGTACTAAGTTTCCGGTTAATACAATTCTAGTATGAATAATAAACATTTATTATGATATAAGGAAATATAAACAATAACTTTATTATTGCCTTTAGGGCATATTTCCTTCACCTTCATCAGCAGGGCCCCGGACAAGGCCGGCGGCTGCCTCAGGCGGCGGCGAGGGGAAGTCGAAAGGGGTGGAGACGGCGGCGGGGCTAGGGTTTCGGCCCTCGTGTCGCCCGAGAGGGCGACACGAGGGATAGAGGGGAGGGGATGTTTTTTTTAAGCATGTTGACTCTTGCGCTTGAACTATGCTTATATGATACTCAAACGTGTTACAAATCCTAGCTAGGTTGGCAGGAGAATAATCCTAGCTAGGTTGATGAGTTTAGGGATAATTCTAGCTTAGTTGATGACTTTGTTTACACCCCCACCGGCAGTTAGGGATAACACATTGCGGCTTCTCAGTGATTAAACTATCATTGAAGTATCTCCCTCTGTTTAGCATGCAAATGCTAATCACCGACCTTCGCTTATTTTAAACCGGGGTCACGAAGACACTTGCTATAGATATTCTCTCCAGATAATCAAGGCAGTGTTTGTTCGTTGACACGAACGTCAACTTGGCTTGAATATACTTTGTTCGTTGGGATCGACTCAACTCAACCTAATGTACGTTGGTCTCCACCACCACCGCCAAGTAAGCTGGCTTTTGTTCGAAGGGCCGGCGGCCGAATTTTATTAGGTGGGAAAATAGAAGGGTAGTACATCAGGTTACATCCAACGGGGATAGTACATCAGGAATATAGCTATCCCAAGACAAAGACCACTGAAAAACCAAACACTGAAGGAGGAGAAATGGCATTCACGACGGCAGGTCAGCAATACACCCCACAGCCCTCCAGACATTGACATCCTCTAGGGATCAGGTCCCTTCACCCTGTCCACCGAACTGTCCACAGTGTCAAAAATCCTAGCATTTCTTTCCTTCCAAATCCTCCAGTGTATAAGGATGGTAACCGTGTCGAAGTTTCTCCTGAATGGTTTCGGGATAGCCGCCCTGGCCTGCAGCCACCATTCCTCCGTGGAGCTGAAAGTAGCATCCGAGATAAGAAAATCAGCTCTCATCCAAGCTCTAAAGCGACGCCAAAGTAGCTTGGTGTAGTTGCAGTGCATAAAAAGATGTAAGCATGTTTCCGGTTGTGATTTGCACAGAGGGCAAATGCCATTGGAAGGCCAGCTCCTTCTCTCCAGGTTGTCCGCAGTCAGACACCGTTGATATACTGCAAGCCACATGAAGAATTTGCATCGAGGGGGTGCCTTGGATTTCCAGATTGGCTTATAACAAGCAAAGTTAGTGTTCCCCATGAAGAATAGTTGGTAAGCTGGCTTTTGTTCGTTGGTATCCACGAACGTTCCTATCCAGGTTCACTCATTGAAGGTGAGAATGAAGCACTCAAACTAACCCAACTGCGAACCAACCTGTGTGGTTGGATAGTTATGAGGACAATGGTATTCCCAACCCATCAAGATTCAAATTCTAGACTTGCCATTAATGCTTGCATTTTTTAGATTTATTTTAGAATATTCGATGATATGTGTTTAGTGGGACAAAACATTCTCGTTGACTACGAAGGTGTTTGTGACGACTTCGTCAATCTCAAAACAATGTGCCGGGTCAATCTCTCATAGATACTCATAGGAGTAGGGTGTGTGTCGATGTGTTTATAGAGGTCAGTGTATGTGCATATGTATGAAGTGCACTAAACATGGTTTTATTCAGGATCCATAATTAATTTTGTAAGTGCTATGCTGGCTTGCATGCATGAGTTGATGTGCGGTCTTAATTTTATTTTTTGCGGGTAGACCTGATGTAGAGTCTGCTGCGGCCATATATAGATTATGGAGCAGAATTGTGCTAACCAGATCAAATTAGGGCATGAGTGGATCTAAAACATAATTTTGCCCATGATCCTTAACTAATTTTTTAGGTGCGCTCCTGGGTTCCATCCTCCATGCAGGAGGGCACTAAACAGGAGTTGACCTGTTGTGTACACTGCTGCAATGATATACTCCCTCCGTCTTAAATTAAGTAACTCAACTTTGTACTAAGTCATTTATTTTGGGACGAAGACAGTAGATTATAGTGCAGAATTATGCTAAGAAGATTAAATTAATAAATGAGTAGATCTAAAACATAATTTTCTTCATGACCTTAATTGATTTTGTAAGTGCACTCTTAAGTCGCATGGAGAAGTTGACTTGTTGCGCACATTACAGCGTTGATATAGATTATAGTGCAAAATTGTTCTAGCAAAATCAAATCAATGTGTGGGCGCATGAACATTTTCCCTTTTCGCAATATAGGTATTTTTATTTCATAAATCATTTGTTCACTGGGTACAATAGTGTGGTTTCGATGAGTATTTATAGATCATGGATCATCGTAGGACTACGAGGACGAACACGTATACATGCATGACCTTAATTAATTAGCTAGTGTGTTAAATGGGTACAAAGAATATGTTCGAATGATTAGGAGGTTACCGTACCACACAGGTAGTTGAATTATTTGCAGCTATAGACGCGTTGACAAGGCCACATGACATGGTACTTTTCCATGGAGGATTAGGAAATCAGAAGTAAACAATTAATCTGGATGATTAGTTCGTTACAGCATGTAGACTCCTTTTTTTTCCGGGGATAACATGTTGACTCTTGTGCTTGAACTATGTTTATAAGATATACGAAAACGTGTTACAAAGGCTAGCTATAGCTAGGTTATGTTAAAAAAAAGGCTAGCTAGGTTGACAGGAGATTAATCCTAGCTAGGTTGATGAGTTTGGGGATAATTCCAGCTTAGTTGATGACTTCGTTTACACTCCCACCGGCAGTTCGGGATAACACAATGCGGCTTCTCAGTGATTGAAGTCTCTCCCTCTGTTTGGCATGCAAATGCTAATCACCGACTTTCACTTCTTTTAAACCGGGGTCACGAAGACAATGAACTCCACATGAATAGACACTTGCTGTGCACAGTGGACATTCTCTCCCGATAATCAAGGCAGTGTGTTGGTTGAAACGAACGTCAACTTGAATTAAAGGGTGGTTAGCAGAGCATATATTGGTATCCTTTATTCGTTAGGATCTATTCGACTCAACCTCAACCCCAACGTTCGTTGGTCTCCACCACCACCGCCAATTAAGCTGGCTTTTGTTCGTTGGGCTCCACGAACGTTCCTATGTGAGATGAAGCTGCTTCACTCATTGAAGTTGAGCATGAAGCGCACTAAACATGATTTTGTTCACGATCTTTAATTGATTTTGTAAGTGCGCTGCTGGCTTTGCATGGAGGAGTTGATGTGCATTTTTTTAGCTAGTAGACCATGATCCCATGATGTACAGATTGCTACGTTGATATTATTACTCTCTCCGTTTCTAAATATAAGTCCTTTTAGAGATTCTATAATATGGGCTACATACGAAGCAAAATGAATCTACACTCTAAAATAAATCTATATCATCCATATGTAGTCCATATCCAAATCTCTAAAAAGACTTACATTTAAAAACGGAGGGAATACACCATAGAGCGGAATTGTGCTAACAAGATCAAATTAGTGCATGAGTGGATCTAAGCCATAATTTTCCCCATGATCCTTAACTGATTTTGTAAGTGCGCTCATGGGTTCCATGGAGGAGTTGACATGTTGTGTACATTGCTGCAATGATATAGTGCGGAATTGTGCTAACAAGATCGAATTAGTGGATGAGTGGATCTAAAACATAATTGTGTTCATGATCCTTAGTAGATTTTGAAAGTGCGCTCTTCGGTCGCATGGAGAAGTTGACTTGTTGTGCACATTACTGCAGTGATATAGATTATAGTGCAAAATTCTTCTAGCAAAATAAAATTGATGTGTAAGTGGATCTAAAACATAATTTTGTATCTCTTACTTTTTGCCCCTTCCATTTTTTGTTCTCTACCAGTTAATCTTACTTTGTTGGAAATAGTGGAACATTTTTATCAATGTATACGGGCACATACATAAACGTTCATGATCTTTTTAAACGATGAACATATTTGTGAATACTTACTTTTTTGTATAGAGAACATTATCCAAATATTAAATGAGTATTCTAATTCAATATAAGAACATAGTTTATATGAGGTACATGAGCATTTTCCCTTTTTGCAATATAGGATTTTTCATTTTATAAATCATTTTTGCAATAAATAAATCTATCAACTAGATTTTCCAGAATAAACATGCATATGCATTGTAACGGGAGAGTTAACATTTTGTTATCTGAGCATTTAGGTGGTGCCTTCGACACTGCACGGATTTCACCAATCCTTCGCTCGCTCCTTGCTAACCAACACACAACATTGTGTGCGGCATGTTCATTTGAAATAAAGATGAATCTTGGGCCATTGATTAAACATTGCATTTTAAAAATAGTTAACATGTAAAATAATATCATATTTAAATGCCACACATTTTTCTTATCAAATTCCATATATAACATGTTAAAATTGAAGTTATGGTTTAAAATATATGTTATTTGAAAAAAAATCTTAATAGACTACAGGGTGATTAACACAGATCTCAGGGGGTTTTATGTTAAACTGAAAAAACTATTCACTATAACTTTGAGATGAACTGCGGGTTAATTAGCATAAAAGACAGGGGGTTTGTGTAAAATGCGAAAAAACGTTTTCTTACGACTTAAAGATGGACTGCTGGTTAATTATTGTAAAATGTAAGGTTTTTTTGTAAAATGTAGGACGGCAAACAGGCAGCACTCATCCCTTTATTAGTAAAACTAGTAAAAGGTTCCGCGCATCGCACTGGGAGAACAAAAAAAATATTATCTTCAATGATCATGATCACATTTTTTTTCAACCAAGATACACTATCACTCTCAATTTTGTGAAATCATGAGCACTGTTTTAAACCCGTGAACACTTTTACAATTTTTTGAACAATTTTTGAACTCACGAACATTTTATACTATTTGCAATTTTTTAAACATTTTTCTCGAATCAGTGAACATTTCTAGACTGTACAAACATAGTTTTCAAAATTGACGGAATTTTAACATTCAGGAACATTTTTTAAATGCATGATCATTTTTTGAATCAGCGAACATTTTATGAATGAATAAACTATTTTTAGCATATTTTCCATTCATGAACATTTTTTGGATTGACAAATTTTTGTTCAATTTTAATAACATTTTTATATACACAAAAATTTAAAAAAATCATGAAATTTTTTAATTTCCTGAACATTTATTTTTCAAAATTTTGAATTTTTTTAATAAGATTGAAAAAAAATCAGGAACATTTTTGAATTCACAAAATTTTTATAATTTATAAAAATATATTTCAAAATTCTCATTTTTTTGATTTTCTGAACTTTTCGTAAGTCCGTAACTATTTAAAGTAGAAAAAATCGAAAAAACAAAATGTTAAAGAACACGCCACCCGGATATGGACCGGCCCAAAAGGGACAACTTTTTTTAGCGAAATCGGTATCCTTTATTAAACATTCAAAATCATGGGAATACAGATGTGTTGGGGAACGTAGCAATAATTCAAAAAAATTCCTACATGTCACCAAGATCAATCTAGGAGATACTAGCAACGAGAGACAGGGAGTGCATCTTCATACCCTTGAAGATCGCTAAGCGGAAGCGTTCAAGAGAACGGGGTTGATGGAGTCGTACTCGTCGTGATCCAAATCACCGATGATACTAGTGCCGAACGGACGGCACCTCCGCGTTCAACACACGTACGGAGCAAGGACGTCTCCCGCGCCTTGATCCAGCAAGGAGGAAGGAGAGGTTGAGGAAGAGGGCTCCAACAGCAGCACGACGACGTGGTGATGGTGGAGCAGCAGTACTCCGGCAGGGCTTCGCCAAGCTCTTGCGGAGGAGGAGAGGTGTTGGGGAAGGGAGGGGCTGCGCCTTGGATGTGGTGTGCAGCCCTCCCCTTGCCCCTCTATTTATAGGGGAAGGAGAAAGGTGGCCGACCCCCTCTAGATGAGATCTAGAGGGGGGCGGTGGCCAAGGGGAGGGGGCTTGCCCCCCAAGCAAGGGGGGCGCCCCCCTTAGGGTCCCCCCCAACCTAGGCGCATGGGCCCAAGGGGGGATGCGCCCAGCCCATGTAGAGCTGGTTCCCTTTCCTCTACGGCCCATTAGGCCCCCTGAGAGAGGTGGCCCCTCCCGCTGGACCCCCGGAACCCCTCCGGTGGCCCCGGTATAATACCGATATGCCCCCGAACCATTCCGGTGACCATATGACAATTTCCTACATATAAATCTTCACCTCCGGACCATTCCGGAACTCCTCGTGATGTTCGGGATCTCATCCGGGACTCCGAACAACATCCGGTAATCACATACAAGTCTTCCTAATAACCCTAGCGTCATCGAATCTTAAGTGTGTAGACCCTACGGGTTCGGAAACCATGCAGACATGACCGAGACAACTCTCCGGCCAATAACCAACAGCGGGATCTGGATACCCATGTTGGATCCCACATGTTCCACGATGATCTCATCGGATGAACCACGATGTCGAGGATTCAAGCAATCACATATACAATTCCCTTTGTCAATCGGTACGTTACTTGCCCGAGATTCGATCGTCGGTATCCCAATACCTCATTCAATCTCGTTACCGGCAAGTCACTTTACTCGTTCCGTAATGCATGATCCCGTGACCAACTACTTAGTCACACTGAGCTCATTATGATGATGCATTACCGAGTGGGCCCAGAGATACCTCTCTGTCATACGGAGTGACAATCCCAATCTCGATTCATGCCAACCCGACAGACACTTTTGGAGATACCTGTAGTGCACCTTTATAGCCACCCAGTTACGTTGTGACGTTTGGTACACCCAAAGCACTCCTACGGTATCCCGGAGTTGTACAATCTCATGGTCTAAGGGAATGATACTTGACATTCAGAAAAGCTCTAGCAGACGAACTACACGATCTTGTGCTATGCTTTGGATTGGGTCTTGTCCATCACATCATTCTCCTAATGATGTGATCCCGTTGTCAATGACATCCAATGTCCATGGTCAGGAAACCATGACCATCTATTGATCAATGAGCTAGTCAACTGGAGGCTTACTAGGGACATGTTGTGGTCTATGTATTCACACATGTATTACGGTTTCCAGTTAATACAATTATATCATGAACAATATACAATTATCATGAACAAGGAAATATAATAATAACCATTTTATTATTGCCTCTAGGGCATATTTCCAACAGTCTCCCATGTGACGCCCCCGATTTGACCGTACACTAATCATGCACGCAAATGTGTACGATCAAGATCAAGGACTCACGGGAAGATATCACAACACAACTCTACAATTAAAATAAGTCATACAAGCATCATATTACAAGCCAGGGGCCTCGAGGGCTCGAATACAAGAGCTCGATCATAGACGAGTCAGCGGAAGCAACAATATCTGAGTACAGACATAAGTTAAACAAGTTTGCCTTAAGAAGGCTAGCACAAACTGGGATACAGATCGAAAGAGGCGCAGGCCTCCTGCCTGGGATCCTCCTAACTACTCCTGGTCGTCGTCAGCGGGCATCACGTAGTAGTAGGCACCTCCGGTGTAGTAAGAGTCGTCGTCGACGGTGGCGTCTGGCTCCTGGGCTCCAACATCTGGTTGCGACAACCAGAAAGAAAGGAAAGGGGAAAAAAAGGGGGAGAAAGCAACCGTGAGTACTCATCCAAAGTACTCGCAAGCAAGGAGCTACACTACATATGTATGCATTGGTATCAACTGGAATAAGGCTATTATATGTGGGCTGGACTGCAGAAAGCCGGAATAAGAGGGGGATAGCTAGTCCTTTCGAAGACTACGCTTCTGGCAGCCTCCGTCTTGCAGCATGTAGAAGAGAGTAGACTGAAGTCCTCCAAGCAGCATCGTATAGCATAATCCTAACCGATGATCCTCCCCTCGTCGCCCTGTGAGAGAGCGACCACCGGTTGTATCTGGCACTTGGAAGGGTGTGTTTTATTAAGTATCCGGTTCTAGTTGTCATAAGGTCAAGGTACAACTCCAAGTCGTCCTGTTACCGAAGATCACGGCTATTCGAATAGATTAACTTCCCTGCAGGGGTGCACCACATACCCCAACATGCTCGATCCCATTTGGCCGGACACACTTTCCTGGGTCATGCCCGGCCTCGGAAGATCAACACGTCGCAGCCCCACCTAGGCACAACAGAGAGGTCAGCACGCCGGTCTAAACCTAAGCGCACAGGGGTCTGGGCCCATCGCCCTTAGCACACCTGCACGTTGCGTACGCGGCCGGAAGCAGAACTAGCCCCCTTAATACAAGAGCAGGCTTACGTTCCAATCCGGCGCGCGCCACTCAGTCGCTGACGTCACGAAGGCTTCGGCTGATACCACGACGCCGGGATACCCATAACTACTCCCGCGTAGATGGTTAGTGCGTATAAACCAAATGGCCAAACTCAGATCAAATACCCAGATCTCGTTAAGCGTGTTAAGTATCCGCGAACGCCGACCAGGGCCAGGCCCACCTCTCTCCTAGGTGGTCGGAACCTGCCCTGTCGCTCCGCCTCAAAGATCCACTCGCGGGTGCTCCTCAAGCCGACCCGTCTTTAGTCACCACATGTATCATGTATAAGGTATATAGTATATACCCGTGATCAACTCCCGAGTGATCACGGCCCGATAGTATAGCATGGCAGACGGACAAGGATGTAGGGCCACTGATGATAAACTAGCATCCTATACTAAGCATTAGGATTGCAGGTAAGGTAACAACAGTAGTAGCAAGGACAGGCTATGCATCAGTATAGGATTAACGGGAAGCAGTAACATGCTACACTACTCTAATGCAAGCAGTATAGAGAAGAGTAGGCGATATCTGGTGATCAAAGGGGGGGCTTGCCTGGTTGCTCTGGCAAGAGAGAGGGGTCGTCAACTCCGTAGTCGTACGGGGTAGCAGCGGCGTCGGTCTCGGTGTCTAGAGAGAGAAGAGGGGGAAGAAACAATAAATATAATGCAAGCATATGCATAGTGATGCATGACAAGACAAGTTACGGCGTTAGAGGTGCCCTAACGCGGTAGTAGGTGATACCGGCGAAGGGGGATAACATCCGGGAAAGTATCCCCGGTGTTTCGCGTTTTCGGACAGAGGAGCCGGAGGGGGAAAGTTGCGAGTTCGATAGGTTAGAGGGGTGTGGCGGACGAACGGGTTGCGTATCCGAATTCGTCTCGTCGTTCTGAGCAATTTTCATGTTGAAAATATTTTAATCCGAGTTACGGATTAAAAGATATGATTTTCTAAAGATTTTATTAATTTCTGGAATTTAATTAATTATTTAAATTAATTCGAAAAACGGATTAATGACATCAGCATGATGTCATGCTGACATCAGCAGTCAACTCTGTTGACTTGGTCAACCTGACCAGTGGGTCCAGTGGGACCCACCTGTCATACACTGTTTATGTTAATTAGGGTTTAATTAACCTAACTAATTGATTAGATTAATTAGTGATTAGGTTAATCTAATTATAATTAATTAACTTAATTAATTCCTTAATTAAATAATTAATTATTATTATTATTATTATTTATTTTTAATCTTCTTTTTTTTTCGTTCCGGGGGCGTGGGCCCCGTTTGGCAGTGGCCCGAATGGCCTAACGGGCGCCGGGCGCCGGGCGGTACGGGCGACGAGCGCCAGCCCGATAGGGCGCCGCGGGGCAACGGGCGAAGGGGCGGGCGCGTGGCCTGGCGTCGGTGGCCGTGGCCACAGCCGGAGCGCGGGGAGGTTGTGGCACAGGGGCAACCACGACTCGCGGGGCGCGCGTGGCGCGGCGCGCCGTCGGGCGCCGGCCGTAGCAGCAACGGCAAGGCGGAGGGAGGGTTGCGCGGGCGAGCGGAGCCAGGGCAGCACGGCAGGCGCGGGGCGGAGGCCGGCGCGGGCACAGCCTGGTCATGCACGGAGCAGGGCACCGGACGCAGCAACGGGAGGACGCGAACGGCGACTACGGCGAAAGGAATTGAGAGGGGGATCGTCGGTGGGGTCCCTCACCCGCGTTGCAGGGGAGGCCCGATGCAGGGCGAACGCGACGGCGGGGAGCGGTGGAGTCGAGGAGGCGTTCCGGCGGGGTCTGACAACGGCGCGTGGCGAGGCAGCGCCGGCGTCGAGCACGTCGGGTGGCGGGGAGGAGATGAGGAGGCGGGCGGCGAAGCGGCGTTCCAGGCGGCGACGGCGGGGGTTGGCGTGGCGGCGACGGAAGGGGGGCCCCTTCCGGTCCAGGAAAGGGGGAGGGGGTGAGGACGACGGCGAGCGACGGACGGGGCGGCGCCGGTGATGCGTCGGGGAGGCGGCGATGGGTTCGGGCCCGATCCCGATTGGATCGGGGGGGGGGAATGGGGGCGAGAGGAGAGGTGGGGAGTGGGGGGGTGAGTGGGGCGACGGGGTGGGGTTAGGGTTTCGGGGGTGTGGGTTAAGGGGGGGGTGGCCGGCTGGGCCTTTGCCCAGTTGGGCCGGTGGTGGCCTGGCCGGCTGGGCCGTCTGGCCCAGTGGGGGGGGGTCCTTTTATATTTTTTTGTTTGTTTTCTGTTTTTTTTTATCTTTTCTGTTTTTATTTATTTATAAACACTTAGGCATTTTATAAAATGGTGAACCTTACACCATAATTATTTTTGTAATATTTGGCAACCACCGAACATTTTTGTTTTAATTTTTGAAAACTTTTTATTCTTTGCTTGATTTGAATTTGAATTTGAATCAGTTTCGAACTAGCACGAGACTAGGAACAGTAATCGAGGTGACGTGGCATCATTAGCAGAGGTTCACTGTAGCTTAATTACCCGGGCGTTACATCCCACTTGCACTAGAGTCAATAATCTAGTTCACATCACTATGTGATTGCAATGAAACCAACACCCATGGGGTTTGTTCATATCTTGCTTGTGAGAGAGGTTTATTAGTCAATGAGTCTGAACCTTTCAGATCCATGTGTGCTTTACAAACCTCTATGTCATCTTGTAGATGCGGCTACCACGCGCTACTTGGAGCTATTCCAAAAAACTGTTCTACTATACGAATCCGGTTTACTACTCAGAGTCATTCAGATTAGTGTCAAAGTTTGCATCGACGTAACCCTTTACGACGAACTCTTTTACCACCTCCATAATCGAGAAAATTCCTTAGACCACTAGTTACTAAGGATAAGTTCGACCGCTGTCGTGTGATCCATTCCTGGATCACTCTTGTACCCCTTGACTGACTCATGGCAAGGCACACTTCAGGTGCGGTACACATCATAGCATACTGTAGAGCCTACGTCTAAAGCATAGGGGATGACCTTCATCCTTTCTCTCTCTTCTGCCATGGTCAGGTCTTGAGTTTTACTCAATATTCACACCTTGTAACACAGCTAAGAACTCCTTCTTTGCTGATCTATTTTGAACTCCTTCAAAATCTTGTCACGGTATGCATTCATTCGGAAGTACTATTAAGCGTTTTTGATCTATCCTTATAGATCTTGATGCTCAATGTTCAAGTAGCTTAATCCAGATTTTCCATTGAAAAACACTTTTCAAATAACCCTGCATGCTTTCCAGAAATTCTACATCATTTCTGATCAACAATATGTTAACAACATATACTCATCAAAAATTCTATAGTGCTCTCACTCACTTCTTTGGAAATACAAGTTTCTCATAAACTTTGTATAAACCCAAAATCTTTGATCATCTCATCAAAGCGTACATTCCAACTCCGAGATGCTTACTCCGGTCCTTAGAAGGATTGCTGGAGCTTTGCATACTTGTCAGCATCTTTCAGGATTGACAAAACCTTCTGGGTGTATCACATACAACCTTTCCTCAAGAAAAATGTCGAGGAAACAATGTTTTTTTTACATCCTATCTGCAAGATTTCATAAATAATGCAGTAACTGCTAATATAATTCCAACAGACTCTTAGCATCGTTACGAGTGAGAAAGTCTCATCGTAGCCAACTCCTTGAACTTGTCGGGAAACATCTTAACAACAAGTCGAGCTTTCTTAATGGTGACACTTACCATCGTTGTCTGTCTTCCTTTTAAAATCCATCTGCACCCAACAGCCTTACGACCATCAAGTGGTTCTTTCGAAGTCTATACTTTCTTTTATACATGGATCCTCTCTCGGATTTTATGGCCTCGAGCCATTCTTCGGAATCTGGGCCCACCGTCACTTCTCCATAGCTCGTAGGTTCATTGTTGTCTAGCAACATGACTTCCAAGACAGGATTACGTACCACTCTGAAGTAGTATGCATCCTTGTCGACCTATGAGGTTTGGTAGTGACTTGATCCGAAGTTTCATGATCACTATCATAAGCTTCCACTTCAATTGGTGTAGGTGCCATAGGAACAACTTCATGTGCCCTGCTACACACTAGTTGAAGTGACGGTTCAATAACCTCACCAAGTCTCCACCATCCTCCCACTCAATTCTTTCGAGAGAAACTTTTCCTTGAGGAAGGACCTGTTTCTAGAAACAATCACTTTTGCTTCCGGATCTGAAATAGGAGGTATACCCAACTATTTTTGGGTATTCTATGAAGATGCTTTTATCCGCTTTGGGTTCGAGCTTATCAGCCTGAAAATTTTTCACATAGGCATCACAGCCCCAAACTTTTAAGAAACGACAGCTTAGGTTTCTCTAAACCATAGTTCATACGGTGTCGTCTCAATGGAATTGTGTGGTGGCCTATTTAAAGTGAGTGCGGTTGTCTCTAATGCCTAACCCATAAACGATAGTGGTAATTCGATAAGAGACATCATGGTATGCACCATATCCAATAGGGTGCAGTTGTGATGTTCGGACACACCATCACACTATGGTGGCCAAGGCGGTATTAGTTGTGAAACAATTTCCACAATGTCTTAATTGTGTGCCAAACTCGTAACTCAGATATTCATCTCTGTGATCATATCATAGACATTTTATCATCTTGTCATGACGATCTTCAACTTCACTCTGAAATTACTTAAACCTTTCAATAATTCAGACTTGTGTTTCATCAAGTAAATATACTCGGCATCTACTCAAATCATTTGTGAAGTAAGAACATAACGATATCCACTGCGTGCCTCAGCACTCATTGGCCTGCACACATCAAAATGTATTACTTCCAACAAGTTGCTTTGTTGTTCCATCTTACTAAAAACGAGGCTGTTCAGTCATCTTGCCCATGTGGTATGATTTGCATGTCTCAAGTGATTCAAAATCAAGTGAGTCCAAATGATCCATCTGCATGGAGTTCCTTCATGCATATCTACCAATAGACATGGTTCGCATGTCTCAATCTTTTCAAAAACGAGTGAGTCCAAAGATCCATCAACATGGAGCTTCTTCATGCGTTTTATACCAACATGACTCAAATGGCAGTGCCACAAGTACGTGGTACTATCATTACTATCTTATATCTTTTGGCATGAACATGTGTATCACTACGATCGAGATTCAATAAACCATTCATTTTAGGTGCAAGACCATTGAAGGTATTATTCAAATAAATAGAGTAACCATTATTCTCCTTAAATGAATAACCATGTGGCGATAAACATAATCCAATCATGTCTATGCTCAACGCAAACACCAAATAACAATTATTTCGGTTTAACACCAATCCCGATGGTAGAGGGGGCGTGCAACGTTTGATCACATCAACCTTGGAAACACTTCCAACACATATCGTCATCTCACCTTTAGCTAGTCTCCGCGGCCTTTTATTTCGAGTTACTAACGCTTAGCCACTGAACCGGTATTTATTACCCTGGTGCTACTAGGAGTACTAGTAAAGTACACAATAATATGACGTATATCCAAAATACTTCTGTCGACCTTGCCAGCCTTCTCATCTACCAAGTATCTAGGGTAGTTCTGCTTCAGTGACCGTTCCCCTCATTATAGAAGCACTTAGTCTCGGGTTTGGTTCAACCTTGGGTTTATTCACTAGAGCAGCAACTGATTTGCCGTCTCATGAAGTATCCCTTCTTTCCCTTGCCCTTCTTGAAACTAGTGGTTTAACCACCAACAATTGATGCTCCTACTTTATTTCTACTTTCGCGGTGTCAAACATCGCGAGTTGCTCAAGGATCATCATGTCTATCCCTGATATGTTATAGTTCATCACGAAGCTCCAATAGCTTGGTGGCAGTGACTATGGAGAACCATCACTATCTCATCTGGAAGATTAACTCCCACTCGATTCAAGCGATTGCAGTATTCAGACAATCTGAGCACATGCTCAACGATTGAGTTTTTCTCCCTTAGTTTGCAGGCTTAAGAAACTTGTCAGAGGTCTCATACCTCTTGACGTGGGCACTAGTCTGAAATTCCAATTTCAGTCTTTGGAACATCTCATATGTTATGCGACGTTTCAAAAACGTCTTCGGTGCCACAATTCTAAACCGTTAGTATTACATACTGAACTATCACGTAGTCATCAAAACGTGTATGTCAGATGTTTCCCAACATCTACAGACGATGCTCGAGGTTCAACACACTGAGCGGTGCATTAAGGACATAACCCTTCTATGCAGCAATGAGGACAATCCTCAGTTCACGGACCCAGTCCGCATAATTGCTACTGTCAACTCTCAACTAAATTTTCTCTAGGAACATATCTAAAACAGTAGAACCAAAGCATAAGCTGCGACATAATTTGCAAAGACCTTTTGACTATGTGCATGATAATTAAGTTCATCTAATCAAATTATTCAATGAACTCCCACTTAGATAGACATCCCTCTAGTCATCTAAGTGATACATGATCCGAGTCAACTAGGCCGTGTCCGATCATCACGTGAGACGGACTAGTCATCATCGGTGAACATCTTCATGTTGATCGTATCCACTATACGACTCATGTTCGACCTTTCGGTCTTCCGTGTTCCGAGGCCATGTCTGTACATGATAGGCTCGTCAAGTTAACCTAAGTGTATTGCATGTGTAAATCTGGCTTACACCCGTTGTATGCGAACGTTAGAACCTATCACACCCGATCATCACGTGGTGCTTCGGAACAACGGACCTTAGCAACGTTGCACAGTTAGGGGGAACACAAATCTTGATATTTTAATGAGGAATCATATTATTTATGCTACCGTCGTTCTAAGCAAATAAGATGTAAAAACATGACAAACATCACATGCAAATCATAAAGTGACATGATATGGCCAATATCATCTTGCGCCTTTGATCTCCATCTTCGAGGCGCGGCATGAACACCATCGTCACCGGCATGACACCATGATCTCCATCATCATGTCTTCATGAAGTTGCCTCGCCAACTATTACTTCTACTACTATGGCTAACGGTTAGCAATAAAGTAAAGTAATTACATGGCGTTTTCATTGACACGTAGGTCATAAATAAATTAAGACAACTCTTATGGCTCCTGCCGGTTGTCATACTCATCGACATGCAAGTCGTGATTCCTATTACAAGAACATGGTCAATCTCATACATCACATATATCATTCATCACATCCTTTTGGCCATATCACATCACATAGCAAACCCTGCAAAAACAAGTTAGACGTCCTCTAATTGTGGTTGCATGTTTTACGTGGCTGCTATGGGTTTCTAGCAAGAACGCTTCTTACCTACGCAAAACCACAACGGTGATATGCCAATTGCTATTTACCCTTCATAAGGACCCTTTTCATCGAATCCGATCCGACTAAATTGGGAGAGACAGACACCCGCCAGCCACCTTATGCATCAAGTGCATGTCAGACGGTGGAACCAGTCTCACGTAAGCGTACGTGTAAGGTCGGTCTGGGCCGCTTCATCCCACAATGCCGCCGGATCAAGATAAGACTAGTAACGGTAAGCAAATTGAACAAATCATCGCCCACAACTGCTTTGTGTTCTACTCGTGCATAGAATCTACGCATAGACCTAGCTCATGATGCCACTATTGGGGAACGTAGCAATAATTCAAAAAAATTCCTACGTGTTACCAAGATCAATCTAGGAGATACTAGCAATGATAGAGAGGGAGTGCATCTTCATACCCTTGAAGATCACTAAGCAGAAGCGTTCAAGAGAACGGGGTTGATGGAGTCGTACTCGTCGTGATCCAAATCACCGATGATCCTAGCGCCGAACGGACGGCACCTCCGCGTTCAACACACGTACGGAGCGAGGATGTCTCCCGCGCCTTGATCTAGCAAGGAGGAGGGAGAGGTTGAGGAAGAGGGCTCCAACAGCAGCACGACGGCATGGTGGTGGTGGAGCAGCAGTACTCCGGCAAGGCTTCGCCAAGCTCTTGCGGAGGAGGAGAGGTGTTGGGGAAGGGAGGGGTTGCGCCTTGGATGTGGTGTGCAGCCCTCCCCTTGCCCCTCTATTTAGAGGGGAAGGAGGAAGGGGGCCGGCCCCCTCTAGATGAGATCTAGAGGGGGGGGGGCGGCGGCCAACGGGAGGGGGCTTGCCCCCCAACCAAGGGGGGCGCCCCCCTTAGGGCCCCCCCCAACCCTAGGTGCATGGGCCCAAGGGGGGATGCGCCCAGCCCATGTAGGGCTGGTTCCCTTTCCTCTACGGCCCATTAGGCCCTCCGAGAGAGGTGGCCCCTCCCACTGGACCCTCGGAACCCCTCTGGTGGCCCCGGTACAATACCGATATGCCCCCTAACCATTCCGGTGACCGTATGACAACTTCCTACATATAAATCTTTACCTCCGGACCATTCCGGAACTCCTCGTGACAACCGGGATCTCATCCGGGACTCCGAACAACATTCGGTAATCACATACAAGTCTTCCTAATAACCCTAGCGTCATCGAACCTTAAGTGTGTAGACCCTACAGGTTCGGGAACCATGCAGACATGACCGAGACAACTCTCCGGCCAATAACCAACAGCGGAATCTGGATACCCATGTTGGCTCCCACATGTTCCACGATGATCTCATCGGATGAACCATGATGTCGAGGATTCAAGCAATCCCGTATACAATTCCCTTTGTCAATCGGTACATTACTTGCCCAAGATTTGATCGTCGGTATCCCAATACCTCGTTCAATCTCGTTACCGACAAGTCACTTTACTCGTTCTGTAATGCATGATCCCGTGACCAACTACTTAGTCACACTGAGCTCATTATGATGATGCATTACCGAGTGGGCCCAGAGATACCTCTCCGTCATACGGAGTGACAAATCCCAGTCTCGATTCATGCCAACCCAACAGACACTTTCGGAGATACCTGTAGTGCACCTTTATAGCTACCTAGTTATGTTGTGACGTTTGGTACACCCAAAGCACTCCTACGGTATCCGGGAGTTGCACAATCTCATGGTCTAAGGAAATGATACTTGACATTCAGAAATGCTCTAGCAGACGAACTACATGATCTTGTGCTATGCTTAGGATTGGGTCTTGTCCATCACATCATTCTCCTAATGATGTGATCCCATTGTCAATGACATCCAATGTCCATGGTCAGGAAACCATGACCATCTATTGATCAACGAGCTAGTCAACTAGAGGCTTACTAGGGACATGTTGTGGTCTATGTATTCACACATGTATTACGGTTTCCAGTTAATACAATTATAGCATGAACAATAGACAATTATCATGAACAAGGAAATATAATAATAACCGTTTTATTATTGCCTCTAGGGCATATTTCCAACAAGATGATGTCGGGCAAAGTTGCAAGCCACACATGGCGCCCGGGAGGGAGAGATGCAGCCTTCTTAGCTAAAGCATGAGCCTCTCCATTGTGTCTCCTGCTCTCGTGAATAAACTCAATAGCACGGAAAGCCTTCCTCTGATGCTTGATATCTTGTAGGATTGGAAAGAATCTGCACGGGGAGTCGTCTGCGATCCTTGTCACGACTTCTAGACAGTCTGAAGCTACGCATACTGATTGAATGTGTAAATCTGTAGCGAGTGCTAGCGCCTCGCTACACGCATGTACCTCGAGAATTGCCGGGTCCAAGAGGCCTTCAAAAATGATGGCAGAAGCCCCTAGGTAGTTACCGTGTTTGTCTCGCCACACCACGGCAATGGCGCCCTTGTCCCCAATCTTGGACAAACCTCCGTCCGCATTTATCTTGGCGTCGTGAAATTCCAGCGGTAGCCATGCAGGCCACGCTTGTTGTCCCGTATTTACTCTAGAAATTACATGCAGGTCCCTGGGTGTTGCATGCAAGCCCCTGGATGTGACATGCAGGCCCTTGGATTGCGCATGCAGTTCTTTTGTGCGTGCCCCCCTCTCTGGGATTTGGTGGTGCTCCGCCATGAACTTGTGAACAAAAACATGGGTACTGAGGGGGCTCTGGAACTGGTTGTCGTGAATAGCTCGGCGTCTGGCCCACCAGATTGCCCACATCGTTACGCGCACATGCGCAAGGGCCGTCGTGGGTACGGTATCCACTAGCCAAAACATCCAAAGCATTGCATCGTCAGTCCGGTTGGAGATGATCATTTCAGTGATATCTTCATCGGCGAGAGCCCACACACAGCGCGCCATATGGCAGTCAAATAAAGCATGGCGCCATGTGTCCACCGCCGCATGACAAATGGAGCATTCAGCAGCGTCGGACATGCTTCTGTGCTTTCGAACAACCCCTGTGGGTATGGAAGTTTTGGCTAGTCTCCAAGCAAAGACTCGCACCTTTGAGGGAACCGCTGCTCCCCATAGTTTGGCCCATGACCGGCTGTCGGGTTGGACGTTGGAATGACCGTCGTTGTGTTCAAGCCAGTCCGTGCGTTGCTGCTTTGTCAAGGCGAGCAGTCTATATGCTGAACTCACTGTGAAGATCCCCTTTCGCTCATAATGCCATGACCAAAAGTCCGCCTGAATCTTGTTGTTGAGAGGAATGTTAAGAATTGCCTCCATGTCCATCGGATACATGTGCTCGCGAAGCATTTCACAGTTCCAAGTGAAAGTGACAGGGTTGATGAGTTCAGAAACCTGTTGAGGAGGGTTCAGAGATTTTGGGCAGACCGGCCGAAGCTTGAAGTCACGGGGGATCCAGTTGTCATGCCAAATATTGGTATCTTCTCCCGATCCGATGCGCTTTACAAGACCAAGCTTAAGTGTGTCCCGCCCCTCAACTATGGACCGCCATACTTGTGATGGGTTCTTGCCCACTTCTGCTTCGAGGATTGAAGAGCGCGGATAGTATACTGCTCTAAGCATACGAGCGCTGAGAGAGTCAGGCTGAGCTAGGAGTCTCCAGGCTTGCCGGGCAAGTAGCGCCAAGTTGAAGAGCTCAATATCGTGGAAGCCCATGCCTCCATGCATTTTGGTTGTGACATGACTTCCCAAGAGACCCAAGCCGTCTTCCTCTCTCCTTTCTTTGATCCCCACCAAAATTTCCTCAACAAACGATTGATATGCTGGCAAAGGCCCCGTGGCAATTTGAAACAAGCCATGGAGTATGAGGAATTGCCTGAGCAACTGATTTAATTAGCACTTCTTTGCCACCAGCAGATAGAGCCTTCTCCATCCATCCTTTCACATGCTTCCATATTCGATCCTTCAGGTATTTGAAGGATCCTTCCTTAGCTCTCCCCACATCAGCTGGAAGACCAAGGTATCTATCGGACAGTTGCTCATTCTGAACCTTCAAGATTTGTTTAACCTCCTGTTTCAGAGAATCCGTACAACCCTTGCTGAAGCATGAACAGTAATCGGGCCGGCCCATGCTAGGACCAACTGGTACGCATGGAGACCTATCACGTCGTGTTTTACTACTATAGGGCGGGTTCTACTTAAAGGAAATAAGGCGGACGCATACTACTGGTTCCCATGTGTATAAGGTCCTTCTTTGTCTTTTTCTTCTCCGGGTTTTTTCCTTAGTTTCTTCATGTTTTTTGTTTTCTTTTCCTTTGGGTTATTTTGATTCTTTTTCGTTTTGGGGGGATTTTCTATGTTTCCTTTTTCCATTCTACAATCTTATATACATGAACAACATTTTTAAATGATTGTTCAAAAAAATTCGAATACTTGTTCACCATTTTTATACACATGATTAACATCTTTTCAAATACTTGTTTAATATTTTTCCAAATACATTTTCAACATTTTTATATACATCCCCGCAAAAAAACATTTTTATATACATGATCAACATTCATTTTTAAATACTTGTTCAAGATTTTTATATACATGAACATTGTTGCAAAAGGCAGTGCCTAGGAGGCGCTTAGGCACGACTAGGCGCTAGGCGATGGCCAAACGCCTCGCCTAGGGCATAAATGGTAGTCTAGGAAGTGCATGCAACAAATTGTTTACGCAAGCGAGAAATCATGTCATATTGCACTGAAATGCCAAACATGACATATTCAAATGGTAGTAGATGGTAGTTAACTTATTTATCTGCCCTACATTAACATCACTGCACATATAATAACCACAGATATACCCTGATAGTAGAATCTATATTACCGCCTAGGGCGCTTAAGCACCTCCTAGGCACTAGGCGAAGGCCAACCGCCTCTCTTATGCCTACCGCTTTTTCCAACCTAACATGATCAACATTTTTTTAAATACTTATTTAAGATGTTGTAAATAGTTGTTCAACATTTTTAAAATACTTGGTCAACGTTTTTATACACATGATCAACATTTTTCTCAAATACATGTTCACATTTTTTAAATCCTTGTTCAACATTTTTTATATACATGATCAACATTTCTTTCAAATATGTGTTCAATATTTTCAAATATTTTTTGAAGAGTGTTTTGTAATATATATTTAGATTATTTTAAATGTAAACAAAAGTACAAAAATAAAAGTAAAAAGAAAACATAAAACGTTAAAAAAGGAAAAAGAGGTTGTGGCCTCTCGCACTTGTGGGACGGGCTAGCTCGCTCTCCCTTCAGCGAGTCCGAACCCAGTCTCGCTGGAGGCGAGATATATGTGTTCCCTAGAGCGCAATATAGGACGTCCCTACTGCATGGGATTCCACTGTGCAAAAAGTTTCTTTTTATCACTTATAGGTGGCATTGGTGGGTAATATTTTGCATCTTTAGGGGCAATTTCCATAACATACTAGAAGAAGTAATTGCACCTTTATCATTGTTATAAGTATAGATAAGTAATAGCCCCTTTATTATTATATATATCGAGCCGTACTAATATTTGTAGACCTTAACTATGGAAACCAGCACTGAGGAGCTCCGTGAATCTAGGTCGTCCCAATTAAAAGTGATAGCTCACGTACCCTGTGAATCGGTTTTTTGCAAGGAGGGTCCACCTCGTCAGCTGAAGGAAATATGGCCTAGAGGCAATAATAAAGTTATTATTTATTTCCTTATATCATGATAAATGTTTATTATTCATGCTAGAATTGTATTAACCGGAAACATGATACATGTGTGAATACATACTTACATAGACAAACAAAGTGTCACTAGTATGCCTCTACTTGACTAGCTCATTAATCAAAGATGATTATGTTTCCTAGCCATAGACATGAGTTGTCATTTGATTAATGGGATCACATCATTAGGAGAATGATGTGATTGACTTGACCCATTCCGTTAGCTTAGCACTTGATCGTTTAGTATGTTGTTATTTCTTTCTACATGACTTATACATGTTCCTATGACTATGAGATTATGCAACTCCCGTTTACCGGAGGAACACTTTGTGTGCTACCAAACGTCACAACGTAACTGGGTGATTATAAAGGTGCTCTACATGTGTCTCCGAAGGTACTTGTTGGGTTGGCATATTGCGAGATTAGGATTTGTCACTCCGATTGTCGGAGAGGTATCTCTGGGCCCACTCGGTAATGCACATCACTATAAGCCTTGGAAGCATTGTAACTAATGAGTTAGTTGCGGGATGATGTATTACGGAATGAGTAAAGAGACTTGCCGGTAACAAGATTGAACTAGGTATTGAGATACCGACGATCAAATCTCGGGCAAGTAACATACCGATGACAGAGGGAACAACGTATATTGTTATGCGGTTTGACCGATAAAGATCTTCATAGAATATGTAGGAGCCAATATGAGCATCCAGGTTCTGCTATTGGTTATTGACCAGAGACATGTCTCGGTCATGTCTACATAGTTCTCGAACCCGTAGGGTCCGCACGCTTAAAGTTTCGGTGACGATTGTATTATGAGTTTTTGTGTTTTGATTACCGAAGGTAGTTCAGAGTCCCGGATATGATCATGGACATGACGAGGAGTCTCTAAATGGTCGAGACATAAAGATCGATATATTGGACGACTATGTTCGGACACCGGAATGGTTTCGGGGAGTTTCAGACATATATCGGAGTACCGGGGGGTTACCGGAACCCCCGGGGAGTTTAATGGGCCAAGATGGGCCTTAGTGGAGAAGAGGAGGGGTGGCTAGGGCAGGCCGCGCCCCCTCCCCCTCTAAGTCCGAATTGGACAAGGAGGGGGGCGGCGCCCCCCTTTCCTTCCTCTCTCTCCTTCCCTTCCTTTCCCCCTCCTACTCCAACTAGGAAAAGAGGGAGTCCTACTCCCGGTGGGAGTAGGACTCCTCCCTGGCGCGCCCTCCCCTGGTCGGCCTCCTCCTCCCCCTGGTCCTTTATATACGGGGCAGGGGGGCACCTCTGGACACAACAATTGATCTCTTGATCTCTTAGCCGTGTGCGGTGCCCCCTTCCACCATATTCCACCCCGATCATATCGTAGCAGTGCTTAGGCGAAGCCCTGCGTCCGTAGCAACATCATCACCGTCACCACGCTGTCGTGCTGACGGAACTCTCCCATGAAGCTCTGCTGGATCGGAGTTCGCGGGATGTCATCAAGCTGAACGTGTGCTGAACTCGGAGGTGCCGTACGTTCGGTACTTGGATTGGTCAGATCGTGAAGATGTACGACTACATCATCCGCGTTGTGCTGCTTCCGCTTTCGGTCTACGATGGTATGTAGACAACACTCTCCCCTCTCGTTGCTATGCATCACCATGATCCTGTGTGTGCGTAGGAATTTTTTTGAAATTAGTACGTTCCCCAACAGTGGCATCTGAGCCTGGTTTTATGCGTAGATGTTATATGCACGAGTAGAACACAAGTGAGTTGTGGGCGATACAAGTCATACTGCTTACCAGCATGTCACGCTTTGGTTCGGCGGTATTGTTGGATGAAGCGGCCCGGACCGACATTACGCGTACGCTTACGCGAGACTGGTTCTACCGACGTGCTTTGCACATAGGTGGCTGGCGGGTGTCAGTTTCTCCAACATTAGTTGAACCGAGTGTGGCTACGCCCGGTCCTTGAGAAGGTTAAAACAACACTAACTTGACGAACTATCATTGTGGTTTTGATGCATAGGTAAGAACGGTTCTTGCTCAGCCCGTAGCAGCCACGTAAAACTTGCAACAACAAAGTAGAGGGCGTCTAACTTGTTTTTGCAGGGCATGTTGTGATGTGATATGGTCAAGGCATGATGCTAAATTTTATTGTATGATATTATCATGTTTTGTAACCGAGTTATCGGCAACTGGCAGGAGCCATATGGTTGTCGCTTTATTGTATGCAATGCAATCTCCCTGTATTTGCTTTACTTTATCACTAAGCGGTAGCGATAGTCGTAGAAGCAATAATTGGCGAGACGACAACAATGCTACGATGGAGATCAAGGTGTCGCGCCGGTGACGTTGGTGATCATGACGGTGCTTCAGAGATAGAGATCACAAGCACAAGATGATGATGGCCATATCGTATCACTTATATTGATTGCGTGTGATGTTTATCTTTTATGCATCTTATTTTGCTTAGATCGACGGTAGCATTATAAGATGATCTCTCACTAAATTTCAAGGTATAAGTGTTCTCGCTGAGTATGCACTGTTGCGAAAGTTCTTCGTGCTGAGACACCACGTGATGATCGGGTGTGATAAGCTCTATGTTCAAATACAACGGGTGCAAAACAGTTGCATACGCGGAATACTCAGGTTAAACTTGACGAGCCTAGTATATTCAGATATGGCCTCGGAACACTGAGACCGAAAGGTCGAGCGTGAATCATATAGTAGATATGATCAACATAGTGATGTTCACCATTGAAACTACTCCATCTCACGTGATGATCAGACATGGTTTAGTTGATATGGATCACGTGATCACTTGGAAGATTAGAGGGATGTCTATCTAAGTGGGAGTTCTTTAAATAATTTGATTAACTGAACTTTAATTTATCATGAACTTAGTACCTGACAGTATTTTGCATGTCTATGTTGTTGTAGATAGATGGCCAGTGCTGTTGTTCCGTTGAATTTTAATGTGTTCCTTGAGAAAGCAAAGTTGAAAGATGATGGTAGAAATTACACGGACTGGGTCCATAACTTGAGGATTATCCTCATTGCTGCACAGAAGAATTACGTCTTGGAAGCACCGCTAGGTGCCAAACCTGCTGCAGGAGCAACACTAGATGTTATGAACGTCTGGCAGAGCAAAGCCGATGACTACTCGATAGTTCAGTGTGCCATGCTTTACGGCTTAGAACCGAGACTTCAACGACGTTTTGAATGTCATGGAGCATATGAGATGTTCCAGGAGTTGAAGTTAATATTTCAAGCAAATGCCCGGATTGAGAGATATGAAGTCTCCAATAAGTTCTACAGCTGCAAGATGGAGGAGAATAGTTCTGTCAGTGAACATATACTCAGAATGTCTGGGTATAACAATCACTTGATTCAACTGGGAGTTAATCTTCCGGATGATAGTGTCATTGACAGAATTCTTCAATCACTGCCATCAAGCTACAAGAGCTTCGTGATGAACTATAATATGCAAGGGATGGATAAGACAATTTCCGAGCTCTTCGCAATGCTAAAGGCTGCGGAGGTAGAAGTCAAGAAGGAGCATCAAGTGTTGATGGTCAATAAGGCCACTAGTTTCAAGAAAAAGGGCAAAGGGAAGAAGAAGGGGAACTTCAAGAAGAACAGCAAACAAGTTGCTGCTCAAGAGAAGAAACCCAAGTCTGGACCTAAGCCTGAGACTGAGTGCTTCTACTGCAAGCAAACTGGTCACTAGAAGCGGAACTGCCCCAAGTATTTGGCGGATAAGAAGGATGGCAAGGTGAACAAACACTACTAGGGAAAAGGCTAGCAGCAGCGCGGGTTTTAGACCTATCAGTAGCGCGGGGTGGTGCGCTACTGATAAGGCGCTACAGCTAACGAATAGCAGTAGCGTGCCTCCACCCATGCTACGGCTAAATCGACTTAGTAGCAGCGAGTTCCAGGAGGAGCGCTGATGGTAATTAGTAGTAGCGCTTCTCTCTGCCCGCGCTGCTACTATTATTTCGTATTTTATTTCTTTTTTATTTCATGTTGTATTCGTACACCTTTACACAAATTTTCATACAACAGGAATTTACAAATTGTTTTTACATCATAATGAGTTATTACATCACGGGGTGAAAGAACCGTGTGGACTAGTTTCAAGTGGACGGACATCCACTTGAAACTAATCCGCGGTTCTTTCACCCAATGATATAATAAATATCATCATCATCATCATATCATTAACAACTTATCATCATCATCATCATATCATTGGTCACTAGTCGTAATCACAAGTACTCCTGACATCTTCAACTCTAACACATTGTATCACATAATAAACATATTGTACCTCATAGGACCTACTACATTCTCTTGGGACCTACTATATTCTCTAAGGTAAAATAGAAAAAAAACAAGATAGCCCCTCGCTCTCCATTATGGAGAATGCAGATTATCCTGTCTCCAATTCTTGCCTTTCGCTTAATGTTGCTTCCAAGAACCTCCTTACGAATGTCCAAACATTTTTTCCACTCTTTGATTAGCATGTGTTCACCGGTTTCAGAAATTCGATATGCACAGGTGAGATCCGTAGGATGACCTGGCTGTAGGTTCAGAACTTCAAGGCGACCATTGTAATACATCAGATGAGGCACACGATCCATCGGGATTTTCTGTTGAAGAACATAGTAATAACTTCGTAGTTAGCAATGATGTACTAGTTTTAGAAGTATGCAAAAGATGCACGGATGTCGTAATAGTAAAATATCTTACCAGGGTATCTCCATAGAAGTTATTGTGGTTCAACACGTGCACTAGTGGCACGTATTCACCATAATTTGGAGGAGTTCGATAATAGGTATTGTAATTCTCAAAAAAGTACAATAAGCAATCAGATGATTTTTCTCCTTATAAGTTAATTCGGAGCCATCAGTGTAGTGGGTTTTGTCTACCATCTTCTGCACATTCTTTGAAGATTCAAAATAAGCTGTCAACTATTTTGAAATAAACAATATAAATTAGTTAATAACTATGTTTGAGAAACTCACATTACGGTAGAATCGGAAGCGTATCAACAAGGACCCAAATGTCCATATTGTCTTACTCGATGTCAGGATGACCAAGATCCATGGTGACAATCATACCCTCATAAAAACCATACATTTTGCAGAGTGCTTCCCAATTTTGAAAACCAAAATGGGTTACGCTCTAAGAATTATACAAATTTACTTCAAAATCGATATCATGATGGGTCCTTAGGTGTATTTTCTTTGTTTGAAAATTTTCATGGTCTTCAAAACCCATCCTTTCCAAGACATAGCGTCTTGCATGGCATGGGATAAGCTAGTCGAATTGTAAAAGATAAAAATTAGACGTTGAAATAGTTGAAGTCATGCTTAATTACGAAAAAAACACTTGTCATTGTTGCGTACCGTTTCAACATCGAAGGTCTCCTCGAGCTTAATGCTGAAGCGCCGATCTTCGTCCAGCTCAACGAACCTGTCGCACATACCTCGATCGTCGTGGCACCAGCTGCACTCCCCCGGGAGACTGTCGTCGTCCGAGTACGGCATTTCCTACGTTCATAATTCAAAGATTAAACTTGTACAATTAAATATATGTACTAAAAAACCTAAATTAGATCATTATTTTTCAAAGAAAATCCAGGCCACTTGATATTTCCCACATATTCTAGCACAAGTCATGCCAGAATTCACGGAAAAATCTGGCATGACTTTTGCTAAAAAAGGACATATCGAGCGCCTGAAATTTGCCGGAACGGAAATTAATCAACACTCAGGCAAAACATAGGCCACTCGGAGGTGTAACCAAAACATGAAATAATTGCTTAAACTAAAAAATAACACCAAATATGGCATGTTCAACTAGTTCTATTAATTCAACTAGTTCTATTAATTCAACTAGTTCTTACTAAATATAAACTTAGTATAAAAAGAAAAAAACTAGTTCGTTCTAAAAAATGAAGTAGTTCAACTAGTTATTAACTAGTCGACAACCCGTACGCTGCACGGGCTAGCGTCTTTATATAAGAGTGAGGACAATTATGTTATGTATAGATGTGGAATAAAACGGTACAATATTTCATCAATTATTTATGACCCAGTAATTCCTATAGAACACATACATAATTTTAACAATAATAATCTTACTAATTAAGATTACATTTTTAATATGACTGTGCAATATAAAAGATCATCATTTAACCATAAAAATTGGTATGCTCGAACAACAGTGGCAGACTTATGATGGATGTGGTGTCTTTCCATTTCCATTTCAAGAAAGGCACATGCGCAACCTCCAATTTAATCTTAGGAAGACTGCAACCGATTTTTTTTTCAAGTTTTTTGCTAAAAAGATATTCCCTAACTGCAATAAGTCTTAGGTTACTGAATATTTATTTTGGAATGAATAGAAACTCCTTCGTGTACCTAAAATATTAATCTCACTTTACAAACCGAAGATAGGAGAGAGTTAATTGAATCGAACACTCATTTTTTTACAACACATCAGGCGGACAATAACACTTCGTTGCATCAGTATCACTTAATAATATTCAAATCAAACTTTGTGTCAACAATAAAGTGGTAAAATAAACATGCTAACCACATATTAGGAGAAGACTGGCAAAGATATTTTAATCTTCAGAATAATCTAAAAATGATGCTATTTGTGAAGTGTTTCATATTTGATCATTATCCTCACAACATCGAAAGGAACCGAAAGCCTCTCAGTTGATCTCAGATGGCGCCAATATCAACAGCTACTGTAGGCACTTTTGGATCATCTATTACCACCAGGGCACAAAACAGAGCACATGCGGAAATTAAAGTGTGCTGGTTTACGATTTATCAAAATACAATAGCAATAGACCATAATCAATAATAAGCTAAGTCAGTTGCGATGCATTCTCTTTCTCAAGAGACAATCATTACTCTTAATTTATTCCTACACTCAGCAGCATAATCATCCGCAAAAATAGCTGACTATATGGCTTGTTAGAAAATGGAACATCAAAAACTTTAACTAAAAAGGTACTTTCTCTCATTTAGTGTTCCTATAAATAAATAGATGCGCTAAAAGTGTAAAAGGTCAAAATGGAAATTGTCATCTCTCCTGCTGTACTGCAAATTTATCTCAAAATCATGTGTATTATCATAAAGCATAAAACTGCCAGTTCTGGTCTGCAGTTATGCATATCAGATAAGAACTGGATAGTAGAAACTAAACAGAAGTTCAACTACTTTGTTCGATCCACTAAAGACTATAGCTTTGGAGTCCTCGCTGCAAAAGCCAATATTAGCTATAAACTGAGTTTGGCGAATACAATATATTTTTGGGGGGTAAAATAAATAGTTTTTTCCTACTTACATCCACCAACGTCCCTGCTTCAATGAAGATATGGAAGCATAACTACGCAAAAATAGTATCTAAGGTAGTGTGCAGAGTTTCAGTAACATCCCAAAACTCTTAAGAAAATGTACTGCTAGTGACTTTGCAGACATGGACAGCACTGTTATAATTATGAACCAATAGCAACCAGTTCACATATACATAGAAAATAAAGCTCCACTAATAAAGCTCACATACACATAGGTTGCTACAGCACTACTAAACCTCAAATATGGTGTCCAAGTCGATGCTAGATGGTTAGATGAGGCTTCTTTTAAACATACGAAAAAGTGAATCAGTGATTAAATACAAATTATATAACCCGGAGAGGAAAGCACCCCAATTACTATCATCGCCTAGTCGAGTCAAATTGCATGCAGTGTTTTTCTCAGTTGCTTATGCAAATAAAATTAATTTTATTATACAGATTTTCCAGGGTTCAGTATTTCTATGTTGGCCCCACCAGTATTGATAGACGTAAAGGCACGTAAGTGTATTGCTTTCTACCAAACCAATGAAGGTCTTAGAAGCATTGAGCTGTAGAACCAAACCATATAGCACACTATTAACATAGAGGGTTTGCGATCCATGTACTAACAGAACAACTCAGTATAATTTATTATTGATTAGAAGTTGCATCTTGTTCAGGCATACACATCTTCTCACAACCTTGCCACTATTCTATCTACTCAAGCAATAAAGATCATTCTCGGTTCTATCACCTCAAACAACAAATATCATGGTTGGTTCTTCACTCTTAACCACTCTATCCTCATTTGATTCAATCAATGATTGGTCTAATCATTCCACTTAACATAATATTTACCCTCTAATAGTTAAGTTTTGTTGGTGCATGTGTGTCTTTTTTTATAAGCAACTCCAATGCCTATGCATCTGAAAGTTCAACTAACTACAAACACTGATGGGAAAAATGAGAAGCCTCTGCTTAATTAATATGAAAACAAATAATTAATGCCAACAACTGCACCAAATAATGGAATTTTTTGTGGGAACCAAATAATGCATTTTCGGAACATCAATATCTGGTTTAAACATCGTTTTGGCCCCACATATGAATAAAATTTCTCAATTACCAAACTGCCTACTACAAAGGTCTGCTTGTCAGCAAGGATGGAGCACAAAAATTTATACTTTTGGGAGGAACCCAACAAAGAGCACATGTATTATATTTTTCCAGGATGTAAAAAAATTAATTGTAGTCCAATCCTACTGATATCTTAGGCGTTTCAAACACTTCTTCCAGACCATGGGAGAGCCATGGCCCTTTGTTGCTTCCTGCCATCTCTATCCCTGCATGTCAGTACAAATACTATACTAACAGATTAAGGTTATTGTTTCTACTTCTTACCATGTTGTAGGTAGTCATTCATCAGTAGATATAAGTAAAAATTCTCGTGGCACTGGTGGCACCATTCTCGATAAACAAAAAACAGAGTATGTAATATGGGTAATTGAACAGAGAATGGAAGCAAATCTAATGGAGATGCAGACAATCAGTTGTATCAGTTTTCACGCATATGCCACATCACTTGGAAGGCACATACAAATACCAGAGAGAGAACGGATTGTCTAAAGAAGTATAGATGCGGTTAACAAACTGATTTAGAAATTACCCGCAGAGTCGATATCCGATGGTCAAAGTTACTGCACGATTATTTTTGTTCATCAATAAATCACGATGAGAACCTAAATTTTCTGCCATTCGGCAATTAGTAACAATAGTATAGAGCGGAGCTCGAGTGTCCTTGTCGTGCTTGGACACAACCTTTAGAGTCTAGGCATCATACTTTGTTTAATAACAAACTAAAAAATGTTATGATATACCTGGATCGTTCTTTCAAAATCGCTAATGCCTGAATGCATTCAAGTACAGTTGGCAAGAAATAAAATGAAAGCCTAACCATTCCATGCTCCAGCATGTACGTGCTACAACAACGAACATTAATAATCCTGTACTTGGCGGTGTGTTATCCAAAGAGGCCGGGACTTATTTGCATCAAATTTTTAGCACAAAACATGACAAAGATGAGGGCGATCTATAAGAAAAAAACAGCTAGTACAAAAACTGCATACAACAAAACAACTACTGTTACTTATGGAGTACATGATATCTAAACAATTCTTTTTCAGCTCCGCCAATCTGACCATATATACTTTGATACTACAACATGTAATTCCCCGTATCCTAAATTAAATTCAGGATCTTGAGCATGGATTTGAATGATATATTGTTTGCTTTTCTAATCCGTTTTAGCACTGTAAATCTCCACAATCATATGAAAATAAATAGCACATGCATATCTATTACTGTAAACACTACCTCAAAGGCTGAAACATATGGTAAATAGGTCCAACAGGTAAACGACTAAATGGAGGGGGGGTGATTGGAACTGGCCAAAGAGAAGGGTACTTTGCAAGGTGTAACGCGTGCATATGGGGTTTCAATTTCTTCCTCGTTATGTCGGCGACGACAAAGTCAAGCTGCTACTGCTTGCAAGGATCATGCGTGGTGGGCGTCTTGTTGTGGTTGGAGGCCGCGTTGATCAACTTTTACTCGCAGGTCACAGCAAAGTCTAGCACCTTCTTTCATCAACTTGTATGACACATCTGTAATAAAACCCTCATAGCAATGACATGAGTTATTTGAAAGAAAAGTCAAAAAACCAATCACCAGTTTAGAACTCGTAGAAGAACTTGAAGCACACCATCTACCACTTCCTTGTAGATCTTTGTGGGCTTCTGTGGCAGCGAGTGGAGGTCCTTGATGCCACACTATAGGAACTGCGGGTTGCCCAATTCTAAGATCGTCGCGGAACGCTTGCCGTCATCGAGAGCTTGTCCCTGACATGTATTGTTGTTCAAACTATGGCGAAGGCGGACTTCTTGAGCACATGGGATCCGTTCCCAAAGTAGCTTGCCTTAGTTTGAGAGAGAGAGAGAGAATCAATAGATTCGTTCTTGATCTACAGGGGGCGAGAGAGACCATGGTAGTTTGAGAGTCAATGGTTTCTTTTTCGACGTACAGGGGGTGAGAGACCATGGTAGTTTGAGAGAGTCTAGAGATTAGTTCCTGACGTACAGGGGGTTATGCCACAAGATACGATTCTGGTTGTTTTTATCTTTTTTATTCAAGAGATAGAGGAAGAGGCGGTGGAGTATTGCTAGATAGATTGAGATGTACATAGGAGTCCTATGGGTTAATCTCCACCGTAATAACTCGGTCCCACCAAATAAACGGCTCCTAATTACTAATTAATGTGGTAATTTCTTGGAAGTCTAGAATTAGTATAGGTATAGATTTACTTACTATACTAGTTCAACCAAAACTTAACTAGTTCAACTAAAACTAAACTAGTTCTATTAATTCAACTAGTTCTTACTAAATATAAACTTACTATAAATAGGAAGAAACTAGCACATATACTACTACTAATTAACATCTAACTACTACATCTACTACTAATTAACATGTACTACTGCTAATTATACATCTACAACTAATTAACATCTATCCACTACTTCTAAAAATCATTATCTATGAACCCTAAATTAACATCTACTACTACTAAAATCATCTACTAACTAAGCAAAGAGAGAGGGGTTGGGGAGGGGTGGGGGGCTCACAGAGGGAGAGACGGTGGCGGGGAGGTGCTCGGCGACGGAGGGGCGGCGAGGGCGAGCTCGGGATCGGGAGCGCGGCGGTCCTGGGCGGCGGGCTCGGCGGGCTCGGTCGAGGGCGGCGGAGGTGAGGTCGAGGGCGGCGACAGCGTGGTCGGGAGCAGCGGTGGTGAGGTTGAGGGCGGGCGGCGGCGGCGGCGGTGAGGGCGCAGGCGCGCTCGGGCTCGGGCGGCGGCGACAGGGAGTAGGGGAACAGGCCGGTGGGGGGGAAAGGAGGACTTAGCGAAATTTTGATGCGGGGGGTGGTTAACTCGAACTAGCAGTAGCGCACGTACAGAAAACGCGCTATAGCTAACTTATCTACAGCGCGTTTTGGGAAAAACCGCTACTGCTAATGGAAGCAATTATTTCTTTTGTTTAGTAAAAACATCAAAAATATACATTGGTCATCATTGATCTTTTTGTGTATAATCTAAATAGTCAACATGAATCCTCACTATACCTGTATACGTACAGGCGAGGATTCATATTGCAACCACAAATCATACACATATAGTTCAATGAAGACCAAGTGCTCGATATAGGTTGAGAAGCAACATATTTAAGGTTGTAAACACCTTGTTCGCTTAGCATTATGGGACTAAACTTAATTAGTTGCGGTCATACTTACCAGCAGCGAGTTTTGAGCAAAACCGCTGCTACTAAGTTCTTTAGCAGTAGCGCGTCCACGGGAAGGGTGCTACTACTATATCTAGCCTGGAGGCAACACCGTGGCAATTATGGTAGTAGCGCTCTTTTCACCTAGAGCGCTACTGCTACTCAGTCTTTAGCAGCGCTCTTTTCTAAAGCTCGTTGCTGCTAATTAGCAGTAGCGTCTGTTTTTATACCGCGCTGCTGCTAAGATTCTGTGTATAAGGTTTTCCCTAGTAGTGAAAGCTGTATGTGATATACATGTTATTGATGTGTACCTTACTAATGCTCGCAGTAGCACCTGGGTATTTGATACTGGTTCTGTTGCTAATATTTGCAACTCGAAACAGGGGCTACGGATTAAGCGAAGATTGGCTAAGGATGAGGTGACGATGCGCGTGAGAAATGGTTCCAAAGTCGATGTGATCGCGGTCGGCACGCTACCTCTACATCTACCTTCGGGATTAGTTTTAGACCTAAATAATTGTTATTTGGTGCCAGCGTTAAGCATGAACATTATATCTGGATCTTGTTTGATGCGATACGGTTATTCATTTAAATCAGAGAATAATGGTTGTTCTATTTATATGAGTAATATCTTTTATGGTCATGCACCCTTGAAGAGTGGTCTATTTATATTAAACCTCGATAGTAGTGATACACATATTCATAATATTGAAGCCAAAAGATGCAGAGTTGATAATGATAGTGCAACTTATTTGTGGCACTGCCGTTTAGGTCATATTGGTGTAAAGCGCATGAAGAAACTCCATACTGATGGACTTTTGGAATCACTTGATTAGGAATCACTTGGTACTGGCGAACCATGCCTCATGGGCAAGATGACTAAAACACAGTTCTCCGGAACAATGGAGCGAGCAATAGATTTGTTGGAGATCATACATACTGATGTATGTGGTCCGATGAATATTGAAGCTCACGGCGGGTATCGTTATTTTCTCACCTTCACAAATGATTTAAGCGGATATGGGTATATCTACTTAATGAAACATAAGTCTAAAACATTTGGAAAGTTCAAAGAATTTCAGAGTGAAGTGGAAAATCATCGTAACAAGAAAATAAAGTTTCTACGATCTGATCGTGGAGGAGAATATTTGAGTTACAAGTTTGGTCTACATTTGAAACAATGCGGAATAGTTTCGCAACTCATGCCACTCGGAACACCATAGCGTAATGGTGTGTCCGAATGTCGTAATAATACTTTATTAGATATGGTGCGATCTATGATGTCTCTTACTGATTTACCGCTATCATTTTGGGGTTATGCTTTAGAGACGGCCGCATTCACGTTAAATAGGGCACCATCTAAATCCGTTGAGATGACGCCTTATGAACTATGCTTTGGCAAGAAACCAAAGTTGTCGTTTTTTTAAAGTTTGGGGCTGCGATGCTTATATGAAAAAGCTTCAACCTGATAAGCTCAAACCCAAATCGGAGAAATGTGACTTCATAGGATACCCAAAGGAAACTGTTGGGTACACCTTCTATCACAGATCTGAAGGCAAGACTTTTGTTGCTAAATTTGGATCCTTTCTAGAGAAGGAGTTTCTCTCGAAAGAAGTGAGTGGGAGGAAAGTAGAACTTGATGAGGTAACTGTACCTGCTCCCTTATTGGAAAGTAGTTCATCACAGAAACTGGTTCCTGTGACACCTACACCGATTAGTGAGGAAGCTAATGATGATGATCATGAAGCTTCAGATCAAGTTACTACCGAGCCTCGTAGGTCAACTAGAGTGAGATCAGCACCAGAGTGGTACGGTAATCCTGTTCTGGAAGTCATGTTACTAGATCATGACGAACCTATGAACTATGAGGAAGTGATGATGAGCCCAGATTCCGCAAAATGGCTTGATGTCATGAAATCTGAGATGGGATCCATGTATGAGAACAAAGTGTGGACTTTGGTTGACTTGCCCGATGATCGGCATGCCATCGAGAATAAATGGATCTTCAAGAAGAAGACAAACGTTGACGGTAATGTTACTGTCTACAAAGCTCGACTATTGCAAAAGGTTTTTGACAAGTTCAAGGAGTTGACTACAATGAGACCTTCTCACCCGTAGAGATGCTTAAGTCCGTCCGAATCATGTTAGCAATTGCCGCATTTTATGATTATGAAATTTGGCAAATGAATGTAAAGACTGCATTCCTGAATGGATTTCTGGAAGAAGAGTTGTATATGATGCAACCTGAAGGTTTTATTGATCCAAAGGGTGCTAACAAAGTGTGCAAGCTCTAGCGATCCATTTAAGGACTGGTGCAAGCCTCTCGGAGTTGGAATAAACGCTTTGATAGTGTGATCAAAGCATATGGTTTTATACTGACTTTTGGAGAAGCCTGTATTTACAAGAAAGTGAGTGGGAGCTCTGTAGCATTTCTAATCTTATATGTGGATGACATATTGTTGATTGGAAATGATATAGAATTTCTGGATAGCATAAAAGGATACTTGAATAAGAGTTTTTCAATGAAAGACCTCAGTGAAGCTGCTTACATATTGGGCATCAAGATCTATAGAGATAGATCAAGACGCTTAATTGGACTTTCACAAAGCACATACCTTGACAAAGTTTTTAAGAAGTTCAAAATGGATCAAGCAAAGAAAGGGTTTTTGCCTGTATTACAAGGTGTGTAATTGAGTAAGACTCAATGCCCCACCACTGCAGAAGATAGAGAGAAAATGAAAGATGTTCCCTATGCTTCAGCCATAGGCTCTAGCATGTATGCAATGCTGTGTACCAGACCTGATGTGTGCCTTTCTATTAGTTTAGCAAGGAGGTACCAAAGTAATCCAGGAGTGGATCGCTGGACAGCGGTCAAGAACATCCTGAAATACCTGAAAAGTACTAAGGATATGTTTCTCGTTTATGGAGGTGACAAAGAGCTCATCGTAAATGGTTACATTGATGCAAGCTTTGACACTGATCCGGATGATTCTAAATCGCAAACCGGATGCATATTTATATTAAACGGTGGAGCTGTCAGTTGGAGCAGTTCTAAAGAAAGCGTCGTGGCGGGATCTACGTGTGAAGCGGAGTACATTGTTGCTTCAGAAGCAGCAAATGAAGGAGTCTGGATGAAGGAGTTCATATCCGATCTAGGTGTCATACCTAGTGCATCTGAACCAATGAAAATCTTTTGTGACAATACTGGTGCAATTGCCTTGGCAAAGGAATCCAGATTTCACAAGAGAACCAAGCACATCAAGAGACGCTTTAACTCCATCCGGGATCAAGTCCAGGTGGGAGACATAGAGATTTGCAAGATACACATGGATCTGAATATCGCAGACCCGTTGACAAAGCCTCTCTCACGAGCAAAACATGATCAACACCAAGACTCCATGGGTGTTAGAATCATTACTGTGTAATCTAGATTAATGACTCTAGTGCAAGTGGGAGACTGAAGGAAATATGCCCTAGAGGCAATAATAAAGTTATTATTTATTTCCTTATATCATGATAAATGTTTATTATTCATGCTAGAATTGTATTAACCGGAAACATGATACATGTGTGAATACATAGACAAACAGAGTGTCACTAGTATGCCTCTACTTGACTAGCTCGTTAATCAAAGATGGTTATGTTTCCTAGCCATAGACATGAGTTTTCATTTGATTAATGGGATCACATCATTAGGAGAATGATGTGATTGACTTGACCCATTCCATTAGCTTTGCACTTGATCGTTTAGTATGTTGATATTGCTTTCTTCATGACTTATATGTGTTCTTATGACTATGAGATTATGCAACTCCCGTTTACCGGAGGAACACTTTGTGTGATACCAAACGTCACAACGTAACTGGGTGATTATAAAGGTGCTCTATAGGTGTCTCTCAAGGTACTTGTTGGGTTGGCGTATTTCGAGATTAGGATTTGTCACTCCGATTGTCGGAGAGGTATCTCTGGGCCCACTCGGTAATGCACATCACTATAAGCCTTGCAAGCATTGTAACTAATGAGTTAGTTGCGGGATGATGTATTACGGAACGAGTAAAGAGACTTGCTGGTAATGAGATTGAACTAGGTATTGAGATACCAACGATCGAATCTCGGGCAAGTAACATACTGATGACAAAGGGAACAACGTATGTTGTTATGCGGTTTAACCGATAAAGATCTTCGTAGAATATGTAGGAGCCAATATGAGCATCCAGGTTCCGCTATTGGTTATTGACCAGAGATATGTCTCGGTCATGTCTACATAGTTCTTGAACCCGTATGGTCTGCACGGTTAAAGTTTCGGTGACGATTGTGTTATGAGTTTTTCTGTTTTGATGTACCGAAGGTAGTTCGGAGTCCCGGATATGATTATGGACATGACGAGGAGTCTCGAAATGGTCGAGACATAAAGATCGATATATTGAACGACTATGTTCAGACACCGGAATGGTTTCGGGGAGTTTCGGACATATACTGGAGTACCGGGGGGTTGATAACCCACAAGTATAGGGGATCGCAACAACTTTCGAGGGTAGAGTATTCAACCCAAATTTATTGATTCGGCACAAGGGGAGCCAAAGAATATTCTCAAGTATTAGCAGCTGAGTTGTCAATTCAACCACACCTGGAAACTTAGTATCTGCAGCAAAGTGTTTAGTAGCAAAGTAATATGATAGTGATAGTAATGGTAACAAAAGAGTAACGAAAGCAAAGTAATGTTTTTGGTATTTTGTAGTGATTGTGACAATAGCAACGGGAAAGTAAATAAGCGTAAACCAGTATATGGAAAGCTCGTAGGCATTGGATCAATGATGGATAATTATGCCGGATGCGGTTCATCATGTAACAGTCATAACATAGGGTGACACAGAACTAGCTCCAATTCGTCAATGTAATGTAGGCATGTATTCCGAATATAGTCATATGTGCTTATGGAAAAGAACTTGCATGACATCTTTTGTCCTACCCTCCTGTGGCAGCGGGGTCCTAATGGAAACTAAGGGATATTAAGGCCTCCTTTTAATAGAGAACCAGAACAAAGCATTAGCACATAGTGAATACATGAACTCCTCAAACTATGGTCATCACCGGTAAGTATCCCGATTATTGTCACTTCGGGGTTAACGGATCATAACACATAATAGGTGACTATAGACTTGCAATATAGGATCTAGAACTCTCATATATTGATGAAAACATAATAGGTTCAGATCTGAAATCATGGCACTCGGGCCCTAGTGACAAGCATTAAGCATAGCAAAGTCATAGCAACATCAATCTCAGAACATAGTGGATACTAGGGATCAAACCCTAACAAAACTAACTCCATTACATGGTGAATCTCATCCAACCCATCACCGTCCAGCAAGCCTACAATGGAATTACTCATGCACGGCGGTGAGCATCATGAAATTGGTGATGGAGGATGGTTGATGATGATGACAGCGACGAATCCCCCTCTCCAGAGTCCCGAATGGACTCCAGATCAGCCCTCCCGAGAGGTTTTAGGGCTTGGCGGCGGCTCCGTATCGTAAAACGCGATGATTTCTTCTCCCCTATTTTTTTTCTCCCCGAAAGCAGTTATATAGAGTTGGAGTTGGAGTCGGGGGGTCTCCAGGGGGCCCACGAGGTAGGGGGCGCGCCCTAGGGGGGGCGCTCCCCACCCTCGTGGCAAGGGTGTGGGCCCCCTGGTCTTCATCTTTGGCGACAATTTTTTATTATTTATTGTAAGATATCCCGTGGAGTTTCAGGTCATTCCGAGAACTTTTGTTTTCTGCACATAAAACAACATCATGGCAATTCTGCTGAAAACAGCGTCAGTCCGGGTTAGTTCCATTCGAATCATACAAGTTAGAGTCCAAACCAAGGGCAAAAGTGTTTGGAAAAGTAGATACGATGGAGACGTATCAACTCCCCCAAGCTTAAACCCTTGCTTGTCCTCAAGCAATTCAGTTGACAAACTGAAAGAAATAAAGAAAAACTTTTACAAACTCTGTTTGCTCTTGTTGTTGTAAATATGTCAAGCTAGCATTCAAGTTTTCAGCGAAGATTATAACTAGCCACATTTGCAATAATTCTCAGGTCTCATGATTACTCATATCAATAACATAATCAACTAGCAAGCCATAATAATAAATCTCGGATGACAACACTTTCTCAAAACAATCATAATATGATATAACAAGATGGTATCTCGCTAGCCCTTTCCGAGACCGCAAAACATAAATGCAGAGCACCTTTAAAGATCAAGGACTGACTAGACATTGTAATTCATGGTAAAAGAGATCCAATCATAGTCACACCCAATGTAAACTAACAATAATGAATGAAAATGACAGTTGCGCTCTCCAGCTAGTGCTTTTTAATAAGAGGGTGATGGCTCAACATAAAAGTAAATAGATAGGACCTTCACAGAGGGAAGCAGGGATTTGTAGAGGTGCCAGAGCTCGGTTTTGAAATAGAGGTGAATAACATTTTGAGCGGTATACTTTCATTGTCAACATAACAACCAAGAGATGGCGATATCTTCCATGCTACACACATTATAGGCGGTTCCCAAATAGAATGGTAAAGTTTATACTCCCCCTCCACCAACAAACATCAATCCATGGCTTGCTCGAAACAACGAGTGCCTCCAACATACATCAGGTCCCAGGGGGAGTTCTGTTTGCAATTATTTTGATTTAGTTTGCATAAAGCATGGGACTGGGCATCCCGGTGACCAGCCCTTTTTCTTGTGAGTGAGGAGCGGAGTCCACTCCTCTTGAGAATAACCCGCTTAACATGGAAGATACAGACAGCCCTAGTTGATACATGAGCTATTCGAGCATACAAAACAGGATGATTATTTGAAGGTTTAGAGTTTGGCACATACAAATTTACTTGGAACGGCAGGTAGATACCGCATATAGGAAGGTATAGTGGACTCATGTGGAATAACTTTGGGGTTTAAGGAGTTTGGATGCACAAGCAGTATTCCCGCTTAGTACAGGTGAAGGCTAGCAAAAGACTGGGAAGCGACCAACTAGAGAGCGACAACAGCCATGTACATGCATTAAAATTAATAAACATTGGATGCAAGCATGAGTAGGACATAATCCACCATGAACATAAATATCGTGAAGGCTATGTTGATTTGTTTCAACTACATGCGTGAACATGTGCCAAGTCAAGTCACTTAAATCATTCAGAGGAGGATACCACCCTATCATACCACATCATAACCATTTTAATAGCATGTTGGCACGCAAGGTAAACCATTATAACTCATAGCTAATCAAGCATGGCACAAGCAACTATGATCTCTAATTGTCATTGCAAACGTGTTTACTCATAACAAGCTGAATCAAGAACGACGAACTCATCATATTTACAAAAACAAAAGAGGTCGAGTTCGTACCAGCTTTTCTCATCTCAGTCAGTCCATCATATATCATCATATTTGCCTTTCACTTGCACGACCGAACGTTGTGAATAATAATAAGAGTGCACGTGCATTGGACTAAGCTAGAATCTGCGAGCATTCAATAAACAGGAGAAGACAAGGAAATATAGGCTCTTTTGTCAGATAAACAATAATGCATATAAGAGCCACTTCAACAATTTAATCATGGTCATCTCCTACTGACCCCCAAAGAAAAGAAAAGAAATAAAACTATTTACACGGGAAAGCTCCCAACAAGCAAAAGAAGAACGGGAAATATTTTTAGGTTTTCTTTTTAATTACTACTACAAGCATGCAAAGTAAATTGATTAAAAGCTACAACTAATTTTTTTGGTTTTTCTTAAGGTTTATCAAACACACAAGAAGAAAGTATAAAAGAAAATAAACTAGCATGGATGATACAATGAAAAAGTATGAGCACCGACATCTAGCAATGATATGTGTGATCATAAATGTAATGTCGGTGAGAAATAGGTACTCCCCAAGCTTAGGCTTTTGGCCTAAGTTGGTCTATGGCCACGGCTGCCTGGCTGATATCCATAATAATAGTTGTTGGGGTCGTACTACGATAAGGAAGAAGAAGGCTCCGATTGCCACTGGCTGGCAATCATCTTCGGATCCCACTGATAGTTAGATTGTCGTGAAGGATCAAACTGTGGTTCCGGTTCTGGCTCCTCGGCTGGTGCAGGGTTCCGGTAGGCGTGGATAGCTGTCAACGGAACAAGGTACTTGCCTACAGTCAAATCAAACAAAGCAGGAGCAGGCAAGATAACGGTCTCAGGATGATGTTTATTAAAGAACAATTGATATTTAAGCTCTCCTGCCCTATTCTTAACAATAAAATCATGCGCCACCTGAAGGAAATATGCCCTAGAGGCAATAATAAAGTTATTATTTATTTCCTTATATCATGATAAATGTGTATTATTCATGCTAGAATTGTATTAACCGGAAACATAATACATGTGTGAATACATAGGCAAACAGAGTGTCACTAGTATGCCTCTACTTGACTAGCTCGTTAATCGAAGATGGTTATGTTTCCTAACCATGAACAAAAGAGTTGTTATTTGATTAACGGGATCTCATCATTAGAAGAATGATGTGATTGACATGACCCATTCCATTAGCTTAGCACCCGATCGTTTAGTATGTTGCTATTGCTTTCTTCATGACTTATACATGTTCCTATGACTATGAGATTATGCAACTCCCGTTTGCCGGAGGAACACTTTGTGTGCTACCAAACGTCACAACTTAACTGGGTGATTATAAACGAGCTCTACAGGTGTCTCCAAAGGTACATGTTGGGTTGGCGTATTTCGAGATTAGGATTTGTCACTCCGATTATCGGAGAGGTATCTCTGGGCCCTCTCGGTAATGCACATCACATAAGCCTTGCAAGCATTGCAACTAATGAGTTAGTTGTGAGATGATGTATTACGGAACGAGTAAAGAGACTTACCGGTAACAAGATTGAACTAGGTATTAAGATACCGACGATCGAATCTCGGGCAAGTAACATACCGATGACAAAGGGAACACCGTATAATGTTATGTGGTCTGACCGATAAAGATCTTCGTAGAATATGCGGGAGTCAATATGAGCATCCAGGTTCCGCTATTGGTTATTGACCGGAGACATGTCTCGGTCATGTCTACATTGTTCTCGAACCCGCAGGGTCCGCACGCTTAAGGTTTCGATGACAGTTATATTATGAGTTTATGAGTTTTGATGTACCGAAGGAGTTCGGAGTCCCGGATGAGATCGGGGACATGACGAGGAGTCTCGAAATGGTCGATACATAAAGATCGATATATTGGACGACTATATTCGGACATCGGAAAGGTTCCGAGTGGTTCGGGTACCGGGGAGTTACGGGAATACGGGGGAAGAAGTATATGGGCCTTATTGGGCTTTAGGGGAGAGGGAGAGGCAGGTCGCGCGCCCCCCCATTGACTAGTCCGAATTGGACTAGGGGGAGGGGCGGCGCCCACTCCTTCCTTCTCTTCCCTCTTCCCCTTCCTTGTCTCCTACTCCTACTACATGGAAGGACTCCTAGTTGGACTAGGAAAGGGGGAATCCTACTCCCGGTGGGAGTAGGACTCCCCTAGGGCGCGCCATAGAGAGGGCCGGCCCTCCCCTCCTCCACTCCTTTATATACGGGGGCAGGGGGCACCTCTAGACACACAAGTTGATCCTCGTGATCGTTTTCTTAGCCGTGTGCGGTGCCCCCTTCCACCATACTCCTCGATAATATTGTAGCGGTGCTTAGGTGAAGCCCTGCGACGGTAGAACATCAAGATCATCACCACGCCGTCGTGCTGACGGAACTCTTCCCCGACACTTTCCTGGATCGGAGTCCGGGGATCGTCATCGTGCTGAACGTGTGCTAAAACTCGGAGGTGCCGTAGTTTCGGTGCTTGATCGGCCGGGCCGTGAAGACGTACGACTACATCAACCGCGTTGTCATAACGCTTCCGCTGTCGGTCTACGAGGGTACATAGACAACACTCTCCCCTGTCGTTGCTATACATCACCATGATCTTGCGTGTGCGTAGGAATTTTTTTGAAATTACTACGTTCCCCAACAGTGGCATCCGAGCCTAGGTTTATGTGTTGATGTTATGCACGAGTAGAACACAAGTGAGTTGTGGGCGATATAAGTCATACTGCTTACCAGCATGTCATACTTTGGTTCGACGGTATTGTTGGATGAAGCGGCCCGGACCGACATTACGCGTACGCTTACGTGAGTCTGGTTCTACCGACGTGCTTTGCACACAAGTGGCTAGCGGGTGTCAGATTCTCCAACTTTAGTTGAACCGAGTGTGGCTACGTCCGGCCCTTGCGAAGGTTAAAACAGCACCAACTTGACAAACTATCGTTGTGGTTTTGATGCGTAGGTAAGATTGGTTCTTGCTTAAGCCCGTAGCAGCCACGTAAAACTTTCAACAAACAAAGTAGAGGATGTCTAACTTGTTTTTGCAGGGCATGTTGTGATGTGATATGGTCAAGACATGATGCTAAATTTTATTGTATGAGATGATCATGTTTTGTAACCGAGTTATCGGCAACTGGCAGGAGCCATATGGTTGTCGCTTTATTGTATGCAATGCAATTGCGTTGTAATGCTTTACTTTATCACTAAGCGGTAGCGATAGTCGTGGAAGCATAAGATTGGCGAGACGACAACGATGCTACAATGATGATCAAGGTGTCGCGCCGGTGACGATGGTGATCATGACGGTGCTTCGAAGATGGAGATCACAAGCACAAGATGATGATGGCCATATCATATCACTTATATTGATTGCATGTGATGTTTATCTTTTATGCATCTTATCTTGCTTTGATTGATGGTAGCATTTTAAGATGATCTCTCGCTAATTATCAAGAAGTGTTCTCCCTGAGTATGCACCGCTGCGAAAGTTCTTCATGCTGAGACACCATGTGATGATCGGGTGTGATAGGCTCTACGTTCAAATACAACGGGTGCAAAACAGTTGCACACGCGGAATACTCAGGTTATACTTGACGAGCCAAGCATATACAGATATGGCCTCGGAACACGGAGACCGAAAGGTCGAGCGTGAATCATATAGTAGATATGATCAACATAGTGATGTTCACCATTGAAACTACTCCATCTCACGTGATGATCGGACATGGTTTAGTTGATTTGGATCACGTGATCACTTAGAGGATTAGAGGGATGTCTATATAAGTGGGAGTTCTTAAGTAATATGATTAATTGAACTTTAATTTATCATGAACTTAGTCCTGGTAGTATTAGCATATCTATGTTGTAGATTAATAGCTCGCGTTGTTGCTTTCATATGGTTATTTTGATATGTTCCTAGAGAAAATTGTGCTGAAAGATGTTAGTAGCAATGATGCAGATTGGATCCGTGATCTGAGGTTTATCCTCATTGCTGCACAGAAGAATTATGTCCTTGATACACCGCTAGGTGACAGACCTATTGCAGGAGCAGATGTAGACGTTATGAACGTTTGGCTAGCTCAATATGATGACTACTTGATAGTTTAGTGCACCATGCTTAACGGCTTAGAATCGGGACTTCAAAGACGTTTTGAACGTCATGGACCATATGAGATGTTCCAGGAGTTGAAGTTAATATTTCAAGAAAATACCCGAGTTGAGAGATATGAAGTCTCCAACAAGTTCTATAGCTAAAAGATGGAGGAGAATCGCTCAACTAGTGAGCATGTGCTCAGATTGTCTGGGTACTACAATTGCTTGAATCAAGTGGGAGTTGATCTTCCAGATAAAATAGTGATTGACAAAATTATCTAGTCACCATCACCAAGTTAGTAGAACTTCGTGATGAACTATGATATGCAAGGGATAACGGAAACGATTCCCAAGCTCTTCGTAATGCTGAAATTGACGAAGGTAGAAATCGAGAAAAACATCAAGTGTTGATGGTAGACAAGACCACTAGTTTCAAGAAAAGGGCAGAGGGAAGAAGGGGTACTTCAAGAAGAACATCAAGCAAGTTGCTGCTCAAGTGAAGAAGCCCAAGTCTGGTCCTAAGCCTGAGACTAAGTGCTTCTACTACAAAGGGACTGGTCACTGGAAGCGGAACTACCCCAAGTGATTGGCGGATAAGAAGGATGGCAAAGTGAACATAAGTATATTTGATATACATGTTATTGATGTGTACTTTACTAGTGTTTATAGCAACCCCTCAGTATTTGATACTAGTTCAGTTGCTAAGATTAGTAACTCGAAACGGGAGTTGCAGAATAAACAGAGACTAGTTAAGGGTGAAGTGACGATGTGTGTTGGAAGTGGTTCCAAGATTGATATGATCATCATCGCACACTCCCTATACTTTTGGGATTAATGTTGAACCTAAATAAGTGTTATTTGGTGTTTGCGCTAAGCATGAATATGATTTGATCATGTTTATTGTAATACGGTTATTCATTTAAGTAAGAGAATAAATTGTTGTTCTATTTACATGAATAAAACCTTATATGGTTACACACCCAATGAAAATAGTTCATTGGATCTCGATCGTAGTGATACACATATTCATAATATTGAAACCAAAAGATGCGAAGTTAATATGATAGTGCAACTTATTTGTGGCACTGCCGTTTAGGTCATATTGGTGTAAAGTGCATGAAGAAACTCCATGCTGATGGGATTTTGGAATCACTTGATTATGAATCACTTGGTGCTTGCGAACCATGCCTTATGGGCAAGATGACTAAAAACTCCGTTCTCCGGAACAATGGAGCGAGCAACGGACTTATTGGAAATAATACATACTGATGTATGCAATCCGATGCGTGTTGAAGCTCGTGGCGGGTATTGTTATTTTCTGACCTTCACATATGATTTGAGCAGATATGAGTATATCTACTTGATGAAACACAAGTCTAAAACATTTGAAAGGTTCAAAGAATTTCAGAGTGAAGTGGAAAATCATCGTAAAAAGAAAAATATGGTTTCTACGATCTGATCGCAGAGACAAATATTTGAGTTACGAGTTTGGTCTTCAATTAAAACTATGTGGAATAGTTTCACAAATTCGTGCCACCTGCAACACCACAGCATAATGGTGTGTCCAAATGTCATAACCATACTTTATTAGATATAGTGCAATCTATGATGTTTCTTACAAATTTACCAACATCGTTTTGGGGTTATGCATTAAAGACAGCTGCATTCACGTTTAAAAGGGCACCATCTAAGTCCATTGAGACGACACAATCTGAACTGTGGTTTGGCAAGAAACCAAAGTTGTCATTTCTTAAAGTTTGGGGTTGTGATGCTTATATGAAAAAGTTTCATCCTGATAAGCTCAAACCCAAATCGGAGAAATATGTCTTCATAGGATACCGAAAGGAGATTGTTGGGTACACCTTCTATCACAGATCCGAAGGCAAGTTATTCATTGCTGAGAATGGATCCTTTCTAGAGAAGGAGTTTCTCTCGAAAGAAGTGAGTGGGAGGAAAGTAGAACTTGATGAGGTAATTGTACCTGCTCCCTTATTGGAAAGTAGTTCATCACAGAAATCTGTTCCTGTGACTACTAGACCGATTAGTGAGGAAGCTAATGATGATGATCATGTAACTTCAGATCAAGTTATTACCGAACCTCGTAGGTAAAACAGAGTGAGATCCGCACCAGAGTGGTATGGTAATCCAGTTCAAGAGGTCATGTTACTTGACCATGACGAGCCTACGAACTATGAGGAAGCAATGATGAGCCCAGATTCCGCAAAATGGCTTGAGGCCATGAAATCTGAGATGAGATCCATGTATGAGAACAAAGTATGGACTTTGATTGACTTGCCCAATGATCGGCGAGCCATTGAGATTAAATGGATCTTCAAGAGGAAGACGGACGCTGATAGTAGTGTTACTATCTACAAAGCTAGAATTGCCGCAAAAAGGTTTTCGACAAGTTCAAGGTGTTGACTACGATGAGAGTTTCTCACTCGTATCTATGCTTAAGTCTGTCCGAATCATGCTAGGAATTGCCGCATTTTATTAAATCCGGCAAATGGATAAACAAAACTGCATTCCTTAATGGATTTGTTAAAGAAGAGTTGTATATGATACAACCAGAAGGTTTTGTCAATCCTAAAGGTGCTAACAAAATGTGCAAGCTCCAGCGATCCATCTATGGACTGGTGCAAGCATCTCAGAGTTGGAATATGCGCTTTGATGAGATGATCAAAGCATATAGTTTTATACAGACTTGCGGTGAAGCCTGTATTTACAAGAAAGTGAGTGGGAGCACTACAGCATTTCTGATAAGTATATGTGGATGACATATTATTGATCGGAAATAGTGTAGAATTATTCTGCAAAGCATAAAGGAGTGTTTTGAAAGAAGTTTTTTCAAAGAAAGACCTCGGTGAAGCTGCTTACATATTAAGCATCAAGATCTATAGAGATAGATCAAGACGCTTGATAAGTTTTTTTCAATGAGTACATACCTTGATAATATTTTGAAGTATTTCAAAAATGGAACAGTCAAAGAAAGAGTTCTTGGCTGTGTTACAAGGTGTGAAATTGAGTAAGACTCAAAGCCCGACCATGGAAGAAGATAGAAAGAGAATGAAAGTCATTCCCTATGCCTCAGCCATAGGTTCTATAAAGTATGCCATGCTGTGTACCAGATCTATTGTATACCCTACACTGTGTTAAGCAAGGGAGTACAATAGTGATCTAAGAGTAGATCACTGGACAGCGGTCAAAATTATCCTTAGTGGAATAAGGAAATATTTCTCAATTATGGAGGTGACAAAAGGTTCGTCGTAAAAAGTTACGTCGATGCAAGTTTTGACACAGATCTGGATGACTCTAAGTCTCGATCTAGATACATATTGAAAGTGGGAGCAATTAGCTAGAGTAGCTCCGTGCAGAGCATTGTAGACATAGAATTCACAAAATACTTACGGATCTGTATGTGACAGACCCATTGACTAAAATTATCTCACAAGCAAAACATGATCACACCTTAGTACTCTTTGGGTGTTAATCACATAAATGATGTGAACTAGATTACTGACTCTAGTAAACCCTTTGGGTATAGGTCACATGACGATGTGAACTATGGGTGTTAATCACATGGTGATGTGAACTATTAGTGTTGAATCACATGGCGATGTGAACTAGATTATTGACTCTAGTGCAAGTGGGAGACTGAAGGAAATATGCCCTAGAGGTAATAATAAAGTTATTATTTATTTCCTTATATCATGATAAATGTTTATTATTCATGCTAGAATTGTATTAACCGGAAACATAATACATGTGTGAATACATAGGCAAACAGAGTGTCACTAGTATGCCTCTACTTGACTAGCTCGTTAATCGAAGATGGTTATGTTTCCTAACCATGAACAAAAGAGTTGTTATTTGATTAACATGATCTCATCATTAGAAGAATGATGTGATTGACATGACCCATTCCATTAGCTTAGCACCCGATCATTTAGTATGTTGATATTGCTTTCTTCATGACTTATACATGTTCCTATGACTATGAGATTATGCAACTCCCGTTTGCCGGAGGAACACTTTGTGTGCTACCAAACGTCACAACGTAACTGGGTGATTATAAAGGAGCTCTAAAGGTGTCTCCAAAGGTACATGTTGGGTTGGCGTATTTCGAGATTAGGATTTGTCACTCCGATTGTCGGAGAGGTATCTCTGGGCCCTCTTGGTAATCCACATCACATAAGCCTTGCAAGCATTGCAACTAATGAGTTAGTTGTGAGATGATGTATTACGGAACGAGTAAAGAGACTTGCCGGTAACGAGATTGAACTAGGTATTAAGATACCGACGATCGAATCTCGGGCAAGTAACATACCGATGACAAAGGGAACACCGTATGTTGTTATGCGGTCTGACCGATAAAGATCTTTGTATAATATGTGGGAGTCAATATGAGCATCCAGGTTCCGCTATTGGTTATTGACCGGAGACATGTCTCGGTCATGTCTACATTGTTCTCGAACCCGTAGGGTCCGCACGCTTAAGGTTTCGATGACAGTTATATTATGAGTTTATGAGTTTTGATGTACCAAAGGAGTTCGGAGTCCCGGATGAGATCGGGGACATGACGGGGAGTCTCGAAATGGTCGAAACGTAAAGATCGATATATTGGATGACTATATTCGGACATCGGAAAGGTTCCGAGTGGTTCGGGTACCGGGGAGTTACGGGAATACGGGGGGAGAAGTATATGGGCCTTATTGGGCTTTAGGGGAGAGGGAGAGGCAGGCCGCGCGCCCCCCCATTGACTAGTCCGAATTGGACTAGGGGGAGGGGAGGCGCCCCCTCCTTCCTTCTCTCCTCTCTTCCCCTTCCTTGTCTCCTACTCCTACTACATGGAAGGACTCCTAGTTGGACTAGGAAAGGGGGAATCCTACTCCCGGTGGGAGTATGACTCCCCTAGGGCGCGCCATAGAGAGGACCGGCCCTCCCCTCCTCCACTCCTTTATATACGGGGGCATGGGGCACCTCTATACACACAAGTTGATCCTCATGATTGTTTTCTTAGCCGTGTGCGGTGCCCCCTTCCACCATACTCCTCGATAATATTGTAGCGGTGCTTAGGCGAAGCCCTGCGACGGTAGAACATCAAGATCGTCACCACGCCGTCGTGCTGACGGAACTCTTCCCCGACACTTTGCTGGATCGGAGTCCGGGGATCGTCATCGAGCTGAACGTGTGCTAAAACTCGGAGGTGCCGTAGTTTCGGTGCTTGATCGGTCGGGCCATGAAGACGTACGACTACATCAACCGCGTTGTCATAACGCTTCCGCTGTCGGTCTATGAGGGTACGTAGACGACACTCTCCCCTCTCGTTGCTATACATCACCATGATCTTGCGTGTGCGTAGGATTTTTTTTTGAAATTACTACGTTCCCCAACACCACCATACTTTTATAATCTAAATAAACACGAGGCAGCACTTTTTATTCCTTCTCAGCATGCCTAATAGGAATGTTAAAATGTGCAGCTAGGCGTGTAGCATAGATGCCTCCAAAGATGGGACCCTTAGTACGGTTCATACTTAACCGTCTAGCAATAATGCCGCCCATACTAAAAGTGTTATCACTGTATAAACCTTGGAGGAAAATAATAATATCAGGGATACTAAGGTTTCCACAGTTTCCGCGACCAATTAAGCAACGACTAGCAAATAATGCAAAGTAACGTAAGACAGGAAAATGTATGCTAGTGATTCGTGCATCGGAAACCTTCCAACTTTTCCCTACAGTGATAGTATTAATAAATCCCTCCATATCATCATGATGTGGTTCTTCTGTCTTGCCCCCAAAAGGGACTAAACAAATCCGACAGAAATCATAAAGTGACATCTCCTTATGCTCATCATATAAATGAAACTCCATCGTAGGTGGTGAGTTCCTAGAATGAAAATGAAAGTTTTGCACAAAGGTATTTGTGAGCAAGAGATACTGATCGCATTGGTCGTGGAGGGAAGCGGTGAGGCCTCCGCGGTGCGTGGCAAATTATACTTAGGCTTCGGTGCCTTTTCCTTCGAGCTTTGGCTCAATGAGCCCCTCAATAATCTCCTCATCATTTTCTGAAAAATTCTGAAATTTTTAGTAACTTCAAAATAAAAGTAAACCAAACTCAATAATATTGATAGCAACTACTCCTACAAGTGCCTAGGGCCTATATCATGCATCAAAACTACTTTTGACCATATAAATTTGACATGCAAGCTCAAGAACAGGGTCACCTAAGCAGCAAAAATTTGCAATGAATAAATCACTAGAACAAAAACTAATTGGACCAATGGAGGAGTCACATACCACGGAACAATCTCCCCAAGCAGTTTTGTGAGAGGTGCTTTGAGCAAGGAGATCGAAAATGGCAGCAAAACGAGCTTGGACTTGGGTTTGAGCTGGTTTTTCGTGTTTGTGGGAGGAAGATGAAGTGTGTGGCTGAAAGAATAAGTGGAGGAGGGCCACCATGGGCCCACGAGGCAGGGGGTGCACCCTAGGGGGGTGGGCGCGCCCTCCACCCTCGTGGCAAGGTGGTTGCCCCCCTGGTGTGTTCTTTGTTCCACAAATCCTCAAATATTCTATAAAAATCATATTTAATTTTCAGGGCATTTGGAGAACTTTTATTTTCGAGGTGTTTTTATATTGCACGGATAATCAGATAATAGACAGAGAATTATTTATTTTGTTTTATTTCAACTAAATAACAGAAAGTATAGAAAGGTTATGGAGGGTTGTGCTTCTAGTTTCATCCATCTCATGCTCGTCAAAAGGAATCCACTAACAAGGTTGATCAAGTCTTGTTAACAAACCCATTCCGATTAACATGAAACCGGAGAAATTTCAAATAACACTAGGTTACCTCAACAGGGATATGCACATCCCCAATAATAAGTATATCATATTTCTTCTTGACAGTAGGAAGAGGAAATTCAAAACCTCCAAATATAATCGATGGAATTTTTCCAATAGAATTGATACTATGAACTTGAGGTTGTTTTCTCGGAAAGTGTACCGTATGCTCATTACCGTTAACATGAAAAGTGACACTGCCTTTGTTGCAATCAATAACAGCCCCTGTAGTATTAAGAAAAGGTCTTCCAAGAATAATAGACATACTATCGTCCTCGGGAATATCAAGAATAACAAAGTCCGTTAAAATAGTAACGTTTGCAACCACAACAGGCACATCCTCACAAATACCGACAAGTATAGCAGTTGAATTATCAGCCATTTGCAAAGATATTTTAGTAGGAGTCAAGTTATTCAAGTCAAGTCTACGATATAAAGAGAGAGGCATAACACTAACACCGGCTCCAAGATCACATAAAGCAGTTTTAACATAGTTTCTTTTAATGGAGCATGGTATAGTAGGTACTCCTGGATCTCCAAGTTTCTTTGGTATTCCACCCTTAAAAGTATAATTAGCAAGCATGGTGGAAATTTCAGCTTCCGGTATCTTTCTTTTATTTGTAACAATATCTTTCATGTACTTAGCATAAGGATTCATTTTAAGCATATGAGTCAATCGCATACGCAAAAAGATAGGTCTAATCATTTCAGCAAAGCGCTCAAAATCCTCGTCATCCTTTTTCTTGGATGGTTTGGGAGGAAAAGGCATAGGTTTCTGAACCCAAGGTTCTCTTTCTTTACCATGTTTCCTAGCAACAAAGTCTTTCTTATCATGACGTTGATTCTTTGATTGTGGGTTATCAAGATCAACAACAGGTTCAATTTCTACATCATTATCATTACTAGGTTGAGCATTAGTATTAACATCATCATTAACATTTTCATTAGGTTCATGTTCATTACCAGATTGTGTTTCAGCATCAGACATAGAGATATCATTTGGATTATCAGGTGGTTCAGCAATAGGTTCACTAGAAGTTTGCACAGTTCTATCATTTTTCTTCTTTTTAGAAGAACTAGGAGCATCAATATTATTTCTCTGAGAATCTTGCTCAATTCTCTTAGGGTGGCCTTCATGATACAAAGGTTCCTGAGTCATCCTACCAGTTCTAGTAGCCACTTTAACATCATAATTATTTTTCTTACTATTCATCTCATTGAGCAATTCCTTTTGAGCTTTAAGTACTTGTTCTACTTGAGTGGTAACCATAGAAGCATGTTTGCTAACAAGTTTAAGTTCACCTCTAATATTAGCCATATAATCACCCAAGTATTTAATCATATCAGCATCTTGTTTTAATTGTCTACCAAAATAAGCATTGAAGTCTTCTTGCTTAAACATAAAATTATCAAACTCATCCAAGCATTGACTAGCAATTTTAGCAGGAGGGATTTCAACTTTATCATATCTATAGAGAGAATTTACCTTTACTACCTGTGTCGGGTTATCGAGGTCTGGAGGTTCTTCAATAAATAAAGGATTAAGATCATATGTTTCTTCAACAGGCGGTAAATTAAGACCATGTATTTCTTCAATAGGAAGTAAATTCTTAACATCTTCAGCTTTAATACCTTTTTCTTTCATAGATTTATTTGCCTCTTGCATATCTTCGAGACTGAGAAATAGAATACCTCTCTTCTTCGGAGTTGGTTTATGAATCAGATCGTTAATTGGAGCAGGAGCTGCCTCAGGAGCTGGCTCAGGAGGTGCCCAATTATTTTCATTTGTCAACATATTATTCAATAAGATTTCAGATTCATCTGGTGTTCTTTCCCTGAAAAGAGAACCAGCACAACTATCCAGGTAATCTCTGGAAGCATCGGTTAGTCCATTATAAAAGATATCAAGTATTTCATTTTTCTTAAGAGGATGATCAGGCAAAGCATTAAGTAACTTGAGAAGCCTCCCCCAAGCTTGTGGGAGACTGTCTTCTTTAATTTGCACAAAGTTGTATATTTCCTTTAAAGCAGCTTGTTTCTTATGAGCAAGGAAATATTTAGCAGAGAAGTAATAAATGATATCCTAGGACTACACACACAACCAGGATCAAGAGAATTAAACCATCTCTTAGCATCACCCTTTAATGAGAACAGAAATATTTTAAGGATATAAAAGTAGCGAGATCTCTCATCATTAGTGAACACGGTGGCTATATCATTTAATTTAGTAAGATGTGCTACAACAGTTTCAGATTCATAGCCATGAAAAGGATCAGATTCAACCAAAGTAATTATATCAGGATCAACAGAGAATTCATAATCCTTATCAGCAACACATATAGGTGAAGTAGCAAAAGCAGGGTCCGGTCTCATCCTAGCATTTGGAGATTGCTTATTCCATTTAGCTAATAACCTTTTGAGTTCATATCTATCTTTGCATGCTAAAATAGCTAAAGAAGCATCTTGATCAAATAAATAACCATGAGGAATAACAAGTGATTCTTCATCATCACTTTCATCTTCATAATCAGATTCAATATTTTCAATCTCTCTAGCCCTAGCAAGTCGTTCCTCGAGAAAATCACTAAGTGGCATAGTAGTATCAGGCATAGAGGTAGTTTCATCATAAGTATCATGCATAGTAGAAGTAGCATCATCAATAACATGCGACATATCAGAACGAATAGCAGAAGTAGGTGTAGGTGTCGCAAGCTTACTCATAACAGAAGGTGAATCAAGTGTAGAGCTAGATGGCAGTTCCTTACCTCCCCTCGTAGTTGAGGGATAGATCTTGGTTTTTGGATCTCTCAAGTTCTTCATAGTGTCCGGCAGATATAAATCCCAAGTGACTCAAAGAATAGAGTTATGCTCCCCGGCAATGGCGCCAGAAATTAGTCTTGATAACCCACAAGTATAGGGGATCGCAACAGCTTTCGAGGGTAGAGTATTCAACCCAAATTTATTGATTCGACACAAGGGGAGCCAAAGAATATTCTCAAGTATTAGCAGCTGAGTTGTCAATTCAACCACACCTGGAAACTTAGTATCTGCAGCAAAGTGTTTAGTAGCAAAGTAATATGATAGTGATAGTAACGGTACAAAAGAGTAACGAAAGCAAAGTAATGTTTTTGGTATTTTGTAGTGATTGTGACAATAGCAACGGGAAAGTAAATAAGCGTAAACCAGTATATGGAAAGCTCGTAGGCATTGGATCAATGATGGATAATTATGCCGGATGCGGTTCATCATGTAACAGTCATAACATAGGGTGACACGGAACTAGCTCCAATTCGTCAATGTAATGTAGGCATGTATTCCGAATATAGTCATATGTGCTTATGGAAAAGAACTTGCATGACATCTTTTGTCCTACCCTCCTGTGGCAGCGGGGTCCTAATGGAAACTAAGGGATATTAAGGCCTCCTTTTAATAGAGAACCAGAACAAAGCATTAGCACATAGTGAATACATGAACTCCTCAAACTATGGTCATCACCGGTAAGTATCCCGATTATTGTCACTTCGGGGTTAACGGATCATAACACATAATAGGTGACTATAGACTTGCAAGATAGGATCTAGAACTCTCATATATTGATGAAAACATAATAGGTTCAGATCTGAAATCATGGCACACGACCCTAGTGACAAGCATTAATCATAGCAAAGTCATAGCAACATCAATCTCAGAACATAGTGGATACTAGGGATCAAACCCTAACAAAACTAACTCCATTACATGGTGAATCTCATCCAACCCATCACCGTCCAGCAAGCCTACGATGGAATTACTCACGCACGGCGGTGAGCATCATGAAATTGGTGATGGAGGATGGTTGATGATGACGACGGCGACGAATCCCCCTCTCCGGAGCCCCGAACGGACTCCAGATCAGCCCTCCCGAGAGGTTTTAGGGCTTGGCGGCGGCTCCGTATCGTAAAACGCGATGATTTCTTCTCCTATTTTTTCTCCCCGGAAGTAGTTATATAGAGTTGGAGTTGGAGTCGGGGGGTCTCCAGAGGGCCCACGAGGTAGGGGGCGCGCCCTAGGGGGGGCGCCCCCACCCTCGTGAGAAGGGTGTGGGCCCCCTGGTCTTCATCTTTGGCGAGGATTTTTTATTATTTATTGTAAGATATCCCGTGGAGTTTCAGGTCATTCCGAGAACTTTTGTTTTCTGCACATAAAACAACATCATGGCAATTCTGCTGAAAACAACGTCAGTCCGGGTTAGTTCCATTCAAATCATACAAGTTAGAGTCCAAAACAAGGGCAAAAGTGTTTGGAAAAGTAGATACGACGGAGACGTATCAGGGGTTACCGGAACCCCCTGGGAGTTTAATGGGCCAAGATGGGCCTTAGTGGAGAAGAGGATGGGCGGCTAGGGTAGGCCGCGCGCCCCTCCCCCTCTAAGTCCGAATTGGACAAGGAGGGGGCGGCACCCCCCTTTACTTCCTCTCTCTCCTTCCCTTCCTTTCCCCCTCCTACTCCAACTAGGAAAAGAGGGAGCCCTACTCCCGGTGGGAGTAGGACTCCTCCCTAGCGCGCCCTCCCCTGGTCGGCCGCCTCCTCCCCCTGGTCCTTTATATACGGGGGCGGGAGGGCACCTCTAGACACAACAGTTGATCTCTTGATCTCTTAGCCGTGTGTGGTGCCCCCTTCCACCATATTCCACCTCGATCATATCATAGTAGTGCTTAGGCGAAGCCCTGCGTCGGTAGCAACATCATCACCGTCACCACGCCGTCGTGCTGACGGAACTCTCCCGTGAAGCTCTGCTGGATCGGAGTTCGCGGGACGTCATTGAGCTGAACGTGTGCTGAACTCGGAGGTGCCGTACGTTCGGTACTTGGATCGGTCGGATCGTGAAGACGTACAACTACATCATCCGCGTTGTGCTAACGCTTCCGCTTTCAGTCTACGAGGGTATGTAGACAACACTCTCCCCTCTCGTTGCTATGCATCACCATGATCCTGTATGTGCGTAGGAATTTTTTTGAAATTACTACATTCCCCAACATCAGCTAACTCTCGGGCGATAGGCGATCACAGGCTGCCGCTAGGGTTAGGGTTTGCTGATCGGAGGTGTTGCGGATACGGTCGTGCGGCGGGTGGCGATGGCGTCCCCGGTGCGCGGATCGAGCAGGGTTGGGGTCTCATCTCGGGGAGTGGTCATGGCGGGACAGGAGAAGCACGGTGGCGGCGACACTTCGGGGAGGAACCACGGGCAACACTGGCGAAAGGAGGAGGCACAACTATAGGCATCCCGATCAGATCGCGGGGACAGGAGGATTCGCCGGTGATTAGCAGAACCCCGGATGCCACCGCATTGCTGTCTGCCCGACTTGGAGGGATGGTGTTGACGGAGAAAGAAGCTCAAGGGTTTGTTTTTGCAGATCCAGGGAAAGGGATTCCGGCTGCGAGGAGATGGACGCTGATTGGGAAAGTATGCTCGCCGAGGCCACTTAATAGGAGTGCGTTGGAGAGATCCATGCATAGGGCATGGGGGATACATCATGAAGCGCAGTTCCAGGACCTAGGAGATAACTTGTTCTTGGTACACTTCAATGGTGAGGGTGATTGGAGGCATGCAAGGAACAATGGTCCATGGCAGTATGATTTCAATGTACTCATCCTTAAGGACTATGATGGCAAGATGAGACCGTCGAAGATGGTTTTTGATTCATTTGAAGGATGGGTTAGAGTTAAAGATCTACCTCTGGACGGGAGATGTGAGGAGTTTGGACGCACGCTAGGGAATTGGCTGGGGGAGGTAGTGAAAGTAGACGTGGATAAAGATGGTTTTGTAAAGGGTCGGTTCCTCAGGGTAAGAGCAAATATTTCTGTCTATGAACCACTGGTTCGTGGCTTTAACCTAAAAGAATCGGTGGAGGATAAGGTGGGCACGTGGTTTGATTTCCACTACGAAAAAATACCTCATTTCTGCTTCGAGTGTGGAAGGCTGGTCCATGTTAATGGCGTCTGTGAACCTCCGATGGATAAAGAGGCGCAGTGGGGAGAGTGGTTGAGGGCATCCCCGAGAAGGAATTCAAGCTACATCATGGAAGGTCAGGGGGGTTCTGCAAGTAGCTACAATAGCGCCAACTCATCTCGCACTGGCGAGGGTGAGCCGGTCCGTTTTGGTGCATCTGTGAGAGACATGCCAACTAAGCGTAACCTGTGCAATTCCTTCTCAAAGTCCGAGCAATCCCACACTGGTGGGGGAGAGGAGAGGAAAGGAATGTGGTGAACAGCCCGAACAAGGAGAAGAGTAGAGGTGAGAGCTCGCAAGTATGGGACCTGAGGCAGGATTTGGAGGAAAAAAGGGAGATGAACATCAGACAAGATCTTCTTGACAAGCAGCAAGAGAAGCACAAGCCAAAAGACCGACTAGCAGATCTCAGAAGGTATGAGTCAGGACGCGTCCCCGCTCCAGAGCGTAATGATCAGTACAGAAGAAGGGGATACTATGTGCGTAAACCTAGGAGGGGAGAGCATCAGTTTAGCCATCTGGATGAATGGGACTACGAGAGGGATATGACAAGGAAGAGGAGGCCTAGGCAGCTGTGGATACCTAAGGGAGAGCAAGGAAGGTACGGGGAGAAATATAGTGTGTCTCATGAGAAGAGACAGAGAACAACAAATGTGTTTGATCGTCTAGAGGAAAATGAGAAGAGAGCGGCGGACCCTGCCAGGGAGCAGGGCCGCCGAGAGCAATGATTATCTTAGCCTGGAACTGTCGAGGGTTGGGGTTGGACTCGACAGTTGGCGAACTGAGAGACCTGATACGGTCCTACAACCCAGCGGTGGCCTTCTTGTCAGAAACAACGAAGAGATCGGCTCCGATGGAAAAATTGAAGTGGTCCTTAGGGTTCCGACAGGGGGTGGCGGTAAGTTGCAGGTGGAGAAGTGGTGGTCTAGCTTTGTGGTGGAGAGATGAGGTGGAGGTCTCGGTAAGGCCTTGGTGCCAGTACTTTATCGATGCAGCTATAACTTTCGAGAACAGGACCTTTAGATTCACTGGAATCTATGGGGAGCCTAAAACTGAGTTGAGAAAGAAAACATGGGACGCTCTTCGGTTTCTGAAAGCTCAAGATAATTTGCCATGGATATGCGCGGGGGATTTCAATGAAGCCCTTGAGAGAGCAGAGCAGCTAGGAGGGAACGATCGTGATCTTAATCAGATGGAGGCTTTCAGGGACTGCCTAGACATGTGCGCACCGGCGGACATGGGGTTCAGTGGCTATCCCTTCACCTTAAATAACAAACGGGACCCTCCGGAGAATGTTCAAGTAAGGCTGGACCGAGCGACTTGTAATAGTGAGTTTATGCAGCTTTTCTCGGGGTCTAGCGTGGAACATGTATTAACTGAAGAATCAGACCATATGGCACTGGCCATTAGAGTTAGAGAGGAAGGAGTGGAACAACCGGTTGTGGTTTCCAGATTCAAGTTCGAAGAAATGTGGACTCGCCATGGGGATTATGATGATATGGTTACTCGTGCATGGGAGGCGGTGGGGCACGGCCATAATGGCATGCAGGCATTGGTGGGCAAGCTGCATGGTGTCACTGGACACATGCGCGAGTGGGGTCGTATGGTTTTTGGCTCGGTAAGGAGACAAATTAAACAACTCAAGGGCGACCTGCAACAAGCTAAAGAGGAGAGGATGTCAAATGAACGCATGCAAAAGATTAGAGATGTAGAAGGGAAGTTACATGAAGTATACCTGAGGGAGGAAATCATGAAGAGGCAAAGATCTAGAGTGGATTGGCTGAAGGCAGGGGACCAGAATACAGTATTTCCAGAACCGTGCTTCTCACAAGAGAAGAAAAAACACGGTCAAGTCACTACGATGGACAGACGATTCGAAGTGTGTCGACGATGAGGGTATGAGGGTGATGGCTAGAGATTTTTACTCACTATTGTTTGCTTCGCAGGGCACAACTAATATGCAACAAATATTGGAGAATATCCTGGCGGCTATTTCTGAAGCTATGAATGACAAGCTAGATGTTGCGATCAACGATGACGAGATTGAAAAGGCCCTCTTCCAGATGGGCGCGACGAAGGCTCCCGGCCCGGATGGGCTGCCTACTCTTTTATATCAAAGGCACTAGCCTTTGGTGAAGGAGGAGGTGTGCAAAGCCATTCGAGATTTCCTTGGAGGAGGACAGATTTCGGAGGGCTTTAATGATACCATTCTAGTGCTGATCCCAAAGGTGAAGTCACCGGAGCTGCTGTCCCAATTCAGACCAATTAGCTTGTGCAACGTTCTCTATAAGATCGCAGCTAAGGTTCTAGCTAACCGCCTCAAAGTGGTGATGCCCATTCTGGTCTCGGAGGAGCAAAGTGACTTTGTACCGGGAAGGCTCATTACTGATAATGTTCTCGTGGCGTACAAATGTGTTCATGCCATCCGAAAGAGGAAGAGGAAGAACGCCTTGTGTGCAGTCAAACTGGACATGATGAAGGCATATGACCGTGTGGAATGGTCGTTTCTGCAACAAATGATGATTAAGCTAGGTTTTTCTCAAGCATGGACAACCATGATTATGAGATGTGTGACCTCGGCTCGATTTTAGGTGAAGCTTAATGGTAACTTATCGGAGGGCTTTCTACCGAGTCGAGGTTTGCGCCAAGGAGACCCCATCTCTCCCTATCTATTCTTATTTTGTGTGGAGGGTTTCTCGGCACTTCTTAAAAAAGCTCAAATGGAGAAGGAAATCCAGGGTGTGTCCTTTGGGCGCACTGGCCCCACAGTTACACACTTGCTTTTTGCGGACGATAGTATTGTTTTCCTTGAGGCTTCAAAGGAGAATATGGCGAAGCTCAAGTCAATTTTGCATGCATATGAGGAGGCTTCAGGTCAAAAAGTGAACTTAGAGAAATCTTCAATCTTCTTTGGGAAGGGATGCAGTAATGATGACAATGAGATTCTGAAATAGGAGGTGGGAATTCATTCTGAGGCTCTAAACGAAAGATACCTTGGACTTCCTACGGTTGTTGGCAGGTCGAAGGACGGGTGTTTTAAGCATGTCAGTGAATCATCTAGGGGAAAGGTTATGGGGTGGAAAGGACAAGGTTTATCGAAGGCAGCAAGAGAGGTTCTTGTCAAGTCTGTGTTACAAGCAACACCGACTTATTCGATGAGTTGCTTCCAGCTCTCTAAGAAAATGTGCGGGAAACTGAAATCTATCTCTTCTAAATTCTGGTGGGGAGCTGCCAACGGTGAACGAAAAGTCCATTGGGTCGCTTGGGACAAGATGTGCACTAGAAAGCAAGCAGGAGGAATGGGATTCCGGGATTTTGAGTTGTTCAATCAGGCTCTCCTTGCTAAGCAAGTATGGAGATTGCTGTTGTGCCCTACTTCATTATGTGCAAAGGTTCTGAAAGCAAGATATTTCCAGAATATGGATATTATGGTTGCTCCCTGCCCACAGGGGTGCTCATACACCTGGAGAAGCTTGATGCATGGACGGGATCTCCTCGCTCAAGGCCTAGTTTGGAGGGTGGGGGAGGGAATGAAGATAAGCGTTCTACATGATAATTGGATCCCTTGCAAGGGCAGCATGACTCCCCTCGGTGCCACTTACGTGCCAAACACGATCAAAGTGACCGACCTTCTGTCAAAGGATGGAAGGGCATGGGACGAAGAAAAGCTGCAAGCTGTATTCACCCCGCCGGACGCCCAAGACATCAGGCAGATTATAGTGGGCGGGCCAGGTAAAGAAGATTTCAAGGCATGGAACTTCACCAAAAATGGAATCTTTACAGTGAGATCGGCGTACCACCTAGGAATCGCGTTAAAAACGGCGACAAAGGCACTGGCCTCCTCGTCTAATTCAGTCGCGGATCACAAGAGTTGGCACGAGCTGTGGGCAGCGGATGTCCCAAACAAGGTGAAAATCCATGGATGGCAGATGTCGAAAAGTGGACTGGTTGTTGGATCGGAGCTGCTACGACGACATGTTAAGCCTGGAGTATTCTGTATTGCATGTGGCCGAGAAGAAACGATAATCCATCGAATGTGGCGATGCCCACACTCGCTGTTGTTCTAGAAATCTCTTTCCAAAGCCGTCGAGATGCCTCTACCAATGCTGCCTAAGTGCGTCGAGGGAATACAGAACATGCGATCATGGGTTTTAAACTGGCTCAGTTCAGCATCTGCATAAGAGAAGAGAACGATGATGTGAGCGTGGTACGAGCTGTGGCTCGTGAGAAACAATGCAAGGGAATGTGCCAAGATCGAAGACCCGATGCTCATTGCAGATAGAGTCGTCCGCCTGGATGTGGAGTGGCAATCAATTAAGGAGACCCCAAGCTCAGCGAAGTATGGAAAGTTGGGTGAAACCAGATGACGGTTGGGTGAAGGTGAACACGGACGGAGCGATTGCAAAGCAGGATGGATCGGGAGGAGGTGGAGCGGTCCTCAGGGACCTTCATGGCATGTCCATGGCAGGAACGTGCCATTCTTTCCCAGTTGCTGCAGATCCAGAACATGTGGAGATCTTGGCGTGTCGGTGAGGGGTGCTACTGGCTCAAGAACATGCAGCTCAGAAGGTGATGGTCGGGATGGATTCACTGTCTACGGTAGGGAAGATCAATAAGATGCAGAAAGACCTATCGGCAAGCGGGCAGATTGTCCAAGAAATCAAGGAACTGCTAGCTCAATTTCAAGAATGCAAAGTCAGATGGGTTCGGCGTTTCGCAAACAAAGTCGCGCATAGACTTGCTAGGGAAGGTTGCTGTAGATCTTTATGTCATGTATGGCGTCAGGTGGCGCCGGATTTTGTAAGCTCGGACCTATCCTCTGATGGAGGTTTGGAGCACCAAAAAAATTAGCAACGTTCCCCTAAAAAAACTCACGTGCCCTGCTTTGCGCTCTTGCTCACGTGATTTCTGTTTGGCCTTCTAGGTGTCTATTACAATATACTTCCTCCGTCCGGAAAATCTTGTCCCAATCTTGTTCTTCAAATGGATGTATCTAACACTAACTTGATGCTAGATACATATACATTCATTTAAGGGACAAGTTTTTTCAGACGGAAGGAGTATTTGACAAACAGGCGCCTGAAGCGTCCCAGCGCTAGGCCAGCCCATCAAAGTTTTTTTAGTGTTTTAATCCCTCCTTGACGATCCCTCGCAAAAAAATCCCTCGTTGAGGAGGTTGGTGCAACCAACAAGCCACCTAGCGGGATCTGGTTACAACAACTTTTTCCTTGTTTTATTCTTTCTTTTCCTTTTTTTGTTTTCTTTTTTCCTTTTTTCCATTTTCAATTATTTATTATTTATTTTTCCTTTTCTGTTTTTTTCCTTTTTCTTCTTCCTGGTATGATGAATTGTTTGCAAATACGTGAACTTTTCCGTTGAATCGATGATTTTTTCTAAATTCAATGAAGTTTTTTTGAAATCGATAATTTTTAAAAAAATTGTGCACTTTTTTGAAAATCAATGAACTTTTTTTCAATTATGATGAACTTTCTTAAAATTGATAATTGTTTCAAATTGGATGAAATTTTATAATATATTTTTCAAAATGGATGAACTTTTTTCAAAAAATATGATTTTTAAATTGAATTTACTTTTTTCAATATTGACGATCTTTTTTAAATTTCATGATCTTTTTTCCAAAATCTATGAACTTCTTTTTTCAAATTCCATGAAAATTTTGAATCCATGAACCTTTTTTGCACTCTTAATCATGAGCCTTCTTTTTAAAATTTGGTTAATTTTTCCAGATCTATTATCTTTAAAAGTTAACTGGTCAACGATTGATGGGTCTGCAATTGACCTGTGCGAAGGAAGTGGCTGCGTCGAACGACTGCGTGACCGAGCAACCACCAGTGCTTGTTGGGCTGGCCCACAACTGGCTCGGTCAGTTTGGTTCGCCAGGTACTCGGGTAAACAGTTGACAGCGAATCAGTTGACCACTAACTGCTGACTTTTGACCAGTTGACTCTAAAAAAGTTCACGGGTTCTGAAAAAATGGTCCTTGAATTTGGAAATTGTCAATATTTTTTTAAAAAATTAATGAATTTGAAAACAGTTCATGAGTTTGAATAAAAGTCATAAATTTGAAAAAAATCATGAATTTGGAAAAAGTTAAAAAATAAGAAAAATAATAATTGAATTCTAAAAAGTTCACGTGTTTGAAGTTTTTTTAAAATTTCATGAATTTCGAAAGAATTTCTTATAAGAAAAGGAAAAGTAAAAAGAAAACGGAATAGACCAAAACCTACCTAAAACGGAGAGAAACAAATAGAAAAAAAACCATCTAGTGTGTTGGGGGGGGGGGGGGGGGGATGACGAAGATAATCAGGCTTGTAGGTCGCTGTACTGTTTTTTTTTTCATAAACAGTTTTGCTAAGTCTCAGTTACTGACACTTCGTTATGGCTCAATTTATGTTATATTTCTTTGATCTTTCATGGAGATTCGTATTTTTTTCTTTTAGTTTTTTTATATATACGATATCAGTTGACGGACATTTGGTTATGTTTCAGTAGACCGAGACCTAGCCACATCCTTTTATAGATCATTCATAGTTTTATTTGCGGTGAATATCGGAGTAGTACAAGTTAGGTAGAGGACAAACTTGTGAATTCAAACCATTACTATACGCTGCACATGATCGAGTTCAGGACGGTGTACGTCGTGGCAGTTTCAGTTGGTGGTTCTGCAGTGCTTCCTGATCTCGAAGCGGCTGCCCTCGGCGGGGATCTCGCTGAGCTTGGCCATGGCCTTGCCGAATAGCAGGTACCACGTGGCGGCGTCGTCCCTAAACTCCCGCATGTCCCTCCCGGCGGCGCCGGTGGTGTCGTTGCGCAGCTCCCAGTCGGACCTGAAGAGCACCTTGTTCTGGAGGTTGGCGTGGTAGTAGCTGTTGTCCAGGACCCCCCTCGCCGCCCTCGACGTGTCCACCCCGCTGGCGTTGTGCCCGGAGGCGTTCCGGAAGGCCAACTCCATGTCGCGGATGTTGTTGGGCTCCGTCGGGTCCGGCGTCCCTTGCACGCCCTTCTGCTCCTCAACGTGCTCCGCGAGGGCTCTCTGGTACCTGGCGCTGATCGGGGTGGCCGTGGCGTTGTCGAGCCGGTCGCGGAACGACGAGAGGTGGGCGACGCCGACGGCGTGGGCGCCGGAGAGGACGACGAGCTCCGTCTGGGTGAAGTTCCTGCCGGCGAAGTTGGCCTTGAGCTGCGTGAAGTTGAAGGTGGATGGAGGGAGGACGGCGTCGGCGGCCGCGGCGGACGACCTGACGCCGTCCTTCCGCCCCGTTGTGACGTCGTAGGCGATGTTGCCGCGGCTAAGGATGAAGGTCGCGTCCCGGGCCGCCAGGACGACGATGTCCGCGCAGGAGACGCTTTCGCCGAGCTTGCCCTTGATCCTGTCGATCAGGTCGAAGCCCTCGAGGCCGATGTTGTTCGTCGCGTCCTTCTCCGTGCTGCCGCCGTCCGGCGCCTTGTCTAAGAGCACCGATCCATCGCAGCCCTGCACGTACATCATTTTACGCAGCAAATCAATACCAAGTGCATGCATGGATAGATACATCTGTCATCGACGGCAATACGGCATGCAAATTTGTCGGATCATGGCTTTGCTTATGCATACGTACGTGGACCCAGCAGTCGTGGAAGAGCAACCGGACGAGGGCGGCGCCGATGCGCGGGTTTTTCTTGATGGACATGGCCACTTCCTTCTTAACCGTGTCAGCAACATCGTGCTTCTTGCCGCCGCCACCGTCGGCCAGCACGGGCTGCCCGTGCCCGGCGAAGAAGGCGAGCGACAGGCAGACAGACACCGCGATGGCGCCGGCGCTGAGCTTGATCACCATCGTAGATCGATCTGGAGATGGATATTGCGAACTGAAGATGGATTGTTGTGTGTTTGTGCGTGTCTAGTGAGGTTGAGATCCAGCGGTATATATAGAGCTCAGCTCATCACGACTTTGATCACGACGAAGCAGAGAGCTGCATGCAATGCATGGGTGCGCGCCGGAGATCCCGCTGGGCTTCGATAGCTTGCATGCACTACACCTGACGCAATTGTCAATCCTGCTGCTGCTTGTCGTTAAAGCATTTGGCGTAACGCGTGTTTAATTAATCAACTGCTTGGATACAGTCGATGCCAGAAATGCAGGCCAAGCAAGCATGCATCATTGTGCGCAACACATCCACAACTAGCTTAGCTTAATCTCTGGATAATCAGCTGGAGCGCGTGGTGTCGTTACGCCACCAAAAAAAATATAATATACTATTGGTCAACGTACGCGCATGCAAGTTGCCACGGATTTCCTTGTGCCTGCATAATAGATCACGGTTGCACCGTTTTGTAATCAAAATCTCGCGGATTTGCCGATTCTCAATTTTCCTCTCCCTCACCTCTTATTAATCTGAATTGAACGTTACTGGTTCCAAAATGCCGTCCGAAAAATATTCAATTTTAATCAAAGCTTTCTTGCAGTCGTTTTTCCTTTTTTTGAGCACTCGCGGGGGAGCTCCTATTCCGCGCGCTGCTTGCTGGGAAAGGTGCAGCGCTTGAACTTGGGCAGACCGAGGGCGGGGCGGGGCGGGGCTCCCTTGTTTCTTTTCATTTCTTTTTTGTTTTGTTTTGGATTTTTTTTTGCTTCTTTAAAAAAGTTTGTGATTTAGAAAAAAGTTTAGAATTTTAAAAAATGTTCACTAATGCAAACAAATGTTCATGAATTCAGAATGTTTTTCACGAATTCCAACAAATGAACATTTTTTAAATTTTGATGACTAAAAATTGAATTTTTTATGAACATTTTTTGAATTTTTATGAATGTTTTCGAATTTAGATGAGTAGTTTTTGTATTTGATGAACACATGTTAATTTCAGTGAACATTTTATGAACTAGATGATTTTTTTAATTTGATATTTTTGTAACAATTCATGAATTTTTTTGAATTCTACAAACAAATTTTGAATTTCAAAATATGTTCACTCCTGATTTGAAAAATGTTCGCTGATTTGACAAAATGTTCATGGATTTCAGAAAATGTTCATGAATTTGGAAAGAAAAAACAAAAAACAAGATACAAAAAAGGAAAACAAAAAATGAAAAAGAAAAAGGAAATGGAGAAAAAACCAAAAGAAAAGGAAGAAAAAACCCAGTTTGGGAAGGTTGTAGTATGTTCCCAAAATCGGAAGGTTAGTTGGGCTGGCCCACATGTACGCAATGGGGATCCAAGGGGAACACACACTGTCGCTATCGGGCAACCTACGTGCAAATATGATCCCCGAATCACGAGAGGGTGGAGGGGAGTTCCCACATGAACTGAATGCATTACTCAAAGAACCATCAGGCTAGCGCGTGAGGAGGGATATCAATGCCAAGGGAGGACAACAACCTTCTAAGAGTGCACAGTAAATCAAAAGGTCCAAAGAGACAAATCATTAACAATGTTTCTAACGGTAAGCCCTTTGCATGTCTTGCCACAAAAGACACAAGCATTCCTCGATTCCCAAATGTTCAAGAGGATATAGAGGGACACAAAAAGCTAGATGTTGTTGTCGAGGCCATGTAAAGAGGGTGCATCCCAAATAAGGTCAATGGAGATGGGGGCCGGTGGGAAACCCCAAGTCGAGCCAAACCTGAGGCGCACAAGGACACCGAATGAAAAAGGTGCAACACATTCTTGTAGGGCGTCGCAGCATGGCCGAGGCATGTAGAGCGATCTTCTTGTTGAAGAGATTGTTCCTAGTATTTGGCTGATCTTTGAAGAGTAGCCAACCCACAACCTGATCTTGATTGGAACCTTGGAATCAATTAGAGGCTATCTTTTCTTTCCGCCAAAAAGAAAAAAAGAAAAGGAAATAGGTTGTCTTTTCGACTTTGCTGTGTAGTACGTGCGATACAGGCCAGCTTAAGGCGGGAGCCAAAGACACCAGTTTGCTTCTTCGTTGTCGCCATCGAATATACTCCGCCCGCCTTTTACTATGGCTGCTCTTCCAGACTTGTAGGCTTCTATCTAGTGACGTTGCAGGCCGGAGCGAGGGAGCTTGATCGACTGCACCCGCATGAACCGAAAACAGCCCGAGATCCCCTATTTCCGTCCGCGCCCACAACCACGACGTCTCTTGACGCAGCGTCACTGATGTTGTGCCTGCCCTGGCCTTGGTCGGCCACCATGGCAGCGCACATCAGGAGCACATTGCGAGCACGGCGCTGACCGTGGGAGTGTGTGACAGTGATGCACGAAGTGTAGATGGGATATGTATGGCACCCACTGTTATCACAAGTCCGCAAAATGATAAATCGATGCAAGGAGGGGCTTGCGAAAGTGGCATGTCGGTTTGATGATAAAGCTCATCGCCTTATGATAGACGACGGTCGCGTGAATAGGTGGACGGCAAGACCACCATCGGGGCCGGTTGCAAAGAGCAAAAGCGACAACATAGATGGATTGCCATGAACGTGTAGCCATTTGTTTCTCCCGTTGTAATGTACGGATACATGTCTTAGTCTATAAAAAAGGGCGGAAACATGTTTCATGGTGCAGCCACAACTTTTCCGAGGTGCAATACACGTCTGGCCACCAAATGATCGGACGAAGTGAGACGTTGCTATTTTGGTCTGGTTATTATTTCAGAACGTATGTAAGCGTATGCTTTACACATGTGTAGCCAAGAGAGTCAACATCAAAAGATGAGTTCAAAAGAAGAAGAAAACATGGGCGAAGAGATTCAGCAAATTAAATGATAAACAAATGATTGTTCTACTAGAAAAGAATGAATAATTATTAAACGTCGTGCGTGGATGTCTTGTCTCGTTCAAATCTTGACGCGCGCGCGCTTTAATTAAGGGTAGGACATCTGGTTGGTGACATTGCATGTCCTCCTGCTTCCGATCTCGTAAAGTGGGTCCTTGGACTCGACCATCTTGCTGAGCTTGGTCATGGCGTTGGCGAAGGCTGTGTTCCACAAACTGGCTTTCTTCTTGTACGATTTCATGTGCTCTTCTGCGGTGCCGTTCTGCGTCAGCTCCCAGTCTGACTTGAAGAGCACCATGTTCTGTAAGTTGGCGTTGTAGTAGCTGTTGTCTAGGTAGCCCACCGCCGCCAAGTCCACCACCCCATTGGCCTGGTAACCAGCCAGCTTACGGCTCGAATCGTCGAAGTCACGGACGTTGTTCTCTATCACACCAGAGTGCTTCGGCCCTTCGGCTGCAACGACTGCACCGTACGTTTTGTTCATCTCACCGTGGATGATCGGAGTTCCGAATCGGTGTATGACCGACGTTAGGTTGGCGATGCCGACAGAGTGTGCGCCGGAGAGGGCGACGAGCTCCACCAGGTTGAAGCCCTTGGCCATGAAGCTTTGCAGGAGCTGCTGGAAGTTGTCGGTGGGGTTAGGGAGGTGTTTTCCCGGGTCCTCTGCCGACGAGACGACGCCGTCCTTGCGGCCGGGCCCGTCCACTTCGTATTTGATTGTGTTGTTGCTCAGGATGTAGGTGGCCTCGCGGGCGGCGAACACGACGGCGTCGGCGCAGGAGACGTTGACACCGATATCCTTTTCGGCGAGCCTGAGCCTGATGGCGTCGATCACCTCGAGGCCACGCAGGCCGCCGTTGCTTGGCGACGCCTTCTCCGTCTTCCCAGCGAGCGTCAGGGGAGCATTGCTGGTGGTGTTTTTGGGCGTGCTGTCAAGCAACACGGATCCATCGCAACCCTGGTAGTAGGCATGCATGAGTTAGTTTGAAACATGTTGATTACCGGACAGTTATACGATCATTCGTTGTCAGCTAAGCTAGCCTCCAGATTTGCACTACTGCACTACTGAGATATTGCATAATATGGTGAAATTTAATTAGTTGCACCGGTACATAATTTCATTAATTCGTGATCTAACAATCCAATAGAGAAGAAAAGGCATGCTTCAATGGAAAGGCATCATTCAGCCAACTGTTCAAAACTGGAGATTTGCTCTATAGAAGGATCTTCAACTTCTTATGCACATGATCAAGGACAAGCATTCCACATTGTTCCAACAGTGGAGAACTTCTAAATTAGTAAACATGTTCCCAAGAACAGGCATTGGTTGATGCTTTTGTGGCGTGTTGTGTCAGTTTTTACTTAGTTTCCCCTTATGTTTTCCTTCCACCATGTACTATACATTAATGAAAAATTTACCATAGAACTATTGTCGTACGGAGCTAAAAAAAGAAAAGAAAATAAAGTGTGCTTTTCATAAACTGCCGCAACAGCAAGAGCAGCTTCAATTCCCCTACTAAAAAAAAGAGAGCAGCTTTAATCACCCTGACGAAGCAGTCGTGGAAGACGAGTCGGATGAGGCCAGCACCCAAGCCCCGGTTGATATCCATGTACTTCTGAACGACTTGCCTCACAGGTGCCTCCAGGCCGGCGTAGCTACCAGTACCAGGGGCCGCCGCCGACCCCACCTGCGCCGTGAGAACGACGTAGATGGCCAGGGCCACGGCCACGAAGAGAGGTGCCTTCTTCTCGTCACCCTTCGCCATGATCGATCGACCTCTTCACCTCGAACAGGACAATGTAGTGTTTTAGCTATCTCTACGTCACTTCTTGCAGACTAGGGATGAAATGCTTCTCAGCTGCGGATCGGACGATTTACTTGTGCTGAACAAGGGCTTGTATTTATACGGCGAATAAGGTAAGCACACCGATTGTTTATGCGCCTTGTGAACCGTGCAGATGATATTGTACTACTAAGAAAGATAAGGATTGATATCAATCGAACGTGCACGACAATTATGCACTTAGTGCTCTATCTCTTCTTCAGCCACGATCAATCGAATTGAATTAGCCTGCTGTGAGCTGCCGCCGCCTAATTTTGGAACGTGTCCAAGCTGTCCGGAATTCCAGCCAGGCATTTCGCGTCAACTTGCATACTCAAGTCAACCTCTCTTCTTCCTCTCATATATGCTGGATGTGTTGTACAAACTGATGCACATGGTCGACATCCCAATAATCGTGGAGTCCTATTGCAAATCTTTAGTTCAGGCGAAAAGAAGACAGACATATCCTTTATTTTCAGATACTCTTATTTCTTTCTTCTTTTTTGAGTTCGGTACTCTAATTTCCTTATTTTAGAAAAAAGAGGATCAATCCCGGCCTCTGCATCGAAGCGATGCATGCAGTCATCTTATTAATCAAAAGATCAAACAAGTATATATTACGATACAAAAACTCATCAAGAGATAAGTAAAAGGAGAACTCAAAGAAACAACGGGCAAAAAAAAAGGACTAGATGACTACACACTTATCCTATTGTTGAATCGCCATCCAAATCGGTTGTAGGTATCCCGTGCTACCGTCTTCCATCGGTTGCACTAATAAGCCATATGCTTCTTGGATTCCACACGGCTGAGTAACGATCACGTACGGATCCAACCAATAACTCTGTAGATTAACTGCAAATTTTTTGGGATGTTTTGTCTGTTAAAAATCGTATCATTCCGGCAGTTCCATATGGCCCAAAGTAATGCATACATTCCGACTCGAATATGCGCCGCTAATTTAGGCTCTACCTCGTTTATCCAAGTCCCAAAAATAATGTTAATGTTATCTGGTGGGCCGATGTTAAATGACACATGCATTGTGCACCATAGTAGCTTGGCAAGTGGACAGTCAAGAAACAAATGTTGGATTGATTCATCCTGATCACAGAAACAACACCATTTACTACCCTCCCAATTACGTTTTGCTAGGTTGTCCTTAGTCAAGACCACTTCTTTGTGTACGAACCACATAAAAACTTTTATCTTTAAGGGCACCTTGGTTTTCCAAATGTGAAGTGACTTTGGTATTGGACCAGTATTTACCAAGTCTGTATACATAGACTTCACTGAGAATACCCCTGACACCAAAAGTTTCCAGTGTAGTGTATCTGACATATCAGAAAGGTTGACCCGCATCAACCTGTGCACAACATGTAGCCATCTATCCGATCGTTCCCCCACAAGTGACCTTTTGAACTATATGTTACGTAGTGGCAGTGGGTTGGCTCGCCACAGTGGTCCGGGCGTGGCGGCGGTGCATGGGCGGGTATGATCTAGGACTGTCCGGGCCTACCATGGGCATATCTGGTGAAACACATATTGGCGTGCCGGTGGTTTCCCCGTCCCCAGATCCTGCGCTTCGCTGGAAGCTCCGAAGGTGGTTTAGCTTCCTCCAGGCTACGTCTGGCGATGGCATGAAGTGGTGCAACGATGGGGCAGGGGTGTCCCTCTACATCTTGTGGCGGACTAGGGGACGTTGTTGTATTTGTGTGTCGTAGTTGTCGCGGTTGTTGTGGAATGTGGAGCACATGCGAGATGAAGTTGTTGATGACATTCGGCTCTCCAAGTTGTGTGACATTTCATGTTCTCATGCATGGCTTTGGTTGCGTGTTGATGTCCTTAGGAAGATGCACGTGACCGACTATTGCCACACATGCATGCTAGAGATCGGTTGGGAGTTCAGTTTCTTGTGACCTTGGTGTGGGTGTACCCATCCTAGCAAAATGGTCTTCTTCAACAAATGGTGGCGGCCACCCAAGGTGGCTGAGCTAGTAATGCTCTTCGAGTATCGGGTATCGAGGTCCCGGGTGAAAACCATAGGACCTTCATTGATCTCATCTGGCAATGGCGGTGTGTATACTCCATGTTTTTTAGGAAGGCATTGCTTTGGAGATTTCTCTGACGTGCTCTCTGAGGTGAAAACTTATGATATGGCCTTCAGTGGTTAGATCTTAAGATGGCGGTGCTTGCCCATCATTTTCTTCCAGGATGCATTACATCCAGGGAAATTTTCTTGTAATTTGTGTATTGTCAAAGACGGTGAATAATGTTGTTGTCTATTTGATTTGCATGGATGGTTGTATCTACTTTTGTTGGTTCTTCTTTCTTCAATTTAGCTCTTTGGTTCTGTGCATCCCCAATGTCTTGACTACATCTTCTATTTAGCTCTTTGGTTCTGTGTAAGGTTACTTGTTGCTTAGTTTTATGTCCCGTCTTTCTTTAATTTTTTACAGGTTTTAATTCATGGGTGCTTATTAAAATTCGTGAACATTAAAAGGAAAAAAAATACATTTTTAGCTTCATTAATATTTATTACATCCATGAATATTTTGTAGTTCAAGAACATTTTTAAAGTTTATGATTTTTTTTTAAAATTTGAAACTTGTTTAATTTGCAAACATTTTTAATCCATGAATATATTTTAAATTCATGAACATTTTCTATAATTCAAGGTTTTGTAAATTCACAATATTTTTTAAAAATACTTGAATATATTTTAATTAAACTAATCCATTTAAAAATATTTCATTTTTCTGAGCGAGCAGTGGGGCGAGCGGAAAAAAAACTAACCGACCAAGAGGAATAGGGAGTCAAGCTAAGCAAGTAAGAGCTTGTGGGCTGATCCATGTGAGTGTTATAGCAGCAATTCAACGATTTTAGCATGGAATAAGACCTCTCAACAGGCTCAAACGACAACCACCAGCTGGCACCAAGACCGACACGTGTAAGGACACCACAACGACGCACCAAAAAGCTTTAGATACTAAGCTCCCATGATTTGAAGCTCTCTGGTGCTTTGGGGATTGTGGGATCACTGTGGAACACGCATGTAAGATTATTTGTTGCTTAGTTTTATTTCATGTCTCTCTTTAATTTTTCATAGGTTTTAATTCATGAGTGCTTACTAAAATTTGTGAACATTAAAAAGGAAAAAAAAATACATTTCTACCCTCATTAATATTTATTACATCCATGAATATTTCGTAGTTCACGGACATTTTTAAAGTTTGTGAACATTTTTAAAATTTGAAACTTGTTTAATTTGCAAACATTTTTAATCCATGAATGTATTTTAAATTCATGAACATTTTCTATAATTCATGATTTTGTAAATTCACAATATTTTATTTAAATACTTGAACATATTTTAATTAAACTAATTCATTTAAAAATATTTCATTTTTCTGAGCTAGCAGTGGGGCGAGCGGAAAAAAGCTAACCGACAGAGGAATAGGGAGTCAAGCTAAGCAAGTAAGAGCTTGTGGGCTGATCCCTGTGAGTGTTATAGCAGCAATTCAACAATTTTAGCGTGGAATATGACCTCTCAAGAGGCTCAAACGACAAACACCAGCTGGCACCGAGACCAACATATGTAAAGACACCACAACGATGCACCAAAAAACTTTAGATACTAAGCTCCGATGATTTGAAGCGCTCTGGTGCTTCGGGGATTGTGGGGTCACTGTGGGACCCGCATGTATGGTTATTTGTTGCTTAGATTTATTTCCCGTCTCTCTTTAATTTTTTACAGGTTTTAATTCATGAGTGCTTACTAAAATATGTGAAGATTAAAAAGAAAAATGAAATACATTTTTATCTTCATTAATATTTATTACATCCATGAATATACTATAGTTCACGGACATTTTTAAAGTTTGTGAATATTTTTAAAATTTGTAACTTGTTTAATTTGCAAACATTTTTTAATCCATGAATATATTTTAAATTCATGAACATTTTCTATAATTCATGGTTTTGTAAATTCACAATGTTTTTTTAAATACTTGAACATATTTTAATTAAACTAATCCATTTAAAAAATATTTCATTTTTCTGAGCGAGCAGTGGGGCGAGCGGAAAAAAAGCTAACCGACCAAGAGGAATAGAGAGTCGAGCTAAGCAAGTAAGAGCTTGTGGACTGATCCATGTGAGTATTATAGCAGCAATTCAACGATTTTAGCGAGGAATAAGACCTCTCAAAAGTCTCAAACGACAACCACCAACTGGCACCGAGACCGACACGTGTAAGGACACCACAACGATGCACCAAAAAGCTTTAGATACTAAGCTCCCATGATTTGAAGCGCTCTAGTGCTTCGGGGATTGTGGGGTCATTGTGGGACCCGCATGTATGGTTATTTGTTGCCTAGATTTATTTCCCATCTCTCTTTAATTTTTTACAGGTTTTAATTCATTAGTGCTTACTAAAATATGTGAACATTAAAAAGAAAAATAAAATTCATTTTTAGCTTCATTAATATTTATTACATCCATGAATATTTTGTAGTTCACGGACATTTTTAAAGTTTGTGAATATTTTTAAAATTTGTAACTTGTTTAATTTGCAAACATTTTTTAATCCATGAATATATTTCAAATTCATGAACATTTTCTATAATTCATGGTTTTGTAAATTCGCAATTTTTTTAAAAAATACTTGAACATATTTTAATTAAACTAATCCATTTAAAAAAATCATTTTTCTGAGCGAGTAGTGGGGCGAGTGGAAAAAAATCTAACCGGTCGAGAGGAATAGGGAGTCAAGCTAAGCAAGTAAGAGCTTGTGGGCTGATCCATGTGAGTGTTATAACAGCAATTAAACGATTTTAGCGTGGAATAGGACCTCTCAAGAGGCTCAAACAACAACCACCAGCTGGCACCAAGACCGACAAGTGTAAAGACACCACAACGACACACCTAAAAACTTTAGATACTAAGCTCCCATGATTTGAAGCGCTTTGGTGCTTCGGGGATTGTGGTGTCGCTGTGGGACCCGCATGTAAGGTTATTTGTTGCTTAGTTTCATTTCCCGTCTCTCCCTAAATTTTTTTACAGGTTTTAATTCATGAGTGCTTACTAAATTTTGCGACCATTAAAAAGATCCTTTTTACATTTTTAGCTTCATTAATATTTATTACATCCATGAATATTTTATAGTTCACGGACATTTTTAGAGTTTGTGAACATTTTTAAAATTTGCAAACATTTTTTAATCCATGAATATATTTTAAATTAATGCACATTTTCTATAATTCATGGTTTTGTAAATTCACAATATTTTTTTAAAATACCTAAACATATTTTAATTAAACTAATCAATTGAAAAATTATTTCATTTTTCTGAGCGAGCAGTGGGGCGAGCGGAAAAAAAAGCTAACCGGCCGAGAGGAATAGGAGTCAAGCTACGCAAGTAAGAGTTTGTGGGCTGATCCATGTGAGTGTTATAGCAACAATTCAACGATTTTAGCGTGGAATAGGACCTCTCAAGAGGCTCAAACGACAACCACCAGCTGACACCGAGACCGACACGTGTAAAGACACCACAACTGTTGGGGAACGTAGCAGAAATTCAAAATTTTCCTACGTGTCACCAAGATCTATCTATGGAGAGACTAGCAACGAGGAGAAGGAGAGTGCATCTACATACCCTTGTAGATCGCTAAGCGGAAGCGTTCAAGTGAACGGGGTTGATGGAGTCATACTTGTCGTGATTCAAATCACCGATGACCAAGTGCCGAACGCACGGCACCTCCGCGTTCAACACACGTACAGCCCGGTGACGTCTCCCACGCCTTGATCCAGCAAGGAGAGAGGGAGAGGTTGAGGAAGATTCCATCCAGCAGCAGCACAACGGCGTGGTGGTGATGGAGGAGCGTGGCAATCCTGCAGGGCTTCGCCAAGCACCACAGAAGAGGAGGGAGAGAGAGATGCAGGGCTGCACCAACGAGAGATCGAATCGCGTGTTGTGGGCTGCCCAATGCCTCAATATATATAGGGAAGGGGAGGGGCTGCGCCCCCTCTAGGGTTCCCACCCCTAGGGGGGGCGGCAGCCCTAGATGGGGAACAAGGGTGGCGGCCAAGAGGGGATGGGAGAAGGAGGCGCACCAATATGGGCCCTAAGGCCCATATCCCATTAGGGTTTGCCCCTTTCCCACCTCTTAGGCGCCATGGGCTCTTGTGGGAGGCGCACCAGCCCACTAAGGGGCTGGTCCCTCACCACTCTTGGCCCACGCAACCTTCTGGGGTTGGTGGCCCCACTTGGTGGACCCCCGGGATCCTCCCGGTGGTCCCGGTACGTTACCGATAAACCCCGAAACTCTTCCGGTGACCAAAACTGGACTTCCCATATATAAATCTTTACCTCCGGACCATTCCGAAACTCCTCGTGACGTCCGGGATCTCATCCGGGACTCCGAACAACATTCGGTAACCACATAAAAACTTCCTTTACAACCCTAGCGTCATCGAACCTTAAGTGTGTAGACCCTACGGGTTCGGGAGACATGCAGACATGACCGAGACGTTCTCCGGTCAATAACCAACAGCGGGATCTGGATACCCATGTTGGCTCCCACATGTTCCACGATGATCTCATCGGATGAACCACGATGTCAAGGACTTAATCAATCCCGTATTCAATTCCCTTTGTCTATCGGTACGATACTTGCCCGAGATTCGATCGTCGGTATCCCGATACCTTGTTCAATCTCGTTACCGGCAAGTCTCTTTTACTCGTTCCGAAACACATCATCCCGTGATCAACTCCTTGATCACATTGTGCACATTATGATGATGTCCTACCGAGTGGGCCCAGAGATACCTCTCCGTTTACACGGAGTGACAAATCCCAGTCTTGATTCGTGCCAACCCAACAGACACTTTCGGAGATACCCGTAGTGCACCTTTATAGTCACCCAGTTACGTTGTGACGTTTGGTACACCCAAAGCACTCCTACGGTATCCGGGAGTTGCACAATCTCATGGTCTAAGGAAATGATACTTGACATTAGAAAAGCTTTAGCATACGAACTACACGATCTAGTGCTATGCTTAGGATTGGGTCTTGTCCATCACATCATTCTCCTAATGATGTGATCCCGTTATCAACGACATCCAATGTCCATGGTTAGGAAACCATAACCATCTATTGATCAACGAGCCAGTCAACTAGAGGCTCACTTGGGACATGGTGTTGTCTATGTATCCACACATGTATCTGAGTTTCCTATCAATACAATTATAGCATGGATAATAAACGATTGTCATGAACAAGGAAATATAATAATAATCAATTTATTATTGCCTCTAGGGCATATTTCCAACAGTCTCCCACTTGCACTAGAGTCAATAATCTAGTTCACATCGCCATGTGATTAACACTCACAGGTCACATCGCCATGTGACTAACACCCAAAGAGTTCTGGGTTTGATCATGTTGCTTGTGAGAGAGGTTTTAGTCAACGGGTCTGAACCTTTCAGATCCGTGTGTGCTTCACAAATCTCTATGTCATCTCCTAGATGCAGCTACCACGTTCTATTTGGAGCTATTCCAAATAACTGTTCTACTATACGAATCCAGTTTACTACTCAGAATAATCTGGATTAGTGTCAAAGTTTGCACCGACGTAACCCTTTACGACGAACTCTTTTACCACCTCCATAATCGAGAAAATTCCTTAGTCCACTAGTTACTAAGGATAACTTTGACCGCTGTCCTGTGATCCATTCTTAGATCACTCTTGTACCCCTTGACTGACTCATGGCAAGGCACATTTCAGGTGCGGTACACAGCATAGCATACTGTAGAGCCTATGTCTTAAGCATAGGGGACGACCTTCGTCCTTTCTATTCTGCCGTGGTCGAGCTTTAAGTCTTAACTTCATACCTTAGAACTCAGGCAAGAACTCCTTCTTTGACTGATCCATCTTGAACACCTTCAAGATCATGTCAAGGTATGTGCTCATTTGAAAGTACCATAAAGCGTTTTGATCCATCCTCATAGATCTTGATGCTCAATGTTCAAGTAGCTTAATCCAGGCCTTCCATTGAAAAACACTTTCCAAATAACCCTATATGCTTTCCAGAAATTCTATGTCATTTCTGATCAACAATATGTCAACAACATATACTCATCAGAAATTATATAGTGCTCCCACTCACTTCTTTGGAAATACAAGTTTCTCATAAACTTTGTATACACCCAAAGTCTTTGATCATCTCATCAAAGCATACATTCCAACTCCGAGATGCTTACTCCAGTCCTTAGAAGGATTGCTGGAGCTTTGCATACTTATTAGCATCTTTCAGGATTGACAAAACCTTCCGGTTGTATCACATACAACCTTTCCTCAAGAAAATCGTCGAGGAAACAATGTTTTGACATCCTATCTGCAAGATTTCATAAATAATGCAGTAATCGCTAATATAATTCCAACAGACTCTTAGCATCGCTACGAGTGAGAAAGTCTCATCATAGTCAACTCCTTGAACTTGTCGGAAAACATCTTAACGACAAGTCGAGCTTTCTTAATGGTGACATTTACCATCATTGTCCGTCTTCCTTTTAAACCCATATGTACTCAACAGCCTTACGACCATCAAGTAGTTCTTCCAAAGTCTACACTTTGTTTTATATATGGATCCTCTCTCGGATTATATGGCCTCAAGCCATTTATCGGAATCCAGGCCCACCATCGCTTCTCCATAGCTCGTAGGTTCATTGTTGTCTAGCAACATGACTTCCAAGACAGGATTACGTACCACTCTGAAGTAGTACGCATCCTTGTCATCCCACGAGGTTTGGGAGTGACTTGATCCGAAGTCTCATGATCAATATCATAAGCTTCCACTTCAATTGGTGTAGGTGCCACAGGAACAACTCTTTGTGCCCTGCTATACACTAGTTGAAGTAACGGTTTAATAACCTCATCAAGTCTCCACCATCCTCCCACTCAATTCTTTCGAGAGAAACTTTTCCTCGAGAAAGGACCCGATTCTAGAAATAATCCTTTATTGCTTTCGGATCTGAGACAGGAGGTATACCCAACTGTTTTTGGGTTGTCCTATGAAGATGCATTTATCCGCTTTGGGTTCGAGCTTATCAGCCTGAAACTTTTTCACATAAGCGTCGCAGCCCCAAACTTTTAAGAAATGACAGCTTAGGTTTCTCTAAACCATAGTTCATACGGTGTCATCTCATCGGAATTACGTGGTGCCCCTTTTAAAGTGAATGTGGTTGTCTCTAATGCTTAACCCATAAACTATTGTGGTAATTCGATAAGAGACATCATGGTATGCATCATATCCAATAGGGTGCAGTTATGATGTTCGGACACACCATCACACTATGGTGTTCCAGGCTGTATTAGTTGTGAAATAATTTCCACAATGTCTTAATTCTGTGCCAAACTCGTAATTCAGATATTCATCTCTATGATCATATCATAGATATTTTATCCTCTTGTCACGACGATCTTTCAACTTCACCCTGAAATTACTTGAACCTTTCAATAATTCAGACTCGTGATTCATCAAGTAAATATACTCAACATCTATTCTAATCATCTGTGAAGTAAGAACATAACGATATCCACTACACGCCTCAGCACTCATTGGACTGCACACATCAAAATGTATTAATTCCAACAATTTGCTTTCTAGTTCCATTTTACTGAAACCGAGGCTTTCAGTCATCTTGCCCATGTGGTATGATTTGCATGTCTCAAGTGATTCAAAATCAAGTGAGTCCAAACGGTCCATTTGCATGGAGTTTCATGCATACACACCAATAGACATGGTTCGCATGTCTCAAACTTTTCAAAAACGAGTGAGCCCAAAGATCCATCAACATGGAGCTTCTTCATGCGTTTTATACCGATATGACTTACGTGGCAGTGCCACAAGTAGGTGGTACTATCATTACTATCTTTTGGCATGTACATGTGTATCACTACGATCGAGATTCAATGAACCATTCATTTTAGGTGTAAGACCATTGAAGGTATTATTCAAATAAACAGAGTAACCATTATTCTCCTTAAATGAATAACCGTATTGCGATAGACATAATCCAATCATGTCTATGCTCAACACAAACACCAATCTCGATGGTAGAAGGAGCGTACGATATTTGATTATATCAACATTGGAAACACTTCCAACACATATCATCAGCTCACCTTTAGCTAGTCTCCGTTTATTCCGTAGCTTTTATTTCGAGTTACTAACACTTAGCAACCGAACCGGTATCTAATACCCTGGTGCTACTAGGAGTACTAGTAAAGTACACATTAACATAATGTATATCCAATATACTTCTATCGACCTTGCCAGCCTTCTAATCTTCCAAGTATCTAGGGTAATTCTGCTCTAGTGGTTGTTCCCCTTATTACAGAAGCACTCAGTCTCGGGTTTGGGTTCAACCTTGGGTTTCTTCACTAGAGCAGCAGCTGAATTGCCGTTTCATGAAGTGTCCCTTCTTGCCCTTCTTTGAAACTAGTGGTTTCACCAACCATCAACAATTGACGCTCCTTCTTGATTTCTACTTTTGCGGTGTCAAACATCGCGAATATCTCAAGGATCATCATATATGTCCCTGATACATTATAGTTCATCACGAAGCTCTAGCAGCTTGGTGGTAATGACTTCGGAGAAACATCATTATCTTATCTGGAAGATCAACTCCCACTTGATTCAAATGATTGTTGTACTCAGACAATCTGAGCACAAGCTCAACAATTGAACTTTTCTCCCTTAGTTTGCAGGCTAAGAAAATCGTCGGAGGTCTTATACCTCTTGACGTGGGCACGAGCCTGAAATCCCAATTTCATCCCTCAAAACATCTTATATGTTTCGCGACGTTTCAAAAACGTCTTCGGTGCCTCAACTCTAAACCGTTTAACTGAACTATCACGTAGTTATCAAAACGTGTATGTCAGATGTTCACAACATCCACAGACAACGTTCGAGGTTCAGCACACTGAGCGGTGCATTAAGGACATAAGCCTTCTAAGAAGCAATGAGGACAATCCTCAGTTTACGGACCTAGTCCGCACAATTGCTAATATCAACTTTCAACTAATTTTCTCTAGGAACATATCTAAACAGTAGAACTAAAGCGCGAGCTACGACATAATTTGCAAAATCCTTTTGACTATGTTCAGGATAATTAAGTTCATCTTATGAACTCCCACTCAGATAGACATCCCTCTAGTCATCTAAGTGATTACATGATCCGAGTCAACTAGGCCGTGTCCGATCATCACGTGAGACGGACTAGTCAACATCGGTGAACATCTTCATGTTGATCGTATCTTCTATACGACTCATGCTCGACCTTTCGGTCTTCTGTGTTCCGAGGCCATGTCTGTACATGCTAGGCTCGTCAAGTTAACCCTAAGTGTTTCGCGTGTGTAAATCTGTCTTACACCCGTTGTATGTGAACGTTAGAATCTAACACCCGATCATCACTTGGTGCTTCGAAACACGAACTGTCGCAACGGTGCACAGTTAGGGGAGAACACTTCTTGAAATTTTTGTAAGGGATCATCTTATTTACTACCGTCGTTCTAAGCAAATAAGATGTATAAACATGATAAACATCACATGCAATCAAATAGTGACATGATATGGCCATCATCACTTTGCTCCTCTTGATCTCCATCTTCGAGGCTCCATGATCATCATCGTCACCGGCATGACACCATGATCTCCATCATCATGATCTCCATCATCGTGTCTTCATGAAGTTGTCACGTCATCTATTACTTCTACTACTATGGCTAACGCTTTAGCAATAAAGTAAAGTAATTACATGACGTTTATATTGACTCGCAGGTCATAAATAAATAAAGACAACTCCTATGGCTCCTGCCGGTTGTCATACTCATCGACATGCAAGTTGTGATTCCTATTACAAGAACATGATCAATCTCATACATCACATATATCATTCATCACATCCTTTGGCCATATCACATCACATAGCATACCCTGCAAAAACAAGTTAGACGTCCTCTAATTGTTGTTTGCATGTTTTACGTGGCTGCTATGGGTTTCTAGCAAGAACGCTTCTGTGACGCCCCCGATTTAATCGTACACTAAAAACGTGTACGATCAAGATCAGGGACTCACGGGAAGATATCACAACACAACTCTACAAATAAAATAAGTCATACAAGCATCATATTACATGCCAGGGGCCTCGAGGGCTCGAATACAAGAGCTCGATCATAGACGAGTCAGCGGAAGCAACAATATCTGAGTACAGACATAAGTTAAACAAGTTTGCCTTAAGAAGGCCAGCACAAACTGGGATACAGATCGAAAGAGGCGCAGGCCTCCTGCCTGGGATCCTCCTAACTACTCCTGGTCGTCGTCAGCGGGCATCACATAGTAGTAGGCACCTCCGGTGCAGTAGGAGTCGTCGTTGAAGGTGGCTTCTGGCTCCTGGGCTCCAACATCTGGTTGCGACAATCAGGTAGAAGGGATAGGGGGAAAAGAGGGAGAAAGCAACCGTGAGTACTCATCCAAAGTACTCGCAAGCAAGAAGCTACACTACATATGCATGGGTAAATGTGTAAAGGGCCATATCGGTGGACTGAACTGCAGAAAGCCAGAATAAGAGGGGGATAGCTAATCCTTTCGAAGACTACGCTTCTGGTAGCCTCCGTCTTGTAGCATGTAGAAGGGAGTAGACTGAAGTCCTCCAAGTATCATCGCATAGCATAATCTTAACCGATGATCCTCCCCTCGTTGCCCTGTGAGAGAGCGATCACCGGTTGTATCTGGCACTTGGAAGGGTGTGTTTTATTAAGTATCCGGTTCTAGTTGTCATAAGGTCAAGGTACAACTCCAAGTCGTCCTGTTACCGAAGATCACAGCTATTCGAATAGATTAACTTCCCTGCAGGGGTGCACCACATACCCCAACACGCTTGATCCCATTTGGCCGGACACACTTTCCTGGGTCATGTCCGGCCTCGGAAGATCAACACGTCGCAGCCCCACCTAGGCACAACAGAGAGGTCAGCACGCCGGTCTAAACCTAAGCGCACAGGGGTCTGGGCCCATCGCCCTTAGCACACCTGCACGTTGCGTACGCGGCCGGAAGCAGAACTAGCCCCCTTAATACAAGAGCAGGCTTACGTTCCAATCCGACGCGCGCCACTCAGTCGCTGACGTCACGAAGGCTTCGGCTGATACCACGACGCCGGGATACCCATAACTACTCCCGCGTAGATGGTTAGTGCGTATAGACCAAATGGCCAAACTCAGATCAAATACCCAGATCTCGTTAAGCGTGTTAAGTATCCGCGAACGTCGACCAGGGCCAGGCCCACCTCTCTCCTAGGTGGTCTGAACCTGCCCTGTCGCTCCGCCTCAAAGATCCACTCGCGGGTGCGCCTCAAGCCGACCCGTCTTTAGTCACCACATGTATCATGTATAAAGTATATAGTATATACCCGTGATCAACTCCCGAGTGATCACGGCCCGATAGTATAGCATGGCAGACGGACAAGGATGTAGGGCCACTGATGAAAAACTAGCATCCTATATTAAGCATTAGGATTGCAGGTAAGGTAACAACAGTAGTAGCAAGGACAGGCTATGCATCAGTATAGGATTAACGGGAAGCAGTAACATGCTACACTACTCTAATGCAAGCAGTATAGAGAAGAGTAGGCGATATCTGGTGATCAAAAGGGGCGGGGGCTTGCCTGGTTGTTCTGGCAGGAGAGAGGGGTCGTCAACTCCGTAGTCGTACTGGGTAGCAGCGGCGTCGGTCTCGGCGTCTAGCGAGAGAAGAGGGGGAAGAAACAATAAATATAATGCAAACAAATGCATGACGATGCATGACATGACAAGTATCGGTGCTAGGGGTGCCCTATCGCGGTATGAGGTGATACCGGTGAAGGGGGGGAAACATCCGGGAAAGTATCCCCGGCGTTTCGTGTTTTCGGGCAGAGGAGCCGGAGGGGGAAAGTTGCGAGTTCGATAGGTTAGGGAGGTGTGGCGGACGAACGGGTTGCGTATCCGGAATCGTCTTGCCGTTCTGAGCAACTTTCATGTACAAAGTTTTTCAATCCGAGCTACGGTTTATCTTATATTAATTTTAAAAGATTTAAATCAATTTTAGGATTTATTTAATTAATTTAACCAATATTATCCAGAATAGTGTCTGCTGACGTCATCATGACGTCAGCAGTCAACAGAGAGTTGACTGGGTCAATCTGACGTGTGGGTCCCGCATGTCATACACTGTTTACTCTAATTAGGATCTAACTAATCTAATCACAGTTTAATTAACTCACAATACTTAATTAGGTTAACTAAACAAGATTAATTAAGTTAATTAATTCACTAATTAATTAATTAATTAATTATTAATTAATATATTTTTTTAATTCCCTTTTTTTTGTTCTGTTTTTTTTATCGTTCTGGGGCCGGGCCCCACATGTCAGTGGCCCAAAGGGCCACAGCGATTCGGGCGCGCGGGTTCCGGGCGCAGGCACCCAGCCCGATTGGCAAATGCCCAGATGGGCAGGGGGGCCGGCCACGGGCATGGCAAGCCCGGCCGCCTGGGACGACAGCGGCAGCGGCGAGGCGAGGCGGGGCGATGGCGCGGGCGGCGGAGGAGCAGAGCAACGGAGCAAGGCCGAGCGCGGCGGCCGCGGCAGGGGAGCCGCACGGGGAAGCGGGGAGGGGCCGGGGGCGGGACGGCCCGGCGCGGGCGACGGTGGCGCCGGAGCGCGTCGAGCGGCGACGGCCGAGGCGACCTAGGGGGAGAGGAGGGCGAAGGGGGTAGCTCACGGGGGGGGAGTAGGGCAACGGGGCAGTGGGCTCGGGGGCGGTCGGGGAAGACCGGCGTGGAGGAGGACGAGGAGGCGTTCGGCGGCGACGGGGCGGTCCGGCGACGAGGGCGGCGGGCAACGAGGTCGGGGGCGCGGCGCTGGAACGGCGGCCTCGGCACGGGGCGAGGAGGAGGCCGAGGCACGCGGGGCGGTGGCAGCGGCACGGCGGCGTCCAGAGGAGGACGGGGAGCGCGGTGGCGGTGGCGATGGTGAACGGCGGCGGGGCGACGGGGATCGACGGCGGCGTCGGGCCGATGGGATCGGGGGGGTTCGCCCCAATCCAGATCGGGCAGAGGAGGGAGAGAGAGGAGTGTGAGGGGGGGAATGGGGATCGTGCTAGGGTTCGGTGCCCCCACGGGGTTATAGGCCAGGGGAGGGAGTGGGCCGGCCTGGCAGGCCACTGGCCGGGCCGAGGGGGGGGGGGCGGCCCGTTCGGTCGGCTGAGGCCAGCTGGGCCACTTGGCCCAGCGGGGGGGGGGCTTTTTCCCTTTTTTTGTTAGTTTAGTTTAGTTTTTTTTATTTTCTTTTCTGTTTTAATTCATTTTAAGTATTTAGGTCTTTTACAAAGGCATGGATCCCACACCATAAATTCCTAGGCATTTATTTGCACACCCCGAACATTTTGTCTTAAATTTTGAAAAGTTTTTATTCTTTGGTTGATTTTGAATTTGAATTTGAATCAGTTTCGAACTAGCACGAGACTAGGAACAGTAATCGAGGTGACGTGGCATCATTAGCAGAGGTTCACTGTAGCTTAATTACCCGGGCGTTACAAAACTCCTCCACTACAAGAAATCTCGTCCCGAGATTTTAGGAGATTGAAGGAAACAAAGCGGGGTATTCATCACGCAGGCGATCCTCGCGTTCCCAAGTGGCTTCGTCTTCAGAGTGATTCGACCACTGGACTTTGAGGAATTTGATCGCCTTCTGACGTGTGCGGCGTTCAGCTTGGTCAAGAATGCGGACCGGATGCTCTTTATAAGAGAGGTCCTGTTGCAATTCGAGCACTTCATGATCCACCGCTCAGATTGGATCCTTGAAGCAACGGCGGAGTTGTGACACATGGAACACATCGTGAACCTGAGAAAGGTTCGGCGGAAGCTCCAGTTGATATGCCACCTTTCCACGCCTTTCGAGAATAGTGAAGGGACCAATATAGCGGGGAGCTAACTTTCCTTTGATCCCGAAGCGGTGTGCACCCTTCATTGGTGTAACTCGAAGATAAGCCTTTTCGCCAGGTTGATAGACCATGTCTTGGTGATGACGGTCATACTGACTTTTCTGACGTGACTGAGCAGTCTTGAGATTATCGCGAATAATGCGAACTTGTTCTTCGGCCTGTTGTATAATATCCGGACCAAAGAGTGGACGTTCCCCAGTTTCTGACCAGTTCAGAGGGGTTCGACACTTTCGTCCATATAGCACTTCGAAGGGGGACATCTTTAGACTAGCTTGATAGCTATTATTATAAGAGAACTCGGCATATGGAAGAGATTCCTCCCATTTCTTGCCGAATGAGATTACACAAGCTCGAAGCATGTCTTCGAGAACTTGATTGACACGTTCAACCTGTCCTTGCGACTGAGGATGGAACGCAGTACTGAACGACAGATGAGTCCCCATAGCTTCTTGGAAACTCGCCCAAAACCTTGAAGTGAATAAGCTGCCACGGTCTGAACTGATAACCAGTGGGATACCGTGAAGTGAAACAATTCTAGCCATGTAGAGAGTAGCAAGCTGACTAGCAGTGATTGTCTCTTTGACCGCCAGGAAATGGGCAACTTTGGAAAGCCGGTCAATGACGACAAGAATAGCATCATTACCTTTCTGCGATTTGGGAAATCCAGTGACGAAGTCCATTTCAACATGGTCCCATTTCCATTCAGGAATAGAGATAGGTTGCAGAGTTCCAGCAGGCCTTTGATGCTCTGCTTTGATTCGGCGACAAACGTCACACTCAGCAACATAACGAGCAATGTCCTGCTTCATATTAGACCACCAGAATCTTTGACGAATATCCTGGTACATCTTTGTACTACCAGGATGGATGGACAGAGGCGTATCATGGGCTTCTTGCATAACCCTTTTAGTCTTATCCAGGTTTTTCTTCGAACATGGTACCACTAAGCGGCCTTTGAAATACAAGGCGCCATCGTCGGCGATCGTGAAGAATGAGGGCTTCCCCCTTTTGAGGTCGCGCTTAATCTTGAGGACTTCATCGTCACACTTCTGTATCCATTTGATGGTGTCCACAAGATCTGGTTTCGCAACCAGGGTATTGAGAGAACCCTTGGAAACAACATGGAGGTTCTGTTTGGGGAAACCTTCGGGAGGGGGAGCGAGTGATCCCGGGGGAACAATATGGAGGTTCAGCCCTCTAAATTCTTCGACAAGCGAGGGCTGAACTTTGTGGACCTGGAGATGGTTGCAGTAAGACTTGCGGCTCAAGGCGTCAGCCATTACATTAGCCTTGCCGGGGGTATAGGATATACCCACGTCAAAGTCTGCAACAGTCTCCATCCATATCTGCTGGCGTAGGTTCAAATCTGGCTGAGTAAACAGATACTTCAGACTTTGATGGTCGGTGAAGATCTCGCAATGATTACCGAGAAGGTAATGTCGCCACTGCTTCAGTGCATGAATGACAGCAGCAAGCTCGAGGTCGTGAACTGGGTAGTTTTCTTCGTGAGGGCGCAGTTGACGAGAGGCATAAGCAATCACTCTGCGCTCCTGCATTAGGACACAGCCTAATCCTTGACGGGAAGCGTCGCAGTAAATGACGAAGTCCTTCTTAGTATCAGGTGGAGCAAGTACGGGGGCAGAAGTCAACTTGTCTTTGAGCGCCTGGAAACTTTCCTGACACTTGTCTGTCCAGTCAAACTTGACACCCTTATGCAACAGATTAGTCAGGGGCCTGGCAATCTTGGAGAAGTTCTCGACGAATCGACGGCAATAGCTGGCGAGACCGAGGAAACTTCGGACTTGCTTCACATTCTTCGGAGGAGTCCAATCGAGAATAGCCTGAACTCGTTCAGGGTTGACGGCAATACCATTCTTGGAGATGACATGCCCAAGATAGGTTACTTCGGGGAGCCAGAATTCACACTTGGAATACTTAGCATAGAGTTGATGCTCTCGAAGTTTTTCCAGCACAAGACGAAGATGTTCAGCATGTTCCTCCTTGTTCTTGGAAAATACAAGGATATCGTCCAAATAAACCACGACGAACTTGTCGAGGTAATCCATGAATATATAATTCATCAGACGAGAGAAGGTGGCTGGAGCATTCGTTAAACCGAATGACATGACGGTGTACTTGTATGATCCATACCGAGTCACGAAGGCAGTTTTTGGGATGTCCTCTTCACGAACACGGATCTGGTGGTAACCCAACCTCAAGTCGAGTTTGGAGAACACTGATGAGCCAGCCAGTTGATCATAAAGATCATTGATCCGAGGAAGAGGATATTTATTCTGAATGGTAGCTTGGTTTATAGGACGGTAGTCTTGGACTAATCGGTTTGTCCCATCCTTTTTCTTAACAAAGAGAGAAGGTGCTCCCCAAGGAGAGAAACTAGGACGAATGAAACCTTTGACAAGAGATTTGTCGATTTCCTCCTTAAGCTCAATGAGTTCATGCGGCGGCATCTTATAGGGTCGTTTGGCTATAGGGGTGGTGCCGGGTTTCAAGTCGATGATGAATTCGACAGCTCTAGCAGGGGGAATCCCTGGAAGTTCTTCTGGGAAGACATCTTGGAATTCACGAACGACGGGAATGTTTTCAATGCCCTCGAGTGGTGCAGCGTTCAACGCATTCAAGGCATAAAGACGTGCCTCGGCATTCTGAACTAGATGAGCTTGGTAAGCTATTATTTCGTCAGAAGGGTGTAGCAGATGGACGACCTTAGTGGCGCAAACTATAGAAGCAGTATGCGCTTTCAACCAATCCATTCCCAGAATGAGGTCGATGTTAGACGACTTCAGGATAATGGGAGAGGCATAGAATTCCAGCCCTTCGATTTCCACGGGGACATCGATGCCAACCAGTGAGGTTTGACATTGTCCCACGGGGGTTTTTACCAATACCGAAGCGTTCATCTCCTCACATTTAACGTCATGCTTGTATGCAAAATCTTCTGACATGAATGAATGCGATGCCCCTGAATCAAATAAAACAGATGCAGGTACTGAGTTTACGAGGAGTGTACCCATCACGGTAGCAGGCTGGTCTAGAACTTCATTGAGATCAACATGGTTGGCATGAACACGACCATAAGACTTGGCACTGTTGTTGCGAGGCTGGTTGCTTCCACGGCCAGTTGCTGGGAGGGCCAGTTGATTCTGGTTTTGATTGCAATCCCTAGCACGGTGACCTGGCTGACCACACTTGTAGCAGAGGCCATTATTGGGAGTGGGAACAGGAGCTTGTGGTGGTGGAGCTGGAAGTCTTGTCTGCCTAGTTGGAGCAGCAGGCAGACGAGGTGCAGCATAGGACTGCCTTGGGGCAGGTGCATCCGGCTGGTACATGCTGTTGGGGATCCATATCTTGCGCTTTTGCGAGGACGGGCCCGAAGATGAGCCCGTGTCACGGCTGCGCTTGTGAGAGCTCTGGTATTCCTGCAGACCAGTTTCGACGTTGATGGCTTTGTTCACCAGAGTGGCGAAATCAGCAAAGTCGTGCACTAGAAGTGCGAGCTTGATGTCAGCTTGAAGGCCATCACGAAACTTCTCCTGTCTGCGTGCATCAGTTGCGATGTCTTCTTCAGCATAGCGGGACAAGTCAAGAAACTCCCGCTGGTAAGCTTCCACAGTTTTATTGCCTTGGGTGAGGTTGCGGAACTCACGCTTCTTCCGGTCCATAACTCCCTGAGGAATGAAGCGAGCACGGAAGGCAGCTTGGAAGTCTGGCCAGGTGATGATTGTTCCAGCTGGCAGAGTACGCCTGTGGCTATCCCACCATTGAGCTGCGGGTCCTTTCAGGAAGAAGGAAGCAAAGGTGACATAGCTGGCAGGGGCTACATCAGCAGACTCCATCTCATAAGTGATGTCACGGAGCCAGTCATCAGCATCCAGAGGCTGAGTTGAGCTGCGGTACACGGTTGGGTTGAGGCGCATGAAATCCTGCAGAGTCACTTGGGTTGGCTGCTGGTTCATATTGGGGTGAGGAAACTGAGCCATAATATTCTCCATGAACTGACGGTTCAGCTCAAACTGTTGCATCATCCCAGCCATGTACTCAGGCGGTGGTGGGGCGTTGCCACCACGACCACGACCACGACCACCTGGTCTAACCATCCTGCTAATATATAACAGGGGTAGTTCAGTATTGAGAAATGTGCAAAGACGAGAATCATTCATGATGAAACACGCACAACGAAAGCAGCACGATAGATACTACATAGTAGTCAGCATATCTTACAAAAGAGATCATGCATGGAGTTCGTTACACAGAGTCTGGTACATAGACTAAGACATCACAGGCGGCACGCAGGCTCGCGGCGAATGCATCTAACACTAACAAGCAAGTCTACTTTAGTCCCACGCGGTACTGCGGAGGTAGCTGTAGCCTGAAAGCTGGTAGTGTGGCATCGGGTACACCACGTCGGCAACCTGGGGTCCGCGGGTACTCTGGTGCAGAACCTGACGCTCAAGTGGCAGAAGAGGACCAAGTGTAGGAGAGTAGCCTCCCACATCTGGCCAGCCGACGCCCTGAGGCATCACGGTCCTGGCAGGGTAGACCGCAGAACGCGACAGATTACCAGATCGGACAGAGGGGTGCAACAACGTCAGAGCACGATACAGGTGCTGACGGGTGGTGTACAACTCGTGGCGAAGAGCTCGGTTAGCTCTATCCAGCCCATCAGCATGCAGAACCAGGTTCTGATGGTAGAAGGGCTCTCGGGTGACAGTGGAGTAGGCAGCAGTGTAGTATCCCTCCGCACCAACATCGGATGCGATAGCAATGTGCCTGAAGGGGGAGGTATCCAACTCCTGATACTCTCCACGGAGACGTGTCAGAGCAGCATAAGCAGCATCGTGGACCGCCATATCGATAGTCACTCCAACACCATGAGCAGTGTGCAGCACGGTAGTGGAGTCATACTCCCGAGAGTAGAGGTGGACGATGGCACGGTACTGCTCCTGGTTGAAGTCCTGATACTCCTCATAGACGGTGTACTCAGGGTGCCAGCGATAACCCAGATAGGTCATCATCTCAACCAGCACAGCAGGTGATCCTGAGGCACCAATGGCCATCGTGTGGCGCACGACCTGCCTCGTGGGTTCCATCTGAAAACAAAGATGTTTTCACAGGAGTCAAATGACAATGTGGATAAAGTTCAAGTACTACTCTAAAGAATAACTAGGGCTTATCCAACTTTGGGGTGAATGTCGTAACGGGATCCTAGTGTCAGAGTTAGTAAATTCGTTTAACCCGAGTAGAAGAGAGTTTAGAGTCCCAGAGTAAAGGTCGAGGAGTAAAAGATCCTAGTACCACCCGATGGCGACGTGGGCCCGTAAGGCACACAGCCAAGTTAGTAAAAGTTTTTGCAATGTCTAGACTCGACTTCGGCCAAGGAGTGTGGAAGGGGGTTTCCTACAGGCAGTCGGCTCTGATACCAACTTGTGACGCCCCCGATTTAATCGTACACTAAAAACGTGTACGATCAAGATCAGGGACTCACGGGAAGATATCACAACACAACTCTACAAATAAAATAAGTCATACAAGCATCATATTACAAGCCAGGGGCCTCGAGGGATCGAATACAAGAGCTCGATCATAGACGAGTCAGCGGAAGCAACAATATCTGAGTACAGACATAAGTTAAACAAGTTTGCCTTAAGAAGGCCAGCACAAACTGGGATACAGATTGAAAGAGGCGCAGGCCTCCTGCCTGGGATCCTCCTAACTACTCCTGGTCGTCGTCAGCGGGCATCACATAGTAGTAGGCACCTCCGGTGCAGTAGGAGTCGTCGTTGAAGGTGGCTTCTGGCTCCTGGGCTCCAACATCTGGTTGCGACAATCAGGTAGAAGGGATAGGGGGAAAAGAGGGAGAAAGCAACCGTGAGTACTCATCCAAAGTACTCGCAAGCAAGAAGCTACACTACATATGCATGGGTAAATGTGTAAAGGGCCATATTGGTGGACTGAACTGCAGAAAGCCAGAATAAGAGGGGGATAGCTAATCCTTTCGAAGACTACGCTTCTGGTAGCCTCCGTCTTGTAGCATGTAGAAGGGAGTAGACTGAAGTCCTCCAAGTATCATCGCATAGCATAATCTTAACCGATGATCCTCCCCTCGTCGCCCTGTGAGAGAGCGATCACCGGTTGTATCTGGCACTTGGAAGGGTGTGTTTTATTAAGTATCCGGTTCTAGTTGTCATAAGGTCAAGGTACAACTCCAAGTCGTCCTGTTACCGAAGATCACGGCTATTCGAATAGATTAACTTCCCTGCAGGGGTGCACCACATACCCCAACACGCTTGATCCCATTTGGCCGGACACACTTTCCTGGGTCATGTCCGGCCTCGGAAGATCAACACGTCGCAGCCCCACCTAGGCACAACAGAGAGGTCAGCACGCCGGTCTAAACCTAAGCGCACAAGGGTCTGGGCCCATCGCCCTTAGCACACCTGCACGTTGCGTACGCGGCCGGAAGCAGAACTAGCCCCCTTAATACAAGAGCAGGCTTACGTTCCAATCCGACGCGCGCCACTCAGTCGCTGACGTCACGAAGGCTTCGGCTGATACCATGACGCCGGGATACCCATAACTACTCCCGCGTAGATGGTTAGTGCGTATAGACCAAATGGCCAAACTCAGATCAAATACCCAGATCTCGTTAAGCGTGTTAAGTATCCGCGAACGTCGACCAGGGCCAGGCCCACCTCTCTCCTAGGTGGTCTGAACCTGCCCTGTCGCTCCGCCTCAAAGATCCACTCGCGGGTGCGCCTCAAGCCGACCCGTCTTTAGTCACCACATGTATCATGTATAAAGTATATAGTATATACCCGTGATCAACTCCCGAGTGATCACGGCCCGATAGTATAGCATGGCAGACGGACAAGGATGTAGGGCCACTGATGAAAAACTAGCATCCTATATTAAGCATTAGGATTGCAGGTAAGGTAACAACAGTAGTAGCAAGGACAGGCTATGCATCAGTATAGGATTAACGGGAAGCAGTAACATGCTACACTACTCTAATGCAAGCAGTATAGAGAAGAGTAGGCGATATCTGGTGATCAAAAGGGGGGGGGGGCTTGCCTGGTTGTTCTGGCAGGAGAGAGGGGTCGTCAACTCCGTAGTCGTACTGGGTAGCAGCGGCGTCGGTCTCGGCGTCTAGCGAGAGAAGAGGGGGAAGAAACAATAAATATAATGCAAACAAATGCATGACGATGCATGACATGACAAGTATCGGTGCTAGGGGTGCCCTATCGCGGTATGAGGTGATACCGGTGAAGGGGGGGAAACATCCGAGAAAGTATCCCCGGCGTTTCGTGTTTTCGGGCAGAGGAGCCGGAGGGGGAAAGTTGCGAGTTCGATAGGTTAGGGAGGTGTGGCGGACGAACGGGTTGCGTATCCGGAATCGTCTCGCCGTTCTGAGCAACTTTCATGTACAAAGTTTTTCGATCCGAGCTACGGTTTATCTTATATTAATTTTAAAAGATTTAAATCAATTTTAGGATTTATTTAATTAATTTAACCAACATTATCCAGAATAGTGTCTGCTGACGTCATCATGACGTCAGCAGTCAACAGGGAGTTGACTGGGTCAATCTGACGTGTGGGTCCCGCATGTCATACACTGTTTACTCTAATTAGGATCTAACTAATCTAATCACAGTTTAATTAACTCACAATACTTAATTAGGTTAACTAAACAAGATTAATTAAGTTAATTAATTCACTAATTAATTAATTAATTATTAATTAATTAATATATTTTTTAATTCCCTTTTTTTGTTCTGTTTTTTTTATCGTTCTAGGGCCGGGCCCCACATGTCAGTGGCCCAAAGGGCCACAGCGATTCGGGCGCGTGGGTTCCGGGCGCAGGCACCCAGCCCGATTGGCAAATGCCCAGATGGGCAGGGGGGCCGGCCACGGGCATGGCAAGCCCGGCCGCCTGGGACGACAGCGGCAGCGGCGAGGCGAGGCGGGGCGATGGCGCGGGCGGCGGAGGAGCAGAGCAACGGAGCAAGGCCGAGCGCGGCGGCCGCGGCAGGGGAGCCGCACGGGGAAGCGGGGAGGGGCCGGGGGCGGGACGGCCCGGCGCGGGCGACGGTGGCGCCGGAGCGCGTCGAGCGGCGACGGCCGAGGCGACCTAGGGGGAGAGGAGGGCGAAGGGGGTAGCTCACGGGGGGGGGGGGGAGTAGGGCAACGGGGCAGTGGGCTCGGGGGCGGTCGGGGAAGACCGGCGTGGAGGAGGACGAGGAGGCGTTCGGCGGCGACGGGGCGGTCCGGCGACGAGGTCGGGGGCGCGGCGCTGGAACGGCGGCCTCGGCACGGGGCGAGGAGGAGGCCGAGGCACGCGGGGCGGTGGCAGCGGCACGGCGGCGTCCAGAGGAGGACGGGGAGCGCGGTGGCGGTGGCGATGGTGAACGGCGGCGGGGCGACGGGGATCGACGGCGGCGTCGGGCCGATGGGATCGGGGGGGTTCGCCCCGATCTAGATCGGGCAGAGGAGGGAGAGAGAGGAGTGCGAGGGGGGGAATGGGGATCGTGCTAGGGTTCGGTGCCCCCACGGGGTTATAGGCCAGGGGAGGGAGTGGGCCGGCCTGGCAGGCCACTGGCCGGGCCGAGGGGGGGGGCCCGTTCGGTCGGCTGAGGCCAGCTGGGCCACTTGGCCCAGCGGGGGGGGGGGGGGCTTTTCCCCTTTTTTTTGTTAGTTTAGTTTAGTTTTTTTTATTTTCTTTTCTGTTTTAATTCATTTTAAGTATTTAGGTCTTTTACAAAGGCATGGATCCCACACCATAAATTCCTAGGCATTTATTTGCACACCCCGAACATTTTGTCTTAAATTTTGAAAAGTTTTTATTCTTTGGTTGATTTTGAATTTGAATTTGAATCAGTTTCGAACTAGCACGAGACTAGGAACATTAATCGAGGTGACGTGGCATCATTAGCAGAGGTTCACTGTAGCTTAATTACCCGGGCGTTACAGCTTCTTACCTACGCAAAGACCACAACGTGATATGCCAATTGCTATTTACCCTTCATAAGGACCCTTTTCATTGAATCCGATCCGACTAAAGTGGGAGAGACAGACACCCGCCAGCCACCTAATGCAACTAGTGCATGTTAGTCGGTGGAACCGGTCTCACGTAAGAGTACGTGTAAGGTTGGTCCGGGCCGCTTCATCCCACGATGCCGCCGAATCAAGATAAGACTAGTAACGGCAAGCATATTGAACAAAATCAACGCCCACAACTACTTTGTGTTCTACTCGTGCATAGAATCTACGCAATAGACCTAGCTCATGATGCCACTGTTGGGGAACGTAGCAGAAATTCAAAATTTTCCTACGTGTCACCAAGATCTATCTATGGAGAGACTAGCAACGAGGGGAAGGAGAGTGCATCTACATACCCTTGTAGATCGCTAAGCAGAAGCGTTCAAGTGAACGGGGTTGATGGAGTCGTACTTGTCGTGATTCAAATCACCGATGACCAAGTGCCGAACGCACGGCACCTCCGCGTTCAACACACGTACAGCCCGGTGACGTCTCCCACGCCTTGATCCAGCAAGGAGAGAGGGAGAGGTTGAGGAAGACTCCATCCAGCAGCAGCACAACGGCGTGGTGGTGATGGAGGAGCGTGGCAATCCTGCAGGGCTTCGCCAAGCACCACAGAAGAGGTGGGAGAGAGAGATGCAGGGCTGCACCAACGAGAGATCGAATCGCGTGTTGTGGGCTGCCCAATGCCTCAATATATATAGGGAAGGGGAGGGGCTGCGCCCCCTCTAGGGTTCCCACCCCTAGGGGGGGCGGCAGCCCTAGATGGGGAACAAGGGTGGCGGCCAAGAGGGGATGGGAGAAGGAGGCGCACCAATATGGGCCCTAAGGCCCATATCCCATTAGGGTTTGCCCCTTTCCCACCTCTTAGGCGCCATGGGCTCTTGTGGGAGGCGCACCAGCCCACTAAGGGGCTGGTCCCTCACCACTCTTGGCCCACGCAACCTTCTGGGGTTGGTGGCCCCACTTGGTGGACCCCCGGGACCGTCCCGGTGGTCCCGGTACGTTACCGATAAACCCCGAAACTCTTCCGGTGACCAAAACAGGACTTCCCATATATAAATCTTTACCTCCGAACCATTCCGGAACTCCTCGTGACGTCCGGGATCTCATCCGGGACTCCGAACAACATTCGGTAACCACATACAAACTTCCTTTACAACCCTAGCGTCATCGAACCTTAAGTGTGTAGACCCTACGGGTTCGGGAGACATGCAGACATGACCGAGACGTTCTCCGGTCAATAACCAACAGCGGGATCTGGATACCCATGTTGGCTCCCACATGTTCCACGATGATCTCATCGGATGAACCACGATGTCAAGGACTTAATCAATCCCGTATTCAATTCCCTTTGTCTATCGGTACGATACTTGCCCGAGATTCGATCGTCGGTATCCCGATACCTTGTTCAATCTCGTTACCGGCAAGTCTCTTTTACTCATTCCATAACACATCATCCCGTGACCAACTCCTTGATCACATTGTGCACATTATGATGATGTCCTACCGAGTGGGCCCAGAGATACCTCTCCGTTTACACGGAGTGACAAATCCCAGTCTTGATTCGTGCCAACCCAACAGACACTTTCGGAGATACCCGTAGTGCACCTTTATAGTCACCCAGTTACGTTGTGACGTTTGGTACACCCAAAGCACTCCTACGGTATCCGGGAGTTGCACAATCTCATGGTCTAAGGAAATGATACTTGACATTAGAAAAGCTTTAGCATACGAACTACACGATCTAGTGCTATGCTTAGGATTGGGTCTTGTCCATCACATCATTCTCCTAATGATGTGATCCCGTTATCAACGACATCCAATGTCCATGGTTAGGAAACCATAACCATCTATTGATCAACGAGCCAGTCAACTAGAGGCTCACTAGGGACATGGTGTTGTCTATGTATCCACACATGTATCTGAGTTTCCTATCAATACAATTATAGCATGGATAATAAACGATTATCATGAACAAGGAAATATAATAATAATCAATTTATTATTGCCTCTAGGGCATATTTCCAACAACAACAACACACCAAAAAACTTCATTCTCATTTAGGGAATATATTGTCTCCAAGAAGAACGTGACACGACATACAAACGAAAAAAAACCTTCATAACGTAATTAAAACACAAGTCAGCACGGATAAAATCCAAACAAAACAACCGACCATAACAATCACTAGACAGATATTCCCTTCGTTCCTAAATATTTGTCTTTTTAGATATTTCAAATGGACTACCACATACGAATGTATATAGACATATTGTAGAGTGTAGATTCACTCATTTTGCTTCGTATGTAGTCATTTGTTGAAATATCTAGAAAGACAAATATTTAGGAACAAAGGGAGTATAGAAGAATTAATCCCACAAGTGAATAACGGCACGGCGAAGCGCGCGTTAGCCTCTAGACACAGTTGATGGTCCACCGGACTGAACCACGGATAGAGATTACACCCTGGATCCGAGATCTTAAGCATCATGTAAGCTTAGCTAGGGGACCCCATGGATTTTTCTAATTGATGGAACCCAACAAGTAGTTGCATACCATCATGAATTCGCTACGTCGAATGTGTAGAACACCCTTCAATAATTCTCCTCATGACCAAATGCCAGGGCAAGTGATCTAGCCTATTGGACAACGGGTCACCCCCTAGATGACTAGTTTTGAGATCAGTTTGATGATCGAGGGTCCTTGTTGTAATAATGTTAAATGAGCTTTGGGCATTGACCAAGAGGAGGTGAACCTACGTATTGTGAATGATTGGTGACACTAAGAAAGGATAACACGCGGGGTGAGCGCAATTCTATGGGCGATGGCTCTCGTCAAAACTGAAGGAAATATGCCCTAGAGGCAATAATAAAGTTATTATTTATTTCCTTATATCATAATAAATGTTTATTATTCATGCTAGAATTGTATTAACCGGAAACATAATACATGTGTGAATACATAGACAAACAGTATGTCACTAGTATGCCTCTACTTGAATAGCTCGTTGAATCAAATATGGTTAAGTTTCCTAGCCATAGACATGAGTTGTCATTTGATTAACGGGGTTACATCATTAGAGAATGACATGATTGACTTGACCCATTCCATTAGCTTAGCACTTGATCGTTTAGTATGTTGCTACTGCTTTCTTCATGACTTATACATGTTCCTATGACTATGAGATTATGCAACTCCCGTTTACTGGGGGGAACACTTTGTGTGCTACCAAACGTCACAACGTAACTGGGTGATTATAAAGGTGCTCTACAGGTTCTTCCAAAGGTACTTGTTGGGTTGGCGTATTTCGAGATTAGGATTTGTCACTCCGATTGTCGGAGAGGTATCTCTGGGCCCACTCAGTAATGCATATCACTATAAGCCTTGCAAGCATTGTAACTAATGAGTTAGTTGCGGGATGATGTATTATGGAACGAGTAAAGAGACTTGCCGGTAACGAGATTTAACTAGGTATTGAGATACCGACGATCGAATCTCGGGCAAGTAACATACCGATGACAAAGGGAACAACGTATGTTGTTATGCGATTTGACCGATAAAGATCTTCGTAGAATATGTCGGAGACAATATGAGCATCCAGGTTCCGCTATTGGTTATTGACCGGAGACGTGTCTCGGTCATGTCTACATTGTTCTCGAACCCGTAGGGTCCGCACGCTTAAAGTTCGATGACGATTATATTATGAGTTTATGTGTTTTGATGTACCGAAGGTAGTTCGGAGTCCCGGATGAGATCGGGGACATGATGAGGAGTCTTGAAATGGTCAAGACGTAAAGATCAATATATTGGATGACTATATTCGGACATCGGAAAGGTTCCGAGTGATTCGGGTATTTTTCGGGGTACCGGAGAGTTACGGGAATTCGTATTGGGCCTTAATGGTCCATACGGGAAAGGAGAAAAAGGCCTCAAAGGGTGGCCGCACCCCTCCCCATGGACTGGTCCGAATTTGACTAGGGAGGGGGGTGCCCCCCTTCCTTCCTTCTTCTTTTTCCTTCCCTTCTCCTACTCCAACAAGGAAAGGAGGAGTCCTACTCCCGGTGGGAGTAGGACTCCCCCCTTGGCGCGCCCTCCTTGGCCGGCCGCCTCTCCCCCCTTGCTCCTTTATATACGGGGGCAGGGGCACCTCTAGACACAACAATTGATCAAGTTAATCTTTTAGCCGTGTGCGGTGCCCCCCTCCACCATAGTCTACCTCGATAAAACTGTAGCGGTGCTTAGGCGAAGTCCTGCGTCGGTAGAACATCAACATCGTCACCATGCCGTCGTGCTGACGAAATTCTCCCTCAACACTCGACTAGATCGGATTTCGAGGGACGTCATCGGGCTGAACGTGTGCTGAACTCGGAGGTGCCGTACGTTCGGTACTTGATCGGTCGGATCGTGAAGACGTACGACTACATCAACCGCGTTGTGCTAACGCTTCCGCTTTCGATCTACGAGGGTACGTAGACAACACTGTCCCCTCTCGTTGCTATGCATCACCATGATCTTGCGTGTGTGTAGGATTTTTTTTGAAATTACTACGTTCCCCAACAGTGGCATCCAAGCCTGATTTTATGCGTAGATGTCATATGCACGAGTAGAACACAAGTGAGTTGTGGGCGATACAAGTCATACTGCTTACCAGCATGTCATACTTTGGTTCGGCGGTATTGTTGGATGAAGCGGCCCGGACCGACATTACGCGTACGCTTACGTGAGACTGGTTCTACCGACGTGCTTTGCACACAGGTGGCTGGCGAGTGTCAGTTTCTCCAACTTTAGTTGAACCGAGTGTGGCTATGCCCGGTCCTTGTGAAGGTTAAAACAACACCAACTTGAAAAACTATCGTTGTGGTTTTTATGCGTAGGTAAGAACGGTTCTTGTTAAGCCCAGTAGCAGCCACGTAAAACTTGCAACAACAAAGTAGAGGACGTCTAACTTGTTTTTGCAGGGCGTGTTGTGATGTGATATGGTCAAGAAATGATGCTAAATTTTATTGTATGAGATGATCATGTTTTGTAACCATGTTATCGGCAACTGGCAGGAGCCATATGGTTGTCGCTTTATTGCATGCAATGCAATCACCCTGTAATGCTTTACTTTATCACTAAGCGGGAGCGATAGTCGTAGAAGCATAAGATTGGCGAGACGACAACGATGCTACGATGGAGATCAAGGTGTCGCACCGGTGACGATGGTGATCATGGAGGTGCTTCGGAGATGGAGATCACAAGCACAAGATGATGATGGCCATATCATATCACTTATATTGATTGCATGTGATGTTTATCTTTTATGCATCTTATCTTGCTTTGATTGATGATACGTCTCCAACGTATCTATAATTTCTGATTGTTCCATGCTATTATATTATCTGTTTTGGATGTTTATGGGCTTTATTATACACTTTTATATTATTTTTGGGACTAACCTATTAACCTAGAGCCCAGTGCCAGTTTCTGTTTTTTCCTTGTTTTAGAGTATCGCAGAAAAGGAAAATCAAACGGAGTCCAATTGACCTGAAACTTCACGGAACTTATTTTTGGACCAGAAGAAGCCCACGGAGTACCGGAGTTGCACGAGGAGACTCCCGGGCTGCCCACGAGGGTGGAGGGCGCGCCCCCCTACCTCGTGGGCAGTCCGGAAGTCCACCGACGTACTTCTTCCTCCCATATATACCCATATACCCTAAAATGATCGAGAAGCACAATAGGTCGGGAGTTCCGCCGCCAGAAGCCTCCGTAGCCACCGAAAGCCAATCTAGACCCGTTCCGGCACCCTGCCGGAGGGGGGAATCCCTCTCCGGTGGCCATCTTCATCATCCCGGTGCACTCCATGACGAGGAGGGAGTAGTTCTCCCTCAGGGCTAAGGGTATGTACCACTAGCTATGTGTTTGATCTCTCTCTCTCATGTTCTTGAGGTGATACAATCTTGATGTATCGCGAGCTTTGCTATCATATTTGGATCCTATGATGTTTCTTCCCCCCTCTACTCTCTTGTAATGGATTGAGTTTCCCCTTTGAGGTTATCTTATCGGATTGAGTCTTTAAAGATTTGAGAACACTTGATGTATGTCTTGCCGTGCGTATCTGTGGTGACAATGGGATACCACGTGATTCACTTGATGTATGTTTTGGTGATCAACTTGCGGGTTCCACCCACGAACCTATGCATAGGGGTTGGCACACGCTTTCGTCGTGATTCTCCGGTAGGAACTTTGGGGCACTCTTTGAGATTCTATCTGTTGGTTGAATAGATGAATCTGAGATTGTGTGATGCATATCGTATAATCATACCCACGGATACTTGAGGTGACATTGGAGTATCTAGGTGACATTAGGGTTTTGGTTGATTTGTGTCTTAAGGTGTTATTCTAGTACGAACTCCAGGGCTGTTTGTGACACCTATAGGGATAGCCCAATGGATTGATTGGAAAGAATAACTTTGAGGTGATTTCGTACCCTACCATAATCTCTTCGTTTGTTCTCCGCCATTAGTGACTTTGGAGTGACTCTTTGTTTTATGTTGAGGGATAGTTATGTGATCCAATTATGTTATTATTGTTGAGGGAACTTGCACTAGCGAAAGTATGAACCCTAGGCCTTGTTTCAACACATTGCAATACCGTTTACGCTCACTTTTATCAATAGTTACCTTGCTGTTTTTATAATTTCAGATTACAAATACCTTTATCTACTATCCATATCGCACTTGTATCACCATCTCTTCACCGAACTAGTGCACCTATACAATTTACCATTGTATTGGGTGTGTTGGGGACACAAGAGACTCTTTGTTATTTGGTTGCAGGGTTGCTTGAGAGAGATCATCTTCATCCTACGCCTCCTACGGATTGATAAACCTTAGGTCATCCACTTGAGGGAAATTTGCTACTGTCCTACAAACCTCTGCACTTGGAGGCCCAACAATGTCTACAAGAAGAAGGTTGTGTAGTAGACATCAAGATCTTTTCTGGCGCCGTTGCAGGGGAGGTGAGTGCTTGAAGGTATATCTTTAGATCTTGCAATCGAGTCTTTTAGTTTCTTATTTTATCACTAGTTTAGTTTATAAAAGAAAACTATAAAAAATGGAATTGAGTTTGTCTCATACGCTTCACTTTTTTAATATATTTCGTAAGTATGATGGAAAGGATAATTGTGCTCAAATGCTAGAAGAAGAAATCTATAAAATGTTTGGCACTAAATATTTGAATGATGAGCATGATTGCAATGTTGTTAGTATGAATTCCTTGAATATCCATGATGCTAATGATATGGAAAGCCACAAGTTTGGGGAAGCTATGTTTGATGAAGATGATATTTTTTGTTCCCCATGTTTTGATGAGCAAATTTATTATGATGAAAGCATGCCTCCTATTTATGATGATTATATTGATGAAAGTGGATTTGGAGAGGTCATGACTTTATTTTGTGATGAATCCACTATTTCGGAAGAGGTTCCAATTGATTATGAGAACAAAGTTGCTATCTATGATGATTATTGTGATGACTTGTATGCTATAAAGAATAATGATATCCATGAATCTTGTCATCATGATTTTAGTTTTCAATTGGATTATGCCTCACATGATAATTATTTTGTTGAGTTTGCTCACACTATTATTCATGAGAAGAATTTTGCTTATGTGGAGAATAATAAAATTTATATGTTTGTAGATCATGAAAAGAATGATTTAGGTGCTGGTTATATTGTTGAGGGAGGAACATATGCTTGTAGGAATTGCAATAATATCAAGTTTCCTCCCTATGTGCTTAAAGTTTTGAAGTTATGCTTGTTTTACCCTCCTATGCTAGTTGATTATTGTTCCCACAAGTTGTTTGCTCACAAAATCCCTATGCATAGGAAGTGGGTTAGGCTTAAATGTGCTAGTCATATTCTTCATGATGCTCTCTTTATGTTTCAATTCTTATCCTTTATGTGAGCATCATTGAAATCATCATGCTTAGCTAGGGGCGTTAAATGATAGCGCTTGTTGGGAGACAACCCAATATTATTTTTGTTCCTTGCTTTTTGCTCCTGTTTAGTAATAAATAATTCAGCTAGCCTCTTCTTTATTCTTTTAATTAGTGTTTGTGCCAAGTAGAACCTTTGGGAAGACTTTGGGAAAGTCTTATTGATCATGCTGTAAAAAACAGAAATTTTAGCGCACACGAGAATTGCTGTCATTTTTATTTGGAGAGTGCTATTTAGTTAATTCTTTTTGAATATGATTAATCGATAAATTCCTCAGGTCCAGAAATTTATTTGAGAATTTTATGAGTTCAATAAGTATACGTTTGATCCAGATTACTACAGACTGTTCTGTTTTTGACAGATTCTGTTTTAGATGTGTTGTTTGCTTATTTTGATGAATCTATGAGTAGTATTGGAGGGTATGAACCATAAATAAGTTGGAATACATTAGATATTACACCAATATGAATTTAGAATGAGTTCACAACAGTACCTAAGTGGTGATTTATTTTCTTATACTAACGGAGGTTACGAGTTTTCTGTTAAGTTTTGTGTTGTGAAGTTTTCATGTTTTGGGTAAAGATCCGATGGGCTATGGAATAAGGAGTGGCAAGAGCCTAAGCTTGGGGATGCCCAAGGCACCCCAAGGTAATATTCAAGGACAACCAAAAGCCTAAGCTTGGGGATGCCCCGGAAGGCATCCCCTCTTCCGTCTTTGTTCATCGGTAACTTTACTTGGAGCTATATTTTTATTTACCACATGATATGTGTTTTGCTTGGAGAGTAAATTTATTTTGTTAGGGTTTGCTTTCTGTTATTTATAAAAATGATTTGCATCTTTTATTTCAATAAAAGTGGCATTGATAGCCTTTACTATGCCTATTTTAGAAGTTCACATGTTGCTGTTTGAAAACAGAAAGTTTACCACTGTTGCAATAATTCCCTAGAAAAGTAAGAATGTGATAAAATGTTGAAACCTTTTGCATATTAAGCTATAATAAATTTACTACAGTGGGAATTTTATTTCATAATTTTTGGATTTAGGGAAGTATGGATCTTGCTGCACTCTCTACAGACTATCCTGTTTAGGCAGATTGCTGTTATGTTTGCATTGTTTGCATATGTTTGCTTCTTTAATGATTCTATTTGAGGATAGGACTATTAAATATGCAGAGGCATTTAGTATGAAATGTTGAATAATAATTTTAGTGATTTTCTACAGTAGAGTATGATAAGGTTTTGGCAATGGTTTATACTAACTTATCTCACGTGTCCTTGTTGAGTTTTGTGTGGATGAAGCTTTTGAGATTTAGGGAGACCGTGATATGAGAGGAATTAAGGAGACACAAAAGCTCAAGCTTGGGGATGCCCAAGGCACCCCAAGATAATATCTCAAGAAGCCTCAAGCGTCTAAGCTTGGGGATGCCCCGGTTGGCATCCCACCTTTCTTCTTCAACAACTATCGGTTAGTATCGGTTGATCCTAAGTTTTTGCTTCTTCACATGATGTTTGCTATTCTTAGAATGCCATTTTCTTTTGCTTTTCCCGCTGTTTGAATAAAATACCAAGATCTAAAATTATTAAATGAGAGAGAGTCTTCACATAGTTGCATAATTATTCAACTACTCATTGATCTTCACTTATATCTTTCGGAGTAGTTTGTCAATTGCTCTAGTGCTTCACTTAGATTATTTTGAGAGTCTTAATAGAATGGTAATTTGCTTAAAATCCTAATATGCTAGGTATCAAAGAATAATAAAAACTTTCATATAAAGTGCATTGAATATTATGAGAAGTTTGATTCCTCATGATTGTTTTGAGATATAAAGATGGTGATATTAGAGTCATGCTAGTTGAGTAGTTGTGAATTTGAGAAATACTTGTGTTGAAGTTTGTGATTCCCGTAGCATGCATGTATGGTGAACCGTTATGTGATGAAGTCGGATCATGATTTATTTATTGATTGTCTTCCTTATGAGTGGAGGTCGGGGACGAGCGATGGTCTTTTCCTACCAATCTATCCCCCTAGGAGCATGCACGTAATACTTTGCTTTGATAACTAATAGATTTTTGCAATAAGTATGTGAGTTCTTTATGACTAATGTTGAGTCCATGGATTATACGCACTCTCACCCTTCCACCATTGCTAGCCTCTCTAATACCGCGCACCTTTCGCCGGTATCATACACCTACCATATCCTTCCTCAAAACAGCCACCATACCTACCTATTATGGCATTTCCATAGCCATTCCGAAATATATTGCCATGCAACTTTCCACAGTTTCGTTATTATGACATGCTTCATCATTGTCATATTTCTTTGCATGATCATGTAGTTGACATCGTATTTGTGGCAAAGTCGCCGTTCATAATTCTTCCATACATGTCACTCATGAGTCATTGCACATCCCGGTACACCGCCGGAGGCATTCATATAGAGTCATATTTTGTTCTAAGTATCGAGTTGTAATTCTTGAGTTGTAAGAAAAATAAAAGTGTGATGATCATCATTATTAGAGGATTGTCCCAGTGAGGAAAGGATGATGGAGACTATGATTCCCCCACAAGTCGGGATGAGACTCCGGACGAAAATAAATAAATAAAAGAGGCCAAAGAAGCCCAAAAAAAGAGAAAAGAGGCCATAAAAAAGAAAAAAGAGAAGGCCCAAATAAAAAAATGAGAGAAAAAAAGAGAAGGGGCAATACTACTATCCTTTTACCACACTTGTGCTTCAAAGTAGCACCATGATCTTCATGATAGAGAGTCTCCTATGTTGTCACTTTCATATACTAGTGGGAATCTTTCATTATAGAACTTGGCTTGTATATTCCAATGATGGGCTTCCTCAAAATGCCCTAGGTCTTCGTGAGCAAGCGAGTTGGATGCACACCCACTAGTTTCTTTTGTTGAGCTTTCATACATTTATAGCTCTAGTGCATCCGTTGCATGGCAATCCCTACTCACTCACATTGATATTTATTGATGCGCATCTCCATAGCCCGTTGATACGCCTAGTTGATGTGAGACTATCTTCTCCATTTTTGTCTTCTCCACAACCACCATTCTATTCCAACTATAGTGCTATGTCCATGGCTCACGCTCATGTATTGCGTGAATATTGAAAAGGTTTGAGAACATCAAAAGTATGAAACAATTGCTTGGCTTGTCATCGGGGTTGTGCATGATTTAAATATTTTGTGTGGTGAAGATAGAGCATAGCCAGACTATATGATTTTGTAGGGATAACTTTCTTTAGCCATGTTATTTTGGGAAGACATAGTTGCTTAGTTAGTATGCTTGAAGTATTATTGTTTTCATGTCAATATTAAACCTTTGTCTTGAATCTTATGGATCTGAATATTCTTGCCACAATAAAGAGAACTACATGGATAAATATGTTAGGTAGAATTCCACATCAAAAATTCTGTTTTTATCATTTACCTACTTGAGGATGAGCAGGAATTAAGCTTGGGGTTGCTGATACGTCTCCAATGTATCTATAATTTTTTATTGTTCCATGCTATTATATTATCTGTTTTGGATGTTTATGGGCTTTATTATACACTTTTATATTATTTTTGGGACTAAACTATTAACCTAGAGCCCAGTGCCAGTTTTTGTCTTTCCTTATTTTAGAGTATCGCAGAAAAGGAAAATCAAACGGAGTCCAATTGACTTGAAACTTCACGAAACTTATTTTTGGACCAGAAGAAGCCCACGGAGTACCGGAGTTGCACGAGGAGAGTCCCGGGCTGCCCACGAGGGTGGAGGGCGCGCCCACCCCCTGGGCGCACCCCCCTACCTCGTGGGCAGCCCGGAAGTCCACCGGCGTACTTCTTCGTCCCATATATACCCATATACCCTAAAACAATAGGGAAGCACAATAGACCGGGAGTTCCGCCGCCAGAAGCCTCCGTAGCCACCGAAAGCCAATCTAGACCCGTTCCGGCACCCTGTCAGAGGGGGGAATCCCTCTCCGGTGGCCATCTTCATCATCCCGGTGCACTCCATGACGAGGAGGGAGTAGTTCTCCCTCGGGGCTGAGGGTATGTACCAGTAGCTATGTGTTTGATCTCTCTCTCTCTCTCTCTCTCTCTCGTGTTCTTGAGGTGATACGATCTTGATGTATCGCGAGCTTTGCTATCATATTTGGATCCTATGATGTTTCTCCCCCCCTACTCTCTTGTAATGGATTGAGTTTCCCCTTTGAGGTTATCTTATCGGATTGAGTCTTTAAAGATTTGAGAACACTTGATGTATGTCTTGCCGTGTGTATCTGTGGTGACAATCGGATACCACGTGATTCACTTGATGTATGTTTTGGTGATCAACTTGCGGGTTCCGCCCACGAACCTATGCATAGGGGTTGTCACACGTTTTCGTCGTCATTCTCCGGTAGGAACTTTGGGGCACCCTTTGAGGTTCTATGCGTTGGTTGAATAGATGAATCTGAGATTGTGTGATGCATATCGTATAATCATAGCCACGGATACTTGAGGTGACATTGGAGTATCTAGGTGACATTAGGGTTTTGGTTGATTTGTGTCTTAAGGTGTTATTCTAGTACGAACTCTAGGGCTGTTTGTGACACATATAGGAATATCCCAACGGATTGATTGGAAAGAATAACTTTGAGGTGGTTTCGTACCCTACCATAATCTCTTCGTTTGTTCTCCGCTATTAGTGACTTTGGAGTGACTCTTTGTTGCATGTTGAGGGAGAGTTATGTGATCCAATTATGTTATTATTGTTGAGGGAACTTGCACTAGCGAAAGTATGAACCCTAGGCCTTGTTTCAACACATTGCAATACCATTTAAGCTCACTTTTATCAATAGTTACCTTGCTGTTTTTATAATTTCAGATTACAAATACCTTTATCTACTATCCATATCGCACTTCTATCACCATCTCTTTGCCGAACTAGTGCACCTATATAATTTACCATTGTATTGGGTGTGTTGGGGACACAAGAGACTCTTTGTTATTTGGTTGCAGGGTTGCTTGAGAGAGACCATCTTCATCCTACGCCTCCTACGAATTGATAAACCCTAGGTTATCCACTTGAGGGAAATTTGCTACTGTCCTACAAACCTCTGCACTTGGAGGCCCAACAATGTCTACAAGAAGAAGGTTGTGTAGTAGACATCAATTGATGGTAGCATTATAAGATGATCTCTCACTAAAATTTCAAGATAAAAAGTGTTCTCCCTAAGTATGCACCGTTGCCAAAGTTCGTCGTGCCCAGACACCACGTGATGATCGGGTGTGATAAGCTCTACGTCCATCTACAACGGGTGCAAGCCAGTTTTGCACACACAGAATACTCGGGTTAAACTTGACGAGCCTAGCATATGCAGATATGGCCTCGGAACACTGAGACCGAAAGGTCGAGCGTGAATCATATAGTAGATATGATCAACATAGTGATGTTCACCATTGAAAACTACTCCATTCCACGTGATGATTGGTTATGGTTTAGTTGATTTGGATCACGTGATCACTTAGATGATTAGAGAGATGTCTATCTAAGTGGGAGTTCTTAAGTGATATGATTAATTGAACTTTAATTTATCATGAACTTACTCCTGGTAGTATTAGCATATCTATGTTGTAGATCAATAGCTCCCCTGTTTTATTTTTGATATGTTCCTAGAGAAAACTAAGCTGAAAGATGTTAGTAGCAATGATGCAGATTGGATCCATGATCTGAGGTTTATCCTCATTGCTGCACAGAAGAATTATGTCCTTGATGCACCGCTAGGTGACAAACCTATTGCAGGAGCAGATGCAGATGTTATGAATGTTTGGCTAGCTCAATATGATGACTACTTGATAGTTTAGTGCACCATGCTTAAACGGCTTAGAATCGGGACTTCAAAAACGTTTTGAACGTCATGGACCATATGAGATGTTCGAGGAGTTGAAGTTAATATTTCAAGTAAATACCCGAGTTGAGAGATATGAAGTCTCCAACAGGTTCTATAGCTAAAAGATGGAGGAGAATAGCTCAAGCAGTGAGCATGTGCTCAGATTGTTTGGGTACTACAATCGCTTAATCAAGTGGGAGTTAATCTTCCAGATAAAATAGTGATTGACAGAATTCTCTAGTCACCATCACCAAGTTAGTAGAACTTCGTGATGAATTATAATATGCAAGGGATAACGGAAACGATTCCCAAGCTCTTCGTGATGCTGAAATCGACGAAGGTAGAAATCAAGAAAAGCATCAAGTGTTGATGGTAAACAAAATCACTAGTTTCAAGTAAAGGGACAAAGGGAAGAAAGGGGAACTTCAACAAGAACGGCAAGCAAGTTGCTGCTCAAGTGAAAAAACTCAAGTCTGGACCTAAGCCTGAAACTGAGTGCTTCTACTACAAAGGGACTGGTCACTGGAAGCGGAACTACCCCAAGTAATTGGCGGATAAGAAGGATGGCAAAGTGAACATAGATATATTTGATATACATGTTATTGATGTGTACTTTACTAGTGTTTATAGCAACCCCTCAGTATTTGATACTAGTTCAGTTGCTAAGAATAGTAACTCGAAACGGGAGTTGCAAAATGAATAGAGACTAGTTAAGGGTGAAGTGACGATGGGTATTGGAAATGGTTCCAAGATTGATATGATCATCATCGCACACTCCCTATACTTTCGGGATTAGTGTTAAACCTAAAATAAATGTTATTTAGTGTTTGCGTTGAGCATGAAGATGATTGGATCATGTTTATTGCAATACGGTTATTCATGTAAGTTAGAGAATAATTATTGTTCTGTTTACATGACTAAAACCTTCTATGGTCATACACCCAATGAAAATGGTTCGTTGGATCTCGATCGTGGTGATACACATTTTCATAATATTTAAGCCAAAAGATGCAAAGTTAATAATGATAGTGCAACTTATTTGTGGCACTACCATTTAGGTCATATTGATGTAAAGCGCATGAAGAAAATCCATGCTGATGGGCTTTTGGAATCACTTGATTATGAATCAGTTGATGCTTGCGAACCATGCCTCATGGGCAAGATGACTAAGACTCCGTTCTACGGAACAATGGAGCGAGCAACAAATTTGTTGGAAATCATACATACTGATGTATGTGGTCCGATGAATACTGAGGCTCGCGGCAGGTATCATTATTTTCTGATCTTCACAGATGATTTGAGCAGATATGAGTATATCTACTTGATGAAACACAAGTCTGAAACATTTGAAAAGTTCAAAGAATTTCAGAGTGAAGTGGAGAATCATCGTAACAAAAATAAAAAGTTTCTACGATATGATCGCAAAAGTAAAATATTTGAGTTACGAGTTTGGCCTTCAGTTAAAACAATGTGAAATAGTTTCACTACTCACGCCACCTAGAACACCATAGTGTAATGGTGTGTCCGAACGTCGTAACCGTACTTTATTAGATATGGTGCGATCTATGATGTCTCTTACCGATTTGCCACTATCGTTTTGGGGTTATGCATTAGAGACAGCTACATTCACGTTAAATAGGGCACCATCTAAATCCGTTGAGACGACACCATATGAACTATGGTTTGGCAAGAAACCTAAGTTGTCATTTCTTAAAGTTTGAGGTTGCAATGCTTATGTGAAAAAGTTTCAACCTGATAAGCTCAAACCCAAATCGGAGAAGTGCGTCTTCGTAGGATACCCAAAAGAAAATGTTGGGTACACCTTCTATCACAGATCCGAAGGCAAGACATTCGTTGCTAAGAATGGATCCTTTCTAGAGAAGGAGTTTCTCTCGAAAGAAGTGAGTGGGAGGAAAGTAGAACTTGATGAGGTAAATGTACCTGCTCCCTTATTGGAAAGTTGTTCATCACAGAATTCTGTTCCTGTGACTACTGCACCAATTAGTGAGGAAGCTAATGATGATGATCATGTAACTTCAGATCAAGTTACTACCGAACCTTGTAGGTAAACCAGAGTGAGATCCGCATCAGGGTGGTACGGTAATCCTGTTCTGGAGGTCATGTTACTTGACCATGATGAGCCTACGAACTATGAGGAAGCGATGATGAGCCCAGATTCCACGAAATGGCTTGAGGCCATGAAATCTGAGATGAGATCCATGTATAAGAACAAAGTATGGACTTTGATTGACTTGCCCAAAGATCGGTGAGCCATTGAGATTAAATGGATCTTCAAGAGGAAGACGGACGCTGATAGTAGTGTTACTATCTACAAAGCTAGAATTGTCGCAAAAGGTTTTCGACAAGTTCAAGGTATTGACTACGATGAGAGTGTCTCACTCGAATCTATGCTTAAGTCTGTCCGAATCATGTTAGCAATTGCCACATTTTATGAAATCTGGCAAATGGATTAACAAAACTACATTCCTTAATGGATTTATGATGACCCACAAGTATAGGGGATCTATCGTAGTCCTTTCGATAAGTAAAGAGTGTCGAACCCAACGAGGAGAAGAAGGAAATGATAAGCGGTTTTCAGCAAGGTATTCTCTGCAACTACTGAAATAAGTGGTAACAGATAGTTTTGTGATAAGATAATTTGTAACGAGCAACAAGTAACAAAAGTAAATAAAGTGCAGCAAGGTGGCCCAATCCTTTTTGTAGCAAAGGACAAGCCTGGACAAACTCTTATATAAGGAAAAGCGCTCCCGAGGACACCTGGGAATATCGTCAAGCTAGTTTTCATCACGTTCATATGATTCGCGTTTGGTACTTTGGTAATTTGACATGTGGGTGGACCAGTGCTTGGGTGATGTTCTTACTTGAACAAGCATCCCACTTATGATTAACCTCTATTGCAAGCATCCGCAACTACAACAAAAGTATTAAGGTAAACCTAACCATAGCATGAAACATATAGATCCAAATCAGCTCCTTACGAAGCAACGCATAAACTAGGGTTTAAGATTCTGTCACTCTAGCAAACCATCATCTACTTATTACTTCCCAATGCCTTCCTCTAGGCCCAAATAATGGTGAAGTGTTATGTAGTTGACGTTCACATAACACCACTTGAGGCTAGACAACATACATCTCATCAAAATATCGAACGAATACCAAATTCACATGACTACTAATAGCAAGACTTCTCCCTTGTCCTCAGGAACAAACGTAACTACTCACAAAGCATATTCATGTTCATAATCAGAGGGGTAATAATATGCATAAAGGATCTGAACATATGATCTTCCACCAATTAAACCAACTAGCATCAACTACAAGGAGTAATTAACACTACTAGCAACCTACTAGCACCAATCCCGGACTTGAAGACAAGAATTGGATACAAGAGATGAACTAGGGTTTTGAGATGAGATGGTGCTGATGAAGATGTTGATGGAGATTGCCCTCTCCCGGTGAGAGGAGCATTGGTGATGACGATGGTGATGATTTCCCCCTTCGGGAGGGAAGTTTCCCCGGCAGAACAACTCTGCCGGAGCTCTAGATTGGATCCGCCAAGGTTCCGCCTCGTGGCGGCGGAGTTTCATCCCGAAAGGTTGCTTGCTATTTGTTTCTCGATGAAAGACTTCATATAGTAGAAGATGGTCATCGCAGAGCCACCAGGGGGCCCACGAGGTAGGGGGCGCGCCCTAGGGGGGATGCCCCCCACCCTCGTGGAAAGGGTGTGGCCCCCCTGGTCTTCATCTTTGGCGAGGATTTTTCAATATTTATTATAAGGTATTCCGTGGAGTTTCAGGACTTTTGGAGTTGTGCAGAATAGGCCTATAATATTTGTTCCTTTTCCAGCCTAGAATTCCAGCTGCCGGCATTCTCCCTCCTTATATAAAACTTGTAAAATAAGAGAGAATAGCCATAAGTATTGTGACATAATGTGAAATAACAACCCATAATGCAATAAATATCGATATAAAAGCATGATGCAAAATGGACGTATCAACTCCCCCAAGCTTAGACCTCGCTTGTCCTCAAGCGAAAGCCGATAACAATAAATATGTCCCCATGTTTAGAGCTAGAGGCGTCGATAAAAATAAAATACGGACATGAAGGCATCATGATTATTCTCATAACAGCAACATACATAGATATTGTCATATGATTACTTATGTTCAAGTGATGATCTATTCACAATGCAAAAGTATGAATCAAAAACCTTATTGAGAACCAACAAACTATAACCTCAGTCATTGAATCAATTGCAATTTATCATAACATCAGAAAGAGCCTATGTCAGAGCTAAAAAGCAAGTCCACATACTCAACTATCATCTAGTCTTTCATAATTGCTAACACTCGCGCAATACTTGTGGTTACGGAGTTTTAATCAGACACAAAGAAAGATAGGGGCTTATAGTTTCGCCCCACAACCTGATGACCCACAAGTATAGGGGATCGCAACAGCTTTCGAGGGTAGAGTATTCAACCCAAATTTATTGATTCGACACAAGGGGAGCCAAAGAATATTCTCAAGTATTAGCAGCTGAGTTGTCAATTCAACCACACCTGGAAACTTAGTATCTGCAGCAAAGTGTTTAGTAGCAAAGTAATATGATAGTGATGGTAACGGTAACAAAAGAGTAACGAAAGCAAAGTAATGTTTTTGTTATTTTGTAGTGATTGTAACAATAGCAACGGGAAAGTAAATAAGCGTAAACCAGTATATGGAAAGCTCGTAGGCATTGGATCAATGATGGATAATTATGCCGGATGTGGTTCATCATGTAACAGTCATAACATAGGGTGACACAGAACTAGCTCCAATTCGTCAATGTAATGTAGGCCTGTATTCCGAATATAGTCATACGTGCTTATGGAAAAGAACTTGCATGACATCTTTTGTCCTACCCTCCCGTGGCAGCGGGGTCCTAATGGAAACTAAGGGATATTAAGGCCTCCTTTTAATAGAGAACCGGAACAAAGCATTAGCACATAGTGAATACATGAACTTCTCAAACTACGGTCATCACCGGTAAGTATCCCGATTATTGTCACTTCGGGGTTAACGGATCATAACACATAATAGGTGACTATAGACTTGCAAGATAGGATCTAGAACTCTCATATATTGGTGAAAACATAATAGGTTCAGATCTGAAATCATGGCACTCGGGCCCTAGTGACAAGCATTAAGCATAGCAAAGTCATAGCAACATCAATCTCAGAACATAGTGGATACTAGGGATCAAACCCTAACAAAACTAACTCGATTACATGATAAATATCATCCAACCCATCACCGTCCAGCAAGCCTACGATGGAATTACTCACGCACGGCGGTGAGCATCATGAAATTGGTGATGGAGGATGGTTGATGATGACGACGGCGACGAATCCCCCTCTTCGGAGCCCCGAACGGACTCCAGATCAGCCCTCCCGAGAGGTTTTAGGGCTTGGCGGCGGCTCCGTATCGTAAAACGTGATGATTTCTTCGTTCTTATTTTTTGACAAACTAAAAGAAATAAAGAAAAACTTTTACAAACTCTGTTTGCTCTTGTTGTTGTAAATATGTCAAGCTAGCATTCAAGTTTTCAGCAAAGATTATAACTAACCATATTTGCAATAATTCTCAGGTCTCATGATTACCCATATCAATAGCATAATCAACTAGCAAGCCATAATAATAAATCTCGGATGACAACACTTTCTCAAAACAATCATAATATGATATAACAAGATGGTATCTCGCTAGCCCTTTCTGACACCGCAAAACATAAATGCAGAGCACCTTTAAAGATCAAGGACTGACGAGACATTGTAATTCATGGTAAAAGAGGGTGATGACTCAACATAAAAGTAAATGGATAGGCCCTTCGCAGAGGGAAGCAGGGATTTGTAGAGGTGCCAGAGCTCGGTTTTGAAATAGAGGTGAATAATATTTTGAGCGGTATACTTTCATTGTCAACATAACAACCAAGAGATGGTGATATCTTCCATGCTACACACATTATAGGCGGTTCCCAAATAGAATGGTAAAGTTTATACTCCCCCTCCACCAACAAACATCAATCCATGGCTTGCTCAAAACAACGAGTGCCTCCAACATACATCAGGTCCCAGGGGAGTTTTGTTTGCAATTATTTTTGATTTAGTTTGCATAAAGCATGGGACTGGGCATCCCGGTGACCAGCCATTTATCTAGTGAGTGAGGAGCGGAGTCCACTCCTCTTGAGAATAACCCGCCTAACATGGAAGATACGGACAACCCTAGTTGATACATGAGCTATTCGAGCATACAAAATAGGATAATTATTTGAAGGTTTAGAGTTTGGCACATACAAATTTACTTGGAACGGCAGGTAGATACCGCATATAGGAAGGTATAGTGGACTCATCTGGAATAACTTTGGGGTTTAAGGGATTGGATGCACAAGCAGTATTCCCGCTTAGTACAAGTGAAGGGTAGCAAAAGACTGGGAAGTGACCAACTAGAGAGCGACAACAGCCATGTACATGCATTAAAATTAATAAACATTGGATGCAAGCATGAGTAGGATATAATCCACCATGAACATAAATATCGTGAAGGCTATGTTGATTTGTTTCAACTACATGCGTGAACATGTGCCAAGTCAAGTCACTTAAATCATTCAGAGGAGGATACCACCCTATTATACCACCACATCATAGCCATTTTAATAGCATGTTAGCACGCAAGGTAAACCATTATAACTCATAGCTAATCAAGCATGGCACAAGCAACTATGATCTCTAATTGTCATTGCAAACATGTTTATTCATAACAAGCTGAATCAAGAACGATGAACTCATCATATTTACAAAAACAAAAGAGGTCGAGTTCGTACCAGCTTTTCTCATCTCAGTCAGTCCATCATATATCATCATAATTGCCTTTCACTTGCACGACCGAACGATGTGAATAATAATAAGAGTGCACGTGCATTGGACTAAGCTGGAATCTGCGAGCATTCAATAAACAGGAGAAGACAAGGTAATATGGGCTCTTGGTTAAATCAACAATAAAGCATATGAGAGCCACTTCAACAATTTAATCATGGTCTTCTCCTATCGACCCCCAAAGAAAAGAAATAAAACTATTTACACGGGAAAGCTCCCAACAAGCAAAAGAAGAAGGGGAAATATTTTTGGGTTTTATTTTTAAATACTACTACAAGCATGGAAAGTAAATTAATTAAAAACTACAACTATTTTTTTTTGGTTTTTTCTTAAGGTTTATTAGACACACAAGAAGAAAGCATAGAAGGAAATAAACTAGCATGGATGATACAATGAAAAAGTATGAGCACCGACATCTAGCAATGAGTGTGTGTGAACATAAATGTAATGTCGGTGAGAAATACGTACTCCCCCAAGCTTAGGCATTTGGCCTAAGTTGGTCTATGGCCACGGCTGGCCTGGCTGATATCCATAATAATAGTTGTTGGGGTCGTATTGTGATGCAGCAGCTATCGCCTGCTGAGCTGCAGCGTGGCAACGAGCAGCCTCTTCCCTCCTCTCGTACTCATCTTCCTCCTCTCTGGTAATAGTATATCCTCCTCTTGCCTGACAATCAAAGAAAGCAGGAGCAGGGAGAGTAATACGGACAGCACGGCGTCTGTCAAAGATTAGTCGGTACTGGAGAGGTGATTCGTTCCCCTCGACAAAATGGTGAGAAACCATAGAATCAAAATCTAAATAAGCAGGAGGCAACTCCATGTCTCCTTCACGAACGTCTATCTCAAGAAATTTAGCTAAGCAGGTTGCATAAATTCCTCCAAAGAAATCTCCATTATATCTATTATGATGCAACCTACGAGCTACAATGGCTCCCATATGATAAGATTGGTCTCCTGACACAGCACTCCTGAGAATGCTAAGTTCAGGGACACACATGTGACATGCTTCATCCTTAGCATTTATGCACCTACCTATGAAGAGAGCAAAATAATGTATAGCAGGAAAGTGAATGCTCCCTATGGTAGCTTGCGTTATATCTCTAGATTCCCCTACAGTTATACTAGCAAGAAAGTTTCTAAATTCAGATTTAGGGGGATCCCTAACACTACCCCATTGTGGAAGTTTGCAAGCAAAAGTGAAATCCTCTAAGTCCATGGTATAAGATTTGTCATAAAGATCAAACATGACTGAAGGAGAATTGCGCGAAGATGAATACTCAAACCTCCTCACAAAAGAGCTTGTGAGATCATGATACTGGGGGCATGTGTCTGCCTCAATGTCCTCAAGACCGGCATTACGCAAATATGCGTCAAATTCTTCTTTAATTCCCGCTCGATCCATAAAATTTTCAGAAGGCCACTCACAAGGACGCACTGGAGCGTCTCTTGGTGGCTCTTCGTCAGCATCACGCATTGCAAGCCTGGGTCCTTCCTTCCTTGAGGAACCACCTTGGAACATTTTCCTAAGCATTTTTCTTTGAAAAATTCTGAATTTTTTAGTAACTTCAAAATAAAAGTAAACCAAACTCAATAATATTGATAGCAACTACTCCTACAAGTGCCTAGGGCCTATATCATGCATCAAAACTACTTTTGACCATATAAATTTGACATGCAAGCTCAAGAACAGGGTCACCTAAGCAACACAAATTTGCAATGAATAAAGCACTAGAACAAAAACTAATTAAACCAATGGAGGAGTCACATACCAAGGAACAATCTCCCCAAGCAGTTTTGTGAGAGGTGCTTTGAGCAAGGAGATCGAAAATGACAGCAAAGAGGGCTGGAACTCGTGCTTGAGTTGGTTTTTCGTGTTTGTAGGAGGAAGAAGAAGAAGAAGATGGGTGCAGAAATAAGTGGAGGAGGGCCACCGTGGGCCCACAAGGTAGGGGGCGCTCCCTAGGAGGGTGGGCGCGCCCTCCACCCTCGTGGCAAGGTGGTTGGCCCCCTGGTGTGTTCTTTGTTCCATAAATCCTCAAATATTCTAGAAAAAATCATATTTAATTTTCAGGGCATTTGGAGAACTTTTATTTTCGAGGTATTTTTATATTGCACGGATAATCAGATAATAGACAGAAAAGTATTTATTTTCCCTTTATTTCAACTAAATAACAGAAAGTATAGAGAGGGTACAGAAGGTTGTGCTTCTAGTTTCATCCATCTCATGCTCATCAAAATGAATCCACTAACAAGGTTGATCAAGTCTTATTAACAAACTCATTCTGATTAACATGAAACCGGAGAAATTTCGAATAACACTAGGTTACCTCAATGGGGATATGCACATCCCCAATAATAAGTATATCATATTTCTTCTTGACAGTAGGAAGAGGAAATTCAAAACCTCCAAATATAATCGATGGAATTTTTCTGATAGAATTGATACTATGAACTTGATGTTGTTTCCTCGGAAAGTGTACCGTATGCTCATTACCATTAACACAAAAAGTGACATTGCCTTTGTTGCAATCAATAACAGCCCCTACAGTATTAAGAAAAGGTCTTCCAAGAATAATAGACATACTATCGTCCTCGGGAATATCAAGAATAACAAAGTCCGTTAAAATAGTAACGTTTGCAACCACAACAGGCACATCCTCACAAATACCGACAAGTATAGCAGTTGAATTATCAACCATTTGCAAAGATATTTCAGTAGGAGTCAACTTATTCAAGTCAAGTCTACGATATAAAGAGAGAGGCATAACACTAACACCGGCTCCAAGATCACATAAAGCAGTTTTAACATAGTTTCTTTTAATGGAGCATGGTATAGTAGGTACTCCTGGATCTCCAAGTTTCTTTGGTATTCCACCCTTAAAAGTATAATTAGCAAGCATGGTGGAAATTTCAGCTTCCGGTATCTTTCTTTTATTTGTAACAATATCTTTCATGTACTTAGCATAAGGATTCATTTTAAGCATATCAGTCAATCGCATACGCAAAAAGATAGGTCTAATCATTTCAGCAAAGCGCTCAAAATCCTCGTCATCCTTTTTCTTGGATGGTTTGGGAGGAAAAGGCATGGGTTTCTGAACCCAAGGTTCTCTTTCTTTACCATGTTTCCTAGCAACAAAGTCTTTCTTATCATGACGTTGATTCTTTGATTGTGGGTTATCAAGATCAACAACAGGTTCAATTTCTACATCATTATCATTACTAGGTTGAGCATTAGTATTAACATCATCATTAACATTTTCATTAGGTTCATGTTCATTACCAGATTGTGTTTCAGCATCAGACATAGAGATTTCATTTGGATTATCAGGTGGTTCAGCAATAGGTTCACTAGAAGTTTGCACAGTTCTATCATTTTTCTTTTTCTTCTTTTTAGAAGAACTAGGTGCATCAATTTTATTTCTCTGAGAATCTTTCTCAATTCTCTTAGGGTGGCCTTCAGGATACAAAGGTTCCTGAGTCATTCTACCAGTTCTAGTAGCCACTTTAACAGCATAATCATTTTGCTTACTATTCATCTCATTGAGCAATTCCTTTTGAGCTTTAAGTACTTGTTCTACTTGAGTGGTAACCATAGAAGCATGTTTACTAATAAGTTTAAGTCCACCTTTAACATTAGCCATATAATCACCCAAGTGTCCAAGCATATTTGAATTGTATTTTAATTGTCTACCAAAATAAGCATTAAAGCCTTCTTGCTTAGCCATAAATTTATCAAACTCATCTAAGCATGCGCTAGCAATTTTAGTAAATGGGATTACAGCTTTATCATATCTATAGAGAGAGTTTACCTTTACTACCTATGTCGGGTTATCGAGGTCTGGAGGTTTGAGGGAATCCTGGATTAGGGGGTGTCCGGACAGCCGGATTATATCCTTTGGCCGGACTATTGGACTATGAAGATACAAGATTGAAGACTTCGTCCCTTGGCCGGATGGGACTCTACTTGGCGTGGAAGGCAAGCTAGGCAATACGGATATGTATATCTCCTCCTTTGTAACCGACCTTGTGTAACCCTAGCCCCCTCCGGTGTCTATATAAACCGGAGGGTTTTAGTCCGTAGGACGACATACAATCATACCATAGGCTAGCTTCTAGGGTTAGCCTCTCCGATCTCGTGGTAGATCAACTCTTGTACTACTCATATTATCAAGAATAATCAAGCAGGACGTAGGGTTTTACCTCCATCAAGAGGGCCCGAACCTGGGTAAAACATCGTGTCCCCTGCCTCCTGTTACCATCCGCCTTAGACGCACAGTTCGGGACCCCCTACCCGAGATCCGCCGGTTTTGACACCGACAAGGTTCTTCAATAAATAAAGGATTAAGATCATATGTTTCTTCGGCAGGCGGTAAATTAAGACCATGTATTTCTTGAATAGGAGGTAAATTCTTAACACCTTCAGCTTTAATACCTTTTTCTTTCATAGATTTCTTTGCCTCTTGCATATCTTCAGGACTGAGAAATAGAACACCTCTCTTCTTCGGAGTTTGTTTAGGAATAGGATCATTAATTGGAGCAGGAGCTGGCTCAGGAGGTGCCCAATTATTTTCATTTGTCAACATATTATTCAATAAGATTTCAACTTCATCCAGTGTTCTTTCCCTGAAAAGAGAACCAACACAACTATCCAGGTAATCTCTGGAAGCATCGGTTAGTCCATTGTAAAAGATATCAAGTATTTCATTTTTCTTAAGAGGATGATCAGGCAAACCAATAAGTAACTTGAGAAGCCTCCCCAAGCTTGTGGGAGACTCTCTTCTTTAATTTGCATTTGCACAAAGTTGTATATTTCCTTTAAAGCAGCTTGTTTCTTATGAGCAGGGAAATATTTAGCAAAGAAGTAGTAGATCATATCCTGGGGACTACGCACACAACCAGGATCAAGAGAATTAAACCATATCTTATCATCACCCTTTAATGAGAACGGAAATATTTTAAGGATATAAAAGTAGCGAGATCTCTCATCATTAGTGAACAGGGTTGCTATATCATTTAATTTAGTAAGATGTGCCACAATAGTTTTCAGATTCATAGCCATGAAAAGGATCAGATTCAACCAAAGTAATTATATCAAGATCAACAGAGAATTCATAATCCTTATCAGCAACACACATAGGTGAAGTAGCAAAAGCAGGATCAAGTCTCATCCTAGCATTTAGAGATTGCTTATTCCATTTAGCTAATAACCTTTTGAGTTCATATCTATCCTTGCAAGCTAAAATAGCTAAAGAAGCTTCTTGATCAAATAAATAACCCTCAGGAATAACAAGTGATTCTTCATCATCACTTTCATCCTCATAATTAGATTCAATATTTTCAATCTCTCTAGCCCTAGCAAGTCGTTCCTCGAGAAAATCACTAAGTGGCATAGTAGTATCAGGCATAGAGGTAGTTTCATCATAAGTATCATGTATAGCAGAAGTAGCATCATCAATAACATGCGACATATCAGAACGAATAGCAGAAGCAGATTTAGGTGTCGCAAGCTTACTCATAAAAGAAGGTGAATCAAGTGCAGAGCTAGATGGCAGTTCCTTACCTCCCCTCGTAGTTGAGGGATAATGCAAAGTAACGTAAGAAAGGAAAATGTATGCTAGTGATTCGTGCATCGGAAACCTTCCTACTTTTCCCTACAGTGATAGTATAATAAATCCCTCCATATCATCATGATGTGGTTCTTCTGTCTTGCCCCCAAAAGGGACTAAACAAATCCGACAGAAATCATAAAGTGACATCTCCTTATGCTCATCATATAAATGAAACTCCACCGTAGGTGGTGAGTTCCTAGAATGAAAATGAAAGTTTTGCACAAAGGTATTTGTGAGCAAGAGATACTGATCGCATTGGTCGTGGAGGGAAGCGGTGAGGCCTCCGCGGTGCGTGGCAAATTATACTTAGGCTTCGGTGCCTTTTCCTTCGAGCTTTGGCTCGATGAGCCCCTCAATAATCTCCTCATCATTTTCTGAAAAATTCTGAAATTTATAGTAACTTCAAAATAAAAGTAAACCAAACTCAATAATATTGATAGCAACTACTCCTACAAGTGCCTAGGGCCTATATCATGCATCAAAACTACTTTTGACCATATAAATTTGACATGCAAGCTCAAGAACGGGGTCACCTAAGCAGCAAAAATTTGCAATGAATAAATCACTAGAACAAAAACTAATTGGACCAATGGAGGAGTCACATACCACGGAACAATCTCCCCAAGCAGTTTTGTGAGAGGTGCTTTGAGCAAGGAGATCGAAAGTGGCAGCAAAACGAGCTTGGACTTGGGTTTGAGCTGGTTTTTCGTGTTTGTGGGAGGAAGATGAAGTGTGTGGCTGAAAGAATAAGTGGAGGAGGGCCACCATGGGCCCACGAGGCAGGGGGTGCACCCTAGGGGGGTGGGCGCGCCCTCCACCCTCGTGGCAAGGTGGTTGCCCCCCTGGTGTGTTCTTTGTTCCATAAATCCTCAAATATTCTATAAAAAATCATATTTAATTTTCAGGGCATTTGGAGAACTTTTATTTTCGAGGTGTTTTTATATTGCACGGATAATCAGATAACAGACAGAGAATTATTTATTTTGTTTTATTTCAACTAAATAACAGAAAGTATAGAAAGGGTATAGAGGGTTGGGCTTCTAGTTTCATCCATCTCATGCTCGTCAAAAGGAATCCACTAACAAGGTTGATCAAGTCTTGTTAACAAACCCATTCCGATTAACATGAAACCGGAGAAATTTCAAATAACACTAGGTTACCTCAACAAGGATATGCACATCCCCAATAATAAGTATATCATATTTCTTCTTGACAGTAGGAAGAGGAAATTCAAAACCTCCAAATATAATCGATGGAATTTTTCCGATAGAATTGATACTATGAACTTGAGGTTGTTTTCTCGGAAAGTGTACCGTATGCTCATTACCGTTAACATGAAAAGTGACACTGCCTTTGTTGCAATCAATAACAGCCCCTGTAGTATTAAGAAAAGGTCTTCCAAGAATAATAGACATACTATTGTCCTCGGGAATATCAAGAATAACAAAGTCCGTTAAAATAGTAACGTTTGCAACCACAACAGGCACATCCTCACAAATACCGACAAGTATAGCAGTTGAATTATCAACCATTTGCAAAGATATTTCAGTAGGAGTCAACTTATTCAAGTCAAGTCTACGATATAAAGAGAGAGGCATAACACTAACACCGGCTCCAAGATCACATAAAGCAGTTTTAACATAGTTTCTTTTAATGGAGCATGGTATAGTAGGTACTCCTGGATCTCCAAGTTTCTTTGGTATTCCACCCTTAAAAGTATAATTAGCAAGCATGGTGGAAATTTTAGCTTCCGGTATCTTTCTTTTATTTGTAACAATATCTTTCATGTACTTATCATAAGGATTCATTTTAAGCATATCAGTCAATCGCATACGCAAAAAGATAGGTCTAATCATTTCAGCAAAGCGCTCAAAATCCTCGTCATCCTTTTTCTTGGATGGTTTGGGAGGAAAAGGCATGGGTTTCTGAACCCAAGGTTCTCTTTCTTTACCATGTTTCCTAGCAACAAAGTCTTTCTTATCATGACGTTGATTCTTTGATTGTGGGTTATCAAGATCAACAACAGGTTCAATTTCTACATCATTATCATTACTAGGTTGAGCATTAGTATTAATATCATCATTAACATTTTCATTAGGTTCATGTTCATTACCAGATTGTGTTTCAGCATCAGACATAGAGATTTCATTTGGATTATCAGGTGGTTCAGCAATAGGTTCACTAGAAGTTTGCACAGTTCTATCATTTTTCTTCTTTTTAGAAGAAATAGGAGCATCAATATTATTTCTCTGAGAATCTTGCTCAATTCTCTTAGGGTGGCCTTCATGATACAAAGGTTCCTGAGTCATTCTACCAGTTCTAGTAGCCACTTTAACATCATAATTATTTTTCTTACTATTCATCTCATTGAGCAATTCCTTTTGAGCTTTAAGTACTTGTTCTACTTGAGTGGTAACCATAGAAGCATGTTTGCTAACAAGTTTAAGTTCACCTCTAATATTAGCCATATAATCACCCAAGTATTTAATCATATCAGCATCTTGTTTTAATTGTCTACCAAAATAAGCATTGAAGTCTTCTTGCTTAAACATAAAATTATCAAACTCATCCAAGCATTGACTAGCAATTTTAGCAGGAGGGATTTCAGCTTTATCATATCTATAGAGAGAATTTACCTTTACTACCTGTGTCGGGTTATCGAGGTCTAGAGTTTCTTCAATAAATAAAGGATTAAGATCATATGTTTCTTCAACAGGCGGTAAATTAAGACCATGTATTTCTTCAATAGGAGGTAAATTCTTAACATCTTCATCTTTAATACCTTTTTCTTTCATAGATTTATTTGCCTCTTGCATATCTTCGGGACTGAGAAATAGAATACCTCTCTTCTTCGGAGTTGGTTTGTGAATCAGATCTTTAATTGGAGCAGGAGCTAGCTCAGGAGGTGCCCAATTATTTTCATTTGTCAACATATTATTCAATAAGATTTCAGCTTCATCCGGTGTTCTTTCCCTAAAAAGAGAACCAGCACAACTATCCAGGTAATCTCTGGAAGCATCGGTTAGTCCATTATAAAAGATATCAAGTATTTCATTTTTCTTAAGAGGATGATCAGGCAAAGCATTAAGTAACTTGAGAAGCCTCCCCCAAGCTTGTGGGAGACTCTCTTCTTTAATTTGCACAAAGTTGTATATTTCCTTTAAAGCAGCTTGTTTCTTATGAGCAGGGAAATATTTAGCAGAGAAGTAATAAATGATATCCTGGGACTACGCACAGAACTAGGATCAAGAGAATTAAACCATATCTTAGCATCACCCTTTAATGAGAACAGAAATATTTTAAGGATATAAAAGTAGCGAGATGTCTCATCATTAGTGAACACGGTGGCTATATCATTTAATTTAGTAAAATGTGCTACAACAGTTTCGGATTCATAGCCATGAAAAGGATCAGATTCAACCAAAGTAATTATATCAGGATCAACAGAGAATTCATAATCCTTATGAGTAACACACATAGGTGAAGTAGCAAAAGCAGGATCAAGTCTCATCCTAGCATTTAGAGATTGCTTATTCCATTTAGCTAATAACCTTTTGAGTTCGTATCTATCCTTGCAAGCTAAAATAGCTAAAGAAGCTTCTTGATCAAATAAATAACCCTGAGGAATAACAAGTGATTCTTCATCATCACTTTCATCTTCATAATCAGATTCAATATTTTCAATCTCTCTAGCCCTAGCAAGTCGTTCCTCGAGAAAATCACTAAGTGGCATAGTAGTATCAGGCATAGAGGTAGTTTCATCATAAGTATCATGCATAGTAGATGTAGCATCATCAATAACATGCGACATATCAGAACGAATAGCAGAAGCAGGTGTAGGTGTCGCAAGCTTACTCATAACAGAAGGTGAATCAAGTGCAGAGCTAGATGGCAGTTCCTTACCTCCCCTCGTAGTTGAGGGATAAATTGTTGTCTTAGCGTCTTTCAAATTCTTCATAGTGTCCAGCAGATATAAATCCCAAGTGACTCAAAGAATAGAGCTATGCTCCCCGGCAACGGCGCCAAAAATTAGTCTTGATGACCCACAAGTATAGGGGATCGCAACAGCTTTCGAGGGTAGAGTATTCAACCCAAATTTATTGATTCGACACAAGGGGAGCCAAAGAATATTCTCAAGTATTAGCAGCTGAGTTGTCAATTCAACCACACCTGGAAACTTAGTATCTGCAGCAAAGTGTTTAATAGCAAAATAATATGATAGTGATGGTAACGGTAACAAAAGAGTAATGAAAGCAAAATAATGTTTTTGGTATTTTGTAGTGATTGTAACAATAGCAACGGGAAAGTAAATAAGCGTAAACCAGTATATGGAAAGCTCGTAGGCATTGGATCAATGATGGATAATTATGCCGGATGCGGTTCATCATGTAATAGTCATAACATAGGGTGACACAGAACTAGCTCCAATTCGTCAATGTAATGTAGGCATGTATTCTGAATAGTCATACGTGCTTATGGAAAAGAACTTGAATGACATCTTTTGTCCTACCCTCCCGTGGCAGCGGGGTCCTAATGGAAACTAAGGGATATTAAGGCCTCCTTTTAATAGAGAACCGGAACAAAGCATTAGCACATAGTGAATACATGAACTCCTCAAACTACGGTCATCACCGGTAAGTATCCCAATTATTGTCACTTCGGGGTTAACGGATCATAACACATAATAGGTGACTATAGACTTGTAAGATAGGATCTAGAACTCTCATATATTGGTGAAAACATAATAGGTTCAGATCTGAAATCATGGCACTCGGGCCCTAGTGACAAGCATTAAGCATAGCAAAGTCATAGCAACATCAATCTCAGAACATAGTGGATACTAGGGATCAAACCCTAACAAAACTAACTCGATTACATGATAAATATCATCCAACCCATCACCGTCCAGCAAGCCTACGATGGAATTACTCACGCACGGCGGTGAGCATCATGAAATTGGTGATGGAGGATGGTTGATGATGACGACGGCGACGAATCCCCCTCTTCGGAGCCCCGAACGGACTCCAGATCAGCCCTCCCGAGAGGTTTTAGGGCTTGGCGGCGGCTCCGTATCGTAAAACGTGATGATTTCTTCGTTCTTATTTTTTTCTCCCCGAAAGCAGTTATATAGAGTTGGAGTTGGAGTCGGGAGGTCTCTAGGGGGGCCACGAGGTAGGGGGGCACCCTAGGGGAGGGGGCGCCCCCCACCCTCGTGGCAAGGGTGTGGGCCCCCTGGTCTTCATCTTTGGCGAGGATTTTTTATTATTTATTGTAAGATATCCCGTGGAGTTTCAGGTCATTCCGAGAACTTTTGTTTTCTGCACATAAAACAACATCATGGCAATTCTGCTGAAAACAGCGTCAGTCCGGGTTAGTTCCATTCAAATCATAGAAGTCTCTAACATATATCTAATTGGATGTAGGAGGGCATGAGTTATTATTGTTGACATTACCCTCGAGGTAAAAGGTTGTGATACGTCTCCAACATATCTACTTTTCCAAACACTTTTGCCCTTGTTTTGGACTCTAACTTGTATGATTTGAATGGAACTAACCCGGACTGACGCTGCACATACAAGTTAGAGTCCGGATTGTTGTTGACATATATATATCAGGTTCTTTCCAACATGCTGGGCTTGCCAAAGGATAAAATGAAAAAGGGAGAGGTGAAGATCACCATGACACTTGCAGAAGGTAGAAGATAATAATAAAAGATAGGCCCTTCGCAGAGGGAAGCAGAGGTTGCCATGCACTTTCATGGTTGGATGCACAAATTCTTAATGCAAAAGAACGTCACTTTATATTGCCCCTTGTGATATGAACCTTTATTATGCAGTCCGTCGCTTTTATTACTTCCACATCACAAGATCATATAAAGCTTATTTCTCCCACACTAATCATACATATTTAGAGCAATTTTTATTGCTTTGCACCGATGAGAACTTACTTGAAGGATCTTACTCAATCCTTAGGTAGATATGGTGGACTCTCATGGCAAAACTGGTTTAAGGGTATTTGGAAGCACAAGTAGTATCTCTACTTGGTGCTGAGAATTTGGCTACCATGAGGGGGAAAGGCAAGCTCAACATGTTGGATCATCCATGACAACATACTTTATCTCAGATATAAGAAAACATAACCCATTACGTTGTCTTCCTTGTCCAACATCAACTCTTTAGCATGTCATATTTTGATGAGTGCTCCCAATCATAAAAGATGTCAATAATATTATATTTATATGTGAAACCTCTCTTTCCTTATTACTTCCTATTAATTGCAACGATGACCAAAGCTATGTCTGCCAACTCCCAACAACTTTTAATCATCACACTCTTTCTATGTGAAGTCATTACTATCAATAAGATCGATATGAACTTTTGTTTCTTCTTATTATTTTTCTCTTTTCTTTTATTCCTTTAGGATCATGGCAAAATAATCAAGCCCTTGACTCAACACTAATCTTTATTATATAGCTCACGGACTCGATTACATAGAGAGATCATAAAGCAAAACTTAAAACTAGATAATGCCATAAACTTTATTCTACTAGATCAAAATACTACTAATGGGATCGAACTAAGGAAAACGGTAAAGAGAGGAGTTGTGATTGTGATACGATACCGGGGCACCTCCCCCAAGCTTGGCAGTTGCCAAGGGGAGTGCCCATACCCATGTTATTATATCTCCTTGGTTGGTGAAGAAGGAGGTGATGGATAGTCGCACATCGAGCGTAAGAGGTCCTCTAGCTTGCGAATAATGCCCTTGAGTGCAAAGATATGCTCCTTCAACAAAATATTTTCACTTGTGAGATACTTGTTTTGAATACGAGTTAACTCAATCATCTGGAAAGCTTCGATCTTAGTTGGGGTAAGAAGGTTGTGATCAAGTTGAAGGATGTCTTCTGTTGCCGGAGCTTGGTTCTCCGTGGCCTTCTTGATCCCTTCATCCTTGTTGATCTCCATGGGTTCTTCCCTCTTCAGCTCTATCTTCATTAGCCAGACATCTTTGTCACCGTTGTTGGAGGAGGGGGATGACATGATGCCTGGCCTTGACAACCCTGATAGAGAACAGCCCAAAACAAGAACAGAGGATATTTGCATGATACGGGAGTCAAAACCTTCGGGAGAATATATAGTGAATTTTTACTGACTGAAATACGTATCATGCAAGAAAACGGAGTCCGGAAGGCACACGAGGAGCTCACGAGGTAGGGGGCGCGCCCAGGGGGTAGGGTGCGCCCTCCACCCTCGTGGGGCCCTCGTGTCCTTCCCGGAATGCTACTTAATTTTCTATTTTTCTAAATATTCCAAAACGGAGAAATATTGCCTTAAAAATTGTTTTGGAGTCGGTTTACTTACCGTACCACATACCTATTCCTTTTCGGAGTCTGAAACGTTCTGGAAAGTGTCCCTTATGTATTCCTCCAGGGTTACGGTTTCAATAATGTTGGTTTCAACATTTATGGGATTACCTGAGATATAATGTTTAATTCTCTGACCGTTTACCACCTTCGGATTTGTGCCTTCGAAGTTGTTGATTTTTATGGCACCGGAATGATAGACCTCCTCGATAACATAGGGGCCTTCCCATTTAGAGAGAAGTTTTCCTGCAAAAAATCTTAAATGAGAGTTGTATAGCAATACATAATCACCTACATTAAACTCACACTTTTGTATCCTTTTGTCATGCCATCTTTTAGCCTTTTCTTTAAACAACTTGGCATTTTCATAAGCTTGGGTTCTCCATTCATCAAGTGAGCTAATATCAAATAACCTCTTTTCACCGGCAAGTTTAAAATCATGGTTGAGCTCTTTAATAGCCCAATATGCCTTATGTTCTAGTTCGAGAGGTAAGTGACATGCTTTTCCATATACCATTTTATACGGAGACATACCCATAGGATTTTTATCTGCAGTCCTATTGACAGTTTCTTGGACCAATTCTTTCTAGACCTATTGACAGTCTTTTGCAAAATTAATTTGAGTTCTCTATTACTCAATTCTACTTGACCACTAGACTCTGGGTGATACGGAGATGCAATTCTATGATCGACGTCATATTTAGCAAGCATTTTACGGAAAGCACCATGAATAAAATGTGAACCACCATCAGTCATTAAATATCTAGGGACTCCAAACCTCGGAAAAATAACTTCTTCAAGCATTTTAATAGAAGTGTTATGATCAGCACTACTAGTTGGAATAGCTTCTACCCACTTAGTTGTTGGGGAACGTAGCAGAATTTTAAAATTTTCTACACATCACCAAGATCAATCTATGGAGTCATCTAGCAATGAGGGAGAGGGGAGTGCATCTACATACCCTTGTAGATCGTGAGCGGAAGCGTTCAAGAGAACGGGGTTGATGGAGTCATACTCGTCGTGATCCAAATCACCGATGACCGAGCGCCGAAAGGACGGCACCTCCGCGTTCAACACACGTACGGTTGGGGAAGACGTCTTCTCCTTCTTGATCCAGCAAGGGGAAGGAGAGGTTGATGGAGATCCAGCAGCACGACGGCGTGGTGGTGGAAGCAACGGTGATCTCGGCAGGGCTTCGCCAAGCTCCAATGAGAGGGAGAGGTGTTACAAGGGGAGAGGGAGGCGCCAGGGACTTGGGTGCGGCTGCCCTCCCCCCACTATATATAGGGCCCCTAGGGGGGCGCCGGCCCTAGGAGATCCCATCTCCAAGGGGGGGCGGCGGCCAAGGGGGGACTTGCCCCCCAAGTCAGGTGGGGCGCCCCCACCCCTAGGGTTTCCAACCCTAGGCGCAGGGGGAGGCCCATGGGGGCGCACCAGCCCACCAGGGGCTGGTTCCCCTCCCACTTCAGCCCATGGGGCCCTCCGGTATAGGTGGCCCCACCCGGTGGACCCCCGGGACCTTTCCGGTGGTCCCGGTACAATACCGATTACCCCTGAAACTTTCCTGATGGCCGAAACTAGACTTCCTATATATAAATCTTCACCTCCGGACCATTCCGGAACTCCTCGTGATGTCCGGGATCTCATCTGGTACTCTGAACAACTTTCGGGTTACCGCATACTAATATCTCTACAACCCTAGCGTCACTGAACCTTAACTGTGTAGACCCTACGGGTTCGGGAGACACGCGGACATGACCGAGACGACTCTCTGGTCAATAACCAACAGCGGGATCTGGATACCCATATTGGCTCCCACATGTTCCACGATGATCTCATCGGATGAACCACGATGTCGAGGATTCAATCAATCCCGTATTCAATTCCCTTTGTCAATCGGTACGTTACTTGCCCAAGATTCGATCGTCGGTATCCCAATACCTCATTCAATCTCGTTACCGGCATGTCACTTTACTCATACCATAATGCATGATCCCGTGACCAAACACTTGGTCACACTGAGCTCATTATGATGATGCATTACCGAGTGGGCCCAGAGATACCTCTCCGTCATACGGAGTGACAAATTCCAGTCTCGATCCGTGTCAACCCAATAGATACTTTCGGGGATACCTGTAGTATACCTTTATAGTCACCCAGTTACGTTGTGACGTTTGGTACACCCAAAGCACTCCTACGGCATCCGGGAGTTACACGATCTCATGGTCTAAGGAAATGATACTTGACATTGGAAAAGCTCTAGCAAACGAACTACACGATCTTGTGCTATGCTTAGGATTGGGTCTTGTCCATCATATCATTCTCCTAATGATGTGATCCCGTTATCAATGACATCCAATGTCCATAGTCAGGAAGCCATGACTATCTGTTGATCAACAAGCTAGTTAACTAGAGGCTCACTAGGGACATGTTATGGTCTATGTATTCACACATGTATTATGATTTCCGGATAACACAATTATAGCATGAATAATAGACAATTATCATGAACAAGGAAATATAATAATAATCATTTTATTATTGCCTCTAGGGCATATTTCCAACAGTCTCCCACTTGCACTAGAGTCAATAATCTAGTTACATTGTGATGAATCGAACACCCATAGAGTTCTGGTGTTGATCATGTTTTGCTCGCGGAAGAGGTTTAGTCAACGGATCTGCGACATTCAGATCCATATGTACTTTGCAAATATATATGTCTCCATCTTGAACATTTTCACGAATGGAGTTGAAGCGACGCTTGATGTGCCTGGTCTTCTTGTGAAACCTGGGCTCCTTGGCAAGGGCAATAGCTCCAGTGTTGTCACAGAAGAGAGTGATCGGCCCCGACGCATTGGGTATGACTCCTAGGTCGGTGATGAACTCCTTCATCCAGATTGCTTCATGAGCTACCTCCGAGGCTGCCATGTACTCCGCTTCACATGTAGATCCCGCCACGACGCTTTGCTTGCAACTGCACCAGCTTACTGCCCTACCATTCAAAATATACACGTATCCGGTTTGTGACTTAGAGTCATCCAGATCTGTGTAGAAGCTAGCGTCGATGTAACCCTTTACAACGAGCTCCTCGTCACCTCCATATACGAGAAATATATCCTTAGTCCTTTTCAGGTACTTCAGGATGTTCTTGACCGCTGTCCAGTGTTCCATGCCGGGATAACTTTGGTACCTTCCTACCAAACTTACGGTAAGGTTTACATCAGGTCTGGTACACAGCATGGCATACATGATAGACCCTATGGCTGAGGCATAGGGGATGACACTCATCTTTTCTCTATCTTCTGCCGTGGTCGGACATTGAGCTGAGCTCAATTTCACACCTTGCAACACAGGCAAGAACCCCTTCTTGGACTGATCCATATTGAACTTCTTCAATATCTTATCAATGTATGTGCTTTGTGAAAGACCTATGAGGTGTATCGATCTATCTCTATAGATCTTGATGCCTAATATGTAAGCAGCTTCTCCAAGGTCCTTCATTGAAAAACACTTATTCAAGTAGGCCTTAATACTGTCCAAAAGTTCTATATCATTTCCCATCAAAAGTATGGCATCCACATATAATATGAGAAATGCTACAGAGCTCCCACTCACTTTCTTGTAAACGCAGGCTTCTCCATAAGTCTGCATAAACCCAAATGCTTTGATCATTTCATTAAAGTGAATGTTCCAACTCCGAGATGCTTGCACCAGCCCATAGATGGAGCGCTGGAGCTTGCATACTTTGTTAGCATTCTTAGGATCGACAAAACCTTCCGGCTGCATCATATACAATTCTTCCTTAAGAAAGTCGTTAAGGAATGCCGTTTTGACGTCCATTTGCCATATCTCATAATCATAGTATGCGGCAATTGCTAACATGATTCGGACGGACTTCAGCTTCGCTACGGGTGAGAAGGTCTCATCGTAGTCAACCCCTTGAACTTGTCGATAACCCTTAGTGACAAGTCGAGCCTTATAGATGGTAACATTACCATCCACATCCGTCTTCTTCTTAAAAATCCATTTATTCTCTATCGCTCGCCGATCATCGGGCAAGTCTGTCAAAGTCCATACTTTGTTTTCATACATGGATCCTATCTCGGATTGCATGGCTTCAAGCCATTTGTTGGAATCTGGGCCCGCCATTGCTTCTTCATAGTTCGAAGGTTCACTGTTGTCTAACAACATGATTTCCAGGACAGGGTTGCCATACCATTCTGGTGTGGAGCGTGTCCTTGTGGACCTTCGAAGTTCAGTAGCAACTTGATCCGAAGTACCTTGATCATTATCATTAACTTCCTCTCTAGTCGGTGCAGGCACCACAGGAACATCTTCCTGAGCTGCGCTAGTTTCCGGTTCAAGAGGTAGTACTTCATCGAGTTCTACTTTCCTCCCACTTACTTCTCTCGAGAGAAACTCTTTCTCCAAAAGGACCCGTTCTTGGCAACAAAGATCTTGCCTTCGGATCTGAGGTAAAAGGTATACCCAATGGTTTCCTTAGGGTATCCTATGAAGACGCATTTTTCCAACTTGGGTTCGAGCTTTTCAGGTTGAAGTTTCTTGACATAAGCATCACATCCCCAAACTTTTAGAAACGACAGCTTAGGTTTCTTCCCAAACCATAATTCATAAGGTGTCGTCTCAACGGATTTAGACGGTGCCCTATTTAAAGTGAATGTAGCTATCTCTAGAGCGTTTCCCCAAAATGATAGCAGTAAATCAGTGAGTGAGATCATAGATCGCACCATATCCAATAGAGTGCGGTTACGATGTTCAGACACACTGTTACGCTGAGGTGTTCCAGGCGGCGTGAGTTGTGAAATGATTCCACATTTCCGTAAGTGCGTACCAAATTCATGACTTAAATATTCTCCCCCATGATCTGATCGTAAGAATTTTATCTTTCGGTCAAGTTGATTCTCTACCTCATTCTGAAATTCCTTGAACTTTTCAAAGGTCTCAGACTTGTGTTTCATCAAAAAGACATACCCATATCTACTTAAGTCATCAGTGAGAGTGAGAACATAACGATAGCCACCGCGAGCCTCAACGCTCATTGGACCGCACACATCAGTATGTATAATTTCCAATAAGTTGGTTGCTCGATCCATTGTTCCGGAGAACGGAATCTTGGTCATTTTACCCATGAGGCATGGTTCGCACGTGTCAAATGATTCGAAATCAAGAGACTCCAAAAGTCCATCTGTATGGAGCTTCTTCATGCGTTTGACACCGATGTGACCAAGGCGGCAGTGCCACAGATATGTGGGACTATCATTATCAATCTTACATCTTTTGGTATTCACACTATGAATATGTGTAACATCACGTTCGAGATTCATTAAGAATAAACCATTAACCAGCGGGGCATGACCATAAAACATATATCTCATATAAATAGAACAACCATTATTCTCGGATTTAAATGAGTAGCCATCTCGTATTAAACGAGATCCAGATACAATATTCATGCTCAAAGCTGGCACTAAATAACAATTATTGAGGTTTAAAACTAATCCCGTAGGTAAATGTAGAGGTAGCGTGCTGACGGCGATCACATCGACCTTGGAACCATTCCCGACGCGCATCGTCACCTCGTCCTTCGCCAGTCTCCGCTTATTCCGCAGCTCCTGTTTTGAGTTACAAATATGAGCAACCGCACCGGTATCAAATACCCAGGAGCTACTACCAGTACTGGTAAGGTACACATCAATTACATGTATATCACATATACCTTTAGTGTTGTCGGCCTTCTTGTCCGCTAAGTATTTGGGGCAGTTCCGCTTCCAGTGTACCTTTCCCTTGCAATAAAAGCACTCAGTCTTAGGTTTGGGTCCATTCTTTGGCTTCTTCCCAGCAACTGATTTACCGGCCGCGGCAACTCCCTTGCCGTCCTTCTTAAAGTTCTTATTACCCTTGCCTTTCTTGAAACTAGTGGTTTTATTGACCATCAACACTTGATGTTCCTTTTTGATTTCCACCTCCGCTGATTTCAGCATTGAAAATACTTCAAGAATAGTTTTCACCATCCCCTGCATATTGTAGTTCATCACAAAGCTCTTGTAGCTAGGTGGGAGCGACTGAAGGATTCTGTCAATGACCGCCTCGTCCGGGAGGTTAATGTCCAGCTGGGACAAGCGGTTGTGCAACCCAGACATTTTGAGTATGTGCTCACTGACAGAACTATTTTCCTCCATCTTACAACTGTAGAACTTGTCGGAGACTTCATATCTCTCGACCCGGGCATGAGCTTGGAAAACCATTTTCAGCTCTTCGAACATCTCATATGCTCCATGTTGCTCAAAACGCTTTTGGAGCCCCAGTTCTAAGCTGTAAAGCATGCCGCACTGAACGAGGGAGTAATCATTAGCATGCGACTGCCAAGCGTTCATAACGTCTTGGTTCTCTGGGATGGGTGCTTCACCTAGCGGTGCTTCTAGGACATATGCTTTCTTGGCAGCTATGAGGATGATCCTCAGGTTCCGGACCCAGTCTGTATAGTTGCTGCCATCATCTTTTAGCTTGGTTTTCTCTAGGAACGCATTGAATTTGAGGTTGACATGAGCGTTGTCCATTTGATCTACAAGACATTTTGCAAAGGTTTTTAGACTAAGTTCATGATAATTAAGTTCATCTAATCAAATTATTTAATGAACTCCCACTCAGACAGACATCCCTCTAGTCATCTAAGTGATACATGATCCGAGTCAACTAGGCCGTGTCCGATCATCACGTGAGACAGACTAGTCATCATCGTGAACATCTTCATGTTGATCGTATCTTCTATACGACTCATGTTCGACCTTTCGGTCTTCCATGTTCCGAAGCCATGTTTGTACATGCTAGGCTCGTCAAGTCAACGTAAGTGTATTGCGTGTGTAAATCTGGCTTACACCCGTTGTATTCGAACGTTAGAATCTATCACACCCGATCATCACGTGGTGCTTTGAAACAACGAACCTTCGCAACAGTGCACAGTTAGGGGAACACTTTCTTGAAATTATTGTGAGGGATCATCTTATTTAAGCTACCGTCGTTCTAAGAAAATAAGATGTAAAACATGATAAACATCACATGCAATCAAATAGTGACATGATATGGCCAATATCATTTTGCTCCTTTTGATCTCCATCTTCGGGGCGCCATGATCATCATCGTCACCGGCATGACACCATGATCTCCATCATCATGATCTCCATCATCGTGTCTTCATGAAGTTGTCTCGTCATCTATTACTTCTACTACTATGGCTAACGGTTTAGCAATAAAGTAAAGTAATTACATGACGTTTATGTTGACACACATGTCATAAATAAATTAAGACAACTCCTATGGCTCCTGCTGGTTGTCATACTCATCGACATGCAAGTCGTGATTCCTATTACAAGAACATGATCAATCTCATACATCACATATATCATTCATCACATCCTTTTGGCCATATCACATCACATGGCACATGCTGCAAAAACAAGTTGACGTCCTCTAATTGTTGTTGCAAGTTTTTACGTGGCTGCTATAGGTTTCTAGCAAGAACGTTTCTTACCTACGCCAAAACCACAATGTGATATGCCAATTTCTATTTACCCTTCATAAGGACCCTGTTCATCGAATCTGATCCGACTAAAGTGGGAGAGACAGACACCCGCCAGCCACCTTATGCAACTAGTGCATGTCAGTCGGTGGAACCGGTCTCACGTAAGCGTACTTGTAAGGTTGGTCCGGGCCGCTTCATCCCACGATGCCGCCGAATCAAGATAAGACTAGTAATGGCAAGCAAATTGACAAAATCAACGCCCACAACAACTTGTGTTCTACTCGTGCATAGAAACTACGCATAGACCTAGCTCATGATGCCACTGTTGGGGAACGTAGCAGAATTTTAAAATTTTCTACGCATCACCAAGATCAATCTATGGAGTCATCTAGCAACGAGGGAGAGGGGAGTGCATCTACATACCCTTGTAGATAGCGAGCTGAAGCGTTCAAGAGAACGGGGTTGATGGAGTCGTACTAGTCGTGATCCAAATCACCGATGACCGAGCGCCGAACGGACGGCACCTCCGCGTTCAACACACGTACGGTTGGGGAAGACGTCTCCTCCTTCTTGATCCAGCAAGGGGAAGGAGAGGTTGATGGAGATCCAGCAGCACGACGGCGTGGTGCTGGAAGCAGCGGTGATCTCGGCAGGGCTTCGCCAAGCTCCAATGAGAGGGAGAGGTGTTACGAGGGGAGAGGGAGGCGCCATGGACATGGGTGCGGCTGCCCTCCCTCCCCCCCACTATATATAGGGCCCCTAGGGGGGGCGCCGGCCCTAGGAGATCCCATCTCCAAGGGGGGGCAAGGGGGGACTTGCCCCCCAAGTCAAGTGGGGCGCCCCCACCCCTAGGGTTTCCAACCCTAGGCGCAGGGGGAGGCCCATGGGGGCGCACCAGCCCACCTGGGGCTGGTTCCCCTCCCACTTCAGCCCATGGGGCCCTCCGGGATAGGTGGCCCCACCCGGTGGACCCCCGGGACCCATCCGGTGGTCCCGGTACAATACCGATTACCCCCAAAACTTTCCCGATGGCCGAAACTGGACTTCATATATATAAATCTTTACCTCCGGACCATTCTGGAACTCCTCGTGACGTCCGGGACTCCGAACAACTTTCGGGTTACCGCATACTAATATCTCTACAACCCTAGCGTCACCGAACCATAAGTGTGTAGACCCTACGGGTTCGGGAGACACGCAGACATGACCGAGATGACTCTCCGGTCAATAACCAACAACGGGATCTGGATACCCATGTTGGCTCCCACATGTTCCATGATGATCTCATCGGATGAACCACGATGTCGAGGATTCAATCAATCCCATATTCAATTCCCTTTGTCAATCGGTACGTTACTTGCCCGAGATTCGATCGTCGGTATCCCAATACCTTGTTCAATCTCGTTACCGGCAAGTCACTTTACTCGTACCATAATGCATGATCCCATGACCAAACACTTGGTCACATTGAGCTCATTATGATGATGCATTACCGAGTGGGCCCAGAGATACCTCTCCGTCATACGGAGTGACAAATTCCAGTCTCGATCCGTGTCAACCCAACAGATACTTTCGGGGATACCTGTAGTATACCTTCATTGTCACCAAGTTACGTTGTGACGTTTGGTACACCCAAAGCACTCCTACGGCATCCGGGAGTTACATGATCTCATGGTCTAAGGAAATGATACTTGACATTGGAAAAGCTCTAGCAAACGAACTACATGATCTTGTGCTATGCTTAGGATTGGGTCTTGTCCATCATATCATTCTCCTAATGATGTGATCCCGTTATCAATGACATCCAATGTCCATAGTCAGGAAACCATGACTATCTGTTGATCAACGAGCTAGTTAACTAGAGGCTCACTAGGGACATGTTATGGTCTATGTATTCACACATGTATTATGATTTCCGGATAACACAATTATAGTATGAATAATAGAAAATTATCATGAACAAGGAAATATAATAATAATCATTTTATTATTGCCTCTAGGGCATATTTCCAACATTAGTAACATAATCAACAACAACCAAAATATGTGTATATCCATTAGAGGCAGGAAAAGGTCCCATACAATCAAAGCCCCAAACATCAAAAGGTTCAATAACAAGTGAATAGTTCATAGGCATTTCTTGACGTCTACTAATATTACCAATTCTTTGACATTCATCACAAGATAGGACAAACTTACGGGCATCCTTGAAGAGAGTAGGCCAATAAAAACCGGATTGCAATACCTTATGTGCAGTTCTATCTCCCGTGTGGTGTCCTCCATAAGTTTCGGAGTGGCACTTGCGTAGGATCTGTTCCTGTTCATGCTCAGGTACACAACATCTAATAACACCATCTACTCCTTCTTTATAAAGATGTGGGTCATCCCAAAAGTAATGTCTCAAATCATAGAAGAACTTTTTCTTTTGTTGGTATGTGAAGCTAGGTGGTATAAATTTAGCAACAATGTAATTAGCATAATCAGCATACCAAGGGGTACTACGAGAAGTACTTATGACATTTAATTGTTCATCAGGAAAGCTATCATCAATAGGTAGTGGGTCATCAAGAACATTCTCTAACCTAGATAAATTGTCTGCAACGGGGTTCTCAGCTCCTTTTCTATCAACAATATGCAAATCAAATTCTTGTAGCAAGAGAACGCATCTAATAAGTCTAGGTTTAGCATCTTTCTTCTCCATAAGATATTTAATAGCAGCATGATCAGTGTGGATAGTTACTTTAGAATCAACAATATAAGGTCTGAACTTATCACAAGCAAATACAACTGCTAAAAGTTCTTTCTCAGTAGTAGCATAATTTCTTTGAGCATTGTCTAGAGTCTTACTAGAATAATGGATAACATTTAATTTCTTATCAACTCTTTGCCCTAGAACAGCACCTACAGCATAATCGCTAGCATCACACATAATTTCAAAGGGTAAATTCCAATCAGGTGGCTGAACAATAGGTGCAGAGACTAATGCTTTCTTAAGTATTTCAAATGCTTCTACACAATCATCATCAAAGACAAATGGTATATCTTTTTGTAATAATTTTGCAGAGGCTGAGAAATTTTTGAGAAGTCCTTAATGAACCTCCTATAAAATCCAGCGTGACCGAGGAAACTTCTTATACCTTTGATGTCCTTGGGACATGGCATCTTTTCAATAGCATCAACCTTGGCTTTATCATCTTCAATACCTCTTTCAGAAACTTTATGCCCCAAGACAATACCTTCATTAACCATAAAGTGGCACTTTTCCCAATTCAAGACAAGATTAGTTTCTTCACATCTCTGCAAAACTCGATAAAGATTGCTCAAGCAATCATCAAAAGAAGATCCATAGATGGAATATATCCATCATGCATCTTTGAAAGGTAGCAGGTGCATTACATAAACCAAAAGGCATACGTCTATAAGCAAAAGTACCAAAAGGGCATGTAAAAGTAGTCTTTGATTGATCTTTAGCCGACACAGGTATTTGAGAGAAACCAGAATAACCATCTAGAAAGCAATAATGTGTATGTTTGCATAATCTTTCTAGCATTTGATCTATAAAAGGTAAGGGGTAATGATCTTTCTTAGTAGCCTTATTTAATTTGCGGAAATCAATTACCATCCTATAACCTGTAATAATTCTTTGTGGAATCAATTCATCTTTATCATTAGGAACAACAGTAATACCTCCCTTCTTAGGGACACAATGAACAGGACTTACCCACTGACTATCGGCAACGGGATAAATTATACCTGCCTCCAGAAGCTTTAGTATTTCTTTTCTTACCACTTCTTTCATTTTTGGATTCAGACGTCGTTGAGGATCACGAACTGGTTTGGCATCTGCTTCCAAATTTATTTTATGTTGACATAGAGTGGGACTAATGCCCTTAAGATCATCAAGAGTATATCCAATAGCAGCACGGTGCTTCTTCAAAGTTTTCAATAATCTTTCTTCTTCATGCTCTGAAAGGTTAGCACTAATAATAACAGGATATATCTTCTTTTCATCAAGATAAGCATATTTAAGATTACCAGGCAACGGTTTAAGCTCAAACATGGGATCACCCTTAGGTAGAGGGGGATCCCCTAGGATTTCAACAGGCAAATTGTGTTTCAGAATAGGTTCCTGTTTAAAGAATACTTCATCTATTTCCCTTCTTTCATTCATAAACATATCATTCTCATGGTCTAGCAAATATTGTTCTAAAGGATCACTAGGAGGTACGGCAATAGAAGCAAGACCAATAATTTCATCCTTACTAGGCAATTATTCTTCACGGTGTTGTTTACTAAATTTAGAGAAATTAAACTCATGAGTCATATCATCTAAGCCGACAGTAACAACATCCCTTGTGCAATCTATGGTAGCATTAACAATATTTAAGAAGGGTCTACCAAATATAATGGGACAAAAGCTATCTTGTGGGGAACCAAGAACAAGAAAATCAGCAGGATATTTAGTTTTCCCACACAAGACTTCAATATCTCTAACAATTCCCATTGGTGAAATAGTATCTCTATTAGCAAGTTTAATAGTAACATCAATTTCTTCTAACTCAACAGGTGCAATGTCATGCATAATTTCTTTGTATAGGTCAATAGGTATTGCACTAGCACTAGCACCCATATCACATAAGCCATGATAACAATGATCTCCTATTTTAACAGAAATAAAAGGCATGCCTACCACAGGTCTAGGTTTATCTGTATCACGGGGTTTAGCAATTCTAGCAGTTTCATTACAGAAGTAAATAACATGCCCATCTATATTATCAGACAAGAGATCTTTAACAATAGCAATATTAGGTTCTACTTTAACTTGCTCAGGTGGTGTATATGTTTTAATATTGCTTTTACGAACCACAGTTGAAGCTTTAGCATGACCCTTTATCCTAACAGGGAAAGGTGGTTTCTCAACATAACAAGTAGGAACAATAGGATCATTATAAGTGACCGTCTTTTCTTCAACTTTAATAGGTGGAGCTACTTTTAATTCTATGGGAGGATGATATTTAAACCACTTCTCCTTAGGGAGATCAACATAAGTAGCAAAAGATTCACAGGAAGAAGCTACTATCTCAGAATCAAGTCCATATTTAGTGCTAAACTTACGGAAAATATCGGTATCCATAAAAGATTTAACACAATCAAACTTAGGTGTCATACCTGACTCCTTACCTTTGCTGAGATCCCAATCTTCATAGTTGCGTTTAATTCTATCCAATAAATGCCATCTAAATACAATAGTCTTCATCATAAAAGAGCCAGCACAAGAGGTATCGAGCATGGTGCGATTATTTTCAGAAAGCCGAGCATAAAATTTTTGAAGAATTGTTTCTCTTGGGAGCTCATGATTGGGGCATGAATATAACATTGATTTAAGCCTCCCCCAAGCTTGAGCGATGCTTTCTCCTTCGCGAGGCCAAAAATTATATATATAATTGCAATCACGATGAACAAGATGCATAGGGTAATACTTTTGATGAAATTCCAATTTCAATCTTCTATAGTTCCATGATCTCGTATCATCACATAACCTATACCATATCAATGCGTCTCCCTTCAAAGATAAAGGGAAGACCTTCTTCTTAGCAACATCATCGGGTATACCTGCAAGCTTAAATAATCCACAAACTTCATCCACATATATTAGGTGTTCATCAGGATGCTTTGTTCCATCTCCTGTAAAAGGATTAGCTAGCAGTTTTTCTATCATACCCGAAGGATACTCATAAGGAATTTGATTTTCAATAGGTTCAGTAGGTTAAGGAGCAACTCTTTGCTCTACTGGTTGGGGTGAAGATACCCCGAACAAGCCCCTTAGAGGATTACTTTCCATAGTAACAAGTGATAGTAAACTTCAGCACACTATATAAATTTTTCCTTACCAAATTCCACCTACCAAAGGCGCTTCACTCCTCGGCAACGGCACTAGAAAAGAGTCTTGATGACCCACAAGTATAGGGGATCTATCATAGTCCTTTCGATAAGTAAAGAGTGTCGAACCCAACGAGGAGCAGAAGGAAATGATAAGCGGTTTTCAGCAAGGTATTCTCTGCAAGTACTGAAATAAGTGGTAATAGATAGTTTTGTGATAAGATAATTTGTAACGAGCAACAAGTAACAAAAGTAAATAAAGTGCAGCAAGGTGGCCCAATCCTTTTTGTAGCAAAGGACAAGCCTGGACAAACTCTTATATAAGGAAAAGCGCTCCCAAGGACACCTGGGAATATCGTCAAGCTAGTTTTCATCACGTCCGTATGATTCGCGTTCGGTACTTTGATAATTTGACATGTGGGTGGACCAATGCTTGGGTGCTGTTCTTACTTGAACAAGCATCCCACTTATGATTAACCTCTATTGCAAGCATCCACAACTACAACAAAAGTATTAAGGTAAACCTAACCATAGCATGAAACATATGGATCCAAATCAGCTCCTTATGAAGCAACGCATAAACTAGGGTTTAAGCTTCTGTCACTCTAGCAACCCATCATCTACTTATTACTTCCCAATGCCTTCCTCTAGGCCAAAATAATGGTGAAGTGTTATGTAGTCGACGTTCACATAACACCACTTGAGGCTAGACAACATACATCTCATCAAAATATCGAACGAATACCAAATTCACATGACTACTAATAGCAAGACTTCTCCCTTGTCCTCAGGAACAAACGTAACTACTCATAAAGCATATTCATGTTCATAATCAGAGGAGTAATAATATGCATAAAGGATCTGAACATATGATCTTCCACCAATTAAACCAACTAGCATCAACTACAAGGAGTAATTAACACTACTAGCAACCTACTAGCACCAATCCCGGACTTGAATTCAAGAATTGGATACAAGAGATGAACTAGGGTTTTGAGATGAGATGGTGCTGATGAAGATGTTGATGGAGATTGCCCTCTCCCGATGAGAGGAGCGTTGGCGATGACGATGGCGATGATTTCCCCCTCCGGGAGGGAAGTTTCCCCGGCAGAACAGCTCTGCCGGAGCTCTAGATTGGATCCGCCAAGGTTCCGCCTCGTGGCGGCGGAGTTTCATCCCGAAAGGTTGCTTGCTATTTTTTTTCTCGACGAAAGACTTCATATAGGAGAAGATGGTCATCGGAGAGCCACCAGGGGGCCCACGAGGTAGGGGGGCACGCCCTAGGGGGGGCGCCCCCACCCTCGTGGAAAGGGTGTGGGCCCCCTGGTCTTCATCTTTGGCGAGGATTTTTCATTATTTATTATAAGGTATTCCGTGGAGTTTCAGGACTTTTGGAGTTGTGCAGAATAGGTCTCTAATATTTGCCCCTTTTCCAGCCCAGAATTCCAGCTGCCGGCATTCTCCCTCCTTATGTAAACCTAGTAAAATAAGAGATAATAGCCATAAGTATTGTGACATAATGTGAAATAACAGCCCATAATGCAATAAATATCGATATAAAAGCATGATGCAAAATGGACGTATCAATTTATTAAAGAAGAGTTGTATATGATGCAACAAGAAAGTTTTGTCAATCCTAAAGGTGCTAACAAAATATGCAAGCTCCAGCGATCCATCTATGGACTGGTGCAAGCATCTCGGAGTTGGAATATACATTTTGATAAGTTGATCAAAGCATATAGTTTTATACGGACTTGTGGTGAAGCCTATATTTACAAGAAAGTGAGTGGGAGCACTACATCATTTCTGATAAATATATGTGAATGGCATATTATTGATCGGAGATAATGTAGAATTATTCTGCAAAGCAAAAAGGAATGTTTGAAAGGAGTTTTTCAAAGAAAGACCTCGGTGAAGCTGCTTACATATTGAGTATCAAGATCTATAGAGGTAGATCAAGACGCTTGATAAGTTTTTCAATGAGTACATACCTTGACAAGATTTTGAAGTAGTTCAAAATGGAACAGTCAAAGAAGGAGTTCTTGCCTGTGTTACAAGGTGTGAAGTTGAATAAGACTCAAAACCCGACCACGGCAGAAGATAGAGAGAGAATGAAAGTCATTCCCTATGCCTCAGCCATAGGTTCTATAAAGTATGCCATGCTGTGTACCAGACCTATTGTATACCCTGCCCTGAGTTTGGCAAGGGAGTACAATAGTGATCTAGGAGTAGATCACTGGACATTGGTCAAAATTGTCCTTAGTGGAATCAGGATATGTTTCTCAATTATGGAGGTGACAAAAGGTTCATCGTAAAGGGTTACGTCGATGCAAGTTTTGACACTGATCCAGATGACTCAAAGTCTCAATCTGGATACATATTGAAAGTGGGAGCAATTAGCTAGAGTAGCTCCGTGCAGAGCATTGTTGACATAGAAATTCGCAAAATACATCGGATCTGAATGTGGAAGACCCGTTGACTAAACTTCCCTCACAAGCAAAACATGATCACACCTTAGTACTCTTTGGGTATTAATCACATAGCGATGTGAACTAGATTATTGACTCTAGTAAACCCTTTGGGTGTTGGTCACATGACGATGTGAACTATGGGTGTTAATCACATGGTAATGTGAACTATTGGTGTTAAATCACATGGCGATGTGAACTAGATTATTGACTCTAGTGCAAGTGGGAGACTGAAGGAAATATGCCCTAAAGGCAATAATAAAGTTATTATTTATTTCCTTATATCATGATAAATGTTTATTATTCATGCTAGAATTGTATTAACCGGAAACATAATACATGTGTGAATACATAGACAAACAGTATGTCACTAGTATGCCTCTACTTGACTAGCTCGTTGAATCAAATATGGTTAAGTTTCCTAGCCATAGACATGAGTTGTCATTTGATTAACGGGGTCACATCATTAGAGAATGATGTGATTGACTTGACCCATTCCGTTAGCTTAGCACTCGATTGTTTAGTATGTTGCTACTGCTTTCTTCATGACTTATACATGTTCCTATGACTATGAGATTATGCAACTCCCGTTTACCGGAGGAACACTTTGTGTGCTACCCAAACGTCACAACGTAACTGGGTGATTATAAAGCTGCTCTACAGGTGTTTCCAAAGGTACTTGTTGGGTTGGCGTATTTCGAGATTAGGATTTGTCACTCCGATTGTCGGAGAGGTATATCTGGGCCCACTCAGTAATGCATATCACTATATGAAGGAAATATGCCCTAGAGGCAATAATAAAGTTATTATTTATTTCCTTATATCATGACAAATGTTTATTATTCATGCTAGAATTGTATTAACCGGAAACATAATACATGTGTGAATAAATAGACAAACAGAGTGTCACTAGTATGCCTCTACTTGACTAGCTCGTTAATCGAAGATGGTTATGTTTCCTAACCATGAACAAAAGAGTTGTTATTTGATTAACGGGATCACATCATTAGAAGAATGATGTGATTGACATGACCCATTCCATTAGCTTAGCACCCGATCGTTTAGTATGTTGCTATTGCTTTCTTCATGACTTATACATGTTCCTATGACTATGAGATTATGCAACTCCCGTTTGCCGGAGGAGCACTTTGTGTGCTACCAAACGTCACAACGTAACTGGGTGATTATAAAGGAGCTCTACAGGTGTCTCCAAAGGTACATGTTGGGTTGGCGTATTTCGAGATTAGGATTTGTCACTCCGTTTGTCGGAGAGGTATCTCTGGGCCCTCTCGGTAATGCACATCACATAAGCCTTGCAGGCATTGCAACTAATGAGTTAATTGCGAGATGATGTATTACGAAACGAGTAAAGAGACTTGCCGGTAACGAGATTGAACTAGGTATTGAGATACCAACGATCGAATCTCGGGCAAGTAACATACCGATGACAAAGGGAACAACGTATGTTGTTATGCGGTCTGACCGATAAAGATCTTCGTAGAATATGTGGGAGCCAATATGAGCATCCAGGTTCCGCTATTGGTTATTGACCGGAGACGTGTCTCAGTCATGTCTACATTGTTCTCGAACCCGTAGGGTCCGCACGCTTAAGGTTTCGATGACAGTTATATTATGAGTTTTGATGTACCGAAGGAGTTTGGAGTCCCGGATGAGATCGGGGACATGACGAGGAGTCTCGAAATGGTCGAGACGTAAAGATCGATATATTGGACGACTATATTCGGACATCGGAAAGGTTCCGAGTGATTCGGGTATTTTCGGAGGTGCCGGGGAGTTACAGGAATACGAGGAAGAAGCAATGGGCCTTAATGGGCCATAGTGGAAAGGACCAGGAGGTGGCGCGCGTCCCTCCCAAGCCCAGTCCGAATTGGACAAGGGGTTTGGGGCGCGGCCCCTCTCTCCCTTCCTTCCCCTCTTCCCCCCTTTCCCCCCTTCTCCTAGTTGGACTAGGAAAGGAGGAAACCTACTTCAACTAGGAGTAGGAATCCTACTCCCTGGCGCGCCCCTCCTAGGGCTGGCCTCCTCCCCCTTGCTCCTTTATATACGGGGGCAGGGGGGCACCTCTAGACACACAAGTTGATCTTCGTGATCGTTCTCTTAGCCGTGTGCGGTGCCCCCCTCCACCATAATCCTCGATAATATTGTAGCGGTGCTTAGGCGAAGCCCTGCGACAGTAGAACATCAAGATCGTCACCACGCCGTCGTGCTGATAGAACTCTTCCCCGACACTTTGCTGGATAGGAGTCCGGGGATCGTCATTGAGCTGAACGTGTGCTAGAACTCGGAGGTGCCGTAGTTTCGGTGCTTGATCGGTCGGGCCGTGAAGACGTACGACTACATCAATCACGTTGTCATAACGCTTCCGCTGTCGGTCTACGAGGGTACGTAGATCACACTCTCCCCTCTTGTTGCTACGCATCACCATGATCTTGCGTGTGCGTAGGAAATTTTTGAAATTACTACGTTCCCCAACAGTGGTATCAGAGCCTAGGTTTTATGTGTTGATGTTATATGCACGAGTAGAACACAAGTGAGTTGTGGGCGATATAAGTCATACTGCTTACCAGCATGTCATACTTTGGTTCGGCGGTATTGTTGGATGAAGCGGCCCGGACCGACATTACGCGTACGCTTACGCGAGACTGGTTCTACCGACGTGCTTTGCACACAGGTGGCTGGCGGGTGTCAGTTTCTCCAACTTTAGTTGAACCGAGTGTGGCTACGCCCGGTCCTTGCGAAGGTTAAAACAACACCAACTTGACAAACTATCGTTGTGGTTTTTGATGCGTAGGTAAGATTGGTTCTTGCTTAAGCCCGTAGCAACCACGTAAAACTTGCAACAACAAAGTAGAGGACGTCTAACTTGTTTTTGCAGGGCATGTTGTGATGTGATATGGTCAAGACGTGATGAGATATAAGTTGTTGTATGAGATGATCATGTTTTGTTGAAGTTATCGGCAACTGGCAAAAGCCTTATGGTTATCTCTCAATTGCATAAGATGCAAGCGCCAAATAATTGCTTTACTTTATCGCTATGCGATAGCAATAGTTGCAAGAGCAATTGTTGGTGAGACAACCATGTGACGACACATTGATATAGATCAAGATGATGGAGATCATGGTGTCATGCCGGTAACGATAGAGATCATGACAGTACTTTGGAGATGGAGATCAAAGGCGCAAGATGATGATGGCCATATCATGTCACATATTTTTGATTGCATATGATGTTTATCTTTTTATACATCTTATTTTGCTTAGTTTGACGGTAGCATTTTAAGATGATCTCTCACTAATTATCAAGAAGTGTTCTCCTGAGTATGCACCATTGCGAAAGTTCTTCGTGCTGAGACACCACGTGATGATTGGGTGTGATAGGCTCTACGTTCAAATACAACGGGTGCAAAACAGTTGCACACGCGGAATACTCAGGTTATACTTGACGAGCCAAGCATATACAGATATGGCCTCGGAACACGGAGACCGAAAGGTCGAGCGTGAATCATATAGTAGATATGATCAACATAGTGATGTTCACCATTGAAACTACTCCATCTCACGTGATGATCGGACATGGTTTAGTTGATTTGGATCACGTGATCACTTAGAAGATTAGAGGGATGTCTTTCTAAGTGGGAGTTCTTAAGTAATATGATTAATTAAACTTTAAATTTATCATGAACTTAGTCCTGGTAGTATTTTCCAAATTATGTTGTAGATCAATAGCTCGCCTTGTTGCTTCCCTGTGTTTATTTTGATATGTTCCTAGAGAAAATTGTGTTGAAAAATGTTAGTAGCAATGATGCAGATTGGATCCGTGATATGAGGTTTATCCTCATTGCTGCACAGAAGAATTATGTCCTTGATGCACCGCTAGGTGACAGACCTATTGCAGGAGCAGATGCAGACGTTATGAACGTTTGTCTAGCTCAATATGATGACTACTTGATAGTTTAGTGCACCATGCTTAACGGCTTAGAATCGGGACTTCAAAGACGTTTTGAACGTCATGGAACATATGAGATGTTCCAGGAGTTGAAGTTAATATTTCAAGCAAATACCCGAGTTGAGAGATATGAAGTTTCCAACAAGCTCTATAGCTAAACGATGGAGGAGAATCGCTCAACTAGTGAGCATGTGCTCAGATTGTCTAGGTACTACAATTGCTTGAATCAAGTGGGAGTTAATCTTCCAGATAAAATAGTGATTAACAGAATTCTCTAGTCACCATCACCAAGTTAGTAGAACTTCGTGATGAACTATGATATGCAAGGGATAACAGAAACAATTCCCAAGCTCTTCGTAATGCTGAAATTGACGAAGGTAGAAACCGAGAAAAAAAACATCAAGTGTTGATGGTAGACAAGACCACTAGTTTCAAGAAAAGGGCAGAGGGAAGAAGGGGAACTTCAAGAAGAACAGCAAGTAAGTTGCTGCTCAAGTGAAGAAGCCCAAGTCTGGTCCTAAGCCTGAGACTAAGTGCTTCTACTGCAAAGGGACTGGTCACTGGAAGCGAAACTACCCCAAGTGATTGGCGGATAAGAAGGATGGCAAAGTGAACATAAGTATATTTGATATACATGTTATTGATGTGTAGTTTACTAGTGTTTATAGAAACCCTCAGTATTTGATACTAGTTCAGTTGCTAAGATTAGTAACTCGAAACGGGAGTTGCAGAATAAACAGAGACTAGTTAAGGGTGAAGTGACGATGTGTGTTGGAAGTGGTTCCAAGATTGATATGATCATCATCACACACTCCCTATACTTTCGGGATTAGTGTTGAACCTGAATAAGTGTTATTTGGTGTTTGCGTTGAGCATGAATATGATTTGATCATGTTTGTTGTAATACGGTTATTCATTTAAGTAAGAGAATAAATTGCTGTTCTGTTTACATGAATAAAACCTTATATGGTTACACACCCAACGAAAATAGTTCGTTGGATCTCGATCGTAGTGATACACATAATCATAATATTGAAACCAAAAGATGCAAAGTTAATAATGATAGTGCAACTTATTTGTGGCACTGCCGTTTAGGTCATATTGGTGTAAAGCGCATGAAGAAACTCCATGCTAATGGGCTTTTGGAATCACTTGATTATGAATCAGTTGATGCTTGCGAACCATGCCTCATGGGCAAGATGACTAAGACTCTGTTCTTCGGAACAATGGAGCGAGCAACAGATTTGTTGGAAATCATACATACTGATGTATGTGGTACGATGAATATTGAGGCTCACGACAAGTATCATTATTTTCTAATCTTCACAGATGATTTGAGCAGATATGAGTATATCTACTTGATGAAACATAAGTCTGAAACATTTGAAAAGTTCAAAGAATTTCAGAGTGAAGTGAAAAATCATCGTAACAAGAAAATAAAGTTTCTACAATCTGATCGTAGAGAAGAGTATTTGAGTTACGAGTTTGGCCTTCAGTTAAAAACAATGTGAAATAGTTTCACTACTCACGCCATCTGGAACACCACAATGTAATGGTGTGTCCGAACGTCATAACCGTACTTTATTAGATATGGTGCGATCTATGATGTCTCTTACCGATCTACCACTATCGTTTTGGGGTTATGCATTAGAGACAGCTGCATTCACGTTAAATAGGGCACCATCTAAATCCGTTGAAACGACACCGTATGAACTATGGTTTGGCAAGAAACCTAAGCTGTCATTTCTTAAAGTTTGAGGTTGCAATGCTTATGTGAAAAAGTTTCAACCTGATAAGCTCAAACCCAAATCGGAGAAGTGCGTCTTCATAGGATACCCAAAAGTAAATGTTGGGTGCACCTTCTATCACAGATCTGAAGGCAAGATATTCGTTGCTTTGAATGGATCCTTTCTAGAGAAGGAATTTCTCTCGAAAGAAGTGAGTGGGAGGAAAGTAGAACTTGATAAGGTAATTGCACCTTCTCCCTTATTGGAAAGTAGTTCATCACAGAAATCTGTTCCTGTGACTACTACACCAATTCGTGAGGAAGCTAATGATGATGATCATGTAACTTCAGATCAAGTTACTACCAAACCTCGTAGGTAAACCAGAGTGAGATCCACATCAGAGTGGCACAGTAATCCTGTTCTGGAAGTCATGTTACTTGACCATGACGAGCCTACGAACTATGAGGAAGCGATGATGAGCCCAGATTCCGCGAAATGGCTTGAGGCCATGAAATCTGAGATGAGATCCATGTATGAGAACAAAGTATGGACTTTGATTGACTTGCTCAATGATCGGCGAGCCATTGAGATTAAATGGATCTTCAAGAGGAATACGGACGCTGATAGTAGTGTTACTATCTACAAAGCTAGAATTGTCGCAAAAAGGTTTTCGACAAGTTCAAGGTGTTGACTACGATGAGAGTTTCTCATTCGTATCTATGCTTAAGTTTGTCCGAATCATGTTAGCAATTGCCGCATTTTATGAAATCCGGCAAATGGATAAACAAAACTGCATTCCTTAATGGATTTATTAAAGAAGAGTTGTATATGATACAACCAGAAGGTTTTTTCAATCCTAAAGGTGCTAACAAAATGTGCAAGGTCCAGCGATCCATCTATGGACTGGTGCAAGCATCTCGGAGTTGGAATATACGCTTTGATGAGATGATCAAAGCATATAGCTTTATACAGACTTGCAGTGAAGCCTGTATTCACAAGAAAGTGAGTGGGAGCACTACAACATTTCTGATAAGTATATGTGAATGACATATTGTTGATCGGAAATAATGTAGAATTATTCTGCAAAGCATAAAGGAGTGTTTTGAAAGAAGTTTTTCAAAGAAAGACCTCGGTGAAGCTGCTTACATATTGAGCATTAAGATCTATAGAGATAGATCAAAACGCTTGATAAGTTTTTTCAACGAGTACATACCTTGACAAAATTTTGAAGTAGTTCAAAATGGAACAGTCAAAGAAAGAATTCTTGACTGTGTTACAAGGTGTGAAATTGAGTAAGACTCAAAGCCCAACCACGACAGAAAATAGAAAGAGAATGAAAGTCATTCCCTATGCCTTGGCCATAGGTTCTATAAAGTATGCCATGTTATGTACCAGACCTATTGTATACCCTACACTAATTTTGGCAAGGGAGTACAATAGTGATCTAGGAGTAGATCACTGGACAGCGGTCAAAATTATCCTTAGTGGAATAAGGATATGTTTCTCGATTATGGAGGTGACAAAAGGTTCGTCATAAAAAGTTACGTCGATGCAAGTTTTGACATAGATCTGGATGACTCTAAATCTCGATCTAGATACATATTGAAAGTGGGAGCAATTAGCTAGAGTAGCTCCGTGCAGAGCATTGTAGACATAGAATTCGCAAAATACTTACGGATCTGTATGTGACAGACCCGTTGACTAAAATTATCTCACAAGCAAAACATGATCACACCTTAGTACTCTTTGGGTGTTAATCACATAAATGATGTGAACTAGATAACTGACTCTAGTGAACTCTTTGGGTATAGGTCACATGACGATGTGAACTATGGATGTTAATCACATGGTGATGTGAACTATTAGTGTCGAATCACGTGGCGATGTGAACTAGATTATTGACTCTAGTGCAAGTGGGAGACTGAAGGAAATATGCCCTAGAGGCAATAATAAAGTTATTATTTATTTCCTTATATCATGATAAATGTTTATTATTCATGCTAGAATTGTATTAACCGGAAACATAATACATGTGTGAATACATAGACAAACAGAGTGTCACTAGTATGCCTCTACTTGACTAGCTTGTTAATCGAAGATGGTTATGTTTCCTAACCATGAACAAAAGAGTTGTTATTTGATTAACGGGATCACATCATTAGAAGAATGATGTGATTGACATGACCCATTCCATTAGCTTAGCACCCGATCGTTTAGTATGTTGCTATTGCTTTCTTCATGACTTATACATGTTCCTATGAATATGAGATTATGCAACTCCCGTTTGCCGGAGGAACACTTTGTGTGCTACCAAACGTCACAACGTAACTGGGTGATTATAAAGGAGCTCTACAGGTGTCTCCAAAGGTACATGTTGGGTTGGCGTATTTCGAGATTAAGATTTGTCACTCCGTTTGTCGGAGAGGTATCTCTGGGCCCTCTCGGTAATGCACATCACATAAGCCTTGCAGGCATTGCAACTAATGAGTTAGTTGCGAGATGATGTATTACGAAACGAGTAAAGAGACTTGCCGGTAACGAGATTGAACTAGGTATTGAGATACCAACGATCGAATCTCGGGCAAGTAACATACCGATGACAAAGGGAACAACGTATGTTGTTATGCGGTCTGACCGATAAAGATCTTCGTAGAATATGTGGGAGCCAATATGAGCATCCAGGTTCCGCTATTGGTTATTGACCGGAGACGTGTCTCGGTCATGTCTACATTTTTCTCAAACCCATAGGGTCCGCACGCTTAAGGTTTCGATGATAGTTATATTATGAGTTTTGATGTACCGAAGGAGTTCGGAGTCCCGGATGAGATCGGAGACATGACGAGGATTCTCGAAATGGTCGAGACATAAAGATCGATATATTGGACGACTATATTCGGACATCGGAAAGGTTCCGAGTGATTCGGGTATTTTCGGAGGTGCCGGGGAGTTACAGGAATACGAGGAAGAAGCAATGGGCCTTAATGGGCCATAGTGGAAAGGACCAGGAGGTGGCGCGCGCCCCTCCCAAGCCCAGTCCGAATTGGACAAGGGGTTTGGGGCGCGGCCCCTCTCTCCCTTCCTTCCCCTCTTCCCCCCTTTCCCCCCTTCTCCTAGTTGGACTAGGAAAGGAGGAAACCTACTCCAACTAGGAGTAGGAATCCTACTCCCTGGCGCGCCCCTCCTAGGGCTGGCCTCCTCCCCCTTGATCCTTTATATACGGGGGCAGGGGGCACCTCTAGACACACAAGTTGATCTTCGTGATCGTTCTCTTAGCCGTGTGCGGTGCCCCCCTCCACCATAATCCTCGATAATATTGTAGCGGTGCTTAGGCGAAGCCCTGCGACAGTAGAACATGAAGATCGTCACCACGCCGTCGTGCTGACGGAACTCTTCCCCGACACTTTGCTGGATCGGAGTCCGGGGATCATCATCGAGCTGAACGTGTGCTAGAACTTGGAGGTGCCGTAGTTTCGGTGCTTGATCGGTCGGGCCGTGAAGACGTACGACTACATCAACCGCGTTGTCATAACGCTTCCGTTGTCGGTCTACGAGGGTACGTAGATCACACTCTCCCCTCTCGTTGCTATGCATCACCATGATCTTGCGTGTGCGTAGGAAATTTTTGAAATTACTACGTTCCCCAACACTATAAGCCTTGCAAGCATTGTAACTAATGAGTTAGTTGCGAGATGATGTATTATGGAACGAGTAAAGAGACTTGCCGGTAACGAGATTGAACTAGGTATTGAGATACTGACGATCGAATCTCGGGCAAGTAACATACCGATGACAAAGGAACAACGTATGTTGTTATGCGGTTTGACCGATAAAGATCTTCGTAGAATATGTGGGAGCCAATATGAGCATCCAGGTTCCGCTATTGGTTATTGACCGGAGACGTGTCTCGGTCATGTCTACATTGTTCTCGAACCCGTAGGGTCCGCACGCTTAAAGTTCGATGACGATTATATTATGAGTTTATGTGTTTTGATGTACCAAAGGTAGTTTGGAGTCCCGTATGAGATCAGGGACATGACGAGGAGTCTCGAAATGGTCAAGACGTAAAGATCAATATAATGGATGACTATATTCGGACATCGGAAAGGTTCCTAGTGATTCGGGTATTTTTCGGGGTACCGGAGAGTTACGGGAATTCGTATTGGGCCTTAATGGCCATACGGGAAAGGAGAAAAAGGCCTCAAAGGGTGGTCGCACCCCTCCCCATGGACTGTCCCGAATTGGACTAGGAAGGGGGGGCGCCCCCTTCCTTCCTTCTTCTTTTTCCTTCCCTTCTCCTACTCCAACAAGGAAAGGAGGAGTCCTACTCCCGGTGGGAGTAGGACTCCCCCCTTGGCGCGCCCCCCTTGGCCGGCCGCCTCTCCCCCCTTGCTCCTTTATATACGGGGGCAGGGGGCACCTCTAGACACAACAATTGATTAAGTTGATCTTTTAGCCGTGTGCGGTGCCCCCCTCCACCATAGTCCACCTTGATAAAATTGTAGCGGTGCTTAGGCGAAGCCCTGCGCCAGTAGAACATCAATATCGTCACCACGCCGTCGTGCTGACGAAACTCTCCCTCAACACTCGGCTGGATCGGAGTTCGAGGGACGTCATCGGGCTGAACGTGTGCTGAACTCGGAGGTGTCGTACGTTCGGTACTTGATCGGTCGGATCATGAAGACGTACGACTACATCAACCGCGTTGTGCTAATGCTTCCGCTTTCGGTCTACGAGGGTACGTAGACAACACTCTCCCCTCTCGTTGCTATGCATCACCATGATCTTGCGTGTGCGTAGGATTTTTTTTGAAATTACTATGTTCCCCAACAAAAACAGCCGAGGCCTACGACACCGGGTGAGCGCAATTCTATGGGCGGTCGCTCTTGTCAAAACAATCGAGGCCTACGACACCGGATTCGAGATGGTTTGACCCAGGTGATCATGCCATGGTTACTTTGGCATCCCTAGTAGGCTCAGTTAGCTAGACGATCTGCTCCGCATATGGTTCCCATGGGGCAACTTGGTGTTGAGGTAAGCTAACTGGATCCAACAGGTGAAAACCATGGGAGTTAACCACATAGCCTCATTTCAGGTTGGCTTACGCCAAGCTAGGAAAGACACATAACCCTTCCCGCGTCGGCCAACGTACACATGTTCGACCACTGACAATAGAACCACCACTAGGGAAAACCCTAGTAGTGGCGCGGGATAATTGCTAGTAGTAGCGTGGGGGGCTGCGCTACTGCTAGGGCGCTACAGCTAACTTTTAGCAGTAGCGCGGGTGGTACCCGCGCTACTGCTACTTCTAGTAGTAGTAGCGTTGTTGCCACCCGCGCTGCTACTACTTAGTTGTAGCGCGGGTCAGCGCCCCGCGCTACTACTAACTAATTCAGAATTAAAAAAATTAATTGCAGCCATGGCGGCTGCTTCTGCTCGGCGTCATCGTCCTCTCCATTCATGGCTACTACTAGTCCTGGAGGGGATGAAGTTTTTCGTGGTGATGGTGCTTCCCCACCCAACTTGTGCCCGCAGCTCTCGTCTACTGCTGCTACAAAAGAAAAGAAAATTATTAGAAAGGGAAGAGAGAGATAGAGAGCAGTAGGAGGAGTAACTCACCGGTGGCTGCCGGAGTTGGTGCCGATGCCCGAAACCCTAGATGGAGCTCGGGGACCTGCTGCTGCTTGTCGTGGGACCCTTGACCCGGCGAGGAGGTGCAAGTGGTTGTGTCCATGCATGGATCTGGCCGCCGCCATGTGGACGACGCTCTGCTGGTTTCCCTCTCCTTCCAACAGCGGAGAAGGAGGAGGATGGAGGGGGAGGGGAGGGGTCTGCGAGAGGAGGTCGCCGGATTTGTGAGTGGTGCCGAGGTGCGAGGCCGGCAGTGGTGCTGGGCGAGGAATGGAATGGCGAGTGGGAGGAGAAGGGGAATCAGAAGAGTGTGGGTTTGGATTTGGGCCTCCGCGCGTAGGGGAAAGGGAGAGGAGGGGGAGGACGGGTGGGGAAAAGGTGGTGGGTGCGGATTAGCAGTAGCGCGGTACGTAAAACGCGCTGCTGCTAAGAAAGTAGCAGTAGCACGCTTTCGGTACAAGCGCTACTGCTAACTGGGACCAAAAGTGTGCCCGATTTGAAAATTAGCAGCAGCGACCTCAGAAAAACCGCGCTACTGCTACAGCTACAGCAGTAGCGCGGCTCGCGGCACCGCGCTGCTGCTAAATGGAGTTGGGTGGGCATTGTCGGTCGATATTTGTAGCAGCGCGAGTTACGCCGAGCGCGCTACTGCTAAGCACTTGTCAGTAGCGGGTTTTCTGCACCCGCGCTACTGCTAATTAGCAGCAGCGCTCCTTTTTGAGCCGCGCTGCTACTAAGATTCTGTGTATAGGGTTTTCCCTAGTAGTGAACCAACATAAGAAAAACACATGAGCCAACCACAAAGCCCCATTTTGGGTGGGCTTATACTAAGCCAGGAAAGACACCTACCCCCATCCCTAGCACACACATGTCTGGGCACTGATAAGGGGTCCAACAGGTAGAAAAATACAGTAGTGAACCGCAAAGCCCCATATTGGGTTGGCTTGCGCTATGCCAGTAAAGGCATGTACGTCTCCTGCTATAGCATACATGCGTTAGGGCACCCAATGAGGGGCCAACATGCGGAGAACACATAGTTCAACCACAAAGCCCCATTTTAGGTGGGCTTTCCTGAAGCCAGTAAAGTGAGCCCAACTGGCAAAGAACACATGACTGGACTACAAAGACCGATTTGGGCTTATGTTGTGGAGTGACAATTTGTAAGCAACATTTTTTATTATGAAATGTGAAATTGTCATCATTTGCATAACTATCAACAATTATATCTTATTTCTATTGTGTTTTTAGACCATGTATGTATTTGATGATAAACAGAAGCAAAATATTAGTTGCATCCATTAATTAAGAAGAACATAGTTGCTCAGGTAGTCACGGAAAAAGATGAAAAGTGACACAATCTACTGAGCGGCACACAGAAGATATTCCTCTCACACACCACCGTGAATGAAGCCTCGTCGAGGTAACACAAAAGACATCATCGTCATCCCTTCTCCTCGAGCCAGCGTCATCGCATCCCTACTCTATGAGAAAGCGACTCTACCTCGCCGTAGATGACACCCAGCCCACTCCAAAGTGGCTAGGCGAAGCCACATGAAACTCCATGCCAATCAATCAACCACCCGCGACGGGCACACGTCACAAACTTCGATTCTGAAGGAGACCTACAAGAAAAAATATGCAGGGCTGGCAACATGGAAGATCAAAGCAGTACCATCTACTCATATCAATAAAAAATTCCTTTCTTTCTGGTACCCATTCGGAGAGGACTCCAAAGTTAAATGTGCTCAGCTTTGAGCAATTTCATGGTGGGTGATCAACTAGGAAGTTGTCCAGATGCGCACGAGTGAGGACAAAGTGCGCAGGAAAGATTAGAGTTGATCTGCAGGACTAGTTTACATCCCGCCAGGAGTAACGACCAGTAACCAGTCGGTGTGTCCGGGGCATTAAAGCCACATGAAACTCCATCCAAATCAATCAACCACCGGCGACGGGCACATCACAAACTTCGATTATGAAGGAGACCCACGAGAAAAACTTTACAAGGTCCGCAACATGGATGATCACAACGGTACCACCCGGGACTCGTCATCGTTGCCACCCGGGCCCGCCGTTGTGGCTTCGACTTTGCACCAACGGATAACCCTAGGCGAACCTATGGACACAGAAGAAGAGCCGACTACCGCAACCATTATGTGACCTCAACACCACTCACCCACCGTCGACGTTGTCATACATTGAACCGGTGCTTACTTACATTGACAATTGTGCTTGATTACCCAAAGCAAATGTCATTGTGAATAAAAAAGCATGTCTAGGATGAAAACCGTGCCGCTTATCGCTGATAAGAATGCCCATAGGCGTATCAAAGTGGAACCACGTGGACCTAGCCATGTCACAAACTGGATTACACTGGACACGCTGCAGGGTGCATGCCTATCACACTGTGTGTGTGGGCGCGCGCATGTAAACCCTAGACTGAAAATTGAAAATGCAGACACGACACGAGCCTGTTGTGCGCACACATTATGATGGCTTGTGTTTTTCATTCGAAACTGCTCTGCGCACACATTATGATGGCTGATTTTCACTTTTTCAGACGACACTTAGATCCAGCGGCTATACGAGCGCTGCTCATACCCATGTCATACATGGTTGGATGCGTCCAAAGATCGGCCGGATACTGTCGTCCCTATAACTTTTTCATTCAGCAAAAATCCATCCAAGAACAACGGCACTTTAAAATCGACCTTGATAGGCAGCAAGAGGCGTGAATTTATTATTGAGAAAAACTTGCAGGAGCAGGAGCATCTCCCTCCTTGGGGTTACATTCTTCTTTCTGCCTGAAAAGCAGCTCCATACACACATACACACACACAGGGCAGCCTCGCACTAGCTGCCGACTAATAGCAAGCCTTGCCACCAGCACAAGAAGAGAACAAGAGAGGCACAACAACAGAAAAGATTTTACTAGGGCTAATCGAGGTAACACTGCTGATTAACTAGCTAGCTAGAAACTACGTAGATCGAGCTCCGGGCGATCGAATCATCCATCGTGCGCGTCGTCCCTCCTTGCGATCACAGACCGTGGCGGTGGTGCCGGTGGTGGTGGTGAAGCGACCCGAGATGCATCGGGGCCGGGGCCGGGGCCGGAGACGGGGCGGACATCGGGGCGAACATGCCGGTCATGTTGAAGCCGAACGGCATGGACGGGCTCGGGGCCATGGGCGACGGCGACGCGAGGGCCGGGTGGGGCGGGCACTGGTAGCACTTGGCGAAGAGGCCGAAGGTGGACACCTGCTGCACGAAGTTGGTGATGCTGGCCCACCCGCCGAAGCCGAAGCCGACGACGAGCACCCACGCCACCACGAACGAGTTGATCACGTACGCCCCCGTCCAGCCTCCGGCGAACCGCGGCGGCCGCTCCACCGCGTTCTGCATTTTTGCATCCCTCGTCAGAGAAACATAAATTCATAGTAGTACTGTATTTACCATGACAAAACGGCATGGGAATGTGAGAATGGCGGTAATAATGATGTCACAGATGAAGGGGGCATCTGGTGCGTGGAGCTGACAGCCCCAAGCCCCCAAGCGCTCAAGTGGCGGAGTACTCTACTCTACTGCTGCTGCTGCTGCTTTTGTTGCTTTCTAGACATGGCGGCATCAGTGTCCGGACGGACAGAATTATGCGCAGACTGCCTGCGCGCCTGCTGCGTGCTCCATCCATCGATCGATGCCAATGGCTCCCCGACAGCAGATGATACAAAACCACGCTCGCGTTTCACCGCACTTTCCCCTCAACTTTGCGCTACTGTGCACGATGGTGAGTGGTGGGTGTACTTTTTTTGAAGTTATCATCGCTGGTGCTGAAAGGAATTGGCTGACACTCGATCACTTCACTGCTAAGCTAGCTGGATGCTTGCATGCTGCGGTTTTGTCTTGCATTCAGCGAGACATCATAACATGCTGCAGCAGGAGCAGCAGATACGCAGACAATGTATACTCCAACGGAGTGGATTATACTACAATAGTACTACTCAAACTACTGAAGTATTACTGTATTTTTTATGGAATGTTTTTGTGTCACCAGTTAACTGATCGATAGACATATCTGACAGCGACGAGCCAGCAATTGTGAAGGAGGCTAGTTTACATGAGTGACAGGTCATGTTCCCCCTAGTGTTCACAGTTTACACTGTGCGCAAGCAGATTCACTATTCACAGACATGTACTACATCATCTGCAGCAATGGCGACTAGCTAGCTAGCTGGTGCTGGGAGCAGCTGTAAGCATATGGAGCCCAGGTGTGTAGCCATGCACAAACAAAAACCCATGCATGCATGTCGATAAATCTCACCGGCATCTAGATCAATCCATCAATATCTCGTACTACAGTGTTTAGATTATTAGAAAAAAGAAAGTGATGCAAGCAAGGATAATATGACGAACCTCGCGGGACTGTGGTGAGCGGAAGGTGACCATGTGCGCCATGGCGGGGATGATGTAGACGGTGAAGCTGACGAGGAGGGAGCCGACGGCGGAGTTGATGGGGCCGAAGAAGGGGAAGATGATGGCGAGGAACCAGATGGGGATGACGACGGGGAGCCTGGCGGCGGCGCGCTTGCAGAGGCTGCGGCAGTCGTGGAGGCCGATGAGCTTCTCCCACACGAAGTAGAGCGGGGTGCAGGCGAAGCCGAAGGTGATGAACTGGTGGATGAGCATGAGGATGACGGCGGCGTCGCGCCAGGCGTCGCGCGGGAGCAGCGAGAGCGCGTTGGAGTGCGTGAGCAGCTCGTCGCCGAACGCCCAGTACGCCGCCGACGCCGACGGCAGCGTCAGGGTGAGCACGTACAGCGTCGCCAGCAGGTAGATGGCCTTGAACTTCTGCGGCCGCCACATCGCGTGCATCACCTCCCTGCACACACACACACACACACACACACAAACACGGATCAGACGGCGTACATTCTTGCCCGCGTGCTGTAAGATTCGTGCTATCCTCACTAGCTAGCGATGCATGTACAGTCTACCGCGACACGAACAAAGCGAGATGGAGATGGACTTGGACGTGGTTGGGCTTTGCTGTGACAAGGTAGCATGAACATGGCGACGGGGCCCAGGTGTCGGGGGCAGCTCGCTGTGCCACAGCAAGTGGACCCGCCTAGCTGATGTACTATCATGCATGCAATGGTGTTTTCTTTGTCGAGGGAAAATAGTACTGCTGCGCAAGAGATGCAAATGCAAATGGGCATGCATGCTGCGCTAGCTGTGGTGAAAAAAGCAGGGAGGGAGGCTTCAAAGCCTCAAAGCTCCAGCACTTTGCAGTAGCAAGCACCGGTACTCAGTCTTGCATTCAGCACTTTGCAGCACTACTCTGAAACAGTGTGGTTCTTTGCAGATGCCTGATGATGTTCCAAACTCCAACGTGAACACTGCTGGTACGAAAAAGTTGTACAAAATGAATAATCTTGTGCTAGACCTACAAGCTATACGTAGTACTACCATACGAACACTGTTGGTAGGAGTACGAATAATCTTGTGCTAAACCTACAAGCTGGCTGGTAGTACCACAAATATGAACCCTAAATTCTTTTTTGAGGGTAACGAAAATCGTAGATAGATATATTATCCTGCTAGCTCAGGTTTCAACTTTGTTTATGTTGAAAATTCAGAAACGTATATGTTCCGCTCCAGCATCCACGAGCATTGTGCTCGGTTGATGTGTGGGTAGCACGTGTGTGCTCTTGGGATATACTGCATGTACGCATATGGGCACCGTGCGTGCATGTCTAGGTCTAGGTGGTCCCCAGGTGACGCCCGTTGCTTATACACGGGACGGCCCCGCATGTCAGACGACATTCCCGTTGCACGTGACCCCGAGCTGGGCAGTAGTAGCGTGCACGCTCCGTGACCAGTGACCGTTACAACATTGTATATATACGACGGATAAACTAGATGATCAGCTTTGGAAAAAGATTAGGGCATGCAAGTGAAAAGTTAGCAAGTGGGACGATGGGGCGGGGTGGGGCGTGTCGGCTTACACGGTGACAGCGTGGCCCCCGAAGGTGTAGAGGATGTTGGTGGCGCCGGTGAAGTAGAGCATGATGGTGGTGGGGCCGGAGTGCTTGACGGCGTCGGCCTGGCCGTGCATGAGGGAGGCGACGGCGATGTACCAGGCGGTGTAGGTGGTCATGAGGAGGCCGAGGAAGGACCAGACGCGGTAGTTGTGGAAGGAGGGGATGAAGACCGTGGTGGCGCAGCAGGCGCCGAAGATGTAGGTCCACGTCCGCTTGTCCAGGTGGTCGTTCACGTAGTAGATGTTGCTGGCGCAGCCGATGAGCTGGATCACCGACCCGAACAGCAGGAACGTGCAGTTGAAGGCCAGCCCCACGTTCCGCCAGTGCCGGCCCAGCAGCCCGTCCAGCACCTCGAACCACTGCATGCATGCAAAGATCAGATCAACAATGGTGGTTGCTGCTAGCTTAGAGAGCTTGGAATCATGGGATGCAGCAGCGGCAATGGAGGGAGAGAGGGAGGAGGGAGGCGCGTGCGTACCTGGATGACGTGGTTGCGGAAGTCGACCTTGTCCTTCTCCTTGCGGGTGCGGTACTCGAGGTAGAGGATGCTGATGAGGTAGGCGGTCCAGCTGCCGAGGAGGCCGTAGAAGAGCTGGAACAGGATGCCGCTCACCATGCCCAGCTGCGCGAACGAGTAGGGCAGCGTCAGCAGGACCTGCGCGACCTGGTTCGACGCGCAGCTGAACCACGCGTCGTACGCCGACCCGCCGTGCCACAGCAGGCCGGACAGCCGGGACTTGCCGTCGCCGCCGCCCTCCTGCCCGTCCTCCGCGTCCGCCTCGTAGCGGCTCAGCCCAGCGGGCGCCTTCTCGTCGGCGACGCTCGTCTCGGACGCCATCCTTCGTTGCTCTGGCTTGGCTCACTACCTGTCGCTTAGCACTACTGATCTTGGCGAGCTTTTCTTGCTCACAGGAGGTCACTTTAGCTACCTAGCTGGCCGTTGGTTTATAATGGTGGTGACTGGAGATAGGTTGGGGTGTGCAGGGGAGGGGGGAGAGGTCGTATATATATGCAGAGGCCGCCGGCCGGAGGCGCTGAGGAGGCAGCACTCCAGCAGCTCAGGCATAAAGAAAATAAAGCTAAGCCGGCTCCCGCCCCCACACGGCCTCACTTTTCTCTCTCTACATGTGCGTTTTTCTGATAAAAGGAAAACAAAAGGCTCAAAAGGCGTGGGTGGTTTGTTGAAAAATCCTGAGGAGAGTGGTACCTGAGTGTGGGACATTCATGTCAGGGGAACACATGAAAGATGATTTGCGTGGTGGAGGTTGTGCGTTCTGAAGAAGGAAGGAAGATTGGGCTTTAGAGACTTGCACAGTTTTAATCTTGCTATGTTAGCAAAACAGTGCTGGCGACTAATCCAAAACCTAGACTCTTTGTGTGCGCAAGTTCTGAGGGCAAAATATTACCCAGATGATGACATATTGAAAGCTGGACACAGAAAAGGCTCTTCTTATACTTGGTAGAGTATTGTTGCAGGTATTCAGACCTTTAAACGGGGTTGCATTTGGCGTGTTGAAAGTGAAGGTCAAATCGATATCTGGCAATGATCCATGGATTCCATCAAGTGTCACAGGGAAACTAATCACAAATAGGGGTGCAACAATGCTTTCAAAGGTTGATGAGTTAATAAACCCGTACACAAGCCAGTGGGATGAGGATCTAACTCGTGATGTTTTCTCTCCTGTCGATGTTCATAGGATATTACAAATCCCTTTGAACCATCACTTGACGGAAGACTTCGTGGCTTGGGATCAGGCACATTTTCCGTGCGATCGGCTTATCATAAGGAGTTTGAACATCAACATGGTGCACGGTGGGTGTGATATAATGGGCAAGGTACAAAAAATATTAACTCAGCTTGGAAGGATATGTGGAAGCTGAAAATACCAGGGAAGATAAAACATTTTGCATGGCACCCTTCCATGCTTTGGTGTATTAGCAAATCGACACATCCCATGCTAAGCTCAATGTCCAGTTTGTTCAGTCGGGGCGGAAGACATTCAACACTGCTTATTTAAGTGCCGACAAGTGACGAAAATTTGGGAGCAACGGGGCTTCTTACAAGTCATATGGGAAGCTATCGCCGAGGACGGATCAGGGTCTATTACGATGGAAATTCTATCAAAGCTTCAGGGGAATGATGCGGAGGTACCAACGAAGGAGCTTGCAGTTGTGGCAGCATGGTATATATGGTGGCAGCGCCGACAGATATTAAAGGGAGTCAAAGTCCAAACGCCGGAAAAAACTGCACTAGCCATCAAGGTTTTGACGACAAATTACCTCAGATCAACTATACCCAACGGTCCAATAAGGAAGAATGATCACATGTGGAGGAAACCAGGACATGGGATAGTGAAGATAAATGTTGATGCTTCCTTTCAGTATGAAACACTTTCAGGTGCTTGTGGTGTTGTGGCTCGTGATGACCGGGGTCATTTTATTGCGGCAGCAAAGTTGGTTTGTTCAAAACATAGTGGAGTTGACTCAGCTGAGCTAACTGCCATCAGAAACGGGCTGTACTTGGCAGCTCACATTGGATGCAACAATATAGAAGTTGAATCAGATTGTTCCTTCACGGTGGACTCGGTGAACCAATTTGATGATTACTTAGGCCCAGAGGTAGCTATCATCATAGAATGTAAACAACTTATGATGGACTTTGCGTCCATTTCCTTCAAATATTGCTATAGAGAGGCCAATCAGGTGGCAGATAGATTAGCAAAGAACTCTTTTACTACTAGACTCTCTAGTTCTTGGGATGATGAGATTCCCGATTTTATTTCTCATCTGCTTGTAAATGACATGTCTATTATTTGAGAAATAAAGTCTAGTTGCGGTCCAAAAATAAACACATGAAAGATGATGGTGCCTGAATGCATACTCTACATCAATCTTTCATGCTACATTCGCCTAAGAGCAACTCTAGCAGAGTTGTCATCGTTATTATGTTGATTTTGATGAAAGTATGCATTCTTGCGGAGTCGCCATCTTATCAGGAATCATCAAATTTTATGGAGCTATAGCAGAGTCGCCATACCCGCCTGGTCATCATTAAGGATGACAATTTTACTCATGGGTACGGGTACCCGCGGATACCGTACCCGTATGGGCAGGTTATGGGTGCAATTTTATACACATCGGTAGTACCAATTTTAAAAGGGAAATAATAGAATTCCACTTACTCGTTTCTTGGCTTTTGTTCACCGCTTCTCCCTTGCGACATGTGTCCCGCTTGACAGTGGTCTCGCTGGCTCCTCACCATATTCCCCTGCCTTATCCAAGCTCCACCCGACACTCCTTATCCCCCAAGTGCGCCTTGGTACACAGTACACACAGATCCTGGAAACAACCCTGCTGCAAATGATGGCGGAGATGCAATGGCGACAGATTGCAACATGGACCATGTTGCAATGGGTGATCGCGACATGGACCATATTGCAATGGCCACATTGCAATGGGCGACAAAAGGCCGGCATCACACAAGTGGAGGTGAACGCAACCTGGACCATGTTGCAATGGTGACCGCGACATGCTCCCTGTTGCAATGAGCCGGCGGTCGAGACATAGTGTGAAATAAAGGAAAAGAAACAGCTTGTATTGCAAAGCGCTAAGCCCAACACGAGCCTTGTTGCAAAGGTTGACGCACCTCAGCGGCTCATGGTCGAGAGATGAGGCAGCTAGCTGTCTTGCGATCCGTCCAACAGCTGCCTGTGTAGTCGATCTTATATTATCATCACCAGAACAACGCATACCGCTGCTCTTTCTAAAATCCTAATCACAATTTGTTGCTATTTACTCTCGTTAATCTTAATGTAAAGCTTGTCCCGCCGATCGCAAAAGAAATAAATAAGTCTATGTACACTATATTCTCTCCGTTGTGTATCCTCGTAGGCCTCTAGAGTGCAGTTGCCATCCCAAATGCGAGTATGCGACAAACGAATGTGCTCCACCCTCGCAAACCAAACCAGCATTCCCCCGCCCTTCTCGTTCCCGTTCCCGTGTCCCGTTGCAGCACCGGGTTCCGCATATACTCTAGTCTATCGTCACCCCTCCCAGCGCCGTGTATCGGTCGTGTGCGCGTGTGCGGTGCGAGGGCACGGCGCGGCATCGGACACCGTATAAGAAAACCCAACGGCGCGCGGGCACCGCACCTCAGGCGGTCGGGCTGCGCGCCGGCATGGTCTGCGACGCCGCACGGGCGGCGGCCTCGGCCCCGGGTCTCGTCGCCGCCGCGTGCCCCGAGCAAAGAGACGCAGAGCTTCCGGCTCCGCGCCCGCGCCGGCAATCCGTGACAGCCGGTAATTTTTTTTAGCCATTTTGCTACAGCGAACGCTGCTCAGCAAAAGGAATTACGGCGCGGCAAAGGGATCTCCGGAGGAGGATACGTGAGCGTGGGCTGTTGATCAGCCAAGAAAAGCATGTTGGTTTTTGCTGCCGCGGCGCGGCACCGCACGTGATGAGGCAAACGGCCTGTTTTGTTAAAGTGTGTGTGCTCTGCTGCAGGGTGCCCCTCCCGGGTTTTGCCGACGGTAAAGCGCTGGCCTGTGATCTGGATCCTGATACGGTGGTGGTTTTGTATGAGCGGAAGGCCGCCGCCAAGCGTTGTTGTATTCGTATGTGTTCGCTTGTTTATTCAGCCTCACATGAACTTTTCCTGCTCCCGCCGTTGAGAGAAGCAGACATTGATCTGAACGCCCACCAGGGGCTGCAATGAGTCTCTTCAAAGGTGGACTGGCGGATCCGAGGACCAGAAGGAGGCCGGGAGGACGGACACTGTCTGCCACCAACACCGTCAATACGTGGGTCATCAGTGTGTCAAGTTGTCTCTAGGTCGACCTCTGATGCGAGAAGGCTCCCGATCTTCACAAACTCAAAATAATTAGCCCAGCAAGCATGAGGTCTAAGAGCAACTCCAACGGGCCGACTCAAACGGACAGCGATTTCATCTGCTTTTTATCCATTTGGGTCGGCCGCTTGTTCGGCGTCCGTCCTGTTTTTCATATGGGCCGGCAACACGCCCAACGCGCCGATCCATATGTGCAGGCGTGGCCGGCTGGCCGCCCAATTTTGCATTGCATTCAACGTATGGTGAAATAAAAATTTAACAAACAAAATAGTCCGCCCAAATAAATAGTATAGTTTACAGGCCAAATAAAAATAAAAATGTTTCACATAGTTTTGCAAACGAATAAAAAAAGATACATCTATTGGTTGCCAACACGAGTCCACATATCCTCAACCAAATCATTTTGCAGTTGCACGTGAGTTTTCCAATCACGCATGTCTTCATGAAACTGAGTGAACTGCTCAAATGTTGCCGCTACTCCATGCTCAGGCACAATATTCTCACCCTGAAACTGAAAGCCTTGATCGTACAGACGTTCCGGGCGCTCGTCTTCTACGATCATATTGTGCATGATCATACAAGCAGTCATCACCTCCCATAGTTTCTGCGTGCTCCAAGTATTAGCAGGATACCGAACGATGCCCCATCGAGATTGCAAAACACCAAAGGCATGCTCGACATCCTTTCTAGCACTCTCTTGCTCTTGGGCAAATCTTTTCATTTTCTCTCCGACAGGGTTGAGTATTGTCTTGACAATAGTGGTCCATTGAGGATAGATACCGTCACCCAGATAATACCCTTTGTCGTAGGTGTGGCGGTTGACAGTAAAGTTCACCGGTGGGTTGTTGCCTTCGGCAAGCCTAGCAAACACCGGCGAGCGCTGAAGCACGTTGATATCATTGTGTGATCCAGCCATGCCAAAGAAAGAGTGCCAGATCGAGAGATCTTGAGACGCCACGGCCTCTAGTATGACAGTGCAAGCCCTGACATGTCCCTTATACTGCCCTTGCCAAGCAGAAGGGCAGTTCTTCCACTCCCAGTGCATGCAGTCTATACTGCCAAGCATCCCTGGGAAGCCCCTGCTAGCATTCATCGCCAACAAACGGGCTGTATCTTCAGTTGTCGGCTCTCTCAAGTACTCAGGGCCAAACACAACAATCACAGCCTTGCAGAACTTATACAGGGACTCTAGGCATGTAGACTCGCTCATACGGACGTACTCGTCAATGAGATCACCGGGCACTCCGTATGCAAGCATTCGGATGGCGGCAGTGCATTTCTGATAAGAGGAGAAACCAATCTTGCCGACGGCATCCTCTTTGCACTCGAAGTAGTCATCATAGCCGACCACTCTCTCTCTAATACGGTTGAAAACATGCCTACTCATACGGAACCGGTGGCGGAATTTGTGATGTTTGAACAACGGGTTTTTTGTATCAAAGTAGTCCTTCCAGAGAAGGAAATGCGCTTTCCCGGTTACGATTCAATGCTGGAAGGTAGCTCGGAGTGGAGCCACGGAACAACGGCCGCTGGTTGTTGAGGTGGTGATGGACCAACACGGCAGCCAATATCTCCTCCTCGTCGTCAGACGACGAATCGTCGGAGTCGCAAAGGAAATTGTGGAAAAAGAACTCGTCGGCGGAGTCCATTTTCGTACCTTGGCAAACTGTCGAACAGCTTGCGGGCGTCGAAGAAGGAGACGGACGGCGAGGGGAGACGCGGCGCCCACAGACCAGCTAGCTGCCCGGCCGACGTCTGACGAGTGTGACGGCGTCCGACGAGCGTGCCGGTCGTCTGTGGCTGGGGCGGCGAGGCGTCTACTTGGTCGCGGGGCGGCTGGGCGGTGGGGGAAACCGCGGACAAACGACAAGGAACTGAAGAAAAGGAAAAGAAAAGAAAATGAAGACGCTGCCCGACGAGAACACTGATGGCCTAAGTCTACCGCCACGGTCCGATCGCCGATGCGTGAGCTCCATGACAACACAGCCAAGAAGGTCACGATGCAAAGCAACGCCACCGTCGAGTCAGACGGACCAGAGTGTTCTCCTGGAGCCCTGTTTTTCGGGAGGGACTCCGCTGCATGAGGTCTCACACGTCCAAGATCCCATCCCCATGCCCTCCTCCACTTGACTCCCCTTGTCATCATCGGACTCCGCCGTTGGCCAAAGCAACTATGGCTGAGAGCGGTGTCGAGGATTGGGGAGGCTCCACCATGTCATCTGCTGCAATGGTAACATTTGGCGCAGTCGCGGCGGTGTGGCGTCGCAGAGGCGGCAAACGGTAGCACGACAACAAGTGATGGATCAAGATTCCTTGCGACATTGCGGGTCTTCTTTGACCTCATGTGTAGAGTCCCTGGCTTGTCAATCGTGTCAGTGTGAGGTGGTTAGGCGTAGTTAGCAGAGCCTTCATGGAGCTCACGACGGCTATCGTGACAATGGTGGTGCAAGTAGTGGCACATTGCGGCTCTCCTTTGACCTCATGTGTGGAGTCCCCGGCTTGTCAATCGTGCCAGTGTGAGGTGGTTAGGCGTAGTTAGCAGAGCATTCATGGATCTCACGACGGCTATCGTGACAATGATGGTGCAAGTAGTGGCACATTGCGGTCTGTGGGTGCCGGGGCCCATCCCGATCTACCACCAACGTTTACTTGTGTCGAAGGTGCAGGGCTGCTGCCTTCTGGGGCATCCTAAAGTAGGATTTTAGTGGTGTCAGCGGCATTCACCTCGTCTTTTGATCTGTGTCGTGTGTGCAGTGACGGGTGCCCATGCTTTCTCAAGCTGCTCTTGGAATGTATGCAATTTATATTAGCTGCATTTGTTTATTTGTTTCCTTGTAAGTCTGATCCTGATATGTCCATGGAATTGTTTTTTGCTATTCTACAAACAAATTTTGAGGTTGTTTTGAACTACGGACCGCCTCTATTGCCTCTAAGTATTCGAGTAGGTTTTAAGGATGTGGCCCCCTTCGGTCCAGTAAAACTCTAACTACATAACCCCGTATTGTCCATTTATCTTAAACCATAGCCCATTCGCCCCGATCCCCCAACCTAGGACGCCACGATAGATCTCCCGCGACACACTTAAATCTCTCTGTCAGCGGCAGCATCTCCGGTCAGCGTCGCCATTCATGACAAGCGGGTTGGCACCCGCGTCGCGTCATACATGTAATGTGTGGTGCCGCCGTGCCGGCCACACCACCACCGAGCTCGGCGAACTCGTGTTGTATAATACCTGCATGTAACATGCCTTTGTGCCTTATTGTTGTTAGTTTATATCTTAGTGTACATCTAGATAGATCGAAACTATTTTGAATGTTAGTACTTCGCAATGCCTAGGTTTATTCCCTATATGAGAGTAGTTTATGATGCCTCCATGAGTGTATGCATATTAATTCCCCATGAAATGTCTATTAACTTTGCAATGCCTATGTTAACTTATACATTAATCTTTCTACGTTAAGCCCATTCTAATTATGACACCTATGCATCATTTTTAAGTATATAGCACATGAACATGTTGTTTACTTCATGCAACCATGGTTTTGTAGACACATTATTGCTATTACGACCTTTTGGGTACTGCAGAAATCACCTTTTTAAAGATTATTTTGTACATTGCCACTAAAATGTCAAATTGGTGACGTGAGTACGTGACTCCATTTTATTTGCACTGCACCAAAAGAGTGGAAGGGCCGCATGATGAGGACACTATACCTGTAACATTTGTAATTTACAATTTGCTAAGTTGACGTTAAATGCATGTTGCATTCTTAAAAAAAAGCTATGCATATTATAAGCATGATCATGTCGCCGCTTTTCATCGCTAACACGAGAATATTAGGTTTAGTTGAAGGAGTCACTTGAATGTGAAATCTCCATGATCACCAACCTCATTATCTCAAAAGTTTTCTCCCCATTGGCACAGACACATTGTAGATTTCAAAATTTTATTGCATATGCTAACCCTAGACACATTGTAGATTTTTAGCACATTGTTGCATATGTTTGAAAGTGCGTTATATCGACTAGAGGGGGGTGAATAGGCGATTTTTATGAAAGTCTTCAAAACGTGGAAGTTATGAAGACAAACGATAGAAATAAACCTATTACCATACAGCGGAAGGTAGACTACACTAAGCAAACCATAGTCAAGTATTCAATGGAGTGAAAGGCACAATGACTAATAGCAACAATGTAGTAAGGATCAGGTAGGAAGATATTATGAAGCCAAACAGAACACGCAGTCACTCAGTGAAGACAAAAGATAGTGCAATCATACAATGACTTCACAAGGACCAACAGTATGTAAAGGGAAGGGAAGGATGAAACCAGTGACTCGTTGAAGACAATGATTTGTTGGACCAGTTCCAGATGCTGTGACAACTGTACGTCTGGTTAGGGCGGCTAGGTATTTAAACCTGAGGACACACAGTCCCGGACACCCAGTCCTGAACACGCAGCTCAGGACACCCAGTTCTCACCGTATTCCCCTTGAGCTAAGGTGACACAGACCTCGCCCAATCACTCAGGTAAGTCTTCAAGGTAGACTCTCAAACCTTCACAGACTTCGTTCACCGGCAATCCACAATGTCTCTTGGATGCTCAGAACGCGACGCCTAACCGGCTGGAGGATTCACAGTCCTCAAGTGTAATAAGTCTTCAGATCACACAGACAAGAAGACTTAAGTGATGCCTAATTCTCTTTGGCTCTGGGTGGTTAGCGCTTTATCCTCGCAAGGAATTCTCTCTCAAAGGCTTCGAGGTGGGTTGCTCTCAAACGACAAAAGCCGTACTCTAACTCTGAGCAGCCAACCATTTATGGTTGTAGGGGGTGGGCTATTTATAGCCACTAGGCAACCCAACCTGATTTGTCCGAAATGACCCTGGGTCACTAAGGAACTGACACGTGTTCCAACGGTCAAATTTCAAACTCACACGGCAACTTTACTTGGGCTACAAGCAAAGCTGACTTGTCCGACTCTGGACAAGATTCGCTCTCATAGTCTTCACTCAAAGACATAGGTTTTGGTTAAGCATCACTTCAGTCATTCTGACTGGTTCTCTTGGACCCCACTTAACAGTATGGTGGTTTCTATGACTCAACAAAGAAGAAAAAGAACTACGAAAGATCTAAGTCTTCGAGCTCTATAGGCTTCATGCGATGTCTTCTCTTGTCATAGTCTTCAATGTGAATATCTTCATATACCACCTTTGACATCAATGTCTTCATACATTTTTAGGGGTCATCTCTGGTAGGAAAACCGAATCAATGAGGGACTTCTACCTGTGTTATCCTGCAATTCTCACAAACACATTAGTCCCTCAACTAGGTTTGTCGTCAATACTCCAAAACCAACTAGGGGTGGCACTAGATGCACTTACAATCTCCCCCATTTTGGTGATTGATAACAAACTAGTTGAAGTTTTCAATGGGGAATATAATATGTGAAATTGTAAAGGATAAGGAATTGTCTTCATAAGTTGCAAGGGCTCCCCCTAAAGATGTGCATATAAGTAATTTGCTTTTGGAATGCACATGGCAGGTTGTGCTTGTGGAGATCCTCTTCAACTTATGATGACAATCCACTATGCATGTGAAGGTATGTGAAGATAATGACATGCATAATGGAAAATGTGTTGGGTTTCGTAGTAATTTCAAAAAAATTCCTACGCACACGCAAGATCATGTGATGCATAGCAACGAGGGGGAGAGTGTTGTCTACGTACCCAACGCAGACCGACTGCGGAAGCGATGACACGACGTAGAGGAAGTAGTCGTACGTCTTCACGATCCAACCAATCAAGCACCGAAACTACGGCACCTCCGAGTTCGAGCACACGTTCAGCTCGATGACGATCCCCGGACTCCGATCCAGCAAAGTGTCGGGGAAGAGTTCCGTTAGCACGACGGCGTGGTGATGATCTTGATGTACTATAGCAGCAGGGCTTCGCCTAAACTCCGCTACAGTATTATCGAGGTATATAGTGGCAGGGGGCACCGCACACGGCTAAGGAATAGATCACGTGGATCAACTTGTGTGTCTAGAGGTGTCCCCTGCCTCCGTATATAAAGGAGTAGAAGGGGGGAGGCTGGCCGGCCAAGGAGGGAGGCGCAGGAGGAGTCCTACTCCTTCCGGGAGTAGGACTCCCCTCCAATCCTATTCCAACTAGGATTCCCCAAAGGGGGAAAGAGGGAGACGGGGGCCGGCCACCTTCTCCTAGTCCTAATAGGACTAGGGGAGGGGGAAGTGGCGCAGACACCTTGGGCTGCCCCTTTCTCCTTTCCACTAAGGCCCATGAAGGCCCATATGGCTCCCGGGGGGTTCCGGCAACCTCCCGGTAACCCGGTAAAATCCCAATTTCACCCGGAACACTTCCGATGTCCAAACATAGGCTTCCAATATATCAATCTTTACGTCTCGACCATTTCGAGACTCCTCGTCATGTACGTGATCACATCCGGGACTCCGAACAACCTTCGGTACATCAAAATGCATAAACTCATAATATAACTGTCATCGTAACCTTAAGCGTGCGGACCCTACGGGTTCGAGAACAATGTAGACATGACCGAGACATGTCTCCGGTCAATAACCAATAGCGGGACCTGGATGCCCATATTGGCTCCTACATATTCTACGAAGATCTTTATCGGTCAGACCGCATAACAACATACGTTGTTCCCTTTGTCATCGGTATGTTACTTGCCCGAGATTCGATCGTCGGTATCCAATACCTAGTTCAATCTCGTTACCGGCAAGTCTCTTTACTCGTTCCGTAATACATCATCTCACAACTAACATATTAGTTGTAATGCTTGCAAGGCTTATGTGATGTGTATTACCGAGAGGGCCCAGAGATACCTCTCCGACAATCGGAGTGACAAATCCTAATCTCGAAATACGCCAACCCAACATCTACCTTTGGAGACACCTGTAATGCTCCTTTATAATCACCCAGTTACGTTGTGACGTTTGGTAGCACCCAAAGTGTTCCTCCGGCAAACGGGAGTTGCATAATCTCATAGTCATAGGAACATGTATAAGTCATGAAGAAAAGCAATAGCAACATACTAAATGATCGGGTGCTAAGCTAATGGAATGGGTCATGTCAATCAGATCATTCAAATAATGATGTGACCTCGTTAATCAAATAACAACTCATTGTTCATGGTTAGGAAACATAACCATCTTTGATTAACGAGCTAGTCAAGTAGAGGCATACTAGTGACACTTTGTTTGTCTATGTATTCACACATGTATTATGTTTCCGGTTAATACAATTCTAGCATGAATAATAAACATTTATCATGATTATAAGGAAATAAATAATAACTTTATTATTGCCTCTAGGGCATATTTCCTTCAGTCTCTCACTTGCACTAGAGTCAATAATCTAGATTACACTGTAATGATTCTAACACCCATAGAGCCTTGGTGCTGATCATGTTTTGCTCGTGGAAGAGGCTTAGTCAACGGGTCTGCAACATTCAGATCCGTATGTATCTTGCAAATCTCTATGTCTCCCACCTGGACTAGATCCCGGATGGAATTGAAGCGTCTCTTGATGTGTTTGGTCCTTTTGTGAAATCTGGATTCCTTTGCCAAGGCAATTGCGCCAGTATTGTCACAAAAGATTTTCATTGGACCCGATGCACTAGGTATGACACCTAGATCGGATATGAACTCCTTCATCCAGACTCCTTCGTTCGCTGCTTCCGAAGCAGCTATGTACTCCGCTTCACATGTAGATCCCGCTACGACGCTTTGTTTAGAACTGCACCAACTGACAGCTCCACCGTTTAATGTAAACACGTATCCGGTTTGCGATTTAGAATCGTCCGGATCAGTGTCAAAGCTTGCATCAACGTAACCTTTTACGGTGAGCTCTTTGTCACCTCCATATACGAGAAACATATCCTTAGTCCTTTTCAGGTATTTCAGGATGTTCTTGACCGCTGTCCAGTGATCCACTCCTGGATTACTTTGGTACCTCCCTGCTAAACTTATAGCAAGGCACACATCAGGTCTGGTACACAGCATTGCATACATGATAGAGCCTATGGCTGATGCATAGGGAACATCTTTCATATTCTCTCTATCTTCTGCAGTGGTCGGGCATTGAGTCTTACTCAACTTCACACCTTGTAACACAGGCAATAATCCTTTCTTTGCTTGATCCATTTTGAATTTCTTCAAAATCTTGTCAAGGTATGTGCTTTGTGAAAGTCCAATTAAGCGTCTTGATCTATCTCCATAGATCTTAATGCCTAATATGTAAGCAGCTTCACCGAGGTCTTTCATTGAAAAACTTTTATTCAAGTATCCTTTTATGCTATCCAGAAATTCTATATCATTTCCAATCAGCAAGATGTCATCCACATATAATATTAGAAATGCTACAGAGCTCCCACTCACTTTCTTGTAAATACAGGCTTCTCCGAAAGTCTGTATAAAACCAAATGCTTTGATCACACTATCAAAGCGTTTATTCCAACTCCGAGAGGCTTGCACCAGTCCATAAATGGATCGCTGGAGCTTGCACACTTTGTTAGCTCCCTTTGGATCGACAAAACCTTCCGGTTGCATCATATACAACTCTTCTTCCTGAAATCCATTCAGGAATGCAGTTTTGACATCCATCTACCAAATTTCATAATCATAAAATGCGGCAATCGCTAACATGATTCGGACGGACTTAAGCATCGCTACGGGTGAGAAGGTCTCATCGTAGTCAATCCCTTGAACTTGTCGAAAACCTTTTGCGACAAGTCGAGCTTTGTAGACAGTAACATTACCATCAGCGCCAGTCTTCTTCTTAAAGATCCATTTATTCTCAATTGCTTGCCGATCATCGGGCAAGTCAACCAAAGTCCATACTTTGTTCTCATACATGGATCCCATCTCAGATTTCATGGCTTCAAGCCACTTTGCGGAATCTGGGCTCACCATCGCTTCTTCATAGTTCGTAGGTTCATCATGATCTAGTAGCATGACTTCCAGAACTGGATTACCGTACCACTCTGGTGCGGATCTTACTCTGGTTGATCTACGAGGTTCAGTAGTATCTTGTTCTGAAGTTTCATGATCATTATCATTAGCTTCCTCACTTATTGGTGTAGGTGTCACAGAAACAGTTTTCTATGATGTACTACTTTCCAACAAGGGAGCAGGTACAGTTACCTCGTCAAGTTCTACTTTTCTCCCACTCACTTCTTTCGAGAGAAACTCCTTCTCAAAAAAGTTTCCGAATTTAGCAACAAAAGTCTTGCCTTCGGATCTGTGATAGAAGGTGTATCCAATAGTTTCCTTTGGATATCCTATGAAGACACATTTCTCCGATTTGGGTTCGAGCTTATCAGGTTGAAGCTTTTTCACATAAGCATCGCAGCCCCAAACTTTCAGAAACGACAACTTTGGTTTCTTGCCAAACCATAGTTCATAAGGCGTCGTCTCAACGGATTTTGATGGTGCCCTGTTTAACGTGAATGCGGCCGTCTCTAGAGCGTATCCCCAAAATGATAGCGGTAAATCAGTAAGGGACATCATAGATCGCACCATATCTAGTAAAGTACGATTACGATGTTCGGACACACCATTACGCTGTGGTGTTCCGGGTGGCGTGAGTTGCGAAACTATTCCATAGTTTTTCAAATGTACACCAAACTCATAACGCAAATATTCTCCTCCACGATCAGATCGTAGAAACCTTATTTTCTTGTTACGATGATTTTCAACTTCACTCTGAAATTCTTTGAACTTTTCAAATGTTTCAGACTTATGTTTCATTAAGTAGATATATCCATATCTGCTTAAATCATCTGTGAAGGTGAGAAAATAACGATATCCGCCACGAGCCTCAATATTCATCGGACCACATACATCGGTATGTATGATTTCCAACAAATCTGTTGCTCTCTCCATAGTACCGGAGAACGGTGTTTTAGTCATCTTGCCCATGAGGCACGGTTCGCAAGTACCAAGTGATTCATAATCAAGTGGTTCCAAAAGTCCATCAGTATGGAGTTTCTTCATGCGCTTTACACCGATATGACCTAAACGACAGTGCCACAAATAAGTTGCACTTTCATTATCAACTCTGCATCTTTTGGCTTCAACATTATGAATATGTGTATTACTACTATCGAGATTCAATAAAAATAGACCACTCTTCAAGGGTGCATGACCATAAAAGATATTACTCATATAAATAGAACAACCATTATTCTCTGATTTAAATGAATAACCGTATCGCATTAAACAAGATCCAGATATAATGTTCATGCTCAACGCTGGCACCAAATAACAATTATTTAGGTCTAATATTAATCCCGAAGGTAGATGTAGAGGTAGCGTGCCGACCGCGATCACATCGACTTTGGAACCGTTTCCCACGCGCATCGTCACCTCGTCCTTAGCCAATCTTCGCTTAATCCGTAGCCCCTGTTTCGAGTTGCAAATATTAGCAACAGAACCAGTATCAAATACCCAGGTGCTACTGCGATCATCAGTAAGGTACACATCAATAACATGTATATCACATATACCTTTGTTCACCTTGCCATCCTTCTTATCCGCCAAATACTTGGGGCAGTTCCGCTTCCAGTGACCAGTCTGCTTGCAGTAGAATCACTCAGTTTCAGGCTTAGGTCCAGACTTGGGTTTCTTCTCTTGAGCAGCAATTTGCTTGCCGTTCTTCTTGAAGTTCCCCTTCTTCTTCCCTTTGCCCTTTTTCTTGAAACTAGTGGTTTTGTTAACCATCAACACTTGATGCTCCTTTTTGATTTCTACCTCCGCAGCTTTCAGCATTGCGAAGAGCTCGGGAATAGTCTTGTTCATCCCTTGCATATTATAGTTCATCACGAAGCTCTTGTAGCTTGGTGGCAGTGATTGGAGAATTCTGTCAATGACGCAATCATCTGGAAGATTAACTCCCAATTGAATCAAGTGATTATTATACCCAGACATTTTGAGTATATGCTCACTGACAGAACTGTTCTCCTCCATCTTGCAGCTATAGAACTTATTGGAGACTTCATATCTCTCAATCCGGGCATTTGCTTGAAATATCAACTTCAACTCCTCGAACATCTCATATGCTCCATGACGTTCAAAACATCGTTGAAGTCCCGATTCTAAGCCGTAAAGCATGGCACGCTGAACTATCGAGTAGTCATCAGCTTTGCTCTGCCAGACGTTCATAACATCTGGTGTTGCTCCAGCAGCAGGCCTGGCACCCAGCGGTGCTTCCAGGACGTAATTCTTCTGTGCAGCAATGAGGATAATCCTCAAGTTACGGACCCAGTCCGTGTAATTGCTACCATCATCTTTCAACTTTGCTTTCTCAAGGAACGCATTAAAATTCAACGGAACAACAGCACGAGCCATCTATCTACAATCAACATAAACAAGCAAGATACTATCAGGTACTAAGTTCATGATAAATTTAAGTTCAATTAATCATATTACTGAAGAACTCCCACTTAGATAGACATCCCTCTAATCCTCTAAGTGATCACGTGATCCAAATCAACTAAACCATGTCCGATCATCACGTGAGATGGAGTAGTTTGATCGGTGAACATCATTATGTTGATCATATCTACTATATGATTCACGCTCGACCTTTCGGTCTCCGTGTTCCGAGGCCATATCTGTATATGCTTGGCTCGTCAAGTATAACCTGAGTATTCCGCGTGTGCAACTGTTTTGCACCCGTTGTATTTAAACGTAGAGCCTATCACACCCAATCATCACGCGGTGTCTCAGCACGAAGAACTTTCGCAACGGTGCATACTCAGGGAGAACACTTCTTGATAATTTAGTGAGAGATCATCTTATAATGCTACCGTCAATCAAAGCAAGATAAGATGCATAAAAAGATAAACATCACATGCAATCAATATAAGTGATATGATATGGCCATCATCATCTTGTGCTTGTGATCTCCATCTCCGAAGCACCGTTATGATCACCAACGTCACCGGCGCGACACCTTGATCTCCATCGTAGCATCGTTGTCGTCTCGCCAATCTTATGCTTCCACGACTATCACTACCGTTTAGTAATAAAGTAAAGCATTACATCGCGATTGCATTGCATACAATAAAGCGACAACCATATGGCTCCTGCCAGTTGCCGATAACTTGGTTACAAAACATGATCATCTCATACAATAAAATTCAGCATCATGCCTTGACCATATCACATCACAACATGCCCTGCAAAAACAAGTTAGACGTCCTCTACTTTGTTGTTGCAAGTTTTACGTGGCTTCTACGGGCTTAAGTAAGAACCAATCTCACCTACGCATCAAAACCACAACGATAGTTTGTCAAATAGACTCCGTTTTAACCTTCGCAAGGACCGGGCGTAGCCATACTTGGTTCAACTAAAGTTGGAGAGACAGTCGCCCGCAAGCCACCTGTGTGCAAAGCACGTCGGGAGAACCGGTCTCGCGTAAGCGTACGCGTAATGTTGGTCCGGGTCGTCTCGTCCAACAATACCGCCGAACCAAAGTATGACATGCTGGTAGGCAGTATGACTTGTATCGTCCACAACTCACTTGTGTTCTACTCGTGCATATAACATCAACATAAATAACCTGGCTCGGATGCCACTGTTGGGTTTCGTAGTAATTTCAAAAAATTTCCTACGCACACGCAAGATCATGTGATGCATAGCAACGAGGGGGAGAGTGTTGTCTACGTACCCAACGCAGACCGACTGCGGAAGCGATGACACGACGTAGAGGAAGTAGTCGTACGTCTTCACGATCCAACCGATCAAGCACCGAAACTACGGCACCTCCGAGTTCGAGCACACGTTCAGCTCGATGACGATCCCCGGACTCCGATCCAGCAAAGTGTCGGGGAAGAGTTCCGTCAGCACGACGGCGTGGTGATGATCTTGATGTACTATAGCAGCAGGGCTTCGCCTAAACTCCGCTACAGTATTATCGAGGTATATAGTGGCAGGGGGCACCGCACACGGCTAAGGAATAGATCACGTGGATCAACTTGTGTGTCTAGAGGTGTCCCCTGCCTCCGTATATAAAGGAGTAGAAGGGGGGAGGCTGGCCGGCCAAGGAGGGAGGCGCAGGAGGAGTCCTACTCCTTCCGGGAGTAGGACTCCCCTCCAATCCTATTCCAACTAGGATTCCCCAAAGGGGGAAAGAGGGAGAGGGGGGGCCGGCCACCTTCTCCTAGTCCTAATAGGACTAGGGGAGGGAGAAGTGGCGCAGCCACCTTGGGCTGCCCCTTTCTCCTTTCCACTAAGGCCCATGAAGGCCCATATGGCTCCCGGGGGGTTCCGGCAACCTCCCGGTAACCCGGTAAAATCCCGATTTCACCCGAAACACTTCCGATGTCCAAACATAGGCTTCCAATATATCAATCTTTACGTCTCGACCATTTCGAGACTCCTCGTCATGTACGTGATCACATCCGGGACTCCGAACAACCTTCGGTACATCAAAATGCATAAACTCATAATATAACTGTCATCGTAACCTTAAGCGTGCGGACCCTACGGGTTCGAGAACAATGTAGACATGACCGAGACATGTCTCCGGTCAATAACCAATAGCGGGACCTGGATGCCCATATTGGCTCCTACATATTCTACGAAGATCTTTATCGGTCAGACCGCATAACAACATACGTTGTTCCCTTTGTCATCGGTATGTTACTTGCCCGAGATTCGATCGTCGGTATCCAATACCTAGTTCAATCTCGTTACCGGCAAGTCTCTTTACTCGTTCCGTAATACATCATCTCACAACTAACATATTAGTTGTAATGCTTGCAAGGCTTATGTGATGTGTATTACCGAGAGGGCCCAGAGATACCTCTCCGACAATCGGAGTGACAAATCCTAATCTCGAAATACGCCAACCCAACATCTACCTTTGGAGACACCTGTAATGCTCCTTTATAATCACCCAGTTACGTTGTGACGTTTGGTAGCACCCAAAGTGTTCCTCCGGCAAACGGGAGTTGCATAATCTCATAGTCATAGGAACATGTATAAGTCATGAAGAAAAGCAATAGCAACATACTAAATGATCGGGTGCTAAGCTAATGGAATGGGTCATGTCAATCAGATCATTCAAATAATGATGTGACCTCGTTAATCAAATAACAACTCATTGTTCATGGTTAGGAAACATAACCATCTTTGATTAACGAGCTAGTCAAGTAGAGGCATACTAGTGACACTTTGTTTGTCTATGTATTCACACATGTATTATGTTTCCGGTTAATACAATTCTAGCATGAATAATAAACATTTATCATGATTATAAGGAAATAAATAATAACTTTATTATTGCCTCTAGGGCATATTTCCTTCAGTCTCTCACTTGCACTAGAGTCAATAATCTAGATTACACTGTAATGATTCTAACACCCATAGAGCCTTGGTGCTGATCATGTTTTGCTCGTGGAAGAGGCTTAGTCAACGGGTCTGCAACATTCAGATCCGTATGTATCTTGCAAATCTCTATGTCTCCCACCTGGACTAGATCCCGGATGGAATTGAAGCGTCTCTTGATGTGTTTGGTCCTTTTGTGAAATCTGGATTCCTTTGCCAAGGCAATTGCGCCAGTATTGTCACAAAAGATTTTCATTGGACCCGATGCACTAGGTATGACACCTAGATCGGATATGAACTCCTTCATCCAGACTCCTTCGTTCGCTGCTTCCGAAGCAGCTATGTACTCCGCTTCACATGTAGATCCCGCTACGACGCTTTGTTTAGAACTGCACCAACTGACAGCTCCACCGTTTAATGTAAACACGTATCCGGTTTGCGATTTAGAATCGTCCGGATCAGTGTCAAAGCTTGCATCAACGTAACCTTTTACGGTGAGCTCTTTGTCACCTCCATATACGAGAAACATATCCTTAGTCCTTTTCAGGTATTTCAGGATGTTCTTGACCGCTGTCCAGTGATCCACTCCTGGATTACTTTGGTACCTCCCTGCTAAACTTATAGCAAGGCACACATCAGGTCTGGTACACAGCATTGCATACATGATAGAGCCTATGGCTGATGCATAGGGAACATCTTTCATATTCTCTCTATCTTCTGCAGTGGTCGGGCATTGAGTCTTACTCAACTTCACACCTTGTAACACAGGCAATAATCCTTTCTTTGCTTGATCCATTTTGAATTTCTTCAAAATCTTGTCAAGGTATGTGCTTTGTGAAAGTCCAATTAAGCGTCTTGATCTATCTCCATAGATCTTAATGCCTAATATGTAAGCAGCTTCACCGAGGTCTTTCATTGAAAAACTTTTATTCAAGTATCCTTTTATGCTATCCAGAAATTCTATATCATTTCCAATCAGCAAGATGTCATCCACATATAATATTAGAAATGCTACAGAGCTCCCACTCACTTTCTTGTAAATACAGGCTTCTCCGAAAGTCTGTATAAAACCAAATGCTTTGATCACACTATCAAAGCGTTTATTCCAACTCCGAGAGGCTTGCACCAGTCCATAAATGGATCGCTGGAGCTTGCACACTTTGTTAGCTCCCTTTGGATCGACAAAACCTTCCGGTTGCATCATATACAACTCTTCTTCCAGAAATCCATTCAAAGAACCAATTGTATCAAAGCAAACGAGATTTGTAAACACGAAGCAAAAAGTATAAAGCACCCGCCCATATGGACCCGCTTGAAGACTATCAAACTCATATGCTTCTCCCCCTTTTGTCAGTAAGGACCAAAAAGGTTTGAAGACATAGAGCATCTACTCGTTCCCATGAAGAGTAGGTGAAGCAGCAGGGTCGTCAGTGGTGTTCGGCGGTGCAGAAGAACTTGGAGCAGTGTCGAAGCGTGCTGAAGGAGGTGGCGGTGAAGTAGCATCGTCTTCATCCTCGATCACTCTGGCATTCACAGTTGCAGCAGAGGAGGAGAAATTAGAGTCTTCAAGAGATGGAGTTCGTCGCAACACTGCCCTTCGAGAAGGTGTGGAGTCAAACTTGAAGCGTTCAGAGAAGCCATCCTCTTGAAGATCATCTTCAGAACACATCAGCGTTAGCCCTTTCCACGTGCGTCGAGAGGTTTCATGGGCAACAAAGGCATTCTTGGTGGCAAGATTGCGAATGCGATTAACATCCACCAAGAGGCTTTGCATTTAACGCTTCAGCCAGTCATGATGCCTATCCTGTTTCTGATGAAGAGCCACAAGAAGCTCTCGGTCATTGAGAACACGAGTGCGCTTCTTGGGTCGTTGGGCAATTGTGCTATCAGTGGCTTCAGTGAGAGCAGGATGCGGTGCACGTGTAGTGCCAGCCAAAGGATACACACGAGTGACTGCTTCAACTCCTTCAATGTTCTGAGAAAAACTTTGATGCTCTGCATTCTGAAGACTTAGAGGTTTCTTGGCAGGCTCAAGATAGATGGCTTCAATAGACATATCCACATCAGGCAGAAAGATCCGATGATTGCGAGCAGATGGCTGATATGAGATAGCGGAGTGAAGTTTGATCAGCCGCATTACCCATGGGGCATAGAACTTCAAGCCAAAAAGATCAGAGCCTGATGCAGCAAGTTGGCGAATGAAGAAGTCCTGTGCATTGAAGCATTTGCCATGAAGAATATAGAAGACCAAAGTCATCATTGCACCTTCCAGCTTGGCATGTGGAGAGTGTCCTTTGATGGGCCAGAGAGTTCGCCTTATGATGTGATAAATAGTCCTTGGCAGATACTCAAGGTCTTCAACAAAGAACTCTTTGGGAAAAGATATGCAGCATCTTGGGGCAATGGCTTCATCATACTGAGCATCTGACTCATGTTAGGTTCAGGCTTCTAAAAGATGCTCTCCACAGCTTCACTGTGAAGTTGACAGCCAGATTCGTAGAGATCGCCAGGAGTGGGTAGACCAGTGAGCTCAATGATGTCAAAGGCTTTGGCTTCGTGATGAACATTTCCTGTCATCCACTCCAGGACCCAAGTCTTCGGATCTCTGTTATACCCGCGGATGTGAAGTGTGGCATAGAATTGGAGCAGCAACTCTTCATTCCAATGCTCTTGATCAGTGACGAATGGCAGCAATCCAACCTCTTTGAAGCAATCCAGAGCTTCTTCCAGACAGGGTAGACCAGCTATTGCTTCAATGTCAAGACGCTTGTGTGGAAAGATGCGACCTTAATTGTAAAGAATGCAGGAGTAATAGCTTCGCTGCGGATAGCTCCAGAACCGATCAGATGATATTCTTTCCCTTGAGTAGGGGTTCCTGGAGCTATTGAAAAAAGTGTTGTCTGCTTTGAAGCCATTGATATTGAAGGATTCAGGTGCTGATGCAGGACCTGGGAACCTGGGTAATCTTGGGATTGGCTTCTGTACCTGAGGCATGTGCTCAACATGATAGTCGAACTGAGGACCAGCAGCAGGCGCAGGAACAGAAGCAGTGGGATCAGTGGCTTCGCTGACTTCTGGTGCTTTTGTTGGTGAGGGCTCCACATTGGCTTCAGCCATGACAACGTCAGTGGCTTCATTGGTGTTGGTGGTGGCAGCCTCAAGATTTTCAACCTCCACTTGACGAGCTGGAGGGTCGGTCACATTCACGTTCTCCTCGAGAACTGCTTCTTGGTGGGACAGGGGAGTAGCAGCTTGTGGGGCTTCTTCTTCATCGGCTGATGCAGCCGGAATGTCTTCAGCAGTTTTAGCTTCAGATGCAGAGACTGGAAGCCTTGGTCCTTTGCGAAGCCTACGCAACGCTGGCGACGCCAGTGGAGTTGGTGTTGGTTGGGCCTCAAAGTCTTCTTCCTCTTGTGGGCGATTATCCCATGAAGCATCCTGAGCAATTGGCGTCAGAGGACGACCAATGCTGATGAGTTCGCTGTGCGTTAGCACAGGCGATGATACCTGTTGGTGCTCGAGCTGAGGAAGGACTGCATCATCTTCAACATGGTCATGGTGACCAATGTCTTCAGCAGCGATGGGATCAGCTGCTGGAAAGTCTTCAGCTTCATGAGCCTCTGTGAAAGCAGGCTCATGGACAGTCAGTTGACGTTCTTGTGGTTTAGCGTCAGGGTGAATCATGGAGATGGGTTCAACAATCAAGGGCTCTGTGGGAGCAGCCCGTTCCTTCTTGGTCTTCCTCTTCTTCTTGGAGGGGGCAGTAGGAGAGGCTTCAGGATGTTTCCTCTTCCTGGCTTCAGCCTCAGCAGTCCTCGTCTTCTTCAGCTCTGAAGCGGTTGACCGGGCCTTTGGCTTCGAGCCAGTCATGATAGTTGGGAAGACAATGGGATCTGGTTCCTGCCTTGGTGCGAGAGGTTCGGCCACAATGAGCTTCTTCTTCTGCTTAGCAGTCATCATGGGATCAATGCCCGGACGCCCAAGGGCCTTGCGCTTCTCAGCTTCGTTGTAGCCTTGCACACACTTGTCAGCCAGGCTCTTCATGTGCTCCCGAGAACCCTGAGCTTCTGCGCGTTTCTTGAGAAAGGCTTCTTTGAGCTCGTGCAGCATAATTTTGAAGTTTTTCACCTCTTTCACGCTGAGCTTGGCCATATACTTCTTGAACTGAGCCTTTTCATAGTCAATATTTTGCTTCAGTTCGACGATGCGCTGAGCGAGAGCTAGCTCTGAAGCAATGGCGCCATGGAAGGCGACACTGAGGCCAATGGGTAGTTGCAGATCTTCGAAGCTGATGTTTGGCGTGTCAAACCACTCATCAATGAAGTTGTGGATGATTGTCACATCAAAGAGAGGCAGATCATTGAAGATTTCTGCTTCTTCTTTGATCTTGATGAGTTGCTCAAGAGCGTCATCTGCAAGATCTTCATCACTGGACAGATCAATGGCATCGTTGCGCAGAATGGCAGCAACTGTCAGCTCTTGGCCGGTGCGTGGCAAAGGCATCTTGACCTTCTAGGGCTTGGAGATGCGTGACAAATCTTTAGACTGCACACTGTCTTCAGGAGGTGCAGTTGCCAATGGCTTCGCTCGTGAGATTTTTGGTGCAGAGGCAGGCTTGGAAGCTTTTGGCTGCTTCATTTTCTTTGGCTTCGGCGCTGTAGGCGCTTCATCTGAGTCAGCGTCATCTGCAGGCTCATTTACGTCAGTCCCTTGAACCATTATGTGGGTGATGAGACCTTCAAGGTTGTAGAAGGGCCCAAGAAGATTGGGTTCAGCTTCGCGAGTTCCATCGGCACGGGGAGCAGAGGGACCAGGGTTGAAATCTAATCCCAAAGACTTCCTGTTCTGCTTCGCTGAGTTCTGGGCAAACTGGAAGTTGCGCTTAAACAGATTGTCGTCACGACACCATAGCAGTGACGATGGGTCAGCATCCGCAGGCTGTGGTCCACAGACCATGCAGGGATAGAAGCCTTGTTCAATGGCTTCATCTCTGGTCCTGGGTTGAAGATTTTTGTAGAGGATGTCTCCCCATGGTCGCTTGATGGCATTCTTTTCAGCATATTCCTTTGTCACAAATCTGTACTTGAACCACTGTTCTGCCCAATAACGTCGAATCCATTGGATTCGTGTCTTGCGCTGATTGTAATCCTCTTCAGGATTTGTCTTGTACATCTCTGAGAGGTCATCGGGCAGATCTCTTGATGTTTCTCCTCGACGCTTTCTGCCACCCTTCCTTGCTGATTTCTCTGAAGCCATGAATTTTAAACTGAAAGGCTTCAATACGTTCAAAGGCTTCAAAGGCTTTCGCTTGCTGGACAGACAGGAACTGGCTTCGGGAGAATTTATGTGATACTGTAAGAATTCTGCAAATGAATGCAGACTATGAGAACCAAGGGATTCTCCCACGGACATGTACCTGTGACAGCATTAAGGTGCGAGGGAAGGGGAAGAGGTCATATGCATTCTCAAAAGATTTTGAAGATAAATCAGTTTAGAAGACATTGACCTCATCATGCGAAGACATTCACTCATAGATAAGGAGTTGGTTCCAGATTTGTACGAATCCACGGATCAGTACAAGTGAGGAATCTAACTACTTTGTGAAGCATAAGTGAATATACTAGGCATGTTATGAGATGCAGTATGAAAGAGATCCAACTTGTGTGAATAGAAACTGCTTGTGGTAGAAAGTGATAAAGCTATAGGATCAAAGGGGCTGTAAAAAGGAAGTTTTATTTACCACACGAAGAACTGCTAGATGGAGTGGAAGAGGAGGCCGAGCAGTTCGATCGTCCGTGCCCTAACTTGGCGACGGAGGACTGTTGGGGAACGTAGTAATTTCAAAAAATTTCCTACGCACACGCAAGATCATGGTGATGCATAGCAACGAGAGGGGAGAGTGTGATCTACGTACCCTTGTAGATCGACAACGGAAGCATTTGGTTGATGTAGTCGTACGTCTCCACGGCCCGACCGATCAAGCACCGAAACTACAGCACCTCCGAGTTCTAGCACACGTTCAGCTCAATGACGATCCCCGGGCTCCGATCCAGCAAAGCGTCGGGGAGGAGTTCCGTCAGCACGACGGCGTGGTGACGATCTTGATGTTCTACCGTCGCAGGGCTTCGCCTAAGCACCGCTACAATATGACCGAGGTGGAATATGGTGGAGGGGGGCACCGCACACGGCTAAGGAACGATCACGAAGATCAACTTGTGTTCATGGGGTGCCCCTTGCCTCAGTATATAAAGGATGGAGGAGGAGGAGGCCGGCCAAGGCAATTGGTGCGGCCAGGATGTGGAGTCCTACTAGGACTCCAAGTCCTAGTAGGAGTCCACCAAGAGGGGAGGAAGGGAGAAGGAAGTGGAGGAGAAGGAAAGGTGGCCGGCCCCCTTTTCCCTAGTCCAATTCGGACCAGAGGGGAGGGGGGCGCAGCAGCCCCTTGGCCCTTTCTCCTCTTCCCACTAAAGCCCATCAAGGCCCATTGCTTCTCCCGTAACTACCCGTACTCCGAAAAATACCCGAATCACTCGGAACCTTTCCGATGTCCGAATATAGTCGTCCAATATATCGATCTTTACGTCTCGACCATTTCGAGACTCCTCGTCATGTCCCCGATCTCATCCGGGACTCCGAACTCCTTCGGTACATCAAAACTCATAAACTCATAATATAACTGTCATCGAAACCTTAAGCGTGCGGACCCTACGGGTTCGAGAACGATGTAGACATGACCGAGACATGTCTCCGGTCAATAACCAATAGCGGGACCTGGATGCCCATATTGGCTCCTACATATTCTACGAAGATCTTTATCGGTCAGACCGCATAACAACATATGTTGTTCCCTTTCTCATCGGTATGTTACTTGCCCGAGATTCGATCGTCGGTATCCAATACCTAGTTCAATCTCGTTACCGGCAAGTCTCTTTACTCGTTCTGTAATACATCATCCCGCAACTAACTCATTAGTTTCAATGCTTGCAAGGCTTAAGTGATGTGCATTACCGAGAGGGCCCAGAGATACCTCTCCGACAATCGGAGTGACAAATCCTAATCTTGAAATACGCCAACCCAACATGTACCTTTGGAGACACCTGTAGAGCTCCTTTATAATCACCCAGTTACGTTGTGACGTTTGGTAGCACACAAAGTGTTCCTCCGGCAAACGGGAGTTGCATAATCTCATAGTCATAGGAACATGTATAAGTCATGAAGAAAGCAATAGCAACATACTAAACGATCGGGTGCTAAGCTAATGGAATGGGTCATGTCAATCAGATCATTCATCTAATGATGTGATCCCGTTAATCAAATAACAACTCTTTTGTCCATGGTTAGGAAACATAACCATCTTTGATTAACAAGCTAGTCAAGTAGAGGCATACTAGTGACACTCTGTTTGTCTATGTATTCACACATGTATTATGTTTCCGGTTAATACAATTCTAGCATGAATAATAAACATTTATCATGATATAAGGAAATAAATAATAACTTTATTATTGCTTCTAGGGCATATTTCCTTCAAGGACACCTACGGCGACGGCGGAGAAGATGATGTCCGCGGTCGGCGTGAAGACGGCGTCGGAGAGGTTGCGGCAGTGAAGCGCTTCGTCGCCGGCGTCGTCGAGGGCTAGCGATGGCGCTAGGGTTCGTGCGAGAGTGGAAGAAGAGATAATGACTGCTGAGAGGTGTGTATTTATAGGTACAGGGGCGGCACTGCGTTATTACACAGGTGCCCATGGCGATTCACATCTGAGGAACACGTGGCCATCATGCAGCATATCGGGGGTTGTTCCACGTCCCACGCACGCCTGGATTGTCGGGTGGTCGTTCCCACTTCTCCGGGTTTCAGGTGAAGGAATGAGCATTGAAAACGGACTTAATGTTTGTCTCTGTATCTTCTACTGACAAGGATGCAGAGAAGACATTCGACAGTTTCAATAGAATGCATATGATTTGGAGAGATAGAGTTTGAGATAGAGAGCATAGAGAGGTTAGGGTCCGATCACATTCACTTAGTTCAAAAGATTCAACAGGAAGACATAGCTATAAGTGAATGCTGTAGAGGACAGAACACTAGTATATATATATATAATCAACATAGTGAAGATAATCATGAAGACATGTTAAGATTGAAGCCAAACCAAATGTGAAGACATAGCAAATGTAACGCCATGAGTGAAACACTTCAAACAGAACATTTGGTGGTGGCGTTACCCACCGTATAGGAAGTATTAGACCCAGACACGACGCACAATTATCGTGGCACTCCGAAGTCAAATTCCACATTAATGTATTCACACTTAGAATGTATGTCTTCATTGATTGAAGATATACTTTACTTCGTGTGTTGCACATCTAAGTCATCAATATGCATAAGTGTTAGGATGTGTGCCTGATCACAGGACATTTGAGGATTCCAAGATATTTAGCTCACACCGTAACTTGCAAAATCTCTTTTCATCCAAGGGCTTGGTGAAGATATCTGCCAATTGCTCTTCAGTGTTGACGTGTATGATATCAATATCTTTCTTCACAACATGATCTCTGAGAAAGTGATGACGAATTTCAATGTGTTTTGTCTTCGAGTGCTGAACTGGGTTGTTGGCAATCTTGATGGCGCTTTCGTTGTCGCAGTAGAGTGGCACTTGCTTCAGATGAATGCCATAGTCCTTGAGTGTTTGCTTCATCCACAGAAGCTGAGCGCAGCAAGATCCAGCAGCAATGTATTCAGATTCAGCAGTGGAGAGAGATACACAGTTCTGCTTCTTTGAAGACCAACATACAAGTGATCGTCCCAGAAAATGACATGTGCCTGATGTAGACTTGCGATCCACTTTGTCACCAGTATAATCAGCATCCGAGAATCCAACCAGATCAAACTCTGAGCCCTTTGGATACCATAATCCTAGAGTTGGGGTGTGAGCCAAATATCGAAGAATTCGCTTCACAGCTAAGTGATGCGACTCCTTTGGTGCCGCTTGAAATCGAGCACACATGCAAACACTAAGCATAATATCTGGCCTAGATGCACATAGATAAAGCAAAGAACCAATCATGGAGCGGTATACCTTTTGGTTGAACTCTTTACCATTGTCGTCAGGACCCAGATGATGCTTGGCTGGCATTGGCGTCGTGAAGCCTTTGCAATCTTGCATACCAAACTTCTTCAGGCAATCTTTGAGATACTTCTCTTGAGATATGAAGATGTCGTTGCGTTGCTGTCGTATTTGAAGACCGAGGAAGAACTTCAGCTCTCCCATCATGGACATCTGATATTGCTCTTGCATCATATATCCAAACTCTTCACTATACTTCTGATTGGTGCAGCCGAAGATAATGTCATCCACATATATTTGGCACACAAAAAGTTCACCATCATATGTCTTCGTGAAGAGAGTGGGGTCGAGGGAACCAGGTATGAAGCCTTTGCTCTTCAGGAAGTATTTGAGTGTGTCATACCAGGCCCGAGGGGCTTGTTTGAGGCCATACAGTGCCTTGTTGAGCTTGTATACCATGTCAGGATGTTTTGGATCTTCAAAGCCAGGCGGTTGTGCAACATACACTTCTTCTTCAATCTTGCCATTGAGAAAGGCGCTCTTCACATCCATTTGATATAGAAGTATGTTATGATGATTTGCATAGGCCAGCAGTATGCGTATGGCTTCAAGTCTAGCCACAGGAGCAAATGTTTCATCAAAGTCAATGCCTTCCACTTTAGTATATCCTTGAGCAACGATACGAGCTTTGTTTCTGACAACTTGACCATGCTCATCTTGCTTGTTGCGGTATATCCATTTGGTGCCTATTATGTTGTGCTTCCGAGGATCGGGACGCTTAACCAGTTCCCATACATTATTCAGCTCAAACTGTTGAAGCTCTTCTTGCATAGCTTGAATCCATTCAGGTTCTATGAAGGCTTCTTCAACTTTCTTGGGTTCTGTTATTGAGACGAATGCGAAGTGCCCACAGAAATTTGCTAGCTGAGTTGCCCTTGAACGAGTGAGCGGACCGGGTGCATTGATGCTATCAATTATTTTCTCAATCAGCACTTCATTGGCAACACGAGGATGTACAGGGCGAAGGTTTTGCTCTTGCTGATCATTGTCATTGTTAGTGGGATTGTCTTCAGGCTGAGCATTGTCTTCAGGTTGATCAGGTGCGGAGATGATAAGTTCCTCTTCAGGTTGAGCTTCAGAGGGTATGATTTCTCCGGTTCCCATAAGCTTGATTGACTCGCTGGATGGAACTTCATCTAGCACATTTGGGAGGTGCTCTCTTTGTGAACCGTTAGTCTCATCAAATCGCACATCCACTGTTTCAACCACTTTATAATGAAAGATATTGAAGACTCTGTAGGAGTGCGAATCCTTTCCATATCCAAGCATAAAACCCTCATGTGCTTTTGGTGCAAATTTTGAAGTGTGATGTGGATCCTTGATCCAGCACCTAGCGCCAAATACTCTGAAGTAACTGACATTTGGCTTCTTGCCAGTAAGGAGCTCATAACATGTCTTGTTCAGAAACTTGTGAAGATAAACACGATTGATTGTATGGCATGCAGTACCAATGGCTTCAGGCCAGAATTTTCTTGGAGTCTTGTATTCATCAAGCATCGTTCGGGCCATCTCAATGAGTGTTCTGTTCTTGCGTTCGACGACGCCATTCTGCTATGGGGTGTACGGGGCTGAGAATTCATGTGTGATGACCAAGGTATCAAGATATGTATCAAGGCCGGTGTTCTTGAATTCGGTGCCATTGTCACTTCCGATGTGCTTTATCTTGGCGCCATAGTTGTTCATTGCTCGATTGGCGAAGCGTCTGAATACATTCTACACTTCAGTCTTATAGAGGATTATGTGCACCCAGGTATATCTAGAATAATCATCAATAATGACAAAGCCATAGAGACAAGCAGTAGTAGTAAGAGTTGAGTAATGAGTGGGACCGAAAAGATCCATGTGGAGCAGTTCAAAGGGTCGAGTAGTTGTCATGATTGTCTTCGAGGGATGTTTGGCCCTCGTCATCTTTCCTGCTTCACAGGCACCGCATAAGTGATCTTTATTGAACTTGACTCCCTCGATGCCTATGACATGCTTCTTCTTTGCAAGGGTGTGGAGGTTCCTCATGCCAGCATGCCCTAGCCTCCGATGCCAGAGCCAGCATTCTGAAGCTTTTGCCAGAAGACATACGGCAAGCTGTGGTCCTGCTGAGAAATCTACCACGTACAAATCATCTTTCCGATACCCTTCAAACACTAGAGACTTGTCAGATTCCATTAGAACAAGGCAGCGATATTTTCCAAACATTACGATCATGTTCAGATCGCAAAAGCATTGAGACAGACATTAAGTTGAAGCCAAGGGATTCAACAAGCATGACTTTATCCATGTGTTGATCCTTTGAGATTGCAACTCTACCTAGACCCAATACCTTACTTTTACCAGTGTCACCAAATGTGATGTGACTCTTGTCGGATGGACGTAAGGTTGAGTCCATAAGAAGGCTTCTTTTGCCAGTCATGTGATTGGTACACCCACTATCAATAATCCATTCTAAAGACGCTGGTGTTGTACCCTACAGTGCAGTTAGGGGGATAGGCTTCACGAAGAGAATTGTGAAGCAAAAACATTTGACAAACCAGTGGGTTATGAAAGCTTAGATCCAGATTAGAACTAATAGGGAGAGTAGCAAGCGATTCAGGAATGAAGTACATAGTAAGACCATTCGGGCATTTGATCTTGCGCCCTACAAGATGTTTAAGGTCCCCAGCAATAGCGTCAGACGATTTTGGTTTTCTGCTGGAGACCATTCCCTACAAAAGAGAGTTAAGCTTTCTTAGCCACCCACATCTTCAAGGGTGGCTTAGAAGCAATAAGTCTAAGTGCAGCATCTGAGAACTTTGCCTTTGGAGCCCTAGCAAACAGTCTTGCAGGTGGACAATAGTACTCATAAGAATAAGTAGAATAGTTCTTGGTCTTATGAACATGGCGGTTTGATGAACCGCGCTCATATTCATAGGACTGAGTATGGTTTCCCTGTAAAATATTTGCGTTAGTGCGACTCAGGTGAGTCCTCTGTCTGTATGAAGCCTTTGGACCGTATGAAGCATGTGGTCTGGGGTTTGTCTTCTTCACGTGTGGTGTCATGATGACATTCACAGGAAGATTCTCCAGACACTTTTTCGAAACCCAGATCTTCTTCATAGGCGGTCCATTCCTGCAGTTAGTACCAATGTACCTGGCAAACACTTCACCATTCTGATTCTTAAACAGTTTATAGTTTGCATCAAAGGATTCATCAATGACAATGGGGTTTGCACAAGTGAAGCCAGATAGAGTGGATGGATCTGCTGAAGATTCCTCTGCAGCAACCCATGTGGTTTTGGGGTACTGCTCAGGTTTCCAGTAAGAGCCATCAGCATTCATTTTTCTTACGAACCTAACACCCTCTTTCCTCGGGTTTCGGTTCAAGATCTGCTTTTTGAGGACATCACATAGTGTCTGATGCCCTTTAAGACTTTTGTACATCCCTGTTTCAAGCAATGTCTTCAACCTAGCATTCTCATCAGCAATAGCAGTGGTATCCTCAGCAGAGGGTTAGTTTCCACATCAACAGTTGAAGATATTGCAACAGTAGCAGCAGTAGAACATTCAACAACAGAAGTAGTATTATCACGCTCAATGCATTTAAGACATGGTGGTTCAAATCCTTCCTGAGCGGAACTGATCTGGCGCGAAGTGACTCATTTTCCTTTTGAAGATCTTCATGAGCCACTCTCAATTTCTCAAGATCTTGCTTTCTTTGAAGATAATCATAGGAAAGCTTTTCATGAGTTGTTGAGAGCGTTTCATGACGACTTTCAAGTACCTCATACTTAACGTGAAGATTTTTTATGTCTTCAATTAAGGACTCAGATCGAGTCATTTCAGCGCCTAACAGATCATCGCTTTTGTCTAACAGTTTTTGAATATGTTCCATGGCTTTCTGTTGTTCAGTTGCAATTTTAGCAAGTGTTTTGTAGCTGGGTTTTGAACCACAATCAGAGTCATCGTCACTAGATGTTTGATAGTGAGTAGTGCGTGCGTTTACCTTGGCACCGCGTGCCATGAAGCAGTAGGTAGGAGCGGAGTAGTCCTTGTCATTTGCATCGGTGTCGGTGATGAAGTCATTGTCTTCAGTGTTGAAGATGGACTTGGCAATGTATGCTGTAGCCAGACTTGCGACGCCAGAATCGGACTCCTCCTCAGACTCCACCTCCGCCTCCTCAGAAGCGGACTCCTCCTCTGAATCCATTTCCTTGCCAACAAACGCACGTGCCTTGCCAGATGAGCTCTTCTTGTGTGATGAAGACTTTGAGGAAGACTTGGAAGAAGACTTTGAGTATTTCTTCTTCTTCTTGTCGTCAGAGTCATATTCCTTGCTCTTCTTCTTCTTTTTGTTCTCATTGTCCCACTGCGGACACTCAGAGATGAAGTGGCCAGGTTTCTTGCACTTGTGACATGTTTTCTTCTTGTAGTCATGAGCAAAAACTTCATCATTCCTTGAGCTTGATCGTGAAGACTTTCTGAAGCCTTTCTTCTTGGTGAATTTTTGGAACTTCTTCACAAGCATAGCAAGTTCCTTTCCAATGTCTTCAGGATCATCAGAACTGCTGTCAGATTCTTCTTCAGATGAGGAGACAGCTTTTGCCTTCAAGGCACGAGTTTGCCCATAGTTTGGACCGTAGATATCTCTTTTCTCAGAAAGCTGAAACTCATGTGTGTTGAGCCTCTCAAGTATGTCAGACGGATCGAGTGTCTTGAAATCAGGACGTTCTTGAATCATCAGGGCTAGGGTGTCAAACGAACTGTCAAGTGATCTCAGTAGTGTCTTGACGACTTCATGCTTGGTGATCTCAGTAGCGCCAAGGGCTTGAATCTCATTCGTGATGTCAGTGAGTCGATCAAATGTGAGCTGGACATTCTCATTGTCATTTCTCTTGAAGCGGGTGAAGAGGTTGCGAAGGACACTGATTCTCTGATCTCTCTGGGTTGAGACGCCTTCGTTGACTTTGGAGAGCCAGTCCCAGACTAGCTTAGATGTTTTCAAAGCACTCACGCGGCCATACTGTCCTTTGGTCAGATGACCACAGATGATATTCTTGGCAGTAGAGTCCAGTTGAATGAACTTCTTGACATCAGCAGCAGTGACACCTTCTCCAGCCTTGGGAACGCCGTTCTTGACGACATACCATAGGTCGACGTCAATGGCTTCAAGATGCATGCGCATCTTATTCTTCCAGTAGGGATATTCAGTTCCAACGAAGACGGGGCACGCAACAGAGACTTTAATTATCCTTGCAGTCGACATAGCTAAAACTCCAGGTGGTTAAACCGAATCACACAGAACAAGGGAGTACCTTGCTCTGATACCAATTGAAAGTGCGTTATATCGACTAGAGGGGGGTGAATAGGCGATTTTTATGAAAGTCTTCAAAACGTGGAAGTTATGAAGACAAACGATAGAAATAAACCTATTACCATGCAGCGGAAGGTAGACTACACTAAGCAAACCATAGTCAAGTATTCAATGGAGTGAAAGCACAATGACTAATAGAAGCAATGTAGTAAGGATCAGGTAGGAAGATATTATGAAGCCAAACAGAACACGCAGTCACCCAGTGAAGACAAAAGATAGTGCAATCATACAATGACTTCACAAGGACCAACAGTATGTAAAGGGAAGGGAAGGATGAAACCAATGACTCGTTGAAGACAATGATTTGTTGGACCAGTTCCAGTTGCTGTGACAACTATACGTCTGGTTAGGGCGGCTAGGTATTTAAACCTGAGGACACACAGTCTCAGACACCCAGTCCTGAACACGCAGCTCAGGACACCCAGTCCTCACCGTATTCCCCTTGAGCTAAGGTCACACAGACCTCGCCCAATCACTCAGGTAAGTCTTCAAGATAGACTCCCAAACCTTCACAGACTTCGTTCACCGGCAATCCACAGTGTCTCTTGGATGCTCAGAACGCGACACCTAACCGGCTGGAGGATTCACAGTCCTCAAGTGTAATAAGTCTTCAGATCACACAGACAAGAAGACTTAAGTGATACCTAATTCTCTTTGGCTCTGGATGGTTAGGGCTTTATCCTCGCAAGGAATTCTCTCTCAAAGGCTTCGAGGTGGGTTGCTCTCAAACGACAAAAGCCGTACTCTAACTCTGAGCAGCCAACCATTTATGGTTGTAGGGGGTGGGCTATTTATAGCCACTAGGCAACCCGACCTGATTTGTCCGAAATGACCCTGGGTCACTAAGGAACTGACACGTGTTCCAACGGTCAGATTTCAAACTCACACGGCAACTTTACTTGGGCTACAAGCAAAGCTGACTTGTCTGACTCTGGACAAGATTCGCTCTCATAGTCTTCACTCGAAGACATAGGTTTTGGTTAAGCATCACTTCAGTCATTCTGACTGGTTCTCTTGGACCCCACTTAACAGTAGGTGATTCCTATGACTCAACAAAGAAGAAAAAGAACTACGAAAGATCTAAGTCTTCGAGCTCCATAGGCTTCATGCGATGTCTTTTCTTGTCATAGTCTTCAATGTGAATATCTTCATATACCACCTTTGACATCAATGTCTTCATACATTTTTAGGGGTCATCTCTGGTAGGAAAACCGAATCAACGAGGGACTTCTACCTGTGTTATCCTGCAATTCTCACAAACACATTAGTCCCTCAACTAGGTTTGTCGTCAATACTCCAAAACCAACTAGAGGTGGCACTAGATGCACTTACAATGTTGCCGCTAAATAATTAGACAAGTATTAATCTATTTATGAAATGCAATGCAACTAGGAGATGAATTTGGATGTGCATTAGGAAAATGTTGCGGATGTGTATTTTGAATGTTGATAAAATGGAATAAAATAAAATGAAAAGTAAATCCACCAAAAAAGTGAAATACATATGGTTATGTTAGTGTATAGGAGGCTGTTCTAGAGCAAGAGCCGCCTTGGATCATCCTAGCATTGGAAGCGGTTTGTCTACGTAGACCACTTGTGGTGGTATATCATTGCAGGCGGTTCTGAAACCGCCTCTATTGTTCTGATTATTAGCAGCATAGGCTTTGACGCGAAACGAAGAACCGCCACAGACCCATGTACTAATATTTCCTCCAATGCTCAATTTAGTAATAGTGAACACCAACGTTGCCAGGCAAAACCAACTTGAATTAGACCTAGGGGTTTCACCCTAGAACTGGAAAAAATGTACTTGAGAAGCACCCCTCAATCAAAATCATCTTGTGACGTCGCCTCCATTTTCCACGATTCCAAAACATAGTCTTTATAAGAAAACAAATATGCGAAAGCACTCAATAATAAAAACCAGATGTGAATGCCTTTGGAAGAAAAAACTCAAGCCAACTCAAATTTAAACCAAATCCACTCGACCCAAAGAATAGGCAATGTGAAGTTCATCTTCTTGAGGAGGTCTTGATCATCTCTACCTAGTAGAGGTCTTCGTTTTGTTCGATTTCCACAGTGGTGGACTTAGGACCTTAGTATTGAGGCTGCCACAATTTGCATATACAAAGTATAGACATTTTATAACTTTGGTATATCTGCTTAAATTTTGTGAAAACTACACTATAAGTAGTATCAATTTATCAGTATGTCTTCGTAACTGCAATAAATAATTTCAAAACAAAATTAAACTCTTAGATAATAATGGTAATTACAGGATATAAATTATTTTGTATTTTAGAAAGAGATGGCATGAAACCCCTGATGGATCCAACCTTGAAGTGGGGAGACATTATCTCGATGCAAATGCACACTTAGCGAGAGGTTCTACGAGGATATCGGATTGTGAGGAGGTGGTTTTTTTTTGGTACAATCACAGTGTGTGGTTAACGACTAGAGAGGGGTTTCAACAAGTTTGCGGATGTATAGAGTAGGTCACAATGTAACTTCGTGCATGTATGTATGGTATACATACCGGGCTGACGCTTTTTTTCTTTTTGAAGGAGGGCCAAGGTTGAGCGAATAGCTAGGTGATGAAGCACCTAATTAACGAAGAAGAAAACAAAGAGGAAATACTTCGGAGATCCTACATGGAGATGCTAGAATCGCATCATTACGTTTGCGGCGAGCATCTCCCCCTCCCAGCCAGCCCTCCTTTTGTAGCTCTTGTTAATCTTTCTCTGTCTTCCACGGTGAGCACCCCTCAAAGGCACTTTGCACACACATGGAGGAAGAGGGAGAGAGAGGGAGACCAGTGACAGGAAAACACACTCATGGCCTCCATAATTTTTCTAGCGGGAAAGGCCCGCAGGCCCACTCATGGCCCCCATGACCCTACACTACACCACACACACTTTGCTTTCACTGGCGCTAGGTCCATGTATAAAACCGATGGCCCCGATTCCATGCAGCGGCATGGGGCCCGGCTGTAAGCCGCATGTCCGGCGGCATGATCGAGCCCGCGCGGTCGGGGGGCGTGCGGTACCTGGTCCGGGGGACATTCCCTCACTGGGCCTCGCGCTCACTGTTTGTACCACCTTTCACTGCTGCTGCCCGAGTGCCGTTCGGTCTTTTCATGCAAGTGTTGATCGAAACAAAGGCAGTGGAATTTGTCGTTCGTCGGGCCTGCTACTGGCCGCTCGATCCGCAGTTTATTACTCTTTGTTTCTGCGTAATATTCGGGCGCATCTGCCGCATGTTGCAGCTCGCGCGTATGGACGGTGGAAGAAGAGAGAGACTGTAGAGCGTAGGAGTGGGAAGCTCGGGCTACAAAGAGCTTATAATTAGCTTATTACGCGATAATTTATGGAAGCTGTTTTTCAGAATTAACAACTCTCGGGATACCTAGTGGAGACGTAGTCCTCCTCTTCTTGTTGTATCAAGTGGCCTCCGGATGGTGAGCAATGATGGTAAGTGATTTACAAATATGGTTTGACCACCATCATGCGTTGCGTGGTGCTCTTTAATTATGGTATGCTTTTTCTTGAAGAATGATGGGGCTTGGGTGCCACTAGCAAAACATCGATGCAACTCGGGGGAGGCAGGCCTCGACAGTAACATTTGGCCTTTGGACGCACTCTCCATCCGCTGGAAGATTTAGAATTCTTCGAATGTAGCAACATTCCACGGGGACATCCACCCCCCTTCATGCGATACAATCAGGAATGTTATCTTCACCTTCTTTGTATAGACTTTTAGGTCTAAGGAACCGTCCCAAAAGGACATCGTCGTGTCTTGGCGGCAATACATCTCCTCATGCTCCCGCGCCTCTTGTAACTCTTGCCCATGATCACTTTGAATTTCATGATTTTCAAGAAAGTTTACTAGATTTCTAAAAATGTTTGCCAATTCAAAAAAGTTCACGAGTTTAATAAAATCTTGGCAATTTCGAAACTCTTTGTGATTTATAAAAAGTTTTTTAATTCTTAGAAAATGTTGCAAATTTCAGAAAATGTTCATGATTTAAAAAAATGTGTTCACGAATTTAAAAAAAATGTTCATGATTACCAAAAAATGTTCACGAATTTTCAAGATGTACGAAAAAATAAAAATTGAAAAATCCAAAAATTAATAAAGAAGAAATGAAGGGAAAGAAAAAATAAAACTCAGAAAATAAACAAAAAGGTAAATCAAGAAAATTGATTCATGGAGGTTCTAGGCGAGGTTCTAGAACCTTCTCAAAACATGTGAGGAATACACTAAAAATAGGCCGGGAACCACTGATCGAGCCCGCTGGAGGGGTGCACCCTGCCACCCTGGGTTGCTTTGCGGGCAACCTGCTGCGAAATAGGAGATGCCATTCAGCGCGTGACGCGCTGGTGAATGAGCAAGCGCGCATCGCTCTCCCCTACCGGGCGCCCTATTGGGCCGGCCAAGGACAGGGTGGGACGTCCTGCTGTTTGGATTTCAAAAATTACCAAATTTTAAAAAGAAAGATTTGAAAAAATGTTTTAGAAATCATAAAATATGCATGGAATAAAAGAATGCTCATCAATTTGAAAAATATTTGCACATTGAAAAATGTACATGAATAAGAAAAAAAGTTTCGCAAATTCAAATATTTTCAAGAATTTTGAAAAAATGTTGACAAAAATAAAAAACAGTCAAGAATTGGTGGTTATATGGCCATCGGTCCAATATGGAGACTCTACTAGAGTTCCTCTAGAGATAGGAATCCTATTCTCTCATGTTCTATTTGCCTATGATACAATATTTTGTACACCAAAGATTTGCTTACCTAGACTCTCTTAAAATGCAAGTGCAAATAAGGTAGCATGCAAGATTATAAAGTGCAAGTAAATAAAAGCCACATATTGAAATTTAATGATGCAATAAAGTAAACAAGAGCAAGTGTGAAAGTAGTGATGGTAGAGCGGAATTGTCCCTAGGCCATTGACTATGATACTATAACCAATATCATGTTTTTATGGCATTATATGTGGAAGATGCCTATGCTAAGTAGCTAACATGTTCTTATAGTTGAATCTCTAATCAAGCATCCGCAAATACTAGGTATTCATTAAGGTAGATAAAACCATATCATTAAGATATATGAGTACTCATTATCCCATATGCTTTAACTCATATACTTAGGTATGGTAATATGTGTCACGTCGGCCACCTTATGCATATTCATCTCAACATATTAGTAACCTCAAGTCTGATCTAATGTACACGCGCGCTCATACATTAGCACAAGAACACAACATCATAACAATCATACAATTTGGGGGACCAGTAGATAACTACAACTAATCCACAACACCATATCATCAATACCACATGACAAATGAAATTTACTCAGACATAACAACAACACAGTAGATAATTGGACAATAGTTCATTGTATCAAACATCATGTTTAAGTAGGGGAATGGTGAGGTTTCTGGATTAGTTTACTAGTGTATAGATGGAGGGATATGACCAAAGAGATGGTGTCGCAGTCGATGAAGATCATGATGGCAATGACAATTTCCCCGATGGCGCTCGGGCATCACCGGAAGAGAGCAGGAGAGAGACCCCCCCCCCCCTCCTTCTTCTTCTTCCTTGACATCGCCTTAGTGGGGAAGGGTTTCTCCTCTTATTTTTGGGTGGCCATGGGTGTGGAGATGAGAGTCGCGTTCTAGATTGGATTTAACCTTTTGGGGAGCAGTTTTTTACGTCATTTTCCGAGTCTCGTCGCCATTTTATAACTCCTAATATCTCTAACTCTGAAAACACTGAGTCGTCATAGGACAAAATTTAGGGACAAGTTCATGGTTAAAGGACTCACCCAAGAAGCTCCAAACTACCCAAGTGACTAGGAGACATGTGCAGGCTAGGGGCTGCGTGCCTGCGTGGAAGCATACTAGCTCCTCTCGGGTGGGTTTCTAGCCAATGGGGACCTTTGGTCCTTATATCATCGTCATATTTTCATTATATGTTTTGTCTACGAATATACCATTTTTTCAATGGAAGGCAAAAACACTAAAAAAACAACAATATGTACTTGCCACTGAATTAATAAGTTAGTTCCATAAAAAATAATATAGATGTGAAACAAACATAACAAAAATTATAGATATGTTAAAAAAAGTATCAAACCCCACACTCTGGGATAGAAAGGAGAGTGGATTGAAATGATCAAACGAGTGGGAAAGAAACAACCATTAGAAGTTGGCACGATGATTGAGCGACAATTTATTCTTTGACACCAAGGCAAAACCTATAATTTTTATATTGGTGCAAATAGTTCTTTTCTTTAACGTGGCAAAGAGGAGGAAAAAAACGTATATCTCAACTATACATGCGTGATCCGACTAATAGCAAGGGAAGTTTTCATTTGCACCCAAAACCGACTTTTCATGTGATATGTTGCCGCATATTTTGGTTATGAATATGAATGCATTACGAGCTATATGTAACAATGGGCTGAAACAAGATGCAATGTAATGGCAAGATGAATGCGAACATGTGTTTGTATCACACATGTGTTGATATGTGCTCATTTGCTACGAACACATATGTAAAAATATTCATCATGTATTTAAAAAAATTATCCATCATGTATCTTCATTTTCTTCATCACAACTTAAATTTATTTATATAGTTTCTGGAAAAAAAGTTTATTCATATAACAAAAGATTATATTCATGTAATAAACATAGGTTACAAAATTGTAGATATAAGAAAAAAAAGTAATTTTGAAAAGAAGCCCCTGATAGTGGAGTCGGATTGCTTGCTGGCCATCCAATTTATTCAGGAAAGAAGCACTAATCGCTCGCCGGTGGCAACACTAGTCAAGGAGACAAAGAACCTCTTGCATGAAGGTCGTGAGTTTTGCTTAATACTCCCTCCGTTCGGAATTATTTGTCACAGAAATGGATGTATCTAGACATATTTTAGTTCTAGATACTTTCATTTCCGAGTACATGTAAAGCGTAGTCTGAATGCTGCTGCTCACTTGATGGCTCAGCTAGGTCGCACGTCGCGGCGTACTGCTACCTGGCGCCAGGCTCAGGACCAGTTGATTTGTGTAATCTCTGTCAAAACGAGTGTAATACTGTTGCTTAATTAATATATACACTTGTTGACCCACAAAAAATAGGTGAAGAAGACAAAAGAAAGAGGAAAATTAGAAAAACAAAAAAACAAGAAACAATTTAAAAACCTAGAAGAAACTGGTGAAAATGATAAAAAAAAATCAGAAAAAGATACGCACACCAAACCGTGTAAGTGGCCTATTATCCATGCACGAGGCGCGGATTAGTGGGACCTCCTATACCGCGCGCGGAGCGCTACTAGGACGCAGGGTGCACCCCTCGCTCCCCAGCTCGCCATTTTGGTCCGGCCCATATACGGGCTCCCAGTTTTTAAATTTCATTTTTTTCTTTTCCTTTGTGATTTTTATACCATAAATAATATGGGATTTTAAAGAAGTTCCGAAATTTTGAAAAAATTATAATTGTAATAAAAAGTTCATAAAATCACAAATATTTGTGAATTTAAAAAAATATTGTTTTTTCAAAAAGATGTTCGCATATTTAAGAAAAGTTCATGATTTCGAAAAAATTACACATATTCAAAAAATGCATCAATTTGAATAAAAATTGCGAATTCAAATAATGTTCATATATTTTTCTAAAGAAAATGAAAATATGTATTCGAATTCCAAACATTATTCTAAAAGTTCGAAAAAACTTCGTCGGTTCCAAAACAACTCGCTGATTCAAAATATGTTCATGTATTTTAAAAAAGTTCGTCAAACAATAAAAGTTTCATGATTTTCAAGGAAGCTTGCCAAATTTTTAAAAATGTTTGCCAATTCAAAAAAGTTCACGAGTTTAAAAAAATCTTTGCAATTTCGAAAATCTTTGTGATTTATGAAAAGTTTGTTAATTCGTAGAAAATGTTAAAAATTTCAGAAAATGTTCATGATTTAAACAAATGTGTTCACGAATTTACAAAAAAATGTTCATGATTACCAAAAAATGTTCACAAATTTACAAGATGTACAAAAAAGAAAAAGTGAAAAAAAAATCCAAAAATTAATAAAGAAGAAATGAAGGGAAACAAAAAAGCAAAAATCAAAAATCAAAAAATAAACAAAAAAGTAAATCAAGAAAATAGATTCATGGAGGTTCTAGGGAAATTTCTAGAACCTTCCCTAAACCGGTGAGGAATATACCAAAAATAGGCCGGGAATCACTGATCGAGCCTGCTGGAGGGGTGCACCCTGCCACCCTAGGTTGCTTGCGGGCAACCTGCTGCAAAATAGGAGACGCCATTCAGCGCATGACGCACTGATGAATGAGCAGGTGCGCACCGCTCTCCCCTACCGGGCGCCCCAAGGACAGGGTGGGATGTCCTGTTGTTTGGATTTCAAAAAATTACTGAATTAAAAAAATTGAAAAAATGTTTCAGAAATCATAGAATATTCATGGAATAAAAGAATGCTCATCAATTTGAAAAATATTTGCGTCTTGAAAAATGTACATGAATTAGAAAAAACTTTTGCAAATTCAAATATTTTTCAAGAATTTTGAAAATGTTGATAAAAATAAAAAACAGTCAAGAATTGGTCGTTATATGGCCATCGGTCCAATATGTTGACTCTACTAGAGTTACTCTAGAGATAGCAATGCTATTATAAAGTGCAAGTAAATAAAACCCACATATTGAAATTTAATGATGCAATAAAGTAAACAAGAGTGAGTGTGAAAGTAGTGATGGTATAGCGGAATTGTCCCTAGGCCATTCACTATGATACTAACCAATATCATGTTTTTATGGCTTTATACGTGGAAGATGCCTATGCTAAGTGGCTAACATGTTCTTATAGTTGAAACTCTAATCAAGCATCCGCAAATACTAGGTATTCATTAAGGTAGATAAATGTTGGGAAACGTAGCATGCAATTTCAAAAAAATTCCTACGCTCACACAAGATCTATCTAGGAGATGCATAGCAACTAGAGGGGGAGAGTGTGTCTACGTACCCTCGTAGACCGACAGCGGAAGCGTTTGACAACGCCGTTGATGTAGTCGAACTTCTTCTAGCTCCGACCGATCAAAAGCACCGAACGTACGACACCTCCGAGTTCTGCACACGTTCGGAGCGATGACGTCCCTCGCCTTCTTGATCCAGCAAGGTGTCAAGGAAGTAGATGAGTACCGTCAGCACAACGACGTGGTGACGATGATGGCGAAGTGATTCTCGCAGGGCTTCGCCTAAGCACCGCAAAACTATGACCGGGGTGTAAACTATGGAGGGGGGGCGCCACACACGGCTAACAATTGTTGATGTGTGTTCTAGGCGCCCCCTACCCATGTATATATAGATGGGAGGGGGAGGGGAGCAGCCATGGGGCTCCCCAAGTAGGAGGAATCCTATTTGGGGGTCTCCTCCAATTCGGCCTCCCCCACTTCCTTTTTTAGCCAGAGAGAAAAGGGAAGGGGAAGGAGAGAAGGAGGGGGGGCTGAGCCCCTTCTCCTCCTTGGGGGGTGCGCCACCCCTTGTGGGCTGGTCTGGTCCCCTCTTATGGCCCATATCTTTCCCTTGGGGGTTCCGGTAACCCCCCGGTACTCTGATAAATACCCGATACGATTCGGAACACTTTCGGTGTCCGAATACTATCATCCTATATATCAATCTTTACCTCTCGACCATTTCGAGACTCCTCGTCATGTCCATGATCTCATCCGGGACTCCAAACAACATTATGTCACCAAATCACATAACTCATATAATACTAAATCGTCATCGAACGTTAAGCGTGTGGACCCTACGGGTTCGAGAACTATGTAGACATGACCGAGACACCTCTCCATTCAATAACCAATAGCGGAACGTGGATGCTCATATTGGCTCCTACATATTCTACGAAGATCTTTATCGGTCCAACTGTTATGACAACATACGTTATTCCCTTTGTCATCGGTATGTTACTTTCCCGAGATTTGATCGTCGGTATCCACATACCTAGTTAAATATTGTTGCCGACAAGTCTCTTTACTCGTTCCGTCATACATCATCTTGCAACTAACTCATTAGTCACTTTGCTTGCAAATCTTCTTATGATGTGCTTTACCGAGAGGGCCCAGAGATACCTCTTCGATACTCGAAGTGACAAATCCTAATCTCGATCTATGCCAACCCAACAAACACCTTCAGAGATTCCTGTAGAGCATATTTATAATTGCTACCTCTTGAGCTTGCGTTGGTTTTTCCCTTGAAGAGAAAAGGGTGATGCAGCAAAGTAGAGTAAGTATTTCCCTCAGTTTTGAGAACAAAGGTATCAATCCAGTAGGAGACAACGCACAAGTCACCGAATACCTGCACAATCAAACATCAACTTGCACCCAACTCAATAAAGGGGTTGTCAATTCCTTCACAGTTATTTGCAAAGTGAGAACTGATAGAGATGACTAAACGGTAAAGTAATATTTTTGGTATTTTTGGTTTATGGAACGGAAAGTAAAAGATTGCAAAGGAAGTAAATACGAAACAAAAATTATAGATCGGCAACTTATATGATGGAAAGTAGACCCGGGGGCCATAGGTTTCACTAGAGGCTTCTCTCAAGATAGAAATATTACGGTGGGTGAACAAATTACTGCCGAGCAATTGATAGAAAAGCGCAAAGTTATGATGATACCTAAGGCAATGATCATGAATATAGGCATCACGTCCGTATCAAGTAGACCGACTCCTGCCTGCATCTACTACTATTACTCCACACATCGAACAACTCCTGCCGGCATCTAGAGTATTAAGTTCATAGAACAGAGTAACGCATTAAGTAATATGACATGATGTAGCAGGATAAACTCAAGCAATATGATGAAAACCCCATCTTGTTATCCTTGATGGCAACAATGCAATACCTGTCGGTTCCCCTTCTGTCATTGGGATCAAGCACCGTAAAATTGAACCCAAAGCTAAGCACTTCTCCCATTGCAAGAAGAACCAATCTAGTTGGCCAAACCAAATCGATAGTTTGAAGAGACTTGCAAAGATATCAAATCATGCATATAAGAATTCAGCGGAGATTCAAATAATATTCATAGATAAGCTGATCATAAATCCACAATTCATCGGGTCTCGGCAAACACACCGCAAAAAGGTATTACATCGAATAGATCTCCAAGAACATCAAGGAGAACATGGTATTGAGAATCAAAGAGAGAGAAGAAGCCATCGAGCTACTAGCTATGGACCCGTAGGTCTGTGATAAACTACTCACGCTTTATCGAAGAGGCAATGGTGTTCATGTAGAAGCCCTCCATGATCGAACCCCCTCCGACAGGACGCCAGAAAAGTCCCCTAGATGGGATCTCATAGGTACAAAAGGTTGCGGCGGTGGAAAAGTGTTTTCGTGGCTCTCCTCATAGTTTTTGGAATATTTGAGAATATATAAGTGGAAGAAGTAGGTCGTCGGAGTCACGAGGGGCCCACAAGGGTGGGGGGCATGCCCTACCCCCTGGGCGCACCCTCCATCCTTGTGGGTTCCTCGTGGTTTCCCTGACGTGTATTCCAAGTCCTCTGGATGTCTTCTGGTCCAAGAAAAATCATCGTGAAAGTTCCATTCCGTTTGGACTCCATTTGATATTCCTTTTCTGCGAAACTCTAAAACAAGGAAAAAAAATAGGAACTGGCACTGGGCTCTAGGTTAATAGGTTAGTCCCAAAAATAATATAAAATAGCATAATAATGCATATAAAACATCCAAAACAGATAATATAATAGCATGGAATAATAAAAAATTCTGGATACGTTGGAGAAGTATCAATAATCACCCAGTTACGTTGTGACGTTTGATAGCACACAAGGTATGCCTCCGGTATCCGGGAGTTGCATAATCTCATAGTCGAAGGAATATGTATTTGACAGGAAGAGCGCAATAGCAATAAAATTGAACAATCAATATGCTAAGCTAACGAATGGGTCTTGTCCATCACATCATTCTCCTAATTATGTGATCCCGTTCATCAAATGACAACACATGTCTATGGTTAGGAAACTTAACCATCTTTGATTAACGAGCTAGTCTAGTAGAGGCTTACTAGGGACACGATGTTTTGTCTATGTATCCACACATGTATCAAGTTTCCGGTTAATACAATTCTAGCATGAATAATAAACATTTATCATGATATAAGGAAATATAAAATAACAACTTTATTATTGCCTCCAGGGCATATTTCCTTCAGTCTCCCACTTGCACTAGAGTCAATAATCTGGATTACATTGTAATGATTCTAACACCCATGGAGTCTTGGTGCTGATCATTTTTTGCTCATGGAAGAGGCTTAGTAAACGGCTCTGCTACATTTAGATCCGCATGTATTTTTCAAATCTCCATGTCTCCCTCCTTAACTTGATCACGGATGGAGTTGAAGCGTCTCTTGATGTGTTTCTTCTTTTGTGAAATCTGGATTCCTTCACTAAGGCAATTGCTCTAGTATTATCACAAAAGATTTTCATTGGACCCGATGCACTAGGTATTACACCTAGATCGGATATGAAATCCTTCATCCAGACTCCTCCATTTGATGCTTCTGAAGCAGCTATGTACTCCACTTCATACGTAGATCCCGCCACGACAGTCTGCTTGGAACTGCACCAACTGACAGCTCCACCATTCAATATAAATACGTATCCGGTTTGTGACTTAGAGTCATCCAGATCAGTGTCAAAGCTAGCATCGATGTAACCATTTACGACGAGCTCTTTGTCACCTCCATAAATGAGAAACATATCCTTAGCCCTTTTTAGGTGCTTCAGGATGTTCTTGACCGATGTCCAGTGATCCACTCTTGGATTACTTTGATACACAGCATAGCATACATGATAGAACCTATGGCTGAGGCATAGGGAATGACTTTCATTTTTTGTCTATCTTCTATAGTGGTCGGGCACTGAGTCTGACTCAACTTCACACCTTATTGTAACACAGGCAAGAATCCTTTCTTTGACTGATCCATTTTGAATTTCTTCAAAACTTTATCAAGGTATGTGCTTTGTGAAAGTCCTATTAAGTGTCTTGATCTATCTCTATAGATCTTGATGCCTAATATATAAGCAGCTTCACCAAGGTCTTTCATTGAAAAACTCTTATTCAAGTATCCTTTTATGCTATCCAGAAATTCTACATCATTTCTAATCAATAATATGTCATCCACATATAATATTAGAAATGCTACAGAGCTCCCACTCACTTTCTTGTAAATACAGACTTCTCCGAAAGTCTGGATAAAACCATATGCTTTGATCACCTCATCAAAGCGTATATTCCAACTCCGAGATGCTTGCACCAGTCCATAGATGGATCGCTGGAGCTTGCACACTTTGTTAGCACCTTTAGGATCGACAAAACCTTCTGGTTGCATCATATACAACTCTTCTTTAAGAAATCCATTAAGGAATGCAGATTTGATGTTGATTTGCCAAATTTCATAATCATAAAATGCAGCAATTGCTAACATGATTCAGACAGACTTAAGCATCGCTACGGGTGAGAAGGTCTCATCGTAGTCAACTCCTTGAACTTGTCGAAAACCTTTCGCGACAAGTCGAGCTTTGTAGATAGTAAGATTATCATAAGCGTCAATATTCTTCTTGAAGATCCATTTATTCTCTATGGCTCACTGATCATCGGGCAAGTCCACCAAAGTCCACACTCTATTCTCATACATGGATCATATCTTAGATTTCATGGCCTCGAGAAATTTATCGGAATCTGGGCTCATCATATATAGCTTCTTCATAGTTCGTAGGTTCTTCATGGTCTAGTAACATGACTTTCAGAACAGGATTACCATACCACTTTGGTGCGGAACGTGCTTTGGTTGACCTATGAGGTTCGGTAGTAACTTGATTTGAAGTTTCATGATCATCATCATTATCTTCCTCTCTAGTTGGTGCAGGCATCACGGGAACAGATTTCTCTGATGAGCTACTTTCCAAATTGAGAGAAGGTACAATTACCTTATCAAGTTCTACTTTCCTCCCACTCACTTCTTTCGAGGGAAACTCCTTTAGAAAGTTTCCATTCTTGGCAACAAAGATCTTGCCTTCAGATCTGTGGTAGAAGGTGTACCCAATTGTTTCTTTAGGGTATCTTATGAAGACGCACTTCTCCGATTTGGGTTCGAGCTTATCAGGCTGAAGCCTTTTGACATAAGTGTCGCAACCTCAAATTTTAAGAAACGATAACTTAGGTATCTTGCTAAACCATAGTTCATATGATGTCGTCTCAATAGATTTAGATGGTGCCCTACTTAACGTGAATGCAGCTGTCTCTAATGCATAACCCAAAAATGATAGTGGCAAATCGGTAAGAGACATCATAGATCGCACCATATATAATAAAGTACGGTTACGATGTTCGGACACACCATTACACCGTGGTGTTCCAGGTGGCGTGAGTTGTGAAACTATTCCACATTTTTTTAAATGAAGGCCAAACTCGTAACTCAAATATTCGCCTCAACAGTCAGATCGTAGAAACTTAATTTTCTTGTTACGATGATTCTTCACTTCACTCTGAATTTCTTCAAACTTTACAAATGTTTCAGACTTGTGTTTTATTAAGTAGATATACCCATATCTGCTCAAATCATCTGTGAAGGTCAAAAAATAATGATACCCGCCGCGAGCCCCAACACTCAGTGGACCGCATACATCGGTATGTATTATTTCCAATACGTCATTAGCTCGCTCCATTGTTCTAGAGAACGGAGTTTTAGTCATCTTGCCCATGAGGCATGGTTCGCAAGTATCAAATGATTCATAATCAAGTGATTCCAAAAGCCCATATGCATGGAGTTTCTTCATGCGCTTTACACTAATATGACCTAAACGGTAGTGCCACAAATATGTTGCACTATCATTATCAACTTTGCATCTTTTGACATCAATATTATGAATATGTGTATCACTATAATGGAGATTCAATAAAAATAGACCACTCTTCAAGGGTGCATGACCATAAAAGATATTACTCATATAAATAGAACAACCATTATTCTCTGATTTAATGGAATAACCGTCTCGCACTAAACAAGATCCAGATATAATGTCCATGCTCAACACTGGCACCAAATAACAATTATTCACGTCTAAAACTAATCCTGAAGGTAGATGTAAAGGTAGTGTGCCGTCGGCGATCACATTGACCTTGGAACCATTTCTGACACGCATCGTCACCTCGTTCTTTGCCAAACTTCATTTAATCCGTAGCCCCTGTTTCAAGTTACAAATATGAGCAACTGAACCAGTATCAAATACCCAAGCGCTACTACGAGCATTAGTAAGGTACACATCAATAACATGTATATCAAATATACCTTTGTTCCCTTTGCCATCCTTCTTATCCGCCAAATACTTGGGGCAGTTCCACTTCCAGTAACCAGTCCCTTTGCAGTAGAAGCACTTAGTTTCAGGCTTGGGTCCAGCTTTGGGCTTCTTCCCGGGAGTGGCAACTTGCTTGCCCTTCTTCTTGAAGTTCCCCTTCTTTCCCTTGCCCTTTTTCTTGAAACTAGTGGTCTTGTTAACTATCCACACTTGATGCTCCTTCTTTATTTATACCTCTGCAGTTTTGAGCATTGCGAAGAGCTCGGGAATTGTCTTATCCATCCCTTGTATATTATAGTTCATCACGAAGCCTTTGTAGCTTGATGGTAGTGATTGAAGAACTCTGTCAATAACACTATCATCCGAAAGATTAAATCCCAGCTAAGTCAAGTGATTATGATACCCAGACATTTTGAGTATGTGTTCACTGATAGAACTGTTCTCCTCTATCTTGAGGCTATAAAACTTGTTGGAGACTTCATATCTCTCAACTCGGGCATTTGCTTGAAATATTAACTTCAACTCCTGGAACATCTCATATGGTCCATGACGTTCAAAATGTCTTTGAAGTCCCGATTCTAAGTCGTGAAGCATGTCACACTGAACTATCGAGTAGTCATCGGATCGAGCTTGCTAGACATTCATAACATCAGCATCTGCTCCTGCAGCAGGACTTTCACCTAGCGATGCATCAAGGACATAATTCTTCTGTGCAGTAATGAGGATAATCCTCAAGTTATGGACCCAGTCCGTGTAGTTGCTACCATCACCTTTCAACTTAGTTTTCTCTAGCAACACATTAAAATTCAAGGGAACGGTAGCACGGGCCATTGATCTACAACATAGATATGCCAAAACTATCAGGAATACGTTCATGATAAATTAAGTTCATTAAATCATATTACTTAAGAAATCCCACTTAGATAGACATCCCTCGAGTCATATTAATGATACATGATCCAAATCTACTAAACCATGTCCGATCATCACGTGAGATGGAGTAGTCATCAATGGTGAACATCTCTATGTTGACCATATCTATTATATGATTCACGTTCGACCTTTCAGTCTTAAGTGTTCCGAGGCCATGTCTATACATGCTAGGCTCGTCAAGTTTAACCCGAGTATTCCGCATGTGCAAAACTATCTTGCACCTGTTGTATGTGAACGTAGAGTCTATTATTAGGGAACGTAGCACGCAATTTCAAAAAATTCCTACGATCACGCAAGATCTATCTAGGAGATGCATAGCAACGAGAGGGGGAGAGTGTTTCCACGTACCCTCGTAGACCAAAAGCGGAAGAGTTAGGTTAACACGGTTGATGTAGTCGAACGTCTTCATGATCCAACCGATCTAGTACCGAACGTACGGCACCTCCGAGTTCAGCACACGTTCAGCTCGATGACGTCCCTCGAACTCTTGATCCATCAGAGGGTTGAGGGAGAGTTTCATCAGCACGACGGCGTGGTGACGGTGATGGTGATGTGATCCGCGTAGGGCTTCGCCTAAGCACTATGATGCTATGACCGGGGGAGTAAACTGTGGAGGAGGACACCACACACGGCTAAGAGAACAACTGTCGTGCTATGGGGTGCCCCCTGTCCCCGTATATAAAGGAGGGGAGGAGGATGTGGCCGGCCAGGAGTGGTGCACCATGGGGGGGAGTCCTACTAGGACTCCACTCATAGTAGGATTCCCCCCTCTTTTCCTTTTTCATCGGAGGGGGAAATGAAGGAGAGGGAGAGGGAGAAGGAAAGGGGGGTTCCACCCCCTCCCCTAGTCCAATTCGGACTCCCATGGGGGGGGCACTCCTTGCGGGCTCCCCTCTCTCTCCACTAAGTCCCATGTAGGCCCAATATTTCCCCCGGGGGTTCCGTTAACCCCTCGGTACTCCGATAAAATACCCAAACCACTCGAAACCATTCCAATGTCTGAATACCACCTTCCAATATATCAATCTTTACCTCTCGACCATTTTGAGACTCCTCGTCATGTCCGTGAACTCATCAGGGACTCCGAACAAACTTTGGTCACCAAAACACATAACTCATAATACAAATCGTCATCGAACGTTAAGCGTGCGGACCCTACGGATTTGAGAACTATGTAGACATGACCGAGACACATCTCCGGTCAGTAACCAATAGAGGAACCCGGATGCTCATATTGGTTCCTACATATTCTACGAAGATCTTTATCGGTCAAACCACAATAACAACCTACGTTATTCCCTTTGTCATCGGTATGTTACTTGCCCGAGATTCGATTGTCAGTATCATCATACCTAGTTCAATCTCGTTACCAGCAAGTATCTTCACTTGTTCTGTAATGCATCATCTCGTAACTAACTCATTAGTCACATTGCTTGCAAGGCTTATAGTGATGTGCATTACCGAGAGGGCCTAGAGATACCTCTCCGATACTTGGAGTGACAAATCCCAATCTTGATCTATGCCAACCCAACAAACACCTTTGGAGACACCTGTAGAGCATCTTTATAATCACCCAGTTACATTGTAATGTTTGATAGCACACAAGGTGTTCCTCCGGTATTCGGGAGTTGCATAATCTCATAGTCAGAGGAATATGTATAAGTCATGAAGAAAGCAATAGCAATAAAACTTAATGATCATTATGCTAAGCTAACGGATGGGTCTTGTCCATCACATCATTCTCTAATGATGTGATCACGTTCATCAAATGACAACACATGTCTATGGTTAGGAAACTTAACCATCTTTGGTTAACGAGCTAGTCAAGTAGAGGCATACTAGGGACACTCTATTTTGTCTATGTATTCACACATGTACTAGGTTTACGGTTAATACAATTCTAGCATGAATAATAAACATTTATCATGATATAAGGAAATATAAATAACAACTTTATTATTGCCTCTAGGGCATATTTCCTTCAGTCTCCCACTTGCACTAGAGTCAATAATCTAGTTCACATTGCCATGTGATTTAACACCAATAGTTCACATCACCATGTGATTGATACCCATAGTTCACATAGTCATGTGACCAGCACCCAAAGGGTTTACTAGAGTCAGTAATCTAGTTCGCATCGCCATGTGATTAACACCAAAAGAGTACTAAGGTGTGATCATGTTTTGCTTGTGAGAGAGGTTTAGTCAACGAGTCTACCATATTCAGATTCGTATGTACTTTGCAAATTTCTATGTCTACAATGCTCTGCACGGAGCTACTCTAGCTAAATTCTCCCACTTTCAATATGTATCCAGACCGAGACTCAGAGTCATCCAGATTAGTGTCAAAGCTTGCATCGACGTAACTCTTTATGACGAACTCTTTATCACCTCCAAAACCGAGAAATATTTCCTTAGTCCTCTAAGGATAATTTTGACCGCTGTCTAGTGATCTACTCCTAGGTCACTACTGTACTCCCTTGCAAAACTCATGGCAAGGTATACAATAGGTCTGGTACACAACATGGCATACTTTATAGAACCTATGGCTGAGGCATAGGGAATGACTTTCATTCTCTCTCTACGTTCTGCCACGGTCGGGCTTTGAGTCTTACTCAACTTCACACCTTGCAACATAGGCAAGAACCCTTTCTTTGACTGATCCATTTTGAACTTCTTCAAAATCTTTCAAGGTATGTGCTTTGTCAAAGTCTTATTAAGCGTTGATGTCTACTACGCAAATTTATTCTTGTAGACTCGTGTTGGGCCTCCAAGCGCAGAGTTTTGTAGGATGGTGGCAATTTTCCCTCAAGTGGATGACCTAAGGTTTATCAATCCGTGGGAGGTGTAGGATGAAGATGGTCTCTCTCAAACAACCCTGCAACCAAATAGAAGAAATCTCTTGTGTCCCCAACACACCCAATACAATGGCAAATTGTATAGGTCTAGTTCGGCGAAGAGATGGTGATAAAAGTGTAATATTGATGATAGAAATATATTTTTATAATCTGACTAAATAAAAACAGCAAGGTAGCAAATAGTAAACGGGCACAAAATGGTATTGCAATGCTTGAAAATGAGGCCTAGGTTCCGTACTTTCACTAGTGTAATCTCTCAATAATGCTAATATAATTGGATCATATAACCCTCCCTCAACATGCAACGAAGAATCACTCCAAAGTTCCTATCTAGCGGAGAACATAAGAATAAATCATTTGTAGGGTATGAAACCACCTCGAAGCTATTCTTTCCAATCGATCTATCCAAGAGTTCGTACTAAAATAAGACCAAATAATTTCAGATTCATAATACTCAATCCAACATAAAGAACCTCAAAGAGTGCCCCAAGATTTCTACCGGAGAAACAAAAGACGAGAACGTGCATCAACCCCTATGCATAGATTACCCCAATGTCACCACGGGAATTCGCGAGTTGAGTGCCAAAACATATATCAAGTGAATCGAAATAATACCCCATTGTCACCACGAGTATTCATTTGCAAGACATATATCAAGTGCTCTCAAATCCATAAAAGTATTCAATCCGATAAAACGAAATCTCAAAGGGAAAACTCAATTCATCACAAGATAGAGAGGGGAAAACACCATATGATCCGACTATATTGACAAAGCCCGCGATAGATCAAGATCTTGGCATCTCAAGAACACGAGAGAGAGAGAGAGAGAGAGAGATTAAACACATAGCTACTTGTACAAACCCTCAGCCCCGAGGGTGGACTACTCCCTCCTCATCGTGGTGGCCGCCAGTATGATGAAGATGGCCACCAGAGATGATTCACCCCTCCGACAGGGTGCCGGAACGGGGTCTAGATTGGTTTTCGATAGCTACAGAGCCTTGCGGCGGCGGAACTTCTGATCTAGGGTTATTTCTGATGGTTTCTCTATTTATAGGATTTTTTGGCGTCGGTTTCACGCGAAGATGGGCCTCGAGGTGAGCACAACCACAAAGGCAAGCCAGGCCCACCAGGCGCGCCCTGGTGGGTTGTGCCCTCCTCGTGGCTCTTCTGGCCCTCCCATGAAGTTTCGGGGGTCTCTTTTGTTCCATAAAAATCGTCAAAAAGTTTCAGCTCATTGGGAGAACTTTCATTTCTGCACAAAAAATAACACGACGGTAGTTCTGCTGAAAACAGCGTCAGTCCGGGTTAGTTCCATGCAAATCATACCAAAACCATATAAAATTGTTGTAAACATGTCATGAATACTTCATAAATTATAGATACGTTGGAGACGTATCAACATACCCAAGGTTAATTCCTACTCGTCCTCGAGTAGGTAAATGATAAAAGAAATAATTTACGAAGTGTGAATGCTAGCAAAGTGCATAAGTTTGATCAATGACATTTTCAATCACTTTTCCTAGCATCATAACAGGAGTTATTTCTTATAAAACTTCTCATGTTAAAGTAGCAACCAATTCACATGTTAAGGTTCAAACAACGAATTCTCTTGAAACTCAACAACCTATGTTCTCAGTCACCAAGCAATTGTAATTCAAGTTATTCAACAGAGTTTAAGTAAGAGCTCCACATACTCAACCATCATATAGTCTTCTATGATTGCTAACACTCACCACATACACGTGAGCAAATGTTTCAACCGGACACATAGAAAGATAGGGGCTTATGATTTCGCCTCCCAACGTATTCACCGCAAGGGTGATGTCAACAATAATAACTCATGCTGCTCATATCAACCTGGATATATGCGCCTAGATCTTTCCTCACCACATTATGCTTGCCAAAAGAGAAAAATAAAAAAGGGAATAGAGAGAAAAACTTTGTCTCTTTGCATAAAAGTAAATACTGAAAAGTAAAAGATAGGCCCTTTGCAGAGGGAAGCAGAGGTTGCCATGTGCTTATTTATTTGTATGCTCAACCCCTTAGTGCAAAAGAATGTCACGTTATATTGCCCCTTGTCAGTGTCAAAACCGACGGATCTCGGGTAGGGGGTCCTGAACTGTGCGTCTAAGGCGGATGGTAACAGGAGGCAGGGGGCACGATGTTTTACCCAGGTTCGGGCCCTCTTGATGGAGGTTCGGGCCCTTCTTGATGATATGAGTATTACAAGAGTTGATCTACCACGAGATCGGAGAGGCTAAACCCTAGAAGCTAGCCTATGGTATGATTGTATGTTGTCCTACGGACTAAAACCCTCCGGTTTATATAGACACTAGAGGGGGCTAGGGTTACACAAGGTCGGTTACAAAGGAGGAGATATACATATCCGTATTGCCTAGCTTGCCTTCCACGCCAAGTAGAGTCCCATCCGGACACGAGACGAAGTCTTCAATCTTGTATCTTCATAGTCTAACAGTCCGGCCAAAGGATATAGTCCGGCTGTTCGGAGACCCCCTAATCCAGGACTCCCTCACCCTTTATGATAGAAACCTTTATTATCCAGTCTGTCTCTTTTATTCTTTACCATCACAAGTTCGTACAACACTCAATTTTCTCTTACACTAAATGATCTAACACTTTTAGAAGCTATTTTTATTGCCTTATTGCATCGATGACAACTTACTTGAAGGATGTTGCTCAATCCTTAGGTAGGTATGGTGGACTCTTGAAAATAAGATTTGGGTTTAAGGGTTTTTGGATGCACAAGTAGTATCTCTAATTGGTGCGGAATTTTTGGCTAGCAACGATGGGGGGCAAGCACCACATGTTGAAGGATCTATGGCAATATAACTTCTATGTGAATATGAACAAACATAAACTATTATGTTGTTTTCCTTGTCCAACATCAACAATTTTGGCATATAATATTTTGATGGGGGCTCACAATCACAAAAGATTTCCAATATAATGCATTTGCATGTGAAATTTCTCTTCCTTATACTAATTATTCATGAATTGCTTGTATGACCAATGTTGTGATTGTCAAGCTTCAAAAGATTTCACTTTCTAAACCCAATGTGAAGCTACCACTAGGCATGATATAATCTCAACTTCATTATATCCAATTCATTCAACAATTTACTCATAGGATATAAGTGAAGCACAAGAGTAAATGACAAGCTACTCCAAAAAGATATAAGTGAAGAACAAGCGAGTAGTTATGTAAATGGGTAGCTATTTGAGGACTCTCTCTTATTTAGAAGTTTTAGATCTAAGTATTTTATTGAAACAGCAAGCAAAACAAAACAAAATGACATTCCAAGAATATCACACATCATGTGAAGAAGCAAAAACTTAGGCTCAACCGATACTAACCGATAATTGTTGAAGAAGAAAGGTGGGATGCCTACCCGGGCATCCCCAAGCTTAGATGCTTGAGACTTCTTGAAATATTATCTTGGGATGCCTTGGGAATCCCCAAGCTGAGCTTTTGTGTCTCCTTAATTCTTCTCATATGACGGTTTTCCTAAATCTCAAAAGCTTCATCCACACAAAAGTCAACAAGAACTCGTCGGATAAGTTAGTATAAACCAATGCAAAAACCTTATCATTCTCTACTGTAGCAAATCACTAAAATTATTATTAAACATTTCATACTAAATGCCTCTGCATATTTAGTACTCATATCCTCAAATAGGATCATTAAACAAGCAAACATATGCAAACATAACAGCAATCTGCCGAAACAGTATAGTCTGTAAAGAATGCAAGAGTATCAATACTTCTTAAACTCGAAAGATTATGAAATTTTACCACACTGTAGAAAATTTATCAGCTCTTATTTTGCAAAAAGTTTCAACATTTTATCACATTTTTACTTTTCTAGGGAATTTTTGCAACAACGGTAAACTTTCTGTTTTCAAACAACAACATGTAGGCTTGCAAAATAATCATAGTAAAGGCTATCATTGCCACTTTTATTGAAATAAAAGATGCAAAAAATTATTATAAATAACAACAAGAAAATCCTAACAAAATAAAATTATGCTCCAAGCAAAACACATAACATGTGACGAATGAAAACATAGCTCCAAGTGAGGTTACTGATAATGTTGGAGACGAAAGAGGGGGTGCCTTCTGGGGCATCCCCAATCTTAGTTTCTTGGAATTTCCTTGAATATTACCTTTGGGTTCCTTGGGAATCCCCAATCTTAGGGTCTTGTCACTCTTTATTCTCCTTATATCGACATCTCACCCAAAACTTGAAAACTTCAATCACACAAAACTTAACGGAACTTTGTGAGATAGGTTACTACGATAAAGAGCAAACCATTTCACTTTTGGCACTGTCAAAGACAAGATTCATAATTTTTCTCACATAATTCCTACTGTAGCGTATAATTTCCACAATTTATATTGAGCAATATAAGCCATGGAAACTGAAAAACAAGCAAACTATGCATTGAAAATAGAATCTGTCCAAAACAGAATAGTCTGTAGTAATATGTACTTCAACCATACTTCTGCTACTCCAAAAATTCTGAAAAAATAGGAAAACCTGGGAAATTTGTCTATAATTATAGTGCAAAACGAATCTGCATTTTATCACGCTTATGTTAAAAATGATAATTGTTTTACTAAGCGCAAAAGTTTCTGTTTTTCAGCAAGATCAAATCAACTATCACCGTAAGCCATTCCAAAGATCTTACTTGGCACTTTATTGAAACGTAAGCAATAAAACATGATCACTACAGTATCCTAATCATGTGAACACACAAAAACAGTAGGTAAAAGTGTTGGGTTGTCTCCCAACAAGCTCTTTTCTTTAATGCCTTTTAGCTAGGCATGATGGTTTCAATGATGCTCACATAAAATATAAGAATTGAAACACAAATAGAGCATCATGAAGCGTATGACTAGCACATTTAAGTCTAACCCACTTCCTATGCATATGGATTTTGTGAGCAAACAACTTATGAAAACAAGAATCAACTAGCATAGGAAGGCAAAACAAGCATAACTTTAAAACTTTCAACACATAGAGAGGAAACTTGATATTATTGTAATTCCTACAAGCATAAGTTCCTCCCTCATAATAATTTTCAGTAGCATCACGAATGAATTCAACAATATAACTATCACATAAAGCATTCTTTTCATGATTCACAAGCATACAAATTTTATTACTCTCCACGTAAGCAATTTTATTCTCATCAATAGTAGTGGGAGAAAACTCAGCAAAATAACTATCATGAGAGTGAAAATTAAAATCATGATGACAAGTTTCATGGTTATCATTATTCTTTATAACATATATGTCATCACCATAATCATCACAGATAGAAACATTATTATCATAGTCAATTGAAGCCTCATCCAAAATGGTGGATTCATCACTAAATAAAGTCATGACCTCTCTAAATCCACTTTCATCATTATAATCATCATAAATAGGAGGCATGCAATCATTATTACAAATTTGCACATCAAATATTGGGGGACTAAAAATATCATCTTCATCAAACATAGCATCCCCAAGCTTATGGCTTTGCATATCGTTAGCATCATGTATATTCGAAGAGTTCATACCAACAACATTGCAATCATGCTCATCATTCAAAGATTTTTCGTCAAACATTTTATAGAATTCTTCTTCTATCAATTGAGCTCAATTTTCCTTTCCATCATTTTCACGAAAGACATTTTAAAGATGAATAATATGAAGCAACCTCAATTCCATTTTTTTGCAGTTTTCTTTTATAAACCAAACTAGTGATAAAACAAGAAACTAAAAGATTTAATTGCAAGATCTAAAGATATACCTTCAAGCACTCACCTCCCCGACAACGGTGCCAGAAAAGAGCTTCGTTGACGGGGTGTGAGTGCCACTTACCTAACCTCCCCGGAAATGGTGCCAGAAAAGAGCTTGATGTCTACTACGCAACTTTATTCTTGTAGACTCGTGTTGGGCCTCCAAGCACAGAGTTTTGTAGGACAGTAGCAATTTTCCCTCAAGTGGATGACCTAAGGTTTATCAATCCGTGGGAGGTGTAGGATGAAGATGGTCTCTCTCAAACAACCCTGCAACCAAATACAAGAAATCTCTTGTGTCCCCAACACACCCAATACAACGGCAAATTGTATAGGTGCACTAGTTCGGCGAAGAGATGGTGATAAAAGTGTAATATTGATGGTAGAAATATATTTTTATAATCCAAGTAAATAAAAACAGCAAGGTAGCAAATAGTAAACGGGCACAAAAACGGTATTGCAATGCTTGAAAATGAGTCCTAGGGTCCGTACTTTCACTAGTGCAATCTCTCAATAATGCTAGTATAATTGGATCATATAACCCTCCCTCAACGTGCAACGAAGAATCACTCCAAAGTTCCTATCTAGCGGAGAACATAAGAAGAAATCGTTTGTAGGGTACGAAAAACCACCTCGAAGCTATTCTTTCCGATCGATCTATCCAAGAGTTCGTACTAAAATAAAACCAAATAATTTCAGATTCATAATATTCAATCCAACACAAAGAACCTCAAAGAGTGCCCCAAGATTTCTATCGGAGAAACAAAAGACGAGAACGTGCATCAATCCCCTATGCATAGGTTACCCCAATGTCACAACGGGAATCTGCGAGTTGAGTGCCAAAACATATATCAAGTGAACCAAACATATATCGAGTTTCCTGATCATTTTCATTAGCTTCCTCTTCAGTTGGTGTAGGCATTACGGGAATGGTTTTCTGTAATGAGCTACTTTCCAATTCGAGAGAAGGTACAATTACCTCATCAAGTTCTATTTTCCTCCCACTCACTTCTTTCAAGAGAAACTCCTCTAGAAAGGATCCATTCTTAGCAACAAATATCTTGCCTTCGGATCTGTGATAGAAGGTGTATCCAACAATTTCTTTTGGGTATCCTATTGGGGATCGTTGCAGAGATTAAAATTTTCTACGCATCACCAAGATCAATCTATGGAGAGACTAGCAACGAGAGAGAGGGGAGTGCATCTTCATACCCTTGAAGATCACGATGCGGAAGCGTTACAAGAACGCGGATGAAGGAGCCGTACTCGCAGTGATCCAGATCGCGGTTGATTCCGATCTAAGCGCCGAACAACGGCACCTCCGCGTTCAACACACGTATAGCCCGGGGACGTCTCCTACTTCTTGATCCAGCAAGGGGGAAGCAGAAGTTGGGGAAGAGCTCCGGCAGCACGACGACATGGTGGTGGAGCTTGCAGTTTACCGGCAGGGCTTCGCCAAGCTCAACAGAGGAGGAGGGGTGTTGGAGAGGGGGAGGGCTGCGCCTTGGATGTGGTGCTACTGCCCTCCCTCCACCCCTCTATTTATAGGGCGAAGGGGGAAGGGGGGCGGCCCCTCTAGATGAGATCTAGAGGGGGGGGCCAAGGGGAGGGGGTTTGCCCCCCAAGCCAAGGGGGCGCCCCCTTTAGGGTTCCCCCCAACCCTAACCGCATGGGCCCTAGGGGGGGATGGCGCCCATCCCACTTAGGGGCTGGTTCCCTTCCATATACAGCCCATAGGGCCCTCCGGGGCAGGTGGACCCTCCCGGTGGACCTCTGGAACCCCTTCGGTGGTCCCGGTAGAATACCAATAAACCCCCGAAGACTTCCGGTGACCGTATGATGACTTCCCATATATAAATCTTCACCTCCGGACCATTCCGGAACTCCTCGTGACATCCAGGATCTCATCCGGGACTCCGAAGAACATTCGGTAACTGCATACTATTTCCCATAACAACTCTAGCGTCACCGAACCTTAAGTGTGTAGACCCTACGGGTTCGGGAATCATGCAGACATGACCGAGACATCTCTCTGGCCAATAACCAACAGCGGGATCTGGATACCCATGTTGGTTTCCACATGTTCCACGACGATCTCATCGGATGAACCACGATGTCGGGGATTCAATCAATCCCGTATACAATTCCCTTTGTCTACCGGTATGATACTTGCCCGAGATTCGATCGTCGGTATCCCTATACCTTGTTCAATCTCGTTACCGGCAAGTCTCTTTACTCGTTCCGTAACACATCATCCCATGATCAACTCCTTGATCACATAGAGCTTATTATGATGATGTCTTACCGAGTGGGCCCAGAGATACCTCTTCGTCACACGGAGTGACAAATCCCAGTCTCGATTCGTGCTAACTCAACAGACACTTTCAGAGTACCCGTTGACGGTGTCCTGGACTAGGGGGTACTCACCACGTCGAGATTGGGCCGAGGACCCCCATGGCCGTATACTCATGGGCCAGTTCGGACAGCTGCCGCATACATGGAAGATTCCACAAGACTTGCTGATCAAGACAAGGACTCCTCCCCACCAGCGTATTCGGCTAGGACTCTTGTTATCCTAGGCCTCTGGTGCATTATATAAACCTAGGCTAGGCTAGTCGATAGATCATATACAACAATCATAATCATAGGCTAGCTTCTAGGGTTTAGCCTATACGATCTCGTGGTAGATCAACTCTCTTAATACTCATATCATCAAGATCAATCAAGCAGGAAGTAGGGTATTACCTCCATCGAGAGGGCCCGAACCTGGGTAAACATCGTGTCCCCCGCCTCCTGTTACCATTGATCCTAGACGCACAGTTTGGGACCCCCTACCCGAGATCCGACGGTTTTGACACCGACATTAGTGCTTTCATTGAGAGTTTCGCTGTGTGATCGGCAAAAGGATCAATGGCTTGCCCGCAGGTCAACTGTGACGCCGGCTTCTTCGTCACCGGCTCGGCCGGCCACCTTGGCTGGACCGAGGACTGTGCCCTACCTCCGATCGTCATTTTCGGATGAGGGCCTTCATCAACATCAACTCCGATCTCTATCAAGATCATGGAGGAATCATCCAGGGAGCCCGGGGGCTCAACATCAACATTGCCCTAGGGTGACCGTGCTGTTTTTCTGGACAGCGAACTCGTATCCGCCGCCACCGCCTCCTCAAGTGTCGTTTCAATGTTTGCTTCGGTGTAATTGTGCGGAATTGAGTCTACAACAACCCTGGAAAAATTCGTTGAGTTCCGATGGAGGAATCTTTGGCAATCCGCGATATACCGGAGCCTTGTCAAATCTGGACGGGAATCTGGACGAGTTTAGGGCGTGGTGTCCAGCTTCTAGCTCGGACGTCCTTTGGAAGATCCAACCATTGATCGGCTGCGCAATTCCTATATCTACCACCCCTCAAAATTTCAGCTCGATCCGACCGTCCGAACTTCGAGAACCTTTCGATTAGTGCATCACTTTTCGGATCTGTTTTCTGCGCGAAAACGAATCCGACCTGAGTTCGTCTTTCTTATGAACGGGATTTCAGACATCCTTTTTGAAGGAATTTTTGTATGAGGTATTGTGTTTTGTTCCAGAACACATCCCACTAATTTTAAAATCTTTAGAACATGATCTTCAGCATCATGCTAGTGTCAAACCAGTCCAGCAATATTGCTCCATGGCTACCGACCTGCGCTAGACACGTCGTCACTTTGTTGAGCCGAGCTCAACTTCTTCGGATCATCATCTCGGCGAGCCGAACAGGAGTTCAGCATCGCGAAGGATAAATCATCACCAACATTGCCGCCCCACGGATTACACGGAGCGGGCACACCAACATCACCGCATGGTCACTTCATCAAGCCGGCATTGACCACGTCACGACTTGCATCGGCAGGGCCGCACTGTTGCTCCTTCAAGCCGGTGTCCATCACGCCGACCTACTTCGACTCATCGGCTGATATCGAGGCTTCGACATCTCGGCTGGACTAGGGGCTTCGCCATCTTTTCATCAACCTACTCCGGAGACTTCGGCGTCACTAGCCGACCAGCTCCGTCATGTTAGCTGGACCGAGGGCTTTGCCTTGGCAAGCTAACCTTTGCCAGCATCGCCATGCCGTCGCTTTATCGCCCATCAGGCAATGGGTGTGCGGATAGAGTCCCAATTTTGGGAATCACCTTTCTTCGGATTGCTACAACAAATAAATCAGGTGCTATTAATCCTAGTATTTTTTTGCTTGTTTGGGTTCATTTTTCCCAAGGAATTATTACTCTGGTTTGTCCATCATATGTACGCAGGTCTATCAAATGGTGGCCGCATTAACGACGATCGCATGGTGGTTCGGTCAGTTTCCGTATATAGTCTGGCGAACGCCGCATCCGGAACTCGGACCGACCTGTGAATTCAGGCTTTGCCACGCCTTTACCGCATCATGCCGACGCCCGGCATCGACATTGACTTCAGCGTCAGGCCATATTTCTTTTATTGCTCACTTTGCATAAATTATTTATTATGCAACGATTTTTTATACTATTATCTCCGGTTTGCACCATTTTTTGTGTACAGGAAAATGATCCGGGTTGGGCAGTATCGTCAACTCGGCGTACTGACATACCACGCCACCTCGGCTAGACGGGGAGCTTCGTCAACACTTCATTACCCCATGCCGGGGACTTCGGCATCACTTTGCCGGCCTGCATTGACCATGCTATGTCACCACTTCGGAGTGCCGAGCTCTTTGCTCCGCCACCTTGGGCCGGCTTGGGGGATGGACCTTGTCCCGCATCAAGCTCGGACCATGTCATCAATACCGAACACATTAACCAGCTAAGTTGCCTTCAGGCTCAAAGTTTTAAATTTTTAACTTGTGTTCGGTTCGACCAAGCATTATACCTTTTTGAAAAAAAGTTGCTTGTAAAAAATCTCATTGTCAAAACTTTGTTTGTGACACACAAATTCAAATACCCCGTTTACTTGGGGCTTCCTTTATGAAACTTTTCCTCTTGCATATGATTATACTTGTACGGCTTCGTTCCTTGTTCGTGTATTACGCCACAATATGCACCATATTGACTTAAACGATTTGCAAGCTGGGTTGCCTCGCTCATGTGTTTACCCCTATATTCCCGATTGTTCGGCTAGGGAGTAAAGGGAGCACCTCTGCAATTGTCATGATCGGGTCATCCGAGCCGGACCTCAGACTAGGTGAATCCGAAAGCTAGCGCTCTTATTGTTTTCAATTATGGTCGGCACACAACGGAACTCATGAGTACAAAAAAATCTATTGCACAAGTCTCATAGTAACAATGAGCATCGAAGAAAGGTATCGGTGGGGGTACTATTTTTTTTGAAGATGTTTCTTACACTTCGTCAGTAATATAGCATAAGTTCTCTGAGCACGCTTTGTCTGTTACAGCCTTATGGCCTGATTGCCTGGTTATCGGAAACATCGTTGATATTCTCGACAGGTGGAGTACATAAAACTTTTCGGCCCTTGACCGAAGAGGGAGAAGCTGACGGTCGGTTAAGACGCGTATAAAGTTCAGGTGAACACAGATATTGTCGGGGATATACCCCGTGGTATGATCCGGCTGGGACTTAGTAAACCGGCAGGTGTTAAGGCAGGTGGTAAACCGGTTGGTGTTAAGTCAGACGGTAAACCGGCAGGTTGTTAAACCGACTGACAGTTAAGACAGACAGGTAAAACAGGCAGTTAACCCAGGCGGTAAACCGGCAGGTTGTTAAACCGGCTGACAGTTAAGATAGGAGTTAAGTCAGATGATAACTCAGCAGACATTCTTAAACCGGCAGACCATCTTAAACCGGCACCAGTTAACTCCCGGCAGACCATCTTAAACCGGCACCAGTTAACTCCCGGCAGGCAGTGGTAACTGGGTTGCCAGGAGTTATGTAGCCCGAGACGTTATGAAGCCCAAGATGTTAAGAAGCCCAAGAAGAGAAGTCATAATAGTTAAGTCTTAAGTCCGAGTTGGACTCTACATGTAACCCGCCTCTTCAACATATATAAGGAGCGGCAGGGCACCCCAAAGAGGGAGAAGAAGGAAGAAACAATCTTAAAGGGTTAGGGTTAACTGGGAGAGCCAGTTTACGGTGACTTCCTCATGATCATAATGAGAGATAGCCTCAAACAACACGTCGGGTGGTTACCGGATAATGTTTCCCGGGGCCTGAAGCTGTCTAAACCTTTGTCTTGCGTTGTGTCTCTCGATTCCACTCAACCCCTCTCAAGCTACCACATAGATGCGTTGGCCTCACGACTAAGTTCTCACACCAGGACATCTGCCGCGATATTTCCACGACAGTTGGCGCCCACCGTGGAGCTCGCGCACGATGGTGTTAAGTTCTTGGAAGGATTTTTTCCAAGGTTTCAAAAAGCTCGCAATTGGCCAGATGAAGAAGGTTCGGCACGAGATAGTCTTTGGCAGAGTCGGCAAATACTACGTTTGGGATCAATATGGTTATTAACTTTGGAGCTGGCAGTATGAGTTTTGATTTCAAGACAAATTAGGGTTTGGATTTTCTGTTGTGCGCTTCCAATGCAACGTGATTCGTCGGATCCGAAGTTAAAATCAGCTTTGCTACACAGACTGATGACGCTGAATAACCCGGTGTGGGACAGCGCGGACGTCTTGAACTGCCTCGCGCGTGGCTGGAGATCGAGAAGGATCGCATGTATCATCGCACACGTCGCTAGGCGATCCGTCGAATCCGACTTTGCTATTGTGCCTCCACACGTAACCGGGTAATCCGTCCGGATTAGTTTCCAATCTTGACGTCTGATGCTAAAACCGAGTTGGCAAGGGGACAAGACGAGTCCAGTCAAGTTGCTGTGCAGAATCGGTCCACCGCCCAGGCTCGTCCCTGCCATAGCCTGTCGCTCCTCCGTAAGCCGTCCGTGGCGTCATCCCCATCGAGCCTCCAAGTAGCTGAAGACTGTCGTCGTTTCACCTCGTTGCCAGAGGCTCGCCACGGCTGCAAAACCGGCCCTGCCATGTCCTTGGAAGCATGTTGACTCGGCCTGTCCTGTTGAATCGCCCCGACCTGGCGCCGCTCCGAGTCGCCCGAGCTCGCGGCCCTGAACTGTATCACTTGCGTCAAACCAGCCGGCCGCCTGACCCGTTTTCGTCGCCCGCGCCTGGGGTCGTCTTCATCGCGCGTCGAGCTGCCGCCGCCGTGACCCGCCATTGCCGCCTCATGCTCTTGGTGGTTTCACGCTTCAAGTCTCAAGGTAGCAGTGTACGGGCTTGCTGTTACTTCCTAATGTAATGATGGAAGGAAAAGTACTACGTCTACGGGATCAAAATTTGCTGCTGAAGGCTTGTCTGAAGATCACGATTTATAAAAGGATTGGGAGGACGGATTACTGGAATCACTGGTTGCCACCAAGACAGTGACGGAAGAGCCGGTGCCGCATCAACCACATGCCGCCGTCGCTATAAATCGCCGGTGCGCCTCGTCTGCAGCCGGGTTGAGCTATTCGGCCTTAGCTCGTTGCTCCCGTGCCATAAACGCTGAGCCGGCATTCTGCCTCCGGCGGCCGTGTGTGTTTTAAATTGCCGTGGTCTGCGCCAAGTCACCTGTGTCAGTAAGAATCCAATTGATTTAATAGGGTCCCAAACATCAGCTTTGGTTGAGACTTTGGAGAACGAGTAGCTTTGGGGATAATACAAAAATCCAATTGCCGCGGTCTGCGCTATCGTGCACATATATCACCAACCACGGGTTGATAGTTGTTTCTACAAGTCGTGGCAGCATCTGGCAGGGTCTTCGAGGGGATCAATACAAAAATACCCTAGATACAGATATGGATCAAAAGAGAATTCAGCAACAGTACTGAATATTTGCGGCTGCTACATGCAAATCGCCTGTCCTTAAAATAAAAAAACCGCTATTTAGGCATGCTTTTCAAAGCTTGATGCATGGATGGATATGAAGACTCATTAAAACCTGAATGATGAGCTTTGCTACGATCGCTGCGTCCGACAAGAAACCAGGATAATCCGGCGAAAGACATGGACCCTGTGGTTACCCTCGCTCCGAGTCGCCGCCCTGACACGAGCGGTTCTGCCTGATCCGGCCTCGCTACCGTGTGCATCGCTGAACCGCCACGCGTAAGCCGCTGCTAACAGCGAGCAACCGCCGCGGCCACTATTACTCCACGTGAGGTTATGGGTGCAGTCAAGACATATCAAAGGAAAGGGCAGTAGTCAGCTTGTATATGTGTATACGAATGACAAAGCACATGCATGGGCAAACTTGTAAACCGGCTGCCATTCCAAATCATTGCTTCCAAGCCACTTCAACCCGGTTTCTGCTACTGTTGAGCTGTCATGGCTGCATGGTAGTTTTTGCTATTGTGAACCGACCACTGCTACTCAACTGTTCACGTTCATCTGGCGAAAATACCAGGTGATATCCTTTCTATAAATCTTATCAGTATTATTTGAAAAACAATTACTTGGGCCTATATCTTTTTATACAGGACAAGTGCTCGCTATGAAAGTGATGCCCTACCGCAGACAATGCACGCTAGCTGTTCTACACCGGCATTTGCACATATCACACTGATGAACCGGAACACAAACAACAGCCCCCGCAGTCCGGGTTACATCAACAATGACACGGCCGACTCTCTTGTCTGCACTGACTTATAACACTGCAGCCGACTCGGCCATGATTAATTTCAGCTTCACCATGGTGATCATCAACCCCGCGGTGAATATTAACTGCCCTAACATATCAGGTGAAATCCATCCAGACCCTAAATCGCCATGTTGATGAAAATTTAAAGGCCGTCAATTTTCGGCTTAAAAAGAAGGATTCCGTTTTATAATCCGGCTCAAGGGAAAGCTATCCCCCGCAAAGCTTTGAAGCTCTCAGTAGCCGGTCAAGAATTTCCGGTTCAAAAAGAATAATCTCTCGCAAGTTTGAGTTCTCAGGAAAAATTAAGGGGACCAAAGAGAGTCTGCTACACAGCACAGCTCAAACATAGGTACCCCTTGAGCATAGCTCACAGTATCATTTGGGGGCTTGGTCATATTCGAACCATAGTTACACCTCTTGATCCGGCTATCAAGCCAATATTATCATAAGAGCAGAACTCTGGTTACTTCGGTAATCCGGCTATCAAGCCAATATTATCATAAGGGGCCAAAAAGAGTCTGCTGCACAGCACAGCTCAAACATGGGTATCCCTTGAGCACAGCTCACAATATCACTTGGGGGCTATGTTCGAACCATAGTCACACCTCTTGATAGTCTTAAAGCCACCAGGGAGATCACTTGGGGGCTCTGGTCGTATCCGAACCATAGCTTATACCCTCTTGATAAGCATAAGGGCACCAGGGAAATCACTTGGGGGCTTGGTCGTATCCGAACCATAGCTACACCTCTTGATAGGCATAAGGCCACCAGGGAAATCACTTGGGGGCTATGGGTTCGAACCATAGTTACACCTCTTGATAGGCATAAGGGCACTAGGGAAGTCACTTGGGGGCTTGGTCATATTCGAACCATAGCTACACCTCGTGATTAGTGCAATGCCACAATTATGACTACTTGGGGGCTCTGGTCGTATCCGAACCATAGCTTAAACCCTCTTGATCATACATATACATCATCATATATTACATCATACGTTGCATCATCATTACATCATCATAGCATGTATCATATGTGCATGGATATACTGGTTTATATGACATGAATCGGTTTTCAAACAAGGTTATATTATTCAAATTCTTTAATAGCCAACACGGCTGGATTTTATTATGGTTATCAATAACCAGTATTATGATTAAGGTTTTCAAAATCACTTTAGCGCAATGACTATCATATTATCAATGTATATGATTTATTCTACAATTGAATGAATAGTCCCGAGTCGCTGCAGGCTTACGACCCGGCACTTGGGGGCTACATTATTAAAGTTGGGATTACATCAAATACACAAGTCTCATGTCGCTGCAAGCATGCACCATGACACTTGGGGGCTAATGCAAAGTCATTGTTTGCTCACTTATTGAAGACCCGATTCATCACATCGTAATGAGCCGGCCCTTGGGGGCTACCAATTGCTCCTGTCAACAATTCAAGGTACACAAATTTTCATCTATTATTGAAGGATCCACTGCTCAGTTGGTAAAGCACAAGGCTCTTAACTTTGTGGACGTGGGTTCAAGCCCCATGATGGGGGTTACATCATATAATGTTATTCTCAATGAAGTATACATAAAGTCCCAGCTCAATATTATCTTATTGAGCCGGCCCTTGGGGGCTACACGTTGCTGTTCAAAGTCTACATGATTATATTTACAAAGTCCCGGCTCCTTATTGCATAATGACCCGGCCCTTGGGGGCTACACTGGTTGAAGTTTTTATGGGCATCAGGAAATTACAAGTCCCAGGTTGCTGCAAACAAGACAACCCAACACTTGGGGGCTATATATGTGGAATACTCAGTTCTGACTGGTGATTGAGATGAACAAACCGGATTTCTTCAAAGCTTGTGACATTCATATTGAAGCAAGTCTTAAGCTGTTGCTATGCTACCTTCTTAAGACTTGGGGGCTACAAGTGATAGGCATATAAGAGGTATATTTTCAAAACTGATGTTAACAAACAGTTCTGATCCGGTGCCATCAATATTCTTAAATCAGCAAGTTCTACATTCTTAAACCGGCTGAAGATTAGGTGAGTATTTCAAAGACCAATATTTTTGTTAAGCATTGGGAGCTGAGTCAAAGGAGTTATTCTTCACAATTTTTATCCGTGACAAGCCAATGTCAGCAAATTGATTGTGAAGCTGGACTATTGACCCGGAAATTCTAGAAGAAGGAAGTAACAAGGACTTAAGGATGATCAAGATCAGTTTAACATGGATAAATCCAAATTAAATTGGGGGCTAATGTCGGGGATATACCCCGTGGTATGATCCGGCTAGAGTTATAACCCGGCTGGGACTTAGTAAACCGGCAGGTGTTAGCAGGTGGTAAACCGGTTGGTGTTAAGTCAGACGGTAAATCGGCAGGTTGTTAAACCGGCTGATAGTTAAGACAGACAGGTAAAACAAACAGTTAACCCAGGCGGTAAACCGGCAGGTTGTTAAACCGGCTGACAATTAAGACAGGACTTAAGTCAGATGATAACTCAGCAGACATTCTTAAACCGGCAGACCATCTTAAACCGGCACCAGTTAACTCCTGGCAGACCATCTTAAACCGGCACCAGTTAACTCCCGGCAGGCAGTGGTAACTGGGTTGCCAGGAGTTATGAAGCCCGGGACGTTATGAAGCCCAAGATGTTAAGAAGCCCAAGAAGAGAAGTCATAATAGTTAAGTCTTAAGTCCGAGTTGGACTCTACATGTAACCCGCCCCTTCAACATATATAAGGAGGGGCTGGGCTCCCCAAAGAGGGAGAAGGAGGAAGAAACAATCTTAAAGGGTTAGGGTTAACTGGGAGAGCCGGTTTACGGCGACTTCCTCATGATCATAATGAGAGATAGCCTCAAACAACACGTAGGGTGGTTACCGGATGATATTTCCCGGGGCCCGAAGCTGTCTAAACCTTTGTCTTGCGTTGTGTCTCTCGATTCCACTCAACCCCTCTCAAGCTACCACATAGATGTGTTGGCTTCATGACTAAGTCCTCACACCCGGACATCTGACGCGATATTTCCATGACAGATACGATATAAGTACTTTGGTACATACAATCATTATACATAAAATTCTTTTACCCAAGTCACTTGGGGGCTCTTAAATTTATATGAGCCGTTTTATAGTAAGTGTTATTCTTCTTAGTCGTTGCAAAGTTTTTTTAATTATTTATCACTCCTTTTTTCGACACGAGTGTGTGGTCACTAGCCGGGGAGCCTAATTTCCCTCTCGAAGCCGCTAGAGTTTAGTTTGCTAAACTAGCCTAAAGAGAAGTACTCCGGCTTCGGGATAGGAGGTTGAAGCCGTAGGCTGACCCGCTTGAAGTCTTTAGATAGGATGTGTCATGTTAAAACACGACAGAAGCACTTTTTTTTCTACAGTCCAATTTTCAGATTGACATCGAACACTTGATCTTGTTTGGACGTCAGGTTTTCACTGACATTTTTTGGTTTTCCAAGCCTATGACACTTTTTAACTATTTGTGTGTTTCCAGCATAAGTCTCGCATTGCAACGCCGGACACCTTTAGAGATTCAGCAAAAACATTCTCGGACACTACTATATATGCATCGGTTTCGAATTGTGTCTTCGGTCAATAGTTGGGTTGCCCAGCTCCTGTGCTTGCCTCCTACGTTCCGCTTTGTTTGGCTATGTGTGCAAAGGGAGAACCACTGTGATTGTGCTTCCAGCTCGCATGGTTAAGCACCTCAGTGGAGTAAGCCGAAAACTGACTGTCATAATAGGCGTAAACTGGTCAGCGATTCGATGACTATGTTAAATGATGGGACGTTCATAACATTGGCTGAAGTGTTTACGGCTTGACCTCGGATGTCGCCGAACACTAACCGGGGGCTCATAGCTAGCTTCCCCAGTTTAAAGCTCCTATGACTAAGCGAAAGTTATAAACCCCGCATATCTGATTGCCTCGTTTCCGCTAACACAACCGCCTTCGGGCACCGAGATGTTGGCTAAGGGTTGTTTTGTTATTGCGGAAACACCCTGTGTAGTATCTACCAAGGGGTAGAGGCCAACGATGGGCCACTTTCAACTGATAAACGGTCGCAGTGGAGTCAAAATAATGATGTAAAGTACTTGGATACATAGAATCATTACACATAATCTGTGATTTTACTCTGGATATTGATCCTTAATTCGACCACCCGTGCCCACATTAAGGCTCGGGGGCTATTGGGCTTTGCGCTCATTATTTACAAATATTAAAGGGGCACATCCATCCCCTGATCTGGTGTTGCCACCCGACCAGTGTCTCGGGGGCTACTGCATTGCCTATTCAATGCAGAAAATTGAAAGGGCTCAGTGTTCGTCTTGATCGAACTATGGGAAAGCGCGTCTTCGGACAACAATAAGTACCATCTGACCTATCTGGCATCAAGCTAATATATCACGGCGACTTCTCACGACCCTCTCTCAGGGGCCCGTTCACCGATCACTATTATCTCTAATATATTACACTGAGTTTTTTATTCCTATGTATGCTGCCGAACTAGGAGTTGATCCTCAGGCCGATTTCGCGCATCGACCTGAGTCTCAGGGGCTACTGGGAACATCGGTTTTATGCTTGCCTTCAGGTGCATCTTGGGTTTTAGACTGATACACACCTTGAGGGCTACTGGATATAAATCGGCAGAGAATAAACTGCACCAGTTAAAAATATTCACAAAAAATCAGCCCGCGGTCGGGGTGGTGCACCACCTTGGAAGCAGTCCGGCATGAAGCTCGGGCGCCAGCGGCTAGCTCAATAGAGGGCATTTCCGGCATTAAGCTCGGCTAAACTCCTTCAACTTTTTTGAACCAAGGTGATCTATGACACCTCGGATATAGTCTGGCGTTGGAGCATGGACATAGTTCGGCGTTGGAGCTTGGATACAGTTCGGCGTTGGAGCTCGGCTATAACAATACTCTTCGGATACAGTCCAGCGTTGGAGCTCGGAAGCAGTCTCGCGTTGGTGCTCGGCTGCGAAAGATACCTCGAATGCAGTCCGGCGTTGGAGTTCGGACGCAAGAGGACACTGCCGCCTGGGAACAACTTCAAACCCGAGGTGTGGCATAAAAATAACAAGGCATTGATAAAGGACGGAAACTTAAAGGGGCTCCTCGAATACCCGACGTGTAAACTCGTCGAATGCATTTCGGCGATCCTCAAGATCAAAGATGAGAGGATTTGTTGAACCAGTTTTCAAGACCGACAACCGAAGATGAAGAACAGTTCGGAAGAATCGAGGAGCGTCCCTAACTTGAAGACCGATTCAGGGGGCTACTAACGGTGTCCTGGACTAGGGGGTACTCACCACGTCATCTCCCGATCTGTTAGATTGGGCCGAGGACCCCCATGGCCGTATACTCATGGGCCAGTTCGGACAGCTGTCACATACATGGAAGATTCCACAAGACTTGGTGATCAAGACAAGGACTCCTCCCCACCGGTGTATTCGGCTAGGACTCTTGTTATCCTAGGCCTCTGGTGTATTATATAAACCGAGGCCGGGCTAGTCGATAGATCATATACAACAATCATAATCATAGGCTACCTTCTAGGGTTTAGCCTCTATAATCTCGTGGTAGATCAACTCTTTTAATACTCACATCATCAAGATCAATCAAGCAAGAAGTAGGGTATTACCTCCATCGAGAGGGCCCGAACCTGGGTAACCATCGTGTCCCCCGCCTCCTGTTACCATCGATCCTAGACGCACAGTTCGGGACCCCCTACCCGAGATCCGCCGGTTTTGACACCGACACCCGTAGTGTGCCTTTATAGCCACCCAGTTACCTTGTGACGTTTGGCACACCCAAAGTATCCCTACAACATCCAGGAGTTGCACAATCTCATGGTCTAAGGAAATGATACTTGACATTAGAAAAGCTTTAGCATACGAACTACACGATCTTGTGCTATGCTTAGGATTGGGTCTTGTCCATCACATCATTCTCCTAATGATGTGATCCCATTATCAAAGACATCTAATGTCCATGGTCAGGAAACCGTAACCATCTATTGATCAACGAGCTAGTCAACTAGAGGCTCACTAGGGACATGTTGTGGTCTATGTATTCACACATGTATTACGATTTCCGGATAACACAATTATAGCATGAACAATAGAAAATTATCATGAACAAGGAAATATAATAATAACCATTTTATTATTGCCTCTAGGGCATATTTCCAACAGTCTTCCACTTGCACTAGAGTCAATAGTCTAGTTACATTGTGATGAATCGAACACCCATAGAGTTCTGGTGTTGATCATGTTTTGCTCGTGGAAGAGGTTTAGTCAATGGATCTGCGACATTCAGGTTCGTATGCACTCTACAAATATCTATGTCTCCATCTTGAACATTTTCACGAATGGAGTTGAAGCGACGCTTGATATGCCTGGTCTTCTTGTGAAACCTGGGCTCCTTGGCCAGGGCAATAGCTCTAGTGTTGTCACAGAAGAGAGCCATCGGGCCCGACGCATTGGGAATAACTCCTAGGTCGGTAATGAACTCCTTCATCCAGACTGCTTCATGTGCTGCCTTCGAGGCTGCCATGTACTCCGCTTCACATGTAGATCCCGCCACGACGCTTTGCTTGCAACTGCACCAGCTGACTGCCCCACCATTCAAAATATACACGTATCCGGTTTGTGACTTGGAGTCATCCAGATCTGTGTCGAAGCTAGCATCGACGTAACCCTTTATGGCGAGCTCTTCGTCACCTCCATAAACGAGAAACATATCCTTAGTCCTTTTCAGGTACTTCAGGATATTCTTGACCGATGTCCAGTGTTCCATGCCGGGATTACTTTGGTACCTTCCTACCAAACTTACGGCAAGGTTTACATCAGGTCTGGTACACAGCATGGCATACATAATAGGCCCTATGGTCGAGGCATAGGGGATGACACTCATCTTTTCTCTATCTTCTGCCGTGGTCGGGCATTGAGCCGTGCTCAATCTCACACCTTGCAATACAGGCAAGAACCCCTTCTTGGACTGATCCATATTGAACTTCTTCAATATCTTGTCAAGGTACGTGCTTTGTGAAAGACCAATGAGGCATCTCGATCTATCTCTATAGATCTTGATGCCTAATATATAAGCATCTTCTCCAAGGCCCTTCATTGAAAAACACTTATTCAAGTAGGCCTTTATGCTTTCCAATAGCTCTATATCATTTCCCATCAATAGTATGTCATCCACATACAATATGAGAAATGCTACAGAGCTCCCACTCACTTTCTTCTAAACACAGGCTTCTCCATAAATCTGCGTAAACCCAAACACTTTGATCATCTCATCAAAGCGAATGTTTCAACTCTGAGATGCTTGCACCAACCCATAGATTGAGCGTTGGAGCTTGCATACCTTGTCAGCATTCTTAGGGTCGACAAAACCTTCTGGCTGCATCATATACAATTCTTCCTTAAGGAAACCATTAAGGAATGCCGTTTTGACGTCCATTTGCCATATCTCATAATCATAGAATGTGGCAATTGCTAACATGATTCGGACGGACTTCAGCTTCGCTACGAGTGAGAAGGTCTCATCGTAGTCAACTCCTTGAACTTGTCGATAACCCTTAGCAACAAGTCGAGCTTTATACATGGTCACATTGCCATCCGCGTCCGTCTTCTTCTTAAAGATCCATTTATTTTCTATGGCTCGCCGATCATTGGGCAAGTCTGTCAAAGTCCATACTTTGTTTTCATACATGGATCCTATCTCGGATTTCATGGCTTCAAGCCATTTGTTGGAATATGGGCCCGCCATCGCTTCTTCATAGTCCAAAGGTTCACCATTGTCTAACAACATTATTTCTAGGACAGGGTTGCCATACCATTCTGGTGTGGAACATGTCCTTGTGGACCTACGAAGTTCAATAGTAATTAACTTGATCCGAAGTTCCTTGATCATCATCATCAACTTCCTCTCTAGTCGGTGCAGGAACCACAGAAACATTTTCTTGAGCTGTGCTACTTTCCGGTTCAAGAGGCAGTACTTCATCAAGTTCTACTTTCCTCCCACTTACTTCTTTTGACAGAAACTCTTTCTCTAGAAAGGATCCATTCTTGGCAAAAAGATCTTGCCTTCGGATATGAGGTAGAAGGTATACCCAATAGTTTCCTTAGGGTATCTTATGAAGACGCATCTTTCCGACTTGGGTTCGAGCTTTTCAGGTTGAAGTTTCTTGACATAAGCATCGCATCCCCAGACTTTCAGAAACGAAAGCTTAGGTTTCTTCCCAAACCATAATTCATACGGTGTCGTCTCAACAGATTTCGACAGAGCACTATTTAAAGTGAATGCGTCAGTCTCTAAAGCATAACCCTAAAATGATAGCGGTAGGTCGGTAAGAGACATCATAGATCGCACCATATCTAATAGAGTGCGATTACGACATTCAGACACACCATTACGCTGAGGTGTTCCAGGCGGCGTGAGTTCTGAAACAATTCCACATTTCCTTAAGTGCATGCCAAATTCGTGACTCAAATATTCCCCTCCACGATCTGATCATAAGAACTTTATTTTCCTGTCATGTTGATTCTCAACCTCACTATGAAATTCCTTGAACTTTTCAATGGTCTCAGACTTGTGTTTCATTAAGTAGACATACCCATATCTACTTAAGTCATCAGTGAGGGTGAGAACATAACGATAACCACCGCAAGCCTCAATGCTCATTGGACCGCACACATCAGTATGTATGATTTCCACTCGCTCCATTGTTCCGGAGAACGGAGTCTTGGTCATTTTTCCCATGAGGCATGGTTCGCATGTGTCAAATGATTCATAATCAAGAGACTCCAAAAGTCCATCTGCATGGAGTTTCTTCATGCGTTTGACACCAATGTGACCAAGGCGGCAGTGCCACAAGTATGTGGGACTATCATTATCAACCTTACATCTTTTGGCATTCACACTGTGAATATGTGTAACATCATGTTCGAGATTAAATAAGAATAAACCATTGACCAGCGGGGCATGAACATAAAACATGTCTCTCATATAAATAGAACAACCATTATTCTCAGATTTAAATGAGTAGCCATCTCGCATTAAGCGAGATCCAGATACAATGTTCATGCTCAAAGCTGGCACTAAATAACAATTATTGAGGTTTAAAACTAATCCCGTAGGTAAATGTAGAGGTAGCGTGCCGACGGCGATCACATCGACCTTGGAACCATTCCGGACGCGCATCGTCACCTCGTCCTTCGCCAGTCTCCGCTTATTCCGCAACTCCTGTTTTGAGTTACAAATATGAGCAGCCACACCGGTATCAAATACCCAGGAGCTACTACGAGTTCTGGTAAGGTACACATCAATAACATGTATATCATACATACCTTTGGTATTGCCGGCCTTCTTATCCGCTAAGTACTTGGGGCAGTTTTGCTTCCAGTGACCGTTTCCCTGGCAATAAAAGCACTCAGTCTCAGGCTTGGGTCCATGCTTTGGCTTCTTCCCAGCAACTGGCTTACCGGGCGTGGCAACTCCCTTGCCGTCCTTCTTGAAGTTCTTCTTACCCTTGCCTTTCTTTAAACTAGTGGTTTTATTGACCATCAACACTTGATGTTCCTTTTTGATCTCCACCTCCGCTGATTGCAGCATTGAATATACCTCAGGAATGGTTTTCTCCATCCCCTGCATATTGAAATTCATCACAAAGCTCTTGTAGCTAGGTGGGAGCGATTGAAGGATTCTGTCAACGACCACGTCATCCGGGAGATTAACTCCCAGCTGAGACAAGCGGTTGTGCAACCCAGATATTTTGAGTATGTGCCCACTGATAGAACTATTCTCCTCCATCTTACAACTGTAGAACTTGTCAGAGACTTCATATCTCTCGACCCAGGCATGATCTTGGAAAACCATTTTCAGTTCTTGGAACATCTCATATGCTCCGTGCTGCTCAAAACGCTTTTGGAGCCCCGGTTCTAAGCTGTAAAGCATGCCACACTGAACCAGGGAGTAATCATCACTACGCGACTGCCAGGCGTTCATAACGTATTGAGTTGCTGGGAAAACAGGTGCTTCACCTAGCGGTGCTTCAAGGACATGTGCTTTCTTGGCAGCTATGAGGATAATCCTCAGGTTACGGACCCAGTCTGTCGTGGAATTGACACGTCAGATGTCCTTAGTGTGAGGACTTAGTCGCGAGGCCAACGCATCTATGTGGTAGCTTGAGAGGGGTTGAGCGGGACGAGAGACACGAGGTTTTACCCAGGTTTGGCCCCTCACGGTGGAGGTAAATGCCTACATCCTGCTTCATTGATATTGATGATGATGATCAGGTTACAAGAGTGCTCTATCTCGAGAGCTATTGTCTAAACCTAACTTGTCCAACTTGTGGAACTTGTCCCCCTCCTCCCCTTTTGGGGAGCCTTGCCCCTCCTTATATATGTTGAAGGGGCGGTTTACATGTGGAGTCCTATTAGGATTAGGACTAGTCTATCTCTAATACAAACCGGATACAAGTCCAGGTCTTAGCTCCTTGCAAGATAATGTTCCTCATGCCTTTCCTCTTAAACCGGCCCACCGTTAAACGTGAATCGGCCTTCTGGGCTTTGGGCCTTGTCATCCGTCGATCCCGCACGCCGGATCACCAGTGAGTCATAATGACCAGGTGGGTTGCTTGTAAACTGCCAGGTCAGGGCGGGTCGCCAGTAACTCGCCAAGTGTCAGCGGGGTCTTCAGATAAACCGCCAAGTCCGACCGGGTTAACTTCCGGCCGGTTTACACCGCGGGGTATATCCCCGACATTAGCCCCCAAGTTTAGCTTGGATTTATTCATGGTAAACTTATGCTGCAAAATAAACACAAGAACAAATTTGACAGGTTATGCTTCAGGTTAAGAATTTTTGTAAACCGGTACCTGATCATCATTAACTCCTTGTTATTTCCTCCTTTTGGGAAATCCGGGTCAACAAACCAGCTTCATAATCAATTTGCCGACATTGACTTGTCACCGAGAAATATTGTGAAGAATAACTCCTTTGATTCAGCTCCGCCGGTTTAAGAAATATGGGTCTGAAAATACTTATCTGATATTCAGCCGGTTTGAAGATGTAAAACTTGCCGGTTTAATATTACCAAAATGGCCGGTTTATAAATATTGATGGCACCGGGTCATAATTGTTGTCAACACCGGATTATGTAATTGATCTTCCTGATTTGCTCAAAACTGATAAAATAAAGATATTCCTCCTTTATATGCATAATACCTGTAGCCCCCAAGTCTTAAGAGGAGAACATAGTGATAACTTAAGACTTGCTCCAATAAGTGTTTCAACCTTGAAGAAATCCGGTTTGTTCATCTCAATCATATAAACTGAATACTCCATATATGTAGCCCCCAAGTACCGGGTCATTATGCAATAATTAGCAGGGACTTTATAAATATAATCATGTAGACTTGAGCAGTGATGTGTAGCCCCCAAGGGCCAGCTTAGTAAGATAATACTGAACCGGGACTTGATATATACTTCAATGAAAATAACATCTTATAATGTAGCTTCCATCGTAGGGCTTGAACCCACGTCCACAAGGTTAAGAGTTTTGTGCTTTACCAACTGAGCAATGAATCCTTTAATATTATGGACGAAAATTTGTGTACCTTGAATTGTTGACAGGAGAAATTGGTAGCCCCCAAGGGCCGGCTCATTATAATATGATGAGTCGGGTCTTCAATAAGACTAGTAAAAAATGACTTTGCATTAGCCCCCAAGTGTCATGGTGCATGCTTGCAGCGACATGAGACTTGCCTGTAATTTCAATTTGAATAATGTAGCCCCCAAGTGCGGGTTGTAAGCCTGCAGCGACTCGGGACTATTCCTTCCATTGTAGAATAAATCATATCCTTTGATAAAAGAGTATATATTGCACTATAGCAACCTTGAAAACCTTAATAATAAAAATCCAGCCATGTTGGCTATTCAAGATAATATAATCCGGTATGAAAACCTTATTCATTCAATATCATAATGAAAATCCAGCCAAGTTTGGCTATTTGAATAATATAACCCAATGATTTATAAGCGCATGATTCCAATGGCGCAATCCAAATATATATACTGGCGACTTATAGTCCAAAGCCAGGCCGGTTTAACAAACCTGTTTCTGCATACAACAAGTTTAAAGTGTCCTGGCGGTTTACCGCCGGACGGGTCATAATACCCAACATATAACCCGGGTTTATAACCAAGGTTGCACTTAAGAATAATCAAATATGAAATATATCATACCTGTGACATTGAATCACATCGTTGGTTTTACCAACTTTTTGTAGTAAGGGTGATAACCCAAATCTTGAGTACTGATAACTCCTTCCATGTCGTGTCGGTTTATAATAAAACCGTGCCGGGTTGTGATAAACACCGTGTTACTCCATAAGAGGATGTTAACAACAAGGATCAAACCGGGAAAATAGTCTCCGGATTGGTGTGAACTGTGTTCTGTCAATTGATTGGTTAAAAAACTTTGTCGGTTTAAAAAAGACAATGAAAAGCAAAAACCCCCCTTCAAAGAAAAGTGTGAAGCAAAAGCAACGACAAAAACGTTTGCCAAAAAAGGTTTATTTAAGCTGATCAAATGGCGTTACCATGGCCAAACACGACCAAGCTCCCGTTAGGTGTAACTATGGTTCTAGTCAGCCAGGTCCCCAAGTGATTCTGTGGCATTTATGCTGACCAAATGGCATGGTCATGGTTCGTGTTCGACCAAGCCCCCAAGTGATTCTGTGGCCTTAGGCCGATCAAGAGGCATGACTGGTTCAGACATGACCAAGTCCCCAAGTGATCTGGTGGCTCTCGCCTATCAAGAGGCATGGTATTGGTTCGGACACGACCAATCCTCCAAGTGATATAACACGATGCTTTTAGCAAAGCGAACTCAAGGGGTAAACCGGAGGCCGCTTTAGAGCAACTCCGTGTAACCTCACATGATGTAAAAGACCAGAGACCCCGCTTTATGAAGAAGAAGCCCCCATGTGATCAATAATATGTCAGGCCAGTAAGGCGGAATACCCATGTTTGAACCGCGCATCGTGGCAGCAGGTCCTCTTCGGCAATTTTTAACTTTTTGCAAGAGATAAATTCTTCTTTGAACCGGGATTTTGAACCGGATATTGAGAGCTTCAAAGCTTTGTGGGAGACATCTTGCCCTTGAACCGGATTTTAAACCGGAATCTTCATTTTCAACTGGAAAATTTTCTGACGGCCTTTAAACTCGAACTTGCGAGAAATTAATTCCTTTTTGAACCAAACATTGTTAAACCGGATTTGAGCACTTCAGAGCTTTGTGGGAGAACAGATTTCCCTTGAACCGGACTGTAAACCGGATATTTGAGAGCTTCAGTCAGACTGACTTCCCTTGAGCCGGATTTTAAACCGGAATCCTTTCTGATGACCCGGATCTTCTTCATTGAGCCGGTATTTTGTAACTGTCATATACTTTCTAAACCGGAAATTTTCTGACGGCCTTTAAACTTTCATCAATATAACAGTAGCCTCCGGGACCGGGTTATCCTTCCCTCCATCGTCCTGGGGTTCTTAAATTTGCTGAAACTGACAATATCCGCTGAGTCTTGTCATCATAGCCCCCGAGTCTCAAAGGTGTCTCGAGGAGTTGGCTTGAGACTCTCCATATTTGACCGTGATATAAACCGGCATAACTTGTATATCATTGGCCTTGATAGCACGATGTGAATCCATAGAAGGTTGAGGTGACTGCGGCGGGTTGTAAATGATCCCATATGAGCCGTGTCAGCAACTCGGCCAATGTTTCCTTCCAACTGGCGATTTGAAGTTAATCAATACTGTAGTGGCGGTGATTTGTGCGCCCAATAACCAGCTCATGCAGACAGGTGCAGCCCGGTATGTTGATGTAGACCAGGCCGCGAGAGACGGACGACAAAGATGGCCGCAGCTTCAGAGACGGCACAGCCAGATGAGTCGGCCGCGGCGTAGTAAGTCGGCGCGGACGGGAGAGTCGGCAGCGGGAGTTGTAAACCGGCGCGGACGGAGAGGATTAGCACCAATGTCGTAAACCGTCACGGACGGGCGAGTTAACCGCGGGCGCGGTCCCGGCAAGCTGATGTAAACCGGACCACCGGGACAGTAACTTGCGCACGTTCATTCACCGGGTGGTTGATACAGACGAAACGCCGGTGCAGAGCATTGCTAGCGCGTGCTACGTGCCCGTAATATAACGCCTCATTTGTAATGATCAATTGTCCTACGTCAAAAAATATCACATGCCAAAGTAATTGTTTCTTGGCAAAAATAATATGCGCTAATAAAATAGGCTTTAGATGGATATCACCTGATTTACTCGGATGATGGATGATACTTTCAACGCGGCGAAATCGGCTTAGGCAGACCGGTGACTCAATATGGTGCCAGCAGTTCAACGCAACAGAGGCGGCTCAACACGACCCGACGGTTCATGGTATGGAGGTGACTCAACTGGTCAAAAGGTGAAGGCTGCGTTGGGGGGTAACGGCTGACCCCTCAGTCGGTTCAGCGGCAATTTCCAATCTGCCAATTGGGTGCAGCTCTGTAGAGGCCAGTATGTCAAACTTCTGCAACTGAACATAATTCCATAGCAGGCACAGGTTCGTTTGACTGTGATGGTGGCCTATTCAGCACTGTAGGAGCAGTTCTTCAGCAAAATCAAGGGAACTGGAAGCTCATTGTCAACCCGACCCGTCGTCCTGGAGCTACTGTGTCAGGGAATTTTCTCCAACGAGTATTAGAGAGCAGGCGGTGCGCTCCATGACGGACTGACGAAGGCGTCATCTCACAGCAGAAGGAGAGGCAAGCTGCTTTTATGGGGCGGCTCTGAACAACAGAGCAGCAAGGCGGCTTGTGGCAGCGGGGCCGCTCCAGCGACTCGGACGAGGCCGGTGGCTTGCAAACGAGGCCACGGCGGCGTGGGCAGGTTAGCACCAGGTGGTTTGAAAGGCGTTGTGGCAGAGTCGGGCGCGGCGACTCGCCATTGACGACGGCTCGACGACCGTGTCGCAGTAGAGGCGACGATGAACTGACGCCGGTTTGCAAGCATCGGCTCAGCAGCATGAAGACGAGGCCGAGTACTCCGGTGACTTGAAAGGCGTTGTTGGTGGTGACTCGGAGCGGCCGTTGAGGCGAGGCGGTCGGCGGCAGCGAAGTGCGGCCAGGAACCGACGCTGGGGTGGCGGCCGAGGCAAGGAGCTGAGGCCGTAGAGGCGTCCGAGTTCACGCCCACGAGCCCTTCTCCGAGTTTGAGTCCTTCTCCGGGTCCTACAGGCGAGGCGCACCCGTGACTTGCAGGCATAACGGGCGGAGTCGAGACCTGGTGGAGGTGAAGCGAGGCGGCCGGCGGCAGCGGCACGAGGCCGAACGAGGGCGGCTCGGAGGCGTAAGGCCGCGGCGGAGGCAAAGACCGTTGCGGTGGCTTGGTCCCTGCAGAAACGAAGCGCGATCCAGGCGGCTCGAGGCCTGCATAGGCGGCTCATTGGCGGAGACGGAGGCGGTTTTCCAGCAGATCTCTTTCCCTTTTTTTTAACAGTTCGGATAAAACATCTCGCAACCGGCCCTTGGGCGTACTACTACTTGAAGTAGTATTTTTCTTCAATCTTCACTGCTGCATTAATCCATCAACTCGCCCGGTCACCAATGGCACAATGCGTATGCATAATCATCCAGGTGCCCGTACGTATATTGATGTGAATCTTCCACGCCGGCTTTAGTTGAACCGGAAAATTGCGAACTTCTCAAACCCTAGAAAAGATCCCTTCAAGAACTCAACACCACCGTGTGTCTGGCCCCATGGTGGGCGCCATCTGTCTTGGAATTGACACGTCGGATGTCCTTAGTGTGAGGACTTAGTCGCGAGGCCAACGCATCTATGTGGTAGCTTGAGAGGGGTTGAGCGGGACAAGAGACGCGATGTTTTACCCAGGTTCGGCCCCTCACGGTGGAGGTAAAAGCCTACATCCTGCTTCATTGATATTGATGATGATGATCACGGTTACAAGAGTGCTCTATCTCGAGAGCTATTGTCTAAACCTAACTTGTCCAACTTGTGGAACTTGTCCCCCTCCTCCCCTTTTGGGGAGCCTTGCCCCTCCTTATATATGTTGAAGGGGCGGTTTACATGTGGAGTCCTATTAGGATTAGGACTAGTCTATCTCTAATACAAACCGGATACAAGTCCAGGTCTTAGCTCCTTGCAAGATAATGTTCCTCATGCCTTTCCTCTTAAACCGGCCCACCGTTAAACGTGAACCGGCCTTCTAGGCTTTGGGCCTTGTCATCCGTCGATCCCGCACGCCGGATCACCAGTGAGTCATAATGACCAGGTGGGTTGCTTGTAAACCGCCAGGTCAGGGCGGGTTGCCAGTAACTCGCCAAGTGTCAGCGGGGTCTTCAGATAAACCGCCAAGTCCGGCCGGGTTAACTTCCGGCCGGTTTACACCGCGGGGTATATCCCCGACACAGTCCGTGTAGTTGCTACCATCGTCTTTCAGCTTGGTTTTCTCTAGGAATCTGTTGAAGTTGAGGGCAACATTAGCGTGGGCCATTCGATCTACAATACATTCGCAAAGATTTTTAGACTATGTTCATGATAATTAAGTTCATCTAATCAAACCGTGTCCGATCATCACGTGAGACGGACTAGTCATCATCGGTGAACATCTTCATGTTGATTGTATCTTCTATACGACTCATGTTCGACCTTTCGGTCTTCCGTTTTCTGAGGCCATGTCTGTACATGCTAGGCTCGTCAAGTCAACCTAAGTGTATAGCGTGTGTAAATCTGGCTTACACCCGTTGTATGCGAACGTTAGAACCTATCACACCCGATCATCACGTGGTGCTTCGGAACAATGGACCTTAGCAACGGTGCACAGTTAGGGGGAACACTTTCTTGAAATTATTGTGAGGGATCATCTTATTTAAGCTACCGTTATTCTAAGCAAATAAGATGTAAAAACATGATAAACATCACATGCAATCAAATAGTGACATGATATGGCCAATATCATTTTGCTCCTTTTGATCTCCATCTTCGGGGCGCCATGATCATCATTCTCACCGGCATGACACCATGATCTCCATCATCGTGTCTTCATGAAGTTGTCTCGCCAACTGTTACTTCTACTACTATGGCTAACGGTTAGCAATAAAGTAAAGTAATTACATGGCGTTTTCAGTGACACACAGGTCACACAATAAATTAAGACAACTCCTATGGCTCCTGCCGGTTGTCATATTCATCGACATGCAAGTCGTGATTCCTATTACTAGAACATGATCAATCTCATACATCACATATATCATTCATCACATCCTTTTGGCCATATCACATCACACGGCATACGCTGCAAGAACAAGTTAGACGTCCTCTAATTGTTGTTGCAAGTTTTTTACGTGGCTGCTATAGGTTTCTAGCAAGAACATTTCTTACCTACGCCAAAACCACAACGTGATATGCCAATTTCTATTTACCCTTCACAAGGACCGTTTTCATCGAATCCGATCCGACTAAAGTGGGAGAGACAGAACCCGCTAGCCACCTTATGCAACTAGTGCATCTCAGTCGGTGGAACCTGTTTCACGTAAGCGTATGTGTAAGGTCGGTCCGGGACGCTTCATCCCACGATGCTGCCGAATCAAGATAAGACTAGTAATGGCAAGTAAATTGACAAAATTGACACCTACAACAACTTGTGCTCTACTCGTGCATAGAAACTGCGCATAGACCTAACTCATGATGCCACTGTTGGGGATCGTTGCAGAAATTAAAATTTTCTACGCATCACCAAGATCAATCTATGGAGAGACTAGCAACGAGAGAGAGGGGAGTGCATCTTAATACCCTTGAAGATCGCAATGCGGAAGCGTTACAAGAACGCGGATGAAGGAGCCGTACTCGCAGTGATTCAGATCGCGGTTGATTCCGATCTAAGCACCGAACAATGGCGCCTCTGCGTTCAACACACGTACAGCCCGGGGACGTCTCCTCCTTCTTGATCCAGCAAGGGGGGAGGATAAGTTGGGGAAGAGCTCCGGCAGCACGACGGTGTGGTGGTGGAGCTTGCAGTTTTCCGGCAGGGCTTTGCCAAGCTCAACGGAGGAGGAGGGGGTGTTGGAGAGGGGGAGGGCTGCGCCTTGGATGTGGTGCTGCTGCCCTCCCTCCACCCCTTTATTTATAGGGCGAAGGGGGAAGGGGGCCGACCCCTCTAGATGAGATCTAGAGGAGGGCGGCGGCCAAGGGGAGGCGGCTTGCCCCCTGTCGGTGTCAAAACCGGCGGATCTCATGTAGGGGGTCCCGAACTGTGCATCTAAGGCGGATGGTAACAGAAGGCAGGGGACACAATGTTTACCCAAGTTCGGGCCCTCGCGATGGAGGTAATACCCTACTTCCTGCTTGATTGATCTTGATGATATGAGTATTACAAGAGTTGATCTACCATGAGATCGGAGAGGCTAAACCCTAGAAGCTAGCCTATGGTATGATTGTGTTGTCCTACGGACTAAAACCCTCCGGTTTATATAGACACTGGAGGGACTAGGGTTACACAAAGTCGGTTACAAGGGAGGAGATCTACATATCCGAATCGCCAAGCTTGCCTTCCACGCAAAGGAGAGTCCCATCCGGACACGGGACGAAGTCTTCAATCTTGTATCTTCATAGTCCAACAGTCCGGCCAAAGTATATAGTCCGGCTATCCGAGGACCCCCTAATCTAGGACTCCCTCTGTAGCCCCTGAACCAGGCTTCAATGACGACGAGTCCGGCGCGCAGATTGTCTTCGGCATTGCAAGGCGGGTTCCTCCTCCGAATACTCCATAGAAGATTTTGAACACAGGGATAGTGTCCGGCTCTGCAACACAAATTCCACATACCACCATAGGGAGTATAATATTTCCACAAATCTAATCTGCTGACAACTTTTCATAATGTGACATCACGCCATGGCCCCGGTTATTATTCGAACCGTTTTTCAAAACCAGCTACTGCACATATTGTGAGGCGGTTTTCTTGGCACGTCTTGTCGAAGTAGAGATTGTGTCCCCTTATCACGGGATTCTCATCAATACGGGTGTGGGTAACCCAACCGTGCCATCAATCATGACGCTTGGGGAATAAGCGAGTTTTACCAGGCAAGTGGGGAGGCGCATAGTTTCTTCCGCCCTTATAAAGGGGTAAGGGTTCCTCTTTTTTTACCCACGCCTTCTTCTCCCCTGCCCATCCATTCTCGCGCACTCGAGCTCTACTGCCCAAGTTTGCATCTTCTTCGAAGAACCAATCCAAATATGTCCAGAGCGGGAGGCAAGTGGATGGCCTCTACCGTCCGGAAGAAGGACATCAAGAAACTTCGAGAGGCCGGGTATATAGCCCAGGGAATCGGCCATCGTCTCTCGACGGCGGGACAAATCATCCCTACCCCGGATCCCCATGAAAGGGTCGTATTTCTCCCTCATTTTATCCGCGGGCTAGGGTTTCCCATCCACCCATTTGTTCGCGGTATCATGTATTATTACGGGATCGATTTTCATGATCTATCCCCCAATTCCTTCATCAACATCTCGACATTCATTAGGCTTTTCTCCACATCCCGCCACACTTCGGCTTATGGCTGAAGATCTTTAATGTGAAGCCCAAGGTAGTGGGAGGTGAGCATGCTGAGTGCGGGGGCGCTATGGTGAGCAAGATGCCCAACGTCACATGGCCAACAGGTACCTTCAATGATTCCGTCAGGGAGTGGCAACAGGAGTGGTTTTACATTACTGAGCCGCGTGGCGCGAAGTGGGCCGCTGCTCCCGAGTTCTGATCCGGAGCCCCTCTGCGGCTCACGTCCTGGCTCAAGAAGGGCCTGGACTGGTCTTCGTCCGATGAGCTATTGGCGCTCCAGACGCGCGTCAAGGATATGGAAGACAAGAATATCGAACTTGTCAATGTAGTCCAGGTGATGTTAGTCAGTCGGATCCTACCTTGTCAACACCGGACTTGCAATCTATGGGAGTTCGATCCGGCCAAGCACCAGACCCTGCGAGAGCTCTTTGGCTCCTTGCATGAAGATACCTGGAAGGTGCTTTTTAAGCCCGACAAATCATGGCCGGACTCGGCCGAGGACCGCGGGTACCAACTGTTCCGCCCTGCAAGCTCGGTAAGTTACCATACATTTTATTCGCATAACTCAAGGGAAATGCTTAATGTATTTTACACAACTCTCCTAGGGCTGGACGAAGAAGGCGGGGCGGATCCAATGTCCGGCCCCGCTGCCCGAAGAACCGTTCGACCCACTTCTGACGAAGATGTTGGACCCGGCGCCTTACAAGGTGCCGGAGAAGAAGACCGAAAAGGAGGCCAAAAAGACCCGGGGCGGCCTTCGTCACCATGCCCGACCCGCCTCCGAAGAGGACGAGGAAGAGGAAGACAACTCCCCAGCAGGGGGAAGAAAGAAGAGGATGACCTTCGTACACTTGGAGGCCGAGTCGCCTAAAAGGGGGAAAACTCTTCTTCCGGAAGAGTCCACTGCCGTCGCCGTTAGCAGCCCGGTGTGGGATCCTAGGGCCCAGCCCCTAGTGAACTCGTAAGTATATAAAATCCGAACACGTTCATGTGTCCGGACCCATCACGGCATAGTATTTTAACCCGAGCCATATTTTTTGTAGTCCGATGGGGTCCCGTTCCAAACAATCCTCGTCCGAGGATTTTCTTAGCTCGGATGCTATGGAGAGCGGGACGCCTCCGAAGGCCCCTCCCCCCAAACATGTGATCAACACCGAGGCTTCGTCCCAGAGGGACTCCGTCCAAGGAGGGGTGGAGAAAGTCGTGAAGGCGGCGTCTGGAGGTCAAACTTCAGGGGCCGGAGACATGGGGGAGAAGATCCCCACAGGAGTCGACGGCGGGGACCATCTTGAACAGGGCCCCCAGCCGGACACAGTTTTGGAGACCAATACGGCTTCGGAATCAAGCAGGCGGCCTTCCTCGGCTGGAGAGGGCGTCCCTGTTCCACCGGCAACCTCTGTCCAACCAGAGGCGCCTGGTGCTTTATTGGCAGCGCTGAAGAGCGCCTCCATCGTCGATGAACAGCGTGCCCTTATGGGTGCGGTGATTGAGAAGATTCAGTCCGCTGAAAATGGACTGAATGAAGCCTGTATCGACCTTATAAGAGGTTTTGAGGTATGTTTTATACTATTTCGAAGAATGTCATAGTATGGATAGTAGCCCCTGATACACTGTCCGGTGAAAGAAAGAACTGGACAGAGGATCAAATATATTTTTCGCAGGAAGACTCATTTGATGACATCTATCTCTCTTCTTTTGTAAGCATGCGTCTGTAGCGGCTACTGCCGCTCATACCGCGGAGGTTTCCGCACTGAATCAAAGTCTGGACCGGGCCAAAGCGGAGCTTGGCCAGTTAAAAAGGCAGTTGGAAGATCAACAAGGTATGCACAAATCTTGTTTGCGTTCAGTGCGAACGAATTTTCGTTATGATAGAATATGTGTCATGATTTGCGCTAGGGGTGATGACCAAAGTCGAGGCTCTGAAGAAGGCTGTTGCCGAGGTCAAGGAAAAGGCAGCCGCAGAGCAGGCTCTTCGTGAGAAGCACGAGGCCAAGGTTGTGGAAGCTAGGCGAGAGCTCCAAGAGGCCATGAAAAAAATGCGAGACCCTGGAGCAGAGTTTAACGGAGAAAGAATCCAAACTCACCAGGGCTCATCAGGCCGTGTGCGATGCCTGTGGGAAAACCCAAGACGCCCTGCAGGAGATCCAAGAGGCGAGGGAGATCACGGCGGGTAAGGTCTTTTTCCATGTAAAGCAAGTATTTCAGGAGAAAATTATGCTTTATAATTTTAAGTTCAGATTTCTCCAGGGGTATTTGCAGAACTTCCTCGCAGCATATCAGATGCCGCCCAATTCTACCGAGCCAAAGAGGGGAATATTGTGGATAAGCTCTTCTGGTCGCAGTATCTAGCGCCGAATTATTCGGTGCCTTTTACCGATCAATTGAAACAGCTGATCGAACTGCATAAGGCAACCGAACTAGCCATGAAGGATTTGATTATCCGGCTATGGCCCGCCGAGCCGATTCCAGGTAGCTACTTCGGACTCGTGAAGCGTCTTGTTAGTGCCTGCCCTCGACTTGACGTCATCAAGCGGTCGGTCTGCATAGAAGGTGCACGCATGGCCTTTGCCCACGCAAAGGTGCACTGGGGGAAGATGGATGCTGAGAAGCTGATGACCAAGGGACCGCTGAGGGGAAAGGAGCATCGCAAGCCCGAATTGTATTATGAAAGTGTCCTGAAAGGATCCTGCCTTGTGGCGGAGCAATGCACCAAGGATATTGTATTTCCATGAATATAGTCATGTTGTCCTTTGTAATGTGTGAACAAGGTCATTTCTATTATTTATTGCCCGTTGTAAAAGTTTACCCTCCTGCGCGGCCGTTTTATATATTAAACTTGAGACTTGGCCAGTCGTCGGCTTCTGCCCCCTCGTAAGAAATATGGGGGTGTTCAGGATAAACCTGATCACTCTTTACCCCAGTGTTGGGTCCTTTGAAGGATGTGTTCAGCACAGCGAACCAGGCAATCGGACTATAGGGCTTTATCATTCTCACTTAGCCATAGGAGCATTAGGAAAGTAGGCGCAGCCCCTGGTGTCCGGAAGACCACACGAGGGGCCCTATAGGCACCTGATCAGAAGAAGAACCGATCCATCACACGCTGCATTGGTTATGGCATTATGCGGGAGAAATCCTTAAAGATTTTACAACCTCTCGAACAGCTGACCAGCTCTCGCCGTATCATGACAGTCATTTTCGGCTTTCTCTACTGAGGTGCTCGTCCGGAAGAACCGGGACACAATCGCAGTAATTCTCCCTGTGTCGCCTTAGCCGATATAGCGGAACGTAAGATAGAAAAACAAGGGAGCCGGGCAAACCCAACATTTGACCCAAGACATGATTCAGAGCTGATGCATATAATGCTATAAGTTTGGGGTGCCGAACTTTCGTGAAGGTGTGCGGACTTTATTGCCATATTATGGGTAAAACAAAGCCCCTGGCAAAGGCATATCGCGGTGTACGGATGCCACTTAACAAAAGAGTTTCAATAAGAAATAGCAGCAAATAAGCGTCATATAAATCCACATGTTGTATTTGAATAATACGTCGAAGCGTATGAGTACAGGTAATGTGATAAAAAGGGGAATATGACTGTGGAACCTGCTGGGACCGGGGAGGAAGACGATGTGTGCAGATCCGGAGTATAGTCGGATGGACGTCGCGAGGAATATCTAAAGATTCCCTTGTGCGTTCGAGCTGCTACCATGTCACCGGTCCCGGCCTGCGCAAGGGTGAGCCTCCAAAGGAAATGTAAGAAATATTTGTGTGCCGGAGAGCGGTTGAGCCGCGATATGTGGCATGTTCTTGACTTCGCCGGAATGCTTAGTTGAGCCCTAGACGATCCGGGCTATCCTGCCGTGAAGTAGTTCGGACTACTTTGAATGTGTCTGGGGTTTTAGCCATTGACTCGAGATTTGATTGAAAGGTGCCCTCCATTGCTTCTGCTGTGAAAGAGGCAGCGTGCTCTATTGTACCGAGGGAGAGTTTGGCCTCGCCATTAACCATGATGACACCGCGCGGACTGGGCATCTTGATTTTACGGTAGGCATAATGTGGCACCGCGTTGAATCGAGCGAACGCAGTTTGCCCAAGCAGTGCCAGATAATCACTGCGAAAGGGGACGATGTTGAAGATTAACTCTTCGGCACGGTAATTGTCTGGTGATCCGAAGACTACCTCGAGGGCGGTGCAGCCGGTACAGCTGGCCTCCACGCCTGGTATAATACCTCTAAAGGCGGCTTTAGTGGGTTTGATCATCGAATGATCGATGCCCATCTTGTGCACTGTGTCCTGGTAAAGCAGATTTACACTGCTTCCTCCGTCCATAAGCATATTTACCATATTCATCATTTGGATTTGCTAGAGAGATTTCTTTTGTCTTCCTCTATTCAGTGATCTGGGATCCTCGTCGCTGGCATCGCTTTGAGACCCCTTATCTTTGTTTTTGGTGCCTAACCTGCCAGCTTGTTTGAAGACCCAACATTCTCTGTTGGTATGATTGGCTGCTGTTCCTGGTTTTCCATAAATTTGGCATGGACGGTCGAGTATGCGGTCCAAACTGGACGGACCCGAATTGTCATTTTTGAGTGGCCCTGTCCGCTGACTGGACTTAGAGCTATTAAATCCGGCATTGACTACCGTGTCTTCGGCGCTTTCACCATGTTTGCGGCGTTTGTGTTTGTTGCGCCAGGGTTTGCCGTTGCTATCTCCGGCCTCTGATTTGCTAGTGTTGCTTGCTGTGTTGTTGCTACGAGCCAACCAGCTATCCTCGCCCGCGCAGAAGTGGGTCATGAGTGTCGTGAGGGCTGCCATGGACTTTGGCTTCTCTTGGCCGAGATGTCGGGCGAGCCACTCATCACGGATGTTATGTTTAAAGGCCGCTAGGGCTTCGGCATCCGGACAGTCCACAATTTGGTTCTTCTTGGTTAGGAACAAAGTCCAAAATTTCCTGGCTGACTCTCCGGGCTGTTGTGTTATGTGACTTAAATCATCAGCATCCAGTGGTTGCACATAAGTTCCCTGGAAGTTGTCCAGGAATGCATTTGCTAGGTTCTCCCAACTTCCGATGGAGTTTGCTAGCAAGCTATTTAGCCAATGTCGAGCTGGTCCTTTGAGTTTTAACGGGAGGTACTTGATGGCGTGTAGATCATCCTCGCGGGCCATGTGAATGTGGAGGAAGAAATCCTCAATCCATACCCGGGGTCAGTAGTACCATCGTATGATTCAATGTTCACGGGTTTAAACCCTTCTGGGAATTCATGATCCATTACTTCATCAATGAAGCATAGGGGGTGTGCGGCGCCTCTGTGCCAGGCTATGTCACGACGCAGTTCATACGAGTCTTGTCTGCTGTGTTCGGCCCGGCCGGATTTGCTTTTGGTATATCCGGCATGACGGTCGTCGTCATGTGTTGGGGCGTGCCCTCGTGATCCGAAGATCGATCTTTTGTGTCCTACTTTGTTTTCCAATACGTCTCGCAGGTCCTGCATGTTACCCCGGGCCTTGCTGTTTTTGTTTGACTGGCGACGGGGTGCAGGCTGGACTTCGGGCTTATATGCCACTTTGTCCCGGCCACGAGGTGGCCGGTCTGCCGCATCATACGCTGGAGGCACATGTTTTAATGCTTCCTCTTCAAGTTGGGGTAGCAACCTGCGCTTTGGGAAAGTTTTGATTGGGTGCTCGAGTTCGTATTCCTCGGCTCCCAGGACCTCAGACCATCTATCCGCTAGCAGATCTTGCTCAGCTTGAAGCTGTTGTTGCTTTTTCTTCAGGCTTTTTGCTGTGGCCATAAGCCGGCGCTTAAAGTGCTCCTGTTTGACGGGATCCTCAGGCACGATAAATTCTTCGTCGCCGAGGCTCACCTCGTCTTCGGAGAGAGGCATGTAATTGTCATCCTCTGATTCTCCGTCTTCTGCTTGTTCCTTAGGGCTGGCTTGCCCATCTTCCTGCTCGAAGCCTGACTGGAGGGGATTGTCTTCGTCTTCAGCACTATTTGCAGCTTTATTGTCTCCTGTGCCGGTATCGCTGTTTTTGCTATGGTGGGGCTTAGAGGGGCGCCGAAGACGCTGGTTCTTGGATTGCTTCTCGGGGGATTATCCTCCGTTGCCTTATTGCCATCGCTTTCTTTGGGGGTGTCCACCATGTATATATCATAAGATGAGGTGGCAGTCCAGCGCCCTGTGGCTGGTGGTTCCTGTTCGTCTCCCGCATCGTCGTCCAAACCATCGATGTCGAGCATGTCGGTTAAGTCATCGATAGTGGCTACTAAGTGGGTGGTGGGTGGGGAACGAATTTCTTCGCCGTCCTCTTCCCACTCGAGCTGGACATAGTTCGGCCAAGGGTCTCCTGACAAGGAGAGAGACCATAATGAGTTTAGCACATCACCTAGGGGCGAGTGCTGAAAGATATCCGCGGAGGTGAACTCCATGATTGGTGCCCAATCAGATTGGGTGGGCACGGACGCGAGTGGTTCGGAGTCTGTTGCCGGGGACGAATCCGAGTGTCCGGCAACACAGGTCTCATAGGAGGTGAAGTCAGCATTTGGCTCTATCGCCACCGAGTGTGCAGCCTCCGTGGCGGGGTCCATCCACCCGTCCTCGGACGGTGCGATCTGTTCCGGTTTGAGGACCGGGGTAGTTACAGGTGTGATCTCCCGAACACTGTCCGACGGCAGAGCTAAATCATGCTCATCGTGACTGTGCGGCACACCTGACATGGGTTTGAATCTGTCGAAGATCAAGTCTCCACGGATGTCGGTGGTATAATTCAAGCTTCCAAACCTGACCTAATGGCCAGGGGCATAGCTCTCGATCTACTCCAGATGGCCAAGCGAGTTGGCCCGCAGTACAAAGCCGCCGAATACGAAGATCTGTCCGGGGAGGAAAACCTCGCCCTGGATCGCATCGTTGCCGATGATCGAAGGAGCCATCAAGCCTTGATTGTGACGGCATAGTAGAACTCTCAATGAAAGCACCAATATCGGTGTCAAAACCGGCGGATCTCGGGTAGGGGGTCCTGAACTGTGCGTCTAAGGTGGATGGTAACAGGAGGCAGGAGACACAATGTTTACCTAGGTTCGGGCCCTCGCGATGGAGGTAATACCCTACTTCTTGCTTGATTGATCTTGATGATATGAGTATTACAAGAGTTGATCTACCACGAGATCAGAGAGGCTAAACCCTAGAAGCTAGCCTATGGTATGATTGTTGTTGTCCTACGGACTAAAACCCTCCGGTTTATATAGACACCGGAGGGGCTAGGGTTACACAAAGTCGGTTACAAGGGAGGAGATCTACATATCCGAATCGCCAAGCTCGCCTTCCACGCAAAGGAGAGTCCCATCCAGACATGGGACGAAGTCTTCAATCTTGTATCTTCATAGTCCAACAGTCCGGCCAAAGTATATAGTCCGGCTGTCCGAGGACCCCCTAATCCAGGACTCCCTCACCGCCAAGCCAAGGCGGGTGCCCCCTTTAGGGTTCCCCCCAGCCCTAGGCGCATGGGCCCTAGGGGGGGATGGCGCCCAGCCCACTTAGGGGCTGGTTCCCTTCCACATACAGCCCATAGGGCCCTCCGGGGCAGGTGGACCCTCCCGGTGGACCCCCGGAACCCCTTCGGTGGTCTTGGTACAATACCGATAAACCCCCGAACACTTCCGGTGACCGTATGATGACTTCCCATATATAAATCTTCACCTCCTGACCATTTCGGAACTCCTCGTGACGTCTGGGATCTCATCCGGGACTCCGAACAACATTCGGTAACTGCATACTATTTCCCATAACAACTCTAGCGTCACCGAACCTTAAGTGTGTAGACCCTACAGGTTCGGGAATCATGCAGACATGACCGAGACGTCTCTACGGCCAATAACCAACAACGGGATCTGGATACCCATCTTGGTTCCCACATATTCCACGATGATCTCATCGGATGAACCACGATGTCGGGGATTCAATCAATCCCATATACAATTCCCTTTGTCTACTGGTATGATACTTGCCCGAGATTCGATCGTCGGTATCCCTATACCTTGTTCAATCTCTTTACTCGTTCCCTGACACATCATCCCGTGATCAACTCCTTGATCACAATGAGCTCATTATTATGATGTCTTACTGAGTGGGCCCAGAGATACCTCTCCGTCACACGGAGTGACAAATCCCAGTCTCGATTCGTGCCAACTCAACAGACACTTTCGGAGATACCCGTAGTGTGCCTTTATAGCCACCCAGTTACGTTTTGACGTTTGGCACACCCAAAGTATTCCTACGGCATCCGGGAGTTGCACAATCTCATGGTCTAAGGAAATGATACTTGACATTAGAAAAGCTTTAGCAGACGAACTACACAATCTTGTGCTATGCTTAGGATTGGGTCTTGTCCATCACATCATTCTCCTAATGATGTGATCCCATTATCAAAGACATCTAATGTCCATGGTCAGGAAACCGTAACCATCTATTGATCAACGAGCTAGTCAACTAGAGGCTCACTAGGGACATGTTGTGGTCTATGTATTCACACATGTATTACGATTTCCGGATAACACAATTATAGCATGAACAATAGAAAATTATCATGAACAAGGAAATATAATAATAACCATTTTATTATTGCCTCTAGGGCATATTTCCGACATATCCTATGAAGACGCACTTCTCCGATTTGGGTTCAAACTTATCAGGCTGAAGCTTTTTCACATAAGCATCGCAACCCCAAACTTTAAGACACAACAGATTAGGTTTCTTGCTAAACCACAGTTCATACAGTGTCGTCTCAACGGATTTAGATGGTGCCCTATTTAACGTGAATGTAGTTGTAGCTAATGCATAACCCCAAAACGAAAGTGGTAAATCGGTAAGAGACATCATAGATCGCACCATATCTAATAAAGCACGGGTACGACGTTCGGACACACCATTACGTTGTGGTGTTCCAGGTGGCTTGAGTTGTGAAACTATTCCACATTGTTTTAAATGAAGGCCAAACTCGTAACTCAAATATTCGCGTCCGCGATCAGATCGTAGAAACTTTATTTTCTTGTTAAGATGATTTTCCACTTCACTCTGAAATTCTTTGAACTTTTCAAATGTTTCAGACTTGTGTTTCATTAAGTAGATATACCCATATCTGCTCGAATCATCTGTGAAGGTTAGAAAATAACGATACCCGCCGCGAGCCTCAACACTCATCGGACTGCATACATCGGTATGTATTATTTCTAATAAGTGAGCGGCTCGCTCCATTGTTCCGAAGAATGGAGTCTTAGTCATCTTGCCTATGAGGCATGGTTCGCAAGTATCAAATGATTCATAATCAAGTGATTCCAAAATTCCATCCGCATGGAGTTTCTTCATGTGATTTACACCAGTATGACCTAAATGGTAGTGCCACAAATATGTTGCACTATCATTATCAACTTTGCATCTTTTGGCATCAATATTATGGATATATGTATTACTACGATCGAGATTCAATAAACCATTTATATTGAGTGTATGACCATAGAAGGTTTTATTCATGGAAACAGAATAACAATTATTCTTTGACTTAAATGAATAACCATATTGCAATAAACATGATCCAATCATATTCATGCTCAACGTAAACACCAAATAACATTTATTTTAGGTTCAACACTAATCTCGAAGGTAAAGGGAGTGTGCGATGGTGATCTTATCAACCTTGGAATCACTTCCAACACACATCGTCACCTCACCCTTAACTAGTATTTGTTCATTTTGCAACTCCTTTTTCGAGTTACAAATCTTAGCAACTGAACCGGTATCAAATACCTAGGGGACACTAGTAAAGTACACATCAATAACATGTATATCACATATACCTTTGTTCATTTTGCCATCCTTCTTATCTGCTAAGTTTTTGGGGCAGTTCCGCTTTCAGTGACCATTTCCTTTGCAGTAGAAGCACTAAGTTTCAGGTTTGGGTCTAGCTTTTGGCTTCTTCACGGGAGTGGAAACTTGCTTGCCATTCTTCTTTAAGTTCCCTTTCTTTCCTTGCCCTTTTTCTTGAAACTAGTAGTCTTGTTAACCATCAAGACTTGATGCTATTTCTTGATTTCTACCTTCGCTGATTTCAGCATCGTGAAGAGCTTGGGAATCGTTTTCGTCATCCCCTGCATATTATAGTTCATCATGAAGTTCTAGTAACTTGGTGATAGTGACTAGAGAAATCTGTCAATCACTATCTTATCTAGAAAATTAACTCCCACTTGATTCAAGTGATTGTAGTACCCAGATATTCTGAGCACATGCTCACTAGCTAAGCTATTCTCCTCCATCTTGTAGGCAAAGCACTAGTCAGAGGTCTCATACCTCTAGACATGGGCATGAGTCTGAAATACCAATTTCAACTCTTGGAACATCTCATATGCTCCGTGGCGTTCAAAACATTTTTGAAGTCCCAGGTCTAAGCCCTAAAGCATGGTGCACTAGACTATCAAGTAGTCATCATACCGAGCTTTGTCAAATGTTCATAACGTCTACATCTGCTCCTGCAATAGGTTTGTCACCTAGCGGTTCATCAAGGACATAATTCTTCTGTGCAGCAATGAGGATAATCCTCAGATCATGGACCCAGTCCGCATCATTGCTACTATCATCTTTCTACTTTTCTCAAGGTACATATCAAAAAAATATAGGAGCTATATCGCGAGCTATTGATCTACAACATAGATATGCAATACTATCAAGACTAAGTTCATGATAAATTTAAGTTCAATTAATCATATTACTTAAGAACTCCCACTTAGATAGACATCCCTCTAGTCATCTAAATGATCACGTGATCCATATCAACTAAACCATGTCCGATCATCACGTGAGATGGAGTAGTTTTCAATGGTGAACATCTCTATGTTGATCATATCTACTATGTGATTCACGTTCGACCTTTCGGTCTCAGTGTTCCGAGGCCATATCTGCATATGCTAGGCTCGTCAAGTTTAACCCGAGTATTCTACACGTGCAAAACTGTCTTACACACGTTGTATGTGAACGTAGAGCTTATCACACCTGATCATCACGTGGTGTATCGGCACAACGAACTGTAACAACGGTGCATACTCAGGGAGAACACCTATACCTTGAAATTTAATGAGGGGTCATCTTACAATGCTACCACCGTACTAAGCAAAATAAGATGCATAAAAGATAAACATCACATGCAATCAAAATATGTGACATGATATGGCCATCATCATCTTGTGCCTTTGATCTCCATCTCCAAAGCACCGTCATGATCTCCATCGTCACCATCTTGACACCTTGATCTCCATCGTAGCGTCGTTGTCGTCTCGCCAACTATTGCTTCTACAACTATCGCTACCTCATAGTGATAAAGTAAAGCAATTGCATGGCAATTGTATTCCATACAATAAAGAGACAACCATAAGGCTCCTGCCAGTTGCTGATAACTTTTACAAAACATGATCATCTCATACAATAACTTATATCACATCATGTCTTGACCATATCACATCACAACATGCCCTACAAAAACAAGTTAGACGTCCTCTACTTTGTTGTTGCAAGTTTTACGTGGCTGCTATGGGCTTCTAGCAAGAACCATTCTTACCTATGCATCAAAACCACACAAAAATCGTCAAGTGTGCTGTTTTAACCTTCAACAAGGACCGGCTATAGTCAAATTCGATTCAACTAAATTTGGAGAAACAGACACCCGCCAGCCACCTTTATGCAAAACAAGTTGCATGTCTGTCGGTGGAACCGGTCTCATGGATGTGGTCATGTAAGGTTGGTCCGGGCCGCTTCATCCAACAATACCGCCGAATCAAAATAAGACATTGGTGGTAAGAAGTATGACTATTATTGCCAACAACTCTTTGTGTTCTACTCGTGCATATCATCTACGCATAGACCTGGCTCGGATGCCACTGTTGGGGAATGTAGCATGCAATTTCAAAAAATTCCTACGATCACGCAAGATCTATCTAGGAGATGCATAGCAACGAGAGGGGGAGAGTGTGTCCATGTACCCTCGTAGACCGAAAGCGAAAGCGTTAGGTTAACACGGTTGATGTAGTCGAACGTCTTCATGATCCAACCGATCTAGTACCGAACGTACATCACCTCCGAGTTCAGCACACATTCAGCTCGATGACGTCCCTTGAACTCTTGATCCAGCAGAGGGTCGAGGGAGAGTTTTGTTAGCACGACGGCATGGTGATGGTGATGGTGATGTGATCCATGCAGGGCTTCGCCTAAGCACTACGACGCTATGACCGGAGGAGTAAACTATGGAGGGGGCACCGCACATGGCTAAGAGAACAACGGTTATGCTATGGGGTGCCCCCTACCCCCGTATATAAAGGAGCGGAGGAGGAGGTGGCCGGCCAGGAGGGCCACGCCATGGGGGGAGTCCTACTAGGATTGCACTCCTAGTAGGATTCGTCCCCCCTCTTTTCCTTTTTCATCGGAGGGGGAAAGGAAGGAGAGGGAGAGGGAGAAGGAAAGGGAGGCGCCGCCACTCCCCTAGTCCAATTCGGACTCCCATGGGGGGGGGCCCACCCCTTCCGGGCTCCCCTCTCTCTCCACTAAGGCCCATGTAGGCCCAATATTTCCCCCGGGGGGTTTCAGTAATCCGGTAAAATACCCGAACCACCCGAAACCATTACGATGTCCAAATACCACCTTCCAATATATCAATATTTACCTCTCGACCATTTTGAGACTCCTCGTTAATTCTGTGAACTCATCCGGTACTCAGAACAAACTTCGGTCACCAAAACACATAACTCATAATACAAATCATCATCGGACGTTAAGCGTGCGGACCCTACGGGTTTGAGAACTATGTAGACATGACCGAGACACATCTCCGATCAATAAGCAATAGCGGAACCTGGATGCTCATATTGGTTCCTACATATTCTACGAAGATCTTTATCGGTCAAACCGCAATAAGAGCATACATTATTCCCTTTGTCATCGGTATGTTACTTGCCCGAGATTCGATCGTCGGTATCATCATACCTAGGTCAATCTCATTACCGGCAAGTCTCCTTACTCGTTCCGTAATCCATCATCCCGTAACTAACTCATTAGTCACATTGCTTGCAAGGCTTATAGTGATGTGCATTACCGAGAGGGCCTAGAGATACCTCTCTGATACTTGGAGTGACAAATCCTAATCTTGATCTATGCCAACCCAACAAACACCTTCGGAGCATATTTATAATCACCCAGTTACGTTGTGACGTTTGATAGCACACAAGATGTTCCTCCAGTATTCGGGAGTTGCACAATCTCATAGTCAGAGGAATATGTATAAGTCATGAAAAAAGCAATAGCAATAAAACTTAACCATCACATCATTCTATAATGATATGATCCCGTTCATCAAATGACAACACATGTCTATGGTCAGGAAACTTAACCATCTTTGATTAACGAGCTAGTCAAGTAGAGGCAAACTAGGGACACTCTGTTTTTTCTATGTATTCACACATGTACTAGGTTTCTGGTTAATACAATTCTAGAATGAATAATAAACATTTATCATGATATAAGGAAATATAAATAACAACTTTATTATTGCCTCTAGGGCATATTTCCTTCATCTATCACACCCGATCATCATGTGGTGTCTCAACACGACGAACTGTCGCAACAGTGCATACTCAGGGAGAACACTTATACCTTGAAATTTTAGTTAAGGGATCATCTTATAATGCTACCGCTGTTGTTGGGGATATAACTATTAGGTATGACCCGCCCAGGAGGGGCCGGGTTATACCAATGGCGGTTCATCAATTGGAAGCCCATGAAGTTGTTGAAGATGGCGGTTCATGAAGCAGACTTATTAAAGGGCCCAAAGCCCAAAGGCGGTTTAAGGTCCATAGGTGTAAACCGCCATATATGTATGACTTGTATTGTAAGGCAAGTGTAATTAGTCACCGGGCCGGACACGTTGTTTATGAGCCGACCGGGACTCTGTAAGCCGTTGGGCGTCAACCTGTGTGTATAAAGGGACGACCCGGCGGCGGCTTAGGGCAAGAGGCAACACATCGAGAACTAGGTCAAGCGTATCCACTCCCTGGTAATCGAGACATAAGCAATCCCACTTCAAACTGGATTAGGCTTTACCTTCACCACAAGGGGCCGAACCAGTATAAAATCTTTGTGTCCTTTGCCCCGTTTAACCCCTTTAAGCTAACCCTGTTGCGATGACTCCACGACTAAGTCCTTTTGCTAGGACATCTGCCGTGACAAATCCATGACAGTTGGCGCCCACCGTGGGGCCAGCACACGGTGGTTTCGAGTTCTTACATGGCAAATTTGAAGGGATCGGGCCGGATGACCAAGAGTCGTCGCGGCAAGCTCTACATCGACGATGCAGGCTGGGGCCCCGAGGCCGGCTCAATCGAGTACGGGTACCGGGTCCCCTTCGGCGGAATTCACGTCTTCATCGGCAAGATCGGCGAACCGGGCCCTGAGCTAGACATCTGCACCGACCTCATCAAGACGGCTCAGCGTGCACGACCCGCCCGGGTGCAACCCGCCGTGAAGCACGCCTTCGTCGGATTCATCCATGGGGCGGAATTTGAGGAAGGGTTCGTATCTGGCGGTGAGACGGCCATCTATTCTGATGGTGAGTTGTCCACGGGCGAGATTACTTCATTGTATCAACTGCAAGACGGCAGGCTTGGGGGCTGTTCCGATGTTGATAGTATTCCTGTGACGCCCGGATAATCAAGCTACCGTAATCCCCTATTAATGATGCCTTGTCATAAAAGATTACTGTTGCTAATCTCACTTAGATTCAAAACCGGTTTAAATTCAAATTAAATTACAAGTCAAATAATTATTAGTTCGAACAGTAAAACAAAAAAGTTCGTTATGTCCCAAATATTCTCTAAGAAATTTTCATGAATTAACAAACATCATTTGATTATTTTAAATGCCCTTAAGGTATTTAAAGTTGGACCAGCAGCACTTAAGTGAGCCATTTAAATTCAAGGCTACTTTTGAACAACTCCATTTGGCCCCAAACCTTTTGTGCAACCCTATAATGCTGTCTATTATTTATATGCCAAATATCATAATTAAACAAAGATCATTGGATAGCAAAACAAAATAGAAAACATTAGTTAAGCCAAATACAAAAAAAGAGGAAAGAAAGAAGTGCTACTGTAACTTGGCCTGACCGAAGCCACAGTGCGGCCCAGCCCACCTAGCAGGCCTTCTCCTTTCTCGCTACAGGATGGGGAGGCAGGGGAGGTCGTGGAACACATCCACGGTGCCATGGAGGTGGATGGACACCACTTGCCCCTCCCCAACCCTACTTAGGTGTTCCCCCGAAATCCTAGCTCGCCCTCTCCCATTCCCCTTTGGTCCCCATCGTCCCCCCTCTCCTGTGGGTCGATTTTTAGATCGCAAGCTCACGCGGTCACCACTTCCTCGCCTTCGTTGACGCGTCCACCGACCTCTCCGGCGGGTGGGAGCACGTCCTGGACGTTCGTCGCGCTCGTCCGCGTCCGTTCCGAGCATCGGAGCTAGGAGGGGAGCTGCGTAGCCATCGCCATCAACCTCGTCTTCTCTGCTTCGGCCATCGCATGTCGTCGTCGTCGACCTCACCGGCCTCCTCGAGCATGGCGTCGGACCCGCAGTGAGCCTCTCCACCGGTTTCCCCCCTTCCCGTCCTTGATCTATCCTCGTAGACGCCGTAGGCCGTCGTCGCCGACCTCGCGCTCACCATGTGTTGTCTCCGCCCCACGGACCTCCCTGGCCGCGCCCCCTGCCCATGGCCACGCCCGGCCCGCACCCTGGGCTTCCCTAACCGTGCCTTGCTGTGCGCCCAGCCCGCACGCCGGCCGTTCCCTGCTCACACGCCCATGCCCGCGTGCCTCCCGCGGGAACTGCTGCTGCGCTAACACTGCTGTTGCCCGCGCTGCTGTGGCTTGGTACTGTCGCCGGAGGCTGCTCGCTTGGCCGCGCCCGCGCACGCGCGCACCCGCTGCCGCTCGCGCCCGAGCGCTCCGGCTCGCCTCGCCTCTCCCGCCTCCTCCAATTGCGTCGACGCCCTGCTCCTCTGCCGCTGCAGCCATCCAACACCACCCGCTGCCCCCGCTGCATAGCCTCCCCCCGCCTAGCGACGCCCCCGCCCCGCTCGCCAGCCATGCGCGCGCCGCCCTCCGTCAGCGCCGCCCGCCGCTCCCCAACCCCCGCGGCCGCGCGCTCCGGCACCCGACGCGCCTTGCCCGGGTTCGCCCCGACGGGCAACCCCGCCCACAGCCCCGTTAACCCGCACGCCCGGTTGGCCCTATGGGCCACAACCCAGTGGGGGCCCCCCACGCCCCTGTCCAAAAAAAGAAAAAAGATTTAATATATATATATATAATTAACTAATTAATTGATGGTTTAATTAAATTAATTAATTAGGTTTAACTAAACTAATTACTAGTTAGTCTAATTAGTCATCTGATTAGTTGGTGTGTGTATGACAGACGGGTCCCACTACCCTGTTTGACCAGTTAACGGTCTGTGTTGACCGCTGACGTCAAGATGACGTCATGCTAGTGTAATAACTCATTTTAGATTTAATAATAAATTCAGAAAATGTTCAAATCTTTGAAAATTCATAGAAAATAATCTGTAACTCGGATGAAAAAGTTTTGTACATGAAAGTTGCTTAGAACGACGAGACGAGTCTGAATACGCCGCCCGTTCGTCCGCCGCACATCCCTAACACTGGGGATACTTTCCCGTGTTGGGTTTCGTAGTAATTTCAAAAAATTTCCTACGCACACGCAAGATCATGTGATGCATAGCAACAAGAGGGGAGAGTGTTGTCTACGTACCCAACGCAGACCGACTGCGGAAGCGCTGACACGACGTAGAGGAAGTAGTCGTACGTGTTCACGATCCAACCGATCAAGCACCGAAACTACGGCACCTCCGAGTTCGAGCACACATTCAGCTCGATGACGATCCCCGGACTCCGATCCAGCAAAGTGTCGGGGAAGAGTTTTGTCAGCACAACGGCGTGGTGACGATCTTGATGTACTACAGCAGCAGGGCTTCGCCTAAACTCCGCTACAGTATTATCGAGGTATATGGTGGCAGGGGGCACCGCACACGGCTAAGGAATAGATCACGTGGATCAACTTGTGTGTTCTAGGGTGCCTCTACCTCAGTATATAAAGGAGCCAAGGGGGGAGGGGGGCGCCGGCCAGGGAGAGAGGCGCAGGAGGAGTCCTACTCCTTCCGGGAGTAGGACTCCCCCCCCCCAATCCTATTCCAACTAGGATTCCCAAGGGGGGAAAGAGAGAGAGGGGGGCCAGCCACCTTCTCCTAGTCCTAATAGGACTAGGGGAGGGGGAAGTGGCGCAGCCACCTTGGGCTGTCCCTTTCTCCTTTCCACTAAGGCCCATGAAGGCCCATATGGCTCCCGGGGGGTTCCGGTAACCTCCCGGTAACCCGGTAAAATCCCGATTTCACCCGGAACACTTCCGATGTCCAAACATAGGCTTCCAATATATCAATCTTTACGTCTTGACCATTTCGAGACTCCTCGTCATGTCCGTGATCACATCCGGGACTCCGAACAACCTTCGGTACATCAAAATGCATAAACTCATAATATAACTGTCATCGTAACCTTAAGCGTGCGGACCCTACGGGTTCGAGAACAATGTAGACATGACCGAGACACATCTCCGGTCAATAACCAATAGCGGGACCTGGATGCCCATATTGGCTCCTACATATTCTACGAAGATCTTTATCGGTCAGACCGCATAACAACATACGTTGTTCCCTTTGTCATCGGTATGTTACTTGCCCGAGATTCGATCGTCGGTATCCAATACCTAGTTCAATCTCGTTACAGGCAAGTCTCTTTACTCGTTCCGTAATACATCATCTCACAACTAACTCATTAGTTGTAATGCTTGCAAGGCTTATGTGATGTGCATTACCGAGAGGGCCCAGAGATACCTCTCCGACAATCGGAGTGACAAATCCTAATCTCAAAATACGCCAACCCAACATCTACCTTTGGAGACACCTGTAATGCTCCTTTATAATCACCCAGTTACGTTGTGACGTTTGGTAGCACCCAAAGTGTTCCTCCGGCAAACGGGAGTTGCATAATCTCATAGTCATAGGAACATGTATAAGTCATGAAGAAAGCAATAGCAACATACTAAATGATCGGGTGCTAAGCTAATGGAATGGGTCATGTCAATCAGATCATTCAACTAATGATGTGACCTCGTTAATCAAACAACAACTCATTGTTCATGGTCAGGAAACATAACCATCTTTGATTAACGAGCTAGTCAAGTAGAGGCATACTAGTGACACTTTGTTTGTCTATGTATTCACACATGTATTATGTTTCCGGTTAATACAATTCTAGCATGAATAATAAACATTTATCATGATTATAAGGAAATAAATAATAACTTTATTATTGCCTCTAGGGCATATTTCCTTCATCCCGGTTGTTTCCCCCCTTCGTCGGTATCACCTCGTACCGCGTTAGGGCACACCTAGCACCGCGTATTGCCCTGTTATGCTTTGTGATGATTTGTTTGCTCTGTTATTTATTGTGTTCCCCCCGTTACTTCTTTTCGGTAAACCCCGAGACCGCTGCCGTTACCCCCGAGATCGACTACATCAACGACCACCCCTCCTTCTTGCCAGAGCAACCAGGCAAGCCCCCCCCCCTTGATCACCAGATATCGCCTACTCTTCTATGTACTGCTTGCATTAGAGTAGTGTAGCATGTTACTGCTTTCCGTTAATCCTATCCTGATGCATAGCCTATCATTGTTGCTACAGTTATTGATACCTTACCTGCAATCCTAAATGCTTAGTATAGGATGCTAGTTTATCATCATTGGCCCTACATTCTTGTCCATCTGCCATGCTATACTATCGGGCCATGATCACTCGGGAGGTGATCACAGGTATATACTTATATACATAATGTATGATACTTGCGGTGACTAAAGTCGGGTCGGCTCGTTGAGTACCCGCAAGTGATTCCGATGTTGGGGACTGAAGGGGCAGGTGGTTCCATCCAGGTAGTGGTGGGCCTGGGTTCCCGACGGCCCCCAACTGTTACTTTGTGGCGGAGCGACAGGGCAGGTTGAGACCACCTAGGAGAGAGGTGGGCCTGGCCCTGGTCGGCGTCCATTGTTACTTCAAAATAACACGCTTAACGAGATCTTAGTATTTGATCTGAGTCTGGCCACTGGCCTATATGCACTAACCAACTACGCGGGAACAGTTATGGGCACTCGATGTCGTGGTATCAGCCGAAGCCTTCATGACGTCAGTGACTGAGCGGCGCGCGCCGGGTTGGACTAGAACGCCTGCTCTTGTATAAGGGAGGCTAGGTCTGCTCGCCGGCCGCGTATGCAACGTGCAGGTATGCAATGGGCGATGGGCCCAGACCCCTGCGCCATAGGATTTAGACCGGCGTGCTGAACTCTCTGTTGTGCCTAGGTGGGGCTGCGATGTGTTGATCTTCTGAGGTCGGGCATGACCCAGAAAAGTGTGTCCGGACAAAGGGGATTGAGCGTGTTGGGAAATGTGGTGCACCCCTGCAGGGAAGTTTATCTATTCGAATAGTCGTGTCCCTCGGTAAAAGGATGACCCGGAGTTGTACCTTGACCTTATGACAACTAGAACCAGATACTTAATTAAACACACACTTCCAAGTGCCATATACAACCGGTGATCGCTCTCTCACAGGGCCACGAGGGGAGGATCACCGGGTAGGATTATGCTATGCGATGATACTTGGTGAACTTACCATCTACTCTCTTCTACATGCTGCAAGATGGAGGCTGCCAGAAGCGTAGTCTTCGATAGGACTAGCTATCCCCCTCTTATTCTGGCATTCTGTAGTTCAGTCCACATATGCTAACCCTTTTCCATTTGATACCAATGCATACATATGTAGTGTAGCTCCTTGCTTGCGAGTACTTTGGATGAGTACTCACGGTTGCTTTGCTCCCCCCTTTTCCCTTTTCTATACCTGATTGTTGCGACCAGACGTTGGAGTCCAGGAGCCAGACGCCACTGTCGATGACGACTGCTACTACTCAGGAGGTGCCTACTACTACGTGCAGGCCGCTGACGACGACCAGGAGTAGTTTAGGAGGATCCCAGGCAGGAGGCCTGCACCTCTTTCGACATGTATCCCAGTTTGTGCTAGCCTTCTTAAGGCAAACTTGTTTAACTTATGTCTGTAATCAGATGTTGTTGCTTCCGCTAACTCGTCTATGATCGATCTCTTGTATTCGAGCCCTCGAGGCCCCTGCTTGTAATATGATGCTTGTATGACTTATTTTATTTGTAGAGTTGTGTTGTGATATCTTCCCGTGAGTCCCTGATCTTGATCGTACACGTTTGCGTGTATGATTTGTGTACGATTGAATCGGGGGCGTCACAAGTTGGTATTAGAGCCAACTGCCTGTAGGAATCCCCCTTCCACACTCCTTGGTCGAAGTTGAGTCTAGACATTGCAAAACTTTTTACTAACATGGTTGTGTGTCTTACGGGCCCACGTCGCCATTTGGGTGGTATTAGGATCTTTTACTCCTTGTCTATACTCTAGGACTCTGATCTCTCTTCTATTCAGGTTAAATGATTTTACTAAATATGACTTTAGGTTCTCGTAACTACTTCTCCCGGAGAGTCCCTTATCACAGATGATCGCCTACTGCACCGGAAGATTTTGAAGATACTCTTTGATCATTCCCGAGACCCTTGTGCCCTCTGCCTTTTCAATTCCCTATTACCGATATATCCATATGGATAACGACATACACTTGTTGTTCATACAATTACTTTGAGTTTCTCATGTTATTACAAGATGCATCGAATTGCTCTCTGATTCTTAAGAATCCCTTGTACCACTGCCTTATAGTTCCTTGCCGCAGAAATACCCATACGGATAATTCCTCGCACTTATCGAGTATCCACTCATTATCAGTTGTTCTTGTGTTCCGCAAAAGACTTCGAAATACTATTTGATCTTTCGAAAATCCTCAACATCCTGTTGTTCTGGGAATTCTTGCATACTTACATTCCGGTTAATTCCATTGGTTTAGCAATTCACTTTAAAAACCTTTGTGATTGTCATTCCGATCCTTTTGATTCAACATGTGTGTGAATGCACACAATCATCAGTTGTTCCCTGGAATTTATCCTTCCGATTCAGACGTCATTTCGGACATGAGCTGGATCTCGACCCATCAAATTGCGCTATTCAGCTTATCCATCCCTAATCAGAGCATTGCTTCTGATCCCTTGTCTTGGAATTCATAATTCCTTGGCATTTGAGCTTTGAGTTAGTCAGTTGTTTCTATAATCCGATGCACTTGCATTCCTTCTTCCTTTGATAGAGTACCGATACTCACATCAGCTCCGTTGTATACCACCAGACCTCTTGTTGGATTATTATTTGACAATGTCCTTCATATTCAAATAACCTTGTGAGCCTTTCCACGAATATATAAAGCCTTTGGTAAATTATATCCTCTGCTTTCTCAACCATGCTCGGTTTTCGAGCTGGTGGTATTTACTATTGAAGCTTGTGGTATATGGTTCCATGATACCCTGACGGGTTGAACCTATGCCTTCCTTAATATGTGTGAACTCAAAAGTTTTCACGAGTCATACTCTTCTGGTATTTTGCTAGATAAAATTTCAACACTACAACTTCTTCGAAAGTGAGAGGTGAATGGAAGGTTATACATTGAAGAAGTGGGAGTCGACCTTGAACTTTGTGTTCATGCCCATGGACACAATGTAGATCCTACCATAGAAGCTTCTTGTAATAATAACTATTTCGTTGATATAATATAGTTTGGTATCTGTGAATTGATCCTATGCAATCGTGGTTCGGACCATATTTTCTCTTTGATCCCATTTCTTGGACAAGTTAAATCACTTGTATTTTGCAAGTCAATACACCAGTCCAACCTCTACTTTGATCTACTGTCGAGTATTACCCTCTGGTATCTTGAGAATATCTAAGAACCGTGTTGCATCTTATGAGTCTTCATCAGCTATTATTTCTCACTGATTCCAATTTTTCATGGGTTCTGAGTTGTTAGTCGCTCAAGGACACCGGTAAGTGAACCGATTCCGCACTCTGGTTCGATAACTCTAAGTAATCTTCGTTGCTTACGAGTTTAATAATCCTTCAAGTCATTCCTAGCCTGATCAGCTATATCATTATTGTGCTAAGTTTCAACTGGGCTACCTGGTCCTTCTTCCTGGAGCACAATTTTCGACGATGAGCTAAGCTTACGTCGATCTTCCTCGTCATGTCATTTCGCCTTGAATAGAAAACTTGGTTTGGAGTTTGTGTCATACCCTTGGTTCCAATAACCTTTCGATTCACCATTCATTTGACTCGATGTCATCACCGATCAATTACATCTTCATGAAATATCTCGACAAAATTTGTTGTGATCATCATCAACATTTTGACTCCTTCCAGGATATCAATCAAATTCTTGATGAGAAATACCATCCTTGTCCCTCGATGAATTATATTATCATTGACGACATCATTGCCTTCCCTCCGGCACAAACTTGATCATGCTATGGAGCTCCTTGCTATCCAGCTTAAGTTATGTCATACCTTGGAGCACTATCGTATTTTATGTCAAGAATGTTGCGAGAAATTCACCACCCTTAAGAATTCTTGCTACAAGTGATACTTATTACCATCACCATTCTTTTCTTGGTCCCCGTGTTGTTTCTAACTGGAATATCGACAAATGGTCTGTGATGTGTAAATTCTAAACTTCTAGCAACCTTATTGCTTTGAAGTTAATGGTCGATAGTTTCATTCTAAGTCTATTGCTTATTGAATCATCATTCGAACATTGATCGTGCTACCTAGTCTAGATTTGCGGGTGCACCTTTCTATCGTTGTTCAATTGTGTATGTTTCCCTCGAGCCTACATCATTATATCATTTGATATTTGATCTGACTAATGTTATCTCCTTGTTCACATAGTTGTGGAAATCCACCTTTTGAAAATCTCAATGAATTTTCGCTGAGCCAATCAGCCACCTCCTCACCTCTCCTTGATTTAATGATGAACTCTTGTTTCGGAACTCGCTCCCATAGTCCATTTCCCGAGAATCTTACAATGTCATCCCAACAATTTGTGTTGCACCTTTCTACTCAGGCATCCTGAATCTGAGTTATCCTAACACCAATCAGATCTGAATCTCGGTCAGATATGATGGTTGGAACATAATTCCAAGAGTTATAACATTGTTCTTATCTGACCCGGTGAGGTGATGTCGTGCCTAGCACATCTAGCCGGAGGCCCTACTGTTATAGATTCCTTTTCAACAAGGCTATCCTTTCTTCCATGAGGAAATTGTAAGACTTATTCTACAAGCCGTTCCTGATGGATCCTTTGTGTTTCCAAAGTCTGATCTTCATCTGATGACCATATCAATGCTATCTCGATGCATGTCTATGGTACTCCAATTTTCAACAAGAACATTTGAAGCCCAATGCTAAATTTTTCCTGCTCAATTATCCAAACACCGTTGTATGGGTAATGTCAGGAAATTTCTCTCCCCGTACCTAAAGAGTTTTCTACATTATATCCTGTCATGGATATCATGCTCTACTTGACCTTGGGAAGGATATACCCCTAAATTATATGTTTAAACACATTTTCCTTTCCATTGTTCTGTTTAATCTGATAATCGTATCTTCCTTTCCATTGGTTGGTTTAACGTTGCTTGTGGTCTATAAGATCTAAGCAGTAATATTCTCCTGCTTATGTGAACATCTCGGTGTACAATCCTGTCAGCAAGACCCTGTTACTATTGTTGATGACATTCCGATAGCCATCGATGGACGAGAACCTTGCCTATTGGTCCGCCTCGTTCAACGAGCAGGAAAATGGTTCTCTTCGTCCCTCGCCCTTGGTACCGACGTTGTTGCCGACATAACTGGCAATCTACCCTCTGACATGCCTTGCTATCATGAACATGCAAATTGTCACCGCTCCTCCTACTTTTAACCCACATGGTGGGCCCATAACCCACAGTTCCACATGATCGAAACCTGAATCCCCAGTACACCCCAGCTCCTAAAGGTTATTCCTCATGCTTGGCTTCGTATGTAATTCACGAGCCACCTTACAAGAAATCATCAATTCTGGTATCAGACTAATACTTATTCCGTTACTCTAAAATCCTTTCACACTCTGTTTTAGGCAACGAACGATTGGCCACCTGAAACTTCTTACCGTACCTTCTTGTTCGGCTCTCAATGTGTTCCATTTGAACAATTCGAGAGTTACTCATGTGATCATTCATGGGATAAATCCCAGATGATTTCCCCTGATAGCATTCTATCGTTGTCGGGCTGCCCCTTTCTTATTGGTAAGTACGATGGAGTTCACCAAGAAAGGCTGATGACTTATCCTGATAACCCGAAGCTAAGGAATGACGACATCAACGGAAGCGGTCAACTTCTTTGAGAAGAGCAACCACGACCGAGAAGATTCGTTAGAATTTCGCAACCTAATCTCTTCCCCCTTACTCCCCCTCCTAAATCTCGGGACAAGATTTCTTGTAGTGGAGGAGAATTGTGACGCCCAGATAATCAAGCTACCGTAATCCCGTATTAATGATGCCTTGTCATCAAAGATTACTGTTGCTAATCTCACTTAGATTCAAAACCGGTTTAAATTCAAATTAAATTACAAGTCAAATACTTATTTGTTCGAACAGTAAAACAAAAATGTTCGTTATGTCCCAAATATTCTCTAAGAAATTTTCATGAATTAACAAACATCATTTGATTATTTTAAATGCCCTTAAGGTATTTAAAGTTGGACCAGCAGCACTTAAGTGAGCCATTTAAATTCAAGGCTACTTTTGAACAACTCCATTTGGCCCCAAACCTTTTGTGCAACCCTGTGATACTGTCTATTATTTATATGCCAAATCTCATAATTAAACAAGATCGTTGGCCAGCAAAACAAAATAGAAAACATTAGTTAAGACAAATACAAAAAAAGATTTAAGAAAGAAGTGCTATTGTAACTCGGCCTGACCGAAGCCACAGTGCGGCCCAGCCCACCTAGCAGGCCTTCTCCTTTCTCGCTACAGGATGGGGAGGCAGGGGCATTCCCTAAACGGCGCCTGTTGCGCCCGTTACAGGCATGGGCGCAACGGGCGCACACCCCCCGCCGCGCACTGGGCCGGCCCATTTTCGTGTTTTTATTTTGTGTCTTAACAAGCAAAAAAGTTCGCTGCCAGGATTCGAACCACCTACCTTGCACATCAAGGACCGCTAGTTTAACCACGCGACCACACAGCGGAATTTGGTTACGTTCTAGTCTTTTCCTCTAGTATTCGTTCTTCTTCCTTTTTAAATTTTTCGTTTTCTTTTTTCTCTTCATCTTGGCATGATGAATTTGTTCGCAAATACATGAACATTTTCTTCAAATCGATCAACTTTTTTCAAAATCCATGAACTTTTTTTAAAATTTTGATGAACTTTTATTAAAATTCGATGAACTATTTTTGCAATTTGATGAACTTTTTCCGAATTTCAATGAACTTTTTTAATGTCGATGAACTTTTTTCAGATTTGATGTTTTTTTTATTTCGATGAACTTTTTTCACCTTTTGTAAACTTTTTTCTAAAACCGATGAACTTTTTTCAAATTTGTGACCTATTTTTGAAGATTGATGAACTTTTTTCAAAATCGATGAACCTTTTTTGAATTTTGATGAACTTTTTCCGAATTTCAACGAACTTTTTTAATGTCGATGAACTCTTTTCAGATTTGATGTTTTTTTCCATTTCAATGAACTTTTTTACCTTTTTGTGAACTTTTTTCCAAAACCGATGAACTTTTTTCAAATTGGTGACCTATTTTTGAAGATTGATGAACTTTTTTCAAAATCGATGAACCTTTTTTGAATTTTGATGAACTTTTTTCAAAATCGATGAACCTTTTTGAATTTTGATGAACTTTTTTCAAAATCAATGAACCTTTTTTGAATTTTGATGAAATTGCTTCAAAATTGATGAACCTTTTTTGAATTTTGATGAAATTGTTTTCAAAACCGATGAACCTTTTTCAAAATCGGTGAACACTTTTCAAAATCGATGAACCTTTTTTGAATTTTGATGAACTTTTTTCAAATCTGTGAACTGTTTTCTTATGATTGGTGAACTATTTTTCAAAATCGATAGACATTTATCTCAAAATCGTGAACTCTTTTTCAAAATTTAGTATTTTTTTCAAAACAAATGAGCTTTTCTGTAATTCATCGATTTTTTTCCAAAATGTATTCAAAAATATTAAAAATCAAAGCGCTACAGTGAATGTTTATGTACAATTAATTACGCGAGTACAAATGTATTAATAAAGTTCGCCCAGGTTTTCAGTAGCGCAAAGTGGGTGAGGTGGTTAACCTGGCCCGTTCGCTGTTTTCTTGGCGCGAGTTCGAATCTCGCTGGGAACAATTTTGCGGTTGTTTTTTTTTTCGCGCTACCCCTATGATTGTATTTCGCTGGGCCGGCCCACTCGCAACTCCTTCGGGCGCCAGTACCAGAAACCGGCGCTGAGAGCGCCGGTTAGGAGCTCCCGGCAGGGGGAGGGCGTAGCACACATCCACGGTGCCATGGAGGTGGATGGCCACCACGTGCCCCTCCCCAACCCTACTTAGGTGTTCCCCCGAAACCCTAGCTCGCCCTCTCCCATTCCCCTTGGATCCCCATCGCCCCCCTCTCCTGTGGGTCGATTTTGAGATCGCAAGCTCACGCATTCACCATTTCCTCGCCATCGTTGACGCGTCCACCGACCTCTCCGGCGGGCGGGAGCACGTCCTGGATCTTCGTCGCGCTCGTCCGCGTCCGTTCCGAGCATCGGAGCTAGGAGGGGAGCTGCGTAGCCATCGCCATCAACCTCGTCTTCTCTGCTTCGGCCATCGCATGTCGTCGCCGTCGATCTACACCACCGCGACCTCACCGGCCTCCTCGAGCACGCCATCGGACCCGCAGTGAGCCTCTCCGCCGGTTTTCCCTCTTCCCGTCCTCGATCTATCCTCGTAGACGCCGTAGGCCGCCGTCGTCGACCTCGAGCTCACCATGTGTTGTCTCCGCCCCACGGACCTCCCTGGATGCGCCCCCTGCCCGTGGCCGCGCCCGGCCCGCACCCTGGGCTTCCCTAACTGCGCCTTGCTGCGCGCCCAGCCCGCACGCCGGCCGCTCCCTGCTCGCGCGCCCGCGCCCGCGTGCCTCCCGCAGGAACTGCTGCTGTGCTAATACTGCTGCTGCCCGCGCTGTTGCGGCTTGCTGCCGTCGCCGGAGGCTGCTCGCTTGGCCGCGCCCGTGCACGCGCGCTCCCGCTGCCGCTTGCGCCCGAGCGCTCCGGCTCGCCTCGCCTCCTCCTTGTGGTGCCCGCCTCCTCCAACCGCGCCGGCGCCCTGCTCCTCTGCCGCCGCAGCCATCCAGCACCACCCGCTGCCTCCGCTGCATAGCCCCGCCGCCTAGCGCCGCCCCGCCCCGCTCTCCTGCCACGCGCGCGCTGCCCTCTGCCGGCGCCGCCCGCTGCTCCCCAACCCCCGCGGTCGCGCGCTCCGGCACCCGGCACGCCTTGCCCGGGTTCGCCCCGACGAGCAACCCCGCCCACAGCCCCGTTAACCCGCACGCCCGGTTGGCCTTATGGGCCACAACCCAGTGGTCCTCCCACGCCCCTGTCCAAAAAAAAAAAAGATTTAATATATATATATAATGAACTAATTAATTAATGGTTTAATTAATTTAATTAATTAGGTTTAACTAAACTAATTACTAGTTAGTCTAATTAGTCATCTAATTAGTTGGTGTGTGTATGACAGACGGGCCCCACAACCCTGTTTGACCAGTCAACGCTCTGTGTTGACCGCTGATGTCATGATGACGTCATGTTGGTGTAATAACTCCATTTTAGATTTAATAATAAATTCAGAAAATGTTCAAATCTTTGAAAATTCATAGAAAATAATCCGTAACTCGGATGAAAAAGTTTTGTACGTGAAAGTTGCTCAGAACGACGTGACGAATCTAAATACGCCGCCCGTTCGTCCGCCACACATCTCTAGCATAGCGAGTATGCAACAATCCCTCTCCGTTTTATCTGTTCAAAAATGCCTAACACCGGGGATACTTTCCCGGTTGTTTCCCCCCTTCGTCGGTATCACCTCGTACCGCGTTAGGGCACACCTAGCACCGCGTATTGCCCTGTTATGCTTTGTGATGCTTTGTTTGCTCTATTATTTATTGTGTTCCCCCCGTTACTTCTTTCCGGTAGACCCCGAGACCGCTATCGTTACCCCCGAGATCGACTACATCGACGACCACCCCTCCTTCTTGCTAGAGCAACCAGGCAAGCCCCCCTCCTTGATCACCAGATATCGCCTACTCTTCTCTCTACTGCTTGCATTAGAGTAGAGTAGTGTAGCATGTTACTGCGTTCCGTTAATCTTATCCTGATGCATAGCCTGACATTGTTGCTACAGTTATTGATACCTTACCTGCAATTCTAAATGCTTAGTATAGGATGCTAGTTTATCATCAGTGGCCCTACAATCTTGTCCGTCTGCCATGCTATACTATCGGGCCTTGATCACTCGGGAGGTGATCACGGGTATATACTTATATACATAATATATGATACTTGCGGTGACTAAAGTCGGGTCGGCTCGTTGAGTACCCGCAAGTGATTCCGATGTTGGGAGCTGAAGGGGCAGGTGGTTCCATCTAGGTAGTGGTGGGCCTGGGTTCCCGACGGCCCCCAACTGTTACTTTGTAGCTGAGCAACATGGCAAGTTGAGACCACCTAGGAGAGAGGTGTGCCTGGCCCTGGTCGGCGTCCGCTGTTACTTCAAAATAACACGCTTAACGAGATCTTGGTATTTGATCTGAGTCTGGTGTCGGTGTCAAAACCGGCGGATCTCGGGTAGGGGGTCCCGAACTGTGCGTCCAAATCGGATGGTAACACGAAGCAGGGGACACGATGTTTACCCAGGTTCGGGCCCTCTTGATGGAGGTAATACCCTACGTCCTGCTTGATTGTTCTTGATGATATGAGTATTACAAGAGTTGATCTACCACGAGATCGTAGAGGCTAAACCCTAGAAGCTAGCCTATGGTATGATTGTATGTTGTCCTATGGACTAAACCCTCCGGTTTATATAGACATCGGAGGGGGCTAGGGTTACACAGAGTCGGTTACGAGGGAGGAGATCTACATATCCTTATTGCCTAGCTTGCTGTGACGCCCGGATAGTTACGCTACAGTAATTCTCTGCTAATAATGCCACCTCACTTCAATTACTATCGCTAATCTCGTGTTAGTTCGAAACCGATTCAAATTCAAATTCAATTAAAGGCTGATAATAAAAGTTTTCAAACAATGAAACCAAAATGTTCAAGGTGGGTCAAATAAATCATGTGTAAATACGATGGAGAAAGCACACCTTTATAAAATGTTTAAACACTCTAATGAATAAAATAGTAACAGTAATAATTATTTAAATGCTTTCAAAATGTTAAACAATTTCAAAACTATTTTGCTTCGATGCTAAGTGGTTTGTGGCTGTGGCTTAGCTTGCAACCTCTATTTTCTTGCCACTGTAGTATTTTACTAAAATGAGAAATAAAAGAAAACAAATAAACAGAAACTATAAAAGAAAATAAGGTTTAAAAAAATGGAAAGCCCCAGGCCAACAGGGCCATCCGGCCCAACTCCTCCCTGGCCCAACCGGCCTCCCATATCCCCCCCACCCTAGCAAACCCTAACCCAACCACCCGCACTCCCCCCCATGCCGTTCCCCCCCTCCCGATCCAATCTGGATCGGGGACGAGACCCCCACTCGCCCCACCCCGCTCGCTCCCCTCGTTCCCCTCCACCTCGCGCCGCACGCACGCATCGTGCCTGGCGGAAGAGATCCCCGCGCCCGATCCACCCACCAACCCTCACCGCCCCCTCTCCCCGATCTGGACGCGCCCCCGACCCCGTCGTCATCGCCGACGCCAGGCGCCGCCTCGCCTGCGCTGCCCCACCATCGCCGCCCTGCGCCGGACCGACCATCGCCACCGACCGGGACGACCACGCCGGACGCCATCGCCGCTCCTCCCCTGCGTCGCCGCGTCCCCGTCCTCCTCCCCAAAGGCTCCACCGAGCCTCGCCGACCCTCGTCTCTGCAACGTCGGTGAGGCACCGTCCTCTCCTCCTCCCGCCCGCGTGCTCGAACCCCGGTGCCACGCACCGCGTGTCCCGGTCTTGCTGCTCTTCCTCCTGCCGCACGCGCTCACCACGCGCTCCAGATGATCCCATACCGCGCGCTCACGAACGCGACCTTCTCCCCGCGCCGCGACTGGACCGGCGCCCCCTGCACGCGCCCGTGCGCGCCCACCCGCGCCCACGGCCATCGCTGCCGGATGCCCGCGCCCGAGACGGTGCTCTGCCCGCTCCTGCTCACGGCCTCCTTGCCCCGCTCCCTCGACCATCCCACGCCCCGTGCCCCTGCTCCACGGCTGCTGCTGCCTCCTCTACCCACCGCAATCGCCGTGCCGCTACCTCCCCAGGTCGCCGTGGCCTCGCCTGTGCTGCTTCCTCGCCGCCCCGCGCCTGGCCGGCGCCGTGGCCACCGGCCTCCCCCTGCACCGCCCCCCCTGCCGGGTCCGCCCGCACTGGCGTGCACTCGAACGAATGGGTGCTGGACACCCATTGCGCCCATCTCCACCCCAGCACCCGTTAGCCCGAACCGCTGTGGCCCCTTTGGCCCAATGACACAGGGGCCCACGCCCTAGAACTTTATTAAAAAAAGAAGAATTAAAAATAAATAAATAAATAATAATTACATTAATTAATTAATCAATAAGTGAATTAATTAAGTTAATTAATCATGTTTAATTAATCTAATTAACTAGTTAGTTTAATTAAATAGTAATTAGTTTAACTAAGACCTAATTAACCTAAACAGTGTATGACAGGTGGGTCCCACTAGACCCACATGTCAGTTTGACCCAGTCAACTCTGTTGACTGCTGACGTCAGCATGACATCATGCTGATGTCATTAATTTATTTTTGAATTAATTTAAATAATTAATTAAATACCAGAAATTAATAAAATCTTTAGAAAATCATATCTTTTAATCCGTAACTCGGATTAAAATATTTTCAACATGAAAGTTGCTCAGAACGACGAGACGAACCCGGATACGCAGCCCGTTCATCCGCCACACACCCCTAACATATCAAACTCGCAACTTTCCCCCTCCGGCTCCTCTGCCCGAAAACGCGAAACACCGGGGATTCTTTCCCGAATGTTCCCCCCCTTCACCGGTATCACCTCATACTGCGTTAGGGCACCCCTAGCACCGATACTTGTCATGCCATGCATCGCTATGCATCTGTTTGCTTACGTATTTATTGTTTCTTCCCCCTCTTCTCTCGCTAGACACTGAGACCGACGCCGCTGCTACCCAGTACGACTACGGAGTTGACGACCCCTCTCTCTTGCCAGAGCAACCAGGCAAGCCCCCCCTTTTGATCACCAGATATCGCCTACTCTTCTCTATACTGCTTGCATTAGAGTAGTGTAGCATGTTACTGCTTCCCGTTATTCCTATCCTGATGCATAGCCTGTCCTAGCTACTACTGATGTTACCATTACCTGCTATCCTACTGCTTAGTATAGGATGCTAGTGTTCCATTAGTGGCCCTACACTCTTGTCCGTCTGCCATGCTATACTACTGGGTCGTGATCACTTCGGGAGGTGATCACAGGCATATACAATATACTTTACACAGTTACCTTACCTGTGATACTGTGCGGAGTTGGGGGCTGAAGGGGCAGGTGGCTCCATCCAGGTAGTGGTGGGCCTGGGTTCCCGACGGCCCCTGACTGTTACTTTGAGGCGGAGCGACAGGGCAGGTTGAGACCACCTAGGAGAGAGGTGGGCCTGGCCCTGGTCGGCGTTCGCAGATACTTAACACGTTTAACGAGATCTTGGTATTTGATCTGAGTCTGGCTACTGGCCTATACGCACTAACCATCTACGCGGGGACAGTTATGGGCACTCGACGTCGTGGTATCAGCCGAAGCCTTCGTGACGTCAGCGACTGAGTGGCGCGCGCCGGATTGGACCGTAAGCCTGCTCTTGTATTAAGGGGGCTAGTTCTGCTTCCGGCCGCGTTCGCAACGTGCAGGTGTGCAAAGGGCGATGGGCCCAGACCCCTGCGCCATAGGATTTAGACCGGCGTGCTGACCTCTCTGTTGTGCCTAGGTAGGGCTGCGACGTGTTGATCTTCCGAGGCCGGGCATGACCCAGGAAAGTGTGTCCGGCCAAATGGGATCGAGCGTGTTGGGTTATGTGGTGCACCCCTGCAGGGAAGTTAATCTATTCGAATAGCCGTGATCTTTGGTAACAGGACGACTTGGAGTTGTACCTTGACCTTATGACAACTAGAACTGGATACTTAATAAAACACACCCTTCCAAGTGCCAGATACAACCGGTGGTCGCTCTCTCATAGGGCGACGAGGGGAGGATCATCGGTTAGGATTATGCTATGCGATGCTACTTGGAGGATTTCAGTCTACTCTCTTCTACATGCTGCAAGACGGAGGCTGCCAGAAGCGTAGTCTTCAAAAGGACTAGCTATCCCCCTCTTATTCCGGCTTTCTGCAGTCCAGTCCACATATAATAGCCTTATTCCAGTTGATACCAATGCATACATATGTAGTGTAGCTCCTTGCTTGCGAGTACTTTGGATGAGTACTCACGGTTGCTTTCTCCCTCTTTTCCCCTATCCCTTCTACCTGGTTGTCGCAACCAGATGTTGGAGCCCAGGAGCCAGACGCCACCTTCGACGACGACTCCTACTACACCGGAGGTGCCTACTACTATGTGCTGCCCGCTGACGACGACCAGGAGTAGTTAGGAGGATCCCAGGCAGGAGGCCTCCGCCTCTTTCGATCTGTATCCCAGTTTGTGCTAGCCTTCTTAAGGAAAACTTGTTTAACTTATGTCTGTACTCAGATATTGTTGCTTCCGCTGACTCGTCTATGATCGAGCTCTTGTATTCGAGCCCTCGAGGCCCCTGGCTTGTAATATGATGCTTGTATGACTTATTTTTATTTGTAGAGTTGTGTTGTGATATCTTCCCGTGAGTCCCTAATCTTGATCGTACACGTTTGCGTGTATGATTAGTGTACGGTCAAATCGGGGGCGTCACAAGTTGGTATCAGAGCCAACTGCCTGTAGGAATCCCCCTTCCACACTCCTTGGCTGAAGTTGAGTCTAGGCATTGCAAAAACTTTTACTAACATGGCTGTGTGCCTTACGGGCCCACGTCGCCATTGGGTGGTATTAGGATATTTTACTCCTTGTCTACAATCTGGGACTCTGATCTCTCTTCTATTCGGGTCAAATGATTTTGCTAAAATCTAACTCTAGGTTCTCGTTACCACTTCCTGCCGAAGCGCCCTTTCATTACGGATGATCGACTGCTTCAACAGAAGATTCTGACAATACTTTCCGATATTCTCTCGAGACCTTGTGCCTGTTGCTTTTGCAATTCCCTACCACCGAAAAATCCCTATGGATAAATACTTGCACCTGTTGTTCTTACTTTTATTCCCAGTTGGTCTTGTTATTACAAGATACCTCGAAATACTCGTCGTTGTTTCGATAATCCTTTGAGCTTACTGCCTTGCTGTTCTTTGTCACCTGAATACCCCTACGGATAATTCTCGCACTTATCGAGTATCCGCTCATCCCCCAGTTGTTCATGTGTTTCACAATGGTCTTCGAAATACTATTCGATCCTCCAAAACTCCTTAGTAGCTTATTGCTCTACAATACTTGTCTGCTTGCATGATGGATGCTTTCCATATGTCTAAGAATATTCGTTAGTATCCTTAGGCATCGTCATTTTGATCCCTTTGATTCAACATGAGTGCGAATACACACAACCATCAGTTGATCCTTTTAAATTATCTTTCCGGCTTAGACGTCAGTTTAAACATGAGCTGGTTCTCAACAAATCCAATTGCCGTCGATTGTACCCCTAAGGCTATTCTACTTGCCAATCCCTAATCAGAACATTGCTTCCGATCCCTTGATTTGAAAATCATAATTCCTTTGCATTTGAGCTCTGGATTAGTCAGTTGTTTCCATAATCCAATGCCTTTGCATTGTTACTTCCTCTGGTTGTGTGCCGATGCTCACATCAGCTCTGTTATGGACCGGCAGATCCTTCAATGGATTTTATCCGACAACATCCTTCATATTCAATAACCATGTGAGCCTTCCCTCGGATACATAATGCCTTTGGTAAATTGTATCATCTACTTGCTCAACCTTGCTCTACTTTCGAGCTTGTGATACTTACTCTTGAAACTTGTGGTATATGTTTCTAAGAAGCCCCTATGGGTTGAACATATGCCTTCTCTAAACCGTGTCAACTCGAAAGTTTTCACGAGCCTTACACTTCTGGTATTATGCCAGGTAAAATTTCAACACTACAACTTCTTCGAAAGTGAGAAGTGAATGAAAGGTTATGCATTGGAGAAGTGGGAGTCGACCTTGAGCTTTGTGTTCATGCCCATGGACACGATGTAGATCTTATCATTAAAGCTTCTCTTAAATTAATTATTCCTTTGGTATAAGTTCACCTTATATCTGGGATCTAGCCTTTTGCAATCGTGGTTCCGACCATGTTCTCCTTTAAATACCATTTCGCGTGCAAGTTTAAGCGCTTGTCTTCTGTAGGGCAATACCCCAGTCCAACCTCTACTTTGACTGTCATCGAGTATTACCCCTCTGGTATCTCGAGATTATCACGGGACTACATAACTTCTTATGAGTTCTTCATCAACTATTATTCTTGCCGATTCCAGTGCCCCCTCGAGATATGAGTTACTAGTCACTCTAGAACACCGATAAGTGAATCGATTCAGCACTCCGATTCAATAACTCTAAGTAATTTTCGTGGCTTATGAGTTTAATAATCCTTCAAGTCATTCCTAGCCTGATTGGCTATATCATTATCGTGCTAAAATTTAACTGTGCCACCTGTTCCTTATTACCGGAGCACATCTTTCGACAATAAGCTAAGCTTACGTCGATTTCCTTGTCCTATCATTTCACCTTGAACAGAAAGCTTGATTTCGAGTTTGTGTTGTACCCATGTTCCAATAACCTTCCGTTTCATCATTCCTTTGACTTGTTGTCGTCGCTGATTGATTACATCTTCAAGAAAACTTTCGACAAATGTGTCGTGATCATCCTCAACGTAATGAGATCTTCCATGATATCAATCGACTTCCCGATGAGAAATACCATCCTTACCCCTCGATGATTTGTGTTACCATCAACAACACCCTTACCGTTCTTTCATCACAAACTCGTTCTGTTATTGATGCAACCTGCTATCCAGCTTACATTATATTCTACCTTGAAGTATTACTATCTTTTATGTCAAGGATGTTGTGAGACTTGCTCCACCTCATAACAATTCTTGATACGGTGATACTTATCGCCGTATCCCTTTGTTTCTTGGTCCCCGTGTTGATTCTAACCGGGATGCAGTCAACGGAACTACTGTGATTCTGCACTTCTAGCAACCCTAATGCTTTGATATTAATGGTCGATATTTCATTTTTGACCATTGGTTATTGAATCACCATTCTAAATATTGATCATGCTACCTAAGCCCATTTTCGGGTGCACCTTTTAAGCAATGTTTAACTGTGTATGTTTTCCTCAAGCATACATCATTATATCATTAGATCTGACTAATGTTATCTCCTTGTTCACATAATTGTGGAAACCACATTTTGGAAGTCTCGACGAATTGTCGCTGAGTCCATCAGCCACCTTCTCATCCTCTCCTTGGTTTAATGATGAACTCTTGTTTCGGAACTCGCTTCCGTAGATTAATTCCTGAGAATCTTACAATGTCATCGCAACAAATTGTGTTGCACCTTTCTTCTTAGGCATCCCGAGTCTGAGTTATCCTGACAGCAATCAGATCTGAATCTCGGTCAGATATGATGGTTGGAACATTTTTCCAAGAGTCATAACATTGTTCCTTATATGACCCGGTAAGGTGATGTCATCCTAGCACACCTGGCCGGAGGACCTATTGTTATAGTTTCCTTTTCTGCGGGGTTATCCATTCTTCCATGAGGAAATTGTAAGACTTATTCTACAAGTTGTTCCTGATGAATCCTTCGTGTATCCAAAGTCTGACCTTTGCTTGAATACCATGTCAATGCTATCTCGAAGCATGTCTATGGTACTCCGATTTTCAGCAAGAACATTTTTAGCCCAATGCTGAATGCTTCTTGCTCAATTACCCAAACACCATTGTTTGGGTAATGTCATGGAATTGCTCTCCCTTTACCTAAATGATTTTCTACTTTATATCCTGTCTTGGATATCATCCTCTGCTTGACTTTAGGAAGGGTATACCCCTGATATATGTGTTTAAACACATTTTCCTTTCCATTGTTTTGTTCAAACTTTCTTATAATCTACTTAACTGAGCCGTGGTAATTCCCTGCTTAGGTAAGCACCTCGTGGTACAACTCTGCCAGTAAGACCCTATTACTATAATTGATGACATTTCGGTAGCCACCGATGGACGAGAACTTTGCCTAATGGTCCGCCTCGTTCAACGAGCAGGAAAATGGTTCTCTTCGTCCCTCGCCCTTGGTACCGACGTTGTTTTCGACATAACTAATGGGCTACCCTCTAACATGCCTTGCTATCATGACCGTGCAAGATGTCACCACTCCTTCTACCTTTATCCCGTATGGTGGGCCCATAACCCACAGTTTCACAGGATCGAAACCTGACTCTCCTGTACACCCCCGATTTCCAAAGTTACTCCTCGCTCGTGGCCTCGTATGTAATTCACGAGCCACCTTCAGGTCTGATATCGGACACAATAATTATTCTGTTGCTTTGAAGCCCCTTTTACCTTCTATCTAGGCATTGAATGATTGCCTGGCTGCTTGAAACTTCTTATTGTACCTTCCAACTTTACTCTCGATGTGTTTTGTTTGTTCAACTCGAGAGATACTCGTGTGTTCATTCCTGGGATAACCCCATATGATTTCCCCTTATACCATTCTATCGTTGTAGGGCAGCCCCTTACCTATTCGTAAGTACGACAGAATTTCCGAAGAAAGGAGGACGACTTCATCATAATGACCTGGGTTAGAGGAATGAAGACATCAATTTATTGGACCGGCCTCTTCGAGAAGAGCAAGCCAGGGTAAGAAGACCCGCTAGATTCGTTACCAAACCTTTCCCCCTTTCACTACCTCTTAAATCTCGGGACGAGATTTCTTGTAGTGGAGGAGAATTGTGACGCCCGGATAGTTACGCTACAGTAATTCTCTGCTAATGATGCCACGTCACTTCAATTACTATCGCTAATCTCGTGTTAGTTCGAAACCGATTCAAATTCAAATTCGATTAAAGGCAGATAATAAAAGTTTTCAAACAATGAAACCAAAATGTTCAAGGTGGGTCAGATAAATCATGTGTAAATACGATGGAGAAAGCACACCTTTATAAAATGTTTAAACACTCTAAAATGAATAAAATAGTAACAATAATAATTATTTAAATGCTTTCAAAATGTTAAACAATTTCAAAACTATTTTGCTTCGATGCTAAGTGGTTTGTGGCTGTGGCTTAGCTTGCAACCTCTATTTTCTTGCCACTGTAGTATTTTACTAAAATGAGAATTAAAAATAAATAAATAATAATTACATTAATTAATTAATTAATCAATAAGTAAATTAATTAAGTTAATTAATCATGTTTAATTAATCTAATTAACTAGTTAGTTTAATTAAATAGTAATTAGTTTAACTAAGACCTAATTAACCTAAACAGTGTATGACAGGTGGGTCCCACTAGACCCACATGTCAGTTTGACCCAGTCAACTCTGTTGACTGCTGACGTCAGCATGACATCATGCTGATGTCATTAATTTATTTTTGAATTAATTTAAATAATTAATTAAATACCAAAAATTAATAAAATCTTTAGAAAATCATATCTTTTAATCCGTAACTCGGATTAAAATATTTTCAACATGAAAGTTGCTCAGAACGACGAGACGAACCCGGATACGCAGCCCGTTCATCCGCCACACACCCCTAACATATCAAACTCGCAACTTTCCCCCTCCGGCTCCTCTGCCCGAAAACGCGAAACACCGGGGATTCTTTCCCGAATGTTCCCCCCTTCAACGGTATCACCTCATACTGCGTTAGGGCACCCCTAGCACCGATACTTGTCATGCCATGCATCGCTATGCATCTGTTTGCTTACGTATTTATTGTTTCTTCCCCCTCTTCTCTCGCTAGACACTGAGACCGACGTCGCTGCTACCCAGTACGACTATGGAGTTGACGACCCCTCTCTCTTGCCAGAGCAACCAGGCAAGCCCCCCCTTTTGATCACCAGATATCGCCTACTCTTCTCTATACTGCTTGCATTAGAGTAGTGTAGCATGTTACTGCTTTCCGTTATTCCTATCCTGATGCATAGCCTGTCCTTGCTACTACTGATGTTACCATTACCTGCTATCCTACTGCTTAGTATAGGATGCTAGTGTTCCATCAGTGGCCCTACACTCTTGTCCGTCTGCCATGCTATACTACTGGGCCATGATCACTTCGGGAGGTGATCACGGGCATATACAATATACTTTACACAGTTACCTTACCTGTGATACTGTGCGGAGTTGGGGGCTGAAGGGGCAGGTGGCTCCATCCAGGTAGTGGTGGGCCTGGGTTCCCGACGGCCCCTGACTGTTACTTTGAGGCGGAGCGACAGGGCAGGTTGAGACCACCTAGGAGAGAGGTGGGCCTGGCCCTGGTCGGCGTTCGCAGATACTTAACACGTTTAACGAGATCTTGGTATTTGATCTGAGTCTGGCTACTGGCCTATACGCACTAACCATCTACGCGGGGACAGTTATGGGCACTCGACGTCGTGGTATCAGCCGAAGCCTTCGTGACGTCAGCGACTGAGTGGCGCGCGCCGGATTGGACCGTAAGCCTGCTCTTGTATTAAGGGGGCTAGTTCTGCTTCCGGCCGCGTTCGCAACGTGCAGGTGTGCAAAGGGCGATGGGCCCAGACCCCTGCGCCATAGGATTTAGACCGGCGTGCTGACCTCTCTGTTGTGCCTAGGTAGGGCTGCGACGTGTTGATCTTCCGAGGCCGGGCATGACCCAGGAAAGTGTGTCCGGCCAAATGGGATCGAGCGTGTTGGGTTATGTGGTGCACCCCTGCAGGGAAGTTAATCTATTCGAATAGCCGTGATCTTTGGTAACAGGACGACTTGGAGTTGTACCTTGACCTTATGACAACTAGAACTGGATACTTAATAAAACACACCCTTCCAAGTGCCAGATACAACCGGTGGTCGCTCTCTCATAGGGCGACGAGGGGAGGATCATCGGTTAGGATTATGCTATGCGATGCTACTTGGAGGATTTCAGTCTACTCTCTTCTACATGCTGCAAGACGGAGGCTGCCAGAAGCGTAGTCTTCAAAAGGACTAGCTATCCCCCTCTTATTCCGGCTTTCTGCAGTCCAGTCCACATATAATAGCCTTATTCCAGTTGATACCAATGCATACATATGTAGTGTAGCTCCTTGCTTGCGAGTACTTTGGATGAGTACTCACGGTTGCTTTCTCCCTCTTTTCCCCTATCCCTTCTACCTGGTTGTCGCAACCAGATGTTGGAGCCCAGGAGCCAGACGCCACCTTCGACGACGACTCCTACTACACCGGAGGTGCCTACTACTATGTGCTGCCCGCTGACGACGACCAGGAGTAGTTAGGAGGATCCCAGGCAGGAGGCCTCCGCCTCTTTCGATCTGTATCCCAGTTTGTGCTAGCCTTCTTAAGGCAAACTTGTTTAACTTATGTCTGTACTCAGATATTGTTGCTTCCGCTGACTTGTCTATGATCGAGCTCTTGTATTCGAGCCCTCGAGGCCCCTGGCTTGTAATATGATGCTTGTATGACTTATTTTTATTTGTAGAGTTGTGTTGTGATATCTTCCCGTGAGTCCCTGATCTTGATCGTACACGTTTGCGTGTATGATTAGTGTACGGTCAAATCGGGGGCGTCACACTTGCCTTCCACACCAAGGAAAGTCCCATCCGGACACGGGATGAACTCTTCAATCTTGTATCTTCATGGTCCAACAGTCCGGCCAAAGGATATAGTCCGGCTATCCGGAGACCCCCTAATCCAGGACTCCCTCAGTAGTTCGTGAACCAGGCTTCAATGACGATGAGTCCGACGCGCAGTTTCGTCTTTGGCATTGCAAGGCGGTTTCCTCCTCCGAATACTCCATAGAAGATTTTGGACCCAAGGATAGTGTCCGGCCCTATAAAATAATTTCCACATACCACCATAGAGAGAATAATATTTCCACAAATCTAATCTGCTGACGTGTTTTGACAGCATGATGTTACGTCATGGCCCGGTCATTATTCGAACCGTTTTTCTCAAACAGCACCGCACATAACGTGAGGCGGTTTTCTTGACACGTCTTGTCAAAACAGAGATCGTGTCCCCCTTATTACGGGATTCTCATCAATACGAATGTGGGTAACCCACTCGTGCCCGTTGGTATGACTCCTTGATTTTAGGCAAGCCCCAAAACGGCCACGAGGAGGACGCTTGACATTCACCCTTTTTATAAAGAGGCCAAGACCCGTCCCTTTTTCCTCTCGCGCTCAATCGAATCCTGCCCCCACCTCAAGTTCCAACACCCCAGGCTCAGGTCAGGCGCTTCGGACCTTCAACCATGTCCGGATCCAACCTCCAAGGTCGGTGGATGCCTTCCTCTGTCACAGAGGAGGACATCAAGAAGCTGGGAGAGGCCAGATATCTGACCGCCGAAATCTCGCACAGGCTGCCCGCCCGAGGGCAGGTCATCCCCACTCCCGAACCCAACGAGAGTGTTGTGTTCATCTCTCACTTCCTCCGAGGACTAGGCCTCGCTCTGGACCCCTTTGTTAGGGTACTCATGTTCTCTTATGGGCTGGATTTCCACGATCTGGCCCCGGATTCCCTCCTTCACATCTCGTCGTTCATCGTCGTATGTGAGGCCTTCCTCCGCACTACCCCTCACTTCGGCCTGTGGCTCAAGACCTTCAATTTGAATCCGAAGATGATCGAGGGGCGGCATGCAGAGTGCGAAGGTGCCGTAATAAGCAAAAGCGCTGATGCTCCATGGCCAGAGAGTTCCTTCCCAGAGGTGTCTAGTTTGTGGCAGCGGGAGTGGTTTTATATCACAGCCCCCCAGAGTGCCAAGTGGGTAGCCGCCCCTGCCTTTTGCTCGGGCCCCCCACCACAACTGATGTCATGGATCAGCGAGGGGCTAAACTGGGGTCCAGTAAAGGATGTGCCGATATTGCAGAGTCGCATCCGAGATCTCATTGAGAGAGACGTCAACCTGGTCACGGTGATGCAGGTCATGCTAGTTCGCCAGGTCCCGCCTTGCAAACGTAGACCTCTCCGTTTGTGGGAGTTCAACCCGGAGGGACCGCGAATCATTCAGCACTTCCTCAGCATGATGCTCGAGGAGATGTACAAGTTGTTCTTCGGACCACAAATAAAGTGTCCGAACAGCACCGAGGATGCGGGTCTAAGCTGTAATCGCCCAGATACCCAAGTAAGTAATCCCGTGGCCGAACACGCTGTTTTTCTTATTTATCACAACATCACGCTGAAAAGTCGCTCTTTGACCAGGACTGGATAACAAAGGCGAAGATGATCAGGTGTCCGGCCCTCCTTCCCGAGGGCTTGGCCAATCCAGTATTAGACAGAATGCTGGAGCCGACGCCTTATCAGGTGCCCTCGAAGGAAGAGGAAGGGGGAATAAAGAGGCCGGAAGCGAGCCTCGCTCACTACTCGTCCCAACCAGGGGAACGAGCGCCTCCGCGAAGGAGGACAAGTAGGGAGAAGAATCTGACATTCCCTCTCCCCGGGGAAGGAAGAGGACCACCTCTGAATATCCGGAAACAGAGGTTTCCAAACGAGGGAAGAAGTCTTCACCAGAGGGTCCTGCCCCGGGGGATACCCTTGCCGCACAGTATCCGCAAGGGAATCAGCCCTCTACCGAGCTGTAAGTAATCAAAAAGTACTTAGTAGTGAAAATATCCTACCTTACTTCTGAAGACAATAACCAAAGCTTATATCTTGTAGTTCGGATTGTAGCCCTTCTCGACAGAGTTCGTCTTCGGGGGATCTTCTTCCGGAGATGATGGAGAGCAAAACACCTCCCCCTGCCACCCCACCTCATGAGGCGGGCGACCCTGAAGTGTCATCGCGGAGGGTTTCTCCTGATCCGCCAAGGCTAGGGGGTAATCCCTTGGCCACCCGGAGTCCTTAGTATTCGACTCCTAAAGAGAGCAACAGAAAGAGTCCGAAACCGTATAGTGTGCGGTCGGATGCACTGAAGGATCTTCTGGAGCAAGCGGCCATCTCAGAAGCACATCATACGCTAATGGGTACGGTAGTTGAAAGGATTTCATCCGCTGAAAGCGAATTGCATGAAGCTTTTATGATTCTGGTGAAAGGCTTTGAGATACGCTACATAGTGTATGTTTTTCACAGTACCGCACACGTTAGGTGTGCCCTATGCAGATAGAAGCCCCTGAGACTTTGGTTGTCGTCGAAAACGGCGGCAAACAGAGGATCATAGTCCCAGGTAATAACCAAACCGCCTTTATGTGCAGGTGGCTGAAGCTCTGGTGGCTAGCCGGACTGATGGGTTTACCAAGCTAAAGCGGCAACTTGATGGGGCAGATGCCGACATCGTGCTTGTCAACAAGCGGCTTGACGAGGCACAGGGTAAGTAATTTATCCTGTGATCAACGCATAGTAAGAGGAGCATGATGCCAGTATCTTTAATATGTTGTGACTGCAGATGGAGCTGCCACCGTGGAGACCCTTCGGGCAGAGCTTGCCCGAGCCAAGGAACAAGCAAGGAACATCGATGCGGCCGCTCTGAAGGCGGTCGAAGAGCTGAGGGCCGAACAGTCCGCGCATCGCCAGAGCAAGGAAAGGATAGCCAAGATGGCCATTGAGTTGAAAGATGCCGCTGACCGTTACCAGCTTCTTGAAGAAGAAAGCCGAGCGAGGGCGACGGACCTGGAAAAGGCCATGGTAGCAGCCAAGGAAGCCCGCTCTAAAATCAGAGCGACGAAGGAGGAGTTGCAGCAAGCTGCAGATATCGTGGCTGGGAAGCCCTTCTTGTTGCGGACTAAGTTCAGAGATCTGAAGTATGCTCCTCTTGATCAACTATGGAGTTCGGCGGATGCCTACGTGGATTTGGCGGCAAGTGCTGCTGATGCGGCCGAGTACTTCAAGGATCAAAAAGATCGCGAAGTGGAAAAGCTGTTCTGGTCACAGTTCCATGCTCCAATGCGTCCGCTGCTATTGAATGAGCGAATGGCCGAGTGGGCCGAGCTCCATAGGTTGTCCGGACTCGCCATGAGGTCTGTTGTGGATCATCTGTGGCCGGGAGGGCTAAGGCCGAATAGTTAGTTTAGTTTAGTGCAACAATTCCTTGGTGTTGTGCCGCACATCGATGCTATGAAGAGGTCGGCGTGCATAGAGGGTGTGCGGATGGCCTTTGCCAGTGTCAAGACATATTGGGCAGAGATGGAGGCCACCACTATTGCAACACATGGTTCGGCCATGGGACGAGTGGCTATCAAGCACTACTTTGAAGAAGTCCTTGATGGCGCTCGTTCGATAGAGGCTCAGTGCTCGAAGAACCTCATGTTCTAGTGACATGTACTCCCATTGTAAAAACAATGTTTTATTGAGTTATCAAGGCTGTGTTTATACTTTTGCCTGAAAGTATTATGATGCCTCCTGTGTGGCCGTTTATGTATGTATATAACCTGAAAGTTTTGCAGTCGTCAGCTTCCGCCCCCACGCATATAATGCGGGGGTATTCGCAAAAAATGCGTATTCACACTTGATCCAATGTCTTGGTCCATTAAGGAGGTGGTAGCGCAGCGAACGAGGCAATCGGACTATATTGCTTTAACACTTTCACTTAGCCATAGGAGTTTGACGGTGGGGCTACTATATAGCCCCTGGTACTTCTGCGCTCGTCCGAATACGGGGCGCATACGTACATGACCGGGAAACGGCCCTTCATTAATGCGGAGGAATCCCGAAGATTCCGCTGAGTCATCGAGTGGTTGACCAGTCTCGCGCTATATCATGACAGTCAGTTTTCGGCTTTCTCTACTAAGGTGCTCATCCGGATGAACCAGGGCACAATCGTAGTAGTTCTCCTAGTGCTACCTTAGCCGATATAGCGGAACGTAAGGTACCAAAACATGGGAGCTGGGCAAACCCAACATTTGACCAAAGACATGATTCGGAGCTGATGCATATAAGGCCAAACTCGCGACGCCGAACACTCCCTAAGGTATTCGGTCTTTATAACATATGCCGGGCTGAACAATGTCCTTAATAATAAACCCTGGGTGTCCAGGTACATGCAATATCCTGACGTGGCCACATGCCAATACGTCGGCATCCTTCTCGGTTGTATTGAGTATCCGGAGGATGTGAGCAACAAGAGACAGTAAAAAAGGTTGACGCAGGGTCTTAATCTAAAGAGAAACCTTTGAGCGGGTCCCTGCTGCACGTCTGCGCCTGTGTCTCCGTTGTGCCGTGTCCTGGACGGGTGTAGCATGATTGTCACCTGTAAAAGAAAAGAGCTTAGGTGAAAGTTGCCATGCCAGAAAATTGGTTATTATCAATAAACCATTAAAATTCAAGATAAGTCAAGTTGAGCCGGACTAGCCCTGATTACACGCGGGAAGCCCCTGGTACCGTCTAGGAGGGCTTGATCATCAAACCAATCTCATGTATATGTAGTGGTGTACCGGACTCGTCTAACCGTGTCCGTGGTCTTGACAACCTGTCATTTTTTCTGGTTGGTGAGGCCGTCTAGTGCTCAGCGGCTAAAGCCGCCGCACATTCTTCCGTGCGTAGAGCACGCTCAGTATTTCCGCTAACTGTGATGGTGCCACCTGGACCGGGCATCTTAAGCTTGAGAAAAGCGTAATGCGGGATTGCATTAAAACGAACGAAAGCCGCTCTTCCGAGTAGTGCCTGATAGCCACTTCAGAATGGAGCGATGTAGAAATTTAACCTTTCGCTTCGGAAGTTGTCAGAAGAACCGAATACAACCTCTAGTAATAGAGAGCCCGTGCAGCGGGCCTCTAGGCCTGGTATTACTCCCTTGAAGGTAGTAGTACGATGGCTTATTTTTGATGGGTCTATCCCCATTATGCGGACTGTGTCCTGATATATCAGGTTTAGACCACTGCCGCCGTCCATGAGGACTCGTGTGAGATGGTATCCGTTTATTATTGGGTCTAACACCAAGGCAGCCAATCCTTCGTGAAGGATGCTTGTCGCGTGATCCCCGTGATCAAAAGTGATTGGGCAGGCCAACCAGGGGTTGAACCTAGGGGTGACACGCTCTATGGCGCGTGTGTCTCGGAGTGCATGTTTGCTTTTCCTCTTCGTCACATGGATCATGTTGACTGTTTTAACCTCTAGAGGGAATTTTTTCTGTCCTCCGGTGCTTTGCTCGCGAGGCTCATCCTCGTCTTTGTTTGGTGTCTCCCCCACCCTTGTGTTCAGCGTTTAGCTTAGCGGCCTGCTTGAAGACCCAACATTCTCTGTGGGTGTGATTTGCAGGTTTATCGGGGGTGCCGTGAATCTGACATAGTTTGTCAAGAATCTTGTTTAGGCCAGACGGTCCGTCTCTGCTGCCTTTGAAAGGCCTTTTCTGCTGACCTGGTCGAGAGCCCCTGAATCCGGCGTTTACCGCCATATTATCTGGGCTAACTTCTTTATTTCGACGCTTTCTTTTATTGCGTCGTGGTTTTCCATTGCCATCCCTAACTTCGGATGTGCTTGGGTCGCTGGTGCTGCTGCGGGCTAACCAGCTATCTTCGCCCGCACAAAAGCGGGTCATGAGACTTGTTAGAGCTGCCATTGTTCTCGGTTTTTCTTGGCCGAGGTGTCTGGCGAGCCATTCGTCTCGGACGCTGTGTTTGAAAGCTGCTAAGGCTTCGGCGTCCAGACAGTCGATGATTTGGTTCTTCTTGGTGAGAAACCTGTTCCAAAGCTTTCGGGCGGACTCTCCGGAGTGTTGAATTATATGACTTAAATCGTCTACATCTGGAGGTCGGACGTAGGTCCCTTGAAAATTAGCCCGAAAAGCGTCCTCGAGCTCCTCCCAACTTCCAATTGAGTTTTCGGGGAGGCTTTTCAGCCAGTGCCGAGCTAGTCCTTTAAGCTTGAGGGGCAAGTATTTAATGGCATGGAGATCGTCTCCACGAGCCATATGGATATGGAGGATAAAGTTCTCAATCCAGACCCTAGGGTCTGTGGTCCCGTTGTACGCTTCTATGTTCACTGGTTTGAATCCTTTTGGGAATTCGTGGTCCAGCACCTCATCGGTGCAACATAGGGGGTGTGCGGCACCCCTGTACTTGGACGTACCGTGGTGTTTGGACGGTTGTAATATTCGGTTTTGATTTTGTGCCAGAGCGCGCTTCCTAGATCCATAGATGGATCTGGTCGTACCGAATTTTTGCTGCAAGTCCTCACGTAGATCGTGTATTGACTTATGTGCGACTTTGTGAGCCGCTCTATCACGGTCACAAGGTGGTGGATCCGGCTGGTTGGCCGTTTCATTATTTGGTTGCGTGGGCTTTAAGGCCTCGTCGTCGAATTCAGGTAACGGCTTGCGCTTTGTATAGCTCTTTCTATGGTAACTTCCACCATACTTTGCTTCGCTGTCGAGCACTTTGTTCCACCTGCTGTTGAGTGTGTTTTGTGCGGCCTTAAGCCTTTGCTTCTGCTTCTTCAGACTCCTTGTTGTGGCAATAAGCCTTCTGCGGAGGTTCTCTTGCTCCAAGTGCGTTTCCGGGATGATGTGTGCATCTTTGTCCGGACTGTTTTCCTCCCCAGATGGGGTTTGATGAGGGTTATCCTCGGCGTCGCTGTGTTTGGACATCGGATCCGTACTATGTTCGCCGCTTGCAGCTTCATCGTGCTCTGCCGTCGGGGCAATGTGGTCGTCGTTTCCTCTGGAGTCGACTGGAGTGTTATTTTCTCTTGCGTTGTTATCGCTGTTTTTGCTATGGCGGGACTTACAGTGGCACCGCTGAAGTCGGCGCTTGGGTTGCTTCTTGGAGGGGCCATCCTCAGCTATGTCTTCGCCATTGCCTTCTTTGGGTGTATCCACCATGTATATGTCATGTGATGAAGTGGCTGTCCGGCGCCCTGTGGGCGCTGGTTCCTGTTCGTCTCCTGCATCTTCGTCCATGCCGTCGATGTCTTCGGAGTCGAAGTTGAGCATGTCGGTTAAGTCGTCGAAAGTGGCTACTAAGTGGGTGGTGGGCGAGCAGCGAATTTTGTTCGTCGTCTGTATCCCATTCTAGCCGGACATAGTTCGGCAAGGTTCTCCTGACAGGGAGAGAGACTTTAATGAATTTAGCACATCACCGAAAGGCAAGTGCTGAAAGATATCCACAGAGGTGAACTCCATGATCGGCGCCCAGTCGGATTCGATGGGCACGGATGCGGGCGTCTCGGAGTCCGTGGCCAGAGACGAATCTAGTGGTTTGGCGATACGGCTCTCGTAAGGGGTAAAATCAGTATGCGGCTCCATCGCCACTGAGAGTGCGGCCTCCATGGCGGGGTCTATCACTCCGTCCTTGGATGGCGCAATTTGCTCCTGATCGAAGGCCGGAGTAGTTGCGGATGCGAACCCCCGAACACTATCGAACGGCAGAGTTACGTCGTGCTCGTCGTGACTGTGCGGCGCACCTGACACGGGCTCAAATCCATCGAAGATCAAGTCTCCGCGGATGTCGGTAGTGTAGTTTAAGTTTCCGAATCTGACCTGATGGCCAAGGGCGTAGCTCTCGATCTGCTCCAGATGGCCAAGCGAATTGGCCCGCAGTGTGAAGCCGCCGAATACAAAGATCTGTCCGAGGAGGAAAACCTCACACTGGACTGCATCGCTATCGATGATCGAAGGAGCCATCAAGCCTTATGGTGACGACACAGTGGAACTCTTAATGAAAGCACCAATGTCGGTGTCAAAACCGGTGGATCTCGGGTAGGGGGTCACGAACTGTGCGTCTAAAGCGGATGGTAACAGGAAGCAGGGGACACGATGTTTACCCAGGTTCGGGCCCTCTTGATGGAGGTAATACCCTACGTCCTGCTTGATTGTTCTTGATGATATGAGTATTACAAGAGTTGATCTACCACGCGATCGTAGAGGCTAAACCCTAGAAGCTAGCCTACGGTATGATTGTATGTTGTCCTACGGACTAAACCCTCCGGTTTATATAGACACCGGAGGGGGCTAGGGTTACACAGAGTCGGTTACAAGGGAGGAGATCTACATATCCGTATTGCCTAGCTTGCCTTCCACGCCAAGGAGAGTCCCATCCGGACACGGAACGAAGTCTTCAATCTTGTATCTTCATAGTCCAACAGTCCGGCCAAAGGATATAGTCCGGTTGTCCGGAGACCCCCTAATCCAGGACTCCCTCATCTGGCCACTGGCCTATATGCACTAACCAACTACGCGGGAACAGTTATGGGCACTCGACGTCATGGTATCAGCCGAAGCCTTCGTGACGTCAGCGACTGAGCGGCGCACGTCGGGTTGGACTGGAACGCCTGCTCTTGTATAAGGGAGGCTAGGTCTGCTCGCCGGCCGCGTACACAACGTGCAGGTGTGCAATGGGCGATGGGCCCAGACCCATGCGCCATAGGATTTAGACCGGCGTGCTGACCTCTCTGTTGTGCGTAGGTGGGGCTGTGACGTGTTGATCTTCCGAGGCCGGGCATGACCCAGAAAAGTGTGTCTGGACAAAGAGGATCGAGCGTGTTGGGAAATGTGGTGCACCCCTGCAGGGAAGTTTATCTATTCGAATAGTCGTTTCCCTCGGTAAAAGGATGACCCGGAGTTGTACCTTGACCTTATGACAACTAGAACTGGATACTTAATAAAACACACCCTTCCAAGTGCCAGATACAACCGGCGATCGCTCTCTCACGGGGCGACGAGGGGAGGATCACCGGGTAGGATTATGCTATGCGATGATACTTGGTGAACTTACCATCTACTCTCTTCTACATGCTGCAAGATGGAGGCTGCCAGAAGCGTAGTCTTCGATAGGACTAGCTATCCCCCTCTTATTCTGGCATTCTGTAGTCCAGTCCACATATGCTACCCCTTTACCATTTGATACCAATGCATACATATGTAATGTAGCTCCTTGCTTGCGAGTACTTTGGATGAGTACTCACGGTTGCTTTGCTCCCTCCTTTTTCCCCTTTCTATATCTGATTGTTGCGACCAGACGTTGGAGTCCAGGAGCCAAACGCCATTGTCGATGACGACTGCTACTACTCGGGAGGCGCCTACTACTACGAGCAGGCCGCTGACGACGACCTGGAGTAGTGTAGGAGGATCCCAGGCAGGAGGCCCGCACCTCTTTCGACATGTATCCTAGTTTGTGCTAGCCTTCTTAAGGCAAACTTGTTTAACTTATGTCTGTACTCAGATATTGTTGCTTCCGCTGACTCGTCTATGATCGAGCTCTTGTATTCGAGCCCTCGAGGCCCCTGGCTTGTAATATGATGCTTGTATGACTTATTTTATATGTAGAGTTGTGTTGTGATATCTTCCCGTGAGTCCCTGATCTTGATCGTACACGTTTTCGTGTATGATTAGTGTACGATTGAATCGGGGGCGTCACAATTCCGGACCCCTATGAGCCGCCGAACCGGGTCGCGATTTTCATGGCCGGTACATAGCCAGGGCAGACTTCTACGACTACAAGAACAATGATTTCCGGGTCAGTAACGGCGACGGCGGCTGGGGCAGGAGGCTTTGACAACATTGTTAGCAACAGAGGTTAATCCGGCAAATCAAGCTCAGCATAAGGCGGAAGTTGCAAAACTACGAGATGGGATAGCCCAAGCCAAGGAAGATCTGGCAGCTGAGGACGCGAGGATGACGGCGGAGCAAGCTGCTCTGGATGCTCAGGCACAACGGATCCAGGCTGACTCCTTCCGGCTCACGCTGGATCAGAACGTTTCAAATGAAGTCCTAAGGAGAAGACACCTGAGCCGTCTGCCTCCGGTTTACGAGGAAAGGAACCTCTTCAACACACCTGGTGCAGGGACCAGTGACCCGCCAGAGGTAAACCAGGCGGTAGCTAGACCTAGGGCTGGAGCGCCGGCTCAGCCACGCACGACGGATCCGCCTGATCTGAATAATATCCCGCCACAATATGTGCCGACGCCACCAGGTCATTATTCTAACCCTTTGGATAATATGATTGCTACGGCGACACAATTGGCGGCTCTCCCAGTTGAAGGCGAGTCTACAACTGCGATTGAAGCGCGGAGGGCTAGAGAGCTTCTTTAGACAACATTGGTATAGCAGGAGGCTTATTCTTATAGTCGTGGGAGGATCCACTCAACCCCTCGCCCAAGCCAGAGTTATAGCAGACACATTGACTCACCGGCCGTTTCAAGCAGTGACAGGCGCCATAACCAGCCTCGTGGACGTGACTCGGCGCGTGATGGTGCTCAGGATTTGATAGACCAGGGCAGAGCCCGTCGAGAGGCTGAGCTGGCGGCTCAGCAAGCGACTCATCAGCATCCTCCGGTTTATCCGACAACTTCGGTGGAGATAGGTGTAACCTCCAGAACCTTGGGAGTGCCATGTTTAGTTCTTGCTTTACATAACGTATGATTGCCCAAGGATTTCAAGGGTCCTCGTAAGGTGCCCAACTACATAGTTGATTTACCCCCTGAAGCATAGGTTGAGAGTTATGAGATGGCGATGGAGCTATTGGATGTCGACGATGCTGCATGTGCTAAGTACTTCACCATGATATTGGGAGGAACGGCCCGCACTTGGTTGAAGGGGCTGCCAGCCAACTCCATTGGGTCATGGGCTGAGTTAAAAGCCCGGTTTATCCAGAATTTTAAGGATACATGCAAGCAGCCTATGTCGATTGTAGATTTGGCCTCCTGTGCCCAAGAAGAGGGCGAGTCGACAACCCATTGGGTGCATCGGGTCTCAGCGATCCTGCTTCGGATCGCATCAATGCTGATTTGGCAGTCTTAATGTTGGAGACCAATTGTTGTTTCACGCCCCTGAAGCAGAAATTAGGGCGGCTCAAACGCCACTGCAATGACATGGGGACGCTCATGGCTCCTCTGGTTAAATATGTCGACTCTGATTTTACCAAGGACCCCGAGTCTAATGAAGAAAAGCCGGGTAAGGGAAAGAAGAGTAGCAATGCCAAGGGGCAGCATCATAACCCAGCGAGTCAAGGGGGCAATGGTAAGCGCAAGGCTGATAACTATTTTGATTTTGTGGCTAATACCAACCCGCAGAATAATGGCCAGCGTCGTAAGGGAAAGCCACCTCCTCAGACGGGAGGGCCAGGTATCAATCTTGAGCAGATGGTGAATCAGCCCTGCCCCCAAAGCATGGTACACGGGAAAGGCCGTCCGGTCACCTCTGGAAGGATTGCCACATTATGAAGGAGTATAAAAATTCCGATCTTTTCCAGAACAGTCATGGGCCGGGTTACGGTGGTGGCGCGTCTAATTTCGGTTTCCAGGGCCAAGGCAATCAAGGTGGTTACAACCAGCAGAACAATCAGGGGAATCAGCAGCAGCAATCTGGTTATCAGAGTAACCCGAAGCAGTTGAATAGTGGGCAGTACCATGTCTTCACCAAAAGTTTATGCAAGCAGGATCAGAAGCTCCATAAAAGGGTTGTGAACGCCATTGAGCCGGTGGTTCCTCGTTACTTGCGATGGTCTGAGCAGCCTATTGTGCGAAGTCGTGAGGATCACCCGCCCCGGGTTGATAATCCGGGTCACTTGGCTTTGGTAGTGGCGACTCAGGTTGGAGGATATAGATTCACTAAGGTACTCATGGATGGGGGTAGTAGCATCAATATCCTTTATTATGAAACTTTCCGTCGCATGGGATTGACTGATAAAAATCTTAAGCCGTCGAACACTGTTTTTCATGGTGTAGTGCCTGGTAAGTCGGCATACCCGGTTGGTAAAATTGTTGGGAAACGTAGCAGAAATTCAAAATTTTCCTACGTGTCACCAAGATCTATCTATGGAGAAACCAGCAACAAGGGGAAGGAGAGTGCATCTACATACCCTTGTAGATCGCTACGTGGAAGCGTTCAAGAGAACGGGGTTGATGGAGTCGTACTCGTCGTGATCCAAATCACCGATGATCCTAGTGCCGAACGGACGGCACCTCCGTGTTCAACACACGTACAGCCCGGTGACGTCTCCTACGCCTTGATCCAACAAGGGGAGAAGGAGAGGTTGGGGAAGACTCCATCCAGCAGCAACACAATGGCTTGGTGGTGATGGAGGAGCGTGGTACTCCAGCAGGGCTTCGCCAAGCATCGCAAGAGACGAGGAGGGAGAGGGGTAGGGCTGCGCCAAGAAGGAGAGGAACTCGTGTCTCTGGCAGCCCAAAACCTCAAGTATATATAGGGGGAGGGGAGGGGCTGCGCCCCACCTAGGTTTCCACCCCTAGGGGTGGCGGCCAGCCCTAGATCCCATCTAGGGGGGCGGCCAAAGGGGGAGAGAGGGGGCGCACCACTAGGTGGGCCTTAGGCCCATCTGAGCCTAGGGTTTGCCCCCTTCCACTCTCCCTTGCGCCTTGGGACTTGGTGGGGGGGGGCGCACCAGCCCACCTGGGGCTGGTCCCCTCCCACACTTGGACCATGCTGCCCTCCGGGGCTGGTGGCCCCACTTGGTGGACCACCGGGACCCTCCCGGTGGTCCCGGTACGTTATCGATAAACCCCGAAAATTTTCCCGTGACCAAAACAGGACTTCCCATATATAAATCTTTACCTCCGGGCCATTCCGGAACTCCTCGTGACGTCCGGGATCTCATCCGGGACTCCAAACAACATTCGGTAACCACATACAAACTTTCTTTATAACCCTAGCATCATCGAACCTTAAGTGTGTAGACCCTACGGGTTCGGGAACCATGCAAACATGACCGAGACGTTCTCCGGTCAATAACCAACAGCGGGATCTGGATACCCATGTTGGTTCCCACATGTTCCACGATGATCTCATCGGATGAACCATGATGTCGAGGATTCGGTCAATCCCGTATACAATTCCCTTTGTCTAGCGGTACGATACTTGCCCGAGATTCGATCGTCGGTATCCTGATACCTTGTTCAATCTCGTTACCGGCAAGTCTCTTTACTCGTTCCGTAACACATCATCTTGTGATCAACTCCTTGATCACATTGTGCACATTATGATGATGTCCTACCGAGTGGGCCCAGAGATACCTCTCCGTCACACGGAGTGACAAACCCCAGTCTCGATTCGTGTCAACCCAACAGACACTTTCGGAGATACCCGTAGTGCACCTTTATAGTCACCCAGTTACGTTGTGACGTTTGGCACACCCAAAGTATTCCTACGGTATCCGGGAGTTGCACAATCTCATGGTCTAAGGAAATGATAGTTGACATTAGAAAAGCTTTAGCATACGAACTACACGATCTTTGTGCTAGGCTTAGGATTGGGTCTTGTCCATCAAATCATTCTCCTAATGATGTGATCCCGTTATCAACGACATCCAATGTCCATGGTCAGGAAACCGCAACCATCCATTAATCAACGAGCTAGTCAACTAGAGGCTTACTAGGGACATGGTGTTGTCTATGTATCCACACATGTATCTGAGTTTCCTATCAATACAATTCTAGCATGGATAATAAACGATTATCATGAACAAGGAAATATAATAATAACCAATTTATTATTGCCTCTAGGGCATATTTCCAACAGTCTCCCACTTGCACTAGAGTCAATAATCCAGTTCACATCGATATGTGATTAACACTCAAGGTCACATCCCCATGTGACCAACACCCAAAGAGTTCTGGGTTTGATCATGTTATGCTTGTGAGAGAGGTTTCTATCAACGGGTCTGCAACATTCAGATCCGTATGTACTTCGCAATTTCTATGTCATCTTGTAGATGCAACTACTACGCTACATTTGGAGCCATTTCAAATAACTGTTCTACTTGGAGCTATTCTAAATTGTTGCTCCATTATACGTATCCGGTATCTCTACTCAGAGCTATCCGGATAGGTGTTAAGCTTGCATCGACGTAACTCTTTACGTCGAACTCTTTATCACCTCCATAACCGAGAAATATATCCTTATTCCTCTAAGGATAATTTAGACCGCTATCTGGTGATCTACTCCTAGATTACCTTTGTACCCTCTTGCCAGATATGTGGCAAGGCACACATCAGGTGCGGTACTCAGCATGGCATACTGTATAGAGCCTATGACAAAAGCATAGGGGACGACCTTCGTCCTCCCTCTTTCTTCTGCCGCGGTCGAGCTTTAAGTCTTAACTTCATACCTTACAACTCAGGCAAGAACTCCTTCTTTGACTGATCCATCTTAAACACCTTCAAGATCATGTCAAGGTATGTGCTCATTTAAAAGTACCATTAAGTGTTTTGATCTATCCTTATAGATCTTGATGCTCAATGTTCAAGTAGCTTAATCCAGGCTTTCCATTGAAAACACTTCCCAAATAACCCTATATGCTTTCCAGAAATCCTACGTCATTTCTGATCAACATTATGTCAACAACATATATTCATCAGAAATTCTATAGTGCTTCCACTCACTTCTTTGGAAATACAAGTTTCTCATAAACTTTGTATACACCCAAAATCTTTGATCATCTCATCAAAGCATACATTCCAACTCCGAGATGCTTACTCCAGTCCTTAGAAGGATTGCTGGAGCTTTGCATACTTATTAGCATCTTTCAGGATTGACAAAACCTTCCGGTTGTATCACATACAACCTTTCCTCAAGAAAATCGTCGAGGAAACAATGTTTGACATCCTATCTGCAAGATTTCATAAATAATGCTAATATAATTCCAACAGACTCTTAGCATCGCTACGAGTGAGAAAGTCTCATCGTAGTCAACTCCTTGAACTTGTCGGAAAACATCTTAACGACAAGTCGAGCTTTCTTAATGGTGACATTTACCATCATTGTCCGTCTTCCTTTTAAAATCCATCTATACTCAACAGCCTTACGACCATTGAGCCGTTCTGCCAAAGTCTACACTTTGTTTTCATACATGGATCCTCTCTCGAATTTTATGGCCTCAAGCCATTTATCGGAATCCGGGCCCACCATCGCTTCTCCATAGCTCGTAGGTTCATTGTTGTCTAGCAACATGACTTCCAAGACAGGATTACGTACCACTCTGAAGTAGTACGCATCCTTGTCATCCCACGAGGTTTGTTAGTGACTTGATCTGAAGTTTCATGATCACTATCATAAGCTTCCACTTCAATTGGTGTAGGTGCCACAGGAACAACTTCCTGTGCCCTGCCACACACTAGTTGAAGAGACAGTTCAATAACCTCATCAAGTCTCCACCATCCTCCCACTCAATTCCTTCAAGAGAAACTTTTTCTCGAGAAAGGACCCGATTCTAGAAACAATCCCTTATTGCTTTCGGATCTGAGACAGGAGGTATACCCAACTATTTTGGGTGTCCTATGAAGATGCATTTATCCGCTTTGGGTTTGAGCTTATCAGCCTGAAACTTTTCCACATAAGCGTCGCAGCCCCAAACTTTTAAGAAATGACAGCTTAGGTTTCTCTAAACCATAGTTCATACGGTGTCATCTCATCGGAATTACGTGGTGCCCTATTTAAAGTGAATGTGGTTGTCTCTAATGCCTGACCCATAAACTATCATGGTAATTCGATAAGAGACATCATGGTATGCATCATGTCCAATAGGGTGCAGTTATGATGTTCGGACACACCATCACACTATGGTGTTCCAGGCTGTTTTAGTTGTGAAACAATTTCCACAATATCTTAATTCCGTGCCAAACTCGTAATTCAGATATTCATCTCTATGATCATATCATAGATATTTTATCCTCTTGTCACGATGATCTTTCAACTTCACCTTGAAATTACTTGAACCTTTCAATAATTCAGACTCGTGATTCATCAAGTAAATATACTCAACATCTACTCAAATCATTTGTGAAGTAAGAACATAACGATATCCACTACACGCCTCAGCACTTATTGGACTGCACACATCAAAATGTATTACTTCCAACAAGTTGCTTTCTAGTTCCATTTTACTGAAAACGAGGCTTTCAGTCATCTTGCCCATGTGGTATGATTTGCATGTCTCAGGTGATTTAAAATAAAGTGAGTCCAAACGGTCCATTTGCATGGAGTTTCTTCATGCATATACACCAATAGACAAGGTTCGCATGTCTCAAACTTTTCAAAAACGAGTGAGCCCAAAGATCCATCAACATGGAGCTTCTTCATGCGTTTTATACCGATATGACTTGCGTGGCAGTGCCACAAGTAGGTGGTACTATCATTACTATCTTATATCTTTTGGCATGAACATGTGTATCACTACGATCGAGATTCAACAAACCATTCATTTTAGGTGCAAGACCATTGAAGGTATTATTCAAATAAACAGAGTAACCATTATTCTCCTTAAATGAATAACTGTATTGCAATAGACATAATCCAATCATGTCTATGCTCAACGCAAACGCCAATCTCGATGGTAGAGGGAGCGTGCGATGCTTGATCACATCAAGCTTGGAAAAACTTCCAACACATATTGCCAGCTCACCTTTAGCTAGTCTCCGTTTACTCCGCAGCCTTTTATTTCGAGTTTACTAACATTTAGCAACCGAACCGGTATCTAATACCATGGTGCTACTAGGAGTACTAGTAAAGTACACATTAACACAATGTACATCCAATATACTTCTATCGACCTTGCCAGCCTTCTCATCTACCAAGTATCTAGGGTAATTCTGCTCCAGTGACTGTTCCCCTTATTACAGAAGCACTTAGTCTCGGGTTCAACCTTGGGTTTCTTCACTAGAGCAGCAGCTGAATTGCCGTTTCATGAAGTATCCCTTTTTTTCCTTGCCCTTCTTGAAACTAGTGGTTTCACCAACCATCAACAGTTGATGCTCCTTCTTGATTTCTACTTTTGTGGTGTCAAACATCGCGAATATCTCAAGGATCATCATATATGTCCCTAATATATTATAGTTCATCACGAAGCTCTAGCAGCTTGGTGGTAATCACTTCGGAGAAACATCACTATCTCATCTGGAAGATCAACTCCCACTCGATTCAAATGATTGTTGTACTCAAACAATCTGAGCACAAGCTCAACAATTGAGCTTTTCTCCCTTAGTCTGCAGGCTTTAGAAAATCGTCGGAGGTCTTATACCTCTTGACGTGGGCACGAGCCTGAAATCCCAATTTCAGCCCTCGAAACATCTCATATGTTTCGTGACGTTTCAAAACGTCTTCGGTGCCTCAACTCTAAACCGTTTAACTGAACTATCACGTAGTTATCAAAACGTGTATGTCAGATGTTCGCAACATCCACAGACGACATTTGAGGTTCAGCACACTGAGCGGTGCATTAAGGACATAAGCCTTCTATGAAGCAATGAGGACAATCCTCAGTTTACGGACCTAGTCCGCATAATTGCTACTATCAACTTTCAACTAAATTTTCTCTAGGAACATATCTAAACAGTAGAACTAAAGCGCGAGCTACGACATAATTTACGAAGACCTTTTGACTATGTTCAGGATAATTAAGTTCATCTTATGAACTCCCACTCAGATAGACATCCCTCTAGTCATCTAAGTGATTACATGATCCGAGTCAACTAGGCCGTGTCCGATCATCACGTGAGACGGACTAGTCAACATCGGTGAACATCTTCATGTTGATCGTATCTACCATACGACTCATGCTCGACCTTTCGGTCTCTTGTGTTCTGAGGCCATGTCTGTACATGCTAGGCTCGTCAAGTCAACCTAAGTGTTTTGCATGTGTTCCGAGGCCATGTCTGTACATGCTAGGCTCGTCAACACCTGTTGTATTCGAACGTTAGAATCTATCACACCCAATCATCACGTGGTGCTTCGAAACAACAAACTGTCGCAACGGTGCACAGTTAGGGGGAACACTTTGTTGAAATTTTAATGAGGGATCATCTTATTTACTACCGTTGTTCTAAGCAAATAAGATGCATAAACATGATAAACATCACATGCAATCAAATAGTGACATGATATGGCCATCATCACTTTGCTCCTCTTGATCTCCATCTACGGGGCTCCATGATCATCATCGTCACCGGCATGACACCATGATCTCCATCATCATGATCTCTATCATCGTGTCTTCATGAAGTTGTCTCGCCAACTATTACTTCTACTACTACAGCTAACGGTTAGCAATAAAGTAAAGTAATTACATGACGTTTATGTTGACACGCAGGTCATAAATAAATTAAGACAACTCCTATGGCTCCTGCCGGTTGTCATACTCATCGACATGTAAGTCGTGATTCCTATTACAAGAACATGATCTCATACATCACATATCATTCATCACATTCTTCTTGGCCATACCACATCACATAGCATACCCTGCAAAAACAAGTTAGACGTCCTCTAATTGTTGTTTGCATGTTTTTACGTGGCTGCTATGGGTTTCTAGCAAGAACGTTTCTTACCTACGCAAAAACCACAACGTGATATGCCAATTGCTATTTACCTTTCATAAGGACCCTTTTCATCGAATCCGATTCGACTAAAGTGGGAGAGACAGACACCCGCTAGCCACCTTATGCAACTAGTGCATGTCAGTCGGTGGAACCAGTCTCACGTAAGAGTACGTGTAAGGTCGGTCCGGGCCGCTTCATCCCACAATGCCGCCGAATCAAGATTGGACTAGTAACGGTAAGCATATTGAACAAAATCAACGCCCGCAACTACTTTGTGTTCTACTCGTGCATAGAAACTACGCATAGACCTAGCTCATGATGCCACTGTTGGGAAACGTAGCAGAAATTCAAAATTTTCCTACGTGTCACCAAGATCTATCTATGGAGAAACCAGCAACGAGGGGAAGAAGAGTGCATCTACATACCCTTGTAGATCGCTACGCGGAAGCGTTCAAGAGAACGGGGTTGATGGAGTCGTACTCGTCGTGATCCAAATCACCGATGATCCTAGTGCCGAACGGACGGCACCTCCGTGTTCAACACACGTACAGCCTGGTGACGTCTCCTACGCCTTGATCCAGCAAGGGGAGAAGGAGAGGTTGGGGAAGACTCCATCCAGCAGAAACACAACGGCGTGGTGGTGGTGGAGGAGGAGCGTGGTACTCCAGCAGGGCTTCGCCAAGCATCGCAAGAGACGAGGAGGGAGAGGGGTAGGGCTGCGCCAAGAAGGAGAGGAACTCGTGTCTCTGGCAGCCCAAAAACTCAAGTATATATAGGGGGAGGGGAGGGGCTGCGCCCCACCTAGGTTTCCACCCCTAGGGGTGGCGGCCAGCCCTAGATCCCATCTAGGGGGGCGGCCAAAGGGGGAGAGAGGGGGCGCACCACTAGGTGGGCCTTAGGCCCATCTGAGCCTAGGGTTTGCCCCCTTCCATTCTCCCTTGCGCCTTGGGACTTGGTGGGGGGGCGCACCAGCCCACCTGGGGCTGGTCCCCTCCCACACTTGGACCATGCTGCCCTCCGGGGCTGGTGGCCCCACTTGGTGGACCACCGGGACCCTCCCGGTGGTCCCGGTACGTTATCGATAAACCCCGAAAATTTTCCCGTGACCAAAACAGGACTTCCCATATATAAATCTTTACCTCCGGGCCATTCCGGAACTCCTCGTGACGTCCGGGATCTCATCCGGGACTCCAAACAACATTCGGTAACCACATACAAACTTTCTTTATAACCCTAGCATCATCGAACCTTAAGTGTGTAGACCCTACGGGTTCGGGAACCATGCAAACATGACCGAGACGTTCTCCGGTCAATAACCAACAGCGGGATCTGGATACCCATGTTGGTTCCCACATGTTCCACGATGATCTCATCGGATGAACCACGATGTCGAGGATTCGGTCAATCCCGTATACAATTCCCTTTGTCTAGCGGTACGATACTTGCCCGAGATTCGATCGTCGGTATCCCGATACCTTGTTCAATCTCGTTACCGGCAAGTCTCTTTACTCGTTCCGTAACACATCATCCCGTGATCAACTCCTTGATCACATTGTGCACATTATGATGATGTCCTACCGAGTGGGCCCAGAGATACCTCTCCGTCACACGGAGTGACAAATCCCAGTCTCGATTCGTGTCAACCCAACAGACACTTTCGGAGATACTCGTAGTGCACCTTTATAGTCACCCAGTTACGTTGTGACGTTTGGCACACCCCAAGTATTCCTACGGTATTCGGGAGTTGCACAATCTCATGGTCTAAGGAAATGATAGTTGACATTAGAAAAGCTTTAGCATACGAACTACACGATCTTTGTGCTAGGCTTAGGATTGGGTCTTGTCCATCAAATCATTCTCCTAATGATGTGATCCCGTTATCAACGACATCCAATGTCCATGGTCAGGAAACCGCAACCATCCATTGATCAACGAGCTAGTCAACTAGAGGCTTACTAGGGACATGGTGTTGTCTATGTATCCACACATGTATCTGAGTTTCCTATCAATACAATTCTAGCATGGATAATAAACGATTATCATTAACAAGGAAATATAATAATAACCAATTTATTATTGCCTCTAGGGCATATTTCCAACAAAAATAGCTCTGGAAGTGGCTTTTGGAGATGAGTATGATTCCAGATCTGAGACGTTGACCTTTGAAGTGGTTAAGATCAAGAGCCCTTATCATGCTCTGTTTGGACGGCCGACTTATGCTAGGTTTATGCCAAGGCCTTGTTATGTTTACTTGCAGCTGAAGATGCCGGGTCACAAGGGCACTATAACAATGCATGGGAGTCGCAAGATAGCCTTGGAGTGTGAAGAGGGTGATGCTGCATATGATGAGTGTGTCTGCACAACAGAGGAATTGAAGTTTTATAAAGACAATGTTGACCCGGTAGATATGGCATCTTTGAAGAAGCCAACTACGGAGCATGATCCGATCTTGAAGTTCAAGTCGGCAGATGACACTAAGCTAGTTGACTTTGTTCCTGGTGACTCATCCAAGCAGTTCATCATCAGTGCTAAACTGGATCCGAAATAGGAAAACGCTCTCATCGAGTTCATCCGTGAGAACCGGGACATCTTTGCATGGAAACCTTCTGATATGCCAGGTGTACCAAGGGAACTCACTGAGCACACTCTTAATATTGATCCGAAGTTTAAGCCGGTCAAGCAATTCCTTCGTCCTTTCAATGAAGAGCAACATAAGGCCATTGGTGAAGAAGTGGCCCGGCTCTTGGCGGCTGGGTTTATTGTTGAAGTTTTTCATCCTGAGTGGTTGGCTAACCCGGTGCTGGTACTTAAGAAAAATGGCACTTGGCGTATGTGTGTGGACCACACGGACTTAAACAAAGCTTGTCCGGCTGATCCTTTTGCTCTACCTCGTATTGATCAAATTATTGATGCTACCAAGATGGCGGTTGTGAGCATTTGAGCTTTTTGGATGCTTATTCTGGTTATCATCAGATCAAGATGGTAGTTAAGGACCAGGAGAAGACAACGTTCATCACTCCCTTTCGAGCTTTCTGTTATGTGTCAATGCCTTTTGGGCTCAAGAGTGCCCAGGCGACTTACCAGCAGTGTGTGCAAAATTGCCTTCATGATCAGATTGGGTGCAATGTGCATGCTTACGCGGATGATATTGTGGTGAAGTCCAGGAAGAAGGAGACCCTCATTGATGATTTGAAGGATACCTTTGACAATCTTCGGGTTTATAAAATGATGCTTAACCCGGCCAAGTGTGTTTTTGGTGTACCAGCTGGTAAGCTTTTGGGTTTCCTGGTTTCAGAACGGGGTATTGAAGCTAACCCGGAGAAGATAAAGGCTATCACCTCTCTGGCTAAGCCGGCGTGTATCAATGATGTTCAACACGTGGCGGGTCGTATTGCGGCCTTAAGCCGGTTCATAAGCCGGTTGGTTGAGAAGGCTATCCCTCTGTACAAGATGATGAAGAAGACAGATCACTTTGTCTGGAGTGATGCTGCTGATCAGGCATTTGAGGCCTTGAAGAAACAATTGGCTGAGCCGCCCATTCTTGCTGCTCCCATTGATAAAGAGCCTTTGTTGTTATATGTGGCTGCCAATAGCCGAGCTGTCAGTGTAGCCATTGTGGTGGAAAGGAAGGAGACAGACAAGGAATATCCGGTTCAATGGCCAGTTTACTACATCAGTGAGGTGCTTATTGAGTCCAAACAGAGATATCCACATTGGAAGAAGCTTGTATATGGGGTTTTCATGGCTAGCCGGAAGCTTAAGCAATATTTTCTGGGTCATCCTATCACTGTGGTTAGTTCTTCCCCTTTAGGGGATATCATTCAAAACAGAGAAGCCACAGGTCGGGTAGCCAAATGGGCCATTGAGCTTGGACCTCATGGCTTAAAGTATGTGCCCCGTACAGCCATCAAATCTCAAGCACTTGTGGATTTTATCAATGATTGGACAGAGTTGCAGATGCCTGAGGAGAAGCCGGATAGCACATATTGGACTATCCACTTTGATGGGTCCAGGCAATTGGAGGGCTCGGGGGCTAGAGTTGTCTTGACTTCCCCACGAGGTGATAAATTTTCTTATGTTCTTCGGTTGACGTTCCCTTGTACTAACAATGCAACTGAGTATGAGGCCTTGCTCCATGGTCTTTGGATGGCTAAGGAGATGAACTTAAGCCGGGTGAGGTGCGTCGGCGACTCAGATTTGGTAGCTCAGCAAGTTTCTGGCACTTGGGATTCTAAGGATCCACTCATGGTGGCTTATCGCCGAGAGGTTGATGTTATTGCGGGTCACTTCAAGGGTTATCAAGTTGAGCATGTTGATCGCAGGAAAAATGAGGCAGTTGATGCTTTAAGCCGGTTAGGGTCTCAGCGTAAGCCGGTGCCACCTAACACTTTCCTGGATATTCTGCATAACCCTTCTATCAAATTGCCTACAGAGGAGGATCTTGCTATTCCTGACCCAGAAGCACAACTGGTGGCGGATCTTCATGCTATTCCTGATTGGACGGTTCCCTATTTGGCTTACATGACCCGGGGCGAGTTACCTGAGGATGAAACTTTGGCCAGGTAGATAACCCGGCAGTCTAAGTCAATGACTGAGGGATTCCTGGATTAAGGGGTCGTCGGGCGTCCGACTTGTTGGACATGGCCGGACTGATGGGCCGTGAAGATACAAGATAGAAGACTCTCTCCCGTGTCCGGATGGGACTCTCCTTGGCGTGGATGGCAAGCCTAGCGTTCGGATATGAAGATTCCTTTCTCTATAACCGACTTTGTACAACCCTAGTCCCCTCCGGTGTCTATATAAACCGGAGGGTTTAGTCCGTAGAGGCAATCATAATCATATAGGTTAGACTCCTAGGGTTTTAGCCATTATGATCTCGTGGTAGATCCACTCTTGTAATACTCATATTCATCAAGATCAATCAACAAGTAGGAAGTAGGGTATTACCTCCATAGAGAGGGCCCGAACTTGGGTAAACATCGTGTCCCGTGTCTCCTGTTACCATCGACCCTAGACGCACAGTTCGGGACCCCCTACCCGAGAACCGCCAGTTTTGACACCGACATTGGTGCTTTCATTGAGAGTTCCACTGCGTCGTCACCAGAAGGTTCGATGGCTCCATCAATCATCTACAACAATGCTACCCTGGGGGAGGTCTTCCTCCCCGGCCAGATCTTTGTGTTCGGTGGCTTCGCACTGCGGGCCAACTCGCTTGGACATCTAGAGCAAATCGATAGCTACGCCCCAGGTCACCAGATTAGTTTTGGAAATCTGGACTATGTCGCTGATATCCGAGGAGACTTGATCTTCCAAGGATTCACGCCCCAACCTCCGCTCTGGCCTTAGATCCGGAGCGTATCGCCAGGTCGGAAGGCGAGCTCCTTGAGTTCGCCGGACTGTCTGCGGCCACTAGGCCCATTGTGGGAAAGCCGGGGGAAGAAGTGTCACTGGCAACCATCATGAAGCCGAGCCCTTCTCCGGACACTGGCTCTGAATCCTCGGAGTCAGCATCGTGTGAGTTCGACCAAGGAGTCTCCCTCTCTCTGTACTCCACGGGCTCTCTTCTCTCTGGCCAAACCTCGCGTTTAAGCGAGGCCCTGGACTTAATGTGATCCTTTGTCATTACGGTGGAGCAACGTCCAAACTATGCCCATCCCGGACTAGGGGCTGAGAGCAAGGAATTTTACGTCCCACCGACCACCCACCTTATAGCCACTGTCGAGGACTTAACCGACATGCTCGACTACGGCTCCGAAGACATCAACGGTATGGACGACAATGCTGGAGGAGAGGAGGCCCAAAACTCGTCATTTACCGGACGCTGGACATCCACTTCTTCGTATGACGTGTACATGGTGGATACACCCAAAGAGAATAATGGCGACAACAAGGAAAACCCAATCGAGGATAAACCTCCTGAGATACAGCCATAGCGCCGATGTCAACGGCGCCGCTCTAAGTCGCGCCTTGGAAAAGATAGCAATACCGGCATAGGAGAAAACAATACTCCGGAAGATGCTGAAGACAATGAAGACCCCGTTGAGCCAACTTCCGAACAGGACGAATGGGAAGATGGGCAAGTTAGCCCTGATGAACAGGCCGTAAACGAAGACTCGGAGGACAGTAATTATCTTCCACTCTCTGATGATGAGGCGAACCTCGGCAATGAGGATTTCATCGTGCCTGAGGAGCCTCTCGAGCAGGAGCGCTTTAAGCGCCGGCTAATAGCCACTTCAAGGAGCCTGAAAAAGAAGCAGCAGCAGCTTCAAGCTAATCAAGATCTGCTCAACGACAGATGTACTAATGTCCTAGCAGCCGGGGAGTACAACCTCGAGCGCCCAACCAAAAGTTACCCGAAGCGCTAATTGCTACACCAATTCGATAACGAGGCATTGGAGCCTATACCATCATCGCGTAATGCGGCTGACCGGCCACAACGTGGCCCGTACAAAGCGGCAACTCAAGCCGAACACCAGCCCGTACTACCTCACCATAAAGGCAGAGATAAAACAGCTCGGGGATATACGTATGACCTGCGGCAGAACCTGAACAATAGAGCAGGACAGACCAGATCGATCTACGGATCGTGGGGGCGTGCCTCGACACGCGACGACGGCTATCTAGCCGGACGTGACAAGCATATTCACGCCCAGGCCAAAAACCGCAGACGACCTCCATCCGAGCTACGTCACGACTTGGCCCGATATAGAGGCGCCGCACACCCCCTCTGCTTCACTGATGAAGTAATGGAGCACGAATTCCCAGAAAGGTTTAAACCCGTGAACATCGAATCATATGATGGGACAACAGACCGCGCGTATGGATCGAAGATTTCCTTCTCCATATCCATATGGCCTGCAGTGATGATCTTCACGCCATCAAATACCTGCCCCTAAAACTCAAGGGACTGGCCCGGCACTGGCTGAACAGCCTGCCTGAAAACTCTATTGGCGGCTGGGAAGACCTAGAAGACGCCTTCCGCGATAACTTCCAAGGCACATACGTTAGACCTCTGGACGCCGACGACTTAAGTCACATAGTTCAACAGCCCGGAGAGTCAGCCAGGAAATTCTAGACTAGGTTCTTAACTAAAAAGAACCATATCGTCGACTGCCCGGATGCCGAAGCCCTAGTGGCCTTTAAGCATAGCATCCGCGACGAATGGCTCACCCGACACCTCGGCCAAGAAAAACCAAAGTCCATGGCGGCCCTCACGGCACTTATGACCCGCTTCTGTGCGGGCGAAGACAGTTGGCTAGCCCATAGCAATAATAATGCAAGCGAACCCGACACCTCTGAAACCAAGAATAGCAACGACAAGACCCGACGCAACATGCATAGGCATCGAAACAATGGTGACAATACTGATGACACAGTGGTCAACATCGGATTCAGTGGCTCCAAGTCCGGTCAGCGGAAGAAGCCATATAAAGGAACAGTTCGGGCTCTTCCATCCTGGACCGCATACTCGATCGTCCATGTTAGATCCATGGCACCCCTGATAAACCAGCCAATCATACCCACCGGAGTTGTTGGGTCTTCAAATAGGCCGGCAAGTTAAATGCCGAAGACAAAAAGAAGGGTTCGCAAAGAGAGAATGATGACGAGGAGCCCTGTCCATCGAACACATGGGGACAGAAGAAGTTTCCCCCTCAGATCAAAATGGTGAACATGATATACGCTACCCATATCCCCAAGAGGGAGCGCAAGCGCGCGCTCAGGGATGTCTATGTGATAGAGCCAGTCGCCCCAAAATTCAACCCATGGTTGTCCTGCCCGATCACCTTTGATCGCAGGGACCATACGACCAGTATCCGTCATGGAGGTTCAGCCGCACTGGTTCTCGATCCAATAATTGATGGATTCCACCTCACACGAGTCCTCATGGACGGTGGCGGCAGCCTCAACCTGCTCTATCAGGATACGGTGCGCAAAATGGGCATCGATCGGTCAAGAATCAAGCCCACAAAAACTACCTTTAAAGGAGTAATATTAGGTGTAGAGGCCCGCTACACAGGCTCGATTACATTGGAAGTCGTCTTCGGATCTCCGGACAACTTCCGAAGCGAGGACTTGATCTTCGATATCGTCCCCTTCCGCAGTGGCTATCACGCACTGCTCGGATGAACCGCGTTTGCTCATCTTCGGCCTTACTATACCTGAGCCACCGACTCTCCTGATGTACATATTTTGACAATGTATATATTATAATCAATATAATAAAGCCGGCATCCCTGAGAAATCAGGGCCTTTGTCGTTTGCTACCTCTTAAGCACTGCGTTGGTTTTCCCTTGAAGAGGAAAGGGTGAGGCAACAAAGTAGCGTAAGTATTTCCCTCGATTTTTGAGAACCAAGGTATCAATCCAGTAGGAGATCATGCTCAAGTCCCACGCACCTACTCAAACAAATAAGAACCTCGCAACCAACGCGATAAAGGGGTTGTCAAGCCCTTCACGGTCACTTACAAGAGTGAGATCTGATAGATATGATAAGATAATATTTTTGGTATTTTTATGATAAAGAGAAATAAATATGCAAAGTAGGTGCATGGGACTTTAGCATGATCTCCTACTGGACTTGACAACCCCTTTATCGCAAAAATACCAAAAATATTATCTTATCATATCTATCAGATCCCACTCTCTTAAGTGACCAAGAAGGGCTTGACAACCCCTTTATCGTGTTGGTTGCGAGGTTCTTATTTGTTTGTGTAGGTGCATGGGACTTGAGCATGATCTCCTACTGGATTGATACCTTGGTTCTCAAAAACTGAGGGAAATACTTACACTACTTTGCTGCATCACCCTTTCCTCTTCAAGGGAGAACCAACGCAGTGCTCAAGAGGTAGCAACAACCCCGATGACAAGCCAAGCAATTGTTTCATTCTTTTGATGTTCTCAAACTTTTTCAATCTTCACGCAATATATGAGCGTGAGCCATGGATATAGCACTATGGTGGAACAGAATGGTGGTTGTGGAGAAGACAAAAAGGAGAAGATAGTCTCACATCAACTAGGCGTATCAACGGGCTATGGAGATGCCCATTAATAGATATCAATGTGAGTGAGTAGAGATTGACATGCAACGGATGCACTAGAGCTATAAGTATATGAAAGCTCAACAAAAGAAACTAAGTGGGTGTGCATCCAACTTGCTTGCTCATGAAGACCTAGGGCATTTTGAAGAAGCCCTTCATTGGAATATACAAGCCAAGTTCTATAATGAAAAATTCCCACTAGTATATGAAAGTGATATCATAGGAGACTCTCTATATGAAGAACATGGTGCTACTTTGAAGCACAAGTGTGGAAAAGGATAGTAGCATTGTCCCTTCTCTCTTTTTCTCTCATTTTTTATTTTTTTTATTTGGGCCTTCTTTCCTCTTTTTTTTGGCCTCTTTTTTTCGTCCAGAGTCTCATCCCGACTTTTGGGGGAATCATAATCTCCATCATCCTTTCCTCACTTGGGACAATGCTCTAATAATGATGGTCATCACACTTTATTTACTTACAACTCAAGAATTACAACTCAATACTTAGAACAAAATATGACTCTATGTGAATGCCTCCGGCGGTGTACTGGGATGTGCAATGATTCATGAGTGACATGCATGAAGAATTATGAATGGTAGCTTTGCCACAATTACGATGTCAATTACAAGATCATGCAAGCAATATGACAATGATGAAGTGTGTCATAATAACGGAACGGTGGAAAGTTGCATGGCAATATATCTCGGAATGGCTATGGAAATGCCATAATAGGTAGGTATGGTGGCTGTTTTGAGGAAGGTATATGGTGGGTTTATGGTACCGGCGAAAGTTGCGCGATAGTAGAGAGGCTAGCAATGGTGGAAGGGTGAGAGTGCGTATAATCCATGGACTCAACATAGTCATAAAGAACTCACATGCTTATTGCAAAAATCTATTAGTTATCGAAACAAAGTACTACGCGCATGCTCCCAGGGGATAGATTGGTAGGAAAAGACCATTGCTCGTCCCCGACCGCCACTCATAAGGAAGACAATCAATAAATAAATCATGCTCCGACTTCATCACATAACGGTTCACCATACGTGCATGCTACGGGAATCACAAACTTCAACATAAGTATTTCTCAAATTCAAAACTACTCAACTAGCATGACTCTAATATCACCATCTCCATATCTCAAAACAATTATCAAGTATCAAACTTCTCATAGTATTCAATGCACTTGTATGAAAGTTTGTATTATTGCCATGTTGTTCTAAAGGACTCTCAAAATAATATAAGTGAAGCATGAGAGAAGAATAGTTTCTATAAAACAAAACCACCACCGTGCTCTAAAAGATATAAGTGAAGCACTAGAGCAAAAACTATATAGATCAAAAGATATAAGTGAAGCACATAGAGTATTCTAATAAATTTCAGATCATGTGAGTCTCTCTCAAAAGGTGTGTATAGCAAGTATGATTGTGGTAAAATAAAAAGCAAAGACTCAAATCATACAAGACGCTCCAAGCAAAACACATATCATGTGGTGAATAAAAATATAGCTCCAAGTAAAGTTACCGATAGACGAAGACGAAAGAGGGGATGCCTTCCGGGGCATCCCCAATCTTAGTCTCTTGCCACTCTTTGTTCCATAATCCATCAAATCTTTACCCAAAACTTGAAAACTTCACAACACAAAACTCAAAATAGAAAATCTCGTGAGCTCCGTTAGCGAAAGAAAACAAAACACCACTTCAAGGTACTGTAATGAACTCATTCTTTATTTATATTGGTGTTAAACCTACTATATTCAAACTTCTCTATGGTTTATAAACTCTTTTACTAGCCATAGATTCATCAAAATAAGCAAACAACACAAGAAAAACATAAGCTGTCAAAAGCAGAACAGTCTGTAGTAATCTGTAGCTAACGCAACTTCTGGAACCCCAAAAATTCTAAAATAAATTGCTGGACGTGAGGAATTTATCTATTAATCATCTACAAAAATAATTAACTAAATAGCACCTTCCAAATAAAAATGGCAGCGATTCTCGTGAGCGCTAAAGTTTCTGTTTTTTACAGCAAGATCAAAAAGACTTTCCCCAAGTCTTCCCAACGGTTCTACTTGGCACAAACACTAATTAAACACAAAAACACAACCAAAACAGAGACTAGATAAATTATTTATTACTAAACAGGAGCAAAAGCAAGGAATAAAAATAAAATTGGGTTGCCTCCCAACAAGCGCTATCGTTTAACGCCCTAGCTAGGCATAAAAGCGAAGATAGATCTAGGTATTGCCATCTTTGGTAGGTAATTCTTCAATGAGACACCTATAACTCTTAGGAGTTTCTTTCTTTTTATTAATTATCAAACTCCTAGGCACAAAATCTAGAAAATCATTTGTAGCAAACGGCTCCTTAATGATAGCAAAAAGATTGGGATGCACACTTATTGATTTTAAATCCGCAGTTTCCTTACTAGAGGACTCACCCTTATTTTTAGGAACATAAACAAGCTTGGCAATTTTAGTGGGAGGATTTGGAGTATTTTTAACGGAAGAAAAAGCGGACCCCAAGTTGGTGATAATTCCCTCAAGTTTGTCGATTCTAGTAGAATCTTGATCTATTCTTTCATTAACTATGGGTTCTTTTTCCTTAAAAAATTTCAGAGTAACTCCCACCTTAGATCCATATTGGGTAATTTGGTTGTGGATCTTTTTATACAAATTCTCAATCAACTCTATAGTAGCAACTTTATTCTCAATAATTTCAAGCCTTTGCATCACATGTTCCAAAGTTAACATAGTTCCATTAACCAAAAGAGGTGGTGAGCCAAACAAATCTATCATAGCGTTATAAGAATCAAAAGTATGGCTACCCAAGAAATTCCCTCGGGTAATGGTATCAAGAATATATCTGTACCAAGGTGTAGTGCCTACATAAAAATTGCAGAGAAGAACGGAAGTAGATTGCTTCCCGATAGATCTATTTTGAGCATTGCAAATTATATACCAATCATCTTTTAAATTTTCTCCCTCCCTTTGTTTAAAATTAAGAACTTCATTCTCAGGAGACAACAAAGAAGATAGAGGACTAGCCATAATGACAAGGCAAGCAATCCAACACACAAGAAAGCAAGAAATGGGCAAAAGAGGCAAAGGGAAAGAGAAGGGGAACGGAGAGAGAGGGCGAATAAAACGGCAAGGGTGAAGTGGGGGAGAGGAAAACGAGAGGCAAATGGCAAATAATGTAATGCGAGGGATAAGAGTTTGTGATGGGTACTTGGTATGTCTTGACTTGGCAATGGCACCTGAAATGACTCGTTGTTGTGAGTCAAATCTTGACTTGACTTGGCGCGAATCTCCCCGGCAACGGCGCCAGAAATCCTTCTTGCTACCTCTTGAGCATTGTGTTGGTTTTCCCTTGAAGAGGAAAGGGTGATGTAGCAAAGTAGCGTAAGTATTTCCCTCAGTTTTTGAGAACCAAGGTATCAATCCAGTAGGAGATCACGCTCAAGTCCCACGCACCTACACAAACAAATAAGAACCTCGCAACCAACGCGATAAAGGGGTTGTCAAGCCCTTCACGGTCACTTACGAGAGTGAGATCTGATAGATATGATAAGATAATATTTTTGGTATTTTTATGATTAAGAGATATAAATATGCAAAGTAAAATAAACGGTAAAGGAAATAACTAAGTGTTGGAAGATTAATATGATGGAAGATAGACCCGGGGGCCATAGGTTTCACTAGTGGCTTCTCTCAAGAGCATAAGTATTACGGTGGGTAAATGAATTACTGTCGAGCAATTGATAGAATTGAGCATAGTTATGAGAATATCTAGGTATGATCATGTATATAGGCATCACGTCCGCGACAAGTAGACCAAAACGATTCTGCATCTACTACTATTACTCCACACATCGACCGCTATCCAGCATGCATCTAGAGTATTGAGTTCATAAGAACAGAGTAATGCTTTAAGGAAGATGACATGATGTAGAGGGATAAACTCATGCAACATGATATAAACCCCATCTTTTTATCCTCGATGGCAACAATACAATACGTGCCTTGCTGCCCCTGCTGTCACTGGGAAAGGACACCGCAAGATTGAACCCAAAGCTAAGCACTTCTCCCATTGCAAGAAAGATCAATCTAGTAGGCCAAACCAAACTGATAATTCGAAGAGACTTGCAAAGATAAACCAATCATACATAAAAGAATTCAGAGGAGAATCAAATACTGTTCATAGATAAACTGGATCATAAACCCACAATTCATCGGATCTCGACAAACACACCGCAAAAGAAGATTACATCGAATAGATCTCCAAGAAGATCGAGGAGAACTTTGTATTGAGATCCAAAGAGAGAGAAGAAGCCATCTAGCTAATAACTATGGACCCGTAGGTCTGAAGTAAACTACTCACACATCACCGGAGAGGCCATGGAGTTGATGTAGAGGCCCTCCGTGATCAATGCCCCCTCCGGCGGAGCTCCGAAAAAGGCCCCAAGATGGGATCTCTCGGGTACAGAAGGTTGCGGCGGTGGAATTAGGTTTTCGTGGTGCTCCTGGATGTTTGGGGGTACGTGGATATATATAGGAGGAAGAAGTACGTCGGTGGAGAAACAGAGGGCCCATGAGGCAGGAGGGCGCGCCCCCCTGCCTCGTGGCTTCCTCCGTTGTTTCTTGACGCCCACTCCAAGTCTCCCGGATCATGTTTGTTGAGAAAATCATGTTCCCGAAGGTTTCATTCCGTTTGGACTCCGTTTGATATTCCTTTTCTTCGAAACCCTAAAATAGGCAAAAAACAGCAATTTGGGCTGGGCCTCCGGTTAGTAGGTTAGTCCCAAAAATGATATAAAAGTGTAAAATAAAGCCCATTGACATCCAAAATAGATAATATAATAGCATGAGGCAATAAAAAAATATAGATACGTTGGAGACATATCATCATTTCACTTCTAAGAATAATGAATTCTTTATCACTACAGATGGTCATTTGGGGGCTTCCTGCTCATTGAGCATAGCTGTGAATATCCCTCTTGATCCGGCTAATACGCCACACTTATAAATCACTTGGGTGCTTCCTGCTCATTGAGCATAGCTGTGAATATCCCTCTTAATTTGGCTAAAACGCCACAAACAACTTGGGGGCTTCCTGCTCATTGAGCATAGCTGTGAATATCCCTCTTGGTTTGGCTTATACGCCATGTTTACAAAGCACTTGGGGGCTTCCTATTCAAACATAGGTGTATTCACCAAAGAGAACATATCGTTACTACCCTCGTGAGCTGGCTTGGAACACCAGGTGTGTTCACCAAAACCTTCCTGGCAATCCTGCTTTGTAGAATCTGCCACTCCGCCCGGGTAATCCCGGAATGACAAGTCGAACTCTTGACAGTCAATCTTACATAGACCCTGAACTTTTCAACATTAAATCATCAGTCATGTGAGGCCGGATTCACAAAGTGTAAAAGGTTAACTCAGTGACTTGGCATCCCTTGAAAGCCTTGGAGCTTTAGGCTTGGCGGCCTATGAAAGCCTCGTTTTCTCGATTTTTGATTCGTTATCTTTTTCTGAGCATTTTTTGGGATTTATATATTTACGCCATGGCTTGAGACAATTCAGGCCATGTCGCCTTCAATCTCTATGGCTCATATTTGAGTATATCTGTGGTTTCTGATAACCCGGCCTGGCTTTGGACTATAAGTCGCCAGTATATGATGATATTAAATACTTGGAAGCATTGTGCTCTAAGTTTTGGGATATTACCCCTTGCTGCATATGGTGTTGTAAGTCGGCAGTATATGACAAACAGAGCATTATGTGCTCAATCTTTTGGGTTATCACCCTTACCGTGTTGGTATGATAAGCCGGCAGTGTGGTCAAATATCACAGGTATGACATTTTTGTTATATATGGTTATAGTTAAACCGGCCCTGGTTATAAACTGTTTTAGTCACTAGTGGTTTTATATGGGGTATTATGACCCGTCCTGCGGTAAACCGCGAGGGCACTTGTGATATGTTTGTGTGCAGGGTATTGCTAAATCTGATCTGCATAAATCGACGCTATCATAAGCATAAAGTGGTAGTTTTTCTATGGGCAGATCAACACTTTGTGCAAAACAAAACATGCACGATGGCACGGCAGATCAAAGTTTCACTAGCCTATTACATGACTCAGTGAGCCAAAAAGATCAAGTGTTTCTCGGAAGATCAAATATTTGAGCCACCCAACGGATCAATCTTCTTGGCCTTGGCAACTTGAAGCTTCTGGATCATCCTTCTCCGGTTCTTCGTCCTCCTCTGCTGTCTGGAAGTTCGGTGATGACCAATCAATGCCACGCAAGGCTTGGAATTCAGCTTCATCATCTATAAGGTTGGACGGATCAACTTCAGGGGCGAAAGTATGCTTACGGATTGGGGGAATCACATCCATCACTTTATAAGCCAGTGTGGGCATCTTCTGATTTTTGGTATCATAAGCCGGCTGATATTTTGATAGATTTGTTTCATCAGCAATCAGGGTCGCCAGAGGACGTATTTCCTTCACACAGGCAGCAAAGTCTTTTTGGTCAAAAGGAGTGCCATCTTCTTTCAAGCTTGGATATCCAGTAGCTACCTCGGTCGGGTCTAGCATTGGTAACCATGCCTTAGCCCGGCTCAAGGTCGTCACAGCACCAGCTCTTACAGATGACCGTTTTATCTCTTCAATCCTAGCAGGTAGAACAGACAATTTTTTCAAGACGTCACTCTGCAGAGCAGGTCCTTGGTTAGTTGGAGAAATTGTGGCCAGCGTGCGCTAAGTTCCAGTATATAGCTATTCAATAAGCGTATATGCGGCTTTGAGCTTCACAAGCACCTCTTGACCAAGATTGCTGCTCCTAGGACATGTGTAATAATTGCGAATTGATCAGAGACAGTTTGTAACACGCAAGATAAGACTCAAATTTGATCTTAGCAAAGTTACTCACCAAAGATAGCAGAAACCACCTGGGATATGCGGTGTTTTAAACCGGTAAGCTCAGTGGTCACCTCTTCAAGAGCAGCTTCCGTGTTTTCAGCCCGCTGCGTTAGAGCAGTTTTCTCTTCAACCCAGGCGGTTCTTTCAGCAGCAAAACTGGTCTTCAGTTTTTCTGCTTCAGCCAAACTAAATTTGAATTTTGAGTCGGCCTTGCGGGTCTCAGATTCTTGATGTGCCAATTGGATTTTCATATTAGCCAATTGCGATTGAAGTTGACCAGTGGTGTCCTGTATAGGCACAAATTTGAAATCATATTCCTAAGTCAGCTTATATGAGTAAGTCCCAAGCATTTTACAAGCAACAACACTTGGCACTTGGGGGCTAATGCCTGCCAAAAAAATCTTCATACAAACGGCTTATATGAATAAGTCCCAAGCACTTTGCAAGCAAGAATGCTTGGCACTTGGGGGCTAATGCATGTTGCACGTTTCATTACTACTTTATGATGACCCGGTTGCACTGCAAATGACCACAACCGGCTCATGGGCGCTACACATGTAAGTTCTGATTTATAAACAATAATGAGCAAAGTACCGGTTCATTCATGCTGATCAAACCGGCCCTTGGGGGCTACGGATGCAATGTTAATCATTAAAGATCCGGTTTAACTCTGACGGTGAAAGCCGGCTTTTGAAGGATTCTACCAAAGATGCTTTTATACTCATAGGTATTCTAAGTCTACAGCATATTCAATTTTATCATACACCGTAGACTTGGGGGCTGACAGGATATGCATAATATATTAAGCCAGAATTCATACCTCATATTTCTGATGCATCTGCTTCACCATGTCAATTTCAAGATCGTGGCTGGTATGTACTTGGTTGAGATAACCAGAGAGTACTTCACTGATGTTTAATTGAGAATAACTGGCGATATCAAACCTCACTTTCTGCCTTTCAATGAACTCCTCTTTGGCGGAGTGCTTGGCTAAAACAGTGGGTTGTCCCGGTTCCTTGAAGCTGGTGCCAGTGATTACAACATCGTCGGTAGGTGTTTCTGCCGGTTTAATTGGGCTTGATGATTCAGTATTCAAAGGGTTGAGATTTGTATGGTCACGGGAGAGGTCATGAATTTCTGGTGGAACATCATGAACAGGCTCTTGGGATTGTGGCACAGAGGTGTTAGAGGCTGGAATTTGCTGTTCCAGTTCATGGACTTTGGGCTCTTCAGCCAGTTTGATCACCTTGGCCTTCTTGCTAGGCTTTGCTTGGCCACTGCATGGGTTATGATAGGTCAGTGCAAGAATAAGAGCATAAGGAGGTAGAGAATAAAAAGTAATGGTTGTTACCCAGCGGTAGTTTTGAAAGCCGGCAGCTGGGTCTGTGATGAGTATCCAGAAGAAGAGCGAGAAGCCTCCTGATAGTTTGAATCGGAAGGATTAAGTGGCTAACGAATGAGACCCGCCAGTGGATAAAAAGAGTTTAGATTTGGAAGGACCTCGTTTTGGCGTTTTCGCGGAGCGGGAGTATTCGGTAAGCCAGAGGATAGCTCTTCACCTCCGCTGGTCCGAGTTTGTCACTGGTTCTCGTGCTGTTGTTGCTTCAAAATAAAGTGAGGATCCAAATGAGCTAAGGACTGTGAAAAGCTTACTTTCCGGGTTACACGTCGAATTTTCTGTCTTGGCAAAGGCACTGAGTCGGAGGAAATAATAGTTACCTCTTCTTCGACTGCTTAACTGGCCCCCGTGTCATCCTGATGATAATCAGTGTCAATAAGATAGTTGAAAAAGGAGCCAAGGGAATCAAGGGCTACATCCGACTCAGAACTGTCGTCCACTTCAAACATCTTGGAAGCAATTAATTTCTTCTTATTCTTCTTGGCGGCTTTCTTGACGGCTTCCGTTTTGGCCCTGGCTTTCTTCGCAGCTTCATGGTCATACTCCTTGTTCCAAAAATCGGATTCAGCCTGTGAAAATCATCAAAAGTTGAGTTATTAGAACATTTGAATGATAAGGTGAAGTAAGTGATTTAGAGACTCACATCTGGTGGCGGGTTAAGTTTGCAAAAAGGATTCAGCCCCACTTTGCTACAGCTTTCGAGGCTCTCGTTCAGAAGGGTCTTTGTCATTTCATTGAGGCACACGGAGCTGTGGCACGTGGATCTTTTGCATCGCCCGTGTAAGTGCACATTAAGCCGGATCGACGGCTCAAGGGTATGATTCGCCAAGAAACCCAACACCAAACCAAGTCAATACTGATTAACCCATTTCCCAGCAGGGCCTTGACCTTTTTAATAGTGGGAGCAAGCTTTGCACGTTCAGCAGTGGTAAGCTTTTCGGGAATATGATTCTTTGGCTCGAGCCGTTGGACACGATAACCCGACAGTGGATTTTCATCAGCCGGAGAAGTATCTTTACAATAGAACCATGTTTGGTTCCAATCTTTGGGGTGACTCGGCAGGCGAGCATAGGGGAAGACAGCATCTCTTCTTCATTGAATTGAGACCCCGCCAAGTTCTAAGCTGGGTCCGTTAGTAAACTCGTTTTGCCGGTTCAGATAAAAATATTCCCTGAAGAGTTCAACATTGGGTTCTTCTTGAAGGTACACTTCACAGAAAACTTGAAAATTGCAGATGTTTGACACGGAATTGGGTCTGATGTCTTGAGGATGGAGTTGAAAGAAGTGCAGAATGTCTCAGAAAAATTTGGAACCGAGCGGTGAGAAGCCCCGATTCATTTGATCAGTAAAAACAATGACCTCGCCATCCTTTGGCTGAGGTCTTTCTTCGTTTGGTTTGGGGGCTCGCCAATGCATGACACTTTTTGCTGGTAAATAGCCGATTTTGACAAAATCTTTGAGTGTGTCTTCGGTGATAATGGAGGGAACCCAATTACATGAAGTGACTGTCTTCGGCATTGTGAAGGAGCAAGCCTAATTTTTTTGCCGGTTTAAAGTGATTCGTTAAACCCGGAGGTAAACATTGTAGTATATATTCAGATTGGCGGCTTAAATGGGGCCTAATGACATATGGCTAGTTATAACCAGTGATGTAAGCCGCCATGACCATAATGGTATTTAAGATCTATCAAGAGTGAAATCTGCTAAGTGTTGGACAAACAGGTTTTTACATACTGGAGTAGCTAATTTGGATCTAACGCTGTGTGAAAAAAGAAAGTAAATCGAGGCCTAAATATCGCAGCAGCTGAGGAACTAGCATATTGGCAAGATTTCTGCATCTAGGAAGTGTATTCGGTGGTTAAGGGAAGGTATAGAAACAGTTTCCACATATTTCAAAGGTTGTTTTTGGATTGAAGAAAGGATCAAACCGAGGTATGATGAAGAACGACGACGAACTTTGAAGAACTTCATAAAACCGTAATGGAGATCTACAGCAGAGAAAGGAGAGGTACTTACTGGACCCACTGAGCAATGGAGAGGTGCCACGGTTTCTCTGGTCTCGTTTAAGTCGATGCAGCGGCCAGGGTCGAGGAAGCTGAGAAGCTTGGTGGCGGTAGTGCTCAGGCGTGCAGATGTGTCACGAAGAGAGAGGTTGAAGATGAGAAGGAAAGGGGGAAAATGAAAAGGCTGCCTGACCCTATTTATAAGGAAAGGAGTAACAAGTGGGCGTGAAAATCGAGGAGGCCAAAGAATGATTATCTAGCCGCTCGGAAGCCTCGATCTTCGGGATGGTTAATTAAAGATAAGGATCTGTTAAGATATGCTGGGTATTGTGCAAAATTAATGACAGATGATGTCATGGCGGGACTCCATAATTCCAGGAGATGACGTCATGGCGGGTTACAATATCTTGCAACAACAGATGAAGAAGGGTTTTTTCTAAGTGTTGAAGATTGACATGAACAAATTTTTTTGAGGAAGCAGATTGACATGAACAAATTCAAATCAACCTGGGGCCTAATGTTGGGGATATAACTATTAGGTATGACCCGCCTAGGAGGGGTCGGGTTATACCAATGGCGGTTCATCAATACAAAGCCCATGAAGTTGTTGAAGATGGCGGTTCATGAAGCAGACTTATTAAAGGGCCCAAAGCCCAAAGGCGGCTTAAGGCCCATAGGTGTAAACCGTCATATATGTATGACTTGTATTGTAAGGCAAGTGTAATTAGTCACCGGGCCGGACACGTTGTTTATGAGCCGGCCGGGACTCTGTAAGCAGCTGGGCGTCAACCTATGTGTATAAAGGGACAACCCGGCGGCGGCTTAGGGCAAGAGACAACACATCAATAACTAGGTCAAGCGTATCCGCTCCCTGGTAATCGAGAGATAAGCATTCCCACTTCAAACTGGATTAGGCTTTACCTTCACCGCAAGGGGCCAAACCAGTATAAACTCCTTGTATCCTTTGTCCCGTTTAACCCCTTTAAGCTAAGCCTGTTGCGATGGCTCCACGACAAAGTCCTTTTGCTAGGACATCTGCCGTTACAAACCCACGATAGTTGTACTAAGCAAAATAAGATGCATAAAAGATAAACATCACATGCAATCAAAATATGTGACATGATATGGCCATCATCATCTTGTGATTTTGATCTCCATCTCCAAAGCATCATCATGATCTCCATCGTCACTGGCTTGACACCTTGATCTCCATCGAAGCGTTGTGGTCGTCTAGCCAACTATTGCTTCTACAACTATCGCTAACGCATAGTGATAAAGTAAAGCAATTACATGGCATTTACATTTCATACAATAATAAAGAGACAACCCTAAGGCTCTTGCTGGTTGCCAGTAACTTCTACAAAACATGATCATCTCATACAATAATTTATATCACATCATGTCTTGACCATATCACATCACAACATGCCCTGCAAAAACAAGTTAGATGTTCTCTACTTTGTTGTTGCAAGTTTTACGTGGCTGCTACGGGCTTCTAGTAAGAACCGTTCTTACCTACGCATCAAAACCACAACGGTGATTTATCAAGTTTGCTGTTTAACCTTCAACAAGGACCGGGTGCAGTCAAATTTGATTCAAGTAAAGTTGGAGACACAGACTCCTACCAGCCACCTTTATGCAAAACTAGTTGCATGTCTGTCGGTGGAACCGGTCTCATGAACGTGGTCATGTAAGGTTGGTCTCGACCGCTTCATCCAACAGTACTGCCGAATTAAAATAAGACATTGGTGTTAAGCAGTATGACGATCACCGCCTACAACTCTTTGTGTTCTACTCGTGCATATCATCTACGCATAGACCTGGCTCTGATACCACTGTTGGGAAACGTAGTATGCAATTTCAAAAAAATCCTACACTCACGCAAGATCTATCTAGGAGATGCATAACAATCAGAGGGGCAAAGTGTGTCTATGAACCCACGTAGACCGAAAGCAGAAATGTTTGACAACACGGTTGATGTAGTTGAACTTCTTCTAGCTCCGACCGATCAAGCATCTAACGTACGACACCTCCGAGTTCTGCACACGTTCAGCGTGATGACGTCCCTCGCCTTCTTGATCCAGCAAGGTGTCGAGGAAGTATATGAGTTCCGTCAGCACGACGGCATGGTGACAGTGATGGTGAAGTGATTCTCCCAGGACTTCGCCTAAGCACCGCAAAACTATGACCGGGGTGTAAACTATGGAGGGGGGGCGCAACATGCTACCTCTTGAGCACTGAGTTGGTTTTCTCTTGAAGAGGAAAGGGTGATGCAGCAAAGTAGAGTAAGTATTTCCCTCAGTTTTTGAGAACCAAGGTATCAATCCAGTAGGAGGCCACACACAAGTCCCTCGTACCTACACAAACAAATAAGAACCTCGCAACCAACGCGATAAAGGGGTTGTCAATCCCTTCACGGTCACTTACGAGAGTGAGATCTGATAGAGATGATAAGATAATTTTTTTGGTATTTTTATGATAAAGAGTAAAAGTAAAGATTGCAAAATAAAAGGTAATGGAAATAGCTTGTTGACGGAAGATTAATATGATGGAGAATAGACCCGGTGGCCATAGGTTTCACTAGTGGCTTCTCTCAAGATAGCATAAGTATTATGGTGGGTGAACAAATTACTGTCGAGTAATTGATAGAAAAGCAAATAATTATGAGAATATCTAGGCATGATCATGTATATAGGCATCATGTCCGCGACAAGTAGACCGACTCCTGCCTGCATCTACTACTAGTACTCCACACATCGACCGCTATCCAGCATGCATCTAGAGTGTTAAGTTCATAAGAACAGAGTAACGCATTAGGTAGACATGATGTAGAGGGATAAACTCAAGCAATATGATATAAACCCCATCTTTTTATCCTCGATGGCAACAATACAATATGTGTCATTTCCCATTCTGTCACTGGGATCGAGCACCGCAAGATTGAACCCAAAGCTAAGCACTTCTCCCATTGCAAGAAAGATCAATCTAGTAGGCCAAACCAAACTGATAATTCGAAGAGACTTGAAAAATGTGAGGAATTTATCTATTAATCTTCTTCAAAAATAGTTAACTAAATAGCACTCTCCAGTAAAAAAATGACAGCAAATCTCGTGAGTGCTAAAGTTTCTGTTTTTTACAGCAAGATCGCAAAGACTTTCCCCAAGTCTTCCCAAAGGTTCTACTTGGTACAAACACTAATTAAAAGCATAAAACCACATCTAAACAGAGGCTAGATGTATTATTTATTACTAAGAAGAACCAAAAATTAAGGAACAAAAATAAAATTGTGTTGCCTCCCAACAAGCGCTATCGTTTAACGCCCCTAGCTAGGCATAAAAGGAAGGATAGATCTAGGTATTGTCATCTTTGGTATGCAATCCATAAGTGGCTCTCATAATAGATTCATAAGGTAATTTAATTTTCTTTCTTGGAAAGTGTTCCATGCCCTTCCTTAACGGAAATTGGAATCTAATATTCCCTTCTTTCATATCAATAATTGCACCAATTGTTCTAAGGAAAGGTCTACCAAGAATAATAGGACATGAAGGATTGCAATCAATATCAAGAACAATGAAATCTACGGGCACATAATTCCTATTTGCAACGATAAGAACATCATTAATTCTTCCCATAGGTTTCTTAATGGTGGAATCCGTAAGATGCAAGTTTAAAGAACAATCATCAAATTCACGGAAACTTAGCAAATCACACAAAGTTTTAGGAATCGTGGAAACACTAGCACCCAAATCACATAAAGCAAAGCATTCATGATCTTTAATTTTAATAGTAGGTTCCCACTCATCATAAAGTTTTCTTGGGATAGAAACTTCCAATTCAAGCTTTTCTTCATAAGATTGCATTAAAGCATCAATGATATGTTTAGTAAAAGCTTTATTTTGACTATAAGCATGCGGAGAATTTAGCACGGATTGCAACAAGGAAATATAATCTATTAAAGAACAATTATCATAATTAAATTCCTTGAAATCCAGGATAGTGGGTTCATTGCTATTTAAAGTTTTGACCTCTCCAATCCCACTTTTATCAATTTTTGCATCAAGATCTAAAAACTCCGAATCATTGGGACGCCTTCTAACTAAAGTTGACTCATCTCCAGTCCCATCATTATCAAGATTCATATTGCAAAACAAATATTTAATTGGGGACACATCAATAACTTTTAGATCTTCATCATTATTATCATCAAATTCTTCCGGTTTGGTGGCCATCTTATTAACTAAGGTGGCCTGCTTATCCGAAATTTGGGCTATTACGTTTTCAAGGTGGGCAAACTAAGATTTCAGACCATAAAATTCTTTAGACATATCATCGAGTTCTTTATTCATGTACCCCATAAAATTTTTTTGTTCTTTAAGCTCGTTTCTGAAGAAATTATTATGCTCAAACTGTAAGGACATAAAACTTATAACGTTGTTTTCAATTTCTTCTAACCTTTTAAGGTGAGGATCAAAACCTTTAGGTAAAGCCATCGAGGCAAACAAGCAATCTAATACACAAGCAAACAAGAAACAAGCAAAAAGAGGCGAACTGGAAGAGAGAAGGGAAACGGAAAAAGAGGGCAAATAAAATGGCAAGGGTGAAGTGGGGGAGAGGAAACCGAGAGGCAAATGGCAAATAATGTAATGCAAGGGATAAGAGTTTATGATGGGTACTTGGTATGTCTTGACTTGTGCGTAGATTCCCCAGCAACGGCGCCAGAAATCCTTCTTGCTACCTCTTGAGCACTGCGTTGGTTTTCCCTTGAAGAGGAAAGGGTGATGCAGCAAAGTAGCGTAAGTATTTCCCTCAGTTTTTGAGAACCAAGGTATCAATCCAGTAGGAGGCCACACGCAAGTCCCTCGTACCTACACAAACAAATAAGAACCTCGCAACCAACGCGATAAAGGGGTTGTCAATCCCTTCACGGTCACATACGAGAGTGAGATCTGATAGAGATGATAAGATAATATTTTTGGTATTTTTATGATAAAGAGTAGAAGTAAAGATTGCAAAATAAAAGGTAATGGAAATAGCTTGTTGACGGAAGATTACTATGATGGAGAATAGACCCGGGGGCCATAGGTTTCACTAGTGGCTTCTCTCAAGATAACATAAGTATTACGGTGGGTGAACAAATTACTGTCAAGCAATTGATAGAAAAGCGAATAATTATGAGAATATCTTGGCATGACCATGTATATAGGCATCACGTCTGCGACAAGTAGATCGACTCCTGCCTACATCTACTACTATTACTACACACATCGACCGCTATCCAGCATGCATCTAGAGTATTAAGTTCATAAGAACAGAGTAACGCATTAGGTAAGATGACATGATGTTGAGGGATAAACTCAAGCAATATGATATAAACCCCATCTTTTTATCCTCAATGGCAACAATACAATATGTGTCGTTTCCCTTTCTGTCACTGGGATCAAGCACAGCAATATTGAACCCAAAGCTAAGCACTTCTCCCATTGCAAGAAAGATCAATCTAGTAGGCTAAACCAAACTGATAATTCAAAGAGACTTGCAAAGATAACCAATCATGCATAAAAGATTTCAGAGAAGAATCAAATATTGTTCATAGATAGACTTGATCATAAACCCACAATTCATCCGATCTCGACAAACACACCGCAAAAAGAGTTACATCGAATAGATCTCCAAGAAGATCGAGGAGAACTTTGTATTGAGATTCAAAGAGAGAGAAGAAGCCATCTAGCTAATAACTATGGACCCGAAGGTCTGAAGTAAACTATTCACACACCATCGGAGGGGCCATGGAGTTGATGTAGAGGCCCTCCGTGATCGATGCCCCCTCCAGCAGAGCTCCGGAAAAGGCCCCAAGATGGGATCTCTTGGGTACATAAGGTTGCGGCGGTGGAAATAGGGTTTCGTGGTGCTCCTGGATGTTTTCAGGGTATATGAGTATATATAGGAGGAAGAAGTAGGTCGGTTGAGCCACGAGGGGTCCACGAGGGGTGAGGGTGCACCCCCCTGCCTCGTGGACTCCTCGTCCGTTTCTTGACGTCCACTCCAAGTCCTCTGGATCACGTTTGTTCCAAAAACCACGTTCCCAAAGGTTTTATTCCGTTTGGATTTTGTTTGATATTCCTTTTCTGCGAAACACTGAAATTGGCAAAAAAACAGCAATTTGCACTGGGCATTGGGTTAATAGGTTAGTTCCAAAAATAGTATAAAAGTGTAAAATAAAGCCCATTAACATCCAAAACAGGTAATATAATAGCATGGAACAATCAAAAATTATAGATACGTTGGAGACGTATCACAACACATGGCTAACAATTGTTGGTGTGTGTTCTAGGCGCCCCCTCCCGCGTATATATATATATGTGGGAGGGGGAGGGGAGCAGCCATGGGGCGCCCCAAGTAGGAGGAATCCTACTTGGGGGCCTCCTCCAATTCGGCCTCCCCCCTTCCTTTTTTAGCCGGAGAGAAAAGGGAAGGGGGAAGGAGAGAAGGAAGGGGGGCCTAACCCCTTCTCCTCCTTCTCCAATTTGGCCACATGCCTAAGGGGGGCGTGCCACCCCTTGTGGGATGGTCTTCTCCCCTCTTATGGCCCATATCTTCCCCTCGGGGGTTCCGGTAACCCCCCAGTACTCCGATAAATACCTGATACGATCCGGAACACTTTTGGTGTCCGAATACTATCATCCTTTATATCAATCTTTACCTCTCAGCCAATTAGAGACTCCTCGTCATGTCCGTGATCTCATTCGGGACTCCGAACAACATTTGGTCACCAAATCACATAACTCATATAATACTAAATCGTCATCGAACGTTAAGCGTGCGGACCCTACGGGTTCGAGAACTATGTAGACATGACCGAGACACCTCTCCGGTCAATAACCAATAGCGGAACCTGGATGCTCATATTGGCTCCTACATATTCTACGAAGATCTTTATCGGTCGAACCGTTATGACAACATATGTTATTCCCTTTGTCATTGGTATGTTACTTGCCCGAGAGTCGATCGTCGGTATCCACATACCTAGTTCAATCTCATTACCGGCGAGTCTCTTTACTCGTTCTGTAATACATCAACTTACAACTAACTCATTAGTCACTTTGCTTGCAAGGCTTCTTATGATGTGCTTTACCGAGAGGGCCCAGAGATACCTCTACGATACTCGGAGTGACAAATCCTAATCTCGATCTATGCTAACCCAACAAACACCTTTGAAGATACCTGTAGAGAATCTTTATAATTACCCAATTACGTTGTGACATTTGATAGCACATAAGGTATTCCTACGGTATCCGGGAGTTGCATAATCTCATAGTCGAAGGAATATGTAATTGACATGAAGAAAGCAATAGCAATAAAACTGAACGATCAATATGCTAAGCTAATGGATGGGTCTTTTCCATCACATCATTCTCCTAATGATGTGATCTCGTTCATCAAATGACAACACATGTCTATGGTTAGGAAACTTAACCATCTTTGATTAACTAGCTAGCCTAGTAGAGGCTTACTAGGGACACGGTGTTTTGTCTATGTATCCACACATGTATCAAGTTTCTGGTTAATAAAATTCTAGCATGAATAATAAACATTTATCATGATATAAGGAAATATAAAATAACAACTTTATTATTGCCTCTAGGGCATATTTCCTTCAATAAAACCATATCATTAAGATATATGAGTACTCATTATCCCATATGCTTTAACTCCTATACTTAGGTATGGTAATATGTGTCACGTCGGCCACCTTATGCATATTCATCTCAACATATTAGTAACCTCAAGTCTGATCTAATATACACTCGCGCTCATACATTACCACAAAGAGCACAACACCATAACAATCATACAATTTGGGGGAGCAGTAGATAACTACAACTAATCCAAAACACCATATCATCAATACCACATGACAAAATAAATTTACTCAGACATAACAACAACACAGTAGATAATTGGACAATAGTTCATTGTATCAAACATCATGTTTAAGTAGGGGATTGGTTAGGTTTGTGGATTAGTTTACTAGTGTATAGATGGAGGGATAAGACCAAGGAGATGGTGTCGCAGTTGATGAAGATCATGATGGCAATGACAATTTCCCCGGTGGCGCTCGGGCATCGCCAGAAGAGAGTAGGAGAGAGCCCCTCCTCCTTCTTCTTCCTTGACATCCCCTTAGTGGGGAAGGGTTTCTCCTCTTATTTTTGGGTGGCCATGGGTGTGGAGAGCAGAGTCATGTTCGAGATTGGATTTAACCTTTTGGGGAGCTGTTTTTTATGTCATTTTCTGAGTCTCGTCGCCATTTTATTACTCCTGCTATCTATAACTCCGAAAACACTGAGTCGTCATAGGACAAAATTTGGGGACAAGTTCATGGTTAAAGGACTCACCCAAGAAGCTCCAAACTACCCAAGTGGTAGGCGACATGTGCAGGGCAGGGGCTGCGTGGAAGCGTACTAGCTCCCCTCAGGTGAGTTTCTAGCCAATATGGGGACCTTTGGTACATATATGATCGTCATATTTTTATTATATGTTTTGTCTACGAATATACCATTTTTCTATGCAAGGCAAAAACACTAAAAAAACAACAATATGTACTTGCCACCGAATTAATAAGTTAGTTCAATAAAAAATAATATAGATGTAACATAAACATAACAAAAATTATAGATACGTTAAAAACGTATCAAATCCCACACTCTGGGATAGAAATGAAAGTGGATAGAAATGATCAAACGAGTGGGAAAGAAACAACCCTTAGAAGTTGGCACGATGATTGAGCGACAATTTATTCTTTGACACCAAGATAAAACCCACAATTTTTATATTGGTGCAAATAGTTATTTTTCTTTAACGTGGCAAAGAGGAGGGAAAAAATTATATCTCAACTGTACATGCGTGATCCGACTAATAGCGAAAGAAGTTTTCATTTGCACCCAAAACCGAGTTTTCATGTGATATGTTGCCGCATATTTTGATTATGAATATGAATGCATTACAGACTATATGTAACAATGGGCTGAAACTTGATCCAATGTAATGGCAAGATGAATGCGAACATGTGTTTGTATCAGACATGTGTTGATATGTGTTCATTTGCTATGAACACATATTTAAAAATATTTATCATGTATTTAAAAAAATATTCATCATGTATCTTCATTTTCTCCATCACAAACTAAAATTTATTTATATAATTTCTGAAAAACAATTTATTCATATAACAAAAGATTATACCAACTTATTAAACAATTTATTTCAAGATTCACATTTTTTGAATTTTTTGAATTTTTTGAAGTCTCAAATATTTCAAAATAGAACAAAACAAAGATTAAAAATGAAAACAAAAAAATTAAAAATGCAATTTAAAATACAGGCCGCTGGATATGTGCCGGGCCAAATAGGCGCAGTTGTCGTCTCCTAGCATGCAGAGCTCAGTATAGTGAGTTTGTACTGGGCCGGCCCAAGCAGGGATTCAGCGTGTGAAACATTTTTTTATCACTTATAGGTGGCATTGGTGGGTAACATTTTGCAACTTTAGGGACAGTTTCGATGACGTACCGCCAGAAGCAATAACCCCTTTATTGATAGGGATAGATTTGCTGTTAGGGTTTAATTTTGACACAAAATTTGGCATTAGCTAGAGCGGCTCGAACGCACTACACTTGACAAAGAATAAATATTGTTGCCTTTTTTTCCTGAGATTTATGGGCAGAGGTAGACATGTTTTGTTGGTCACCCCTCATGACCCAAATCTTGTACCTATGAACAAGTGCCACACTGCATGTTCGTAACTTATCATCGCATTTGAGTTTTCTCTTTTTGCATGCATTCATTTATTTAAAACGTTTTATCTTTTGAACCGTATGTCCAATTACTGAATCTTTTTCATTGTTGGGTTTCTCTCATCGAGCTCTTCGAAACTACGTTCCACGCTAACAGGTTTCGATGAATTATTTTTTTCATAAAAAACAAAAACAAAAAATAATAAAAATAAAACCAACAGAAAAACAATACCAAAAACATCCGCAAGAAAAACTGGAAGCCCGAAAACACAGTTGCGGTTTTCAATTCTTTTGGAAAGAAAAAAAAAAGGAAAGCACAAGTTGTATTTTTCACCATTTTTCAAGGGAAGCACAGATTGTGCTTCTCATAGAAGCACATGTTGAGAATATTGCTAGTTGTGCACGGGAACTATGGTGCCTGCTTCAAAATAACAGTTTTTGCAGCGCAAAAAAATTCAAAACTTTTTGTAAACAGACACACACATATATACTACATATGTGCAAAAAATCATTACATTTTACTTTCATACATGGCATACAAAAGAAAAAGATAAATATGTATTTTCCAATGGACCGGAATTTTTTGTTTCTGGGTGAGAATTTTGTTTTTTTACAGCATACACATTATATTTTTACAAAACATAATTTCATGGATCCGTAGTGAATACATACAAGTTTCCACATATTTTTTCTGATTGTTTTTAAACTTTAAATACGTTTTAAAAAAAATGACACCATGGTGCCCGAGCGTACAAACTTCGTACTCCAGATATTGTGTGTTTCCATTTCGAGAAGCGAGAAGCACAGTGCGCCTCTTGTGGAAGCACAGACTATGCTTTTGACGGAAGCAAAGACTGTGCTTTTTAATGGAATCCAAAAAATTGTACGTGGCATTTTTGTTAAATATGCTTACAATGTAAAAAAATCGCGTAATTAAAAATATATTTCATACCATTTAAGAAATGTTCGTTAGATTTTAATTCTTTTATATGTTTCTAAAAATATGTCCATTGCATTTTAAAATACGTTTAGAAAATATCTAAAAATATGTCTATATTTTTAAACATGTTACTAATTTTTTTCAATATGAATTGTACATTTTTATATACAGTTAGACATTTTTATTAACACATATTATTATACATTTTTAATACATGCATAACATTTTTTAGTGGCATGAATCATTTTTCCAAACATCACGACTTTTTTTTTACATTGTATCAACATTTATTAAATATGTGACGAACATATTTTTACATGCGTGAATATTTTGTTAATATGCCACATGCATTTTTTGAAAGGTACAACACATTGCATGAATTACGTGAACATTATTTTACATTGTAAAAATATTATCACATACGATACATTTTATCAACAAAAGAGGGTCACACGGTACACCCAAAAAACATTGATACAACCATATGTTAGGCCCTGCAAAACCGCTACAGAAAAAAGTAGATCAAAAAGTGCCTCTTTCATTGCACCACTATGATAAATGTAGAAATATAAAAAAACATAGGATTGTGGGAATATTGTGGTGTGTTTTTTTGTAGGGGGAAACATGAGTTTTATTCTGGAACTATGGTGTTACAATGAAGAGGCTAGAGCTCCCCAATACATAGGGTCCTTGGTGTAGGCACACAGCCGCGACACACCTCATATGACTAGAATTAGTCAATTGATCTGCCACACCATTTTATTTGCGACAAAGTTACTGAGAAATAAGCTCTCTGTCGATCAACAATGCCTTGATCTCCGCGGCAAGGTGTCGGTGTTGTTGAATGTCGTAGAAAACACATTTGTGCACCTTAAGAAAAGACACATTTGTGCTTTCTGAAAAAGGAAAAACACAATTATGCTCCTCCGAGAAGCACTGCTTTCTGGAAAAAAAGGACTAGCACAACATGTGCTTTTACGAAAAGCTCAACTGTGCTTCCCAAATATATAAAAGTATATATGTGCTTCCACAAAAAGCACAACTATGCTTACCGAAAAGGAAAAAGGCACAGTTTGTGCCTCCACGGGAAGCAGAGTTGTGATTCCCCAAAAAGTGAAACAAGCACAACTGTGCTTCGCTTTTTTCGTTTTTCAGTATTTTTCCTGATTTCGGTTTTTTATTTGCTTTATGTTTTTTTGGTTTCTGCTTTTTTATTCTTCATTTTTTCCTGGTTTTCGTGAAAAAGTTTGTCGAAATCTATTAATGTGAGATCTAGTTTTGAAGATCTTGGCACGAGAAATCCAAGAAATGGTTCATAATTTTAACGCACGGTTAAAGTGATAACATGTTTTAACAAGATGTACGAAAAAGGGAAAACATTCAAGTTGCGACAAGTGACAGACATGCAGTGTATCACTTGTCACCACCAAAGAAGGTGAGAGGGTCCTTTGCAAAGGTGTACCCCTTAATTAGTGATTCTGTTCGTATTCCAGCCATGCCCTCCTGTCTGTCGCGGGTGCTTGTCATTTTCCATATGTTAGGGCCTGCGAAACCGCTACATCCAAAAAATGCCTCTTTCATTGCATCACTATGATAATGTAGAAGTATAACAAAAATCATAGGATTGTGGGAATATCATGGTGTGTGTTTTTTTGCGCGCGCGGGGGGGGGGGGGGGGGGGCATGAGTTTTATTCTGAAATTATGGTGTTACAATGGAGAGGCAAGAGCTCCCCAATACATAGGGTCCTTGGTGTAGGTAGACAGCCGTGGCACACGTTGTACGACTACAATTTGTCAATCGATCTGCCACACCATTTTGTTCGCAATGAAGTTTCTGAGAAATAAGCTCTCCCCCCCCCCTCTCTCTCTCTCTCTCTCTATTTTCATTCCTTTTTTCTGTGAGTTTCAGTGTTTAGTTCACTGGTTTTCATTGGTCTTCTCTTTTCATTATTTATTTTGGACAACACATCTCAAATTATTGCAATACATATTGTTCATTTTTCGTATACTGTTGAAATATTTGTTCTATACACTTTAGACAATTGTTTAAATACATATTTTTGAACTTTTTAATACATGTTAAACTTTTTTAAAACACGCATACCTATTTTTACTGACGGGGATCATTTTAGGAACAATGCAACATTTTTTTACATCGTATTAACATTTTTCTAAAATGCGACCATCATGTTTTCCAAATGCATGGACATTTATTTAAAGTGCCAGACACAATTTTTCTCATATCATATGACACAATTTTTTAATTACCTGAATATTAGTATACATTCTATAATTTATTTTTGAAATATCGAGAATATGTTTCCAGAAATGCTTTAATTTTTTAAAAAAAAATTGAACTCCATCTGCATTGTGTAAAGTGAGGCCAACTTTTCTTTAGCACTGCATAAACATTTTGTCAACACCGTGTAAATATTTTTATACATTGGATAAACATTTTAAATATAAATATTTCTATTTCAGAAGATTTTGAAATATTCCCCCGCAAAAAAAGAATATTTTGGAATATTGATAAAATGAAAAATGAGATAAAGTTAACAAACTGCCATCTTTTTTTAGCGAAAGGAAGCGAGCGAAAAAATGTCATACACATCTATGTTTCTTGGCCCGGGCCATTTATTATAGTGTTGTAGGCGAGGTCGACTTAGTGCTTGCAATAAGCGAGGCAAATTCGGGTGTATCCTATTTCACGCGCAGGTCGCCGTGAGCAACCCAGCGCCCACACCTCCATCGCGCTCGATTAGTGTTTGGTCCGGCCCATTTTAGGTGTATACCTCAGTGGTTTAAAGAAGGTATTCGAATTGGTTTTTTCGTTTTATTTGTTCTATTGTATTTTTATTTTACTTTTTTTGTTGTTTTCATTATATTTTTCTGCTTCTTATTTCTTTTTGACGGAAATTTCTTTTTCTTATTCACAAGCATCATACAGATTTGAGAATATTTTCTTGAAACCATGAACATTTTTCAAATTCATTAGTTTTTGTTTTAAGTCATGAACATTTTATTAAAACTAGCAAGATGCCCGTGTGTTGCACGAAACATCAAGATGCATTTGTATGAGTAGTTTATCTTGTGAGAGAAAATTATAAACGAGAAAAAGTCTTATTTGCAAATGTGGATAGGGTGTGGGTATCTTTTTGCAAAATTGTCATAGTTTCTTTCCTATCCGTCAGATATAAATCAGACGGCCTATATTGCAGGATGGCAGGCACACCATCATCACCAACTCTGTTTTTTATAAGAATAGAGATTCCTGATTTTTTAAATTAAGAACATTTTTTTAAATTGAACATTTTTACAAATTCGTGAACATTTTATCAAATTCATGAACTTTTTTATTGTCGGGAACTTGTTTTAAAATTGCAAACGTTTTTTAACTCATGAACATTTTTAGAATAGGCGATTTTTTTAAATAATGAATACTTTTTTAATGAAAATATATTTTTGAAATGCATGAATATTTTTCGAAATCATGATTTGTTTTCAATCAGTTAACATTTTTGTGGTCTATGACGTTTTTTTAGAAATTTGGGAACAATTTTGGAAATTCGTGAACATTTTTTTGAACATTTACAAATATCATTCACATTATTTGAATTCCCATTTTATATTCAAATTTGAACATTTTTTAATGCATGAACAGTTCAGAATCATGAATATTTTTGAATATGCGAATATTTTTTAAAATCATGGCATTTTTTATATCCACGCATATATTTTGATTTCTTGAACTACAAAAAATCATTTTATTCAACAACATGGAAATGTACGAAGCAAAGAAATAGAAACGAGCGAACGAACCAAGAGAAACAATGAACCAGGTGGAGTTAGGCCAGCCCATCTACGTCGCCAGACTCCGTAACCTTGCACGTTCTCTCATTCCCTTGCAGGCAGGTTGCCAAATAGGAGGTCCCGCAAATTCACATAAAATAAATTTTGTCAAAAAAATGGGTCACACAATACCCCAGAAAAGAAGATACAACCATATGTTAGGCCCTACAAAACCGCTACAAAAAAAAGTAGATCAAAATAGAGCCTCTATCGTTACACCACGAACACTGCTATACACACGACACTTTTATCATGATCCATGGATGATGCTTAACATCAAGCCATCCAATCTTGGAATAAAGTGCAGCACATCCATCTGATTGCAAGTTGTGCATAAATCGTGCATAAAATGCCGGCTCTGTAGTACATAACGCAGAGGTGTAAAGAAAACAAAGGATTGTGGGAATATCATGGTGTGTGCTTTTTTGCATTGGGGGGGGGGGGGGGGGGGGGCTGCTCTTTGGTGTAGCGACACATCTGTGACACGCTCCATACAACTATAATTTCTTCAATCGACCTGCCACACCATTCTGTTTGCGATGACGTTTATGAGAAACTCTCTGTCGACCATCTATTCATTGATCTCAGCAAAAAAAGTGTCGATTCTGTTGAATGTCGTAGAAAACAAAACACATAGAAAAATGTTGAGAGGAAGGCTTGTGATGATGCACACCAAATACATGAATTTTATGGTTTGGAGTCACTTGAATAGAGGGAGGTGTTTGTTGACCGATTTTTTTTTTTTGCATCAGCAACTCCATTTCGAGGCAACATACCAGAGAGGAGCAAAAGTGAGGCATAAAAAATGAGTAGAAAACAACAAGCATACTTCCAATTCAATAAAAATGAGAACCCCCTAAGAATCTAGCTTAGAAAACATTAAGAACTGAAGGCAAATCAAACCCGGCGATTAATAGGGCACAAGAAATTTAAAGGGTCGGGGAAACAAGCAACAACTACATGCGCTTAGAGAACAAATGATCAAAAGAGAGGATAAATTATTTTTGGACGAGATCCCAAAATGAAAATACGGACTTACCTTACGGACCAATGTGTCAAAATGTGACTCAGAATAAGGGGAAAAAGGAGGGGACCGCCCCTGAAAAAAGGTCACAAGGTACCCCCAAAAGAAGATACAGCCATATGTTAGGCCCTACAAAACCGCTACAAAAAAGTAGAGTAAAAGAGAGCCTCTGTCTGCACCACTATGAAAATGTAGAAGTGAAAAAAAACAAAGGGTTGTGGGAATATCATGGTGTCTTTTTGTGAAAGGAAATAGGAGTTTTATTCCAAAATTATAGTGTTATAGTCGAGAGGCAAGAGCTCCTCAATACATTGGGGTCCTTGGTGTAGCCATGACACACTCCGTACAACTATAATTTGCCAATCAATCTGCCACACCCTTCTGTTCGTGACGAAGTTTCTGAGGAATAAACTCCCCATCGGCCATCAATGTCTTAATCTCCGTGACAAGGGGTGTCGATGTTGTAGAAAACAAAACACACATAAAATTCTTGAGAGGAAGTCTTGTGATACTGCGCAACAAATACATGAATTTTAAGGTTTGGTGTCACTTGATTAGAGGGAGGTTGTGTTGATACAAAATTTTGAAACCCCCTAAAGATCTACCTTACAAAACATCGAGTAACAATGCAAAATCAAACCCCGACGACAAACAGGGCACAAGAAATCTAACGGGTAGGGGAAATAAGGATGCAACTACACACACTCAGAGAACAAATGATCAAAAGAGAGGACAAATCATTCTCAGATGAGCTCCAAAAATAAACATAGGGAACAAATCGTTTGGCTCAATCAACCAACCAAGACGCTGAGAATGAATAAAATTCGTGAAGAGAGGAAAAAAGGTTGCAAATACATGCTCGCTTTGATAGCTATTAGTTTATTTATCTTTTTTTTCTTTTAGTAGATGCATATACATACTTTATCATCTTTATCTTTACCTCTTTACCTACTAATAAACCAGCTATTGCTTCTGGTCGTCCGTCGTGGTTGTTTTGCAGAAAACACCCTATAGTTCCCTGAAATCAACCCGCACTACAGGTTTTAGTAAGTCAAAAAACGTTTCGAATTTACATAAAGCCCCTTGAGTTTTCTTTTGAAGCAGAGGGGGGCGGGTCGTGTGTTGCTGCCTGCTGGATCGAGGGGAGAAGAAGCACGCGCTGTGGCTCTCCTCGGGAGTTCGGAGTGAGAGCTCGTGGACGACGAGCGCGGGGTGTGGCGGCGTACGGGCGTCACGGGCCCGCAATGGGCTTGGCGGTCCTCGGGGTGCAGAGGATGGACATGGCCATCGGCAGGGCAGTGGCGGCCGAAGGAGGAGGGGCAAAGAGAGCAGCAGAAGGCGGACGCAGGGCTCGCTTGGCGCACGGGAGGCCGTGAAAGGGGTGGAGCGCGCCGGTCGCGTACGGATGTAGGGGCGGCCATGGGCTGCAGCGACCGGGCGCACAAGGTGAAGGCGTCACAACAGCTGCTGTTGCAGGAGACAGTAAGGGGCCCGGCGGAGGACACGGGGAGGGGAGGCAGAATTTGGCAACCGCGGCGGCCAGCAGCAGCGGTGGCGCTATGGCCATCCGGTGAGCAGAGGGCGGGCGCGGCAGCAGCGCGTGACCCGTGCGAGAGGAGGGCGGTGGGCCACGACGGGATCAGGAAGGGGCGGAGCTCGGGCATAGCAGGAGGGCGGAGGAGAAGGTCGGGCGAGGCGGCACAAAGGCGAGCAGGCGGCAGGGGTCGAGGAGGAAGGAGGCCAAGGCGGCGGCGCTCCTGTGGCCGGCCGGCGGCAGAGGATCGGGAACCTCTCCCGATCGAGAATAGGATGGAGGTGGGGTTCGAGCAGGTGAGGCTGTGCGTGATGCGTGGGGTCGAGCGAGCGCTCACGAGAGGGGAGGCAGAAGGGGAGGGACCATGGCGACGGCGAGGAGTGTTGCTGCTGCAGATCAGCTCACGTTGAAGGTTGTTGCTGCTTCGTGGATGTGTGGACGCGCTCGGGCGCGTGGATCTAATCCAGCTCCCACGCACTTGTGAAGAGGGGCTGCGCTGGGCATCGGCCGCCTCGCGTGAGCTGCACACGTGTTCCCTTGGTCCCACACCACCGCCTAGGCCTACCTCATCTTCTGGTCCAGTAGTTTTTTATCCACACGCGATCTCTCCTTATAGGTTCATGTGCCTGTGGTTCCAAGCTTGCTGCACAGCTGGGGAATTATTTGCTTAGCCACTTGAAAATACAAAAGCTCAAGTTTTATGCCCGGTACTGAATGTTTTAACCACCCATGCTGAATAAAATACTCGTGCCTTTTCTAAATATAAGTTTCTAAAGATTCTAGTATGACTATATACTAAGAAAAATGGGCCAATCTACACTCTAAAATACATCTATATACATTCATATGTTGTCCATATTAAAATTTATAAAAATACTTATATTTAGGAACAGAGGGAGTACTACCTAGGCACTGAATTAAAATGGGTTGGTAGCATATCATCAACGAGAACAAACCAAGGTAGAGACCGATCACACATTTACGTACCCTTTTTTCCTTTTTTCCCTCCCTACATCCGGATAGTTCCTAGAGCTGGCCATAGAGATATCATGGTTGTGTCAACTATAACTAAAATGGGATTAAGGCTATGCATAATAATATATTTGTAACTCCCTTGGGATTAAAATATGCACTAACATATTGAATTGCTCCGGCCTAATCTATACCTACTAATAAAAGAAATAGGTATTCTTGGTGCGTCATGCTATTTTACAGGAAACGCCGTCAAGTTTTTGGTAATAAATCTGTAGTACATATTAATCGATTTTTAAAATATCCATAGCTTTTTAACCCTAACTCCAAATTTAACATGTTATATATGAAATTTGATTACAAAAATATGTAGAATCTGAATACGATATTATATTTAACTGTTATCATCCTATGCCGAAAGGGAGACGTCTTAAGATTGACAACATTCAGACGTGTTGTGATGGTATGAACACTGAGAGCCAGCGTCGACAAGAGTGGGAAGAAGGATAAATAGAAACACAAATGGGATGCCATGTGTTGAAATAAATGACATGGACCTATGAATTCATGGTTATTAGATTAGTGAGTGTTTTTTCATCCGTTGCAACGCACGAGCTCATTTGCATTGTATGCCGAGGGGGAGACGTCTTAAGATTGACAACATTCAAACGTGTTGTATTGATGTCAACATTGAGGCCAGCGTCGACGAGAGTGAGAAGAAACATAAATAGAAACACAGATGGAATGCCATGTGTTGACATAAAGGATATGGACCTACTAAAATTTGGACTCATGGTTATTAGATTGGGAAGTGTTTTTTTTCACCCGTTGCAACGCACGGGCTCATTTGCTAGTTAATAGAAAAATACCATAAAACAATTGTTCTATAGCTTTGGGGTAAATAGAAGTACATGCACACAGAGGAGAAAATCGTCAAGAGAGGGCACAGTCACACACAAAGGAGAGCTAGAATGGAAATGAAAAAAATTGTATGTCAAAATCAACAAGACAAACACTAAACACGAAGTCTAGCAGCTAAAATTTCATGAGGGAGGGGCGACGAAGGGGTCGAATGTTGGGGAACGTAGTAAGTTTAAAAAAATTCCTCAAGATCATGGTGATGCATATCAACAAGAGGGGAGAGTGTTGTCTACGTACCCTCGTAGACCGGCAACGGAAGCATTGACACAACATAGAGGAAGTAGTCATAAGTCTTCCCGATCCGACCGATCCAAGTACCGAACGTACGGCACTTCCGAGTTCTGCACACGTTCAACTCGGTGACGTCCCTCGAGCTCCGATCCAGTCGAGTGTTGAGGGAGAGTTTCGTCAGCACAATGGCGTGATGACGGTGATGATGTTCTACCGACGCAGGGCTTCGCCTAAGCACCGCTATGATATGACCGAGGTGGAATATGGTGGAAGGGGGCACCGCACACGACTAAGGAACGATCACGAAGATCAACTTGTGTTTCATGGGGTGCCCCCTTGCCCCCGTATATAAAGGAGGGAGGGGGAGGTGCGGCCGGCCCCTAGGGGTGCGCCTGGAGGAGTCCTACTCCCACCGGGAGTAGGACTCCCCCTCTTGCCTTGTTGGAGAAGGAAAGGGGAAGGGGGAAAGAGGAAACGGGGGCGCCCCCCTTCCTTGTCCTATTCGGACTAGGGGGGGGAGGGGGCACGCGGCCTGCCCTGACTAGCCCTCCTTTTCTCCCTTAGGGCCCATGTAGGCCCATTAACCCCCCAAGGGGGGTTCGGTAACCCCCCGGTACTCCGGTAAAATCCCGATTTCACCCGGAACGATTCCGATATCCAAATATAGGCTTCCAATATATCAATCTTTATGTCTCGACCATTTTGAGACTCCTCGTCATGTCCGTGATCACATCCGGGACTCCGAAAACCTTTGGTACATCAAAACACAAAAACCCTAATTATGATCGTCACCGAACTTTAAGCGTGCGGACCCTACGGGTTCGAGAACTATGTAGACATGACCGAGACACGTCTCCGGTCAATAACCAATAGCGGAACCTGGATGCTCATATTGGTTCCTACATATTCTACAAAGATCTTTATCGGTCAGACCGCATAACAACATACGTTGTTCCCTTTGTCATCGGTATGTTACTTGCCCGAGATTCGATCGTCGGTATCTCAATACCTAGTTCAATCTCGTTACCGGAAAGTCTCTTTACTCGTTCCGTAATACATCATCCCGCAACTAACTTATTAGTTGCAATGCTTGAGTGATGTGTATTACCGAGAGGGCCCAGAGATACCTCTTCGACAATTGGAGTGACAAATCCTAATCTCGAAATACGCCAACCCAACAAGTACCTTCAGAGACACCTGTAGAGCACCTTTATAATCACCCAGTTACGTTGTGACGTTTGGTAGCACACAAAGTGTTCCTCCGGTAAACGGGAGTTGCATAATCTCATAGTCATAGGAACATGTATAAGTTATGAAGAAAGCAATAGCAACAAACTAAATGATCAAGTGCTAAGCTAACGAAATGGGTCAAGTCAATCACATCATTCTCCTAATGATGTGATCCCGTTAATCAAATGACAACTCATGTCTATGGTTAGGAAACATAACCATCTTTGATCAACGAGCTAGTCAAGTAGAGGCATACTAGTGACACTCTGTTTGTCTATGTATTCACACATGTATTATGTTTCCGGTTAATACAATTCTAGCGTGAATAATAAAAATTTATCATGATATAAGGAAATAAATAATAACTTTATTATTGCCTCTAGGGCATATTTCCTTCAATCTCCCACTTGCACTAGAGTCAATAATCTAGATTACACAGTAATGATTCTAACACCCATGGAGCCTTGGTGCTGATCATGTTTTGCTCGTGGAAGAGGCTTAGTCAGTGGGTCTGCAACATTTAGATCCGTATGTATCTTGCAAATTTCCATGTCTCCCACTTGGACTAAATCCCGAATGGAATTGAAGCGTCTCTTGATGTGCTTGGTTCTCTTGTGAAATCTGGATTCCTTCGCCAAGGCAATTGCACCAGTATTGTCACAAAAGATTTTCATTGGACCCGATGCACTAGGTATGACACCTTGATAGGAGATGAACTCCTTCATCCAGACTCCTTCATTTGCTGCTTCCGAAGTAGCTATGTACTCCGCTTCACATGTAGATCCCGCCACGACGCTTTGTTTAGAACTACACCAACTGACAGCTCCACCGTTCAACGTAAACATGTATCCGTTTTGCGATTTAGAATCGTCCGGATCAGTGTCAAAGCTTGCATCTACGTAACCATTAATGATGAGCTCTTTGTCACCTCCATATACGAGAAACATATCCTTAGTCCTTTTCTGGTACTTCAGGATGTTCTTGACCACTGTCCAGTGACCCACTCCTGGATTACTTTGGTACCTCCCTGCTAGACTTATAGCAAGGCACACATCAGGTCTGGTACACAGCATTGCATACATGATAGAGCCTATGGCTGAAGCATAGGGAACATCTTTCATTTTCTCTCTATCTTTTGCCGTGGTCGGACATTGAGTCTTACTCAACTTCACACCTTGTAACACAGGCAAGAACCCTTTCTTTGCTTGATCCATTTTGAACTTCTTCAAAACTTTGTCAAGGTATGTGCTTTGTGAAAGTCCAATTAAGTGTCTTGATCTATCTCTATAGATCTTAATGCCCAATATGTGAGCAGCTTCACCGAGGTCTTTCATTGAAAAACTCTTATTCAAGTATCCCTTTATGCTATCCAGAAATTCTATATCATTTCCAATCAGTAATATGTCATCCACATATAATATCAGAAATGCTACAGAGCTCCCACTCACTTTCTTATAAATACAGGCTTCTCCAAAAGTCTGTACAAAACCAAATGCTTTGATCACACTATCAAAGCGTTTATTCCAACTCCAAGAGGCTTGCACCAGTCCATAAATGGATCGCTGGAGCTTGCACACTTTGTTAGCTCCCTTTGGATCGACAAAACCTTTCGGTTGCATCATATACAACTCTTTTTCCAGAAATCCATTCAGGAATGCAGTTTTGACATCCATCTGCCAAATTTCATAATCATAAAATACGACAATTGCTAACATGATTCGGACAGACTTAAGCATCGCTACGGGTGAGAAGGTCTCATCGTAGTCAATCCCTTGAACTTGTCAAAAACCTTTCGCAACAAGTCGAGCTTTGTAGACAGTAACATTACCGTCAGCGTCAGTCTTCTTCTTGAAGATCCATTTATTCTCAATTGCGTGCCGATCAACGGGCAAGTCAACCAAAGTCCACACTTTGTTCTCATACATGGATTCCATCTTAGATTTCATGGCTTCTAGCCATTTTGCGGAATCTGGGCTCACCATCGCTTCTTCATAGTTCGTAGGTTCATCATGATCTAGTAGCATGACTTCCAGAACAGGATTACCGTACCACTCTGGTGCGGATCTTACTCTGGTTGATCTACGAGGTTTGGTAGTAACTTGATCTGAAGTTTCATGATCATTATCATTAGCTTCCTCACTAATTGGTATAGGTGTCACAGAAACTGGTTTCTGTGATGTACTACTTTCCAATAAGGGAGCAGGTACAGTTACCTCATCAAGTTCTACTTTCCTCCCACTCACTTCTTTCGAGAGAAACTCCTTCTCCAGAAATGATCCATTCTTAGCAATGAATGTCTTGCCTTCGGATCTGTGATAGAAGGTGTACCCAACAGTCTCCTTTGGGTATCCTATGAAGACACATTTCTCCGATTTGGGTTCGAGCTTATCAGGTTGAAGCTTTTTCACATAATCATCGCAGCCCCAAACTTTCAGAAACGACAACTTTGGTTTCTTGCCAAACCACAGTTCATAAGGTGTCGTCTCAACAGATTTCGATGGTGCCCTATTTAACGTGAATGCATCCGTCTCTAAAGCATAACCCCAAAATGATAGCAGTAAATCAGTAAGAGACATCATAGATCGCACCATATCTAATAAAGTACGATTACGACGTTCGGACACACCATTACGCTGTGGTGTTCCGGGTGGCGTGAGTTGTGAAACTATTCCGCATTGTTTCAAATGTAGACCAAACTCGTAACTCAAATATTCTCCTCCACGATCAGATCATAGAAACTTTATTTTCTTGTTACGATGATTTTCAACTTCAGTCTAAAATTCTTTGAACTTTTCAAATGTTTCAGACTTATGTTTCATTAAGTAGATATACCCATATCTGCTTAAATCATCTGTGAAGGTGAGAAAATAACGATATACGCCGCGAGCCTCAACATTCATCAGACCACATACATTTGTATGTATGATTTCCAACAAATCTGTTGCTCTCTCCATAGTACCGGAGAACGGCGTTTAGTCATCTTGCCCATGAGGCACGGTTCGCAAGTACCAAGTGATTCATAATCAAGTGATTCCAAAAGTCCATCAGTATGGAGTTTCTTCATGCGCTTTACACCGATATGACCTAAACGGCAGTGCCACAAATAAGTTGCACTATCATTATCAACTCTGCATCTTTTGGCTTCAATATTATGAATATGTGTATCACTACTATCGAGATTCGTCAAAAATAGACCACTCTTCAAGGGTGCATGACCATAAAAGATATTACTCATATAAATAGAACAATCATTATTCTTTGATTTAAATGAATAACCGTTTCGCATCAAACAAGATCCAGATATAATGTTCATACTCAACACTGGCACCAAATAACAATTATTTAGGTCTAATACTAATCCCGAAGGTAGATGTAGAGGTAACGTGCCGACTGCGATCACATCGACTTTGGAACCATTTCCCACGCGCATCGTCACCTCGTCCTTCGCCGGTGTTCGCGTAATCCGTAGTCCCTGTTTCGAGTTGCAAATATTAGCAACAAAACCAGTATCAAATACCCAGGTGCTACTGCGAGCTCTAGTAAGGTACACATCAATAACATGTATATCACATATACCTTTGTTCACCTTGCCATCCTTCTTATCCGCCAAATACTTGGGGTAGTTACGCTTCCAGTGTCCAGTCTGCTTGCAGTAGAAGCACTCAGTTTCAGGCTTAGGTCCAGATTTGGGTTTCTTCTCCTGAGCAGCAACTTGCCTGTTCTTCTTCTTGAAGTTCCCCTTCTTCTTACCTTTGCCCTTTTTCTTGAAACGGGCGGTCTTGTTGACCATCAACACTTGATGCTCCTTCTTGATTTCTACCTCCGTAGCCTTTAGCATTGCGAAGAGCTTGGGAATCGTCTTATCCATCCCTTGCATGTTATAGTTCATCATGAAGCTCTTGTAGCTTGGTGGCAGTGATTGAAGAACTCTGTCAATGACACTATCAACAGGAAGATTTACTCCCAGTTGAGTCAAGTGATTATGATACCCGGACATTTTGAGTATATGTTCACTGACAGAACTATTCTCCTCCATCTTGCAGCTATAGAACTTATTGGAGACTTCATATCTCTCAATCCGGGCATTTGCTTGAAATATTAACTTCAACTCCTGGAACATCTCATATGCTCCATGACGTTCAAAACGTCGTTGAAGTCCCGATCCTAAGCCGTAAAGCATGGCACATTGAACTATCGAGTAGTCATCAGCTTTGCTCTGCCAGACGTTCATAACATCTGGTGTTGCTCCAGCAGCAGGCCTGGCACCCAGCGGTGCTTCCAGAACGTAATTCTTCTGTGCAGCAATGAGGATAATCCTCAAGTTACGAACCCAGTCCGTGTAATTGCTACCATCATCTTTCAACTTTGCTTTCTCAAGGAACGCATTAAAACTCAACGGAACAACAGCACGGGCCATCTATCTACAATCAAACATAGACAAGCAAGATACTATCAGGTACAAAGTTCATGATAAATTTAAGTTCAATTAATCATATTACTTAAGAACTCCCACTTAGAAAGACATCCCTCTAATCTTTTAAGTGATCACGTGATCCAAATCAACTAAACCATAACCGATCATCACGTGAAATGGAGTAGCTTTCAATGGTGAACATCAATATGTTGATCATATCTATTATATGATTCATGCTCGACCTTTTGGTCTCAGTGTTCCGAGGCCATATCTGCATATGCTAGGCTCGTCAAGTTTAACCTGAGTATTCTGCGTGTGCAAAACTGGCTTGCACCCGTTGTAGATGGACGTAGAGCTTATCACACTCGATCATCACGTGGTGTCTGGGCACGACGAACTTTGGCAACGGTGCATACTCAGGGAGAACACTTTTATCTTGAAATTTAGTGAGAGATCATCTTATAATGCTACCGTTAATCAAAGCAAGATAAGATGCATAAAAGATAAACATCACATGCAATCAATATAAGTGATATGATATGGCCATCATCATCTTGTACTTGTGATCTCCATCTCCGAAGTACCGTCATGATCACCATCGTCACCGGCGCGACACCTTAATATCCATCGTAGCATCGTTGTCGTCTCGCCAATCTTATGCTTCCACAACTATCGCTACCGCTTAGTGATAAAGTAAAGCATTACAGCGCGATTGCATTGCGTACAATAAAGCGACAACCATATGGCTCCTGCCAGTTGCCGATAACTCGGTTACAAAACATGATCATCTCATACAATAAAATTTAGCATCATGTCTTGACCATATCACATCACAACATGCCCTGCAAAAACAAGTTAGACGTCCTCTACTTTGTTGTTGCAAGTTTTACGTGGCTGCTACGGGCTTAGCAAGAACCGTTCTTACCTACGCATCAAAACCACAACGATAGTTTGTCAAGTTGGTGCTATTTTAACCTTCGCAAGGACCGGGCGTAGCCACACTCGATTCAACTAAAGTTGGAGAAACTGACACCTGCCAGCCACCTATGTGCAAAGCACGTCGGTAGAACCAGTCTCGCGTAAGCGTACGCGTAATGTCGGTCCAGGCCGCTTCATCCAACAATACCGCCGAACCAAAGTATGACATGCTGGTAAGCAGTATGACTTATATCGCCCACAACTCACTTGTGTTCTACTCGTGCATATAACATCAACGCATAAAACCTGGCTCGGATGCCACTGTTGGGGAATGTAGTAATTTCAAAAAAAATCCTACGCACACGCAAGATCATGGTGATGCATAGCAACGAGAGGGGAGAGTGTTGTCTACGTACCTCGTAGACCGGCAACGGAAGCGTTGACACAACATAGAGGAAGTAGTCATACGTCTTCCCGATCCGACCGATCCAAGTACCGAACGTACGGAACCTCCGAGTTCTGCACACGTTCAACTCGGTGACGTCCCTCGAGCTCCGATCCAGCCGAGTGTTGAGGGAGAGTTTCGTCAGCACGACGGCGTGATGACGGTGATGATGTTCTACCGACGCAGGGCTTCGCCTAAGCACCGCTACGATATGACCGAGGTGGAATATGGTGGAAGGGGGCACCGCACACGGCTAAGGAACGATCACGAAGATCAACTTGTGTGTCATGGGGTGCCCCCTTGCCCCCGTATATAAAGGAGGGAGGGGGGAGGTGCAGTCGGCCCCTAGGGATACGCCTGGAGGAGTCCTACTCCCACCGGGAGTAGGACTCCCCCCTCTTGCCTTGTTGGAGAAGGAAAGGGGAAGGGGAAAGAGGAAAGGGGGGCGCCGCCCCCCCTTCCTTGTCCTATTCGGACTAGGGGGAGGGGGCGCACGGCCTGCCCTGGCCGACCCTCCTCTTCTCCCTTAGGTCCCATGTAGGCCCATTAACCCCCGGGGGGGTTCCGGTAACCCCCCGGTACTCTGGTAAATTCCCGATTTCACCCAGAACGATTCCGATATCCAAATATAGGCTTCCAATATATCAATCTTTATGTCTCGACCATTTTGAGACTCCTAGTCATGTCCGTGATCACATCCGGGACTCCGAATAACCTTTGGTACATCAAAACACAAAAAACCCTAATTACGATCGTCACCGAACTTTAAGCGTGCGGACCCTACGGGTTCGAGAACTATGTAGACATGACCAAGACACGTCTCCGGTCAATAACCAATAGCGGAACCTGGATCCTCATATTGGTTCCTACATATTCTACGAAGATCTTTATCGGTCAGACCGCATAACAACATACGTTGTTCCCTTTGTCATCGGTATGTTACTCCGAGATTCGACCGTCGGTATCTCAATACCTAGTTCAATCTCGTTACCGGCAAGTCTCTTTACTCGTTCCGTAATACATCATCCCGCAACTAACTTATTGGTTGCAATGCTTGCAAGGCTTGAGTGATGTGTATTACCGAGAGGGCCCAGAGATACCTCTTCGACAATCGGAGTGACAAATCCTAATCTCGAAATACGCCAACCCAACAAGTACCTTCGGAGACACCTGTAGAGCACCTTTATAATCACCCAGTTACGTTGTGACGTTTGGTAGCACACAAAGTGTTCCTCTGGTAAACGGGAGTTGCGTAATCTCATAGTCATAGGAACATGTATAAGTTATGAAGAAAGCAGTAGCAACAAACTAAACGATCAAGTGCTAAGCTAACGGAATGGGTCAAGTCAATCACATCATTCTCCTAATGATGTGATCCCATTAATCAAATGACAACTCATGTCTATGGTTAGGAAACATAACCATCTCTGATCAACGAGCTAGTCAAGTAGAGGAATACTAGTGACACTCTGTTTGTCTATGTATTCACACATGTATTATGTTTCCGGTTAATACAATTCTAGCATGAATAATAAACATTTATCATGATATAAGGAAATAAATAATAACTTTATTATTGCCTCTAGGGCATATTTCCTTCATCGAAATCTCCATCGAAGCCACCCTCACTAGTAGAAAACGGAGCTTTATTTCCGGTTCGTAAGGGCCTTTAGTGCCAGTTCTGCAACCGGTACTAAAGGGTGGAGACTAAGGGCCCCCTCCCCTTTAGTACCGGTTCGGCACGAACCGCCACTAAAGGCCCACCATGTGGCGTGAGCTCGCGCCGTGGTATGGGTGACCTTTAGTACCGGTTGGTAACACCAACCGGTACTAAAGATTTTTTTTGAAAATTTTGGAGAAAAAATGATTTTTTTTATTTTCGATTTTCTGAATTATTTGATGATTTAGTCTCTAAACACCCCTCTTAACTGCTCAAGTATGGACCACTGATTCCAAATCGTCTAACTTCCCGGCCGGTCATCCATCATCTCACTACCTCAGCCTGAGCACGCTTAACTTTGAAGTTCTATTCCCCCTATTTTCCAAGTCTGCACTTGTTGTTTTGCTAACAAATGTAAGCTGTCAATCCTATTAACCCTCAGGAGTTTAGCTTGAGCATTAGGTCACACGTTTCATCGTTTGAGTTTGAAACTATTATTCTAAAAAACAGTAATTATTTAGTAACATTAATATTTCTAGAATAAGTAGTTTGACCATAGTTTGACCAGATTTGACTAAAATTCAAAAAACTGAAATAATTATTTAGTAACACTAATATTCTTGAATAATTATTTAGTAACATAATATTTCTTGAATAAGTAGTTTGACCACAGTTTGACCAAAATTTGAAAAAACTGAAATTTGAGCATATCTTTTTTTCCTTTTAAAATTTGAGGATTCTAAAAATTTGCAAACAGGCCGTAGGCAGTCAAAATCGGATGCGGATTTTTGTCCTGAACATTTTGATATATTATACATTTTTTTCGACACTGTATGCAAAAGATAGTCATTTTACTTTTTCATCACACTTTTTTGCAAAACATGTCCAAATTTACGTTTTTAAATTTTCCTAACTCGTAGATGTAGTAACATAACTACATCTCGAAGGATTTTATATTTTGAAGTTTTTATCATTTTCTTTTGTTTTTTTCAAAACTGAAATGACGATACACAAGAGGGTAGAGTTTGAAAATTGCCCTATAGTGTCGGTTTGTGTCTCCAACCGGGACTATAGGTTAAGACTCTTTAGTGTCGGTTGGTGACACAAACCGGTACTGTAGGTTAGACCTTTAGTACCGGTTCGTGTCACAAACCGGCACTAAAGGGGCTCGTGGGGCCCCGTCCTGACGCCAGCCTGCTACCACCCCTTTAGTACCGGTTCGTGGCATGAACCGGTACTAAAGGTTCAACATGAACCGGCACTAATGCATAGCCTTTCGAATCGGCACTAATGATCACATTAGTGCCGGCTCAAATACAAACCGGGACTAATGAGCTAAACATTTGACCCTTTTTCTACTAGTGCGTCTATCCCTCCTCTTGCTGCTATCCGCCGCTATCGAGAACAACCGTCGCTCTTGGCTAGCTCTCATCCTCACGTTTGGGGAGTAAATCGGTGAGTGGAATTACGAAAACCAGGAATGCGGATATTGACCGGTCGCATAATGGGTGGCCTAAAAAACACTGGCCGGTAAAGAAACAATAACTGTGAACGACCAACATCCCTTTTTTTTTGAAGAAGCGGGCAAACTAGGGGCAGCTGTACTACTACCTTCATTTCTAAATATAAGCCCTTTTAGAGATTTCAATGCAGACTACATACGAAACAAGATGAGTGAATCTACACTCTGAAATATGTCTATATACCATCCTATTGTAATCTATATTATAAAATCTCTAAAAAGGCTTATATTTAGAAACGGGGGGAGTACATAATTACTTAATCTTCTTCTTTTACCCTTATTACATGAGCATTGGATGCCTTGGTGGATGGCATCCAAGCCAACCAAAAGGCACAACACTTGATGGAAAAAAATCTACACAGATCACACGCAGGCGCGTGCGCACATTTGTCCACAAATCAATCCCACAAATCGAAGAAGAAGAAAAATAAGACATGAACAACAAACGAATAATCAAACACGACCGATCGATGCAATGCAATTCAGCCTAGTGGAAAACGTCAGCGTGATAGGAACTCTGAAAGCTTAGTAGTGGTTGACGAAGCGGCACATCTTCCTGATCTCGCCCTTGCTGCTGTGCGGCATGGGTAGCTTGCTGAGCTTGATGAGCGAGTCGGAGAAGTCCTCGTCCCACAGCATGCTGTTGTCGGTGTACTCGTGCACGTGGCCCCACGCCTCCTTCTCCGTCAGCAGCTGCCAGTTGGAGTTGAAGGTGACGATCCTCGCCAGGTTGTTGTGGTAGTAGCTGAAACAATAACAAGATAGTACTTGAAACCCGAATTACTCAAAATTGGAGAAGTCCAAAGATCACAATGGATCAACTTAAATGGTTCGACGCTTATTGAGGTAGACCTAAAGAAGGGCAAGCACACGTGTTTGCCAAGTTGACAAGTGTGGCAAATATGCAAGGCTGCCTTATTACATGAAATAAAGGAGTTCTTATGAAGTTGGGCCATGGCATCGTGTCCCGGATGACCTAGGTAGCGGTGCCAAAGCTCGATGGAGGTGGTGGCGAGGATTCCATGGGTGTGGTGGTGGAGGATCGATGATAGGAAGACGTAGAGGTCGCCGAGACTATTGCAACGAAGAATCACGGCCTTGGTGCGAAGGTCCTTCACAGAGAAACCGAGGGGGTCAAACTCAATAGAACAAAGATTATCAATGGTGAAACGATGAATGGAAAGTAAATTGTTGATGATATGAGGAACAAGTAATACATTGCGAAGGAAAAGAGAGCGATTGGAAGCGGGTATAGAGGTGTGTCCAGTGTGTGATATGGGCAAGGTGGAGCCATTGCCCATGGTGACGACAGAGGAGGAAGGAGAGGGTGTGAGATGTTGAAGCATACCGGGGTCGGAGGCCATGTGCGCTGTGGCTCCGGAGTCCATTACCCATTCACCCACTATCGAAGGAGTCGCGACGTTGTTCAGTGCAGCGAGGAGGGCGGAGCAGTCCCACGCCGGAGTGCTGCCGTAGGCAGGAGTGGGCGGCGGGTTGGTGCCGAAAGCCTGGCCGTGCAGCGGTGCGAGAGAGGTAAACGCTTGAGCCGGTGGAAGGACGGGGGGTCGCGGCCCGAGAAGTCCAGCGCCAGCTGTCGGTGTCAAAACCGGCGGATCTCGGGTAGGGGGTGCCGAACTATGCGTCTAAGACGGATGGTAACAGGAGGCAGGGGACACGATGTTTTACCCAGGTTCCGGCCCTCTTGATGGAGGCAAAACCCTACGTCTTGCTTGATTTATTGTCGATGATATGAGTATTACAAGAGTTGATCTACCACGAGATCGGAGAGGCTAAACCCTACAAGCTAGCCTATGGTATGATTGTATGTTGTCCTACGGACTAAAACCCTTCGGTTTATATAGACACCGGAAAGGGCTAGGGTTACACAAGGTCGGTTACAAAGGAGGAGATATACATATCCGTATTGCCTAGCTTGCCTTCCACGCCAAGTAGAGTCCCATCCGGACACGAGACGAAGTCTTTAATCTTGTATCCTCATAGTCTAACAGTCCGGCCAAAGGATATAGTCCGGCTGTCCGGAGACTCCCTAATCCAGGACTCCCTCAGTAGCCCCTGAACCAGGCTTCAATGACGATGAGTCCAGCGCGTAGTATTATCTTTGGCATTGCAAGGCGGGTTATTCTCCATCTTTCGAACGTTTGTAAAGCAGTGTCTGGTCCCATAAATGTTCGGACCTCTTGGCTTCTGTGCCCAATAAGGGCTTTCTCCCACGCGTCGAATGAATACGAGGCGCCAAGGAGTTTTTACATTCGCCCCCCTAGCCAGATAAATAAATTGTCTATTAAAGGGATGGGAATCCTTAGATCCGATCCATACCATCCTCCCCCAGCGAGAGTCCATCAGAGCGCGTTCCGAAAAGTTCCATTCCAGCATGGCCGACCTCCGCAGCTCCTCCTCCCACCCTCGAAGCCCTAAGCCCGGTGATTGGGAGAGGTGTTCAGTCCCACACAGTCGTTTAGTCGAACTGCAGACTAAGGGATTTCTCCCTCCGGCGTACATGGTGCCCGTTCGAGCCGGGCTTGCCACCTATAATGGCAGGAAGCAAGCGAAGAGCTTTCCCTGTCCCTTTATGGGGGAACGGGTCTGCCTTGTTCCCTATCTATTAAGGGGACTCATATTTCCAATTCATCCGTTCCTCCGCGGGCTCCTGGAGTTCTAAGGCCTCCAATTACACAATTTCACCCCTCCTCCATCCTACATATCACCGGCTATGTTGCTCTCTGCGAGTTGTTCCTGGGCTGCGAGGCTTACTTCGAGCTGTGGAAAAGGCTATTTTGCCTCGTCCCTCGCACACAGAGGGGGTCACTTTATCAAGTGGGCGGATCCGAAATATGGCGCATCGCCGATACCGGATACCTGTTCGGTACTCCGAAGAAGTCATCCGAAGACTGGCCTTCAGAATGGTTTTATATGGAGGACGTTCCCCTTCCGGACCCTGTTCGGTGGGGTCTTCCTGAGTTCAACAATGCTCCTCTGAAGAAACGCTGAAGTTGGCGCCCACGAAGCCCCTAGGTGGAAGACAATGGAGAAGTCCTCTATCTGATGAAACGAATTAAAGCACTGGCTCGATCAGGATTGACAGTAATCGAAGTTATGTCGATTTGCATACGGGGAGTGCAACCACTTCAATACCGTGGGCACCCCTTGTGGTGTTATAACGGGGCGGATGACGCCACCCGCTGCGGGCGTAAGGGTCCGGACAATGCTGTCGCTTTAGCAAAAATTCTGTCCGAATTGTTCAAGGGTGAGGAAGAGGAGTTCACCCGCATCAAGCCACGGGATGGATTCTCCATGTACAATCCCCCAAGCTGGGTAAGTTATATCTCCCTGCTCCCATTTTTCCCGCATTCTTTGCCATAAGTATTCACCTTGCCACTTTGCAGCAGGAACTTCGAAAAGCCATAAAGGAGGTTAGCAGCCCTTCTCCACAACCAGAGGACCCTGACCGGGCCCTCGACTCCGGACTTGAAGAAGATTCGGTTATATTCGTGGAGCTGATAGACCGGCAGTTCTATCAGTTAAGCTGCGATGATGCCATGGTGGCCATTACGGCCGACTATCCCGGACTGCTCCCTGCATCGCACGTAAGAAAAACCAAAAATCCCAACTCCAAAACTAGGATCCCCTTTTAGACACTTCACCCACCATATACACATGGCATTTTTACGGGGAAGGCATTCGGGACGCCCTGCCGAACCCGCAGCAACGCGCCAACAAGAGGCACCGAGGTCGGGTAGGCCAAAAAGGAAGGCGGTCAGGACGGAGACGCCGGCGCAAAGGTATGACAAACCCCACTCCGTGGTTGTCGTCTTCCTCGAAATATAATGACGCCCGTGTTTCTTTAACAGAAAAAACGCTCGCCAGAATATGTCCGGCGATGTTACTAATCACGCTTCCACCAGTCGGGCGACAGGACCGGACATAGAGGCGGAAGCCGATATGGGGCGGGCACCGGATAATCCCCCTACAAAGGATGCAGATAGATTATCCGCTACAAACTCAGAGGTGGAAAGCGCCATGAATCATAGGCGCCGCCGGGCCGTACTCTGTGACGCTTGTTTCTCACCAGAGGCATTTGATGCCTTCAATTCTGGAGAGCCGTATCTCCGAGCTGCTCAAGATGGTCTAGCTAGAGCCACGGATCAGTATGTAAAGGATGTATGGGTAAGTAAATCTGACGATTTATATGTATCAGTAGCCCCTGAGACTTGAAACAGTTAGCAGAACCGATTTAAGGATCATCTTTATTGTGCAGGTTCTTACAGAGAAAAATACTAGGCTGTCACAGGAGCTAGAGGAATGCAAGAACCAACTGCGGGCCGCTGTTGCCGCATTGCAGGAACCGAAAAAGTCACCTGCTGGTAACATTTATTTTAAAGAAGGATGGTTACCATATAATGTGTGGCATGGCTGCAAATCTAACAATAGATGTTGCATATGAATCCGGAGAAAATCCGGAGGACCGGCATGTTCTAGAGGCTGGCAAACGCGTGCTGACTGAGGTTAGGCGGGAGAAAATAAATCTCCAAGACGCCAATATTAAGCTAAGCATGGAACTAAAAGACGTTCGGGGCCAGCTTGCAGACTCCGAGAAGGAGAATAACGGCTTCGGCGCGGCATTTTCAGTAAGTGCTTGAACGAATCCTTTTAAAGGAGTTCGGCAAAGAAGCCGACTAACAGCGTTATGTCTGTAGGTATGTTGACGGGTCATCCCGCAGAGGAAATGCCTGGGTCTGCTGGTGATCTTCTATCCGAGCTGTCACATCTGCACGAACAAGTTCGACGGGTGATGCAAGGTGTTGCCCAGGCCTTGTGGCCGTCCGCCTCCCCGCCAGAGGGCGTTGCAGAGCTTGCGGAGAAGCTCAAGGGAGCACGGCGGCGCTTCCGACTATGGAAGATATCGGCCTGCCGGCAGGGTACCAGAGAAGCCTGGGCCATGGTGAAGACACGGTATACCAAGGCAGACCCAAATCACATGGCCGAGGTCGGACCTGTGGGGCCCGACGGAAAAGAGATCCCTGTTAGCTTAGTTTATAGGCAAGTAGAATTAGCCGCAAAGTATTCCCAACAGGATTGTAAGCTAGAACGCCTGTTGGATGGTATAGAAGAGGAATTTAGTCAGTCTGCATGACTATGTAATGAAAGTGACATGTATAATGCCTTCTAGTCGGATTGTAGATCATTTGTCTTGGCGGACCTTTTCGCTTGAACCTTGGGACTCGATAGTCCGGGGTGTATCTGAATACCCGCGCAGTTATATAAGAACCTGGTATGCGTGGAGACCAGGCATAGGGGTCATAAGTGCTGGAGCAGACAAGTGCCCAACTAGTTATGTTATATTACATGGGTAGTAAGAAACATCTTCCAGGGAGAATAGTTCCGTTAAGGGTTCCTTTCCCTCGGTAAGCATGCCATAAAGTGCATGTCCAGACTGCGATAGGAAACGTAGGAAAAACATCTGGGGGCAGATATGGAAAATAAATAAAAATCATCTTTTGTTCACCGACCGAATATTCCCTTAAGAACGCTAGCTTTCGGCTTCACCCAGTCCGAGGTACACATCCGGCTGACCCGGCAGTAACAATCGCAGAGGTGCTCCCCTTATGCCCTGGCCGAATTAACAGGAACGTAGGGCATAAAGACAAGAGCCAGGCAACCCAGCTTGGCCAAAACTTTACTCATATCGATGCATATAATGGCGAAAAAAGGTACATGCGGAAGCATGACACATGTTCGGGGCCTGAGGCCCAGATAAATAATTAAGCTTCTGTGAAAGAAGCCCCCAGGTATTATGAGCGCGGCTAGCGCATCTATAATGTGCAAGCGAGGCACAAGTTGGCCCTTAAAGGCCAAGAGAAAGAATAAAACAAAGGAAGAAAGAAAAACAAGATAGATAATGCATATGCAAGACAAAAGGAGGGGACGAACATAGAGTCCGGCGCTAGGCGTAGAATCTTCGGAGCCTGGCCGCGTTCCATGGGTTCGGCTTGAGTCGACTGGTCGATGCATCTCGCAGTCGGTACGCTCCTCCGGTCAGAACTTGGTCAATAATGAAGGGACCTTCCCATTTGGGCTCGAGCTTGTTCTTTTTCTTATCCGGTAGGCGTAGAACTAGTTCGCCAACGTTATAAGTTTTGGCCCGTACTTCTCTGCTTTGATATCTGCGAGCCTGTTGCTGATAAAATGCGGAACGGGCTTTGACTATGTCGCGCTCCTCCTCCAGGGTGTCCAGACTGTCCTGCTTATCGAGCTCGGCTTCTCTTTCTTCGTACATGCGCACTCGAGGTGAGTCATGAATTATGTCACAGGGCAAGACTGCCCCTGCGCCGTACACCATAAAGAATGGTGTGTATCCGGTACTACGATTCGGCGTGGTCCGCAGCCCCCAGAGTACAGAGTCGAGCTCCTCTACCCAATGCGTGTTAGACTTCATTAAGGAACGCACTAATCTGGGTTTAATGCCGCTCATTATAAGACTGTTTGCTCACTCGACTTGGCCGTTGGTTTGTGGGTGATAGACTGAAGCATAATCGAGCTTGATACCCATTTTGCTGCACCATAGTTTTACCTCATCGGCTGTGAAGTTTGTGCCGTTGTCAGTGATGATGCTGGCGGGGGAGGCCATAACGGTGTACGCCCCCAGATATGAAGTCTATCACTGGTCCGGATTCGGCTGTTTTAACAGGCTTGGCCTCTATCCATTTGGTGAATTTATCCACCATGACCAGTAAGTATTTTTTCTTGTGTGTTCCCCCTTTAAGGGGTCCAGTCATGTCAAGCCCCCAGACCGCAAAGGGCCACGTAATGGGGATTGTTTGAAGGGCGGTAGGTGGCATGTGGCTTTGATTTGCAAAGAGCTGGCAACCGGTGCAACGTTGGACCAAGTCCTGTGCATCTGCCCGGGCCATTGGCCAATAAAATCCTGTGCGGAAGGCCTTGCTTACAAGAGCCCGGGCTGCAGCGTGGTGACCGCCGAGTCCGGCGTGGATTTCTGCCAAAAGGTTTCGCCCTTCCTCTTCGGAGATGCATCTTTGAAGGACTCTGGTAGTGCTTTTTTTATACAATTTTCCCTCGTGGACCCTGTAGGCCTTAGGTCGCCGCACTACGCAGCGTGCCTCATTTTGGTCCTCCGGAAGTTCCTGCCTAGTTAGGTAGGCCAGGAATGGTTCTGTCCACGGGGCTATAATGGCCATTATTACGTGGGCTGAAGGTGTGATTTCGGTGGCGGGGCCTCCGATTGTGTCAGAGTATTCGGTATCGGGCATTTTGGCCGGGTCCGGACTATGGTTACCGGTGTCCCCTTCCCATACTACGGATGGCTTGAACAGCCTTTCCAGAAAGATGTTGGGGGGGGGGGGCATCACGTTTTGCGCCGATGCGGGCGAGGATATCCGCCGCCTGATTGTTTTCCCGAACCACATGGTGAAATTCGAGCCCCTCGAACCGAGCTGACATTTTTAGGACGGCATTTCGGTAGGCCACCATTCTCGGATCCTTGGCGTCAAAGTCTCCATTTATTTGGGATATTGCAAGGTTTGAATCCCCACGCACCTCCAGGCGTTGAATGCCCATGGAGACTGCCATCCGAAGACCATGCAACAGAGCTTCGTATTCGGCTGCGTTGTTGGAGTCTGTGCACAATATTTGCAGTACGTACTGAACTGTATCTCCGGTTAGGGACGTCAGGACGACGCCAGCCCCTAGACCAGCCATCATTTTAGAACCGTCAAAGTGCATGATCCAATTGGATTATGCGCCGTACTCTTTAGGGAGTTCGGCCTCCGTCCATTCGGCGACAAAGTCGGCCAATACTTGCGACTTAATGGCTCGTCGAGGTTTGTATGTTATGTTGAACGGGAGGAGCTCAATAGCCCATTTGGCAATCTGGCTCGTAGCGTCGCAGTTGTTTATAATATCATTACGTGGCACTTCCGAGGCTACTGTAATCGAACACTCTTGAAAGTAGTGTCGCAGCTTCCGGGATGCCATGAATACTGCGTAGGCTATCTTTTGATAATGTGGGTACTGTGATTTGCATGGAGTGAGGACAGTGGATACATAGTATACCGGCTTTTGAAGACGGAATTTATGTCCATCAGCTTCTCGTTCGACGACGAGCACTGTGCTTACAACTTGATGGGTCGCCGCAATGTACAACAGCATTGGTTCACCGATGTTTGGCGCGGCCAGGATTGGGTTGGTTGCCAAAATGGCCTTTATTTCTTCCAATCCGGTTGTGGCAGCGTCCGTCCACTCAAAGTTTTCGGTGCGCCGGAGGAGGCGATAAAGGGGTAAAGTCTTTTCTCCTAAGCGGGAGATAAAGCGGCTTAGAGCACATGTTGGGCCATGCCGTTGGGGCGCCTGAAACAGCTGCTGGGCCTGCCCCATATAGGGATTGTGTCGGATTTCGGGTTCCGGCAAAACCCTTGAGGTTCAAACACTGGGGTGCGCACAAAGATCTCTCACCCTCTCTAGCTTGCACACTCTACGATCTCACGGCCTAGCTCGACAAACCCAAAGAACATGAGACACAAGATTTATACTGGTTCGGGCCACCGTTGTGGTGTAATACCCTACTCTAGTGTGGTGTGGTGGATTGCCTCTTAGGCTGAGGATGAACAGTTACAAGGGAAGAACAGCCTCGCGAGGAGAGGTGTTCTTGTGCTTGGTGAACTTGAGTGGTTGGGGTGCTATGGATTCTATCTAGGTCCGAATCAGATGCCTCCCTATAGTGGTGGCTAGTCCTATTTATAGGGGCCCTGGTCCTCTTCCCAAATATTGAGCAGGAAGGGATCCCACAACAACCAATTTTGTAGGGAGACAACTAGTACAAGCAATCCTGACAAAAGCAGTCTTCATCTACAAAGGCTCTGGTGGTGACGCCGTCTTGGGCTTCACGGTGACCTCTGTCATGCCGTCCTGCTGGTCTTGGTCTTGTTGCACCGATATGGAAACCTTTGCCTGACGCCTCGGAACTCCTCGCCTGCGCTTGCTCCTTTAGCACCAAAGAGGAAACGAGGACATTGCGCGCGTTGGCGCCCGCCTGACATCGGTCTGGCTCCAGTCGTCATGGCTTGCATCACAGAAACCTCGTGAGGTGCCCCTTGCCTTGATCTCTCCGCCCGTCGTGAGCCAGCCTGGTGAGGCCGCCCCTGAGGAGGTCTTGCGTCGTCTGCCTCGCGAGGGTCTTGAATGTTTGCTGGTGAAGATGGGCCGTACAGGGCCGTTGGTGGAGCCACGCTGCGGGCCACGGGCAGGCAAGTCTAGGGACCCCCGTTCCCAGAACGCCGCAGTAGCCCCCGGGCCCAAGGCGCGCTCGGGCTTGGCTTCGAGGCGAAGCCAAAGGGCAAGCGCGGAGCGTCGGGGGCTCCAATAGCCCACGGCTCTGCTTGACACGTGGCGATCGATTGGACGTGGGCGTCTCCGCTTCCCTACGCAGCTTTGATATCCGCCTGGCTAGGTGGCCACGGCGTCCCACACAATTGTTTACCCTTGCTGGCAACGCACCCCCCGACTCCTTCGCTTCCTAGAACCTCAGCTTCCCTTCCCAATCCAACCTGAGCTCGGTCCTCCCCATCATCATGGCGCCGAACCGGACGGAGAAAGAGAAGAAGCCCCTGCCCTGAGCCAACCTGCCTCCTGTCGTCGAGCCCGCTGTTGACCGATCGCGGGTGCTCAATGAGGAGGCCATGGATAAGGTCCACCTTGCGCTCGCCACCAGCTTCAACGAATGGGGTAGGACGGTGGCCTGGCCAATGTCCTGAGCTTCTGTCGATAGAGCAGCCACCAAGGTCTAGTTCTTTGTCGATGCCCTGTGGGCCGGTCTGGTTCCCCCCTTCTCCGCCTTCTTCAACGCCGTGCTTTCCATTACCAGATTTATCTGCTGCACTTAGATCCCCAATCTATCGCTCTTCTTGCCATCTTCGCCTTCATCTGCGAGGCCATGGTGGGCATCGCCCCCTCCGTGGCCCTTCTGTGCCATTTCTTCTCGCTACACCTGACCGACCCCCGGCAATGCTCGGGGTGCCTGAGCTTCCAGGCCGTGGCAGTGACAGCCGGCTCGTGGATTGACTTTGAGCTCCCGTCGTCTGCGAGCGGGTTCCGCGCGGTGGGTTTATGTGGATGTCGGAGTGCTCAGCCCTTTGCTCTTGCCTCTGTCTGCGCCCGCCATTCCTAGCTCCGGCTGGGCTCACGAGAAGCTTACGAGCCCCCGCCTTGCCTTCGTCTGGCTCCGGCTGAGGAGGTTGAAAGACCTTGGCTTGACCGCGTCCATGGTGATGAAGGAGTTCCTCCGACGCCGCGTCGCCCCATTCCCAGCCAATGTGGGCCTTATCTGTCGGCCTGGATCGCATGATGCTCCAGGAGTCAGAGCTTCTGCTTACGGCACGAAGAAGAGTGCTCGAGGTCCTGGCAGGAAACCCCTCGCCAGCCGATATGCCACCGTGTGGGCTGTCTCTTGTACTGCTGCCCGAACAGGGTAGAGTTCATGGGGTAGATACCCCCTTTGACGAATGGGGGCTACGTCTGGTTGGCCTTGAGGGGCCCCATGAGAACCCCGTCACCGTGGTTCCCATCTTTGTCGCTGGCGCTGAACTTGCCCCAAGAGTGGACGTAGGGGGAAAGCATCACTAGAAGCTGGAGACGCGGGCGGCGCGGCGTTGGAGTCGCCCGCAGTTCCTGAGGCGTCAACTTCGGGAGCCTACAACTCTCGCGCTGAGGAAGCAGTTGAGAGGGCGACGCAACCCGCTGCTCCCGACACCAAAGCTTCCGAGGCCTCTAGAGGCCATCACGAGGCGGTACTTGATGGCTCTCCCTAGCTTGGTGCTCCTGAAGTCATCCCCTTGGGCGCTTCACCAGCCGCGCCCTGGGCTGGTCGCCACGCCCAACGCCTCGGCCGGCTCTGTGTAGACTTCGATGCGCTCCGCAAGAGGAAGGGGTCCCCAAGCTGCGGCAGTGACGTTTTCCGGTCGTTGAAACAGAGGAAGTGCATCGCCATAGATGAGTAAGTACCCTAGCTTTGTAATTTCTTGAGTGCTGCTTCCCTTCCTGACGGTGGTTCTTCAGGATCCCATCTGCTAAGGCCGCGAAGCCCTCGGGAAGCAAACTCCTCCTGCCTCGGATCTTCCGCTGGCCTTGAGCGTCCCAGGACAAAATGTTGCCCTCGTTGCGAGGTCGGCTGGAGAGGCAGACGCGCTAGCTTGGCGCCTTGAGCCCGCGCTCCTGCCGTCTCTTCTTCGTGGCCTCGTCAGGGATGTGACAAGCATGCCAAGGACTCCTCCTCTGGTTATAGACGGCGGTCGGATGGCTTTGGCCTTGGTTCCTTCTTCGAGCAGCGAGCCTCATCCCAACCAGGCTCCTGCCGAAGCTCAGTCGGTGTCCGGAGGGGCGCTAGCCCCCAACCCCCTACAGAAAGGGGGCGAGCCGCTTGGGGCGCTAGGTTGAGGTCTTCTTGGGCGGACGGTGCCGCCCGGGCCGGCCAAGCTGCCCAGCGGTTGGCGTTGGTTCTCGGGTCACCGGACATCAGACCCACGGGGCATCGGCAAATCAACCGGGGGAAGAGAAGCTCCGACGCACCCCTACCTGGTGCGCCAAATGTCGGATTTTGGGTTTCGGCAAAACCCTTGAGGTTCGAACACTGGGGTGCGCACAAATATCGCTCCCCCTCTCTAGCTTGCACACTCTACGATCTCACGGCCTAGCTCGACGAACCCAAAGAACATGAGACACGAGATTTATACTGGTTCGGGCCACCGTTGTGGTGTAATACCCTACTCTAGTGTGGTGTGGTGGATTGTCTCTTGGTCTGAGGATGAACAGTTACAAGGGAAGAACAGCCTCGCGAGGAGAGGTGTTCTTGTGCTTGGTGAACTTGAGTGGTTGGGGTGCTATGGATTCTATCTAGGTCCGAATCAGATGCCTCCCTATGGTGGTGGCTAGTCCTATTTATAGGGGCCCTGGCCCTCTTCCCAAATATTGAGCGGGAAGGGATCCCACAATGGTCAAATTCGAAGGGAGACAACTAGTACAAGCTATCCTAACAAAAGCAGTCTTCGCCTGCCAAAGGCTCTGGTGGTGACGCCGTCTTGGGCTCCACGGTGATCTTCGTCCTGCCGTCCTGCTGGTCTTGGTCTTGTTGCACCGATATGGAAACCTTTGCCTGACGCCTCGAAACTCCTCGCCTGCGCTTGCTCCTTTAGCACCAAAGAGGAAACGAGGACATTGCATGCGCTAGCGCCCGCCTGGCTCCAGTCATTGTGGCTTGCGTCACGGAAACCTCGTGAGGTGCCCCTTGCCTTGATCTCTCTGCCCCTCGCGAGCCAGCCTGGTGAGGCCGCCCCTGAGGAGGTCTTGCATCGTCCGCCTCGCAAGGCTTGGACCCTCGCGAGGGTCTTGAATGTTTGCTGGTGAAGATGGGCCGTATAGGGTCGCTGGTGGAGCCACGCTGCGGGCCGCAGGCAGGAAAGTCTGGGGACCCCCGTTCTCAGAACGTCGATAGATTGAAGCAGACCCAGGGGCCAATAGACGAGGGTGCCCCACACTGGATGTTTCCGTCGTTGTAGTTGGAGCGGCCGCCACCGCCGTTCCCGCCGCCAGAGCCCTTCTTCTTCTTCTTCCAGGTGTCGTTGTTGCGCTGTCCGCCGGAGGAGACACCCCCGGAGGTTTTGCCGTAGCGAGGGTCGTCGCTGCCATGCCGAGTGTTGTCGCCACGGTCAGGTCCGCGGTGGGAACCAGAGGAGGTGGAGCCGCTGGCGCCATGAGGAGGCGTGCCTCCATAGAGGGCCGTCTGGTGCCCTATCGCCATGGAATTGGCGAGCTGAGTCTCGCGGAGAGTAAGCAGCGACCTCGTCTGGCTGAACGAAGGAAGAGGGTTCTGCATGGTGACTATCGTCGTGATGTCCGAGAAACGCGGATTGAGGCCACGAAGGCAATTGAGGACAAGCGTCTGGTCGGAGATGGGGGTGCCAATGTCACTGAGGGCGTCGGAGAGCACGTTCAGACGGTGGCAGTAGGTGGTGACGGAGAGCTCGCCCTGGACGAGGCCGCGGAACTCCGCCTCGAGATAAACGGCGCGGGTCATCTGATTATCAAGAAACAGGTTGGTGATGAGCGTCCAAGCGTCGTGCATCGTCTGGTCCTCTGCCATGATTATGTCAAGGATCTCGTCCGAGATAGACCCATAGAGCCATGAGCGGACGATGTAGTCCTCACGAACCCAGTCCGCGGTGCGGTCCGCCTCGGCAGTGACGGTGTTGACGTGGGAGAGCAGATCGTACTTGCCGAGAAGCACGCGGATGAGCATCCTCCACTTGGTGAAGTTGGAGGCGTGGAGGTCCAGTGTCACAGGGACATGGGTACGGACACTCGTGACGTTGACCGTTGGGGACGTAGCGGCAGGCATGACGGCAGTGACCAGGGCGCCGTTGGTGGAGTTCATGGAGGCGGGGAGGGTTAGGGAGGTGAGTGAGGAGTTGGTGTTGGGTTCGGTGGACATGGCTGGAGCAAGCTAGGCGAGGAGGATCGTATGTTAATCTGATACCAAGAAACAAATAGGATTCTGCGATTCACGCCACACTTGGGGCGGTCCTTGTATTCACAATATATAGGATTACATGTGTCGGTGTCAAAACTGGCGGATCTCGGGTAGGGGGTCCCGAACTGTGCGTCTAAGGCGGATGGTAACAGGAGGAAGGGGACACGAAGTTTTACCCAGGTTCGGGCCCTCTTGATGGAGGTAAAACCCTACGTCCTGCTTGATTAATATTGATGATATGGGTAGTACAAGAGTAGATCTACCACGAGATCAGAGAGGCTAAACCCTAGAAGCTAGCCTATGGTATGATTGTATGTTGTCCTACGGACTAAAACCCTCCGGTTTATATAGACACCGGAAGGGGCTAGGGTTACCCAAGGTCGGTTACAAAGGAGGAAATATACATATCCATATTGCCTAGCTTGCCTTCCACACAAGGTAGAGTCCCATCCAGACACGAGACGAAGTCTTCAATCTTGTATCTTCATAGTCCAACAGTCCAGCCAAAGGATATAATCCGGCTCTCCGGAGACCCCCTAATCCAGGACTCCCTTAGTAGCCCCCGAACCAGGCTTCAATGACGATGAGTCCGGCGCGCGGTGTTGTCTTCGGCATTGCAAGGCGGGTTCTTCTCCAACTTTCAAGTGTTCGTAAGCAGTGTCCGGCTCCATAAATGTTGAACCTCTTGGCTTCTGTGCCCAATAAGGGCTTTCTCCCACACGTCGAACGAATACGAGGTGCCAGGGCATTTTTACCTTCACCCCTAGCTAGATAAATAAATTGTCTATTAAAGGAATGGGGATTCTTAGATCCGATCCATACCATCCTCCCCCAGCGAGAATTCATCAGAGCGTGCTTCGGAAAGATCCATTCCAGCATGGCCGACGTCCACAGCTCCTCCTCCCGCCCCCGTAGCCCTAAGCCCGGTGATTGGGAGAGGTGTTCAGTCCCGCACAGTCGATTAGTCGAGCTGCAGACTAAGGGATTTCTCCCTCCGGCGTATATGGTGCCCGTTCGAGCCGGGCTCGCGACCTACAACGGCGGAGCGCAAGCGGAGAGCCTTCCTTGTCCCTCCATGGGAGAACGGGTTTGCCTTGTTCCTTATTTACTAAGGGGACTCGTATTACCAATTCATCCGTTCCTCCGCGGGCTCCTGGAGTTCTACGGCCTCCAATTACACAATCTCACCCTGCCTCCATTCTACATATCACCGGCTATGTTGCTCTCTGCGAGTTGTTCCTGGGCTGCGAGGCTCACTTCAAGCTGTGCAAAAGGTTATTCTGCCTTGTCCCTCGCACACAGAGGGAATCACTTTATCAAGTGGGCGGATCCGAAATATGCGCATTGCCGATATCGGATACCTGTCTGGTACCCCGAAGAAGTCGTCCAAAGACTGGCCTTCAGAATGGTTCTACATGGAGGACGTCCCCCTTCCGGACCCTGTTCGGCGGGGTCTTCCTGAGTTCAACAATGCTCCTCTGAAGAAGCGCCGAAGTTGGCACCCGCGGAGCCCCCAGGCGGAAGTCAACGGAGAAGTCCTTTATCTGATGAACCGGATCAAAGCACTGGCTCAATCAGGATTGACAATAATCGAAGTTATGTCGATTTGCATAATGCGGGGAGTGCAGCCACTTCAATATCGTGGGCACCCCTTGTGGTGTTATAACGGGGCGAATGACGCCACCTGCTGCGGGCGTAAGGGTCCGGACAATGCTGCCGCTCTAGCGAAGATTCTGTCCGAACTGTTCAAGGGTGAGGAGGAGGAGTTCACCCGTATCAAGCCACGGGATGGATTCTCCATGTACAATCCTCCAAGCTGGGTAAGTTATATCTCCCTGCTCCCATTTTTCCCGCATTCTTTGTCGTAAGTATTCACCTTGCCACTTTGCGGCAGGAACTGCGAAAAGCCAGAAAGGAGGTCAGCAGCCCTTCTCCACAACCGGAGGACCCTGACCGGGCCCTCGACTCCGGACTCGAAGAAGATTCGGTTATATCCGTGGAGCTGATAGACCGGTAGTTCTATCAGTTAAGCTACGACGATGCCATGGTGGCCATTACGGCCGACTATCCCGGACTGCTCCCTGCATCGCACGTAAGAAAAACCAAAAATCCCAACTCCAAAACTAGGATCCCCTTTTAGACACTTCACCCACCATATACACATGGCATTTTACAGGGAAGGCATTCGGGACGCCCTGACGAACCCACGGCAACGCGCCAACAGGAGGCACCGAGGCCGGGTAGGCCAAAAAGGAAGGCGGTCAGGACGGAGACGCCGGCGCAAAGGTATAACAAACCCCGCTCCGTGGTTATCGTCTTTCTTGAAATATAATGACCCCCGCGTTTCTTTAACAGAAAAAATGCTCGCCGGAATATGTCCGGCGATGTTACTAATCATGCTTCCACCAGCCGGGCGCCAGGACCGGACATAGAGGCGGAAGCCGATATGGGGCAGGTGCCGGATAATCCTCCTACAGAGGATGCGGATAGATTATCCGCTACAAACTCAGAAGTGGAAAGCGCCATGAATCATAGGCGCCGCCGGGCCGTACTCCGCGACGCTTGTTTCTCACCAGAGGCGTTCGACGCCTTCAATTCTGGAGAGGCGTTCCTCCGTGCTGCTCAAGATGGTCTAGCCAGAGCCACAGATCAGTATGTAAAGGATGTACGGGTGAGTAAATCTGACAATTTATATGTATCAGTAGCCCCTGAGACTTGAAACAGTTAGCAGAACTGATTTAAGGATCATCTTTAATTTGCAGGTTCTTACAGAGAAGAATACTAGGTTGTCCCTGGAGCTGGAGGAATGCAAGACCCAACTGGGGGCTGCTCTTGCCGCATTGCAGGAACAGAAAAAGCCTCCCGCTGGTAACATTTACTTTAAAGAGTGGTGGTTACCATATAGTGTGCGGCGTGTCTGCAGATCTAACAATTGATTTTGCAGATGAGTCCGAAGAAAGTCCAGTGGACCAGCATGTTATGCGACAGCCAGAGGCTGGCAAACGTGTGCTGACTAAGATTATGCTAGAGAAAAACAATCTCCAAGACGCCAACATTAAGCTGAACATGGAACTAAAAGATGTTCGGGGCCAGCTTGCGGACTCCGAGAAGGAGAATAAGTGGCTTCGTCGCGGCATTTTCAGTAAGTGTTTGAACGAATCCTTTTTAGAGGAATTCGGTGAAGAAGTTGTCTAACAGCGTTATGTCTGTAGGTATGCTGACGCGGAGGAAATGCCCGGGTCTGCGGGTAATTTTCTGTCCGAGCTGTCACATCTGCACAAACAAGTCCGACAGGTGATGCAGGGTGTTGCCCAGGCCTTGTGGCCGTCCGTCTCCCTGCCAGAAGGCGTTGCAGAGCTTGCGGAGAAGCTGAAGGGAGCACTGCGGCGCTTCCGTTTATGGAAGATATCAGCCTGCCGACAGGGTGCCAGAGAAGCCTGGGCCATGGTGAAGACGCGGTATACCAAGACAGACCCAAATCACATGGCCGAGGTCGAACCTGTGGGGCCCGATGGAAAAGAGATCCCCGTTAACTTAGTTTATGGGCAAGTAGAATTAGCCGCAAAGTATTCTCAACAGGATTGTAAGCTGGACCGCCTGTTGGATGGTATAGAGGAGGAATTTAGTCAGTCCGCATGACTATGTAATCAAAGTGACATGTATAATGCCTTCTAGCCGGATTGTAGATCATTTGTCGTTGCGGACCTTTTCGCTTCAACCTCCGGGCCCGATAGTCCGGAGTGAATCCGAATACCCGTTCAGTTATATAAAACCGGGGTATGCGTGGAGACCAGGCGTAGGGGTCATTAGTGCTTTATCAGACAAGTGCCCAACTAGTTATGTTATATTAAATGGGTAGTAAGAAACATCTTCCAGGGAGAATAGTTCCGTTAAGGGTTCCTTTCCCTGGGTAAGCATGCCCTAAAGTGCATGTCCGGACTGCGATAAGAAACGCAGAAAAAAGCATCTGGGGGCAGATATGGACAATAAATAAAAATCATCTTTTGTTCACCGACCGAATATTCCCTTAAGAACGCTAGCTTTCGGCTTCACCCAGTCTGAGGTACACATCCGGCTGACCCGGCAGTAACAATCGCAGAGGTGCTCCCCTTATGCCCTAGCCGAATTAACGGGAACGTAGGGCATAAATACAAGAGCCATGCAACCCAGCTTAGCCAAAACTTAAGTCATATCGATGCATATAATGGTGAAAAAAGGTACATGTGGACGTATAACACATGTGTTGGGAGTGAGGCCCAGATAAATAATTTAAGCTTCTGTGAAAGAAGCCCCCAGGTATGAAGAGTGCGGCTAGCGCATCTGTAATGTACAAGTGAGGCACAAGGTGACCCTTGAAGGCCTAGAGAAATAATAAGAGAAAGAAAGAAAGAGAAACAAGACAGATGATGTATATGCAGAAAATGGACAAAGGGAGGGGACTAACATAGAGTTCGGTGCTAGGCGTAGAATCTTCAGAGCCTGGCCACGTTCCATGGGTTTGGCTCGAGTCAACTAGTCGATGCATCCCGCAGTCGGTACGCTCCACCGGTCAGAACTTGGTCAATAATGAAGGGACCTTCCCATTTGGGCTCGAGCTTGTTCTTTTTCTTATCCGGCAGGCGTAGAACTAGTTCGCCAACGTTATAAGTTTTGGCCCGTACTTCTCTGCTTTGGTATCTGCGAGCCTATTGTTGATAAAATGCGGAACGGGCTTTGGCTACGTCCCGCTCCTCCTCCAAGGTGTCCAGACTGTCCTGCCGATCGAGCTCGGTTTCTCTTTCTTCATACATGCGCACTCGAGGTGAGTCATGAATTATGTCGCAGGGCAAGACTGCCTCTGCGCCGTACACCATAAAGAACGGTGTATATCCGGTACTACAATTCGGCGTGGTCTGCAGCCCCCAGAGTACGGAGTCGAACTCCTCTACCCAGTGCGTGTCAGACTCCGTTAAGGAACGCACTAATCTGGGTTTAATGACACTCATTATAAGACCGTTTGCCCGCTCGACTTGACCGTTGGTTTGTGGGTGATAGACTGAAGCATAATAGAGCTTGATGCCCATTTTGTTGCACCAGAGTTTTACCTCGTCGGCCGTGAAGTTCGTGCCATTGTCAGTGATGATGATATGGGGGACGCCATAACGGTGTACAACCCCGGATATGAAGTCTATCACCGGTCCGGATTTGGCTGTTTTAACAGGTTTGGCCTCTATCCATTTGGTGAATTTATCCACCATGACCAGTAAGTATTTTTTCTTGTGGGTTCCCCCTTTAAGGGGTCCAACCATGTCAAGCCCCCAGACCGCAAAGGGCCATGTAATGGGGCTTGTTTGGAGGGCGGTGGGTGGCATGTGGCTTTGATTTGCAAAGAGCTGGCAACCGACGCAACGTTGGATCAAGTCCTGTGCGTCTGTCCGTGCTGTTGGCCAATAGAATCCTGTGCGGAAGGCCTTACTTACAAGGGCCCGGGCTGCGGCGTGACGACCGCCGAGTCCGGCGTGTATTTCTGCCAAAAGATTCCGCCCTTCCTCTTTGGAGATGCACCTTTGAAGGACTCCAGTAGTGCTTTTTTGTACAATTCTCCCTCATGGACCCTGTAGGCCTTGGATCACCGCACTATGCAGCGTGCCTCATTTTGGTCCTCCGGAAGTTCATGTCTAGTTAGGTAGGCCAGGAATGGTTCTGTCCACGGGGAAATAATGGCCATTATTACGTGGGCTGAAGGTGTTATTTCGGTGGCAGAGCCTCCGATTGTGTCAGAGTATTCGGTATCGGGCATTTTGGACGGGTCCGGACTATTGTTACCGGTGTCTCCTTCCCATACTACGGATGGCTTGAACAACCTTTCCAGAAATATGTTGGGGGGGGACCGTATCGCGTTTTGCGCCGATGCGGGCGAGGACATCCGCCGCCTGATTGTTCTCTCGAGCCACATGGTGAAACTCAAGCCCCTCGAACCGAGCTGACATTTTTAGGACGGCGTTTCGATAGGCCGCCATTTTCGGATCCTTGGCGTCAAAGTCTCCATTTATTTGGGATATTGCGATGTTTGAATCCCCACGCACCTCCGGGCCTTGAATGCCCATGGAGACTGCCATCCGAAGACCATCCAACAGAGCTTCGTATTCGGCTGCATTGTTGGAGTCTGTATACAATATTTGCAATACATACTGAACGGTATCCCCGGTTGGGGATGTCAGGACGACGCCAGCCCCTAGACCGGCCAGCATTTTAGAACCGTCGAAGTGCATGATCCAGTTGGAGTATGCGCCGTACTCTTTAGGGAGTTCGGCCTCCGTCCATTCGGCGACGAAGTCGGCCAATACTTGTGATTTAATGGCTCGTCGGGGTTTGTATGTTATGTCGAACGGGAGGAGCTCAATGGCCCATTTGGCAATCCGGCCCGTAGCGTCGTGGTTGTTTATAATATCATTTGGGAAAGATCGCTTATATTTGGGTGAGTGGGTGGAATTGAATCCGAACCCTCACCTGATCTGGGATCCAGGGGCCGAGGAATTTCCAATTTTGGAAGTTCCGGTTCCGGGATGTGACCCGATAATCCTAGCCCGCTGCCTGACTCTAAGTTCAGGGATTGGTTGTTGTCCTCCCGCGAACGGGCGTCCGGCTCAGAGAGCTCGGGAATCCGGACATAGTTGATGCTCAAGATGGAGGAGAGGTCGCCGCATTGTTCCTCCACCACTGCAATATGATGGGTGACCGGTGGAGAGTTAATCTCCCTTTGATCGGGTTTAAGCCCAATCTGATCATAGTCCGTAGCGACTCCCAAGGCGGCGATGCGATCTAAGAGCTCGTTTAAGGAGGCGAGCTCCATTGGATCCATCTGTTCGGCGAGTGCCGATTTGACGTGGAGGCTGTTTTCGATGACCCGAGAAGTCATCGTCGGCGCGGCGGCCGAACAGGCGGTCATGATGAAACCGCCTAGCCGGAGAGTTTGGCCGACAGCCAAAGATCCCCCGACAGTAGTACCGTCTTCAAAGACGAGACGAGACATCCTTCCTTCTGGCGACGGCACAGAGGAACTCTCAATGAAAGCACCAATGTCGGTGTCAAAACCGGCGGATCTCGGGTAGGGGGTCCCGAACTGTGCGTCTAAGGCGGATGGTAACAGGAGGCAGGGGACACGAAGTTTTACCCAGGTTCGGGCCCTCTTGATGGAGGTAAAACCCTACGTCCTGCTTGATTAATATTGATGATATGGGTAGTACAAGAGTAGATCTACCACGAGATCAGAGAGGCTAAACCCTAGAAGCTAGCCTATGGTATGATTGTATGTTGTCCTACGGACTAAAACCCTCCGGTTTATATAGACACCGGAAGGGGTTAGGGTTACAGAAGGTCGGTTACAAAGGAGGAAATATACATATCCATATTGCCTAGCTTGCCTTCCACGTCAAGTAGAGTCCCATCCGGACACGAGACGAAGTCTTCAATCTTATATCTTCATAGTCCAACAGTCCGGCCAAAGGATATAATCCGGCTGTCCGGAGACCCCCTAATCCAGGACTCCCTCAACATGCCTTGCTAATCCAGGTGAATCAAAGCAAATCCTCAACCGAATCATACAACAATATTCGGTGGGATATTGTGCTAGTTTCCTATTACATAAAATACAGACAAAAAGAATACTTTAACAGTGAGTTCCAGTGTTTGGTTCACCGGTTTTCTTTGGGTCTTCTCTTTTTATTTTTTATTTTGGACAACATGTCTCAAATTATTACAATGCATATTGTACATTTTTCATATACTCTTCAAATATTTGTTTCATACACATTAGACATTTGTTTAAATACATATTTTGAACATTTTTAATACGTGTTAAACTTTTTTAGTACATGTATACCTGTTTTTACTTGCATAATCATTTTGGGAACAACACAAACATTTTTTACATCGTATTAAATTTTTTCTAAAATGTGACCAACATGTTTTTCAAATGCATGGACATTTATGTAAAGTGCCAAATACAATTTTGTTTGAATGGTATGAAACAATTTTTTTAATTACGTGAACGTTACTTTACATTCTATAAGTTTATTTTGAGCCGTAAGGTAGTGATAATATTTACGTAGATGTAGCATTATGCGTGATGAAGGGGTCAAAATCTCCTTTGAAGTTGATGTCTATCTCTCCTCTTGCTGCTATCCGCCACTATCGGCAACAATCATCGCCCTCCGCCAATCTTGGTCGACTCTCCTCCTCTGCTTCAGTACCGTAACATTACCTACCTTTTGGGTGTGTGAGATTTGGGCCAGTCACCTGTTGGGCCCACATGTCATGCACCCAGATGCACCTGCCTTTAAGGCACCAAAGCTCAACCCCCTCATGTTTGGGGAGTAAATTGGTGAGCGAAGTTACGATATACTCTCTCCGTCTCATAGTGTAGAGTGTCAAAAATGTCTTACATTATAAGACGGAGGGAGTATATATTTTTTTTTGGAATAAGCCAATGCCAGGAATGCGGACACTAGTGATGGATGGCCCAAAAAGGCAGGAAAAACGCGGGCCTGGTAAAGAACCAACATATGTGAACGACCAACATTCATTTTGTCGAAGAACGGGGCAAACTATAGGGGCAATTGTACTACTACGTAATTTACTTCATCATCTTCTTTTACCCTTATTATTACATGAGCATTGGATGCGTTGATACATGATATCCAAGCCAACCAAAAGGCACAACACTTGACGGGGAAAAAATCTACACAGATCGCACGCAGGCGCACGCGCACATTTGTCCACAAATCAATCCCACAAATCGAAGAAGAAGAAAATGAAAACATAACATAACAACAAACGAATAATCAAACGCGATCGATCGATGCAAATTTAACCATGAAAAACGTCAGCGGTAGGAACTTGGGAGTTGGAAAGCTAGTGGTTGACGAAGCGGCACATCTTCCTGATCTCGCCCTTGCTGCCGTGCGGCATGGGCAGCTTGCTGAGCTTGACGAGCGAGTCGGAGAAGTCCTCGTCCCACAGCGTGCCGTTGTCGGCGTACTCGTGCACGTGGCCGCGCGCCTCCTTCTCCGTCAGCAGCTGCCAGTCGGAGTTGAAGGTGACGATCCTTGCCAGGTTGTTGTGGTAGTAGCTGTTGTCCAGGAAGTCCTTGACCTTCCTCAGCTTCGGGAGGAACCCCGGGACGGCCGCCGCCACCGCGCCGGCGTCCTCGTCCCTGATGTTGTTGGGCACGATGGGGTCCGGGCCCTTGGCGCACTTGCCGGCGAGGAGGCCCCGGTATGCCGGGAGGATCTGGTCGGCGGGGGCCGTGAGCCGGGCGCGGAGCGACGAGCAGTGGCCCACGCCCACGGCGTGCGCGCCGGACAGGATCACCAGCTCCTCGATGGTGAAGTTCTTGCGCTTGAAGTTCTGGATGAGCTCCGCGATGGTGAAGGTGGAGTCGGGGAGGTCCTGCTGCGCCTCCGCCGCGTGGGAGTGCACGCCGTCCAGGCGGCCCGCCAGGGCGTCGAAGTGGACGTGGCCGTTGCTCAGCAGGCTGGCGGCGTCGCGGGCGGCGAAGATGAGGATGTCCGCGCAGGAGACGACGCCGGGGCACCGGTCCTCCACCGCCGACTTGATGTCGTCGAGCAGGTCGAAGGCGGCCAGGCCGATGTTGATCGGCGCCGTCTTCTCCGTGTTGGGGTTCTCCGGCGTCGGGTCCAGCAGCACCGACGCGTCACAGCCCTGCACGTACGTTCTTCCGTTAGTTATCCAGTTGATCATACTCCAACAATTGATTATCTTACCCAATTATCTTAAACTAACTAAGGCTAGACATAGTGGCGGTAACTTAGGTAGTAACTTAACACATCCCAAGACAATTTTGTTTGTGTGGCAAGTATTTAATGAGAAAAGAGGTGCTTGTGGTAACATAATATATTATTATAACATAGCGTTTCCCGAGGCAAAATGAGTCTACGAGATAATAAATAAAGCAATCTATGATAGTATTACTACTATGTTACTTTCATTATGAAGATAGTAACTTAGACTAGTGTCATATGCATGACACTAGTCTAAGTTACTCCCCACTATGACCAGCCTAAGCATGGTTGTTACTAGCACAATTCCTTAGCTTTGATGGGACAAATCAAGCATTTTAACCAATCACACAGCTGAAGTGTGCATGGGAAGTCATTTCGTCGGTACTTGCAAAGCATTATTATAGCACGATCTGGATCTGAAATGTGCTGATTACCTTTTAGTTGTTGGACAGACATGCACTCCGAATGAACTGTCGGCAATGTGCATTATTGGGCAATAAGTATCGATTAGTCTAATTAGTTACGTACTGATAGATGGACCATCTCGGAGAGACTTGTATGCACCTTCATTTTCAGATGAAAAGGGGAATATTTATGTTTTCCACCTATAATCCATTACATATTAATTACTCTTAAATACAAATAGTACTATAGGAGATTTTCAACAGATCATTTGAACTTGTGGGGTGCGGATATTGAGCACTGGTGCAACCAATTATTGATCTTTGATATAGGTGCGCTTTCTCTTTCTCTTTACAGTCTATGGCTTGCCTTTCTTCTGTGTTTTCTTTCCATGGCAAAAGAACAAGGGAAAAGCTAACAACGTCTAATACATTCATATACCCCACAAAAAAAGTCTAATACATTCCTATCCTAGTTATAGAATACACACAATGCAATTAGTTTACACTAGTTGATGTTCAAAGACAGTATATTACAAATATATCACAATCATCCTCCACACTTTATCTATACTTTATACCTAGCATTTTAGACCTAGTTGTATATTGAGAAGAGAAACACCCATCAAGTACCGGCATCTAGTAGTCAAGTAAAGATGCTACAAGTAACCACCTTATCTATTCTAGGTTGCAAAACCAAAACTAAAAACTGCCCTTTTGCTGTCAAGTATTGTACTCGCATTGTACACTCCTCTCATTCTTAATAGGGGTGCCTGCCTACTTAGGGGAATGGAAAGCACAACATGACTCTTACCAAGAAAATTCTACATGCCGGATAGCCATGGACACAGACGCCTAACCGCGGATCGTTAGAATTTGTCATCCAAAGTCGCCCAATCATTCACGAAATTTCGAGGAAAAATCTAAACGACTCCTACGATGACGACGCATAACCGTGGATTCTCAAGAGAGCCTATTATCACGCGTATCATCATCAGGCACATGGGGAATTAAAAGCAGAGAAATGACAAAAGACAACGACACCGGGCACACGGAAGAAAAGCAGAAAAAGGAGAAGAGAAAAGCAGAGGAAGAGAGCCGGAGATAATGACAATGGGCGGCACAGTGATGCTGCCGGGTCCTAGCAAAGTGAAAGGCGAGCGGCCGGCCTAGATAGCTGGAAAGATGGATATCTACATGTCCAAGGAAAGCATCGTGTTCCGGCGGCATCGGTTCGGCTGTGCAAGTGTTATCCTCGGCATCAGCTGGGCTAGCTGCGCAAGTTATGTGCATCAGCTGGTGAGGAGGTAGCGCACGGAAGCTAGCCGTTCAACTGTTCAAGTTGAGCATAGTGGCTGGGAGTGACGTGCTTCCATGATTCACATCTGGGCGATGACAATGACGTGCAAACCAACTACTCCGCTAGCCTAACATCTGGGACTACTTTGAAACTTATGATGGCTCCTAACTGTCCAGATAACTCCGTGCTTAACTAATTGCCATGTTCACTGATTGGTTCTTTCAGAATATATACCCATTCCAGCTTCGAATTGAATTGCCTCGTGTACGAATGTGCTGCGGCATTGTGGATCACGAGCGAAGTCACTGTGCATGCACCATGTAAAGTTGCAGGTGGGCTGCACGCATGGACAAACTGCTCTTACTAGCTAGCTTAACCAGTGCTACTGTACACAGAGGTACTTCTGCTAGCTCGACAGCAGTGGCCGGCGGTGTGGTTACGGGTTAAAGAGCATAGCAGTGGCCGGCCGGAGTGACAGAGAAGAGAGAGATAGACGGCGGCGGCGGCGGCGTACGTACCCTGACGAAGCAGTCGTGGAAGATGAGGCGGACGAGGGCGGCGCCGCTCTTGCGGTTGGCCTTGATGGCCCTGGCGACGTGCCACTTCACCACGTTCTCCACGCCCCGGCAGCTCTTGTCGTAGTACCCCACCTTGAGCGAGCTCGCCTCCGCCGCCACCGCCGCCGCCAGCAGCACGGCCACCGCCACCACCGCCACCGTCCTCATCATCCTCGCCGGCCGACCACCTCACGCACGCACGCACGGCGCCACCTACCCTGCCGCCGACAGAAGCAGCGGCTGCGCTTGCTCGTTCGAGTGGCCGGCACTAGCTAGGAGGGCAGTGCTGCTGGTTGGTGTGGTGCGGGCTGCGGGGTGCAGTGCGCTGCGTGCTCAAGGGAAGGCTCCGGGGCGCGTGGTATATAACGGCGGGCCGGCTCGATCGCTGCTCTGACGAAAATTTTAACGGCTGGTGATCTGCCCGATCGCCCCGTGACAGCGAGCGCCCAACGTAAAAAGGGGAGGTGGCCCCGGCGTACGCCTGTGGCGTGGTACAACCTGCCGGGACGACTCTTTGTCTCGACCGGGGCGTGAACAGTCTCCGGAGAAGTGGTACGCACATCAGACATGTGCGTGGGTGCCAACATGTCCGGGCAAAACATAAGCTCGGCCACATTTCAGAAAAGATTTTTTTTGCGAATATCTCATACAAGATTCATTCAAACCTTGTTAAACTTTTGTCGACGCGTGATTCGATTTAGTCAGCAGAGATTTTGGTTCGATCCACGGAATCGGAAGCCGTTTCGGCAATTTACATACGGTAAAAATACTTTCGGAATCGAATTTCAGGACACGGGGCCGACACGACAAAGTCGATGCATGGTAGGACGGTATGTTGAAATTTACACATGGCATTCAGTTACACATTTCTTGAAAGACCGCTTATTGGAGTTACTGAGAAAGAGTGATTCATGGTGTTGATGTAGAATGCGCACGGATTTACATCATTGTCGTGTCATTAGCTTACCATCACCGCTTTAAGACGCCGAGTATGACTATGTTTGATTGGGCTTGGATACAAGTCATGGGGAGAATGTATCCAATGCACCGCGCCTATGGTTTAGGTCATTGGATGAAAAGGCGACGAGCAAGATTAAACACAGGTTAGGTGGCTGCTTATTCTATATACATAAGAAGTTGATTCCCACTATTATATTTATCTCAACATGCATAGATGCCACCTCATGAAAGGCCCACCACTACATGCATGAGAAAAAGTTTTTCACTATTACTTGATCTCATGCACACATTTCATCTCACCACACATGCCACATCATCAAAGGTCCACTCAATATGCATGAATTTTTTTTTCATTAAGTTATGCCACTTCTATTCAAAATATTTTCTAAGTACACAATAATCAAATACAATATATAATATTTATTTTCAGCTTTAGTTCATATATTATTAATTCAACGATGAAAGCTTCATACAATCAAATCCCTGAAATATATTGCAATCGATTTCAGCAGCAACGCGTCAGGGTATTCTCTAGTTTACATAAATAATCTTGTATTTTGTAAAAATCAGTGCGCACCACAGCTCTTTGGGGTTTTGGTTGCTGCTATTTTTAGGAAATATAACCTTATATTTTTACCAATATCAACCCGCAATCCACCTCAGCTCAGAAAATCAACCCAACAAGTTATCTCATCTAAAACTTGATAATCCACACACAAGTTTCATCATGTTTCATATCTTAAAACTTGATGAAACTTACTTCCATACCCAAGACTTCATGAAACTTAGTTTTGTATCAAAAATTAGTTTCATAGCAAAATACCGAAGGTTGATTTTTATGGAAATACAATGTGTTTAATATGGCAGGAGTCAACAGATCATGGCCATCACTTCTCCATCCAACAATTGAAGAAGCATGGTCACATCCGGTGCACATATACATTGGGTTCATAGACATATTCTTAAACCACCTTGAAAACTAAGGCATGCACAAAGCTAGAGTGTAGCTAGTCCTTCGGTATATCATTCTCATCAAGAGTCGATAGTAAACTGGTCACACAAAATAGTTGTGTCCTAAAATGACGGAACTGGTTTAAATGTGACCTACACAAAGACAACAATATTGACTAGCCTGAGTACCAATGAAGATTCTAGGTAACACTAATAGGGTACCATTGCAAAGGTTATCTCAAATCATCCTACATAGCAAAATAGATAATCACCTGAACATGCACTTTTGTAGATACCTAACATGGTATCCCACCCAGAGTTAGCTAGCTAGACATCACGATGCTACATATCGACCTCACTGCCAACAGGCTACGGCTATGGCAGGTCACTCGATCGATAATTAGTTTCAAGTTGAGTCACTTCCCGAATCAACATGAACAAGACCAAACTACGATTTATTTGTTGTTGTTGTTTTTACGAAAAGGACTCTGATATATTATAAGAGACCAAAAAACCAGCTTACATGTCCTATCTCTACTCTTCGTCTCATGCATCTACTTGGGCAAGTTGGTAGACATCTTTTTTTCCCGCAATTAAAGGTGTGAATGATGAACAAACCAAGTTTGACTCCATAAAAATCTCTTGAAACATAGTTTCATACCCCAAAAATACCAAATTTTAGTTTTGTATCTGAAACTTAGTTTCATAGCAAAATCCTATAATGATTTAATATGCCTATGAAGGAGGCCTTGCTTTGGGTGGTCACGGGGGATAAGAAATAAGGGACAATCATGTCGGGAGAGTAGTTCCTTTGTTGTCTTAAGGGGTGTATTTGTAACAAAAACTTTTCTTCTCTCTTAAATAATATACGAGGCAAACCTTTTTCATCTGTTTCAAAAAAAGAGCATGTCCATAACTTCTCCATGCGATAATCGGAGAGACATGGGTGCAGTCGGTGTACATATTCACTTGTTGCACTGAAATGTGAAAACTGCTTTAGTTACATATTGTACTTCCCAGAAATACCACTATTTAGAGTTAACAAGAGAGAATGATTCATTGTGATTTAGAATATGCATGGATTTGCATCATTGTCGTGTCATTATCTTATCATCATCTATTTAATATGTCGAGTATGACTATGGTTGATATGGTCGGGCTTGGATACAAGTTGTGACAAGAACCTATTTGGTGCATTGGCCAAATATATGCACATGAGGCACCCGTGATTTTTTTGGTTCGCTGGACGAAAAGGTAACGGGCAAGATTCAACACAAATTAGGTTGTAGCATATTTACATAAATACCATTATATTTTAACCAAATCAACCACCACTCTATCTCTTTGGGGTTTTTGTTGCTGTTATTTCCAGAGAAAATAATATTATGTCTTTATAAAAATAATATTACATTTTTGTCACTATCTACTCGCAGACCATCTCAATTAAGAAAATCGATCTGAAAGATTCTCATCTAAAACTCCATATACCATACATGAGTTTCATCTGATACTAAGTTTCATATCGAAAAATTCCCCGAAACTTAGGTTTTTATAGCAAAATACCAACAACTTGGAGTGGTTGATTTATGTAAAAAAACTCTCTTTTTCCAAATATGGATGCCCATCTCTTCTCCTTCTAACGATTGGAGAGGCACGGTGCGTCCAGTCTAAATAGCAAATACTTACCATTTTTCTAAATGAGCCCCCTCTCCAATTTCCAATAACAGAAATCACAATGTCTTTCTGGAACAAACTACCAACACCAAGACAAAAAATAAAACAAACACAATGATGCATGATTTGAAGATGAACCCAGTTAGGCTATCCCCAACTGGCCATCCAAACCTTGGGAGACTTAGAAGTTTCAACGAGCATCACTCTCCTCATCTTGGGAAAGCCACAATCTGGGTCTACAGGACGAATATTTTATTTTTCAGCTGACACCAGCCGCATGTATTTTCGAACAATCCTGCTATAGATAGGTTTCATAACAAAATACTGGAGGAAACCAGCCAAAGCTCCACTAGGAAAGGGTCGTCTCCCTTCATCCAGCAGTGATCCGAAGCGAAGACCTCCATCCTTGGGCAGCTCTGAAAACCTCTCCAGCGATCATCTCAACCTTTTTTACGCCCCATTTTAGCACCCCTTGTTTTTTTTCTGGATTGTCTGCCAAATAAACCAAACATGAAGCATTTTAACAACCAGGTTAACAGGAACACGAGGATTAGAAACCTTGTCATTTTCAAATATCACACCATTTCCCAGCTTCCAAATTGTCTAGAGCAGATATTCCATCTACTGCCAAATTTCTAAAATCTTTACTAAAGTTCTTAAGCCATATGTCAAACATGTATTATATATTCTCGGGTATATTAGGTAAATCGAAGGCACATTTCATAATATTCCAGAGCAATCAGGCGACATAGCAACCAAAAAATAGATGGTTAATGTTCTCATCTCTAACACAAAAAGGGCAAAAAAAATTCCACAACCCATCCCCTTCTAAGTAAATTATCTTTCGTAAGAATGTTATTTCGAGGAACCAGCCAAAGAAGCACTTTAACTCTTGGGGGTATTTAAATTTTCAATAAAAATTATGTGGATATCTCGTCCCATTTTCAGTCAAGTATCTGTAACACGTTCTAACAATATACAAACCATTTTTTTGTCAAAGTTCACTGAATCCTGTATTTTTGATCTGTAAGTGTCACCCCGCCACATACCTCCTTAATATGATTCTAAAGCTCAAGAGAATCTCCACAAAGTGTTCTTCTAAATTGTACAACATCAAGGCCGTTCCCCAACATCTCACTGACAGATTTGTTCTTGTCAAAACACATGTTGTGGTATAACCTAGGGGAATTTCCCTTAAGAGGTATGTTCCCAACCCATCTATTATCCCAACATCTTACATTCTACCCATTTCCCACAACAAGCCTACATAAGGATAAGAAATTTCTTGATGTTTAATCAACTCAGGCCAAAATTGTGAATCCCCATGTTCCTTTTTTAATTCCAGCAAGACGTTTACTCTTTTGATATTTATTGACTAGCAATTGCTTCCAAAGACCCTCAGTGTTAAATAGCTTCCACTACCATTTGCATAACAAAGCTTTATTCATTAAAGCTAAATTTTGAATCCCTAAACCCCTATATCATTTGGGTGCACTGAACATGTTCTGGACTGAAGGCGCCTAGAGGGCTATAAGAGCATGCACAAAGGTAAAGTGTAGCTAGCCCTTTTGGTCCGTCATTCTAATCAAGCGGGTCGATAGTAAACAGATTTGTAAAAATGTTCTAAAAATGACGGAACTAGTTTTAAATGTGACCCGCACATATACAATAATGCGGGGCGAAATCTTTTTTCGGCATATACAATATGTCGAAGATTCTGGATAAACACTGATTAGGGGCACCTTTACAAAGGTTTGCTCACACTATCCTAACAAAATTGATACTGATCAACCGGCATACACTTTTGGAGACACCCTAACATGGCATCCCGTCCCAATGCCAGACATCACGACGCCACACCCACACATCGACCTCGGTGCCCACCGGCTGCGGCCATGGCAGGTCACACTCGATCGGCAACCAGTTTCAAGATGATTTAGTTTCTGAATTAACGCCAACAAGACCAAACCTCGGTGTACTTGCTTGTATACATGCAAAGACAAGAGACCCGAAAAATACATGCTACGTCTTCCCTGTTTCGTTCTGTTGTCTCGGCCGGGCGTCTGCTTGGCCGGAGGTTGGTGCACGTCGTTTTCCGTCGTGATTACGGGTGTATGGCGAGCGCACCGAGCTCGGCAAACATCAACGTCCTCAAGCTACATAAGCGACCCTGCAGTTCGGTCCGACTCGTTGCGTTAGCGAGCAGAGGCCCCGATCCGTCTGGACTTGCCGTCGATGAGTTTCATTTGGCTTGTTGCACGCACTCACTGGTTCAAGTTGAGCAGGCAGAGACTCATGAATTGAGGATGTCTCGACTGGTTTCAATTGCCAGCAGCTGAGCCAACGTAGGGCAAGAGGACGAAGGCCCCGTGAAACACGCGCCTCCTCTGGGCGCCGTGAAACCTTCGTCGTCGCCGTGTTGATTCCACCGGACCAAAGCAGTCACTCAATCAATCGGAATGTCTCGACTGATCGAACGAGGGTTGGGTCGGGGAGGTTTCCGCGGCGGGTGTCGGGGTGGTGCCGTGCCAGCGCGCGCTGCTCCGGGCGGGGGCGTCGCGGTCGCGGTTGGTTGGCGCGTCCCCGGCGCCCGCGCGCGCGCCGTCGGTGCCGGACCGACCACTTGCGGCGACGTGAAAAGCCGGGTTAATCATCACCGGGATCTTTTCTCCACATGGTACGTGCGTGCGTGTGGCACACGTACGTACTCACTCACATTAATCGGACCATGCACGCACGCACGCACGCACACCCGTCCGTCCGTCCGTCCGGTGGTTCCGACGTTCCGATCCGCCCATCACTCAGCCACAGCGGTAGCGGCAGCACGATCGCGCATGTGATTCTCGATTGATCGACCGTGTGCGCTTGGTCAGCCGCCTCGAGTTAACCAGCCATAGCTATAGCCAGGTCACTGTCCCGCAACCTCCGCCACCGGGACTGCGCAGTGCCAGTGCGTGACTATTTGGCCTTCTTCCTCGCACTGTACGCAAGCCATGAACGCAAGACGACGCCCCGGGAACCCCCGTCCAGCCCGACTTGGTAACCTTCGTTCGCAAGGCCAGACCGTTGCTCCTCCAGAATCGGTACGTATACTGACTGAGCATACGCATGCAGTGATGCACACACGCATACTGTAGTTGTCACGAGGTGCGGCAGTGATGCACTGCATTGGCGCCTCTGGAAATGGGCAGGCATCTATACACGGCTGTCCAGCGTGCTGTCAGCTCTTCCTGCAATACCGTCGATCGGTCGCTGTGTGGCTAAATTTCGTGTTTTGATTCTTTTTTATATCTATTCCAAATCTGATCCTAGTTTGATAAAATTTTAAGATCTGACCTTTGTGCTACCGTCAAGGTCCATAGCGGTAGGGTTGCATGCCCTACCGTAAAATTCTTCTAAGTGTTGAACACAGTGCGTGTTCGTGCCTACCGTCAAGCACCTTGGCGATAGGGATGTTTCCTACCGTCAAGGTCTCTGACGGTAGGCTGTTACACCCTACCGCCATGGACTTTGACGGTAGCAAAAGGGTCAGATCTCGAAAAAATTTCAAACTAGGATCAGATCTTGAATAGGTTTCAGAAAATGGTCAAAACACAAAATTTTGCCTCACTGTGTCGAGAACGCTTCATATGGTTAAGCTTTCTCTTTTGATATTAGATCATCAAGCATTCCCTTTTGGTTTTCTTGTTTCTTTGCGAGAGAGAAAGATGAGCTGGTTTTGACGCTTTGCAGGTGACACGTCCATTTTATGCAGGCAGCAGGTAGGCGAGTAACGATCTTGGCCTCCACGTACGCACACATAGAAGAAAAGAAAAGTCGTCCTTCCCCCCTCACTTTCCGCATCGGTTCGTCCGGCGTGCAAGCCAGCCGGGAACGAAGGAGGCGATCTCGACCGACTGCGAGATGCAGCTCGGCCCGGCAGCACGCAACCGGTTTAATTCGTGGTGGCCAAAGCTGCAAGCTTCCAGCTTGCGCTGTCATATGGTCCATCTCCATCCCATGCTTGGCCAAGCTAGCGTCGATAGCAGCCGCGGCTTTTGAGCGAGCCTGCGGGAACCTGCTTTTGTTTGTTCTCTCGTCGCTTTTTGTTAGGATATTAAACCTACTTTTGCTGCTTTGCATGGCTATTTGCCCCTTCTGTATGCTAGTAGCCTTAGAGTATCTTCAGCCGCGTCCTTAATAAGACCCCTCAGGCGAGTTTTTAGCCGTCGGTGTCAAAAAATCGGTCCAGTCGCGTTCCAAGGGCCTAATTTTCATCGGCTCAGACCGAAATTGGCGCCGGCGGACCCAACCCGACCCCGACGTGCTGGGGGGCGTTCGAGGGCGTCGGGCGAAGCTTTTTTGGCGCGAAAGAGCCACGGGCCCTCCTTGCCAGCGACTCGTCTCGCTTTTCGCCGCTTCGTCGTCCTCATCGCTTCGTTTTCCGCGGCGAATCAATGTCAAAACTGTCGCGCGCTGCCGTGCCGGTCAGCCTCTGCCATTGATGCCTCACGGGCGGCGCGGTAAAACGAGACGACGCGCGTCCCCTCGCATGCCACGCGTAACGCGGCGGCCACGTGTACGCGCGGCGCCTCCGCCTACATAAAGCCGACCCCCGGCGCGCCGGTGGCACGCACAGAGTCTCCACCGCCGGCGCCACCTTTCTCCTCCTTCCGCCCTCTCCTCTCGCCGTCTCCAGCTCAAAGAATGGCCGAACGCTTCCCAGGCGACGGCGAACGGCTCTGGCCGCCGCCACCTTCACGGGAACGAAGCTCGGCTCCTCTTCGAGGCCGAGTACCCGGTCCCGCCGGACATGCGGGTGCCCGGGGCCTGGAGATCAGCGCGGCGAGGGAGGGGCCACGCTATGTCCCTGACAGCCCGCTCTGGGAGCCATACTTCCGCCGCCGCCACGCCGAGCAGCTCGAGGCCACCAACGGCGTCGTTCCCTCCGGCAGGCTCAACTCCGAGGGGAGGCGTCGATGGTGGGGCGTGCCCGGCCGCACGCTGGAGGCCGTCCTCGAGTACATCGAGGGCGGCAACACGCCGAGGTTGGAGTACCCCTCCCCCCGTCCTTCTCTCGCCGTCGTGGGAGCTCGTGGATGCGGAGGCACATGGACCCCGGGGCGTCCTCCTCCTCGTCAGGTCGGTCGACGACTCTCCCTGCCTCCGCCCCGTCAAGCCGGAGCCCCAGGACACGCCTGTCAGCGCGCGCACCCGCAGCTCCGGCGTCTGCATCGACGACTCCGCCCCCGCCTCTGGCCGCCTCGTCCTTGTCAGGCCGAAGTCGGAGCCCGGCCTCCTCGCGGAGTACGAGGAGATAGCCCGGCACGGCTTCTACGACGAGGACGCCCTACGGTGGGCACGGGACGACTACCTCCGCGACGAGGTGGTCCGGCAGCGCCGGGCCCTGGAGGAGATAGCCGCCCGCAAACGTGGGCGCGAGGACGAGCACGGCGTCGTGGTCCTCGACAGCGACGACGACGACGCTCCCGGACCGTCCAACCCGCCGCGCCAACCGGGTGAGGGTTGCAGCAGGGACGGCGGCCGCGGCGGAGACGACGACGACGATGACGATAGCGGCGGCGACTACACGCGGTTCTACCGCCTCCTCGACATGTAGATCTGCAAGGCGGCGGGCGGCGAGGGAGACGGCGAGGAGTAACCTAGTAGCTTTTTTTTTCTTTTTGTAAAATATTTTAAATATGAACGAACTCACCGAAGTTTCATTGAATTTGCGCCGTGTTTGTACCATAATTTATATTTTCAAAAAAACGTGGGCACAGTGACTGGGGCATCACGTCCCCATCGCGTCGTTTATCGCCGGTGCGCCCCCAGGGGGCAATTTTTAGCGCCTCCTGAGAGGCCAACGGCTGGAGATGCTCTTAAGATAGCAGGATTGGGCCACACTGTGGAGTTTGTTACATCCGATCCACATTAATTACTTGGATGATGCTAGCTTGGAATGGAGTATATACGTGAAATGATAGATATTCCTGAAATTTTACAAACATACACCTCACATCCTTGCTTACTTGTAAAAAAAATCAAATCTTTTTGAACCTGAAATTTTCGAATTTTTAATTTAAAAAAAATCGGCCTCCATGGAGGCCGATAGCCAAGACGCCATTCTCCCAAGAAATGGATTACTTTTTATTTTTTGAAACAGTGCATGGATTCATCCCTTGGAATCTCTATTCCTAATGGACGACTTGGTTGAATAGTCCCCCCACTTTCAACCGGTTTATTTTCAACCGGTTTTTTTTCCATCAAATTACCCCCACCCCCTCCCCACCCCTTTTCTACGGGTTTATTTTCGTCTCCATTCTTTCCTTGTAAACCAACACTTTTCTAAGATACAAAAGATCACAGGTCTAACTTTCCTAACTTACCTAAATCAACTGATTCCTCCCATCAATGCAATTTACTTTAGGAAATAAAATAACGAATTTTAAGGAAACAAATAACGGAATTTTACCCACGATCTATTTAAACCAAATTTATATGCCAATAAGATCTATTTTCGGTAAGTTTTATATGGAAAGGAATAATTCATGATCAATCTTTAATCAAGCATAAAAATATTGGGTAGTATTTGGTAACTTTTATATGGAAATGAATAAATCACGATCAATCTTTGATCAATCATAAATCATTACTATTATATGAGAATGGGTCATTTGATTCCTCTCTCGAAAAATAAAAAAAACAGTACGCCGCCAACTCCTCTCTCGATCCTATCCTCCTTGATATCTCTACTCCTAATGAAGCAGTTGGTAGCCTGGTACTCCGGTTCTATTTTCGTCCGGTTTTATTTCATCCCACCTCCCACTATTGACTTTTTTCTTAATTAATAACTCCACCCTCCTGCTGGTTTTTTTCTAATCTAATTCAATCTATTGATCCTTACTTAGTCACAATGCACTTACATGTAGCCTTGACAGATCGGTTTCCATATGAAATAAAACACAATCATCAATCAATCCTTGGTTCTTTTTTATAGGACTTGTTGCCATACATGAACCATACGATAACTTTCATATACAAAATAAAGGGAAACACAATCAGGTTTCCTTCCTTTCCAAAGTTCTAGCCACCGACCCCCTCCCCAAACCGCGTTCTTTTTCCCATGCCACCATCGACAATCTGCTCTCGCATTTCCTCGTCCTCCCCACGTTGTGAAGTTCCAACGCACAACTACACAAACACCAGTGACATAGAAAACCACCGCCTCCTCCTCCGCGACACCGCCTACTCTATTTTTCCCCTTTGTGTGGCGACCTGAATGGAAGGCGGTGGATCTGGGATGCGCCTGGTTCCACAAGACGTCAGGCGTAAGGAAGGATGGAAAACCACCGGCTGGATGGCCAAGGGTGGCCCATTGAAGGTTTGAAACCTCCTATGGCGTAATTTTGTGCAACCTGCATGAAGATTGTAGGAGCTATCCATGTGGTCGTTCCATCAGCAACAAGTACGTATTGGATAGCACATAATTTGAAATTCTTGACGGAGTTGACTGACCATGACTTTGACTCTCACAATGTTGCATGTTCTTCGGAGTTGACTGGTGGCGTTTTTAGGTTATTACTACCATGAAGATGAGAGGAACATCGAGAAAAATCCTTTCCCAAAAAAATGGATGGGAGGAATATCTTGGTCTATGATTTCATGATGAATAGGACCCTGAGAAAGCAGTGGATGATGCCCCGTTGATTCTCTTTGAATTCGGCTACAGTGGGAATGTGTATAGTCAGGCTTGGAGTGAGCGCTCCATGCATCTGTCAGTGGCACTCAGAGATTGGTTGTGCCGCTCTTGTGAGGGTGTGTGGGAGTGGTGTGCTCGAGACAGGCCAATCTCGTGAGCAGGTGCGGAGATGAGTTGCACAAGAGAAACATTGGTGGGATGAACCCAAACCTTTATTTTTTTTCTAATATGAATTATCCTTCCTTCTTAGAAAAACATGTTTTGAGTAAAGTTATCTTACTGTAGACATATATTGACAATTAATCAAGTATCAACATCATTGCATGCTTATTGTGTGGAATGTGTGTCCCAATGTTGACAGAAGGTATAAAAAGATTGTCTTGGAATTATTATTTTCTTGGGAAGATATTGCCCTGAATTCTCATTTCTCATCAGAAATTTAGTATCCATTTTCGTTGATCTTATTTGCAACATGTACAAGTCAGTAATAATCTAAGGGGGTGCCCTACCGGAGAAGATTATGATAGTTGGACAAGAAACTTGGTACTGTCGTGCAAGGTAGAGGTAGGAGAAATAGGAGATAAAAGCATGCATGGTGGGAGAAGGAAGTCGAGTGTCGCGTGGTAGGACATGGAGTGTGGAAGAAAGACAATGACGAGATGTATGTACCTACTAGATCATGACCATGAGATATCATTCCATAAAATGGCCTTTGACTCTCATGTCACATGAATTTTCTCTTTGTATATATATATTTGTTAGTCCGTGGCAACGCACGGACACTTAGCTAGTATCTTGTAATTATTCGGTTGTGATTGACTTTGTTATATACTTTGGGTAATAATTAATATAAAAAAGTTGTGTGCATCACAAATGATGCAGAGAGGCTAGGTTTCAACTTCCTTTTTCTTATCTTTCTATTTGCCAGCGTGGGCTAGAGCTAGCTGCGGAGCGTGTGATTGATAGAAGTATAAACTTGCCCATGACTCATGATGACCCAGTGTAAAGCTGAAGAGACTAACACTTCCCCACTCGAGCTTAAGATAATCATTTGGAAGCTAGCTTGTTAACATCAGTTTTAGACATAGCGACGCCGGACCGACAGAATAATTAGGCTGTACTATCAGTAAGCAGTTCAGAAAAGTCAGGAGTACAATCGGAAAGTAATTCCCAGAAAAGGCCTGTGGATTAATGTATGATGTCTGGATTAGACTATGCACGCAATAATCATGCTGATTAAAGCTGTTAGTGGATCATGACACAATATAGAGCTAGCTAAAACATGTCTGATATATTCTGATAATGCTGTGTGATGCATGTATGGTTGGTAGACATGCCATTTTAATTAGCTAGGCACTATGTTTTTGGCTGTTTTCTGCTCGCTTGCTTGCTTGTGATACATGGATTTCCATGTACAAGCAAGAAGTTTAGTGCTATTGTTGGCTAATCAAACGGGCTAATTCCCTCGGATCATGCTATTTACGTAGAATCAGATACGCGCTTAATTAGCGGCTTGGTATGATGATGATCGCTTAGCATTGCACTCATGATACAGCGTAAAAGACCGACGAGAATATCGCATATCCATTACTTAATTAGATCATGAGAAAGGTGCTGGTTAACTAATGACATGACCGGTGTAAGTACCAATAAAGCTCTCCTTTAAGATTGCTAAACAAAAATAGAACAAAAATTCAATCTGTTTAGCTAGGTTGCCAGAACCTGCTTTAATTTGTTCTCTCCACTTTTCGTTAAGATATTAACATACTTTTTGCTTGCTTTGCATGGTCGTTTGCCCATTCTGTGTACTCCTACTAGCCTTGAGATAGAAGGTCTGGGCCACACAATTGAGTTAGTTACATGTGATCCCGGTTTAATTGGATGCTACTCCCTCCGTCCACTATTATAAGATGCTCAAACTTTCTTTTTAAATTAGATGTATATAGACATGTTTTAGGGTATTTGTTTAGTCATTTCAATCCGTCTGTGGTTCATATTAAAATATCTAAAACGTATTATAATTCCAAACGGAAGGAGTAGCTCAGAATGGAGTATATATGTTGGTACTATGATAGCACAAAATGAAGGCTTTAATTAGTCAACGAAAAATATTTCACAATTCAGGCGCCAAGCAATATGTTTTTATAATTTTTATTGCGGCGGAAGAAATACAGACTAAGAGTTAACTTGCTGGTCTTGGCTGGCTATCTGATCCGAAGTGCGTGATTGACGGACGCTAAGTATCGGCTGGGTGAGATAGCTGTCTAATCTCCGCTTGCGTCAGCACAACCATTTGTGACATTAAGTGTGTTGCATTCGGGCCTTTACAACACGAGCCTTCTTGCACTCCCGTTGAACTGTTATGTGCCAGATTGCAGCCGTTTGCAACATTGAGTGTGTTGTGCTTGGGCTTTTGCAACACGAGCCTTGTTGCGCTTCTTGAACCGTTATGTCTTGAATCTTCATCCGCGTCAGTGTAACAGTTTGCAACACTGAGTGTGTTGCGCTCGGGCCTTTGCAACAGGAGCCTTGTTGCACACTCGTCGAACCGTTATGTGGCACCCAAGCTGTGGCTCATTTTTCTTTAAAAGCAACAAGCATCATGTTGGTCTCATGTGTTTGCAACAAGGCTTGTGTTGCAAACCGGTTGGTCAGTCTGCATTGCTTTGCGCTCCGTATGATCAAAATCGGATCGGATGACCACAGAGACGACCGATGCGCATTGAGTCATCGAGAGAGGGACCCTTTTCCCGAGTCATCGTGAGAGGGGCCTTTTCCCTTGATAATAACTTGCCCATGACTCATGATGATGAAGTGTAAAGCTGATGAGACTATCAGGTATTCAGTTGAGCTTAATCAAGCTCTCATCTTTAATCATGAGAGAGTTGTCTTGTTAACATCCGGGACCTTAACCTGCTAGTCAAGGCTAATGTGCAGCCTTGGTGCGGCAGGTTTACCTCCAAGTCTATCTATGTACATAGGTCTGGTGATAGCGTTTATCCTCTTTGTGCGGGAGTTTGGGACACATATCTTGTTTCGCCCCACCATTGATTCCTCTAGAGCTATGTTTGCGAGACTCTCGGGACTGAGTGGCAGGCCTCAGGCCTAGGTGACTTTCTGGCCGCTAGTATGGCGCATACATTTCACATAAAATGTTCTCTTTTCATTATTATGCATGCACCACTCATTTTGATTAAAGAAGTTAGTGGATCATGACACAATATAGAGGTGGCTAAAACATGTCTGGTATATGATAATGTTGTGTGCGTTTCTGCTCCGGTGCTCCCCCCCTGGGTTGAACGCGAGGGGGAGAAACACAAGGACGACTGAGATCTGTCAAAAACGATTCATGAAGAGGGGCACGATTGTCTCTTTATGCCCGCGGAGAGCGCGGGTACAGCCCTGTACAAGCCCGCACCGGCCCGATTACTTTTGTACACTGAGGGTATACATGTATTGTACGTGGGCGTATCGTTTTTCCTTGTCACGTGCGGCGGTCGTGGGCGTGGGCGTATCGTTTTCCCTCATCACGTGCGGCGGTCGTGGGCTAGCCACGCGGCCACACGGCGCATGAAAACTTCCAAAAACGTCACATCCTATAAAGAGGGAGGGGAACCACCACCGGCCGCATCGCCCCCACCATTTCCCCCCAAATCGGCTCACTCCCTCTCTCCTTGCCGCATCGTCTCCCCCTCTTCTCCATCGCCCCGCCACCGCACCTACTCGCTCAACCCCACCGCCTCCCTCTCTCCGGTGGGTTCTCTTAGGCTTCGATGGCGCAAGGTGGTGGCGCTGCCGCCGCTGCGCACGGAGTTGCGGTCGAGGCCGCGAACACCGCGGCAGATGCCGTCCAAGAAGTGGCCGCCGTCGGCGGTGCGGGAGATGCTGCACCCGCAGTCGCTGGATCGGTCGCTGCGGCGGCGGATCTGGTGGAGCAGAGGGTGGTGGGCTCGGACTCCGTCGTGCCGGACCTGGTGGTGACGGCATCTGGCGGCGCACTGGATGCAGGTGCGGAGGCGAGCGACAAGCAGGTGGTGGATGTGGTAATGCTTCTCGTTCCCCTCCTCTCATAGTTGTAGTTGATAAGCAGAAGATTTAGTAGATAGGTTTTTTTTATTGTAGATCTGTGATTGAATGCGGCACCCCCTTCTGCTTGTTAGGGTTTTTTGATTGAATGGGGAACCCCATTTGAGAGTTAGGGTTTTTTGTAGTTGATTCGTGGTTGAATGCTAGAGAGATCATAATGAGAGTCAGGTTTTTTATATTGGAATCTGGATTGCCTCATGTGCTCAGATTTTTTTATGTGCTGTATATGTTGTTAGATTTGTTTTGCATATTCCCTCCGTGGGCCACGACAGGGGCTGAGCCGCCACCCAGTGTATCTATTAAAGTTGATATTGTACAAATGAGGTTAAAATCCTACTTCGTTCATTTGAAGTCTATCAATTAATTGTTGAAATGAACACAGTATGTTTAACTAGTGCACAATTTCAAAATAGTTAGGAGCTTCACTTCATTATCCATAAACTCAAATTGTAGGTAGGCTTATTTTTGATCTGTAGGATTCCTGTACTTATAAAGTGAACCATAAGTAGGTTTGCTAGACATGCAACTATGCCAGATGACCAACTCATATTAAATTGTTGTTGCATAACTCCATGCATGAATGTCATATGAATCATCCAATAGATGTAGTAGCTAGGGTTTTTTAATTAGATGTTTAGTTAGGGTTTTCTTGTATTGGATTCATTTATAGCCAGTTATATGTTGGACCTATGATTGAATCATCTAGTAGATGTAGTAGTTATGGTTTTTAAATTAGTTGATTAGTTAAGGTTTATTGTATTATTCATTTATAGACAGTTATATAGATTCTGTGATTGAATGTGTAGTAGATGTACTAGTTAGTGTTTTTTAATTAGATGTTTAGTTAGGTTTCTTCTGTATTGGATTCATATATAGGTAGAGATAAATGTAATTAAATGGTGTGACTGAATGATGCAGTAGAAGTAAGAGTTATGATATTTTAATTAGATGCATGAGTTAGTGTTATTTGTAGTGGATTCATTTATATCCAATGATTATGTAAGTAAATTTTGTGATTCAATGTTCCAGTGGATCTAGGAGTTAGTGTTTTTTAATTAGATGCTGGAGATAGGGTATTTTAATTAGATGTAGGAGTTAGGCTTCACCATTTCACTTATTCTGACTTATGAGTAATCATTGAGAACTGCTCTGAACTAAATATTTATTAAGATTTACAAATGAAATGAAAACCTGACATGTTTGTGAAGTTATATATAAAGGTCCTATTTGCATTGTCTGTCAAAAACTGCTATATCATGGGTTAATAAGAGAGGAATGATATTCATTTATACCTTCATATGCATGTTCAAAAGCAAAAACTGAAATTGTATGTCCATATGAATGAACTTGTATTTTCATAAGCCAATTGTTTAGTATGTATATAGCTTCATATATAGTGTATGAAATATAGTTAGGAGCTTTCCATCATTATGCAAAATCAACTTGTTTGTAATGACATTATTTGAACTGCAATTCAATTCCTTGTAAATGACTTGCTTGGTTGACAATATAGCAGAAGGAGGATCTTGTTGGCAAGAAGAGGAAGTGGGACTCATCTGGCTACTACCCTTATGACAGTGATGAGGATGAGCCATACGAGGTAAGGCCTAGCTGAAATGTTATTTGTGCATTGACTTAGTGTTAGATGTTTGTAGTATTTGAATGCATAATGTATTAATGTCAGTCATTAATGTGTGCAGTATCAATCTGGAGATGATGTGGTCGAGGGGAACGTCGAGTCGTTTGAAGAGAAGGAGGTGCTGAAGATCAGGGCCCAAGGATCTGCTAGGTACTACAACTGGAGGTCTGACAAGTACCGGTGCCCCTACTGCAGCAGGCCCAAGCCCAGGTCTGGGTTGCTGGAGCATCTGATGGAGCATTGTCGGGCTACATCCATCAGCAGTCATGACTACAAGATCAGGGCTCAGCATTCTGCCCTCCACAAGGTCCTGAGAAACCCTGACATGTAGTTGCCCTAGTATAACACCCTCGATGCGACTATAGCTCCCATGTGTCGAGGCACGACTTAGAGACATAATCGCATTGAAGGCATATGTCGCAAGTTAGGCAATCTTCACAACATCCCATGTAATAATAATAAAAGGGGAGATAACATAGTTGGCTTACACTCGCCATGTCAATCAAGTACATAAATAACATTACATCATCCATACACTCAAGGCCCGACTACGGTGCTAAAATAAAAGAGAACCCAACATGCGACAACGTTCCCGTTCACCCCCAACTGGGCACCACTACTGATCATCGGGAAAGGAAACATAGTATCGTTGAGAGTCTTCGTCGAACTCCCACTTGAGCTCGTACGCGTCTCCTGGAGCGGAATCATCAGGTCCTGCATCTGGCGTAAGTAATCTGTGAGCCACGGGGACTCAGCAATCTCGCACCCTCGCGATCAAGACTATTTAAGCTTATAGGTAAGGCAGGGTAAAATATGAGTGGAGCTGCAGCAAGCGACTAGCAAATATGGTGGCTAACTTATTCGCAAAAGAGAGCGAGAAGAGGAGGCAAAGCACGAGCGAGAAGCTAGAGAACAACCTGCGCAAACATTACTCCAACACCGTGTCCACTTCTCGGACTCTGCCGAGAAGAGGCCATCACGGTAACACACTCAGTTGATTCATTTTAATTAAATTAAGGTTCAAGTTATCTACAACTGGACATTAACAAATTCCCATCTACCCATAACCGCGGGCACGGCTTTCGAAAGTTCAATCCCTGCAGGGGAGTCCCAACTTAGCCCATGACAAGTTCTCACGGTCAATGAAGGAATAGACCTCCTCCCAAGACATTCCGATCATACTCGGTATCTCGGTAACTCAAGACACTTCGACAGGTTAAAACAAGACCAGCAACACCGCCCGAATGTGCCGACAAATCCCGATAGGAGCTGCACATATCTCTTTCTCAGGACACACTCAGATGAGCAAGACGTCGGGTAGGCTAGCCCAGAGTTGCCCCTGGTAGCCCCGGACATCGCTTGGTTGGACCAACACTCAGAGGAGCACTGGCCCGGGGGGGAGGGGTTAAAATAAGATGACCCTTGAGTCTGCAGAACCCAAGGGAAAGAAAAGGCTAGGTGGCGAATGGTAAGACCAATGTTGGGCATTGCTGGAAAAGCTTTAATCAAGGCGAACTATCAAGGGGTTCCCATTATAACCCAACCGCGTAAGGAACGCCAAAATCCGGGAACATAACACCGATATGACGGAAACTAGGGCGGCAAGAGTGGAACAAAACACTAGGTGAGAGGCCGAGCCTTCCACCCTTTACCAAGTATATAGATGCATTAAGATAACATGGCAAAAATAATGATATCCCAACAAGTAAAACAATGTTCCAACAAGGAACGGCCTCCAATCTTCACCTGCAACTAGCAACGCTATAAGAGGGGCTGAGCAAAGCGGTAACATAGCCAATCAACGGTTTGCTAGGACAAAGGTGGGTTAGAGGTTTGTCATGAAAATTTGGGAGGCTTGCAAGCAAGTGGTAGGCATCGTAGCATTGGCATAGCAAAAGAGCGAGCAAACTAGCATAGCAAAGATAGTAGTGATTTCGAGGGTATGATCATCTTGCCTGCACAATTGTCAGAGTTGACTGGATCCTCAAAAGCAAACTCAACGGGCTCCTCGTTAGCGAACTCGTCTCCCGGCTCTAACCAAACAAGACAAACAAGCAATAAGGACACAATCAACCACCTGCAAACTCAAACAACACGATGCAAAGATGACATGCTATGCGGGATGCCAAATGCAAGATATGACAGGAGATGCATGAACCTGGCCTCAACTTGGAATTCCAAGGGTGTCACTGTAAATATGAGATGAAATCGCTTGAAAACGATATAAAGAACGCCGGAATCGGAGTTACGGTTTGGAAATGGCAAGCGATTCAAATATGACACCGGTCTGCGATTTACAGCAAGTAGGCATCTAAATGCAATGAGATGAACATGCTACAGCTCCCAAACATGGCATCAAAATACATGGCAGGGATGCACACAAGATGCTTAACAAAAGTCTAGCACTGAGCTACGGCCAATTCATCCATTAACAGGTTCAAACAAGCATGGCAAAAACGCAAATGGTAAAACAGATCTCAGACTTAGTGAAATCAACACTTGTCTGGAATTTCAGATCATATAGCCCTCTTCGGAGCAACAAAACAACATGCTACAGGACCTGAACATGACAAAGAAAGACATGGCATGGAGCTACTCAACAAGCTTAACAAAAGTCCCTTAGTGACCTTGAGCCAAAAGGGATCACAAAATATACTAACAAGCACACGAACATAGCAAAAACATAATCAGTTTTCAGATTTAGTGAAAACTGGGACATGCTGAAACATAACTCACGAAGGCATGTTTACGAGCTCGATGCACTCACCGCGGTGTAAGTCATGGCAAGACAAGCATACATCCATCAAGAAGGCACAAAACACAAGCTACACATGGCAAGAACAATAGCATAGCATGCACGGATCAACTAGAATAACATCGGCAAAATCGCAAACAAGTTGACGATCTGACCAGATTCGCAATGAAGCAAAAGTAGAGCTCGATTGACACAAGCTAGGGTGCTCCATAATTGTAAACAAAGACACAGATGGATAGAGCACTACAATATTAACAAAAATCCCTTACTGATCATCCTCAAAAGAGGCACGGATCACTAGGAAACAACAAGAACATATGGCATCATGAACTAAACAATCCCAGGACTTAGTGAAATCACTAAGTCCCTGAAAACAGAATTAGCAAGTGCACCACTTTGCAAGCTTGCACAAGTCACCACACACATCCTAAAAATACATGGGTTACACCTCTGGATAGATGACAAAACCCTTAACAAAACATATGAAGAACTCACGGGCATATCATGCACACATTAATCATGGCAAAAATGACAAAAGTGCTAAACAGAGTAACAGATCTGAAAATTATCTCAAGTAGCCCTCTTCTAACAGCATTTCGGGCATCAAGATGAGCTCAAAGAAAATGATGCAATGGAATGAAATGATGTACTCTCTGAGATGAACATTTTGATATGCTATATGCCCAAATCGGAGCTACGGATGCAAAGTTACGGGGCCGCGAACAGGGGCATATGGACTGAAAATTTAAGGACTTAGAGAAAAAAACAACCCCAGATCTAGGGTTTGCACGGAAACCGAGGCGGCGGCGGCACTGTAGCTGTTCGGCGGGGAAGAAGCAAGCAGCAGCCGGTGAGTGGAGGGAGGAGGCGGCGGCCGGCGTCGCCTGGGGCCGGCGATGGCCAGGGCGGCGGGGCCGGCGTGGAGGCGGCGGCCGGCTCCGGCGAGCTTGGCCTTGGCGGCGGGCGGCGGAGGCGCGAGGCCGGGAGGCTGGCGAGGCGGTGGACGGGCGGCGGCGTGCTCCGGTCGCCGGCGACGGCGAAGATCCGGCAAGGCGAGCGGAGCCGGGCGGCTCGGGCATCTCGGCCGGGCGGCGGCGGATCTGGGCCCGCGCGGGCCTGCCTCGGTCCCCGCGGGACGGCGCGGTGGGGAGGAGAGAGAGGAGGCGGCTAGGATGAGGTGGCGGCGTCCGATTGGGCCGGAGCGGTGGCGCGGCTGATGTGGCGGACCCTGATTCGTCGGGGTGATGTGGCGGCGGCGGTGGACACGTCCAGCGGCGGGATGGACACGTCCGGTGGCGCGAGGAGGAAGATGGCTAGGGTTCATCCGCGAATTTCGGGAGCGAAGCACATATTTATAGGTAGAGGGGGCTAGGAGAGTCCAAATGAGGTGCGGTTTTCGGCCACGCGATCGTGATCGAACGCTCTAGGACATGGAGCTGAGTTTGGTGGGTTTTGGGCCAAATTGGAGGGATGTTGGGCTGCAACACGCATGAGGCCTTTTCGGTCCCTCGGTTAACCGTTGGGGTACCAAACGAAGTCCAAATGGTACGAAACTTGACAGGCGGTCTACCGGTAGTTAACCAAGGCCGCTTGGCAAGTCTCGGTCCAATCCGGAAATGTTTAATCCCCACACACGAAAGAAAGCTAGAAATGGCCACCGGATGAGAACGAAGCGCCGGAATGCAAAACGGACAATGGGGAAAATGCTCGAATGCATGAGACGAACACGTATGCAAATGCAATGCACATGATGACATGATATGAGATGCATGACAACGATAACAACACACGGAGACAAAGACCCGAACATGAGAAAATAAATATAACTTAATGCCGGAAACGGCAAGAGTTGGAGTACAAATAGGGAAAGTTACATCCGGGGTGTTACAACACTCCACCACTACAAAAGGATCTCGTCCCGAGATCTAGGATTGAAAGAACGACGGGTACTCAGAACGGAGGTGATCCTCGCGTTCCCAGGTAGCTTCACGGTCGGAACGGTGTGACCACTTGACTTTGAGAAATTTGATTGACTTGTTGCGAGTCTTGCGTTCAGTCTCTTCAAGAATAGCAACTGGGTGCTCACGATAAGAGAGATCTTCTTGGAGCTCAATGTCCTCGAAGTTGACGGTGCGGTCAGGAGTCTTGAAGCACTTTCGAAGCTGAGAGACATGGAACACGTCATGAACATTTGCAAAGTTTGAAGGAAGCTCGAGTTGATAGGCGAGGTCGCCTCTCTTGCTGACAATCTTGAGAGGTCCCACGTATCTAGGGGCAAGCTTCCCTTTGATACCGAAGCAACGAGTACCTTTCATAGGAGAGACGCGGAGGTAAACATGATCTCCGATCTCGAAAGCCAAATCGCGGTGCTTACTATCATAGTAGCTCTTCTGACGGGATTGGGCTGCTTTGAGGTTATCACGAATGACTTTGCACATTTCTTCTGCCTCTGTGATTAAGTCATTACCCAAAAGCTGACGTTCACCGGTTTCAGACCAGTTGAGAGGGGTACGACACTTCCTGCCATACAGAATTTCAAAAGGGGCCTTGTCCGAACTTGCTTGAAAACTGTTGTTGTAGGAGAATTCAGCATAAGGAAGACAATCCTCCCACTTCATGCCGAAGGAGATCACACAAGCCCTGAGCATATCTTCAAGAATCTGGTTGACACGCTCGACTTGACCGCTTGTTTGAGGATGGAAAGCTGAATCCAACGGAATGAAAATTGCAACATATAGTCTTCACATCCGAACAAAATGAACAAATGCATTCCTCTTGAAATGGTCACATATCCATAAATTGAGAAGCCACGTAGAATTAAGGTAAAGAAATAAATCAACAAGGTACGGATCAAGAACGAATAATCGGTAAGAAATCCCAATATCAAACCATTATCCGTGGAAGAAGAACTAGAGCTACTAGAATTCCCACCTATGAAACTCCCGAACCTTTCCGGTTATGCAATCAGGTGTTGGGGATATAGGGGAAGCATAATATCTCACCCAAACTAGCAATTCCTACATCCAGCTGTATCCATCCTTCAACACATAACCAAGAAACCTTCGGAAACCATCTACCTCAACCTTCGAAAAGCATCCGTTATACAATATGGCGATACTCTCGAACTCCCGCCCCAGTACTGGGTGGCGTCGAGGTTATCTCACCAACGAACTGCATAAAAGAGATTTTCGATGTCGGCGTACTAAACTCAGGTATTCCAGAACTGTAACAATAAAATTATGATGACAACACCTCAGAGCTCAACTCCCCGGGACACTTCCACTAAACCCCTGACAGGAGGCACCAAGACAACGTTCTCATCATAAAACCATCGGAACGATTCCAAGATACCTGCGTGATCCTAAATTTTTTTTAGTGAAATTTGAGAAGAGAAGAGTCAAAACTCTACGTCAGGATGCCTTACCAGAGCGATGAGGAGACTGGGAAGTAAAAAGAATTCCTAAACTCTCCGATATATAATTCCTAAATGACTCAAAACATTTTTCTAGACACAACTCGGCCGCTAAAAACGATCAAGCAATGGGGCTCCTAAGGTCGGGGAAGGCTCTGATTACCAACTTATAACACCCTCGATGCGACTATAGCTCCCACGTGTCGAGGCACGACTTAGAGACATAATCGCATTGAAGGCATATGTCGCAAGTTAGGCAATCTTCACAACATCCCATGTAATAATAATAAAAGGGGAGATAACATAGTTGGCTTACACTCGCCATGTCAATCAAGTACATAAATAACATTACATCATCCATACACTCAAGGCCCGACTACGGCGTCAAAATAAAAGAGAACCCAACATGCGACAACGGTCCCGTTCACCCCCAACTGGGCACCACTACTGATCATCGGGAAAGGAAACATAGTATCGTTGAGAGTCTTCGTCAAACTCCCACTTGAGCTCGTACGCGTCTCCTGGAGCAGAATCATCAGGTCCTGCATCTGGCATAAGTAATCTGTGAGCCACGGGGACTCAGCAATCTCGCACCCTCGCGATCAAGACTATTTAAGCTTATAGGTAAGGCAGGGTAAAATATGAGTGGAGCTGCAGCAAGCGACTAGCAAATATGGTGGCTAACTTATTCGCAAAAGAGAGCGAGAAGAGGAGGCAAAGCACGAGCGAGAAGCTAGAGAACAACCTGCGCAAACATTACTCCAACACCGTGTCCACTTCCCGGACTCTGCCGAGAAGAGGCCATCACGGTAACACACTCAGTTGATTCATTTTAATTAAATTAAGGTTCAAGTTATCTACAACCGGACATTAACAAATTCCCATCTGCCCATAACCATGGGCACAGCTTTCGAAAGTTCAATCCCTAAAGGGGAGTCCCAACTTAGCCCATGACAAGCTCTCACGGTCAACGAAGTAATAGACCTCCTCCCAAGACATTCCGATCAGACTCGGTATCTCGGTAACTCAAGACACTTCGACAGGTTAAAACAAGACCAGCAACACCGCCCGAATGTGCCGACAAATCCCGATAGGAGCTGCACATATCTCTTTCTCAGGACACACTCAGATGAGCAAGACGTCGGGTAGGCTAGCCCAGAGTTGCCCCTGGTAGCCCCGGACATCGCTCGGTTGGACCAACACTCAGAGGAGCACTGGCCCGGGGGGGGGGGGTTAAAATAAGATGACCCTTGAGTCTGCAGAACCCAAGGGAAAGAAAAGGCTAGGTGGCGAATGGTAACACCAATGTTGGGCATTGCTGGAAAAGCTTTAGTCAAGGCGAACTATCAAGGGGTTCCCATTATAACCCAACCGCGTAAGGAACGCCAAAATCCGGGAACATAACACCGATATGACGGAAACTAGGGCGGCAAGAGTGGAACAAAACACTAGGCGAGAGGCCGAGGCTTCCACCCTTTACCAAGTATATAGATGCATTAAGATAACATGGCAAAAATAATGATATCCCAACAAGTAAAACAATGTTCCAACAAGGAACGGCCTCCAATCTTCACCTGCAACTAGCAACGCTATAAGAGGGGCTGAGCAAAGCGGTAACATAGCCAATCAACGGTTTGCTAGGACAAAGGTGGGTTAGAGGTTTGTCATGGAAATTTGGGAGGCTTGCAAGCAAGTGGTAGGCATCGTAGCATTGGCATAGCAAAAGAGCGAGCAAACTAGCATAGCAAAGATAGTAGTGATTTCGAGGGTATGATCATCTTGCCTGCACAGTTGTCAGAGTTGACTGGATCCTCAAAAGCAAACTCAACGGGCTCCTCGTTAGCGAACTCGTCTCCCGGCTCTACCCAAACAAGACAAACAAGCAACAAGGACACAATCAACCACGTGCAAACTCAAACAACACGATGCAAAGATGACATGCTATGCGGGATACCAAATGCAAGATATGACAGCAGATGCATGAACCTGGCCTCAACTTGGAATTCCAAGGGTTCCACTATAAATATGAGATGAAATCGCTTGAAAACGATATAAAGAACGCCGGAATCGGAGTTACGGTTTGGAAATGGCAAGCGATTCAAATATGACACCGGTCTGCGATTTACAGCAAGTAGGCATCTTAATGCAATGAGATGAACATGCTACAGCTCCCAAACATGGCATCAAAATACATGGCAGGGATGCATACAAGATGCTTAACAAAAGTCTAGCACTGAGCTACGGCCAATTCATCCATTAACAGGTTCAAACAAGCATGGCAAAAACGCAAATGGTAAAACAGATCTCAGACTTAGTGAAATCAACACTTGTCTGGAATTTCAGATCATATAGCCCTCTTCGGAGCAACAAAACAACATGCTACAGGACCTGAACATGACAAAGAAAGACATGGCATGGAGCTACTCAACAAGCTTAACAAAAGTCCCTTAGTGACCTTGAGCCAAAAGGGATCACAAAATATACTAACGGGCACACGAACATAGCAAAAACATAATCAGTTTTCAAATTTAGTGAAAACTGGGACATGCTGAAACATAACTCACGAAGGCATGTTTACGAGCTCGATGCACTCACCGCGGTGCAAGTCATGGCAAGACAAGCATACATACATCAAGAAGGCACAAAATACAAGCTAGACATGGCAAGAACAATAGCATAGCATGCACGGATCAACTACAATAACATCGGCAAAATCGCAAACAAGTTGACGATCTGACCAGATTCACAACGAAGCAAAAGTAGAGCTCGATTGACTCAAGCTAGGTGCTCCATAATTGCAAACAAAGACACAGATGGATAGAGCACTACAATATTAACAAAAATCCCTTACTGATCATCCTCAAAAGAGGCACGGATCACTAGGAAACAACAAGAACATATGGCATCATGAACTAAACAATCCCAGGACTTAGTGAAATCACTAAGTCCCTGAAAACTGAATTAGCAAGTGCACCACTTTGCAAGCTTGCACAAGTCACCACACACATCCTAAAAATACATGGGTTGCACCTCTGGATAGATGACAAAACCCTTAACAAAACATATGAAGAACTCACGGACATATCATGCACACATTAATCATGGCAAAAATGACAAAAGTGCTAAACGGAGTAACAGATCTGACAATTATCTCAAGTAGCCCTCTTCGAACAGCATTTCGGGCATCAAGATGAGCTCAAAGAAAATGATGCAATGGAATGAAATGATGTACTCTCTGAGATGAACATTTTGATATGCTATATGCCCAAATCGGAGCTACGGATGCAAAGTTACGGGGCCGCGAACAGGGGCATATGGACTGAAAATTTAAGGACTTAGAGAAAAAAAACAACCCCAGATCTAGGGTTTGCACGGAAACCGAGGCGGCGGCACTGTAGCTGTTCGGCGGGGCAGAAGCAAGCAGCAGCCGGCGAGTGGAGGGAGGAGGCGGCGGCCGGCGTCACCTGGGGCCGGCGATGGCCGGGGCGGCGGGGCCGGCGTGGAGGCGGCGGCCGGCTCCGGCGAGCTTGGCCTTGGCGGCGGGTGGCGAAGGCGCGAGGCCGGGAGGCTGGCGAGGCGGAGGATGGGCGGCGGCGTGCTCCGGTCGCCGGAGTTGGTCGCCGACGACGGCGAAGATCCGGCAAGGCGAGCGGAGCCGGGCGGCTCGGGCAGCTCGGCCGGGCGGCGACGGATCTGGGCCCGCGCGGGCCTGCCTCGGGCCCCGCGGGCCGGCGCGGTGGGGAGGAGAGAGAGGAGGCGGCTGGGATGAGGTGGCGGCGTCCGATTGGGCCGGAGCGGTGGCGCGGCTGATGTGGCGGACCCTGATTCGTCGGGGTGATGTGGCGGCGGTGGTGGACACGTCCAGCGGCGGGATGGACACGTCCGGTGGCGCGAGGAGGAAGATGGCTAGGGTTCATCCGCGAATTTCGGGAGGGGAGCACATATTTATAGGTAGAGGGGGCTAGGAGAGTCCAAATGAGGTGCAGTTTTCGGCCACGCGATTGTGATCGAACGCTTTAGGACATGGAGCAGAGTTTGGTGGGTTTTGGGCCAAATTGGAGGGGTGTTGGGCTGCAACACGCACGAGGCCTTTTCGGTCCCTCGGTTAACCGTTGGGGTAACAACGAAGTCCAAATGGTACGAAACTTGACAGGCGGTCTACCGGTAGTTAACCAAGGCCGCTTGGCAAGTCTCGGTCCAATCCGGAAATGTTTAATCCCCACACACGAAAGAAAGCTAGAAATGGCCACCGGAGGAGAACGAAGCGCCGGAATGCAAAACGGACAACGGGGAAAATGCTCGAATGCATGAGACATACACGTATGCAAATGCAATGCACATGATGACATGATATGAGATGCATGACAACGATAACAACACACGGAGACAAAGACCCGAACCCGAGAAAATAAATATAACTTAACGCTGAAAACGGCAAGAGTTGGAGTACAAATAGGGAAAGTTACATCCGGGGTGTTACAACACTCCACCACTACGAAAGGATCTCGTCCCGAGATCTAGGACTGAAAGAACGCCGGGTACTCAGAACGGAGGTGATCCTCGCGTTCCCAGGTAGCTTCACGTCGGAATGGTGTGACCACTTGACTTTGAGAAATTTGATTGACTTGTTGCGAGTCTTGCGTTCAGTCTCTTCAAGAATAGCAACTGGGTGCTCACGATAAGAGAGATCTTCTTGGAGCTCAATGTCCTCGAAGTTGACGGTGCGGTCAGGAGTCTTGAAGCACTTTTGAAGCTGAGAGACATGGAACACGTCATGAACATTTGCAAAGTTTGAAGGAAGCTCGAGTTGATAGGCGAGGTCGCCTCTCTTGCTGACAATCTTGAAAGGTCCCACATATCTAGGGGCAAGCTTCCCTTTGATACCGAAGCGACGAGTACCTTTCATAGGAGAGACGCGGAGGTAAACATGATCTCCGATCTCGAAAGCCAAATCGCGGTGCTTACTATCATAGTAGCTCTTCTAACGGGATTGGGCTGCTTTGAGGTTATCACGAATGACTTTGCACATTTCGTCTGCCTCTGTGATTAAGTCATTACCCAAAAGCTAACGTTCACCGGTTTCAGACCAGTTGAGAGGGGTACGGCACTTCCTGCCGTACAGAATTTCAAAAGGGGCCTTGCCCGAACTTGCTTGAAAACTGTTGTTGTAGGAGAATTCAGCATAAGGAAGACAATCCTCCCACTTCATGCCGAAGGAGATCACACAAGCCCTGAGCATATCTTCAAGAATCTGGTTGACACACTCGACTTGACCACTTCTTTGAGGATGGAAAGCTGAATCCAACGGAATGAAAATTCCAACATATAGTCTTCACATCCGGACAAAATGAACGAATGCATTCCTCTTGAAATGGTCACATATCCATAAATTGAGAAGCCACGTAGAATTAAGGTAAAGAAATAAATCAACAAGGTACGGATCAAGAACGAATAATCGGTAAGAAATCCCAATATCAAACCATTATCCGTGGAAGAAGAACTAGAGCTACTAGAATTCCCACCTATGAAACTCCCGAACCTTTCCGGTTATGCAATCAGGTGTTGGGGATATAGGGGAAGCATAATATCTCACCCAAACTAGCAATTCCTACATCCAGCTGTATCCATCCTTCAACACATAACCAAGAAACCTTCGGAAACCATCTACCTCAACCTTCGAAAAGCATCCGTTATACAATATGGCGATACTCTCGAACTCCCGCCCCAGTACTGGGTGGCGTCGAGGTTATCTCACCAACGAACTGCATAAAAGAGATTTTCGATGTCGGCGTACTAAACTCAGGTATTCCAGAACTGTAATGATAAAATTATGATGACAACACCTCAGAGCTCAACTCCCGGGACACTTCCACTAAACCCCTGACAGGAGGCACCAAGACAATGTTCTCATCATAAAACCATCGGAACGATTCCAAGATACCCGCGTGATCCTAAAATATATATATAAAACTAGGTTTATTTGTGCAAGAGATCATGTGTGCCAAAATAGAGGTGATTTGGAGGTGGTCGAAAAAATCATCGCATTCCGGAGGGGCCATTTGGTCTTAACTTAAGCCAGGTTTTGAACATACGTGATTTTTTCCACCACCTCCAAATCACCCAATTTTTGTTGTACATGGTGATCCACACGTGCCAAAATGGCTATGAAATAAAATTTGGAAAATTAATAGTTTACAATGCTCCCTTGAGGTATAGACTGATGGTTTGACTAGTCAGTCTAGAGGGCATTATAAATTAAAAAAATTCAAAAAAATATAAAACCTTGGAAAACTAGCTTTGTTTGTGCAAGAGATCATGTGTGCCAAAATAGAGATGATTTGGAGGTGGTCGAAAAAATCATCGCATTCCGGAAGGGCCATTTGGTCTAACTTAAGCCAGTTATTGAACATACGTGATTTTTTCCACCACCTCCAAATCACCCAACTTTTGTTGTACATGGTGACCCACATGTGCCAAACATGGCTATGAAAGAAAATTTGGAAAATTAATAGTTTACAATGCCCCCTTGAGGTATAGACCGATGGTTTGACCAGTTAGTCTAGAGGGCATTATAAATTAATAAAAAATTAAAAAAAAATATAAAACCTTGGAAAACTAGCTTTGTCTGTGCAAGAGATCATGTGTGCCAAAATAGAGGTGATTTGGAGCTGGTCAAAAAAATCATCGCATTCCGGAGGGGCCTTTTGGTTAACTTAAGCCAGGTTTTGAACATACGTGATTTTTTCCACCACCTCCAAATCACCCAAATTTTGTGGTACATGGTGACCCACATGTGCCAAACATGGCTATGAAAGAAAATTTGGAAAGTTAATACTTTACAATGCCCCCTTGAGGTATAGACCGATGGCTTGACTAGTCAGTCTAGAGGGCATTATAAATTAATAAAAAATTCAAAAAAATATAAAACCTTGGAAACTAGGTTTGTTTGTGCAAGAGATCATGTGTGCCAAAATAGAGGTGATTTGGAGGTGGTCAAAAAAAATCATCGCATTCCGGAGGGGCCATTTGGTCTCTACTTAAGCCAGGTTTTGAACATACGTGATTTTTTCCACCACCTCCAAATGACCCAAATTTTTTTGTACATGGTGACCCACATGTGCCAAACATGGCTATGAAATAAAATTTGGAAAATTAATACTTTACAATGCCCCCTTGAGGTATAGACCGATGGTTTGACCAATCAGTCTAGAGGGCATTATAAATTAATAAAAAATTCAAAAAAATATAAAACCTTGGAAAACTAGCTTTGTTTGTGCAAGAGATCATGTGTGCCAAAATAGAGATGATTTGGAGGTGGTCGAAAAAATCATCGCATTCCGGAAGGGCCATTTGGTCTACTTAAGCCAGTTATTGAACATACGTGATTTTTTCCACCACCTCCAAATCACCCAAATTTTGTTTTACATGGTGAACCACATGTGCCAAACATGGCTATGAAAGAAAATTTGGAAAATTAATACTTTACAATGCCCCCTTGAGGTATAGACCGACGGTTTGACCAGTCAGTCTAGAGGGCATTATAAATTAATAAAAAATTCAAAAAAATATAAATCCTTGGAAAACTAGCTTTGTTTGTGCAAGAGATCATGTGTGCCAAAATAGAGGTGATTTGGAGGTGGTCGAAAAAATCATCGCATTCCGGAGGGGCCATTTGGTTAACTTAAGCCAGGTTTTGAACATACGTGATTTTTTCCACCACCTCCAAATCACCCAAATTTTGTTCTACATGGTGACGCACACGTGCCAAACATGGCTATGAAAGAAAATTTGGAAAATTAATACTTTACAATGCCCCCTTGAGGTATAGACCAATGGTTGACCAGTCAGTCTAGAGGGCATTATAAATTAAAAAACATTCAAAAAATATAAAACCTTGGAAAACTAGCTTTGTCTATGCAAGAGATCATGTGTGACAAAATAGAGGTGATTTGGAGGTGGTCGAAAAAATCATCGCATTCTGGAGGGGCCATAACTTAAGCCAGTTTTTGAACATACGTGATTTTTTCCACCACCTCCAAATCACCCAAATTTTGTTGTACATGGTGACCCACATGTGCCAAACATGGCTATGAAAGAAAATTTGGAAAGTTAATACTTTACAATGCCCCCTTGAGGTATAGACCGATGGTTTGACCAGTTAGTCTAGAGGGCATTATAAATTAATAAAAAATTCAAAAAAATATAAAACCTTGGAAAACTAGCTTTGTGTGTGCAAGAGATCATGTGAGCCAAAATAGAGGTGATTTGGAGGTGGTCGAAAAAATCATCGCATTCCGGAGGGGCCTTTTGGTTAACTTAAGCCAGGTTTTGAACATACGTGATTTTTTCCACCACCTCCAAATCACCCAAATTTTGTTGTACATGGTGACCCACATGTGCCAAACATGGCTATGAAAGAAAATTTGGAAAGTTAATACTTTACAATGCCCCCTTCAGGTATAGACCGATGGTTTGACTAGTCAGTCTAGAGGGCATCATAAATTAATAAAAAATTCAAAAAAATATAAAACCTTGGAAACTAGGTTTGTTTGTGCAAGAGATAATGTGTGCCAAAATAGAGGTGATTTGGAGGTAGTCAAAAAAAATCATCGCATTCCGGTGGCGCCATTTGGTCTACTTAAGCCAGGTTTTGAACATACGTGATTTTTTCCACCACCTCCAAATGATCCAAATTTTTTTGTACATGGTGACCCACATGTGCCAAACATGGCTACGAAAGAAAATTTTGAAAATTAATAGTTTACAATGCCCCCTTGAGGTATATAGACCGATGGTTTGTCCAGTTAGTCTAGAGGGCATTATAAATTAAAAAACATTCAAAAAAATATAAAACCTTGGAAAACTAGCTTTGTCTATGCAAGAGATCATGTGTGACAAAATAGAGGTGATTTGGAGGTGGTCGAAAAAATCATCGCATTCTGGAGGGGCCATAACTTAAGCCAGTTTTTGAACATACGTGATTTTTTCCACCACCTCCAAATCACCCAAATTTTGTTTTACATGGTGACCCACATGTGCCAAACATGGCTATGAAAGAAAATTTGGAAAATTAATAGTTTACAATGCCCCCTTGAGGTATAGACTGATGGTTTGACCAGTTAGTCTAGAGGGCATTATAAATTAATAAAAAATTCAAAAAAATATAAAACTTTGGAAAACTAGCTTTGTGTGTGCAAGAGATCATGTGAGCCAAAATAGAGGTGATTTGGAGGTGGTCGAAAAAATCATCGCATTCCGGAGGGGCCTTTTGGTTAACTTAAGCCAGGTTTTGAACATACGTGATTTTTTCCACCACCTCCAAATGACCCAAATTTTTTTGTACATGGTGACCCACATGTGCCAAACATAGCTATGAAATAAAATTTGGAAAATTAATACTTTACAATGCCCCCTTGAGGTATAGACCGATGGTTTGACCAGTGAGTCTAGAGGGCATTATAAATTAATAAAAAATTCAAAAAAATATAAAACCTTGGAAAACTAGTTTTGTTTGTGCAAGAGATCATGTGTGCCAAAATAGAGGTGATTTGGAGGTGGTCGAAAAAATCATCGCATTCCGGAGGGGCCATTTGGTTAACTTAAGCCAGGTTTTGAACATACGTGATTTTTTCCACCACCTCCAAATCACCCAAATTTTGTTGTACATGGTGACCCACACGTGCCAAACATGGCTATGAAATAAAATTTGGAAAATTAATAGTTTACAATGCTCCCTTGAGGTATAGACCGATGGTTTGACCTGTCAGTCTAGAGGGCATTATAAATTAATAAAAAATTCAAAAAAATATAAAACCTTGGAAAACTAGCTTTGTTTGTGCAAGAGATCATGTGTGCCAAAATAGAGGTGATTTGGTGGTGGTCAAAAAAATCATCGCATTCCGGAGGGGCCATTTGGTCTACTTAAGCTAGGTTTTGAACATACGTGATTTTTTCCACCACCTCCAAATCACCCAATTTTTGTTGTACATGGTGACCCACACGTGCCAAACATGGCTATGAAATAAAATTTGGAAAATTAATACTTTACAATGCTCGCTTGAGGTATAGACCGATGGTTTGACCAGTTAGTCTAGAGGGCATTATAAATTAATAAAAATTTCAAAAAAATATAAAACCTTGGAAAACTAGCTTTGTTTGTGCAAGAGATCATGTGTGCCAAAATAGAGGTGATTTGGAGGTGGTCGAAAAAATCATCGCATTCACGAGGGGCCATTTGGTCTAACTTATTACGCCAGGTTTTGAACATACGTGATTTTTTCCACCACCTTCAAATCAAACAATTTTTATTGTACATGGTGACCCACATGTGCCAAACATGGCTATGAAATAAAATTTGGAAAATTAATACTTTACAATGCCCCCTTGAGGTATGGACCGATGGTTTGACCAGTCAGTCTAGAGGGTATTATAAATTAATAAAAAATTCAAAAAAATATAAAACCTTGGAAAACTAACTTTGTTTGTGCAAGAGATCATGTGTGCCAAAATAGAGATGATTTGGAGGTGGTCGAAAAAATCATCGCATTCCGTAAGGGCCATTTGGTATTTAACTTAAGCCAGTTATTGAACATACGTGATTTTTTCCACCACCTCCAAATCACCCAAATTTTGTTTTACATGGTGACCCACATGTGCCAAACATGGCTATGAAAGAAAATTTGCAAAATTAATACTTTACAATGCCCCCTTGAGGTATAGACCGATGGTTTGACCAGTCAGTCTAGAGGGCATTATAAATTAATAAAAATTCAAAAAAATATAAAACCTTGGAAAACTAGCTTTGTTTGTGCAAGAGATCATGTGTGCCAAAATAGAGGTGAGTTGGAGGTGGTCGAAAAAATCATCGCATTCCGGAGGGGCCATTTGGTTAACTTAAGCCAGGTTTTGAACATACGTGATTTTTTCCACCACCTCCAAATCACCCAAATTTTGTTCTACATGGTGACCCACACGTGCCAAACATGGCTATGAAAGAAAATTTGGAAAATTAATACTTTACAATGCCCCCTTGAGGTATAGACCAATGGTTGACCAGTCAGTCTAGAGGGCATTATAAATTAAGAAACATTCAAAAAAATATAAAACCTTGGAAAACTAGCTTTGTCTATGCAAGAGATCATGTGTGACAAAATAGAGGTGATTTGGAGGTGGTCGAAACAATCATCGCATTCTGGAGGGGCCATAACTTAAGCCAGTTTTTTAACATACGTGATTTTTTCCACCACCTCCAAATCACCCAAATTTTGTTTTACATGGTGACCCACATGTGCCAAACATGGCTATGAAAGAAAATTTGGAAAATTAATAGTTTACAATGCCCCCTTGAGGTATAGACCGATGGTTTGACCAGTTAGTCTAGAGGGCATTATAAATTAATAAAAAATTCAAAAAATATAAAACCTTGGAAAACTAGCTTTGTGTGTGCAAGAGATCATGTGAGCCAAAATAGAGGTGATTTGGAGGTGGTCGAAAAAATCATCGCATTCCGGAGGGGCCTTTTGGTTAACTTAAGCCAGGTTTTGAACATACGTGATTTTTTCCACCACCTCCAAATCACCCAAATTTTGTTGTACATGGTGACCCAAATGTGCCAAACATGGCTATGAAAGAAAATTTGGAAAGTTAATACTTTACAATGCCCCCTTGAGGTATAGACCGATGGCTTGACTAGTCAGTCTAGAGGGCATTATAAATTAATAAAAAATTCAAAAAAATATAAAACCTTGGAAACTAGGTTTGTTTGTGCAAGAGATCATGTGTGCCAAAATAGAGGTGATTTGGAGGTGGTCAAAAAAATCATCGCATTCCGGAGGGGCCATTTGGTCTACTTAAGCCAGGTTTTGAACATACGTGATTTTTCCCACCACCTCCAAATGACCCAAATTTTTTGTACATGGTGACCCACATGTGCCAAACATGGCTATGAAATAAAATTTGGAAAATTAATACTTTACAATGCCCCCTTGAGGTATAGACCGATGGTTTGACCAATCAGTCTAGAGGGCATTATAAATTAATAAAAAATTCAAAAAAATATAAAACCTTGGAAAACTAGTTTTGTTTGTGCAATAGATCATGTGTGCCAAAATAGAGGTGATTTGGAGGTGGTCGAAAAAATCATCGCATTCCGGAGGGGCCATTTGGTTAACTTAAGCCAGGTTTTGAACATACGTGATTTTTTCCACCACCTCCAAATCACCCAATTTTTGTTGTACATGGTGACCCACACGTGCCAAACATGGCTATGAAATAAAATTTGGAAAATTAATAGTTTACAATGCTCCCTTGAGGTATAGACCGATGGTTTGACCTGTCAGTCTAGAGGGAATTATAAATTAATAAAAAATTCAAAAAAATATAAAACCTTGGAAAACTAGCTTTGTTTGTGCAAGAGATCATGTGTGCCAAAATAGAGGTGATTTGGTGGTGGTCAAAAAAATCATCGCATTCCGGAGGGGCCATTTGGTCTAATTTAAGCCAGGTTTTGAACATACGTGATTTTTTCCACCACCTCCGAATCACCCAATTTTTGTTGTACATGGTTACCCACACGTGCCAAACATGGCTATGAAATAAAATTTGGAAAATTAATACTTTACAATGCTCCCTTGAGGTATAGACCGATGGTTTGACCTGTCAGTCTAGAGGGCATTATAAATTAATAAAAAATTCAAAAAAATATAAAACCTTGGAAAACTAGCTTTGTTTGTGCAAGAGATCATGTGTGCCAAAATAGAGGTGATTTGGCGGTGGTCGAAAAAATCATCGCATTCCGGAGGGGCCATTTGGTCTAACTTATTAAGCCAGGTTTTGAACATACGTGATTTTTTTCACCACCTTCAAATCACCCAATTTTTGTTCTACATGGTGACCCACATGTGCCAAACATGGCTATGAAATAAAATTACTTTAGGTATCCTCACATGGTGGAAATGCTTGGTCCAAATATTTTAAATATTTTGTAAAATTTATATTTAATTTAAAATTTGAAAATTTAATGCTTCAAACTTGTTTGCAAAATTTGACATGTGACATATGCAAAAAAATTGACATGTGACATATTTTGTTTCAAACTTGTGTGCAAAATTAGACATTTGACATATGCAAAAAATTGAATACAAATTTAAAAAATTACTTTGGGTATCCTCACATGGTGGAAATGTTTGGTCCAAATATTTTAAATATTTCGTAAAATTTATATTTAATTTAAAATTTTAGTTTTATCTTTGAAAAAAATTTAAATCACATATATATTTTTCTGTATTACTTGTTCTGACAGTTAGAAAATTCATGAATGTGCGAAAAATTGTTGTGTTATATTCTTTTATGAGGTGATTTGAAGAACAACAAATAATGGTGACAAATGCAAAAAGTGAAATATGACCCCAAAAAAGCCCGCCTACTAGCTGCATACTACACAATTCAACGGCCAGCATACGACTAGCAACCCAATCATTTATTGGGCCAGGATGCAGGCCCGCCAGATTGTGATAATAGGCAACTAGTAGGCCCCACTGGGCAGGGACGGGCGGGGTTAGGCATATGCTGCCCGCTTTAGAAAGGAACTCGAAAAGGGAAGCTCAGCCCCGTATATAAACCGGTGCGAACTCCCCTCGCTTGGCGAAGTGGGACTAAACTCCCAGCACTGCTGGGATGTGCCCAGCGCGACGCTCGCTTGGGCCTAATTCGGGTGGGCCGTCGCAGGCCAGCCTCACCCGCGCGCAGATTATTACCACATTTAAAACCGAGCTCCTTCAATGTGTTATATTTCACTTATTCAATGTTTACGAAAAATTAATTCTTATATTTCACTTATTCATTTAAATATTTATTTTCTTTTTATCTATACAATAATTTAAAATCTAATATATTTTTACTCCTTCAGTTATTCTCGCAGTATTAAAATTCAAAAAATGCAATATAATATGTTTCATCTTTATTATAATATATCTTTTCTATTTTCTATTTCAAAAAAGGTATATCAAATATACTTTTTCTTTGTTATTTCTTCGTAGAGTTTTAAAATTGAAGTATATGTTTTGTATTTTATTTCTTATTATAGTTGTAAAAATAAAAATTCCATGAATGTATGTTGTCTTCTATTTCACTTCTTAAATATAATTTTCATTCTATTTTCAAAATTCCATTTGATTGGGTCCAGAAAAACAACGTCCTTCGGGCTCCCCCTCCGGCAGACCCGAATGATGGTGATTGCACATGTGGTATGTGCTGACCTGCATGAAATGGCACCAAACTTTGGCACCATGTGAGGATGCCCAATGTAGGCCCCCATGCAACATGTGAGCCATTCCTGACACCGAACGAACGTTGCGTCACGTCCGGACAGCGTTTAGGGTTCTTTTCGCCGGCAAAATCCTAGTAAATGCATCGAGTGTCAGAAATTGATGAGAATTGGCATGCATGATGTCCATGGTCATCCCATTGTGTGAAAAAAATTTAGGGCCATTTGGTTGAGTCCAGAAAAACAACGTCCTTCGGGCTCCCCCTCTGGCAGACCCGAATGATGGTGATTGCACATGTGCTATGTGCTGGCCTGCATGAAATGACACCAAACTTTGACACCATGTGAGGATGCCCAATGTAGGCCCCCATGCAACATGTGAGCCATTCCTGACACCGAACGAACGTTGCGTCACGTCCGGGCAGCATTTCGGGTTCTTTTCGCCGGCAAAATCCTAGTAATTGCATCGAGTGTCGGAAATCGATGAGAATTGGCATGCATGATGTCCATGGTCATCCCATTGTGTGAAAAAAAATTGGGGCCATTTGGTTGAGTCCAGAAAAACAACGTCCTTCGGGCTCCCCCTCCGGCATACCCGAATGATGGTGATTGCACATGTGCTATGTGTTGGCCTGCATGAAATGACACCAAACTTTGGCACCATGTGAGCATGCCCAATGTAGGCCCCCATGCAACATGTGAGCCATTCCTGACACCGAACGAACGTTGCGTCACGTCCGGGCAGCATTTCGGGTTCTTTTCGCCAGCAAAATCCTAGTAAATGCATCGAGTGTCGGAAATCGATGAGAATTGGCATGCATGATGTCCATGGTCATCCCATTGTGTGAAAAAAATTTAGGGCCATTTGGTTGAGTCCATAAAAACAACGTCCTTCGGGCTCCCCCTCCGGCAGACCCGAATGATGGTGATTGCACATGTGCTATGTGCTGGCCTGCATGAAATGACACCAAACTTTGACACCATGTGAGGATGCCCAATATAGGCCCCCATGCAACATGTGAGCCATTCCTGACACTGAACGAACGTTGCGTCACGTCCGGGCAGCATTTCGGGTTCTTTTTGCCGGCAAAATCCTAGTAAATGCATCGAGTGTCGGAAATTGATGAGAATTGGCATGCATGATGTCCATGGTCATTCCATTGTGTGAATTTTTTTTGGGGCCATTTGGTTGAGTCCAGAAAAACAACGTCCTTCGGGCTCCCCCTCCGGTAGACCCGAATGATGGTGATTGCACATGTGTTGGCCTGCATGAAATGACACCAAACTTTGGCACCATGTGAGCATGCCCAATGTAGGCCCCCATGCAACATGTGAGCCATTCCTGACACCAAACGAACGTTGCGTCACGTCCGGGCAGCATTTCGGGTTCTTTTCGCCGGCAAAATCCTAGTAAATGCATCGAGTGTCGGAAATCGATGAGAATTGGCATGCATGATGTCCATGGTCATCCCATTGTGTGAAAAAAATTTGGGGCCATTTGGTTGAGTCCAGAAAACAACGTCCTTCGGGCTCCCCCTCCGGCAGACTCGAATGATGGTGATTGCACATGTGCTATGTGCTGGCCTGCATGAAATGACACCAAACTTTGGCACCATGTGAGGATGCCCAATGTAGGCCCCCGTGCAACATGTGAGCCATTCCTGACGCCGAACAAACGTTGCGTCACGTCCGGGCAGCATTTCGGGTTCTTTTCGCCGGCAAAATCCTAGTAAATGCATCGAGTGTCAAAAATCGATGAGAATTGGCATGCATGATGTCCATGGTCATCCCATTGTGTGAAAAAAAAATTTAGGGCCATTTGGTTGAGTCCAGAAAAACAACGTCCTTCGGGCCCCCCCTCCGGCAGACCCGAATGATGGTGATTGCACATGTGCTATGTGCTGGCCTGCATGAAATGACACCAAACTTTGGCAGCATGTGAGGATGCCCAATGTAGGCCCCCATGCAACATGTGAGCCATTCCTGACACCGAACGAACGTTGCGTCACGTCCGGGCAGCGTTTCGGGTTCTTTTCGCCGGCAAAATCCTAGTAAATGCATCAAGTGTCGGAAATCGATGAGAATTGGCACGCATGATGTCCATGGTCATCCCATTGTGTGAAAAAAATTTGGGGCCATTTGATTGACTTGAAATAATTATTTGATATCAAAATTTTGTAATATGAAAAAGAAAAGAAAAAAAGTACATGAAACGAGCCCCTCGTTGCTCAAAGAGAGGAGCTCCTGCGATTTGTTACACAATTCCCGGATCAGAATCTACAAAAAAAAAACTCGAGCGTGGGAAGCCTATCCCTTTAATTTAGGAGCACGTACTGCCTCCCCTCAACCAAGGAAGGCAAAGATCACAGACGTACTTTCCCTGGTGGTTACGACGACCTAGGAGATCCTCCTCCTCCTATATAGTCTCGGCATCGTCTTTCATGTCGTCTACGACGGCTCCTACCGCCGAGTCAACGATAGCTGCATCCCTAGCATCGGCCCAACTCCACCAAGATCGTCGAGAACATCCAGATCGTCAGTGCATGCTGGCCGTCGTGGATGAACTGCATCCATGGTACAACGCCGACAACTTCCATCTTCATCGACCGATCCAGTATGTTGGCAACCGTACCGCATGCATGATGCTTTTCTTTGTGCGTGTGTTAGATTCGATAAGACTAAGATTAATTAGCGCATAATCTTCGCATTACATCTGTTGGAGTAGATGTTTTTCGTTTGTGCGTGTATTAGATTAGATAAGCCTATGACACTAGATTTGTTTGTGTGTGTATTAGATTAGATAGCCCTACGATTGCAAATTAGTTTCTGCATGTTGTTTGTTGTCTTTCACTTGTAGGTTGGATTGATGAATAAACAATAATTTTAAATCAGTGTTAGTTATAGCATAGTCACTTTAAGTTATAGCAATGCCCGAAGACATCCATGTTGCAACTATGAGACGCCCACTAATATTGTATGTGTTGCACGTTTGTTTGATGCATGTTCCAGTATGCATAATTTCGTTTTTTCTTTTCGATTTACTGTTAATTAGGCACTGTCACCGATTCTTATATCTATTTGTACAGTACCATATGAAAATAAATGATTAGATAAATAATGTTACTTTTGATTATGAAACTAATTGGTTAAATAAGTACTTGTTAAACTGTCATTTTATGTGTTGCACGTGTCTCTGCTGAATGTTTCAGTATGAATAAATTATGTTCTATAGTTTTCTATATAATGTGGGATAGTGTATTCCATTATTATGTTTTATGCAACAATATGTTAGGAAAAAAGTTGATTACATAATTTATGGTACTGTAACCATGTATGTTTTTTAACAGGATGGATGAACTGAACGGAGAAATTGTTTGCGCCGTTGAAAAATGGTGCAAACTTATTGCCGGTCTATCTTCCGGTCAACGGGCCGCACTTGCCGAAACACCACTCCGTAGCATGCTTCAGATACCTTCGCTGAAGATGCGTACACTGCTGATCCGGTACATGGTTGAGATTTTTGATCCTAGCAAGGGCAGATTCATTGTACAAGACTTGGTTGGCGAAGTGTCTCTCGGTCTCGTGGATGTTGAGTGCATCTTGGCCTTGGAGAACCACGGACTGTCGGCAGAAGGTATTCTCGGTGAGGAAGGTGAGGATGTTAAAGATCGAGTGCCGCCTCAATTCCTGAGCAAGACCACAGGTAACATAGTCATCGATGATCTGATTGTGGACATCACAAAAAATAAATCTGCCGACGATGATTTCCTTCGGAGAGTTGTCCTCGTGTTGCTCGGAACAGTTCTTGCTCCCATGTCGAGCAAGACTGTACCAAAGCAATATTGCGCATTGGTGGAGGATGTGAAGCGTATATCCAAGATTAATTGGAATGCATTCACCCTCCGGGTTCTGCTGGACTGCCTTCGCAACGTGAGGAAAGGCAAACACCTCCGCCAATGGCCGAGAGGGAACTTAGCTATCCTGCAGGTACACCTTTCAGACTTGTACTATTGCAAAAAAATTATGATTGATAATTTACCTGCTGTATAGTACTAACTGTAATTTTTCATATTCATGCAGTACCTGTACTGGGAGAAGGTTCAGCCTCTGGAAGGTGAATGCACATTCAATCCTAGCTTGTCCATGGAACCTCTAATGAGAAATTGGACTGAAGCTGCAGCCTCAAGGAGAGACAAGTTTGATTATGACCACGGACGTGGCCGTGGTAACATCAAGGCAATTCATTACGTTGGGTACTTCTTAAATCTTTTATATAACATAATTAGTTGTATTAATATTTTTATTGATCACATATACTTGTATTTCACATGCAGATTGAAGACAACTGTAATGCCCTCGATGCGGCTATAGCTCCCACGTGTCGAGGCACGACTTAGAGAAATAACCGCGTTGAAAGCAATGTCGCAAGTTAGGAAATCATCACAACATCCCATGTAATATATAGAATAAAAGGGGAGATACATAGTTGGCTTACACTCGCCACGTCACATCAGAGTACATAAATAACATTCATCAGACAAACACTCATGGCCCGACTACGGCGCCAAAATAGAAAAGAACCCAACATGCGACAAGGCCCTGAATCGAACCCCAACTAGGCACCACTACTGATCATCAGGAAATGACACGTAGTAACGCTGAGAGTCCTCGTCGAACTCCCACTTGAGCTCATACTCGTCACCTGGAGCGGAATCACCTGGACCTGCATCTGGAGTTATAGTATCTGTGAGCCACAGGGACTCAGCAATCTCGCACCCTCGCGATCAAAAACTATTTAAGCTTATAGGAAGGATAAGGCAAGTATATGTGGAGCTGCAGCAAGCGACTAGCATATGTGATGGCTAACTTATACGCAAAAGAGAGCGAGAAGAGGAGGCAAAGCGCGAGCGAGAATCTAGAGGAACAGCCTGCGCAAGCATAACTCCAACACCGTGTCCACTTCCTGGACTCCGCCGAGAAGGGGCCATCACGGTAACACACACAGTTGATTCATTTTAATTAAGTTTAGTTCAAGTTATCTACAACCGGACATTAACAAATTCCCATCTGCCCATAACCGCGGGCACGGCTATCGAAAGTTCAATCCCTGCAGGGGAGTCCCAACTTAGCCCATGACAAGCTCTCACGGTCAACGAAGGAATAGACCTCCACCCGAGGCACACCAATCAGACTCGGCAACCCGGTACAGCAAGACAATTCGACAGGTTAAAACAAGACCAGCAACACCGCCCAAATGTGCCGACAAATCCCGATAGGAGCTGCACATATCTCGTTCTCAGGGCACACTCAGATGAGACATCCTACGAGTAAAACCAGCCCTCAAGTTGCCCCGAGGTGGCCCCGCAGTCTACTCAGTCGGACCAACACTCAGAGGAGCACTGGCCCGTGGGGGGCTAAAATAAAGATGACCCTCGGGCTCCGGAAACCCAAGGGAAAAAGAGGCTAGGTGGCAAATGGTAAGACCAAGGTTGGGCATTGCTGGAAAAGCTTTAATCAAGGCGAACTATCAAGGGGTTCCCATTATAACCCAACCGCGTAAGGAACGCAAAATCCGGGAACGTAACACCGATGTGATGGAAACTAGGGCGGCAAGAGTGGAACAAAACACTAGGCGAGAGGCCGAGCCTTCCACCCTTCACCAAGTATATAGATGCATTAAGATAATCATGGCAATATAATGATATCCCAACAAGTAAATAAAAGATGTTCCAACAAGGAACGGCCTCCAATCTTCACCTGCAACTAGCAACGCTACAAGAGGGGCTGAGCAAAGCGGTAACATAGCCAAACAACGGTTTGCTAGGACAAGGTGGGTAAGAGGTTTGACATGGCAATTGGGAGGCTGACAAGAAAAAGGTAGGCATCGTAGCATTGGCATAGCAAAAGAGCGAGCAAACTAGCATAGCAAAGATAGTAGTGATTTCGAGGGTATGATCATCTTGCCTGCACAGTTGTCCGAGTTGACTGGATCCTCACAAGCAAACTCAACGGACTCCTCGGTAGCGAACTCGTCTCCCGGCTCTACCCAAACTAGACAAACAAGCAACAAGGATACAATCAACCACGTGCAAGACCAAGCAATAAGATGAAATGATGATATGCTATGCGGGATGCGATGCGGGATGCAAAATGCAAGATATGACAGGAAATGCATGAACCTGACCTCAACTTGGAATTCCAAGGGTGCCACTGGAAATATGGGATGAAATCGCTTGAAAACGATATAAAGAACGCCGGAATCGGAGTTACGGTTTGGAAATGGCAAGCGTTTTAAGAATGACACCGGTCTGCGATTTACAGCAAGTAGGCATCTAAATGCAATGAGATGAACATGCTACAGCCATAAAACATGACAAAAAAAATACATGGAACGGATGCACACAAGATTCTTAACAAAAGACTAGCACTGAGCTACGGCCAATTCATCCATTAAGAGGTTCAAACAAGCATGGCAAAAACGCAAATGCAAAACAGATTCCAGACTTAGTGAAATTAACACTTGTCTAAAATTTCAGATCACGAAGCCCTCTTCGGAGCAGCAAAACAACATGATACATGACCTGATTAAGACAAGTAAGAACATGGCATGGAGCTACTCAACAAGCTTAAAAAAGTCCCAAAGTGACCCGGAGCCAAGAGGGATCACAAAATATACTAACGGGCACACGAACATAGCAAAAACATAATCAGTTTTCAGACTCAGTGAAAACTGAGACATGCTGAAATATAACTCACGAAGGCATGTAAACGAGCTCGATGCACTCACTACGGTGAAAGTCATGGCAAGGCAAGCATACATCCATTAAGAAGGCACAAAATTCTAGCTAGACATGGCAAGAACAATGGCATAGCAAGCATGGATAAACTACAACAACGCCGGCAAAATTGCAAACGAGTTGACGATCTGCCCAGATTCACAACGAAGCAAAAGTAGAGCTCGATTGACTCAAGCTAGGTGCTACATAATTGCAAACAAGGACATGGATGGATAGAGCATAACATGATTAACAAAACTCCTTTACTGATCATCCTCAAAAGTGGCACGGATCACTAGGAAACAAGCTGAACATATGGCATCATGAACTAAATAATCCCAGACTTAGTGAAAACAACTAAGTCTCTGAAAACAGATTTCCCGGGTGCCTCTCTTTGCAAGCTTGCACAAGTCACCACACACATCCTAAAAATGCATGGGTTGCACCTCTGGAAAGAAGACAAAATGCTTAACAAAACATATGAAGGACTCATAGGCATAGCATGCACACAATAATCATGGAAAAAATGACAACAGTCTAAGATGAACTAGCAGATCTGACAATTAACTCACGAAGCCTCCTTCTAACAGCATTTTGGGCATCAAGATGAGCTCAAATGAAAATGATGAAGTGGAATGAAATGATGTACTCGTCGAGACGAACATTTTGATATGCTATATGTCCAAAACGGAGCTACGGATGCGGAGATATCACTGGTCAAGGTATGCTCGAAAAATTAGGGTTCGGGAGCGAAAGTCAACCGAGATATTTCGGATCTGAGATCCAGATCGGGCACGGGAACCGATGCACGCCGGAGTTGGACTTGAAGCTCGCCGGAGTTGAGGTCGAGGTCGCCAGAGACGCGGGATCCAGCCAGTCAGTGTAGAGGACGACGGGGCGGCGGCCGTGGCGCGCTTCCCGAGGCCGGCGGCGGCGGCGGCGCGGGGCCGGCTCGGACGGGGGCGTGTGCCGGTGGATGGAGAGGCGGCGCGGCAGCGGCGGCTGCTCCGGCCACCGGAGCCGGAAGGGGCGGCGGTGCTGGAGGCGGAGAGGAGCGGGGGCGCTCGGGCCCGGTGGCGGCGCACGGGGGCCGGGCGCGGGCCAGGCGGGCTCGGCGGCGGCGGGTGTGGCCGGTGCCACGTGTCGCGACGCGGGTGGCTGCGGGGCGGCGGCGGACGTGTCCGGATAGGCTCCGAACATGTTCGTCGGCGCGGATCTGTTTTTTTAGCTAGGGTTTCGGGGAGAGGGAGAGATCCGAAAACGGAGCAGTGTATATATAGGCATAAGTGGAGTTAGGAGAGTCCAAATGAGGTGCGGTTTTCGGCCACGCAATCGTGATCGAATGCTCTAGGACATGGAGCAGAGTTTGGTGGGTTTTGGACCAAATTGGAGGGGTGTTGGGCTGCTACACACACGAGGCCTTTTCGGTCCCTCGGTTAATCGTTGGAGTATCAAACGAAGTCCAAATGATACGAAACTTGACAGGCGGTCTACCGGTAGTAAACCAAGGCCGCTTGGCAAGTCTTGGTCCAATCCGGAAATGTTTAATCCCCACACACGAAAGAAAGCTAGAAATGACCACCGGAGGAGAACGAAGCGCCGGAATGCAAACTGGACAACGGGGAAAATGCTCGAATGCATGAGATGAACACGTATGCAAATGCAATGCACATGATGACATGATATGAGATGCATGACAGCGAAAACAACATACGGAGACAAAACCCGAACCCGGGAAATAAATATAACTTAACGCCGGAAACGGCAAGAGTTGGAGTACAAATTGGGAAAGTTACATCCGGGGTGTTACAACACTCCACCACTACGAAAAGATCTCACCCCGAGATCTAGGACTGAAAGAACTCCGGGTACTCAGAACGGAGGTGATCCTCGCGTTCCCAGGTAGCTTCACGGTCGGAATGGTGTGACCACTTGACTTTGAGAAATTTGATTGACTTGTTGCGAGTGTTGCGTTCAGTCTCTTCAAGAATAGCAACTGGGTGCTCACGATAGGAGAGATCTTCTTGGAGTTCAATGTCCTCGAAGTTGACGGTGCGGTCAGGAGTCTTGAAGCACTTTCGAAGCTGAGAGACATGGAACACGTCATGAACATTTGTGAAGTTTGAAGGAAGCTCGAGCTGATAGGCGAGGTCGCCTCTCTTGCTGACAATCTTGAAAGGTCCCACGTATCTAGGGGCAAGCTTCCCTTTGATACCGAAGCGACGAGTACCTTTCATCGGAGAGACACGGAGGTAAACATGATCTCTGATCTCGAAAGCCAAATCACGGTGCTTACTATCATAGTAGCTCTTCTGGCGGGATTGGGCTGCTTTGAGGTTATCACGAATGACTTTGCACATTTCTTCTGCTTCTGTGATTAAGTCATTACCCAGCAGCTGACGTTCACCAGTTTCAGACCAGTTGAGAGGGGTACGGCACTTCCTGCCATACAGAATTTCAAAAGGGGCCTTGCCCGAACTTGCTTGAAAACTATTGTTATAGGAGAATTCAGCATAAGGAAGACAATCCTCCCACTTCATGCTGAAGGAGATCACACAAGCCCTGAGCATATCTTCGAGAATCTGGTTGACACGCTTGACTTGACCGCTTGTTTGAGGATGGAAAGCTGTGCTGAAGCGGATGTTAGTGCCCATGGCCTTCTGAAAAGAATCCCAAAACTTGGAGGTAAAGATGCTGCCATGGTCTGAAGAGATCACTTGAGGAATACCGTGCAGAGAGACAATTCGAGATGTGTAGAGTTCCGCCAATTAAGCTGCAGTGATCGACTCTTTGATAGGCAGAAAGTGAGCCACTTTGGTGAGTTTGTCGATGACAAAAAATGTAGCATCATTGCCACGCTTGGACTTTGGAAACCCAGTCACGAAGTCCATTTCAATGTGGTCAAACTTCCATTCTGGAATGGCAAGAGGTTGGAGGAGACCTGCTGGCCTTTGGTGTTCTGCCTTCACTCTTCTGCAGACATCATATTCATTCACGAATTGAGCGATCTCGCGCTTCATTCGAGTCCACCAATAAGCTTGCTTAAGGTCCTGGTACATCTTCGTGCTCCCAGGGTGGATGGAGAGGAGAGAATTGTGAGCCTCGTTCATGATCACTTTACAAAGTTCACCTTTGGGCACAACAATACGATCCTCGAAGAAGAGAGTGTCCTTGTCATCAAGGCGGTAGCACTTGTACTTGGACTGGCTCTTGGCAATCCCAATCTTCACCTTTTTCACCATAGCATCAAGAAGCTGGGCTTGGCGAATCTGGTCTTCTAAGGTAGGAGAGACTTGAAGGTTGGCGAGGAAACCTTGAGGAACAACTTGCAGATTAAGTTTGCGGAAAGCTTCACAAAGCTCGGGTTGATAAGGCTTAAGAATCAGACTGCTGCAGTAGGCCTTTCTGCTCAAAGCGTCAGCAATCACATTGGCCTTGCCTGGAGTATACTCAATACTCGGATTATACTCTTGAAGCATTTCGACCCAACGAGTTTGCCTGAGATTGAGATTAGGCTGAGTGAAGATGTACTTGAGACTCTTGTGATCAGTGAAAATGTCCACTTTTCTTCCCAATAGTAGATGTCTCCAAGTCAAAAGAGCATGCACAACTGCCGCCAACTCGAGATCATGAGTGGGGTAGTTTTTCTCATTAGGCTTCAACTGGCGAGATGTATAAGCAACAACTTTCTTCTCTTGCATCAATACTGCGCCAAGACCTTGAAGAGAGGCATCACAAAAGACCTCGTACGGCTTGGATTCATCAGGCGGAGTCAGAACTGGAGCAGTGATCAATTTCTCTTTCAAAGTGTTGAAAGCAATATCACACTCCGGAGACCAAACGTACTTGACGTGCTTCTGAAGAAGATTTGAGAGAGGCTTCGTGATCTTAGAAAAGTTTTCAACGAATCTCTTGCAATAGCTTGCGAGATCGAGAAAACTGCGGAGTTGCTTCACATTCTGAGGAGGTTCCCAATTCACAATTGCGGACACCTTCTCGGGATTCACGGAAATGCCCTTGGCAGAGATGATATGACCAAGATAAAGAACCTCATCGAGCCAAAATTCGCACTTGGAGAACTTGGCGTAGAACTGATGTTCCCTGAGCTTATCGAGAACCAAACGCAAGTGCTTGACATGATCTTCCTTGTTCTTGGAGAAAACCAGAATGTCGTCGAGATAGACCAAAACGAAGTCATTGGTGTAAGCGTTGAAGATGAAGTTCATCATGCGAGAGAACGTGGAGGAGCGTTGGCGAGGCCAAAAGACATGACAGTGTATTCATATGAACCAAAGCTTGTTCTGAATGCTGTCTTGGGAATATCTTCTTCCCGAATGCGAATCTGGTGATAACCCATACGGAGATCAAGCTTGGAGAATACTTGGGCACCTTTGAGTTGTTTGAACAGCTCATTGATATTGGGAAGTGGGTATTTGTTCTTGATGGTCTTCTTGTTCACTGGACGGTAATCGACACAAAGTCGGTCCGTTCCATCCTTCTTCTTCACAAAAAGAACACCACAACCCCACGGAGAAGTACTAGGCCGGATGAGACCCATTCTTTCTTGCTCATCGAGTTGCTTCTTCAGCTCCTTCAACTCTTCAGGTCCGAGCTTGTAAGGACGCTTACACACAGGTTCCGTGCCAGGCTCAAGTTCAATAACGAATTCAACTGGCCGGTGCGGAGGCATTCCTGGGAGCTCTTCTGCAAAGACGTCTTGATATTCGCAAACGACTGGAATTTGAGAGATGGCATCCAATTCACCCTTCTCATTGAGAGAAAACAGACGAATGGTATTATCCCGAGCGACAAAGACAGTTACATCCTCAGACGAATGAGTCAATTGAATCTGCCTGGCTGCACAATCAAGATGAGCCTTGTGCTTAGAAAGCCAATCCATTCCGAGAATAAGATCAATATCCGAGTTACCAAGAACCACCGGAGCAGAGAGAAACTTGTAATCGCCCAACGTGATAGAGACATCGGGAGCAACCAAACTAGAAGTCAAAAGCTTGCCGGGAGAAACAACTTGCATGACTTTGGCCATAATCTCGGTATCAACATTGTGCTTCGAAGCAAAAGGGCATGACAAAAAGGAATGCGATGCACCAGTGTCAAATAGAACTTTTGCAGGAACATCTGACGAGTCCTCTGCCTGAGCTGCATTCATCAAATTGACCTTGGCATGCCCGGGGTTATGCTTGATCATAGCTGTACTTGCCGATCTGACCGGAGGAGGAGGAGGAAGACGCCTCTGGTTGAGACACTTGTTGGCATAGTTACCCTTCTGTTGGCACTTGTTGCACGTGACCTCTGAAAGCGGACGGTGATACGGAGCACTCGATCTTGGAGCTTGAGACGAAGTCTTGTTCTGAAAGCCAGGGTTGGGTGGGTGGGAAGAACCACTGCCATCTTTGCTCTTCTGCTGATATGGCTGACGGAACGGAGGAGGAGGAAGCCAAAACTTCTGCTGCTTGGCCACTTGAGTAGAGGAAGAAGGAGTAACATCTCTGACTCGCTTCCTGGAAGCATCACACCTCAACTGAGCACTCTTGCTTCAGTGCCATGTTGTAGAACTCATCGTATCTCAAGGGCTCAAAGAGAACAAGAGCGAGCTGAATTTCTTCTCTGAGACCACCCCTGAACTGATATATCATGCTCTTCTCATCAGGCACGTCCTGCTTGGCAAAGCGGGCAAGCTTCTGGAACAACTTGTTGTAGTCATAGACAGACAAAGAGCCTTGCTTCAGATTGCGGAATTCCTGACGCTTACTCTCAACCACACTTTGAGGGATGTGATGAGCTCGGAAATCTTGACGGAAATCATCCCAAGTGATCAAACGTCCACCTCTGGAATCCTTGTACTGCTGGAACCATTCTGCTGCCTGATCTTTGAGCTGGAAAGAAGCGAACTTGACGAAATCTTCAGGCCTGACGTTGCTGCATTCGAAATGCTTGCCCAGATCCACAAGCCAATCGTCAGCATCGGTTGCTTCAACACAATTGCTGAAAGTCTTTGGCCGGTTAGCAAGGAACTGATTGAGTGTAGCAAAGTGACTCTGACTGCTGCCTTGATTCCCTTGACTGCCTTGATTGCGCTCTTGAAGAATTTGCATGATCAGCTGAGTGTTTGCATTGGTTGCGGCCATCACAGCTTGCCATGCCTCTGGAGGAGGTGGAGGCGGTGGCGGATCTTGATTCTGGTTCTGATTGGTGCTCTTAGCGGGAGCCATCCTGAAGAGGTTGACCACCGTTAGCACATAGACAGATAATTGAAGCTAAAACCAACGGAATGAAAATTGCAACATATAGTCTTCACATCCGAACAAAATGAACGAATGCATTCCTCTTCAAATGGTCACATATCCATAAATTGAGAAGCCACGTAGAATTAAGGTAGAGAAATAAATCAACAAGGTACGGATCAAGAACGAATAATCGGTAAGAAATCCCAATCTCAAACCAATATCTGTGGAAGAAGAACTAGAGCTACTAGAATTCCCACCTATGAAACTCCCGAACCTTTCTGGTTATGCAATCAGGTGTTGGGGATACAGGGGAAGCATAATATCTCACCCAAACTATCAAATCCTACATCCAGCTGTATCCATCCTTCAACACATAACCAAGAAAACTTCGGAAACCATCTACCTCAACCTTCGAAAAGCATCCGTTATACAAGTTATGGCGATACTCCCGAACTCCCGCCCCAGTACTGGGTGGCGTCGAGGTTATCTCACCAACGAACTGCATAAAAGAGATTTTCGATGTCGGCGAACATATCTCAAGTATTCCAGAATTGCATGATAAAATTATGATGACAACACCTCAGAGCTCAACTCCCCGGGACACTTCCACTAAACCCCTGACAGGAGGCACCAAGACAGTATTCTCATCATAAGCCATCGGAACGATTCCAAGATACTCGCGTGATCCTAAATTTTTTTTAGTGAAATTTGAGAAGAGAAGAGTCAAAACTCTACGTCAGGATGCCTTACCAGAGCGATGAGGAGACTGGGAAGTAAAAAGAATTCCTAAGCTCTCCGATATATAATTCCTAAATGACTCAAAACATTTTTCTAGACACAACTCGGCTGCTAAAAACGATCAAGCAATGGGGCTCCTAAGGTCGGGGAAGGCTCTGATACCAACTTGTAACGCCCTCGATGCGGCTATAGCTCCCACGTGTCGAGGCACGACTTAGAGACATAACCGCATTGAAAGCAATGTCGCAAGTTAGGAAATCATCACAACATCCCATGTAATATATAGAATAAAAGGGGAGATACATAGTTGGCTTACACTCGCCACGTCACATCAGAGTACATAAATAACATCCATCAGACAAACACTCATGGCCCGACTACGACGCCAAAATAGAAAAGAACCCAACATGCGACAAGGCCCTGAATCGAACCCCAACTAGGCACCACTACTGATCATCAGGAAAAGACACGTAGTAACGCTGAGAGTCCTCGTCGAACTCCCACTTGAGCTCGTACTCGTCACCTGGAGAGGAATCACCTGGACCTGCATCTGGAGTTATAGTATCTGTGAGCCACAGGGACTCAGTAATCTCACACCCTCGCGATCAAAAACTATTTAAGCTTATAGGAAGGATAAGGCAAGTGTATGTGGAGCTGCAGCAAGCGACTAGCATATGTGATGGCTAACTTATACGCAAAAGAGAGCGAGAAGAGGAGGCAAAGCGCGAGCGAGAATCTAGAGGAACAACCTGCGCAAGCATAACTCCAACACCGTGTCCACTTCCTGGACTCCGCCGAGAAGGGGCCATCACGGTAACACACACAGTCGATTCATTTTAATTAAGTTTAGTTCAAGTTATCTACAACCGGACATTAACAAATTCCCATCTGCCCATAACCGCGGGCACGGCTTTCGAAAGTTCAATCCCTGCAGGGGAGTCCCAACTTAGCCCATGACAAGCTCTCACGGTCAACGAAGGAATAGACCTCCACCCGAGGCACACCGATCAGACTCGGCAACCCGGTACAACAAGATAATTCGACAGGTTAAAACAAGACCAGCAACACCGCCCGAATGTGCCGACAAATCCCGATAGGAGCTGCACATATCTCGTTCTCAGGGCACACTCAGATGAGACATCCTACGAGTAAAACCAGCCCTCAAGTTGCCCCGAGGTGGCCCCGCAGTCTACTCAGTCGGACCAACACTCAGAGGAGCACTGGCCCGTGGGGGGCTAAAATAAAGATGACCCTCGGGCTCCGGAAACCCAAGGGAAAAAGAGGCTAGGTGGCAAATGGTAAGACCAAGGTTGGGCATTGCTGGAAAAGCTTTAATCAAGGCGAACTATCAAGGGGTTCCCATTATAACCCAACCGCGTAAGGAACGCAAAATCCGGGAACGTAACACCGATGTGACGGAAACTAGGGCGGCAAGAGTGGAACAAAACACTAGGCGAGAGGCCGAGCCTTCCACCCTTCACCAAGTATATAGATGCATTAAGATAATCATGGCAATATAATGATATCCCAACAAGTAAATAAAAGATGTTCCAACAAGGAACGGCCTCCAATCTTCACCTGCAACTAGCAACGCTACAAGAGGGGCTGAGCAAAGTGGTAACATAGCCAAACAACGGTTTGCTAGGACAAGGTGGGTAAGAGGTTTGACATGGCAATTGGGAGGCTGACAAGCAAAAGGTAGGCATCGTAGCATTGGCATAGCAAAAGAGCGAGCAAACTAGCATAGCAAAGATAGTAGTGATTTTGAGGGTATGATCATCTTGCCTGCACAGTTGTTAGAGTTGACTGGATCCTCACAAGAAAACTCAACGGACTCCTCGGTAGCGAACTCGTCTCCCGGCTCTACCCAATCAAGACAAACAAGCAACAAGGATACAATCAACCACGTGCAAGACCAAGCAATAAGATGAAATGATGATATGCTATGCGGGATGCGATGCGGGATGCAAAATGCAAGATATGACAGGAAATGCATGAACCTGACCTCAACTTGGAATTCCAAGGGTGCCACTGGAAATATGGGATGAAATCGCTTGAAAACGATATAAAGAACGCCGGAATCGGAGTTACGGTTTGGAAATGGCAAGCGTTTTAAGAATGACACCGGTCTGCGATTTACAGCAAGTAGGCATCTAAATGCAATGAGATGAACATGCTACAGCCATAAAACATGACAAAAAAAATACATGGAACGGATGCACACAAGATGCTTAACAAAAGACTAGCACTGAGCTACGGCCAATTCATCCATTAAGAGGTTCAAACAAGCATGGCAAAAACGCAAATGCAAAACAGATTCCAGACTTAGTGAAATTAACACTTGTCTAAAATTTCAGATCACGAAGCCCTCTTCGGAGCAGCAAAACAACATGATACATGACCTGATTAAGACAAGTAAGAACATGGCATGGAGCTACTCAACAAGCTTAAAAAAGTCCCAAAGTGACCCGGAGCCAAGAGGGATCACAAAATATACTAACGGGCACACGAACATAGCAAAAACATAATCAGTTTTCGGACTCAGTGAAAACTGAGACATGCTGAAATATAACTCACGAAGGCATGTAAACGAGCTCGATGCACTCACTACGGTGAAAGTCATGGCAAGGCAAGCATACATCCATTAAGAAGGCACAAAATTCTAGCTAGACATGGCAAGAACAATGGCATAGCAAGCATGGATAAACTACAACAACGCCGGCAAAATTGCAAACGAGTTGACGATCTGCCCAGATTCACAACGAAGCAAAAGTAGAGCTCGATTGACTCAAGCTAGGTGCTACATAATTGCAAACAAGGACATGGATGGATAGAGCATAACATGATTAACAAAACTCCTTTACTGATCATCCTCAAAAGTGGCACGGATCACTAGGAAACAAGCTGAACATATGGCATCATGAACTAAATAATCCCAGACTTAGTGAAAACAACTAAGTCTCTGAAAACAGATTTCCCGGGTGCCTCTCTTTGCAAGCTTGCACAAGTCACCACACACATCCTAAAAATGCATGGGTTGCACCTCTGGAAAGAAGACAAAATGCTTAACAAAACATATGAAGGACTCATAGGCATAGCATGCACACAATAATCATGGAAAAAATGACAACAGTCTAAGATGAACTAGCAGATCTGACAATTAACTCACGAAGCCTCCTTCTAACAGCATTTTGGGCATCAAGATGAGCTCAAATGAAAATGATGAAGTGGAATGAAATGATGTACTCGTCGAGACGAACATTTTGATATGCTATATGTCCAAAACGGAGCTACGGATGCGGAGATATCACTGGTCAAGGTATGCTCGAAAAATTAGGGTTCGGGAGCGAAAGTCAACCGAGATATTTCGGATCTGAGATCCAGATCGGGCACGGGAACCGATGCACGCCGGAGTTGGACTTGAAGCTCGCCGGAGTTGAGGTCGAGGTCGCCAGAGACGCGGGATCCAGCCAGTCAGTGTAGAGGACGACGGGGCGGCGGCCGTGGCGCGCTTCCCGAGGCCGGCGGCGGCGGCGGCGCGGGGCCGGCTCGGACGGGGGCGTGTGCCGGTGGATGGAGAGGCGGCGCGGCGGCGGCGGCTGCTCCGGCCACCGGAGCCGGAAGGGGCGGCGGCGCTGGAGGCGGAGAGGAGCGGGGGCGCTCGGGCCCGGTGGCGGCGCACGGGGGCCGGGCGCGGGCCAGGCGGGCTCGGCGGCGGCGGGTGTGGCCGGTGCCACGTGTCGCGACGCGGGTGGCTGCGGGGCGGCGGCGGACGTGTCCGGATAGGCTCCGAACATGTTCGTTGGCGCGGATCTGTTTTTTTAGCTAGGGTTTCGGGGAGAGGGAGAGATCCGAAAACGGAGGGGTGTATATATAGGCATAAGTGGAGTTATGAGAGTCCAAATGAGGTGCGGTTTTCGGCCACGCGATCGTGATCGAACGCTCTAGGACATGGAGCAGAGTTTGGTAGATTTTGGACCAAATTGGAGGGGTGTTGGTCTGCTACACACACGAGGCCTTTCCGGTCCCTCGGTTAACCGTTGGAGTATCAAACGAAGTCCAAATGATACGAAACTTGACAGGCGGTCTACCGGTAGTAAACCAAGGCCGCTTGGCAAGTCTCGGTCCAATCCGGAAATGTTTAATCCCCACACACGAAAGAAAGCTAGAAATGACCACAGGAGGAGAACGAAGCGCCGGAATGCAAAACGGACAACGGGAAAATGCTCGAATGCATGAGATGACCACGTATGCAAATGCAATGCACATGATGACATGATATGAGATGCATGACAGCGAAAACAACATACGGAGACAAAACCTGAACCCGAGAAATAAATATAACTTAACGCCGGAAACGGCAAGAGTTGGAGTACAAATTGGGAAAGTTACATCCGGGGTGTTACAACAACATAACCAAGGAGTATAGGGCGCAGGAGCGCAAAGTACCCGAACCAGAAAAGCCAAAAATAAAGCCCGCCGTTGGTGCGGCAAAGAAGTCCAAGTTAGCCTCAAACGCGGACAAGATGATGAACCTCATCATGAAGCGGTGTATGGATTACATACGCAGCCAAATGAAGGAAATACCGGAACAAGTAGCTGAGGTGACACACCCTTAATTCTATGTTTACAACATTTTTGAAGTTGCAAAACCATGCCGACATTAATTAATATTTTTTATGTAATGCAGAGATTGTTAGAGAAGTTGAACCAAAATGGTGTGATGTACAAGCCAGCGGCTGCTGCGGCTTCCGGCAACAACGATGCAGACCTAGAAGTGGATTCCTTTGAGAATGGTCTGCCAGAAAAAAAAAGAATTCGTGTACAAGGATGACTCTGACGGTCTAGAGTCGGCGATTGATTTGACACAGCCTGACGAGCCTGTTGTCAACAAGAACAACGATGATGAGGTAGTATGTTTTCATTTATTTGTCTTCATTTATCTCAATTATGCATCTTCATTTTCGTTAACTGAACCTATCACATTATTTCTTTGTTAACCAGAAAACACCTGCCAAGTTAAATGTTGACAAGACAACGGAGTGCGGCACAACACCGGAGAACCCTTGGATTGTAGGTAATTCTCCTCGAGCACAATCGTCCGACATTGACATTTCTGCAAGTTCTATCGACAGGATGGTGGGTAAGAGCAAGGGGAAAAATTCTGCAGCAACCGTAAAAGAAGACGATGTTATATCCGGGAAGCGCCGACGGACTGTTCCCAAGAAATTTGAATCCCCCTTTAAACTTGACAAGCCCAGCAAGCAAAGCGCTCGTGGTACTAAGCCATCCGGCAACACTACCACAACTAGAGGTACCGTTAGTAGCTATCTTAGTGCTTAATTTACTACCATTTCATGTACTCACCGTTCGTGACGTTCGTAATTTATCATGTAGCTCTGTTTAGTAACAATGACGTGGAAGGCTCTGCTAAGGACGATCTCACACCGGAACTCATTGATGCTGCTGTTACGTTTGTGGAGGCAGCTGCTCGGTCTGAGAAGAATATGAATAAAAGAGTTTACTACAATGAACGTGGCACCTCTGTGACTGTGGAGAGTATACGACCGGTAATTGAGCATACATGGCTGGCGGATGACGTAAGATCTATTACCATATCCTGCTATTTAAGTGCATAATCTAGGTGTCACCTATGAAAAATAAAATGTTCTATTATTTTACGCAGATTATCGATGCTTATCAGACACATTTGGCTCTGCGCGTTGGTCATGATCGGCACCTCTGTCCAGCCTGGAGGTCCAAATACCTTGTTGATCGTGCTAAGGCACGAGACAACCCTAAACCATCGACATACAACATGGATAGTGCTTGAGCAGAGCTGGAGCAGTACGTAGGGTTCTGGACGAGTATACCGTCCGTGATAAGGTATGATATGTTCTTACTAGTTCATTAACACTCATTTCAACAAGCATAATTGCATCTGATTACAAATGTGTTCCACATTTTAGTCGTTTCTCCCGTTGAACGTCGACAATACACACTGGATCACCGTGGTGATGCACAACCGGAAGAAAGAATTCCGAATTTTTGATTCGCTCTATCCTCTCGAGTTCTCTCTCAACACTGTGAAAGCACTAGTACTCTCCCCAACATTGAGCATTCTTCATATGAAATGTCATATGGTTTCTCACTACTACTTTCTTTCAAATAGCGACTAGCAATAGCAATTTATATGGAAGAGGGAAACCGTATTACACCAGGCAAATATCTAGACGTCACTAAGTGGCCTATCTTACCTCAGATCGACATGCCACTACAAGAGGACGGGTGAGTTACGGTTCATCATTTTCTACTTACGAAATACATGTTCGTGTGCACGGTGACTAATGTTTGCATATATATTAGGAACTCTTGTGGACTTTTTGTGATTGAAGTTATGGAGCATTGGGACGGGGATCGATGGACCACCGATTTTACCCAGGTAATTTATCCTCTCTTTTCGTACACTTGTACAATTGTCGTATAATACCAACTTCTATTCATTAAACATTGTTCTAAAAATTGCAGGCCATGGTTAATGCAAGGAGAAGGCGTCTCATCGCCGAGTTGGTTCTCTCACCTACCAACACGCTCGAATGTGTGAAGAACAAAATCCACGACATCGCAAAGAAAAGCAAGGCGTGAAGACATCATACATGATTCAAGATTCTAGTTTTAGTCATTTGTTTTAAGTCCGGAAGCACGTTTCCCGGCATGGACAACTTTTATTTTCAATCATTCATGTAATAAGCACGATACCATGGATTTTGTGTGGATTTTTGGTCTCTCACACATACTTGTGTATGTGTAATACAGTCAGACTATACGTTTCGTACCAATAAATTTTTGCTTCCCTTCATTTGTTCTACCTTAATGTTTTTTGCTGCTGTGTTCATTCTTTTCTTCCATGGAAGAGTAATTCATTTCCTTTTTACTTTTGCATATTTTTTTGATTTGATTTGGCATTATTCAACAATAAGAAAAAAATGATAAATTCCTTTTTGTTTGCCTTAGAATAAACCTCGGCTGTCGTGCCATCCGGTGTGGGATCCCGCGCCCGAGATAATGACAGATCCGGTCCCCACGCGGGCGACCCAGTCGATGAGCGCCAGTTGGCGCGGGGCGACGCGCCAGGTCTAGACCCGCCCGACCGCTCGGTGGAGACAGCCCGCGTGTCGGGCACAGACGGGCCACCCATGGATCCTGCGGTTGGTGGAGTAGGCAGATCCGCCTGGGATCCCGTGCGCATGATTGCCGCTGGATCTCTCGGGATCGGCGTCCGCAGGTGGATCTTCCTCATGTCTTGCGCCAGACTTCCTTGGCGTTATCTGTTGCTTCAAATCACGCTGCATGGTTCTTTTTTGCTACATTTTTGTTAGCCTTTTCCTTTTCTACATCATGAAGATCAGGATCAGTAGCACCATCAATCACATGATCAACTACTCTTTCGCCCCCTTGATCAGTACGATTTAGAGCTCCGGTGGGGGCAAAAGAATTCCAGTGCTTAGCCGAGAACCCGCATTAGGATGCAGGTCAAACAATAGCAAACTATTTCGAAAGTGATATAATTTATTGGTTAATATAATATACTTAGACCTTACACAAATGAACTGGCCACAATGCAGATAGGACTTGATCATTCAGTTCAACAATAAACCACAAAACATACTTAAAATTCATAACAAATCTCCTTCAGCTTCTTGATCTTATCAACGTACCCATGTTTTTGTTTGAGAAAATCTGCAATAATATACTCCAGTTTTTTCTTCTCTTGCTTCAACCGGTCCCTCTCTCTCATCACTTGGTCTCTCTCTAGCACCACCCGGTCCCGGTCTTTCTCAGCCTTTACCCTCAGGACCTGATGTAGATTGGCACAACCATGGTCTGCCATCTTATTCTTCTCCAACTCCTCTTTGAGATCGCTAAGTGACAATCTTGCATTGCCCAACTGCATGAGACCATCCTCCTTATCGGCCACCAGTTTAGCAAAGTCCATTTTGAAAAATCTCATCTCTTCCTCCGTCCTCCTCTTTTCTCCAATTAACATGCATTTGTCTTCAGCATTCTTAATATTCCGTCTCAACTTCTCGTCATACATGCTCCACAGTTCTCTCAGGCAGAACTTCATAGCCACTGACCACTCCGGGTCTACCCATTCCACATAGTTACATTTCACTTCTTCCTACATTATGAAAAAATATGGTCTCAATCATATATGCACAAATGCAATACAATTACATGCAATGCACTAAAAATATGGTCTCAATCATATAAACACAAAATGTAGCATGCATTGATATACAAAACATAAATACAAGTATATGCTATTAGGCCCCAATTAACTACAAGTATATGCTATTATATGCTAAAACAAATATTAGACCATGAAAAAGACAACATAAATACGGAATTTGTAAATGCACAAATTAATTTAAATTGTATGCAATTTTTGGCAGATCAATGGATTACCGTGAAGTAAGTCGAGCACGAGGTAATGTAAACATATATTTATAGTACGGAACAACATGCCTTCTGACCACAGGCAAGAAAACGTCTGCCAGTGTCCAAGGAATCAAAAGCAACTAGCCTGACGCAAGGTTCTCGATGCAGACAACGAGAAGGCAGATCGTGAGCAATGCCACTCCATTCATAGCACGGGATAGTCGTAGGAAGCTAAACGAAACAACAGAGATAATGCACAAATCAACGCCTTGCGTTAAATACCGGAAATGAAGAACCCTAACCCTAAGCCTAGCACTATCTGGAGATTATATAGTAGGAGCGTACCTGCAGGCTAGTCACGGATTCGCCATCTGAAGAAGAGCTCGACTCGTCGCTCCACGAAACCATGGCGTAACGTGACCGTCGGCAAGACGTGGATCGGTGGCGGCGGCGGCGGCGGTCGCAGTGGATAGATAGAACGCGTGTGGAGATCGCAAGGGAAGAACCGCCCCGACCAGGTGGCTAGCGCGGCCCATTTAAACGGGCTGTAATCAAAATAAATATTGTTAAATGGGCTCGGCAACGGGAGCGGCCGTGTGTCGCGCCGTCTAACGGCATCCGTCACCCCCCTTCCACGTCATCGCGACAAGCGGCCCGAGTTACACTACAAGCCCTAAAATGGTGGGTTTTTCTTTTCTTTATGAGGTAAAAATGGTGGGTTTTTGGTACGAAGCCTATACTATAGACCTGAGCTGGTATCTTCCATATCTAAATGGTGCTGAACCAAAGGAGTGAAAAAAAATTAATTATTACCACACATAATTACATCTTCTATATCTAAACAACTAGCCACCACTAACCTATTTCTCTTAACATGCAAGTTTGCCACCTCGTCATTCAACATGTATGGAGAAAGGTCCACTACAACATGCAAACAAAAGATTCCCGCAACAACATATACATGTTACATGTAACCATTTCTCTATGAATATATTGCAAAATATTCCCGCAACAACATGCCGGGTATCGTCTAGTTTTCTAATATAATATAATTTGAGTGGACAACACAAAAGATGACATCATTACAATGGCTAAAATGCTATCCATTTTCCATGATTAAATTCCCTAGTGACCGCCTCCTGTTTAGTCCATATATGCTACAAGCACTATCTCAAGGTACTGGCCTCTTGCAATATTATATATCATGTATCATGTATGCAGTAACACATTGTAAACACCTCACTATTAGATCACTGGATTCATCCTAACATAACTCTAGCAACTGTTCTACTCTTCTTCGCCCACCACGCTTCTGCACACGATAACATGATAAGTTAATGAATGACAAATTAAAAACAATTATAACCTACAATGCGTACAAAAACTTACTTCTTATTTAGTTTGCATTTCTTGCTGCGTTTAGTGTGCCCTAGCAATTTGCATGCACCGCACCTGATTCTGATCTCGTCGTACGAAAGTGGCCTACCATTTTTCGACATAGGGCAGTTCTCATCTACCTTAGTTGCACCTTTCGTTGATACTTTAATAGGATCTTGAACTTCAACTATGTTGCCTTCACCATCGTCTACATATTCAATTGCACAAGTACTAAGATCAGCCGTTTTCTTACTCAAATTTTCCTTTAGCTGATCATACTCATGGCTCTTAGCTATCACGGTCTTCAAACTCTCCTGTAACTGATCCCATAAAGCTGGGTGTTTGCATGCTGCATGCATAGCTTTTGAAGCCAACACACTGACCTGGCTATATTTCATTCTTTCAGCTGCTCCAGTCCATCCAAATCCCAACAGATCACTTGTGTGCCTCGCGGGCAGTCCCAACCTTGCGTCTTTCGTGAACCGCACAAGAACTAAACACTTTGGTATTTCAGATATATTCAAGTACTTCAGTACATGGAATATGTGCTTGCAAGGTAGACCCTTTCGGATCATTCTTCTGCAGCTGCACCTTATAGTTTCTGCGGAATTTACTGGAGTGTACTCCACCCAAAAACGGCTCTTCCGGTTATTCTTCCAGGCCACGATGTACTGCTGTGATCCGTCTCCAAGCTTTATTTCTACAATCTCCATGCCGCCAATTTTCCTAAGATCAGCTTGCAACATATAGAAGTTTGCTGGAGTGAAGACGTGAGAAGCAGCTATCTCAAGTTCCCCCGAGCTATTAACTGCCACCGGTACACGCTGTGAGGCCGTGCAATCATCTCGTGCCTCATTCTCACGGATACGTACAACGGCATTCTCATAGTGCAAAATCATATCCACCAGGGTCATTTCACCGTCTAGGTGGAGGTGAAGGCATGAGTTTAGACTTTCACTCCTCTGGTTGCTTTTCATGCCAAGCCAAAAACCCTCTGTCAGATAAGCCGTGGCCCACAGTCTCCTCTTCTTATACATCCGTCTCAACCATGTTACTGTTTTTTCCGACTGCCATCTTTTGGAAAATGCGTGCCATCTGTCCTCAAACGTGGCCGTGGACGTGCTGTAGTACATAAGAGTTCGGAACTCCTTCAAGGACTTGTGACTGAGGTGAATCTTCATATTTTTTCTATATGCCACGTACATATACGGTGCCACACGTCTGGCAAGACTTGGCGAATTGCCTTGATCATCGCAGCGTCGGCGTCCGTGATAACACTCTTCGGCATCTTTTGACACATGGACCTCAAAAAAGTCTCCAGCAGCCACACATATGTCTCTTCGGTCTCGTCCAAAACTATGGCACAAGCAAAAACAGTGGTCTTCCGGTGATGGTTAAGACCAACAAAGGGTATGAATGGCATACCATACCGGTTCATCTTGTACGTGCTCTCAAATACAAGCACGTCGCCGAAGTCCTCATAGTCATGATGAGACTGGGAGTCACACCAGAACATCCTATTCATATGTCCTTTCTTGTCTAGCTTGTACTCGAAAAAGAAGTTAGGATCCCTCTGTTTCCTACTGGCCATGATGCCTATGACTGTGGCAGCATCACCTTTTGAAAGCAGCTTCCTCTTCTCCCTGGCACAAAGGTTGTATATTTCACGCCTGGTAAAACCAACACCGTCATACCATACATGTTTGCTGATGAACGAATCCATCATGTCGTGAATTCTAATCCCTGCAGCTCCCATGGACAGTATCTCAGCTCTCTGGTACTCTTTGATTTTTCTGTGGGACCAAAGAAAAGGTACCTCGTCCGGTCCTGCCAAGATATGGCTATGCTTGTCCTCAAAACTATCAACATACCAAACCCCATGCTTTTGGTCAAGCTTCATGGTCAGGTGCGCTTCGCAGTGGCAGCGTGTCTCGGGTCTGAGCCTATGGCTGTGTCCTTCCTCGGTTAGCAACCTGCTATCACGTTTTCCTTGTCTGGAACAAACAAACCGCCTATAACGCATATGACGTGACTCGGTTTTGGTATACCTGACCCTATTCTTTCTAATGCTGAAACCATTTTCTCTAGCATAGCTGTTGTAGAAATCATACGCAGCCTCATGAGACGTAGAAGTCTTTTGTATTATCTGCATGAACATATCCCTCTTATCATCTGCACTAGCAGTATCTTGGACATTCTTTTTCCCCTCAACTTCTGTCACCTAGACAATCATAACATAGCCATGAAAACAGTTTTCTATGGTATAACATTACTTCCATACAACATTCATCACATACATACCTCACTCATGATGACCGACGATTGCGACTCCCCAGAATCAGGTGCAGCTAATGATTCGACATCAAGGCCTGTCTCCGCGTCGGATTCACCGTAATAGTCGTACGCATTATGACATTCGGAAATGAGCTGAAAAATATAACACAAATACATAAGTACTTATAATATAATATTCCTGGATTTATTCAACTTGCATGAATGCCAACAAAAAATTCCACTTCCATACCTGACTAATGTAATCCTCATTCGAGATCTCCGAGTTGTTTTCCTCACCATCATCATGCTCATTGTTTTCCTGACCACCATCATGTTCATCCATCTATAAATTTTCAAAATATAATATTGTCGGATGCCACCAAAAAATTACAACATGATAATGCGACTCATATTAAGATCTTCCAATACGTTCCCATTCTCTGACCTATCTCCACGATCTGAATTTTCATCATCTGACCAATCTTCTATCCAGTCTTTCATCACTTCTCCAAACTCCATGTCATACATCATATCAGTTAACTCATCGTCCGCCATTTCCTACAACAATTAATATGTATCATCGCATGTGCAAACATTATCAATGCTGACATATACAACACCTAGCGCACGATCAAGTGTGTTAAATAAACTACCCCAACCGGAGAGCGCCCCAACTGAGGGTGTTCAGATCGTGCACACAACCGACGCCAACGACCTCTGATCAGCCATGGATCCTCCCCCTCTCCACACCGAGCGGCGTTAAGGTACGTCCCACGAATCCAGTACGTGATCACTTTGGATCACGAGAAGCTGCACTACCCGTGATAACATGCGCCGCCGGATTCCTAGCCCACGGCACCAGTCGTGATTACTTTGGATCGCCGGATACCTAGTTAAGCCGCCGCATCAAATAACGGATCCGTCGTGCACACAACCGACGGCAACCGACACTAGGTTAACCCTAGAAAGAAGAAACCCACTTTAGCCCGCGTGATCACTTTGTATATCACGACGAGCAACACTACCAGAACAAGATCTGCGATGGCCTGGACCGCCAGAAAGCTAGGTTACCCGCCCCGCTAGGTTAACCACTACGACGAAAACAGCGGCAGTTCGTTTGATGCTGCCGCGAGCGAGACAAACGTGGGGAAACGAGATGCGGTACCTGCGAGTGCTAGAGGTTGACAACGGTGCCGCGCGCGCTCTCGAACGAGATCGCCTGCGATAAGATCGCCGCTGCCGATATTCCTAAAGAACCTCACCAGAATGATGGAGGAGCTGCGTGAATGATGGAGTTGCGTGATTGATTGAGCTGCGTGATTGATGGATCGGCCGTCGGCAGGTCCTACCTGGTCGTGGGGTCGTGTCATCCTTTTTTTTCGGGATGTCACCGTATACATACGTATGGGTCATACGGGTTATACGGGGCTTAGATATGGGCTACGGGGCTTGGATATGGGTAGGGGCGGGCCGGAGAAAAAAATAGATGGGGGGGGGGGGGTCAAGAATACCCCTAGAAAATTGAGTTAGGGGGGTGCACTGGAGCAAGGCTCTGTTGTGTGATGTATGTTGGTACGCTGCAAGCAGGACATTCTAGACTCCATATGTTTGCTTGCTTGATTGCTTACTTCTGGGTGCCTAGTTTCCTTGCATAGGTAACAAGCTAGTGTGCTATGTACATAGGTATTGGCTAGTCAAAGAGTTCAATTCCCCCAAATATTGTATTTACAACGAATTGGAGAGGCACTTGCTTATATTAAAAGCTGGTTGGTGACCAAGATCTTGGATGCAGATTGTACCCGTGATATATAGGCCTAACCTTTTTCACCTTTTTCACGCAGGATTCTGCATAATCAAGATTCTTGAAAATTCCCATAGAAGCTGAACAGAATCTCGCATATCCATTACTTATATTAAATCATGAGAAAGCTACCAGCTTAGCTAACACCACTGTTAATGAACCGACATATAAGTACACCAATAAAGCTCTCCGTGAAGATCGTTAAACAAAAACAGAACAAAAATCGCAAAGCGGGATCTACCCGGAAAAGGTAAGATCAGGCCCCATTCCTTCTAATTAAGTCCGTCAGTGGATCATGACACAGTGCTTAATTAATCAGCCGATTAAAGCAGGTACGTGATCGACCCCGGTAATGCTCTGTGATGCGTGGTTGGTGCAAGACATTTTGGTAGGCCATCTGCATTTTTGTTTGCTTTCTTTGCTTACATTACATACGGTGTTTTGGCTTTGCATGGACGAGCATTCCTGGCCAGCTGATGAAATCGGCCAATTAATAGGATCACGATGAGCACTCGAGCACAGTGAGGTTGGTGAGGATCGATCCGCGCACGTTCATGGCCCCCGGTTTCTGGCTCCTTTCTTGTAAGTTAACACATACACATCACTGGTTAGGACCATATGGTTGGGGTACTATGATATTATAATGGCAACTAGGATGCCACCGATGCTGTTGCCAAAAATTATGTTGCAGTTAACTAGGGCTGTCTTCGACCGACACACCCCCTGGCTGAATTTTCACGTTGCTTACACGGTCACACCAGCACTTCATAATGATTGCTCGTATATGTGTAACACGTATGTGTTTAGTGTTGAAAGTAAGTAAAGGCATCTTCAACATGGACCTCTAAAATGGCCACCGTATTTGTCACGGACCAGTCCTGACAGGTGTCAGGACGCTGATATCGAAGTCGGTCATTCAAAGCTAGCCGCAAACATCCGGTCATATTTAATGAAAATTTAAACAAACTAGACAACATTCATTTAAACTTAGATGTTTTTTTACATAAAACCAGATGATTTTCATCTAAATTGGAGCACATTCGTTATATTTTTAATATATTCAACTAAACTATAGCCGACTAGGTAAAAATGAATGGATATACCTCCATGCCTCTGGCAAGACTGAGAAATATGTTCAAGAAAACCAAAGCGGTTCTTGGCAGTCTGCAGGACCGACCATTGGTTGGAGCGCAGCGTCCGACGCCTCAAGGCCTCCTCCACCTCCTGGCGAAGATGGACCAATTGGGCCTTTGAGATCGAGGTAGATACATCAGGAGGTTGTAACGAGGTCAGAGTCGCGCCTACTACAGCTGTGGCAGCAGGGGGAGTGGCGTCCCGAGTAGCCGCCTTGGATGGCAAGGTCTCTGGAGTCTTTCGTGGATGTGCGAAACAATATTCGAAGACCTTGTGGTAGATGATGACATATTGTGTGATCATGCACAACATGATCGTAGAGGATAAGGTTGAGGACGCTGTCGTATGTCTCGAATCTGAGAACATGAGTGATCCTATCAAACTTCGAGACTAGAATCCAGCCATATTTGATGAGTTTGTTTAAATGCATCAACAAATTCGGCATCGAGCAACTCATAAGCAGTTGAAGGAAGAGCTGATTAAGTATCTGTGGGCAGTTAAAGGAGACAACATTGTTGGAGTGTAATATTCAAATTAGAACTACTACTGCATTTGAACATTTTTTAGCTAAACTAAAACTAGATATGCGACTATTTTGAGCATGCAGATGTATGCGGACTTCAAAAAAATTGTGGGAAGATGTATGCGGATAGCTTTCGATGGCCAGCTCCCACATCAATGAGCGCGGACTGGTCTCTCGGTCCGCGGACAGATATGGTGTCCAGTTTACGGGTTAGTGTTGGAGATGCCCTAATAATCACAGACTCCAGAACAACAATTATAATACTCTAGCTCTATTAATAAATTATTAGGTAATAGTAATTTCTTATTGTTTTCAAGGTGCATTATAGTATGTTTTTGACCTAATTTTATGTTCTAAGAATTTACTCGTTGAACACCCACTAAGAGAGTAGCATTCATCCTAGACTAGAAGGGTTGGACGTGCTTTGTTGCATCGTTGGTGCTGTTGGGTTTTTATAGAAAAAGATACCCCCGTGTTTCAAAATATAAAGTGTATTAGTTTTTTCAAAAAGGAAAACCTTTATAAGTTTGACCAAATTCATATAAAAATATATTAATAACCATAATATCAAATTGGTATCATTATATTAATCATGAAATGAATTTTCATATTTTATTTATATAGAATTGTGGATGCTCGATATTTCTGGCTCTGAACTGGCCACATTAAATAAATTTGACTTAAAAAACAAATACACCTTATATTTCGAAACCGAGGGAGTATTTGGTTTGACGAGTGAGGGAGATGATGGAGTGTGTTTTTTATTTTATTTATAATGCGGTATTTTGGTCGACCTTTCGCGGTGTGATTTTGTGTTATTTTCTAATTGAAAGTGCTAGTTATCGACTAGAAGGAGTGAATAGACGATTTTTATGAAAGTCTTCAAAACACGGGGGCTTTGAAGACAAACAGTAGCAATGAGCCTATAAATATGCAGCGGAAGGTTGATAACCCACAAGTATAGGGAATCGCAACAGTTTTTGATAAGTAAGAGTGTCGAACCTAACGAGGAGCTAAAGGCAGAACAAATATTCCCTCAAGTACTATCGACCACCGATACAACTCTAAGCACGCTTGATGTTCGCTTTACCTAGAACAAGTATGAAACTAGAAGTACTTTGTAGGTGTTGTTGGATAGGTTTGCAAGATAATAAAGATTACGTAAATAAAGAGTAGGGGTTTTTGTAAGTAAGGAAGCAATAAAGTAAATATAGCGAGTGTGAAAAAGTGGTGGTAGGAGTTGCGAAATTGCCCCCAAGCAATTGACTACTTTACTAGACCGATAGCAAGTATTATGTGGAAGAGACCACTGCTAGCATGTCATCCTTGACTTGGAATTCTATGCATTTATGATTGGAACTATTAGCAAGCGTCCGCAACTACTAACGTTCATTAAGGTAAAACTCAACCATAGCATTAAGATATATTGGTCCCCTTCAATCCCGTATGCATCAATTTCTATGCTAGGTTGAAGCTTCTGTCACTCTTGCCCTCCAATACATAGTCCTATCAACATACAACTAACCCTATGGTGTGATTCACGCGCACGCTCATATGATGGGCACCAAAGGACAACAACATAACCACAAGCAAATTAAATCAATCATAGCAATTCATCAACCACCGATAGGACAACGAAAATCTACTCAGACATCATAGGATGGCAACACATAATTGGATAATAATATGAAGCATAAAGCACCATGTTCAAGTAGGGGGTACAGCAAGTTGCGGGAGAGTGGACCGCTGTAGATAGAGGGGGGGAAGGTGATGGAGATGTTGGTGAAGATGGCAGAGGTGTTGGTGTAGATCACGGTGATGATGATGATGGCCACGGTAGCGTTCCAGCGCCACCGGAAGAGAAGGGGAGAGGGGGCCACTTCGTTTTCTTCTTCCTTGACCTCCTCCCTAGATGGGAGAAGGGTTTCCCCTCTGGTCCTTGGCCTCCATGACATGGTAGGAGTGAGAGCCCCTCCGAGATTGGATCTGTCTCTCTGTCTCTCTTCGTTTCTGCGCTTTGTTTTGCTGCCCTTTCACCATTTCGTATATATATGGAGATCCGTAACTTCGATTGGACTGAAATCTTCGCCGTGATTTTTTACCAAAAATTAGCTTTCTTGCGGCCTAAGAAGGGCATCAACCGCCTTACGGGTGGCCCACGAGGCTCAGGGGCGCGCCCCCTGCCTCGTGGCCACCTCGGGCACCGTCTCACGTGGATTTTTCTTCCAGAATTTTCCAAATATTCCAAAAATAAGCTCCGTCCGTTTTTATCCCGTTTGGATTCCGTTTGATATGGATATTTTGCGAAACATAAAACATGCAACAAACAAGAACTGGCACTGGGCACTGGATCAATATGTTAGCCCAAAAATAGTATAAAAAGTTGTCAAAGGTATATGAAAGTTGTATAATATTGGCATGGAACAATAAAAAATTATAGATACGATGGATACGTATCAGCATCCCCAAGCTTAATTCCTGCTCGTCCTCAAGTAGGTAAATGATAAAAAAGATAATTTTTGATGTGGAATGCTACCTAGCATAATCTTGATCATGTATCTAATCATGGCATGAATATTAAGATACGAGTGATTCAAAGCAATAGTCTATCATTTGACATAAGAACAATAATACTTCAAGCCCCACTAATAAAGCAATCATGTCTTTTCGAAATAACAAGGTCAAAGAAAGCTATCCCTACAAAATCATATAGTCTGGCTATGCTCCATCTTCACCACACCAAATATTCACATCATGCACAACCCCGATGACAAGCCGAGCAATTGGTTCATACTTTTTAACGCGCTTCAGCATTTTCAACCCTCACGCAGTACATAAGCGTGAGCCATGGATATAACACTATAGGTGGATGTAACGCCCGGATAATCGTGCTACAGTAATCCAACGCTAATCGTGCCACATCACCACGGTTACTATTGATAATCTACCGTTAGTCCAAAACCGAGTCAAATTCAAAAATTAAAATAAAGTTAGATTATAAAAGTTAAAAAAGTTAAAAAAATGTTCGGGCAGTGCCATAATTTACATATTTAATTATGGTGTAATAAATATATTTTTATAAAGTGCCTAAGTGCTTTAAACTAAATAAAACAGAAAGAAGAAATAAATAAAAGACAAAGGGAAAAGACAAAAAAAGAGAAACCCCCTGCCCCCGGGCCTCGGCCCAGCAGGCCGGCCCATTCGGCCACAGACCCAGCCGGCCGAACCCACCCCCCCCACTCACTTAACCCCCCTGAAACCCTAACCGTCCACCCTGTCGCCCCACTCGCCCCCCACTCCCCTTGACTGGATCTGGCTCGGGGCAAACCCCCGATCCCATCGGCCGTCGCCGCGACGACCTCGCCGCCCCGCCCTAGGATGCCACCGCCCGGAGCCCGCGCCACCCCGCCTGCCTGCTTCTCCTCCACTACGTCGCCTTCGTCCCCGTCGACCACCCCGAGCCCCACTGTCCATCCCCTACCGGCAATGTGAGCCCCGCCGCCGCACTCGTCTCCTCGCTCCCTCCCTCTCCCCCGCTGCACCCTCGCGCGCCGCTAGCCGCAGCCACGACGCCTGCGCGCGCGCCTGCACCGCCCCGCACTGCTCCCCCCCGCGCTCACCACGTCGGCGGCCGCGCCCCTTCTCTCTCTCCCTCGCTCGTGACCGCGCTGGCCTCACCGTGCGCCGCATGTGCCCCGCCTCGCCCCTCTCTGCCGCCCCACGCCGTGGCCCCGTACTCGTCGTCGCACCCTCACCAGTGCGCCTCGCGCGCACAGCGCTCGCCGCACGCCTCGACCCACCGCTGCACTGCTGCCTGCCGCCGTCCGCAAGCACGCCGCACCCGCCGGCGGTAGCCCGTCCCCGCACGCCTCCTCCCCCTCCCCCGCGCGCCCGTCCCTTGAGCCCATGGTCGCAGCCACCTGTCGCTGCCCCTGGCGCGCCCTAAGCCGCCCCTGCTCGCGGTGCTCCTCGCGTCGCGCCTGCCGAGCTGCTGCGCCGCCGCTCGCCCACTCCCGCACGTCGACCCGTTCCCCCACCTCTGGTCGGGCGAGCCCGCCGCGCCATGGCCTCGCCCCTCTGCACCACCGCGGCCTCGCCCCGCTTCGGTCGTGGCCACCGCCCCTTGCTGCTCCGGCGCCCCGCGCGCCTCTGGGCGTGCGCCCACTCGGGCAGCGCCCGCACCCGAACGCCCGATCCGGTATGGCCCTCCGGGCCAATGACAGTGGGGGCCCATGCCCCCCAGAACGTTAAAAAAAGAGGTTTATAAAAAATTAAAATAAATAATAAATAAAATTAATAATTAATTAATTAACTAAATTAATTAATTAAAGAATTATTTAACTTAATTAATCTTGCTATGATTAACCTAATCACTAATTAAACTAATTAAACATTAATTAATTTGTTTAATTAAAATGTGTCACTGACCAGTGGGACCCACTAGTCAGGTTGACAAGTCAACCCCTGTTGACCGCTGACGTCAGCATGACATCATGCTGATGTCATTAATCCATTTTCGAATTAATTTAAATAATTAATTAAATTTCTGAAATTAATAAAATCTTTAGAAAATCATATCTTTTAATCCATAACTCGGATTAAATTATTTTCAACATGAAAGTTGCTCAGAACGACGAGATGAATCCGGATACGCAGCCCGTTCGTCCGCCACGCATTCCTAACATAGCGAACACGCAACTTTCCCCCTCCGGCTCCTCTGTCCAAAAACGCAAAACACCGGGGATATTTTCCCGTATGTTTCCCCCTTCACCGGTACCACCTCATACCGCGTTAGGGCACACCTAGCATCACGCTTTGTCATGTCATGCATCGTCATGCATCTGTTTGCTTAATATTTATTGTTTCTTCCCCCTCTTCTCTCACTAGACACCAAGACCGACGCCGCTGCTACCCAGTACGACTACGGTGTTGACGACCCCTCTCTCTTGCCAGAGCAACCAGGCAAGCCCCCCCCTTGATCACCAGATATCGCCTACTCTCCTCTATACTGCTTGCATTAGAGTAGTGTATCATGTTACTGCTTTCCGTTAATCCTATCCTGATGCATAGCCTGTCCTTGCTACTACTATTGTTACCTTTACCTGCAATACTAATGCTTAGTATAGGATGCTAGTTTATCATTAGTGGCCCTACATTCTTGTCCCTATGCCATGCTATACTATCGGGCCGTGATCACTTGGGAGGTGATCACGGGTATATACTATATACTTTATACATGATACATGTGGTGACTAAAGTCGGGTTGGCTCGTGGAGCACCCGCGAGTGATTAACGGATTGGGGGCTGAAAGGACCTTTGTCCCAACGACCCTCTGTGTGGATCTTTGTGGCGAAGCGACAGGGCAGGTTGAGACCACCTAGGAGAGAGGTGGGCCTGGCCCTGGTCGGCGTTCGCGGTTATTTCAAGATAACACGTTTAACGAGATCTTGGTATTTGATCTGAGTCTGGCCACTGGCCTATACGCACTAACCATCTACGCGGGGACAGTTATGGGCACTCGATGTCGCGGTATCAGCCGAAGCCTTCGTGACGTCAGCGACTGAGCGGCGCGCGCCGGATTGGACTGGAACGCCTGCTAGGCTAGGTCTGCTTCCGGCCGCCCTCGCAACGTGCAGGTGTGCAATGGGCGATGGGCCCAGACCCCTGCGCCATAGGATTTAGACCGGGGTGCTGACCTCTCTGATGTGCCTAGGTAGGGCTGCGACGTGTTGATCTTCCGAGGCCGGGCATGACCCAGAAAAGTGTGTCTGGACAAAGGGGATCAAGCGTGTTGGGAAATGTGGTGCACCCCTGCAGGGAAGTTAATGTATTCGAATAGCCGTGATCTTCGGTAACAGGACGACTTGGAGTTGTACCTTGACCTTATGACAACTAGAACCGGATACTTAATAAAACACACCCTTCCAAGTGCCAGATACAACCGGTGATCGCTCTCTAACAGGGCGACGAGGAGAGGATCGCCGGCTAGGATTATGCTATGCGATGCTACTTGGAGGACTTCAGTCTATTATCTTCTACATGCTGCAAGACGGAGGCTGCCAGAAGCGTAGTCTTCGACAGGATTAGCTATCCCCCTCTTATTCTAGCATTCTGTAGTTCAGTCCACCGATATGGCCCCTTTACACAAATAACCATGCATATGTAGTGTAGCTCCTTGCTTGCGAGTACTTTGGATGAGTACTCACGGTTGGTTTTCTCTCCCTTTTCCCCCTTTCCCTTCTACCTGGTTGTCACAACCAGATGTTGGAGCCCAGAAGAATCCAGATGCCACCGTCGACGACGACTACTACTACTACTCGGGAGGTGCCTACTACTACGTACAGCCCGCTAACGACGACCAGGAGTAGTTTAGGTGGATCCCAGGCAGGAGGCCTGCGCCTCTTTCGATCTGTATCTCAGTTTGTGCTAGCCTTCTTAAGGCAAACTTGTTTAACTTATGTCTGTACTCAGATATTGTTGCTTCCGCTGACTCGTCTATGATCGAGCTCTTGTATTCGAGCCTTCGAGGCCCCTGGCTTGTAATATGATGCTTGTATGACTTATTTTATTTGTAGAGTTGTGTTGTGATATCTTCCCGTAAGTCCCTGATCTTGATCGTACACGTTTGCGTGTATGATTAGTGTACGATCAAATCGGGGGCGTCACAGTGGAATAGAATGGTGGTTGTGGAGAAGACAAAAAAGAGAAGATAATCTCACATCAGCTAGGCATATCAACGGGCTATGGAGATGCCCATCAATAGATATCAATGTGAGTGAGTAGGGATTGCCATGCAACGGATGCAATAGAGCTATAAGTGTATGAAAGCTCCAACTGAAACTAAGTGGGTGTGCATCCAACTTGCTTGCTCATCAAGACCTCGGGCATTTGAGGAAGCCTATCATCGGAGTATACAAGCCAAGTTCTATAATGAAAATTTCCACTAGTATATGAAAGTGATAACTCAAGAGACTCTCTATATGAAGAACATGGTGCTACTCTGAAGCACAAGTGTGGTAAAAGGATAGTAACATTGCCTCTTCTCTCCTTTTCTCTTTTTTATCTTCTTCTTTTTTATTTTTTTATTTTTTGGTGGGATTCTTTGCCCTTTTTTTATTTGGGCTTCTTTGGCCTGTTTAATTTTTTTGTAAAGTCCAGAGTCTCATCCCGACTTATGGGGGAATCATAGTCTCCATCATCCTTTCCTCACTGGGGCAATGCTCTAATAATGAAGATCATCACACTTTTATTTACTTATAAATCAATATTACAAGTGAGTGTCTAGAACAAAGTATGACTCAATATGGATGCTTCCGGAGGTGTACCGGGATGTGCAATGATCTAGCGCAGCAAAGATATCAAAAAACGGGCAAGCCATAAAAATATCATGCTAGCTATCTTACGATCATGCAAAGCAACATGACAATGAATGCTCAAGTCATGTATATGATGATGATGATGGAAGTTGCATGACAATATATCTCGGAATGGCTATGGAAATGCCATAATAGGTAGGTATGGTGGCTGTTTTGAGGAAGGTATATGGTGGGTTAATGGTATCGGCGAAAGTTGCGCGATACTAGAGAGGCTAGAAATGATGGAAGGGTGAGAGTGCGTATAATCCATGGACTCAACATTAGTCATAGAGAACTCACATACTTATTGCAAAAGTTTATTAGCCCTCGAAGCAAAGTACTACTACGCATGCCCCTAGGGGGATATATTGGTAGGAAAAGACCATCGCTCGTCCCCGACCGCCACTCATAAGGAAGACAATCAATAAATACCTCATGCTCCGACTTCGTTACATAACGGTTCACCATACGTGCATGCTACGGGAATCACAAACCTCAACACAAGTATTTCTACTAATCCACAACTACCCACTAGCATGACTCTAATATCACCATCTTTATATCGCAAAACTATTGCAAGGAATCAAACATATCATATTCAGTGATCTAAAAGTTTTATGTAGGATTTATGACTAACCATGTGGATGACCAATTCCTGTCATCTCCCTAAATAGATATAAGTGAAGCAAGAGAGTTTAATTCTTTCTACAAAAGATATGCCCACGCTCTAACAAATCTAAGTGAAGCAAAAGAGCATTCTACAAATGGCGGTTGTCTAAGTGAAGAGAAATAGGCAATCCAAACTTCAAATCATATAAGTGAAGCACATGAAGCATTCTATAAAGCCATACTCAAAAGATATAAGTGAAGTGCAAAGACCATTCTATAAATCAAGCAAGGACTACCTCATACCAGCATGGTGCATAAAAGAAAAATGAAAACTAAATGCAAAAGACGCTCCAAGATTGCACATATCGCATGAACGAAACGAATCCGAAAACATACCGATACTTGTTGAAGAAAGAGGGGATTCCTACCGGGGCATCCCCAAGCTTAGACACTTGAGTCTCCTTGAATATTTACTTGGGGTTCCTCGGGCATCCCCAAGCTTGAGCTCTTGCCTCTCTTCCTTCTTCTCACATCGAGACCTACTCGATCATCGAACACTTCATCCACACAAAACTTCAACAGAAAACTCGGTAAGATCCGTTATTATAATAAAGCAAATCACTACTCTAAGTACTGTTGCAAACCAATTAATATTTTGTTTTTGCATTGTGTCTACTGTAATATAACTTTTTCATGGCTTAATCCACTAATATAAATTGATAGTTTCATCAAAACAAGCAAACTATGCATCAAAAACAGAATCTGTCTAAAACAAAAGAGTCTGTAATAATCTGAACATTCACCATACTTCTGATACTTGAAAAATTCTGCCAAAATTAGGAAAAATAAACAATTTGTATATAAATACAGTGCAAAAAGAATCAGAACTACTTGATGTTCCAGCTAAAAATGTAAAATCATGCACTACACTCAAAGTTTCTGTCCTACACCGTACAAACCAACAAGCAAAGTAAACATCCTAAAGGCAAAGCTTGGCACATTATTTTTATAATACAATGGAATTGTACAAGGAGCTAATCATGCAAAAACGACATCTAACTCTCTTCCTATGCATCGGCATGTCATAATAGAACAATTCATGCACACAAAGTAAAGGCCAATGCATAGTATAAACAGTTTTTGCAATTTTATCGTGTGGGAAACATAGAGAGGTGGAGATATAGTTCCTCTCTCATAATAATTGCAAGTAGGAGCAGCAAGCACATGCATATTATATCTATCAAAATCATAATGTGTAACGGTAAAAGGCAACCCATCAATATAATCCTTAATAAGTGCAAACTTCTCCGATATAGTGTAGTCAGGAGAATTCAAAAAGATAATAGGACTATCATGCGTCGGTGAAATAGCAACAATTTCATGTTTAACATAAGGAACTATAGCAAGTTCATCTCCATAAGCATAATTCATATTGGCATCTTGGCCACAAGCATAGCAAGCATCATCAAAAAGGGATATTTCAAGAGAATCAATGGGATCGTAACAATCATCATAGAAATCATCCTTCGGTAAGCACGAATGGGAATTAAACAATGTGTGAGTTGAAGAGTTACTCTCATTAGAAGGTGGGCACGGTACCTAATCCGCTCTTCCTCCTTTTGTTCTTCACTCTCCTCCTCATCTTTTTCATCCAATGAGCTCACAGTTTCATCAATTTCTTCTTCCATAGACTCCTGCAAAATATCAGTCTCTTCTTGGACAGCGGAGACTTTCTCAATAAGCGCATTAATATAGGAATTATATTCATAATTATCATAGCAATATTTTAATATAGCTAAATTTTCAGGCCTATAAACATCATCATCAAAATCTTCAAACTCTTTAAACATAGATTCAATTTCATAAGCACCCATAAAAGCAACAAATTCTTCTATTTGTTCCACATCATAGTAATCATATATACCATTAGCATAAGAAGCTAAGGTTTTATTATCACTAAATTCGCATAAAAAGGGAAGGTGTGGAGCCTCCATCCTAGAGCAACAAGTATAGTCATATCTCAAGCATAGTTGCCTAGCATACCAATTCAATATATGAATTTGATCCCATAATAGTTTCCCTTTTTGTGTCAAGCGGTAATCCCTAAAGTATTCACGTTGATCCAACGTTACTCCCATTACATAATTGAATGGGGTTTTCTCAGGATTATTAAAGTAGTACGTAATATCTTTCACATAACCAGCATCGAGAGTTTTAGGAGGTTCCCCATCTCCATGAGTAGCAAGTACACCTATTTTTTTGGTATTTCGTGTTCCATATCCATAACTAAAGATAAAGAACAACTAAGAACAACAAATAAAAATTACTCAGTGATAAAGCAAACAAGCACACACGAGAATATTCACCCCACGCAATTGCCTCCCGTCAATGGCGCCAGAAAAAGGTCTTGATAACCCACAAGTATAGGGGATCGCAACAATTTTCGATAAGTAAGAGTGTCGAACCCAACGAGGAGCTAAAGGCAGAACAAATATTCCCTCAAGTACTATCGACCACCGATACAACTCTACACACGCTTGATGTTCGTTTTACCTAGAACAAGTATGAAACTAGAAGTACTTTGTAGGTGTTGTTGGATAGGTTTGCAAGATAATAAAGATTACATAAATAAAAAGTAGGGGCTGTTGTAAGTAAGGAAGCAATAAAGTTAATATAGCGAGTGTGAAAAAGTGGTGGTAGGAGTTGCGAAATTGCCCCCAAGCAATTGACTACTTTACTAGACCGATAGCAATTATTATGTGGGAGAGGCCACTGCTAGCATGTCATCCCTGACCTGGAATTCTATGCACTTATGATTGGAACTATTAGCAAGTGTCTGCAACTACTAACATTCATTAAGGTAAAACCCAACCATAGCATTAAGATATATTGGTCCCCCTTCAATCCTGTATGCATCAATTTCTATGATAGGTTGAACCTTCTGGCACTCTTGCCCTCCAATACATAATCCTATCAACATACAACTAACCCTATGGTGTGATCCACGCGCGCGCTCATATAATGGGCACCAAAGGACAACAACATGACCACAATCATATCAATTCATCAACCACCGATAGGACAACAAAAATCTACTCAGACATCATAGGATGGCAACACATAATTGGATAATAATATGAAGCATAAAGCAACATGTTCAAGTAGAGGGTACAACGGGTTGCGGGAGAGTGGACCGTTGTAGATAGAGGGGGGAGGTGTTGGAGATGTTGGTGAAAATGGCGGAGGTGTTGGTGTAGATCGTGGTGATGATGATGGCCACGGCAGCGTTCCGGCGCCACCGGAAGAGAAGGGGAGAGGGGACCCCTTCGTCTTCTTCTTCCTTGACCTCCTCCCTAGATGGGAGAAGGGTTTCCCCTCTGGTCCTTGGCCTCCATGGCATGGGAGGGGCGAGAGCCCCTCCGAGATTGGATCTGTCTCTCTGTCTCTCTCTGTTTCTACGTTCTGTTCTGCTGCCCTTTCACCGTTTCGTATATATATGGAGATCCGTAACTCCGATTGGACTGAAACCTTTGCCATGATTTTTTACCAAAAAATAGCTTTCTTGCGGCCGAAGAAGGGCATCAACCGCCTTACGTGTGGCCCACGAGGGTCAGGGGCGCGCCTGGGTGCGCCCCCTGCCTCGTGGCCACCTCGAGCACCGTCTCACGTGGATTTTTCTTCCGGAATTTTCCAAATATTCCAAAAATAAGCTCCGTCCGTTTTTATCCCGTTTGGATTCCATTTGATATGGATATTCTGCGAAACATAAAACATGCAACAAACAGGAACTGGCACTGGGCATTGGATCAATATGTTAGTCCCAAAAATAGTATAAACAGTTGCCAAAAGTATATGAAAGTTGTATAATATTGGCATGGAACAATAAAAAATTATAGATATGACGGAGACATATCAAAGGTAGACTACACTAGACAAGCCATAGTCAAGTAAGCAATGAAGTGAAAGCACGCAGACTATCAGCAGCTAGGTAGTAGGATCAAGATGGAAGATAGTATGAAGCCAATCAACAACAGTCTTCACACAGTGAAGTCAATCATATCATGCAAGCAGGTAATGACTTCACGAAGACAAATAGTAAGTAAAGAGAGGTAAAAGATAGAACCAGTTGCTCGGTGAGGACAGGTATTTGTTGGACCAGTTCCAGTTGCTGTGACAACTGTACGTCTGGTTAGGGAGGCTGAGATTTAACTCAGAAGACCACGTCTTCACATTATTCCCCTTGAGCTAAGGACACACAGTCCTCGCCCAATCACTCTGGTAAGTCTTCAAGGTAGACTTCCAAACCTTCACATACTTCATTCACTGACGATCCACAATGACTCTTGGATGCTCAGAACGCGACGCCTAACCGGCTAGAGGATTCACAGTCCTCAAGTGTAATAAGTCTTCAGATCACGCAAACAGAAAGACTTCAGTGCTGCCTAACACTCTTTGGCTCTGGGTGTTTAGGGCTTTGTCCTCGCAAGGATTTCTCTCTCAAAGGCTTCGTGGTGGGTTGCTCTCAAAACGACAAAAGCCGTGCACTAACTCTGAGCAGTCACCAATTTATGGTGTAGGGGTGGGCTATTTATAGCCATGAGGCAACCCAAGCTGATTTGTCCGAAATGATCCTGGGTCACTAAGGAACTGACACATGTCCAACGGTCAAATTTCAAACACATGCGGTAGCTTAACTTGGGCTACAAGTAAAGCTGACTCATCCAACTCTGGATAAGATTTTCTCTCATTGTCTTCGCTCGAAGACATAGGATTTGGTTGAGCATCACTTCAGTCACTCTGACTTTGTTCACTTGGACCCGACTTAACAGTACGGTGGTTCCTATGACTCAACAAAGAAGAAAAGGAAACTACGAAACAACTATGTCTTCTCAGTCCATAGTCTTCATACGATGTCTTCTCATGTCATAGTCTTCAATGTGAAGCTCTTCACAGACCACCGTTGTCTTCATTGTCTTCACACATTTTTAGGGGTCATCTCTGGTAGGTAAACCGAATCAATGAGGGACTACTACCTGTGTTATCCTGCATTTCTCACAAACACATTAGTCCCTCAACCAAGTTTTTCGTCAATACTCCAAAACCAACTTGGGGTGGCACTAGATGCACTTACAATCTCCCCCTTTTCGGTGATTGATGACAAACTGGTTGAAGTTTTCAACAGGGATAAAAGTATGTGAAATTGTAAGGATAAGGTATTGTCTTTGTAAGTAGCAAAACGCTCCCCCTGAAGATGTGCATATAAATAATTTGTGTATGAATGCAAATGCACATGGCAGGTTTTACTTGTGGAGATCCTCTTCAGCTTATGAAGACAATTCATCATGCATGAAAGAATACAGTGAAGATAATGACATGCATAATGAAAAATGTACGTCTGCGGAATGACTTCGTGCGGAATTTATCATCGCACATGCGGAATTTATCATCGCATCACATAGTTAACAGAAAAAGGTAGCAGATGACCATTAACTTTAAGTGTTACAACTCAAAGAACTGAAAGTATCAAAAGCGAGAGTTCTAAACACTTGGAAAAAGTATAGCAACCACCCATAAGGACCCACTTGAAGACTATCAACTCATATGCTTCTCCCCCTTTTGTCAGTAAGGACCAAAAAGGTTTGAAGACATAGAGATCTACTCGTTCCCATGAGTAGGTGAGGGTGCAGGGTCGACGTTGGAGTCTGGTGGTGCAGAAGAATTTGGTGCAGTGTCGATTCGCGGCGAAGTTGTAGTTGGTGAAGTAGCATCATCTTCGTCATCGACGACTCTGGCATCGACAGTTGTCGCCGAGGAGGAGTACTCAGAGTCTTTGAGTGAGGGAGTCCGACGCAAGAGAGCGTTCCTGGGAGGAGTGGAATCAAATTTGAATCGCTCTATGAAGCCATCCTGTTGAAGATCATCTTCAGAGCTTAGCAATGTCAGACTCTTCCACGACTGCCGACAGGTTTCATGTGTGACAAAGGCATTCTTGGTGGAAAGATTTTAAATACGATTAACATCCACCAAGAGACTTTGCATCTGACGCTTGAGCCAGTCATGATGCTTATCTTGTTTCTGATGTAATGCCACGAGAAGCTCTCGGTCATTGAGAGCGTGAGATCGCTTCCGAGGCCTTTGAGCAATGGTGCTTTCAATGGCTTCAGTGGTTGCACGGCGAGGTGCAAGAGTGTTACCAGCTAGAGGATAAACACGAGTGGCAGCAAGAACTCCTTCAATGGGTTGCGTGAAGCTTTGGCGATCGACATCGTGAAGATATAGTGGCTCCTTAGCAGGTTCAGGGTAGATGGCTTCGATAGACATATCAACCTCTGGTAAGAAGACGAGATGATTGCGTGCAGAGGGATGATAGTTGACAGAAGAGTGAAGCTTGATGAGGCGCATTACCCATGAAGCATAAAACTTCAGACCAAATAGATCAGAGCCAGATGCAGCAAGTTTCCTGATGAAGAAATCTTGAGCATTGAAGCTGATGCCATTGAGGATATAGAAAACCAATGTCTTCATTGCTCCTTCAAGCTTTGCTGTAGGAGAATGTCCTTTGACAGGCCATAGAGTTCACCTGATGATATGATAAATAGTGCGGGGCAGATACTCTAGGCCTTCAACGAAGAATTCCGTTGGATATTCAGCATCGCTTGTCAGTGGCTTCATCATGCTGAGCATTTGACTCATGTTCGGCTCAGGCTTCTGAAATATGCTCTCCAAAGCATTACGATGAAGCTGACAATCAGGTTCATAGTGTTCACCTGGAGTGGGCAGGGCAGTAAGCTAAATTATATTTTGGGCTTTGGCTTCATGGTGTACATTGCCCGTCATCCACTCAAGGACCCAAATCTTCGGATCCTTGTAGTAGCCGTGTATGTGAAAAGTGGCATAGAATTGTAGAAGAAGCTCCTCATTCCAATTTTGTTTGTCGGTCACAAACTGCAGAAGGCCAGCATCTTTGAAGCAGTCTAGAGCTTCTTCCAAGCAGGGTAGGCCAGACATGGCTTCGCAGTCTAGACGCATACGAGGAAAAATGCGCCCTTAATTGTATAAGACACAAGAATAATAAATGCGCTGCTGATAGCTCCAGAACCGATCTGATGAAATGTTTGGCTGTGAATATGGGTACTTGGCACTATCAAAGAAGGTGGTGTGTGCTTTGAAGCCATTCACATTGAACGATCCTGGCGAAATCACAGTGCCTGGAAACCTTGGCAGTCTGGGATTTGGCTTCTGGACCTGAGGCCTGTGCTCCACATGATAGTCAAACTGTGGTCCGGGAGCAGGCAGAGGAACCAGAATAGGCCAGCGGACGGTGACAAGTTGACCATGATCGAATGCTTTCTCAATGGTGTGAGGCCTTGGAGGCGGTACAGGAGAAGAGGCATTGACTTGGGCTTCAAGCCGCACATTGGCTTCAGGTGCTACATGTACTTCAGGCACCATATTCATTGCAGGCGCTACATGAGCGTCAGCCATGATAACGTCATTGGCTTCAGTAGTGTTGTTGGTGGCCGCCTCAGTGTTTTCAACCTCCACTTGAGTAGCTGGAGGGTCGAGCACAGACTCGTTTTCCTCGAGAACAATTTTTTGTTGGTAGGGGGTGTGGCAACTCGCTCTTCTTCTTGACGGGGTTCTGGTTGGTCGTCGGCTGATGCATCTGAAATGTCTTCAGCAGCTTCTGCTTCGGACTCAGAGACGTTCATAGTTGGAGTGGCATTAGGAAACACTTGTCGTGTCACTGAGTTGTTTTGCACTTCTCCTTCTGGAACGCTCGGCATGGCGACCTGTGTCCTAGGGCCTTTGCGAAGCCTACGGAATGAGGGCGACGCCTTTGGAGATGGGGTGGTCTTCACCATGTAATTGTCATCATCAAGTACCAGAGTGGTAACTTGAGGAGGGGGAGTACTGGGTGTGTCTTAGCTTGGTGTGTCTTGGGGGTGATTAGCCCACGATGCATCCTGAGCAATTGGCATCAATGGACGACCAATGCTGATGAGTTCACTATTCGTGAGAACAGGCGATGATGCCAGTTGGTGCTCGATCTTAGGAAGGACTTCATCATCATCTACATTGTCGCGATGACCAATGTCTTCAGCTGTGATGGGGTCAGCAGCTGGAATGTCTTCAGCTTCAGGAGCCTCTGTGGAAGCAGGCTCATGAAGTACTAATAACCCACAAGTATAGGGGATCGCAACAGTTTTTGATAAGTAAGAGTGTCGAACCCAACAAGGAGCTAAAGGCAGAACAAATATTCCCTCAAGTTCTATCGACCACCGACACAACTCTACGCACGCTTGACGTTCGCTTTACCTAGAACAAGTATGAAACTAGAAGTACTTTGTAGGTGTTATTGGATAGATTTGCAAGATAATAAAGATTACGTAAATAAAAAGTAGGGGCTGTTTAGGTAAAGACACAACTAAGTTAGTTTTAGTAAAGAGCTTCTTGTTACGAGAAAGTTATTTGTCCCTAGGCAATCGATAACTAGACTGGTAATCATTATTGCAATTTTATATGAGGGAGCGACATAAGCTAACATACTTTCTCTACTTGGATCATATGCACTTACGATTGGAACTCTAGCAAGCATCCGCAACTACTAAAGATCATTAAGGTAAAACCCAACCATAGCATTAAAGCATCAAGTCCTCTTTATCCCATACGCAACAACCCCCTTACTCGGGTTTGTGTTTCAGTCACTCACGCAACCCACTATAAGAGAATCATGAACGTATTGCAACACCCTACAGCGGGGATCCCTCACGCTTGCGCGACACGGAGAGCACCATAGGACATCACAAATAATAAAACATGCAACTCAAACCAATCTTGATCATCAAATAGCCCATAGGACAAAACGGATCTACTCAAACATCATAGGATAGCCATACATCATTGGGAAATAATATATAGCGTTGAGCACCATGTTTAAGTAGAGATTACAGCAGGTAAGAGAGAGGTTACACCACTGCATAGAGGGAGGAAGAGTTGGTGATGATGGCGGTGAAGTTGTTGGTGAAGATTGCGGTGATGATGATGGCCACGGCAGCGTTCCAGCGCCACCGGAAGAGAAGGGGAGAGGGGCCCCTTCGTCTTCTTCTTCCTTGACCTCCTCCCTAGATGGGAGAAGGCTTTCACCTCTGGTACTTGGCCTCCATGGCGTGGGAGGGGAGAGAGCCCCTCCGAGATTGGATCTATCTCTATTTGTTTCTGCGTTCTCAGATTCTACCCTTTCACCGTTTCTTATATTCCCGGAGATCCGTAACTCTAATTGGGCAGAAATTTTAACACGATCTCTATCCAGATATTAGCTTTCTTGCGGCGAAAGAAGGGCATCAACCGCCTTACGGGATGGCCACGAGGGTCAGGGGCGCGCCTGCCCCCTGCCTCATGGCCCCATCGGGCATCGTCTCGCGTGGATTTTTCTTCCCAAAAATCATATATATTCCAAAAAAAATATCCATCAGTTTTTATCCCGTTTGGACTCCGTTTGATATGGATATTCTGTGAAATAAAAAACATGCAACAAACAGGAAAAGGCACTGGGCACTAGATCAATATGTTAGTCCCAAAAATAGTATAAAAAGTTGCCAAAAGTATATGAAAGTTGTAGAATATTGGCATGGAACAATAAAAAGTTATAAATACGACGGAGACATATCAGCATCCCCAAGCTTAATTCCTGCTCGTCCTCGAGTAGGTAAATGATAAAAAGATAATTTTTGATGTGGAATGCTACCTAGCATAATCTTGATCACATATTGAATCATGGCATGAATATTAAGATACGAGTGATTCAAAGAAATAGTCTATCATTTGACATAAAAACAATAATACTTCAAGCCTACTAATAAAGCAATCATGTCTTTTCAAAATATCATGGCCAAAGAAAGTTATCCCTACAAAATCATATAGTCTGGCTATGCTCCATCTTCAGCACACAAAATATTCACATCATGCACAACCCCGATGACAAGCTAAGCAATTATTTCATACTTTTGACGTTCTCAAACCTTTTCAACTTTCTCGCAATACATGAGCGTGAGCCATGGACATAGCACTATAGGTGGAATAGAAGGGTTGTTGTGGAGAAGACAAAAAGGAGAAGATAGTCTCACATCAACTAGGCGTATCAACGGGCTATGGAGATGCCCATCAATAGATATCAATGTGAGTGAGTAGGGATTGCCATGCAACAGATGCACTAAGAGCTATAAGTGTATGAAAGCTCAGACTGAAAACTAAGTGGGTGTGCATCCAACTTGCCAAGTTCTATAATGAAAATTTCCACTAGTATATGGAAGTGATAACTCAAGAGACTATCTATATGAAGAACATGGTGCTACTTTGAAGCACAAGTGTGGTAAAAGGATAGTAACATTGCCCTTTCTCTCTTTTTCTCTCATTGTTTTGGGGCCTTCACTTTTTTTGGCCTTTCTCTTTTTTTTTCTTTTTTCGTCCGGAGTCTCATCTCGACTTGTGGGGGAATCATAGTCTCCATCATCCTTTCCTCACTGTGACAATGCTCTAATCATCACACTTTTATTTACTTACAACTCGATATTACAACTCGATACTAGAACAAAGATGTGACTCTATATGAATGCCTCTGGCGGTGTACCGGGATGTGAATGATCTAGCGTAGCAATGACATCAAAAAATGGACAAGCCATGAAAACATCATGCTAGCTATCTTACGATCATGCAAAGCAATATGACAATGATGCTCAAGTCATGTATATGATGATGATGGAAGTTGCGTGGCAATATATCTCGAAATGGCTATGGAAATGCCATGATAGGTAGGTATGGTGGCTGTTTTGAGGAAGGTATATGGTGGGTTTAAGGTACCGGTGAAAGTTGCGCGATACTGGAGCGGCTAGCAATGATGGAAGGGTGAGAGTGCGTATAATCCATGGACTCAACATTAGTCATAAAGAACTCACATACTTATTGCAAAAATCTATTAGTCATTGAAACAAAGTACTACGCGCATGCTCCTAGGGGGATAGATTGATAGGAAAAGACCATCGCTCGTCCCGGCCGCCACTCATAAGGAAGACAATCAATAAATAAATCATGCTCTGACTTCATCTCATAACGGTTCACCATACGTGCATGCTACGGGAATCACAAACCTCAACACAAGTATTTCTACTAATCCACAACTACCCACTAGCATGACTCTAATATCACCATATTTATATCGCAAAACTATTGCAAGGAATCAAACATATCATATTCAGTGATCTACAAGTTTTATGTACGATTTTATGACTAACCATGTGAATGACCAGTTCCTGTCATCTCTCTAAAGAGATATAAGTGAGGCAAGAGAGTTTAATTCTTTCTACAAAATATATGCCTGCGCTCTAACAAATATAAGTGAAGGAAAAGAGCATTCTACAAATGGCAGTTTTCTATGTAAAGAGAAACAGGCAATCCAAACTTCAAATGATATAAGCGAAGCACATGAAGCATTCTATAAAGCCATACTCAAAAGATATAAGTGAAGTGGAATGAGAATTCTATAAATCAATCAAGGAATATCTCATACCAGCATGGTGCATAAAAGAAAAATGAAAACTAAATGCAAAATACGCTCCAAGATTGCACATATCGCATGAACGAAACGAAGCCGAAAACATACCGATACTTGTTGAAGAAAGAGGGGATGCCTTCCGGGGCATCCCCAAGCTTAGACGCTTGAGTCTCCTTGAATACTTACTTGGGGTGCCTCAGGAATCCCCAATCTTGAGCTCTTGCCTCTCTTCCTTCTTCTCATATCGAGACCTTCTCGATCATCGAACACTTCATCCACACAAAACTTCAACAGAAAACTCGGTAAGATCCGTTAGTATAATAAAGCAAATCACTACTCTAAGTATTGTTGCAAACCAATTCATATTTTTTGCATTGTGTCTACTGTAGTATAACTTTTCCATGGCTTAATCCACTGATTAAATCGTTAGTTTCATCAAAACAAGCAAACTATGCATCAAAAACAGAATCTGTCTAAAACAGAACAGTCTTTAACAATCTGAACATTCACCATACTTCTGATACTTTAACAATTCTGAAAAAATTAGGAAAAATAAACAATTTCTAAAGAAATACAGTGCAAAAAGAATCAGAACCATTTGACGTTCCAGTAAAAAAATGAAAAATCGTGCACTATAGCCAAAGTTTCTGTCCTGCACCGTGCAAACCAACAAGCAAAGTAAACATCCTAAAGGCAAACCTTGGCACATTATTTTTATTTTTTAAACTTTGTAAAAGCACACAACAGAAATAAATGACTCTCTAAAGCTTTCGGGTTGTCTCCCTGGCAGCGCTTTCTTTAAAGCCATTAAGCTAGGCATATAGTGCACAAGTAATGAATCCACCCGGATCCCAAGGTATATCAAAGCCAATTTTAATTAACAATGATTTGTAATTTAGTAGTGAGCACAAAGTAACATATATCATGCAACAACGAAGTATAACTCTCTTCCTATGCATCGGCATGTCATAAAAGAACAATTCATGCACACATAGTAAAGACCAATGCATAGTATAAACAGTTTCTTGCAATTTTATCGTATTGGAAACATAGAGAGGTGGAGATATAGTTCCTTTATCATAATAATTGCAAGTAGGAGCAGCAAGCACATGCATATTATATCTATCAAAATCATCATGTGTAGTAGTAAAAGGCAACCCATCAATATAATCCTTAATAAGCACAAACTTCTCTGATATAGTGTAGTTTGGAGAATTCAAAAAGATAATAGGACTATCATGTGTGGGTGCAATAGCAACAATTTCATGTTTAACATAAGGAACTATAGAAAGTTTATCTCCATAATCATAATTCATATTGGCATCTTGGCCACAAGCATAGAAAGCATCATCAAAAAGGGATATTTCAAAAGAATCAACGGGATCATAGCAATTATCATAGCATTCATCCTTCGGTAAGCACGAAGGGAAATTAAACAATGTATGAGTTGAAGAGTTACTCTCATTAGAAGGTGGGCACGGGTGATCAATCCGCTCTTCCTCCTTTTGTTCTTCGCTCTCCTCCTCATCTTTTTCATCCAATGAGCTCATAGTTTCATCAATTTCTTCTTCCATAGATTCCTGCAAAATATTAGTCTCTTCTTGGACAGCGGAGACTTTCTCAATAAGCACATTAATATAGGAATTATATTCATAATTATCATAGCAATATTTTAGGATAGCTAAATTTTTAGGCATATAAATATCATCATCAAAAGCTTCATACTTTTCAAACAAAGATTCAATTTCATAAGCACCCTTAAAAGCAACAAATTCTTCTATTTGTTCCACATCATAGTAATCATATATACCATTAGCATAAGAAGCTAAGGTTTCATAATCATTAAATTTGCATGACAAGGGAATGTGTGGAGCCTTCATACTAGAGCAACAAGTATAATCATAACTCAAGCATACTTGCCGAGCATACCACTTCAATATATAAATTTGATCCCATAATAGTTCCCCTTTTTGTGTCAAGCGATAATCCCTAAAGTATTCACGTTGATCCAACGTTACTCCCATTACTAGATTGAGTGGGGTTTTCTCTGGATTATCAAAGTAGTACATAATTTCTGTCACATAACGAGCATCGAGGGTTTTAGGAGGTTCCTCATCTCCATGAGTAGCAAGTATGCTACGTCTTGAGCTTGCGTTGGTTTTCCCCGAAGAGGAAGGGGTGATGCAGAAGAGTAGCGTAAGTATTTCGCTCAGTTTTTGAGAACCAAGGTATCAATCCAGTAGGAGCCCACGCTCAAGTCCCTCGTACCTGCACAAAGCGATAGCTACTCGCAACCAACGCGATTAGGGGTTGTCAAGCCCTTCACGGTCACTTACGAGAGTGAGATCTGATAGATAGAATATTTTTGGTATTTTTGATATAAAGATACAAAGTAAAAAGTAAACGCAAAGTAAATAGCAAAACAATATAAAAGTGATGGAGATTGATATGATGAGAATAGACCCGGGGGCCATAGGTTTCACTAGTGGCTTCTCTCAAGAGCATAAGTATTCTACGGTGGGTGAACAAATTACTGTTGAGCAATTGATAGAATTGAGCATAATTATGAGAATATCTAGGCATGATCATGTATATAGGCATCACGTCTGTGACTAGTAGATCGAAACGATTCTGCATCTACTACTATTACTCCACTCATCGACCGCTATCCAGCATGCATCTAGAGTACTAAGTTAAAAACAGAGTAACGCCTTAAGCAAGATGACATGATGTAGAGAGATAAATTCATGCAATATGAAATAAACCCCGTCTTGTTATCCTTGATGGCAACGATACAATACGTGCCTTGCTGCCCCTTCTGTCACTGGGTAAGGACACCGCAAGATCGAACCCAAAGCTAAGCACTTCTCCCATGGCAAGAACTACCAATCTAGTTGGCCAAACCAAACGGATAATTCGAAGAGACTTCCAAAGATAACCAATCATGCATAAAAGAATTCAGAGAAGATTCAAATATTATTCATAGATAGACTTGATCATAAACCCACAATTCATCGGTCTCAACAAACACACCGCAAAAAGAAGATTACATCGAATAGATCTCCAGAGAGAGGGGGAGAACTTTGTATTGAGATTCAAAGAGAGAGAAGAAGCCATCTAGCTACTAATTATGGACCCGAAGGTCTGAGGTAAACTACTCACACTTCATCGAAGGGGCTAGGATGATGTAGTAGCCCTCCGTGATGACGGCCCTCTTCCGGCGGAGCTCCGGAACAAGCCCCAAGATGGGATCTCGTGGATACAAAAAGTTGCGGCGGTGGAATCAGGTTTTTGGCTCCTGTTCTGATCATTTGGGGGTACGTGTGTATATATAGGAGGACGGAGTACGTCGGTGGAGCACCGAGGGGCCCATGAGGCAGGGGGGCGCGCCCCCCACCCTCGTGACCACCTCTTTGATACCTTGCAGTAGGGTCCAAATCTCCTGGATCACATTCGGTGAGAAAATCACGTTTCCGAAGATTTTATTCCATTTGGACTCCGTTTGATATTCCGTTTATCCGAAACACTGAAATAGGCAAAAAAACAGCAATTTTGGGTTGGGCCTCCGGTTAATAGGTTAGTCCCAAAAATAATATAAAAGTGGAAAATAAAGCCCAATATAGTCCAAAACAGTAGATAATATAGCATGGAGCAATCAAAAATTATAGATATGTTGGAGACGTATCAGGCATCCCCAAGCTTAATTCTTGCTCGTCCTCGAGTAGGTAAATGATAAAAAAAGAATTTTTGATGCGGAGTGCTACTTGGCATAATTTCAATGCAAATCTTCTTAATTGTGGTATGAATATTCAGATTAGAAAGATTCAAGATAAAAGTTTATATTGACATAGAAAATAATAATACTTGAAGCATACTAACAAAGCAATTATGTCTTCTCAAAATAACATGGCCAAAGAAAGTTATCCCTTACAAAATCATATAGTCTGGCTATGCTCCATCTTCCCCACACAAAGTATTTAAATCATGCACAACCCCGATGACAAGCCAAGCAATTGTTTCATACTCTAACTTTTTCAATCTTCACGCAATACATGAGCGTGAGCCATGGATATAGCACTATATGTGGAATAGAATGGTGGTTGTGGAGAAGACAAAAAGGAGAAGATAGTCTCACATCAACTAGGCGTATCAACGGGCTATGGAGATGCCCATCAATAGATATCAATGTGAGTGAGTAAGGATAGCCATGTAACGGATGCACTAGAGCTATAAGTATATGAAAGCTCAAAAAGAAACTAAGTGGGTGTGCATCCAACTTGCTTGCTCATGAAGACCTAGGGCAATTTGAGGAAGCCCATCATTGGAATATACAAGCCAAGTTCTATAATGAAAAATTCCCACTAGTATATGAAAGTGATAACATGAGAGACTCTCTACTATGAAGATCATGGTGCTACTTTGAACCACAAGTGTGGTAAAAGGATAGTAACATTGTCCCTTCTCTCTTTTCATCTCATTTTTTTGTTTGGGCCTTTTCTCTTTTTTGGCCTCTTTTTATTTGGGCTTCTTTGGCCTCTCTTTTTTCGTCCGGAGTCTCATCCCGACTTATGGGGGAATCATAGTCTCCATCATTCTTTCCTCACTGGGACAATGCTCTAATAATGATGATCATCACACTTTTATTTTTCTTATAACTCAACATTTACAACTCAATACTTAGAACAAAATATGACTCTATGTGAATGCATCCGGCGGTGTACTGGGATATGCAATATGACAATGATGAAGTGTGTCATGATGAACTAGATGGTGGAAAGTTGCATGGCAATATATCTCGGAATGGCTATGGAAATGCCATAATAGGTAGGTATGGTGGCTGTTTTGAGGAAGGTATATGGTAGGTGTATGATACCGGCGAAAGTTGCGTGGTATTAGAGAGGCTAGCAAGGTTGGAAGGGTGGGAGTGCGTATAATCCATGGACTCAACATTAGTCATAAAGAATTCATATACTTATTGCAAAAATTTAGAAGTTATCAAAGCAAAGTATTACGCGCATGCTCCTAGGGGGATAGATTGGTAGGAAAAGACCATCGCTTGTCCCCGACCGCCACTCATAAGTAAGACAATCAATAAATAAATCATGCTCCGACTTCATCACATAACGGTTCACCATACGTGCATGCTATGGGAATCACAAACTTCAACACAAGTATTCTTTAAATTCACAACTACTCAACTAACATGACTTTAATATTATCACCTCCATATCTCAAAACAATTATCATGCTTCAATCTTTTCTTAGTATTCAACACACTCAAAAGAAAGTTTCACAAATCTTGAATACCAAGCATATTATTATTAGGAAAATTACCATGCGATTAAGAGACTCTCAAATTAATTTATGTGAGGCATGAGAGATCAACAGTTTCTTTAAAACATATCCACCACCGTGCTCTAAAAGATCTAAGTGAAGCACATAGAGCAAAATTATAACGCTCAAAAGATATAAGTGAAGCACATAGAGTAAAAGTATCTAGCTCAAAGGATATAAGTGAAGCACATAGAGCAAAATTATCTAGCTCAAAGGATATAAGTGAAGCACATAGAGCAAAACTACTTAGCTCAAAAGATATAAGTGAAGCACATAGAGCAAACTTATCTAGCTCAAAAGATATAAGTGAAGCACATAGAGTATTCTATCAAATTTTAATTCATGTATGGCTCTCTCAAAAGGTGTGTAAAGCAAGGATGATTGTGGCATACTAACAAAAAATACACAAATAATACAAGATGCTCCAAGCAAAACACATATCATGTTGGTGAATAAAAATATATCTCCAAGTAAATTACCGATGGAAGTGGACGAAAGAGGGGATGCCTTCCGGGGGCATCCCCAAGCTTTGACTTTTTGGTGTCCTTGGATTATCTTGGGGGTGCCATGGGCATCCCCAAGCTTAGGCTCTTGCCACTCCTTGTTCCATGATCCATCAAAAGAATTCACCCAAAACTTGAAAACTTCACAACACAAAACTCAAAATAGAAAACTCGTGAGCTCTGTTAGCGAAAGAAAACAAAAGATCACTTCAAGGTACTGTAATGAACTCATTATTTATTTATATTGGTGTTAAACCTACTGTATTCCAACTTCTCTATGGATTATAAACTATTTTACTAGCCATAGATTCATCAAAATAAGCAAACAACACACGAAAAACAGAATCTGTCAAAAACAGAACAGTCTGTAGTAATCTGTAGCTAGCACAAGATCTGGAACACCAAAAATTCTAAAATAAATTTCTGGACGTGAGGAATTTATCTATTAATCATCTTCAAAAATAATTAACTAAATATCGCTCTTCAAATAAAAATGACAGCAGTTCTCGTGAGTGCTAAAGTTTCTGTTTTTTACAGCAAGTTCAACAAGACTTTCCCCAAGTCTTCCCAACGGTTCTACTTGGCACAAACACTAATTAAACACAAAAAACACAACCAAAACAGATACTAAATAATTTCTTTATTACTAAACAGGAGCAAAAAGCAAGGAATAAAAATAAAATTGGGTTGCCTCCCAACAAGCGGTATCGTTTAACGCCCCTAGCTAGGCATAACGAGCAAGAATAGATCTAGGTATTGGCATCTTTGGTAGGCAATTCTTCAATTAGGCATCTACCATCTTTATGAATTTCTTTATTTTTATTAATTATCAAACTTTTAGGCACAAGACCAAAAAATTCATTTGTAATAAATGGTTCTTTAATGATAGCAAAAAGATTGGGATGAATACTTATAGATTTAAGATCATCAGTTTCCTTACTAGAAGATTCACCCTTATTTTTAGGAACATACATGAGCTTGGCGATTTTAGTAGGAGGACTAGGAGTATTCTTTATGGAAGAAAAATCAGTTCCCAAATTTGTAATGATACCCTCAAGTTTATCAATTCTAGTAGAATCTAAGTTCATCTTCTCATTAACTATGGGTTCCTTTTCCTTAATATTTTTCAAAGTCATTCCTACCTTAGATCCATATTGAGTGATTTGATTGTGGATCTTTTTATCAAGATTTTCAATTGATTCAATAGTAGAAACTTTATTTTCAATAATTTCAAGTCTTTGCATAACATGCTCCAAAGTTAACGTGGTTCCATTAACCAAAAGAGGAGGTGAGCCAAATAAATCTAACATAGCATTATAAGAACCAAAAGTATGGCTACCCAAGAAGTTCCCTCCGGTAATGGTATCGAGGATATATCTATTCCAAGGATTAATACCTACATGAAAATTGGGGAGAAGAACTAAGGTAGATTGTTTCCTGGTAGATCTATTTTGAGCATTCCAAATCCTATACCAAGCATCTTTTAGATTTTCTCCCTCCCTTTGTTTAAAATTTAGAACTTCACTCTCGGGAGACAACGGAGAAGATATGAGACTAGCCATGACGACAAGCAAACAAAGAGGCAAATAGAGAGGGAGGATAGAGAGAGAGGGCGAATAAAACGGCAAGGGTGAATTCGGGGGAGAGGAAAATGAGAGGCAAATGGAAAATAATGTAATGCGAGAGATATGGATTGTGATGGGTACTTGGTATATTGACTTTTTGCGTAGACTCCCCGGCAACGGCGCCAAAAATCCTTCTTGCTACATCTTGAGCTTGCGTTGGTTTTCCTCGAAGAGGAAGGGATGATGCAGTAGAGTAGTGTAAGTATTTCCCTCAGTTTTTGAGAACCAAAGTATCAATCCAGTAGGAGCCCACGCTCAAGTCCCTCATACCTGCACAAAGCGATAGCTACTCGCAACCAACGCGATTAGGGGTTGTCAAGCCCTTCACGGTCACTTACGAGAGTGAGATCTGATAGATAGAATATTTTTGGTATTTTTTATATAAAGATGCAAAGTAAAAAGTAAAAGCAAAGTAAATAGCAAAACAATATAAAAGTGATGGAGACTGATATGATGAGAATAGACCCGGGGGCCATAGGTTTCACTAGTGGCTTCTCTCAAGAGCATAAGTATTCTACGGTGGGTGAACAAATTACTGTTGAGCAATTGATAGAATTGAGCATAATTATGAGAATATCTAGGCATGATCATGTATATAGGCATCACGTCTGTGACTAGTAGATCGAAACGATTCTGCATCTACTACTATTACTCCACTCATCGACCGCTATCCAGCATGCATCTAGAGTATTAAGTTAAAAAAAGAGTAACGCCTTAAGCAAGATGGCATGATGTAGAGATATAAATTCATGCAATATGAAATAAACCCCATCTTGTTATCCTCGATGGCAACGATACAATACGTGCCTTGCTGCCCCTTCTGTCACTGGGTAAGGACACCGCAAGATCGAACCCAAAGCTAAGCACTTCTCGCATGGCAAGAACTATCAATCTAGTTGGCCAAACCAAACGGATAATTCGAAGAGACTTGCAAAGATAACCAATCATGCATAAAAGAATTCAGAGAAGATTCAAATATTATTCATAGATAGACTTGATCATAAACCCACAATTCATCGATCTCAACAAACACACCGCAACAAGAAGATTACATCGAATAGATCTCCACAAGAGAGGGGGAGAACTTTGTATTGAGATCCAAAGAGAGAGAAGAAACCATCTAGCTACTAACTATGGACCCGAAGGTCTGAGGTAAACTACTCACACTTCATCGGAGGGGCTAGGATGATGTAGAAGCCCTCCATGATGACGACCCTCTTTCGGCGGAGCTCCGGAACGGGCCCCAAGATGGGATCTCGTGGATACAGAAAGTTGTGGCGGTGGAATTAGGTTTTTGGCTCCTGTTCTGATCATTTGGGGGTACGTGTGTATATATAGGAGGAAGGAGTACGTCGGTGGAGCACCGAGGGGCCCACGAGGTAGGGGGCGCGCCCTACAGGGGGGCGCCCCCCACCCTCGTGACCACCTCTTTGATCCCTTGCAGTAGGGTCCAAGTCTCCTGGATCACGTTCGGTGAGAAAATCACGTTTCTGAAGATTTTATTCTGTTTGGACTCCGTTTGATATTCCGTTTATCTGAAACACTAAAATAGGCAAAAAAACAGCAATTTTGGGCCGGGCCTCTGGTTAATAGGTTAGTCCCAAAAATAATATAAAAGTGGAAAATAAAGCCCAATATAGTCCAAAACAGTAGATAATATAGCATGGAGCAATCAAAAATTATAGATACGTTGGAGACGTATCAAAGTACACCTAACTTTTTGGTATTTCGTGTTCCATATCCATAACTAAAGATAAAGAACAACTAAGAACAACAAATAAAAACTACTTAGTGATAAAGCAAACAAGCACACACGAGAATATTCACCCCACGCTATTGCTCCCCGGCAACGGCGCCAGAAAAAGGTCTGGATAACCCACAAGTATAGGGGATCGCAACAGTTTTCGATAAGTAAGAGTGTCGAACCCAACAAGGAGCTAAAGGTAGAACAAATATTCCCTCAAGTTCTATCGACCCCCGATACAACTCTACACGCGCTTGACGTTCGCTTTTCCTAGAAGAAGTATGAAACTGGAAGTACTTTGTAGGTGTTGTTGGATAGGTTTACAAGATAATAAAGATTACGTAAATAAAAAGTAGGGGATGTTTAGGTAAAGACACAACTAAGTTAGTTTTAGTAAAGAGATTTTTGTTACGAGAAAGTTATTTGGCCCTAGGCAATCGATAACTAGACCGGTAATCATTATTGCAATTTTATATGAGGGAGAGGCATAAGCTAACATACTTTCTCTACTTGTATCATATGCAGTTATGATTGGAACTCTAGCAAGCATCCGCAACTACTAAAGATCACTAAGGTAAAACTCAACCATAGCATTAAAGCATCAAGTCCTCTTTATCCCATACGCAACAACCCCCTTACTCGGGTTTGTGTTTCAGTCACTCACGCAACCCATTATAAGCGAATCATGAACGTATTGCAACACCCTACAGCGGGGATCCCTCACGCTTGCGTGACACGGAGAGCACCATAGGACAACACCAATAATAAAACATGCAACTCAAGCCAATCTTGATCATCAAATAGCCCATATGACAAAATGGATCTTACTCAAACATCATAGGATAGCCATACATCATTGGGAAATAATATATAGCGTTGAGCACCATGTTTAAGTAGATATTACAACGGGTAAGAGAGAGGTTACACCGCTGCATAGAGGGGGAAGAGTTGGTGATGATAGCTGTCGGTGTCAAAACCGGTGGATCTCGTGTAGGGGGTCCCGAACTGTGTGTCTAAGGCGGATGGTAATAGGAGGCAGGGGACACGATGTTTACCCAGGTTCGGGCCCTCTTGATGGTGGTAATACCCTACGTCCTGCTTGATTGTTCTTGATGATATGAGTACTACAAGAGTTAATCTACCACGAGATCGTAGAGGTTAAACCCTAGAAGCTAGCCTATGGTATGATTGTATGTTGTCCTATGGACTAAACCCTCCGGTTTATATAGACACCGGAGGGGGCTAGGGTTACACAGAGTCGGTTACAAGGAAGAAGATCCGCATATCCGTATTGCCAAGCTTGCCTTCCACGCCAAGGAGAGTCCCATCCGTACACGGGACGAAGTCTTCAATCTTGTATCTTCATAGTCCAACAGTCCGGCCAAAGGATATAGTCCGGCTGTCCGGAGACCCCCTAATCCAAGACTCCCTTAGTAGCCCCTAAACCAGGCTTCAATGACAATGAGTCCGGCTCGCAGATTTGTCTTCGGCATTGCAAGGCAAGTTCCTCCTCCGAATACTCCATAGAAGATTTTGAACCCAAGGATAGTGTCCAGCTCTGCAAAACAAGTTCCACACACCACCGTAGAGAGAATACTATTTCCACAAATCTAATCTGCTGACACGTTTTGACAGCACGACATCATGTCATGGCCCGGTCATTATTCAAACCGTTTTTCTCAAGCAGCACCGCACATATCGCGAGGCGGTTTTCTTGACATGTCTTGTCAAAGCAGAGATCATGTCCCCCTTATTACGGGATTCTCATCAATACCGACGTGGGTAACCCAACCGTGCCATCAATTATGGAGTTTGGGGAATAAGCGATTTTACCAGGCAAGTGGGGACGCGCATCGCCTCTTCCGCCCCTATAAAGGGACAAGGATTCACCCTTTTTTACCCACGCCTTCTTCCTCCTTTCTTACCCATTCTCGCACACTCGAGCTCCAGCGCCCAAGTTCGCGTCTTTCTTCTCAAACCACTCCAAGCATGTCCGGACCGGGAGGCAAGTGGATGGTCTCCTCCATCACAGAAGAGAACATCACAAAGTTACGGGAAGCTGGATATCTGGCCACGGATATCACACACCGACTGCCAGATGCAGGGCAGCTCATCCCTACGCCCGAACCCCATGAGAGGGTAGTTTTTCTTACCCACTTCATCCGCGGACTGGGATTTCCCCTCCACCCATTTGTCCGCGGGCTCATGTTCTACTACGGGCTGGATTTTCATGATCTGGCCCCCAATTTCATCCTCAACATCTTGGAGTTTATCGTCGTGTGCGAGGCCTTCCTTCGCATCAGGCCCCACTTCGGCCTGTGGCTGAAGACCTTCAATGTTAAACCGAAGGTGGTGGTCGGCCAGCAAGCAGAGTGCGGAGGCGCCATGGTGGGCAAAATGCCTAATGTCACCTGGCTCGAAGGCTCCTATGTGGAGACCATAAAGGGGTGGCAATCGGGGTGGTTCTACATCACCGAGCCGCGCGACACCAACTAGGTGGCGGCCCCCAAATTTCGATCCGGAATCCCCACGCAGCTCACTTCCTAGAAAGAGAAGGGCCTGTCTTGGGGTTCTTCGGTAGAGCTGACCGGACTCCAGACCTGCATCAGGAACATGATGAGCAAGAAAATCAAGCTCATCAACGTGGTCCAGGTCACGCTCTTCCGCCAGATTCTCCCGCGTCAACGACGAGCATTCAATTTGTGGGAGCTCGACCCGGCCCAGCACCAGACGCTGCGAGAGCTCTACGACACGACGCACAAGGACGTCTGGAGGGTGTTGTTCAAGGGCGCCGAGGTACCTCCTACCCTCATCGAGGACCGCGGACTCAGCGCAAAGCGCCATGCCAATCCGGTGAGTTTTTGTATCTCACGGGGTATTTATTTGCCCCAGTTAAATGATGTGCGGGATCTAAGCTCCCATGCCATTAACAGGACTGGATAAAGACAGCGGAGTAGCTCGATTGCCCAACCCCCCTGCCTGAGGATCCTGCAAATGCTCTCCTAATGGAGATGCTGGCTCTGGTACCTTACGAGGTGCCGGCGAAGAAGACCAAGAAGAAGGCCACGGGGACCCGAAAGGGTCTCCGGCGCAAGGTTGTATCGGAATCATTGTCCGATGACTCCGACGCGCACTCATCCCTCAAAAACGAGGAGGAGGAGGAGGAGGAAAGTTCTCTCCCCCCCAGCCGGGGGAGACAAGAAAAGGAAGGCCGACCCAACCAGGGAGGCCGAAGGGTCCAAGAAGGGAAGGACCCTCCCTCCGGACTGCTCCACGGCGGCCGCCTACAGCGGCGACGAGTGGCTACCTAGGGTCAAGCCCCTGGCGAAGTCGTAAGTATCCGGACACCATAGTAATTCATGGTATGTTTTATTGCACTGCTTCTTCTCATGCCGAACATGATTATGCAGTCCACCCCGAGCTCATCTCGACGTATCCTCGTCGAGCGGTTCATTGGACTCGTCGGATATGAATAGTGGTTCTCTTCCAACCGCCTACACCCCTCGCCCTACATACAACGTCGAGGTGTTGTCTCAAAAGGCACCGAGCCGAGGGGAGGTGCTCCTAGGGGCGCCTCGAGGCGACCTCCCGGACCATGGGTACAAAGGGAGCAAAACTCCCACGGGCTCCGAGTTCGTCCCCCAGCCGAACACTGCGCCGGAACCTTCGATGGTTCCGGACTCCAGCAGGCGATCCCCCATTAAGGGTGGCCAGCCGCCCGTGTCAGTGACCTCTGTCCATCCAGAGGCACCGGACAACTTGCTGGAAGCGCTTTGCAGCGCTTCCATCGACGAAGAGCACCGCACTATCATGAGTGCGGTGATCGAGAAAGTTCAGTCCGCCAAAAACGGACTGACCGAAGCTTGCACCAGCCTCCTAACAGGCTTTGAGGTAAGCAATCAAAATATATGAAAATATTACCGCATAGATAGTAGCCCCTGATGCTCTGTTGGGCGTTCGAGAAGAAAGGCCGAATAGAGGATCAAATGATGACTCAAGAGTCTAATCAGAATATGTCTATGTGTATGTGCAGGCTTCACTGCTGGCCGCTGCCGCACGTACTGCGGAGGTCTATGCACTGAAGCAGGACCTGGAGCGATCCGAGAACGAGCTCGTCCCTACCAGAGGCAGCTCGAGGAGAGCAAAGGTAAGCAATACCTTGTCTACGCTTTGAAAAGAAGTTCGGTTGTAAAATAATATGATCATCATGAATTTTCTAGGGGCCACGACCAAAGTGGCGACCCTGAAGAAGGCGCTGTCCGAGGGCGAAGACAAAGCGGCCAAGGAGCGCATCGAGCGGGAGAAGCAAGAAGCCCAAGTGGGTGAGGTGCAGCAAGAGCTCGAGGCTCTCGCCAAAAAACATGAGTCCTTGGAGCTTGACTCTAAGACGCGAGAGTCCGAGCTCGCGCAGGCGCTTGAAAGCGCCAGGAGCGCCAAGGCTGAAGCCCACAAGGCCCTCCAGGAGATTGATGCGGTGAAGAAGATAGCAGTGGGTAAGGCATTCATTATGCAAATAAAGCATGTGAAGGAAACTTTCCTTTTTCTTACCCGAGTTCGGAGCTCTCCAGGAGCGTTCGCAGATCTTCCCCGCAGTGTATTGGATGCCGCGGAGTTTTACCGAGCTGAGGAGGGGAGCTCAACGGAGAAGTTGTTCTGGTCTCAGTATACTGGGACCGAACACCCAATGCCCTTCAGCGACCAGCTGAAGCAACTGGTCGAGCTTCACAAGGCGGCCGAATAGGCCATGAGGGGCCTTATAGTCCGGATGTGGCCCGGCGAGCCCATGTCCGGCAGCTACTTCGGTCTGGTGATGCAGCTTCTGGATGCCTGCCCACGGCTTGAAGTCATAAAGCGGTCCGTCTGCATCGAGGGTGCGCGCAGGGCTTTTGCCCGGGCGAAGGTGCACTGGGCGAAGCTGGACGCCGTGACGCTGGTGAAGGAGGGGCCGCCGGAGGGCAAGGAGCATCGCTGCCCCGAGATGTATTATGAGAGTGTCCTGAAGGGTTCCCGCCTTTGTGGCGGATGAATGTGCCAGGGATGTAATTTTTGAATGAACATGCTCATGTGGTCCTGTAATGTGAAACGAGTTCATCTACGCTATGCAACACTTTTTTTAATTTAAAATATTACCTTCTGTGCGGTCGTTTATAAAATCTGAGAGTTGGCCAGTCGTCGGCTTCTGCCCCCATGTAACTAGTACTGGGGTGTTCGGGATGAACCTGAGCACTCTTTACCCCAATTTTGGGTCCTTCAAGGGAGGTGTTCAGCGCAACGAACCAGGCAATCAGACTATAAGGCTTTATCACTCTCACTTAGCCATAGAAGTCTACAATTTTAAATCTTGGCGAAGCCCTTAGTATTCAGAAGGCCGAAATTGGGGCGCTATACACTCCTAAGTCGGGCAAGGCCGACTCCTCGCCCGAAGGGGAAGAAGTCTTTAAGGACTTGAGACCTCTCGAACAGCGACTAGTCTCTCGCCTTATCATGATAGTCAGTTTTCGGCTTTCTCTACTGAGGTGTTCGTCCAGAAGAATCGGGACACAATCGCAGTAGTTCTCCCACCGCTACCTTAGCCGATATAGCGGAACGTAAGGTACCAAAGCATGGGAGCTGGGCAAACCCAACTATTGACCCAAGGCATGAGTCGGAGATGATGCATATAGTGCTATAAGTTCGGGGTGCCCCACTGTTGAAACTGTTCGGACTTCTCGCGCCGTATTATGGGGTAAACGGAAAGCCCCTGGCGTACTGACCGTACCCGAATGTACGGGTGCGGATTGTCGTAAATGGACATACAAGAAAAAAAGAGGATAAATAATGCAATAATAGACTAATGATGCATTGTTATTTAAATAATACGTCGACGCGTACTGGTACAAGTAGTGCAAGAAGCAGAAAGTAGGACTATTCGAAATGTCCTATCCAAGGGCAATCTGCGTATGGATAGTAGAAAGCGGGTATATCAATTATTATTAGAGACCACCTGGGGGTTCCCGTGTACATCTTAGCTTCTTGCCGCCTTGGTTGTTCCTTCCTGTAATGTGTCCGGCAATCGTACTGCCGGAAAGGGCTTCCAGAGAGTTAGGCCTTGAAAGAGAAAAGAAATGATAAAGGTATACAACCCCTAGGGCGGTTAAGCCGCATTGTGGGACGTGCCCTGATCGTGCCCCCGCCTATGTCCATGGTATTTTTAGTGTGTAATTATGTACGCGTGGCACGGATTTCGTCGCTTGACTGGGACTGGGACGGGGGCCGAATCGCTAGGCGAGCTCTGAACGTGCCAGGCGATCCTGTTGCAGTTTACTCCGGACTCGCTTGAAGGTGTCCAGGGGTTGTAACGCCAAATTAGTGGTTTGCCTTAAAAGTCTGCTTTGTGCTTCTGCTGCGAGGGCCGCAGTGTGCTCTTCTATGCAGAGCGAGCGTGCTGTGTTTCCGTTTACTGTTATGACCCCCCTAGGTCCTGGCATCTTGAGCTTGAGGTACACGTAATGTGGTACTGCATTCAATTTTGCAAATGATGTTCGTTTGAGCAGCGTGTGATAGCCACTTCGAAACGGGACGATATCGAAGATTAACTCCTCGCTTCTGAAGTTGTCCGGTGATCCGAAGACCACTTCCAGTGTGATTGAGCCCGTGCAATGGGCCTCTACACCTGGGATGACGCCCTTAAAGGTGGTTTTGGTGGGTTTGATCCTCGAGGGATCGTGATGTCCACTACACAACCTTCTTCTTGTAGACATTGTTAGGCCTCCAAGTGCAGAGGTTTGTAGGACAGTAGCAAATTTCCCTCAAGTTGATGACCTAAGGTTTATCAATCCGTAGGAGGCGTAGGATGAAGATGGTCTCTCTCAAGCAACCCTGCAACCAAATAACAAAGAGTCTCTTGTGTCCCCAACACACCCAATACAATGGTAAATTGTATAGGTGCACTAGTTCGGCGAAGAGATGGTAATACAAGTGGTATATGGATAGTAGATATAGGTTTTTGTAATCTGAAAATATAAAAACAGCAAGGTAACTAATGATAAAAGTGAGCGTAAACGGTATTGTAATGCTAGGAAACAAGGCCTAGGGTTCATACTTTCACTAGTGTAAGTCCTCTCAACAATAATAACATAATTGGATCACATAACTATCCCTCAACATGCAACAAAGAGTCACTCCAAAGTCACTAATAGCGGAGAACAAACTAAGATATTATGGTAGGGTACGAAACCACCTCAAAGTTATTCTTTCCAATCAATCCGTTGGGCTATTCCTATAAGTGTCACAAACAGCCATAGAGTTCATACTAGAATAACACCTTAAGACACAAATCAACCAAAACCCTAATGTCACCTAGATACTCCAATGTCACCTCAAGTATCCGTGGGTATGATTATACGATATGCATCACACAATCTCAGATTCATCTATTCAACCAACACATAGGACCTCAAAGAGTGCCCCAAAGTTTCTACCGGAGAATCACGACGAAAACATGTGCCAACCCCTATGCATAGGTTCATTGGCGGAACCCGCAAGTTGATCACCAAAACATACATCAAGTGAATCACGTGATATCCCATTGTCACCACAGATACGCATGGCAAGACATACATCAAGTGTTCTCAAATCTTTAAAGACTCAATCCGATAAGATAACTTCAAAGGGGAAACTCAATCCATTACAAGAGAGTAGAGGGGGAGAAACATCATAAGATCCAACTATAATAGCAAAGCTCACGATACATCAAGATCGTGCCAAATCAAGAACACGAGAGAGAGATCAAACACATAGCTACTGGTACATACCCTCAGCCCCGAGGGAGAACCACTCCCTCCTCGTCATGGAGAGCACCGGGATGATGAAGATGGCCACCGGAGAGGGATTGCCCCCTCCGGAAGGGTGCCGGAATGGGTCTAGATTGGCTTTCGGTGGCTACGGAAGCTTCTGGCGACGGAACTCCCAATCTATTGTGCTCCCCGATCGTTTTAGGGTATATGGAGATATATAGGAGGAAGAAGTGCGTCAGGGGGGCCACGAGGGTGGAGGGCGCACCCAGGGGGTGGGTGCCCCCCCTGCCTCATGGCTTCCTCATTGATCCCCTGACGTGCACTCCAAGTCTTCTAGGCTTCTTCTGATCCAAAAATAAGTTCCGTGAAGTTTCAGGTCAATTGGACTCCGTTTGATTTTCCTTTTCTGCGATATTCTAAAACAAGGAAAAAACAGAAACTGGCACTGGGCTCTGGATTAATAGGTTAGTACCAAAAATAATATAAAAGTGCATAATAAAGCCCATAAACATCCAAAGTTGATAATATAATAGCATAGAACAATCAAAAATTATAGATACGTTGGAGACGTATCAGCATCCCCAAGCTTAATTCCTGCTCGTCCTCGAGTAGGTAAATGATAAAACAGAATTTTTGATGTGGAATGCTACCTAACATATTTATCCATGTAATTCTCTTTATTGTGGCAAGAATATTCAGATCCATAAGATTCAAGACAAAAGTTTAATATTGACATAAAAATAATAATACTTCAAGCATACTAACTAAGCAATCATGTCTTCTCAAAATAACATGGCCAAAGAAAGCTATCCCTACAAAATCATATAGTCTGGCTATGCTCCATCTTCACCACACAAAATATTTAAATCATGCACAACCCCGATGACAAGCCAAGCAATTGTTTCATACTTTTGGTGTTCTCAAACTTTTTCAATCTTCACGCAATATATGAGCGTGAGCCATGGACATAGCACTATAGGTGGAATAGAATGGTGGTTGTGGAGAAGACAAAAAGGAGAAGATAGTCTACCATCAACTAGGCGTATCAACGGGTTATGGAGATGCCCATCAATAGATATCAATGTGAGTGAGTAGGGATTGCCATGCAACGGATGCACTAGAGCTATAAATGTATGAAAGCTCAAGAAAAGAAACTAGTGGGTGTGCATCCAACTCGCTTGCTCACGAAGACCTAGGGCGTTTTGAGGAAGCCCATCATTGGAATATACAAGCCAAGTTCTATAATGAAAATTTCCCACTAGTATATGAAAGTGACAACATAGGAGACTCTCTATCATGAAGATCATGGTGCTACTTTGAAGCACAAGTGTGGTAAAAGGATAGTAACATTGTCCCTTCTCTCTTTTTCTCTCATTTTTTTTATTTGGGCCTTCTTTTTTTAGGCCTCTTTTTTTATTTGGGCTTCTTTGGCCTCTTTTATTTATTTATTTTCGTCCGGAGTCTCATCCCGACTTGTGGGGGAATCATAATCTCCATCATCCTTTCCTCACTGGGACAATGCTCTAATAATGATGATCATCACACTTTTATTTACTTACAACTCAAGAAATACAACTCGATTCTTAGAACAAAATATGACTCTATATGAATGCCTCCGGCGGTGTACCGGGATGTGCAATGATGCATGAGTGACATGTATGAAACAATTATGAATGGTGGCTTTGCCACAAATACAATGTCAACTACATGATCATGCAAAGCAATATGACAATGATGGAGCGTGTCATAGTAACGGAACGGTGGAAAGTTGCATGGCAATATATCTCGGAATGGCTATGGAAATGCCATAATAGGTAGGTATGATGGCTGTTTTGAGGAAGGTATATGGTGGGTTTATGGTACTGGCGAAAGTTGCGCGGTACTAGAGAGGCTAGCAATGGTGGAAGGGTGAGAGTGCGTATAATCCATGGACTCAACATTAGTCATAAAGAACTCACATACTTATTGCAAAAATCTATTAGTTATCGAAACAAAGTATTACGCGCATGCTCCTAGGGGGATAGATTGGTAGGAAAAGACCATCGCTCATCCCCGGCCGCCACTCATAAGGAGGACAATCAATAAATAAATCATGCTTCGACTTCATCACATAACGGTTCACCATACGTGCATGCTACGGGAATCACAAACTTCAACACAAGTATCTGCCAAATTCACAACTACTCAACTAGCATGACTATAATATCACCATCTTCATATCTCAAAACAATCATCAAGTATCAAACTTCTCTTAGTATTCAATGCACTCTATATGAAAGTTTTTATTATATCCCTCTTGGATGCCCATCATATTAGGACTAGTTTCATAACCAAAGCGAACTACCATGCTGGTCTAAAGACTCTCAAAATGATATAAGTGAAGCATTAGAGTTCATCTATTTCTATATAATAAAACCACCACCGTGCTCTAAAAAGATATAAGTGAAGCACTAGAGCAAACGACAAACTACTCCGAAAGATATAAGTGAAGGTCAATGAGTAGTCGAATAATCATGCAACTATGTGAAGACTCTATAACATTTAAGAATTTCAGATCTTGGTATTTTATTCAAACAGAAAGCAAAACTAAATAAAATAAAATGACGCTCCAAGCAAAACACATATCATATGGCGAATAAAAATATAGCTCCAAGTAAAGTTACCGATGAACGAAGACGAAAGAGGGGATGCCTTCCGGGGCATCCCCAAGCTTAGGCTCTTGGTTGTCCTTGAATATTACCTTGGGGTGCCTTGGGAATCCCCAAGATTAGGCTCTTTCCACTCCTTGTTCTATAGTCCATCGAATCTTTACCCAAAACTTGAAAACTTCACAACACAAAACTTAACAGAAAACTCGTGAGCTTCGTTAGCGAAAGAAAACAAAACACCACTTCAAGGTACTGTAATGAAATCATTCTTTATTTATATTGGTGTTAAACCTAATTTATTCCAACTTCTCTATGGTTTATAAATTCTTTTACTAGCCATAGATTCATTAAAATAAGCAAACAACACACGAAAAACAGAATCTGTCAAAAACAGAACAGTCTGTAGTAATCTGTAACTAATGCAAACTTTTGGAACCCCAAAAATTCTAAAATAAATTGATGGACGTGAGGAATTTATCTATTAGTCATCTGCAAAAAGAATTAACTAAATACACTCTCCAATAAAAAATGGCAGCAATTCTCATGAGCGCTAAAGTTTCTGTTTTTTACAGCAAGATCAACAAGACTTTCCCCAAGTCTTCCCAAAGGTTCTACTTGGCACAAACACTAATTAAAAGCATAAAACCACATATAAAAAGAGGCTAGACGAATTTTTTATTACTAAACAGGAATAAAAATCAAGGAATAAAAATAATGTTGGGTTGCCTCCCAACAAGCGCTATCGTTTAACGCCCCTACCTAGGCATGATGATTTCAATGATGCTCACATAAAAGATAAGAATTGTAACATAAAGAGAGCATCATGAAGAATATGACTAGCACATTTAAGCCTAACCCACTTCCTATGCATAGGGATTTTGTGAGCAAACAACTTGTGGGAACAAGAATCAACTTGCATAGGAAGGTAAAACAAGCATAACTTCAAAATTTTAAGCACATAGAGAGGAAACTTGATATTATTGCAATTCCTACAAGTATATATTCCTCCCTCATAATAATTTTCAGTAGCATCATGAATGAATTCAAAAATATAACCATCAACTAAAGCATTATTTTCATGATCTACAAGCATAGAAGTTTTATTACTCTCCACACAAGCAAAATTCTTCTCATGAATAATAGTGGGAACAAAGTCAACAAAATAATTATTATGTGAGGCATAATCCAATTGAAAGCTAAAATCATGATGACAAGTTTCATGGATATCATTATTCTTTATAGCATACAATTCATCACAATAATCATCATAGATAGCAACTTTGTTCTCATAATTAATTGGAACCTCTTCCGGAATAGTGGATTCATCACTAAATAAAGTCATGACCTCTCCAAATCCACTTTCATCAATATATTCATCATAAATAGGAGGCATGCTTTCATCATAATAAATTTTCTCATCAAAACTTGGGGGACAAAAAATATCATTAGACATAGCTTCCCCAAGCTTGTGGCTTTGCATATCATTAGCATCATGGATATTCAAGGAATTCATACTAAGAACATTGCAATCATGCTCATCATTCAAATATTTAGTGCCAAACATTTTAATGCATTCTTATTCTAACACTTTGGCACAATTTTCCTTTCCATCATACTCATGAGGCAAACTTACTTCCATTTTTTTGTAGTTTTCTTTTATAAACTAAACTAGTGCTAAAACAAGAAAAAAAGATTTGATTGCAAGATCTAAAGATATACCTTCAAGTGCTAGCCTCCCCGGCAACGGCGCCAGAAAAGAGCTTGATGTCTACTACACAACCTTCTTCTTGTAGACGTTGTTGGGCCTCCAAGTGCAGAGGTTTGTAGGACAGTAGCAAATTTCCCTCAAGTGGATGACCTAAGGTTTATCAATCCGTAGGAGGCGTAGGATGAAGATGGCCTCTCTCAAGCAACCCTGCAACCAAATAACAAAGAGTCTCTTGTGTCCCCAACACACCCAATACAATGGTAAATTGTATAGGTACACTAGTTCGGCAAAGAGATGGTAATACAAGTGGTATATGGATGGTAGATATAGGTTTTTGTAATCTGAAAATATAAAAACAGCAAGGTAACTAATGATAAAAGTGAGCGTAAACGGTATTGCAATGCTAGGAAACAAGGCCTAGGGTTCATACTTTCACTAGTGTAAGTCCTCTCAACAATAATAAGTTAATTGGATAACATAACTATCCCTCAACATGCAACAAAGAGTCACTCCAAAGTCACTAATAGCGGAGAACAAACGAAGAGATTATGGTAGGGTACGAAACCACCTCAAAGTTATTCTTTCCAATCAATCCATTGGGCTATTCCTATAAGTGTCACAAACAGCCCTAGAGTTCGTACTAGAATAACACCTTAAGACACAAATCAACCAAAACCCTAATGTCACCTAGATACTCCAATGTCACCTCAAGTATCCATGGGTATGATTATACGGTATGCATCACACAATCTCAGATTCATCTATTCAACCAACGCATAGGACCTCAAAGAGTGCCCCAAAGTTTCTACCGGAGAATCACGTTGAAAACATGTGCCAACCCCTATGCATAGGTTCATGGGCGGAACCTGCAAGTTGGTCACCAAAACAAACATCAAGTGAATCACGTGATATCCCATTGTCACCACATATACGCACGGAAAGACATACATCAAGTGTTCTCAAATCTTTAAAGACTCAATCTGATAAGATAACTTCAAAGGGGAAACTCAATCCATTACAAGAGAGTAGAGGGGGAGAAACAGCATAAGATCCAACTGTAATAGCAAAGCTCGCGATACATCAAGATCGTGCCAAATCAAGAACACGAGAGAGAGAGAGAGAGATCAAACACATAGCTACTGGTACATACCCTCAGCCCCGAGGGAGAACTACTCCCTCCTCGTCATGGAGAGCACCGGGATGATGAAGATGGCCACCGGAGAGGGATTGCCCCCTCCGGCAGGGTGCCGGAACGGGTCTAGATTGGCTTTCGGTGGCTACAGAGGCTTCTGGCAGCGGAACTCCCAATCTATTGTGCTCCCCGGTTGTTTTAGGGTATATGGAGATATATAGGAGGAAGAAGTGCGTCAGGGGGGCCACGAGGGGCCCACGAGGGTGGAGGGTGCACCCAGGGGGTGGGCGCGCCCCCCTGCCTCGTGGCTTCCTCGTTGAACCCCTGACATGCACTCCAAGTCTTCTGGGCTTCTTCTGATCCAAAAATAAGTTCCGTGAAGTTTCAGGTCAATTGGACTCTGTTTGATTTTCCTTTTCTGTGATATTCTAAAACAAGGAAAAAATAGAAACTGGCACTGGGCTCTGGGTTAATAGGTTAGTCCCAAAAATAATATAAAAGTGCATAATAAAGCCCATAAACATCCAAAGTTGATAATATAATAGCATGGAACAATCAAAAATTATAGATACGTTGGAGACGTATCAGATCGATACCCATTTTTTGCATTGTATCCTGATAGAGCAGGTTCAGGCTGCTGTCGCCGTCCATAAGGACTCGAGTGAGGTGAAATCCGTCGATGATGGGGTCTAGGACTAGTGCGGCAGATCCGCCATGACGGATACTAGTGGGGTGGTCCCTGTGATCAAAGGTGATCGGACAAGCGGACCATGGGTTCAACTTTGGGGCGACGGGCTCCATCGCATAGACGTCCGTCAGTGCACGCTTCCGCTCCCCCTTGGGAATGTGGGTTGCGTATATCATGTTCACCATCTTCACTTGTGGGGGAACCCCTTCTGTCCTCCCGTGTTTGGCGGCCGGGGCTCCTCCTCGTCATCACTATGCAGCCCCTTGTCCTTGTTTTTGGCATTTAACTTGCTGGCCTGCTTGAACACCCAGCATTCTCTGTTGGTGTGATTGGCTGGCTTGTCGAGGGTGCCGTGGATTTGACACGAGCGATCCAGTATGCAATCCAAACTGGACGGAGTCGGAGTACTTCTTTTAAATGGCTTTTTCCGCTGACCGGATCTAGAGCCTCTGAATCCGGCATTGACTGTCGTATCATTGTTGTTATCGCCATTGTTGCGGCGCTTTGGTCTATTACAACGTGGTCTGCCGTTGGCATCTTTGGTATCCGAAGTGCCTGGATTCCTTGATGTGTTGTTGCTGCGAGCCAGCCAGCTATCCACGCCCGCGCAAAAGTGGGTCATGAGTGTCGTGAGGGCTGCCATAGACTTCAGCTTCTCCTGGCTGAGGTGGCGGGCAAGCCACTCGTCACGGATGTTATGCTTGAATGCCGCTAGGGCCTCTGCATCCAGACAGTCGACAGTCAGGAACCGTGTCCAGAATTGTCTGGCCGATTCCCCTGGTTGCTGAGTTATATGGCTCAAGTCATCAGCATCCGGTGGTCGCACATAAGTGCCTTGGAAGTTATCAAGGAATGCATCTTCCAAATCCTCCCAACCGCCGACGGAGTCTGCTGGCAAGCTATACAGCCAATGCCGAGCTGGTCCTTTGAGTTTGAGTGGGAGGTACTTGATGGCATGTAGATCGTCACCGCGAGCCATGTGGATGTGAAGGAGGAAATCCTCAATCCATACAGCGGGGTCTGTTGTACCATCACACGATTCGATATTTGCGGGTTTAAAACTCTCCGAGAATTCTTGATCCATAACTTCATCAGTGAAGCATAGGGGTGTGCGGCACCTCTGTGCCGGGCTATATCACGACGCAGTTCATATGAGTCTTGTCTGCTGTATTCGGCCTGGCCGGATTTACCTTTGGTGTATCCGGTGCGACGATCATCGTCCCGTGTTGGCGCGTGTGCCCGTGACCCGTATATTGACCTTGCAAGTTTTGCCCTGTTGTCCAATACGTCTCGCAGGTCCCGTGTGTTACCCCGGGCCTTGGTATTTTTGATTGAGTGGCGGCGGGGTGCAGGCTGAACTTCAGGCTGAAACGCCTCTCTGGCTCGGCCACGTGGTGGCCGGTCAGCCGCATCGTACACTGGTGATGGAGGTTTCAATGCTTCCTCCTCGAGGTGAGGTAGCAACCTGCGTTTTGGGTAACTCTTGGAGGGGCACTCGAGTTCGTATTCCTCGGCCGCAAGGACTTCGGTCCATCTGTCTGCTAGCAAGTCTTGATCAGCTTGAAGCTGTTGTTGCTTTTTCTTCAGACTATTTGCTGTGGCCATAAGCCGGCGCTTGAAGCGCTCCTGCTCGACGGGATCCTCAGGTATGATAAATTCTTCGTCGCCGAGGCTCACCTCATCTTCAGAGAGGGGCATGTAATTTTCATCTTCTGGTTCTCCATCTGCCGCCTGCTCAGGAGGGCTAGCGTGTTCATCTTCCCGCTCTACATCGTGCTGGAGGGGATTGTGGTTGTCTTCGGCACTATCTGGAGTGTTATTATCTCCTGTGCCGGTATCGCTACTTTTGCTGTGGCGGGACTTAGAGCGGCACCGCTGACGTCGGCGCTTGGGTTGCTTCTTGGAGGGGTTATCCTCTGATGTCTCGTCGTCATTGCCTTCTTTGGGGGTGTCCACCATATATATATATATCATATAATGAGGTGGTGGTCCAGTGCCCTGTGGGCGGTGGTTCCTGTTCGTCTCCTGCATCGTCGTCCATACCGTCGATGTCTTCGGAGTCGAAGTCGAGCATGTCGGTTAAATCGTCGACAGTGGTTACTAAGTGGGTGGTGGGTGGGCAGCGAATTTCTTCGTCGTCCGCATCCCATTCTAGCCGGACATAGTTCGGCCAAGGTTCTCCTGACAAGGAAAGAGACCTTAATGAATTTAGCAGATCGCCGAAAGGTGAATGCTGAAAGATATCCGTGGAGGTGAACTACATGATCGGCGCCCAGTCAGATTCGATAGGCACGGGTGCAGGCGGCTCGGAGTCCATGGCCGGAGACGAATCCAGTGGTTCGGCGACACGGCTCTCGTAAGGGGTGAAGTCAGTATCCGGCTCCATCGCCACTGAGAGTGCGGCCTCCATGGCGGGGTCTATCCCTCCGTCCTTGGATGGCGCGATTTGCTCCGGATTGAAAGCCGGAGTAGTTGCAGATGCGATCTCCCAAACACCGTCCGACGGCAGAGTTACGTCGTGCTCGTCCTGACTGTGCGGCGCACCTGACACAATCCCGAATCTGTCGAAGATCAAGTCTCCGCGGATGTCGGCAGTGTAGTTTAAATTTCCGAATCTGACCTGATGGCCAGGGGCGTAGCTCTCGATCTACTCCAGATGGCCAAGCGAATTGGCCCATAATGCGAAGCCGCCGAATACAAACATCTGTCCGGGGAGGAAAACCTCACCCTGGACCGCATCGCTACTGATGATCGAAAGAGCCATCAAGCCTTACGGTGACGACACAGTGGAACTCTCAATGAAAGCACCAATGTCGGTGTCAAAACCAGCGGATCTCGGGTAGGGGGTTGATGTCTACTACACAACCTTCTTCTTGTAGACGTTGTTGGGCCTCCAAGTGCAGAGGTTTGCAGGACAGTAGCAAATTTCCATCAAGTGGATGACCTAAGGTTTATCAATCCGTAGGAGGCGTAGGATGAAGATGGTCTCTCTCAAGCAACCCTACAACCAAATAACAAAGAGTCTCTTGTGTCCCCAACACAGCCAATACAATGGTAAATTGTATAGGTGCGCTAGTTTGGTGAAGAGATGGTGATACAAGTGCAATATGGATAGTAGATAATAGTTTTTGTAATCTGAAATAATAAAAACAGCAAGGTAGCAAGTGATAAAAGTGAGTGTAAACGGTACTGCAATGATAGGAAATAAGGCCTAGGGTTCATTATTTCGCTAGTGTAAGTTCTCTCAACAATAATAACATAGATAGATCATATAACGAGCCCTCAAGATGCAACAAAGAGTCACTCCGAAGCCACTAATAGCGGAGAACAAACGTAGAGATTATGGTAGGGTACGAAACCACCTCAAAGTTATTCTTTCAAATCAATCCGTTGGGCTATTCCTATAAGTGTCACAAACAACCCTGGAGTTTTTACTAGAATAACACCTTAAGATACAAATCAACCAAAACCCTAATGTCACCTAGATACTCCATTGTCACCTCAAGTATCCGTGGGCATGATTATACGATATGCATCACACAATCTCAGATTTATCCAACCAACATAAAAGTACTTCAAATAGTGCCCCAAAGTTTCTATCGGAGAATCAAGAACGTGTGCCAACCCCTATGCATAGGTTCATGGGCGGAACCCGCAAGTTGGTCACCAAAACATACATCAAGTGGCACGTGATATCCCATTGTCACCACAGATAAGCACGGCAAGACATACATCAAGTGTTCATAAAAGACTCAATCCGATAAGATAACTTCAAAGGGGAAACTCAATTCATCACAAGAGAGTAGAGGGGGAGAAGAAACATAAGATCCAACTACAATAGCAAAGCTCGGGATACATCAAGATCGTGCCATAGATGGAACACGAGAGAGAACACGAGAGAGAGAGATCAAACACATAGCTACTGGTACATACCCTCAGCCCCGAGGGTGAACTACTCCCTCCTCGTCATGGATAGCGCCGGGATGATGAAGATGGCCACCGGAGATGGATCCCCCCTCTGGCAGGGTACCGGAAAGGGGTCCTGATTGGTTTTTCGTGGTTCTGGAGGCTTGCGGCGGCGGAACTCCAGATCTATCTTCTGTTCTGGAAGTTTTAGGGTACAACGGTATATATGCGTGCAGGGAGAACGTCGGTGGAGCTACGGGGGCCCCACGAGGCAGGGGGCGCGCCCAGGGGGGAGGGCGCCCCCCCCCCACCCTCGTGAGCACCTCCCGTATCTTCTGACGTGGGGTCCAAGTCCATCAGGTGGGTTTCCTTCCAAAAATAACTTCTCCAGTTGATTTCGTTCCGTTTTGACTCCGTCTGATATTCCTTTTCCTCGAAACACTGAAATAGGCATAAAACAGCAATTCTGGGCTGGGCCTCCGGTTAATAGGTTAGTCCCAAAAATAATATAAAAGTGGAAAATAAAGCCCAATATAGTCCAAAACAGTAGATAAAGTAGCATGGAGCAATCAAAAATTATAGATACGTTGGAGACATATTAGGCATCCCCAAGCTTAATTCCTACTCGTCCTCGAGTAGGTAAATGATAAAAAGAGAATTTTTGATGTGGAGTGATACTTTGGCATAATTTCAATGTAAATCTTCTTAATCATGGTATGAATATTCAGATCCGAAAGGTTCAAGACAAAAGTTCATATTGACATAAAAATGATAATACTTCAAGCATACTAATCAAACAATTATGTCATCTCAAAATAACATGGCCAAAGGAAGTTCATCCCTACAAAATCATATAGTTAGGCTATGCTTCATTTTCGTCACACAAAGATGTTCCCAACTTCTATACCCCCGATGACAAGCCAAGAAGTTGTTTCATACTCAAATAATCTCAAACTTTTTCAACCTTCATGCAATACATGAGCGCGAGCCATGGACATAGCACTATGGGTGGTATAGAATATGATGATGGGGATTGTGTGGAGAAGACAAAAAAGGAGAAAGTCTCACATCAACGAGGCTAATCAATGAGCTATGGAGATGCCCATCAATTGATGTTAATGCAAGGAGTAGGGATTTCCATGCAATGGATGCACTAGAGCTAAGAATGCTCAACAAAAGAAAACTAGTGGGTGTGCATCCAACTTGCTTGCTCATGAAGACCTAGGGCATTTTGAGGAAGCCCATCGTTGGAATATACAAGCCAAGTTTTATAATGAAAAATTCGCACTAGTATGAACAAGACAACTTATGAGACTCACTATATGAAAATCATGGTGCTACTTTGAAGCACAATATATGAGACTCACTACATGAAGAACAAGGTGCTACTTTGAAGCACAAGTGTGGAAAAAGAGATGGTAGCATTGCCCTTTTTCTTTTCTCTTTTTTTGGGCCTTTCTTTTTTCTTCTTTTTGGCCTTTCTCTCTCTTTTTTTTGATTGGGCAATGCTCTAATAATGATGATCATCACACTTCTATTGATTACAACATAATGATTACAACTCGATACTAGAACAAGATATGACTCTATATGAATGCCTCCGGCGGTGTACCGGGATGGTGCAATGAATCAAGAGTGACATGTATGAAAAATAATGCATGGTGGCTTTGCCACAAATATGATGTCAACTACAAGATCATGCAATGGCAATATGACAAAAGTAAAGCATGTCATGATGATGATGATGATGATGGAAGTTGCATGGCAATATATCTCGGAATGGCTATGGAAATGCCATGATAGGTAGGTATGGTGGCTGTTTTGAGGAAGATATAGGGAGGTTTATGTGTGAAAGAGCGTATCATATCACGGGGTTTGGATGCACCGGCGAAGTTTGCACCAACTCTCAATGTGAGAAAGGGCAATGCACGGTACCGAAGAGGCTAGCAAATGGCGGAAAGGTAAAAGTGCATATAATCCATGGACTCAACATTAGTCAAAAGAACTCATATACTTATTTCAAAAATTTAGAAGTCATCAAAAATCAAGTACGGCGCGCATGCTCCTAGGGGGATAGATTGGTAGGAAAATACCATCGCTCGTCCCCGACCGCCACTCATAAGGATGCACAAGCCAGGTACACATCATGCTTCAAATTTGTTACACAACTTTAACCATACGTGCATGCTACGGGACTTGCTAACTTCAACACAAGTATTTCTCAAATTCACAACTACTCAACTAGCACGACTATGATATTATCACCTCCATATCTCAAAACAATTATCAAGCATCAAACTTATCTTAGTATTCAACCCACTAAAAAGAAAGTTTCACATATCTTGAATACCAAGTATATTAACATTAAGCAAATTACCATGCTATTAACGACTCTCAAAATAATCTAAGTGAAGCATGAGAGATCAAGTTTCTTTAAAACAAACCACCACCGTGCTCTAAAAGATCTAAGTGAAGCACTAGAGCAAAAATTATCACGCTCAAAAAGATATAAGTGAAGCACATAGAGTATCCTAACAAATTTCAATTCATACATGGCTCTCTCAAAAGGTGTGTACAGCAAGGATGATTGTCGTAGACTAACAAGTAAAGACACAAATAATACAAGACGCTCCAAGCAAAACACATATCATGTGGTGAATAAAAATATAGCTCCAAGTAAATTACCGATGGAAGTGGACGAAAGAGGGGATGCCTTCCGGGGCATCCCCAAGCTTTGACTTTTTGGTGTCCTTGGATTATCTTGGGGGTGCCATGGGCATCCCCAAGATTAGGCTCTTGCCACTCTTCGTTCCATAATCCATCAAAAGAATTCACCCAAAACTTGAAAACTTCACAACACAAAACTCAATAGAAATCTCGTGAGCTCCGTTAGAGAAAGAAAACAAAAGACTACTTTAAGGTACTATAGTGAACTTGTTCTTTATTTGTATTGGTGTTAAACCTACTATATTCCAACTTCTCTATGGTTTATAAACTATTTTACTAGCCATAGATTCATCAAAATAAGCAAACAACACACGCAAAACAGAATCTGTCAAAAACAGAACAGTCTGTAGTAATCTGTTACTAACGCAAACTTCTGGAACCCAAAAAATTCTACAAAAATTAGAAGACCTGGGAAATTTGTTCATTGATGAGCATCAATTTGAATCACTATTTTATCACGTTCTGGGGATTTTTGAAAATTCGGGCACTGAGCGCAAAGATTCTGGAAATTACAGCAAGATCAAATAACTATCTTCCAAGAAGATCTAATAGGTTTAACTTGGCACAAACACTAATTAAAAGATAAAAACACATATAAACAGAATCTAGATGGATTATTTATTACTAAACATAACCAAAAAGCAAGAAACAAAAATAAAATTGGTTGCCTCCCAACAAGCGCTTATAGTTTAATGCCCCTAGCTAGGCATTATGATTTCAATGATGCTCACATAAAAGATAAGAATTGAAACATAGAGAGCATCATGAAGAATATGACTAGCACATTTAAGTCTAACCCACTTCCTATGCATAGGGATTTTGTGAGCAAACAACTTATGAGAACAATAATCAACTAGCATCGGAGGGTAACACAAGCATAGCTTCAAAAATTTAAGCACATAGAGAGGAAACTTGATATTATTGCAATTCCTACAAGCATATGTTCCTCCCTCATAATAATTTTCAGTAGCATCATGAATGAATTCATCAATATAACCAGCACCTAAAGCATTCTTTTCATGATCTACTTGCATAGAAATTTTATTACTCTCCACATAAGCAAAATTCTTCTCATTCAGAATAGTAGTGGGAGCAAACTCAACAAAATAACTATCATATGATTGAAAATTAAGATCAAGATGACAAGTTTCATGGTTATGATTATTCTTTAAAGCATACGTGTCATCACAATAATCATCATAGATAGGAGGCATGCTTTCATCATAGTAAATTTGCTCATCAAAGCTTGGGGGACAAAAAATATCATCTTCATCAAACATAGCTTCCCCAAGCTCGTGGCTTTGCATATCATTAGCATCATGGATATTCAAGGAATTCATACTAACAACATTGCAATCATGCTCATCATTCACATATTTAGTGCCAAACAATTTAGAGATTTCTTCTTCTAGCACTTGAGCACAATTATCCTTTCCATCATACTCACGAAAGATATTAAAAAGGTGAAGCGTATGAGACAAACTCAATTCTGTTTTTTGGTACTTTTCTTTTATAAACTAGATTAGTGCTAAAACAAGAAACAAAAAGATTCGATTGCAAGATCTAAAGATATACCTTCACTTACCTATCCTCCCTGGCAACGGCGCCAGAAAAGAGCTTGATGTCTACTACACAACCTTCTTCTTGTAGACGTTGTTGGGCCTCCAAGTGCAGAGGTTTGTAGGACAGTAGCAAATTTCCCTCAAGTGGATGACCTAAGGTTTATCAATCCGTAGGAGGCGTAGGATTAAGATGGTCTCTCTCAAGCAACCCTGCAACCAAATAACAAAGAGTCTCTTGTGTCCCCAGCACACCCAATACAATGGTAAATTGTATAGGTGCACTAGTTTGGCGAAGAGATGGTGATACAAGTGCAATATGGATAGTAGATAATAGTTTTTGTAATCTGAAATAATAAAAACAGCAAGGTAGCAAGTGATAAAAGTGAGTGTAAACGGTATTGCAATGATAGGAAATAAGGCCTAGGGTTTATACTTTCGCTAGTGTAAGTTCTCTCAACAATAATAACATAGATAGATCATATAACGAGACCTCAACATGCAAAAAAGAGTCACTCCGAAGCCACTAATAGCAGAGAACAAACATAGAGATTATGGTAGGGTACGAAACCACCTCAAAGTTATTCTTTCAAATCAATCCGTTGGGCTATTCCTATAAGTGTCACAAACAACCCTGGAGTTTTTACTAGAATAACACCTTAAGATACAAATCAACCAAAACCCTAATGTCACCTAGATACTCCATTGTCACCTCAAGTATCCGTGGGCATGATTATACGATATGCATCACACAATCTCAGATTTATCCAACCAACATAAAAGTACTTCAAATAGTGCCCCAAAGTTTCTACCGGAGAATCAAGAACGTGTGCCAACCCCTATGCATAGGTTCATGGGAGGAACCCGCAAGTTGGTCACCAAAACATACATCAAGTGGCACGTGATATCCCATTGTCACCATAGATAAGCACGGCAATACATACATCAAGTGTTCATAAAAGACTCAATCCGATAAGATAACTTCAAAGGGGAAACTCAATTCATCACAAGAGAGTAGAGGGGGAGAAGAAACATAAGATCCAACTACAATAGCAAAGCTCGGGATACATCAAGATCGTGCCATAGATGGAACACGAGAGAGAACACGAGAGAGAGAGAGAGATCAAACACATAGCTACTGGTACATACCCTCAGCCCCGAGGGTGAACTACTCCCTCCTCGTCATGGATAGCGCCGGGATGATGAAGATGGCCACCGGAGATGGATCCCCCCTCCGGCAGGGTACCGGAAAGGGGTCCCGATTGGTTTTTCGTGGTTCTGGAGGCTTGCAGCAGTGGAACTCCCAATCTATCTTCTGTTCTGGAAGTTTTAGGGTACGACGGTATATATGGGTGTAGGGAGAACGTCGGTGGAGCTACGGGGGGCCCACGAGGCAGGGGGCGCGCCCAGGGGGGAGGGCGCGCCCCCCACCCTCATGAGCACCTCCCGTATCTTCTGGCGTGGGGTCCAAGTCCATCAGGTGGGTTTCCTTCCAAAAATAATTTCTCAAGTTGATTTCATTCCGTTTTGACTCCGTCTGATATTCCTTTTCCTCGAAACACTGAAATAGGCATAAAACAGCAATTCTGGGCTGGGCCTCCGGTTAATAGGTTAGTCCCAAAAATAATATAAAAGTGGAAAATAAAGCCCAATATAGTCCAAAACAGTAGATAAAGTATCATGGAGCAATCAAATATTATAGATACGTTGGAGACGTATCAGGGGTCCCGAATTGTGTGTCTAAGGCGGATGGTAACATGAGGCAGGGGACACGATGTTTACCCAGGTTTGGGCCCTCTTGATGGAGGTAATACCCTACGTCCTGCTTGATTGTTCTTGATGATATGAGTATTACAAGAGTTGATCTACCACGAGATCGTAGAGGCTAAACCCTAGAAGCTAGCCTATGGTCTGATTGTATGTTGTCCTACGGACTAAACCCTCCAGTTTACATAGACACCGGAGGGGGCTAGGGTTACACAGAGTTGGTTACAAGGAAGAAGATCTACATATCCGTATTGCCAAGCTTGCCTTCCACGCCAAGGAGAGTCCCATCCGGACACGGGACGAAGTCTTCAATCTTGTATCTTCATAGTCCAACAGTCCAGCTATCCGGAGACCCCCTAATCCAGGACTCCCTCAATGGCGGTGAAGTTGTTGGTGAAGATTGCGGTGATGGTGATGGCCACGGCAGCGTTCCGGCGCCACCGGAAGAGAAGGGGAGAGGGGGCCCCTTTGTCTTATTATTCCTTGGCCTCCTCCCTAGATGGGAGAAGGGTTTCCCCTCTGGTCCTTGGCCTCCATGGCGTGGGAGGGGCGAGAGCCCCTCCGAGGTTGGATCTGTCTCTCTGTCTCTCTCTGTTTCTGCGTTCTCTGATTCTACCCTTTCACCGTTTCTTATATTCCCGGAGATCCGTAACTCCGATTGGGCTGAAATTTTAACACGATCTCTATCTGGATATTAGCTTTCTTGCGGCGAAAGAAGGGCATCAACTGCCTTACGGGGTGGCCACGAGAGTCAGGGGTGCGCCTGCCCCCCTGGGGCGCGCCCCCTGCCTCGTGGCCCCCTCGGGCATCGTCTCGCGTGGATTTTTGTTCCCAAAAATCATATATATTCCAAAAAAATCTCCGTCGGTTTTTATCCCGTTTGGACTCCATTTGATATGGATATTCTGCGAAACATAAAACATGCAACAAACAAGAACTGGCACTGGGCACTGGATCAATATGTTAGTCCCAAAAATAGTATAAAAAGTTGCCAAAAGTATATGAAAGTTGTAGAATATTGGCATGGAACAATCAAAAATTAAAGATATGACAGAGACATATCAAGTACTAGCTGACGCTCTTGATTGTTGGATACAGGACGAACAACTGAGATGGGCTCGACAAAGAGGGGCTCTGAGGGAGCAGTCCGATCTTTCTTCGAAGACTTTGTCTTCCGCTTCTTGGGTTGTGGGGTATCATCAGTGGCATTCTTGTTCTTGCGCTTTCTAGCTTCGGCCTCAACTGCCCTTGTCTTCTTCAGTTCTGAAGCAGCTGTTGGGATCTTAGGCTTCGAGCCTGTCATGCTGGCAGGGAAGACAATGCTAGGTGCTTCCTTACTTCTTCAGTGTGTCCCGCAGCAGACTTCTTCTTTTTGGCAGCCATTCTGGGGCCGATGCCAGGGCGCCCCAGTGCCTTGCGCTTCTCAGCCTCATTGTGCGCTTGCACACTTTTCCCAACAAAGTCTTTCATTCTCTCTCTGGAACCTTTAGCTTCCTCGCGTTTCTGGTGAAACTGCTCTTTGAGCTCATGCAGCATCTGCTTGAAGCTTTGAACATCAGCCATGCTGAGATTGGCCATATTCCTCTTGAACTAAGCTTTCTAATTTTTTTGGTATTTCATGTTCCATATCCATAACTAAAGGTAAAGAACAACTAAGAACAGCAAATAAAAATTACTTAGTGATAAAGCAAATAAGCACACATGAGAAATTCACCCCACGCTATTGCTCCCCGGCAACGGCGCCAGAAAAAGGTCTTGATAACCCACAAGTATAGGGGATCGCAACAGTTTTCGATAAGTAAGAGTGTCAAACCCAACAAGGAGATAAAGGCAGAGCAAATATTCCCTCAAGTACTATCAACCACCGATACAACTCTACACACGCTTGATGTTCGCTTTACCCAGAACAAGTATGAAACTAGAAGTACTTTGTAGGTGTTGTTGGATAGGTTTGCAAGATAATAAAGATTACGTAAATAAAAAGTAGGGGCTGTTTAGGTAAAGACACAACTAAATTAGTTTTAGTAAAGAGCTATTTTTTGTTACAAGAAAGTTATTTGTCCCTAGGCAATCGATAACTAGACCGGTAATCATTATTGCAATTTTATATGAGGGAGAGGCATAAGCTAACATACTTTCTCTACTTGGATCATATGCACTTATGATTGGAACTCTAGCAAGCATCTGCAACTACTAAAGATCATTAAGGTAAAACCCAACCATAGCATTAAAGTATCAAGTCCTCTTTATCCCATACGCAACAACCCCCTTACTCGGGTTTGTGTTTCAGTCACTCACGCAACCCACTATAAGCGAATCATGAACGTATTGCAACACCCTACAGCGGGGATCCCTCATGCTTGCGTGACACGGAGAGCACCATAGGACAACACCAATAATAAAACATGCAACTCAAACCAATCTTGATCATCAAATAGCCCATAGGACAAAACGAATCTGCTCAAACATCATAGGATAGCCATACATCATTGGGAAATAATATATAGTGTTGAGCACCATGTTTAAGTAGAGATTACAGCGGGTAAGAGAGAGATTACACCGCTGCATATAGGGGGAAGAGTTGGTGATGATGGCGGTGAAGTTGTTGGTGAAGATTGCGGTGATGATGATGACCACAACAACGTTCCGGCGCCACCGTAAGAGAAGGGGAGAGGGGGGGCCCCTTCGTATTCTACTTCCTTGACCTCCACCCTAGATGGGAGAAGGGTTTCCCCTCTGGTCCTTGGCCTCCATGGCATGGGAGGGGCGAGAGCCCCTCCGAGATTGGATCTGTCTCTCTGTCTCTCTCTGTTTTTGCGTTCCCAGATTCTGCCGTTTCACCGTTTCTTATTTTCCCGGGGATCCGTAACTCCGATTGGGCTAAAATTTTAACACAATCTCTATCCGGATTTTAGCTTTCTTGCGGCGAAAGAAGGGCACCAACCACCTTATGGGGTGGCCACGAGGGCCCAGGGCGCGTCTGCCCCCCTGGGGCGCGCCCCCCTGCCTCATGGCCCCCTCGGGCATCGTCTCGCTTGGATTTTTCTTCCCAAAAATCATATATATTCCAAAAAATCTCTGTCAGTTTTTATCTCGTTTGGACTCCGTTTGATATGGATATTCTGTGAAACAAAAAATATGCAACAAACAGGAACTGGCACTGGGCACTGGATCAATATGTTAGTCCCAAAATAGTATAAAAAGTTGCCAAAAGTATATGAATGTTGAATAATATTGGCATGGAACAATCAAAAATTATAGATACGACGGAGACGTATCATCCGTCTGCCATGCTATACTATCAGGTCGTGATCACCCGGGAGGTGATCACGGGTATATACATATATTCATACATACTATACAGGTGGTGACTAAAGTCGGGTCGGTTCGTAGAGTACCCGCAAGTGATTCCGATGTGGGAGGGCTGAAGGGGCAGGTGGCTCCATCCAGGTAGTGGTGGGCCTGAGTTCTCGACGGCCCCCAACTGTTACTTTGTGGTGGAGCGACAGGGCAGGTTGAGACCACTTAGGAGAGAGGTGGGCCTGGCCCTGGTCGGCGTCCGCGGATACTTCAATTAACACGCTTAACGAGATCTTGGTATTTGATCTGAGTCTGGCCACTGGCCTATATGGACTAACCAGCTGCGCGGGAACAGTTATGGGCACTCGACGTCGTGGTATCAGCCGAAGCCTTCGTGACGTCAGCGACTGAGCGGCGCGCGCCAGATTGGACCGTAAGCCTGCTCTTGTATTAAGGGGGCTAGGTCTGCTTCTGGTCGCCCTCGCAACGTGCAGGTGTGCAACGGGAGATGGGCCCAGACCCCTCTGTTGTGCCTAGGTGGGGCTGCGACGTGTTGATCTTCCGAGGCCGGGCAAGACCCAGGAAAGTGTGTCCGGCCAGAGGGATCGACCGTGTTGGGTTATGTGGTGCACCCCTACAGGGAAGTTTATCTATTCAAATAGCCGTGTCCCTCGGTAAAAGGACGACCCGGAGTTGTACCTTGACCTTATGACAACTAGAACCGGATACTTAATAAAACACACCCTTCCAAGTGCCAGATATAACCCCGCTAATCGCTCTCTCATAGGGCGACGATGGGAGGATCACCGGGTAGGATTATGCTATGCCATGATACTTGGTTAACTTACCATCTACTCTCTTCTATATGCTTCAAGACGGAGGCTGTCAGAAGCGTAGTCCTTGATAGGACTAGCTATCCCCCTCTTATTCTGGCATTCTGCAGTTCAGTCCATAGATACTACCATTTTCATTGATACCAATGCACATGTAGTGTAGATCCTTGCTTGCGAGTACTTGGATGAGTACTCACGGTTGCTTTGCTACTTCTTTTTCCCCTTCCCCGGTTATTGCGATCATATGATGGAGTCCAGGAGCCAGAGGATCCCGAGGATGTTTCTACACGGAGTTCGGCTTCAAGGGGTAGTTAGGAGGTCCCAGGAAGGAGGCCTTGCCTTTCCGATCGTTGCTATTTTTGTGCTAGCCTTCTTCAGGCAAACTTGTTTAACCTATGTCTGTACTCAGATATTGTTGCTTCCGCTGACTCTTGTGCCTTCGAGCATTTGTATTCGAGCCTTCGAGGCCCATGGATTGTAATATAAAGCTTGTATTATTTTAATTTGTGTCTACAGTTGTGTTGTGATATCTTCCCGTGAGTCCCTAATCTTGAGCGTACACATTTGCATGTATGATTAGTGTACGGTCAAATCAGGGGCTTCACAAGTTGGTATCAGAGCCGACTGCCTGTAGGAATCCCCCTTCCAAACTCCTTGGTGGAAATTGAGTCTAGACATTGAAAAACTTTTACTAACATGGCTGTGTGGCTTACGGGCCCACGTCGCCATTGTGCGGTATTAGGATCTTTTACTCCTCGTCTATACTCTGGGACTCTGATCTCTCTTCTATTCGGGTTAAATGATTTTACTAAATCTGACTCTAGGTTCTCGTAAATACTTTCTCCCGGAGAGCCACTCGGTGCGAACGATCGCTTGCTTCACCAGAGGATTCCGAAGACACTCTACGATGTTCTCTCGGGACTATGTTGATGACCCACAAGTATAGGGGATCTATCGTAGTCCTTTCGATAAGTAAGAGTGTCGAACCCAACGAGGAGCAGAAGGAAATGATAAGCAGTTTTTAGTAAGGTATTCTCTGCAAGCACTGAAATTATCGGTGACAAATAGTTCTGTGATAAGGTAATTTGTAACGAGTAGCATGTAATAAAAGTAAATAAGGTGCAGGAAGATGGCCCAATCCTTTTTGTAGCAAAGGACAAGCCTGGACAAACTCTTATATGAAGGAAAGCGCTCCCGAGGACACATGGGAATTGTCGTCAAGCTAGTTTTCATCACGTTCATATGATTCGCGTTTGGTACTTTGATAATTTGATATGTGGGTGGACCGGTGCTTGGGTACTGTCCTTACTTGGACAAGCATCCCACTTATGATTAACCCCTATTGCAAGCATTCACAACTACAACAAAAGTATTAAGGTAAACCTAACCATAGCATGAAACATATGGATCCAAATCAGCCCCTTATGAAGCAACGCATAAACTAGGGTTTAAGCTTCTGTCACTCTAGCAACCAATCATCTACTTATTACTTCCCAATGCCTCCCCCTAGGCCCAAACAATGGTGAAGTTTCATATAGTCGACGTTCACAGGACACCACTAGAGGGATGACAACATACATCTCATCAAAATATCGAACGAAAACCAAATTCACATGACTACTAATAGCAGGACTTCTCCCATGTCCTCAAGAACAAACATAACTACTCACAAAGCATATTCATGTTCATAATCAGAGGGGTATTAATATGCATAATGGATCTGAACATATGATCTTCCACCAAGTAAACCAACTAGCATCAACTACAAGGAGTAATCAACACTACTAGCAACCAATAGGTACCAATCTGAGGTTTGGATACAAAGATTGGATACAAGAGATGAACTAGGGTTTGAGATGAGATGGTGTTGGTGAAGATATTGATGAAGATTGACCCCCTCCCGATGAGAGGATCGTTGGTGATGACAATGGTGATGATTTCCCCCTCCCGGAGGGAAGTTTCCCCGGCAGAACAGCTATGCTGGAGCCCTGGATCGGTTCCGCCTCGTGGCGGCGGAGTTTCTTCTCCAAAGATTGCTTATGATTTTTTTTCTCAGACGAAAGACCTCATATAGCAGAAGATGGGCATCGGAGGGGCACCAGGGGGGCCCACAAGGCATGGGGCACGCCCAGGGGGGTAGGGCGCGCCCCCCACCCTCGTGGTCAGGGTGTGGGCCCCCTCTAGAACTTCTTTCGCCCAATATTTTTTATACATTATGGAAATAACTTCTGTGAAGTTTCAGGACTTTTGGAGTTGTGCAGAATATGTCTCTAATATTTGCTCCTTTTCCAGCCCAGAATCCCAGCTCCCGGCATTCCCCCTCTTCATGTAAACCTTGTAAAATAAGAGAGAATAGGCATAAGTATTGTGACATAATGTGTAATAACAGCCCATAATGCAATAAATATCGATATAAAAGCATGATGCAAAATGGACTTATCATATGTGCCATCGCTTTTACAATTCCCTACCACCGATGTATCCTTATGGATAACTACCTACATTTGTCGTTCATACATTCATCCCCAGTTGATCTTGTTATTGCAAGATACATCGAAATTCTCTCTATTGATACGAGAATACCTTGTGCATACTGCCTTGCAGTTCTTTACCACATGAATACCCCTGCAAATAATTACTCACACTTATCGAGTATTCATCCATCCCCAGTTGTTCATATGTTTCATATGATACTTTGAAATTCTATCCGATCTTTCAAGAATCCTCTTTAAAACTATTGCTCTACATATACTTGTCTGCTTGCATTGTGGATGCTTCCCATAGGTCTAGCAACATTCATTAGTCTCCTTTGACACCGTCATTTTGATCCTATTGATTCAACATGAGTGCAAATGCACGCAATCATCGGTTGATCCTTTTAAAATTATCTTCCAGCTGAGATGTCATTTTGAACATGAGCTGGTTATCGACCAATCAAATTGTCATCGATTGTACCCCTGAATCTATTTAGCTTACCGATCCTTAATCAGAGCGTTTGCTTCTGATCCCTTGAATCAGAAATCATAATTCTTTACAATTGAGCTTTGAATTAGTTAGTTGTTTCTATAATCCAATACATTTGTATTGTTTCTTCCTCTGGTTGTGTGCCGATGCTCACATCAGCTCCATTATGGATCGTCGTATCCTTTGTTGAATTATCATCCGACAGTGTCCTTTGTATACAAAAACCTCGAGAAGTTCTTTCCTTGATACATAATTCTATTGGTAAATCATATTCTCTGATTTGGCCAAACCATGCTCTGCTTTTGAGCTGGTGATATTTACTCTTGAAATTTGTGCTATATGTTTCTAAGATGCCCCAATGGGTTGAAGCTATACCTTCCCAAAAAATGTACGAACCTCAAGGTTTTCATAAGTCATACCCTTCTGGTGTTTTACTAAATAATTTTGTACCATACAACTTCTTTGAAGACAAGAAGTGAATGAAATGTCATGCATTAAAGAAGTGGGAGTCGGCCTTGAACCCTGTGTTCATGCCCATGGACACGATGTATACCTTATCATGGAAGCTTCTCGTAATAATAACTATTTCCTTAAAATAATATCCTTTGGTATCGGTGAATTTATCCTTTGCAATCGTGTTTCCAACCATATGTTCTTCTCTGATCCCATTTCACGGGCAAGTTTAAGCACTTGTCTTCTGTGGATCAATACACCAGTCCAACCTTTACTTTGATCTACCGTCTAGTATTACACCCTGGTATCTCGAGAATGTCATGGAACTGCATAACTTTTTATGGGATCTTCATCAGCTATTATTTCTCACTGAATCCAATTTTTCTTGCGTTCTGGGTTGTCGTCAACCGAGAACACCGAATAGTGAATCGAGTCCGCACTCCGATTCAATAACTCTTAAGTAATTTTCGTTGCTTACGAGTTTAATAACCCTTCAAGTCATTCCTAACCTGATCGGCTATATCATTATCGTGCTAATTTTATCTGTGCTACCTGGTTCTTAATCCCGGAGCACAACTTTTGACGATGAGCTAAGCTTACGTCGATCTTCCCTGTCTTATCGTTTCACCTCGAATAGCAAGCCTGATTCTGAGTTGGCATCGTATCCATGGATCCAATAATCTTTCGCTGCATCAGTCCTTTTTCTGGATGCAGTCGCTGTTTGATTACTTCTTCGTGGAGCCTCTCGACAAATTTTTCTTGATCTTCGTCAACATTTTGACTCCTTCCAGTATATTAATCGAGTTCATGATGATAAGTGCCATCTTCGTCCCTTAGTAATTTGAGTTACCACCGACAACATCCTTACCTTCATATGATGACAAACTAGTTCATGATATGGATGCAACTTGCTATTCGGCTTGTATCATGATCTACCTTGAAGTAATATTGTCTTGTATGTCAAGAATGTTGTGAGAATTTCACCACCTCTTAAGAAATTCTTGGTATAATGATACTTATCACCCTCACCATTCTTTCTTGGTACCCGTGTTGTTTCCAATCAGAATATCGACGATTGGACTGTAATGTGTAAAATTCAAAATTACTAGCAACCTTATTGATTGTAAGATAATGTACGATAGTTTCATTCCTTGTGTTTTGGTTATTGAATCACCATTCTAAACATTAATCATGCTACCTAAGCCCATATTATGGGTGCACTTTTCAACCAATGGTTAATTGTGTGTGTTTTCCTCGAGCATACACCATTATACCATCTATTTTGACAAATGTTATCTCCTTGTTCACATAATTGTGGAAATCCATCTTGTTGGAAATCTTGTTGAATTGTCGCTGAGACCATCAGCCACCTCCTCATCCTATCATTGGTTTAATGATGAACTCTTGTTTTGGAACTTGCTTCCATAGTCCATTTCCCGAGAATCTTACAATGTCATCCCGTCAAATTGTGTTGCACCTTTGCTTCTCAGACATCCTGAGTCTGAGGTATCCTAACACCAATCAGATCTGAAACTCGGTCAGATATGATGGTTGGAACATTTTCCAAGAGTTATAACATTGGTCTCTACATAACTCGGTAAGGTGGTGTCTTTGCTTAGCAGCCCTGACCAGAGGACCTATTGTTGTAGTATATGTATCCTTTTATCAAGGTTAGCCATTCTTCCATGAGGAAATTGTAAGACTTATTCTATAAGTTGTTCCTGATGGATCCTTTGTGTTTCCAAAGTCTGATATTCACCTGTTCGCCATGTCAATCCTATCTCGAAGCATGTCTATGGTACTCCAATTTTCTACAAGAACATTTGAAGCCCAATGTTAAATGTTTCCTGCTCAATTATCCAAACACCGTTGTATGGGTAATGTCATGAAATTTCTCTCCCCTTACCTAAATGGTTTTGTACTTTCTATCATGTCATGGATATCATGCTCTGATTGTCCTTGGGAAGGATATACTCCTGAAATATGTGTTTAAACACATTTTCCATTCCATTGTTCTGTTTAATCTGACAATCACATTTTCCTTTCCATTGTTTTGTTTAACCTTTTCTGTAATCTGACTTAGCTGAGCAGAGATAATTCCCTGCCTAGTTGAGCACCTCATCGTATCACTCTGTCAGCAAGACCATGTTACTATTGTTGATGACATTCCGGTAGCCACCGATGGACGAGAACATTGCCTATTGGTCCGCCTCGTTCAACGAGCAGAAAAATGATTCTCTTCGTCCCTCGCCCTTGGTACCGACGTGGCCGACATAATTGATAGGCTATCCTCTAACATGCCTTGTTATCATGACTGTGCAAAATATCACCGCCCTTTCTACTTTCAACCCACATGCTGGGCCCATAACCCACAGGTCCCAGGATCGAAACCAGACTGTCCTGTATACCCCTATCTTTGAAGTTATTCCTCATGATTAGTGATGACCCACAAGTGTAGGGGATCTATCGTAGCCTTTTCAATAAGTAAGAGTGTCGAACCCAACGAGGAGTAGAAGGAAATGATAAGCGGTTTTCAGCAAGGTATTCTCTGCAAGCACTGAAATTACCGGTAACAGATAGTTTTGTGATAAGGTAATTTGTAATGAGTAGCAAGTAATAAAAGTAAATAAGGTGCAGCAAGATGGCCCAATCCTTTTTGTAGCAAAGGACAAGCCTGGACAAACTCTTATATGAAGGAAAGCGCTCCCGAGGACACATGGGAATTATCGTCAAGCTAGTTTTCATCACGTTCATATGATTCGCGTTCGGTACTTTGATAATTTGATATGTGGGTGGACCGGTGCTTGGGTGCTATCCTTACTTGGACAAGCATCCCACTTATGATTAAACCCTATTGCAAGCATCTGCAACTACAATAGAAGTATTAAGGTAAACCTAACCATAGCATGAAACATATGGATCCAAATCAGCCCCTTACGAAGCAACACATAAACTAGGGTTTAAGCTTTTGTCACTCTAGCAACCCATCATCTACTTATTACTTCCCAATGCCTCCCTCTAGGCCCAAACAATGGTGAAGTGTCATGTAGTCGACGTTCACATGACACCACTAGAGGGATAACAACATACAAGTCATCAAAATATCGAACGAATACCAAATTCACATGACTACTAATAGCAAGACTTCTCCCATGTCCTCAGGAACAAACGTAACTACTCACAAAGCATATTCATGTTCATAATCAGAGGGGTATTAATATGCATAATGGATCTGAACATATAATCTTCCACCAAGTAAACCAACTAGCATCAACTACAAGGAGTAATCAACACTACTAGCAACCCACAGGTACTAATCTGAGGTTTGGATACAAAGATTGGATACAAGAGATGAACTAGGGTTTGAGATGAGATGGTGCTAGTGAAGATGTTGATGGAGATTGACCCCCTCTCGATGAGAGGATCGTTGGTGATGACGATGGTGATGATTTCCCCCTCCCGGAGGGAAGTTTCCCCGGCAGAACAGCTCCGCCGGAGCCCTAGATTGGTTCCGCCAAGGTTCCGTCTCGTGGCGGCGGAGTCTCGTCCCGAAAGATTGCTTATGATTTTTTTTATCAACGAAAGACTCCATATAGTAGAAGATGGGCATCGGAGGGCCAGCAGGGGGCCCATGAGGCAGGGGGCGCGCCCCCCACCCTCGTGGCTGGTGGGTGGCCCCCCTCTGGTACTTCTTGCGCTCAGTATTTTTTATATATTCTGGAAATAACTTCCGTGAAGTTTCAGGACTTTTGGAGCTGTGCCGAATAGGTCTCTAATATTTTCTCCTTTTCCAGCCCAGAATTCCAGCTGCCGGCATTCTCCTCTTTATGTAAACCTTGTAAAATAAGAGAGAATAGGCACAAGTATTGTGACATAATGTGTAATAACAGCCCATAATGCAATAAATATCGATATAAAAGCATGATGTAAAATGGACGTATCAATTCCCCCAAGCTTAGACCTCGCTTGTCCTCAAGCGAAAGCCGAAATCAAAAAATATGTCCACATGTTTAGTGATAGAGGTGTCGACAAAAATAAAATGCGGACATGAGGGCATCATGATCATTCTTAGGACAGCAACATATATGATCTCTTATGCTAAAGCGACATTTCAATCACAATTTCAAGTATGAATCATAAACTTCATTGAGAACCAACAAACTCTAATCTCAGTCATTGAGGCAATTGCAATTTATCATAACATAGGAAAGTGTCAATATAAGAGCTTTTCAGCAAGTCCACATACTCAACCATCTTTTATTGTTTCACAATTGCTAACACTCGCGCAATATTTATGGGTGTGAATTTTTAACCGGACACAGAGAAAGATAGGGGCTTATAGTTTTGCCTCCCAACGTTTTACCTCAAGGGTAATGTCAACAATAATAGTTCATGAAGACTCACATCCAATTAGCTATATATATCAGGATCTTTCCAACACACTGTGCTTGCCAAAGGATAAAATGTAAAAAGGAAAGGTGAAGATCACCATGACTCTTATGTAAGGTAGAAGATAAAAGTAAAAGATAGGCCCTTCGCAGAGGGAAGCAGAGGTTGTCATGCGCTTTTATGGTTGGATGCACAAAATCTTAATGCAAAAGAACGTCACTTTATATTGCCACTTGTGATATGGACCTTTATTATGCAGTCCGTCGCTTTTATTTCTTCCACATCACAAGATCGTATAAAGCTTATTTTCTCCAAATTAATAAGTCATACATATTTAGAAAGCATTTTTTATTGCTTGCACCGATGACCACTTACTTGAAGGATCTTACTCAATCCATAGGTAGATATGGTGGACTCTCATGGCAGAACTGGGTTTAGGGATATTTGGAAGTACAAGTAGTATTTCTACTTGGTGCAGAGAACTTGGCTAGAATGAGAGGGAAAGGCAAGCTCAACATGTTGGATGATCCATGACAATATAATTTATCTCAGATGTAAGAAAACATAACCCATTACGTTGTCTTCCTTGTCCAACGTCAACTCTTAGCATGTCATACTTTAATAAAGTGCTCACAATCATAAAAGATGTCCAAGATAGTATATTTATATGTGAACCTCTCTTTCTTTATTACTTCCTATTAGTTGCAATGATGACCAAAACTATGTTTGTCAACTCTCAACAACTTTTATTCATCATACTCTTTATATGTGAGCTCATTACTCTCCATAAGATCCATATGATCTCTTTATTTCTTTTTATTTCTTCTCTTTTATTTTATTTAATTCCCTCAAGATCATAGCAAAATAATCAAGCCCTTGACTCAACACTAATATTTATTATATAGCTCACAGACTCGATTACATAGAGGGATCATAAAGCAAAACTCACAACTAGATCATACTAAAACATTATTCTACTAGATCAAGATATTATCAAAAGGATCGAACTAAGAAAACGGTAAAGATAAAAGTGATGGTGATACGATACCGGGGCACTCCCCCAAGCTTGGCAATTGCCAAGGGGAGTGCCCATACCCATGTGATTATATCTCTTTTGCTGGTGAAGGAGTTGGAGTTGTTGATGATGTAGGCTTGTCGTCCCTCTTCCAAGGCATAGGCTCACCATCATATAAGGATGATCGAGTCTCCTGAGTCCTCAAGTCTGCAACCAAACTCATCCTCTTGAATCTATATTCATACTCACAGTTTTGATTTTGCAGGTCATAGATCTGGGCTTGGAGGTGCTCGATTTTCTCATGAAGCTTGAAGATGGCCTCCCCAATGTCCTTGACGTCCAGCTTCTGGTTGTTGGTGAACTCTGTGATCATTATGTGATTGGAGTCGAGTCCACGCTCCACCATCTCCTGACACTTGAAAACTTGTTGCTCCAATGCCTCGAGCCTTGTCTCCGTGCTTCTGGTCCTCCTTGGTCCCTCGACATCGCGGATGTGCAACAACCCCTCACGCATCTCAATGGTTTGAGGGTGTTGCAGCACCTCCGCAAGGTAGGGGTTGATGACCTTCTCGAAGAACTTGTCCTTGGGGGCACTTGAAGACGACATGACGACCTAGATCTATCAGAAAAACATCTCAAAACAAAGACGGGAGATATTTGCGTGATACGGTGGTAAAAACCTTCGGGAGATTATATAATGATTTTTTACCGACCAAAAGAAGTATCGTGCAAGAAAATGGAGTCCGGAGAACACACGAGGTGCCCACAAGGCAGGGGGCGCGCCCAGGGGGTAGGGCGCGCCCTCCACCCTCGTGGAAGCCTCGTGTCCTTTCCGATCTGCTTCTTATTTTCCTATTTTTCTAATTATTCCAAAACGGAGAAAAATTGCCATTAAATTGTGATGCCCCCGATTCAATCGTACACTAATCATACACGCAAACGTGTACGATCAAGATCAGGGACTCACGGGAAGATATCACAACACAACTCTACAAATAAAATAAATCATACAAGCATCATATTACAAGCCAGGGGCCTCGAGGGCTCGAATACAAGAGCTCGATCATAGACGAGCCAGCGGAAGCAACAATATCTGAGTACAAACGTAGGTTAAACAAGTTTGTCTTAAGAAGGCTAGCACAAACTGGGATACAGATCGAAAGAGGCGCAGGCCTCCTGCCTGGGATCCTCCTAAACTACTCCTGGTCGTCGTCAGCGGTCTGCACGTAGTAGTAGGCACCTCCCGAGTAGTAGTAGTCGTCGACGGTGGCGCCTGGCTCCTGTGCTCCAACGTCTGGTCGCAGCAATCGGGTATAGAAAGGGGGAAAAGAGAGAGCAAAGCAACCGTGAGTACTCATCCAAAGTACTCGCAAGCAAGGAGCTACACTACATCGGTATGCATTGGTATCAAATGGAATAAGGATATCATATGTGGACTGAACTGTAGAATGCCGGAATAAGAGGGGGATAGCTAGTCCTATCAAAGACTACGCTTATGGTAACCTCCATCTTGCAGCAGGAGAAGAGAGTAGATGGTAAGTTCACCAAGTAGCAACATGTAGCATAATCCTACCCGGCGGTCCTCTCCTCATCGCCCTGTTAGAGAGCGACCACCGGGTTGTATCTGGCACTTGGAAGGGTGTCTTTTATTAAGTATCCAGTTCTAGTTGTCATAAGGTCAAGGTACAACTCCAAGTCATCCTGTTACCGAAGATCACAGCTATTCGAATAGATTAACTTCCCTGCAGGGGTGCACCACATAACCCAACACGCTCGATCCCATTTGGTCGGACACACTTTCCTGGGTCATGCCCGGCCTCGGAAGATCAACATGTCGCAGCCCTACCTAGGAACAACAGAGAGGTCAGCACGCTGGTCTAAATCCTATCGCGCAGGGGTCTGGGCCCATCGCCCATTGCACACCTGCACATTGCGTACGCGGCCGGTGAGCAGACCTAACCTCCGTTATACAAGAGCAGGCGTTCCAGTCCAACCCGGCGCGCGCCGCTCAGTCGCTAACGTCACGAAGGCTTCGGCTGATACCACGACGTCGAGTGCCCATAACTGTCAACGCGTAGATGGTTAGTGCGTATAGGCCAGTAGCCAGACTCAGATCAAATACCAAGATCTCGTTAAGCGTGTTATTTTGATATAACCGCGAACGCCGACTAGGGCCATGCCCACCTCTCTCCTAGGTGGTCTCAACCTGCCCTATCGCTTCGCCACAAAGATCCACACAGAGGGCTGTCGGGAAAGTATGTCCTTCCAGCCCCCAATTCGTGAATCAACCGCGGGTACTCCTCGAGCCAACCCGACTTTAGTCATCACATGTATCATGTATAAAGTATATAGTACATACCCGTGACCACCTCCCAAGTGATCACGGCTCGATAGTATAGCATGGTAGACAGACAAGAATGTAGGGCCACTGCTGATAATCTAGCATCCTATACTAAGTATTTAGGATTACAGGTAAGGTATCAATAGTTGTAGCAACAATGACAGGCTATGCATCAGAATAGGATTAACGGAAAGCAGTAACATGCTACACTACTCTAATGCAAGAAGTATAGAGGAGAGTAGGCGATATCTGGTGATCAAGCGGGGGCTTGCCTGGTTGCTCTGGCAAGAGAGAGGGGTCGTCAACATCGTAGTCGTACTGGGTAGCAGCGGCGTCCGTCTTGGTGTCTAGCGAGAGAAGAGGGGGAAGAAACAATAAATATAATGCAAACAAATGCATGACGATGCATGACATGACAAAGCGTGATGCTAGGTGTGCCCTAACGCGGTACGAGGTGGTACCGGTGAAGGGGGGAAACATCCGGGAAAGTATTCCCGGTGTTTCGCGTTTTTGGACAAATGAACCGGAGGGGGAAAGTTGCATGTTCGCTATGCTAGGGATGTGTGGCGGATGAATGGGCTACGTATCCGGATTCGTCTCGTCGTTCTGAGCAACTTTCATGTTGAAAATAATTTAATCCGAGTTACAGATTAAAAGATATGATTTCCTAAAGATTTTATTATTATTCTAAAATTATTTTTAATTCGAAAATAAATGCTAAATTGCTAGGCGCACCCAGCACAGTGTACACAAAAGTGTACCCAGTGGCTGACAGGTGGGCCAGAGGGACCCAGTTGACCAGTCAACGTTTGACGTCAACAGGGGTGGGACCCCCCTGTCATTGACTGTTTTAGTCTATTCTAACAATTTAGTTAGTTTAGTTAGTTATTTGGTTAATCTTAATTATGATTAATTAGTTTAATTAATTGTTTAGTTTAATTAATCAAAATTAATTAAGTTGATTAATTAATTAATTAACATTTTTTATTTTTTATTTTTGAAAAAAACGTTCCAGGGCAGTGGCCCACTTGTCACAGGCCCATGGCCTAACGGGCATAGAGCGGTGCAGGCGTTGAGGGCGAACGGGCACAGGGCGCCCGATGGGCGCGAGGGCCAGGCGCGGCGTCGCCCGAGCAGGAGCGCCGACGAGCATGGCGGCTGCGGGGCCGGGCGGAGTGCGGTGAAGGAGGAAGCGGGGGCAAGGCGCCGGACGGCCGGAACGGGCTGCCGGCGGCAGTAGGCATAGCGCAGCAGGAGCCGCAGCACGCAGCAGAGAGCGCGGGGGAGAGAAGAGGCGCCGCTGGGTGCAGCGAGAGGAGCGGCAGAACGGGCGCGGCGCGGCATCCCAACCGCTGCCGGGGCAGGCGCGTGGTCGCACAGACGTGCGTGCGCGGGCGGTGCATCAGGGGGGAGCGGTGCGGTGAGCGTGGGCCACGGTGGAGGACGCGGTGCACGGCGGGGGTGGCCGCAGCGGGGCTGGGCGCAGGCATCGCGGCGCGCTGGCCGTGGCCGGATCTGGCGCGCGACAGCGGCGAAGGGGCGCGCAAGGGGATGGCCGAGTGACAAACTGCAAGCGCAACGTCTACGGTGGCCAGGGGCACGCACGGGCAGAGGGAAGACGGCGTGCACGGCGACGTGGGGTGGTCGGGGCCGGGAGAGAAAGGAGGCAGAGGGGGAAGGTTGCGCTCACCCCCGTTGCAGGGGTTCTGCCGAGGCACGAGGGGGTCCGTTGGGGAGGCGGTTGGCGAGGACGACGCGGTTTGGCGGGGAGGCGGCACCGACGAGGTGGCGGGCGAGGCGCCGGTGTCGGGGAAGTACGTCGCCGACGAGCAGCTCATCCGCGGCAGCAAGGTCGCCGGGCGACGCTGGGCAGCAGCGACGATGGGAGGCGGTGGTCAGCACCGGCGCGGGAGAGCGCGGGGTCGGCGGCTCGGTGCCCCCCGATACCGATTTGGATCGTGGAGGGAGGCAGAGGGAGGAGTGGGACATGGGGGGAGTGGGGGAAGTGGGGAGGAATGGGGGCATCGTGCGGGGCGACGGGGATGGGCGTCGTCCAGATCCAGGGACGAGAGGGAATGAGAGGGGATCGAGGAGGGGAGAGGCTAGGGTTCGACCGACGTGGGGGGGCATATGGCCAGGGAGAGTGGAGTGATGGGCCGGCCTAGTGAGTGGCCGGTTGGGCCGTGGCCCATGGAAGAGAGGGGGTTTTATTTTGTTTTGTCTTTTGTTCATTTTCTCCCGGTTTTATTTATTTTAGTTAGCAAACCATTTTTCAAAAATATAACCCCAGCTTCTAAATTATTATAATAACATAGGCCACTTCCTCAACAAACTTGGTGACCAAATGAATTAGTTTAAAATTTGTTTAGTATTTGCATTTAAATAATTGTTTTGCCATGGTTTTATCTACTATCGTGCATTTAAATATCTTATTTAAATATGTGTTCTTCGACAAATCTACCTATGCAATAATTGTCACAACCCGAACATTTTTTTATTGTTTGAAAACTTTGTTGTTTGGTTTTACTTTAAGATTTGAATTTGAATCGGTTTTTGAACTAACACGAGATTAGCAACCGAAATGGAGATGACGTGGCATGATTAGTAGAGTTTCAGTACAGCTTAAATATCCGGGCGTCACCAAAATTGTTTTGGAGTCGGTTTACTTACTGTACCACATACCTATTCCTTTTCGGAGTCTGAAACGTTCTGGAAAGTGTCCCTTATGTATTCCTCCGGGGTTACGGTTTCAATAATATTGGTTTCAACATTTATGGGATTACCTGAGATATAATGTTTGATTCTTTGACCGTTCACCACCTTTGGATGTGTGCCTTCGAAGTTGTTGATTTTTATGGCACCGGAACGATAGACCTCCTCGATAACGTAAGGACATTCCCATTTAGAGAGAAGTTTTCCTGCAATAAATCTTAAACAAGAGTTCTATAACAATACATAATCACCTACATTGAACTCACACTTTTGTATCCTTTTATCATGCCATCTTTTAACTTTTTCTTTAAACAGTTTGGTATTCTCGTAGGCTTGGTGTCGGTGTCAAAACCGGCGGATCCCGGGTAGGGGGTCCCGAACTGTGCGTCTAGGCCGGATGGTAACAGGAGGCAAGGGACACGAAGTTTTACCCAGGTTCGGGCCCTCTCGATGGAGGTAGAACCCTACGTCCTGCTTGATTAATATTGATGATATGGGTAGTACAAGAGTAGATCTACCACGAGATCGGAGAGGCTAAACCCTAGAAGCTAGCCTATGGTATGATTGTTGTTGTGTATGTTGTCTTACGGACTAAAACCCTCCGGTTTATATAGACACCGGAGAGGGTTAGGGTTACACAAAGTCGGTTACAATGGTAGGAGATCTGCATATCCGTATCGCCAAGCTTGCCTTCCACGCCAAGGAAAGTCCCTTCCGGACACGGGACGAAGTCTTCAATCTTGTATCTTCATAGTCCAGGAGTCCGGCTGAAGGTATAGTCCGGCCATCCGGACACCCCCTAAACCAGGACTCCCTCAGTAGCCCCTGAACCAGGCTTCAATGACGATGAGTCCGGCGCGCAGATTGTCTTTGGCATTGCAAGGCGGATTCCTCCTCCAAGTACTTCATAGAAGATTTTGAACATAAAGATAGTGTCCGGCTCTGCAAAATAAGTTTCCACATATTGCCATAGAGAGAATAATATTTACACAAATCTAATCTGCTGATGTATTTCGTAGTGTGACACACCACAGCCAAGCCTTTATCCGAGTCATTTCATTATCCCACCTCAGCGCGTCATGCGAGGCGGTTTCCTTGGCATGTCTTGTTAAAGCAAAGATCATGTCCCCTTATTCCGGGATTCTCATCAATACGGGCGTGGGTAACCCAACCGCGCCATTGATTACGGCGCTTGGAGATAAGCGAGTTTTACCAGGCTGGTGGGGACACGTAGTTGCGTCCACCCATATAAGGGGATAAGGATCCACCTTTTCACCTACGCCTTCTTCCTCCCTTGCTTATCCATTCTCGCGCACTCGAGCTCCAGCGCCCAAGTCCGCACTCCCCACCTCAACCTTCTCCAGCCATGTCCGGAGCGGGAGGCAAGTGGATGGTCTCCTCCGTCACGGAGGGACACATCAAAAAACTGAGGAAGGCCGGATACTTGTCTAATGACATTGCGTACCGGCTTCCCGAAAAGGGGCAGCTCATCCCCACCCCTAGGCCCCATGAGAGGGTGGTGTTCCTCCCCCATTTCCTCCGCGGACTGGGCTTCCCTCTTTACCCATTTGTTCGGGGGCTCATGTTCTACTATGGCCTGGATTTCCACGATCTGGCCCCGAACTTTGTCCTCAACATCTCGGCGTTTATCATTGTGTGCGAGGCTTTCCTCCGCATCCGCCCCCATTTCGGCCTATGGCTCAAGACTTTCAATGTCAAGCCGAAGGTGATGCGCGGCAACCAGGCGGAGTGCGGAGGCGCCATGGTGGGCAAGATGGCCAATGTCTTATGGCTCGAGGGCTCCTTTGTGGAGAACCTGAAGGGGTGGCAATCGGGGTGGTTTTACATCACTGAGCCACGCGACCCCGAATGGGTCGCAGCCCCCGAGTTTCGATCCGGACCCCCTACGCGGCTCACCTCCTGGAAGGAGACGAGCCTGTCGTGGGGTAAAAAAGGAGAGCTGACCGGACTCCAAACGTGCATCCAAACCCTGGTGGACAAGAAGCTCAAACTTGTCAACGTAGTCCAGGTTATGCTCATCCGCCTGATCCTCCCGTGTCAACAATGGGCTTTCAACCTGTGGGAGTTCGACCCGGCGCGGCACCAAACTCTAAGCAGGCTCTTCGACATGACGTACGAAGATGCCTGGAAGGTGCTTTTCAAGGGTGCCGAGGCCCCCGCATCCACTGCCGAGGATCGCGGATTCAGTACGCAGCGTCACGCTCATGCGGTAAGCTGTTTTTTCCTTTTACAAGGTATCAGTTTTTCATAGTTTGACTCCATGCGGGATCTAAGCTCCCTTACCTTTGACAGGATTGGCAGGTGACGTCCGGACAGATCAACTGTCTGGCTCCTTTGCCCGAAGGCCCAGCGGACGCTCGCTTGGCGAAGCTGCTGGTTCCGGCACCCTATGTGGTGCCGGAGAAGAAGGCCGCGAAAAAGGCCACGGGGACTCAAAAGAGTGCCTGGCGCCAGGAGGTGTCGGATCCATCATCCGACGGTTCCGAGGCGCATTCCTCCCGTGAAGACGAGGAGGAAGAAGAAGAGACCTCTCCCCCTCCAGCGGGAGGAGAGAAGAAAAGGAAGGCCGCCCTCTCTGGGGAGGCCGGAGGGTCCAAGAAGGGGAAAACCCTTCCTCCGGACTACTCCACCGATGCCAACGACGGCGGAGAGGAGTGGTCACCCAGGGCCAAGCCCCTGGAAAAATCGTAAGTATCCGGATACCAGAGTAATTCATAGTATTCGTTTATTGCACAGCTTTCCCTTATGTCGAATATGTTTATGCAGCCCACCCAAAGACCGGCTCGACGCGTCGTCGAGCGGCTCACTGGACTCGTCGGATGTGAACTCGCTTCCGACGGCTTCCTCCCCCCGCCCTACGGATGACACCGAAGTGTTGTCCCAACAAGTTCCAAGCCGGGAGGAGGTGGTCCTAGAGGCGCCGCAAGGCGACCTCCCGGACTCCTGGAGTAAAGGGGATGACACCCCCCAGGGCTCCAAGTCCGGCTCTAGGCCGGACACCACTCCGGAACCTTCAAAGGTTCCAGAGTCCGGTGGGGGACCTCCTTACAAGAGGAGCAAGCCCACTATGCCGGTGACCCCCATCCAACCGGAGGCGCCGGACAATCTGTTGGAGGCGCTCCAAGGCGCCTCCATCGACGAGGAGCACCACACCATTATGAGTGCGGTGGTCCAGAAGGTTCAGTCCGCCAAGAGCGGACTGACTGAAGCTTGTACTAGCCTTTTAACAGGCTTTGAGGTAAGTAAAGAATGTGTAAATAATATTACCGCATAGACAGTAGCCCCTGATGCTTTGTTTGGCGTTCGGGAAGAAAATCCGAATAGAGGATCAAATAAAATTCGCAGGAGTCTAACAAAAAGGAGTCAATATGCGTATGCAGGCTTTTCTGCTTGCGTCCGCTGCACTGACTACAGAAGTGGACACGCTAAAGCAAAACCTCAAGCGGTCCGAGCAAGAGCTCGGGCGTGCCAAGAAGCAGCTCGAGGACAATGAAGGTAAGAAATACCTTGTTTAAATATATATAAAAAGGTGCAATTGCAAAAAATGATAGGATTATCGTGGCTATTGTAGGGGCCACGTTTGAGGTGGCGACCCTTAAGCAAGCGCTGGTCGAGGCTGAGAAGAGGGCGGCCACGGAGCGCACCGAGCGGGAGAAGTATGAGGCCGAGGTTGGCAAGGTACGGCAAGAGCTCCAGGCTCTCATGGAAAAACATGAGAGTTTGGAGCTTGACTCAAAGACGCGAGCGTCCGAGCTCGCGGTGGCTATTGAAAATGCCAAGTCTGCCAAGGCTGAATCCCAGAAGACCCTCTAGGAGTTGGATGAGGTGAAGAAGATAGCGGCGGGTAAGGCATTTTTTATGCAAAGCAAACACATAAACGTGAGTTACTTGTTACTTACCCGAATCCGGAGCTCTCCAGGAGCGTTCGCAGATCTTACCCGGAGTGTGTTCGATGCCGCCGCATTCTATCGAGCCGAGGAGGACAGCTCGACAGAGAAGGTATTCTGGTCTCAGTATGCTGAGGCCGGACACCCCGTGCCCCTGAGCGACCAGCTGAAGCAACTGGTCGAGCTCCACAAGGCGGCTGAACAGGCCATGAAGGGCCTCATAGTTCGGCTGTGGCCTGGAGAGGCTCTGCCTGGGAGCTATTTTGGGCTGGTGCGGCGGCTGGTGGAGGCATGTCCAAGGCTCGAAGTCATCAAGCGCTCCGTCTGCATTGAAGGTGCCCGTAGGGCCCTTGCCCGTGCTAAGGTGCACTGGGGCAAGCTGGATGCTGAGAAGCTTGTGAAGGACGGGCCACCGCCGGGGAAAGAGCATCGCAAGCCCGAGAATTATTATAAGGATGTTCTAAAGGGTGCCTGCCTTGTGGCGGATGAATGTTCTAGGGATGTAATTTTTGAGTGATACTTGCTCGTTTTGTCCTGTGCGCTGAAAACTTGTTCATATGCGCTAAGCAATGCTGTTGGAATATTACCTTTTATGCGGCTGTTTATCAATTCTGAGAGATGGCAAGTCGTCGGCTTCTGCCCCTGTGCCGCTAGTGCTGGGGTGTTCGGGGATAAACCTAAGCGCTCTTTTTCCCATGTTTGGGTCCTTCGAGGGAGGAGCTCAGCCCAACGAACAAGGCAATCGGACTATAATGCGTGAACACTCTCACTTAGCCATAGAATTCTATAATTTTAAATTTCGGCGAAGCCCCTGGTATTCGGAAGACCGAGTTCGGGGCGCTATCCATGCCTTGGCCGGACAGAGCCGGCTCCTGCTCTAAGCGGCATAAGTCGTTAGGGACTCGAAAAACCTCTCGAACAGCGACCAGCTCTCGCTTCATGATGACAATCAGTTTTAGCTTTCTCCACTGAGGTGCTCAACCCAGCTCAACTGGGGCACAATCGTAGTGGTTCTCCTAGTGCTACCTTAGCCGATATAGCGGAACATAAGGCACCAAAACATAGGAGCCGGGAAAACCCAACTATTGACCCAAGACATGATTCGGAGCCGATGCATATAATGTTATAAGTTCGGGGTGCCGCACTTGTTAAAGTGTTCGGACTTCTCACACCATATTGAAGGGTACTAAAACCCCTGGCGTATTTTGGTCGTACCAAAGTGTACGGATGCAACATGTCGTTAAGGAACATATATTAAAAAAGAGTAATGCAAAAATAGACAAAAGCTATGCATTGTTTATTAAAGAGGGTTGCGATCAAAGCAGAACGATACAAATAATGCGATAAGCAAAAGGTTGGACTATTTAACGTGTCCGTTCCAGGGGCAAGCTGCGGAATAGTATGCGAAACAAGTAAACTGCTCGTGATAGAGACCACCTGGAAGTTCCGTAATGCGGCGTGGCTTGTCTGCTTCCCTGGTTCTTGCATCGTTTGTCCGGCAATTGAACTGCCGAACGGGCCTTCCGAAGAGTGGAGTCCTGAAAGTAAGAGAAAATTAAAAAATTGGCAGCCCCTGGTGCGGTTTAAGCCGTGTTTCGGGCGTGCCGTGATGGTGCCCCTCCCCCTGTACCCATGGTATTTCTAGAGCGTAGTTATGTACGCGAAGTACTGGTATTGCATTTTTGTGAGGGCTGGGGTTGGGGCCGCATTGCTACGCCTGCTCAGATCGTGCCAGGCGGTCTTGTTTGTAGGTTACTCCGGGCGCGCTTGACGGTGTCCGGTCGTTTAATTTCCGGACTGGAGAACTACCTGGAGAGGCTGCTTTGTACTTCTGCTGCAAGGGCCGCCGTGTGCTCCTCCGTTCGGAGGGAGCGTTCGGTGTTTCCATTGACCGTAATTACTCCTCGAGGGCCTGGCATCTTGAGCTTAAGGTATGCGTAGTGCGGTACCGCATTGAACTTGGCGAATGCGGTTCGCCCGAGCAGTGCGTGATAGCAACTGCGGAATGGGACTATGTCGAAGATTAACTCCTCGCTTTGGAAATTATCTGGAGATCCGAAGACCACTTCAAGTGTGACTGAGCCTGTACAGTTGGCCTCTACACCTGGTATTATGCCTTTAAAGGTCGTTTTGGTGGGCTTAATCCTCGAGGGATCTATGCCCATTTTCCGCACTGTGTCCTGGTAAAGCAGGTTCAGGCTACTGCCGCCGTCCATAAGGACTCTAGTGAGATGAAATCCGTCAATAATTGGGTCTAGGACCAATGCGGCGAATCCGCCATGACGGATGCTAGTGGGATGGTCCCTTGGATCAAAGGTGATCGGGCAGGAGGACCATGGGTTGAACTTTGGGGCGACTGGCTCTACCACGTATACGTCCCTTAACGCACGCTTCCGCTCCCTTTTGGGGACGTGGGTTGCGTATATTATGTTCACCGTCCGCACTTGTGGGGGGAAACCCTTCTGTCCACTGTTGTTCGGTGGCCCGGGCTCCTCGTCGTCATCGCTATGCAGCCCCTTGTCTTCATTTTCGGCATTTAACTTGCCTGCCTGCTTGAACACCCAACAATCCCTGTTGGTGTGATTGGCCGGCTTTTCGGGGGTGCCATGTATCTGGCACAAGCGGTCGAGTATACGGTCCAAACTGGACGGGCCCCTAGGATTCCTTTTGAATGGCTTTTTCCGCTGACCGGATTTAGAGCCTCTGAATCCGGCATTAACTGCCGTATCCTCAGCATTGTCGCCGTTAATGCGGCGCTTCTGCTTGTTGCTATGTGACCTGCCACTACTGTCCCTGGTATCCGAATTACCAGGGTTCTTGGTCATATTGTTGCTACGAGCAAGCCAGCTGTCTTCTCCCGCGCAAAAGCGGGTCATGAGTGTCGTGAGTGCTGCCATAGACTTCGGCTTTTCCTGTCCAAGGTGTCGGGCAAGCCACTCGTCACGAATATTGTGCTTGAAGGATGCTAGGGCCTTAGTGTCTGGACAGTCGACTATTTGATTTTTCTTTGTTAGGAACCGTGTCCAGAATTGCCTGGCCGATTCCTCTGCCTGCTGAATTACGTGACTTAGGTCATCGGCGTCTGGGGGTAGCACATAAGTGCCCTGGAAATTGTCGAGGAATGCGGCTTCCAGGTCCTCCCAACAACTGATTGATCCTGTTGGCAAGCTGTTAAGCCAATGCCGAGCTGGTCCTTTAAGCTTGAGTGGGAGGTATTTGATGGCGTGGAAATCATCGCCGCGGGCCATGTGGATATGAAGGAGATAGTCCTCGATCCATACCGCAGGATCTGTTGTGCCATCATATGATTTGATATTTACGGGTTTGAAACCCTCGGGGATTTGATGATCCATTATTTCGTCTGTTAAGCATAGTGGGTGTGTGGCGCCTCTGTACTGGGCTATATCACGATGTAGCTCCAATGAGCTTTGTCTACTGTGTTCGGCCCTGCCGAATTTGTGGCCGATGTGACGGTTACCGTCTCGAGCCGTGGGGCGCCCACGCGATCCGTAGATCGATCTTGTTTGCCTTGCCTTGTCCTCCAACATATCTCGTAAGTCCGGCACATATTCCCATGCCTTGGTATGGGGTGCGGCTTGAGTGGAGGGCCGAGAGGCCTCTCTGTCGCGGCCACGAGGTGGCCGGTCGGCCGCATCAAGTGCTTCCTCCTCTAATCGGGGTAGCAACCTGCGCTTTGGGTAGCTCTTGGAGGGGCGTTCGAGTTTATGCTCTTCGGCCGCAAGGACTTCAGTCCATCTATCGACTAGCAAATCTTGATCAGCTCTAAGCTGTTGCTATTTTTTCTTGAGGCTTCTTGCCGTGGCCATAAGCCTGCATTGAAAACGCTTTTGCTCGACGGGATCCTCTGGCACGACGAATTCGTCATCATCGAGGCTTGCCTCGTCTTCGGAGGGAGGCATATAATTATCGTCCTCGACCTCTCTGTCTGCCGCTCTCTCATGAGGGCTGGTTTCTCCATCCTCCTGTGCTAAATCTTGCTGGAGGGGGTTTTTTTCGGCACTTTCTGGAGTATTATTATCTCCCGTGCTGGAATCACTGTATTTGTTTTGGCGGGATTTTGAGCGGCGCCGCTGACGCCGGCGCTTACGCTATTTCTTGGAGGGGTCATCCTCCGCTGTTCCATCGCCATCTCCTTCTTTCAGGCTGTCCACCATGTATATGTCATATGACGAGGTGGCTTTCCAGGGCCTGATAGGCGTTGGTTCTTCATCGTCTCCTTCATCGGCGTCCATACCGTCGATGTCTTCGGAGTCGAAGTCGAGCATGTCGGTTAAGTCGTCGATAGTGGCTACAAAGTGGGTGGTGGGTGGGCTTTGAATTTCTTCATCGTCCGAATCCCAACCTTGCTGACCGTAGTCCGGCCAGGGCTCTCCTGATAAAGAGAGAGACTTCAGTGTCTTCAGAATATCGCCGAAAGGCGAGTGCTGAAAGATGTCCGCGGCAGTAAACTCCATGATCGGTGCCCAATCGGATTCGATCGGCAGGGGCACGGAGGGTTCGGAGTCCGGAGAGGAGTCCGGCTCCTTGGAGTCACGAGTCTCGCAGACTGCGGGGCTGGTGTTCGGCTCGATCGCCGTTGGGATCGTAGCCCCCGAGGCGGCGTCCAACCACCCATCCTCGATCGGCGCAGTTGGCTCCGAATTAAGGGTCGAAGCCGATGCGGGTGCGGCCTCCAGGGCACTGTTCAGTGGCAGAGCTAGATCATGCTCGTCGTGACAGTGCGGCATGCTCGGCAGTGGCTCGAATCCATCGAAGATCAAGTCCCCGCGGATGTCAGCCGTGTAGTTTAAACTTCCAAATCTGACCTGACGGCCAGGGGCATAGCTTTCGATCTGCTCCAAATGGCCAAGTGAATTGGCCCGTAGTGCGAAGCCGCCGAAGACGAAGATCTGTCCGGGGAGGAAGGTCTCACCCTGGACTGCATCGCCATTGATGATCGTAGGAGCCATCAAGCCTGATGGCGATGACACAGAGGAACTCTCAATGAAAGCACCAATGTCGGTGTCAAAACCGGCGGATCTCGGGTAGGGGGTCCTGAACTGTGCGTCTAGGTCAGATGGTAATAGGAGGCCAGGGACACAAAGTTTTACCCAGGTTCGGGCCCTCTCGATGGAGGTAAAACCCTACGTCCTGCTTGATTAATATTGATGATATGGGTAGTACAAGAGTAGATCTACCATGAGATCGGAGAGGCTAAACCCTAGAAGCTAGCCTATGGTATGATTGTTGTTGTGTATGTTGTCCTACGGACTAAAACCCTCCGGTTTATATAGACACCGGAGAGGGTTAGGGTTACACAAAGTCGGTTACAATGGTAGGAGATCTGCATATCCGTATCGCCAAGCTTGCCTTCCACGCCAAGGAAAGTCCCTTCCGGACACGGGACAAAGTCTTCAATCTTGTATCTTCATAGTCCAGGAGTCCGGCTGAAGGTATAGTCTGGCCATCCGGACACCCCCTAAACCAGGACTCCCTCACTTGGGTTCTCCACTCTTCAAGTGAGTTAATGTCAAATAACCTCTTCTCACCGGCAAGTTTGAAATCATAATTGAGCTCTTTAATGCCCAATATGCCTTATGTTCTAGCTCAAGAGGTAAATGACATGCTTTACCATAAACCATTTGATACAAAGACATACCCATAGGATTTTTATATGTAGTTCTATAGGCCCATAATGCATCATCAAGTTTCTTGGACCAATTCTTTCTAGATCTATTAACAGTCTTTTGCAAAATTAATTTGATCTCTCTGTTACTCAATTCTACTTGACCACTAGACTGTGGGTGATAAGGAGATGCAATTCTATGATTAACGTCATACTTAGCAAGCATTTTACAAAAGGCACCATGAATAAAATGTGAACCACCATCAGTCATTAAATATCTAGGGACTCCAAACCTCAAGAAAATAACTTCTTTGAGCATCTTAATAGAGGTGTTATGATCAACACTACTAGTTGGAATAGCTTCTACCCACTTAGTAACGTAATCAACAACGACTAAAATATGTGTATACCCGTTAGAGGAAGGAAAAGGTCCCATATAATCAAAGCCCCAAACATCAAATGGTTCAATAACAAGTGAATAATTCATAGGCATTTCTTGACGTCTACTAATATTACCAATTCTTTGACATTCATCACAAGACAAGACAAACTTACGGGCATCCTTGAAGAGAGTAGGCCAATAAAAACCGGATTGCAATACCTTATGTGCAGTTCTATCTCCAGCATGGTGTCGTCCATAAGCCTCAGAGTGACACTTGCGTAGGATCTGTTCCTGTTCATGCTCAGGTACACAATGTCTAATAATACCATCTACTCCTTCTTTATAAAGATGTGGGTCATCCCAAAAGTAATGTCTCAAATCATAGAAGAACTTTTTCTTTTGCTGGTATGCGAAACTAGGTGGTATAAATTTAGCAACAATATAATTAGCATAATCAGCATACCATGGAGCAGTATGAGAAGAATTTATGACATTTAATTGTTCATCAAGAAAGCTATCATCAATAGGTAGTGGGTCATCACGAACATTCTCTAACCTAGACAAGTTGTCTACAACGGGGTTCTCAGCTCCCTTTCTATCAGTAATATGCAAATCGAATTCTTGTAGCAGGAAAACCCATCTAATAAGTCTAGGTTTAGCATCTTTATTTTCCATAAGGTATTTAATAGCAGCATGATCAGTGTGAATAGTTACTTTAGAATCAACAATATAAGGTCTGAACTTATCACAAGCAAAAACAACTGCTAAAAATTCTTTTTCAGTAGTAGCATAATTTCTTTGGGCACCGTCTAGGGTTTTACTAGCATATTGGATAACATTTAATTTCTTATCAACTCTTTATCCTAGAACAACCCCTACAGCATAATCACTAGCATCACACATAATTTCAAAGGGTAAATTCCAATCAGGTGGCTGAACAATAGGTGCAGAAATCAGGGCTTTCTTAATTATTCCAAATGCTTCTGCACAATCATCATCAAAGACAAAAGGAATATATTTTTGTAATAGGTTAGTCAGAGGCCGAGAAATTTTTGAGAAGTCCTTAATGAACCTCCTATAAAAACCGGCATGACCAAGGAAACTTCTTATACCTTTGATGTCCTTGGGACACATCATCTTTTCAATAGCATCGACTTTAGCTTTATCAACTTCAATACCTCTTTCAGAAATTTTATGCCCCAAGACAATACCTTCATTAACCATAAAGTGGCACTTCTCCCAGTTCAAGACAAGATTAGTTTCTTCACATCTCTACAAAACTCGATCAAGGTTGCTCAAGCAATCATCAAAAGAGGATCCATAAACGGAGAAATCGTCCATGAAAACCTCACAAATCTTTTCACAAAAGTCGGAGAATATAGCCATCATGCATCTTTGAAAGGTAGCAGGTGCATTACATAAACCAAAAGGCATACGTCTATAAGCAAAAGTACCGAAAGGGAAAGTAAAAGTGGTCTTTGCTTGATCATCAACTGACACAGGTATTTGAGAAAAACCGGAGTAACCATCTAGAAAGCAAAAATGTGTATGTTTGGATAATCTTTCTAGCATTTGATCAATAAAAGGTAAGGGGTAATGATCTTTTTTAGTAGCCTTATTTAATTTGCGGAAATCAATTACCATCCTATAACCAGTAATAATTCTTTGCGGAATCAATTCATCTTTATCATTAGGAACAACGGTAATACCTCCCTTCTTAGGGATACAATGGACAGGACTTACCCACTGACTATCAGCAACGGGATAAATTATACCTGCCTCAAGGAGCTTTAATATTTCCTTTCTTACCACTTCCTTCATCTTAGGATTCAGCCGTCGTTGGTGATCAATAACTAGTTTGGCGTCTTTCTCCAAATTTATTTTGTGTTGACATAGAGTGGGACTAATGCCCTTAAGACCATCAAGAGTATATCCAATAGCAGCACGGTGCTTCTTCAGAGTTTTCAATAATTTTTCTTCTTCATGCTCTGAAAGGTTAGCACTAATAATAACAGGATATATCTTCTTTTCATCAAGATAGGCATATTTAAGAGTATCAGGTAATGGTTTAAGCTAAAACACGGGATCACCCTTGGGTGGAGGAGGATCCCCTAGGATTTCAACAGGAAAATTGTGTTTCAGAATGGGTCCTTGTTTAAAGAATACTTCATCTATTTCCCTTCTTTCATTCATAAACATATCATTTTCATGGTCTAGCAAATATTGTTCTAAAGGATCATTAGGAGGCACAACAATAGAAGCAAGACCAATAATTTCATCTTTGCTAGGCAATTCTTCATCACGGGGTTGTCTACAAAATTTAGAAAAATTAAAGTCATGAGACATATCATCCCAATGCCTCACGGGGTTTTCTACAAGAATTATATATGTTGCTGGGGGCCCACGAGGTAGGGGGCACGCCTAGAGGGGTAGGGCGCGCCCCCCACCCTCGTGGCTGGTGGGTGGCCCCCCTCTGGTACTTTTCTTGCGCTCAGTATTTTTTATATATTCTGGAAATAACTTCCGTGAAGTTTCAGGACTTTTGGAGCTATGCAGAATAGGTCTCTAATATTTGCTCCTTTTCCAGCCCAGAATTCCAGCTGCCGACATTCTCCCTCTTTATGTAAACCTTGTAAAATAAGAGGGAATAGGCATAAGTATTGTGACATAATGTGTAATAACAGCCCATAATACAATAAATATCGATATAAAAGCATGATGTAAAATGGATGTATCAATTGGCTTCGTATGAAGAGCACCAGCCACCTTACTAGAGATGACCTAATCTGGTATCAGACGAGATACTTATTCTCGTTGCTCTAGACCCCTTTCACACTTCGTTTCACGCATCGAATGATTGCCTACCCGCTCAAAACATCTCATGGTACCTACTTACTTTGCTCTCGATATTGTCTTAAGTTTCCATTCGAGAGTTACTTTCTTCCATCATCCCCGATGTTATCAACCAGATAGTCGACCCTTCAGAGGTCCGTTTTTCCGATGTTACCCCTTGTCCTTCATACGTATGATAACCCACAAGTATAGGGGATCGCAAAAGTTTTCGATAAGTAAGAGTGTCGAACCCAACGAGGAGCTAAAGGTAGAACAAATATTCCCTCAAGTTCTGTCGACCACCGATACAACTCTACGCACGCTTGACGTTCACTTTACCTAGAACAAGTATGAAACTAGAAGTACTTTGTAGGTGTTGTTGGATAGGTTTGCAAGATAATAAAGATTACGTAAATAAAAAGTAGGGGCTGTTTAGGTAAAGACACAACTAAGTTAGTGTTAGTAAAGAGCTTTTTGTTACAAGAAAGTTATTTGTCCCTAGGCAATCGATAACTAGACCGGTAATCGTTATTGTAATTTTATATGAGGGAGAGGCATAAGCTAACATACTTTCTCTACTTGGATCATATGCACTTCTGATTGGAACTCTAGAAAGCATCTGCAACTACTAAAGATCATTAAGGTAAAACCCAACCATAGCATTAAAGTATCAAGTCCTCTTTATCCCATACGCAAACAACCTACTTACTCGGGTCTGTGCTTCTGTCACTCACGCCACCCACCATAAGCAAATCATGAACATATTGCAAACTCTACAGCGGGAATCCCTCATGCTTGCGCGACACGGAGAGCACCATAGGACAGCACCAATAATAAAACATGCAACTCAAACCAATCACGATCATCAAATAACCCATAGGACAAAACGGATCTACTCAAACATCATAGGATAGCCATATATCATTGGGAAATAATATATAATGTTGAGCACCATGTTTAAGTAGAGATTATAGCGGGTAAGAGAGAGGTTACACCGCTGCATAGAGGGGGGAAGAGTTGGTCATGATGGCGGTGAAGTTGTTGATGAAGATTGCGGTGATGATGATGGCCCCCGGTGGCACTCCGGTGCCACCAGAAGGGAGGGGGAGAGAGCCCCCCTCCTTCTTCTTCTTCCTTGACCTCCTCCCTAGATGGGAGAAGGGTTTCCCCTCTGGTCCATGGCCTCCATGGCGTGGGAGGGGCGAGAGCCCCTCTGAGATTAGATCTATCTCTCTGTCTCTCTCAGTTTCTGCGTTCTTAGATTCTGCCCTTTCACCGTTTCTTATATTCCCGGAGATCCGTAACTCCGATTGGGATAAAATTTTAACACGATCTCTATCCGGATATTAGCTTTCTTGCGGCAAAAGAAGGGCATCAACCGCCTTATGGGGTGGCCACGAGGGTCAGGGGCGCGCCTGCCCCCTGGGGCGCGCCCCCCTACCTCATGGCCCCCTCGGGCATCGTCTCGCGTGGATTTTCTTCCCAAAAATCACATATATTCCAAAAAAATCTCCATCGGTTTTTATCCCATTTGGACTCCGTTTGATATGGATTTATTGCGAAACAAAAACATGCAACAAACAGGAATTGGCACTGGGCACTGGATCAATATGTTAGTCCCAAAAATAGTATAAAAAGTTGCCAAAAGTATATGAAAGTTGTATAATATTGGCATGGAACAATCAAAAATTATAGATACGACGGAGACGTATCAGCATCCCCAAGCTTAATTCATGCTCGTCCTCTAGTAGGTAAATGATCAAAAGATAATTTTTGATGTGGAATGCTACCTAGCATAATCTTGATCACATATCTAATCATGGCATGAATACTAAGACACGAGTGATTCAAAGCAATAGTCTATCATTTGACATAAAAACAATAATACTTCAAGCCTACTAATAAAGCAATCATGTGTTTTCAAAATAGCATGGCCCAAGAAAGTTATCCCTACAAAATCATATAGTTTGGCTATGCTCCATCTTCACCACACAAAAAATTCCAATCATGCACAACCCCGATGACAAGCCAAGCAATTGTTTCATACTTTTGACGTTCTCAAACCTTTTCAACTTTCACGCAATACATGAGCGTGAGCCATGGACATGGCACTATAGGTGGAATAGAATGGTGGTTGTGGAGAAGGCAAAAAGGAGAAGATAGTCTCACATCAACTAGGCGTATCAACGGGCTATGGAGATGCCCATCAATAGATATCAATGTGAGTGAGTAGGGATTGTCATGCAGCGGATGCACTAAGAGTCCCTCTGGTCCTTGGCCTCCATGGCGTGGGAGGGGCGAGAGCCCCTCCGAGATTGGATCTGTCTCTTTCTCTCTCTCTATTTCTGCATTCTCAGATTTTGCCCTTTCACCGTTTCTTTTATTCCTGGAGATCCGTAACTTCGATTGGGCTGAAATTTTAACACGATCTCTATCCGGATATTAGCTTTCTTACGGCAAAAGAAGGGCATCAACCGCCTTACGGGGTGGCCAGGAGGGTCAGGGGCGTGCCTGCCCCCCTAGGGCGCCCCCTGCCTCGTGGCCCCCTCGGGCATCGTCTCGCATGGATTTTTCTTCCCAAAAATCACATATATTCCAAAAAAAAATCTCTGTCAGTTTTTATCCCGTTTGGACTCCGTTTGATATGGATTTACTGCGAAACAAAAAACATGCAACAAACATGAACTAGCATTGGGCACTGGATCAATATGTTAGTCCCAAAAATAGTATAAAAAGTTGCCAAAAGTATATGAAAGTTGTATAATATTGGCATGGAACAATCAAAATTATAGATACGACAGAGACGTATCAGCGTACAATCAAGACTCTAAAGAAAGGATGACGACTTCATCATGATGACCTGAAGCCGAGGTTGAAAACATCAACGTTATGGATCGACCACTTAGAGAAGAGCAACCAAGACCGAGAAGGCTCGTTAGAATTTCGTAACCAAATCCCTTCCCCCTTACTCCCCCTCTTAAATCTCGGGACGAGATTTCTTGTAGTGGAGGAGATTTGTGATGTCCGGATAGTTAGGCTACAGTAATCCCACGTTAACAATGCCACATCATCGGTTACTGTTGTTAATCTCATGATAGATCGAAATCGATTCAAATTGAAAATATGGCAAACAACTAAAGTTTTCAAACGTTAAAACTAAAATGTCCCGGTTGTACCAAATAATGCAAAGTTAATTGTGGTGAAGAAACCCCACTTTTATAAAATGTTTTAATACTCTAAAATGAATAGGACAGTAGAAAAAACAATTGATTAAATGCCTTTTACGATTAATAAATTACTAAAATATTATTTTGTCACCAAACTTTTTGTGGCATTGGGGTATTTTGAAACACTAATTTAGGTACTACTTGCATATTTTATAAAACAAAAATATATAGAAAATAAAATAGAAAACTAATAAACAGAAAATAAATAAATACAAAAAAAGAACCCCCGGGGCTCCGGCCCAACTGGGCAAAGGCCCAACCGGCCACACCCCCACTCCCCTTATCCCCTCTCACCCGAAACCCTAACCCCCCACACACCCACTCCCCCCACTCTTTCGCTCCCCCCTCCCCGATCCAGTTCTGGATCGGGATCGATCCCCATCGCCGAACGCTGCCCCTGGCGCCTCGCCACCCGACGCCATCGCCACGCCGTCGTCTCCGTCTACCCCCTCAAGCACAGCTGCCCTGGACCCTACTCCCCGCCGTGAGCCGCCGCCTTTTCCCTCCTCCTCTCCCCGCGTCGGCCGCGCACTCGCCGTCCCCGCGCTCACCTCGCAGTCGCACCCGCCTCTGCATGGCCGCACGCCGCCGCGGCTCTCGCACGCCCGCGCACGCCCAGTGCACGCCACTTCGGCCATGGCCTCGCTCACCGGCGCCCGCACGCGCGTCGGCCGCCCTGGCCGCGCCCGTGCCCGTGACCCCGCTCCGGCTCCGCTCACTGCCGCCGGCCCCTGTCCTGCATCGCCACGGCGCTGCCGTCACCGTCGTCGCTTGCCCCCGCTCTGCTGCTCCTTCCCCGTGCACCGTGCCGCCGCCTCATCCCTGCCCTCCCGCTGCTCGCCACCCCTGCCGCTCATCACCACCGCTGCTGGCCACTCCGCCACGCGCCGCGCCGCCCGCGCCATGCTGTCGCAGAATGTAGCCCGCCCCCTCGCGCGACCCCCGCCGCCCTCGGTTGGCCTTACCGGAGCCGTTTCCGGCCGGCCTCGCCACAGCCCCGGGAGTGCGCCCGAACGAACGGGTGTTGGGCATCTGTTGCGCCTGTGCCCGCTAAAGCCCCTATGGGTCTATGACAGAGGGGCCCCGCCCACAGAATGTTCTAAAAATGAATAAGAATAAAGAAAATAATAATAATAGTAATAATAAATAATTAAAATTAATTAATTAATTCTGTTTAAATTAACTAATTATGATTAATTAACATAATGATTAATTAACCTAATTAACTACTATTAATTAACTAAACGGTCTATGACCAGTGGGACCCACATGTTAGTTTGACCCAGTCAACACCTCTATTGACTGCTGACATCATGTTGACGTCATGATGACATCAGCAATCACTATTTTGGATAATGTTGAATTAAAATAATTAAATAAATTCTAAAAATGATTAAATCTTTTAAAATTAATATAAAATAAACCGTATCTCGGATGGAAAAACTTTGTACATGAAAGTTGCTCAGAACGACGAGACGAATTCGAAAACGCAGCCCGTTCGTCTGCCACGCATCCCTAGCATAGCGAACACACAACTTTCCCCCTGCCGTTCATCTGTCCGAAAACGTGAAACACCGGGAATACTTTCCCGGATGTTTTCCCCCTTCACCGGTATCACCACCTATTGCATTAGGGCACACCTAGCACCGTTACGTGTCATGTCATGCATCGATATGCATATGTTTGCATCGTATTCATTGTTTCTTCCCCCTCTTCTCTCCGGTAGACTACGAGACTGACGCTGCTGCTGGTGCCCCGATCGACTACGGTGTTGACGACCCTTCCTTATTGCTAGAGCAACAGGCAAGCCCCCCCCCCTTTGATCACCAGATATCACCTATTCTTCTCTCTACTGCTTGCATTAGAGTAGTGTAGCATGTTACTGCTTTCCGTTAATCCTATCTTGATGCATAGCCTGTCCTTGCTACTACTATTGTTACCTTTACCTGCAATCCTAAATGCTTAGTATAGGATGCTAGTATTCATGAGTGGCCCTATGTCCGTCTGCCATGCTATACTATCAGGCCGTGATCACTCGGGAGGTGATCACGGGTATATACATATATTCATACATACTATACAGGTGGTGACTAAAGTCGGGTCGGCTCGTAGAGTATCCGCAAGTGATTCCGATGTGGGGGCTGAAGGGGCAGGTGGCTCCATCCAGGTAGTGGTGGACCTGAGTTCCCGACGGCCCCCAACTATTACTTTGTGGCGGAGCGACAGGGCAGGTTGAGACCACTTAGGAGAGAGGTGGGCCTGGCCCTGGTCGGCGTCCGCGGATACTCCAATTAACACGCTTAACAAGATCTTGGTATTTGATCTGAGTCTGGCCACTGGCCTATACGCACTAACCAGCTACGCTGGAACAGTTATGGGCACTCGATGTCGTGGTATCAGCCGAAGCCTTCATGACGTCAGCGACTGAGCAGCACGCGTTGGATTGGACCGTAAGCCTGCTCTTGTATTAAGGGGGCTAGGTCTGCTTCCGGCCGCCCTCGCAACATGCAGGTGTGCAATGGGCGATGGGCCCAGACCCCTACACCATAGGATTTAGACCGGCGTGCTGACCTCTCTGTTGTGCCTAGGTGCGGCTGCGACGTGTTGATCTTCCAAGGCCGGGCAAGACCGAGGAAAGTGTGTCCGGCCAAAGGGATCAAGCGTGTTGGGTTATGTGGTGCACCCCTGCAGGGAAGTTTATCTATTCGAATAGCCATGTCCCTCGGTAAAAGGATGACCCAGAGTTGTACCTTGACCTTATGACAACTAGAACCGGATACTTAATAAAACACACCCTTCCAAGTGCCAGATATAACCCGCTGATCTCTCTCTCACAGGGCGACGAGGGGAGGATCGCCGGGTAGGATTATGCTATGCGATGATACTTGGTTAACTTACCATCTACTCTCTTCTATATGCTTCAAGACGGAGGCTGTCAGAAGCGTGGTCCTCGATAGGACTAGCTATCCCCCTCTTATTCTGGCATTCTGCAGTTCAGTCCACAGATACTACCCTTTCCATTGATACCAATGCATATGCAATGTAGATCCTTGCTTGCGAGTACTTTGGATGAGTACTCACGGTTGCTTTGCTACTTCTTTTTCCCCTTTCCCGGTTATTGCGATCATATGATGGAGTCCAGGAGCCAGAGGATCCCGAGGATGTTTCTACACGGAGTTCGGCTTCGAGGGGTAGTTAGGAGGTCCCAGGCAAGAGGCCTTGCCTTTTCGATCGTTGCTATTTTTGTGCTAGCCTTTTTAAGGAAAACTTGTTTAACTTATGTGTGTACTCAGATATTGTTGCTTCCGCTGACTCTTGTGCCTTCGAGCATTTGTATTCGAGCCTTCGAGGCCCATGGCTTGTAATATAAAGCTTGTATTATTTTAATTTGTGTCTAGAGTTGTGTTGTGATATCTTCCCGTGAGTCCCTGATCTTGATCGTACACATTTGCATGTATGATTAGTGTACGGTCAAATCGGGGGCGTCACAGAGAGAGACGCACAGTTCTGCTTCTTTGAAGACCAACAGACAAGAGATCGTCCAAGAAAATGACATGTGCCTGATGTAGACTTGCGATCAACCTTGTCACCAGCAGAATCAGCATCCGAGAATCTAACTAGATCAAACTTTGAGCCCTTTGGATACCATAATCCTAGTGTTGGGGTGTAAGCCAAATATCATAGAATTCGCTTCACAGCTAAGTGATGCGACTCCTTTGGTGCCGCTTGGAATCGGGCACACATGCAAACGCTATGCATGATATCTGGCCTAGATGCACACAAATAGAGTAAAGAACCAATCATGAAGCGGTATACCTTTTGATTGAACTCTTTACCATTGTCGTCGGGGCCCAGATGACTTTTGGTTGGCATTGGCGTCGTGTATCCCTTGCAGTCTTGCATTCCAAACTTCTTTAGGCAGTCTTTGAGGTATTTCTCTTGAGATATGAAGATGTCATTTCTTTGCTGACGGATTTTAAGACCAAGGAAGAACTTCAGCTCACCCATCATGGACATCTGATATTGCTCTTGCATCATGTGTCCAAACTCATCACTGTATCTTTTGTCAGTGCAGCCGAAAATAATGTCATCCATATAGATCTGGCACACAAACAGTTCACCATCGTATGTCTTCGTGAAGAGAGTGGGATCCAGGGAACCAGGTTTGAAGCCTTTGCTCCTCAGGAAGTCTTTGAGTGTGTCATACCAAGCACGAGGGGCTTGTTTAAGGCCATACAGTGCCTTGTTGAGCTTGTAAACCATATCAGGATGTTTTGGATCTTCGAAGCCACGTGGTTGTGCAACATACACTTCTTCAATCTTGCCATTGAGAAAAGCACTCTTCACATCCATTTGATATAGGAGGATGTTGTGATGGTTGGCAATGGCTAGCAGAATGCGAATGGCTTCAAGCCAAGCCACCGGAGCGAATGTTTCATCGAAGTCAATTCCTTCAACTTGAGTATATCCTTGAGCAATGGGACGAGCCTTGTTTCTGACAACTTGACCGTGCTCATCTTGTTTGTTGCGATAGATCCATTCTATGCCTATGATATTGTGCTTGCTAGGATCAGGCGCTTGACCAGTTCCCATACATTGTTCAGCTCGAACTGTTGAAGCTCTTCTTGCATAGCTTGAATCCATTCAGGTTCCATGAAGGCTTCAGCAACTTTCTTGGGTTCAGATATGGACACAAATGCAAAGTGCCCACAGAAATTTGCTAGATGAGTTGCCTTGAACGAGTAAGGGGACCAGGTGCATTGATGCTATCAATTATCTTCTCAGTCTGTACTTCATTTACAACACGAGGATGAACTGGACGAAGATTTTGCTCTTGCTGATCATTGTCTTCATCTTCAGCATTGGCTTCAGGCTGAGCAGAGTCTTCAGGTTGATTTGGTGCAGAAATGATAATTTCCTCTTCAGCATGTGCCTCTGAAGGTATGATTTCTCCAGTACCCATAAGCTTGATTGATTCACTAGGAGGGACTTCATCTAGCACATTTGGCAGGTGCTCTCTTTGCGAGCCGTCAGTTTCATCGAACCGCACATCCACAGTTTCAACCACTTTATAGTGAAAGAGGTTGGAGACTCTGTAGGAGTGCGAATCCTTTCCGTAACCATGCATAAAACCTTCATGTGCTTTCGATGCAAATTTTGAAGTGTGATGTGGATCCTTGATCCAGCACCTGGCACCAAATACTCTGAAGTAGCTTACATTTGGCTTCTTACCATTGTCAGCAAATGTGATATGACTCTTGTCAGATGGACGTAAGGTTGAGTCCATGAGAAGACTTCGATCGCCGGTCATGTGGTTAGTGCATCCACTATCAATAATCCATTCCGAAGCAGCTGGTGTCATACCCTATAGTGCAGTTAGGGGGATAGGCTTCACGAAGAGTATTTTGAAGCATAAACATTTGACGAGCAAGTGGATTATGAAAGCTCAGATCCAGGTTAGGACTGATAGGATGAATGGAAAGCGATTTAGGAATGAAATACATAATAAGACCATTTGGGCAGTTTATCTTGCGCCCCACAAGACGTTTTAGGTCCCCAGCAATAGCATCTGATGCCTTTGATTTTCGGCTAGAGACCTTTCCCTGCAAAAGAGAGTTAAGCTTTCTTAACCACCCACATCTTCAGGGGTGGCTTCGAAGCAATGATTCTAAGTGCAGCATCTGAGAACTTTGGCTTTGGAGACCTGGCAAATAGTCTTGCGGGAGGTGAATAATACTCATAAGAATAAGCAGAATAATTCTTGGTCTTATGAACATGGCGGTTTGAAGAAACACGCTCATATTCATAGGCCTGAGTATGGTTTCCCTGCAAAACACTTGTGTTAGGGTGACTCTGGTGAGTCCTTTATCTGTATGAAGCCTTTGGACCATGTGAAGCCTTTGGTCTGGGGATTGTCTTCATCCCATGTGGTGTCATGATGAGATTCACCTGAAAATTTTCAAGACAACTCCTGGGCACCCAAATCTTCTTCAAAGGTGGTCCATTCCTACAGTTAGTACCAATATACGTGGCAAACACTTCACCATTATGATTCTTAAACAATTTATAGTTTGCATCAAAGGATTCATCAATGATAATCGGGTTGGCACAAGTGAAGCCAGATAAGGTAGACGGATCCACTGAAGGTCCCTTTGCAGCAACCCATGTGGTTTTGGGGTATTGCTCAGGCTTCTAGTAAGAACCATCAACGTTCATTTTCCTTTTGAACCCAACACCCTCTTTCCTAGGTCTTCGGTTCAAAATCTGTTTCTTGAGGACATCACATAGTGTCCGATGCCCTTTGAGACTTTTTTACATTCATGTCTCAAGCAATGTCTTCAACCTGGCATTCTCATCAGCAATAGTAGTGGTATCCTCAGCAGAGGGGTTAGTTACCACATCGGCAGTTGAAGATATTGCAATAGTAGTAGCAGTAGAACATCCAGCAACAGAAGTAGCGTTATTACGCTCAAGGCATTTTAGACATGGTGGTTCAAATCCTTCCTAAGCGGAACTGATCTGTTGAGCGCGAAGTGACTCATTCTCTTTTTGAAGATCTTCATGAGCCGCTCTTAAGTTCTCAAGTTCTTGCTTCCTTTGAAGATAATCGTAGGAAAGCTTTTCATGAGTAGTTGAGAGCGTTTCATGACGACTTTCAAGTTCTTCGTACTTAACATGAAGATTCTTAATGTCTTCAATTAAGGACTGAGTTCGAGTCATCTCCGCATCCAACGGGTCATCGCTTTTGTCTAACAGTTTTTGAATATGTTACATAGCAGTCTGTTGCTGTGTTGCAATTTTAGCAAGTGTTTTGTAGCTAGATTTAGATTTACATTCAGAGTCATCTTCACTAGATGTTTGATAGTGAGTATCGCGTAACTTTACCTTGGCACCACGTGCCATGAAGTAGTAGGTGGGAGCAGAGTCATCCTCGTTCGCATCAACGTTGGTGAAGAGGCCATCGTCTTCAGTATCGAAGATGGACTTGGTGACGTATGTTGAAGCTAAAGCCAGGCTTGCCACGCCTGAATCGGATTCCTCTTCAGACTCCATCCCCACATCCTCAGATGCAGACTCCTCCTCTGAATCCATTTCCTTGCCAACAAACGCACGACCCTTGCTAGATGAGCTCTTCTTTTGTGATGAAGACTTCGACAAAGACTTGGAAGAAGATTTTGAGGATTTCTTCTTCTTCTTGTCATCAGAATCATATTCCTTACTCTTCTTCTTCTTGTTGTTCTCATTGTCCCATTGAGGACATTCAAAGATGTAGTGACCAGGTTTCTTGCACTTGCGACACGTTCTCTTCTTGTAGTCACGGGAGGAAGCTTCATCATTTCTTGAGCTGGATCTTGAAGACTGTCTGGAGCCTTTCTTCCTGGTGAACCTTTGGAACTTCTTCACGAGCATGGCAAGTTCCTTTCCAATGTCTTCAGGATCCTTAGAACTGCAGTCAGATTCTTCTTCAGATGAGGAAACATCCTTTGCCTTCTAAGCGCGAGCTCGGCCATAGTTAGGACCATAGACATATCGTTTCTCAGATAGTTGGAACTCATGTGTGTTGAGCCTTTCAAGTATGTCAGACGGATCGAGAGTCTTGAAGTCAGCACATTCTTGAATCATCAGGGTCAGGGTGTCAAATGAGTTGTCGAGTGATCTCAAGAGTGTCTTGACAATTTCATGCTTGGTGATCTCAGTGGCGCCAAGTGCATGAAGCTCATTTGTGATGTCAGTGAGGCGATCAAACGTCAGCTGAACATTCTCATTGTCATTTCTCTTGAAGAGGTTGAAGAGATTACGAAGAACACTGATCCTTGAGTCTCTCTGGGTTGAGACACCTTCATTGACCTTGGAGACCCAGTCCCAGACTAGCTTCGCAGTTTCTAGAGCACTCACACGGCCATACTGTCCTTTGGTCAGATGACCACAGATGATGTTCTTGGCAGTAGAATCTAGTTGAATGAACTTCTTGACATCAGCTGGGGTGACGCCTTCACCGGCCTTGGGAACGCCGTTCTTGACGACATACCAGAGGTCGACATCAATGGCTTCAAGATGCATGCGCATCTTATTCTTCCAGTAGGGGTAATCAGTGCCATCGAAGACAGCGCATGCAGCGGAGACTTTGATTATCCCTGTAGTCGGCATAGCCAAAACTCCAGGTGGTTAAACCGAATCACACAGAACAAGGGAGCACCTTGCTCTGATACCAATTGAAAGTGCTAGTTATCGAAGAGGGGGGTGAATAGGCGATTTTTATGAAAGTCTTCAAAACACGGGGGCTTTAAAGACAAACAGTAGCAATGAACCTATAAATATGCAGCGGAAGGTAGACTACACTAGACAAGCCATAGTCAAGTAAGCAATGAAGTGAAAGCACGAAGACTATCAGCAGCTAGGTAGTAGGATCAAGATGGAAGATAGTATGAAGCCAATCAACAACAGTCTTCACACAGTGAAGTCAATCATATCATGCAAGAAGGCAATGACTTCACGAAGACAAACAGTAAGTAAAGAGAGGTAAAAGATAGAACCAGTTGCTCGGTGAGGACAGGTATTTGTTGGACCAGTTCCAGTTGCTGCGACAACTGTACGTCTGGTTAGGGAGGTTGAGATTTAACTCCCACGTCTTCACCTTATTCCTCTTGAGCTAAGGACACACACTCCTCGCCCAATCACTCTGGTAAGTCTTCAAGGTAGACTTCCAAACCTTCACAGACTTCATTCACCGGCGATCCACAATGACTCTTGGATGCTCAGAACGCGACTCCTAACTGGCTGGAGGATTCACAGTCCTCAAGTGTAATAAGTCTTCAGATCACGCAGACAGAAAGACTTCGGTGATGCCTAACACTCTTTGGCCCTCGGTGTTTAGGGCTTTGTCCACGCAAGGATTTCTCTCTCAAAGGCTTCAAGGTGGGTTGCTCTCAAAACGACAAAAGTCGTGCACTAACTCTGAGCAGCCACCATTTTATGGTGTAGGGGGTGGGCTTTTTATAGCCACGAGGCAACCCAACCTGATTTGTCCGAAATGACCCTGGGTCACTAAGGAACTGACACGTGTCCAATGGTCAGATTTCAAACACACGCGACACCTTAACTTGGGCTACAAGTAAAGCTGACTCATCCAGCTCTAGATAAGATTTTCTCTCATTGCCTTTGCTCGAAGACATAGGATTTGGTTGAGAATCACTTCAGTCACTCTAATTTTGTTCACTTGGACCCCACTTAACAGTACGGTGGTTCCTATGACTCAACAAAGAAGAAAAGGAAACTACGAAACAACTATGTCTTCGCAGTCCATAGTCTTCATACGATGTCTTAGAATGAAATATGCCCTAGAGGCAATAATAAAGTTATTATTTATTTCCTTATTCCATGATAAATGTTTATTATTCATGATAGAATTTTATTAACCGAAAACATAATACATGTGTGAATACATAGACAAACAGAGTGTCACTAGTATGCCTCTACTTGACTAGCTCGTTGATCAAAGATGGTTATGTTTGCTAACCATATACATGAGTTGTCATTTGATAAACAGGATCACATCATTAGGAGAATGATGTGATTGACTTGACCCATTCCGTCACCTTAGCACTTGATCGTTTTAGTTTACTGCTGTTGCTTTCTTCATGACTTATACATGTTCCTATGACTATGAGATTATACAACTCCCGATTACCAGAGGAACACTTTGTGTGCTACCAAACGTCACAACGTAACTGGGTGATTATAAAGGTGCTCTAAAGTTGTCTCCGATGGTACTTGTTGAGTTGGCATAGATCGAGATTAGGATTTGTCACTCCGATTGTTAGAGAGGTATCTCTGGGCCCTCTCGGTAATGCAGATCACTATAAGCCTTGCAAGCAATGTAACTAATGAGTTAGTTTCGGGATGATGCATTACGGAACGAGTAAAGAGACTTGCCAGTAACGAGATTAAACTAGGTATTGAGATACCAACGATCGAATCTCGGGCAAGCAACATACCGATGACAAAGGGAAGAACGTATATTGTTATGTGGTTCGACCGATAAAGATCTTCGTAGAATATGTAGGAGCCAATATGGGCATCCAGGTTCCGCTGTTGGTTATTGACTAGAGAAGTGTCTCGGTCATGTCTACATAGTTCTCGAACCCATAGGATCCGCACGCTTAACGTTCGTTGACGATATATCATTTATGAGTTATGTATGTTGGTAACCGAATGTTGTTCGGAGTTCCGGATAAGATCACGGACATGACGAGGAACTCCGGAATGGTCCGGAGATAAATTTTGATATATGGGATAATAGTGTTTGGTCTCCGGAAGGGTTCCGGATGTTTCCCGAAATGTTTGGGTACGAGAACACTTTATTTGGGCCAAAGGGGAAAGCCCACAAGGTTTTTGGAAAGAGCAAAAGGAAGTTTTGCAGAGTCTAGGGGCCAGACGCCAGAGTCCCTGGCATCTGGGTCCAGACGCCAGGAACCCTGGCGTCTGGCCCTGGAGTCCGAGAAGGACTCTTGCCTTTCGGGTGAAACCGACTTTGTAGAGGCTTTTACTTCAAGTTTCGACACTAAAGCTCAACATATAAATAGAGGGGTAGGGCTAGCATCCAAGACACGTCAAGAAACACCAAGCCGTGTGCCGGCAACCCCGTCCCCTCTAGTTTATCCTTCGTAATAGTTTTCGTAGTGCTTAGGCGAAGCCCTGCGGAGATTGTTTTTCACCAACACCGTCACCACGCCGTCGTGCTGCCGGAACTCATCTACTACTTCGCCCCTCTTGCTGGATCAAGAAGGCGAGGACGTCATTGAGCTGAACGTGTGTTGAACGCGGAGGTGCCGTACGTTCGGTACTTGATCGGGACTGATCGTGAAGGTGTACGACTACATCAACCCGTTGATAAACGCTTCCGCTTTCGGTCTACGAGGGTACGTAGACATACTCTCCCCTCTCGTTGCTATGCATCACCATGATCTTGCGTGTGCGTAGGAATTTTTTTTGAAATTACTACGTTCCCCAACAGTCTTCTCATGTCATAGTCTTCAATGTGAAGCTCTTCATAGATCACCGTTGTCTTCAATGTCTTCACACATTTTTAGGGGTCATCTCTGGTAGGTAAACCAAATCAATGAGGGACTACTACCTGTGTTATCCTGCATTTCTCACAAACACATTAGTCCCTCAACCAAGTTTGTCATCAATACTCCAAAACCAACTAGGGGTGGCATGTGACGCCCCGAGACTGATGCGCCATTTGTCTTCCAGTTATTCGTTGTTGTTGCCATGTCATTCGCTTGCGTGTTGCATCTTGTCATGTCATCATATGCATTGCATCATCATGTTTTTAAAACTTGCATTCGTCCCGGCCTCCTCGTTCCTTCCGTTGTCCGTTCTGAGTCCAGACACCCTTGCATGCGCCCGCGGCACGTCCGAAATATTATTTTATAAGTGGCCGGAAAATGTTCTCGGAATGGGTTGAAAGTTGGTGTGTGGTGTTGTTATGTTGCCAGTAGGCCGCCTGCCAAATTTCATCGCATTCGGAGTTTGTTTGACGCCCCAACGGATAACTATAGCGACAATATAGTCGGTCAAATCGTCGGACGTTTTCGGTCTTCGGAAACAGTCGTCGGGCCTCTCTCTCTTCTCTTCTCTCAGCTCGAGCCCTTCTGCGCAGCCCACAAGTTCCAACCGACCCCTCGTGTGCGTGTCCGAAACTTCCCCGGACCCGACCCGGACAATTGTCACCGTTGGGTCCGGATCATCCCCAAACGTCTACAAAACATCTCCGTTTTGTTAATTGGACTCCCTACCTATTTTCTCGGACCGAGCATATTTTTGTGAGTCCAATTAAATTACCCACATGTTCAAATTCGTTCCCTAAATCCCTCTTCTTCTTTTTCTTCTCTCTATATTTTTTTCTTTCTTTCTTTCTTGTCTCCCTCTTTCTTCTAAGGAGTGTAAGTGAGAGAGGTTAAGAGAGCAGAGCCCAGCGGCCAGGCGGCCTGCTTCCCCGTGGCCCATTTGGCCAAGGCCTCCCACGCCAGCCCACCTATACTTCTAGAGAAAATTCCTTATTTGACACTATCTTAAAATCTGCTTCCTTATTTGACAGTGGAAAAGTTTTTCTTCCCTATTTGACACAAGTTCTAAATTTTATTTCCTATATGACATTTTCGTCCATTTTGAGCCTAAATGACACCTGAAAAGACTCTTTTGCCCCTCATGTGGTATGTGTGTGGGGGGCAATAGCGCGCACACGCAGCATCAGTGCGAGGGCAGAAGCACACACGCAGCAACACATACACATGCACCAACACACAACGCACGCGCACACACACGCAACAGCACGCGCGCGCGCGTGCACACGCACACACACACGCAGCAACACACATGCACGCGCACACACATGCAACAACACACACTTCACGCAGCACACACACATACACACACACGCAGCAGCAGCAGCACACACGCAGGCAGCACATAGGCACACAACCGCACACACACACACGCGTGCGCACGTACACATGCAGTAGCAAACACACGCAGCAGCACACATGCAGCAGCAGCACACACGCAGGCAGCACATAGGCACGCAACAGCACACACACACACATACGCACGCACGTACACACGCAGCAGCAAACACACACGCAGCAGCAAACACACAAGCAGCAGCACACATGCACACACACACATGCAGCAGCAGCACACATGTGCGCGTGCACCCACACACACAACAGCACACGCGCGCGCGCACACACATACCACATGAAGGGCAAAATCGTCTTTTCAGGTGTCATTTAGGCTCAAAATGGACGAATGTGTCGTATAGGGAATAAAATTTAGGACTAGTGTCAAATAGGGAAGAACAACTTTTCCAGTGTCAAATAAGGAACCAGATTTTAAGACAGTGTCAAATAAGGAATTTTCTCATACTTCTAACCCTAGACCGATCTCTTCCTCACTCATCTCTCTCTCCCTCCCGTAGCGCCGCCAGGAGCCTCGTTCCTCATCTCCCTCCAGCGCTCTGCTCGTCCCGACCACCCTCGCTCTTCCTCCCCTCGTCTCCCTTTCCTCCCTTCCACCTCGAGCCAAGGGAGAAGCCCCGCGCCCAATCTCCTCCAGCACAGCCGGCGATGACCGAGCCTTCCCCCGGCGCATCCCTGCTCCTCCCTCGCGCCGATCCCCATGGCTCGCCCCACTGCCAGTGCCGCCGCCCTCCATCCTCGCGCCCTCGCCTCCTTCTTCCTCCGTTCGGGCCAACGCCGCCGCCGCCGGATCAGGCTGCGCTTCATCGGGTCCTCCCCTGCCACTGGACCGGCCCTGCAGGAGCTCCCTGCCCCGCGCCTGCCACCTGCTCCGCCTCCTCGTCGCTCCTTTCGGCCTCCCGCGGGTGCTCTGTTGCCGTCGCCATGCTGCACGGCGTTTGGCCCTGCCCCTGTCGAGTTGCCGGATCGGCAGTCGCCTGAGCTCTCCCTTGAGTGCGCCTCGCTCCATCGCTTCTTCTGGCCGAGACTTCATCATCCTCTGTTGCACTGTGTGAGACTGTGACAGCCATACGGTGGCCACCTCTGCAGCCTCATGTTGCTATTTTGTGCGCCTTCACTGTCGGTTGCCGTTGACGCAAGACCAACAGCCTCACCGTCGTTCGCCTACACGCCCGAACCCTGAAGATTCCATGGGACGCCAAGTACAACGATGACCCGTGAAGACCCTAATTACACCAAGTTCGTCTTCCGCCGTCTCCGAAATCGCCAAGCACCACGTCGATACTGTTGGGGAACGTAGCAGAAATTCAAAATTTTCCTACGTGTCACCAAGATCTATCTATGGAGAGACTAGCAACGAGGGGAAGGAGAGTGCATCTACATACCCTTGTAGATCGCTAAGCGGAAGCGTTCAAGTGAACGGGGTTGATGGAGTCGTACTCGTCGTGATTCAAACCACCGATGACCAAGTGCCGAACGCACGGCACCTCCGCGTTCAACACACGTACAGCCCGGTGACGTCTCCCACGCCTTGATCCAGCAAGGAGAGAGGGAGAGGTTGAGGAAGACTCCATCCAGCAGCAGCACAACGGCGTGGTGGTGATGGAGGAGCGTGGCAATCCTGCAGGGCTTCGCCAAGCACCACAGAAGAGGAGGGAGAGAGAGATGCAGGGCTGCACCAACGAGAGATCGAATCGCGTGTGTTTTGGGGCAGCCCTTGGCCTCATATATATAGGGGAAGGGGAGGAGGCTGCGCCCCCTCTAGGGTTCCCACCCCTAGAGGGGCGGCAGCCCCAAACCCATCTAAGGGTGGCGGCCACAAGGGGGAGGAGAGGGAGGCGCAGGGTATATGGGCCTTAGGGCCCATCTGCCCTTAGGGTTTGCCCGCGGGATATGGATACCCATGTTGGCTCCCACATGTTCCACAATGATCTCATCGGATGAACCACGATGTCAAGGACTTAATCAATCCCGTATACAATTCCCTTTGTCTATCGGTACGACACTTGCCCGAGATTCGATCGTCGGTATCCCTATACCTTGTTCAATCTCGTTACCGGCAAGTCTCTTTACTCGTTCCGTAACACATCATCCCGTGATCAACTCCTTGATCACATTGTGCACATTATGATGATGTCCTACCGAGTGGGCCCAGAGATACCTCTCCGTTTACACGGAGTGACAAATCCCAATCTCGATTCGTGCCAACCCAACAGACACTTTCGGAGATACCTGTAGTGCACCTTTATAGTCACCCAGTTACGTTGTGACGTTTGATACACCCAAAGCACTCCTACGCTATCCGGGAGTTGCACAATCTCATGGTCTAAGGAAATGATACTTGACATTAGAAAAGCTTTAGCATACGAACTACATGATCTTGTGCTAGGCTTAGGATTGGGTCTTGTCCATCACATCATTCTCCCAATGATGTGATCCCGTTATCAACGACATCCAATGTCCATGGTCAGGAAACCGTAACCATCTATTGATCAACGAGCTAGTCAACTAGAGGCTTACTAGGGACATGGTGTTGTCTATGTATCCACACATGTATCTGAGTTTCCTATCAATACAATTATAGCATGGATAATAAACGATTATCATGAACAAGGAAATATAATAATAACTAATTTATTATTGCCTCTAGGGCATATTTCCAACAGTCACCCACTTGCACTAGAGTCAATATTCTAGTTCACATCGCCATGTGATTAACACTCACAGATCACATCGCCATGTAACCAACATCCAAAGAGTTTACTAGAGTTAATAATCTAGTTCACATCACTATGTGATTAACACTCAATGAGTTCTAGGTTTGATCATGTTGCTTGTGAGAGAGGTTTTAGTCAACAGGTCTGAACCTTTCAGATCCGTGTGTGCTTTACAAATCTCTATGTCATCTCCTAGATGTAGCTACCACATTCTATTTGGAGCTTATCCAAATAACTGTTCTACTATACGAATCTAGTTTACTACTCAGAATAATCTGGATTAGTGTCAAAGTTTGCATCGGCGTAACCCTTTACGAAGAACTCTTTTACCACCTCCATAATCGAGAAAATTCCTTAGTCCACTAGTTACTAAGGATAACTTTGACCACTGTCCTGTGATCCGTTCTTGGATCACTCTTGTACCCCTTGACTGACTCATGGCAAGGCACACTTCAGGTGCGGCACACAGCATAGCATACTGTAGAGCCTATGTCTTAAGCATAGGGGACGACCTTCGTCCTTTCTCTCTATTCTGCCGTGGTCGAGCTTTAAGTCTTAACTTCATACCTTACAACTCAGGCAAGAACTCCTTCTTTGACTGATCCATCTTGAACAACTTCAAGATCATGTCAAGGTATGTGCTCATTTGAAAGTACCATTAAGCGTTTTGATCTATCCTTATAGATCTTGATGCTCAATGCTCAAGTAGCTTAATCCAGGCTTTCCATTGAAAAACACTTTCCAAATAACCCTATATGCTTTCCAGAAATTCTACGTCATTTCCGATCAACAATATGTTAAAACATATACTCATCAGAAATTCTATAGTGCTCCCACTCACTTCTTTGGAAGTACAAGTTTCTCATAAACTTTGTATAAACCCAAAATCTTTGATCATTATCAAAGCATACATTCCAACTCCGAGATGCTTACTCCAGTCCTCAGAAGGATTGCTGGAGCTTTGCATACTTATTAGCATATTTCAGGATTGACAAAACCTTTTGGTTGTATCACATACAACCTTTCCTCAAGAAAATCGTCGAGGAAACAATGTTTTGACATCCTATCTGCAAGATTTCATAAGTAATGCAGTGACTGCTAATATAATTCCAACAGACTCTTAGCATCGCTACGAGTGAGAAAATCTCACCGTAGTCAACTCCTTGAACTTGTCGGGAAACACCTTAACGACAAGTCGAGCCTTCTCAATGGTGACACTTACCATCATTGTCTGTCTTCCTTTTAAAATCCATCTGTACTCAACAGCCTTACGACCATCAATTAGTTCTTCCAAAGTCTACACTTTGTTTTCATACATGGATCCTCTCTCGGATTATATGGCCTCAAGCCATTTATCGGAATCCAGGCCCACCATCGCTTCTCCATAGCTCGTAGTTTCATTGTTGTCTAGCAACATGACTTCCAAGACAGGATTACGTACCACTCTGAAGTAGTACGCATCCTTGTCATCCCACGAGGTTTGGGAGTGACTTGATCCGAAGTTTCATGATCAATATCATAAGCTTCCACTTCAATTGGTGTAGGTGCCACAGGAACAACTCTTTGTGCCCTGCTATACACTAGTTGAAGTGACGGTTCAATAACCTCATCAAGTCTCCACCATCCTCCCACTTAATTCTTTCGAGAGAAACTTTTCCTCGAGAAAGGACCCGATTCTAGAAACAATCCCTTATTGCTTTCGGATCTGAGACAGGAGGTATACCCAACTGTTTTGGGTGTCCTATGAAGATGCATTTATCCGCTTTGGGTTCGAGCTTATCAGCCTGAAACTTTTTTCACATAAGCGTCGCAGCCCCAAACTTTTAAGAAATGACAGCTTAGGTTTCTCTAAACCATAGTTCAAATGGTGTCATCTCATCGGAATTACGTGGTGCCCTATTTAAAGTGAATGTGGTTGTCTCTAATGCTTAACCCATAAACTATTGTGGTAATTCGATAAGAGACATCATGGTATGCATCATATCCAATAGGGTGCAGTTATGATGTTCGGACACACCATCACACTATGGTGTTCCAGGCTGTATTAGTTGTGAAACGATTTCCACAATGTCTTAATTCTGTGCCAAACTCGTAAATCAGATATTCATCTCTATGATCATATCATAGACATCTTATCCTCTTGTCACGATGATCTTTCAACTTCACCCTGAAATTACTTGAACCTTTCAATAATTCAGACTCGTGATTCATCAAGTAAATATACTCAACATATACTCAAATCATCTGTGAAGTAAGAACATAACGATATCCACTACATGCCTCAGCACTCATTGGACTGCACACATCAAAATGTATTACTTCCAACAATTTGCTTTCTAGTTCCATTTTACTGAAACCGAGGCTTTCAGTCATCTTGCCCATGTGGTATGATTTGCATGCCTCAAGTGATTCAAAATCAAGTGAGTCCAAACGGTCCATTTGCATGGAGTTTCTTCATGCATACACACCAATAGACATGGTTCGCATGTCTCAAACTTTTCAAAAACGAGTGAGCCCAAAGATCCATCAACATGGAGCTTCTTCATGCGTTTTATACCGATATGACTTACGTGGTAGTGCCACAAGTAGGTGGTACTATCATTACTATCTTTTGGCATGAACATGTGTATCACTACGATCGAGACTCAATAAACCATTTATTTTAGGCGTAAGACCATTGAAGGTATTATTCAAATAAACAGAGTAACCATTATTCTCCTTAAATGAATAACCGTATTGCGATAGACATAATCCAATCATGTCTATGCTCAACGCAAACACCAATCTCGATGGTAGAGGGAGCGTGCGATGCTTGATCATATCAACATTGAGAACACTTCCAACACATATCGTCAGCTCACCTTTAGCTAGTCTCCGTTTATTCCGTAGCTTTTATTTCGAGTTACTGACACTTAGCAACCGAACCGGTATCTAATACCCTGGTGCTACTAGGAGTACTAGTACACATCAACACAATGTATATCCAATATACTTCTTTCGACCTTGCCAGCCTTCTAATCTACCAAGTATCTAGGGTAATTCTGCTCCAGTGGCTGTTCCCCTTATTACAGAAGCACTTAGTCTCGGGTTTGGGTTCAACCTTGGGTTTCTTCACTAGAGCAGCAGCTGATTTGCCGTTTCATGAAGTATCCCTTTGTTCCCTTGCCCTTCTTGAAACTAGTGGTTTCACCAACCATCAACAATTGATGCTCCTTCTTGATTTCTACTTTCGCGGTGTCAAACATCGCGAATATCTCAAGGATCATCATATATGTCCCTGACATATTATAGTTCATCACGAAGCTCTAGCAGCTTGGTGGTAATGACTTCGGAGAACCATCACTTATTTCATCTGGAAGATCAACTCCCACTCGATTCAAGCGATTGTTGCACTCAGACAATCTGAGCACAAGCACAACAATTGAGCTTTTCTCCTTAGTTTGCAGGCTAAGAAAATCGTCGGAGGTCTTATACCTCTTGACGTGGGCACGAGCCTGAAATCCCAATTTCAGCCCTCGAAACATCTCATATGTTTCGTGACATTTCAAAAACGTCTTCAGTGCCTCAACTCTAAACCGTTTAACTGAACTATCACGTAGTTATCAAAATGTGTATGTCAGATGTTCGCAACATCCACAGACAACGTTCGAGGTTCAGCACACTGAGCGGTGCATTAAGGAGATCAGCCTTCTATGAAGCAATGAGGACAATCCTCAGTTTACGGACCTAGTCTGCATAATTGCTACTATCAACTTTCAACTAAATTTTCTCTAGGAACATATCTAAACAGTAGAACTGAAGCGCGAGCTACGACATAATTTGCGAAGACCTTTTGACTATGTTCAGGATAATTAAGTTCATCTTATGAACTCCCACTCAGATAGACATCCCTCTAGTCATCTAAGTGATTACATGATCCGAGTCAACTAGGCCGTGTCCGATCATCACGTGAGACGGACTAGTCAACGTCGGTGAACATCTTCATGTTGATCGTATCTTCTATACGACTCATGCTCGCCCTTTCGGTCTTCTGTGTTCCGAGGCCATGTCTGTACATGCTAGGCTCGTCAAGTTAACCCTAAGTGTTTTGCATGTGTTCCGAGGCCATGTCTGTACATGCTAGGCTCGTCAACACCCGTTGTATGTGAACGTAAGGATCCATCACACCCGATCATCACGGCGTGCTTAGAAACGATGAACTTTAGGAACGGTGCACAGTTAGGGGAGAACACTTCTTGAAATTGTTGTAAGGGATCATCTTATTTATTACCGTTGTTCTAAGCAAATAAGATGTATAAACATGATAAACATCACATGCAATCAAATAGTAGTGACATGATATGGCCAATATCATATAGCTCCTTTGATCTCCATCTTGGGGCTCCATGATCATCATCGTCACCGGCATGACACCATGATCTCCATCATCATGATCTCCATCATCGTGTCTCCATGAAGTTGTCACGTCATCTATTACTTCTACTACTACAGCTAACGGTTAGCAATAAAGTAAAGTAATTACATGACGTTTAAGTTGACACGCAGGTCATAAATAAATAAAGACAACTCCTATGGCTCCTGCCGGTTGTCATACTCATCGACATGCAAGTCGTGATTCCTATTACAAGAACATGATCAATCTCATACATCACATATATCATTCATCACATCCTTTGGCCATATCACATCACATAGCATACCCTGCAAAAACAAGTTAGACGTCCTCTAATTGTTGTTTGCATGTTTTACGTGGCTGCTATGGGTTTCTAGCAAGAACGTTTCTTACCTACGCAAAGACCACAACGTGATATGCCAATTGCTATTTACCCTTCATAAGGACCCTTTTCATCGAATCCGATCCGACTAAAGTGGGAGAGACAGACACCCGCTAGCCACCTTATGAAACTAGTGCATGTCAGTCGGTGGAACCTGTCTCACGTAAGAGTACGTGTAAGGTCGGTCCGGGCCGCTTCATCCCACGATGCCGCCGAATCAAGATAAGACTAGTAACGGCAAGCATATTGAACAAAATCAACACCCACAACTACTTTGTGTTCTACTCGTGCATAGAAACTACGCATAGACCTGGCTCATGATGCCACTGTTGGGGAACGTAGCAGAAATTCAAAATTTTCCTACGTGTCACCAAGATCTATCTATGGAGAGACTAGCAACGAGGGGAAGGAGAGTGCATCTACATACCCTTGTAGATCGCTAAGCGGAAGCGTTCAAGTGAACGGGGTTGATGGAGTCGTACTCGTCGTGATTCAAATCACCGATGACCAAGTGTCGAACGCACGGCACCTCCGCGTTCAACACACGTACAGCCCGGTGACGTCTCCCACGCCTTGATCCAGCAAGGAGAGAGGGAGAGGTTGAGGAAGACTCCATCCAGCAGCAGCACAACGGCGTGGTGGTGATGGAGGAGCGTGGCAATCCTGCAGGGCTTCGCCAAGCACCACAGAAGAGGAGGGAGAGAGAGATGCAGGGCTGCACCAACGAGAGATCGAATCTCGTGTGTTTTGGGGCAGCCCTTGGCCTCATATATATAGGGGAAGGGGAGGAGGCTGCGCCCCCTCTAGGGTTCCCACCCCTAGAGGGGTGGCAGCCCCAAACCCATCTAAGGGTGGCGGCCACAAGGGGGAGGAGAGGGAGGCGCAGGGTATATGGGCCTTAGGGCCCATCTGCCCTTAGGGTTTGCCCCCTCTCCCCTTCTAGGCGCATGGGCCTTAGTGGGACTGGTGCCCTTGGCCCATGTAGACCAAGGAGCATTCCCTACAGCCCATGTGGCCCCCCGGGGCAGGTGGCCCCACTTGGTGGACCCCCGGGACCCTCCCGGTGGTCCCGGTACGTTACCGATAAACCCCGAAACTCTTCCGGTGACCAAAACAGGACTTCCCATATATAAATCTTTACCTCCAGACCATTCCGGAACTCCTCGTGACGTCCGGGATCTCATCCGGGACTCCAAACAACATTCGGTAACCACATACAAACTTCCTTTATAACCCTAGCGTCATCGAACCTTAAGTGTGTAGACCCTACGGGTTCGGGAGACATGCAGACATGACCGAGACGTTCTCCGGTCAATAACCAACAGCGGGATCTGGATACCCATGTTGGCTCCCACATGTTCCACGATGATCTCATCGGATGAACCACGATGTCAAGGACTTAATCAATCCCGTATACAATTCCCTTTGTCTATCGGTATGATACTTGCCCGAGATTCGATCGTCGGTATCCCGATACCTTGTTCAATCTCATTACTGGCAAGTCTCTTTACTCGTTCCGCAACACATCATCCCGTGATCAACTCCTTGATCACATTGTGAACATTATGATGATGTCCTACCGAGTGGGCCCAGAGATACCTCTCCGTTTACACGGAGTGACAAATCCCAATCTCGATTCGTGCCAACCCAACAGACACTTTCGGAGATACCTGTAGTGCACCTTTATAGTCACCCAGTTACGTTGTGACGTTTGATACACCCAAAGCACTCCTACGGTATCCGGGAGTTGCACAATCTCATGGTCTAAGGAAATGATACTTGACATTAGAAAAGCTTTAGCATACGAACTACATGATCTTGTGCTAGGCTTAGGATTGGGTCTTGTCCATCACATCATTCTCCCAATGATGTGATCCCGTTATCAATGACATCCAATGTCCATGGTCAGGAAACCGTAACCATCTATTGATCAACGAGCTAGTCAACTAGAGGCTTACTAGGGACATGGTGTTGTCTATGTATCCACACATGTATCTGAGTTTCCTATCAATACAATTATAGCATGGATAATAAACGATTATCATGAACAAGGAAATATAATAATAACTAATTTATTATTGCCTCTAGGGCATATTTCCAACAGATACGAGATCAAATACCGTCGACAAGCATTGTACCAAGTACCCCTTCGTTTCGTCGAGACCAGCAAGCCCGAAGACCCCAAGTACCATGAAAACTCCGAAGGGATTCAAATCCATCAAGTTCCTCGCCGTGACCTTGAACATCTACGGAATGTGCTACAAAATGTGTATCACTACCGTTGTCGAAGACCCGTGTAACGAAACCGTCAAGTTCGACTACCGTCGCGTGAACAAACTACTTCCTCTACCATCGCCGGGTACCACTACTTCCCACGAAGATCGTGAACGACTACACCGCTTGACCCCGAACACCTACGGAGTGTGAACATCTACGAAGTGAGAACGACTACTTCCACTACCGTCGTTGCGAAAACGCCTACTTCCCTCTATGAACTTGATCCGTTTTGATAATGCTCGCTTCAAAGGTATAACCCCGAGACGCTGCCCGTGAACGAATGCATGTGATGTTTGAAATGCTCGCGTTTGCACCGTGCCCGACGTGTTTCTTGCATGTTCCCCGTTGTCGTGCCATCGTCTCGTGGGAACCCGGTAGTCGGGAGCACCCCACCATCTTGCTCAACTCGCTCACGCCCTATCTTTTTCACCGGCACCTCAAACGAGTTACCGGAACCGATATGTTGCCGTTGCATCATTTTTGGATTTGTCGCCACGGCACCCTTTCTTTCCACCATGGTGACAAATGCTTCATAATGCTCTTGTCAACTTTTAATAAAAATTGCATAAACTTGTTCATGTCATCCGCATCATGATAACAATAATTAAAATGTTTAAAATTGTTGTTTGCATTAAATTGCTAAATGCATATGGGGATTTATCGGAAGTGTTGTTCGTTGTTTCCGGCCTCATTTAACCTTGCCTAAATGTTATTTTACTTATGCTTCACCTCTTGTCATGTTAAGAACATTTAATATTGTTGAGTATATAAACAGGGGAGAACTAAATAAGTCATGTGGTGTTTCGTCAATATGCAACCCGTTGCATATTGAGCTCCACTTAATTTGTAGTTTTGTTTGTGCACTTTGCCATGCCATGCATATTTAAACCGGACATGCATCATACTTGGTTGTGCATCATGCCATGTTGATGTGATGGTTGTTTACTATGCTGTGTGCTTCTTTCCGGTGTTGCTTCTTCGGGTTGGTTCCGATAACGTCGTGTTTGTGAGGACCCGTTCGACTACGTCCGTTTGTCTTCTTCATGGACTCGTTCTTCTTCCTTGCGGGATTTCAGGCAAGATGACCATACCCTCGAAATCACTTCTATCTTTGCTTGCTAGATACTCGCTCTTTTGCTATGCCTATGCTGCGATACCTACCACTTGCTTATCATGCCTCCCATATTGTTAAGCCAAGCCTCTAACCCACCTTGTCCTAGCAAACCATTGTTTGGCTATGTTACTGCTTTGCTCAGCCCCTCTTATAGCGTTGTTAGTTGCAGGTGAAGATTCGAGTTTGTTCCATGTTGGAACATGGATATTTTGTTGGGATATCACAATATCTCTTATTTAATTAATGCATCTATATACTTGGTAAAGGGTGGAAGGCTCGGCCTTATGTATGGTGTTTTGTTCCACTCTTGCCACCCTAGTTTCCGTCATATCGGTGTTATGTTCCCGGATTTTGCGTTCCTTACACGGTTGGGTTATAATGGGAACCCCTTGACAGTTCTCTTTGAATAAAACTCCTCCAGCAAGGCCCAACCTTGGTTTTACCATTTGCCTCACCACCACCTACTTTTCCCTTGGGATTCGCGCTCCCGAGGGTCATCATTATTTTAACCCCCCCGGGGCCAGTACTCCTCTGAGTGTTCGTCCAACCTGTCAGCCGCCGATGGCCACCAGGGGCAACTCTGGGTTGGCCTACCGGAAGTTTGGACAATCTGGTGTGCCCTGAGAACGAGATATGTGCAGCTCCTATCGGGATTTGTCGGCACATTCGGGCGGCTTTGCTGGACTTGTTTTACCATTGTCGAGGATGTCTTGTAACCGGGATGCCGAGTCTGATTGAATTGTCTTGGGAGAAGGAATATCCTTCGTTGACCGTGAGAGCTTGTGATGGGCTAAGTTGGGACACCCCTGCAGGGTTTTGAACTTTCGAAAGCCGTGCCCGCGGTTATGGGTAGATGAGAATTTGTTAATGTCCGGTTGTAGAAAACTTGAAACTTAACTTAACTAAAATGCACCAACCGCGTGTGTTACCGTGCTGGTCTCTTCTCGGCGGAGTCCGGGAAGTGAACACAGTGTTGGAGTTATGCTTGACGTAGGTTGCTCTAGGATCACTTCTTGATCATAGATTCTCGACCGTGCTTTTGCCTTCTCTTCTCGCTCTCATTTGCGTATGTTAACCACCAAATATGCTAGTCGCTTGCTGCAGCTCCACCTCATATCCTTTACCCTTCCTATAAGCTTAAATAGTCTTGATCGCGAGGGTGTGAGATTGTTGAGTCCCCGTGACTCACAGATTACTTCCAAAACCAGTTTGCAGGTGCTAATGTTACCGTGCAGGTGACGCAAACGAGCTCAAGGAGGAGCTCGATGAAGACCTTGCTCGTAGTGTTGTTTCGTTTCCATTGATCAGTGATACGTCTCCAACGTATCTATAATTTTTGATTGCTCCATGCTATATTATCTATTGTTGTGGACTATATTGGGCTTTATTTTCCACTTTTATATTATTTTTGGGACTAACCTATTAACCGGAGGCCCAGCCCAGAATTGCTGCTTTTGCCTATTTCAGTGTTTCAACGAAACGGAATATAAAATGGAGTCCAAATTGAATGAAACCTTCGGGAACGTGATTTTCTCACCGAACGTGATCCAAGAGACTTGGACCCTACGCCAAGGCATCACAGAGGCGGTCACGAGGGTGGGGGGCGCCCCCCCTAGGGCGCGCCCCCTGCCTCGTGGGCCCCTCGGTGCTCCTCCGACGTACTTCTTCCTCCTATATATACCTACGTACCCTCAAACGATCAAAACAGGAGCCAAAAACCTAATTCCACCGCCGCAACTTTCTGTATCCACGAGATCCCATCTTGGGGCCTGTTCCGGAGCTCCGCCGGAGAGGGCCGTCATCACGGAGGGCTTCTACATCGTCATAGCCTCTTCGATGAAGTGTGAGTAGTTTACCTCAGACCTTTGGGTCCATAGTTAGTAGCTAGATGGCTTCTTCTCTCTTTTTGGATCTCAATACAAAGTTCTCCCCCTCTCTTGCAGAGATCTATTCGATGTAATCTTCTTTTTGCGATGTGTTTGTTGAGACTGATGAATTGTGGGTTTATGATCAAGTCTATCTATGAATAATATTTGAATCTTCTCTGAATTCTTTTATGTATCATTGGTTATCTTTGCAAGTCTCTTCAAATTATCCGTTTGGTTTGGCCAACTAGATTGGTAGTTCTTGCCATGGGAGAAGTGCTTAGCTTTGGGTTCGATCTTGCGGTGTCCTTTCCCAGTGACAGAAGGGGAAGCAAGGCACGTATTGCATCGTTGCCATCGAGGATAACAAGATGGGGTTTATTTCATATTGCATGAATTTATCTCTCTACATCATGTCATCTTGCTTAAGGCGTTACTCTGTTTTTCACTTATATCTTTTGAGCTAAGTAATCTTTTGAGCTATGTAGTTTTGCTCTATGTGCTTCACTTATATCTTTTGAGCTAAGTAGTTTTGCTCTATGTGCTTCACTTATATCTTTTGAGCGTTATAATTTTGCTCTATGTGCTTCACTTAGATCTTTTAGAGCACGGTGGTGGATTTGTTTTAAACAAACTATTGATCTCTCATGCTTCACTTAAATTATTTTGAGAGTCTCTTAATAGCATGGTAATTTGCTTAATAATAATATGCTTGGTATTCAAGATTTGTGAAACTTTCTTTTGAGTGTGTTGAATACTAAGAAAAGATTGAAGCATGATAATTGTTTTGAGATATGGAGGTGATAATATTAAAGTCATGCTAGTTGAGTAGTTGTGAATTTAAAGAATACTTGTGTTAAAGTTTGTGATTCCCATAGCATGCACGTATGGTGAACCGTTATGTGATGAAGTTGGAGCATGATTTATTTACTGATTGTCTTCCTTATGAGTGGCGGTCGGGGACGAGCGATGGTCTTTTCCTACCAATCTATCCCCCTAGGAGCATGCGCGTAATACTTTGCTTTGATAACTTCTATATTTTTGCAATAAGTATATGAGTTCTTTATGACTAATGTTGAGTCCATGGATTATACGCACTCTCACCCTTCCACGTTTGCTAGCCTCTCTAATACCGCGCACCTTTCGCCAGTATCAAACACCCACCATATACCTTCCTCAAAACAGCCACCATACCTACCTATTATGGCATTTCCATAGCCATTCCGAGATATATTGCCATGCAACTTTCCACCATTCCGTTTATCATGACACATTCATCATTGTCATATTGCATATCCCGGTACACCGCCGGAGGCATTCACATAGCGTCATATTTTGTTCTAAGTATCGAGTTGTAATTGTTGAGTTGTAAGAAAAATAAAAGTGTGATGATCATCATTATTAGAGCATTGTCCCAGTGAGGAAAGGATGATGGAGACTATGATTCTCCCATAAGTCGGGATGAGACTCTGGATGAAAAATAAATAAAAAAGAGGCCAAAGAAGCCCAAATAAAAAGAGGCCATAAAAAAAGAGAAAAGGCCCAAATAAAAAAATAAAAAAATGAATGAGAGAAAAAGAGAGAAGGGACAATGTTACTATCCTTTTACCACACTTGTGCTTCAAAGTAGCACCATGATCTTCATAGTAGAGAATCTCTCATGTTATCACTTTCATATACTAGTGGGAATCTTTCATTATGGAGCTTGGCTTGTATATTCCAATGATGGGCTTCCTCAAATTACCCTAGGTCTTCATGAGCAAGCAAGTTGGATGCACACCCACTTAGTTTCTTTTTGAGCTTTCATATACTTATAGCTCTAGTGCATCCGTTCCATGGCAATCCCTACTCACTCACATTGATATCTATTGATGGGCATCTCCATAGCCCGTTGATACGCCTAGTTGATGTGATACTATCTTTCCCTTTTGTCTTCTCCACAACCACCATTCTATTCCACCTATAGTGCTATATCCATGGCTCACGCTCATGTATTGCGTAAAGATTGAACAAGTTTTGAAAAAGTTAGAGTATGAAACAATTGCTTGGCTTGTCATCGGGGTTGTGCATGATTTAAATACTTTGTGTGGTGAAGATAGAGTATAGCCAGACTATATGATTTTGTAGGGATAACTTTCTTTGGCCATGTTATTTTGAGAAGACATAATTGCTTTGTTAGTATGCTTGAAGTATTATTATTTTTATGTCAATATAAACTTTTGTCTTGAATCTTTTGAATCTGAATATTCATATCACAATTAAGAAGATTTGCATTGAAATTATGCCAAGTAGCACTCCGCATCAAAAATTCTCTTTTTATCATTTACCTACTCGAGGACGAGTAGGAATTAAGCTTGGGGATGCCTGATACGTCTCCAACGTATCTATAATTTTTGATTGCTCCATGCGATATTATCTACTGTTTTGGACTATATTGGGCTTTATTTTCCACTTTTATATTATTTTTGGGACTAGCCTATTAACCGGAGGCCCAGCCCAGAATTGCTGTTTTTTGTCTATTTCAGTGTTTCAAAGAAACGGAATATCAAACAGAGTCCAAATGGAATGAAACCTTTGGGAACGTGATTTTCTCACCGAACGTGATCCAGGAGACTTGGACCCTACGCCAAGGCATCACAGAGGCGGTCACGAGGGTGGGGGGCGCCCCCCCCCTAGGGCGCGCCCCCTGCCTCGTGGGCCCCTCGGTGCTCCTCCGACGTACTTCTTCCTCCTATATATACCTACGTACCCCCGAACGATCAGAACAGGAGCCAAAAACCTAATTCCACCGCCTCAACTTTCTGTATCCACGAGATCCCATCTTGGGGCCTGTTCCGGAGCTCCGCCGGAGAGGGCCGTCATCACGGAGGGCTTCTACATCATCATAGCCTCTTCGATGAAGTGTGAGTAGTTTACCTCAGACCTTCGGGTCCATAGTTAGTAGCTAGATGGCTTCTTCTCTCTTTTTGGATCTCAATACAAAGTTCTCCCCCTCTCTTGCAGAGATCTATTCGATGTAATCTTCTTTTTGCGATGTGTTTGTTGAGACTGATGAATTGTGGGTTTATGATCAAGTCTGTCTATGAATAATATTTGAATCTTCTCTGAATTCTTTTATGTATCATTGGTTATCTTTGCAAGTCTCTTCAAATTATCCGTTTGGTTTGGCCAACTAGATTGGTAGTTCTTGCCATGGGAGAAGTGCTTAGCTTTGGGTTCGATCTTGCGGTGTCCTTTCCCAGTGACAGAAGGGGAAGCAAGGCACGTATTGCATCGTTGCCATCGAGGATAACAAGATGGGGTTTATTTCATATTGCATGAATTTATCTCTCTACATCATGTCATCTTGCTTAAGGCGTTACTCTGTTTTTAACTTAATACTCTAGATGCATGCTGGATAGCGGTCGATGAGTGGAGTAATAGTAGTAGATGCAGAATCGTTTCGTTCTACTTGGTACGGACGTGATGCCTATATACATGATCATGCCTAGATATTCTCATAACTATGCTCAATTCTGTCAATTGCTCAACAGTAATTTGTTCACCCACCGTAGAATACTTATGCTCTTGAGAGAAGCCACTAGTGAAACCTATGGCCCCCGAGTCTATTCTCATCATACCAATCTCCATCACTTTAATCTTGCTTCGCTTTTTTACTTTGCTTTTACTTTTTACTTTGCATCTCTATACCAAAAATACCAAAAATATTATATCTATCAAATCTCACTCTCGTAAGTGACCGTGAAGGGATTGACAACCCCTAATCGCGTTGGTTGCGAGTAGCTATCGTTTTGTGCAGGTACGAGGGACATGAGCGTGGCCTCCTACTGGATTGATACCTTAGTTCTCAAAAACTGAGGGAAATACTTACGCTACTCTGCTGCATCATCCCTTCCTCTTCGGGGAAAACCAACGCAAGCTCAAGACGTAGCAATCAGTAGTGGAGCCCAATCGGGGCGATCGGGCATCTGTTGCATTAGGGGTGGTCTTCTTTTATTTGGTTCCGTAGTCGGACCTTGATTGTATTCTAGATGATGTAATGCTATATTCATGTATTGTGTGAAGTGGCGATTGTAAGCCAACTCTTTATCCCTTTCTTATTCAGTACATGGGATGTGTAAAGATTACCCCTCTTGCGACATGCCTACTATGCGGTTATGCCTCTAAGTCGTGCTCCGACACGTGGGAGATATAGTCGCATCGTGGGCGTTACAAGTTGGTATCAGTGAAGGAAATATGCCCTAGAGGCAATAATAAAGTTATTATTTATTTCCTTATATCATGATAAATGTTTATTATTCACGCTAGAATTGTTTTAACCGGAAACATAATACATGTGTAAATACATAGACAAACAGAGTGTCACTAGTATGCCTCTACTTCACTAGCTCGTTAATCGAAGATGGTTATGTTTCCTAACCATAAACAAAAGAGTTGTTATTTGATTAACGGGATCACATCATTAGGAGAATGATGTGATTGACATGACCCATTCTGTCAGCTTAGCACCCGATCGTTTAGTATGTTGCTATTGCTTTCTTCATGACTTATACATGTTCCTATGACTATGAGATTATGCAAATCCCGTTTGCCGGAGGAACACTTTGTGTGCTACCAAACATCACAATGTAACTGGGTGATTATAAAGGAGCTCTACAGGTGTCTCCAAAGGTACATGTTGGGTTGGCGTATTTCGAGATTAGGATTTTTCACTCCGATTGTCGGAGAGGTATCTCTGGTCCCTCTCGGTAATGCACATCACATAAGCCTTGTAAGCATTGCAACTAATGAGTTAGTTGTGAGATGATGTATTACGGAACGAGTAAAGAGACTTGCTGGTAACGAGATTGAACTAGGTATTAAGATACCGATGATTGAATCTCGGGCAAGTAACATACCGATGACAAAGGGAACAACGTATGTTGTTATGCGGTCTGACCGATATAGATCTTCGTAGAATATGTGGGAGCCAATATGAGCATCCGGGTTCCGCTATTGGTTATTGACTGGAGACATGTCTCGGTCATGTCTACATTGTTCTCGAACCCGTAGGGTCTGCACGCTTAAGGTTTCAATGACAGCTATATTATGAGTTTATGAGTTTTGATGTACCGAAGGAGTTCGGAGTCCCGGATGAGATCGGGGACATGACGAGGAGTCTCGAAATGGTCGAGACGTAAAGATCAATATATTGGACGACTATATTCGGACATCGGAAAGGTTCCGGTGATTCGGGTATTTTTCGGAGTACCGGAGAGTTACGGGAATACGTATTGGGCCTTATTGGGCCATATGGGAAAGAAGAAAAAGGGCCTCAAGGGTGGCCGCACCCCTCCCCTTGGTCTGGTCTGAATTGGACTAGGGAAGGGGGGCGCCCCCTTCCTTCCTTCTCCTTTTCCCTTCCTCTTTTCCTACTCCACACTTGGCGCGCCCCCTCCTAGGGCCGGCCTCCTCCTCCCTTGCTCCTTTATATACGGGGGCAAGGGGGCACCTCTAGACACAAGTTGATCCACGTGATCATATTCTTAACCGTGTGCAGTGCCCCCTTCCACCATAGTCCTCGATAATATTGTAGCGGTGCTTAGGCGAAGCCCTGCGACGGTAGTACATCAAGATCGTCACCATGCCGTCGTGCTGACGGAACTCTTCCCCGACACTTTGCTGGATCAGAGTCCGGGGATCGTCATCGAGCTGAACGTGTGCTAGAACTCGGAGGTGCCGTAGTTTCGGTGCTTGATCGGTCGGGCCGTGAAGACGTACGACTACATCAACCGCGTTGTGCTAACGCTTCCGCTGTCGGTCTACAAGGGTACGTAGATCACACTCTCCCCTCTCGTTGCTATGCATCACCATGATCTTGCGTGTGCATAGGAAATTTTTTGAAATTACTACGTTCCCCAACAGTGGTATCAGAGCCTAGGTTTTATGCGTTGATGTTATATGCACGAGTAGAACACAAGTGAGTTGTGGGCGATATAAGTCATACTGCTTACCAGAATGTCATACTTTGGTTCGGCGGTATTGTTGGACGAAGCGGCCCGGACCGACATTACGCGTACGCTTACACAAGACCGGTTCTCCCGACATGCTTTGCACAAAGGTGGCCAGCGGGTGACAGTTTCTCCAACTTTAGTTGAACCGAGTGTGGCTACGCCCGGTCCTTGCGAAGGTTAAAACAGCACCAACTTGACAAACTATCGTTGTGGTTTTGATGCGTAGGTAAGGTTGGTTCTTGCTTAAGCCCGTAGCAGCCACGTAAAACTTGCAACAACAAAGTAGAGGACGTCTAACTTGTTTTTGCAGGGCATGTTGTGATGTGATATGGTCAAGACATGATGCTAAATTTTATTGTATGAGATGATCATGTTTTGTAACCGAGTTATCGGCAACTGGCAGGAGCCATATGGTTGTCGCTTTATTGTATGCAATGCAATCGCGCTGTAATGCTTTACTTTATCACTAAGCGGTAGCGATAGTCGTGGAAGCATAAGATTGGCGAGACGACAACGATGCTACGATGGAGATCAAGGTGTCGCGCCGGTGACGATGGTGATCACGACGGTGCTTCGAAGATGGAGATCACAAGCACAAGATGATGGTGGCCATATCATATCACTTATATTAATTGCATGTGATGTTTATCTTTTATGCATCTTATCTTGCTTTGATTGACGGTAGCATTATAAGATGATCTCTCACTAATTATCAAGAAGTGTTCTCCCTGAGTATGCACCGTTGCGAAAGTTCTTCGTGCTGAGACACCACGTGATGATCGGGTGTGATAGGCTCTACTTCAAATACAACGGGTGCAAAACAGTTGCACACGCAGAATACTCAGGTTATACTTGACGAGCCAAGCATATACCGATATGGCCTCGGAACATGGAGACCGAAAGGTCGAGCGTGAATCATATAGCAGATATGATCAACATAGCGATGTTCACCAATGAAACTACTCCATCTCACGTGATGATCGGACATGGTTTAGTTGATTTGGATCACGTAATCACTTAGAGGATTAGAGGGATGTCTATCTAAGTGGGAGTTCTTAAGTAATATGATTAATTGAACTTAAATTTATCATGAACTTAGTCCTGGTAGTATTTTGCAAATTATGTTGTAGATCAATAGCTCGCGTTGTTGCTTCCCTGTGTTTATTTTGATATGTTCCTAGAGAAAATTGTGTTGAAAGATGTTAGTAGCAATGATGCGGATTGGATCCGTGATCTGAAGTTTATCCTCATTGCTGCACAGAAGAATTATGTCCTTGATGCACCGCTAGGTGACGGACCTATTGCAGGAGCAGATGCAGACGTTATGAACGTTTGGCTAGCTCAATATGATGACTACTTGATAGTTTAGTGCACCATGCTTAATGGCTTAGAATCGGGACTTCAAAGATGTTTTGAATGTCATGGAGCATATGAGATGTTCCAGGAGTTGAAGTTAATATTTCAAGCAAATACCCGAGTTGAGAGATATGAAGTCTCCAACAAGTTATATAGCTAAAAGATGGAGGAGAATCGCTCAACTAGTGAGCATGTGCTCAGATTGTCTGAGTACTACAATCGCTTGAATCAAGTGGGAGTTAATCTTCCAGATAAGATAGTGATTGACGGAATTCTCTAGTCACCATCACCAAGTTAGTAGAACTTCGTGATGAACTATGATATGCAAGGGATAATGGAAACAATTCCCAAGCTCTTCGTAATGCGGAAATTGACGAAGGTAGAAATCAAGAAAAACATCAAGTGTTGATGGTAGACAAGACCACTAGTTTCAAGAAAAGGGTACAGGGAAGAAGGGGAACTTCAAGAAGAACAGCAAGCAAGTTGCTGCTCAAGTGAAGAAGCCCAAGTCTAGTCCTAAGCCTGAGACTAAGTGTTTCTACTGCAAAGGGACTAGTCACTGGAAGCGGAACTACCCCAAGTGATTGGCAGATAAGAAGGATGGCAAAGTGAACATAAGTATATTTGATATACATGTTATTGATGTGTACTTTACTAGTGTTTATAGCAACCCCTCAGTATTTGATACTAGTTCAGTTGCTAAGATTAGTAACTCGAAACGGGAGTTGCAGAATAAACAGAGACTAGTTAAGGGTGAAGTGACGATGTGTGTTCGAAGTGGTTCCAAGATTGATATGATCATCATCACACACTCCCTATACTTTCGGGATTAGTGTTGAACCTGAATAAGTGTTATTTGGTGTTTGCGTTGAGCATGAATATGATTTGATCATGTTTATTGTAATACGGTTATTCATTTAAGTAAGAGAATAAATTGTTGTTCTGTTTACATGAATAAAACCTTATATGGTTACACACCCAATGAAAATAGTTCGTTGGATCTCGATCGTAGTGATACACATAATCATAATATTGAAACCAAAAGATACAAAGTTAATAATGATAGTGCAACTTATTTGTGGCACTGCCGTTTAGGTCATATTGGTGTAAAGCGCATGAAGAAACTCCATGCTAATGGGTTTTTGGAATCACTTGATTATGAATCAGTTGATGCTTGCGAACCATGCCTCATGGGCAAGATGACTAAAACGCCGTTCTCCAGAACTATGGAGCGAGCAACTGACTTATTGGAAATAATACATACTGATGTATGAGATCCGATGAGTGTTAAGGCTCGTGGCGGGTATCATTATTTTCTGACCTTCACAGATGATTTGAGCAGATATGGGTATATCTACTTAATGAAACACAAGTCTGAAATATTTGAAAAGTTCAAAGAATTTCAGAGTGAAGTGGAGAATCATCGTAACAAGAAAATAAAAGTTTCTACGATATGATCGCAGAGGTAAAATATTTGAGTTACGACTCTGGCCTTCAGTTAAAACAATGTGAAATAGTTTCACTACTCACGCCACCTGGAACACCACAGCATAATGGTGTGTCCGAACATCATCACCGTACTTTATTAGATATGGTGCGATCTATGATGTCTCTTACCGATCTACCACTATCGTTTTGGGGTTATGCATTAAAGACAGCTGCATTCACGTTTAAAAGGGCACCATCTAAGTCCGTTGAGACGACACAATCTGAACTGTGGTTTGGCAAGAAACCAAAGTTGTCATTTCTTAAAGTTTGGGATTGTGATGCTTATATAAAAAAGTTTCATCCTGATAAACTCAAACCCAAATCGGAGAAATATGTCTTCATAGGATACCCAAAGGAGACTATTGGGTACACCTTCTATCACAGATCCGAAGGCAAGACATTCGTTGCTAAGAATGGATCCTTTCTAGAGAAGGAGTTTCTCTTGAAAGAAGTGAGTGGGAGGAAAGTAGAACTTGATAAGGTAATTGTACCTTCTCCCTTATTGAAAAGTAGTTCATCACAAGAAATCTGTTCCTGTGACTACTACACCAATTAGTGAGGAAGACTAATGATGATGATCATGTAACTTCAGATCAAGTTAATACCGAATCTCGTAGGTAAACCAGAGTGAGATCCGCACCAAAGTGGTACGGTAATCCTGTTCTGGAAGTCATGTTACTAGACCATGACGAACTTGCGAACTATGAGGAAGCGATGATGAGCCTAGATTCCGCGAAATGGCTTGAGGCCATGAAATCTGAGATGAGATCCATGTATGAGAACAAAGTATGGACTTTGATTGACTTGCCCAATGATCGGCGAGCCATTGAGATTAAATGGATCTTCAAGAGGAAGACGGACGCTGATAGTAGTGTTACTATCTACAAAGCTAGAATTGTCGCAAAAAGGTTTTCGACAAGTTCAAGGTGTTGACTATGATGAGAGTTTCTCACTCGTATCTATGCTTAAGTCTGTCCGAATCATGTTAGCAATTGCCGCATTTTATGAAATCCAGCAAATGGATGTCAAAACTGCATTCCTGAATGGATTTCTGGAAGAAGAGTTGTATATGATGCAGCCGGAAGGTTTTGTCGATCCAAAAGGAGCTAACAAAGTGTGCAAGCTCCAGCGATCCATTTATGGACTGGTGCAAGCCTCTCGGAGTTGGAACAAATGCTTTGATAGTATGATCAAAGCATATAGTTTTATACAGACTTGCGGTGAAGCCTGTATTTACAAGAAAGTGAGTGGGAGCACTACAGCATTTCTGATAAGTATATGTGAATGACATATTGTTGATCGGAAATAATGAAGAATTATTCTGCAAAGCATAAAGGAGTGTTTTTAAAGAAGTTTTTCAAAGAAAGACCTCGGTGAAGCTGCTTACATATTAAGCATCAAAATCTATAGAGATAGATCAAGACGCTTGATAAGTTTTTTCAATGAGTACATACCTTGACAATATTTTGAAGTAGTTCAAAAATGGAACAGTCAAAGAAAGAGTTCTTGGCTGTGTTACAAGGTATGAAATTGAGTAAGACTCAAAGCCCGACCACGGCAGAAGATAGAAAGAGAACGAAAGTCATTCCCTATGCCTCAGCCATAGGTTCTATAAAGTATGCCATGATGTGTACCAGATCTATTGTATACCCTACACTGTGTTAAGCAAGGGAGTACAATAGTGATCTAAGAGTAGATCACTGGACATTGGATCAAAATTATCCTTAGTGAAATAAGGAAATATTTCTCAATTATGGAGGTGACAAAAGGTTTGTCGTAAAAGGTTACGTCGATGCAAGTTTTGACACAGATCTGGATGACTCTAAGTCTCGATCTAGATACATATTGAAAGTGGGAGCAATTAGCTAGAGTAGCTCCGTGCAGAGCATTGTAGACATAGAATTCACAAAATACTTACGGATCTGTATGTGACAGACCCGTTGACTAAAATTATCTCACAAGCAAAACATGATCACACCTTAGTACTCTTTGGGTGTTAATCACATAAATGATGTGAACTAGATTATTGACTCTAGTAAACCCTTTGGGTATAGGTCACATGACGATGTGAACTATGGGTGTTAATCACATGGTGATGTGAACTCTTAGTGTTGAATCACATGGCGATGTGAACTAGATTATTGACTCTAGTGCAAGTGGGAGTCTGAAGGAAATATTCCCTAGAGGCAATAATAAAGTTATTATTTATTTCCTTATATCATGATAAATGTTTATTATTCATGCTAGAATTGTATTAACCGGAAACATAATACATGTGTGAATACATAGACAAACAAAGTGTCACTAGTATGCCTCTACTTGACTAGCTCGTTAATCGAAGATGGTTATGTTTCCTAACCATAAACAAAAGAGTTGTTATTTGATTAACGGGATCACATCATTAGGAGAATGATGTGATTGACATGACTCATTCCATTAGCTTAGCACCCGATCGTTTAGTATGTTGCTATTGCTTTCTTCATGATTTATACATGTTCCTATGACTATGAGATTATGCAACTCCCGTTTGCCGGAGGAACACTTTGTGTGCTACCAAACGTCACAATGTAACTGGGTGATTATAAAGGAGCTCTACAGGTGTCTCCAAAGGTACATGTTGGGTTGGTGTATTTCGAGATTAGGATTTGTCACTCCGATTGTCGGAGAGGTATCTCTAGGCCCTCTCGGTAATGCACATCACATAAGCCTTGCAAGCATTGCAACTAATGAGTTAGTTGTGAGATGATGTATTACGGAATGAGTAAAGAGACTTGCCGGTAACGAGATTGAACTAGGTATTAAGATACCGACGATCGAATCTCGGGCAAGTAACATACCGATGACAAAGGGAACAACGTATGTTGTTATGCGGTCTGACCGATAAAGATCTTCGTAGAATATGTGGGAGCCAATATGAGCATCCAGGTTCCGCTATTGGTTATTGACTGGAGACATGTCTCGGTCATGTCTACATTGTTCTCGAACCCGTAGGGTACGCACGCTTAAGGTTTCAATGACAGTTATATTATGAGTTTATGAGTTTTGATGTACCGAAGGAGTTCGGAGTCCCGGATGAGATCGGGGACATGACAAGGAGTCTCGAAATGGTCGAGACGTAAAGATCGATATATTGGACGACTATATTCGGACATCGGAAAGGTTCTGAGTGATTCGGGTATTTTTCGGAGTACCGGAGAGTTACGGGAATACGTATTGGGCCTTATTGGGCCATACGGGAAAGAAGAAAAAGGGCCTCAAGGGTGGCCGCACCCCTCCCCTTGGTCTGGTCCGAATTGGACTAGGGAAGGGGGGGGCGCCCCTTCCTTCCTTCTCCTTTTCCCTTCCTCTTTTCCTATTCCATATGGGAGATGGAATCCTACTAGGACTAGGGAGTCCTAGTAGGAATCCACACTTGGCGCGCCCCCTCCTAGGGCCGGCCTCCTCCTCCCTTGCTCCTTCATATACGGGGGCAAGGGGGCACCTCTAGACATAAGTTGATCCACGTGATCATATTCTTAACCGTGTGCGGTGCCCCCTTCCACCATAGTCCTCGATAATATTGTAGCGGTGCTTAGGCGAAGCCCTGCGACGGTAGTACATCAAGATCGTCACCACGCCATCGTGCTGACGGAACTCTTCCCCGACACTTTGCTGGATCGGAGTCTGGGGATCATCATCGAGCTGAACGTGTGCTAGAACTCAGAGGTGCCGTAGTTTCGGTGCTTGATCGGTCGGGCCGTGAAGACGTACGACTACATCAACCGCGTTGTGCTAACACTTCCGCTGTCGGTCTACAAGGGTACGTAGATCACACTCTCCCCTCTCATTGCTATGCATCACCATGATCTTGCGTGTGCGTAGGAAATTTTTTGAAATTACTGCGTTCCCCAACAATCAGAGCCTTCCCCGACTTTAGGAGCCCCCTGCTTGATTGAATCGCTGGCGCTGTTGAGTCTAGAAAAATGTTTTGAGTCATTTAGGATTATATATATCAGAGAGTTAGGAATTCTTTTTACTCCTCAGTCCCTTCGTCGCTCTGGTGAGGCATCCTGACGTAGAGTTTTGACTCTTCTCTTCTCAAATTTCACTAAAAAATTAGGATCACGCGGGTATCTTGGAGTTGTTCCAATGGTTTTGTGACAAGAACATTGTTCTTGGTGCCTCCTGACATTTAGGGGTTGTGGCAGTGTCCTGGGGAGTTGAGCTCCGAGGTGTTGTCGTTACAATTTTATCGTTGAGATTCTGGAATACCTGAGTTCACCGACATTGAAAATCTCTATTATGCAGTTGTTGGTGAGATAACCTCGACGCCACCCAGTACTGGGGCGGGAGTTCGGGAGTATTTCCATAACTCGTATAACGGATGCTTTTCGAAGGTTGAGGTAAATGATTTCCGAAGGTTTCTTGGTTATGTGTTGAAGGATGGATACAGCTGGATGTAGGATTTGTTAGTTTTGGGTGAGATTATTATGCTTCCCCTGTATCCCCAACACCTGATTGCATAACCGGAAAGTTCCGGGAGTTTATAAGTGGGAATTCAAGTAGCTCTTAGGATATCTTTCCGATAGATGTATGATATGAAATTGGGGTTTGACGTCTAGTGGTCCGCCTATCCACGGTTGGTTTTACAGTGGTCTCGTTGTGTCTTAAAGAGTCCTTGGCTATGCTGACTCGGGGACGCTTCGTATGCCATGTGCACCGCCTTGTACATGATGGTGTTGTACGATCGAGCCCGTGTAGGCCCCACCACGAAAACTTCGGACGAAATCTCTATCATATGTTTGTTCTGGCTTATTTTGCAAGCCAATCCTTTGTTTTGCGTTTGAGTTGTGGTATTCGAGTTGCTTCAATGTCAAATGTTGATTCCATACCTTTCCAAAGCGGTGTTCTCATATTTCTATGTGAATACCAATCCTTCATGATCATCGAGATTGTCATGTCAATCCTTTTCAACCGGTGTGTTTCTCTTCAAGTGGATCTGATCACTTCAACATCCGCAAGATCACCTCTTGGTTGTTTCAATGGTGTTTGTTTCATTCGTCCCAAATTGTCTTTGTTCTCCCACCCTCCCACCATTTCCCTTCAAGGATTCAGATTTCTTAATCAAGTATCATCTTATTGATGCAAAGTCTCTCCATTCTTTTCCGTCAATGTTCTTATCCGGTGATTCTCAGGAAGATGCTAACGAAGCTTCTAGTTCATCATTCTTCATTCTTTTTCTTCTCCGGTGGATCCAATTCAAGCTTTTGGTGTTGATCATATCCCTTTTCCTCGTTTCAAATACCTTCTCTTGCTAGTGCTCCTCATATTCATTCATTTCTCACTAATCATTTGTTCCGGAGTGCTCAAGATATCTCGATGATTCGTATTTGCACTCTACATTCGTTCAAGCTCTTTCAAGGATGTTATCTCATTCAAGTCATTTAATTCAACCGGTGCAACCTCTCTTTTAAATCATTTCAACGATGTTTCTTTGAGTGGGCCCTAACCCACAGGTCTTTTCCTAGGATCTTACCTGACTCTTCTTATTTTCCCGGAGCTATCCTAAATTCTTTTCGAAGTTTGACGTAAGAATGAATTATCATCAGTCAAATGTCTTCTCCAAGATCTGTCAAAATCTTTTCATCGTTGGCTCAACCTCTTCGTTTTGATTCTTCCGGAGTGTCTAAATAATTCATGGTGGTGTTTCTCATCGTCATTCTCGGATTTTGAAGACCGAAGAAGAGTTTCTCTTTAATCTTGCTCCATTCTCTTCAAGATTCGTGATTCTAGTTTGTTGCCATCCTCTCATAATTATTTTCGATTATGAGAATTCTTTTCACCTATCCGGAGCAATTCATGATTCTGTTCAGTTTGATTCTCCGGAGCCCATCATCTCAGAATTATTCATTCTCAGCTTGCAGCTCTCGTTTTCTAAATCTTACCGGTGCATCATTCAAATTTCTCTAATCAGTTTGGGATCTCTTCGTTCACTTGTATCTAAATTCTCTCAAGTATCCTCGTTCATTTCATAATTCTTCCCGGTGTTCCTTTATCTTTCCTTTGGTCATTTTAATTCTTACGGTGGTTCTTCCAAGATTTTCTTCCTTCGTTATCATATCAATGCATTCATGCTTTCCAAATTTTACCGGTGGTTCGTTGAAGATCTTCCCAAGTTTGTGCCATATCTATCTTAATCCTTTCTACTAGAATAAGTAGTATGCCAAATCTGTTGCATGTCATCAACTAAATTGGTGAAGGATACGCATAACATAATTCTTATTCTTGTTTCATCCAAGTGATAAATCCTTTCCTTCGGAGTTTGTTCATGATGAATAAATTCTTGATTTTCTTTTGTTCATTTTTTTCTTTCTTGAAGTTCCAAGCTCTAATTATCAAGGAGATCCATCTAAATCATTACAAGGTTTCACCTTGTGTTTTCAACTTCTCTTTCCTTTCGTGTGATCATCCTTTTGTTACCAGAATTCTTCATGAAGGCTCTACATGGAGGTTCATCAAGGATTTATTCCTTCTCAAAGTGTTCATCGAGATTCTTTTCAAAGGAGCTCAAGTATTCTTCATCTTGCAATCAGTAGTGCAATTCTTTCTACCGTATCATTGGAGGTGGTATTATGTCATTCTTGATAATTTGAGTTCATGTTTCATGATTCACACATTGTTAAGAATGAGGTATTTTAAATCCATCAACCTCTTCGTTGGAGGTATCTTGTGTCATGTTTCACCTAAAGCCTTCCCTAAGGATTGTTGCTATTTATGGTGCTCATAATTGAACCAAGTTCTTCATCTATCCTCCTGGTGAAATAAGTTTCTCCTCTTCTTGTTCATATCAATCCAATCTATTGTTTTCCGTTAGTGGCAGAATTTCAGCTCATAATTTTGAGATGTCTTCCATAAGCCCACATCAAGCTTATCCTTTCGCTGTTGATAATCCAACAACTCCATTCGAGAATATGTTGTAAGCGTGCTCTCCCAAGATTTTGTTTCCTCGTTCATTCCATTCCATTCTTACTTTTGTTCCGGAGGCATTGTGATGTTGCTCTCTTCAACCCATCCTCTTGTTTTGTCAGGATCGTGTTCTCTTCTTGGCTTATCCATTTAACCTGAGTGTTGTGCCCTCTGCTCAAGTTCTTTCATCTGATCAAGCCTTTCATCTCTTTTCAACCGGAGTGCTACCCAAATCGGTTCTTTCAACTTCGTTCATCTCGGTTGTATCCTTTTCTCGAAATGGCTTAACCTCTCAAGGTTCTTGGTTTCACTCGTTTGTCAAAGAAGCAACTTAGTTTTACCTTTTCTCTTCCTCTTCCGTTTTCCCTCCGGTGCCATCCTAGATCTCGGGACGAGATCCTCTTGTAGTGGTGGAGTGTTGTGACGCCCCGAGACCGATGCGCCAGGTGTCTTCCAGTTATTCGTTGTTGTTGCCATGTCATTCGCTTGCGTGTTGCATCTTGTCATGTCATCATATGCATTGCATCATCATGTTTTTAAAACTTGCATCCGTCCCGGCCTCCTCGTTCCTTCCGTTGTCCGTTCTGAGTCCAGACACCCTTGCACGTGCCCGCGGCACGTCCGAAATATTATTTTATAAGTGGCTGGAAAATGTTCTCGGAATGGGTTGAAAGTTGGCGTGTGGTGTTGTTATGTTGCCAGTAGGCCGCCTGCCAAATTTCATCGCATTCAGAGTTCGTTTGACGCCCCAACGGATAACTATAGCGACAATATAGTCGGTCAAATCGTCGGACGTTTTCGGTCTCCGGAAACAGTCATCGAGCCTCTCTCTCTTCTCTTCTCTCAGCTCGAGACCTTCTGCGCAGCCCACAAGTTCCAATTGACCCCTCGTGTGCGTGTCCGAAACTTCCCCGGACCCGACCCGGACAGTTGTCACCGTTGGGTCCGGATCATCCCCAAACGTCTACAAAACATCTCCGTTTTGTTAATTGGGCTCCCTACCTATTTTCTCGGACCGAGCATATTTTTGTGAGTCCAATTAAATTACCCGCATGTTCAAATTCGTTCCCTAAATCCCTCTTCTTCTTTTTCTTCTCTCTATTTTCTTTCTTTCTTTCTTGTCTCCCTCTTTCTTCTAAGGAGTGTAAGTGAGAGAGTTAAGAGAGCAGAGCCCAGCGGTCAGGCGGCCTGCTTCCCCGTGGCCCATTTGGCCAAGGCCTCCCATGCCAGCCCACCTATACTTCTAACCCTAGCCCGATCTCTTCCTCACTTGTCTCTCTCTCCCTCCCGTAGCACCGCCAGGAGCCTCGTTCCCCATCTCCCTCCAGCGCTCTGCTCGTCCCGACCCCCCTCACTCTTCCTCCCCTCGTCTCTCTTTCCTCCCTTCCACCTCGAGCCAGGGAAGAAGCCCCGCGCCCAATCTCCTCCAGCACAGCCGGCGATGACCGAGCCTTCCCCCGGCGCATCCCTGCTCCTCCCTCGCGCTGATCCCCATGGCTCGCCCCACTGCCAGTGCCGCCGCCCTCCTTCCTCGCGCCATCGCCTCCTTCTTCCTCCGTTCGGGCCAACGCTGCCGCCAGATCAGGCTGCGCTTCGTCGGGTCCTCCCCTGCCGCTGGACCGGCCCTGCAGGAGCTCCTTGCCCCGCGCCTGCCACCTGCTCCGCCTCCTCGTCGCTCCTCTCGGCCTCCCGCGGGTGCTCTGTTGTCGTTGCCTTGCTGCACGGCGTTTGGCCCTGCCCCTGTCGAGTTGCCGGAGCGGCAGTCGCCTGAGCTCTCCCTTGAGTGCGCCTCGCTCCATCGCTTCTTCTGGCCGAGACTTCATCTTCCTCAGTTGCACTGTGTGAGACCGTGACAGCCACATGGTGGCCACCTCTACAGCCTCATGTTGCTATTTTGTGCGCCTTCACTGTCGGTTGCCGTTGACGCAAGACCAACAGCCTCACCGCTGTTCGCCTACACGCCCAAACCCCGAAGATCCCATGGAACGCCAAGTACAACGATGATCCGTGAAGACCCTAGTTACACCAAGTTCGTCTCCCGCCGTCTCCTAAATCGCCAAGCACCACGACGATACGAGAACAACTACCGTTGACATGCATACCAAGTACCCCTTCGTTTTGTCGAGACCGGCAAGCCCGAAGACCCCAAGTACCACGACAACTCCGAAGGGATTCAAATCCATCAAGTTCCTCGCCGTGACCTCGAACATCTAAGGAATGTGCACGACTACAAAATGTGTATCACTACCGTTGTTGAAGACCCGTGTAACGGAACCGTCAAGTTCGACTACCGTCGCGTGAACAAACTACTTCCTCTACCATTGCCGAGTACCACTACTTCCCACGACGATCGTGAACGACTACACCGCTTGACCCCGAACACCTACAGAGTGTGAACATCTATGAAGCGAGAACGACTACTTCCACTACCGCCGTCGCGAAAACGCCTACTTCCCTCTATGAACTTGATCCGTTTCGATAATGCTTGCTTCAAAGGTATAACCCCGAGACGATGCCCGTGAACGAATGCATGTGATGTTTGAAATGCTCGCGTTTGCACCGTGCCCGACGTGTTTCTTGCATGTTCCCCGTTGCCATGCCATCGTCCCGTGGGAACCCGGTAGTCGGGAGCACCCCACCATCTTGCTCAACTCGCTCACGCCCTATCTTTTTCACCGGCACCTTAATCGAGTTACCGGAACCGATATGTTGCCGTGGCATCATTTTTGGATTTGTCGCCGTGGCACCCTTTCTTTCCACCATGGTGACAAATGCTTCATAATGCTCTTGTCAACTTTTAATAAAAATTGCATAAACTCCGCATCATGATAACAACAATTAAAATGTTTAAAATTGTTGTTTGCATTAAATTGCTAAATGCATATGGGGATTTATCGGAAGTGTTGTTCGTTGTTTCCGGCCTCATTTAACCTTGCCTAAATGTTTAGTTTACTTATGCTTCACCTCTTGTCATGTTAAGAACATTTAATATTGTTGAGTATATAAACAGGAGAGAACAAAATAAGTCATGTGGTGTTTCGTCAATATGCAACCCGTTGCATATTGAGCTCCACTTAATTTGTAGTTTTGTTTGTGCACTTTGCCATTGTGACGCCCGGATAATTAAGCTACAGTGAACCTCCGCTAATGATGCCGCGTCACCTCAGTTACTGCTGCTAATCCCTCATTAGTTCAAAAACCGGTTCAAAATTCAAATTCCAAATATGGCATACAATAAAAGTTTTCAAACATTGAAACAAAAATGTTCGGGGTGAACCAAATATTGCATAGATAATTGTGGTGGAGAAACCAAACCTTGATAAAATGGTTAAGGGCTCTAAAATAATTAAAATAGTAGTGAAAACAATTAAACAAATGCCTATTGAATTTTATAAAAATATTAAAACTATTTTATTATGGGTTAAGATTTAATCTAACAGTAGATTGTTTATAAATACAAATTTAGGTACTAGTTATAATTTTTATAAATCTAAAAATAAAATAAACTAGAAATAAAACAGTACAAGAAAATAAATAAAAGAAAAGATAAAAACAGAAAACAAAATAGAAAAAAAGGAGAACTACCCCCCCCACCGGGCTCGGGCCCAGCAGGCCACAGCCCCACTGGGCCAATCCACCCGCCCCCCCCCCCATTATCCCCCCATCCCCTGAACCCTAGCCCACTACTCCACCACCCCCACCCCCCACTCCTCTCATCCCCCCCTCGCTGGATCTGGGTCGGGGCGACGCCCCCGACGACCACGCCCGCGTCCGCTGCCGCCCGAAGGCCTCCCCGTCGCCGGACCAGCACGCCGTCGCTGCTCGTCATCGTCGCCCGGAGCTCCTCCGCCTCGTCCTCCACGTCTCCCACGCCGCCTCGCCTTCCCCGACTCCTCCCCATCGGTCTCCTGCGCACCTCGCCATACGACGCCGCGCCGCTGCGTCCCGAGGTCGTCGCCGTCACGTCCTCGCCGGACCGCCCCGTCCCCGCCTCTCCTTCGTCGGTCCTCCCCGAGCCTTAACGCCCCTCTCCCCGTCAGACGTCGGTGAGGCACCGCCCCACCTTCTTTCTCCTGCGGTCACCGCGTCGCCGTCCCTCTCGTAGCAGCACTCGCCGCGCCCCGTGCGTGCCCCAAGGCCGCACGCGCGCCCGCACACGCAGCGCCCCGGCGCGACCTCACTCGCCTGCTGCTTCCCCCATCACTGCCCGCGCCTGGCCGCACCCTGCGCCGCCTGCACGCGCGCTCGCGCGCCCACCTGCGCTGCTCCACCGCCGCCCCGCGCCTCGCTCGACATCCGCCTCGGCACTGCTCGCAGCCGAGCCCGCAGCTCCTCCCCATGCCGCGCCCGCCTCGCCTCTGGCCGCCCTCCGCCGGCGCCGCCCGGCGGTGTTGCCGGCCCCGCGCCGTCCCATCCCCTCTTCCCGGTCGTGGCCCCCTGGCCGCGCCGCGTCGGCGCCCCCGCTGGCCTCGCCCCGCGCCCGGGCGTAGCGCCCCTCGGGCACGGGCGCCCGCTCGTTACGCCCAGCACCCGCTATGGCCCCTGGGCAGATGACAGATGGGGCCCACGCCCCCTGTCTTGTTAAAAATAAAAACGAAAAGAAAATGTAATTTAAAAATGAAAATAAGTAATTAGTTAATTAATTAATTAAGTAACTAACTAATTAATTAAATAGGTAATTACTTAACTTAATTAACTTTGTTTAGTACTTAATTAACTTGATTAGTTAATTAAAATTGTTAATTAGTTGTGAGACTATGACGAACGGGACCCACGCGTCAGTTTGACCCAGTCAACGCCCTGTTAACTGCTGACGTCATGATGACGTCAGCGTGCACTGTTCTGGATAATGTTGGATTAAAATAATTAAATAAATGCTAAAAATGATTTTAATCTTTTAAAATTAATATAAAATAAACCGTAGCTCAGATGGAAAAACTTTGTACATGAAAGTTGCTCAGAACGACGAGACGAATCCGAATACGCAGCCTGTTCGTCCGCCACGCATCCCTAGCATAGCGAACATGCAACTTTCCCCCTCCAATTCATCTGTCTGAAAATGCGAAACTCCGGGGATATTTTCTCGGATGTTTCCCCCCTTTGCCGGTACCACCTCATACCGCGTTAGGGCACCCCTAGCACCGCATATTGTCATGTTATGCCTTGTGATGCTTTGATTGCTTTGTTATTTATTGTATTCCCCCTCCGTTACTTCTTTCCGGTAGACCCCGAGACTGCCGGCGACCCCCCCTCCAGTTCGACTACGGTGTTGACGACCCCTCCTTGTCTGAGCAACCAGGCAAGCCCCCCCCCCTTGATCACCAGATATCGCCTACTCTTCTCTATACTGCTTGCATTAGAGTAGTGTAGCTTGTTACTGCTTTCCGTTAATCCTATCCTGATGCATAGCCTGTCCTTGCTACTACTGTTGTTACCATTACCTGCTATCCTACTGCTTAGTATAGGATGCTAGTGTTCCATCAGTGGCCCTACACTCTTGTCCGTCTGCCATGCTATACTACTGGGCCGTGATCACTTCGGGAGGTGATCACGGGCATATACAATATACTTTACACAGTTACCTTACCTGTGATACTGTTCGGAGATGGGGGCTGAAGGGGCAGGTGGCTCCATCCCGGTAGAGGTGGGCCTGGGTTCCCGACGGCCCCCGACTGTCACAAGTTGGTATCAGAGCCGACTGCCTGTAGGAATCCCCCTTCCACACTCCTTGGCCGAAGTCGAGTCTAGACATTGCAAAACTTTTACTAACATGGTCGTGTGCCTTACGGGCCCACGTCGCCATCCGGGTGGTATTAGGATCTTTTATTCCTCGTCTATACTCTGGGATTCTGACTCTCTCCTACTCGGGTTAAATGATTTTGCTAAAATCTAACTCTAGGTTCTCATTACCACTTCCTGCCGAAGAGCCCCTTCATTACAGATGATCGACTGCTTCAACAGAAGATTCTGACAATACTCTCTGATGTTCTCCCGAAACCTTATGCCGTTGCTTTTGCAAATTCCCTACCACCGAAATATCCCTATGGATAAGTATTTAGACCTGTCGTGCTTACTTTTATTCCCAGTCGATCTTGTTATTATAAGATACCCCGAGAATACTTTGTGCCTACTGCCTTGCAGTTCTTTGCCACATGCATACCACTACGGATAATTACTCACATTTATCGAGTATCCGCTCATCCCCAAATATTCATGCAGTTCACAAAATTCTTCGAAATACCATTCGGTCTTCCGAAAATCCTGAGCAACCTATTGCTCCTGAAATTCTTGCTTGCTTGCATTATGGTTAATCCCATAAGTATAGTAATCTTATTGGCAACCTTTGTCAATATCATTTTGAGTCCATTGACTCAATATGTTGCGAATTCTCGCAATCCTCACTCAGATCATAGAATTCATCCTTCCAGCTCAGATGTCATTTAAAACGTGAGCTGGTCCTCGGCCAATCAGATTGCCATCGATTGTACCCCTAAGTCTATTCAACTTGTCCGTCCTTGATCAGAGCATTTGCTCCTGATCCCTTGATTTGAAAATCATAATTCCTTTGTTATTTAAACGTTGAATTATTCAGATGATCTGTAAAACGATGCATTTGCATTCTTTCTTCCTCTGATTGGTATCGATACTCACATCAGCTCCATTGTGGATCACCATATCCACTGTTGGATTATTATCCGACAATGCCCTTCATAATTAATCACCTTGTGAGTTCTTTCTCCGATACATAATGCCTTTGGTAATTTGTATCCTCTCCTTTTGCCAACCATGCTCTGCTTTCGAGCTGGTAATATTTACTCTTAAAGCTTGTGGTATATGTTTCCACGATACCCTGACGGGTTGAACCTATGCCTTCTTTAATTTGTGTGACCTCGAAATTTATGCGGGTTATACCCTGCTGACGCTTCGTCAGATAACTTTTCAACACTACAACTTCGAAAAGGGGAGGTAAATGTAAGGTTATGCATTGAAGAAGTGGGAGTCGACCTTGAACTTTGTGTTCATGCCCATGGACACGATGTAGATCTTATCGTTAAAGCTTCTCTTAAATTAATTACTCCCTTGGTATAAGTTCATATTATATATGGGATCTGGCCTTTTGCAATCGTGGTTTCGACCATGTTCTCTTTTAGGTACTGTTTCTCGTGCAAGTTTAAGCACTTGTCTTCTGCAGAGCAATACCCCAGTCCAACCTCTACTTTGATCTGTCATCGAGTATTACCCCCTGGTATCTCGAGGATACCACGGGATACATAACTTCTTACGAGTTCTTCATCAACTAATATTCTTGCCGATTCCATTTTTCCAACGGGTTCTCAGTTGTTAGAACCCCTCAAGGACACCGACAACTGAATTGAGTCCTCACTACGATTCAACAACTCTTGGTAACCTTCATTACTTACGAGTCTGAACTCGATCACGTCATTCCGAGCCTACTCGGCTATATCATTATCGTGCCAAATTTTAACTGTGCTACCTGGTCCTTCTTTCCGGAGCACAATTTCGACGATGGGCTAAGCTTACGTCGATCTTCCTTGTCTTATTGTTCCACCTCAAATAACAAACTTGATTTCAAGTTTTTGTCGTACCCATGGTTCCAATAACCTTTCGCTTCATCATTCGTTTGACTTGATGTCATCGCCGACCGATTACATCTCCATGAAACCTCTCGACAGAAATTGTCATGATCATCATCAACATTTCGAGCTCCTCAAGGATATCAATTGAATTCCTGATGAGAAATACCATCCTTGCCCTCGATGATTTGTGTTATCATCGACCACTCGATTGCCTTCCGTTCAACACAAACTTGTTCGTGTTTTGTGTTATACCTTGAGATCCTTGCTATCCAGCATTTGTTCTCCTTTACCTTGAAGTATTACCATCTTTTATGTCAAGAATGTTGTGAGAATTTCACCACCTCTTAAGAATTCTTGGTATCGTGATACTTCTCACCATCACCATTCTTTCTTGGTCCTCGTGTTGATTCCAACCGGGGTACCAACAAGTGAACGGTGTTGTTTGGATTCTGCACTTCTAGCAACCCTATTGCTTTGAATTTAATGGTCGGCCGTTCGTTCTTAGACTATTGATTATTGAATCACCATTCTGACATTGGTCGTGCAACCCAACCCATATTTTGGGCGCACCTTTCAAACAATGTTTAATTGTGTATGTTTTCTGTGAGCATACTTCCTTATATCATTTGATCTGACAAATGTTATCTCCTTGTTCACTTAATTGTGGAAATCCATCTTTTGTTAATCTTGATGAATTATCGCTGATTCCATCAGCCACCTCCTCATTCTATCCTTGATTTAATAATGAACTCATGATTCGGAACTTGCTTCCACAGTTCAATTCCCGAGAATCTTACAATGTCGTCTCGACAATTTGTGTTGCACCTTTCTTCTCAGGCATCCTGAGTCCGAGTTATCCCGACCCCAATCAGATCTGAATCTCGGTCAGATATGATGGTTGGAACATATTTCCAAGAGTTATAACATTGGTCGTTATATGACCCGGTAAGGTGAAGTGATGCCTAGCACGCCTGGCCGGAGGACCTATTGTTATAGTTTACTTTTAGCAAGGTTATCTAGTCTTCCATGAGGAAATGGTAAGACTTCCTGATGGATCCTTTGTGTTTCCAAAGTCTGATCTTCACCTGATGACCTTGTCAATGCTATCTCGAAGCATGTCAATGGTACTCCGATTTTCAACAGGAACATTTGAAGCACGATGCTAAATTTTATTTATCATTTATCCTAACACCGTTGTATGGGTAATATCATGAGATTCCTCCCCCCTTACCTAAAAGGTTTTCTACTTTATATCCTGTCTTGGATATCATGCTCTACTTGTCCTTGGGAAGGATATACCCCTGATATATGTGTTTAAACACATTTTCCTTTCCATTATTTGGTTTAACCTTTCCTGTGATCTATATGTTCTAAGCAGTAATATTCTCCTACTTATGTAAACCCCTCGGTGTACAGTTCTGTCAGTAAGAGCCTGTTACTATTGTTGATGACATTCCGATAACCACCGATGGACGAGAACTTTGCCTATTGGTCCGCCTCGTTCAACGAGCAGGAAAATGGTTCTCTTTGTCCCTCGCCCTTGGTACCGACATTGTTGTCGACATAATCGACAGGCTACCCTCTGACATGCCTTGCTATCATGACCATGCAAGATGTCACCGCTCCTCCTACTTTTAAACCACATGGTGGGCCCATAACCCACAGTTCCACAAGATCGAAACTTGACTCTCCTGTACACCCCCTGTTCCCAAAGTTATTCCTCGCGCGTGGCCTCGTATGTAATTCACGGGCCACCGTCCTAGTGATCTATTCTGGTAACAGACGCAATACTCAATCTCGTTGCTCTGGACCCGATTCGCATGTTGTTTCAGACATCGAACGATTGCCTATCCGTTTGAAACTACTCATGGTACCTTCTTACTTTGCTCTCGATAACTTCTTAAGTTTCAATTCGAGAGATACTTATGCTTCTTCCCCTGAGTTAACCGTCCGATGCTCAATTTTGTTAGAATCCATCCTTATAGAGTTTTCTCCCTCTTATCCTTCGTAAGTCCGGTGAAGATCCTGAAGGAAGGACGACAACTTCATCATGATGCATTGATGCATAGGAATGAAGACATCAATGCTATGGATCGACCTCTTCGAGAAGAGCAACCAAGACTGAGAAGATTCGTTAGAATATAGTAACAAGAACTTTCCCCTTACTCCCCTCTTAAATCTCGGGACGAGATTTCTTGTAGTGGAGGAGAATTGTGACGCCCGGATAATTAAGCTACAGTGAACCTCCGCTAATGATGCCACGTCACCTCAGTTACTGCTGCTAATCCCTCGTTAGTTCAAAAACCGGTTCAAAATTCAAATTCCAAATATGGCATACAATAAAAGTTTTCAAACATTGAAACAAAAATGTTCGGGGTGAACCAAATATTGCATTGATAATTGTGGTGGAGAAACCAAACCTTGATAAAATGGTTAAGGGCTCTAAAATAATTAAAACAGTAGTGAAAACAATTAAACAAATGCCTATTGAATTTTATAAAAATATTAAAACTATTTTATTATGGGTTAAGATTTAATCTAACAGTAGATTGTTTATAAATACAAATTTAGGTACTAGTTATAATTTTTATAAATCTAAAAATAAAAGAAACTAGAAATAAAACAGTACAAGAAAATAAATAAAAGAAAAGATAAAAACAGAAAACAAAATAGAAAAAAAGGAGAACTACCCCCCCCCCCACCGGGCTCGGGCCCACCAGGCCACAGCACCACTGGGCCAACCCACCCGCCCCCCCCCCCCCATTATCCCCCCATCCCCTGAACCCTAGCCCACTACTCCACCACCCACACCCCCCACTCCTCTCATCCCCCCCCCCCGCTGGATCTGGATCGGGGCGACGCCCCCGACGACCACGCCCGCGTCCGCTGCCGCCCGAAGGCCTCCCCGTCGCCGGACCAGCACGCCGTCGCTGCTCGTCATCGTCGCCCGGAGCTCCTCCGCCTCGTCCTCCACGTCTCCCTCGCCGCCTCGCCTTCCCCGACTCCTCCCCATCGGTCTCCTGCGCACCTCGCCATACGACGCCGCGCCGCTGCGTCCCGAGGTCGTCGCCGTCACGTCCTCGCCGGACCGCCCCGTCCCCGCCTCTCCTTCATCGGTCCTCCCCGAGCCTCAACGCCCCTCTCCCCGTCAGACGCCGGTGAGGCACCGCCCCACCTTCTTTCTCCTGCGGTCACCGCGTCGCCGTCCCTCTCGTAGCAGCACTTGCCGCGCCCCGTGCGTGCCCCAAGGCCGCACGCGCGCCCGCACACGCAGCGCCCCGGCGCGACCTCACTCGCCTGCTGCTTCCCCCATCACTGCCCGCGCCTGGCCGCACCCTGCGCCGCCTGCACGCGCGCTCGCGCGCCCACCTGCGCTGCTCCACCGCCGCCCCGCGCCTCGCTCGACATCCGCCTCGGCACTGCTCGCAGCCGAGCCCGCAGCTCCTCCCCATGCCGCGCCCGCCTCGCCTCTGGCCGCCCTCCGCCGGCGCCGCCCGGCGGTGTTGCCGGCCCCGCGCCGTCCCATCCCCTCCTCCCGGTCGTGGCCCCCTGGCCGCGCCGCGTCGGCGCCCCCGCTGGCCTCGCCCCGCGCCCGGGCGTAGCGCCCCTCGGGCACGGGCGCCCGCTCGTTACGCCCAGCACCCGCTATGGCCCCCTGGGTAGATGACAGATGGGGCCCACGCCCCCTGTCTTGTTAAAAATAAAAACGAAAAGAAAATGTAATTTAAAAATGAAAATAAGTAATTAGTTAATTAATTAATTAAGTAACTAACTAATTAATTAAATAGGTAATTATTTAACTTAATTAACTCTGTTTAGTACTTAATTAACTTGATTAGTTAATTAAAACTATTAATTAGTTGTGAGACTATGACGAACGGGACCCACACGTCAGTTTGACCCAGTCAACGCCCCGTTGACTGCTGACGTCATGATGACGTCAGCGTGCACTGTTCTGGATAATGTTGGATTAAAATAATTAAATAAATGCTAAAAATGATTTTAATCTTTTAAAATTAATATAAAATAAACCGTAGCTCAGATGGAAAAACTTTGTACATGAAAGTTGCTCAGAACGACAAGACGAATCCGAATACGCAGCCCGTTCGTCCGCCACGCATCCCTAGCATAGCAAACATGCAACTTTCCCCCTCCAATTCATCTGTCCGAAAATGCGAAACTCCGGGGATATTTTCTCGGATGTTTCCCCCCTTTGCCGGTACCACCTCATACCGCGTTAGGGCACCCCTAGCACCGCATATTGTCATGTTATGCCTTGTGATGCTTTGATTGCTTTGTTATTTATTGTATTCCCCCTCCGTTACTTCTTTCCGGTAGAACCCGAGACTGCCGGGGACCCCCCCCTCCAGTTCGACTACGGTGTTGACGACCCCTCCTTGTCTGAGCAACCAGGCAAGCCCCCCCCCCCTTGATCACCAGATATCGCCTACTCTTCTCTATACTGCTTGCATTAGAGTAGTGTAGCTTGTTACTGCTTTCCGTTAATCCTATCCTGATGCATAGCCTGTCCTTGCTACTACTGTTGTTACCATTACCTGCTATCCTACTGCTTAGTATAGGATGCTAGTGTTCCATCAGTGGCCCTACACTCTTGTCCGTCTGCCATGCTATACTACTGGGCCGTGATCACTTCGGGAGGTGATCACGGGCATATACAATATACTTTACACAGTTACTTTACCTGTGATACTGTTCGGAGATGGGGGCTGAAGGGGCAGGTGGCTCCATCCCGGTAGAGGTGGGCCTGGGTTCCCGACGGCCCCCGACTGGTACTTCGAGGCGGAGCGACAGGGCAGGTTGAGACCACCTAGGAGAGAGGTGGGCCTGGCCCTGGTCGGCGTTCGCGGATACTTAGCACGCTTAACGAGATCTGGGTATTTGATCTGAGTTTGGCCATTTGGTCTATACACACTAACCATCTACGCGGGAGTAGTTATGGGTATCCCGGCGTCGTGGTATCAGCCGAAGCCTTCGTGACGTCAGCGACTGAGTGGCGCGCGCCGGATTGGAATGTAAGCCTGCTCTTGTATTAAGGGGGCTAGTTCTGCTTCTGGCCGCGTTCGCAACGTGTAGGTGTGCTAAGGGCGATGGGCCCAGACCCCTGTGCGCTTAGGTTTAGACCGGCGTGCTGACCTCTCTGTTGTGCCTAGGTGGGGCTGCGACGTGTTGATCTTCCGCGGCCGGGCATGACCCAGGAAAGTGTGTCCGGCCAAAAGGGATCAAGCGTGTTGGGGTATGTGGTGCACCCCTGCAGGGAAGTTAATCTATTCGAATAGCCGTGATCTTCGGTAACAAGACGACTTGGAGTTGTACCTTGACCTTATGACAACTAGAACCGGATACTTAATAAAACACACCCTTCCAAGTGCCAGATACAACCGGTGATCGCTCTCTCACAGGGCGACGAGGGGAGGATCATCGGTTAGGATTATGCTATACGATGCTACTTGGAGGACTTCAGTCTACTCTCTTCTACATGTTGCAAGACGGAGGCTGCCAGAAGCGTAGTCTTCGAAAGGATTAGTTATCCCCCTCTTATTCTGGCATTCTACAGTTCAGTCCACATATGATACCCTTACTCCATTTGATACCCATGCATATGTAGTGTAGCTCCTTGCTTGCGAGTACTTTGGATGAGTACTCACGGTTGCTTTCTCCCCCTTTTCCCCCTTTTCCTTTCATTCTGGTTGTCACAACCAGATGCTGGAGTCCATGAGCCAGACGTCACCGTCGACGACGACTCCTACTACACCGGAGGTGCCTACTACTATGTGTTGTCCGCTGACGACGACCAGGAGTAGTTAGGAGGATCCCAGGCAGGAGGCCTGCGCCTCTTTCGATCTGTGTCCCAGTTTATGCTAGCCTTCTTAAGGCAAACTTGTTTAACTTATGTCTGTACTCAGATATTGTTGCTTCCGCTGACTCGTCTATGATCGAGCTCTTGTATTCGAGCCCTCGAGGCCCCTGGCTTGTAATATGATGCTTGTATGACTTATTTTATTTGTAGAGTTGTGTTGTGATATCTTCCCGTGAGTCCCTGATCTTGATCGTACACGTTTGCGTGTATGATTAGTGTACGGTCAAATCGGGGGCGTCACAGCCATGCCATGCATATTTAAACCAGACATGCATCATACTTGGTTGTGCATCATGCCATGTTGATGTGATGGTTGTTTACTATGTTGTGTGCTTCTTTCCAGTGTTGCTTCTTCGGGTTGGTTCCGATAACGTCACGTTTGTGAGGACCCGTTCGACTACGTCCGTTTGTCTTCTTCATGAACTCGTTCTTCTTCCTTGCGGAATTTCAGGCAAGATGACCATACCCTCAAAATCACTTCTATCTTTGCTTGCTAGATGCTCGCTCTTTTGCTATGCCTATGCTGCGATACCTACCACTTGCTTATCATGCCTCTCATATTGTTAAGCCAAGCCTCTAACCCACCTTGTCCTAGCAAACCGTTGTTTGGCTATGTTACCGCTTTGCTCAGCCCCTCTTATAGCGTTGTTAGTTGCAGGTGAAGATTGGAGTTTGTTCCATGTTGGAACATGGATATTTTGTTGGGATATCACAATATCTCTTATTTAATTAATGCATCTATATACTTGGTAAAGGGTGGAAGGCTCGGCCTTATGCCTAGTGTTTTGTTCCACTCTTGCCGCCCTAGTTTCCGTCATATCGGTGTTATGTTCCCGGATTTTGCGTTCCTTACACGGTTGGGTTATAATGGGAACCCCTTGACAGTTCGCTTTGAATAAAACTCCTCCAGAAAGGCCCAACCTTGGTTTTACCATTTGCCTCACCACCACCTACTTTTTCCTTGGGAGTCGCGCTCCCGAGGGTCATCATTATTTTAACCCCCCCCCCCCCCACCGGGCCAATGCTCCTCTGAGTGTTGGTTCAACCTGCCAGCCGCCGGTGGCCACCAGGGGCAACTCTGGGTTGGCCTGCCGGAAGTTTGGACAATCCGGTGTGCTCTGAGAACGAGATATGTGCAGCTCCTATCGGGATTTATCGGCACATTCGGGCGGCTTTGCTGGACTTGTTTTACCATTGTCGAGGATGTCTTGTAACTGGGATGCCGAGTCTGATCGGATTGTCTTGGGAGAAGGAATATCCTTCGTTGACCGTGAGAGCTTGTGATGGGCTAAGTTGGGACACCCCTGCAGGGTTTTGAACTTTCGAAAGTCGTGCCCGCGGTTATGGGCAGATGGGAATTTGTTAATGTCCGGTTGTAGAAAACCTGAAACTTAACTTAACTAAAATGCACCAACCGCGTGTGTTACCGTGATGGTCTCTTCTCGGCGGAGTCCGGGAAGTGAACACGGTGTTGGAGTTATACTTGACGTAGGTTGCTCTAGAATCACTTCTTGATCATAGATTCTCGACCGTGCTTTTGCCTTCTGTTCTCGCTCTCATTTGCGTATGTTAACCACCAAATATGCTAGTCGCTTGCTACAGCTCCATCTCATACCCTTTACCCTTTCTATAAGCTTAAATAGTCTTGATCGCGAGGGTGTGAGATTGTTGAGTCCCCGTGACTCACAGATTACTTCCAAAACCAGTTTGCAGGTGCCGATGTTACCGTGCAGGTGACGCAAACGAGCTCAAGGAGGAGCTCAATGAAGACCTTGTTCGTAGTGTTGTTTTGTTTCCGTTGATCAGTAGTGGAGCCCAGTCAGGGCGACCGGGGATCTGTTGCATTAGGGGTGGTCTTCTTTTATTTGGTTCCGTAGTCGGACCTTGATTGTATTCTGGATGATGTAATGCTATATTCATGTATTGTGTGAAGTGGCGATTGTAAGCCAACTCTTTATCCCTTTCTTATTCAGTACATGAGATGTGTAAAGATTACCCCTCTTGCGACATGCCTACTATGCGGTTATGCCTCTAAGTCGTGCTCCGACACTTGGGAGATATAGCCGCATCGTGGGCGTTACATGGCACTAGATGCACTTGCACTAATCAACTCATACTTTTATGTATCGATATTTTATGTACTATTTTAGTGCTACAATATCACATGTCAACGCTTCTTTTTTTCATCAGATTGGGTGAGAAGGTGCACGGGATTGATATATTTTTATAGGTCGGTTGCTCCTGGTTGATTTTAAAATCATTAATCCGATTAGAATCATGAATCAAATCCAAATTTGAATAGCTCAATCAAATGAAAAAGCTTTAAAATTAAGGAGCATACAAAATTATGAGAGAGCTTCTTAAGAAATTATTAACACGGTTAATATTCGATGACCGATTTTAAATTGAAGACCTGAATTAATTGTGAGATCTTAAAAATTAGGAAGCATAGTGTATTACATATTGTAGTCGCCACCAATTTAAGTGGACAAGCAATTTGTTTGTTGGTGCACTCTGCCAACGATAGAATATTCTGCAAGGTCTCGTGCCACTCATTTTGTAAGGGACCTCGTGTCAAATGGGGATCCACTAAGTCGGCCTTCTTTTCTTTTATCCTTTATCATTTATCCTTGTCCATTTTTACCTTTTTTGTCTTAAAATAACTTATTTAAGTTTGACCAACTTTATATATGATATGCTAGTATATTTCACAGACTTTTGTGAGCCTAAATTGGTGTTGGTCAAACTTAAACAAGCTTGATTTAAAACAAACCCATAACTTCAATTATTTTTAACACGGGTAGTATTCTTCATCAGTAATATTGGATCCTATGATGTGTGTGAGCTTCGATTTGACACTCTCTGCGTCAAAATGACAGAGAAGCACAAAAAGGCTGCAGTAATGGGTAGGCCCAATTGCCGGTACCGAGTGCTGCTCTCATTAGCTTATTCCAACGCATTTTTTCTATCTTTCTTTTTCAAATTTCCCTGTTGGTTGTGTTTCAGTCATTTCTTTCACATGAACCAAGAATTTTTTTTCTTGCATGTTCATGATTTTCTTAAAAAAGTTCGCGGATGAACAAGAGTGTTCTCGAATTTCAAAAAATGTCCATGGTTTTTTAAGAATTTCATGAATGTAGAAACGTTCTCGAATTTCAAAAATTGTTGTCGTATTTTTAAAAATGTTCCTGATCTTAAAATGTATTCATGAATTTAAAAATGTTCATAAATTAATGTTGTTGTATTTTTAGAAATGTTCACATATATTCAAAAAATGTTCATAAATTAGGAAAAAGATGAAAGAAAGAAAATCAGGAAAAAGGAACCAAATAGTGGGAAAAAATCGAAGGAAAACATAATGGAAACCGAATAACTAAAAGAACATTCAAGAAAAATGACCCGAAGAAAAAATGAGAAAGAGGAAAAGCAACGGAAGAATTTTGGGCACAAGGATAGGTCCAGTCTATGGCCACCATGCACACAAAGCGATGAATTTTACATGGTGCGTAGAGAAATCCCATTTGATGCTCTCTACCCCAATTGTCAGTATTCGTTTTTTTTTGTTTTCATTCCTTTAAGTTGCAAACATTTTCAAAAAAATTAAAATGTTTCAAAAAATTGAACATTGTTTGATCCATGAACGTTTTAAAGTTTGTGGAGATTTTTTTCACATTTATAAATTTTTAAAATTAGTTCTTTAAAACATTTTATGAATATTTCTAAAAGTGCACACACAATTTTAAAGTTTGACAACTTTTATTCATAATATAGTTTTAAAACTTTTGTGAACGTTCTGGATTAAAAAATATAACAAATTTTCTGATTATTTTAAAATTAAATTAAATTTTTGTGAACGTTCTGTATTCCTACATTTGAACAAATTTTTATTTTGTGAACTTCTTTTAAAATTAAATTACTTATTTAACTTTTGGGAATATTTGTTTATATTGTTGCATCCGTTTTCTTGGAGAAGACCGTCCAGAAAATTCAAAGAAGGAAAGAAAAATCAAACCGTTAACTATCCGAGGCATCAATTGTGTTGACCCACTCGCATGGAGTGGGCACTATCTGAACGCATGGGCATCTGCACCCATTTTTAAAAAACTGCATTTTAAGCATGTTTTGAAATGTTAAAAAAATAACAGAAAATTGTATGCATACATGTTCGCAAATGTGTGTGCACACGGCATAAAGTTTTGTGAAAAAATGTCTTTTTGGTTTGCCTTCGTAAAAAGACAAATTTCAGTGCTTCTAAATAGCGTTTCACGACACAATTTTTTGTCTTTTTTGCACAGGGCTCAAAAAAGTTATTTTTTCGTAAAACTTTATGCACGCACATAGAACATGAAGATGTATCCGTGCAAACTTTTTTAGATTTTTTTGGCATTTAGAAATGTGTTTTTTAAAGTGAGTTCATATGTACCCGGGTTCATCTATGCACTTCCCCACTCGCATGCACCTTGTGTGTTCCCCTCCAAAATTTTGACAATAGCTTGTAGATTTAAAAAAATTCATTAATATTGAATTCGTTCATCCTTTTCAATAATATTCACAATTTCTAAACAAAACTCTTAAATTCAAAAAATGCACATTTTTTAAAGTAAGCAAACACTCATGTTTTTTTGGAATACAAAAATCTGATTGAAAATCACTAAAGTAGGGAAAATATCCGCTAGATTATCAAAGTAATAGAAAGAAAATGGGTTTGTCTAGGGCACATCTAGATGTGCTTTAGTTATTGCACATCTAAGTGACTCAATCAAACTAAAAAGAAAAAAGAAAAAAAGACTAATAAAAATGCTTGCACGAATCTTCACATGGACTCAATGGCATAGGACTTAGATGTGCAATACTTAGGGCACATCTAGATGTGCGTTAGCAAAACTGAAAGAAAATCACCCATATGCTAATTCCACTTGCTACAGCCCTAGTGTCATTGCACCGATGAACCGACCCAGTTGTGACGCAGTGTGCATTTTCCCTCAAGTTTAATGCAACAAGTCGTCAAATAGGAGATATTGCAATAAACATCAAATAGGTCCCTGGCGTGTAGTCCTTGTTTTTGAAAAAAAATATTCATACCCGCAACCATTACAAGTACAATGCTTTGAATACAGAATTTAGGAAACTACGAAGTAGCTACTATAATTAAGAATTACAATGAAACCTTTTGGAGTCATCTTCTCCGTAATACCAAACTATCATTCTATGCAACACGAAATATTACCAAGACTTCAAAACTGCCAATGGATTGAAGCAACGATGATGTTGCTTGTTTGCCCGCACGAACTTTACAACTAATAAAGGTTTCTAAAGTTCCCTAAAAAATATAAAGGCCTTTGAAAGCCCCTGGAGTTGCCCTTCCAAAAAGATGGAAAACTTTTAAGCTGTGAATGTGCATGGAACGATTCTCTAGGAGTGCAGGCCATTGAACAAACCGTCATCATAATATCAAAGAAAGATTTCAGCTCCACAGAGAATCAAATTAATAAAAAAAGGAAAACATTCGAGTTAATCCAGATGATCTCTTGTCTCCGTAAACCGCATCCTATGCGCACCACGTGTCCCCTGCGTGGCCACCACCACTCCATCTCAGCCTTATCTACTCGCCGTGTGTCTTCTGCATCCCTTTTCTTCTTTTCCCCTTTTCATCCTCACGCGACACTACCAGAGAAGAGCTGAAGAGGCCATCCATCCCATGGCGAGCACCACCAACAAACCTGGGAACCGGAAGTGGACGCCGTCGATGGCCTTATAATGCTACTCTGTTCCAACACCGCCCCTTTGCAAACATAGGGCGAAGCAGCCACCCTACTACCATGGCTCGCAGGAGTCGCAACCGCTATTGATGCAAGCAGGTGAAGGTCGACATTGGCAACGCTACGACACGGTTGCAGCAAGGTCGGCGGGAGGGCATCTCTGGCCAGCACGGCTGTAAGGTTCCCGCTCGCCACTGCCACTCCACGCTGCAATCCATGTGTTTTGCAGCCGCACCATTGCCGTGACGGACCATCTCCCTCAACTCCGACCGTCGTCACCGGCGGTGCTGCGTTGCAACGCGACTGGCGCTACCAGTGAAAGAGGCTCCGGTGAGCATGCCTGATGCTGCAGCTTTTTTGCAACAACACCACTGCTACTCTAAGGGTAGTCGTGCGGCTGGTCGGAACGGTGCGTCGGGCCATCTCCCTCAACTTCGGCGGAAGCATAGACGACGCTGCAATGGAGCTTCGCCGGACTCCGTCGATGCTGCGTTGGAGCTTCGCTGGGTTGCACCGGAGCTTCGCCGGATTCTGTCGGTGCTGCGTTGGAGCTTCCCTGGGGCTGCAATGGAACTTCACCGGACTCCGTCGGTGCTGTGTTGGAGCTATAGACACGTTGCACTGTGCTGCAGTGGAGTTTGCTGGGGTTGCCAGTAGCGCTGCGTTGAAGCTGGTCTGCTGCCGTGGCGTTGGTGCATCGAATGGCCATCAACACGTTGATCTAACGGCTGGGTAGGCGGATGATTTCATAGACAAATCATCCGGCTGATTCGTATCATGCGCCATAAAGACACACGATACACTATATCTTTTGAGACAAAATAACACGATACACTAACATAAACTTACTAGACCGCAAACCCAAATTGCATGGGCCAATTTTCATCTTACCCGTCCACACAGCCCCCAGCCCACAACAGCACCATCCTGTGGGCCCAACTACAAGAACCGCCATACCCCGCCATCGCCCCCAAAATAGCCCAACCAAAAACACATGCGCAATAATCTGCCGTCTGCCGTCTGCTTCGACCCACGCTTGTCTCCCTCCCCAAATCTCCAAACTCTCTCTAGTCCCCACCACAACCCCCTCCCCATGGCGACGGCCGCCGCCGCCAGGCCGGCGGCGAGGACGACGGTGAACGTGGCCGGGGCCGTGTACCGCGTGCAGCTGGCCCTCCTCGACGGCGCGGCGGCCTCCAACGAGCCCCTCCTCCACGCGGCCGCCGCGGTGCTCTCCCGCGCCGACTACGACGACGTCGTCACCGAGCGCTCCATCGCCGAGGCGTGCGGCCACCCCGCGTGCACCAGCCCCCTCCCCGACCCCGCCAACCCCAAGGCGGCGCCGCGGTTCCACATCTCCCTCCGCGAGCACCGCGTCTACGACCTCGAGGAGGCCCGCAAGTTCTGCTCCGAGCGCTGCCTCGTCGCCTCCGCGGCCTTCGCGGCCTCGCTCCCGCCCGACCGCCCCTTCGGGATCCCGCCCAACAGGCTGGACGCCCTCGCCGCGCTCTTCGAGGGCAGCGGGGCCGGGCCGGGGCTAGGGTTTCGGGCGGACGGCGGGAAGAAGGAGGACGAGGGGAGGAAGGTGGAGATTGTGGAGAAGGAGGCGCCTGGGCCTGGCGAGGTGACGCTGCAGGAGTGGATTGGGCCGTCGGGCGCCATTGAGGGCTATGTGCCCCGCCATCACCCCATTCAAGAAGGTGATTGTTTCATGCTGAACTCTGTTATTTACTTTGCGAATTTTTGTAGTCTAGATGTTCATTCTTGCATTTGATTATGCTGCCATTGGTTGACGGGAGGACAATAGGGTTGTTGAGAATAGCTGAGGCATTTTATTGTCTTTGGGTGCTGGGAGTTTTATGTGGATTGATCTGAATAAGCGAGATATTTTATCGTCTCAGGGTGCAGAGTTCTGTCATTCTATGTGGATGTATGGCAAGCCATTGCAATTGAAATATACGGGCTATGTGATATTAGAATGTAGAATTAGCCTCCAACCAGATGAATACATGCAATCCTGGCTATATTTTCAAATTTTGTTGTATCTACAATAAAACTAAGTGGGAGCTTGTTGGTTATTACAACTGTCAAGGGCGTTTTTTGCGGGGCAGGTCGCTGGCAATGGGGCAAACCTGCCTTGCGACCACCTTTAGGAATTTAGAGGAAGAGGTGACTCGGAGTCGTCTTCTTTAGAAATTTCAGGTTCTTAAAAGTTGAACACAAGATATAAAATCAGTTTTTGTTAGTGGTACATCCTGTTGGTTGGTTCTATTCAATAATGTTGTAGAGACTGGTGTAATAAATGTTATAATAGTGACAGTAGTTTTACTTGCAGGCACATTACTGTACGTGAAAGGATGCTTATCTCATTCCCTTTGTTCGGCTTGTCTTAAGTTTCGAACAATTGAAGAAACAGTGAGCTTGTGTTCTGTATTTCAGGGCCAATGCCACAGGCTAAACAGGGCAAAGCTAGTAGAGCTGAGCTGTCCGGGAGTAAGAACCTGAATTCTGGGGCTGCTGTTCCTGGCGAACATAGCATGGCAGTTTCATCTTCAGTTGAAGCACAAGTGGGCTCTGAAGATATAGCTAAAAAAATTGATGACATGGTCCTTCATGAGAGCACAAAAACGAAGGAAAAAGAAGTAGATAAAGCCCTATCAAAGATTTTCCAACAGGATGAAGATACGGATATGTTATTGCCTTGCATAACTGATTCCATTGCGAAGCAACTAGAGCATGTAGTTTTGGAAGAGAGAAATGACAAGAAGAAAAAGAAATCAACTAGAGCATCACCAAGGGCATACAAGAGTAAGCCTGCAAGAAAACCCGCTGGAAGTAATCGCCATGAAGTAGGCTTTACTAGCACAATCATTATGGGGGATCCTGCTTCGGCAAAGATGGATCAAGGGCCTTTGGGTCAATATGACTTCTCAAGTTCCATCCTCATCGATAATCAGCCCTCATCATCTCAATACACAGTAAGAGATTCAATGCATACTTACACTGAACAACTACACAAAGAATTCGGTAAAGCAGTGGACCTTGAAAAAAATGGGACAAGTGACGAGAAGGTTAGTGCTGCACTAAAATCTTCACTGAAGGCTGTAGGGTCTAAGAACAGAAGTCAGTCTGTAACATGGGCAGATGATAAGAGCATCTTAGAAGCAAGCAAAGCATATGACATTGATTCAGATGCTAAAAATCTATCTATGGAGGACATTGACAGTTCACTAAGGCGTGAATCTGCAGAGGCTTGTGCATCAGCCCTTATTGAAGCTGCAGGAGCTATTTCTTCAGGCACATCGGAAGTGGAAGATGCAGGTGAACATATTTTCTGTAACCTTGTGATCCTTTGATATGCAATACTCTTATGTAGTTGATAAAATGACCTGAAGCTTCCTGAATACAGTTTCAAAGGCAGGGATCATCATATTGCCTGACACGCTTCACCAGAAACAGTTCGAGAATGTCCATGGCAAAGATACAATGGAAAAGGTAGTATCTGAAACAGATGGTGATGTTGTGAAGTGGCCAACAAAGACTGTGCTTCTGGACACTGACATGTTTGAAGTTGATGATTCTTGGCACGACACACCGCCAGAAGGTTTCAGTTTAACAGTAAGCATTTTTGAGAGAAAGTGGTAGTTTTGTTTCTTTTAATTCATTTTGAAATTTAGCAATGACATGCATATCTTTTCAGCTGTCTGCTTTTGCAACAATGTGGACCACAATATTTGGATGGATATCCCGGTCATCTTTAGCCTATGTATACATGCTTGATGACAGTTCTGTGGAAGAGATGTTGATTTCTAATGGGAGAGAGTATCCTGAGAAGCGAGTTTCGAAAGATAGCCAATCATCTGAAATTAAAAGAGCTTTAGCTTCTTGCATTTCTAATGCTCTGCCGGTACTTGTATCAAACATGAGGATGCAAATCCCAGTTTCAAAGTTGGAGACTACTCTGGTATGAATTAATATACTCTGAGTGAGTTTATTGCCTGATTTACAGTTGGTCCAAATATATACTTTGCTACCTGGAGTCCTAAACTTACTTGCATATCAATGTTTTTAGGCTTATTACTAGCTGGAACAGAATACCGATCACTACTATCAGCAAACAACAGCCGAGTACATTTGAGAAATTACTCTGGTAGAGTTGGGATTCCATATTTCTTTATACAATATAAAATGGGTAGAATGTGCATATTTCTTTACTAGATAGAGATAAGACTAGTTGCACCTGTGTATGTCCTCATTGGCTAGTGTTTGTTTGTATCTGTCTTCTCCTATACTTGGAACCTCTGCTGCATTCTTTTCCTGGCTAACATCAACTCAGCATAAAAGAAAAGATAGGTTGCTTGATGCTAGTATCTGATACTCCCTCCGATCCATGTTAATTGTCACTGATTTAGTACAACTACTAAATCAGCGACAATTAATATGGATCGGAGGGAGCAACTATTTTGCCCCTCACTTGCAGAGCCATTTGTTTCTGCTTGCACCATGCTTTTGGATAATCGAATGAGAGTATCTGGTTGCCACTACAGGGATACTTGATTGACACAATGTCACTTGTTGACGCACTGCCTGCTCTGAGATCAAGGCAATGGCAACTGTTGGTTCTTGTTCTGCTCGACGCACTCTCTGTGCACCAGCTTCCTGCTCTTGCTCCAGTGATCTCAGACTCAAAGCTCGTGCAGAAGGTGGCGTTTCTTTTCCGTACCTCTCTGGTATGCAAATACAAGGATGCCTATGTGTTTCTTGACTGTTTTTCCTTGTGCATACTGCAGATCCTAAACTCGGCTCAGGTTAGCAGAGAGGAGTACGACTCCATGGTCGACCTCATCCTCCCTTTCGGAAGATCCGCCGTGACGCCCATGTCAAGTTAACCCGTCCAAGAAGTGCACCATAGTGGACAGTAACAATTCTACACCGCGCGCAGGATTCGGATATGTATGTCCACTCAGCAGAGTAGATAGAAGTCGTCCCGTATCAGCATCAGCGGCATGACATGCGACTCAAATACCGCCACAGTGACAGCCCCCATCGGCTTGCTATCTACTAGAACATCACAAATCTTGCTGCTTTACCATTGCTTGTTGTGTGTTTCTCTCGCGTTGCTGTCAGCTCTCGTGGATTTCACCTTTAGCCCGGAGGGGAGAGAGCAAAAGATAACTGCCACGAGAGCTATGGCCAGCAGCATCACATCGTAGTGTATCATATCACCACGGGCTTGCGTTCTCGCTCGTCGTAGTGCGTCTGTAGCTGTAGCTGTTGTTACCTGTAACCATTTGACTCTTGTGGGTAGGCGGCCTGGCCCATCCGTGTGTCACCTGACTGGCCGAGCGCTGGGGCAGGCCAGTGACTGGTCGATGCCGACGGCGGACCGCCGTCGCTGTATGGCTCAATACAACATTTGTGCATTGCCTATCACCTTCCCTTCCGTGGTCAAATGCAGCGGCTCTTTCTTCTAGCTCTCGTTTTCTGGACTGTGCAGCTGTGTATGCGTGGGTGGTGCAGGTGCATTGAACCCACCTGCTATCGCTGCAGCTGATTTTTAGGTGTCTCATCAGATTTATGAAAGACAGGCTTCGGAAAGGTAGTAGAATTCTTCTTGACGACTAGGGGTTGTGTTAGGGAAAAAAAAGGGAGCTGTGGGTTAGGTGAGTGAGGGGGCGTGTCTGGTGGTGCTGGTGCCAGCCATTCCACCACCATGGCTAACTTGCCGGCGCGGATCGAGATAGTGGTATGTTCTGCTAAATTTACCTCTACCGCTAAGTCTTGTCTGGCTTCATTCACTCACCACGGCACCTGCTACTCTACGATCTCTAGTTGATGATGAAGCATCGATCCTAATTTTTCACGAAGAGTTATTTTATTTTTTCTCTTCCTCTTTTTTGGTGAAAATGACTAATTTTATATCTCTACTCATACGTGGCAAGTGGCAACGGACGCCCCGTTAAACAACACTCACACTTCTCTGAATCGAGTTGACCAGAGCTCAATAGCAGAGCAGGTCCATCCGTGGAGGCAACGGATGTACAACAGCAATGGCGTGAGCAATAACAGCAACGGCAAGAGAAAAAGCACAGGAAACAATGGGAGAATGCCCTACAAAAACTGCCGGGCTAGCGCCTGAAAAAATGGTAGTAGGAACTAAAAGGGAAGTGGCAGTTACGATTCCTCGACCGATGTCAGCATATTTACAGCGTGGGAACGAACCGACCAGCAGCACTAGGTAGGGAGCAGGAGCAGAGCAGGCATCTCAAGCTAGAGCTAGCGGTCAGTCTCCAGCCAGCTCCTCAGGTTGCACAGGGCCTCCGCCGACAGGCCCTTGCAGCTCCGCGGCCTCGCCGCCGCGGCAGCGGGGGGCGGCGGCGGCGACCCGAGCTCCGACCCGAAGCACACCACGATGACGGTGAGGTTGTCGGCCGTCTCGAGCCGCTTGGCCTCCATGACGAGCTCCCGCGCGCACCGCTCGGGGTCGTCGTGCTGCCGCAGGCCGCGCCGGACCACGCTCACCGCGTGCTGGCTCGTCATCACGTCCCAGATCCCGTCGCACCCCATGATGAGGAACTCGTCGTCCTCGCTCAGCGTCGCCTGCTGGAACTCGGGCTCCGCGATGAGGGGCGACGTGGAGCAGTCGGGCACCTTCATGTCCCAGTCGCCCAGGGCGCGCGTCACTGAGAGCACCCCGTTGAGGTACCCGTCCTCGATGTACCCACCGGAGGCGGCCACCCTCTCGCACTCCTCGGCGTAATTTGCCCTGTGGTCTCGAGACATCTCCATCGCTATGCCTCTCCGGCAGAGGACCGCTCGGCAGTCGCCGGTGTTCGCAACCAACAGTTGCCTGCAAGTCAGGTCAGACACTCGACTGAGCATGCACGCTGAAGCAAGAAAATTGAGATCAGTTCTACATACTGAGGCTGCTTCTAGTGAAGCACATCTTACCTCCCAAAGACAAATGCTGCGAGTGCCGTAGTTCCGGAGGAGCGGCTGATATCTAAATTGTCAGCCAGGGCAAGATCGGCTTGCAAGAACGCGCTCCGAATACATTCCTCGACGGACTGAAGGTATATATCATCCACTTGCAATGCTTGTGGGAACTCTCTATCCTCAAACAGGAACCTCATGGCATGCCTTTTCATGTAGGCTGCAGCATCCGGACCCCCATGGCCATCAAAGACCTACATACAAGCAGAGGAAACAAGATGATCCATTTAGGCACAGTTGCTGTGGAGAAAATGCAGCAATCAAATACTCCCTCCGTAAAGAAATATAAGAGCGTTTGGATCACTACAGCTCTTATATTTCTTTGCGGAGGGAGTACACAATAATCACTTACTGACTTACCCCATAGAAGGCGCTAGGTAGAGGGCACACCAACAGCGAGCCAAGATGAGCTGAAAGATCATCTATCCGGATGTGTTCATCTTCCATGTACCTCCTAGGTCCGATATCAGCAAAGCTTCCAGACCGAATATTGGGTACAAACTGTAGTGTCTCAGCGGACACGCTCGTCGCACCATCGGTGTTCGCCAATCCCTATACCAAACGTGAAACGTTACCACCATGTTTCTTGGATTCGAAACAAATACAATCAAGATAAGCTTTTCTCCATAGTCTACTAAACTGACATGATTAAAAGCCCGGACTACTTGTGTACCAAAATGGTCTAAATCGTTTCGTCGTCAGATGACACATATTTGCAGCACAAACCTGATATTGTCTGACTTGATTGAGAAGAAACAGCACTTTGCAAAAGCACATATGCTACTACGATTCAACAACTCTACACACTACACAAATGGCTCCAATAATTAGAGCACCCACCTTCTCTGTGGCCTACAACCACCACCACACCACCCTAGAACCAGAACCCTCTAAAAGGGAGCTACTTTTTCTATGAAAGGGTGTCAGACTTTTGCATCCACAAGCAGATAACCATTCCCTGTACTAAGAGGAAGAGAAACCAAACTTCCCTAACCAGTATAAGCAAGCTTCAAGAATAGTATGGCCATAATAATTCATTCACAACAATACATGGAATTTTGAGCTGACTGCTTCCACAAATCTGTTCTAAAAATCAGACAAGAAAGCCTACAGCAGCTACAGCTGATCCGTTGATAAAATTCCCCGATCTCTTTGGGGATATACGGTCTCAGGACGAGCATAGGAGTAAAGAGAGGGAGGAGTCTTAGCGGCGGGACTCACCATGCGAGGCAGCTCGACGGCGACCTCCACCTCCACCTCCACCTCCGGCACGGCGACCGCCGACATCCCGGCCCCCTTGGCGACGCACCGGCGGTACTGCACCTCCAGAACCGGCGCGGGCTGCTGATGCATCACCTCCGCCTCGGCCACCATCTCCGCAGACCCCGACACGCCGTCTCTCCGGCCAGCGACCAGAAGGGAAAGAAAGGGGAAATCTTCCAACTAAGACAACCGCTCGATCCGTGCCGACGAGGGGAGCGAGAAGAGTCTCCGGAGGATGTCGCCTTTCCAGCGATCTCGGTGGATTCTAGGACACGGTTTCTTGATCTGGGCAGGGGGGGGAAGAAGAAATGGGTAGAGAGGACGAGGGTGGTTGGCTTTTATCCCGTGCTACTTGCTTGCCCCTGTGTGGAGGGGGTACCGGCGGCGACCGGTGCGTGGGCGGGCGGGCGACCGGTGCGTGGCGGTCGGCGTGCACGCGGCTGATGCACGGACACGTGGATGCCGACCTCAGCACATGATTCATTTCCCCTCTCCCTCTCCCCACTCTCTCTGATTTGGGTGTTGGAGTAAGCGAGAACGTTTATTCAACACAAAGTTAATGATAATAAAAGTGAGTATTATGCTTGCATAAAAATTAGATATAACGGGTAGGTGTGTTCATATTTGATTCTGATGTACAAAAGTAGCATGGAAATTTGCAATGATTTGTGTAGGAAAGATTGTCATGCTTATATTTTGCGGCTTAAGGTTGAGTTTGGCATGATAATCTTGTTTTATGTATTATTTTATCAATTTATTCCATTTGGCTATTAACACTTTCTGTTATTTTGACGCATACAGATTTAGCATCCGCAGCTAAATCGAAGCTGGATTGTCGTTTTCTATGTAGAGCTTAACTTGAGCCGCGACATAAATTCAATGCAAGATTGAGTGTTTTATTTGACAAGCAACGTGGCATAAATACTGCGTGAAGTTAAATTCAGACAGCAAAACGATAAAATAGAGTCTTCCTACATTCGCTTCCGCGCCATCTTCCATCTATTGCGCTCGTTTGTTCATTTATTCTCAACAACTCCCTCATTTGCCATATATATCTCCTTACCACTCTCGCAGTATGTGTGATAGTGCCTCACTGCCAAACCTTCTTCTTCAAGTGGGGTGATGTTGTTGTTGTCACCTCTGCCACTTCATTTGAATATAATGTGAACATTCGAAAAGTTTACTGGGTAAAAAATTGATTCCCATGATAGCGGCCATGACGGTGGCCTCCTACTGACGTCGTCATCAACTTTGCCCTTGTGGAGGGGGTTACACTTGCTTTAAGATGTTTGATAGAGCGCTAGGGCTAACAGGGGTTGTAGTGAATGCATCAGTTTACACACTTCATGATTGTGCTCTCCCTTTAAACCGGTTAGAGCTCCTTTGACTCAAACGATCCCGTAGGACTTCTAGAGGGTTTATGTCCTTATGAATTTTCACTGCGATGATCATTTGATTCGCATGATTAAAATCCTTAGGAATTTTCGGAATATAGTACATAGTTTTTTAATTCCATAGGATACAAAAATGACATGACACTATATTTCTACGATTTTCGTATTCCTGCATTTTAAAAATCCTGCAAATCAATGATATCCTTAATGTTGGTGCATAAGTTTTACGAGCATCTATCTACTTTTGGACCTTGTGATGTTGTAGATACTGTTCTTGATGCTATTCCTCACAAAGTTACTAATGTGATGAATCATGACTTATGTAAACCTTACACTGATGAAGAGATCAAGGTTGCACTTTTGCGGATGGGACCCTAAAGCTCCCAGGACGAATGATTTCCCGACCCTCTTCTACCAGACACATTGGGATTTTTTTTGGGAGAGGAGATTTGTCAGGCTGCCAGGAGCATTTTTGGAAGGGATGCCTATTCTGACGGTTTTTATGATTAAGTTATTGTTCTCATTCCGAAAGTTGCAAGACCCAAACGACGCAAGAATTTTTGGCCTATTAGCCTTTGCAACATTCTTTACAAAACTGTCTAAGGTTTTGGCTAATCATTTGAGGTTGCTTTTACCTGTTGTCATTTATGAATTTCAGAGTGCTTTTGTTCCTAGAAGATTGATTATAGACAATTTCTCTCATTGTTTATGAGTCTCTACATACTACAAGAAAACAACAGACTAACAAACTCTTCTTTGCCATGAAGATTGATATGATAAAAGCATATAATCGTGTTGAGTGAAATTATCTTCGTGGTTGCCTGTAAAAACTTGGTTTTGCCCATGCATGGACCATCTTCGTAATGCGATGTGTTACCAATGTTTGTATGCTATCAGGGTCAATGGAGTGCTCATTGAACTTGTTGCGCCGTTGAGATGTATCCATTAGGGTAATCCAATCAGCCCCTACCTGTTTCTTCTGTGCACTGAAGGCATGTCAAGTTCGTTGCTACAGAAGGAGAATTATGACGTACTACATGGTATTAGGAACGGTCGCTCTGGTCCACCCATTTCAAATCTCCTATTTGTCGATGGTGGCATTTTCCTTGGAAGAAGCAGTATGCGTAGTTGTGACGCCCCCGATTCAATCGTACACTAATCATACATGCAAACGTGTACGATCAAGATCAGGGACTCACGGGAAGATATCACAACACAACTCTACAAATAAAGTAAGTCATACAAGAATCATATTATAAGCCAGGGGCCTCGAGGGCTCAAATACAAGAGCTCGATCATAGACGAGTCAGCGGAAGCAACAATATCTGAGTATAGACATAAGTTAAACAAGTTTGCCTTAAGAAGGCTAGCACAAACTGGGATACAGATCGAAAGAGGCGCAGGCCTCCTGCCTGGGATCCTCCTAAACTACTCTTGGTCGTCGCCAGCGGGCTGCACGTAGCAGTAGGCACCTCCCGAGTAGTAGTAGTCGTCATCGACAGTGGCGTCTGGCTCCTGGGCTCTATCGTTTGGTCGCAGCAATCGGGTATAGAAAGGGGGAAAAGGGGGAGCAAAGCAACCATGAGTACTCGTCCAAAGCACTCGCAAGTAAGGAGCTACACTACATATGTATGCATTGGTATCAAATGAAATAAGGGTATCATATGTGGACTGAACTGCAGAATGCCGGAATAAGAGGGGGATAGCTAGTCTTGTCGAAGACTACGCTTCTTGTAACCTCCATCTTGCAGCAGAAGAAGAGAGTAGATGGTAAGTTCACCAAGTAGCATCACATAGCATAATCATAACCGATGATCCTCCCCTCGTCGCCCTGTGAGAGAGCGATCACCAGTTGTATCTGGCACTTGGAAGGGTGTGTTTTAATAAGTATCCGGTTCTAGTTGTCATAAGGTCAAGGTACAACTCCAAGTCGTCCTGTTACCGAAGATCACGGCTATTCGAATATATTAACTTCCCTGCAGGGGTGCACCACATTTCCCAACACGCTCGATCCCCTTTGGCCGGACACACTTTCCTAGGTCATGCCCGGCCTCGGAAGATCAATGATACGTCTCCAACGTATCTATAATTTTTGATTGCTCCATGCTATATTATCTACTGTTTTGGACTATATTGGGCTTTATTTTCCACTTTTATATTATTTTTGGGACTAACCTATTTACCGGAGGCCCAGCCCAGAATTGATGTTTTTTGCCTATTTCAGTGTTTCGAAGAAACGGAATATCAAACGGAGTCCAAACGGAATGAAACCTTCGGGAACGTGATTTTCTCATCGAACGTGATCCTGGAGACTTGGACCCTACGCCAAGGCATCAGAGAGGCGGTCACGAGGGTGGGGGGCGCGCCCCCTGCCTCATGGGCCCCTCGGAGCTCCACTGACGTACTTCTTCCTCCTATATATACCTACATACCCCCAAACGATCAGAACAGGAGCCAAAAACCTAATTCCACCGCTGCAACTTTCTGTATCCACGAGATCCCATCTTGGGGCCTGTTCCGGAGCTCCGCCGGAGAGGGCCGTCATCATGGAGGGCTTCTACATCATCATAGCCTCTCCGATGAAGTGTGAGTAGTTTACCTCAAACCTTTGGGTCCATAGTTAGTAGCTAGACGGCTTCTTCTCTCTTTTTGGATCTCAATACAAAGTTCTCCCCCTCTCTCGTGGAGATCTATTCGATGTAATCTTCTTTTTGCGGTGTGTTTGTTGAGACCGATGAATTGTGGGTTTATGATCAAGTCTATCTATGAATAATATTTGAATCTTCTCTGAATTCTTTTATGTATGATTGGTTATCTTTGCAAATCTCTTCGAATTATCCGTTTGGTTTGGCCAACTAGATTGGTAGTTCTTGCCATGGGAGAAGTGCTTAGCTTTGGGTTCGATCTTGTGGTGTCCTTTCCCAGTGACAGAAGGGGCAGCAAGGCACGTATTGCATCGTTGCCATCGAGGATAACAAGATGGGGTTTATTTCATATTACATGAATTTATCTCTCTACATCATGTCATCTTGCTTAAAGCGTTACTCTGTTTTTAAATTAATACTCTAGATGCATGCTGGATAGCGATCGATGAGTGGAGTAATAGTAGTAGATGCAGAATCGTTTCGGTCTACTTGTCACGGACGTGATGCCTATATACATGATCATGCCTAGATATTCTCATAACTATGCGCAATTCTGTCAATTGCTCAACAGTAATTTGTTCACCCACCGTAGAATACTTATGCTCTTGAGAGAAGCCAATAGTGAAACTTATGGCCCCTGGGTCTATTCTCATCATATCAATCTCCATCACTTTAATCTTGCTTTACTTTTTATTTTGCCTTTTACTTTTCACTTTGCATATTTATACCAAAAATACCAAAAATATTATATCTATCAGATCTCACTCTCGTAAGTGACTGTGAAGGGATTGACAACCCCTAATCGCGTTGATTGCGAGTAGCTATCGTTTTGTGCAGGTACGAGGGACTTGAGCGTGGCCTCCTACTGGATTGATACCTTGGTTCTCAAAACTGAGGGAAATACTTACTCTACTTTGCTGCATCATCCCTTCCTCTTCGGGGAAAACCAACGCAAGCTCAAGAGGTAGCAATCAACACGTCGCAGCCCTACCTAGGCACAACAGAGAGGTCAGCACGCCGGTCTAAATCATATGGCGTAGGGGTCTGGGCCCATCGACCATTGCACACCTGCACGTTGCGAGGGCGGCCGGAAGCAGAACTAGCCCCCTTAATACAAGAGCAGGCTTACGGTCCAATCCGGCGCGCGCCGCTCAGTCACTGACGTCACGAAGGCTTCGGCTGATACAACGACGTCGAGTGCCCGTAACTGTTCCCGCGTAGTTGGTTGGTGCGTATAGGCCGGTGGCCAGACTCAGATCAAATACCAAGATCTCGTTAAGTGTGTTATTTTAACATAACCACGGACGCCGACCAGGGCCAGGCCCACCTCTCTCCTAGGTGGTCTCAACATGCCATGTCGCTCCGCCTCAAAGTAACAGTCGGGGGCCGTCGGGAACTCAGGCCCACCACTACCTGGATGGAGCCACCTGCCCCTTCAGCCCCCACATCAGAATCACTTGCGGGTACTCAACAAGCCGACCCGACTTTAGTCACCACCTGTATATATATATATATATATATATATATATATAGGACAGGGCTATTCTGTTACTAGTAACAGAATAATATTCCGTTACCCTCCGGCCCTATATAGGAGCGACGGCGACCGAACCCACCACCTCCCTCCCGATCCCCAACTCCTCCTCCAGCACGCCGCCCCCTCCCACCCCGCCGGCGCTCCGCCCCCTCCCTTCCCCACCGTGCGCCGCCCCCTCCCTCCACGCCGGTGCACCGCCCCCTCCATCCCCCGTCGTGCGCCTCCCCCGCCGGTGCGCCGCACCCTCCCTCCCCCACTGTGCGCCGCCTCCTCCCTCCCCCGCCGACGCGCCACCTCCTCCCTCCCCGCCGACGCGCCACCTCCTCCCTCCCCACCGCGCGACACCCCCGCCAGACGCACCCCGATGCCGCCGGACCAGACCCATGCCGCGGCGACCCCAACTTACGCCGCCTTTCTTCTTCCTCCAGCGCGCAGCCCCGCCACCCCCTCCCCCAGCGCGCAGCCCCGCAGTCCCTCCCTCCAGCGTGCCGCCCCGCACCCCCTCCCCGAGGAGTTCATGTATTATTGCCTGAGGAGTTCATGTGTTACTGGCCAGTAAGTAAACCTATTAATCACTCTCAAGTGTGATGAAAAAAATGGGCAGTAAATTGATGAAAAAATATCATCGATTTCAAAACACGCCGAGACACGCGACAGCCACCCCAGTTCGGGCGTAGTAAGTACCTCAGTACGAGTTAAAAACGGTGGACCGTTCGGAATAAAATAAATGGCAGAAATTCAAACTGTAAAGTTCAAGCAAAAAAAGAAACCCCATGAAAATCCTGCTTAGTAAGTACCTCAGTACAAGTCGTAAAATGAGAGAAGTTCAGAACAACGTTGTCAAAAAAATGTTGAGTTAAAAAAGGAAACAAAACAAACACATTTTCCTTTTAAATAAAATATCATTCAGCTCGATGATACAAACCATACAAGTACAGGGGCGACGATACAGTAAACCGTTGAAAACTTACGAGAAAAATATTACCAAAAAAACAGAGCAAAGTCTAGTTAGTGAAAACACGCTTAGTACAAACCCATGCAAGCATCGGTACAAATACCCTTTTTCGAAACCATTCAAAATTAATGTAAAAAAATAGCTCAGTACAAACATACATATATATATCAGTACGACTACTCTGTTTTTCACACGAGAAACAGCAGGAACCGTCATGCCGTATTCAAAATTACTCTTAAACGGTTGCGAAGTAGAGAAAACGTTCAACATGACTAAGTTTCGCATTTTCTATAGCTATCCAACGGTATATTATTTGCCATATTTCGATAAACTTTTTTAAAAAATCGCGTTCAAAATCAAATTTGACCGTATTCGAATTCGTTTTTAAACCGTAAGGAATTAGAAAAACATTTCTATACGAAAAAGTTGCGCATTTTACATAGCTTTCCAACGCCGTATCATTTGCGTCAATCCAGAATTAAACCAGTTTTCAAATTACTTTTAAATCATATAGAATTAGAAAAAACAATACATATATGGAAGATGCGGATTTTCACCAGCTTTCCAACGCCATCTTATTTGCTCAATTCCGACAAACCGTTTGAAAATTGAGTCCAAAATACGATTCACATTTTCGGTTTTGAAAAAAATGGTTTTTTCGAAACTGCTCTTAAACCATAATGATTTTGCAAAAACATTCAATATACTTGAAATATGGTTGTCAAGAGCTTTCCAATGATATATTACACGCCATGTTCCGATAAAAAAATTACAAAAAGTTTTTGAACTAAAGAAGACGATGTGTTAAACACAACTGAAAGCATCAGTTCAACCGCTTCGAAAACATCAGTTCAACCACCTGAAACCGTTAGTTCAAAAAGGGTAACAGAATAATATTCTGTTACTAGTAACAGAATAGCCCATATATATATATATATATATATATATATATATATATATATATATATATAAGTATATACCCATGATCACCTCCGACGTGATCACGGCCCGATAGTATAGCATGGCAGACTGACAAGAATGTAGGGCCAGTGATGATAATCTAGCATCCTATACTAAGCATTTAGGATTGCGGTTAAGGTATCAACAGTTGTAGCAACAATGACACGCTATACATCAGAGTAGGATTAACGGAAAGCAGTAACATGCTACACTACTCTAATGCAAGCAGTAGAAAGAAGAGTAGGCGATATCTGGTGATTAAGGGGGGGGGGCTTGCCTGGTTGCTCAGGCAAGAGAGAGGGGTCGTCAACACCGTAGTCGTACTGGGTAGCAGCGGCGTCGGTCTCGGTGTCTAGCGAGAGAACAGGGGGGAAGAAACAATAAATATTAAGCAAACATATGCATAGAGATGCATGACATGACAAGTAGCGGTGCTAGGGGTGCCCTAACGCGGTAAGAGGTGGTACCGGTGAAGGGGGGAAACATCCGGGGAAATATCCCCGGTGTTTCGCGTTTTCGGACAGACGAACCAGAGGGGGAAAGTTGCGTGTTTGCTATGCTAGGGATGCGTGGCGGATGAACGGGTTGCATATCCGGATTCATCTCGTCGTTCTGAGCAACTTTCATGTACAAAGTCTTTTCATCCGAGCTACGGTTTATTTTATATTAATTTTAAAAGAATTAAATCATTTTTTAGGATTTATTTAAATATTTTAATTCAACATTATCCAGAATAGTGTTTGCTGACATCATCATGATGTCAGCAGTTGACCTGGTCAACCTGACAGGTGGGTCCCGTTCATCATTGACTGTTTAGTCTAATTAGGGTTTAATTAACTTAACTAGTTGATTAGATTAATTAAACAAGATTAATTAGCTTAATTAATTAATTATTTTAATTAATTATTTTTTATTTCTCTTTTTTTCATTTTCGTTTTGGGGCTAGGCCCCACATGTCATTGGCCCATAGGGCTAAACAGGCGCAGGCGAATGGGCGCTGCCTGATCGGGCGCACGCCCGAGGGGCGTTGGGCACACACGGCGTACGCCGGCGCTGGTGGCCAGGGGAGGCAACAGAGGGATGGCCACGGCGGGGCGCTGGCGGCCAGGGATGCGCGCCGTGGGCGAGGCCGGCGAGGCCAACACGTGGGCGCATGCCCGGGAGGGCAGCAGCGGGGCGCGCCGCATCGGCGGGTGATGCGATGATGGGCGCGAGGAGCGGGACGGCGCGGATGGACCGGTGACGAGGTATGGGCGCGTGTGGCAGCGGTTGGCGCGGCGCGGAGTAGAAAGAGGGACGAAGCGGCGCGTGACGGCGCGGGGTGTGCAAGGGGGGGACGGCATGCCACGACAGTTAGAGGAGGCGCAGGCGGGTGCGGTGCGCGCCTAGGCGCGGTCATGCGCAGAGAGCGTGGTCGGGGCCAACGGTGAGCGAAAGGGATAGAGGAGACGGGGGATCACCGAGCCCTGTAGTTGAGCGAGGTGTGCTCGGGGAGGAGTCGGGGTTGAAGGCGACGCAGGGGACGACAACGGCGCTGGCGGTCCGGCGAGGCGACGTGGTTCCGGCGACGGGGTCGGGGCAGCCACGGATGGAGCGCGAGGAGCTCGGGGAAGTCGAGGCGGTGCACAAGGGAGAGGAAGGAGGCGGGAGGTGCAGCGCCGGCGAGGTGGCGTCGCGGAGGGGGAGTGAGGCGCGATGGGGCGGCGACGGGGTCATTTCCTCCGATCTGAATCAGGGGAGGGGGGAGACAGAGGAAGGAGAGGGGATCGTGTGGGGGGGAGTGGGTGACGTGGGCTAGGGTTCGGTTGCCCAGGGGGGGGGTTATGGGGGAGTGAGGGGCGCCGCCTGGGCCGGTTTGAGCCGGCCTGGCTAGCAGCTGGGCCGACTGGCCCAGTGGGGGGTTCTCTCTTTATTTTGTTGTTGTTATTTTCCTTTTCTTTTCTTTTTATTTATACTTTTCTATTTATTTTTAGCTGCCAACTGATTTTTGTTGATTATGAACCTTTGCACATAATTCCTAGCCAACACATAAGGTTGTGCACAAAGTTTGAGGCCAACTGGAACTGTTCTAATTTATAGTTGAATTAAAATGCTCTTATTTAATCTTGTTATTCCACTAAATGAGTTCCAGGGGCAATTTGGGAAACCAAATGAGGTTGGTTCCAACATGTTCATTATTTAGTGAATATTTGCCACCCATCGAACATTTTTATTTGATAGCTTAAAGAAATAATAATTTGACTTGTTATTTAAATTTGAAATTGATCTCAGTTTGAAACAAGTGAGGTTTAGCAAAAATTTAATTATGATGACCTGGCATGATTAGCAAGGTTTTACTGTAGCTTAATTACCCAGGCATCACAATTCTCCTCCACTACAAGAAATCTCGTCACGAGATTTAAGAGGCGTAAGGTGGGGTGGTTCTCGTTACGAAATTCTAGCGAGTGTTCTCGGTCTTAGTTGCTCTTCTCGAAGAGGTCGATCCATCACGTTGATGTCTCCATTCCCCTGCTTCAGGTCACCATGATGAAGTCGGCATCCTTTCCTCGGGAACTCCAACTTACATACGAAGGACAAGGGTTAACTTCGAAAGAACGAACCGCTACCATGTTGCTTATCTGGTAGATAATATCAGGAAAGGTGGCGGAAGTAACCCTTGAATTGAAGCTTAAGAAGATATCGAGAGCAAAGTAAGAAGGTACCCTGAGAAGTTTTGAGTGAGCAGGCAATTGTTCGATGCCTGAAATGAAACGTGAAAGGGGTGTAGAGCAAGGGAAGTAACTATTTTGTCTGATACCAGAATAGATCACTAGGCAGGTGGCCCATGAATCATATACGAAGTCAAGCGCGAGGAATAACTTGGACAACAGGGTGTACAAGAGAGTCAGGTTTTGATCCTATGGAACTGTGGGTTATGGGCCCACCATGTAGGTTAAAAGTAGAAAGGGCGGTGATATCTTGTACAGTCATGATAACAAGGCATGTCAGAGGATAGCCTATCAGTTATGTTGGCAACAACATTGGTACCAAGGGCGAGGGACGAAGAGAACAATTTTCCTACTCGTTGAACGAGGCGGACCATTAGGCAAAGTTCTCGTCCATCGATGGATACCAGAATGTCATCAATCAATAGTAACAGGTTCTTACTGACAGAGTTGTACACCGAGGTGCTTACAAAAGCAGTGACTTATTACGGCTTAGATCATATAAACCTCAAGAAGGTTAAACAAAACAATGGAAAGCAAAATGTGATTATCAGATTAAACAGAAGAATGGAAAGGAAAATGTGTTTTAAACACATAATTCAGGGATATATCCTTCCCAAGGACAAGTAGAGAATGATATCCGTGGCAGGATATCATGTAGAAAACCCTTTAGGTAAGGGGAGAGAAATTTCATGACATTACCCATACAACGGTGTTTCGATAATTGAGCAAGGAACATTTAGCATTGGCTCCAAATGTTCTTGTTGAAAATCGAAGTACCACAGCGCTGCCTGGTCGGGCGCACGCCCGAGGGGCACTGGGCACACACGGCGTACGCCGGCGCCGGCGGCCAGGGGAGGCAACAGAGAGATGGCCGCGGCGGGGCGCTGGCGGCCAGGGCTGCGCGCGGTGGGCTAGGTCGGCGAGGCCAACAGGTGGGCGCATGCCCGGGAGGGCAGCAGCGGGGCGCGCCGCATCGGCGGGTGATGCGACGATGGGCGCGAGGAACGGGACGGCGCAGATGGACCGGTGACGAGGTACGGGCGCGTGTGGCAACGGTCGGCGCAACGTGGAGTAGAGAGAGGGAGGAAGTGGCGCGTGACGGCGCGGGGTGTGCAAGGGGGGGCGGCATGCCACGGCAGTTAGAGGAGGCGCAGGCGGGCGCGGTGCGCGCCTAGGCGCGGTCGTGCGCAGAGAGCGTGGTCGGGGCCACCGGCGAGCGTAAGGGATAGAGGAGACCGGGGATCGCCGAGCCCTGTAGTTGAGCGAGGTGTGCTCGGGGAGGAGTCGGGGTTGAAGGCGACGCAGGGGAGGACGACGGTGCTGGCGGTCCGGCGAGGTGGCATCCGGTGAGGCGACATGGTTCCGGCGACGGGGTCGGGGCAGCCATGGATGGAGCACGCGGAGCTCGGGGAAGTCGAGGTGGTGCACAAGGGAGAGGAAGGAGGCCAGGAGGTGCGGCGCCGGCGAGGTGGCATCGCGGAGGGGGAGGGAGGCGCGATGGGGCGGCGACGGGGTCATTTCCTCCGATCTGAATCGGGGGGGAGACAGAGGGAGGAGAGGGGATCGTGTGGGGGGGGGGGAGTGGGTGACGTGGGCTAGGGTTCGGTTGCCCGGGGGGGTTATGGGGGAGTGAGGGGCGCCGCCTGGGCCGGTTTGAGCCGGCCTGGCTAGCAGCTGGGCCGACTGGCCCAGTGGGGAGGGGGGTTCTCTCTTTATTTTGTTGTTGTTATTTTCCTTTTCTTTTCTTTTTATTTATACTTTTCTATTTATTTTTAGCTGCCAACTGATTTTTGTTGATTATGAAACTTTGCACATAATTCCTAGCCAACACTATAAGGTTGTGCACAAAGTTTGAGGCCAACTGGAACTGTTCTAATTTATAGTTGAATTAAAATGCTCTTATTTAATCTTGTTATTCCACTAAATGAGTTCCAGGGGCAATTTGGGAAACCAAATGAGGTTGGTTCCAACATGTTCATTATTTAGTGAATATTTGCCACCCATCGAACATTTTTATTTGATAGCTTAAAGAAATAATAATTTGACTTGTTATTTGAATTTGAAATTGATCTCAGTTTGAAACAAGTGAGGTTTAGCAAAAATTTAATTATGATGACCTGGCATGATTAGCAAGGGTTTACTGTAGCTTAATTACCCGGGCATCACAATTCTCCTCCACTACAAGAAATCTCGTCACGAGATTTAAGAGGCGTAAGGTGGGGTGGTTCTGGTTACGAAATTCTAGCAAGTGTTCTCGGTCTTAGTTGCTCTTCTCGAAGAGGTCGATCCATCACGTTGATGTCTCCATTCCCCTGCTTCAGGTCACCATGATGAAGTCAGCATCCTTTCCTCGGGAACTCCAACTTACGTACGAAGGACAAGGGTTAACTTCGAAAGAACGAACCGCTACCATGTTGCTTATCTGGTAGATAATATCAGGAAAGGTGGCGGAAGTAACCCTCGAATTGAAGCTTAAGAAGATATCGAGAGCAAAGTAAGAAGGTACCCTGAGAAGTTTTGAGTGAGCAGGCAATTGTTCGATGCCTGAAATGAAACGTGAAAGGGGTGTAGAGCAAGGGAAGTAAGTATTTTGTCTGATACCAGAATAGATCACTAGGCAGGTGGCCCATGAATCATATACGAAGTCAAGCACGAGGAATAACTTGGACAACAGGGTGTACAAGAGAGTCAGGTTTCGATCCTATGGAACTGTGGGTTATGGGCCCACCATGTAGGTTAAAAGTAGAAAGGGCGGTGATATCTTGTACAGTCATGATAACAAGGCATGTCAGAGGATAGCCTATCAGTTATGTTCGCAACAACATCGGTACCAAGGGCGAGGGACGAAGAGAACCATTTTCCTGCTCGTTGAACGAGGCGGACCATTAGGCAAAGTTCTCGTCCATCGGTGGATACCAGAATGTCATCAATCAATAGTAACAGGTTCTTACTGACAGAGTTGCACACCGAGGTGCTTACAAAAGCAGTGACTTATTACGGCTTAGATCATATAAACCTCAAGAAGGTTAAACAAAACAATGGAAAGCAAAATGTGATTATCAGATTAAACAGAAGAATGGAAAGGAAAATGTGTTTTAAACACATAATTCAGGGATATATCCTTCCCAAGGACAAGCAGAGCATGATATCTGTGGCAGGATATCATGTAGAAAACCCTTTAGGTAAGGGGAGAGAAATTTCATGACATTACCCATACAACGGTAGCATTGGCTTCAAATGTTCTTGTTGAAAATCGGAGTACCACAGACATGCTTCGAGATAGCATTGACATGGTCATCAGGTAAGGATCATGCTATGGATACACAAAGGATCCATTAGGGACAACTTATATAATAAGTCTTACAATTTCCTCATTGAAGAATGGATAACCTTACTAAAATGGAAACTATAACAATAGGTCCTCCGGCCAGGTGTGCTAGGCATGACATCACCTTATCGGGTCAAAGACTAATGTTATTACTCTTGGAAATATGTTCCAACCATCATATTCGACCAAGATTCAGATATGATAGGTGTCAGGATACCTCAGACTCAAGATGCCTGAGAAAGAAAAGGTGCAACGCAATTGTCGAGATGACATTGTAAGATTTTCAGGAAATGAACTATGGAAGCAAGTCCCGTATCATGAGTTCATCATTAACCCAAGGAGAGGATGAGGGGGTGGCTGGTGGACTTAGTGTCAATCCATCGAGATTTTCAAGAGATGGATCTCCCCAATTAGGTGAACAAGGAGATAACATTTGTCAAATCAAAATGATGTAAAGATGTATGCTCGAGGAAAACATACACAATTAAACATTGGTTCAAAGCAATAGGGTTGCTAGAAGTTTTGAATTCACACATCATAGTTCATTTATCGATATTCCGGTTAGGAACAACACGAGGACCAAGAAGGAGTGGTGATGGTGATAAGTATTACTGGTATCAAGAATTCTCAAGAGGTAGTGAAATTCTCACGACAATCTTGACATAAAAGATGGTAATACTCCAAGGTAAAGAAGAATAATTGCTGGATAGCACGGATCTCTAGGTATAACACAAAACACGAACAAGTTTGTGTTGGAGGAAGGCAATAAGTGGTCGACGACAACACAAATCATCAAGGGCAAGGATGGCATTTCTCATCAAGAATCCAATAGCTACCTTGGAAGAGCTCAGAATGTTGATGATGAACATGACACATTTGTCGAGAGATTTCAAGATGTAATCGGTCGGTGATGACAATGAGTCCAATGAATGGTGAAGAGAAAGGTTATTGGAACCAAGGGTATGACACAAACTCCTAACCAAGTTTGTTGTTCGAGGCGAAATGACATGATGAGGAAGATCGACGTAAGCTTAGCTCATCATCGAAAATTGTGATTCAGGAAGAAGGACCAGGTAGCACAGTTAAAATTTAGCACAATAATGATATAGCCGATTGGGCTAGGAATGAATTGAAGGATTATTAAACTCATAAGCAACGAAAATTACTTAGAGTTAATGAATCAGACTACGGACTCGGTTCACATATCGGTGTTCTCGAGTGACTAATAGCTCAGAACCCGGGGGAAATTTGAAATCGATGAGAAGCAATACTAGATGAAGACTCATAGGAAGCAACACAGTTCTTTGATATTCTCGAGATACTGGAGGGTATACTCGAAGGAAGGTCAATATAGAGGTTGCAGAGATATATTGATCTGCAGAAGACAAGTACTATAACTTGTCGGAGAAATGGAAGTTAAAGGAGAACTTGGTCGGAACCATGATCGCAAAAGGTCGGATCCCAGATATAAGAACTTATACTGAGGGAATAATTAATTTAAGAGAAGCTTTAATGATAAGATCTACATCGTGTCCATGGGCATGAACACAAAGTTCAAGGTCGACTCCCACTTCTTCAATGCATAACCTTCCATTCACTTCTCATGTTTCAAAAATGACATTAGTTGCTGAAAGTTTTACCTAGTGTAATACCAGTTAAGTATGACCCGTGAAATCTTTCGGGTTCACATAGATTAGGGAAGGCGTTGGTTCAACCCATCGGGGCATCTTAGGAACATATACCACAAAATTCATAGTAAACATCACCAACTCGAGAGCAGATCATGGTTGGCCAAAATAGAGGATACGATTTACCAAAGGAATTATGTATCAGGGAAGGAACTTCTCGAGGTTTTTGTATACGAAGGACACTGTCAGATGATATTTCAACAAAGGGTCCGACGGACCATATCGAAGCTGATGTGAGTATCGGCACACAACTAGAGGAAGAAACAATGCAAATGCATTGGATTATAGAAGTGACGGTGTCCTGGACTAGGGGGTACTCACCACGTTGTCTCCCGATCTGTTAGATTGGGCCGAGCACCCCCATGGCCATATACTCATGGGCCAGTTCGGACAGCTGCCGCATACTTGGAAGATTCCACAAGACTTGGTGATCAAGACAAGGACTCCTCCCCACCGGCGTATTCGGCTAGGACTCTTGTTATCCTAGGCCTCTAGTGCATTATATAAACCAAGGCCAGGCTAGTCGATAGATCATATACAACAATCATACCATAGGCTAGCTTCTAGGGTTTTAGCCTCTACGATCTCGTGGTAGATCAACTCTTGTAATACTCATATCATCAATATCAATCAAGCAGGACGTAGGGTATTACCTCCATCAAGAGGGCCCGAACCTGGGTAACATCGTGTCCCCTGCCTCCTGTTACCATCGATCCTAGACGCACAGTTCGGGACCCCCTACCTGAGATCCGCCGATTTTGACACCGACATTGGTGCTTTCATTGAGAGTCCCGCTGTGTGATCGGCAAGAGGATCAATGGCTCGCCCGCAGGTCAACTACGACGCCGGCATCTTCGTCGCCGGCTCGACCGAGGACCGTGCTCCATCTCCGATCATCATGTTCGGACGAGGGCCTTCTTCAACATCAACTCCGATCTCTATCATGATCATAGAGGAGTCATCCATGAAGCTCGAGGGCTCAACATCAACATTGCCCTCGGGCGGCCGTGCTGTTTTATGGACAGCGAACTTGTATTCGCCGTCACCACCTCCTCGAGCGTCGGTTTGACGATTGCTTCGGTGGAATAGTGCGGAATTACGTCTACAATAGCCATGCAAAATTTTGTCGAGTTCCGATGGAGGAATCTCCGACAATCTATGATATACCGGAGACCTTTCAAATCTGGACGGGAATCTGGACGAGTGTAGGGTGTGGTCTCCAGAGCCCAGCTTGGAGGTCCTTTGGAAGATCCAACCGTTCATCTATTACGGAATTCTCATATCTACCACCCCTCCAAATTTCAGCTCGATCCGACAGTTCAAACTCCAGGAACCTTCCGATGAGTGGATCAATTTTCGGACCCATTTTCTGCGCGAATACAGATCCGACCCGAATTCATGTTTCTTTATGAACGTGATATTGGACAACTTTTTTAGAGGAATTCTCTTCTAGGGTATTGTGCATTGTTTTTAAACACGTGCCCATAAATTTTTAAGCCTCCCCTGAGGTCATCTTCATCATCATGCTGGTGTCAAACCAGTCCGGCAATATTGCTCCAAGGCTGCCGACCTGCGCTAGACACGTCGTCACTTTGTTGAGCCGAGCTCAACTTCTTCGGATCATCATCTCGGCAAGCCGAACAAGAGTCCGGCATCACGAAGGATAAATCATCACCAACATCGCCGCCCCATGGATTACACGGAGCAGGCATACCGACATCGCCGCACGGTCACTTCATCAAGCCGGCATCGACGACGTCACGACCTGCATCGGCAGGGCTGCACTATTGCTTCTTCAAGCTGGTGTCCATCACGCCGACCTACTTCGACTCATCGGCTGACATCGAAGCTTCGACATCTCGGCTAGACCGGGGGCTTCGCCATCTCTTCATCAACCTACTCCGGAGACTTCGGCATCACTAGCCGACCAGCTCCGCCACGTTAGCTGGACCGAGGGCTTTGCCTCGGCGAGCCAACCTTTGCCAGCATCGCCATACCGTCTATTTATCGCCCATCAAGAAATGGGTGTGCGGATCGAGTCCCAATTTTCGGAATCACCTTTCTTCGGATTGCTACAACAAATAAACCAGGTGCTATTAATCCTAGTATTTTTTGCTTGTCCGGGTTCATTTTTCCCAAGGAATTATTACTCTGGTTTGTTCATCATATGTACACAGGTCTATCAAATGATGGCCGCATTAACGATGGTCGCATAGTATTTCGTTAGTTTCCGTACATGGTCTGGCGAACGCCGCATCCGGAACTCAGACCGACCTGTGAATTCAGGCTTTGCCACGCCTTTACCGCATCACGCCGACGCCCTACATCGACATTGACTTCAGCGCCAGGCCATATTTCTTTTATTACGCACTTTGCATAAATTATTTATTATGCAACGATTTTTTAATTATTATTATTACTATTATCTCCGGTTTGCACTATTTTTTGTGCATAGGAAAATGATCCGGGTTGGGCAGTATCGTCAACTCGGCATATTGACATACCACGCCACCTCGGCTAAACGGGGGGCTTCGTCAACACTTCATTACCCCACGCCGGGGACTTCGGCATCACTCTGCCGGCCTGCATTGACCGTGTTATGTCACCACTTCGGAGTGCTGAGCTCTTTGCTCCGCCACCTCGGGATCGGCTTGGGGGATGGAACCTTGTCCCGCATCAAGCTCGGACCGCGTCATCAATACCAAACACATTAACCAGCTAAGTTGCCTTCATGCTCAAAGTTTTAAATTTTTAACTTGTGTTCGGTTTGACCAATCATTATACCTTTTTGGAAAAAAGTATCTTGTAGAGAATCTCCTTGTCATAACTTTGTTTGTGACTCGCATATTCAAATACCCCGTTTATTTGGGGGCTCCCTTGATGGAGATTTTCCTCTTGCATATGATTATACTTGTACGGCTTTGTTCCTTGTTCGTGTATTACGCCACAATATGCACCATATTGACCTAAGAGATCTGCAAGCTGGGTTGCCTGGCTCCTGTGCTTACCCCTACGTTCCCGATTGTTCGGCTAGGGAGTAAAGGGAGCACCTCTGCGATTGTCACGACCGGTTCATCCGAGCTCTGACCTCAGACTGGGTGAAGCCAAAAGCTAGCGCTCTTATTGTTTTCAATCATGGTCGGCACACAACGGAACTCATGAGTACAAAAAATCTATTGCACAAGTCTCATAGTAATAATGAGCACTGAAGAAAGGTATTGGTGGGGGTACTATTTTCTTCGAAGATGCTTCTTACACCTCGTTAGTAATATAGCATAAGTTCTCTGAGAGCGCTTTGTCTGTTACAGCCTTATGGCCTGATTGCCTGGTCATCGGAAACACCGTCGATACTCTCGACAGGCGGAGTACATGACACTTTTCGGCCCTTGGCCGAAGAGGGAGAAGCCGACGGTCAGTTAAGACGCGTTTAAAGTTCGGGTGAACACATATATGATATAAGTACTTTGGTACATACAATCATTATATATAAAATTCTTTTACCCAAGTCACTTGGGGGCTCTTAAAATTTATATATGAGCTGTAAATGTGTTTTCTTCTTGGTCGTTGTCAAAACACGACAGAAGCACAATTTTTTCTTTCTCTTCCAATTTTCGGATTGGCACCTAACACTTGCTCTTGTTCGGAGGTCATGTTTTTACTGACGTTTTTTTGGTTTTCCAAGCTTTTTGGCACTTTTAAACTATTTGTGTGTTTCCAGCACAAGTCTCACAGTGCAATGCCGGACACCTTTATAGATTCGGCAAAAACATTCTCGGATCTCACTATATATGCATTGGTTTCGAATTGTGTCTTCGGTCAATAGTTGGGTTGCCTGGCTCCTGAGCTTGCCTCCTACGTTCCGCTTTGTTCGGCTAGGTGTGCAAAGGGAGAACCACTGCGATTGTGCTTCCAACTCACATGGTTAAGCGCCTTAGTGGAGAAAGCCGAAAACTGACTGTCACAATAAGCGTAAACTGGTCAGCGATCCAATGACGGTGTTAAATGACAGGCCATTCATAACAATGGCCGAAGTGTTTGCGGCTTGACCTCGACTGTCGCCAAACACTACCGGGGGCTATTAACTGGCCTCCCAAACTAAATCCTCGATATTTTGCTCTTACATTAGAGCTAAGGTTTCATGATCATGCTTAGCATGACAACCCAAAGAAAGGAACCGATAGCGGGACTATTTTCTTTGGAAGACATTTCTTATGTTAAACAATAATATAACATATTTCTCTGCGTACCTTTGTTTATAAAACCATATGGCCAGATTGCCTTGTTTGTCGTAAATCTTTGCCCTCATAAAGGCTTTATAAAGTAGGACAAACACTCCTCGGCTACTGGCCGAGGAGGTGGAAGCCGATGGTCGGTCAACAAAGTTTTGTACAATGCGGATCCAAGCATTAATGACGTAAAGTACTTGGACACATAGTCATTACACATAATTTCTGATTTTACTATGGATATCGATCCTTAATTCGGCCACCCGTGCCCGCATTAAGGCTCGGGGGCTACTGGGCTTCGGGCTTATTATTTACAAATATTAAAGGGGCACATCGATCCCCTGATCTGGTGTTGCCACCCGACCAGTGTCTCGGGGGCTACTACATTGCCTGTCCAATGCATAAAATTTTAAGTGCAATATAGTTTCCGAGGAGATTTTGATCCTCAGGTTGGTCGGCCGCACCCAGCCTGAGTCTCGAGGACTCTGCACACCGCTTTTTGTGTCCCGAAGTATTCTGCTGAGCTAGGAGTTGATCCTCAGACCAATTTTGCAAATCAACCTGAGTCTCAGCGGCTACTGGGATCAGCGGTCCTATGTCATCCTTCAGGTGCATCTCGGGTTTTAGACCGATACACACCTTGAGGGCTACTGGCTATATATCTCGGCAGAGAATAAATTGCACCAATCAAAAATATTGACAAAAAATCGGCCCACAATCGGGGTGGTGCACCACCTTGGAAGCAGTCCGGCATAAAGCTCGGGCGCTAGTGGCTGGTTCCATAGAGGGCATTTCTGGCATTAAGCTCGGCTAAACTCCTTCAACTTTTTTGAACCAAGGTGATTTATGACACCTTGGATATAGTCTGGCGTTGGAGCTCGGATACAGTCCGGCGTTGGAGCTTGGACATAGTTCGGCGTTGGAGCTTGGACATAGTCCGGCGTTGGAGCTTGGACATAGTCCGACGTTGGAGCTCGGATACATTCCAACGTTGGAGCTCGGAAGCGGTCCGTCATTAGTGCTCGGCTGCAAAAGATACCTCGAATGCAGTCCGGCGTTAGAGCTCGGACGCAAGAGGACACTGCCTCCTGGGAACAACTTCAAACCCGAGGTGTGGCATAAAAATAACAAGGCATTGATAAAGGCCGGAAACTTAAAGGGGCTCCTCGGATACCCGACGTGTAAACTCGTCGAATGCATTTCGGCGATCCTCAAGATCAAAGATGAGAAGATTTGTTGAACCAGTTTTCAAGACCGACAACCGAAGATGAAGAACAGTTCGGAAGAATCGAGGAGCATCCCTAACTTGAAGACCGGTTCAGGGGGCTACTGACGGTGTCCTGGACTAGGGGGTACTCACCATGTCGTCTCCCGATCTGTTAGATTGGGCCGAGGACCCCCATGGCCGTATACTCATGGGCCAGTTTGGATAGCTGCCGCATACATGGAAGATTCCACAAGACTTGGTGATCAAGACAAGGACTCCTCCCCACTGGCGTATTTGGCTAGGACTCTTGTTATCCTAGGCCTCTGGTGCATTATATAAACCGAGGCCAGGCTAGTCGATAGATCATATACAACAATCATACCATAGGCTAGCTTCTAGGGTTTTAGCCTCCACGATCTCGTGGTAGATCAACTCTTGTAATACTCATATCATCAATATCAATCAAGCAGGACGTAGGGTATTACCTCCATCAAGAGGGCCCGAACCTGGGTAAACATCGTGTCCCCTGCCTCCTATTACCATCGATCCTAGACGCATAGTTCGGGACCCCCTACCCGAGATCCGCCGGTTTTGACACCGACAAGAAGCAACTGGCTAATTCAAAGCTCACATGTAAAGGAATTTGATTTCCAAATCAAAGGATCAGAAGTAAACGCTCTGATTAAGGATGGATAAGTTGAGTGAGCATAGGGGTAAAATCGACAACAATTTGATTGGTCGAGATTCAGCCCATGTTTAAAATGACGTCTGAGTCGAAAGGATGAATTCTAGGATCTGGTTGAGGATTTGCGAGCATTCGCAACATTTTGAATCAACGGACTCAAAATCATAATGGCAAGGGATGCCAATATGATTACGAGACTTATGGGATTATCCATAATGCAAGCAAGAATTTCAAGAGCAAAAGGCTGCTAAGGATTTTCGGAAGGTCAAATAGTATTTCGAAGACTTTGGTGAAACACATGAACAACTGGGGAGAAACAAATCCTTGGTGTGTGTGAGGATTAATTTATAGGTGTATCTAGGTGACAAGGAACTGCAAGGCAGTAGGCACAAGGATTCTCAGAACAACAACGAGTATTTCGGGGTATCTTGTAATAACAAGAGCAACTGGGGACTAAGGTAAGAATGGCAAGTGCTATTGGGGAACGTTGCAGAAAACAAAAATTTTCCCTACGTTTCACCAAGATCAATCTATGGAGTCAACTAGCAACGAGAGGAGAGTGCATCTACATACCCTTGTAGATCGCGTGCGGAAGCGTTCAAGAGAACGGGGATGATGGAGTCGTACTCGCCGTGATCCAAATCACCGATGACCAAGTGCCGAACGGACGGCACCTCCGCGTTCAACACACGTACGGAGCGGAGACGTCTCCTCCTTCTTGATCCAGCAAGGAGGAAGGAGAGGTTGATGAAGATCCAGCAGCACGACGGCGTGGTGGTGGATGCAGCAGTGATCGCAGCAGGGCTTCGCCGAGCTTCTGCGAGAGGGAGAGGTGTAGCAGGGAAGAGGGAGGCGCCAAGGCTTGAGGTGTGGCTGCCCTCCCTCCCCCCTTTATATAGGCCCCCTAGGGGGGTGCGTCGGCTTACCCCCAAGGCAAGTGGGGCGCCCCCTCCCCTAGGGTTCCCAACCCTAGGCGCATGGGGGGGGCAAAGGGGGGGCGCACCAGCCCACTATGGGCTGGTTCCCCTCCCCACTTCAGCCCATGGGGCCCTCCGGGATGGGTGGCCCCACCCGGTGGACCCCCGGGACCCATCCGGTGATCCCGGTACAATACCGGTGACCTCGAAACTTTCCCGATGGCTGAAACTACACTTCCTATATATAATTCGTCACCTCCGGACAATTCCGGAACTCCTCATGACATCCAGGATCTCATCCGGGACTTCGAACAACTTTCGGATTACTGCATACTCATATCTATACAACCCTAGCGTCACCGAACCTTAAGTGTGTAGACCCTATGGGTACGGGAGACAAGCAGACATGACCGGGACGACTCTCTGGTCAATAACCAACAGCGGGATCTGGATACCCATGTTGTCTCCCACATGCTCCTCGATGATCTCATCGGATGAACCACGATGTCGAGGACCTAATCAATCCCGTACTCAATTCCCTTTGTCAATCGGTACGTTACTTGCCCGAGACTCGATCGTCGGTATCCCAATACCTTGTTCAGTCTCGTTACCGGCAAGTCACTTTACTCGTACCGTAATGCATGATCCCATGATCAACCACTTGATCACATTGAGCTCATTATGATGATGCATTACCGAGTGGGCCCAGAGATACCTCTCCGTCATACGAAGTGACAAATCCCAGTCTCGATTCGTGCCAACCCAACAGACACTTTCGGAGATACCTGTAATGTACCTTTATAGTCACCTAGTTACGTTGTGACGTTTGGCACACCCAAGGCACTCCTACGGTATCCGGGACTTGCACAATCTCATGGTCTAAGGAAATGATACTTGACATCCAGAAAAGCTACAACAAACGAACTACACGATCTTTGTGCTATGCTTAGGTTTGGGTCTTGTCCATCACATCATTCTCCTAATGATGTGATCCCGTTATCAATGACATCCCCATGTCCATAGCCATGAAACCATGACTATTTGTTGATCAACGAGCTAGTCAACTAGAGGCTCACTAGGGACACATTGTGGTCTATGTATTCACACATGTATTACGATTTTCGGATAATACAATTATAGCATGAATAATAGACAATTATCATGAACAAGGAAATATAATAATCATTTTATTATTGCCTCTAGGGATATTTCCAACAGTCTCCCACTTGCACTAGAGTCAATCATCTAGTTACATTGTGATGAATCGAACACCCATGGAATTCTGGTGTTGATCATGTTTCGCTCTAGGGAGAGGTTTAGTCAACGGATCTGCTACATTCAGGTCTGCATGTACTTTACAAATCTCTATGCCTCCATTTTGAACACTTTCACGAATGGAGTTGAAGCGAAGCTTGATATGCCTGGTCTTCCTGTGAAACCTGGGCTCCTTGGCAAGGGCAATAGCTCCAGTGTTGTCACAGAAGAGAGTCATCGGGCCCGACGCATTGGGTATGACTCCTAGGTCGGTAATGAACTCCTTCACCCAGACTGCTTCGTGTGCTGCCTCCGAGGCTGCCATGTACTCCGCTTCACATGTAGATCCCGCCACAACGCTTTGCTTGCAACTGCACCAGCTTACTGCCCCACCATTCAAAATATACACGTATCCGGTTTGTGACTTAGAGTCATCCAGATCTGTGTCGAAGCTAGCATCGACGTAACCCTTTACGACGAGCTCTTCATCACCTCCATAAACGAGAAACGTTTCCTTAGTCCTTTTCAGGTACTTCAGGATATTTTTGACCGCTGTCCAGTGTTCCATGCCGGGATTACTTTGGTACCTTCCTACCAAACTCACGGCAAGGTTTACATCAGGTCTGGTACACAGCATAGCATACATGATAGACCCTATGGCCGAGGCATAGGGGACGACACATCTTTTCTCTATCTTCTACCATGGTCGGGCATTGAGCCAAGCTCAATCTCGTACCTTGCAATACAGGCAAGAACCCCTTCTTTGACTGATCCATTTTGAACTTCTTCAAAATCTTGTCAAGGTACGTACTCTGTGAAAGACCAATGAGGCGTCTCGATCTATCTCTATAGATTTTGATGCCTAATATATAAGCAGCTTCTCCAAGGTCCTTCATTGAAAAACACTTGTTCAATTAGGCCTTTATGCTTTCCAAGAATTCTATATCATTTCCCATCAACAATATGTCATCCACATACAATATGAGAAAAGCTACAGAGCTCCCACTCACTTTCTTGTAAATGCAGGCTTCTCCATAAGTCTGTATAAACCCAAACGCTTTGATCATCTCATCAAAGCGAATGTTCCAACTCCGAGATGCTTGCACCAGCCCATAAATCGAGCGTTAGAGCTTGCACACCTTGTCAGCATTCTTAGGATCGACAAAACCTTCTGGCTGCATCATATACAATTCTTCCTTAAGGAAACCATTAAGGAATGCCGTTTTGACGTCCATTTGCCATATCTCATAATCATAGAATGCGGCAATTGCTAACATGATTCGGACGGACTTCAGCTTCGCTACGGGTGAGAAAGTCTCATCGTAGTCAACCCCTTGAACTTGTCGATAACCCTTAGTGACAAGCCGAGCTTTATAGATGGTCACATTACCATCCGCGTCTGTCTTCTTCTTAAAGATCCATTTATTTTCTATGGCTCGCCGATCAACGGGCAAGTCAGTCAAAGTCCATACTTCGTTTTCATACGTGGATCCTATCTCGGATTTCATGGCTTCCAGCCATTTGTCGGAATCCGGGCCCGCCATCGCTTCTTCATAGTTCGAAGGTTCATCGTTGTCTAACAACATGATTTCCAAGACAGGGTTGCCGTACCACTCTGGTGCGGAACGTGTCCTTGTGGACCTACGAAGTTCAGTAGCAACTTGATCTGAAGTTTCATGATCATCATCATCAACTTCCTCTCTAGTCAGTGCAGGCACCTTAGGAACATTTTCTTGAGCTGCGCCACTTACCGGTTCAAGGGGTAATACTTCATCAAGTTCTACCCTCCTCCCACTTATTTCTTTCGAGAGAAACTCCTTCTCTAGAAAGGACCCATTCTTGGCAACAAAGATCTTGCCTTCGGATCTGAGGTAGAAGGTATACCCAACAGTTTCTTTAGGGTATCCTATGAAGACGCATTTTTATGACTTGGGTTCGAGCTTTTCAGGTTGAAGTTTCTTGACATAAGCATCGCATCCCCAAACTTTTAGAAACGACAGCTTAGGTTTCTTCCCAAACCATAATTCATACGGTGTCGTCTCAATGGATTTTGACGGAGCCCTATTTAAAGTGAATGCAGCAGCCTCTAAAGCATAGCCCCAAAAAGATAGCGGTAAATCGGTAAGAGGCATCATAGATCGCACCATATCTAATAGAGTGCGATTACGACGTTCGGATACACCATTACGCTGAGGTGTTCCAGGCGGCGTGAGTTGTGAAACTATTCCACATTTTCTTAAGTGTGTGCCAAATTCGTGACTCAAGTATTCTCCCCCACGATCTGATCGCAAGAACTTGATTTTCCTGTCACATTGATTCTCAACCTCACTCTGAAATTCCTTGAACTTTTCAAAGGTCTCAGACTTGTGTTTCATTAAGTAGACATACCAATATCTACTCAAGTCATCAGTGAGGGTGAGAACATAACGATAGCCACCGCGAGCCTCAACACTCATTGGACCGCACACATCAGTATGTATGATTTCCAATAAGTTGGTTGCTCGCTCCATTGTTCCTGAGAACGGCGTCTTGGTCATTTTACCCATGAGGCATGGTTCACACGTGTCAAATGATTCGTAATCAAGAGACTCTAAAAGTCCATCTGCATGGAGCTTCTTCATGCGTTTGACACCTATGTGACCAAGGCGGCAGTGCCACAAGTATGTGGGACTATCATTATCAACCTTACATCTTTTGGTATTCACACTATGAATATGTGTAGCATTATGCTCGAGATTCATTAAGAATAAACCATTCACCATCGGAGCATGACCATAAAACATATCTCTCATATAAATAGAACAACCATTATTCTCGGATTTAAATGAGTAGCCATCTCGTATTAAATGAGATCCTGATACAATGTTCATGCTCAACGCTGGCACTAAATAACAATTATTGAGGTTTAAAACTAATCCTGTAGGTAAATGTAGAGGTAGCGTGCCGATGGCGATCACATCGACCTTGGAACCATTCCCGACGCGCATCGTCACCTCGTCCTTCGCCAGTCTCTGCTTATTCCGCAGCTCCTGCTTTGAGTTACAAATGTGAGCAACCGCACCGGTATCAAATACCCAGGAGCTACTACGAGTACTGGTAAGGTACACATCAATTACATGTATATCACATATACCTTTTGTGATGCCGGCCTTCTTGTCCGCTAAGTATTTGGGGCAGTTCCGCTTCCAGTGACCACTTCCCTTGCAATAAAAGCAGTCAGTCTCGGGCTTGGGTCCATTCTTTGGCTTCTTCCCGGTAGCTTGCTTACCGGGCGCGGCAACTCCCTTGCCGTCCTTCTTGAAGTTCTTCTTACCCTTGCCTTTCTTGAACTTAGTGGTTTTATTCACCATCAACACTTGATGTTCCTTTTTTACTTCTACCTCTGCTGATTTCAGCATTGCAAATACTTCAGGAATGGTCTTTTCCATCCCCTGCATATTGAAGTTCATCACAAAGCTCTTGTAGCTTGGTAGAAGCGACTGAAGGATTCTGTCAATGACCGCGTCATCCGGGAGATTAACTCCTAGCTGAGTCAAGCGGTTATGCAACCCAGACATTTTGAGTATGTGCTCACTGACAGAACTATTTTCCTCCATCTTACAGCTGAAGAACTTGTCGGAGACTTCATATCTCTCGACCCGGGCATGAGCTTGGAAAACCATTTTCAGCTCTTCGAACATCTCATATGCTCCGTGTCGCTCAAAATGCTTTTGGAGCCCCGGTTCTAAGCTGTAAAGCATGCCGCACTGAACGAGGGAGTAATCATCAGCACGTGTCTGCCAAGCATTCATAACGTCTTGGTTCTGTGGGACGGGTGCGTCACCTAGCGGTGCTTCTAGGACATAATCTTTCTTGGCAGCTATGAGGATGATCCTCAGGTTCCGGACCCAGTCCGTATAGTTGCTGCCATCGTCTTTCAGCTTGGTTTTCTCTAGGAACGCGTTGAAGTTGAGGACAACGTTGGCCATTTGATCTACAAGACATATTGTAAAGATTTTAGACTAAGTTCATGATAATTAAGTTCATCTAATCAAATTATTCAATGAACTCCCACTTAGATAGACATCCCTCCAGTCATCTAAGTATAACATGATCCGAGTTGACTAGGCCATGTCTGATCATCACGTGAGACGGACTAGTCAACATCGGTGAACATCTTCATGTTGATCATATCTTCTATACGACTCATGCTCGACCTTTCGGTCTTCTGTGTTCCGAGGCCATGTCTGTACATGCTAGGCTCGTCAAGTCAACCTAAGTGTATTGCGTGTGTAAATCTGTCTTACACCCGTTGTATGTGAACGTTGGAATCTATCACACCCGATCATCACGTGGTGCTTCGAAACAACGAACTGTCGCAATGGTGCACAGTTAGGGGGAACACTTTGTTGAAATTATTATGAGGGATCATCTTATTTACTACCGTCGTTCTAAGTAAACAAGATGCAAAAACATGATAAACATCACATGCAATCAAATAATAGTGACATGATATGGCCAATATCATATAGCTTCTTTGATCTCCATCTTGGGGCTCCATGATCATCTTGTCACCGGCATGACACCATGATCTCCATCATCGTGTCTTCTTGAAGTTGTCTCATCATCTATTACTTCTACTATTGTGGCTAACGCTTTAGCAATAAAGTAAAGTAATTACATGACGTTTATGTTGACACGCAGGTCATAAATAAATAAAGACAACTCCTATGGCTCCTGCCGGTTGTCATACTCATCGACATGCAAGTCGTGATTCCTATTACAAGAACATGATCAATCTCATACATCACATATATCATTCATCATTCATCACAACCTTTGGCCATATCACATCACAAAACACTTGCTGCAAAAACAAGTTAGACGTCCTCTAATTGTTGTTGCAAGTTTTTACGTGGCTGCTATAGGTTTCTAGCAAGAACGTTTCTTACCTACGCCAAAACCACAACGTGAATTGCCAATTTCTATTTACCCTTCATAAGGACCCTGTTCATCGAATCCGATCTGACTAAAGTGGGAGAGACAGACACCCGCCAGCCACCTTATGCAACTAGTGCATGTCAGTCGGTGGAACCGGTCTCACGTAAGCGTACGTGTAAGGTTGGTCCGGGCCGCTTCATCCCAAGATGCCGCCGAATCAAGATAAGACTAGTAACGGCAAGCAAATTGACAATATCAACGCCCACAACTACTTTGTGTTCTACTCGTGCATAGTAACTACGCATAGACCTAGCTCATGATGCCACTGTTGGGGAACGTTGCAGAAAACAAAAATTTTCCCTATGTTTCACTGAGATCAATCTATGGAGTCAACTAGCAACGAGAGGAGAGTGCATCTACATACCCTTGTAGATCGCGTGCAGAAGCGTTCAAGAGAACGGGGATGATGGAGTCGTACTCGCCGTGATCCAAATCACCGATGACCAAGTGCCGAACGGACAACACCTCCGCGTTCAACACACGTATGGAGCGGATGACGTCTCCTCCTTCTTGATCCAGCAAGGGGGAAGGAGAGGTTGATGAAGATCCAGCAGCACGACGGTGTGGTGGTGGATGCAGCAGTGATCGCAGCAGGGCTTCGCCGAGCTTCTGCGAGAGGGAGAGGTGTAGCAGGGGAGAGGGAGGCGCCAAGGCTTGAGGTGTGGCTGCCCCCCTCCCCCCTTTATATAGGCCCCCTAGGGGGGTGCGCCGGCCCTAGGAGATGGGATCTCCTAGGGGGGCCGGCGGCCAAGGGGTGGAGTACCCCCCAAGGCAAGTGGGGCGCCCCCTCCCCTAGGGTTCCCAACCCTAGGCGCATGGGGGGGGCAAAGGGGGGGGGTGCACCAGCCCACTATGGTCTGGTTCCCCTCCCCACTTCAGCCCATGGGGCCCTCCGGGATGGGTGGCCCCACCCGGTGGACCCCCGGGACCCATCCGGTGATCCCGGTACAATACCGGTGACCTCGAAACTTTCCCGATGGCTGAAACTACACTTCCTATATATAATTCGTCACCTCCGGACAATTCCGGAACTCCTCATGACATCCAGGATCTCATCCGGGACTTCGAACAACTTTCGGATTACTGCATACTCATATCTATACAACCCTAGCGTCACCGAACCTTAAGTGTGTAGACCCTACGGGTTCGGGAGACAAGCAGACATGACCGAGACGACTCTCTGGTCAATAACCAACAATGGGATCTGGATACCCATGTTGGCTCCCACATGCTCCTCGATGATCTCATCGGATGAACCACGATGTCGAGGACCTAATCAATCCCATACTCAATTCCCTTTGTCAATCGGTACGTTACTTGCCCGAGACTCGATCGTCGGTATCCCAATACCTTGTTCAGTCTCGTTGCCGGCAAGTCACTTTACTCGTACCGTAATGCATGATCCCATGATCAACCACTTGATCACATTGAGCTCATTATGATGATGCATTACCGAGTGGGCCCAGAGATACCTCTCCGTCATACGGAGTGACAAATCCCAGTCTTGATTCGTGCCAACCCAACAGACACTTTCGGAGATACCTGTAATGTACCTTTATAGTCACCCAGTTACGTTGTGACGTTTGGCACACCCAAGGCACTCCTACGGTATCCGGGACTTGCACAATCTCATGGTCTAAGGAAATGATACTTGACATCCAGAAAAGCTACAGCAAACGAACTACACGATCTTTGTGCTATGCTTAGGTTTGGGTCTTGTCCATCACATCATTCTCCTAATGATGTGATCCCGTTATCAATGACATCCCCATGTCCATAGACAGGAAACCATGACTATTTGTTGATCAACGAGCTAGTCAACTAGAGGCTCACTAGGGACACATTGTGGTCTATGTATTCACACATGTATTACGATTTTCGGATAATACAATTATAGCATGAATAATAGACAATTATCATGAACAAGGAAATATAATAATCATTTTATTATTGCCTCTAGGGCATATTTCCAACAAGTGCATGCAGTTATCTATAGGGTTTGACGGTGGAAGGGAATTGCAAACACAATGAGCACAAGCTCTCGGGATAACATCAGAGAGTATCTTCTGAATCTACTGGTGCAGCAGGCGATCATCTGTAATAAGGGGCTCTCCGGAAGGAAGTAATTACGAGAACCTAGAGTTAGAGTTAGCAAATTCGTTTAACCCGAGTAGAAGAGAGTTCAGAGTCCCAGAGTAAAGATCGAGGAGTAAAAGATCCTAATACCACCCAAATGGCGACGTGGGCCCGTAAGGCACACAACCATGTTAGTAAAAGTTTTGTAATGTCTAGACTCGACTTCGGCCAAGGAGTGTGGAAGGGGGATTCCTACAGGAAGTTGGCTCTGATACCAACTTGTGACGCCCCCGATTCAATCATACACTAATCATACGTGCAAACGTGTACGATCAAGATCAGGGACTCACGGGAAGATATCACAACACAACTCTACAAATAAAATAAGTCATACAAGCATCATATTACAAGCCAGGGGCCTCGAGGGCTCGAATACAAGAGCTCGATCATAGACGAGTCAGCGGAAGCAACAATATCTGAGTACAGACATAAGTTAAACAAGTTTGCCTTAAGAAGGCTAGCACAAACTTGGATACAGATCGAAAGAGGCGCAGGCCTCCTGCCTGGGATCCTCCTAAACTACTCCTGGTCGTCGTCAGCGGGCTTAGTAGTAGGCACCTCCCGAGTAGTAGTAGTCGTCATCGACAGTGGCGTCTGGCTCCTGGGCTCCATCGTCTGGTCGCAGCAATCGGGTATAGAAAGGGGGAAAAGGGGGAGCAAAGAAACCATGAGTACTCATCCAAAGTACTCGCAAGCAAGGAGCTACACTACATATGTATGCATTGGTATCAAATGGAATAAGGGTATCATACGTGGACTGAACTGCAGAATGCCAGAATAAGAGGGGGATAGCTAGTCCCGTCGAAGACTACACTTCTGGTAACCTCCATCTTGCAGCAGAAGAAGAGAGTAGATGGTAAGTTCACCAAGTAGCATCGCATAGCATAATCCTAACCGATGATCCTCCCCTCGTCGCCCTGTTGTATCTGGCACTTGGAAGGGTGTGTTTTAATAAGTATCCGGTTCTAGTTGTCATAAGGTCAAGGTACAACTCCAAGTCGTCCCGTTACTGAAGATCACGGCTATTCGAATAGATTAACTTCCCTGCAGGGGTGCACCACATTTCCCAACACGCTCGATCCCCTTTGGCCGGACACACTTTCCTAGGTCATGCCCGGCCTCGGAAGATCAACACGTCGCAGCCCTACCTAGGCACAACAGAGAGGTCAGCACGCCGGTCTAAATCCTATGGCGTAGGGGTCTGGGCCCATCGCCCATTGCACACCTGCACGTTGCGAGGGCGGCCGGAAGCAGAACTAGCCCCCTTAATACAAGAGTAGGCTTACGGTCCAATCCGGCGCGCGCCGTTCAGTCGCTGACGTCACGAAGGCTTCGGCTGATACCACGACGTCGAGTGCCCATAACTGTTCCCGCGTAGTTGGTTAGTGCGTATAGGCCGGTGGCTAGACTCAGATCAAATACCAAGATCTCGTTAAGCGTGTTATTTTGACATAACCATAGATGCCGACCAGGGCCAGGCCCACCTCTCTCCTAGGTGGTCTCAACCTGCCCTGTCGCTCCACCTCAAAGTAACAGTCGGGGGCCGTCGGGAACTCAGGCCCACCACTACCTGGATGGAGCCACCTGCCCCTTCAGCCCCCACATCAGAATCACTTGCGGGTACTCAACGAGCCAACCCGACTTTGGTCACCACCTGTATAGTATGTATATATGTATAAGTATATACCCGTGATCACCTCCGACGTGATCACGACCCGATAGTATAGCATGGCAGACTGCCAAGAATGTCGGGCCACTGATGATAATCTAGCATCCTATACTATGCATTTAGGATTGCGGGTAAGGTATCAACAGTTGTAGCAACAATGACAGGCTATGCATCAGAGTAGGATTAATGGAAAGCAGCAACATGCTACACTACTCTAATGCAAGCAGTCGAGAGAAGAGTATGCGATATTTGGTGATCATGGGGGGCTTGCCTGGTTACTCTGGCAAGAGAGAGAGGTCGTCAACACCGTAGTCGTACTGGGTAGCAGCGGCGTCGGTCTCGGTGTCTAGCGATAGAAGAGGGGGGGAAGAAACAATAAATATTAAGCAAACGGATGCATAGCGATGCATGACATGACAAGTAGCAGTGCTAGGGGTGTCCTAACGCGGTAAGAGGTGGTATCGGTGAAGGGGGGAAACATTCGGGAAAATATCCCTGGTGTTTCGCGTTTTCGGACAAACGAACCGGAGGGGGAAAGTTGCGTGTTCTCTATGCTAGGGATGCGTGGCGGACAAACGGGCTGCGTATCCGGATTCGTCTCGTTGTTCTGAGCAACTTTCATGTACAAAGTTTTTTCATCCAAGCAACGGTTTATTTTATATTAATTTTAAAAGAATAAAATCATTTTTAGGATTTATTTAATCATTTTAATTCAACATTATCCAGAATAGTGTTTGCTGACATCATCATGACGTGAGCATGACGTCAGCAGTTGACCTGGTCAACCTGACAGGTGGGTCCCGTTCGTCATTGACTGTTTAGTCTAATTACGGTTTAATTAACTTAACTAGTTTGATTAGATTAATTAAACATGATTAATTTACTTACTTACTTAATTAATTTAATTTTTATTTATTTATTTATATTTTTTAATTCTCTTATTTTTTTTCATTTTCGTTCTGGGGCTAGGCCCCACATGTCATTGGCCCATAGGGCCAAATGGGCGCAGGCGAATGGGCGCTGCCCGATCGGGCGCACGCCCGAGGGGCGCTGGGCACACACGGCGTACGCCGGCACCGGCGGCCAGGGGAGGCAACAGAGGGATGGCCGCGGCGGGGCACTGGCGGCCAGGGCTGTGCGCGGTGGGCGAGGTCGGCGAGGCTAACGCATGGGCGCATGCCCGGGAGGGCAGCAGTGGGGCGCGCCGCAGCGGAGGGTGATGCGATGATGGGCGCGAGGAGCGGGACGGCGCGGACGGACCGGTGGCGAGGTGCGGGCGCGTGTGGGAGCGGTCGGCGTGGCGCGGAGTAGAGAGAGGGAGGAAACGGCGCGGGAAGGCGCGGGGTGTGCAAGGGGGGGGGGCAGGCCACGATAGTTAGAGGAGGCGCAGGCGGGTGCGGTGCACGGCCCAGCGCAGTCGTGCGCAGAGAGCATGGTCGGGGCCTATGGCGAGCGAAAGGGAAAGAGGAGACCGGGGCTCACCGAGCCCTGTAGTTGAGCGAGGTGTGCTCGGGGAGGAGTCGGGGTCGAAGGCGACGCAGGGGAGGACGACAGTGCTGGCGGTCCGGCGAGGTGGCCTCCGGCGAGGCGACGTGGTTCTGGCGACGGGGTCGGGGCGACCACAGATGGAGCGTACGTGGAGCTCGGGGAAGTCGACGTGATGCACGAGGGAGAGTAAGGAGGCCGGGAGGTGCGGCGCCGGCGAGGTGGCGTCACGAAGGGGGAGGGAGGCGCGATGGGGCAGCAACGTGGTCATTTCCCCCGATCTGAATCGGGGGGGGGGGGGAGACAGAGGGAGGAGAGGGGATCGTGTGTGTGGGGGGGAGTGGGTGACGTGGGCTAGGGTTCAGTTGCCTGGGGGGTTATGGGGGAGTGAGGGCGTGATACGTCTCCAACATATCTGTAATTTTTGATTGCTCCATGCTATATTATCTACTATTTTGGACATTATTGGGCTTTATTATCCACTTTTATATTATATTTGGGACTAACCTATTAACCGGAGGCCCAACCCAGAATTGCTGTTTTTTTGCCTGTTTTAGGGTTTCGAAAAAAAAGGAATATCAAACGGAGTCCAAATGGAATGAAACCTTCGGAAACGTGATTTTCTCATCAGATAAGATCCAGGAGACTTGGACCCTCCGTCAAGAAAGCCACGAGGCGGTCACGAGGGTGGAGGGCGCGCCCCCTGCCTCGTGGGCCCCTCGAAGCTTCACCGACGTACTTCTTCCTCCTATATATATATCCACGTACCCCCAAACGATCAGATACGGAGCCAAAAACCTAATTCCATCGCTGCAACTTTCTGTATCCATGAGATCCCATCTTGGGGCCTGTTCCGGAGCTCCGCCGGAGGGGGCATCGATCACAGAGGGCTTCTACATCATCATCCAAGCCCCTCCGATGAAGTGTGAGTAGCTTACTTCAGACCTACGGGTCCATAGCTAGTAGCTAGATGGCTTCTTCTCTCTTTTTGGACTCAATACAATGTTCTCCCCTTCTCTTGTGGAGATCTATTCGATATAATCTTCTTTTTGCGGTGTGTTTGTTGAGACCGATGAATTGTGGGTTTATGATCCAGTCTATCTATGAATAATATTTGAATCTTCTCTGAATTCTTTTATGTATGATTGGTTATCTTTGCAAGTCTCTTTGAATTATCAGTTTGGTTTGGCCTACTAGATTGGTTGTTCTGGCCATGGGAGAAGTGCTTAGCTTTGGGTTCGATCTTGCGGTGTCCTTTCCAAGTGACAGAAGGGGCAGCAAGGCACGTATTGTATCGTTGCCATCGAGGATAACAAGATGGGGTTTTATCATATTGCATGAAACTATCCCTCTACATCATGTCATCTTGCTTAAGGCATTACTCTGTTTTTAACTTAATACTCTAGATGCATGCTGGATAGCGGCCGATGAGTGGAGTAATAGTAGTAGATGCAGAATCGTTTCGGTCTACTTGTCTTGGACGTGATGCCTATATACATGATCATACCTAGATATTCTCATAACTATGCTCAATTCTGTCAATTGCTCAACAGTAATTTGTTCACCCATTGTAGAATACTTATGCTCTTGAGAGAGGCCACTAGTGAAACCTATGGTCCCCGGGTCTCTTTCTCATCATATCAATCTCCATCACTTTATTATTGCTTTGCTTTTACTTTTTACTTTGCATCTCTATACCAAAAATACCAAAAATATTATTTATCATCTCTATCAGATCTCACTTTCATAAGTGACCGTGAAGGGATTGACAACCCCTAAGTGCGTTGGTTGCGTTGAGATATTGTTTTTGTGTAGGTACGAGGGACTCGAGCGTAGCCTCCTACTGGATTGATACCTTGGTTCTCAAAACTGAGGGAAATACTTATGCTACTTTGCTGCATCATCCTCTCCTCTTCGGGGAAATCCAACGCAGTGCTCAAGAGGTAGCAAGAAGAATTTCTGGCGCCGTTGCCGGGGAGTCTGCGCAAAAGTCAACATACCAAGTACCCATTACAATCCCTATCTCCTGCATTACATTATTTGCCATTTATCTCTCATTTTCCTCTCCCCCAAATTCACCCTTGCCGTTTTATTCGCCCTCTCTCTCTATCCTCCCTCTCTCTCTATTTGCCCGGTTGCTTTTTGTTTGCTTGTGTGTTAGTTTGCTTGTTTGTAGCGATGGCTCAAGATAATACTAAATTGTGTGACTTCACCAATACCAACAATAATGATTTCCTTAGCACTCCGATTGCTCCTCTTACCGATGCTGAATCTTGTGAAATTAATACTGCTTTGCTGAATCTTGTCATGAAAGATCCGTTCTCCGGCCTTCCTAGTGAAGATGCCGCTACCCATCTTAATAGCTTTGTTGATTTGTGTGACATGCAAAAGAAGAAATATGTCGATAATGATATTGTTAAATTGAAGCTATTTCCTTTTTCGCTTAGAGATCGTGCTAAAGCTTGGTTTTCATCTTTGCCTAAAAATAGTATTGATTCATGGAACAAGTGCAAAGATGCTTTTATCTCTAAGTATTTTCCTCCCGCTAAGATCATCTCTCTTAGAAACGATATTATGAATTTTAAACAACTTGATCATGAACATGTTGCACAAGCTTGGGAGAGAATGAAATTAATGATATGTAATTGCCCTACTCATGGTTTGAATTTGTGGATGATTATACAAAAAAAATTATGCCGGATTGAATTTTGCTTCTAGAAATCTTTTAGATTCGGCCGCGGGAGGCACTTTTATGGAAATCACTTTAGGAGAAGCTACTAAACTCCTAGATAATATTATGGTCAATTGTTCTCAAATGGCATACTGAAAGATCTACTAAAAAGGTGCATGCGATAGAAGAAATTAATGTTTTGAGTGGAAAGATGGATGAACTTATGAAATTATTTGCTAATGAGAGTGTTTCTTCTGATCTTAATGATATGCCCTTGTCTACTTTGATTGAAAATAATAATGAATCTATGGATGTGAATTTTGTTGGTAGGAACAATTTTGGTAACAACGCGTATAGAGGAAATTTCAATCCTAGGCCTTATCCTAGTAATCCCTCTAATAATTATGGTAATTCCTACAACAATTCTTATGGAAATTATAATAAGATGCCCTATGATTTTGAATCTAATATTAGAGAATTTATTTCTTCGCAAAAGAATTTTAATGCTATGATTGAAGAAAAATTGTTTAAGATTGATGATTTGGCTAGGAACATTGATAGAATTGCTCTTGATGTTGATTCTTTGAAACTTAGATCTATTCCACCTAAGCACGATATCAATGAGTCTCTTAAAGCCATGAGAATTTCCATTGACGAGTGCAAAGAAAGAACCACTAGGATGCGTGCTAAGAAAGATGCCTTTATAAAAGCGTGTTCTTCTAGTTCCTATGAAAATAATGATGAAGATCTAAAAGTTATTGATGTGTCCCCTATCAAATCTTTGTTTTGCAATATGAATCTTGATAATTATGGGACTGAATATGATCCACCTTTACCTAGAAGGCGTTCTAAGAATTTGAAATTTGTTGATCTTGATGCTAAATTTGATAAAAATGGGATTGAAGAAATTAAAACCCTAGATGTTGCTAAACCCACTATATTGGATTTCAAGGAATTTAATTATGAAAATTTCTCTTTAATTGATTGTATTTCCTTGTTGCAATCCGTGCTAAAATCTCCTCACGCTTATAGTCAAAATAAAGTGTTTACTAAACATATCGTTGATGCCTTGATGCAATCTTATGAAGAAAAATTTGAATTGGGAGTTTCTATACCTAGAAAACTTTATGATGAGTGGGAACCTACTATTAAAATTAAAATTATGAGTTTTATGCTTTGTGTGATTTGGGTGCTAGTGTCTCTAACTATTCCCAAAACTTTGTGTGATTTGCTAGATTTCCGTGATTTTGATGATTGCTCTCTAAACTTGCATCTTGCGGATTCCACTATTAAGAAACCTATGGGAAGAATTAATGATGTTCTTATTGTTGCGAATAGGAATTATGTGCCTGTAGATTTTATCGTTCTTGATATAGATTGCAATCCTTCTTGCCCTATTATTCTCGGTAGACCTTTTCTTAGAACGGTTGGTGCAATTATTGATATGAAGAAAGGGAATATTAGATTTCAATTTACATTAAAAAAGGGCATGAAACACTTCCCTATAAAGAAAATAAAATTACCATATGAATCTATCATGAGAGCCACTTATGGATTGCCTACCAAAGATGGCAATACCTGGATCTATTCTTGCTTGTTATGCCTAGCTAGGGGCGTTAAATGATAGCGCTTGTTGGGAGGCAATCCAATTTTATTTTTATTCCTTGCTTTTTGCTCCTGTTTAGTAATAAATAAATTATTTAGCCTCTGTTTTTGTTGTGTTTTTTTGTGTTTAATTAGTGTTTGTGCCAAGTAGAACCGTTGAGAAGACTTGGGGAAAGTCTTGTTGAACTTGCTGTAAAAAACAGAAACTTTAGCGCTCATGAGAACTGCTGTCATTTTTATTTTAAGAGTGCTATTTAGTTAATTATTTTTGCAGATTATTAATAGATAAATTTCTCACTTCCAGAAATTTATTTTATAATTTTTGGGGTTCCAGATCTTGCGCTAGCTACAGATTACTAAAGATTGTTCTGTTTTCGACAGATTCTGTTTTTCGTGTGTTGTTTGCTTATTTTGATGAATCTATGGCTAGTAAAATAGTTTATAATCCATAGAGAAGTTGTAATACAGTAGGTATAACACCCATGTAAATAAAGAATGATTTCATTACAGTACCTTGAAGTGGTCTTTTGTTTTCTTTCGCTAACGGAGCTCACGAGATTTCTACTTTAAGTTTTGTGTTGTGAAGTTTTCAAGTTTTGGGTAAAGATTTGATGGATTATGGAACAAGGAGTGGCAAGAGCCTAAGCTTGGGGGATGCCCATGGAACCCCCAAGATAATCTAGGGACACCTAAAAGCCAAATCTTCGGGATGCCCCGGAAGGCATCCCCTCTTTTTCGTCTACTTCTATCGGTAACTTTACTTGAAGCTATATTTTTATTCACCACATGATATGTGTTTTGCTTGGAGCATCTTTTATGATTTGAGTCTTTACTTATTAGTTTACCACAATCATCCTTGCTGTACACACCTTTTGAGAGAGCCATACATAATTTGGAATTTGATAGAATACTCTATATGCTTCACTTATATCTTTTGAGTTATATAATTTTGCTCTAGTGCTTCACTTATATCTTTTAGAGCACAGTGGTGGATTTGTTTTATAGAAACTATTGATCTCTCATGCTTCACTTAGATTATTTTGAGAGTCTTAATAGCATGGTAATTTGTTTAATAATAATATGCTTGGTATTCAAGATTTGTAAAACTTTCTTTTGAGTGCGTTGAATATTAAGAAAAAAATTGATGCTTGATAATTGTTTTGAGATATGAGGATGGTGATATTAGAGTCATGCTAGTTGAGTAGTTGTGAATTTGAGAAATGCTCGTGTTAAAGTTTGTGATTCCCATAGCATGCATGTATGGTGAACCATTATGTGATGAAGTCAGAGCATGATTTATTTATTGATTGTCTTCCTTATGAGTGGCGGTCGGGGACAAGCGATGGTCTTTTCCTACCAATCTATCCCCCTAGGAGCATGCGCGTAATACTTTGCTTTGATAACTTCTAGATTTTTGCAATAAGTATATGAGTTCTTTATGACTAATGTTGAGTCCATGGATTATACGCACTCTCACCCTTTCACCTTTGCTAGCCTCTCTAATACCGCGCACTTTTCGCCGATATCATACACCCACCAAATACCTTCCTTAAATCAGCCACCATACCTACCTATCATGGCATTTCCATAGCCATTTCGAGATATACTACCATGCAACTTTCCACCATTCCGTTCATTATGACACGCTCCATCATTGTCATATTGCTAGCATGATCATGAAGTTGACATCGTACTTGTGGCAAAGCTACCGTTCATAATTCTTTCATACATGTCACTCTTGATTCATTGCATATCCCGGTACACTGCCGGAGGCATTCATATAGAGTCATATTTTGTTCTAAGTATCGAGTTGTAATTGTTGAGTTGTAAGAAAAATAAAAGTGTGATGATCATCATTTTTAGAGCATTGTCCCAAGTGAGGAAAGGATGATGGAGACTATGATTCCCCCACAAGTCGGGATGAGACTCCGGACGAAAAAAAGAGGCCTAAAAAAAGAGAAGGCCCAAACAAAAAAAATGAGAGAAAAAGAGAGAAGGGACAATGTTACTATCCTTTTACCACACTTGTGCTTCAAAGTAGCACCATGATCTTCATGATAGAGAGTCTCTCATTATGTCACTTTCATATACTAGTGGGAATTTTTCATTATAAAACTTGGCTTGTATATTCCAATGATGGGCTTCCTCAAAATGCCCTAGGTCTTCGTGAGCAAGCGAGTTGGATGCACACCCACTTAGTTTCTTTTGAGCTTTCATATACTTATAGCTCTAGTGCATCCGTTGCATGGAAATCCCTACTCACTCACATTGATATCTATTGATGGGCATCTCCATAGCCCGTTGATACGCCTAGTTGATGTGACACTATCTTGTCCCTTTTTGTCTTCTCCACAACCACCATTCTATTCCACATATAGTGCTATATCCATGGCTCACGCTCATGTATTGCGTGAAGATCGAAAAAGTTTTGAAAATGTCAAAAGTATGAAACAATTGCTTGGCTTGTCATCGGGGTTGTGCATGATTTAAGTACTTTGTGTGGTGAAGATAGAGCATAGCCAGACTATATGATTTTGTAGGAATAGCTTTCTTTGGCCATGTTATTTTGAGAAGACATAATTGCTTTGTTAGTATGCTTGAAGTATTGTTATTTTTATGTCAACATGAACTTTTGTCTTGAATCTTTTGAATCTGAATATTCATACCACAATTAAGAAGATTTACATTGAAATTATGCCAAGTAGCACTCTGCATCAAAAATTCTGTTTTTATCATTTACCTACTCGAGGACGAGCAGGAATTAAGCTTGGGGATGCTTGATACGTGTGGCGCCCCCAATTCAATCGTACACTAATCATACACGCAAACGTGTACGATCAAGATCAGGGACTCACGGGAAGATATCACAACACAACTCTACAAATAAAATAAGTCATACAAGCATCATATTACAAGCCAGGGGCCTCGAAGGCTCGAATACAAGAGCTCGATCATAGACGAGTCAGCGGAAGCAACAATATCTGAGTACAGACATAAGTTAAACAAGTTTGCCTTAAGAAGGCTAGCACAAACTGGGATACAGATCGAAAGAGGCGCAGGCCTCCTGCCTGGGATCCTCCTAACTACTCCTGGTCGTCGTCAACGGGCAGCACGTAGTAGTAGGCACCTCCGGTGTAGTAGGAGTCGTCGTCGACGGTGGCGTCTGGCTCCTGGGCTCCAACATCTGGTTGCGACAACCAGGTAGAAGGGATAGAGGGAAAAGAAGGAGAAAGCAACCGTGAGTACTCATCCAAAGTACTGGCAAGCAAGGAGCTACACTACATATGTATGCATTGGTATCAATTGGAATAAGGCGATTATATGTGGACTGAACTGCAGAAAGCCGGAATAAGAGGGGGATAGCTAGTCCTTTCGAAGACTATGCTTCTGGCAGCCTCCGTCTTGCAGCATGTAGAAGAGAGTAGACTGAAGTCCTCCAAGTAGCATCGTATAGCATAATCCTAACCGATGATCCTCTCCTCGTCGCCCTGTGAGAGAGCGATCACCGATTGTATCTGGCACTTGGAAGGGTGTGTTTTATTAAGTATCTGGTTCTAGTTGTCATAAGGTTAAGGTACAACTCCAAGTCGTCCTGTTACCGAAGATCACGGCTATTCGAATAGATTAACTTCCCTGCAGGGGTGCACCACATAACCCAACACGCTCGATCCCATTTGGCCGGACACACTTTTCTGGGTCATGCCCGGCCTCGGAAGATCAACACGTCGCAGCCCTACTTAGGCACAACAGAGAGGTCAGCACGCCGGTCTAAATCCTATGGCGTAGGGGTCTGGGCCCATCGCCCTTTGCACACCTGCACGTTGTGAACCCGGCCGGAAGCAGACCTAGCCTAGTAGGTGTTCCAGTCCAATCCGGCGCGCGCCACTCAGTCACTGACGTCACGAAGGCTTCGGCTGATACCACGACGTCGAGTGCCCATAACTGTCCCCGCGTAGATGGTTAGTGCATATAGGCCAGTGGCCAGACTCAGATCAAATACCAAGATCTCGTTAAGCGTGTTATTTTGAAATAACCGCGAACGCCGACCAGGGCCAGGCCCACCTCTCTCCTAGGTGGTCTCAACCTGCCCTGTCGCTTTGCCACAAAGATCCACACAGAGGGCCGTTGGGACAAAGGTCCTTTCAGCCCCCAATCCGTGAATCACTCGCGGGTGCTCCACAAGCCGACCCGTCTTTAGTGACCACATGTATCATGTATAAAGTATATAGTATATACCCGTGATCACCTCCCGAGTGATCACGGCCCGATAATATAGCATGGCAGACGGACAAGAATGTATGGCCACTGATGATAAACTAGCATCCTATACTAAGCATTAGGATTGCAGGTAAAGGTAACAACAGTAGTAGCAAGGACAGGCTATGCATCAGGATAGGATGAACGGAAAGCAGTAACATGCTACACTACTCTAATGCAAGCAGTATAGAGAAGAGTAGGCGATATCTGGTGATCAAAGGGGGGGGGCTTGCCTGGTTGCTCTGGCAAGAGGGAGGGGTCGTCAACACCGTAGTCGTACTGGGTAGCAGCGGCATCGGTCTCGGTGTCTAGCGAGAGAAGAGGGGGAAGAAACAATAAATATAATGCAAACAAATGCATGACGATGCATGACATGACAAAGCGTGGTGCTAGGTGTGCCCTAACGCGGTACGAGGTGGTACCGGTGAAGGGGGAAAACATCCGGGAAAGTATCCCCGGTGTTTCGCGTTTTCGGGCAGAGTAGTCGGAGGGGAAAGTTACGAGTTCGATAGGTTAGGGAGGTGTGGCGGACGAACGGGCTGCGTATCCGGAATCGTCTCGTCGTTCTGAGCAACTTTCATGTTCAAAGTTTTTCGATCCGAGCTACGGTTTATTTTATATTATTTTCTGAAGTTTTAAGCATTTAGAATTAATTTTAATAAACTGGTCAATGGTCAACAATCAACAGAGTTGACTGGACAACAGGGTCAACAGACCCGCATGTCATTACCTCAAACACTAACTAATAGAATATCTAACTAATTAGATTAGCTAATATTAGTTAGACTAATTAACAAATAATTAACTTAATTAAAATACCTAATTAACTAATTAATTAATTAACATTATTATTTTTATTATCTTTTTTTAGTGACAGTAGTACTGGGCCACTGGACAATGTCCAGCCGGACACGTCCAGGGCAGCACCACACATGGCCGGACAATGTCCAGGCCACACCCTTTGGCGCGCCGGACATGTCCGGGCTGGGCGGGGCACGCACGCGGCCAGCGGCCATGGCCGAGCCGGCCGGTGCGGTAGCCGCTAGGGTGCCGAAGGGGGTGAAGGGGGGGCTGCTGGGCGGAGGCAGGCGAGGTGGCGGGGGGTCGGCCGGAGCAACGGGCGGCCGGGTGGCATGGCCGGCGACGTGTGGCCGTGCGGCGGTGGGCGAGGCCAGCAGGGGGGCAAGCGGTGCATGTGCGGGCGAGCGGGAGCGGGGCGCGGCTGCCGGTGGCCGTGGCCAGAGGGGACGACGCGGTGGCGCGGCCAGGGCGTGTTGCGCTCGGCCGGTGCGGTGGCCACGGACGGCATGGAGGGGCGCGACGACCGGGAGGAAAAGGGGCGAGCGGGGCAGCGGGCGGCTCACATGGGGACAGGAGAGGCGGTGAGGGAGGGAGCCGGGAGGCGGCCGGCGGCGGCGGGGTGGCCCGGCGACGGGGCAGGGCGCCGGTGGGGCGCCGTGTCGGGGAGGCGGCGGTGGAGCGCAGGATCGGGTCTCCTCCCGATCCAGAATGAAGAAGGGGGCTGGTTGAACAGTGGGCTGGTTTAAGGTTTGGGTGTGGTGGGCTAGGGTGGAGGTGGTGGCCATATAGGCCATAGGTAGTGGGCTGGCCAGCTGGGCCTCACGGCCCAGTTGGCCAGGGTGGGTTTTGTTTATTACATTTTTAGGTTTTTGTTTTATTTGCCAACTCAGATTTAATCCATTTAGGCATTTTCTAAAAATATGTTTGCTGCACAATAATTACCCTTGTAATATTTGGCAACCACCGAACATTTTTTTTCAACTTTTTAAAACTTTTGCTGTTTGCCTTTATTTTTAAATTTGAATTTTGAACTGGGTTTCGAACTACGCGGGTTTATCAACAGTAACCGAGGTGACGTGGCATCATTAGCGGAGAGTCACTGTAGCTTAATTATCCGGGCGTTACAATTCTCCTCCACTACAAGAAATCTCGTCCCGAGATTTAGGAGGTAGAAGGAAACAGTGCGGGGTATTCATCACGAAGACGATCCTCGTGTTCCCAGGTGGCTTCGTCTTCAGAGTGATTCGACCACTGGACCTTGAGGAACTTGATCGTCTTCTGACGTGTGCGGCATTCAGCTTGGTCGAGAATGCGGACCGGATGCTCTTTATAGGAGAGGTCCTGTTGCAATTCAAGAACTTCATGTTCCACTGCTCGGATTGGGTCCTTGAAGCAGCGTCGGAGTTGTGACACGTGGAACACATCGTGAACCTGAGAAAGGTTTGGCGGAAGCTCCAGTTGATATGCCACCTTTCCACGCCTTTCGAGAATAGTGAAAGGACCAATATAGCGGGGAGCTAGCTTTCCTTTGATCCCGAAGCGGTGTGCACCCTTCATTGGTGTAACTCGAAGATAAGCCTTTTCGCCAGGTTGATAGACCATGTCTTGGTGATGACGGTCATACTGACTTTTCTGACGTGACTGAGCAGTCTTGAGATTCTCGCGAATAATGTGAACTTGTTCTTCGGCCTGTTGGATAATATCCGGACCGAAGAGTGGACGTTCCCCAGTTTCTGACCAGTTCAGAGGGGTTCGACACTTTCGTCCATATAGCACTTCGAAGGGGGACATCTTCAGAGTAGCTTGATAGCTATTATTATAAGAGAACTCGGCATATGGAAGAGATTCCTCCCATTTCTTGCCGAATGAGATTACACAAGCTCGAAGCATGTCTTCGAAAACTTGGTTGACACGTTCAACCTGTCCTTGCGACTGAGGATGAAACGCAGTACTGAATGACAGATGAGTTCCCATAGCTTCTTGGAAACTCGCCCAAAACCTTGAAGTGAATAAGCTGCCACGGTCTGAACTGATAACCAGTGGGATACCGTGAAGTGAAACAATTCTGGCCATGTAGAGAGTAGCAAACTAACTAGCAGTGATTGTCTCCTTGACCGCCAGAAAATGGGCAACTTTGGAAAGTCGGTTAATGACGACAAGAATAGCATCATTACCTTTCTGCGATTTGGGAAATCCAGTGACGAAGTCCATTTCAACATGGTCCCACTTCCATTCAGGAATAGAGATAGGTTGCAGTGTTCCAGCAGGCTTTTGATGCTCTGCTTTGATACGGCGACAAACGTCACACTCAGCAACATAACGAGCAATGTCCTGCTTCATATTAGACCACCAAAATCTTTGACGAATATCCTGGTACATCTTTGTACTACCAGGATGGATGGACAGACGCATATCATGAGCTTCTTGCATAACCCTTTTAGTCTTATCCAGGTTTTTCTTTGAACATGGTACCACTAGGCGGCCTTTGAAATACAAGGCGCCATCGTCGGCGACAGTGAAGAATGAGGGCTTTCCTTCTACTAGATGGCGTTTAATCTTATGGACTTCAGAGTCATAACCTTGAATAGTCTTTATACCAGCTACGAGATCTGGTACGACAGCCATGGTATTTAGAGAACCCTTAGTAACAACAAGAAGATTCATCTTGCGGAACTCCGGGGGAGGGGGAGCGAGTGCTCCAGGAGGAACAATATGGAGGTTCAGCTTTCTAAATTCTTCGACAAGCGAGGGCTGAACTTTGTGAACCTGGAGGTGGTTGCAGTAAGACTTGCGGCTCAAGGCATCAGCCATTACATTAGCCTTGCCGGGGGTATAGGATATATCCACGTCAAAGTCTGCAACAGTCTCCATCCATCTCTGCTGGCGGAGGTTCAGATCTGGCTGAGTAAACAGATACTTCAGACTTTGGTGGTCGGTGAAGATCTCGCAACGATTACCGAGAAGGTAATGTCGCCACTGCTTCAGTGCATGAATGACAGCAGCAAGCTCGAGGTCGTGAACTGGGTAGTTTTCTTCGTGAGGGCGCAGTTGACGAGAGGCATAAGCAACCACTCTGCGCTCTTGCATTAGGACACAGCCTAATCCTTGACGGGAAGCGTCGCAGTAAATAACGAAGTCCTTCTTAGTATCAGGTGGAGCAAGCACGGGGGCAGAGGTCAACTTGTCTTTGAGCGCCTGAAAACTTTCCTGACACTTGTCTGTCCATTCGAACTTGACACCCTTATGCAACAGATTAGTCAGAGGCCTGGCAATCTTGGAGAAGTTCTTGAAGAATCGACGGCAATAGCTGGCAAGACCGAGAAAACTTCGGACTTGCTTGACGTTCTTCGGAAGAGTCCAATCGAGAATAGCCTGAACTCGTTCAGGGTTGACGGCAATACCATCCTTGGAGATGACATGCCCAAGATAGGTTACTTCGGGGAGCCAGAATTCACACTTGGAATACTTAGCATACAGTTGATGTTCTCGAAGCTTCTCCAGCACAAGACGCAAATGTCCAGCATGTTCTTCCTCGTTCTTGGAAAATACAAGGATATCGTCCAGATAAACCACGACGAACTTGTCGAGGTAATCCATGAATATATAATTCATCAGACGAGAGAAGGTGGCGGGAGCATTCTTAAGCCGAATGACATGACGGTGTACTCGTATGACCCATACCGAGTCACGAAGGCGGTTTTTGGGATGTCCTCCTCACGAACACGGATCTGGTGGTAACCCAACCTCAAGTCAAGTTTGGAGAACACTGATGAGCCAGCCAGTTGATCATAAAGATCATTGATCCGAGGAAGAGGATATTTATTCTGAATGGTACCTTGGTTTATAGGACGGTAGTCTTGGACTAATCGGTTTGTCCCATCCTTCTTCTTAACAAAGAGAGAAGGTGCTCCCCAAGGAGAGCAACTTGGGCGAATGAAACCTTTGACAAGAGATTTGTCGATTTCCTCCTTAAGCTCAATGAGTTCATGCGGCGGCATCTTGTAGGGTCGTTTAGCTATAGGGGTAGTGCCGGGTTTCAAGTCGATGATGAATTCGACAGCTCTAGCAGGGGGAATCCCTGGAAGTTCTTCTGGGAAGACATCTTGGAATTCACGAACGACGGGAATGTTTCCAATGCCCTCGAGTGGTGTAGTGTTCAACGCATTCAAGGCATAAAGACGTGCCTCGGCGTTCTAAACTAGATGAGCTTGGTAAGCAATTATTTCATCAGTAGGGTGTAGCAAATGGACGACCTTAGTGGCGCAAACTATAGAAGCAGTATGCGCTTTCAACCAATCCATTCCCAGAATGAGGTCGATGCTACAGGACTTCAGTACGATGGGAGAGGCAAGGAATTCCAGTCCTTCAATTTCAACGGGAACATCGTGACTAACCATAGAGGTTTGACACTGGCCCGCAGGAGTGTGTACCACAATCGCAGTGTTCATCTCTTCGTATTTAATGCCATGCATGAATGCAAACTCAGCTGATATGAATGAATGCGATGCTCCCGTATCAAATAAAACAAATGCTGGTACTGAATTTACGAGGAGTGTACCCATCACGGTAGCAGGCTGGTCTAGAACTTCATTGAGATCAACATGGTTGGCATGAACACGACCATAAGACTTGGCACTGTTGTTGCGAGGCTGGTTGCTTCCACGGCCAGTTGTTGGAAGGGCCAGTTGATTCTGGTTCTGGTTGCATTCCCTAGCACGGTGCCCTGGTTGCCCACACCTGAAGCACAATCCATTATTGGGAGTGGGAATAGGAGCTTGTGGTGGTGGAGCTGGAAGTCTTGGCTGCCTAGTTGGAGGAGCAGGCAGACGAGGTGCAGCATAGGTCTGCCTTGGGGTGGGTGCATTCGGCTGGTACATGCTGTTGGGAATCCATATCTTGCGCTTCTGCGAGGACGGGCCCGAAGAAGAGCCCGTGTCATGGTTGCGCCTGTGAGAGCCCTGGTATTCCTGCAGACCAGTTTCCACATTGATGGCCTTGTTCACCAGGGTGGCGAAATCAGCAAAGTCATGCACTAGAAGTGCGAGCTTGATGTCAGCTTGAAGGCCATCATGGAACTTCTCCTGTCTGCGTGCATGAGTTGCAATGTCTTCTTCAGCATAGCGGGACAAGTCAAGAAACTCCCGCTGATAAGCTTCAACAGTCTTGTTGCCTTGGGTGAGGTTGCGAAACTCGCGCTTCTTATGGTCCATGACTTCCTGAGGAATGAAGCGAGCACGGAAGGCAGCTTGGAAGTCTGGCCAGGTGATGATTGTTCCAGCTGGCAGAGTACGCCTGTGGCTGTCCCACCATTGAGCTGCGGGTCCTTTCAGGAAGAAGGAAGCAAAGGTGACATAGCTGGCAGGGGCTACATCAGCAGACTCCATCTCATAGGTGATGTCACGGAGCCAGTCATCAGCATCCAGAGGCTGAGTTGAGCTGCGGTACACGGTTGGGTTGAGGCGCATGAAATCCTGCAGAGTCACTTGGGTTGGCTGCCGGTTCATATTGGGGCGAGGAAACTGAGCCATAATATTCTCCATGAACTGACGATTCAGCTCAAACTGTTGCATCATCCCAGCCATGTACTCAGGCGGTGGTGGGGCGTTGCCACCACGACCACGACCACCTGGTCTAACCATCCTGCTAATATTTAACAGGGGTAGTTCAGCATTGAGGAATTTGCAAAAAACAAGAATCATTCATGATGAAACATGCACAACGAAAGCAGCACGATAGATACTACATAGTAGTCAGCATATCTTACAAAAGAGATCATGCATAGAGTTCGTTACACAGAGTTCGGTACATAGGCTAAGACATCATAGGCGGCACACAGGCTCGCGGCGGATGCATCTAACACTAACAAGCAAGTCTACATCAGTCCCACGCGGTACTGTGGAGGTAGGTGTAGCCCGACAGCTGGTAGTGACACGAAGGGAAGACCTCCACGCGAGTAGCCTGGGGTCCGCGGATACTCTGGTGTGGAACCCGATGCGCAGGTGGCAGGAGAGGACCAAGTGCAGGAGAGTAGCCTCCCACATCTGGCCAGCCGACACCCTGGGGCATCACGGTCCTGGCAGGGTAGATCGCAGAACACGACAGATCACCAGATCGGACAGAGGGGTGCAACAGCGTCAGAGCATGATACAGGTGCTGACGGGTGGTATACAACTCGTGGCGAAGAGCTCGGTTAGCTCTATCTAGCCCATCAGCATGCACCAGGTTCTGATGGTAGAAGGGCTCTCGGGTGACAGTGGAGTAGGCCGCAGTGTAGTATCCCTCCGCACCAACATCGGATGCGATAGCAATGTGCCTGAAGGGGGAGGTGTCCAACTCCTGATACTCTCCACGAAGACGTGTCAGAACAACATAAGCAGCATCGTGGACCGCCATATCGATAGTCACTCCAACACCATGAGCAGTGTGCAACACAGTAGAGGAGTCATACTCCCGAGAGTAGAGGTGGACGATGGCACGGTACTACTCCTGGTTGAAGTCCTGATACTCCTCATAGACGGTTTACTCATGGTGCCAACGATAACCCAGATAGGTCATCATCTCAACCAACACAGCAGGTGATCCTGAGGCACCAATGGCCGTCGTGTGGCGCACGACCTGCCTCGTGGGTTCCATCTGAAAACAAAGATGTTTTCACAGGAGTCAAACGACAATGTGGATAATGTTCAAATACTACTCTAAAGAATAACTAGGGCTTATCCAACTTTGGGGTGAACATGGTCCAGGTTCCTAGTGTTAGAGTTAGTAAAATCATTTAACCCGAGTAGGAGAGAGTTCAGAGTCCCAGAGTAAGGATCGAGGAGTAAAAGATCCTAATACCACCCAGATGGCGACGTGGGCCCATACGGCAAACAACCATGTTAGTAAAAGTTTTTATAATGTCTAGACTCAACTTCAGCCAAGGAGTGTGGAAGGGGGATTCCTACAGGCAGTCGGCTCTGATACCAACTTGTGGCGCCCCCGATTCAATCGTACACTAATCATACACGCAAACGTGTACGATCAAGATCAGGGACTCACGGGAAGATATCACAACACAACTCTACAAATAAAATAAGTCATACAAGCATCATATTACAAGCCAGGGGCCTCGAAGGCTCGAATACAAGAGCTCGATCATAGACGAGTCAGCGGAAGCAACAATATCTGAGTACAGACATAAGTTAAACAAGTTTGCCTTAAGAAGGCTAGCACAAACTGGGATACAGATCAAAAGAGGCGCAGGCCTCCTGCCTGGGATCCTCCTAACTACTCCTGGTCGTCGTCAACGGGCAGCACGTAGTAGTAGGCACCTCCGGTGTAGTAGGAGTCGTCATCGACGGTGGCGTCTGGCTCCTGGGCTCCAACATCTGGTTGCGACAACCAGGTAGAAGGGATAGAGGGAAAAGAAGGAGAAAGCAACCGTGAGTACTCATCCAAAGTACTCGCAAGCAAGGAGCTACACTACATATGTATGCATTGGTATCAACTGGAATAAGGCTATTATATGTGGACTGAACTGCAGAAAGCCGGAATAAGAGGGGGATAGCTAGTCCTTTCGAAGACTATGCTTCTGGCAGCCTCCGTCTTGCAGCATGTAGAAGAGAGTAGACTGAAGTCCTCCAAGTAGCATCGTATAGCATAATCCTAACCGATGATCCTCTCCTCGTCGCCCTGTGAGAGAGCGATCACCGATTGTATCTGGCACTTGGAAGGGTGTGTTTTATTAAGTATCCGGTTCTAGTTGTCATAAGGTCAAGGTACAACTCCAAGTCATCCTGTTACCGAAGATCACGGCTATTCGAATAGATTAACTTCCCTGCAGGGGTGCACCACATAACCCAACACGCTCGATCCCATTTGGCCGGACACACTTTTCTGGGTCATGCCCGGCCTCGGAAGATCAACACGTCGCAGCCCTACTTAGGCACAACAAAGAGGTCAGCACGCCGGTCTAAATCCTATGGCGCAGGGGTCTGGGCCCATCGCCCTTTGCACACCTGCACGTTGCGAACGCGGCCGGAAGCAGACCTAGCCTAGTAGGCGTTCCAGTCCAATCCGGCGCGCGCCACTCAGTTGCTGACGTCACGAAGGCTTCGGCTGATACCACGACGTCGAGTGCCCATAACTGTCCCCGCGTAGATGGTTAGTGCGTATAGGCCAGTGGCCAGACTCAGATCAAATACCAAGATCTCGTTAAGCGTGTTATTTTGAAATAACCGCGAACGCCGACCAGGGCCAGGCCCACCTCTCTCCTAGGTGGTCTCAACCTGCCCTGTCGCTTTGCCACAAAGATCCACACAGAGGGCCGTTGGGACAAAGGTCCTTTCAGCCCCCAATCCGTGAATCACTCGCGGGTGCTCCACAAGCCGACCCGTCTTTAGTGACCACATGTATCATGTATAAAGTATATAGTATATACCCGTGATCACCTCCCGAGTGATCACGGCCCGATAATATAGCATGGCAGACGGACAAGAATGTATGGCCACTGATGATAAACTAGCATCCTATACTAAGCATTAGGATTGCAGGTAAAGGTAACAACAGTAGTAGCAAGGACAGGCTATGCATCAGGATAGGATGAACGGAAAGCAGTAACATGCTACACTACTCTAATGCAAGCAGTATAGAGAAGAGTAGGCGATATCTGGTGATCAAAGGGGGGGGGCTTGCCTGGTTGCTCTGGCAAGAGGGAGGGGTCGTCAACACCGTAGTCGTACTGGGTAGCAGCGGCATCGGTCTCGGTGTCTAGCGAGAGAAGAGGGGGAAGAAACAATAAATATAATGCAAACAAATGCATGACGATGCATGACATGACAAAGCGTGGTGCTAGGTGTGCCCTAACGCGGTACGAGGTGGTACCGGTGAAGGGGGAAAACATCCGGGAAAGTATCCCCGGTGTTTCGCGTTTTCGGGCAGAGTAGTCGGAGGGGAAAGTTACGAGTTCGATAGGTTAGGGAGGTGTGGCGGACGAACGGGTTGCGTATCCGGAATCGTCTCGTCGTTCTGAGCAACTTTCATGTTCAAAGTTTTCGATCCGAGCTACGGTTTATTTTATATTATTTTCTGAAGTTTTAAGCATTTAGAATTAATTTTAATAAACTGGTCAATGGTCAACAATCTACAGAGTTGACTGGACAACAGGGTCAACAGACCCGCATGTCATTGCCTCAAACACTAACTAATAGAATATCTAACTAATTAGATTAGCTAATATTAGTTAGACTAATTAACAAATAATTAACTTAATTAAAATACCTAATTAACTAATTAATTAATTAACATTATTATTTTTATTATCTTTTTTTAGTGACAGTAATACTGGGCCACTGGACAATGTCCAGCCGGACACGTCCAGGGCAGCACCACACATGGCCGGACAATGTCCAGGCCACACCCTTTGGCGCGCCGGACATGTCCGGGCTGGGCGGGGCACGCACGCGGCCAGCGGCCATGGCCGAGCCGGCCGGTGCGGTAGCCGCTAGGGTGCCGAAGGGGGTGAAGGGGGGGCTGCTGGGCGGAGGCAGGCGAGGTGGCGGGGGGTCGGCCGGAGCAGCGGGCGGCCGGGTGGCATGGCCGGCGACGCGTGGCCGTGCGGCGGTGGGCGAGGCCAGCAGGGGGGCAAGCGGGGCATGTGCGGGCGAGCGGGAGCGGGGCGCGGCTGCCGGTGGCCGTGGCCAGAGGGGACGACGCGGTGGCGCGGCCAAGGCGTGTTGCGCTCGGCCGGTGTGGTGGCCACGGACGGCGTGGAGGGGCGCGACGACCGGGAGGAAAAGGGGCGAGCGGGGCAGCGGGCGGCTCACATGAGGACGGGAGAGGCGGTGAGGGAGGGAGCCGGGAGGCGGCCGGCGGCGGCGAGGTGGCCCGGCGACGGGGCAGGGCGCCGGTGGGGCGCCGTGTCGGGGAGGCGGCGGTGGAGCGCAGGATCGGGTCTCCTCCCGATCCAGAATGAAGAAGGGGGCTGGGTGAACAGTGGGCTGGTTTAGGGTTTGGGTGTGGTGGGCTAGGGTGGAGGGGGTGGCCATATAGGCCATATAGGCGATAGGTAGTGGGCTGGCCAGCTGGGCCTCATGGCCCAGTTGGCCAGGGTGGGTTTTGTTTATTACATTTTTAGGTTTTTGTTTTATTTGCCAACTCAGATTTAATTCATTTAGGCATTTTCTAAAAATATGTTTGCTGCACAATAATTACCTTTGTAATATTTGGCAACCACCGAACATTTTTGTTTCAACTTTTTAAAACTTTTGCTGTTTGCCTTCATTTTTAAATTTGAATTTTGAACTGGGTTTCGAACTACGCGGGTTTATCAACAGTAACTGAGGTGACGTGGCATCATTAGCGGAGAGTCACTGTAGCTTAATTATCCGGGCGTTACAATACGTCTCCAACGTATCTATAATTTTTGATTGCTCCATGCTATATTATCTACTATTTTGACATTATTGGGCTTTATTATCCACTTTTATATTATTTTTGGGACTAACCTATTAACCGGAGGCCCAGCCCAGAATTGCTGTTTTTTGTCTGTTTTAGGGTTTCGAAGAAAAGGAATATCAAACGAAGTCCAAACGGAATGAAACCTTTGGAAACGTGATTTTCTCATCAGATAAGATCCAGGAGACTTGGACCCTCCGTCAAGAAAGCCACGAGGCGGTCACGAGGGTGGAGGGCGCCCCCCTAGGGCGCGCCCCCTGCCTCGTGGGCCCCTCGAAGCTCCACCGACGTACTTCTTCCTCCTATATATATCCACGTACCCCCAAACGATCAGATACGGAGCCAAAAACCTAATTCCACCGCCGCAACTTTCTGTATCCACGAGATCCCATCTTGGGGCCTATTCCGGAGCTCCGCCGGAGGGGGCATCGATCACGGAGGGCTTCTACATCATCATCCAAGCCCCTCCGATGAAGTGTGAGTAGTTTACTTCAGACCTACGGGTCCATAGCTAGTAGCTAGATAGCTTCTTCTCTCTTTTTGGATCTCAATACAATGTTCTCCCCCTCTCTCGTGGAGATCTATTCGATGTAATCTTCTTTTTGCGGTGTGTTTGTTGAGACCGATGAATTGTGGGTTTATGATCCAGTCTATCTATGAATAATATTTGAATCTTCTTTGAATTCTTTTATGTATGATTGGTTATCTTTGCAAGTCTCTTTGAATTATCAGTTTGGTTTTGCCTACTAAATTGGTTGTTCTTGCCATGGGAGAAGTGCTTAGCTTTGGGTTCGATCTTGCGGTGTCATTTCCCAGTGACAGAAGGGGTAACAAGGCACGTATTGTATCGTTGCCATCGAGGATAACAAGATGGGGTTTTTATCATATTGCATGAAACTATCCCTCTACATCATGTCATCTTTCTTAAGACGTTACTCTGTTTTTAACTTAATACTCTAGATGCATACTGGATAGCGGTCGATGACTGGAGTAATAGTAGTAGACGCAGAATCGTTTTGGTCTACTTATCTCGGACGTGATGCCTGTATACATGGTCATACTTTATTCTCATAACTATGCGCAATTCTGTCAATTGCTCAACAGTAATTTGTTCACCCACCGTAGAATACTTATGCTCTTGAGAGAAGCCACTAGTGAAACCTATGGTCCCCGGGTCTCTTTCTCATCATATCAATCTCCATCACTTTATTATTGCTTTTCTTTTAATTTGCTTTTACTTTTTACTTTGCATCTCTATACCAAAAATATTATTTATCATCTCTGTCAGATCTCACTTTCGTCTGTGACCGTGAAGGGATTGACAACCCCTAAGCGCGTTGGTTGCGTTGAGCTATTGTTTTTGTGTAGGTACGAGGGACTCGAGTGTAGCCTCCTACTGGATTGATACCTTGGTTCTCAAAAACTAAGGGAAATACTTACGCTACTTTGCTGCATCATCCTCTCCTCTTCGGGGAAATCCAACGCAGTGCTCAAGAGGTAGCAGGGCGCCGCCTGGGCCGGTTTGAGCCGGCCTGGCTAGCAGCTGGGCCGACTGGCCCAGTGGGGGGTTCTCTCTTTATTTTGTTGTTGTTATTTTCCTTTTCTTTTCTTTTTATTTATATTTTTCTATTTATTTTTAGCTGCCAACTGATTTTTGTTGATTATGAAACTTTGCACATAATTCCTAGGCAACACTATAAGGTTGCGCGCAAAGTTTGAGGCCAACTGGAACTGTTCTAATTTATAGTTGAATTAAAATGCTCTTATTTAATCTTGTTATTCCACTAAATGAATTCCAGGGGCAATTTGGGAAACCAAATGAGATTGGTTCCAACATGTTCATTATTTAGTGAATATTTGCCACCCATCGAACATTTTTATTTGATAGCTTAAAGAAATAATAATTTGACTTGCTATTTGAATTTGAAATTGATCTCAGTTTGAAACAAGTGAGGTTTAGCAAAAATTTAATTATGATGACCTAGCATGATGTGACGCCCGGGTAATTAAGCTACAGTAATCCTCACTAATGATGCCACGTCACCTCTGTCACTGTAGTTAATCTCGGATTAAATCAAAACGGTTTCGGAATTCAATTCAAAATTATGATGGTAATAAAAGTTTTCAAAAAAATAATCAAACTAAAATGTTCGGGGGTTGTCAAATATTACAAGGTTAATTATGGTGGGGTGCACACATTTTTCTAAGGTGTCTGAATATTTTAAAATGAAATAAAACAGAAGAGAAAATAAATAAAGAAAAGAAAATACAAAAAACAGAAAACAAACAAAAAAAAGGACCCCCCCCCCCACTGGGCCAGACGGCCCAGCCGGCCAGGCCACCAACCGGCCCAACTGGGCAAAGGCCCAGCCGGCCACCCCCTTTCCCCTTATCCCCTCCCCCCCCTCGCGACCCAAACCCTAACCCCCACGACCGCCCCCACTCGCCCCACCCCGCTCGCCCCCCTCGCTCCCTCCCCCGATCTGGATCGGGGCGAACCCCCCCCCCCCCCGATCCCATCGGCCCGACGCCGCCGTCGATCCCCGTCGCCCCGCCGCCGTTCACCATCGCCACCGCCCCGGATCTCCGTCGCCTAACCGCCTCCCCAGCGCCACGGTGCCGCCCCGTCGTCCTCGTCTCCTCGTCGCCAACGCCGTCGACGCACGCCGCCGCCTCGGCCTGGTCTCCTCCCCGTCGACGTCGTCCCCGGCCACCACCTCGACCCCCGCTGCCCCAGTCCCTACGGATCCGCGGTGAGGCCCCCGGCCTCCTCTCCCCCTGTCCTCGTACACGCGCGCCCCGCCGGATTCGCCTTGGCCGCCCCCTGCCGCCGCTCTCCCTCCGCCGTGCAGCCCGGCTGCTGCTGCTCCGCTGCGGAAGCCGTGCGCCCCGGCACAACCCCGATGCAGCCCCGCGCTCGCCCGCTCGTGCATGGCCTCGCCCGCGTCCTTGCCCGCCGGCTGGCCGCGCCCGCTCACGGAGCGCTCTGGTGTCCCAGCCGCCCTGCCCTGCTCCGCTCCCTCCTGCGCCGCTCCTCGCCTTGCCGCTCCAGCCGCGCGGCCCCGCGACGGCCCGCAGCGCCACCGCCCCCTGCGCACGCCTCCGCCTGCCGCGGCTGGCCGGCGAGCCTCGCCGAGGCCACGGCCTCACCCCGCCGCACTGGGCTACGGCCTCCGTCGGCGCCCCCTCTTGCCCCTTTCGGGTGCACGGGCGCCCGCGGCCGTTAGCGCCCGCTAACCGCGCCTGTGACGGCCCCCCAGGGGCCTATGACAAAGGGGGCCCACCCCACAGAACGTTTTAATAAAAAAAGGGAAAAGAATTAAAAAAAATGAAAATAAAAATATATAATAATAATAAAAATAATTAATTAATTAATTAATTAAGGAATTAATTAAGTTAATTAATTATAATTAGATTAACCTAATCACAAATTAACCTAATTAACCTAAACAGTGTATGACAGGTGGGTCCCACTGGACCCACATGTCAGTTTGACCCAGTCAACTCTGTTGACTGCTGACGTCAGCATGACATCATAGTGATGTCATAAATTCATTTTTTTCGAATTAAATAATTAATTAATTAAATTCCAGAAATTAATAAAATCTTTAGAAAATCATATCTTTTAATCCGTAACTCGGATTAAAATATTTTCAACATGAAAGTTGCTCAGAACGACGAGACGAATCCGGATACGCAACCCGTTCGTCCGCCACGCATCCCTAGCATAGCGAACACGCAACTTTCCCCCTCCGGCTCCTCTGCTCGAAAACGCGAAACACCGGGAATACTTTCCCGGATGTTTCCCCCCTTAACCGGTACCACCTCATACCATGTTAGGGCACGCCTAGCATCGTTACTTGTCATGTCATGCATCGCTATGCATCTGTTTGCTTAAATATTTATTGTTTCTCCCCCCTCTTCTCTCGATAGACACCGAGACCGACGCTGCTGCTGCCCCGATCGACTACAGTGTTGACGACCCCTCTCTCTTGCCAGAGCAACCAGGCAAGCCCCCCCCTTGATCACCAGATATCGCCTACTCTTCTCTATACTGCTTGCATTAGAGTAGTGTAGCATGTTACTGCTTTCAGTTAATCCTATACTGCTGCATAGCCTGTCCTTGCTACTACTGTTGTTACCTTTACCTGCTATCCTACTGCTTAGTATAGGATGCTAGTATTTTCATCAGTGGCCCTACATCCTTGTCCGTCTGCCATGCTATACTATCGGGCCGTGATCACTCGGGAGTTGATCACGGGTAAATACTATATACTTTATACATGATACATGTGGTGACTAAAGACGGGTCGGCTTGAGGAGCACCCGCGAGTGGAGTTTTGAGGCGGAGCGGCAGGGCAGGTTCCGACCACCTAGGAGAGAGGTGGGCCTGGCCCTGGTCGGCGTTCGCGGATACTTAACACGCTTAACGAGATCTGGGTATTTGATCTGAGTCTGGCCATTTGGTCTATACGCACTAACCATCTACGCGGGAGTAGTTATGGGTATCCCGGCGTCGTGGTATCAGCCGAAGCCTTCTTGACGTCAGCGACGGAGCGGCGCGCGCTGGATTGGACTGGAACGCCACTAGGCTAGGTCTGCTTCCGGCCGCCCACGCAACGTGCAGGTGTGCTAAGGGCGATGGGCCCAGACCCCTGGGCGCTTAGGTTTAGACCGGCGTGCTGACCTCTCTGTTGTGCCTAGGTGGGGCTGCGACGTGTTGATCTTCCGAGGCCGGGCATGACCCAGGAAAGTGTGTCCGGCCAAATGGGATCGAGCGTGTTGGGGTATGTGGTGCACCCCTGCAGGGAAGTTAATCTATTCGAATAGCCGTGATCTTCGGTAACAGGACGATTTGGAGTTGTACCTTGACCTTATGACAACTAGAACCGGATACTTAATAAAACACACCCTTCCAAGTGCCAGATACAACCGGTGGTCGCTCTCTCACAGGGCGACGAGGGGAGGATCATCGGTTAGGATTATGCTATACGATGCTACTTGGAGGTCTTCAGTCTACTCTCTTCTACATGCTGCAAGGCGGAGTCTGCCAGAAGCGTAGTCTTCGAAAGGATTAGTTATCCCCCCTCTTATTCTGGCATTCTGCAGTTCAGTCCACATATGATACCCTTACTCCATTTGATACCCATGCATATGTAGTGTAGCTCCTTGCTTGCGAGTACTTTGGATGAGTACTCACGGTTGCTTTCTCCCCCCTTTTCCCCCTTTGCCTTCCTTTCTGGTTGTCGCAACCAGATGCTGGAGTCCAGGAGCCAGACGCCACCGTCGACGACGACTCCTACTACACCGGAGGTGCCTTCTACTACGTGGTGCCCGCTCACGACGACCAGGAGTAGTTAGGAGGATCCCAGCCAGGAGGCCTGCGCCTCTTTCGATCTGTATCCCCGTTTGTGCTAGCCTTCTTAAGGCAAACTTGTTTAATTTATGTCTGTACTCAGATATTGTTGCTTCCGCTGACTCGTCTATGATCGAGCTCTTGTATTCGAGCCCTCGAGGCCCCTGGCTTGTAATATGATGCTTGTATGACTTATTTTATTTGTAGAGTTGTGTTGTGATATCTTCCCGTGAGTCCTTGATCTTGATCGTACACATTTGCGTGCATGATTAGTGTACGATTGGATCGGGGGCGTTACAAGTTGGTATCAGAGCCGACTGCCTGTAGGAACCCCCCTTCCACACTCCTTGGCCGAAGTCGAGTCTAGACATTGCAAAAACTTTTACTAACTTGGCTGTGTGCCTTACGGGCCCACGTCGCCATCGGGTGGTACTAGGATCTTTTACTCCTCGACCTTTACTCTGGGACTCTGAACTCTCTTCCACTCGGGTTAAACGAATTTACTAACTCTGACACTAGGATCCCGTTACGACATTCACCCCAAAGTTGGATAAGCCCTAGTTATTCTTTAGAGTAGTACTTGAACATTATCCACATTATCATTTGACTCCTGTGAAAACAACTTTGTTCTCAGATGGAACCCACGAGGCAGGTCGTGCGCCACACGACGGCCATTGGTGCCTCAGGATCACCTGCTGTGTTGGCTGAGATGATGACCTATCTGGGTTATCGCTGGCACCCTGAGTACACCATCTTTGAGGAGTACCAGGACTTTAACCAGGAGCAGTACCGAGCCATCGTCCACCTCTACTCTCGGGAGTATGACTCCACTACCGTGCTGCACACTGCTCATGGTGTTGGAGTGATTATCGATATGGCGGTCCACGATGCTGCTTATGCTGCTCTGACAAGTCTCCGTGGAGAGTATCAGGAGTTGGATACCTCCCCCTTCAGGCACGTTGCTATCGCATCCGATGTTGGTGCGGAGGGTTACTACACTGCTGCCTACTCCACTGTCACCCGAGAGCCCTTTTACCATCAGAACCTGGTTCTGCATGCTGATGGGCTGGATCGCGCTAACTGAGCTCTTCGCCACGAGTTGTACACCACTCGTCAGCACCTCTACCGTGCTCTGACACTGTTGCACCCCTATGTCCGATCTGGTGATCTATCGCGTTCTGCGGTCTACCCTGCCAGGACCGTGATGCCTCAGGGCGTCGACTGGCCAGATGTGGGAGGCTACTCTCCTGCACTTGGTCCTCTTCTGCCACTTGAGCGTCAGGTTCTGCGCCAGAGTACCCGCGGACCCCAGGTTGCCGACGTGGTGTACCCGATGCCACACTACCAGCTTTCAGGCTACAGCTACCTCCGCAGTACCGCGTGGGACTGATGTAGACTTGCTTGTTAGTGTTAGATGCATTCGCCGCGAGCCTGCGTGCCGCCTATGATGTCTTAGTCTATGTACCAAAAACTCTTGTAACGAACTCCATGCATGATCTCTTTTGTAAGATATGCCGACTACTATGTAGTATCTATCGTGCTGCTTTCGTTGTGCATGTTTCATCATGAATGACTCTTGTTATTTTTGCAAATTCCTCAATGCTGAACTACCCCTGTTAAATATTAGCAGGATGGTTAGACCAGGTGGTCGTGGTCGTGGTGGCAACGCCCCACCACCGCCTGAGTACATGGCTGGGATGATGCAACAGTTTGAGCTGAATCGTCAGTTCATGGAGAATATTATGGCTCAGTTTCCTCGCCCCAATATGAACCGGCAGCCAACCCAAGTGACTCTGCAAGATTTCATGCGCCTCAACCCAACCGTGTACCGCAGCTCAACTCAGCCTCTGGATGCTGATGACTGGCTCCGTGACATCACCTATGAGATGGAGTCTGCTGATGTAGCCCCTGCCAGCTATGTCACCTTTGCTTCCTTCTTCCTGAAAGGACCCGCGGCTCAATGGTGGGACAGCCACAGGCGTACTCTGCCAGCTGGAACAATCATCACCTGGCCAGACTTCCAAGCTGCCTTCCGTGCTCGCTTCATTCCTCAGGGAGTTATGGACCGGAAGAAGCGTGAGTTCCGCAACCTCACCCAAGGCAACAGAACTGTGGAAGCTTATCAGCGGGAGTTTCTGGACTTGTCCCGCTATGCTGAAGAAGACATTGCAACTGATGCACGCAGACAGGAGAAGTTCCGTGATGGCCTTCAAGCTGACATCAAGCTCGCACTTCTAGTGCATGACTTTACTGATTTCGCCACCTTGGTGAACAAAGCCATCAACGTCGAAACTGGTCTGCAGGAATACCAGAGCTCTCACAGGCGCAACCGTGACACGGGCTCATCTTCGGGCCCGTCCTCGCAGAAGCGCAAGATATGGATTCCCAATAGCTTGTACCAGCCGGATGCACCTACCCCAAGGCAGACCTATGCTGCACCTCGTCTGCCTACTCCTCCGACTAGGCGGCCAAGACTCCCAGCTCCACCACCACAAGCTCCTGTTCCCACTCCCAATAATGGATTGTGCTTCAGGTGTGGACAACCAGGGCATCGTGCTAGGGAATGCAACCAGAACCCGAATCAACTGGCCCTTCCAGCAACTGGCCGTGGAAGCAACCAGCCCCGCAGCAACAATGCCAAGTCTTATGGTCGTGTTCATGCCAACCACGTTGATCTGAGCGAAGCTCAAGACCAGCCTGCTACTGTGATGGGTACCCTCCTCGTAAATTCAGTACCAGCATCCGTTTTATTTGATACAGGTGCATCGCATTCATTCATGTCAGAAGGTTTTGCATGCTTGCACGACATTAAATGTGAGAACATGGATGCTTCACTATTAGTACACACCCCTGCGGGCCAATGTCGAACCTCCATGATTTGCAACGACGTCCCTGTAGAAATCGAAGGGCTGGAATTCCTTGTCTCTCCCATCGTACTGAAGTCCTGTAGCATTGATCTCATTCTGGGAATGAATTGGTTAAAAGCGCATACTGCTTCTATAGTTTGCGCCACTAAGGTCGTCCATTTGCTACACCCTTCTGATGAAATAATAGCTTATCGAGCTCATCTAGTTCAGAACGCCGAGGCACGACTTTATGCCTTGAATGCGTTGAACGCTGCACCACTCGAGGGCATTGAAAACATTCCCGTCGTTCGTGAATTCCAAGATGTCTTCCCAGAAGAACTTCCAGGGATTCCCCCTGCTAGAGCTGTCGAATTCATCATCGACTTGAAACCCGGCACCACCCCTATAGCCAAACGACCCTATAAGATGCCGCCGCATGAACTCATTGAGCTTAAGGAGGAAATCGACAAATCTCTTGTCAAAGGTTTCATTCGTCCTAGTTGCTCTCCTTGGGGAGCACCTTCTCTCTTTGTTAAGAAAAAGGATGGGACAAACCGATTAGTCCAAGACTACCGTCCTATAAACCAAGCTACCATTCAGAATAAATATCCTCTTCCTCGGATCAATGATCTTTATGATCAACTGGCTGGCTCATCAGTGTTCTCCAAACTCGACTTGAGGTTGGGTTACCACCAGATCCGTGTTCGCGAAGAGGACATCCCAAAAACTGCCTTCGTGACTCAGTATGGATCATACGAGTACACCATCATGTCATTCGGTTTAAAGAATGCTCCAGCCACCTTCTCTCGTCTGATGAATTATATATTCATGGATTATCTCGACAAGTTCGTCGTGGTTTATCTGGACGATATCCTTGTATTTTCCAAGAACGAGGAAGAACATGCTGGACATCTGCGTCTTGTGCTAGAGAAGCTTCGAGAACATCAACTGTATGCTAAGTATTCCAAGTGTGAATTCTGGCTCCCCGAAGTAACCTATCTTGGGCATGTCATCTCCAAGGATGGTATTGCTGTCAACCCTGAACGAGTTCAGGCTATACTCGATTGGACTCCTCCGAAGAATGTGAAGCAAGTCCGAAGTTTTCTCGGTCTCGCCAGCTATTGCCGTCGATTCGTCGAGAACTTCTCCAAGATTGCCAGGCCTCTGACTAATTTGTTGCATAAGGGTGTCAAGTTCGACTGGACAGACAAGTGTCAGGAAAGTTTCCAGGCGCTCAAAGACAAGTTGACTTCTGCCCCCGTGCTTGCACCACCTGATACTAAGAAGGACTTCGTCATTTACTGCGACGCTTCCCGCCAAGGATTAGGCTGTGTCCTAATGCAGGAGCGCAGAGTGATTGCTTATGCCTCTCGTCAATTGCGCCCTCACGAAGAAAACTACCCGGTTCACGACCTCGAGCTTACTGCTGTCATTCATGCACTGAAGCAGTGGCGACATTACCTTCTCGGTAATCGTTGCGAGATCTTCACCGACCATCAAAGTCTGAAGTATCTGTTTACTCAGCCAGATTTGAACCTACGCCAGCAGAGATGGATGGAGACTGTTGCAGACTTTGACGTGGATATATCATATACCCCCGGCAAGGCTAATGTGATGGCTGATGCCTTGAGCCGCAAGTCTTACTGCAACCACCTCCAGGTTCATAAAGTTCAGCCCTCGCTTACCGAAGAATTTAGAAGGCTGAACCTCCATATTGTTCCTCCGGGATCACTCGCTCCCCCTCCCGAAGATTTCCCCAAACGGAACCTACATGTTGTTTCCAAGGGTTCTCTCAATACCCTGGTTGCGAAACCAGATCTTGTGGACACCATCAAATGGATACAGAAATGTGACGATGAAGTCCTCAAGATTAAGCGCGACCTCAAAAGGGGAAAGCCCTCATTCTTCACGATCGCCGACGATGGCGCCTTGTATTTCAAAGGCCGCTTAGTGGTACCATGTTCGAAGAAGAACCTGGATAAGACTAAAAGGGTTATGCAAGAAGCCCATGATACGCCTCTGTCCATCCATCCTGGTAGTACAAAGATGTACCAGGATATTCGTCAAAGATTCTGGTGGTCTAATATGAAGCAGGACATTGCTCGTTATGTTGCTGAGTGTGACATTTGTCGCCGAATCAAAGCAGAGCATCAGAGGCCTGCTGGAACTCTGCAACCTATCTCTATTCCTGAATGGAAATGGGACCATGTTGAGATGGACTTCGTCACTGGTTTTCCCAAATCGCAGAAAGGTAATGATGCTATTCTTGTCGTCATTGACCGGCTTTCCAAAGTTGCCCATTTTCTGGCGGTCAAAGAGACAATCACGGCTAGTCAGCTTGCTACTCTCTACATGGCCAGAATTGTTTCACTTCACGGTATCCCACTGGTTATCAGCTCAGACCGTGGCAGCTTATTCACTTCAAGGTTTTGGGCGAGTTTCCAAGAAGCTATGGGAACTCATCTGTCGTTCAGTACTGCGTTTCATCCGCAGTCACAAGGGCAAGTTGAACGTGTCAACCAAGTTCTCGAAGACATGCTTCGAGCTTGTGTAATCTCATTCGGCAAGAAATGGGAGGAATCTCTTCCATATGCCGAGTTCTCTTATAATAATAGCTATCAAGCTAGTCTGAAGATGTCCCCCTTCGAAGTGCTTTATGGACGAAAGTGTCGAACCCCTCTGAACTGGTCAGAAACTGGGGAACGCCCACTCTTCGGTCCGGATATTATCCAACAGGCCGAAGAACAAGTTCGCATTATTCGCGAGAATCTCAAGACTGCTCAGTCACGACAGAAAAGTCAGTATGACCGTCATCACCAAGACATGGTCTATCAACCTGGCGAAAAGGCTTATCTTCGAGTTACACCAATGAAGGGTGCTCACCGCTTCGGGATCAAGGGCAAGCTAGCTCCTCGCTATATTGGCCCATTCACTATTCTGGAAAGGCGTGGAAAAGTGGCATATCAACTGGAGCTTCCGTCGAACCTTTCTCAGGTTCACGATGTGTTCCACGTGTCACAACTCCGACGCTGCTTCAAGGACCCAATCCGAGCAGTGGATCATGAAGTGCTCGAATTGCAGCAGGACCTCTCCTATAAAGAGCATCCGTTCCGCATTCTCGACCAAGCTGAACGCCGCACACGTCAGAAGGCGATCAAGTTCCTCAAAGTCCAGTGGTCGAATCACTCTGAAGACGAAGCCACCTGGGAACGCGAGGATCGTCTGCGTGATGAATACCCCGCACTCTTTCCTTCTACCTCCTAAATCTTGGGACGAGATTTCTTGTAGTGGAGGAGAATTGTGACGCCCGGGTAATTAAGCTACAGTAATCCTCACTAATGATGCCACGTCACCTCTGTCACTGTAGTTAATCTCGGGTTAAATCAAAACGGTTTCGGAATTCAATTCAAAATTATGATGGTAATAAAAGTTTTCAAAAAAATAATCAAACTAAAATGTTCGGGGGTTGTCAAATATTACAAGGTTAATTATGGTGGGGTGCACACATTTTTATAAGGTGTCTGAATATTTTAAAATGAAATAAAACAGAAGAGAAAATAAATAAAGAAAAGAAAATACAAAAAACAGAAAACAAACAAAAAAAAGGACCCCCCCCCCCCCCACACTGGGCCAGAAGGCCCAGCCGGCCAGGCCACCAACCGGCCCAACTGGGCAAAGGCCCAGCCGGCCACCCCCTTTCCCCTTATCCCCTCCCCCCCCCCCCCCGCGACCCAAACCCTAACCCCCACGACCGCCCCCACTCGCCCCACCCCGCTCGCCCCCCTCGCTCCCTCCCCCGATCTGGATCGGGGCGAACCCCCCCCCCCCCGATCCCATCGGCCCGACGCCGCCGTCGATCCCCGTCGCCCCGCCGCCGTTCACCATCGCCACCGCCCCGGATCTCCGTCGCCTAACCGCCTCCCTAGCGCCACGGTGCCGCCCCGTCGTCCTCGTCTCCGCGTCGCCAACGCCGTCGACGCACGCCGCCGCCTCGGCCTCGTCTCCTCCCCGTCGACGTCGTCCCCGGCCACCATCTCGACCCCCGCTGCCCTAGTCCCTACGGATCCGCGGTGAGGCCCCCGGCCTCCTCTCCACCTGTCCTCGTACACGCGCGCCCCGCCGGATTCGCCTTGGCCGCCCCCTGCCGCCGCTCTCCCTCCGCCGTGCAGCCCGGCTGCTGCTGCTCCGCTGCGGAAGCCGTGCGCCCCGGCACAACCCCGATGCAGCCCCGCGCTCGCCCGCTCGTGCGTGGCCTCGCCCGCGTCCTTGCCCGCCGGCTGGCCGCGCCCGCTCACGGAGCGCTCCGGTGTCCCAGCCACCCTGCCCTGCTCCGCTCCCTCCTGCGCCGCTCCTCGCCTTGCCGCTCCAGCCGCGCGGCCCCGCGACGGCCCGCAGCGCCACCGCCCCCTGCGCACGCCTCCGCCTGCCGCGGCTGGCCGGCGAGCCTCGCCGAGGCCACGGCCTCACCCCGCCGCACTGGGCTATGGCCTCCGTCGGCGCCCCCTCTTGCCCCTTTCGGGTGCGCGGGCGCCCGCGGCCGTTAGCGCCCGCTAACCGCGCCTGTGACGGCCCCCCAGGGGCCTATGACAAAGGGGGCCCACCCCACAGAACGTTTTAATAAAAAAAAGGGAAAAGAATTAAAAAAATGAAAATAAAAATATATAATAATAATAAAAATAATTAATTAATTAATTAATTAAGGAATTAATTAAGTTAATTAATTATAATTAGATTAACCTAATCACTAATTAACCTAATTAACCTAAACAGTGTATGACAGGTGGGTCCCACTGGACCCACATGTCAGTTTGACCCAGTCAACTCTGTTGACTGCTGACGTCAGCATGACATCATAGTGATGTCATAAATTCATTTTTTTCGAATTAAATAATTAATTAATTAAATTCCAGAAATTAATAAAATCTTTAGAAAATCATATCTTTTAATCCGTAACTCGGATTAAAATATTTTCAACATGAAAGTTGCTCAAAACGACGAGGCGAATCCGGATACGCAACCCGTTCGTCCGCCACGCATCCCTAGCATAGCGAACACGCAACTTTCCCCCCTCCGGCTCCTCTGCTCGAAAACGCGAAACACCGGGAATACTTTCCCGGATGTTTCCCCCCTTAACCGGTACCACCTCATACCACGTTAGGGCACGCCTAGCATCGTTACTTGTCATGTCATGCATCGCTATGCATCTGTTTGCTTAAATATTTATTGTTTCTCCCCCCTCTTCTCTCGATAGACACCAAGACCGACGCTGCTGCTGCCCCGATCGACTACGGTGTTGACGACCCCTCTCTCTTGCCAGAGCAACCAGGCAAGCCCCCCCCTTGATCACCAGATATCGCCTACTCTTCTCTATACTGCTTGCATTAGAGTAGTGTAGCATGTTACTGCTTTCAGTTAATCCTATACTGCTGCATAGCCTGTCCTTGCTACTACTGTTGTTACCTTTACCTGCTATCCTACTGCTTAGTATAGGATGCTAGTATTTTCATCAGTGGCCCTACATCCTTGTCCGTCTGCCATGCTATACTATCGGGCCGTGATCACTCGGGAGTTGATCACGGGTAAATACTATATACTTTATACATGATACATGTGGTGACTAAAGACGGGTCGGCTTGAGGAGCACCCGCGAGTGGAGTTTTGAGGCGGAGCGGCAGGGCAGGTTCCGACCACCTAGGAGAGAGGTGGGCCTGGCCCTGGTCGGCGTTCGCGGATACTTAACACGCTTAACGAGATCTGGGTATTTGATCTGAGTCTGGCCATTTGGTCTATACGCACTAACCATCTACGCGGGAGTAGTTATGGGTATCCCGGCGTCGTGGTATCAGCCGAAGCCTTCTTGACGTCAGCGACGGAGCGGCGCGCGCTGGATTGGACTGGAACGCCACTAGGCTAGGTCTGCTTCCGGCCGCCCACGCAACGTGCAGGTGTGCTAAGGGCGATGGGCCCAGACCCCTGGGCGCTTAGGTTTAGACCGGCGTGCTGACCTCTCTGTTGTGCCTAGGTGGGGCTGCGACGTGTTGATCTTCCGAGGCCGGGCATGACCCAGGAAAGTGTGTCCGGCCAAATGGGATCGAGCGTGTTGGGGTATGTGGTGCACCCCTGCAGGGAAGTTAATCTATTCGAATAGCCGTGATCTTCGGTAACAGGACGATTTGGAGTTGTACCTTGACCTTATGACAACTAGAACCGGATACTTAATAAAACACACCCTTCCAAGTGCCAGATACAACCGGTGGTCGCTCTCTCACAGGGCGACGAGGGGAGGATCATCGGTTAGGATTATGCTATACGATGCTACTTGGAGGTCTTCAGTCTACTCTCTTCTACATGCTGCAAGGCGGAGTCTGCCAGAAGCGTAGTCTTCGAAAGGATTAGTTATCCCCCCTCTTATTCTGGCATTCTGCAGTTCAGTCCACATATGATACCCTTACTCCATTTGATACCCATGCATATGTAGTGTAGCTCCTTGCTTGCGAGTACTTTGGATGAGTACTCACGGTTGCTTTCTCCCCCCTTTTCCCCCTTTGCCTTCCTTTCTGGTTGTCGCAACCAGATGCTGGAGTCCAGGAGCCAGACGCCACCGTCGACGACGACTCCTACTACACCGGAGGTGCCTTCTACTACGTGGTGCCCGCTCACGACGACCAGGAGTAGTTAGGAGGATCCCAGCCAGGAGGCCTGCGCCTCTTTCGATCTGTATCCCCGTTTGTGCTAGCCTTCTTAAGGCAAACTTGTTTAATTTATGTCTGTACTCAGATATTGTTGCTTCCGCTGACTCGTCTATGATCGAGCTCTTGTATTCGAGCCCTCGAGGCCCCTGGCTTGTAATATGATGCTTGTATGACTTATTTTATTTGTAGAGTTGTGTTGTGATATCTTCCCGTGAGTCCTTGATCTTGATCGTACACATTTGCGTGCATGATTAGTGTACGATTGGATCGGGGGCGTTACACATGATTAGCAAGGGTTTACTGTAGCTTAATTATCCGGGCGTCACAGTAGTGTGGATGCCTTGGAGTCTACTTCGGACCTCTATTGTCCTAGCTCCGGTCAGCTGATTAATAAGGACAAGTCTTCTCTGGTTTTTTGCCATAGTTGTCCAAAAAGTGTTAAACAAAGAGTGAAGTCTAGGTTGGGGGTTTCTAATGAATTCAGTGCTACTTATCTAGGCATGCCTATGAAGGTGGGGAAGTCTACAACTTTCCAAATTTCTACTTGATCGGGCTTGGCGATGTATTCATGGTTGGTATGATTGGCCTGTCTCTCGTGCTGGAAAAGAAACACTATTAAAATCTATCATACAGGCAATCCTGATCTATATTGTGAGTTGTTTCCAGCTTCACAAGAGGATTGTGAGAAATTTAGGCAGATTATTACCGACGAATGATGGGGCAGAGAAGATAGTAAAAAGAAACTCCATTGGAGATCTCGAAGTTGGCTTTCGACTCTGAAATCTCTTGGTTAAATGGTTTTTTCGGGACATGAGCATTTTCAACATCGCCATGCTAGGCAAACCGGCCTAATGTTTGCTCACCGAGTCGTCTTTATTATGTGCTCGTGTGCTTAAGGGGCTATATTCCCCTAACACCGCCTTTTGGAATGCTCAAGCTCCTAGGTCTATTTGTGCTACATGGCGTGGCATCCTTGCTGGCCGTGAGCTGCTCAAACATGGTGTGCAACGGGGGATTGGTGATGGCAAACAAGTTCATATTCTTTCTAACCACTGGATCCCATCTATTCCACTCAAACGTTTGTTTTTGCTACATGGCGTGGCATCCTTGATGGTCGTGAGCTGCTCAAACATGGTGTGCAACGGGGGATTGGTGATGGAAAATAAGTTCATATTCTTTCTGACCATTGGATCCCATCTATTCCACTGGGTGCTCTTCAACTAATTTATCCTATTCCCTCAAATGCTAAGGTATATTACTTGATTGATCAGTACAGTAACACATGGAATGTTGGTATCATTAGTGCTTTCTTCTGATGAGGTTGCCTCTGTGATTCTGGGAATTCTCATCAGCCATCATGGCGAGGGATCATGTCAGGTGGCCGCACATGAAAGTTCGGTGAATATCAGTTCGGTCGGCGTACTATATGGCTCACACTAGTCGTTTTTATTGGTTCGTAGTAAGAATGGGCGGGGCCAGTGTTTGGACCTAGTTGCCGAAGAGAAGTAATGAAAATCCATATGGGCGATGAAGGTACATGATAAAATGAAGATTGTCTTTTGGCATTTTGCTCAGTATTGTTTACCAACTGTACGTCGTTGGTAGCTACATATGAGCAATGTTTCTTTTGTGCCCGACTAATCAGTTGAACATGCACTCCTATTTTGCCCATACGCCAAAGATGTCTGGGATGCAATCAGGATACTTATGGTATAACAGTATAAGGCTCAGGCGCTATGATTTCTTCTCCCCTAAATTGTCGATGTTTGATTTCCTGGCTCGTTCTTCGGGTCATGATCGCACAGTATTGGCGGTGACCTTTTGGCCCATCTAGGAGGCATGAAACTATGCCAGGAACAACCCTGAAGCCGCACGTCCTCGACGTAGAGCTGAGAAGATCAAGGCGTATGTGCATATGATACTGGAGAATCTATATCACCCTGCCGCTTCTCATATGCGTGTTACCAATGTGTCCTCTATAGCTTGGTCGCCGGCGCTAGCAGGTACTGCTGTTTTTAACCCCGACACTGCAATTTTTGTTCTGATTTTAGAAGGTTGAATATTGGTGTGGTTGGCACGGATTATGAGGGACGCTTTGTCGTAGCATGCAGCGAGCCAATTAATGTTGTTTTGGATCCTGAGATGGCTGAGGCTTTTGCCCTTCGACGGGCTGTCCAGTTGGCATGGAACGGGATGAACACATTTCAAATGCTATATTCGCCTCTCCGATTGCCTCTCCCTAGTGGTGCAGAGACTTAACTCTCCGGCTTTCGACCGATCTTCAATAGGCTGGGTGGTGGCTAACATTAAGCTGCTCACTGATGGCTTTCCCTCCGTGATGCTCAAGTACGTTCGTCGGCATTACAATATAGCGGCTCATTTATTAGCTAAACCAGGTATGTACTTTGTTAGTCTTAGTAAGTATTTTCGGTTCTATTCCGGATTGTATCCGGAAAACTACGTGTAATATTGTTACTTGATTAATAAAGCCGCCATTCACTCTAAAAAAATGTTGGAAATAAAATGCGGGTGGTTTCAACATTTTGGGGGCAACCGCATGACTACTAGCGATTACCTTGTAGGCAGATTCCTTTTTGTGCAAAATGGCCTCGTCTACACTCCTTCTAAAAGGGTGCACGTCTGCGATATAAAATGCTATACCCTACAATAATATGTGTGTATCGAAATCAATTATAATGCGTAAAGATATGATACTTTGAGAGGAGGAGGAGGACAGATGGTCGGCGCCCTTTATTAGCTTGGATGGATGGAGGAGTGCGGAGTGAGTGAGAGTTTCTTGCACGTCATCGACTCTGCTGGCCCGATCTCGACACGTACTCACTTGCGACGGAAGTAAGACGGAATCTTGTTATGGACTAATTAATCTGCCCTGTCCCAGCGCCCATCGCTAACACTGCCTTGAGGATGACATTACATGGCTACGTTCTTATCGAAACCTGTTTGCTGCGGTAACTATGAACGGTATGACTTATGCTGTACTCTGTAGTAGACAACAACAACATAAATTTTTTAGAAAAGGAGGATTATCCTCGGTCTGTGGATCTGGGCGATGCAGCTATTTTATTAATTATTCATAAAAACGTTATATACGTTAGATAGTCTAAAGTCACCATTTTAGTAACGACTGTCGTTAGTCCTACCCACTTCATGAAGAAGTGCTGATAATTCGAGCCTAATATCAAATAGACATCGTACGAAAGCCTAATGTTTAAAACTGAAGGCCTCAACCAAGTCATATAATGGGTTGAGGGTACAAACCGATCCGACGCACTATCATGTGTCGTTATCGCCTTCTTCCACCAATCCATCTTCAGAGCGGAAACTAACGCATCGACCTTGCCAGGCCTCTCTGCGATCGATGCCAACATGACGGCAGACAGCGTCCTCCTCCTACGCGAGTCCATCTACGCGCAGCGGACGCCGAGTCTTCACTACGCCATGCCGCCGAGATCCGCTGCCATCAATGTGTAAGATGAAGCACCGCTCCATCAAAGAAGCTGTCCACTGGTCCCTCAGACCTGTGTACACCTTCAAAAATGACGCCCCAAAGGGGAAAACTCCCGCCGTCATCCGATCTACTGATTTAGAGTTTTCTCTCAAGGTAGTGGATAGAACTCTGGAGCTTCTCCATGGCGATGCCTTCAAGAAGGTAACGACACAAAAGAGTACCGCCGTTGCCGGTCTTGGCAACAAACCGAGAACGAGGTTTTCACCCGGATCCGCTCGACGAACCTCCATCAAGCATCGTGTGCACGGGTCGCCACCGATCTAAACCGCCGTGCAGCGGGCAGGCCACGCCGGCCAGATCAGATCTGTCCGGAGGCCAGATCACGCATGACGTCGACCCGTTCACCAGGCCCACCATGCCGCCGCCGCCGATCCGAGGTCAGATGGCCCATCGCCACGGATCCGGTAGCCGCCACCGAACACAGCCAACACCACTGCCCGAAGCAAGGCCGGTCGTCGTGCCCGCAGCCATCGCTGCCCGAGGCAGAGCCGGCCGTCGCGCCGCCGCCGGTCAAGGCACGGATGCCCGTTGTGCAGCCAAGGCTAGATCGACAGCACCTCCTCACGTCATGGGGCTCCGCACCATCCCTATGGCGCAGGAGAGAGGGAGGCCCCCACCACCGCTGTCGGCCCCCGGGCAATAGGCCAGCGACATCCTTCGACGGCGACGGAGGGAGGGAGGGAGGGAGGGAAGGAAGAAGAGCCCGCGTCGGCTAGGGTTTCGTCCCGGCCCGAGTCACCCGAGCAGGGCGACGCAGGGGGCGGGTGGGGAGCGGGACATCTGGATCTGCTTTCCTGAGATTTCTATATAAACGACCACAACAATTCTAAATTTTATACTCAAGTATAACATTTTTTATAAAAATAAAATACATTAACAACTACAGTGATAGGCATGCACTTAAAATTGTTGTCGCCTACTAAGGCTATAACATAAGTCAGTTGTACTAAGAGCTGCGATAATTAATTTAGATTGGAAGGATTAAATTAATTACGAACTGTCAATATGTTTATGCCACAGAATGCATCTCATAAAGTCAAAGTGAAGGCAACGTCGTTAGAGCAACTCTAACGGGCCGACCCAAACGGACGGCGTTTTTGTTTGCTTTTTGTCTGTTTGGTTCGGCCGCCCGCCCGCCGTCCGCCCTCTTTTAGTTTTGGGTCGGCAGTGCGCCCAACGAGCCGACCCATTTTCATGACCGCGCACGTTTAACATCGTGCCGTCGCCCTGATTTTGACGCTCCAGCACGCGGGAAAGGTTCGCTCGCGCTGGTTTTGGCGCTCCAGCGCGCGGGAAAGGTTTGCGCGCGCGTCGCAGCGGCGCTCGCTATAAAAGAAGGCGCTCCCTCCGCACTCTGTCGACCGCCCACTCTCGCCGCCTCTGCGCCACCATGTCGATCCGCCGCCTACGCGCTTTGGGTTTTCGCGGAGTCCGCGAGCGCCGCTCCGGCGCCTTCTCTGCCGAGATCTGGTTTCGCGAGAAACGTCTCGTCCTTGGCACCTTCGACACCGCAGAGGAGGCAGCCCGCGCGCACGACGCGGCGGCGTGGCGCCTCCTGAGGCCTCGTCGGGATATGAATTTTCCCAACATGTCGAGTCAGCGGGCGCAGGATCTGGCGCCTCTCCCGCGGCTTTTCACCGACGAGGATCGTCGTGTCCATCGAAGGCGGCAGCGTCGCCTCGCCATCGCAGAGAAGGACATGGAAGCCTTGGTGCTGTGGCGAGGAGGCTACCCGCAGGACATCGTCGACGAGCACCAGTTCTATAATCAATTGAGATCGGAGAGGGACGCGAGGAGGAGGGAGCGAGTCGCCTATCGGGAGGACAAGCGTTCGCGGAAGCACGCAGCTCAATTGAAACTGAAGCTACAAGAAACATCGGGTTGGGACTTTGAAGACGAGCAGCTTGCTGACGCCTACCTTCAAACGTCGGAGGAGGACATTACCAAGTCAGAGTCAGAAAGCGACGAGTAGTGGTCTGTTTTTTTTTATCTGTGTACACTAGAACTATCTATGTATCCATTTTAATCTAAAAAAATGGCCGGCGGCATCGCGACGTAGTAGACGGGCGAGTGTGTAAATCCAATGTGCCACCGACCATCGGGCTCGGTGAGGAAAGAGGGCGAGCGCGCGCGCGTCCGTCTTATGTCCACACCGACGCAAATCAACCTCAAAAATGGGCCGGGAATGGATCGGCAGGCGGACGAAAGCGGACGCACGTCCGTTTGGGTCGGCGCGTTGGGCTGGCTTTTTTGTCCGCGCCGATCCAAACGGACGGCCGCGGACAAAATGGGTCGCTCCATTGGAGTTGGGGTTGTTCGGATAGCAAGATTATAGAGAACTAGTTCTAGTTAAACGCAATTTCGGTTGTAACAACCAAAAATCTTGTTTGGATCACCTATAACCAAATCATGGATAAAGAAAACTGAGTTCAACAAAACCTCAAAAACCCGGCTTATAGAAAAACGACTATTTGACGTATTTATATAAACGAGTTCTATGAATACGGCGGCCACGTATGGAGCGCAGGATGCCATGGCCGACGTGCTCTTCCTTCTGCCGCCGCCGACGACCGCAATCTTACCTGGCCAGATGCTACGCTACAAAGACGCGTTGGGTGCATCACGAGCGCCCCACGGCATCCTCTTCGGGCATGAGCGAGTCACCGTCGAGTGGGTGAGCTCGCCGCTCGGGCCCGGACGTGGTCGTCGTCGTGTTGCATGGCGACGCATCAGAGCGCCACCACTTCCTCTGCAGGCACATGCGAGGCGACGCTGGCAGTCAGTGCCGCTCTGGCCCGGACGTGGCCGTCGTCGTGTGACACGGCGACGAATCGCATGTTTCGCGACGTCCTCTACAAGCATCGGCGAGCATGCTGTTTGGGGCTCGGATGTGCCTATTGCCGTGTGGCATGGCGACTTGGCGAGGTGGGAGCTGCCGCGGAGCACAGAGTGCCATAGCCGATGTGTTCGTCCTACCGACGGTTACTACAATCTGATCACCCCAATGAACATGAGCGGCGAATGGCATCACATCGTAAGCACTGCTCCCTCCCTGGTCATCCCAGCGGCGCACAGAGGACACTGCTGCATGGCCGGCCGCCTGGTTCGTTTTGTCCTCAACGACGCCACCGACGGCGCCCTTATCTCTGTCGCCATATTTGGGGAAGCGGCCACAGCGAGGCTGACAGGAGCGCTCGACGGAGACGCTCTTGCTAAGCGCCAGCAGCTCAATAGATCGACTGAAGGAACGTATTGGAATTTTGACCAAGTCTTTGTGTAGCTGCGTATCCATGCTTTACTATTTTTCTCATCCAAACAAAGTATTGTATGTACGTACTTTAACAGAATAACTAACCAAAATCAGTTTTTCTAAAAATCCTTTAAAAACTCGTTTTCTAAAATCCCACATCTAATTCCCTGTATCCAAACAACCACTTAGCAAGAGACGGCACAATATGTTTTCTGACTTATGTGAATGGAGTTATCACACCCTGTACCCATCTTCCACTTTTTTATCCCAAGCACAAAAACAAAGATAAAATTGTCCCCTGTTGCTTTCTTATCATTTTTGGGTATGTTTCTTCCAAACTTATCCAAAAGCAGTTTAAGCTTCCCTCAAAAAAACAAGTTGACCTTGACAGTGTGGAAACAAGAAAGTGCTTCCCGCACACACAAAAAAACAATATTTATTTGCAAAGAAACTACTCCAACAAGCTAAACTAATATATGAGTACATATACTATTTGCTCGTTTTTTTAGCTGATTAACCCAGCAAGCATTTGCAACATTTCTACCATAATGAAAAACAACAAAAAAAAATTCTGGCAAAAACATCCAGATCTCTTATAAAAGTTTATCAGAACTACCCTCTGTAAACTAATATATGATCGTTTAGATTAAAAGTATCCCAAACATAATACAAATTACATCGCGAAACTTAAACAGCAATTCCACTGACATTTCATGCGAGTCGAACACATTCTGACGCAATCAATGTTCTCACCTAATATGTATCGAACTAATTAATTCAAGTTCATACACGACACTAGCCAGGTTGCTTTCGTTGGGATAAACTAAACGCAGTCGAAACATACTAGTAGTAATGTTTCTAGTTCCCTTTTTCTTTTCTTAATCTGTTTTCAATGTGTAAGAAGCCAACTCTTCTGTCCAAATATTGCATGGGAGGCCAACTTGCTAGAGACAGCCAGGCAGGAGCAGTTCACTCCGCACTAGAGAGGGCAACGTGAATATGAGCAAGACCGTGCATCAGCATTACGGAATCAAGTTGACAAATAGAATTGGTAAAATATTTCAGCATATTGCAGTCACACTCACAACAATTTTTGGGGCGTACTGCTGAAGCTTATCGGATCTTGTTTTTTGTTGCTCTTGCTTAAACTATTTTTTAGCATCAAAGACCATCTCCAGGTAGTAAAGATTCAGATGAAATTGTTAACATCGAAGTGCCTGCTATCTTAATTGATCCCTATGTCCGAGGATGATCTTGGCTGTAAGTCTAATGGAAGTTTGCTTGTGCAACTTATCATCTTGTTTCTTCCTTTGGAGAACACAGCAACTAGATTGTGACCCACCATTGGATAGCAGTCCTTGCTTTGCAAATTCCCTTGAAGATATGACGATTCGCTCCATTAAAAGTGATTGTAGGAACAAAAAACTATTAATTAATGTCATCGATGAATTATGCGTGCTCAGTTATGTTCCTTTGTTTCCTTCAATTTTGTACTTGCCCAGGAGGGCCAGAAATCATCACCCAGGAATAGTGGGTGAGAAAGAAAGAGAGCAATCAAAGTTTCACGTGGCCGTGCTCTTTACTCCCTATGTTCTAGTATAATGTAGTGCGTATAATTTTTTGGAAAAAGTCAAACTTTATAAAATTTGACTAAGTTCATAGATAAAACTATTTATATGTACAATACCAAATATATAAAATACGAAATTAATTTTATACTGAATCTAATAATATAGGGCCCTAATAAGTGTCACCCGTGTGGGACGAACACATGGCAACTCCGAATGATTTTTATGATAAGTTTACTGACACATGGATGGCAACTTTTAGTTGTCAAGCATGGCAACTTTCTTTTTGCATGACAAGTTTCAGTTTTATTTTTGGGTTTGTTTTTTCTTTTTGAATGACAACTTTAGTTGTAAAAAACGTCAGGGCCGGAGTGTTTCATGTCACACATGTGACACTTATCATTTGGGATAATATATGCTTGGCATTCTAAATGTAAATGTTTTTCTCCAAAAACTTGGTCAAAGTTTGTGGCGTCTAACTTTTTAAAAAATCTATATGCACTATATTATGGAACGTAGGGAATATAATTTAGTATAAAAACCATATCTAAACATCTGTAAAGAATTTTACAAGTAAAGAGTGACTAAAAATCACCAAACATGATTTTTGGTTGAAAAATATCATAAAGACAAGTATTTATTTAGAGAATCAGGATATTAATTTTTTTTTGAGGGGTCTCACCAAGTTTTATTGCTCAAACTCCACCTGGAATGGGATTACAAAAGGATCATGGGGTTGGATCAACCATACATGTCTCCCCTGCTCAAGAGAATTGGAAAACTTGGCTAACCTATCGGCATCTCTATTGGCTGCTCTACCTTCAAACGTTATGTTACAATTAAAAATAGCAGCCCTGTTTCTAATTTCGCTGATGATATTTCCATACGGTCCTTTGCTGCCATGTTGGATGTCATTTACTACCTGTTTCGAGTCTGAGACGATGACCAAGCTCTGTACCATTAGATCATCAGCAAGTGAGAAAGCCTCCCGACAAGCAATGGCCTCCAGTGTAGCTACGTCTGAAACTCCCCGAACTACCAGTGCAGAACTTCCCATGTAGATGCCTGACGAGTCCCTACACACTGCCGCCGCCGCACCCCTAGATTGATTCCTTGATATGCTCGCATCCACATGAATCTTCATGAAACCCGGCGGTGGTGCTTTTGGTCAGACCAAACAACGACCAGAGACCCTTGGGGGCCTTGTAGGTTTTACAGGCAGCATTTGTAGTTTCTTAATGAAGTTACATATGAACTGATGGGTAGCCGATGGACTCTGAAAAATTTCCTCATGTATAGCCTTCCGACGCGCCCACCATATCGCCCACAGCGTTGTTGCTAATCTTACAAAAGCATCATGTGATATCGAGTCTATCATTGAGAAAATCCATTGTTTAGCACTCGGTTCAGTTGTCTCGCATAAATGTTCTGCCAACTCCCCGTCAACGAGTACCCATACACATCTGGCCATAGAACATTCCAACAAAGAGTGGCGCCAGGAATCTTCTGCGCCGCATAATGCACATAGGCTGGTATTAGACATGTTCCTCTGATGCCTTATGTCCTCCGTTGGAATTGAGTGCTTGTCTAATCTCCAGAGGAACATCCGAATTTTCCCTGGAACCGGAACCTTCCATAGAGTCTTCCAAGAAGCCGCATCCCTGTCCGAACTGGAGGATCCTCTAGCTCCATCTATCCATGCTTCTCTTCTCATCTTAGTGTTCACTAGCATTCTGTATGCCGACCTCACTGAAAAAATCCCACCTTTCTCAAAGTTCCACGCCCAAGAGTCAGCAATATTGGATGTGCACAGCGGAATAGATAAGATGGATGGTATATCGATTGGTAGACAGAACTCTTCAAGCTTCACTATATCCCATACAGCTGCAGTGTGATCAATAAGGTCAGCCACTAACTCTGGCGAGTTAGAAACTCTTCTCCCATAAGGCCGCATCATAACATCTCTGGGTATCCAGTTATCTACCCATATATTTGTTGTCTCCCCATTGCCGATTCGCTTGATAAGTCCTTGCTTCAGAATGTCTCGCCCCTCTAATATGGAGCGCCATACCTGGCTAGGATGGCTGCCCAATTCAGCGTTCAGAATTGTCCCCTCTGGAAAGTATACACTTTTCAAAATTCTTGCACTTAGAGATTCCGGTGTCTGCAGCAATCTCCATGCCTGCTTTGCTAACAAGGATAAATTGAAAAGCTCAAAATCCTTGAATCCTAGGCCTCCCATACTCTTGGGTTGTGTCATAGACTCCCACGACACCCAATTTGGTTTTCTTTTGCCATCTTTACTTCCTCACCAGAATTTCCTTATTAACATATTTAAGTGCTCGCAAAGACCCCTTGGCAATTTAAAACATGACATAGAGTAAACAGGTACCGCCTGGGCCACTGCTTTAACTAGCACTTCTGAAAGGATCGATATGGTTGACTAGAGGGGGGGGGGTGAATAGGCAACTAACAATTTTTAGCTTTTCTTTAGCAATTTAAACTTTGCATCAAAGTAGGTTGTCTAGATATGCAACTAGGTGAGCAACCTATAAGATGCAACACGGATAGGAACACAAGCAAGCAAGATATATGAAACAAATAAGGTTCCACAAGTAAAGGCACGAGATAACCAAGAGTGGAGACGGTGGAGACGAGGATGTGTTGCCGAAGTTCCTTCCCTTTGAGAGGAAGTACGTCTCCGTTGGAGCGGTATGGAGGCACAATGCTCCCCAAGAAGCCACTAGGGCCACCGTAATCTCCTCACGCCCTCACACAATGCGAGATGCTGTAATTCCACTATTGGTGCCCTTGGAGGCGGCGACCGAACCTTTACAAACGAGGTTGGGGCAATCTCCACAACTCAATTGGAGGCTCCCAACGACACCACGAAGCTTCACCACAGTGGACTATGGCTTCACAGTGACCTCAACCGTCTAGGATGCTCAAACACCCAAGAGTAACAAGATTCGCAAGGGATTAGTGGGGGAATCAAATATCTCTTGGTGGAAGTGTAGATCGGGGCCTTCTCAACCACTCCCGAGAAAATCAACAAGTTTGGTTGGCTAGGGAGTGAGATCGGGCGAAAATGGAGTTTGGAGCAATAATGGAGCTTAGTGGTGGAAGAAGTGAGTCAACGGGGAAGAAGAGGACCCCTTATATAGTGTGTGGAAAAGATCCAACCATTACCCACCAACCAGTCCGTGGCCAGCGGTACTACCACGCCTGGCCAGCGGTACTACCGCAAGGCCGCGCGGTACTACTGCTTGCAACCAAGCGGTACTACCGCACGGCTGTGCGGTACTACCGTACCGACCCACAGTACTGCCGCAACCCCAGCACAGAACCGATAAACAGACGCACAGGAGCTGGGGGCGGTACTTCCGCACGCGCGGTACTACCGCGCCCCCCATGCGGTACTACCGCGAGGCAAAAATCCCAGCCAGGGGAGAAGGGAAACTTCCGTGCCTACTTCCGTAAAGAAACGGAAGTAGCAAAAACCCGACACAGTAGTACTGCCGAGGGGCGGTACTACTGCCTGACTGCATAGCGCGGTACTACCGCTCGGCGAAAGCGGTACTACCGCGGTAAGTGCGGATGTAAAAAATTACATCCGCTCCTACTACCGCAAAGGGGCGGCACTAGCCTGCTGGGCAGCGGTAGTGCGGCTCCAGGGGAGCGGTACTACCGTGGGCACCTGTGGTACTACCGCGCCACCGCGCGGTACTACCGCGGATGCCTACGGTACTACCGTTGACCTGGGAGCAGTACTACCGCAACCAACAACGGCAGCCAGACAAGGGAGGCAAGAAAACGGAGGAAGCTCCAAGGTAGAAGGAGGGGATAAGAAGGAGACGTGTACGTGATGATTCCACCCAAACCTTTCCAACGCGGATCCCCTCTTAATAGTACGGCTTTCCTACGACTCAAATCCACCAAAAAGAAACGTAGAAAAGACGCCGTCTTCGTCAGCCTTCGAGGGGCACCCAATCGTCTTGTGCCTAGCAAAGAAGTGTCTGGAATACTCATGGCACACGATTAGTCAGCAAATGCGTTGTCATCAATCACCAAAACACTTAGGGATAAATATGTCCTTACAATCTCCCCCTTTTTGGTGGATTGATGACAAAACGGGATTTGCACAAAGAAAATACTATTAAGTAAATGCAAACCCCTCCTCTCTATAATATAGACGGGCTCCCCCTAGATGTGTGCCACCTAGATGAGTGCTATGGACTGCATGGCACACGAATACTAGGAACAGAGCTCCCCCTATATTATAGAGACAAGGCATATCTATCACTAGACAAGATAGTACAAACATAAGTTAACTAAGATAGATAGAGTGCATATGTCTTACACCATATGTAGGATAGGTCTCGAAGGCACAAACCAAACAAAAGCAAATGAGGCAAACGAGGTCCAAACGACAAAGCAAACAAACACACCAAGCACGAAACAACGCAAATCCCTACACTCTCTCCCCCTTTGGCATCGAGACGCCAAAAAGGCAGAGAGGACACCTACACACACGGGGTGTCTCAGGTAGAGAAGTCGTCCCACTGCTCCTCGAGCCCCTCATCAGACTCAGCGGCGGGGATAGTCTCCTCGAGGTCATCCTCTGAACTGGTCCACTTGTATCCCTGCTTTGACATCCAGGCAGCCTCAGGTGTGATGACGTCCTCAGACCCGCCAGACACATCATCTCCAAAGAGCCTCATAACCTTCCTGTCACGGCGGCGATTCTCCTTGTCTGCTACGTGAGCCCTGTACTGTCCCTTCGCCTGCATGCAGAAGAGAGTCTTCATCTTGTCCTTTAGCTTCTTGGCCCATGACGGCTCAGAGGAAGAAGTGGTGGACATAGCAGCACGGTCCTCAGCAACATTCTCAGTAGCAGCAGCCTCCCCCTCACCAGCAGCCCTCCTAGAAGAAGAGGCCTCAACACGGGTAGTGGTTTTGGCCCAGTTGGGCTTGACGCGGAGGCTGATGGACTCATGGCGAATCTAGTCTGAAGCAAGGAACTCATCACCCGGGTACATCTTCTCCCAAGTGGTGGAGAGCAGCAGAAACAAGTACGGTCCATAGATAGGTACCTTGCGAGTGAACACCGCAAACCGAAGCTCACACCACATGATGTGTGAGACATCAAGTGGCTGAGTCTGAGAAGAACGTGCCTCTGCACACAAGAGCAACATGTTCACTAGATATGCATGTACCTTGTCCTTGTCGCCAATGCGTGGGAACAGAGTGTTGCGGAAGATGCGATGCATGATATCCAGAAAGGAGATTAACACCCAAGATGACTTGCCATTGGGGAGTACCTTCTCGACAAGGAAGGGCTGAAGCAAGTTCTTGTTGGCAGACTCAGAGTTGGCATGGGGGCGAACACCAACGGGGGTGTGAAGCCCGTCATCAGGAATGTGCAGCAGATCCATGAACTCTTTCCATGTAGCAGACAGCTGACGGCCATTGGTCATCCAGGTCATCCTCCGCTCCTCCCCGGGATGAAAGTACACTGAGGCAAAGAACTGACAGATGAGCTCAGGGTCATAGTCATGGTGAAAAGATATCACCGGCTCAATAGCAAACTGCTCCACCAAGTCCAGAGCCTCTCCAAAATAGTCACGAAACTTGTCCTTCCGCATGTGATGCATGTCTATCCACTTGACCTCTACGAATGTATTCTGTTTGCTCTTGATTACATCCAGATAGATGAGAACCTGTTGCTTGTTCCAGAACATCTCAGTGCCTCTGAGCATAGCCCGAGGAGTCACATAGGGATTGACCCTCCGGCGTTCGACATACTCAGTGACAGAAATCTCGTCCATGCCCTTAGCAGGTTCCTTTTGCTTGCTGGCAGTGGTCTTGACATTGCGCTTGGGGGCATTGGAGCCCTCTGGGGCTTCATCTTGGGGGTTGCGCAGACGCTTGGAGCCAGTGTCACGACTGGGATTGGAACGGCGAGAGCCACCACCTGAGACACAGAACGCAAAAAACACCCACAACAGCCAAGAGAGATTAATGCAAAGACCACAACAACGCAAGTGAAACAAGCAGAAAGCACACATGATAAATGCCTAGAGAGAGATTTGATCCCTACGGTAGTACTGCCAAGTGCTGCGGAGCTAAGATAGTAGTACGGCTCTTAGACGCGGTAGTACCGTGCAAGATCACGGTAGTACCGGGTGTAGGAGCGGTAGTACGACCTTAGCGACGCGGCTGGCGCGGTAGTACCGCGTCTGCAGAGCGGTAGTACCGCACGGTCCGATAGTACCGCACCTGACGGGCAGTAGTACCGCAAGAGCGGTAGTACCGCACATTAGGCACGGTAGTACCGCACCGCGTCAGATCTGAACAGGTTCAAATCTGAAAAAAAGCCCGCGAAACCACGGCGGTACTACAGTTGGACAAAGCTACCACAAGACAGCATATCAAGTATGTTTCCTATGCATCACGACTCTCCTACATCCTACTCTTGCACAGATTTGGCCTAAAATCTTAAGAACGACAAGTTTCTCCCCAAAAACCTAGAAGCAAGAGAACAGCCAAGAAAAGAGGGATTTGGGGAAAAACCTTGGTCCATGGCAAGAGAAAGTGGTGGGGAACGATCCCACCGGTCGAAATCCGAGGAGAGTGGCCGGAGACAGAGATCCGGTGAGGGCCTCCGGCGCCGTTCTTGAGAGAGAGAGACGTGGAGAGAGAGACAAAAGAATGGGTATGGGGAGTTGGAACTCCCTTGCCCGAGTCATAACCCCCACGCGCCCTCGACGGCGCGGTAGTACCGTGCCCAGACACGGTAGTACCGCCCGGCGCGGTACTTCCGAAGTATCGCACCAGAGCGGTAGTATCGCGGCCAGACGCGGTAGTACCGTGAGCTCAAGAAGATGCACGTTTCGAGCACACGAAAAACTGGATCTTTGCACAAAACACTCCGAGCCAACACGACACCACAAGACCACGCAACACACAAAACCAGAAAGGCACACGACAAACGAACCAACCACGAGACACCACCTCTCCAAAAGAGAGGGCGGTGGCCATAGCCACCTATGTTTGAGTCAATTGGTATGGCACTGCGAAGAATTATCCTTGGGTCCATGACCAAAACTCGTCTTTGAAGCACAAGTACCATCAAACATGGCTAATGTGAAAGACTTGATTGATTTATGCATAATGGGGGGAGGAAGAGTTCATTGAGAGAACATCACTCCCCCTATGTCCATGCCTACATCTAAATAGGACAAAACGTTGAGTATGGTGGGGTGTGCAAGGGTTCAAGCAACATTGCTCGAATCGATGATATTTAGCTCATGCCTTAACTCGCGAAATCTTGCTTCATCCAAGGGCTTTGTGAAGATATCTGCAAGGTTATCATGAGTGTTGACGTAGTTGAGCTCGATCTCTCCTCGCCTAATGTGATCCCGGATGAAGTGATACCGGATCTCAATATGCTTCGTCTTGAAGTGTTGCACCGGGTTGAGAGAGATCTTGATGGCACTTTCATTGTCACACCAAAGAGGCACTTTGTCACAAGTGACACCGTAATCCTTTAAAGTTTACCTCATCCATAGGAGTTGAGCACAACAACTACCGGCGGCAACATACTCCGCCTCAGTGGACGAGAGAGACACACAGCTTTGCTTTTTGGAAGACCAACTTACCAGAGAGCAACCAAGGAATTGGCACCCTCCGGAAGTGGACTTCCTATCCACTTTGTCTCCCGCCTAATCGGAATCCGAGTACCCTACAAGCTTGAAGTTTGATCCTCTTGGGTACCATAAGCCAAAGTTTGGGGTATGAGCCAAATATCGAAAGATTCGTTTCACCGCCACATAGTGACTTTCCTTAGGTGCGGCTTGAAACCGTGCACAAATTACCACACTCAACATGATGTCCGGTCTAGATGCACAAAGGTAAAGCAAGGATCCAATCATGGAATGATATACCTTTTGATCCACCACTTTACCATTGGGATCTAAGTCAAGTTGGCACTTGGTGGGCATTGGAGTGGAAGCCGGCTTGACGTCACTTAGCTTTAATCTCTTGAGCATGTCTTGAGTGTATTTGGATTGATTGATGAAGGTTCCTTCCCTTCTTTGCTTCACTTCGAACCCTAGAAAGAACTTCAACTCTCCCATGGAGGACATCTCGAACTTTGAGGTCATGAGAGCGGCAAATTCCTCATTGAAAGCTTTGTTAGGGGAACCAAAGATAATATCATCAACATATAATTGGCACACAAAAAACTCCCCTTTGACCTTCTTAGTAAAAAGAGTGGGTCGATTAGCCCAACTTCAAAACCACGGTCTTGTAACAACTCGGTAAGGTGGTCATACCATGCACGTGGGGCTTGTTTAAGGCCATAGAGTGCCTTATCGAGTTGATACACATGATCGGGAAAGTAGGGATCCTCGAACCCGGGGGGTTGCTTGACGTAAACCAATTCATTAATAGGACCATTAAGAAAAGCACTCTTCACATCCATTTTATGTAACTTAAAGTTGTGATGAGAAGCATATGCAATCAACATGCGAATGGATTCAAGACGAGCAACGGGAGCAAAGGTTTCACCGTAGTCGATACCCTCGACTTGGGAGTAGCCTTGTGCTACCAAACGAGCCTTGTTGCGAATGATGATCCCATGGGCATCTTGCTTGTTCTTAAATATCCACTTGGTTTCTATGACATTGTGATTCCCGGTCGGTCTTGGCACCAATCTCCACACTTTGTTGCGCTCGAAATTGTTGAGTTCTTCATGCATGGCATTGAGCCAATCCGGATCTTCTAGCGCCTCATAGACCTTGTGGGGTTCCACACAAGAGACAAATGCGTGATGCTCACAAAAATTTGCTAATTGTCTACGAGTGCTTACCCCCTTTCTTAAGCTTCCAAGCACATTCGTCATGAGATGATCCTTGGTGGAGAGCTTGGAAGAAACCTTGGCGGCACGACGCTCTAATTCCTCCTCGGTGGTGAGTTGAGGAGCGGTTACTTGATCATCTTGAGCGCCGTCATGAACTTGTTTTTGATCTTGAACTTGCTCGGGGGAGAGAACTTGACCTTGGGCATCACTTGGTGTGTCCACACCTTCTTGAGTATGATCTTGCCCTTGGTCATGTTCTTGAGGATGAGAGCCTCCATGTTGTTCTTCGGAAGTGTGTGGGCCTTGGGTTGGTGATGGCTCCACTTGAGTGGAGCTTTGTCCTTCTCCTTCGGCCACAAGGGGTTCCTCAATGGGTAGGATAAAGCCAACACCCATTCTTCTTATGGCTTGGGGAGGAATTTCATCACCTACATCACAAGTGCCACTTTGCTCCACTTGGGAGCCGTTATTCTCATCAAACTCCACGTTACACGTCTCCTTAATAAGTCCCGTGGATTTATTGAGGACACGGTAAGCATGAGAGTTTGTAGCATAGCGAACAAATATGCCCTCATAAGCTCTAGCCTCAAATTTAGACAACCGAACACCTTTCTTGAGAATGAAACACTTACACCCGAATACCCGGAAGTACTTGAGGTTGGGCTTGTTACCGGTGAGTATCTTGTATGGAGTCTTGTTCAAGCCCTTGCGGAGATAGAGCCGATTGGATGCATGACATGCGGTGTTGATGGCTTCGGCCCAAAAGTTGTACGGAGACTTGAACTCCGCCATCATGGTCCTTGCCGCATCCATCAACATCCGGTTCTTCCTCTCCGCAACACCGTTTTGTTGAGGGGTGTATGGTGCGAAATATTGATGCTTGATTCCCTCATCACTAAGAAATTCATCCAAGGTGTAGTTGTTGAACTCGGTGCCGTTGTCACTTCTTATTGTCAAGATCTTTGCATTGTGTTGACGTTGTGCTTCATTTGCAAAGTCAATGACGGTTTGTTGGGTCTCGCTCTTCCTCTTTAAGAAATACACCCACGTGTACCTTGAGTAGTCATCCACAATCACCAAGCAATAATTCCTACCTCCAAGACTATCGAAGGATGGAGGCCCAAAGAGATCCATGTGAAGGAGCTCCAAAGGCCTCTTTGAATAAATGATAGTCGTGGGAGGGTGAGCCTTCTCATGTAGCTTTCCTTCGATACAGGCACTGCAAGCACGATCTTTAGCAAAATTAACATTCGTTAGTCCACGGACATGGTCCCCCTTGAGGAGACTTTGCAAAGATCTCATATTGACATGGGCTAAACGGCGATGCCAAAGCCATCCCACATCAACTTTAGCCATTAGGCATGTCGCGGTCTTAGTGGGTCGCTCCGAAAAGTTAATCACATAGAGACCCTTCTCGACATGCCCAACAAAAGCTACTTTAAGAGTCTTGCTCCACAAGAGGGCCACGGTATCGATATCAAAGAAAGTGGCAAAGCCCATGATAGCAAGTTGATGAACGGAAAGTAAATTGTATGCAAGGGACTCAACAAGCATGACCTTCTCGATCGTGAGATCATGAGAGATGACCACCTTGCCAAGTCCCAATACCTTAGAAGATGAGGCGTCACCCCACTCGACATTGGTGGGCATAGATGGAACTTTGTGCACGTCCACCACCAAGTCCTTGCTTCCGGTCATATGATTTGTAACTCCGCTATCGAGCAACCATGATCCACCACCGGAAGCAAACACCTACAAGAGATCAATGCTTGGTTTTAGGTACCCATTTTGTAATGGGTCCTTTGATGTTAGTAACAAGGGTCTTAGGAACCCAAATAGACCATTCAATGTACTCATGAAGAGAACCAACAAATTTGGCATAAACATGCCCATCACTAGCACTACATAACACATAAGAAGGGTTAAAATCATCGGCTTTGTTGAGAGGGGTGACATTGCCCTTCTTGACATTGTTCTTCTTCTTCTCCTCGGGGGCACTCTCTCCCTCCCTCACAAAGGTTTGCATGAGGGGAGGAGGTCGTTTGGTCTTGTCATTCTTCTTCTTGTTCTTGGAGTCGGGCACGTACCCAACCCCTTCCTTGGCCACACCTCCCTTTTGGTTGATCAAGAGATCGTTGAGGTTCTTCTTGCCTTGTATGCAAGTCGCAAGACCTCTCTCAAGTTGCTCCTTCAACTTCGCATTTTCCTCAACAAGATGTATATGCTCACAACACGGGTTAGTAGCATTTGCATTATCAATTAAAACCATATGAGGAAAAGTTGCTTTCTCCTTAGTTAGCTTCACTTGGAGTTGATCATGAGACTCCTTGAGACTAGCGTGAATACCCTTCAAGGCCTTGTGGGCCTTGTCAAGTATATCAAACTCCTCTTTGAGTCTAGCAAGATTAACCCCGAGTTTGGCCTTCTCGGAATTTAGCACACGAGAAACAAGGAGGACATGATCATAATCTTTCTTTAACTTAGCATGATCAATGTTGTGTGACTCCTCAAGAGCCAAACGAAGACCACGCTCTTCCTCAAGAGCATTGGAAAGATCCAAAATCTCATCGGCATAGTCACGACTATGCCCTTCCATCTTAGAGATGGTGTCTTCGTGAGCCTCGATCATGTCATTGGCCTCACCAAGTTATTCCAAGAGAGCAACAAAGTGCTTCTTGGATTTTCCCTTGAGTTTGCCCATAAAGGCCTTAAACTCGTTAGCCTCCACATTAGCTCCCTCAAGTTCATTAATGCTATCCGTCGGGGAAGGATGATTAATGATGGTAGTTTTGATGTTGGAGGTTACCTTGTTGGTGGCTTTAGCCATGAGGCACTTGGCGGTGATGCTCTCGTTGGGTGAGTCGAAGAGAGACACCCGTGACGTTGTTGCAATGGCAACGGAGGCCATGGCAACCGACTCACCATCTTCATCATCGTCATCATCCTCATTGTACTCTTATTGCACAACCAAAGCCTTGGGAGGAGTCTTCTTGGTGAAGTTGTTCTTGTTGGGGAATGACTTGGCCTTGTCCTTTCGGATGAGCTTGCCACCATTGTCTTCCCTCTTCTCATACGGGCATTCTGCAACGAAATGACTCACGTTGTCGCAATTGTAGCAAGTCCTTACACGTTGCTTGCCCCTTGGCCACTCGAGTTGCTTTTGCTAAAGTTTGGCCTCGAGTTTTTCTTGCTCCAAAATTGCCTTGAAGCAAGTGCCATGTGTTCATGATATGCATACTTCGTATCTTCGGGGTTGCTCTCCTCTTCTTCCTCTTCTTCTTCTTCTTCCACGGTGAGCTTGGCCTTCAATGCAAGGTTAGGCTTCTTTGCCCGTTGAGAATGGAGCACAACATTGTCGGTGGTCTTGTCCAAAATGTTCATGGCCACAAACTCATCCAACACTTCACTTGAGGTCAAAGTGTGGAAGTCCGATCTTTGACGAATGACGGAGGACATGGCCTTGTGATAGGGCATCATTGCCTTGAGGAATTTGCGCTTGATCCAATTTTCATCCGTGTCCTTGCTCCCGTGATCTCGTAGTGAGACCGCGAGTTTGGTTACTCTCCGATAAAGCTCACGAGGTTCTTCATCTTCTTTCATTGCAAACTCATCGGCCTCATCTTGTACAACTTCATAATTGGACTGTTGAATGCTTGCGCTTCCCCGGTAGAGAGAGACAACACAATGCCATGCATCTTTGGCCAAGGCGAAGGGACGAAGATGAGGTAGGTCTTCGGGTGGAATTGCATCTTGAATGATGAAGAGAGCATTCTCATTGAATTGATTATCCGCGGCTTCTTGAGGAGTGAAGTTGCTTGGATCATGCGGATAAAAACCTTCTTCAATGATTCTCCAAAGATTAGTGTTCACATGACTTAAATGATGTTTAAAGCGGTAAACCCAAGAATCAAAGTCCTCATTTTTCACAATCTTAGGGGGGGACCGGCATGATTCAAATGAGTGGAAGGAACCGGTCCACCATAAACAAGTGGTGGTTCCACATGGGCAAAGATGCCGGTGCCATTCTTACCACTAGAAAAAGGAGCCTTTTCACTACTAGCTTCCCCCTTGTCGGGGATAGCATCCGTCACCTTGTTGGCGGGGTCACCCACTTTCAACGATGCGGTGGATAGTTTAAGCCCCTCAAGAAATTTAGTAAACATGCTTTCAACTTCGGTCGTCATGGAGGTTTTCAATGTCTCCAAGGCCACATTGAACTCCTCACGAGAGACCGAGGTTCCCCCATCGCCCGTAGACGAGATCGGATTCACACCGGAGTGTCCCTCCACACCGTCTACGGTATCAACCATACTCTTTGGACGGTAAAGTCCTTAATAAAGAGACGAGGCTCTGATACCAATTGAAATGATCGATATGACTGACTAGAGGGGGGGTGAATAGGCAACTAACAATTTTTAGCTTTTCTTTAGCAATTTAAACTTTGCATCAAAGTAGGTTGTCTAGATATGCAACTAGGTGAGCAACCTATAAGATGCAACACAGATAGGAACACAAGCAAGCAAGATATATGAAACAAATAAGCTTCCACAAGTAAAGGCACGAGATAACCAAGAGTGGAGACGGTGGAGACGAGGATGTGTTGCCGAAGTTCCTTCCCTTTGAGAGGAAGTACATCTCCGTTGGAGCAGTGTGGAGGCACAATGCTCCCCAAGAAGCCACTAGGGCCACCGTAATCTCCTCACGCCCTCACACAATGCGATATGCCATGATTCCACTATTGGTGCCCTTGGAGGCGGCGAATGAACCTTTACAAACGAGGGTTGGGGCAATCTCCACAACTCAATTGGAGGCTCCCAACGACACCACGAAGCTTCACCACAATGGACTATGGCTTCGCGGTGACCTCAACTGTCTAGGATGCTCAAACACCCAAGAGTAACAAGATCCGCAAGGGATTAGTGGGGGAATCAAATATCTCTTGGTGGAAGTGTAGATCGGGGCCTTCTCAACCACTCCCGAGCAAATCAACAAGTTTGGTTGGCTAGGGAGTGAGATCGGGCGAAAATGGAGCTTGGAGCAATAATGGAGCTTAGTGGTGGAAGAGGTGAGTCAACAGGGAAGAAGGGGACCCCTTATATAGTGTGTGGAAAAGATCCAACCGTTACCCACCAACCAGCCCGCGGCCAGCGGTACTACCGCAAGGCCGCGCGGTACTACTGCTTGCAACCAAGCGGTACTACCGCACGGCTGTGCGGTACTACCGTACCGACCCACAGTACTGCCGCAACCCCAGCACAGAACCGATAAACAGACGCACAGGAGCTGGGGGCGGTACTTCCGCACGCGCGGTACTACCGCGCCCCCCATGCGGTACTACCGCGAGGCAAAAATCCTAGCCAGGGGAGAAGGGAAACTTCCGTGCCTACTTCCGCAAAGAAACGGAAGTAGCAAAAACCCGACAAAGTAGTACTGCTGAGGGGCGGTACTACTGCCTGACTGCATAGCGCGGTACTACCGCTCGGCGAAAGCGGTACTACCACGGTAGGTGCGGATGTAAAAAATTACATCCGCTCCTACTACCGCAAAGGGGCGGCACTAGCCTGGTGGGCAGCGGTAGTGCGGCTCCAGGGGAGCGGTACTACCGTGGGCACCTGCGGTACTACCACGCCACCGCGCGGTACTACCGCGGATGCCTACGGTACTACCGTTGACCTGGGAGCAGTACTACCGCAACCAACAACGGTAGCCAGACAAGGGAGGCAAGAAAACGGAGGAAGCTCCAAGGAAGAAGGAGGGGATAAGAAGGACACGTGTACGTGATGATTCCACCCAAACCTTTCCAACGCGGACCCCCTCTTAATAGTACGGCTTTCCTACGACTCAAATCCACCAAAAAGAAACGTAGAAAAGACGCCGTCTTCGTCAGTCTTCGAGGGGCACCCAATCGTCTTGTGCCTAGCAAAGAAGTGTCTGGAATACTCATGGCACACGATTAGTCCGCAAATGCGGTGTCATCAATCACCAAAACACTTAGGGATAAATATGTCCTTACAACTTCTTTTCCCGCTACTAACATTGTATGTTCAATCCAACCCTGCACTTTACTCCATAGATAGTCCTTCAGATATTTAAAAGCCCCATTCTTTAAAGTCCCCACATCAGAAGGCATTCCCAAATATTTTGCACTTAAAGTTTCATTTGGAACATTTAATAATTCCTTTACCTCCTCTCTGATGCTTTCCGGGCATCCTTTGCTAAAAAAGATCGTGGATTTGTCATGGTTTATACGTTGACCCGAAGCTTGGCAATAACAATTCAGCAACTGGTTTATCTCATTAGCCCCACCAACACTAGCCCTGAAAAACAGCAGGCTGTCATCTGCAAATAGTAAATGGTTTACAGGTGGTGCCGTCGGGGCCACCTTGATTCCATTTAGGTTGGATGACTCGTCAATAGATTTTAGGAGGCACGAAAGGCCCTCTGCTGCTATCAAGAATAGATAGGGGAAATGGGATCTCCCTGACGAATACCACGTGAAGGTTTAAACTCTTGCAATTTCTTCCCATTGAACAAAATAGAGAATGTGACAGATCTTACCATGCTCATAATGATATTTACCCATCTCTCAGAAAAACCTAGTTTCAACATTATTGCTTGAAGGTAATCCCACTCAACTCTATCATAAGCCTTCATCATGTCTAGCTTCAATGCACAACTTCTATTGCTCTTGGCGGAGTTCCGCTTCATAAAATGTAAGCACTCATAGGCTGTGATAATATTATCAGTGATGAGGCGCCCAGGCACAAAGGCAGATTGCTCCTCTGAGCTTATGTTAGGCAGTACCAATTTTAATCTATTGGATATGACTTTGGAGGCAATCTTGTATAGCACGTTACATAAGGATATCGGCCTGAACTGTGACAACAGAATGGGATTTTTTACCTTAGGTATTAAAACCAAGATTGTGTCATTTATGCTCCCTGCAGATTCAGTCCCATTAATAATCTGAAGGACCACCTGTGTGACATCCTCGCCACAGACCTCCCAGTGACATTGAAAGAAGTGAGCGGGGAACCCATCCGGCCCCGGTGCCTTGGTCGGAAACATCTGAAACAATGCAGTTTTAACCTCCTCGTCAGTGTACCCGGCGTTAAGAATATCATTCATCGCCAGTGTGACTTTGACAGGGACCGTATCAAGTACTCTCTCCATATCATGAACTCCCTCCGACATATATAATTCCTTATAGAAGTTTGTTGCTGCCTCCTCCATCTCATTCGCATCCTCTGTTACTCGGTCATCAGGAAGTTGCAAGGCTTTGATTTGATTCTTCCCGCGACGCCTGCTGGCTCTCATGTGAAAATAGTACATGTTTTTATCACCATGCGCCAACCATTCGATCCGAGCTCGTTGCCTCGAGAGGATCTCCTCCCGATGAAATAACTCTACTAGTCTGTCACAAATCTTTGTCTCGGTGCGTGAAGGCCCCGTCCTGCCCGGGCTAGCACGCGGACTAGCCAGATCTCCCTGCAGCTTCTTAATTTCCCGCTTCACATTGCCAAATACCTCTCTGTCCCAAACTGATAAATCATCTGATACTGCCTTCAGTCTCTCTTTAATATTATCCACCGTACCACAGCGCTCTTGTCCCCATGCAAGTCCGACAGCCGCAGGCAGCTCCAGATGGGACTCCCATGCACATTCATATTTAAAAGACTTTGGTCCCACTTTGCATGCATGCATATCCAGCTTTAGATGGATTGGTACATGGTCTGAGCATGTCGCATTTTCATGAACCACTTCAGCATACGGGTGGGCTAGAGACCACGCCTACGTTGCCACACATTGATCCAGACGCACTCTGGTAAAAGAGCCTCCAACAACTTCTCAAACGTCCGTGCATTCCCTCTGAATCCGATATCTACCAGACCACAAGTGTCCAAAGCATCCCTAAACCCATCCATCTGGGCTTGGCTGCGATTCCCAATGCCATCGTGCTCATGAAGATGTAGAACCTCGTTAAAATCACCGATGGCCATCCAAGGCCTTGAGCTAGCACTTGCAATCCCCCTTAATGTATCCCAAGTCATATATCTCTCTTGAACTTGAGCTTCTCCATAAACAAAGGTTATTCGGCTGGGAGTATTACAAAGATCATCAACTTCAACATCAATGTGATACTTTGAGTAACCAATAACTTCCACTTTTATTATATCATTCCAAAAAATTCCTAAGCCACCACTTCTACCAGAACTACTTACAGCAAAGCTTTTATTGAAACCTAATGAACCAGATAAATTCTCCACCCTAGAACCCTCAATTTGTGTCTCAAGAATACATAGGATGGATGGGGTAAGACGCTTCGTCAGAACACGAAGCTCATGAATTGTCGCAGGGTTACCCGCCCCATGACAATTCCAGCATAAGATACTCATTGGTTCCGGCGGTCCTCCACCATGGAGGCCGCCTCTTCAGTCAACGTGGTTGTGTCCAGTGCCACCCCTTCATCATTTTTCAGTTTCTTTCTGTTTGCACTCTTCTGTGGTGTCCCTCCCCCACCAGAAGTACTCACTCCACCTCCTTCAAAATGAGTCGTGATTACTGCTGTGTTTCCCCTTGGAACAAGGGCTATGTTAGGATCTGAAAGTTCAGTGCCAGTATCCCTCGAACTTGAATCATCAGCTATCCTCTTCCCCAGCAACAACATCTCCTCCTTCTGCTTTTCGTTCTCCATTACAGGACCTATGCCATCGTCCATTACTTTCCTGGCGTTGTGTCTCCAACTCTGTGTCCCGTCGTAACCTACCAGTTCCATCCGCTCCCCCTGTAATGGTGGAGGGATGCTTCCCCCACTACCATCTAGCTCATTTGTCTCCTGATCAGGTTCCGCACCATTATCCTCATGCCTCATATTCTGGCCACGACCACCAAACATGTTGCCTCTCCTTCCTCGGCCTCGGCCTCGTCCTCCTGCATGTTCCTGCCCATCTCTGAAGTTAGAACCACCCTGTCTGCTTCCTCTAGCTCCCGTTATGCCTCTGGACGCTAATATAAAGGGTCCCCATTCAAATTTTGTTTCATCGTGTTCCCCTGAACCACACTCTTCATACCAGTGACCCATCTGGCCACACTCATAACAGAAAGTTGGGAGCTTCTCATATTTCACACCGTATGGCTCAGTTTCCCCCCCCTTTCGTGATTTTTACAACCCTAGTTAGCTTTTTGCTAACATCCAACTTCACCTTGACTCTTATGAACTCACCAACGAAGCCGTTTGGCAGCGTCACTTGTACTTCTTGAACATCGCCAATGCGAGTAGCTAAATTCTCCAGAAACTTCTTATTTCTTAACACTCCGTCCGACAGTTTGTGAATTTGGGCCCATGTTTCTAATCTGTCCAGCTTCACTTTCTCAGGCTTGGTAAATCCATCATACTCTGCCAGGATTAAAGCATAACCCTTAAAATCCCACGGACCTTTGTGCATGGCCTTGTTCCAGTCCCCCAGACAGTTAAACTGTATGGTGAAAAGGTTAGGGTTTACCCTCCTCCAAACTACCGGCTGAGCCGGGTTCCAGGCAGCTCGCATGTCACCAATTAGAGCGCTCTGACTAAAGGATTTTTCTGTCAAAAGTCGCCCAATCGCTAACCACTTAGTCCTGACTTCATCCGCATCGATCTCATCCTCCCACACCAGATCATCGAGTTCATCATCTTGCGGGGTGAGGCGATCTAACATGTCAGTAGCTCCATCCGCCCCCATCCGGGGCATACTCTCCTCCGCCTGGCTGCTCATGTCGCTGTAGAAAACGACCCAAGAAGACCAAATCCTCTTGAAACCCTAGTTTCTGCTCCCACCAAGGCCGGGTAGGCAAACTAGTCGCCCCCTGGTTCAGCCCGAGCATAGAGAGGAGACAAGGAGGGTAAGGAGGGAGGAAGCAGAACGGATCTCAGCCGGAGGAACAAAACTCACGGCGACGAGCGCCGGAGGACTAGAAAACCCTAGGCCACCGCCACAGGGGAAACACCACAGGGGAATCAAGATATTAAATAGTAATCCACATATCCATCTTCCACTCCGTCCAACCACCATAAAATTAAGCCTGGTCCAGCCCAAAAATCATTCACAAAGGCCGAGCCTTTAAATTCTTGGAGGATTCATCCGATGTGCCTCATGTCGAGAACTAACTACAAAAGTGACACATGAGAGCTATATCTCGCTTATTGCGAGACAGACGAAGCTATTGCCAAAAGGGGCATTCTATCTAGGCCGTCAATTAGCCCCCGGTTTTGGAACTTTCTAATTGGTTTTGGGTGATTTGAGAAGCATTTGATGTGTTTTTTCCTATTTCTCTGTTGGTTTTCTGTTCTATTTTTATTTTTCGTTTTTCTTTCTGATTTTTTGTTCTATTTTATTTTTTCAAATTCATAAATTTTCATCCTCCTGGTTTCGTGCACATTTTTTACCAGTCATGAACATTTTCCAAAGTTGGGCAAAAAATATTTTACATTTCATGAAAAAATTTATATGTATATTATTTAAATACTCTGAACAATTTATTTATATTTTATGAAAATGTATTATATTTGTGCAAACATTTTTTTATATTTCCATGAACATTTTTTAAACATATGACATTTTATAAGTGTTGTGAACAATTTTTAAATTGCACAAACTGTTTTATATGTTTTGAATTATTTTTTAAATTTGCATGAATAAATTTTGACAGTTTCATGATCATTATTTTAAAAATGAAAAGAAAATTTTGTAAAAGAAATGGAACATATTGTTTTTTTTGAGGGAATGCCATCATGGCTCACTTTATTAACTTGGCAATAAGGTTACATCGTTCACTAACACATTAACAATTTTTGGTTAAATGACTAACAATTTTTGAAATGTAACAAATATTTTTTAAATGTATGAACATTTATTTATAACTGCACGAGGAGTTTAAATTTTCATGAACTTTTTTCCGGGTGCATGAAACATTTTTAAACTACATGAAACACTTTTTTGAACTTCAGGAGCAATTTTTCAAAATTACATAAAAATAACATATTTTGCTAAAACATAAATTTTTATGAATATAAAATATTAAATAAATAAAAACTAAAGGTGGAAAAAAGGGGGGAAAAGAAGAAAAAACGTGCGTACTTTAAGCTGTATAATGGGTAAGGTGAGAGCTAGGCGAGCGGAAACTTGGTCTCAACCCATTTAAGGTGCGCTATAGGCGAGCATCTCACACGTCTTGCAATGAGCAAGGGCATAGACGCTCCCAACAGTAACCAGCTTGCAATGCACCAGAGATACGCCCACCCTACTTGTTTTATTCGTTTTAGAACACCACCTCATATATTAATTAACCAAAGCACGTGTTACAATCGTTCATTACAGAGTTCACCACACAGGGCAGTACATCATTAACAAAAATCCCATCCACTCTATTATCAAAACTAAACTTAGCTATTAGATGGGCCACCTCATTAGCTGAACGCCTAATCTTCGACATTCTGAAGCTATCCATTAGCTTAGAAATACTCCGTGCTTCTTTCTTCAGATCGTGCAGAGCTGGTCTATCATCAAATTCGTTTGGAAAAATTGCCTCAACAAAAGTGCAGCCAGTCTCTAAAATTATAGAAGAATGAAGTGTTATACCTATATAGAGACCAACAATGCAAGCTCGGAGTTCCGCTTTCTCCATGCTACTACACCTCCCAATGTAGTCCCATGAAGAGATCAAGACTTTGCCAGCAAAATCTCTAGCCACCACACCCACACTTGCCGTGCTAATACTTTCCACAAAACTAGCATCGACATTAATTTTGATATAACCTGAAGGCCTAAGAACAAATCAACGGTTGCATGGTTAGGGAAATGGTGGTACTCCTAGCCCAAAAATCAAACTACAAGTTTGACGCTTCAATGTCTCGTATTGCGGATTATTGTTTCAATGAGATATGACATTTTCATTGAGAACGAGGCACGTATGGTGACTTGGTCAGTCTTGAAATGTTATAGGTTACTCTTTCTCATGTAAGCCGAACCGCGACACTCAGACATGCCGAGTACCACCAAACTAATCTGCCGTTGTCTACCCTGCCTAGTGCCTACCACTGCTTGCGCCCACGAGAAGCGCTATAACGTTGTCGATGGTATATGCCGCCACATGCGCCTAGTAGCAGTTCGGAGCGATCGATTGATGAGGGCATCATTCGAGGGCTTACCGTAGGGCTTTGCCTGGTGCTACTTTGCTGCTCAATCAGGGGTATTATGGAATATCGCAAACTCGCTATTCAAGAGATTATTCTAGGTCATCCCATTGACCATGTTCTCAAAACTATGCTACTACATATTTTTTTCAGCACTGCCTACCCTTTGGGAAAGCGAAGGACAAGATAACTTTCGAGTAAGTGTTGCGTCATTAAGGAAGCACATTCCATCATCGGACACACCCCTCCATAGCACAAGTTCGGACCAAGCCATAGTCCTTTTTGCTTTTGTTTGATATATAATTCTGCTCCTTGCTGCCGTGGAGTTTGATATATAATTCTGGTACTTTTGCTTTTGTTCATGTAAGCTCGGATGAAAGTAAAAATGAAAAAGATAGCGAAAAAATTCTGTGATTTCATCATGCAAATCATGTGAAACACACATCAATATTTGTTGCCCCATTTTTGTTAGAATTCTTTATTTTTTTGGATTTTACTATTCCCCTGCGCTCACATGAGCTCGAGCTAAGAAGAGGACTTTCGCTGTACCGCAGCCTTATTTTATTTCAGCCACTTGTTTTTCTTTTTATTTTGCTTGTAATTTTGAGCTTTGTATGATTTTTGTGGCCTACTATTGGTTGGCTTTAGTTTAAAGCTGCACGCTGTTTGTGCCTCTTCTGTGAGGATCATTCTCTCGTGCCCTCCATGAGGAGGCCACCGCTGATAAACGAAACACATTTTTTCTTTACTATAAATGAAACACATTCTAAACTATAGATACATCCTCTTCCGATGATCATGGCCTCCTGTGTACGTCGAGCCATCGGCCGGGTGTTTCAAGAACTCGGTGCAGGCATAGCACCTCGTGAAGTCAAGACTTTTTCTATAGCCATGTCTAGGAGGATCAACACAGTAGTAATGATAACCACCTGAGGAACAAATGGTAAACTCCATTCAGTGTCAGCATATATAGCAACAAACATCATCAATTAATGTGGACAGTATTCTCAAGATTCCGCAGGCTTACCTTCGCATAATGAATCCAGGGGAATGCAACAGCGTACTTGCAGGATCTCTTTGCCGACCTGTCCGCAGTCCTCTATCTCGGCGAAAAAGAGCGTCCTCTTATCCTTGCGCTCCGCGACGAAATTTAGGTGCACAAACGAATCTCTGTTCTGCCAGAAAGAATCGGAAAGCAATGTCTCACATAACTCAAACTTCACCTGCAAATTGGGCAGAGAGAGGGAAGAGAGAAAATTCAGTATAAATAAATGTGCCCAGCTATATGTTGAGCATTGTCACAATAATGTGGCGCACGTAATTGGTTTAGATTTAGTTTGATCAGGTCTACCAGAATCCGCTAGAGCAACTGAACCACTTCCACAATTGCACTTACAAACGACAGACCTAAATAAGATAATCAAACGCAACCCTAAAGGGAACCGAATATCCGGAACAAAGAAGCAACACTAGAAGAACCGCATGTGTAGAAGCAAGAATGCGGAAGCCGTAATTGCATTCACAAGTATGTTTACAGTTACACGCCTGAAAATACAGATGGATCAACAAAAACTTTGCAATGGAGTTGGCTGCTAATTCTTCTAGCTGGATTAACACGAATTATTATCAGTATAGCCACTAAAGGCTGATCGAAGTGGAATAGAGAAATTCTGTAATCATGAAAAGGCTCCTTAAGTTTAGTTGAAACACTCATAAATTGCGCTAAAGTATCTTGAAACACCCAGTCTGTGTGGCTCATGGTACTAGTTAGTGATCCTAATTTAATATTTTCAGGAAGCAAGTCCTCCCAGATATGAGCTTAGGCTCCTATTTAATTCTACTGTAGGGATTTCCCTTAAAGTTGTCTTTCAAAAACAAAATTTAATATTTCCTGGCACGGAACACAACACTGACTTGTACTGTATGCAGTTTACAAGCTCCTACCAAATAGCAAATGGAAGGTAGGAAAATGGCTATACCTTTTTCCTCTTGTTGAAACTCGCTAAGGCCAGTTCTGACAGATAAGTTTCTTGCCTAGTTGCCTCTCGCTTGATTATCTTGGCTTCCATTTCTTCTGCTGTGACACTCTTGCAACTACAATGAAAGAAACGAATTACATTAAGCTACCAAATAAGATATTTCCGAATTTCTGATTTCAGTACGTGAAAATATACACCAGTGGACTAAGACCTCATTCCCCTGCTTAGAGTTTGCTCCCACATTGAAGCATAGAACTTAGGGGAAAAAGACAATCAAGTTCAAACAAAGTAATAGAAAAGGAAAGGAAAAATCGGCTCGTGAACAACCTGATTTCTAGCATTTGCACAAAAACTGAACAAAATAGCAAACTTCCCTGATACCATTGTGAAACGCTGGTAATTTCTGAAAACATACTCTGCTAAATGTAGCAAATATCTATTGAAATGCCAGGGACAGAATTGCCGCAATATTACCCACCCATCTTCCACTACACGTACGACTAAAACCTCCCACTCCCCATCCAGAGCAAAAGGTACTTCTGTTGCTACAATTTACAGGCAGTATTCCTCATAAAGATTACCGTATTTCCTCAACTTGGGCGGAGTTGTCGAAGATGCACCCGTCGTTCTCGTCCATGTACAGGCTGCCGTGTTCATGGATGTAGTTCCTCATAAAGACATCGGTCCGAGCCATTGCCTTGTAGAACCGTGCGTTTGCGTCGTCGCTCTCCTTGTCCTCCAGCGCAGCTATCTCCTCCGGCGAGATCGGGTCCCCGATGTCCTTGGCGGTGGCCACCGGTGTGCGGTACTTGCCGGACGGGCTATCCGGCGGGATCAGGACAGGGGATGGCCACGGACGGTTGAGCACGGCGCGCACTGGAGACGGAGCGTCGCTGTAGGGGACACGCTGCTTGTCCTTCTCCTCCGCAGCCAACGAGGGTCGATCTTCCGTACTATCCATGACGCCGCCGACGGCTTCGATCGATGGCAACGGATGCAGCGCAGAAGCCGGACGCAGGGGACGTGGCCTTCGAGAGCTGGTAGAGGCGACGCCGGATGCACGAGGAGGACAACGGGTGGATGGAGGTTGAAACAGATCCGTGGCTGAGGGCGGCGCTGGTTCTGGCTCCTACTGCGCTGCCATTGTTCCGCCCAGGAGTAGGACTCCGGATTCTGTCAGAATTGGTTCACCTCGCCTCGAAGACCTCACGAATTGGGAATCCGCGGACGGCGGTCTGGAGGTTTTCTTTTTGGGTCTTTTATAAGAGAAAAGATCTTTTTTTGGTGTTGATACGGCTACCCAGTCCGAAGCCAAAGCCCGACAGCTGGGCCGGGCTTTCTTTTCGCGAGGGAGCTGGGCCGGGCTTGGACTCCAGATTTCGGCTCAAAAGCCCGAAATACTGTGCAATAATAATTTTTCGAGCCAACTTGAGCATGTCTTTTTAGAGTTGGACTTTTCAAAGCTCAGCCCGACAAATGCCCATGTCGTTGGGTGTAAGCAACCGCGACGGGAGCCCCTATTTGACGCGCTCTGCGTCAAATTGGCAGCCTGACGCACAGAGAGGGACCTGACTGGGCCGGCCCATCGAGCTCTAGCAGGACGAAAAATATAGCAGAAAAAGAGAAAACACGCGACCGAGGAATCAAACCCGAGACCAAGTGCTTAATATCAGGCATCACTAGCCACTCGGGCTAACTAGTACTACTGTTAACAAAGCACCGAAAAGTAGCTATTGTAGCGAATCTAAATTGGTTACTCGGTTGAACATTTTTTTAATGTATATTTTCAAAAAGTACCAACATTTCTTGAATTCCTGAAGAAAAAAAACCGGAGACAGGAATTTTTTTTGAATATGTGAACAAAAAATTGAAAAGGCAGAAAAATAGAACAAAAATATTGTTTTTTGAAAAACATAAACCATTTTTTGAATTTGTGAAAAAATTATGAAATTATGAACAAATGTTGAAATCACGAACATTTTTTATTTTTTCAACAAATATTTGAAAAGCGGAGCATTTCAAGATAATTGGAACAAAAAACTGAAATCGCAAACATTTTTCAAATTTATGAACAAAATTTTTTAAATGGAATATTTCATGAAATTCCGAACAACTACAAATCTCGAACATTTTTAAAAATTCTTGAACATTTTTTGAAGTTCTGACCAAAATTTGTAATCACGAAATAATGGAACATTTCATGAAATTCTAAAAGAAAAATTGAAATCGCAAACATTTTTTGAAATTATTGAAATTTTTCTAAAATTCGAACAATTTTTTTAATTTCTGACTAAAATTTGAAACCACAATCATACCTGAATATTTTTACAGAACTGAATAATTTTTCAACTTGTGAAGAATAAAAAAGAAACATATTTTGAAATTCCTGTACATTTTTTGGTGCTAGATTTTTTCTGAATATATGAACAAAATTTTAAAGGAGGAAGATTTTTTTAAAATCTGAACAAAATTTGAAAATTTTGAAAAAGTATTGAAAGGGAAATCAACTTGAAAAAGAAAAAACGAAAAAGAAAAGAAAAAAGAAACATAAAAGAAAAAGAGATAAAAAAAATCAAAAAAGGTAAAAAAATCCAAAACAACAACAGGTTCAGGAACCTTCTAGAAGGTTTCCTAAAACCAGAAAAAACCGAAGCTTGAACGTTCTCAAAACTAGGATCCGAGTACACGCTAAACAGCTAACATGGGCCGGCCCATTGCGATCGGTCCCTCCATCGCAGTTGCGAAACGTCGACATCTTGACGCAACGTGCGTCCGTTAGGGAATTCCAACCGCGTCCGCGTCAAATTTTGTCTTTCTGTCTTTTCAAAAAACTAAATTTTTTAACATAGTATAGAAGCAAGCGCTCATATACATGCGCATATACTCACCCCTATTAACGCACACACGCATATTCTATCCTTATGAGCATCTCCAAAAGACCGAGTCAGCATATCATCTTGAAATTTACGAAGTCACCGTAGGCACCTCGTCGTCGACGAGAACGTCTCCTCCTACTAAATGCGCATTGCCGAAAATCCTGAAATAAATACAAAAATAAGTGCGAGCACCAGGACCTGAAACCTGGTGGGCTGGGGATACCACAATCTCTCTAACCATCCAACCACAGGTTGGTTCACTCAAAAAACTATATAGGCCTTCTTTGGTTCATAGGATAGGAATTTTATAGGAATAGGAAAATCATAGAAAGTGAGATGACATGCATGTCAATTCCTATAGAGAAAGAGATGTCATTTGATGCATAGTATAAGATTTTTTCCATTGAGTCTAGGCTAATGTTTTTTTTTCTCCAAAACGTGAAAGATTGATTCCCATCCTACATAGGAATAGGAATCCATTCCTACAAACCAAAGGGCTTCAAAGAAATTTTTCCTTTGCAAATCCTATTCTATAGAATTCCTACAAAAATCCTACAAACCAAAGGAGGCCTAATTGAGAAGTATTCTTTTCAAACATCACTTCAACCTCCTCACGTTGCGACAAAGTGGTGCGCTTGTGCGCCACTTGTCGTTACTTGGGAGTTTTTTTCTTAGATTTGTTTATTCAGAATGATTTATAGCTTAAACTGTGTGTCCAAATCTCGAATCGTTTTCATCATTGGATTCCTCGCATCGAGATCTTTAAAACTAGATCCCCGTATTGATAGATTTTGACGATTTTTTTTACAAAACAAGGGACCGGGAGCACATTTTTTCCCTTTCCGAAAGCCGTTTCCGAGAGGCACGGCTGCACCTCTCGCGAAAAAAAAGAGAAAACATATTCTTTTCATTTTCGAGAGGCACGGCCGTGCCACTCGTGGAAGAAAAAAAATACGTTTTTTTCGTTTCCGAGAGTCACGGCTGTGCCTCTCGCGGAAGCAAAACCGTGTCTCTCACGGAAAGAAAAAGAAAATTGTGTTTCCTTTTTGTTTCCTAGGCCATGCCTCTCGCGGAAGCAAAAAGAACATGTTTTCTTTTTCAGTTTCCATGAGACACAACCGTGCCTCTTATGGAAGCAAAACTATGCCTCTCGCAATAAAGGAAAAAAGAAAACGTGTTTTTTTGCGTAAATTTTTTGTGTCCAAAAGCTAAGAAAGACCGGTGAAAAACCAAAAAGATGAAAAAAAACCAAAAAAAGTCCATCTAAAAAGCTGAATATGCATGCAAAAAATAATAAAAAAATTTCGGAGGAAGCGCCCAGAGCGCGACACGTGGCGGCGGCTGAGAGCACGCCACATCCCTAAGTGACCCTTGAGGAGGCCGGGAATGAGCGCTCTTCAGTTAGATGCTCCCTGTCTTCTTAGGGGAAACCACATAGAAGTTGTGGAAACCACCCCTACTTCTTAGTCTCGGACAATTCTGACCCTAAACCTATTTTGTGCGTCGAGAAAGGATCATACTGACTGGGTTAACTCACTCTTTCTCACTGAGTACACGAAGCCACATGGGATATGCATCTCCTTCCTCGATATCTCTCTCGGTCGATCAACCCAATCCCCTCCTCTCACTCTCTTCGCTCACTCATGCACTACCAAGGAAATTGCAGCAGTGCAGAGGAAGCGAACTGCGGAAGCCATTCGGTGTGTGGCAGGGCTCCGACTAGCTCAATCACGTCTGAAACAACCTTTAATCCTGGAGACTGCAAGTACCGGGACAGCTTCAGTTGTAAACACTACCATGAGCAACAGGATCGACCCTGTGCCTACTGCGTTAAGTGGAAGCTGAGAAGTTTGCACACTGCAGTTCATGCCGTCAGAGTATAACCAGCTGGCTCATTATCTGGCACATTTAGCCAGGGTAGAGCGCAGCCATGCATGCAGCGCGTGTGTCAGCGGTACTCCAGCTACAGACCCGCACGAGCAGAGCAGCAAGGCCCAGGGAGGGGTACAAGGCTGGCCCGTTTGTAACCGGAAGCCCAACTCCAAGGTAACAGGCCCGGAATGGGTCAGCGGCCCAACCACCAGCCGGCTTAAGACTACTTAAGACGCGGAGAGGGGCTACGCTAGGGTTCATCCCGAGACAGATCAGGAACTGGCGGCGGCGGCTCTCTTTACCTTTCTCACTTTCTTCCCCATTCGGCTCCGAGAGCTTGTAATCCGAACGCAATTATTGTACCTGGAGAGTATTGCTACTAGTAGATGCTATCAATTGGTATCTAGAGCCATTTCTCCACCAAATCCGTCGCAGATCTGGCCCCGATTTTTCGTTCTATCATCGAGACGAGGAGGGAGAAGCAGAAGAGGCTCGCCACGAGGTGAAGAAGTTCATGCGGGAGCTCATGGGGAACTCTGCACCGACATCAAGGGGTCGATTGGCGATCTCAGCGACAAGGTCGACGCCATCCAAGCCTGGAAACCCGAGCTGGAGGCCCGCGTCTCCAATCTGCAGGAGGCGGTGGATGCTCTTCAGAGGGCGGCGCCGGCGTACCAACCCCACGTCGTCATCGACATTCCGGAGGGAGCTGGCAAGGCGGTGGCAAACCCCAAGGCCACCACACCCATGGCGCCATGGAGACCTTCTTCTGGGCCCGTTGGCCACGGCGATCCATGATACGTCCATTTTGCATCATGCTTTTATATCGATATTTATCGCATTATGGACTGTTATTTCACTTTATGTCACAATACTTGTGGCTATTCTCTCTTATTTTACAAGGTTTACATAAGAAGGGAGAATGCCGGCAGCTGGAATTCTGGGCTGGAAAAGGAGCAAATATTAGAGACTTATTCTGCGCAACTCCAAAAGTCCTGAAACCCCATGGAACATCTTAAAATAAATAAAGAAAAATCCTCGTCAAAGATGAAGGCCAGGGGGCCCACACCCTGCTCACGAGGGTGGGGCGCGCGCCCCCTACCTCGTGGGCCCCCTGGTAGCTCTCTGACGTCCATCTTCTCCTATATGAAGTCTTTCGATGAGAAAAAAATGAGAAGGAACTTTTCGGGACGAGACTCCGCCGCCACGAGGCGGAACCTTGGCGGATCCAATCTAGAGCTTCGACAGAGCTGTTCTGCCGGGGATACTTCCCTCCGGGAGGGGGAAATCATCACCATCGTCATCACCAACGCTCCTCTCGTCGGGAGAGGGCAATCTCCATCAACATCTTCACCAGCACCATCTCATTTCCAAACCCTAGTTCATCTCTTGTATCCAATTCTTGTCTCAAAGTCCGGGATTAGTGCTAGTAGGTTGCTAGTAGTGTTGATTACTCCTTGTAGTTGATGCTAGTTGGTTTATTTGGTGGAAGATCATATGTTCAGATCCTATATGCATATTATTACCCCTCTGATTATGAACATGAATATGCTTTGTGAGTAATTACGTTTGTTCCTGAGGACAAGGGAGAAGTCTTGCTATTAGTAGTCATGTGAATTTGGTATTCGTTTGATATTTTGATAAGATGTATGTTGTCTAGCCTCTAGTGGTGTTATGTGAACGTCGACTACATAAAACTTCACCATTATTTGGGCCTAGAGGACGGCATTGGGAAGTAATAAGTAGATGATGGGTTGCTAGAGTGGCAGAAGCTTAAACCCTAGTTTATGCGTTGCTTCGTAAGGGGCTGATTTGGATCCACATGTTTCATGCTATGGTTAGGTTTACCTTAATACTTTTGTTGTAGTTGCGGATGCTTGCAATAGAGGTTAATCATAAGTGGGATGCTTGTTCAAGTAAGAACATCACCCAAGCACCGGTCCACCCACATATCAAAATTATCAAAGTATCGAACACGAATCATATGAACGTGATGAAAACTAGCTTGACGATATTCCCATGTGTCCTTGGGAGCGCTTTTCCTATTATAAGAGTTTGTTCCGGCTTGTCCTTTGCTACAAAAGGATTGTGCCACCTTGCTGCACTTATTTCAGTACTTGTAGAGAATACCTTGCTGAAAACCGCTTATCATTTCCTTCTGCTCCTCGTTGGGTTCAACACTCTTACTTATCGAAAGGACTACGATAGATCCCCTATACTTGTGGGTCATCAAGACTCTTTTCTGGCGCCGTTGCCGGGGAGTGTAGCGCCTTTGGTAGGTGGAATTTGGTAAGGAAAAATTTATATAGTGTGCTGAAATTTACTGTCACTTGTTACTATGGAAAGTAATTATTTGAGGGGCTTGTTTGGGGTATCTTCACCCCGTCCAGTAGAGCAAAGAGTTGCTCCTCAACCTACTGAACCTATTGAAAATGAAACTCCTTTTGAATTTCCTTCGGATATGATGGAAAAACTGCTAGCTAACCCTTTTACAGGAGATGGAACAAAGCATCGTGATGAGCACTTAATATATGTGGATGAAGTTTATGGATTATTTAAGCTTGCAGGTATACCCAATGATGTTGCTAAGAAGAAGGTCTTCCCTTTATCTTTGAAGGGAGACGCATTGCTATGGTATAGGCTATGTGATGATATGAGATCATGGGACTATAAAAGATTGAAGTTGGAATTTCATCAAAAGTATTACCCTATGCTTCTTGTTCATCGTGATCGCAATTATATATATATATAATTTCTGGCCTCGTGAAGGATAAAGCATCGCTCAAGCTTGGGGGAGGCTTAAATCAATGTTATATTCATGCTCCAATCATGAGCTCCTGAGAGAAATAATTATGCAAAGTTTTTATACTCGGCTTTCTGATAACAATCGCACCATGCTCGATACTTCTTGTGCTGGCTCTTTTATGATGAAGACTATTGAATTCAGATGGAATTTATTGGATAGAATTAAACGCAACTTTGAATATTGGGACCTCGACGAAGGTAAGGAGTCAGGTATGACACCTAAGTTTGATTGTGTTAAATCTTTTATGGACACCGATATTTTCCGTAAGTTTAGCACTAAATATGGACTTGACTCTGAGATAGTAGCTTCTTTCTGTGAATCTTTTGCTACTTATGTTGATCTCCCTAAGGAGAAGTGGTTTAAATATCATCCTCCCTTAGAAGTAAAAGTAGCTGCACCTATTAAAGTTGAAGAAAATACTGTCACTTATAATGATCCTATTGTTCCTACTTCTTATGTTGAGAAACCACCTTTCCCTGTTAGAATAAAGGATCATGCTAAAGCTTCAACTGTTGTTCGTAAAAGCAATATTAGAACTTATACACCTCCTGAGCAAGTGAAAGTAGAACCTAATATTGCTATTGTTAAAGATCTCTTGTCTGATAATATCGATGGGCATGTTATTCAGTTCGAAGGTGAAACTGCTAGAATTGCTAAACCTTGTGCTAAAGATAAACATAGACCTGTGGTAGGCGTGCCTGTTATTTCTGTTAAAATAGGAGATCATTGTTATCATGCCTTATGTGATATGGGTGCAAGTGCTAGTGTTATACCACATACTTCATACGAAGAAATTAAGAATGAAATTGCACCTACTGAGTTAGAAGGTATTGATGTCACAATTAAACTTGCCAATAGAGATACTATTTCACCAATTGGAATTGTTAGATATGTTGAAGTCTTGTGTGGGAAAACTAAATATCCTGCTGATTTTCTTGTTCTTACTTCTCCGCAAGATAGCTTTTGTCCCATTATATTTGGTAGACCCTTCTTAAATACTGTCAATGCTACCATAGATTACACAAAGAATGTTGTTACTGTTGGCTTGGATGATATGGTTCATGAGTTTAATTTCTCTAAATTTAGTAAACAACATCATGAGGAAGAATTACCTAGTAAGGATGAAATTATTGGTCTTGCTTCTATTGCCGTACCTCCTAGTGATCCTTTAGAACCCTATTTGCTAGACCATGAAAATGATATGTTCATGAATGAAAGAAGGGAAATAGATGAAGTATTCTTTAAACAAGAACCTATTCTGCAACACAATTTGCCTGTTGAAATTTTAGGGGATCCTCCCCCACCCAAGGGTGATCCCGTGTTTGAGCTTAAACATTTGCCTCATAATCTTAAATATGCTTATCTTGATGAAAAGAAGATATATCATGTTATTATTAGTGCTAACCTTTCAGAGCATGAAGAAGAAAGATTATTGAAAACTCTGAAGAAGCATCATGCTGCAATTGGATATACTCTTGATGATCTTAAGGGCATTAGTCCCACTCTATGTCAACATAAAATAAATTTGGAAGCAGATGCCAAACTAGTTCGTGAACCTCAACGACGTCTGAATCCTAAAATGAAAGAAGTGGTAAGAAAAGAAATACTAAAGCTTCTAGAGGCAGGTATAATCTATCCCGTTGCTGATAGTGAGTGGGTAAGTCCTGTCCATTGTGTCCCTAAGAAGGGAGGTATTACTGTTGTTCCCAATGATTAAGATGAATTGATTCCACAAAGAATTATCACAGGTTATAGGATGGTAATTGATTTCCGCAAATTAAATAAAGCTACTAAGAAAGATCATTACCCCTTACCTTTTATTGATCAAATGCTAGAAAGATTATGCAAACATACACACTATTGCTTTCTAGATGGTTATTCTGGTTTCTCTCAAATACCTGTGTCGGCTAGAGATCAATCAAAGACTACTTTTACATGCCCTTTTGGTACTTTTGCTTATAGACATATGCCTTTTGGTTTATGTAATGCACCTGCTACCTTTCAAAGATGCATGATGGCTATATTCTCTGACTTTTGTGAAAAGATTTGTGAGGTTTTCATTCTATGGTTCCTCTTTTGATGATTGCTTGAGCAATCTTGATCGAGTTTTGCAGAGATGTGAAGAAACTAATCTTGTCTTGAATTGGGAAAAGTGCCACTTTATGATTAATGAAGGTATTATCTTGGGGCATAAAGTTTCTGAAAGAGGTATTAAAGTTGATAAAGCCAAGGTTGATGCTATTGAAAAGATGCCATGTCCCAGGGACATCAAAGGTATAAGAAGTTTCCTTGGTCACGCCGGATTTTACAGGAGGTTCATTAAGGACTTCTCAAAAATTTCCAGGCCTCTGACTAATTTATTGCAAAAAGATATACCATTTGTCTTTGATGATGATTGTGTAGAAGCATTTGAAATACTTAAGAAAGCATTAGTAACTGCACCTGTTGTTCAGCCACCTGATTGGAACCTTCCCTTTGAAATTATGTGTGATGCTAGTGATTATGTTGTAGGTGCTATTCTAGGGCAAAGAGTTGATAAGAAATTAAATGTTATTCATTATGCTAGTAAGACCCTAGACAATGCTCAAAGAAATTATGCTACTACTGAAAAGGAGCTTTTAGCAGTTGTATTTGCTTGTGATAAGTTCAGATCTTTTATTGTTGATTCTAAAGTAACTATTCAAACTGATCATGCTGCTATTAAATATCTTATGGAAAAGAAAGATGCTAAACCTAGACTTATTAGATGGGTTCTCTTGCTACAAGAATTTGATTTGCATATTGTTGATAGAAAGGGAGCTGAGAACCCCATTGCAGACAACTTGTCTATGTTAGAAAATATTCTTGATGACCCACTACCTATTAATGATAGCTTTCTTGATGAACAACTAAATGTTATAAGTACTTCTCATAGTACTCCATGGTATGCTGATTATGCTAATTATATTGTTGCTAAGTTTATACCACCTAGCTTCACATACCAGCAAAAGAAAAAGTTTTTCTATGATTTAAGACATTACTTTTGGGATGACCCACATCTTTATAAGGAATGAGTAGATGGTGTTATTAGACGTTGTGTACCTGAGCATGAACAGGAGTGGATCCTACGCAAGTGTCATTCCGAGGCTTATGGAGGACACCATGCTGGAGATAGAACTGCACATAAGGTATTGCAATCTGGTTTTTATTGGCCTACTCTCTTCAAGGATGCCCGTAAGTTTGTCTTGTCTTGTGATGAATGTCAAAGAATTGGTAATATTAGTAGACGTCAAGAAATGCCTATGAATTATTCTCTTGTTATTGAACCATTTGATGTTTGGGGCTTTGATTATATGGGACCTTTTCCTGCCTCTAATGGATACACACATATTTTAGTTGCTGTTGATTACGTTACTAAGTGGGTAGAAGCTATTCCAACTAGTAGTGCTGATCATAACACTTCTATTAAAATGCTTAAAGAAGTTATTTTCCCGAGGTTTGGAGTCCCTAGATATTTAATGACTGATGGTGGTTCACACTTTATTCATGGTGCTTTCCGTAAAATGCTTGCTAAATATGATGTTAATCATAGAATTGCATCTCCTTATCACCCTCAGTCTAGTGGTCAAGTAGAGTTGAGCAATAGAGAGCTAAAATTAATTTTGCAAAAGACTGTTAATAGGTCTAGAAAGAATTGGTCCAAGAAACTTGATGACGCATTATGGGCTTATAGAACTGCATACAAAAATCCTATGGGTATGTCTCCGTCTAAAATGGTTTATGGAAAATCATGTCACTTACCTCTCGAACTAGAACATAAGGCATATTGGGCTATTAAAGAGCTCAACTACAATTTTAAACTTGCCGGTGAGAAGAGGTTATTTGATATTAGCTCACTTGATGAATGGAGAACCCAAGCTTATGAAAATGCCAAGTTGTTTTAAGAAAAAGTTAAAAGATGGCATGACAAAAGGATACAAAAGCGTGAGTTTAATGTAGGTGATTATGTATTGCTATACAACTCTTGTTTAAGATTTTTTGCAGGAAAACTTCTCTCTAAATGGGAAGGCCCCTATGTTATGAAAGAGGTCTATCGTTCCGGTGCCATAAAGATCAACAACTTCGAGGGCACAAATACGAAAGTGGTAAACGGTCAAAGAATCAAACATTATATCTCAGGTAATCCCATAAATGTTGAAACCAATATTATTGAAACCGTAACCCCGGAGGAATACATAAGAGACACTTTCCGGAATGTTTCAGATTCTGAAAAGGAATAGGTATGTGGTACGGTAAGTAAACCGACTCCAAAACAATTTTTAAGGCAATATTTCTCTGTTTTGGAATATTTAGAAAAATAGAAAAATAAGTAGCAGTCCGGGAAGGACACGAGGGCCCCACGAGGGTGGTGGGCGCCCCCTACCCCTCTGGGTGCACCCCCTACCTCGTGAGCACCTCGTGTGCCTTCCGGATTCCGTTTTCTTGCACGTTACGTATTTTGGTCGGTAAAAATTCATTATATAACCTCCCGAAAGTTTTGACTCCCGTATCACGCAAATATCCTCTGTTTTCATTTCGAGCTGTCCCGTTGCAGATTAAATCAACATGTCTTCCCAGGATTCGGAAGGAGAAAGCTATGTGGATGATTACTTAGCAAATCCAAAGGTCTATGGAGATGTGGAACATGATGGATGGACCACGGAGGAAGAAGAGGACTATGAACCCAAGGGGAAGGAGGAGACGAGCTCAGATGAAGATGAAGCACCATTACCTCAACCTGGGAACATGCACGTGGAGTTCAAAAAGTCAAGTCTCCCTAATAGGGTGAAGAAACCCAAATTCGAGTTTATTCCTTATCGTCTCTTGCAGGAAAATAAGCAGGACCTATGCAAAAAGATATTAACCCCGGAGTGGGAGATTGATGATCTGAGGGATTAAGATGCTGTCCTCAAGCGCAAATTAAGGGAGAAGCCTAAGCCATCAACTAAGCCAACATCACCACCACCTTCTTCACCGACAAAGGAGACATAATCACATGGGTATGGGCACTCCCCTTGGCAACTGCCAAGCATGGGGGAGGTGCCCCGGTATCGTATCACCATCACAACTCCTATCTTTATCGTTTTTCTTAGTTCGATCCTATTAGTAGTATCTTGATCTAGTAGAATAAAGTTTATGGCATGATCTAGTTTTGAGTTTTGCTTTATGATCTCTCTTTGTAATCGAGTCCGCGAGTTATATATAATAAAGATTAGTGTTGAGTCAAGGGCTTGATTATTTTGCCATGATCTTGGATGAATAAAAGAAAGAGAAAAAGAATAAAAGAAACAAAAAGTTCATATTGATCTTATTGAGAGTAATGACTTCACATAGAAAGAGTATGATGATTAAAAGTTGTTGGGAGTTGGCAGACATAGCTTTGGTCATTGTTGCAATTAATAGGAAGTAATAAGGAAAGATAGGTTTCACATATAGATATATTATCATTGACATCTTTTATGATTGGGAGCACTCATTAAAATATGACATGCTAAAGACTTGATGTTGGACAAGGAAGACAACGTAATGAGTTATGTATTTCTTATATCTGAGATAAAGTATGTTGTCATGGATCCTCTAACTTGTTGAGCTTGCCTTTCCCCCTCATGCTAGCCAAATTCTCAGCACTAAGTAGAAATACTACTTGTGCTTCCAAAATCCCTAAACCAGTTTGCCATGAGAGTCCACCATATCTACCTATGGATTGAGTAAGATCCTTCAAGTAAGTTGTCATCGGTGCAAAGCAATAAAAATTTCTCTAAATATGTATGATTGATTGGTGTGGGAGAAATAAGCTTTATACGATCTTGTGATGTGGAAGTAATAAAAGCGACGGACTGCATAATAAAGGTTCATATCACAAGGGGCAATATAAAGTGATGTTCTTTCGCATTGAGATTTTATGCATCCAACAATAAAAGCGCATGGCAACCTCTGCTTCCCTCTGCGAAGTGCCTATCCTTTATTATTATCTTCTACCTTATGCAAGAGTCATGGTGATCTTCACCTTTTCTTTTTCATTTTATCCTTTGGCAAGCTCAGCATGTTGGAAAGAACATGATATATATATCTAATTGGATGTAGGGGAGCATGAACCATTATTGTTGACATTACCCTTGAGGTAAAAGGTTGTTGGGCAAAACTATAAGCCCCTATCTTTCTCTGTGTCCGATTAGAACTCCGTAACCATAAGTATTGCGTGAGTGTTAGCAATTATGGAGGACTAAATGATAGTTGAGTATGTGGACTTGCTTTTTAGCTCTGACATAGACTCTTTCCGATGTTATGATAAATTGCAATTGCTTCAATGACTGAGATTATAGTTTGTTGGAGCACAATAAGGTTTATGATTTATACTTTTGCATTGTGAATAGATCATCACTTGAACATAAGTAATCATATGACAAAATCTATATATGTTGCTGTATGAGAATAATCATGATGCCTTCGTGTCCGTATTTTATTTTTATCGACGCCTCTACCTCTAAACATGAGGACATATTTATTGTTATCGGCTTTTCGCTTGAGGACAAGCGAGGTCTAAGCTTGGGGGAGTTGATACGTCCATTTTGCATCATGCTTTTATATCGATATTTATCGCATTATGGACTGTTATTTCACTTTATGTCACAATACTTATGGCTATTCTCTCTTATTTTACAAGGTTTACATAAGGAGGGAGAATGCTGGCAGCTGGAATTCTGGGCTGGAAAAGGAGCAAATATTAGAGACCTATTCTGCGCAACTCCAAAAGTCCTGAAACTCCACGGAACATCTTAAAATAAATAAAGAAAAATCCTCATCAAAGATGAAGGCCAGGGGCCCACACCCTGCTCACGAGGGTGGGGGGCGCGCCCCCTACCTCGTGGGCCCCCTGGTGGCTCTCCGACGTTCATCTTCTCCTATATGAAGTCTTTCGATGAGAAAAAAATGAGAAGGAACTTTTTGGGACGAGACTCCGCCGCCACAAGGCGGAACCTTGGCGGATCCAATCTAGAGCTCCGACAGAGCTGTTCTGCCGGGGATACTTCCCTCCGGGAGGGGGAAATCATCACCATCGTCATCACCAACGCTCCTCTCATCGGGAGAGGGCAATCTCCATCAACATCTTCACCAGCACCATCTCATCTCCAAACCCTAGTTCATCTCTTGTATCCAATTCTTGTCTCAAAGTCCGGGATTGGTGCTAGTAGGTTGCTAGTAGTGTTGATTACTCCTTGTAGTTGATGCTAGTTGGTTTATTTGGTGGAAGATCATATGTTCAGATCCTATATGCATATTATTACCTCTCTGATTATGAACATGAATATGCTTTGTGAGTAATTACGTTTGTTCCTGAGGACAAGAGAGAAGTCTTGCTATTAGTAGTCATGTGAATTTGGTATTCGTTTGATATTTTGATAAGATGTATGTTGTCTAGCCTCTAGTGGTGTTATGTGAACGTCGACTACATAACACTTCACCATTATTTGGGCCTAGAGGAAGGCATTGGGAATTAATAAGTAGATGATGGGTTGCTAGAGTGACAGAAGCTTAAACCCTAGTTTATGCGTTGCTTCGTAAGGGGCTGATTTGGATCCACATGTTTCATGCTATGGTTAGGTTTACCTTAATACTTTTGTTGTAGTTGCGGATGCTTGGAATAGAGGTTAATCATAAGTGGGATGCTTGTTCAAGTAAGAACAACACCCAAGCACCGGTCCACCCACATATCAAAATTATCAAAGTATCGAACGTGAATCATATGAACGTGATGAAAACTAGCTTGACGATATTCCCATGTGTCCTCGGGAGCGCTTTTCCTATTATAAGAGTTTGTTCCGGCTTGTCCTTTGCTACAAAAGGATTGGGCCACCTTGCTGCACTTTATTTACTTTTGTTACTTGTTGCTCGTTACAATCTATTTTATCACAAAACTATCTGTTACCACTTATTTCAGTACTTGCAGAGAATACCTTGCTGAAAACGGCTTATCATTTCCTTCTGCTCCTCGTTGGGTTCGACACTCTTACTTATCGAAAGGACTACGATAGACCCCCTATACTTGTGGGTCATCAATCCACAACAAACCCGGGGGCAGTGCCAAGGAACTACCCCGAGTGCAGGTCAGTTGCAGCGGCCACCCGCCCCTCCGCCATCGTCTCTGTTTCCGTTTACCAGTCCCCTGTTAGGGAGCAGTTCAGCCTCGTATTCCGCGGGAGGGGGCCATAATCATGCCTTCCCACCCATGGCCTTCCCGCAGTTTGATGGGAAGAACCCGCGGTTGTGGAAGGGGTTATGTGAGCAGTACTTTGCTATGTATGGGGTGGATCGGTCGTTCTGGCTGCCCATGGCCACGCTAAATTTTTCCACCACCACCGTGATCTGGTTGCAGTCCGTCCAGCGCAAGGTCACTGGCCTGGACTGGGAGGGGTTTTTTGTATTTCTCTGCAGCAAATTTGGGCGTGATCAGCACCAACAATTAATTAGGCAGTTTTATCATACTAAGCAAGTGGGTTCGGTCACGGAGTACATAGAACATTTTGATGCTCTTATGAATCTTTTATTTTCATATTCATAGGTAATTCACTCGTTGTATTTCTTGACGAGGTTTGTGGAGGGGCTATGCGATGATATCCGGGCGGTCGTGCTGATTCAGCGGCCGATGGATCTCGAAGTGGCTGGCTCCTTAGCTCTCCTGCAGGAAGAGCTGGCCGAAGGCTTCCGGAGGGAACGCCCGTGTCGCCAGGAGAGCCTTCTGCCGCGCATTACCAAGATGGCTGGGGCATGCCCGTGGTGGCTACTCATTCTCGCGGAGAAGGGCTAGCCGGGGAAGATGATCGCCGGGCGCTCGACGCGGCAAGCGACGCAAGACGCCGACAAGGTCGTAGCGCTTCGCGCCTACCGCCGGGCGAAGGGGCTGTGTTTCACGTGCGGGGAGCGTTGGGGGTGCGATCACCGCTGCCCAGCCTCCGTGCCCCTCCATGCCATAGAAGAGCTGCTACAAATGCTCGACACCGAGAGCATCACTGCACCAGAAGAGGATGAACATCAAGATGGTGAAGCAGCAAACTGCGCAGCGATTTCCTGTCACGCACTCGATGGCACGGCATCACCCAAAGCGCTGCAGCTGCAAGGATGGATCGGGGAAACCTAAGTACTCGTGCTCGTCGACTCAGGTAGTTCTTCTTCCTTCATCAAGCAGGATCTGATCCAGGGGGAGCTCAGGGCCACACCCTTGGCGCGGCACCTCAGAGTTAAGGTAGCAAATGGGGGAGAGCTGATGTGCACTAATGAAGTGGTCAACTGTGCATGGTGGACTCAAGGCCAACAATTCTGTAACAATATGAAGGTTCTACCATTAGGAAGCTATTATATCATCCTTGGAATGGACTGGCTGGAGAGTCACAGCCCGATGCAAGTAGACTAGGTGAAGCGCTACATAGAGTTTAAGCAACAAGGGCGCACGATCAGATTGCAGGGACTACCCAACAATGGTCCGCAGTGTGCACCGGTCTCAGCGGCGCAGCTCCAAGCTCTCTATAAAGATAATGCCAGCCTCTTAATCATGCAGTTGTACCAATTGGAGCCGACGAAGCAGAAGATGTTGCCACCTCAAGTTAAAGACCTGCTCGACAAGTACAGAGATGTGTTTGCCAAACCCCAGGGCATGCCGCCAGTGCGAGCTTGCGACCATCGCATTCGTCTGGTGCCAGGAGCACAACCATTCTCCGTTCGACCGTACCGGTACCCTCCAGCACTCAAAACGGAAATCGAGAAGCAAGTGGCAGGGCTCCTGAAGCAAGGAATCATCCAGCCGAGTCATAGTCCCTTTTCGTCCCCAGTTGTGTTGGTCAGAAAGAAAGATCTTACATGGAGATTGTGTGTGGACTACCGTCGACTCAATGCGTTGACTTGCAAGACCAAGTATCCCTTGCCGGTTGTAACACCCCGGATGTAACTTACCTTATCTATACTCCAACTCTTGCCATTTCCAGCGCTAAGTTATTTTATTTTCTCCGTTGTCGGGTTTTTTGTCTCCGTGTGTTGTTGTCTTTGTCTTGCATCTCATATCATGTCATCATGCAACTTCTTCAAGAGCGCAACCAAGGGAACCAGGGCCATGGCAACAATCAGAATCAGTTTGCTACACTCAACCCGTTCCTCGCTAACCAGCCAAAGACCTTCAGCAATTGTGTTGAGGCAACAGACGCTGATGATTGGCTCGTGGACATATGTAAGCATTTCGAGTGCAGTAACGTCAGGCCTGAGGACTTTGTCAAGTTCGCCTCCTTCCAACTCAAAGACCAAGCTGCAGAATGGTTTTAGCAGTACAAAGATTCCAGAGGAGGCCGTGCAATTACCTGGGATGAATTCCGTCAAGACTTCAAAGCTCATCATATTCCTCAGAGTGTGGTTGAGAGCAAGAGTGAGGAATTCCGCAACCTGAAGCAAGGCACTATGTCTATTTACCAGTACAACATCATGTTTCAGAAGCTCGCCCATTTTGCTAAGCAAGATGTCCCTGACGAGAAGAGCATGATATATCAGTTCAGGGGTGGTCTCAGAGAAGAACTCCAGCTAGCTCTCGTCCTCTTTGAGCCCAAGAAGTACGATGAGTTTTACAACATGGCAATGAAGCAAGAGACTGCTCAACTAAAGTGCGATGCTTCCAAGAAGCGAGTCAGAGATGCAACTCCTTCTTCCTCAACTCAAGTGGCTAAGCAGCAAAAGTATTGGCTTCCTCCTCCTCCGTTCCGTCAGCCTTATCAGCAGAAGAGCAAAGGTGACAGTGGATCTTCCCACCCACCCCACCCTGGCTTTCAGAACAATACTTCGTCTCAAGCTCCAAGATCAAGTGCTCCATATCACCGTCCGCTCTCGGAGGTCACCTGCAACAAGTGCCAACAGAAGGGTCACTATGCCAACAAATGCTTCAATCAGAGGCGTCTCCCTCCTCATCCTCCTGTGAGATCTGCAAGTACAGCTATGGTCAAGCATAACCCCAAGCACGCCAAGGTCAACTTGATGAATGCAGATCAGGCAGAGGACTCGTCAGATGTCATCATGGGTAACCTTCCTGTTAACGATGTTCCTGCAAAAGTACTTTTTGACACTGGTGCATCGCATTGTTTCATCTCGAGACCTTTTGCATCTAAGCATGAGTTGTCTTCTCAAGTTTTGCATAAACCGTTAGCAGTTGTCTCACCGAGTAAATGTTTGTTTGCAAACTACGAGGTTCCGGATATTTCTATCATGATGGGTGACTTCAAGTTTCTGGCTTCTCCAATGGTCCTTGGTAACTCGGATATTGATCTTATTCTTGGAATGGACTGGCTTTCTAAGCACAAGGCTCAGCTTGATTGTGCAGCCAGGCAGATTCAATTGACTCATTTGTCTGAGGATGTAATTGTCTTTGCCGCTCAGGATAATACAATCCGTCTATTTTCTCTCAATGAGAAGGACGAACTGGATGCCATCTCTCAAATTCCAGTCCTTCGCGAATATCAAGACGTCTTTCTAGAAGTGCTTCCAGGAATGCCTCCGCACCGGCCAGTTGAATTCGTCATCGATCTTGAGCCTGGCACGGAACCTGTTTGCAAACGTCCTTACAAGCTGGGACCCAAAGAGTTGAAGGAGCTGAAGAAACAACTCGATGAACAAGAGTGTATGGGTCTCATCCGACCTAGTTCTTCTCCGTGGGGTTGTGGAGTTCTTTTTGTGAAGAAGAAGGATGGAACGGACCGACTCTGTGTCGACTACCATCCATTGAACAAAAAGACTATAAAGAATAAGTAACCACTTCCCAACATCAACGAGCTGTTTGAACAACTCAAAGGTGCTCAAGTATTCTCCAAGCTTGATCTCCGTATGGGCTATCACCAGATTCGAATTCGTGAGCAAGATATCCCCAAGACGACTTTCAGAACAAGCTATGGTTCATATGAATACACTGTCATGTATTTTGGCCTCGTCAACGCTCCGCCGACTTTCTCTCGCATGATGAACTTCATCTTCAACCCCTGCACAAATGACTTCGTCTTGGTCTACGTCGATGACATTTTGGTCTTTTCCAAGAACAAGGAAGATCATGCGAAGCACTTACGTTTGGTGCTCGATAAGCTCAGAGAACATCAGTTCTATGCCAAGTTTTCAAAGTGCGAGTTTTGGCTCGATGAGGTTCTCTATCTTGGGCATATCATCTCTGCCAAGGGCATTGCTGTGAATCCTGAGAAGGTGTCTGCAATTGTGAATTGGGAACCACCTCAGAACGTGAAGCAACTCCGCAGCTTCCTTGGTCTCGCAAGCTATTGTCGAAGGTTTGTTGAGAACTTCTCAAAGATCACGAAGCCTCTTTCAAACCTTCTCCAGAAGCACGTCAAGTACGTTTGGTCTCCTGAATGTGACATCGCTTTCAACACCCTGAAAGAGAAATTAGTCACTGCTCCAGTTCTGACTCCTCCTGACGAATACAAACCGTTCGAGGTCTTCTGTGATGCCTCTCTTCAAGGTCTTGGTGCAGTGTTGATGCAAGAGAACAAAGTTGTGGCTTATACCTCTCGCCAGTTGAAGCCCAATGAAAAGAACTACCCCACCCATGACCTCGAGTTGGCGGCAGTTGTGCATGCTCTTTTGACTTGGAGACATCTCTTATTGGGAAGAAAAGTGGACATCTTCACTGACCACAAGAGTCTCAAGTACATCTTCACTCAGCCTAATCTCAATCTCAGGCAGACTCGTTGGGTCGAAATGATTCAAGAGTATAATCCGAGCATCAAATATACTCCAGGCAAGGCCAATGTAATTGCTGACACATTGAGCATGAAGGCTTACTGCAACAGTCTGATTATCAAGCCTTACCAACCCGAGCTTTGTGAAGCTTTCCGCAAACTCAATCTGCAAGTTGTTCCTCAAGGATTTCTGGCCAACCTTCAAGTCTCTCCTACTTTGGAAGATCAGATTCGTGAGGCTCAACTTCTTGATGCTATGGTGAAGAAGGTGAAGATTGGGATTGCCAAGAGTCAACCTAAGTACAAGTGCTATCGCCTTGATGACAAGGATACTCTATTCTTCGAGGATCGCATTGTTGTGCCTAAAGGTGACCTTTGTAAAGTCATTATGAACGAGGCTCACAATTCACTCCTCTCCATCCACCCTGGGAGCACGAAGATGTACCATGACCTCAAACAGGCGTATTGGTGGACTCGAATGAAGTGTGAGATTGCTCAGTTCGTGAATGAATGTGATGTCTGCAGAAGAGTGAAGGCAGAACACCAACGACCAGCTGGTCTCCTCCAACCTCTTGCCATTCCAGAATGGAAGTTTGACCACATTGAGATGGACTTCGTAACTGGATTTCCAAAGTCCAAGCATGGCAATGATGCTATATTCGTTGTCATCGACAAACTCACTAAAGTGGCTCATTTCCTACCTATCAAAGAGTCTATCACATCAGCTCAATTGGCGGAGCTTTATACCTCTCGGATTGTCTCTCTGCATGGCATTCCACAGTTGATTTCTTCAGATCGTGGCAGCATCTTCACCTCCAAGTTTTGGGATTCTTTTCAGAAGGCCATGGGCACCAACATCCGTTTCAGACAGCTTTTCATCCTCAAACTAGCGGTGAAGTCGAGCGTGTCAATCAGATTCTGGAAGATATGCTCAGGGCTTGCGTTATCTCTTTCGGTATCAAGTGGGAAGATTGTCTTCCATATGCTGAGTTCTCCTACAACAATAGCTTCCAAGCGAGTTCGGGCAAGGCCCCATTTGAAATTCTCTATGGCAGGAAGGCCGTACTCCTCTTAACTGGTCAGAGACTGGTGATCGTCAACTTCTTGGAAATGACTTGATCACAGAGGCAGAAGAGATGTGCAAAGTCATTCGTGATAACCTCCAAGCAGCGCAATCGCGCCAGAAGAGCTACTATGATAGTAAGCATCGTGATTTGGCTTTCGAGATCGGAGACCATGTTTACCTCCGCGTCTCTCCAATGAAAGGTACTCGTCGCTTTGGTATCAAAGGGAAGCTTGCCCCTGGATACGTGGGTCCTTTCAAGATCGTTAGCAAGAGAGGCAATCTCGCCTATCAACTCGAGCTTCCCTCCAACTTTGCAAACGTGCACGACGTGTTCCATGTCTCTCAGCTCCGCAAGTGCTTCAAGACTCTTGACCGCACCGTCAACTTCGAAGACATTAATCTCCAAGAAGACCTTTCTTATCGTGAACACCCCGTTGCTATTCTTGAAGAAACTGAGCGCAAGACTCGCAACAAGTCAATCAAATTCCTCAAAGTCAAGTGGTCACACCATTCCGACCGTGAAGCCACCTGGGAACGCGAGGACCACCTCTGTTCTGAGTACCCGGAGGTTTTCCAGTCCTAGATCTCGGGATGAGATCCTTTCGTAGTGGTGGAGTGTTGTAACACTCCGGATGTAACTTACCTTATCTGTACTCCAACTCTTGCCGTTTCCGGCGCTAAGTTATTTTATTTTCTCCATTGTCGGGTTTTTGTCTCCGTGTGTTGTTGTCTTTGTCTTGCATCTCATATCATGTCATCATGTGCATTGCATTCGCATACATGTTCGTCTCATGCATCCGAGCATTTTCCCCGTTGTCCGTTTTGCATTCCGGCGCTCCTATGTCCTCCGGTGGTCCATTCTACCTCTTTTCGTGTGTCGGGGTTAAACGTTTCCGGATTGGACCGAGACTTGCCATGCGGCCTTTGTTTACTACCGGTAGACCGCCTGTCAAGTTTCGTGCCATTTGGACTTCGTTTGATACTCCAACGGTTAACCGAGGGACCGAAAAGGCCTCGTGTGTTGCAGCCCAACACCCTTCCAATTTGGCCCAAAACCCACCAAAACCCTCTCCATCATCTAGAGCGTTCGATCACGATCGCGTGGCCGAAAACCGCACTCCATTTGGAGCTTCCTAGCTCCCTCTACGCCTATATATAGATCCCCTCTCGAAATCATGGGTCTTCTTCCCCCCTAACCCTAGAAATCTTCTTCTGCCGCGCCGGACATGTCCGTTCCGGCCGGACGTTGAGCCGCCGCCGCCCCGGACCAGTAGCGCGCCACCACCTGTCCCTGCCGATGCCAGGCCCGCGCGGCCCAGCGCCGGCCCTCCCCGCGCCCGACCGGGCCGCCGCCTCACGCCCGCGCCCCGCCGCCCGATCCTGTCGGCGCCGCCCAGCCGCTCGTCGACGGCGCCGACTCCGCCGCCCTCCGCCGTCGACTCCGCTCACTCGCGCCGCCTCGCTCCGCCTTCGCGCCGGCGCCGCCTCGCCGCTTCCTCGCCGGCGATCGCCGCTCCACCGCCCTCCGACCGTTGCCTCGCCGTCGTGCCGCGGCCACCGCCTCCTCGCCGCCCCTCACAGCTCCGGCCACCACCACCATCTCCGACGGCCATCCTCGGCTTCCGCACCGCGATCCGGATCTGGATCCGCCGCCGCTACAGTAAACCCTAACTAGGGTTGACTTGCCCTCTCTCAGTTATTTTTTTGCAAACTTTGGCATGTAATAACTCTCTTATCGTAGATTCGGTTTGTGCGTGTAGCATATCAAAATGTTCATCTCGACGAGTACATCATTTCATCTCATTACATTATTTTTATTTGAGCTCATCTTGATGCCAGAAATATTGTTGGAAGAGGGCTATGTGAGGAATTTGTCAGATGTGTTTCAGCAATTAGCTTTTTGTCATTTTTGCCATGATTAATGTGTGCATGCTATGATCCTGAGCTCTACATGTGTTTTGTTATATGCCATGCCATCTTTACCGGGGTGCTTTTCATGTATTTTTGTGATATTTGTGGTGACTAGCACAAGCTTGCAAAGTAGCGTAATCGGTAATGCTGATTTCCGGGACTTAGAATTTCACCAAGTCCTTGTCCTGATTTTGTTGTTATGCCATATGTTCATGTTGTTTCCTAGTGATCCATACCTCTTTTAAGGATGATCAGTAAGGATGTTTTGTTAACATTGTGGTGCTCTATCCATCCATGTCTTTGTTTGCAATTATGGAGCACCCTAGCTTGAGTCAATCGAGCTCTACTTTTGCTATAAAGTGAATCCTGGCAGATTGTTGACATGTTTAGCGATTTTGCCAGGGATGTTGCTATTGATCCGTGCATGCTATGTTATTGTTCTTGCCATGTATAGCTTCTATGCCATGTATTCTTGATGGGTGTATGCTTAGTTTGTCATGCAATGCTCTGTTGTGAGTGCATCGAGCTCGTAAACATGCCTACTCGTTAACTGTTTTGCATGCTCCTGTTTTTCACTAAGTATGAATCTGTTTATGTTTTTGCCATGTTCACATGCTTGCAATTGTATTTTCTGATCCCTTTTGGCTCAAGGTCACTTAGGGACTTTTGTTAAGTGCTTTGAGTAGCTTCATGCCATGCCTTGCTTTGCCATGTTAAGTTCCTGTAGCTTGTAGCTTTCATGCTCTAAAGTGTGCTTCCTGATGATAAATTCCAGACTTGTGTTAATTACACCAAGTCTGAAACCTGTTATCATTTGCACTTTTGACATGCTTGTTTGAACCTGTTAATGGATGAATTAGCCGTAGCGCAGTGTTCATCTTTTGTCAAGCATCATGAGTGGATCCCTGCCATGTATTTTGTTGTCATATTTGAGTGCTGTAGCATATTTATCTTGATGCATTTAGTTGGTCACTTGCTGATTATCGCAGACCGGTGCCATATTTGTTTTGCTTGCCATTTCCAAACCGTGCATCCGATTCTGGTGATCTTTATATCGATTTCAACTGAAATCACCTCACCTTTCTAGTGTCACTCTTGGATTTCCAAGTTGAGGCCAGGTTCAATCATTCCTTGTCAAATCTTGCATATGCATCACCTATCGCATCTCGCATATCATACCATGTTTGCATCATATTGCTTGAGCATTGCACGTGGTTGATTGTGTTCCATTTGCTTGTTGTTCTTGTTTGGGTAGAGCCGGGAGATGAGTTCATGAACAAGGAGCCCGTTGAGTTCGCTTACGAGGATCAAGTCAACTCTGACAACTTTGCAGGCAAGATGATCATACTCTCGAAATCACTTCTATCTTTGCTTGCTAGATGCTCGCTCTTTTGCTATGCCTATGCTACGATGCCTACCACTTGCTTATCATGCCTCCCTATTGCCATGTCAAACCTCTAACCCACCATGTCCTAGAAAACCGTTGTTTGGCTATGTTACCGCTTTGCTCAGCCCCTCTTATAGCGTTGCTAGTTGTAGGTGAAGATTGGAGATCGTTCCTTGTTGGAACATTGTTTATTCTTGGGATATCACCATATTATCTTGTTTATCTTAATGCATCTATATACTTGGTAAAGGGTGGAAGGCTCGACCTTTTTCCTACTGTTTTGTTCCACTCTTGCCGCCCTAGTTTCCGTCATATCAGTGTTATGTTCCCGGATTTTGCGTTCCTTACGCGGTTGGGTTATAATGGGAACCCCTTGACAGTTCGCCTTGAATAAAACTCCTCCAGCAATGCCCAACCTTGGTTTTACCATTTGCCGCCTAGCCTCTTTTTCCCTTGGGTTTCCGGAGCCCGAGGGTCATCTTATTTAACCCCCCGGGCCAGTGCTCCTCTGAGTGTTGGTCCACCTCGTCAGCCGCCGGTGGCCACCAGAGGCAACTCTGGGCTGGCCTACCGAATGTTTGGACAATCTGAGTGTGCCCTGAGAACGAGATATGTGCAGCTCCTATCGGGATTTGTCGGCACATTCGGGCGGTGTTGCTGGACTTGTTTCACCATTGTCGAGGATGTCTTGTAACCGGGATGCCGAGTCTGATCGGAATGTCTCGGGAGAAGGAATATCCTTCGTTGACCGTGAGAGCTTATGATGGGCTAAGTTGGGACTCCCCTACAGGGATTTGAACTTTCAAAAGTCGTGCCCGCGATTATGGGTAGATGGGAATTTGTTAATGTCCAGTTGTAGATAACATGAAACTTAACTTAATTAAAATGAATCAACCGCATGTGTAACCGTGATGGTCTCTTCTCGGCGGAGTCCGGGAAGTGAACACGCTGTTGGAGTAATGCTTGACGTAGGTTGTTCTAGGATCACTTCTTGATCATAGTTGTTCGTCCGTGCTTTTGCCTTCTCTTCTCGCTCTCATTTGCGTATGTTAGCCACCATATATGCTAGTCGCTTGCTGCAGCTCCACATCATACCTTGTCTTACCTATAAGCTTAAATAGTCTTGATCGCGAGGGTGCGAGATTGCTGAGTCCCCGTGACTCACAGATTACTTCCAAACCAGATGCAGGGACCGATGATACCGCTCCAGACGATGCGCTTGAGCTCAAGTGGGAGTTCGATGAAGACTCTCATCGTTACTATGTGTCTTTCCCAGATGATCAGTAGTGGTGCCCAGTTGGGGCGATCGGGGACTTTGTCGCATGTGGGGGTTGATCTTTATTTTGGTACCGTAGTCGGACCATGAGTGTATTGGATGAATGTAATGTTGTTCATGTATTTGTGTGACGTGGCGAGTGTAAGCCAACTATGTATCTTTTCCCCTTTTTTTATTTACATGGGTTGTTTTGAAGATTACCTTACTTGCGACATTGCTTTCAATGCGGTTATGCCTCTAAGTCGTGCTTCGACACGTAGGAGATATAGCCGCATCGACGGCGTTACACCGGTGATTGACGAGCTCCTTGACGAGTTATCCGGAGCCTGCTGGTTCTCCAAACTGGATCTTCATGCGGGCTACCACCAACTCAGGCTGGCAGAAGGAGAGGCACCCAAGACAGCTTTGCAGACTCACATCGGTCACTACGAGTACAAGGTTCTGTCTTTTGGGCTCGCATATGCACCATACACCTTTCAAGGAGCGATGAATGTCACTCTGTCCCTGGGGCTGAGAGAGTTTGTCTTAGTCTTCTTTGACGACATCTTGGTGTTCAGCAAGACATGGCTGGATCATTTGAAGCACCTGGAGCAAGTTTTGGGCCTGCTCCGCAGAGATCAGTGGCAAGTGAAGGAATCCAAGTGTCTCTTTGCACAGTAGCAAATCTCGTACCTGCGATACAACATTAGTGTAGAGGGTGTCGCGACCGAGCAAGACAAAATTGAAGCCGTCTGCTCGTGGCCAACCCCAGTCTCTGTCAAGGAACTTCAGGGATTTCTTGGCCTTGCTGGCTACTACCGGAAGTTTGTCCGCCACTTTGGAATGATTTGTCGGTCACTGACCCAGTTGCTTCGCAAGGGAACCGTGTTTGTCTGGACTGCCGAAACCCAGGAAGCATTCGAAGCTCTCAAACAGGCTTTGATCACTGCTCCAGTCCTGGCCTGCCCAACTTTGAGAAGCCCTTTGTGGTGGAGACAGATGTTTGTGAAAATGGCATTGGGGCGGTGCTGCAGCAGGACGGACACCCGATTGCCTTCCTCAGCAAGGCCTTGGGTCCCAAGTCAGCCGGTCTCTCCACCTATGAGAAGGAGTGCATGGCCATCCTGCATGCGGTGGACCAATGGCGTTCATACTTGCAAGTGGCCGAGTTTGAGATCAGAACGAACCAAAAGAGCCTGATACACCTTGAGGAGCAGCGCCTCGCCACAGTATGGCAGCACAAGGCCTTTACTAAGTTGTTGGGCCTTCAGTACAAGATCTGTTACAAAAAAGGGGAAGACAACAAAGCAGTCGACGCATTATCTAGACAAGCTCATGAAACCTGGGAAGAAGTTGCGGCTATTACTGAATGCAAGGCATCTTGGCTCGAGGAACGGCAAAAAGGCTACACCGCCGACCCTCACTATCAGAGGTTGGTCACCAGCTTGGCAGCAGGGAGCAGCAAGGACCTTTCTCCCTACGAAAAGGAGTATTGCACCACAAGGGGAAAGTGTGGCTGGGGCACAACACAGAGCTGCAACACAAAATTACCTCAGCCCTGCATGATTCCATGACTGGAGGGCACTCGGGATTCCCTGTTACGTTGGCCCGAATCAAGCAACATTTTTCTTGGCCGGGAATGCGTCGCTCGGTCAGGGAATACGTGCGAACATGCACCATATGCCAGCAAGTGAAGCCGGACAGAGCAAGGTACCCAGGGCTACTCTAGCCAATTCCAATTCCAGGCGATCCATGGGAGATGGCCACCATGGATTTCATTGATGGACTTCCTCCATCTAGGCGTCACAATTGCATCATGGTGGTGGTTGACAAGCTGACCAAGTATGCCCACTTTGTGCCCCTCACACACCCATTCACCGCCCAGACGGTGGTGCAGTAGTTCATGGACCATGTCGACAAGCATCACGGAATGCCAAAATACATCATGTCAGACCAGGATCCTGTTTTCACAAGTAAGTTTTGGCAACACCTCTTCAAGATCATGGGTAATGAGCTATTCTTGAGCATAGCGCGACATCCACAGATGGATGGGCAGACCGAAAGGGTCAACCCGTGCCTCGAGACTTTCCTACGCTGCTACTCCCAGGTAGCCCCAAAATAGTGGTGCAAATGGTTATCTCTTGCGGAGTTTGGTACAACACGAGTACGCACTAAAGCCTGGGAAAGTCGTCGTTCGCTGTCCTGTATGGCAGGGAGCCCCGCTCGTTGGGCCTGGTCGCAACTGACAACTGCCAGCCTTTGGATGTTCGTGCCCGGTTAGAGGAGCGCCAACTGATGCTCGACCTGGTCAAGCAACATCTGCACTGGGCGTATGAAAGTGCAACTATCCCTAGGTGGTTTTGGTAATTCCTAACAACATATAGCTCATTGAGCTAATGCTATTCCAAGATTAATATTTTAGGAAAAGCTCAATGAATGGCATGGCATGGATGAGGAAAGTGGACCCCTCAAAATACTAAGGACAAAAAGATTGGCTCAAGCTCAAAGCTCAAGACTCTACATTTTATATTTTGGTGATCCAAGATCACACTGAGTCTATAGGAAAAGCCAATACTATCAAGGAGGGATGAGGTGTTGCTTAATGGCTTGCTTGCTTCATAGTTCTTAGTGATATGCTCCAAAACCCTCAACTACCTTCCCACATCCACATATGACCTAAACCAAAAGTCAAACTCGGCCCCACCGATTCTTTCTATCTGGCGCCACCGAGTTTCAAATGTCATAGCCACTGCCACAAACCCTAGGCAAATCTGTCTCACCGATAGGGATCTCGGTCTCACCGAGAGGGGGTTGTAATCTCTCTGTTTCCCTTCATAACGTTTCGGTCCTACCGAGATGAGCGATCGGTCGCACCGAGATTGCAATGTAAACTCTCTGTTTCCCTTTTGTAACATTTCAGTCCCATCAAAATGAGCGATCGGTCCCACCGAGTTTACCTGACCAACTCTCTGGTTAGCTTATTACCAAAATCGGTCCCACCGAGTTTGTGTAATCGGTCACACCGAGATTACGTTATGCCCTAACCCTAACCATATTGGTCCTACCGAGTTGCATCTTAGTCCCACCGAAAACCCTAACGGTCACTAGGTTTGCTAAATCGGTCCGACCGAGTTTTTAATTTGGTCTCACCGAGATCGGTAAATTGTGTGTAATGGTTAGTTTTTGTGTGGAGGCTATATATACCCCTCCACCCACTTTTCATTTGTGGAGAGAGCCATCAGAACATACCTACACTTCCAATACACATTTTTTGAGAGAGAACCACCTACTCATGTGTTGAGGCCAAGATATTCCATTCCTACCATATGAATCTTGATCTCTAGCCTTCCCAAGTTGCTTTCCACTCAAATCTTCTTTCCACCAAATCCATATCCTGTGAGAGAGAGAGTTGAGTGTTGGGGAGACTATCATTTGAAGCACAAGAGCAAGGAGTTCATCATCAACACACCATTTGTTACTTCTTGGAGAGTGGTGTCTCCTAGATTGGCTAGGTGTCACTTGGGAGCCTCCGACAAAGATTGTGGAGTTGAACCAAGGAGTTTGTAAGGGCAAGGAGATCACCTACTTCGTGAAGATCTACCGCTAGTGAGGCAAGTCCTTCGTGGGCGATGGCCACGATGGGATAGACAAGGTTGCTTCTTCGTGGACTCTTCGTGGGTGGAGCCCTCCATGGACTCAACGCAACCGTTACCCTCTGTGGGTTGAAGTCTCCATCAACGTGGATGTACGATAGCACCACCTATCAGAACCACGACAAAAGCATCCGTGTCTCCAATTGCGTTTGAATTCTCCAAACCCTTCCCTTTACATTCTTGCAAGTTGCATGCTTTACTTTCCGCTGCTCATAGACTCTTTGCATACTTGCTTGAATTGTGTTAAGATTGCTTGACTTGTGCTAAGATAGCTAAAATCTGCCAAAGACTAAAATTGGGAAAAGGATAGATTTTTATTTGGTCAAGTAGTCTAATCACCCACCTCTAGACATACTTTCGATCCTACAAGTGGTATCAGAGGTTTGGTATCCATTTGCTTTGATTTCCATAGCTTTTGGTGGTCATAACCTTGGTTTCACAACCTAGGAGAGGATGGCGTCTAGCGAGGGAAATTATCACCGTAGAGGTCCTTACTTTGATGGCACTAATTTTGCTCGTTGGAAGCATAAGATGAAGATGCATATTCTTGGACATAACCCCGCCGTTTGGGCTATTGTGTGTGTTGGCTTGCAAGGTGAATTCTTTAATGGGAGAGAACTAAATCGTGAAGCTGCCACGGATGAGTTGAAGATGATACAATACAATGCTCAAGCTTGTGATATCCTCTTCAACAGATTGTGCCCCGAAGAATTCAACAAAATCAGCCGCCTTGAGAATGCAAAGGAAATTTGGGATACTTTGATTGACATGCATGAAGGTACCAACTCCGTCAAGGAATCCAAGTTGGATGTGCTTCAAAGTCAACTTGACAAGTTCAAAATGAAGGATGGTGAAGGTGTCGCTGAAATGTACTCTAGGCTTGCTCTTATCACAAATGAGATTACCGGCTTAGGAAGTGAAGAGATGACCGACAAATTCATCATCAAGAAGATCCTAAGAGCCTTGGATGGAAAATACGATACTGTATGCACATTGATCCAAATGATGCCAAATTACAAAGATCTCAAGCCTACGGAAGTCATTGGAAGAATTGTTGCTCATGAGATGTCACTCAAGGATAAGGAGGAGCTCCATAACAAGTCAAGTGGTGCTTACAAAGCCTCATGTGAAGCCCCCACATCATCAAGTGAGAAGCAAACCTTCAATGAAGAATTGAGCTTAATGGTGAAGAACTTCAACAAGTTCTACAAGAATAGAAGCAAAGAGAGAAGTTCCATGTGAAGGTCCTACAATGACAAAAGATCTTCTAGTCGAGAGCGAAACTGCTACAATTGTGTAAGACCCGGACACTACTCCAATGAGTGTACGGCTCCCGACAAGAGAAGAGAAGATTCTCCCAAAAGAAGAAGTAGAAGAGAAGAATCACCATCAAGGGAGAGAAGGAGTAGAGATGATCGATATGAACGAAGACCCTCACGAAGAAGGAAGGATTCAGAAAGGAAGGACAAGTCATCAAGGAGCTACACAAAATGAAGACATCAAGCTCATGTTGGTGAATGGGTATCCGGCTCTGACTCCAACAATGACTCCGAGAGAAGCTATCACTCCGACTCCGAATATACTCAAGATGAAGGTGTTGCTGGTCTAGCACTTGTGTCAACCAACTCCTACGACATATTTGATTCACCAAATGAAGGAATTGGAAGATGCTTCATGGCCAAAGGTCCAAAGGTATCACACCCCGAGTATGTTGATTTCAATAGTGATGAAGATGACTTGTTAGGTGATGATGATTTACTTGTTGACAACTATAGTGATGAATACTATGATGAAACGAATGACAATGATAAGGAGAAGATTGAGTCTCTAACTAAAGAACTAAACACTCTTAAGTTAGCTCATGAAACTATCTTAGGAGATCATTGAGAACATTTAAGGACTCATGAGAAATTACGTTTTGAGAAGCTCAATATTGAGCAAGAGCATGAGTTCTTAAAGGAAATCAATGATGATCTTCGCAAGAAAAGTTCTTCTTACATTGCCAAACGTTTACTCTTATCCACATACATGCCTCAAGTCAAGTCTAGTAACAAAAACAAGAAGGATTCTTCCTCTAGTAGTAACAATAATCATGCTAAATCCAATGTTGTTGCTTCTAGTAGTTCGCTTGATTCCATTAACGATTCTTGTAGCCAAGTTACACTTGAGCAAGAAAATAGCTTATTGAAGGGAATTATAGAGAAAGGTGTTTACAAGAGCCTTGCCGGGAGTAAGCAATTCGAGGAAATTGTACGCAAGCAAGGAAGGCACCGGAAGAATCAAGGTATTGGTTTTGAACGAAAGTTCAATGCCAATGGAGTTGAGTGGGAAGAAGATCAATACCCCAAGACGAAGTTTGTTCCTCAACAAGAGAAGTATGATCCTACTTCATCCAAAGGGACACAAGCTCAAGATGATCTTCCACCACAAGACCACAAGCAAAAAGGCAAGGACAAGATTCAAGAGGAAATTGATGCATTTGAAGAAGCTCCTATGGCCTTGGTCAAGTGGGTTCCCAAGACTACATCAAGTTCCACTTCATCAAGTACAACTACAACTCCGAGGATTCCCATCAAGATGGTGTGGATCCCGAAGAAGAAGAACTAGAGAGTTCTTGAGGGTGACTCCACCAATATACTTCACTCTTATCATTTTGGCAAGAACAAGTGCAATCAACTTCCACATCTTGCACTAGTTCAAGGAGTCACAAACCCTCTTGTTGGTAAGACAAGGGACAAGGTAACCTAAAGCTTTCATAGACATCATCTTGTGTGTGCATCACTCTATGTCTATGGATATCCTTGTTTGTTCCTTGTGGGACTAAACCCATGTAGGTATTGAAAGTGCAACTCACTCCAAAGGATAGCTCCGAATGATCTACACACTACAAAAAAAAGACACATCCATGACATTTTGGGCCGAACGAATTTTTTTCTGTCATACATATGACACTTCTATGACGATAATTGTGACAAAACCCGGTATCATCATAGATGTGGTGGGCTCCTACTTCTATGACAAAAAATCATGACAGAAAATGGGCTTTTCGTCCTGGGCCGGCCGGAGACGCATCTTCATGACATTCTTTGGGCCGTCCATGATGGAAAAAACAATGGTAGAAGCAAGGGCGAGGAAAATTTCAGGGAGTTCCCGGTTACGGTGGGAGGTCGGGGGCCGAGCGATGTGCGTTTCTCTTGTACACGTACGCGCGTGTGTGCGAGGCGTTGGCTCTAACCGAACCTGAGCGAGGCGTTGGGCTCTAACTGAACCCGAGCGATTGCAGGCTACGCGTTACTGAACCCAAGCGATCGATCGATGGCTGTTAACTGAACCCGATCGAGCGATTCCTTCGCTACTGCTGCTAACTGAAGCCGATCGATGCTGCCTGTGGATGAACAGTGAGCGTTGCGGGGGGGGGGGTGGGTTTGGATGAACAGTTCCCGGTGGGGGTGGATGAACAGGATCCCGTGGTGTTGCCTCTGGATGAACAGGACCCCGATCGATCGAGCCGGTTGGGGCTGGATGAACAGGACCCCGTGGAGGGCTGGATGAACAGGACCACCCCGTGGAGGGCAGGATGAACAGTAGACGGTGGAGGGCAGGATGAACAGTAGCCCGTGGAAGGGTGGTTGAACAGGAGCCCGTGGAGAGGGCTGGTTGAACAGTAGCCGGTGGAGTAGCGCGCGGTGGAGGCTGGATGAACAAGAGCCCGCGGATGAACAGTCGCAGGTGGAGGCTGGAGGAGGTCGACGGTGGATGAACAGTAGCTCGTGGAGGCTGGAGGGGGTCGACGGTGGAGATGAACAGTATCCCGTGGAGTCCCGTTTTGCGGTACGCCACACCCCTCCTGATGAATAGGACCCCCGTTTCGACCGTAAGAGGTCCGTTTCGTCCGTTTTGCGGTACGCTAGACCCCTCCCGATCAACAGGACCCCCGTTTCGACCGTAGGAGGTCCATTTCATCCGTTTTGTGGTACGCCAGACCCCTCCCGATCAACAGGATCCCGTTCCGAACATAGGAGGTCAGTTTCCTCCGTTGTGCGGTACGCCAGGCCTCGTTTCCATCGCCTGTTCCGTCCAAGCCCTCCCGATGAACACGACCACGCATTCCGTTCCGACCCAGCTGGTTGGCTCCCACGCGTTTCGTTGCCTCCCCATGAACACGACGCATTCCGTTGCCTCCCCATGAACACGACGACGATGCTGTTTCTCCATTCCGACCCAACAATGTACACGAGCCCTGGCCGTACGTATGCGCGAGTAGGCGTTCGAGACCCCGCCCGTATGTACACATATGTGGCCGTATTTTCTTTCTTGCACCCTCGCCGCTGTACGTACGCGTACATGCTACGTGCGCACATCTACTACGACACGTGTGCGCCTCTACATCGACCAGTATGTACGTACACGTTCGCGACCAGAATGACAACGCTACGTACACTTCGACCAGGTGGGTCCCGACTGTCAGGCACTTCCTTGCCTGCGAAGATGTAGCTGGTGGGTCCCAGTAGTCAGTGGGCGAATCATTTGTTTGCCCGGACGCACTTCCTTGCGTGCAAAGATGTAGCTGGTGGGTCCCAGCAGTCAGGGGGAAATGTTTTTTTCGTGAAATACAGTGGCCCGTCCGGTGGGTCCCAACTGTTAGGTGGAGGAATCATTATTTTCCACGTAATAAGGAGGCACTTCCTTGCTGCGGCCGTGGACCCAGCTGTCAGCCTGTCCACGTACAGTACACGTCCGATGAAAGTCGTTCCTTGACCACGTTGACCACGCCGCGCCGAGAGCACCAGGGCGGTGGACGACGGCGAGGCCTAGGAAGGGACGACACGGAGGCAGGGAAGACTCGGCAGTTGTTTCCCACGCGGAGGGGAGTATGACTGTGCGAGGGTTTACTGGTTTGTCTGCCGTCGCCGGAGAATAACAGCAGGTGTGGGTGAGTAGAGGGATGGCTAGGCCAGCAATGGGAGTACGGTCGGGCGGTGAGGCCTGCACGACAGCACAGCCGGCCGCGAGGAGGAGGGAGCAGGCAGTCCCGCCGGTGCTTGTTTGAGTGGCTGGAGCAGGAAGAACAGAGATTGAAGAAGCACGACGGCCGTTGGATGGACATCCAACAATCAGTGCTTGTGCGTCAACCTTTTTTTAGGAAAGCCTCAAATCTGTGGAAAACAGCATACAGCCCATCTGCCATTATTTCTAATAATTTACAGCCCATTTGCGAATTCTTAAGGTTTTTTTGGAGCCCATATTCTTTTTGTTAGCATTATAGCCCATATTGTGGCAACGGTTAAAAAATTATACGAAATTTTACATATTTCGGTGCGGTCCGAACTGTTTTTAATCCCGAAATTTTGACTCACATTCAAACTGATTTCAAAAATAAATGTATATCAATATAAAATCCAACAAATTCTTTACGCATAAAAATTAATGTAATTTAAAATCTTGAAATGAAAAAAAAGATATTTGAAACTAATTGTCGGTTTGATGTGTTTTAAAAATGTACAGCCCATTTCTCACTACTGATGGGCCATTTTCTCGGCTAGCCGAATGAAAGCTCTCCTTGTCTTGAAAGATTTGCAGCCCAACAGGCCTGACAAAGCGACTTACTTGGCAAATCACAAAAAAACTGTGCTGTGGCCGTGGACCCAGCTGTCAGCCTCTCCATGTACAGTACTCTTCCGATGGAAGTCGTTCCTTGACCACGTTGACCACACCGCGTGGAGAGCACCACGGCGGTGGACGACGGCGAGGCCTAGGAAGGGGACGACGCGGCAGTGGAAGCCCGCGCGGAGAGGACTACGAGGGTTCACTGGTTTGGTTGCGGTGTGAGGCTGCCGTCGCCGCAGGGCCTGGCCAGCGGTGGGAATAGTAGGGGGCGGTGAGGCCTCTGCAGCAGCACAGCCAGCCACGGGAGGCAGGAGCATGCGGCACGACCGGCGCTGCTTTGGGCGGCTGGAGCAAGAAGACCAGAGGTTGAAGAAGCACTACGGCCATTGGATGGACATCGTACGGTCACTGGAGCTAGAATCATTCATATTGACTAAGTTGACAAAGCCCTTCGTCCCCGTCAACTTAGTAGGCCCACAAGTCAGCCTCCTAGCAAGGTGGGTCCCAGCTAGCCGGGGGAGTATTCATTTTTTTGTGCATAATAAGGAGGCACTTCCGGTGGGTTCGAGCTGACAGCGGGGGGAACGTTTTTTCACGAAATACGGTGGCCTGTCCGGTGGATCCCAGCAGTCAGGGGGAAACAATTTTTTTCACAAAATGCTGGTGGCCCGTCCGGTGGGTCCCTGCTATCAGGTGGAGGAATCATTATTTTCTGCGTAATAAGGAGGCACTTCCTTGCTGCCGCCGTGGACCCAGCTGCCAGCCTCTCCACGTACAGTCCACGTCCGATGGAAGTCGTTCCTTCCACGTTGACATGTCGTGCCGAGAGCACCAGGGCGGTGGACGACGGCGAGGCCTAGGAAGGGGACGACGCGGAGCCGGTGAAGACGCGGCAGTGGATGCCCATGCGGAGAGGAGTATGAAGGTTCACTCATTCGGCTGCGGTGTGAGGCTGCCGTCACCGCAGGGCCTAGCCAGCGGTGGGAATAGTAGGGGGCGGTGAGGCCTCCACGGCAGCACAGCCGGCCATGGGAGGCAGGAGCAGGCGGCACGACCGGCGCTGCTTTGGGCGGCTGGAGCAAGAAGACCAGAGGTTGAAGAAGCACTACGGCCGTTGGATGGACATTGTACGGTCACTGCAGCTAGAATCGTTTATATTGACTAAGTTGACAAATCCCTTGGTACGTCAACTTAGTAGGCCCACAGGTCAGCTTCCGAAACGGTGCGCCCCAGATGTCAGGGGGAGGAATCATTTTTTGGGCGGGTGAAGCTAGAATATCCGAGATTAAAGAAGAAGCATGGCATCCGTTGGATGGACATCCAACGGCCACTGCTGCTAGAACCGTGTGTTGACTATAAGTTGACAAAGCCTTGCATACGCGTCAACTTTGTTTTTTAGGGGACGCGTCAACTTAGTAAGGCCAGAAGTGTGTGGCAGAGAAATTATAGCCCATTTGAGATTTGTAAGAATGTGTAGCCCATTTTTGAATCCTAATGGAATTTACTACAGCCCATTTACAGTTTGTTAAAAGTACAACCCATTTCAACCAACCGTTCAAAACAGAATTCTATAAAATTTCCCACATTTTGATGGGATTCGAAATATTTTTATCCTGAAATTTCTAGTCAGATTAAATACAATTTCAATATAAATTTATATTACGTAAAAATCCAACGAAACATTGCGCTCGCAACAATTAATGTAATTTAAATTTTCAATATCCAAAAATAATATTTTATAAAGTAATCACGTGTTTGGTGCATTTTTTTATAGTTACTGCCCAGTTTTTATAATTACGTCCCATTTATTATTTCTTAAAACCCATTTTCTTGTTAAGCCTAATGCATCCCTCCTAGGAAAGATTTGCAGCCCAGCGGGGCAGAGAATAACAACTTGACCTTGCCTGGGTATTCCTAAAAAAAGTATAGCTGGGCTAGCCATTTTCAGCTTGAAAAAAAATTAATATCTGGGCTGGATATCTGGCCTGGGCTAGACGGGCCACAGCCCGCCCAGTTAATACCTGCAGCGATGTTTTCGTTGTTGTTTAGAGGAGAAAAATTAACATCTGGGCTAAAAATCGAAAAAGTCTGCAGTGCTCACACCTCAAAAACAAAAATACTGCTCGAGCTGCTTGGTCCCAGCTGTCGGCCGCTTCTTGTGCAATTCTCTCGTTTATTGCCTAGTACTACATAGGTTGACAATGGTGTGGGACCGTGATGTCAGGAAACCAGGGGGAAGCAAAATAAATAACTCCAGCGAGCGCTTCCAGCTCTGCCTCGTTGTCTCCCGTGGAAACCTCTTTCCTCCCTTTTTTTTGCTCGGGCAAGGACCAATGCATGCATCACGTCCATGCGGTTATTAGGCAAGAAATAAAAGCGCTTTGCATGCTATGAATTACGATGGCCTGCATGGGTAGCTAATAAGGCATCCTCTTAACTGCTGTGATTAAATGTTGTGTTTAGAAGAGAGAAATATTCTTCTTTTCCACCAATCTGCTTGCACCTAGGTCGTGATGCACCTTCTAATACGACTTATTCACCTAGACGGAGGGAGTATAGTTATATATATATATATATATATATATATATATATATATATATATATATATATATATATATATATATATAAGGAGGCACTTGCGTACGTGAGGCTATGGACCTGGTGGGTCCCCATTGTCATCCTCTCCAAATAAAGTCATCTCCTCGCCCGCGCGCGCTTTCCGCCCGAAACAGTCAGCGTCGCCCGCCCAGCTTCCTGGTGCAGGCGATTGCTCCGCCTTCAAATGACACAAGTGCCGTCCGTCCGTCCATCTGCCGCCCACATTAATGATACGCGGTTGCCGAGGCGGCTACTCCGGCGCCACACGTCCGTCCCTCCGCCCGCCCACCATTGCTATATAAACTGCTGTGCCGGCCATAGCCGCAGTCATCCGCATCCGTTCCCTTTCTCCTGTCCACACCACTACTGCCCACCATGACTTCCTCGCGCTCCAATGCTCTTTGGGACGGGCGGACGATGGACCACAAGGAGATGGTAGCCATTGCTGCCGACCGACTGGCCGGCAGGCAGCCGGAGAACGACGATGTCCCAATGGAGAACATGGTAGTTGATGATCCAGCGCCAACCCCCTCCTCCACGCCATCCTTGCCGGTGCATTGCACCATGACCATCGGCGAGGCCCGTGCCCAATATATGGACAGTGTGAGGCAGATGCGTCAGGAGCAGTTCCGGGAGGCGCAGGCCGATGCTGCCTACAACCACCATCTCCTCCAGGAGCACCTGCAGGCGGAGGAGCAGATCACCGCAGAGCGGGCGGAGCAGGAGGCGCTGCTCGACTCGTATCGCTCCGCCCGCAAGGGCTGCCTCGAGCGCTGGCGGGAGCGCATGCGGGTGGCGGAGGCTGCAGCCGCCTACAAAGAGGCTAGAAAAGAGGGCGATGAAGCGGGCGAGGCACTGTTTGGTGAGACCGAGGACGAGGCAGAGGACAATGCCGGCTCCGACGAGTCCCCGCTCCGCTGGCGTCAACGAGGCCCTGCTCCGCCGAGGCCCTGCGGTGCCAACAACGAGGTAGAGGACACCGCCGGCTCCACCGAGGCCCTGCCCTGCCAACAACGAGGCAGAGGACATCGCCGGCTCAGCCGAGGCCCTACCCTGCCGGCAACGCGGGGGAGGATTTCCACCGCTCCGCTGAGACGCCGCTCGCCGGCAACGAGACAGAGGACATCGCCGGCTCCGCCGAGGCCCCGCCCCGCTGCCAACGAGGCCGCGCCACAAAGAAAACGAGGAAGAGTAGAACACGGTAGGTCGCCGCCGCTCGGGTCCAAGTAAGGCCACCGCTGCTACCCTCCTGTTGAAGCCAAACTAGGCGGGTTGACCATTGACGGCCGGTTAGCTTCTTGGCAGCGACGTGGAGTCGGGGAGTTCTGCTGGAGAATAACACTGCTTCTACTTAACTGCTGGTGTAGTTGGCTGACTGACACGTGGGCCCGACAGGCCACATGTTAGTTACGCAACTGCACCTACAGTTAAGTCATTGAAGCTTCTGTTCGACTCAGCGGGACACAGGTGGGTAGCTTCGGTTAATTAATTATACCTCCAGTGCACCCCTTTTTATTTAAAGAATGTAAGAAATGTAATGAAATCTGGCATGTTTATATGAAATCCGACCATGTATGAATGAATTTATTTTGATTAGTTCGAATTCCTGTATCACTTGCATTGGATGAACGTGCAAAACAATATGTAGTAGCATTATTCCCAGGGTGATCACCTCGTTTGCAGTAGTTTCACATGCACTCCCTCCGGTCCTTTCTAGTCTGCATACAAGTTCTATCTGCAGTCAAAGTATCTCTACTTTGACCAATCTTATACAAAAAAGTATGCACTTTCACAATGTGCGAAGTAAAAAGGAACAGAAGGAGTACAAAGAGTTTGAGCAGGTTTTTAGCGTTTCTATACATTGCAATCAAACACACAGGCCTGGCAATTCATAGAGAACATTCAAAACAATCGATGATTATGCATCTCAGCGACTCACATGTCAGAGGCAATATTTACTTCACAACTAAAGAATAAAGAAAAAAAATTGATCGACGCTGCTGTCGGTGTCAAAACCGGCGGATCTCGGGTAGTGGGTCCCGAACTGTGCGTCTAGGCCGGATGGTAACAGGAAGCAGGGAACACGATGTTTTACCTAGGTTCGGGCCCTCTTGATGGAGGTAAAACCCTACGTCCTGCTTGATTAATATTGATGATATGGGTAGTACAAGAGTAGATCTACAACGAGATCAAGGAGGCTAAACCCTAGAAGCTAGCCTATGGTATGATTGTTGTATATGGAGTTGATTGCCTACGGACTACAACCCTCCGGTTTATATAGACACCGGATAGGGTTAGGGTTACATATAGTCGGTTACAATGGTAGGAGATCTTGAATATCCGCATCGCCAAGCTTGCCTTCCACGCCAAGGAAAGTCCCATCCGGACACGGGACGAAGTCTTCAATCTTGTATCTTCATAGTCCAGGAGTCCGGATGAAGGTATAGTCCGGCTACCCAAACACCCCCTAATCCAGGACTCCCTCAGTAGCCCCTGAACCAGGCTTCAATGAAGACAAGTCCGACGCGCAAATTGTCTTCGGCATTGCAAGGCGGGTTCCTCCTCCAAGTCCTTCATAGAAGATTGTAAACACTAAGAGTAGTGTCCGGCTCTACAAAATAAGCTTCCACATATTGCCATAGAGAGAATAATATTAACACAAATCAAATCTGCCGACGTATTTCGCAGTGCGTCATCACACTACAGCCAAGTCCCTCACTCGAATCGTTTTCACTTTTCCACCTCAGCGTGTTTTGCGAGGCGGTTTCCTTGGCACGTCTTGTCAAAGCAGAGATTGTGTACCCCCCTTTTACGGGATTCTCATCAATACGGACGTGGGTAACCCAACCGCGCCACTTATCATGGTGCTTGGGAGGCAAGCGAGTTTTACTAGGCAGGTGGGGATGCACAACCGCATCCGCCCATATAAGGGGACAAGGATCCACCTTTTTACCTACGCCTTCTTCCTCCTTTGCCTATCCGTCTCCTGCGCGCCCGAGCTCCAGCGCCCAAGCCTGCACTTCCCACCTCAACCTTCTCCAGCAATGTCCGGAGCGGGAGGCAAGTGGATGGTCTCCTCCGCCACGGAGGGCAAAGTCAAGAAGCTAAGGAAGGCCGGATACCTGTCCAAGGACATCGCGCACCGGCTTCCCAAAGAGGGGCAGCTTCTCCCCACCCCAAGGCCCCATGAGAGGGTAGTATTTCTCCCCCAGTTCCTCCGCGGACTGGGTTTTCCACTCCACCCATTTGTCCGGGGGCTCATGTTCTACTACGGCCTGGATTTCCACGATCTGGCTCCGAACTTCATCCTCAACATCTTGGCGTTTATCGTCGTGTGTGAGGCTTTTCTCCGCGTCCGCCCTCATTTCGGCCTCTGGCTCAAGACCTTCAACGTCAAGCCCAAGGTGGTGCGCGGCAGCCAGGCGGAGTGCAGAGGCGCCATGGCGGGCAAGATGGCCAACGTCCTATGGTTCGAGGGCTCTTTCGTGGAGACCCTAAAGGGATGGCAATCCGGGTGGTTTTATATCACCGAGCCGCGCGATCCGAAATGGACCGCAACCCCCGAGTTCCGATCCGGACCCCCCACGCGGCTTATGTCCTGGAAAGAGACGGGCCTGTCGTGGGGTGACGAAAAAGAGGTGACCGGATTGCAAACATGCATCCAGTCCCTGGTGAACAAGCCAGTCCGGCTTGTTAATGTAATCCAGGTTATGCTCGTCCGCCGGAACCTCCCGTGCCAACAACGGGATTTTAATCTGTGGGAGTTCGACCCGGCGCAGCATCAAACCCTCAGCAGGCTCTTCGACACGACGTACGAAGACGCCTGGAAGATGCTATTCAAGGGCGCCGAGGCTCCCGCACCCGCTTCCGAGGACCACGGATACAGCTCGCAGCGTCACGCTAGCGAGGTATGCCATCTACACCTTTTACAGGATGTTAAGCTTTTTTCATAGTTTGACTCTATGCGGGATCTAAACTCCCTTACCTTTGACAGGCTTGGCGGGCGATATCCAGACCGATTAACTGTCCGGCTCTGCTGCCCGAAGACCCAGCCCTAGCTCTACTAGCGAAGCTGCTGGTTCCGGCGCCTTATGTGGTGCTGGAGAAGAAGGCCAAGAAGAAGAAGACCACGGGGACTCGAAAGAGTGCCCGCAACGTGGTGGTGTCGGACTCGTCATCTGACGAGTCTGAGACACCCTCCTCCCGCGAAAACGAGGAGGAGGAAGAAGAAAACTCTCCCCCCCAGCGGAGGGAGGAGAGAAGAGGAAGGCCGCCCCAACGGGGGAGGCCGAGGGGTCTAGGAAAAGGAAGACCCCTCCGCCGGACTATGCCCCCAACGCCGAAGAGGGCAAAGAGGAGTGGCCAAACAGGGCCAAGCGTCCGGCGAAATCGTAAGTTCGGATATCAGAGTAACTCATGATGTTCCTTTGTTGCACAACTTTCCCTAATGTCGAATGTAATTATGCAGTCCGCCCCGGGCCGAATTCGACGAATCGTCGGGCGGCTCCCTAGACTCATCGGACGTGAACTCAGTTCCTCCCGCTGTCTCCCCCCGCACTGCAGACGACGCCGAAGTGGCGTCGCGACAAGCTCCGGGGCAGGAGGAGGTGGTCCCGGAGGAGCCGCAAGGCAACCTCCCGGACTCCAGGAGTGAAGGGGATAAGGCTCCCCAGGGATCTCAGTCCGGCTTTGTGCCGGACACCGCGCCGGAATCTTCCACAGTTCCGGACCGCGGTAGGCGAACTCCTTCCAAGAGGAGAAAGCCTTCTGAGCCGGCGGCCTCCGTCCAACCGGAGGTGCCGGACAATCTGCTGGAGGTGCTTGACGATGCCTCCATCAACGAGGGGCACCGTACTATTATGAGTATGGTGATCCAAAAGGTTCAGTCCGCCAAGAGCGGACTGACTGAAGCTTGTGCTAGCCTTCTAACAGGCTTCGAGGTAAGTAAAAATATTTAAAAATATTACCGCATAGACAGTAGCCCATGATGCTCTGTTTGGCGTTCGGAAAGAAAAGCCGAATAGAGGATCTATTAAATATCGCAGGAGTCTAACAAAAAAGAGTCAATATGCGTATGCAGGCTTTGCTGCTATCCACCGCCGCACTGACTGCGGAGGTGGGTATCCTGAAGCAGGACCTCGAGCGGACCGAGCAAGAGCTCGGCCTTGCCAAGCGGCGGCTCGAGGAGGAAGAAGGTAAGAAATACCTTACAGAAAAAGTGCCTATAAAAAGGCTTGATTGCAAAAAGAGTAACAAGATTGTACTGCTTATTGTAGGGGCCACGACTGAGGTGGCGACCCTTAAGAAGGCGCTGTCTGCGGCCGAAAAGAAAACGGCCGCGGAGCGCACCGAGCGAGACAGACTTGGGGCTCAGGTCGGCGAGGTGCAGCAAGAGCTTCAGGCTCTCATGAAAAAACATGAGAGTTTGGAGCTGGAGTCGAAGGAGCAAGCATCCGAGCTTGCAACGGCCCTAGAGGCTGCCAAGTCTACCAAGGCCAAAGCCCAAAAGGCCCTCCAAGAGTTGGAGGAGATGAGGAAGATAGCAGCGGGTAAGGCATTCTTTATGCAAAGCAGAAATATAAAAGTGAACTACCTGTTACTTACCCGAACCCGAAGCTCTCCAGGGGCATTCGCAGGTCTTCCCCGCAGCGTATCCGACGCCGCTGCATTCTACCGAGCTGAAGAGGGTAGCTCGATGGAGAAGGTGTTCTGGTCTCAGTATTCTGAGGCCGGACACCCTGTGCCCTTGAGCGACCAGCTGAAACAGCTGGTCGAGCTCCACAAGGCGGCCGAGCAGGCCATGAAGGGCTTCATAGTTCGGCTGTGGTCCGGAGAGGCCCTGCCTGGGAGCTATTTCGGGCTGGTGCGGCGGCTGGTGGAGGCCTGTCTGTGGCTTGAGGTCATCAAGCGCTCCGTCTGCATCGAAGGTGCCCGTCGGGCCCTTGCCCGTGCAAAGGTGCACTGGGGTAAGCTGGACGGTGAGAAGCTTGTGAAGGACGGGCTGCCACCGGGGAAGGAGCATCGCAAGCCCGAGAACTACTACAAGGATGTTCTTGCAGGTGCCCGCCTTGTGGCGGATGAATGTACCAAGGATGTGATATTTGAATGAACTCGCTCGTGTTTATCCTGTGCGCTGAAAACTTGTTCATATGCGCTAAGCAATGCTTATTGAATTTAAAATATTACTTTCTATGCGGCCGTTTATCAAAAATTGAGAGGTGGCCAGTCGTCGGCTTCTGCCCCCGTGCCACTAGTGCTGGGGTGTTCGGGATAAACCTGAGCGCTCTTTTTCCCATAGTTGGGTCCTTCGAGGGAGGCGCTCAGCACAACGAACCAGGCAATCGGACTATAATGCTTGAACACTCTCACTTAGCCATAGAACTCTATAATTTTAAATTTCGGCGAAGCCCCTAGTTCGGAAGACCGAGTTCGGGGCGCTATCCACGCCTTGGCCGGACAAAGCCAGCTCCTCGCTTGAAGCGGCATAAGCCTTTAGGGACTCGAAAAACCTCTCGAACAGCGACCGGTCTCTCGCCACATCATGACAGTCAGTTTTAGCTTTCTCCACTGAGGTGCTATACCCAGCTGAACCGGGGCACAATCGCAGTGGTTCTCCTAGTGCTACCTTAGCCGATAGAGCGGAACGTAAGGCACCAAAACATAGGAGCCGGGCAAACCCAACTATTGACCCAAATCATGATTTGGAGCCGATGCATATAGTGCTATAAGTTCGGGGTGCCGCACTTGTGAAAGTGTACGGACTTCTCACACCATTATGAGGGGTACTGAAGCCCCTGGCGTGTTTGCCGTACCAGGGTGTATGGGTGCAATCATGTCATTTAATAAACATAAATGTGAAAAGAAGATAATGCAAAAAATAGACAAGAAGCTAAGCATTGTTTATATAGAGGCTATTTATCAAAGCCGAACGATACAAATAGTGCGGTAAGCAAAAGATATTGGACTATTCAGTATGTCCTGACCAGGGGCAGGCCGCGGAATTGTATTTAAAACAGGTATACCGCTCGTAACAGAGACCACCTGGGAGTTCCATAATGCGGCATGGCTTGTCTGCCTCCCTGGATCTTGCATCGTTTGTGCGACAGTCGAATTGCCGAACAGGTCGTCCGAAGTATGGGGTCCTGAAAGTAAGAAAAAATTAAAAAAAGAATCCGGTAGCCCCTAGTACGTTTTAAGCCGTATTTTGGGCGTGCCGTTATTGTGCCCCTTCCCCTGTGCCCATGGTATTTCAAGGGCGTAGTTATGTACGTGAGGTACTGGTTTCGCTATGTCGCGAAAGCTGGGGTTGGGGCCGCATTGCTACGCTTGCTCAGAGTGTGCCAGGCGGTCCTGCTGTGGGTTACTCCGGGCGCGCTTGGCAGTGTCTGGCTTTTTAATGGCTGGACTAGAGAATTGCCTGAGAAGGCTACTTTGTACCTCCGCTGCGAGAGCCGCCGTATGCTCCTCCGTACGGAGGGAGCATTCGGTGTTTCCGTTGATCGTAATTACTCCTCGAGGGCCTGGCATCTTGAGCTTGATATATGCGTAGTGCGGCACCGCATTGAACTTTGCGAATGCGGTTCGTCCGAGCAGGGCGTGATAGCCACTGCGAAACGGGACTATATCGAAGATTAACTCTTCACTTCGGAAATTGTCCGGGGATCCGAAGACCACGTAAAGTGTTACTGAGCCTGTACAGTTGGCTTCTACACCTGGTATAACGCCTTTAAAGGTCATTCTTGTGGGCTTAATCCTTGAGGGATCTATGCCCATTTTCCTCACTGTATCCTGATAAAGCAGGTTCAGGCTACTGCCGCCGTCCATGAGGACTCTTGTCAGATGAAATCCGTCGATGATTGGGTCGAGAACCAATGCGGCGAAGCCGCCATGACGGATGCTAGTGGGATGGTCCCTTCGATCAAAAGTGACCGGGCAGGAGGACCATGGGTTGAACTTTGGGGCGACTGGCTCCACCGCGTATACGTCCCGTAGCGCACGCTTCCGCTCCCGCTTGGGAATGTGGGTTGCGTATATCATGTTCACCGTCCGCACTTGTGGGGAAAGCCCTTCTGTCCATTGTTGTTCGGCGGCTTGGGCTCCTCGTTGTCGCTGTGCAGCCCCTTGTCTCTATTTTCGGCCCTTAACTTGCCTGCCTGCTTGAACACCCAACAATCCCTGTTAGTGTGATTGGCTGGCCTTTCGGGGGTGCCATGTATCTGGCACAAGCGATCGAGTATTCGGTCCAAACTGGACGGGCCCTGAGTATTCTTTTTGAATGGCTTTTTCCGCTAACCGGATTTATAGCCTTTGAATCCGACATTGACTGCCGTTTCTTCATTGCTGTCGCTGCTAACGCGGCGTTTTTGCTTATTCCGACGAGTCCTGCCACTTTTGTCCTTGGTATCCGAATTACCAGGGTTCTTTGATAAGTTGTTACTGCGAGCTAGCCAGCTGTCTTCTCCCGCGCAAAAGTGGGTCATGAGTGTCGTGAGGGCTGCCATGGATTTCGGCTTTTCCTGTCCCAGGTGCCGGGCAAGCCACTCGTCACGGATGTTATGCTTGAAGGCTGCTAGGGCCTCTGCGTCCGGACAGTCGACTATCTGGTTTTTCTTTGTTAGGAACCGTGTCCAGAATTGTCTGGCCGATTCGTCTAGCTGATGAATTATGTGGCTTAAGTCGTCGGCATCCGGTGGTCGCACGTAAGTGCCCTGGAAGTTGTCGAGGAATGCGGCTTCCAGGTCCTCCCAAGAACCGATTGAGTCTGCTGGCAAGATGTTAAGCCAATGCCGGGCCGGTCCTTTAAGTTTGAGCGGGAGGTATTTGATGGCGTGTAGATCATCGCCGCGTGCCATGTGGATGTGAAGGAGATAATCCTCGATCCATACCGCCGGATCTGTTGTGCCATCGTATGATTCGATGTTTACGGGTTTGAAACCCTCTGGGATTTTATGATCCATTACTTCATTCGTGAAGCATAGCGGGTGTGCGGCGCCTCTGTACTGGGCTATATCATGACGCAGCTCGGAAGAGCTATGTCTGTTGTGTTCGGCCCAGCCGGATTTGTTGTATCCGGAGTGAAGATCATTGTCACATGCCGTAGGGCGCCTGCGCGATCCGTAGATCGATCTTGTTTGTCTTGCCTTATCCTCCAGTATGTCTCGCAGGTTGGGCGCATTTTCCCGTGCCTTAGTTGAGCGGCGTCGGGGCATGGCTTGGGTGGAGGGCCGAGAGGCCTCTCTGTCGCGGCCGTGAGGTGGCCGGTCTGCCATGTCATGCGCTGGTGATGTAGGTGCTTCCTCCTCTAATCGGGGTAGCGGCCTGCGCTTCGGGTAACTCTTGGAGGGGCATTCGAGTTCATACTCTTCGGCCGCAAGGACTTCAGTCCATCTGTCAGCTAGCAAATCTTGGGCAGCTCTAAGCTGTTGCTGCTTTTTCTTGAGGCTGCTTGCCGTGGCTAAAAGCCTGCGTTTAAAACGCTCTTGTTTGGCGGGGTCTGATGGTATGACGAATTCGTCGTCATCGAGGCTTGCCTCGTCTTCGGAGGGAGGCGTATAGTTATCATCCTCGACCTCTCGGTCTGCCACTCTCTCATGAGGGCTGGCTTCTCCATCTTCCTGTGCCAAATCTTGCTGAGGTGGGTGTTCTTCGGCGCTATCCGGGGTAGTATTATCTCCCGTGCCGGAATCACCGTTTTTGCTTTGGCGGGATTTAGAGCGGCGCCGCTGACGCCGGCGCTTTGGCTGTTTCTTGGGGGCGTCATCCCCCACTGTTCCATCGCCATCTCCATCTTTAGGAGTATCCACCATATATATGTCATATGACGAGGTGGCCTTCCAGCGCCCTACAGGTGCTGGTTCCTGTTCGTCTCCTACATCGTCGTCCATGCCGTCGATGTCTTCGGAGCTGAAGTCAAGCATGTCGATTAGATCGTCGACAGTGGCTACAAAGTGGGTGGTGGGTGGGCTTTGAATTTCCTCATCGTCCGTATCCCACCCTCGCTGACCGTAGTCCGGCCAGGGCTCTCCTGATAAAGAGAGAGACTTAAGAGAATTCAGGATGTCGCCAAAAGGCGAATGCTGAAAGATGTCTGCGGCGGTGAACTCCATTGTCAGCGCCCAATCGGATTCGATTGGCAGGGGCGCGGGGGCTTCAGAGTCCGGGGAGGAGTCCGGATCCTCGGAGTCACGGGTCGTGCAGAGTGCGGGGCTAGCGTTCAGCTCGATCGCTTTCGGGATCGCAGCCCCCGAGGTGACGTCCAACCGCTCATCCTCGATTGGCGCAATAGGCTCCGAGTTAGGGGTCGGAACCGATGCGTGTGCGGCCTCCAGGACACTGTCCGGGGGCAGAGCTAGATCATGCCCCTCGAGATAGTGCGGCGCGCTTGGCCGTGGCTCGAGCCCGTCGAAGATCAAGTCTCCGCGGATGTCAGCCGTGTAGTTTAAGCTTCCAAACCTGACTTGATGGCGAGGGGCGTAGCTTTCGATCTGCTCCAGGTGGCCGAGCGAATTGGCCCGCAGAGCGAAGCCGCCGAAGACGAAGATCTATCCGGGGAGCAAAGTCTCACCCTGGACCACATCGTTGTTGATGATCAAAGGAGCCATCGGGCCTAAAGGCGACGACACAGAGGAACTCTCAATGAAAGCACCAATGTCGGTGTCAAAACCGGCGGATCTCGGGTAGTGGGTCCCGAACTATGCGTCTAGGCTGGATGGTAACAGGAGGCAGGGAACATGATGTTTTACCCAGGTTCGGGCCCTCTTGATGGACGTAAAACCCTACGTCCTGCTTGATTAATATTGATGATATGGGTAGTACAAGAGTAGATCTACCACGAGATCAAGGAGGCTAAACCCTAGAAGCTAGCCTATGGTATGATTGTTGTATATGGAGTTGATTGCCTACGGACTACAACCCTCCGGTTTATATAGACACCGGATAGGGTTAGGGTTACATAGAGTCGGTTACAATGGTAGGAAATCTTGAATATCCGCATCGCCAAGCTTGCCTTCCACGCCAAGGAAAGTCCCATCCGGACACGGGACGAAGTCTTCAATCTTGTATCTTCATAGTCCAGGAGTCCGGCTGAAGGTATAGTCTGGCTACCCGAACACCCCCTAATCCAGGACTCCCTCAGCTGCTGACAGCAAGGGCGTCCCATTCGAAAATATCAAACGCATGTCTTGCTAAAATCAATGAGCAAATTTGACAAGGTTGTCCCATTCCAAAATATCAAATGCCTACGATTGTGGAATGGGCAGGGTTTGCCATCAGTTCGGACATTGACATGGCACCTCGTGCTAAATAAACCAGCTGTTCTTCTTGTGCAGTTCCACCAAAATCAACCAAATTCGTGCGTAACTTGTATGATTTCTGTCAGGACCCCGATTCCAAGTCACATCGATCTAGCCGGTAACACCTCATATCACTTTGCGGCCTCACGCATGGTATTCCCATGGGTGTCTCCTTACCATGGCCCGGGACCGTTTGCGCCTTTTGGCTCACGTATATGATAGTGTCGCTAGCATCCATATGACAGAGAACCCGGGCCGACATGGCTAATCGTGAACCCAAAGCGGCACTAACCTATGGGGACAGGCATACATGAATCACATTGAGCGTGTCGGTCAGCAGCGTGTGAATCCGGGCTGTAGCACTGGGCTAACAGGACTCCGGGAACCCGGGCTGTAGCAGGCTAGGCAGGACTCCGGATGTCACCGCGTGACATTTCCCCGAAGGGACAGACACAGGAACGAAGTGAAACACATGTCGTCCAGCCAAGTGTCCTGAGCAGTAGTGCTGGGCTAACAGGACTCCGGTGAACCGGGCTGTAGCGGACTACTATGGCTCATGGAAGCACTAGACTACATTTCCCCATAAGAGAGACTGCCAAGGATAAACAACTAGATTGTCGGATCCCACACATACCAAGCATTTCAATCATACACACAATATGCTCGATATGTGTAAATACAACATGGCATCACAGCATAACTCTACAACTCAAGTATTTATTCATTAGGCTCCGAGGAGCGAGATATTACAAACATGGGTCTCATGACCCAATAATCATAGCATACAAGTCAAAGCACATGCGGAAGCTTAACATGTCTGAGAATCAGACATCTATAAATGGAAAAGGCTAAGAAGCCTGACTATCTACCAGATCCTGCCGAGGGCACAAGATCGTAACTGAGGTATCAAGCTAAACATCGAAGTCCACGCGGAACTACTAGCGAGACTGAAGTCTCTCTCCAAACATAAATTAAGCAAACGTGAGTACAAAGGTACTCAGCAAGACTTACATCAGAACTAGCTACATATGCATCGGTATCAACAAGGGGGATGGTGGAGTTTAACTGCAGCAAGCTAGTTTGACTCAGTGGCTAACCTGAACTACGACTGCAAGCAACTCTTTTGAGGTGGCGCACACGAGTCCACACATTCACCATTCAATACACCACTATGGATCCGCTCCCGTCTCCCTACGAGAAGGCCATCCATAGTACTCACACTTTTCTTGCGAGTTTTAGAGTATCCACTTTCACTTGTCTATGAACTGTTATAGGCAATCCAGAAGTCCATTACCGCGGACACGGCTATTCGAATAGATGATGTTAACCCTGCAGGGGTATACTTCTTCACACACGCTCTCACCACTTACCGCCGTTTACACGACATGTACTCGGCAACCTTCAACCGAAAGCCCAACGAGGGTGTCGGCCACGGCCTACCTAAACACTCAAGTCTCTAGTCCAGGTTTATCGCCTATCCAGGTTCCATCCGCAGGGAGTCCGGCCGAGGTTTCCACATACGTCCCCGGACGATCTGTACAGGGTTCCGAGACACCAAACGGGCGCCCGGCATGCCCGGCCACGGTGTATCTACCACATCATAGCCCACCCCTAGGGTCAGCGCTACGCACGGCCGCCAACACATATCCTATAAACACCAGAAACTAGTTGCAACTCCTGGACAGAGGACAAGGGTGATCAAGAAGCCGAGAGGGTCCATTGGTTTCGGGCCCAATGCGTGGTAGTAACTGTTTCATGGATCACAAACATAGAACTCAGTTCCTGAGGATGGTTTCAATGAGACAACCCACCATGTACTCCTACATGGCCTCTCACCGCTACCTTTACCAAATCGTGTTCACACACTTAGCTCACACACAGTAGGACATGTTCACACACCTCCGATTCATCCCCGATGAATCAGACCTGACACAACTCTATGCAATAGCAGGCATGACAAACAAGCATGAATGAGTAGGCACATCAGGGCTCAAACAAATCCTACTCATGCTAGTGGGTTTCATCTATTTACTGTGGCAATGATAGGTCATGCAGAGGATAAGGAGCTCAACTACCATAGCAAATAACAGTTGAATCGTTGTTGTCCTAATGTAGTAAAAGAGAGCAGGAGCGAGAGAGTGGGATTGTATCGGAATGAACAAGGGGGTTTTGCTTGCCTGGCACTTCTGAAGATAACATTGAGTCTTCATCAGTGTCAACGATCACAGCGTCGGAGCAGCGTCTACCGAGAGGGGACATTTACCGGCAAACAAGGAAGAACACAATCAATGCGATGCAACAATATGATGCATGATCATGACATGCCAATATGCCGTTGATTGAGCTAATGCAACTAGCAGCAAGTTAAATGGAGTTGGTTTGAACACTAGGTTCAAATTCAAATTCAAACTATGAATTCAAATAGTGCATTATCATGTTTTGGACTAGACAGTGAGGTTAAGTTGTTCAAACATGCATGAAAATGCCATATTCAGATTCCTTGGATTTTTCTGATCATTTTCCATATATAATTTATTTCATTTGGAGTTACGGTTGAATTTCTATGAATTTTAGAAGTTTATACGAATTTTTGGAATTTTATGAATTATTTTTAATCCAGAAAATGAGTTATGGCGTCAGCACTACGTCACCGTGACGTCAGCAGGTCAACTGACCCGGTCCAGGTCAAACCTGACCAGTGGGGTCCACTGGTCAGTGACACAATTAACTAACAGGGTTAATTAAATCTAACTAATCAAATTAACAGCCACTAGGCCCACTGTCAGTGATTAGCCCAACTAATTTAGTTAGTCCTAATCCTAACTTAATTAGCAGGCGGGTCCCATTTGTCATTAACCCAGAGGGGTCAAACTGGGCCCACCCGGGGTCAACTCGGTCAGCGGGGTCAACCCACCGGCGTTAAGCCGCCGGCGAGGTCAGCGGCGGCCGCGGGCTTCGGAAAAGCTCCACAGAGCTCGGTTTTGGACGCGGTTTGCGGCTACGGAAAGCTGAAAGTCTCACGCATCTAAAGGGGGCAACGGCTCGCGCCGGAGTGGACTAAATCGACGGCGGCAGCAGCTTTTGCGGCGGCCGGAGTTCGGGTTAGTTTGGGCTCGGCGTTAGGATGCTCGGGAGGAGCAGCTGGTGGGAGCGGCGTGCTCCTAGGAAGGCATCGAGCGTGCTGACGCGCTCAGGCGCGGGCTGTGGTGGCTAAAATGACGGCGGCATCATGGCCGGCGGCGACGAGCTTCGGCTTCGGTCAAAACGACGGCTGCGGTGATCGAGAGGCAAGGGGAAGAGGGGCAAATGACGATGGAGCTCACATCGGTCGCTATGGTGGCCTCGGCGAGCTCGGGGAGGGGATGATGAGGTCGTGCGGCCGCCGGCAATCTTGGGGCAGAGACGACAAAGATGGCGGGGTAGAGGGCGAGGCAAGGCGTCCGGCGTCGTGCGAGCTGACGGAGAGACACGGGAGATGGAGGCGGAGCCCGTGGACTGCTCGGAGAGGCGAGGGGAGCTCGGTGGCCACGGGGACAGCGGGCGGCGGCGACGGTGGTGCTCGGGCGCGAGAGGAAGAGAGGACCAAAGGAGGGGAGAGGCACGGGAGAGAGCTCGAGGGGGTCGGGGAGGTTGCGTGGCGATGCACGTGGCGCTCGGGGTAGTCTCCAACAGCGGCAAGCAAGCAGGAGGTGGCCGGACGCGTGCTTGCGCGCGCCGGTCACGCGCTCGTCCTCCTGGCAAGGGGAAGACGACAGGGAGGAGCCCCTGGTGGGCTGGGCCGACCAGCTACAGTGCTGGGCCGGTTGGTAGGCTGAGGTAAGTCTCTTTCTCTCTTTCTAATTCTGTTTCTGTTTTCTATTTATGTTATTTTGTTTTGATTTAGTTTATAAACCAAATCATTTTAATAAATCCTAAAAATAATTATGGGCATTAAATGAATTATTACAGAGGCCCTTAACTATTTTCAGAATTATTGGAGCATTTTAAAAATATTAATAGTATTTAAATGCCCCAATTCAAATACAATATGGGTTATTCAAAAATCCAGAATGGCCTAAAAATATGTGCATCATTTTTGGCAGAGGTTTTCACCTTTATAAAAAATAATGAACTTTTCTAAAGGGCATTCTGGGTTCATTGAAAATATTTTTATTTTGATCCTAATTGCATTTCATTTAGTGCTAGGGCTTGTCATCCCCATTTCAAATTTCAAACAAATATAGACATGATGCATGGATGCTTATGATACTAATTGCAATCAAATTCTAGGGCTGTGACAATTTCGCCCTTATATGTTGCAACACCTTGAACTTATCGGCACCTCCTTTCTTGTGGTGGAAATGAATGATTCTATATATTCATGAACATTTTGTGCAGTTCCCATTGAAATCAAGCTGAGCACCCCTGTTTGCACAAATACAAAAAAGTGATTAGTATAGAGCAAACTGTACTATGAATTGACAGTTTCAACAGGCACATACATGGTCCATGTAGAGCACACTTTTAGAAAAATGGAACTCACCAGAAAGAATCCTAGAACAACATTGTACTCGCGCATCACAGCAAAAAAAATGGAGATTTTGTCAGTCCTTCTGAGCTGAAGTTAGTTTGGTCTTGTGGAGAGTAATGTAACCATCCTTCAACTGCTCCTTCTGATGATAAGATAGACATGGCTTCTTCATCCTGGCATAATTAGAACTAGTCACTTCACGTACTCCATATTCTTCTTCAGAGGAAGATGATCCTGTTGTGCAAAGACAAGAGGACTACTAAATGCTAGCATCACTGTTTGCTCGAAAAAAAGGAAAGGAAATATTTAAAACAACACAGATGAAGCACTTCTCAAGGACAATACCACCTTTTCACGACAGTATCTAAACAATAGCGCAACACCAATAGAGATGAGAAAGCTCAATCATATGGATGAAATCAGTGGGCGAGTACCAACCTTTGTCAGGAGGCTTATTGTGTAGAGCATACAGATGAAGCAATTCTCCGGAACCATCTGTTGCAATCTACGGTGGTGGCCATGCTTACTATATACTCCTCAATTAGTTTAATGTTTCCAACATCTTCTTGTGCAGTTCCACTAAAATATATGGTATCTTCAAAGAAGATCCCCGTTTGCACAAGTAGAGATAATTACATATTACATTAAGAGTGGCATCAAATCAGTGGCAAAACAATTGCTCGTTCCAGCCATAGCAATAAATTAAGATGCAAAACTATATCATTACTTGTGTCATCACAGTTCCAGTGCTTCATTACAGCACCGGGAATTGATTTTTGTTTTTCTTCCCCTTGTTCTTCCCCTTCATCACTTGGTTCAATAACAAACAAGCTTCGCCTTCAATGTAAGATTTGGCATGTCAATTAGGGAGCACAAGTATAGTACTAAACTTAATTTTCTGATGAAAGTGGCAAAATACAGGCCAACAGTTGTGAAATATCCTTATCTTACCTCAATGGGATATTACAGTGCACATACAGATTGGAAGTCTTGTCTCCATTTGTGCAGTTCACTAAAATCAAGCAACATTATCGTACAAGTAGCTCAACATATGAATGCACACTGCAGAATCATGTGAAATAAGGCTAGTACTGACCTCTCATGATGCGGAATTCAAACAACTCACAAGAAGAAGATCTGAACCAAATTCGCCTTAACGGATAGGAAGTAAGATCTCCTCTTGTGCAGTTCCACTAAGATCAAGCAATCAAGCAACGTTGTCGGTGTGACATTTTGGTTGAACTGCACAAAACACTCCTAAAACAAAAGTGTTTTGTGCAGTGCAACAAAAGGTCACAATGGCAACGAGGTGAAGCAGATAACCCTGTTTACACAGAGGTGCAAAGGAAACAATTAGTGGTCAATAATGGTGGATGACACAGAAGCCAACAAAAAGAAGCATCTACCTTATCTAAATGGGAAAGAAAGCAAGACAATAGCATTTCTCAAACGGTGGCATTGATTAATATTAACATAGAGATTATATTAACAATAAAATTTGTTAAACATGTAATTTGCTTTTAACTGTGGCATTGCATCAATTTTCCAGCGACATTATTAGAGGGTGTTTGTTTACAGGGACATTTTGGTGTAGGGACTAAAAAAACTCCGTGTCACTCCCATCTAAACCAAAGAGGAGGGACTTTTAGGGACTAAAAGTGGGCATTTGGGACTAAAGAAAGAAGACCCCGAGGGAGTCTTTTTGGGACTTTTTCCAACAGTTGCCCCTGCCACGCATCGCACCTTGTCTCTATTAGTTCATTACTAGGGGTAACATGGTGTTTTAGCATGTCATTTAATAACCTCTAGTCCATGTTTAGTCCCTGGAACCTAGCAGGTAGGGACTAGGGAGTTTGTAACCAAACAGGGCCTTAGATTAACAACAGCTAATGAGTTGCATGGGACAGTGGACGCACCAGCACCATGTGCATCTACCGATATACTTTGGTCATGCATAGTCTGTTGCAAGAAAGAACAAGCAACCAAGGAGCATATTTGTGTTGGTCCCAGTTTTGTTATCTTTAGACGCCTTTCCCTATGTGAGCGCAGCAAATCTAGTCCTGCTCAAACTCTACAGCCTTGTCCCTTCCTTTCCTTTTTGAACTAGTACTTTCACCCCTTCCTTTCCTCTTTGAACCACGTCCTAGATTTATGCGATACAACTTTCCCCACTACTTTCCCCCATTCCTTTCCTCTTTGAACCACGTCCTAGATTAATGCTATACAACTTTCCCCCTTAATTTCCTCTTTGAACCACGTCCTAGATTCATGCTATATACAACTTTTCCCACTACTTTACCCCACTCCTTTCCTCTTTGAACCACGTCCTAGATTCATGGTATACATGTAGCTAGAGCAATGCATGTGGAGTAAGTAAATTATACCTTAAGGTTCTTGGGGCGTGGTTCGGTGGGCGATGGGACGACGACGAAGAAGAAGGGGTCGGAGGCCCTCCCGCACTGCCGCTGGGTGGAAAGTGAATAGCTACGCCGGTAGTCCCTCGCCGACAGCGACAGCGTTAAACCTCCTCCCTTCCCGGCGAACGGATCCTGCCGGCTCTTTGAGCAGCAGTGAGGGGAGAGAGAGGCTAACGAAGTCTTGTTTAGACCTGGAGAGGGCGAGAGAGTGTGAAGAGAGCAACTACAAGCGCTGAGGCTCCAGCGGGAGAGGGCGAGAGAGTGAGCGAACAGGCTAACCAGCTACACAACCCTCCCGTTATGTTCAACGAGAGGGAAATAACCTTTTATACATTCCTGCATTCGTGTGACAAGCATGCCGTGTTTTGTGTGTGTGTGTGTGTGGGAGTCATTGGGATTTCAATCATAATCGTGTCATGTGGCTTTGGTGGTAAGACTATCCACAGTGGTGTAGAAATAATGCAGCCTTAGTCACCTTACCTCTCTCCACGTAGTACGTTGGGTCCCACAAGTCAGAGGGTGAAACAAACAAATTAATAAGAAAAATTAAAAGCGCCAGCGGTGTATCTTACCTCACACATCTCGCTACTGCTCGGGAACACTGTCCAATTGATCCCTTTGTTCGCTCACGTACTATTTTAAGTGAATCCTTATTATAACATGCACAAAAATCTTGGCCACTTGTATTCGACTTAAGTCAGTGTGCCACCGTATCTCGTATACTTACCACTCCCTCCGTCTAGGTGTAATAAGTCACGTTAGAAGGTGCAACGGGACCAAGGTGCGTGTGTGTGCGTGTGCGTGTGTGTGTGTGTGTGTGTGTGTTTAACACCATGTGTGTGTTAGAGAGAGCGACAGATCGACCTACTCCTACCGAGAGATGTTGTGTAGTGTACGATTTTAGCCGCGAGAGTCGGTGCATCCTCTCGTTTCCGGGCATGTCCGATAGGGACATGCGGACAGTTGCCACGCCCGCTCCTGACCAGCCTGGCCCACCCAAAAGCCCTCCATCGCCCACGCGCGCTTCCTGCCCGAAACGGTCAGTGCCACTCCAAAGAATCGGTGCCACATTCATGCCCGGGCAGAGCGGACGCGACCTCTCACTGGCGCAATAGTGATGGTTGCTTCGTTCGTCCAACTTACTACTGGGTCTAGGTGATTTGACGGCTCATTGGTCTTTATTACTGAGGTGGTAGGACTGCTGGATGTCCCACGCTTTCGGCGAAAGGAGGTATACTACTACTACTAGATTACAATTTTCTCCATTCTTACAGCGGAGGCGTGCAAGAGCAGTGAAAACATGCACGCTCAGTGATTACATGGCCCACCTCACACTATCACCATGCGACACCTAACTCTTTACATAGTACTCCCTCCATTCCTAAATATTACTAGATGAGTCCCCGCGCGTTGGCGCGGAACAGTGGTATATCTCTCTGCACAAAATTATCGATTCATAGAACAAAAAAACTCTATAACCGCATGACAAATGTGGTAGCCAAACTAAATAAACTCCCATCATCATTTAGATCATCCCATCTAAGGAAAAAAGATCAGCCAACTGAACTCCTACTGCATAATGGGATTAAAATTTTCTTTTTGACATGTTAATGGGACTTAAAAGCTCACTTACATGCATGCTACCGGTGCATGCTTGCATGCAGACATGTTGATGTGATTTAAAACCCACTCACATGCATGTGGCACGGTATTTCTGCATGCTTGCATGTGGCTTAGTGCGGAGCCTCTCAACGTCAAGATCAGACGGCTATTATGGACTGATTTACTTCATCTAACGGCTACATCAATTTTGATGACGTGGCTCAAGGAGAGGATAGAGAATTCCTAGTAGTGGGGGCTAGCTATTACTAGTAGATATAAGTCTTTGTAGAGATTCCACTACATACGGAACAAAATGAATGAATCTACACTTAAAATGCATCTATATACATCCGCATGTGGTTCATGGTGAAATCTCTACAAAGACTTATATTTAGGAATGGAGGAAGTACTAGTATAGTACGTACTGTAATTTATCAGCGAATAAATTTGTACAATGCTATGAAGCTTCCAGCTTCTGTTGCATGTATCTTGCGTCCAAGGTTGGCCGTTGCAACCTTTCATCAAATACAAAGGAGACTAACATGCATGCTATTGCATCTCAATGATTGACAGATCATAGCAAATATGTACTCCCTCCGTTCCAAAATAAGTTTCTCAACTTTGTGCAAACTTTAGTACAAAGTTGTACTACTACTAAAGTTGACACTTATTTTGGAACAGAGGCAGCTAAAGAAAAAAACGATCCATGCAGTCCCTAGCCCTTGAACCGTGAACCCTGACCAGGCTTCAATTTGCTGGCAACGTTCGAGCTTCCTAATAAATGAAGTTTGCAACCTTTTAACCATCGGATCATTTTATGCAGTTTCACCAAAATCGAGATGAGCATCCCTGTGTCAAAGAAATTGAACAAGCGTGATTAGAATAAGATTACTGGGACTAGTTGATGAGACATAAACTCATCACAAATACAGTACGTAGAAGCCAGTAGAGGTATGTGCGGGGCAAAGAAGTAGAGAAATATCCACAGGGAGTGATGTGGGCAGCTGGAGCAGTGGTGCAAGCTGGCTGTAAAGGGAGTTGTACCTGAGGGGCGTAGCTCAACCTTGAGGAGGGTGGCGGGAGGCGGCACCTTCCCACGTCACGGCAGTGAGCAAGGGACGAAGGCAACCTCACCGGCTTTGTGAGAGAGAACGACGGGGACCCCTGATCGGGACGTGCCAACAGTGGGTTTTCGCCGTCGGCGACGGCCACCGCATCTACACTAAGCATCCACCCCTTCCCCAAGCGGATGTGATCCGCCGGGATGTTAGAGATGTGGCCACAATCTTTTTGTGCGAGCGAGTGTGAAGAGAGCAACCCCAGCAAGCAACCGTGTAGGCTGGTCCGTCCTGATTATGTACTCCTTTTCTCTCCATATGAACCTATCATATTGCGTACGTGCCACTGAAGAAATAAAACTTTATAAATGACGCGGCACCTACTACTCATTCTCCTATAACCTTGCGCTTGGCATCTCCAAAATATTGACCTTGCGATTGGCTCTTCGCCTCTTCGGGAAGTCGAGCAATAATGGTAGTGCAGTATATATCGTTCTGGCTATATGAGACCGAATGAATTGCTGCACGTCCACCACGTGGGCGAGGGTCGAGGGGCGAGGGAGAGTGCTACATACAGAGCAAAATGAGTGAATCTACACTCTAAAATACGTCTATATACATCAGTGTTTGGAGTATGTACTGGTAGTTCATATTGAAATCTACTAAAGGACATATATGTTCCAAACAATATGATATAATCTCTATAACCAAGGTAGTAGGGACGAGGAGTAAACGGAGGGAGTAGTAAATTTTTCTCCTCGTCCTGTGAGCCACCGCGCGCATGGGCGAGGGAGCGGGCGTAAGGCGTAGTAAGCAAGCTTCACCTCATCCTGCGAGCCACCGTGCCCGTGGGCGGGGGAGATGGCGTACTAAGCAAGCTTCTCCTCGTTCTACGAGTTGACGGGACACATCAAAAGTACTCCGGTGTATAGAGCCTTGCCTCTAAGGTAGGCCCCACATGGTTTGCCTCTTTTTTTAACATAACACGTCAAGTCGCAATTTGTTTGTTCACCCATGGTAGACGATCCTCCCTCCACCAAGTGGACACGTGCCAAATTACCACGTGGGCTGCCTTTTTCGTACAGAAATGAGCTCCACCGTGTACCCGCGCGGGTGTGGCTGGGAAAGAGACGGGAGTACGTGCGTCGTGCATGCACCTCTTCTCTTTGTGCACGTCTCCCACCTACGTGGGTGTGTGTGAGAGATACAAACCGCATTCATGAGTGTTTTTTGTTTTGGGGTGGGGGTGGGGTGGGGGGTTGATTTCACAAATTATTTGTGGGAATATGTGTCGATGACATCTCAAACAAAATTTTGCATGCAATGTGTGTGAAATGGAGGCCTATCCATATCATACATAGAGGGTCGGGCAATCCACGAGAAGAGAGGGAGGAGTCATAGCTATCGATAAAGTCGAAGAGAGGATCAAGTGGGTGGGTGCGAGATCGATGAAGAGAGCCATTGAAACTGTGTGTGTGTACAAGTCAAAGATATATGGCGACTGGCCTACCGGAATGTTAGAGGGCACACGTCAAGTTTGTGTGTGGCAGGGAGACATGACTAGAGCGCTCGATGTATCGGTGTGTGTGGGGGGAGGGGGTGGTGGGAGGGGTAGGCAGACGCCTAACTATAGAGGTAGAACGACTCGTATATGTGTTGAGAAGGAGAGACCCAGCTATGTCTTGAGGGAGATCGGTCGACATCCATACATAATTTAAGGACGGGAAATATGATGGGAGAGAGAGAGAGGAGAGAGAGCGGGAGGGAGAGGGAGGGAGAGGGGTAGAGTGCTGGATGGGTGATGGAGTTGCTTCTCGAAGATGGTGGGAGAGGCCTACTAGACAGACTGAGGGTGGAACTGCAATGTTATCAATAAGAGTGGGGATGTGTTTCTGTGTGTGCCTGTGCATGATAGATCTGTCGGGACGCATCCATGGATGATGAAGGGGAACCATGTGTTTGGTAAGAAAACCTAACTAGATCGGTAGATCAATTGTTGTTTGTCGGAGGAAGGGAGAGACACAACTAATGAGGTAGATCGATTGACGTGTGGGTAAAAACGAGTTATAAGGACCTAGCTAGCTATATGTATAGCGAGAGATCGGTCGGTGTACGTCCATTTGTTAGAGGCAAATAAGGCCCAGCGAGACGGATAGACAGAGAGAATGGATCTAGGAGGTGGTGCGAGAGGCCCAACTACTAGCTAGATAGGGGGAGGAGTGTGCGGTTGTGAGAGCGATGAAAAGAGGGGCGAGAGTTTACACGTGTGTCTGACCGTATGAGAGACACGAGGCAAGGACACATAAAGGAGGAGATTGAAGGTGTGTTTGTATGTTGTAGGAAGGCATCGCTGGAGAGGTTTATCGATCGGTGTGTGTCGGAAAGGAGTTGTGGAAACTCTGGGAGAACAACCTAAAGAAAAAAATGAATGTGCCCGGTGGATAGAATGCCGAGGGAGGGGGAGGGCGAGGAGGGAGTGTGCATGAACGAGAGAAAGTTAGTGGTAGTTACAAAGGTTAGAGGATTGTGTGGGTGTAAGAGACTAACAAAGATCATAATTTGATATGAAAGCGGATTCATATATTTGAATAGGAGATCATAGTGTTTTAAACATTGCATGCATGAATATAGCGGTGATACACGTGCTGTGCACATGTTATACCATAATGGGATAATGCATGGTGTTTGCAATTCACAGCTAAATGCCGAACAATCAAAACCATACTATACATCAAACAATCTCACATTTTATTTGAATTTGTGATAATGTGTGGCGTTTGCAGCTTACAACTAAATATCGAACAATCTAAACAATACTATATATCGAACATTCTCACATTTTATTTGAATTTGTGGTAATGTGTGGTGTTTGCAACTCACATCTAAATACTTGTAGGCGTAGGGGGCGGGGCACCATACATAATGTGATAAACACATTATACATATGAGACATGGTTTAGATTATGAAGATCTAGCTAGAGCTAGAAATGTAATGTGATTTGAAATCAAAATAAAGTGGATTCAAAAAATCTAGTTCGAGTTCATATAGTACACATAGTTCATATGTAACTCGAGACTAATCATGTGGTGTGCTGTGAAGATAATACACAAACGATGGTTTAACTTGACAATAATGATGATTGTAGATCTTATTAAAACAGAGAAATGAATTCAAATGCTTTGACTTCACAACAATCATTACTGTAGATCTTATTCAAATAGAGAAATGAATTCAAATTTAGTTCATATTGAAGCGGTAGTATATATGTTTGGAATGCACTAAAACGTTCATTTGAGTAGTGGGTTGCATGCATTATACACGTAACGAAATATTTTAAATGAACATAACATGAATTCAAAGCTTTGAATGACATTTGTAGGGCGCATTGATTTGGTACAGTACACATTAGGCTTGTTCGGAAATTTCAACCCGCGCCTTGTTAGCCCAAAATATTTAAGATATATCTTTGTCTCGTTGTGCTCCGACAACTCCCTCCATCTCAACCCGCGCCTTGCTATTCCGAAATTACAACGCGCGAAAACTCCCACCTCCCGTGAAATCCCGACACGCGAAATGCCTGTGGTACCCCTGAACCGAAAGAACCGCCTCAAATCGATGGGGGTACTTTTGTAACTTACCCCACACTTCGGACAAGCGCGTCTCTAAGCCATGGTTCCCCACTGCCATCCCATCCGCCCACCCATTTGTACACCGAGGCCGCGAAAACCCGCGATGAAACCCCACACCCTGCTCCGTCCGCCACCCAGCCGGAGCCTCTTCCCTGACGACGTCGTCCACAGCAACACCTCGACGTCCCTCATCCACCATACTAGATGAGGATCCGTCGTCGATCTCATCGTCCCGCCGATTTAGCCACCCCGTCCTCCACCTCCAAGGAGCTGCCCCGACGTTCCCCTCATCTTTCGCGCCACCTCCATTCCCACACCGCTGTCTTCACCTGCACCACCGGAAGACCATCATCATCACCGTTTCCTCGGATGAAGCTGCGGCCTAATCGGCGCCACCAAAGAGGTTGTACACTAATCGCCACATTTTCTTCTTAATTCGATCTCACGGTGCTGCCGGCGCTCGGTCCCGAGCCGACACGGCGTGACTCCATCCACGGCGGCGTCGCCGGCCACTTCCTCCATGGCGTCGCTCCCTCGGCGGCGACGTCCACATCAGTAGGACCTGCTGCTGCTTTAGCTCTCGCTCGCGCTGCTGCTCTGCGCTTGCTCTCGGTCCCCTGCCTGGTCTGCTCTTGCTATTGCTCTTGCTCGCGCTGCTGCTCTCGCTCTTGCTCTTGCTTGCGATGCTACTCCGATTTGGCTACACTTCACTCCGATGCCGCCGGGGTGAAGGAAGAACTAGCCGCAGCGGGGAGGGGGGCTCGCCGGAGAGGTACCCCACTATCTATCTTAGAGTTCAGGATGGGGGCGGTGGTCGCCGGCGGTGGCGGGGCGTTGGCGGGGCGGTGCCATGGGGATCGTCGGAGAAAAAGCTCGGCACAGGGGGGCCTAGAGGGATGGCCGTGGCGGTGGCGGACCGGCGGTGGGGAGTGTTTTCGGGGCGGGCGGGGCGGCACACCGCGGGCGGCGGGCGGCTGCTGTTTGGCCGGCTCAGGGGGGTGGAGGTTGAAGATGAACCGCAGGCCCTTGATTTCGTATCCAACGGCTGCAAAATCGACTGACCAAAGATGAAAAAGTCAGTCAACCGACGTGTAGCCTCACCTTGCTAGTGCGTTCAGTTTCGACAGCAAAATTCAGTTTCGACAGTTAAGTTCAGTTTCGACAGTTAAGTTCAGTTTCGACAGTTAAATTCAGTTTCGACTGTTAAGCTCAGAGATGAGCGGCTGATGTATTTTACATCTAGCACTTTGTGGTTATGTATTTTATGTCATGTATTGGAGATGCTATTAGAATTCCACTCAGGTTAACGTTGTTCGTTGTCTCTCTTGTCCTGCTTCAGCCTCGGCGTCGTACAACTCACCAGAGCCGTTCCAACGACGAAACCCTCCATCACAGCGGAGCAGTACCTCGGGCTCCATCTCCAGACGCCTAAGATCTTCTTCCCCTCCTCCGACAGCCAAGTCAGCCGGAGCATCCTCACCGGCCAACTCAATCATGCTGAGATCGACATGGCTTCGCCAAAGAGGTTGTACACTTGTTGCATCTCTTTTTTACTCTACATGTTATATATATTGTCCATTGAGCACACGGATTTGTTCCTTTAGTGTCTCCTTGGAAGAAAAGAACGTAGGAATTTTAATTTTCACTTGTCCCCCTTTTCAAATTCCTATTCAAGAAGCACAAGACTAAGAGATAGTAGCATAATAGCATTACAACCGTACATTTTCTTGTGGTTTGACTTAATCTCACCATGCTTCTTTGCATCCTGTGATCTTCCAATTGTTATGAATCAAACACCCAGAGTGGCAGAAATCCTGTGTTTTTAAATTCTCTGTTTTGCACGTGCATTCCTATCCTATTTCTGTCTATTTCCTATCCCTGCATTGTTGGAATCCTCCAATTCAAACGAGCCCTTACAAAATTACTTCTCTTACAGATAGTTGTCAAAGAAAACATTGCGTGGTTTGTCCCGCTCCTGCTGCACCGTCGTCCACCCCAGCTCAGCTGCTCCAATGACAGAAGGGTCCAGCACAGCAGGGATCCGGCCTCTAGACTGTCTTTCGCCGCCTCAGATCTTCTTTCCTGCTGCTGGCAGCCATGAAAACTGCACTACCATCATCAACCAAGCAGATGACCTCGAGGACTACACGGGTCCGCAAGAGAGGTCGCACTCTTTCGTGTCTGCTCACGTTATGCATCGCTTAATATTACATGCTACTTTATCGTCCTGTTCACCGATTAGACTCTGAGTCAGCTCCAAACTAATGGTCAAACTTGAGTTTTTAAATGGTTGTGGGGTACATATCGGGGCCGCTATCAATAGTATCTATCTACTATCTGGTTAATCTCCGGTGTCTACTATGAGTTTCATGTTGGGTGGGAAACAAACAGTAAAGAAGCCATTATCTGCAATTTTTAACTGAAGCCATTATCTACCTGCTATTATTGGTTTTGGGTCTATCCACAGGTTGCTACCATCACTCTGGATTTCTTCATGCACTCCTTACATAATCTCACTATGTTTTATTCCTATGCATGACAGTTGTTGTAAACAATGGAACTGAACATGTAGAGCAAAAGAGACGAGCCTTGTGTGGCAATAAAATTTCATGCAGACGTCGCTCCATGGTAGGCGCAAAGGCAGCCCCCCTCCTCGCATTTCGGATTGTAATCGAGAGGAAGATATCTGTTCTGAGGGGGATTCAGAAGGAGAAGACAACTCCTATTTACCCCCTGAGGTCTTCGCTCTAACTTGGCATGCTGATGTTGGTTATATCATGCATATGGTGTCTTGCATTGCTTACTTTATACATCAAATATGTCATCTGCTTAGTTTAGACATCCTTTGTGCGAATGCCATCTGTTTAGTTTATTCATCGTTTATGTGAATTATGCAACGCCATCTTGTTTAGCCAGGCATCATATATGTGAATTTTGCAATGCCATCCTGCTTAGCCAGTCATCTTATATGTAAATTATATCAGGCTATCCTTTTTTTGTTACATATTACATTTGTCAACAATGTTATTACATTCAACTGCTCTTCGTGTGCATCAGCCATTTGACACGGTGATGGAAAATTCTGGAGTGAAAACAAGGTCTTCAGAGCAGACTATGCTATCTGACGAAGCGCATATCTCGCTGGTTACGGATAGCTCCTCAGAGGAGGATTCAGAGACAGATGACCAGTCCTATTCCCCCCCCCCCCCCCGAGGTGTATGCTCTAACTTGGCAGGGTTATGTTGCTCATATCGTGCGTATGGTGTCTCGCATTGCTATGTCATTTGATTAGTTTAGACATGCTTTGTGTGAATGCCACCTGTTCAGTGTCTAATTACCATATATGTGAATTATGCATTGCCATCTTGTTGCAAGACATTATATATGTGAATTATACAATGCTATCTTGTTGCAAAGGCATTATATATGTGAATTATGCAATGCAATGTTGTTTAGCCAATCATCATGTATGTGAATTATATCATGCTATCATTTTTTGTATTACGTGTTCCATTTGGCGACAACGTTTGTATATTCAACTACTCTTCCTGTGCATCAGCCATTTGAAGCGGTGATGGAAGTATCTGGAGTGAAAACAAGGTATTCAGAGCAGACAATGCTACCTGCTGAAGCAGACATCTTGCTGGTTATAGAGAGCTCCTCAGAGGAGGATTCAGAGACTGATGACCAGTCCTATTTTCCCCCTGAGGTCTATGCTCAAACTTGGCAGGGTTATATTACCCATGTCATGCATGTTGTCTTGCATTGCTTAGTTTTTACATCATATATGGATTGCCATCTGCTTACTTGCTTACTATATAAATCATATATTTGAATTATATCATGCCATCATGTTTACATAGTACATACACATCATCTATCTGAATTATGGCATGGCAACCCATTTAATAAAGACATCATATCGTTATATCATCTCATCCTGTTTAGTGTTTACAATCATCATATTTTGAATTATGGCATTCTATCCGTGAATGTATGTGAATTATGGCATGCCAACCTATTTAATAAACACATTATATAGTTATGTCATGTCATCCTGTTTACATAGTCTCATATTTTGAACTATGTCTTTCCATCTTTTTTAGTTAGCCATCATAATGTGAAATTGTGTCATGCTATCCTGTTTAGTTAGCCATCATATATGTGAAATTGTGTCATGCTATCCTGTTTGGTTAGACAACATAAATATGAATTATTTCATGCCCTCTTTTATTACCCACTATCCATTGCACCTGTCTATCATACAATGTCTATACTTCCAATTACTTTTCTTGTTTATCAGCCATTTGAATTGGAGAGCGTGATGGAAGTATCTAAGGGAGTAACAACACGGTCTTCAGAAAAGATAGTGCTACTAGTTGATGCAGATAGAACCACGGTTGTACTTGCCCAAGGACCAGATCCACCACACATAACCCAGACTCTCGCAGATTGTACCCCTACCCAGTTGGACAGAGAACCAGCTACACCCCTTCTAACCCCAACCCCGGTAGATAGTAACCCAGTTCCAGTTGACACAACACCGTCTCCACCACAGAGCACCCAAACACGAGCAGTTAGTAAGGGAACTGCAGTGCCCAAAGCACGAGGACCACCACTCTGAATCCCAACTCAACGCTTAAAGGAGAAGAAGATTTGTTCTCAGGTCAGGTTCTATAGCTATGGTTCATACTCCTTTGCTCTTGCATGACTGTATTTACTCATACCAACTATTTTCAAATTTGAAGGATGGAATTGAAACTCCAATGGCGCAACAGGTATGTTTTAAACCTGTTTCTTTAACTGGTTTGCTGTTGTAACCTGCTCTATGTTGATTTCAGTTTCAATTGAATAAACAGTTATGTTCTCATGTCATGCACATTACAACTGTTGTTATTGCTCTATAGTTACCCACACTTATATTCTGTCTATTCTGCTTTGTCTTGAACAAATATTATTTGAACTGTGTCTCTATCTTGATTTGGCAACAAAAACTAGAATGGTATAAACCATAAAGTGACCATGGTACATAGATATATGTTTGTTTCATGTTGTTATCCTGTCCACTTTACTACTGAACGCATTTACCAAAATGAGTTTCATATACAACATGGTAAACATGTGATGTGTCTGCTTGTTTCTCTTTTAGAAAGCGGACAAAATATTGGAGAACAGTACCACGTTATCCAATGGTAAAGGAAGTAATGTAGATAAGGTTCAAGATAGTGAGACATCCCTGTTGGTCTCCAGAAAAGCTGACAAAAACTATCTTGACGACGGTGAGGGAACCCAAAAGTCCTGTCTTGATGTAGTGTTCGAGTTACTGGCCACTACTGCTGGCACAAGCTCTTCGAACTCGCTGCCTGAATCAGTTCGTCTTCTTGAGTCTCAACTTCAAGTTGAAAGACATCGATCAGATGTGCTGCGACAGGAAGCTGAAGGACTGAGGAAGTCCCTGCAGAATTCAGATGCATATTTTCTGGTGCAACAGCAAGCGCTGGAGGATTTAAGCGCCAAACAAGAGAAAGTTAATAAGCTTTCTAAGCATCTTGCCAGCATTATGGGTACCCAGGATATTCTTTCTTGAGATCTTCTGAAGTGGTTTCAGTTCTGGATTTGTTTTGCTGCGGCGTTTATTTGCGCTGGTGGCCAACTTTGACAACCAGTGTATATGATATGCTGCTTTGTTCCCTATATTTGCACTGGTGGCGAACTTTGATGCCCAGTGGATGTAATATGTGTAATAGCCATGATAGCCTAACGTTAATTGCTTGCTTATTTATTTCCTTGTTGTCTTGTTTATTTGTTTGCTTGTAGTCATTGCAGTTCTTTTTCTGCGGTTAGCTAGTGGCTGCAATAACCTATTTTGTAAAACTAGGCCACAATAACCATGGGCTAATATTTACTGTAGTGACACTGGGCCTCCTACTGGCCGTAGAAACAGTGGGCCTTCTACGGGCCGTAGAAACAATGGGCCTTCTGTGACGCCGAAAGACCGGAGTTTCAGATGCTTTCCATGTTTCCGGGTTTTTGTCGTGTGATTTGTTTTGGTCCGTTGCTTTTCGTCTTTGCATCATGTGCATTGCATCATGTCATCATGCAACCCGTTTTAAAACTCACTAAATAAATTGTGTGGATCTTCGATCCATTTAAATCGAGGGAAGAGTGACTTCTCTTTATAACATATCCTCCCAATATTAGGGAGCTATATTAAATATCCCATTAACTTGGAATCACCCATCACACAATTGCATTACTCTTCAACTCTTCTTCTATCCGACTTAACTTCATATATTTTTCCTTGTCATCTCTCTCTCAAGCCATACCCATGCATCATCCCTCCCACTTCCTTCGTTTTTCATGTCTTTGCAAGCGACCTTATTCCTCCTCCATTAATGTTCATCTTTTCCCTATAAATCTTGCCTTTTTCCTACACCCTCTCTGTCAGATTTCATCCCATTCGAAGTTGTTTTGGTCAGGTTCAAAAATGATTGAAGTTTGAAAATAATTCAAACTCTAATTATTTTTCTACCTTCTAAAAATGACGGAGCAATTTATTCAAACCCTACATAAATCCAGGGTTCTAGATATATTTTTATATATCTCATATTCCTAACCAAAAACCCCTGGATTTTCCCCTTTATTGGTTGTTATTTATATAAACAATAATTTAAGAAAGGGAGGATTTTGGAAAGGAGAGGGAGCTCAGCCCAGCTGCAGCCTCAGGCCGGCCGGCCCAAGGCCTCCCGCGCCAGCCCATTTGCAGCTAACCCTAGCCTACCACTCGATCCCATCTCTCCCTCTCGTCCTCATCCACCGGTGCCTCTCCCTTCGTCCCTTTCCCCCGATCCACTCCCTCTCCCTCTCGTCCTCCCCCCGCCGCCACACACACATCTCACAAGAGAGGAGCGCCCGAGCCCGAGACCTTCTGCGCCCGATCCCCTGGGCCTCCACCTCGCCATCCCGTCGCCGCGTTAGGTCACCGCCGGTGACCACAACCCGCGTCGTGCCCTCGTCCCGTTCCCCTCTGCCTCCTCCCGAGCGCCCCTCTTTCCATGAAAGCGCGCCCGCCAGTGTCGACCACCACCACCAGGAGCTCAGTCGCCCCTCTGCTCCTGTTTCCTCTCCTGCGCCTCCGCCGGCGTGGAGCCGCGCCAAGACGCCGCCGCTGCTCTGTTTCCTGACGAGCAGAGGACGAGGCGCCCGCTCGCCCGCGTCTCGCGTTGACCGCGGTCGTCGCCCCGCATCGCCAGCACCAAGCCACCGTCGTTGCCTCTGTTTTGAGCACTTCTGCTGCTGCTGTCGCGCCCTGCTTCGTCTGAAGCTCCAGCGCCAAGTCCCTCGCCAAGCCGCCACCGTTTGCCCTGCCGCCGGCCTGCCTCCTTGTTCGGATCCGGCCGAGCTCTCCCCGTCGCCGGTTGCCTCGCCGACCCACCGTTTCTCGCCGCCTGCCATCCCGTTCCTTGCATTGCTGCTGCAGCCGCCTCCTTGCCATGGCCATCGCCGAGTTCCCCCAGGACCCGTGGAGCATGTGCGGGAGAACCAAGTCCGAAGACTACCGTGGCTGCGATCTCGCCCAGTAACACTACGGTTCCTCAAGACCGTCTCGGATTTTCGCCAAGTTCCACTACCGTCGCCCCTCAAAACGCAAAGTACCCCCAACGGACTCGACAAGACCCACATGCACGATTACGCCTGGCAATGCGACAAGTACATCTACCAGCGACCCCGAACATCTACGAAACCGTGTACCACTACCGTCGACCCTCGAAGGCCTCGTGGACGTCAAGCTCCTCGCCGTGACCCCGAACATCTACGAAACGTGAACCACTACTTCCACTACCGTCGCCGTGGACGACTACTTCCTCTACGAACCCGAACCGCTCCAAGAATGCACCTGGAAGGTATAACCGCCGAGACGATGACCCATGGACGAAAGCATGTGTTGTATGAGATGCTCACGTTCGAACCGTGTCCGAGTTGTCATTGCACGTTCCTCCTCGGTTGCCATGCCGTCGACCCATGGGAAACCCGGTTACCGGGATCACCCCACCATCTTGCACGACACGCTCCCGCACACTTCCCCTTTGCATCAGTATCTCAATCGAGTTACCAGAAACAGATATGTTGCCGTGGCATCACTTTCGGATTCGTTGTCGTGGCACCCCTTTCGTTTCCGTCACGATGGCAAATGCCTCATATCTTATCATGTCAACATTTTCATAAATATTGCATGAACTTAAACATGTCATCCGCATCATGTTAACAACTTTAAGATGTTTAAAATTGTTGTTGCATTAAATTGTTGATGCATATGGGGATTTACCGGAATTGTTGTTCGTTGCTTCCGGCCTCATTTAAACTTGACTAGATAGGTAGTTTTACTTTGCTTCACCCTCTTGCCATGTTAACAACATTTAATCTTGTTGGTTACCTAAACGAGAGAGAACTAAATAAGTCATGTGGTGTTTTCTTCAATATGCAACTCCGTTGCATATTGTGCTCCACTTAATTTGTAGGATTGTTTGTGCACTTTGCCATGCCATGCTTCTTTAAACCGGTCATGCATCATACTTGGTTGTGCATCATGCCATGATTTTGTGGTGGTTGTTTACTATGTTGTGTGCTTCTTTCCGGTGTTGCTTCTTCGGGTTGGTTCCGGTAACGTCACGTTTGTGACGACCCGTTCGTCTACATCCGTTTGTCTTCTTCATGGACTCGTTCTTCTTCCTTGCGGGATTTCAGGCAAGATGACCATACCCTCGAAATCACTTCTATCTTTTCTTGCTTAGTTGCTCTCTCTTTTGCTATGCCTATGCTGCGATACCTACCACTTACTTATCATGCCTCCCATATTGTTGAACCAAGCCTCTAACCCACCATGTCCTAGCAAACCGTTGATTGGCTATGTTACCACTTTGCTCAGCCCCTCTTATAGCGTTGTTAGTTGCAGGTGAATATTGAAGTTTTGTTCCTTGTTGGAACATGGAGATGTCGTTCCTGGTTGGAACATGTTTACTTGTTGGGATATCACTATGTATCTTATTTAATTAATGCATCTATATACTTGGTAAAGGGTGGAAGGCTCGGCCTTATGCCTGGTGTTTTGTTCCACTCTTGCCGCCCTAGTTTCCGTCATATCGGTGTTATGTTCCCAAATTTTGCGTTCCTTACACGGTTGGGCTATAATGGGAACCCCTTGACAGTTCGCCTTAAGTAAAGCTCTTCCAGCAATGCCCAACATTGGTTTTACCATTCGCCACCTAGCCTCTTTTTCCCTTGGGTTTCATGGACTCAAGGGTCATCATTATTTTACCCCCCCCCCCCCCCGGGCCAGTGCTCCTCTGAGTGTTGGTCCAACCTGTCAGCTGCCGGTGACCACCAGGGGCAACTCTGGGCTGGCCTACCCGTACCTAAGACAATCTGAGTGTGCCCTGAGAAAGAGATATGTGCAGCTCCTATCGGGATTTGTCGGCACATTCGGGCGGTGTTGCTGGTTTAGTTTTACCCCGTCGAAATGTCTTGTTGTACCGGGATACCGAGTCTGATCGGAATGTCTCGGGAGGAGGTCTATTCCTTCGTTGACCGTGAGAGCTTGTGATGGGCTAAGTTGGGACACCCCTGCAGGGATTTTGAACTTTCGAAAGCCGTGCCCGCGGTTATGGGCAGATGAGAATTTGTTAATGTCCGGTTGTAGATAACTTGAACCTTAACTTAATTAAAATGAATCAACCGTGTGTGTTACCTTGATGGTCTCTTTCTGGCGGAGTCTGGGAAGTGAACACGGTGTTGGAGTTATGCTTGACGTATGTTGTTCTAGGATGACTTCTTGATCATAGTTTCTCGACTGTGCTTTGCCTTCTCTTCTCGCCCTCATTTGTGTATGTTAGCCACCATTTATGCTAGTCGCTTGCTGCAGCTCCACCTCATACTTTTACCTTACCCATAAGCTTAAATAGTCTTGATCGCGAGGGTGCGAGATTGCTGAGTCCCTATGGCTCACATATACTTCCAAAACCAGTTTGCAGGTGCCGATGAGTCCTTGCAGATGACGCAACCAAGCTCAGGAGGAGCTCGATGAAGATATTGTCCTCTGTGTGGTTTCGTTCTAGATGATCAGTAGTGGAGCCCAGTTGGGGTCGATCGGGGACCTTTGTCGCATTTGGGGTTCTTCTTTTATTTTGGTTCCGTAGTCGGACCTTGATTGTATCTGGATGAAGTAATGTTTTATTCATGTAATTGTGTGAAGTGGCGATTGTAAGCCAACTACGTATCTTTCCCTTATGTATTACATGGGTTGTGTGAAGATTACCTCACTTGCGACATTGCTTTCAATGCGGTTATGCCTCTAAGTCGTGCTTCGACACGTGGGAGATATAGCCGCATCGAGGGCGTGACAAGTTGGTAATCAGAGCCTTCCCCGACCTTAGGAGCCCCATTGCTTGATCGTTTTTAGCAGCCGAGTTGTGTCTAGAAAAATGTTTTGAGTCATTTAGGAATTATATATCGGAGAGTTTTGGAATTCTTTTTTACTTCCCAGTCTCCTCATCGCTCTGGTAAGCCATCCTGACGTAGAGTTTTGACTCTTCTCTTCTGAAATTTCACTAAAAAAAATTTTGGATCACGCGGGTATCTTGGAATCGTTCCGATGGTTTTGTGACGAGAACATTGTCTTGGTGCCTCCTGTCAGGGGTTTTGTGGAAGTGTCCTGGGGAGTTGAGCTCTGAGGTGTTGTCGTCATAATTTTATCGTTGAAGTTCTGGAATACCTGAGTTTAGTATGCCGACATCGAAAATCTCTTTTATGCAGTTCGTTGGTGAGATAACCTCGACGCCACCCAGTACTGGGGCGGGAGTTCGGGAGTATCACCATAACTTGTATAACGGATGCTTTTCGAAGGTTGAGGTAGATGGTTTTCGAAGGTTTCTTGGTTATGTGTTGAAGGATGGATACAGCTGGATGTAGGATTTGTTAGTTTGGGTGAGATTATTATGCTTCCCCTGTATCCCCAACACCTGATTGCATAATCGGAAAGGTTCGGGAGTTTCATAGGTGGGAATTCAAGTAGCTCTTAGGATATCTTTCCGTCAGATGTATGATATGAAACTGGGGTTCGACGTCTAGTGGTCCGCCTATTCACGGTCGGTTTTACAGTGGTCTCATTGTGTCTTAAAGAGTCCTGGGCTATGCCGACTCGGGGACGCTTCGTATGTCATGTGCACTGCCTTGTACATGATGGTGCTGTACCATCGAGCCCGTGTAGGCCCCACCACGAAAACTTCGGACGAAATCTCTATCATATGTTTGATCTGGCTAATTTTGCAAGCCAATCCTTTGTTTTGTTTTGAGTTGTGGTATTCGAGTTGCTTCAATGTCAAGTGTTGATTCCATACCTTTTCTGAAATGGTGTTCTCATACTCCAATGTGGATACCAATCCTTCTTGATCATCAAGTTTGTCATGCCAATCCCTTTTAACCCGTGTGTCTCTCTTCAAGTGGATCCGATCACTTCAACATTCGCAAGATCAATTGTCAGTTCTTATCAACGGCGTTTGTTTCATCTGTCTCCTAGTTGCCTTTGTTTTTCCCGCCCACCCATCTTCAACAATTCAGATTTCTTATTCAATTATCCTTTTTATTGATGTGAGGTCTCTCCATTCTTTTCTATCAATATTCTTATCCGGTGATTCTCATGAAGATACTAATGGAGCTTCAAGTGTTGTACTCTTCGATCTTTTCTTCTCCGGGGGATCCAATTCAAGCTTTCGATGTAGATCATATTTTTTTCTGTATTTCAAATGCTTTTCTCGTGCCGGTGCACCTCATAACCATTCATTTCTCGTTATTCATTTGTTTCGGAGTGCTCAAGATATCTCAGAAGGATCGTCTTGTCATTCAAGATCCGTTAATCCTATTTTGAGGATGTTTATCCCATTCAAGCTATTTAACTCAACCGGTGAAATCTCTCCTTCAAATCATTTCAACGGTGTTTTCTTTTGAGTGGGCCCTAACCCAAAGGTCTCTTCCCAGGATCTTACCTGACTCTTCTAATTTTTCCGGAGCTTATCAAATTGTTTTCTAAAGTTTCTCGTCGTCTTCCTCATCATTTGAAGACCGAAGAAGATTTTTCTCTCAATCTTGCTCCATTCTCTTCAAGATTCGTGGTTCTAGTTCGACGCCATCCTCTCTTAATTGTTTTGATTGTGTAAATTCTTTTCACCTATCCGGAGAAATTCAAGAGTCTTCTCAGTTTGTTATCCGGAGTCCATCAATTCAGGTTTATTTGTTCTCAGTTATCATTCCTCAATCTTACCGGTGCATCGTTCAAGTGATCTCGAATCGGTCCGTGATCTATTCATTTCACTTACATCTAAATCTTCTCAAGTATCTTCATTCTTCTTATAATTATTCCTGGTGTTTCTTTATCTTACTTCATTCATAACCAATTCTTACGGTGGTTCATTCAAGACTTCTCGTCATTCGTTTATCATATCAACTCTTTCGTTCTTTTCAATCCTACCGGTGGATCATTGGAGACCTTTCTCAAGTTTGCGCAATATCTCTCTTAATCTTTTCTCCGAGAATAAGTAGCATGCCAAATCCATTGATTGCCATCTATTATATTGGTGAACGATAAGCATAATATAGTTCTTATTCTTGTTTCATCCTAATGATTAATTCTTTATTCCGGAGGCCCTTCAAATTCTCGGTTTCATTTGTTTCATTTTATCTTTTTCCCGGGGTTCCAACCTCTTTCAACTATGTAATCACGGAGATCTATCTAAATCTTTACAAGGCTCCACCTTGTGTTTTCAACTACCCTTTCTTTCCGTTTGATCATTCTTTTGTTTACCAGAGTTCTTCATGAAGATTCTACTTGATGTATTCATCAAGGATTTAATTCCTTCTCGAAGTGTTCATCGACATTCTTTTCTAAGGAGCTCAAGCTTTCTTCATCTTGCTATTCGGAGTGCATTTCTTTCTACCATATCATTGGAGGTGGTTTTACATCATTCTTGATATTTGAGTTCATGATTCACGATTCACAGGTTGTTAACAATGAGGTATTTTAATCCATCAATCCCTTCGTTGGAATTATCTTGGGCTATATTTCACCTAAAACCGTCCCTAAGGATTGTTGCTATCTATGGTGCTCATAAGTGACCCAAGTTCTTCTTTTAACCTCCCGGTGAAATATTTTCTCGTCTCCTTGTTCATATCAATACAATTCTTTTACCGTGACTGGCAGTTTGTCACCTCATAATTCGAGATGTATTCCATAAGACCATATTAAGCTTATTCTTTTCGCTGTTGGTTTTCCAGCAATTCCGTTATAGCACTTATTGTAAGCGTGCTCCCTCAAGATCGTGTTTCCCTTCGTTCATCCCATTCCATTCTATTCTTTTGTTCCGGAGGCATTGTGATGATGTTCTTTTTGACCCATCATCTTGTTTGTCAAGATCATGTTCTATTCCTTCCATTTACAGTCGGAGTGCTGTCCAAATTATATCATTCTTAATCCTCCCCTATCTTGTTTTAACCGGAGTGGTTTCAATATATATCTTGCCCTTCAACCTCATGGTTTTCCCAATGTTCATTCTTCCTCTTTTCTAACGGAGTGTTTTCGACTTTGTTCACCTTCGTGGTTTTCTTTCTCAAATTTGTTCAACCTCGCAAGGTTCTTTGGTTTCACTCATTCGTCAAAGAAGCAACTTAGTTTACCTTTGCTCTTTCTCCTCCGTTTTTCCCTCCGGTGCCATTCTAGATCTCGGGACGAGATCCTCTCGTAGTGGTGGAGTGTTGTGACGCCGCAAGACTGGAGTTTCAGATGCTTTCCATGTTTCCGGGTTTTCGTCGTGTGATTTGTTTTGGTCCGTTGCTTTTCGTCTTTGCATCATGTGCATTGCATCATGTCATCATGCAACCCGTTTTAAAACTCACTAAATAAATTGTGTGGATCTTCAATCCATTTAAATCGAGGGAAGAGTGACTTCTCTTTATAACATATCCTCCCAATATTAGGGAGCTACATTAAATATCCCATTAACCTGGAATCACCCATCACACAATTGCATTACTCTTCAACTCTTCTTCTATCCGACTTAACTTCATATATTTTTCCTTGTCATCTCTCTCTCAAGCCATACCCATGCATCATCCCTCCCACTTCCTTCGTTTTTCATGTCTTTGCAAGCGACCTTATTCCTCCTCCATTAATGTTCATCTTTTACCTATAAATCTTGCCTTTTCCTACACCCTCTCTGTCAGATTTCATCCCATTCAAAGTTGTTTTGGTCAGGTTCAAAAATGATTGAAGTTTGAAAATAATTCAAACTCTAATTATTTTTCTACCTTCTAAAAATGCCGGAGCAATTTATTCAAACCCTACATAAATCCAGGGTTCTAGATATATTTTTATATATCTCATATTCCTAACCAAAAACCCCTGGATTTTCCCCTTTATTGATTGTTATTTATATAAACAATAATTTAAGAAAGGGAGGATTTTGGAAAGGAGAGGGAGCTCAGCCCAGCTGCAGCCTCAGGCCGGCCGGCCCAAGGCCTCCCGCGCCAGCCCACTTGCAGCTAACCCTAGCCTACCACTCGATCCCATCTCTCCCTCTCGTCCTCATCCACCGCCGCCTCTCCCTTCGTCCCATTCCCCCGATCCACTCCCTCTCCCTCTCGTCCTCCCCCCGCCGCCACACACACATCTCACAGGAGAGGAGCGCCCGAGCCCGAGACCTTCTGCGTCCGATCCCCTCGGCCTCAACCTCGCCATCCCGTCGCCGCGTCAGGTCGCCGCCGGTGACCACAACCCGCGCCGCGCCCTCGTCCCGTTCCCCTCTGCCTCCTCCCGAGCTCCCCTCTTTCCATGCAAGCGCGCCCGCCGGTGTCGACCACCACCACCAGGAGCTCAGCCGCCCCTCTGCTCCTGTTTCCTCTCCTGCGCCTCCGCCGGCGTGGAGCCGCGCCAAGACGCCGCCGCTGCTCTGTTTCCTGACGAGCAGAGGACGAGGCGCCCGGACGCCCGCGTCTCGCGTTGACCGCGGCCGTCGCCCCGCACCGCCAGCACCAAGCCGCCGTCGTTGCCTCTATTTCGAGCACTTGTGCTGCTGCTGTCGCGCCCTGCTTCGTCTGAAGCTCCAGCACCAAGTCCCTCGCCAAGCCGCCGCCGTTTGCAGTGCCGCCGGCCTACCTCCTTGTTCGGATCCGGACGAGCTCTCCCAGTCACCGGTTGCCTCGCCGACCTGCCGCTTCTCGCCGCCTGCCATCCCGTTCTTTGCCTTGCTGCTGCAGCCGCCTCCTTGCCATGGCCATCGCCGAGTTCCCCCAGGACCCGTGGAGCATGTGCGGGAGAACCAAGTCCGAAGACTACCGTGGCTGCGATCTCGCCCAGTAACTCTACGGTTCGTCAAGACCGTCTCGGATTTTCGCCAAGTTCCACTACCGTCGCCCCTCAAAACGCAAAGTACCCCCAACGGACTCGACAAGACCCACATGCATGATTACGCCCGGCGATGCGACAAGTACATCTACCTGCGACCCTGAACATCTACGAAACCGTGTACCACTACCGTCGACCCTCGAAGGCCTCGTGGACGTCAAGTTCCTCGCCGTGACCCCGAACATCTACGAAACGTGAACCACTACTTCCACTACCATCGCCGTGGACGACTACTTCCTCTACGAACCCGAACCGCTCCGAGAATGCACCTGGAAGGTATAACCGCCGAGACGATGACCCATGGACGAAAGCATGTGTTGTATGAGGTGCTCACGTTCGAACCGTGTCCGAGTTGTCATTGCACGTTCCTCCTCAGTTGCCATGCCGTCGACCCATGGGAAACCCGGTTACCGGGATCACCCACCATCTTGCACGACACGCTCCCGCACACTTCCCCTCTGCATCGGTATCTCAATCGAGTTACCGGAGACCGATATGTTGCCGTGGCATCACTTTCGGATTCGTTGTCGTGGCACCCCTTTCGTTTCCGTCACGATGGCAAATGCCTCATATCTTATCATGTCAACATTTTCATAAATATTGCATGAACTTAAACATGTTAACAACTTTAAGATGTTTAAAATTGTTGTTGCATTAAATTGTTGATGCATATGGGGATTTACCGGAATTGTTGTTCGTTGCTTCCGGCCTCATTTAAACTTGACTAGATAGGTAGTTTTACTTTGCTTCACCCTCTTGCCATGTTAACAACATTTAATCTTGTTGGTTACCTAAACGAGAGAGAACTAAATAAGTCATGTGGTGTTTTCTTCAATATGCAACTCCGTTGCATATTGTGCTCCACTTAATTTGTAGGATTGTTTGTGCACTTTGCCATGCCATGCTTCTTTAAACCGGTCATGCATCATACTTGGTTGTGCATCATGCCATGATTTTGTGGTGGTTGTTTACTATGTTGTGTGCTTCTTTCCGGTGTTGCTTCTTCGGGTTGGTTCCGATAACGTTGCGTTTGTGAGGACCCGTTCGTCTACATCCGTTTGTCTTCTTCATGGACTCGTTCTTCTTCCTTGCGGGATTTCAGGCAAGATGACCATACCCTTGAAATCACTTCTATCTTTGCTTGCTTAGTTGCTCGCTCTTTTTCTATGCCTATGCTGCGATACCTACCACTTGCTTATCATGCCTCCCATATTGTTGAACCAAGCCTCTAACCCACCATGTCCTAGCAAACCGTTGATTGGCTATGTTACCGCTTTGCTCAGCCCCTCTTATAGCGTTGTTAGTTGCAGGTGAATATTGAAGTTTTGTTCCTTGTTGGAACATGGAGATGTTGTTCCTGGTTGGAACATGTTTACTTGTTGGGATATCACTATATATCTTATTTAATTAATGCATCTATATACTTGGTAAAGGGTGGAAGGCTCGGCCTTATGCCTGGTGTTTTGTTCCACTCTTGCCGCCCTAGTTTCCGTCATATCAGTGTTATGTTCCCGGATTTTGCGTTCCTTACGCGGTTGGGCTATAATGGGAACCCCTTGACAGTTCGCCTTAAGTAAAGCTCTTCCAGCAATGCCCAACATTGGTTTTACTATTCGCCACCTAGCCTCTTTTTCCCTTGGGTTTCGCGGACTCAAGGGTCATCATTATTTTACCCCCCCCCCCCCGGGGCCAGTGCTCCTCTGAGTGTTGGTCCAACCTGTCAGCTGCCGGTGACCACCAGGGGCAACTCTGGGCTGGCCTACCCGTACCTAAGACAATCTGAGTGTGCCCTGAGAAAGATATATGTGCAGCTCCTATCGGGATTTGTCGGCACATTCGGGCGGTGTTGCTGGTTTAGTTTTACCCCGTCGAAATCTCTTGTTGTACCGGGATACCGAGTCTGATCGGAATGTCTCGGGAGGAGGTCTATTCCTTCGTTGACCGTGAGAGCTTGTGATGGGCTAAGTTGGGACACCCCTCCAGGGATTTTGAACTTTTGAAAGTCGTGCCCGCGGTTACGGGCAGATGGGAATTTGTTAATGTAGGGTTGTAGATAACTTGAACCTTAACTTAATTAAAATGAATCAACCGCGTGTGTTACCGTGACGGTCTCTTTCCCGCGGAGTCTGGGAAGTGAACACGGTGTTGGAGTTATGCTTGACGTAGGTTGTTCTAGGATCACTTCTTGCTCATAGTTTCTCGACCGTGCTTTGCCTTCTCTTCTCGCTCTCATTTGCGTATGTTAGCCACCATATATGCTAGTCGCTTGCTGCAGCTCCACCTCATACTTTTACCTTAACCATAAGCTTAAATAGTCTTGATCGCGAGGGTGCGAGATTGCTGAGTCCCAGTGGCTCACAGATACTTCCAAAACCAGTTTGTAGGTGCCGATGAGTCCTTGCAGATGACGCAACCAAGCTCAGGAGGAGCTCGATGAAGATCTTGTCATTTGTGTGGTTTCGTTCTAGATGATCAGTAGTGGAGCCCAGTTGGGGTCGATCGGGGACCTTTGTCGCATTTGGGGTTCTTCTTTTATTTTGGTTCCGTAGTCGGACCTTGATTGTATCTGGATGATGTAATGTTTTATTCATGTAATTGTGTGAAGAGGCGATTGTAAGCCAACTACGTATCTTTCCCTTATGTATTACATGGGTTGTGTGAAGATTACCTCACTTGCGACATTGCTTTCAATGCGGTTATGCCTCTAAGTCATGCTTCGACACGTGGGAGATATAGCCGCATCGAGGGCGTGACAAGTTGGTAATCAGAGCCTTCCCCGACCTTAGGAGCCCCATTGCTTGATCGTTTTTAGCGGCCGAGTTGTGTCTAGAAAAATGTTTTGAGTCATTTAGGAATTATATATCGGAGAGTTTTGGAATTCTTTTTTACTTCCCAGTCTCCTCATCGCTCTGGTAAGGCATCCTGACGTAGAGTTTTGACTCTTCTCTTCTCAAATTTCACTAAAAAAATTTTGGGATCACGCGGGTATCTTGGAATCGTTCCGATGGTTTTGTGACGAGAACATTGTCTTGGTGCCTCCTGTCAGGGGTTTTGTGGAAGTGTCCCGGGGAGTTGAGCTCTGAGGTGTTGTCCTCATAATTTTATCGTTGCAGTTCTGGAATACCTGAGTTTAGTACGGCGACATCGAAAATCTCGTTTATGCAGTTCGTTGGTGAGATAACCTCGACGCCACCCAGTACTGGGGCGGGAGTTCGGGAGTATCGCCATAACTTGTATAACGGATGCTTTTCGAAGGTTGAGGTAGATGGTTTCCGAAGGTTTCTTGGTTATGCGTTGAAGGATGGATATAGCTAGATGTTGGATTTGTTAGTTTGGGTGAAATATTATGCTTCCCCTGTATCCCCAACACCTGATTGCATAACCGGAAAGGTTCGGGAGTTTCATAGGTGGGAATTCAAGTAGCTCTTCGGATATCTTTCCGTCAGATGTATGATATGAAACTGGGGTTCGACGTCTAGTGGTCCGCCTATTCACGGTCGGTTTTACAGTGGTCTCGTTGTGTCTTAAAGAGTCCTTGGATATGCCGACTCGGGGATGCTTCGTATGTCTGCCTTGTACATGATGGTGCTGTATGATCGAGCCCGTGTAGGGCCCACCACGAAAACTTTGGACGAAATCTCTATCATATGTTTGCTCTGGCTAATTTTGCAAGCCAATCCTTTGTTTTGTTTTGAGTTGTGGTATTTGAGTTGCTTCAATGTCAAGTGTTGATTCCATACCTTTTCCGAAATGGTGTTCTCATACTCCAATGTGGATACCAATCCTTCTTGATCATCAAGTTTGTCATGCCAATCCCTTTTAACCGGTGTGTCTCTCTTCAAGTGGATCCGATCACTTCAACATTCGCAATATCAATTGTCAGTTCTTATCAACGGCGTTTGTTTCATCCGTCTCCTAGTTGCCTTTGTTTTTCCCGCCCACCCACCATTTTTCTTCAACAATTCAGATTTCTTATTCAAGTATCCTTTTTATTGATGTGAGGTCTCTCCATTCTTTTCTATCAATATTCTTATCCGGTGATTCTCATGAAGATACTGATGGAGCTTCAAGTGTTGTACTCTTCGATCTTTTCTTCTCCGGTGGATCCAATTCAAGCTTTCGGTGTAGATCACATTTTTTTCTGTATTTCAAATGCTTTTCTCGTGCCGGTGCACCTCATAACCATTCATTTCTCGTTATTCATTTGTTCTGGAGTGCTCAAGATATCTCAGAAGGATCGTCTTGTCATTCAAGATCCGTTAATCCTATTTTGAGGATGTTTATCCCATTCAAGCTATTTAACTCAACCGGTGCAATCTCTCCTTCAAATCATTTCAACGGTGTTTTCTTTTGAGTGGGCCCTAACCCACAGGTCTCTTCCCAGGATCTTACCTGACTCTTCTAATTTTTCCGGAGCTTATCAAATTGTTTTCTAAAGTTTGACGTAAGAATGATTTATCATCAGTCAAATGTTTTTCTCCAAGATCTGTCAAATTCATTTCATCATTGCTTCAACTTGCCTATTCTTCTTTATTCCGGAGTTTCTCAACAATTCACGGTGGTGTTTCTCGTCGTCTTCCTCATCATTTGAAGACCGAAGAAGATTTTTCTCTCAATCTTGCTCCATTCTCTTCAAGATTCGTGGTTCTAGTTCGAGGCCATCCTCTCTTAATTGTTTTGATTGTGTAAATTCTTTTCACCTATCCGGAGAAATTCAAGAGTCTTCTCAGTTTGTTATCCGGAGTCCATCAATTCAGGTTTATTCATTCTCAGTTATCATTCCTCAATCTTACCGGTGCATCGTTCAAGTGATCTCGAATCGGTCCGTGATCTATTCATTTCACTTACATCTAAATCTTCTCAAGTATCTTCGTTCTTCTTATAATTATTCCCGGTGTTTCTTTATCTTACTTCATTCATAACCAATTCTTACGGTGGTTCGTTCAAGACTTCTCGTCATTCGTTTATCATATCAACTCTTTCGTTCTTTTCAATCCTACCGGTGGATCATTGGAGACCTTTCTCAAGTTTGCGCAATATCTCTCTTAATCTTTTCTCCGAGAATAAGTAGCATGCCAAATCCATTGATTGCCATCTATTATATTGGTGAAGGATAAGCATAATATAGTTCTTATTCTTGTTTCATCCTAATGATTAATTCTTTATTCCGGAGGCCCTTCAAATTCTCGGTTTCATTTGTTTCATTTTATCTTTTTCCCGGGGTTCCAACCTCTTTCAACTATGTAATCACGGAGATCTATCTAAATCTTTACAAGGCTCCACCTTGTGTTTTCAACTACCCTTTCCTTCCGTTTGATCATTCTTTTGTTTACCAGAATTCTTCATGAAGATTCTACTTGATGTATTCATCAAGGATTTAATTCCTTCTCGAAGTGTTCATCGACATTATTTTCTAAGGAGCTCAAGCTTTCTTCATCTTGCTATCCGGAGTGCATTTCTTTCTACCATATCATTGGAGGTGGTTTTACATCATTCTTGATATTTGAGTTCATGATTCACGATTCACAGGTTGTTAACAATGAGGTATTTTAATCCATCAATCCCTTCATTGGAATTATCTTGGGCTATATTTCACCTAAAACCGTCCCTAAGGATTGTTGCTATCTATGGTGCTCATAAGTGACCCAAGTTCTTCTTTTAACCTCCCGGTGAAATATTTTCTCGTCTCCTTGTTCATATCAATACAATTCTTTTACCGTGACTGGCAGTTTGTCACCTCATAATTCGAGATGTATTCCATAAGACCATATTAAGCTTATTCTTTTCGTTGTTGGTTTTCCAACAATTCCGTTCTAGCACTTGTTGTAAGCGTGCTCCCTCAAGATCTTGTTTCCCTTCGTTCATCCCATTCCATTCTATTCTTTTGTTCCGGAGGCATTGTGATGATGTTCTTTTTGACCCATCATCTTGTTTGTCAAGATCATGTTCTATTCCTTCCATTTACAGTCGGAGTGCTGTCCAAATTATATCATTCTTAATCCTCCTCTATCTTGTTTTAACCGGAGTGGTTTCAATATATATCTTGCCCTTCAACCTCACGGTTTTCCCAATGTTCATTCTTCCTCTTTTCTAACGGAGTGTTTTCGACTTTGTTCACCTTCGTGGTTTTCTTTCTCGAATTTGTTCAACCTCGCAAGGTTCTTTGGTTTCACTCATTCGTCAAAGAAGCAACTTAGTTTACCTTTGCTCTTTCTCCTCCGTTTTTCCCTCCGGTGCCATTCTAGATCTCGGGACGAGATCCTCTCGTAGTGGTGGAGTGTTGTGACGCCGCAAGACTGGAGTTTCAGATGCTTTCCATGTTTCCGGGTTTTCGTCGTGTGATTTGTTTTGGTCCGTTGCTTTTCGTCTTTGCATCATGTGCATTGCATCATGTCATCATGCAACCCGTTTTAAAACTCACTAAATAAATTGTGTGGATCTTCGATCCATTTAAATCGAGGGAAGAGTGACTTCTCTTTATAACATATCCTCCCAATATTAGGGAGCTACATTAAATATCCCATTAACTTGGAATCACCCATCACACAATTGCATTACTCTTCAACTCTTCTTCTCTCCGACTTAACTTCATATATTTTTCCTTGTCATCTCTCTCTCAAGCGATACCCATGCATCATCCCTCCCACTTCCTTCGTTTTTCATGTCTTTGCAAGCGACCTTATTCCTCCTCCATTAATGTTCATCTTTTCCCTATAAATCTTGCCTTTTTCCTACACCCTCTCTGTCAGATTTCATCCCATTCAAAGTTGTTTTGGTCAGGTTCAAAAATGATTGAAGTTTGAAAATAATTCAAACTCTAATTATTTTTCTACCTTCTAAAAATGCCGGAGCAATTTATTCAAACCCTACATAAATCCAGGGTTCCAGATATATTTTTATATATCTCATATTCCTAACCAAAAACCCCTGGATTTTCCCCTTTATTGATTGTTATTTATATAAACAATAATTTAAGAAAGGGAGGATTTTGGAAAGGAGAGGGAGCTCAGCCCAGCTGCAGCCTCAGGCCGGCCGGCCCAAGGCCTCCCGCGCCAGCCCACTTGCAGCTAACCCTAGCCTACCACTCGATCCCATCTCTCCCTCTCGTCCTCATCCACCGCCGCCTCTCCCTTCGTCCCTTTCCCCCGATCCACTCCCTCTCCCTCTCGTCCTCCCCCCGCCGCCACACACACATCTCACAGGAGAGGAGCGCCCGAGCCCGAGACCTTCTGCGTCCGATCCCCTCGGCCTCCACCTCGCCATCCCGTCGCCGTGTCAGGTCGCCGTCGGTGACCACAACCCGCGCCGCGCCCTCGTCCCGTTGCCCTCTGCCTCCTCCCGAGCTCCCCTCTTTCCATGCAAGCGCGCCCGCCGGCGTCGACCACCACCACCAGGAGCTCAGCCGCCCCTCTGCTCCTGTTTCCTCTCCTGGGCCTCCGCCGGCGTGGAGCCGCGACAAGACGCCGCTGCTGCTCTGCTTCCTGACGAGTAGAGGACGAGGCGCCCGCTCGCACGCGTCTCGCGTTGACCGCAGCCGTCGCCCCGCATCGCCAGCACCAAGCCGCCGCCGTTGCGTCTGTTTCGAGCACTTGTGTTGCTGCTGTCGCGCCCTGCTTCGTCTGAAGCTCCAGCGCCAAGTCCCTCGCCAAGCCGCCGCCGTTTGCCCTGCCGCCGGCCTGCCTCCTTGTTCGGATCCGGCCGAGCTCTCCCCGTCGCCGGTTGCCTCGCCGACCCGCCGCTTCTCGCCGCCTGCCATCCCGTTCCTTGCCTTGCTGCTGCAGCCGCCTCCTTGCCATGGCCATCGCCGAGTTCCCCCAGGACCCGTGGAGCATGTGCAGGAGAACCAAGTCCGAAGACTACCGTGGCTGCGATCTCGCCCAGTAACACTACGGTTCGTCAAGACCATCTCGGATTTTCGCCAAGTTCCACTACCGTCGCCCCTCAAAACGCAAAGTACCCCCAACGGACTCGACAAGACCCACATGCACGATTACGCCCGGCGATGCGACAAGTACATCTACCGGCGACCCCGAACATCTACGAAACCGTGTACCACTACCGTCGACCCTCGAAGGCCTCGTGGACGTCAAGTTCCTCGCCGTGACCCCGAACATCTACGAAACATGAACCACTACTTCCACTACCGTCGCCGTGGACGACTACTTCCTCTACGAACCCGAACCGCTCCGAGAATGCACCTGGAAGGTATAACCGCCGAGACAATGACCCGTGGACGAAAGCATGTGTTGTATGAGATGCTCACGTTCGAACCGTGTCCAAGTTGTCATTGCACGTTCCTCCTCGGTTGCCATGTCGTCGACCCATGGGAAACCCGGTTACCGGGATCACCCCACCATCTTGCACGACACGCTTCCGCACACTTCCCCTTTGCATCGGTATCTCAATCGAGTTACCAGAAACCGATATGTTGCCGTGGCATCACTTTCGGATTCGTTGTCGTGGCACCCCTTTCGTTTCCGCCACGATGACAAATGCCTCATATCTTATCATGTCAACATTTTCATAAATATTGCATGAACTTAAACATGTCATCCGCATCATGTTAACAACTTTAAGATGTTTAAAATTGTTGTTGCATTAAATTGTTGATGCATATGGGGATTTACCGGAATTGTTGTTCGTTGCTTCCGGCCTCATTTAAACTTGACTAGATAGGTAGTTTTACTTTGCTTCACCCTCTTGCCATGTTAACAACATTTAATCTTGTTGGTTACCTAAACGAGAGAGAACTAAATAAGTCATGTGGTGTTTTCTTCAATATGCAACTCCGTTGCATATTGTGCTCCACTTAATTTGTAGGATTGTTTGTGCACTTTGCCATGCCATGCTTCTTTAAACCGGTCATGCATCATACTTGGTTGTGCATCATGCCATGATTTTGTGGTGGTTGTTTACTATGTTGTGTGCTTCTTTCCGGTGTTGCTTCTTCGGGTTGGTTCCGATAACGTTGCGTTTGTGAGGACCCGTTCGTCTACATCCGTTTGTCTTCTTCATGGACTCGTTCTTCTTCCTTGCGGGATTTCAGGCAAGATGACCATACCCTTGAAATCACTTCTATCTTTGCTTGCTTAGTTGCTCGCTCTTTTTCTATGCCTATGCTGCGATACCTACCACTTGCTTATCATGCCTCCCATATTGTTGAACCAAGCCTCTAACCCACCATGTCCTAGCAAACCGTTGATTGGCTATGTTACCGCTTTGCTCAGCCCCTCTTATAGCGTTGTTAGTTGCAGGTGAATATTGAAGTTTTGTTCCTTGTTGGAACATGGAGATGTTGTTCCTGGTTGGAACATGTTTACTTGTTGGGATATCACTATATATCTTATTTAATTAATGCATCTATATACTTGATAAAGGGTGGAAGGCTCGGCCTTATGCCTGGTGTTTTGTTCCACTCTTGCCGCCCTAGTTTCCGTCATATCAGTGTTATGTTCCCGGATTTTGCGTTCCTTATGCGGTTGGGCTATAATGGGAACCCCTTGACAGTTCGCCTTAAGTAAAGCTCTTCCAGCAATGCCCAACATTGGTTTTACTATTCGCCACCTAGCCTCTTTTTCCCTTGGGTTTCGCGGACTCAAGGGTCATCATTATTTTACCCCCCCCCCCCGGGCCAGTGCTCCTCAGAGTGTTGGTCCAACCTGTCAGCTGCCGGTGACCACCAGGGGCAACTCTGGGCTGGCCTACCCGTACCTAAGACAATCTGAGTGTGCCCTGAGAAATATATATGTGCAGCTCCTATCGGGATTTGTCGGCACATTCGGGCGGTGTTGCTGGTTTAGTTTTACCCCGTCGAAATCTCTTGTTGTACCGGGATACCGAGTCTGATCGGAATGTCTCGGGAGGAGGTCTATTCCTTCGTTGACAGTGAGAGCTTGTGATGGGCTAAGTTGGGACACCCCTCCAGGGATTTTGAACTTTCAAAAGTCATGCCCGCGGTTATGGGCAGACGGGAATTTTTTAATGTCCGGTTGTAGATAACTTGAACCTTAACTTAATTAAAATGAATCAACCGCGTGTGTTACCGTGATGGTCTCTTTCCGGCGGAGTCCAGGAAGTGAACACGATGTTGGAGTTATGCTTGACGTAGGTTGTTCTAGGATCACTTCTTGATCATAGTTTCTCAACCGTGCTTTGCCTTCTCTTCTCGCTCTCATTTGCGTATGTTAGCCACCATATATGCTAGTCGCTTGCTGCAGCTCCACCTCATACTTTTACCTTACCCATAAGCTTAAATAGTCTTGATCGCGAGGGTGTGAGATTGCTGAGTCCCTGTGGCTCACAGATACTTCCAAAACCAGTTTGCAGGTGCCGATGAGTCCTTGCAGATGACGCAACCAAGCTCAGGAGGAGCTCGATGAAGATCTTGTCCTTTCTGTGGTTTCGTTCTAGATGATCAGTAGTGGAGCCCAGTTGGGGTCGATCAGGGACCTTTGTCGCATTTGGGGTTCTTCTTTTATTTTGGTTCCGTAGTCGGACCTTGATTGTATCTGGATGATGTAATGTTTTATTCATGTAATTGTGTGAAGTGGCGATTGTAAGCCAACTACGTATCTTTCCCTTATGTATTACATGGGTTGTGTGAAGATTACCTCACTTGCGACATTGCTTTCAATGCGGTTATGCCTCTAAGTCGTGCTTCGACATGTGGGAGATATAGCCGCATAGAGGGCGTGACACCTTCTACGGGCCATAGAAACAATGGGCCTTCTACGGGCCGTATTATCAATGGGCCTTATACGGGCCGTATAATCGATTGGCCAAACATGGGCCAAACAGACCGCATTATGGCCGTAAACGGGCTAGAGTTGGAATCGTCTGTTCATGGGCCGACCATAACGGGCCATCGTTAATAGGCCGTATTTGATGATGCTATGAAATCGGCCCAAGGTATTAACGGACCACAAACAGGCCGACTGTAACCACGGGCTGAATTTGGCCCACAAGCAGAAAATGACAGTAACGGGCCGTAAGTAAACGAATGCTGGAAATGAGACCAAGAATAAATGGGCTCTGAGAAGGCCGAAAGATAACATGGGCTGGAAATGGCCCAACGGAATAACGGGCCATTAATGGGTATAAAGTGATACACTGCTCATTACGGGCCAGTTTCACCACGGACCGTTAATGAGTGTAAAGTGATACACTGTTCATTACGGGCCAGTTTCACCACGGGCCATTAGTAGGCCAAGAGTTACATAGGGCCTCATATGGGCCGAAAGACATCATGGGCCATACATGGGCCAGAAGTGAAAATGGGCTGGAATCATATTGGATGGCCCAGATGACGCTACTGGGCCTAATTCGGATAGGGTGTAACGGGCCTTGGGTTAGCGGGCTGTAAATGGGCTATATTCGAACAGGCCGTTAACAGGCTTTCCATGGGCCGGCCCGCCAGCTTTTGACCAAGTCAAATGGGCCGGCCTTTTCACAGGAATGGGCCTCTGTTGGGCCGTGCCACGTGTCGACGTATCATAGGCGCCTTCCGTCTAATGAGTGGTTGACATCTGTCCCAACGATGAGCCGACACGTGTTTCCTCCAGCCAATGATGATTTTACACGTGGAAAATCCCCATTGGTCGGGGCTGTTAACGGGTTATCGGAACCAAAACCCGACCCGATAGCTTAACGGCGTTCCGTTATGGTGGATGCCACGTGTCGGTCACCCTTGACGAAAGCACTTCTGTGACGCGCGATTTATCGTCATGGAAGTGGACACTTCCGTGATGATAATTTTGGAAATGTCATGGAACACTTCTACAACAGCACAGGTATGACTATCTTGATTCTGTCATAAATTTGTCTTGGATGTACATGCATGACAAAAAAGCGACCTACTGTGACAAACACATATCATCACGGAAGTGTATTTTTTGTAGTGACATCAACTTAGAGCATCCACATCTTCAACACCTACATGAAGTCATCATCAACAAAACCCAAGGTTAGTTCATCCCTCTTAGGGGGATCTCACATCTAGGGGGAGCTTTACTCTAACAATTGAGTTAAAGCAACTCTAATGGTGTGAACACAACAACGCTTTATGTAAAAGTGGTAACCCCACTTGTGCTTAAACGATTAGTATGACCTATGATCAAATGTTCTCATTTGACTCCTAAGTCAATATACTCATATATAGATGACCTAGTCATCGCCAATTGCTTGATAGATGCTAGAATTGTTTGTGCATGCTTTGCCACATATTTCATTTGCCATTTTATTGTGTGAGCATGTTGGTTGCATAATTTACTCATTCGAGGACATCCACTTGTTGTTTTGATTGATTGGTTTCCTTTTCTTTTGGCCAAGTGGATGGACAAGAATGCCTAAGAACCTTCTCTAGCTATCTATGCTTTTCTCGTCTCAAACTCTATTCATGATGCATCACAAAATTTGATCAAGTCAGATTCGAACCACTCTGTGTGAGGAGCACTCGGAGTCCCCGATTCGTCATAGACTTAAACTTCCAAAACTTCTTTATGCGTTTCGGTCTGACCGATTCACCCATTTTGGTCATACCGAGATCACTAAGTCGATCTAGGTTTTCAACCTCGGTGCAACCGATTCAAACTTTTCAGTCACACCGAGTTTCAGTAACTGCTTGCAGTTATGAATCTCGGTGCCACCGAGTTGTTCCACTCGGTCACACCGACAGGGTCGGGCTATATATATCCACAGGTCTTTTGGAAAACTTTCCGAACCTCCTCGACCCGCCCTTAGCCCGCTCTGCCTCCACGGTCTCCAGATCATCCTCCTCGTCGCCAGCCGCCTCCTGCTGCTGGTCTCCGCCGCCGTCAATGGGAATCACCCCCGCCGTTGCCGCCGTAGCGAGTTCATCGCTGAACTAGGGTATGAACACGATCACTGTGCTATCCCTATCTGATTCCTAGCACATTGTGTTCGCCATGTATCTTGCCATGATTGAGATCATTCTATCCAGTCAAAACACTCTGTAGTTTAGTCGTGAATTGAAAATTTAGGGTTAGGTTTCCGCCGAAACCATCTCGGACCCATCGAATTGTGGAACTCGGTACCACCGATTCGGCTCAGGCCATTGCACATGTGATTCTCGGTCTGACCGAGAATTGCAAATCGGTGTGACCGAGTTCAGGACTTTGTGAAACCCTAGCAGTCTCGGTGCCACCGAACTGTGACTCGGTCTGACCGAGTTCACTAGTTTAGGTTCCAACAGCTGCTTTGGTATCATCGAGTTTACAAATCGGTTGATCCAAAATGCTTTTTGTGGAAAACTAAAACTAAGTTTTTAATTCATTCTTTTGCAAAAACCACTGTATTTTGTGATCCTCATCCACTCTATCTCATCTATATCTATTCACAGGGTCTACTATCAGTGTTTGCAATATGTCTGATCAGAGTGACAGTCAGAACAGGTCAGAGGAGCAGGTTCACTTGAGTAAGGGCACTAGTCCCTCAAGCAGCTCAGATGATGGTAGCAGGAGCACCCCAAGCAACTTACCCAAAGCTGCCACCAGGGCCAGCAAGAAAAGAACCTCAGAGTCAGAGGATGAGGACTATGTGGCTGAGGAAGAAGAAACCACCTCAAAGAGAAAAGCCCTGAAGAAGGAATATGGCACAGCTGCTGCCACCCAGCCAGGCATGAAGCAAAAGGTTCCTGCCAAGAGGATTCCAATGTCTAAGGCCAGAGCATCTACTCAAGAGACTTTGGGATCTGCACCCAAAGAGCAGGTTGTGGCAGAGAAGAAGAGGAAAGAGAGGGTCAAGAAGACCACTGCCAGAGTGCTTGGAAGATCCTCAATCATGAGAGATTCTGAAGAGGAAGAGGAAGAAGATGTTGCACCAGCACCCAAAGCTCAGAAGCTTATGGGTGATGCCATCAGGGCAGGGGCTGTTCCATCTAAGCCTAAGACTGCTCCTAAAGCTGCTGCTCCAGCTCCAAAGCCAAAACCAAAGAGGAGCACCAGGAACATTCCTGCTGAGGAGAAGAACAAGGCCCGAGTGCCTGAAGCTGAAATGGAAGAAGATGATGAGTCACATGTCTTGAGGAAGTTGAAGCCAAAAATTCCAGATCACAATGATGCTCATCCAGTAGCTGAGAACATGAAGATCAGGAAGGACTCAGGTTTGAGGCTATGGAGAGATTCTGATCCATATGCCACCAGGAGAAGGACTGTTGTGGACTACAGGTTCCATACAAAGGAACAGCAGGACTTCTATGAGACCATCTTGCTTGACAAGAAGCCCATAGTGTGTGACATGAGATGGGTCGACTGGGAGTACATCAGGGAGAATGATGAACATTATCCAGGTGTGTATGACAATTTCCAGGCTTGTGGAGTCGATGAGTTTGTGGCTCAGAAGCTCACAAAATGGAATGACGAGCTCATCATGCAGTTCTACTCCACAGCTCACTTCTACCCAGATGGAAGGATTTGTCTGGATGTTTGAAGGTACGAGGTACCAGTCAACAGTTGCAGAATGGGCAAAGTTGATCAATGCTCCAAAAGAGAGTGAAGATGACTTGGATGTCTATGCCAACAAGAATAAAGATCACAACTCCATGGCACACATGTACAAGGAGATCCCAGATGCTGCTCTTGAGACACATAAGTTTGGATTGCCAACTATCAACTGGATCCTCAGGCACACTCTCTTGCCAAAGTCAGGTGATCACAAGATGATCAGAGGCCATGCAATTAACTTGCTTCACATCTTTGATGTCCCACAGAAGTTCAAAGTCATGAGCCTAATAGATGAAACTATCAAGAGGACAGCTGCAGATCAGAAGAGGAGTTGTGGGTATGCCCCACAGATTCAGGAGCTGATTAACTCCAAGATGGGCACTGGTACATATCTGTTGGACAAGGAGCACATGCCTATCTACCCAGAATTTGAGGACAACCAAGTGGTGATGGATGAAAATGAACCATCTTCGGTGCACGCACAAGCAAAGAAGGAGAAGGCAAAGGCTGAAAAGGCTGCAAGGATGCCAACTACTGAAGAAGCATCTCAGTATCTTCTGAAGAGAAAGCAAGATGAGCTTGGCTACTTGATTGCATCCACTCTGAGGATTGAGAAGGTACTGGCCACCCTGACTCAAAATCAGGAGAGCTTGGAGAGGATCGTGGAGCAAAAGTTCTATGACTTGGATGTGAAGGTAACTGAGATTCAGTCTATTGTGGAGCAACTTCAGGATGATATGCAAGAGAGGAAGGGCAAGACAACCACTGATGCATTTGCCAGAGTGCCTAGAGCTCAGAGATCTGCTGCAGTGCCTGTTCCAGACACCAGAGCCACTTCATCTGCACCAGCTACAGCTTCAGTGCCACCAGCTCCAGCACCTACTCCGTCGGCTCCATCTACATCGACTGAAGCCTTCGTTCTTGGAGTTATCCGGACACCGCCACCTGAAGACCAAGCCTGAGAGACGATTTAGTGCTATGCATTTTCTAGGAACTTTTTGGTAACTTGTTGCCAAAGGGGGAGAAAAATGTATAGATCATAGGCTTCGAGAGAGAGCGTTGCTTTTTATTCTCTCTTGCTTTGGTGGTTGAACTTTATTTGCTTTTCTTGTTTGAGATACTTTCTGTCTATGTGATACTTGGATGATCGTGTGTTTGATCATATGCTACCTTAATGCTTGTTGGATGACATTATCCTTTTATCCCTATATGATCATTCACTTTGCTTGGTGATGAGTGCATGTATTTAATTATTATCTTTTTGAGCGCTCCACCAATATGTATGTGACATGGAAGAATAACCCACGAGCCTAACTCTTTGTGCATTTGCAGTCCAAAGCAAATCATAAACTATGCACAAATTTAGGGGGAGCTCTTGCTTTTCACATACTTCTCAAAGCAACAATGTTTTTCACTCTTATTATCACTTGTCGAAGCTTTGATCTATATGTTGTCATCAATTACCAAAAAGGGGGAGATTGAAAGTGCAACTATACCTAGGTGGTTTTGGTAATTCCTAACAACATATAGCTCATTGAGCTAATGCTATTCCAAGATTAATATTTCAGGAAAAGCTCAATGAATGGCATGGATGAGGAAAGTGGACCCCTCAAAATACTAAGGACAAAAAGATTGGCTCAAGCTCAAAGCTCAAGACTCTAGATTTTATATTTTAGTGATCCAAGATCACATTGAGTCTATAGGAAAAGCTAATACTATCAAGGAGGGATGAGGTGTTGCTTAATGGCTTGCTTGCTTCATAGTGCTTAGTAATATGCTCCAAAACCCTCAACTACCTTCCCACATCCACATATGACCTAAACCAAAAGTCAAACTCGGCCCCACCGATTCTTTCTACCCGGCGCCACCGAGTATCAAATGTCATAGCCACTGCCACAAACCCTAGAAAATCGGTCTCACCGATAGGGATCTCGGTCTCACCGAGATGGGGTTGTAATCTCTCTGTTTCACTTCGTAACATTTCGGCCTACCAAGATGAGCGATCGGTCCCACCGAGATTGCAATGTAAACTCTCTGTTTCCCTTTTGTAACATTTCAGTCCCACCGAAATGAGCGATCGGTCCCACCGAGTTTACCTGACCAACTCTCTGGTTAGCTTATTACCAAAATCGGTCCCACCGAGTTTGTGTAATCGGTCACACCGAGATTACGTTATGCCCTAACCCTAACCATATCGGTCCTACCGAGTTGCATCTTAGTCCCACCGAAAACCCTAACGGTCACTAGGTTTTCTAAATCGGTTTGACCGAGTTTTTCAATTCGGTCTCACCGAGATTGGTAAATTGTGTGTAACGGTTAGTTTTTCTGTGGAGGCTATATATGAAGGAAATATGCCCTAGAGGCAATAATAAAGTTATTATTTATTTCCTTATATCATGATAAATGTTTATTATTAATGCTAGAATTGTATTAACCGGAAACATAATACATGTGTGAATACATAGACAAACAGTATGTCACTAGTATGCCTCTACTTGACTAGCTCGTTGATCAAAGATGGTTATGTTTCCTAACCATAGACATGAGTTGTCATTTGATTAACGGGATCACATCATTAGGAGAATGATGTGATTGACTTGACCCATTCCGTTAGCTTAGCACTTGATCGTTTAGTTTGTTGCTATTGCTTTCTTCATGACTTATACATGTTCCTATGAATATGAGATTATGCAACTCCCGTTTACCGGAGGAACACTTTGTGTGCTACCAAACGTCACAACGTAATTGGGTGATTATAAAGGTGCTCTACAGGTGTCTCCGAAGGTACTTGTTGGGTTGGCGTATTTCGAAATTAGGATTTGTCACTCCGATTGTCGGAGAGGTATCTCTAGGCCCTCTCGGTAATGCACATCACCTAAGACTTGCAAGCATTGCAACTAATGAGTTAGTTGCGAGATGATGTATTATGGAACGAGTAAAGAGACTTTCTGGTAACGAGATTGAACTAGGTATTGAGATGCCGACGATCGAATCTCGGGCAAGTAACATACCGATGACAAAGAGAACAACGTATGCTGTTATGCGGTTTGACCGATAAAGATCTTTGTAGAATATGTAGGAGCCAATATGAGCATCCAAGTTCCGCTATTGGTTATTGACCGGAGACGTGTCTCGGTCATGTCTACATAGTTCTCGAACCCGTAGGGTTCGCACGCTTAATGCTACAATGACAGTTATATTATAAGTTTATATGTTTTGATGTACCAAAGGAGTTCGGAATCCAGGATGAGATCGGGGACATGACGAGGAGTCTCGAAATGGTCGAGACGTAAAGATCGATATATTGGACGACTATATTCGGACATCGGAAAGGTTCCGAGTGATTCGGGTATTTTCGGGACTACCGGGGAGTTACGGGAATTCGTATTGGCCCTTAATGGGCCATACGGGAAATGAGAGAAAGGCCTCAAAGGGTTGCCGCACCCCTCCCCATGGGCTGGTCCGAATTGGACTAGGGAGGGGGGCGCCCCCTTCCTTCCTTCTCTTTTTCCCTTCCCTTTCCTTCCCTCCTACTCCTACTACTTGGAAGGGCTCCTAGTTCTACTAGGAAAGGGGGAATCCTACTCCCGGTGGGAGTTGGACTCCCCTAGGGCGCGCCATAGAGAGGGTCGGCCCTCCCCCTCCTCCACTCCTTTATATACGGGGGCAGGGGGCACCCCAAAGAAACAACAATTGATCTCTTGATCCCTTAGCCGTGTGCGGTGCCCCCCTCCACCATAATCCACCTCGATCATATCGTAGCGGTGCTTAGGCGAAGCCCTGCGTCAGTAGAACATCATCATCGTCACCACGCCGTCATACTGACAAAACTCTCCCTCAACAGTCGGCTGGATCGGAGTTCGAGGGACGTCATCGAGTTGAACGTGTGTTGAACTCGGAGGTGCCGTGCGTTCGGTACTTGGATCGGTCGGATCGTGAAGACGTACGACTACATCAACCGCGTTGTGCTAACGCTTCCGCTTTCGGTCTACGAGGGTACGTAGACAACACTCTCCTCTCTTGTTGCTATGCATCATCATGATCTTGCGTGTGCGTAGGAAAATTTTGAAATTACTACGTTCCCCAACAGTGGCATCCGAGCCAGGTTTTATGCGTTGATGTTATATGCACGAGTAGAACACATGTGAGTTGTGGGCGAAATAAGTCATACTGCTTACCAGCATGTCATACTTTGGTTCGGCGGTATTGTTGGATGAAGCGGCCCGGACCGACATTACGCGTACGCTTACGCGAGACTGATTCTACCGACGTGCTTTGCACACAGGTGGCTGGCGGGTGTCAGTTTCTCCAACTTTAGTTGAACCGAGTGTGGCTACGCCCGGTCCTTGCGAAGTTTAAAACAGCACCAACTTGAGAAACTATCGGTGTGGTTTTGATGCGTAGGTAAAGACGGTTCTTGCTAAGCCCGTAGCAGCCACGTAAAACTTGCAACAACAAAGTAGAGGACGTCTAACTTGTTTTTGCAAGGCATATTGTGATGTGATATGGTCAAGACATGATGCTAAATTTTATTGTATGAGATGATCATGTTTTGTAACCGAGTTATCGGCAACTGGCAGGAGCCATATGGTTGTCGCTTTATTGTATGCAATGCAATCGCGCTGTAATGCTTTACTTTATCACTAAGCGGTAGCGATAGTCGTCGAAGCATAAGATTGGCTAGACGACAACGATGCTACGATGGTGATCAAGGTGTCGCGCCGGTGACAATGGTGATCATGACGGTGCTTCGGAGATGGAGATCACAAGCACAAGATGATGATGGCCATATCATATCACTTATATTGATTGCATGTGATGTTTATATTTTATGCATCTTATCTTGCTTTGATTGACGGTAGCATTATAAGATGATCTCTCACTAAATTTCAAGATAAAGTGTTCTCCCTGAGTATGCACCGTTGCCAAAGTTCGTCGTGCCCAAACACCATGTGATGATCGGGTGTGATAAGCTCTATGTCCATCTACAATGGGTGCAAGCCAGTTTTGCACACGCAGAATACTCAGGTTAAACTTGACGAGCCTAGCATATGCAGATATGGCCTCGGAACACTGAGACTGAAAGGTCGAGCGTGAATCATATAGTAGATATGATCAACATAGTGATGTTCACCATTGAAAACTACTCCATTTCACGTGATGATCGGTTATGGTTTAGTTGATTTGGATCACGTGATCACTTAGAAGATTAGAGGGATGTCTTTCTAAGTGGGAGTTCTTAAGTAATATGATTAGTTGAACTTAAATTTATCATGAACTTAGTCCTGGTAGTATTAGCATATCTATGTTGTAGATCAATAGCTCATGTTTAGCTCCCCTGTTTTATTTTGATATGTTCCTAGAGAAAACCAAGTTGAAAGATGTTAGTAGCAATGATGCGGATTGGATCCGTGATCTGAGGTTTATCCTCATTGCTGCACAGAAGAATTATGTCCTTAATGCACCGCTAGGTGACAGACCTATTGCAGGAGCAGATGCAGACGTCATGAACGTTTGGCTAGCTCAATATGATGACTACTTGACAGTTTAGTGCACCATGCTTAACATCTTAGAATCAGGACTTCAAAGACGTTTTGAACGTCATGGATCATATGGATGTTCCAGGAGTTGAAGTTAATATTTTAAGCAAATACCCGAGTTGAGAGATATGAAGTCTCCAACAAGTTCTATAGCTAAAAGATGGAGGAGAATAGCTCAAGCAGTGAGCATGTGTTCAGATTGTCTGGGTACTACAATCGCTTGAATCAAGTGGGAGTTAATCTTCCAGATAAAATAGTGATTGACAGAATTCTCTAGTCACCATCACCAAGTTAGTAGAACTTCGTGATGAACTATAGTATGCAAGGGATGATGAAAACGATTCCCGAGCTTTTCATGATGATGAAATCGATGAAGGTAGAAATCAAGAAAGGGCATCAAGTGTTGATGATTAACAAGACCACTAGTTTCAAGAAAAAGGGCAAAGGGAAAGAAAGGGAACTTCAAGAAGAACGGCAAGCAAGTTGCTGCTCAAGTGAAGAAGCCCAAGTCTGGTCCTAAGCCTGAGACTAAGTGCTTCTACTGCAAAGGGACTGGTCACTAGAAGCAGAACTACCCCAAGTATTTGGTGGATAAGAAGGATGCAAAGTGAACAAAGGTATATTTGATATACAGATTATTGATGTGTATTTTACTAGTGTTCGTAGCAACCCCTCGGTATTTGATACTGGTTCAGTTGCTAAGAGTAGTAACTTGAAATGGGAGTTGCAAAATGAACAGAGACTAGTTAAGGGTGAAGTGACGATGTGTGTTGGAAGTGGTTCCAAGATTGATATGATCATCATCGCACACTCCCTATACTTTCGGGATTAGTGTTGAACCTAAATAAGTGTTATTTGGTGTTTGCGTTGAGAATGAATATGATTTGATCATGTTTATTGTAATACGGTTATTCATTTAAGTAATAGAATAAATTGTTGTTCTGTTTACATGAATAAAACCTTCTATGGTCATACAACCAATGAAAATGGTTTGTTGGATCTCGATTGTGGTGATACACATTCTCATAATATTGAAGCCAAAAGATGCAAAGTTAATAATGATAGTGCAACTTATTTGTGGCACTGCCGTTTAGATCATATTGGTGTAAAGCGCATGAAGAAAATCCATGTTGATGGGCTTTTGGAATCACTTGATTATGAATCAGTTGATGCTTGCGAACCGTGCCTCATGGGCAAGATGACTAAGACTCCGTTCTCTGGAACAATGGAGCAAGCAACTGACTTATTGGAAATAATACATACTGATGTATGAAGTCCGATGAATGTTGACGCTCGCGGCGGGTATCGTTATTTTTTTACCTTCACAGATGATTTGAGCAGATATGGGTATATCTACTTGATGAAACATAAGTCTGAAACATTTGAAAAGTTCAAAGAACTTCAGAGTGAAGTGGAAAATCATCGTGACAAGAAAATAAAGTTTCTATGATCTGATCGCAGAGACAAATATTTGAGTTACGAGTTTGGTCTTCAATTAAAACAATGTGGAATAGTTTCACAAACACATGCCACCTCGAACACCACAACGTAATGGTGTGTCCGAACGTCATAACTGTACTTTATTTGATATAGTGCAATCTATGATGTCTCTTACCGATTTACCACTATCATTTTGGGGTTATGCATTAGAGACAGCCACATTCACATTAAATAGGGCACCATCAAAATCTGTTGAGACGACGCCTTATGAAATGTGGTTTGGCAAGTAACCAAAGTTGTCGTTTCTTAAAGTTTGGGGTGGCAATGCTTATGTGAAAAGGTTTCAAACTGATAAGCTTGAACCCAAATCAGAGAAGTGCATCTTCATAGGATACCCAAACGAAATTGTTGGGTACACCTTCTATCACAGATCCAAAGGCAAATTTGTTGCTGAGAATAGGTCCTTTCTAGAGAAGGAGTTTCACTCGAAAGAAGTGAGTGGGAGGAAAGTAGAACTTGATGAGGTAACTGTACCTGCTCCCTTATTGGAAAGTAGTTCATCATAGAAATCTGTTCCTGTGACTACTACACCAATTAGTGAGGAAGCTAATGATGATGATCATGTAACTTCAGATCAAGTTACTACCGAACCTCATAGGTAAACCAGAGTGATATCCGCATCAGAGTGGTACGGTAATCCTGTTCTAGAGGTCATGTTACTTGACCATGACGAGCCTACGAACTATGAGGAAGCGATGACGAGCCCAGATTCCGCGAAATGGCTTGAGGCCATGAAATCTGAGATGAGATCCATATATGAGAACAAAGTATGGACTTTGATTGACTTGCTCGTTGATCGGCAAGCAATTGAGATTAAATGGATCTTCAAGAGGAAGATAGACGCTGATAGTAGTGTTACTATCTATAAAGCTAGAATTGTCGCAAAAGGTTTTCGACAAGTTCAAGGTGTTGACTACGATGAGAGTTTCTCACTCGTATCTATGCTTAAGTTTGTCCGAATCATGTTAGCAATTGCCACATTTTATGAATCCTGGCAAATGGATAAACAAAACTACATTCCTTAATGGATTTATTAAAGAAGAGTTGTATATGATGCAACAAGAAAGTTTTGTCAATCCTAAAGGTACTAACAAAATATGCAAGCTCCAGTGATCCATCTATGGACTGGTGCAAGCATCTCGGAGTTGGAATATAAGCTTTGATAAGTTGATCAAAGCATATAGTTTTATACAGACTTGCGCTGAAGCCCGTATTTACAAGAAAGTGAGTGGGAGCACTACAACATTTCTGATAAGTATATGTATGACATATTGTTGATCGGAGATGATGTAGAATTATTCTGCAAAGCATAAAGGAATTTTTGAAAGGAAATTTTTTTCAAAGAAAGACCTCGGTGAAGCTGCTTACATATTGAGCATCAAGATCTACAGAGATAGATCAAGACGCTTGATAAGTTTTTCAATGAATACATACCTTGACAAGATTTTGAAGTAGTTCAAAATGGAACAGTCAAAAAGGAGTTCTTGCCTGTGTTACAAGGTGTGAAGTTGAGTAAGACTCAAAACCCGACCACGGCAGAAGATAGAGAGAGAATGAAAGTCATTCCCTATGCCTCAGCCATAGGTTCTATAAAATATGCCATGCTGTGTACCAGATCTATTGTATACCCTACACTGTTTTTGGCAAGGGGTACAATAGTGATCTAGGAGTAGATCACTGGACAGCGGTCAAAATTATCCTTAGTGGAATAAGGATATGTTTCTCGATTATGGAGGTGACAAAAAGGTTCGTCGTAAAGGGTTACGTCGATGCAAATTTTGACACTGATCCAGATGACACTAAATCTCAATCTGGATACATATTGAAAGTGGGAGCAATTAGCTAGAGTAGCTCCGTGCAGAGCATTGTTGACATAGAAATTTGCAAAATACTTACGGATCTAAATGTGGCAGACCCGTTGACTAAACTTCTCTCACAAGCAAAACATGATCACACCTTAGTACTCTTTGGGTGTTAATCACATAGCGATGTGAACTAGATTATTGACTCTAGTAAATCCTTTGGGTGTTGGTCACATGTCGATGTGAACTATGGGTGTTAATCACATGATGATGTGAACTATTGGTATTAAATCACATGGCGATGTGAACTAGATTATTGACTCTAGTGCAAGTGGGAGACTGAAGGAAATATGCCCTAGAGGCAATAATAAAGTTATTATTTATTTCCTTGTATCATGATAAATGTCTATTATTCATGCTAGAATTGTATTAACCGGAAACATAATACATGTGTGAATACATAGACAAACAGTATGTCACTAGTATGCCTCTACTTGACTAGCTCATTGATCAAAGATGGTTATGTTTACTAACCATAGACATGAGTTGTCATTTGATTAACGGGAACACATCATTAGGAGAATGATGTGATTGACTTGACCCATTTCGTTAGCTTAGCACTTGATCGTTTAGTTTGTTGCTATTGCTTTCTTCATGACTTATACATGTTCCTATGAATATGAGATTATGCAACTCCCGTTTACCGGAGGAACACTTTGTGTGCTACCAAACGTCACAACGTAACTGGGTGATTATAAAGGTGCTCTACAGGTGTCTCCGAAGGTACTTGTTGGGTTGGCATATTTCGAGATTAGGATTTGTCACTCCGATTGTCGGAGAGGTATCTCTGGGCCCTCTCGGTAATGCACATCACCTAAGCCTTGCAAGCATTGCAACTAATGAGTTAGTTGCGAGATGATGTATTACGGAATGAGTAAAGAGACTTCCCGGTAATGAGATTGAACTAGGTATTGAGATGCCGACGATCGAATCTCGGGCAACTAACATACCGATGACAAAGGGAACAACGTATGTTGTTATACGGTTTGACCGATAAAGATCTTCGTAGAATATGTAGGAGCCAATATGAACATCCAGGTTCCGCTATTGGTTATTGACCGGAGACGTCTCTCGGTCATGTCTACATAGTTCTCGAACCCGTAGGGTCCGCACGCTTAACGCTACGATGACAGTTATATTATGAGTTTATATGTTTTGATGTACCGAAGGAGTTCGGAGTCCCGGATGAGATCGGGGACATGACGAGGAGTCCCGAAATGGTCGAGACGTAAAGATCGATATATTGGACGACTATATTCGGACATCAGAAAGATTCCGAGTGATTCTGGTATTTTCGGAAGTACCGGGGAGTTACGGGAATTCTTATTGGGCCTTAATGGGCCATACGGGAAATGAGAGAAAGGCCTCAAAGGGTGGCCGCACCCCTCCTCATGGGCTGGTCCGAATTGGACTAGGGAGGGGGGAGCCCCCTTCCTTCCTTCTCCTTTTCCCTTCCCTTTCCTTCCCTCCTACTCCTACTACTTGGAAGGGCTCCTAGTTCTACTAGGAAAGGGGGAATCCTACTCCCGGTGGGAGTAGGACTCCCCTAGGGCGCGCCATAGAGAGGGCCGGCCCTCCCCCTCCTCCACTCCTTTATATACGGGGGCAGGGGCACCCCAAAGAAACAACAATTGATCTCTTGATCTCTTAGCCGTGTGCGGTGCCCCCCTCCACCATAATCCACCTCGATCATATCGTAGCGGTGCTTAGGCAAAGCCCTGTGTCGGTAGAACATCATCATCGTCACCACGCCGTCGTGCTGACCAAACTCTCCTCAACACTCGGCTGGATCGGAGTTCGAGGGACGTCATCAAGTTGAACGTCTGCTAAACTCGGAGGTGCCGTGCGTTCGGTACTTGGATCGGTCGGATCGTGAAGACGTACAACTACATCAACCGTGTTGTGCTAACGCTTCCGCTTTCGGTCTACGAGGGTACGTAGACAACACTCTCCTCTCTCGTTGCTATGCATCACCATGATCTTGCGTGTGCGTAGGAAAATTTTGAAATTACTACTATCCCCAACAATATATACCCCTCCACCCACTCTTCATTCATGGAGAGAGCCATCAGAACATACCTACACTTCCAATACACATTTTCTGAGAGAGAACCACCTACTCATGTGTTGAGGCCAAGATATTCCATTCCTACCATATGAATCTTGATCTCTAGCCTTCCCAAGTTGCTTTCCACTCAAATTTTCTTTCCACCAAATCCATATCCTGTGAGAGAGAGTTGAGTGTTGGGGAGACTATCATTTGAAGCACAAGAGCAAGGAGTTCATCATCAACACACCATTTGTTACTTCTTGGAGAGTGGTGTCTCCTAGATTGGCTAGGTGTCACTTGGGAGCCTCCGACAAAGATTGTGGAGTTGAACCAAGGAGTTTGTAAGGGTAAGGAGATCGCCTACTTCGTGAAGATTTATCGCTAGTGAGGCAAGTCCTTCGTGGGCGATGGCCATGATGGGATAGACAAGGTTGCTTCTTCGTGGACCCTTCGTGGGTGGAGCCCTCCGTGGACTCGCGCAACCGTTACCCTCCGTGGGTTGAAGTCTCCAATCAACGTGGATGTACGATAGCACCACCTATCGGAACCACGACAAAAACATACGTGTCTCCAATTGCGTTTGAATTCTTCAAACCCTTCCCTTTACATTCTTGCAAGTTGTGTGCTTTACTTTCCGCTGCTCATAGACTCTTTGCATGCTTGCTTGAATTGTGTTAAGATTGCTTGACTTGTGCTAAGATAGCTAAAATCTGCCAAAGACTAAAATTGGGAAAATGATAGATTTTTATTTGGTCAAGTGGTCTAATCACCCCCCCCCCCTCTAGACATACTTTCGATCCTACAGCGTAGCAGCGAATGAAGGACCAAGCGGACAAACGGAGGTCGGACAGTGTCTATCAACCTGGAGACAAAGTGTTCTTGAAGTTGCAGCCATATGTGCAAACCTCGGTGGCTCAACGGGCGTGTCACAAGCTCGCGTTCAAGTTCTTTGACCCCTTTCCGGTGCTGGCCAAAATTGGAGCAGTGGCATATCGTCTCCAGTTACCGGAGGGCTCCTTGGTCCACCTCGTGTTTCATGTGTCACAACTCAAACGAGCACACCTCCGACCGGAGTAGCGGGCGACGGCCCTTCCTTCTCACGTGTTGGCATTTCAGGTTTCTCTAGAGGTTCTTCAATACCGCTGGCGCAAGAAGGCCAACAAGATGGTCCGCCAAGGCGAGATCCGCTAGACCGGGGCGCAGACCGACGACACCACCTGGGAGGATTTGGAGGACCTGCACCGGTGCTTTCCGCGTGCCCCAGCCTGGGTGCCACTGCGCGTCCTCCGCCTTCGCGACAAGCATACTGGACGCGGGACGATTAGGCAAGGCCTCGTACACTGGTCGCACTCTACTGAAGACAAGGCCAAGTGGGAAGATCTCGACCGCCTTCGACAACACTTTCCTGCTGTGCCGGCTTGGGGCAAGCTGTTTTTCAAGGGGAGGGGATTGTCAGTGGCACTCTAGCTACAGACCCGCACGAGCAGAGCAGCAAGGCCCAGGGAGGGGTACAAGGCCGGCCCATTCGTAACCGGAAGCCCAACTCCAAGGTAACAGGCCCGGAATGGGTCAGCGGCCCAACCACCAGCCGGCAGAAGACTACTTAAGACGCGGAGAGGGGCTACGCTAGGGTTCATCTGAGATGGATCAGGAACTGGCGGCGGCAACTCTCTTTCCCTTTCCCACTTTCTTCCCCATTTGGCTCCGAGAGCTTGTAATCCGAACCCTGCTACTAGTAGATGCTATCAGCGTGTTGCATGGATGGGACCATCCCATCTTATGAGATGCGACTTACTCTGAATAAATGTGAAGTTTCTGATCCTTGTATAAATTTAAAGTTTCTGATCCTTAGGGTATCAAGTTCAAGAGAAATGATTGTGTGTGTGTGTGTGTGTGTGTGTGTCACAGGAGTACACTGATAATTCAGAACTACAGTACTTATTATTACAGCACACATTATTCCCAAATTCCTTTTATTAATGTTGTAATGCACGGGAACATGCATTTAGCTTATCTAGGGATAAGCATCACCGACACAAGTGCTCTCCTCCCTGTTAGCTCACTCTTTTCTTGCCCAGATAATCGCCTGATGGATGGTATATGCTTGAGCAGAAGTCGCATTTGTCCACGTTTTCTGTATTTTTATAACCAAACAAAGGAAACAGAGCAAAACATTACAATCCATACGAGGTCTGTAATATCCACCACGTTGAGAAAACTCCTGATGAAACAACACTGTTAATTTCTACGTTCAGTATGGTCCAAAATAAATATTTCCATATGCTCAACCATAGAGCCCTTTTCACTTTTCTAGTAAGACGTAAGAGACATGTTCAATCCTAACCCTCAGTTGTCCAAAGGTTAAATTCGGCCATAAAGGTACCAAGTATAGTATACGGACAATATGTTCTAAGAGAGTGAGATTATTCGTTCTTTATACCATTTTTTCATTTATATGCTTTATAAATGAACTTCTGTTAATGTGCCTATTTAGACATTAGACAACTTCAAAGATAGAAACAAGTTTGGGCAGAATAGATGCTAGAAATTCCAACAAACATCTAGTCATCGATTTGGTAGACCTAATTTTAGTTAATCAGTCATACCGCTTATTTATGCAACAACATATTTAGTTAGTCCTACTACATCATGTTTGAACACAGTAAGATCAAAAGTTAGTAGCACATTCCGGCTGAATACAATGGCCAATGGGACATGAGTCAAATTACTTGCCCATACCAATTTTTTTTATGGATATACTTGTGATAGTGGTGTTAACCCACAATTTGTTGATATTCTACAAATTGTATACTCTCTCAGTTCAAAAGTACATGACATTTAGACATGAACATAGTCTCAAAGGTATGCACAGTGATATGTACATTGGAATACATGAATATAAATAGAACATGAAACTTGTGCAAATTATCTTTCAGAAATTAATAGCAAGATCTGCAACCCCCCCCCCCCCCCCCCCCCAAACCACATCTTAATCATGTCTTAACTATGCTTGAGGGAAGTAAACAAGAGTGTAGCAGCAATTCTACCTTCTTCTTCAAGGATAACACACTGTAGCACTTTTCGTGGATATCTAGTACCCTCTAGCTCCGCGAAGAACAGGACTCCCTCCTCACTCCCAACCGTTGCTTTCAACATTGCATGGTAATAGTGCTTGCCGTCGTCCCCCTGGCTAGTGTACTTGCCTTCAAAGAAGTAACTGTCTCCCGTATTCGCCTCCGTCACAGTAACCGCCACCTGGCAAACAAAGAAAATATGTGCACTGCAGTTTTCAGATATGTCTGTATGTTGCGTGCTTGACTGTTTCATTTGTAGGGATATAGGAGCAGAAGTCGTTAAAAGATACTAATACACTCGCCCATGTTTGATGTGCCTTTAGTTTTACATGTAAAAGTAACAGACTATAGTCCAACTCGAAATACTACCCTATACTGGAGCTACGACGTGGGCTGCAGAAGCATGGGTACTCACCAAAACAGCAATGACTAGGTTACAACAAGTGAACCAAATCTTAAACTCAAAACCTTTTCTTCCTAAGTTTATGATGAAACAGCCCATTCCATTCACTCATCAGCTCGTGGAAAAAAGACACTCATCAGCTCAAGTTGAAGCCTAAGGGCAACTCTAACCGAACCCTAAAAGGCCTTAACTCTCTTTTGAGGAGTTAAGAGCAGAAATGTTTAAGAATTGGTAGTGTCCGGATTTCTTGTAAAGTTGTTTTTCCTGAATTTATTAGAAAATAGAAAGACCATCAGTGAGATACCTACCACTCTGGAAGAGCTTTTCTAATCTTGTGTCAGACCCACGGGCCAAGGGACAGTCTTAGGTAGACAGTTTCTATGGGGCGTAGCCGCGTAGGCCTCCCAAAAGATAACGGAGGCATGCAAAGGTTTCCTCAGGCCAGACGGACATTGGTCCTCAAGTGGTTTAACTCCTCAAAATTTAAGAAGTGCCCATCTCCACTCAAATTTGAGCATTGAAATCAACTCTTAGCAAAAGATCCCTTTCAGCCACGGGCCGCCTCTCTCTCTCTCTCTCTCTCTCTCTCTCTCTCAGCCACCTCCGTTGTGTTCCTTGCTTTCAGTGACCACCCTGGACACCCTTCTGCCCTGCCAACCTCCCGCTCGACCTTTAATTCACTCGTCTGCCATCAACACATCGGAATCGACACACCTCTTCGCTACCGTCGCTAGAATCGACGCATCTCTTCGCCGCCGCGAGCTCGAGGACGACTAAGGCCACCGCGAAGCCTCATTTCATTGGAAAATTAACCGTTGGAGGAGCTAGATGGGTAGATTACCCGCGCTCGAGCTAAACGACGTCAGAATCATGGCCATGGCAACAACCTTCCGAACACCGAACCGAGCCACGACTAGCTTGCTCGGCGAAGGGTGAGCACGACTTTGGGGGGAATCGAGCTCCTCAATGAACGCATGCCATCTCCTCAGCCCCGCCATCCATCCACAACAATGTCAGCCACCGTGGCTCTCACCTACTTCGCCCATCAAGTGTTTAACGAATTGCCCATGTACATTTTTTACCTTTTTCTTTGCTTTCTTTACTGTTTTTGCAATCAAATTCATCGTCCAATATTGCAAATTGGTAGATGTAGAGATTGAGGGCGATGTACTTCGACGACTCTTCAATTGAGGAGAAATAAGATGATGATTTTGAGATGGCCATTGTCGTTATCGTTTGGTGGGGGGGCGGGGATTGGGGGGGGGGGAGGAGGAGATCATAGGTGACCAAGACTAGGATCTCAATTTGGCTGCTTGTATATCAATCGTGGTAGGGCAGAAGGCCATGCCAAGCTTGCAGTGTACTAATGTTGACCATACTACTCTGTTATGCTATTTGTGTAACAACCGTTGGATCCTCATGGTCCTATCCCTAAATATTGTCCACTCTTATTTCTTGGATTTGATCAGAAGCGAGAAGAGAGTCTACACCAAACCGAAGGGGCTTCTAGATTCAGTTCTATACGACTTTCCCACAATAGGAGGATACATCAGGAGAGATTGCACAAAGAAAAGCAACGTCAGGTTGCCATGCTTCGGCCACAATACAAATTAACTTTTGTTGCCAGCAACAGCCGCATGCAAGTAGTGCGATGACTGCCTACTATGTCATGAACCACATGGAAGAATACACAAGGATGCATACGACCTACAAAAAAAGGAGGGTGTCACCAATTGGGGTAAAACCCTAGAGCTAATCACACCTGATGATGCACAGTCGAGTTTAGACAAATCCAACATCCTTGCTAAGATCAACATCAAGGATTTCCTCGAGGAGAACGAGATCTTCTACGATGACAACGAAACCCTGGAGGGCCGATGGGGTCAGCAGAAGGGACATAAAGCCAACATCCCAGACTATTTCATCTCCTTTGCATGATGTTCTCCCTTCTTCGTCCCAACACAACACAAGCCTACGCCCCTGAAGTGAACGACTGCCAGTGGAGTCGCGGTGTTGTATATAACAAGAATGTCGCTTTTAAAATGTTGTTTAAAACTTGAGTGTCTAGAGTTACCGTACCATTTGTGTAGTTAATACTAAACTTTTTAAGATGCATGCTGCAAGTGACCCATTATGTCAACTTCGTTAACCTTACCAGTTTTTTGAGGTATCAAAACATGAAAATTCTGCCATGAGAGCGAAGTGAGCTCTTTGGTGATAATTAAATGATGCCATGGCAGAGCATGCTGCCATGGCAACAAATATATGATCCCTAGGGCTAATAAGTTCTGCCGTGGTAGGAAAATGAGCCACTTGGTTCATAATTGTTGCCATGGCAGCAAAGCCCTTTGGCTCATGATTGCTGCCAAATGTTTGCCATGGCAACAAATATGAGCTCCAAGGCTAAAACATTCTGCCATGGCAGCAAAATGAGCATATTGGATCATAAATGTTGTTGTGCAACAAATATGAACCCAAGGCTACTTTTTGCTATGGCTAGGTTTGTTATGTCATAAAGTTGCAATGTGTTGCCATGTGCTATGTTTGGTATCTAAGTTCGCATAAACGACGTTTCTGCTATATATTTGACTATATCTTTGATATATATGCTGATATGTGTTCTCTTAGTTACGACACGTCACAGATTCATCGACCGCTGCTCGATGACATTTGTGCATGGAGATAGCTTCTCGCGTGCATGTCCATGGCATGGATATCATCACACAATCAAATCTATGGTACGAGCACAAGACTATCACAAAACGTGGAAACCGAACATCATCCAAAACTGTCTCACACGCATATACTTAGGAAACTTTGTGGCAGAGAGTGACAACGACAATGGAGCCAAGCTACATCGACAATTCCACGGCCGTTGCAAGCCATTGCCACTATTGTTGTCGCATCGCCGCTACATCGACCAGACCCCGAGCCGCTGCCATCAGACCTAGGCGAGGGAGACCCAGCATCACGCGCAGTTGCTCTCACCGGCCACCATTGCCCATGCTGCACAGCAGCACGACGACCAACTAGGAAATCCAGAGCCACCGGCCCGGCGACCAAACTTCATCAGCCGCGCCGCGCCTCTAAAGGGCTCCCCGTGTGAGAGATCGCCACGCGAGGAGGTGCACTCATCGCCGTCGTCGGCCAAACAGGCTTTGCCTGCCCGCGTCCTCCGGCGGGAGCTAAGGAGGAGAGGTGAGAAGGAGGCGGCGGGAGCGGAGGAGGAGAGGTGCGAAGGAGGCGGCGGGACACAAGTTCACATGTAGGACTTAACTCATACAAATAATGAATTTCAGTGTGACGTTTTTTTAACAAAGTTTATTTTTGCAGGGAAATAAGGTTGAATGGAGCAGCAGAACCTATGACTGGGCTATTTATTTTGGTGGCTACTGGAACTCTACACTCCAGATAGGACGAAGTCTAGAAATAAAATACCCATCAAAAAATTCTATTCCGAACACTTTTTTTGCGGGTGATTCTGAACACGTGTTAATCTGTTAATACTATGTAGATTATTTAGGTAGAAAATACCCTAACTAACGCGGTTTCCGTGTTTAGAAAAAACAGGATTGGCTTCACGAGTTGATTCCTTGTTTTTTTAAGTAGGTGTCGTTTAAGAACAGGAGTGCCTAAAGCTTTGATGATTCGTAAAAAATGTTGAAGACTCAAATACCTATTATGAGTTATCTCGTCAAAATGTTATTACTAGTAGATTTAAACATCAAGAGTAATCTCATATTGTCATTCCAATTAATTTTTAGTTGCATATTATTAGATAAAGTAGTGGGAAATATGTGTTGTAGCCTGTGTAAATGCCCGAATGTCGAGGAAAACAAAACTAGACAGGATATATTTATCTAAAAACAAGTCATGCACGTGTGCATAACTCCGTGTATACTCTAAGAAAAACTCTAGCATGTTAAACGCATCAATATCTACATGGCTGGCGGATATCTTCATGAGGCGCATCTGGTTAGGTAGTTAGAGTATAATGTTTATCTCTTGTAACTCTTATCTCTACCTCCTTTCTTCCTCTCCAAGAATGTAATCTCAACCGCATGTATGCGCTGTTATGGGAGGTGCGCCCCATTTATATAACACGAAGCCGTCGGCCTGAAAAGGCAAGACGTTCCGCTAGTTCGCACATGGTAATCAGAGCCCCATCTCTTCCCATCTACTGAGATCCCATCTACCGAGCCTAGCCACGTCTTCCTCCTCCTCCTCCAGCGCTTCCCAGACCACCCTCAATGGGCAGGTCACCGAGAAGCTAACACGCACGAACTACGTGCTCTGGCGCACGCAGGTCACTCCTCATCTGCGCGGCGCCGGCGTCTTCGGCTACGTCGACGGCACCACACCGGAGCCGGCCAGGCTTCATGTCACCAAGGACAAGGATGGCAAAGAAAGCGCTGAGCCCAACCCTCTCCACCCAATCTGGGTCTGGGAGGATCAACAGGTGTTGGGCTACCTGCTCAGCACCCTCTCCAAGGAGGTACTGATCGCGGTGACCACGGTCACCACGGCGCACGCGCTCTGGACAGCGGTGGCAGGTATGTTTTCCTCGCAGTCCATGAGCCGCGTGAATAACATCAGGACGGCGCTCATCAATGCGCAGAAGGGCAACCAGACGGTTGCCGCCTACTTCGCCTCTCTCCGTGGCCTCGCCGACGAGCTTGCCGCTGCGGGGAAGGTCATCCAAGATGACGAACTCATCTCCTACATCATCCACGGCCTCGACGTCGACTACCAGCCCCTCGTCTCCGCCCTCGACGCACGCGTCACGCCGGTCTCCATCGACGAGCTCTACGCCATGCTCAGCAACTTCGACCAGCGCATGGCCTAGTTTAATCACTCGGGCAGCGGCGGCTTCCGCTCCTCTGCCAACGCCGCGGTGCGTGGCCGTGGTGGTGGATCACGTGGCCGCAGCTCTTCTCGCGCCAAGGGGCGATCTAGCGGACACAGAGGCGGCAGCAACAGCCGCTCTGGTGCATCTTGCGGTCGTCGTGGCGGCGGTCCACCTCGGGCCAGACCGGAGACGCCTCGCTGCCAAATTTGCGGTAAGCCAGGGCACACCGCGAAGGATTGCTGGTATCATTATGATGAAGACGACGAGGACTCCCAAGATGAAGAAAAAATGGCTGCCGCCGCTGATGGATCCTACGGCATCGACACAAATTGGTACGTCGATAGCGGCGCCACCAATCACATCACCAACGAGCTTGAGAAGGTCACGATGAAAGACAAGTATCATGGCAAAGATCACATCCACACGGCAAGTGGAGAAGGTATGCAGATTTGTCACATTGGTCATTCTACGTTTCGTACCCCTCACCGTCCAATTCATCTCAAGAAAATTTTGCATGTCCCTAGTGCTACTAAAAGTCTCCTCTCTGTTCATAGAATTGCCCTTGATAATCATGTTTTCCTTGAATTTCATCCTTATTTCTTTCTGATCAAGGACCAGGCCACGAAGAAGGTTCTCTATCGAGGTAGATGTGTTCGAGGGCTTTACCCGTTGATTCTGGAGCTTAGGAGACTCAATAAACAAGCCAATGGTGTTGTCAAAGTTTCGTCAACATGGTGGCACGATCGATTAGGGCATGCTGCTTTTTCTTTAGTTGAAAGATTGCTTAGGAAAAATAAACTCCCTTTTGTTGGTGAGCAAATGTCGAAACTATTTGTGATTCTTGTCAATGTGCTAAAAGTCATCAATTGCCGTATCCAGTATCTACTAGTGTCTCTACCAAACCACTTCAATTGATCTTTTTTGATGTGTGGGGTCCTTCTCCCACCTCTGTTGGTAGACATGAGTATTATATAAGCTTTATAGATGACTATAGCAAGTTTGTGTGGATTTATCTTCTCAAAAAGAGATCTGATGTCTTTCAAGTTTTTCAAAACTTTCAAGCCTTGGTTGAATGAAAATTTGATAGCAAAATTATTGCAGTCCAATCGGACTGGGGGGGAGTATGAAAAACTCAACTCCTTCTTCCAAACACTTGTCATATCACACCACGTCTCATGTCCTCATGCCCATCAACAGAACGGCTCCGCTGAACGGAAGCACAGACACATAGTTGAGGTCGGGCTAGCTCTCCTGGCAGGAGCCTCCATGCCCCTCAAGTTTTGGGATGAGACCTTCCTTACTGCTGTTCACATCATTAATATGCTTCCTAGTCGAGTCATCAATAATCAAACTCCAGTAGAACGACTTCTTCACATAAAACCAGACTATAAATCTCTTCCCGTGTTTGGGTGTGCTTGTTGGCCCAATCTTCGCCCATACAACAAAAGAAAACTCATGCTTCGCTCAAAACAATGTGCTTTTCTAGGGTATAGCCCTCAACACAAAGGTGTCAAGTGCTTAGATATTTCTACTGGCCATGTCTATATATCTCGTGATGTCATTTTTGACGAAACAAAATTTCCTTTCGCCACCCTACACCCAAACGCCGGTGCTCGCCTCCGAGAAGAAATTCTCCTCTTACCTACTCATCTTACCACCATTGATCAAGGGGGTCCGAATTCTGATGATCAAATGCTGACTAATCCTGCTACTAATGGTGTGCATGAGTTTTCTGATGATGTTCCAGGAGATAACAGCGAAAATAATGAAGAAATCAGTGAAAAAAACGCGCCGGTAGGTCCATATCGCATGTGTCCGCATCCAGGAGGCAAATCATCCTCAGGATTGGCTCCGCAGCAGCAGCTCAGTCGATCTCCCTCGGGATCGGCGCCGGCAGACGCGCCAGACGCGCAGGCGACAGCACCAGCCGACCATGCGGCTGTCTCCAGCCCAGCGCACGCCGCGCATCACGCTCCAACTGGTGGCAGCCCAAGCGCCTCTCCGCGCCAATCCCCGTCCGACACGAGGCAGCACGCGGTTCGCCAGGACGGCGCGCGCTTCCGTGACCAGCCGGTCACATACAAGCGGCGCGACCAGGTTCGCCGACCTGACACGAGGCCCGGATCTGCTGCGGGACCGGGCGCAGACTCCTGTGCACCCACACGCGCGCCGAAGACTGGCGTTCGCCTCGAGGCTGATCCACCATCATCTTCCAATGATGAGGCCCCGGGATCTTCTGCACCTACAGAACATGTTGCACCTGATCACACTGCCACAGAAGATCCGGCGGGAGCAGATTCTGCTACAGGAGCTTTTGTTTCGGGATTTTCTGTGGCCGAGGATCCTAATGTTGCACCGTCACGACGTACACGACTACAACATGGGGTAATACATCTTGTTAATTATAAACACATAACCAAATACGGTATGATTTGTTCTACAGGTGAACCCCAGACGCTCCAGGAAGCGCTTGGTGATGAAAGATGGAAAAATGCTATGAATGAAGAATACATGGCACTCCAGAAAAATAAAACTTGGCATTTGGTTCCCCCACAGTAAGGTAAAAACTTAATTGATTGCAAGTGGGTATTTAGAATAAAGAGGAAATCTGTTGGAACTATTGATCGCTACAAAGTTAGGCTCGCTGCAAAGGGTTTTAAACAACGGTATGTCATAGATTACGAGGACACATTTAGTCCAGTTGTTAAAGCTGCCACTATCCATCTTGTTTTGTCTATTGCCGTTTCCAGAGGATGGAATCTCAGGCAACTTGATGTTCAGAACGCGTTTCTTCATGGTGTTCTGGAAGAGGAGGTATATATGAAACAACCTCCTGGGTTTATAAGTAAAAGTGCACCCTCTCATGTCTGCAAGTTGGAAAAGCACTTTATGGTTTGAAACAGGCACCAAGAGCATGGTACTCCCGTCTCTGTCACGAAATGCAAACACTTGGTTTTGTCCCTTCAAAGTCTGACACCTCTCTGTTCATCTACAACAAGTTCAATACATGCATGTTTGTCTTGATATATGTTGATGATATTATTGTGGCAAGCTCATCTGATGAAGCTATCACAGGGTTGTAAAAAGATTTGAGTGCAGACTTTGCCTTGAAGGATCTTGGAGACTTGCATTACTTTCTTGGGATTGAAGTAAAGAGGCACAAGGATGGACTTCATCTCTCCCAAGAAAAGTATGCAGTTGACTTGGTAAGAAAAGCTGGTCTACAGGGTTGTAAACCTATACCTACTCAAAGTATGCAGTTGACTTGGTAAGAAAAGCTGGTCTACAGGGTTGTAAACCTATACCTACTCCACTGTCCAGTTCAGAAAAGTTATCTCTCACACAAGGAACTCTCTTGACTTAAGAGGATAGCACAAAATACAGAAGCTTGGTAGGAGCTCTTCAATATTTTACTCTTACTAGGCTTGATATTTTTTTTGCTGTCAACAAAGTATGTCAGTTCCTTGATACACCTACAATTGTTCATTTGACTGCTGCCAAACGGATAGTTAGATATGTCAAAAACACATTAAGCATGGGTCTCAATTTTAGCAAGTCATCCTCTACACTTGTCAGTGCATTCTCTGATTCTGATTGGGCAGGCTGTCTTGATGATATACGCTCTACTGGTGGTTTTGCTATTTTCTTTGGACCCAACTTGATTTCATGGTGTGCTCGCAAGCAAGTTACAGTCTCCAGATCTAGTACAGAGGCAGAATATAAAGCATTGGCAAATGCCACGGCTGAAATCATATGGGTTCAATCCATGCTCAAGGAACATGGTATAAAAAGTAAACAAGCTCCATGTTTGTGGTGTGATAACCTTGGTGCTACCTATCTCTCAGCTAATCCAGTGTTTCATGCCAGGACCAAACACATTGAGATAGACTTTCATTTTGTTAGAGAGAGGGTGGTGATGAAGCTATGTACCAGGGGTAAGAGCACGGACCCGTCCCAAAGAGTCCTACCCAAGGACATCCCTAGAAGAAACCACCCATCAATCGACTTGAAGGTACTTCACTCGACGGGTTCAAGACACTCAACCAAGAAGCTACCACTCGACCATGAAGCTATTCACTCGACTGCCAGGAGATCTACAGTCACTCCGTAGGCAAACGGTCAGCTGTTAAGTAGTCTTCATGGTCATTACAGCACTTTATTAGAGGCGTTACCAGTAACGTCCCATCTTAAATGTACTTTAAAACCCTGCATTACTGAGGGCAGGAGGGGGTCAGCGAACTCTATATAAGCCACCCCCCTCCTTAGTAGAAAGGGTTGGCACCCCTGTAATTTATACACGCATAATCCAGTCGACCGCCTCTGGGCTCCGAGACGTAGGGCTATTACTTCCTCCGAGAAGGGCCTGAACTCGTAAACCTCGCGTGTAACAACTTCCCAATAGCTAGGATCTAGCCTCTCCATACTCACCCCCCTACATCACTGTCAGAGTTAGAACCACGACAGTTGGCGCCCACCGTGGGGCAGGAATCTTAGCGCTTAGTTGGAGAAGTTGTGATTTTTCTCGATCCCTTTGATCATGTTTTCTTGCGGAGTTTTGGTGGAGGACCGCGAGATCCGTCTCGGCACGCTCACCTTCATCGTCGACGACTCCGCCTGGCTTCAGGAGGCACCGCTCGACATCGACGCGCTCCCCGCCCGCGGTGCGACACATTTCCGCGCATGCGTTCGTGGCGTCCTCTTGCGGCAACCGTCGACCCAATATGGGTCGGCCCCCGTATCGTCTCCCCGCCCTGTCTCCCACCAGCGCAAGCGCTCCGGTCGGTCAAGACTTCAGCGGTGGGTGAGGCACGCCGTGGCCCGCCAATCGGCAGCCCCGCAAGTCGCGGCCATCGAGCCCGTCGAATCCCTCTACGGCCTGTTCGATCTGTTGACTGGCTCCGTGGAGACCGCATCCGAGTGCGACAGCAGCGATCCAGCAGCTGAGGTTCTGGCGGTCGACGGAACGCACAGTCCCCCTGGTTTCCCTCGCACTGATGGAGGTGCGGGTGGGGGCGATCCGTCGCATCCTCACGACGAGTATCTCCCCGAACCTCTCACATCGTTGCAGCGAGAGGAGCTTCGCCGCTGGAACATGACGCGCTCCGCACTCCTATCGTCGGAGAGACCCCCGAGGCCCGGGCCTTGGAGGACGTGCGTTTGGCCAACTTGGCCGAGCGCACTCGACTGGAGAATCTCCAGCGAGCACTTGACGAGCAAGCGCGTCAGCGGGCTCCCGAGTCTAGGCGACGCCAGCTCTTCCCGCCGACGCAGGTATATCGAACCCCAGTTCAGAATCTGGCCGCCGCGGCCCGTATAGCAGAATCGATTCAGCCCTCCCAGTCGGAGGCTGGCAGGGGCTTGTTACAGATCAGAGCATTGCTTCGGGCGGCGGGAGACCAGAATTCCGCTGTCTCTCAGTCGCGGAATAGGATCCACAGTCGGTCTGTCGCAACCGATACAGTCGAGTCAACTCACAGCCCGAGATCGCCCCCGAGGCATGACGGACGTGGTGGCCAGCATGATCAGTACAAGAGGAATGAGCAGTATGATCACCGATTGGACCGTGATGATCGACGTCGAGTGCCAACCCCTCCCCCGAGGAGTGGGTCATATGCGCCTCGACGGCAAGATGACAGACGCCCTCATAGTGTTGGGCAGAGGATTCAAGTCGACCCCAGAGACCCAGGCTTTGATGCGAGATCCATCCTCGTTCAAGGTTTGGTTGACAGGAACAGAGCTCATCGAGAAGGCCACAACAGAGATGCGCCTGCTAGCAGCAGAGTACGTGCTTCAGGGCTAGAGTGTTTCAGTCGAGCCATCAGAGCCGCAGTGATACCACCCAATTTCAGGTTGGCGACTGGAATCGGCAAGTTCACCGGTGAATCTAAGCCTGACACCTGGCTCGAAGATTACCGAGTGGCTGTACAGATTGGCGGTGGCAATGACGAGGTGGCCATGAAGCATTTGCCTCTCATGTTAGAGGGCTCGGCCAGAGCATGGCTAAATCAGTTGGCACCCAGCAGCATTTACACTTGGGAGGACCTCTCCTGAGTGTTTATCACAACCTTTGAAGGAACATGCAAACGACCTGCAGGGCTTACAGAGTTACGGTCTTGTGTGCAGAAACCGAATGAAACTCTGAGGGAATACATCCAGAGGTGGATCATGCTGCATCACTCAGTTGAGAACGTGCCGGACCATCAAGCAGTTTGTGCCTTCAAGGAAGGTGTTAAATACAGAGAGTTGAATCTGAAGTTTGGTCGAACTGGAGAGATGTCTGTGAATCGGATGATGGAGATTGCCACCAAGTATGCTAACGGAGAAGACGAAGATCGACTCCGGAGTGGCAAGCAGAAAGCAGTCGCCCAGGAAACTGGAGGCAATTCCAGTCGGAAGCAGAAGCGGAAGGCCGAACCAGCCGCTCCTGGGGAGGCCCTGGCCGTAGCCCAGGGAAACTTCAAGGGAAAACCCAAGGGCACCTGGAAGCCCAAAAAAGTCAAGGATCAAGACGGAAATGATGTTTTGGATCTGCCATGTCACATCCACACCAAGAAGGATGAAGAGGGTAATTTTATTTACCCAAAGCATACCACTCGACAGTGCCGACTCCTGATCCAGCAGTTCCAAGGAAAGCAGTCCAAGGATAAGGGAAAAAAGTCGGACAGGGTCGAGGACAAGGAAGACAGCGACGATGGATACCCCCAAGTCAATTCCACCCTGATGATTTTTGCCGATGTCGAGAGAAAAAGTCGACTGAAAGTCATTAACCGAGAGGTGAACATGGTTGCCCCGGCAACACCCAGTTACCTGAAGTGGTCACAGACTGCCATCACATTCGACCAGTCTGATCACCCGACGCACATTGCCACCCCTGGGAGGCAAGCTTTGGTGGTCGACCCAATTGTTGAAGGCACTCGACTGACTAAAGTCCTGATGGATGGAGGCAGTGGCCTGAACATACTGTATGCTGAAACATTGAAAGGAATGGGCATTCCGATGTCCAGACTCAGCACCAGTAGCATGAGTTTCCATGGAGTCATTCCTGGGAAGAAAGCCCAATCACTCGGCCAGATCGCTCTTGATGTGGTTTTCGGTGATTCAAAGAATTACCGCAAGGAAAAGTTGACATTCGAAGTCGTGGACTTCCAAAGTGCTTATCACGCCATTTTGGGCAGGCCAGCTTACGCACGCTTCATGGCCCGGCCATGTTACGTGTACCACAAACTGAAGATGCCTGGCCCCAAAGGTGTGATCACTGTCACAGGAAATCGGAAGAAGGCGGAAGAGTGCTTTCAGAAGGGCTCAAAGATTGCAGATGCTCAGATGGCAGTGGTCGAGCTGCAAGAGTACCAAAAGATGGCCGACCCAAGCGATTTGCTACGAGCCAAGAAGCCTGCTTCAGAATCAGCTTTTCAGTCGTCCGGTGAAACAAAAACAGTCGACGTTCACCCGACCGACCCCGATGCTGCCCCGACTCACATCTCAACGACGCTTGACTCCAAATAGGAGGAAGCGCTCATCCAGCTCCTCCGTGAGAACTGGGACATCTTCGCATGGAAACCCTTCGACATGCCTGGAGTTCCCAGGGGGCTGGCTGAGCACCGTCTATGGGTCGACCCAAAATTCAAGCCTGTGAAGGAACATCTTCGACGGTCCGCCGTCCAGAAGAAGCAAGCCATTGGCGAGGAGGTGGCTCGGCTTTTAGCAGCAGAGTTCATCCGAGAAATTTACCATTCCGAGTGGCTCGCCAATGTCGTCATGGTCCCCAAAAAGGACAAGTCTCTTCGCATGTGCATTGATTTCAAACATATCAATCGGGCCTGCCCAAAGGATCATTTTCCTCTCCCTCGCATCGACCAAATAGTCGACTCAACTGCGGGGTGCGAGAGGTTGTCTTTTCTAGATGCTTATTCCGGATACCATCAGATCCGTCTGTATGGACCCGAGAAATCAAAACAACTTTCATCACCCCATTCGGATGCTTCTGTTATGTCACTATGCCGTTCGGCCTCAAGAACGCCGGAGCCACGTTCATGAGAATGATTCAGAAGTGTTACTCACTCAAATCAGTCGGAATGTGGAGGCATACATGGATGATATTGTGGTCAAGTCACGCAAAGGTTCCGACCTGCGAGCTGACCTTGCCGAAACCTTTGCCAACCTCAGGAGGTATGATATCAAGCTCAATCCATCAAAGTGCACATTCGGAGTTCCAGGCGGAAAGTTACTCGGTTTTCTCGTTTCCGAACGAGGGATCGACGCCAATCCTGAGAAAATTGGCACCATACTCCGGATGAAGCGTCCTGTACGCGTGCACGATGTCCAAAAGCTTACAGGCTGCTTGGCCGCTTTAAGTCGATTCATTTCTCGTCTCGGTGAAAAGGCGTTGCCTCTCTACCGACTGATGAAGAAGTCTGACAAGTTCGAGTGGACTCCAGAAGCTGACGCAGCGTTTGCAGAACTCAAAGCTCTGCTCTCCACCCAGCCGGTGCTTGCCGCCCCAATCAGCAAAGAGCCTCTGCTGCTGTACATTGCGGCCACGGGACAAGTTGTCAGTACAGTACTCACGGTCGAGTGGGAAGAAGAAGGAAAGGCCTTCAGAGTTCAGCGCCCAGTCTATTATCTGTCTGAAGTTTTGACCCCTTCAAAACAAAGATACCCTCACTATCAGAAGCTCGTATATGGGATTTACATGACCACGAAAAAGGTTGCACACTACTTCTCTGACCATTCCATTACAGTCGTCAGCGACGCCCCACTGTCAGAGATTCTGCATAACAGAGATGCAACTGGTCGAGTGGCCAAGTGGGCGATTGAACTCCTTCCCTTAGATATCAAGTTTGAAGCAAAGAAGGCTATCAAGTCCCAAGCAATCGCAGATTTCATCGCCGAGTGGATTGAACATCAACTTCCGACTCAAGTTCACTCGGAGCACTGGACCATGTTTTTTGACGGATCTAAGATGCTGAATGGTTCCGGTGCTGGGGTAGTTCTAGTCTCCCCCCGAGGAGATAAGCTCAGATATGTTCTCCAGATTCACTTCGATTCCTCCAACAATGAAGCAGAGTATGAAGCACTTTTGTATGGGTTGCGCATGGCCATTTCACTCGGCGTCCGTCGCCTCATGGTCTATGGCGACTCAGATTTGGTGGTTAATCAGGTGATGAAGGAGTGGGACGTCAGAAGTCCAGCTATGACTGGTTATTGCAATGCAGTGAGAAAGCTAGAAAAGAAATTCGAGGGGTTAGAGCTTCATCACATCCCCCGACTGAAAAATCAAGCAGCCGATGATCTAGCAAAGATAGGCTCCAAGAGAGAAGCCATTCCCAGCAATGTGTTTTTGGAGCACATCCGCTCGCCGTCAGTCCAGGAGAATCCTTTCACAGAAGAAGCCCCACAACCAAAAAGTGCCACAGATCCGACTAAAGTCGAAGTTCCCGCTGTGGTCGACCTGATCATGGAAGTCTTGGCCATCACTCCCGATTGGACGATACCATACATCGCGTATATCCTAAGGAAAGAGCTCCCAGAGGACGAGGAAGAGGCTCGACAGATCGTCCGCCGATCCAAGGCCTTCACAGTCATAAAGGGGCAGTTGTACAGAGAAAGCGCGACTGGAATCGGTCAGAAGTGCATAACTCCGGAAGAAGGTCAGATGATCCTTGATGGGATCCATTCAGGGACCTGCGGTCACCATGCGTCCTCCCGAACCATTGTGGCCAAAGCATACCGGGCGGGATTTTACTGGCCAAGAGCAAATGAGATGGCAAAGGAGATAGTTGACAAGTGTGAGGGGTGTCAGTTCTAATCCAACATGTCCCACAAGCCCGCATCAGCCCTGAAGACCATTCCACTCGTCTGGCCCTTCGCTGTCTGGGGACTGGACATGGTCGGTCCTCTGAGAACAGGCAGGAGCGGTTTCACCCATGTGCTTGTGGCAGTCGACAAGTTTACCAAGTGGATTGAAGCTAAACCCATCAAGAACCTCGATGCTGGCACTGCTATTAGTTTCGTCAGAGGACTAACATTCAGATATGGAGTCCCTCACAGCATCATCACTGACAATGGGTCAAACTTCGATTCAGACATGTTCAGAGCCTTTTGCGCCTCTCAAGGCACTCGTGTCGACTATGCGTCAGTCGCCCATCCCCAGTCGAATGGACAAGCTGAAAGAGCAAATGGTCTGATCCTCAAAGGACTAAAGCCTCGGCTAATGCGTGATCTCAAACACGCAGTAGGTGCCTGGGTCGACGAACTTCCGTCAGTTCTGTGGGGATTAAGGACCACCCCTAACCGGTCGACTGGAAGAACCCCATTCTTTCTTGTTTATGGAGCCGAAGCCGTTTTGCCAAGTGATCTCCTTCACAACGCTCCCCGAGTCGAGCTTTACACCGAAGATGAAGCAGAACAGGCTCGGCAAGATGCAGTAGACCTCCTGGAAGAAGAAAGAGAGATGGCCATGATCAGATCAACCATTTATTAGCAAGACTTGCGTCGATTCCATGCCCGGCATGTGAAGAGTCGAGCCTTCCAAGAAGGGGATTTGGTCCTCCGAGTGGATCAACAGAAACCACACAAGCTTGCTCCTACTTGGGAAGGCCCCTTCATCATCACCAGAGTCCTCCACAATGGAGCGTATCACCTCTTCAATGTTGATCGCCAGATCGACGAGCCTCGAGCTTGGAATGCAGAACTACTCCGCCCCTTTTACACTTGAGCTCAATCTTGGACGAGATGTAATAAGAAAAATTCCCGCAGTTCGTTTTTATCAAAGGTAAGAGTGTTCCATTAATTGTTGTCACTTTTGTTTACATACGAAACCCCCCAGTGGGTGACTTAGCTGCGAATCCGTCTCGCCTAAGTTTCAAAAATCCTACCGAGTGGAGAGCGATCCTCCCACTCGGGGGCTTAGCTGCAGTCCAGCACTCGCCTAAGTTCTCCTACGAAGAGACTTAGCTGCAGTCAGCACTCGCCTAAGTTTAAAAAATCCTACCGAGTGGAGAGCAAACCTCCCACTCGGGGGCTTAGCTGCAGTCCAGCACTCGCCTAAGTTCTCCTACGAAGAGACTTAGCTGCAGTCAGCACTCGCCTAAGTTTGAAAAATCCTACCGAGTGGAGAGCAAACCTCCCACTCGGGGGCTTAGCTGCAGTCCAGCACTCGCCTAAGTTCTCCTACGAAGAGACTTAGCTGCAGTCAGCACTCGCCTAAGTTTGAAAAATCCTACCGAGTGGAGAGCAAACCTCCCACTCGGGGGCTTAGCTGCAGTCCAGCACTCGCCTAAGTTCTCCTACGAAGAGACTTAGCTGCAGTCAGCACTCGCCTAAGTTTGAAAAATCCTACCGAGTGGAGAGCAAACCTCCCACTCGGGGGCTTAGCTGCAGTCCAGCACTCGCCTAAGTTCTCCTACGAAGAGACTTAGCTGCAGTCAGCACTCGCCTAAGTTTGAAAAATCCTACCGAGTGGAGAGCAAACCTCCCACTCGGGGGGCTTAGCTGCAGTCCAGCACTCGCCTAAGCTCTCCTATGAAGAGACTTAGCTGCAGTCAGCACTCGCCTAAAGTTTGAAATCCTACCGAGCGAAAGCAAACCTCCCGCTCGGAGACTTAGCTGCAGCCCAAGGACGACGAGGGGCAGGTCGACTGCCACCTTCTCCTTCGGAGCTACACCACAGACACAAAGTTACTTCGAGTGAAGATCAAATCCCACTCGACAGGTCACCCACAAAGAGATCCAACGACAAATCAATTACGGATAGAGCCTAAAAGGTCCTAGAAACCTCAGGTCAAAGTACTCGAGCTCCCGGCTCGGCAGAGTTTAAACTGTTACACTTCCACTCGGCATTCCGAGGCAAATTTAAGGCAGAGTTTAACGGTTTACAAAATACACCCGGCATTCCGAGGCAAGTTTTTTCATTCCTCAGGAGGAGGAGGACTGGCAGGGGCCACGAACTCATCCAAGTCGATCCCATCCGCGATGCGGGTAGCAGCAGCAATAAATGTCTCCATGAAGTCCTGGAAGTTGTGCTTCCTCGTGTTGGCGACTTGGATGGCGGCCAGCTTCTCCTCCCGCACCTCCTTACAATGGATGCGGACCAGGGACAAAGCCACGTCAGCGCCACACCGAGCTGAAGACTTCTTCCACTCCTGCACTCGGTCGGAGATTCCATTGAGTCGAGTCATCAGAGACTCGAGATCGTTCTGGAGCGTAGATTCCGGCCAAAGTGTCGAGTCGATCCGCGTCATGGCAACCTTCAGTCGAGCTAAGTAATCCACGACGCCATCAACACGAGACTCCAGACGGAGCACGTTCATTGCGGCCTCGTCCTTCACAAGAGAGTTAACAAGGTCCAAGCTCGGCTCCACTCGACTGGTCTCCTCTTCAAAATTCTGGCAAAGCTCTGCATACAAGATTCAAGGATAAGACAATTTTCACAGAATGAGTCGACTCAAAAACCAGTCGGAACTGAATGCGCACCTTCAAGCTTAAGGTACAACTTCTTGGCGAGGCTCCCCAAGTAGCTCTCCAGGTCGTTTCTCCCGCGAGCGAGGCCTTCCAGCTTCTCGCTCAGGGTGAGGTGCTCCTTCTTCCAACGCGAACACTCCCTATTGGCTTCCTTCAGAGCGGTCTTCAACTTGGTGTTCTCCCCTTCTAATTGGTCGACCGAAGCCAGCTTTTGCGCGGCCAGAGCGGTCTTATCATCAGCCTCCTTACGGGCAGCAGCCAAGTCCTGATCCTTCTTCGCCAGAGCTTCTTTCAGTTTTTCTGCAAAAAATGACGATTGAGTCGGAGCAAGCGAAAAGATACTCAAGCCTAAAAACCAACCAGTCGACAAAAGTGTCTTACCTGCAGCGCCGTCTCTGACATTCTGCAGCTCTGTCCTGGCCAGCTCCAGATCAAGGTTCATTTGAATTTGCTGCTTCTCCAAGTCAGCCAAGCGGGTTCCAAGATCACAAGATTTCTGAAGTCAAAGAGGAGGAGTTACAATTTCAGTAAAAAGGAAAAAGCAACAAAGACAGTAAATACTAAGACTATGGTCGACTGCCAGCAGTCCACCATAGTCTCGGGGACTACACCCAGTGGGTGCACTTAGCGTGCCCCCACCGGTTCCTATCCCACTCGACCGTTCCGTGAAGTCGAGTCCAAGACAAGCTGCTTCCGAACAGTTAAGAGACAATAACAGAGTTTCTAAGACTACAGCCGAAGCAAAACATTCGACAGTAGCCTCGGGGGCTACACCCAGTGGGTGCACTCAGCGTGCCCCCACAGTAAAAAACAAAAGAAGAAGAGAAAAGACGTCGACTGCCCGCAGTCGACGAGACAGAGCGAAGAAACTCAACTACGACTCAATTTAAAAAGACTACAGTCGACTGCCAGCAGTCGACCGTAGTCTCGGGGACTACACCCAGTGGGTGCACTTAGCGTGCCCCCACTCATCCAAGAATTGGCAAAACACCCACTGGGTGTACAAACTTAAAGACCTTCGGAAAAGAGATTCTTCAAAGAACATACCAAAACAGACCAAGTGTTGAAGTCGACTGACCTGGACATTGCTCTGAAGAGCCGAGCTTGCGTCGTAAGCCGCCTGGCAAGCCTCCCGAGCCACTTTTACCTGCTCCATCATGACTCCAGCCTGGCGTACAGCCTCCTTCGCAGCAGCCGCTTGGTCCTCAGGGACGGGGTACGCAGCAAAAAGCGAAGACGGATCTGCAGCCGACGCTGAAGGCTGCACACTCGTCAAAGGAACAGCGAAAGTCACGGAAGCCCGAGTGGGTTCGCCATCATCCCGAACCGCAGCCTCAGGCGCGGGAGTGGATTGCGGAGCCTTGCCAGCCAACACCTTCTTCTTCCTCTTCACCCTCAGTGGTGTGTTGTCGTCGTCGTCCGGGAGATCGATAACATGAGGAGGAGCTGCAAGGAAAACATTCAATCGACTAACACCTTCTTCAGTCGACTCGTAAGCAGGTCGGCAGTGATCGTACCAGGGTTGGAGGTGACAGCGTCCTCCATCTCTTGGTCGTCGTTCCTGGCGGAGACCTTAGAAGTTGCACCACTGCAAATCTCGAAAGTTGGTCAGTTGGCCCAGTGAATCGACCAAGGATCCGTCCACAGTCGACAAAGGAAAGCAAGTATTGTTGTTACCCCGAAATGGTGGGAACAGCTATCTTCATTTTGGGCAAGGCCTTGGGCGGCTTAGATGGCGCCGTTCGTGGGTGCTTGGGAGCCTTCTCGGTCGGCGGAGGAGAAGAAGTCCGAGGGCGTTTTGACGACTGCCCAACGGGAGCGGCCGCCTTGCCGCGTTCCTGCGCTGGATCGTGGGCGAGCTTGGACCGTCCCTCCGGGCGGGAGGGCTCAGCCTCCTCCTCCTCACTGGAGAAGATGTCGTCGCCCTCCTCTCCCTCGCCGTCGGACTCCCACTCGACCTGGTCGTCCCCGCTCTCGCCTCCGCTCCCCTCACCTTCCTCGGTCGACCCTTGTGCCCCGCTGGGCGTCGAGTACATCTCAGTGGTAGCCTGGAGGACAACGGACAGGACGAAAGTCAGTCGACTTATACAAAGAAGACTAACACAGAAGGCCAGATATCCGACACAAAGACATACCTGATCCACTTCATATGAGTTGTCGAGTGGAATCACCCTTCTGGCTCCTCGGGGGTTGTCTTTGTTCCCCGTGATACTTGACAGCCACCCCGCCAGCATCTCATCGGTGACCTCCTCCGGGTGGATCCGAGTGGTGTCGTCAAGGCCAGAATACAGCCACATCGGGTGGTCTCGCGCCTGGAGCGGTTGAATGCGCCTCTGGAGGAAGACCTCTAACAGGTCCATCCCAGTCACCCCCTCACGGACAAGCTCAACCACTCGACCCGCCAACACCTTGACCTGGGCCCTTTCCTCCGGCGTGACTTTCAGAGAGACAGGCTTCTCGGCTCGGTCGAGGGAAAAAGGAGGAAGACCAGTCGACTGTCCGGGGGTCGCCTGGTCCTGGCAGTAGAACCAGGTCGACTGCCAGCCGCGGACCGACTCCGGGAAGGTGATAGAGGGAAAACAACTCTTCCCCCTCGTCTGGATCGCCAGGCCCCCGCACAGCTGGATCACTTGCGTCTTTTCATCACTCGACTTGGCCTTTTTAACCGACTGAGAGCGGCAAGTGAAAATATGCTTGAAAAGCCCCCAGTGCGGACGGCAACCTAGGAAGGCCTCGCACATGGAAATGAACGCGGCAAGATAGACTATGGAGTTGGGGGTAAAGTGATGGAGCTGCGCTCCGAAGAAATTCAAGAAACTCCGGAAGAAAGGATGGGGCGGCAGAGAAAACCCTCGGTCAATGTGGGTGGCTAGGAGCACGCACTCACCGTCACGGGGTTGAGGTTCGATCTCTCCCTCCGGAAGACGCGCAGCTTCGTGGGGAATGCCCCCCCCCCTCGACCATGTCGTCAAGATCGTCTTGCCGGAGCACTGAGGGCATCCAGTCGCCCTGGATCCAACCTTTGGGCAGAGCGGTCCTGGAGGAGGATCCGCCCCGAGCAGATCTCTTCCCTTTCCCCGCCGCCGCCGCCTTCTTCGCGCGCTCCAAAGCGGTGGTCTTGCCCTTCACCATCGTCGCCGGAGAGATCTCGCACGGGCTCGCGGCGCTAGGGTGAGAGCGGAGGTAGCAGAGAGACTGGCAAAGGGAGAGAGGAAGAAGGAAGGAGAAGAGAGCGCACGGCTTGGAAACCCCGAGCCGGCAACTTATAAGGGGCCGCTCCCGAGTGGCTGACCGGTAGGCCCAGGCCATCCAGTCAAATCCCGCAATAGACGCGCGCGCAGTACGTGGCGAAAAAGGCGACGCGGAGATCGAGGAACTTCCGCTTTATCGCTTCCGATTACTGCGGCTGCTCCCGTCCCGCGCGCTTCCCAAAATCCAAATCCCGCGACATCCGCGGGCCGCAGAACGACTTGCTAAAAAAACAGAAGACCCCGATCGCGTCGGCACTCGGTATGGCACGAGCAAAGAAATTCACTCGACGGAAGGCCTGGAATGGATCAAGGCGACTGAAAAAGGTTGGCAACGTCATCCGTGACAATTGTCCCGAAACGAGGCGCTCGCATAGCCCGAAGAACCAGTCGGAAAGATCTCCAACTCTTTCCCCACTCTAACCTCGATCCATTCGGGGGATAATGATGAAGCTATGTACCCGGGGTAGGAGCACGGACCCGTCCCAAAGAGTCCTACCCAAGGACATCCCTAGAAGAAACCACCCATCAATCGACTTGAAGGTACTTCACTCGACGGGTTCAAGACACTCGACCAAGAAGCTACCACTCGACCATGAAGCTATTCACTCGACTGCCAGGAGATCTACAGTCACTCCGTAGGCAAACGGTCAGCTGTTAAGTAGTCTTCATGGTCATTACAGCACTTTATTAGAGGCGTTACCAGTAACGTCTCATCTTAAATGTACTTTAAAACCCTGCATTACTGAGGGCAGGAGGGGGTCGGCGAACTCTATATAAGCCACCCCCCTCCTCAGTAGGAAGGGTTGGCACCCCTGTAATTTATACACGCATAATCCAGTCGACCGCCTCCGGGCTCCGAGACGTAGGGCTATTACTTCCTCCGAGAAGGGCCTGAACTCGTAAACCTCGCGTGTAACAACTTCCCAATAGCTAGGATCTAGCCTCTCCATACTCACCCCCCTACATCACTGTCAGAGTTAGAACCACGACAGGTGGCTCACAAACAATTTGACATTCGTTTTGTGCATTCCAGTGATCAAATTGCAGATGGATTCACAAAAGCATTGCCGGTCAAGAGCTTTGAAAACTTCAAGTATAATCTCAACTTAATGGAGTTGTGATTAAGGGAGGGTGTTAAACACATCAATATCTACATGGCTGGCGGATATCTTCATGAGGCGCATCTGGTTAGGTAGTTAGAGTATAATGTTTATCTCTTGTAACTCTTATCTCTACCTCCTTTCTTCCTCTTCAAGAATGTAATCTCAACCGCATGTATGCGCTGTTATGGGAGGTGCGCCTCATCTATATAACACGAAGCCGTCGGCCTGAGAAGGCAAGACGTTCCGCTAGTTCGCACATAGCAACCATCAACATTTACACAAACCCGTGTATACTCTACAGTACTATGAGGTCCTATGATATTTGCGGTTGATTTCATTTCAGGTCTGTCCACTAAATATATATAAGCATGTGGATAAATGGGTGTGCCTACGTTGCGTGAGCTTCTTTTCTAACCCAAAAGATATATTTCACGAAAAAACCAAATAAATTTTGATAGATATAGCAACGGCAGATTATAACATCTGCATGTACACTAACACTCATTAACAAGTCATAAGCTATATGTATGGTGCTATATCGACTAGAACTATACTTACATCATTCTGATCACTGTAGTATTCGGCTGCAAGTCTCGCACACCTCTGAGTTTGTGTTTCGCTGCTTAAGCGTCCCCGCGCTTTCCGATCAGCGTTTGCAAATTGATCTGCAAAGTCACTGTTTTCACAGTAATGATTGAGGATTTAGTTGTGTTTCTCTTTCAGACCCCTCCGCCCCCCCTACTTCTTAATTAACTTAAATTATATGATACGGCGACGGACCTGTGGTAATTCCTGGCAGGATCTTTGAGTGCACATTGCAAAGGAAACAAGAAAAAAAAAACAGAAAATGTGAATATATAATGAGTGTACAATAAAAGAGATACATAGAAATAATACCCGTGTGAAATTAATTCCCTACCTGATGATCCTCCTCCTTGGGCTCCTGATGCCATTGCTGCAATGTTCAACCCTATGACCGTTAGCAAACACGTTAGTCATTTAGATGAAGAAATAGATTATGTTAACTATGCGTATGGAAATGCAGCGAACACTCTTTCTACATCAAATGAACAAAATCTTTGTTATACTACCAGCTGATTGAACAACATGGAAACAGATTATCCCCTTGAGCATGTAAAATGTGCTAATATATAAATAAAGAAGTCAATATGTCCTCACCCCTGAGTCGTGCTTTGGTTTTAGGTAAGAATCCTCGCACTTGTCACACTTTGCAGGACTATGCTACACCAAAGCATGTATTGCAGGAGCGCTAGGCGTTGGTTTCTTACAAATATATGGATAGTCGAGATTGGGTCATGTATATATGGGGATGGTAGTTGGCATTTTGATTGGGTACAAGTACTGAAATAACTTCGAAACAGTGGCGTCTTAGTTCCAGAGGAGACAAGTTCAATACGTACATAAGTGTTGATATGTTTGATACGAGATCTGTACCAAAAGGTACTTTATAAAGTACTACCTCCATTCCTAAATACAAGACGTTGGGGAAGTTTAAATTGAACTGCCCCAATGTCTTATATTTAGGAATGGAGACAGTAGACACGCAGTGTATGTGGTACAAGTATCGGATGTTATGCAACGGATGGTGCTAAATTTGCTTTGGGTGAGGTGTGTGCGGCATTCTCCTTATCTCATTAGCATTCATGGTTAGGAAGAACATCAGTTAGGAAATATCTTTTTTGCCCGGATTCAAGATGTGTTCTTTGTCTAGAGACAAACCAGGGAAGTTATGTAAGTTCTAAATATGGCTGCATGCATCGTCTAGATGTAGAGGTCGGGGGTACATCCTCCTTTTCGAAAAAAAAGATATTTGCACGTTAGAGAAAATGTTTACTTGATTATGTGGTAGGTATTATTTTTTACTTTTGTTGTTACTGTCAACTGGGCATTCTTTTCTTCTTGTGGAAGGTCAAATGGTAATCTAAAGCGGATGGGCTTAGGTTGTAGTCATGACATTTTACATGTGTCATTGGGTTATATAACAAGTGAAGTTACTATGTTTTGGGATGCAATGCGGCATTCCCCTTTCCTTCTTTTTTTGCGGATCCCCTTTCCTTTCTTTAAAGGAATGAATTTTTTTATATAGAAAGAATTTCATTTAGTCTGCGTTCGGATTCTCTCCGCTCCGCGGCTCCGCACCGGAGCGGAACGGCAATCCAATTATAATTTGTGGAGTTGATTAAAGGCCGCTTCGTACTCTCCGCTCCATAGAGGACTGCTGAACAGGCGCTTAGTTGTCCCATCAAGGTGATACAAACTACGGAGTTCATGCAAACAATGGTTCCTATTCTATTTACAATTTTTTGGCCAATGTGTTAGCCTCTCGTTTTTGACACCTCAGTATGTGCAGGAACTTGGCACTAAAAGCAAGATCACTTGTCTGGCCAAGGAGATAATTGATTGACTGATGGCCTTAGCTGCCATTCGACCGATGGCATTGGAATCTTCAGCATTGATTGACTGAGTAACAGCTATATCTGAGAAAGAAGAGGATGCAGTTGATGAGGAGTTGATTGAGCATGTGAGTGGCTAGGAATAGTGCATGAGCTTCTGCCTCAGAGCATCTCCAACAGGCGCGCTAAACAGGCGCCGCGCCGCAAAATTCCTCGTTTTAGCACGCGCGCAACCCGGCGGATGGCGTCAGCGGACGCGCAATAACCGTGCGCGTGGTATAAGCAGTTGGGCGCGCGCTAGGAAGCGGTACGTCGCGCGGTGTATTTGCGGCGCCCGCTTCCGCGCGCGGCACACACGACGCTCGCGCTGCGCTCTTCTTCTCCCCTTCCAAAGCCCCGCGCGCGCCGGCGCCGGCGACCCGCATCCATGGACGCACGCGCCGGCACCCCGCTCACCCCGTCCTATAGCCGCGAACCCCCCCCCCCCCCCCCCCCCCGCCCCCGCCGCCGCCGCATGGGTGGCATGGGTGGCTTGGGTGGCGGTGGCTTCGGCGCCATGGGTGGCATGGGTGGCTTGGGTGGTTTTGGAGCACCCCCGACGCTATGGCCACGATGGGAGGCATGAGTTTTGCTTCTCTCATGGGAGGCATGGGTGCACCTCCGGCCGCCATGGGCGGAATGTCTTTCGATGAGCCTCCTCGCACACATTCCCATGAAGATGCCGTTGAAGATGTTGCCAACACCGTCGGAGCTTCACGTGATGCGGTGCGCGATGAGGAGAGGGAGAAAGATTCATCTTCGGAGGCGGAAGAATCGTCTTCCGAAGATGAGGACGAGGACGAAGACGAGGACAAGGACGAGGAATGATGTGTCTTTCCTTTGTGTATTGAACTTGATTTGCATTTTGAACTTGGTTGGATGAACTTGTGAGCATGATTTTAAACTTGTGGGCATGAACTTCATCAACTTGTTTGTGTGAAATTTTTATTGTGTTGAAAATGTGCATCATTTTGTATTGAAATATGCCATATGCAATGCACTGGCGAGTCGCGCGCGCTGCATTTCGGCGCGCTGCTGGAGGGACGCGCGCACGCTGCATTTTAGCGCGGCCGCTGGAGCCAGCGCTGCGTGCCGCGCCAAACCAGCCGATGCGCGCGCGACATATGTGTTTTTTGCGCGCGGCGTGACCGGCACCTGTTGAAGATGCTCTCAGCTACAGAGAGGCAGAGACGGGAGAGGGGGTAATCAATGAATGAAGAATCGGTGACTTCTGAAAAGATAGCATGAATAAAATTAGCACAAGTGAAATTATCATGGGAGATTGGGAGCGGGTCTCAGTTCTAAAGAATTGATAAAAGTGAAACCAAATAGCTCGAGACAAAGGACAGATGAAGAATAGGTGCTCATCAGTTTCAAGTCTCCAAATCTATCAGGACTGGGATTTACTTTTTTTTTAATTCAGCAATAGACTCTAGTTGCAACGTTCAAAGATTACGTAAACATTTTTTTTTGCAGGTATTACGTAAAAATCTTAATTATGAGGAAGAACATTTTTACCGACACCTTATTAATAGCATTGAAACTAATTTGACTGAAAAGAGAATCCGTGGCGTCTCGACTCCCGCTAGTATATAGGTAGGGTTTTAGTCATTGCAAGGGCGGCGTTTGAACGAATAGTGACACTCCTTCAAGTCAGTCTTCCGGTCCATTGGGACGGATTAGACGAAGCTCGTAGGTTCCCGCCAGCTCCTTGGGGCGGCGAGGTTATTTGTTGTCAGGTTCTTCCGATTGATTCAAGGATTCAAAGGCGACCACTGCGACTCCAGGGTGCTGGTCCTTAGGGACACGTGCACAAAGACTTTTCGGCTGTGATCGACAAGGTCAGGCAGGCTCCAGTATGGGAGCGGCGATAGCAACACGTCAACGGCTCGTTCTGGCGGCGACAATGGTCGTTCGGTGGTTCCATGGATCTTGATATAATTTCTATTATATTTGAGGTGTTTTGTACTTTCAGTGAATCTTTATAACAGATCTGATCCTTTTTGTTAAAAAAAGGAACATTCCTAATGCTTAAACAAGACTATTTTTAGAACATTTTGGTGCTAATTTCGTTATTTTTTCCCAAACTTCCATGGATGTGAGGAAAGTTAGCAGAAAACTAAACAATGTTGGTTGTAAAAGAAATTCAGTTTTTTAATGAATTCGTTTTTTTTACAGTTCATGCATGAGCATAAGAAGCATTTAATCAAATCCACGCAATGGCATTCCCTCCGTCTTTTGAGTGCTCTCGGACTAGTGAAAAACAGAGCCGTGACACGAATAGTGCTGGAATGAAACAACTCGTTTTTCTTTTCCGTGAATAAAAAATGTCAGCCGAGGAGACAAAATGAATTTATGGGGTTCACACATAAAGCAAACCTTCATAGTTTTTTTTTCTTGAGAAAGCAAACCTTCATAACTATGAACATTACTCAAGCTCTAAGATATGCTTATTCTTCCATGCTAGAGTGAGTTTGGATTTCATGTCGATCATGCATATGCAAGTCAGTCACTTTTATGGAAATGCAAAGTATCCACTTGTAGTCACTTTTATGGAAAGATGAACAGAACTTGTGGTGTACTGTGTACACATATATGCATGAAGAAAATTTCCTGATAAAACATGCATGGACAAAATAAAAATAAATTAAAAATGTTTTGTTTTTCATCAAGTGAGATAACTTAGCAGAAAAAGCTAGATGCACAAATTTCTGGATACAAAAAGACCAGTCACAAACAATCATAATGTCCAAATAAGAAACAGCAAGTATCAAATCCTGCGGACCTAAAATTAATTTAACTGTCCATAAAAATAGCAATACAATTAAAACAAATACTTTAATTTGGACATGTTTCTCATAATGTACTAATGACATGCGAATGAGGTCAAACGTCTATATTTAATGAATATAGACCTACTAAACTGTCAAAATCGAAATACCCAAAACCTTTTTCGACGCCAACTTCTCCATGTGAATTTTGCATTTCCCAAATTGGTAAAAGATTATCAATGGCATACCCTGTAGAGATAACAGCATGGGTAGGAATTTGTCGACCCTTAGAACACTTAGCTTTATCAAACCGATAAACTCTTCCCGACAGGAAATCTGACACAAAATTTGAGCTGATCTGAATTACTGCCAGCAATGGTCCCCTTTCCCTAAGCTTATGAACTGCGCCTGGTGTAGTAGATTTGAACCAGCTTAGTTGCTCATAACTTCTGATCTTGTACCTAGTCCCAGTGACACAGCCCTGCAGAATGCAATTATAAGCATAGTTGGATGCATAACATAAATACCAACATAGTACTATAGTAGGCAAATGATCATGTAATTCTTATACAAAACTCCAACCAACAGAAACTGTATTCGCCGAGAACTATCAACCGTGACCAGGCATTAGACAAACTAAACCAGACGAGCATAAGATAACGTCAAGAACAATGGGCACTCAAGAACAAAAGGGCCACCTCAAACAACCTCCAGCGCATTACAGTAACCGCAACCTGTCTTTCATATCTGATCATTGAACATACTTCTATACAACATAAAGCCCACCTGTTACCTTGCCATATTTATGCTGATGTGGAAAGGACTTAATTCACATCCAATTCTCGGTCATCCTTCCCCAGCTCCCACATGACAACATTGAAGAACAAACAAGAACACCAGGAACAAAATAGTATACAAACAAATAAATCACCCCCCCCCCCCCCCGGCGTACTACAAAGTGCACACCAACCACACCCTAAAGCCAATCCAGTCTCTCTCTTCTATTCCCCCCTGCCCCCCTGAGGACCTGAGCAACTAGAATCTGGCCATCGGATTACACCAGAGCGGCTAGAATGCACAATCCCAAACCTCATCACCAGGAACCGTGACGCTCGCCTTAGCACTAGGCCTGGAGAAGACAAGCCCACTCCCACAAGTCGAGCTGCACCACTGCTAGGCAGGGTCTTTTTCCTACAAGATGGCGCCAAGTCTCGACGCTGCAAAGCACGCCTCGGCCAGATCTGGCTGCAGCACACCTGCCGGCCATCACCATCCCGTGCTCCACCGGTGTGTCATGTCCAAATGAATGTGTTTGCTATGAAAATTTGGTGGAATTTTGGTTCATGAAAGGTCAACAAAAACTTTTCAGAATTTGTACAGTACAGAAGACTTGGTTTAGATTTCAGTATATTTGGTTGTGTTCTTAACTCACAAGGCAGGGAACAGTTCGAAATATCTGAAAGTAAGGAGAATATTTGATGCTATAGTTTACGGAGCTTCAAAACAATGTGCTCATGTAGCATAGAAATTTGTGGCCATGTATCCAGTTTCTTGGCCTGATTACAAAAGCAAGTCAGGCTGGCACTTAGCAGTGCAGTTGTGTTTATACTCTTCGCATTTTTTATACCAAAGATTTATATATCTATGTGTCCTGTGTACTATGCAAACTCTATATTTTGTACAGATTACCCAGTATAATATCTTCCTCATTCAAAACTCAATCACAGCAGAGTGAGTGAGTGAGGCCAAGAACTAAAGTACAAACAATAAGGGGTCGGTGTAAGAGAATAGAGAGGAGAGAATTGACGTAATGTGGTGCATGTTGTATTGAGCCTCTCGGACGGTTTATATAGAGTACAAGGCTTGGTGGGCAAGAAGCCTTTTCTAGAGATAAGGTAGAAGATGGATTACAAATCCTATTATCCTATTATTCTACCAAATATAGAGATATGCCTACATACTCTTAACATCTCTAGAAAAAGGCTTCTTGCCCTCCAAGCCTTGTACTCTATATAAACCGCCTGAGAGGCTCAATACAACACGCACCGCATTACGTCAATTCTCTTCTCTTTATTCTCTTACATGCTATCTACCGCAAGTTCCTGACCTAGCTCCACCACAGCTTCCACCCACGCTGCCCCCAGGGAGGTTGATCTTCATGAACTCCAACGGGGGCTGCGCAACTCTGCTGATTTAAATACGAGACTCGAAAACAATAGTCCTCGCACAATCTATTCCACAAAAGGACTGTACGGACAAGAAAAAGAAATGATCACCAAACGTACTTCAGGCTTAAAAAAAATAAAAGATTGCACAAATAATAAAGCTGCACAATAGAACAATGGCACACAAACTGGGGTTCTTATAAAGTGCAATATGTACGAAAATAAAGCCTTGTCCGAAAGCCAAGCATACCACACCCCGCACCCTCCTAAGAACATAGCTAATTGCGGCAGAGAATAATTAGCAGTTTAAGAAGCCAGGAAAATATGTAGATTGCTCCATAACACATTATCCATAATCAGTCAATGGCAAAAACAGTTTAAAAATGTGATAATTTTGATTGTTGAATATAAGAGACTGTACCATTTTGTAATCATCATCTGTATAAATTCCTACACATGCCAAATTGTTAAGAATTGTAGGCAGCTCTGTGGACAGGCATCTTTGCTGAGGTCCAGATGCACATGAAATCCAGTCACTGGCCATCATCGCCAGATGATCAACAGATAATTTTACAATAATTCCTTGCATACAAAGTTTTGCCTCCATAACACCACAAATTGCATTGTATAAGCAAGTCGCTGGAGAGAAAAAAACCATTGTTAGAAACAGAAATCTGGAAACAGAACCAAAATACTAAAATATCTATCATAGTATCACACCCACCGTCTAGACCCTGATCACGTGTATCTGAAAGGATCAAACGTCGGTGATGACGCCGTCTACGGTAAGACCAAGATTTGCGGTACAATGTGAAACGACCTTCCCCACGCTTGTATACGTTCTTTACCGGCCCAGCCATCTGCAGGTTCCTTCTACAAAAGATAAGTCCATATGATATTCCAGTTTGTACTTTTCATGAGGGTTGTATAATTTTATCTAAGACAACCCTCCCAGAAATAGAACAAAACGACATCAACTAGTCATGAAATCGTGAACGACAAAAGAATCATCCAAGCAAATTAATTTTATTTATTTGAAATTTGATCAAGAGCATTCAGCCATAGTTTTTTATCTGCTGGATCAAGAGTCAGTAGACACAATATATAGATAATGGATAATTTTCTATCAGATATGATAGCTGAAAAATCTCAATCAGATTTCAAATGTACTTGCTCACATTATTGACTCTATGTATTTCAGAAATCACAAGAGTTATTACACAATCAACAAACTAGTTATGGAGCGCTGGGTACCTTTGTGCTCACCGCCCTCAGGCCGGCAAGCCTCTTCCACCGACCAAGAGGCTTCCAGTAGACCTGCCCGCTCAGCTTTCCAAGCCACTTGTTCACTTCATCCGCCGCCGCAAGTTTCCCAATGCAACTCTGAAATGAATAGCTGATCACACATTACACTCAATCTGACTATAAGAGAGAAAGAACAAAAGCAACCCAGCTCGCTCGTCTACAGCATGCTGCTCAGTACAAACTTTACACACACAAACACACACACAGAAAGAGAGAGACTACCTCGTCGCTGCACTGCAGGAGACGACGGAAAGCGTGGCAGAGAATATCGGGTTGAGCCGGAGTTTGGACGGCGGCGACTGGGTCGGAGATGGCCGGCAGTGGCTCGACTGGGAAGAAAGGCAGGGCCTGGATACTCCCTCGTCGTTGCGCTGCTGGAGATGATGGAGAATGGGGCGCAGAAGAATGGGGTCAAGCCGGATGCCTTGAGGTGCCCCTAGTTCGGAGATGGACGGCGGCAGAGAAGATGGGAGGAGGCGGCAGAGAAGATGGGGAGGAGAAGACGGAGGATAAGATGGGAGTAGGACGAGGCACACGCTGCAGACTCCTAGCCGGCGGTGGTCGCCATCGGGATGGTGGCCTGGTGGGGGATGGCGGCGGCTCCTCGGGAAAGGAAGAGGGTTCGCTGGGAGAGGAGGGTTTGTGAGCTCCTATTCTCCAAACTGCCGCACCCAGCCCATGTATGTGGGGCGGGGCGCCCTATTTTTCTCGTTTCTCTGTTTCGTTCTTTCTTGTTTCTTTCTTATTTTCTTCTAAAAAAGTTTGTTTCTTATTTCTTTTTTCTGTTTTGTTTTTTCTTCTTGAAACCAAATTCCGTATTTAATAAAAAAATCATGTTTTTTGATAAAAATATTCACAAATTTAAAATGCCAAATTTTAATAAAATATTCACGGATTTTGAAAAAAAATCATGAAATTTTTTTAAATGTTCAAAATTTTGAAAAAATGTTAGAAAATATAAATAATATTCAGTAATTTTGAAAAGTGTATGTCAATTCAAAAAACAAACCATAAATATCATAAGATGTTCGCCAATTCATAAAATAATTGCAAATTTCTACAAATGAGCATGTTTTAAATTTTGATGAAAATTTCTGTATTAGACGAACAAATTTTGAATTTTATTAACATTTTTGAATTTTATGAAAAAGTTTGAATTGGATGAACAATTTTTTAACTCAATGAACATTTTTTATTTATGACAATTTATTTTTGAATTTTTATGAAGATTTTTTAAATTTGATGAACAAAAAATATTTCCAATTTAAAAACATGGATTTTTAAAAAATCATGAAATGAAAAAGATAAAAATAAAATAAATAAAAATAAACAAATGGCGGAGTGTTCATCGTGGACCAACACCGACGACGGAGCACCTGACGGGAGAGTGCCACCTTGCCGCCTCTAAGCACCAGCTTGCAAAGCCGGTCGGACCCTCACACACACCAGTCTTGCCATGAACCGTGTTGCACCCCGTCGATCTAGACAAGTTTGTGCCGGGAGCCTTGCGGAAGCGTAGTGGAGAATCCTGATCCAATTAGGACATTAGGTGTCGGTACTATAACTAACAGACCTCGGTAGGGGGTCCCAAGCTGTGGATCTCGGATCTATGGATAATACTCTACGTCGTCCTTTGATTGTATTTACCTAGGTTCGGACCCTCTCGAAGAGGTAATACCCCACGTCCTGCTTTGACTGTATTGATGATTGTGTATCGAGTACAGGTTTGATCTACCTTCAGATCGTGAGTTGTGTTCTGACCCTAGGGCTAGATGGTTGTAATTGTGATCGTCCCCTCTACGGACTAAACCTCCTAGCTTATATAGACACTGGGTGTACCTAGGGTTACACATGGTTGGTTGTCAATCTAGGGATACACACGCCGCCGGGCCGATGCAAGTCTTGGAGTGCACGTAAGTCTTCGGTGAAGTCTGTCTTGATCATGCCGAAGTATGAGGCTTCCGGAGTCCTTCCTTAAGAGAACGATGGGCCGTAGTCTCGGCACATGGACTGTGGGCCAACTAGGTTGGTACTGTTGGGGAACGTAGTATTTCAAAAAAAAATCTTGCGATCACGCAAGATCTATCTAGGATATGCATAGCAACGAGAGGGGAGAGTGTGTCCACGTACCCTCGTAGACCGAAAGCGGAAGCATTTAGTAACGCGGTTGATGTAGTCAATCGTCTTCGCGGTCCAACCGATCCAAGTACCGAACGTACGACACCTCCGTGTTCAGCACACGTTCCGCACAATGACGTCCCTCGAGCTCTTGATCCAGTTGAGGACGAGGGAGAGTTCCGTCAGCACGACGGCGTGGCGACGGTGATGATGATGTTACCGGCGCAGGGCTTCGCCTAAGCACCACGACGATATGACCGAGGTGTGTGACTATGGAGGGGGGCACCACACACGGCTAAGAGAAGATTGGTGTCACTTTTGGGGTGCCCCCTCCCACGTATATAAAGGAGGGGGAGGCTGGCGGCCAGGGAGGAGGCGCACCAGGTGTGGGGAGTCCTACTAGGACTCCCTAGTCCTAGTAGGATTCCCTCTCCTTTTTTTCCTTTTTTGGAGTAGCTAAAGGGGGAAAGAGAGAAGGAGTAGGAGAGGGAGGGGGGCGCCTCCGCCACCCCTTGTCCAATTCGGATTGGTAAGGGGGGCGCCACCTCCTGGCCGGCCCTCTCTCTTCTCCACTAAGGCCCATGGTGGCCCATTAACCTCCGGGGGGGGGGGTTCTGGTAACCCCCGGTACTCTGAAACTCATCCGAAACGACCTGAACCATTCCGGTGTCTGAATGTAACCTTCCAATATATGAATCTTTACCTCTCGACCATTTTGAGGCTCCTCGTCATGTACGTGATCTCATCCGGGACTCCGAACAAACTTCGGTCATCAAATCACATAACTCATAATACAAATCGTCATCGAACGTTAAGCGTGCGAACCCTACGGGTTCGAGAACTATGTAGACATGACCGAGACACATCTCCGGTCAATAACCAATAGCGGAACCTGGATGTTCTTATTGGCTCCTACATATTCTACAAAGATCTTTATTGGTCAAACCGCATAACAACATACGTTGTTCCCTTTGTCATCGGTATGTTACTTGCCCGAGATTCGATCGTCGGTATCATCATACCTAGTTCAATCTCGTTACCGGCAAGTATCTTTACTCGTTCCGTAATGCAACATCCCATAACTAACTCATTATTCACATTGCTTGCAAGGCTTATAGTGATGTGCATTACTGAGAGGGCCCAGAGATGCCTCTCCGATACACGGAGTGACAAATCCTAATCTCGATCTATGCCAACTCAACAAACACCATTAGAGACACTTGTAGAGCATCTTTATAATCACCCAGTTACGTTGTGATGTTTGATAACACACAAGGTGTTCCTCCGGTATTCGGGAGTTGCACAATCTCATAGTCAGAGGAACATGTATAAGTCATGAAGAAAGCAATAGCAATAAAACTAAACGATCATTATGCTAAGCTAACATGATGTGTCCATCACATCATTCTCTAATGATGTGATCATGTTCATCAAAATGACAACACATGTCTACGGTTAGGAAACTTAACCATCTTTGATTAACGAGCTAGTCAAGTAGAGGCATACTAGGGACACTCTGTTTTTTCTTTGTATTCACACATGTACTAAGTTTCCGGTTAATACAATTCTAGCATGAATAATAAATATTTAACATGATATAAGGAAATATAAATAACAACTTTATTATTGCTGGTAGGGCATATTTCTTTCAGTCTCCCACTTGCACTAGAGTCAATAATCTAGATTACATAGTAATGATTCTAACACCCATGGAGTCTTGGTGCTGATCATGTTTTGCTCGTGAGAGAGGCTTAGTCAACGGGTCTGCAAGATTCAGATCCGTATGTATCTTGCAAATCTCTATGTCTCCCTCCTTGACTTGATCGCACATAGAATTGAAGCATCTCTTGATGTGCTTGGTTCTCTTAAGAAATCTGGATTCCTTTGCCAAGGCAATTGCACCAGTATTATCACAAAAGATTTTCATTGGACCCGATGCACTAGGTATTACACCTAGATCGGATATGAACCCCTTCATCCAGACTCCTTCATTTGCTGCTTCCGAAACAGCTGTGTACTCCGCTTCACACGTAGATCTCGCCATGATGCTTTGCTTGGAACTGCACCAACTGACAGCTCCACCATTCAATATAAATACGTATCCATTTTGTGACTTAGAGTCATCTGGATCAGCGTCAAAGCTTGCATTAACATAACCATTTACGACGAGCTCTTTGTCACCTCCATAAACGAGAAACATATCCTTAGTCCTTTTCAGGTATTTCAAGATGTTCTTGACCGTTGTCCAGTGATCCACTCCTGGATTACTTTGGTACCTGCCTGCTAAACTAATAGCAAGGCACACATCAGGTCTGGTACACAGCATTGCATACATGATAGAACCTATGGCCGAGGCATAGGGAATGACTTCCATTTTCTATCTATCTTCTGCAGTGGTCGGGCATTGAGTCTGACTCAACTTCACACCTTGTAACACAGGCAAGAACCCTTTCCTTGACTTATCCATTTTGAACTTCTTCAAAACTTTATCAAGGCATGTGCTTTGTGAAAGTCCAATTAAGCGTCTTGATCTATCTCTACAGATCTTGATGCCCAATATATAAGCAGCTTCACCGAGGTCTTTCATTGAAAAATTCTTATTCAATTATACTTTTATGTTATCCAGAAATTTTGTATTATTTCCAATCAACAATATGTAATCTACATATAATATTAGAAATGCTACAGAGCTCCCACTCACTTTCTTGTAAATACAAGCTTCTCCAAAAGTCTGTATAAAACCATATGCTTTGATCACACTATCAAAGCGTATATTCCAACTCCCAGAGGCTTGCACAAGTCCATAAATGGATCACTGGAGCTTGCACACTTTGTTAGCACCTTTTGGATCGACAAAACCTTCTGGTTGCATCATATACAACTCTTCTTTAAGATATCCATTAAGGAATGCAGTTTTGACATCCATTTTCCAAATTTCATAATCATAAAATGCGGCAATTGCTAACATGATTCGGACTGACTTAAGCATCGCTACGGGTGAGAAGGTCTCATCATAGTCAACTCCTTGAACTTGTCGAAAACCTTTCGCAACAAGTCGAACTTTATAGACAGTAACATTACCGTCAGTGTCAGTCTTCTTCTTGAAGATCCATTTGAAAGTGCTAGTGATCGACTAGAGGGGGGGGGTGAATAGGCAATTTTTATGAAAGTCTTCAAAACATGGAAGTTTCGAAGACAAACGATAGAAATGAACCTATTACCATGCAGCGGAAGGTAGACTACACTAAGCAAGCCATAGTCAAGTATTCAATGAAATGAAAGCACAAAGACTAATAGCAGCTAGGCAGTATAGATCAGGCTGGAAGATAGTATGAAGCCAATCAGAACAAGCAGTCACACAGTGAAGGCAAATAGATAATGCAAACAGGCAATGACTTCACAAGGACCAAGCTGCAAATAAAGAGATGGGAAGGATAGAACCAGTGGCTCGTTGAAGACAATGGTTTGTTGGACCAGTTCCAGTTGTTGTGACAACTGTACGTCTGGTTAGGGAGGCTGAGATTCAACTCAGAAGACCGCGTCTTCACCTTATTCCCCTTGAGCTAAGGACACCCAGTCCTCGCCCAATTACTCTGGTAAGTCTTCAAGGTAGACTTCCAAACCTTCACAAACTTCATTCACCGGCGATCCACAATGACTCTTGGATGCTCAGAACGCGACGCCTAACCGGCTGGAGGATCCACAGTCCTCAAGTGTAATAAGTCTTTAGATCACACAGACATGAATACTTCAGTGATGCCTAACACTCTTAGCTCTGGGTGTTTAGGGCTTTGTCCTCGCAAGGATTTCTCTCTCAAAGGCTTCGAGGTGGGTTGCTCTCAAATGACAAAAGCCGTGCACTAAATCTGAGAAGCCAACCAATTTATGGTGTAGGGGGTGGGCTATTTATAGCCACTAGGCAACCCGACCTAATTTGTCCGAAATGACCCTGGGTCACTAAGGAACCGACACATGTTCCAACGGTCAGATTTCAAACACACACGGCAACTTTACTTGAGCTACAAGCAAGGCTGACTTATCCAACTCTGGATAAGATTTGCTCTCAGTGTCTTCGCTCGAAGACATATGATTTTGGTTAAGCATCACTTCAGTCATTCTGACAGTTCACTTGGACCCCACTTAACAGTAAGGTGGTTCCTATGACTCAACAAAGAAGAAAAAGAACGATGAAACAACTAAGTCTTCATGCTACATAGTCTTCACGTGATGTCTTCTCTTGTCATAGTCTTCAATGTGAATGTCTTCACATACCACCTTTGACTTCAATGTCTTCATACATTTTTAGGGGTCATCTCCGGTAGGAAAACCGAATCAATGAGAGACTTCTACCTGTGTTATCCTGCAATTCTCACAAACACATTAGTCCCTCAACCAGGTTTGTCGTCAATACTCGAAAACCAACTAGGGGTGGCACTAGATGCACTTACAATCTCCCCCTTTTTGGTGATTGATGACAAACTGGTTGAAGTTTTCAACGGGGATAGAAATATGTGAAATTGTAAAGGATTTAAGTATTGTCTTCGTAAGTAGAAGAAAGGCTCCCCCTGAAGATGTGCCTATAAGTATTTTGCTTTTGAATGCAAATGCACATGGCAGGTTGTACTTGCGGAGCTCCTCTTCTACTTATGAAGGCAGTTCATCATGCATGAAATGATATAATGAAGATAATGATATGCATAATGAAAAATGGATGTCTGCAAAATGACTTCGTGCGGAATTTATCATCGCACATGCGGAATTTATCATCGCATCACATAGTGTCGAAAAAGGTAGCAGACGACCATCAAGTTTAAGTGTTACAACTCAAAACGAACCAAATGTTTCAAAAGCGAGAGTTGTAAGCACTTGGCAAAAATAGCAAAAGTAAAGCAACCGCCCATATGGATCCGCTTGAAGACTATCAACTCATATGCTTCTCCCCCTTTTGTCAGTAATGACCAAAAAGGTCTGAAGACATAGAGCTTCTACTCGTTCCCATGAGGTGCAGGCGAAGCAGCAGGGTCATCGTTGAGGTCCGGTGGTGCAGAAGAACTTGGTGCAGTGTCGAGACGCGCTGAAGGTGGAGGTGGTGAAGTGGTATCATCTTGATCATCAATAACTCTGGCATTCACCGTGGAAGCTGAGGAAGAATAGTCAGAGTCTTCAAGGGAGGGAGTCCGATGCAAGTGAGCATTCCTTGGAGGAGTGGAGTCAAACTTGAATCTTTCTGTGAAGCCATCATCTTGAAGATCTTCTTCAGCAGAGAGAAAGGTCAAACTCTTCCAAGACCTCCGACAGGTTCCATGTGTAACAAAGGCATTCTTGGTGGCAAGATTGCGAATGCGATTGACGTCCACCAAGAGGCTTTGCATCTGACGCTTAAGCCAGTCATGATGCTTATCCTGTTTCTGATGTAGCACGAGGAGAAGCTCTCGATCATTGAGAACACGAGATCGCTTCCGAGGCCTTTGGGCAATGGTGCTTCCAGTGGCGTCAGTTTGGGCGTGAGGAGCACGTGTGTTACCAGCCAAGGGATAAACACGAGAGACTGTTGGAAATATGACCTAGAGGCAATAACAAAATGGTTATTATTATACTTCTTTGTTCATGATAATTGTCTATTGTTCATGCTATAATTGTGTTATCCAGAAATCGTAATACATGTGTGAATACATAGACCACAACACGTCCCTAGTGAGCCTCTAGTTGACTAGCTCATTGATCAAAGGATAGTCATGATTTCCTGACTATGGACATTAGATGTCATTGATAACGGGATCACATCATTAGGAGAATGATGTGATGGACAAGACCCAATCCGAAGCTTAGCTCAAAGATCGTGTAGTTCGTTTGCTGTAGCTTTTCTAAATGTCAAGTATCATTTCCTTAGACCATGAGATTGTGCAACTCCCGGATACCGTAAGAGTACCTTGGGTGTGCCAAACGTCACAACGTAACTGGGTGACTATAAAGGTACATTACAGGTATCTCCGAAAGTGTCTGTTGGGTTGGCACAAATCGAGACTGGGATTTGTCACTCCGTATGACGGAGAGGTATCTCTGGGCCCACTCGGTAATGCATCATCATAATGAGCTCAATGTGATCAAGTGGTTGATCATGGGATCATGCATTACGGTACAAGTAAAGTGACTTGCCGGTAACGAGACTGAACAAAGTATTGGGATACCCACGATCGAGTCTCGGACAAGTAACGTACCGATTGACAAAGGGAATTGTATACGGATTGATTGAATCCTCGACATCGTGGTTCATCCTATGAGATCATCGTGGAGCATGTGGGAGCCAACATGGGTATCCAGATCCCGCTGTTGGTTATTGACCGGAGAGGCTTCTCGGTCATGTCTGCATGTCTCCCGAACCCGTAGGGTCTACACACTTAAGGTTCGATGACGCTAGGGTTGTAGAGATATTAGCACACGGTAACCCGAGAGTTGTTCGGAGTCCCGGATGAGATCCTGGACGTCACGAGGAGTTCCGGAATGGTCCGGAGGTAAAGATTCATATATAGGAAGTCCAGTTTCGGCCATCGGGAAGGTTTCGGGGGTCACCGGTATTGTACCGGGACCACCGGAAGGGTCCCGGGGGTCCACCGGGTGGGGCCACCTATCCCAGAGGGCCCCATGGGCTGAAGTGGGAGGGGAACCAGCCCCTAGTGGGCTGGTGCGCCCCCCTTGGGCCTCCCCTTGCGCCTAGGGTTGGAAACCCTAGGGGTGGGGGGCGCCACCCTTGCCTTTGGGGGGCAAGGCACCCCCTTTGGCCGCCGCCCCCCTAGGAGATTGGATCTCCTAGGGCCGGTGCCCCCCTAGGCACCCTATATATAGTGGGAGGGAGGGAGGACTGCGCACCCAAGCCCCTGGCCTCTCCCTCTCCCTCCCGTGACACTCCTCCGTCTCCCAGCGCTTGGCGAAGCCCTGCCGAGATCACCGTTGCTTCCACCACCACGCCGTCGTGCTGCTGGATCTTCATCAACCTCTCCTTCCCCCTTGCTGGATCAAGTTGGAGGAGACGTCTTCCAACCGTACGTGTGTTGAACGCGGAGGTGCCGTCCGTTCGGCACTAGGTCATCGGTGATTTGAATCACGTCGAGTACGACTCCATCAACCCCGTTCTCTTGAACGCTTCCGCTCGTGATCTACAAGGGTATGTAGATGCACTCCTCTCTCCCTCGTTGCTAGATGACTCCATAGATTGATCTTGGTGATGCATAGAAAATTTTAAAATTCTGCTACGTTCCCCAACAGTGGCATCATGAGCTAGGTCTATGCGTAGTTACTTTGCACGAGTAGAACACAAAGTAGTTGTGGGCGTCGATATTGTCAATTTGCTTGTCGTTACTAGTCTTATCTTGATTCGGCGGCATCTTGGGATGAAGTGACCCGGACCAACCTTACACGTACGCTTACGTGAGACCGGTTCCACCGACTGACATGCACTAGTTGCATAAGGTGGCTGGCGGGTGTCTGTCTCTTCCACTTTAGTCGGATCAGATTCGATGAACAGGGTCCTTATGAAGGGTAAATAGAAATTGGCAATTCACGTTGTGGTTTTGGCATAGGTAAGAAACGTTCTTGCTAGAAACCTATAGCAGCCACGTAAAAACTTGCAACAACAATTAGAGGACATCTAACTTGTTTTTGCAGCAAGTGTTTTGTGATGTGATATGGCCAAAGGTTGTGATGAATGATGAATGATATATGTGATGTATGAGATTGATCATGTTCTTGTAATAGGAATCACGACTTGCATGTCGATGAGTATGAAAACCGGCAGGAGCCATAGGAGTTGTCTTTATTTATTTATGACCTGCGTGTCAACATAAACGTCATGTAATTACTTTACTTTATTGCTAAAGTGTTATCTACAGTAGTAGAAGTAATAGATGACGAGACAACTTCAAGAAGACACGATGATGGAGATCATGATGATGGAGATCATGGTGTCATGCCGGTGACAACGATGATCATGGAGCCCCGAAGATGGAGATCAAAGGAGCAAATGATATTGGCCATATCATGTCACTATTTGATTGCATGTGATGTTTATCATGTTTTACATCTTATTTGCTTAGAACGACGGTAGCTTAAATAAGATGATCCCTCGTAATAATTTCAAGAAAGTGTTCCCCCTAACTGTGCACCGTTGCGAAGGTTCGTTGTTTCGAAGCACCACCTGATGATCGGGTGTGATAGATTCTAACGTTCGAATACAACGGGTGTAAGACAGATTTACACACGCAATACACTTAGGTTGACTTGACGAGCCTAGCATGTACAGACATGGCCTCGGAACACAGAAGACCGAAAGGTCGAGCATGAGTCGTATAGAAGATACGATCAACATGAAGATGTTCACCGATGTTGACTAGTCCGTCTCACGTGATGATCGGACACGGCCTAGTTAACTCGGATCATGTTATACTTAGATGACTGGAGGGACGTCTATCTGAGTGGGAGTTCATTTAATAATTGGACTAGATGAACTTAATTATCATGAACTTAGTCTAAAATCTTTACAATATGTCTTGTAGATCAAATGGCCCATGTTGTCCTCAACTTCAACGCAATCCTAGAGAAAACCAAGCTGAAAGACGATGGCAGCAACTATACGGACTGGTTCCGGAACCTGAGGATCATCCTCATAGCTGCCAAGAAAGATTATGTCCTAGAAGCACCGCTAGGTGACGCACCCGTCCCACAGAACCAAGACGCTATGAACGCTTGGCAGACATGTGCTGATGATTACTCCCTCGTTCAGTGCGGCATGCTTTACAGCTTAGAACCGGGGCTCCAAAAGCGTTTTGAGAGACACGGAGCATATGAGATGTTCGAAGAGCTGAAAAATGGTTTTTCAAGCTCATGCCCGGGTCGAGAGATATGAAGTCTCCGACAAGTTCTTCAGCTGTAAGATGGAGGAAAATAGTTCTGTCAGTGAGCACATACTCAAAATGTCTGGGTTGCATAACCGCTTGACTCAGCTGGGAGTTAATCTCCCAGATGACGCGGTCATTGACAGAATCCTTCAGTCGCTTCCACCGAGCTACAAGAGCTTTGTGATGAACTTCAATATACAGGGGATGGAAAAGACCATTCCTGAAGTATTTGCAATGCTGAAATCAGCAGAAGTAGAAGTCAAAAAGGAACATCAAGTGTTGATGGTGAATAAAACCACTAAGTTCAAGAAAGGCAAGGGTAAGAAGAACTTCAAGAAGGACGGCAAGGGAGTTGCCGCGCCCGGTAAGCAAGCTTCCGGGAAGAAGCCAAAGAATGGACCCAAGCTCGAGACTGAGTGTTTTTATTGCAAGGGAAGTGGTCACTGGAAGCGGAACTACCCCAAATACTTAGCGGATAAGAAGGCCGGCATCACGAAAGGTATATGTGATATACATGTAATTGATGTGTACCTTACCAGTACTCGTAGTAGCTCCTGGGTATTTGATACCGGTGCGGTTGCTCACATTTGTAACTCAAAGCAGGAGCTGCGGAATAAACGGAGACTGGCGAAGGACGAGGTGACGATGCGCGTCGGGAATGGTTCCAAGGTCGATGTGATCGCCGTCGGCACGCTACCTCTACATTTACCTACGGGATTAGTTTTAAACCTCAATAATTGTTATTTAGTGCCAGCTTTGAGCATGAACATTGTATCAGGATCTCGTTTAATACGAGATGGCTACTCATTTAAATCCGAGAATAATGGTTGTTCTATTTATATGAGAGATATGTTTTATGGTCATGCTCCGATGGTGAATGGTTTATTCCTAATGAATCTCGAGCGTAATGCTACACATATTCATAGTGTGAATACAAAAAGATGTAAGGTTGATAATGATACTCCCACATACTTGTGGCACTGCCACCTTGGTCACATAGGTGTCAAACGCATGAAGAAGCTCCATGCAGATGGACTTTTAGAGTCTCTTGATTACGAATCATTTGACACGTGCGAACCATGCCTCATGGGTAAAATGACCAAGACTCCGTTCTTAGGAACAATGGAGCGAGCAACCAACTTATTGGAAATCATACATACTGATGTGTGCGGTCCAATGAGTGTTGAGGCTTGCGGTGGCTATCGTTATGTTCTCACCCTCACTGATGACTTGAGTAGATATGGGTATGTCTACTTAATGAAACACAAGTCTGAGACCTTTGAAAAGTTCAAGGAATTTCAGAGTGAGGTTGAGAATCAACGTGACAGGAAAATCAAGTTCTTGCGATCAGATCGTGGGGGAGAATACTTGAGTCACGAATTTGGCACACACTTAAGAAAATGTGGAATAGTTTCACAACTGACGCCGCCTGGAACACCTCAGCATAATGGTGTGTCCGAACGTCGTAATCGCACTCTATTAGATATGGTGCGATCTATGATGTCTCTTACCGATTTACCGCTATCATTTTGGGGCTATGCTTTAGAGACTGCCGCATTCACTTTAAATAGGGCTCCGTCGAAATCCGTTGAGACGACACTTTATGAATTATGGTTTGGGAAGAAACCTAAGCTGTCATTTCTAAAAGTTTGGGGATGCGATGCTTATGTCAAGAAACTTCAACCTGAAAAGCTCGAACCCAAGTCGGAAAAATGCGTCTTCATAGGATACCCTAAAGAAACTGTTGGGTATACCTTCTACCTCAGATCCGAAGGCAAGATCTTTGTTGCCAAGAATGGGTCCTTTCTAGAGAAAGAGTTTCTCTCGAAAGAAATAAGTGGGAGGAAGGTAGAACTTGATGAAGTATTACCTCTTGAACCGGTAAGTGGCGCAGCTCAAGAAAATGTTCCTGAGGTGCCTGCACCGACTAGAGAGGAAGTTGATGATGATCATGAAACTATAGATCAAGTTGCTACTGAACTTCGTAGGTCCACAAGGACACGTTCCGCACTAGAGTGGTACGGCAACCCTGTCTTGGAAATCATGTTGTTAGACAACGGTGAACCTTCGAACTATGAAGAAGCGATGGCGGGCCCGGATTCCGACAAATGGATGGAAGCCATGAAATCCGAGATAGGATCCATGTTTGAAAACGAAGTATGGACTTTGACTGACTTGCCCGTTGATCGGCGAGCCATAGAAAATAAATGGATCTTTAAGAAGAAGATATACACGGATGGTAATGTGACCATCTATAAAGCTCGACAAGGGTTATCGACAAGTTCAAGGGGTTGACTACGATGAGACTTTCTCACCCGTAGCGAAGCTGAAGTCCGTCCGAATCATGTTAGAAATTGCCGCATTCTATGATTATGAGATATGGCAAATGGACGTCAAAACGGCATTCCTTAATGGTTTCCTTAAGGAAGAATTGTATATTATGCAGCCGGAAGGTTTTGTCGATCCTAAGAATGCTGACAAGGTGTGCAAGCTCCAACGCTCGATTTATGGGCTGGTGCAAGCATCTCGGAGTTGGAACATTCGCTTTGATGAGATGATCAAAGCATTTGGGTTTATGCAGACTTATGGAGAAGCCTGCATTGACAAGAAAGTGAGTGGGAGCTCTGTAGCATTTCTCATATTGTATGTGGATGACATACTGTTGATGGGAAATGATATAGAATTCTTGGAAAGCATAAAGGCCTACTTGAACAAGTGTTTTTCAATGAAGGACCTTGGAGAAGCTGCTTATATATTAGGCATCAAGATCTATAGAGATAGATCGAGACGCCTCATTGGTCTTTCACAGAGTACGTACCTTGACAAGATATTGAAGAAGTTCAAAATGGATCAGTCAAAGAAGGGGTTCTTGCCTGTATTGCAAGGTACGAGATTGAGCACGGCTCAATGCCCGACCACGGCAGAAGATAGAGAAAAGATGAGTGTCGTCCCCTATGCCTCGACCATAGGGTCTATCATGTATGCTATGCTGTGTACCAGACCTGATGTAAACCTTGCCGTAAGTTTGGTAGGAAGGTACCAAAGTAATCCCGGCATGGAACACTGGACATCGGTCAAGAATATCCTGAAGTACCTGAAAAGGACTAAGGAAATGTTTCTCGTTTATGGAGGTGACGAAGAGGTCGTCGTAAAGGGTTACGTCGATGCTAGCTTCGACACAGATCTGTATGACTCTAAGTCACAAACCGGATACGTGTATATTTTGAATGGTGGGACAGTAAGTTGGTGCAGTTGCAAGCAAAGCGCTGTGGCGGGATCTACATGTGAAGCGGAGTACATGGCAGCCTCGGAGGCAGCACAAGAAGCAGTCTGGGTGAAGGAGTTCATTACCGACCTAGGAGTCATACCCAATGCGTCGGGCAAGATGACTCTCTTCTGTGACAACACTGGAGCTATTGCCCTTACCAAGGAGCCCAGGTTTCACAGGAAGACCAGGCATATCAAGCGTCGCTTCAACTCCATTCGTGAAAGTGTTCAAAATGGAGACATAGAGATTTGTAAAGTACACACGGACCTGAATGTAGCAGATCCGTTGACTAAACCTCTCCCTAGAGCAAAACATGATCAACACCAGAACTGCATGGGTGTTCGATTCATCACAATGTAACTAGAATATTGACTCTAGTGCAAGTGGGAGACTGTTGGAAATATGCCCTAGAGGCAATAATAAAATGGTTATCATTATATTTCTTTATTCATGATAATTGTCTATTGTTCATGCTATAATTGTGTTATCCGGAAATCGTAATACATGTGTGAATACATAGACCACAACACGTCCCTAGTGAGCCTCTAGTTGACTAGCTCGTTGATCAAAGGATAGTCATGATTTCCTGACTATGGACATTAGATGTCATTGATAACAGGATCACATCATTAGGAGAATGATGTGATGGACAAGACCCAATCCGAAGCTTAGCTCAAAGATCGTGTAGTTCATTTGCTGTAGCTTTTCTCAATGTCAAGTATCATTTCCTTAGACCATGAGATTGTGCAACTCCCAGATACCGTAAGAGTACCTTGGGTGTGCCAAACGTCACAACGTAACTGGGTGACTATAAAGGTACATTACAGGTATCTCCGAAAGTGTCTGTTGGGTTGGCACAAATCGAGACTGGGATTTGTCACTCCGTATGACGAAGAGGTATCTCTGGGCCCACTCGGTAATGCATCATCATAATGAGCTCAATGTGATCAAGTGGTTGATCACGGGATCATGCATTACAGTACAAGTAAAGTGACTTGCCGGTAACGAGACTGAACAAAGTATTGGGATACCGACGATCGAGTCTCGGACAAGTAACGTACCTATTGACAAAGGGAATTGTATACGGATTGATTGAATCCTCGACATCGTGGTTCATCCGATGAGATCATCGTGGAGCATGTGGGAGCCAACATGGGTATCCAGATCCCACTGTTGGTTATTGACCGGAGAGGCTTCTCGGTCATGTCTGCATGTCTCCCGAACCCATAGGGTCTACACACTTAAGGTTCGATGACGCTAGGGTTGTAGAGATATTAGCACACGGTAACCCGAGAGTTGTTCGGAGTCCCGGATGAGATCCCGGATGTCACGAGGAGTTCCGGAATGGTCCGGAGGTAGAGATTCATATATAGAAAGTCCAGTTTCGGCCATCGGGAAGGTTTCGGGGGTCACCGTTATTGTACCGGGACCACCAGAAGGGTCCCGGGGTCCACCGGGTGGGGCCACCTATCCCAGAGGGCCCCATGGGCTGAAGTGGGAGGGGAACCAGCCCCTAGTGGGCTGGTACTCCCCCTTGGGCCTCCCCCTGCGCCTAGGGTTGGAAACCCTAGGGGTGGGGGCGCCACCCTCGCCTTGGGGGGCAAGGCACCCCCTTTGGCCGCCGCCCCCCCTAGGAGATTGGATCTCCTAGGGCCGGTGCCCCCCCTAGGCACCCTATATATAGTGGGGGGGGGGGAGGGAGGGCTGCGCACCCAAGCCCCTAGCCTCTCCCTCTCCCTCCCGTGACACTCCTCCGTCTCCCAGCGCTTGGCGAAGCCCTGCTGAGATCACCGTTGCTTCCACCGCCACGCCGTTGTGCTGCTGGATCTTCATCAACCTCTCCTTCCCCCTTGCTGGATCAAGTTGGAGGAGACGTCTTCCAACCGTACGTGTGTTGAACGCGGAGGTGCCGTCCGTTCGGCACTAGGTCATCGGTGATTTGAATCACGTCGAGTACGACTCCATCAACCCCGTTCTCTTGAACGCTTCTGCTCGTGATATACAAGGGTATGTAGATGCACTCCTCTCTCCCTCATTGCTAGATGACTCCATAGATTGATCTTGGTGATGTGTAGAAAATTTTAAAATTCTGCTACGTTCCCCAATAGAGACTGCCTGAACTCCTTCAATGGGCTGGGTGAAGCTTTGACGATCAACATTGTGAAGATAAATTGGATCCTTAGCAGGCTGTAGGTAAATAGCTTCAACAGACAGATCAACCTCTGGCAAGAATACAAGATGATTGCACACAGACGGCTGATAGTTGAAGGCAGAGTGAAGCTTGATAAGACACATTACCCAGGGAGCATAGAACTTCAGACCAAAAATGTCGGAGCCAGATGCACCCAACTACCTGATGAAGAAGTCTTGAGCATTGAAGCTTATTCCAGTGAAGATATAGAAAACCAAAGTCTTCATTGCTCCTTCAAGCTTCGCTATAGATGAATGTCCTTTGACAGGCCATAGAGTTTTTCTAATGATATGGTAAATGGTGCGGGGTAGATACTCGAGGTCTTCAACAAAGAATTCCGTTGGATATTCAGCGTCACGTGGCAGAGGCTTCATCATGCTTGGCATTTGGCTCATGTTGGGTTTTGGCTTCTGAAAAATGCTCTCCAAAGCATTCTGGTGTTGTTGACAACCTGGTTCATAGTATTCACCAGGAGTGGGCAGGGCTGTGAGCTCAATGATGTCTTGAGCTTTAGCTTCATGATGGACATCTCCTGTCATCCACTCAAGGATCCAAGTCTTCGGATCCCTGTTGTATCCACGAATGTGGAGGGTAGCATAGAATTGAAGCAGAAGTTCTTCATTCCAGTGTTCCTTGTCAGTCACAAAATTAAGCAGACCCGCATCACGGAAGCAGTCAAGGGCTTCTTCAAGGCATGGCAGTCCAGCAATGGCTTCACAATCAAGATGCATGTGAGGGAAGATGCGTCCCTGATTGTACAAGATGCATGAATAATAGCTTCGCTGTTGATAACTCCAGAATCGGTCCGAAGAGATTCTTGGCCTTGTGTAGGGGTTCTTGGCACTGTTGAAGAATGTGTTGTGTGCCTTGAATTGATTCAGATTAAAGGATCCTGGTGAAGTTGCAGTACCTGGAAACCGTGGTAACCTTGGCTTTGGCTTCTGGACCTGAGGCCCGTGCTCCACATGATAGGCAAACTGAGGTCCGGGAGCAGGCGGAGGAACCAAGATTGGCCAGCGGACAGTAACAAGCTGTCCACGTTCATATGATTGCTCGATGGTGTGTGGCCTTGGAGGAGGTACATGAGCAGAGGCATTGGCTTCAGGCAGTGGATTTGCTTCGGGTGCTGCATTGGCTTCAGGCGCCACATTAGCTTCAGCCATGACAACATCATTGGCTTCAGTGTTGATGTTGGTGGCCGCCTCAGTATTAGTAACCTCCACTTCAGGAGTTGGAGGGTCGGACACGTTCTCCTCGAGAACAACTTCAGGGTTGGACGGGGGTGTAGCAACTCTTTCTTCATCACGTGGTTCTTCTTCTTCATCGGCTGATGCGGCTGGAATATCTTCAGCCGCTTTGGCTTTAGATTCAGGGATGTTCAAAGTGGGAGAGGCTTCAAGAAAGACTTCACGTGAGATGGATTGGCGCTCTTCTCCTTCGGGAACACTTGACAATGTGACCTGTGGCCTAGGTCCTTTGCGAAGCCTGCGAAATGCTTGTGACGCCTGTGGAGATGGAGTTGGTTGGGCCTCAAAGTCTTCACTCTCAATCACTGGAGTGGTGACCTGTGGTGGGGGAGTGACTGGTGTTTCTTCAACACGAGGGGATTCTTGAGGGTGATCAGCCCATGAGTCATCCTGAGCAATTGGCGTCAATGGACGACCAATGCTGATGAGTTCGCTGTTCGTGAGAACAGGCGATGATACCAAATTGTGCTCGATCTGAGGAAGGACTTCATCATCTTCAACATTGTTGTGAGGACCAATGTCTTCAGCTGTGGTGGCATCAATAACTGGATTCTCTTCAGATTCAGGAGCCTCTGTGGAAGCAGGCTCATGAACTACCAGACGACGTTCACGATGTTCAGACGCAGGACGAGCAACAGAAATTGGCTCGACAAGAAGGGGCTCTGTGGAAGCAGCCCGGTCTCTCTTCTTTGTTTTCCTTTTCTTGGTTGAGGGAGCATCATCAGTGGTGGCTTTGGTCTTGCGCTTTCTGGCTTCGGCTTCAGCTGCTCTAGTTTTCTTAAATTCTGAAGCCACTGTGGGGACCTTAGGCTTCGAGCCTGTCATACTAGCTGGGAAGACAATGCGAGGTTCTTCCTGCCTTGATGCTTTTAGTTCGGCCACAACTGGCTTCTTCTTCTTGGCAGCCATTCTGGGGTCGATGCCTGGTCGCCCCAAAGCCTTGCGCTTTTCAGCTTCATTGTAGCCTTGAACACATTTGGCAGCAAGATTCTTCATGCGCTCACGAGAACCTTTTGCTTCTTCTCATTTCTTGTGGAATGCCTCCTTGAGCTCATGCATCATGACCTTGAAGTTCTGAATGTCTTCAACATTGAGCTTGGCCATGTGCTTCTTGAACTGAGCCTTTTCATAATCGATCTTATGCTTCAGCTCAACAATTTTCTGAGCAAGAGCCAGCTCAGGAGCAATGGCTCCGTGGAAGGAGACACTGAGGCCGATTGGAAGCTGAAGATCATCAAAACTGACATCTGGGCTGTCAAACCACTCATCCATAAACTTGTATAAGATTTCCACATCAAAGAGGGGAAGATCATTGAAGATTTCCGCCTCTTGCTTGCTCTTTATCAACTGCTCAAGAGCGTCATCGCCAAGATCGTCATCACTGGATAGATCAATGGCGTCATTCTCGTTTCTCAAAACAGCAGCATGGGTCAGTGCTTGACCAGTGGGTTGCATGGGCTTTTTCAACTTGGCAGACTTGGAGATGCGTGAGAGATCTTCAGACTGCACACTAGCTTCAGGAGGTGCAGTGGCCAGGGGCTTCTCCCGTGAGACCTTTGGGGCAGAGGGGGGCTTTGAAGCCTTTGGTTTCTGTTGCTTCACATGCTTCGGAGGTGCAGGCGCTTCATCAGAATCAGAGTCATCAGCAGAGTGGTCCACGGCTGCCCCTTGAACCTGAATGTGAGTGATGAGACCTTCTAAGTTGTAGAAGGGCCCAATAAGATTGGGTTCAGCTTCGCGTGTGCCATCCGCTCGTGGTGCAGAGGGGCCTGGGTTGAAGTCTAATCCAAAAGACTTCTTGTTTTCCTTGGCTGAGTTCTTTGCAGCCTGATAGTTGCGCTTGAACAGATTATCTTCTCGACATCATAACAGAGAGGATGGGTCGGCATTAGTATGCTGAGGTCCACGAATCATGCAGGGGTAGAAGCCTTGAGCAATAGCTTCGGACTTCGACTTGGGCTGAAGACCTTTGTATATTATATCTCCCCAGGGACCCTTTAAGGCATTCTTCTCAGCATACTCCTTGGTGACGAATCTGTACTTGAACCATTCCTCTTCCCAATGTCTTCGAATCCATTGGATTCAGTTCTTGCATTCTCCATAGGTTTCTTCTGGATCTAACTTGTATAACTCATAGAGATCCGGTGGCAGGTCCTTAGCAGTGTTTCCACGGCGTTGTCTGCCGCCCTTCCTGACTGATTTTTGAGTTTTCATGAAGTTTAGACTGAAAGGCTTCAACACTGGCGAAGTCTTTCGTCTACTGGTCAGACAGGAACTGGCTTCAGGAGAATTTATGTGACGCTGTAAGAACTCTGCAAATGAATGCAGACTATGAGAACCAAGGGATTCTCCCACGGACATGTACCTGTGACAGCATTAGAGATGCGAGGGAAGGGGAAGAGGTCATATGCATTCTCAGAAGATTTTGAAGATAAATCAGTTTAGAAGACATTCACCTCATAGTGCAAAGACATTCACTCATATGTAGAGAGTTGGTTCCATATTTTTACGAATCCACGAATAAGTACCAGTGAGAAATCTAACTACTTTGTGAAGCATAAGTGAACATACTAGGCATGCTATGAGATGCATAATGAGATAGATCCAACTTGTAGGAACATAAACCACTTGTAGTTGAAAAGGATGAATCTATCGGATCAAAAAAACTATAAAAAGAGGTTTTATTTACCACACGAGGGACTGCTAGACGGAGTGGGAGAGGAGGCCGAACAGTTCGATCTTCCGTGCCCTAACTTGGCGACGGAGGACACCTACGGCGACGGCGGAGAAGACGATGTCCGCGGCCGGCGTGAGGACGGCATCGGTGAGGTCACGACAGCTAAGCGCTTCGACACCGGCGTCGTCGAGGGCTAGCGGTGGTGCTAGGGTTTGTGCGAGAGTGGAAGAAGAGATAATGACTGGTGTAAGTGCATCTAGTGCCACCCCTAGTTGGTTTTGGAGTATTGACGACAAATCTAGTTGAGGGACTAATGTGTTTGTGAGAATTGCAGGATAACACAGGTAGAAGTCCCTCATTGATTCGGTTTTCCTACTAGAGATGACCCCTAAAAATGTATGAAGACATTGAAGTCAAAGGTGGTATGTGAAGACATTCACATTGAAGACTATGACAAGAGAAGACATCGCGAAGACTATGGAGCGCGAAGACTTAGCAGTTTCGTCGTTCTGTGTTTTTCTTTGTTGAGTCATAGGAACCACCATACTGTTAAGTGGGGTCCAAGAGAACCAGTCAGAATGACTGAAGTGATGCTTAACCAAAATCCTATATCTTCGAGTGAAGACTATGAGGGCAAATCTTGTCCAGAGTTGGACAAGTCATCTTTGCTTGTAGCCCAAGTAAAGTTGCCGTGTGTGTTTGAAATCTGACCGTTGGAACACGTGTCAGTTCCTTAGTGACCCAGGGTCATTTCGGACAAATCAGGTTGGGTTGCCTAGTGGCTATAAATAGCCCACCCCCTACAACCATAAACGGTTGGCTGCTCGGAGTTAGAGTACGGCTTTTGTCGTTTGAGAGCAACCCACCTCGAAGCCTTTGAGAGAGAATTCCTTGCGAGGATAAAGACCTAAACACCCAGAGCCAAAGAGTGTTAGGCATCACTGAAGTCTTCCTGTCTGTGTGATCTGAAGACTTATTACACTTGAGGACTGTGAATCCTCCAGCCAGTTAGGCGTCGTGTTCTGAGCATCCAAGAGTCATTGTAGATCGCCGGTGAACGAAGTCTGTGAAGGTTTGGAAGTCTACCTTGAAGACTTACCAGAGTGATTGGGCGAGGACTGGGTGTCCTTAGCTCAAGGGGAATAAGGTGAATACGAGGTCTTCTGAGTTGAATCTCAGCCTCCCTAACCAGACGTACAGTTGTTACAGCAACTGGAACTGGTCCAACAAATCATTGCCTTCAACGAGTCACTGGTTTCGTCCTTCCCTTCCCTTTACTTACTGTTGGTCCTTGTGAAGTCATTGTACGATTGCAACACCATTTGGCTTCACTGAGTGATTACTTGTTCTGATTGGCTTCACAATATCTTCCTACCTGATCCTTACTGCCTAGCTGCTATTAGTCATTGTGCTTTCACTTCATTGAATACTTGACTATGGTTTGCCTAGTGTAGTCTACCTTCCGCTTCATGGTAATAGGTTTATTTCTATCGTTTGTCATCGAAACTTACATGTTTTGAAGACTTTCATAAAAATCGCCTATTCACCCCCCTCTAGTCGATCACTAGCACTTTCAATTGGTATCAGAGCAAGGTACTCCCTTGTTCTGTGTGATTTGGTTTAACCACCTGGAGTTTTAGCTATGTCGACTGCAGGGATAATTAATGTCTCCGCTGCGTGCCCCATCTTCGATGGAACTGAATATCCCTACTGGAAGAATAAGTGCGCATGCATCTTGAAGCCATTGATGTCGACCTATGGTATGTCGTCAAGAACGGCGTTCCCAAGGCTGGAGAAGGTGTCACTGCTGCTGATGTCAAGAAGTTCGTTCAATTGGACTCTACTGCCAAGAATATCATCTGTGGTCATCTGACCAAAGGACAGTATGGCCGCGTGAGTGCTTTGGAAACATCTAAGCTAGTCTGGGACTGGCTCTCCAAGGTCAACGAAGGCGTCTCAACCCAGAGAGATCAGAGAATCAGTGTCCTTCGCAACCTATTCGACCGCTTCAAGAGAAATGACAATGAGAATGTCCAGCTCACGTTTGATCGACTTACTGACATCACAAATGAGCTTCAAGCCCTCGGCGCCACTGAGATCACCAAGCATGAAGTCGTCAAGACACTCCTGAGATCACTTGACAGTTCGTTTGACACCCTAGCCCTGATGATTCAAGAACGTCCTGATTTCAAGACACTCGATCCGTCTGACATACTTGAGAGGCTCAACACACACGAATTTCAGCTTTCTTAGAAAAGAGACATCTACGGTCCCAACTATGGGCGAACTCGTGCCTTGAAGGCAAAAGCTGTCTCGTCATCTAAAGAAGAATCTGACAATAGTTCTGATGATCCTGAAGACATTGGAAAGGAGCTTGCTATGCTTGTGAAGAAGTTCCAAAAATTCACCAAGAAGAAAGGCTTCAGAAAGTCTTCACGATCAAGCTCAAGGAATGATGAAGCTTCTGCTCATGACTACAAGAAGAGAACATGTCACAAGTGCAAGAAACCTGGCCACTACATCTCTGAGTGTCCACAGTGGGACAATGAGAACAAGAAGAAGAAGAAGAGCAAGGAGTATGACTCTGACGACAAGAAGAAGAAGAAGAAATACTCAAAATCTTCTTCCAAGTCTTCCTCAAGGTCTTCATCACACAAGAAGAGCTCATCTGGCAAGGCACGTGCGTTTGTTGGCAAGGAAATGGATTCTGAGGAGGAGTCTGCTTCTGAGGAGGCGGAGGTGGAGTCTGAGGAGGAGTCCGATTTTGGTGTTGCGAGTCTGGCTACAGCATACGTTGCCAAGTCCATCTTCAACACTGAAGACAATGACTTCATCACCGACACTGTTGCAAATGACAAGGACTACTCCGCTCCTTCCTACTGCTTCATGGCACGCGGTGCCAAGGTAAACACACGCACTACTCACTATCAAACATCTAGTGACGATGACTCTGATTGTGGTTCCAAACCCAAGTACAAAACACTTGCTAAAATTGCGACTGAACAACAGAAAGCTATGGAACACATTCAAAAACTGTTAGACAAAAGCGATGATCTGTTAGACGCTGAAATGACTCGATCTCAGTCCTTAATTGAAGACATAAAAAATCTTCACGTTAAGTATGAGGAACTTGAAAGTTGTCATGAAGCGCTCTCAACAACTCATGAAAAGGCTTTCCTATGATTATCTTCAAAGGAAGCAAGATCTTGAGAAATTGAGAGCGGCTCATGAAGATCTTCAAAAGGAAAATGAGTCACTTCGCGCCAAACAGATCAGTTCAGCTCAGGAAGGATTTGAACCACCATGTCTTAAATGCATTGAGCGTGATAATGCTACTTCTGTTGCTGAATGTTCTACTGCTGCTACTGTTGCAATATCTTCAACTGTTGATGGGGTAACTAACCCCTCTGCTGAGGATACCACTGCTATTGCTGATGAGAATGCTAGGTTGAAGACACTTCTTGAAACAGGGATGTACAAAAGTCTCAAAGGGCATCAGACACTATGTGATGTCCTCAAAAGGCAGATCCTGAACCGAAACCCTAGGAAAGAGGGTGTTGGGTTCGAAAGGAAAATGAATGCTGATGGCTCTTACTGGAAACCTAAGCAGTACCCCAAAACCACATGGGTTGCTGCAAAGGAACCTTCAGCGGATCCATCCACCCTATCCGGCTTCACTTGTGCTAATCCCACTGTTATTGATGAATCCTTTGATGCAAACTATAAACTATTTAAGAATCAGAATGGTGAAGTGTTTGCCAGGTATATTGGTACTAACTGCAGGAATGGACCGCCTATGAAGAAGATCTGGGTGCCGAAAAGGTGTTTGGAGAATCTTCCTGTGAATGTCATCATGACACCACACGTGAAGAAGACAAACCCCAGACCACAGGCTTCATACGGTCCAAAGGCTTCATACAGACAGAGGACTCACCTGAGTCGCACTAACGCAAATGTTTTGCAGGGAAGCCATACTCAGGCCTATGAATATGAGCGCGGTTCATCAAACCGCCATGTTCATAAGACCAAGAACTATTCTGCTTATTCTTATGAGTACTATTGTCCACCTGCAAGACTTTTTGCTAGGGCTCCAAAGCCAAAGTTCTCAGATGCTGCACTTAGACTCATTGCTTCGAAGCCACCCTTGAAGATGTGGGTGGCTAAGAAAGCTTAACTCTCTTTTGCAGGGAAAGGTCTCTAGCCGAAAACCAAAATCGTCTGACGCTATTGCTGGGGACCTTAAACATCTTGTAGGGCGCAAGATCAAATGCCCAAATGGTCTTATTATGTACTTTGTTCCTGAATCGCTTGCTACTTGCCCTATCAGTCCTAATCTCGATCTAAGCTTTAATAATCCACTGGTTCGTCAAATGTTTTTGCTTCACAATTCTCTTCGTGAAGCCTATCCCCCTAACTGCACTGTAGGGTACGACACCAGTAGCTTCAGAATGGATTATTGATAGTGGGTGTACCAATCACATGACTGGCAAGCGAAGCCTTCTCATGGACTCAACCTTACGTCCATCTGACAAAAGTCACATCACATTTGCTGACACTGGTAAAAGCAAGGTATTGGGTCTAGGTAGAGTTGCAATCTCAAAGGATCAACACATGGATAAAGTCATGCTTGTTGAATCCCTTGGTTTCAACTTAATGTCTGTCTCAATGCTTTGCGATTTAAACATGATTGTGATGTTTGGAAAATATCGTTGCCTTGTACTAATGGAATCTGACAAGTCTCTAGTGTTTGAAGGGTATCGGAAAGATGATTTGTACGTGGTAGATTTCTCAGCAGGACCACAACTTGCAGTATGTCTTCTAGCAAAAGCTTCTGAATGCTGGCTCTAGCATCGAAGGCTAGGGCATGCTGGCATGAGGAACCTCCACACCCTTGCAAGGAAGAAGCATGTCATAGGCATTGAGGGCGTCAAGTTCAAGAAGGATCACTTATGCGGTGCCTGTGAAGCAGGAAAGATGACGAGGGCCAAGCATCCCTCGAAGACAATCATGACAACGACTCAACCCTTCGAACTGCTCCACATGGATCTTTTCGGTCCCACTCATTACTCAACTCTTACTACTACTGCTTGTCTCTATGGCTTTGTCATTGTTGATGATTATTCAAGATATACCTGGGTGCATATAATCCTCTACAAGACTGAAGTGCAGGATGTCTTCAGACGCTTCGCCAATCGAGCAATGAACAACTATGGCGCCAAGATAAAGCACATCAGAAGTGACAATGGCACTGAATTCAAGAACACTGGCCTGGATACATATCTTGATACGTTAGGCATCACACATGAATTCTCAGCTCCATACACGCCACAGCAGAATGGCGTCGTCAAACGCAAGAACAGAACACTTATTGAGATGGCCCGGACGATGCTTGATGAATACAAGACTCCAAGAAAGTTCTGGCCTGAAGCCATTGATACTGCATGCCATATCATCAACCGTGTTTATCTTCACAAGCTTCTGAACAAGACATCCTATGAGCTCCTTATTGGCAAGAAGCCAAACGTCAGTTACTTCAGAGTATTTGGCGCCAGGTGCTGGATCAAGGATCCACATCACAATTCAAAATTTGCACCAAAAGCACATGAGGGTTTTATGCTTGGATATGGAAAGGATTCGCACTCCTACAGAGTCTTCAACCTTTTTCACTATAAAGTGGTTGAAACAGTGGATGTGCGGTTTGATGAGACGAACGGCTCACAAAGAGAGCACCTGCCAAATGTGCTAGATGAAGTTCCATCCAGTGAATCAATCAAACTTATGGGAACTGGAGAAATCATACCGTCTGAAGGTCAGCCTGAAGAGGAACTTATCATCTCCGCACCTGATCAACCTGAAGACAATGCTCAGCCTGAAGACAATCCCTCTAACGATGACAATGATCAGCAAGAGCAAAATCTTTGTCCTGTACATCCTCGTGTTGCAAATGAAGTACAGATTGAGAGAATAATTGATAGCATCAATGCACCAGGTCCACTCACTCGTTCAAGGGCAATACATCTAGCAAATTTCTGTGGGCACTTCGCATTTGTCTCAATATCTGAACCCAAGAAAGTTGAAGAAGCCTTCTTGGAACCTGAATGGATTCAAGCTATGCAAGAAGAGCTTCAACAGTTTGAGCTGAATAATGTATGGGAACTGGTTAAGCGTCCTGATCCTCGCAAGCACAATATAATAGGCACCAAATGGATATATCGCAACAAGCAAGATGAGCATGGTCAAGTTGTCAGAAACAAAGCTCGTCTCATTGCTCAAGGATACACTCAAGTTGAAGGGATTGACTTTGATGAAACATTTGCTCCTGTGGCTAGACTTGAAGCCATACGCATACTGCTGGCCTATGCAAATCATCATAACATTCTTCTGTATCAAATGGATGTGAAGAACGCCTTTCTCAATGGCAAGATTGAAGAAGAAGTGTATGTTGCACAACCGCCTGGATTTGAAGATCCAAAACATCCTGACATGGTGTACAAGCTCAACAAGGCACTATACGGCCTCAAACAAGCCCCTCGGGCTTGGTATGACACACTCAAATACTTCCTGAAGAGCAAAGGCTTCAAACCTGGTTCCCTCGATCCCACTCTCTTCATGAAGACATATGATGGTGAACTGTATGTGTGACAAATATATGTGGATGACATTATCTTCAGCTGCACCAATCAAAAATACACTAACGAGTTTGGATATATGATGCAAGAGCAATATCAGATGTCCATGATGGGTGAGCTGAAGTTCTTCCTTGGTCTTCAAATACGTCAGCAACGCAATGGCATCTTCATATCTCAAGAGAAGTATCTCAAAGATTGCCTGAAGAAATTTGGGATGCAAGACTACAAAGGCTTCACAACTCCAATGCCAGCCAAACATCATCTGGGTCCCGACGACAATGTAAAGAGTTCGATCAAAAGGTATACCACTCCATGATTGGGTCTTTACTTTATCTATGTGCATCTAGGCCAGATATTATGCTTAGTGTTTGCATGTGTGCTCGATTCCAAGCGGCACCAAAGGAATCGCATCACTTAGCTATGAAGTGAATTCTTCGATATTTGGCTCACACCCGAACATTAGGATTATGGTATCCCAAGGGTTCAGAGTTTGATCTGGTTGGATTCTCAGATGCTGATTATGCTGGTGACAAGGTGGATCGCAAGTCTACATCAGGCACATGTCATTTTCTGGGACGATCACTTGTATGTTGGTCTTCAAAGAAGCAGAACTATGTATCTCTCTCCACTGCTGAATCTGAATACATTGCTGCTGGATCTTGCTGTGCTCAGCTTCTGTGGATGGAGCAAACACTCAAAGACTATGGCATTCATCAGAAGCAAGTGCCACTCTACCGCGACAACAAAAGCGCCATCAAGATCACCAACAACCCAGTTCAGCACTCAAAGACAAAGCACATTGAAATTCGTCATCACTTTCTCAGAGATCATGTTGTGAAGGAAGATATTGATATCATACACGTCAACACTGAAGAGCAATTGGCAGATATCTTCACCAAGCCCTTGGATGAGAAGAGATTTTGCAAGTTACGGTGTGAGCTAAATATCTTGGAATCCTCAAATGTCCTGTGATCAGGCACACATCCTAACACTTATGCATATTGATGACTTAGATGTGAAACACACGAAGTAAAGTATATCTTCAATCAATGAAGACATACATTCTAAGTGTGAATACATTAATGTGGAATTTGACTTCGGAGCGCCACGATAATTGTGCGCCGTGTCTGGGTCTAATACTTCCTATACGGTGGGTAACACCACCACCAAATTCTTCTGTTTGAAGTGTTTCACCCATGCGTTACATTTGCTATGTCTTCACATTTGGTTTGGCTTCAATCTCAACCCGTCTTCATGATTATCTTCACTATGTTGATTATATATATATACTAGTGTTCTGTCCTCTACAACATTCACTTATAGCTATGTCTTCTTGTTGAATCTTTTGAACTAAGTGAATGTGATCGGACCCTAACCTTTCTATGTTTTCTATCTCAAACTCTATCTCTCCAAATCATATGCATTCTCTTGAAACTGTCGAATGTCTTCTCTGCGTCCTTGTTAGCAGAAGATACAAAGACAAACATTAAGTCCGCTTTCAATCCTAATTCCTTCACCTGAAATCCGGAGAAGTGGGAACGACCACCCGACAATCCAGGCGTGCGTGGGAACGTGGAACAACCTCCGATATGTTGCATGATGGCCACGTGTCCTTCAGATGTGAATCGCCAGGGGCACCTGTGTAATAACACTGTGCCGTCCCTGTCCCTATAAATACACGCCTCACCATAGTCATTATCCTTTCTTTCACTCCCGCACAAACCCTAGCGCCACCGCTAGCCCTCGACGACGCCGGCGACGAAGCGCTTAGCTGCCGCGACCTCTCCGACGCCGTCTTCACACCGGCCGCGAACATCGTCTTCTCCGCCGTCACCGTAGGTGTCCTCCGTCGCCTAGTTAGGGCACGGACGATCGAACTGCTCGGCCTCCTCTTCCACTCCGTCTAGCAGTTCTTCATGTGGTAAATAAAACTTCCTTTTTACGGCCCCTTTGATCCTATAGATTCGTCACTTTCTACCACAAGCAGTTTCTATTCACACAAGTTGAATCTATTTCATACTACATCTCATAATATGCCTAGTATGTTCACTTATGCTTCACAAAGTAGTTAGATTCCTCACTTGTACTGATCCGTGGATTCGTACAAATCTGGAACCAACTCCTTATCTATGAGTGAATGTCTTCGCACGATGAGGTCAATGTCTTCTAAACTGATTTATCTTCAAAATCTTCTGAGAATGCATATGACCTCTTCCCCTTCCCTCGCACCTTAATGCTGTCACAGGTACATGTCCATGGGAGAATCCCTTGGTTCTCATAGTCTGCATTCATTTGCAGAATTCTTACAACATCATATAAATTCTCCCGAAGCCAGTTCCTGTTTGTCCAGCAAGCGAAAGCCTTTGAAGCCTTTGAACGTGTTGAAGCCATTTAGTTTAAAGTTGATGGCTGCAGAGAAATCAGTAAGGAAGGGTGGCAGAAAGCATCGAGGTGAAACATCAAGAGATCTGCCCGATGACCTCTCAGAGCTGTACAAGACATATCCAGAAGAGGATTACAATCAGCACAAGACACGAATCCAATGGATTCGACGATATTGGGCAGAACAGTGGTTCAAGTACAGGTTTGTGACCAAGGAATATGCTGAGAAGAATGCCATCAAGCGACCATGGGGAGACATCCTATACAGAAATCTTCAACCCAGGTCTAGAGATGAAGCCATTGAACAAGGCTTCTATCCCTGCATGGTCCGTGGACCACAACCTGCGGATGCTGACCCATCGTCATTGTTATGGTATCGTGACGACAATCTGTTCAAGCGCAACTTCCAGTTTGCCCAGAATTCAGTGAAGCAGAACAAGAAGTCATTGGGACTAGACTTCAACCCTGGTCCCTCTGCTCCCCATGCCGATGGCACCCGCGAAGCTGAACCCAATCTTGTTGGGCCCTTATACAACCTGGACGGTCTCATCACTCATATCATGGTTCAAGGGACAGCCGTGGATGAGCCTGCAGATGACGCTGAATCTGATGAAGCGCCTGCACCGCCGAAGCCAAAGAAACTGAAGCAGCCTAAAGCTTCAAAGCCTGCCTCAGCACCAAAAATCTCACGAGCGAGGCCACTGGCTACTGCACCACCTGAAGACAGTGTGCAGTCTAAAGATTTTTCATGCATCTCCAAGCCCTTGAAAGTCAAGATGCCTTTGCAACACACCAGCCAAGAACTGACTGCTGCTGCTATTCTGCGCAACGACGCTATTGATCTGTCCAGCGATGAAGATCTTGTAGATGACGCTCTTGAGCAACTGATCAAGAGCAAAGAAGAAGCTGAAATCTTCAATGATTTGCCTCTCTTTGACGTGGCAATCATCCACAACTTCATTGATGAGTGGTTTGACACGCCCAACCTCAGCTTGGAAGATCTGCAACTTCCCATTGGCCTCAGTGTCGCCTTCCATGGCGCCATTGCTTCAGAGCTAGCTCTAGCTCAGCGCATCGTTGAACTGAAGCAAAAGATCAACTTTGAGAAAGCTTAGTTCAAGAAGCACATGGCCAAGCTCAGCGTGCAAGAGGTCAAAAATTTCAAGACCATGCTGCACGAGCTCAAAGAAGCCTTTCTCAAGAAGCATGAAGAAGCTCAAGGTTCTCGTGAGCGCATGAAGAGCCTGGCTGACAAGAGTGTGCAAGTCTACAATGAGGCTGAGAAGCGCAAGGCCCTTGGTCGTCCTGGCATCGATCCCAGGATGGCTGTCAAGAAGAAGAAGAAGCCAGCTATGGCCGAACCCGAAGCACCAAGGCAGGAAGCACATCCCATTGTCTTCCCAGCCAGCATGACTGGCTCGAAGCCAAAGGTCAGGTCAACCACTTCAGAACTAAAGAAGACGAGGACTGCTGAGGCTGAAGCGAGAAAGAGGAAACATCCTGAAGCCTCTGCTGCTGCTCCCTCCAAGAAGAAGCGCAAGACCAAGAAGGATCGGGCTGCTCCCACAGAGCCCTTAGTTGTTGAACCTATCTCCATGGTTCGCCCTGCCGCTGAACATCAAGAGCGCCAACTGACTGTCCATGAGCCTGCTTCCACAGAGGCTCATGAAGCTGAAGACATTCCAGCAGTTGATCCCACCGCTGCTGAAGACATTGGTCACCATGAAAATGTTGAAGATGATGTAGTTCTTCCTCTGATCGAGCACCAACAGGTATCATCGCCTGTGCTTACGCACAGGGAACTCATCAGCACTGGTCGTCCTCTGACGCCAATTGCTCAGGATGCATCATGGGCTGATCACCCACAACAACAAGTCACACCACCCCGGCAAGAAGAAGAAGATGACTTTGAGGCCCAGCCAACTCCATCTCCAAAGGCGTCGCCAGCGTTACGAAGGCTTCACAAAGGACCAAGGTCTTAAGTCCCTCCTTCCAGCGTTCCAGAAGGAGAAGTGCCTCACCAATCTGTTGCACGTCAAGTGTTTCCAGATGCCACTCCTACTGTGAATGTCTCCGAGTCTGAGGCTAAAGCTGCTGAAGACATTCCGGCTGCATCAGCCGACGACACACAAGAAGAAGAATGTGTCCCTACTCCCCCCATTACTGAAGAAGCTATTCTCGAGGAGAACGTGTCAGTGCCCGACCCTCTAGCTCATCAAGTGGAGGATGAGAATCTTGAGGCTGCCACTCCCAACACAAATGAAGCCAATGACATAGTCATGGCTGAAGCAAATGTGGAGCCTGCACCAATGCCAGAAGTCAATGAAGCCAATGATGCAACTGCTCCTGAAGCCTCTGCTGTGCAGCCCAACGCCTCTGCCACTGCTCCTATTCCTGCACCTGCTGCTGGTCCTCAGTTTGATTATCATGTTGAGCACAGGCCTCATGTACAGAAGCCAATGCCAAGGTTGCCCAGGTTTCCAGGTCCTGCATCAGCACCCGGATCCTTTAATATCAACGGCTTCAAAGTAGACAACACCTTCTTCAACAGTGCCAAGAACCCCTACTCATGGGAAAGAATATCTTCTGATCGGTTCTGGAGCTATCCGCAGCGAAGTTATTACTCATGCATTTTGTACAACCAAGGTCGCATTTTCCCTCATAAGCGTCATGACACTGAAGCTATAACTGGTCTGCCTTGCTTGGAAGAAGCTCTGGATTGCTTCAAAGAGTCTGGATTGTTGCCTTTCGTCACCGACAAAGAGCACTAGAACGAAGAATTGCAGCTCCAATTCTATGCCACTCTTCACATTCGTGGCTACAACAGAGATTCGAAGACTTGGGTCCTTGAGTGGATGACCGGCAATGTTCATCATGAAGCCAAAGCCTTTGACATCATTGAGCTCACTGGTCTGCCCACTCCTGGAGATCTATATGAACCTGGTTGTCAGCTTCACAGTGCAGCTATGGAGAGCATCTTTCAGAAACCTGAACCAAACATGAGTCAGATGCTTGGCATGATGAAGCCTTTGCCTCCAGATGCTGCATATCCTAAGGAGTTCTTTGTTGAAGACCTTGAGTATCTGCCACGCACTATCTATCACATTATAAGGCGAACTCTCTGGCCCATCAAAGGACATTCTCCACATGCAAAGCTGGAAGGTGCAATGAAGACTTTGGTCTTTTATATTCTTCATGGCAAATGCTTCAATGCACAAGACTTTTTCATCCGCCAACTTGCTGCATCAGGATCTGATCTTTTTGGCTTGAAGTTTTACGCTCCATGGATAATGCGGCTGATCAAACTACACTCAGCTGTCTCATATCAGCCCTCTGCTCGCAATCATCGGATCTTTTTGCCTGACGTTGATATGTCCGTTGAAGCCATCTATCCAGAGCCTGCCAAGGAACCTCTTAGTCTTCAGAATGCTGAGCATCAAAGCTTCTCTCAAAACATTGAAGGAGTTGAAGTAGTCACTCGTGTTTATCCTCTGGCTGGTACTACACATGCACCTCATCGTGCCCTCACTGAAGCCACTGAAAGCACTATTACCCAACGGCCCAAGAAGCGATCTAGTGTTCTCAATGACCGAGAGCTTCTAGTTGCCCTTCATCAGAAACAGGATAGGCATCATGACTGGCTGAAGCGCCAAATGCAAAGCCTCTTGGTGGATGTCAACCGCATTCGCAATCTTGCCACCAAGAATGCCTTTGTTGCTCATGAAACCTGTCGGCGTACATGGAAAGGGCTGACGCTTATGTGCTCTAAAGATGATCTTCAAGAGGATGGCTTCTCTGAACGTTTCAAGTTTGACTCCACACCTCCAAGAAGGATTGTGCTGCGACGAACTCCGTCTCTTGAAGACTCTGCGTTCTCTTCCTCCGCAACAACTGTGAATGCCAGAGTGATCGATGACGAAGACGATGCTACTTCATCGCCCCTACTTCTGCACGCATTGACACTGCCCCAAGTTCGTCTGCACCGCCGAGCAACACCGACGACCTTGCTGCTTCACCTACTCCTCATGGGAACGAGTAGATGCTCTATGTCTTCAAACCTTTTTGGTCCTTACTGACAAAAGGGGGAGAAGCATATGAGTTCGATAGTCTTCAAGCGGGTCCATATGGGCGGCTGCTTTATGTTTTGCCTGGTGTTTACAACTCTTGTTTTGATACATTTGGTTCTTTGAGTTGTGACACTTAAACTCGATGGTCGTCTGCTACTTATTTGCTATTCTGTGATGCGATGATAAATTCCGCATGTGCGACAATAAATTCCGCACTTAGATCATTTTGCAGACGTCCATTTTTCATTATGCATGTCATTATCTTCACATACTTTTCATGCATGATGAATTGTCATCATAAGTTGAAGAGGATCTCCACAAGTACAACCTGCCATGTGCATTTGCATTCCAAAAGCAAATTACTTATATGCACATCTTCAGGGGGAGCCCTTGCAACTTATGAAGACAATTCCCTATCCTTTACAATTTCACATATTATATTCCCCGTTGAAAACTTCAACTAGTTTGTCATCAATCACCAAAAAGGGGGAGATTGTAAGTGCATCTAGTGCCACCCGTAGTTGGTTTTGGAGTATTGACGACAAACCTAGTTGAGGGACTAATGTGTTTGTGAGAATTGCAGGATAACACAGGTAGAAGTCCCTCATTGATTCGGTTTTCCTACCAGAGATGACCCCTAAAAATGTATGAAGACATTGAAGTCAAAGGTGGTATGTGAAGACATTCACATTGAAGACTATGACAAGAGAAGACATCGTGTGAAGACTATGGAGCGCAAAGACTTAGCAGTTTCGTTGTTCTTTGTTTTTCTTTGTTGAGTCATAGGAACCACCGTACTGTTAAGTGGGGTCCAAGAGAACCTGTCAGAATGACTAAAGTGATGCTTAACCAAAATCCTATATCTTCGAGTGAAGACTATGAGAGCAAATCTTGTCCAGAGTTGGACAAGTCAGCTTTGCTTGTAGCCCAAGTAAAGTTGCCGTGTGTGTTTGAAATCTGACCGTTGGAACACGTGTCAGTTCCTTAGTGACCCAGGGTCATTTCGGACAAATCAGGTCGGGTTGCCTAGTGGCTATAAATAGCCCACCCCCTACAACCATAAACGGTTGGATGCTCGGAGTTAGAGTACAGCTTTTGTCGTTTGGGAGCAACCCACCTCGAAGCCTTTGAGAGAGAATTCCTTGCGAGGATAAAGCCCTAAACACCCAGAGCCAAAGAGTGTTAGGAATCAATGAAGTCTTCCTGTCTGTGTGATCTGAAGACTTATTACACTTGAGGACTGTGAATCCTCCAGCCGGTTAGGCGTCGCGTTCTGAGCATCCAAGAGTCATTGTGGATCACCGGTGAACGAAGTCTGTGAAGGTTTGAAAGTCTACCTTGACGACTTACCAGAGTGATTGGGCGAGGACTGGGTGTCCTTAGCTCAAGGGGAATAAGGTGAAGACGAGGTCTTCTGAGTTGAATATCAGCCTCCCTAACCAGACGTACAATTGTCACAGCAACTGGAACTGGTCCAACAAATCATTGTCTTCAACGAGTCACTGGTTTCGTCCTTCCCTTCCCTTTACTTACTGTTGGTCCTTGTGAAGTCATTGTATGATTGCAACACCATTTGGCTTCACTGAGTGATTACTTGTTCTGATTGGCTTCACAATATCTTCCTACCTGATCCTTACTGCCTAGCTGCTATTAGTCATTGTGCTTTCACTTCATTGAATACTTGACTATGGTTTGCCTAGTGTAGTCTACCTTCCGCTGCATGGTAATAGGTTTATTTCTATCGTTTGTCTTCGAAACTTACATGTTTTGAAGACTTTCATAAAAATCGCCTATTCACCCCCCTCTAGTCGATCACTAGCACTTCCAACTGGGGTAAGGCATGTATTTATAGGGATAGGGACGGCACAGTGTTATTACACAGGTTCCCCTGGCAGTTCACATCTGAAGGACACATGGTGATCATGCAACACCTTGGAGGTTGTTCCATGTTCCCACGCACGCCTGGATTTTCGGGTGGTCGTTCCCACTTCTTCGGGTTTTAGGTAAAAAGGATTGAGCATTGAAAACAGATTAATGTTTGTCTCTGTGTCTTCTGCTGACAAGGACGCAACGAAGACATTCGACAATTTCAATAGAATGCATATGATTTGGATAGATAGACTTAAGACGGGAGCATAGAAAGGTCAGGGTCCGATCACATTCACTTAGTTCAAAAGATTCAACTGGAAGACATAGCTATAAGTGAATGCTGTAGAGGACAGAAACCAAATTAGTACATTGAAGATAAACATGAAGCCATGTTAATAATGAAGACAAACAAAATGCAAAGACTTTGCAAAGGTAACGCCAACAGAAGGTATTCCAAACAAAAATTTGGTGGTGGCGTTACCCACCGTATAGGAAATATTAGACCCAGACACGGCGCACAATTATCGTGGCGCTCCGAAGTCAAAATCCGCGTTAATGTATTCACACTTAGAGTGTAAATCTTCATTTGTTGAAGATATACGTTGCTTCGTGTGTTTGCACATCTAAGTCATCAACATGCATAAGTGTTAGGATGTGTGCATGATCACATGACATTTGAGGATTCCAAGATATTTAGCTCACACTGAAACTTGCAAAACCTTTTCTCATCCAAGGGCTTTGTGAAGATATCTGCTAGTTGCTCTTCAGTGCTGACGTGAATGATATCAATATCTTCCTTCATGACATGATCTTCGAGAAAGTGATGACGGATCTGAATATGCTTTATCTTCGAGTGCTGAACTGGGTTGTTGGCGATCTTGATGGCACTTTCATTGTCGCAGTAGAGTGACACTTGCTTCAGATGAATGCCATAGTCTTTGAGTGTTTGCTTCATCCATAGAAGCTGAGCGCAGCAAGATCTAGCAACAATGTATTCAGATTCAGCAGTGGAGAGAGATACACAGTTCTGCTTCTTTGAAGACCAACACACAAGTGATCGTCCCAGAAAGTGACATGTGCCTGATGTAGACTTGCGATCCACCTTGTCACCAGCATAATCAGCATCCGAGAATCCAACTCGATCAAACTCTGAGCCCTTTGGATACCATAATCCTAGTGTTGGGGTGTGAGCCAAATATCGAAGAATTCGCTTCACAGCTAAGTGATGCTATTCCTTTGGTGCCGCTTGGAATTGGGCACACATGCAAACACTAAGCATGATATCTGGCCTAGATGCACATAAATAAAGCAAAGAACCAATCATGGAGCGGTATACCTTTTGATAGAACTCTTTACCATTGGCGTCAGAGTCTAGATGACTCTTGGTAGGCATTGGCGTCGTGTAACCTTGCAGTCTCGCATTCCAAATTTCTTCAGGCAATCCTTAAGGTATTTCTCTTGAGATATGAAGATGCCGTTGCGTTGCTGTCGTATTTGAAGACCAAGGAAGAACTTCAGCTCACCCATCATGGACATCTGATATTGCTCTTGCATCATGTATCCAAACTCATCACTGTATTTCTGATTAGTGCAGCCGAAGATAATGTCATCCACATATATTTGGCACACAAACAGTTCACCATCATATGTCTTCGTGAAGGGCGTGGGATCCAGGGAACCAGGTTTGAAGCCTTTGCTCTTCAGGAAGTCCTTGAGTGTGTCATACCAAGCACGAGGGGCTTGTTTGAGGCCATACAGTGCCTTGTTGAGCTTGTAAACCATGTCAGGATGTTTTGGATCTTCAAAGCCAGGCGGTTGTGCAACATACACTTCTTCTTCAATCTTGCCATTGAGAAAGATACTCTTCACATCCATTTGATACAGAAGAATGTTATGATGATTTGCATAGGCCAGCAGTATGCGTATAGCTTAAAGCCTAGCCACAGGAGCAAATGTTTCATCGAAGTCGATTCCTTCAACTTGAGTGTATCCTTGAGCAACGAGACGAGCCTTGTTTCTGACAACTTGACCATGCTCATCTTGCTTGTTGCGATATATCCATTTAGTGCCTATGATATTGTGCTTACGAGGAACAGGACCCTTGACCAATTCCCATACATTATTCAGCTCAAACTAGTGAAGCTCTTAGCTTGAACCCATTTAGGTTCCATGAAGGCTTCATCAACTTTCTTAGGTTCAGATATTGAGACGAATGCAAAGTGTCCAAAGAAATATGCTAGTTGTGTTGCCCTTGAACGAGTGAGTGGACCAGGTGCATTGATGCTATCAATTATTTTCCCAATCTGTACTTCATTTGCAACACGAGGATGAACAGGACGAAGATTTTGCTCTTGCTGATCATTGTCATCGTTAGAAGGATTTTCTTTAGGCTGAGTATTGTCTTCAGGTTGATCAGGTGCAGAGATGATGAGTTCCTCTTCGGGCTGTGCTTCAGACGGTATGATTTCTCAAATTCCCATAAGCTTGATGGATTCACTGGATGGAACTTCATCTAGCACATTTGGCAGGTGCTCTCTTTGCGAGCCGTTAGTCTCATCGAACCGCACATCTACAGTTTCAACCACTTTATAGTGAAAGAGGTTGAAGACTCTGTAGGAGTGCGAATCCTTTCCGTATCCAAGCATAAAATCTTCATGTGCTTTCGGTGCAAATTTTGAAGTATGATGTGGATCCTTGATCCAGCACCTGGCACCAAATACTCTGAAGTAACTGACATTTGGCTTCTTACCAGTGAGGAGCTCATAGGATGTTTTGTTCAAAAGCTTGTGAAGATAAACACGGTTGATGACATGACATGCAGTATCAATGGCTTTAGGCTAAAACTTTCTTGGAGTCTTGTATTCATCGAGCATCATCCGGGCCATCTCAATGAGTGTTCTGTTCTTGCGTTCCACGATGCCATTCTACTGCGGCGTGTAGGAGCTGAGAACTCATGAGTGATTCCCAAAGTATCAAGATAAGTGTCGAGGCCGGTGCTCCCGAATTCAGTGCCATTGTCACTTCTGATGTGCTTGATCTTGACGCCATAGTTGTTCATGGCTCGATTGGCGAAGTGTCTGAAGATATCCTGCACTTCAGTATTGTAGAGGATTATATGCACCCATGTATATCTTGAATAATCATCAACAATGACGAAGCCATAGAGACAAGCAGTAGTAGTAAGAGTTGAGTAGTGAGTGGGACCGAAGAGGTCCATGTGTAGCAGTTCGAAGGGTTGAGTCGTTGTCATGATTGTCTTCGAGGGATGCTTGGCCCTCGTCATCTTTCCAGCTTCGCAGGCACCGCATAAGTGATCCTTCTTGAACTTGACGCCCTCGATGCCTATGACATGCTTCTTCTTTGCTAGAGTATGCAAGTTCCTCATGCCAGCATGCCCTAGCCTCCGATGCCAGAGCCAGTATTCTGAAGCTTTTCCAAGAAGACATACGGCAAGCTATGGTCCTGCTGAGAAATCTACCATGTACAAATCATCTTTCCGATACCCTTCAAACACTAGAGACTTGTCAGATTCCATTAGAACAAGGCAACGATATTTTCCAAACATCACAATCATGTTTAAATCGCAAAGCATTGAGACAGACGTTAAGTTGAAACCAAGGGATTGAACAAGCATCACTTTATCCATTTGCTGATCCCTTGAGATTGCAACTCTACCTAGACCCAATACCTTGCTTTTACCAGTATCAGCAAATGTGATGTGACTCTTGTTAGATGGACGTAAGGTTGAGTCCATGAGAAGACTTCGCTTGCCAGTCATATGATTAGTACATCCACTATCAATAATCCATTCTGAAGCAGCTGGTGTCATACCCTACAGTGCAGTTAGGGGGATAGGCTTCACGAAGAGAATTGTGAAGCATAAACATTTGACAAGCAAGTGGATTATGAAAGCTTAGATCGAGGTTAGGACTGATAGGGCAAGTAGCAAGTGACTTAGGAACAAAATACATAAGAAGACCATTTGGGCATTTGATCTTGCGCCCTACAAGATGTTTAAGGTCCCCAGCAATAGCTTCAGACGCATTTGATTTCGGCTGGAGACCCTTCCCTGCAAAAGAGAGTTAAGCTTTCTTAGCCACCCACATCTTCAAGGGTGGCTTTGAAGCAATGAGTCTAAGAGCAGCATCTGAGAACTTTGGCTTTGGAGCCCTAGCAAATAGTCTTGCAGGTGGACAATAGTACTCATAAGAATAAGCAGAGTAGTTCTTGGTCTTATGAACATGGCGGTTTGATGAAACACGCGCATATTCATAGGCCTGAGTATGGTTTCCCTGCAAAACATTTGCGTTAGTGCGACTCAGGTGAGTCTTCTGTCTGTATGAAGCCTTTGGACTATATGAAGCCCGTGGTCTGGGGTTTGTCTTCTTCACTTGTGGTGTCATGACGACATACCCAGGAAGATTTTCCAGACAGTTTTTCGCCACCTAGACTTTCTTCATAGGTGGCCCATTCCTGCAGTTAGTACCAATATACCTGGCAAACACTTCACCATTCTGATTCTTAAACAATTTATAGTTTGCATCAAAAGATTCATCAATAACAATGGGATTAGCACAAGTGAAGCCAGCTAGGGTGGAGGGATCCGCTGAAGGTTCCTTTGCAGCAACCCATGTGGTTTTGGGGTACTGCTCAGGTTTCCAGTAAGAGCCATCAGCATTCATTTTCCTTTTGAACCCAACACCCTCTTTCCTAGGGTTTCGGTTCAGGATCTGCATTTTGAGGACATCACATAGTGTCTGATGCCCTTTGAGACTTTTGTACATCCCTGTTTCAAGCAATGTCTTCAACCTAGCATTTTCATCAGCAATAGCAGTGGCATCCTCAGCAGAGGGTTTAGTTACCACATCAACAGTTGAAGATATTGCAACAGTAGCAGCAGTAGAACATCCAGCAACAGAAGTAGCGTTATCACGCTCAATGCATTTAAGACATGGTGGTTCAAATCCTTCCTGAGCGGAACTGATCTGTTTGGCATGAAGTGACTCGTTTTCCTTTTGAAGATCTTCATGAGTCGCTCTCAATTTCTCAAGATCTTGCTTCCTTTGAAGATAATCATAGGAAAGCTTTTCATGAGTTGTTGAGAGCGTTTCATGATGACTTTCAAGTTCCTCATACTTAACATGAAGATTTTTTATGTCTTCAATTAAGGACTGAGATCGACTTATTTCAGCGTCTAACAGGTCATCGCTTTTGTCTAACAGTTTTTGAATATGTTCCATAGCTTTTTGTTGTTCAGTTACAATTTTAGCAAGTGTTTTGTAGCTGGGTTTGGAACCACAATCAGAGTCATCTTCACTGGATGTTTGATAGTGAGTAGTGCGTGAGTTTACCTTGGCACCGCGTGCCATGAAGCAATAGGTGGGAGCGGAGTTGTCCTTGTTATTAGCATCGGTGTCGGTGATGAAGTCGTTGTCTTCAGTGTTGAAGATGGACTTGGCAACGTAGGCTATAGCCAGACTTGCAACGCCAGAATCGGACTCCTCCTGGGACTCCACCTCCGCCTCCTCAGAAGCAGACTCCTCCTATGAATCCATTTCCTTGCCAACAAACGCACGAGCCTTGCCAGATGAGCTCTTCTTGTGTGATGAAGACTTTGTTGAAGACTTGGAAGAAGACTTTGAGTATTTCTTCTTCTTCTTCTTATCGTCAGAATCATATTACTTTCTCTTCTTCTTCTTCTTCTTCTTCTTCTTCTTCTTCTTCTTCTTGTTCTCATTGTCCCACTGCGGACACTCAGAGATGTAGTGACCAGGTTTCTTGCACTTGTGGCATGTTCTCTTCTTGTAGTCATGAGCAGAAGCTTCATCATTCCTTGAGCTGGATCGTGAGGACTTTCTGAAGCCTTTCTTCTTGGTGAATTTCTGGAACTTCTTCACAAGCATAGCAAGCTCCTTTCCAATGTCCTCAGGATCATCAGAACTGCAATCAGATTCTTCTTCAGATGAGGAAACAGCTTTTGCCTTCAAAGCACGAGTTCGCCCATAGTTGGGACCGTAGATGTCTCTTTTCGCAGAAAGCTGAAACTCATGTGTGTTGAGCCTTTCAAGTATGTCAGACGGATAGAGTGTCTTGAAGTCAGGGCGTTCTTGAATCATCAGGGCTAGGGTGTCAAACGAGCTGTCATGTGATCTCAGGAGTGTCTTGACGACTTCATGCTTGGTGATCTCAGTAGCGCCAAGAGCATGAAGCTCATTTGTGATGTCAGTGAGTCGATCAAACGTGAGCTGAACATTCTCATTGTCGTTTCTCTTGAAGCGGTTGAAGAGGTTGCGAAGGACACTGATTCTTTGATCTCTCTGGGTTGAGACGCCTTCATTGACCTTGGAGAGCCAGTCCTAGACTAGCTTGGATGTTTCCAGAGCACTCACACGGCCATACTGTCCTTTGGTCAGATGAACACAGATGATGTTCTTGGCAGTGGAATCCAGTTGAACAAATTTCTTGACATCAGCAGCGGTGACACCTTCACCAGCCTTGGGGACACCATTCTTGATGACATACCAGAGGTCGACATCAATGGCTTCCAGATGCATGCGCATCTTATTCTTTCAGTGGGGATATTCAGTTCCATCGAAGACTGGGCACGCAGCGGAGACTTTGATTATCCATGCAGTCGACATAGCTAAAACTCCAGGTGGTTAAACCGAATCACATAGAACAAGGGAGTACCTTGCTCTGATACCAATTGGAAGTGCTAGTGATCGACTAGAGGGGGGGGGGTGAATAGGCGATTTTTATGAAAGTCTTCAAAACATGGAAGTTTCGAAGACAAACGATATAAATGAACCTATTACCATGCAGCGGAAGGTAGACTACACTAAGCAAGCCATAGTCAAGTATTCAATGAAATGAAAGCACAAAGACTAATAGCAGCTAGGCAGTATAGATCAGGCTGGAAGATAGTATGAAGCCAATCAGAATAAGCTGTCACATAGTGAAGACAAATAGATAATGCAAACAGGCAATGACTTCACAAGGACCAAGCTGCAAATAAAGAGATGGGAAGGATAGAACCAGTGGCTCGTTGAAGACAATGATTTGTTGGACCAGTTCCAGTTGCTGTGACAACTGTACGTCTGGTTAGGGAGGCTGAGATTCAACTCAGAAGACCACGTCTTCACCTTATTCCCCTTGAGCTAAGGACACCCAGTCCTCGCCCAATTACTCTGGTAAGTCTTCAAGGTAGACTTCCAAACCTTCACAAACTTCATTCACCGGCGATCCACAATGACTCTTGGATGCTCAGAACACGACGCCTAACCGGCTGGAGGATTCACAGTCCTCAAGTGTAACAAGTCTTCAGATCATACAGACAGGAAGACTTTAGTGATGCCTAACACTCTTAGCTCTGGGTGTTTAGGGCTTTATCCTCGCAAGGATTTCTCTCTCAAAGGCTTCGAGGTGGGTTGCTCTCAAACGACAAAAGCCGTGCACTAAATCTGAGCAGCCAACCAATTTATGGTGTAGGGGGTGGGCTATTTATAGCCACTAGGCAACCCGACCTGATTTGTCCGAAATGACCCTGGGTCACTAAGGAACTGACACGTGTTCCAACGGTCAGATTTCAAACACACATGGCAACTTTACTTGAGCTAAAAGCAAGGCTGACTTATCCAGCTCTGGATAAGATTTGCTCTCATTGTCTTCGCTCGAAGACATAGGATTTTGGTTAAGCATCACTTCAGTCATTCTGACTAGTTCACTTGGACCCCACTTAACAGTATGGTGGTTCCTATGACTCAACAAAGAAGAAAAAGAATGACGAAACAACTAAGTCTTCGCACTCCATAGTCTTCACACGATGTCTTCTCTTGTCATAGCCTTTAATGTGAATGTCTTCACATACCACCTTTGACTTCAATGTCTTCATACATTTTTAGGGGTCATCTCCAGTAGGAAAACCGAATCAATGAGGGACTTCTACCTGTGTTATCCTGCAGTTCTCACAAACACATTAGTCCCTCAACCAGGTTTGTCGTCAATACTCCAAAACCAACTAGGGGTGGCACTAGATGCACTTACACCATTTATTCTCTATGGCTTGCCGATCATCGGGCAAGTCAACCAAAGTCCACACTTTGTTCTCATACATGGATCCCATCTCAAATTTCATGGCCTCAAGCCATTTCACGGAATCTGGGCTCATCATCGCTTCCTCATAGTTTGTAGGTTCATCATGGTCAAGTAACATGACCTCCAGAATAGGATTACCGTACCACTCTGGTGTGGACCTTACTCTGGTTGACCTACTAGGTTCAGTAGTAACTTGATCAGAAGTTTCATGATCATTATCATTAGCTTCCTCACTAATTGGTGTAGGAATCACTGGAACTGATTTCTGTGATGAACTACTTTCCTATAAGGGAGCAGATACAATTACCTCATCAAGTTCTACTTTCCGCCCACTCACTTCTTTTGAGAGAAACTCATTCTCTAGAAAGGATCCATTCTTAGCAACGAATATCTTGCCTTCGGATCTGTGATAGAAGGTGTACCCAACGGTTTCCTTTGGGTATCCTATGAAGACACATTTCTCCGATTTGGTTTTGAGCTTATCAGGTTGAAGCTTTTTCACATAAGCATCGCAGCCCCAAAATTTAAGAAACGACATCTTAGGTTTCTTTCCAAACCACAGTTCATATGGTGTCGTCTCAACGGATTTAGATGGTGCCCTATTTAAAGTGAATGCAGCCATCTCTAAAGCATAACCCCAAAACGATAGTGGTAAATCGGTAAGAGACATCATAGATCGCACCATATCTAATAAAGTGCGGTTACGACGTTCGGACACACCATTACGCTATGGTGTTCCAGGTGGCATGAGTTGCGAAACTATTCCACATTGTTTCAAATGAAGACCAAGCTCATAACTCAAATATTCACCTCCACGATCAGATCATAGAAACTTTATTTTCTTGTTACGATGATTTTCCACTTCACTCTAAAATTCTTTGAACTTTTCAAACATTTCAGACTTATGTTTCATCAAGTAGATATACCCATATCTGCTCAAATCATCTGTGAAGGTCAGAAAATAACGATATCCGTCGCGAGCCTCAACACTCATCGGACCGCATACATTAGTATGTATTATTTCCAATAAGTCAGTTGCTCGCTCCATTGTTCTGGAGAACGGAGTCTTAGTCATCTTGCCCATGAGGCATGGTTCACAAGCATCAAGTGATTCATAATCAAGTAATTCCAAAAGCCCATCAACATGGAGTTCCTTCATGCATTTTACACCAATATGACCTAAACGGCAGTGCCACAAATAAGTTGCACTATAATTATTACACTTGTATCTTTTGGCTTCAATATTATGAATATGTGTATCACTACTATCGAGATTCAACAAAAATACACCACTCATCAAGGGTGCATGACCATAAAAGATATTACTCATATAAATAGAACAACCATTATTCTCTGATTTAAATGAATAACCGTCTCTCATCAAACAAGATCCAGATGTAATGTTCATGCTTAACACTAGCACCAAATAACAATTATTCAGGTCTAAAACTAATCCCGAAGGTAGATGTAGAGGTAGCATGCCGACGGTGATCACGTCGACTTTGGAACCATTTCCCACACACATCGTCACCTCGTCCTTAGCCAATCTTTGTTTAATCCGTAGACCCTGTTTCGAGTTGCAAATATGAGCAACAGAACCAGTATCAAATACCTAGGCGCTACTACGAGCATTAGTAAGGTACACATCAATAACATGTATATCAAATATACCTTTCACTTTGCCATCCTTCTTATCCGCTAAATACTTGGGGCAGTTCCGCTTCCAGTGACCAGTCCCTTTGCAGTAGAAGCACTCAGTCTCAGGCTTAGGCCCAGTCTTGGGTTTCTTCACTTGAGCAGCAACTTGCTTGCCGTTCTTCTTGAAGTTCCCCTTCTTCCCTTTGCCCTTTTTCTTGAAACTAGTGGTCTTGTTAACCATCAACACTTGATGCTCCTTCTTGATTTCTACCTCCGCAACCTTTAGCATTGCGAAGATCTTGGGAATTGTCTTATCCATCCCTTGCATATTATAGTTCATCATGAAGATTTTGTAGCTTGGTGGAATTGTTTGAAGAACTTTGTCAATGACACTATCATCAGGAAGATTAACTCCCAGTTGAGTCAACTGGTTGTGGTACCCAGACATTCTGAGTATATGTTCACTAACAGAACTATTCTCCTCCATTTTGCAGCTATAGAACTTACTGGAGACTTCATATCTCTCAATTTGGGCATTCGCTTGAAATATTAATTTCAACTCCTGGAACATCTCATATGCTCCATGACGTTCAAAACATCGTTGAAGTCCCGGTTCTAAGCCATAAAGCATGGCACACTGAACTATCGAGTAGTCACCAGCTTTGCTTTGCCAGACGTTCACAACGTCCGGAGTTGCTCCTGCGGCGGGTCTTGCACCTAGCGGTGCTTCCAGGATGTAATTCTTCTATGCAACAATGAGGATAATCCTCAAGTTACGGACCCAGTCCGTGTAGTTGCTACCATCATCTTTCAACTTAGCTTTCTCTAGGAACGCATTAAAATTCAAGGGAACGGTAGCATGGGCCATTGATCTACAACAACATAGACATGCAAATACTATCAGGTACTAAGTTCATGATAAATTAAAGTTCAATTAATCATATTACTTAAGAACTCCCACTTAGATAGACATCCCTCTAGCCATCTAAATGATCACGTGATCCATATCAACTAAACCATGTCCGATCATCACGTGACATGGAGTAGTTTTCAATGGTGAACATCACTATGTTGATCATATCTACTATATGATTCACGTTCGACCTTTCGGTCTCAGTGTTCCGAGGCCATATCTGCATATGCTAGGCTCGTCAAGTTTAACCTGAGTATTCTGCACGTGCAAAACTGGCTTGCACCCGTTATATGTGAACATAGAGCTTATCACACCCAATCATCACATGGTGTCTCGGCACGACGAACTGTAGCAATGGTGCATACTCAGGGAGAACACTTATACCTTGAAATTTAGTGAGGGATCATCTTATAATGCTACCGCCGCACTAAGCAAAATAAGATGCATAAAGGATAAAAATCACATGCAATCAAAATAAGTGATATGATATGGCCATCATCATCTTGTGCTTTTGATCTCCATCTCCAAAGCACCGTCATGATCACCATCGTCACCGGCTTGACACCTTGATCTCCATCGTAGCATCGTTGACGTCTCACCAACTATTGCTTCTACGACTATCGCTACCGCTTAGTGACAAAGTAAAGCAATTACATGGCGATTGCATTTAATACAATAAAGCGACAACCATAAGGCTCCTGCCAGTTGCCGATAACTTTTACAAAACATGATCATCTCATGCAACAATTTACATCTCATCATGTCTTGACCATATCACATCACAACATGCCCTGCAAAAACAAGTTAGACGGCCTCTACTTTGTTGTTGCAAGTTTTATGTGGCTGCTACAGGCTTCTAGCAAGAACCATTCTTACCTACGCATCAAAACCACAATGATTTTTTGTCAAGTGTGCTGTTTTAACCTTCAACAAGGACCGGGCGTAGTCAAACTCGATTCAACTAAAGTTGGAGAAACAGACACCCGCCAACCACCTATGTGCAAAGCACGTCGGTAGAACCAGTCTCATGGACGCGGTCATGTAATGTTGGTCCAGGCCGCTTCATCCAACAATACCGCCAAATCAAAGTAAGACGTTGCTGGTAAGCAATATGACTATTATCGCCCACAACTCTTTGTGTTCTACTCATGCATATAACATCTACGCATAGACCTGGCTCGGATGCCACTGTTGGGGAACACAGTATTTCAAAAAAATTCCTACAATCATGCAAGATCTATCTAGGAGATGCATAGCAACAAGAGGGGAGAGTGTGTCCATGTACCCTCGTAGACCGAAAGCGGAAGCGTTTAGTAACGCAGTTGATGTAGTCGAACGTCTTCATGATCCAACCGATCCAAGTACTGAACGTACGGCACCTCCGTGTTCAGCACACGTTCAACACGATGTCATCCCTCGAGCTCTTGGTCCAGTTGAGGATGTGGGAGAGTTCCTTCAACACGACAGCGTGGCGACGGTGATGATGATGTTACCGGCGCAGGGATTCGCCTAAGCACTACGATGATATGACCGAGGTGTGTAACTGTGGAGAGGGGCACTGTCAGTGTCAAAACCGGCAGATCACGGGTAGGGGGTCCCGAACTATGCGTTTAAGGATCGAAGGTAACAGGAGGCAGGGGACACGATGTTTACCCAGGTTCGGGCCCTCTTGATGGAGGTAAACCTCTATGTCCTTCTTGATTGACTTTGATGAGTATAGGGGTTACAAGAGTTGATCTACCACAAGATCATAATGGCTAAACCCTAGATGTCTAGCCTATATGATTATGTTTGCCTCTACGGACTAAACCCTCCAGTTTATATAGACACCGGAGGGGCTAGGGATTGTATAGAGTTGGTTTATAGAGAAATGAATCTTCATATCCGAACGTCAAGCTTGCCTTCCACGCCAAGGAGAGTCCCATCCGGACACGGGGTGAAGCCTTCTATCATGTATCTTCATGGCCCACCAGTCCGGCCCACGTCACATAGCCCGGACATCCGAGGACCCCCTAATCCAGGACTCCCTCAGTAGTCCCTGAACCAAGCTTCAATGACTATGTGTCCGACGCGCAGATTGTCTTCGGCATTGCAAGGCGGGTTCCTCCTCCGAATACTCCAAGGTAGTTGATTAAAAGAACTATATCCGGCTTTGTACAATAATTACAACCCGGGACAATGAGAGCAAAATACTTTAAACCAAAATAGGTTATGTCTTCTGACAACTTTTTTGGCGAGGCATTGAATCCCAACCTTATTATTGTGTCGAACCGTTTTCCAACCTCCCGCTTCGCGTTTTGAGATGCGGTATTCATTGACACGTCTTGTCAAAGCAGAGATCGCGTCCCCTTATTGCGGGATTCTCATCAATACGGATTTGGGTAATCCAACCGTGCCATTCGCACGACTCCTGAGGAGTAGGCGAGTTTTAAGGCTCGTGGGGGGGGGGTGAGGGAGTCCTCGGACAGCCAGACTATATACTTTGGCCGGACTATTGGACTATGAAGATTCAAGATTGAAGACTTCGTTCCGTGTCCGGGTGGGACTCTCCTTTGTGTGGAAGGCAAGCTTGGCAATTCGGATATGTAGATGTCCTCCCTTGTAACCGACTCTGTGTAACCCTAGCCCCCTCCGGTGCCTATATAAACCGGAGGGTTTAGTCCGTAGGACAACAACAATCATAATCATAGGCTAGCTTCTAGGGTTTAGCCTCTATGATCTCGTGGTAGATCAACTCTTGTAATACTCATATCATCAAGATCAATCAAGTAGGAAGTAGGGTATTACCTCCATCGAGAGGGCCCGAACCTGGGTAAACATTGTGTCCCCCGCCTCCTATTACCATCAGCCTTGGACGCACAATTCGGGACCCCCTACCCGAGATCTGGCGGTTTTGACACCGACATTGGTGTTTTCATTGAGAGTTCCACTGTGCCGTCACTATAAAGGCTTGATGGCTCCTTCGATCTGTCGGCGTTCTGGGAACGGGGGTCCCCAGACTTGCCTACCTGCGGCCTGCGGCGTGGCTCAAAGGGGGGCCCAACACGACCCATCTTCACCAACACAAACTCAAGACCCTCGCGAGGGGCCAAGCCTCGCGGGGCGGATGATGCAGAGCTTCCTCAGGCACGGCCTCGTCAGGCTAGCTCACGAGGAGGCGGAGAGATCAAGGCGGGGTACCTCGCGAGGTGCCCGTGACGCAAGCCATGACGACTCAAGGCGCTAGGTGGGCGCCAGCCCGCGCAGCGTCCTCCTTTCCTCTTTGGTGCAAAGGGGGCAAGCGCAGCCGCGGAGTACCGAGGCGTCCGGCAAAGTGTTCGAACCTCAAGGGTCTGCCAGAACCCGAAATCCGACATTTGGCGCGCTAGGTAGGGGTGCGCTGGAATTCGTCTTCCACCGCTCCGTTCTCCTCCGACCATCACGCTCATGTCTGACGCTCGTCGGGCCCGCGCGGAGCGCCGGGCCGCCCTCGCTTCCCACGTCGCCCAGACGGCCCCTGTCGGCGGGCGTCCCCGCCATTCCCCGTCACCTGCCGTCAACGCCGCCACCGGCCCGGCGGGGGACGAGCAGCAAGCATCGTCCCAGCATCTGTCCTTGCGGCAAGACGGCCGCACCGCAACTCCCTCGCTCACCCCAGCTGGTTCTTCGTCCCGCGTGCTCCGCGCGGCCATGGAGCCCCGCAACCTCTCCCCCGCCTATCGCGCTGCACCAACACCCCCAGTCGTCGTGACCCTCTTGGGCGGCTCGCAGGCGCCGCCTACAAGTTACCACGTCAAGCCGTTCATCCGCCGAGTCAGCGCCGCTTCCACGCGGCAGGGGGTTCCCCTGGATCGGGCGGCGCCCGAGACCGGCCTGAGCTTCAGCTCAGAGGACCACCCCTCCAACTCGGCCTGCTCGGGCACGCTCCCCATGCTATGCACCCCCACCATCTGCCAGGTGGCCGTCACCAGAACTCTCATCGATGGCGGGGCGGGCCTCAGTGTGCTCTCAGTCGAGGCCTTCAACCTCCTCTGCATACCCCTGGAACGGTTGCAGCCCAGCCGGCCCTTCTCAGGCGTTGGGGGCAGGTCGTCCAGCTCCTTGGGGCAGATCCGGCTCCTAGTGACCTTCGGCACCTGTGACAACTTCCGCATGGAGCTGGTCGACTTCGACATCTCCCCCATCGGCCTTCCCTACAACGCCATCCTCGGCTACCCAGCGCTGGCCCAGTTCATGGCCGCAACGCACCCGGCGTACAACCTCATGAAGATGCCCGGGAGTAGCGGTGTCCTCACCGTGCACGGGGATACCGGCGACGCTCTGCGGGTGCTCAAGCTCGTCTTCAAGATAGCAGCGTCGGCACAGCCTGCCGACTTGGAGGCCCCCGAGCCCAAGGGGGTTGCGTCCGCCAAGAAGAAGCAGTTGTTCACCCAAGACAAGGCAGAAACCAAGCAGATACCCGTCGATGAGGATGGGACCACCAACGCCACTTTCACCATAGGCGCCCACCTCAAACCCGAGCAGGAGGAGGCCCTGGTCGGGTTCCTGCGTGCAAACAAGAAGGTATTCGCTTGGGAGCCGGACCAGTTGGCAGGGATCCCCAGGAGTGTAACGAGCATCACCTCAACGTGTGCCCCAACGTGCGCCCTGTGAAGCAGAAGGCCAGGCGGCAGTCCACAGAAAAGCAGGCCTTCATCGTCCAAGAGACCCGCAAATTAGAGGTCGCTGGGGTCATTCGCGAGGTCCGATACCCAGATTGGTTGGCCAACCCTGTCGTTGTGCCGAAGAAGGGAGGGAAGGAACGCATGTGTGTCGACTTCACCAACCTCAACAAAGCGTGCCCGCAAGATCCGTTCCCGCTCCCCCGCATCGACCAGATCATTGATTTCACTGCGGAATGCGACCTATTATGCTTCCTGGATGCCTTCTCTGGGTATCACCAGATCAAGATGGCGGTAGAAGACGTCGAGAAGACGGCCTTCCTAACCCCGTGTGGGGTGTACTGCTACACCTGCATGCCATTCGGGCTGCGTAACGCAGGGGCAACCTTTCAGCGGCTGATGCATATCACCTTAGGCCCGCAGCTCGGGAAGAATGTTGAAGCTTACGTCGATGACATCATGGTAAAATCTCGGTAGGCCAGGACCTTGATACAAGACCTGGAGGAAACCTTCGCGAGCCTCAACGCAGTGAACCTACGGCTCAACCCAGAGAAGTGTGTGTTCGGAGTCCCCTCGGGCAAGCTCTTGGGTTTCCTCGTGTCCCACCGAGGCATCGAGGCTAACCCGGAGAAGGTCAAGGCGGTGGAAGACATGAGCCCGCCAAAGACCCTCAGAGAAATGTAGAAGCTCACGGGGCGCGTGACCGCGCTAGGGCGCTTCATCTCCAAGTTGGGGGAACGAGCCCTGCCCTTCTTCCAGCTGATGAAGAAAAAGGGGCCCTTCGAGTGGACTGAAGAGGCCAACAAGGCGTTCCAGGATCTCAAGAGATACCTGACCAGCCCACCAGTCATGGTGGCCCTGCGCCCTTAGGAGCCCGTGGTGCTCTACCTCGCCGCCACTCCCTACTCCGCCAGCGCAGCCTTGGTGGCAGTCAGAGAGGAGCGCCGAATCAAAACCACGGCAGCAGCCCGGGACAAGGCAGAACAGGGACAAGGAAGGCCTACAGAAACCGCCACCGCGGCTGAGGAGGATCAGCCACCGCAGAGGGGCGCACCAGAGGAGGAAGAGGCCCCTCTTCCAGATGGCCAGTCTCAGGAGGCCTCATTGCCTCAAGAGGCGCCACGGTCTCTGGAAGGAGCCGCCAGCACTGACCCACTCCACCTCGTTGAGCACCCAGTGTACTTCGTCAGCACAGTGCTGCGGGATGCAAGAGCACGGTACCCCATGCCTCAAAAACTCCTCCTCGCGCTACTGGTGGCTTCACGCAAACTGCGGCACTATTTTCAGGGTCACCCCATCAAGGTCGTCTCGTCATACCCCCTGGAGAGGGTGCTCAGGAGCCCCAATTCATCTGGGAGGGTCGCTGAGTGGAACATAGAGCTGCAAGCTTTTCAGCTCGAATTCAGCACGACCAGAGTCATCAAGGGAGCAGTGTTGGCGGATTTTGTGGCAGAATGGATGGAGGCGCCAGGCCTCAAGGCCGACAAGGATCGGTCCCTGTCCCCGGGAAGCGAGGCGCCAGAAGGCTGGGTCATGTACTTCGATGGGGCATTCTCCAGACACGGCGCAGGGGCTGGGGTGGTGCTTATATTGCCCACCCAGGACAAGCTCTATTACGCCATGCAGCTTTGTTTCCAGCAAGGCGAAAAGGTCTCCAACAACATAGCGGGGTATGAAGGTTTAATAGCGGGCATGAAGGCCGCAGCTGCCCTGGGGGTGAAACGCCTCACCATCAAGGGCGATTCCCAGCTCCTTGTCAATTTCTCCAACAAGGTGTATGAGCCGAAGGATGAGCACATGGAGGCCTACCTTGCAGAGGTCCACAGGATGGAGAAGCAGTTCTGGGGGTTGGAGTTGCAGCATGTGCCCCGTGGCACCAATCAGGAAGCCGATGACATCGCCAAACGTGCCTCCAGGCGGTTACCTCAGGAGCCTGGCGTTTTCGAGGAGCGGCTGTTCAAGCCTTCAGCCTTTTCGTCATTATCAAGCACGGCTCAGCCCAGGGAGGAGCTCCCTCAGCCACCTGCCTCAGGAGCTCCGGCTTGTGGCCCGGCCTCGGGAGCACGCCTGCTCCTGACGATGGAACCTCAGGAGGGATGTTGGATCACGGAGCTCCGGAGCTACTTAACACAAGGGACCCTGCCGGAGAAGGAGGAGCAAGCAGAGCGAGTGGCGCGCCAGGCCACGGCATACTGCATCAAAGATGGAGAGCTCTACCGGAAGCGACCACACGATGTATCCCTGCGCTGCATCTCCAGGGAGCAAGGGAAGGAGCTACTGGAAGATATACACGATGGAGACTGCGGACATCATTCGTCATCATGGACCCTCGTTGGCAAGGCGTTCCGCAGTGGGTTTTATTGGCCCACTGCGCTCAATGACGCCGTTGAACTAGTGAAAGCTTGTGAGGCCTGCCAGTTCCACGCCAAGCAGATCCATCAGCCGACAGGGGGCTTGCAGACTATCCCCCTTTCGTGGCCATTCGAAGTCTGGGGGCTCGACATCTTGGGCCCGTTTCCTTGGGCGCCAGGGGGCTACCGCTACCTTTACGTTGCCGTGGACAAGTTCACCAAGTGGGCTGAAGTGGAGGCTGTCCGCACCATTCCTGCGGGTTCCGCAGTCAAGTTCATCAAGGGCATCGTGAGTCGGTTCGGGGTGCCGAATCGCATCAGCACGGACAACGGTTCACAGTTCACCAGTAACCTCTTCAAAACATACTATGCTAACCTTGGAACGCAGATATGCTACGCTTCAGTGGCGCACCCCCGGAGCAACGGCCAGGCCGAGCGAGCCAACGCGGAGGTCCTAAGGGGCCTCAAGACCAGGACGTTCAAGAAGAAGCTAGAGGCTTGCGGCAGAGGTTGGTTCGACGAACTACAGTCCGTGCTATGGTCCATCCGCACCACCGCGACCAAGCCGACTGGAGAGACCCCGTTCTTCCTGGTCTACGGAGCAGAAGCAGTCCTCCCTCACGAGGTCAGACGTCGCTCCACGCGGGTCCTGGCGTTCGACGAGGCGTAGCAGGACACCATGCGGGGGACGGACCTCGTGCTGGGGGAGGAGCGTCACCGGGAAGCCACGCTGCGAGCGGCGAGGTACCAACAAGCACTGCGGCGATATCACTGCCACAACATCCGCCCCGGAACTCTTGAGGTAGGAGACCTCATGCTCAGGCGGGTTCTCTCCAGGGAGGGATTGCATAAGCTCTCTCCCATGTGGGAGGGCCCGTTCAAGGTTGTTCATGTTTCCAGGCCCGGCTCCGCGCGCTTGGAGACTCAGGAGGGAGTGCCGGTCCAGAATGCATGGAACATCCAGCACCTCCGGAGGTTCTACCCCTGAAAAGGCCCAGAGCCTGTGAAGCAAGGCGAGTGCCTGTGAAGCTATCGCGTTTTGGAAAAGGCCCAGAGCCTGTGAAACAAGGCGAGTGCCTATGAAGTTATCGCGTTTTGGAAAAGGCCCAGAGCCTGTGAAGCAAGGCGAGTGCCTGTGAAGCTATCGCGTTTTGGGAAAGGCCCAGAGCCTGTGAAGCAAGGCGAGTGCCTGTGAAGCTATCGCATTTTGGAAAAGGCCTGGAGCCTGTGAAGAAGGCCAATGCCTGTGAAGCTCGCCGCCCGTGACACTCTCACGTAATAATGAGTTGGGGCTGTACACGCCCCGGAGTCTCAGGAGCGCCGGCCTCAGGCCCTGTTGCTCCCTCCCACGCCCAGTGGCAGCACTTAGCTCCGCGCTGGTGAGAAGACGTCGAAGACTAGATTAGGTGCCGGACGCGGCTTTTCATTTGCTTTCCGCAGTTCGCTTGTCCCTTCTCATTTGAAGTTTTATTGCAGTTGTTGCCGTCTTTGGCTTGCGGTTCTTCGGCTTTTCACTCTCCTGCCTTGATTTCTCTTGCGCAAGGCCTCACAAGGGGGGCAACTGAGCGCCCTCGCGAGCGTTCCTATCCTAGTCATTCAAAGAGTTCGCGACCTGGGCCCCTTACAGGAGCACCCCTCCAGTCCGTGCCCCACAGGCACCGCGACACAAACAAAGGGCCTGGGTCGGTCGGCCCCCACGGCCGGGGCCGGGAACTATCCACGCTCGGGCACATAGCTGGAAGGTACGGTAACGAAAGCAAAATGATGATTAACAGCAATAACCCAAACACGCCCCCGCGGGGCTCCGCATTATTGTCTTTGTTACGCAGGAAAAAGGGAAAAGGAAGAACAAATCCGGCGCGGCTCGCCTCACACCGGCCCGCAGGGAAGGCCCGAGCTACCTCCGGAACTCAGGCGGACTCCCTCTCGCGCTTCACCAGGGCGCGACGGCGGGCGGACGCGTTGCCACCCCCAAGCAGATGCGACGGCGTGGAGGCTGATCGCGGCCACCGCTAGAGGAGTCGCCACCTGAAGAGGAACCGGAGAAGCTTGAGGAACCCCGAACGCCGCCAGCCGCGCGAGCGCTACTCCCTCCATCATCATCGGAGCTGGGTTCCCAGCCGCGGTCGTCACCCTCGGGGCAACACCCTGCGCGGCGTCCATCTTCCCCAAACACCCTCACGTAGAGGGTGGCGTCGCCGTCGAACTTGAAGTGTAAGGTGCACCGACGGCCCAGGCCACGCGCACGGGCAAACGTCTGCCAACCGCGGGCCAGGGACAGGCTCCCGGCCGCGGAGACCTCCAGAGAGACCCATGAGGCCCGGCTGCAGTAGCCGTCGGCCTGGAGCCAGAGGCCGCCCGGGGCGCCGGCCGGGAGCTCGCCGAGGAGGAAGCAAGGAAGTGGAAGCTGGGTGCTAGCCGGCTCCACCGACCACACGACGAACTCCGGCAGCACTTCAGCAGCACGAACGCGCGACCTGGGGGGACGCGCAGCCGGAGCGCGCCCCCGGATGCAGCAATCCGCCCGTCGCCGTGCTGAAGATCACCTCCACGGCCGCGAGGAGCCACCATGGAGGCCATAGGATGCTTGCGAGGGCGCCCTCGGCCGCGCTTGGGTGGGGGAGAGGCGGGCTCAACCCGGCAAGCCTTCCCCTTCTCGGTGGCCGAGAACCTCCTCGACGGGGCCATGAAGAAAAAGGAGAAGCAAGGGGGGATGAACTGGAAGGGCGCGCGCCGGTCCATACTTATGGCTGGCGATGGCCAACCAACGGCCCCCACGATCGCAGGTAATCATGACCCGTTTTGCATGCAGGGACTTGTCCAATCCGTGCAGTTGCCGAGGCGCCGTGGGGAAGTGGAGACGCCCACGTCCAATCAACTGCCACGCGGCGCCCAAGGCCGCAGGCTGTTAGGGCCCGCGGCGCTTCGCTCTTGCCCTTCCGCCTCCCTGCACGGCCAAGTCCGGGCGCGCCTTGGGCCCGGGGGCTACTGTCAGTGTTCTGGGAACGGGGGTCCCCAGACTTGCCTGCCTGCGGCCTGCGGCGTGGCTCAAAGGGGGGCCCAGCACTGCCCATCTTCACCAACACAAACTCAAGACCCTCGCGAGGGGCCAAGCCTCGCGGGGCGGACGACGCAGAGCTTCCTCAGGCATGGCCTCGTCAGGCTGGCTCACGAGGAGGCGGAGAGATCAAGGCGGGGTACCTCGCGAGGTGCCCGTGACGCAAGCCATGACGACTCAAGGCGCCAGGCGGGCGCCAGCCCGCGCAGCGTCCTCCTTTCCTCTTTGGTGCAAAGGGGGCAAGCGCAGCCGCGGAGTACCGAGGCGTCCGGCAAAGGTTGCCATTTCGGTGCAACAAGACCGAGACCAGGAGGACTACGAGATGGAGATCACCGTGGAGACCAAGACGGCGTCATCACCAGAGCTTTGTGCAGGCGAAGACTACTTTTGTCAGGATAGTTGATACTTGCTGTCCCCCTTCAAATTAGCCCGCCATTGTTGGCTCCCTTCGCGCTCAATATTTGGGGAGAGGACCAGGGCCACTATAAATAGGACTGGCCACCCACGTAGCAAGGGGTTCGGTTCAATCTCTTCCGAGGGCTCGGCAAGTCGAGAGGTTGTAAGCAGAGAGAGAGAGAGGGAGATAGAGAAAGGTGGCTGAACTCCTCCCAGCAGTTCATCGCCCCAGCCAAGAACAGACCCTCGCGAGGCTGTTCTTCCTTGTATTGTTCATCATCATCAGCCCAAGAGGCAATCCACCACACCACACACTGGAGTAGGGTATTACACCACAACGGTGGCCCGAACCAGTATAAACCCCGTGTCTCTTGTGCTGTTCTTTTCGTAGTTTAGATCCTAGCATGGCGGGGGGGGGGGGGGGTGTGCAGGTAGGTAGGAGGCGAAATCTCCGCGCACACCCCAGTGTTCGAACCTCAAGGGTCTGCCGGAACCCGAAATCCGACACGATCATCGGCAACGATGCAATCCAGGGTGAGGTTTTTCTCCCTGGACAGATCTTTGTATTTGGCGGCTTCGTACTGTGGGCCAACTCGCTTGGCCATCTAGAGCAGATCGAGAGCTACGCCGCTGGCCATCAGGTCAGGTTTGGAAGCTTGAACTATACTGCCGACATCCACTGAGACTTGATCTTCAACGGATTTGAGCCGATGTCAGGTGCGCCACACAGTCACGACGAGCATGACTTAGCTCTGCCGTCGGACGGTGTTCAGGAAATCACACCTGTGGCTACTCCAGCCCTCAATCCGGAATATATCGTGCCGTCCAAGGACGGGTGGATGGACCCCACCACGGAGGCCACACACACAGCGGCGATAGAGCCGAATACTGACTTCACCTCCTATGAGACCTGTGTTACCGGACCCTTGGATTCGTCCCCGGCCACAGGCCCCGATCCTCTTGTGTCCGTGCCTATCAAATCTGATTGGGCACCGATCATGGAGTCTACCTTCGCGGATATCTTTTAGCACTCGCCCTTGGGCGGCATGCTAAATCCATTGAGGTCTCTCTCCTTGTCAGGAGACCCTTGACCGAACTGTGTCCGGCTTGAGTGGGAAGCGGACGACGAAGAAATTCATTCCCCACCCACCACCCACTTAATAGCCACTATCGACGACTTAACCGACATGCTTGATTTCGGCTATGAAGACATCGACGGTATGGACGACGATGTAGGAGAAGAACAGGAACCACCGCCCACAGGGCACTGGGCAGCCACCTCATCATATGATATATACATGGTGGACACCCCCAAAGAAAGCAATGGCAATAAGGCAACAGAGGATAATCTCCTCGTGAAGCAATCTAAGCACCGGCGTCATCAATGCCACTCTAAGCCCTACCATAGCAAAAGCAGCGATACCGGCACAAGAGACAATAACGCTGCGGACAGTGCCGAAGACGAAGACAATCCCCCCCAGCCAGGCTTCGAGCGGGAGGATGGGCAAGCCAGCCCTAAGGAACAGGCGACAGATGGAGAATCAAAGGATGATAATTACATGCCCCTCTCCGAAGACGAGGTGAGCCTCGGCGATGAAGAATTTATCGTGCCTGAGGATCCCGTCGAGCAGGAGCGCTTCAAGCACTGGCTTATAGCCACAACAAAAAGCCTGAAGAAAAAGCAGCAGTAGCTTCAAGCTGATCAAGATCTGCTAGCGGATAGATGGACCGAGGTCCTGGCAGCCGAGGAATATGAACTCGAGCGCCCAACCAAAAGTTACCCAAAGCGCAGGTTGCTACCCCAACTCGAGGAGGAAGCATTAAAGCCTACACTACCAGCGTATGATGCGGCTGACCGGCCACCTCATGGCCGAGACAAAACGGCATATCAGCCCGAAGTCCAGCCCGCACCCCGTCGCCAGTCAAACAAAAGCACCAAGGCCCGGGGCTACACACATGACTTGTGAGATGTATTGGATAACAAAGCAGGCATACAAGATCAATCTACGGATCATGGGGGCGCGCCCCAACGCGTGACGACGACCGTCATGCCGAATATACTAAAAGCAAATCCGGCCGGGTCGAATACAGCAGACAAGACTCGTATGAACTGCATCGTCATATAGCCCGGCACAGAGGCGCCGCACACCCCCTATGCTTCACTGATGAAGTAATGGATCATGAATTCCCAGAAGGGTTTAAACCCGTGAACATTGAATCATATGATGGTACTACAGACCCCGCGGTATGGATAGAGGATTTCTTCCTCCACATTCACATGGCCCGCGAGGATGATCTACACGCCATCAAGTATCTCCCACTAAAACTCAGCAGGCCGGCCACCGGATGCTAATGATTTAAGTCACACAACACAACAGCCCGGAGAGTCAGCCATGAAATTCTGGACTCAGTTCCTAACTAAAAAGAACCAAATTGTCAACTGTCTGGATGCCGAAGCCCTAGCGGCCTTTAAACATAACATCCATGATGAGTGGCTCGCCCGACATCTCGGCCAAGAGAAGCCAAAATCCATGGCAGCCCTCATGACACTCATGACCCGCTTTTGTGCGGGCGAGGATAGCTGGTTGGCCCGTAGCAACAACACAACAAACAATCCTGGCACATCAGAGGCCAGAGATAGCAACGGAAAACCCCGACGCAACAAACACAAGCGTCGCAAAAATGGTGGAAACACCAAAGATACGACAGTCAATGCCGGATTTAGTGGCTCTAAGTCCGGTCATCGGAAAAGGCCATTCAAAAATGACAATTCGGGCCCGTCCAGTCTGGACCGCATATTCGACCGTCCATGACAAATTCATGGCACCCCAGGAACACCAGCCAATCATACCAACAGAGAATGCTGGGTCTTCAAACAAGCCGACAGTTCAGGTGCCGAAAACAAGGAGAAGGGGTCTCAAAGCGATGATGGCGACGAGGAGCCCAGATCACCGAATACAGGAGGGCAAAAGAAATTTCCCCCGCAAATCCAAACGGTGAACGTGGTAAACGCCACCCACACTCCCCACCCGGATCGGATGCACACCCTTAGGGATGTCGACTTAACGGAACCAGTCGTCCCACGATATAAACTAGGGCCGATCACCTTCAACCACACGGATCGTTCGGTTAACACCAATCAGGGCAATTCAGCCGCACTAGTCCTCGACCCAATAATTAATGGGTTCCACGTCACACGAGTCCTTATGGATGGAGGCAGCAGTCTAAACCTACTTTACCAGGACACAGTGCGCAAGATGGGCATCGATCATTCAGTGATCAAGCCCACTAAAGCCACCTTTAGAGGTATTATACCAGGTGTGGAGGCCAGCTGTATAGGCTCCATCGCCCTTGAGGTAGTCTTCGGATCACCGGACAATTACCATGCCGAAGAGTTTATCTTCGACATCGTCCCCTTTCACAGTGATTATCAGGCACTACTCGGACGAACCGCGTTCGCTCGATTCAACGCGGTGCCATATTATGCCTACCGTAAGCTCAAGATGCTTGGTCCGCACAACGTCATCACGGTTAATGGCAAGGCCGAACCCCCCCTCGGTACCAAAGAGTATACCCGCTGCTTTAAAAGTAGGAGCAACGAGTGGCACCTTTCAATCGAACCTCGAGTCGATGGCCAAGCTCCGGACACCGCCAAAGGACTCCGAACTACTTCGCGGCAGGATAGCCCGCCTCGTCCAGAGCTCAATTAAACACTTCGGTGAAAGTCAGGACAGGCCACATACCGCGGCTCAACCGCTCTGCGACACACAAACACATCTTGCATTTTCTGTATAGGTTCATTTTTGCCCAGGCAAGGACCGGCGATATGGAAACAACTCGAACGCGCAAGGGAACCCTTAGATATTCCCCTCGATGACCATCCGACTGCACTCCGGATCTGCACACAAGCTTCTTCCCGCCTGGTCTCAGTATGTTCCGCAGTCACTTTCTCTTTTTATTACTTTACATGTACTCATACGCATCGGCGTATTATTCAAATACAACATGTGGGTTTATATGACGCTTATCTGCCATTATCTCTTATTGAAATTCTTTTGTCAAATGGCATCCGTACACCGCGATATGCCTTAAGTATGCAAGGGGCTTCGTTTTACCCATAATACGACAATAAAGTCCGAACACCTTCATGGTAGTTTGGCACCCCGAACTTGTAGCATTATACGCATCAGCTCCGAATCATGTCTTGGGTCAAATGTTGGGGTTGCCCAGTTCCCATGTTTTGCTGCCTTACGTTCTGCTATATCGGCTAATTAAGGCAGCACAGGGAGAACTACTACGATTGTGTCCCGGTTCTTCCAGACGAGCACCTCAGTAGAGAAAGCCGAAAACTGTCTGTCATGATACGGCGAGAGATGGTCAGCTGTTCAAGAGGTTGTAAAATCTTTAAGGATTTATCCCGCATAATTCCATCACCAATGCAGCGTGCGATGGATCGGCTTTTTGTCCGATCAGGTGCTTATAGAGCCCCTCGTGCGGTCTTCCGAACACCAGGGGCTGCGCCTACCTTCCTTTTCTAAAGCTCCTATGGCTAAGTGAGAGTGATAAAGCCCTATAGTCCGATTGCCTGGTTCGTTGTGCTGAACACCTCCGTCGAAGGACCCAAAACTAGGATAAAGAGTGATTAGATTTATCCCGAACACCCCCGTACTTCCTACGTGGGGGCAGAAGCCGACGACTGGCCAACTCTCAGCATTAATATATAAAACGGCCGCGCAGGAGGATAAACTTTCATATAACAGGCAATAAATAATAGAAATGTACTTGTTCAACATTACAAAGGACAACATGATTGTATTCATGGAAATATAATGTCCTTGGTGCATTGCTCCGCTGCAAGGCAGGATCCTTTCAGGACACTTTCATAATATAACTTAGGCTTGCGGTGCTCCTTTCCCTCCGTCGGTCCCTCGGTCACCAGCTTTTCAGCATCCATCTCCCCCAGTGCACCTTTGCGTGGGCGAAGGCCATTCACGCACCCTCTATACAGACCGACCGCTTGACGATGTCCAGTCGAGGGCAGGCACTCGCAAGCCGCTTCAGGAGCGCGAAGTAGCTGCCTGGAATCGGCTCAACGGGCCATAGCCGGATAATCAAATCCTTCATGGCTAGCTCGGCCGCCTTCTGTAGTTCGATCAACTGTTTCAGTTGATCGGCAAAAGGAACCAGATAATTCGGTGCCAGATACTGTGACGAGAAGAGCTTATCCGCAGTGTTCCTTTCTCCGGCTCGGTAGAATTGTGCGGCATCAGATATGCTGCATGGCAGCTCCGCAAATACCCCTGGAGAAATCCGAACTCAAGATTAGAAACATGATTCTCTCCCCAAATACTTGCCTTACATGGAACAAGCCTTACCCGCCATGGTCTTCCTCGCCTCTTGGATCTCCTGCAGGGCACCTTAGGTTTCCCCTTGGGCATCGCTTGCGAATTGATGAGCCTTGGCAAGTTTGGATTCTTTCTCCGTTAGACTCTGCTCCAAGGCTTCGCATCTTTTCATGACCTCTTGAAGCTCCTGCTCAGCTTCAATAACCCTGGCCTCGTTCTTCTCATGAAGAGCCCGCTCTGCGGCTGCCTTTCTCTCGGCCTCGGCAACAACCTCCTTAAGAGCCTCGACTTCGGTCATCGCCCCTGGCGCAAATCATAAAACATATTTTAAATTCATTCGCACTGAACGTGAGCAAGGTTTGTGCATACCTTGTTTATCCTCCAACTGCCTTTTCAACTGGCCCAATTCTTCTGTGGCCCGCTCTAGACTTTGATTTAGTCCGGAGACCTCTGCAGTATGAGAGGCGGCAGTCATTACAGACGCCTGTTTATAAAAGAAGAGAGGTAAATTTCATCAAGTGAGTCTCCTATGAGCATAGATTTGATCCTCTGTCCAGTTCTTTCTCTCACCGAACAGTGTATTAGGGGCTACCATCTATACTGTGACACTCTTCGAAACCTCATAAAACATACCTCAAAGCCTCTTATAAGGCTAATACAGGCTTCATTCAGTCCACTCTCCGCAGACTGAATCTTCTCAATCACCGCACCCTAAGGGCATGATGTTCATCGACGATGGAGGCGCTTTTCAGCGCCGCCAATAAAGTAGCTAGCACCTCTGGTTGGACAGAGGCTTCCGGTGGAACAGGTACACCCCCTCTAGCCGAGGGAGGCTGCCTGCCTGACTCTAGAAGCATATTGGTCTCCGGAATTGCGTCTGGCTGGGGGCCGAATTCAAGATGGCTCCCGCCGACGACGCCCATGGGAGCCTTCTCTCCCATGTGTCCGGCCCCTGAAGTTTGAACTCCTCGTGCCACCTTGGCAATCTCCCCACTCCTTGTCCCGGGTCCTCCTGGGACAAAGCCTCGGTGTCATTCACATGTTTGGGGGAAGGGGCCTTCGGGGGTGTCCCGCTCTTCATAGCGTCCGAGCCTAGCAAATCCTCCGACGAGGATTGCTCCACGCGGGACCTCGCCGGACTGCAAAAAGTATGGCCCGGATTAAAATATTGTGCCATGATAAGTCGGGACACATAAACATGTTCGAATTCTCTATACTCAAGAGTTCACCAGGGGCTGAGCCCTGGGATCCCACTCCGGGCTGCTATCAGCGGCGATGGACTCTTCTGGAAGAGAAGTTTTTCCCTTCTTAGGCGACTCGGCCTCCAACGATCTGGAGGCTGTCCCTTTCTTTCTTCCCTCCGCTGGGGATTCGTATTCCTCCTCCTCCTCCTCGTCCTCTTCGGAGGAAGAACGGGCATTGGAGTCTTCGGATATCGTGTCCAAGGCGCCACGACGACGGAGGCCGCCCCTGGTCTTCTTGGCCCCTCTCTCGGCCTTCTTCTTCGACACCTTGCAGGGCGCCGAGACCAGCATCTTCGTTATAAGCGAGACGGCCGGTTCTTCAGGTAGCGGGGCTGGACAGTAGATCCGCCCCGCCTTCTTCGTCCAGCCCTAGGAGAGTTGTGGAAAACACATTAAGCGTTTCCCTTGGGTTATGCGAATAAAACTTATAATGGCTTACCGAACTTGCGGGGCAGGACAAGTGGTACCCGCAGTCCTCGGGTGAGTCCGTCCATGATTTGCCGGACTTAAAAAGCACCTTCTAGATATCTTTGTGTGAGGAGCCAAAGAGCTCTCGCAGGGTCTGGTGCTTGGCCGGGTCGAATTCCCATAAATTGCAAGCCCGGTGTTGACAAGGAAGGATCCGGCGAGCTAATATCACCTGGACTACATTGACAAGTTTGATATCCTTGTCTTCCATATTCTTGACGCGCGTCTGAAGTGTCGACAGCTCGTCGGACGAAGACCAATCCAGGCCCTTCTTGTGCCAGGACGTAAGCCGCAGGGGGGCGCCGGATCGGAATTCAGGAGCAGCGGCCCATTTCATGCCACGCGGCTCAGTGATGTAAAACCACTGCTGCTACCACTCTTTGACGCAATCATTGAAAGTACCTGTTGGCCATGTGACATTGGGCATCTTGCTCACCATGGCGCCTCCGCACTCGGCGTGCTCACTGCCCACTACCTTGGGCTTCACATTAAAGATCTTCAGCCATAAGCCGAAGTGTGGCGAGATGTGGAGAAAGGCCTCGCACACGACTATGAACGTCGAGATGTTGAGGAAGGAATTGGGGGATAGATCATGAAAATCGATCCCATAGTAATACATGATGCCGCGAATGAATGGGTGGAGGGGGAACCCAGCGCACGGACAAAATGAGGGAGGAAAACAACCCTCTCGTGGGGTTCCGGAGTATGGACGATCTGTCCTGCCATCGGGAGACGGTGGCTGATTTTCTGGGCCAGGTACCCGGCCTCCCGAAGCTTTTTGATATCCTTTTCCCGGACGGTGGAGGCCATCCATTTGCCTCCTGCTCTGGATCCAGACATTTTTGGAAGGCCTTTGTGGCTGGAGAGGGCGAACGCTTGGGTGCTGGGGCTCGTGCAGAGGGGAATGGATAAGCAGAAGGAGAAGGCGTGGGTGAAAAAGGGGAGTCCTTATCTCCTTATAAAGGCGGCAGGGATCCAGCGCCTCCCCACTTGCCTGGTAAACTCGCTTATTCCCCAAGCGTCGCGCTAAAGACGCGGTTGGATTACCCATACCCGTATTGATGAGAATCCCGAGATAGGGGGACACGATCTCTGCTTCGATAAGACATGCCCATAAAACCGCCTCGCGACATGCGCAGTAGCTGGTTAGGGAGAACGGTTCGAATAAAGACCGGATCGTGGCGTGGTGTCACGTTAGGAAAAGTTGTTAGTGGATTGGATTTGTGGAATATTGTATTCTCTAAGGTGGTATGTCGAATTTGTTTTGCAGAGCTGGACACGATCCTTGTGTTCAAAATCTTCTAGGGAGTATTCAGAGAAGGAACCCACCTTGCAATGCCGAAGACAATCTGGGCGCCGGACTCATCGTCATTCAAGCCTGGTTCAGGGGCTACTGAGGGAGTCTTGGATTAGGGGGTCCTCGGACAGCCGGACTATATACTTTGGCCGGACTGTTGGACTATGAAGATTCAAGATTGAAGACTTCGTCCCGTGTTCGGGTGGGACTCTCCTTCGCATGGAAGGCAAGCTTGGCAATTCGGATATGTAGATCTCCTCCCTTGAAACTGACTCTATGTAACCCTATCCCCCTTCGATGTCTATATAAACTAGAGGGTTTAGTCCGTAGGACAACAACAATCATAATCATAGGCTAGCTTCTAGGGTTTAGCCTCTATGATCTCGTGGTAGATCAACTCTTGTAATACTCATATCATCAAGATCAATCAAGCAGGAAGTAGGGTATTACCTCCATCGAGAGGGCCCGAACCTGGGTAAACATTGTGTCCCCCGCCTCCTGTTACCATCAGCCTTAGACGCACAGTTCAGGAACCCCTACCCGAGATCCGCTAGTTTTGACACCGACAGGGGGTGCCTGATATTCACTGCCTTTATAAGGAGACAAGGATCCGCCTTTTTACCCCATGCCTTCTTCCTCCTCAGCCCATCTGCTCTCGAGCTCCAGTGCCCAAGCTTCAACCCTTTCTGTCCCCAGCAAACGCTCCAACCATGTCTGGATCTGGAGTGCAGGGCAAGTGGATGGCCTCCTCCGTCACGGAGGAGCACATAAAAAAACTCCAGGAAGCGGGGTATTTAGCCAAGGAAATCACCCATCGGCTCCTTGCCAAAAAGCAGATCATTCCCACACAGAGCCCAATGAGAGGGTAGTATTCATCCCCCACTTCCTTCGCGGGCTAGGGTTTCCTCTCCACCCTTTCGTCCGCGGACTCATGTACTATTATGGGCTAGATTTCCATGATCTAGCCCCAAATTCATTCCTCAACATCTCGACATTCATCGTCGTGTGTGAGGCCTTCCTCCGCATCCCCCCACTTCGGCCTATGGCTCAAGGTCTTCAATGTGAAGCCGAAGGTGGTCGAGGGTCAACACGCGAAGTGTAGCGGAACCATGGTGAGCAAGCTCCCTAATGTCACCTGGCCCAAGGGGACCTTCATAGAGACCGTGAAGGGGTGGCAACAGAAGTGGTTCTATGTTACAGAACCTCGCGACGCCACATGGGCCGCCACTCCTGAGTTCAAAACTGGTCCACCAATGCGGCTCACATCATGGCTCAAGAAGGGCCTTGATTGGGCGTCATCCAACAAGGTGATGACGCTGCAAAAGCGCATCAAGAGCATGGTGGACAAGAACACCAGCCTTGCCAGCGTGATCCAGGTGATGCTGTTTCGCCGGATTCTCCCGTGCCAATGCCGGACTCTCCATATGTGGGAGTTTGATCCGGCAAGTCCTCGGGGCTGGCAACGGTTCTTCGGCACGAAGCACGAAGATATATGGAAGCTGCTTTTTAAAACCCAGAAGATGTGGCCGCCGACGACCGAAGACCTCGGTCACGACTGCGCTCATCCAGCTACTCCAGTGAGTTTTTCAGATTTCTAATCATATCCTTGATTTGTAGATCCAAGGAGTAAGTTTAAAACCTTCCCCTTGTCCCCCAGGACTGGACGAAGAAGGCAGAGCAGATCAAGTGTCCGGATCCCCTGCCCGAAGACCCAACCATTCCTCTTCTGACTAAGATGCTGGTTCTGGTACCATACCAGGCACCGGAAAAGAAGGCCAAGAAGAAGGGTAAGGAGGTCAGAAGTGGCCTTTGCCGCAAAGGTGCTTCAGACATATCATCCAAAGATACCGAAACTCTCTCCTCCCACGATAAAGACGAGGAGGAAGTGGAGGAGAACAATTCTCCCCTTAAGGGGGGAAAGAAGAAAAGGGGAGATTCCAAAGATCTAGAGGTGGAAGCGTCCAAGAAGTGGAAACTCTCTCTTTCAGGTGATTCGGAATCGGACGCCAAAGCCGTCCCCGAATGGAACCCCAGGCCGAAGCCTTTGGCCGAATCATAAGTGTTTAAGGATAATGTATGTATCCAGCTTTATGCCTTGCGATCCTAACACATAGAATCACGTATTGTAGTCTGGCCCGCGACCTCTCCTGGCAATCATCATCTTCTGGGAATTTGCTAGACTCACACATGATGGAGAGCGAGTCGCCTCCACCGGCATCCCCACCCACTGCTACGCACGATGGTTTTGAGTTCTTGATGGGCAGCTTCGAAGGACTCAAGGGACACACTATGGGACGGATGACTAAAAGTCGTCGCGGCAAGCTCTACATCGATGATGCAGGATGGGGCCCCGAGGCCGGTTCAATTGGATACGGTACCGGGTCACTTTGGTGGAGTTCATGTCTTCATCGGCAAGATCGGCGAACCGGGTCCTGAGCCAGACATCTGCACCGACATCATTGAGACGGCTCAGTGTGCAAGCTCTGCCCAGGTTCAGCCCACCATGAAGCATGTCTTCGTAGGTGTCATCCATGGAGCAGAGTACGAGGGTAGATCGGCATCTAGTGGCGAAACCGTTGTCTGCTCTGATGACGAGTCTTCAACCGGAGAGACCGAGTCGCTGTACCAGTTGCAGGACGGCCGGATTAGTGGAGGTTCCGATGGCAACAGTATTCCGGACCCCCTCGATCTGCCAAACCGGGCCGCGATCTTCATGGCCGGTACACAATCAGCGCATCACTCTTCTACCGCCGCGGCAATGATCTCCGGTTCAGCGACAGCAATACCAGTGGGAGTAGGGGGCTCTGCGCCGCCTCCGACTCAGGTTTTGTCCGACCTGTTCGATGCTTTAGCGACGTTGCTGACAGCGGAAGTGGACGCGGAAAACCAGGACCAGCACAATGCAGAGATTGCAAAGGTGAAGGATTAGATAACTCAGGCTAAAGCAGACCTGGCAGCAGAAAACACGAGGATGACTACAGAGCGGGCCGGATTGGAGGCTCAGGCATACCGGCTTATGCTGGATCAGAGTGCGTCTGATGACGTCATGAGGCGAAGATACCAGTCGCGCCTTCTGTCAGTTTTGGAGGCAAGGAATCTCTTTAACACACCAAGGGCGGGCACCACCAACCAACCTGTGTTAAACCGGGTAGAGGCACCTGGGACCGGGGCACCGGTTCAGCCTCGTGCAACGGATCCGCCGCCTCCGCCTCGTCAGAACAATATTCCACCACGACATGTCTCAACACCTCCGGGTCATTACTCTAACCCGTTGGATAACATCGTTGCCGCCGATTCACGATTGGCAGCTCTCCCAATTGAGGGCGAGTCCCTAGTAGCGGTTGAGACATGGCGGGCTAGGGAGCTTCTTCAGACGGCCTTGACTCAGCAGCAGGCCTATTCATATAGTCGCGAAAGGATTCATTCTACTCCCCGCCCAAGCCGGAGCTATAGCAGACATATCGATGAACCGGCTGTATCAAGCAGTGCGAGGAATTGTAATCTGCCCCGTGGTAATAACCCGACGGGTGGCAGTGGCAATGCCCAGGATGTAGTGGATCACGCCAGGGCGCGTCGGGAAGCCGAGTTAGCGGCACATAATGAAGCTCCGGTTCGTCAGCTCACGCCGGTTCGTCAGTTCACTTCGGTTCGTCCAACAACATCGGTGGAACCACGGGTTACTTCCAGTTCTTTGGGAGTGCCGTGTCTTGTCCCGGCGCTGCGCAATGTACGTTTACCCAAGGATTTCAAGGGCCCGCGTAAGGTGCCGAATTACACCGCCGATTTGTCCCCTGAGTCATGGGTGGACAGTTATGAGATGGCAATGGAGATGCTGGATGTGGATGAAGCGGCGTGTGCCAAATACTTTACCATGATGTTGGAGGGAACAACTCGCACGTAGTTGAAAAATCTGCCAGCCAACTCTATTGGATCATGGGCCGAGTTAAGGACCCGGTTTATCCAGAATTTCAAAGATACGTGCAAGCAGCCCATGTCCATCGTGGACTTAGCTGCCTGTGTCCAGGAGGAAGGAGAATCAACAACCCACTAGGTGCGCCGCGTTTTGGAGATTTTTCATTCGTCAGACCGCATCAACGCTGACACAGCCATTTTAACATTGGAAGGCAATTGCCGGTTTGCACCTTTGAAGCTAAAATTGGGACGGCTCAAATGCCATTGTAATGACATGGGAGCGCTTATGGTGGGTCTCATAAAATATGCCAACTCTGATAGTACCAAGGACCCCGAGTCTGATCATGACAACACAGGGAAGGGAAAGAAGAGCGGCAACGCCAAGGGGCAGCAACATAATCTGGCAAGTTATCGAAACAATGGTAAATGCAAGGCAGATAACAACTAAGACTTTGTGGCTAACACCAACGCTCATGATAACGGTCAGCGGCATAAGGGTAAACCGCCCCAGCGGGGTGGAGGTTCAGGCCCCAATCTAGAGCGCCTGTTGAATCAGCCTTGCCCAAAGCATAGATCAAAGGAGAGACCCTCTACGCATCTTTGGAAAGATTGCTTCATTATGCGGGAGTTCAAAAATTCAAATCTTTTTCAATACGATAATGGACCGCCCGGCGGTTCAGGAGGCGGTTTCCATGGGCCGGGTTATGGTGGTGGCAGTTCCAGTTCAGGGTTCTAGGGAAACCAAACCGGACAAGGCAATCAGAAAAGCCAGGGCAACCAGGGAGGTTACAACCATCAGGGGAATCAACAGCAGCAGTAGTCATGTTATCAGAGCAATCCAAAACAGTTGAATAGTGGGCAGTATCATGTCTTCACCACTAGCTTATGGAAGCGCGATCAGAAGCTTCATAAAAAGAGCTGTGAACTCTGTTGAACCAGCAGTACCTCGTTATCTGCGCTGGTCTGAACAACCCATCCTATGGAGTCGAGAGGATCATCCACCCCGGGTTGACAATCCGGGTCATCTGGCTTTAGTGGTGGCACCCCAGGTTGGGGGATATAAATTTACCAAGGCACTTATTGATGGAGGAAGCAATATCAATATCCTTTACTATGAAACCTTTCGTCGCATGGGGTTAACAGAAAAGAATCTTAAACCATCGAACACTATGTTTGATGGGGTAGTGCCTGGTAAATCGGCATACCTAGTTGATAAGATAGCTCTGGAAGTTGCTTTCGGGGACGAGCATGATTCAAGATCAGAGGTGTTGACTTTTGAAGTGGTGAAAATCAAGAGTCCATATCATGCCCTGTTCGGACGGCCGGCTTATGCTAAGTTCATGGCAAGGCTTTGTGAAAGTGCAACTATCCCTAGGTGGTTTTGGTAATTCATAACAACATATAGCTCATTGAGCTAATGCTATTCCAAGATGACTATTTCAGGAAAGCTCAATGATTGGCATGGCATGGATGTGAAAGTGGAACCCTCAAAATGCTAAGGACAAAGGATTGGCTCAAGCTCAAAAGCTCAAGACTCTTCATTTTATATTTTAGTGATCCAAGATCACATTGAGTCTTTAGGAAAAGCCAATACTATCAAGGAGGGATGAGGTGTTGCTTAATGAGCCTTTTGCTTCATGTGCTTAGTGATATGCTCCAAAACCCTCAACTACTTTCCCATATCCACATTTGACCTAAACCCAAAGCCAAACTCGGTCCTACCGATTCTTTCTATCCAGCGCCACCGAGTTTCACTTGTCATAAGCCACTGCCAAACCCTAGCAATTCGGTTCTACTGATAGGGATCTCGGTCTCACGGAGATGGGATTGCAAACTCTCTGTTTCCTTTTTGTAACTTTTTGGTCTCACCGAAAGAGCGGATCGGTCCCACCGAGATTGCAATGTAAATTCAGTGTTTCCTTTTTGTAACTTTTCGGTCTCACCGAAAGAGCAAATCGGTCCCACCGAGTTTGCCTGACCAACTCTCTGGCTAGCTAATTACCAAAATCGGTCTCACCGAGTTTGTGTAATTTGTCTCACTGAGATTACGTTATGCCCAAACCCTAACCATATCGGTCCTACCGAGTTGCATGTCAGTCCCACCGAAAATCTCTAACGGTCACTAGGTTTACCTTTTCGGTCCGACCGAGTTTGTTGATTCGGTCCCACCGAGATTGGAAAACTATGTGTAACGGTTGGATTTTGTGTGGAGGCTATATATACCCCTCCACCTCCTCTTCATTCGTGGAGAGAGCCATCAGAACACATACACAATTCCAACTCATATGTTCTGAGAGAGAACCACCTACTCATGTGTTGAGACCAAGATATTCCATTCCTACCATATGAATCTTGATCTCTAGCCTTCCCCAAGTTGCTTTCCACTCAAACCTTCTTTCCACCAGATCCAAATCCTATGAGAGAGAGTTGAGTGTTGGGGAGACTATCATTTGAAGCACAAGAGCAAGGAGTTCATTACCTACACACCATTTGTTACTTCTTGGAGAGTGGTGTCTCCTAGATTGGCTAGGTGTCACTTGGGAGCCTCCGACAAGATTGTGGAGTTGAACCAAGGAGTTTGTAAGGGCAAGGAGATCGCCTACTTCGTGAAGATCTACCGCTAGTGAGGCAAGTCCTTCGTGGGCGATGGCCAGGGCGGGATAGACAAGGTTGCTTCTTCGTGGACCCTTCGTGGGTGGTTGCTTCTTCGTGGACCCTTCGTGGGTGGAGCCCTCCGTGGACTCGCGCAACCATTACCCTTTGTGGGTGGAGCCCTCCGTGGACTCGCGCAACCGTTACCCTTCGTGGGTTGAAGTCTCCATCAACGTGGATGTAGGATAGCACCACCTATCCGAACCACGGGAAAAACATCCGTGTCTCCAATTGCGTTTGAATTCTCCAAACCCTTCCCTTTACATTCTTGCAAGTTGCATGCTTTACTTTCCGCTGCCAATACTCTTTGCATGCTTGCTTGAATTGTGTGATGATTGCTTGACTTGTCCTACAATAGCTAAAATCTGCCAAGAACTAAAATTGGGAAAAGGTTAAGTTTTTATTTGGTCAAGTAGTCTAATCACCCCCCCTCTAGACATACTTTCGATCCTACAAGTGGTATCAGAGCTTTGGTCTCCATTTGCTTTGATCTCCATAGCTTTTGGTGGTCATAGCCTTGGTTTCACAACCTAGGAGAGTATGGCGTCTAGCGAGGGAAATTATCACCGTAGAGGTCCTTACTTTGATGGTACTAATTTTGCTAGTTGGAAGCATAAAATGAAAATGCATATTCTTGGACATAACCCCGCCGTTTGGGCTATTGTGTGTGTTGGTTTGCAAGGTGACTTCTTTGATGGGAAAGAACCAAACCGTGAAGCTACCGCGGATGAGTTGAAGATGTTGCAATACAATGCTCAAGCTTGTGATATTCTCTTCAACGGATTGTGCCCCGAAGAATTCAACAAAATAAGCTGTCTTGAGAATGCAAAGGAAATTTGGGACACTTTGATTGATATGCATGAAGGTACCGACTCCGTCAAGGAATCCAAGTTGGATGTGCTTCAAAGTCAACTTGACAAGTTCAAAATGAAGGATGGTGAAGGTGTCGCTGAAATGTACTCTAGGCTTGCTCTCATCACAAATGAGATTGCCGGCTTAGGAAGTGAAGAGATGACTGATAGATTCATCATCAAGAAGATTCTAAGAGCCTTGGATGGAAAATATGATACCGTGTGCACATTGATCCAAATGATGCCCAATTACAAAGATCTCAAGCCAACGGAGGTGATTGGAAGAATTGTTGCTCATGAGATGTCACTTAAGGATAAAGAGGAACTTCACAACAAATCAAGTGGTGCCTACAAAGCCTCATGTGAAGCCCCTACATCATCAAGTGAGAAACAAAACTTCAATGAAGAATTGAGGTTAATGGTGAAGAACTTCAACAAGTTCTACAAGAGTAGAAGCAAAGATAGAAGCTTCAAGTCAAGGTCCTACAATGACAAAAGATCTTCTAGTCGAGAGCGAAACTACTACAGTTGTGGAAGACCCGGATACTATTCCAATGAGTGTACGGCTCCCTACAAGAGAAGAGAAGATTCTCCAAAAAGAAGAAGCAAAGAATCACCACCAAGAGAGAGAAGGAGTAGAGTTGATCGTTATGAACGAAGATACTCACGGAGAAGCAAGGATTCGGAAAGGAAGGAAAAATCATCAAGGAGCTACACAAAACGAAGACATCAAGCTCATGTTGGTGAATGGGTATCCTGCTCCGACTCCGACAGCCACTCCGAGAGAAGTTATCACTCCGACTCCGAAGATACTCAAGATGAAGGTGTTGCCGGTCTAGCACTTGTGTCAACCAACTCCTACGACATATTTGACTCACCAAATGAAGGAATTGGAAGATGCTTCATGGCCAAAGGTCCTAAGGTAACACACCCCGAGTATGTTGATTTCAATAGTGATGAAGATGACTTGTTAGGTGATGATTTGCTTGTTGACAACTCTATGATGAATACTATGATGAAACGTCAATTAATCATGCTAATCAAGATAAAACGAATGACAATGATAAGGAGAAGATTGAGGCTCTAACTAAAGAACTAAACACTCTTAAGTTAGCTCATGAAACTATCTTCGAAGATCATCGAGAACTTTTAAGAGCTCATGAGAAATTACGCTTTGAAAAGCTCAATCTTGAGCAAGAGCATGAGTTCTTAAAAGCAATCAATGATGATCTCCGCAAGAAAAGTTTTCTTACATTGCCAAGCGTTACTCTTATCCACTTACATGCCTCAAGTCAAGTCTAGTAACAAGAACAAGAAAGATTCTTCCTCTAGCAGTAACAATGATCATGCTAAATCCAATATTGTTGCTTCTAGTAGTTCTCTTGATTCCACTAATGATTCTCTTAGACAAGTTACACTTGAGCAAGAAAATAGCTTATTGAAGGGAATTATAGAGAAAGGAGTGTACAAAAGCCTTGCCAGGAGTAAGCAATTCGAGGAAATTGTGCGCAAGCAAGGAATGCACCGGAAGAATCAAGGTGTTGGTTTTGAACGAAAGTTCAATGCCAATGGAGTTGAGTGGGAAGAAGATCAATACCCCAAGACAAAGTTTGTTCCTCAACAAGAGAAGTATGATACTTCTTTCAAGGGGACACAAGCTCAAGAGATCTTCCACCACAAGACTACAAGCAAAAAGGCAAGGACAAGATTCAAGAGGAAATTGATGCATTTGAAGAAGCTCCTAAGACCTTAGTCAAGTGGATTCCCAAGACTACTTCAAGTTCCACTTCATCAAGTACGACTACAACTCCAAGGATTCCCATCAAGATGGTGTGGATCCAAAAGGAGAAGAACTAGAGAGTTCTTGAGGGTGACTTCGCCAACATACTTCACTCTTATCATTTTGGCAAGAACAAGTGCAATCAACTTCCACATCTTGCACCAGTTCAAGGAGTCACAAACCCTCTTGTTGGTAAGACAAGGGACAAGGTAACCTAAAAGTTTTCATGGACATCATCTTGTGTGTGCATCACTCTATGTCTATGGATATCCTTGTTTGTTCCTTGTGGGACTAACCCATGTAGGTATTGAAAGTGCAATTCACTCAAATGGATAGCTCCAAGTGATCTACATCAACATTGAGCATCCACGTCTTCAACATCTACATGAAGTCATCATCGACAAAACCCGAGGTTAGTTCATCCCTCTAAGGGGGGATATCACATCTAGGGGGAGCTTTACTCTAAGACTTGAGCTAAAGCAACTCTAAAGATGTGAACACAACAATGCTTTATGTAAAAGTGGTAACCCCACTTGAGCTTAAACGATGAGTATGACCTATGATCAAGTGTTCTGACTTGACTCCTAAGTCAATATACTCATATATAGATGACCTTGTCATCACAAATTGCTTGATAGATGCTAGAATTGGTTGTGCATGCCTTGTCACATATTTCATTTGCCATCTTATTGTGTGAGCATGCTGGTTGCATATTTTACTCATTCGAGGACATCCACTTGTTGTTTTGATTGTTTGGTTTTATTTACTTTTGCCAAGTGGATGGACAAGAATGCCTAAGAACCTCCTCTAGCTATCTATGCTTTTCTCGTCTCAAACTCTATTCATGCTACATCACAAAATTTGATCAAGTCAGATTCGAACCACTCTGTGTGAGGAGCGCTCGGAGTCCCCGATTCGTCATAGACTTAAACTTCCAAAACCTCTTTATGATTCTCGGTCTGACCGATACCCTACTTTCGGTCCGACCGAGATCATTAAGTTGATCTAGGTTTTCGATCTCGGTGCAACCGATTTGAACCATTCGGTCACACCGAGTTGCAACAACTGTATACAGTTTTGCATCTCGGTGCCACCGAGTTGTTCCACTCGGTCACACCGACAGGGTCGGGCTATATATAGTCACGGCAAAAATTTGGAAATTTCTCCGAACCCCTTCGCCTGCGCGATAGCCTGCTCTGCCAACTTGGTCTCCGGATCGTCTCCTCACCGCCAGCCGCCTCCAGTCGCTGGTCTCCGTCGCCGTCAACGGAAATTCAACCCCGCCGTTGCGAGTCTCCACCGAACTAGGGTATGGACTCGATCTTTGTGCTATTCCCCAATCCGATTCTTAGCACATTGTGATCATCATGATTCTTGCCACGTTAGTTAAACTTCTATCCAGTCAATGAACTCGTAGATTAGGTTTAATTTGAAAATTTTAGGGTTAGGTTTCCGCCGAAACCATCTCGGACCCACCGAGTTGAAAAACTCGGTCCCACCGATTTGGCTTATGCCATTGCACAAGTGAGACTCGGTCTGACCGAGAATTACTTATCGGTGTGAACGATTTTGGAACTTTGTGAAACCCTAGTAGTCTCGGTGCCACCGAACTGTGACTCGGTCTGACCGAGTTCACTAGTTTAGGTTCCAAAACTGCTTCGGTATCACCGAGTTTAAAAATCGGTAGATCCGAGATGATTTCAGTGGGAAACTAAAACTAAGTTTTTGAATTATTCTTTTGCAAAAATCTCTGCGTTTTGTGATGCTTATCCACTCTATCTCATCTATAACCTATTCACAGGGTCAGCAGTCAGAGTTTGCATCATGTCAGACCAAAGTGATAGCCAGCACTTGTTAGAGCAGCAAGTGCAGATGAGTGAGGGCACTAGTCCCTCAAGCTCTTCAGATGAAGGCAGCAGGAGCACCCCTAGCAATCTGCCAAAAGCTGCCACAAGACAAAGGAAGAAGAGAACCTCAGAATCAGAGGATGAGGACTATGTGGCAGAAGAGGAAGCAACTTCAAAGAGAGTAGTGCTCGATAAGGAACATGGCTCAGCTCAAGGCACAAAGCCAGGATTGAAAATCAAAAGGCCAGCAGGTAGACAGCCTATGCCAAAGGCCAGAGCTTCAACTCAGATTCCTGAAAAGCCTGCAACCATAGAGCCAGTTGCTGCTGAAGGAAAGAAAAGGAAGGAAAGGGTCAAGAAGACCGTAGCCAGAGTGCTTGGAAAGGCTTCCATCATGGAAGAAGAGGAAGAAGAAGAGGTTGCTGCACTAGCACCTAAGGCACCTAAGCTTATGGGTGATGCTATCAGGACAGGGGCTGCTGCATCCAAGCCCAAAGAAGCACGCAAAGCTGCCTCCAAGCCCAAGTCTGCCCCAAAGAGAAATACGAGGAGCATACCTGCAACTGAGAAGAACAAGGCCCCAGTGCCTGAAGCTGCTGAAGAAGATGATGAAGAGCACGTTCTGAGAAAGCTCAAGCCCAAGATCCCAGACCACAATGATGCTCATCCTGTGGCTGAGGACATGAAGCTCAGAAGAGACTCAGGGCTGAGGAAGTGGAGAGAAGCAGATCCATATGCTTCAAGGAGAAGAACTGCTATTGATTATAGGTTCCACACTAAGGAACAACAAGACTTCTATGAGACAGTTTTGTTGGACAAGAAGCCCATAGTTTGTGACATGAGATGGGTCAATTGGGAGTACATCAAGGACAATGAAGAACACTACCCTGGAGTGTATGACAACTTCAATGCTTGTGGAGCAGCAGACTTTGTTGGGCAGAAGCTCACAAAGTGGAACGAGGAACTCATTATGCAATTCTACTCCACAGCACATTTCTACCCAGATGGAAAGATCACATGGATGTCTGAAGGTACGAGGTACCAATCTACTGTTGCTGAGTGGGAACAGCTCATCAATGCCCCAGAGGAGCATGAGGATGACTTGGATATCTATGCCACGAAGAAGATGGACCACAACTCTATGTCCAATATGTACAAGGAAATTCCAAACGAGGCACTTGATACTTTCAAGTTTGGGTCTATGCATTATCTTCTGTCAGGGCTGCCAACCATTAACTGGATCCTTAGGCACACTCTGTTGCCCAAGTCAGGTGATCACAAGATGATTAGAGGCCATGCAATCAATTTGCTTCATGTATTTGATGTGCCTCAGAAATTCAAGGTCATGAGCCTCATAGTAGAAACTATCAAGAGGACTGCAGCAGATCAGAAGAGGAGCTGTGGTTATGCCCCTCAGATTCAGGAGTTAATCAACTCGAAGATGGGCACAGGCATATACTTGTTGGACAAGGAACACTTGCCTATTCATCCAGACTTTGAGGATAACCAAGTTGTGATGAATGAGAATGAACCATCATCAGTTCAAGCACAAGCAAAGAAGGAGCAGGCGAGGAAGGAGAAAGCTGCCAAGATGCCAACTCAAGAGGAGGCATCTGAGTATTTCTTGAAAACCAAACAAGAGCAGCTTGGTTACTTGATTGCATCCACACTGAGGATTGAGCAATGACTGGCCACCCTCACTCAGAATCAGCAGAGCTTAGAGAGGATCATGGAACAAAAGTTCTATGACTTGGATGTCAAAGTGACAGAGATTCAGACTGCAGTGGAGCAGCTCCAGGATGACATGCAGGAGAGGAGAGGCAAGACTACAACTGATGCATTTGCCAGAGTGCCAAGAGCTCAGAGATCACATGCAGTGCCAGTTGCTGACACCAGAGCCACCACTTCTGCACCAGCTACAGCTTCAGTTCCACCAGCTCCAGCGTCCACTTCAGCCTCAACTCCAACCACGTCTACAGAAGGCTTCATCCTTGGAGTGATCCGGACTCCACCACCACCTGAAGATCAAGCCTGAGTGTCGACTTAGCACTATGCATTTTCTAGGAACTTTTTGGTAACTTGTTGCCAAAGGGGGAGAAAATGTATAGATCATAGGCTTCGAGAGAGAGTGTTGCTTTTATTCTCTCTTGTTTTATTTGGTGGTTTTTCGAACTTTGTTTGCTTTTGAGTGCTTGAGATACTATGTCATTATCTGTGAGACATTGATGATCATGTGTTTGATCATAAGCTACACTTAATGTTTGCTTAATATTATCATCTTATCTATCTTATGTGATCATTCACTATTCTTGGTGATGAGTGCATGTATTTCATTCTTATCATTTTAAGTGCTCCACCAAGATGTATGTGACATGGAAGAGTAACCCATGACTCTAACTCTTTGTGCATTTGCAGTCCAAAGCAAATTTTAAATATGCACAAATTTAGGGGGAGCACTTACTTGTCACATACTTCTCAAAGCGACGATATATTTCATGCTTATTATCATTTGTCGAAGCTTTGATCTATATGTTGTCATCAATTACCAAAAAGGGGGAGATTGAAAGTGCAACTATCCCTAGGTGGTTTTGGTAATTCATAACAACATATAGCTCATTGAGCTAATGCTATTCCAAGATGACTATTTCAGGAAAGCTCAATGATTGGCATGGCATGGATGTGAAAGTGGAACCCTCAAAATGCTAAGGACAAAGGATTGGCTCAAGCTCAAAAGCTCAAGACTCTTCATTTTATATTTTAGTGATCCAAGATCACATTGAGTCTTTAGGAAAAGCCAATACTATCAAGGAGGGATGAGGTGTTGCTTAATGAGCCTTTTGCTTCATGTGCTTAGTGATATGCTCCAAAACCCTCAACTACTTTCCCATATCCACATTTGACCTAAACCCAAAGCCAAACTCGGTCCTACCGATTCTTTCTATCCAGCGCCACCGAGTTTCACTTGTCATAAGCCACTGCCAAACCCTAGCAATTTGGTTCTACCAATAGGGATCTCGGTCTCACCGAGATGGGATTGCAAACTCTCTGTTTCCTTTTCGTAACTTTTCGGTCTCACCGAAAGAGCGGATCGGTCCCACCGAGATTGCAATGTAAATTCAGTGTTTCCTTTTTGTAACTTTTCGGTCTCACCGAAAGAGCAAATCGGTCCCACCGAGTTTGCCTGACCAACTCTCTGGTTAGCTAATTACCAAAATCGGTCTCACCGAGTTTGTGTAATCGGTCTCACCGAGATTACGTTATGCCCAAACCCTAACCATATCGGTCCTACCGAGTTGCATGTCAGTCCCACCGAAAATATCTAACGGTCACTAGGTTTACCTTTTCGGTCCGACCGAGTTTGTTGATTCGGTCCCACCGAGATTGGAAAACTGTGTGTAATGGTTGGATTTTTTGTGGAGGCTATATATACCCCTCCACCTCCTATTCATTCGTGGAGAGAGCCATCAGAACACATACACAATTCCAACTCATATGTTCTGAGAGAGAACCACCTACTCATGTGTTGAGACCAAGATATTCCATTCCTACCATATGAATCTTGATCTCTAGCCTTCCCCAAGTTTCTTTCCACTCAAGCCTTCTTTCCACCAGATCCAAATCCTATGAGAGAGAGTTGAGTGTTGGGGAGACTATCATTTGAAGCACAAGAGCAAGGAGTTCATTACCTACACACCATTTGTTACTTCTTGGAGAGTGGTGTCTCCTAGATTGGCTAGGTGTCACTTGGGAGCCTCCGACAAGATTGTGGAGTTGAACCAAGGAGTTTGTAAGGGCAAGGAGATCGCCTACTTCGTGAAGATCTACCGCTAGTGAGGCAAGTCCTTCGTGGGCGATGGCCATGGTGGGATAGACAAGGTTGCTTCTTCGTGGACCCTTCGTGGGTGGTTGCTTCTTCGTGGACCCTTCGTGGGTGGAGCCCTCCGTGGACTCGCGCAACCATTACCCTTCATGGGTGGAGCCCTCCGTGGACTCGCGCAACCGTTACCCTTCGTGGGTTGAAGTCTCCATCAACATGGATGTAGGATAGCACCACCTATCCGAACCACGGGAAAAACATCCGTGTCTCCAATTGCGTTTGAATTCTCCAAACCCTTCCCTTTACATTCTTGCAAGTTGCATGCTTTACTTTCCGCTGCCAATATACTCTTTGCATGCTTGCTTGAATTGTGTGATGATTGCTTGACTTGTCCTACAATAGCTAAAATCTGCCAAGAACTAAAATTGGGAAAAGGTTAAGTTTTTATTTGGTCAAGTAGTCTAATCACACCCCCTCTAGACATACTTTCGATCCTACACTTTGTTATGTTTATTTACAGCTTAAGATGCCGGGTCATAAGGGGACCATCACGGTGCATGGAAGCCGGAAGATTTCTTTGGAATGTGAAGAAGGGGATGCGGCTTATGCTGAGTCGGTTTGTGCCACGGAGGAGCTGAATTTTACAAAGATAATGTTGATCCGGCAGATATGAATTCTCTAAAAAAGCCATCTACGGAGCATGATTTGGCACTGAAGTTTAAATCGGATGAGGAGACTAAATTGGTTGACTTTGTTCCTGGTGATTCATCCAAGTAGTTCAAGATCAGCGCTAACTTGGATCCGAAATAGGAAGGTGCGCTCATCGAGTTCATCCGTGAGAACCGGGACATCTTTGCATGGAAGCCTTCTGACATGCCAGGTGTACCGAGGGAACTCGCTAAGCACACCCTTAATATAGATCCTAAGTTTAAACCGGTCAAACAGTTTCTTCGCCACTTCAACGAAGAAAGGCGTAAAGCTATTGGCGAGGAGGTAGCCTGGCTCTTAGCAGCAGGGTTTATTGTGGAGGTCTTTCACCCTGAGTGGTTAGCTAATCCGGTGCTGGTACTTAAGAAAAACGGCACTTGGCGTATGTGTGTAGATTACAAAGATTTAAACAAAGCCTGTCCAGCTGACCCCTTTGCTCTCCCTCGAATCGATCAAATTATTGATGCTACAGCAGGTTGTGACCGTTTGTGTTTTCTGGATGCTTATTCTGGTTATCATCAAATCAAAATGGCAGTTAAGGACCAGGAGAATACATCCTTCATAACTCCCTTTGGAGCCTTCTGCTATGTATCTATGCCTTTCGGGCTCAAGAGTGCCCAGGCAACTTATCAGCATTGTGTTCAGAATTGTCTACATAAACAGATTGGCCGCAATGTACATGCATATGTGGATGATATTGTGGTGAAATCCAGAAAGGAGGAGACATTGATAGGTGACTTGAGGGAAACTTTTGATAACCTCCGGGTTTATAAGATGATGCTTAATCTGGCCAAATGTGTCTTTGGTGTACCGACAGGCAAGCTTTTGGGTTTTCTGGTGTCTAACAAGGGGATTGAAGCTAGTCCGGAGAAGATCACAGCTATCACGTCTCTGGCTAAACCGGCATGCATTAACGATGTTCAACGTCTGGCGGGCCGGATTGCAGCCTTAAGCCGGTTTATCAGTCGCCTTGGAGAGAAGGCTATCCCTTTGTATCAGATGTTAAAGAAAACAGATCACTTTGTCTGGAGTGATGCTGCTAATGAAGCACTTGCAGATCTGAAAAGACAGTTAGCCAAGCCACCTATCCTTGCGCTCCGGTTGATAAGGAGCCTTTATTGCTATATGTGGCTGCTAATGCCCGAGCTGTTAGTGTGGCTATTGTTGTGGAGCGCAAGGAGGCTGGGAAAGATTATCCAAAGATTATCCGGTTCAACGGCCGGTTTATTATATCAGCGAGGTGCTTATAGAGTCCAAACAGAGATACCCACATTGGCAGAAACTGGTGTATGTAGTTTTTTATGGCAAGCCGGAATCTCAAGCATTATTTTCAAGTTCATCCTATCACAGTGGTCAGTTCAGCCCCACTGGGAGACAACATCCAAAACAGAGAAGCAACTGGCCAGGTTGCTAAGTGGGTTATTGAGCTTGGACCTCGCGGACTCAAATATACACCTCGCACAGCAATCAAATCCCAAGCATTGTGGACTTCATCAATGATTGGACAGATTCGCAAGCACCGGAGGAAAATCCAGACAACACTTATTGGACTATTCACTTTGATGGGTCCAGGCAATTGGAGGGCTCGGGGGCTGGAGTCATATTAACTTCCCCACGAGGTGATAAGTTTTGTTATGTTCTCCGTTTAATGTTCCCTTGTACTAACAATGTAGCTGAGTATGAGGCCTTGCTCCATGGTCTTCGGATGGCTAAGGAAATGAACTTAAGCCGGGTTAAGTGCTTTGGTGACTCGGACCTGGTGGGTCAGCAGGTATCTGTCACTTGGGATTCCAAGGATCCACTTATGGCAGCGTATAGACGAGAGGTGGATGCAGTGGCTAGTCACTTCAAGGGTTATCAAGTGGACGACATAGACCGGCGGAAGAACGAAGTAGCAGACGCTTTAAGTCGCCTAGGCTCTCAACATAAACCGGTGCCACCCAATACCTTCCTCGATGTACTGCATAATCCGGCAGTGAAAATACCTACGGAGGAGGACTTGGCTGTGCCTGACCCGGAGGCTCAATTGGTGGCGGCTCTTCATGTCATTCTGGATTGGACGGTCCCGTACCTGGCATACATGAACCAGGGCGAGTTGCCAGACGATGAAATCTTGGCCCGGCAGATAATCCGGCGATCCAAGTCAATGACCATTGTCAATGGGGAGCTACATCATTGTAGCATCACAGGAGCATTTTAGCGTTGTGTCTCCCCTCAAGAAGGTTGTGAGATCTTGCGTGAGATCCACGAGGGAGATTGTGGTCACCACGCCGGTTCAAAATCCTTGGTGGCTAAGGCTTTTCGTCACGGCTTCTATTGGTTGACGGCTCATGCTGATGCTGAGGATTTGGTAAAGAGGTGTGATGGTTGTCAAAAGTTTGCACGCCGTGCCCATGTTCCAGCCCAAGAGTTAAGAATGATTCCAATAACTTGGCCGTTTGCAACTTGGGGGCTCGATATGGTTGGAACTTTTAAGAGGTCCAAGGATAAGAAGACTCACCTGTTGGTAGCAGTTGATAAGTTTACCAAGTTGGTAGAGGCAGAGCCAATCAGTAAGTGTGATGCAGCCACGGCGGTTCAATTCATCAAAAAGGTGATCTTCCGATTTGGTTTTCCACACAACATTATCTCTGATAATGGTACTAATCTGTCCAAGGGTGCTATGGAGGAATTTTCTCAATGAGAGTACATCCGGCTTGATGTGTCATCAATGGCTCACCCCCAATCTAATGGTCAGGCAGAAAGGGCCAATCAAGAAATTTTGAGAGGTATCAAGCCCCGGCTTATGGTTCCTTTAAAGCGGACACCGGGTTGTTGGGTGGAGTAGTTAACTTCCGTGTTATGGAGCATCAACACCACACCAAACAGATCTACGGGTTTCACGCCTTTCTTCATGGTTTACGGAGCAGAAGCAGTTCTCCCTAGTGACATACGTCATGACTCGCCCCGTGTGGCGGCTTATGTTGAAGCTGATAACAAGAAAGCACGTCAGGACTCACTGGACCTGTTAGATGAGGAGCGTGATCTTGCGACAGCACGTTCGGTGATTTACCAACAAGATCTCCGACGTTATCACAGCCGCCGGGTTAAAACCGGGACTTTTCAAGAAGGCAATCTGGTGCTCCGGCTCATCCAGGATCAGACTGATATGCACAAGTTATCGCCACCTTGGGAAGGGCATTTTGTGGTCAGCAAAAAATTGCACAATGGATCATACTACCTTATCGATGTTCGAGAGCACAAAGACTCACGTAAATCAGAGGAGGAGACCCAGCAGCCATGGAATATAGCTCATCTTCGGCCTTACTATACTTGAGCCATAGGCTCTTTTTCATGTACATAATTATGACAATGTATATATGATAGTTGATATAATAAACCGGAGCCTCAGCGAAAGCGGGGTCTCTGTTTGTTTTACATCATGTGTTTTCATGGGGACTTCTGTTTACAAAGCGGAGTTCTGTTGATCCGGCTTGTAAAGCCACACATATAAAGGGAAATCACTAGGGGGCTTGGTTGTATTTAAACCATAACTACACCTCTTGATAGGCTTAAAGCCAAAGGGAAATCACTAGGGGGCTTGGTTGTATTTACACCATAGCTACACCTCTTGATAGGCTTAAAGCCAACAGGAAATTATGTGGGGCCAAAGAAATTGTTGCACCGGCACAACTCAAACATAGGCACCCGCCGAGCACAACTCAAATGTTGCTTAGGGGCTCTTTTGCTTCTCAAAGAACAAAGAGTCTGCACCTTTGCAATAGGCTATCAAGCCAGGCTTGGAAGCCAGGTGAATTCACCTAAAACCCCGGGTTATCCTGCCTCTTTAAGTAAGCCACTCCGTCCAGGTAAACCTGGTATGACCCGTCGAACGTTTGACAAGTCAATCTCATAGGCCATGAACTTTTCAAAGTTAAAACGATGATTGGTTAAAGATTGAGGTCCATCTTAAAAGGCTTTGAAAAATGGTTTAACTCAGTGGCCTGGCAACCCATGAAAAGCCTCGATTTAGGGCCTGGCAGCCCATGAAAAGCCTTGCATATTCTTCTTATGTTTTTTACAAAGTTGTTCTTTTTTGATATTCATAAGTGTTTTCTGATAAACCGGCATTTACTAAAACCCAGTGTGACTTACAATGCTAAATTGTTAGTACATGATCAGCTATAATCCGGCTTTTTCTGTTCCGGTCTGGTTTTGACTACTAGTCACCAGTGTTATATGGTTAAACCGGTGTGTATCATAACCCGATATGGTTTTATCATAAACCGGAAAACCTGCAAGGAGTCATCTATACTCCAGCTTGGTGTTATCACCTCTTTTTTACACAGCCATGGGTGAAAAGAACGAGGTAACAAGTATTTTTCTATCTTATAAACAGCCTTGGTCCTACATACAGGTTCTATTTTTGGGCGTCATGACCCGTCCAGCAGTAAACCGCCAGGACCCTTTTTTAATCTCTTGTATGCAGGAACAAGTTAACATACATCCACTACGGATTATGAATATAAATAACAATCCCAAAAGCATGGCGAGTTATCAGTATCCAGCAACATAAGTATGCTTGATGGCATAACAGACAAGGTGTTTGAACTAGCCTATTACAAGGCGTTTTTTCTGCCCACACAGGATGATTGTTTCAGCAAGAAAGGGTTGGCTACGACGGGCTAAAGCGGCCTCCGGTTCAGGATTCATCACCAGGACGACTTGAAGATTGCGGATCATCTTGAGTAGGTGCATCCTCCTCCTCTCTACCCAGTCGCTGGAAATCAATTGTTGTCCAATCGATTACGGTTAAAGCTTGGAACACGGCTTCTTCACTTATAAGGGGGGAAGGATCAATGTCAGGGGCATAAGTGTGCTTACGAATTGGTGGAACAAGATCCTCTACATCATGTATCGGTGTGGGATATCTTTTCTGATCAACATCATAAACTGGCTGATAATGAGACAGATCCATTTCATCTGCCAATTTGCTCGCTATGGGTCGCATTTCCCTTGTTAGTCTTCAGAGATCATCATTGTTGAATTATAAACCGTCTTTCTTTACGCTGGGGTAGCCTTGGCCAATATCTGCCGGTTCAAGATCTGGAATCCATGCCTTGGCCCGGATTAGCGCAGTAACAATGCCTGACCTTGCAGCTAATTTTTTCAGTTCATCCAACCGGGCAGGCAACATTGACAGCTTCTCGATGGTTTCTTTTATCAACATTGGAGGAGGCCTATTGTAAGCAGCAGCGCAGATAGCCTATTGGGATCCGGAATATAGCTGCTCTATCAACGTATAGGCAGCCTTCAGCTTCATCCGCATATCAGAGCCCAGATGAGTAATGCGGGTCCCTGTGACATTTTAAGCATTAGTAAACCGACAACTGATAAGGAAAAAGTGACTTGGAAAAACGTCCGATGAGGAAACGTACCAAACACAACAGAAGTCATAGCGTTTATTTGCTGCTTTAAACCGGCGAGTTCCTCAACCACCAGTTTCAGGGCTGCTTCTGCGCCTTCGGCCTTCTTTGCTAAAGCGGCCTTCTCTGTGTCCCAATCTGCATCCTCCTTAAAGGTTTCCTTCAGCTTCTCCATGGCTGCTAAGGCATTAGTCAGTTCTTCCTTGGCTTTGGATGCCTTCGCTTGCTGAGATTTAATGTTCTCCTGAAGGTCGGTGATTTGGGCATCCTTCTTACTCAGCTCGGCCTACAAAGACAAGATATATCATCAATGAGCTATGTATACTTGAAGTACCAAGCGTATAACAAGTTATGCACTTTGCACTTGGGGGCTAATGCCTATTTGCTTCATTCGAGAAAATTATTTCAAGTCCCAAGCGTATAATACAAGCACTATTCTTGGCACTTGGGTGCTAATGTACATCTGCTCAAAAGTAACAGTAATTAAAAGTCCCGGTTCACCTTGGAAAGGTAAACCGGCCCTTGGGGACTACACAGATGAAAGTTACAGGGATACCATCCTAAAGTACCGGTTCATTTTTAAAAGGATCAACGGCCCCTTGGAGGATAAGTATGCAGAAGTATGGTATTATAAAGTCCCGGTTTTTGATCATTATCATAAATCGGCCCTTGGGAGCTACTGGAATTGGTACTTACAATTGGACTTAAGAGAGAAGAGGATTTGTACTTACTTCATAATGTTCCTTCATCAAATTCACTAAACCGGCTTCATAGTCACGGTTTGAGTACAGGCGGTTCAGAAAACTAGAATGGAGCTCTTGGGTGTTAAGGTGGGCATAGCTTGATAAATCGGTGCTCCACTTGACTTTCTCCATGGCAACACACTCTTCCTTGGCACTATGTTTTGCCAATACAACGGGATGGCCAGGAGAGGTGTGGCCAACACCAGTAATGATAACCTCATCTTCCTTGTCACCAGCAGCTTTTTTTGGAGTTGATAGAATGTTAGTAGCCTTCACTGGACTAGAAGGTCCGTCATCAGTCCGGACTGGACTTGCCGGTTTATCATCTTGCACAGTGGTATCAACTTCTATTTGTTCATTAACGTTATGATCTTGAGGGGGCGGTTCATCAAATGTGGCCTCAGTATTTGGACCTTCCGGTTCCGTAGTCAGCTCTGGTTCAATCACCACATGGTCTTCAGATGGGTTATTCACCCGAGCCTTCTTACTGGGTCTGGCTTTGGCTCTAAAAAGAACAGATGCAAAGGTTAGCATAGCATATAAAGTGTGAAACATCAAAAGATTGAGTTCAAATACTTACCCAGCAATGGTCTTAAGAGGAGGGAGTTGTGTGGCCATTGATTCGCCAGATGATGAAGGAGGTGTCACCTGATAATTCGAATCAGACGGATTAAGAGGTTGTCGGAAATAGCTTGCCTTGGGATAAGAAGTGTCCGAAGTGGGTGAGACCTCAGGTCGTCATTTTTGAACCGGGGTGTTCAGTAAACCGGTCGAAGTGACCGTTTGGCCGCAGTGCCGGGTTGTGCGGCGAGCCTCGTGCTGCTGCTTCTTCAAAATAAATTTTGGATCCAAGTGAGCAAGAGGGTGAGAAAATCTTACTTTCCGGACTGCTTGACGGATTTTTTGTGTTGGCAGAGGGTCTAAACCGGAGGAAAGGATAATTACCTCTGCATCGCTAGCTTGGCTGCCCTCAACGTCGTCCTAATAAATATCATTATCAATGAGGTGCATGAAAAGTGAACCAAGTGAATCAAGTTCTACCTCTGCTTCCGGTTCATCAGGGTCGTCATCAAGCTCTAAACCAATGGGTTCAGTTGCCTTCCTCTTCGTGGTTTTCTTGACAGCTTTCGTTTTAGGTCGAGAAGGCTTCATCGCTTTTCCTGAGGTTTCTTTTTCTAGAACGGATCATCACCCTGTTTATAAATGGGCAGAGGGTATTCAAAGTTGCACAGTTCAAAAATATCAGGTGTAAAGCGGAAGCAAAAACAATACTTACAACAGGCGGTTTGTTCTGTGTATAAAAGGGACTTAACCCAGTCTTACTACAGACAGCTTCCAATTCATTCAGCATTTTCTTGACAGACTCAATAACTTCCTCATCTGTTAGCTGAATGTCAATATGACGCTGGGAGTCTTTTGCGTCACCAGTATACTCACACATTAAACTGGAGCGGCGACTTAACGACAAGATACTCCAGGATATCCAGCAATGGACGAAGTCCACACCTGTTAAACCGCTGGCCATGAAAGCTCTAAGCTTGGCGAGTTGTGGTGCGTACGAGGCCCGTTCCTTGGCACTTAGTCGTTGCGGAAGCGGATGAGTATTGGCGAGCCGGTGAGCACGGTAACCCGGCAGAGAGTTCTCATCTTCAGGAGAGGTGTCTTTGCTATAGAACCAAGTTTGATTCCATTCCTTTGGGTGACTGTGAAGTTTGGCGTGAGCAAAACTAACGTCCTTCCTTTTCTGAATGGAGACGCCACCAAGTTCAGTATTGGGCCCGTCTACGAATTCAGTGTGACGGTTTAAGTGGAAGAAATACCGGAACAGCTCGACAGTTGGTTCTTCTTGTAGATACGCTTCACAAAAAACCTAAAAAGTTGCAGATATTGGATACATAGTTGGGTCTAATATCTTGAGGGTGGATCTGAAAGCTGGCAAGTACATCTCGGAAAAACTTGGATCCAGGCGGTTTAAAACCACGGCCTATATGATCAACAAACACCACTACTTCACCCTCTCTAGGGGCAGGAGGATTTTCCGGCCCAGGAACTCGCCACTGGATTTCATTTTACTTCGGTAAGGTACCAATTTTAACCATTCCATTCAGTTGCTCCTCAGTAACCCGGGAAGGGACCCAGTTACAGGAATAGAATTGTTTGGCCATTGCAAGTGAAGAGCTGGAAAGAAATAATGCCGGTTTATGATTCATTAAATGACAATGCATAAGGTTCAACAGGTTGAGGAAAAAGGAATTCAAGCATGTAATATTGATAAACCGGAGGAGGTTATAAACCGCCTACGACAGAGTGTTTTTAAGTGGTAAAGCGATGAACGGTTTACAAGGCGACTAATGGTATATGAAAGATTATTTTCTACGGAGATAAACCGCCTTTGCAGGTAAGGAAGGTACAGATCTGAAGCAAAAATGGCTAAGTGAAGAAAAACAGGTTTCACAGAATCACATTCACGTTTTGGATCTACTGCAAGTCAAGAAAAGGAAAAAATATTTCGACCTAAAAACAGTATGGTCCTGAAGCAGTAAAGATCTAGATCAAGTTCTTATGTGTATAAGGTTTCGTTTAATGGCTGAGATAAAGACTACCATAGTTATTACATGAAACATATCAAGTCTTAGGTCTGCTATGTATGGACTAATGAAGAACAGGAAGGGAGTGCCATGAACTCATATGAACCTTAAGTGGATCTACAGAGAAAGGGGGGAAGGCTTACAATAGCTATCGAAGTAGCAGAGGTGTGTCGCGTCTCTCTGGAGCGATCAGGTCGATGCAGCAGCCAATGATGAGGCAAAGATGAAGCTCGACGACGGCGGCGACACTCAGGTGCAGAGGCGTCACGAGGAGGAAGAAGAGAGGAGAGGGCAACAGAAGGAAAAGGAAGGGGGTCCTCCGCCCTATTTATAAGGACAAAGAGATAAGCGACAGGCGCGGGAATCGAGGAGCCCAAAAAATGGATAGATAACGAGATTGTTGCCTCGATTTTCGGATGCTCATTAATAAAAGGGGTATCTTCAGCTTTAAATAAATAGGTGATGTCACGGCGGTTTACTACAAATCCGGAGGATGATGTTAGGGCGGTTTACAAGATTTATGCGAAGGTGCAAGGGCAGGAATTTTTCTAAGTATTGAGGATTGACATGAACAAGTTCAAATCAATCTGGGGCCTAATGTTGGGGATATTACTTCTGGACGTAAACCGGCCAGGAGTGACCGGGTTAACTCTATGAGGATTAGAAGCCCAGGAAGACAAAGGATGGTGGCGCTTTATGAAGGCCCAAGGCCCAAAGGCGGGTTAAGGCCTGTAGATGTAAACCGACATTATCATGTAACTTTATTGTAAGATAGGAGAAATAGAGACCGAGTTGGACACGTTGATGATCCGGCCGTGGGACTCCGTAAACCGACGGGCGTCGACCTATGTATATAAATGGACGACCCGGCGGCGGTTTAGGGACAACACACAACAACTCGAGAGCCAGGCAAAGTGGATTCGCTCCCTGGTCATTGAAACCCTAGCAATTCCATCACAACTGGAGTAGGCTTTTACCTTCATCGTAAGTGGCCGAACCAGTATAAATCTCTCGCGTCCCTTGTCCGCTTTAACCCCTTTAAGCTAACCCATAGCGATGGCTCCACGACTAAGTCCTTTCACAAGGACATCTACCGTGACAAAACTACGACAACAGACAACACTGAAGTGTTGTCCAGAAGGACCACTCTAGGCCATGGAGAGGTGCGGGAAGTCATCAAGGTGGCGCCAAAGGGTAATACCTGTACCGCCGAAAACATGGGGGAACCGACCCCCATGGAAACTGGCGACGAGGGCCATGCCCAATTGGGGCCCCAACCAAATATAATTTCGGAGACCGACACGGCTCCAGAATCAGGTGAGCAGCCTCCTTCGAAAGAAGGGGGTGCGTCGACTCGACCGGCGACCTCAGTCAATCCAGAGGCGCCGAACACTCTGGTGGAAGCGCTTCAGAGCGCCTCCATTGTTGAGGAACATCGTACCCTTATGGGTACGGTGGTTGAAAAGGTTCGGTCCGCTAAAAGCGGATTGAATGAAGCCTACACCAGCCTTTTAAGAGGCTTTGAGGTATGGGATGTAGTACTTTTTATCTATATAGAAGGATGCCTGTGTATAGTTAGTAGCCCTTGAGACTCTGTTCGACATTCGTGAAGAGAGGCCGAATAGAGGATGGAATATTTCACAGGAGATGATCATACATGTCTATTTGAACAACCATGCTTCAAAGTTAGCGATAGCCGATCATACCACCGAAGTATCCGAACTAAAGTGGAGGCTGGAGCGAGCCGATGAAGAGCTCATCCGCACCAACAAACGATTGGAGGAGAAGAAAGGTACGTGATACCTATTCATATATGAAATGATATGACGTGCTGGTTTATTATCTTGCTGAGTTTTGTAATTATGCTTACAATTGACGCGTCTGAGGTCGAGACCCTCAAGAACGCACTGGCCGAAGCCAATGAGGTGGAGGAGGAATGAGCCACCCGCCAAAAGCATGAATCAAGGGTAGAGGAAGTTCAGTAAGAGCTCCGGGATGCCATAAGCAAATGTGAGTCCTTGGAGCGCAAGATTACTGATCAAGATGCCGAACATGCTAAGGCCCTCCAGAGCACACAGGAGGCCTGGGTTGAAGCCCAAGGCGCCTACCGGGAGATTTAAGAGGCCAAGAAGATTGCGGCGGGTAAGGCCTTTATTATGCAGAGTAAATTTGTGAGGAGAAGGTACCTCTTATTGACCCGGGTTTGGAGTTCTCCAGGAGCATTTGCGGAACTTCCCCGGAGTATTGCTGATGCTGCGGAGTTCTTCTGAGCCGAAGAGGGGAGCTCGACGGAGAAGCTGTTCTGGTCGCAGTACCTTGCGCCAGAGCATCCGGTGCCCCTCAGCGATCAGCTAAAATAGTTGACCGAACTGCATACGGTGGCCGGATTAGCTATGAGGGATATTATAATCCGTCTCTGGCCCACCGAGCCTATACCCGGTAGCTACTTCGGGCTCGTGAAGCGGCTAGTCAGTGCCTGCCCCCGGTTGGATGCCATAAAGTAGTCGGTCTGTATTGAAGGTGCCCGGATGGCCTTCTCTCGCGTCAAGGTATAGTGGGCGAAGATGAACACCTTCTAGCTGGCAACCAAGGGACCGCCCGCAGGCAAGGAGCACCGCACGCTGGAGCGGTATTTTGATGAAGTCTTGGAAGGTCCCCGCATTGTAGAGGGCCAGTGTTCGAAGGACATTATCTTCGAATGAATGTATCCATGCTGCCCGAACTTTGTATTATGAAACAAGGCTTATGTACAATATGTTGCTTGTTTTACTTCTAATTCTTTTCCTCCTGTGCGACCGTTTACGGTATCTGAGAGTTGGCCAGTCGTCGGCTTTAGCCCCCACGTAGGTAGTACGGGGGTGTTCGGAATGGCACCTGGACACACTTGACCCAACGGATTGGTCCTTGAAGGAGGTGTTAGTGCGGCGAACCAGGCAATCAGACTATGTGGCGTTATCGCTCTCACTTAGCCATAGGAGTTTGAAAATGAGATTGTAGGCGCAGCCCCTGGTATTATTCGATTATCTGAACGTGGGTGCTGTAGACGCCTGCCCGGGTGGAAACCGGTCCTTCGTGTAATGCGGAAAAAATCGCGAGAGATTTATATTTAGTCACCGAATAGCTGACCATCTCTCGCCGCATCATGACAGTCAGTTTTCGGCTTTCTCTACTGAGGTGTTTATCCGAATGAACCGGAAACACAATCGCAGTAGTTCTCCCTTTACTACCATAGCCGAACGAGCGGAAGGTAAGGTAGTAACCACAGGAGCCGGGCAACCCAACTATTGACCAAAGACATGATTCGGAGCCGATGCATATAATGCTATATTCGAGATGTCGAATTTTACTATAAAAGTGTTCGGACTTATTTTATTTTTAAGAAATGTATGTGGCCGAATGGAGCCCCTGGAGGTTTAAGTTGTACCGAGGTGTACATGGCGATTAGATGAAAAAAGGGAATACAGATTAGGAAATAAGCCAGTACCGAATATGTTGGGCGAAAAACTGTTTTTGTTATAGTCTGATTCATACGTCAAAACATATTTTTACAAACGATGCGATAAGCATCGAGGCTATTTTGCATGCCGAGCACCAGGGAAAGCTGTGTGCGTGTCCTAAAAACGATGCGAATATGCTGTTTTTCCTCCTTGCTGTATTATCGTTCAAAAGGATCAACGATCGGGTTCTCATGAGGGACCTGGAAAAGAAAAAAAATAAGAAAGAAGAAACATGAGGGTCCAGATAGGGTCGAGCCGTATTGTGGACTTTGTCTTTACTATGCCCCCATCTTGGCCCATGGTATCTTTAGTGCATAGTTATGTATGCATGGTACATATGCCGCAATTCGGTTGGGGCTGAGACGGAGGCTTGCTAATCGAGCTCCAGACGAGATGGACCATCGCTCTGCCGAGTAGTATGGACGCATTTAACAGTGTCCGGGGCTTGATTGCCGATGTAGTGTTTGGCTTGATAAGGCCGCCCTGGACTTCCGCTGCAAGGGCCGCGGTGTGCTCCTCAGTACAGAGGGAGCGCTCCGTGTTTCCATTGACTGTTATAACACCACGTGGTCCGGGCGTCTTCAGTTTGAGATATGCGTAATGCGGGATCATATTGAAGCGAGTGAACGCGGTTCATCCGACTAGTGCGTCATAGCCGCTACGGAAGGGGACGACGTCGAAGATCAAGTCCTCGCTTCGGAAGTTGTCCGGCGAACTAAGGACGACTTCCAATCTGATTGAGCCCGTGCAACGAGCCTCTACACCAGGTATTACTCCTTCAAAGATAGTTTTTGTGGGTTTAATTCTTGACAAATCAATACCCATTTTGCGGACCGTATCTTGATAGAGCAGGTTAAGGCTGCTGCCGCTGTCCATGAGTACCCGCGTAAGGTGGAATCCATCGATAATTGGGTCGAGTACCAACGCGGCCGAGCCTCCGTGACGAATACTAGTTAGATGGTCTCTGTGATCGAAAGTGACCGGACAGGCTGACCATGGATTAATTTTGGGGCGACTAGCTCTATCGCATAGACGTCCCTTAGAGCGCGCTGGCGCTCCCGCTTGGGGATGTGAGTAGCGTATATCATATTCACCATTTTGACCTCGGGGGGAAATTTCTTCCGTCCCATGGTGTTTGGTGGATGAGGCTCATCGTCGTCGTCCTCACTGGGCGACCCCTTCTCCTTATGTCTGGTGTTTAGCTTACCGGCTTGTTTAAAGACCCAATAGCTTCTGTTGGTATGGTTGGCAAGCTTATCGGGAGTGCCGTGAATTTGGCAAGGTCGATCAAGTATTCCGTCCAGGCTAGATGAACCGTCTTTATTTGTTTTAAATGGCTTCTTCTGTTGACTATATTTGGAGCCACTGAGACCGACATTGACCGAGGTGTCTTCGGTATTATCATTGTTACTTTGACGATTGTGTTTGTCGCGTCGGGGCCTGCCGCTGCCGTTTCTGGTTTCAGAAGTACCAGGGTCACTGGTACCGTTGTTGCTACGGGCTAACTAGCTATCTTCTCCTGTGCAAAAGCAGGTCATGAGTGCTGTAATGGATGCCATGGACTTTGGCTTCTCTTGGCCGAGGTGTCGGGCGAGCCATTTGTCACGGATGCTGTGTTTAAAGGCTGCTAGGGCTTCGACGTCCGGACAGTCGACGATTTGGTTCTTTTTAATTAAGAACCTTGTCCAGAGTTTTTGGGCTGACTCTTCAGGTTGCTGGACTATGTGACTAAGAACATCGGCGTCCGGGGGTGATGTCTACTACACAACCTTCTTCTTGTAGACGTTGTTGGGCCTCCAAGTGCAGAGGTTTGTAGGACAGTAGCAAATTTCCCTCAACTGGATGACCTAAGGTTTATCAATCCGTAGGAGGCGTAGGATGAAGATGGTCTCTCTCAAGCAACCCTGCAACCAAATAACAAAGAGTCTCTTGTGTCCCCAACACACCCAATACAATGGTAAATTGTATAGGTGCACTAGTTCGGCGAAGAGATGGTGATACAAGTGGTATATGGATAGTAGATATGAGTATTTGTAATCTGAAATTATAAAAACAGCAAGGTAACAAGTGATAAAAGTGAGCGTAAACGGTATTGCAATGATAGGAAACAAGGCCTAGGGTTCGTACTTTCGCTAGTGTAAGTTCCCTCAACAATACTAACATAATTGGATCACATAACTATCCCTCAACATGCAACAAAGAGTCAATCCAAATTCACTAATAGCGGAGAACGAACGAAGAGATTATGGTAGGGTACGAAACCACCTCAAAGTTATTCTTTCCAATCAATCCGTTGGGCTATTCCTATAGGTGTCACAAACAGCCCTAGAGTTCGTACTAGAATAACACCTTAAGACACAAATCAACCAAAACCCTAATGTCACCTAGATACTCCAATGTCACCTCAAGTATCCGTGGGTATGATTATACGATATGCGTCACACAATCTCAGATTCATCTATTCAACCAACACATAGAACCTCAAAGAGTGCCCCAAAGTTCCTACCGGAGAATCACGACGAAAACGTGTGCCAACCCCTATGCATAGGTTCATGGGCGGAACCCGCAAGTTGGTCACCAAAACATACATCAAGTGGCACGTGATATCCCATTGTCACCACAGATACGCACGGCAAGACATACATCAAGTGTTCTCAAATCTTTAAAGACTCAATCCGATAAGATTACTTCAGAGGGGAAACTCAATTCATTACAAGAGAGAAGAGGGGGAGGAGAAACATAAGATCCAACTATAATAGCAAAGCTCGCGATACATCAAGATCGTGCCAAATCAAGCACATGAGAGAGAGAGAGAGATCAAACACATAGCTACTGGTACATACCCTCAGCCCCGAGGCAGAACTACTCCCTGCTCGTCATGGAGAGCACCGGGATGATGAAGATGGCCACTGGAGAAGGATTGCGCCCTCCGGCAGGGTGCTGGAACAGGTCTAGATTGGTTTTCAGTGGCAACGGAGGCTTCTAGCGGCGGAACTCCCGATCTATTGTGCCTTTTGGAAGTTTTAGGGTATATGGAGTTATATAGGCAGAAGAAGCTCGTCAGGGGAGCCACGGGGGCCCCACGAGGTAGGGGGGCGCGCCCTAGGGGGGTGGGCGCGCCCCCCACCCTCGTGGGCAGCTCCCATATCTTCTGACGTGGGGTCCAAGTCCATCAGGTGTGTTTCCTTCCAAAAATAATTTCTCCAGTTGATTTCGTTCCGTTTCGACTCCGTCTGATATTCCTTTTCTTCAAAACACTGAAATAGGCATAAAACAACAAATTTGGGCTGGGCCTCCGGTTAATAGGTTAGTCCCAAAAATAATATAAAAGTGGATAATAAAGCCCAATATTGCCCAAAATAGTAGATAATATAGCATGGAGCAATCAAAAATTATAGATACGTTGGAGACGTATCAAGCATCCCCAAGCTTAATTCCTGCTCGTCCTCGAGTAGGTAAATGATAAAAATATAATTTTTGATGTGGAATGCTAGTTGGCATAATTTCAATGTAATTCTTCCTACTTGTGATATGAATATTCAGATCAAAAAGATTCAAGACAAAAGTTCATTTTGACATAAAAATAATAATACTTCAAGCATACTAACTAAGCATTATGTCTCTTCAAAATAACATGGCCAAAGAAAGTTATCCCTACAAAATCATATAGTCTGGCTATGCTCCATCTTCACCACACAAAATATTTAAATCATGCACAACCCCGATGACAAGCCAAGCAATTGTTTCATACTTTTGATGTTCTCAAACTTTTTCAATCTTCACGCAATACATGAGCGTGAGCCATGGACATAGCACTATAGGTGGAATAGAATGGTGGTTGTGGAGAAGACAAAAAAGGAGAAGATAGTCTCACACCAACTAGGCGTATCAACGGGCTATGGAGATGCCCATCAATAGATATCAACGTGAGTGAGTAGGGATTGCCATGCAACGGATGCACTAGAGCTATCAGTATATGAAAGCTCAAAAAGAAACTAAGTGGATGTGCATCCAACTTGCTTGCTCATGAAGACCTAGGGAAAATTGAGGAAGCCCATCATTGGAATATACAAGCCAAGTTCTATAATGAAAGATTCCCACTAGTATATGAAAGTGACAACATAGGGGACTCTCTATCATGAAGATCATGGTGCTACTTTGAAGCACAAGTGTGGAAAAAGGATAGTAGCATTGTCCCCTTTTTTTATTTGGCCTTTCCTTTTTTATTTGGCCTTTCCTTTTTTTATTTGGCCTTTCTTTTTTTTATTTGGCCTTTCTCTCTTTTTTTATTTGGGACAATGCTCTATTGATGATGATCATCACACTTTTATTTTCTTACAACTCAATAATTACAACTCGATACTAGAACAAGATATGACTCTATATGAATGCCTCCGGTGGTATACCGGGATGTGCGATGATGCATGAGTGACAAGTATGAAAGAATTATGAATGGTGGCTTTGCCACAAATACTGTGTCAACTACATGATCATGCTAAGCAATATGACAATGATGAAGGGTGTCATAATAAACGGAACGGTGGAAAGTTGCATGGCAATATATCTCGGAATGGCTATGGAAATGCCATGATAGGTAGGTATGGTGGCTGTTTTGAGGAAGGTATATGGTGGGTGTATGATACCGGCGAAAAGTGCGCGGTATTAAAGAGGCTAGCAATGGTGGAAGGATGGGGAAAGTGCGTATAATCCATGGACTCAACATTAGTCATAAAGAACTCATATACTTATTGCAAAAATCTACAAGTTATCAAAGCAAAGTATTACACGCATGCTCCTAGGGTGATAGATTGGTAAGAAAAGACCATCGCTCGTCCCCGACCGCCACTCATAAGGAAGGCAATCAATAAATAAATCATATTCTGACTTCATCACATAACGGTTCACCATACGTGCATGCTACGGGAATCACAAACTTCAACACAAGTATTTCTCAAATTCACAACTACTCAACTAGCATGACTCTAATATTACCATCCTCATATCTCAAAACAATCATCAAGTATCAAACTTCTCTTAGTATTCAACACACTCATAAGAGAATTTTACTAATCTTGAATACCTAGCATATTAGGATTTTAAGCAAATTACCATGCTATTTAAGACTCTCAAAATAATCTAAGTGAAGCATGAGAGTTCATCTATTTCTTCAAAATAAAACTGCCACCATGCTCTAAAAGATATAAGTGAAGCACAAGAGCAAATGACAAACTACTCTGAAAGATATAAGTGAAGATAAATGAGTAGTCGAATAATTATGCAACCATGTGAAGACTCTCTAACATTTAATAATTTCAGATCTTGGTACTTTATTCAAACAGCAAGCAAAGCAAAAGAAAATTACATCTAAGAATAGCAAACATCATGTGAAGAAGCAAAAACTTAGGATCAACCGAAACTAACTGATAGTTGTTGAAGAAGAAAGGTGGGATGCCAACCGGGCATCCCCAAGCTTAGACGCCTGAGACTTCTTGAAATATTATCTTGGGGTGCCTTGGGAATCCCCAAGCTTGAGCTTTTGTGTCTCCTTAATTCCTCTCATATCACGGTCTCCCTAAATCTCAAAAGCTTCATCCACACAAAACTCAACAAGGACTAGTGAGATAAGTTAGTATAAACCATTGCCAAAACCTTATCATACTCTACTGTAGAAAATCACTAAAATTATTATTAAACATTGCATACCAAATTCCTCTGCATATTTAATAGTTCTATCCTCAAATAGAATCATTAAAGAAGCAAACATATGCAAACAATGCAAACATAACAGCAATCTGCCTAAACAGGATAGTCTGTAAAGAATGCAGCAACATCCATACTTCCCTAGCTCCAAAAATTATTAAAGAAAATTCCCACTGTAGTAAATTTATCATAGCTTAATAGGCAAAAGGTTTCAACATTTTATCACATTCTGACTTTTCTAGGGAATTATTGCAACAGCGGTAAACTTTCTGTTTTCAAACAGCAACATGTGGACTTGTAACATAGGCATAGTAAAGGCTATCAATGCCACTTTTATTGAAATAAAATATGCAAAACATTGTTATAAATAACAGCAAGAAAATCCTAACAAAATAAATTGACGCTCCAAGTGAAACACATATCATGTGGCGAATAAAAATATAGCTCCAAGTAAAGTTACCGATGAACGAAGACGAAAGAGGGGATGCCTTCCGGGGCATCCCCAAGCTTAGGCTCTTGGCTATCCTTAAATATTACCTTGGGGTGCCTCGGGCATCCCCAAGCTTAGGCTCTTGCCACTCCTTATTCCATAGTCCATCAAATCCTTACCCAAAACTTGAAAACTTCACAACACAAAACTTAACAGAAAACTCGTAAGCTCCGTTAGTATAAGAAAATAAATCACCACTTCAAGGTACTGTAATGAACTCATTCTTTATTTACATTGGTGTTAAACCTACTGTATTACAACTTCTCTATGGTTTATAAACTATTTTACTAGCCATAGATTCATCAAAATAAGCAAACAACACATGAAAAGCAGAATCTGTCAAAAACAGAACAGTCTGTAGTAATTTGGATCAAACGTATAATTCTGGAACTCATAAAATTCTCAAATACATTGATGGACCTGAGGAATTTATCTATTAATCATCTGCAAAAAGAATTAACTAAATAGCACTCTCCAAATAAAAATGGCAGCAATTCTCGTGAGCGCTAAAGTTTCTGTTTTTTACAGCAAGATCAACAAGACTTTACCCAAGTCTTCCCAACGGTTCTACTTGGCACAAACACTAATTAAAAGCATAAAACCACATATAAACAGAGGCTAGATGAATTATTTATTACTAAACAGGAACAAAAAGCAAGGAACTAAAATAAAATTGGGTTGCCTCCCAACAAGCGCTATCGTTTAACGCCCCTAGCTAGGCATGATGATTTCAATGATGCTCACATGAAGGATAAGAATTGAAACATAAAGAGAGCATCATGAATAATATGACTAGCACATTTAAGTCTAACCCACTTCCTATGCATAGGGATTTTGTGAGCAAACAACTTATGGGATCAATAATCAACTAGCATAGGAAGGTAACGCAAGAAAAACTTCAAAATTTTAAGCACATAGAGAGGAAACTTGATATTATTACAATTCCTACAAGCATATATTCCTCCCTCATAATAATTTTCAGTAGCATCATGAATGAATTCAACAATATAACCAGCACCTAAAGCATTCTTTTCATGATCTACAAGCATAGAAAATTTATTACTCTCCACACAAGCAAAATTCTTCTCATGAATAATAGTGGGAGCAAACTCAACAAAATAACTATCATGTGATTGAAAATTAAGATCAATATGACAAGTTTCATGGTTATTATTGTTCTTTAAAGCATACGTGTCATCACAATAATCATCATAGATAGGAGGCATGCTTTCAACATAATAAATTTGCTCATCAAAACTTGGGGGACAAAAAATATCATCTTCATCAAACATAGCTTCCCCAAGCTTGTGGCTTTGCATATCATTAGCATCATGGATATCCAAGGGATTCATACTAACAACATTGCAATCATGCTCATCATTCAAATATTTAGTGCCAAACATTTTATAGATTTCTTCTTCTAGCACTTGAGCACAATTATCCTTTCCATCATACTCACGAAAGATATTAAAAAGGTGAAGCGTATGAGACAAACTCAATTCCATTTTTTTATAGTTTTATTTTATAAACTAAACTAGTGATAAAACAAGAAACTAAAAGTCTCAATTGCAAGATCTAAAGATATACCCTCAAGCACTAACCTCCCCGGCAACGGCGCCAGAAAGGAGCTTGATGTCTACTACACAACCTCCTTCTTGTAGACGTTGTTGGGCCTCCAAGTGCAGAGGTTTGTAGGACAGTAGTAAATTTCCATCAAGTGGATGACCTAAGGTTTATCAATTCGTAGGAGGCGTAGGATGAAGATGGTATCTCTCAAGCAACCCTGCAACCAAATAACAAAGAGTCTCTTGTGTCCCCAACACACCCAATACAATGGTAAATTGTATAGGTGCACTAGTTCGGCGAAGAGATGGTGATACAAGTGGTATATGGATAGTACATATGAGTATTTGTAATCTGAAATTATAAAAACAGAAAGGTAGAAAGTGATAAAAGTGAGCGTGAACGGTATTGCAATGATAAGAAACAAGGCCTAGGGTTCATACTTTCGCTAGTGTAAGTTCCCTCAACAATACTAACATAATTGGATCACATAACTATCTCTCAACATGTAACAAAGAGTCACTCCAAAGTCACTAATAGCAGAGAACGAACGAAGAGATTATGGTAGGGTACGAAACCACCTCAAAGTTATTCTTTCCAGTCAATCCGTTGGGCTATTCCTATAAGTGTCACAAACAGCCCTAGAGTTCGTACTAGAATAACACCTTCAGACACAAATCAACCAAAACCCTAATGTCACCTAGATACTCCAATGTCACCTCAAGTATCCGTGGGTATGATTATACGATATGCGTCACACAATCTCAGATTCATCTATTCAACCAACACATAGAACCTCAAAGAGTGCCCCAAAGTTCCTACCGGAGAATCACAACGAAAACGTGTCCCAACCCCTATGCATAGGTTCATGTGCGGAACCCGCAAGTTGGTCACCAAAACATACATCAAGTGGCACGTGATATCCCATTGTCACCACAGATACGCACGGCAAGACATACATCAAGTGTTCTCAAATCTTTAAAGACTCAATCCGATAAGATTACTTCAAAGGGGAAACTCAATTCATTACAAGAGAGAAGAGGGGGAGGAGAAACATAAGATCCAACTATAATAGCAAAGCTCGCGATACATCAAGATCGTGCCAAATCAAGAACACGAGAGAGAGAGAGAGATCAAACACATAGCTACCAGTACATACCCTCAGCCCCGAGGGAGAACTACTCCCTCCTCGTCATAGAGAGCACCGGGATGATGAAGATGGACATCGGAGAAGGATTGCCCCCTCCGGCAAGGTGCCGGAACAGGTCTAGATTGGTTTTCGGTGGCTACGGAGGCTTCTGGCGGCGGAACTCCCGATCTATTGTGCCTTCTGGAAGTTTTAGGGTATATGGAGTTATATAGGTAGAAGAAGCAAGTCAGGGGAGCCACGGGGGCCCCACGAGGCAGGGGGCGCGCCCTAGGGGGGTGGGCGCGCCCCCACCCTCGTGGGTAGCTCCCGTATCTTCTGACATGGGGTCCAAGTCCATCAGGTGTGTTTCCTTCCAAAAATAACTTCTCCAGTTGATTTCGTTTCGTTTTGACTCCGTCTGATATTCCTTTTCTTCAAAACACTGAAATAGGCATAAAACAACAAATCTGGGCTGGGCCTCCGGTTAATAGGTTAGTCCCAAAAAGAATGTAAAAGTGGATAATAAAGCCCAATATTGCCCAAAACAGTAGATAATATAGCATGGAGCAATCAAAAATTATAGATACATTGGAGACGTATTAGGGGGCCGTACATAGGTACCTTGGAAGTTGTCTCTAAAGGCATCTTCCAAATCTTCCCAGCTGCCAATAGAATTCTCTGGGAGGCTATTTGACCAGTGCCGAGCTGGTCCCTTAAGCTTTAGGGGGAGGTATTTGATGGCATGTAGATCGTCAGTTCATCACCGCGAGCCATGTGACAGTGGAGAAAAAAAATCTTCAATCCATACCACGGGATCTGTTGTACTCTCATATGATTCGATGTTCACGGGTTTAAACCCTTCTAGGAACTGGTGTTTCATTACCTCATCGGTGAAGCATAGGGGGTGTGCAGCGCCTCTGTATCGGGCTGCCTCGCGACGTAGTTCGGATGAAGTCCGAATGCGGTTTTCGGCCCAGGCCTAATGGCCGTTTTCCCGTGCTTTAGCACGGCCCCGTGATCCGTAGCTTGATCTAGTCTGACTGACTCTATTGTCCAGGTCCTGTTGTAGGTCATAGGTGTATCTCGGAGCCGCTGCTCCCCTACCTTTACGGCGTGGTGGTACGGGCTGGTGTTCGGCTTGCGTTGCCGCTCTGTCCCGGCCACGTGGTGGTCGGTCAGGTCTGTTAGTAGCGCCACGCGTTGGCGGTATGGGCTCCAGGGCTTCATCGTCGAATTGGGGTAGTAGCTTACATTTCGGGTAGCCCTTTGTTGGGCATATGAGGCCGTATTCCTCGGCTGCCAGGACATTAGTCCATCTGTCATTGAGCAAATCCTGATCAGCCTGAAGCTGTTGCTGCTTCTTTTTCCAGCTTCTTGCAGTGGCGATTAGCCGGCGCTTAAAGCACTCTTGTTAGAGGGGTTCCTCCAGCACGATAAAATCTTCGTTGCCAAGGCTCGTATCCTCTTCGTAGTTTGCTAGGTAGTTACTGTCCTCCGAGCCCTCCTTCCCGACAGGATCGTCGGGGTTTACTTGCTCATCCTCCCAATCATCCTGTTCGGATGTTGGCTCTACAAGGGCTTGAGGGTCTTCGGCGTTCTCCAGAGTGTTATTCTCTTCGTTGCCAGTATTGCTGTCTTTTTGGTGACGCGATTTTGAGCGGCGCCGATGACGTCGATGTTTTGGAGGTGCTTCGACAGGCTTGTCCTCAACCGGATTCTCCTTACCATCGTCACCATCCTCTTTGGGTGTGTCCACCATGCACACGTCGTATGTGGAGGTGGCCGTCCATCGTCCGCTAAACGGAGGGTTTTGGCCTTGTTCGTCTCCGGCGTTGTCGTCCATACCGTCGATGTCTTCGGAGGCGTAGTCCAGCATGTCGGTTAGATCCTCGACAGTGGCTATGAAGTGGGTGGTGGGTGGGACATAAAATTCCCCGCTCTCAACCCCTAGTCTGGGCTGGGCATAATTCGTAAGCAATCCTTCCGCAATGGCGAGTGATTGCATTAAGTCCAGAGCCTCGTTTAAAGGCGAGGGTTGGACAGAGAAGCAAGAGTCTGTGGGGCTGTCAGGACTTGGAGCCTCCTGGCGGCGCCCGCTTGACACTGACCTTGAGAATTCAGACTTAGAGTCCCGCGGAGCGTCCGGTGCTTGAGTGACAAGTGGAGTTCGGTTCGTCTTCGGGTTAGCCGATAACGCCGTCCCCTCTGGATCTTCGGTAACAAGTTCCATAATTGCAGAGAGTCCGGCGAGCTTTAAACTTGTAACACCCCGGGTGTAACTTTCCTTATTTGTAACTCCGAATCTTGCCATTTTCGGCTATGGGGTATGATACTTCCTTCGTGGTTGGGTTTGTCTTTCGTTTTGCATTTTGTTCATGTCATGAATTTCATATCATGTCATCATGTGGATCTCATTTGCATTCGTGTTTGTCTCATGCATCCGGTCATTTTCCCCGTTGTCCGTTTCGCAATCCGACACTCCCACATGCACCCGTTGCGCCCCTCTTACCTCGCTTCGTGAGCGGGAGAAAAACATTCTCGGTATGGGTCAAGATTTGCCGAGTGGATTTGGTACATCACCGGTAGGCCGCCTACCAAATTTCGTTCCATTTGGAGGTCGTTTGATGCCCCAACGGTTAACCGGGTAACCGCGAAAGCCCCTCTCTTGTTGCAGCCCAACACCCCTTCAAAACATCCCACTAACCCATCTAAACCCCCTCCATGCTCTCCTTCATTGGATCATGATCATGTGGGTGAAAACCGCACCTCATTTGGACACTCCTAACTCCCCTACCTATAAATATGCCTCCCCCTCCAAATTCGGGTACAAACCGTAGAAACCACCCCTCCGCGCGGCCGGACACGTCCAGGCATTGCCGGATAAATTGCGCCGCCGCCCGCGGCCAATCCCGAGATGCCACGTTGCAAGCCGCCGTCCCCGCCGCCGCCGGCCCGCCAGGCCCGATGCGGCCCCTCTCGGCCCGGTCGCCTCCTAGCGCCTCAGCGTCCGACCCCGCCGCCCGCGCCGCCCGTCCCTGCCGCCTACGCTGTCGCGCGCCTTCCCGCTGGTGCCGCCACCCGTCGCCATCCCTCCTTGCCGGCCACCGCTGCCAACCGCCTCGCCGTGCGACCACTTGTCCTCGCCGCCCCGCCGTGTGCCCTGCAGCTCCGGCCACCGGATCCGGCGCCGGCTGGCCGGATCCGTCTCCCCGGCGTACTCCGGCCACCTCCCCCATTCATCCCCGACTCCGGCCGTCTTCCCCGGCTGAGAGAGTCCTGGACTAAGGGGTCCTCGGGCGTTCGGCCCGTTGGACATGGGCCAGACTGATGGGATACGAAGATACAAGACCGAAGACTCTCACCTGTGTCCGGATGGGACTCTCCTTGGCGTGGATGGCAAGCTTGGCGTTCGAATATAAATATTTCTTTTTATCTAACTGACTTTATATAACCCTAGTCCCCTCCAGTGTCTCTATAAACCGAAGGGCTTAGTCCGTAGAGACAAGAATAATCAGATAGGCTAAACTTCTCGGGTTTTAGCCATTACGATCTCGTGTTAGATCAACTCTTGTAACCCCCATACGTTTCAATATTAATCTAGCAGGACGTAGGGTTTTACCTCCATTGAGAGGGCCCGAACCTGGGTAAACATTGTGTTCCTTGTCTCCTGTTACCATCAACCTTAGACGCACAGTTCAGGACCCCCTACCCGAGATCCGCCGGTTTTGACAACGACGTTGGTGCTTTCATTGAGAGTTCCGTTGTGTCGTCGTCAAGAGGTTCGATGGCCCCGTCAACCGTCTACAACAATGTTGTCCAGAGAGAAACCTTCCTCCCCGGATAGATCTTCGTATTCGGCGGCTTCGCACTGCGGGCCAACTCGCGTGGCCATCTAGAGCAGATCGATAGCTATGCCCCTGGCCATCAGGTCAGATTTGGAAGCTTGAACTACGTCGCGGATATCCGCGGAGACTTGTTCTTCGACGGATTCGAGACCACGGTAGCCGCTCCCTGTTGCCACGATGAACATGACTTAAATCTGTCATAGGACCATGCCCAGGGGATAGTGCCTGTAATTGCTCTGGCCCTAGATCCGGAGCAGATTGCGCCATCCGAGGACGGGAGGCTCAACCCCGCCACGGAAATTGCAGACTCAACGATGTCAGAGCCGCAGAATGACCCAACCTCGAGTGGGATCTGTGTCACTGGAACCTCGAACCCATTTCCGGCTACAAGTTCTGAACCATGTGCGTCCGCGCACGACGAGCTTGATCAGGCATCGATCATCGAATTTAGCTCCGCAGACATCTTTCGGCACTCGCCTTTAGGCGACATGCTAAACTCATTAAATACACTCTCCTTAGCGGGGGACTCTCAGCCGAATTATATCTGGGTTGAACTGGAGGATGACGATGGAGAATTCCTCTTCCCACCCCCACCCAGTTAATAGCCACTGTCGAAGACTTAACCGACATGCTCGATTACGGCTCCGAAGACATCGACGGTATGGACGACGATGCTGGAGAGGAGCAAGCCGAAAACCCACCGTTAACCGGATGATGGACGGCCACCTCCTTATACGATGTATACATGGTAGATGCACCAAAAGAGAATAGTGGCAATGATAAGGAAGATCCAGTTGAGGATAAACCTCCTGAGATACAACCAAAACACCGCGTCAGCGGCGCCGCTCTAAATCATGCCGCAACAAAGACAGGAACACCGGCACAGGAGAAGATAACACTCCAGACAGTGCCAAAGACAATGAAGATCCCGTTGAGGCAACTTCCGAACAAGATGAATGGGAAGATGGGCGAGTCATCCCTGATGAACAGGCCGCGCACGAAGACTCGGAGGACAGCAATTATCTTCCACTCTCCAAGGATGAGGTGAGCCTCAACAACGAGGATTTTATCGTGCCTGAGGAACCTCTCCAGCAGGAGCGCTTCAAGCGTCGGCTAATAGCCACTGCAAGGAGCATGAAAAAGAAGCAGCAACAGCTTCAAGCCGATCAAGATCTGCTCAATGATAGATGGACTAACATCCTAGAAGCCGAGGAGTACGGCCTCAAGCGACCACTCAAAAGTTACCCGAAGTGCAAATTACTACCTCAGTTTGATGATGAGGTATTGGAGCCCGTGCCATCAGCGCATAATGTGGCTGACCGACCACCATGTGGTCGGGACAAAGCCGCAACCCAAGCCGAACACCAACCCGTACCACCTTGCCGTAAAGACAGAGACCAAACTGCTCAGGGATACACATATGATCTCCGGCAGGGCCTGAATAATAAAGCAGGTCCGGCCAGATCGATCTATGGATCACGGGGGCATGCCCCGACGCGCGACAACGGCTATTGAGCCAAACATGGCAAGCACAGTTACGTCCGAGCCGAAAATCGCAGACAAACTCCATCCGAAATACGTCGCGACCTGGCCCGATATAGAGGCGCCGCACACCCCCTCTGCTTCACTGATGAAGTAATGGAGCATGAATTCCCAGAAGGGTTTAAACCCATGAATATCGAATCATACGATGGAACAACAGATCCTACGGTATGGATTGAAGATTTTCTTCTCGATATCCACATGGCCCGTGGTGATGATCTCCACGCCATCAAATACCTCCCACTAAAACTAAAGGGACCAGCACGACACTGGTTAAACAGCCTTCCAGAGAACTCTATTGGCAGCTGGGAAGACCTGGAAGATGCCTTTCGCGATAACTTCCAAGGTACATATGTTTGGCCACCAGATGCTGATGACTTAGGTTACATCGTCCAGCAGCCCGGAGAATCAGCCAGGAAGCTCTAGACTAGGTTCCTAATTAAAAACAACCAAATTGCCGATTGTCCGGACACCGAAGCCCTCGTGGGCTTCAAACACAGCATCCGGGATGAGTGGCTCGCCCGCCACCTTGGTCAAGAAAAACCAAAATACATGGCAGCCCTTACCGCTCTAATGACCCGCTTTTGTGCGGGAGAAGACAGCTGGCTCGCTCGTAGAATCAACAGCGCTAGCGATCCGGGCACTTCCGAAGTCCAAGACGGCAACGGCAAGCCGCGACGCAATAAACACAAGCATTGCAATAACAATGAAAGAATGCAAGACACGCCGGTCAATGCCGGATTCAGCGGCACCAAGCCTGGTCAACGGAAAAAGCCATTCAAGGCAAATAGAGACGGACCATCCAATCTAGACAAAATACTGGATCGGTTCTACCAGATTCATGGCACCCCCGATAGACCAGCTACTCACACCAACAGAAGATGTTGGGTATTCAAACAAGCCGGCAAGCTTAATGCCGAGCACAAGGGCAAGGGGACGCCCAGTGACAATGATGACAAAGAGACTCGCCAGCCGAATACTGGGGGTCAGAAGGAATCCCCCCCAAAGTAAAAACCGTAAACATGGTATACGTGACGCACACCCCTATAGGGGAGCACAGGTGCACACTCTGGGATGCATACGCCATAGAACCGTTACCCCCAAAATTTCACCATATCCGTCCCGAAGGCTCGGCAACTCTGATCATCGACCCAATTATAGATGGATTCCATCTCACGAAAGTACTTATGGACGGCGGCTGTAACTTTAATCTACTCTACCAAGACACTATATGCAGAATGGGAATCAATCCTTCAAGAATCAAGCCCACTACAACTACCCTCAAGGGAGCAGTACCCAGCGTAAAAGCCTGCTGTAGGGGCTCCGTCACATCGGAAGTCGTTTTTGGCTCACCGAACAACTTCCAAAGCGAAGGTTTGACCTTTGATATTGTCCCGTTCCACAGTAGTTACCACGCACTTCTGGGGCGTACGGCTTTTGCTCGTTTTAATGCGATACCACAAGCCCGCGCAAAACTTAAGATACCTGGTCCACGCGGGGTCATAACAATAAATGGAAATACGGAACACTCCCGTACAGAGGATCATACTGCGGCTACCACAGTTGAAGTACAAAGCGTCCTCATAAAGCCGCATGTCTCATCGGCCATTAAGTCGCTGGTCTCTATTAAATGGGACAGATCAATCTCCGAGATGGATTAGCAGTCCAGCCTCCGTCATTCGCCTCATATACCCGCAAAGTTTGTACTGCGTGTACATAATTATGTACTTAAAATCCCCGGTCATCGGCGGAGGCACAACACGGACATGCCTACAAGCACTCCCATATCCCCCTTTCCTTTTCTTTTCTTTTCTAACTACTTTCTTTATCTTTTACCACAGGTGGTTATCTCCAGACTCTTTCAGAGTTCGGCTTCGTTCACCTACCCAAAGGCTACTCCTGTTAAGGAGTCCTTTCACCGAGGCAAGGCGGCGCAGGCGTGTGACAGGAGGTCCAAGTAATTCTTTGTAGACCACACTCTCTATTTAGAGCCTGTAAAGTGCCTTCTCCCTCAGCCTTCGACCACCGGCATGTAAAATAGCCTAGGTCGTGGCATTATTCCCTGTAAAATGGAAATTGGCATATCAATCAGGTTCCAGCGAACATAAATCCGTATTCAGTATTCACCTTTTTTTAAAAGAGCAGAATTTTTCCGGTTGTTTCACACACGCACCTCGGTACAAATTGCCAGGGGCTCAATATAGGAACAAATAAATTGCCGACAAGTCCGAACAACTTTATAGCACACTTTGGTGTCACGAGTTCGGCCTTATATGCATCAGCTCCGAATCATGTCTTTGGTCATTAGTTGGGTTGCCTGGCTCCTGTGCTTACTACCTTACGTTCCGCTCTATCGGCTAGGGTAGTAAAGGGAGAACTACTGCGATTGTGTCCTGGTTTATCTAGATGAGCACCTCAGTAGAGAAAGCCAAAAACGGATTGTCATGATGCGGCAAGAGCTGGTCAACCACTCGATGACTTATCAGAATCTTTCGCGTTTCCTTTCGTATTACACGAAGGACCGTTCTTCCGGTCACCTATGTAACACACCATATTCGGATAGCTGCGTACATACCGGGGGCTATATCATAGACCCACCATCAAACTCCTATGGCTAAGTCAAAGTGTTAACGCCCTATAGTACGATTGCCTAGTTCGCCGCATTGAAACCTCCTTCACGGACCAAGAGGTTGGTTCAAGAGTGATCAAGTGCTTTTCTGAACACCCCCGTATTTTTTATGCGAGGGGGCTGAAGCCGACGACTGGAAAACTTTCAGATTATATAAAAATGGCCGAACAGGAGGAGCCAAAACTTTTAAACATAGTCTTATAATATCATAATATTGTTTTTACAATTTCGGCACATTCACTCGAAGAACATATCTTTCGAGCACTGAAACTCCATTAAGAGGGTGCCCTCTAGGACATCTTCAAAATAATGCTCTGGCGTGCGTTTATCCTTGCTCTCGGGTGGACTCTTCGCCGCAATATCGGTGGCCTTCATCTTCACCCAATATGTCTTGACACGGGCAAAGGCCATCCATGCACCTTCAATGCACGCTGATCGCTTCACGGTGTCGATATGCGGCACCACATCCATAAGTCGCTCATAGCCGGACCACGATGTCCCTCATGGCAGAACCGGATATCTTGTGGAGCTCGGCCCACTGGGCCATCTGTCCCTTTAGCAATAGCGGGCGCTTTGGCATGACAAATTGTGTCCAAAAAAGCTTCTCCGTTGCATACCCTTCTTGTGCTTGGTAAAATTGCACTACATCGGAGGCGCTCTTCGGCAAGTCCAAGAACACGTCTGGATAGCTCCACATTTGATTAAGCGGGGCATACTTCAAATCGCCGAATTTAGTCTGTAATAAGAAAGGCTTACCAGCTGCTATCTCCCCATCTTGCTGGATCTCCTCCCGAGCCGCCCTAGACTCGGATCATGCTTCCCTCGCCTCTCCCAAGGCATTGTCGAGATTGGTCGTTTTGGCTTTGTTATCCTTCTCAAGGAATTCGCACCGGATAGTGATTTCCTTTAGCTCACGCACCATGGTAGACATCCTCTCCTCGCACTGGCGCCAAGCAGGCTGTTCGGCTCTTAACTCATCAGTTGCCTTCTTGGAAGCCACGTTACTCATCCGGGCTTGCTCCTTGGCTCGGGAAAGTTCAACCCAAAGGGCCTCTACCGCGGCAGCACTATCTGCACTTATGCATATAATTCTCAGCTTCGCGCTCAGGTTATTATACATATATACACTGACCGCCTCAAAAACATACCTTGCACCTCGTCGAGCCGCCTGTTAATAAGCATGATGTTGTCACTCGCCGCATCAAGTTTCTGCTCCAGACCTGCAACCTCCGTAGCGTGGGCAGTCGTCGTGGATGTAACAACCTGTGTTCCAACCAATTAGATTGTTTCCTGCACATATGTCTTTCGATCCTCTGATTGACTCCCTTTTGGACGCCAACCAGAGTCTCAGGGGCTACTATCTATACACAGGTCCACTTTGCGTATAAAGCATGATCGAAAATATTACATTACGTACCTCAAAGCCTCTTAGAAGGCCCGTGAAAGCTTCATTCAATCTGCTTCTCGCAGACATAATCCTCTCAACCACCGTACCCATCAAGGTACGATGTTCCTCTAAGACGGATGAATATTGCAACATGCCCATCAGTGTATCCGGCGCCTCCGGATCCCGGGAAGCGGCGGTGGGAGTATGGACTCCCTTTGAAGGGATATGCTTGCCCAACCCCAGAGTCATCTCTGGCTGTAAACTAGATAGTCTGAGGCCTTTATCATTGGTCCCCGTAGGGACCGCACACCCCGGACCCTGCGCAACCGAGGTTTCACCTTGGGGCATTGTCTTCATCATCCTCTGCACCTCTTGTTGATCGGGAGAGATCCTCCGGGACGACACCTCGAAGTCGTCCGCCCTATTGGGCGAGGAATCCTGTGGAGGCGTCTTGATTTCCATCATCTCCGGAAGAAGATCCCTCGAAGAGGATTGTTGAGGAAGACTGCATGCCGGACTGCAAAACATACATTCTAGACGTTACTCTTGTGACAGGAAAAGGAACGGGATATGTTTAAAACACCCTTGTTCACTTACGATTCGGCTAAAGGCTCGTCCTTACAAAGGAACTGTGCGACAACGTCGTCCTCTGAGACCGAACCGCCTGATAGGAGCATCTTACCTTGCTTAGGAGCCTTTACCTCCCAACCTTCAGAGGCGGCCCTTTTCTTACCATGGGGAGAAGGGATGTCAGCTTCTCCTTCCCTTTTGTTTTCGGAAGAAGGAACTTTAGTCTCCCCAGACACCGTGTTTGGTGTATCTTCGGAATGGAGGCCACCTTTGGCCTCCCTACTCTCTTCATTGTCCTTTATCACCGGCACCTGGAATGCTGCCAGGACTAGCATCCTTGTTAGCACATGACTAGCTGAGTCTTCGGGAAGAGGGGCCAAAAACCTAATTCCCTCTGCCTTCTTCGTCCAACCCTAGAAAAAGATGGTTTTCTCAGCCTCTCATCACGGGATGTGTAATTAAGCTGTTCAAGAATCGAGTGCTTACCAAGGAATCCTGATGATTGAAGTCAAGGACGATGTCCTCGGTAGTGTCTGGCCACTGTTTTCGTGTCCCGAAGAATAACTTCCACATTCCTCTATGCGTTGTACCGAAGAAGTGCTGAAGGGTTCGTGGTCCTTACGGATTAAAATCCCACATACAGAGGGGCCATCGCTGGCACGGGAGGACCCGGTGGACTAACATTACTTGAATCACGTTGATGAGACTGGTATCCCTCTCAAGGAGACTCCGAATGCGGCTCTGTAGAGTCTACACTTTTCGATTGATCCCCAATCCAGCCCCTTGTTAATCCATGATGCAAGATGAATTGGAGGGCCGGATGGAACACGGGTGTAGCTGCCCACTTGGTACCACAGGGCTCAGTGATGTAAAACCACTCCCATTGCCATATATTGGAAGATTCTATGAAGGATCCTTTTAGAGAGAGGGCGTTGGTGAGCTTGCTCACCGTAGCGCCACCACACTCTACTTGCTTCCCCTCGATCACCTTCGGCTTCACATTAAAGGTCTTGAGCGATAAGCCGAAGTGTGGGGGAATACGGAGAAAGGCCTCGCACATGACGATGAACGCTGAGGTGAGAAGGAAAGAGTCCGGGGCTAGATCGTGAAAATCTAGCCCGTAATAAAACATGAGCCCTCGAACGAAGGGGTGAAGAGCTTTCAAAAAAAAGAAGGGATGAAAAGCGAACCCTAGCCGTCAAAGGAAGTGGGAGATGAATACGACCTTCTCTCCGGATCTGGTAGTAGGAATAATCTGCTCTTGAGCACGGAGCCTATGGGGGATTTCCGCGACGGAGGAAGCCACCCACCAGCCTTGAAGGCTATGTCCTGACATGACGGGGAAGCTCGAAGCAATTAGATTGAACCTTGGGTGCTGGAACTCGAGGTTGGAGAGGTTGAGGAAAGGGTTGGCGTAAAGAAGAAAGCCGGGTCGTAGCCCTTTTATAAAAGCGATGAATATCGAACGCCTCCTCCTGGGCCTTAAAGCCTGCCTGTTCTTAAGGAATCGTGCCAACAGAACGATTGGGATACCCACGCCCATATTGATGAGAATCCTGTAATAAGGGGACACGATCTCTGCTTCGACGAGACGTTCTAGTTAAACCGCGTCTCCAAACATGGAACGACAGACTAAAAAACAGTTCAAAATAATAACCGGAAAGAGACTTGTCAAAAAAAGAGAGTTGTCAGCAGATTGGACTCGTGAAATATTATACTCTCTGCGGTGGTGTGTGGTACTTGTTTTGCAAATCCAGACATGTTAGTCGTATTCGAAGATTGTGTTGGAGTATTCGGAGGAGGAACCCGCCTTGCAATGCCGAAGACAATCTGCACGCCGGACACCTCATCATTGAAGCCTGGTTCAGGGTCTACTGAGGGAGTCCTAGACTAAGGGGTCCTCGGGCATCCGGCCTGTTGGACATGGGCCGGACTAATGGGCTACGGAGATACAAGACCGAAGACTCTCACCTGTGTCCGGATGGGACTTTCCTTGGCATGGATGGCAAGCTTGGCGTTCAGATATAAAGATTCCTTTCTCTGTAACCCACTTTATATAACCCTAGTCCCCTCCAGTGTCTATATAAACCGGATGGCTTAGTCTGTAGAGACAAGAATAATCATATAGGCTAGACTTCTAGGGTTTTAGCCATTATGATCTCGTGGTAGATCAACTCTTGTTACCCCCATACTCATCAATATTAATCTAGCAGGACGTAGGGTTTTACCTCCATCGAGAGGGCCCGAACCTGGGTAAACATTGTGTTCCCTGTCTCCTGTTACCATCAACCCCAGACGCACAGTTCGGGAGCCCCTACCCGAGATCCACCGGTTTTGACACCGACACTGGCCATCCTCGATCTATGTGCAACCCTAGATCCGGATTTGAGAGGTTGACCTCATTTTTTCCCTAAGTCTATAACATTGTTATGCGTTGTTCATCAAGCTATATCACCGTGCTCGGTGCTTCGATTCATGCATATGATATATGAAAATGTTCGGCTCATGATGCTCTTCATGTTAGTGGAATTTGTATGCATGTTACTGTCCGTATTGATGCCATTATTCTCGTTGCAAAAGTGCTATATGATGTTAACTGCTGTCTGTTAACAGAACTTGATGATTTGTCATTTTTGTTGCATTTTTTGTGTGCATCCTATGAGATGATGTCTACATGTTTTATGAGATCCTTCATGCCATCTTTACAGGGCTGTAAGTTTTGTATTTTTTTGATCTATGTGGTGACTATCACAAGCATGCAAAGTTTTCTTCATAATGTTGCTGATTTCAGACAGTGTTTTTGCAAAGTCCTTTTCCTGTTACATTTTGATGCCATGTAAACTTGTTGCTACCATGAGATCCATGCACATTTTGAGGTAGTTCAGTAAGAGTGTTTTTAAGATGCGGTATTTGTATATCCATTCTTGCCTCTGGTTGTAATTATGGAGTAGTGTATCATGTCATTACCAGGCTCTACTTTTGCTAAATACTGTTCCTGGCAGACTGTTAACATGCTATTCAGTTTTGCCATGTGTTTTGCTAGTGGTCCATGCACCCTATGAACTTGCTCTTACCATTCTTAGCTTCTTCAATATGTATAATTCATGTTGTTTACCTTGTGATGCCATGAAATGCTTTCTAGAGAGTGGCATGAGCTTGTAAAGTTGCTGTCATGAATCTATTCCTGCCATGCTTTGTTTTTCTTCTGTCTGAAACTATTCATATAACTTGCCATGTTTGCATGGGTGCCACATCATTTTCCATGCATCTTTGACTAAAGTTCAATAAGAGAGTTTTGTACTATGTGTTCAGTAATAGCATTCTATACCTTTGTTTGCCATGATATGTTACTGTAGCATGTTGTTTGCTTTCTCTAAACACTGCTTCCTGATGTTGTTTTGCCATGCTTAGTATTTTCTCCAAGTCTGTGAAGCTGATATCATTTGTATTTTTGCCATGCTATTTTGAGCTTGTTCTAGAGAGAACTAGCAGGAGCTTAGTGTTCATGATTTGTAGAGCTTCACCTGTAAATTTTGGTCATATGCTTTGTTGCTATGTTGGAGTGCTGTAGCATAGTTTCTTGTTGCATTCTAAGTGCTATGATGCTGTTAATCGCATATTTGCATCATTCTTGTTTTGCTTGTCATTTGCAAACCGTCCATCTGTTTCCTATGATCCTTATATCGATTTCGACCGAAATCACCTTATCTTTCCAGCGGCATACTTGTTTTGCCAAGTTGACGCTTCGTTCATCCTTTTCCTTCCGGAGTACCCATATGCCTTGCACATCATACCTTGCATCCCATGCCATGTATTGCATCATGTTGCTTGTGCATTGCACCGTGATTGATTGTTGTTCCGTTGTTTGTGTTCTTGCTTTGGGTAGAGCTGGGAGACGAGTACGTGAACGAGGAACCTGTTGAGTATGCTAACAAGGAGCAAGCTTTTGACAACTCAGTGAACTTTGCAGGCAAGATGACCACTACCCTCGATATCACTTCTATCTTTGCTTGCTAGTTGTAGGTTCTATCGCTATTCACGCTACCTACCACTTGGTATATCAAGCCTCCCATATTGCTATGTCAAGCCTCTAACCCACCTTTCTAGCAAACCGGTGTTTGGCTATGTTACCGCTTTTGCTCAACCCCTCTTATAACGTTGTTAGTTGTAGGTGAAGTTGAAGATTGTTCCATGTTGGAACATGAATATGTTGGGATATCACATTATCTCTTATTTTAATTAATGCATCTATATACTTGGTAAAGGGTGGAAGGCTCGGCCTTATGCCTGGTGTTTTGTTCCACTCTTGCCGCATTAGTTTCCGTCATACCGGTGTTATGTTCCTTGATTTTGCGTTCCTTACGCGGTTGGGGTTATGTGACCCCCTTGACAGTTTGCCTTGAACAAAACTCCTCCAGCAAGGCCCAACCTTGGTTTTACATTTTCCTAATACCTAAGCCCTTTTCGCTTGAGTTCTGCAGACCCGAGGGTCATCTTTATTTTAACCCCCGGGCCAGTGCTCCTCTGAGTGTTGGTCCAACCTGGGCGATGTCCGGCGCCCCCTGGGCAACCAGGGTCTATGCCAACCCGATGTCTGGCCCATCTGGTGTGCCCTGAGAACGAGATACGTGCGACTCCTATCGGAATTTGTCGGCACATCGGGCGGTCTTGCTGGTCTTGTTTTACCATTGTCGAAATGTCTTGTAACCGGGATTCCGAGACTGATCGGGTCTTTCCGGGAGAAGGAATATCCTTCATTGATCGTGAGAGCTTGTAATGGGCTAAGTTGGGACACCCCTGCAGGGTATAAACTTTCGAGAGCCGTGCCCGCGGTTATGTGGCAGATGGGAATTTGTTAATATCCGGTTGTAGAGAACTTGACACTTGACTTAATTCAAATGAATAAACCGCATCTGTAGCCGTGATGGTCTCTTTTCGGCGGAGTCCAGGAAGTGAACATGGTTTGGGTTATGTTTGAATGTAAGTAGTTTCAGGATCACTTCGTGATCACTTGTAGCTTCACGACCGTTGTGTAGCTTCTCATCTTACTCTTATTTGCGCATGTTAGCCACCATATTTGCTTAGCGCTTGCTGCAGCTCCACCTCATCACCTTATCCTACCCATAAGCTTAATTATTCTTGATCTCGTGGGTGTGATATTGCTGAGTCCTTGTGACTCACGGATACTTCCAAGCAGTTGCAGGTGCTGATGATACCAGTGCAGGTGATGCTACCGAACTCAAGTGGGAGTTCGACGAGGACCTTGGTTGTTACTACGTTTAGTTTCCTGATGATCAGTAGTGGTGCCCATTTGGGACGATCGGGGATCTAGCAGTTGGGTTATCTTGTTTTTCATTTGGTTGTCCGTAGTTGGACTATGAGTGTATATTGGATGATGTATGAATTATTTGTGTATTGTGTGACGTGGCGAGTGTAAGCCAACTCTATTTATTCCTTTCTTGTTCATTACATGGTATGTTGTGAAGATGACCCTTCTTGCGACAAAATGACTATGCGGTTATGCCTCTAAGTCGTGCCTCGACACGTGGGAGCTATAGCCGCATCATGGGCGTTACAAGTTGGTAATCAGAGCCATCCCCGACTCAGGAGCCACCTGCTTGATCGAATCGCTGACGTTGTTGAGTCTAGAACAAAATGTTTTGAGTCTTAGGATTATATATATATCAGAGAGTAGGATTCATTTTACTCCTCAGTCCCTTCATCGCTCTGGTGAGGCCTCCTGACGTAGATGTTTTGACTTTCCTCTCCTCAAATTTCACGATTTTTTTCCGAATCACGCGGGTATCTTGCGGTCGTTCCGATATTCTTGTGACGAGACCATTGTTCTTGGTGCCTCCTGACATTTAGGGGTTGTGGCAGTGTCCCGGGGAGTTGAGCTCCGAGGTGTTGTCGTCACAATTTTATCGTTGCAGTTCTGGAATACCTGAGTTCGCCGACATCGAAAATCTCTTTTATGCAGTTTTTGGTGAGATAACCTTAACGCCACCCAGTACTGGGGCGGGAGTTCGGGAGTATTTCCATAACTCGTATAACGGATGCTTTTTGAAGGTTGAGGTACACGATTTCCGAAGGTTTCCTGGTTATGTGTTGATGGATGGATAAAGTTGGAGCATAGGGCTTGTTAGTTGTGTGATATATATTGTGCCTCCCTGTATCCCCAACACCAGATTGCATAACCAGGAAGTTTTCGGAGTTTATAGGTGGGAATTCAATTAGCTCTAGTATTTCTTCCCGCAGATATTTGGTTTGTGATTGGGTAATCCTTAACACTTATTTATTCCAGTCATACCTTGTTGTTTCATTCATCAACCTTTATCTAAGTGGCTTCTCAACTTAATGGACGTGTGATGTTAACTTTGGAATTCATTCGTTCTATCCTTGTTCGAATTTTTATTGTGAATACTATATGTTGCAATTTCTATCCGTTGATTCAGCTTGTCTATCTGTCTATCATGGTTCTAACAGATGTCACCCTCTTTAGGATGGCTCCTCCAACGAGTCTGAATCCTGAACGCAATGATGGGAGTCAAGCGAACCCTCCACCTCCACCTCCACCTCCGGAGGCATGTCAAGCTGTCATGGCAGCCACCAACACCAACACCCAGATGCTTTTGTAACTCTTGCAAGAGGGCAACCAAGGGAATCAAGGCCAAGGGAATTTCAACAATCAGCCTCAGTTTGCTGCCCTCAACCAATTGCTTGCAAATCAGCCAAAGTCTTTCAGCTACTGTGCCGAGGCCACGGACGTTGATGATTGGCTCGTGAACATCAACAAGCATTTTGAATGTAGCAATGTCAGGTCTAAGGACTATGTCAAGTTCGCTTCTTTTCATCTCAAGGACCAACCTGCTGATTGGTATCAACAATACAAAGATTCCAGAGGAGGTCGTGTGATTACCTGGGATGATTTCTGCCGAGACTTCAAAGCTCATCATATTCCAACAAGTGTTGCTGAGAGCAAGCGTGAGTAGTTCCGCAATCTCAAGCAAGGCAGCATGTCCGTGTATCAATACAACATCCAGTTTCAAAAACTTGCTCGCTTCGCAAGGCAGGATGTTCCTGATGAAAAGAGCATGATCTATCACTTCATCGGTGGCCTCAAAGAAGATCTGCAGTTAGCACTCGTTCTCATTGAGCCTACTAAGTTTGATAAATTCTATAACATGGCCCTCAAGCAAGAAGGTGCTCAGCTCTAGTGTGAGGCTTCTAAGAAGAGAATCAAGGATGCAGTTCAGTCTTCTTCCTCACAAGTGGCAGCTAATCAACAGAAGTTCTCGCTTCCTCCTCCTCTGTTTCGTCAGCCGTACCAACAAAAGAACAAAGGTGGCCATGGATCTTCCCACCCACCCAACCCAGGCTATCAGAACAAGTCTCAGACTCAAGATCCAAGGTCAAGTGCTCCTTATCATCGTCCGCTCTCAGAGGTGACTTGCAACAAGTGGGCTACGAAGATACAAGACCGAAGACTCTTACCTGTGTCCGGATGGGACTTTCCTTGGCATGGATGGCAAGCTTGGCGTTCAGATATAAAGATTCCTTTCTCTGTAACCGACTTTATATAACCCTAGTCCCCTCCGGTGTCTATATAAACTAGATGGCTTAGTCTGTAGAGACAAGAATAATCAGATAGGATAGACTTCTAGGGTTTTAGCCATTACGATCTCATTGTAGATCAACTCTTGTTACCCCCATACTCATCAATATTAATTAGTAGGACATAGGGTTTTACCTCCATCGAGAGGGCCCGAACCTAGGAAAACATTGTGTTCCCTGTCTCATGTTACCATCAACCCCAGACGCACAATTCAGGATCCCCTACCCAAGATCCACTGGTTTTGACACCGACACCGGCCATCCTCGATCTACGTGCAACCCTAGATTCGGATTTGAGAGGTTGACCTCATTTTTTTCTGAAGTCTGTAACATTGTTATGCGTTGTTCATCATGCTATATCACCGTGCTCAGTGCTTCGATTCATGCATATGATATATGAAAATGTTCGCCTCATGATGCTCTTCATGTTAGTGGAATCTGTATGCATGTTACTGTCCATATTGATGCCATTATCCTCATTGCAAAAGTGCTATATGATGTTAACTGCTGTCTGTTAACAGAACTTGATGATTTTTCATTTTCGTTGCATTTTTTGTGTGCATCCTATGAGATGATGTCTACATGTTTTATGAGATCCTTCATGCCATCTTTACAGGGGTGTAAGTTTTGTATTTTTTTAATCTATGTGGTGACTATCACAAGCATGCAAAGTTTGCTTCATAATGTTGCTGATTTTAGACAATTAGTGTTTTTGCAAAGTCCTTTTCCTATTACATTTTGATGCCATGTAAACTTGTTGCTCCCATGAGATCCATGCACATTTTGAGGTAGTTCACTAAGAGTGTTTTTAAGATGCAGTATTTGTATATCCATTCTTGCCTCTGGTTGTAATTATGGAGTAGTGTATCATGTCATTACCAGGCTCTACTTTTGCTAAATATTATTCCTGGCAGATTGTTAACATGCTATTCAGTTTTGCCATGTGTGTTGCTAGTGGTCCATTCACCCTATGAACTTTATCTTGCCATGCTTAGCTTCTTGAATATGTCTACTTCATTTTGGTTACCTTGTGATGCCATGAAATTCTTTATAGTGAGTGGCATGAGCTTTTAAAGTTGCTATCATGAATCCGTTCCTGCCATGCTCTGTTTTTCTTCTAAGTCTGAAACTATTCATATAACTCGCCACGTTTGCATGGGTGCCACATCATTTTCCATGCATCTTTAGTTAAAGTTCAGTAAGAGAGTTTTGTACTATGTGTTTAGTAATGTAATTCCATGCCTTTGGTTGCCATGATATTTTCCTGTAGCATGTTGTTTTCTTGCTCTAAACACTGCTTCCTGATGCTGTGTTGCTATGCTTAGTATTTTCTCCAAGTCTGTGAAGCTGATATCATTTGTATTTTTGCCATGCTATTTTGAGCTTGTTCTCGAGAGAACTAGCAGGAGCTTAGTGTTCGTGATTTGTAGAGCTTCACCTGTAAATTATGGTCATATGCTTTGTTGCTATGTTGGAGTGTTGTAGCATAGTTTCTTGTTGCTGTTAATCGCAGATTTGCGTCATTCTTGTTTTGCTTGTCATTTGCAAACCGTGCATCCGTTTCTGGTGATCCTTATATCGATTTCGGCCGAAATCACCTCATCTTTCCAGCGGCATACTTGGTTTGCTAAGTTGATGCTTTGTTCATCCTTTTCCTTCTAGAGTACCCATATGCATTGCACATAATACCTTGCATCCCATGCCATGTATTGCATCATGTTGCTTGTGCATTGCACCGTGATTAGTTGTTGTTCCGTTGTTTATGTTCGTGCTTTGGGTAGAGCCGGGAGATGAGTACGTGAATGAGGAACCTGTTGAGTACGCTAACGAGGAGCAAGCTTTCAACAACTCAGAGAACTTTGCAGGCAAGATGACCACTACCCTCGATATCACTTCTATCTTTGCTTGCTAGTTGTTCGTTCTATCGCTATTCATGCTACCTTCCACTTGGTATATCATGCCTCTCATATTGCTATGTCCAGCCTCTAACCCACCTTCCTAGCAAACCATTGTTTGGCTATGTTACCGCTTTTGCTCAGCCCCTCTTATAGCATTGTTAGTTGGAGGCGAAGTTGAAGATTGTTCCATGTTGGAACATGGATATGTTGGGATATCACATTATCTCTTATTTTAATTAATGCATCTATATACTTGGTAAAGGGTGGAAGGCTTAGCCTTATCCCTGGTGTTTTGTTCCACTCTTGCCGCCTTAGTTTCCGTCATACCAGTGTTATGTTCCTTGATTTTGCGTTCCTTACGCGGTTGGGGTTACGGGACCCCCCTGATAGTTCGCCTTGAATAAAACTCCTCCAGCAAGGCCTAACCATGGTTTTGCATTTGCCTACAACCTAAACCTTTTTCCCTTGGGTTCTGCAGACCCGAGGGTCATCTTTATTTTACCCCCATGGGCCAGTGTTCCTCTGAGTGCTGGTCCAACCCGGGCGATGTCCGACGCCCCCTGGGTAACCAGGGTCTACGCCAGCCTGACGTCTGGCCCATCCGGTGTGCCCTGAGAACGAGATACATGTGACTCCTATCAGGATTGTCGGCACATCGTACAACCTTGTTGGTCTTGTTTTACCATTATCGAAATGTCTTGTAACCGGGATTCCGAGACTGATCGGGTCTTTCAGGGAGAAGGAATATCCTTCGTTGATAGTGAGAGCTAGTAATGGGCTAAGTTGGGACACCCCTGCAGGGTATAAACTTTTGAGAGTCATGCCCGCGGTTATGTGGCAGATGGGAATTTGTTAATATCCGGTTGTAGAGAACTTGACACTTGACTTAATTAAAATGAATGAACTCCGTGTGTAGCCATGATGGTCTCTTTTCGGCGGAGTCCGGGAAGTGAACATGGTTTGGGTTATGTTTGAATGTAAGTAGTTTCAGGATCACTTCTTGATCACTTGTAGCTTCACGACCGTTGCGTAGCTTCTCATCTTACTCTTATTTGCGTATGTTAGCCACCATATTTGCTTAGCGCTTGCTGCAGCTCCACCTCATCAGCATATCCTATCCATAAGCTTAAATAGTCTTGATCTCGCGGGTGTGAGATTGCTGATTCATCGTGACTCACAGATACTTCCAAGCAGTGGTAGGTGCCGATGATACCAGTGCAGGTGATGCTACCAAACTCAAGTGGGAGTTCGACATGGACCTTGGTCGTTACTACATTTCGTTTCCTGGTGACTAGTAGTGGTGCCTAGTTGGGACGATCGGGGATCTAGCAGTTGGGTTATCTTCTTTTTCATTTGGTTGTCCGTAGTCGGATGTCGGGACCCCGATTCCAAGTCACATCGATCTAGCCGGTAACACCTCATATCAATTTGCGGCCTCACACACGGTATTCCCACGGGTGTCGCCTTACCCTGGCCCGGGACCGTTTGCGCCTTTTGGCTCACGTATATGATTGTGTCGCTAGTATCCATATGACAGAGAACCCGGGCCGACATGGCTAGTCGTGAACCCAAAGTGGCACTAACCTATGGGGACAGGCATACATGATTCACATCGAGCATGTCGGTCAGCAGCGTGTGAATCCGGGCTGTAGCACTGGGCTAACAGGACTTCGGATGTCACCGCGTGACATTTCCCTGAAGGGACAGACACAGGAACAAAGTGAAACACATGCCGGCCAGTCAAGTGTCCTGAGTAGTAGTGCTGGGCTAGCAGGACTCCGGTGAACCGGGCTGTAGCGGACTACTATGGCTCAAGGAAGCACTAGACTACATTTCCCCATAAGAGAGGCTGCCAAGTATAAACAACTAGATTGTCGGATCCCACACATAGCAATACACATCACACGTACGCATAACATGCAAGTATGTGCTGTACAACATGGCATCACAAAATAACACAACTCATATAGATAAAGGCCCAGAAGAGCCACATAGCATTAAATACAAACAGGGGTCACATGACCCATCATTCAGAGCATACAAGCAACTGAAGCATTACATGTCTGAGTACAGACAACCACAAAAGAAAAAGGCTAAGAAGCCTGACTATCTACAAGTCCCTCCCAAGGGTACAAGATCATAGCTGAGGTAACAAGCTACTCGTCGAAGTCCAAGCGGTACTACTAGTGAGACAGATGTCTCACCTGCAAAACATAAATAAAGCAAACGTGAGTACAAAGGTACTCAGCAAGACTTACATCAGATCCTATCATACATGCATTTGTATCAAGAAGGTAATGTGGGGTTTAGTTGCAGCAAGCCAGCTTTGACTCAGTGGCTATCCTGTTCTACGACAACGAGAAACTTCTTTGAGGTGAGGCAGCGCACACGAGTCCACTAATCACCACATCAATACACTACTATGGATTCATCCTCGTCTTCTTACGAGAAGGCCATCCATAGCACTCACACTTGTCTTGAGCATTTTAGAGTATCCACTTTAAGTTGTCTATGTTCCACGTAAGCATCCAAGAAGTCCATAACCGAGGACACGACTATTCGAATAGATCATGATAACCCTGCAGGGGTGTACTTCTTCACACACGCTCTCACCACTTATCACCATGTACACATCAGGTACCTCGGCATCCTTCAAGCGGAAGCCTGGCGAGGGTGTTGGCCATGACCTGACTAACCACGCAAGACTCTAGTCTAGGTTTATCGCCTATTCGGGTTCCATCCGCAAGGAGATCTGGCTGGGGTGTCGCTCACGGCCCCAAATGATGTGAGCAGGGTTCCCAAGCCCACCATCCGGGTGCCACTTGGTACACCGTGCCACTATGCCTAGTCCGTCCCAAGCCCACCTGGTCGGGTGCCACTTGGTAGACTAATAACACTACCTACAAACACCAGAAACTAATTGCAACTCCTGGACTGAGATCAAGTTGGCTAATAAGTCGAGAGAGCTTGGAGCGCCCGGAGCCCAATGTGTGGTATTAACTAGTCATTGGACAGCTTACACCAAACTCGGTTCTTAAGGACGGTTCCAGTAAGACAACCCACCATGTACTGCTACATGGCCTCTCACCGCTACCTTTACCAAATCGTGTTCACACGCTTAACTCTCAGCACCAGAACATATCGTACCACTCCAATTCATTCCCGATGAATTAGACCCGACACAACTCTAAGCAATAGCAGGCATGGCATGGTAGGAACACCACATGGCTCAATAAACTCCTACACATGCTAGTGGGTTTCAACTATTTACTGTGGCAATGACAGGTCATCCAGAGGAATGGGTTCAACTACCGCAACATAAAGTAGCAGTTGAATCGTTGTTGTCCTAATGCAATAAAAGAGAGCAGGATCGAGAAAGTGGGATTGTATCGGAATGAACAAGGGGGGTTGCTTGCCTGGTAGATCAACAGGGGGGCACTGCTCCACTGATAAGTACTCCCGAACACTTTCCGGTGCAGGACCTATCGAGAAGGAACGGTGTCGAAAATCAAACACAAGTATATGCAACAATATGATGCATGATCATGGCATGAATATGTGATGTTGTTTGAGTTAAACCACCTAGCATTTATTTGGTTGAAGTCCATTTGAACCAAGGATTCAAATACAATTCCAAATTAAGCTCTTAAATATGCCATAAGTGTGTTTTCATGTATACAGCATGTATAGGTTGGTTTTTCATGCATGAAAATGGTACAGATGGATAGATTGCATTTTTCTGATAATTTTTCATATATAAATTATTTCAATCTGAGCTACGGTTGAATTTCTATGAATTTTTGAAGTTTAAACTGTTTTCCAGAATTTCCTGTGTTGTTTTAAATCCAGAAAATAGCTTAATGCGTCAGCACTGCATCATGCTTGCGTCAGCAAGTCAACAGCACTGACTGGTCAAACCTGACGTGTGGGGTCCACACGTCAGTGTGATAGTTAGTTAACAGTGTTAATTAGATATTAAACTAATCCTAACAGAAACATTAGCAGGGCCGGGCCCCACCTGTCATTGACCCTGGGTAGTCAAACCCCAGGTCAACTGGGGGGTTAGACCGGTCAACCCCACCGGCGTTTAGCCGCCGGCGAGGCCGAATGCGGTGGAGGGGCTCGGGATCATCGTTCCGGCGACCAAAAGGACGGCGGAGAGCATCGGGGCGTAGCCCGCGCTCGTCCGCACCGAATGGAGCAAGTGGGAGAGGCGGGGGCGGCCGGAGCTCGCCGGAGCGAAGCTCGGGGCGGCGGCCGGAGCATGGCCAAGTGCGGGCGAGGGCTGCGGTGCATGGGGAAGCGAGCGGAGAGGCTCAACGGCCTCCTGGCGTCACCGGGAGCAGGGTGACGCGCTCGGCTGCGGGCTGCGGTGCCCAGGGTGACGGCGGCGACATGGACGGCGGCGGGGCGCTTCGACCGTGGTGGGGAACGAAGCTACGACGCGGGAACGAGGGGGAGAAGACAGGGGGAACGGGGAGATGCTCACGGCGATCACGCGGAGCAGCACAGCGGGCTCAGGGAAGACCTGGTGACGGCGGATCGACGGCGGCGGACGGGGGAGGCCGAGGAGGAAGACGACGTCGAGGGAAGCTCTGTAGGGCGTCCCGGCTTGCGTGAGTCGTCGGAGAGGTCGAGGAGGACGGCGCGGAGCGTCTAGGCACGAAACGAGGGCGAGGCCGTGACGGTGGGCGCGGCAACGGCGAGCCGTGGCGACGGAGCCGTTCGGGGGGTGAGAGAGAGAGAGGTCCAGGGGAGGAGGGAGAGCGAGAGAGAGTGCGAGAGGGCCGAGGGGAGTGTGTGGCGTCGTCGGGGGCCTCCAGCAGCGAGCGGGGAAGCAGGAGGTGGCCGGCGCGTGCTCGCGCGCGGCGAGCGCGTGCCCCTGCCCTCCTGGCGCGAGGAAGGGGACGACTGGCAGTGCCAGTCGGCTGTGCCGGCCTGCTGGGCCACTGGGCCAGGCCGGCTGCACAGTGCGAGGCCGCAGGTAAGCACATGTAGGCTTTCCCTTTTTGTTTTCTTTTCTAATTTTCTAAAATTTGTTTGGTTTAAATAAAATACTAAACCATTTTATTTTCTTATGCCAATTTTTGCAGGGGCTAATGGTATTATTTCAGAGCTCCTCAACAACTGGCATAATTTTTGGACAATATTATATATATATAAATATTTATCCAACGAAAATAATTACTGGATTAATTCCAAATGCCCAAAATAAATACTTATGAGCTCTTTAAAATATTGGTTTGATTTTTATTTCTGTCCAATATTTTCACAGAGCAACATGATCATTTTCTTGGACCATTTTGGAGCAATTTTTACTTGGGTCATTTTCAGAAATGATTCTGAGGGTTTCACAAATCCCCATTTCAAAATTTAAATGGAATTTAAACATGATGCAAACATGAAGGGCTAGCCTAGGTCATACTAGAACTAGGGATGTGACAACTCGCCCCCACTGGGAAGAATCTCGTCCCGAGATTCAGGAGTCGGCGGAAAGAAAGTGGGTTACTCCAGTCGAAGACGATCTTCACGCTCCCAGGTAGCTTCTCTCTCGGAATGATGAGACCACTGAACCTTGAGAAACTTGATGTTATGACATCGAGTGACACACTCTGCTTGATCAAGAATGCGAACAGGGTACTCTCGATAAGTGAGGTTATCTTGGAGATCAAGCGTTTCGTGGTCCACTCCGCGGATGGGATCCGAGAAGCAACGCCTGAGTTGAGAGACGTGGAAAACGTCATGTACTCGAGAAAGATGTGGGGGTAGTTCCAACTGGTAGGCAACCTCTCCTCGTTTAGCGAAAATGCGAAAGGGACCAATGTAACGAGGAGCCAACTTGCCCTTGATACCGAAATGATGGGTACCCTTCAAAGGAGTAACCCGAAGGTAAGCCTTGTCGCGAACTTCATAAGCCACTTCCTTATGATGACGGTCATACTGGCTCTTTTGACGAGATTGGGCTGTTTTCAAATTCTCATGAATGATGCGAACTTGCTCTTCTGCCTCCTGAATCATGTCCGGTCCAAAGAAATGTCTTTCACCGGTTTCTGACCAGTTCAGAGGTGTTCGACATCTTCGTCCATACAGAACCTCAAAAGGAGCTTTCTTGAGGCTGGATTGGTAGCTATTGTTATAAGAAAACTCGGGGAAGGGAAGACACTTCTCCCAATCCATACCGAAGGAGATAACACAAGCTCTAAGCATGTCTTCGAGAATTTGGTTGACCCTTTCCACCTGACCACTTGATTGAGGGTGGAAAGCGATACTGAAGGAAAGATGGGTGCCCATGGCAGTTTGGAAACTCTCCCAGAAATGAGAAGTGAAAAGACTACCACGGTCTGAATTGATCTCTAGTGGAACACCATGAAGTGACACTATTCGAGAAATATATAAGTCAGTGAGCTGACTAGCAGTGATACTCTCTCGAACGGGTAGGAAGTGAGCCACTTTGGAAAGACGACCAATGCCTACGAAGATAGCATTATTCCCTTTCTTGGTCCTGGGAAAGCCGGTGATGAAGTCCATACCAACTTTATCCCATTTCCACTCAGGAATAGCTAAAGGTTGAAGGGTGCCAGCAGGTCTTTGATGTTCTGCCTTAACGCGACGAAAAACGTCGCTGTTAGCAATAAACTGAGCAATTTCTCTCTTCATCCTAGTCCACCAGAACCTCTGGCGTAGGTCCTGATACATCTTAGTACTATCGGGATGAATTGTGAGAGGAGATTCATGCGCCTCCTTAAGGATTAATTGTCGAAGATGTTGATTCTTGGGAACCACCAAGCGGCTCTCAAAGAAAACAACACCACGATCATCTATAGAGAAACTACCACCAACTCCCTTGTTAATGTTTCTCTTGATCCGGGAAATTCCCGTATCCTGCTTCTGAGCAGAGATGATTTGATCCACAAGAGTAGGTTTCGCCACCAAGGTAGAAAGGAATCCGTAAGGAGCAAGGTGGAGGTTAAGCTTACATAATTCCTCATGGAGAAATGGTTGGCCCTGTTGCAACATGAGATTGTTGCAATAGGACTTACGACTTAGCGCATCAGCCATGACATTGCCCTTGCCTGGGGTGTAGGTAATCCCTAAGTCATAATCTGAGATCAACTCCAGCCAACGTCTTTGCCTAAGGTTCAAATCAGGTTGGGTGAAGATATACTTGAGACTCTGGTGATCAGTGTAAATCTTGCAACATTTACCGAGAAGGTAATGTCGCCAGGTCTTAAGTGCATAGACTATGGCTGCAAGCTCTAGATCATGTGTAGGATAAATCTCCTCATGTGGATGCAACTGTCGAGATGCATAGGCAATCACATGGCGATCTTGCATAAGAATGAAACCTAGTCCCTGTCGTGAGGCATCACAGTAGATAACAAAGTCCTTAGTGAAATCCGGTGGCACAAGTATGGGAGCAGAAGTCAGACGTCTTTTCAGTTCCTAAAAACTGTGCTCACACTGTTGGGACCACTCAAAATTTTTATCTTTCTTGAGAAGTTCCGTGAGAGGTTTGGCCACTTTGGAGAAGTTCTCAACGAAGCGGCGACAATAACTGGCTAGACCAAGGAAACTCCTAACTTGCTTAACTGTTTCAGGCGGAGTCCAATCAAGAACGACCTGAACTCTCTCGGGATTGAAAGCAATGCCCTTACCAGAGATTATGTGGCCGAGATAGGTCACTTCTGGTAACCAAAATTCGCACTTGGAGAACTTGGCATAAAGACGGTGCTCTCTGAGTTTCTCTAACACAAGTCTAAGATGTTCGGCGTGCTCTTCCTCGTTCTTCGAGTAAATAAGAATATCATCGAGGTAAACCACGACGAACTTATCTAAGTACTCCATGAAGATCGAGTTCATCAAGCGGGAGAATGTAGCTGGAGCATTGGTTAGACCAAAGGACATGACGGTGTACTCGTACTGACCATAACGAGTGACAAAAGCCGTCTTAGGAATGTCCCCATTTCTGATCTTGATTTGGTGATAGCCTAACCTCAAATCCATCTTGGAAAAGACTGAGGATCCAGCGAGCTGATCATACAGATCGTTGATCCTGGGGAGCGGATACTTGTTCTTTATCGTGACCAAATTAACGGGACGATAATCTACAACCATTCGGTTCGTACCATCCTTCTTCTTGACGAAGAGGACGGGGCAAGCCCAGGGAGAAGAACTAGGACGGATGAAACCCTTTTGCAAGGATTCATCGAGTTGTTTCTTAAGCTCAGCTAGCTCTAAGGGTGCCATCTTGTAGGGTCTCCTAGAAATTGGGGCGGTTCCTGGGATAAGATCTATGACAAACTCTACATCTCTGTCAGGTGGGATACCTGGCAGTTCCTGAGGAAAGACATCGGGGAAGTCACGGACTACCAGGATATCTTCAAGGTCAGGAAGAGGGTTGGCATTAAGAGAATAGAGTTGGCACTTTGTAACTCTAGTGGATACAGTGACTATCTTGCCAGATGGATGTGTAAGCTGAACAGACCTTGTGTAACAATCAATCTTGGCATAATGAGCTTTCATCCAGTCCATACCCAAGATGATGTTAATATCTGTAGTCTTGAGGGCTATAAGTGATGCAAGGAATACAAGTCTGTCAACAAGGATTTCATTACCATGGCTTACACTAGAAGTTTGGCATTTGGATCCAGGAGTTTGAATGACTAGTGGAGAGGGCATATCACAAAATGAGATGTTGTGCAAGTTAGCATAGCTTTCGGAAATGAAGGAGTGAGATGCTCCGGTATCAAATAAAACCGATGCTGGATGGCAATTGACAAGGAGTGTACCAAGAACGACATCTGGATCATCATGAGCGTCTGTAGCTGAGACGTGATGCACATGTCCACGTTCAGTGGAAGCTGACTTGCCACTGATCATCTTGCGTGATGGCTTACCACGGCCAACAGACTTCTCAGGCTGGGGTGGAGCATAATTGGTTTGAGAGCAGTCACGTGCATAGTGTCCTGGCTCTCCGCATGTGAAGCAAGTCCCTGAGGTAGGACGTGGACCCGCATCGACAAGGGGTCTACCAAAAGGTCTAGGTGGAACATACTGCTGAACTGGGTGAGGCGCCACATAAGATGGCCTCGGTGAATAACCGGGTGGAAGAGCGGAATTCGGAACCCAAATCTGGCGCTTCTGCGAAGTAGAACCGGAAGAAGAACCCAAATCACAGTTGTGCTTACGAGACTCCTCGTAAGTAAGTTGAGCTGTTTCTGCATTAATGGCCTTGTTCACAAGAGCCTGGAATGTATTGCAATGATGCAAGTGGAGATCACGACGCAACTTGGGGTTGAGACCCTTCCGGAACCTAGCCTACTTCTTGGCGTCTGTGGACACCTCTTCTGTAGCATAGCGGGCAAGGTTCTCAAAATCTCTATTGTAAGCATCAAAAACTATCTTACTCTGAGTGAAACTACAGAACTCTTCTCTCTTGCGGTCAATGAGAGCCTGAGGGATGTGATGCTCACGAAAAGCCTCAATGAAATCTCTCCAGGTGGGTATCTGGCCAGCTGGAAGCATAGCCTCATAGTTCTGCCACCAAATACTAGCAGGACCTTCAAAGTGATAAGCAGCATAGGTGACCTTGTCACCTTCAGCTACGTTCACAGAATGGAGCTTGTGTGTGATACTACGGAGCCAGTCATCTGCATCAAGTGGTTCAATGGAATGATGGAAGGTAGGTGGTTTCAGGCCAATGAAGTCATGAATGGACACAAACTCTTTGTGCTGCTGGGAGGTGTTCTCCTCAATACGTGCTAGCAAGCGGTTAGACTCACGCTTGTTCCTCTCCATCTCTAAAATGAACTCTGCCAACGAAGACTGATCGGGAGGATCCTCATCCCTACCATCTCTGTGGTTCCGGCTATGAGAAATAGAACTTCGGTTAACCGGCAACATCCTGAAGAACGAAACCAAGGAAAACAAGGATGGATTCAGCATCAACTATAGGATGCAGAAGGTAGCACAAGAATTTAGTATCTCTCAAACTCCTAGGACAATTCCGGCAGCATAACGGCAGTAGAATGCTCAAAATGAAACATTCTACAAAGACGGGTAGCACCAAACTCAACATCATCACTCAAGGTTCAAAAATATTACTAAACAGGCTACACCGGAGATACTCGAACTGGGATATGACTCAGATCAACCAATCCTAAGAGACTACGGAGTAGTAACACGTGATCCTGATAGACAGAAGAGGAATCCTAGTTCCTTAACCCCGTAGGAAAGATAGGATGACTCAGATCAGAAGGCATGAGGTATAAGGAGTAAAAAGAGCCTTACGTTCCCTTCCACAATCAATTCCCTTACATAACTAAAGAATTTCTAGACTCAACTTTGACCGGGTTGGCTTGGAAATCCTACAGGCAGTCAGGCTCTGATACCAAAGCTGTCGGGACCCCGATTCCAAGTCACATCAATCTAGCCGGTAACACCTCATATCACTTTGCGGCCTCACGCACGGTGTTCCCACGGGTGTCGCCTTACCCTGGCCCGGGACCGTTTGTGCCTTTTGGCTCACGTATATGATTGTGTTGCTAGTATCCATATGACAGAGAACCCGGGCCCACATGGCTAGTCGTGAACCCAAAGCGGCACTAACCTATGGGGACAGGCATACATGATTCACATCGAGCATGTCGGTCAGCAGCGTGTGAATCCGGGCTGTAGCACTGGGCTAACAGGACTCCGGATGTCACCGCGTGACATTTCCCTGAAGGGACAGACATAGGAACGAAGTGAAACACATGCCGGCCAGTCAAGTGTCCTAAGTAGTAGTGCTGGGCTAGCAGGACTCCGGTGAACCGGGCTGTAGCGGACTACTATGGCTCAAGGAAGCACTAGACTACATTTCCCCATAAGAGAGGCTGCCAAGTATAAACAACTAGATTGTCGGATCCCACACATAGCAATACACATCACACGTACGCATAACATGCAAGTATGTGCTGTACAACATGGCATCACAAAATAACACAACTCATATAGATAAAGGCCCAGAAGAGCCACATAGCATTAAATACAAACAGGGGTCACATGACCCATCATTCAGAGCATACAAGCAACTGAAGCATTACATGTCTGAGTACAGACAACCACAAAAGAAAAAGGCTAAGAAGCCTGACTATCTACAAGTCCCTCCCAAGGGTACAAGATCATAGCTGAGGTAACAAGCTACTCGTCGAAGTCCAAGCGGTACTACTAGTGAGACAGATGTCTCACCTGCAAAACATAAATAAAGCAAACGTGAGTACAAAGGTACTCAGCAAGACTTACATCAGATCCTATCATACATGCATTTGTATCAAGAAGGTAATGTGGGGTTTAGTTGCAGCAAGCCAGCTTTGACTCAGTGGCTATCCTGTTCTACGACAACGAGAAACTTCTTTGAGGTGAGGCAGCGCACACGAGTCCACTAATCACCACATCAATACACTACTATGGATTCATCCTCGTCTTCTTACGAGAAGGCCATCCATAGCACTCACACTTGTCTTGAGCATTTTAGAGTATCCACTTTAAGTTGTCTATGTTCCACGTAAGCATCCAAGAAGTCCATAACCGAGGACACGACTATTCGAATAGATCATGATAACCCTGCAGGGGTGTACTTCTTCACACACGCTCTCACCACTTATCACCATGTACACGTCATGTACCTTGGCAACCTTCAAGCGGAAGCCTGGCAAGGGTGTCGGCCATGACCTGACTAACCACGCAAGACTCTGGTCCAGGTTTATCGCCTATTCGGGTTCCATCCGCAAGGAGATCCGGCCGGGGTGTCGCTCACGGCCCCAAATGATGTGAGCAGGGTTCCCAAGCCCACCATCCGGGTGCCACTTGGTACACCGTGCCACTATGCCTAGTCCGTCCCAAGCCCACCTGGCCGGGTGCCACTTGGTAGACTAATAACACTACCTACAAACACCAGAAACTAATTGCAACTCCTGGACTGAGATCAAGTTGGCTAATAAGTTGAGAGAGCTTGGAGCGCCCGGAGCCCAATGTGTGGTATTAACTAGTCATTGGACAGCTTACACCAAACTCGGTTCTTAAGGACGGTTCCAGTAAGACAACCCACCATGTACTGCTACATGGCCTCTCACCGCTACCTTTACCAAATCGTGTTCACACGCTTAACTCTCAGCACCAGAACATATCGTACCACTCCAATTCATTCCCGATGAATCAGACCCGACACAACTCTAAGCAATAGCAGGCATGGCATGGTAGGAACACCACATGGCTCAATAAACTCCTACACATGCTAGTGGGTTTCAACTATTTACTGTGGCAATGACAGGTCATCCAGAGGAATGGGTTCAACTACCGCAGCATAAAGTAGCAGTTGAATCGTTGTTGTCCTAATGCAATAAAAGAGAGCAGGAGCGAGAAAGTGGGATTGTATCGGAATGAACAAGGGGGGGTTGCTTGCCTGGTAGATCAACAGGGGGCACTGCTCCACTGATAGGTACTCCCGAACACTTTCCGGAGCAAGACCTATTGAGAAGGAACGGTGTCGAAAATCAAACACAAGTATATGCAACAATATGATGCATGATTATGGCATGAATATGTGATGTTGTTTGAATTAAAGCACCTAGCATTTATTTGGTTGAAGTCCATTTGAACCAAGGGTTCAAATACAACTCCAAATTAAGCTCTTAAATATGCCATAAGTGTTTTTTCATGTATACAGCATGTATAGGTTGGTTTGTCATGCATGAAAATGGTACAGATGGATAGATTGCATTTTTCTGATAATTTTTCATATATAAATTATTTCAATCTGAGCTACGGTTGAATTTCTATGAAATTTTGAAGTTTAAACTGTTTTCCAGAATTTCCTGTGTTGTTTTAAATCCAGAAAATAGCTTAATGCGTCAGCACTGCATCATGCTTGCGTCAGCAAGTCAACAGCACTGACTGGTCAGACCTGACGTGTGGGGTCCACACGTCAGTGTCATAGTTAGTTAACAGTGTTAATTAGATATTAAACTAATCCTAACAGAAACATTAGCAGGGCCGGGCCCCACCTGTCATTGACCCTGGATAGTCAAACCCCAGGTCAACTAGGGGGGTTAGACCCGGTCAACCCCACCGGCGTTTAGCCGCCGGCGAGGCCGAACGCGGTGGAGGGGCTCGGGATCACCGTTCCGGCCACCAAAAGGACGGCAGAGAGCACCGGGGCGTAGCCCGCGCTCGTCCGCACCGAATGGAGCAAGTGGGAGAGGCGGGGGCGGCCGGAGCTTGCCGGAGCGAAGCTCGGGGCGGCGGCCGGAGCACGGCCAAGTGCGGGCGAGGGCTGCGGTGCATGGGGAAGCGAGCGGAGAGGCTCAACGGCCTCCTGGCGTCACCGGGAGCAGGGTGACGCGCTCGGCTGCGGGCTGCGGTGCCTAGGCCGACGGCGGCGACATGGACGGCGGCGGGGCGCTTCGACCGTGGTGGGGAACGAAGCTACGACGCGGGAACGAGGGGGAGAAGAGAGGGGAAACAGGGAGATGCTCACGGCGATCACGCGGAGCAGCACAGCGGGCTCGGGGAAGACCTGGTGACGGCGGATCGACGGTGGCGGACGGCGGAGCCCGAGGAGGAAGACGACGTCGAGGGCAGCTCTGCAGGGCGTCCCGGCTTGCGTGAGTCGTCGGAGAGGTCGAGGAGGACGGCGCGGAGCGTCTGGGCACGAAACGAGGGCGAGGCCGTGACGGTGGGCGCGGCAACGGCGAGCCGTGGCGACGGAGCCGTTCGGGGGGTGAGAGAGAGAGGTCCAGGGGAGGAGGGAGAGCGAGAGAGAGTGAGAGAGGGCCGAGGGGAGTGTGTGGCATCGTCGGGGGCCTCCAGCAGCGAGCGGGGAAGCAGGAGGTGGCCGGCGCGTGCTCCCGCACGGCGAGCGCGTGCCCCTGTCCTCCTGGCGCGAGGAAGGGGACGACTGGCAGTGCCAGTCGGCTGGGCCGGCCTGCTGGGCCGCTGGGCCAGGCCAGCTGCACAGTGCCAGGCGGCAGGTAAGCACAGGTAGGCTTTCCCTTTTTGTTTTCTTTTCTAATTTTCTGACATTTGTTTGGTTTAAATAAAATACTAAACCATTTTATTTTCTTATGCCAATTTTTGCAGGGGCTAATGGTATTATTTCAGAGCTCCTCAACAACTAGCATAATTTTTGGACAATATTATATATATATATAAATATTTATCCAACGCAAATAATTACTGGATTAATTCCAAATGCCTAAAATAAATACTTATGAGCTCTTTAAAATATTGGTTTGATTTTTATTTCTGTCCAATATTTTCAGAGAGCAACATGAGCATTTTCTTGGACCATTTTGGAGCAATTTTTACTTGGGTCATTTTCAGAAATTATTCTGAGGGTTTCACAAATCCCCATTTCAAAATTTAAATGAAATTTAAACATGATGCAAACATGAAGGGCTAGCCTAGGTCATACCAGAACTAGGGATGTGACATCAGATTATGAGTCTATATTGGGTGATGTATGAATTATTTATGTATTGTGTGACGTGGCAAGTGTAAGCCAACTCTATTTATCCCTTTCTTGTTCATTACATGGGATGTTGTGAAGATGACCCTTCTTGCGACAAAATGACTATGCGGTTATGCCTCTAAGTCGTGCCTCGACACGTGGGAGCTATAGCCGCATCGTGGGCATTACAAAACTCCCGCCTTTAGACCTGACAGTCTGCTCCGGATCTAAGGCCAGAGCGATGATCGGGGCTGCGAACCCTTCGAAGATCAAATCTCCTTGGATACTGGCGACGTAGTTTAGGTTCCTGAAACTGATCTGATGGCCCGAGGCGTAGTTGTCGATTTACTCGAGGTGGCCAATCGAGTTAGCATGCAACGCAAAGCCACCGAATACGAAAATTTGGGCCGGGGGGAAATCTCCCCCGAAACAGCATCATTGTGGATAATCGAACGAGCCATCAAATCCTTTGTCGACAGCATAGAGTAACTCTCAATGAAAGCACCAATGTCGGTCTCAAAACCATCAGATCTCGGGTAGGGGGTCCCAAACTGTGTGTCTAAGGATCGAAGGTAACAGGAGGCAGGGGACACGATATTTTCCCAGGTTCGGGCCCTCTTGATGGAGGTAAAACCCTACGTCCTGCTTGATTGACTTTGATGAGTATAGGGGTTACAAGAGTTGATCTACCACGAGATCGTAACGGCTAAACCCTAGATGTCTAGCATGTATGATTATGACTGCCTCTACGGAATAAACCCTCTAGTTTATATAGACACCAGAGGGGGCTAGGGTTTGTACATAGTCGGTTTATAGAGAAAGGAATCTTCATATCCGAATGCCAAGCTTTCCTTCCACGCCAAGGAGAGTCCCATCCGGACACGGGGGAAGCCTTCTATCTTGTATCTTCACGGCCAACCAGTCCGGCCCACGTCACATAGCCCGGACGTCTGGGGACCCCCTAGTCCAGGACTCCATTAGGCACCGCACACGGCTAAGAGAAGACTTGGTGTCAGTTTGGGGTGCCCCCTCCCACATATATAAAGGAGGGAGGGAGTGTTGGGGAACACAGTATTTCAAAAATTTTACCTACGATCACGCAAGATCTATTTAGGAGATGCATAGCAACGAGCGGTGAGAGTGTGTCCACATATCCTTGTAGACCGAAAGCGGAAGCGTTTAGTAACGCGGTTGATGTAGTCGAACGTCTTCGTGATTCAACCGATCCTAGCACCGTGTTCAGCACACGTTCAGCTCGATGACGTCCCTCGAGGTCTTGATCCAGTTGAGGACGAGGGAGAGTTTCGTCAGCATGATGACGTGTTGGCGGTGATGATGAAGTTACCAGCGCAGGGCTTTGCCTAAGCACTACAACGATATGACCGAGGTGTATAACTGTGGAGGGGGCACCACACATGGCTAAGAGAAGACTTGGTGTGCCTTTGGGGATCCCCCTCCCACGTATATAAAGGAGGTGGGAAGAGGAGGCCGGCCCTAGAGGGGGTGCGCCAAGGGGGCGAGTCCTACTTGCACTCCCGGTCCAAGTAGGATTCGCCCCCTTTCCTATTCCAACTAGGAGAAGAAGGAAGAGGGGAGTAGGAAAGAGAGGGGGGCGCCGCCCCCTCCTAGTCCAATTCGAACCAGCCCTTGGGTGGCGCGCGGCCACCCTTGAGGCCCTTCTCTCCTTTCCACTAAAGCCCATTAAGGCCCATTACTTCCAGGGGGGGTCCGGTAACCTCCCGGTACTCTGGAAAATACCCGAAACACTTCGGAACCATTCCGGTGTCCGAATATAACCTTAAAATATACCGATCTTTACCTCTCGACCATTTCAAGACTCCTCGTCATGTCCGTGATCTCATCCGGGTCTCCGAAAAAACTTCGGTCATCAAATCACATAACTCATAATACAAATCATCATCGAACGTTAAGCGTGCGGACCCTACGGGTTCGAGAACTATGTAGACATGACCGAGATACATCTCCGGTCAATAACCAATAGCGGAACCTAGATGCTCATATTGGCTCCTACATATTCTACATAGATCTTGGTCAAACCGCATAACAACATACATTGTTCCTTTTGTCATCGGTATGTTACTTGCCCTAGATTCGATTGTCGGTATCATCATACCTAGTTCAATCTCATTACCGGAAAGTCTCTTTACTCGTTCTGTAACGCATCATCCCATAACTAACTCATTAGTCACACTAGTCGACAACCCGTGCACTGCACGGGCTAGCGTCTTTATATAAGAGTGAGGACAATTATGTTATGTATAGATGTGGAATAAAACGGTACGATATTTCATCAATTATTTATGACCTAGTACTTCCTATAGAACACATACATAATTTTAACAATAATAATCTTACTAATTAAGATTACCTTTTTAATATGACCGTGCAATATAAAAGATCATCATTTAACCATAAAAATTGGTATGCTCGAACAACAGTGGCAGACTTATGATGGATGTGGTGTCTTTCCATTCCCATTTCAAGAAAGGCACATGCGCAACCTCCTATTTAAGCTTAGGAAGACTGCAACGGGTTTTTTTTTCAAGTTTTTTGCTAAAAAGATATTCCCTAACTGCAATAAGTCTTAGGTTACTAAATATTTATTTTGGAATGAATAGAAACTCCTTCGTGTACCTAAAATATTAATCTCACTTTACAAACCGAAGATAGGAGAGAGTTAATTGAATCGAACACTCATTTTTTTACAACACATCAGGCGGACAATAACACTTCGTTGCATCAGTATCACTTAATAATATTCAAATCAAACTTTGTGTCAACAATAAAGTGGTAAAATAAACATGCTAACCACATATTAGGAGAAGACTGGCAAAGATATTTTAATCTTCAGAATAATCTAAAAATGATGCTATTTGTGAAGTGTTTCATATTTGATCATTATCCTCACAACATCGAAATGAACCGAAAGCCTCTCAGTTGATCTCAGATGGCGCCAATATCAACAGCTACTGTAGGCACTTTTGGATCATCTATTACCACCAGGGCACAAAACAGAGCACATGCGGAAATTAAAGTGTGCTGGTTTACGGTTTATCAAAATACAATAGCAGTAGACCATAATCAATAATAAGCTAAGTCAGTTGTGATGCATTCTCTTTCTCAAGAGACAATCATTACTCTTAATTTATTCCTACACTCAGCAGCATAATCATCCGCAAAAATAGCTTGTTAGAAAATGGAACATCAGAAACTTTAATTAAAAAGGTACTTTCTCTCATTTAGTGTTCCTATAAATAAATAGATGCGCTAAAAGTGTAAAAGGTCAAAATGGAAATTGTCATCTCTCCTGTTGTACTGCAAATTTATCTCAAAATCATGTGTATTATCATAAAGCATAAAACTGCCAGTTCTGGTCTGCAGTTATGCATATCAGATAAGAACTGGATAGTAGAAACTAAACAGAAGTTCAACTACTTTGTTCGATCCACTAAAGACTATAGCTTTGGAGTTGGAGTCCTTGCTGCAAAAGCCAATATTAGCTATAAACTGAGTTTGGCGAATACAATAGATTTTTTTGGGGTGAAATAAATAGTTTTTTCCTACTTACATCCACCAACGTCCCTGCTTCAGTGAAGATATGGAAGCATAACTACGCAAAAATAGTATCTAACGTAGTGTGCAGACTTTCAGTAACATCCCAAAACTCTTAAGAAAATGTACTGCTAGTGACTTTGCAGACATGGAAAGCACTGTTATAATTATGAACCAATAGCAACCAGTTCACATATACATAGAAAATAAAGCTCCACTAATAAAGCTCACATACACATAGGTTGCTACAGCACTACTAAACCTCAAATATGGTGTCCAAGTCGATGCTAGATGGTTAGATGAGGCTTCTTTTAAACATATGAAAAAGTGAATCAGTGATTAAATACAAATTATATAACCCGGAGAGGAAAGCACCCCAATTACTATCATCGCTTGATCGAGTCAAATTGCATGCAGTGTTTTTCTCAGTTGCTTATGCAAATAAAATTAATTTTATTATACAGATTTTCCAGGGTTCAGTATTTCTATGTTGGCCCCACCAGTATTGATAGATGTAAAGACACGTAGGTGTATTGCTTTCTACCAAACCAATGAAGGTCTTAGAAGCATTGAGCTGTAGAACCAAACCATATAGCACACTATTAACATAGAGGGTTTGCGATCCATGTACTAACAGAACAACTCATTATAGTTTATTATTGATTAGAACTTGCATCTTGTTCAGGCATACACATCTTCTCACAACCTTGCTACTATTCTATCTACTCAAGCAATAAAGATCATGCTTGGTTCTATCACCTCAAACAACAAATATCATGGCTGGTTCTTCACTCTTAACCACTCTATCCTCATTTGATCCAATCAATGATTGGTCCAATCATTCCACTTAACATAATATTTACCCTCTAATAGTTAAGTTTTGTTGGTGCATGTGTGTCTTTTTTATAAGCAACTCCAATGCCTATGCATCTGGAAGTTCAACTAACTGCAAACACTGATGGAAAAAATGAGATGCCTCTGCTTAATTAATATGATCAAACAAATAATTAATGCCAACAACTGTACCAAATAATGGAATTTTTTGTGGGAACCAAATAATGCATTTTCGGAACATCAATATCTGGTTTAAACATCGTTTTGGCCCCACATATGAATAAATTTTCTCAATTACCAAACTGCCTACTACAAAGGTCTGCTTGTCAGCAAGGATGGAGCACGAAAATTTATACTTTTGGGAGGAACCAAACAAAGAGCAAATGTATTATATTTTTCCAGGAAGTAAAAAAAATTAATTGTAGTCCAATCCTACTGATATCTTAGGCGTTTCAAACACTTCTTCCAGACCATGGGAGAGCCATGGCCCTTTGTTGCTTCCTGCCATCTCTGTCCCTGCATGTCAGTACAAATACTATACTAACAGATTAAGGTTATTGTTTCTACTTCTTACCATGTTGTAGGTAGTCATCCATCAGTAGATATAAGTAAAAATTCTCGTGGCACTGGCGGCACCATTCTCGGTAAACAAAAGCAGAGTATGTAGTATGGGTAATTGAACAGAGAATGGAAGCAAATCTAATGGAGATGCAGACAATCAGTTGTATCAGTTTTCACGCATATGCCACATCACTTGGAAGGCACATACAAATACCAGAGAGAGAACGGATTGTCTAAAGAAGTATAGATGCGGTTATCAAACTGATTTAGAAATTACCCGCAGAGTAGATATCCGATGGTCAAAGTTACTGCACGATTATTTTTTTTCATCAATAAATCACGATGAGAACCTAAATTTTCTGCCATTCAGCAATTAGTAACAATAGTATAGAGCGGAGCTCGAGTGTCCTTGTCGTGCTTGCACACAACCTTCAGAGTCTAGGCATCATACTTTGTTTAATAACAAACTAAAAAAATGTTATGATATACCTGGATCGTTCTTTCAAAATCGCTAATGCCTGAATGCATTCAAGTACAGTTGGCAAGAAATAAAATGAAAGCCTAGCCATTCCATGCTCCAGCATGTACGTGCTGCAACAACGAACATTAATAATCCTGTACTTGGCGGTGTGTTATTCGAAGAGGCCGGGACTTATTTGCATCAAATTTTTAGCACAAAACATGAGAAAGATGAGGGTGATCTATAAGAAAAAAAACAGCTAGTACAAAAACTGCATACAACAAAACAACTACTGTTACTTATGGAGTACATGATATCTAAACAATTCTTTTTCAGCTCCACCAATCTGACCATATATACTTTGATACTACAGCATGTAATTCCCCGTATCCTAAATTAAATTCAGGATCTTGAGCATGGATTTGAATGATATATTGTTTGCTTTTCTAATCCGTTTTAGCACTGTAAATCTCCTATCATTTGAAAATAAATAGCACATGCATATCTATTACTGTAAACACTACCTCAAAGGCTGAAACATATGGTAAACAGGTCCAACAGGTAAATGACTAAATGGAGGGGGGTGATTGGAACTGGCCAAAGAGAAGGGTACTTTGCAAGGTGTAACGCGTGCATATGGGGTTTCAATTTCGTCCTCGTTAAGTCGTCGACGACAAAGTCAAGCTGCTGCTGCTTGCAAGGATCATGCATGGTGGGCGTCTTGTTGTGGTTGGAGGCCGCGTTGATCAACTTTTACTCGCAGGTCGCAGCAAAGTCTAGCACCTTCTTTCATCAACTTGTATGACACATCTGTAATAAAACGCTCGTTGCAATGACATGAGTTATTTGAAAGAAAAGTCGAAAAACCAATCACCAGTTTAGAACTCGTAGAAGAAGTTGAAGCACACCACCTACCACTTCCTTGTAGATCTTCATGGGCTTCTGTGGCAGCGAGTGGAGGTCCTTGATGCCACACTACAGGAACTGCGTGTTGCCCAATTCTAAGATCGTCGTGGAACGCTTGCCGTCATCGAGAGCTTGTCCCTGACATGTATTTCTGTTCAAACTGTGGCAAAGGCGGACTTCTTGAGCACATGGGATCCATGCCCAAAGTAGCTTGCCTTAGTTTGAGAGAGAGAGAGAATCAATAGATTTGTTCTTGATCTACAGGGGGCGAGAGAGACCATGGTAGTTTGAGAGTCAATGGTTTCTTTTTCGACGTACAGGGGGTGAGAGACCATGGTAGTTTGAGAGAGTCTAGAGATTAGTTCCTGACGTACAGGGGGGTTATGCCACAAGATACGATTCAGGTTGTTTTCATCTTTTTTATTCAAGAGATAGAGGAAGAGGCGGTGGAGTATTGCTAGATAGATTGAGATGTACGTAGCAGTCCTATGGGTTAATCTCCACCGTAATAACTTGGTCCCACCAAATAAATGGCTCCTAATTACTAATTAACATGATAATTTCTTGGAAGTCTAGAATTAGTATCACTATACTATATTTGAATTACAAACGTAATTTAATTCAGAAACGATCGTAAGATTACCTCGGGTGAAGAATAACTTATTCTGCACTCTGGGTGATGAATAGTATCACTATATATATATATATATATTTTAATTTGTGAACATTATTTTAATTTGTGAACATTTTTTAAAAACTGAAACATGTGTTGGAAATTCATAAGTTTTTTTAGCAATTGTGTATATTTTATACACGAACATTATTCTTAATGTTGAAATTTTCACTAAAAGCAGAATATTTTTTGAATTAACATTTCCTTTTTAGAAATCTCAAACTATTTAAAAAACATTGAAAAAATGGAAAATTTTTGTATGTTTCCAATATTTTTCAGAATAGCAATAAAATTTTAGAACTCTGAACATTTTCCCAATTTTTTAATTTCGGACGTTTTTTGAGCATTTTTAATTTACTAAATAAATACTAAAAAAACTTGAAAGGGGAAAAAGAGATAGGGAAAGGAGAACAAAAATAAATTCATAAATATTTTCTGAAAATACCATTTTTTATAAAAACATGAACATTATTTGAATTTGTGAACATTTTTTAAAAACGGGAACATGTGTTGGAAATTCATATGATTTTTAGATATTGCGTATCTTTTATACACGAACATTATTGTTAATTTTGAGAATTTCACTAACAGGAGAATATTTTTTGAATAGCCATTTCCTTTTTAGAAATCTCAAAAGATTAAGAAAATTGAAAAAATGGAAAACTTTTTGTATGTTTCGAAAAAATTCAAAATAGCAACAAAATTTTGGAGTTCCGAACATTTTCCAAAAAAGAATTTAAAATTCTGGACGTTTTGAGCATTTTTAATTTACTAAATAAATTCTAAAAGAAAAATTTGAAAGGGAAAAAAGAGATAGGGAAAGGAGAACAAAAATAAAAATAAAACAAAGTTTAAAAAATGGGCCAGCCCATTATTGGTTGTCCTATGCGAAACTCCCACTATTAGTCGCCCTGTGCGGAAAATAGATTTTCCCAGCTGCGTGGGCAGAAAAATAAGTGGGCTGGTTTTGCTGGGCCACAGTGCGTGGCCCATGTACGAAAATTGTTTTTCAATCTGACAAACGCGTAAGAATTTAGTACCACCTCGGTTAGGAAAAAACATTTGACGGTGAACGGATGAAAAAATTGGCGAAACGCACCTCGCTTTGTTAGTAGGTATAGATATAGATAGATTGCTTGCAAGGCTTATAGTGATGTGCATTACTGAGAGGGCCCAGAGATACCTCTCCGATACTCAGAGTGACAAATCCTAATCTCGATCTATGCCAACTCAACAAACACCATCGGAGACACCTGTAGAGCATCTTTATAATCACCTAGTTACGTTGTGATGTTTGATAGCACACAAGGTGTTCCTCCGGTATTCGGGAGTTGCATAATCTCATAGTCAGAGAAACATGTATAAGTCATGAATAAAGCAATATCAATAAAACTAAACGATCATTATGCTAAGCTAACGGATGGGTCCTGTCCATCACATCATTCTCTAATGATGTGATCCCCTTCATCAAGTGACAACACTTGTTTATGGTTAGGAAACTTAACCATCTTTGATTAACAAGCTAGTCAAGTACAGGCATACTAGGGACATTTAGTTTTGTCTATGTATTCACACATGTACTAAGTTTCCAGTTAATACAATTCTAGCATGGATAATAAACATTTATCATGATATAAGGAAATATAAATAACAACTTTATTATTGCCTCTAGGGCATATTTCCTTACTAGAGTCAATAATCTAGATTACATAGTAATGATTCTAACACCCATGGAGTCTTGGTGCTGATCATGTTTTTCTCGTGAGAGAGGCTTAGTCAACAGCTCTGCAACATTCAGATCTGTATGTAGCTTGCAAATCTCTATGTCTCCCTCCTTGACTTGATCGCGGATGGAATTGAAGCGACTCTTGATGTGCTTGGTTCTCTTGTGAAATCTGGATTCCTTTGCCAAGGCAATTGCACTAGTATTATCACAAAAGATTTTAATTGGACCTGATGCACTAGGTATTACACCTAGATCGGATATGAACTCCTTCATTTGCTTCTTCTGAAGCAGCTATGTACTCCGCTTCACACGTAGATCCCACCACGACGCTCTGCTTGGAACTGGACCAACTGACAGCTCCACCATTCAATATAAATACGTATCTGGTTTGTGACTTAGAGTCATCCGGATCAGTGTCAAAGTTTGCATCAACGTAACCATTTACGATGAGCTCTTTGTCACCTCCATAAACGAGAAACATATCCTTAGTCCTTTTCAGGTATTTCAGGATGTTCTTGACCGCTGTCCAGTGATCCACTCCTGGATTAATTTGGTATCTCCCTGCTAAACTAATAGCAAGGCAGACATCAGGTCTGGTACACAGCATTGCATACATGATAGAACCTATGGCTGAGGCATAGGGAATTACTTTTATTTTCTCTCTATCTTCTGAAGTGGTCGGGCATTGAGTCTGACTCAACTTCACACCTTGTAACACAGGCAAGAACCCTTTCTTTGACTGATCCATTTTGAACTTCTTCAAGACTTTATCAAGGTATATGCTTTGTGAAAGTATAATTGAGCATCTTGATCTATCTCTATAGATCTTGATTCCCAATATATAAGCAGCTTCACCGAGGTATTTCATTGAAAAATTCTTTTTCAAGTATCCTTTTATGCTATCCAGAAATTCTGCATTATTTCCAATCAACAATATGCCATCTACATATAATATTAGAAACGCTATAGAGCTCCCACTCACTTTCTTGTAAATACAGACTTCTCCAAAAGTCTGTATAAAACCATATGCTTTCATCACACTACCAAAGCGTATATTCCAACTCGGAGAGGCTTGCACTAGTCCATAAATGGATCGCTGGAGCTTGCACACTTTGTTAGCACCTTTTGGATCGGCAAAACCTTCTAGTTGAATCATATACAACTCTTCTTTAAGATATCCATCAAGGAATGCAGTTTTGACATCCATCATAAAATGCGGCAATTGCTAACATGATTTAGACTGACTTAAGCATCGATACAGGTGAGAAGGTCTCAACATAGTTAACTCCTTTTGCAACAATTCGAGATTTATAGACAGTAACATTACCGTCAGCATCGGTCTTCTTCTTGAAGATCCATTTATTCTATATGGCTTGCCGATCATCGGGCAAATCAACCAAAGTCCACACTTTGTTCTCATACATGGATCCCATATCAGATTTCATGGCCTCAAGCCATTTCGCGGAATCTGGGCTCATTATTGCTTCCTCATAGTTCGTAGGTTTGTCATGGTCAAGTAACATGACCTCCAGAATAGGATTACCGTACCACTCCGGTGCGGACCTTACTCTAGTTGACCTATGAGGTTCGGTAGTAACTTGATCACAAGTTTCATGATCATTATCATTAGCTTCCTCACTAATTGGTGTAGGAATCACTAGAACTAATTTCTGTGATGAACTACTTTCCAATAAGGGAGCAGGTACAATAACCTCATCAAGTTCTACTTTCCTCCCACTCACTTCTTTTGAGAGAAACTACTTCTCTAGAAAGGATCCATTCTTAGCAATGAATATCTTGCCTTCGGGTCTATGATAGAAGGTGTACCCAACGGTTTCCTTTGGGTATCCTATGAAGACACATTTCTCTGATTTGGGTTTGAGCTTATTAGGTTGAAGCTTTTTCACATAAGCATCACAGCCCCAAACTTTAAGAAACGACAGCTTAGGTTTCTTGCCAAACCATAGTTCATATGGTGTCGTCTCAACGGATTTAGATGGTGCCCTATTTAACATGAATGCAGCCGTCTCTAAAGCATAACCCCAAAATGATAGCGGTAAATCCGTAAGAGACATCATAGATCACACCATATCTAATAAAGTGCTGTTATGACATTTGGACACACCATTACGCTGTGGTGTTCCAGGTGGCTAGAGTTGCGAAACTATTCCATATTGTTTCAAATGAAGACCAAACTCATAACTCAAATATTCACCTCCACGATTAGATCGTAGAAACTTTATTTTCTAGTTACGATGATTTTCCACTTCACTCTAAAATTCTTTGAACTTTTCAAATGTTTCGGACTTATGTTTCATCAAGTAGATATACCCACATCTGCTCAAATCATCTGTGAAGGTTAGAAAATAACGATATCCGCCGCGAGCCTCAACACTCATCGGACCACATACATCAGTATGTATTATTTCCAATAAGTCAGTTGCTCGCTCCATTGTTCCGAAGAACAGAGTCTTAGTCATCTTGCCCATGAGGCATGGTTCACAAGCATCAAGTGATTCATAATCAAGTGATTTCAAAAGCCCATTAGAATGGAGTTTCTTCATGCGCTTTACACCAATATGACCTAAACGGCAGTGCCACAAATAAGTTGCACTATCATTATTAAATTTGTATCTTTTGGCTTCAATATTATGAATATGTGTATCACTACTATCGAGATTCAACAAAAATAGACCATTCATCAAGGGTGCATGACCATAAATGATATTACTCATATAAATAGAACAACCATTATTCTCTGATTTAAATGAATAACTGTCTCGCATCAAACAAGATCCAGATATAATGTTCATGCTTAACGCATACACCAAATAACAATTATTCAGGTCTAAAACTAATCCAGTAGGTAGATGTAGAGGTAGCGTGCCGACGAGGATCACATCCACTTTGGAACCATTTCCCACGTGCATCGTCACCTCGTCCTTAGCCAATATTCGTTTAATCTGTAGCCCCTATTTCGATTTCCAAATATGAGAAACACAACTAGTATCAAATACCCTGGCGCTACTACGAGCATTAGTAAGGTACACATCAATAACATGTATATCAAATATACCTTTCACTTTGCCATCCTTCTTATCCACCAAATACTTGGGGCAGTTCCACTTCCAGTGACTAGACCCTTTGCTGTAGAAGCACTCAGTCTCAGGCTTAGGTCCAGTCTTGGGTTTCTTCACTTGAGTAGCAACTTCCTTGCCGTTCTTCTTGAAGTTCCCCTTCTGGCCTTTGCCCCTTTTCTTGCAACTATTGGTCTTGTTAACCATCAACACTTGATGCTCCTTCTTGATTTCTACCTCTGCAGCCTTTAGCATTGCGAAGAGCTCAGGAATTGTCTTATCCATCCCTTGCATATTATAGTTCATCATGAAGCTTTTGTAGCTTGGTGGAAGTGATTGAAGAACTTTGTCAATGACACTATCATCAGGAAGATTATCTCCCAGTTGAGTCAAGTGGTTGTGGTACCCAGACATTCTGAGTATATATTCACTGACAGAAATATTCTCCTCTATTTTGCAACTATAGAACTTATTGGAGACTTCTTATGTCTCAATTCGGGCATTCTCTTGAAATATTAACTTCAACTCCTGGAATATCTCATAAGCTCCATGACGTTCGAAACGTCGTTGAAGTCCCGATTCTAAGTCGTAAAGCATGACACACTGAACTATCGAGTAGTCATCAGCTTTGCTCTGCCAGACGTTCACAACGTCCGGAGTTGCTCCTGTAGCGGGTCTTGCACCTAGCGGTGCTTCCAGGACGTAATTCTTCTGTGTAGCATTGAGGATAATCCTCATGTTATGGACCCAGTCCATGTAGTTCCTACCATCATCTTTCAACTTAGCTTTATCTAGGAACGCATTAAAATTCAAGGGAACGGTAGCACGGGCCATTGATCTACAACAACATAGACATGCAAATACTATCAGGTACTAAGTTCATGATAAATTAAAGTTCAATTAATCATATTACTTAAGAACTCCCACTTAGATAGACACCCCCCTAGTCATCTAAATGATCACATGATCCATATTAACTAAACCATGTCCGATCATCACGTGAGATGGAGTAGTTTTCAATGGTGAACATCACTATGTTGATCATATCTACTATATGATTCACGTCCGACCTTTCGGTCTAAGTATTCCGAGGCCATATCTGCATATGCTAGGATCGTGAAGTTTAACATGAGTATTTACACGTGCAAAACTAGCTTGCACCCGTTGTGTGTGAACATAGAGCTTATCACACCCGATCATCACGTGGTGTCTCGGCACGACGAACTATAGCAACGGTGTAGACTCAGGGAGAACACTTATACCTTGAAATTTAGTGAGGGATCATCTTATAATGCTACCGCCATACTAAGTAAAATAAGATGCATAAAGGATAAACATCACATGCAATCAAAATAGGTGATATGATATGGCCATCATCATCTTGTGCCTTTGATTTCCATCTCTAAAGCACCGTCATGATCACCATCGTCACCGGCTTGACACCTTGATCTCCATCGTAGCATTGTTGTCGTCTTGCCAACTATTGCTTCTACGACTATCGCTACCCCTTAAAGATAAAGTAAGGCAATTACATGTCGATTGCATTTCACACAATAAAGCAACAACCATAAGGCTCCTGCTAGTTAACGATAACTTTTACAAAACATGATCATCTCATACAACAATTTATATCTCATCACGTCTTGACCATATCACATCACAACATGCCATGCAAAAACAAGTTAGACGACCTCTACTTTGTTGTTGCAAGTTCTACGTGGCTGCTACGGGCTTCTACAAGAACCGGTCTTGACTACACATCAAAACCACAACGATTTTTTGTCAAGTGTGCTGTTTTAACCTTCAACAAGGACCGGGCGCAGTCAAACTCGATTCAACTAAAGTTGGAGAAACAGACACCCGCCAGCCAACTGTGTGCAAAACACGTCGGTAGAACCAGCCTCATGAACATGTTCATGTAATGTCGGTCCGGGCCACTTCATCCAACAATAGCGCCGAATCAAAGTAAGATGTTGCTGGTAAGTAGTATGACTATTATCACCCACAACTCTTTGTTTTCCACTCATGCATATAACATATACGCATAGACCTAGCTCTGATACCAATGTTGGTGTAGGCAATATTTTAATTTTTTACCTACGACCATGCAAGATCTATCTAGGAGATGCATAGCAAAGAGCGAGGAGAGTGTGTCCACGTAGCCTTGTAGACTGAAAGGGGAAGCGTTTAGTAACGTGGTTGATGTAGTCGAACATTTTCACGATTCAACCGATCCTAGCACGGAACGTATGACACCTCCGTGTTCAGCACACGTTCAGCTCGATGACGTCCCTCGAGCTCTTGATCCAGTTGAGGACCATGGGGATTTTCATCAGCACGATGACATGTTGACGGCGATGATGAAGTTACCGGAGTAGGGCTTCGCCTAAGAACTACAACGCTATGTCCGAGGTGTGTAACTGTGGAGGGGGGCACCACACACGGCTAAGAGAAGACTTGGTGTGCCTTTGGGGTGCCCCTCCCACGTATATAAAGGAGGGGGAAGAGGAGGCCGGCCCTAGAGGGCGCGTGCCAAGGGGGGAGTCCTACTTGGACTCCCAGTCTAAGTAGGATCCGCCCCCCCTTTCCTATTCCAACTAGGAAAAGGAGGGAAGGAGGAAGAAGGGAGAAGGAAAGAGAGGGGCGCACCGCCCCCTCCTAGTCCAATTCGGACCAGCCCTTGGGGGGGGGCGACCACCCTTAAGGCCCGTCTCTCCTTTCCACTGAAGCCCACTAAGGCCCATTACTTCCCCGGGACACTTCGGAACCATTCCAGTGTCCGATTATAACCTTCCAATATATCGATCTTTACCTCTCGACCATTTCGAGACTCCTCGTCATGTCCGTGATCTCATCCGGGACTCCGAACAAACTTCGGTCATAAAATCACATAACTCATAATACAAATCGTCATCGAACATTAAGCGTGCGGACCCTACGGGTTCGAGAACTATGTAGACATGACCGAGATACATCTCCGGTCAATTACCAATAGTGAAACCTGGATGCTCATATTAGCTCCTACATATTCTACGAAGATCTTTATCGGTCAAACCGCATAACAACATACGTTGTTCCCTTTGTCATCAGTATGTTACTTGCCCAAGATTCGATCGTCGGTATCATCATACTAATACGTCTCCAACATATCTATAATTTTTTATTGTTCCATGCTATTATATATTCTGTTTTGGATGTTTAATGGGCTTATTTATACACTTTTATATTATTTTTGGGACTAACCTATTAACTGGAGGCCCAACCCAAATTGCGTTTTTTGCCTATTTCAGTGTTTCGCAGAAAAAGAATATCAAACGGAGTCCAAACGGAATGAAACCTTCGGGAGCATGATTTTTGGAACAAACGTGATCCAGAGGACTCGGAGTGGACGTCAAGCAATCAACAAGGAGGCCACGAGGCAGGGGGCACGCCTACCCCCTGGGCGCGCCCTCCACCCTCGTGGGCCCCTCGTGGCTCCACCGACCTACTTCTTCCTCCTACATATACCTACGTACCCTGAAAGCATCATAGGGCACCACAAAAACCTAATTACACCACCACAACCTTCTGTACCCATGAGATCCCATCTTGGTGCCTTTTCCGGCGCTCCGTCGGAGGGGGCATTGATCACGGAGGGCTTGTACATCAACACCATAGCCTCTCCGATGATGTGTGAGTAGTTTACCTCAGACCTTCGGGTCCATAGTTATTAGCTAGATGGCTTCTTCTCTCTCTTTGGATCTCAATACAAAGTTCTCCTCGATTCTCTTGGAGATCTATTCGATGTAATCTTCTTTTGCGGTGTGTTTGTTGAGATTTGATGAATTATGGGTTTACGATCAAGATTATCTATGAACAATATTTGAATCTTCTCTGAATTCTATTATGTATGATTGGTTATCTTTGCAAGTCTCTTCGAATTATCAGTTTGGTTTGGCCTACTATATTGATCTTGCTTGCAATGGGAGAAGTTCTTAGCTTTGGGTTCAATCTTGCGGTGCTTGATCCCAGTGACAGTAGGGGAACGAGACGTATTGTATTGTTGCCATCGAGGATAAAAAGACGGGGTTTATATCATATTGCATGAGTTTATCCCTCTACATCATGTCATCTTGCTTAAAGCGTTACTCCGTTCTTATGAACTTAATACTCTAGATGGATGCTGGATAGCGGTCGATGTGTGGAGTAATAGTAGTAGATGAAGGGAGGAGTCGGTTTACTTATCACAGATGTGATGCCTATATACATGATCATACCTAGATATTCTCATAACTATGCTCAATTTTATCAATTGCTCAATAGTAATTTGTTCACCCACCGTAATACTTATGCTATCTTGAGAGAAGCCACTAGTGAAACCTATGGCCCCCGGGTCTATTTTCCACCATACAAGTTTCCAATCTATTTTATCTTGAAATATTTACTTTCAATTTATATCATAAAAATACCAAAAATATTTATATTATTATTATTATTATTATTATTATCTCTATCAGATCTCACTCTTGCAAGTGGCCGTGAAGGGATTGACAACCCCTTTATCGTGTTGGATGCGAGGTTCTTATCTGTTTGTGTAGGTACGAGGTGACTCGTGCGTGGTCTCCTACTGGATTGATACCTTGGTTCTCAAAAACTGAGGGAAATACTTACGCTGCTTTGCGGCATCACCCTTTCCTCTTCAAGGGAAAACCGACGCATGCTCAAGAGGTAGCAAGAAGGATTTCTGGCACCGTTGCCGGGGAGATCTACGCCAAGTCAAGACATACCAAGTACCCACCACAAATCTTACCCTTCGCATTACATTATTTGCCATTTGCCTCTCGTTTTCCTCTCCCCCACTTCACCCTTGCAGTTTTATTCGCCCTCTTTTCCTTTCGCCCTCTCTTTTCGTTCGCTTTTTCTTCGCTTGTTTGCGTGTGTGTTGGATTGCTTGCTTGTCATGATGGCTCAAGATAATAGTAAATTGTGTGGCTTTGCCAATACCAACAATAATGATTTTATTAGCACTCCGATTGCTCCTCTTACCAATGCTGAATCTTGTGAAATTAATACTGCTTTGCTGAATCTTGTCATGAAAGATCTGTTTTCTGGCCTTCCTAGTGAAGATGCCGCTACCCATCTAAACAACTTTGTTGATTTGTGTGATATGCAAAAGAATAAAGATGTGGATAACGATATTGTTAAACTTAAGCTATTTCTGTTTTCGCTTAGAATCGTGCTAAAGCTTGGTTTTCGTCTTTGCCTAAAAATAGTATTGATTCATGGAATAAGTGCAAAGATGCTTTTATCTCTAAGTATTTTCCTCCCGCTAAGATCACCTCTCTTAGAAACGATATTAAGAATTTTAAGCAACTTGATGATGAGCATGTTGCACAATCTTGGGAGAGGATGAAATTAATGATACGTAATTGTCCTACACATGGTTTGAATTTATGGATTATTATACAATTTTTTATGCCGGATTGAACTTTGCTTCTAGAAATCTTTTTGATTCGGCCGCGGGAGGCACTTTTATGGATATCACTTTACGAGAAGCTACCAAACTCCTAGATAATATTACGGTTAATTATTCTGAGTGGCACACCGAAAGATCTACTAGTAAAAAGGTGCATGCAATTGAAGAGATTAATGTTTTGAGTGGAAAGATGGATAAATTTATGAAATTGTTTGCTAAGAAGAGTACTCCTACTGATCCCAATGATATGCCTTTGTCTAATTTTAATTGAGGATAATAATGAATCTATGGATGTGAATTTTGTTAGTAGGAACAATTTTGGTAACAACGTGTATAGAGGTAATTTTAATTCTAGGCCATTTCCTAGTAATTCCTCTAATAATTATGGTAATTCCTACAACAATTCTTATGGAAATTATAATAAGATGCCCTATGATTTTGAATCTAGTATTAAAGAATTTATTAGTTCGCAAAAGAGTTTCAATGCTTTGATTGGAGAAAAATTGCTTAAGATTGATGAGTTGGCGAGGAACATGGATAGAATTTATCTTGATGTTGATTCTTTGAAACTTAGATCTATTCCACCTAAGCATTATATCAATGAGTCTCTCAAACCCATGAGAATTTCCATTGATGAGTGCAAAGAAAGAACCGCTAGGATGCGTGCAAAAAGGGCTTGCTTTGAGAAAGCGTGTTCTTCTAGTTTTCATGATAATAAGGATGAAGATCTAAAAGTGATTGATGTGTCCCCTATTAAATCCTTGTTTTTCAATATGAATCTTGATAATGATGGGATTGGAGTTGAGTAAACTTTAGTGAGAAGGCGTCCCAAAAATTCAGAGTTTTTAGATCTTGATGCAAAAATTGTTAAAAGTGGGATTGAAGAGGTTAAAACTTTAGATAGCAACGAACCCACTATCTTGGATTTCAAGGAATTTAATTATGATAATTGTGTTGGGTAACGTAGTAATTTCAAAAAAAATCCTACGCACACGCAAGATCATGGTGATGCATAGCAACGAGAGGGGAGAGTGTTGTCTACGTACCCTCATAGACCGGAAGCGGAAGCGTTAGCACAACGCGGTTGATGTAGTCGTACGTCTTCACGGCCCGACTGATCAAGCACTGAAACTACGGCACCTTCGAGTTCTAGGACACGTTCAGCTCGATGACGATCCCCGGACTCCGATCTAGTAAAGTGTCGGGGAAGAGTTCCGTCAGCACGACGGCGTGGTGACGATCTTGATGTTCTACCGTCGCAGGGCTTCGCCTAAGCACCGCTACAATATTATCAAGGATTATGGTGGAGAGGGGCACCGCACACGGCTAAGAGAACGATCACGAAGATCAACTTCTGTGTCTAGAGGTGCCCCCTTCCCCTGTATATAAAGGAGCAAGGGGGAGAGGCCGGCCGGCCCTTGGGGCGCGCCAAGGAGGGGGGAGTCCTCCTCCTAGTAGGAGTAGGACTCCCCTTTCCTACTCCAACTAGGAAGAGAGAAGGGGGAAGGAAAGAGAGGGAGAGGGAGAGGGAAAGAGGGGCCGCGCCCCCCTCCCCTAGTCCAATTCGGACTCCCCATGGGAGGGGGCGCACCACCTCCTGGGCTGCTGCCCTCTCTCTCCCCTTAGGACCACTAAGGCCCAATACTTCCCCGGGGGGTTCCGGTAACCCTTCCGGCACTCCGATTTTCTCCGGAATCACCCGAAACACTTCCGGTGTCCGAATATAGCCGTCCAATATATCGATCTTTATGTCTCGACCATTTCGAGACTCCTCGTCATGTCCGTGATCATATCCGGGACTCCGAACAACCTTCGGTACATCAAAATATATAAACTCATAATGAAACTGTCATTGTAACGTTAAGCGTGCGGACCCTACGGGTTCGAGAATAATGTAGACATGACCAAGACACGTCTCCGATCAATAACCAACAGCGGAACCTGGATGCTCATATTGGCTCCTACATATTCTACGAAGATCTTTTATCGGTCAGACCGCATAACAACATACGTTGTTCCCTTTGTCATCGGTATGTTACTTGCCCGAGATTTGATCGTCGGTATCTCAATACCTAGTTCAATCTCGTTACTGGGAAGTCTCTTTACTCGTTCCGTAATACATCATCCCGCAGCTAACTTATTAGTTGCAATGCTTGCAAGGCTTATGTGATGTGCATTACCGAGAGGGCCCAGAGATACCTCTCTGACAATCGGAGTGACAAATCCTGATCTCGAAATACGCCAACCCAACAAGTACCTTCGGAGACACCTGTAGAGCACCTTTATAATCACCCAGTTACGTTGTGATGTTTGTTAGCACACAAAGTGTTCCTCCGGTAAACGGGAGTTGCATAATCTCATAGTCATAGGAACATGTATAAGTCATGAAGAAAGCAATAGCAACAAACTAAACGATCATGTGCTAAGCCAACGAAATGGATCAAGTCAATCACATCATTCTCCTAATGATGTGATCCCGTTAATCAAATGACAACTCATGTCTATGGCTAGGAAACTTAACCATCTTCGATCAACGAGCTAGTCAAGTAGAGGTATACTAGTGACACTATGTTTGTCTATGTATTCACACATGTATTATGTTTCCGGTTAATACAATTCTAGCATGAATAATAAACATTTATCATGATATAAGGAAATAAATAATAACTTTATTATTGCCTCTAGGGCATATTTCCTTCAGTCTCCCACTTGCACTAGAGTCAATAATCTAGATTACATAGTAATGATTCTAACACCCATGGAGCCTTGGTGCTGATCATGTTTTGCTCGTGGAAGAGGCTTAGTCAGCGGGTCTGCAACATTCAAATCCGTATGTATCTTGCAAATTTCTATGTCTCCCACTTGGACTAAATCCCGAATGGAATTGAAGCGTCTCTTGATGTGCTTGGTTCTCTTGTGAAATCTGGATTCCTTTGCCAAGGCAATTGCACCAGTATTGTCACAAAAGATTTTCATTGGATCCGATGCACTAGGTATGACACCTAGATCGGATATGAACTCCTTCATCCAGACTCCTTCATTTGCTGCTTCCGAAGCAGCTATGTACTCTGCTTCACATGTAGATCCCGCCACAACGCTTTGTTTTGAACTGCACCAACTAACACCTCCTCCGTTTAGTAAAAATACTTATCCGGTTTGCGATTTAGAATCGTCCGGATCAGTGTCAAAGCTTGCATCAACGTAACCATTTACGATGAGCTCTTTGTCACCTCCATATACGAGAAACATATCCTTAGTCCTTTTCAGGTATTTCAGGATGTTCTTGACCACTGTCCAGTGGTCCACTCTTGGATTACTTTGGTACCTCCCTGCTAGACTTATAGCAAGGCACGCATCAGGTCTGGTACACAGCATTGCATACATGATAGAGCCTATGGCTGAAGCATAGGGAACATCTTTCATTTTCTCTCTAACTTCTGGTGGTCGGACATTGAGTCTTACTCAACTTCACACCTTGTAACACAGGCATGATCCATTTTGAACTTCTTCAAAACCTTGTCAAGGTATGTGCTTTGTCAAAGTCCAATTAAGCGTCTTGATCTATCTCTATAGATCTTAATGCCCAATATGTAAGCAGCTTCACCGAGGTCTTTCATTGAAAAACTCTTACTCAAGTATCCCTTTATGCTATCCAGAAATTCTATATTATTTCCAATCAATAATATGTCATCCACATATAATATCAGAAATGCTACAGAGCTCCCACTAACTTTCTTGTAAATACAGGCTTCTCCAAAAGTTTGTATAAAACCAAATGCTTTGATCACACTATCAAAGCGTTTATTCCAACTCTGAGAGGCTTGCACCAGTCCATAAATGGATCGCTGGAGCTTGCACACTTTGTTAGCTCCCTTTGGATCGACAAAACCTTCTTGTTGCATCATATAAAACTCTTCTTCCAAAGATCCATTCAGGAATGCAGTTTTGACATCCATTTTCCAAATTTCATAAACATAAAATGCGGCAATTGCTAACATGATTCAGACAGACTTAAGCATCGATACGAGTGAGAAGGTCTCATCGTAGTCAATCCCTTGAACTTGTCGAAAACCTTTTGCAACAAGTCGAGCTTTATAGACAGTAACATTACTGTCAGCGTCAGTCTTCTTCTTGAAGATCCCTTTATTCTCAATTGCTTGCCGATCAACGGGCAAGTCAACCAAAGTCCACACTTTGTTCTCATAGATGGATCCCATCTCAGATTTCATGGATTCTATCCATTTTGCGGAATCTGGGCTCACCATCGCTTCTTCATAGTTTGTAGGTTCATCATGATCTAGTAGCATGACTTCCAAAACAGGATTACCATACCACTCTGGTGCGGATCTTACTCTGGTTGATCTACGAGGTTCGGTAGTAACTTGATCTGAAGTTTCATGATCATTATCATTAGCTTCCTCACTAATTGGTGTAAGTGTCATAGAAACCGGTTTCTGTGATGTACTACTTTCCAATAAGGGAGCAGGTATAGTTACCTCATCAAGTTCTACTTTTCTCCCACTCACTTCTTTCAAGAGAAACTCCTTCTCTAGAAAAACTCCGAATTTAGCAACAAAAGTCTTGCCTTCGGATCTGTGATAGAAGGTGTACCCAACAGTCTCCTTTGGGTATCCTATGAAGACACATTTCTCCGATTTGAGTTCAAGCTTATCAGGTTGAAGCTTTTTCACATAAGCATCGCAGCCCCAAACTTTTAGAAACGACAACTTTGGTTTCTTGCCAAACCACAGTTCATAAGGCGTCGTCTCAACGGATTTCGATGGTGTCCTATTTAACATGAATGCAGCCGTCTCTAAAGCATAACCCCAAAATGATACGGTAAATCAGTAAGAGACATCATAGATCGCACCATATCTAATAAAGTACGATTACGACATTCGAACACACCATTACGCTGTGGTGTTCCGGGTGGCGTGAGTTGCGAAACTATTCTGCATTGTTTCAAATGTAGACCAAACTCGTAACTCAAATATTCTCCTCCACGATCAGATCGTAGAAACTTTATTTTCTTGTTACGATGATTTTCAACTTCACTCTGAAATTCTTTAAACTTTTGAAATGTTTCAGACTTATGTTTCATTAAGTAGATATACCCATATCTGCTTAAATCATCTGTGAAGGTGAGAAAATAACGATATCCGCCACGAGCCTCAACATTCATTGGACCACATACATCTGTATGTATAATTTCCAACAAATCCATTGCTTTCTCCATAGTACCGGAGAACGGCGTTTTAGTCATCTTACCCATGAAGCACGTTTCGTAAGTACCAAGTGATTCATAATCAAGTGGTTCCAAAAGTCCATCAGTATGGAGTTCCTTCATGCGCTTTACACCGATATGACCTAAACGGCAGTGCCACAAATAAGTTGCACTATCATTATCAACTCTGCATCTTTTGATTTCAACATTATGAATATGTGTATCACTACTATCGAGATTCATCAAAAATAGACCACTCTTCAAGGGTGCATGACCATAAAAGATATTACTCATATAAATAGAACAACCATTATTCTCTGATTTAAATGAATAACCGTCTCACATCAAACAAGATCCAGATATAATGTTCATGCTCAATGCTGGCACCAAATAATTATTATTTAGGTCTAATACTAATCCCGAAGGTAGATGTAGAGGTAGCATGCCGACCGCGATCACATCGACTTTGGAACCATTTCCCACGCGCATCGTCACCTCGTCCTTAGCCAATCTTCACTTGATCCGTAGCCCCTGTTTCGAGTTGCAAATGTTAGCAACAGAACCAGTATCAAATACCCAGGTGGTACTGCGAGCATTAGTAAGGTACACATCAATAACATGTATATCACATATACCTTTGTTCACTTTTCCATCCTTCTTATCCGTCAAATACTTGGGGCAGTTCCGCTTCCAGTGACCAGTCTGCTTGCAGTAGAAGCACTTAGTTTCAGGCTTAGGTCCAGACTTGGGTTTCTTCTCCTGAGCAGCAACTTGTTTGCTGTTCTTCTTGAAGTTCCCTTTCTTCTTCCCTTTACCCTTTTTCTTGAAACTGGTGGTCTTATTGACCATCAACACTTGATGTTCCTTCTTGATTTCTACCTTCGCGGCTTTTAGCATTGTGAAGAGCTCAGGAATATTCTTATTCATCCCTTGCATATTATAGTTCATCATGAAGCTTTTGTAGCTTGGTGGCAGTGATTGAAGAACTCTGTCAATGACACTATCAACAGGAAGATTAACCCCCAGTTGAGTCAAGTGATTATGATACCCAGACATTTTGAGTATATGTTCACTGACAGAACTATTCTCCTCCATCTTGCAGCTATAGAACTTATTGGAGACTTCATATCTCTGAATCCGGGCATTTGCTTGAAATATTAACTTCAACTCCTGGAACATCTCATATGCTCCATGACGTTCAAAACGTCGTTGAAGACCCGGTTCTAAGCCGTAAAGCATGGCACACTGAACTATCGAGTAGTCATCAGCTTTGCTCTGCCAGACGTTCATAACATCTGGTGTTGCTCCTGCAGCAGGCTTGGCACTTAGCGGTGCTTCCAGGACGTAATTCTTTTGTGCAGCAATGAGGATAATCCTCAAGTTATGGACCCAGTCCATGTAATTGCTACCATCATCTTTCAACTTTGCTTTCTCAAGGAACGCATTAAAATTCAACGGAACAACAGCACGAGCTATCTATCTACAATCAAACATAGACAAGCAAGATACTATCAGGTACTAAGTTCATGATAAATTTAAGTTCAATTAATCATATTACTTAAGAACTCCCACTTAGAAAGATATCCCTCTAATCCTCTAAGTGATCACATGATCCAAATCAACTAAACCATGTCCGATCATCATGTGAGATGGAGTAGTATCAATGGTGAACATCAATATGTTGATCATATCTACTATATGATTCATTCTTGACATTTCGGTCTCCATGTTCCAAGGCCATATCTGTTATATGCTAGGCTCGTCAAGTTAAACCTGAGTATTCCGCGTGTGCAACTGTTTTGCACCCGTTGTATTTGAACGTAGAGCCTATCACACCCGATCATCATGTGGTGTCTCAGCACGAAGAACTTTCGCAACGGTGCATACTCAGGGAGAACACTTATACTTTGATAATTTAGTGAGGGATCATCTTATAATGCTACCGTCAATCAAAGCAAGATAAGATGCATAAAAGATAAACATCACATGCAATCAATATAAGTGATATGATATTGCCATCATCATCTTGTGCTTGTGATCTCCATCTTCGAAGCACCGTCATGATCACCATCATCACCGGCGCAACACCTTGATCACCATCGTAGAATCGTTGTCGTCTCGCCAAAACTTATGCTTCCACGACTATCGCTACCACTTAGTGATAAAGTAAAGCATTACAGTGCAATTGCATTGCATACAATAAAGCGACAACCATATGGATCCTGCCAGTTGCCGATAACTCGGTTGCAAAACATGATCATCGCATACAATAAAATTTAGCATCATGTCTTGACCATATCACATCACAACATGCCCTGCAAAAACAAGTTAGACCTCCTCTACTTTGTTGTTGCAAGTTTTACGTGGCTGCTACGGGCTTTAGCAACAACCGTTCTTACCTACGCATCAAAAACCACAATGATAGTTTGTCAAGTTGGTGCTGTTTTAACCTTCGCAAGGATCGGGCGTAGCCACACTCGGCTCAACTAAAGTTGGAGAAACTAACACCCGCCAGCCACCTGTGTGCAAAGCACGTCGGTTGAACCAGTCTCGCGTATTGTCGGTCCGAGCCGCTTCATCCAACAATACTGCTGAACCAAAGTATGACATCCTGGTAAGCAGTATGACTTATATCGCCCACAACTCACTTGTGTTCCACTCGTGCATAATATCAACGCATAAAACCTAGGCTCGGATGCCACTTTTGGGTAACGTAGTAATTTCAAAAAAATTCCTACGCACACGCAACATCATGGTGATGCATAGCAACGAGAGGGGAGAGTGTTGTCTACGTACCCTCGTAGACCGGAAGCGGAAGCGTTAGCACAACACGGTTGATGTAGTCGTACATCTTCACGGCCCGACCAATCAAGCACAGAAACTACGGCACCTTCGAGTTCTAGCACACGTTCAGCTCGATGACGATCCCCGGACTCTGATCCAGCAAAGTGTCGGGGAAGAGTTCCATCAGCACGACGGCATGGTGACGATCTTGATGTTCTACCGTCGCAGGGCTTCGCCTAAGCACCGCTACAATATTATCGAGGATTATGGTGGAGGGGGGCACCGAATACGGCTAAGAGAACGATCACGAAGATCAACTTCTGTGTCTAGAGCTTCCCCCTGCCCCTGTATATAAAGGAGCAAGGGGGAGATGCCGGCCGGCCCTTGGGGCGCGCCAAGGAGGGGGGAGTCCTCCTCCTAGTAGGAGTAGGACTCCCCTTTCCTAGTCCAACTAGGAAGAGAGAAGGGGGAAGGAAAGAGAGGGAGAGGGAGAGGGAAAGAGGGGCCGCGCCCCCTCCCCTAGTCCAATTCGGACTCCCCATGGGAGGGGGCGCGCCACCTCCTGGGCTGCTGCCTTCTCTCTCCCCTCAGGCCCACTAAGGCCCAATACTTCCCCGGGGGGTTCCGGTAACCCTTCCGGCACTCCGGTTTTCTCCGAAATCACCCGAAACACTTCCGGTGTCCGAATACAGCCATCCAATATATCGATCTTTATGCCTCGACCATTTCAAGACTCCTCGTCATGTCTCTGATCATATCCGGGACTCCGAACAACCTTCGGTACATCAAAATATATAAACTCATAATGAAACTATCATAGTAACATTAAGCATGCGGACCCTACGGGTTCGAGAATAATGTAGACATGACCGAGACACGTCTCTGGTCAATAACCAATAGCAGAACCTGGATGCTCATATTGGCTCCTACATATTCTACAAAGATCTTTTATCGGTCAGACCGCATAACAACATACGTTGTTCCCTTTGTCATCGGTATGTTACTTGCCCGAGATTTGATCGTTGGTATCTCAATACCTAGTTCAATCTTGTTACCGGCAAGTCTATTTACTCGTTCTGTAATACATCATCTGGCAGCTAACTTATTAGTTGCAAGGCTTATGTGATGTGCATTACCGAGAGGGCCCAGAGATACCTCTCCGATAATCGGAGTGACAAATCCTAATCTCGAAATACGCCAACCCAACAAGTACCTTTGGAGACACCTGTAGAGCACCTTTATAATCACCCAGTTATGTTGTGATGTTTGGTAGCACACAAAGTGTTCCTCCGGTAAACGGGAGTTGCATAATCTCATAGTCATAGGAACATGTATAAGTCATGAAGAAAGCAATAGCAACAAACTAAACGATCAAGTGCTAAGCTAACAAAAGGGGTCAATTCAATCACATCATTCTCCTAATGATGTGATCCCGTTAATCAAATGACAGCTCATGTTTATGGCTAGGAAACTTAACCATCTTCGATCAACAAGCTAGTCAAGTAGAGGTATACTAGTGACACTATGTTTGTCTATGTATTCACTCATGTATTATGTTTCCGGTTAATTCAATTCTAGCATGAATAATAAACATTTATCATGATATAAGGAAATAAATAATAACTTTATTATTGCCTCTAGGGCATATTTCCTTCAAATTGCTCTTTGATAGATTGTATTTCCTTGTTGCAATCCGTGCTAAATTCTCCTCATGCTTATAGTCAAAATAAAGCTTTTACTAAGCATATCGTTGATGCTTTGATGCAATCTTATGAAGAAAAACTTGAGTTGGAAGTTTATATCCCTAGAAAACTTTATGGTGAGTGGGAACCTACAACTAAAATTTAAATTAAAGATCATGAATGCTATGCATTGTGTGATTTTGGTGCTAGTGTTTCCACGATCCTGAAAACTTTGTATGATTTGCTAGGTTTCCATGAATTTGATGATTGTCATTTAAACTTGCACCTTGTGGATTCCACTATTAAGAAACCTATGGGAAGAATTAATGATGTTCATTGTTTCAAATAGGAATTATGTGCCCATATATTTCATTGTTCTTGATATAGATTGTAATCCTTCATGTCCTATTATTCTTGGTAGACCTTTCCGTAGAACAATTGGTGCAGTTATTGATATGAAGGAAGGGAATATTAGATTTCCAATTTCCGTTAAGGAAAGGCATGGAACACTTCCCTAGAAAGAAAATTAAATTTCCATATGAATCTATTATGAGAGCCACTTATGGATTGCCTACCAAAGATGGCAATACCTAGATCTATCCTCGCTTTTATGCGTAGCTAGGGGCGTTAAACGATAGCGTTTATTGGGAGGCAACCCAATTTTATTTTTATTCCTTGATTTTTGATTTCTGTTTAGTAATAAATAATTTATTTATACTCTGTTTTGGTTGTGTTTTTTGTGTTTAATTAGTGTTTTTGCCAAGTAGAACCTTTGGGAAGACTTGGGGAAAGTCTTTGCGATCTTGCTGTAAAAAAACAGAAACTTTAGCGCTCATGAGAATTGCTGCCATTTTTTTATTGGAGAGTTATACTTAGTTAATTCTTTTTGAAGATGATTAATAGATAAATTCCTCACATCCATCAATTTATTTTCGAATTTTTGGGGTTCCAGAAGTTTGCGTTTGATATAGATTACTACAGACTGTTCTGTTTTTGACAGATTCTGTTTTTCATGTGTTGTTTGCTTATTTTGATGGATCTCTGGCTAGTAACGGAGTTTATAAACCATAGAAAAGTTGGAATACAGTAGGTTTAACACCAATATAAATAAATAATGAGTTCATTACAGTACCTTGAAGTGGTGTTTTGTTTTCTTTTGCTAACGGAGCTCACGAGATTTTCTGTTAAGTTTTGTGTTGTGAAGTTTTCAAGTTTTGGGTAAAGATTTGATGGATTATGGAACAAGGAGTGGCAAGAGCCTATGCTTGGGGATGCCCAAGGCACCCCAAGGTCAAAACCAAGGACACCAAAAAGCCAAACTAGGGCATGCCCCGGAAGGCATCCCCTCTTTTGTCTTCGTTCATCGGTAACTTTACTTGGAGCTATATTTTTATTCACCACATGATATGTTTTTTGCTTGGAGCATCTTGTATGATTTGAGTCTTTGCTTTCTAGTTTACCACAATCATACTTGCTGTACACACCTTTTGAGAGAGACACACATGAATCGAAATTTATTAGAATACTCTATGTGCTTCACTTATATCTTTTGAGCTATATAGTTTTTGCTCTAGTGCTTCACTTATATCTTTTAGAGCATGGTGGTGGTTTTATTTTATAGAAATAATTTATCTATCATGCTTCACTTATATTATTTTTAGAATCCTTTAGAACAGCATGGTAACTTGCTTTTAGGCATAATAAAAACTTTCATATAAGTGCATTGAATACTATGAGAAGTTTGATACTTGATAATTGTTTTGACATATGGAGATGGTGATATTAGAGTCATGCTAGTTGTGTAGTTGTGAATTTTAGAAATACTTGTGTTGAAGTTTTCAAGTCCCGTAGCATGCACATATGGTGAACCCTTATGTGATGAAGTCGGAGCATGATTTATTTATTGATTATCTTTCTTATGAGTGGCGGTCGGGGACAAGCGATGGTCTTTTCCTACCAATCTACCCCCCTAGGAGCATGCGCGTAGTACTTTGTTTCGATAAATAATAGATTTTTGCAATAAGTATGTGAGTTCTTTATGACTAATGTTGAGTCCATGGATTGTACGCACTCTCACCCTTCCACATTTGCTAGCCTCTCTATTACCGCACACTTTTCGCCATATCATACACCCACCATATACCTTCCTCAAAATAGCCACCATACCTACCTATTGTGGCATTTCCATAGCCATTCCGAGATATATTGCCATGCAACTTTCCACCATTCTGTTTGTTATGACACGCTTCATCATTGTCATATTGCCATGCACGATCATGTAGTTGACATCATATTTGTGGCAAAGCCACCTTTCATAATTTTTTCATTCATGTCACTCTTGATTCATTGTATATCCCGGTATACCACCGGAGGCATTCACATAGAGTCATATTTTGTTCTAAGTATTGAGTTGTAAGTAAAAAGAAGTGTGATCACTAATAGGGAAAAGCTTATAGGCAGACGCTTACTAGTAAGGCGGGTTTATACCCATCGCTACTGCTACTTACTAGTAGCATAGGTTTTCACCCCTCGCTACTACTAAGTTGATAGTAGTAGCGCGGGTTTTTAACCCTCGCTACTACTAAGCAGTCTCTACGGTGCCCCCGGAGACATGCCATAGTAGTAGCGAGGGGTATAAACCCGCGCTACTACTAAGTTGATAGTAGTAGCGCGGTTTTATACCCCTCGCTACTACTAAGTATGAGGTAGGTGAAGTCTTCATATGCTCGGCCGAATCCCCATCTCCTCCCCGAAATCCCTCCTCTCTTCCTCCACTCTCTCCTGTCTCTTTCCAAATGCTCTCACATGGACCTCTCGCCCATGCGCCCCTCCTCCTCCATGGCGTCGAAAGAGGCCGCCGCCTCGTGCCACCGGCGTCTAGGAGCTCGCCGGTCTTCCACCGACGCCTAGGAGGCCGCCGCCCCGCGCCACCACACCAGAGCACCTCACCACCGGTGACTAGCTCCGCTGCTCCCTCCATCACCTTCCTCTCTCCCTCGATTTTCCTTTTCTCTCTCTCCCTCTAGTTTGACTCACCCTCCCATGTCCATGCCCGTGCAGGTCATCGCCATGGACGACCAGGAGCTATCTGGCATGGTCGGGAAGAGGAGCCCCACGCCGTTGACTGGCTCTTCCATAGAAAGGGGCCCTCTCCAACAGCCACCGCCAGATCTGGTCTGCCGCTGTCCGTTCATGCCGCCGGCGACCCCAACCGTCACTAGATCGAACCACTTCTGCCATTGACAACACGCACGGGATCGGGATTTTTGTTTTGTTTTTGAAAGTAATAGCAGTAACGCGGGGTATAAGACCTGTCGTCGAATTGTCACGGCAGATGTCCTAGTGCGAGGACTTAGTCGTGAGGCCAATGCATCTATGTGGTAGCTTGAGAGGGGTTGAGTGGAATCGAGAGACGCAACACAAGACAAGGGTTTAGACAGCTTCGGGCCCCGGGAAACATCATCCGGTAACAACCCTACATGCTGTTTGAGGCTATCTCTCATTATGATCATGAGGAAGTCGCCGTAAACCGGCTCTCCTAGTTAACCCTAACCTTTAAGATTGTTTCTCCTTACTTGTCCCTCTTTGGGAAGCCCTTCCCCTCCTTATATATGTTGAAGGGGCGGGTTACATGTAGAGTCCAACTCGGACTTAAGACTTAACTATTATGACTTCTCTTCTTGGGCTTCTTAATATCTTAGGCTTCATAATGTCTCGGGCTTCATAACGTCTCGAGCTTTATAACTCCTGGCAACCCAGTTACCACTGCCTGCTGGGAGTTAACTGTTGCCAGTTTAAGATGGTCTGCCGGTTTAAGAATGTCTGCTGGTTTAAGAATGTCTGCTGAGTTATCATTTGACTTAACTCCTGTCTTAACTGTCAGCCGGTTTAACAACCGGCCGGTTTACCGTCTGGGTTAACTGCCTGTTTTACCTGTCTGTCTTAACTGTCAGCCGGTTTAACAACCCGCCGGTTTACCGTCTGACTTAACACCATCCGGTTTACCACCTGCCTTGACACCTGCCGGTTTACCACCTGCCTTAACACCTGCCGGTTTACCAAGTCCCAGCCGGGTTATAACTCCAGCCGGATCATACTGCGGGGTATATCCCCGACATTAGCCCCAGTTTAATTTGGTTTTATCCATGTTAAACTGATCCTGATCATCCTTAAGTCCTTGTTACCTCCTTCTTCTATAAAATCCGGGTCAATAAGCCAGCTTCATAATCAATTTGCTGACATTGGTTTGTCACAGAGAAATATTGTGAAGAATAACTCCTTTGACTCAACTCCCAATGCTTAACAAAAATATTGATCTTTGAAATATTCATCCGATCTTCAGCCGGTTTAAGAATGTAGAACATTGCCGGTTTAAGAATGCAGAACCTTGCCGGTTTAAGAATGTAGAACTTTGCCAGTTTACAAATATTGATGGCACCGGGTCATACTTGTAGTTAACATCAAGCTTAAAAATGTACCTCTTATATGCGTATCACTTGTAGCCCCCAAGTCTTAAGAAGGCAGCATAGCAATAGCTTAAGACTTGCTTCAATATAAATGTCACAAGCTTGAAGAAATCTAGGTTGTTCATCTCAATCACTAGTCAGAACTGAGTATTCCACATATGTAGCCCCCAAGTGCCGGGTTGTCATGCTTGCAGCAACCTGGGACTTGAAATTGCCTTATTCTTATAAAAACTTCAACCAGTGTAGCCCCCAAGGGTCGGGTCATTATGCAATAATGAGCAGGTACTTTATAGATATGATCATGTAGACTTGAATAGCAACGTGTAGCCCCCAAGGGCTGGCTCAGTAAGATAATATTGAGCTGGGACTTAATATATTCTTTAATGAAAATAACATCATATGATGTAACCCCCATCATGGGGCTTGAACCCATGTCCACAAGGGTAAGAGCCTTGTGCTTTACCAACTGAGCAGTGGATCCTTCAATATAATGGATTAAAAGCTTTGTACCTGGAATTGTTGACAGGAACAATTGGTAGCCCCCAAGGGCCGGTTCATTACACTATGATGAGTCGGGTCTTCAATAAGGTGAGCAAAAAATGATTTTGCATTAGCCTCCAAGTGTCATGGTGCATGCTTGCAGCGACATGAGACTTGTGTATTTAATGTAATCCCAACTTGAATAATGTAGCCCCCAAGTGCCGGGTCATTAGCCTGCAGCGACTCGGGACTATTCCTTCAATTGTTGAATAAATTATATCCGTTAAAAATATGATAGCCATTGCGCCAAAGCGACTTTGAAAACCTTAATCATAATACTGGTTATTGATAAACATAATAAAATCCAGCCATGTTGGCTATTAAAGATTTTGAATAATATAACCTGGTTTGAAAACCGATTCCTGCCATATAAACCGGTATATCCATGCACACATGATACATGCTATGATGATGTAATGATGGTGCAATGTATGATGCAATATATGATGATATATATGTATGATCAAGAGGGTTTAAGCTATGGTTCGTATACGACCAGAGCCCCCATGTAGTCATAATTGTGGCATTGCGCCGATCAAGAGGTGTAGCTATGGTTCGAATACAACCAAGCCCCAAGTGATTTCCCTAGTGCCCTTATGCCTGTCAAGAGGTGTAACTATGGTTCGAACCCATAGCCCCCAAGTGATTTCCCTGGTGGCCTTATGCCTATCAAGAGGTGTAGCTATGGTTCGGATACGACCAAGCCCCCAAGTGATTTCCCTGGTGCCCTTATGCCTATCAAGAGGTGTAACTATGGTTCGAACCCATAACCCCCAAGTGATTTCCCTGGTGGCCTTATGCCTATCAAGAGCTGTAGCTATGGTTCGGATACGACCAAGCCCCCAAGTGATTTCCCTGGAGCCCTTATGCTTATCAAGAGGGTATAAGCTATGGCTCGGATACGACCAGAGCCCCCGAGTGATTTCCCTGGTGACTTTAAGCCTATCAAGAGGTGTAACTATGGTTCGAACATAGCCCCCAAGTGATATTGTGAGCTGTGCTCAAGGGATACTCATGTTTGAGCTGTGCTGTGCAGCAGACTCTCTTTGGCCCCTTATGATAATATTTGGCTTGATAGCCGGATTACCAAAGTAACCAGAGCTGTGCTCTTATGATAATGTTGGCTTGATAGCCGGATCAAGAGGTGTAGCTATGGTTCGAATACGACCAAGCTCCCAAATGATACTGTGAGCTGTGCTCAAGGGGCACCTATGTTTGAGTTGTGCTGTGCAACAAACCCTCTTTGGTCCCCTTAATTTTTTCTGCGAACTCGAACTTGCGAGACATTATTTTTTTGAACTGGAAATTCTTAAACCGGATATTGAGAGCTTCAAAGCTCTGTGGGAGACAGCTTTTCCTTGAGCCGGATTTTTAAACCGGAATCCTTCTTCTTAAGCCGGAAATTTTCTGACTGCCTTTAAATTTTCACCAATATGGCGATTTAGGGTCCTACATTAGATAACTTTGCAATTCAGAGCAATTGCTCTTTTAAAGAAAGCAATACATAATATAAAAATATACTGGACGAATTTCACCTGATACGCCAGGCCAGTAATTATCCACCGCGGAGTTGATGATCACCATGGTGAAGCGGAAATTAATCATGGTTGAATCCGCCGTAGGAGCAGAAAGATGAGTCAGCCGTGATATTATAGGCCGGTGCTGACAGGCTAGTTGTCCTCTGCATTGTAAACCGGTGCAGATGCGTGAACCGGCCGTCTGTTCATCAGGTAATGTGACACGGAGGAAAACGTCATTGTAGAACGTTGCCAGTGCGTACTTTATACCCGCAGTATAACAATAATTTTTCCTGATTTTGTTTGTCGGATGAACGTAGATGCTGAATGCCATATAAGATACTAAATAGTATATGCACGTTGAGCTCCGCTGATGTGATGTAGCATAACATCCACGTAACCCTATGTTGTAGCACCTGATTTTTTTTCCAGCACTTGACCACTTTGACTTTTCTTCTGTTGTTTCCATCAGCGCATGGGCGTAGGAAGGGAGCAGCCTGCAGGGCCGGGGCGGCCGGGTTAACACCTGCTGGCTGGCGCAGGGCGTCTCACCGGAGACCTGAGGCAACGGGGAAGAGCCGGCGCAGCGGTTGGTCTCGGAAGCGGGCGGGACGGCTCGAGATGGCTCAGAACGGGACGCAGCGCGGGGGGTAGCTGAAGTGTCGGGCGTGAACCGGAGGACGGCGAAGCCAACAGTAAACCGGCCCAGGCGACCAGTATGAGCAGCAGCAGTAAACCAGCGCCGGTCTAAATGGGGCGGGTCGCGGTGAGCCGGCGCACGTTGGTTGAAGGACTCCGACCGGTGTCTTGGCGTAGATGGTTCAGCACAATGGAGGTGAGGTCAGGCTTGCGGTGGTGACTCAGCAGCAGCGGCTGGGGCGATGTGAAGACACCAAGCGACGGTGGCAGCTTGTCAATAACACCACGCGATGCAGAAGTGGACGATGAGGCCGGCGACTTGGCGCGAGATGGCTGAAGCGAGGCAACTCACAAAGACGGTACGCCGGCCGGTTTACGGCGATTCGGAAGTGGAAAGCAAGGCGGAGTTGATCCGGCAGGCCGGTTCGCTGCTGGTGGAGGTGATCCGGCAGGAAGCAGTCATGGTTGTGGGGGCTCGAGGCTGCAGGCCGGTTCATGACCGGCCGGCTCAGGGTGCTGGAGGCCGAGCGCTGGGGCGGCTCGTCGACATGCGTCCGTCTCCTGACCTTTGGCGCATGGACACAACCCGGTCCTCCGGCTCCGGGCGGCGAATTTGCAGCTAAAATTGACCCAAGGACAATGGCAGACTGCTACAGTTCACGGACGATCTTGTAGTAATATAGAGCCATACCCTAGTGTACGTGTTAGTAGTTTATCCTTTAAATCAAATATAGGAAACCGGACCATATAGTACTATGCGTGCAGTGTAGCTTTGGTTCTCGATGATGCAGAACACTAGCAGTCAGTCAGCTCGCCTCCAGTTTCGCGAACCCAAGAAATCAATGTCTAGATTGTAATATGCTCTTTTGTTTTTCTTCAGTTTAATCCTTGTAGTATCGGACAACAGCGTCGCGAGGGCGGATTCCAGTGTGGTCACTGACCTGTTTGATGTAGACGGACAAGACATATGGTAGGTTACGTGCGCGGCCGTCGGATAGCCCGGCGCGGTGCTGATGGTGTTGCAGTCTCTGTTGACCTAGTGCTCAATTGGACCGTAGTGAAACTCGAGGCTGGCAACCCGACGTGCGGCCGACTTGACGGCGAGGATCTGTAGCGCCGCGGGCACTCGGCTTTGGGCGTGCGGAAGAGCAGCGCGAGGGCGGCGACTCAATGTGGCACGGCAAGGGCCGCGGCGAGAACGGTGGCGGGTCAGCTTGGGGCGATTTGAGGCGCCCGACGATGTTGGCGTCGCCTCCTCTCGCAGCGCCGCTTCTTCTTCTACCTCTTGCTGCCTTTCACCGCTCAACTCTCTTTGTCTCACACAAGAACACACACACATGATGAAACTCAGAAAACACACACGCACACAGTCAAGGAAGAAACCCAACGAGGCTTTGCCCAGAACACTCTTCCTTGGTGCACACAAAGACTACATTTCTCCTACAGCCCTCACAGCCTTCGTCGCACTTGCCGCATCACACGGCCACGCTGCCTCACGCAGCACTGCAGCCTCACGCCGCCATTGGCATCTCGCCATCATCGTCGTATCGCATGACGCCTTCGCATCTCGCCTTCTTTGCACGCCTCTGCTGAAGTTTCGTTGGACAACTACTCCCTAGACAAACTAAGCTACATGCATAACGAAAAACAAACTATGCAGATACACGAATCAAGATTAAGTCTAACATTTTCCTCCCTAATCTTGATTCTCCAATCATCACAATCTTTGATGCGGATCACCCGCCATCACTTGATGATGCCATCGCAGCGCCGTAACCAGCCACGCACCGCCACCGACCCGTCGCAGCAGCGGTCACCATGAACCATCTTGTCGGGGATGACGTCCTCGCAACGCCAATCACCACACCGTCTTACCGTAGACGACGCCGTCGCAGCGCCGAGTACCACGGCCTCTTGCCGCATGTCGCGGCCATCTCTTGACGTGGACGACGCCTTCGCGGCGCCGATCGCCACACCAACTTCTCCTCATAACGGCATCGCGCCGTCAAAGCCACCAGCGGCCTCACGCTGCCACAAGCCTCCTACTTGCGCCACCGGCCTTCATCTCACATGGAGTCCACCACGCCGCCGACGTCGCCACCGGATCGACGAGGCTCTGATACCAATTGTTGGCGCCGCCTCCTCTCGCAGCGCCGCTTCTTCTTCTACCTCTTGCTGCCTCTCACCGCTCAACTCTCTTTGTCTCACACAAGAACACACACACATGATGAAACTCAGAAAACACACACGCACACAGCCAAGGAAGAAACCCAACGAGGCTTTGCCCAGAACACTCTTTCTTGGTGCGCACAAAGACTACATTTCTCCTATATCCCTCACGGCCTTCGTCGCACTTGCCGCATCACACGGCCACGCTGCCTCACGCAGCACTGCAGCCTCACGCCGCCATTGGCATCTCGCCATCATCGTCGTATCGCACGACGCCTTGGCATCTCGCCTTCTTCGCACGCCTCCGTTGAAGTTTCGTTGGACAACTACTCCCTAGACAAACTAAGCTACATGCATAACGAAAAACAAACTATGCAGATACACGAATCAAGATTAAGTCTATCATTTTCCTCCCTAATCTTGATTCTCCAATCATCACAATCTTTGATGCGGATCACCCGCCATCACTTGATGACGCCATCGCAGCGCCGTAACCAGCCACGCACTGCCACCGACGCCGTCGCAGCAGCGGTCACCATGAACCATCTTGTCGTGGATGACGTCCTCGCAACGCCAATCACCACACCGTCTTGCCGTAGACGACGCCGTCGCAGCGCCGAGTACCACGGCCTCTTGCCGCATGTGGCGGCCATCTCTTGACGTGGATGACGCCTTCGCGGCGCCGATCGCCACACCAACTTCTCCTCATAACGGCCTCGCGCCGTCAAAGCCACCAGCGGCCTCACGCTGCCAAAAGCCTCCTGCTTGCGCCACCGGCCTCCATCTCACATGGAGTCCACCACGCCGCCGACGTCGCCACCGGATCGACGAGGCTCTGATATCAATTGTTGGTGCCGCCTCCTCTCGCAGCGCCGCTTCTTCTTCTACCTCTTGCTGCCTCTCACTGCTCAACTCTCTTTGTCTCACACAAGAACACACACACATGATGAAACTCAGAAAACACACACGCACACAACCAAGGAAGAAACCCAATGAGGCTTTTCCCAGAACACTCTTCCTTGGTGCACACAAAGACTACATTTCTCCTACAGCCCTCACGGCCTTCGTCGCACTTGCCGCATCACACGGCCACGCTGCCTCACGCAGCACTGCAGCCTCACGCCACCATTGGCATCTCGCCATCATCGTCGTATCGCACGACGCCTTGGCATCTCGCCTTCTTCGCACGCCTCCGCTGAAGTTTCGTTGGACAACTACTCCCTAGACAAACTAAGCTACATGCATAACGAAAAACAAACTATGCAGATACACGAATCAAGATTAATTCTAACAGACGAGTCAGCAACGGTGACTCCAGCGCGATGATGAGGCACGAGGCAGCGGGTCTAAGCACAAGTGGTGGTCCGCACTAGCAGGTTTGGCGGCTCGTTAGAAACCGATGACTCTCGACGGCGGTTTAAGGTCCTGGCCTCTACGGCGGGTCGAGGAGACTCTCGGAAGTAGAGAGCAGGCGGCTCAGGGCGGCGTAAGGCGCAGCGGGCACAAGACGGTCCCCAGCAAGTCGAGGCGGAGCCGGTTTGAGGCGCGGCTGCGGCCACGCAGCGGCGGTTTGAAGGTGACGCCGGTGAGGTGAAACAGCACGACGAGGCTGCGGAGGCATGATGGCTGTGAATCGGCGGAGGCGGCAGCGTTTGACCCGAGGCGGCTTCCGTTTGGGGGCCTAGCACACCGAGACCCTGTGACGGCGACTCGTACCGGAGTCGAGGCACAATCGCGATTCAGGCGACAGGCAAGGCGCGATCACGACTCGGACGGGAGGTGAAGCGCATTCTCATGTTAGAAGAGTCCGGATTGTGGCCGCTCCAGCTAATTTATGTTTGTTCCTCCGAGTCATGGTCGTCTTATGGCACTGGCTTTGGTCGTGAACCAGTAACCATCCAATTGTCTTGATACTTGATAAGGTAATTGTCGTGGAATTCTCACGGCAGATGTCCTTTTGCAAGGACTTAGTCGTGGAGCCATCGCAACTAGGAAGCTTAAAGGGGTTAATCGGGACAAGGGCACGCGAGGTTTATACTAGTTCAGCCCCTTACGGTGAAGGAAGGCCTACGTCTAGTTGGGTTGGATTTGCTTGAGGTTTCGATGACCAGGGAGCGAGATACGCTATGCCCGGCTCTCGATCAGTTGTTTCTTGCCCTTAAGCCGCCGGCGGGTCGTCCCCTTATATACATGGGTTGACGCCCTGCGGCCTACAGAGTCCCGGCCGGCTCATAACAGTGTTTGGCTCGGTGACTAGTTACCTCTACCTTATGTTACAAGTCATGCCATTATGGCGGTTTGTCACTATGGGCCTTAAGCCCTATGAACTGACATCCTCATGCTGGGTCTTGGGCTTCTTTCATGATGAGTCTTCTTTACGTAACCTGGCCCCTCCTGTCCGGTTTACTCAAATAGTTATATCCCCAACATTAGGCCCCAGATTGATTTGGACCGGTTCATGTCAATCTTAAAATACCTTAAACATACATCTTCCTGTCTTCTGTCAGCGCAAAGGTCATAGCCCGCAGTGACGTCATCTTCTGGATTTATGATAACCCGCCGTGACATCATCTTCCACTGACTTCATATTTTATTCCGCCATATCCTCAACGGATCCTTGCCTTTACTGACCGTCCCGAAAACTGAGGCATCGGGGCCGCTGGATATTAATGTTCAATCTCCTTGTTTCTTGCGCCGTCTTAATCGGCCCTTCCTTATAAATAGGCGTGACCTAGGTCTTTTCCCATTCTCCTTCTTCAGTCGTCTTCCTCCTCGCACCTCCTTTCTTCGCTGCTCAAGCTCCGCCGCCGCCGCCGTCGAACCCCTCGTCTTCATCGACTCAGGCTGCTGCATCACCCTGATTCGGACCAGAAAACGACGGCGACCATCCGCAGCTCGTCCGCATCTGTTAGTTCTTTTTATCCCCTTTCTCAGATCTGCATTGGTACTGTCTTTTAGTTCGTCGACATTCACCGCCGCCCGATGCAAACCTCCCTTAGCTCTCACCTCTAATCCCTTGTTTAGATCATACAAACAATATAGAACTACTGCGGTACTTGTTTGTGTTTATCTTTGCATGAGAACAGATCTCATTTCCCTTGTTTTGGAAGCCCTCCTCGAGTATATGAACTTCCCTGTACTGTTTTAGGTCTAGAAATTTTTCCTTTCCAGAGCATCGTTTGATCCAAAATAATGATTGCAACTTGTGAAACCTGTTTGTTCCACACTTAGCCAAAAACTTTGTCTGCTGACTCTGTTTCAGCCATAGTAGCTCATGTGACCGGTTTAAGATTATTCCGGCTGTCAGCACCGCTTTCTTCTGGTGACTTAAGAAAATTTTAATTACCTTTGATACCTGCAGCTGTTTAAACATTATCGCGTAGTTACTCATATGTCATTAGGCCCCTTCTTAAGCCACCATCTTAAATAACCCAATAATGTTTATTCTCCGGGTTATAATAAACCGGAAAATTTCCTTTATCTTTTTGTAGGCTTCAATTTACCCAATGGCACCCAAAGCTGTTAAACCTTCGGTTACCTGCAACTGGGTCCCATCCATTGTTACAGAGAGCAAACTATCCGAGTTTGTAAAGTTTGGCCATCTGCCCAAGAAGGATGTCATGTCTTATCGTGCTCCTGACCCCTCTGAAGAGAAACCTCAACCCAAGGAAGGGGAGGTGATCATTTTTACCGATCACATGAGCCGGGGATTTGCTCCTCCCGGTTCAAAATTCTTTAGAGACCTTTTGCACTTCTTTGACTTAAGACCTCAAGACATCGGGCCCAATTTCGTGTCAAATATCTGCAATTTCCAAGTTTTTTGTGAGGTCTACCTTGGAGAAGAACCCAACCTACCTTTGTTCAGGGAATTGTTCTATTTGAACCAGCAGAATGAGCGGGCCAATGGGCCCAGTCTGGAGCTTGGTGGCATATCGATTCAAAGGCGGAGAGACTACCTGTTCCCTTATGCTGAATTGCCGAGTCACCCAAAGAACTGGAACCAGATATGGTTCTACTGCCAAGATACTTCTCCGGCTGGTGAAAACCCGCTGCCCGGCTTCCGTGCATTGCGCCTTGAACCTACTCACCCGCTGCCGGATAAGTTGACTGCTATTGAGCGTCTGCCACTCACCCCCAAGATCAAGAAGATTAAAGCTCTTTTAGGGAACTGCTTAGATGGCATTGACCTGGTTCGAGTCTGGGTTGCTTGGAGAATAATTCCGTTAAGCCGCCGCCCCGGCTTAATGTGTAATTATTCAGGCGAGAAAGATGACCCTCAGCGTCATAGTCCTGACGACTTACCAGATGACGTGGTGGAAGCTACAACTCAGTCTTTGTTGAAAGAGGGCACAGTGAATAGTAACGCTTTCGGCTTACTACCTTTTTGCAAGAAGAACCCGGCCCCTGCAGTAAGTTTCCAGCCGTCGGGTTATTTTTTATCATGTTATACTGTATTCTTACGCATAACCCTTTATAACCTTTTACAGGCAAATGATAACTTCTAGAAAATCCAATATGATCATGAGGCGGCCAAGAAAGCCAGGGCGGCCAAGAGAGCCGAAAGGAAAACCGCCAAGCCCACCACTTCAAGGAAAAGGAAGCCAAGCGCTTGTGAGCTGTTTCAGCTTGATGATACTGATGATAACGAAGAAGAGGTAACTCTTTAATTTCCCTTTCTCCTTTATCACTACCTTACTGATATTAACCTTCTTTCAGGAAGACACGGGCAACAGCCAACCCGTCGAGGAAGAGGTAATTATAATCTCCTCCGACTCCGAGCTTCAGCCGCATCAGAAAATTCGAAGAGTAACCCGGAAAGTAAGATTTTCACACCCTTTGGCTTACCAAGATCCTGACTTTCTTTTGAAGCAACAGCAATTTGAAAACCGGAGGCAGACCCGGACCAGCAAGGATGCAGAGCTATCCTCCGGCTTGCCTGACACAACCCGGAAGCGTCGGACTGAGGTTATCTCCAACTTAGACCCTTTTTTACCTTTGGCGGGTCTAATCCGTCAACCTCTCAATTCCTCTGACTCCAATTATCAGGATACCTCTCCTTCATCCGGCGAGTCCATGCAATCAAACATGCCGGCTTTTAAGACTGCCCCTGGGTAATATCAATTTATTCACCTTATGTTTTTCTTTCTTCATGTTTCTTTACTTATTTCTCTGCTTTGCCTTCAGCGTGCAGGTTAAGCCCAGGAAGAAAACCAAGAAGGATAAACCGGCCCAAACCCCTATGGTGACTGAACCGGAACAGGGTATAGCTGCTCCCGACTCTTCCACACATCAACCGCCGCCTGAGCTGGCTCAAGACATTGTAGCACCAACTTCTGACCCGCCTGCTGAAGATATTCCTGATGATTCTGTTAACCTGGAGGCACCTAGCCCAGTCAAAACGGCTGACCTAGAAGTGGAATTTCTCAAGGCTCAATTCGTTGAGCCGGCCAGGCCCACCGTCCTTGCCAAATGCTCGGGTAAAGAGGAGCTGCTAGAACGCCGTAAAGCCAAGATGGATATCACCGACTATACTCATTTGAGTATTGGAGAGATCGTCTCAGGCTATATCAACCAGGTGCAAAGCAGCCGTGACCTGGAAATTGACATGGTGAAGCAAATACAGCAAAAATCTGAGGTATGACTTATGCTTCCTTACTTTCAATTATACTTACTGTACCAGCCCCCAAGTCTATTGCTTATGAATAAATATGTTGTAGACTTAGAAAAATGGTTAGAGCTTCTTGCCCGGCTTAAAGAAAAATATTTAAACCGGATGTAACACAATACCTTTAACTTGCGATACACATTAGCCCCCAAGTGCCAAGTATTTTTGCTTGTAAAGTATTTGCGACTTAATATCCAGGACCGGCTTAATAATTTAGAAAGCTTCGGTATGCATTAGCCCCGAAGTGTCAAGTATCTTTGCTTGCAAAGTGCTTGTGACTTAATATTATTTACCGTAATCTTGACTACTATACGGTGCAATGCAGGCCACCATAAGTCAATTTGAATCGGAGATCACTGACTTGAAGAACCGCCTGGCAGCCCAGGAGATTGAACTTCAAAAGGCCAACTCCAAATTTGAAGTCAGCGTCTCTGAACAAGAGAAGCTGAAGAAAAATTTTGAGTCGGAGAAGAAAATTTGGACTGACGAAAAGGACGGACTGGTGACCTGGGCTGAGACAGCAGAGGCGTCACTGGCAAACGTAACGGCCGAACTGACCGGCTTACAACGCCAGATATGTCGGATGGTCTCAACGATCTTTGGTAAGTTATCTTAAGAAAGCATTAAGTATTGTAAATATTCCTTCAATTGTTACCTGAGGTTTACCATATACTTACCAATACAGGCCCCAGGAGCACAAACCTCAAGCAGAATATGCTGATCAAATTGAAGGCGGTGTATACTCTAGTAGAGCAACTGTACATCGGGTCACAATGTGCCTTGGCCATTGTAGACTTATCAAATGATGTGCCCCACCTCTTGCAAGATGTGCTACGACGGCTTGATGTACTTCCTCAGCGAATTCAAGAGTTGAGACGGGCCCAAGCAAGAGCCGGAGCAATAGCCGCTTTGAGTCGGGCCAAAGCCTGGTTACCAGAGCTAGACCCGGCCGACATCGCTCTTGGGTATCCAAGTTTAAAGGAGGATGGTACTCCATTTGATGAAAAGGATTTCACCACCTGCGTGAAGGATATACGCCCTGTGGCCACTCAAATTGGGAACGACACTGACCTCACCAAGTGTCAGCCGGGTTATGACAAGGAGAATCGAAGAATCCCCACGCCGCATTATGATGATGTCAGCTTGATCCCTCCAATACGTAAGCACACCTTTGCCCCTGAAGTCGACCCGACCGGGTTAATAGATGATGAAGCTGAGTTTGAGGCCTTGGGTGGCATTGACCGGGCCTCATCATCCTTCCAGGACAAAGCAGCCGGCGGAGAGGCGGAGAAGGATAACCCGGAGGCTTCAAGTCAACCCCAAGAGTAGATTGCCAGGCGCCACCTGCTTATGCTGTTGTAGAAAAACAATGCCGCATCATTCAGACTCGGGGAGTCTTGTAACAGAGTAGAAAATACTTTGAATTTTGCTATGCCTTTGCGCATGCTTATGGCCCTTAATACTTGCATAAGCCGCCGTCACTATGCACTTTGTAGTTTATATGAATCTGTTATGTCCTTTCCAGAAATGTCTTGCATTGCCCTGTGATGCTTACGGCTGCCTTTTCCGGCTTATATAGGCTAACCCCTGAGGGTGAGTTTAACTCCTGAAAATTGGCACATAAAAGTTCACCTGGTACTTAACAACCTGATGTAACCAATATTAATCCTGGAGGATTGCAATGTATTCCATTGTATTTTCAAGAGGGTCGCAAGATATCCAATGTTGATACTTGTAAAATATGATGAACAAAATTCAAGGGTTTCTGATTCGAATACGATCAGTGAACCGTCCCAAAGGGGTTGAGCTAAGATTCGGATACGATCTGTTAGCCCCCAGTGGCTGTGGCGATGCCGATCAAGTGGGTATCGACAGCTATGTTCTCTTTGGTTCGAATACGACCTATGTTTGAACAGGAAGCCCCCAAGTGACCATAAGAGTTGTTTAATGACACTGATTCAAATATGATCCACGTCAGACCCAAAGGGGTTAAGCTATGATTCAAATATGATCAAGAAGCCCCCAAGTGGGTTTGGCAGTATGCCGATCAAGTGGGTATCGACAGCTATGTTCTCTTTGGTTCGAATACAACCTATGTTTGAACAGGAAGCCCCCAAGTGATCACGGCTAGATTCAGATATGATCATAAGCCGGACCAAAGGAAAGCCGGATTCAGATATGATCCGCTTCTCCTTGGTTATCTCCACCACCTGACAAAGAAAACACATAAACCTTTTTTGGGGGTGGAAAAAAGGACAGAGGTCCTGCTTTATTGTTTTATGTAATGTACATAGTATAAATATATACACATTAGAGCCGATGGCTTAAGTATAATAAGGCCGAAGATGAGCGATATTCCACGGCCGATGGGTCTCCTCCTCCGACTTACATGAGTCTTTGTGCTCCCGAACGTCGATAAGGTAGTATGATCCGTTGTTCAGATTCTTGCTGACCACAAAGGGTCCTTCCCAAGGAGGGGATAGCTTGTGCATGTCAGATTGATCCTGGATGAGTCAGAGGACTAAGTCGCCTTCCTGAAAGGTTCTGGACTTAACCCGGCAGCTGTGGTAGCGGCGCAGGTCTTGCTGGTAAATCGCCGAGCGGGCTATCGCCAAGTCTCGCTCTTCATCCAACAGGTCAAGTGCGTCTTGCCGAGCTTTTTCGTTGTCTTCCTCAACATAAGCCGCCACACGGGGTGAGTCATGACGGATGTCACTTGGCAGGACCGCCTCTGCTCCATACACCATAAAGAAAGGCGTGTAACCCGTAGATCTGTTAGGTGTAGTATTGATGCTCCAAAGTACAGAAGGTAACTCCTCCACCCAACAACCCGGCGTCCGCTGCAAGGGGACCAAGAGCCGGGGCTTGATACCCCTCAAGATTTCTTGATTAGCTCGTTCTGCTTGACTATTAGATTGAGGGTGAGCCGCAGCTGAAATGTCAAGCCGGATATGCTCTCGTTGACAGAACTCTTCCATAGCTCCTTTGGAGAGGTTAGTGCCCTTATCAGTTATGATGCTGTGTGGAAAACCAAAGCGAAAAATCACCTTTTTCATAAACTGGACCGCCGTGGCTGCATCACACTTACTGACTGGCTCCGCCTCCACCAACTTTGTGAACTTGTCAACCGCCACCAAGAGGTGAGTCTTTTTATCCTTAGACCTTTTGAAAGGCCCGACCATATCAAGCCCCCAGATTGCAAACGGCCAGGTAATTGGAATCATCCTCAATTCTTGAGCCGGCACATGGGCTTGTCGTGAGAATTTCTGACATCCGTCACATTTACTGACCAGGTCTTCCGCATCAGCATGAGCCGTCAGCCAATAAAACCCATGACGGAAAGCTTTGGCCACAAGAGATTTTGAGCCGGCGTGACGACCACAATCGCCTTCATGAATCTCACAAAGGATCTCTTGACCCTCTGTAGGTGACACGCAACGTTGAATCGCTCCAGTGGCGCTGCAATGATGTAACTCGCCATTGACAATTGTCATGGACTTGGACCGCTGGGCGATTTGTCTTTCCAAGGTCTCATCTTCAGGCAACTCTACCCGGGTCATGTAAGCCAAATAAGGCACTGTCCAATCTGGGATAACGTGGAGAGCCGCCACCAGCTGTGCCTTCGGGTTTGGTATTGCCAGATCTTCCTCTGTAGGTAATTTAACAGAAGGATTATGCAAAACATCAAGAAACGTGTTAGGCGGCACCGGCTTACGCTGAGACCCCAGCCGGCTTAAGGCATCAGCCGCCTCATTCTTCCTTCGATCAATGTATTCCACCACATAACCCTTGAAATGTCCAGCCACAGCATCGACTTCACGACGGTAAGCCGCCATAAGGGGATCTTTAGAGTCCCACTTGCCTGACACCTGTTGAGCCACAAGGTCTGAGTCTCCCCAACATCTTACTCGGCTCAAGTTCATCTCCTTGGCCATCCGGAGACCATGGAGTAGGGCCTCGTACTCAGCTGCATTGTTAGTACAAGGAAACATAAGCCGGAGCACATAACAAAATTTGTCACCTCGAGGGGAAGTTAATACAACTCCAGCCCCCGAGCCTTCCAACTGTCTGGACCCATCAAAGTGAATAGTCCAATAAGTGTTATCGGGCTTCTCCTCAGGTGCCTGTAGCTCTGTCCAGTCGTTGATGAAATCCACCAAAGCTTGAGACTTAATGGCAGTGCGTGGTACGTACTTCAGACCATGAGGCCCGAGCTCGATGGCCCACTTGGCGACTCATCCTGTAGCCTCTCTGCTATGAATAATGTCTCCCAAGGGGGCAGAACTTACCACAGTGATAGGGTGACCTTGGAAGTATTGCTTCAGCTTCCGGCTTGCCATGAACACCCCGTAAACAAGTTTCTGCCAATGAGGATATCTTTGTTTTGACTCGATGAGTACCTCACTGACATAATAAACCGGCCGTTGAACCGGATGTTCCTTACCAGCCTCCTTGCGCTCTACCACAATTTCCACACTGACGGCTTGTGAATTAGCAGCCACATATAATAGCAAAGGCTCTTTGTCGATGGGAGCCGCAAGAACTGGCGGCTCAGATAACTGCCTCTTCAAATCCTCAAAAGCAGCATCAGCAGCATCACTCAAGACAAAGGTGTCTGCCTTCTTCATCAATTGGTATAGCGGTAGGGCCTTCTCACCTAACCGGCTTATGAACCGGCTTAAAGCGGCAACACGACCCGCCAATCGCTGAACATCATTGATACATGCCAGTTTAGCCAAAGAAGTGATTGCCTTAATTTTCTCCAGATTAGCCTCGATGCCCATGTTTGAGACCAAGAATCCCAAAAGCTTGCCTGCAGGCACACCAAATACACACTTCTCCAGGTTAAGCATCATTTTGTAAACCCGGAGATTGTCAAAGGTTTCTCTGAGATCAGATATCAAGGTTTCTGCCTCTCTGGATTTCACCACTATGTCATCCACATAAGCATGAACATTGCGCCCAATCTGATTGTGGAGACAATTCTGTACACACCGTTGATAAGTCGCCTGCGCACTCTTGAGCCCAGACGGCATAGACACATAGCAGAAGGCTCCAAACGGAGTGATGAAAGCCGTCTTTTCCTGGTCCTTAACTGCCATCTTGATCTGATGATAACCAGAGTAAGCATCCAAAAAGCTCAAACGCACACAACCCGCCGTAGCATCAATGATTTGATCAATACGGGGGAGAGCAAAAGGATCAGCCGGACAAGCCTTATTTAAGTCCGTGTAATCCACACACATCCGCCAGGTGCCGTTTTTCTTGAGCACGAGCACCGGGTTAGCCAACCACTCCGGGTGAAAAACTTCGACAATGAACCCAACCGCCAAGAGCCGGGCGACCTCTTCTCTTATGGCTTTTCGTCGTTCGTCATTGAATCGCCGCAGAAACTGCCTGACCGGCTTATACTTCGTATCAATATTAAGAGTGTGCTCAGCGAGTCCTCTCAGTACACCCGGCATGTCACAAGGTTTCCATGCAAAGATGTCCCGGTTCTCACGGATGAACTCGATGAGCGCGCTTTCCTATTTAGAATCCAAGTTGGCACTGATGCTGAATTGTTTAGACGAATCGCCCGGAGTAAAATCAACAAGCTTAGTCTCTGCAGCCGATTTAAACTTCATGGCCGTGTCATGCTCCGTAGTCGGCTTTTTGAGGGAGGTCATATCCGCCGGGTCAACGTTATCTTGATAAAATTTGAGCTCCTCTGTTGCACAGACAGACTCGGCATAAGCCGCATCGCCTTCTTTGCATTCCAGGGCCACCTTTCGGCTTCCAAGCACAGTGATGGTACCCTTGTAACCCGGCATCTTGAGCTGTAAATAAACATAACATGGCCGCGCCATGAACTTGGCATAAGCCGGCCGCCCGAACAAAGCGTGATATGGACTCTTGATTTTCACCACTTCAAAAGTTAACTTTTCCGCCCTAGAATCATGCTCGTCTCCAAAGGCCACCTCTAGCTCAATCTTACCCACAGGATATACCGTCTTACCAGGCACCACTCCATGGAAGACGGTGTTGGAAGTCCTTAAATTCTTGTCAGTTAAGCCTATGCGCCGAAAGGTCTCGTAATAGAGGATGTTGATGCTGCTACCTCCATCCATGAGCACCTTAGTAAATTTATAACCACCAACCTGCGGTGCCACTACCAGGGCCAGTTGACCCGGATTATCAACCCGGGGAGGGTGATCCTCCCTGCTCCAGATAATAGGCTGTTCCGACCACCTCAAGTAACAAGGGATTGCCGGCTCAACAGAATTCACCACCCTCCTATGAACTTTCTAATCACGTTTACACAAACTTGTGGCGAACACGTGATACTGCCCACTGTTTAGCTGTTTCGGATGGCTCTGATAACCCGACTGCTGCTGCTGTTGACCTCCTTGACCAGACTGCTGTTGATTATAACCACCCTGGCTTCCCTGAAAACCGGATCCTGAACCGCCGCCCGGGCCATGAAAGCCGCCACCTGGGCCTTGATTGCCATCAAATGTATTAGAATTCTTGAAAGCCTTCATAATTGCGCAATCCTTCCATAAATGAGTCGCTAGTCGTTCCCGGGTGCCGTGTTTCGGGCAGGGCTCATTGAGTAGTTGCTCAAGAGACGGACCTGACCCGCCAAACCGAGGGGGTGGCTTTCCTTTGCGCTTCTGATTGTTACCCTGCGCATTGGCCACAAATTCTGGGTTACCGTCCGCCTTACGCTTATTGCCTCCTTGACTCGCCGGGTTATGCTGCTGACCCTTTCCATTGTCGTTCTTCTTTCCCTTCCCTGTCTTTTCCTCATCAGACGCGGGATCCTTGGTACTATCAGAATCGGCATACTTGACTAAAGCCGCCATCAGTTTCCCCATATCTTTGCAATCACGCTTAAGGCGCCCCAGTTTCTGTCTCAGAGGCTCAAAACGGCAATTCTTCTCCAGCATGAGAACTGCTGAGTCGACATCCATCTTGTCAGACGAATGTATTATATATTTGACCCGGCGCACCCAATGAGTCGTAGATTCACCTTCCTCCTGCTTACAATTTGTCAGGTCCTCAATCGACATAGACTTCTTGCAAGTGTCCTTGAAGTTCTGGATGAAACGAGCCTTTAGCTCCGCCCATGAACCAATGGAATTGGGTGGCAAACCCTTTAACCAAGAACGGGCCGTTCCGTCCAACATCATGGTGAAGTATTTAGCCATCGCTTCATCACTAACCTCTAGCAGCTCCATGGCCATCTCGTAACTTTCAATCCACGCCCCAGGCTGTAAATCGGCCGTATAATTCGGCACCTTTCGAGGTCCCTTGAAATCCTTGGGCAGACGTACATTACATAGAGCCGGTATCAGACAAGGAACTCCTCCGGTTCTAGTAGCAACACCCGCCTCAACGGAAGTCGTCGGGTAAGCCGGTGAATCCTGTTGGGCTGCTAGCTGAGCCGCTAGCTGAGCTGCCTGCTCGTCCTCCTGACGTATCCGATCCTGAACCGGGTTATACCCGCCGGGCTGGTTCCGGCGCTGAGCGCTACTTGACAAGGCCTCTGACTCCATGTGTCTACTATAACTCGGGCTCCGGTTTTGACGAGGCAGAGCTAACCAGGGCGGAGGAGTTGAGTGAATCCTGTCTCGGCTGTAGGAGTAGGTCTCTTGCTGAGCCAGGGCTGTTTGGACAAGTTCCCTGATCCTCCACGTTTCCACCGCTGTCGGATCATCACCATCTATCGGGAGAGCCGCCAAACGTGCTGATGCTGCGATTAAGTTCTCCATGGGGTTGGAGAAGTGACCCTGTGGTATTGGTATGTAATGGGGCGGTGCCATATTGCCGTGAAGAGGCGCTGTCGCCGGAGGCTGGACTGGGCCTCCCGCTCCGGATGTCATAAACTGATTTGCACCTGGCGGGTTACTCGGGCCGGCCCCGGGTGTAGCAAAGAGATTCTGAGGATCATAACTCTGAGGTAAACGGGACTGAGTTTTCTGATGTCTCCTCCTCATTACCTCATTAGATGCGTTCAAGCTCAACGTGAGCTGAAAGGCCTCTGCCTGAAGTTGCTGCGCCCGTACGTCCAAAGCCGCCCGCTCCATGGCTAATCTAGTATCTTCAGTTGCTAATTTTTCCCTGGCCTGGGCGATTTCATCGTGAACATGTGCCACCTCTGCCTCATGCTCAGATTGGTTCACAGGGACGACTGTAGCAGTTAACAAGGCCGTAAGTTTATCAATGAGATCCATCAGCACCTGAGCCGGTGAGCGCACAGGGCCTCCTGCCCCGGCTGCTCCTAACCCGGATGTTATCGCCGCTGAGGCCGTAGAATTTTGGCCGGGTTGAGTACCAGCCATGAAGACTCCTGCCCAGTTTGGCGACTCTGAGAGGTCCGGAATAGTGCTGCCATCTTGAACTTGATACAGCGAATCTGTTGAGCCGGCGGACGAATCACCGTCAAAGAGGACGGCCGGCTCACCATCACCTTCAGATCCTTCAGGAAGTTCACCTCCGTGGATGCAACCCACAAAGGCATGCTTCACGATGGGTTGAGCTCAGGCGGGCTTCGCACGCTGAGCCGTCTCGACGAGGTCGGTGCAGCTGTCCGGCTCAGGGCCCGGCTCACCAATCCGGTCGATGAAGACGTGAATTCTGCCAAAGGGGACCCGGTACCCGTACTCAATTGAGCCGGCGTCGGGGCCCCAGCCTTCGTCGTCGATGTAGATCTTGCCGCGACGACTCTTGGTCATCCGGCCAACCGCGTATCCCTTGAGCCCTTCGAAGCTGCCCTTCAAGAACTCAAATCCACCGTGCGCTGGCCCCACGGTGGGCACCAAATGTCGTGGAATTGTCACGGCAGATGTCCTTTTGGAAGGACTTAGTCGTGGAGCCATCGCAACTAGGAAGCTTAAAGGGGTTAATCGGGACAAGGGAATGCGAGGTTTATACTAGTTCAGCCCCTTATGGTGAAGGAAGGCCTACGTCTAGTTGGGTTGGAATTGCTTGAGGTTTCGATGACCATGGAGCGAGATACACTATGCCCGGCTCTCGATCAGTTGTTTCTTGCCCTTAAGCCGCCGGCGGGTCGTCCCCTTATATACATGGGTTGATGCCCTGTGGCCTACAAAGTCCCGGCCGGCTCATAACAGCGTCCGGCTCGGTGACTAGTTACCTTTACCTTATGTTACAAGTCATGCCATTATGGCGGTTTGTCACTATGGGCCTTAAGCCCTATGAACCGACATCCTCATGCTGGGTCTTGGGCTTCTTTCATGATGAGTCTTCTTTACGTAACCCGGCCCCTCCTGTCCGGTTTACTCAAATAGTTATATACCCAACGGTAATGCTTCTTGTCACAGCCCCAGAATTGTTTACAAATAGTGGCACAAGCATCCATGCATCTTGTCTAAATTACTTCTTTAATTTGAAATGGGGGATAATAAACCCTAGCAGCAAATGAAATTCAACCAGGCTCAAACTTAAATCTTTTCAATGATCCCAAAATGCCCTTTAGAAGTGTTCATCATTTTTGAATTGGTCCAGCACCTCTGACAAAAATGATGCACATATTTCTAGGCCATCCTGGATTTTTGAATTAAATCATATGCTATTTGCAATTGGGCATTTAAATGCTATATAATATTTTAAATGCTCAATTAGTTTTGAACTTAAGTGAGGGCTGTTGGAAATATTCCAACCAGAGCCCACAATTATTTTCAGGATTTTTGGAAACGTTCTGGTATTTTTAATAAAGCCCTGAAGTTGCAGAAATAATAGAAAATAGAAAATACAGGAGAGAGAGAACCTACCTCACTTACCTGTCACGGCCCAGCTGGCCAACCCACCTGCGCGGCCCAGCCCACCTGGCCCCTCCCCTGTCGTCTTCCTCCTTGCCAGGAGGACGGGCGCGTGCCCGACGCGCGCACACCGCCGTGCGCCACCTCCTGCTTGACGCAGAGGGCCTGGACGCCTCTGGCGTTGGTAAAGGTAGCGGTGAGAGGCCATGTAGGAGTACATGGTGGGTTGTCTCATTGAAATCGTCCTCAGGAACTGAGTTCTGTGTTTGTGATCCATGAACAACTACTACCACTCATTGGGATCCTTAATTGACCCTCTCGACTTATTAACTGCCCTAGTCCTCTGTCCATGACTTGCAACTAGTTTCTGGTGTTTATAGGATATGTGTTGGCGGCCGTGCGTAGCGCTGACCCTAGGGGTGGGCTATGATGCGGTAAATACACCATGGCACGGTGTACCGGGCGCCCGTTTGGTGTCTCGGGAACCCTGCACACATCGTTTGGGGCTGTAAGCGAAACTCTGGCCGGATCTCCTCGCGGATGGACCCGAATAGGCGATAAACCTGGACTAGAGACTTGTGTGGTTAGTCAGGTCGTGGCTGACACCCTCGCCAGGCTTCCGCTTGAAGGTTGCCGAGATACATGACGTGTATATGGTGATAAGTGGTGAGAGCATGTGTGAAGAAGTACACCCCTGCAGGGTTATCATTATCTATTCGAATAGACGGATTCCTCGGATATGGAAACTTGGACCCCTTGCATAGTTCATAGACAAGTGAAAATGGATACTCTAAAATGTGCAAGATAAGCATGAGTGCTATGGATGGCGTTCTCGTAGGGAGACGGGAGCGGATCCATAGTGGTGTATTGATATGGTGAATATGTGGACTCGTGTGCGCCACCTCAAAAGAGTTGCTTGCAGTCGTAGTTTAGGTTAGCCACTGAGTCAAAGATGGCTTGCTGCAGTTAAACTCCACCACCCCCTTTATTGATACCGATGCATATGTAGATAGTTCTGATGTAAGTCTTGCTGGGTACATTTGTACTCACGTTTGCCTATGTTATGTTTTGCAGAGAGACGTCAGTCTCGCTAGTAGTTCCGTGTGGACTTCGATGTTTAGCTTGATACCTCAGCTACAATCTTGTGCCCTCGGCAGGATCTGGTAGATAGTCAGGCTTCTTAGCCTTTTTCATTTGTAAATGCCTGTACTCAAACATGTTAAGCTTCCGCATGTGCTTTGCTTTCTGTGATATGATTGTTGGGTCATGAGACCCATGTTTGTAATATCTCGCTCCTCGGAGCCTAATGAATAAATACTTGAGTCGTAGAGTTATGCTGTGATGCCATTTTGTATTTACACATATCGAGCATATTGTGTGTATGATTGAAATGCTTGGTATGTGTGGATCCGACAATCTAGTTGTTTATCCTTGGCAGCCTCTCTTATGGGGAAATGTAGTCTAGTGCTCCTTGAGCCATAGTAGTCCGCTACATCCCGGTTCACCGGAGTCCTGCTAGCCCAGCACTACTGCTCAGGACACTTGACTGGCTGGCATGTGTTTCACTTCGTTCCTATGTCTGTCCCTTCGGGGAAATGTCACGCGGTGACATCCGGAGTCCTGCCTCGCCTGCTATAGCCTGGGTTCCCCGGAGTCCTGTTAGCCCAGTGCTACAGCCCGGATTCACACGCTGTTGACCGACATGCCCGATGTGATTCATGTATGCATGTCCCCATAGGTCTGTGCCGCTTTGGGTTCACGACTAGCCATGTCGGCCCGGGTTCTCTGCATATGGATGCTAGCGACACTATCATATACGTGAGCCAAAAGGCGCAAGCGGTCCCGGGCCTTGGTAGATTGATGTGACTTGGAATCGGGATCCTGACAGCGTTGGTATCAGAGCCTGACTGCCTGTAGGATTACCAAGCCAACTGGTCGAAGTTGAGTCTATAAATGCTTTAGTTATATAAGGGAATTGATTGTGGAAGGGAACATAAGGCTCTTTTTACTCCTTTACCTTATGCCCTTCTGATCTGAGTCATCCTCTTCCTTTCTACTGGGATTAAGAACTAGGCCTTCCCATCTATCTATTAGGATGTGTTAGAGACTTATAGGATTGTTGGTTACAGGCCTCAATTCAGTTTCTACTACTTTTAGTATGTTGTCAGTTGAATCAGAACCTTGATATGATGTTGCTAATTGACTATGCAAATCCTTGTGAATGTCTCAAATATTTTTCTGAGCATTTACAGCTGTTATGCTGTCCGAGTCATCTCAGCTCTCTAAATAGTCTGATGCATTTGCAAATCCTTTCTTTCCGTTCCCGATGTCCTTTTTGGTCAGAATAAGCACACTAATCGGTGAGTTGAGGTACTTTGTTGCCTCAACATATATGTTGGAGCTATTATTATGACCCTAGGTGTTTTAGGGAGTCACCTAGTAATCTAGCCATGTTTTGTCTTCTCGGTGTGATGATTCTGGCCACCATTCTTGAAAGCATCCCGCGATGCCATTTAGTAGTAGGTATTCTACTCCTAGGTTTTCGAACCCGAGATTCACCCTACTTCATGTTGTTAGTGTTTGCTCGTTCCTTTAGGTTATTAGTAACCTTTGCGATAGCCCTCGAGGTCCGTGGTATATCGTTCTTCCAATACCACGAGCCAATATGGCAGAAGTTCTTTTGAACCAAAAGATCACAACAAGAGTGCTCTTGATGAGTTCTCCACTATATTGTGAATCTGCCAGTTCTACCATTTTGCATGGGTTATCCCGAAGAAATGTTGAGCTTTGCCCGACATACTAATCTATGCATCCACAACTCAGAAAGATATATGTCCCTTTGAGTTGTTCCTCTTTAATTGTATTTTGACCTCCGTCTATCATTTGATAGTCAAGAGTACGCGTGCATTCGTTCATGATGCCTATTATTCTTATGGTCTATCAAGCCATCCTATTGCAGAATGACTAGGAGAAAAAAACTCCAGAACCTCATCCATATCTAGGATTAGGTCAAAGCAATTTTATTCCGCAGATCAAAATGCCAATCCAGCTTTTGCTCTGTTCTACCTTGAAGTGTTACCATCTTCATGTCAAGAATGTCATGAGAATTGCAGCACCTCTTATTAATTCTTGACGAAGTGATACTTCTCGCCATCATTATCCATTCCGTGGGGATACCGTGCATGAGGCCGCAAAGTGATATGAGGTGTTACCGGCTAGATTGATTTGACTTGGAATTGGGGTCCTGATAGTGTTGGTATCAGAGCCTGACTGCCTGTAGGATTACCATGCCATCTAGTCGAAGTTGAGTCTAGAAATGCTTTAGTTATATAAGGGAATTGATTGTGGAAGGGAACGTAAGGCTCTTTTTACTCCTTTACCTTATGCCCTTCTGATCTGAGTCATCCTCTTCCTTTCTACGGGGATTAAGAACTAGGCCTTCCCATCTATCTATTAGGATGTGTTAGAGACTTATAGGATTGTTGGTTCCAGGCCTCAATTCAGTTTCTACTACTTTTAGTATGTTGTCAGTTGAATCAGAACCTTGATATGATGTTGCTAAGTGACTATGCAAATCCTTGTGAATGTCTCAAATATTTTTCTGAGCATTTACAGTCGTTATGCTGTCCGAGTCATCCCAGGTCTCTAAATAGTCGAATGCATTTGCAAATCCTTTCTTTCCATTCCTGATGTCCTTTTTGGTCAGAATAAGCACACTAATCGGTGAGTTGAGGTACATTGTTGCCTCGACATATATGTTGGAGCTATTATTATGACCCTAGGTGTTTTAGGGAGTCACCTAGTAATCTAGCCATGTTTTGTGTTCACGGTGTGATGATTCTGGCCACCATTCTCGAAAGCATCCCGTGATGCCATTTAGTAGTAGGTATTCTACTCCTGGGTTTTCAAACCTGAGATTCACCCTACTTCATGTTGTTAGTGTTTGCTCGTTCCTTTAGGTTATTAGTAACCTTTGCGATAGCCCTCGAGGTCCGTGGTATATCGTTCTTCCAATACCACGAGCCAATATGGTAGAAGTTCTTTTGAACCAAAAGATAACAACAAGAGTGCTCTTGATGAGTTCTCCACTATATTGTGAATCTGCCAGTTCTACCATTTTGCATGGGTTATCCGAAAGAAATGTTGAGCTTTGCCCGACATACTAATCTATGCATCCACAACTTAGAAAGATATATGTCCCTTTGAGTTGTTCCTCTTAAATTGTATTTTGACCTCCGTCTATCGTTTGATAGTCAAGAGTATGCGTGCATTTGTTCATGATGCCTATTATTCTTGTGGTCTATCAAGCCATCCTATTGCAGAATGACTAGGAGAAACAAACTCCAGAACCTCATCCATATCTAGGATTGGGTCAAAGCAATTGTATTCCGCAGATCAAAATGCCAATCCAGCTTTTGCTCTGTTCTACCTTGAAGTGTTACCATCTTCATGTCAAGAATGTCATGAGAATTGCAGCACCCCTTATGAATTCTTGATGAAGTGATACTTCTCGCCATCATTATCCATTCCTTGGTTCCGTGTTGTTGTAACCGGAATGCCGACAAGTGAACTGTGATGTGTGAAATCAATACTCCTAGCAACCTCGTTGCTTGGTAGTTAATGGACAATACTCCCACTCTTAGCGTGCTGGTTATTGAATCATCATTCTAAGATTGATCGTGCTACCTAGTCCATATTTCTGGTGCACTCTTCGATCAATGAGTTAGGATTACTCAATCCCTTGCTTATTTGATCATATCGTCTTGCTCTGAAAAGCAAGATTGTTCTCGAGCTTAGTAACATATCGGTGGTTCGTGATGTTCCAAATATCCTCTCGGAAGTATTACCAGGTTGTCACCTGACTGCTATGTTGAGTTCGTGATCATGTGGGTTTTCCTCCAAACCACCCATTCTCTAAGAATCTGTGTGGGATACCCCTGAGCTAGTTGGTTAAGCCAAACAACAACTTGGAGTTTTGGAAGATAAAAGCTTTGTCCGACTTAGTTCATTTTAAGGGTTATCCTTTTGAGTGTGTGTTGAAGAAATATGATGTCTTCATTGATTGGTCCTCAGGATCAATTGTTGGATCTATTGTCTTGTCCAGACTTTGATTTGAGTATCGGTTATCATCAAATCAAATCAGAACCAACGATATTCGTAATGTTGTCTTACTCGTGGTGGGTTCCTCGAGCATACGCCATTATATCTTTTGGTCTGACCAATACTATCACATTGTTCACATGATGGTGGATGTCCAGTGATATGGAAATTCCGATGAGTTGCTATTGAGCCCATCTGCAGCATCTCGTCTCCTACATGATTCATGTTGAACATCAAGCTAGTATTGGAAACTTTTGTAAGCATTATCTTCATGTCCCGTTCATGAAATACACGTTTGGTGTAAGAAGTGACTTTCTCCAAGTTCACGTGCATTAGGTGCAAGTTGCCGCCGTGAATTGAGAAAGATTGTTTTTGCTTTCTCCGGAATCATCCCAAGTCAGTCATGCAAGTGCGAAGTATTCCATGGTTTGATAGGTTCGCTACCTCCACTCCATGTGTAATCCCTAGCACACCAAGCCACTGATTGATTTGTTCAAGGAAAATAAGTTCTTAAGTGCTACTCCTTAAGGACCCAAAGGTACATGCACAGGACTTCGCTCTCCGCAGTGATGGTTCCTAATCGGAACTCGGTAGTGTTTTTTTATAAGACTACCATGTGTTCATGCTTGTTTAGGACAGTGTGTTCATAGGTGTGTAGCAGAACCAGCTCATGTTTTGGAGCTTGCTATCGTAGTTCATCTCCCGAGAGTCTCACAACGTAATCTCGTCGATTTGTGTTGCAAATCTTCTTTTCAGACTTGTGAGTCTGAAGTATCATGTTTCTAACCAGATCTGATTCTCAGGCAGATATGATGGTTCGAACATTCCCAACAGTTGCATTTTGTTCCCAGCTTGCACCGCCCTTGTGCCAATTTCCCATGGGCTGCCCTTCTCAGCAGTTGTTGTCCAAGATCATCTTCAAAAGTGGACTTACCATGGGTCCCATCCATTTCCGATGATAAGCAAAAATCATCCGTTGCATTGTCTTCAACAAGGTAGTTCACATCATCCATTCTAGTTCGGGTATGCCATCCCTTCGTACTCCTCCAAGTGATTGTTGTGATTTGCCTTAGGCTGCTATAAAGAGTTTCAATGATCTCTGAATCAAAAGTAATTCTTTTTGCCACTTAAGGGAATAGTTCTGTGAGTCACCTTTCTTAAGATGTCTCGTTGTGGTATCATGGCAACCCAACTCCTCGTTACGTTGACACCGTTCACCACCCTCCTAGGTGTGGGAATTCCGCTACTTACTTAAACATTGTCATATGCTCATTTCCATCGTTCTTGATGTGTATATCGTGTCTCATCTCGACAGATGTCGCTATGTCTCGTTCTACGAGTTGATCGTCGGTTGGTCGATCTTCGAGAAGATCGATTCTTCGAGAGTTTCTTTTCTTCCCGTCATCGTGTTGGATGGAGTTCTCAGAGCAAGACATCGAGACAAAGATGGTGATCATGTCAACGTTCCTATGAAGTGCAACATGGATCGTGAAGACCGTGTTAGTTTGTGCCCCTCTGTCTTCTTACCTCACGTCTTGAATCTCGGGACGAGATTCTTGTTTAGTGGGGGCGAGTTGTCACAGCCCTAGAATTGTTTGCAATTAGTGGCACAAGCATCCATGCATCTTGTCTAAATTACTTCTTTAATTTGAAATGGGGGATAATAAACCCTAGCAGCAAATGAAATTCAACCAGGCTCAAACTTAAATCTTTTCAATGATCCCAAAATGCCCTTTAGAAATGTTCATCATTTTTGAATTGGTCCAGCACCTCTGACAAAAATGATGCACATATTTCTAGGCCATCCTGGATTTTTGAATTAAATCATATGCTATTTGCAATTGGGCATTTAAATGCTATATAATATTTTAAATGCTCAATTAATTTTGAACTTAAGTGAGGGCTGTTGGAAATATTCCAACCAGAGCCCACAATTATTTCCAGGATTTTTGGAAACGTTCTGGTATTTTTAATAAAGCCCTGAAGTTACAGAAATAATAGAAAACAGAAAATAGAGGAGAGAGACAGAAACTACCTGACTTACCTGTCACGGCCGAGCTGGCCAGCCCACCTGCGCGGCCCAGCCTGCCTGGCCCCTCCCCTGTCGTCTTCCTCCTTGCCAGGAGGACGGGCGCGTGCCCGGCACGCGCAAACCGCCGTGCGCCACCTCCTGCTTGACGCCGAGGGCCTGGACGCCTCTGGCGTTGCCACGAAGACCCCCTGGACCCCTCGACCGCTCCTCTCTCTCCCTGCCTCGCCTCTCTCGCTCTCTCTCCCGAAGCAGAGCGAAGCCGTCGCCGCTGTTCATCGCCACCGTGACCACCGTGCTTCCCTCGCCTCACTAACCTGTCCACGAACCTCGCCACCCTCGCCTACGCCTCTCCGTCGACACACGTGACGCGGGAAGCCCTGGAGATCCGCCATCGCCGTCGTCTTCACCTCTGGCCGCCGGAGATCGCCTTCGCTGCCCCGTTGACCTCAGCGCGTCCCCGAGCCCGCTGAGCATCTCGTCGCACCCTCCGTGAGCTCCTACTCCTGCTCCCCCTCTCCGTTTTTCCCCTCGTGCACCATAGCGACTGCACCATGCTCACCCGCACGCGCCACCGCCCGCGCTCGTCGCCGGCGATGCTCCGGTGACCATTTGGTCCCGGGCATGCGCCCAACGCGCTCCCCGCATCGCGTAGAGCCCCTGTAGCATGTCGCTGTGCTCATTTGCGCATCGCAGCCCCATCCCCACCTGCACCCGAGCTTCGGCCGCCGCCGAGCTCGTCGCCGGCGCCACTCCGGCCACTCCCCGGCCGCGCCACCACCACGGTTGGATGCGGACGAGCGTCCGCGTCCCGTAGCTGTGCTCCGCGCGCCAAACGGCGCCTTGTAGGTGAATCCCGCGCCGCTCCGCCGTGTCTGCTACCGCCGGCAGCTAAACACCGGCAAGTTGACCGTTGACCGTTGACTGGGTGGGTCCAGTTTGACCCCCCTGGGTCACTGATGTGTGGGCCCCAGGCCACTAACTAAACTAGGATTAGTATTAGTTTAACGCTAACTAAATTTAGTTAGTTAACTAACTACTGACCAGTGGGCCCCACTGGTCAGGTTTGACCCTGGGCGACCCAATTGACCCGCTGACATCATAGTGACGTCATGCTGATGCAGTTAATTATTTTCTGGATTTATTCTTATTCAGGAAAATTCAAAAAATAATGCTAACTTCAAAAATTCATAGAAATTAATCTGTAACTCCAAATCAAACAAATTATATATGAAAAATGATCAGAAAACTTCAATCTATCCATCTGTACCATTTTCATGCATGTTAGAACAACTTATAGCTACTGTTTAGGACAAATCAAATGAATGGCATTTAAATAACCATATGTGGAGTTTGAATTTGAACCTTGGGTTCAAACCAACTACACTTAATTGTGTTGCTAGTTGCATTAGCCCAACACACTCATTTTACCATGTCATGATCATGCATCATATTGTGCATTGCATTGATTGTGTTTCTTCTTTGTTTGTCGGTGGTTGTTCCCTCTCGATAGACGTGTTCCGACGACGTGTTCGATGACACCGATGAAGAGCTATATTATCTTCAGAAGTGCCAGGAAAGCAAAAACCCCTTGTTCATTCCGATACAATCCCACTCTCTCGCTCCTGCTCTCTTTTACTGCATTAGGACAACAACGATTCAACTGTTACATGCTGCGGTAGTTGAACCCCTTTCCTCTGCATGACCTGTCATTGCCACAGTAAAATAGATGAAACCCACTAGCATGAGTAGGAGTTGTTTGAGCCCTGATGTGCCTACTCATTCATGCTTGTTTGTCATGTCTTCTACTGCTTAGAGTTGAGTCAGGTCTGATTCATCGGGGATGAATTGGAATGGCGATGAACATGTCGTACTATGTGTGAGCGAAGTGTGTGAACATGATTTGGTAAAGGTAGCGGTGAGAGGCCATGTAGGATTACATGGTGGGTTGTCTCATTGAAATTGTCCTCAGGAACTAAGTTCTGTGTTTGTGATCCATGAACAGCTACTACCACTCATTGGGATCCTTAATTGACCCTCTTGACTTATTAACTGCCCTAGTCCTCTGTCCATGACTTGCAACTAGTTTCTGGTGTTTATAGGATATGTGTTGGTGGCCGTGCATAGCGCTGACCCTAGGGGTGGGTTATGATGCAGTAGATACACCATGGCATGGTGTACCGGGCGCCCGTTTGGTGTCTCGGGAAACCTGCACACATCGTTTGGGGCTGTAAGCGAAACTCCGGCCGGATCTCCTCGCGGATGGAACCCGAATAGGCGATAAACCTGGACTAGAGACTTGTGTGGTTAGTCAGGTCGTGGCCGACACCCTCGCTCGGCTTTCGCTTGATGGTTGCCGAGATACATGACGTGTATATGGTGATAAGTGGTGAGAGCGTGTGTGAAGAATTACACCCTTGCAGGGTTATCATTATCTATTCGAATAGCCGGATTCCTCAGATATGGAAACTTGGACCCCTTGCATAGTTCATAGACAAGTGTAAGTGGATACTCTAAAATGCGCAAGATAAGCGTGAGTGCTATGGATGGCGTTCTCGTAGGGAGACGGGAGTGGATCCATAGTGGTGTATTGATATGGTGAATATGTGGACTCGTGTGCGCCACCTCAAAAGAGTTGCTTGCAGTCGTAGTTCAGGTCAGCCACTGAGTCAAAGCTGGCTTGTTGCAGTTAAACTCCACCACCCCCTTTATTGATACTGATGCATATGTAGATAGTTCTGATGTAAGTTTTTCTGGGTACATTTGTACTCACGTTTGCCTATGTTATGTTTTGCAGAGAGACATCCGTCTCGCTAGTAGTTCCGTGTGGACTTCGACGTTTAGCTTGATACCTCAGCTACGATATTGTGCCCTCGGCAGATCTGGTAGATAGTCAGGCTTCTTAGCCTTTTTCGTTTGTAGGTGTCTGTACTCAGACATGTTAAGCTTCTGCATGTGCTTTGATTTGTATGCTATGATTGTTGGGTCATGAGACCCATGTTTGTAATATCTCGCTCCTCGGAGCCTAATGAATAAATACTTGAGTCGTAGAGTTATGCCGTGATGCCATGTTGTATTTACACATATCGAGCATATTGTGTGTATGATTGAAATGCTTGGTATGTGTGGGATCCGACAATCTAGTTGTTTATCCTTGGCAGCCTCTCTTATGGGGAAATGTAGTCTAGTGCTCCTTGAGCCATAGTAGTCCGCTATAGCCCGGTTCACCGGAGTCCTACTAGCCCAACACTACTTCTCAGGACACTTGACTGGCCGACATGTGTTTCACTTCGTTCCTATGTCTATCCCTTTGGGGAAATGTCATGCGGTGACATCCGGAGTCCTGCCTAGCCTGCTACAGCTCGGGTTCCCCGGAGTCCTTTTAGCCCAGTGCTACAGCCCGGATTCACACGCTGTTGACCGACATGCTTGATGTGATTCATGTATGCCTGTCCCCATAGGTCTGTGCCGCTTTGGGTTCACGACTAGCCATGTCGGCCCGGGTTCTTTGTCATATGGATGCTAGCGACACTATCATATACGTGAGCCAAAAGGCGAAAACGGTCCCGGGCCTTGGTAAGGCGACACCCGTGGGGATACCGTGCGTGAGGCCGCAAAGTGATATGAGGTGTTACAGGCTAGATCGATGTGACATGGAATCGGGGTCCTGACACTTTTGCATCGAAACGTTGGGTTAACCCTGTAGCACAACCATCCTTGAGTGGAGAACCGATCCGTATACCTAAATCATGGTAGCTTTTACGCAATCCTTTTATGTTTTGAGCGGTGTGCTAGTGCGTTTTTCCTTGTATGCACACATTGCCACATGTATGAATTGGCAAGTCCTTCTGGTTTGAACATAAGTCATAGCATGGATCCAATCTGCAGTGAGCTCCGTCGTCTTAGGAACATGCTTCAAAAAATTGATCTGGCTTCAAATCGCCGGATCTCAAGTGCATCTGGCGACGCGCGATGCCACCTTAACTTCTCTCCAATTCTTCTTCATCTGATTAACCGCGAGCTTTCTCGATCCCAAAGAGTGCGCCCTCCAAGAACTCAACACCACCGTGCGTCCGCCCCACGGTGGGCACCAACTGTCGTGGAATTGTCACGGCAGATGTCCTAGTGCGAGGACTTATTCGTGAGGCCAACGCATCTATGTGGTAGCTTGAGAGGGGTTGAGTGGAATCGAGAGATGCAACACAAGACAAGGGTTTAGACAGCTTCAGGCCCCGGGAAACATCATCCGGTAACAACCCTACGTGCTATTTGAGGCTATATCTCATTATGATCATGAGGAAGTCACCGTAAACCGGCTCTCCCAGTGAAACCTAACCTTTAAGATTGTTTCTCCTTACTTGTCCGTCTTTGGGGAGCCCTGCCCCTCCTTATATATGTTGAAGGGGCGGGTTACATGTAGAGTCCAACTCGGACTTAAGACTTAACTATTATGACTTCTCTTCTTGGGCTTCTTAATATCTTGGGCTGCATAACGTCTCGGGCTTCATAACGTCTCAGGCTTTATAACTCCTGGCAACCCAGTTACCACTGCCTGCTGGGAGTTAACTGGTGCCAGTTTAAGATGGTCTGCCGGTTAAGAATGTCTGCTGAGTTATCATCTGACTTAACTCCTGTCTTAACTGTCAGGCGATTTAACAACCGACCGGTTTACCGTCTGGGTTAACTGCCTGTTTTACCTGTCTGTCTTAACTGTCAGCCGGTTTAACAACCCGCCGGTTTATCGTCTGACTTAACACTATCCGGTTTACCACCTGTCTTAACACCTGCTAGTTTACCACCTGCCTTAACACCTGCCGGTTTACCAAGTCCCAGCCGGGTTATAACTCCACCCAGATCATACCGCGGGGTATATCCCTGACAAGACCCGCTATAGATAATTACCAGTAGCGCTGTCTGCAATGCATGCTACAGCTAACCATGTATAGTAGTAGCACGTGTCAACACACACTACTGCTACAAGTTAGCTATGTCGCCGTATCAGTAGCGCGGGCACCCACGCTACTGATACACCCAAAACCCGTGCTACTACTAGGCTTTTCCCTAGTAGTGGATGATAATCATTATTAGAGCATTGTCCCAGTGAGGAAAGGATGATGGAGACTATGATTCCCCCACATGTCGGGATGAGACTCTAGACGAAAAAAAAGAGGCCAAAAGAAAAGAACAGAAAAGAAAGAAGACCCAAATAAAAAAATAAGAGAAAAATAGAGAAGGGACAATGTTACTATCCTTTTTCCACACTTGTGCTTAAAAGTAGCACCATGATCTTCATGATAGAGAGTCTCCTATGTTGTCACTTCCATAAACTAGTGGGAGTTTTACATTATAGAACTTGGCTTGTATATTCCAATGATGGGCTTCCTCAAATTGCCCTAGGTCTTCGTGAGCAAGCAAGTTGGATGCACACCCACTTAGTTTCTTTTGTTGAGCTTTCATACACTTATAGCTCTAGTGCATCCGTTGCATGGCAATCCATACTCACTCACATTGATATATATTTATGGGCATCTCCATAGCCCGTTGATACGCCTAGTTGATGTGAGACTATCTTCTCCTTTTTGTCTTCTCCACCACCACCATTCTATTCCACCTATAGTGCTATGTCCATGGCTCACGCTCATATATTGTGTGAAAGTTGAAAAAGTTCGAGAACATCAAAAGTATGAAACAATTGTTTGGCTTGTCATCAGGGTTGTGCATGATTTAATATTTTGTGTGATGAAGATAGATCATAGCCAGGCTATATGATTTTGTAGGGATAACTTTCTTTGGCCATGTTATTTTGAGAAGACATGATTGGTTAGTTAGTATGCTTGAAGTATTATTGTTTTTATGTTAATATTAAACTTTTAATCTTGAATCTTTCAGATCTGAACATTCGTGCCACAATAAAGAAAATTACATTGAAAAATATGTTAGGAAGCATTCACATCAAAAATTCTTTTTTATCATTTACCTACTCAAGAAAGAGCAAGCATTAAGCTTGGGGATGCTTGATACGGCTCCAACGTATCTATAATTTTTTATTGTTCCATGCTATTATATATTCTATTTTGGATGTTTAATGGGCTTATTTATACACTTTTATATTATTTTTGGGACTAACCTATTAACCGGAGGCCCAACCCAAATTGCTGTTTTTTTTGCCTATTTCAGTGTTTCACAGAAAAAGAATATCAAATGGAGTCCAAACGGAATGAAACCTTCGGGAGCATGATTTTTGGAACAAACATGATCCAGAGGACTTGGAGTGGACGTCAGGCAATCAACGAGGAGGCCACAAGGCAGGGGGCGCGCCTACCCCCTGGGTGTGCCCTCCACCCTCGTGGGACCCTCGTGGCTCCAACGACCTACTTCTTCCTCCTATATATACCTATGTACCCTGAAAACATCAGAGGGCACCATGAAAACATAATTCCACTGCCGGAACCTTCTGTACCCGTGAGATCCCACCTTGGGGACTTTTCTGGCGCTCCGCCGGAGGGAGCATTGATCACGGAGGGCTTCTACATCAACACCATAGCCTCTCTGATGATGTGTGAGTAGTTTACCCCAGACCATCGGGTCCATAGTTATTAGCTAGATGGCTTATTCTCTCTCTTTGGATCTCAATACAAAGTTCTCCTCGATTTTCTTGGAGATCTATTCGATGTAATCTTCTTTTGCGGTGTGTTTGTCGAGATCCGATGAATTGTGGGTTTATGATCAAGATTATCTATGAACAATATTTGAATCTTCTCTGAATTCTTTTATGTATGATTGGTTATCTTTGCAAGTCTCTTTGAATTATCAGTTTGTTTTGGCCTACTAGATTGATCTTTCTTGAAATGGGAGAAGTGCTTAGCTTTGGGTTCAATCTTCTGGTGCTCGATCCCAGTGACAGTAGGGGAAACGACATGTATTGTATTGTTGCCATTGAGGATAAAAAGATGGGGTTTATATCATATTGCATGAGTTTATCCCTCTACATCATGTCATCTTGCTTAAAGCATTACTCCGTTCTGATGAACTTAATACTCTAGATGCATGCTGGATAGCGGACGATGTGTGGAGTAATAGTAGTAGATGCAGGCAGGAGTCGGTCTACTTTTCACGGATGTGATGCCTATATACATGATCATACCTAGATATTCTCATAACTATGCTCAATTCTATCAATTGCTCGACTGTAATTTGTTCACCCGCGTAATACTTATGCTATCTTAAGAGAAGCCACCAGTGAAACCTATGGCCCCCGGGTCTATTTTCCATGGTACAAGTTTCCCATCTATTTTATTTTGCAATCTTTACTTTCAATTTATATCATAAAAATACCAAAAATATTTATCTTATTATTATTATCTCTATCACATCTCTCTCTTGCAAGTGGTCGTGAAGGGATTGACAACCCCTTTATCGCGTTGGTCGCGAGGTTCTTATTTGTTTGTGTAGGTACGAGGTGACTCGTGCGTGATCTCCTACTGGATTGATACCTTGGTTCTCAAAAACTGAGGGAAATACTTACACTGCTTTGCTGCATCACCCTTTCGTCTTCAAGGGAAAACCAAGGCATGCTCAAGAGGTAGCACATACCTAGTTCAATCTCGTTATCGGCAAGTCTCTTTACTCGTTCCGTAATGCATCATCCTATAACTAACTCATTAGTCACATTGCTTGCAAGGCTTATAGTGATGTGCATTACCGAGAGGGCCTAAAGGTACCTCTCCGATACTCGGAGGGACAAATCCTATTCTCGATCTATGCCAACTCAACAAACACCATCGAAGACACCTGTAGAGCATCTTTATAATAACCCAGTCACGTTGTGATGATTGATAGCACACAAGGTGTTCCTACGGTATTCGGGAGTTGCATAATCTCATAGTCAGAGGAACATGTATACAATACAAAAAAAAGACACATCCATGACATTTTGGGGCAAATGAATTTTTTTTCTATCATACATATGACACTTCTATGACGATAATTGCGACAAAACCCTGTATCATCATTGATGTGGTGGGCTCCTACTTCCATGACAAAAAATCATGACAGATAATGGGCTTTTCGTCTTGGGCGGGCCGGAGACGCAACTGCATGACATTCTTTGGGCCGTCCATGACGGAAAAAACCGTGGTAGAAGCGAGGGGGGGGGGAATTTCGGGGAGTTCCCGGTTACGGTGGGAGGTCGGCAGCCAAGTGATGCGCGTTTCTCTCGTACACGTACGCGCATGTGTGCGAGGCGTTGGGCTCTAACTGAACCCAAGCGATTGCATTGCAGGCTACGCGTTATTGAACCTGAGCAATCGATCGATGGCTGTTAACTGAACCCGATCGAGCGATTCTTTCGCTACTGCTGCTAACTGAAGCCGATCGATTGGATCAACAGTGAGCATTGCGGGGGGGGAGGTTGGATGAACGGTGAGCGGTGGCGTTGCCTGTGGATGAAAAGGACCCCATGGTGTGGTGGAGGGTTGGATGAACAGTAGACGGTGGAGGGGTGGTTGAACCGGACCCCGTGGTGTGGAGGGCTGGATGAACATTAGACGGTGGCGGGGTGGTTGAACAGTAGCCGGTGGAGTAGCGCATGGTGGAGGCTGGATGAACAGGAGCCCATGGAGGCTGGAGGAGGTCCACGGTAGCCCGTGGAGGCTAGAGGAGGTCGACGGTGGAGATGAACAGTATCCCGTGGAGTCCCGTTTTGCAGTACGCCACACCCCTCCCGATGAACAGGACCCCCGTTTCGACCGTAGGAGGTCCGTTTCGTCCGTTTTGTGGTACGCCACACCCCTCCCAATCAACAGGACCCCCGTTTCGACCGTAGGAGATCCGTTTCCTCTGTTTTGCGGTACGCCACACCCCTACCGATCAACAAGACCCCCGTTTCGACCGTAGGAGGTCCGTTTCCTCCGTTCTGCGGTACGCCAGGCCTCGTTTCCATCGCCTGTTCCGTCCAAGCCATCCCAATGAACACGACAACGCATTCCGTTGTGACCCAGCCGGTTGGCTCCCACGCATTCCGTTGCCTCCCGATGAACACGACGCATTCCGTTGCCTCCCCATGAACACGACGCATTCCGTTGCCTCCCCATGAACACGACGCATTCCATTTCCTCCCCATGAACACGACGACGACGCTGTTTCTCCGTTCCGACCCAGCCATGTACACGAGCCCTAGGCGTACGTATGCGCGAGTAGGCGTTCGAGACCCCCCCCCCCGTATGTACACATACGTGGCTGTATTTTATTTCTTGCACCTTGGCCGCTGTACGTACGTGTACATGCTACGTGTGCGCCTCTACTATGACACGTGCGCGCCTCTACTACGACACGTGCGCGCCTCTACATCGACTAGTATGTACGTACATGTTCGCGACCAGAATTGCAACGCTACGTACGGTTCGACTAGGTGGGTCCCGACTGTCAGGCACTTCCTTGCGTGCAAAGATGTAGCTGGTGGGTCCCAGCAGTCAGGGGGGCGAATCGTTTTTTTGCCTGGATGCACTTCCTTTCGTGCGAAGGTGTAGCTGGTGGGTCCCAACAGTGAGGGGGAAACGTTTTTTTCGTGAAATACGGTGGCCCGTCCGGTGGGTCCCCGCTGTCAGGTGGAGGAATAGTTATTTTGCATGTAATAAGGAGGCACTTCCTTGCTGCGGCCGTGGACCCAGCTGTCAGCCTCTCCACGTACAGTCCATGTCTGATGGAAGCCGTTCCTTGACCACGTTGACCACGCCATGCCGAGAGCACCAGGGCGGTGGACGACGGCGAGGCCTAGGAAGGGGCGACGCGGAGCCGGGGAAGACACGGCAGTGGATGCCCACGCGTAGAGGAGTACGACGGTTCACTGGTTCGCTGTGGTGTGATGCTGCCGTCGCCGCAGAATAACAGGGGGTGTTGGTGAGTAGATGGATGGCCTGGCCAGCGGTGGGAGTAGTAGGGGGCGGTGACGCCTCCGCCGCATTGCAGCCGTCCACGGGAGGCAGGAGCACGAGGCACGACCAGCGCTGGTTTGGGCGGCTGGAGCAAGAAGACCAGAGGTTGAAGAAGCACTATGGCCGTTGGATGGACATCGTACGGTCATTGCAGCTAGAATCGTGCATATTGACTAAGTTGACAAAGCCCTCTGTCCCCGTCAACTTAGTAGGCCCACAAGTCAGCCTGCCACTATATTAGGTCCCAGCTAACAGGGGGTGTATTCATTTTTTTGTGCGTAATAAGGAGGCACTTCCTTGTGTGCGAAGATATAGCTGGTGGGTCCGAGCTGTCAGCGGCGGTAGCATTTTTTCGCGAAATCAGAGGCCCTTTTGGTGGGTCCCTGATGTCAGGTGGAGGAATCATTATTTTGCGCGTAATAAGGAGGCATTTCCTTGCGTGCAGCCGTGGACCCAGCTGTCGGCCTCTCCACGTACAGTCCACTTCAGATGCATGTCGGTCGTTGACCACATTGACCAGGCCGCGTCGAGAGCACCAGGGCGGTGGATGACAGTGAGGCCTAGGAAGGGAACGACACGGAGGCAGGGAAGACTCGGCAGTTGTTTCCCACGCGGAGGGGAGTACGACTGTATGAGGGTTTACTGGTTCGTCTGCCGTCGCCGGAGAATAACAGCAGGTGTCGGTGAGTAGAGGGATGGCTAAGCCAGCGATGGGAGTACGATGGGGCGGTGAGGCCTGCGCGGCAACTGAGCCGGCCGTGGGGAGGAGGGAGCAGGCAGTCCCGCCGGCACTTGTTTGAGCGGCTGGAGCAAGAAGAGCAGAGATTGAAGAAGCACGACGGCCGTTGGATGGCCATCCAATAGTCACTGCTTGTGCGTCAACCTTTTTTTAGGAAAGCCTCAAATCTGTGGAAAACAGCATACAGCCCATCTGCCATTATTTCTAATAATTTACAGCCCATTTGCTAATTATTAAGGTTTTTTTGGAGCCCATATTCTTTTTGTTAGCATTACAGCCCATATTGTGGCCACGGTTAAAAAATTATACGAAATTTTGCATCTTTCGGTGCAGTCCGAACTGTTTTTAATCCCGAAATTTCGACTCACATTCAAACTGATTTTAAAAATAAATGTATATCAATATAAAATCCAACAAATTTTCCACGCATAAAAATTAATGTAATTTAAAATCTAGAAATTAAAAAAAATATTTGAAACTAATTGCCGGTTTGATGTGTATTAAAAATGTACAACCCATTTCTCATTACTGATGGGCCATTTTCTTGGCCAGGAAAATGAAAGCTCTCCTCGTCTTGAAAGATTTGTAGCCCAACAGGCCTGACAAAGCGACTTACCTGGCAAATCACAAAAAAACTGGGTTGTGGCCGTGGACCCAGCTGTCAGGCTCTCCACGTACAGTACTCTTCCGATGGAATGTCATTGACCACGTTGACCACGCCACGCCGAGAGCAACAAGGCGGTGGACGATGGCGAGGCCTAGGAAGGGAACGACGCGGAGCCGGGGAAGACACGGTAGTGGATGCCCACGCGGAGAGGAGTACGAGGGTTCACTGGTTCGGTTGCGGTGTGAGGCTGCCGTCACCGCAGGGCCTGGCTAGCGGTGGGTGTAGTAGGGGGCGATGAGGCCTCAACGGCAGGACAACCGGCCACTGGAGGCAGGAGCAGGCGGTCTCCCCGGCGCTGGTTTGGGCGGCTGGTGCAAGAAGAGCAGCGATTGAAGAAGAAGCATGACCGTTCGATTCAAATCCAACGGTTACTGCTGCTAGAATCATTTGTTGACTAAGTTGACAAGCCCTGCGTACGCGTCAACTTAGTAGGCTCACAGGTCAGCGTCCCAACCGGTGTGCTCCATATGTCAGTGTGAGGAATCATTTTTTTCACGTAATAAGGAGGCAGTTGATTGCGTGCGGCCAGGCCAGCGGAGGGAGTAGGGTGGGCCGGGGAAGCCTGCGCGGCATCACAGCGGGCCACAAGAGGAGGGAGCAGGCAGTCCCGCCGGCGCTAGTTTAGGTGGCTGGAGCAGGAAGATCAGAGATTGAAGAAGCACATCGGCCGTTGGATGGACATCCAACAGTCACTACTGCTAAAATCGTGTGTTCACTTACAAAGCCTTGCATAAACAAGTCAGCCTCGAAATCTGTGGCGTGTACAGCCCATTTGCTATTATTGTTATAATTTTTACTCATTTTCTAATTCATATGGAATTTATCGCAGCCCATTTTCCATTTTTAGAATTCCTGGCCATTTTCTGGTCAGTACCATGGTCAAAAAACTAACTAAATATGTGGGAAATTTTGAAAATTCGCAAATTTTTGCTGGGGAACAAAATATTCTTAATCCAAAAATTAATAGCCATACTAAAACAAATTTAAAAATAAATTAGTACTATGTCATGTTAAATCCAATGAAATACGTATAAGATATCAGTGAAGAACAAAAACAAAAAAAGAAACTTATATCCCATTTGCTATAATTTTTTTGGAATTTTCAACCCCTTTTGATATTACTTTTAACAGACATTGACCATACTCTTAAGCCAGGCCGGAATGCATCCCTCCTCGTCTTGAAAGATTTGCAGCCCAGTAATTCAGAGAAAACAAATAGGCCTAGCTTGGGTATTCTTCAAAAAGAAATACTGGGCTACCTATTTCCCCAAAGAACTGGTGCATGAGCATTTAGCTTTATTTATTTATTTATTCTTTTATTTACTTATTTATGTTTAGGGGACCATGAGCATGTACCTGGGCCGGATTCATGTGAGAGCCTCCCTTCTAGTTAATTATGGGCTTCTCTATTGGGCCTTCATCAGTGGGCTGCATGTTATCAACAAGTGGAAAATGTGTTCCGTACGAAAAATAGTATGCGCTACGTACAGTACGTGGCACTAAAGGATCGAACCGTGCAACGACTTCCAAAAGATTGTGTTTGTCATTCTAACAACACATTTATTCAACCAACAAATGAAATATACTACTGATTGTACATTGAAAACAACAACAACAGCAACCAGGGCTGGGGGTGCAACAGAGGCAGTAAGTAGGCCAGAAGAGTGAAGACGCAGCTCTCTCTTCCAAACCAAACATCAGCCATCATTACAAAAGGGCTACCAAAAAAGAACAAGTGTATGCATCAAACTAAATAAAGATCCTACTACACCAAGTGTATGCATCTAACTAACTGGCTTAGTTAGACGTTACTATTTATTAAGCTGTGGAGATTGGCTGACGGCTTGAACCAGATGGGTGCCTGACGGGGGAAACTCCAGCCAGCAGGTCGAAGTCTGATACTTGCGACCCTCTCTCCTACTTTGGGCTGCAGATCGTGGCGGCACATATCAGGGTATGGTGCATGTAGAGACGCATGGTACACTATGTACACACAGTTTTGTCTGATGAACGAAACCGCGCTGCCATCATGATCCTTGCCGTCGGTTATCTCCTGGTTAATCGGATAATTCAGCCCGACAAACAAAGAGCGTGTACCAAGGCTACTTACCAACCTGTCAAATAGGCGAGACCATAGTTGAAGAATGCAATTAGCCTGAAGTCTTTATAATTCGCAGATCTTTTGGGCACTTGGCAGATTACAACCTTGAGAAAATCAAACTTGGTATCATGTTGGCTACTGTAAGATTCCGAGTATTCAGGGCCGCGGTGCCAAAGCAGTGAAGTGTTAATCGAAGGAAGGGGGATCAATCGCCGAGTGTACACCTCCACGAGCATCCAGCTGCCGCGACCTTCGACGAGCACCATCCAAGACATGTTCATGCCGACCCAGTACATACCGTTAATGTAGTTGAGGCTGACCGGGATCGGATCACAGTCAAGGGGGTTGATGCTCGCCACCCTATGATCGTTATGCTGTGTGACACGCCATTTCTGAAGATCAGGCGGCATCAGATAGCGATGAACGTGAACGTGAGGGGGAGGAGATAGCGATGTCGTGGGAGGCGCAGTATTTATAGCGAGCAATGGCACACCTACATAAGATATGGACTGAGCTGCACTGACTTAACTGCAGGTCCAGTTGCATCACTGACATGTGGGCCAGACCCCTGTTGGGCCCATATGTCAGTGACCCAATGCACCTGGAGTTAAGTAACAGCTATGTGGGCATATTTGTTGGAGTAAATTACGGGGGAGCGAAGGGGTGGAAATATTGCTGGTCACAACGGATTGGACGAGCGTGGGGGGAGGAGAGTCATGCATGCAGATTTTTTCACATGGCGTGGAGTGGTGGGACCGCCGGAGGGAGAAGGAGAGTTTGGCAGGCATATTGTTTCCACACATGGAGAGGAAAAGATTTGGAGACGAACGGGCTTCCTGCAGGTATGGGGAACGGTGCATAATAAGTCCTCTTGCATGCCGGGCTAGGTATAGTTTCAAGTCTTTAAAACATACACGCCCCACACATGTTCATATTTCAAGGTGTACTAAATTATTGCATGCGATGATTAAGGCTGGCCATAATGGTGGTATCTTAGCTGGTATCATGCACATGGGAATAGCAAACATGCTAATGTGGCAAAGAATTAAAGAAGAGAGGGGGGTTAGAGTAACTAGTGTTCATGCATGCATTGGTAAACACATTTTTTTGTGAAGAACGACAACACTAGTTGAGTACTATTGCAGACTTCAAGAACTATTCCACCGCCTCTACTATCTTGCTAAGAGTAGGTGAAATTTTTGAATCGAGCCCTTTAAACTAGAAGGGAGGTAGTAGTACTCTAATAGCTAACCTTGTTGTGATGACAAGATAGGACATGGCACGCACCTGGACGGAGGAACTAGTCTGCATTGTGCATTTAAGTTTTGTCTGAAGTCAATGTACCTCTACTTTCACCAGACTTATAGAAAAATGTGTCAACATTCACAATGTCAAATCAATATTTTTACACTCATTATAAAACATAGTTCTTATACTCATTATAATCAGTATTGTAGATATTGATATTTTTAGTATAAATTTGGTCGTGGGATTTCATTGATGCCTGTCAAAGCGTGGAGGAAGCGGAGCTTAGGGCTTGCATTGCCGGTCTCTACATAGGTATTTCTCTTCATAATCCTGTAATTTTAGAGACTGATTGCGCTTTTGTGGTAGCGTCTCTTGCATTGGGGGACTATGACAGGTCTGCTATGCGTGACCTGAAGATGAAAGCATTGAGCATCTCAAAGTTGATCAACAATCTTCAATTGTCAAAGGTTAGCCGTTCGTCCAATAAGGTGGCACACTTAATCGCTAAGTATAGCTTTGACAATAGATTAGATGGTATTCTTGTAAATAACGTACCGCCCTGTGTGGTGAATATTGTATCGAATGAGTGTACTGGTGTGGCTAGTTAATTAATATAAGGTGGTGTTGAAAAAAAGTATAAATTTGGTCAAAAACTTTGCAAGCGGTTGACGGGAGTAAAAAGGACCAGAGGGAGTATCATGCATGTGGAGTAGGCAAAAAAAATTGCTTGTCTAAAAAAAGGCAAAAAAATCGCTCATTTATAGCCGGTCGAAGTCTCAAAGGGCGCGACCACGCGAGGGAGGCGAAGGTCGTGGGAGGCGCAACGTTTGACGGAATTAAGTGAAGTTACATCCACGCGCCGGCATGGCGTGCGAACAGGCAGAAGCTATACCGTTAGGCCTATGATATGGGTGTAGTAGACATGACATCTAGTGGGTCCTGCATAGTTCTCGAGAACTCTTTGGGGGCTTGCAGCCGTTTATCCACCGGGCAAGCCAGCAATCCCACGCCGTTCGCACGCCCTACTCGTCCCCGTCTTCTACCTTACAATAGTTCGCTCCCAGTCGTCCCGTCCTTTCACATTAGTTCGCTCCCAGTTTTTTTTGCGGGGTACAATAGTTCAACTTCTCCTAACCCTCCTCCAAAATCCATGGCCTCCCAAATCTCCATGGTCGCCGCTGAGTACCAGATTAGAGCCATCAACGGCGACCAATTCATCGTCATCTACACACGTGGATCCGAGACGGTGAAAGCATGGCTTGCTCGCTTCCTATGCATGTTCAACAGTTCAACGGATGAGTGGGTCGCTGGGCTAGATGTTGAGTACACCATAGTCCTGGGACGAGAGAAGGATGTAAAGGACGAAGAGAGGAAGAAGCCCGCCGTGATCCAGGTTTGCGTACATAACGTTTGCTTGGTCTACCACATATGCCGTGCCGACGTTGAGTGCCAGGATTTTAAGAACTTCCTCAAGGAGAAAAGAGTGAAATTCGTTACTGTAGGCTTTAAGAACGACATGGATGTCCTGCATCGGATAGGTCTCGTTGTAGGCCAGCCCTTCGATCTCTAGAAGGCAAGCCTGGTGTCCTCCTCTCAACCTTCAATGCTGACCATGGCAGAAGCCATGATTGATCCTTCGTACGCTAAACTGAAGAAACCTCATCACGAGTTTCATCATGCATGGGAGTCGAAGACATTAGATGAAGATCACATCCTGTACGCAGAAACAGATGCTATCTTTGTTTAAATATCTACAAGGGTTGGATAAAGAAGCAGAGCCCAGTGTCCGGTTCAAGCAAAGAAGCATCGACGAAGAGGAAGAGGAAGAGGGATGAGGACGAAGTCGAGGACGTGGACTCAGACTCCATGTAGGTGGCAGTGCCGTCGCTCATGCTGGTTCTACTGCAGTGTCAAGCGGCCTAGTTGCTTAGTTTATTTTCTAGGGTGTGTTGTGCTGAGGCCCCAGCAGAACTATGTTTATATTCTTTCTCGTTATTTGAACTCTTTAGTACGTACAGTAGTACTAGTACTATGTCTTACTACTGTTCTTCTTGCAGTTGGTACTACTGCTCATATCTTCGTGTTCCTACTGTACTTAATACGTTCGTACTAGTAGTATAATTTGGGTCAGTCGATTTGTGAAAGAAGTTCGACGGAGCGAAGGAAGAAGACGGCAGAAGAGGTGGAAGAAGCCCTTCTAGCCATCCATGTTGCATCAAATGGCTCACATGAGTCGACTGACCCAAATTGCTCCTTCAGATTGAAGGATCCACGTGGCATTCAAGGTCTCGAAGGTAGATTCCACGTCCGCACATGGTTTGCGGGCTCAACACGCGCGACCAGATTCCGCCGCGACAGCCACCATGCGCGCCTCCTCCGCGCGGCCGGAGACGACAATGACACGGTAGTTCCTCCTCACCGGCGTGCTGGAGCATGCGCTCGTCCTCCTCTTCGTACGCTGTGTGCATAGACACGGCTCCACCAGCTGCTCGCGTGCTTGGTAGCGCGGCGGCATCGCGAGGAGGGACTGCAGACAACGTGAGCGGGCGAGCCTTCGGCTTCATGGCACAGGGATGGCGACCAACCGGCAGTGATGGGAGAGAAATTTTTGGCCGGAGTAGGCGGGCGCCAGCATGCGCAACAACGACGGCATATTCATGAGTGCGCGTGTGGGAGCTTACTTTCGTTTTATATATATAAGGTTGGTCAAACTTAAAAGAAAACCGTACTAGTACACGTAAACATTAGACTTAGGCAGCGCTTTTATTAGTTAGTACCACAGCCATGATACGGAATCCTGTGCAAGCGCGTGAACTGCGGCCGCGCGGTCGATCGAACGGTGCGTCACCGTGTCGCGCTCGAAGGACATCCACCGAACCTTTTTGTGTGTGTGAAAACAATCCTCGAATATTACTCAACTTTTTTTTCCTGTGAAATTTCTTGACGCTGCAATAGTCCCATATATTTGAATTTAGCTCCAGTTCGTGTTTATTTGGATTTGGACGTTTTAGGTGCGCCCTAGTTTTTTTAATACTGATTTTGTGTGTGTGACTGAGAGAGAATGTGTGTATGTGTCCATATGTGTGTTGTGGTGGAAGGGCAATGTGGAGACGGTGTGCGTGTGTTACAGACATAGAGAGGTGTGTATGTGCAAATGATCATGCATGAGTGAGACATAGACATATGCCGATACGTTGTGTATACATGAGAGAATGGTCTTCTAGTTTAGGGCCGGTTTGGTTCCAATAAGTCACCTAACTTATAAGTTAGGTGACTTAAAATCAGTGACTTATAAGTCACGCCTGTTTGGTTGTCATCTGACTTATAAGTCACCTGACCACACCTTCCCACCTTGTTTTTTAATGTAAAGGTGATGGGACCCATGTAAAAAAGGGTGACTTATAAGTTTTAAGTTGGGGTGGAGCAACTTATGACTTATAAGTTGGGGTGACTTATAAGTTGGGTCCGTTTGGCAAAATAAGTCACTTTTTGCACTTTTTGACTTATAAGTTGGTGACTTATTTGGAACCAAACAGGGCCTTACTTGTGTGTGTGAGAGAGAGAGAGAGGGAGAGAGAGACAGAGAGAGGAGCTTCCGTAACACAACAACCATCTCTCTCGATTTGTCCGTCCCTCGCACGGTCGCATGCAACACATGCATCAACGCGCACATTTTGACACCCTCACCCGGCCCCTGCCCACCTCAAGGCCCACACAATATCTTCGTGAATACCCATTTCTCTCCTTAGGTTTGTCTTCTCTCAATATTTGACACACACACACACACAGAGACACACGCAGCACAACACACACACACACACACACACACTCCCCCGAGCACACAATTCATCCCATCCAAGGTTATACGGCGACCACTCTCGCTTGTGCTTCTTTGCACCCCAACATGCACAACACCTCAATCTTGAAAGAGGGAATCGAGCAGATCGAAGACGGTGACCACACCGCGCTAGAAAATGCGGGGTCATTTGGAAGCAGGGTGATGTGACGACGGTTGGCTGACTCCTCCCCCCACCCTCTCTCTCTTGCACAAAATTACCAATCCCTCTCTCCCCCGCACAAAATTGTCAATCCCTCAACCCACAAGATCCTTCCCCTCTCGTCCATGTTTTTCTAGCTCTCTCATAAAACATGTTGTCTCTCCTCCTTCCACATATATAGAATCCAGATGCACACGCATCTCATGTATATTACATGTATCCATCTTTCTCACAGACCTAACTTCTTCCTCTCTCTTTCTCTCTCTATCTCTCTCTCTCTGTCTCGTTAGGTTTGTCTCCTACTCTCTCGTCCACATACATACAATCTTTCCCGCCCTATCTGCTCCATCTTCAAAAGCTCTCTCTGCACGTTTCATTCACACATTGGGATATGTCAAAATGTTGCTTCTATAATGGCTGATGTAGAGTTATGGTTGTTTTTGTTGCATCCTACAAAGTAATAACTATGAAATGCATTTAGATTCTCATTTGACTGGGATTATATGAGTTTGAGCATGTTGTGAAGTACTATAGACCTTGTATACATCTTGGGATTCGACAATGATTGTAAGTATTGAATTGTATAGACCATTACATTCGAAGTCAATAGCCTAATATATTTATTTCACAATTTCAACAAATGATTAGTTCACTACAAAATAAGAAAACAAATGTGTACTCCCTCCGTTTTTATTTAAGTCCGCGTATTAGCATTGGTCAAAGTCAAGTTTTGTAAACTCTCGGAAAGCTTAGAACAAAAAATATTAACATATACAATAACAAATAAATACCATTAGATTCATTATTGAATGTACTTTCACATCATACATATTTGTTATGGTAAATGTTTATATTTTTCTATAAACTTGGTCAAACTTTAGGAAGTTTGACTTCGGTCAAACCTAATATGCAGAGTGTACTACTACTACTCGCTAGTTGCTTAGCCGAATCACTCAACACGCCACACGGGGAGTCCAGTGTCACAAAATTTTGAGGTCGGTGTGTGATATGTCTCCAATGTATCTATAATTTTTGATTGTTCCATTCTATTATATTATCTGTTTTGGATGTTTATGGGCTTTATTATACACTTTTATATCATTTTTCGGGACTAACCTATTAACCCAGAGCCCAGTGCCAGTTTCTGTTTTTACCTTGTTTTAGGGTTTTGAAGAAAAGGAAAATCAAACAGAGTCCAATTGACCTGAAACTTCACAGAACTCATTTTTGGAAGGAAAGAAGACCAGAAGACTTGAAGTGCACGTAAGGGAAGCTTCGAGGAGGCCACGAGGTAGGGGGGCGCGCCCGCCCCCCTTGGGCGCGCCCTCCACCCTCGTGGGCCCCTCGTGGCCCCCCCTGACGTACTTCTTCCGATTATATATCTCCATATACCCTAAAAACATCAGAGAGCACAATAGATCAGGAGTTCCGCCGCCAGAAGCCTCCGTAGCCACCGAAAGCCAATCTAGACCCGTTCCGGCACCCTGCCGGAGGGGGAATCCCTCTCAGGTGGCCATCTTCATCATCCCGGTGCTCTCCATGACGAGGAGGGATTAGTTCCCCCTCGGGGCTGAGGGTATGTACCAGTAGCTATGTGTTTGATCTCTCTCTCTCGTGTTCTTGATTTGGCACGATCTTGATGTATCGCGAGCTTTGCTATTATAGTTGGATCTTATGTTTCTTCTCCCCCTCTACTCTCTTTTAATGGATTGAGTTTCCCCTTTGAAGTTATCTTATCGGATTGAGTCTTTAAAGATTTGAGAACACTTGATGTATGTCTTGCCGTGCATATCTGTGGTGACAATGGGATATCACGTGATTGACTTGATGTATGTTTTGGTGATCAACTTGCGGGTTCCGCCCATGAACCTATGCATAGGGGTTGGCACACGTTTTCGTCGTGATTCTCCGGTAGAAACTTTGGGGCACTCTTTGAGGTTCTATGTGTTGGTTGAATAGATGAATCTGAGATTGTGTGATGCATATCGTATAATCATACCCACGGATACTTGAGGTGACATTGGAGTATCTAGGTGACATTAGGGTTTAGGTTTATTTGTGTCTTAAGGTGTAATTCTAGTACGAACTCTAGGGATATTTGTGACACTTATAGAAATAGCCCAACAGATTGGTTGGAAAGAATAACTTTGAGGTGGTTTCGTACCCTACCATAATCTCTTTGTTCGTTCTCCGCTATTAGTGACTTTGGAGTGACTCTTTGTTGCATGTTGAGAGATATTTATGTGATCCAATTATGCTATTATTGTTGACTTGCACTAGTGAAAGTATGAACCCTAGGCCTTCTTTCAACACATTGCAATACCGTTTACACTCACTTTTATCATTAGTTACCTTGCTGTTTTTATATTTTCATATTACAAAAACCTATATCTACCATCCATATTGCACTTGTATCACCATCTCTTCGTCGAACTAGTGCACCTATACAATTTACCATTGTATTGGGTGTGTTGGGGACACAAGAGACTCTTTGTTATTTGGTTGCAGGGTTGCTTGAGAGAGACCATGTTCATCCTACGCCTCCTACGGATTGATAAACCTTAGGTCATCCACTTGAGGGAAATTTGCTACTGTCCTACAAACCTCTGCACTTGGAGGCCTAACAACATCTACAAGAAGAAGGTTGTGTAGTAGACATCAAGCTATTTTCTAGCGCCGTTGCCGGGGAGGTGAGTGCTTGAAGGTATATCTTTAGATCCTGCAATCGAGTCTTTTAGTTTCTTGTTTTATCACTAGTTTAGTTTATAAAATAAAACTATATAAAAAATGGAATTTAGTTTCCCTCATACGCTTCATCTTTTTAATATCTTTCGTGAGTATGATGGAAAGGAAAATTGTGCTCAAATGCTAGAAGAAGAATTACATAGAATGCTTGGCATAAATATGTGAATGATGAGAATGATTGCAATGTTGTTAGTATGAACTCCTTGAATACCCATGTTACTAATGATGATTGCACAAGTTGTGATGAAAATGTCTCCTATAAACATGTCAATTTTTGTGGAGTACATTGGGTTTGTAAGTACACACCAAATAGGGAAGATAAATATTGCAAGAGGCATAGGTACTTAGAAACTAAATTGTTGCAAGAAAGGCTAGATGAATGTGCTGAAAATTTAAATTATGTTGGCCATATTTGTGAGCTTTGCAATGAACATGATCATTTCAGTACCCAATGCAAATTGTTTCATGATCGTATCGTTTCCCAAAATTGTGATGACTTGATTTCCCTTGCACATCATAATGAACTTAGTTTGCTCTTGGGTTATGAAGAAATGAAACGTATAACTAAGGATATTCCAAATTTGCCCTTGATAGAGTTCTTCATTTTGATCTAGAGGAAATTTATATGTATTGTGCGGTGAATTGTATTGAAAATCCTTATATTGCCAACTACATAAAGAAAAGAAAACAAATAGAAGATGGAGAGAATACTAATGAAAGGGAAGAGACTCCCCAATACCCTCCTATTATTTCTTATGATGAATCAGGTAACGAGGAGGAGCCTCCTATTCAACCAATCTCATTAATAAGTAGCTCCAAAAAGAGGATTGAACCCACACATGATGTGGTGAAGAAGAAGAAAAGAAAAAGGAAGAGAGGTAAAAAGATATCCCTCCCAAATGATGCTGCTCCTATTACTATTGTGCCTCATGAAAATATAATTGTGGAAAATAATGATACTTCTTATGATCTTGAAAATCTTTTTGGCACTTGCTTGGAAGAATATGATAATTGCTATACTATTGGTGCTATCCATACTATTAATGATGAGAGTGATTATGCTTAGGATATAAAAAGGCCCAAGCTTGAGGATGATATGTTCGATGAAGATGATGTTTTTGAGAATATATTTGCTGCAATTAATGTTTGTCCCAAGCTTGGGGATGCTATGTTTAATGAAGATGATATTTTTAGTCTCCCAAGTTCTGATATGCAAATTTATAATGATGATAGCATGCCTCCTACCTATGATGATTATTGTGATGATACTTATGCTATAAAAAGTAGTGATTATATTTATAAAACTTGTCATGATTATGATTACCCCTTCTCTGAACACTACTCTTTTAATGTGGAAACAATTTATAGTATTCGAGTCTCTTATGATGCTCCCACTATTCCGAAAGAGAAGAATTTTGCTTATGTGGAGAGTAATAAAAATTCTATACTTGTAGATCATGAAAAGAATGCTTTAGGTGCTGGTTATATTGTTGAATTCATTCATGATGCTACTTAAAATTATTATGAGGGAGTAATATATACTTGTAGGAATTCCAATAATATCAAGTTTCCTCTCTATGTGCTTAAAGTTTTGAAGTTATGCTTGTTTTGCCCTCCTATGCTAGTTGATTATTGTTCCAATAAGTTGTTTGCTCACAAAATCCCTATGCAAAGAAAGTGGGTTAGACTTAAATGTGCTAGTAATATTTTTCATGATGCCCTCTTTATGTTACAATTCTTATCTTTTATGTGAGCATCGTTGAAATCATCATGCCTAGCCAGGGGCGTTAAACGATAGCGCTTGTTGGGAGGCAACACAACTTTATTTTTGTTCCTTGCTTTTTGTTCCTGTTTAGTAATAAATAATTCATATAGCCTCTGTTTAGATGTGGTTTTATGTGTTTAATTAGTGTTTGTGCCAAGTAGAACCTTTGGGAAGACTTGGGGAAAGTCTTTGCGATCATGCTGTAGAAAACAAAAACTTTAGCGCTCACGAGAATTGCTGCCATTTTTATTTGTAGAGTGATATTTAGTTAATTATTTTTGGATATGATTAATAGATAAATTCCTCAGGTCCAGCAGTTTATTTGATAATTTTATGAGTTCCATAAGTATACATTTGATCCAGATTACTACAGACTGTTATGTTTTTGACAGATTCTGTTTTCATTGTGTTGTTTACTTATTTTGATGAATCTATGGCAAGTAAAAGAGTTTATAAACCATAGAGCAGTTGGAATACAGTAGGTTTAACACCAATATAAATAAATAATGAGTTCATTACAGTACCTTGAAGTGGTGATTTATTTTCTTATACTAACGGAGCTTACAAGTTTTCTGTTAAGTTTTGTGTTGTGAAGTTTTCAAGTTTTGGGTAAGGATTCGATGGAATATGGAATAAGGAGTGACAAGAGCTTAAGATTGGGGATGCCCAAGGCACACCAAGGTAATATTCAAGTATATCCAAGAGCCTAAGCTTGGGGATGCCCCGGAAGGCATCCCCTCCTCCGTCTTCGTTCATTGGTAACTTTACTTGGAGCTATATTTTTATTCACCACATGATATGTGTTTTGCTTGGAGCGTCATTTATTTTGTTAAGATTTGCTTTCTGTTATTTAGAACAATGTTTTTCAACTTTTATTTCAATAAAAGTGGCATTGATAGCCTTTACTATGCCTATTTTAGAAGTCCACATGTTCCTGTTTGAAAACAGAAAGTTTACCACTGTTGCAATAATTCCCTATAAAAGTCAGAATGTGATAAAATGTTGAAACCTTTTGCATATTAAGATCTGATAAATTTACTACATTGTTAATTTTCTTTCATAATTTTTGGAGCTATGGAAGTATGGATGTTGCTGCATTCTTTACAGACTATCCTGTTTAGGCAGATTGCTGTTATGTTTGCATTGTTTGCATATGTTTGCTTCTTTAATGATTCTATTTGAGGATAGGAATATTAAATATGCAGAGGTATTTATTATGAAATGTTTAATAATAATTTTAGTGATTTTCTACAGTAGAGTATGATAAGGTTTTGGCAATGGTTTATACTAACTTATCTCACGAGTCCTTGTTGAGTTTTGTGTGGATGAAGCTTTTGAGATTTAGGGAGACCGTGATATGAGAGGAATTAAGGAGAAACAAAAGCTCAAGCTTGGGGATGCCCAAGGCACCCCAAGATAATATCTCAAGAATTCTCAAGCGTCTAAGCTTGGGGATGCCCCGGTTGGATCCCACCTTTCTTCTTCAACAACTATCGGTTAGTATCGGTTGATCCTAAGCTTTTGCTTCTTCACATGATGTTTGCTATTCTTAGAATGTCGTTTTATTTTTCTTTGCTTGCTCTTTGAATAAAATACCAAGATCTGAAAATCTTAAATGTTAGAGAGTATTCACATAGTTGCATAATTATTCGACTACTCATTGATCTTCACTTATATCTTTCGGAGTAGTTTGTCGTTTGCTCTACTGCTTCACTTATATCCTTTTAGAGCACGATGGTGGTATTATAGAAATAGATGAACTCTCATGCTTCACTTATATAATTTTGAGAGTTTAAATAGCATGGTAATTTGATTAAATAATCCTAATATGCTAGGCATCCAAGAATAGTAAAAAAATTCATATAGAGTATTGCATACTAAGAGAAGTTTGATGCTTGATGATTGTTTTGAGATATGGAGATGGTGATATTAGAGTCATGCTAGTTGAGTAGTCATGAATTTGAGAAATACTTGTGTTGAAGTTTGTGATTCCCGTAGCATGCACGTATGGTGAATCGTTATGTGATGAAGTCGGAGCATGATTTATTTATTGATTGTCCTCCTTATGAGTGGCAGTCGGGGACGAGCGATGGTCATTTCCTACGAATCTATTCCCCTAGGATCATGCGCGCAGTACTTTGTTTCGATAACTAATAGATTTTTTCAATAAGTATGTGAGTTCTTTATGACTAATGTTGAGTCCATGGATTATACGCACTCTCACCCTTCCACCATTGCTAGCCTCTCTAATACCGCACACCTTTCGCCGGTATCATAAACCCACCATATACCTTCCTCAAAACAGCCACCATACCTACCTATCATGGCATTTCCATAGCCATTCCGAGATATATTGCCATGCAACTTTCCACTGTTCCGTTTGTTATGACACGCTTCATCATTGTCATATTGCTTGCATGATCATGTAGTTGACATCGTATTTGTGGCAAAGCCACCGTTCATAATTCTTTCATACATGTCACTCATGCATCATTGCACATCCCGGTACACTGCCGGAGGCATTCATATAGAGTCATATTTTGTTCTAAGAGTCGAGTTGTAATTCATGAGTTGTAAGTAAATAAAAGTGTGATAATCATCATTATTAGAGCATTGTCCCAGTGAGGAAAGGATGATGGAGACTATGATTCCACCACAAGTCGGTATGAGACTCCGGAAGAAAATAAATAAATAAATAAAAGAGGCCAAATAAGCCCAAATAAAAAAGAAGAAGAGAAAAGAGGCCATAAAAAAAGAGAAGTCCCAAATAAAAAAACAAAAATGGAGGAGAGAAAAAGAGAGAAGGGGCAATGCTACTATCCTTTTACCACACTTGTGCTTCAAAGTAGCACCATGATCTTCAGGATAGAGAGTCTCCTATGTTGTCACTTTCATATACTAGTGGGAATCTTTCATTATAGAACTTGGCTTGTATATTCCAATGATGGGCTTCCTCAAAATGCACTAGGTCTTCGTGAGCAAGCAAGTTGGATGCACACCCACTAGTTTCTTTTGTTGAGCTTTCATGCACTTATAGCTCTAGTGCATCCGTTGCATGGCAATCCCTACTCACTCACATTGATATCTATTGATGGGCATCTCCATAGCCCGTTGATACGCCTAGTTGATGTGAGACTATCTTCTCCTTTTTGTCTTCTCCACAACCACCATTCTATTCCACCTATAGTGCCATGTCCATGGCTCACGCTCATGTATTGCGTGAAGATTGAAAAGGTTTGAGAACATCAAAAGTATGAAACAATTGCTTGGCTTGTCATCAGGGTTGTGCATGATTTAAATATTTTGTGTGGTGAAGATGGAGCATAGCCAGACTATATGATTTTGTAGGGATAGCTTTCTTTGGCCATGTTATTTTGAGAAGACATAATTGCTTAGTTAGTATGCTTGAAATATTATTATTTTTATGTCAATATGAACTTTTGTCTTGAATCTTTCGGATCTGAATATTCATGCCACAATTAAGAAGAATTACATTGAAATTATGCCAAGTAGCATTCCACATCAAAAATTCTGTTTTTATCATTTACCTACTCGAGGACGAGCAGGAATTAAGCTTGGGGATGCTGATACGTCTCCAACGTATCTATAATTTTTGATTGTTCCATGCTATTATATTATCTGTTTTGGATGTTTATGGGCTTTATTATACACTTTTATATCATTTTTTAGGACTAACCTATTAACCCAGAGCCCAGTGCCAGTTTTTGTTTTTACCTTGTTTTAGGGTTTCGAAGCAAAGGAAAATAAAATGGAGTCCAATTGACCTGAAACTTCACGGAACTCATTTTTGGAAGGAAAGAAGCCCAGAAGACTTGAAGTGCATGTAAGGGAAGCTTTGAGGAGGCCACGAGGTAGGGGGGCGCCCACCCCCTGGGCGCGCCCTCCACCCTCATGGGCCCCTCATGGCCCCCCTGACGTACTTCTTCTGTCTATATATCTCCATATACCCTAAAAACATCAGAGAGCATAATAGATTGCGAGTTCCGCTGCCAGAAGCCCCTGTAGCCACCGAAAGCCAATCTAGACCCGTTCTGGCACCCTTCCGGAGGGGGAATCCCTCTCTGGTGGCCATCTTCATCATCCCGGTGCTCTCCATGACGAGGAGGGAGTAGTTCTCCCTCGGGGCTGAGGGTATGTACCAGTAGCTATGTGTTTGATCTCTCTCTCTCTCTCGTGTTCTTGATTTGACATGATCTTGATGTATCACGAGCTTTGCTATTATAGTTGGATCTTATGTTTCTTCTCCCCCTCTACTCTCTTAGTATGGATTGAGTTTCCCCTTTGAATTTATCTTATCGGATTGAGTCTTTAAATATTTGAGAACACTTGATGTATGTCTTGCCGTGCATATCTGTGGTGACAATGGGATATCACGTGATTGACTTGATGTATGTTTTGGTGATCAACTTGCGGGTTCCGCCCATGAACCTATGCATAGGGCTTGGCACACGTTTTCGTCGTGATTCTCCAGTAGAAATTTCGGGGCACTCTTTGAGGTTCTATGTGTTGGTTGAATAGATGAATCTGAGATTGTGTGATGCATATCGTATAATCATACCCACGGATACTTGAGGTGACATTGGGGTTTTGGTTGATTTGTGTCTTAAGGTGTTATTCTAGTATGAACTCTAGGGCTGTTGTGACACTTATAGGAATAGCCCAACGGATTGATTGGAAAGAATAATTTTGAGGTGGTTTCGTACCCTACCATAATCTCTTCGTTCATTCTCCGCTATTAGTGACTTTGGAGTGACTCTTTGTTGCATGTTGAAGGATAGTTATGTGATCCAATTATGCTATTATTGTTGAGAGGACTTGCACTAGTGAAAGTATGAACCCTAGGCCTTGTTTCAACACATTGCAATACCATTTACGCTCTCTTTTATCATCAGTTACCTTGCTGTTTTTATATTTTAAGATTACAAAAACCTATATATATCATCCATATTGCACTTGTATCACCATCTCTTCGCCGAACTAGTGCACCTATACAATTTACCCTTGTATTGGGTGTGTTGGGGACACAAGAGACTCTTTGTTATTTGGTTGGATCTTATGTTTCTTCTCCCCCTCTACTCTCTTTTAATGGATTGAGTTTCCCCTTTGAAGTTATCTTATCGGATTGAGTCTTTAAAGATTTGAGAACACTTGATGTATGTCTTGCCGTGCATATCTGTGGTGACAATGGGATATCACGTGATTGACTTGATGTATGTTTTGGTGATCAACTTGCGGGTTCCGCCCATGAACCTATGCATAGGGGTTGGCACACGTTTTCGTCGTGATTCTCCGGTAGAAACTTTGGGGCACTCTTTGAGGTTCTATGTGTTGGTTGAATAGATGAATCTGAGATTGTGTGATGCATATCGTATAATCATACCCACGGATACTTGAGGTGACATTGGAGTATCTAGGTGACATTAGGGTTTAGGTTTATTTGTGTCTTAAGGTGTAATTCTAGTACGAACTCTAGGGATATTTGTGACACTTATAGAAATAGCCCAACAGATTGGTTGGAAAGAATAACTTTGAGGTGGTTTCGTACCCTACCATAATCTCTTTGTTCGTTCTCCGCTATTAGTGACTTTGGAGTGACTCTTTGTTGCATGTTGAGAGATATTTATGTGATCCAATTATGCTATTATTGTTGACTTGCACTAGTGAAAGTATGAACCCTAGGCCTTCTTTCAACACATTGCAATACCGTTTACACTCACTTTTATCATTAGTTACCTTGCTGTTTTTATATTTTCATATTACAAAAACCTATATCTACCATCCATATTGCACTTGTATCACCATCTCTTCGTCGAACTAGTGCACCTATACAATTTACCATTGTATTGGGTGTGTTGGGGACACAAGAGACTCTTTGTTATTTGGTTGCAGGGTTGCTTGAGAGAGACCATGTTCATCCTACGCCTCCTACGGATTGATAAACCTTAGGTCATCCACTTGAGGGAAATTTGCTACTGTCCTATAAACCTCTGCACTTGGAGGCCCAACAACGTCTATAAGAAGAAGGTTGTGTAGTAGACATCAGCGGGAAAATCACCCGCGACCCTGAGTCGAGCAGTGGGAAGTTACCATCATAGCCTTCGGAACAGGCCTACGGATGACGCTTGGTAGGGGGCTGTTTTCGTAACTTTAGGTTCACCCTAGCCAGCCAACCCCACCTCGGCACCCAGAGTAGTACACCTGAATACTCCGCATTTTCTATCCCCACCGCAAAATAGACTTCTCCACGGCACCGCAGCCTTCGTGCTCCTCCCCTTTACATCGGCGCACTCGTCCATCGCAGCGCATCTGCCTCATCGACGACCTCGTATGCCGCAATGGAGCCGGTCCACCGTCGTCGTCGTACATGGAGCCTCTTCCCCGGCATCGTCTTCCACGGTCTCAAATCTGCTTCCCGGAAGCCGACGCCAAGCGCAGAAGTACCACCATCGTGGACAATGAACTGACTCCCGTTGCCGACCATGACTCACAGAGGCCGCCGCGACCATCGTTCTCCTCCTCGATTGGTAATGTGTGTATTGAATCACTTAGCAGTACATGTGCAGTTCCAATTTTGTTCATACCTACCCTTCAAATTTCCTGGGTGCTATTGTTCCCGTAAAAGTAATTGGTTATAACCTCCGTTGTCCAACAGAATATCAGCTTGTAATTGTGCGTCGCTCCTGTATCGTGCTGTGCTTGGGTAGGTTTTTCATCTGCATCCAGTAGTGTGGCAAATGATGGAAAGGTTTTTAGAACTAGCAAGATGCCCATGCGTTGCACACATCAAGATGCATTTGTATGAGTAGTTTATCTTGTGGGAGAAAAGGATGAACGATGGAAGGCCTTATTTGCAAATATGGAGAGGGGTATGGGTATGTTTTTGCAAAATTCCCATTTGTTTCCTTCCTATATGTCAGATATAAATCGGACGACCTATATTGCAAGAAAAAAAGTATAGAGAAAAAAAGCATACAATAAAGGAAGTAGAGATAAATATTAGATATAAAATAAATACAACAGTAGAGAAGAGCATAGAGATAGCATGTTGAGATTTTTAAAGCGCCGCGCGTTGCGATTCTGTTGGAGATGCTCTAACATGGCAGACGAGTGCTTTAATGTTGCCCACAAGATGCGCGAGTATTACTAGTAGTATATTTTTCTTGCCATGTTGAGATTTTAAAACCACGAGTGCGAACATGCAGAGGAGCAATGAAGACCAAACACGGGATATTCGGGACATCTTCAAGGAGCGTGGCAAGTTAAAGAGGAGTTGCACCGAACCTGTAAAACGAGCTTTGGTAAGTAACACCCTTTCAATTACTTTCGTGTAGCCTCATGTTCTTCGATGTGTATATGTTGTAGTTTCTGTTTCTCTTAAGCGTGGTGTTCTTCGATGTGTAATAAGAAGAGTCTTAATCGTCCTAATGCTTTCATTTTTAGCTTGATGTAGGAAGTGGGTGTTCTCACCTTGTAGTTTATTTTTATTTTTTTTCCTTTTGAATTCACTTCTCCGAGTTCTGTTTATCTGGCTTCTACTAAATGGATCTAGGTTGCTCTGAGTATTGATCTAAAAAAGAAGTAACTTCATGTCAGGATGCAGTTCCTGTGAGGAGGGAAGTATGGTCAACCTTGAGATCATGTTTCCAAAATGAGGCTGGATTACACACAAGGTGCCAGTTCCCTAATGATGCTGGATTAGACACAAGGTGCAAATTCCCAGATGACGCTGGATTACACATAAGCCAGGTAGAGTCGTCAGCTGTTCGTGTCCTCGTGGCGTTAGTAAAGGCTGAAAGAAAGCGCGTAGCAGCCCATGAGAATGTAGCTGCGTTCCTGAAGAAGCGAAAAGAGCAATCAGATGCTCTCTTCACCCAAGCCAAAAAAGAGATGGAAGAAGCCAGAAATAAGCTAGCAGAGGCAGAGTAGGCTAGGCGTCTCCTGCTATCTAAAACTATTGTCAATACAAAATTTCCTTCATAATAGCTAGGTTCAAATGTTTACCAGTCAGCATGCCTGTTGTGATGTCCGTGCATCTACTGATGTGGCACAAAATGTATTTTTTCGGGTCATGTAATAACAGCAATTACTTTCCAAACTATAATAGACGAAGCATTGGACATGGTATAGTTCACGCGCAAGCCCGACATTCCAAGTTCAACTTCCACATCAAACTCATGTTCATAGATATCTGCACATCCATACATAATGTCCATAACCATGATTCACTTCAAAGACAAAAAAATGTGAGGAGAGTTATAAATAAAGAAAATCCTCTACTAGTTCCTGCTACTAGTGCGAGCACAACAAGTCAAGACCATGCGTAAGTTAATTATATTTTAGTCATTTTTTGTTTTCTAAAATGCCTGCTGGCTCGCGGAAGGACGTGTTGCCGGCACATGCGCGGATTCAATGAAGGCAGGCGGGGCAGTCTTAAGCTAGTTGCACGCGGCGAGGAGGCGTGCTCAGCCAGGCCTGTAGCGAGTGCGGCCCTCTTGGCCGGCGCACCGGTTCAATGCCTGCGCTATGAGAAGTCGCGTCCGTTTCAGAGCAATTACGCGGCAAGGAGGCGTGCTCAGCTGACTATTCCTACAAAGGTGCTCCACCACGTACCCAGTACTTGCGAATGCAACAATCGTGCACCTAGGGTTTTAGGGTTTATTTGTTAACGTCGCCTTTATGTAACACTCATGTGTGCGAGACAGCGAGAGGCCGACTACGTGCGTGCGCCTCTTCTCTTCGTATATGTACTCCACCATTTGTCTGGTTTCCAAAAAATTATAATAACTACTAGCAATGTGCCAATGCGTTGCCACACGATCAAAGTAGATTAATACATATTCACCGATTTGATAGAAAAAAACTCTAGTTTTGAAATACGTATATCACTAAAAATATGTTATGTTTCACTCAAAATATATTCCTTTGGCGGTTATGATGAGATAAGGGAGGAATGTTGTTGGTTTAAAGATTCGAGAAGTGGTATATGTCTAATTTCTACTCTTACAAGCAAGATGCCTGTGCATTGCACGGAACATAAAGATCTTGTGGGAGAAAAGGATGAACGAGGGAAGGCCTTATCTGCACATGTGGTGAATAGTGCGGGTAAATTGCCATATTTTCCTTCCTACCCGTCAGATATAAATTGGACGACCTACATTGCATGATGGCAGGCCCACCATTATCACCAACTCTATTTTTTATCCCTACTCTTATAAAAAGCATTGTCGGTGATGATCGTGTGCCTGCCATCCTGCAATATAGGCCGTCCGATCTGTATCTGACGGATAGGAAGGAAACTATGGCAATTTTGCAAAAAGATACTCACACCCCTCTCCACATTTGCAAATAAGGCCTTCCCTCATTCATCCTTTTTTCCCCTCACAAGATAAACTACTCATACAAATGCATCTTGATGTTCCGTGCAACGCATGGGCATCTTGCTAGTTGTTGCAAAAAGCCCATGTGTGTGTGAGAGAGAGGGAAAGTGGAGGAGGACGGAGTGCATGTGTGAAAAAGACACAAGGAGTGTGTGTGCGATAGGTATTGGCTTAAAATGAGGCGATAGTGTGTGTGTGCACGATCGAGAGGGCGTGTCTCAAGAAGGGAAGAAAAATCTACATAGATAGAAGGAGCGGGAGAGAGACATGTATGCGATGGTGGAAGCACGAGTGTGCGGGTGTATAAACCTATCTAGAGGCTAGCTAGTCGATAAATGTTTGTGAGAGAAATACGAGTCGGGGTGCGAAAGCGAGAGTTTTGTGTGTATGATATAGAGACGGTAGTCGGGAAGGGGAGTGGAAGCATGAGTTGTGTGTGTGTCTGTGTGAGAGAGAGAGGAGACGGTAGTCGGGGTTGTTTGATTGGTAAACAAATGAATAATGCCAGTCTGGGATGGAGACGAAAAGGAGACCACAACAAATGTTGTGTCTATAGGAGAGAGAGAGAGAGAGAGTAATTTTAGTGGTATGAGTCATATGTAGAGACATATAGGGTGTGTGAGAGAATCCCATAGAGAGAAAGACAAAGTGAAAGACGAGTGGAGACTGTGTGTGTGGCGGTGAAAAAGAAAGCTTAGGTATCGAGTGATACCAGAGAACAGTAGAGATGTGAGAGATAATGAAAACCGTGTAATGTATAATGATAGGGAGAGTGTGAAACTTCTCAAGGGAGACGTCGAGAGACCATGTTTGCGAGGATAGGAGAAACATGAAGTCAGCGTGCGGTTGAGCTAGAGAAAAGAGAGTGATAGCTACCTGAAGGAACATGCATGCGAGAGAGATGGGAGTGAAAGGAGTGAACAAAAAAGGGATTCAAATATTTGAATTCGAGATGATGATACATGTAATCCATACTCGAACCAAAATTGATCTATCAAACATGCATACTCATATGAATTCACGCACATCTATTGTTATTTAATATGTAGATATTACTGATCCATACATTTTAGTAGAACATAATTTGGTTAAAAAATTTCGAATTCAACCTTAAGATTTTGAGATCGTTGTATTTGTAAATCATATTATACATATAAAGGAGCAAAATTCTTTGTTGTGCTTTTGAAAGTATATATATAAAAATGATGTATATAGAATGTAATTCCAATTGAAAATGGATCCCGCCCGAAAAAAATAGAATACAAACGGTATTCGAATTGAGTTGGCACGGTAAACATGCACTCTGCAAAATTTGAACGAAGCGGGGAAAGTCGCAGTAACCGCCCGAAACCAAAATATGCGAGATGGAAATCACTACTGCCTATCCCTGCCAAGCAAAGCCTATCTGCTAGATTTCTATAGGTTTCGATAGGGGTAGGTTTGTAATTTCACCCAAACGTGACGAAACCGCCTCTCACCCGGATTCATACACGATGGGCGCCAAAACACAGTGTGTCCTCGGCCGAAATCAACTCCCTCCCCGATTCATATTCATACACGGTGGGTGCCAAAAACAAACTCTCGTCGGCAAATATTCGGTCCCCAACCGACTAATGTTGTTGTGATGTAGTAGAAATTTGAAACGAGGGCTAAGTTTGTAAATTTCCTCGCATTTGAGACAAGCGCGCCCTGAATACATGGTTCCCCTTCCTCTCTACCTCCCTTTTCCCCATTCCTACTTCGTGGGCGCCAGAACACCCTCTCCACCCCATCGTCCTCCGTCCGTCGTCGTCCGCCACCCCATTGCTACGTCTTGAGCTTGCTTTGGTTTTCCCCAAGAGGAAGGGATGATGCAGCAGAGTAGCGCAAGTATTTCCCTCGGTTTTTGAAAACCAAGGTATCAATCCAGTAGGAGCCCACGCTCAAGTCCCTCGTACCTGCACAAAGCGATAGCTACTCGCAACCAACGCGATAGGGGTTGTCAAGCCCTTCACGGTCACTTATGAGAGTGAGATCTGATAGACAGAATATTTTTGGTATTTTTGATATAAAGATACAAAGTAAATAGTAAAAGCAAAGTAAATAACAAAACAATATAAAAGTGATGGATATTGATATGATGAGAATAGACCCGGGGGCCATAGGTTTCACTAGTGGCTTCTCTCAAGAGCATAAGTATTCTACGATGGGTGAAGAAATTACTGTTGAGCAATTGATAGAATTGAGCATAATTATGAGAATATCTAGGCATGATCATGTATATAGGCATCACGTCCATGACAAGTAGATCGAAATGATGCTGCATCTTCTACTATTACTCCACTCATCGACCACTATCCAGCATGCATCTAGAGTATTAAGTTAAAAACAGAGTAACGCCTTAAGCAAGATGAAATGATGTAGAGAGATAAATTCATGCAATATGAAATAAACCCCATCTTGTTATCCTCGATGGCAATGATACAATACGTGCCTTGCTGCCCCTTCTGTCACTAGGTAAGGACACCGCAAGATCGAACCCAAAGCTAAGCACTTTCTCCCATGGCAAGAACTACCAAACTAGTTGGCCAAACCAAATGGATAATTCGAAGAGACTTGCAAATATAACCAATCATGCATAAAAGAATTCAAAGAAGATTCAAATATTATTCATAGATAGACTTGATCATAAACCCACAATTCATCAGTCTCAAAAAACACACCGTAAAAAGAAGATTACATCGAATAGATCTCCACAAGAGAGGGGGAGAACTTTGTATTGAGGTTCAAAGAGAGAGAAGAAGCCATCTAGCTACTAACTATGGACCCAAAGGTCTGAGGTAAACTACTCACACTTCATCGGAGGGGCTAGGATGATGTAGAATCCCTCCGTGATGACGGCCCTCTTCCAGCGGAGCTCCGGAACAGGCCCCAAGATGGGATCTCATGGATACAGAAAGTTGCGGCGGTGGAATTAGGTTTTTGGCTCCTGTTCTGATCGTTTGGGGGTACGTGTGTATATATAGGAGGAAGGAGTACGTCGGTGGAGCACCGAGGGGCCCACGAGGCTGGGGGGCGCGCCCTAGGGGGGAGCGCCCCCACCCTCGTGACCACCTCTTTGATCCCTTGCAGTAGGGTCCAAGTCTCCTGGATCACGTTCGGTGAGAAAATCACTTTTCCGAAGATTTTATTCCGTTTGGACCCCGTTTGATATTCTGTTTATCCGAAACACTGAAATAGGCAAAAAAAACAGCAATTCTGGGCTGGGCCTCCAGTTAATAGGTTAGTCGCAAAAATAATATAAAAGTGGAAAATAAATCCCAATATAGTCCAAAACAGTAGATAATATAGCATGGAGCAATCAAAAATTATAGATACGTTGGAGACGTATCAGGCATCCCCAAGCTTAATTCCTGCTCGTCCTCGAGTAGGTAAATGATAAAAAGAGAATTTTTGATGCGGAGTGCTACTTGGCATAATTTCAATGCAAATCTTCTTAATTGTGGTATGAATATTCAGATTAGAAAGATTCAAGACAAAAGTTTATATTGACATAGAAAATAATAATACTTCAAGCATACTAACAAAGCAATTATGTCTTGTCAAAATAACATGGCCAAAGAAAGTTATCCCTACAAAATCATATAGTCTGGCTATGCTCCATCTTCCCCACACAAAGTATTTAAATCATGCACAACCCCGATAACAAGCCAAGCAATTGTTTCATACTCTAACTTTTTCAAAACTTTTTCAATCTTCACGCAATACATGAGCGTGAGCCATGGATATAGCACTATAGGTGGAATAGAATGGTGGTTGTGGACAAGACAAAAAGGAGAAGATAGTATCACATCGACTAGGCGTATCAACGGGCTATGGAGATGCCCATCAATAGATATCAATGTGAGTGAGTAGGGATTGCCATGCAACGGATGCACTAGAGCTATAAATGTATGAAACCTCAACAAAAGAAACTAGTGGGTGTGCATCCAACTTGCTTGCTCACGAAGACCTAGGGCAATTTGAGGAAGCCCATCATTGGAATATACAAGCCAAGTTCTATAACGTAAAATTCCCACTAGTATATGAAAGTGACAACATATGAGACTATCTATATGAAGAACATGGTGCTACTTTGAAGCACAATATATGAGACTTTCTATATCATGGTGCTACTTTGAAGCACAAGTGTGGAAAAAAGGATAGTAGCATTGCCCCTTTTTTATTTATTTGTTTTTTGGGCCTTCTTTTTTTCTTTGGCCTTTCTCCTTTTTTTTGGGACAATGATCTATTGAATGATGATCATCACACTTCTATTTATTTACAACTCAATGATTACAACTCAATACTAAAACAAAGTATGACTCTATATGAATGCCTCCGGCGGTGTACCGGGATATGCAATGAATCACGAGTGACAAGTATGAAAGAATTATGAACGGTGGCTTTGCCACAAATACTATGTCAACTACATGATAATGCTAAGAAATATGACATTGATGGATGTGTCATGATGAACTAGATGGTGGAAAGTTGCATGGCAATATATCTGGGAATGGCTATGGAAATGCCATAATAGGTAGGTATGGTGGCTGTTTTGAGGAAGGTATATGGTAGGTGTATGATACCGGCGAAAGTTGCACAGTATTAGAGAGGCTAGCAAGGGTGGAAGGGTGAGAGTGCATATAATCCATGGACTCAACATTAGTCATAAAGAACTCATATACTTATTGCAAAAATTTAGAAGTTATCAAAGCAAAGTATTATGCGCATGCTCCTAGGGGGATAGATTGGTAGGAAAAGACCATCGCTCGTCCCCGACCGCCACTAATAAGGAAGACAATCAATAAATAAATCATGCTCCGACTTCATCACATAATGGTTCACCATACGTGCATGCTACGGGAATCACAAACTTCAACACAAGTATTCTTTAAATTCACAACTACTCAACTAGCATGACTTTAATATTATCACCTCCATATCTCAAAACAATTATCATGCTTCAATGTTTTATTAGTATTCAACACACTCAAAAGAAAGTTTCACAAATCTTGAATACCAAGCATATTATTATTAGGCAAATTACCATGCTATTAAGAGACTCTCAAATTAATTTAAGTGAAGCATGAGAGATCAATAGTTTCTTTAAAACGAATCCACCACCGTGCTCTAAAATATCTAAGTGAAGCACATAGGGCAAAATTATCTAGATCAAAAGGATATAAGTGAAGAACATAGAGCAAAATTATCTAACTCAAAAGATATAAGTGAAGCACATAGAGCAAAATTATCTAGCTCAAAAGATATAAGTGAAGCACATAGAGCAAAATTATCTAGCTCAAAAGATATAAGTGAAGCACATAGAGTATTCTATCAAATTTTAATTCGTTTATGGCTCTCTCAAAATGTGTGTACAGAAAGGATGATTGTGGCATACTAACAAACAAAGACACAAATAATACAAGACGCTCCAAGCAAAACACATATCATGTTGGTGAATAAAAATATAGCTCCAAGTAAATTACCGATGGAAGCGGACGAAAGAGGGGATGCCTTCCGGGGCATCCCCAAGCTTTGAATTTTTCGTTTCCTTGGATTATCTTGGGGTGCCATGGGCATCCCCAAGCTTAGGCTCTTGCCACTCCTTGTTCCATGATCCATCAAAAGAATTCGCCCAAAACTTGAAAACTTCACAACACAAAACTCAAGATAGAAAACTCGTGAGCTCCATTAGCGAAAGAAAACAAAAGACCACTTCAAGTTACTGTAATGAACTCATTATTTATTTATATTGGTGTTAAACCTACTGTATTCCAACTTCTATATGGATTATAAACTATTTTACTAGCCATAGATTCATCAAAATAAGCAAACAACACACGAAAAACAGAATCTGTCAAAAACAGAACAGTCTGTAGTAATCTGTAGCTAGCGCAAGATCTGGAGCCCCAAAAATTCTAAAATAAATTTCTGGACGTGAGGAATTTATATATTAATCATCTGAAAAAGGAATTAACTAAATAGCACTCTTCAAATAAAAATGACAGCAGTTCTCGTGAGCGCTAAAGTTTCTGTTTTTTTCAGCAAGTTCAACAAGACTTTCCCCAAGTCTTCCCAACGGTTCTACTTGGCACAAACACTAATTAAACACAAAAAACACAACCAAAACAGAGGCTAAATAATTTATTTATTGAATAACAGCAAGTAAAAATATTGGGTTATCTCCCAACAAGCGCTTTTCTTTAAAGCCTTTTTAGCTAGGCATTGATAATTTTAATGATGCTCACATGAAAGACAAGAATTGAAGCACAAAGAGGGCATCATAAAACATGTGACAAACACATCTAAGTCTAACATACTTCCTATGCATAGGCATCTTATAGGAAAATAAATTGTCAAGGCAAGCAAAAGCTAGCATATGCAAGGAAGCGGAAAGAAACAATAGCAATCTCAACATAACGACAGGTAATTTAGTAACATGAAGATTTCTACAATCATATTTTCCTCTCTCATAGTAATTACATGTAGGATCATAAGAAAATTCAACAAAATAGCTATCACATACAATATTTTCAACATGATCCACATGCATGCAAAGTTGACACTTTTCCAAAATAGTGGGATTAACATTAACTAAAGTCATGACTTCTCCAAACCCACTTTTATCAAGATTTTCATAAGATTGAACATTCTCCAAATATGTGGGATCTAAAGTTGACACTCTTCCAAACCCACTTTCAATAATATTGCAAACACTATTATCAATCTCATATTCATCATGGGGTTTAAATAAATTTTCAATAACATAAGAAGAATCACTCCAATCATGATCATTACAACAAGTAGTAGACATAGCAAAACTAGCATCCCTAAGCTTAGGGTTTTGCATATTATTAGCACAATTGACATCAAGATAATTTATAATAAAATCATTGCAATCATGCTTTTTATTCAAAGATCTATCATGAGTCACTTCATAAAGCACTTCATAAAGATAATCTAGTGCATCCAAATCACTAGAAATTGTTTCATCATAATTGGATCCCTTAAAAAGATTGGCAAGCGGATGAGGATCCATAGATCTTAAGTTCTCTGTTTAGTAATAAATAAACAACTATTCCAGCCATACGAGCAAACAAAAGGCAAGCGGGCAATAAGAGAGGGAGGATAGAGAGAGAGGGCGAATAAAACGGCAAGGGTGAATTGGGGGGAGAGGAAAATGAGAGGCAAATGGCAAATAATGTAATGCGAGAGATAGGGATTGTGATGGGTACTTGGTATATTGACTTTTTGCGTAGACTCCCCGGCAACGGCACAAGAAATCCTTATTGCTACGTATTGAGCTTGCGTTGGTTTTCCCCGAAGAGGAAGGGATGATGCAGCAGAGTAGCGTAAGTATTTCCCTCAGTTTTTGAGAACCAAGGTATCAATCCAGTAGGAGCCCACGCTCAAGTCCCTCGTACCTTCACAAAGCGATAGCTACCCGCAACCAACGTGATTAGGGGTTGTCAAGCCCTTCACGGTCACTTACAAGAGTGAGATCTGATAGATAGAATATTTTTGGTATTTTTGATATAAAGATGCAAAGTAAATAGTAAAAGCAAAGTAAATAACAAAACAATATAAAAGTGATGGAGATTGATATGATGAGAATAGACCCGGGGGCCATAGGTTTCACTAGTGGCTTCTCTCAAGAGCATAAGTATTCTACGGTGGGTGAACAAATTAGTTTTGAGCAATTGATAGAATTGAGCATAATTATGAGAATATCTAGGCATGATCATGTATATAGGCATCACGTCCGTGACAAGTAGATCGAAACGATTCTGCATCTACTACTATTACTCCACTCAGCGACCGCTATCCAGCATGCATCTAGAGTATTAAGTTAAAAACAGAGTAACGCCTTAAGCAAGATGAAATGATGTAGAGAGATAAATTCATGCAATATGAAATAAACCCCATCTTGTTATCCTCGATGGCAATGATACAATATGTGCCTTGCTGCCCCTTCTGTCACTCGGTAAGGACACCGCAAGATCGAACCCAAAGCTAAGCACTTTCTCCCATGGCAAGAACTACCAATCTAGTTGGCCAAACCAAACGGATAATTCGAAGAGACTTGCAAAGACAACCAATCATGCATAAAAGAATTCAAAGAAGATTCAAATATTATTCATAGATAGACTTGATCATAAACCCACAATTCATCGATCTCAACAAACACACCGCAAAAAGAAGATTACATCGAATAGATCTCCACAAGAGAGGGGGAGAACTTTGTATTGAGATTCAAAGAGAGAGAAGAAGCCATCTAGCTACTAACTATGGACCCGAAGGTCTGTGGTAAACTACTCACACTTCATCGGAGGGGCTAGGATGATGTAGAAGCCCTCCATGATGACGGCCCTCTTCCGGCGGAGCTCTGGAACAGGCCCCAAGATGGGATCTCGTGGATACAGAAAGTTGTGGCGGTGGAATTAGGTTTTTGGCTCCTGTTCTGATTGTTTGGGGGTATGTGTGTATATATAGGAGGAAGGAGTACGTTGGTGGAGCATCGAGGGGCCCACGAGGCAGGGGGCGCGCCCTAGGGGGGGTGCCCCCCACCCTCGTGACCACCTCTTTGATCCCTTGTAGTAGGGTCCAAGTCTCCTGGATCACGTTCGGTGAGAAAATCACGTTTCTGAAGATTTTATTCCGTTTGGACTCCGTTTGATATTCTATTTATCCGAAACACTGAAATAGGCAAAAAAAAACAAAAATTCTGGGCTGGGCCTCCGGTTAATAGGTTAGTCCAAAAAATAATATAAAAGTGGAAAATAAAGCCCAATATAGTCCAAAACAGTAGATAATATAGCATGGAGCAATCAAAAATTATTGATACGTTGGAGACGTATCACCCATCCACTGCCGTCCTCCTCCACCATGCCGGAGCTGATACCCCGACGCCGCCGTCCATTACAAGAGATCGACCTATCTCATCCACGGTTTCGGACCGGGATCCTTGCATTCCGTCCTCTCGCTTCATCCCCGCCGTCGTCCACCTTTTTGGCGCCGCTCCTACGACCGTCTCGTCCATCGTGCCCCGCCGCCACCGTCTACCCTCCTAGATCTGCTTCCACGCCGCCGACAGCCATCACTACCGTAGCACCGTCAAATTCTTAGCATATGCGTACATGGCGCCGCACCAGAGGCGGTACTCTTTCGTATCTGCTCAACTTATTTATCGCAACTAGAAAATAGATCGCCACTGCTTTACTCTGATTTCTTGTCTTGGTTGCGAAGTTGCCTTTGTCCGGTTTGCACCTTCAGATCCACCATGGCACGCTCAACACTATACTCCCAATTCTTATGGTTTTCCCCTTTTATATTCCACACTAGTTAAATCACAGTAGACTAAATTTCAAAATTGGGTCAGTCGATTTTTCAGAGCTCGCCGGAGTTCGCCAGTGCGATCGAAGGGGCTCGGGTGGTTGTGGGGCCTCGCCGAATGAAGAAAACATGACGCGGGTGGGGGTTGGGGCGGGGGTGGGGGGTGGCGGTGGCGGAGGAACTCAGGAGGTGGGGGCCGGTGGTCCGGCCGGCGGCCCGTGCAGTGTTCTGTATGGGAAGAATCAGAGACGAGGAAGAAGAAGGGTTAGGAGACGTAGGATCTTCATCCAATCGCCTGAAATGGTCGAGAGACAGCTGGGAGTTGCATTCTTAATGCGCTCTGGTTCATCATGTGTGGGCACTGCGCAACCAACATTTTATTATCCAAAATCTGCTTGCTCTTTGTCGGTGTCAAAATTGGCGGATCTCGAGTAGGGGGTCCCGAACTGTGCGTCTAGGCCGGATGGTAACAGGAGACATGGGACATGAAGTTTTACCCAGGTTCGGGCCCTCTTGATGGAGGTCAAACTCTACGTCCTTCTTGATTCATATTGATGATATGGTTGTTACAAGAGTAGATCTACCACGAGATCAGAGAGGATAAACCCTAAAAGCTAGCCTATGGTATGATTGTATGTTGTGATTGTTGTCCTATGGACTAAAACCCTTCGGTTTATATAGACACCGGAGAGGGTTAGGGTTACACAAGGTCGGTTACAAAGGAGGAGATATCCATATACGTATTGCCTAGCTTGCCTTCCACGCCAAGTAGAGTCCCATCCGGACACGAGACGAAGTCTTTAATCTTGTATCTTCATAGTCTAACAGTCCGTCCAATGGAGATAGTCCGGCTGTCCGAAGACCCCCTAATCCAGGACTCCCACAGTAGCCCCCGAACCGGGCTTCAATGACAATGAGTCTGGCGCGCAGTATTATCTTCGGTATTGCAAGGCGGGTTCCCCTTAAAATTTTGTGTACCTGTCAAAATAATGTCCGGTTCCTTGTGATGGTTCGTACTTCTTGGCTTCTACGCCCAATAATGGCCACCTTCCACGTGTCGAGCGAATGTGAAGAGCCAGGGTGTTTTCACATTTACCCCCTAGCTATGTAAATGAGTGGCCTATTTAAAAAGATGAGGATTCAGATCCAAATCACCCCACCCTCTCCTGCCGAGTCTTCATCAGAGCACGCCCAACAGAGATCCATTCCACCATGGCCGGTCGACGCGGCTCCTCCTCTCGCACCCCTAGTTCCAAGCCTGGAGATTGGGAGAGATGTTCCATCCCGCACAGCAAATTGGTGATGCTTCAGTCCAAGGGATTTCTTCCCGAGCGTACCTGGTCCCGGTTCGAGCCGGGATTGCCACCTATAATGGCGGAGAGCAGGCGGAGAGCCGTCCCAATCCCTCCAAGGGAGAGCGGATATGCCTTGTCTCTTATCTAGTAAGAGGGCTCGGATTCCCAATCCATCTGTTTCTCTGGGTGCTTCTGGAGTTCTATGGCCTCCAGCTGCGCAACCTTACGCCTGCCTCCCTGCTGCATATCGCTGGATTCGTAGCCCTTTGCGAGTTATTTTTGGGCTGTGAGGCTCATTTCGCCTTGTGGAAGAAGTTGTTCTACCTTGTGCCCCGTTCTAAGAAGGGATCAATATATCAAGTGGGCGGAGCCGAAGTGTGGCGTATTGCTGGGACCGGATACCTATCCGGGACCCCGATGAAGACATCCGAAGACTGGCCTTCAGAATGAAGTCCCAGCATATAACAAGGGATCCGTCCTTGTGCTCTTTTTTATTGCCGTATAACAGCCGTGTTTTGCAGGGGAGGCCCTCGGGGCAGAAGGCCGAGCCTGTGGCAACTGGCCAACAAGGGGCCACTGGGCCAGGCAAGCTGAAAAGATGCGCAGTCCGGATTGAGGCACCGGCGCAGCGGTATAGCGCGTCGTCTTTACTGCAAGACATTATTTATACAGGCATATTAACGCCCAGGCCTTCTTTTCAGGAGAAAGAGCGCTCACCGGACTATACCCGGAGAGGCTACCAACCGCGCCTCCACAAGCCAGGCTCCAAGGCCGGACTCGGGGGTGGGAACGAGTACAAGGCGTGCACCGGGTGCTCCTCCGATAGAGGATACGGATAGACTGTCCGCCACCCATTCCGAGGTGGAAAGTGCTATGAACCATAGGCGTCACCGGACTGTTCTTCGTGACGCTTGTTTCTCCCAAGAGGCTTTGGATGCCTTCAACTTGGGAGATGCATACCTCCGTGCCGCTCAAAATGGTTTAGCCAGAGCCACGGAGCAGTATGTAAAAGACATACGGGTGAGAAAATTTGATGATTATATATATTTGTAGCCCCTGAGACTTGAAACAGTTAGGATAACTAATTTAAGGATCATTTGTTATGTAGGTTCTTACAGAGAAGAATACTCAACTGTCCCAGGAGCTGGAAGAGTGCAAAGCCCAACTTCAGGCCACACTGTCCGCCGCAGGGGAGCCCGAAGAGACCACCGCTGGTAACATATCCGTCAAAGGATAAGTATCGTATTAGAGTGCGGTTTTATATGCAAATTTGACGAAAAAATTGCAGATGACGCTCGAGCGAATCTGGATAAGCAACAGCTCAAACGCCAGCTGAAGGCTGGTGAGAGCGTGCTTACAAGGGTGGGGCAGGAGAAGAATGATCTCCAAGATGCCAACACCAAGCTGGGCGTGGAACTGAAAGATGTTCGAGCCCAACTGTCAGACTCTGTTAAGGAGAATCGGCGGCTTCAGCGCGACATATTTAGTAAGTGCTTGAACGAACTTAAAAAGAGTTTGTCAGGGAAGCTGGCTGACAGAGTTATGTCAGTAGGTATGTTAACAGGTTGTCCTGCCGAGGAGATGCCTAGTTCGACGGGTGATCTTCTGCCCGAGCTCGCGCAGTTGCACGAACGAGTTCGGCAGGTGATGCAAGGCGTTGCCCAGGCCTTGTGGCCGCCCGTCTCCCTACCCGAAGGCCTTGGAGAGCTTGCAGAAAAGCTGAAGGGAGCACGACGGCGCTTCCGATTGTGGAAGATATCGGCCTGCCGTCAGGGCGCCAGGGAAGCTTGGGCGATGGTGAAGACACGGTACACGAAGGCTGACCCGAACCACATGGCCGAAGTCGGAACTGTGGGGCCTGATGGTTAAGAGATCCCTGTAAATTTAGTGTACGACCAAGTAGAATTGGCCGCAAAGTATTCCCAACAGGACTGTAGACTAGACAGCCTATTGGATGGCATTGAAGAGGAATTCAACCAGTCAAATTGACTATGTAATTGTAAAGTGACATATATGATGCCTTCTCTAGCCGGATTGTAGATCATTTGTCGTGGCGGACCTTTTCGCTTCAACCTCGGGACCCGACAGTCCGGAGTGTATCCGAATACCCTCTCGGTTATATAAGAACCGGGGCATGCGTGGAGACTAGGCATAGGGGTCATTAGTGCTTTATTAGACAAGTGCCCAACTAGTTATGTTATATTACATGGGTAGTAAGAAACATCTTCCAGAGAGAATAGTTCCGTTAAGGGTTCCTTTCCCTGGGTAGACATGCCCTAAAGTGCATGTCCGGACTGCGACAAGAAGCGTAGTAAAAACGTCTGGGGGTAGATATGGTTAATAAATAAAAGTCATCTTTTGTTCATCGACCGAATATTCTCTTAAGAACGCTAGCTTTCGGCTTCACCCAGTCTGAGGTACACGTCCGGCTGACCCGGCGGTAACAATCGCAGAGGTGCTCCCCTTATGCCCTAGCCGAATTAACGGGAATGTAGGGCATAAATACAAGAGCCAGGCAACCTAGCTTCACCAAAACTTAAGTCATATCGATGCATATAATGGTGAAAAAAGGTACATGCGGAAGTATAACGCATGTGTTGGGCGTGATGCCCAGGTAAATAATTTAAGCTTCTGTGAAAGAAGCCCCCAGGTGTAGATAGTGCAGCTAGCACCTCTGTAGTGTACAAGTGAGGCACAAGGTGAACCTTGAAGGCCTAGAGGAATAAAAGAAAGAAAGGGAAACAAGACAGACGACGCATATGCAGAAAATGGACAAAGGGAAGGGACTAACATAAAGTCTAGTGCTAGGCGTAGAATCTTTGGAGCCTGGCTGCGTTCCATGGGTTCGGCTCGAGTCGACTAGTCGATGCATCCCGCAGTCGGTATGCTCCGCTGGTCAAAACTTGGTCGATGACGAAGGGACCTTCCCATTTGGGCTCTAGCTTGTTCTTTTTCTTATCCGGCAGCCAGAGAACTAGTTCGCCAACGCTATAAGCTTTGGCTCGTACTTCTCTGCTTTGTTATCTGCGGTCCTGTTGCTGGTAAAATGCGGAACGGGCTTTGGCTACATCGCGCTCTTCCTCCAATGTGTCCAGACTGTCTTGCCGACCGAGCTTGGCTTCTCTTTCTTTGTACATGCGCACTCGAGGTGAGTCATGAATTATGTCACAGGGCAGGACTACCTCTGCGCCGTACACCATAAAAAATGGTGTGTATACGGTACTACGATTCGGCGTGGTCCGCAACCCCCAGAGTACGGAGTCGAGCTCCTCTACCTAGTGCGTGTCAAACTATGTTAAGGAGCGCACTAGTTTGGGTTTAATGCCGCTCATTATAAGACCATTTGTTCGTTCGACTTGACCGTTAGTTTGTGGATGGTAGACTGAAGCATAATCGAGCTTGGTGCCCATTTTGCTGCACCAGAGTTTTACCTCATCGGCCGTGAAGTTCGTGCCATTATCAGTGATGATGCTGTGGGGGACGTCGTAGCGATGTACAACCCCGGATATGAAATCTATCACCGGTCCGGATTCGGCTGTTTTAACCGGTTTGGCCTCTATCCATTTGGTGAATTTATCCACCATGACCAATAAGTATTTTTCTTGTGGGTTCCACTTTTAAGGGGTCCAACCATGTCAAGCCCCCAGACCGCAAAGGGCCATGTAATGGGGATTGTTCGGAGGGCGGTGGGTGGCATATGGCTTTGATTTGCAAAGAGCTGGCAACCGACGCAATGCTGGACTAAGTCCGATGCGTCTACCCGGGCCGTTGGCCAATAGAATCCTGTACGAAAGGCCTTGCTCACAAGAGCCTGGGCTGCGGCATGATGACCGCCGAGTCCGGCATGAATTTCTGCCAAAAGGTTCCGTCCTTCCTCTTCGCAGATGCACCGTTGAAGGACTCCGGTAGCGCTTTTTTTGTACAATTCTCCCTCATAGACCCTGTAGGCCTTTGATCGCCGCACTATGCAGCGTGCCTCATTTTGGTCCTCCGGGAGTTCCTGTCTAGTTAAGTAGGCCAGGAATGGTTCTGTCCACGGGGCAATAATGGCCATTATTTCGTGGGCTGATTGTGTTATTTCGGTGGCGGAGCCTCCGATTGTGTCAGAGAGTTCGGTATCGGGTATTTTGGCCAGGTCGGGACTGTTGTTACCGGTGTCCCCTTCCCATGATACGGATGGCTTGAAAAACCTTTCCAAAAAAATGTTGGGAGGGACCGCGTCGCGTTTGGCGCCAATGCGGGCGAGGATATCCGCCGCCTGATTGTTTTCCCGGGCCACATGGTGAAATTAGAGCCCTTCGAACCGAGCTGACTTTTTTAGGACGGCATTGCGATAAGCGGCCATTTTTGGATCCTTGGCATCAAAGTCTCCATTTATTTGGGATATCGCGAGGTTTGAATCCCCGCGCACCTCTAGGCGTTGAATGCCCATGGATACTGCCATCCGGAGACCATGTAGAAGGGCCTCATATTCGGCTGCGTTGTTGGAGTCCGTATACATTATCTGTAATACGTATTGAATGGTGTTTCCTGTTGGGGATGTCAAAACGACGCCAGGCCCTAGACCAGCCAACATTTTGGAGCCATCGAAGTGCATGATCCAGTTTGAATATGTGCCGTACTCTTTGGGGAGTTCGGCTTCCGTCCATTCAGCGACGAAGTCAGCCAAAACTTGCGATTTAATAGCTCACCGTGGCTTGTAAGTTATGTCAAACGGGAGGAGCTCAATGGCCCATTTGGCAATCCGGCCCGTCGCGTCGCAGTTGTTTATAATATTGTTAAGTGGTACTTCCGAGGCCACCGTTATCGAACACTCTTGAAATTAGTGTCGCAGCTTCCGGGATGCCATGAATACCGCGTACACTATCTTTTGATAATGCGGGTACCGTGATTTGCATGGAGTAAGGACAATGTACACGTACTAAACCGGCTTTTGAAGGGGAAATTTGTGTCCGTCCACTTCTCGCTCAACGACAAGCACTGCGCTTACTACTTGATGAGTTGCCGCAATGTATAATAGCATTGGTTTGCCAATGTTTGGTGCGGCCAGGACTGGGTTTGTTGCCAATATGGCCTTTATTTCATTGAGTCCGGCCGTGGCGGCGTCCGTCCACTTGAAGTGTTCGGTGCGCTGGAGGAGTCGATAAAGGGGTAATGCCTTTTCTCCTAGGCGGGAGATAAAGCGGCTTAGAGCCGCCACGCATCCAGTTAATTTTTGTGTTTGTTTGACGTCTGTTGGGGTAGCCAACTATGACAACGCTCGAATTTTGGCCGGATTGGCTTCAATACCTCTACTGGAGATAATGAATCCCAGGAGCTTTCCTGCTGGCACGCCGAAAATGCATGTTTCGGGATTGAGCTTGATGTCATATGTTCGGAGGTTGTCGAATGTGAGCCTCAAGTCATCTACTAGAGTTTCGACATGCTTGGTTTTAACGACCACGTCATCCACGTATGCCTCCACTGTTTTGCCGATCTGGTCTGCCAGGCATGTCTGAATCATGCGCTGATATGTTGCACCGGCGTTTTTTAGCCTGAAGGGCATTGTGTTGAAGCAGAATGGGCTGTATGGTGTGATGAATGCCGTTGCGGCTTGGTCTGGCTCTGCCATTTTGATTTGATGGTAGCCGGAGTATGCGTCGAGGAAACACAACGAGTCGTGTCCTGTGGTAGCATCGATGATTTGATCGATGCGGGGGAGGGGTGTCGGTGTCAAAACCGGTGGATCTCGGGTAGGGGGTCCCGAACTGTGCGTCTAGGCCAGATGGTAACAGGAGGCAGGGAACACGATGTTTTACCCAGGTTCGGGCCCTCTTGATGGAGGTAAAACCCTACATCCTGCTTGATTAATATTGATGATATGGGTAGTGCAAGAGTAGATCTACCACGAGATCAAGGAGGCTAAACCCTAGAAGCTAGCCTACGGTATGATTGTTGTATATGGAGTTGATTTCCTACGGACTACAACCCTCCGGTTTATATAGACACCGGATAGGGTTAGGGTTACATAGAGTCGGTTACAATGGTAGGAGATCTTGAATATCCGCATCGCCAAGCTTGCCCTCCACGCCAAGGAAAGTCCCATCCGGACACGGGACGAAGTCTTCAATCTTGTATCTTCATAGTCCAGGAGTCTGGCTGAAGGTACAGTCCGGCTACCCGAACACCCCCTAATCCAGGACTCCCTCAAGGGGGAAGGGAGCCTTTGGGCAGGCCTTATTGAGGTCCTTAAACTCGACGCACAAGCGCTAGGATTTGTCCTTCTTTGGTACCATCACCAGGTTTGCTAGCCAGTCCGGTTGTTTTGTATCTCTGATGAATCCGGCCTCCAATAGCTTGGCTAGTTCCTCTCCAATGGCTTGTCTTTTAGGCTCGGAGAAACGTCGAAGAGCATGTTTGACTGGCTTGAATACTTTTAGGATATCCAGGCTGTGTTCAGCCAGCCTGCGTGGGATTCCTGGCATGTCTGAAGGGTGCCAGGAAAAAATGTCCCAGTTCTCGCGTAGGAATTCTCGCAGTGCGGTGTTGACATCAGGATTTAATTGTGTCCCGATGGAAGCTGTTTTTGTAGGGTCCGTTGGATGGACTTGGAATTTGACTATTTCGTCCGCCGTTTAAAGGAGGTGGACATGGATCTTTTATCGAGTATCATGTCGTCCTTGTTCACCATGGAGCGCAGTGCAGTTAGTTCTTCGACCACTAGGGCTTCGGATAGTGCCTCAAGGGCCAGTGCGGCTGTCTTATTTTCGACGCGGAGTGCTATGTCCGGATCACTAACAAGAGTGATGATTCCGTTGGGCCCAGGCATTTTGAGCTTCATGTACCCGTAATGGGGTATGCCTTGGAAGATTGTAAACACCTCCCGCCCTAATAGAGCATGGTATCCACTGCTGAACGGGGCCACTTGGAATGTATTTTCTTCGGACCTTAATTATCTGGCGTGTCGAACACCACGTCTAGTGTGATTTTTCCAGCGCAGCGCGCTTCCTAACTAGGGATGATTCCTCTAAAGGTTGTGCTGCTTTGCTTAATGCGGCTCCAGTCTATTTCCATCTTTTGAAGAGTTTCCTCATAAATGATTTTTAATCCGCTGTCGCCGTCCATGAGTACCTTGGTGAGTCGAAAGTCGTCCACGATTGGATTGAGGACTAGTGCGACTGGTACTCGGGCTGTTCGGAATTTAGGTTTGTCACTGGCATTGAAGGTAATAGCCGTGTCGTTCCAAGGATTTGTTTCTGCTATGTGGCAGATTTCGGACATGCTGCGGAGTGTTCGCTTCCGTCTATTATTTGACGCGAAGGTCTCTAAAACCGTTAAGACCATATTTTTGTCCTCGGGTGGTGCTCTGTGGTTTTTGGGAGGAGTAGATCCTCACCACTTTTGGCCACCTGCCGGAGTATCCAGCATGCTCTAAGGTTGTGCGTTGGTGTCGCATCCACTGTACTATGAATTTTGCAGGGTCCGTTGAGCCATCCCTCTAGTATGGTTCCTTGCCCGTAGAGGGCTTTTGCTTTTTGGTAGTTAACCCAGGTGTATTGTGATAGTGCACCCTTTTATTTCGGACTGGGTTTGTATTCAGGGCCGGATTATCCCAAAATTTTATTTCGGTTTTCCAGGCGCTTTCCATCGCATAGTACTTTCGTACTATGGACACCAAGTCGGCAAAGCGTGTAATTTCGCGACGACTTATGGCGTTGAGTATTCCGTTGTCTATGCAATTATTGCAGAAGAATGAGATTGTGTCTTCCTCGCGGCAGTCCTTTATCCTGTTCTTGACCAGGAGGAATCTGGCCCAGTAATGGTGTACTATTTCTTTGGGCTCTTGCCTAATTTGGGATAGATCGCGTATGTTTGGGTGGGTGGGTGGAATTGAATCCGAATCCTCACCCAATCCGAGGCTCAATGGCCAAGGAGTTTCCGAACTCGAAAGTTTGGATTCTTGGATGTTTTCTGGTAAATCTAGCCCGCTGCCTGATTCTAGGTTCAGGCTTTGAGTGACATTCTTCCCTCCGCGGGTATCCGTCTTGGAGGGATCGGGAATCCGGACGTAGCTAGTCCTTAAGATGGATGAAGGGTTGCCGCATTGTTCTTCCACCACTGCAACGTGAAGGGTGACCTGGGGAGAGTTAATTTCTCTCAGATCGGGTTGAGGCCCAATCTGATCGTAGTCTGTAGCGACTCCTAGGGCGGCGATGCGATCGAAGAGCTCGTTCAGGGAAGAAAGCTCCATTGGATCTAACTGCTCGGCGAGTTCTGAGTTGACATGAAGATTTCTTTCGATAACCCGAGAAGTCATCGTCGGCGCAGCGGCCGAACAGGCGGTCATAAGAAAACTACCTAGCCGGAGAGTGTGGCCGATAGCCAGGGCTCCCTCAGCGATAGTGCCGTCTTTAAAGACGGGACGAGACATCCTTCCTGGTGGCGATGGCATAGCGGAACTCTCAATGAAAGCACCAATGTCGGTGTCAAAACCGGCGGATCTCGGGTAGGGGGGTCCCGAACTGTGCGTCTAGGCCGGATGGTAACAGGAGACAAGGGACACAAAGTTTTACCCAGGTTCGGGCCCTCTTGATGGAGGTAAAACCCTACGTCCCTCTTGATTGATATTGATGATATGGGTGTTACAAGAGTAGATCGACCACGAGATCAGAGAGGCTAAACCGTAAAAGCTAGCCTATGGTATGATTGTATGTTGTGATTGTTGTCCTACGGACTAAAACCCTTCGGTTTATATAGACACCGGAGAGGGTTAGGGTTACACAAGGTCGGTTACAAAGGAGGAGATATCCATATACGTATTGCCTAGCTTGCCTTCCACGCCAAGTAGAGTCCCATCCGGACAGGAGACGAAGTCTTTAATCTTGTATCTTCATAATCTAACAGTCCGGCCAATGGAGATAGTCCGGCTGTCCGGAGACCCACTAATCCAGGACTCCCACACTCTTCTTTACCATGTTCCTCTTCCGTTCTTCTTTAATATGTACTCTCTCCGTTCCGAAATACAAGTCTTTGTATAGATTCCACCATGGTCTACATATGGAGCAAAATGAGTGAATCTACACGCTAAAATGTATCTGGATACATCTGTATGTGATCCATAGTGGAAATCTCTACCAAGACTTATATTTTGGAACAGAGGGAGTATGATAGTAGTACAGTATGTTCCTTGTACTGAAGATGAGAGGGACATTTGTAGTGTAGAGGTCTATACAGTCGGTTGTGATGGACACTTTGAGCCTCTTTGATTCGTAGGATCTTGTAAACATAGGAATAGGATTTGTAGTGGACTGTCCACTTGAATCCTATAAGAATAGCAAGGAAATGCGGGGAGTTGTGTCGCCTTTGACAGTTACACTGATATTAACAGTACCGCACCTTCACTTGAAGAGAGCTGGTATCGGAAGCCTTTCTAGCCATACCGGGAGTTGCATTCTTAATGCACTCTGGTTCATCATGTGTGGGCACTGCGCAACAAACATTTTATTATCCAAAATCTGCTTGCTCTTTGTCGGTGTCAAAACCGGCGGATCTCGGGTAGGGGGTCCCGAACTGTGCGTCTAGGCCGGATGGTAACAGGAGACATGGGACACGAAGTTTTACCCAGGTTTGGGCCCTCTTGATGGATGTAAAACCATACGTCCTGCTTGATTAATATTGATGATATGGGTAGTACAAGAGTAGATCTACCACGAGATCAAGGAGGCTAAACCCTAGAAGTTAGCCTACGGTATGATTGTTGGATATGGAGTTGATTGCCTATGGACTACAACCCTCCGGTTTATATAGACACCGGATAGGGTTAGGGTTGCATAGAGTCGATTACAATGGTAGGAGATCTTGAATATGCGCATCGCCAAGCTTGCCCTCCACGCCAAGGAAAGTCCCATCCGGACACGGGACGAAGACTTCAATCTTGTATCTTCATAGTCCAGGAGTCCGGCTGAAGGTATAGTCCGGCTACCCGAACACCCCCTAATCCAGGACTCCCTCAGTAGCTCCTGAACCAGGCTTCAATGACGACGAGTCCGGCGCGCAAATTGTCTTCGGCATTGCAAGGCGGGTTCCTCCTCCAAGTCCTTCATAGAAGATTGTAAACACCAAGAGTAGTGTCCGGCTCTGCAAAATAAGCTTCCACATATTGTCGTAGAGAGAATAATATTAACACAAATCAAATCTGCTGACATATTCCGCAGTGCGTCATCACACTACAGCCAAGTCCTTCACTCGAATCGTTTTCACTTTTCCACCTCAGCGTGTTTTGCGAGGCGGTTTCCTTGGCACGTCTTGTCAAAGCAGAGAACGTGTACACCCTTTTACGGGATTCTCATCAATACGGACGTGGGTAACCCAACCGCGCCACTTCACGGCGCTTGGGAGGCAAGCGAGTTTTACTAGGCAGGTGGGGACGCACAACCGCATCCGCCCATATAAGGGGACAAGGATCCACCTTTTTACCTACGCCTTCTTCCTCCTTTGCCTATCCATCTCCTGTGCACCCGAGCTCCAGCGCCCAAGCCCGCACTTCCCACCTCAACCTTCTCCAGCAATGTCCGGAGCAGGAGGCAAGTGGATGGTCTCCTCCGCCACGGAGGGCAAAGTCAAGAAGCTAAGGAAGGCCGGATACCTATCCAAGGACATCGCGCACCGGCATCCCGAAGAGGGGCGGCTTCTCCCCACCCCAAGGCCCCATGAGAGGGTAGTATTTCTCCCCCACTTCCTCCGCGGACTGGGTTTTCCACTCCACCCATTTGTCTGGGGGCTCATGTTCTACTACGGTCTGGATTTCCACGATCTGGCTCCGAACTTCATCCTCAACATCTCGGCGTTTATCGTCGTGTGCGAGGCTTTTCTCCGCGTCCGCCCCCATTTCGGCCTCTGGCTCAAGACCTTCAACGTCAAGCCCAAGGTGGTGCGCAGTAGCCAGGCGGAGTGCGGAGGCGCCATGGCAGGCAAGATGGCCAACGTCCTATGGTTCGAGGGCTCTTTCGTGGAGACCCTAAAGGGATGGCAATCCGGGTGGTTTTATATCACCGAGCCGCGTGATCCGAAATGGACCGCAGCCCCCGAGTTTCGATCCGGACCCCCCACGCGGCTTATGTCCTAGAAAGAGACGGGCCTGTCGTGGGGTGACGAAAAAGAGGTGACCGGATTGCAAACATGCATCCAGTCCCTGGTGAACAAGCCAGTCCAGCTTGTTAATGTAATCCAGGTTATGCTCGTCCGCCGGATCCTCCCGTGCCAACAACGGGATTTTAATCTGTGGGAGTTCGACCCGGCGCAGCATCAAACCCTTAGCAGGCTCTTCGACACGACGTACGAAGATGCCAGGAAGATGCTATTCAAGGGCGCCGAGGCTCCCGCATCCGCTTCCAAGGACCGCGGGTACAGCTCGCAGCATCACGCTAGCGAGGTATGCCATCTACACATTTTACAGGATGTTAAGCTTTTTTCATAGTTTGACTCTATGCGGGATCTAAACTCCCTTACCTTTTACAGGCTTGGCGGGCAATATCCGGACCGATTAACTGTCCGGCTCCGCTGCCCGGAGACCCAACCCCAGCTCTACTAGCGAAGCTGCTGGTTCCGGCGCCTTATGTGGTGCCGGAGAAGAAGGCCAAGAAGAAGAAGACCACGGGGACTCGAAAGAGTGCCCGCAACATGGTGGTGTCAGACTCATCATCTGACGAGTCCGAGAAGCCCTCCTCCCGCGAAAACGAGGAGGAGGAAGAAGAAAACTCTCCCCCCAGCGGAGGGAGGAGAGAAGAGGAAGGCCGCCCCAACGGGGGAGGCTAAGGGGTCTAGGAAAAGGAAGACCCCTCCGCCGGACTACACCTCGAACGCCAAAGAGGGCAAAGAGGAGTGGCCAAACAGGGCCAAGCGTTCGGCGAAATTGTAAGTTCGGATATCAGAGTAACTCATGATGTTCCTTTGTTGCACAGCTTTCCCTAATATCGAATGTAATTATGCAGTCCGCCCGGGCCGAATTCGACGAATCGTCGGGCGGCTCCCTGGACTCATCGGACGTGAACTCAGTTCCGCCCGCTGTCTCCCCCCGCACTGCAGACAACGCCGAAGTGGCGTCGCGACAAGCTCCGGGGCAGGAGGAGGTGGTCCTGGAGGAGCCGCAAGGCAACCTCCCAGACTCCAGGAGTGAAGGGGATAAGGCTACCCAGGGCTCTCAGTCCGGCTTTGTGCCGGACACCGTGCCGGAATCTTCCACAGTTCCGGACTGCGGTAGGCGAACTCCTTCCAAGAGGAGCAAGCCTTCTGAGCCGGCGGCCTCCGTCCATCCGGAGGTGCCAGACAATCTGCTGGAGGTGCTTGACGACGCCTCCATTGACGAGGGGCACCATACTATTATGAGTACGATGATCCGGAAGGTTCAGTCCGCCAAGAGCGGACTGACTGAAGCTTGCGCTAGCCTTCTAACAGGCTTCGAGGTAAGTAAAAATATGTAAAAATATTACCGCATAGACAGTAGCCCCTGATGCTCTGTTTGGCGTTCGGAAAGAAAAGCCGAATAGAGGATCTATTAAATTTCGCAGGAGTCTAAAAAAAGAGTCAATATGCGTATGCAGGCTTCGCTACTATCCACCGCCACACTGACTGTGGAGGTGGGTGTCCTGAAGCAGGACCTCGATCGGATCGAGCAAGAGCTCGGCCTTGCCAAGCGGCGGCTCGAGGAGGAAGAAGGTAAGAAATACCTTACAGAAAAAGTGCCTATAAAAAGGCTTGATTGCAAAACAGTAACAGGATTGTACTGCTTATTGTAGGGGCCACGACTAAGGTGGCGACCCTTAAGCAGGCGTTGTCTGAGGCTGAAAAGAAAACGGCCGTGGAGCGCACCGAGTGAGACAGACTTGGGGCTCAGGTCGGCGAGGTGCAGCAAGAGCTTCAGGCTCTCATGAAAAAACATGAGAGTTTGGAGCTGGAGTCGAAGGCGCAAGCATCCGAGCATGCAATGGCCCTAGAGGCTGCCAAGTCTGCCAAGGCCGAAGCCCAAAAGGCCCTCCAAGAGTTGGAGGAGATGAGGAAGATAGCAGCGGGTAAGGCATTCTTTATGCAAAGCAGAAATATAAAAGTGAACCACCTGTTACTTACCCGAATCCGGAGCTCTCCAGGGGCATTCGCAGATCTTCCCCGCAGCATATCCGCCGCCGCCGCATTCTACCAAGCTGAAGAGGGTAGCTCGACGGAGAAGGTGTTCTGGTCTCGGTATTCTGAGGCCGGACACCCTGTGCCCTTGAGCGACCAGCTGAAACAGCTGGTCGAGCTCCACAAGGCGGCCGAGCAGGCCATGAAGGGCTTCATAGTTCGGCTGTGGCCTAGAGAGGCCCTGCCTGGGAGCTATTTCGGGCTGGTGCGGCGGCTGGTAGAGGCCTGTCCGAGGCTTGAGGTCATCAAGCGCTCCGTCTGCATCGAAGGTCCCCGTCGGGCCCTTGCCTGTGCAAAGGTACAGTGGGGTAAGCTGGACGGTGAGAATCTTGTGAAGGACGGGGCGCCGCCGGGGAAGGAGCATCGCAAGCCCGAGAACTACTACAAGGATGTTCTTGCAGGTGCCCGCCTTGTGGCGGATGAATGTACCAAGGATGTGATATTTGAATGAACTCGCTCGTGTTTATCCTGTGCGCTGAAAACTTGTTCATATGCGCTAAGCAATGCTTATTGAATTTAAAATATTACTTTCTGTGCGGCCGTTTATCAAAAATTGAGAGATGGCCAGTCGTCGGCTTCTGCCCCGGTGCCACTAGTGCTGGGGTGTTCGGGATAAACCTGAGCGCTCTTTTTCCCATAGTTGGGTCCTTCGAGGGAGGCGGTCAGCACAACGAACCAGGCAATCGGACTATAATGCTTGAACACTCTCACTTAGCCATAGAACTCTATAATTTTAAATTTCGGCGAAGCCCCTAGTTTGGAAGACCGAGTTCGGGGCGCTATCCACGCCTTGGCCGGACAAAGCTAGCTCCTCGCTCGAAGCGGCATAAGCCTTTAGGGACTCGAAAAACCTCTCGAACAGCGACCGGTCTCTCGCCACATCATGACAGTCAGTTTTAGCTTTCTCCACTGAGGTGCTTAACCCAGCTGAACCGGGGCACAATCGAAGTGGTTCTCCTAGTGCTACCTTAGCTGATAGAGCGGAACGTAAGGCACCAAAACATAGGAGCCGGGCAAACCCAACTATTGACCCAAATCATGATTCGGAGCCGATGCATATAGTGCTATAAGTTCGGGGTGCCGCACTTGTGAAAGTGTACGGACTTCTCACACCATTATGAAGGGTACTAAAGCCCCTGGCGTGTTTGCCGTACCTTGGTGTACGGGTGCAATCATGTCATTTAATAAACATAAATGTGAAAAGAAGATAATGCAAAAAATAGACAAGAAGCTAAGCATTGTTTATAGAGAGGCTATTTATCAAAGCCGAACGATACAAATAGTGCGGTAAGCAAAAGATATTGGACTATTCAGTATGTCCTGACCAGGGGCAGGCCGCGGAATTGTATTTAAAACAGGTATACCGCTCGTAACAGAGACCACCTGGGAGTTCCATAATGCGGCATGGCTTGTCTGCCTCCCTAGATCTTGCATCGTTTGTGCGGCAGTCGAATTGCCGAACAGGTCGTCCGAAGTATGGAGTCATGTAGGTAAGAAAAAATTAAAAAAAAGAATCCGGCAGCCCCTAGTATGTTTTAAGCCGTATTTTGGGCGTGTCGTTATTGTGCCCCTTCCCCTGTGCCCATGGTATTTCAAGGGCGTAGTTATGTACGCAAGGTACTGGTTTCGCTATGTCGCAAAAGCTGGGGTTGGGGCCGCATTGCTACGCTTGCTCAGAGTGTGCCAGGCGGTCCCGCTGTGGGTTACTTCGGGCGCGCTTGGCAGTGTCTGGCTTTTTAATGGCCGGACTGGAGAATTTCCTGAGAAGGCTACTTTGTACCTCCACTACGAGAGCCGCTGTATGCTCCTCCGTACGGAGGGAGCGTTCGGTGTTTCCGTTGACCGTAATTACTCCTCGAGGGCCTGGCATCTTGAGCTTGAGATATGCGTAGTGCGGCACCGCATTGAACTTTGCGAATGCGGTTCGTCCGAGCAGGGCGTGATAGCCACTCTGAAACGGGACTATATCGAAGATTAACTCTTCGCTTCAGAAATTGTCTGGGGATCCGAAGACCGCGTCAAGTGTTACTGAGCCTGTACAGTTGGCTTCTACACCTGGTATAACGCCTTTAAAGGTCGTTCTTGTGGGCTTAATCCTTGAGGGATCTATGCCCATTTTCTGCACTGTATCCTGATAAAGCAGGTTTAGGCTACACGGATGCTAGTGGGATGGTCCCTTCGATCAAAAGTGATCGGGCAGGAGGACCATGGGTTGAACTTTGGGGCGACTGGCTCCATCGCGTATACGTCTCGTAGCGCACGCTTCCGCTCCCACTTGGGAATGTGGGTTGCGTATATCATGTTCACCGTCCGCACTTGTGGGGGAAAGCCCTTCTGTCCATTGTTGTTCGGCGGCTTGGACTCCTCGTCATCGCTGTGCAGCCCCTTGTCTCTGTTTTTGGCCCTTAACTTGCCTGCCTGCTTGAACACCCAACAATCCCTGTTAGTGTGATTGGCTGGCCCTTTCGGGGGGGCCATGTATCTGGCACAAGCGATAGAGTATTCGGTCCAAACTGGACGGGCCCTGAGTATTCTTTTTGAATGGATTTTTCTGCTGACCGGATTTATAGCCTTTGAATCCGGCATTGACTGCCGTGTCTTCATTGATGTCGCTGCTAACGCGGCGTTTTTGCTTATTCCGACGTGTCCTGCCACTTTTGTCCTTGATATCCGAATTACCAGGGTTCTTTGATAAGTTGTTACTGCGAGCTTGCCAGCTGTCTTCTCCCACGCAAAAGTGGGTCATGGGTGTCGTGAGGGCTGCCATGGATTTCGGCTTTTCCTGTCCCAGGTTCCGGGCAAGCCACTCGTCGCGGATGTTATGCTTGAAGGCTGCTAGGGCCTCTGTGTCTGGACAGTCGACTATCTGGTTTTTCTTTGTTAGGAACCGTGTCCAGAATTGTCTGGCCGATTCCTCTGGCTGCTGAATTATGTGGCTTAAGTCGTCGGCATCCGGTGGTCGCACGTAAGTGCCCTGGAAGTTGTCGAGGAATGCGGCTTCCAGGTCCTCCCAAGAACCGATTGAGTCTGCTGGCAAGCTGTTAAGACAATGTCGGGCCGGTCCTTTAAGTTTGAGTGGGAGGTATTTGATGGCGTGTAGATCATCGCTGTGTGCCATGTGGATGTGAAGGAGATAATCCTCGAGCCATACCGCCGGATCTGTTGTGCCATCGTATGATTCGATGTTTACGGGTTTGAAACCCTCTGGGATTTTATGATCCATTACTTCATTCGTGAACCATAGAGGGTGTGTGGTGCCTCTGTACTGGGCTATATCACGACGCAGCTCGGAAGAGCTATGTCTGTTGTGTTCGGCCCGGCCGGATTTGTTGTATCCGGAGTGAAGATCATTGTCACATGCCATAGGGCGCCTACGCGATCCGTAGATCGATCTTGTTTGTCTTGCCTTAACCTCCAGTATGTCTCGCAGGTCGGGTGCATTTTCCCGTGCCTTAGTTCAGCGGTGTCGGGGCATGGCTTGGGTGGAGGCCGAGAGGCCTCTTTGTCGCGGCCTCGAGGTGGCCAGTGTGCCATGTCATGCGCTGATGATGTAGGTGCTTCCTCCTCTGATCGGGGTAGCGGCCTGCGCTTCGAGTAACTCTTGGAGGGGCGTTCGAGTTCATACTCTTCGGCCGCAAGGACTTCAGTCCATCTGTCAGCTAGCAAATCTTGGGCAGCTCTAAGTTGTTGCTGCTTTTTCTTGAGGCTGCTTGCCATGGCTAAAAGCCTGCGTTTAAAACGCTCTTGTTCGGCAAGGTCTGATGGTATGACGAATTCGTCGTCATCGAGGCTTGCCTCGTCTTCGGAGGGAGGCATATAGTTATCATCCTCGACCTCTCGGTCTGCCGCTCTCTCATGAGGGCTGGCTTCTCCATCTTCCTGTGCCGAATCTTGCTGAGGTGGGTGTTCTTCGGCGCTATCCGGGGTAGTATTATCTCCTGTGCCGGAATCACTGTTTTTTCTTTGGCGGGATTTAGAGCGGCGCCGCTGACGCCGGCGCTTTGGCTGTTTCTTGGGGGCGTCATCCCCCACTGTTCCATCGCCATCTCCATCTTTTGGAGTATCCACCATATATATGTCATATGACGAGGTGGCCTTCCAGCGCCCTACAGGTGCTGGTTCCTGTTCGTCTCCTACATCGTCGTCCATGCCGTCGATGTCTTCGGAGCTGAAGTCAAGCATGTCGGTTAGATCGTCGACAGTGGCTACAAAGTGGGTGGTGGGTGGGCTTTGAATTTCCTCATCGTCCGTATCCCACCCTCGCTGACCGTAGTCTGGCCAGGGCTCTCCTGATAAAGAGAGAGACTTAAGAGAATTCAGGATGTCGCCAAAAGGTGAATGCTGAAAGATGTCTGTGGCGGAGAACTCCATTATCGGCGCCCAATCGGATTCGATTGGCAGGGGCGCGGGGGGTTCAGAGTCAGGGAAAGAGTCCGGATCCTCGGAGTCACGGGTCGTGCAGAGTGCGGGGCTAGCGTTCGGCTTGATCGCTTTCGGGATCGCAGCCCCCGAGGTGACGTCCAACCGCTCATCCTCGATTGGCGCAATAGGCTCCAAGTTAGGGGTTGGAACCGATGCGTGTGCGGCCTCCAGGACACTGTCCGGGGGCAGAGCTAGGTCATACCCCTCGAGATAGTGCGTCGCACTTGGCCGTGGCTCGAGCCCGTCGAAGATCAAGTCTCCACGGATGTCAGCCGTGTAGTTTAAGCTTCCAAACCTGACTTGATGGCCAGGGGCGTAGCTTTCGATCTGCTCCAGGTGGCCGAGCGAATTGGCCCGCAGAGCGAAGCCGCCGAAGACGAAGATCTATCCGGGGAGAAAATTCTCACCCTGGACCGCATCGTTGTTGATGATCAAAGGAGCCATCGGGCCTAAACGCGACGACACAAAGGAACTCTCAATGAAAGCACCAATGTCGGTGTCAAAACTGGCGGATCTCGGGTAGGGGGTCCCGAACTGTGCGTCTAGGCCAGATGGTAACAGGAGGCAGGGAACACGATGTTTTACCCAGGTTCGGGCCCTCTTGATGGAGGTAAAACCCTACGTCTTGCTTGATTAATATTGATGATATGGGTAGTGCAAGAGTAGATCTACCACGAGATCAAGGAGGCGAAACCCTTGAAGCTAGCCTACGGTATGATTGTTGTATATGGAGTTGATTTCCTGCGGACTACAACCCTCCGGTTTATATAGACACCAGATAGGGTTAGGGTTACATAGAGTCGGTTACAATGGTAGGAGATCTTGAATATCCGCATCGCCAAGCTTGCCCTCCACGCCAAGGAAAGTCCCATCCGGACACGGGACGAAGTCTTCAATCTTGTATCTTCATAGTCCAGGAATCTGGCTGAAGGTATAGTCCGGCTACCCGAACACCCCCTAATCCAGGACTCCCTCAAGGGGGAAGGGAGCCTTTGGGCAGGCCTTATTGAGGTCCTTAAACTCGACGCACAAGCGCCAAGATTTGTCCTTCTTTGGTACCATCACCAGGTTTGCTAGCTAGTCCGGATGTTTTATATCTCTGATGAATCCGGCCTCCAATAGCTTGGCTAGTTCCTCTCCAATGGCTTGTCTTTTAGGCTCGGAGAAACGTCGAAGAGCATGTTTGACTGGCTTGAATACTTTTAGGATATCCAGGCTGTGTTCAGCCAGCCTGCGTGGGATTCCTGGCATGTCTGAAGGGTGCCAGGAAAAAATGTCCCTGTTCTCGCGTAGGAATTCTCGCAGTGCGGTGTTGACATCAGGATTTAATTGTGTCCCGATGGAAGCTGTTTTTGTAGGGTCCGTTGGATGGACTTGGAATTTGACTATTTCGTTCGCCGTTTAAAGGAGGTGGACTTGGATCTTTTATCGAGTATCACGTCGTCCTTGTTCACCGTGGAGCGCAGTGCAGTTAGTTCTTTGACCGCTAGGGCTTCGGATCGTGCCTCAAGGGCCAATGCGGCTGTCTTATTTTCGACGCGGAGTGCTATGTCCGGATCACTAACAAGAGTGATGATTCCGTTGGGCCCAGGCATTTTGAGCTTCATGTACCCGTAATGGGGTATGGCTTGGAAGATTGTAAACACCTCCCGCCCTAATAGAGCGTGGTATCCACTGCTGAACGGGGCCACTTGGAATGTATTTTCTTCGGACCTTAATTATCTGGCATGCCGAACACCACGTCTAGTGTGATTTTTCCAGCGCAGCGCGCTTCCTGACTAGGGATGATTCCTCTAAAGGTTGTGCTGCTTTGCTTAATGCGGCTCCAGTCTATTTCCATCTTTTGAAGAGTTTCCTCATAAATGATTTTTAATCCGCTGCCGCCGTCCATGAGTACCTTGGTGAGTCGAAAGTCGTCCACGATTGGATTGAGGACTAGTGCGACTGGTACTCGGGCTGTTCGGAATTTAGGTTTGTCACTGGCATTGAAGGTAATAGCCGTGTCATTCCAAGGATTTGTTTCTTCTATGTGGCAGATTTCGGACATGCTGCGGAGTGTTCGCTTCCGTCTATTATTTGACGCTAAGGTCTCTAAGACCGTTAAGACCATATTTTTGTCCTCGGGTGGTGCTCTGTGGTTTTTGGGAGGAGTAGATCCTCACCACTTTTGGCCACCTGCCGGAGTATCCAGCATGCTCTAAGGTTGTGCGTTGGTGTCGCATCCACTGTACTATGAATTTTGCAGGGTCCGTTGAGCCATCCCTCTAGTATGGTTCCTTGCCCGTAGAGGGCTTTTGCTTTTTGGTAGTTAACCCAGGTGTATTGTGATAGTGCACCCTTTTATTTCGGAATGGGTTTGTATTCAGGGCCGGATTATCCCAAAATTTTATTTTGGTTTTCCAGGCGCTTTCCATCGCACAGTACTTTCGTACAATGGACACCAAGTCGGCAAAGCGTGTAATTTCGCGACGACTTATGGCGTTGAGTATTCCGTTGTCTATGCAATTATTGCAGAAGAATGAGATTGTGTCTTCCTCGCGGCAGTCCTGTATCCTATTCTTGACCAGGAGGAATCTGGCCCAGTAATGGTGTACTATTTCTTTGGCTCTTGCCTAATTTGGGATAGATCGCGTATGTTTGGGTGGGTGGATGGAATTGAATCCGAATCCTCACCCAATCCGAGGCTCAATGGCCAAGGAGTTTCCGAACTCGAAAGTTTGGATTCTTGGATGTTTCCTGGTAAATCTAGCCTGCTGCCTGATTCTAGGTTCAGGCTTTGAGTGACATCCTTCCCTCCGCGGGTATCCGTCTTGGAGGGATCGGGAATCCGGACGTAGCTAGTCCTTAAGATGGATGAAGGGTTGCCGCATTGTTCTTCCACCACTGCAACGTGATGGGTGACCTGGGGAGAGTTAATTTCTCTCAGATCGGGTTGAGGCCCAATCTGATCGTAGTCTGTAGCGACTCCTAGGGCGGCGATGCGATCGAAGAGCTCGTTCAGGGAAGAAAGCTCCATTGGATCTAACTACTCGACGAGTTCTGAGTTGACGTGAAGATTTCTTTCGATAACCCGAGAAGTCATCGTCGGCGCAGCGGCCGAACAGGCGGTCATAAGAAAACTACCTAGCCGGAGAGTGTGGCCGATAGCCAGGGCTCCCTCAGCGATAGTGCCGTCTTTAAAGACGGGACGAGACATCCTTCCTGGTGGCGACGGCACAGCGGAACTCTCAATGAAAGCACCAATGTCGGTGTCAAAACCGGTGGATCTCGGGTAGGGGGGTCCCGAACTGTGCGTCTAGGCCGGATGGTAACAGGAGACAAGGGACACAAAGTTTTACCCAGGTTCGGGCCCTCTTGATGGAGGTAAAACCCTACGTCCCTCTTGATTGATATTGATGATATGGGTGTTACAAGAGTAGATCTACCACGAGATCAGAGAGGCTAAACCCTAAAAGCTAGCCTATGGTATGATTGTATGTTGTGATTGTTGTCCTACGGACTAAAACCCTTCGGTTTATATAGACACCGGAGAGGGTTAGGGTTACACAAGGTCGGTTACAAAGGAGGAGATATCCATATACGTATTGCCTAGCTTGCCTTCCACGCCAAGTAGAGTCCCATCCGGACACGAGACGAAGTCTTTAATCTTGTATCTTCATAATCTAACAGTCCGGCCAATGGAGATAGTCCGGCTGTCCGGAGACCCCCTAATCCAGGACTCCCACACTCTTCTTTACCATGTTCCTCTTCCGTTCTTCTTTAATATGTACTTTCTCCGTTCCGAAATACAAGTCTTTGTATAGATTCCACCATGGTCTACATATGGAGCAAAATGAGTGCATCTACACGCTAAAATGTATCTGGATACATCTGTATGTGATCCATAGTGGAAATCTCTACCAAGACTTATATTTTGGAACAGAGGGAGTATGATAGTAGTACAGTATGTTCCTTGTACTGAAGATGAGAGGGACATTTGTAGTGTAGAGGTCTATACAGTCGGTTGTGATGGACACTTTGAGGCTGTTTGATTCGTAGGATCTTGTAAACATAGGAATAGGATTTGTAGTGGCCTGTCCACTTGAATCCTATAAGAATAGCAAGGAAATGCGGGGAGTTGTGTCGCCTTTGACAGTTACACTGATATTAACAGTACCGCACCTTCACTTGAAGAGAGCTGGTATCCGAAGCCTTTCTAGCCATACCGGCAATACTAGCACATATATTCCAGCAAGTTCCACTTTGCTGATTTTACTCTGATGCTTAAGGTTTTCCCGTTATATCTACACTATGATCTGTGTAGCTGCTTTGTGTCGCACTAGCAGTAGTCCACTCTTGAAGCTAAACACTGCAATGACTTACAAAATTGGCACCAAGGCATTGAGTGCCATTCTGGATGCAATGAAACTCATATGCTCCCCACCTGTTGATTCTTACTCAGAATATGATCCTAATGACTATTCCAACCTCGAGGAGTCAAAGGCAGATGGCCTGTCCTGTTCACCCATCAAGGTGCCTGTTCTAATTTGGCAATGTTTTATTGATTGCGGGTATCTTGCATATGTTGTCTTGCATTTCTTCTACTTTGTTGCACCGCCATCTTCTTAGTTTACTCATCATATATGTCTCGATGCCATGCCCATCCATTATCAATACATATTCCATCTGTCATCATACCATGTTTTCCACTCAAATGCTATTCTTGTGCATCAAACATCAAAAAGGAAGAGGGTGATTGCCGAACCTGAAGGAGCACCAGCAAAGTCCTTGAAAAACGTGGTGGTGCCGGAGAAATCAGACAACACCCCACTTATATTGGCTGTACAACCAGTGACACAAAACATAGGACCGACTCCAGCAGACTGTACCCATACTTCATTGGCCGCACCACTAGCCCCACTAGATAGGACCTGCACTCCAGCAAAAGGTATACCGATTTCATTTGCCATAGCACTAGCTGTACCACAGAAAAATCCCACTCCAGCAAAAAGTACAGCAAGTCCACCGGCCGAAGATATCCCAACTGCAGAGACAGCCAAATACTACAGATTGGAACCCCATTCCATTTATTCCCAGTTTAAAAGACAATGCTTTCAATGTTCTTAGGGACTACATGCATATATTGCCATCATGGGAAGATTATTGTGAAGACAAACACCATTTTCACATCTTCCTGTCCAACACACGTGTAAGTGCTATTATTCATGGTTATTATTTTCCTGTTTTCTGCTGATTGAACACATCAATGATTAACATTACATTGTTGTAACTAGGCGAGGGTCAATCTAGATAGTCATGACGAGCAAAGCTTGTTTGTGCTTTTCAAGGAAGCATTGCAGCAGTATCGATGTTACCTGAGGAAATCACACTTTGATGGCAAGTCTATGAACGAATTTCCGGTGAAGTCTCCTGTGCTAGATTTAGAAGACATTGAATGGAAAACATTGTTATGCACTGGTCTCGTTCCCAGGATGAGGTACTGTCTATGAAATCACATGACAATTTGAACTTCTACTTTTCCGCATATGCCTTACGGATCTTTTTTGCAGGAAATCTGCTCGAAGAAGAATTCCGGTTTGACAAGAACGACAGGATATCACAAATATGCTGCCCACTTCTTTGCTCTTGTTAGTACATGTTGTCCTATATCACTATACTTGCATACATACCTCGTTCATTATGTGACAGCAGTATGCATGATAGCTTGCTTATCAATTGTTCGCTCCAAATATTCTGATCTATATGAATGGTTACATTAGTGTAGAATATATCCAATGCCAATGTTTTTTTAGCTCTGCATTGTTCTTGTAAGTACATGCTGTCCTTTATCAGTGTACTTATAATGACAGGTAGTTGTTCATGTACCATCACTCTGCAGCTTATTTTCCTTTGCCCTCCATTTTCTACACATCAGATCTATATTTACTCTTACCATAAGGTTGGTACTGAAGAAGTTTAGCTGTGCATTGCTCTTGGCTGTACCTTTTGCCTGTATCACTGCACTTACATTTATAGCTAATTGGTTATGTAGCATCACTCTTCATCTTATCTTAAATATTCTCCATTTTTTCGTATATTATCACATCTATATTTACTCTTAACAAAATGTAGAATAAAGGCAATGCTTTTGAAGAAGATTCTGTGGTAAACTTCTTGAATTGCCCCCCATCAGCATGGACAAGGCCTTTATAGAGCCTGTCTTCACCAATAATGTAAGTTTTTCCATCTCAAGCCTTCAATATTTGTTGTATATATTTGGTTAGGCATGACTGCAACAGCTGTTTATTTTTGGTGTTTGCATCAAATTGCTTGTTCAAAGTTTATTATGTAGTTCATAAACAAAAGTTTGTCCTTTCTCAATTTAAGTTTTCAGTTGTACAAGCAAGTTCCTTCTTCATACCATGTAAATTAAACTATACAGAGCAAGTGATATTCTTTTGCACTGCATGTATGCTTCTGTTCTTCATCCGTAATCCAGTGGTGTGGTGAACCTACCCACTACAGCACAATGTCATATTCTGCAATGTCTTAACTATGAACAATGTCATATCATTCTACTATTATTTAAACCGTCTCTTTTTTTGACAATCTGAAATGGTATAAATTGACAGCACACTAACCATTGATACTTATGAGTTCTTGATCTGTAATCCAGTGGTGTCATGAAGCTGCCAACTCCTTCACAATGTCATTTCCTGCCATGTCTTGACCTGAACAATACCATATTGCGTTAATGCAATTTTAAACTAGGTCACTTTATTCGTTAGTAATAAATGTGATGAATTGTCAGCACTGATACTTTTATGTGCAAAACCTGTCATCTGTCTGCTTGCTTATCTTTCAGAGTGAGGAAGATATAAGTGTTGAACAAGCGCAGTCTCATCATCTTGCTCAGCTGCTTGCGCTGCAGCTCCCCAGCAGGGCTAACCTTTCTGGAACTCTATTGAAGTGTTGTCCGTTTTGTATATTATTTTTTCTACGTGTTTATTTGCACTGGTGGCGATCTTTGATGTCCCGGGTATGTAATTTGCTGTCTGCTTGTGCTTTATTATCATAGTGGCGAACTTTGATGCCCAGTGGATGTAATATGCCGTAATTTCTTTATTGTATAGTCTAGGTTTTTTCTTATTCACGATGCTGGAGTTATTTTACTGTATATATATCCTGTCTTCGAAGTAAACCGGCCAAATCGTAAAATTACGGTACATAATCAAGCCGTCATGCAATCACGATGTAGGTTGGGCCTAAAACGTGCCAAACAGCTCACGGGCCGGCAGCAGCCCGAAATGAACCCCGACCCATGATTGTGCGAATCAAATCACGGGCTTTTAACAGGCCAAAATTGTCTCGGTCCTTGTTTGGCCCAATCAGATATCGGCTGCGAGCAGGCCTGATGCAAACCGGGCAGTAGTTAGGCCCAACTATATGACGGGCTTTTAACAGGCCGAAATTAATATAGGGCCGAAATGTTAAATGGGCCCTTAACAAGTCAAAACTAATATCAGTCCGAATTACTAAGTGGGCCTTTAGAAAGTGGGCCCAAAAGCATAGTGTCCAGTTGACGGGCCGAATCTGATATGGGCCATAATTGAGCCCAAAGCCTCTTAAAGGGCCGGACCTGATCTGGGCCGTAATTTGGCCCAGAACGTGGTAGGCTTTTAACGGGCCGGATCTCATATGGGCCACTATTAGGCCCGGAGCGTGGCAGGCCATTAATGGACCAGATCAAATATGGGCCGACATTTGGCCCAAAACATGGCAGCCAGTTACTGGGTCAGACTACTAGGGTCCTCAAAATCTTGTGGGCCTATAGCTGGGCCGACCCATTAATGTCGGCGAAATCTCATGGGCCTTTAGCAAGGCCGGCCCATTATGATCCGCAAGAATCTTATGGGCCTTTACCTGGGCTGGCCCATTATGGGATCTCATGGATACAGAAAGTTGCAGCGGTGGAATTAGGATTTTGGCTCCTGTTCTGACCGTTTGGGGGTACGTGTGTATATATAAGAGGAAGGAGTACGTCGGTGGAGCACCGAGGGGCCCACGAGGCTGGGGGGCGCGCCCTAGGGGGGAGCGCCCCCACCCTCGTGACCACCTCTTTGATCCCTTGCAGTAGGGTCCAAGTCTCCTGGATCACGTTCGGTGAGAAAATCACGTTTCCGAAGATTTTATTCTGTTTGGACCCCGTTTGATATTCTGTTTATCCGAAACACTGAAATAGGCAAAAAACATCAATTCTAGGCTGGGCCTCCGGTTAATAGGTTAGTCCCAAAATAATATAAAAGTGGAAAATAAAGCCCAATATAGTCCAAAACAGTAGATAATATAGCATGGAGCAATCAAAAAATATAGATACGTTGGAGACGTATCAGGCATCCCCAAGCTTAATTCCTGCTCGTCCTCGAGTAGGTAAATGATAAAAAGAGAATTTTTGATGCGGAGTGCTACTTGGCATAATTTCAATGCAAATCTTCTTAATTGTGGTATGAATATTCGGATTAGAAAGATTCAAGACAAAAGTTTATATTGACATAGAAAATAATAATACTTCAAGCATACTAACAAAGCAATTATGTCTTCTCAAAATAACATGGCCAAAGAAAGTTATCCCTACAAAATCATATAGTCTGGCTATGCTCCATCTTCCCCACACAAAGTATTTAAATCATGCACAACCCCGATAACAAGCCAAGCAATTGTTTCATACTCTAACTTTTTCAAAACTTTTTCAATCTTCACGCAATACATGAGCGTTTGCCATGGATATAGCACTATAGGTGGAATAGAATGGTGGTTGTGGACAAGACAAAAAGGAGAAGATAGTCTCACATCGACTAGGCGTATCAATGGGCTATGGAGATGCCCATCAATAGATATCAATGTGAGTGAGTAGGGATTGCCATGCAACGGATGCACTAGAGCAATAAATGTATGAAACCTCAACAAAAGAAACTAGTGGGTGTGCATCCAACTGTAGGGGAACGTTGCAGAAAACAAAAAATTTCCTACTCGTTTCACCAAGATCATCTAGGAGTTCATCTAGCAATGAGTCATTGGATGCATCTACATACCTTTGTAGATCGCGCACGGAAGCGTTCAGAAGAACGGTGATGATGTAGTCGAACACGACGTGATCCAAATCACCGATGACCAAGCGCCGAACGGACGGCACCTCCGCGTTCAACACACGTACGGGATGGGAGACGTCTCCTCCTTCTTGATCCAGCAAGGGGGGAGGAGAGGTTGATGAAGATCTAGCAGCACGACGGCATGGTGGTGGATGCAGGGCGTCACAGTAGCAGGGCTTCGCCTATACGGCGAGAGAGAGACGTAACGGGGAGAGAGGAAGGCGCCAGGGGCTGGTGTATGAAATCCCTCCTCTCCCCCACTATATATAGGAGGGCCAAGGGGGGGTGGTGCGCAGCCTAGGAGATCTGATCTCCTAGGTGCGGCGGCCAGGGGGAGGATTCCCTCCCCCCCAAGGCACCTAGAGGTGCCTTCCACCACTTGGACTCCTCCCCATTGAAACCCTAGGCGCATGGGCCTAGTAGGGCTGGTGCCCTTGGCCCATGTAGGCCAAGGCGCACCCCCTACAGCCCATGTGGCCCCCAGGGACAGGTGGCCCCACCCGGTGGGCCCCCGGGACCCCTCCGGTGGTCCCGATACAATACCGATAACCCCGAAACTTGTCCCGATGGCCGAAACAGCACTTCCTATATATAATTCTTTACCTCCGGACCATTCTGGAACTCCTTGTGACGTCCGGGATCTCATCCGGGACTCCAAACAACATTCGGGTTCCTGCATATACATATCTTCACAACCCTAGCGTCACCGAACCTTAAGTGTGTAGACCCTACGGGTTCGGGAGACAAGCAGACATGACCGAGACGACTCTCTGGTCAATAACCAATAGCGGGATCTGGATACCCATGTTGGCTCCCACATGCTCCACGATGATCTCATCGGATGAACCATGATGTCGAGGATTCAATCAACCCCGTATGCAATTCCCTTTGTCAATCGATATGTTACTTGCCCGAGATTCGATCGTCGGTATCCCAATACCTCGTTCAATCTCGTTACCGGCAAGTCACTTTACTCATACCGTAATGCATGATCCCGTGACCAGACACTTGGTCACTTTGAGCTCAATATGATGATGCATTACCGAGTGGGCCCAGTGATACCTCTCCGTCATACGGAGTGACAAATCCCAGTCTTGATCCATGTCAACCCAACAAACACTTTCGGAGATACCCGTAGTCTACCTTTATAGTCACCCAGTTACGTTGTGACGTTTGGTATACCCAAAGCACTCCTACGGTATCCGGGAGTTACACGATCTCATGGTCTAAGGAAAAGATACTTTGACATTGGAAAACTCTAGCAAACGAACTATACGATCTTGTGCTATGTTTAGGATTGGGTCTTGTCCATCACATCATTCTCCTAATGATGTGATCTCGTTATCAGTGACATCCAATGTCCATAGTCAGGAAACCATGACTATCTGTTGATCAACGAGCTAGTCAACTAGAGGCTTACTAGGGACATGTTGGTGTCTGTTATTCACACATGTATTACGATTTCCGGATAATACAATTATAGCATGAATAAAGACAATTATCATGAACAAGGAAATATAATAATAATGCTTTTATTATTACCTCTAGGGCATATTTCCAACAGTCTCCCACTTGAACTAGAGTCAATAATCTAGTTACATTGTGATGAATCGAACACCCATGGAATTCTGGTGTTGATCATGTTTTGCTCTAGGGAGAGGTTTAGTCAACGGATCTGCTACATTCAGGTCCGTATGTACTTTACAAATCTCTATGTCTCCATTTCGAACATTTTCACGAATGGAGTTGAAGCGACGCTTGATGTGCCTTGTCTTCTTGTGAAACCTGGGCTCCTTGGCAAGTGCAATAGCTCCAGTGTTGTCACAAAAGAGTTTGATTGGCCCCGACGCATTGGGTATGACTCCTAGGTCGGTGATGAACTCCTTCACCCATATTGCTTCATGTGCTGCCTCCGAGGCTGCCATGTACTCCGCTTCACATGTAGATCCCGCCACGACGCTCTGCTTGCAGCTGCACCAGCTTACTGCTCCACCATTCAACATATACACGTATCCGGTTTGTGACTTAGAGTCATCCAGATCTGTGTCGAAGCTAGCGTCGACGTAACCCTTTACGATGAGCTCTTCGTCACCTCCATAAACGAGAAACATTTCCTTAGTCCTTTTCAGGTACTTCAGGATATTCTTGACTACTGTCCAGTGTTCCTTGCCGGGATTACTTTGGTACCTTCCTACCAAACTTACGGCAAGGTTTACATCAGGTCTGGTACACAGCATGGCATACATAATAGAACCTATGGCTGATGCATAGGGGATGACGCTCATCTCTTCTATATCTTCTGCCGTGGTCGGACATTGAGCTGAGCTCAATTTCACACCTTGTAACACAGGTAAGAACCCCTTCTTAGAATGATCCATATTAAACTTCTTCAATATCTTATCAAGGTATGTGCTTTGTGAAAGACCTATGAGGCGTCTCGATCTATCTCTATAGATTTTGATGCCTAATATATAAGCAGCTTCTCCAAGGTCCTTCATTGAAAAACTCTTATTCAAGTAGGCCTTGATGCTGTCCAAGAGTTCTATATCATTTCCCATCAATAGTATGTCATCTACATATAATATGAGAAATGCTACAGAGCTCCCACTCACTTTCTTGTAAACGCAGGCTTCTCCATAATTCTGTGTAAACCCAAACGCTTTGATCATCTCATCAAAGCGAATGTTCCAACTCCGAGATGCTTGCACCAGCCCATAAATCGAGCGTTGGAGCTTGCACACCTTGTCAGCATTCTTAGGATCGACAAAACCTTCCGGCTGCATCATATACAATTCTTCCTTAAGGAAACCATTAAGGAATGCCGTTTTGACGTCCATTTGCCATATCTCATAATCGTAGAATGCGGCAATTGCTAACATGATTCGGACGGACTTTAGCTTCGCTACCGATGAGAAAGTCTCATCGTAGTCAACCCCTTGAACTTGTCGATAACCCTTAGCGACAAGCCGAGCTTTATAGATGGTCATATTACCATCCGCGTCTGTCTTCTTCTTAAAGATCCATTTATTCTCTATGGCTCACCGTTCAACGGGCAAGTCAGTCAAAGTCCATACTTCGTTTTCATACATGGATCCTATCTCGGATTTCATGGCTTCTAGCCATTTGTCGGAATCCGGGCCCGCCATCGCTTCTTCATAGTTCGAAGGTTCACCGTTGTCTAACAACATGATTTCCAAGACAGGGTTGCCATACCACTCTGGTGCGGAACGTGTCCTTGTGGACCTTCGAATCTCAGTAGGAGCTTGATCAGAAGTATCTTGATAATTATCATTAACTTCCTCTCTTGTCGGTGCAGGCACCTCAGGAACATTTTCTTGAGTTGCGCCATTTGCCGGTTCAAGAGGTAATACTTCATCAAGCTCTACTTTCCTCCCACTTACTTCTTTCGAGAGAAACTCTTTCTCTAGAAAGGACCCATTCTTGGCAACAAAGATCTTGCCTTCGGATCTGAGGTAGAAGGTGTACCCAATAGTTTCTTTTGGATATCCTATGAAGACGCATTTTTCCGACTTGGGTTCGAGCTTCTCAGGTTGAAGTTTCTTCACATAAGCATCGCATCCCCAAACTTTTAGAAACGACAGCTTAGGTTTCTTCCCAAACCATAATTCATACGGTGTCGTCTCAACGGATTTCGACGGAGCCCTATTTAAAGTGAATGCGGCAGTCTCTAAAGCATAGCCCCAAAAAGATAGCGGTAAATCAGTAAGAGACATCATAGACTGCACCATATCCAATAGAGTGCGATTACGACGTTCGGACACACCGTTACGTTGAGGTGTTCCAGGCGGCGTGAGTTGTGAAACTATTCCACATTTTCTTAAGTGTGTACCAAATTCGTGACTCAAGTATTCTCCTCCACGATCTGATCGTAGAAACTTGATTTTCCTGTCACGTTGATTCTCAACCTCACTCTGAAATTCCTTGAACTTTTCAAAGGTTTCAGACTTGTGTTTCATTAAGTAGACATACCCATATCTTCTTAAGTCATCAGTGAGGGTGAGAACATAACGATAGCCACCGCGAGCCTCAACACTCATTGGACCGCACACATCAGTATGTATGATTTCCAATAAGTCGGTTGCTCGCTCCATTGTTCCTGAGAACGGAGTCTTGGTCATTTTACCCATAAGGCATGGTTCGCACGTGTCAAATGATTCATAATCAAGAGACTCTAAAAGTCCATCTGCATGGAGCTTCTTCATGCGTTTGACACCTATGTGACCAAGGCGGCAGTGCCACAAGTATGTGGAACTATCATTATCAACCTTACATCTTTTGGTACTCACATTATGAACATGTGTAGCATTACGTTCGAGACTCATTAAGAATAAACCATTCACCATAGGAGCATTACCATAAAACATATCTCTCATATAAATGGAACAACCATTATTCTCAGATTTAAATGAGTAGCCATCTCAAATTAAACGAGATCCCAATACAATGTTCATGCTCAAAGCTGGCACTAAATAACAATTATTGAGGTTTAAAACTAATCCCGTAGGTAAATGTAGAGGCAGCGTGCCGACGGCGATCACATCGACCTTGGAACCATTCCCGACCCGCATCGTCACCTCGTCCTTCGCCAGTCTCCGTTTATTCCGCAGCTCCTGCTGTGAGTTACAAATATGAGCAACGGCACCGGTATCAAATACCCAGGAGACACTACGAGTACTGGTAAGGTACACATCAATTACATGTATATCAAATATACCTTTGGTGTTGCCGGCCTTCTTGTCCGTTAAGTACTTGGGGCAGTTCCGTTTCCAATGACCCTTCCCTTTGCAATAAAAGCACTCTGTCTCAGGCTTGGGTCCATTCTTTGGCTTCTTCCCGGCAGCTTGCTTGCCGGGCGCGGCAACCTCCTTGCCGTCCTTCTTAAAGTTCTTTTTACCCTTGCCTTTCTTGAACTTAGTGGTTTTATTGACCATCAACACTTGATGTTCCTTCTTGACTTCTACCTCCGCTGATTTCAGCATCGAGAACAACTCAGGAATGGTCTTTTGCATCCCCTGCAAGTTGAAGTTCATCACAAAGCTCTTGTAGCTTGGTGGAAGCGACTGGAGGATTCTGTCAATGACCGCATCATCCGGGAGATTAACTCCCAGCTGAGACAAGCGGTTATGTAACCCAGACATAGTGAGTATGTGCTCACTGACAGAACTATTTTCCTCCATCTTACAGCTGAAGAACTTATCGGAGAATTCATATCTCTCGATCCGGGCATGAGCTTGAAAAACCATTTTCAGCTCTTCGAACATCTCATATGCTCCATGTCTCTCAAAACGCTTTTGGAGCCCCGGCTCTAAGCTGTAAAGCATGCCGCACTGAACAAGGGAGTAGTCGTCAACACGTGTCTGCCAAGCGTTCATAACGTTTTGGTTCTGTGGGACGCGAGGATCACCTAGCGGTGCTTGTAGGACATAATCTTTCTTGGCAGCTATGAGGATGATCCTCAGGTTCCGGACCCAGTCCGTATAGTTACTGCCATCGTCTTTCAGCTTGGTTTTCTCTAGGAACGCGTTGAAGTTGAGGACTACGTGGGCCATTTGATCTACAAGACATAGTGTAAAATATTTTAGACTAAGTTCATGATAATTAAGTTCATCTAATCAAATTATTAATGAACTCCCACTTAGATTAGACATCCCTCTAGTCATCTAAGTATTACATGATCCGAGTTAACTAGGCCGTGTCTGATCATCACGTGAGACGGACTAGTCAACGTCGGTGAACATCTTCATGTTGATCGTATCTTCTATACGACTCATGCTCGACCTTTCGGTCTTCTGTGTTCCGAGGCCATGTCTGTACATGCTAGGCTCGTCAAGTTAACCCCAAGTGTTTTGCATGTGTTCCGAGGCCATGTCTGTACATGCTAGGCTCGTCAACACCCGTTGTATGTGAACGTAAGGATCCATCACACCCGATCATCACGGCGTGCTTAGAAACGACGAACTTTAGGAACGGTGCACAGTTAGGGGAGAACACTTCTTGAAATTGTTATGAGGGATCATCTTATTTACTACCGTCGTTCTAAGTAAACAAGATGCAAAACATGATAAACATCACATGTAATCAAATAATTAATGTGACATGATATGGCCAATATCACATAGCTCCTTTGATCTCCATCTTGGGGCTCCATGATCATCCTGTCACCGGCTTGACACCATGATCTCCATCATCATGATCTCCATCATCGTGTCTCCATGAAGTTGCTCGCCAACCATTACTTCTACTACTATGGCTAACGCGTTTAGCAATAAAGTAAAGTAATTTTACATGGCGTTTCTCGATGACACGCAGGTCATATAAAAGAATAAAGACAACTCCTATGGCTCCTGCCGGTTGTCATACTCATCGACATGCAAGTCGTGATTCCTATTACAATAGCATGAACATCTCATACATCACATATAGATCATTCATCATTCATCACAACTTTGGCCATATCATATCACAAACCACTTGCTGCAAAAACAAGTTAGACGTCCTCTAATTGTTGTTGCAAGTTTTACGTGGCTGATTTAGGGTTCTAGCAAGAACGTCTTCTTACCTACGTTAAAGCAACAACGTGATTTGTCAACTTCTATTTACCCTTCATAAGGACCATGTTCATCGAATCCGCTCCAACTAAAGTGGGAGAGACAGACACCCGCCAGCCACCTTATGCAACTAGTGCATGTTAGTCGGTGGAACCGGTCTCACGTAAGCGTACGTGTAAGGTTGGTCCGGGCCGCTTCATCCCAAAATACCGCTGAAGCAAGAAAAGACTAGTAACGGCAAGAAAGTTGACAAATCTACGCCCACAACTCATTGTGTTCTACTCGCGCAAGAAGAACTACGCATAGACCTAGCTCATGATGCCACTATAGGGGAACGTTGCAGAAAACAAAAATTTTCCTACTCGTTTCACCAAGATCATCTAGGAGTTCATCTAGCAACGAGTCATTGGATGCATCTACATACCTTTGTAGATCGCGCACGGAAGCGTTCAAAAGAACGGTGATGATGTAGTCGAACACGACGTGATCCAAATCACCGATGACCAAGCGCCGAACGGACGGCACCTCCGCGTTCAACACACGTACGGGACGGGAGACGTATCCTCCTTCTTGATCCAGCAAGGGGGAAGGAGAGGTTGATGAAGATCCAGCAGCACGACGGCGTGGTGGTGGATGCAGGGCGTCACAGTAGCAGGGCTTCGCCTATACTGCGAGAGAGAGACGTAACGGGGAGAGAGGGAGGCGCCAGGGGCTGGTGTATGAAATCCCTCCTCTCCCCCACTATATATAGGAGGGCCAAGGGGGGGTGGTGCGCAGCCTAGGAGATCTGATCTCCTAGGTGCGGCGGCCAGGGGGAGGATTCCCTCCCCCCCAAGGCACCTAGAGGTGCCTTCCACCACTTGGACTCCTCCCCATTGAAACCCTAGGCGCATGGGCCTAGTAGGGCTGGTGCCCTTGGCCCATGTAGGCCAAGGCGCACCCCCTACAGCCCATGTGGCCCCACCCGGTGGGCCCCCGGGACCCCTCCGGTGGTCCCGGTACAATACCGATAACCCCGAAACTTGTCCCGATGGCCGAAACAGCACTTCCTATATATAATTCTTTACCTCCGGACCATTCCGGAACTCCTCGTGACGTCCGGGATCTCATCCGGGACTCCGAACAACATTCGTGTTCCTGCATATACATATCTTCACTACCCTAGCGTCACCGAACCTTAAGTGTGTAGACCCTACGGGTTCGGGAGACAAGCAGACATGACCGAGACGACTCTCCGGTCAATAACCAACAGTGGGATCTGGATACCCATGTTGGCTCCCACATGCTCCACGATGACCTCATCGGATGAACCACGATGTCGAGGATTCAATCAACCCCGTATGCAATTCCCTTTGTCAATCGATATGTTACTTTCCCGAGATTCGATCGTCGGTATCCCAATACCTCGTTCAATCTCGTTACCGGCAAGTCACTTTACTCGTACCGTAATGCATGATCCCGTGACCAGACACTTGGTCACTTTGAGCTCAATATGATGATGCATTACCGAGTGGGCCCAGTGATACCTCTCCGTCATACGGAGTGACAAATCCCAGTCTTGATCCATGTCAACCCAACAGACACTTTCGGAGATACCCGTAGTCTACCTTTATAGTCACCCAGTTACGTTGTGACGTTTGGCATATCCAAAGCACTCCTACGGTATCCGGGAGTTACACGATCTCATGGTCTAAGGAAAAGATACTTTGACATTGGAAAACTCTAGCAAACGAACTATACGATCTTGTGCTATGTTTAGGATTGGGTCTAGTCCATCACATCATTCTCCTAATGATGTGATCTCGTTATCAATGACATCCAATGTCCATAGTCAGGAAACCATGACTATCTGTTGATCAACGAGCTAGTCAACTAGAGGCTTACTAGGGACATGTTGGTGTCTGTTATTCACACATGTATTACGATTTCCGGATAATACAATTATAGCATGAATAAAGACAATTATCATGAACAAGGAAATATAATAATAATGCTTTTATTATTGCCTCTAGGGCATATTTCCAACACCAACTTGCTTGCTCACGAAGACCTATGGTAATTTGAGGAAGCCCATCATTGGAATATACAAGCCAAGTTCTATAACGTAAAATTCCCACTAGTATATGAAAGTGACAACATATGAGACTCTCTATATGAAGAACATCGTGCTAATTTGAAGCACAATATATGTGACTTTCTATATCATGGTGCTACTTTGAAGCACAAGTGTGGAAAAAAGGATAGTAGCATTGCCCCTTTTTTATTTATTTGTTTTTTGGGCCTTATTTTTTTCTTTGGCATTTATCCTTTTTTTGGGACAATGCTCTATTGAATAATGATCATCACACTTCTATTTATTTACAACTTAATGATTACAAGTCAATACTAAAACAAAGTATGACTCTATATGAATGCCTCCGGCGGTGTATCGGGATATGCAATGAATCACGAGTGACAAGTATGAAAGAATTATGAACGGTGGCTTTGCCACAAATACTATGTCAACTACATGATCATGCTAAGCAATATGACAATGATGGATGTGTCATGATGAACTAGATGGTGGAAAGTTGCATGGCAATATATCTGGGAATGGCTATGGAAATGCCATAATACGTAGGTACGGTGGCTGTTTTGAGGAAGGTATATGGTAGGTGTATGATACCGGCGAAAGTTGCACGATATTAGAGAGGCTAGCAAGGGTGGAAGGGTGAGAGTGCGTATAATCCATGGACTCAACATTAGTCATAAAGAACTCATATACTTATTGCAAAAATTTAGAAGTTATCAAAGCAAAGTATTACGCGCATGCTCCTAGGGGGATAGATTGGTAGGAAAAGGCCATCGCTCGTCCCCGACCACCACTCATAAGGAAGACAATCAATAAATAAATCATGCTCCAACTTCATCACATAATGGTTCACCATACATGCATTCTACGGGAATCACAAACTTCAACACAAGTATTCTTTAAATTCACAACTACTCAACTAGCATGACTTTAATATTATCACCTCCATATCTCAAAACAATTATCATGCTTCAATGTTTTCTTAGTATTCAACACACTCAAAAGAAAGTTTCACAAATCTTGAATACCAAGCATATTATTATTAGGCAAATTACCATGCTATTAAGAGACTCTCAAATTAATTTAAGTGAAGCATGAGAGATCAATAGTTTCTTTAAAACGAATCCACCACCGTGCTCTAAAAGGTCTAAGTGAAGCACATAGGGCAAAATTATCTAGATCAAAAGGATATAAGTGAAGCACATAGAGCAAAATTATCTAACTCAAAAGATATAAGTGAAGCACATAGAGGAAAATTATCTAGCTCAAAAGATATAAGTGAAGCACATAGAGCAAAATTATCTAGCTCAAAAGATATAAGTGAAGCACATAGAGTATTCTATCAAATTTTAATTCATGTATGGCTCTCTGAAAATGTGTGTACAGAAAGGATGATTGTGAAATACTAACAAACAAAGACACAAATAATACAAGACGCTCCAAGCAAAACACATATCATGTTGGTGAATAAAAATATAGCTCCAAGTAAATTACCGATGGAAGCGGACGAAAGAGGGGATGCCTTCCGGGGCATCCGCAAGCTTTGAATTTTTGGTGTCGTTGGATTATCTTGGGGGTGCCATGGGCATCCCCAAGCTTAGGCTCTTGCTACTCCTTGTTCCATGATCCATCAAAAGAATTCGCCCAAAACTTGAAAACTTCACAACACAAAACTCAAGATAGAAAACTCGTGAGCTCCGTTAGCGAAAGAAAACAAAAGACCACTTCAAGTTACTGTAATGAACTCATTATTTATTTATATTGGTGTTAAACCTACTGAATTCCAACTTCTCTATGGATTATAAACTATTTTACTAGCCATAGATTCATCAAAATAAGCAAACAACACACGAAAAACAGAATCTGTCAAAAACAGAACAGTCTGTAGTAATATGTAGCTAGCGCAAGATCTGGAGCCCCAAAAATTCTGAAATAAATTTCTGGACGTGAGGAATTTATATATTAATCATCTGCAAAAGGAATTAACTAAATATCACTCTTCAAATAAAAATGACAGCAGTTCTCGTGAGCGCTAAAGTTTCTGTTTTTTACAGCAAGTTCAACAAGACTTTCCCCAAGTCTTCCCAACGGTTCTACTTGGCACAAACACTAATTAAACACAAAAAACACAACCAAAACAGAGGCTAAATAATTTATTTATTGAATAACAGCAAGGAAAAATATTGGGTTATCTCCCAACAAGCGCTTTTCTTTAAAGCCTTTTTAGCTAGGCATTGATAATTTTAATGATGCTCACATGAAAGACAAGAATTGAAGAACAAAGAGGGCATCATAAAACATGTGACAAACACATCTAAGTCTAACATACTTCCTATGCATAGGCATCTTATAGTCAAACAAATTGTCAAGGCAAACAAAAGCTAGCATATGCAAGGAAGCGGAAAGAAACAATAGCAATCTCAACATAACGAGAGGTAATTTAGTAACATGAAGATTTGTACAACCATATTTTCCTCTCTCATAGTAATTACATGTAGGATCATAAGCAAATCCAACAAAATAGCTATCACATACAATATTTTCAACATGATCCACATGCATGCAAAGTTGACACACTTCCAAAATAGTGGGATTAACATTAACTAAAGTCATGACTTCTCCAAACCCACTTTTATCAAGATTTTCATAAGATTGAACATTCTCCAAATATGTGGGATCTAAAGTTGACACTCTTCCAAACCCACTTTAAATAATATTGCAAACACTATTATCAATATCATATTCATCATGGGGTTTAAATAAATTTTCAATAACACAAGAAGAATCACCCCAATCATGATCATTACAACAAGTAGTAGACATAGCAAAACTAGCATCCCTAAGCTTAGGGTTTTGCATATTATTAGCACAATTGACATCAAGAGAATTTATAATAAAATCATTGCAATCATTCTTTTTATTCAAAGATCTATCATGAGTCACTTCATAAAGCACTTCATCATGATTTTCAGATTTCCGTATTTCAGGCAAAAGCTTATAAAGATAATCTAGTGCATCCAAATCACTAGAAATTGGTTCATCATAATTGGATCCCTTAAAAAGATTGGCAAGCGGATGAGGATCCATAGATCTTAAGTTCTCTGCTTAGTAATAAATAAACAACTATTCCAACCATACGAGCAAACAAAAGGCAAGCGGGCAAAAAGAGAGCGAGGATAGAGAGAGAGGGCGAATAAAACGGCAAGGGTGAATTGGGGGGAGAGGAAAACGAGAGGCAAATGGCAAATAATGTAATGCGAGAGATAGGGATTGTGATGGGTACTTGGTATATTGACTTTTTGCGTAGACTCCCCAGCAACGGCGCCAGAAATCCTTCTTGCTACATCTTGAGCTTGCGTTGGTTTTCCCCGAAGAGGAAGGGATGATGCAGTAGAGTAGCGTAAGTATTTCCCTTAGTTTTTGAGAACCAAGGTATCAATCTAGTAGGAGCCCACGCTCAAGTCCCTCGTACCTGCACAAAGCGATAGCTACTCGCAACCAACGCGATTAGGGGTTGTCAAGCCCTTCACGGTCACTTACAAGAGTGAGATCTGATAGATATAATATTTTTGGTATTTTTGATATAAAGATGCAAAGTAAATAGTAAAAGCAAAGTAAATAACAAAACAATATAAAAGTGATGGAGATTGATATGATGAGAATAGACCTAGGGGCCATAGGTTTCACTAGTGGCTTCTCTCAAGAGCATAAGTATTCTATGGTGGGTGAACAAATTACTGTTGAGCAATTGATAGAATTGAGCATAATTATGAGAATATCTAGGCATGATCATGTATATAGGCATCACGTCCATGACAAGTAGATCGAAACGATTCTGCATCTACTACTATTACTCCACTCATCGACCGCTATCCAGCATGCATCTAGAGTATTGAGTTAAAAACAGAGTAACACCTTAAGCAAGATGAAATGATGTAGAGAGATAAATTCATGCAATATGAAATAAACCCCATCTTGTTCTCCTCGATGGCAATGATACAATATGTGCCTTGCTGCCCCTTCTGTCACTGGGTAAGGACACCGCAAGATCGAACCCAAAGCTAAGCACTTTCTCCCATGGCAAGAACTACCAATCTAGTTGGCCAAACCAAACGGATAATTCGAAGAGACTTGCAAAGATAACCAATCATGCATAAAACAATTCAAAGAAGATTCAAATATTATTCATAGATAGACTTGAACATAAACCCACAATTCATCGATCTCAACAAACACACCGCAAAAAGAAGATTACATCGAATAGATCTCCACAAGAGAGGGGGAGAAATTTGTATTGAGATTCAAAGAGAGAGAAGAAGCCATCTAGCTACTAACTATGGACCCAAAGGTCTAAGGTAAACTACTCACACTTCATCAGAGGGGCTAGGATGATGTAGAAGCCCTCCGTGATGACGGCCCTCTTCCAGCGGAGCTCCGGAACAGGCCCCAAGATGGGATCTCGTGGATACAGAAAGTTGCGGCGGTGGAATTAGGTTTTTGGCTCCTGTTCTGATTGTTTGGGGGTATGTGTGTATGTATAGGAGGAAGGAGTACGTTGGTGGAGCACCGAGGGGCCCACGAGGCAGGGGGCACGCCCTAGGGGGGGTGCCCCCCACCCTCGTGACCACCTCTTTGATCCCTTGTAGTAGGGTCCAAGTCTCCTGGATCACGTTTGGTGAGAAAATCACGTTTCCAAAGATTTTATTCCGTTTGGACTCCGTTTGATATTCTGTTTATCCGAAACACTGAAATAGGCAAAAAAACAGCAATTCTGGGCTGGGCCTCCGGTTAATAGGTTAGTCCCAAAAATAATATAAAAGTGGAAAATAAAGCCCAATATAGTCCAAAACAGTAGATAATATAGCATGGAGCAATCAAAAATTATTGATACGTTGGATACGTATCACCCATCCACTGTCGTCCTCCTCCACCATGCCGGAGCTGATACCCCGACGCCGCCGTCCATTACAAGAGATTGACCTCGCTTCATCCCCGCCGTCGTCCACCTTGCCGGCGCCGCTCCTACGACCGTCTCGTCCACCGTGCCCTGCCGCCACCGTCTACCCTCCTAGATCTGCTTCCACGCCGCCGACAGCCATCACTACCGCAGCACCGTCAAATTCATAGCATATGCGTACATGGTGCCGCACCAGAGGCGGTACTCTTTCGTATCTGCTCAACTTATTTATCGCAACAAGAAAATAGATTGCCACTGCTTTACTCTGATTTCTTGGCTTGGTTACGAAGTTGCCTTTGTCCGGTTTGCACCTTCAGATCCACCATGGCACGCTGAATACTATACTCCCAATTCTTATGGTTTTCCCCTTTTATATTCCACACTAGTTAAATCACAGTAGACTAAATTTCAAAATTGGGTCAGTTGATTTTTCAGAGCTCGCCGGAGTTCGCCGGTGCGATCGAAGGGGCTCGGCTGGTTGTGGGGCCTCGCCGAACGAAGAAAACTCGACGCGGGTGGGGGTTGGGGCGGGGGTGGGGGTTGCGGTGGCGGAGGAACTCAGGTGGTGGGGGCCGGTGGTCCAGCCGGCGGCCCGTGCAGTGTTCTGTATGGGAAGAATCAGAGACGAGGAAGAAGAAGGGTTAGGAGACGTGGGATCTTCATCCAATCGCCTGAAATGGTCGAGAGACAGCTAGGAGTTGCATTCTTAATGCACTCTGGTTCATCATGTGTGGGCACTGCGCAACCAACATTTTATTATCCAAAATCTGCTTGCTCTTTGTCGGTGTCAAAACCGGCGGATCTCGGGTAGGGGGTCCCGAACTGTGCGTCTAGGCCGGATGGTAACAGGAGACATGGGACACGAAGTTTTACCCAGGTTCGGGCCCTCTTGATGGATGTAAAACCCTACGTCCTGCTTGATTAATATTGATGATATGGGTAGTACAAGAGTAGATCTACCACGAGATCAAGGAGGCTAAACCCTAGAAGTTGGCCTACGGTATGATTGTTGGATATGGAGCTAATATTAACAGTACCGCACCTTCACTTGAAGAGAGCTGGTATCCGAAGCCTTTCTAGCCATACCGGGAGTTGCATTCTTAATGCACTCTGGTTCATCATGTGTGGGTACTGGGCAACCAACATTTTATTATCCAAAATCTGCTTGCTCTTTGTCGGTGTCAAAACCGGCGGATCTCGGGTAGGGGGTCCCGAACTGTGCGTCTAGGCCGGATGGTAACAGGAGACATGGGACAAGAAGTTTTACCCAGGTTCGGGCCCTCTTGATGGAGGTAAAACTCTACGTCCTGCTTGATTGATATTGATGATATGGGTGTTACAAGAGTAGATCTACCACGAGATCAGAGAGGCTAAACCCTAAAAGCTAGCCTATGGTATGATTGTATGTTGTGATTGTTGTCCTACGGACTAAAACCCTTCGGTTTATATAGACACCGGAGAGGGTTAGGGTTACACAAGGTCGGTTACAAAGGAGGAGATATCCATATACGTATTGCCTAGCTTGCCTTCCACGCCAAGTAGAGTCCCATCCGGACACGAGACGAAGTCTTCAATCTTGTATCTTCATAGTCTAACAGTCCGGCCAATGGAGATAGTCCAGCTGTCCGAAGACCCCCTAATCCAGGACTCCCACAGTAGCCCCCGAACCAGGCTTCAATGATAACGAGTCTAGCGCGCAGTATTATCTTCGGCATTGCAAGGCGGGTGCCCTTTCAAATTCTTTGTACCTGTCGAAATAATGTCCGGTTCCTTGTGATGGTTCGTACTTCTTGGCTTCTACGCCCAATAATGGCCACCTTCCACGTGTCGAGCGAATGTGAAGAGCCAGGGTGTTTTCACATTTACCCCCTAGCTATGTAAATGAGCCGTCTATTTAAAAAGACGAGGATCCAGATCCAAATCACCCCACCCTCTCTTGCCTAGTCTTCATTAGAGTGCGCCCGACAGAGATCCATTCCACCATGGCCGGTCGACGCGGCTCCTCCTCTCGCACCCCTAGTCCCAAGCCTGGAGATTGGGAGAGATGTTCCATCCCGCACAGCAAATTGGTGATGCTTCAGTCCAAGGGATTTCTTCCCTGAGCGTACCTGGTCCCGGTTCGAGCTGGGATTGCCACCTATAATGGCGGAGAGCAGGCGGAGAGCCGTCCCAATCCCTCCAAGGGAGAGCGGGTATGCCTTGTCTCTTATCTAGTAAGAGGGCTCGGATTCCCAATCCATCCGTTTCTCCGGGGGCTTCTGGAGTTCTATGGCCTCCAGCTGCACAACCTTATGCCTGCCTCCCTGCTGCATATCACGGGATTCGCAGCCCTTTGCGAGTTATTTTTGGGCTGTGAGGCTCATTTCGCCTTGTGGAAGAAGCTGTTCTGCCTTGTGCCCCGTTCTAAGAAGGGATCAATATATCAAGTGGGTGGAGCCGAAGTGTGGCGTATTGCTGGGACCGGATACCTATCCGGGACCCCGATGAAGACGTCCGAAGACTGGCCTTCGGAATGGTTTATATAGAAGATGTCCCCCTTCCGGACCCTATTCGGATCGGCCTTCCTGAGTTTGACAACGCCCCTTTGAAGAAGCGCCAGAGCTGGCATCCACGGAGCCCCCTGGAGGAAGACGACCGGGACATTCTTTATCTGATGAGCCGGATAAGCTCTTTAGCTCGATCCGGATTGACCATGATCGAGGTTATGGCTATATGCATTGTGCGGGGGGTGCAGCCGCTCCAGTATAGAGGACACCCCATGTGGGACTTCAACGGGGAGGATGACGCCACCCGCCACGGCCGAAAAGGGCCGGGATCGACTGCGGACTTGACAAAGATCTTGTCCACTTTGTACAAGGGAGAAGAGGAGGAATTCCTCTGTGTCAACCCGCAGGGCGGATTCTCCATGTACAATCCTCCGAGCTGGGTAAGCGGAGATTTTTTCTCGCCCATCCGTTTCATATTCCCGTAGTTTAAGTATTTATTCTAGCGATTTCATCGCAGGAGCTACGTCAGGAAGTAAAGGAGATAACCGGCCCTCCTCCACAGCCTAAGGACCCTGGACGATCCCTTGATCCGGCCTCCCAGGAGGATCCGGATATATCCGTGGAGCTGATCGACGGGGTATTTTACCAAAGGAGTAATGACAATACCTTGGTGTCCATTACAGCTGATTACCCTGGGCTAGTTCCAGCCTCACAGGTGACTGAGAATGAAGTCCTAGCATATAACAAGGGATCCGTCCTTGTGCTCTTTTTTATTGCCATATAATAGCCGTGTTTTGCAGGGGAGGCCCTCGGGGCAGAAGGCCGAGCCTGTGGCAACTGGCCAACAAGGGGCCGCTGGGCCAGGCAAGCTGAAAAGATCCACAGTCCGGATTGAGGCACCGGCGCAGCGGTATAGCGTGTCGTCTTTATTGCAAGACATTATTTATAGAGGCATATTAATGCTCAGGCCTTCTTTTCAGGAGAAAGAGCGCTCGCCGGACTATACCCGGAGAGGCTACCAACCGCGCCTCCACAAGCTAGGCTCCAAGGCCGGACTCGAGGGTGGGAACGAGTACAAGGCGTGCACCGGGTGCTCCTCCGATAGAGGATACGGATAGACTGTCCGCCACCCATTCCGAGGTGGAAAGGGCTATGAACCATAGGCTTCGCTAGACTGTTCTTCGTGACGCTTGCTTCTCCCAAGAGGCTTTGGATGCCTTCAACTCGGGAGATGCATACCTCCGTGCCCCTCAAAATGGTCTAGCTAGAGCCACGGAGCAGTATGTAAAAGACATACGGGTGAGAAAATTTGATGATTATATATATAAGTAGCCCCTGAGACTTGAAACAGTTAGGATAACTCATTTCAGGATCATTTGTTATGTAGGTTCTTACAGAGAAGAATACTCAACTGTCCCAGGAGCTGGAAGAGTGCAAAGCCCAACTTCAGGCCGCACTGTCCGCTGCATGGGAGCCCGAAGAGACCCCCGCTGGTAACATATCCGTCAAAGGATAAGTATCGTATTAGAGTGCAGTTTTATATGCAAATTTGACAAAAAAATTGCAGATGACGCTGGAGCGAATCTGGATAAGCAACAGCTCAAACGCCAGCTGAAGGCTGGTGAGAGCGTGCTTACAAGGGTGAGGCAGGAGAAGAATGATCTCCAAGATGCCAACACCAAGCTAGGCGTGGAACTGAAAGATGTTCGAGCCCAACTGTCGGACTCTGTTAAGGAGAATCGGCGGCTTTGGCGCGACATATTTAGTAAGTGCTTGAACGAACTTAAAAAGAGTTCGGCAGGGAAGCTGGCTGACAGAGTTATGTCAGTAGGTATGTTAACAGGTCGTCCTGCCGAGGAGATGCCTAGTTCGACGGGTGATCTTCTGCCCGAGCTCGCGCAGTTGCACGAACGAGTTCAGCAGGTGATGCAAGGCTTTGCCCAGGCCTTGTGGCTGTCCGTCTCCCTACCCGAAGGCCTTGGAGAGCTTGCAGAAAAGATGAAAGGAGCATGGCGGCGCTTCCGATTGTGGAAGATATCGGCCTGCCGTCAGGGCGCCAGGGAAGCTTGGGCGATGGTGAAGACACGGTACACGAAGGCTGACCCAAACCACATGGCCGAAGTCGGACCTGTGGGGCATGATGGCAAGGAGATCCCTGTAAATTTAGTGTACGGCCAAGTAGAATTGGCCGCAAAGTATTCCCAATAGGACTGTAGACTAGACAGCCTATTGGATGGCATTGAAGAGGAATTCAACCAGTCAAATTGACTATGTAATTGTAAAGTGACATATATGATGCCTTCTAGCTGGATTGTAGATCGTTTGTCGTGGCGGACCTTTTCGCTTCAACCTCGGGACCCGACAGTCCGGAGTGTATCCGAATACCCTCTTGGTTATATGAGAATCGGGGCATGCGTGGAGACTAGGCGTAGGGGTCATTAGTGCTTTATTAGACAAGTGCCCAACTAGTTATGTTATATTACATGGGTAGTAAGAAACATCTTCCAGAGAGAATAGTTCCGTTAAGGGTTCCTTTCCCTGGGTAGGCATGCCCTAAAGTGCATGTCCGGACTGCGACAAGAAGCGCAGTAAAAACGTCTGGGGGCAGATATGGTTAATAAATAAAAGTGATCTTTTGTCCATCGACCGAATATTCTCTTAAGAACGCTAGCTTTCGACTTCACCCAGTCTGAGGTACACGTCCGGCTGACCCGGCGGTAACAATCGCAGAGGTGCTCCCCTTATGCCCTAGCCAAATTAACGGGAACGTAGGGCATAAATACAAGAGCCAGGCAACCTAGCTTCGCCAAAACATAAGTCATATCGATGCATATAATGGTGAAAAAATGTACATGCGGAAGTATAACGCATGTGTTGGGCGTGATGCCCAGGTAAATAATTTAAGCTTCTATGAAAGAAGCCCCCAGGTGTAGATAGTGCGGCTAGCACCTCTGTAGTGTACAAGTGAGGCACAAGGTGACCCTTGAAGGCCTAGAGGAATAAAAGAAAGAAAGGGAAACAAGATAGACGACGCATATGTAGAAAATGGACAAAGGGAAGGGACTAACATAAAGTCCAGTGCTAGGCGTAGAATCTTTGGAGCCTGGCTGCGTTCCATGGGTTCGGCTCGAGTCGACTAGTCGATGCATCCCGCAGTCGGTACGCTCCGCTGGTCAGAACTTGGTCGATGACGAAGGGACCTTCCCATTTGGGCTCTAGCTCGTTCTTTTTCTTATCCGGCAGCCGAAGAACTAGTTCGCCAACGCTATAAGCTTTGGCTCGTACTTCTCTGCTTTGGTATCTGCGGGCCAGTTGCTGGTAAAATGCGGAACGGGCTTTGGCTACGTCGCTCTCTTCCTCCAAGGTGTCCAGACTATCTTGCCGATCGAGCTCGGCTTCTCTTTCTTTGTACATGGGCACTCGAGGTGAGTCATGAATTATGTCACAGGGCAGGACTGCCTCTGCGCCGTACAGCATAAAAAATGGTGTGTATCTGGTACTACGATTCGGCATGGTCCGCAACCCCCAGAGTACGGAGTCGAGCTCCTCTACCCAGTGCGTGTCAGACTCTGTTAAGGAGCGCACTAGTCTGGGTTTAATGCCGCTCATTATAAGACCATTTGATCGTTCGACTTGACCGTTAGTTTGTGGATGGTAGACTGAAGCATAATCGAGCTTGGTGCCCATTTTGCTGCACCAGAGTTTTACCTCATCGGCCGTGAAGTTCGTGCCATTATCAGTGATGATGCTGTGGGGGACGTCGTAGCGATGTACAACCCCGGATATGAAATCTATCACCGGTCCGGATTCGGCTGTTTTAACCGGTTTGGCCTCTATCCATTTGGTGAATTTATCCACCATGACCAATAAGTATTTTTCTTGTGGGTTCCACTTTTAAGGGGTCCAACCATGTCAAGCCCCCAGACCGCAAAGGGCCATCTAATGGGGATTGTTCGGAGGGCGGTGGGTGGCATATGGCTTTGATTTGCAAAGAGCTGGCAACCGGCGCAACGCTGGACTAAGTCTTGTGCGTCTACCCGGGCCATTGGCCAATAGAATCCTGTACGGAAGGCCTTGCTCACAAGAGCACAGGCTGCGGCGTGATGACCGCCGAGTCCGGCATGAATTTCTGCCAAAAGGTTCCATCCTTCCTCTTCGGAGATGCACCGTTGAAGGACTCTGGTAGCGCTTTTTTTGTACAATTCTCCCTCATGGACCCTGTAGGCCTTTGATCGTCGCAATATGCAGCGTGCCTCATTTTGGTCCTCCGGGAGTTCCTGTCTATTTAAGTAGGCCAAGAATGGTTCTATCCACGGGGCAATAATGGCCATTATTTCGTGGGCTGATTGTGTTATTTCGGTGGCGGAGCCTCCGATTGTGTCAGAGAGTTCGGTATCGAGTATTTTGGCCAGGTCCGGACTGTTGTTACCGGTGCCCCTTCCCATGATACGGATGGCTTGAAAAGCCTTTCCAAAAAAATGTTGGGAGGGACCGTGTCGCGTTTGGCGCCAATGCAGGCGAGGATATCCGCCGCCTGATTGTTTTCCCGGGCCACATGGTGAAATTAGAGCCCTTCGAACCGAGCTGACATTTTTAGGACGGCATTGCGATAAGCGGCCATTTTTAGATCCTTGGCATCAAAGTCTCCATTTATTTGGGATATCGCGAGGTTTGAATCCTCGCGCACCTCTAGGCGTTGAATGCCCATGGATACTGCCATCCGGAGACCATGTAGAAGGGCCTCATATTCGGCTGCGTTGTTGGAGTTCGTATGCATTATTTGTAATACGTATTGAATGGTGTCTCCTGTTGGGGATGTCAAAACGACGCCAGCCCCTAGACCAGCCAACATTTTGGAGCCGTCGAAGTGCATGATCCAGTTTGAATATGTGTCGTACTCTTTGGGGAGTTCGGCTTCCATCCATTCAGCGACGAAGTCAGCCAAAACTTGCAATTTAATAGCTCGCCGTGGCTTGTAAGTTATGTCGAATGGGAGGAGCTCAATGGCCCATTTGGCAATCCGGCCCGTCGCGTCGCGGTTGTTTATAATATTGTTAAGTGGTACTTCCGAGGCCACCGTTATCGAACACTCTTGAAAGTAGTGTCGCAGCTTCCGGGATGCCATGAATACCGCGTACGCTATCTTTTGATAATGGGGGTACCGTGATTTGCATGGAGTAAGGACAGTGGACACGTAGTAAACCGTCTTTTGAAGGCGAAATTTGTGTCCGTCCACTTCTCGCTCAACGACAAGCACTGCGCTTACTACTTGATGAGTTGCCGCAATGTATAATAGCATTGGTTCGCCAATGTTTGGTGCAGCTAGGACTGGGTTTGTTGCCAATATGGCCTTTATTTCATTGAGTCCGGCCGTGGCGGCGTCCGTCCACTTGAAGTGTTCGGTGCGCCGGAGGAGTCGATAAAGGGGTAATGCCTTTTCTCCTAGGCGGGAGATAAAGCGGCTTAGAGCCGCCACGCATCTAGTTAATTTTTGTGTTTGTTTGAGGTCTGTTGGGGTAGCCAACTATGACAACGCTCGAATTTTGGCCGGATTGGCTTCAATACCTCTACTGGAGACAATGAATCCCAGGAGCTTTCCTGCTGGCACGCCGAAAACGCATTTTTCCGGATTGAGCTTGATGTCATATGTTCGGAGGTTGTCGAATGTGAGCCTCAAGCCGTCTACTAGAGTTTCAACATGCTTGGTTTTAATGACCACGTCATCCACGTATGCCTCCACTGTTTTCCCGATCTGGTCTGCCAGGCATGTCTGAATCATGCGCTGATATGTTGCACCGGCGTTTTTTAGCCCGAAGGGCATTGTGTTGAAGCAGAATGGGCTGTATGGTGTGATGAATGCCGTTGCGGCTTGGTCTGGCTCTGCCATTTTGATTTGATGGTAGCCGGAGTATGCGTCGAGGAAACACAACGAGTCGTGTCCTGTGGTAGCATCGATGATTTGATCAATGCGGGGGAGGGGGAGGGGATCCTTTGGGCATGCCTTATTGAGGTCCTTAAAATCGACGCACAAGCGCCAGGATTTGTTCTTCTTTGGTACCATCACCAGGTTTGCTAGCCAGTCCAGATGTTTTATATGTCTGATGAATCCGGCATCCAATCGCTTGGCTAGTTCCTCTCCAATGGCTTGTCTTTTAGGCTCGGAGAAACGTCGAAGAGCCTGTTTGACTGGCTTGAATCCTTTTAGGATATTCAGGCTGTGTTCGGCCAGCTTGCGTGGGATTCCTGGCATGTCTGAAGGGTGCCAGGCAAAAATGTCCCAGTTCTCGCGTAGGAATTCTCGCAGTGCGGTGTCGACATCAGGATTTAATTGTGTCCCGATGGAAGCTGTTTTTGTAGGGTCCGTTGGATGGACTTGGAATTTGACTATTTCGTCCGCCGGTTTAAAGGAGGTGGACTTGGAACTTTTATCGAGTATCACGTCATCCCTGTTCACCATGGAGCGCAGCGCAGTTAGTTCTTCGGCCGCTAGGGCTTCGGATAGTGCCTCAAGGGCCAGTGCAGCTGTCTTATTTTTGGCGTGGAGTGCTATGTCCGGATCACTAACAAGAGTGATGATTCCATTGGGCCCAGGCATTTTGAGCTTCATGTACCCGTAATGGGGTATGGCTTGGAAGATTGTAAACGCCTCCCGCCCTAATAGAGCGTGGTATCCGCTGCTGAACGGGGCCACATGGAATGTATTTTCTTCGGACATGTAAGTATCCGGCGTGCTGAACACCACGTCTAGTGTGATTTTTCCAACGCAGTGCGCTTCCCGACTGGGGATGATTCCTCTAAAGGTTGTGTTGCTTTGCTTAATGCGGCTCCAGTCTATTTCCATCTTTTGAAGAGTTTCCTCATAAATGAGGTGTAATCCGCTGCTGCCGTCCATGAGTACCTTGGTGAGTCGAAAGCCGTCCACGATTGGACTGAGCACCAGTGCGACTGGTACTCGGGCTGTTCGGAATTTAGGTTTGTCACTGGCATTGAAGGTAATAGCCGTGTCGTTCCAAGGATTTGTTTCTGCTATGTGGCAGATTTCGGACGTGCTGCGGAGTGTTCGCTTCCGTCTATTATTTGACGTGAAGGTCTCAAAGACCGTTAAGACCGTATTGTTGTCCTCGCACTACTAGGGAAAATCCTATACACAGAATCTTACCAACAGCGCGCTTTAAAATCAGGCGCTACTGCTAAGTAGCAGTAGCGCGGGACATGGAAACTCGCTGCTGAAACAAGTTTATCAGTAGCGCGTGCACTCCAAGAAGCGCTACTGCTAAAATTCCCACGACGCCGCCGCGAGGCCAGTTATAGCAGCAGCGCGTTAAAATAAACAGCGCTACTGCTACGTAACGTAGCAGCAGCGCATTCAGGCAATAATCGCTACTGCTAAATTAATTACAAAAATCAATGAGCATTCAGCGCATTCAGCGTAACGTAGCAGCAGCGTATTTTTTATGTCTATGTCTATTTTTACATACTGACATATAGCAGTAGCACGTTCAGGCCGAAAGGTGCTACTGATAGGTAGTTTAGCAGTAGCGCGTTTACCTATAGCGCGCTACTGCTATTCCATTCCATCTCCCCCCACTCACTAGCCTCATCCACAGATCACACTCACACACACTCACGGTCTCCTCCTCACCCCCCGTGCCACCGGTCCTCCCCCGTCGCCCCTTCCCTGATATGCGCCGCTGTCGCCTCATCCTCCTCGCTGGACTCGGTACCGGCCTCCTCCTCCGTCCTCCCTCCACTTGCCGCTGGCCGCCCGCTCCTCGCTCCGCCTTCCTCCTCGATCCGTCCTCCCTCCACTCGCCGCCGGCCGGCCCCTCCTCGCTCCGCCTTCCTCCTCCGTCCTACTATCTTCTCCCTCCTCGAGTCGCCCCTCCTTGTCCCTCCTCCCTGATACATTTTGATTTAGTAGGCTTTCATATGTAACATTTTGATTTAGTTGATATGATTCAGTTGATTTAGTAGGCTAGTTGATTTAGTTGATTTAGAACATTTTGATTTAGTTTATTTAGTAGGCTAGTTGATTTAGTTGATTTAGTAGGCTAGTTGATTTAGAAAATTTTGATTTAGTTGATTTAGTATGCTAGTGGATTTAGTATGCTAGTGGATTTAGTATGCTCGATTTAGTTTTTTTGTAGTAAGTTATTTTTTGGCAAAATGTAGGTGCCAATTTAGTTAAATTTGCCACTTGTTTCCTGTGAAGTGAATCGTTAATCCTTTGCTCATATTGCTTTAGGAAAATGGCGCCACCACTAGCACCACTATGTCGACTGTGCAAGTTAAGGTGCACCAGCAGCCTTGCAACTGGCAAGCTGTTCGGCATCTACTTCCGTCCGAGTTTTCGTCATGCGGCGGTAAGAAATTAGATGAAATGTAACAACTATTTTATTTTTAGTGTTGGCATTACTGCATTGTGTCATTTTGCTTTTCTTACACAGATCGTCCCATGCAATGTGAGGTTGAAATTCAACAAGCTGATAGGAGACACTATGACATTTGAGGCTCCTGGGGGGCCGTACACTATGGAGGTCGAGAAAAGACGCAATATGTCGCAGATTGGAGGAGATGGATGGGCCCGTTTCCTCGCTCGCATGCGTCTTACTAGGGGTGAGTTGATCAGATTCTCCTTCAGAGTAGAAAGACCCAAGCTGGTTGTCATTTATATCAACCTGGTGGAAGATGATGAAGATGAAGAAGATGATGAAGATAATGAGGACCCACTTCATGAAGCCATCATAGCTCAAAGAATGAGGCTGAGCGAGGAGGAGGTGTGCAACCTATGGGACATAATTCCGCCACGTGATGACTTTGTCGGGGTGCCATTCATGACCCGCCTGACAAGTACCATGGTCGATCGGCATGAAATGGTATGTTATATATGCTTTATTGTTATACTTACAAATGCAAATTATCCGATTATATGCTTAGTGAATCCGATGATATGCTTAGTGTAGAGTCCAATGATATGCTTTGTGGAAACTAGTCGATGATATACTTTAGTGTAGAGTCTGATCACATGCTTATTAGTGTAGAATCCAAGGAACTATTAATAGTGTAGATAATCCATATATATACTTATTAGTAGAATTCATAATTAATTAGTTCAAATGCATAGTACTGTGTCTTTTGATAGTGTAGAAATCTAGACTTAATAGAAATATATTTGCAAGAGTATGTGTGAGGCTATTTATTAATTGATATGTTTTTCTTATTCAGAGATTGCCAAAGAACCTATCTGTGAGTTGTGGTATCGAGCCTGATGAAGAAGGCTCAGTTGGACTACGCCTTACCGCAAGGGGCTCCGTCACCACATGTACTTACCGCATGGGCACAGATGGTCGCACACACTTGAACTCGGTTGGGTGGAAGAGATTCCTCGTTGGCAAGAATCTTCGTGCTGGACAGGCCATCCTAATTACTATCAGGAACACCCACCGCCCAGGCTTGAGGATGATGATCGTCATCGATATCATCTAGAACTACATATGTGTGTGTGGCTATATCATCTAGAACTACATATGATGATCGTCGTTGATATCTTGTAGAACTACATATGATGATCGTCGTCGATATCATCTAGAACTAAATATGATGATTGTCGTCGATGTCACCTTGTACTGCTTGAGAATGCATGTTGAGTATATATGAAATTGTTATCTAGTACTCCCTCGGTTCCAAATTACTCGTCGTGGTTTGAGTTCAAATTTGAACTAAAACCACGACGAGTAATTTCGAACCGAGGGAGTACTACCTAGTACCTATAATGCTTTATGAAATTGATATCTAGTAGTACCTAGTATCTGGAAATTGCAGTTTATCGAAGCTGGAATGGGGAAATGGTGAAAGATATAACAGTAGCGCTGGACTGGGAAATCGCTACAGATAAGTAATAGCAGCGCGTTCCTGAAAAGCGCTGCTGCTATAGTCAATAGTGGTAGCACGGGTACAGGCAACGCTACTACTAAGAGTTAGCTGTAGCGCCTTATTGGTAGCGCGGGCACCCGCACTGCTGCTAGCCTTTTCCCTAGTAGTGTCGGGGTGGTGCTTTGTGGTTTTTGGGAGGAGTAGATCCTCACCACTTTTGGCCACCTGCCGGAGTATCCAGCTTGCTCTAAGGCTGTGAGTTGGTGTCGCATCCGCTGTACTATGAATTTTGCAGGGTCCGTTGAGCCATCCCTCTAGTATGGTTCCTTGCCCCATAGAGGTCTTTTGCTTTTTGGTAGTTAACCCAGGTGTATTGTGATAGTGCACCTTGTTATTTCGGACTGGGTTAGTATTCAGGGCCGGATTATCCCAAAATTTTATTTCGGTTTTCCAGGCGCTTTCCATCGCACAGTACTTTCGTACTATGGACACCAAGTCGGCAAAGCGTGTAATTTCACGACGACTTATGGCGTTGAGGATTCCCTTGTCTGTGCAATTATTGCAGAAGAATGAGATTGTGTCTTCCTCGCAGCAGTCCTTTATCCTGTTCTTGACCAGGAGGAATCTGGCCCAGTAATGGTGTACTGTTTCTTCGGGCTCTTGCCTAATTTGGGATAGATCGCGTATGTTTGGGTGGGTGGGTGGAATTGAATCCGAATCCTCACCCAATCTGAGGCTCAATGGCCAAGGAGTTTCCGAACTCGAAAGTTTGGATTCTTGGATGTTTTCCGGTAAATCTAACCTGCTGCCTGATTCTAGGTTCAGGCTTTGAGTGGCATCCTTCCCTCCACGGGTATCCGTCTTGGAGGGATTGGGAATTCGGACGTAGCTAGTCCTTAAGATGGATGAAGGGTTGCTGCATTGTTCTTCCACCACTGCAACATGATGGGTGACCTGGGGAGAGTTAATTTCTCTCAGATCGGGTTGAGGCCCAATCTGATCGTAGTCTATAGCGACTCCCAGGGCGGTGATGCGATCCAAGAGCTCGTTCAGGGAAGAAAGCTCCATTGGATCTAACTGCTCGGCGAGTTCCGAGTTGACGTGAAGATTGCTTTCGATGACCCGAGAAGTCATCGTTGGCGCGGCGGCCGAACAGGCGGTCATAAGAAAACTACCTAGCCGGAGAGTTTGGCAGATAGCCAGGGATCCCTCAGCGATAGTGCCGTCTTTAAAGACGGGACGAGACATCCTTCCTGGTGGCGACGGCACAGCGGAACTCTCAATGAAAGCACCAATGTCGGTGTCAAAACCGGCAGATCTTGGGTAGGGGGTCCCGAACTGTGCGTCTAGGCCGGATGGTAACAGGAGACAAGGGACACGAAGTTTTACCCAGGTTCGGGCCCTCTTGATGGAGGTAAAACCCTATGTCCTGCTTGATTGATATTGATGATATGGGTGTTACAAGAGTAGATCTACCATGAGATCAGAGAGGCTAAACCCTAAAAGCTAGCCTATAGTATGATTGTATGTTGTGATTGTTGTCCTATGGACTAAAACCCTTCGATTTATATAGACACCAGAGAGGGTTAGGGTTACACAAGGTCGGTTACAAAGGAGGAGATATTCATATACGTATTTCCTAGCTTGCCTTCCACGCCAAGTAGAGTCCCATCCGGACACGAGACGAAGTCTTCAATCTTGTATCTTCATAGTCTAACAGTCCGGCCAATGGAGATAGTCCGACAGTCCGGAGACCCCCTAATCCAGGACTCCCACACTCTTCTTTACCATGTTCCTCTTCCGTTCTTCTTTAATATGTACTCTCTCTGTTCCTAAATACAAGTCTTTGTATAGATTCCACCTTGGTCTACATATGGAGAAAAATGAATGAATCTACACTCTAAAATGTATCTGGATACATCTGTATGAGATCCATAGTGTAAATCTCTACCAAGACTTATATTTTGGAATGGAGGGAGTATGATAGTAATACAGTATGTTCCTTGTACTGAAGATGAGCAGGGACATTTGTAGTGTAGAGGTCTATACGGTCGGTTGTGATGGACACTTTGAGCCTCTTTGATTCGTAGGATCTTGTAAACATAGGAATAGGATTTGTAGTGGCCTGCCCACTTGAATCCTATAAGAATAGCAAGGAAATGCGGCGAGTTGTGTCGCCTTTGAGAGTTACACTGATATTAACAGTACCGCACCTTCACTTGAAGAGAGCTGGTATCCGAAGCCTTTCTAGCCATACCGGCAATACTAGCACATATATTCCGGCAAGTTCCACTTTGCTGATTTTACTCTGATGCTTAAGGTTTTCCCGTTATATCTACACTATGATCTGTGTAGCTGCTTTGTGTCGCACTAGCAGCAGTCCACTCTTGAAGCTAAACACTGCAATGACTTACAAAATTGGCACCAAGGCATTGAGTGCCATTCTGGATGCAATGAAACTCATACGCTCCCCACCTGTTGATTCTTACTCAGAATATGATCCTAATGACTATTCCAACCTCGAGGAGTCAAAGGCAGATGGCCTGTCCTGTTCACCAATCAAGGTGCCTGTTCTAATTTGGCAATGTTTTATTGATTGCGGGTATCTTGCATATGTTGTCTTGCATTTCTTCTACTTTGTTGCACCGCCATCTGCTTAGTTTACTCATCATATATGTCGAGATGCCATGCCCATCCATTATCAATACATATTCCATCTGTCATCATACCATGTTTTCCACTCAAATGCTGTTCTTGTGCATCAGACATCAAAAAGGAAGAGGGTGATTGCCGAACCTGAAGGAGCACCAGCAAAGTCCTTGAAAAACGTGGTGGTGCCGGAGAAATCAGACAGCACCCCACTTATATTGGCTGTACAACCAGTGACACAAAACGTAGGACCAACTCCAGCAGACTGTACCCATACTTCATTGGCCGCACCACTAGCCCCACCAGACAGGATTTGCACTCCAGCAAAAGGTATACCGATTTCATTTGCCATAGCACCAGCTGTACCACAGAAAAATCCCACTCCAGCAAAAAGTACAGCAAGTCCACCGGCCGAAGATATCCCAACTGCAGAGACGGCCAATTACTGCAGATTGGAACCCCATTCCATTTATTCCCAGTTTAAAAGACAATGCTTTCAGTGTTCTTAGGGACTACGTGCATATATTGCCATCATGGGAAGATTATTGTGAAGACAAACACCATTTTCACATCTTCCTGTCCAACTTACGTGTAAGTGCTATTATTCATGGTTATTATTTTCCTGTTTTCTGCTGATTGAACACATCAATGATTAACATTACATTGTTGTAACTAGGCGAGGGTCAATCTGGATAGTCATGACGAGCAAAGCTTGTTTGTGCTTTTCAAGGAAGCATTGCAGCAGTATCGGTGTTACCTGAGGAAATCACACTTTGATGGCAAGTCTATAAACGAATTTCTGGTGAAGTCTCCTATGCTAAATTTAGAAGACATTGAATGGAAAAACATTGTTATGCACTGGTCTCGTTCCCAGGATGAGGTACTATCTATGAAATCACATGACACTTTGAACTTCTACTTTTCCGCATCTGCCTTACAGATCTTTTTTGCAGGAAATCTGCTCGAAGAAGAATTTTGGTTTGACAAGAACGACAGGATATCGCAAATATGCTGCCCACTACTTTGCTCTTGTTAGTACATGTTGTCCTATATCACTGTATTTGCATACATACCTGGTTCATTATGTGACAGCAGTATGCATGATAGCTTGCTTATCAATTGTTCGCTCCAAATTATCTGATCTGTGTGAATGGTTACATTAGTGTAGAATATATCCAATGCCAATGTTTTTTTAGCTCTGCACTGTTCTTGTAAGTACATGCTGTCCTTTATCAGTGTACTTATAATGATAGGTAGTTGTTCATGTACCATCACTCTACAACTTATTTTCCTTTGCCCTCCATTTTCTACACATCAGATCTATATTTACTCTTACCATAAGGTTGGTACTGAAGAAGTTTAGCTGTGCATTGCTCTTGGCTATACCTTTTGCCTGTATCACTGCACTTACATTTATAGCTACTTGGTTATGTAGCATCACTCTTCATCTTATCTTAAATATTCTCCATTTTTCGTATATTATCACATCTATATTTACTCTTAACAAAATGTAGAATAAAGGCAATGCTTTTGAAGAAGATTCTGTGGTAAACTTCTTGAATTGCCCCCCATCAGCATGGACAAGGCCTTTATAGAGCCTGTCTTCACCAATAATGTAAGTTTGTCCATCTCAAGCCTTCAAACTTTGTTGTATATATTTGGTTAGGCATGACTGCAACAGCTGTTTATTTTTGGTGTTTGCATCAAATTGCTTGTTTAAAGTTTATTATGTAGTTCATAAACAAAAGTTTGTCCTTTCTCAATTTAAGTTTTCAGTTGTACAAGCAAGTTCCTTCTTCATACCATGTAAATTAAACTATACAGAGCAAGTGATCTTCTTTTGCACTGCATGTATGCTTCTGTTCTTCATCCGTAATCCAGTGGTGTGGTGAACCTACCCACTACAGCACAATGTCATATTCTGCAATGTCTTAACTATGAACAATGTCATATCATTCTACTATTATTTAAACCGTCTCTTTATTTGCCAATCTGAAATGGTATAAATTGACAGCACACTAACCATTTATAGTTATGAGTTCTTGATCTGTAATCCAATGGTGTCGTGAAGCTGCCAACTCCTTCACAATGTCATTTCCTGCCATGTCTTGACCTGAACAATACCATATTGTGTTAATGCAATTTTAAACTGTGTCACTTTATTTGTCAGTAATAAATGTGATGAATTGTCAGCACTGATACTTTTATGTGCAAAACCTGTCATTTGTCTGCTTGCTTATCTTTCAGAGTGAGGAAGATATAAGTGTTGAACAAGCGCAGTCTCATCATCTTGCTCAGCTGCTTGCGCTGCAGCTCCCCAGCAGGGCTAACCTTTCTTGAACTCTATTGAAGTGTTGTCCGTTTTGTATATTATTTTGTCGGTGTGTTTATTTGCACTGGTGGCGATCTTTGATGCCCCGGGTATGTAATTTGCTGTCTGCTTGTGCTTTATTATCATAGTGGCGAACTTTGATGCCCAGTGGATGTAATATGCCGTAATTTCTTTATTGTATAGTCTAGGTTTTTTCTTATTCACGATGCTGCAGTTATTTTACTGTATATATATATTGTCTTCGCAGTAAACCGGCCAAATCGTAAAATTACGGTACATAATCAAGCCGTCATGCAATCACGATGTAGGTTGGGCCTAAAACGTGCCAAACAGCTCACGGGCTGGCAGCAGCCTGAAATGAACCCCGAGTCATGATTGTGCGAATCAAATCACGGGCTTTTAACAGGCCAAAATTGTCTCGGTCCTTGTTTGTCCCAATCAGATATCGGCTGCGAGCAGGCCGGATGCAAACCGGGCCGTAGTTAGGCCCAACTATATGACGGGCTTTTAACAGGCCGAAATTAATATAGGGCCGAAATGTTAAATGGGCCCTTAACAAGCCAAAACTATTATCAGTCCGAATTACTAAGTGGGCCTTTAGAAAGTGGGCCCAAAAGCATAGTGTCCAGTTGACGGGCTGAATCTGATATGGGCCATAATTGAGCCCAAAGCCTCTTAAAGGGCCGGACCTAATCTGGGCCGTAATTTGGCCCAAAACGTGGTAGGCTTTTAACGGGCCGGATCTCATATGGGCCACTATTAGGCCCGGAGCGTGGCAGACCATTAATGGACCAGATCAAATATGGGCCAACATTTGGCCCAAAACATGGCAGCCAGTTAATGGGCCGGCCTACTAGGGTCCTCAAAATCTTGTGGGCCTACAGCTGGGCTGACCCATTAATGTCGGCAAAATCTTGTGGGCCTTTAGCTGGGCTGGCCCATTATGATCCGCAAGAATCTTGTGGGCCTTTACCTGGGCCGGCCCATTATGGCACACAAAAATCTTGTGGGCCTTTACCTGGGCTGGCCCATTATGGCCCGCAAAATCTTGTGGGCCTTTAGCTGGGCCAGCCCATTATGGTCTGCAAAATCTCTTGGGCCTTTAGCTGGGTCGGCCCATTATGGTCCACAAAATCTTGTGGGCCTTCAGTTGGGCCGGCCCATTTAAACTTGATGGGCCGGTCCACGTGTCAACATATCATAGGCGCGTCTCGCCCATTGGATGAGTGACACCTGTGCCAACGCGGACCTGACACGTGTCTCCTCCAGCCAATGATGATTTTACACATGGAAAATCCCCATTGGTCGGGGCTGTTAACGGGTTATAGGATCCAAAACCCGACCCGATAGCTTAACGGCATTCCGTACAGTGGATTCCACGTGTCGGTCACCCTTGACGAAAGCACTTCTATGGCGCGCGATTTATCATCATGGAAGTGGACACTTCCATGATGATAATTTTGTTAATGTCATGGAACACTTCTACGACAGCACAGGTATGACTATCTTGATTCTGTCATAAATTTGTCATGGATGTACATGCATGCAAAAAACGCGACCTACTGTGACAAACACGTATCATCACGGAAGTGTATTTTTTTGTAGTGATAAGTCATGAAGAAAGCAATAGGAATAAAACTAAACGATCATTATGCTAAGCTAACGGATGGGTCTTGTCCATCACATCATTCTCTAATGATGTAATCCTGTTGATCAAATGACAACACATGTCTATGGTTAGGAAACTTAACCATATTTGATTAACGAGCTAGTCAAGTAGAGGCATACTAGGGACACTCAGTTTTGTCTATGTATTCACACATGTACTAAGTTTCCGGTTAACACAATTCTTGCATGAATAATAAACATTTATCATGATATAAGGAAATATAAATAACAACTTTATTATTGCCTCTAGGGCATATTTCCTCCAGGGAGGCCGGCGGCCAGGGAGGAGGCGCACCAGGTGTGGGGAGTCCTACTACGACTCCCTAGTCCTAGTAGGATTCCCTCTCGTTTTTTTCTTTTCCAGAGTAGCTAAAGGGGGAAAGAGAGAAGGAGTAGGGGAGGGAAGGGAGGGGCGTGCTGCCCCCACCCCTTGTCCAATTTGGATTGGCAAGGAGGGGGGAACCACCTCCTGGCCGGCCCTCTCTCTTCTCCACTAAGGCCCATGGTGGCCCATTAACCTCCGGGGGGTGGGGTTCGGGTAACCCCCGGTACTCCGAAACTCATTCGAAACGACCCGACCCATTCCTGTGTCTGAATGTAACCTTCCAATATATGAATCTTTACCTCTCGACCATTTCGAGACTCCTCATCATGTCCGTGATCTCATCCGGGACTCCGAACAAACTTCGGTCATCAAATCACATAACTCATATTACAAATCGTCATCGAACGTTAAGCGTGCGGACCCTACGAGTTAGAGAACTATGTAGACATGACCGAGACACATCTCCGGTCAATAACCAATAGCGGAACCTGGATGTTCATATTGGCTCCTACATATTCTACGAAGATCTTTATCGGTCAAACCGCATAACAACATACGTTGTTCCCTTTGTCATCGGTATGTTACTTGCCCGAGATTCGATCGTCGGTATCATCATACCTAGTTCAATCTCGTTACCGGCAAGTATCTTTACTCGTTCCGTAATGCATCATCACGTAACTAACTGATTAGTCACATTGCTTGCAAGGCTTATAGTGATGTGCATTACCTAGAGGGCCAGAGATACCTCTCCGATACATGGAGTGACAAATCCTAATCTCGATCTATGCCAACTCAACAAACACCATCAGAGACACCTGTAGAGCATCGGTAAGTTAACTATAGCGCTTGTTTACAAACCATCGCTACCGCTATCTTTTCCAAAAAATTTAAATCCTAAAATACTTAGCTATAACGCTGGTCCACAGACAAGCGCTATTGCTATTTTCCTTTTCTAGTTTTTAGTTTTACTTTTATTTTATTATTTTCCTTTTGTGTTTTTATTATTTCCCTATTCTTTTCTTTTTTACTTTTCCTTTTCTTTTGTACTGCTTTCTCCCTTTTATTTTTGTTTTTTTGTTTTTCTCCCGATGACGGGGTCTCCCTCTCCCCCACTGCACGAATATCACCTGAACCATGCATGTGGTGGTAAGATATCAGTTGACCGATAACCGTTACTTAAGTGCGTACACAAAATAGATAGATATATATAAATGTAGGTTTCTGATCAGCTGCATCGACGACATTTCACATTGAGCTTCTTCCCTTTCTTGTTCATTGCCGAGTAATTGAGCCCCTCCTTGTGACTTTTTCGGAACCATGGATTACCATCTTTCTTAGGTAATTTAGTATTGATTCTTCTTTTCACGTATGCTTCACCGTCATCGTCATCTTCCCTCATCGGGTTGCCATATTGGTCGTAGTCTTCCTCGTTGGCTACTCCATCCATTCCAACGATGCTCCTTTTGGATCTCTTCATGACAACACGACTGGGATTGGCCGGGTTGGTTATGAAGAAGCATTGTGTCACGTGCTTAGCGTGTACCCATGGCTCATTTTTGGCGATGACGTTAACGTTCACGGGAGTGCTCTTCACATCAGGTATAGACATGCATGGTGGTGAAATACTTGTTTTCTCTTACGACGTCCTTGGCCCATCTGACACGGAACATCGTCGCATCGTGCATTCCAGCATAGTCAAGCTTCCATATATCTTCGACCCTTCCGTAGAATCTCTCAATTGTGCCGTTGGCGTCAGTCACGCATTGAATTGTCACCCCAGAGTTCTGGTAATCACTGCCCATGTCTTTGGCCTCCATGTAGAACGTGTACCCATTGATATCGTAGGACTGATAGGTCGCAAGCTTGGGCGCGGGGCCATGTGCTAAGGTGTGTGCGAGCAATCCGTCCGAACTGCCCTCTTTCGGGGGATTTTCAAGAACTTGCTGTTTAAACCAGTGCAAGAAATTGGCATTGTGCTCTACAGTAACTTCGTCGTCCGTCTTGAGCATCCACTTATCATGGTACTTCTTTGCGATGGTTTCTTTGTGTTGTGCCACATAATCATCTACCACATCTAGGTGTTGTAGCACTACTATGTTAGCCATGTCAAATTCGTTTTGTCTATCCGAGTAGTCCACATGCAATTCCCTCTGGCCGTTGTTGTGACCATCTCCTTCGAGCTTCCCATCGTGCTTCTTGATGGGCAAACCAACAACAGGGTCTCCAACGCTTATATAATTCTTGCAAAAAGAGATGCACTCACGCGTCAGATACCCCTGGACGATGCTCCCTTCCGGACGGGACATGTTACAAACGAATCCTTTGATGACCCCATTCATCCTCTCGAACGGCATCATGCTATGAAGGAATGTCGGCCTGAGGTCGATGATGTCGTCCACGATGTGGACACACAGATGCACCATGCCATCAAAGAACACGGGCGGGAAGTACATCTCAAGCTCACACAGTATGACAATGATCTCTTCCTGTAGCCTTCGGAGCTGCTTCACACTTATGGACTTTCGAGATATAACATCGAAGAAGTTGCAGAGACCAGTAAGAATGTCACGGACGTGCTTCTCCATTATCCCTCTAAAGGCAACCGGGGGTATTTGTGTCATCATCATATGACAGTCATGAGACTTCATCCCACTAAACCTTTTCTTCTTGGGGTCTAGAAATATGCTTATCTTCCCACAGTAACCGGAACTGACTTTGATTCCCATAAGGCACTTGATGAATTGATCAATCTCCTTCACACTTAAGGTGAAGCAAGAAGGGGGGTAATAATTCTCCTCCTTCTTGTTGACTTTCTGCCCCTTCCCCCTCCTCCGTCTCCGTCTCCTCCATCAACCTTTTACGGTGGAGATCTTTCCTGATCTTAAAATCTTCAAAGTCTTTCCTTGCCTTCGGCCCATCCTTGATCTTCTCCGGCATGTTCATCAGTGTTCCAAGCAAGCTCTCGAGGACATTGTTCATGATATGCATTGGATCAAGGCAATGAGGTGTGTCATGATTGGGCCAGTACTCCAAGTGCTAGAAAAAAGACCTTGTTTTCCATACCTTCAGCAGTGGCTCCGGTGCCTTTTTGATCTTTCCTGGTGCGGGGAATTGTTCCCAGTTTCTCAGCAACTCGTTGATTTCGGCACCACTCCTCTTACGTGGAGGTCCTCGATGCTCAGCCAACCCATTGAATAGATCTCCATGCTTTCTCCACGGGTCATCCTTCTCGAGCCATCTACGATGCCCCATGTACATGATTTCCCAGACCCGCCATATTTCATTGACGTAAGCTACTGAGACGTTGTATCATCCATGCACCTCGTGCATCCGCAGAATCCCTGGCACACCTAGCCTGAGGTGTACCCGTAACCGAGATAGTCATGCACCGTCGTCATCAGCGCGGCTCTCATATGGAAATATTCTCCTTTGCTGGCGTCCCATGTCCATGCCGGTGTTTTCCATAACGTGTCTAGCTCCTCTTGCAGAAGCCCCATATACAAGTTAATACTATTTCCCGTTAGTTTCGGCCCTTGAATCAGCATGCTCATGTGTATGTACTTTGTCTTCATGCACTTCCATGGGGGGAGGTTGTACATCCATACAAACACGGGCCATGTGCTGTGGTTGGTGTTCTGGTTTCCAAACGGATTCATGTCATCGATACTCGCACCAAGCACGATGTTCCTTGGATTTTCTGCAGCAAATCCATATACAGCATTGAATGCTCTCCACTGGCTACCATCTACGAGGTGTCTCAGCCTCGGATCATCTCCATCGTCGGGCTTCTTCCTCTCCGCGTGCCAGCGCATGAGCTTTGCTTCCTTAGGATCTACAAAATACCCCTGCAGACGGGAAGTGATCGGAAAGTACCATACAACTTTCCGAGGAGCTTTCTTTCTGGCCTTCTTGTATCGAGAAGCATTGCACACTGGACAACTGGTTTTTCCCGTGTGCTCCCCCCGATAAATGATGCAATTGTTGATGCATGCGTGGTACCTAATGTGCGGCAAACAAAAGGGCAAATGATTTTCTTGGCCTCCTGGAAACTAGTAGGACACAGGTTCCCCGCGGGAAGAACTTTATTATGTAGAAACTTCAAATGCTCATCGAGGCTTTTGTCTGTTCATTTTTTTGGCCTTCGCCTTTAGAAGTTGGAGCGTGAAACTCAAGCGGGTCACCTCGGGATCGCAACCGTCATACAATGGAGTCCTCGAGTCTACTTCAAGTTGTGCTAGCTTGGCCTCCTCTCTAGGAGCAGCTCTCTCGCTAGTCGTAGTCTTGCGAAGGAGGTCTTGGACATGAGGGTCCTGCACGATTGCACTTAGTAGCGTCGAAGACTGCGGCGTGACCGCCGCCTCTTCTCCGCCATGTCTGGACTCTTCTTCACCGTGTCCGAAATCTTCTCTGTCGCCGTCGTCATTTTTAGACTCTTCCCCGCTGTCATGTCCGGCACCATCGTCTTCTTGTCGATCGGTCATCTCTTCGTCTATCCTGATGTCGTTATTCCCTGCCATGTGGACGTCCTCATCATCATCTTCTTCTTCACTTATCCACTGAGTATAGCCATCCATGAAACCATTCATCAGTAGGTGCGCCTTCAAAGTGCCACGATCAAAAGGGTCCAAAAGGACTCCTTCCTTGCATCTTGCACACGGACATCTAATCCTAGTCCGATTATTTGCATACATGTTCATCACCGTGGATTTCATGTACCGCTCCACATTCCATCCACTCACCTTCATGGCCGACTGCACGGTATAACAAGCAAAAGGGTTATGAAATAAATAATGAATGCTTTGAATTCATATATATATATATATATATAATTGGCATGACCTTGCCAAAAAATAGGACATATGAGTTTGCTCGAAATTCACCGAAACGGAAATAAATCGACATCTCGGCAAAACATAAGCAACTCAAGGGCATGTCACTAGCACAAATCTCTACATATATATATATATATCCCAAACACACATATTCTCATTCACACACATATTCCCATTCTTGAAATGAACAACTTTTTACTCACCTATATATATCTCCTGAGAGAGATCGAGAGCACATGGTTAATTAGATGATGAGAGAGAATGATCGACAGAGCACGTGTGGTTGGCTAAATAGCTAGCTAGATCTAGTTGTTTGGGACGAGAGGTGAATCTAACTAGCTAATGTAACACCGCAAAATTTTGGTTTTGACTTTTATCAACTCCTTTATTTGATTTAAAGGAGGTCACTTGATTTTTTCAAAAAAAAGGGGCTCATCTTCTCAAATCTTTTTATGACAAATATTTCATGAGTTCTTCCCAATCTTGATTTTTGGACCTGAAGATTTTTTATCTTGTGTTGGCTCAACACAAATAATTTTTGGAAGGTTTTTACAATTCCTTTTTATTAAAAAGAATTCCTATAAATTATGGATTTATTCTTCCCCATTCAAAAATTTCTCTCTTGCCATGACCTATGTTGAAAACTTTCTTCCAAAACCCACCTCCCTACTTTGGGTCAAGCCAAGCATCCAATTCCAGCACGTTTCAACCTCTTTTAGATTTTATTTCTATTTATTTCATCCTCAAACCTTTTTCTGTAATTTATTTTGGACTCTTGGGATTTACAAAGGAGGTACCAGATTCCTTAAGTTTCTAAGCCCAAGTAACTTACCCTAGCTACTCCTTAGTACCCTCAACCTAGATCCATCAAGATCTGCTGGTCCATAGTTCAAATTTTTCAAAATTTGCTTGCTGCAAGTTTGGACCAGATTTTCCATTTTTGGTGAATTTCATCCTTTTTCTTTTCCAAAAATTCTAAGATAATTTAGGCAGTCTCTAGATGCACCAAGAGATCACCTCACCAAGATTCAGCTCAAGAAAAATTTTCCACGTGCGCCAAACATTTCGTCGAACAGCTGGAGTGCATTGTTCCTGTTCAAATTCAGAGTTTCAGTGTTAAGCTTCAGTCGTCAGTGTCGTTTTCTTCAGAGCTTGGCGTCAATCTCGCCAGTGCTCGCCCTGGCCTCTTGCTCCCTATCCCCCCTCCTTATCCAGTGCGCCGCATGGTTGTTTGGCCGGTCGCGAGCGTCGGTGGCGACGTGTCACGTCAACTCCGGCGCCTCCCGCAGTGGCAGAACCGACTGTGGCAACCAGCAGCGGCCAACGCTGCAGAACGGCGCCGTCCAGCACCGCCCACACCACCAGGAGCCTCCACGTGGCTGTCCTCTTCTCTGGGTGCACTTTAGAACTGTCGCCGTGGCCTGAGAGGCGAAGAGCGTGCTCTCTGCTGCCGACGAGCCCGTGAGGCCGTTCCGTCGAAGGCTTGGAGTATCGCCCAAGTTGTACGAAGATTAGCGTTGAATGGAACCAGTGAACCAATCCGCAGCTGCCCGGTCACCTAAGCCGTCAGCTCGACCACTACCTCGCCGTAATTACTCGCCGGAGAAATCCCGTTCTCGGCAACAGCCTTGGGCTGGCTATAAATGGAGGCCCCGAGCTCGCCTTCGACCCAGCACCACTCCTCCACCTCACCACAACGGCGCCCAGCCGCTAGGAGGACCTCGAGGAGGCCTTCTTCCCCGACTCCGGCCGCCCCGATCCGCTTCGGGCTCCGGCAAGATTCTCCCTAGTGAGTGCACCCCTGCTCCCCAAACTGTGCCAGTAGCCTCCTAGTGCACCCACTCCCCTAACCCACGCTTCAATTTGGCGTTTGCAGCTCTCTTCGAAGGGATCCATCCTCGACCGAACCGCCGTCCGTCGGAGTGGAAGCCGCCGTCGGGGTGGTGCTCGCCGACGACCAACTCCACCCCCCACCGACGCGGAACTGTCCCGTGAGTGCAACCATACCCTTGCCCTCCTCCGGATCACCGTCGATCGTCGTCGGCGATCATCGTTCGCTTTGGTCGACGGTGGGATTTTTAAACCTGACATGCGGGACCCCCTCGTCAGCCTCTCCTCTTTTATTCGAAACGTTTTCTGAAAGCTCCTTTGGGCAAAGTACGTTTTCCCTTTGGGTCGGCGTATTTCTAACCGAAACGTTTTTTGTTTTTTTAAACTAGCACTTGGAAAGTTTCTGTTTCATCACAGATTAGTCCCTGGACTAAAACCTTTATAACTTTTAAACAAAAGATGATTTTGAGCTGATTCTTTTTCTGTCATCTTTATATTTCTATCTAGTTTTTTATTATGTTTATTTAAAAAATATTTGGAACAATTTGTATGCATGCACGGTATTTACGTTAGTATCCAATTTATTTTATAACGTAGATACCGAAGGAGGTGACGGAGCCGCAAACTTCGCCGAGCTAGACTCCGACTACTCCGAACCAGGCAAGCATGTTTGAACCTTTGATATGATGAGTGTTTTTCATGATTGCTTAAGTGGTTTTCTCATGAAATGTTTATATAAGCATTTGTGAATGTTATATTTCATGCAAGCAAGCTGCAAGTGAGCTTCGAAATTTGATGTGTTCATATGATGGTGAGATAACCTGATCATGTGGTTGCATGATAGGTTGCAAGCTGGTATTGTTGAAGCATGCCAGTTTTATATCAACTGTTTAACTCTAGTATTAACGTGGATCAAGTCTTGTTCCCATTCGTCCCCTTCTATTCTACCACATGTTTTCTGCAAAGAATACAGTTTAGTAAGTTGCAAACCTCTTTCCTTGTACACACCAAATAGAGGGGCCGTGATGAGGGTTCCATGGCCCTGGATTAAAGCCCGTCATACGGTCAGGGGGCATGGGTGTTTCCGGTTGGGACCGAGAGGGGGGCAGCCCTTAGAGTGTGTGATATAAATTTGATCCCATGCTATTCGAGGTTGTAGCCTCCCCGTCTTAGAGTTTTTCTTGAACGTTGCCTAGGGTGATTCCTGGCTACGGAATGTGGAATGGGTGTGTACTGGTTAGATGTGTTTCTCCTAAAATACCGTAAACGGAACTAGTCCTTTGTGACTACTGAAATCCGTTGGCTGTGGTTAAAGAGTACAAACTCTGCAGAGTCAAAACCATTCGAGTAATCATGTCCATGGTCAAGGACTTTGATCAACATATTAGTGTCAATCTCAGTATCAGTCTTAGTGTCAGTCTCAGTGACAGTCTCTGGAGAATAAGCATGAAACTGAGAGTGGTAAACCTGGCTGAATGTTATTCCTATGGATGGACTAACCAGTTTATTATCATGTACCAAGTATTTCGTGGAATGATGTTACCTTCATGAGTTACTTGAATTCGAATGATGAGATATAAGCCCTTTATGTGATGTTGCTCAGACGTCTGACTGTGGCATTCTTGCTATTTACTTTTGGTATAAGACCTTTATGTGATGTCCCTCAGACGTCCAACTGTGGCATTCTTGTTATTTACTTTTGGTATAAGCCCTTTATGTGATGTCGCTCAAACGTCTGACGGTGGCATTCTTGTTATTTACTTTTGATATGAGCTCTTTATGTGATGTCGCTCAGATGTCCGACTGTGGCATTCTTGTTATTTACTTTTGATATAAGCCCTTTATGTGATGTCGCTCAGACGTCCGACTGTGGCATCCTTGTTATTTACTTTCGTTATAAGCCCTTTTCGAGATGTCGCTTAGACGTCCGACTATGGCACGTACTGTCATTTACGTTTCAATATAAGCCCTTTATGTGGTGTCACCCTAACGCCCGACTGCAACATGTTAAGTTATTTTACCTTTCGAGGCGTCGCTTCAGATACCCGATCAGTCTTCAACTATTTTATTGGGATTTCGGGAGGACTACCGCCTAACTTCCTTTTTATTTAACATGCAGTGCAAATTTATTATCTGAGTGCGCATTACTAGTCTGCTCATGTGCATCATGTTTGCATTTGTTATATCTTATGTCCAAACTGTCTTGCGAGTACATTCAAAGTACTCACCTGGCTTGTTGATTTGGCCACATGTTGATGAAGGCGATCTTATGGATGAAGAGTGCGATAGCGAGTCCGACGCCTAGAGGAGTCCCAGTCAGTCCCATGCAATCCTAGAGTTGGTCACTTGTATTACATATGCTTCCGCTACACTAATAAAATCATCGAGCCTCACTCCGGCACTTGATGAGCTGTAAGATTTTGGAGTCATGTCACCCACTTCACTGTGACATATCCACCACCACTTTTATTACGAGTCAGTAGTTATGCCACCATCTTTGTGTCATATCCGCCTTTATGTATAATATCGGTGTGCTTGTAATAAATTGTTGAGCAGCCTCAGCTCAACCTTGTATAATATTTAGTACTTCTGGATTTCTGTATCTAGGATTTGTCTACCAGTAAGGAGGATTCTTCTATACTGGTCTGATATAATGGTCGGTTTTTCAATAAATGTTTTATTGGAAAACCGGTCCTGACAACTAACTAATGGACAGGGGTTATGGTGGATGGGGGCATTAATGGGGGAGAGAAGAGAGGTGTAGGAGAAAGAGAGATGCCATTTATGGAGGAGGGTGCCATTAATGAGGAGAGAAGAGAGGTAGGAAGAAGAGAGAAGAAGAGGAACAATGGTGGAGCTAGAGTGGAGAGGGAGAGGGGAAAGGAGGTGGGGAGAGGGCAAAGTGGGGGAGAGGAGGGGAAGGGGTGGAAAAGGTGGCACCAGCCGCAACTAGTAGTAGTGTCGCTTTGCATAAAGCGCTGCTGCTATTGGACTTAGTAGTAGCGCTTTCCACGAAAAGCGCTACTACTAAGTGGCGCCCACTAGCAGTAGTGGCGCATAAAAACAGAGCGCTGCTACTAAACTGTTAGTAGTAGCGCTTTTTTCTGTACACCGCTACAACTACAAAAATAGTCGATGGCCTCGTCTGGTCCCACATAGTAGTAGCGCATTTCTGCTTCACAGCACTACTACTATGGAGTTACTAGTAGCTCTTTCCAGGAAAAGCGGTACTCCTAAATAGCAGCAATGTTTACTTCTTTCCAGCGCTACTACTATGCTACTGTGTATAAGCGTTTTCCTAGTACTGGGGTCTCCGAGTCATCCACAAGGCAGGGTGCACGCCCAGGGGGGTAGGACGCGCCCTCCACCCTTGTGGATGGCTCGGGACTCTTCTGGCCCAACTATTTTACTCCGGGGGCTTCTTTTGGTCCATAAAAAATTGGCACGTCAATTGGACTCCGTTTGGTATTCCTTTTCTATAGAACTCAAAACAAGGAAAAAACAGAAACTGGCACCGGGCTCTAGGTTAATAGGTTAGTCCCAAAAATCATATGAAATAGCATATAAATGCATATAAAACATCCAATATGAAGAATATAATAGCACAGAACAATAAAAAAATATAGATACGTTGGAGACGTATCAAGCATCCCCAAGCTTAATTCCTGCTCGTCCTCGAGTAGGTAAATGATAAAAAACAGAATTTTTGATGTGGAATGCTACCTAACGTAATTATCAATGTAATCTTCTCTATTATGGCAAGAATATTCAGATCCGAAAGATTCAAGACAAAAGTTTAATATTGACATGAAAACAATAATACTTCAAGCATACTAACAAAGCTAAAGAAAGCTCATCCCTACAAAATCATATAGTTTGGCTATGCTCCATCTTCGTCACACAAAATATTCAGCTCATGCACAACCCCGATGACAAGCCAAGCAATTGTTTCATACTTTGGTATTCTCAAACTTTTTCAACTTTCACACAATATATGAGCGTGAGCCATAGACATAGCACTATAGGTGGAATAGAATGGTGGTTGTGGAGAAGACAAAAAGGAGGAAGATGGTCACACATCAACTAGGCATATTAATGGGCTATGGAGATTCCCATCAATAGATATCAATGTGAGTGAGTAGGGATTGCCATGCAACAGATGCACTAGAGCTATAAATGTACGAAAGCTCAACAAAAGAAACTAAGTGGGTGTGCATCCAACTTGCTTGCTCATGAAGACCTAGGGAATTTTGAGGAAGCCCATTGTTGGAATATACAAGCCAAGTTCTATAACGAAAATTCCCACTAGTATATGAAAGTGACAAAATAAGAGACTCTCTATCATGAAGATCACGGTGCTACTTTGAAGCACAAGTGTGTAAAAAAGGATAGTTGCATTGTCCCTTCTCTCTCTTTCTCTCTTTTTTTGGGCCATATCTTTTGTTTATTTGGCCTTTCCTCTTTTTTTTCCTCACATGGGACAATGCTCTAATAATGATGATCATCACACTTCTATTTATTTACAACTCAAGGATTACAACTCGATACTTAGAACAAAATATGACTCTATATGAATGCCTCCGGCGGTGTACCGGGATGTGCAATGAATCCAGAGTGACATGTATGAAAATATTATGAATGGTGGCTTTGTCACAAATACGATGTCAACTACATGATCATGCAAAGCAATATGACAATGATGGAGCATGTCATAATAAACGGAACAGTGGAAAGTTGCATGGCAATATATCTCGGAATGGCTATGGAAATGCCATAATAGGAAGGTATGGTGGCTGTTTTCAGGAAGATAAATGGTGGGTTTATGGTACGGCCAAAGTTGTGCGGTACTAGAGAGGCTAGCAATGGTGGAAGGGTGAGAGTGCGTATAATCCATGGACTCAACATTAGTCATAAAGAACTCACATACTTATTGCAAAAATCTACAAGTCATCAAAACCAAGCACTACGCGCATGCTCCTAGGGTGATAGATTGGTAGGAAAAGACCATCGCTCGTCCCCGACCGCCACTCATAAGGAAGACAATCAAAGAAACACCTCATGCTTCGAATTTGTTACACAACGATTACCATACGTGCATGCTACGGGACTTAGAAACTTCATCACAAGTATTTCTCAAATTCACAACTACTCAACTAGCATGACTCTAATATCACCATCTTCATATGTCAAAACAATCACAAGCAATCAAACTTCTCATAGTATTCAATGCACTTTATATGATTTTTTATTATTATATCCCTCTTGGATGCCTATCATATTAGGACTAAATTCATAACCAAAGCAAATTACCATGGTGTTCGAAAGACTCTCAAAATAATATAAGTTATGCATGAGAGTTCATCTATTTCTTCAAAATAAAACCACCGCCGTGCTCTAAAAAGATATAAGTGAAGCACTAGATCAAATGACAAACTACTCCAAAAGATATAAGTGAAGATCAATGAGTAGTCGAATAATTATGTAACTATGTGAAGACTCTGTAACATTTAAGAATTTCAGATCTTGGTATTTTATTCAAACAGCAAGAAAAACAAAACAAAATAAAATGATGCTCCAAGCAAAACACATATCATGTGGTGAATAAAAAAATAGCCTCAAGTAAAGTTACCGATAAACGAAGACGAAAGAGGGGATGCCTTCCGGGGCATCCCCAAGCTTAGGCTCTTGGTTGTCCTTTAATATTACCTTGGGGTGACTTGGGCATCCCCAAGCTTAGGCTCTTGCCACTCCTTATTCCATAGTCCATCGAATCTTTACCCAAAACTTGAAAACTTCACCACACAAAACTCAACAGAAAACTCATAAGCTCCGTTAGTATAAGAAAATAAATCACCACTTTTGGTATTGTTGCGAACTCATTATAAATTCATATTGGTGTAAAACCTATTGTATTCCAACTTCTCTATGGTTCATGTCCCCCCATACTACTCATAGATTCATCAAAATAAGCAAACAACACACAAAAAACAGAATCTGTCAAAAACAGAACAATTTGTAGCAATCTGTAACTCCCGAATACTTCTGTAACTCCAAAAATTCTGACAATTTAAGAAGACCAGGATAAAAAGTATACTGATGTACTTCAGTTGGAATTGGTATTTTATCCCTCTCTGGTAAAAAATGATAATTATTTTCGTGAGCGCACAGTTTCTGTTTTTATTAGCAAGATCAAACAACAATCACCCAAGAAGATCGTAAAGGCTTTACTTGGCACAAACACTAATTAAAACATAAAAAACACAATCATAACAGAAGCTAGATGAATTATTTATTACTAAACAGGAACAGAAAGCAAATAACAAAAATAAAATTGGTTTTCCTCCCAACAAGCGCTATTGTTTAATGCCCCTAGCTAGGCATGATGATTTCAATGATGCTCACATAAAAGATAAGAATTGAAACATAAAGAGAGCATCATGAAGAATATGACTAGCACATTTATGTCTAACCCACTTCCTATGCATAGGGATTTTGTGAGCAAAAAATTTATGGGAACAAGAATGAACTAGCATAGGAAAGCAAAACAAGCATAACTTCAAGATTTTAATCACATAGAGAGGAAACTTGATATTATTGCAATATGTAAAAGCATATGTTCCTCTCTCATAATAATTTTCAGTGGCATCATGAATGAATTCAACAATATAACCATCACATAAAGCATTCTTTTCATGATTCATAAGTATAGAAAATTTACTACTCTCCACATAAGCAAAATTCTTCTCATTCAGAATAGTGAGAGAAAGTTCAACAAAATAACTATCGTGGGATTGAAAAATGAAATCAAGATGACAAGTTTCATTGTTATCATTATTCTCTATATCATACATGTCATCACAATAATCATCATAGATAGGAGGCATTATTTCCTCATAGTAAATTTGCTCATCAAAACATGGGGGACAAAAAGTATCATCTTCATGAAACATAGCATCCCCAAGCTTGCTGCCTTGCATATCATTAGCATCATGGATATTCAAAGAACTCATACTAACAACATTGCAATCATGCTCATCATTCAAAGATTTAGTGCCAAACATTTTAATGCATTCTTCTTCTAACACTTTGGCACAACTATCGGAATCCTTATTTTTACGAAAGACATTAAAAAGATGAAGCATATGAGGCAACCTTAATTCCATTTTTTTGTAGTTTTCTTTTATAGATTAAACTAGTGATAAAACAAGAAACAAAAAGATTAGATTACAAGATCTAAAGATATACCTTCAAGCACTCACCTCCCTGGCAACGGCGCCAGAAAAGAGCTTGATGTGTACTACACAACCTTCTTCTTGTACACATTGTTGGGCCTCCAAGTGCAGAGGTTTGTAGGATAGTAGCAAATTTCCCTCAAGTGGATGACCTAAGGTTTATCAATCCGTCGGAGGCATAGGATGAAGATGGTCTCTCTCAAACAACCCTGCAACCAAATAACAAAGAGTCTCTTGTGTCCCGAACACACCCAATACAATGGTAAATTGTATAGGTGCACTAGTTCGGCGAAGAGATGGTGATACAAGTGCAATATGGATGGTAGGTATAGGTTTTTGTAATCTGAAAGTTATTCTTTCCGATCAATCCATTGGGTGAAAAGTGAGCGACAACGGTATTGCAATGCGTTGAAACAAGGCCTAGGGTTCATAATTTCACTAGTGCAAGTTCTCTCAACAAGGATAACATAATTAGATCATATAACTATCCCTCAACATGCAACAAAGAGTCACTCCAAATTCACTAATAGCAGAGAACAAACAAAGAGATTATTGTTGTGTACGAAACCACCTCAAAGTTATTCTTTCCGATCAATCCATTGGGCTATTCCTATAAGTGTCACAAACAGCCCTAGAGTTTGTAGTAAAATAACACATTAAGACACAAATCAACCAAAACCCTAATGTCACCTAGATACTCCAAGGTCACCTCAAGTATCTGCGGGTATGATTACATGATATGCATCACACAATCTCAGATTCATCTATTCAACCGACACAAAGAACTTCGAAGAGTGCCCCAAAGTTTCTACCAGAGAGTCAAGATGAAAACGTGTGCCAACCCCTATGCATAAGTTCACAAGGTCACATAACTCGCAAGTTGATCACCAAAGCATACATCAACTGGATCACATGAATATCCCCTTGTAACCACAGATAAGCACATGCAAGACATACATCAAGTTTTCTCAAATCCTTAAAGACTCAATCCGATAAGATAACTTCAAAGGGAAAACTCAATTCATCACAAGGAGATAGAGGGGGAGAAACATCATAAGATCCGACTATAATAGCAAAGCTCGCGGTACATCAAGATCGTGCCATATCAAGAAGACGAGAGAGAGATCAAACACATAGCTACTAGTACATACCCTCAGCCCTAAGGGTGAACTACTCCCTCCTCGTCATGGAGAGCGCCGGGATAATGAAGATGGCCACCGGTGATGGATCCCCCCTCCGGCAGGGTGCCGGAATAGGGTCCCGATTGGTTTTTGGTGGCTACAGAGGCTTGCGGTGGTGGAACTCCCGATCTAGGTTTCTTTCCGGGGTTTTTTGTATATATAGGAATTTTTGGTGTCGGTCTTACGTCAGGGGGGTCTCTAAGTCATCCACGAGGCAGGGGGTGCAAGCAGGGGGTAGGGCACGCCCTCCACCTCCGTGGATGGATCAGGACTCTTCTGCCCAATTATTTTACTCCAGGGGCTTTTTTTGGTCAACAAAAAATCATAAAAAATTGGCACGTCAATTGGACTCCGTTTGGTATTCCTTTTCTGTAAAACTCAAAAACAAGGACAAAACAGAAACTGGCACTAGGCTCTAGGTTAATAGGTTAGTCCGAAATAACATATAAATGCATATAAAACATCCAAGATGGATAATATAATAGCATGGAACAATCAAAAATTATAGATACATTGGAGACATATCAGCACCATACCCCGAAAGGTATTGACATCCCTTGTAACTCGTCGGGCTGTGAGGTGTTGTTGTTCGTGGTAGGTGTTGTTTATGTTGTGTTGCTTGGTTCTCCTACTGGTTCGATACCTTTGTTTCATAACTGAGGGAAATACCTACCGTCACTGTGCTACATCATCCCTCCCTCTCCGGGGAAATACTTACGTAGTTGCAGCTACCATCATTAACTAAACACCACGACAAATGAACCAAACATTAACTGATCACCACATTGCATAATGTATAACATACTAGAAGATCAGACTGTTAACCAATCCAAGCATGCTTGACAACTTGGAAATCTCGAAATTGTATTTGTTTCTCATGTATTTTGTAAAGAAAAATTCGATTTGTTTCTCACATGGAATACAATACAAAATTGCACCCAGAAGAATTGAACATCACATTTGCAGAATTGAACCAAATAGTTAACTGAACACGACAACTAATTAACCAACAGTTAATAAGTGAGCACCACATTGCATGACATATAGAACATATACACTAGAGTAATAGATTGCATGGTAAAAGTAGATAGCACAATTCACTATTATTTGTTAAGGAAATGCAGTAGCTAGCAAACTGAACATGGGTCCTTATAATGAACTAATAAGACAAGCTACTCCTCATCGTCGGAGATATCGATGACGATTGGCTCCTTGGACATGGAAGAGGGCGAGGCCTCCGCATCATGGGTGCCCTCGTCGTAGTGCTGAGTTTCCTGAGCCGCTTCGGGCACCAACCCACTAGCTCTCGAGATGAGGTCAGCACGTGCACGCTGAGAAAACACCTCGTAGTCTTCGTCGGAGGCACCGAGGGTGGCCTCAAGAAAATGCCATGAACTGTCGTTTAAAGCAGCCAACCGCATCACGGTGTCGGTGTGCAGGGCGTTGACGGTCACCTCGACAACGAGGTGCTCCTCCAAGATCTCTGGGTCGGCATGAATGGCAGCCATCGCGACCTCATCCGTGCGTGCGGCCATGATTTGCTTCTCCGCTACCAAATGCTCCCTGAGATCCTGGCTATACCGTGTGCACCATGGTTTAGTGCGGCTGTTATTTGGTGGAGGGGTCGGTGATTTGGGTGGAAGGTGTCGCGCTGGCGGTCGGGGCATCACTACTAGGGAAAACCTTATACACAGAATCTTAGCAGCAGTGTGGTTTAAAAACAAATGCTACTGCTAATTACCAGTAGCGAGCTCCAGGAAACCATGCTACTAACATCCCGATAGCAGTACCGCTCTAGGTGAAACAAGCACTACTACTATAATTGCGATGGCGTTGCCTCCAGGCTAGATATAGTAGTAGCGCCCTTCTCCTGGACGCGCTACTGCTAAAGTACTCAGTAGCAGTGTTGTTTTTCAAAACTCGCTGCTGCTAAGTATCACCGCAACTAATTAAGTTTAGTCCCATACTGCTAAGCGAACAAGGTGTTTATCACCTTAAATATGTTACTTCTCAAACTATATCGAGCACTTGGTCTTCATTGAACTATATGTATAGGATTTGTGGCTGCAATATGAAACTTCGTCTGTGCCTATACAGGTACGATGAAGATTCATGTTGACTATTTAGATTCTACACAAAAGATCAATGATGACAAATGTATATTTTTGATATTTTTACATGCTTAGACTTATAGCGTTTTTCCCGGACAAAGCGCTAATGATATTGGGATACACAAAAGAAATAACTGCTTCCTTTAAGAGTAGCATTTTTTTTTCTAAAACGCGCTATAGCTGAATTAGCTATAGCGCATTTCCTTAAGAGTGCTACTGCTAGTTCGACTTAACCACCCGCGGGCTCAAAAATTTGCTAAGTCCTCCTCCCCCCTGTTCCCCTACTCCTCTATCGCCGCCACCCGAGCCTGAGCCTCCCCTCACCGCCGTCGCCCGAGGCCGCCCTCAACCACTACAAGAAATATGTCAACTAGTGACCTTCTGTCAGTGACCCTGGAAGAATTGGTCATAGATCTATGACCATTTGAGACCAATTGGTCAAAAGCTGTTCGGGAGGCTCCAAACCCTAAATCATTCCGACCATTTTGGTCAGAAAGGTCATAATTTCCTTACACGAAATGGTCATAGAGCAGACAACGCTAGTCCGCTGCCTTATTTCTAGTTGTTAATGACCAATATAGATGGTCATAACCTTGTAAATTGTGGTGGGTTGCTATGACTAGGCGCCACCTCATCAGTTTTGCCTATGTGTCATGTCCATGTGGCAGTTTTTGCCCTAGGTTATGAAGCAACCTATATTTATTTTATCCCAAAAATTCCAAAAAATTCTCATAAATTGTTTGGATCATATCTTCATCAAATATGTCAAAAACCTTCCTTGCCTAGTTCAAAAATATTTCAACAATATTCATTTTCCTATTCTGTTCAGAGCAGCACTTTGTGAAGGAAGTACCACTTTGGCATGTCCAAATACTATCCATTTTCTACAGTGCTTTCCTATGCCCAAATAACCATGCTCCACCAAATGCCAGCCTAATCCATTCATTATTTTGAGCCCAACTTTAACATTCGTATTTATGTCCAGTGTGGTACTTTGCAAAGCAAGTACCACCTAGGCTCCTCCTTTTGAGCTGAAATTTTTGGAAGACGGTCTTCTTAGTAACTGATCATCCTCAGCCAAATCTCACCCCATTAGCCATGTACATTTCCCGTACCGCTAATCAAACACTTGGCTGCTAATTCATGTTTGAGCATCGATCGGTCTCCTCGTGAGAATCTTAGGTTGTAATTTTCTTCCTAGCACCTACCTGGGGAGTGCCCAACCAACAAGACATGCCAAGGCCGCCCAGAACACATGGCAACGCCACGGTCACGCGGTGACCACGCGGCGGGCATGCGAATTTACGCGCTCTAGAGTTGGGGCCCTCGGCCACCGCCCAAACCTCGATGTATCGCCACCAAACCATGTATTTATGATTAAATAGGTACTTGTGTAACTAGAAATTATTTTCGGAAAAAATAAAGAGCAAACTATGAGGCAGCTGCAGTTCAAATTTGACCTACTTCTAACTGAATTGGCAGAAATTTGTCTTTTTGATGAGAGGTGGATCAAAACTTTTTACACCCAACCATTTGGTCAATTGTGCATTAAATATGGCCTAGTATTTTTGAAAATTGATTTGGTCCAATTTTGCAACAAATATATGGTAGGTCCTTCACAAAAAAACTCATTTCGGGCACTCGGAAAATGGAAAATGAATTTTCCGTGCAAAGAAAATGAAAACTCCCTTAGGCAACATTGTTTGGAATTCCAAGATGCACCGTTGTGCACAATATGAGATCATTTGAACAAACTATGCCATGAATGTGGCCATAAGATTGATCATTTGGCTTGAAAACCCTGAATCTTCACGTGTGATAGCTCATTTCTAGGAACATTTTTTAAAATAATTGCCGTATTACAAGTTTATTAATTTTCCTAGAAACTTGGTCACATATAATGACACAATGCGAAGGTTTCCCAATTTTTTGATTTTTTTTGAATTTTTTATGCCCGTTTCAAAATGCGGTCAAAACGGTGGGAATGACAGTTCCTAGCTAGTGGTTGAATCTTGCAAAACTTTTGATGTTTCTCTGATTAAATAGATACTTATGTACCTAGAAATGATATTTGGAAAAAATAAAGAGCAAACTATGTGGCAGCTCCAGTTCAAATTTGACCCGCTTCCTCCTAAATCGGCGGGAATTTGTCTTTTTCACCAGAGGTGGATCAAAAATTTTGACACCCAACCATTTGGTCAATTATGCATTAAATATGTCCTAGTATTTTTGAAAATTGATTTGGTCCAATTTTGCAACAAATATATGGTAGGTCCTTCACAAAAAAACTCATTTCGGGTACTCGGAAAATGGAAAATGAATTTTCCGTGCAAAGAAAATGAAAACTCCCTTAGGCTACATTGTTTGTAATTCCAAGATGCACCCTTGTGCACAATATGAGATCATTTGAACAAACTATGCCATGAATGTGGCCATAAGATTGATCATTTGGCTTGAAAACCCTGAATCTTCACGCGTGATAGCTCATTTCTGAGAACACTTTTTTAAAATAATTTCCGTACTAAAAGTTTATTATTTTTCCTGGAAACTTGGTCACATATAATAACACAATGCGAATGTTTCCCAATTTGTTGATTTTTTATGCCCGTTTCAAAATGCGGTCAAAACGACGGGAATGACTGTTCCTAGCTAGTGGTTGAATCTTGCAAAACTTTTGACGTTTCTCTGATTAAATAGGTACTTGTGTAACTAGAAATTATTTTCGGAAAAAATAAAGAGCAAACTATGAGGCAGCTGCAGTTCAAATTTGACCTACTTCCAACTGAATCGGCAGAAATTTGTCTTTTTGACGAGAGGTGGATTAAAACTTTTTACACCCAACCATTTGGTCAATTGTGCATTAAATATGGCCTAGTATTTTTGAAAATTGATTTGGTCCAATTTTGCAACAAATATATGGTAGGTCCTTCACAAAAAAACTCATTTCGGGCACTCGGAAAATGGAAAATGAATTTTCCGAGCAAAGAAAATGAAAACTCCCTTAGGCCACATTGTTTGGAATTCCAAGATGCACCGTTGTGCACAATATGAGATCATTTGAACAAACTATGCCATGAATGTGGCCATAAGATTGATCATTTGGCTTGAAAACCCTGAATCTTCACGTGTGATAGCTCATTTCTAGGAACATTTTTTAAAATAATTGCCGTATTACAAGTTTATTAATTTTCCTAGAAAGTTGGTCACATATAATGACACAATGCGAAGGTTTCCCAATTTTTTGATTTTTTTTGAATTTTTTATGCCCGTTTCAAAATGCGGTCAAAACGGTGGGAATGACAGTCCCTAGCTAGTGGTTGAATCTTGCAAAACTTTTGATGTTTCTCTGATTAAATAGATACTTATGTACCTAGAAATGATATTTGGAAAAAATAAAGAGCAAACTATGTGGCAGCTCCAGTTCAAATTTGACCCGCTTACTTCTAAATCGGCGGGAATTTGTCTTTTTCACCAGAGGTGGATCAAAAATTTTGACACCCAACCATTTGGTCAATTATGCATTAAATATGTCCTAGTATTTTTGAAAATTGATTTGGTCCAATTTTGCAACAAATATATGGTAGGTCCTTCACAAAAAAACTCATTTCGGGTACTCGGAAAATGGAAAATGAATTTTCCGTGCAAAGAAAATGAAAACTCCCTTAGGCTACATTGTTTGGAATTCCAAGATGCACCCTTGTGCACAATATGAGATCATTTGAACAAACTATGCCATGAATGTGGCCATAAGATTGATCATTTGGCTTGAAAACCCTGAATCTTCACGCGTGATAGCTCATTTTTGAGAACACTTTTTTAAAATAATTTCCGTACTACAAGTTTAATATTTTTCCTGGAAACTTGGTCACATATAATAACACAATGCGAATGTTTCCCAATTTGTTGATTTTTTATGCCCGTTTCAAAATGCGGTCAAAACGGTGGGAATGACAGTCCCTAGCTAGTGGTTGAATCTTGCAAAACTTTTGATGTTTCTCTGATTAAATAGATACTTATGTACCTAGAAATGATATTTGGAAAAAATAAAGAGCAAACTATGTGGCAGCTCCAGTTCAAATTTGACCCGCTTACTTCTAAATCGGCGGGAATTTGTCTTTTTCACCAGAGGTGGATCAAAAATTTTGACACCCAACCATTTGGTCAATTATGCATTAAATATGTCCTAGTATTTTTGAAAATTGATTTGGTCCAATTTTGCAACAAATATATGGTAGGTCCTTCACAAAAAAACTCATTTCGGGTACTCGGAAAATGGAAAATGAATTTTCCGTGCAAAGAAAATGAAAACTCCCTTAGGCTACATTGTTTGGAATTCCAAGATGCACCCTTGTGCACAATATGAGATCATTTGAACAAACTATGCCATGAATGTGGCCATAAGATTGATCATTTGGCTTGAAAACCCTGAATCTTCACGCGTGATAGCTCATTTCTGAGAACACTTTTTTAAAATAATTTCCGTACTACAAGTTTATTATTTTTCCTGGAAACTTGGTCACATATAATAACACAATGCGAATGTTTCCCAATTTGTTGATTTTTTATGCCCGTTTCAAAATGCGGTCAAAACGACGGGAATGACTGTTCCTAGCTACTGGTTGAATCTTGCAAAACTTTTGACGTTTCTCTGATTAAATAGGTACTTGTGTAACTAGAAATTATTTTCGGAAAAAATAAAGAGCAAACTATGAGGCAGCTGCAGTTCAAATTTGACCTACTTCCAACTGAATCGGCAGAAATTTGTCTTTTTGACGAGAGGTGGATCAAAACTGTTTACACCCAACCATTTGGTCAATTGTGCATTAAATATGGCCTAGTATTTTTGAAAATTGATTTGGTCCAATTTTGCAACAAATATATGGTAGGTCCTTCACAAAAAAACTCATTTCGGGCACTCGGAAAATGGAAAATGAATTTTCCGTGCAAAGAAAATGAAAACTCCCTTAGGCAACATTGTTTGGAATTCCAAGATGCACCGTTGTGCACAATATGAGATCATTTGAACAAACTATGCCATGAATGTGGCCATAAGATTGATCATTTGGCTTGAAAACCATGAATCTTCACGCGTGATAGCTCATTTCTGAGAACACTTTTTTAAAATAATTGCTGTATTACAAGTTTATTATTTTTCCTGGAAACTTGGTCACATATAATGACACAATACGAAGGTTTCCCAATTTTTTGAATTTTTTCTGAATTTTTTATGCCCGTTTCAAAATGCGGTCAAAAAGGCGGGAATGACAGTTCCTAGCTAGTGGTTGAATCTTGCAAAACTTTTGATGTTTCTGTGATTAAATAGATACTTATGTACCTAGAAATGATTTTTGGAAAAAATTAAGAGCAACCTATGAGGCAGCTCCAGTTCAAATTTGACCGACTTCCTTCTGAATCGGCGGGAATTTGTCTTTTTCACCAGAGGTGGATCAAAAATTTTGACACCCAACCATTTGGTTAATTGTGCATTAAATATGGCCTAGTATTTTAGAAAATTGATTTGGTCCAATTTTGCAACAAATATATGGTAGGTCCTTCACAAAAAAACTCATTTCGGGCACTCGGAAAATGGAAAATAAATTTTCCGTGCAAAGAAAATGAAAACTCCCTTAGGCAACATTGTTTGGAATTCCAAGATGCACCCTTGTGCACAATATGAGATCATTTGAACAAACTATGCCACGAATGTGGCCATAAGATTTTTCATTTGGCTTGAAAACCCTGAATCTTCACGCGTGATAGCTCATTTCTGAGAACACTTTTTTAAAATAATTGCCGTATTACAAGTTTATTATTTTTCCTAGAAACTTGGTCACATATAATGACACAATGCGAAGGTTTCCCAATTTTTTGATTTTTTTGAATATTTTATGCCCGTTTCAAAATGCGGTCAAAACGCTGGGAATGACCGTTCCTAGCTAGTGGTTGAATCTTGCAAAACTTTTGATGTTTCTCTGATTAAATAGATACTTATGTACCTAGAAATGATTTTTGGAAAAAATAAAGAGCAAACTATGAGGCAGCTCCAGTTCAAATTTGACCTGCTTCCTTCTGAATTGGCGGGAATTTGTCTTTTTCACCAGAGGTGGATCCAAAATTTTGACACCCAACCATTTTGTCAATTGTGCATTAAATATGGCCTAGTATTTTAGAAAATTTATTTGGTCCAATTTTGCAACAAATATATGGTAGGTCCTTCACAAAAAACTCATTTCGGGCACTCGAAAAATGGAAAATGAATTTTCCGTGCAAAGAAAATGAAAACTCCCTTAGGCAACATTGTTTGGAATTCCAAGATGCACCCTGGTGCACAATATGAGATCATTTGAAAAAACTATGCCATGAATGTGGCCATAAGATTGATCATTTGGCTTGAAAACCCTGAATCTTCACGTGTGATAGCTCATTTCTGAGAACACTTTTTTAAAATAATTGCCGTATTACAAGTTTATTATTTTTCCTGGAAACTTGGTCACATATAATGACACAATGCGAAGGTTTCCCAATTTTTTGATTTTTTTTGAATTTTTTATGCCCGTTTCAAAATGCGGTCAAAACGGTGGGAATGACAGTCCCTAGCTAGTGGTTGAATCTTGCAAAACTTTTGATATTTCTCTGATTAAATAGATACTTGTGTACCTAGAAATGATATTTGGAAAAAATAAAGAGCAAACTATGTGGCAGCTCCAGTTCAAATTTGACCCGCTTACTTCTAAATCGGCGGGAATTTGTCTTTTTCACCAGAGGTGGATCAAAAATTTTGACACCCAACCATTTGGTCAATTATGCATTAAATATGTCCTAGTATTTTTGAAAATTGATTTGATCCAATTTTGCAACAAATATATGGTAGGTCCTTCACAAAAAAACTCATTTCGGGTACTCGGAAAATGGAAAATGAATTTTCCGTGCAAAGAAAATGAAAACTCCCTTAGGCTACATTGTTTGGAATTCCAAGATGCACCCTTGTGCACAATATGAGATCATTTGAACAAACTATGCCATGAATGTGGCCATAAGATTGATCATTTGGCTTGAAAATCCTGAATCTTCACGCGTAATAGCTCATTTTTGAGAACACTTTTTTAAAATAATTGCCGTATTACAAGTTTATTATTTTTCCTGGAAACTTGGTCACATATAATGACACAATGCGAAGGTTTCCCAATTTGTTGATTTTTGAATTTTTTATGCCCGTTTCAAAATGCGGTCAAAACGGCGGGAATGACCATTCCTAACTAGTGGTAGAATCTTGGAATTTTTTGGTGTTTCTGTGATTAAATAGATACTTCTTTACCTATAAATGCTTTTCGGAAAAAATAAAAAGCAAACTATGAGGTAGCTGCAGTTTAAATTTGACCCGTTTCCTGCTGAATCGACGAAAATTTGTCTTTTTCACCAGAGGTGGATAAAAGCTTTTGACACCCAACTGTTTGGTCAATTATACATTAAATATGGACTAATATTTTAGAAAAATGATTTAGTACCATTTTGCAACAAATATATGGTAAGGCCTTCACAAAAAAACATTTTTGCCACTCGAAAAATGATTAAAAATAGCTAGAAAGATCAAAAATACCAAAAAATTGGTCCTAATCCATAAAATGTGGTCTAACTCTAGTGAAAACTTGTGTGGTACCCTTTTGAAAAATATTTTTGATAGCTACTTCACAAAATCTCTCTAGTTTTAGTACTTGGAAACTCTTTTAAATCACTGGTTTTCCAAACCAATCAAAAGCATTCCCATGGATCGATGACATGGCGCCCATCCATCCATCCATCTCTCTATCCCACACACATCCATCCATCCCATTTATCTACAAGGAAAAAAGGAGAAAAGAACCCCATCCACAGCACAACAACCCCAAACCCTAACTCCCATCGATCCCCTCTCATCCTCTCCCCCGATTCATATCGCCGCCGCCGCCGCACGTTCTGCCCCTCCCCCTCCCACCCCCCTCGCTGTCGCCTCCTCTCCAACCTTGCCTCTCGCTTCGCCGCCCCACGCCCCGCGCTCACCACACACACGCAGTTCCTATCCATGAAGATCGCCGCCGCCACCTCCCTCCCCATCCACTCGTCGCTTCCTCACTCTATCTCTTCTCTTCCTCTCCCGCGACTCCCCCACCCGCCACCGCCGCACCCACCGGTCGCCGTGCTCCCCTCCGCTGCCGCCGCACCACGCCCACCATATCTCCCTTGTCCGGGAGGATCCCGTCGCTACCGTTCCTCTTCCTGCGCTCCCCCTAGCCTCGCCTCCAACCTATAGGAGATGGCGTCTGAGAGGTTAGATCCGCACCACTACTCCGGTGATGGTGTCGTCAGAACCGCCCGCCCTGATTTGTCCTCGTCCCGCGCACGCATGTCCGCTACCTGCGCTCGCCTCACCCGTACCGTGTTGTTGTTTGCTGAGCAGGCATGCGGCAGAGCGATTGATTGATTTGGAGTGAAGTGTCGCCCGCCGCCGAGTGGATTCGAGTGGATGAGTGCCACCCCAGTATGGCCGCGCAGAGTTACTCCCGCCTTCACCGCCTCCTCACATTGCTCGATAGTATCCTTCCCTCCCTCCCTTCCTTCCTACTTGCAGAGTACACTACTAGTAGTATTATTATTATTTCATTCTAACAAGGGACTTGCACTCTGCATTTGCACCATTATTGTTTTTTGGGTTCATTTACTCCGTGCAACTGCCTGCTGTGTTCATTCACTTCTAGTTTGTTTGCTTGTTTGTTTGTTTGTGCCCATTCTCTCTCTGGACAAAACAAAACAACAACACTTGGAATGGAGTGTGTCGAGTTAGCCATGCTTAATAATAATAATAACCCTACTGTTTAGTTTAGCCACCTACGTAATGTAATATGATGTGGTGTGATGTTCAGTGCCTTTCATCACCATCATCTTTTCTGCAAAGTTTCCTTCAACCTCACCTAGCTCAGTTGGATTGGAGTTTCAAGTTAGCCATGCTTAATAATAAATAATAATAACCATACTGCTTGCCAACCTATATAATGTACTGTTATGTGATGTTTAGTGCCTCGTCACCATCATCATCTCTTTTGCAAAGTTTCCTTTAACCTCACTTAGCTAGTTCGACACAAGCGACAAGGTTCGCAGTCGCGCGCCAGATCGGAGAAATCGCAAGGACACATCCCCAGGAGCTAAATGCTCTGTTGAAAAAGGTACGTGCACGATGCCACATGCTTTAATGTTGTGATATTTGCAAACCTGGAAGGAACCCTTCAACTGTTCACCAAGTATGCTCTACGCTGTGCTGTTCAAGCCATGATGTATGAAGGAATGCATGGTTTTTTAGCTGCATCACTTCATTCTTGTTCTTCTTTGATGCCACATGAATTCATCCTACATTGTGTCCTCTGTTATATGTTACATCTTCGGTTATGTCTAAGTTGATCCGTCAAATACCAGTTCTGTTGGCTATATATGTGTCCTCACCTATGCATGCATGTTCGAATGTTGATTCATATTTTTGTGGAGCAATCCAAGTACTCACATATGTTCAGTTAGATTAAATTATGGCTCATACTGTTATGATATCAACATGTTAGCATATATGCTACACATAGTTTACTAGAGAGCGGCCAGCTTTTATTCTCTACGCATTATGCAAGTAATGGTGGCTGAACGGTATGCTCTCTTGTGCCAATTTTTTAGGTTTCTCAGTACCTTCGTAGTAAGAATTGGGACACGAGGGTTGCTGCAGCTCAGGCGATCGGTTCCATAGCAGAGAATGTCAAGCACACGTCAGCCAAAGACTTGTTTGCAGCCGTGGAAGCATAAAAACATGCTTCTGGGTTATCTGATGAAACTGGTGATGTTGCGTCAGCATTGCCACACCCTGATACTACTGCAACATCTGAGCATGCTTTTGGAAGGTTTGATGCATTTGGTTTCCCAATGTTTTGTTCACTTCCCTCTTTCTGTCTTGTTCCCATCTCTTAAAATGAAGAGACTAATAATGCTGTTCTTTGTCACAGCTTTGATATAAACAGGGTACTGGAATTTGGGTCTCCTTTGTTGTCATTGGGTGGACAGGTGCATCTTTTGTGCCATTATTCTTGCTCCTCAATATTTGATGAACACAACTAAAATGTTTTGGATTTCTTTCGTAACACATCAATGAAGTAAAGAGTTTGGTCTGACTACTTGAGTTCTCTCTGCTATGGAACTGACCACAAGAGACAAATGAGTGAGAGAGAGGCATAGTCTAATTGCGAATCCATGTGTGTGCATTTCTGTCTTATTGGAATATGTTGAGTACATATTGGAATATGCTAAATGCTATTGCCTGATATAATATAAGTAGGAGCTACAGGTGTTTGCATATTTGTTTTGTTTTGTTTATAAATGATGATAGTTTGTGCAAGATGTTCACATGTTAATTTTTGTTGACTAAAATCTGTTATGCCCTCGACTTAGCTTGACCCAGAACAGTAGCATCCTTGATGTGTACTGACCTTCACCTCGTTCTTTCTCTTGCAGACTCGAAGGAGATCGTATGCAAGGCACCTCCTCTTCGGTTGTGAGAGTGTCTAGGGGTCGTGGGTGCGGCCAATTCCTATGTCTGTGGCCGCACTTGACATTTCCCTCTTTAAGGGCACGTATCATTTTTTCTAACTCTGCTATCTTTTCCCAAGTCGGTTGTGAGAGTGTCTAGGGGTCGTGGGTGAGGCCAATTCCTATGTCTGTGGCCGCACTTGACATTTCCCTCTCTTTAAGGGCACATATCATTTTTTCTAACTCTGCTATCTTTTCCCAAGTCTTTATTATCTTGCCTAGCCTTGTACTGATATGTATTATTTGATGTTAATTACCCAAGTTAGTGCGTGATGTAAAGCATAACCTGAGAACACTTGCCTAAGTTTATAAGATATGACATGTGACAGTCCAAGCCTGCTGCTCTTTCAGTGCTTTTGTTGCTGTACTGTGCTTCTCTAGTTGTTTGAATGCTTCTGCTGCTAGCCTGCTAGGCTGCTACTATCTTGAATAGGTGTGCACTTGTGCTGGTGGTGGTGGTGCTGCTGATTTAATGCTTATGCTCACACTGATATTGATTAAATGCTTATGTTGTTGCTGCATGCTTATGCTACTGATTCAATGCTTTGGAAATTGATTGAATTGAACCTGTTGTAATCCTTCCTGATATACTTGTATTTATTTTTTGGGTTTCTATTTGATATTTTAGTCTCTTATATATGGTTCATCTTCAGTTTCTTCTGTAACCTGCTTGGAGCTTAGAATACACAATCCAACTAGTCTCATATACAACTAAGACCAATGATGCATGCTTAATTCTGTATATATGTATGTATGACCAGTAAAGTTGGAATGCCCAAATTAATCTTAAAGTTAATATGCTCAATTCTATACCATATTCATGCTCATGCATCACTAGTTACTGCTATTTTTGCTTGGTCTATTTTGGCTCATAACCTAAGTATACCAAAACTGATTAAACAATTTCTCTAACTTACCAAAATTGTCATAATTGTCTCCTGCCTTATGATGTTAGTCTCTGTGCACTTACTAGTATTGTTAGTTGAATGGATGGTTGTGGTAGTAGAATAGGAATTTTCTTTAGGTGAGTGTTATAATGATGTTCATTTCATTACCTAAATTTGTACCAATGTACCATGCAAGTATGTATAGATTACTATTGTAGAACAACATCAGGTTAATCTGTTGCATGCAAGTTGTTGGAAGTTTTGTTATGCCATGCTTAGTGTTTACTGAACTGGGGCATTTGGTCTCTTGAAAGATTATTACTTACTTCTAGTGTATTTCACTAATAGTTTATCTAGATCAGGATCTAATGTCGTCGAGGCTGCTGCTGCTGTGACAGAAGATGAAGAAGCTTGGAGATAAAAATGTCGCATTTATAGGATTGTAAACCTGATGTGATTGGAGTAGTTTTTACTCGCTGCTGATAGTTACTAATATTCACTGATTTTGCCACATTTTGCTTGTTTTACTCTTATTTAATGTGCTCTTAGATTTGCCTTTATTTTGTTCCTAACAATTTTGTTTGATAACTTGCAGATGCCCTTCATTCATGTTTCGTCGTGAGCTCCAGGACGAATAAGTCCGGAGAAACATAGAGTTCTAGCTTATTGCAACTAGTTATACTTCGATAGCTAGTTATTTTTTTTACTTTTAGTTGTGTTACCTAATGTGAACTAGTTCTGATGTGAACCATGTTTGACTGTAATGTGCCAAGTTTGGCTCTGTTTGATTATATTCTGTGCCAAGTTCTGATGTGAACCATGTTTGATTTTTAGTTGTGTTACCTAATGTGAACTAGTTCTAATGTGAACCATGTTCTGATGTGAACCACGTGAACTATGTTTTCATGATATTTTGTTGTTCTTTGTTTGAAGCATTGTGTAAATATTGGTCATTTATTTATTGGATCGCTGAAATATGAGGAATATAATCCTGACAACTGGGACCTACTTATTAGAACCTGACAATTGGACCCATTAGACTAGTGGACCCTTCTCTTGAAAAAAATAAAATTTGAAACTCTAGAGCCCAAAAGCCCACGTCGTAGCAAAATAAAAGACTGAATTGTTGGGCTTGGGCCATGTGGCCGACCAAAATTACCAGGAAAGCAAATAAAAAATAGCCTGATTTATTGGGTTTGGCCAAATAATAAATGGGCTGAATTAATGAGCTCAGCCCATGTAAAACACCGAATTGGACCGGGCTGAATCTTGTGCCACATCAGCTTGCCACGCTGGATGCCTACGTGGCCTGGGGAGGTTGCTAGTGACAAAAAAAAAACAATAGGCATATTTTGGTCGTAAATGTCCACGACCTTCTCACAGAGAAGGTCGTTAATTTCAGTTTACGACCGCCAGCTTTTAACCTTCTATTTTTGGTCACAAAAAGGTCACAAATGAAAAACAATGACCTTTCAGTGACCAATAGTCAAGGTCACAAGTTGATATATTTCTTGTAGTGAACCTCACCGCCGCTCTCGACTTCACCGTCGCCGCCCTCGACCTCACCGCCGCCGCCCTTGACTTCACTGCCGCCGCCCGAGCCCGCCTAGGACCGCCACCTCCCGATCCCGAGCCCACCCTCACCGCCCCTACCTCCGTCGCCAAGCACCTCCCCGCCACCGTCTCTCCCCTCTCTGTAAGCCACCAACCCCTCCCCCACCCCATCTCTCTATCTGCTTAGTTAGTAGATGTTTTTTAGTAGTAGTAGATGTTAATTTAGGGTTCATAGAAAATGATTTTTAGTAGTAGTAGATGTTAATCAGTAGTAGTCATGGTACTAGTTAACTAGGGCAGTATGGTTAATAGTAGATGTTTTTGACTATTGTATAATGTAGTTTTTTACTATTTTTAGTAAGTGTTTGAAATAATTAGTAAGTAAATTAATAAACTAGTTGAACTAGTTTAGTTTTAGTTGAACTAGTTTAGTAAGTAAATTAATAAACTAGTTGAACCAGCTGAATTAATAGAACTAATGTATTTTTAGTAAGAAAATTAATATAACTAGTTGAACTAGTTTATTTTTAGTTTATTTCTATTTATAGTAAGTTTATATTTAGTAAGAACTATTTGAATTAATAGATCTAGTTGAACATGTCACATTTGTTGTTATTTTTTTAGTTGAAGCAATTATTCCCGCATCGATGTTGTTCGCTAGGATTTTATTTATAGGTTTTTTTTTTGCAGAAATCAAGGAGCCCTTCCATCATACCCGCCGTCGTACCCGTCACCGACCACCTCCGACCTCGAGGTGAGACCAGCCAAATCTCCATGTCAATATGAGTCTATAAGATATGATGTAGATAAAAACATGTATATCTTGTGTTGCTCAAATAGGATATGTGGTTGCCCAAGTGGCCGGTCATGTTCAGGTTACACCTCCGAGTGGCCTATGTTTTGCCGGAGTGTTGATTAATTTCCGTTCCGGCAAATTTCAGGCGCTCGATATGTCCTATTTTAGCAAAAGGTCATGCCGGAATTTTTCGTGAATTTTGGCATGACTTGTGCTCGAATATGTAGGAAATATCGAGTGGCCTGGATTTTCTAGAAAAATATTTAAACGACATTTCGGGTTGACATTAAGTCTGCCGAGGCTCCATCACCGAAGGTCGAAAAATCAGTGAGGGAGTGTATCCACCATATATGAGAGAGGACGAAGAATCCCGACTGTTGTCGTGGGGGTCATTTCTCCTTCTTTTCCTTATGCTAGACCTTTGTTATGCACTAGGGAAAGAAGGAGTAACGACCATCACAGACAGTCGCAAATGTTAGAGAGGAATCAGTGAGGGAGAGTGTCCACCATATAGACTCGGCAGACCGATAGTCCACCCGTGATGAATAATAATGATCTAATTTATTTTTTATAGTACATATATTTAATAGTACAAGTTTAATATTTGAATTATGAACATAGGAAATGTCGTACTCGGACGACGAAAGTCTCTCGGGGGAGTGCTCTTGGTGCCATGACGACCGGGATGTCGTGGATCTAAGACTGACAGTAGAATGGGGGGTAGGTATGAGGAGGGAAGATCCTAGCTATGGAGTAGTTGTATACATGAGTTTTACGAGTTCAAGCCCTTCTCGGAGGAAGTAACATCCCTATTTCTCAGTGCCCTGAGGCGGTCGACTGGATTATATGTGTGTGTGGGTTTACAAAAGATGTGAACCCCTGTCCCGGAGGAGGGGGTGGCTTATATAGAGTGCGCCAGGACCCCAGCTACCCTCCGTTATGCAGGGTTCAATGTACATAAAGAAGGAGCGTTACAGGTAACGTCCGTATTAAAGTGCTATAAATGATAGTTAAGTCTATGAGTAAACGCCCGACCGTTGCTGTGTAGAGTGACTTTAGATCTTTTGTTTGTCGAGTGATTTCTGTGACAGTCGAGTGACATTGATTCTTCCGAGTGGAATATCTCTGGTCGACTGGATGATGGTACCCTTTGAATGCTTCTGGCTTTAGGGTGATGTCCTTGGGGAAGGTGTCTAGGTCAGTCCTATGACCCTACCCTAGGTGCATAGCTTCATCATTAGCCCCCGAATGGTTCGAGGCTTGAGTGGAGAAGGAGTCGAGAATTCCTCCGATTCAATTTTTGTGTTCTGGATGTGACTTATTGCGACCAAGCAAACAACCATGATGATCTCAACTCCTTTTCAGTCGCCTTGATCCATTCTTGAATCTGCCGAGTGAACTTACTATGATGTCTTGAGTACTAATATGGAGAAGAGATCCTGTCTGACAGATTGCCTTACTGCGCGCGGATATCATGGGATTTGGTTTTGGGGAAGCGCGCGAGACGGGGGAGGCCGCAGTAATCGGAAGGGATTAGGTGTGGCCGCCTCGATCAACGTGCCACCATTTTTGCCCCATACCTCGCGCGCGACTGTTGCGGGATTTGATTGGATCGTCTGGTCCCACAAGTCAGCCACTCGGAAGAGGCCCCATATAAGGCGTCGGGCCGGGGTTTTCTTGAATAGTACGTCTTCGTCTTTCTCTTTCCCTCTCAGTTTTCTCCGCTGCATCGGCTCCTGCTCCGGCGCCACTACCCCATTTGAGCTCTGCTCGCCGTGATGGTGAAGGAGAAGACGGTGGCATTGGAGCGCGTGAAGAAGGCAATGGCGAAGGCGAAGGGGAAGAAGTACGGCCGGGGCGAATCTTCCTTGAGGGACGGCCTGCCGTCGGGCTAGATCTAGGGCGACTGGATCCGCTCGACGATCCGCCAGGACGACATCGACGACCTGGTCGAGGGGGGATTGATCCCCCACGAATCGACGCGACTCTCGGGGAACGAGACCGAGCCACAGCCACAGGATGGCGAGCACGTCCTCCTCGCTACTCACGTCGACCACGGGTTTTCCTTGCCTCCGCACTCTTTCTTTCGAGGTTTCTTGAACTTCTTTGGGGCGCAACTCCACCACTTCACCCCGAACACCATCGTGTACCTAGCTGCTTTTGTGTCCATGTGCGAGAGCTTCCTGGGCTGTAGGCCACACCGGGGGCTCTTCAAGCACATATTCACCTGCCATTCTCAATCGGTCAAGAAGGCCAACCCGAGTGATGAGAGAACGCAAGTGATTTATATGTGCGGGGGTCTTGGGATTCAGTTGGGGAGTAAAAGTACTTTCCCAGCCATGATCCTTCCTGAGTCGGTTCGAGGGTGGCAGTCGACCTGGTGCTACTGCAAGGACCAGCCGACTACAGGTCAGTCGACTGGACTTCCCCCCTTTTCCATGGCCCGAGTGGAGAAGCCCTCTGCTTTGAAAGTGATCCCAGAGGAGAAGGCGCAAGTGAAGGTGCTGGTTGAGCGAGTAGTTCAACATGTCCGTGATGGGGTAACCGTTATGGATTGTTGGAGGTCTTCCTCAGGCGACGCATCCAACCACTTCAAGCCCGTGACCATCCGATGTGGATGTATTCGGGCAGCGACGACATCACTCGGATCCATCCAGAGGAGGTCGACGATGCTACGTTGGAAGGGTGGCTGAAGAGTATTACTGGCAACAAAGACAACCCCAGGGGATCCCGGAGGATTCCTCCACTCAACAACTCATACGAGACTGACAAGGTATGACTCCACATGGTCGAGTGTTTTCTTGATGTCAAGTTGCTGTTTGCTGTCACCCGACTGTCTCCTATCTTGGTTGTTGTCTTCGAGGCCCTGAGTGAGATGTACTCGATGCCCAACGGGGAGCAGGAGCAGGACCCAGAGGGAGAAGCGAGTGGAGGTGAAAGCGGCGAGTGGCGCTCTGACGACGAGGAGGACGAGGACAGTGAAAACCCGAGTGATGAAGAAGAGGTCGACTCTCCTCCTCGTAGGGAAAAATGATCCAAGCTTTCTCACGATCCAGCAAGTACCCGCGGTAAGGCGGCCGCACAAACTGGGCAGTCATCGAAGCTCCCTCAAACGTATTCTCCGGCTCTGACCGAAAAAGTGTTGAAGCAACCGAAAGCTACGCCATCCAAACCGCCAAAGGCCTTGCCGAAGATCAAAGTGGCCGTCCCCATTACTTCCGGGTATTAGTTGGACTTGATTTCTTGTTTTAGTATGAATCTGGATTTGAGTCGACTCATTTCATCAGACATCACCAACTGAAATATGAAATTTGTAGTGCCGCTACCTCTGGGACTTCCAGTCGCCAGTATGAAGATGAGGACATGGAAGATGCGGTCACCCCCAACCCGGGTACAATCCTCGTGATCTTGTTCTCGATTGTATGGTCGATTAACTTCTCATGACTCATCTGGAGTTGGCTGATTTCTTTGCATCCCCTCCCAATGTGATTGAGCTTCCGATGATGACAAGGATGTGCCACTGAGGCCCAGGAAGAAGAAGGCAATAGCTAGCAAGACATCCTAGTCGGAGCCGGCGGTGGAGCGGGTAGTTCAACGGCTCGAAGATGCAAGTAAAGTTTCTGTAACCTTTGCTGACCCAGTGTCGAGTGCATGTCCTGCATCGTCGACTGCTCCAGAGCTTGCTTCAACCATCGAAATCCATGCCTCGGATCTCCAAGTCTCTATGTCTGGACCGTCCGTCCCCTTCTTTGCCACTCATCATGTTCCAGAAAGCCAGTCGGACGCCGCTGTGGAGGCCATTCGTCAGGCTGGTATAATGATGGAGCGGGTGAAGGCGGTACATGAAAGTAGTCAGGCTGCTTATGACGCCAGCGTGGCTCTTCGAACCAATGTGCTGGTAAGTTAACTTCCGACTGAACTTTTTCTTTAAGGATATGCTACCCGAATGTTTTCCTTCGCATAATCTTTCATTGTCTTGTACTTTGAGATTGTACACCCACTGGGTGCTTTATTAGCCTCTCCCTTTTTTGCACTCGGTCTGGGTGGACCAGCCGAGTGAGATCCGAACCAGTGGGGGCACGCCAAGTGCACCCACTGGGTGTAGTCCCCTAGACCGCAGTCTACTGCTGGCAGTCAGCTGGGGTCTGAGCACTTCTTTCTCTTTTTTTTGTACTCGGTCTGGGTGGACCAGCCGAGTGGAATCCAAACCAGTGGGGGCACGCTAAGTGCACCCACTGGGTCTAGTCCCCGAGACCGCAGTCGACTGCTGGCAGTCAGTTGGGGTCTGAGTGGTCTTGAAGTTTTATTCACTCGGAAGTAAATAATCTTTGATCTTGTTGATTGATATGTCTTTTACTCAATGTAGAAATCTTGTTCGCTTATCTCCAAGTTTGCCGAGTTTGAGGAAAAGCAGAGGCAACTCAATCTTGATCTGGAGTTGGCTCAACAGAATTTAAAGAAGGCTCAAGATGAAGTCGCTGGTACGGAAGGTAACGGCCTGTCGACTGCTTAACTTGACCATCCTTCAACTTGTCTTTTCATTCTTCTATTTGATATAAATGTGTATTTTGTAGAAAAAATGAGGCTGGCCCTGGAGAAGAAAGACTTGGACCTTGCAGCTGCGCAGAAGGAGGCTCAAGAGAAAACTGCCCTTGCTGACCAGAAAGTGGCTTCAGTCGGAGCGCGGGAGGAAGAAATCAACAAGATGAAGTCGTGTCTCACTGAATCCAATCGAGAGGCGACTCGTCTGAAAAAAGATAAAGTGGCTCTGAACGACCAACTGGAAAGCATGACACATAGGAGGAATGATCTGGAAGCTTATTTGAAAGCTCTCGCCAAGAAACTCTTTCTTATGCTCGAAGGTATCCCCTTTTACCCGACCGTTTTACTGTTTGTAGGTTAGTCTTGGCCAGTCGACTCATTAACTCCTTGAATCTACAATATTCTGCCAAAACTTTGAAGAGGAGATTGGACAGATCGAGACGGGATTGGACCCTGTCCTTTCTCCAGTCGGCGACGAGGCTGCTATGAATGTGCTTCGACTGGAATCCCGCGTCGCCAGTGTTACAAGTTACCTTGCCCGTCTGAAGGTGGCAGTTTCACGCATTGACTCATCGCTCTGGCCAAGGGCAACGCTTCAGAATGATCTCGAGTCTCTGATGGCTCGACTCAATGAGGTCCCTGGTCGAGTGTAGGAATGGAAGAAGTCCTCTGCCCGCTGCGGTGTTGACGTGGCTCTGTCACTGGTCAGGGTCCACTGCAGAGAGGCTCGAGAAGAGAAGCTGGCGGCGATCAAGGTCACCAACACAAAAAGGCACGACTTCTAGTCCTTCATGGAAACTTTCATTGCTGCTGCCACTCGAATCGCGGACGGGATCGATTTGGACGAGTTCATCGAGCCTGCCAGTCCTCCTCCTGCTAAGTGAACAAACTTGATACTTAGACTTGCTTTAAATTTGCCTTGGTATGCTGAGTGGTTATTGTAACCGTTAAACTCTTTCGGGCCTGACGCCCGAGTACTTTTATCTTCGTTCTAAAACTCTTGAGATTTTATCTGTTCTAGGTTTATCTTCTGCATGTGCTTGCGTTTTCCTTCGAGTGGAACTTATTCTTCACTCGGAATATTCTTTGAGATGCAACTCAGTGGGAGATATCCCAGTCGACTTGCGCCTCGTCGTCCTTGCGGATAGGGATGGAGCGCACATTGTACTTATGGCGCAGCTCCGTGGCGAGGATTGCAGTCAACCTGCACCTCGTCAGCCTTGCGGATAGGGATGGAGCGGACATTGTACTTGTGGCGCAGCTCCGTGGAGAGGATTGAAGTCGACCTGCACCTCGTCATCCTTGCGGATAGGGATGGAGCGGACATTGTACTTATGGCGCAGCTCCGAGGAAAGGTTTGCAGTCGACCTACACCTCATCATCCTTGCGGATAGGGATGAAGCGGGCGTTGTACTTGTGGCGCATCTCTGAGGAAAGGTTTGCAGTCGGCCTGCACCTCGTCATCCTTGCGGATAGGGATGGAGCGCACATTGTACTTATGGTGCAACTTCGTGGAGAGGTTTGCAGTCGACCTGCATGATGTAGGGTAGAAACCCTAGGGGCCGATCTTTCATGAAACGAGCGGATCCCGCGAAGAACACGAAGAATACGGGGAAGAACAGAGAGAAATCACAAGGGGAAACACTCAAGAACAAGTCCAATCACACATGCACTAGACAATCAAACACACAAGATCCACAAGGTACATGAACAACAAAGGGAAAGATACAAGGTAGAGTTCATCTCCGTGTGGAGGTCTTGAGGGGGGCTACCCAAGAGGGGGTCTTGAATCCGCTTGGGAGGATCTCCTCCGTGGAGGCACGATCTCCGTGGAGAAGGTAACCAAGTGGATGATCAAAGCTCTCACACAAACATGAGCTAATCCTTTGCTACCCTATAATGGAGGAGGGGATGAGTATATATAGTAGTAGCCACGAAGGGGTAAGTGAGGGGCGAATGGGTACATGGGCCTTGGCCCGAGTCTCTGGGCGCAGGCACGGCCGGAAGTTCTGGGGACGGCCGGAAGGACCGGGTGCCGGAGGTTCCGGGCGAAGGTCCGGGCTATCCAGAGAGTTGGCACACTCTTGGACGGCTTCGGTGCAGCAGGGCCGAAAGCTCCGGGATGGCCGGAGGTTCCTGTGGCTGGAAGTTCCGGGCAGCGGCCGGAAGTTCCGGGCTTTCCAGAAGCTTGTCCAGGCTTCTTCTTCCTTCTCTTCCACGCTTCCCTCGCGGATGGTTTAGGTGATCCTTGGCACTTGCACTCCTCCTCGTCATCCGTGAAGCTCCGACAATACCTACGCATGCACACGAGTGGAGTGTCAAGTAGTATACCATCCTTGAAGGGGTCAAGTGAGCACGCGTAAAGGAGATGGTTCACCTTTGTGTATGTGAAGTAGATGTCACATGTGTCACTTGCCGAATGAACACTTGACATGGTGATGTCCATAGGATGCTCCGCATCACCCCCTCCCCCTTGGGAAAGATCTGACCTCGGATCGAAATCCAAATCACCATGGGAAAGAGATGGCGTCGCCGTGTAGTAGTGGTCGATCACCAAGTTCTCGTCATCTTGAAGCTTGAAATGGGCACTCTCCAATGTCGCACCGTCTCATGATTCCTTCAAAAGGAGAAAGGAGAACAAACACTTGGAAAAATAAATGCGGTTAGCGTTAGTGCAAAACCAATCATTCAAGAGGTGATTCACCCGACAAGTGTTGTCATCAAGCATAGCATATGGTGTGACAAAGGTTATGACATGGCATGTAAGCACATAAATTGAGCACAAAGAAGGACATCATGGAAACAAGCATGTAAATGTGAGGTAGTGATGCAAATATGTGTAACAAGAGAAGAAGCATCAACCTCACGGTGATAGCGATCATGCATAAAGCGCTCGACAAATGGTCGATGATAGGCATAGGAATCATTCACAACACCAAGTAAAATGAAGTGTCTAAACACATGGGTCAAGTGCAAGACAATCCAAGCATAACGTGCATAGGGTGTAGTGAAGATAGTATGGCACTCAACACAATAGAAAGAGCAATTGTTCATCATATGTGAGGCAATCAAGACAAGCATGTAGCAATCAATGGGACATGGCATATGTGAAGTGATGACATTGTTGCAACCAAACATGTGAGAGGAACAAGTAATCCAAGAATTGGATGCAACACACAAGGCATATATATCATGATGCATGGAATGGTGAAAATGACAAGTCGAAGCAAGATCTCTAACATGTGTGCAATCAAGTGGTCCAAGATGAACAATAAGTCTCATGGGGCAAGCAACACAAGTAGTATGATCCATAATATCAATGATCATGGTTTGGGGGTTCTCAAAAGAGAAGGATATTACCTTGAAAGCATGTCCTTGTGCATTCTTCACAATGCCGAAGCACAAGCAAGTGCAATGTAGAATCGTCGTGGTAGAAGGTGGTTCACTCTCAAGAGCTTGAATTGTCAACTCACGTGAAGTGGAAGTCGACACGAAGTCCAAGTATCCTACACATGCACACAACAAAACAAAGAATGTATGTGCATGGTAGATAAATACATCATCCATCGTGATGGTTCTCTTCTCTTGCACATAACCATTAGAAGCACAAGTGCACGAATAATAAGATGCAACAATGGCTATATTCATGAAACTAGGTATATGGTGCAAAGAAGGAAGACAAGCAGGCTTCACAAGAACTATGTCAAAATCTACACCAAGCTTGCAAAGACACATACAAGTATGAGAATCAATCATCATGTGTAATGCAAAGCGTGGGTCACAAATGCATGGAAAAGGCATAGTAATGAGCATATCATGCAAAGTGAACATGGCAAGATGGGCAAATAATATGTAATGGACAATAACCCATAGCCAAGTGAGGGTCATGTAGAAGAAATGCGCGAAGAATTCGCGTGAAGAGAGCTGTGGGAAAGGCAATCCATGGGATCCCAAGTAATCATTGCTCTCTAGAGCTCATTTTGTCAACTCGTGGGATTGTGAGGTTGACAAGTATTCATGGGTACCTACACAAAAGAGACACAAGCCAAAGAAGTTGTGCGCGTGGTAAATGTACACATCATCCATCATGATGTGTATGTGCATGCGCGAGTTAGCACAAGATAAGCATCGCTCAAAGAAATTTGATGCATGGTATAAGAACATGTCATCCATCATGAAAGAATGGTTATTGTGTATAACACGATGGGGACACAAATTGAGCATAGTAGTATATGGCACAACAATATCATTATGATTCATGGGGAGCATATGGTGCACACAAGTATTGGGATCATGCAATGGATGGGATGAATCAAAGTCTCCTAAAATGTATGAGGAAACTATGGGGGTCTCCTCATGAGCAATATTGGAAACATCATATGGAGAAAATGGACAACATCGAAAACAATGCATATCCGAAGCTAGGTGGTTATGGCATGGCATATGAGATATATGATGCAAAGGGAGCATATCAATATCATCACAAGAGAAACAAATGCCAATAACCATGGGCTTGTCATCTATTCCGTAAGTGCAAATTGGGTTAATTTTAATGGCATATGCATAGTCACTATGAAGAGATTGCAAATATGACATATGATTGATCTCATGCATAGCATATGACAAGTCAAGCGGATTGGCAAACATGATGTGACCAAGAGAATTATCACAAGTGATCCTATGCAACATGGCATCACAACTAATATACTCCACATGGGAATCGTCAAGCTCATCATAAATGCGTAAATCATTGCATGGTGAAATCATACTAGCATGAATCATGGAAATAGGGGGATCAATATCATGCAAGTAATCAATGTCATGATAGTCCACTAGTGGGACAAGAGCATCACCTTCACCTATGTTACCTTTGTCATTCCACTCAAGTGGTGTAGGTGAGGTGGTAAAGATCAAATGGTGGTCATCATCATCAACTTGATGGAACCATGTGGGGGGTGCATCATATTCCACCATGGCCATCGTCTTGTCCAAAGGTAGTACGTAGTTGTCGCGAATCGGCGCGTCATCATATATGGGACCTAGCACCAAATGAGAAGACACAATAGAGGTAGAGGTTAAGTCGTTAGAAATCGAAGAGGCCTCACATGACCTATCAACTATCACTCTCTCTCTCTATGTGGTGGTTCACTCACTCCCTCAAAATAGGTGTGCTCAAACTCACATATGGTGGAGTCACTCATCTCACTCAAGAGGTGGTGGTTGTGGCTCTCCTCACATGGGAATTGTGGAAACACATCATATATAGGGCTACTAGTGAAGTCACTCTCACTCTAAATATGGTGGCAAAAGTCACTCAAGTCATCATACGTCGCCGTGGTCGAAGGGAGAATCCCATGCTCAACCATCTCATCGCCGTCGTCATGGATGAAAGCTGAAGATGGCACATCATCATTCTCGCCTCCTAAGATGGAAGCATCATCCTTGCTCGCCACCTTGTCGCTCGCCTCCAAAGCTTGGTCCTCGAGGGTCTCCGTAGTCGTACTCGTCGCCCCACCATCTTTAAAAAGAGTTGAAGTAGACTCGGCACCATCAATGCCACAAAGATGGATGGCGGTGAAGTCAAACTTGGGAGAATCGTCTTGGAGCTCATCAGGCTTGGACATCTTGGTGGTACTTGCCTCATGCTCGTCGTCTAGGAGCTTGGTCTTCGAGAATTGTGCTTGGGGTGGAAAAGCCTTGGCCTTCATGAGTTCTTGTTCCACCTTGAGAGCACCAATGTAGTTGTCGTCGAGGGACTTGTAGTTCTTGAGGAAGATAGTCTTGGAGATGTTGTTGTTCAATCCCATCATGAAGTGGAACTTCATTGACATGGGTTTGTCCACAACGGCTCGTCGCAGGGCATGCTTCAACTGCTTGAAGTACTTGTCGATGGACTTGGATCCTTGGATGGTGTTCTCCAATTGGCGTAGAAGTTGTTCCGTTTAGGTTGGAGGCACGAACTCTCGCCGCAAAGCTTTCTTCGTCTTGGGCCAACTCATGTCGTAGCTCTCCAAAGGTGTGTGAAGCCACCATGTGTACGCGTAGTCGTGGAAGTTCCTTGTGGCGCACTTCACTTGATCTTCGGGACCAACTTGATGTAGCTTGAGGTAGTCGTCCATGAGGTGCTCCCACTCGAGATACTCCTCGGGTTCTTGAGTTCCATAGAAAGGAATCTCGCGGTCGGTGTCGAGGTTGTAGTAGCTCGTGGAAGTCACGGACTTGAGCTTGGGGAACTTCTATTGAGAATAGTCTTGAGGTGCTTGTTGGCGAAGATGCCGTATGTCCGTAGGCGAAGATGCCTTGAAGTCGTTTGGCGAAGATGCCAAGGGAGATGGTGAAGTTGTTGAGCGGTTGTTGGTGTTGAGCTCATGACCTTCACGTTCTTGGTGGTGATGGTGTCGATGCCGATGTGATCTTGCCGGAGATGGTATCTCGGAAGCATGTGCTCTTGAGCGTCTTCTCGAAGATGAGGAAGGTCACTTGTAGGACTTGATGAGGGCTTTGTTCTCCTCAATTTGATCTTGCATCTTGGCATTGTTGGAGTTGTTCGTGGCATCAAACTCGTTGTTGTTGTTGTTGTTGTTGTTGTTGCAGACCGAAGGTGAAATGTCTTGCCTATCCATCACAAGACTCGAGTAGAGGTGAGTAGGAAATGAGATAAACAATACCAAGTTACCTTTTCCCAAAGTTGAGGATGTATCCCGTTTCACTCAATGTGAGATGAAAGAATAGTGGAATCGGTACCGGACTTGTTCACTCACACCTATAAAGTAAAGCTTATGTAGTAGCTCGGTGAGGATAGTGGCACAAAAATTTAATGCAAAATGTTAGCAAGAGTCAATAATGTTGAAAGGGATTCACAAATTCGCAAGTGAAACAAGTAGACCAATAGCAATGAATGGCACACGGAAACACACACACACACGGATAGATAAATGGGGTCGTGCAACCAAGGAATGAGCACAAAGTGTCGAGTCCACCGAAAACGCTCGTGTTGCACAACTCAAGAGAGACGCTAGCACGATTGCTCAATAGGCGGATACGACACTTGTGCACAACCTATAAGATGCAAAATGGATAAGCTTTCTATCCCAAGTATGCTATATATGTATGGTTCCCGGTGTATGATCCAAGATGATCGGATATGACAATCTTATATGCAATGTGGTATGATGCTATGGCTATTGCTTACAAGCTTCTTTGCTCTCTCCTTTTTTTTGATATGGTCACTTTGCGAAATGCACAAACCAAGATAGCAATTGTGTATATGCGGGAACAAACTTGTGGCACAAGGGATGATATGATACCAATAAGATATGGTATGTATGCAATGGAAGGTGTAGACCAATGATCACTAATGTGCACAAGTAACGTTGCCGGCAATACTCAAATGGCTAGTCTCGATAGGCAAGTAACGCAAAATGGGCTAGGGGTTATCAATGCAATTGCAAGGGAATATACAATGGAGGGATACCACTATAACAAGATGATATAGAGGTTACCGTCAATGGTGATGATGAGTGGCGGTGTTCTTGATGTAGGTACCAAGATGATAGAGACTCGTCCCTAAGTAGCCGAAACACCTTAGGAAATGGAAAAAAACCGCGAACTCAAAATCTCAAATGGCAAATGTCAAAATGGTGGTAGCGGGAATGCGGTGGTGGTTGCGGAAGTATTGGTGGAAACCCTGTCAAAATGGGTTAATGTGGAAGGGTATGATGGGCTATGCGAGTCAATGTTGAAGTGACCGTCCCTAAGTAGCCGAAACACCTTAGGAGACGCAAGCCACAACTCAAACTAACTCAAATAGATTCGGGTTAAGTTGGGGTGTGATACGTCTCCAACGTATCAACTTTTCCAAACACTTTTGCCCTTGTTTTGGACTCTAACTTGCATGATTTGAATGGAACTAACCCGGACTGATGTTGTTTTCAGCAGAATTACCATGGTGTTATTTATGTGCAGGAGAAAACATTCTCGGAATGACCTGAAACTTCACGGAGCCACTTTTCAGAAAACAAGAAAAATACCTGCAAACGATGAAGGCCAGGGGGCCCACCACCTCTCCACGAGGGTGGGGGGCGCACCTGCCCCCCTAGGGAGCGCCCCCTACCTCGTGGGCCCCCTGTTGACTCTCCGACTCCAACTCCAACTCCATATATTGAGTTTCGGGGAGAAAAAATCAGAGAGAGGAAAACATCGCGTTTTACGATACGGAGCCGCCGCCAAGCCCTAAAACCTCTCGGGAGGGCTGATCTGGAGTCCGTTCGGGGCTCCGGAGAGGGGAATCCGTCGCCATCGTCATCATCAACCATCCTCCATCACCAATTTCGTGATGCTCACCGCTATGCGTGAGTAATTCCATCGTAGGCTTGCTGGGAGGTGATGGGTTGGATGGGATCTATCATGTAATCGAGTTAATTTTGTTAGGGTTTGATCCCTAGTGTCCACTATGTTCTGAGATTGATGTTGCTATGACTTTGCTATCCTTAATGCTTGTCACTAGGGCCCGAGTGCCATGATTTCAGATCTGAACCTATTATGTTTTCATCGATATATGAATGTTCTTGATCCTATCTTGCAAGTATATAGTCACCTATTATGTGTTATTATCCGTTAACCCCGAAGTGACAATAATCAGGGTACTTACCGGTGATGACCGTAGTTTGAGGAGTTCATGTATTCACTATGTGTTAATGCTTTGTTTCCGTAAGGAGCCCGCTGCCACGGGAGGGTAGGACAAAAGATGTCATGTAAGTTCTTTTCCATAAGCACGTATGACTATATTTGGAATACATGCCTACATTATATCAATGAACTGGAGCTAGTTCTATGTCACCCTAGGTTATGACTGTTACATGATGAACTGCATCCGGCATAATTCTCCATTACTGATCCATTGCCTACGAGCTTTCGATATATTGTTCTCCGCTTACATACTTTTCCGTTGCTATTGCTATCATCACTACAAAATACCAAAAACATTACTTTTACTACTGTTACCTTTTGCTACCGTTACCACTACTATCATATTACTTTGCTACTAAATACTTTGCTGCAGATATTAAGTTTCTAGGTATGGTTGAATTGACAACTCAGCTGCTAATACTTGAGAATATTCTTTGGCTCCCCTTGTGCCGAATCAATAAATTTGGGTTGAATATTCTACCCTCGAAAACTGTTGCGATCCCCTATACTTGTGGGTTATCAGGGTGCCGGAAGTGTATGGTGGACAAGCCTATGCGGAAGTTATGGAGGTTGTTGATGAATAAGAAACCGTCCCTAATTACCCTAAACACCTTAGGAGACTCAAGTCACTACTCAAACAACCTCAAATGCTATGGGGAACAAAAATTGGTTAGGTTGCAGAAGTCGGCGGTGGTGTAGCGGATGATGTGGTGGAAGCCCTAGGCAAAGATGCCAAAATTCAGAAGATTTGATGGTGTCAAAATGTGGTGAAACCAGGGTGAGGTCGTCGGGCACGTCTATAGCTTCAAAACGGGCCAAAGAACACTCAAATCGGAGTTCGGAGTGAAAAGTTGTAATGAAAACGGTGAAGAAGGCTCTTGCTGAAATTCTGTGTAATGTTTCGGGTTAGGCCGGAAGTTCCAGGCTCCGGAAGTTCCGGGGGGGGGGGGGGGTGGCCGGAAGTTCCGGGGGTCGTGGAAAAAGTCTCGGCGAAGCGAGGGGATTTTGGGTAAACTCTCTGTTTAGCCCGGAAGTTCCGGGGTAAGGACGGAAGTTCCGGGGGATGGAAGTTCCGGGGGAGTTCGGAAGTTCCGGGGGTCGTGGAATTTCTTCCGGGACGAACCCTAAATTCCAGATCTGAGAATGGGGGCGGAAAAACATGATTTCCAAGGTCCAAATTGGGAAGATTTTGTGGATATAAATGGGGGAAAAGATGGGGAATGCTAGATCCACTTGAGACACAACGAATCCATGGATCAAAATCAACAAAACATCGTCAAACCAACAAATCACAAAAAAATTTGGGGCTATTTTTGGTGGGGATTTTCAAAACTGGGGAAGAACACAACAAAATTAGGCTAGAAAACAAAGAGGGGAGGCTCCGAAATCGTGATCAAGGTGGCTCTGATACCAAGATGATGTAGGGTAGAAACCCTAGGGGCCGATCTTTCACGAAAGGAGCAGATCCCGTGAAGAACACGAAGAATACAAGGAAGAACGGAGACGAATCACAAGGGGAAACACTCAAGAACAAGTCCAATCACACATCAACTAGACAATCAAACACACAAGATCCACAAGGTACATGAACAACAAAGGGAAAGGTACAAGGTAGAGTTCATCTCCGTGAGGAGGTCTTGAGGGGGGACACCCAAGAGGGGGTCTTGAATCCGCTTGGGAGGATCTTCTCTGAGGACGCACGATCTCCGTGGAGAAGGTAACCAAGTGGATGAGCAAAGCTCTCACACAAACATGAGCTAATCCTTTGCTACCCTAGAATGGAGGAGGGGATGAGTATATATAGTAGTAGCCATGAAGGGGTAAGTGAGGGGTGAATGGGTACATGGGCCTTGGCCCGAGTCTCTGCGCACAGGCAGGGCCGGAAGTTCTGGGGACGGCCGGAAGGACCGGGCGCCGGAGGTTCCGGGCGAAGGTCCGGGCAGGGTCCGGGCTATCCAGAGAGTTGGCACACTCTTGGACGACTTCGGTGCAGCAGGGCCGGAAGCTCCGGGATGGCCGGAGGTTCCGGTGGCCGGAAGTTCCGGGCAGCGGCCGGAAGTTCCGGGCTTTCCAGAAGCTTGTCCAAGCTTCTTCTTCCTTCTCTTCCACGCTTCCTCATGGATGGTGTAGGTGATCCTTGGCGCTTGCACTCCTCCTCGTCATCCGTGAAGCTTCGACAATACCTTTGCATGCACACGAGTGGAGTGTCAAGTAGTATACCATCCTCGAAGGGGTCAAGCGAGCACGCGTAAAGGAGATGATTCACCTTTGTGTATGTGAAGTAGATCTCGCATGTGTCACTTGCCGAATGAACTCTTGACATGGCGATGTCCATAGGATGCTCCGCATCACTACACCTCGTCGTCCTTGCAGATAGCAATAGATTTTCAACTTAGGCGAGTACTAGACTGCAGCTAAGCCCCCGAGTGTGAGGTTTGCTCATCGCTCGGTAGGATTTTTGAAACTTAGGCGAGCACTTGGCTATAGCTAAGCCCCCGAGTGTGAGGTTCGCTCATCACTCGGTAGGATTTTTTAAACTTAGGCGAGCATTGGGCTTCAGCTAAGCCCCCGAGTGTGAGGTTTTCTCAACACTCGGTAGGATTTTTAAAACTTAGGCGAGCACTGGGCTGCAGCTAAGCCTCCGAGTGTGAGGTTTGCTCAATACTAGTAGGATTTTTGAAACTTAGGCGAGCACAGGGCTGCAGCTAAGCCTCCGAGCATGAGGTTTGCTGAATACTCGATAGGATTTTTGAAACTTAGGCGAGCACTGGGCTGCAGCTAAGCCTCCGAGTGTGAGGTTTGCTCAATACTCGGTAGGATATTTGAAACTTAGGCGAGCATTGGGCTGCAGCTAAGCCCCCGAGTGTGAGGTTTGCTCAACACTCGGTAGGATTTTTCATCAACTTAGGCAAGTACTGGACTGTAGCTAAGCCCCCGAGAGAGAGGCTTGCTCACCACTCGCTAGGATTTTTTTCAACTTAGGCGAGTGCTGGACTACAACTAAGCCCCCGAGTGAGAGACTTGCTCACCACTTGGTAGGATTTTTTTTTCAACTTAGACGAGTACTGCACTGCAGCTAAGCCCCCGAGTGAGAGGATTGCTCACCACTCGGTAGGATTTTTTTTCAACTTAGGCGAGTACTGGACTGCAGCTAAGCCCCCGAGTGAGAGACTTGCTCACCACTCGGTAGGATTTTTTCCACTTAAGCGAGTACTGGACTGCAGCTAAGCCCCCGAGTGAGAGGCTTGCTCACCACTCGGTAGGATTTTTTCAACTTAGGCGAGTACTGGACTGCAGCTAAGCCCCCGAGTGAGAGGCTTGCTCACCACTCGGTAGGATTTTTTTTTTCAACTTAGGCGAGCACTAGGCTGCAGCTAAGCCTCCGAGCGTCAGGTTTGCTGAATACTCGATAGGATTTTTGAAACTTAGGCGAGCACTGGGCTGCAGCTAAGCCTCCGAGTGTGAGGTTTGCTCAATACTCAGTAGGATTTTTGAAACTTAGGCGAGCATTGGGCTGCAGCTAAGCCCCCGAGTGTGAGGTTTGCTCAACACTCGGTAGGATTTTTTTTAACTTAGGCGAGTACTGGACTGCAGCTAAGCCCCTGAGAGAGAGGCTTGCTCACCACTCAGTAGGATTTTTTTTCAACTTAGGCGAGTACTGGACTACAGCTAAGCCCCCGAGTGAGAGACTTGCTCACCACTCGGTAGGATTTTTTCAACTTAGGCGAGTACTGGACTGCAGCTAAGCCTCCGAGTGAGAGGCTTGCTCACCACTCGGTAGGATTTTTTTCAACTTACGCGAGTACTAGACTGCAGCTGAGCCCCCGAGTGAGAGGCTTTCTCAGCACTCGTAGGATTTTTTTTCAACTTAGACGAGTACTGGACCGCAGCTAAGCCCCCGATTGAGAGACTTGCTCACCACTCAGTAGGATTTTTTTCCAACTTAGGCGAGTACTGGACTGCAGCTAAGCCCGCGAGTGAGAGACTTGCTCACCACTCGGTAGGATTTTTTCCACTTAAGCGAGTACTGGACTGCAGCTAAGCCCCCGAGTGAGAGGCTTGCTCACCACCCGGTAGGATTTTTTAAACTTAGGCGAGTACTGGACTGCAGCTAAGCCCCCGAGTGAGAGGCTTGCTCACCACTCGGTAGGATTTTTTTTCACCTTAGGCAAGCACTGGGCTGCACCTAAGCCTCCGAGCGTGAGGTTTGCTGAATACTTGATAGGATTTTTGAAACTTAGGCGAGCACTGGGCTGCAGCTAAGCCTCTGAGTGTGAGGTTTGCTCAATACTCGGTAGGATTTTTGAAACTTAGGCGAGCATTGGGCTGCAGCTAAGCCCCCGAGTGTGAGGTTTGCTCAACACTCGGTAGGATTTTTTTTTCAACTTAGGCGAGTACTGGACTGCAGCTAAGTCCCCGAGAGAGAGGCTTGCTCACCACTCGGTAGGGTTTTTTTTTCACCTTAGGCGAGTACTGGACTACAGCTAAGCCCCCGAGTGAGAGACTTGCTCACCACTCGGTAGGATTTTTTCAACTTAGGTGAGTACTGGACTGCAGCTAAGCCTCCGAGTGAGAGGCTTGCACACCACTCGGTAGGATTTTTTCCAACTTAGGCGAGTACTGGACTGCAGCTAAGCCCCCGAGTGAGAGGCTTTCTCAGCACTCGTAGGATTTTTTTTCAACTTAGACGAGTACTGGACTACAGCTAAGCCCCCGAGTGAGAGACTTGCTCACCACTCAGTAGGATTTTTTCCAACTTAGGCGAGTACTGGACTGCAGCTAAGCCCCCGAGTGAGAGACTTGCTCACCACTTGGTAGGATTTTTTCCACTTCAGCGAGTACTGGACTGCAGCTAAGCCCCTGAGTGAGAGGCTTGCTCACCACTCGGTAGGATTTTTTCAACTTAGGTGAGTACTGGACTGCAGCTAAGCACCCGAGTGAGAGGCTTGCTCACCACTCGGTAGGATTTTTTTTTCTACTTAGGCGAGTACTGGACTACAGCTAAGCCCCCGAGTGAGAGACTTGCTCACCACTCGGTAGGATTTTTTCAACTTAGGCGAGTACTGGACTGTAACTAAGCCCTCGAGTGAGAGACTTGCTCACCACTCGGTAGGATTTTTTCAACTTAGGCGAGTACTGGACTGTAACTAAGCCCCCGATTGAGAGGCTTGCTCACCACTCGGTAGGATTTTTTTCAACTTAGGCGAAATGTCTTCGCAGCTAAGCCACCCACTAGGGGATGTCAGAAACAAACGTAAGCAATCGACAATCATTTTCAGAAGACTATAAAAACTCTTGTCTTTGATAAACAAACTACAAAGGTGCTTCTTATTACATCTCAATAGACAGAATGCTTAAGTATAAAAGGGGCGAAGCAGCTCCGCATTCCAAGCACGCGACTCGTCTTTCTTGTGTCCGACGTCGTAGAGGTGGTACGCTCCATTGTGGAGCACTCTGGTGACAACGAAGGGGCCTTCCCAAGAGGGAGCAAGCTTGTGTCGTTTCTGCTGATCCACTCAGAGAACCAAGTCTCCCTCTTGAAATGCTCGACCCCTCATGTTTCTGGCATGGAATCGACGCAGGTCCTGCTGATAGATGGTTGATCGGATCAAGGCCATCTCTCTTTCTTCTTCCAGGAGATCAACTGCATCTTGCTGTGCTTGTTCTGCTTCTTCCTCTAAAGAAAAGCTCGACTCGGGGCGCATTGTGAAGCAAGTCACTCGGAAGTACAGCTTCGGCTCCATAAACCAAGAAAAATGGGGTTCTGTCAGTCGACCAATTGGGAGTTGTCCTCAATCCCCACAACACTGACGGAAGTTCATTGACCCAGGCTCCTGCTGCGTGTTTGAGGTCACGCATCAGTCGGGGTTTCAGTCCTTTGAGGATCAATCCATTCGCTCTTTCAGCTTGCCCATTTGACTTGGGGTGGGTGACTGAGGCATAGTCGACTCGAGTACCTTGTGAAGCACAGAAAGTTCTGAACTCATCAGAATCGAAGTTTGATCCGTTGTCAGTGATGATGCTATGTGGAACACCATATCTGAATGTTAACTCTCTGGTGAAGCTGACAGCAGTACTGGCATCAAGGTTCTTGATAGGCTTGGCTTCAATCCACTTGGTGAACTTTTCGACTGCTACAAGCAAATGAGTGAATCCACTCCTACTATTCCTCAAAGGTCCGACCATATCCAATCACCAAACAGCAAAAGGCCAGACGAGTGGAATGGTCTTCAGGGCCGACGCAGGCTTGTGACACATGTCAGAGTAAAATGGCAACCTTCACATTTGTCGACTATTTCTTGTGCCATCTCATTTGTCCGTGGACAGTAAAATCCCGCTCGGTATGCTTTGGCCACAATGGTCCGAGAGGACACATGGTGACCACAGGTCACCGAGTGGATGACATTGAGGATCACTCGACCTTCTTCAGGTGTTATGCATTTCTGGCAAACTCCAGTCACACTTTCTCTGAACAACTGCCCTTTTATCACATTAAAGGCTTTAGATCGACGGACGATCTGTCGAGCCTCTTCTTCATCTTATGGGAGTTCCCTTCTAAGAATGTATGCGATATATGGTACTATCCAATCAGGGGTGATGACCAAAACCTCCATAATCAAATCGACCACAGCTGGAACCTCGATTTCAGTTGGATCGGTGGCACTCTTCGGCTGCGGGGGTTCTTCAGTAAAGGGATCTTCTTGAACTGAAGGTGTATGAATATGCTCCAGGAACACATTGCTGGGAATGGCTTCTCTCTTTGAGCCTATCTTTTCCAGATCATCGGCTGCTTGATTTTTCAGTCAAGGAATGTGATGAAGCTCTAACCCCTCCAACCTGTTTTCTAAGTTTCTCACTGCATTGCAATAACCAGTCATAGCTGGGCTTCTGACGTCCCACTCCTTCATCACCTGATTGACCACTAAATCCGAGTCACCATAGACCATGAGGCGACGGACTCCAAGTGAAATGGCCATACACAACCCGTACAGAAGTGCCTCATATTCAGCCTCATTGTTGTAGGAGTCAAAGTGAATCTGGAGAACATAGCTGAGTTTGTCACCACTGGGGGATACCAACACCACCCCTTGGACCCATTGAAGAACATGGTCCAATGCTCCGAGTGAACTTCGGCCAGAAGTTGCTGTTCGATCCACTCAGCGAGGAAATTAGCTATTGCTTGGGACTTGATAGCTTTCTTTGCCTCAAACTTGATGTCCAGGGGAAGGAGTTCAATCGCCCACTTTGCCAATCGACCAGTTGCATCTCTGTTGTTCAGAATCTCTGATAATGGAGCGTCGCTGACGACTGTAATGGAATGATCAGAGAAATAGTGTGCAACCTTCTTCATGGTCATGTAAATCCCACAAACAAGTTTCTGATAATGTGGATATCTTTGCTTTGACGGAGTCAGAACTTCAGAAACATAATATACTGGGCGTTGAACTTTATAGGATTTTCCTTCTTCCTCCCGCTCGACCGTGAGTACTGTACTGACAACTTATCCAGTGGCTGCAATATAAAGCAGTAAAGGCTCTTTGCTGATTGGTGCACCAAGCACCGGCTGGGTGGAAAGCAGGGCTTTGAGCTCTGCAAACGCTGCATCAGCTTCAGGAGTCCACTCGAACTTATCAGCCTTCTTCATCAGTCGGTAAAGAGGAAATGCCTTTTCACCGAGGCGATAAATGAATCGACTCAAGGCGGCCAAACAACCAGTAAGTTTCTGGACATTGTGCACACGCACAGGGCGTTTCATCCGAAGTATAGCACCAACTTTCTCTGGGTTAGCGTCGATACCTTGTTTGGAAACAAGGAAACTGAGTAACTTTCCACCAGGAACTTCGAATGTGCACTTTGGTGGATTAAGCTTGATATCATATCTTCTGAGATTGGGAAAGGTTTCAGCAAGGTCAGCCAGCATGTCAGAACCTTTACGTGACTTGACCACAATCTCATCCATGTATGCTTCCATATTCTGACTGATTTGAGTGAGCAGACACTTCTGGATCATCCTCATGAATGTAGCTTCTGCGTTCTTCAAGCCGAAAGGCATGGTGACATAACAGAAGCATCTGGATGGAGTGATGAGAGCCGTTTTTATCTCATCAGGTCCATACAGTCGGATCTGATGGTACCCGGAATAGGCGTCTAAAAAAGACAAACGCTCACATCCCTCAGTTGAGTCGATGATTTGGTCGATACAGGGGACAGGAAAATGATCCTTCGGGCAGGCCCGATTGATATGCTTGAAGTCAATGCTCATGCGAAGTGAATCGTCCTTCTTGGGGACCATGACAACATTGGTGAGCCACTCGGAGTGGTAAATCTCTCGGATGAACTCAGCTGCCAGGAACCGAGCCACTTCCTCGCCAATTGCTTTTCTCTTCTGGACGGCGGATCGTCGGAGATGTTCCTTGACTGGTTTTACTTTTGCGTCGACTTGCAAACGATGCTCAGCCAGTCCCCTGGGTACATCCGGCATGTCAGAAGGTTTCCATGCAAAGATGTCCCAGTTCTCATGGAGGAACTGGATGAGCACTTCTTCCTATTTGCTGTCGAGTGTTGTTGAGATATGCGTCGAAGCAGCATTGGGGTCGGTCGGGTGAATATGAATCGGCTTCGTTTCACCGGACGACTGAAATGCAGAATCTGTGGCAGGCTTCTTGGCTCGCAACAAATCACTCAGATCTGCATTCTTCTGATACTCTTGCAGTTCTACTACTGCCATCTGTGCGTTAGCAATTTTTGAGCCCTTTTGGAAGCACTCTTCTGCCTTTTGCTGATTGCCAGTGACAGTGATTACTCCTCTAGGACCATGTATCTTCAATTTGAGATACACGTAACATGGTCGAGCCATAAAACATGCATAAGTGGGCCTACCCAGAATAGCATGGTAAGCACTCTTGAAATCCACTACCTCAAATGTCAACTTTTCCTTTCGGTAATTCTTGGAATCACCGAAAACCACATCTAGGGCGATCTGGCCGAGTGACTGAGCTTTCTTGCCAGGTATAACGCCATGGAAACTCATGTTGCTTTCACTAAGCTTGGACATCAGAATGCCCATTCCCTTCAAGGTTTCAGCATAAAGGATATTCAGGCCACTGCCACCATCCATCAGCACTTTAGTCAGTCGAGTGCCTTCAACTACTTGGTCGACCACCAATGCTTGCCTCCCAGGGGTGGCTATATGAGCTGGATGGTCCGACTGGTCGAATGTGATGGCAGTCTAGGACCATCTCAGATAACTGGGTGTTGCAGGAGCAACCATGTTTACTTCTCTGTTAATAACTTTCAACCGACTTTTGCTTTCAACATCAGCAAAATCATCAGGGTGGAATTGACATTGGGAAAACCATCATCATCTTCTTCCCTATCCCCACCTCCGTCTGACTCCTTTTCCTTTTCCTTGGGTTGTTTCTCTCGGAACTGCTAGATCAGGAAATGACACTGTCAAGTGGTGTGTTTAGGGTAAATGATGTTCCCTTCTTCATCTTTTTTAGTATGAATATGGCATGGTAAATCCAACACATCATTCCCATCTTTATCCTTAACTTTTTTGGGAGTCCAGTGCACTTTGGGCTCTCCTTTGAACTTTCCTTGGGTAACAGCTAAAGCTTCACTAGGAGCAGCTCGTTCGGCCTTTCGCTTCTGTTTCCGACTGGAATTCCCTCCTCCGGTTTCTTGGGCGACTGTTTCGTGTTTGCCACTCCGGAGTCGGTCTTCCTCTTCACCATTGGCATATTTGGTGGCAATCTCCATCATCCGAGTCAGAGTCATATCTCCTGTCCGACCGAATTTCAGATTCAACTCCCGATACTTAACGCCTTCCTTGAAGGCACAAATTGCTTGGTGATCTAACACATTCTCCACTGTATGGTGCAATGTGATCCATCTCTGGATATAATCCCTCAAGGTTTCATTCGGTTTCTGGACACAACACTGCAATTCTGTCAACCCTGCTATCCTTTTGCAGGTGACTTCAAAGGTCCTAACAAACACTCGAGCAAGTTCCTCCCAACTATATATGCTGCCAGGAGCCAACTTATTCAACCACGCTCTGACTGAGCCCTCCAACATCAAGGGGAGGTGCTTCATAGCCACATCATCATTGCCGCCACCAAGCTGCACGGCCACTCGGTAGTCCTCAAGGCAAGTGTATGGCTTGGACTCACCGGTGAACTTGCTGACTCCAGTCGCCAACCTGAAGTTGGGAGGAATCACTTCTACTGCTTTGATGGCTCCGCTGAAACACTTGGGTCCTGAAACGTGCACCCTGCTTCTAGTCGGATGATCTCTATCGTGGCCTTCTCTGTGAGCCCTGTTCCTATCAACCAAACCTTGAACGAGGATAGATCTTGAATCAAAGCCTGGCTCTCTAGGGTCGACCGAAATTCTTTGCTCGCCGCTGTGGGGGCGCCTGTCATCTTGCTGCCGAGGCACGTATGACCCACTCCTCGGAGGAGGCGTGGGCACTCGAGGATGGTCATCGTGGTCGAGTCAATGATCATACTGCCCACGGTTCTTGTACTGATCTTGTTGGTGCCCACATCCCTCACACCACGGAGGCGATCTTGGGCTGTGAGCGGACTGGACGGTATCTTCCACCACATATCTACTATGAATCCTGTTCCACGATTGAGATACTGCTGTATTCTGCTCTCCCGCTACCCGAAGTAAGGCCGGATCTGCATCAAACCTTGGCCAGCTTCTGACTGGGAAGGTTGAATCGACTCTGCTATTCGAGCCGTAGCTGTGAGATTCTGGATCAGAGTTCGGTATACCTGAGTCGGAGGCAGAAAAAGTGGTCGTCGACTGGACTCGGGAATCCGCTGCCGAGCACGCTCGTCGAGTGCGCGTGGAGGTTCTCCAGTCAAGTGTGCTCAGTCAAGTTGGCCAGGCGCCCCTCTTCCAAGGCCTGGGCCTCGGGTGTTTCTCCAACAATAGGAGTGTGAAGTGCATCCATATTACGGCTGCGAAGATCTTCCCTCTGCTGCGAAGAGAGGGGTTCGAGGCAGTACTCCTCATGGACGTGTGATGGGTCGCCGACGCCATCGCCACCGTCTTCACGGGTGAAGCCGGGAGGACTGCATGGTCCATTGTCCATCAAGACTTCTGCCACGGGGTCGCTGTTGTCGCACTCGGACGCAGTCTCGACGGAGCCAGTCGACAGATCAAACAGGCCGTAGAGAGTTTCATCGGGCTTGATCGCCGCGATTTGTGGGGTGGCCAATTGGCGGGCCACCGCGTGCCTCACCCATCGCTGAAGCTGCGACCGACCAGATTGCTGGCGCTGGCGAACAATGGAAAGCGAGGTTGCCGTAGGAGCCGACTGAGACTGAGTCGACGGTTGCCGAAGAAGGACGCCACGGACGCATGCGTGGAAGTGAGTTTCCCCGTGGACGGGGAGCGCCTCGACGTCGAGTGGAGCCTCGTGGAGCCAAGCGGAGTCATCGGCAATGAAGACAAGTGCGCCGAGACGGATCTTGCAGCCTTCAGCCAATCCTCCGCCGGAAAACATGATGACGGGAATCGGAAAAATCGCAACTTCTCCAACAAACTGCTAAGACACCTGCCCCACGATGGGCGCCAACTATCGTGGATCTAAGACTGACAGTAGAATGGGGGGTAGGTATGAGGAGGCAAGATCCTAGCTATGGAGTAGTTGTACACATGAGTTTTACGAGTTCAGGCCCTTCTCGGAGGAAGTAACAGCCCTACGTCTCGGTGCCCTGAGGCAGTCGACTGGATTATATGTGTGTGTGGGTTTACAAAAGATGCGAACCCCTGTCCTGGAGGATGGGGTGGCATATATAGAGTGCGCCAGGACCTCAGCTCCCCTCCGTTATGTGGGGTTCAATGTACATAAAGAAGGAGCGTTATAGGTAACGTCTGTATGAAAGTGCTATAAATGATAGTTAAGTCTATGAGTAAACATCCGACCGTTGCTGTGTACAATGACTTTAGATCTTCTGTTTGTCGAGTGATTTCTGTGACGGTCGAGTGACATTGATTCTTCCGAGTGGAATATCTCTGGTCGAGTGGATGATGGTACCCTTTGAATGCTTATGGCTTTAGAGTGATGTCCTTGGGGAAGGTGTCTAGGTCAGGCCTATGACCCTACCCTAGGTGCATAGCTTCATCACGGGGTGTCTACGACAGGCCTCACCTGGACGAAGATTGGCGCTTCAGCATTAAGCCCGAGGAGGCCTTCGATTGTGATACGGTAAGCTACGACGCAAAGTGTTTTTTTCGTAAGTAAGCTCGACTTCTACTACTTCAACGTGTAATTTTCGTCTTTTACTATTCGACTAGCTTATCCCATGCCATGCAAGACGCTATGTCTTGGAGAGGATGGGTTTTGAAGATCATGAGAGGAATGAAACAAAGAAAATTAACCTAAGGACCCATCATGGTATGGATTTTGAGGTAAATCTATACAATTCTGAGAGTGTATCCCATTTTGATTGCCCGGGTTGGGAAGCACTTTGGAAGATGTATGATTTTCAAGAGGGTATGTTTTTCACCATGGATCTTGGTGATCTTGCCATCGAACAAGACAATTTGGACATTTGGGTCCTTGTTGATACGCTTCCAATTCTACCGCTATGTGAGTTTCTCAAACATAATTATTAACTAATTTATATTGTTCATTTCAAAATAGTTGACAACTTATTTCCATTGACAACTTATTTTAATTGTTCAAACAATGTGTGGAACATGGTAGATAGAACCTACTACACCGATGGCTCTGAGTTAACTTATCAGGAGAAAAATCATCTGGTTGCATTTTGTACTGATCTTGAGAATTACAATATCTATAATAAAACTCCTCCACATTATGGTCAATACGTGCCACTAGTGCATGTGTTGAACTACGGTAACATCCATGGAGATGCCATGGTAAGATTTTTTACTATTACGACATCCATGCATCTTTTGCATAAATTCTTTTAAAACTTAACTACATTGCTAACTACGAAGTTATTACTACGTTTTTCAATAGAAAATCCCGGATTATTGTGTGCCTCATCTGATGTATCAGAAAGGTCACCTTATTGTTTTGAACATACAGCCAAGTCGTCCTACGAATCTCACCTGTCCATATCGGATTTCTAAAAGAGGTGGAGACATGAAGATCACAGAATGGAAAAAAAATGAATGGACAGTCGAAAGGAGCTACTTGGAAGCAACATTGTGTGAAAGGCAAGAATTGGAGACAGGATAATCTCCATTCTCCATAATGGAGAGTTAGAGGCTATCTTGTTTTATGCTATTTTACCAAAGCGAATATAGTAGGTCCTAAGAGAATGTAGTAGGTCCTATGAGGTACAATATTTATTATGTGGTACAATGTGTTAGAGTTGATGATGAGGAGTAGTTGCGATTATGACTAGTGACCAACTTGCTATGTGATGTCTCATTGATGAAAACAATGATCATGAGGAGGTGTTATATGACAATGATGTATTATGATGATAAGTTGTTAATGATATGATGATGATGATGATGACGATGATATTTATTATATCATTTGGTGAAAGAACCATGGATTAGTTTCAAGTGGATGTCCATCCACTTGAAACTAGTCCACGGTTCTTTTACCCAGTGATGTAATAACTCATTATGATGTAAAAACAATCTCTAAATTGCTGCTGTATGAAAACTTGTACAAAGATGTATGCATAAAACATGAAATAAAAAAGAAATAAAATGCAAAATAATAGTAGTAGCGCATGCCAGGAGAAGCGCTACTAGTAATTACCAGTAGCGCTGTTTGGAGAAAACACTATTACTAAGTCGATATAGCAGTAGCGTGGGTTAACCCACGCTACTGCTAACCTTTAGCTGTAGCGTCATACCAGTAGCGCTCCAGCCCGTGCTACTGATAGGCCTAAAACCCGCGTTGCTGCTAGGCTTTTCCCTAGTAGTGCATGTGGGATGTGGAAGGAGGAGGAGGATGGGGGTCTAGTGTGGATTACCTGCCTGGATAGGCGAGGCCGAGCAGCGTGAAGGAGGGTCGCCGACGAGGAGGCGACACTGCAAGCATGGAGTGAAGGTTTCAACTTGGAAAGGAAGGCTGAAACAGGGGAAATGTGACCTTTGGTAAGGGGGAGGGGGCAGGGAGGTAGATATTTTTGTGGAAGCCGAAAATTTTGAATTGGTTTATCGAAAAAGCTGGCGCGCAAAGTGTCATCAGATAATGCTCCAGGTTATATTGTACTGCATCTCACACGGTTGGTGATAATAAACTGTGTGAGATCTACTTGACTTTTCATCTTGATTTGAATTACATAATGGATTCATAGCGGCAATGGACGGTGTTTGAATTGCTAGAACTTTTGTCTGCAGTGAACAAGAAACTATATGTGTGTCGTAAAAGAATTGGAATTATTGAGGGTTCGTTTGGACATTTTATACATTAAATTGGTTTTCTAGCCATTTCAAGTGCACAATTCAAAATTAAACTACATGCACATGCTCTGGTGAAATAACATGGGTCATAAAATCATATATGTGTCCATGGGTTTATGCTTATGTCCCATGCAAGAAATAGGGATGAATTTCGGGGATCGTTTGGACATTTTTATAGGTTAACTGAGTGTTCTAGGCATTTATATGCATAATTCAAAATTTAACTACATGCATGATAACCCACAAGTATAGGGGATCAATTGTAGCCTCTTTCGATAAGTAAGAGTGTCGAACCTAACGAGGAGCTAAAGGTAGAACAAATATTCCCTCAAGTTCTATCGACCACCGATACAACTCTACACACGCTTGATGTTCGCTTTACCTAGAACAAGTATGAAACTAGAAGTACTTTGTAGGTGTTGTTGGATAGGTTTGCAAGAATATAAAGTGCAAGTAAATAAAAAGTAGGGGCTGTTTAGATAAAGACACAACTAAGTTAGTATTAGTAAAGAGCTTTTTGTAACAAGAAAGTTATTTGTCCCTAGGCAATCGATAACTAGACCGGTAATCATTATTGCAATTTTATATGAGGGAGAGGCATAAGCTAACATACTTTCTCTACTTGGATCATATGCACTTATGATTGGAACTCTAGCAGGCATCCGCAACTACTAAAGATCATTAAGGTAAAACCCAACCATAGCATTAAAGCATCAAGTCCACTTTATCCCATACGCAACAACCACCTTACTCGGGTTTGTGTTTCAATCACTCACGCAACCCACTATAAGCGAATCATGAACATATTGCAACACCCTACAGCGGTGGTCCCTCACGCTTGCATGACACGGAGAGCACCATAGGACAGCACCAATAATAAAACATGCAACTCAAACCAATCTTGATCATGAAATAGCCCATAGGACAAAATGGATCTACTCAAACATCATAGGATAGCCATACATCATTGGGAAATAATATATAGCGTTGAGCACCATGTTTAAGTAGAGATTACAGAGGGTAAGAGATAGGTTACACCGCTGCATAGAGGGGGGAAGAGTTGGTGATGATGGCGGTGAAGTTGATGGTGAAGATTGCGGTGTTGATGATGGCCACAGCAGCGTTCCGGCGCCACCGGAAGAGAAGGGGAGAGGGGGGCCCTTATTCTTATTCTTCCTTGACCTCCTACCTAGATGGGAGAATGGTTTCCCCTCTGGTCCTTGGCATCCATGGCGTGGGAGGGGCGAGAGCCCCTCCAAGATTGGATCTGTCTCTCAGTCTCTCTCTGTTTGTGCGTTCCCAGATTCTTCCCTTTCACCGTTTCTTATATTCCTGGAGACCCGTAATTCCGATTGGGCTGAAATTTTCACACGATCTCTATCCGGATATTAGCTTTCTTGCAGCAAAAGAAGGGCACCAACCACCTTACGGGGTGGCTACGAGGGTCAGGGGCGCGCCCAGGGGGGTGGGGCGCGCCCCCCTGCCTCGTGCCTCCCTCGGGCACCGTTTCGCGTGGATTTTTCTTCCCAAAAATCATATATATTCCAAAAAAAATTCTCTGTCAGTTTTTATCCCGTTTGGACTCTGTTTGATATGGATATTCTGCGAAACAATAAACATGCAACAAACAGGAACTGGCACTGGGCACTGGATCAATATGCTAGTCCCAAAAATAGTATAAAAAGTTGCCAAAAGTATATGAAAGTTGTAGAATATTGGCATGGAACAATCAAAAATTATAGATACGATGGAGACGTATCAGCATCCCCAAGCTTAATTCCTGCTCGTCCTCGAGTAGGTAAATGATAAAAAAGATAATTTTTGATGTGGAATGCTACCTAGCATAATCTTGATCATGTATCTAATCATGGCATGAATATCGAGATACGAGTGATTCAAAGCAATAGTCTATCATTTGACATAAAAACAATAATACTTCAAGCCTACTAGTAAAGCAATCATGTCTTTTCAAAATAACATGGCCAACGAAAGTTATCCCTACAAAATCATATAGTCTGGCTATGCTCCATCTTCACCACACAAAATACTCACATCATGCACAACTCCGATGACAAGCCAAGCAATTGTTTCATACTTTTGACGTTCTCAAACATTTTCAACTTTCATGCAATACATGAGTGTGAGCCATGGACATAGCACTATAGGTGGAATAGAATGGTGGTTGTGGAGAAGACAAAAAGGAGAAGATAGTCTCACATCAACTAGGCGTATCAACGGGCTATGGAGATGCCCATCAATAGATATCAATGTGAGTGAGTAGGGATTGCCATGCAACGGGTGCACTAGAGATATAAGTGTATGAAAGCTAAGACTAGAAACTAAGTGGTCGTGCATCCAACTTGGTTGCTCATGAAGACCTCGGGAGTTTAAGAAGCCCATCATCGGAATATGCAAGCCAAGTTCTATAATGAAAATTCCCACAAGTATATGAAAGTGATAACTCAAGAGTCTACTCTGAATCACAAGTGTGGTAAAAGGATAGTAACATTGCCCCTTCTCTCTCTTTTTATCTCATTTTTTATTGTTTTTTGTTTTTTTTTGTTTTTTTGGTGGGCTCCTTTGGCCTCTTTTTTGGCTTCTTTGGCCTCTTTTATTTATTTTTAAAGTCTGGAGTCTCATCCCGACTTGTGGGGGAATCATAGTCTCCATCATCCTTTCCTCACCGGGGCAATGCTCACTTTTATTTACTTACAACTCAATATTACAACTCGATACTAGAACAAAGATATGACTCTATATGAATGCCTCCGGTGGTGTACCGGGATGTGCAATGATCTAGCGTAGCAATGACATCAAAAAAACAGACAAGCCATGAAACCATCATGCTAGCTATATTACGATCATGCAAAGCAATATGACAATGAATGCTCAAGTCATGTATATGATGATGATGGAAGTTGCATGGCTATATATCTCGGAATGGCTATGGGAATGCCATGATAGGTAGGTATGGTGGCTGTTTTGAGGAGGGTATATGGTGGGTTTAACGTACCGGCAAAAGTTGCGCGATACTAGAGAGGCTAGCAATGATGGAAGGGTGAGAGTGCGTATAATCCATGGACTCAACATTAGTCATAAAGAACTCACATACTTATTGCAAAAGTCTATTAGCTATCGAAACAAAGTACTAAGCGCATGCTCCTAGGGGGATAGATTGGTAGGAAAAGAGCATCGCTCGTCCCCGACCGCCACTCATAAGGAAGACAATCAATAAATAGATCATGCTCCGACTTGATCACATAACGGTTCACCATACATGCATGCACAGATTAAGGCATTTCCTAGTGGTGGGAAGGGCTTGACGCCTTTCCACCCACCTAGGTTCAAGGCATGGCACTTGCAATTTGGGTTTGTTGCACCAATTATACTGTAAGGGGTTCCCTTACAGTCTTTCTATGAAAAAAAACCATACGTGCATGCTACGGGAATCACAAACCTCAACACAAGTATTTCTACAATCCACAACTACCCCTAGCATGACTCTAATATCACCATCTTTATATCACAAAACTATTGCAAGGAATCAAACATATCATATTCAGTAATCTACAAGTTTTATGTAGGATGTTATGACTAACCATGTGAATGAACAATTCCTTTCAACTCTCTAAATAGATATAAGCGAAGCAAGAGAGTTTAATTATCTATACAAAAGATATGCCCACGCTCTAACAAATATAAGTGAAGCAAAAGAGCATTCTACAAATGGCGGTTTTCTATGTAAAGAGAAACATGCAATCCAAACTTCAAATGATATATGTGAAGCACATGAAGCATTCTATAAAGCCATACTCAAAAGATATAAGTGAAGTGCAATGAGCATTCTATAAATCAATCAAGGACTATCTCATACCAGCATGGTGCAGAAAATAAAAATGAAAACTAAATGCAAAAGACGCTCCAAGATTGCACATATCGCATGAACGAAACGAATCCGAAAACATACCGATACTTGTTGAAGAAAGAGGGGATGCCTTCCGGGGCATCCCCAAGCTTAGATGCTTGAGTCTCCTTGAATATTTACTTGGGGTGCCTCGGTCATTCCCAAGCTTGTGCTTTTGCCTCTCTTCCTTCTTCTCACATCGAGACCTTCTCGATCATTGAACACTTCATCCACACAAAACTTCAAAAGAAAACTCGGTAAGATCCGTTAGTATAATAAACCAAATCACTACTCTAAGTACTGTTGTAAACCAATTCATATTTTGTTTTTGCATTGTGTCTACTGTAATCTAACTTTTTCATGGCTTAATCCACTGATATAAATCGATAGTTTCATCAAAACAAGCAAACTATGCATCAAAAACAGAATCTGTCTAAAACATAATAGTCTGTAATAATCTGAACATTCACCATACTTCTGATGCTTGAAAAATTATGCAAAAATTATGAAAAATAAATTTTTTTTATATAAAGACAGTGCAAACAGAATCGTAACCATTTGACGTTCCAGTAAAAAATGTAAAATCGTGCACTACAGCCAAAGTTTCTGTCCTGCACCGTACAAACCAACAAGCATTGTAAACATCCTACAGGCAAACCTTGGCACATTATTTTTATAATACAATGGAATTGTACAAGGGGATAATTATTTTTGTTGAAAAGTTTCTATAATCAAGATTCACAAAGTTTCCGTGAGCATGAACAAAGTTCAAGGCTAGCTCCCACTTCAACAATGCTTGTCTCTCTCACTTTCGCTTTTCTTTTTGAAAAAGTGTTGGGTTCCCCTCTTTATTTTTGTTGTTTTTAAACTATATAAAAGCACTCAACAGAAATGAATGACTCTCTAAAACTTCCGGGTTGTCTCAGGACCCCGATTCCAAGTCACATCGATCTAGCCGGTAACACCTCATATCACTTTCCGGCCTCACGCACGGTATCCCACGGGTGTCGCCTTACCATGGCCCGGGACCGTTTGCGCCTTTTGGCTCACGTATATTATAGTGTCGCTAGCATCCATATGACAGAGAATCCGGGCCGACATGGCTAGTCGTGAACCCAAAGTGGCACAGACATATGGAGACAGGCATACATGAATTACATCGAGCATGTCGGTCATCAGCGAGTGATTCCGGGCTGTAGCACTGGGCTAACAGGACTCTGAGGAACCCGGGCTATAGCAGGCTAGGCAGGACTCCGGATGTCACCGCGTGACATTTCCCTGAAGGGACAGACATAGGAACGACGTGAAACACATGCCGGCCAGTCAAGTGTCCTGAGCAGTAGTGCTGGGCTAGCAGGACTCCGGTGAACCAGGCTGTAGCGGACTACTATGGCTCGAGGAACACTAGACTACATTTCCCCATAAGAAAGGCTGCCAAGGATAAACAACTAGATTGTCGTATCCCACTCATACCAAGCATTTCAATCATACACACAATATGCCCGATATGAGTACATACAACATGGCATCACAACAAAACTCTACAACTCAAGTACTTTATTTAAAGGCTCCAGAGAGCCATACATAACATGTTCATATAGATAGGGGTTGAAGGAAATATGCCCTAGAGGCAATAACAAAGTTATTATTTATTTCCTTATATCATGATAAATGTTTATTATTCATGCTAGAATTGTATTAACCGGAAACATAATACATGTGTGAATACATAGACAAACTTAGTGTCACTAGTATGCCTCTACTTGACTAGCTCGTTAATCAAAGATGGTTATGTTTCCTAACCATGAACAAGGTGTTGTTATTTGATTAACGAGGTCACATCATTAGTTGAATGATCTGATTGACATGACCCAATTTATTAGCTTAGCAGCCGATCGTTTAGTATGTTGCTATTGCTTTCCTCATGACTTATACATGTTCCTATGACTATGAGATTATGCAACTCCCGTTTACCGGAGGAACACTTTGTGTGCTACCAAACGTCACAATGTTACTGGGTGATTATAAAGGAGCTCTACAGGTGTCTCCAAAGGTAGATGTTGGGTTGGCGTATTTCGAGATTAGGATTTGTCACTCTGATTGTCGGAGAGCTATCTCTGGGCCCTCTCGGTAATGCACATCACATAAGCCTTGCAAGCATTGCAACTAATGAGTTAGTTGCGAGATGATGTATTACGGAACGAGTAAAGAGACTTGCCGGTAACGAGATTGAACTAGGTATTGGATACCGACGATCGAATCTCGGGCAAGTAACATACCGATGACAAAGGGAACAACGTATGTTGTTATGCGGTCTGACCGATAAAGATCTTCATAGAATATGTAGGAGCCAATATGGGCATCCAGGTCCCGCTATTGGTTATTGACCGGAGATGTGTCTCAGTCATGTCTACATTATTCTCGAACCGTAGGGTCCGCACGCTTAACGTTACGATGACAGTTATTATGAGTTGATGCATTTTGATGTACCAAAGTTAGTTCGGAGTCCCGGATGTGATCACGGACATGACGAGGAGTCTCGAAATGGTCGAGACATAAAGATTGATATATTGGAAGCCTATGTTTGGATATCGGAAGTGTTCCGGGTGAAATCGGGATTTTACCGGAGTACCAGGAGGTTATCGGAACCCCCCCGGGAGCTATATGGGCCTTAGTGGGCTTTAATGGAAAGGAGAAAGGGGCAGCCCAAGGTGGCCGCGTGCCTCCCCCCTCCCCTAGTCCTATTAGGACTAGGAGAGGTGGCCGGCCCCCTCTCTCTCTTGCCCCCCCCTCAAGGAGTCCTATTCCAACTACGATTGGGGGGGGGGGAAATCCTACTCCTAGAGGGAGTAGGACTCTCCTGGCGCGCCCCCCTTGGCCGGCCAGCCCCACCCCTTGGATCCTTTATATACGGAGGCAGGGGACACCCCTAGAGACACAAGTTGATCCTTGAGATCGTTCCTTAGCCGTGTGAAGTGCCCCCTGCCATCATATTCTACCTCAATCATATTGTAGCGGTGCTTAGGCGAAGCCCTGCGATAGTAGAACATCAAGATCGTCACCACGCCGTCGTGCTGACGGAACTCCTCCCCGACGCTTTGCCGGATCGAAGCTCGGGGATCGTCATCGAGCTGTACGTGTGCTAAGAACTCGGAGGTGCCGGAGTAACGGTGCTTGGATCGGTCGGATCGGGAAGACGTACGACTACTTCCTCTACGTTGCGTCAACGCTTCCGCAGTCGGTCTGTGTAGGTACGTAGACAACACTCTCCCCTCTCGTTGCTATGCATCACCATGATCTTGCGTGTGCGTAGGAAAATTTTGAAATTACTACGTTCCCCAACAGTGGTATCAGAGCCTAGGTTTTATGGTTTGATGTTATATGCATGAGTAGAACACAAGTGAGTTGTGGGCGATATAAGTCATACTGCCTACCAGCATGTCATACTTTGGTTCGGCGGTATTGTTGGACGAGACAACCCGGACCGACATTACGCGTACGCTTACGCGAGACCAGTTCTCCGGACGTGCTTTGCACATAGGTGGCTTGCGGGCAACAGTCTCTCCAACTTTAGTTGAACCAATTATGGCTACGCCCGGTCCTTGCGAGGGTTAAAACGGAGTCTATTTGACAAACTATCATTGTGGTTTTGATGTGTAGGTGAGATTGGTTCTTACTTAAGCCCGTAGCAGCCACGTAAAACTTGCAACAACAAAGTAGAAGACGTCTAACTTGTTTTTGCAGGGCATGTTGTGATGTGATATGGTCAAGGCATGATGATGAATTTTATTGTATGAGATGATCATGTTTTGTAACCGAGTTATCGGCAACTGGCAGGAGCCATATGGTTGTCGCTTTATTGTATGCAATGCAATCGCGATGTAATGCTTTACTTTATCACTAAGCGGTAGCGATAGTCGTGGAAGCATAAGATCGGCGAGACGACAACGATGCTACGATGGAGATCAAGGTGTCGCGCCGGTGACGATGGTGATCATGACGGTGCTCAGGAGATGGAGATCACAAGCACAAGATGATGATGGCCATATCATATCACTTATATTGATTGCATGTGATGTTTATCCTTTTATGCATCTTATCTTGCTTTGATTGATGGTAGCATTATAAGATGATCTCTCACTAAATTATCAAGAAGTGTTCTCCCTGAGTATGCACCGTTGCCAAAGTTCGTCGTGCCCAGACACCACGTGATGATCGGGTTTGATAAGCTCTACGTCCATCTACAACGGGTGCAAGCCAGTTTTGCACACGCAGAATACTCAGGTTAAACTTGACGAGCCTAGCATATGCAGATATGGCCTCGGAACACAGAGACCAAAAGGTCGAGCGTGAATCATATAGTAGATATGATCAACATAACGATGTTCACCATTGAAAACTACTCCATCTCACGTGATGATCGGTTATGGTTTAGTTGATTTGGATCACGTGATCGCTTAGAGGATTAGAGGGATGTCTATCTAAGTGGGAGTTCTTAAGTAAGTTGATTAATTGAACTTAAACTTATCATGAACTTAGTACCTGATAGTATCTTGCTTGTTTATGTTGATTGTAGATAGATGGCTCGTGCTGTTGTTCCATTGAATTTTAATGCGTTCCTTGAGAAAGCAAAGTTGAAAGATGATGGTAGCAATTACACTGACTGGGTCCGTAACTTGAGGATTATCCTCATTGCTGCTCAGAAGAATTACGTCCTGGAAACACCGCTGGGTGCCAGGCCTGCTGCTGGAGCAACACCAGATGTTATGAACGTCTGGCAGAGAAAAGTTGATGACTACTCGATAGTTCAGTGTGCCATGCTTTACGGCTTAGAATCGGGACTTCAACGATGTTTTGAACGTCATGGAGCATATGAGATGTTCCAGGAGTTGAAGTTAATATTTCAAGCAAATGCCTGGATTGAGAGATATGAAGTCTCCAATAAGTTCTATAGCTGCAAGATGGAGGAGAACAGTTCTGTCAGTGAGCATATACTCAAAATGTCTGGGTATAATAATCACTTGATTCAGATGGGAGTTAATCTTCCAGATGATTGCGTCATTGACAGAATTCTCCAATCACTGCCACCAAGCTACAAGAGCTTCGTGATGAACTATAATAAGCAAGGGATGAACAAGATTATTCCCGAGCTCTTCGCAATGCTGAAAGCTGCGGAGGTAGAAATCAAAAAGGAGCATCAAGTGTTGATGGTTAACAAGACCACTAGTTTCAAGAAAAAGGGCAAAGGGAAGAAGAAGGGGAACTTCAAGAAGAACGGCAAGCTAGTTGCTGCTCAGGAGAAGAAACCCAAGTCTGGACCTAAGCCTGAAACTGAGTGCTTCTACTGCAAGCAGACTGGTCACTGGAAGCGGAACTGCCCCAAGTATTTGGCGGATAAGAAGGATGGCAAAGTGAACAAAGGTATATGTGATATACATGTTATTGATGTGTACCTTACTAGAGCTCGCAGTAGCACCTGGGTATTTGATACTGGTTCTTTTGCTAATATTTGCAACTCGAAACAGGGACTACGGATTAAGCGAACACTGGCGAAGGACGAGGTGACGATGCGCGTGGGAAACGGTTCCAAAGTTGATGTGATCGCGGTCGGCACGCTACCTCTACATCTACCTTCGGGATTAATATTAGACCTAAATAATTGTTATTTGGTGCCAGCGTTGAGCATGAACATTATATCTGGATCTTGTTTGATGCGAGACGGTTATTCATTTAAATCAGAGAATAATGGTTGTGCTATTTATATGAGTAATATCTTTTATGGTCATGCACCTTTGAGAAGTGGTCTATTTTTGATGAATCTCGATAGTATTAACACACATATTCATAATGTTGAAGCCAAAAGATGCAGAGTTAATGATGACAGTGCAACTTATTTGTGGCACTGCCGTTTAGGTCATATCGGTATAAAGCGCATGAAGAAACTCCATACTGATGGACTTTTGGAACCACTTGATTATGAATCACTTGGTACTTGCGAACCGTGCCTCTTGGGCAAGATGACTAAAACACCGTTCTCCGGTACTATGGAGAGAGCAACAGATTTGTTGGAGATCATACATACAGATGTTTGTGGTCCGATGAATATTGAAGCTCGTGGCGGATATCGTTATTTTCTCACCTTCATAGATGACTTAAGCAGATATGGGTATATCTACTGAATGAAACATAAGTCTGAAACATTTGAAAAGTTCAAAGAATTTCAGAGTGAAGTTGAAAATCATCGTAACAAGAAAGTAAAGTTTCTACGATTTGATCGTGGAGGAGAATATTTGAGTTACGAGTTTGGTGTAGATTTGAAGAATTGTGGAATAGTTTCGCAACTCACGCCACCCGGAACACCACAGCGTAATAGTGTGTCCGAACGTCGTAATCGTACTTTACTAGATATGGAGCGATCTATGATGACTCTAACTGATTTACCGCTATCGTTTTGGGGATACGCTCTAGAGACGGCCGCATTCACGTTAAATAGGGCACCATCAAAATCCGTTGAGACGACGCCTTATGAACTGTGGTTTGGCAAGAAACCAAAGTTGTCGTTTCTTAAAGTTTGGGGCTGCGATGCTTATGTGAAAAAGCTTCGACCTGATAAGCTCGAAGCCAAATCGGAGAAATGCGTCTTCATAGGATACCCAAAGGAGACTGTTGGGTACACCTTCTATCACAGATCCGAAGGCAAGACATTCGTTGCTAAGAATGGATCCTTTCTAGAGAAGGAGTTTCTCTCGAAAGAAGTGCGTGGGAGGAAAGTAGAACTTGACGAGGTAACTGTACCTGCTCCCTTATTGGAAAGTAGTACATCATAGAAAACTGTTTCTGCGACACCTATACCAATTAGTGAGGAAGCTAATGATGATGATCATGAAACTTCAGGACAAGATACTACTGAACCTCGTAGATCAACCAGAGCGAGATCCGCACCAGAGTGGTACGATAATCCTGTTCCGGAAATCATGCTGCTAGATCATGATGAACCTACGAACTATGAAGAAGCGATGGTGAGCCCAGATTCCGCAAAGTGGCTTGAAGCCATGAAATCTGAGATGGGATCCATGTATGAGAACAAAGTATGGACTTTGGTTGACTTGCCCGCTGATCGGCAAGCAATTGAGAATAAATGGATCTTCAAGAAGAAGACTGACGCTGACGGTAATATTACTGTCTACAAAGCTCGACTTGTCGCAAAAGGTTTTCGACAAGTTCAAGGGATTGACTACGATGAGACCTTCTCACCCGTAGCGATGCTTAAGTCTGTCCGAATCATGTTAGCAATTGCCGCATTTTATGATTATGAAATTTGGCAGATGGATGTCAAAACTGCATTCCTGAATGGATTTCTGGAAGAAGAGTTGTATATGATGCAACCAGAAGGTTTTGTCGATCCAAAGGGAGCTAACAAAGTGTGCAAGCTCCAGCGATCCATTTATGGACTGGTGCAAGCCTCTTGGAGTTGGAATAAATGCTTTGATAGTGTGATCAAAGCATTTGGTTTTATACAGACTTTTGGAGAAGCCTGTATTTACAAGAAAGTGAGTGGGAGCTCTGTAGCATTTCTGATATTATATGTGGATGACATATTACTAATTGGAAATGATATAGAATTTCTGGATAGCATAATGGGATACTTGAATAAAAGTTTTTCAATGAAAGACCTCGGTGAAGCTGCTTACATATTAGGCATAAAGATCTATAGAGATAGATCAAGATGCTTAATTGGACTTTCACAAAGCACATACCTTGACAAGATTTTGAAAAAGTTCAAAATGGATCAAGCAAAGAAAGGGTTCTTGCCTGTGTTACAAGGTGTGAAGTTGAGTCAGACTCAATGCCCAACCACTGCAGAAGATAGAGAGAAAATGAAAGATGTTCCCTATGCTTCAGCCATAGGCTCTATCATGTATGCAATGCTGTGTACCAGACCTGATGTGTGCCTTGCTATAAGTTTAGCAGGTAGGTACCAAAGTAATCCAGGAGTGGATCACTGGACAGCGGTCAAGAACATCCTGAAATACCTGAAAAGGACTAAGGATATGTTTCTCGTATATGGAGGTGACAAAGAGCTCACCGTAAAAGGTTACGTTGATGCAAGCTTTGACACTGATCCGGACGATTCTAAATCGCAAACCGGATACGTGTTTACATTAAACGGTGGAGCTGTTAGTTGGTGCAGTTCTAAACAAAGCGTCGTAGCGGGATCTACATGTGAAGCGGAATACATAGCTGCTTCGGAAGCAGCGAACGAAGGAGTCTGGATGAAGGAGTTCATATCCGATCTAGGTGTCATACCTAGTGCATCGGGTCCAATGAAAATCTTTTGTGACAATACTGGTGCAATTGCCTTGGCAAAGGATGCCAGATTTCACAAGAGGACCAAGCACATCAAGAGCGCTTCAATTCCATCCGGGATCTAGTCCAGGTGGGAGACATAGAGATTTGCAAGATACATACGAATCTGAATGTTGCAGACCCATTGACTAAGCCTCTTCCACGAGCAAAACATGATCAGCACCAAGGCTCCATGGGTGTTAGAATCATTACTGTGTAATCTAGATTATTGACTCTAGTGCAAGTGGGAGACTGAAGGAAATATGCCCTAGAGGCAATAATAAAGTTATTATTTATTTCCTTATATCATGATAAATGTTTATTATTCATGCTAGAAGTGTATTTACCGGAAACATAATACATGTGTGAATACATAGACAAACTTAGTGTCACTAGTATGCCTCTACTTGACTAGCTCGTTAATCAAAGATGGTTATGTTTCCTAACCATGAACAAGGTGTTGTTATTTGATTAACGAGGTCACATCATTAGTTGAATGATCTGATTGACATGACCCATTTTATTAGCTTAGCACCCGATCGTTTAGTATGTTGCTATTGCTTTCTTCATGACTTATACATGTTCCTATGACTATGAGATTATGCAACTCCCGTTTACCGGAGGAACGCTTTGTGTGCTACCAAATGTCACAACATTACTGGGTGATTATAAAGGAGCTCTACAGGTGTCTCCAAAGGTAGATGTTGGGTTGGCGTATTTCGAGATTAGGATTTGTCACTCCAATTGTCGGAGAGGTATCTCTGGGCCCTCTCGGTAATGCACATCACATAAGCCTTGCAAGCATTGCAACTAATGAGTTAGTTGCGAGATGATGTATTACGAAACGAGTAAAGAGACTTGCCGGTAACGAGATTGAACTAGGTATTGGATACCGACGATCGAATCTCGGGCAAGTAACATACCGATGACAAAGGGAACAACGTATGTTGTTATGCGGTCTGACCGATAAAGATCTTCATAGAATATGTAGGAGCCAATATGGGTATCCAGGTCCCGCTATTGGTTATTGACCGGAGATGTGTCTCAGTCATGTCTACATTATTCTCGAACCGTAGGGTCCGCACGCTTAACGTTACGATGACAGTTATTATGAGTTTATGCATTTTGATGTACCGAAGTTAGTTCGGAGTCCCGGATGTGAGCACGGACATGACGAGGAGTCTCCAAATGGTCGAGACATAAAGATTGATATATTGGAAGCCTATGTTTGGATATCGGAAGTGTTCCTGGTGAAATCGGGATTTTACCGGAGTACCAGGAGGTTACCGGAACCCCCCCGGGAGCTATATGGGCCTTAGTGGGCTTTAGTGGAAAGGAGAAAGGGGCAGCCCAAGGTGTCCGCGCGCCTCCCCCCTCCCCTAGTCCTATTAGTACTAGGAGAGGTGGCCGGCCCCCTCTCTCTCTTCCCCCCCCTCAAGGAGTCCTATTCCAACTAGGATTGGGGGGGGGGGGTCCTACTCCCAGAGGGAGTAGGACTCTCCTGGCACGCCCCCCTTGGCCGGCCAGCCCCTCCCCTTGGATCCTTTATATACAGAGGCAGGGGACACCCCTAGAGACACAAGTTGATCCTTGAGATCGTTCCTTAGCCGTGTGCCGTGCCCCCTGCCATCATATTCTACCTCGATCATATTGTAGCGGTGCTTAGGCGAAGCCCTGCGACAGTAGAACATCAAGATCGTCACCACGCCGTCGTGCTGACGGAACTCCTCCCCGACACTTTGTTGGATCGGAGCCCGGGGATCGTCATCGAGCTGTACGTGTGCTAAGAACTCGGAGGTGCCGGAGTAACGGTGCTTGGATCGGTCGGATCGGGAAGACGTACGACTACTTCCTCTACATTGCGTCAATGCTTCCGCAGTTGGTCTACGTAGGTACGTAGACAACACTCTCCCCTCTCGTTGCTATGCATCACCATGACCTTGCGTGTGCGTAGGAAAATTTTGAAATTGCTACATTCCCCAACAGGGGTCACATGACCCGATACTCAAGTCATACAATCATACAAGCACAAGTGGAAGCAACTAGTCTGAGTACAGACACTAGAAAGAAAGAAGGCTTCTCGAAGCCTGTCTATCTACATAGGGCCCTCCATGGCCAGGATCACCACCTGGGTGGCTAGTCACTCATCGACATCAAGGTGTACACAAAACCCAGCGGAGGGGGCGGTGTTGTCGTCTGAAAACAATAAATAAGCAAACATGAGTACAAGGTACTCAGCAAGTCTTACATCAGAACCTACTATACATGCTCATTCTCAAGAAGGTGGTGGGGTTATTGCAGCAAGCCAGCTTTGACTCTTGGCTAGGCTATCCTACGGAACTCCACTGGTAAAATAGTTTTCGCACAGGAGTCCACTACTCACCAACACAATACTCCACCGGGGATCCTCCCTCGTCATCCTACGAGAGGGCCATCCTCGGTACTCACACTTATCTTGAGTCTTTTAGTAGTAACCGTTAACTTGTCTATGAACTGTATAGGCAACCAAGTAGTCCTTTCCCGCAGACGCGGCTATTCGAATAGATGATGTTAACCCTGTAGGGGTATACTTCTTCATACACGCTTTCACCACTTACCGTCGTTTACACGACATGTACTCGGCAACCTTCAAGCGGAAGCCCAGCGAGGGTGTCGGCCACGACCTACCTAAACACTTAAGTCTCTAGTCCAGGTTTATCGCCTATCCAGGTTCCATCCGCAGGGAGTCCGGCCGAGGTTTCCACATACGGCCTCGAATGATGTGAACAGGGTCCCGAGACGCCAAACGGGCGCCCGGCATACCCGACCACGGTGTATCTACCGCAACATAGCCCACCCCTAGGGGCAGCGCTATGCACAGCCGCCAACACATAACCTACAAACACCAGAAACTATTTGCAACTCCTGGACAGAGTACTAGGGTGATTAAGAAGCCGAGAGGGTCCATTGGTTTTGGGCCCAATGTACGGTAGTAACTGCATCTTAAATCACACATACAGATCTCAGTTCTTATGGACGGTCTCAATGAAACAACCCACCATGTACTCCTACATGGCCTCTCATCGATACCTTTACCAAAACATGTTCAACACATCCCTCACATTACCGACATAAACATTTCACTCTAGCCCATCACCCAGATGAACCAGACCTGACACAACTCTAAGCATAGCAGGCATAGCAAGGTAGGAATCACATACATGGCTCAATCAATTCCTACACATGCTAGTGGGTTTCATCTAGTTACTGTGGCAATGATAGGTCATGCAGAGGATAAGGGTTCAACTACCGTAGCACACAGCAGTTTGAATCGCGTTGTCTTAATGCAGTAAACAAGAGCAGAAGCGAGAACAAGGGTTTGTATCGGAATGATCAATGGGTTGCTTGCCTGTTGTAGAGTTAGTAGGGTACTGCCCTTCAGACGGATACTCCGGGTTATCCTCGGAGGCAGAACCTACCACGAAAGACACACCGAACATAATCAACACATGGCAATATGCAACAATATGATGCATGCTATGACATGGCAAGATGAAAGTGTCTTGGCCTAATGCAAGCTAAAACAGAAGGGGATGAACTCATTTGAATCAAAGATTCAAATGTTAGCTCATTAAACATGGCCTTATTAGTGCATTACCTTATTCTGCTTAAACAGCAAGGTTAACTTGTTTTGTCATGCATGAAACCATTACAGATGGATAGATTGAATTTTTCTGATCATTTTTCATATATAAATCTTTGCATTTGGAGCTATGGTTGATTTTCTATGATTTTTAGAAGTTTTGGCTATTTTTTGGAATTTCCTACTAAAGAATAAATCCAGTAATTGAATTAATGCGTCAGCATGACATAGGTGTGATGTCAGCGAGTCAACTGGGTCGGCCAGGTGAAACCTGACTGGTGGGCCCTGTCTGTTAGTGTCACAACTAATTATCAGAATTATGTTAGTGCTAATTGACTGTCAGTGGGGCCTGGGCCCACATGTCACTGACTAAACTAATTAAAATTAGTTAAAACTAATCTTAAACTCATTAGCAGACCGGCCCCACCTGTCATAGACTCAGGGGGGTCTACCTGGGCCCACACGGGGGTCAAACAGGGTCAACTCGCCGGCGGCTTGATGCCGGCGATGACAGACGCGGCGGAGGGGCTCGGGTTTGCATCTCCGGCGACCAAACCGATGCCGGAGAGCAGCTACGTGACGCGGGGAGCGAGCTGCATCGTTGGTGGAGAAAGTGGAGCTCGGGGAGGCCGGAAACATCGCCGGCGACGAGTTTGGCGGTGGCCGGAGCTCGGGTGAGGATGAACTAGTCGCTAGGGGGCACGGGGAGGCATGTGGATTGGTGCGTTGAGCTCCTGGAGGTGCGATAGGACTAGTGGACAGGGTGGCATGGACATTGGGTGGCCGGAGCCTCGTCGGCGACGAGCTCCGCGGCGGTGCGTGCGGGTGATCTACATGCAGTCGCTACGGGGCTTTAGAGAGAGAGCGGAGAGGGTGGAGAGGTGGTTGAGCTCACGGGGGTCTCGTCGAGGCAGTCAGAGAGGTCGGGGATGAGTTGATGCGGCGGGGCGGCGAATGGGATCTCCGGTGGCCGGAGTTGAGGGCGAGCTCGGTGCAGCGTCTCCGGGGCAAGCGAGCGCTCGGGGCTCGACCCACTCGATGTAATCGACAACGGCGGAGCTCGTGGACACGATGACGCGGCGCGAGGACGACGAAGGGCACGGCTACGACGACGGTGCGGTGACAGGAGCGTCGGCCATGGTGGGGAATGGCGAAGGGAGAGAGACAGGGGGGAATGGCGTGTCCAGGGGCTGCGGGGTGCGACGTGGAGGCGTCCAGGCGTCCAGGGCGCGGGCGGCAAGCAGGTGACACCGTGGCGAGCTCGGGCACGCCAGCGTCACCTCCCTGCCTGCCTGGCGGGGAGGAAGCAGCTGGCTGGCACGGGCCAGCACAGTGCTAGGCCGCCAGGTGGGCCGGCTGGTGGGTTAGGTAGGCTGCGTCAGGTAGGTTTCTCTCTCTCTCTCTCTCTCTCTCTCTTTTTTCTGTTTTTCTTATTTATTTATTATTTCTGTAACTTCAGGGCTTTATTAAAAATACCAGGTCATTACCATAAATCATAAAATTAATCATGGCAACTTCTTAGAATATATCCAACAGCAAACATTTTGGTTTATGATTATTTGAGCATTTAAAATATTTTATAGCATTTAAATGCCCAAATGCAAATACCATAAGGATTAATCCAATGACCTTAGATGTCCTAGAAAAATGTGCACCATTTTTGTCAAAGGTTTTAACCCAAAACAAAAAGGGTGGGCTTTTTAGAAGGGCATTTCAGGTTCATTGAAAAAGTTTTTTAGTAAACCCTAGTTGTTCCAGGGGGGGTTGCTGGGGGTTCTGTCATCCCCATTTCAAATTTAAAAGGAATTTAAACATGATGCACACTCTAATGCTTGAACTAGCTAGGGTGTGACAACTCACCCCCACTCAAAAGAATCTCGTCCCGAGATTTAGGATCCTCCGGAAAGAAGGTGGGGTACTCGAGTCGAAGACGGTCCTCCCTTTCCCAAGTGGCTTCTTTCTCGGAATGGTGTGACCATTGAACCTTGAGAAACTTGATATTATGATGTCGAGTGGTACGCTCGGCTTGATCAAGGATACGAACGGGATATTCTTGATATGAGAGGTTATCTTGTAGATCAAGCGTTTCGTGGTCCACTCCACGGATAGGATCCGCGAAGCAACGCCTGAGTTGAGAAACGTGGAAGACATCATGAACTCTGGAAAGATGCGAAGGTAGTTCCAATTGGTAGGCAACTTCTCCTTGTTTAGCAAGAATGCGAAAGGGTCCGATGTAACGAGGAGCCAATTTGCCTTTGATACCGAAACGATGGGTTCCCTTTAACGGAGTAACCCGAAGGTAAGCTTTCTCACCGACTTCATAAGTCATAAGCTTATGTTTACGATCATATTGACTCTTTTGACGAGATTGGGCTGTTTTCAATTTCTCACGAATAACGCGAACCTGTTCTTCTGCTTCCTGAATCATATCCGGGCCAAAGAGTTGTCTTTCCCCGGTTTCTGACCAGTTAATAGGCGTTCGACATTTTCGTCCATAGAGAACTTCGAAAGGAGCCTTGCCCAAGCTAGCTTGATAACTCTTGTTATAAGAAAACTCTGCGAATGGAAGGCAATTCTCCCAACCCATTATGAATGAGATGATAGAAGCTCGGAGCATATCTTCCAGAATTTGATTGACTCGCTCTACTTGACCACTTGATTGAGGATGGAAGGCGGTGCTAAAAGAGAGACGAGTTCCCATGGCATTTTGGAAACTTTCCCAAAATCGAGAGGTGAAAAGACTCCCACGTTCTGAGTTAATTTCCAATGGAACACCATGAAGAGACACTATTCGGGAGATGTATAAGTTGGCTAGCTGGCTAGCGGTGATACTCTCACGAACAGGTAGAAAGTGGGCTACTTTGGAAAGTCGGTCGATCACGACGAAGATGGAATTATTCCCTCTCTTGGTCCTGGGAAACCCAGTGATGAAATCCATACTGATTTTATCCCATTTCCACTCAGGAATAGCCAAAGGTTGAAGGGTGCCAGCAGGCCGTTGATGCTCTGCCTTAACATGACGACAAACGTCGCAATTAGCAATGCATTGAGTGATTTCTCTCTTCATCCTACTCCACCAAAACCTCTGGCGTAGGTCTTGATACATTTTAGTACTACCGGGATGAATGGTGAGAGGGGATTCATGAGCTTCCTTAAGGATCATCCGCCTCAGGTTTCGTGCCTTTGGAACCACTAGGCGATTTCCAAACTATACGACACCTTGATCATCAATGGAGAAACAATTTGCGACTCCTTTCTTAATGCTTCTCTTAATACGGGAGGTTCCCGGATCTACCTTCTGTGCCTTGATGATCTGATCCGTAAGGGTAGGTTTCGCCACCAGTGTGGATAGGAATCCTCGAGGAACAATGTGAAGATTGAGCTTACGAAATTCCTCGTGGAGAAGTGGTTGACTTTGTTGTAACATCATGTTGTTACAATAGGACTTATGACTTAGTGCATCAGCCATGACATTGGCTTTGCCTGGGGTGTAAGTTATTCCTAAGTCATAATCCGAGATCAACTCGACCCAATGTCTTTGCCTGAGATTCAAATCCGGTTGGGTGAAGATATATTTCAAACTTTGGTGATCGGTGAAGATCTCGCAACGATTACCAAGGAGGTAATGTCGCCAAGTTTTGAGTGCATGGACTACAGCTGCAAGCTCTAGATCATGTGTGGGATAGTTTTCCTCATGTGGGTGTAATTGCCGTGAAGCATAGGCAATTACCTGACGATCCTGCATGAGTATGCAACCTAGTCCTTGTCGCGAGGCGTCGCAATAGATAATGAAGTCCTTGGAGAAATTTGGTGGTACCAGTACGGGAGCAGATGTCAGGCGTCTTTTCAGTTCCTGAAAGGTGAACTCGCACTGTGGAGTCCACTCGAACCTTTTATCTTTCTGGAGGAGTTCAGTTAGAGGTTTAGCAACCTTGGAGAAATTCTCGACGAAGCGGCGGCAATAGCTCGCTAAGCCAAGGAAGCCCCGAACTTGCTTGACCGTCTCAGGTGGAGTCCAATCAAGGACGGCGTGAACTCGCTCGGGATTGACAGCAATACCCTTACCAGAGATTACATGGCCTAGGTAGGTCACTTCTGGCAACCAAAATTCACACTTGGAGAATTTGGCATAAAGGCGATTCTCTCGAAGTTTCATCAATACCAGCCTTAGATGTTCGGCATGTTCCTCTTCATTCTTGGAGTAGATGAGTATGTCATCGAGGTATACTATGACGAATTTATCAAAATACTCCATGAAGACCGAGTTCATTAACCGAGAGAAGGTAGCGGGGGCATTGGTTAAGCCGAAGGACATAACGATGTACTCGTATTGGCCATAACGAGTAACAAAGGCCGTTTTGGGAATGTCCCCGTTTCTGATTTTGATTTGGTGGTAGCCCAACCTCAAATCCATCTTGGAAAAGACTGAGGATCCAGCGATCTGATCATACAGATCGTTGATCCTGGGAAGCAGTTACTTGTTCTTGATAGTGACCAAATTGACAGGTCGGTAATCTACAACCATTTGATCCGTTCCATCCTTCTTCTTGACGAAGAGGACAGGGCAAGCCCAAGGAGAGGAACTAGGACGGATGAAACCCTTTTTCAAGGACTCATCGAGTTGGTTCTTAAGCTCGGCTAGTTCTAAGGGTGCCATCTTGTAGGGTCTTCTAGAAATTGGAACGGTTCCTGGAACAAGGTCTATCACAAACTTGACATCCCTGTCAGGTGGAACACCTGGCAGTTCTTCTGGAAAGACATCCAGAAAGTCTCGGACTACCGGAACATCCTCAAGGTCTGGAAGGGGGTTGGCATTTAGGGAGTAAAGCTGGCGCTTGGCCACTCGAGTTAAGACATTGACTGTCTTGCCCGATGGGTAAGTTGAACGGTTCTAGTGGCACAATCAATCTTAGCATAATGAGCTGACATCCAGTCCATACCCAAAATGATGGTTATGTCCGAGGACTTGAGAGCTATTAAGGATGCAAGGAAGACAAGTCTATCGACAAGAATTTCGTTCCCATGGCTTACTCTAGAAGTTTGCCATCTAGAGCCAGGGGTTTGAATTTCCATGGTAGAGGGCATGTCACAGAATGTCGTGTTATGCAATCGAGCATAGTTCTCGGATATGAATGAATGAGATGCTCCAGTATCGAAAAGAACAGATGCCGGATGGCAATTAACAAGGAGCGTACCAAGGACGACGTTAGGATCCTCATGAGCCTCCTCGGCTGAAACATAGTTGACATGGCCACGTGTAGTAGTGACTGGCTTGGCGTAGAATGTCTTTCCCGCGGGCTTACCACGGCCAACAGACTTTCCAGTTTGATTGGGGTTGTTGTTCTGGGGACACTCTCGGCTATAGTGACCCGGCTCTTCACACTTGAAGCATGTCACAACATTGGGGCGTGGAGCAGCATTAGCAGCGGGGCCACCATAGGGCTTGGGCGGTGCAAACTGCTGGTTGGGACGAGGCGCCTCAAAGGATGGCCGCGGGATGAACCTGGGTGGCAGTGCCGTGCTTGGGATCCACACCCGGCGCTTCTGAGCTCCAGAGCCGGATGAAGAGCCAAAATCACGTGAGTGCTTGTGTGAAGCATCATAATCAGTCTGGCCTGTCTCAGCGCTGATGGCTTTATTGACCAACTTCTGAAAGGAGGTGCACTCGTGCAGACGAAGATCGCGGCGAAGCTCAGGACTAAGTCCCTTGCGGATCCTTGCCTGCTTCTTAGCGTCGGTAGATACTTCTTCAGGAGCATAATGTGCCAGATTCCCAAAATCACGGCTATATGCATCCACAGTTAATCTTCCTTGGGTGAAATTGCAGAACTCCTCCCTCTTGCGATCCATGAGACCTTCCGGAATGTGATGCTCACGGAAAGCCTCACTGAATTCAGCCCAAGTAGTAATTTGGCCGATCGGGCGCATAGCTTCGAAGTTTTCCCACCAGAGGCTAGCAGGGCCTTCGAGATGGTAGGCAGCGTAAGTAACCTTATCAGCTTCGGCTACATTGGTAGAATGTAGCTTGTGGGTGATGCTGCGAAGCCAGTCATCCGCGTCGAGGGGCTCGACGGAATGGTTAAACTTTGGTGGGTACAGCTTGATAAAGTCATTGATTGACACCAAGTCATTTCGCGGATGGCGTGCAGTGTTCTGCTCAATCTGATCTAGCAGGAGGTTAGTCTCATGCTTGTTTCTTTCTGCCTCTAGCATCACTTCGGCCAGAGAGGGCGGGTGAGGCAGATTTTCACCCCTAGCTGCACTGGCTTCCCCCTGCTCCGGGGCAGCAGGGTTGTTGCGGGTGTTGACCATCCTAGGAAAAAAACAAGACAACAGTTTAGATAAGGATGGCTCAAACTTAGCAAGGAAGTGCAGAATGTAATGGATAACACGGAATGCAGAGATGTTCATCCGTATGTCATGGTAATATAAAACTGCCATATATATACCAACGGTCATACACATCATACATAGTTTAGTACAAGCCCAGGCTACAGTACAACTATGATGAAAGACGTTACATCTCATCGGAGGCATTCCAAGCTCCTATACATTATTTGTCTACACCTCCGGAATTGATTACACACAAAGTCATATTCCACAAGTCACGCAGGACAGTGGAGATACAACTATTACAATACTAGTGATACTACTACTAAATCAGACAGCTCCGTAGTAGTCCTCATAGAAGTCACCTCCATAGCCTGGAAGTTCAACGTGATCATCCGGGAACAGATGGTTCTGAGGAGCTTGTGGACCAAAGGGGCTAGGATGAGGTCTTGGACCAACAAAAGGTGGCCTACGGGGACCACGGGGTGGGGTGATGCCTCCCACATCACGCCAATCCACCATGTCTGGCAGAGCAGATCTCACAGGATACAGATCCCTTGTATCCATACATCCAGCTTGCACCGCAGGTGCAAACCGAGTCAATGTGGCCCAATGATCAGCACGGGTATTAAAAAGCTCCAGCCTCAAGGCCCAATTCTCTCGGTCCTTATCTTCGAGCATCTCGGCAGTGGTACGAGTTAATGAGTCCTCATGAGTGTAGTCAGCATAGATAGCCTGAAGATACCCTTGCGCTCCCGGAAGTGAAGCTGGCATGTAACGGAAGTCGGTGTTCCGAAGCAGGCCAGTCCAGACTCGCATGATGGTTATCATGGAATAGGCAGCATCCTGCATAGCCATCTCAACAGTAACCCCGAGTCCATAGGAACAGTGGAGGGGCTCGGTAGATCCAGGATAAGAAGGAAATATCCTGATGGTGCAAAAATATTGGCTTTGATTAAAGTCTCGGAATTGCTCTTCAACGGTGTATTCGGGATACCAATGGTAACCCTTCTCGATCATTACCCGGACTAACATAGCAGTATGACCGAGCACATCGAGGCACCGGGTCAGGCGAACCACTTGGTTTTGAGCACGAGTGGCCATCTGAAAGCACAACCACAATGCAAGACATTAGCATTTCTAGGAAAATTGGATAGCATAACGACTGTAAATGCTCAGAAAAAGATTTGAGACATTCACAACAGTTTGCAATACCACTCAACAATATCATATCAAGGTTCTGATTCAACTAGCAACATACTAGAAATAGTAGAAACTGAACTGGGGCTTGTAACAACAACCCTATAAGCTACTACGGATTAGTAACACATGAACCTGATAGAAGAAGAGAGCCTAGTCCTTAACCCACGTTGAATGAGAAGAGAATGACTCAGTTCAGAGGACATAAGGTAAAGGAGTAAAAGAGCCTTACGTTCCCTTCCACAATCAATTCCCCTACATATAACTAAAGCATTTCTAGACTCGACATCGACCAGTTTGGCTCAACGAACCTACAGGCAGTCCGGCTCTGATACCAACGCTGTCAGGACCCTGATTCCAAGTCACATCGATCTAGCCGGTAACACCTCATATCACTTTGCGGCCTCACGCACGGTATCCCACGGGTGTCGCCTTACCATGGCCCGGGACCGTTTGCGCCTTTTGGCTCACGTATATGATAGTGTCGCTAGCATCCATATAATAGAGAACCCGGGCCAACATGGCTAGTCGTGAATCCAAAGCGGCACAGACCTATGGAGACAGGCATACATGAATTACATCGAGCATGTCGGTCATCAGCGATTGATTCCGGGCTGTAGCACTGGGCTAACAGGACTCCGGGGAACCCGGGCCGTAGCAGGCTAGGCAGGACTCCGGATGTCACCGCGTGACATTTCCCCGAAGGGACAGACATAGGAACGACGTGAAACACATGCCGGCCAGTCAAGTGTCCTGAGCATTAGTGCTGGGCTAGCAGGACTCCGGTGAACCGGGCTGTAGCGGACTACTATGGCTCGAGGAACACTAGACTACATTTCCCCATAAGAAAGGCTGCCAAGGATAAACAACTAGATTGTCGAATCCCACTCATACCAAGCATTTCAATCATACACACAATATGCCCGATATGAGTACATACAACATGGCATCACAACAAAACTATACAACTCAAGTACTTTATTTAAAGGCTCCAAAGAGCCATACATAACATGTGGATACAGATAGGGGTCACATGACCCGACACTCAAGTCATACAATCATACAAGCACAAGCGGAAGCAACTAGTCTGAGTACAGACACTAGAAAGAAAGAAGGCTTCTCGAAGCCTGTCTATCTACATAGGGCCCTCCATGGCCAGGATCACCACCTGGGTGGCTAGTCACTCGTCGACATGAAGGTCTACATAAAACCCATCAGAGGGGGCAGTGTTGTAGTCTAAAAACAATAAATAAGCACACATGAGTACAAGGTACTCAGCAAGTCTTACATCAGAACCTACTATACATGCTCATTCTCAAGAAGGTGGTGGGGTTATTGCAGCAAGCCAGCTTTGACTCTTGGCTAGGCTATCCTACGGAACTCCACTGGTAAAATAGTTTTCGCACACGAGTCCACTACTCACCAACACAATTCTCCACCGGGGATCCTCCCTCGTCATCCTACGAGAGGGCCATCCTCGGTACTCACACTTATCTTGAGTCTTTTAGTAGTAACCGTTAACTTGTCTATGAACTGTATAAGCAACCAAGTAGTCCTTTTCCGTGGACGCGGCTATTCGAATAGATGATGTTAACCCTGTAGGGGTATACTTCTTCATACACGCTTTCACCACTTACCGCCGTTTACACGACATGTACTCGGAAACCTTCAAGCGGAAGCCTAGCGAGGGTGTCGGCCACGGCCTACCTAAACACTTAAGTCTCTAGTTCAGGTTTATCGCCTATCCAGGTTCCATCCGCAGGGAGTCCGGCCGAGGTTTCCACATACGGCCCCGAACGATGTGAACAGGGTCCCGAGACGCCAAACGGGCGCTCGGCATACCCGGCCACGGTGTATCTACCGCAACATAGCCCACCCCTAGGGTCAGCACTACGCACGGCCACCAACACATAACCTACAAACACCAGAAACTATTTGCAACTCCTGGACAGAGTAGTAGGGTGATTAAGAAGCCGAGAGGGTCCATTGGTTTCAGGCCCAATGTACGGTAGTAACTGCATCTTAAATCACACATATAGATCTCAGTTCTTATGGACGGTCTCAATGAAACAACCCACCATGTACTCCTACATGGCCTCTCATCGATACCTTTACCAAAACATGTTCAACACATCCCTCACATTACCAACATAAACATTTCACTCTAGCCCATCACCCCGATGAACCAGACCTGACACAACTCTAAGCATAGCAGGCATAACAAGGTAGGAATCACATAAATGGCTCAATCAACTCCTACACATGCTAGTGGGTTTCATCTAGTTATTGTGGCAATGACAGGTCATGCAAAGGATAAGGGTTCAACTACCGTAGCACACAGCAGTTTGAATCGCGTTGTCTTAATGCAGTAAACAAGAGCAGAAGCGAGAACATGGGTTTGTATCGGAATGATCAATGGGTTGCTTGCCTGTTGTAGAGGTAGTAGGGTACTGCCCTTCAGACGGATACTCGGGGTTATCCTCGGAGGCAGAACCTACCACAAAATTCACACCGAACATAATCAACACATGGCAATATGCAACAATATGATGCATGCTATGACATGGCAAGATGAAAGTGTCTTGGCCTAATGCAAGCTAAAATAGAAGGGGATGAACTCATTTGAATCAAAGATTCAAATATTAGCTCATTAAACATGGCCTTATTAGTGCATTACCTTATTCTGCTTAAACAGCAAGGTTAACTTGTTTTGTCATGCACGAAACCATTACAGATGGATAGATTGAATTTTTCTGATAATTTTTCATATATAAATCTTTGCATTTGGAGCTATGGTTGATTTTCTATGATTTTTAGAAGTTTTGGCTATTTTCTGGAATTTCCTATTAAAGAATAAATCCAGTAATTGAATTAATGCGTCAGCATGACATAGGTGTGACGTCAGCGGGTCAACTGGGTCGGCCAGGTCAAACCTGACTGGTGGGCCCTGTTTGTTAGTGTCACAACTAATTAACAAAATTATGTTAGGGCTAATTGACTGTCAGTGGGGCCTGGGCCCACATGTCAGTGACTAAACTAATTAAAATTAGTTAAAACTAATCTTAAACTGATTAGCAGACCGGCCCCACCTGTCATAGACTCAGGGGGGGTCTACTTGGGCCAACACGGGGGTCACACAGGGTCAACTCGCCGGCGGCTTGACGCCGGCGACGACAGACGCGGCAGAGGGGCTCGGGTTTGCGTCTCCGGCGACCAAATCGACGTCGGGGAGCAGCTACGTGACGCGGGGAGCGAGCCGCGTCGTTTGGTGGAGAAAGTGGAGCTTGGGGAGGCCGGAAACGTCGCCGGCGACGAGTTTGGCCGCGGCCGGAGCTTGGGTGAGGATGAACTAGTCGCTAGGGGGCACGGGGAGGCACGTGGATTGGTGTGTTGAGCTCCTGGAGGTGCGGTAGGACTAGTGGACAGGGTGGCGTGGCCATTGGGTGGCCGGAGCCTCATCGGCGACGAGCTCCGCGGCGGTGCGTGCGGGTGATCTACATGCAGTCGCTACGGGGCTCGAGAGAGAGAGCGGAGAGGGTGGGGAGGTGGCTGAGCTCACGGGGGTCTCGTCGAGGCAGTCGGAGAGGTCGGGGATGAGTTGATGCGGCGGGGCGACGAAAGGGATCTCCGGTGGTCGGAGTTGAGGGCGAGCTCGATGCAGCGTCTCCGGGGCGAGTGAGCGCTCGGGGCTCGACCCACTCGATGTAATCGACGAAGACGGAGCTCGTGGACACGATGACGCGGCGCGAGGACGACGGAGGGCACGGCTACGACGACGGTGCGGCGACAGGAGCGTCGGCCATGGTGGGGAACGGCGAAGGGAGAGAGACAGGGGGGAATGGCGTGTCCAGGGGCTACGCGGTGCGACGTGGAGGCGTCCAGGCGTCCAGGGCGCGGGCGGCAAGCAGGTGACGCTGTGGCGAGCTCGGGCACGCCAGCGTCACCTCCCTGCCTGCCTGGCAGGGAAGAAGCAGCTGGCTGGCGTGGGCCAGCACAGTGCTAGGCCGCCAGGTGGGCCGGCTGGTGGGTTAGGTGGGCTGCGTCAGGTAGGTTTCTCTCTCTCTCTCTCTTTCTATTTTTCTTATTTATTTATTATTTATGTAACTTCAGGGCTTTATTAAAAATACCAGGGCATTACCATAAATCATAAAATTAATCATGGCCACTGCTTAGAATATATCCAACAGCAAACATTTTGGTTTATGATTATTTGAGCATTTAAAATATTTTATAGCATTTAATGCCCAAATGCAAATACCATAAGGATTAATCCAATGACCTTAGATGTCCTAGAAAAATGTGCACCATTTTTGTCAAAGGTTTTAACCCAAAACAAAAAGGGTGGGCTTTTTAGAAGGGCATTTCAGGTTCATTGAAAAAGTTTTTTAGTAAACCCTAGTTGTTCCAGGGGGGTGCTAGGGGTTCTGTCATCCCCATTTCAAATTTAAAAAGAATTTAAACATGATGCACACTCTAATGCTTGAACTAGCTAGGGTGTGACAGGTTGTCTCCATGGCAGCGCTTTCTTTAAAGCCATTAAGCTAGGCATATACTTCTCAAGTAGTGAATCCACCCAGATCCCAAGGTATATCAAAGCCAATTTTAATTAACAATGATTTGTAATTTAGTAGTGAGCACAAAGTAACATATATCATGTAACAACGAAGTCTAATTCTCTTCCTATGCATCGACATGTCATAAAAGAACAATTCATGCACACATAGTAAAGGCCAATGCATAGTATAAATAGTTTCTTGCAATTTTATCGTATTGGAAACATAGAGAGGTGGAGATATAGTTCCTCTCTCATAATAATTGAAAGTAGGAGCAGCAAGCACATGCATATTATATCTATCAAAATCATCATGTGTAGTAGTAAAAGGCAACCCATCAATATAATCCTTAATAAGCACAAACTTCTCCGATATAGTGTAGTTTGGAGAATTCAAAAAGATAATAGGACTATCATGTGTGGGTGCAATAGAAACAATTTCATGTTTAACATAAGGAACTATAGCAAGTTCATCTCCATAAGCATAATTCATATTGGCATCTTGGCCACAAGCATAGCAAGCATCATCAAAAAGGGATATTTCCAAAGAATCAACGGGATGATAGCAATTATCATAGCATTCATCCTTCGGTAAGCACGAAGGGAAATTAAACAATGTAAGAGTTGAAGAGTTACTCTCATTAGAAGGTGGGCATGGGTGGTCAATCCGTTCTTCCTCCTTTTGTTCTTCGCTCTCCTCCTCATCTTTTTCATCCAATGAGCTCACAGTTTCATCAATTTCTTCTTCCATAGATTCCTGCAAAATATTAGTCTCTTCTGGGACAGAGGAGATTTTCTCAATAAATGCATCAATATCGGAACTGTATTCATAATTCTCATAACAATATTTAAGGATAGCTAAATTTTCAGGTCTGTAGACAGCATCATAAAGATTTTCATATTCTTTGAACATAGATTCATTTTCATAAGCACCCGTAAAAGCAAAAAATTCTTCTATTTGTTCCACATCATAGTAGCCATATATACATCTAGCATAAGAAGCCAAAGTTTCATTATCATTAAATTCACATGAAAAGTATAATCATATCTCAAGTATAATCATTAAATTCACATGAAAATTCATAAGAAGCCAAAGTTTCATTATCATTAAATTCTTCTAAGGTGTGGAGCCTTCATCCTAGAGCAACAAGTATAATGATATCTCAAGCATAGTTGCCTAGCATACCAATACAACAAATAAATTTGATCCCATAATAGTTTCCCTTTTTGATTCAAGCGATAATCCCTAAAGTATTCACGTTGATCCAACGTGTCTCCCACTACCAAATTGAATGGGGTTTTCTCTGGATTATCAAAGTAGTACATAATATCTGTCACATAACGAGCATCGAGGGTTTTAGGAGGTTCCTCATCTCCATGAGCAGCAAGTACACCTATTTTTTTGGTATTTCGTGTTCCATATCCATAACTAAAGATAAAGAACAACTAAGAACAGCAAATAAAAATTATTTGGTGATAAAGCAAACAAGCACACACGAGAATATTCACCCCACGCTATTGCTCCCCCGCAACGGCGCCAGAAAAAGGTCTTGATAACCCACAAGTATAGGGGATCAATTGTAGCCTCTTTCGATATGTAAGAGTGTCAAACCCAATGAGGAGCTAAAGGTAGAACAAATATTCCCTCAAGTTCTATCGACCACCGATACAACTCTACGCATGCTTGATGTTCGTTTTACCTAGAACAAGTATGAAACTAGAAGTACTTTGTAGGTGTTGTTGGATAGGTTTGCAAGAATATAAAGAGCAATTAAATAAAAAGTAGGGGCTGTTTAGATAAAGACACAACTAAGTTAGTATTAGTAAATAGCTTTTTGTCACAAGAAAGTTATTTGTCCCTAGGCAATCAATAACTAGACCGGTAATCATTATTGCAATTTTATATGAGGGAGAGGCATAAGCTAACATACTTTCTCTACTTGGATCAAATGCACTTATGATTGCAACTCTAGCAAGCATCCGCAACTACTAAAGATCATTAAGGTAAAACCCAACCATAGCATTAGAGCATCAAGTCCTCTTTATCCCATGCGCAACAACCCCCTTACTCGGGTTTGTGTTTCAGTCACTCACGCAACCCACTATAAGCGAATCATGAACGTATTGCAACACCCTACAGTGGGAATCCCTCATGCTTGCGCGACACGGAGAGCACCATAGGACAGCACCAATAATAAAACACGCAACTCAAACCAATCTTGATCATCAAATAGCCCATAGGACAAAACGGATCTACTCAAACATCATAGGATAGCCATAAATCATTGGGAAATAATATATAGTGTTGAGCACCATGTTTAAGTAGAGATTACAGTGGGTAAGAGAGAGGTTACACCGCTGCATAGAGGGGGGAAGAGTTGGTGATGATGGCGGTGAAGTTGATGGTGAAGATTGCGGTGATGATGATGGCCACAGCAGCATTCTGGCACCACCGGAAGAGAAGGGGAGAGGGGGCCCTTCTTATTCTTCTTCCTTGACCTCCTCCCTAGATGGGAGAAGGGTTTCCCCTCTGGTCCTTGGCCTCCGTGGCGTGGGAGGGGCGAGAGCCCTTCCGAGATTGGATCTGTCTCTCTGTCTCTCTATGTTTATGCGTTCCCAGATTCTTCCCTTTCACCATTTCTTATATTCCCGGAGTTCCATAACTCCGATTGGGCTCAAATTTTAACACGATCTCTGTCCGGATATTAGCTTTCTTGCGGAAAAAGAAGGGCACCAACCGCCTTACGGGGTGTCCACGAGGATCAGGGGCGCTCCCAGGGGGTGGGGCGCGCCCCCCTGCCTCATGCCTCCCTCGGGCACCATTTCGCGTGGATTTTTCTTCCCAAAAATCATAGATATTCCAAAAAAAATCTCCGTTAGTTTTTATCCCGTTTGGACTCCGTTTGATATGGATATTCTGCGAAACAAAAAACATGCAACAAACAGGAACTGGCACTGGGCACTGGATCAATATGTTAGTCCCAAAAATAGTATAAGAAGTTGCCAAAAGTATATGAAAGTTGTAGAATATTGGCATGGAACAATCAAAAATTATAGATACGATGGAGACGTATCCATTCACATGCTCCAATCCATAAAAATGGGATGCAAAATTAAATGTTTGTCCTTGGTTCAATCTTAGGTCACATGCAAGAAATGAGAATGAATGCCAAACACCTTGACACTATTGCTCGGCCGCTAACATTGAGATACATGGTTTTAAAATTCTAGTAAATCGAAAACTCGTCTAAAATTCATGAAACTTGACATGATATCATGGAACGGCATCGACATGCCGTGGTAAAAATAATGTCCCATTTGGGGCAGGTTTGGGTATAAGCTTCTCGCAAAGCAGAGCTTCTCTCACAACAAGCCTGATGGTTTCGGTAGGGAACGTGCCACCTTGGGGGACGGAACGATATCTGTTGCCTCTTCTTACTTTCAAATTTTTTCTTGTGTCAACATATAACAACACGAGTGTTGTGTCAATTTTTGGGATTTTTCGAGGTTCGCTTGGCAATTTTTATACATTAACTGATTTTTCTATGCATTCATATGCATAATTCGAATTTGAACTACATGCACATGCTCCAGCACATATAAATTGGTTCAAAATTGGAATGTGTGTCCTTGGTTACATGCTTAAGTCCCATGCAAGAAATGAGAATGAATGTCAAACACCATGCCACCGTCGCTTGGCCGCTAACATTGAGATACATGGGTTTTTTGTTGGGGAATGTAATATTTGAAATTTTTTATGTACGATCACGCAAGATCTATCTAGGAGATGCATAGAAATGAGAGGGGAGAGTGTGTCCACATACCCTTGTAGACCGAAAGCGCAAGCGTTTAGTAACGCAGTTGATGTAGTCGAACGTCTTCGCGATTCAACCGACCCTAGCACCAAACATACGTCACCTCCATGTTCAGCACACATTCAGCTCGATGACATCCCTCGAGCTCTTGATCCAGTTGAGGACGAGGGAGAGTTTTGTCAGCACGACGACGTGTTGACGGTGATGATGAAGTTATTGATGCAGGGCTTCGCCTAAGCACTACAACGATATGACTGAGGTGTGTAACTATGGAGGGGGGCACCGCACATGCCTAAGAGAAGACCTGGTCTGCCCCCTCCCACGTATATAAAGGAGGGGGGAAGAGGAAGCCGACCCTAGAGGGGGCGCGCCAAGGGGGGAGTCCTACTTGGACTCGCGGTCCAAGAAGGAGGGAAGGAGGAAGAGGGGAGAAGGAAAGAGAGGGGGGCGCCGCCCCCTCCTTGTCCAATTCGGACCAGCCCTTGGGGGGGCACGCGGCCACCCTTAAGGCCCTTATCTCCTTTCCACTAAAGCCCATTAAGGCCCATTACTTCCCCGGGGGCTGGGGGGTTCCGGTAACCTCCCGTTACTCCGGAAAATACCCGAAAGACTTCGGAACCATTCCGGTGTCTGAATATAACCTTACAATATATCGATCTTTACCTCTTGACCATTTCAAGACTTCTCTTCATGTCTGTGATCTCATCCGAGACTTTGAACAAACTTCGGTCATTAAATCACATAACTCATAATACAAATCGTCATCGAACATTAAGCGTGCGGACCCTACGGGTTCGAGAACTATGTAGACATGACCGAGATACATCTCCGGTCAATAACCAATAGCGGAACCTGGATGCTCATATTGGCTCCTACATATTCTACGAAGATCTTTATCAGTCAAACCGCATAACAACATACATTGTTCCCTTTGTCATCGGTATGTTACTTGCCCAAGATTCGATCATCGGTATCATCATACATAGTTCAATCTCGTTACCGACAAGTCTCTTCACTCGTTCTGTAATGCATCATCCTGTAACTAACTCATTAGTCACATGGCTTACAAGTCTTATAGTGATGTGCATTACCGGGAGGGCCCAGAGATACCTCTCCGATACTCAGAGTGAGAAATCCTAATATCGATCTATGCCAACTAAACAAACACCATCGGAGACACCTATAGAGCATATTTATAATCACCCAGTTATGTTGTGATGTTTGATAGCACACAAGGTGTTCCTCCAGTACTCAGGAGTTGCATAATCTCATAGTCAGAGGAACATGTATAAGTCATGAAGAAAGCAATAGCAATAAAACTAAACGATCATTATGCTAAGCTAACAGATGGTCTTGTACATCACATCATTCTCTAATGATGTTATCCCGTTCATCAAATGAAAACACTTTTCTATGGTTAGGAAACTTAACCATATTTGATTAACGAGCTAGTCAAGTAGAGGCATACTAGGGAACCTCAGTTTTGTCTATGTATTCACACATGTACTAAGTTTCTGGTTAATACAATTCTAGCATGAATAATAAACATTTATCATGATATAAGGAAATATAAATAACAACTTTATTATTGCCTCTATGGAATATTTCCTTCAGTCTCCCACTTGCACTAGAGTCAATAATCAAGATTACATAGTAATGATTCTAACACCCATGGAGTCTTGGTGCTGATCATGTTTTGCTTGTGAGAGAGGCTTAGTAAACGGGTCTACAACATTTAGATCCGTATGTATCTTGCAAATCTCTATGTCACCCTCCTTGAAATGATCGCGGATGGAATTGAAGCGTCTCTTGATGTGCTTGGTTATCTTGTGAAATCTGGATTCCTTTGCCAAGGCAATTGCACCAGTATTATCACAAAAGATTTCATTGGACCCGATGCACTAGGTATTACACCTAGATCGGATATGAACTCCTTCGTCCAGACTCCTTCATTTGTTGCTTCCGAAGCAGCTATGTACTCCGCTTCACACGTAGATCCCTCCACGACGCTCTGCTTGGAACTGCACCAACTAACAGCTCCTCCATTCAATATAAATACGTATCCAGTTTGTGACTTAGAGTAATCCGGATCAGTGTCAAAGCTTGCATTGACGTAACCATTTACGACGAGCTCTTTGTCACCTCCATAAACGAGAAACATATCCTTAGTCCTTTTCAGGTATTTCAGGATGTTCTTGACCGCTGTCCAGTGATCCACTCCTGGATTACTTCGGCACCTCCCTGCTAAACTAATAGCAAGGCACACATTAGGTCTGGTACACAACATTGCATACAAGATAGAACCTATGGCTGAGGCATAGGGAATGACTTTCATTTTCTCTCTATCTTTTGCAGTGGTCGGGCATTGAGTCTGACTCAACTTCACACCTTGTAACATAGCAAGAACCCTTTCTTTGACTGATCCATTTTGAACTTCTTCAAAAATTTATCAAGGTATGTGCTTTGTGAAAGTCCAATTAAGCGTCTTGATCTATCTCTATAGATCTTGATGCCCAATATGTAAGCAGCTTCACCGAGGTCTTTCATTGAAAAATTCTTATTCAAGTATCCTTTTATGCTATCCAGAAATATTGTATTATTTCCAATCAACAATATTCCATCTACATATAATATTAGAAATGCTAGAGAGCTCCCACTCACTTTCTTGTAAATACAGGCTTCTCCAAAAGTCTGTATTAAACCATATGCTTTGAGCACACTATCAAAGCGTATATTCCAACTCCGAGAGGCTTGCACCAGTCCATTAATGGATCGCTGGAGCTTGCACACTTTGTTAGCACCTTTTGGATCGACAAAACCTTCTGGTTGCATCATATACAACTCCTCTTTAAGATATCCATTAAGGAATGCAGTTTTGACATCCATTTGCCAAATTTCATAATCATAAAATGCGGCAATTGCTAACATGATTCGGACTGACTTAAGCATCGCTACGGGTGAGAAGGTCTCATCGTAGTCAACTTCTTGAACTTGTCGAAAACCTTTCACAACAAGTCGAGCTTTATAGATAGTAACATTACCATCAGCGTCAGTCTTCTTCTTGAAGATCCATTTATTCTCTATGGCTTGCCGATCATCGGGTAAGTCAACAAAAGTCCACACTTTGTTCTCATACATGGATCCCATCTCAGATTTCATGGCCTCAAGCCATTTCGCAGAATCTGGGCTCATCATCGCTTCCTCATAGTTCATAGGTTTGTCATGGTCAAGTAACATGACCTCTGGAACAGGATTACTGTACCACTCTGGTGCGGACCTTACTCTGCTTGACCTACGAGGTTCGGTGGTAACTTGATCAGAAGTTTCATGATCATTATCATTAGCTTCCTCACTAATTGGTGTGGGAATCACCGGAACTGATTTCTATGATGAACTACTTTACAATAAGGGAGCAGGTACAATTACCTCATCAAGTTCTACTTTCCTCCCACTCACTTCTTTCGAGAGAAACTCCTTCGCTAGAAAGGATCTATTCTTAGCAAGGAATATCTTGCCTTCATATCTGTGATAGAAGGTGTACCCAATGGTTTCCTTTGTTTATCCTATGAAGACACATTTCTTTGATTTGGGTTCGAGCTTATCAGGTTGAAGCTTTTTCACATGAGCATCGCAGCCCCAAACTTTAACAAACAATAAATTAGGTTTCTTGCCAAACCATAGTTCATATGGTGTCGTCTCAATGGATTTAGATGGTGCCCTATTTAACGTGAATGAAGCCCTAATGCATAACCCCAAAACGATAGCGGTAAATAAGAGACATCATAGATCGCACCATATCTAATAAAGTGTGGTTACGACGTTCGGACACACCATTACGTTGTGGTGTTCCAGGTGGCGTGAGTTGCGAAACTATTCCACATTGTTTCAAATGAAGACCAAACTCATGACTCAAATATTCACCTCGACGATCAGATCGTAGAAGCTTTAATTTATTGTTACGATGATTTTCCACTTCACTCTGAAATTCTTTGAACTTTTCAAACATTTCAGACTTATGTTTCATCAAGTAGATATACCCATATCTGCTAAAATCATCTATGAAGGTCAGAAAATAGCGATATCCGCTGCGAGCCTCAACACTCATCGGACCGCATACATCAGTATGTATTATTTCCAATAAGTCAGTTGCTTGCTCCATTGTTCCAGAGAACGGAGTCTTAGTCATCTTGCCCATGAGGCATGGTTTGCAAGCATCAAGTGATTCATAATAAAGTGATTCCAAAAGCCCATCAGCATGGAGTTTCTTCATGCGCTTTACACCAATATGACCTAAACGGCAGTGCCACAAATAAGTTGCACTATCATTATTAAAATTGTATATTTTGGCTTCAATATTATGAATATGTGTATCACTACTATTGAGATTCAACAAAAATAGACCACTCATTAAGGGTGCATGACCATAAAAGATATTACTCATATAAATAGAACAACCATTATTATCTGATTTAAATGAATAACCGTCTCGCATGAAACATGATCCAGATATAATGTTCATGCTTAACGCTGGCACCAAATAACAATTATTCAGGTCTAAAATAACCCCAAAGGTAGATGTAGAGGTAGTGTGACGACGGCGATCACATCGACTTTGGAACCATTTCCCGCGCGCATCGTCGCCTCGTGCTTAGCCAATCTTCATTTAATCTGTAGCCCCTGTTTCAAGTTGCAAATATGAGCAACAGAACCAGTATCAAATACCCAGGCGCTAGTACGAGCATTAGTAAGGTACACATCAATAACATGTATATCAAATATACCTTTCACTTTGCCATCCTTCTTATCCACCAAATACTTGGGGCAGTTCCGCTTGCAGTGACCAGTCCCTTTGAAGTAGAAGCACTCAATCTTAGGCTTAGGTCCAGTCTTGGGTTTCTTCACTTGAGCAACAACTTGCTTGATGTTCTTCTTGAAGTCCCCCTTCTTCCTTTTGCCCTTTTTCTTGAAACTAGTGGTCTTGTTAACCATCAACACTTGATGCTCCTTCTTGATTTCTACCTTCGCAACATTTAGCATTGCGAAGAGCTCGGGAATTGTCTTATCCATCCCTTGCATATTATAGTTCATCACGAACCTTTTGTAGCTTGGTGGTAGTGATTGAAGAACTCCGTCAATGACACTATCATCACACTACAAAAAGACACATCCCTGACATTTTGGGTCGAACGAATTTTTTTCCTGTCATACTTATGACACTTCTATGACAATAATTTTGACAAAACCCAGTATCATCATAGATGTGGTGGGGTCCTACTTCTATGACAAAAAATCATGATGGTAAATGGGCTTTTCGTCCTGGGCGGGCCGCAGACGCAACTGCATGACATTCTTTGGGCCATCCATGACCAAAAAAACCATGGTAGAAGCAAGGGCGCGGAAAATATATGGGAGTTCCCGGTTACGGTGGGTGGTCGGGGCCGAGCGATGCGCGTTTCTCTCGTATGTACGCGCGTGTGTGCGAGGCATTGGGATCTAATTGAACCCGAGCGAGGCGTTGGGCTCTAACTGAACCCGAGCGATTGCAGTGCAGGCTACGCGTAGCGATCGATCGACCCCTTGCTGTTAACTGAACCCGAGTGATTCCTTCGCTACTGCTGCTAACTGAAGTCGATCGAACACTGCTGCCTCCTTCCCTTGATGAACAGTGAACGTTGTTGAGGAGGTTTGGATGAACAGTTCTCGGTGGGGGGTTAGATGAACAGGACCCCGTGGTAGTAGAGGCCGTTGCCGCTGGATGAACAGTACACCGATCGATCGAGCCGGCGGATGAACAGGACCCCGTGGAGGGCTGGATGAACAGTAGCCCATGGAGGGGTTGTTGCACAGGACCCCGTTGTCGGTCTCAAAACCGGTGGATCTCAGGTAGGGGGTCCCGAACTGTGCGTCTAAGGTCGATGGTAACAGGAGACAGGGACACGATGTTTACCCAGGTTCGGGCCCTCTCTATGGAGGTAAGACCCTGCGTCCTGCTTGATTGATATTGATGAATATGAGTATTACAAGTGTTGATCTACCTCGAGATTGTAATGGCTAAACCCTAGAGGCCTAGCTTGTATGGCTATGGTAATGAATATCTCTCCCCTCCGGACTAAGTCCTCTGGTTTATATAGACACTTGGAGGATCTAGGGTCACACAAGGTAAGGAATCTACATATTTGGTCGCCAAGCTTGCCTTCCACGCCAAGGAGAGTCCCATCCGGACACGGGTGCAGTCTTTGGTCTTCCTGTTCTTTACAGCCCATCAGTTCGGCCCATGGCTAACAGGCCGGACGCCCGAGGACCCCTAAGTCTAGGACTCCCTCAGTATCCCCTGAACGCGGCTTCAATGACAAGGTATCCGGCGTGTAGATATGTCTTCGGCATAAGGCGGGTTCCTTCTTCCGAACTTCAAGATAGTATTCGGATGAAACAAACGTGTCCGGATCTGCAACACACAGCCGTAGAGAGTATAATATTTCACGAATCCAATTAGCTGACCACTTTAGTAATGTGACGTCATGCTTGCCCATCATTATTTCGAACCATTTACTATCCCACCGTTCCATGTTTCGGGGCGTGGTTTTTGTTGGCACGTCCTGTAGAAGCAGAGATCGTGTCCCCTTATTGCGGGATTCTCATCGATACGAGCGTGGGTAACCCAACCGTCCTGCGGGAAACATTCCTTAGGAATAGGCAGGTTCTCGGGCTTAGGAGGAGGCGTTCAATACCCGCTGCCTTTATAAAGGAACCAAGGGCTGTCTTTTTCATGCCAAACCTCTCCTCAGCCTTCCCAACCTCGAGTTCTAGCACCCAAGGTTCGACTTCATCACTTCAAGCCTCCCCATCATGTCCGGACCCAGCCCTCAAGGACGATGGGTGGCTTCCTCCGTTATAGAGGATGATATTGCAAAGCTTCGGGCGGCCAGAAACTTGACCGCGGAGGTCGACCATAGGCTTCCTGCTCAAGGACAGGTTATTCCGACCCCCAGATCTGGCGAGAGGGTCATATTCATCTCCCACTTCCTCCAAGGGCTAGGGTTCACTCTTCACCCCTTCATTCGGGGGCTAATGTTTTATTACGGACTAGATTTTCATGATCTAGCTCTGGACTTTTTCCTCCACGTCTCGGCATTTATCATTACAATGCGAGGGCTTCCTCTGAATCCCCCCACACTTTGGCTTATGGCTCAAGACTTTTAGTGTGAAGCCGAAGGTAGTCGACAGGGAACATGCGGAGTGCAGTGGTGCTGTAGTGAGCAAGCTTACCAACACTCTCTGGCCAAAAGGATCTTTCACTGAAACCTCCAACCAATGGTAGCGAGAGTGGTTTTATGTCACGGAACCCCATAGCACCAAGTGGGCAGCTATACCTGCCCTCCGTTCCGGCCCTCCGCCACAGCTTGCATCATGGATTAATAAGGGGCTGGACTGGGGATCAGTTGACGAAGTGCAAACTTTACAAAGCAAGTGATGTGATTCAAGTGATGCTAGTTCACCGAATCCTGTCATGCTAGCGCAGATCTCACCGCATGTGGGAGCTTAATCCAGAAGCACCACGAACCCTCCTAAACTTCTTCGGCACTCTGCATGAAGGGATGTGGAAGTTGTTTTCTGGGAAGCAAAAACATTGGCCGGACACTACTGAGGACGCTGGCCTTGACTGCAACCGTCTAGATACCCCGATAAGCACTTGTCTTCCGAACACTTTGTAGTTACACATACCATAATATGGTATTGAGAAAACTATCTTCTTCCAGGGCTGGATAAAGAAAGCGGAACTAATTATGTGTTCGGCCCCCCTGCCCGAAGGCCCAGCGAACCCTGTTTTAATAAGGATGCTGGCCCTGGCAACATACCAGATGCCTGTGAAGGGGGGCAAGGCAAAGAGGCCCAAAGATGGCCTCCATCCCGAAGGTGTATCAGACATTGTGTCCGGAGGAATCAAGATCCCATCGTCCGAAGACAAAAATGAGGGGGAGGTCAACGCCTCTTCCCCCCATGGAAATCAAAGGGCCGCCTCCGAAGAATGGGAGGAAAAGGCTCCTAAGCAAGGCAAGATGCCTCTGTCGGGCGGCTCAGGCTTGGAGGACGTCGACATGCAGTCTCATGATGAGGACAAGCCTCATGCCAAATCGTAAGTAAAAAAAGGATGTTTTAGACATGTCCCTTTTTTCTTGTAACACCTAGAATATATATTTTTTGCAGTTTGGCACACAGTCTTCTTCAACAATCCTCTTCCTCGGGGGACCTTCTCCCAGAGATGATGGAAAGCGAGATGCCTCCACCGGCCTCTCTGCCCCATAGGGCGGACGACTTCAAGGTGTCGTGGCAGAGGGTCTCCCCCGACCAACAGGCGGTGCGAGGGATGATGAAGATATTACCCGAAGATGATACTTCAGTGGCATAGGGTCCGGGGACCAGTAATGAAGGCCCTAAACAATCCGGTCTACAGCCGGATACGAATAAATGGATCCCTTCAAAGGGTGGCCGTACTCCTATAGCAGCCTCCACAGATCCAGAGGCGCCAGATATACTGACGAACATCCTACAGCAGGCGTCCGTCTCAGAGGAACATCGTCCTTGATGGGCACGGTGGTTGAAAAGGTCATGTCTGTGAAGCGCGGATTGAATGAGGCCTTTGTGGGCCTAGTAAGAGGTTTTGAAGTTTGTACTGTAATATGTTCAATTGTGTTTAGTCACGAAATGCACCTGTTTATACATAGTAGCCCCTGAGACTCTGATTGGCTTCCCGAGGGAGGCAATCACAGGATCAAAAGAAATGCCCAGGGGCTGACCTAATTAATTGGAACACAAGCTGTTTCTCCCCTAACGACTACCCGGACTACGTATATTGTCGAGCTACAGTGAAAGCTTGATGTGGTAGGGGATGACATTGCATTAATCAATAGGCATCTTGACGAGTCGCAAGGTATGTATTCGGAGCAGTCCTTACACATATGTGTTTGTAAAATAAGCATGACACTGAAAATTGCATACTTGGATATATATGGCTGCAGATGGTGCCGCCACCATTGAGATTATTCGGGTGGAGCTGGCCCAGGCCAAGGAGCAGGCCCGGTTTAGTAATGCGGCTGCCGAGAAGGCATTGGCCGAGTTAAAGGCCGAACGAGCTGCTCGACACCAAGACGTGGGGAAAATATCCGCGATGGCGCTCGAACTAAAGAATGCTACTAGCCGCTAGAATTCCTTGAGAAGGCAAATAAAGCCAAAACAGCTGATCTTGACAAGGCCTTGCGAGAGGTGAAAGTAGCGCCGTCCGAATCTAGAGAGGCCCGTGAGGAGATTCGGCAAGCTGGGGAGATTGTGGCTGGTAAGCCCTTTTTATTACAGACTAAGTTCGGCGATCCAAATTATGCTCAGCTTAACCAAGTGTGGAGCTCTCCAGACGCGTTTTTGGACCTACCGAAGAGTTCTTCCGATGCGGCACAGTTTTACCAGGCGCAAGAGGGATATGCAACGAAGAAGCTTTTCTAGTCATAGTTTAGTGCATCAAAACACCCTCTGTTGTTGAATGAACAAATGTCCCAATGGGCCGAGCTTCACAAGATGTCTGGCGCTGCCATGAAGAACGTCCTACTCCGGTTGTGTCCGACTGATCCTATTCCTAATAGCTACTTCGGCTTGGTGCAGCAGCTTACTGATGCGGTGCCACGTAGCGACGCCGCAAAGCGGTCAACGTGCATTGAAGGTGCATGGATGGCCTTCGCCCGAGTCAGGACATACTGGGGAAGATGAAGGCCATTGATATTGCGGCAAAGGGTCCACCCAAGGGCAAGGACCATCACGCACTAGAGCATTATTTTGAGGATGTCTTGGAGGTTGACTGCTTGATAGAGGGTCAATGTTCGAAAGGCATAATATTCGAATGAACTCTGTACGAATTGTAAAAGACAATTTTTATAATCAGTCTATATTTTAGTTTTGCCTAAAGGCTGTTATTCCTCCTGTGCGGCCGTTTGTATATAATCTGAAAGTTTTCCAGTCGTCAGCTTCAGCCCCCTCGTAGGAAATACGAGGGTGTTTAGAAAAGCATCTGATTACTCTTGACCCAACGTCTTGGTCCGTGAAGGAGGTGTCAATGCGGCGAACCAGGCAATCGGACTATAGGGCGTTAACACTTTCACTTAGCCATATAAGTTTTATGGTGGGTCTACGATATAGCCCCTTGTATGTATGCGGCTTATTCATATGATGCGTTTACATATTTGATAGGAAAGAGGTCCTTCGTGTGACACGGAGGGAATCACGAAAGATTCCAATACGTCATCGAGTGGTTGACCAGCTCTCGCTGCATCATGATAGTCAATTTTCAGCTTTCTCTACTGAGGTGCTTAACCATATGAAGCAGAAGCACAATCGCAATAGTTCTCCCTTTACTACCCTAGCCGATAGAGTGGAACGTAGGGTAGCAAGCACAGGAGCTGGGCAACCCAACTATTGACCCAAGACATGATTCGGAGCTGATGCATATAAGGCCAAACTCGCGACACCGAAGTACGCTATAGAGCTGTTCGGACTTGTTGACAACTCGTTTGTTCCCATACCGAGCCCCTGGCAAGTTATGCCGAGGTATATGTTTAAAACAACCATAGGGGGAAAACTTGGTTCTTTAGAAAAGAGTGGATTATTTTTACTGGGATCTGAGTGATGTGCCAATCATTTATATAGATAACAAAGCCGTAACCCCGGCTATTTGACATGCCAGTGGTTGAAGGCGGAGGAAAAAGGCACATTATAGGCTCGAAATAGAGAGTGCGGTCTGCAAAAAGTTATTTTGGACCTCCTGTCACACGTCTGCGGGGCCTGTCCTCGGTGAAGGGACTCCTTGACGGAACTAGCCCTTGGGTGAGTGTACGCACCCGAACTCCGATAAAGTCCGTGGCCAGCCATTGAGCTACCTATGGAGAGGAAAGAGAAAAAGGAAGAAGAAAAAGTAATTAGAAAAAAGGGGAGCTTATGGGAGTACTTGCAGGTCCGTCTGTATTGTGCTTCCGCCGGCGCCCAGGATATTTTAAGTGTATAATTATGTATGCGCGGCACAGACTTCGCAGGTATATTAGGTGAGTGGTGGAAGCCGAACTGCTAGTCCCCCGCTGTGTAGTTCGGCTGAGGTAGCCGTAGTATGGTCCTCTGTACGGCGGGAGCACTCAGTGCGTTCCCTTGTAGGGGAGTGCGTCACGTATACCATGTTCACTGTCTTTACTTCGGGGGGAAACTGCTTGTGACGCCGGGTGTTTGGTTGGCGAGTTTCTTCGTCGTCGCTGTCGCCAGGCGGCCTCTTCCCCTTGTGTTCGGCATTTGACTTGCCGGCCTGTTTGAGGACCCAATAGCTTCTGTTGGTGTGATTAGCTGGTTCATTGGGGTGGCCATGAATCTGGAAGGGCCTATCCAATATCTTATCTAAATTGGATGGTCCGTCTCTATTTGCCGTAAGTGCCTTTTTCCGTTGACCGGGTTTGGGGCCGCCGAATCCAGCGTTGACCGTTATGTCGTGCGTTCCCTCATTACTATTGCCACGTTTGTGTTTATTGCGTCATGGTTTCCCGTTGCCGTCTCGTACTTTGGAAGTGCCCGGGTCACTGGCGCTGCTGCTTCTACAAGCGAGCCAGCTATCTTCTCCCGTGCAAAAGCTGGTCATCAGAGTGCTAAGGGCTAACATGGATTTTGGTTTCTCCTGACCGAGGTGGCGGGCGAGCCACTCGTCCCGGAAACTGTGTTTAAAGGCCGCTAGGGCTTTCGCGTCCGGACAGTCTATGATTTGGTTCTTTTTAACTAAGAACCTAGTCCAGAGCTTCCTGGCTGACTCTCCTAGCTGCTGGACGATGTGACTTAAGTCATCGGCATCTGGTGGCCGGACATATGTACCTTGGAAGTTGTCGCGGAAGGCATCTTCCAAATCCTCCCAGCTGCCGATAGAGTTTTCAGGCAGACTGTTTAACCAGTACCTTGCTGGTCCTTTGAGTTTTAGTGGGATGTATTTGATGGCGTGAAGGTCATCTCTGCAAGCCATATGAATATGGAGAAGAAAATCCTCGATCAATACGGTGGGATCAGTTGTTCCATCATATGATTCGATATTCACGGGTTTAAACCCTTCTGGGAATTCATGCTCCATTACTTCGTCAGTGAAGCAGAGTGGGTGTGCGGTGCCTCTATATTGGGCCACGTCGCGACGTAGCTTAGATGGAGTCCGTCTGCGGTTTTTGGCCCGGTCGTGACTAGACTTGTCATGTCCGAATAGGTAGCCGCCGTTGCACATCGAGGCACGTCCTCGCGATCCATAGATCGATCTGGTATGTTCTGCTCTACTGTCCAGGTCCTACTGAGGGTCGTATGTATGATCCCGAGCTATTTTATCTCTGTTTTTTCTTTGGGTTGAGGCGGGCTGCTGTTCGGCTTGAGCTGCCACTTTATCCCGACCACAGGGTGGTCGGTTAGCCGCATTGTCCCACCGCGTGGTACAGGTTCCGGCGCCTCCACATTGAACTGAGGTAGCAATCTGCGCTTCGGGTAACCTTTGGTTATGCACTTGAGGCCGTATATTCGGCTATTAGGATGTCTGTCCTTCTATCGTTGAGCAGGTCTTGGTCAGCTTGAAGCTACGGCTGCTTCTTTTTCAGGCTCCTTGCAGTGGCTAATAGCCAGCCTTTAAAGCGCTCCTGCTCGAGAGGTTCCTCAGGCACGATGAAATCCTCATCGCTGAGGCTCTCCTCATCCTTGGAGAGCACAAGATAGTTACTGTCCTCCGAGTCTTCGTGTATGGCTTGTTGGTCAGGGCTATCGTGCCCGTCTTCCCGTTCATCCTGTTCGGACGTTGCCTCAACAGGGTCTTCATTGTCTTCGGCATCGTCTGGGGTGTTGTTTTCTCTCGTGCCGGCATTGCTGTCTTTTGCATGATGTGACTTAGAGCGTCGCCACTGACGCCGGCGTCTGGGCTGTGTCTCAGGAGGTTCATTCTCAAATGGATCTTCTTTGTCATCATCGTTAGTTTCTTTAGGTGCATCCACCATGTATACATCGTATGAAGAAGTGACCGTCCAACGTCCGGTAAACGGTGGGTTTTGGCCCTGCTCCTCATCGGCATCATCGTCTATACCGTCAAGGTCTTCAGAGTCGTAATCGAGCATGTCGGTTAAGTCCTCGACAGTGGCTATGTAGTGGGTGGTGGGTGGGATGCGAATTTTTCCATCATCAACCCCTAGTTCGAACCGGATATTCGGCTGTGAGTCCTCCGCCAAGGACATGTTCTTTACTATGTTTAGCATGTCGCCGAAAGGCGAGTGCTAGAAGATGTCTGCGGCGATGAACTCGAAGATCGATAAACGATCAAGTTCGGCATCCGCGGGCTCACATGGTTCAGAACTTATGCCCGGAGACGAGTCCGGAGTTTCGGTGACACAGATATCGTGTGAGCTTAAGTCGATGTGTGGCTCCAACGCCGGGGAATCTGTGGCCTCCATGGTGGGGTTGAGCCTCCGATCCTTGGATGGCGCAGTACGCTCCGGATCTAAGGTTAGAGCGGTTGCAGGGGCTATCTCCTGAATGCGGTCCGATGACAGATTTAGGTCATGTTCATCGAGGTGACCAAGAGCGGTCGCCTCGGTCTCAAATCCAGCGAATATGAAATCTCCAAGGATGTCCGCGATGTAGTTGAAGCTCCCAATTCGTACCTGATAGCCAAGGGCGTAGCTTTCGATCTGCTCCAGATGGCCAAGTGAGTTGGCCCGCAGTGCGAAGCCGCCGAACACGAAGATCTGTTCGGGGAGGAAGACTCCCCCCTCAACAGCATCGTTGTAGATGATTGGAGGAGCCATCGAACCTCTTGACGATGGCACAGTGGAACTCTCAATGAAAGCACCAATGTCCGTGTCAAAACCAGTGGATCTCGGGTAGGGGGTCCCGAACTGTGCGTCTAAAGTAGATGGTAACAGGAGACACGATGTTTACCCAGGTTCGGGCCCTCTATATGGAGGTAATACCCTACGTCCTGCTTGATTGATATTGATGAATATGAGTATTACAAGAGTTGATCTACCTCGATATCGTAATGGCTAAACGCTAGAGGCCTAGCTTGTATGGCTATGGTAATGAATATCTCTCCCCTCTGGACTAAGTCCTCCAGTTTATAGAGACACACTACAGAAAAAGACCCATCCGTGACATTTTGGGCCGAACGAATTTTTTTTGTCATACATATGACACTTCTATGACGATAATTGTGACAAAACCCAGTATCATCATAGATGTGGTGGGATCCTACTTCTATGACAAAAAATCAAGACAAGAAATGGGCTTTTCGTCGTGGGCACACCAGAGACGCAGTTGCATGACATTCTTTGGGCCGTCCATGACAGAAAAAACCGTGGTAGAAGCGAGGGGGAGGAAAATTTCGGGGAGTTCCCGGTAATGGTGGGAGGTCGGGGGCTGAGCGATGCGCCTTTCTCTCGTACACGTACGCGCGTGTGTGCGAGGCGTTGGCTCTAACTGAACCCGAGCGAGGCGTTGGGCTCTAACTGAACCCGAGCGATTGCACTGCAGTCTACGCGTTACTGAACCCGAGCGACCGATCGATGTCTATTAACTGAACCCGATCGAGCGATTCCTTCGCTACTACTGCTAACTGAAGCCGACCGATTGGATGAACAGTGAGCGTTGCGGGGGGGGGGGGGGGGTTGGATGAACAGTGAGCGGTGGCATTGCCTCTGGATGAATAGGACCCCGTGGTGTGGTGGAGGCCTGGATGAACAGTAGACGGTGGAGGGGTGCCCGTGGAGGGGTGGTTGAACAGGACCCCGTGGTGTGGATGGCTGGATGAACAGTAGACGGTGGAGGGGAGCCCGTGGAGGGGTGGTTGAACAGTAGCCGGTGGAGTAGCACACAGTGGAGGCTGGATGAACAGGAACCCGTGGAGGCTGGAGGAGGTCGACGATGGAGATGAACAGTATCCCGTGGAGTCCCGTTTTGCATTACGCCACACCCCTCCTGATGAACAGGACCCCCGTTTTGACCATAGCGCTCTAACACAAGTCCATTTCATCCGTTTTGCGGTACGCCACACCCCTCCCGATCAACAGGACCCCCGTTTCGACCGTAGGAGGTCCGTTTCCTCCGTTTTACGGTATGCCAGACCCCTCCCGATCAATATGACCCCGTTCCGAATGTAGGAGGTCCGTTTCCTCCGTTGTGCAGTACGCCAGGCCTCGTTTCCATCGCCTGTTCCGTCCAAGCCCTCCCGATGAACACGACCACGCATTCCGTTCCGACCCAGCCGGTTGGCTCCCACGTGTTCCGTTGCCTCCGGATGAACACGACGCATTCAGTTGCCTCCCCATGAACACGACGCATTCCGTTGCCTCCCCATGAACATGACGACGACGCTGTTTCTCCGTTCCGACCCAGCCATATCCACGAGCCCTGGTCGTACGTATGCGTGAGTAGGCGTTCGAGACCCCACCCGTATGTACACATACGTGGCCGTATTTTCTTTCTTGCACCCTGGCCGCTGTACGTACGTGTACATGCTACGTGCGCGCCTCTACTACGACACGTACGCGCCTCTACTATGACACGTGCACGCCTCTACATCCACCAGTATATATGTACGTACACGTTCGCGACTAGAATGACAACGCTACGTATGCTTCGACCAGGTTGGTCCCGACTGTCAGGCACTTCCTTGCCTGCAAAGATGTAGCTGGTGGGTCCCAGCAGTCGGGGGGCGAATCGTTTTTTTTATCCCGGACGCACTTCCTTGCGTGCGAAGATGTAGCTGGTGGGTCCCAGCAGTCAGGGGCAAACGTTTTTTTCGCGAAATACAGTGGCCCGTCCGGTGGGTCCCAGCTGTCAGGTGGAGGAATCATTATTTTCCGCGTAATAAGGAGGCACTTCCATGCTGCGGCCGTGGACCCAGCTGTCAGCCTCTCCACGTACAGTCCATGTTCGATGGAAGTCGTTCCTTGACCACGTTGACCACGCCGCACCGAGAGCACCAGGGCGGTGGACGACGGCGAGGCCTAGGAAGGGGACGATGGGGAGCCGGAGAAGATGCGGTAGTGGAAGCCCGGGCGGAGAGGAGTACGAGGATTCACTGGTTCGGCTGTGGTGTGAGGCTGCTGTCGCCACAGGGCCTGGCCAGTGGTGGGAATAGTAGGGGGCGGTGAGGCCTCCGCGGCAACACAGCCGGCCACGAGAGGCAGGAGCATGCGACACGACCGGCGCTACTTTGGGCGGCTGGAGCAAGAAGACCAGAGGTTGAAGAAGCACTACGTCCGTTGGATGGACATCGTACGGTCACTGGAGCTAGAATCGTTCATATTGACTAAAGTTGACAAAGTCCCCCGTCCCAGTCAACTTAGTAGGCCCACAAGTCAGCCTCCCACCATGGTGGGTCCCAGCTAGCAGGGGGAGTATTCATTTTTTTGTGTGTAATAAGGAGGCACTTCTGGTGGGTCCGAGCTGATAGCGGGGGGAACGTTTTTTCGCGAAATAAATTGGCCCGTCCGATGGGTCCCAGCAGTCAGAGGGGAAATGTTTTTTTCGCGAAATAAGGTGGCCCGTCCGATGGGTCCCTGCTGTCAGGTGGAGGAATAATTATTTTGCGCATAATAAGGAGGCACTTCCTTGCGGCCGCCTGGACCCAGCTGTCAGCTTCTCCACGTACAATACTCTTCCGATGGAAATTGGTCGTTGACCACGTTGACCACGCCGCGCCGAGAGCACCAGGGCGGTGGTCTGGATGACGGCGAGGCCTAGGAAGGGGACGACGCGGAGCCGGGGAAGACGCAGCAGTGGAAGCTCGCGCGGAGAGGAGTACGAGGGTTCACTGGTTCGACTGCGGTGTGTGGCTGCTGTCGCCGCAGAATAACAGGGGGTGTGGGTGAGTAGAGGGATGGCCTGGCCAGCGGTGGGAGTAGTACGGGGCGATGAGGCCTCCGAGGCATCACAGCCGGCCACGGGAGGCAGGAGCACGCGACACGACCGGCGCTGCTTTGGGGGCTGGAGCAAGAAGACCAGAGGTTGAAGAAGCACTACGGCCGTTGGATGGACATTGTACGATCACTGTAGCTAGAATCGTTTATATTGACTAAGTTGACAAAACCCTTGGTACGCGTCAACTTAGTAGGCCCACAGCTCCAATTTGGCAGAGAACATATAGCCCATTTGTGATTTGTAAGAATGTATAGCCCATTTTTTAATTCGAATGGAATTTACTATAGCCCATTTACAGTTTGTTAAAAGTACAGCCCAACTTCTAGCTAGGACAACGATTAATAATTTCAAACAACCGCTCAAAACAGAATTCAAAAAAAATTCCCACATTTTGATGGGATCCGAAATATTTTTATCCGAAATTTCTAGTCAGGTTAAATATAATTTGAAAATAAAGTAGTATTACGTTAAAATCAAACGAAATATTGAGCGCGCAACAAGTAATGAAATTAGAATTTTCAAATTCCAAAAATATTATATTTTTCAAACTAATTACGTGTTTGGTGCATAGTAACTATCCAGTTATTATAATTACATCCCATTTATTATTTCTTAAAGTCCATTTTCTTGTTAAGCCTAATGCATACCTCCTAGGAAAGTTTGCAGCCCAACGGGGCGGAGAATAACAAGTTGACCCAGATATTGTGTACAACTGTCGGCCCAGTTGCATTGCTGATGTTGAAAAAAGGCCTATGTAGTACAGTACAACCTAACATGGTTACTCAGCCCACATTCAGCGATGCAGGAAAGGCCCAAAGAAGGCTTCTATACAACTTTTTGAAGTCACTGAGCTCAATTAATAACTTAAGAAAAAAGTTAGATTACAGTGGAACCTAATTAAAAGCTGTCACGAGCAAATAAATAATTCAACGGGTCCCACTTGTGCGTGTGCGTGTGTGTGTGTGTGTGTGAGAGAGAGAGACCCATCGATCGATGCTCGTAAATACATCTTTCAGCCATATGCATTGCTGATTCTCAATAAAAACTTATATAGTTGACAAAATTATATAGAACATCATAGCACACTGAGCTTGCATACAAATATTTCACGCAGGCGGCACAATCAGGATGGAAGCAGTGGATCGCTACGGGAAGGGCTATGTTGAAACCAATGAAGTCGTACATAATGGTTCATCGTCTTTATCAATGATGGGGAAATATCTTGAATGTTGTGCAAAGAAAACAGACAGACAACACAATAAGTTCTGCTAGCACATTAAGTTGACGTACAACCCTTTCTAAAAAAAGTTCAGGTACAAACTTAGAAGAGGTCACAATCAAATGTACTGGCATATCAGTGCTTCACACCCATAGCTCGGATTTAACTAGTATCTGACAAGATTCATTATTTACCTCAAATTAGAGCACATCCAGGCAGCCAGCCATGCCTCTTCTCCCAAAGAAGCAGTGGCCTCCGCCGCGCGATGGAGTAGGCCTCGTGCCATCCATCGTTCTGAGCAACACAGGGATAAGTCTGACATTGACTCCTGTAATGGACGTCGTCGATGGACCCTGGCACCAGCGGCGGTGGCAGGACTTCGATTGATGGATTGACCACATCTTCGACATGCATGAACACTCGATACAGGTACATCCCTAACGTGGTCCGCAGCGGCCTTGGTGGCGACGAATAGTACAACCCCAGTTCTTGCACCGGTATCTCAACACCAATCACCTTCAATATGGTCGACGGTTTCTTCATCCATGCCATAACCGTCAGAGCCCAGCTGTTTGGAGGAACAAACATACTTACGACCTCACCTCCAAGGTCGTTGATAAGCTCGTTCATGGACTCACTGTTCCAAGCACGTCGAGGCATGCCGTGAAAGGTAAGCTTTGCTAAAAACTCAAGCTCAGAGGGCACCGAGCCCCATCCTGGGTGCCACCGATCAAAGCTCACCAGCGCGCCATCATAGAACAAACGCTAGGAAGATTCGAACACACAACTGCAGTCGAAAGTTGTCCGGAACCTGACGAAGAAATCAGCCGGTGGCGGACAGACTTCGACGAGCAAGTCACTTATTTGGATGTCGTGTGCAATGCCAAGAGCTTTGACAAGGTCGTCCGGCGAGACGGGAGGCTGGTCGCCGTTGATGGTTACCATAAGCACTTTGCCGGCAAACTGGTCGTCAAGCGCTGCCATGCCACTGTTGAGCTACAACACGCAGCGACCGAAGGCAGGACGGACCTCAGGATCTCTGGCTCAGAGATCCGTGTTGACCGGCGACATGATAGTGCGCTTGAGTACAGGGACTACAGGAGGGGGATTTGGGGGAATTGGAGTAGGAATCGAGATTCCAGAGGTAGGGGAGGGGCGGGAGACTAGGGATGAAAAGGTAGCATGAATTTCAAGCACGCGCCAATATGCTCTTGGCGCGCAAGTGCACGAAAACACCGGTGGCGCCCACATGTCAGCCTAAGAGTCCTTATTCTTTCTTTTTCGGAGAGCCCAGCCTTTTTTCAAGGATCTTTTGAGAGCCCGGCCTAAGAGTCATAATTGACCTGTTTGGCATTGCGTTACTACTCGGCCCATATTCAACGACACCTCACTGGCCCAAACAAGTGTACATCATCGAAAAGACACTGAGCTCAAATTATATAACTTGAAAAAAGGAGATATACTCTGAACACTGGAGAATGGTGATGCCCTCATTTAGCCACCAGTAGTTCGAGACAATAAACAGTTCGAAGCAACGATATATACAACATTCAAACACTGACTAGTGACTACAAGTGACATAAACAACAAGACATGATAGTTCATAAGAAGTCTTGCTACACCACCAAAACATACCCATCTGCAGCGCTCAGACTCTCATGATCTAGACGAGAATGACATTCTAAACAGAAGCAACAATTACATAGTTAGAGTGACATAGATGAGGATGACCAAATGACAAGGAATATGTATATCAAAAGAAAGAACTACCCATCCAGAACCAGCAGCAAAGACAACAAAGTCATTCGGAGAGATGATCCAAAACCATCATAATTTGTAGCCCCGCTTCAGCGACCAGTGATCCGGAGACACCAGTACTCCACCCTTTCGATGCAACAGCCCAATTACCTATCAACCTGAAGGCTTGAACCACATCACTGCATGTCGTAATTGAGACATCCAAGGATCAAAGTTAATCCGGATGCCTTTGTCATTCTCACCTTCTTTTGGCTGCAGGCTGTATCATTGACAATCAGGGGAGTTTGCTCCAGAACTCCTAGGGCTCGCCATGTAGACACAGTTTTCCATAGCAAATAGAGCCTCTCTGCCATCAAGGTCCTTGCCAATGGTGATCTCCTGGTTAATCGGATAATTGAGTCCGAGAAACAGAGAGTGTGAACCAAGGCTGTTTACCCGCCTCCAACTAAAAAATCCTAAAGGCCCCAACAAGCTGGTATCCTACTCATAGACGTAACAACCACTGTCCGGATACTCACGTATTGCACTGTGCTTGTATACAGTGGGGTTTTTGAAATATAACTTTTCCGGCTCATGTGTCCGAATGATCATCAGTTTTTTGCCGTCGTCTGATCGAGCGGGGAACCAGTTGTGCTTCCCTGTTTTTGGCAAAGGTGGTGTGATTACAAAGGGCAGTAACTATAGGGACACTGCATCATATCAAAAAGGACAGGCATTGTTAATGTAAGATCAACATTGTTTAGAGTATGAGTAGGATAATGCAAGAAACAACATTGATATGTCCCTGTAGGAACTGGGAGGAAAATACAGGGAAATGTATACTGGGTTCGAAAATATAGAAGTGCCATGCATGGTTATACTCATGTTATCTCGCAATCGATTCTTCACAGGAAACTACCATGTCATGCATGTTATGTCATCATGTTCTGTCCTCACAAAGAAATTCTTCAAGGTAACTAACAGACCATGCATTGTTATATACTCGTGTTATGTGGGCAAAATTTTTGTGAGGATATTATTCTAGCCATTGATTGCTGAAGGGCGAATATAGGTATGTACACATGGTAAGCATTACAGGATTTCACTACTTCCAAATATAGAGTTCTCCATATGCACATTTACTTCCCTAATGTATGGTTAGATCAAACCAACAGTGTGGTGCATGTTTCTACATCATGAAAATGAGGAAACTAACATGGCCATTGATACACACTCATATTTAGTAGTAGTATATAGATTACTATAAAATAAGGATAATATCCATATATTCCTAACCGTTTGATTATTCAGGGTACAAATTGGTTGTAATGACATGGTCACAATCGCATGAATTAACTCATTCCTAATATAGCTGATTTACGGCGTCTCTAATACATTGCCATAGTTCTACTCAAATTCTGCTCAAACAGGGATATGCCAATCATCACAAAAAATTTAAACAGTGTCATGGCGTCATCATTAACATGAGACGGAAACAACTTACACGTGCCGTCCCAGCAATATGTGGTGTCATCTGCTCTGTCGATCGTGTAGATGATGCCATTGTGTTCAATAGCATCACAGAAGTGTGTATCAGCTTTGACGATGATCCACTGCGAGCCGAGTTGTTTCCAGCTCAAGAAGGCACCAGCGTAAAGATAGGCGAGTTCGCGGTCGTACAAGGCAATTAGCTTCAAGTCTGCGTAATTCGTATGTCGTGTGGGCACTTGGCAGATTACCATCTTCTGCAAAACAAGGTCCGTCCAACTGACGTAGTAATCTAGATGACTTGGACCGCGATGGTAATACTCTATATAATCCAATGGATGAAGGATAATTTCATGGGAGGTCTGGAAGTTCACGAGCACCAACTTTTTACCGTCTTTTCTGAAGGCAGCCATCCAGTGGGAGTTCATGCCGATCCAGTACATACCTGCCAAGAAGTTTCGGGCGATGGTGATCAGATCGATGTCGAGGGAAATGATGTACTGCGACCCACTACATACCTGCAAAGAAGTTTCGGCTAATGGAGATCGAATTGAAGTCGAGGGGCATCATGCACGCCTTCGTATCATGGTTAGCCAATCTCGCAAGACCAGATAGCAGCAAGCAGGTTGTCTTGAAAAGCTTAGGCCTCGCTTCGACGATGGCCGTGTGCATGTCCCTCGAGCATGCAGCCAGCCGCAGGGCGCTCAACATATCCATACACGAACAACAGAGGTCGAGGATGTCACTGGGCAGATTGCTCCAATCCCGGCTCATTTGGATGCCGCGCGGTTCGCGTTCGGCCATGGTGGAGTTTGGAAGGGGCCTTGATTTACGAGGGAGAAGGATGTCGGTGCTGGAGCGACTAGCGAGGGAATAATGGTACTGGGGGAGGTGAGTGAGGCGACGATACACGGGGGCACAGTGAGATGGAGAAGGAGATGGAGACAGAGAAGGTGATGGAGATGGAGTGGTGCTATGGGAGCGGAGAGGGAGACGAGGCGAGGGGCCAATGTGGTGTACAGCGGCAGTGACAGACTGCATAGTGCACAGGGTGAGGTTGACTTTGGTAACCCGAACACGCCGCCTGGACTAGTGTCAGGTGGAGGGTGTTGTCACTTCATTGTGAGGACCGGATGAATATTATTTTGACCATCAAGTGTACCACAGTTGTACTACTACTACTACTACTAGTACTAGGAACATGAGTACTCCAGTATTGTATAGCGGAAATAGGTCTCCCGTGCTAGCATGCATGTTCAGTTCATCATTCAGGTATCATCCATATTGCGAGCATAACGAAATTCTCATGCATGCCCAATCAACGCCCTGCCGCGATGCATTCAGTGGTCGTTCTGGTGCATCAAGGACGGCATGCAGATCGTTCCACACTTGAGAAGAGGGAAAATGGAAAGGTAGAACGCGGCAGCAGAGGAAGAGAATGCTGGCTAACGAGGCTGGGAGGGGATCGAGCAGGAAATTAATGCTCCATGCCTAAAGGTTTTGGGAAAACCTGAATTTCATAAGGTGACTTATACTCACCTAAACGAAGGGAGTATTCCTTAACCAGAGAATGTTGTGTCTCCCACTCACGCGCTCAAAAAAAACTACGACACATTTTTTATAATTTTGCATAGGTCCCACCTATCAGGAAGGATGGGCACGTACACGAACAGGTACGACTCATCAGTCTACCTGCATAGCCTTTTCGTTTAGTGTACCTAGCCGTCTAATCAACTACCTGCACGCCACTTCTCCCATTTACTTCTCCATCGGGAACCGATTCTCCTTGGCTTCTTCACCTCCCCTTCGTCTTCATTTGCATCCAAACCCCGTACATATGCAAGCCAATCTCCACTCGCACCGAGCCTAACCTGTGAAACAGTGGGCAGGGGGAGAATTAGGAAATGGACACGGAAGTAGTCTTTAGAATGCATTTACTACGTGATCAAACTCATCTTACCTGCTCATCGGAGGAAATCCGAGTGCCCCTCAACGTCGGCATCTCAAGGGGCGGCAAGTTGCAACTACGGCCGCGCCGCCCTGGAGACACCCCTAAGGAAACATCCTCGTGCATTCCACGGAACATCAAGATGCATTTGTATGACACTAGTAGAAAAGGGGGCAAAGGTCCAGGCCGGGTCAGCCCATTAGTCCTGGTTTAGTCCAGAACCGGGACCTATGGGGCATTGGACCCGGTTCATGAGCCCAGGGGGCCGGCCGGGCCACGTGGGCCATTGGTCCCGGTTCGTCTGGACCTTTTGGTCCCGGTTGGTCGGACGAACCGGGACCAATGGGCCTCGCTCCTGGCCCACCACCATTGGTCCCGGTTGATGGCTTGAACCGGGACCAAAGGCTCCCCTTTAGTCTCGGTTCATACCACCAACCGGGACCAATGAGGTGCCTATATATACCCCCTCGCGTAAGAGCAGAGCACACTGCTCTGTTTTTTCTGGCCGAGGGGGAGAGGGCTTGGTGGTGCTCTAGCTCACCTCCTATGCACACAAGGTGTTCGATGGAATGTACGAGCCACACTACTTAAGCTTTCTCCTCTCCAAGCTCCATTTTCATCAATATTTGTCTAGGTTTAGCGGTCCGTCACGCCCCGTCCCCGTCTTCACCACCGTCGATCACCCGCGCTGATCTCATCGCGGGCACCACCGTGGTGAGCCTCTTGTTCTTATCTTCTTTCTGAAAGGAAAAAATATTCTTACTTGTATGTTTACATAGAGACTTGTATTATTTTCTTACTTTTATTATTGCATCTTATATAGTGCGATGGTTTTGGTATCCGCCCCGTCGGCCCTCGTCCTGTCTATGATTTGGATGTGGTATATATATTATCTTTATAACTATTGGTTCATTTATTGTTTATGAAAATTATGCGGACCAATGTGACATAGATTTTATTTATGTAGGATGTCTTACTCTGACCTAAATGTGGGAATACGTTGTCTTACTCTGACCGGAAAATCCTTCATGCCCACCTGCTTTACAAGGGTTTCATGCCACACTATAATGTTTGGACGAGGCACGGAGAAATAGGGGTTATGATGGAAGACGACGAAGAAGAAGAGTATGATGAAAACTATGTGCCCCCTGAATACGGTGATGCTGCAACGGGGGGAGCTGGTGAAGATCAAGAGGAACCAGACGATGTGCCCAATGATGCTGCAACGGGTGAAGCTGCTGAAGATCAAGAGGAACCAGACGATGTGCCCGGTGATGATGATCTCCGCCGGGTCATTGTCGATGCAAGGACACAATGCGAAAGTCAAAAGGAGAAGCTGAAGTTCGATCGCATGTTAGAGGATCACAAAAAAGGGTTGTACCCCAATTGCGAAGATGGCAACACAAAGCTCGGTACCGTACTGGAATTGCTGCAGTGGAAGGCAGAGAATGATGTGCCTGACAAAGGATTTGAGAAGCTACTGAAAATATTTCCTCTACCGCTCGGCGACCCTCGATGACCCTCGTTCCTGATAAAAAAATAGGAAGAAGAAGAAAAAAAAGAGGAGAAGAAAGAATAGAGGAGTTTCTATTCTTTCTTCTCCTCTTTTTTTTTCTTCTTCCTCTTCTTTTTTTATCCTTGAAGCGTTGTCGAGGCCACTAATTAATATTAGTTCTACGTTTGCCACTAATATATCCATCTGTCATGTTTGAATAATAATTGCCATGTTCTAAACATTTGTAGAAACTATGGACACCGCCCGAGACGAAGTACAAGAAGAGTTGTTGGGGGACATAATCGCACGAGGAAGTGATGCCATCTGCTCGTTGTTTCTCAACGACACCGATGGTCTGGATGGTCTAGAAGCACCTGGCTATGATTATGATGGCTCTGGTGACCCAATGCCGGTGCAAGAAGGAGACCGTGAGGACGGCTCCGGTGACCCAATGCCGGTGCAAGAAGGAGAGCGTGATGATGTCTCCGGTGACCGAACCGAGTCCGGCCAGGTATATATATTAGTTAAGCCTATGCTGACTAGCTAATTGATGCATTCATTGTTTTGGTATGTACACATATTAATTAAGTCTTTGTTCTTTTTTCTAGCCCTCCGGATCGAGCACAACTTCGGTAAATAGACGACGCCCGAAGAAAAAGTTGAGCTCGGATGAAAGGTTTGAGATCATAGCAATCGCGCCCGACAGCCAACCGATTGAACCCATCCGGACAAAGAGCGCATTTGTTGCTCAGTGCAGGGTTCTGGTTAGGTACAAGATCCCGATCAGCATCCAGCAATGGTTAAAGCCGGCTACAGAAGACCCTGAGGTGTCTTATGTCAATGATATGCAGAAAAATGATCTTTGGACTGAGCTGAAGTCAAATTTCACCCTACCGCCAGAGGATGATCCGGAGAAGCCAGTTAAAGAGAAATTAATCAAGTCTTTTGCTCTTAAGAGGATGGCAGAACTATTCAGGAGGTGGAAGAAAGAGCTGAATAAGTTTGTCGATAAAAAAGAGACACCAGAATTCAAGGGCAGATATGAGAAGATCAGAGATCACTAGCCCGCATTTGTGGCCCACAAGACATCGGAAAATAGTAAGAAGATGTCGGCGACAAACAAGCAAAATGCTGCGAAGAAGAAGCATCACCATCACACGGAGTCAGGTGGCTACCTCGTAGCCCAACCTAAGTGGGCCAAGACTGAGAATGATCTGGTTGATAATGGGATCGAACCAGAGACAATTAACTGGCCAGACCATTGCCGGACTTGGTTCTTCAGGGTTGGCGGAACCATGGACCCTGTATCAGGGAAGTGCATTTGGACAGACGAGCAAATGGAAATACCAGTCAAGAGGCTTAAGCACTATACTGAAGCAGCGCAGCAAGGGACGTTCGTTCCAGACATAGAGAACGACGAGCTCACAATGGCCCTCGGGAATCCTGAGCACCCTGGACAGACACGAGGCACGCCAGGCTCCATTCCGTGGAAGGCTGGGTGTATGGACACAGGCGGTTACAAATGCCACGAGAGGAGGAAGAAAGTGGAGCAGACCCAACTGCAGGCGCTGCACGCTAGGGTACAAGCGATAAAGGAACGAGAAGCAAATCATAGCAAATGAACTGTTGAAGCTTCCCCCGAAGCTTCCCCTCCATCTCAACGGAGAAGCAGCGTGGCTTCCACCAAGCTGCTTCAGCCTGAGCATGTCTTGACGGCTCCTGCCAGCTATCCCGCAGATGCTATCATGGAGTCTCAAAATTGCTACCTTATGACGCAATGGATTAATATGAAGGTCAAGGCAGCTGTTGGCTCTGTTTTTCCTACGGGTGACGATCAGGGCACTCCGCCTCCTCCACCGCCTCCTCCTCCGGCGAGTGACGACCAGGGCAGTCGGCCGGCTCCTTCTCCGGCGCGTGGCAGCACTCCGCCTCCTTCTCCGCCTGTGCCGGCACGCCTGAGCAGCCAGCCTCCTCCTTCTCCGCCTCTTCAGCAAGGGCGGAAGAGACCTGCCGCCGCTCCGGATGCTCTGGCGCATCGTAGTCCTTCTCCTCCGCCTCGTAAGCAAGTAAGGAAGACAGCCGCTCCGTCTGCTCTGCCGGCGTCTAGCAGTACAGCCAAAGGCGGTAGGACATATAGATTCGGTCCTTCTCTGAAGACTCCAGAGAAGTTACCATATGAGAGGACCCCGGAGGAGAACACCGAGATCGCGTGAGAAGAAGTGAGGAACTTCTTTGAAGGGGTGAAAGCAAAGAAACATCCACCTCCGAAGGAGAAGGTAGATCCGGTGAAAGCGAAGCGCACTCTGGCTGCCCTGACAAAACCAGCCAAGTCTCTGCCGAAAGGAAACTATGAGCTCATTATTGGAAAGGCATTTGCCGAAGTGGAGCGGTCGGGAAGTACTGTCAGTGATCAAAGGCTGAAAGAACAACGAGCTGGGAAACAAATTGCCCAGCTCGGCGAACAAGCGAAGCAATCGTGCCCCCCGCTCAAGGTGCCTAGCGACATCGTCGCTAATGATCCGAGGATGGTGCCCAGTTATAGCAATCTTGGAGATTACCTGCCCGACGTTGTACATTATGATTTCATGGAGGTGCAGATACAAAGATACGAGTACGGGAAGCCTCTCGTCAAAGATGAAAGATCTCTATCAATGATGATGCGAAGATTGCATGATTGGTACTTGAAAATCTGCAGAGAGTCTGGGGGGAGGAGTACTTTGTATGTGAGAGTTAAAAAGGAGCACGGCCTCGTTGGAATTGAACTGTTACCTGTTCCATTTGAGGAATTCTTTCAGTTTTTCAATCAATTGGCCCTCGATAAAGCAACGGTCACCTGCTACTGTCTGTAAGTAGTACTACTTATGTCATTAAGTCTCTCTATATTGCTCAGCTCTTTCATTGCATGTATTTATAATTATCCTCACTATATTATGCAGATTGAAGATCGTTGAATTGAAGAAAAGACAAATCGGTGATATTGGGTTCATTAACACAAATCTCATAGATGCAACTCAGGTTAAATTTCATGCCGCAGATACCGAGGCCAACTTGCTACGATTGTTGGTAATAAATGAAAACAAAGATATAATACTCTTTCCTTACAACTTCAAGTGAGTGTTACTGTCTTGTGCATATTCGGTTTCCCTTATATATTAGTCAAGGTTATAGTAATGTAATTGATGAGTTATGCATGCGTGTGCAGTTTCCACTATATTCTCCTAGAGATTAAGCTTGAGCAGGGACTAGTAACCGTCTTAGACTCGAGACGAAAAGATCCCCAGGACTATGCGGACATGACTCAAATGCTCGAGAAGTAAGTTAAATCGATCATTATCCACCATATCAGCAACTTTGTTCATTTCCTGATATATCAAGTAATTGTTTTCTTTGTCTGGCAGGGTTTGGAGAAAATTCACCAAAAAAGCTCCGGGACTGCCGAAGAAGCTGCAATTTAGACACCCAAAAGTAAGTACTGTAGTAGCATGTTCCATGCATCTCCTAGTGATTCAAGCGCTAATTTCATCAATACCATTTGGCATTCTTGCTTATCAGTTTGATTGACCTCTATTTCTTGTAAAGTGGTTGTGGCAGGAACAAGGGAATGATTTCTGTGGATACTACGTTTGCGAGTCCATCCGCCACACGACCTGTGAGCGGGGCTACTCTGACGAACAATATGAAGTGCGTAAATAACAACATTCACAATTTTATTTTATTACCATCATTTGTGTTGAGTTTCATTCATTCATATATATATGTATTGACCCCCTTCTTCAAATTAGATGTTTCGGAAGCGGGATGAACTCCTAGTCCAGCTCGCATGCGAGCAACTCAAGAGGAATTGGCGGCATTCTTTCTTGACCATGTGATCGCTGAAGATGGAGAATACTATGTGGACCATGTGTCCGTATATTAGGAGATTATATTTGTAAGAGATAATTATTGTATATATGTAGCCGGTAGTGTCAGATAGATATACAAGAACTTGTTGTTCGACCAATCTCTCGGAGAAGGAGAGGTGGTCGATATCACTTCTCTCTGTATGCATATATGTTCATGACGATCTTCTGTTTCCTTCGTTTGCTTACTAGCTAGCTAGCGTGTCTAGTCCTCTCTATACGTATGTATAGTACGTAGCGTCGACCAAGCATGGACATAAGAGATGACACTTCTCTCTATTAATTATAGCTAGCTAACACAATATATGAAACACCTAAATTAACCCCCCAAAACCCCCAAACCCCCCCCCCTTTCAAAAACAAAAACAAAAACCCTAGCCATAGAAATGCTGACGCGTGGATGCCTATTGGTCCCGGTTGGTGCCACCAACCGGGAACAAAGGCCCCCTGCCTGGGCTCCACGCACAGGCCACGTGGAGGCCCATCTGTCCCGGTTCTGGATTGAACCGGGACTAAAGGGACAAGGCATTAGTACCGACCCTTTAGTCCCGGTTCAAGAACCGGGACAAAAGGCCCTTACGAACCGGGACAATAGGCCCGTTTTCTACTAGTGTGAGTAGTTTATCTTGTGAGAGAAAAGGATGAATGAGGGAAGGCCTCTAGAGATAGAGATGGACACTACTACCACCAATGTGTTGGCCCCTGCGTTGCAATGGATCCAAAGTAGTAGAATAATACTTGTTCACGTGCTTGAAATATAAACACTCTAGTTTTGATATACATGTGTCACCAGACATGACAGCTTGTCCATGGAAGTTGAACCATGGTGACCATCACATTTCTTGTTTCTACCACTGCCACTCCCACACGCGATTCCCACAACGCCGCTCCAACCCACGGCACGACGTCCCCTCGACGTGGACATGGATCCTCTGACGTGGCTATCACTGCCTTGCCCTGCCTTTCCTTCGCTGATAGGTGGGGCCCACGCTTATGGGTCCCACATGTCAGTGACAGAATGGTAGGATTGTTCGCGTCAGGGGATCCTCATCCCCCCGACGTGCCCCTCATCCCTCTCGGCCCCACCGCTCCTCTGCCTTTGTGTGCATGACATGCGGGCCAGCTGAACTGCGGCGACCATCAACTTTCTACCACAGACACACCCGATTGAACGCGGTTTGCCTCCTCCGCTGTTGTGCCCCGATCTGTACTCCCGCACCATCGAATTTTCATCCAGTGGCTATGACACATTTTGTCCCGGGCATCAATCCTCAGCTGGAGTACTTATGTACTCCCTCCGGTCCTTTTTACTCTACACATTGGATTTGCCGAAAGTCAAACTTTGCTAAGTTTGACCAAATTTATATTAGAAATTATTAGCATCTATAATATCTAATAAATATAATATGAAAATATATTCTAAGATGAATCTAATGATATTGGTGTTGTTATGTGAATGTCTATAATTTTTTATATAAACTTGGTCAAAGTTGGACGAGATTGACTTCGGACAAACCTAATATGCAGAGTAAAAAGGACCGGAGGGTGTACTACAGGTAGTACCCGCCGGTGTGGCCATCTACGCCTCGTAAAGCCTCGACGCGCAGCTGTGGCACCCTCGCCACGGCCATGCCACCACCAGCCTGTTCATCTCGAATGAGTGAGTCGCGAACCACGCCACCACCATGAGAATGACATGTGGGCCAGCCGCATTTAAGGTCCGCATGTCATTGACTCATAGGTCGGGCACTAAGCCACTGAAGTTCGGTCCCGTGGACCCCGAGAGGGAAATGTAACTCCTGCGGCAGGCCTTGTGGTGCTCCCGCAGTACGAGCTCTTGCCAAAACTGGAATTTGTTTCTCACTACTACCAACTAGTACTAGTAAGGTACACGTGCATTGCACGCATGAGATTCTGGTGGTTTGTGCATTATGCTTCTGCATGTGGAGCTTTCTGGATTCTAACATGTGGCAAAATCTGGTGTAATGTAAGGTTAGGCAAGTTTGATTAACTCAGGTGAGTGTTTGGTTCAAGCCACACCATAGGCAAGCCACACTAAGGCCCCACATGACATACACACAAAACATGTGGCAAGATTCCCTTAGGCTTGCCAACTTGTTTCTCTCGTTTTGAAAAACTAATAACTTTGCCTAAGCTTAGCTATGGCAAAGTTATTCATGAATTAAGTTCAACCATGCAGTCTTCTAGATTATACATGTGGCAGAATCTGGTGGATGATACCAACGGCCAGTAGTGCTTGGATTTGCCATATTTGTACCGTCGGATTGGCTTCATCCAACGACCAACTTTCAAAGTTTTTCACACACTATATAGGGGGTATAGATATAGATGTGTCAGTCCGTTGCAATGGACCCAAAGTATATATATATCTATTTAGTGGAGTGCACTCTAAACACATTATCTATTTATTTTTCTCTAACCTTCCGTAGCCATGCAACCAAGCCACATAAGCTTCATGGGTGCCCCCCACATCATATTATTCATACTACATTGATTGAAAAAAAGATAAATCACCCAAAACAAGATCTTCCAGTTTTTTGTTCCTACGATGTTGTGTCGTGCACGTACCTACTAGTTGTATAGTGGTAGTACTAGTAATATAGTATTAGGAGTACAAACTTGGTACTAGTAGGAGTAGTACTAGTACGGAATGCTCCTACTCTATCAACGAGCCCCGTCTGACACCAAAATTCTTGGCTTCCGTGCTACAGGTAGATCTTCCCCTCGTTTCTATTTTCCAACCCGGCGGCGGGCGGGGTGTCAGTTTGCTCAATGGTGATCCCACATGAAAGTGAAAATTCTAGGCAACGCGCCTTCCCTAAGCTATGTGTCGTGCCGGACGGGCCGTGTTGTACTCCCAATTCCCGAGCGTGTGGGGGTGCGACGCGAACGCGGCAGGCCTTTTCCTTTTATGAGCAATGTGCCTGTGCGTTGCAACGGATCCAAAGTAGTATTTGTTCACAAACTTGAAAGAAATCACTATTGTTTTGATATACTCCTAATATATTACTCCCTTCGTACCTAAATATTTGTCTTTTTGAGATTTCAAATGGACTATCACATACGGATTATATAGACATATTCTAGTGTTTCTAGTAAGATGCCCGCGCATTGCACGAAGTTGATGGAAAACATAAGCACAACTGATAAATTGACGGATGGAGCACTAGTTACAGTGATGCATATAATTAAGCAAAGGGATTGCACATGTCGGTATTGACTGGAACGAGAATGCAACATCACAATAAGAATTAAGGCCACGATGATGCGATCGCAGTGGTGGTTACAGAAGGCAAGAAGAAAGATGGATCCTCGAACGTACGACCTCCTCCTCCTCAACTTAGTGCGCCGGGCCACCGACCAGCGGCTAAGGAGCGGCGGCTTTTTTGGCGAGGTCGAGGTGCTTCTCAGCAAAGGCATCCAAGGCTTCCAGCCGGTTGAGGAAGGCCAACGTCGTAGCGTCCTCACCGGCCTTGTAGATACCTATGTACACGATTTCCTCGTACATGTGGTTGTGTAGGTCGACGAATTCTTGCAGGGCGAGGCCCCTCGCGACGAGCGCGACCTCCAGGTGGACATTCTTCGTGGCGTCGACGGGCAGTCGTAGGGCAACCAGTGCTTGAAAGAGGTTCTGGCCATGGAGGCCGATTAGGGTGGCAGGCAATGAGGAGCCCGGGCGCGCGGGCTGGAGGAGTACGGCGATGTCGTCCGCGAGCTTCTTGAGGACGGGGAACTTGTTGCTGGTGGCAATGATCATATGGTCCAACTGAGAGTCGTAGTTGGCGTCGAAGGCGGCCATCCACCAGCCGGTCTCCAACACCGTCTGGAGACAATCCTCGGTGCCATGCCGCAGGCCGGTGTCCTGGACCATCTGGCGCAGCCACTGGCCGCTCACGCGCATCACCGCCATGGGTCTGGAGTGAGCTCTTTTGCGCTTAGTGTAGGTGCTTAGGCAAATGCGTAGGTGCGTACGATGTGGTAGATGCATTGGAATGGAGGGGCGCCTTTATATGAGGGCAATGAGGGCAAACTGCGTTGCATTCACATCGTGCAGCCTCTTTTCCCAGACCTCCTCCCATTACTTCCCTCATGCATTAATTGAAGGAGGATGCATTGGTCGTTCAACATATCGGGAACCACTACTCCCTCCCTCATCAGCATTAAAGCCGTATCGGGAACTGCGCCGCCCACTGTCAAATCGAATACTCCCTCCGTCTAGGTGAGTATTAAGTCATCTTACGAAAACCAAATAGTAAACACATAGGCGTGGTGCATTAACTCCCATGTTGTTTCTTATTCTTTGACATAAATAGAGGAATCAACCAAGAAGAGATGTGGGGCTTGTATGCTTTTAATGACTTGAGACTATCAAACATGACATGCAGTGGTCAGTTCGTTGCACAAGAACAAATACAACCCACATCAGCACACACACATCTTATATAGCATCACATCCAATGGCTATAAAATATGAATGAGACCAAATTATATCTCATCTAGATGAGTTCAAGCAAAACTGTATTAATAATACTTAGTACTCCTGCGCCATGTATCATGTATTAGTATCATGTAGTACTTTATTTATTTATGAGGTATCCAGATGGCACTGCACCACCAAGAAAAGAGGGTAACATCAAAATTATGGATTACTTTTTTCAGTATGTTGGTAAGGCCCAGTCATAGTCACTTGTTGAAATCTCTAAAAAGACAAATACTCCCTCCGTCTGGAAATACTTGTCATCAAAATGGATAAAAGGAAATGTATCTAGACATATTTTAGTTTTAGATACATCTCTTTTTATCCATTTTGATGACAAGTATTTTCGGACGGAGGGAGTAGAAAACAGAGTTGGTGATAATGGTGTGCGTGCCATCCTGCAATATAGGCCGTCTGATTTATATCTAACGGATATGAAAGGAACTATGACAATTTTGCAAAAGTATACCCACACGTCTCTCCACGTTCGCAAATAAGGCCTTCCCTCGTTCAATCTTTTCTCTCACAAGATAAACTACTCATACAAATGCATCTTGATGTTCCCTGCAACGCACGGGCAGCTAGCTAATTTATTTTAAAATAGTTGCTGCGATAATTGGGTTGAAGTGATATATTTTATGTCTGCCCCGAATGATTTCAGATTCACTAGTAGTAACAAAGAAAAGGTTGCCTTGTTAATTAACAGAAAACAGGGTGAAAACTATCACATGAGGCCGGTAAAAACAAGGCACACTAGGTTCAGCGTCATCGTCACTACAGCTATGCGCGCGCGAGAAGTCTACATATCGAGGGGGCTACCGAGCGAGGCACCGAGACACACTGTTTGAGAGAGAAACCAATTGACAGATTATGATCAGATCGAGTTGTCACCCTTCTGCTGTCATTGTTGGGGGGAGGGAGAGAAAGACGCATCGAGAGTGTGCGTGGTAGGCACACAGGCAAAACTAGCGAGTGTGTGTGTGTGTGTGTGTTTGAAAGAGGAGTAGATAGATTATTATCAAGATAGATGTGCCACCCTACTCCTTCGGTGTCGGGTAGTGTGTGTGTGTATGTTTGAGAGAAGCTAGTCAATAGATTAGTATCAAGATCGAGGTGTCACCTTACTCCTTCGGTGTTGGGAAGTGTGGGTGTGGGGGGGGGGGGGGGCAGTGACACTCACATATCTCTACTCTTATAAAAACAGAGTTGGTGATGGTGGTGTTCCTGCCATCCTGCAATATAGGCCATCCGATTTATATCCGACGGACAGGAAGGAAACTATGGCAATTTTGAAAAAAGATACCCACACCCTCTCCAAATTTGCAAATAAGGCATTCCCTCGTTCATCCTTTTCTTCCACAAGATAAACTTCTCATACAAATGCATCTTGATGTTCCGTGCAACGCATGGGCATCTTGCTAGTAGGGAGAAGGAGTTTGTGTGACACATATCTAGCTATATTAAGGGATAGGTAGATAGCATATGTGTGAGAGACATTATTATACTTTGAGACATTAGTGGCTGTGGGTGGGCGGAATTAAAGGGGTGGGCGTGTTAGACATAGAGAGCGTGTGTGTTTCTGTGTGAGAGACTTGTAGGACGGGGTAGAAAGATGAATTTAACCCTGACGGAGGGATAGAAATACACGAAGTGCGCGTGTGTGATTCCGATGCCCACAGGGAAATGAGATATGTATGCGTGTGAGAGAGATTGCACAATTCATTCACGTATCACTATCTAGCGATCGTGGACGTGCATCGCTTGAACATAAGTCAATATCTACTTCGTATCGTGGCCAAAGGTACAATATCGATTTAGTGTTATAAAGATTGGACACTCACATATCACATTTTTTCTATTTAAATAAACCTTTTCAGTTGTGCATGCCAAAGTTACAGTGATGTTTCTTCAAACAGCCAATGTAGCTATCATGTACATGCACCATTGTTACTCTTGCATTCAAATTCATTAGTCTTGGATGATTTAAGTTTCTATTTTGAAGTAATATATGTAATATTCATATATGAATTCAACGGGTACGCAATTTATGAAATGGAGGCTATGTAATCATATGAGGTAACACTTTTAAGTAGCTGACTACAATATCCATTTCTTTTTGTGCGCCTCTACACTAACACGTCAATGCATTATGTTTAAAGTAAATAACCAATGTCACTAAATTATCTATTTACACGAGAAATGCATAGGCTGAGCATTTGATCCCCTTTTTTGTGAACGCGCCACTACACCCGTACGATTGGCCGCGCCCGTGTGAACGTCCAAGTTATCGGCGCATCATCCCGAGTTATTGTCTTTTTTTCTGGGGTGGACTTCACACCAGTTATTAACTGCTGATGCGTGCCCCGTGTACACAGTCTAGCATGACCTTCCCGCTAACACAGTCCAAAATTAGTTGAAACTGGATACGAATGATCCCGCGGGGGGTAAAATCTCCTGCATCCTTCTAAAATTTCCGCCACCTTAGTCTTTAGCATGCGAAATCCCCCTTTTGTCCATGGTGCACGGAGACCAACAGTTACAATACCGCCATCATCTACATGATAGGTCGGGGCTGCTTTGGTAACTTCCGGTTCCCCCACTACATGGCACCCCCATTTCCTCTCCCCCTCCTGCAAAAACGACTAACTCCACAGCACCAGAGCATCTTACATCGCGTCGTCCGTACTTCATCGCCCTTTCTCCCCTTCCCTCTTTGAAACCCTAGACTGCTCATCCACCGGCGTACCATAGTCCATTCACTGCCAGCGGCATCCACCTCGCCGGATCTGCTTCTCCGTCCGCATCTACCCCTCCCACCTCCCCTAGAAACAAGTAGACTGCTCATCCACCACTATACCACAGCCCATTCAGTGCCGGCCTTGTCCACGGCGCCGGATCTGCTTCGCCGGTACTCTCGTCAACCGCCGCGCATCTGCAGCGGCTCATTCGTACTCCCCACCGGAGACGCTTCGTCCACACCCCCCGGAGCCGCCCCACCGACGCCCCCATCGACGGCCTCTGATCCTCTTCGCCGACACCTTCCTCAACCCTACCTGAGCCGCTTCGCTGACACCTTCCTCAACCCTACCGGAGCTGCTTCGCTGACACCATCGTCAACCCTACCGGAGTAGCTTCGCCTATACCATTTTCAACCCTACCGGGGCCGCTTTGCCAACTCACAAGTCCACGGCCTCAGATCCACTTCCTCGCACCCTCATCCAACCTACCGGAGTAGCTTCTGACGCCCCGTCCACGGCCGCAGATCTGCATCGTCGACACCACCCTTAACCCAACCACCGGAGCAGATTCTAACGCCCCGTCCACGGCCGCGGATCTGCATCGTCGACACCATCCTTAACCCAACCACCGGACCAGCTTCTGACACCCCGTCCACGGCCCCAGATCCGCGTCGTCGACACCATCCTTAACCCAACCACCGGAGCAGCTTCACCTACACCCTCGTCCATGGCCACAGATCCGTTTCGCCCACACCGTAGTCCACCCTACCGGAGCCGCTCCACAAACACCCTACTCGACGGTTCTAGATCTCCTTACCGGACCCCGACAGCTAGCGCAGCATCATCACCCTCGATGTTTCTAACCTAATTCCTACCGTCTGGAGAGATGCCAAGCACCCTCCACAGCCTAGGTACTTGTCACCTTTAAACCCGTCCAGCATCACCTGCCCGATGTACTTCAAATATACTAACCGGTCGCTGTTACCTGTTATGCAGCTGGCAAAAACTACAAGGACGATGCTTCTTCTGGATCTAACAGCTTGGCCAACCAAGATCCTGGACTGAGGCATTGCTATGATCTTGTAAGCACGTCTCTCTCTCTCTTGTATTGTTCTGTGCCTGCCAGCGTGCTTTGCTAGGATTTTCGACCAGTAATCCCTATGTGCAGACAATGATTTATACTACTAGTTGCTAAATTAGATATGTAGATGTCATACATGATACTACCTCGTACCTCCATTCCTAAATATAAGTCTTTCTAGAGATTCCACTATAGGCTACATACAGAGCAAAATGAGTGAATCTACACTCGAAAATGCATCTATATACATCTGTATGTGGTCCATACTGGAATCTCTACAAAGACATATATTTAGGAACAGGGGCAGTACATTACACAAAATCGTAGGAGGCATGTAGGAATTCCAGTGCACTACATTAGGCTCCCTTAGAGTGTCTGCTAGTCCAGCATACAGAGTCATGGCTAGTTTATGGTACGCACACAATCGTTAATTGGTGGTTTAAATATGCGCAAGGGATATGCAATGTAGTATGATGTAGAGATGTCTGAAATTAGCCGTGTCAACTTGCAGATAGGGTTACACAATGAAATAGTCCAAGATGTATGTGGCAATTTCATGGAACATCGCAAAAAAAGGAGAGGCGGCGGTGAGCCTACATAGTGTGCTATGGTACGTCACTCCTCCATTGCAATCATCATGACATGTTATTTGTATGCCAGTTCTATTAGCCAAGTTTCTTAGGGACAGTTATTACGAGTTATCCTAAGAAAATAAGCACATGTGAATATAAGCTCCATGTAATAAGCCAACCACTTCTTTTCATTGCGTTTTCAGCTTATCTTTGGTATGATCAGTGGAAAGTCTAGATTGCATTGTATTTTTTTCATTTTGCTGTGCATATGGAAATTAATTTGACTTGCAAACATCAGAAATTGAACCCAGTGCAGTAATTAATATGATAGGAAAACAGACCATCACTATTTGCTCTAAATGCAAATACAAAGATACCATCTACTTGGCACAATCTACTTTGGTCAATGTTTTCCATAGAGATCCCATTGCCTAATTTAAACGAAGAACGCATGACACACATTTAAATGAAGAACAATTATTTATTGAAATTCAATGGTCCAAGTGGTTGGTTATTATCGTGTAGCAGCACCACCTAAAAGCATCATATAGCAACAACAGCTCATAGCAACTCATTATACAGCAGCAGCAGTCTGCAATTCATCATATACCAGTAGCAGCTCATAGCAATTCATCATATAGCAGCAGCAGGAGCAACTCATAGCAATTCATCATATAGCAACAACAAGAGCAGCTCATAGGAATTCATCATATAGCAACAGCAGCTCATAGCAATTCATCATATAGCAGCAGCAGCTCATAGCAACTCATCATACAGCAGCAGCAGCTCATAGCAATTCATCATATAGTAGGAGTAGGAGAAGCTCATAGCAATGCATCATATAGCAGCAGAAGCAGCTCATAGCAATTCATCATATACTGGATCAGAATGAAAATTTGGCAAAAAATCAGAGGAGATCCTCACCTTGTTTGATGAGCTCATCCATCAACAGCACCTCAAGGCCATGGCTTGGGAGGAGGGGAGGGGGAATAAGGTGCCTTCTGTTGTAGTGTGGCATCAGTCGTAGTTGTGCAGCGCTTGCCGGAGTAGTGTGTTGCACGAACCACAGTGGAGCAGCTGCTGGAGACCATGAGAATGAGGGGCGGCACCAGAGGGAGGAGCAGCCAGGGAGATTTGCCCCTACCTGCCGGCCATGTAGCCTAGCTAGACATAGCATCATCGAGGACCAGGCCAGATGGGACCAGTGGCGACGGCTCGCTGGAGGAACCCTAGTGCTGCAGGCAAGGGGTCGAGGTAGAGGGAAAGGGGAGAGGAGATGCAAGCGGGCAGGGCAATGAATGCTTGTGTGTTTGTTTTTACTTGAGGGTCAGGTGTGACACGGGCGTCAGCAGTTGCATTTTGAGTGTAATATACGCAGACATCAGAGTCATCTCACTATTCCCCCTCCCTTCAAGTTTTAGTGAGGTTCTACCCGAAACACCCCCCTCCAAAGAGAAATTAGTTAAGCCCAAGCCCATAACTCAAAAATGACTTCTCTACATCTTTTATGGCTTCTTTTGACAATATGCCCTGAAAATGCGGATTTGAACTGGCCCTTAACCTGTAATTCAATTGTGCGTGCAATGATGAATCACTCTTGCCTGCTATCTGTACATTTAGGCATCATCATACATGGCATACATTGTAGAATCTGGAATATGCAGTGTTTATGTTAGTTCATACGTTGCACATGATGTGTAAATGCCCCTTAAATATGGTCAGTCAAGTGATGGTCTTTAAGCCTCCTTCTTTGCTTCTTTTCTTGATATGTAAGACTTGCTCACACATCTGTTCAATTGCTTGTTTGCATCAGCCAGCCATACTAGGACTGTTTGCTTTGATTACTTGCTATTCTTAACCTAACACTCTAACAGAGCTTGTCAACGATTTAAACACTAAGGGCTGCTGTAGTGGGGCCTTGTCTAACTCATAGGTGACATAAAGGTTTGGCTGTACACTACAGTAGGCTCTCCAAGAGTACCTGGAGATCCAGTTCGAAGGTATGCCTCGTTTTTACATAGTGCAGACATAGTAAGTGCTCATTTCATTGTGTGCAAGTGCAAGAGATGCGGCATGTTTCATTATGTGGTGTTGTTTTGTTATAATCTCATTCTTTTGTGTTCACAGACTGGAAATTATGTATATTTATCTTCCAAGGAGACGAGTAACTAGTTTGTGTCACCTTGCAGAGGGGGTGCAATGAAGATAAGATTGAGGATTTCCAAGTACAAGATGTTAGGAAGGAGCCTTGCAAGAGAAGTAGGAGCTGCATTGAGCCTCTTCAACCTGCTAAGGTAAGTCACTGTATGCAACTCAACAGTTCAATTCCTTGTTTGTTTCAGGCATAGCTAATTTTCTCTTTTCAATTGCTTTATTTGTCCTTAGTTAATGAGATGCCCAAATAATCATGCCTGATGTTCGGTACTTGTATCACTATTAGTTGACATAATTAAAGGCCTTACCATTTAATTACTCTGCCGAAGTGTGCCTGAAGCTTTGAAGTCTATTAACCAACTATTATTGCATGAGGCTCACAATCTAGTTTATACTACGCTAATGATTGCATAGTTTTGCCTACTGTAGTATGTTTGTATGAAACCCTCTGCAGTTCATTATGCTCCCTAAGACTTTAATTGAGGCAGAGAATTTCCAACTGCTTGCTTACTTATACGCAACGTGCTGTCTAAATTTGTAACTTGTCTGTGTTTTTGATTGGGCCCCAACATCATGCTCCTCTGGTGAGCTAAGAGGGATTTCTGTATGCAGGCTGCACATACTATCTTTTTTATAATTTTTAAAATATCACCTGCTTATGCTTCATGACGTGTAACATTATTGTTAGTCCTGTTTTGCCATGTAGTACAAAATAGTGTCATGTTCGCTTCACTGTTGTAACTATATTTTTGCCCTAGTCAGGTGTACTTACAGAAACATTTCAGGATGAAGTTACATCAACACAAAGATCTACGAGCAGTGCGGCATGGTCGTTACTGAATGATTATGGATTGGAATTGGAATGTGCTGATGTTCTCGAGCATCAACTAGAGGTGGCAAGACAACATGTACATGATTGTCAACGTATAATCAACAAGTTGAGACTGGACATGCAGGTATTAGATGCAGGAGTCAAAAAATGAAACAAGACACTGAGGTAACCATGAAGGAATTGGAGATTTTGCAGACTGAAATTTGTGCTATCTGAATCCGGCCAATCCTATTTTTTGAACAGATTATAGTTCAAATGGAGTTAAGTTGATGCGCATCCATGATGTATGAGCTGTATTTGACCAGTGTATGTAATTTGCTGTTTGTGTATGCTTTATTATCACCTGTGACGAACCATAATGCCCAGTGGGTATAATCGGCTGTAATTTCTTTATTGTATAGTGTAGGATTATTCTACCTTTCTATGCTTGATCTCATTGTTGTATAGTGTATGCTTTTTAGAGGTGATAGTATTGAGTAGGATACTTCTTTGAATATGCTATATCGTTCAAACGGGGCCAACTCGCCCGACCATGGCCCTTCACGGGCCGTCAGATCCATGGGCCTTCTACGTCTCATAGGATCCATGGGCCTTCTACGTCTCGTAGGATCCATGGGCCTTCTACGTCTCATAGGATCCATGGGCCGCTGACTCATTTATTGGTCTTGTACGGGCCTTTAATTGGCCGTAGACGGGCCTTTAATGGAAATCGTATGTTTTATGGGCTGACCATAACGGGCCGTTAATAGGCCGTATTTGGTGATGCTATGAAAATGGCCCAACAGACTAATGGTCCACAAACGGGCCGACTGTAATGACGGGCTGAATTTGGCCCACAAGAATAAAATGAGAGTAACGGGCCGTAAGTAACCGAATGCTGCAAATGAGCCCAAGAATAAATGGGCCCTCAGAAGGCGAAAGTTAACTTGGGCTGGAAACGGCCCAACGGAATAATGGGCCGTTAATGGGTATAAAGTAATACACTGTTCATTACGGGCTAGTTTCACCACGGGCCGTTAATGGGTGTAAAGTAATACACTATTCATTACGGGCCAGTTTCAACACGGGCCCCTAATGGGCCAAGAGTTACAAAGGGCCTCATATGGGCCGAAAGACGTCATGGGCTATACATGGGCCAGAAGTGAAAACGGGCTGGAATCATATTGGATGGCCCAGATGACGCTACTGGGCCTAATTCGGATAGAGCGTAACGGGCCTTGGGTTAGCGGGCTGTAAATGGGCTATATGCGAATAGGCCGTTAACATGCTTTCCATGGGCCGGCCCGCCAGCTTTTGACCAAGTCAAACGGGCTGGCCATTTCACAGGAATGGGCCAATGTTGGGCCGTGCCACGTGTCGAAGTATCATGGGCGCCTACTGTCCAGTGAGTGGATGACATTTGTCCCAACGATGAGCCGACACGTGTTTCCTCTAGCCAATGATGATTTTACACGTGGAAAATACCCATTGGTTGGGGCTGTTAATGGGTTATCGGATCCAAAACCCGACCTGATAGCTTAACGGTGTTCCATTACGGTGGATGCCATGTGTCGGTCACCCTTGACGAAAGCACTTCTGTGACGCGCGATTTCTCATCATGGAAGTGGACACTTCCGTGATGATAATTTTGGTAATGTCATGGAACACTTGTATGACAGCACAGGTATGACTATCTTGATTCTGTCATAAATTTGTCGTGGATGTACATGCATGACAAAAAAACGCGACCTACTGTGACAAACACGTATCATCACAGAAGTGTTTTTTTTTGTAGTGACACTGGGAGGATCTAGGGTTACACAAGGTCGTTTACAAAGAAAGGAATCTACATATTTGGTCGCCAAGCTTGCCTTCCACGCCAAGGAGAGTCCCATCTGGACACGGGTGCAATATTTGGTCTTCGTGTTCTTCATAGCCCATCAGTCCGGCCCATAGCTAACAGGCCAGTCGGCCGAGGACCCCTTAGTCCAGGACTCCCTCACCCGTGTAGAGAGATGGTGGAACAGTAGCCGGTGGAGGAGCGCGCGGCAGAGGCTGGATGAACAGGAGCCCGTGGATCAACAGTCGCAGGTTGAGGTTGGAGGAGGTCGACAGTGGATGAACAGGAGCCCGTGGAGGCTGGAGGAGGTCGACGGTAGAGATGAACATTATCCCGTGGAGTGCCGTTTTGCGGTACGCCACACCCCTCCCGATGAACAGGACCCTTGTTTCGACCGTAGCGCTCCAACACAAGTTCGTTTCCTCAGTTTTGCAGTATGCCACACCCCTCCCGATCAACAGGACCCTGTTTCGACCGTATGAGGTCTGTTTCCTCTGTTTTGTGGTACGCCAGACCCCTCCCGATGAATAGGATCTCGTTTCGACCGTGGCGCATCGAACACAAGGCCGTTTCCTCCGTTCCGCGGTACGCCAGGCCTCGTTTCCATCGCCTATTTTGTCCAAGCCAGTTGGCTCCCAATGAATACGAAATATTGCGACCCAGTCGGTTGCCTCCCTATGAACAGGACGCAGTTTCTCCGTTCCGACCAAGCCGATTCGCTGCCCGATGAACAGGACGCCGTTGCTGCCGTCCGTTGCCTCTCCATGTACACAAGCCCTGGCCGTCTGTATATATATGCGCGAGTAGCCGTTGAGACCACGCCCGTATCTACATACGTGGCCGTATTTACTTTCTTGCACCCTGGCCGCTGTACGTACGTCTCACAACTGGAATCAGCTTATTTGCCGTCTGCCATGGCGGATGGCAAAGGCATAGATCCCGGACAGCAAATTTCTTTGTCGTCTGCCAGCAGACGACAAACTTTCCATCTGAACACATGCCAATAAAGGCCTTCTTTGCCGTCCACTTCTTAGAAATGGACGGCAAAGGATTGTGCCGTCCGCCATCCGAGGCCAGCAGACGTCAAAGACAACAGACATCAGTGTGGTGGGGTCAGAGCCGTTAGGGGGTTAACGGCGCTCTTTGTCGTCCGCTGACAGACGACAAAGAGCTCAGCTAGGCCAGCACTGGGAAGCTGCCACGTGGCAGCTATGTCGTCTGCCAGTAGACGGCAAAGATTCAAACGTCTTTGCCATCCGCTGGCAAACGGCATAGCTGACCAAATAGGCAGCCAGTGTTCCCACTGTCTATAGGTAGCTGCCACGTGTCCTCTTTGCCGTCCTCTAGCGGACGGCAAAGAGGCTATATATCCCCTGTTTTTATTTATATCCATTTAATTTCACAGGAATTCACACACAGATATACATATATTTTTTTCACAGGAACAACAGACATATGATGTATCCAACACATAGCTCCATCCATGACAACATACATACATAAGAAGCGCAGTTCCATCCATACATATTACAGTAATATCACAATGTTCATCCAACACATTGTTCCATGCATCGATATAACAAGTTCCACATTATTCTTCGATACAAACGAAAGGAAGAACAGGGGAACAAGCACTCCATCCATGCAAGCTTCCATATAGTGAATTAAATCTGCAAAATGGGAAACATGAAATTTAGAAGAAGAAAACTAGAAGAATACGACTAGAAGAAGAAGAAGAAGTAGAACTTCTTCTTCTTCTTTTTCTTCTTTTCTTCCTATTCCTTCTTTTCTTCCTCTTCCTTGATTTTCTTCATCTTATTATGTCATTTGTGGACTAAATAGGCTAGATTATGTCATAAATGGACTAAATAGGCTAAATAAGAAGAAAAATGTCATTTTCGAGCTAACCTAGCTAATTATGCCATTTTTGACCTAACTAAGCTTATTGTGTCATTTTAGAGGACAACAAGCTAAGTATATGACATTTATGAGGTTAGCAAGGTTAGTATGCCATTTACGAATAAAAACAAGTAAGAGGAGGAAAAGAAGAAGAAGAAGAAGAAGAAAAGAAGAACTTCTTCTTCTCCTTCTTCTTTTCTTCCTATTCCTTCTTTCCTTCCTCTTCTTTGATTTTCTTCATCTTATTATGTCATTTGTGGACTAAATAGGCTAAATTATGTCAAAAATGGACTAAACAGGCTAAATAAGAAAAAAAAGACCATTTTTGAGCTAACCTAGCTAATTATGCCATTTTTGACCTAACTAAGCTTATTGTGTCATTTTAGAGGACAACAAGCTAAGTATATGACATTTTTGAGGTTAGCAACTCTTCTTCTTCTTCTTCTTCTTCTTCTTTTCTTCCTATTCCTTCTTTCCTTCCCGTTCCTTGATTTTCCTCATCTTATTATGTCATTTGTGGACTAAATAGGATAATTATGTCAAAAATGGACTAAACAGGCTAAATAAGAAGAAAAATACCGTTATCATGGAGGTGTAGGAATGGTCGGGGCTGCGCCAATGGCAGACAGAGGTGAAGGACCGGTCGGGGTTCTGGCATTGGCAGACGCAGAAGGATTGGTCAATGCTTGTCGGGAGCCATGCTGCACCAAAGATCATTTCCAATAATGTCTCGTTAGCATGATGCAAACTGAAACGTGAATAGTAGTAACTAAGGACCATTCAAATCAAACTCATTGTGGTCGCCGGAGCAATCTGGGGCATCGTTGGAGGGGCCTGACCATTTTTCTCGCACATGGTCTGCACATTTGGTTCTCACGAGTCAGTCATATTAGTTAGTAATGCGAACATTACGTGCATGATTGGGCTAATATGCACGAGAAACATACCACGATGAGCTCGTATAGGGCCCGGTTAGACGCCTCGTTCCGGTTCCTCTCCTCCTCCAACAGCTTAGCCGTCCTCTCCTCCATCTCCCTCTCCCTCTCAGCCGCTTCCCTTTTTGCCTCATCCAAAAGCGCCTAGGTCTTCAATCTCTCTTTCTCAACCAATGCCTGCAACGCACCACTCCTTGTTAGCATTGTAATCATCGATGGATGCACACAAAATGTAATGGAGGAAAGGTGAGAGAGTTCGTATAACTAACCGCCATGGTGAGCTTCACGGGCCGTGCACGAGGCGTTATCTCAGGATCAGAGCTACTTAGGCGCTTCTTGATCTGCGGGAGAGTCCTAGGACAATGTATCAGTCCATCACCAATGGCTTGAGAGCCATGGGATCTCCCGCCACCAGATATCACCACCAGCTCTATATCAAAAGTATCCTGGCTCGGGTTAAAGTCCTCCCCTTTCCTCGCCTTCCCCTCGTCTCTGTACTTGACAAGCTTTTGGTGGGAGGAGATGTTGGTGAAGCTCTCTGTATGATCTAGGTCAGACTCCGTGAATGGCTTGGCGTTCTTGTACGGGGCCATATGGGCCATGCCATAGAGGTCGAATAGATTTGGCATAGGCTTCTTGTTGTGGTGCGCCTGAGAGAGAGGAACAAAATATTAGTTAAGGGCTCAAGCTAGCATGAAGAATAATATTGCTATGTAAATAGGTCATTTTGGAGCTAAGAAAGGTTATTATGTCATTTTTGAGGAAAACAAGCTAAGTTTAGGACATTTTCGAGGCAACCAAGATTATTATGCCATTTTGACCAAAGTATGCTAGTTATGTCTTATTGAGCTATCCGAGGTAGTTATGCCATTTTAGCTAACTATAGCATATTTAGGCATTCTCTAGAGCTATCTAAGTTTATTATGTCATTTTAGAGCTAATTATTTCATGAATGAACTAGCTAAGATTAGTTTAGGTCGTTATTGAGCTATCGAAGGTAGTTATGCCATTTTTTATAACTAACTAAAGCATATTAAGTCATTTTATAGAGCTATCTAAGGTTATTATGTCATTTTAGAGCTAATTATGTCATGAATGAACAAGCTAATATTAGTTTAGGTCATTATTAGGCTATCGAAGGTAGTTATGCCATTTTTTAACTAACTAAAGCATATTAAGTCATTTTATAGATCTATCTAAGGTTATTATGTCATTTTAGAGCTAAATATGTCATAAATGAACTATCCAAGGTAGTTATTCCTTTTTTTAACTAACTAAGCATATTAAGTCATTTTGGGAGGGATAAATGCTAGCATGAAGAATGAAATTGCATGAATCATGTAGCAAACCACATACCCAGTTATCCCCGTACTCAAACAGGTTGGAGCTCCCTTGATGGTGTGGCACACCTTCCATTTGGTCGCGCTTATCCTTGTCCTTATGGTGTTCGACTATCCATTCGGGAGAGCACCACGCATCCACCAACGCCTCCCAATAGTCGATCTTATCCACACACCATCTCGGGGGCACCTAAGTTAGTCAAGAGAAATTTCAGCGCTACGCCTATGAATCAAATCAAGAAAACTAAGTTCAAGGCCTTAAGAATAGGTAATTACCTGCATGTACTTCTCCTTACTCAGAAACTTGCCACGACACTTCGACTTGGCCCTCCTAATACCCTTCGAGGTGTAGTAGTCTCGAACGGCCTGCACCCGAGCCTCGTGCCGTAAGTTCTGAAGTAGGCGCTTGCACTCGGTTTTGAAAACCATACATGCGGCTCCTGCTCTCCCTCTGAAACCCTGTAGAAGGTCTGCAATCAAAAAAGAGAACACTGGTTAGTACAATCACTAGGTAGTGTTGACTTTTAATTATGTAAAGAAGAAATTACCAAAAACTGACGGAACACAATGTCGGCCACCATCTCGCACAAGACACCGGCGACCATCTCCTCTGGCGGAGCCAGGGCAACCAAGTACAGCTCCCAGCTCAGTGCTAGATGTGGAACCTGACCCTCATCGGGCAACGTGACCCACCCAGGGAAGTCCTGCCGGCAAAGCACACCAAGGACCTAGTTGGGCCTGCGGACACCACGAGGTTGTACCCAGCCCTGCAGTATGACAAGGCCAACACATTAGATATTAATTTGAAGGAACATGAAGGCAAAAGGTTAAAAATAGTAAATGCACTTACTTCAACCCGTTAGGCGCAATCATCCACCTCTGGTCGGGGGTCATCGGCACGGGCGGGAGCTTTGTAAAGCCATGCTTATAGACCTTCTTGCCCTTCTCAACCAGCTCGTCGCACTGTAGATATCATCTGAAAACGTGTCCTCGCTACCATCAGTAGGGCCACTAGCCTCCGGAGTCTCGTGGGAAGAAGACGGCGGGATTGGAGTCTTCTAGGACGAAGACCCCGTGACCGGAGTCTTCTGGGACAAAGACTCTGGGGACTCACGTGGGGCGAGTCTGGTGGGGCGAAGGATCAGCGGCCCGAGTCTGGTGGGGCGAAGGATCGGCGACCGGAGTCCGAGACGGGTCCACGTCAGACGGAGCAGTCTTGTGGTCAGGTGAATCAGCCGAGGGTGGCAGCGAGGAAGGCGTAGCAGCCTTCCTACCTCTCCCGCTGCCACGTCCAGCTCTACCAGTGTTCTTCATCGTCCGCCAACCTCTCCCAGCCGAAGAAGAAGCGCCCGTCGCAGTTGTCTGCATACTGTCTAGCAGTGCTCTCCGGAGGGGCATGGCTGGAATAATGGAACCACCCCTCCTAGTAGCGCTCGCAGGAGGCTCGAGGCGCTCTGGACCCTTGCCCACCATCCTGTGAACACCTGCAATGACCAAAAGTAAACGAAATTAGTACAACATGAAAAATTTGGATACCTAGCATGAACATAATAATATGTATATAATTTAAGTGTATCATCATCATGAACATAATGAAAATACACCCGATCAACACAAATATATGTGATCTTTTTGTATCATCATCATGTCCGGGGTCGATCGAGTGTCAGGGTGTCGGCCTGTCGGGGTCGGGGTGTGGTGTCAGGGTGTCGGGGGTCGGGGTGGGGTGGGGGGGGGGGGGTCGGGTGTCGATTGTCGGGGTCTCAGGGTGTCGGGGTCGGTGTCGGGGTGTCGGTGGTCAAGGTCGAGGTCGAGGTCGGGGTGTCAGGTGTCGGGGTGTCGGTGGTCGGGGTCGGGGTCGGGTGTGGTGTCAGGGTGTCGGGGTGTGGTGTCAGGGTGTCGGAGTGTCGGGGTCGGGGTGTCGTGCCGGGGTGTCGTGTCGGGGTCAGGGTATCGGGGTCGGAGTCGGGTCGGGGTGTGGTGTCAGGGTATCGGGGGTCGGGGGTCGGAGAGGGGGTCGGGTTGTCGATTGTCGGGGTCTCAGGGTGTCGGGGTCGGGGTGTCGGTGCTTGGTGTCGGTGGTCGGGGTGTCTGGTGTTGGGGTGTCGGTGGTCCGGGTCGGGGTGTCGGTGGTCTTCTTCTTCTCCTCCTCTCCTATAGCTTTCTTCACCTCATCCTCTTCTCCTCTTTCTTCTTCTTCTTCTACTTCTTCTTCTTCTCCTTCTTCTTCTTCTTCTTCTTCTCCTTTTTCCTCTTCTTAAACCTAGCACTAATTAACCTAAAACAAAACAGGAAAAACTACACCTAAACCTAGCTATTGTTCTTCTCCTCCTCTTCTTCCAATTATTCTTATTTTTTTCATGACTAAACATAAACCTAAAACTAAACTAAACCTAAGACCAAACTAAAAGTAATCTAAACTAAACTAAATATAAAACCAAATTAAAAGTAATCTAAACTAAACTAAATCTAAAACAAAACTAAAAGTAATCTAAACTAAAAAACAGAAAAAAGAGGAGAAGAGGGGTGCAGCCGAGGCTCACCTACGGTAGGGGTGGGACGGCCTGTGGCAGGCCGGCAGGGCCCATGGGCGTCGTACGGTGGGGTTGCTCGGCGGCGGAGGTGCGCTGGCCGGGTGCAGGGGGCGCCAGGCGATGGTGGCGACGGGGCCGTAGGGCTCCGGGGCGGCGGGGTGGCGCTGGCCGGGTGGAGGGGGCACCGGGCGGTGGTGGCGATGGGGCCGCAGGGCTCCGGGGCGGAGGGGTGGTGCTGCGGCGGGGTGGGGCGACGGGGCGACGCTGGCCGGGCGGAGGTGGCGCCGAGCGGTGGTGGCGATAGGGCCGCAGGGCTCCGTGGCGGCAGGGTGGTGCTGCGGCGGGGTGTGATATGTCCATTTTGCATCATGCTTTTATATCGATATTTATTGCATTATGGGCTGTTATTACACATTATGTCACAATACTTATGCCTATTCTCTCTTATTTTACAAGGTTTACATAAAGAGGGAGAATGCGGCAGCTGGGATTCTGGGCTGGAAAAGTAGCAAATATTAGAGACCTATTCTGCACAGCTCCAAAAGTCCTGAAACTCCACAGAAGACGTTTTCCAAATATATAAAAAATACTGAGAGAAAGAACTTCACCAGGGGGCCACACCCGCCCACGAGGGTGGGGGGCGCACCCTACCCCCTGGGCGCGCCCCCTACCTCGTGGGCCCCCTGTTGGCCCTCCGGTGACCATCTTCTACTATATGAAGTCTTTCGATGGGAAAAAAAATAAGAAGCCATCTTCTCGGACGAAACTCCGCCGCCACGAGGCGGAACCTTGGCGGAACCAATCTAGGGCTCTGGTGGAGCTGTTCTGCCGGGGAAACTTCCCTCCCGGAGGGGGAAATCATCGCCATCGTCATCACCAACGCTCCTCTCATCTGGAGAGGGAAATCTCCATCAACATCTTCATCAGCACCATCTCCTCTCAAAACCCTAGTTCATCTCTTGTATCCAATCCTTGTCTCCAAGTCCGGGATTGGTGCTAGTAGGTTGCTAGTAGTGTTAATTACTCCTTGTAGTTGATGCTAGTTGGTTTAATTGGTGGAAGATCATATGTTCAGATCCTATATGCATATTAATACCCCTTTGATTATGAACATGTTTATGCTTTGTGAGTAGTTACTTTTGTTCCCGAGGACATGGGAGAAGTCTTGCTATTAGTAGTCATGTGAATTTGGTATTCGTTCGATATTTTAATGAGATGTATGTTGTCTCTCCTCTAGTGGTGTTATGTGAACGTCGACTACATGACACTTCACCATTGTTTGGGCCTAGAGGAAGGCATTGGGGAGTAATAAGTAGATGATGGGTTGCTAGAGTGACAGAAGCTTAAACCCTAGTTTATGCATTGCTTCGTAAGGGGCTGATTTGGATCCGTATGTTTCATGCTATGGTTAGGTTTACCTTAATACTTTTGTTGTAGTTGCGGATGCTTGCAATAGAGGTTAATCATAAGTGGGATGCTTGTCCAAGTAAGGGAAGTACCAAAGCACCGGTCCACCCACATACAGATTATCAAAGTACCGAACGCGAATCATATGAGCATGATGAAAACTAGCTTGATGATATTCCCATTTGTCGTTGGGAGCGTTTTTCTCTATATAAGAGTTTGTCCAGGCTTGTCCTTCGCTACAAAAAGGATTGGGCCACCTTGCTGCACTTTATTTACTTTTGTTACTTGTTGCTCGTTACAAATTATCCTATCACAAAACTATCTGTTACCACTTATTTCAGTACTTGCAGAGAATACCTTGCTGGAAACCGCTTATCATTTCCTTCTGCTCCTCATTGGGTTCGACACTCTTACTTATCGAAAGGACTACGATAGATCCCCTATACTTGTGGGTCATCAGGGTGGTGCTGCGGCGGGGTGGGGCAGTGGCGGCGGCTCTTGGCGACGGCGGTGCGGGCGGGGGGGAGTGAGTTGGGGGCGCGGGGTGGAGTGAGAGAGAGGGGAGAGAGAGGGGGGGTGGGGCCGGAGAGACAGAGAGGGGGCACGTTCTTTGTCGTCCGCTAGCGGACGGCAAAGGACGCGCATAGAAAAAGGGGGAGACGGCTATTAGCTGGGCCCTTTCTTTGCCGTCCGCCAGCGGACGGCAAAGGTCAAGCAGGCAGACAACAAAGAATCTATGGGTCCCACCTGGCTTTTGCCGTCTGCCTTCTAGCTCTTTGCCATCAGCTCGGCAACGGCAAAAAAGCAGCTGACGGCGAATAGCCTTTTTGCCATCTGCCATTTCTTTGTCGTCCGCTTACACAAAGCGGTCGGCAAAGAGCCTCTTTGCCGTCAGCTGGCAGACAACAAAGAGGAGGCAGACGGCAAAATGCCAGATTCCAGTAGTTACATGCTACGTGCGCGCCTCTACTACGACACGTGCACGCCTCTACTACGACACGTGCCCTTCCTTACACGGCCATGGTTCATTGTTGCAGCCTACAGACAGACCGATCGACCAGTATGTACGTACATGTTCGCCACCAGAATGACAACGCTACGTACGCTTCGACCAGGTGGGTCCCGACTATCAGGCACTACTTTGCGTGTGAATATGTAGCTGGTGGGTCCCAACAGTCAGGGGGGGAAATCATTTTTTTGCCCGTAATATGGATGCACTTCCTTGCGTGTGAAGACGTAGCTGGTGGGTCCCAGCAATCAGGGGAAACGTTTTTTCGCGAAATACGATGGCCCGTCCGGTGGGTCCCTGCTGTCAGGTGGAGGAATCATTATTTTGCGCGTAATAAGGAGGCATTTCCTTGCTATGGCCGTGGGCCAAGCTGTCAGCCTCTCCATGCATAGTACTCTTCCGATGAAAGTCGTTCATTGACTACATTAACCACGCTACGCCGAGTGCACCACGACAGTGGACAACGGCGAGGCCTAGGAAGGGGATGATGTGGAGCTGGGGAAGACGCGATAGTGGATGCCCACACAGAGGGGAGTACGTGGGTTGACTGCTTCGGCTACGGTGTGAGGCTGCCGTCGCCGGAGAATAACAGGAGGTGTGGGTGAGTATAGAGGGATAGCATGGCCAGCGGTGGCAGCACAGCCGATCATGGGAGGCAGGAGCAGGCGGCACGGCCGACGCTTTTTTGGGTGGCTGGAGCAAGAAGACCAGAGGTTGAAGAAGCAATACGGCGTTGGATGGACATCTTACGGTCACTGGAGCTAGAATCGTTCATATTGACTAAGTTGACAAAGCCCTGCATCCCCGTCAACATAGTAGGCCCACAAGTCAGCCTCCCATTATGCTGGGTCCTAGCTAGCAGGGGGTATTCATTTTTTAGTGTAATAAGGAAGCACTTCCTTGCGTGCGAAGATATATCTGGTGGGTCCGAGCTGTCAGTGCCTGGAACGTTTTTTCACGAAATACAGAGGCCCTTTCGGTTGATCCCAGCTGTCAGGTGGAGGAATCATTATTTTGCGCGTAATAAGGAGGCATTTCCTTGTGTGCGGCCCTGGGCCCAGCTGTCAGCCTCTCCATGTTCAGTCCACTTCTGATGGATGTCCTTCGTTGACCACGCCGCGCCGAGAGCACTAGGGCGGTGGACGACGACGAGGCCTACGAAGGGAACGACACGGAGCCGGGGAAGACACGGTAGTGGCTGCCCACGCGGTGGGGAGTACGATGGTTGACTGCTCGACTGCCGTCGCTGGAAAATAACAGGAGGTGTGGGTGAGTAGATGGATAGACAGGCTAGGGATGCGTTGGTTTTTCCCTTGAAAAGGACAGGGTGATGTAGCAAAGTAGCATAAGTATTTTCCTCAGTTTTGAGAACCAAGGTATCAATCCAGTAGGAGGTAACACGCAAGTCGCCTAGTACCTGCACAAATAAACAAGAGCCTCGCAAAGAACGTGATAAAGGGGTTGTCAATCCCTTCACGGTTACTTACGAAAGTGAGATCGGATAGAGATAATAAGATAAATATTTTTGGTATTTTTGGTGTATAGATTGGAAAATAAAGATTGCAAAATAAACAATGATAAAAATAGTAAATATATAGGAAAATAATATGATGGAAGATCGACCCGGGGGCCATAGGTTTCACTTGTGGCTTCTCTCAAGATAGCAAATTCTACGGTGGGTGAACAAATTATTGTCTAGCAATTGATAGAAAAGCGCATAATTATGTCACATCCCTAGTTCTGGTATGAGCTAGACTAGCTAGTCATGTGTGCATCTTGTTTAAATTTCATTTAAATTTGAAATGGGGATTTGTGAAACCCTCAGAAATCATTTCTGAAAATGACCCAGATAGAAATTTGCTCTAAAAAGGTCCAAGAAAATGTTCATGTCTCTCTCTGAAAATATTGGTTAGACGTAAAATTCAAACCAATATTTTTAGGAGCTTATAAATATTTATTTTTGGCCATTTGTATTAATTCAGTAATTATTTGCTTTGGATATATATATATAATATGTCCAAAATTCTGTTAATTGGTGAGGAGTTTTTGAGCAATCCAAATAGTTCTTACAAAAATTGACAAAAGTAAATAAGTTGATTTAGTATTTTACTAAATCAAAAAAAATGTTAGAAAAATAGAAAAAAAACAAAAATGGAAAAAACTTACCTGTGCTCACCTGAGGCCTGGCACTGTGCGGCCCAGCCAGCTGGCTGTGCCAGTCGTCCTCCACCTCTTGCCAGGAGGCCACCGGCGTGTGGCCGACGCGCGCGCACCGCCGTGCCGCCACGCCACCTGCCTGCCTCTCATCTCGCTCGGTGCCCTGGCCGTCCCGAATGTCGCCACACGCCGCCCCGCACCTCTCTCACTCTCTCTCGTCCTCCCTCCTCCCCTGGATCCCTCTCTCTCGACCCGCCCGAGCACTGCCGTCGCCGCCGCTCGCCGTTGCCGTAGCTACCGCGCCGTCGTCCTCGTCCTCTCCGTCAAGCCACGCGTCGCCGGACGTGCCATGGAGTCGTCACTGCCATCGTCTTCATCATCGGCCGCCGGAGATCGCCACCGACATCCCGTCGCCTCCAAGCCATCCCCGAGCGCGCTGAGATCACCGAAGACCTCGCCGTGAGCTCCTCTACCGAACCCCTCTTCTCCCCCTCGTTTTTGCACGCTCCAGCTTCGTTCCCCGCCATGGCCTTAGCTCCTCGCCGCCGATCATGTCGCCGCTGTGGCCAGAGCCATCGCAACTCGCTCCTGAGCGCGTCACCGAATTCGTTGTAGCCCCAGGAGCCAAATGCACCCGCTCGCAGCCCCTGTCGTGCCCCATAGTGTCAAAACCGCACGCCACCGAACTCCGGCCGCCGCCGCGAGCTATGCTCCGGCGAGCTCCGACCATGCCACGGCCTCCGACGTGTTCCACTGGATGCGCGCGAGCCTGGGCTTCGCGTAGGTGCGTGGTTTCCGCCGCCTAAATGGTCGCCGGAGCGATGATCCCGAGCCCTCCGTCGCGTTCGGCCTCGCCGGCGGCTAAACGCCGGCGGGTTGACTGGGTTTGAACCCCCCAATTGACCAGATTTGACCTGTATGGGTCAATGACAGGTGGGGCCCGTCTCTGACTAAATCGGTAGTTAGGTTAGTGCTAATTAACCTCTGTTAATTAACTGTGACACTGACGTGTGGACCCCACACGTCAAGTTTGACATGGTCAGCGCTTTTGACATGCTGACGCAGGTATGACGCAGTGCTCACGCAATAAATGATTTTCTGGATTATTTCTATTTTGGAAATTCTAGAAAATTAGCTAAACTTCAAAAATTCATAGAAATTCAACCGTAGCTCAGATTGAAATAATTTATATATGGAAAATTATCAGAAAAATTCAATCTATCCATCTGTACTAGCTTCATGCATGACAATCCAACTTATACCTACTGTATAAGTGAAAACATATAAATGGCATTTATGAGAGCTTATTTTGGAGTTGCATTTGAACCTTTGGTTCAAATGGACTTCATCCAAATAACTGCTAGTTGCATTAGCTCAAACAACATCACATCTTCATGCCATGTTCATGCATCATATTGTGGCATCTACTTGTGTTTTGATTGTCGACATCGTTCCTTCTCGATAGGTCCCGCTCCGGAGAGTGCTCCAGAGTACCTGTCTGAGGAGCAGTACCCCTGTTGATCTACCAGGCAAGCAAACCCCCTTTTTTATTTCGATACAATCCTACTCTCTCGCTCCTGCTCTCTTTTATTGCATCTATTTATATATAAAAAATGCTTTAGGGGCTACCGGAAAAAAGATAAATACCCTATAAAATCCCACAATAATTAGGAACATCTGTCCGTTAATCTGGTAGCCTAAAAAACAACTATCAATATTAGCCGATGGATGTTCGTAAACAATCTCCGCTCGGAACTAACGATTTTTCTTCAGTAAAGGCACCCCCTTCACATCAAAAAGGGATTTTTTTAAAGTAAAGGCACCCCCCCCTCACGTAAAAAAGGAGTCCATACATCTCCCGTGACCCAAAAAGAATTTTATGAAATCAGGTCTCACGTGAGACCTATCCTGATGGATGACACGTGGCATTCACAAATCACAAAGCATCTACCCCACCCCTCACTTAAAATCAGGGGGGAGAGATTAGATGCTTTGGGATTTGTGAATGCCACGTGTCATCCATCAGGGCGGGTCTCACGTGCTAACCGTAAGACCTGGTCTCATATAATTTTTTTCCATGACCCAATTCTTCACAGCCCCGTTAAAAAAGGTCCACACACAATTAAAAAAAAGAGTCCACGCACCTCACGTGACCCAAATCAGAATACCCAAGGAATATGCCACAAAACACGGCCTAGCACTATGGTTAGAACAGCACGCCATCTCCATGCTCTCGCAGCGGCCATGACGGCGATGAAGTCGCCGGCGAGATGGATCAAGCCTCTCCTTTGGCTGATTATGCATCCTCAACTTCAACCCATTGTTCCTCTCCCTTGATGCCTCCCCAATGTGTTCACGTCCAATGCGCCAGCCTTGGTAAGAGGAGAAAAAATTACCTTACGAAGTTACATGTATATGTATGGATCTCCCATCGCTCGAAGGTCTGATCCGTATCTCCTTACATATGTATGTATCTCCCATTGCTCAATGGTCTGATCTGTATCTCCGATCGCTCAAAGGTCTGATCCAGATTCCATGTGACGTCATATTGGTTACTTTTGTTACTTCTACTGTTGATACTAGATGTTGGATTGCCAGCCTGAGGCTTTTCTGGCCATGGATCGGATGGTATGTCCACACAATCTGGAAGCAGGTTGATTGATTTCTAAAATTAGCTGGATGCACACGTAGAAAAGGACTTGATGGAACCTTGCCGGATGAAAAACTCCCACAAGCAATTCACCCACGTGGGTGGATTTGATTGCAGAAGAATATTGTAGTGATTTGTAGTACTAACGTATATGCTACCTAAATACAATCCTAATCAGTGATTGTTTCAAAACTGGACAGGATACCACACATCGTGCTTAATTTTAACATGCTCCAGCTCCCGTTGTTCATGTAGCTGAAGTTGGGATGTATTCCTTTTTTAATGGATTTTTTGGGATGTGTTCTAACACTTCCTACTTTGTAGCTTGCATATGATTTTTCAAAGTGATATTGCCTCAATATTAAATTTAGGATTTTTGGCCAGGAAGTACACTACTACAATTAGGACTAACCATATAGGTAGATATATTTTCTTTGAAATAAAAATGGTTTGTCAACACTAGAAATTTATGATGTGATTGTTCATGTACAAGCTGAACTATTGTTTTGGTGGCTTGAGCCTTTAGGTTTTGAGTTAAGAAAAGGACAAGGTCCACAACCACAATTTGGAAGCAGGTTGATTGATTCCTAAAGTTCGATGGATGCACACGTACAAGAGGACTTGATGTAACCTTGCCAGATAAAAAACGCCCAAAAGCAATGCACGCACGTGAGTGGATTTGATTGAAAAACAATACTGTAGTGATTTATATTACTAACGTAGGCTACCTAAATAAAATCATAATCGATGATTGTTTCAAAACTGGAAAGGACACCACACATCGTGGTTAATTCCAACATGCTCCAGCTCCCGTTGTTCACGTAGCTGTAGTTGGCATGTGTTCTTTTTTAAACGGATTTGTTGGGAGTTGGGACGTGTTCTAACACTTCTTACTTTGTAGCTTGCATATGATTTTTCAAAGCGATATTGCCTCAATATTAAATTTAGGATTTGTGGTTTGGAAGTAGTATAGAATACTACAATTAGGAATAACTATATAGATAGATATTTATTTCTGAAATAAAACAGTATATTAATACTAGAAATTTATGATGTGACTGTTCATGTACAAGCTGATCCATCATTTCGGTGGCTTCAGCCGTCAGGTTTTGAGTAAGGAAAAGGAAAAAGTCTACAAGGACATGACTGTCCTGTTGGATTCGGGATCATCATGAGTGATGAATCAAGATGCAATTGGGATGTCCATAAGAAATATGTTACCAAAAAATCGGAAACATCTAACCGTTTATTTAATAGGGTAAAGTTCCATGGCCATTAAATAGGATATATAAGTGAAAAACATACCCATCAATGCCATTATAATCATAATAGCACCGACGAGTTTTAGTTTCCATATTTTAAAGGTGGTCTCTAAGGCTATCAGAACAGACGGGTTGACTAAAAAAAGATGGGTCTATAACAATACACTTTTATCTTGCCCTAGAGGCAAACCGCCCGCATTGCTCATGCTGCCGTTGCATTGTTGATGTCATCGTGTGGCTGCCGGGGATAGAGGAAGATCAGTAAAATCTCCTACATAGTTTCCTGGTGTTAGGGCATCTCCAGCCGTTCGGTCCCTCAGGACGCCTAAATAGAGCGGTCTGGGGGCGTGCCGGCGCTAGTTCGACCCCTGGGGCGACCTAGCTCCCAATCACGCCCCCAAGCGCCGGCCCCAGGATGCGGGAAATTTGAACTAGGTCGTACCCGCTCACAAAAGACGCCACAAATCCGGCGATCGGACGTAGTCTGGCGTTACAAAAAACAGAGCGCCGCACGCCGCAAGTTCGCGTGCGCAACGAATCACTCGGCGGGGTCGGCTCCAGGTGTTGGCGGAGTCGGCGTGCGCGGGCTCGGCGGTGTCGGAGCTGCTTCGGTGCTGGGCTGTGTCGGCGCGGCTCCGGTACTGCTGGGCGGCGATGTAGATGCGTCGTTCGGGCTTGGCGTCCGTGTGGCCGTGGGCGCGGGAGCTGGCGTCGTCGGCGTCGTCGGCCTTGCCGTCTGCATCTGGTTCAGGATGAGGCCGCGCTCCGCCATGTACCACGCCCTGAGCTGCTCGTTGTTGCTCTGGAGCATGTCCGCCCCGCCCATCAAAAAAGCCATGTCAGTGTTCCTCTTCTTCGCGGCGACGTTCGTCCGGAGCAGGTCGACGTTGGTCCGGAGCAGGTCAAGCTTGATGGCGCTGTTCGTCATCAGCGACGACCACCGCGCCTTGGTCTTCTCTTCACGTAGGACGGCCCGGGCCTGGGCGTCGGCGAGGCAATGCTCGATGGACTCCTGCACTCGCGCGGTTGCCGCGTCGGCGTTTTTCCCCTTCTTTGCCAATCTGTGACCGTCCGGCCGCCCCTCTGACACGCCCGGAGTCGTCGCGTCCGGCTTGTATGTCTCCTTGGCCTTGTCGAGGGTACGTCGTACTTCCGCCCACTTCTCGCACTTGTCAATGCGCTTGTAGACGTGGAGGAACTTGAAGTCGGCGTCGAGATTGTCGCGCCGATACATGGTGAACATGCGCAGCAACTGCGCGGAGGAACAAACAGTTGGCGGGCAGCGGGCGTAGACGACGAGGAGACGCGAGCGAATGGCGTGCGTACCTGATCCTCAACGCTGGCGCCGCTCTCCGGGCGAGCCGCGACCTCCTCGACGATTCCATGCCATTTGTTGCACGCCCCCTGGATACGCCCCCAATGGTTCGCCATCGCCTTAGAGCCGCGCTGCATGTAGACGCCTTTGATGTAGGGGTCGACGAGCTTCCGCTCGTCGAACTCGGCCTTGATGCGGTCCCAGTACGTCTCGAAGCTATGGTTCGTGCCGGTGGTCGGGTCGAGGCAGACGACTTTCCATGCTTCGGCAAGGCATTCCTCCTCCTTGGACGTCCACTTGATGCGCGGTTCGCCTGGCCTAGCCGCCCGCTTCTTCTTCTGGCGCCCCTTCGTCGGATCAGGAGCCGGCTCCTCCTCCTCCTCCTCCTCCTCGTCCTCCTCCTCCTCCTCGGGTTCCTGCGCTTCGTGCGCGTCCTTGCCGTAGACGTAGCCGAGCTCGGCCTCCATGTCGCCGCTCAGATCCACTACCTCATCCTGGGTGGCGAACCCGGGAGACGCGGCGGCCGCGGTCGATCCTGTCGCAATGATGTCGTCCATGTCGGCTCCTGTGTCGTCGGTGTCGCCGAGGTGCGAGAAGGGCAGCGGTCCACGGCGGAGATGGGGCGTCGGTGTGGACGCGTAGGCGAGCGGCGAGTAGTTGTATGGAGGGTACTGCACGCCGACTAAGGCGGGCGAGGGTGTCCGCGTCGTGGGGTGACCATGGGGGAAGGTCACGTTTGGGTTGAAACCACCGTGCGCGTTGCCGTCGGCGTAGCCGGGCGACGACGATCCCCATGGAGATCCGACGCCTTGCTGTCCCCAGGGCGCGTACTGGGCGTGGCTGACGACGGGTGGATTCATCATCCCCGCGTGGTCGACCGATGAGGAGGACGCCGCCGCGCGCGCCGCGTTGTCGCGGGCCTTCTTGGCGATGACCCTGTTTCGCCGGTCGGCGGTGACTGCGTCGCGTCGCTGAACTTCCACCCTCCACTCGGCGTTCGACATGCCCGGTGGCTTGAATGGTGGCGCCCTCGGCTTCCTCTGCTTCGGCTGGGCCACGGTGCCAGTCGTGGTTGCCGCCGCGCGCGGCATGGCGTACTTCTTCGGCGGCATGGCGGCGACTGGAAGGCGAGCGGGAGGGGGTTTGGCGGGAGAAAGGGAGGGAATGGCGGGAGGAAGGCGAGCGAGCGGGAAGGATGCGAGGGGAAAGCGTCAAGAAACGGCGGGAAAAGGCCCTCGGGTCGCCGCCAGGGCGAACCTACGCGCCTTTTTCGCTTGTGCCGGCTTTCCAAGCGCCCCAGGGTGCCGGGTTCGGTCTGGGTCCGCCGGCATCTGTTTTGACCCGAGCCGACAAAAAACGGGCTTGTGAGGGCGCGACTGGGCCGTTTTTCTGGCGCCGGCGTGCCAAAAACGCTTGGGGAGGACTTGTTGAGGGCACGGCTGAAGATGCTCTTAGGCCTCCATCTTCCTTGCCTTGCTATATGATCTATGCTGCTACGTGTCAGTATCGGCAGATGTCATCATGCTGGATTGGATGCTGTAAAAAATGTGATCCATACAGGCGTAGCTCAGGTTCATGTGTATGTGCTAGCTCAGTGTACGTGTGTGTCCTACTAATTGATCCTTATAGGTTGTGTTAGCTTGGTGCAGGATTGCATCATGAAGGAATTAATTAATCTAGCTTGCTTGGTCGTCATGCTGTAAGTAGTACTACATAAGCCCGTGGGGCGGTGCCAACAGAGGTCGCAGGTAAGCATGCTTCTCCTCTTCCTGATCCGTCCACAGTCAAACATAGACACTAATAATGAGCCCATCTTTCCACCATTGCAGTGTTCATATTGCAAAGACTACGGCCACTAGCGCCGGCTATGAAAGTAGAGAATCAACTGTTTAGACAAGCACTTATGCTGCATATATTTTCCACACACCTACCTATGCCCTGACTCCTATGAACGAGCGTAGTGTTTATTGTGTGCTCAATCTACTTGAGCCAATATTTTAGACTAAATGATTTATTTAATCATTAATCCATGACTACTTCTGCTGTAATCTTACTCTTCTGGATTTTATATTACACAAAAATGCAAATTGCCGTATTCGTCATAATGTCACATTGTTCTCCTAAATTCAGACATTTTAGGGATGCAACTAAACCCAATCAGCAAAAGTAACATTGTCCAGTTACCTTTGAGGTTTTGTAGGTGTGTGCTTATTCACAGCGGCAGGTTGACATCCTAGGGTACAAAATCGATGCCACAAAGCACACTCACCAGATCAGTCCATTCAGGAAGATACTCCTAGAGGCCCAATACTACGGGAGGAAGCGCCAACCAGTGGTACCACAAGACAGTGGATATGATAACAAAGCAAAGACCATGGATCATCCGATTCGGCTACAAAGCAAGCAGCAACTTGGTGGAGAAACAAGCTTCTGGATTTTGTGGCCAAGTAATTCAACATACTCACCATCATACTTCGTCCACCTAACGCAAACCCTCATTTTCTTAGAGATTACTACATATTTTGTTGGCAATAGATGGAAACCATCATCTTCTAATAGTTTCATAGTTGCAGATTTATGATTCTAACTACAAAACTGGTACGATTTTCTCTTTGATTTTTTGTTTCACGTGTAACCGTCATCTGCTGTAACCTTCTGCTTCCTTCTTATTTTCAGTGTCTACTTAATTTCTTTGCAACATAACACTTTGTTTGGTACGATCATGGTTCTTACAAAATAAATCAAATTCTGTATTTATTTTGACCCGACAAATTATAGCTATTGGCCTTCCATTCAGCAGGTTCGGTTGGTGCTTTACGGCCTTTCCCATTCGAAAGTTGTATTTGTTAGTTTAAAATATTCTAAATTTCTGTTAATGTTTGTAAGATGTTGAAATAGTCTTCTCTCGAATTTTCAGCACGTGACCAAAAAAATTCGAGTGGATCAAATGGGAGAAGGAGATGCCATGATCACATGAGTGCCATTCTGAATGTCCGTCCCTCAAATTTATGAACGGAGGGAGTTACAAATGGACTTAACCAACTTTGTGTGATGGTCCTTTTTCCTCCTTTTTTGTAGTATAGAACTTTCAAAAGAGCAGAAGGGCTAAATAAGTTAAGGCGATTACAAGATGAAGGTGTGTAAAATTGTATGTTCCTTTTTGTTCAAGATTTTGAATGGCTATTAAGCTCTTGAATGCAAAACTTAACATAAGTCTTCAAGTTGTTTAGATCGTCAAAGTTGTGTGCCAATGGCTATGTCAAAAGTGCCCAGCTTGATTGTAGCGACCAGACCTCAAACAGTCTAATCTCTGTACTCCGGTGTCATCCCTGGATCAGTAATGCTGACACCACACAGTACTCGAAGGATTTATAGCAGAGTAGCAATCACACACTTATTACATCGAGTGTCTCAAAAGAGAACTTATTAAAATAAATATGGCTTAAGGCCATCTAATAATGATAACAGCGGAAGGCTTGGAAGATAAGTGAGTCCATCAACTCCAACGGCATCACTGAGTATAGAACCACGACCTAAAAACTCCTTATTCGTCGTCTGAAAAGTCTGCAATATTAACGTTGCAGCCCGAGAACGGGTCAGCACATGGAATATGCTGGCAAGGTAACACATAGGGAATAATGGAATGAAACAACTATACTATATGCATATTTGGCTGGTGGGAAGCTCTATGGTTATAGTTTTTGCGTAAAGCCAATTTTTCCCTACTTCAAAGGAATAAATTTAATTACTATCATGGTGGTTGTTAAACATTGAGAATGGTTGACAGCATTCTCAATCCCAATTAAGCATCATCATTTAACAAACCCAACAAAATTAACTTTAGAGTAACATGTTGAGATTCACATGATAATCCAGGTACTAGATACTCAAGATGTCCATAACCGGGGACACGGCTAACCATGATTAGTTTATTACACTCTGCAGAGGTTTGCGCACTTTTCCCCACAAGACTCGATCGCCTCCGTGGGATAGACCGGTACACCTAATTTCCCCTACATCTGCTAGTCTACCCTGTAAGAGTTCGCAAGACTTAATCAACTATGCCAGAGCCCATAATGGCTTGTGGCTGCACACGGAAGTTTCTAGTATGAATAATCTCATGATCCCTTTGAGTCTGGGTGGCGATCCAAAAGAAAAACAGGCAAGTCCTGGAATACCCAGGTGCCTCAATCCACTCAGATGTGTGTTTAGGTTGCCACCTTAGATAAACCATTAATTTAACAATCTCACATCTGTCATAGATATCACTCACCCAATCCACGTCTACTAGCATAGCATGGCATAATAAGCAAACGTAGAAATAACTCCCAAAGGTTTGATAATAAACAGGTAATAGGTACTACCTCATCTACTTCCCATACCACAGTTTAATTAGATCCTAATCATGCAATGTGTGAGGATTGATCTAATGCAATAAAACTGGGTTGTAGAAAAAGGTATGATCAAAGTGTTACTTGCCTTGCTGATGATGCGCGAAACCTAGAGATTCAAAGTAACAGGCGGCGCACTCCGGGTATTCTATCGCAGACAAACAAACAAGCATACAATAAGTACTCATCTAATGCATAGGTAAAACTCAAATAGAAGATCTAACCAGAAAATTCAACTTAAGAACTCTGGTTTGCAAAAAGAATCAAATCGAACGTAGCAAAAGAAATCAAACGGCGAAAGAAATCAACTTCGTTCTAGTAATCTGGATCTAAGTGAAATTTTACAGTAGCAAAAACTTGTTTAAATTGATTATTCGGAAAGAGGGTTTCGAGACGAAACTCCAGGCGCTTGAATCGCCTGATTCCGATAAACGAGCGAAAAGTTATACTAAAACGAAAATCGGATCAGAAATCGCGATCAGAAAATAACCGCGGAAAATCCGACGAAAAAGAAAAACGACGAACAGATTAATCGTTAATTAACCTAATTCGAAAATAATTAAAATAATATTAAAATAAAAAAATTCGAAAATAAAACCGATGAAAAAGAAAATAAATATTTTTTAAAAAATGGCACGGAAGTCAAGGCGGGGGCGAACCTCGGGCGGCGTGCAACTCCGGCGAGTCGGCGGCGGGTCCGGCGGCGGCGGCGGCGGGCTAGGGTTTCGGGCGCGGGCGCGGTTATGGGCTGGGGCGCCGGGTGCCTCGCTATTTAAAGGCGCCCCCGGGCGGAGTCCCGCTCGGGTACGGCCCATAGTCGGTTTCATTTTTTTTTTAAATAATTACGCTCGGAAAAAAAATACTAAACGGACTCCAAAAATCATGAAATAAATTTTCCCGGGTTTCTAAAATCAAGCCCGATAAAGTGAACATTTATTTGGGCCCAAAATACAACTTTGAAAAACGCGTATTTTTCCTAAATCCAATTAAAAATACCGAAAAACTCTGAAATAAATCTTATTTGATTTTTTTATTAAATCCTCAATATTTCTATATTTTAGGAAAGTCATTTTATTCCCCCTCTCATATTTTTGTAATAGAAATAATTGATGATAAAATAAATAAAATCAAATGATCCTGTTTACAACATTTGAGAAAACTCAAATATGTAAATAATGAAATCCCCAACTCTCTCCGTGGGTCCTTGAGTTGCTTAGGATTTTCTAGGATCAAAACCAAAAGCAGAATAAAATATGATATGCATGATCATCTAATGTATAACATTCCAAATTAAAAATTTGGAATGTTACAAACCTACCCCCCTTAAGATGAATCTCGCCCTCGAGATTCGGGTTGGCTAGAAAATAGGTGAGGGTGGTCCTTGAGCAAATCTTCCTCTAGTTCCCAGGTGGCTTCATCCTCCGTGTGGTGGCTCCACTGAACCATGCAAAACTTGATAACTTTGCTGCGAGTAACTTGGCTGGCAAACTCGAGGATCTTAACTGGTTTCTCCTCGTAGGTCAAATCGTTATCCAACTGAATAGTTTCCAAAGGCACTGTGTCTCTCAATGGTATGTCAGCCATCTCCGCGTGACACTTCTTTAACTGAGAAACGTGGAACACATCATGAATTCCTGACAATCCTTCGGGCAATTTCAACTTGTAGGCCACTTCTCCCATACGCTCCAAAATTCGATATGGTCCTACAAATCGTGGCGCTAACTTCCCTTTAACTCCAAAACGCTTTGTTCCCCGAAGTGGAGATACTCGAAGATAAGCTCTGTCTCCAACTTCGTAAACTGTCTCCTTGGGTTTAGAATCTGCATAACTCTTCTGTCTGGACTGGGCTACCTTGAGCCTATCGCGAATCAACCTCACTTTCTGTTCAGACTCCTTAATCAAGTCAGGTCCAAACAACTGACGGTCTCCAACTTCGTCCCACGACAACGGTGTCCTGCACCTCCTTCCGTACAAAGCTTCGAAAGGGGCCATCTTCAAACTGGTTTGGTAACTGTTGTTGTAAGAGAACTCTGCATATGGCAAATTATCGTCCCAACTAGATCCATAATCTAGCGCACTGAAAAGCTGATTGACTCTCTCAGTCTGTCCATCTGTCTGCGGATGAAAAGCTGTACTGAATTCTAGCCTGGTTCCCAAAGTTTCGTGCAACTGCTTCCAGAACTTTGAGGTAAAGTGGGTTTCTCTATCTGATACGATGCTCCTCGGAACTCCATGCAGACATACTATTCTGGTCATGTATATTTTTGCCAACTTAGCACTGGTATAAGTGGTCTTTACTGGGATGAAATGAGCTACTTTCGTCAATCGATCGACTACAACCCAAATTGAGTCATAGCCTGAACGAGTCCTGGGCAATCCCGTGATAAAATCCATGCCTACCTTATCCCACTTCCATTCGGGTATCGGCAATGGTTATAACAATCATGCTGGCTTCTGATGCTCTGCCTTTAGTCTCTGGCATACATCACAAACTGCTACATACTCTGCTATTTCTTTCTTCATTCCGGTCCACCAGAAAATATCCTTCAAATCCAGATACATCTTGGTATTCCCTGGTTGAATCGAATAGGGTGAATCATGTGCCTCTTGCAGAATTAACTTCCTGATCTCCGGGTCATTGGGCACATAGACACGGTCTTCAAACCATAGGGTGTCGTGCTCATCCTCCCGAAATCCTTTAGCTTTTCCTTCTTTCATTTTCTCCTTTATGGAAGCAATCTCCTTGTCAGTCTTCTGAGCTTCCCTGATTCTGTCCATCAAAGTTGACTGAATTTCCAACGCTGCTACATAGCCTCTCGGAACTATTTCCAAACATAGTTCACGAAGATTTTCTGCTAACTCCTTGGGTATTTCTCCCGTCATTAACGTATTGACATGGCTCTTGCGGCTTAATGCATCAGCTACTACATTAGCCTTCCCGGGATGATAATGCAATTTCATATCATAATCCTTGATGAGCTCCAACCATCTCCTTTGTCTGAGGTTCAACTCCTTCTGTGTGAAAATGTACTTCAAACTCTTATGATCCGTGTACACCTCACAATGATTTCCGATGAGGAAATGTCTCCATGTCTTCAAGGTATGCACTACGGCTGCTAACTCCAAATCATGCGTAGCGTAATTCAACTCATGGGGCTTCAGTTGTCTTGAGGCATATGAAACAACTCTCCCTTCCTGCATAAGCACTGCTCCAAGTCCTCGACATGAAGCGTCGCAATACACCTCATAATCCTTGGTCTGGTCTGGCAAAATCAACACTGGTGAGGTAACCAAGCGTTTCTTCAACTCCTGGAAACTAGCCTCACACTACTCAGTCCATTTGAACTTGGTATCTTTCTTCAACAACTCCGTCATAGGCTTCGCAATCTTTGAAAAATTCTCAATAAACCTCCGGTAGTATCCTGCGAGTCCAAGAAAACTCTGGATCTCTCCAACGGTAGTTGGGGCTTCCCACTTGGTCACGGTATCAACTTTAGTGGGATCAACAGCTATACCTTCTCCAGATATAACGTGTCTGAGGAATCCTACTTCCTTCAACCAAAACTCACATTTGCTGAACTTGGCATATAATTGATGTTCTCTGAGCTTTCCAAGTACCAAACGCAAATGCTCCTTATATTCCTCTTCATTCTTTTAATAAACCAGGGTATCATCAATGAACACTACGACAAACTTATTCAAAAACTCCATAAACACTTTGTTCATCATGTTCATAAAATAGGCAGGCGCGTTAGTCAGACCAAATGACATAACGGTATACTCATACAGCCCATACCTGGTGGTAAAAGCTGTCTTCGGAATATCCTGTTCTCGAATCTTCAACTGGTGGTACCCTGATCGCAAATCGATCTTGGAAAACACTTTAGCTCCTTGCAATCGATCAAACAGATCATTGATCATTGGTAGCGGGTACTTGTTCTTGACTGTTACTTCATTCAATCGTCGATAATCAACAACCATCCTTAACAATCCATCCTTCTTCTCTACTAATAGTACTGGTGATCCCCAAGGTGAAGAACTTGGGCGAATGTAACCTTTATCCAGTAACTCCTTAATCTGTTTCTTAATTTCCACCAAATCCTTTGCTGGCATCCTATATGGTCTCTTTGATATTGGCCCTGTGCCTGGAAATAGCTCAATCAAGAACTCAATATCTCTATCCGGTGGCATGCCTGGCAACTCCTCTGGAAATACATCAGGGAATTCCCTTACCACTGGTACTTCCTCCTATTACTGCATCGGGTTGAGCTTCAACCTCCTCCACATTAACGTGGTTCACCTATCCCCTGTTGAAAGGGTTCGGCTTCTTCCCAGAACTTCCATTGCCGTTTTGGCCTTCAGGACATTCATTGGCATAATGTCCGGCCTTGGAACACTTGAAACAAGTGACTTGACTCAGATCTCTCTTGGCTGGGGTTGATGGGGTGCTGCGGTTCTGGCCATTGCTTCCTCCATTCCCATTACCATTCTTGGTGCCATTGTGATTGTGCGAGCTACCTACTCCATGGGTATGCTGAAAATGTCCTCCCGGTCTAGGGGTAAAACGTGGCTTCTGCTGAGCTCCTGAATTATACTTTCCTTGTCCATACTTCCTATTGTGGTTCTCAATTTGCTGCTGCTTCCCTTCAATCATAAGAGCACGGTCTACCAACTCCTGGTAGTTGTTGAAGGTGGCTACCATCAACTGCATACTCAACTCATCATTCAGTCCTTCCAGGAACTTCTCCTGCTTAGCTGCATCCGTAGCAACGTCATCTGGGGCATAATGTGCTAGCTTACTAAACTCCTCCACATACTGGCCAACTATCCGTCCTCCTTGGCGCAAGTTACGAAACTCACGCTTCTTCATGGCCATAGCTCCTGCTGAAACATGGGCAGTACAGAAAGCCTGCTGAAACTGGTCCCATGTGACAGTGTCGACTGAGAAGGTGGCTGTAAAATTCTCCCACCATGATGCTGCGGGTCCTTCTAACTGATGTGCGGCAAACTTAACCTTCTCCGCATCTGTGCATCCTGCTGTGGTCAACTCCCTAGCTGTCTTGCGGAGCCAATCATCTGCTATTATCGACTCGGTGCTACTAGAAAACACCGGCGGATTCAGCCTAAGAAAACGGGCTAAGTGGTCAACAGGTGGTGGTGGTGGTGGTGGGTTGTTGTTGTTGTTCCCCTGATTCTGATTCTGGACTAGCAACTGCATCAAGGTGTTCTGCTGCTGGATCAACTGGGTGAGCTCCGGCGGAAAGGCAAATTCGGGGTCACGTCTCGGAGGCATCTGAGGGTTTAGAAAAGATGAGATATAAGAATAGAGGGGGTCTAAAGAGAAAACACTACCCATATGCACATGAGGCAAAAGCAAACAATTCACTTCATTCAAATAAATAAAGGCATACAATCGATCTAACTATCGCAAAGTGCTCGGACTACTATATTTACATGGTGGACTACTATTACTGATGAGGTGGTCTACTAGAAATATTCTACGGTTGTAGACTCCATGATATCTGCTCCTGCTTCATCAACATAATCATCATCGCTACTATCTGCTTCCGAGTCGGTGCCGTCGATGATGATGTAGTCTTCCGGGCTAATCTCCTTGGGTTCTTCGTCTTCATCTACTGGTGTCGGGCCTCCCATAAATATTCCAATCTTCTTGATCAGGTCGTCATTCTTCTCCACCAATACTTTAATTTCTTCTTCATAATCTTCACGTGTAGCCTTGAGTTCTTCCTCCAGTTCCTTGATTCTAGTCTTAGTCTTCTTCAGGTCTATCATGTCGGGGCACATTTGATTCTCCTGTCGTCGAATGTGCTGATTTAACTCCTGAATAGAAGCTGCAATTAATCTATCTTTCCTGGTGTTAATCATCTCCCAGTGTTCATCTCGGCGCCCACAAATCTGGTATATAGTATCCTTAAGATCCTTGCGGTAGACTTCTCCAATGCGTCCCATGGCGATGTGAGCTGCCATACTCTTTCCTAGACTCCAAGTTGGTGCATCAAAAGAAAACTCTATGGGCTCAGTGACTAGCATGAACGTCCTTCCTGGGATTTGAAGTTGAATCATCCAGCGCTCTGCTTCAGGTAAAGTGGCGTTGTAGGTTCCCGTGAAGCTTGGTACTCCTATGTTCAGGTATCTAGTGACTTCCTTCAAGTGGCGTCCAAAGGGTGTATCTTCATCCAGTTGGGTGAACTTGTTCCTTGCATCCGCCATCCTAAAGAGTAGAAAAGATGAGAGGTCAGAAGAGAAGAGAGTGAGTAGTGATCTAGGTCTTTAGCTTAGTGGTCGTGTCCTACAGTCAGCGTGTGCTCTGATACCATCTCTGTAGCGACCAGACCTCAAACAGTCTGATCTCTGTGCTCCGGTGTCATCCCTGGATCAGTAATGCTGACACCACACAGTACTCGGAGGATTTATAGCAGAGTAGCAATCACACACTTATTACATCGAGTGTCTCAAAAGAGAACTTATTACAATAAATATGGCTTAAGGCCATCTAATAATAATAACAGCGGAAGGCTTGGAAGATAAGTGAGTCCATCAACTCCAACGGCATCACTGAGTATAGAACCACGACCTAAAAACTCCTTAATCGTCGTCTAAAAAGTCTGCAACATTAACGTTGCAGCCCGAAAACGGGTCAGCACATGGAATATGCTGGCAAGGTAACACATAGAGAGTAGTGGAATGCAACAGCTATACTATATGCATATTTGGCTGGTGGAAAGCTCTATGGTTACAGTTTTGCATAAAGCCAATTTTTCCCTACTTCAAAAGGAATAAATTTAATTACTATCATGGTGGTTGTTAAACATTGAGAATGGTTGACATCATTCTCAATCCCAATTAAGCATCATCATTAACCCAACAACATTAATTTTAGAGTAACATGTTGAGATTCACATGATAATCCAGATACTAGATACTCAAGATGTCCATAACCGGGGACATGGCTAATCATGATTAGTTTGTTACACTCTGCAGAGGTTTGCGCACTTTTTCCCACATGGCTCGATCGCCTCCGTTGGATTTCTCGCACTACATGGTGTTTGAGAAATGGATGACCGAGACACAGTCTTTCAGAAGCGCTAGCACCTTACGATGGATAGACCGGTACACCTACTTTCCCCTACATCTGCTAGTCTACCCTGTAAGAGTTTGCACGACTTAGTCAACTATGCCAGAGCCCATAATGGCTTGTGGCTGCACACGGAAGTTTCTAGTTTGAAAAATCTCATGATCCCTTTGAGCCTGGGTGGCGGTCCAAAAGAAAACAGGCAGGTCCTGGAATACCCAGGTGCCTCAATCCACCCAGATGTGTGTTTAAGTTGCCACCTTAGATAAACCATTAATTATGAATCTCACATCTGTCATGGATTTCACTCACCCAATCCACGTCTACTAGCATAGCATGGCATAATAAGCAAACGTAGAAATAACTCCCAAAGGTTTGATAATAAACAGGTAATAGGTACTACCTCATCTACTTCCCATCCCACAGTTTAATTAGATCCTAATCATGCAATGTGTGAAGATTGATCTAATGCAAAAAAACTGGGTTGTAGAAAAGGTATGATCAAAGTGTTACTTGCCTTGCTGATGATCCGTGAAACCTAACGATTCGAAGTAACAGGCGGCGCACTCCGGGTACTCTATCGCAGGCAAACAAACAAGCATACAATAAGTACTCATCTAATGCATAGGTAAAACTCAAATAAGAGATCTAACCAGAAGGTTCAACTTAAGAACTCCGGTTGGCAAAAGGAATCAAATCGAACGAAGCAAAGAAAGTCAAACGGCGAAAGAAAACAACTTCGTTCTAGTAATCTGAACCTAAGTCAAATTTTACAGTAGCAAAAACTTGTTTAAGTTGATTATTCGGATAGAGGGTTTCGAGACGAAACTCCAGGCGCTTGAATCACCTGATTCCGATAACCGAGCGAAAAGTTAAACTAAAACGAAAATCGGATCACAAATCGCGATCAGAAAATAACCGCGGAAAAATCCGACGAAAAAGAAAAACGACGAACAGATTTTTTTTAAACGGCACGGATTTCGAGGTGCGGCGAACCTCGGGCGACGCGCGGCTCCGGCGGGTCGGCGGCGGCGCAGGGCGGCGGCGGCGGCGGGGCTGGGGCTGGGCGCGGCTAGGGTTTCGGGGCGGCTGGGCCTTCGGGCTGGCTTGCCCCGGCTTATAAAGGCCCCGGCCAGGCGGAGTCCTGGCCGAGTACGGCCCATAGTCGGTTCCGCTTTTTTTTCGCTCGGAAGAAAAATAAATAAAAAGAAATACTAAACGGACTCCAAAAATCCCGAAATAAATTTTCCCGGGCTTCTAAAATCAAGCCCGACAAAGTGAACATTTATTTGGGCCCTAAATGCAATTTTGAAAAACACGCATTTTTCATAATTCAAATAAAAACAACAAAAAAAAACTCCGAAATAAAACTATTTGATTTTTTTATTAAATCCTCAATATTTCTATATTTTGGGAAAGTCATTTTATTCCCTCTCTCATATTTTTGTAATAGAAATAATTGATGATAAAATAAATAAAATCAAATGATCCTATTCTCAAAATTTGAGAAAAAACTCAAATATGAAAATAACGAAATCCCCAACTCTCTCCGTGGGTCCTTGAGTTGCTTAGAATTTTCTAGGATCAAACCCAAAGCAAATAAAATATGATATGCATGATGATCTAATGTATAACATTCCAAATTGAAAATTTGGGATGTTACATACAACCCGGATTCCCGGAGTCCTGTTAGCCCAGTTGCTACAGCCCGGATTCACACGCTGATGACCGACATGCTTGATGTTGTTTCATGTATGCTTGTCCCCGTAAGTTAGTGCCACTTTGGGTTCACGACTAGTCATGTCGTCACGGGTTCTTTGTCATATGGATGCTAGTTACACTATCATATACGTGAGCCAAAAGGCGCAAACGGTCCCGGGCCAGGTAAGGCGAAACCCGTGGGAATACCGTGGGTGAGGCCGCAAAGTGATATGACATGTTACATGCTAGATCGGTGCGACTTAGAATCGGGGTCCTGACAGCTTTGGTATCAGAGCCTGACTGCCTGTAGTATTACCAAGCCAAACTGGTTGAAGTTGAGTCTAGAAATTCTTACTTATATATGGGAATTGATTGTGGAAGGGAATGTAAGGCTCTTTTTACTCCTTATACCTCATGCCTTTTGATCTGAGTCATCCTATCTTTCCTATGGGGTTAAGGAACTAGGCTTTCTCTTCTGTCTATCAGGATCACGAGTTACTACTCCATAGTTTCTTAGGATTGGTTGATCAGAGTCATATTCCAGTTTTCAAGTACTTCCGGTGTAGTCTGTTTAGTACTATCACAGAACCTTGGGTGATGATGTTGAGTATGGTACTACCCCATCATTTGCAGGATGTCTAATTTTGAGCATTTTACTGCCGTTATGCTGCCGGAACTATCCTAGGAGTTCGAGAGATACTAATTTCCTTGTGCTACATACTACATCCTATAGTTGATGTTGACTCCGCCCTTGGTTACGTTTCTCAGGATGTCGTTAGCTAACCGAAGTTCTGTTGCTCGTAGTCGGAACCATGGAGATGGTAGGGATGAGGATCCTCCCAACCAGCCTTCGTTGGCAGAGTTCATTTTAGAGATCGAGAGGAACAAGCGTGAGTCTAACCGCTTGTTAGCACGTATTGAGGAGAACACCGCACATCAGTATAAAGAGTCAGCGACCATCTATGACTTCGTTGGTCTGAAACCACCCACCTTCCATACTTCCATTGAGCCACTCGATGTAGATGACTGGCTTTGTAGTATCACTCACAAGCTGCGTTCTGCGAACATAGCTGAAAGTGACAAGGTCACCTATGCTGCATATCACCTGGAAGGTCCTGCTAGTCTTTGGTGGCAAAACTATGAGGGTATGCTTCCAGCTGGTCAGATTCCTACCTGGAGAGATTTCACTAAGGCCTTTCACGAGCATCACATTCCTCAAGCCCGCATCGATCGCAAGAGAGAAGAGTTCTGTAGTTTCACCTAGAGTAAGATGGTTGTTGATGCTTACAGTAGAGAGTTTGAGAACCTCGCCCGCTATGCTACAAAGGAGGTGTCCACGGATGCCAAGAAGTAGGCTAGTTTCCAGAAGGGTCTTAACCCCAAGTTGCGTCGTGCTCTCCAGTTGCACCATTGCAATACATTCCAGGCTCTCGTGAACAAGGCCATTAATGCGGAGACAGCCCAGCTCACTTACGAGGACTCTCGTAAGCACACCCATGATTGGGTTCTTCCTTTGGTTCTAGTTCTCAAAAGCGTCGAATTTGGGTTCTGAACTCCGATCTTCCACCCGGATATTCACCAAGTCCATCTTAGGTGGCACCTCACCTAGTTCGCCATATACTCCACCCAGGCCTATTGGTGGACCGCCTGCCAATGCGGGTCCATGTCCTACCTCCAAGATTTGTTACAAGTGCGGAGAGCCAGGCCACACTGCCCGTATTTGCACTCAGACCAGTGTTGCTCCACCCCAGCCCGAGAAGTCTGTTGGCCGTGGTAAGCCATCATGCAAGATGATCAGTGCCAAGTCAGCTCCCACTGAATGTGGACGTGTGCATCAAGTCTCAGCTAAAGACGCTCATGATGATCCAGATGTCGTTCTTGGTACACTCCTTGTCAACTATCATCCAGCATTGGTTCTGTTCGATAATGGAGCGTCTCATTCCTTCATTTCCGAAAGTTATGCCTGCTTGCACGACATGTCATTTTTTGATATTCCCTCCCCACTACTCATTCAAACTCCTGGATCCAAATGGCAAACTTCTAGTGTAAGCCATGGTAACAAAATCCTCATTGATAGACTTGCATTCCTTGCATTACTTATAGCCCTCAAGTCTACAGATATTAACATCATCTTGGGTATGGACTGGATGAAAGCTCATTATGCCAAGATTGATTGTTACACAAGGTCTGTTTAGCTTACACACCCATCTGGCAAGATAGTCACTTTCTCTACCAGAGTTGCAAAGTGTCAACTCTATTCCCTTAATGCCAGCCCTCTTCTAGATCTTGAGGATATGCCGGTAGTCCGTGACTTTTCGGATGTCTTTCCAGAGGAACTGCTAGGCATTCCACCTGACAGAGATGTATAGTTTGTCATAGATCTTATCCCAGGAACCACCCCAATTTCTAGGAGACCTTACAAGATGGCACCCTTCGAGCTAGCTGAGCTTAAGAAACAGCTTGATGAGTCCTTGCAAAAGGGTTTCATCCATCCTAGTTCCTCTCCTTGGGCTTGCCCCGTCCTCTTCGTCAAGAAGAAGGATGGTACGGACCAGATGGTTGTAGATTATCGTCCCATTAATTTGGTCATGATAAAGAACAAGTATCCGCTCCCAGGATCAACGAACTATATGATCAGCTCGTTGTATCCTTAGTCTTTTCAAAAATGGATTTGAGGTTAGGCTACCACCAAATCAAGATCAAAAATGGGGACATTCCTAAGACGGCTTTTGTCACTCGTTATGGCCAGTACGAGTACACCGTCATGTCCTTTGGTCTAACCAATGCTCCAGCTACATTCTCCCGCTTGATGAACTCAATCTTCATGGAGTACTTAGATAAGTTTGTCATGGTTTACCTCGATTATATTCTTATTTAGTCAAAGAATGAGGAAGAACAAGCCGAACATCTTAGACTTGTGTTAGAAAAACTCAGAGAGCACCACCTTTATGCCAAGTTCTCCAAGTGCGAATTTTGGTTGCCAGAAGTCACCTATCTCGACCACGTAATCTATGGTAAGGGCATTGCTGTCAATCCCGAGAGAGTTCGTTCCCTTCTTGATTTGACTCTGCCTGAAATGGTTAAGCAAGTTAGGAGTTTCCTTGGCCTAGCCAGTTATTGTCGACACTTTGTTGAAAACTTCTCCAAAGTGGCCAAACCTCTCACTGAACTTCTCAAGAAAGATAATAGGTTTGAGTGGTCCCCACAGTGTGAGTACAGTTCTCAGGAACTGAAAAGACGCCTGACTTCTGCTCCCATACTTGTGCCACCGGATTTCACTAAGGACTTTGTTATCTATTGTGATGCCTCACGACAGGGACTAGGTTGCATTCTTATGCAATATCGTCATGTGATTGCCTATGCATCTCGACAGTTGCATCCACATGAGGAGAGTTATCCTACACATGATCTAGAGCTTGCAGCCGTGGTCTATGCACTTAAGACATGGCGACATTACCTTCTTGGTAAACGTTGCGAGATTTACACCGATCACCAGAGTCTCAAGTATATCTTCACCCAACAAGATTTCAACCTTAGGCAAAGACATTGGTTGGAGTTGATCTCAGATTACGACTTAGGGATTACCTGCACCCCAGGCAAGGGAAATGTCATGGCTGATGCACTAAGTTGTAAGTCCTATTGCAACAATCTCATGTTGCAGCAGGGCCAACCACTTTTCCATGAGGAATTCTGTAAGCTTAACCTTCACATTGCTCCTCATGGATTCCTTACTACCTTGGTGGCGAACCTACCCTTGAGGATCAGATCATTACTGACCAGAAGTTCGATAAGGGTGTTATCCACATCAAGAGAAACATTAAGAAGGGAGTTGGTGGATGTTTCTCTATGGATGATTGAGGTGTTGTTTTCTTTGAGAATCACTTGGTGGTTCCTAGGAATCAACATCCGCGACAACTGATCCTGAAGGAGGCCCATGAATCTCCTCTCACGATTCATCCCGGTAGCACTAAGATGTATCAGGACCTATGCCAGAGGTTTTGGTGGACTAGGATGAAGAGAGAAATCGCTGAGTTCATTGCTAACTGTGATGTTTGTCGTCGCGTTAAGGCAGAGCGCCAGAGACCTGCTGGCACCCTTCAGCCCTTAGCTATTCCTGAGTGGAAATGGGATAATGTTGGTATGGACTTCATCACCGGCTTTCCCAGGACCAAGAGAGGGAATAATTCTATCTTCGTAGTCATTGATCGTCTTTCCAAAGTGGCTCACTTCCTACATGTTCAAGAGAGTATCACTTCTAGTCAGCTCGCTGACTTATATATTTCTCGAATAGTGTCACTTCATGGTGTACCACTAGAGATCAATTCAGACCGTGGTAGTCTTTTCACTTCTCATTTCTGGGAGAGTTTCCAGACTGCCATGGGAACCCATCTTTCCTTTAGTACCGCTTTCCACCCTCAGTTAAGTGGTCAGGTGGAAAGGGTCAACCAAATTCTTGAAGACATGCTTAGAGCTTGCATTATCTCATTCGGTATGGATTGGGAGAAGTGTCTTCCTTTCGCCGAGTTTACTTATAACAATAGCTACCAATCCAGCCTCAAGAAAGCTCCTTTTGAGATTCTATATGGACGAAGATGTCGAACACCTTTGAACTGGTCAGAAACTGGTGAAAGACAATTCTTTGGACTGGACATGACCCAGGAGGCAGAAGAGCAAGTTCGCATCATTTGTGAGAATTTGAAAACAGCCCAATCTCGTCAAAAGAGCCAGTATGACCGTCATCATAAGGAAGTGGCTTATGAAGTTGGCGACAGGGCTTACCTTCGTGTTACTCTTTTGAAGGGTACCCATCGTTTCGGTATCAAGGGCAAGTTGGCTCCTCGTTACATTGGTCCTTTTCGCTTTCTCGCTAAACGAGGAGAGGTTGCCTACTAGTTGGAACTACCCCCACATCTTTCCCGAGTACATGATGTCTTCCACGTCTCTCAACTCAGGCGTTGCTTCTCGGATCCCATCCGCGGAGTGGATCATGAAACGCTTGATCTCCAAGATAACCTCACATATCGAGAGTACCTTGTTCGCATCCTTGATCAAGCAGAGCGTGTCACTCGATGTTAGAACATCAAGTTTCTCATGGTTCAGTGGTCTCATCATTCCGAGAGAGAAGCTACCTGGGAGAGAGAAGATCGTCTTCGACTTGAGTACCCCACTTTTTTTCCGCCGACTCCTGACTCTCAGGACGAGATTCTTTCGAGTGGGGGCGAGTTGTCACATTGCTAGTTCTGGTATGACCTAGACTAGCTAGTCATGTGCGCATCATGTTTAAATTTCATTTAAATTTGAAATGGGGATTTGTGAAACCCTCAGAAATCATTTTTGGAAATGACCCATATAAAAATTGCTCCAAAAAGGTCCAAGAAAATGTTCATGTCTCTCTCTAAAAATATTGGTCAGAGGTAAAATTCAAACCAATATTTTTAGGAGCTCATAAATATTTATTTTTGGCCATTTGTATTAATCCAGTAATTATTTGCTTTGGATATATATTTATATATATATATAATATGTCCAAAAATTCTGTTAATTGGTGAGGAGTTTTGGAGCAATCCAAATAGTTCCTACAAAAATTGACAGAAGTAAATAGGTTGATTTAGTATTTTACTAAATCAGAACAAATGTCAAAAAATAGAAAAGAAAGAAAAATGGAAAAACTTACCCGTGCTCGCCTGACGCCTGGCACTGTGCAGCCCAGCTGGCCGTGCCAGTCGTCCTCCACCTCCTGCCAGGAGGCCAGGGGCGTGTGGCCGCCGCGCGCGCACTGCCGTGCCGCCACGCCACCTGCCTGCCTGTCCTCTCCCTCGATGGCCTGGCCGTCCCGAACGTCGCCACGCGCCGCCTCACACCTCTCTCACTCTCTCTCTCTCTCTCGTTCTCCCTCCTCCCCTGGATCCCTCTCTCTCGACCCGTCCGAGCGCTGCCGTCGCCGCCGCTCACCGTTGCCATAGCTACCGCCTCCCCCTCGCCTCTCTGACAAGTCCAACAGCTCCGCACCGTCGTCCTCGTCCTCTCCATCAAGCCACACGTCGCCGGACGCCCCGTGGAACGTCACCGTCGTCGTCTTCATCATCGGCCGCCGGAGATCACCACCGACACCCCGTCGCCTCCAAGCCGTCCCCGAGCGCGCTGAGATCACCGAAGACATCGCCGTGAGCTCCTCTACCGAACCCCTCTTCTCCCCCTTGTTTTTGCGTGCTCCAGCTCCATTCCCCGCCATGGCCGTAGCTCCTCGCTGCCGATCATGTCGTCACCGTGGCCAGACCACTGCAGCTAGCTCCCGAGCACGTCACTGAATTCGTTGTAGCCCCAGGAGCCAAACACACCCGCTCACAGCCCCTACCGTGCCCTGTAGTGTCAAAACCACACGCCACCGAACTACGTCCGTCGCCGCGAGCTCTGCTCCAGTGAGCTCTGACCATCCCACGGCCTCCGGTGTGTTCCACTGGATGCGCGCGTGCCTGGTCTTCATGTAGGTGGTTTGCGCCGCCTAAATGGTCGCCGGAGCGACGATCCCGAGCCCTCCAACGCATTCGGCCTCGCTAGCGGCTAAACGCCGGCGGGTTGACTGGGTTTGACCCCCCGCCCCCAGTTGACCAGATTTGACCCGTATGGGTCAATGACAGGTGGGGCTCGTCTCTAACTAAATCTGTAGTTAGGTAAGTGTTAGTGCTAATTAACCTCTGTTAATTAACTGTGACACTGACGTGTGGTCCCCACATGTCAGGTTTGACCTGGTCAGCGCTGTTGACCTGCTGACGCAGGTATGACACAGTGCTGACGCAATAAATGATTTTCTGGATTATTTTTATTTTGGAAATTCCAGAAAATTAGCAAAACTTCAAAAATTCATAGAAATTCAACCGTAGCTCAGATTGAAATAATTTATATATGAAAAATTATCAGTAAAATTCAATATATCCATCTGTACTAGTTTCATGCATGACAAACCAACTTATACCTACTGTATAAGTGAAAACATATAAATGGCATTTATGAGAGCTTATTTTTGAGTTGCATTTAAACCTTTTGTTCAAATGGACTTCATCCAAATAACTGCTAGTTGCATTAGCTCAAACAACATCACATCTTCATGCCATGTTCATGCATCATATTGTTGCATCTACTTGTGTTTTGATTGTCGACACCGTTCCTTCTCGATAGGTCCTGCTCCGGAGAGTGCTCCAGAGTACCTGTTTGAGGAGCAGTGCCCCTGTTGATCTACCAGGCAAGCAAATCCCCTTGTTCATTTCGATACAATCCTAATCTCTCACTCTAGCTCTCTTTTATTGTATTAGGACAACAACGATTCAACTGCTACTTTATGCTGCGGTAGTTGAACCCATCCCTTTGCATGACCTGTCATTGCCACACTAAATAGTTGAAACCCACTACATGTGTAGGAGTTGATTGAGCCATGTTATGTTCCTACCATGCAATGCTTGCTATTGCTTAGAGTTGTGTCAGGTCTGATTCATTAGGAATGAATTGGAGTGTTATGCCATGTTCTGATGCTGAGAGTTAAGCGTGTGAACACATTTTGGTAAACGTAGCGGTGAGAGGCCATATAGGAGTACATGGTGGGTTGTCTCACTGGAACCGTCCTTAAGCACCGATTTCTGTGTATGTTGTCCAATGACTAGCTACTACCACGCATTGGAATGCTTAAGTGCCCCTCTCGACTTATTAACCAACTTGATCTCGGTCCAGGAGTTGCATATAGTTTCTGGTGTTTGTAGGTAGTGCTAGTAGTCTACCAAGTGGCACCCGGCCAGGTGGGCTTGGGACAGACTAGGCACAAGTGGCACGGTGTACCAAGCGTAGATCCATCCGGCGAGGTGGGCTTGGGAACCATGCACACATCGTTTGGGGCCGTGAGTGAAACTCCAGCCGGATCTCCTAGCGGATGGAACCCGAATAGGCGATGAACCTGGACTAGAGTCTTGTGTGGTTAGTCAGGTCGTGGCCGAAACCCTCGCCAGGCTTCCGCTTGAAGGTTGCCGAGATACATGACATGTACATGCCGGTAAGTGGCGAGAGCGTGTGTGAAGAAGTACACCCCTGAAGGGTTATCATGACCTATTCGAATGGCCGGGTCCGCGGTTATGGACTTCTTGGATGCTTACGTGGTACATAGACAACTTAAAGTGGATACTCTAAAATGCTCAAGACAAGTGTGAGTGCCATGGATGGCCTTCTCATAGGGAAACAGGAATGAATCCATAGTAGTGTATTGATGTGGTGATTAGTGGGCTCGTGTGTGCTTTCTCACCTCAAAGAAGTTACTTGTAGTCGCAGAACAAGATAGCCACTGAGTCAAAGCTGGCTTGCTGCAACTAAACCCCACCTTGCCTTTTGATACTAATGCATGTATGATAGGATCTGATGTACGTCTTGATGAGTACCTTTGTACTCACATTTGCTTTATTTATGTTTTGCATAGGAGACCTCGGTTCCACTAGTAGTTCCTCGTGGACTTCGACGAGTAGCTTGTTACCTTAGCTACGATCTTGTACCTTTGGGAGGGTCTTGTAGATAGTCAGGCTTCTCAATCTTTTTCTTTTGTAGTTGCCTATACTCAGACATGTAATGCTTCCGTTGCTTGTATTCTCTGAATGATGGGTCATGGGACCCCTATTTGTATTAATGCTATGTGGCCCTTCCGGGCCTTTATCTATATGAGTTTGAGTTATGTTGTGATGCCATGTTGTACAACACATAGTTGCATGTTATGCGTACGTGTGACGTGTATTGTTATGTGTGGGATCCGACAACCTAGTTGTCTATTCTTGGTAGCCTCTCTTATGGGGAAATGTAGTCTAGTGCTTCCACTGAGCCATGGTAGTCCGCTATAGCTCGGTTCACCGGAGTCCTGCTAGCCCAGCACTACTGCTCCAGAACACTTAGACTGGCCGGCATGTGATTCACATAGTTCCTATGTCTGTACCTTTGGGGAAATGTCATGCGGTGACTTCCGGAGCCCTGCTAGCCTGCTACAGCCTGGATTCCCGGAGTCCTGTTAGCCCAGTTGCTACATCCAGGATTCACATGCTGATGATCGACATGCTCGATGTTGTTTCATGTATTCCTGTCCCCGTAAGTTAGTGCCAATTTGGGTTCACGACTAGTCATGTCGGCCCGGGTTCTCTGTCATATGGATGCTAGCGACACTATCATATACGTGAGCCAAAAGGCACAAACGGTCCCGTGCCAGGTAAGGCGACACCCATGGGAATACCGTGCGTGAGGCCGCAAAGTGATATGACGTGTTACATGCTAGATCGGTGTGACTTAGAATCGGGGTCCTGACAAGTTATGAGAATATCTAGGCATGATCATGTATATAGGCATCACGTCCGCGACAAGTATACCAAAATTATTCTGCATCTACTACTATTACTCCACACATCGACTGCTATCCAGCATGCATCTAGAGTATTAAGTTCATAAGGATAGAGTAACGCATTAGACAAGATGACATGCTGCAGAGGGATAAACACAAGCAATATGATATAAACCCCATCTTTTTATCCTTGATGGCAACAATACAATATGTGCCTTGTTGCCCCAGCTGTCACTGGGAAAGGACACCGCAAGATTGAACCCAAAGCTAAGCACTTCTCCCATTCCAAGAAAGATCAATCTAGCACGCCAAAGCTAACTGGTAATTCGAAGAGACTTGCAAAGATATTTAAATCATGCATAAAAGATTTTAGAGAAGAATCAAATATTATTCATAGATAATCTTGATCATAAACTCACAATTCATCAGATCTCGACAAACACACCGCAAAAAGAATTACATCGAATAGATCTCCAAGAGAATCGAGGAGAACTTTATATTGAGATCCAAAGAGAGAGAATAAGTCATCTAGATAATAACTATGGGCCCGAAGATCTGTGGTAAACTACTCACACATCATCGGAGAGGCTATGGTGTTGATGTAGAAGCCCTCCGTGATCAACTCCCCCTCCGGCGGAGCGCCGGAAAAGGCCCCAAGATGGGATATCACGCGTACAGAAGGTTGCGGCGGTGGAAATAGGGTTTCGTGGTGCTCCTGGATGTTTTCAGGGTATATGGGTATATATAGGAAGAATAAGTACGTCAGTGGAGCTGCGAGGGGCCCACGAGGGTGGGGGGAGCGCCCACCCCCTGGGCCCGCCCTCCTGCCCCGTGGCCTCCTCGCTTCTTTCTTGACATCCACTCCAAGTCTCCTTTATCACGTTTGTTCCAAAATTAACTCTCCCGAAGGTTTCATTCCGTTTGGATTCCATTTGATATTCCTTTTCTGCGAAACACTGAAATAGGCAAAAAAACAACAATTTGCACTGGGCCTTTGGTTAGTAGGTTAGTCCCAAAAATAATATATAAAGGTATATTAAATCCCATTAAACATCCAAAATAGATAATATAATAACATGGAACAATCAAAAGCTATAGATACATTGGAGACGTATCAAGCATCCCCAAGCTAAATTCCTGCTCGTCCTCGAGTAGGTAAATGATAAAAACAGAATTTTTGATGTGGAATGCTACCTAGCATAATTCTCAATGCAATTTCCTTTATTGTGGCATGAATGTTTAGATTCGAAAGATTCAAGACAAAAGTTTAATATTGACATAAAAATAATAATACTTCAAGCATACTAGCAAAGCAATCATGTCTTCTCAAAGTAACATGGCCAAAGAAAGTTATCCCTACAAAATCATATAGTCTGGCTATGCTCATCACACGAAGTATTTAAATCATGCACAACCCCAATGACAAGCCAAGCAATTGTTTCATACTTTTGATGATCTCAAACTTTTTCAATCTTCACGCAATACATGAGTGTGAGCCATGGATATAGCACTATAGGTGGAATAGAGTGGTGGTTGTGAAGAAGACAAAAAGGAGAAGATATTCTCACATCAACTAGTCGTATCAACGGGCTATGGAGATGCCCATCAATATATATCAATGTTAGTGAGTAGGGATTGCCATGCAACGGATGCACTCGAGCTATAAGTGTATGAAAGCTCAACAAAAGAAACTGTGACAGCCTGGTTTTTGCCCTCTTTTTTTTCGTCTGATTTTCATTTGATTTGGTTTTGAAAATTGGAGTTTTGAATCTTTTCATATGGACTTAAACACTTGGGTACCCCTTGAATTTCACCCAAGTGCCTCATATCCTTCCCTAACTATCACTTTCTCTCTGGTTCACCTCAAAATAAAATTTTGAATATTTTTCTTAAATGAAAAATATTCATTTCCCTCTCTTAAACCCTAGCTAGATCAATGTGCTCCAAAGCAACCCCAATTTTTCTTGCCCCCAAAAATCTGACAAAATTCACAAATATTCTTTGAACCCTAGGGCACCTTCCTGAGCAAAAATATTTCATCACTTTTTGGAATATTTTTGCTATAGAAAATATTTTCTGTTCTGGACAGAAATAGTAGTTTCTACAGCAACTACCATTTTACTTTATCCATTGTGGCTGATTTGTCTTGTGCATCATCACCTTAGTAGATGATTGCTACCCTCCAAAACCCAGCTCCAAACCAAAGTGTGGTAACCTCTAGAACTACGACGAACTACAGGCCAGACATGAAGTTTGGGCTTAGGTCAGCCTGAGGTCAGAGTTCACGCGGTGACCGCCTTCGTCCAGGCGTGCTGGCATATGGCTGACGCGCTCTACAACACGCCCGAGCCTCTGTTGATCGCGTGCTCGCTTCCCCGCCTGCCTAAACTGGCCAAACCTTGCCACAATCATCATCTCGATCTTATTAACTCTCTCCTGGCGCTCGCCGACGCCGAAGCTCACCGCAGCGAGCACGGGCGCGGTTCAGCCAACACAACAGTGCGTTGCACACTATGCTCGTCGTCACACTCGTGCCTCTGTGCTCATCTCCGCTCGCCCACAGTTCCCATGTGAGCCGCGTCGCATACTCCCTCACTCACTGACGTTGTTCGTCGCCGGGCGCCGCGTCCAGATGTCCTCCGGCGGAGCCCGATCCCCCCTTGACGCTCGTCTATAAATAGAGCCCTCCCCAGCCTCATAGAGCATAATCAACTACTCCCACACACTCCATGATCTTGTAGAAAGCCGTAGCTCGGCCGGGCAGGCCGCGGGCCGCCGTCACCGAGCTCGTGCTCACCGTCGATCCCCTCGGGTCGTCCCCGTAGCTCCAGCCCCTCCCAGGCCTGGGCAACCCTTCCAGGGCCCCCATGGTGCCTCAGCGGTGTCGTTCCGCTTGGTTGGAGCCCCTGGTGCCGCCTCTGGTCGCCGTCGTCTTCATCTCCGACGACCTCTGCTTCCTGTCTCCGCTAGAGAGACTGATTCCGACGCCGTCCGACCACCCCTAGCTAATCTATGGGTACGGGTAGGTGTGTCTCCATCTTCTCTTTCGATCCCTCCCTCTTGTTCTGACCAAGAAGCTCTCCTTGCTGGCGTGTGCTCCGGCAGAGCCGCTCCGCCCTTTGTTTCCCTCTCTGTCGGTGTCAAAACCGACGGATCTCAGGTAGGGGGTCCCAAACTGTGCGTCTAGACCGGATGGTAACAGGAGGCAAGGGACACGAAGTTTTACCCAGGTTCGGGCCCTCTCGATGGAGGTAAAACCCTACGTCCTGCTTGATTAATATTGATGATATGGGTAGTACAAGAGTAGATCTACCACGAGATCGGAGAGGCTAAACCCTAGAAGCTAGCCTATGGTATGATTGTTGTTCTGTATGTTGTATCGACTAGCCTGGCCCTGGTTTATATAATGCACCAGAGGCCTAGGTTAACAAGAGTCCTAGCCGAATACGCCGGTGGGGAGAAGTCCTTGTCTTGATCGCCAAGTCTTTGTGGAATCTTCCTTGTATGCGGCAGCTGTCCGAACTGGCCCATGAGTATACGGCCATGGGGGGCCTCGGCCCAATCTAATAGATCGGGAGACGACGTGGTGAGTACCCCCTAGTCCAGGACACCGTCAGTAGCCCCCTGAACCGGTCTTCAAGTTAGGGACGCTCCTCGATTCTTCCGAACTGTTCTTCATCTTCGGTCGTCGGTCTTGAAAACTGGTTCAAAAAATCTTCTTTATCTTCGATCTTGAGGATCGCCGAAATGCATTCGACGAGTTTACACGTCCGGTATCCGAGGAGCCCCTTTAAGTTTCCGGCCTTTACCAATGCCTTGTTATTTTTATGCCACACCTCGGGTTTGAAGTTGTTCCCGGCGGCAGCGTCCTCTTGCGTCTGAGCTCCAACGCCGGACTGTATTCGAGGTATCTTTTGCAACCGAGCACCAACGCCGGACCGCTTCCCAGCTCTAACACCGGAATGTATCCGAGCTCCAACGCCAGACTATGTATCCGAGCTCCAACGCCGGACTGTATATCCGAGCTCCAACGCCGGACTGTATCCGAGCTCCAACGCCGGACTATATCCAAGGTGTCATAAATCACCTTGGTTCAAAGAAGTTTGAAGGAGCTTAGCCGAGCTTAATGCCAAAAATGCCCTCTATGGAGCCAGCCACTAGCGCCCGAGCTTTATGCTGGGCTGCTTCCGAGGTGGTGCACCACCTCGAATGTGGGCCGATTTTTGTGAATATTTTTATTGGTGCAATTTATTCTCTGCCGAGATATATAGCCAGTAGCCCTCAAGGTGTGTATCAGTCTAAAACCCGAGATGCACCTGAAGGATGACGTAAGACCGCTGATCCCAGTAGCCGCTGAGACTTAGGTTGTTTTGCAAAATCAGCTTGGGGATCAAGTCCAAGCTCGGCAGAATACTTCGGGACACTAAAAGCGGCGTGCTCAGTCCTCGAGACTCAGGTTGGGTGCGGCCGACCAACCTGAGGATCAAAATCTCCTCGGAAACTATATTGCACATAAAATTTTCTGCATTGGACAAGCAATGCAGTAGCCCCCGAGACACTAGTCGGGTGGTAACACCAGATCAGGGGATCAATGTGCCCCTTTAATATTTGTAAATAATAAGCCCGAAGCCCAGTAGCCCCCGAGCCTTAATGCGGGCACGGGTGGCTGAATTAAGGATCAATATCCATAGTAAAATCACACATTATGTGTAATGACTCTATGTATCCAATTACTTTACGTCATTAATGCTCGGATCCGCATTGTACAAAACTTTGTTGACCGACCATCGGCTTTCACCTCCTCGGCCAGTAGCCGAGGAGTGTTTGTCCTACTTTATAAAGCCTTTATGAGGGCAAAGATTTACAACAAACAAGGCAATCTGGCCATACGGTTTTATAAACAAAGGTACACAGAGAGTTATATTACTGTTTAACAGAAGAAATGTCTTCTAAAGAAAATAGTCCCGCTATCGGTTCCTTTCTTTGGGTTGTCATGCTAAGCATGATCATTAAACCTCTGCTCTAATGTAAGAGCAAAATATTGAGGATTTAGTTTGGGAGGCCAGTTAATAGCCCCCGGTAGTGTTCGGCGACAGTCGGGGTCAAGCCGTAAACACTTCGGCCAATGTTATGAACGTCCCATCATTTAACATAGTCATCGGATCACTGACCAGTTTACGCTTATTGTGAAAGTCAGTTTTCGGCTTTCTCCACTGAGGTGCTTAACCATGTGAGCTGGAAGCACAATCGCAGTGGTTCTCCCTTTGCACGCCTAGCCAAACAAAAGGAACGTAGGAAGCAAGTGTAGGAGCCGGGCAACCCAACTATTGACCGAAGACACAATTCGAAACCGATGCATATATAACACTATCTGAGAATGTTTTTGCCGAATCCCTAAAGGTGTCCGGCGTTGCACTGCGAGACTAATGCTGGAAAAGAACAAATAGTTTAAAAGTGCCAAAAAGCTTGGAAAACCAAGAAACGTCAGTAAAAACATGACGTCCGAACAATATCAAGTGTTCGGTGCCAATCCGAAAGTTGGTCTTGGAAAAAAGAAGTGCTTCTGTCGTGCTTTAACATGATACATCCTATCTCAAGACTTCGAGCGGCTCAGCCTATGGCTTCAACCTCCTATCCCGAGGGCGGAGTACTTCTCATCAGGCCAGTTTAGCAAACTAAACTCTAGCAGCTTTGGAAGAGAAACTAGGCTCCCCGGCTAGTGACCGCACACTCGTGTCGAAAAAGGAGTGATAAATAATAATAATAAAACTTTGCAACGACTAAGAAGAAGAACACTTATTATAAAACGGCTCAAATAAACTTAAGAGCCCCCAAGTGACTTGGGTAGAAAAATGATTGCATGTACCGAAGTACTTATATCATATCTATGTTCAACCAAACTTTAAACGTGTCTTAACCGACCGTCAGCTTCTCCCTCTTTGGTCAAGCACCGAAAAGTGTTATGTACTCCATCGGTCGAGAATATCGACGGTGTTTCCAATAACCAGGAAATCAGGCCATAATGCTGTAACAGACAAAGCGCGCTCATGGAACTTATGCTATATTACCGTGAAGTGTAAGAAGCATCTTCGAAGAAAATAGTACCCCCACCGATACCTTTCTTCGGTGCTCATTGTTATTAAGAGACTTGTGCAATAGATTTTTTGTACTCATGAGTTCCGTTGTGTGCCGACCATCATTGAAAACTATAAGAGCGCTAGCTTTCGGCTTCACCCAGTCTGAGGTCCGGCTCGGGCGACCCGATCGTGACAATCGCAGAGGTGCTCCCTTTACTCCCTAGCCGAACAATCGGGAACGTAGGGGTAAACACAGGAGCGAGGCAACCCAGCTTGCAAATCACATAAGTCAATATGGTGCATATTGTGGCGTAATACATGAACAAGGAACGAAGCCGTACAAGTATAATCATATGCAAGTGGAAAAGCTTCATGAAGGAAGCCCCCAAATGAATTGGGTATTTGAATTTAGGAGTCACAAACAAAGTTTGGACAAGGAAATTTTTTACAAGTAACTTTTTTCCAAAAAAGTATAATGCTTGGTCGAACCGAACACAAGTTAGAAATTAAAGCTTTGAGCATGAAAGCTACTTAGCTGGTTAATGTGTTCGGTATTGATGACGCGGTCCGAGCTTGATGCAGGGCAAGGTTCCATCCCCCAAGCTGGTCCCGAGGTGGCGGAGCGGAGAGCTCGACACGCCGAAGTGGTGACATAGCACGGTCAATGCAGACCGGCAGAGTGACGCTGAAGTCCCCGGATCATTTTCCTGTGCACAAAAAATAGTGCAAACCGGAGATAATAGTAATAATGATAATTAAAAAATGTTGCATAATAAATAATTTATGCAAAGTGAGGAATAGAAGAAATATGGCCTGGCGCCGAAGTCAATGTCGATGCAGGGCGTCGGCGTGATGTAGTAAAGGCGTGGCAAAGCCTGAATTCACAGGTCGGTTCGAGCTCCGGATGCAGTGTTAGCTGGACTATGTACGGAAACTGATCGAACCACCACGCGACCTCGTTAATGCGGTCACCATTTGATAGACCTGTGTACATATCATGGACAAACCAGAGTAATAATTCCTTGGGAAAATGAACCCAAACAAGCAAAAAATACTGGGATTAATAGCACCTTGTTCATTTGTTGTAGCAATCCGAAGGAAGGTGATTCCCAAAATTGGGACTCGCTCCGTACACCCATTGCCTGATGGGCGATAAAACGACAGCATGACAATGCTGGTAAAGGTTGACTCGCCAAGGCAAGGCCCTCGGCCCAGCTAACGTGACGGAGCTAGTCGGCTAGTGACGCCGAAATGTCCGGAGTAGGTTGATGAAGAGATGGCGAAGCCCCCGGTCCAGCCGAGATGTCGAAGCCTCGACGTCAGCCGATGAGTCGAAGTAGGTCGGCGTGATGGACACCAGCTTGAAGAAGCAATAGTGCGGCCCTGTCGATGCAGGTCGTGACGTGGTCGATGCCGGCTTGATGAAGCGATCGTGCGGCGATGTCGGTATGCCCGCTCCGTGTAATCCGTGGGGCAGTGATGTTGATGATGATTTATCCTTCGCGATGCCTGACTCTTGTTCGGCATGTCGAGATGATGATCCGAAGAAGTTGAGCTCGGCTAAAGTGACGACGTGTCTAGCGCAGGTCGGCAGCCGTGGAGTAATATTGCCGGACTGGTTTGACACCAACATGATGTTGAAGATCATGTTCAAAAGATCATAAAGTTAGTGGGATGTGTTCGGGAACAAAACACAATACCCCATACAAAACTTCCTTCAAAAGGGATGTCCGAAATCCCATTCATAAAACAGATGAACTCGGGTCGGATTCGTTTTCACGCAGAAAACAGATCCGAAAAGTGATGCACTAATCGGAAGGTTCCCGGAGTTTGGACGGTCGGATTGAGCTAAAATTTTGAGAGGTGGTACATATAGGAATTCCGCAGCCGATAAACGGTTGGATCTTCCAAATGACATCCGAGCTAGAAGCTGGGCACCACGCCCTAAAGTCATCCAAATTCCCATCTAGATTTGACAGGGCTCCGGTATATCGTGGATTGCCAGAGATTCCTCCATCGGAACTCGATGAAATTTTCCAGGGTTGTTATAGACTCAATTTCGCACAATTCCACCAAAGTGATCGTCAAAGAGATACTCGAGGAGGTGGTGGCGGCAGATACGAGTTCGCTGTCCAAAAAAACAGCACAGTCGCTTGAGGGCAATGTTAACGTTGAGCCCCCGAGCTCCATAGATGATTCCTCCGTGATCTTGATAGAGATCGGAGTTGATGTTTGATGAAGGCCCTCGTCCGAACATGGTGATCCAAACACGGGGTGCAATTCTTGGTCGAACCAAGGTGACCAGTCGAACTGGTGACGAAGACGCCGAAGTCATAGTTGATCTGCAGGCGAGCCATCGATCCTTTTGTCGATCACACATCGGAACTCTCAATGAAAGCACCAATGTCGATGTCAAAACCGGCGGATCTCGGGTAGGGGGTCCCGAACTGTGCGTCTAGGCCTGATGGTAATAGGAGGCAAGGGACACGAAGTTTTACCCAGGTTCGGGCCCTCTTGATGGAGATAAAACCCTACGTCCTGCTTGATTAATATTCATGATATGGGTAGTACAAGAGTAGATCTACCACGAGATCGGAGAGGCTAAACCCTAGAAGCTAGCCTATGGTATGATTGTTGTTCTGTATGTTGTATCGACTAGCCTGGCCCTGGTTTATATAATGCACCAGAGGCCTAGGTTAACAAGAGTCCTAGCCGAATACGCCGGTGGGGAGAAGTCCTTGTCTTGATCGCCAAGTCTTTGTGGAATCTTCCTTGTATGCGGCAGCTGTCCGAACTGGCCCATGAGTATACGGCCATGGGGGGCCTCGGCCCAATCTAATAGATCGGGAGACGACGTGGTGAGTACCCCCTAGTCCAGGACACCGTCACTCTCCCCTTGCCCTCACCTGACTAGCGGGGCCCGCTAGTCAGCCACTCTGTACGCGCGCAAAGCGGTACGAGTGGACGCGCCCACGAGGTTTACGCCTTCGACATCACCCTAGTTCTTTTTAAATTCAAATTTAATTTTGTTCATAGAGCTTGAAACAGCCACAACTTTTTTAACCATAAGTCCAAATGAATTGATTCTTTTTGCATTGTGTTCTTTGTGAAGAAATCTAGCAGCTCACCCAAAATTAGATTTTTCTCTGCCGTGTAGATTTTCTGATGAATTTTAGAAGGGTTCTTGATGTTTTCTTTTTGTGTTTATAAATATTTTCAGAGAGTGAAGCTTGTCTTGAGGATCACCAGGAGGTTTGTGAACCTCATCTGTACTAAGGCAAGCCACAGCAACATTTTCATGGTGCCAATACAATATTTGTGATTTTTGTTTCAACTTGAATGAATGATTTAATCCATGCATTTAAATCACCATTATATTAATTATATACTGTTGGTTGCTTTTTTAGTTAATATGCTTAGTTTTACAGAAAGTCTGAAGCTAACTAAGATGGTTGAATAACTAGAAGAAATAGTTGTACGAAGATGTAATATGGCTATGGATATAAGTAATTATTTTGAGTTATTTTCTTGGAGGAGAAAAATGATAAATTTGCTAAGTAAATATTCTGTTTAAAGTCATGATTAATCAGAATCAGAGAAGTGCTATGAGTTGTGATGATGATGCTTAGTGTGCATAAAGTTGACCTAGTTACTTCCGATGATATATGATGCATATATTAGTGCTGCATTTCATGGCATATTATGACACCGGTTAATTTCACTTTAAGTTGAACCTGATGATAACTCAACTTGAATATATCATTGACTGGGTCATGGTGCCACTTAATAGAGTTTTTCCCAGTGCAACCACATTTGCCTTTATGGGAAGCCCTTTATTCGGTCTGTTGTCATGCCTCTGGTCGGTGCCTCCAACGAGGGAAGGTTATGGGCGTGCGGTACCCTGGCCCGGTAAGGAGACATAACCTTGTGTTCCCATTGTTGATGTTATGGTACCTTGTCCCTGTTTGGGACCGTTTATGTTTGGCCACGATGGTGGCCGTTGGTGTCTTTGGTAGACAAGGGGCCACCCAGGACTAGCCCAGTAGGGAGTGAGTCGGAGTGGCCGAGAGAGTGTCATGGTAATCGAGAGGTTTCGTCGGAATGCCGTTGGTCCACCCAAATGGGAGTGCGAGGCCATGGGTTCCGTGGTGTGGGTACAGTGCGCTACCTCTGCAGAGTGTATTAAATATATCGATAGCCGAGTCCACGGTTATGGACACACTCGAAAGTAGGCCACACCATGGGTCAATGTTTAATAAATTTTGCACACTGAAGTTATGAACTCTGCACTGTTGATGATGGTGGGTAGACCATCTTCATGTTGGAGACCAAGTGTTGGTCATGGTTGTGATCACCGGAAAGATCACTGTTTGAGACCAAGTGTTGCTCGTGGTTATGATCCCCGGAAAGATCTCCGTTTGGTTACGAGGTAACCTGATTTTAAAACCTTGATGGGTGGTCCGTTTGTGATCCAAGAGCGATCACCGTTGGTAAGCAAGTCCGAGGGGCTTTTATCAGAAGAGCATGATCACATCATGTCGGATATATTGTTGCATTATTAAACAATTGGTTAACTATCATAATGTTGTTTGTCATTATGTTTATGCTTGTTGTGAGCTTGCAAGTACATTCAATATACTGACCTGGCGTGTCATGCCAGATTTCAGGAAAGTCCCGTTGGAAAGGAGTGCTGTCCGAGTCTAGATCGTGTCAACATCGGTGTCCCTGTGCTATGGAGTTCCACTATGACATTGTTCCGCTGCTGCGTAGTTGTGATGATCGAGGCCCCTTTATGTTCACTAAATAATGTACATATTGATCAGCCGCACCAAGTGTGCCGCTTGGCCTCGCCAGCTGTTGTAATATAAACTATGATCCGCTAGCATCATTAAAACGGTTGTTTTCTATACCAAGATGTTGTGTGTTGCCAGAAGGCATGATCTCTGGGCTGGCAATGCATGGTAAACCGGTTGCTCTGAGCCGGGGTGCCTCAACGCTTGGTATCAGTGCCGCGCTGACTGTAGGCCACGCTAGACTAAGGTGTGTTAACTGGACGTTAGATACGAGTGTAAGTTGAGTGTCGGTAGCATTTGTAGCTGGTTGTTGCATTGCATGCACTCATTTTTTATGCTAACCTGCTAATGGTTGTGAGTGTAGATGGCTCCAGTGCCGTATCCGTGCCAGTTGTAGCTGATGTCGTACACGTCGCCGCATCTTCTCCGTAATGTGTGGCGTCGGCTGTACCCTCTCGGCGACGACCCAGTCTATCGTGTGTACTGGGAGCGTCTAGCAGACTCAGTGTATGAGTATCACGCAGTGGTTACTCTGCGCACCAGTTCCGATTCCAGCACTTACACTCGTACTTTTCGGAGTGGTTACGCTTCTACCGCTTCTTAGGCTGTTCAGTTTGCTGCATTCGAGGTCCTTGTCGAGGTTCGTTATACCGAGGTCCGGATGCAGAATCACCCAGGTTTCTACTACTATCCCTCTCTGCACGACAATGGTCGTGTCCGCTTCCCTATCATTTATCCGTAGTCTGATAGTGTTGCTAGCCATCTTTCTCGTTATATCACTGCTAGCTACCTTATGATCCATGAGCTGGCTCGAGAGCTGACTCATGCTCGTACTGCCTTAGCCTCTACTAGATCTGTCACTTCTACAACGTCCCTGGGATTTACTCCTTATGTTCCCGCTAGTTCTAGTTCCCCCATTTCATTGGTTACCCATCCGAGTAGCCCGGGGCACCTCGACCATGAATCCTCTCAGTGCTCCTGCTGAGTGAGTTTCACTTCTCGCTACTCCCGTAGCCCCGATGCTTCACCCTCCACCTGCCCCAGAGGGAGAGCCCTCGAGGCAGCATCATCATGTTTCCTTTAATCCGGAGGTTTCCGTTAACATCGTTAGTTCAGGATCTGAGTTCGCCTTAGGAGAGGACCCCACAGCACCAGCAGAGTAGTAGAGCTTCGGAGTATCCATAGTCGTCAGGATGATGTACGGATGTAGTCGTACGTGTCATGATGTTTTGTTTCCTGTATGAGAGTAGTTGAACCTGGCATGTTGTTTACCTTTCATGTATGAGTTTATGTATAATTATGTTGGGACTCTATTTTATTCACTGTATTTTCTTTGTTATTTCGTTTTCTCTTGGGATTTTTTGCTGGCTTTTCCCCATTTTATTTGGATGTTTCTCATCCCGGTTGCGTTGTCTTGGGAAAAATCCACAATAGGATGCCACGGGGAGGCAGCAGTAGCGGTGCTCATGAGGATGCTCCTGTTCGACGTTTCGCACGACAGGCAGGACACTCCCCCGAGCCGTACGTTCCACCACCACCTCCACCGCCAAATCCGCCCTCCACTGAACAAATACTGCATATGTTTGAGGAAAGGAGGAATAATGATCTGATTGAAATATTAAGAAGTGTGCAAGTTGTGGTTGGACAGAATGGAAATCAGAACGGTCATCACTCCAAGCTGCCAGATTTTCAGAGGACCAAGCCTCCCAGTTTCAGTGAGGTTATTGATCCCTTGGATGCAAACGATTGGTTGTGAACCATTGAGAGGAAGCTTGAGATTGCTCGTACTGAAGAAAATGATAAAGTTCCATTTGCAACTCATTATCTTGAAGGCACTGCTGCCATATGGTGGGAAAATGCAAAAGCCATGTGGCCTGCTGAAGAAGTAATCACCTGGGCAAAATTCAAGGATCAGTTTAGGAAATATCATACTCCTACTGGAATTATGAAGGTTAAACAACGTGAGTTTCTCGCACTCATCCAAGGAAATCAGTCTGTGGGTGAATATTTGAAAAAATTCAATCCTCTGGCCCGTTACTCCCTTTATGACGTGGCCACCGAAGAAAGAAAGATTGACAGATTTCTTGGGGGATTAAACCCGCAACTCCGATGTACCCTTAGTATGTTTGATTTCCCAGATTTCCAAACTCTGGTGTACAAGGCTTTCATTGCTGAAAGGGAGAACAAGCTCATAACGAACAACAGGCCTGCTAATAATGATCACAAGCGCAAGTTTGAGCAAAGGAAGGAAGGGCAACCAGTGCAAAAGGCTCGTACCTGGCAGCAGACTCAGGTGGAATCCAAGCCCAATTGGCAACAAAATGTTAACAAGACCACCACCCAAGTCAATAATGTCGTGACCAACCCGGTGCACGAGGAGCGCCAGCGCAGCAATTCTTGCTTTGGTTGTGGGCAAACCGAACATTATGCCAGATAGTGTCCCAAGAACGGCAAGACAAGTGCACTAATCAGGCCACAAGTCAATTTTATTGAGTCATGCCCGACCCAGCAAAACATCACTAGGCACGTTCATCACCTCTCCGCAGATGAAGGCCAAGAGAACCCCGAAGTCATCATTAGTATGTTTCCTGTTAATAACATACTTGCCGTAATTCTGTTTGACTCTAGGGCTCCCCACTCTTTTATTTCTCGGATTTTTGTTGCCCAAAACAAATTTCCTTGTTCGCTTTTGGGCAAGAATATGCTGGTACAAACCCCAGGATCCTTAATCAAGAGCAATCTGGTCTGCCGTAATCTGGAAATCAATATCAATGGAGTCTATTTTCCAACTTCCTTGATAATCATTGAGTCTGAAAAGTAGGATGTTATCTTGGGTATGAATTGGTTGACCCAATATCATGTATGCATAAATTGTGCGACCCAAGAAGTCACTTTGACCAGTCAGAAGGGGCATGCTACCAAATTTTATGCTCGTAGAAGCATACCCAAGAAAGAAATGGTTTTCACCGCTGTGGCTGGTGAGTTGGAATTAATTCCCGTGGTCAGTGAATTTCCTGATGTATTTCCAAAAGAACTACCAGGCATGCCACCAGATCGAGAGATTGAGTTTGCAACAGATCTTGTGCCCGGAACCGCACCATTATACAAGAAGTATTACCGGATGCCTTCATCAGAACTAGTGGAGCTAAAGAAACAGCTTGATGAAATGCTCCACAAAGGATATATCCGTCCCAGCTCTTTACCATGGGGATCACCTGCTATCTTCTTGGACAAGAAGGATGGCAGTCTCCGCTTGTGTGTGGATTACCGTCAGTTGGATGATGTCCCCATAAAAAATAAGTATCCGCTGCCAAGGATTGATGATTTCTTTGATCAGCTCAGTGGGGCCAAGGTATTCTCTAAGATTGATTTAAGGACAGGATATCATCAGCTCAAGATTAAAAAGGAAGATATTCCTAAGACCGCATTCACCACTCGGTACGGTCTTTATGAATATACCGTTATGTCCTTTGGTCTCACCAATGCTCATGCCTTCTTCATGCATATGATGAACAAAGTATTCATGGACTTCCTTGACAAGTTCGTGGTAGTCTTTATTGATGACATACTTATATACTCAAAAAGTGAAGGAGATCACAAAGAACACCTCCGAGCAGTGCTACAACGACTCCGCGATCATCAGTCATATGCCAAATTTAGTAAATGCGAGTCTTGGACATGTGCTATCCGCCAAAGGTATAGCCGTGGACCCGAGCAAAGTAAAGGATGTGCTCGATTGGTTGCCATCCACAACCGTATCCCAAATATGGAGTTTTCTTGGATTAGCCGTATACTACCGTCATTTCATTGAAGGGTTTTCCAAGATTGCTAAACCCATGACGAAGCTGCTGATACGTCTCCATCGTATCTACTTTTCCAAACACTTTTGCCCTTGTTTTGGACTCTAACTTGTATGATTTGAATGGAACTAACCCGGACTGACGCCGTTTTCAGCAGAATTGCCATGGTGTTGTTTTATGTGCAGAAAACAAATATTCTCGGAATGACCTGAAACTCTACGGAACATCTTAGAAAAAATAATAAAAAAATCCTCGCCAAAGATGAAGACCAGGGGGCCCACACCCTTCTCACGAGGGTGGGGGGCGCGCCCCCTACCACGTGGGCCCCCTGTTGCGTCTCCGACTCCACCTCCACCTCCATATATTGAGTTTCGATGAGAAAAAAATCAGAGAGAGGAAATCATCGCGTTTTACGATACGGAGCCGCCGCCAAGCCCTAAAACCTCTCGGGAGGGCTGATCTGGAGTCCGTTCGGGGCTCCGGAGAGGGGGATTCGTCGCCGTCATCATCATCAACCATCCTCCATCACCAATTTCATGATGCTCACCACCGTGCGTGAGTAATTGCATCGTAGGCTTGCTGGACGGTGATGGGTTGGATGAGATTTATCATTTAATCGAGTTAGTTTTGTTAGGGTTTGATCCCTAGTATCCATTATGTTCTGAGATTGATGTTGCTATGACTTTGCTATTCTTAATGCTTGTCACTAGGGCCCGAGTGCCATGATTTCAGATTTGAACCTATTATGTTTTCATGAATATATGTGAGTTCTTGATCCTATCTTGCAAGTCTATAGTCACCTACTATGTGTTATGATCCGGCAACCCCGAAGTGACAATAATCGGGAGCACTCCCGGTGATGACCATAGTTTGAGGAGTTCATGTATTCACTATGTGCTAATGCTTTGTTCCGGTTCTCTATTAATAGGAGGCCTTAATATCCCTTAGTTTCCAATAGGACCCCGCTGCCACGGGAGGGTAGGACAAAAGATGTCATGCAAGTTCTTTTCCATAAGCACGTATGACTATATACGGAATACATGCCTACATTACATTGATGAATTGGAGCTAGTTCTGTGTCACCCTATGTTATGACTGTTACATGATGAACCGCATCCGGCATAATTATCCATCACTGATCCGGTGCCTACAAGTTTTCCATATACTGGTTTTCGCTTATTTACTTTCCCGCTACTACTGTTACAATCACTACAAAATACGAAAAACGTCACTTTTGCTATCTTTACTTTTGTTGCCGCTACCACCACTATCATATTACTTTGCTACTAAACACTTTGCTGCAGATACTAAGTTTCCAGGTGTGGTTGAATTGACAACTCGGCTGCTAATACTTGAGAATATTCTTTGGCTCCCCTTGTATCGAATCAATAAATTTGGGTTGAATACTCTACCCTCAAAATCTGTTGCGATCCTCTATACTTGTGGGTTATTCTTTGAGTCACTTGTGATTTATATCTGCTAGACACTATGAAGAACTTGAGATATCCAAAAACCAAGATCTATCCCTCAACTACGAGGAGAGGTAAGGAACTGCCATCTAGCTCTGCACTTGATTCACCTTCTGTTATGAGTAAGTTAGCGACACCTACATCTACTTCTGCTATTCGTTCTGATATGTCGCATGTTATTGATGATGCCACTTCTGCTATGCATGATACTTATGATGAAACTGCTTCGATGTCTGATACTACTGTGCCCCTTAGTGAATTTCTTGATGAACAGATTGCTAGGGTTGGAGAAAAAGAAATTATTGAATCTGAATACGACGATGATAGTGATGATGAAAATATGCCTGTTATTTCTAAGGGTTATCTTTTTGATATGGAATCTGCTGCCGCTCTTTTTGCTTCCAAAGATAGATATGAGCTTAAGAGGTTATTAATTAAATGGAACAAAGAATCACTTAGAGATAAAATGAGACCTGACCCTGCTTTTTCTACTTCACCTATTTGTGTTCCTGATAAGGATTATGAATTCTCTGTTGATCCTGATATAATTACTTTAGTTGAATCTGATCCGTTTTATGGCTATGAATCTGAAACTGTTGTGGCACATCTTACTAAGTTAAATGATATAGCTGCCCTGTTTACTAATGATGAGAGATCACTTTACTTTTATATACTCAAAATATTTCCGTTCTCATTAAAGGGTGATGCTAAGATATGGTTTAATTCTCTTGATCCTGGTTGTGTGCGTAGTCCCCAGGATATGATTTATTACTTATCTGCTAAATATTTCCATGCTCATAAGAAACAAGCTGCTTTGAGGGAAATATACAACTTCATGCAAATTAAAGAAGAGAGTCTCCCACAAGCTTGGGGGAGGCTTCTCAAGTTGCTTAATGCTTTGCCTGATCATCCTCTTAAGAAACCTGAAATACTTGATATCTTTTATAATGGACTAACCGATGCTTCCAGAGATTACCTAGATAGTTGTGCTGGTTCTCTTTTCAGGGAAAGAACACCGGATGAAGTAGAAATTCTATTGAATAATAAGTTGACAAATGAAAATAATTGGGCACCTCCTGAGCCAGCTCCCGAGCCAGCTCCTGCTCCAATTACTGAATCTATTCTTAAACCAACTCCGAAGAAGAGAGGTGTTTTATTTCTCAGTCCCGAAGATATGCAAGAGGCAAAGAAATATATGAAAGAAAAAGGTATTAAAGCTGAAGATGTTAAGAATTTACCTCCTATTGAAGAAATACATGGTCTTAATTCACCGCCTGTTGAAGAAACATATGATCTTAATTATTTATTTACTGAAGAACCTCCTGATTCCGATATCCCGACACAGGTAGTAAAGGTAAATTCTCTCTATAGATATGATAAAGCTGAAGTCCCTCCTACTAAAATTGCTAGTCAATGCTTGGATGAGTTTGATAACTTTATGTATAAACAAGATGACTTCAATGCCTATTTTGGTAGACAATTAAAAGAAAATGCTTATATGATTAGACGCTTGAGTGATTATATGGCTAATATTAAAGGTGAACTTAAACTTGTTAGCAAACATGCTTCTATGGTTACCACTCAAGTAGAACAAGTACTTAAGGCTCAAAAAGAAGTGCTTAATGAAATGAATAGTAAGAAAAATGATTATGCTGTTAAAGTGGCTACTAGAACTGGTAGAATGACTCAGGAACCTTTGTATCCTGAAGGCCACCCCAAGAGAATTGAGCAAGATTCTCAAAGAAATAATATTGATGTTCCTAGTTCTTCTAAAAGAAGAAGAAGAAAAATGATAGAACTGTGCAAACTTCTAGTGAACCTATTGCTGAACCACCTGATAATCCAAATGATATTTCTATGTCTGATGCTGAAACACAATCTGGTAATGAACATGAACCTAGTATATTAATGATGATGTTCATGATGATGCTCAACCTAGTAATGATAATGATGTCGAAATTGAACCTGCTGTTGATCTTGATAACCCACAATCAAAGAATCAACGTTATGATAAAAGAGACTTTGTTGCTAGGAAACATGGTAAAGAAAGGGAACCTTGGGTTCAGAAACCCATGCCTTTTCCTCCAAAACCATCCAAGAAAAAGGATGATGAGGATTTTGAGCGCTTTGCTGAAATGATTAGGCCTATCTTTTTGCGTATGAGATTAACTGATGTGCTCAAAACAAATCCTTATGCTAAATATATGAAGGATATCATTACTAATAAAAGAAAGATACCGGAAGCTGAAATTTGCACCATGCTTGCTAATTATAATTTTAAGGGTGGAATACCAAAGAAACTTGGAGACCCCAGAGTACCTACTATACCTTGCTCCATTAAAAAGAATTATATTAAAACTGCTTTATGTGATCTTGGAGCCGGTGTTAGTGTTATGCCTCTCTCTTTATATCATAGGCTTGACTTGAATAAGCTGACACCTACTGAATTATCTTTGCAAATGGCTGATAAATCAACTGCTATACCTGTCGGCATCTGTGAGGATGTGCTTGTTGTGGTTGCGAATGTTACTATTTTAACAGACTTTGTTATACTTGATATTCCCGAGGATGATAGTATGTCTATTATTCTTGGAAGACCTTTTCTTAATACTACAGGGGCTGTTATTGATTGCAACAAGGCAATGTCACTTTTCATGTTAATGGTAATGAGCATACGGTACACTTTCCGAGGAAACAATCTCAAGTTCATAGTATCAATTCTATTAGGAAAATTCCATCAATTATATTTGGAGGTTTTGAATTTCCTCTCCCTACTGTCAAGAAGAAATATGATATTCTTATTATTGGGGATGTGCATATCCCCGTTGAGGTAACTTAGTGTTATTCGAAATTTCTCCGGTTTCATGATTATCGGAATGAGTTTGTTAACAAGACTTGATCAACCTTGTTAGTGGATTCTTTTTGATGAGCATGAGATGGATGAAACTAGAAGCACAAACTTCTGTACCCCACTTTTACTTTCTGTTATTTATATTAAATAAAGTAAAAATAGTATTTTTAGTTTGTTTCCTGGCTTATCCGTGCAATATAAAAATATCCCGAAAATAAAAGTCCTCAGAATGCCATGCCAGTTTAATATGATTTTTTCGGGAATATTTGAGGATTTACTGTGCAAAAATTATCGCGGGAGGAGCTGCCACCTGGCCATGAGGGTGGTGGGCGCCCCCCCACGGTGGCCCTCCTGCACTTATCCCATCACCCATCTTCTTCCTCTATCTCACACAAACCCGAAAAACCAACTCAAGCACGAGTTCCAGCCACTTTTGCTGCGATTTTCGATCTCCTTGCTCAAAGCACCTCTCGCAAAACTGCTTGGGGAGATTGTTCCTTGGTGTGTGACTCCTCCATTGGTCCAATTAGTTTTTGTTCTAGTGCTTTACTCTTTGCAAATTTGTGCTGCATAGGTGACCATGTTCTTGAGCTTGCATGTCAGATTTATATGGTTCCAAGTAGTTCTAATGCTTGATATAGGCTCTAGGTACTTGTAGGAGTAGTTGCTATCAGTTTTATTGAAGTTGGTTCACTTTTATTTTGAAGTTACTAAAAATTTCAGAATTTTTCAGAAAATGATGAGGAGATTATTGAGGGGCTCATCGAGCCAAAGGTCGAAGGAAAAGGCACCGAAGCCTAAGTATAATTTGTTGCGCACCACGGAGATTCGGGCGTGTGAATGGCCTTCTGATGATTTCTTGAGAGCAGCCAGTATCTATGAAGATTTTCATGAATTGGCTCACAATGCAGGCCTCACCACTTTCCTCCATGACCAATGCGATCAGTATCTCTTACTCACAAATACCTTTGTGCAAAACTTTCATTTTCATTCTAGGAACTCACCACCTATGGTGGAGTTTCATTTATATGATGAGCATAATGAGATGTCACTTTATGATTTATGTCGGATTTGTTTAGTCCCTTTTGAGGGCAAGACAGAAGAACCACATCATGATGATGTGGCTGGGTTTATTGATAATATCACTGTACGAGAAACCAGGAAGGTTTCCGACGCATGAATCACTAGCATACATTTTCCTGTTTTGCGTTACTTTGCATTATTTGCTAGTCATTGTTTAATTGGACACGGAAATTCTAGAAACCTTAGTATCCCTGATTTAATTATTCTGCTCCAAGGTTTATACAGTGATAACACTTTTAGTTTGGGCGGTATTATTGCTAGACGGTTAAAAATGAACCGTACTAAGGGCCCCATCTTTCGAGGCATCTATGCCACACGCCTAGCCGCACATTTTAACATACCTATTAGGCATGCTGAGAAGGAAGAAAAGGTGCTGCCCCATGTTTATCTAGATCATAAAAGTATGGTGGCACATGATTTTATTGTTAAAAATAGGGAAGGGGAGCTTAAATATCACTTGTTCTTTAATAAACATCATCCTGAGACTATTACCTTGCCTACTCCTTCTTTGTTTGATGTGACTGCAGGCACGTACCTTGTTCCGTTGACGGCTATTCACGCCTACCGGAACCCTGCACCAGTCGAGGAGTCAGAACAGGAACCACAAGATGAGCCTCCACGACAATCTATTTATTCTTGGGATCCAGAGATGACTGTCAGCCAGTGGCAGTCAGAGTCTTCTTCTTCATCACAGTATGATCCCAACTATTCTTCCTCATCATAGTACGACCCCAACAACTATTATTATGGATATCCGCCAGGCCAGCCGTGGCCATAGACCAACTTATACCAAAAGCCTAAGCTTGGGGGAGTACATATTTCTCACCGACATTACATTTATGCTCACACACACTCATTGCTAGATGTCGGTGCTCATACTTTTTCACTGCCATATTCATGCTAGTTTATTTTCCTTTTCCTCCTTTCTTCTTGTGTGTTTGTTAAACCTTAAGAAAACCAAAAAATAGTAGTACTTTATTTTTCTGTTGTAGTAGTAATAATTAAAAAGAAAACCCAAAAATATTTCCCGTTCTTCTTTTGCTTGTTGGGAGCTTTCCCGTGTAAATAGTTTTATTTCTTTTCTTTTATTTGGGGATCAGTAGGAGAAGACCATGATTAAATTTTTGAAGTGGCTCTTATGTGCATTATTGTTGATTTAACCCAGAGCCCATATTGCCTTGTCTTCTCCTGTTTATTGAATGCTCACAGATTCCAGCTTAGTCCAATGCACATACACTCTTATTATTATTCACACCATTCGGTCGTGCAAGTGAAAGGCAATTATGATGATATATGATGGACTGAATGAGATGAGAAAAGCTGGTATGAACTCGACCTCTTTTGTTTTTGTAAATATGATGAGTCCCTCATTCTTGATTCAGCTTATTATGAAAAAACATGTTTGCAATGACAATTAGAGATCGTAGTTGCTTGTGCCATGCTTGATTAGCTATGAGTTATAATGGTCTACCTTGTGTGCCAACATGCTATTGAGATGATTATGATGTGGTATGATGGGGTGGTATCCTCTTTTGAATGATTTAAGTGACTTGACTTGGCACATGTTCACGCATGTAGTTGAAACAAAATCAACATAGCCTTCAAGTTATTTATGTTCATGGTGGATTATATCCTACTCATGCTTGCATCCAATGTTTATTAATTTTAATGCATGTACATGGCTGTTGTCGCTCTCTAGTTGGTCGCTTCCCAGTCTTTTGCTAGCCTTCACTTGTACTAAGAGGGAATACTGCTTGTGCATCCAATCCCTTAAACCCCAAAGTTATTCTAGATGAGTCCACCATACCTTCCTATATGAAGTATCTACTTGCCGTTCCAAGTAAATTTGTATGTGTCAAACTCTAAACCTTCAAATAAACATTCTGTTTTGTATGCTCGAATAGCTCATGTATCAACAAAGGCTGTCCTTATCTTCCGTGTTAGGCGGGTTATTCTCAAGAGGAGTGGGCTCCGCTCCTCACTCACGAGAAAATGGCTGGTCACCGGGATGCCCAGTCCCATGCTTTATGCAAACTAAATCAAAATTAATTGCAAACAAAACTCCCCCTGGGACCTGATGTATGTTGGAGGCACTCGTTGTTTCGAGCAAGCCATGGATTGATGCTTGTTGGTGGAGGGGGAGTATAAACTTTACCATTCTGTTTGGGAACCGCCTATAATGTGTTTAGCATGGAAGATATCGCCATCTCTTAGTTGTTACGTTGACAATGAAAGTATACCGCTCAAAATACAATTTATCTCTATTTCAAAACCGAGCTCTGGCACCTCTACAAATCCTTGCTTCCCTCTACGAAGGGCCTATCCATTTACTTTTATGTTGAGTCATCACCCTCTTATTAAAAAGCACTAGCTGGAGATCACAGCCGTCATTTGCATTCATCACTGTTAATTTATATTGGGTATTACTATGATTGGATCTCTTTTACCATGAATTACAATGTCTAGTCAGTCCTTGATCTTTAAAGGTGCTCTGCATTTATGTTTTGCGGTCTCAGAAAGGGCTAGCGAGATACCATCTTGTTATATCATATTATGATTGTTTTGAGAAAGTGTTGTCATCCAAGATTTATTATTATGACTTGCTAGTTGATTATGCTATTGATATGAGTAATCATGAGACCTGAGAATTATTGCAAATGTGGTTAATTATGATCTATGCTGAAAACTTGAATACTAGCTTGACATAGTTAAAACAACAAGAGCAAACAGAGTTTGTAAAAGTTTTTATTTCTTTCTTTCAGTTTGTCAACTGAATTGCTTGAGGACAAGCAAGGGTTTACGCTTGGGGGAGTTGATACGTCTCTGTCGTATCTATTTTTCCAAACACTTTGCCCTTGTTTGGACTCTAACTTGTATGATTTGAATGGAACTAACTCAGACTGACGCTGTTTTCAGCAGAATTGCCATGGTGTTGTTTTATGTGCAGAAAACAAATATTCTCGAAATGACCTGAAACTCCATGGAACATCTTAGAAAAAATAATAAAAAATCCTCGCCAAAGATGAAGACCAGGGGGCCCACACCCTTCTCACGAGGGTGGGGGCGCCCCCCCTTGGGCATGCCACCCTACCTCGTGGGCCCCCTGTTGCGTCTCCGACTCCAACTCCACCTCCATATATTGAGTTTCGATGAGAAAAAAATCAGAGAGAAGAAATCATCACGTTTTACGATACGGAGCCGCCGCCAAGCCCTAAAACCTCTCGGGATGGCTGATCTGGAGTCCGTTCGGGGCTCCGGAGAGGGGGATTCGTCGCCGTCGTCATCATCAACCATCCTCCATCACCAATTTCATGATGCTCACTGCCGTGCGTGAGTAATTGCATTGTAGGCTTGCTGGACGGTGATGGGTTGGATGAGATTTATCATGTAATCAAGTTAGTTTTGTTAGGGTTTGATCCCTAGTATCCATTATGTTCTGAGATTGATCTTGCTATGACTTTGCTATGCTTAATGCTTGTCACTAGGGCCCGAGTGCCATGATTTCAGATCTGAACCTATTATGTTTTCATGAATATATGTGAGTTCTTGATCCTATCTTGCAAGTCCATAGTCACCTACTATGTGTTATGATCCGGCAAGCCCGAAGTGATAATAATCGGGACCACTCTCGGTGATGACCATAGTTTGAGGAGTTCATGTATTCACTATGTGCTAATGCTTTGTTTCGGTTCTCTATTAAAAGGAGGCCTTAATATCCCTTAGGTTCCAATAGGACCCCGCTGCCATGGGAGGATAGGACAAAAGATGTCATGCAAGTTCTTTTCCATAAGCACGTATGACTATATACGGAATACATGCCTACATTACATTGATGAATTGGAGCTAGTTCTGTGTCACCCTATGTTATGACTGTTACATGATAAACCGCATCCGGCATAATTATCCATCACTGACCCGGTGCCTACGAGTTTTCCATATACTGGTTTTCGCTTATTTACTTTCCCGCTGCTACTATTACAATCACTACAAAATACCAAAAACATCACTTTTGCTGTCTTTACTTTTGTTGCCGCTACCACCACTATCATATTACTTTGCTACTAAACACTTTGCTGCAGATACTAAGTTTCCAGGTGTGGTTGAATTGACAACTCAGCTGCTAATCCTTGAGAATATTCTTTGGCTCCCCTTGTGTCGAATCAATAAATTTGGGTTGAATACTCTACCCTCGAAAGTTGTTGCGATCCTCTATACTTGTGGGTTATCAGCTGCTCAAAAAGGATAAGAAGTTTGAATGGACTGAGGACTATGAGAAAAGTTTCAATGAGCTAAAGATACGGCTGACGACCGCACCTGTGTTGACTCTTCCATATATCTACCGCAGCTTTGATGTGTACTGCGACGCCTCCAGACAAGGTCTTGGATGCGTACTTATGCAAGACGGCAAGGTAGTAGCATATGCATCTCGACAACTACGATCCCACGAGGGAAATTACCCTACTCATGATCTGGAATTAGCCGCGGTGGTTCATGCTCTAAAAATTTGGAGACATTACCTCATCAGGAAGAGGTGCCAAATTTTTACCGACCACAAGAGCCTCAAGTACATATTTACTCAGCCAGATTTAAATCACCGTCAACGAAGATGGCTTGAGTTAGTCAGGGATTATGATCTTGGAATAAATTACCAATCGGGTAAGGCCAACGTGGTTGCCGATGCACTCAGTCCAAAGCCTGTCAGCCTAAATGTCATATTGAAATCCTTGCCTCCCGAACTTCAAGAGGAGATTGCTCGGGTCAACCTGGTCGTAACTGATGTTGGTCTTGCTAATGTTTTGGAAGTTGCAGCTACACTTGAGGAAGAGATCCGCAAGGCCCAACCAGCTGACACCGTCTTGCAGAAACGTGCCAAGAGTATGGTAGTAGGACATACTTCAGATTTTCCAAAGGACCAGTTTGGTACCCTCCGATTCCGTGGAAGGATTTGTGTATCGAGTCAGGCGGACTTAAAGAAGAAAATCTTGTCAGAGACACATGAATCTTCATATTCTATTCACCCTAGAGGTATGAAAATGTATGAATACCTCCGACAAATATTCTGGTGGGATGGAATGAAGAAAGACATCGCCTACTTTGTGGCCTGTTGTGACATATGCAACAAAGTGAAGGCAGAGCATCAGAAGCCAGCCGAACTTGTCCAACCGCTGCTAGTTTCACAATGGAAATGGGATGATGTCTGCATGGATTTTATCACAGGTCTACCAAAGACTCAGTGAGGCAATGATGCAATCTGGGTCATAGTGGACACCTTAACCAAGGTGGCTCACTTTATCCTGATCAGAACCACATATCGGGTGGATCAACTTGCACAACTATATGTATCCAGAATAGCCAGTCGGCATGGAGTACCACGAACAATCACTTCCGACCGAGGGTCACTTTTTACCTCCGCTTTTTGGTCCCGTCTCCATCAAGCCTTGGGGACAACGCTAAAATATAGTACCGCCTATCATCCTCAGACTGATGGAGAGACGGAGAAGGTAAACCAAATACTCGAAGATATGCTATGAGCCTGTGCTTTGGCCCAAGGGCCTAAATGGGAAGACTGCCTGCCATATGCCGAGTTCTCTTATAACAAAATCTTCCAGACCAGTCTAAAGATGTCACCATATGAGGCCTTGTATGGCCATAAGTGCCGCACTCCTTTAAATTGGTCTCAAACTGGAGATAGCCGTATTTTCCGAATAGATCTCATGATGGAAGCTGAGAAGCAAGTTAAGGAAATCCGAGATAGATTGCAATTGGCCAAATCACGACAAAAGAGTTATTATGATGCAAAACACCGATAGGTCAGTTTTGAACCCGAGGAACATGTATATCTCCGAGGTACTCCTATGAAAGGAGTCAAGAGATTCCAGACTCGTGGAAAGTTGGCACCCAGATTTGTTGGTCCGTTTCCAGTTATGTCTAGAGTGGGTACTGTTTCATATCAGTTGGAACTACCCCTGAATTGTCGGAAGTGCATAATGTGTTTCATGTTTGACAGTTGAGGCGATGCATATTGCCGCCAGACAAAAAGGTTGCTATGACTGAAATAGAGTTAGCGAAGGATTTAACCTATGAAGAGACAGCAGTCAGAATTTTGGATGACATGGAAAGGGTCACCCGTAGTAAAGCAAGGAAATTTTACAAAGTTCAGTGGGAGCATCACACAGAGGCAGAATCAACTTGGGAGCGAGAAGAATTTCTAAAGGCACATTACCCAGAATGGTTTTCCCAAGCAACCGAATCTCGAGGACGAGATTCATCCTAAGTGGGGGAGGTTTGTGACAGCCTAGTTTTTGCCCTCTTTCTTATCGTCTGATTTTCATTTGATTTGGTTTTGAAAATTGGAGTTTTGAATCTTTTCATATGGACTTAAAAAATTTGGTACCCCTTGACTTTTAGCCAAGTGCCTCATATCCTTCCCTAACTATCACTTTCTCTCTGTTTCACCTCAAAATAAAATTTTGAATATTTTTCTTAAATGAAAAATATTCATTTCCCTCTCTTAAACCCTAGCTAGCTCAATGTGCTCCAAAGAAACCTCAATTTCTCTTGCCCCCAAAAATCTGACAAAATTCACAAATATTCTTTGAACCATAGGGCACCTTCCTGAGCAAAAATATTTCATCACTTTTTGGAATATTTTTGCCACAGAAAATACTTTCTGTTCTGGACACAAATGGTAGTTTCTACAACAACTACCATTTTACTTTATCCATTGTGGCTGATTTTTCTTGTGCATCATCACCTTAGTAGATGTTTGCTACCCTCCAAAACCCAGCTCCAAACTCTCAGTAGTTTGGCCTCAGTAAGCTCTCAAAGTTACCGACCAGAAACTTACCAGGAAGATGAAATCTATTCTACTGCGTCTGAGTCCAAACCAAAGTGTGGTAACCTCTAGAACTACGACGAACTACAGGCTAGACATGAAGTTTCGGCTTAGGTTGGCCTGAGGGTCAGAGTTCACGCGGTGACCGCGTTTGTCCAGGCGTGCTGGCACACGCTCGATGTGCTCTGCGACGCGCCCGAGCCTCTATTGATTGTGTGCTCGCTTCCCCGCCTGCCTAAATTTGCCAAACCTCGCCACAATAATCGTCCCGATCTTCTTAACTCTCTCCTGATGCTCGCCGACGCCGGAGCTCGCTGTAGTGAGCACGGGCGCAGTCTGGCCAACGCAATGCTGCGTTGCACACTGTGCTCGTCGTCACCCTCATGCCCCTGTGCTCGTCTCCGCTCGCCCACAGTTCCCGTGTAAGCTGCGTTGCCTTCTCCCTCACTCACTGACGCTGTTCGTCGCTGGGCGCTGTGTCCAGGTGTCCTCTAGCGGAGCCCGATCCCCCCTTCATGCTCGGCTATAAATAGAGCCCTCCCCAGCCTTATAGAGCATCATCCACTACTCCCACACACTCCACGATCTTGTAGAAAGCCGTAGCCCGGCCGGGCAGGCCACGGGCCGCCGTCCCCGAGCTCGAGCTTGCCGGCGATCCCCTCTGGTCGTCTCTGCAGATCCAGCCCCTCCCAGGCCCGGACAACCCTTCCAGGGCCCCCGCCGTGCCTCGGTGGTGCCATTCCTCCCGGTTGGAGCCCCTGGTGTCGCCCTGATCGCCGTCGTCTTCATCTCCGGCGACCTTTGCTTCCTGTCTCCGCTAGAGAGGCTGATTACGATGCCGTCCGACCACCCCTAGATAATCTACGGGTACGGGCAGGTGCATCTCCACCTTCTCTTTCGATCCCTCCCTCTCGTTCTGCCAAGAAGCTCTCCTTGCTGGCATGTGCTCCGACGGAGCCGCGCCGCCCTTTGTTTCCCTCTCCCCTTCCCCTCACTTGAATAGTGGGGCCCGCTATTCAGCCACTCTGTACGCATGCAAAGCGGTACGAGTGGTGGCTCCCGCAAGGTTTACTCCTTCGAAGTCACCCCAGTTTTGTTTAAATTCAAATTTAATTTTCTTCGGAGAGGTTGAAACAGCCAAAACTTTTTAACCATAAGTCCAAATGAATTGATTCTTTTTGCATTGTGTTCTTTGTGAAGAAATCTAGCAGCTCACCCAAAATGAGATTTTTTTTCTGCTGTCTAGATTTTCTTGTGAATTTCATAAGGGTTCTTAATGTTTTCTTTTTGTGTTTATAAATATTTTCAGAGAGTGAAGCTTGTCTTGTGGATCACAAGGAGGTTTGTGAAACTCATCTGTACTAAGGCAAGCCACAACAACATTTTCATGGTGCCAATACAATATTTATGATTTTTGTTTCAACTTGAATGAATGATTTAATCCATGCATTTAAATAACCATTATATTATTTATATTCTGTTGGTTGCTTGTTTTAGTTAGTATGGTTAGTTTACAGAAATTCTGAAGCTAAATAAGTTGGTTAAATAACTAGAAGAAATAGTTGTATGAAGAAGTAATATGGTTATGGATATAAGTAATTATTTTGAGTTATTTTCTTGGAGGAGAAAAATGATAAATTTGCTAAGTAAATATTCTGTTTAAAGTGATGATTAATTAGAATCAGAGAAGTGCTATGAGTTGTGATGCTGATGCTTAGTGTGCATAAAGTTGACCCAGTTACTTCCGATGATATATGATGCATATATTAGTGCTGCATTTCATGGCATATTATGACATCGGTTAATTTCACTTTAATTTGAACCTGGTGATAACTCAACTTGAATATATCGTTGACCGGGTCATGGTGCCACTGAATCGAGTTTTCCCCAGTGCAACCACATTTGCCTTTATGGTAAGGCCTTTATCCGGTCCATTGTCATGCCTCTGGTCGGTGCCTCCAACGAGGGAATGTTATGGGCATGCAATACCCTGGCCCGGTAAGAAGGCATAACCTTGTGTGCCCGTTGTTGATGTTATGGTACCTTGTCCCTGTTTGGGACCATTTATGTTTGGCCACGACAGTGGCCGTTGGTGTCTTTGGTAGACACGGGGCCACCCAGGACTAGCCTAGTAGGGAGTCAGTCGAAGTGGCCGAGAGTGTGTCATGGCAATGGAGGGGTTTCGTCGGAATGCCGTTGGTCCACCTGAATGGGAGTGTGAGGCCATGGGTTCTGTGGTGTGGGTACAGTGTGCTACCTCTGTAGAGTGTACTAAATCTATTGATAGCTGAGTCCACAGTTATGGACACGCTCGAAAGTAGGTCACACCATGGGTCAACATTTAATAAATTTTGCACACTAAAGTTATGAACTTTGCACTGTTGATGATGGTGGGTAGACCATCTTGATGTTGGAGACCAAGTGTTGGTCGTGTTTGTGATAGTCGGAAAGATCACTGTTTGAGACCAAGTGCTGGTCGTGGTTATGATCGCTAGAAATATCTCCGTTTGGTTACGAGGTAACTTGATTTTAAAACCCCGATAGGTGGTCCGTTTGTGATGCAAGAGCGATCACCGTTGGTAAGCAAGTCCGAGGGGCTTTTATCACAAGAGCATGATCACAGCAGGCCGGATATATTGTTGCCTTATTAAATAATTGGTTAACTATCATGATGTTGTTTGTCATTATGTGTATGCTTGTTGTGAGCTTGCAAGTACATTCAATGTACTGAAATGACGTGTCATGCGAGATTTCAGGAAAGTCCCGTTGGAAAGGAGTGCTGTTCGAGTCTAGGTTGTGTCCACATCGGTGTCCCTGTGCTATGGAGTTCCACTACGACATTGTTCCGCTGCCGCGTAGTTGTGATGATCTCTGGGCTGGCAATGCATGGTAAACCGTTTGCTCTGAGCCGGGGTGCCACAGAAACTAAGTGGGTATGCATCCAACTCGCTTGCTCACGAAGACCTAGGGCATTTTGAGGAAGCCCATCATTGGAATATACATGCCAAGTTCTATAATGTAAAATTCCCACTAGTATATGAAAGTGACAACATAGGAGACTCTTTATCATGAAGATCATGGTGATACTTTGAAGCACAAGTATGGTAAAAGGATAGTAACATTGTCCCTTCTCTCTTTTTCTCTCATTTTTCTCTTTTTTCTTTTTCTTTTTTTCTTTTTTTATATTTTTTTGTCCGGAGTCTCATCCCGACTTATGGGGGAATCATAGTCTCCATCATCCTTTCCTCACTTGGGACAATACTCTAATAATGATGATCATCACACTTTTATTTACTTACAACTCGATACTTAGAACAAAATATTACTCTATATGAATTCCTCCGGCAGTGTATCGGGATGTGCAATGAATCAAGAGTGACATGTATGAAAGAATTATAAAGGTGGCTTTGCCACAAATACGATGTCAACTACATGATCTTGCAAAGCAATATGACAATGATGAAGCGTGTCATAACAAACGGAACGGTGGTAAGTTGCATAGCAATATATCTTGGAATGGCTATGGAAATGCAATAATAGGTAGGTATGGTGGCTGTTTTGAGGAAGGTATATGGTGGGTGTAAGGTACCAGCGAAAGTTGCGTGGTACTAGAGAGGCTAGCAATGGTGGAAGGGTGAGAGTGCGTATAATCCATGGACTCAACATTAGTTATAAAGAACTGACATACTTATTGCAAAAATCTATTAGTTGTCGAAACAAAGTACTACGCACATGCTCCTAGGGGGATAGCTTGGTAGGAAAAGACCATTGCTCGTCCCCGACCGCCACTCATAAGGAAGACAATCAATAAATAAAGCATGCTCCGACTTCATCACATAACGGTTCACCATACGTGCATGCTATGAGAATCACAAACTTTAGAACAATTATTTCTCAAATTCACAACTACTCAACTAGCATGACTCTAATATCAGCATCTTCATATCTCAAAAAAATCATCAAGTATCAAACTTCTCATAGTATTCAATGCACTTTTTATGATAGTTTTTATTATACCCAGCTTGGATGCCTATCATATTAGGACTAATTTTATAACCAAAGCAAATTACCATGCTGTTCTAAAATACTCTCAAAATAATATAAGTGAAGCATGAGAGATCAATAATTTCTATAAAATAAAACCACCACCGTGCTCTTAAAGATATGAGTGAAGCACTAGAGCAAAATAATCTAGCTCAAAAGATATAAGTGAAGCACATAGAGTATTCTAGTAAATTCTGATGCATGTGTGTCTCTCCAAAAGGTGTGTAGAGCAAGGATTGTTATGTTAAATTAAAAATCAAAGACTCAAATCATACAAGATGCTCCAAGCAAAACACATATCATGTGGTGAATAAAAATATACCCTCAAGTAAAGTTACCGATGGACGAAGACGAAAGAGGGGATGCCTTCCGGGGCATCCCCAAGCTTAGGCATTTGGTTGTCCTTGAATTTTACCTTGGGGTTCCTTGGGCATCCCCAACCTTAGGCTCTTGCCACTCCTTATTCCAAAATCCATCAAATCTTTACCCAAAACTTGAAAACTTCACAACACAAAACTCAACAGAAAATCTCATGAGCTCCGTTAGTATAAGAAAACAAACCACCAGTTCAAGGTACTGTAATGAACTCATTCTTTATTTATATTGGTGTAAAACCTACTATATTCCAACTTCTATATGGTTCATACCCCCCGATACTGGCCATAGATTCATCAAAATAAGCAAACAACGCACGGAAACAAAATTTGTCAAAAACAGAACAGTCTGTAGTAATCTGTAGGTTCGGAATACTTCTGTAACCCCAAAAATTCTGAAATAAATTGGTGGACGTGAGGAATTTGTCTATTAATAATCTGTAAAAATAACTAACCCAATCTCGCTCTCCAGTAAAAAATGGCAGCTAATCTTGTGAGCGCTAAAGTTTCTGTTTTTTACAGCAAGATCGCAAAGACTTCCCCCAAGTGTTCCCAAAGGTTCTACTTGGCAGAAACACTAATTAAAAACATAAGACCACACCTAAAAAGAAGCAATATGAGTTATTTATTAGTAAACAGGAAAACAAATCAAGAAACAAAATAGAATTGGGTTGCCTCCCAACAAGCGCTATCGTTTAACGCCCCTAGCTAGGCATTGATAATTTGAATGATGCTCACATGAAAGACAAGAATTGAAGCACAAAGACAGCATCATGAAACACGTGACAAACACATCTAAGTCTAACATACTTCCTATGCATTGGCATCGTATAGGCAAACAAATTATCATAGCAAGCAAAAACTAGCATATGCAAGGAAGCGGAAAGAAACAATAGCAATCTCAACATAATGAGAGGTGATTTAGTAACATGAAAATTTCTACAATCATATTTTCCTCTCTCATAATAATTACATGTAGAATCATAAGAAAATTCAACAAAATATCTATGACATAAAATATCTCTTGGGATTCATTGTATCCGGTAGAGGAATTGAAGCAAACCCAGCCAAGATCCGAGCTTTGTCACAATTGGATGTCCCAAAGAACCTTAAACAAATACAAAAATTAACCGGGTGCGTGGCGGCTTTAAGCCGCTTCATCTCCCGCTTGGGAGAAAAGGCACTACCCCTTTATCGCCTCCTTCGGCGCACCGAACACTTCGAGTGGACGGATGCCGCGCAAATAAAAGCCATATTGGCAACAAACCCAGTCCTGGCTGCGCCAATCACCGGCGAACCAATGTTATTGTACATTGCAGCAACACACCAAGTTGTCAGCGAAGTGCTCGTTGTTGAGCGGGAAACGGATGGACACAAATTCCCCCTTCAAAGGCCGGTCTACTACGTGTCCACTGTCCTCACTCCATGCAAATCATGGTACCCGCATTATCAAAAGATTGCATACGCGGTATTCATGGCATCCCGGAAGCTACGACACTACTTTCAAGAGTGTTCCATAACAGTAGCCTCGGAAGTGCCACTAAACGATATTATCAACAACCGCGATGCAACGGGCCGGATTGTGAAATGGGCCATCAAGCTTCTCCCGTTTGATATAACCTATAAGCCATGGCGAGCTATTAAATCGGAAGTTTTGGCCGACTTCGTCGCAGAATGGACGGAGGCCGAGCTCCCTAAAGAGTACGGCACATATTCAAACTGGATTATGCATTTCGACGGCTCCAAAATGTTGGCCGTACTAGGGGCCGGCGTCGTCCTGACGTCCCCCACAGGAGACACAGTCCAATATGTGCTCCAGATCATGTACACGGATTCCAACAATGCAGCCGAATATGAGGCCCTCCTACATGGCCTCCGGATAGCAGTATCCATGGGTATCCAGCGCCTAGAGGTACGCGGGGATTCAAACCTTGCGATATCCCAAATAAATGGGGACTTCGACGCCAAGGACCCAAAAATGGCAGCTTACCGTGACGCCGTCCTAAAAATGTCAGCTCGGTTTGAAGGGCTGGAGTTTCACCATATAGCCCGAGAAAACAATCAAGCGGCGGACGTCCTAGCATGCATTGGAGCAAAACGCGATGCAGTCCCCCCAACGTCTTTTTGGAAAGATTGTTCAAGCCATCCGTAGCATGGGAGGGGGAACCCGCAAATAACAGCCCGAACCCAGCCGCACCAATCGATGCCGAACAATCTGACACAATTGGAGGCTCTGCCAACGAAATTACACCTTCAGCCCACGTAATAATGGCGGTTATCGCCCCGTGGACAGAACCATTCCTAGCCTACCTTACTAGGCAGGAACTGCCGGAGGACCAAAACGAAGCCCGCTGCATAGTGCGGCGATCTAAGGCCGACAGAGTCCATGAGGGAGAACTTTATAAGAAAAGCACTACCGGAGTCCTTCAAAGGTGCATCTCCGAAGAGGAAGGGCGGAACCTCCTGGCTGAAATTCATGCCGGACTCGGTGGTCACCATGCCGAGGCTCGGTCCCTTGTTAGCAAGGCTTTTCGTACAGGCTTTTACTGGCCGACGGCCCGAGCAGACGCTCAGGACCTAGTCCAACGATGCGCTGGTTGCCAACTTTTTGCCAACCAAAACCATATGCCACCCACCGCACTCCAAACTATACCCATCACCTGGCCTTTTGCGGTCTGGGGGCTTGACATGGTCGGACCCCTTAAAGGTGGAACCCACAGGAAAAAATACTTACTGGTCATGGTGGATAAGTTCACCAAATGGATAGAAGCCAAGCCTGTTAAAACGGCCGAATCCGGACCTGTGATAGACTTCATATCTGGGGTTGTACACCATTATGGCGTCCCCCACAGCATCATAACCGACAACGGTACAAACTTTACCGCCGACGAGGTAAAACTTTGGTGCAAAAACATGGGCATCAAGCTCGATTATGCTTCCGTCTATCACCCACAAACCAACGGCCAGGTCGAACGTGCAAATGGTCTTATCATGAGCGGCATTAAACCTAGACTGGTGCGGTCCCTCAAGGAATCTAACACGCACTTGGTAGAGGAGCTCGACTCCGTGCTATGGGGGCTGCGGACCACGCCAAATCACACCACCGGGTACACACCATTTTTTATGGTGTACGACGCAGAAGCAGTTCTGCCCTGCGACATAATTCATGACTCACCTAGAGTGCGCATGTATGAAGAAAGAGAAGCCGAGCTCGATCGGCAGGACAACTTGGATGCCTTGGAGGAGGAGCGCGATGTGGCAAAAGCCCGTTCCGCATTTTATCAACAGCAGGCCCGAAGATATCAAAGCAGAGAAGTACGGGCCAAAAACTACAATGTTGGTGAACTAGTTCTACGCCTACCGGATAAGAAAAAGGACAAACTCAAGTCTAAGTGGGAAGGTCCATTCATAATCGACCAAGTCATGACTGGTGGGGCGTACCGCCTGCGAGATGCGTCAAACAACCGACTCGAGCCGAACCCGTGGAACACCACCCGTCTTCCAAGATTCTATGCCTAGCGTCGGACTCTGTGTTCGTCTCCTTCCTCTGTCCATCCCTTTTTGTATTTTTCTGTCTTACATTTCTCTCCTTCCCATTTTTTTCTTTCATAGCCCTTAAAGGCTCATCTAGTGACGCGCCACTCGTGCTCATTAAACCTGGGGGCTTCTTTAACAGAAGCTTATTTATACGGGCTTCACGCCCAACACATGTGTCAAACTTCCACATGTACCTTTTTTCTTCACCATTATATGCATCGATATGACTTAAGTTTTGGCCAAGCTGGGTTGCCTGGCTCTTGTGCTTACCCCTACATTCCCGATTGTTCGGCTAGGCGGTAAAGGGAGCACCTCTGCGATTGTTACTGCCGGGTCAGCCGGATGTGTACCTCAGACTGGGTGAAGCCGAAAGCTAGCGTTCTTAAGGGAATATTCGGTCGGTGAAATAAAAGATGATCTTTTTTTCTCATTTTATGCGCCCCCAGATGCTTTTTTTTCTGCGTCTCTTCACGCAGTCCAGACATGCACCTTAGGGCATGCCTCCCAGCGAAAGGAACCCTTAACGGAACTATTCTCTCTGGAAGATGTTTCTTACTAACCATGTAATATAACATAACTAGTTGGGCACTTGTCTGATAAAGCACTGATGACCCCTACGCCTGGTCTCCATGCATACCCCGGTTCTTATATAACCGGTAGGGTATTCGGACACACTCCGGACCGTCAGGTCCCGAGGTTGAAGCGAAAAGGTCGGCAACGACAAATGATCTACAATCCGGCTAGAAGGCATTACACATGTCAATTCAAAATTACACAGTCATTCTGACTGATTGTATTCCTCTTCTATACCATCTAACAGGCTGTCTAATTTACAGTCCTGCTAGGAATACTTCGCGGCCAACTCTACTTGGCCGTATACTAAGCTTACAGGGATCACCTTCCCGTCAGGCCCCACTGGTCCGACCTCGGCCATGTGGTTTGGGTCAGACTTCGTAAAACGGGTCTTCACCATGGCCCAGGCCTCCCTAGCGCCTTGTCGGCAGGCCGATATCTTCCACAACCGAAAGCGCCGCCGAGCTCCCTTCAGCTTCTCCGCAAGCTCTCCAAGGCCCTCGGGCACGGAGTGGGCAGGCCATAAAGCTTGGGCAATACCCCGCATCGCCTGCCGAATTCGCTCGTGCAGTTGCAAGAGTTCGGGAAGAAGGTCACCCGTAGAACCGGGCATCTCCTCTGCAGGACGACCTGTTAGCATACCTACAGACATTACTCTGTTAGTCGACTTCCTCGCCGAACTCTTTTTTCAAAAGTTCATTCAAGCACTTACTAAAAATGCCGCGTCGAAGCCGCTAATTCTCCTTCATCGATTACGACAGCTGGCCACGAACATCTTTAAGTTCGACGTCCAGCTTGGTGTTGGCATCCTGAAGATCATTCTTCTCTCGCCTCACCTTTGTCAACATACTCTCACTAGCCTTTAGCCGGCGTAAGAGTTGTTGCTTGTCCGGATCGAGTCCGGCGCCATCTGCAATATGATTTGTCAGATTTGCACCTACACCGCACAATACTAATCTTTCGAAGTGTATCTTACCTGAGGGGGTCTCTTTGGGCTCCCCTGCTGCGGATAGTGCGGCCTCTAGTTGGGCCTTGCACTTTTCTAGCTCCTGGGACAGTACGGTATTCTTCTCTGTAAGAAGCTGCATATTAAATGATCCTTAAATCAGTTGCTCTAACTGCTTCAAGTCTCGGGGGCTACTGGCATATATATATATTTAACCAAAATTTTCTTACCCGTATGTCTTTTACATACTGCTCTGTGGCTCTAGCTAAACCATTTTGAGCGGCACGGAGGTACGCATCTCCCGAATTAAAGGCATCTAAAGCCTCTTGGGAGAAACAAGCGTCGCGTAGAATTGTCCGGCGACGCCTGTGGTTCATGGCACTCTCCACTTCAGAATTTGTGGCAGATAGCCTGTCCGCATCCTCTGTCGGAGGAGCGCCCGGCGCGCGCCTTGTGCTCGCCTCCGCTTCCTGGCCAGACGTTGGAGCCTGGCTGGTGGAGGCGCGATTGGCAACCTCTCCGGATGTAGTCCGGCGAGGTCTCTTCGTTCTGAAGATAGCACGAACGTTAATATGCCCTGACAGAATAATTCCAGGGAAACAGAGGGTGCACTATACCTTTGCACCGGCATCTCTGTCCGGACTACATTCCTTTTTGCCCCACGGGGCCCTGCGGCCCCTCGTTGGCTAGCCATCGCAGGTTCAGCCTCCTGCCTCGGAAATCTCCCCTGCAAAACACGGCTGTCATCAGAAACACCAGGCTACATGAGGGTGGAATCCCTTTCAAGGGAATAAGACCCCGGTTTCTGTTACCTGGGAGGCCGAGATTAACCTTGGGTAATCCGCCGTAATGGATACCAAGGTATTGTCCTTGCTTAGCTGATGGAACACCCCGTCGATAAGCTCCACCGATATGTCCGGATCCTCTTCGGAGTCCGGATTGACGGACCGTTCTGGGTCCTCGGGCTGTGGAGGGCGGCTGTTTATATCCTTTACCTCCTGTCGCAGTTCCTGCATTGAAGTCGTTAGACAACCTATCTAACCATGGGAGTATAAAACAAACGGGCAAGCGCAATTGTTCACTTACCCAACTTGGAGGATCGTACATACTGAACCCGGCCCGCGGGTTGACGTGGAGGAATTCCTACTTTTCTCCCTTGTACAAAGAGGATAAGATCTTTACTAAGGAGGCGGCCGAGGCCGGCCCCTTACGACTGTAACGTGTGGCATCATCCTCCCCGTTGAAATCCCACATGGGGTGGCCTCTATATTGAAGCGGCTGCACCCCCCGGATAATGCATGCGGCCATGACTCCAATCATGGTTAGTACGGAATGAGCCAACAGTCTTATCCGGCCCATCAGGTAAAGGACGTCTCTGTCGCTTTCTCTCTGAGAGCTCCGCGGACGCCAGCTCAAGCATTTCTTCAATGGAGCACTGTTGAACTCAGGGAGACCGACCCGGATAGGGTCCGGTAGCGGGACGTCATCTATGTAAAACCATTTCGAAGGCCAGTCTTCGGACGCCTTCTTTGGGGTTCCGGATAGGTATCCGATCCCGGCGATGCGCCATACTTCGGCTCCGCCCACTTGGTATATAGACCCCTCTTGAGAACGGGGCACCAGGCAGAATAACCTCTTCCACAGCGAGAAATGAGCCTCAACGCCTAAGAATAGCTCGCAAAGGGCGGCGAAACCCGCAATATGCAATACGGAGGCGGGCGTGAGATTGTGCAGCTAGAGGCCGTAGAACTCTAGAAGCCCGCGGAGAAATGGATGAATTGGAAATCCCAGTCCCCTTATTAGATATGGGACGAGGCACACCCGCTCTCCTTTAGAAGGATTGGGGGTGCTCTCCGCTTGTTTTCCACCATTCTAGGTGGCGAGACCGGCTCGGACCGGGACCATGTATGCCTGAGGGAGAAATCCCTTGGCCTGAAGCGTCACTAACTCGCTATGCGGGATGGTGCAACTCTCCCAGTCCCTGGGTTTGGGACCGGAGGGGCGAGGGGAGGAGCTGCGACGGCTGGTCATGTTGGAATGGAACTTTGCTGGAAGCGCTCTGATGATAACTCGCGGAAAGGAGAAGATGTGGTTTGGACCTAAATCCCCATGCCGTTAAATAGGTGGCTCGTTTATACGGCTAGGGGTGTGGATGTAAAAACACCCCAGCATTTTGCATTTGTCTGACACGTGGAAGACGGCCATTATTGGGCGTGGAAGCCGAGGAGCACTACATTACAAAAATCGGACATTACTCCTACAGGTACACAAGATTTGGAGGAGAACCCGCCTTGCAATGCCGAACAACCTGCGCCGGACTCGTCGTCAATGAAGCCTGGTTCGGGGGCTACTGAGGGAGTCCTGGATTAGGGGGTGTTCGGGTAGCCGGACTATACCTTCAGCCGGACTCCAGGACTATGAAGATACAAGATTGAAGACTTCGTCCCGTGTCCGGATGGGACTTTCCTTGGCGTGGAAGGCAAGCTTGGCGATGCGGATATTCAAGATCTCCTACCATTGTAACCGACTCTATGTTACCCTAACCCTATCCGGTGTCTATATAAACCAGAGGGTTGTAGTCCGTAGGCAATCAACTCCATATACAACAATCATACCATAGGCTAGCTTCTAGGGTTTAGCCTCCTTGATCTCGTGGTAGATCTACTCTTGTACTACCCATATCATCAATATTAATCAAGCAGGACATAGGGTTTTACCTCCATCAAGAGGGCCCAAACCTGGGTAAAATATGGTGTTCCCTGCCTCCTGTTACCATCCGGCCTAGACGCACAGTTCGGGACCTACTACCCGAGATCCGCCGGTTTTGACACCGACACCGCCTGTCAAGTTTCGTACCATTTGGACTTCGTTTGATGCTCCAATGGTTAACCGAGGGACCAAAAAGGCCTCGTGTGTGTTGCAGCCCAACACCCCACCAAGTTGGTCCAAAACCCACCAAAGCTCTCCCCATCATCTAGAGCGTTCGATCATGATCGCGTGGCCGAAAACCGCACCTCATTTGGACTCTCCTAGCTCCCTCTATGCCTATAAATAGAACCACTCCGAATCCGGATCTTCTTCTCCCCCGAAAACCCTAAATTCTAACCGCCGCCGCCGGACACGTCCGACCCGCCACCGGACATCGCCGCCGCCCCAACCGCAGCACGCCACATGGTGAGCCGCGCCCACATCGCCGCCTCAGCCGCGCGCGGCCCGCCCGACCCGCGTAGGGCCCCCGCGGCCCAGAGCGGCGCGCTGCCGCCCGACTCCTTCCTCCTCCCGCGCACCCGAGCGCCCGCCGCCTCCTTCGCCGGCTCCGGCCACCGGGAGCCGCGCCGCTGCCGCCCTTCGCGAACTCCGGCCACCCGAGGCGCCCGGGAGCCGCCGGCCGCCACCGACGCCGTCCGACCCCGCGCCAACGCCGGCGAGCACCGCGGCCACTCCGGCCATCCCCGTCCCCGCGCCTACCTCCTCCTCCGTCGGCCGACTCCAATGCCGGCGAGTAGTCCGGCCATCCTCGGAGTTCGTGCCGCTGCTACAGTGGATCTAGATCTGAGATCCAAAACAAGGATTGACTTTTTATCCCTAACCCTAATTTTTTTGCTCCTATTCATCGTGCTATAACTCCTCATTCGTAACTCCGTGTTTGGCATATAGCATATCAAAATGTTCATCTCAAAGAGTACATCATTTCATCTCATTGCATCATTTTCATTTGAGTTCATCTTGATGCCCGAAATGCTGTTAGAAGAGTGCTACTTGAGATATTTGTCAGATCTGCTGCTCCATTTAGATATTTGTCATTTTTGCCATGATTATTGTGTGCATGATATGCCCTTGAGCTCTACATATGTTTTGTTAAGGGTTTTGCCATCTTTCCAGAGGTGCAACCCATGTATTTTTGTGATATGTGTGGTGACTAGCACAAGCTTGCAAAGTGAGGCACTTGGTAATGCTGATTTCAGGGACTTAGCAATTCCACTAAGTCCTTGATCTGCTTATCTCATATGGCCATATGTTCATGTTGTTTCCTAGTGATCCGTGCCTCTTTTGAGGATGATCAGTAAGGATGTTTTGTTAATATTGTAGTGCTCTATCCATCCATGTCTTTGTTTGCAATTATGGATCACCCTAGCTTGAGTCAATCGAGCTCTACGTTTGCTACTTCGTGAATCTGGGTAGATTGTCTACTTGTTAGCGATTTTGCCGAGGATGTTGTAGTTGATCCGTGCATGATATATTATAGTTCTTAACATGTCTAGCTTGCATTTTATATATTCTTGATGGGTGTATGCTTAGATTATCATGACTTGCTATGTAGTGAGTGCATCGAGCTCGTGAACTTGCTTACTTGATATCTGTTTCAGCATGCTCCAGTTTTCACTAAGTCTGAGAACTGATTATGTTTTTGCCATGTTCACATGCTTGCAAATGTATTTTTCTGATCCCTTTTGGCTCAAGGTCACTAAGGGACTTTTTTAAGCTCTTTGAGTAGCTCCATGCCATCCTTTACATTTCCATGTTCAGGTCCTGTAGCATGTAGTTTGTTGCTCCAAAGAGTGCTATCTGATCTGAAATTCCAGACAAGTGTTAATTTCACTAAGTCTGAAATCTGTTTACCATATGCATTTTTTCCATGCTTGTTTGAACCTGTTAATGGATGAATTGGCCGTAGCTCGGTGCTAGACTTTTGTTAAGCGTCATGAATGCATCCCTGCCATGTATTTTGTTGCCATGTTTGGGTGCTGTAGCTTGTTCATCTCATTGCATTTAGATGGCTACTTGCTGTAAATCGCAGACCGGTGTCACATTTGAATCGCTTGCCATTTCCAAACCGCAACTCCGATTCCGGTGATCTTTATATCGTTTTCAAGAGATTTCATCTCATCTTTCCAGTGGCACACTTGGTTTTCCAAGTTGAGCCCAGGTTCATGCATTCCTTGTCAATTCTTGCATATGCGTCACATATTGCATCCCGCATAGCATACCATGTTTGCATCATATTGTTTGAGTTGGCACGTGGTTGATTGTGTCCTTGTTGCTTGTTTGTCTTGTTTGGGTAGAGCCAAGAGACGAGTTCGCTAACGAGGATCCCGTTGAGTTTGCTTTCGAGGATCCAGTCAACTCTGACAACTTTGCAGGCAAGATGATCATACCCTCAAAATCACTACTATCTTTGCTATGCTAGATGCTCGCTCTTTTGCTATGCCAATGCTACGATGCCTACCACTTGCTTTCAAGCCTCCCAAATTGCCATGTCAAACCTCTAACCCACCATGTCCTAGCAAACCGTTGGTTGGCTATGTTACCGCTTTGCTCAGCCCCTCTTATAGCGTTGCTAGTTGCAGGTGAAGATTGGAGACCGTTCCTTGTTGGAACATTATTTACTTGTTGGGATATCATTATTTTGCCATGTTATCTTAATGCATCTATATACTTGGTAAAGGGTGGAAGGCTCGGCCTCTCGCCTAGTGTTTTGTTCCACTCTTGCCGCCCTAGTTTCCGTCATATCGGTGTTATGTTCCCGGATTTTGCGTTCCTTACGCGGTTGGGTTATAATTGGAACCCCTTGATAGTTCGCCTTGATTAAAGCTTTTCCAGCAATGCCCAACCTTGGTTTTACCATTTGCCACCTAGCCTCTTTTTCCCTTGGGTTTCCGGAGCCCTAGGGTCATCTTATTTAAACCCCCCCGGGCCAGTGCTGCTCTGAGTGTTGGTCCAACTCGTCAGCCGCCGGTGGCTACCAGGGGCAACTCTGGGCTGGCCTACCGGAAGTTTAGACAATCTGAGTGTGCCCTGAGAACGAGATATGTGCAGCTCCTATCGGGATTTGTCGGCACATTCGGGCGGTGTTGCTGGATTTGTTTTAACCTGTCGAAGTATCTTGAAGAACCGGGATACCGAGTCTGATCGGAATGTCTCGGGAGGAGGTCTATTTAATTAAAATGAATCAACTGTGTGAGTTACCGTGATGGCCTCTTCTCGGCGGAGTCCAGGAAGTGGACACGGTGTTGGAGTAATGCTTGCCGCAGGATTGCCCTCTAGTTATGCGTTCGCGCTTTGCCTCCTCTTCTCGCTCTCTTTTGCGAACAGGTTAGCCACCATATATGCTAGTCGCTTGCTGCAGCTCCACTTATATTAACCTTGCCTTACCTATTAAGCTTAAATAGTCTTGATCGTGAGAGTGCGAGAATGCTGAGTCCCTGTGGCTCACAGATTACTATTACACCAGATGCAGGACCTGATGATTCCGCTCCAGATGGCGCGCTTGAGCTCAAGTGGGAGTTCGACGTGGACTCTCAACGATACTATGTTTCTTTTCCTGATGATCAGTAGTGGTGCCTAGTTGGGGTGATCGGGCCCGTGTCGCATGTTGGGTTGTTCTTCTATTTTGGCGCCGTAGTCAGGCCATGAGTGTTTGGATGATGTAATGTTATTTATGTACTTGATTGACGTGGCGAGTGTAAGCCAACTATGTATCTCCCCTTTTGTTATCTATATTACATGGGATGTTGTGAAGATTGCCTAACTTGCGACATATGCCTTCAATGCGATTATGCCTCTAAGTCGTGCCTCGACACGTGGGATATATAGAAGCATCGAGGGTGTTACAAGTTGGTAATCAGAGCCTTCCCCGACCTTAGGAGCCCCCACTGATTGATCGTTTTTAGCAGCCGAGTTGTGTCTAGAAAAATGTTTTGAGTCATTTAGGAATTATATATCGGAGAGTTTAGGAATTCTTTTTACTTCCCAGTCTCCTCATCGCTCTGGTAAGGCATCCTGACGTAGAGTTTTGACTCTTATCTTCTCAAATTTCACTAAAAATTTTTTTTAGGATCACATGGGTATCTTGGAATCATTCCGATGGTTTTGTGACGAGAACATTGTCTTGGTGCCTCCTGTCAGGGGTTTTGTGGAGGTGTCCCGGGGAGTTGAGCTCCGAGGTGTTGTCGTCGCAATTTTATCGTTGCAGTTCTGGAATACCTGAGTTTAGTACGCCGACATCGAAAATCTCTTTTATGCAGTTCGTTGGTGAGATAACCTCGACGCCACCCAGTACTGGGGCGGGAGTTCGGGAGTATCGCCATAACTTGTATAACGGATGCTTTTCGAAGGTTGAGGTAGATGGTTTCCGAAGTTTTTCTCGGTTATGTGTTGAAGGATGGATACAGCTGGATGTAGGATTTGCTAGATTTGGGTGAGATATTATGCTTCCCCTGTATCCCCAACACCTGATTGCATAACCGGAAAGGTTCGGGAGTTTCATAGGTGGGAATTCTTGTAGCTCTAGTTCTTCTTCCACGAATATTTGGTTTGAGATTGGGATTTCTTACCGAGTATTCGTTCTTGATCCGTACCTTGTTGATTTATTTCTCTACCTAAATTCTAAGTGGCTTCTCAATTTATGGATATGTGACCATTTCAAGAGGACTTTATGTTCATTTTGTTCGGATGTGAAGACTTTATGTTGCAATTTTCATTCCGTTGGATTCAGCTTCAATATTTGTCTATCAATGTGCTAATGGATGTCAACCTCTTCAGGATGGCTCCTCCAACGCGCACAACTCCGAATCCTGATCCGCCACCACCTCCACCTCCTCCAGAGGCATGGCAAGCTGTCATGGCCGCAACCAATGCAAACACGCAGTTAATCATGCAAATTCTTCAAGAGCGCAATCAAGCGAACCAAGGCAACCAAGGCAACAATCAGAATCACTTTGCTACACTCAACCAGTTCCTTGCTAATGGGCCAAAGACTTTCAGCAATTATGTTGAGGCAACTGATGCTGACGATTGGCTCGTGGATCTGTGCAAGCATTTCAAGTGCAGTAACGTCAGGCCTGAGGACTTTGTCAAGTTCGCTTCCTTCCAAGTCAAAGACCAAGCTGCAGAGTGGTTCCAGCAGTACAAGGATTCCACAGGTGGACGTGTGATTACCTGGGATGAATTCCATCAAGATTTCAGAGCTCACCATATCCCTTAGAGCGTGGTTGAAAGCAAGCGTGAGGAATTCCGCAACCTGAAGCAAGGCTCTTTGTCTGTCTATGACTACAACAAGTTGTTTTAGAAGCTCGCCCACTTTGCCAAGCAGGACGTCCCTGATGAGAAGAGCATGATATACCAGTTCAGGGGTGGTCTCAGAGAACAAATCCAGCTAGCTCTTGTTCTCTTTGAGCCCTTGGGGTACGATGAGTTCTACAACATGGCATTGAAGCAAGAGGCCGCTCAACTGAGGTGTGATGCTTCCAAGAAGTGAGTCAGAGATGCTACTCCTTCTTCCTCTACTCAAGTGGCCAAGCAGCAGAAGTATTGGCTTCCTCCTCCTCCGTTCTGTCAGCCGTATCAGCACAAGAGCAAAGCTGGCAGTGGATCTTCCCACCCACCCAACCCTGGCTTTCAGAACAAGACTTCATCTCAAGCTCCAAGATCGAGTGCTCCGTATCACCGTCCGCTTTCAGAGGTCACGTGCAACAAGTGCCAACAGAAGGGTCACTATGCCAACAAGTGTCTCAATCAGAGGCGCCTCCCTCCTCCTCCTCCTATGAGATCATCAAGTACAGCTGTGGTCAAGCATAACCCCAAGTACGCCAAGGTCAATATGGTGAACGCGGCTCAGGCAGAGGATTCGTCAGATGTCATCATGGGTAACCTTCCTGTTAACGATGTTCCTGCAAGAGTTCTTTTTGACACTGGTGCATCGCATTGTTTCATCTCGAGACCTTTTGCATCTAAGCATGGGTGGTATTCTCAAGTTATGCATAAACCGTTAGCAGTTGTCTCTCCGGGTAAATGTTTGCTCGCTAACTACGAGGTTCCAGATATTTCTATCTCGATGGGTGATTTCAAGTTTATGGCTTCTCCAATGATCCTTGGTAACTCGGATATTGATCTTATTCTTGGAATGGATTGGCTTTCTAAGCACAAGGCTCAAATTGATTGTGCAGCCAGGCAGATTCAATTGACTCATTCGTCTGAGGATGTAATTGTCTTTGCCGCACGGGACGATACAATCCGTCTGTTTTCTCTCAATGAGAAGGGTGAACTGGATGCTATCTCGCAGATTCTAGTTGTTTGCGAATATCAAGATGTCTTTCCAGAAGAGCTTCCAGGAATGCCTCCGCACCGGCCAGTTGAATTTGTCATTGATCTTGAGCCTGGCACGGAACCTGTGTGCAAGCATCCTTACAAGCTCGGACCTGAAGAGTTGAAGGAGCTGAAGAAGCAACTTGATGTTCAAGAGAGAATGGGTCTCATCCGGCCTAGTTCTTCTTCGTGGGGTTGTGGTGTTCTTTTTGTGAAGAAGAAGGATGGAACAGACCGACTTTGTGTTGATTACCGTCCATTGAACAAGAAGACCATCAAGAACAAATACCCACTTCCCAACATCAACGAGGTGTTCGAACAACTCAAAGGTGCCCAAGTATTCTCCAAGCTTGATCTCCGTATGGGTTATCATCAGATTTGAATCCGTGAGCAAGATATTCCCAAGACGGCTTTCAGGACAAGCTATGGTTCATATGAATACACTGTCATGTCTTTTGGCCTCGTCAACGCTCCTTCGACGTTCTCTCGCATGATGAACTTCATCTTCAACGCCTACACCAATGACTTCGTTTTGGTCTATCTCGACGACATTCTGGTTTTCTCGAAGAACAAGGAAGATCATGCCAAGCACTTGCGTTTGGTGCTCGATAAGCTCAGAGAACACCAGTTCTACGCCAAGTTCTCCAAGTGCGAATTTTGGCTCGATGAGGTTCTTTATCTTGGTCATATCATCTCTGCCAAGGGCATTGTGGTGAATCCTGAGAAGGTGTCTGCAATTGTGAATTGGGAACCTCCTCAGAACGTGAAGCAACTCCGTAGCTTCCTCGGTCTCGCAAGCTACTGTCGAAGATTCGTTGAAAACTTTTCTAAGATCGCGAAGCCTCTCTCTAATCTTCTCCAGAAGCACGTCAAGTACGTTTGGTCTCTGGAGTGTGACATTGCTTTCAAAACTTTGAAAGAGAAATTGATCACTGCTCCAATTCTGACTCCGCCTGATGAATCCAAGCCGTACAAGGTCTTTTGTGATGCCTCTCTCCAAGGTCTCGGTGCAGTGTTGATCCAAGAGAAGAAAGTTGTGGCTTATACCTCTCGCCAGTTGAGGCCCAATGAGAAGAACTACCCCACTCATGATCTCGAGTTGGCAGCAGTTGTGCATGCTCTTTTGACTTGGAGACATCTCTTATTGGGAAGAAAAGTGGACATTTTCACTGATCACAAGAGTCTCAAGTACATCTTCACTCAGCCTAATCTCAACCTCAGACAAACTCGATGGGTCGAAATGATTCAAGAGTATAATCTGAGTATCGAGTATACTCCAGGCAAGGCCAATGTGATTGCTGACGCTTTGAGCAGGAAGGCTTATTGCAACAGTCTTATTCTCAAGCCTTATCAACCCGAGCTTTGTGAAGCTTTCCGCAAACTTAATCTGCAAGTTGTTCCTCAAGGTTTCCTTGCCAACCTTCAAGTCTCTCCTACCTTGGAAGACCAGATTCGCCAAGCCCAACTTCTTGATGCTATGGTGAAAAAGGTGAAGATTGGGATTGCCAAGAGTCAACCCAAGTACAAGTGCTACCGCCTTGATGACAAGGATACTCTCTTCTTCGAGGATCGTATTGTTGTGCCCAAAGGTGACCTTCATAAAGTGATCATGAACGAGGCTCACAATTCTCTCCTCTCCATCCACCCTGGGAGCACGAAGATGTATCAGGACCTCAAGCAGGCTTATTGGTGGACTCGAATGAAGTGCGAGATTGCTCAATTCGTGAATGAATGTGATGTCTGCAGAAGAGTGAAGGCAGAACACCAAAGGCCAGCTGGTCTCCTCTAACCTCTTGCCATTCCAGAATGGAAGTTTGACCACATTGAGATGGACTTCGTGACTGGGTTTCCAAAGTCCAAATGTGGCAATGATGCTATATTCGTTGTCATCGACAAACTCACTAAAGTGGCTCACTTTCTGCCTATCAAAGAGTCAATCACTGCAGCTCAATTGGCAGAACTCTATACCTCTTGAATTTTCTCTCTGCATGGTATTCCTCAAGTGATCTCTTCAGACCGTGGCAGCATCTTTACCTCCAAGTTTTGGGATTCTTTTCAGAAGGCCATGGGCACCAACATCCGCTTCAGCACAGCTTTCCATCCTCAAACTAGCGGTCAAGTCGAGCGTGTCAATCAGATTCTTGAAGATATGCTCAGGGCTTGTGTGATCTCCTTCGGCATGAAGTGGGAGGATTGTCTTCCATATGCTGAATTCTCCTACAACAACAGTTTTCAAGCAAGTTCGGGCAAGGCCCCATTTGAAATTCTGTATGGCAGGAAGTGCCGTACCTATCGTGGAATTGTCACGGCAGATGTCCTTAGTTTCAAGACTTAGTCGCGAGGCCAACGCATCTATGTGGTAGCTTGAGAGGGGTTGAGCGGGACGAGAGACACGATGTTTTACCCAGGTTCGTCCCCTCACGGTGGAGGTAAAATCCTACATCCTGCTTCATTGATATTGATGATGATGATCACGGTTACCAGAGTGCTCTATCTTGAGAGCTATTGTCTAAACCTAACTTGTCCAACTTGTGAAACTTGTCAATCTTGTCCCTTTTGGGGAGCCCTGCCCCTCCTTATATATGTTGGAGGGGCGGGTTACATGTAGTGTCCTATTAGGATTAGGACTAGTCTATCTCTAATACCAACCGGATATAAGTCCAGGTATTAACTCCTTGTAGGACAAATATTCTTCATGCCTTTCCTCTTAAACCGGCCCACGGTTAACGTGAACCGGCCTTCTGGGCCTTGGGCCTTGTCATCCGTCTGTCCCGCACGCCGGATCACCAGTGAGTCATAATGACCAGGTGGGTTTCTTGTAAACCGCCTGGTCAGGGCGGGTCGCCAGTAACTCGCCAAGTGTCAGCGGGGTCTTCGGATAAACCGCCAAGTCTGGCCGGGTTAACTTCTGGCCAGTTTACACCGCGGGGTATATCCCCAACAGTACCCCTCTCAACTGGTCTAAAACCGGTGAACGTTAGCTTTTGGGAAATGACTTAATCACAGAGGCAGAGGAAATGTGCAAAGTCATTCGAGATAACCTCAAAGCAGCAAAATCCCGCCAGAAGAGCTACTATGATAGTAAGCACCGTGATTTAGCTTTCGAGATCGGAGATCATGTTTACCTCCGCGTCTCTCCTATGAAAGGTACTCGTCGCTTCGGTATCAAAGGGAAGCTTGCCCCTAGATACGTGGGACCTTTCAAGATCGTCAGCAAGAGAGGCGACCTCTCCTATCAACTCGAGCTTCCTTCAAACTTTGCAAATGTTCATGATGTGTTCCATGTCTCTCAGCTCCGAAAGTGCTTCAAGACTCCTGACCGCACCGTCAACTTCGAGGACATTGAGCTCCAAGAAGATCTCTCCTACCGTGAGCACCCCGTTGCTATTCTTGAAGAGACTGAATGCAAGACCCGCAACAAGTCAATCAAATTCCTCAAAGTCAAGTGGTCACACCATTCCGACCGTGAAGCTACCTGGGAACGCGAGGATCACCTCCGTTCTGAGTACCCGGCGTTCTTTCAATCCTAGATCTCGGGACGAGACCCTTTCGTAGTGGTGGAGTGTTGTGACACCCCGGATATGATTTACCTAATATATACTCCAACTCTTGCCGTTTCTGGCCTTAAGTTATTTTATTTTTTCGGGTTCGGGTCTTTGTCTCCGTGTGTTGTTATCATTGTCATGCATCTCATATCATGTCATCATGTGCATTGCATTTGCATACGTGTTCATCTCATGCATCCGAGCATTTTCCCCGTTGTCCGTTTTGCATTCTGGCGCTTCGTTCTCCTCCGGTGGTCATTTCTACCTTTCTTTCGTGTGTGGGGATTAAACATTTCCGGATTGGACCGAGACTTGCCAAGGGGCCTTGGTTTACTACCGGTAGACCGCCTGTCAAGTTTCGTACCATTTGGACTTCGTTTGATGCTCCAACGGTTAACCGATGGACCGAAAAGGCCTCGTGTGTGTTGCAGCCCAACACCCCTCCAAGTTGGTCCAAAACCCACCAAAGCTCTCCCCATCATCTAGAGCGTTCCATCACGATCGCGTAGCCGAAAACCGCACCTCATTTGGACTCTCCTAGCTCCCTCTATGCCTACAAATAGAACCCCTCCGAATCCGGATCTTCTTCTCCCCCGAAAACCCTAAATTCTAACCGCCGCCGCCGGACATGTCTGACCCGCCACCGGACATCACCGCCGCCCCAACCGCAGCGTGCCACGTGGTGAGCAGCGCCCACATCGCCGCCTCAGCCGCGCGCGGCCCGCCCGGCCCACGTAGGGCCCCCGCGGCCCAGAGCGGCGCGCCGCCGCCTGACTCCTTCCTCCTCCCGCGCACCCGAGCGCCCGCCGCCTCCTTCTCCGGCTCCGGCCACCGGGAGCCGCGCCACCGCCGCCCTTCGCGAACTCCAGCCGCCCGAGGTGCCCGGGAGCCGCCACCCGCCACCGAAGCCGTCCGACCCGCGAGCACCGCGGCCACTCCGGCCATCCCCGCCCCCGCGCCTACCTCCTCCTCCTCCGTCGGCCGACTCCAATGCCGGCGAGTAGTACGGCCATCCTCGGAGTTCGTGCCGCTGCTACAGTGGATCTGGATCTGAGATCCAAAACGAGGGTTGACTTTTTATCCCTAACCCTAATTTTTTTGCTCCTGTTCATCGTGCTATAACTCCTCATCCGTAAATCTGTTTTTGGCATATAGCATATCAAAATGTTCATCTCAGAGAGTACATCATTTCATCTCATTGCATCATTTTCATTTGAGTTCATCTTGATGCCCGAAATGCTGTTAGAAGAGTGCTACTTGAGATATTTGTCAGATCTGCTGCTTCATTTAGATATTTGTCATTTTTGCCATGATTATTGTGTGCATGATATGCCCATGAGCTCTACATATGTTTTGTTAAGGGTTTTGCCATCTTTCCAGAGGTGCAACCCATGTATTTTTGTGATATGTGTGGTGACTAGTATAAGCTTGCAAAGTGAGGCACTTGGTAATGCTGATTTCGGGGACTTACCAATTCCACTAAGTCCTTGATCTGCTTATCTCATATGGCCATATGTTCATGTTGTTTCCTAGTGATCCGTGCCTCTTTTGAGGATGATCAGTAAGGATGTTTTGATAATCTTGTAGTGCTCTATCCATCCATGTCTTTGTTTGCAATTATGGATCACCCTAGCTTGAGTCAATCGAGCTCTACGTTTGCTACTTCGTGAATCTGGGAAGATTGTCTACTTGTTAGCGATTTTGCCAAGGATGTTGTAGTTGATCCGTGCATGCCATGTTATTGTTCTTGCCATGTCTAGCTTGAATTTTATATATTCTTGATGGGTGTATGCTTAGATTATCATGACTTGCTCTGTAGTGAGTGCATCGAGCTCGTAAACATGCCTACTAGATATCTGTTTCAGCATGCTCTAGTTTTCACTAAGTCTGAGAACTGATTATGTTTTTGCCATGTTCACACGCTTGGAAATGTATTTTTCTGATCCCTTTTGGCTCAAGGTCACTAAGGGACTTTTGTTAAGCTCTTTGAGTAGCTCCATGCCATGCTTTACTTTGCCATGTTCAGGTCCCGTAGCATGTAGTTTTGTTGCTCCAAAGAGTGCTATCTGATCTGAAATTCCAGACAAGTGTTAATTTCACTAAGTCTGAAATCTGTTTACCATGTGCATTTTTTCCATGCTTGCTTGAACCTGTTAATGGATGAATTGGCCGTAGCTCAGTGCTAGAATTTTGTTAAGCATCATGAATGCATCCCTGCCATATATTTTGTTGCCATGTTTGGGTGTTGTAGCTTGTTCATCTCATTGCATTTAGATGGCTACTTGCTGTAAATCGCAGACCGGTGTCACATTTGAATCGCTTGCCATTTCCAAATCGCCACTCCGATTCTGGTGATCTTTATATCGTTTTCAAGCGATTTCATCTCATCTTTCCAGTGGCACACTTGGTTTTCCAAGTTGAGCCCAGGTTCATGCATTCCTTGTCAATTCTTGCATATGTGTCACATATTGCATCCCGCATAGCATACCATGTTTGCATCATATTGTTTGAGTTGGCACGTGGTTGATTGTGTCCTTGTTGCTTGTTTGTCTTGTTTGGGTAGAGCCAAGAGACGAGTTCGCTAACGAGGAGCCCGTTGAGTTTGCTTTCGAGGATCCAGTCAACTCTGACAACTTTGCAGGCAAGATGATCATACCCTCGAAATCACTACTATCTTTGCTATGCTAGATGCTCGCTCTTTTGCTATGCCAATGCTACGATGCCTACCAATTGATTTCAAGCCTCCCAAATTGCCATGCAAACCTCTAACCCACCATGTCCTAGCAAACCGTTGGTTGGCTATGTTACCGCTTTGCTCAGCCCCTCTTATAGCGTTGCTAGTTGCAGGTGAAGATTGGAGACCGTTCCTTGTTGGAACATTATTTACTTGTTGGGATATCATCATTTTGCCATGTTATCTTAATGCATATATATACTTGGTAAAGGGTGGAAGGCTCGGCCTCTCGCCTAGTGTTTTGTTCCACTCTTGCCGCCCTTGTTTCCGTCATATCGGTGTTATGTTCCCGGATTTTGCGTTCCTTACGCGGTTGGGATATAATGGGAACCCCTTGATAGTTCGCCTTGATTAAAGCTTTTCCAGCAATGCCCAACCTTGGTTTTACCATTTGCCACCTAGCCTCTTTTTCCCTTGGGTTGCCGGAGCCCGAGGGTCATCTTATTTAAACCCCCCCGGGCCAGTGCTCCTCTGAGTGTTGGTCCAACTTGTCAGCCGCCGGTGGCTACCAGGGGCAACTCTGGGCTGGCCTACCAGAAGTTTAGACAATCTGAGTGTGCCCTGAGAACGAGATATGTGGAGCTCCTATCGGGATTTGTCGGCACATTCGAGCGGTGTTGCTGGATTTGTTTTAACGTGTCAAAGTGTCTTGAAGAACCGGGATACCGAGTCTGATCGGAATGTCTCGGGAGGAGGTCTATTCCTTTGTTGACCGTGAGAGCTTGTCATGGGCTAAGTTGGGACTCCCCTGCAGGGATTTGAACTTTCGAAAGCCGTGCCCGCGGTTATGGGCAGATGGGAATTTGTTAATGTCGAGTTGTAGATAACTTGAACCTTAATTTAATTAAGATGAATCAACTGTGTGAGTTACCATGATGGCCTCTTCTCGGTGGAGTCTGGGAAGTTGACACGGTGTTGGAGTAATGCTTACCACAGGATTGCCCTCTAGTTATGCGTTCGCGCTTTGCCTCCTCTTCTCGCTCTCTTTTGCGAACAGGTTAGCCACCATATATGCTAGTCGCTTGCTGCAGCTCCACTTATATTAACCTTGCCTTACCTATTAAGCTTAAATAGTCTTGATCGCGAGAGTGCGAGATTGCTGAGTCCCTGTGGCTCACAGATTACTATTACACCAGATACAGGACCTGATGATTCCGCTCCAGATGGCGTGCTTGAGCTCAAGTGGGAGTTCGACGAGGACTCTCAACGATACTATGTTTCTTTTCCTGATGATCAGTAGTGGTGCCCAGTTGGGGTGATCAGGACCGTGTCGCATGTTGGGTTGTTCTTCTATTTTGGCGCCGTAGTCGGGCCATGAGTGTTTGGATGATGTAATGTTATTTATGTACTTGATTGACGTGGCGAGTGTAAGCCAACTATGTATCTCCCCTTTTATCATCTATATTACATGGGATGTTGTGAAGATTGCCTAACTTGCGACATATGACTTCAATGCGATTATGCCTCTAAGTCATGCCTCGACATGTGGGAGATATAGTCGCATCGAGGGTGTTACACTAGCAACCAATGCGATAAAGGGGTTGTCAATCCCTTCACGGTCACTTACGAAAGTGAGATCTGATAGAGATAATAAGATAAATATTTTTTGGTATTTTTGGTGTATAGATTGGAAAATAAAGATTGCAAAATAAACAATGATAAAAATAGTAAATAGATAGGAAAATAATATGATGGAAGATAGACCGAGGGGCCATAGGGTTCACTAGTGGCTTCTCTCAAGATAGCAAATTCTACGGTGGGTGAACAAATTACTGTCGAGCAATTGATCATGTATATAGGCATCACATTCGGGACAAGTAGACCGAAACGATTTTGCATCTACTACTATTACTCCACACATCGACTGCTATCCAACATGCATCTAGAGTATTAAGTTCATAAGAATAGTAACGCATTAGGCAAGATGACATGATGTAGAGGGATAAACTCAAGCAGTATGATATAAACCCCATCTTTTTATCCTCGATGGCAACAATACAATACATGCCTTGCTTCCCCAGCTGTCACTGGGAAAGGACACCGCAAGATTAAATCCAAAGCTAAGCACTTCTCCCATTGCAAGAAAGATCAATCTAGTAGGCCAAACCAAACTAATAATACGAAGAGACTTGCAAAGATATTTAAATCATGCATAAATGATTTCAGAGAAGAATCAAATATTGTTCATAGATAATCTTGATCATAAAGCCACAATTCATCGGATCTCGACAAACACACCACAATTCATCGGATCTCGACAAACACACCACAAAGAGAATCGAGGAGAAGTTTGTATTGAGATCCAAAGAGATAGAAGAAGCCATCTAGCTAATGACTATGGACCCGAAGGTCTGTGGTAAACTACTCACACATCATCGGAGAGGCTATGGTGTTGATGTAGAAGCCCTACGTGATCGATTCCCCCTCCGACGGAGCGCTAGAAAAGACCCCAAGATGGGATCTCACGGGTACAGAAGGTTGCGGCGGTGGAAATAGGGTTTCTTGGTGCTCCTGGATGTTTTTGGAGTATATGGGTATATATAGGAGGAAGAAATACGTCGGTGGAGCTGTGAGGGGCCCACGAGGGTGGGGGCGCGTCCTCCTGCCTCATGGCCTCCTTGCTTCTTTCTTGACGTCCACTCCAAGTCTCCTGGATCACGTTTTTTCCAAAAATAACTCTCCCAAAGGTTTCATTCCGTTTGATATTCCTTTTCTGCGAAACACTGAAATAGGCAAAAAACAATAGCAATTTGCACTAGGCCTTTGATATGTCTCCAACGTATCTATAATTTTTGATTGCTCCATGCTATATTATCTACTGTTTTGGACATTATTGGGCTTTATTATCCACTTTTATATTATTTTTGGGACTAACCTATTAACTAGAGACCCAACCCAGAATTGATGTTTCTTGCCTGTTTTAGGGTTTCGAAGAAAAGGAATATCAAATGGAGTCCAAACGGAATGAAACCTTCGGGAACATGATTTTCTCAACAAACAAGACCAGGGAGACTTGGACCCTACGCCAAGAAAGGAAACTGGAGGCCACGAGGTAGGGGGCGCGCCCACCCCCACCAGGCGCGCCCTCCACCCTCGTGGGCCCCTGTTGCTCCGTCGACATACTCCTTCCTCCTATATATATCCACGTACCCCCAAACGATCAGATATGGAGCCAAAAACCAAATTCCACCGTCGCAACTTTCTGTATCCACGAGATCCCATCTTGGGGCCTGTTTTGAAGCTCCGCCGGAGGGGGCATCGATCATGGAGGGCTTCTACATCAACACCATGGCCCCTCCGATGAAGTGTGAGTAGTTTACCTCAGACCTACTGGTCCCTAGTTAGTAGCTAGATGGCTTCTTCTCTCTTTTTGGATCTCAATACAATGTTCTACCCCTCTCTTGTGAAGAACTATTCGATGTAATCTTCTTTTTGTGGTGTGTTTGTTGAGACCGATGAATTGTGGGTTTATGATCAGGTCTATCTATGAATAATATTTGAATCTTCTCTGAATTATTTTATGTATGATTGGTTATCTTTGCAAGTCTCTTTGAATTATCAGTTTGGTTTGGCCTACTAGATTGACCTTTCTTGCAATGGGAGAAGTGCTTAGCTTTGGTCAATCTTGCGGTGTCCTTTCCCAGTGACAGTAAGGGCAGCAAGGCACGTATTGTATTGTTTCCATCGAGGATAACAAGAATGGGTTTTCTTCATATTGCATGAGTCTATCCCTCTACATCATGTCATCTTGCTTAAGGCGTTACTTTGTTTTTAACTTAATACTCTAGATGCATGCTGGATAGCGATCGATGAGTGGAGTAATAGTAGTAGATGCAGGCAGGAGTCGGTCTACTTGTCTCAGACGTGATGCCTATATACGTGATCATACCTAGATATTCTCATAGCTATGCTCAATTCTGTCAATTGCTCAATAGTAATTTGTTCACCCACCATAGAATACTTATGCTCTCGAGAGAAGCCACTAGTGAAACCTATGGCCCCCGGGTCTATCTTTATCATATTGATCTCCTACTACTTAGTTATTTCCTTTGCTATTTACTTTGCCTTTATTTTACTTTGCATCTTTATCATAAAAATACCAAAAATATTATCTTATCATATCTATCAGATCTCACCCTCGTAAGTGGCCTTATAGGGACTGACAACCCCTATTTGCGTTGGTTGCGAGGATTTATTTGTTTTGTGCAGGTGCGAGGGACTCGCGCGTAGCCTCCTACTGGATTGATATCTTTCTTCTCAAAACCTGAGGGAAATACTTACGCTACATTACTGCATCATCCCTTCCTCTTCGGGGAAAACAAACGCAGTGCTCAAGAGGTAGCAGCCTTTGGTTAGTAGGTTAGTCCCAAAAATAATATAAAAAGGTATATTAAAGCCAATTAAACATCTAAAACAGATAATATAATAGCATGGAACAATCAAAAATTATAGATACATTGGAGACGTATCATGGGGCCATGAGGCCTGCCCGGCAGCACAGCCGGCCACCGGAGGCAGGAGCAAGCGGTTCCACCGATGCTAGTTTGGGCCGCTGGAGAAGAAAGATCAGCACGATTGCCGTTAGATTGACATCTAATAGTCTGACGCTGGTAGAGTCGACTGTTCACTAAGTTTCTTTTTTTGAGAAACCTTGTGTACGCATGAACTTAGTAGGCCCACAAGTTAGCCTCCAAATCTGTGGCATACAATATAGAGCCCATTTGCTATTTTTTTTAATAATTTTCATCCCATTTGCTAATTCTTAAGCAATTTATTACAACCCATTTTCTTCCCAGGACCACGGCCAAAAAGTTCAACCTTATTTTGCATATTTTGGTGTAGTCCGAACTGTTGTAATACCGAAATGATAAACATTTTTAAGCACTTATTGATTTGCCAAAAAATCGTTTTGTTTTTGTAAGCAAACAAGACATGGGACAATTGAGTTGGTTTAAGGGAAAACTAGTGGTAAAAAAATCAGCGCTGGGAGGGAAAACAATAACAAAAATAAGAATGTAAATATGAAAAGGGAACTTTATGTATTTTCAATATAATGATGCGTGTATATGAACTAGTAAAACTTATTGGTACAGATTAGAAAACGGAAGTAGGACATGTCATTTCAAGAGGAAAATAGAACTGGGCTGTGTGTTTGATTCAGTAAAAAAAACTGCATGTGGATGTTGTAAGACAAAATATAACTAACGCTGGCGGGCCAGAGGCCAGTAGATACCTGCTGGATCTTTGTGCCCCATTGTCGTCATGGGCTAGGCCTGTTAAAAACAAAATCAAGTCTAGGCAGTCTACAACCCAGTTGAAACTTGCTCGACCTAAAAAAACAATATACCTGCTCAATAAACAAGAGAATTCTACAAGTATAGGTTGATAACTGGGATGCAGCAGGTATATTGTTTTTTCATTGTGATAATAAGTGCATGCACTTGTTTCAAAAATTTTGGAGAACTGGGAATTCGAACGGCAGGTGCTTATGGTACCCATCAAATAAAAATCAGGTGCCTAAAAAATCGTTTCAAAACAAATGATTCAGCTTAATATCCACGTCGACTCTCGGCATGATGGTTGGAAGAAAATGCCAAGTTCATAACGAAAGATCGTTAACAACAATACCAACTTGCGGACAACAAGGTAGTACAAGTACCAATACCAAATTAAATTATAATATTTTTAGTCCTGGCCCTAGTGTTAGTCTGGTAGAAAATCTTGCAGACCAGCTCCAACTCCTTCTCTTCATCCAGGTCCCCGAGGTAGTGCTGGTGCATCACCGAGTTGGTCCTCTACTGGTCGAAGTTCTTTTTTTTTTGGGAATGGTCGAAGTTCTTGTTGGGGTGCAGCACCAGAAAATTTTTGCTGCCCGTCTGCCGGCCATTGACCATCACCGGCAAGGTATTGCTGGTCTTGTGCCACATCGCGTGCATGCCGCACTCCGACTGTATCTTGCGACGCATCCACGTGCCCCTTTTGAACGCCCTGGAATTGCGCTGGAAGAAATGCTTGCTTAGGCCACTCAGTGTGATACCTGCAATATTGTCGAATACATGTTTTAGTGTACGTAGTTGGCATTTTCATAACATCTTTGTCATGTTGCAGTCACTTGTTTCACTTTTTATTAACTTTTAAATTGTAATTGCTTCACTAGGTCTGCATCTAAAAATAAAAATAGAGCTATAAACAAAGGAGTATGTTTGTGCAAGTAGACGGCCGATCGGTGTCTTACCTGGAAGTTTCTTAGGATGGGTGTAGCATATGATGTGCTCGCCGTCGACGGTTGGTATGAACAAATCGATGAGAGGGTGAGATCACGAGCTATCAGCACTCACTTTGGCCTCAAGGTGCTCGATCATCTCCTGATCCATGGGATCGAACTTGACGCCAGCCGGTAGCACCGGCCAATCCTTCTTGGAGTTGCATCGGTTAATTCCAGTTATATGGTACTCAATGTATGGTCAAATCGACTGTTTTTAGTGAATGGTGAAAGATTTCAACACACCGCCGTGATTCTTGTGTCACCTCACGTGCAGTGTGTTGTCACGTCAATTCAATGTGAGGACATGATGAATAATTTGACCGACGTATACTAGTACTTCTACTGTACTTTACTTATTAGTCGTATTTAGTGTCACATTTCAACCATAGGTTTAACTAACAAAATGTCAATGCATGTCACCAAAAATTATTCCATTGGAAACTATGTTCAAATTCGAATAAAAGGATATAATTTATTGTGACATGCATTAACATTTAGTTAGTGAAATTTATGGTCAAAATTTGACACAAATTACGAGGGGGGCCAGTAAACGAGGAGGGAGGTAGTAGTATGAGTAGCGCAATATACAATATAGAGGACTAGTACAAATTTAGAAATGGGGTAAGAAGTTACAAGGTTGTGCGACAGACTTTGTAGGCTACATGAGTAATACAAAATATAATTCCCATTGGACAACACTTTCACCAACAAGTACACAATTGAAGCCTAATTGATATATATGGCTTCTACACAGCATCTCCATCATCATTATCAGTACATCTTACGTAGGTGAGTTAGGATGCACTTGATCCCAGAAAGGTATCTATCCTTCAAACTAGAGGAGTGATTCAAACTAACAACATTACATAATATCCAACAAAAGAGGGTCATGCTACAGCAGCAGGATACATAGCTCAGTCTAGATATCAGTACGAATCAAGTTGTGCATATTTGTTGTTGGCATGAACCACATTACCGCATGTCGGGTTTGCAAAAGCCATCCATCGCATGGAAGCTTGCTACCTCTTGAGCACTGCGTTGGTTTTCCCTTGAGGAGGAAAGGGTGATGCAGCAAAGTGTAAGTATTTCCCTTAGTTTTTGAGAACCAATATCAATCTAGTAGGAGACTACACACAAGTCCCTCGTACCTACACAAACAAATAAGAACCTCGCAACCAACGCGATAAAGGGGTTGTCAATCCCTTCACGGTTACTTACGAGAGTGAGATATGATAGAGATAATAATGGTAAGATAAATATTTTTGGTATTTTCATGATATAGTGTAGCGACCCGACCTCAGACGGTCAAGTCTCTGTGTTTAGTGTCATCCCTAGATCGGTAATGCTGACACACATAGTACTTGAAGGATTTATAACAGAGTAGCAATCACACACTTATTACATCGAATGTCTCAAAAGATAACTTATTACAATAAATATGGCTTAAGGCCATCTAAAAACGATAACAACGGAAGGCCTGGAAGATAAAGTGAGTCCATCAACTCCAATGGCATAGCTGAGTGCATGACAAACGACGTACGGCATATTACTCCTCGTTTGAAAAGTCTGCAACATGATATGTTGCAGCCCGAAAACGGGTCAGCACATGGAATATGTTGGCAATATAAAACAGTAGAGCAATGAACAGATAAATGCTATCACTACATGCATATTTGGCTGGTGGAGGCTCTATGGTTATATTTTTTTGGCGAAAATCCAATTTTTTCCTACAACAAAGGAATATATTTTATTTAACTATCATGATAGTTGAAACATTAAGAATGGCACCCCCATCTCAATCCCAATTAAAAGTAATAATCGACCCAACAGATTAATTTAGTGTGATGAGATCCATATGATAATCCAGGAACCAGATACTCAAGTTGTCCATAACCGGGGACATAGCTAACCATGATTAGTTTGTACACTCTGCAGAGGTTTGTGCACTTTTCCCCACAAGACTCGATCTCCTCCTTTGGATTGCTCGCACTACATGGTGTTTGAGAAACGGATGAACGAGACACAGTCTTTCAGAAGCATTAACTCTAACCCCGGGTAGACAGTACCAACCTACATCCTCTACATCTGCTAGCCTACCACTGGAAGAGGTCATGCAACTTACTCCACTATGCTAGAGCCCATAATAGCATGTGGCTGCACACAGAAGTTTCTAGGATGAATAATTTTATGATCCCTTTGAGCCTGGGTGGCAGACCATAGGAGGATCACACGGTATAACCCCGGGATCTCCTAGGACAACACTGGTATAACCCTAGGTGCCCAAAACCAACAATCCACCCAGATGTGTATTAAAGCTTGCCACCTTAGAACTGAACCATTAATTAACAAACTCACATCTGTCATGGATACACTCAAACCCAATCCATGTCTACTAGCATAGCATATCGTTATAAGCATAACGTAGAAGCAACTCCCAAGGGTTTGATAATGAAACTGGTAATAGGTTCTACCTCATCAACTACTTCCCAATACCCACATGTTAATCACATCCTAATCATGCAGTGTTTGAGGATTGTAACTAATGCATAAAAACTGGGTATGAAAGAGTATGATCAATGTGTTACTTGCCTTGCCGACGATCCGCAAAACCCAGTGACTCGTAGTAGAACGCTTCACACTCCGGGTGTTCTATTGCAAACAAACAATAGCATACATAAGCAATCAAGCAAAGATGCATAGGTAAAAATCAAATAAGAAGATCCAACCAGAAAGTTCAACTGAAGAACTCCGGTTTGCAAAAAGAATCAAATCAAACGGAGCAACGAAACTCAAACTGCGAAAGGAATAAGATCTTATTACTAATCTGGACTAAAGTCAAATTTTACTGTGTCAAAATCCTATTCAAGTTGGTTAAACAGAAAGAGGGCTTCGAGACGAAGATCTAGGCGCTTGTTTCACCTAATGTGGATAAATGAGTGAAAAGATAAACTAAAGCAAAGATCAGGGCAGAAATCGCGATTGAAAATAATAGCGGAAAAACCCTGGAAAAAGAAAAACTAACGAATAGTCTAACGAACGAATGTTCGCTGTCTGCGGCTAACATATGAACAACGCTCATTAAAATGAACGTACGGATGAAAGTCCGCTATTTAAATAAACCGACGGAAAACCGAACGAACAGATCTAGAAAAAACGAGATCTAGAAAAAAAGCGAACGGTTTTTCTGAGAAAACCGACGAATCGCGGAGACGGCAGCGGCTACCTCCGGTGAGGTCGGCGGCGGCGGGACGGTGGGGCAGTGGCGGCGCGGCTCCGGCGGGAAGGCGGGCCTCAACTTTTAAAGCCGGCCGGGCCAAGTGTCCTATCCAGACACGGGCCGGTAAGTCGGTTACCTTTTTCTTATAAAATCCTGGCGCAGAAAAACCAACGAAAGAAATACTAAACAGACACCAAAAATCACAAAATAAATTTTCACGATCCTGTAAAAATATTCCGGACAAAGTGAGCATTATTTGGGCCTCTAGTGCAATTTTGAGAAATGCACATTTTCCTAATTCTAATAAAATAGGAATAAAATCCAAATAAAACTAGTTATTTGATTTTAGTATTTTTCCTCCAATATTTCATTTATTTTGGAGAAGTCATATTATCTCCTCTCATATATTTTTAATATGAAGTATTTTTGGAGAGAAAAATTATTAAAACCAAAATGATCCTTCTTTCGATATTTGACAAAATTCAAATATGAAAACGGTGAAATCCCCAACTCTCTCCGTGGGTCCTTGAGTTGCTTAGAATTTCTAGGATCGCAACACGAAATGCAATAAAATATGATATGCATGAATGACCTATGTATTGTCACAGCCCTAGAGTACTTGTCTGTAAATAATTATATTAGTTGCATTTGAGAGCATCATGCATCATGTCTAAAGTCTAAAAGTTGAATTGAGGTTAGTTGAAACCCTCACAAATCACTGCAGAATAAATCAACATTAAAATCTTCTCAAATGAGTCCAAGGAAATGTTCCTGTTATCCTATAAAAATATTGGCAAGAGGTAAAATTCAAACCAATATTTTTGGAGTCACATAAATATCTATTTTGGGCATTTGAGTTAATCCAATAATTATTTGCATTGGATTTATATATGTGATATATTAACTATATGTCCAATAATTATGATAATTGTTGAGGGGCTTTGGAAGAATCCATTTAGTCCCTACAAAAATTGTCAGAAGCAGAAAAATTAGTTTGGTTCAAAAACCAAATTAAAAGAAATGTCAGAAATAGAAAACAGAAACTAAAATGAAGGAAAGAGAGAGAAAGAGTTTACCTGGGCTTCTTACCTGCAGCAGAGCCGTCCCAGCTCCTGTTCTGGCCCGGCCCACCAGGGGCTCCCCGGTCTTGTTCCTCTGACAGAAGGACAGAGGCGCGTGGCCAGCGCCCACCGGCACGCGCCCTGGCCAGCTCCTCCTTGCCGCCCCCTGGACGGGCTAGAATCGCCATGATACCCCCCGGACCCCTCTCACTCTCTCTCGTGCCTCTCCCCTCCTCTGCTCTCTCTCCCTCTCGCGCCCGAGCGTAACCGTCGCCGCCGCTCGCTGTCACCGTGGCCACCGTCCACCACTCGCCTCGCTGAAGCATCCGAAGGAACCGCAACACCATCCACGTCCCCTCCGCCGACTCACTCCTCACCGGAAGCCCTTCTCCATCGTCACTGCATCATCATCAACCTCTCGGTTGCCGAGATCACCAGCAAGCTCCCATCGTCACCAGCCCTTCCCCGAGCTCGACAAGGTCACCACTGCAACCGCCGTGAGCTCCTGAACCAAACCCTCCTCTGAGCGAACACACTGTCGCCTGCACTCGCCGCCGATGATGCTCCAGTGACCATTTGGTCCCGGGCATGCATCGAACTTACTCACCGCCAGACGTAGAGCCTCGCTAGCGCCTCGCTACGCTCGTTTGTGCACCGCAGCAGCATTTTCATGAACACCCGAATGCCGACCGCCGCATCCGTGCTCGCCGTCGTCAGCTACGGCCACCTTAGGCCCGGCCACAACCACCATCCGACGTGGCACATCGCCAGCGTCCTAGAGATGCCCCCAGCGCATCGATCCGAGCCCCGTGGAGGTTTTCCGAGCACCTCCAGCGGCTCGGGCCTTGCCGACGGCTAAACGCCGGTGGCTTACCACCGGTTGACCAGGGATTTGACCTCCACTGGGTCTATGACATGCGGGCCCCACCTGGCTAATTAACCGAGTTTAGGTTTAAACTTAATTAGTTTATCCTAGGATTAGTGCTAATTAAACTAGGTTAGTTTAGTTAGCCACTGACACACGGACCCCACACATCAGGTTTGACCCCGATCAGCGCAGTTAACCTGCTAACACAGGCATGACGCATTGCTGACACAATAAGTGATTTCTTGGGTTTAAAATAATTCAGGAAATTTCAGAAATTAGTTAAAACTTCTAAAAATCATAGAAATTCAACCGTAACTCCAAATGAAATAATTTATATATGAAAAATGATCAGAAAAAATGAAGAATCTGTTTATGCCATGATCATGCATGTTTGAACAAGTTAACCTCACTGAATAGGACAAATGATGATTAGGGCAATTTATTAAATAACATTTGGAGTTGGAATTAGATCTTGTTTGATTTCCACCTTAATTAAATTGGCTAGATATTGCATTAGGTCAATTCAGTACCTTAATATGTCATATCATTTATTCACTTGTGCATTGCATTAATTGAATGTTGTTTATGTTCCCTTGCCAGTAATTGTCCCCTCTTAGTAGACGTGTTTCGACGATGAGTTCGATGACACCGATGAAGAGTTATACTATCTTCAGAAGTGCCAGGCAAGCAAACCCCCTTGTTCATTCCGATACAATCCCACTCTCTCGCTCCTGCTCTCTTTACTGCATTAGGACAACAACGATTCAACTGTTACATGCTGCAGTAGTTGAACCTCTTTCCTCTGCATGACCTATCATTGCCAAAGTAAATAGATGAAACCCACTAGCATGAGTAGGAGTTGTTTGAGCCCTGATGTGCCTACTCATTCATGCGTGTTTGTTATGCCTGCTACTGCTTAGAGTTGAGTCAGGTCTGATTCATTAGGGATGAATTGGATTGGTGATGAACATGTCCTAGTGTGTGTGAGCTAAGTGTGTGAACACGATTTGGTAAAGGTAGCGGTGAAGGACATCTAGGAGTACATGGTGGGTTGTCTCATTGAAACCGTCGTTAGGAACTAAGTTCTGTGTTTGTGATCCATGAACAGCTACTACCACTCATTGGGATCCTTAATTGACCCTCTCGACTTATTAACTGCCCTAGTCCTCTGTCCAGGAGTTGCAACTAGTCTCTGGTGTTTATAGGATATGTGTTGGAGGCCGTGCGTAGCGCTGACCCTAGGGGTGGGCTATGATGCGGTAGATACACCGTGGCACGGTGTACCGGGTGCCCATTTGGTGTCTCAAGAACCCTGCACACATCGTTTGGGGCTGTGAGATAAACTCCGGCCGGATCTCCTCACGGATGGAACTCGAATAGGCGATAAACCTAGACTAGAGACTTGTGTGGTTAGTCAGGTCGTGGCCGACTCCCTCGCTAGACTTCCGCTTGAAGGTTGCCGAGATACACGACGTGTACATGGTGGTAAGTGGCGAGAGCGTGTGTGAAGAAGTACACCCCTGCAGGGTTATAAATGATCTATTCAAATAGCCGTGTCCGCGGTAAAGGACTTCTGGGTTGCCTATAACAGTTCATAGACAAGTGAAAGTTGATACTCTAAAATGCCCAAGATAAGCATGAGTGCTATGGATGGCCTTCTCGTAGGGAGACGGGAGCGGATCCATAGTGGTGTATTGATATGGTGAATATGTGGACTCGTGTGCGCCACCTCAAAATGGTTACTTGCAGTCGTAGTTCAGGATAGCAATCGAGTCAAAGCTGGCTTGCTGCAGTTAAACTCCACCACCCCCTTTGTTGATACCGATGCATATGTAGTTAGTTCTGATGTAAGTCTTGCTGGGTACATTTGTACTCACGTTTGCTTAATTTATGTTTTTGCAGAGAGAGTTCCGTCTCGCTAGTAGTTCCGTGTGGACTTCGACGTTTAGCTTGATACCTTAGCTACGATCTTGTGCCCGCGGCAGGATCTGGTAGATAGTCAGGCTTCTCAGCCTTTTCCATTTGTAGATGTCTGTACTCAGACATGTTAAGCTTCTGCATGTGCTTTGATTTGTATGCCATGAATGTTGGGTCATGAGACCCATGCTTGTAATATCTCACTCTTTGGAGCCTAATGAATAAATACTTTGAGTTGTAGAGTCATGTTGTGATGCCATGTTGTATTTTCACATATCGAGCATATTGTGTGTATGTTGTTGAAATGCTTGGTATGTGTGGGATCTGACAACCTAGTTGTCTATCCTTGGTAGCCTCTCTTATGGGAAAATGTAGTCTAGTGCTTCCACTGAGCCATGGTAGTCTGCTACAGCCCGGTTCACAGGAGTCCTGCTAGCCCAGTTACTACTGCTCCAGAGCACTTAGACTGACCGGCATGTGATCCACTTCGTTCCTGTGTCTGTCCCTTCGGGGAAATGTCACGCGGTTTCTTCCGGAGTCCTGCTAGCCTGCTACAGCCCGGGTTCTCGGAGTCCTGTTAGCCCAGTTGCTACAGCCCAGATTCACACGCTGATGACCGACACGTTCGATGCTGGTTCATGTATGACTGTCCCCGTAGGTTAGCGCCACTTTGGGTTCACGACTAGTCATGTCGGCCTGGGTTCTTTGTCATATGGATGCCAGCGACACTATCATATACGTGAGCCAAAAGGTGCAAATGGTCCTGGGCCAGGTAAGGTGGCACCCGTGGGAATACCGTGTGTGAGGCCGTAAAGTGATATGATGTGTTACATGCTAGATCGGTGTGACTTAGGATCGGGGTCCTGACAGTTTTGGTATCAGAGCCTGACTTCCTATAGGATTACCAAGTCAAACTGGGCGAAGTTGAGTCTAGAAATGCTTTAGTTATATAAGGGAATTGATTGTGTTAGGGAACGTACGGCTCTTTTTACTACTTTACCTTATGCCCTTCTGATCTGAGTCAACCTCTTCTTCTCTGCGGGGATTAAGAACTAGGCTTCCTCTTCCTTCTATCAGGATCACGTGTTACTAAGCCATAGACCTATAGGATTGATGGATTCAAGCCCCAGTTCAGTTTCTATTACTTCTGTGTGTTCATAGTTGATCTCGGAGACTTGATATTGTGATGTTGAGTGGCTATGCCACCATTTTTCAGGATGTCTCAAATCTTTTCGACCATTTACAACCATTGTGCTGTCCGAGTCGTCCCAGGTTTCTAAATAGTCTGATGCTTTTGCAAATCCCTTCTTTTCATTCTCGATGTTCCTTTGGGCAAGTTCAACCACACTAATCGATGAGTTGAAGTACTCTATTGCCTCGACATAAATGTTGGAGCTATTATTATGACCCTAGGTGCCGTGGGGAGTCACCTAGTAATCTAGCAATGCTTTGTATTCCCAATGTGATGATTCTGGCCATCATTCTCGAAAGCATCCCGTGATGCCATTTAGTTAGTAGGCATTCTATTTCTGGGTTCTTGAAACCAAGATTCACTCTACTTACTTCCTGTTGGTAGTGTTTGCTAGTTCCTTTAGGATATTAGTAACCTTTGAGATAGCCCCCAAGGTCAGTGGTATTTCCTTCTTCCAAATACCATGAACTGCTTATGGAAGAAGTTCTTTAAACCAAAGGATCACATCCAGGGTGCTCTTAATGAGTTCTCCATTCTACATTGTGAATCTGCCCGTTCTACCATTCTACATGGGTTATCCGGAAGAAATGTTGAGCTTTGCTCGACGTACTAATCCACAACTCAGAAAGATACATGTTACTTGAGTTGTTACTCTTCACTTGTATTCCGACCATTGTCTATCAATCAATAGTCCAGAGTATGTGTGTGATCGTGTTCACCGATGCCTATTATTTTTGTGGTCCATCAAGCCATTCTATTCCGGAATGACTAGGAGAAACAAACTCCAGTACCTCATCCATTTCTAGGATTGGGTCAAAGTAGTTGAATCATAGATCAAAATGCCAATCCAGCTTCTAATTCGGTTCTACCTTGAAGTATTGCCCTCTTGATGTCAGAAATGTCATGAGAATTGCACCAACTCTTATGAATTCTTTATCTAGTGATACTTCTCGCCATCATCATTCATTCCCCAGTTCCGTGTTGTTGCAACCGGAATACCGACAAGTGAACCGTGATGTGTGAAATCAATACTCCTAGAAACCCCGTTGCTTGGTGGTTAATGGACGATAATTTCATTCTTAGCGTGTTGGTTATTGAATCATCGTCCTAAGATTGATCATGCTACCTAGTCCATATTTCCTGGGGCACTCTCCAATTGATGAGTTTGGATTATGTTAATTCCTCGCTCTTTTGATCCTATTATATTGCCTGAATAACAAGATTGTTCTCGAGCTTAATAACATATCAGTGTTTCGTGATTTTCCGATTATCTTCTCGGAAGTATCACCAGGTTGTCCCCTAACTATTATGTTGAACTCGTGATCAAGTTGGTTTTCTTATAAATCACCCCTTCTCCAGGAATCTATGTTGGATATCCCTAAGCTAGTTGGTTGAGCTAGACAACAACTTAGAGAGTTGGAAGATGAAAGTTTGTCCGACTTAGTTCATCTCTAAGGGATATCCTTGTGTGTGTGTGTACTGAAGAAAGTTGATATCTTCATTGATTGATCCTCGTGATCAGTTGTCGGTGCTATTATCTTATCCAGTCCTTCATTTGAGTACGGGCTATCGTAAAATCAAATGAGAACCAACAATGTTCGTAATGTTGTCCTGCTCGTGGTTGATTCCTCGAGCATACACCGTTATATATCTTGGGTCTGACTGCTATCACCATGTTCACTTAATTGTGGAATTCCACCTATATGGAAGCCTGGATGGATTGTTGTTCAGCCATTGACAACATTTCCATCTTGTCCATGATTCATGTTGAACATTTAAGTTAGTGTTGGAAACTTTTATAAGTATTATCTTCATGTCCCGTTCATGAAGTATATGTTTGGATGAAAGAAGTGAGTTCCTCTAATTCATGTGCATTTGATGCAAGTTGCCGCCATGAATTCTAGGAGGCTTGTTTTACCTCCTCTGGAATCATTCCAAGTCAGCCAAGCATGTGCAAAGTATTCTGTGGTCTATTAGACTGATCATCTTCATTCCTTATGTATTCCTAGCACACAAGCCACTGATTGACTTATTCAAGGATAAGAAGTTCATCGATAAGTGCCCAAGAACTTTGATATCCTTGATGATGGTTCCTCACCCGAACTCGGTAGTGTTTTGTTGTAAGACTACTATGTGGTCACGCTTGTCATGGACAACGTGTGCACATGTATGTAGCAGAACCAACTCATGCTTTGGGGCTTGCTATCGTAGTTCATTTCCGGAGATTCTCGCAACGTCATCTCGTCGATTTGTGTTGCAAACTTTCATCTTTCTCTCTAGACTTGATGAGTCTGGAATATCCTGACACCAACCAGATCTGAATCTCAGGCAGATATGATGGTTGGAATGTGTCCCAAGAACTATAATATTGGTCTCTCTGTAACCCGGTAAAGTGGATGTCGTGGCCAACACACCCAGCCGGAAGACTTATTATTGTAGTATCTTGATTGAGGAAGTTGGCCACCTCCCCATAAGGATCTCATAGGATATACTCCAGAAGTTGCTTCTTATGGATTCTTGTGTTCCCAAAGTCCGACCTTTTACTTGATGTCCTAGATACCAAACCATATCAATAAATGGGTTACGCTAGCACATCAAGGAGAACATTAGAAGCGGAGTGCCAAATGTCTCTCAGTCGATCATCTAGATTCTGTTTCCTTGGCCTCGTTAAGGTGAAATCTGAGAAGGTGTTAGCTTCCTTTGCATCTGCATCGTCCATCGCCATTCATCATGGTAGTACGTTGTGCTGCCAGGATCCTTGAAACGGATATTGGTAAAACCTTGATGAATATGGAAATTCTCAAGTTCTTGAGAGCACGCGCAAGCACTAGGTTTTATCATTGGCATTAATTGGGATTTGCTCCTAGTTTCCTCGGTTATGCTATAACCTTTCCAATAGTGGAATCCCTCTCCACTGTTGGGTTTCTCCCCAATTACTAGAATCATGCCCAGCATTTGCATTTTGTTCCCAACTTGTACCACCATTGTGTCATCCTACTATGGACTACCCCTCTCAGTAATTACTGATCAGGATCATCTTCAAAGTGGTCCTACCACGGGTTCCATCCATTTTAAATGATAAGTAGAGATCATCCATTGCGTTGTCTTCAACCAGGTAGTCCACATCATCCATTCTAGTCTGGGTATGCCATCTCTTCTTACTCCACCAAACGATTGTTGTGATTTTCCTTAGGCTGGTATAAGGAGTTTCAATGATCTCTGAATCAAAAGTAATTCTTTTTTCCACTTAAGGGAATAGTTCTGCAAGTCACCTTCCCTAAGGTGCCGTTATGGAATCATGGCAGATAGCTCCTTGTTATCTTGAAACCATGTACCATCTTGTTCACCGTGGAATTGTGCTTATCAACTTGAATCTTCGTTCTCTGTTTAACTCCATCCCTTTGGATGTTTGCTTCATGTCTCAACTCGAGAGATGTTTAATCGTCTCACTCCATGAGTTGATCCTGAGTGCTTGACCTTCGAGGAGATTGATTCCTGTAGAGTTTCTTCTGTCGTCATCGTGTTGGATAAAGATCTCGAAAGCAAAGACGTCAAGATCAATTTGAAGCAATCAATCAACATCTTCGAGAAGGGAAAATGGATCATGAAGATTGTGATAGTTTTGTGACCCCCTTTCCTCTTACGTCATGTCTTGAATCTCGGGACAAGATTCTTGTTTAGTGGGGGTGAGTTGTCACAGCCCTAGAGTACTTGTCTATAAATAATTATATTAGTTGCATTTGAGAGCATCATGCATCATGTCTAAATTCTGAAAGTTGAATTGAGGTTAGTTGAAACCCTCACAAATCACTTTAGAATTAATCAACATTAAAATCTTCTCAAATGAGTCCATGGAAATGTTCCTGTTATCCTATAAAAATATTGGCAAGAGGTAAAATTCAAACCAATATTTTTGGAGTCACAAAAATATTTATTTTGGGCATTTGAGTTAATCCAATAATTATTTGCATTGGATTTATATATGTGATATATTAACTATATGTCCAATAATTCTGATAATTGTTGAGGGGCTTTGGAATAATCCATTTAGTCCCTGTAAAAATTGTCAGAAGCAGAAAAATTAGTTTGGTTCAAAAACCAAATTAAAACAAATATCATAAATAGAAAACAGAAACTAAAATGAAAGAAAGAGAGACAAAGAGTTTACCCCTCAGCTCCGGTTCTGGCCCAGCCCACCAGGGGCTCCCCGATCTTCTTCCTCCTTTGATAGAAGGACAGAGGCGCGTGGCCACCGCCCGCCGGCACGCGCCCCGGCTAGCTCCTGCTTGCCGCCCCCCTGGACGGGCTAGAGTCGCCACGATACCCCCCGGACCCCTCTCACCCTCTCCCGTGCCTCTCCCCTCCTCTACTCTCTCTCCCTCTCATGCCTGAGCGCAATCGTCGCCGCCGCTCGCTGTCACTGTGGCCACCGTCCACCACTCGCCTCGCTGAAGCGTCCGGAGGAACCGCAACACCGTCCACGTCTCCTCCGCCGACTCACGCCTTGCCGGAAGCCCTGCTCCATCGTCACTACATCGTCTTCAACCTCTCGATTGCTGAGATCACCGGCGACCTCCCTTTGTCACCAGCCCCTCCTTGAGCTCGACGAGGCCACCGCTGCAACCGCTGTGAGCTCCTCAACCGAACCCCCTCTGCTCCGACTCGTTTGCACGCCGATGACGCTCCGGTGACCATTTGGTCCCGGGCGTGCGTCGAACTTACTCACCGCCACGTGTAGGGCCTCGCTAGCGCCTCGCTGCGCTCGTTTGCGTACCGCAGCAGCATTTTCGCGAACACCCAAACGCCGGCTGTCGCATCCGTGCTCGCCGTCATCAGCTCTGGCCACCTTAGGCCCGGCCACCACCACCATCCGACGCGACGCATTGCCAGCGTCCTAGAGATGCCCTCAGTGCATCAATCCGAGGCCCGTAGATGTTTTCCGAGCACCTCCAGCAGCTCGGTCCTCGCCGGCGGCTAAACGCCGATGGTTTAGCCCCGGTTGACCAGGGGATTTGACCTCCCCTGGTTCTATGACATGCGGGCCCCGCCCGACTAATTAACCTAGTTTAGGTTTAAACTTAATTAGTTTAGTTAGCCACTGACATGTGGACCCCACATGTCAGGTTTGACCCAGATCAGCGCAGTTGACCTGCTGACGCAGGCATGACGCGGTGCTGACGCAATAAGTGATTTCCTGGGTTTAAAATAATTCAGGAAATTTCAGAAATTAGTTAAAACTTCTAAAAATCATAGAAATTCAACCGTAACTCCAAATGAAATAATTTATATATGAAAAATGATCAGAAAAATATGAAGAATCTGTTTATGCCATGATCATGCATGTTCGAACAAGTTAACCTTACTTAATAGGACAAATGATGATTAGGGCAATTTATGAAATAACATTTGGAGTTGGAATTTGATCTTGTTTTAGTTCCACTTTAATTAAATTGGCTAGATATTGCATTAGGACAATTCAGAACCTTAATATGTCATATAATTCATTCACTTGTGGATTGCATTAATTGAATGTTGTTTATGTTCCCTTGCCGGTAATTGGCCCCTCTCAGTAGACGTGTTTCGACGATGAGTTCGATGACACCGATGAAGAGTTATACTATCTTCAGAAGTGCCAGGAAAGCAAACCCCCTTGTTCATTCTGATACAATCCCACTCTCTCACTCCTGCTCTATTTTACTGCACTAGGACAACAACGATTCAACTATTACATGCTGCGGTAGTTGAACCCCATTCATTTGCATGACCTGTCATTGCCACAGTAAATAGATGAAACCCACTAGCATGAGTAGGAGTTGTTTGAGCCCTGATGTGCCTACTCATTCATGCTTGTTTGTCATGCCTGCTACTGCTTAGAGTTGAGTCAGGTCTGATTCATCGGGGATGAATTGGAATGGTGATGAACATGTCCTACTGTGTGAGCTAAGTGTGTGAACATGATTTGGTGAAGGTAGCGGTGACAGGCCATGGAGGAGTACATGGTGGGTTGTCTCATTGAAACCATACTCAGGAACCGAGTTCTGTGTTTGTGATCCATGAACAGCTGCTACCACTCATTGGGATCCTTAATTGACCCTCTCGACTTATTAACCGCCCTAGTCCTCTATGCTAGAGCCCATAATAGCTTGTGGCTGCACACGGAAGTTTCTAGGATGAATTATCTTATGATCCCTTTGAGCCTGGGTGGCGAACCATAGGAGGATCACACTGTATAACCCCGGGATCTCCTAGGACAACACTGGTATAACCCCAGGTTCCCAAAATCAACAATCCACCCAGATGTGTATTAAAGCTTGCCACCTTAGAATTGAACCATTAATTAACAAACTCACATCTGTCGTGGATACACTCAAACCCAATCCACGTCTACTAGCATAGCATAGCGTTATAAGCATAACGTAGAAGTAACTCCCAAGGGTTTGATAATGAAACGGGTAATAGGTTCTACCTCATCAACTACTTCCCAATACCCATTAATCACATCCTAATCACGCAGTGTTTAAGGATTGTAACTAATGCATAAAAACTGGGTATGAAAGAGTATGATCAATGTGTTACTTGCCTTGCTGATGATCCACAAAACCTAGTGACTCGTAGTAGCACGCTTCGCACTCCGGGTGTTCTATCACAAACAAACAATAGCATACATAAGAAATCAAGAAAAGATGCACAGGTAAAACTCAAATAAGAAGATCTAACCAGAAAGTTCAACTGAAGAACTACGGTTTGCAAAAATAATCAAATCAAACGGAGCAACGAAACTTAAACTGCGAAAGAAACAAGATCCGATTACTAATCTGGACTAAAGTCAAATTTGACTATGTCAAAATCCTGTTCAAGTTGGTTTGGATAAACGAGCGAAAAGATAAACTAAAAGGAAGATCAGGGCAGAAATCACGATCAAAAATAATCGCAGAAAAACCATGGAAAAAGAAAAACTAACGAACAGGCTAACGAACGAACGTTCGCTGTCTGCGGCTAACGGATGAATAGCATTCGTTAAAACAAACGTTCGGACGAATGTCCGCTAAATAAATAAACCGACGGAAAACCGGACGAACCGATCTATAAAAAATGAGATCTAGAAAAAAAACCGAACGGTTTTTCTGAGAAAACCGACGAATGGCGGTGGCTACCTCCGGCGAGGGCGGTGGCGGGGTAGCGGGACGGCGGCATGGGATGGTGGGCCTCGTCTTTTAAAGCCGGCCGGGCCAAGTGTCCTAGCCGGACACGACCCAGTAAGTCGGTTACCTTTTTTTCTTTCTTTTTTTATAAAATCCTGGTGCAAAAAAAACCAACGAAAGAAATACTAAACGGACTCCAAAAGTCCCAAAATAAATTTTCGCGGTCCTCTAAAAATATTCCAGACAAAGTGAACATTTATTCGGACCTCTATTGCAATTTTGAAAAACACATATTTTTTCCTAATTCAAATAAAATAGCGATAAAATTGAAATAAAACTTGTTATTTGATTTTAGTATTTTTCCTCTAATATTTAATATATTTTGGAGTAGTCATATTATCTCCTGTCATATATTTTTAATATGAAATATTTTCGTAGAGAAAAATTACTAAAACCAAAATGATCCTTGTTTCGATATTTGACAAAATTCAAATATGAAAACGGTGAAATACCCAACTCTCTCCGTGGGTCCTTGAGTTGCTAAGAATTTCCAGGATCGCAACACGAAATAAAATAAAATATGATATGCATGAATGACCTATCTATAACATTCCAAATTGGAAATTTGGGATCTTACATATAGATTGGAAAATAAAGATTGCAAAATAAACGGTAATAGAAAATAGCTTGTTGATGGTAGATTAATATAAAGGAGAATAGACCCGGGGCCATAGGTTTCACTAGTGGCTTCTCTCAAGATAGCATAAGTATTACGGTGGGTGAACATATTACTATCGAGAAATTGATAGAAAAACGAATAATTATGAGAATATCTAGGGATGATCATGTATATAGGCATCACATCCGTGACAAGTTGACCGACTCCTGCCTGCATCTACTACTATTACTCCACACACCGACTGCTATCCAGCATCCATCTAGAGTATTAAGTTCATAAGAACAGAGAAACGCATTGTACCACCCATGATGCGGCTATATCTCCCATGTGTCGGGGCACGACTTAGAGGCATAACCGCATGGTAGGCATGTCGCAAGAGGGGTAATCTTTACACATCCCATGTACTCAATAAGAAAGGGATAAAGAGTTGGCTTACAATCGCCACTTCACACAATACATAAATATAGCATACATCATCCAGAATACAATCAAGGTCGGACTACGGAACCAACATAAATAAAGACAACCCCAAATGCTAGATCCTCGATCGCCCCAACTGGGCTCCTCTACTGATCATCCGGAAAAGAAACATAGTAGCAGCTCGAATCCTCGTCGAACTCCCACCTGAGTTCAGTAGCATCCCCTGCACTTCCATCATCGGCACCTACATCTGTTTTGGAAGTATCTGTGAGTCACGGGGACTCAGCAATCTCACACCCTCGCGATCAAGACTATTTAAGCTTAAGGTAGGAAAAGGGTAGTGAGGTGGAGCTGCAGCAAGCACTAGCATATATGGTGGCTAACCTACGCAAAGAAAACGAGAAGAGAAGCAAAGCATGGTCGAGAAGCTATAAAGTGATCAAGAAGTGATCCTGAAGCTACTTACGTTCAAGCATAACACGAGACCGTGTTCTCTTCCCGGATTCCGCCGAAAAGAGACCATCATGGCTACACACGTAGTTGATTCATTTTCATTAAGTTTAGTTCAAGTTCTCTACAACCGGACATTAACAAATTCCCATCTTGTCGGGTATATACCCCGCGGTATGACCCGGCCGGACATGGCGGCTTACTTGAGACCTAGCTGACACTTGGCGATTCACTGGCGAAGCGCCCTGACCTGGCGGTTTACAAGCAACCCGCCTGAACATTATGACTCACTGGTGACCCGGCGGGCAGGTCAGACGGATGACAAGGCCCAAGGCCCAGAAGGCCGGTTCATGTTAATGGTAGGCCGATTTACGAGGAAAGGAATAAGGGATATTCCCTTATATAGGAAGCAAGACTTGGACTCCACTTGTAATAGACTAGTCCTAATCCTAATAGGACTCTACATGTAACCCGCCCCTTCAACATATATAAGGAGGGGCAGGGCTCTCCAAAGAGGGACAAGCAACAAGAAACAATATCTAGGGCAAGACACAAAGGGGGAGTCGGCTGATGCAGCGACTCCCTCATGAGCATAATGAGACCTAGCCACAAACAACATGTAGGGCTATTCCGGATGATGTTTCCCGGGGCCTGAAGCTGTCTAAATCCTCGTCTTGTGTGATGATCCGCCCCGCGTCTCTCGTCCGGATCAACCCCTCTCAAGCTACCACATAGATGCGCTGGCCTCACAAATAAGTCCTCACACTAGGACATCTGCCGTGACAATTCCACGACAGTTGGCGCCCACGTTGGGGCTCGAACCCACGACCACAAGGTTACTGAGCATGGTAAAAACGTAATTATGAAGGCATCTTTGCGAGCTCGATTCACTCATCACAAAGCCTTGCATGACAAACTAAGCATAGCACCAGCAAGAAGACATGTTGATGAAGCTAACCATTGCAAGAGCAAGTTTATTGCATGCATGGATCAACTACAACAACCATAGCAAAATTGATTAACATGTAAACAATCTGCTAGGAACATTTTATAGCAAAAGTAGAGCAATATTAAGACATGCTAGGGCACTCCATAATTGCAAACAGGGGCATGGATGGATAGAGAACAACCATATGTACAAATCATCCTTACTGAAGCAACTAAAAACAAGCATAGATCTCACTGTAGCATCATGTTTACATGGCATAAAAATAACAGCAGAGCAAGGACTTAGCAAAATCCTAAGTCCCTGAAATCAGCAATATCACGAAGGCTACTTTCCATGCTTGTGCTAGCCACCACAAAGATCACAAAAATACATGGCATGCACCCCTGTAAATATGGCATGGCATAGATCAAAATACATGTAAAGCTCATGACCATATGCAGCACACAACAAATGTGCCACAAATAACAAAACCTCATACTCCGATAAGTAACAGGAGCAAACATTTTATAGCACTCTTGCATCAGTGATTTGGGCATCAAGATGGACTCAAACAAGCATGCCAAAATGGAACAAAATGAAGAGCACATCATGATGAACATTTTGATATATTATGCGCATGAAACGGAGTAGCACACACAAAGTTATGGCATGATGACCAGGGCTCTAGAATGCTAAAATTTAAGGACTTAGGCAAAATTCGGGGTCAACCTTCATTTTGGATCTGGATCTAGGGTTGCACATGGACCGAGGTTCACCGGAGTTCGCCCTCGCGGTAGCCGGAGAGGTTCACCGGAGCTGCGTTCGGTGGTGGAGGGCGGCGAGGTGGCGGAAGCCGAGGCGGCGACAGGCGACGGCAGTCGGCAGGAAGCGGCTCGAGGACGGCGCGGGCGGCGGCGGATGGAAGGAACTCGGCGCGGTGGCCGGAAGGAAGTTGGCACGGTGGCCGGAAGGAGCTCGGCGCCGTGGCGGAGGAGACGCGGCGGCGGAGCGCTCGGGCGGCCGGGTCGCGGTGGCGGCGTCGCGCGGGCCGGGGAGGGCCCGCTATGGGCTCGCCGGGCCGGCGGCGGAGGAGTGCGGCGCGGTGCCACGTGGTAGCAGTAGATTGGTGCGGGCGCGGCGGCGGACGCGTCCGGCGGTGGAGAGGGAGCGGTGCTAGGGTTTCAACTAGAATTTTTGGATTGGGAGGACATATTTATAGGTAGGAGGAGTTTGGAGTGTCGAAATGGGGTGTAGTTTTCGCCCACGTGATCGTGATCCGACGGTGGAGGACATGGAAGGGGTTTGGAAGGGTTATTGGGCCGTTTTGGAGGGGTGTTGGGCTGCAACACACACGAGGCCTTTGCGGTTCCCCAGTTAACTGTTGGGGCATCAAACGGACTCCAAATGACACGAAATTTGACAGGTGGTCTACCGGTGGTGTACCAAGGCCGCTTGGCAAATCTCGGTCCATTCCGAGAATGTTTAACACCCGCTCACGAAAAGAGACAAAATCGGGCGTCGGTGCACGTGGGAGTGTCGGATTGCAAAACGGACAACGGGGAAAAAGCTCGGATGCATGAGACGAACATTTATGCAAATGAGATGCACATGATGACATGATATGAAATACATGACATGAACAAAATGCAAAACGAAGACAAAACCCAACCACGAAGGGAATCTGATAACTTAGAGCCGAAAATGGCAAGAGTCGGAGTACAAATATGGCAAGTTACATCCGGGGTGTTACAACACTCCACAACTACGAAAGGATCTCGTCCCCAGATGTAGGACTAAAAGAACTCCGGATATTCGGAATGGAGTTGGTCCTCGCGTTCCCAGGTGGCTTCTCGGTCGGAATGGTGTGACCACTTCACTTTCAGGAATTTGATTGACTTGTTGTGATTCTTGCGCTCGGTTTCTTCAAGAATAGCAACGGGATGCTCATGATAAGACAGGTCTTCTTGGAGATCAATCTCTTCGAAGTTGATGGTGCGGTCAGGAGTCTTGAAGCACTTGCGAAGTTCTGACACGTGAAACACGTCGTGCACATTTGCAAAGTTGGACGGAAGCTCAATTTGATAGGCGAGGTCGCCTCTTTTTCCAATGATCTTGAAAGGACCCACGTATCTAGGAGCAAGCTTCCCTTTGATACCGAAGGGACGAGTACCTTTCATTGGAGAGACGCGGAGGTAGACTTGGTCTCCGATCTCAAAAGCCAAGTCACGATGCTTGCTATCATAGTAACTCTTCTAGCGCGATTGCGCGACTTTGAGATTTTCACGGATGACTTTGCACATTTCTTCAGCCTTTGTGATTAAGTCATTGCACAGAAGTTGGTGTTCACCAGTCTCTGACCAATTAAGAGGGATATGACACTTTCTTCCATAGAGAAACTCGAATGGTGCCTTGCCCGAACTCGCTTGGAAGCCATTGTTGTAGGAGAACTCGGCATATGGAAGACAATCTTCCCACTTCATACCAAAGGAAATGACACAAGCCCTGAGCGTATCTTCAAGAATTTGATTGACTCGCTCGACTTGTCCACTAGTTTGAGGATGGAAGGCTGTGCTGAAGCGAATGTTGGTGCCCATGGCCTTCTAAAAGGATTCCTAGAACTTAGAAGTAAAGATGCTTCCACGATCTGAAGATATCAACTGCGGAATGCCATGCAAGGAGACAATCCTGGAGGTGTATAGCTCTACCAACTGAGCTGCTGTGATAGATTCTTTGATAGGAAGGAAATGAGCCACTTTAGTAAGCTTGTCAATGACAACAAAGATAGCATCATTTCCACGATTGGACTTGGGAAATCCAGTCATGAAGTCCATCTCAATATGCTCAAACTTCCATTCTGGAATAGCAAGAGGCTGGAGGAGACCAGCTGGATGTTGGTGTTTTGCTTTCACTCTTTTGCAGACATCACATTCATTCATGAACTGAGCAATTTCTGGCTTCATTCGAGTCCACCAATACGACTGCTTGAGGTCATGGTACATCTTCGTACTTCCAGGATGAATGGATAGAAGGGAATTGTGTGCCTCGTTCATAATGACTTTACGTAGATCACCCTTAGGGACCATAATTCAATCCTCGAAGAATATAGTATGTTTGTCATCAAGGCGATAGCACTTGTACTTGGGTTGACTCTTGGCAATCCCATTTTTCACCTTCTTTACCATGGCATCAAGAAGTTGTGCCTCACGAATCTGATCTTCTAAAGTAGGAGAGACTTGTAGGTTGTCAAGAAAGCCTTGAGGAACAACTTGGAGATTCAGTTTGTGGAAAGCTTCACGAAGGTCTGGTTGGAAGGGCTTGAGAATTAAGCTGTTGTACTAAGCCTTCCTATTCAAAGCATCTGCAATGACATTAGCCTTGCCTGGAGTATATTCAAGAATCGGATTGTACTCTTGAATCATTTTGACCCAACGAGTCTGCCTGAGGTTGAGGTTGGGCTGAGTGAAGATGTGCTTGAGGCTCTTATGATCAGTGAAGATGTCCACTTTCCTTCCCAACAAGGAAATGTCTCAATGTTAATAGAGCATGGACAACTGCCGCCAACTCGAGGTCATGAGTGGGGTAGTTCTTTTTGTTGGGCTTCAACTAGCGAGAGTTATAAGCCACAACTTTCTTCTCTTGCATTAACACAACAGCGAGACCTTGCAGGGAGGCATCACAGAGAACTTCGAATGGTTTCGATTCATCAGGAGGAGTCAAAACAGGAGTTGTGACTAACTTCTCTTTGAGGGTGTTGTAGGCGATGTCACATTCAGGCGTCCATACATACTTAACATGATTCTATAGGAGGTTGGAAAGAGGCTTTGCAATTTAGAGAAATTCTCAACGAATCTTCGACAATAGCTTGCAAGCCCAAGGAAATTGCGGAGCTTCTTGACATTTTGAGGTGGTTCCCAATTCACAATTGCACACACCTTCTGAGGATTAACAGCAATGCCCTTGGAGGAGATGATATGGCCAAGGTAGAGAACTGATGCTCTCTGAGTTTGTTGAGTACCAATCTCAAATGCATGGCATGATCCTCCTTGTTCTTGGAAAAGACCAAAATATCATCGAGATACACCAAGACGAAATCATTTGTGTAAGGGTTGAAGATGAAGTTCATCATGCGAGAGAACATTGGAGGAGCGTTGATAAGGCCGAAAGACATGACAGTATATTCATAAGAACCATAGCTTGTTCTGAATGCTGTCTTGGGAATATCTTGTTCACGAATGCAAATCTGATGATAACCCATACGGAGGTCAAGCTTGGAGAAAACCTGGGCACCCTTAAGTTGCTCGAAAAGCTCACTGATGTTGGGAAGTGGGTACTTTTTCTTTATTGTATTCTTGTTCAATGGGCGGTAATCGACACAAAGTCGGTCCGTGCCATCCTTCTTCTGGACAAAAAGAACACCACAACCCCATTGAGATGAAATCGGTCTGATCAGACCCATACGCTCTTCTTCATCGAGTTGTTTCTTCAATTCCTTCAATTCATTTGGTCCAAGCTTGTAAGGACATTTGCAAACAGGTTCTGTGCCAGGCTCAAGATCGATGATGAATTCAACTGGCAGTGAGGAGGCATTCCCGGAAGCTCTTCTGGAAAGACGTCTTGATATTCACAAATGACTAGAATCTGAGAGATGGCATTCAACTCACCCTTCTCTCATGAGCGGCATAGATGATCACTTACTCAGAAGAGTGTGTCAATTGAATTTCTCTGGCAGCACAATCATGCAGAGCCTTGTTCTTAGAAAGTCACTCCATGCCGAGAATTAGATCAATATCCGAGTCACCAAGAACAATTGGAGAAGCCAGAAATCTATAGTCGCCTATTTCGATACCGACATTCGGAACCATCATGCTAGAACTCAAACACTTAGCCAGAGAAACAACTTGCAATGCTTTAGGTAATGCCTTAGTGTCAAAGTTGTGCTCCGGTGCAAATGGGAATGACATGAAAGAATACGATGCACCAGTATCAAATAAGACTTTAGCAGGAATGGAGTTAACTGGAAGGTTACCCATGATCACTTCTGAAGAATCCTATGCCTGAGCTGCGTTCATCATGTTGACCTTAGCATGCTTGGGATTATGCTTGACCACTGCATTGCTGACAGATCTCACAGGAGGAGGAGGCGGAAGGTGCCTTTGATTGAAGCATTTGTTTGCATAGTGCCCTTTCTGCTGACACTTGTGGCAAGTAACCTCTGAGAGCGGACGGTGATAAGGAGCACTTGATCTTGGAGCATGAGACGGAGCTTTGTTCTGATAGCCTGGGTTGGGTGGGTGGGAAGATCCATTGCCTCCTTTACTCTTCTGCTTGTAAGGCTGACGAAACGGAGGAGGAGGAGGAGGCAACCAGAACTTCTGTTTCTTAGCTACCACTTGAGTTGAAGAAGAAGATGGAGTTGCATCCCTCACTGTCTTCTTAGATGCATCACACTTGAGTTGAGCAGCCTCTTGCTTTAGTGCCGTGTTGTAGAATTCATCATACTTGGTCAGCTTAAAAAGCACGAGAGCTAATTGCAGATCTTCTCTGAGGCCACCTCTGAATTGATAAATCATGCTCTTCTCATCAGGGACATCTTGTTTGGCGAACCGAGCGAGCCTCTGAAACAGGATGATGTATTAGTAAACAGACATGGTGCCTTGCTTGAGATTGCGGAACTCCTCGCGCTTACTCTCAACAACACTTTGTGGAATGTGGTGAGCTTTGAAGTCTCGGCGGAAATCAACCCAGGCAATCACACGACCTCCTATGGAATCTTTGTATTGTTGATACCACTCAGCAGCTTGGTCTTTGAGTTGAAACGAAGCAAACTTGACAAAGTCCTCAGGCCTGACATTGGTACACTCAAAATGTTCACAGATATCCATGAGCCAATCATCGGCGTCTGTGGCTTCGACACAGTTACTGAAGGACTTCGGCTGGTTTGCGAGGAACTAATTGAGGGTAGCAAACTGGGGCTGATTGTTTCCTTGGCCTTGATTTCCTTGGTTGCGCTCTTGCAAGAGTTGAAAAAGCATCTGAGTGTTGACGTTGGCGGCAGCCATGATAGCTTTCCATGCCTCCGGAGGTGGAGGTGATGGCGGAGGGTTCGACTATTCCCCGTCATTGCGGTCCGGATTCTGACGCGTTGGAGGAGCCATCCTGAAGAGGTTGACATCCGTTAGCATCTTGAAAGACATATATTCAAGCTGAATCAAAGGATCGAAATTCCAACATATAGCCTTCACATTCGAACAAGAATGAACGAATGAATTCCAAAGTAAATCATCACACATCCATTAAGTTGAGAAGCCACTTAGATAAAGGTAGATGAATAAAACAACAAGGTACATATATGAACAAATAATTGGTAAGGATTACCCAATCACAAACCAAATATCTGCAGGAAGAAATACTAGAGCTACATGAATGCCCACCTATAAAAATCCTGAAACTTTCTGGTTATGCAATCAGGTGTTGGGGATACAGGGGAAGCATAATATCTCAACCAAAACTAGCAAATCCTACATCCAGCTGTATCCATCCTTCGATACATAACCAAGAAACCTTCGGAAATAATTTACCTCAACCTTCAAAAAGCATCCGTTATACGAGTTATGGCAATACTCCCGAACTCCCGCCCCAGTACTGGGTGGCGTCGAGGTTATCTCACCAACAGCTGCATAAAGGAGATTTTCGATGTCGGCGAACTCAGGTATTCCAGAACTGCAACGATAAAATTGTGATGACAACACCTCGGAGCTCAACTCCCCGGGACACTGCCACAACCCCTACATGAATTCGTCACAAAACCATCGAAATGATTCCAAGATACCCGCATGATCCTAAATGTTTTTAGTGAAATTTGAGGAGAGAAGAGTCAAAACTCTACGTCAGGAGGCCTCACCGGAGCGACGAAGGGACTGGGGAGTAAAAAGAATCCTGCTCTCTGATATATATAATCCTAAGACTCAAAACATTTTCTTCTAGACTGAACAGCATCATCGATTCGATCAAGCAGGGGGCTCCTAAGTCGGGGAAGGGTCACGGTGGCTCTGATACCAACTTGTAACACCCACACTGCGGCTATATCTCCCACGTGTCGGGGCACGACTTAGAGGCATAGCTGCATGGTAGGTTTGTCGCAAGAGGGGTAATCTTCACACATCCCATGTACTGAATAAGAAAGGGATAAAGAGTTGGCTTACAATCGCCACTTCACACAAATACAAGTTAAACATACATCATCTAGAATACAATCAAGGTCCGACTATGGAACCAAAATAAAAGAAGACAACCCCAATTGCTAGACCCCCTATCGTCCCAACTGGGCTCCACTACTGATCAACCGAAAAAGACACAACACAACACAACGATCAAGATCTTCATCGAGCTTCCACTTGAGCTTGGTTGTGCCACCTGCACTAGTATCATTGGCACCTGCAAATGTTTGGAAGAATCTGTGAGTCACGAGGACACAACAATCTCACACCCGCGAGATCAAGACTATTTAAGCTTATGGGTAGGAAAGGGTAGTGAGGTGGACCTGCAGCAACCACTAAGCATATATGGTGGCTAACATAGGCAAATAAGAATGAGAAGATAAGCAACGCAACGGTCGTGAACTAGAAGTGATCAAGAAGTGATCCGGAAAGCTACTTACATTCAAGCATAACACAAGACCGTGTTCACTTCCCATACTCCGCCTGAAAGAGACCATCACGGCTACACACGTGGTTGATGCATTGTAATTAAGTCAAGTGTCAAGTTCTCTACAACCGGACATTAACAAATTCCCATATGCCACATAACCGCAGACACGTCTCTCGAAAGTTTATACCCTGCAGGGGTGTCCCAACTTAGCCCATCACAAGCTCTCACGGTCAACAAAGGATATTCCTTCTCCCGAGAAGACCCGATCAGTCTCGGAATACCGGTTACAAGACATTTCGACAATGGTAAAACAAGACCAGCAAAGCCACCCGGTGTGCTGACAATCCCGATAGGAGTCACACGTATCTCGTTCTCAGGAAAACACCGGATGAGACTAGCTACGAGTAAAACCAAACCTCAAGTTTCCCTGAGGTGGCCCCGCAGGCAGCTCGGTTCGGACCAACACTTAGAGAAGCACTGGGCCAGGGGGGGGGGGGTTAAAATAAAGATGACCCTTGGGTTGGCCGACCCAAGGGAAGGGTAATAGGTTGTTAGGCAAATGTAAAACCAAGGTTGGGCCTTGCTGGAGGAGTTTTATTCAAAGCGAACTATCAAGGGGTCCTGTCGTGGAATTGTCACGGCAGATGTCCTCTTGCAAGGACTTAATCGTGGAGCCATCGCAGCTAGGAAGCTTGAAGGGGTTAATCGGGACAAAGGACACGCGAGGTTTATACTAGTTCAGCCCCTTACGGTGAAGGAAGGCCTACGTCTAGTTGGGTTGGAATTGCTTGAGGTTTCGATGACCAGGGAGCGAGATACGCTATGCCCGGTTCTCGATTTGTTTTTTCTTACCCTAAGCCGCCAGCGGGTCGTCCCCTTATATACACGGGTCGACGCCCTACGGCTTACAGAGTCCCGGCCGGCTCATAAATAGTGTCTGGCTCGGTGACTAGTTACTTCTACCTTACAATACAAGTCATGCCCTCATGGCGGTTTATCACCATGGGCCATAAATCGCCTCTGGGCCTTTAGACCCTTTACTGAACCGCCATCTTCACGTCTTGGTCTTGGGCTTCAGATGGGCTTCTCTTTGCATAACCCGGCCCCTCCTGGGCGGCTTACATAAATAGTTATATCCCCAACATTAGGCCCCAGATTGATTTGAACCGGTTCATGTCAATCTTTTAAAAACCTTATGAACTGGCCTTCAGTCTTCTGTTTTGCGCGGAAACTTTAACCCACCGTGACGTCATCATCTGGATCCGGGTTAAATCTCCGTGACGTCATCTTCAATAAAACTCATATTTTATTCCGTCATATCCTCCAACGGATCTTTGTCTTTACTGACCATCTCGAAAATCGAGGCGTCAGGGTTGTTGTAAAATGATATTCTGTCTCCTCGTTTATTGCGCCGTCTTGGTCGGCCCCTCCTTATAAATAGATGCAACCTAGGTATTTTTCATTTCCTTCAGTCGTCTTCCTCTTCGCACCTCCTTCTTTGCTGCTCAAGCCCCGCCGCCGCCGCCGCCGTCGACCCCCTCGTCTTCACTGACTTAGGCCGCTGCATCACCCTGAACTTAACCAGAAAACGACGACGACCCTCCGTAGTTCTTCCGCATCTGTGAGTTCCTCTTTTCCCCCTTCTCAGATCTGCATTGAAACTGTCTTGACCTCGTCGTCGTTCATCGCCGCCCGACGCAAACCTCCATTATCTCTCACCTCCAATGCCTTGTTTAGATTATAAAAACAACTTAGAACTGCTGCGGAAAATGTTTGTGCTTATCCTGTATGAGAACAGATCTCATTTCCCTTGTTTTGGAAGCCTTCCGCGAGTATATGATCTTCTCTGTACTGTTTTAGATCTAGAAATATTTTCCTTTCCAGAGCATCGTTTGATCCAAAATAATGATGGCAACTTGTGAAACCTGTTTGTTCCACACTTAGCCAAAAAACTGCGTCTGTTGACTCTGTTTCAGCCATAGTAGTCCGCGTAGCCGGTTTAAGATAATACCGGCTGTCATCACCGCTTGCTTCTGGCGACTTAAGAAAACCTTAATCATCTTTAATACCTGTAGCTGTTAAACATTATCACATAGTTACCTACACGTCATTAGGCCCCTTCTTAAGCCACCATCTTAAATAACCCAATAATGTTTATTCTCCGGGTTATAATAAACCGGAAAAAATTTCCTTTATCTTGTTGTAAGCTTCAATTTACCCAATGGCACCCAAAGCTGTTAAACCTCCGGTTACTTGCAACTAGGTCCCATCCATTGTTACAGAGAACAAACTGTCCGGGTTTGTAAAGTCTGGCCATCTGCCCAAGAAGGATGTCATGTCTTATCGTGCTCCTGAACCGTCTGAAATAGAAACCTCAACCCAAGTAAGGGGAGGTGATCATTTTTACCGATCACATGAGCCGGGATTTGCTCCTCCCGGTTCAAAATTCTTTAGAGACGTTCTGCATTTCTTTGACTTAAGACCTCAAGACATCGGGCCCAATTCCGTGTCAAATATCTGCAACTTCCAAGTTTTCTATGAGGTCTACCTTGGAGAAGAACCCAGCCTACTTTTGTTCAGGGAGTTGTTCTATTTGAACCGGCAGAATGAGCGCGCCAACGGACCCAGTCTAGAACTTGGTGGCATCTCGATTCAGCGACGGAGAGACTGCCTTTTCCCTTATGCTGAACTACCGAGTCATCCAAAGGATTGGAACCAAACGTGGTTCTACTTCCAGGACACTTCTCCTGTTGGTGAAAACCCGCTGCCCGGCTTCCGCGCCTTGCGCCTTGAATCCAACCACCCGTTGCCGGACAAGTTGACTGCTATTGAGCGTCTGTCACTCACCCCCACTATTAAGAAAATCAAAGCTCTTTTGGGGAATGGTTTAGATGGCATCGACCTGGTTCGAGTCTGGGTTGCTTGGCGAGTGATTCCGTTAAGCCGCCGCCCCGGCTTAATGTGTACTTACTCAGGCGAAAAGGATGACCCACTGCATCATAGTCCTGACGACTTACCAGATGAAGCGGTGGAAGCTACAACCCAGTCTTTGCTGAAAGAAGGCACGGTGACTAGTAATGCCTTTGGCTTACTTCCTTTCTGCAAGAAGAACCTGGCCCCTCCAGTGAGTTATTATCCTCCACAATTATCTTTATTATGTTATACCTTACCTTTACTCATAGCCCTTTATCCTTATTCATAGGCAAATAGCGACTTCTGGAAGGTCAAGTATGACCATGAGTCTGCCAAACAAGCCAGAGCAGCGAAAAGAGCCAAAAGAAGAACCGCTAAGACTGGAACTTCCAGAAAAAGGAAACCCAACGCCTCAGATATGATGAAACTGGATGATAATAAGGATGATGAAGAAGAGGTAACTCCTAATTCCTATGACTCTTTTATCATCATGTTATTGACATTAATTCCTTTCAGGAGGATACAGGCAGCAGCCAAGCTGTTGAAGAGGTAACTATAATCTCCTCCGACTCAGAGCCTTTACTGAGGTTGAAAATCCGAAGAGTGACCCGGAAAGTAAGATTTTCACATCCTTTAGCTTACCAAGACCCTCAATTTCTTTTGAAGCGACAGATTTATGAGAGCCGGAGGCAGAACCGGACCAGCAACGACGCGGAACTCTCCTCCGGCTTACCTGATGTGACCAGGAAACGCCAAGCTGAGGTTATCTCCGATTTACGCCTTTTTTCCTTTGGCGGGTTTCATTCGTCAGTCTCTCAATTCTTCTGACTCCAACTATCAGGATATTTCACCTTCCTCCGGTGAGTCTATGCAGTCCAACATGCCAGCCTTCAAAACTGCTCCCGGATAATATGAACTTGTTGTACCTTATGCCTTATTTTACTCATATTTTTTGTATTTAACCTGTCTACCTTTTCCAGAGTGTGCAAGTAAAGCCCAGCAAAAGGGCAAAAAAGAATAAGCTGCCCCAAGAGCCGGTTGTGACTGAACCAGAACTGGGCACAGCTGCTCCTGACACCTCTGCTCACGAGCCGCCGCCTCAACCATCTCATGATGTTCCTATATCTTCCTCTGACCCGCCTACTGAGCAAACCCTCAATGATTCTGGTAACCCGGAGGCTCCTAGCCCCGCCAAGGCAAATGATCCGGAAGTTGAGATTCTCAAGACTCAGTTTGTTGAGCCGGCACAGCCAACTGTACTTGCCAAGTGGTCTAAAGAGGAATTGGTAGAACGCCGAAAGGCCAAGCTGGACGTCACTGACAATACTCATTTGAGTATTGGAGAAATCATCTCCGGCTATATCAATCAAGTACATAGCACCTGTGACCTAGAAATTGACATGGTGAAGCAGATACAGCAAAAATCTGAGGTATGTCTTATGCTAGCTTTCTTTAACCATACTTACTGTACCAGCCCCCAAGTCTATTGCTTATAAGTAAATATGCTGTAGACTTTAGAAAATTTCCTAGCACTACTTACCCAGCTTAGGAAAAAGACATTTAACCCGGTTGTAGCACTTGCGATACACATTAGCCCCCAAGTGCCAAACATCTTTGCTTGCAAAGTGCTTGGGACATAATTTCCATGAGCCGGAGTAGTAATTGAAAGTTCTTCAGTATACATTAGCCCCCAAGTGTCAAGTACCTTTTCTTGCAAAGTGCTTGGGACTTAATATTATTTACCGTAATCTTGACTAATATCCGGTGCAATGCAGGCCATCCTAAGTAAATTTGAATCGGAGATTGTTGACCTGAAGAACCGCGTGGCAGCCCAGGAGATTGAAACTCAAAAGGCTAACTCCAAATTTGAATTCAGCGTCTCTGAACAAGAGAAGCTGACGAAAAATTTTGAATCGGAGAAGAAAATTTGGGCTGATGAAAAGGCCGCACTGGTGACCCGGGCCAAGACAGTAGAGGCATCGCTTGCGGAAGCAACTGCCGAACTGTCCGACTTAAAGCGCCAGATATCTCGAATGGTCTCATCAATCTTTGGTGAGTGACTTAGTCAAACCTTAAATAACCATTTCAGTTGTTTCCTCTGACTCACCTTATGCTTAATAACGCAGGCCCCAGGAGCACAAATCTCAAGCAAAACATGGTGACCAAGCTGAAGGCGGTTTATACTCTGGTGGAACAGCTCTACACCGGGTCACAATGTGCTCTAGCCGTTGTGGCTTTATCAAATGATGTTCCCTATCTCCTGCAAGATGTGCTGAAGTGGCTTGTTGTGCTACCTCAGCAAGTCCAAGAGTTAAGACGAGCATCTGCAAGAGCCAGAACTATAGCCGCATTGAGCTGGGCCAAGGCGTGGCTTCCAGAACTAGACCCTACTGATATTGCTCTTGGGTATCCAAGTTTAAAGGAAGATGGCACCGTGTTTAATGATAAGGATTTCACCGCCTGTGTGAAGGATATACGTCTGGTGGCTACTCTTATTGGGAACGACACTGACCTCACCAAGTGTCAGCCGGGTTATGACAAGGAGAATTGGAGAATCCCCACGCCGCATTATGACGATGTCAGCTTGATCCCTCCAACCCGTAAGCACACCTTTGCTCCTGAAGTCGACCCAACCGGTTTAATAGATGATGAAGCTGAGTTTGAGGCCTTGAGTGGCATTGACTGGGCCTCATCTTCCTTCCAGGACAAAGCAGCCGGTGAAGAGACGGAGAAGGATAACCCGGAGGCTTCAAATCAACCCCAAGAGTAGATTGTCAAGCGCCACCTGCTTATGTCGTTGTAGAAAAACAATGCCGCATCATTCATACTCGGGGAGTCTTGTAATAGAGTAAAAAATACCTTGAGTTTTCTATGCCTTTGCGCATGCTTATGGCCCTTAATACTTGCATAAGCCGCCGTCACTATGCACTTTGTACTTTATATGAATGTGTTATGTCCTTTGCAGAAATACCTTGCATTGCCCTGTGATGCTTACGGCTGCTTTTCCGGCTTATATAAACCAACCCCCGAGGGTAAGTTTAACTCCTGAAAATTGGCACATACAAGTTCACCTGGTACTTAACAACCTGATGTAACCAATATTAATCCTGGAGGATTGTAATGTATTCCATTGTATTTTCAAGAGGGTCACAAGATATCCAATGTTGACACATGTAAAATATGATGAACAAAATTCAAGGGTTTCTGATTCGAATACGATCAGTGAACCGTTCCAAAGGGGTTGAGCTAAGATTCGGATACGATCTGTTAGCCCCCAGTGGCTGTGGCGATGCCGATCAAGTGGGTATCGACAGCTATGTTCTCTTTGGTTCGAATATGACCTATGTTTGAACAGGAAGCCCCCAAGTGACCATAAGAGTTGTTTAATGATGCTGATTCGAATACGATCCATGTCAGACCCAAAAGGGGTTAAGCTATGATTCAAAAATGATCAAGAAGCCCCCAAGTGGGTTTGGTAGTATGCCGATCAAGTGGGTATTGACAGCTATGTTCTCTTTGGTTCGAATACGACCTATGTTTGAACAGGAAGCTCCCAAGTGATCACGGCTAGATTCAGATATGATCATAAACCAGACCAAAGGAAAGCCGGATTCAGATATGATCCACTTCTCCTTGGTTATCTCCACCACCTGACAAAGAAAACACATAAACCTTTTTTTGGGAGTGGAAAAAAAGGACAGAGGTCCTGCTTTATTGCTTTATGTACTATACATAGTATAAGTATATACACATTAGAGCCAACGGCTCAAGTATAATAAGGCCGAAGATGAGCGATATTCCACCGCTGACGGGTCTCCTCCTCCGACTTACGTGAATCTTTGTGTTCCCGAACGTCGATAAGGTAGTATGATCCGTTGTTCAGATTCTTGCTGACCACAAAGGGTCCTTCCCAAGGAGGGGATAGCTTGTGCATGTTAGATTGCTCCTGGATGAGTCGGAGCACTAAGTCGCCTTCCTGAAAGGTTCTGGACTTAACCCGGCGGCTGTGGTAGCGGCGCTGGTCTTGCTGGTAATCGCCGAGCGGGCTATTGCCAAGTATCGCTCTTCATCCAATAGGTCAAGTGCGTCTTGCCGAGCTTTTTCGTTGTCTTCCTCAACATAAGCCGCCACACGGGGTGAGTCATGACGGATGTCACTTGGCAGGACCGTTTCTGCTCCATACACCATAAAGAAAGGCGTGTAACCCGTAGATCTGTTAGGTGTAGTATTGATGCTCCAGAGTACAGAAGGTAAATCCTCCACCCAACAACCCGGCGTCCGCTGCAAGGGGACCAAGAGCTGGGGCTTGATACCCCTCAAGATTTCTTGATTAGCTCGTTCAACTTGACCATTAGATTGAGGGTGAGCCATAGCTGAAACGTCAAGCCGGATATGCTCTCGTTGACACAACTCTTCCATAGCTCCTTTGGAAAGGTTAGTGCCATTATCAGTTATGATGCTGTGTGGAAAACCAAAGCGAAAAATCACCTTTTTCATAAACTGGACCGCCGTGGCTGCATCACAGTTATTGGCTGGCTTCGCCTCCACCCACTTTGTGAACTTGTCAACCGCCACCAAGAGGTGAGTCTTTTTATCCTTAGACATTTTCAAAGGCCGACCATATCAAGCCCCCAGACTGCAATGGCCAGGTAATTGGAATCATCCTAAATTCTTGAGCTGGCACATGGGCTCGTCGTGAGAATTTCTGACGTCCGTCACATTTACTCACCAGGTCTTCCGCATCGGCATGAGCCGTCAGCCAATAAAACCCATGACGGAAAGCTTTGGCCACAAGAGATTTTGAGCTGGCGTGATGACCACAATCGCCTTCATGAATCTCACGAAGGATCTCCTGACCCTCTGTAGGTGACATGCAACGTTGAATCGCTCTAGTGACGCTGTAATGATGTAACTCGCCATTGACAATTGTCATGGACTTGGACCGCCGGGCGATTTGTCTTGCCAAGGTCTCATCTTCAGGCAACTCTCCTCGGGTCATGTAAGCCAAATAAGGCACTGTCCAATCCGGGATAACGTGGAGAGCCGCCACCAGCTGTGCCTCCGGGTCTGGTATTGCCAGATCTTCCTCTGTAGGTAACTTAACAGAAGGATTATGCAAAACATCAAGAAAGGTGTTAGGCGGCACCGGCTTACGCTGAGACCCCAGCCGGCTTAAGGCATCAGCCGCCTCATTCTTCCTACGATCAATGTGTTCCACTACGTAACCCTTGAAATGTCCAGCCACAGCATCGACTTCACGACGGTAAGCCTCCATGAGGGGATCTTTAGAATCCCACTTTGCCTGACACCTGTTGAGCCACAAGGTCTGAGTCTCCTAAGCATCTTACCCGGCTCAAGTTCATCTCTTTTGCCATCCGGAGACCATGGAGCAGGGCCTCATACTCAGCTGCATTGTTAGTACAAGGAAACATAGGCCGGAGCACATAACAAAATTTGTCACCTCGAGGGGAAGTTAATACCACTCCAGCCCCTGAGCCTTCCAACTGTTTGGACCCATCAAAGTGAATAATCCAATAGGTTTTATCGGGCTTCTCTTCAGGTGCCTGTAGCTCTGTCCAGTCGTTGATGAAATCCACCAAAGCTTGAGACTTAATGGCAGTGCACGGTACGTACTTCAGACCATGGGGCCCAAGCTCGATGGCCCATTTGGCGACTTGTCCTTTAGCCTCTCTGTTCTGAATAATGTCTCCCAAGAGGGCAGAACTTAGCACAGTGATAGGGTGACCCTGGAAGTATTGCTTCAGCTTCCGGCTTGCCATGAACACCCCGTAAACAAGTTTCTTCCAATGAGGATATCTTTGTTTTGACTCGATGAGTACCTCACTGACATAATAAACCGGCCGTTGAACCGGATGTTCCTTACCAGCCTCCTTGCGCTCTACCACAATTGCCACACTGACGGCTCGTGAATTAGCAGCCACATATAACAGCAAAGGCTCTTTCTCAATGGGAGCCGCAAGAACCGGCGGCTCAGATAACTGCCTCTTCAAATCCTCAAAAGCAGCATTAGCAGCATCACTCCAGACAAAGGTGTCTGCCTTCTTCATCAATTGGTACAGCGGTAGGGCCTTCTCCCCTAACCGGCTTATAAACCGGCTTAAAGCGGCAACACGACCCGCCAATCACTGAACATCATTGATACATGCCGGTTTAGCCAAAGAAGTGATTGCCTTAATCTTCTCCGGATTAGCCTCGATACCCCTGTTTGAGACCAAGAATCCCAAAAGCTTTCTTGCAGGCACACCAAATACACACTTCTCCGGGTTAAGCATCATTTTGTAAACCCGGAGACTGTCAAAGGTTTCTCTGAGATCAGATATCAATGTTTCCGCCTCTCTGGATTTCACCACTATGTCATCCACATAAGCATGAACATTGCGCCCAATCTAATTGGGGAGACAATTCTGTACACACCGTTGATAACTCGCCTGGGCACTCTTGAGCCCAAAAGGCATAGACACATAGCAGAAGGCTCCAAACGGGGTGATGAAAGCCGTCTTCTCCTGGTCCTTAACTGCCATCTTGATATGATGATAACCAGAATAAGCATCCAAAAAGCTCAAACACACACAACCTGCCGTAGCATCAATGATTTGATCAATACGGGGGAGAGCAAAAGGATCAGCCGGACAAGCCTTATTTAAGTCCGTTTAATCCACACACATCCGCCAGGTGCCGTTTTTCTTGAGTACGAGCACCGGGTTAGCCAACCACTCCTGGTGAAAAACTTCGACAATGAACCCAGCCGCCAAGAGCCGGGCGACCTCTTCTCCAATAGCTTTTCGTCGCTCTTCATTGAATCGCCGCAGAAACTGCCTGACCAGCTTACACTTCGGATCAATATTAAGAGTGTGCTCAGCGAGTCTTCTCGATACACCCGACATGTCAGAAGGTTTCCATGCAAAGATGTCCCGGTTCTCATGGATGAACTCGATGAGCGCACTTTCCTATTTAGGATCCAAGTTGGCACTGATGCTGAGTTGCTTAGATGAATCGCCCGGAGTAAAATCAATAAGCTTAGTCTCTGCAGCCGATTTAAACTTCATGGCCGGGTCATGCTCCGTAGTCGGCTTCTTGAGAGAAGTCATATCCGCCGGGTCAACGTTATCTTGATAAAATTTGAGCTCCTCTGCTGCACAGACAGACTCGGCATAAGCCGCATCGCCTTCTTCGCATTTCAGGGCCACCTTTCGGCTTCCATGCACGGTGATGGTACCCTTGTAACCCGGCATCTTGAGCTGTAAATAAACATAACACGGCCGTGCCATGAACTTGGCATAAGCCGGCCGCCCGAACAAAGCGTGATATGGACTCTTGATTTTTACCACCTCAAAAGTTAACTTTTCTGCCCTAGAATCATGCTCGTCTCCAAAGGCCACCTCTAGCTCAATCTTACCCACAGGATACGCCGATTTACCAGGCACCACTCCATGGAAGACGGTGTTGGAAGTCTTTAAATTCTTGTCAGTTAAGCCCATGCGCCGAAAGGTCTCGTAATAAAGGATGTTGATGCTGCTACCTCCATCCATGAGCACCTTAGTAAATTTATAACCACCAACCTGTGGTGCCACTACCAAGGCCAGTTGACCCGAATTATCAACCCGGGGAGGATGATCCACCCTGCTCCAGACAATAGGCTGTTTCGACCACCTCAAGTAACGAGGGACTGCCGGCTCAACAGAATTCACAGCCCTCTTATGAACTTTCTGATCACGTTTACACAAACTTGTGGCGAACACGTGATACTGCCCACTGTTTAGCTGTTTTGGATGACTGATAACCCGACTGCTGCTGCTGCTGACCTCCTTGACCAGACTGTTGTTGATTATAACCACCCTGGCTTCCCTGAAATCCGGATCCTGAACCGCCGCCCGGGCCATGAAAGCCGCCAGCTCCTGAGCCGCCGCCTGGGCCTTGATTGCCATCAAACGTACTAGAATTCTTGAAAGCCTTCATGATTGCGCAGTCCTTCCATAAGTGAGTCACTGGTCGTTCCCCGGTGTTGTGTTTCGGGCAGGGCTCATTGAGTAATTTCTCAAGAGACGGGCCTGACCTGCCAAACCGGGGTGGCTTTCCTTTGCGCTTCTAATTGTTACCCTGTGCATTGGCCACAAATTCCGGGTTACCGTCCGCCTTACGCTTATTACCTCCTTGACTCGCCGGGTTATGCTGCTGACCCTTTCCATTGCCATTCTTCTTTCCCTTCCCTGCCTTTTCCTCATCAGACGCAGGATCCTTGGTACTATCAGAATCGGCATACTTGACTAACGCCGCCATTAGCGTCCCCATATCGTTGCAATCACGCTTAAGGCGCCCCAGTTTCTGTCTCAGAGGCTCAAAACGGCAATTCTTCTCCAGCATGAGAACTGCTGAGCCGGCATCCAGCTTGTGAGACGAATGTATTATATCTTTGACCCGGCGTACCCAATGAGTCGTAGATTCACCTTCCTCCTGCTTACAATTTGTCAGGTCCACAATCGACATAGACTGCTTGCAAGTGTCCTTGAAGTCCTGGATGAAACGGGCCTTTAGCTCCGCCCATGAACCAATGGAATTGGGTGGCAAACCCTTTAACCAAGAACGGGCCGTTCCGTCTAACATCATGGTGAAGTATTTAGCCATCGCTTCATCGCTAACCTCCAGCAGCTCCATGGCCATCTCGTAACTTTCAATCCACGCCCAGGCTGTAAATCAGCCGTATAATTCGGCACCTTTCGAGGTCCCTTGAAATCCTTGGGCAGACGTACATTATGTAGAGCCGGTATCAGACAAGGAACTCCTCCGGTTCTAGTAGCAACACCCGCCTCAACAGAAGTCGTCGGGTAAGCCGGTGAGTCCTGTTGGGCTGCTAGCTGAGCTGCTAGCTGAGCTGCCTGCTCGTCCTCCTGACGTATTCGATCCTGAACCGGGTTATACCCGCCGGGCTGGTTCCAGCGCTGAGCGCTACTTGACAAGGCCTCTGACTCCATGTGTCTACTATAACTCGGGCTCCGGTTTTGACGAGGCGGAGCTCTCCAGGGCGGAGGAGTTGAGTGAATTCTGTCCTGGCTGTAGGAGTAGGTCTCTTGCTGAGCCAGGGCTGTTTGGACAAGTTCCCTGATCTTCCGGGTTTCCACCACTGTCGGTTCATCACTATCTACTGCGAGAGCCGCCAAACATGCGGATGCTGCGATTAAGTTCTCCATGGGGTTGGAGAAGTGACCCTGTGGTATTGGCACGTAATGGGGTGGTGCCATATTGCCGTGAAGAGGCGCCGTCACTGGAGGCTGGACTAGGCCTCCCGCTTCGGATGTCATAAACTGATTTGCACCTGGCGGGTTACTTGGGCCGGCCCCGGGTGTAGCGAAGAGATTCCGAGGATCATAAATTTGAGGTAAACGGGACTGAGTTTTCTGATGTCTCCTCCTCGTTACCTCATTAGATGCGTTTAAGCTCAACATGAGCTGCAAGGCCTCTGCCTGAAATTGTTGCGCCCGCACGTCCAAAGCCGCCCGCTCTGTTGCTAATCTAGCATCTTCAGCTGCTTAGGTTTCCTTGTCCCGGGCGATCTCGTCGCGAACCTGTGCCACCTCTGCCTCATGCTCAGATTGGTTCGCAGGGATGACTGTAACAGTTAACAAAGCCATAAGCTTATCCATGAGATCCATCAGCACCTGAGCCGGTGAGCGCACAGGGCCTCCTGCCCCGGCTGCTCCTAACCCGGACGTTATCGCCGCTGAGGCCGTAGAATTTTGGCCGGGTTGAGTACCAGCCATGAAGACTCCTGCCCAGTTTGGCGACTCTGAGGGGTCTGGAATAGTGCTGCCATCGGAACAGCCCCCAAGCACACCATCTTGAACTTGATACAACGAATCTGTTGAGCCGGCGGACAAATCACCGTCAGAGAGGACGGCCGGCTCACCATCACCTTCAGATCCTTCAGGAAGTTCACCTTCGTGGATGCAACCCACAAAGGCACGCTTCACGACGGGTTGAGCTCAGGCGGGTTTCGCACGCCGAGCCGTCTCGACGAGGTCGGTGCAGCTGTCCGGCTCAGGGCCCGGCTCACCAATCCGGTCGATGAAGACGTGAATTCCGCCAAAGGGGACCCGGTATCCGTACTCAATTGAGCCGGCGTCGGGGCCCCAGCCTTCGTCGTCGATGTAGATCTTGCCGCGACGATTCTTGGTCATCCGGCCAACTGCGTATCCCTTGAGCCCTTCGAAGCTGCCCTTCAAGAACTCAAATTAATCCACCGTGCGCTGGCCCCACGGTGGGCGCCAACTATCGTGGAATTGTCACGGCAGATGTCCTCTTGCAAGGACTTAATCGTGGAGCCATCGCAGATAGGAAGCTTGAAGGGGTTAATCGGGCAAAGGACACGCGAGGTTTATACTAGTTCAGCCCCTTACGGTGAAGGAAGGCCTACGTCTAGTTGGGTTGGAATTGCTTGCGGTTTCGATGACCAGGGAGCGAGATACGCTATGCCCGGTTCTCGATTTGTTGTTTCTTACCCTAAGCCGCCAGCGGGTCGTCCCCCTATATACACGGATCGACGCCCTACGGCTTACAGAGTCCCGGCCGGCTCATAAACAGTGTCCGGCTCGGTGACTAGTTACTTCTACCTTACAATACAAGTCACGCCCTCATGGCGGTTTATCACCATGGGCCATAAATCGCCTGTGGGCCTTTAGACCCTTTACTGAACCGCCATCTTCACGTCTTGGTCTTGGGCTTCAGATGGGCTTCTCTTTACATAACCCGGCCCCTCCTGGGCGGCTTACATAAATAGTTATATCCCCAATAGGTCCCCATAACACCCAACCGCGTAAGTAACGCAAAATCAAGGAACATAACACCGGTATGACGGAAACTAGGGCAGCAAGAGTGGAACAAAACACCAGGCATAAGGCCGAGCCTTCCACCATTTACCAAGTATATAGATGCATTAAAGTAAATAAGAGAAAATAATGATATCCCAACAATATCCATGTTCCAACAAGGAACAAACTTCATCTTCACCTGCAACTAGCAACGCTATAAGAGGGGCCGAGCAAAAGCGGTAACATAGCCAAACAACGGTTTGCTAGGAAAGGTGGGTTAGAGGCTTGGCATGGCAATATGGGAGGCATGATATAGCAAGTGGTAGGTAGCACGGCATAGCAATAGAGCGAACAAATAGCAAGCAAAGATAGAAGTGATTTCGAGGGTATGGTCATCTTGCCTGAGATCCCGCAAGGAATAAGAACAAGTCCATGAATACGACAAACGGGCGTAGTCGAACAAATCCTCACAAACGCGACGTTATCGGAACCAACCCGAAGAAGCAACACCGGAAAGAAGAAAACAACATGATAAACAACCATCACATAAGCATGACATGATGCACAACCAAGTATGATGCATGTCTAGTTTAATGAGGCATGGCATGGCAAAGTGCACAAGCAAAACTACAAGTTAAGTGGAGCTCAATATGCAACGAGTTGCATATTGATGATACCACAACAATTATTTAGTTCTCTCCCGTTTAGGTACCCATCAATATTAAATGTTTTTAACCATGGCAAGGGGTGAACCACAACAAAACTACCTATCTAGGCAAGTTTAAATGAGGCCGAAACAACAAGCAACAATTCCGAAAAAATCCCCATATGCAAATTATGGATTTGGTACTGTTTTTCCCTAAACCATATTTTAGAGTTGTTTAACATCCAAAGCAAGTACACCATGTTAAACTACGCATTTTTCCAGCCCATTTGCATATAAATTTTCTTAAGTTTGGAGCTACGGTTATTTAGTTATGAAATAAATCATTTTAAGATGGCATCTAAGCAAATTAAAGCAAACATCATTTTAAACATTTCATACATGGACGAAAATAGCATATTAAGAAACTAGATGAAATTTTAGTCAAGTTGCATATATAAAACATCTTAAACCGAAGCATGGTTAATTTGTTATTAACAATGCAAAACAGTGGCAAATTGGTGTAATTATGCATGCACTGGATATTAGGAAATTCGTCAGCAGGGAAAAAAATATAGCCGGGCCTAATGCAACGCACTGTGCAAGCCCAACAATAGATCTAGCCCAAAGTAGACGTGGGTGTGCAAAATAACAGGAAAACAAAGAAAAATGGGGGCTGCTGGGATACAAACCCCAGACCCCTCGAATGGATAGAGGCTGCGCTAGCCACTGAGCTAGCTCTGTGTTTGTTATGCAAAGGGAGATGGATAGAAAATAAAGCATGTGGGCACCGCGGCCAGGACACAACCCAAAGCGGGCGCACGGGGACTCGCCAGCGATGGGAGCAAACAACAACTGCTGATGTGGTTGCAGAGGACCGGCGGGGATGCGGAAACCTGCTAGGGAGGCCGCGGTGGGGCGCGCGCGAGCATGCTGCAAGGGGCGGCGTGTTGCAGGAAGACGAAATATAGCGGCAACGACAGCTCGTGTCGAAGAAAAGAGAGACGATTCAGAGAGAGTGAGAGATGGACATGAGAGAGACAGCAAGGAGATGGCAGGAGCGCGAGCAACAAGGATGTCCAGCGGGAGCCGCGGCGAGGAAGCAGCTTGGAGCTCCTGAAAAAAAATGGTGGTGGCGCGGCTGATTAGGTGACGGGTGGGGAAGCAAAGATAAAAGGAGAAACAAGAGGAAGGAGGGAGGCCGCAGCGTGGCAAGGACCTGGAGGTGCACTGGCTGGAACTCCGGCAAGGCGGCCTCGGCGGGGACCCAGCCGAAATCAGACGGGGACATGCGGAGGCGCGGCTCGACGGCAAGGCCGAAGCAGGGGAGGCCGTGACAAGGGATGGCGAGGCAAGGGACGGCGACATCGATGAAGTGGTCCGGTGAGATCCAGCACAAGACTGTGTGGACGGAAGGCTGCAAGGAGCTCCCTGCGAGGCATCGGGCATGGCGGCTACAGAGGTTCAAGCTTCAGTGGGGCGCAGCCATGGCGTGGGGCTTCTGCGAGGAAAACACAGAGAGGGGTGAGACGTGAGAGGAGAAGGAAGGAACCATAGGAAATGAAGGAAGGGAGAGGTGGCGCTGTTCTTGGTGGTGGTCGACGCAGCGGCGCCGGTCGTCGGGCGATGAGGGCCTCAGACAGCTTCACGGTCCACTCAGGGTCGAGGGGAGAAGAGGCAGGCCTCGGGCGCCTTGGGAAGAAGCAGCGGAGGCAGGAGTCGCGTTGTATGAGGAGACGAGGTGGTAGGGCGGCAGTGGTCTTGTAGGTGAAGATGGACTCCGGCGGCGTCAGTTCCCGGGGCATCTCGGATCAGCGACCGAGGTGAGCTCCAAAACCATGGCAGGGACGAGGGGCATAGGGGAGAAAGGAGCATGTGGGCGTGCTGGATGTCTGCGCGGCTTCCATGCTTGATGGGTTGAATTGATGGGAGGAGCTGGTTGGCCAGAAGCTGGAAACAAGGGAAGTGGTCGGAGGCTTCAGTGGCGGAGAGGTGGATCTGGGAGGATCCCGATGGAGATGGTGAGTGGGTGGCGGCGGCACGATGGGAAAAGATGGATGGGACAGATCCTAGGACTAGGGTTCGGACGCATATATACATCGCATGGATTAGGTTAGGGGCTACCTCGTCCCTCCGATTGTAATCGGGTGGACAAGAAAAAAAAATAGCTTAGGGGAGCCCAACAAAGAATCAGAGATGTTTTGTAGATGTTTGGGGATGATCCGGATCCCATCGGTAACGACAACCTGGGTCGGGTTCGGTTAAGTTTTCGAACACGCGTGAGGGGTCGATGCACTGTGCAAAGAGGGGTTAGGCGAACGAGGTAAAGTGTGTGGTTGGACTGAGAAGAGAGAGGAGGAATGCAACCCGACAACCGTTTTCGGAGACCGGAAACGTCCGACGATAGACCGACTATAATGTCGTTATATGTTTAACGTTTGGGCTATCAAACGAGCTCCGAATGCGACAAAAATTGACAGGTGTTCTATCTACACTATAATAAGGCCGCACGCCAACTTTCAACCAATTCCGAGAACATTTTTATGCCACTTATAAAATAATATTTCGGAGGTGCCGCGGGAGCGTGCAAGTGTGTTTGGGCTTAGAACGGACAACGGAAAGAACAAGGAGACCGGGACGGAAGCAAGTTTTGAAAACATGATGATGCAATGCAAACGATGACATGGCAAGATGAGACACGCAAGCAAATGACATGGCAATGACGGCAAATAACTGGAAGACACCTAGCGTAATGGTCTCGGGGTGTCACAACACTCCACCACTACGAGAGGATCTTGTCCCGAGATCTAGGATGGCACCAGAGAGAAACAAAAGAGGAAGAGAAGAGGTAAAACTAAGTTGCTTCTTTGATAAATGAGTGAAACCAAAGAACCTTGAGAGATTGAACAAATTGAAAGGAAGAATGCCACAACGATGAACAAAGTTGAAAACACTATGTTAGAAAAGAGGAACAAGGAACATTACTAGAACCTTGTAGGTTGAAAGACATAAGAAAAGGGTTGGAATGGACAGGAAGTACACACAAGCTCTTGGGATGAAATGAGATGTACAAAGAATGATAAGGTCAATTACGACCACACTTCGGTTGGAAATGGATGGCAAAGAATATGAACTTGACAAGATGAGAGGATACTTGATGAAATCCACAACACACTGCCTCCGGAACTATTAAAACAATGGCACAATGGGTAAGAAAGATTTCAGATAGCACTCTGATTGAGAAGGGATGCACAACTTGATAAGATAAGAGAGCTTGAATAGAGGGCACGACACTCCGGTTGAATGGATAAGCAAAGGAAAGAACATGATCTTAACAAAACAAGATGATGGGTCGAAGAGAACAACATCACAATGCCTTTGGAACAAATGCAAGAATGGAATCAAAAGAAAGGAGGAGAAAACAACAACTTCTACCTCAAATGAGCTTGAAAAGCATCTTTAGGAGAAGGGTCGAACATAGTTGTTGGAAAACCAACAACGAAAGGATAAGCTTGATGTGGGCTTATGGAAAACGTCTCAAAATTATGAGATGAAATTCTACCACTAACGAAAAACAATAGGTTGGAGTGATACGAACAAGGAGACGAGAAACTTATTTCACCAGGAGGATAAATGAAGAACTTGGGTCATTTATGAGCACCATAGATAGCTACAATCCCTAGGGAAAGCTTTAGGTGAAATATGACCCAGTATAACTCCAATGAAGAGATTGAAGGATTGAAAAGATGTCTTAAGCGAAGAGAAAATGATGGATTTAGATATGTCACTCTTGAAAACTTGTGAATCATTAAACACGAAGGGAAATTATCAACAATGACATATAACCACCTCAAAAGATGAGATATGAAAGAATTGCAATTCGGAATGCAAGATGAAGAATACTTCAACTCCTCAAAACAAGACATGTGTTGAGCACCATGTTCATTTTAGAGTATAGCTTGGCGGATCTTAACTTCAAGAGGAATCTTGAAGAACGAATGAAGACTAAAAGAAAACCTTGACGAACCATCAAGTTGAGCCTCCATGAAGAACTCCAGTAATAAAAGGATGATAGAAAGAAAGAGAAGTTGAAAACAAAAGGTGAAGTCTTGCAATGATTTTGATGGAGCTTCGCAATGATGTAACCGAGAAAACTTGGAACTCTGGAAAAGAAAGATGAGCTATTGAAACCAAGAATTTATTCATCATGAACAAACTCCGGAAGAATGAATCCATCATTTGGATGACGCAAGAATAAGAATTATGTTATGTGTATCATTCACCAATTTAAATTGATGACAAGAAACGTAATTGGAATACTACTTAATCTCGTACATAGGATTATGAGAGATATAGCGCAAACTTGGGAAGGTCTTCAATGAATCACCGGTAGGATTTGGAAGAACGAATGAATTGATATGATAACGAAGGAAGATAGATCTTGAACGAACCACCGTAAGGACTGAAAATGAACGAAGAAAATATAAAGAAACACCAGGAAGAATTAGAGAACGAAGATACTTGATGGAATTTAGATACAAGTGAACAAAGAGAGATCCTGAGCTGATTAGAGGATATTTGAATGATGAACCGGTAAGATTTGGAAAATGAGAGCTGAAATCTGGAATGAATAATTCTGAGATGATGGGCTGTGAAGAATCAAACTAAAAAAACTCCTAAATTGCTCTGGATGGGTGAAAAGCATTCTCACAATCGAAAACAATTATGAGAGGATGCCATCAAGCTTGAACCACGCATCTTCTGAGAGAACGGATAAGATTTGGAGGAAAAGATCTTCTTCGATCTTCAAATGCAGAGCATGACGATGAGAAACACCACCATGAATTGCTGAGGCACTGCGGAATGGAAATTAGAAAGGTTGAACCAACAATGATAAGAATTTGAAAGATCTTGGAGAAAGGCATTTGACTACTGATAATTCATTGTTATGTCAAACTTAAATGAATTTCAGAATAACTCCGGAAAAATTTGAAGAGTCAGGTAAGATCCTGGGAAAAGACCTGTGGGTTAGGGCCCACTCAAAAGAAACACCGTTGAACGATTTGAAAAAGAGATTGCGCTGGTTGAATTAAATGGCTTGAATAAGGTAAGACCTCGAAAATAGCTTGGATTGATCAAGAATAGAAGCACTAATCTTCCAAGATATCTTCAGCACAACAGAACAAATGGAAAACAAGATGTGAATAATTAAGAAGTGCACCGGCATAAGAAAGCATTTGAAACGGGGAGAGGATATGCTCGACAAAGCTTCAATTGAATCCACCGGAGAAGGAAAAAAACAAAGAATGATAAACTTGAAGCTTCCTTAGTATCTTCCTGAGAATCACTAGATAAGAACATTAACGGAAAAGAATGGAGAGACATCACATCCATAAATTAGATACTTGATGAAGAAATCTGAGTCCTTGAGGAAAAAGGGTGGGAGTGCGGGAAAAACAAAGACAACTTAGGACGAATGAAACAAACACCGTTGCGAATACTTAGAGTTGATCTTGCAAATGTTGAAAATGATAGGATCATCTTGAAGAGAAACACATAGGTTGGAAAGGAGTGACATGACAATCTCGATTATCATGAAGGATTAGTGTTCACATGAGAACACTGCTTAGGAATGGTATGGAATCAACATTTGACTTCGAAGCAACTCGCATACCACAAACCAAAACAAAACAAAGGATTTGGCTCGCAGAATAAGCCAGAACAAACATATGATAGATCCCATATCATATCATGTGTATGTTGGAAAGCTATTCTAGGAGCTACTTGAATTCACACTTATAAACTCCCGAAACTTTCTGGTTATGCAATCAGGTGTTGGGGATACAGGGGAAGCAATATATCTTACCCAAACTAACAATCCCTGCATCTAGCTGTATCCATCCTTCAACACATAACCAAGAAACCTTCGGAAATCATTTACCTTAACCTTCGAAAAGCATCCATTATACGAGTTATGGCAATACTCCTGAACTCCCGCCCCAGTACTGGGTGGCGTCGAGGTTATCTCACAAACAACTGCATAAAAGAGATTTTCGATATCGGCAAACTCAGGTATTCTAGAACTGCAACGATAAAATTGTGACGACAACACCTCAGAGCTCAACTCCCCGGGACACTGCCAAAACCCCTAAATGTCAGGAGGCACCAAGAACAATGTTCTTGTCACAAAACTATTGGAACGATTCCAAGATACCCGCGTGATCCCAATTTTTTTTCGTGAAATTTGAGGAGAGAAGAGTCAAAGCTTCTACGTCAGGAGGCCTCACCAGAGCGACGAAGGGACTGAGGAGTAAAAAGAATCCTACTCTCCGATATATATAATCCTAAGACTCAAAAAAATTTGTTCTAGACTCAACAACGTCAACGATTCGATCAAGCAGGGGGCTCCTAAGTCCGGGAAGGCTCTGATTACCAACTTGTAACACCCACGATGCGACTATATCTCCCATGTGTCGGGGCACGACTTAGAGGCATAGCCGCATGGTAGCTTTGTCGCAAGAGGGGTAATCTTCACACAATTCCATGTACTGAATAAGAATGGGATAAAGAGTTGGCTTACAATCGCCACTTCACACAAATACAAGTTAAACATGCATCATCCAGAATACAATCAAGGTCCGACTACGGAACCAAAATAAAAGAAGACAACCCCAATTGCTAGATCCCCGATCGTCCCAACTGGGCTCCACTACTAATCAGCCAGAAAATACACAAAACAACGATCAAGATCTTCATCGAGCTCCCACTAGAGCTCGGTTGCTACACCTGCACTGGTATCATCGGCACCTGCAACTGTTTGGAAGTATCTGTGAGTCACGGGGACTCAGCAATCTCACACCCGCGAGATCAAGACTATTTAAGCTTATGGCTAGGAATGGGGTAATGAGGTGGAGCTGCAGAAAGCACTAAGCATATATGGTGGCTAACATATGCAAATAAGAGCGAGAAGAGAAGCAACGCAATGGTCGAGAAGCTAGAAGTGATAAAGAAGTGATCCTGAAGCTACTTACGTCCAAACATAACACAAGAACTGTGTTCACTTCCCGGACTCCGCCGGAAAGAGACCATCACGGCTACACACGCAGTTGATGCATTTTAATTAAGTTAAGTGTCAAGTTCTCTACAACCAGACATTAACAAATTCCCATCTGCCACATAACCGCGGGCACGACTTTCAAAAGTTCAAACCCTGCAGGGGTGTCCCAACTTAGCCCATCACAAGCTCTTACGGTCTCTGAAGGATATTCCTTTTCCATGGTAGACCCGATCAGTCTCAGAATCCCAGTTACAAGACATTTCGACAATGGTAAAACAAGACCAGCAAAGCCGCCCGATGTGCCGACAATCCCGATAGGAGCTGCACATATCTCGTTCTCAGGGCAACACCGGATAGGTCAAGCTATGAGAAAAACCAGCCCTCAAGTTGCCCCGAGGTGGCCCCATGGGCTGCCTGGTTTGAACTAACACTTAGACAAGCACTGGCCCGGGGGAGTTAAAATAAAGATGACCCATGGGTTGGCCGACCCGAGGGAAGGGTAGGTGGTGGTGAGGCAAATGGTAAAACCAAGGTTGGGCCTTTCTGGAGGAGTTTTATTCAAAGCAAAGTGTCAAGGGGTTCCCATAACACCCAACCGCGTAAGGGACGCAAAATCAAGGAACATAACACCAGTATGACGGAAACTAGGGCGGCAAGAGTGGAACAAAACACCAGGCATAAGGCCGATCCTTCCACCGTTTACCAAGTATATAGATGCATTAATTAAAATAAGAGATATTGTGATATCCCAACATATCCATGTTCCAACATGGAACAAACTTCATCTTCACCTGCAACTAACAACGCTATAAGAGGGGCTGAGCAAAGCGGTAACATAGCCAAACAACGGTTTGCAAGGAAAGGTGGGTTAGAGGCTTGACATGGCAATATGGGAGGCATGATATAGCAAGTAGTAGGTAGCGCGGCATAGCAATAGAAAGATCAACTAGAAAGCAAAGATAGAAGTGATTTCGAGGGTATGGTCATCTTGCCTGAGATCCCGCTAGGAAGAAGAACGAGTCTGTGAAGAAGACAAACGGACGTAGTCGAACGGATCCTCACAAACGCGACGTGATCGGAAGTAACCCGAAGAAGCAACACCAGAAAGAAGCAAACAACGTGGTAAACAACCCTCACATAAGCATGACATGAAGCACAACCAAGAACGATGCATGTCCGATTTAATGATTCATGGCATGGCAAAATGCACAAGCAAAACTACAAGTTAAGTGGAGCTCAATATGCAACGAGTTGCATATTACCGGAACACCACATTTGATTATTTAGTTCGATCTTGTTTAAGTACTCAACAATATTAAATGTTGGTTAGGATGGCAAGGTGTGAAGCATACATAAACTACTATCTAGTCAAGTTTAAATGAGGCCGAAAACAACAAACAACAAGTCCGGAAAAATCCTCATGAGCATAATTATGGATTTGGTACTGTTCTGCCCTAAACCATATTTTAGAGTTATTAAACATGAAAAGTAAATCCACCATGTTAAACTAGGCAATTCTCTACCCCATTTACATAGAAAGTTTATTACAAACCGAGTTACGGTTAATTAGTTATGAATTAAATCATTTTAGCAAGTTATTTAAGCAAATTTAATCAAAGATCAGTTTAAACATTGCAAACATTCATGAAAGATGGATATTGTGAATCTAGATGCAATTCTAAGCATGTTTCATATTCAAAGTTTATACATGTGATGCATAGTTTGTGGGTTATTAAATGCATGTTCAAGAGGGGCTTTTCTGCAAAATTGGCAGTCTCAGGATAAAAACAGAAATTCGCAGAGCCTAAAAAACCTATACAGGCCGAATCTGGCAGGCTTGCCCAACAGGTAAAAAAACAAGAGGGGGGCGCTAGGCTGTGGCCTCACCCATGGGCCTTGGCCCATCTGTAGAGGAGCCGGCTTGGGGCAGTGGGGCTGGGCCTCGCAAGGCCGATCGAAGTAGGGGAGCGCTGGGCCCTGGGGCGGCACTGGCCCACGTGCGGTCAACGGGCAGAGGATGTTTGTGAGCGACGCACTCATCCTCCTCTCGTACAGGAAGAAGCGGCAGCGGTCTCAGGGAGCAGAAGTAGGGAGGTTGGCGGGTGCAAGGACGGCGACGCAGGGACTTGCGCGGGCAAGGGCGCACGGGAACCGGTCGGATCCGAGGCTAGGTGGCGGTGGAGCTCCGTTCTGAGGGTAGCCCGCGGCAGATCGCCGCGGGGATGAGGCAGGGCTCGCCGTCTTCGACAGCGCATAACAGCGGCAGCAGTAGGGGAGTAGGCGGGGCTGCTGGGACATCGGCAAGCTGGGGAGGCGCGTCCATGGTGAGGCAGGGCCGCGGACGACGCAGAGACAGCCGGATCCGGGCGGTGTCGCTCCCGGTAAGAACTTGGCGGCGGACATGGTGGCTCGGCGTCTGTCAAGAGAAACAGGGGAGAGATGTGAGGCGGGAAGGAGGAAACAAGAAAAAATGAAGGGAAGGAGAGGGCGCAAGGGGATCCTGGCCTGGTCTGGCGGTGCTACTCCGGCGAGGTAGTCGACTGGTGGTGGTGCTGGGCCAAGGTGAGGAGGCCGGTGCCTCTGCGGGAGGATGCGGGAGGCGAGGCTGCTGTGCTGGGAGCCTCCTGGGCCGTCGGATCAGAGATCTGGCGGCCCAGATCAAGTGGGAGGTGGCTGCGGTGGTTGGTGGAGATGGATCGATGGGATGGATGGTGGTTGGCTGTGGGTGATCCTGATGGGGATTGAGCGGGTGGCAGCGCGATGGGACAAGAAGCCTAGGTTTTAGGGATTGGTCTAGGCTTGTACTATATATAGCCATAGGATTTTTGGGTAGGGGCTAATCCGGTCCTCCAATTAAAATCGAGCGGTCGAGAAAAATAGACTAGGAAGTCCAAATAAGGAAATGGTGATGTTTTACAGATGTTTGGGGATGATCGGGATCCAACGGTGACGACTGCCCGGGCCGGGTCCTGGGAAGTTTCGGACGCGCACGAGAGGTCTATGCACGGCGCAAAGAGGGGTAGGCTAGGCCTAGGTCGACCGTGGAGAGCAGGTTGGTCTGAGAGAAGAGGGGAGAGATGCAGGCCAACACGGTTTCTGGAGACCGAAAACGTCCGACGAAAAGACCGGCTATACTGCCTCTATAGGTTAACCGTTGGGGCGTCAAACGGACTCCGAATGCAAAGAAACTTGGCAGGCGGCCTACTGGCAACATAACAACACCGCATGCCAACTTTCAACCCATTCCGAGAACATTTTCCGGCCACTTATAAAATAATAATTCAGACGTGTCGCGGGCGCGTGCAAGTGTGTCTGGGCTTAGAACGGATAACGGAAAGAACTGGGGGAACCCGGACGGATGCATGTTTTGAAAACGTGATGATGCAATGCACATGATGACATGGCAAGATGCAACACGCAAGCGAAAGACATGGCAACAACGACGAATAACTGGAAGACACCTGGCGCAACGGTCTCGCGGTGTCACAACACTCCACCACTAAAAGAGGATCTCGTCCCGAGATCTAGGATGGCACCGGAGGAAAAAACGGAAGAGGAAGAGGTAAAACAAAGTTGCTTCTTTGACAAACGAGTGAAACCAAAGAACCTTGTGAGGTTGAACAACTTGAAAGAAAGAATGCAACGAAGATGAACAAAGTTGAAAACACTCCGTTAGGAAAGAGGAACAAGGAACATTACTAGAACCTTGTAGGTTGAAAGACACAAGAAAAGGGTTTCAATGGAAAAGAAGTACTCCGGTTAAAACGAGATGTACAAGGAACGATAAAGATCAATTACAACAACACTCCGGTAAGAAATGGAAGGCAATAATATGAACTTGGCAAAATGAAAGCACTTGGATGAGAGTCCGGTTAGGGGAGGAATGATAGACACAATAGTCTGTTTAAAACAAGATAGAGAAGGGATAAGAATGATATAATTTGGACAGCACTCCGGCTGAATGGAAACAATTCAACATGAACTTGAAAATATGAGAGGATACTTGATGAGATCAACAACACATTGCCTCCAGAACTATTGAAAGAATGGTACAAGGGGTAAGAAAGATTTCAGATAGCACTCCGGTTGAGAAGGGAGGCAAAACTTGATAAGATGGAAGGATTTGAATGAAGGACCCGACACTCCGGTTGAATGGATAAGCAAAAGGAAAGAACATGATCTTTGACAAAAATGGGATGATCGGTGAAGAGAGCGACATTACAATGCCTCTGGAACGAAAGAATAGAAGTTGAATCGTTGGCAAGGAAATAATTGAGAAGAAAAATGACAACTTCTGCCACAAATGAGCTTGGAGAACACCCTTCCAAGAAAATTATAACAGAGTTGTTGGAAAACCAGCAACGAAATGAATAAGCTTGTAGTGGGCTTATGGAAAACTTCTCAAAATTGAGGCAAAATTCTGCCACTACGGAAACAAATAGATTGGATTTATATCAACAAGGAGACGAGAAACTTATTACACCAGGAGGATAAAAGAAGAACCTGGGTCATTTAAGAGCGCCATAAATAGCAACAATCCTTAGGGAAAGCTTTAGGTGAAATATGACCCAATATAACTCCAATGAAGAGATTGAAGGACTGAAAAGATGTCTTGAGCGAAGAGAAAATGATGGATTTAGATATGTCACTCTTGAAAACTTGTGAATCATTAAACACGAAGAGAAATTATCAACAATGACATAACACCACCTCAAAATATGAGATATGAAAAAAATTGCACTTCGGAATGCAAGATGAAGAATACTTGAACTCCTCAAAACAAGACATGTGTTGAGCACCATGTTCATTTTAGAGTATAGCTTGGAGGATCTTAACTTCAAGAGGAATCTTGAAGAATGAATGAAGGCTGAAAGAAAACCTTGACGAACCATCAAGTTGAGCCTCCATGAAGAACTCCGGTAATAAAAGGATGATAGAAAGAAAGATAAGTTGAAAACACAAGGTGAAGTCTTGCAATGATTTTGATGGAGCTTCATGATGATATAACCGAGAAAACTTGGATCTCCGGAAAAGAAAGATGAGCTATTGAAACCAAGAACTTATTCATCATGAACAAACTCCGGAATAATGAATCCATCATTTGGATGAAGCAAGAATAAGAATTATGTTATGCGTATCCTTCACCAATTTCAATTGATGACAAGCAATGGATTTGGCATACTACTTATTCTCGTAGAAAGGATTACGAGAGATAAAGCGCAAACTTGGGAAGGTCTTCAACAAACCACCGGTAGGATTTGGAAGAATGAACGAATGAATTTAAACCTGGCTCTGATACCAACTAGTAACACCCACGATGCGGCTATATCACCCACGTGTCGGGGCACGACTTAGAGGCATAACCGCATGGTAGGCATGTCGCAAGAGGGGTAATCTTTACACATCCCATGTACTGAATAAGAAAGGGATAGAGAGTTGGCTTACAATCGCCACTTCACACAATACATAAATATAACATACATCATCCAGAATACATTCAAGGTCCGACTACGGAACCAAAATAAAGAAAGACAACCCCAAATGCTAGATCCCCGATCGCCCCAATTGGGCTCCTCTACTGATCATCCAGAAAAGACACATAGTAACGGCCCGAATCCTCGTTGAACTCCCACTTGAGTTCGGTAGCCTTCCCTGCACTGCCATCGTCGGCACCTGCATCTGTTTGGAAGTATCTGTTAGTCACGGGGACTCAGCTTAAGGTAGGAAAAGGTAGTGCGGTGGAGCTGCAGCAAGCACTAGCATATATGGTGGCTAACTTACGCAAAAGAGAGCGAGAAGAGAAGTAAAGCACGATCGAGAAGCTAATAGTGATCAAGAAGTGATCCTGAAGCTACTTACGTTGAAGCATAATGCAAAAGAGACCATCACGGCTACACACACGGCTGATTCATTTTGATTAAGTTTAGTTCAAGTTATCTACAACCGGACATTAACAAATTCCCATCTGCCCATAACCGCGGGCACAGCTTTCGAAAGTTCAAAACCCTGCAGGGGTGTCCCAACTTAGCCCATCACAAGCTCTCGCGGTCAACGAAGGATATTCCTTCTAGCAGGAAGACCCGATCAGCCTCGGAATCCCGGTACAAGACATTTCGACAAAGGTAAAACAAGACCAGCAAGGCCACCCGATGTGCCGACAAATCCCGATAGGAGTCGCATGTATCTCGTTCTCAGGGAAACACCGGATGAGACTAACTACGAGTAAAACCAAATCTCAAGTTTCCCCGAGGTGGCCCCGCAGGCAGCTCGGTTCGGACCAACACTCAGAGGAGCACTGGCCCGGGGGGGGGGATTTAAAATAAGATGACCATTGAGTCTGCAGAACCCAAGGGAAGGTATATGGTGGTAGGTAGGCAAATAGTAAAACCAAGGTTGGGCCTTGCTTGTGGAGTTTTATTCAAGGTGAAATGTCAAGGGGTTCCCATAACACCCAACTGCGTAAGGAACGCAAAATCAAGGAACATAACACCGGTATGACGGAAACTAGGGCAGCAAGAGTGGAACAAAACACCAGGCATAAGGCCCAGCCTTCCACACTTTACCAAGTATATAGATGCATTAAAGTAAACAAGATATAATAATGATATCCCAACAAAATCCATGTTCCAACATGGAACAACCTTCATCTCCACCTGCAACTAGCAATGCTATAAGAGGGGCTGAGCAAAGTGGTAACATAGCCAAACAACGGTTTGCTAGGAAAGGTGGGTTAGAGGCTTGACATGGCAATATGGGAGGCATGATATAGCAGGTGGTAGGTATCGCGGCATAGCAATAGAGCGAACAACTAGTGTTGGGGATATAACTATCAGTTATGACCCGCCCAGGAGGGGCCGGGTCAGCCCCAATGGCAGGTCACGAAGGAAGCCCAATAAACATTCAAGACGATAGTTTATTGAACCTTATAGAAGACCTAAGGCCTAGAGGCGGCTTAAGGCCCAATATTGTAAACTATCGTATATAAGGAAAGACTTGTAAAGAAAGGCATATAAAATAAGTCACCAAGCCGGATACGATTTATGAGCCGGCCAGGACTCTGTAGGCCACCAGGTGTCAACCCGTGTATATAAGGGGACGACCCAGTGGCGGCTTAGGGCAAGAAACAAGAGATCGAGAACCAAGCCAGCAAACTAGCCTCTTGGTAATCGAAACCCCAGCAATACCAACACAACTAGACGTAGGCTTTTACCTTCATCGTAAGGGGCCAAACTAGTATAAAACCTCTCGTGTCCTTTGTCCCGATTAACCCCTTTAAGCTTCCTAGTTGCGATGGCCCTACGACTAAGTCCTTCCACTAGGACATCTGCCATGACAATTCCACAATAGTTGGCGCCCACCATGGGGCCAGCTCATGGTGGATTTGAGTTCTTGAAGGGCAACTTCGAAGGGCTCAAGGGATACGATGTGGGCCGGATGACTAAGAGCCGTCACGGCAAGCTCTACATCGACAATGAAGGCTGGGGCCCTGAGGCTGGCTCAATCGAGTACGGGTACCGGGTCCCCTTCGGCGGAATTCATGTCTTCATCGGCTGGATCGGCGAGTCGGACCCTGAGTCGGACGTCCACACCAACCTCGTCGAAACAGCTCGGCGCGCGAGGACCACCCGTGTTCAATCTGTCGTGAAGCATGCTTTCGTAGGCTTCGTCCACAGCGGTGAATACTCTGAAGGATCGGTGGATGGCGCTGAGATGGCCGTCTGTTCTGACGCTACATCATCAACGGGTGAGACGGACTCTTTGTATCAGCTGCAGGATGGCATGCTCGGGGGCCGTTCCGATGGCAGCAGTATTCCGGACCCCCTTGAGCCATCGAATTGGGCCGGAGTCTTCATGGCAGGAACACAGCCTGGGCAAAACTCCACGGCAGCAGCAGCAACAACTACCTGGTCGGCCGCAGCCGGGGCAGGAGACCCTGCGCGCCCCCCGGGCTCAGATTCTAATGGACCTCACAGATAAACTGTCGACTCTGTTGACTGCCATGGTAGAGCCGGTGGATAAAGCCTAGCATGACGCAGAGGTGGCACGCGTACGTGAAGAGATGGTACAAGCTAAAGAAAATTTAGCAGCAGAGGAGGTCAAGATGGCAGCGGAGCGGGCGGCTTTGGACGTTCATGCTCAACAGCTTCAAGAAGATACTTTCCGGCTCTCGGTGGATCTGAACGCGTCAAACGAGGTCATGAGAAGAAGGCATCAGAAAACTCAGTCACGTCTACCTCTAACGCTCGATCCTAGGAACCTTTTCATACACCCCGGGCTGGGGCAAGCAACCCGCCGGAGGCAAATGGGATCACAATGCCCGGGGCACCGGTTCAACCACGCACCATGGAACCACCTCGTGTACATACCGCTCCGCCTCATTATGTACCAACACCGCCGGGTCACTTCTCCAATCCCTTGGAAAACCTCATTGCAGCGTCGGCTCGTTTGGTGGCTCTCTCGATGGAAGGCGACTCGCCGGCGGCAATCGAAACACAAAGGGTGAGAGAACTTCTTCAAACAGCTCTGGCACAACAGGATGCGTACTCCTACAGTCGAGACAGGATCCATTCGACTCCTCGCCCAAGCCGGAGCCCAAGCTACAGTAGGCATATGGACTCAGCTGACATGTCAAGCAATGCTCGATGCCGCAACTAGCCGCACAGGCATGAGCGATACAGGCTAGAGCCCTTAACTTGGCGGATCAGGAGAGGATCCGATAAGAGGCTGAGCCAGGGGTTCAACTGGTAGCGGAGCAGGCGGCTCATCAGACTTTTCCGGCTTATCTAGCGACCTCGGTTGAGGCAGGAGTGGCCACAAGAACCGGAGGTGTCCCTTGCCTGGTGCCGGCCATATGTAATGAGCAGTTGCCAAAGGACTTCAAGGGACCTCGTAAAGTGCCTAATTAGACGGCCGACTTGTAACCTGGGGCCTAGATTGAGAGTTATGAGATGGCTATGGAGTTGTTGGAGGTCAGCGACGCGGCAATGTCCAAGTATTTCACTATGATGTTGGATGGAACATCTCGTACTTGGTTGAAGGGGTTGCCACCCAATTCTATCGGCTCATGGGCGGAGTTGAATGCCCGGTTCATTCAGAACTTCAAAGACACATGTAAACAAGCCATGTCGATTGTGGAGCTGACTAATTGTAAACAAGAGGAGGGTGAATCTACAACCCATTGGGTGCGCCGGGTCAAGGAGATAATACATTCATCTGAAAAGATGGATGCCGGCTCAGCAGTATTGATGTTGGAGAAAAACTATCGTTTTGAACCTCTGAAGCAGAAGTTGGGGCCACTCAAGCGTGACTGCAATGACATGGGCCAGTTGATGGCGACTCTCATTAAGTATGTTGATTCTGATAGTACCAAGGACCCGGTGTCTGACGAAGAAAAGACAGCGAAGGGAAAGAAGAATGGCAACGACAAGGGTCCCCAGCATAACCCGGCAAATCAAGGAGGTAATAAACATGAGGCTGATGAATTTTCGCTAACACCAATGCACAGGGCGGTAATCAACAACGCAAGGGCAGGCAACACCCTCAGTCGGGCGGGTCAGGTCCCACCCTTGAGCAACTATTGAATGAACCTTGTCCAAGACACGACACCCGGGAGAAGCCAGCCACCCACCTGTGGAAGGATTGTACAATCATGAAGGTGTTTAAAAATTCAAATGCATTTGATGGAGGTCACAGCCCAGGCGGCGGTTCAGGTGGGGGCGGTTTCCATGGCCCGGGCGCCGGTTCAGGTGGAGGAGGATTTCACGTTCAGGGCCATCCAGGGAACCAAGGAGGATATAATCCACAACCCGGCCAAGGTAATCAGCAGCAACAGTCTGGATATCAGAGCAACCCAAAACAGTTGAATAGTGGGCAATACCATGTGTTCACCACTAGTTTATGTAAGAGGGACCAGAAGCTTCACAAGAGGGCCGTCAATACCGTTGAGCCGGCGATTCCACGTTACTTACGTTGGTCAGAACAGCCTATTGTGTGGAGCAGAGAGGATCATCCACCCCGGGTTGATAATTTGGGTCACTTGGACTTGGTAGTGGCGCCTCAAGTTGGTGGATATAAATTCACTAAGGTGCTCATGGATGGAGGCAGCAGCATCAACATCCTCTACTATGAGGCGTTCCGTCGGATGGGGTTGAGTGATAAGGGTCTTAAGCAATCCAACACTGTTTTTCACGGTGTGGTACCTGGCAAGTCGGCATACCCAGTTGGTAAGATTGAACTAGAAGTAGCCTTTGGGGATGAGTATGACTCCAGAGCAGAAAAATTAACCTTTGAGGTGGTTTAGATCAAAATCCCATATCATGCTCTGTTTGGACGGCCGGCTTATGCCAAATTCATGGCTCGGCCGTGTTATGTGTATTTGCAGCTCAAGATGTCGAGTTATAAGGGCACCATTACAGTACATGGAAGCCGGATAATAGCCCTGGAGTGTGAAGAAGGTGATGCTGCATATGCTGAGTCTGTTTGTGCAACAGAGGAGTTAAAGTTTTATAAAGATCATGTTGACCCGGCAGACATGGCGTCTTTAAAGAAACCAACAACGGAGCATGAGCCAGTGTTGAAATTCAAATCAGCTGATGACACCAAGATGGTTGACTTTGTGCCTGGCGACTCATCCAAGCAGTTCATCATCAGTGCGAACTTGGATCCAAAATAGGAAAGTGCGCTCATCGAGTTCATCCATGAGAACCGGGACATCTTTGCATGGAAACCTTTCGACATGCCAGGTGTCCCGAGGGAACTCGATGAGCACACTCAATATTGATCCAAAGTGTAAACCGGTCAGACAGTTTCTCCGGCGGTTCAACGAGGAAAGGCGCAAGGCCATTGGAGAAGAGGTGGCCCGGCTCTTGGCGGCCAGGTTCATTGTGGAAGTCTTTCACCCAGAGTGGTTAGCCAACCCGGTGCTTGTACTACAAAAGAACAGCACCTGGCGTATGTGTGTAGATTACATTGATTTAAACAAGGCTTGTCCGACTGACCCTTTTGCTCTCCCCCGTATTGATCAGATCATCGATGCTACGGCGGGTTGCGGGCGTTTGAGTTTTTTGGATGCTTATTCAGGTTATCATAGGATCAAGATGGCAGTCAAAGATCAGGAGAAGACAACTTTTATCACTTTGTTTGGAGCTTTTTGCTATGTGTCTATGCCTTTTGGGCTTAAGAGTTCCCAGGCGACTTATCAGCGGTGTGTACAGAATTGTCTTCACAATCAGATTGGGCGTAATGTTCATGCTTATGTGGACGATATAGTGGTAAAGTCTAGGAAAGAGGAAACCTTTGTCACAGATCTGAAAGAGACCTTCGATAACCTACGGGTCTACAAAATGATGCTTAACCCGGCTAAGTGTGTTTTTGGAGTCCCAGCCGGCAAGCTCTTGGGTTTTTTGGTGTCGAATCAAGGTATTGAAGCTAACCCAGAGAAGATTAAGGCAATCACATCCCTGGCCAAACCAACATGCATCAATGACGTTCAACGGCTGGCGGGTCATGTGGGTGCTTTAAGCCGGTTCATAAGCCGGTTAGGGGAGAAGGTGATGCCTTTGTATCAGATGATGAAGAAAACAGATGATTTGTTTGGAGTGATGCTGCGAACTCTGCTTTTGAGGATCTGAAGAAACAGCTTGCTGAGCCACCGGTTCTTGCTGCTCCAATTGAGAAAGAGACGTTATTGTTGTACGTAGCCGCTAACTCGCGGGTTGTTAGTGTGGCAATTGTGGTGGAGCGCAAAGAGGTTGGCAAGGAACATCCGGTTCAACAGCCGATTTATTACGTCAGTGAGGTACTGATCAAATCTAAACAAAGATATCCACATTGGCAGAAGCTCATGTACGGGGTGTTCATGGCAAGCCGGAAGCTCAAGAATTACTCTCAGGGTCACCCGATCACTGTGGTTAGCTCTACGCCTTTGGGGGACATCATCCAAAATAGAGAGGCCACTGGACGAGTCACTAAGTGGGCTATTGAACTTGGATCTCATTGGTAGAAGTATGTGCCACGTATTGTGATCAAGTCTCAGGCACTGGTTGACTTTATTAATGATTGGACAGAGATGCAGATGCCGGAGGAGAAACCAGACAACACATATTGGACTATTCACTTTGATGGGTCCAGACAGTTGGAAGGCTCGGGGCTGGAGTTGTTTTAACCTCCCCTCGAGGTGACAAATTTTGTTATGTGTTACGGCTGATGTTTCCTTGCACTAACATTGCAGCGGAATATGAAGCCTTGCTCCATGGTCTTCAAGTGGCCAAAGAGATGACCCTGAGCCGGGTCCGGTGTCTTGGCGACTCAGATTTAGAGGCTCAACAGGTATCAGGCAAGTGGGATTCCATAGACCCTATTATGGCGGCTTATCGCCGTGAAGTTGATGCTGTTGCAGGACATTTTAAAGGATATCAGGTGGAACACATTGACCGTAGGAAGAACGAAGCGGCTGATGCTCTAAGCCGGTTGGGATCTCAGCGTAAGTCGGTGCCACCTAACACCTTTTTGGATGTTTTGCATAACCCGTCTGTTAAGTTACCCACAGAAGAAGATCTAGCCGTTCCTGACCCGGAGGCACAGTTGGTGGTGGCTCTTCATTGATGAGTTTCGTAGTAATTTCAAAAAATTTCCTACGCTCACGCAAGATCATGATGATGCATAGCAACGAGAGGGGAGAGTGTTGTCTACGTACCCTCGTAGACCGAAGCGGAAGCGTTGACGCAATGTAGAGGAAGTAGTCGTACGTCTTCCCGATCCGACCGATCCAAGCACCGTTACTCCGGCACCTCCGAGTTATTGGCACACATTCAGCTCGATGACGATCCCCGGGCTCCGATCCAGCAAAGCGTCGGGGAGGAGTTCCATCAGCACGACGGCGTGGTGACGATCTTGATGTTCTACCGTCGCAGGGCTTCGCCTAAGCACTGCTACAATATGACTGAGGTAGAATATGGTGGAGGGGGGCACCGCACACGGCTAAGGAACGATCACGAAGATCAACTTGTGTTCATGGGGTGCCCCTTGCCTCAGTATATAAAGGATGGAGGAGGAGGAGGCCGGCCAAGGCAATTGGTGCGGCCAGGATGTGGAGTCCTACTAGGACTCCAAGTCCTAGTAGGAGTCCACCAAGAGGGGAGGAAGGGAGAAGGAAGTGGAGGAGAAGGAAAGGTGGCCGGCCCCCTTTTCCCTAGTCCAATTCGGACTAGAGGGGAGGGGGGCGCAGCAGCCCCTTGGCCCTTTCTCCTCTTCCCACTAAAGCCCATCAAGGCCCATTGCTTCTCCCGTAACTACCCGGTACTCCGAAAAATACCCGAATCACTCGGAACCTTTCCGATGTCCGAATATAGTCGTCCAATATATTGATCTTTACATCTCGACCATTTTGAGACTCCTCGTCATGTCCCCGATCTCATCCGGGACTCCGAACTCCTTCGGTACATCAAAACTCATAAACTCATAATATAACTGTCATCGAAACCTTAAGCGTGCGGACCCTACGGTTCGAGAACAATGTAGACATGACCGAGACACGTCTCCGGTCAATAACCAATAGCGGGACCTGGATGCCCATATTGGCTCCTACATATTCTACGAAGATCTTTATCGGTCAGACCGCATAACAACATACATTGTTCCCTTTGTCATCGGTATGTTACTTGCCCGAGATTCGATCGTCGGTATCTCAATACCTAGTTCAATCTCGTTACTGGCAAGTCTCTTTACTCGTTCCGTAATACATCATCTCGCAACTAACTCATTAGTTGCAATGCTTGCAAGGCTTATGTGATGTGTATTACCGAGAGGGCCCAGAGATACCTCTCCGACAATCGGAGTGACAAATCCTAATCTCGAAATACGCCAACCCAACATGTACCTTTGGAGACACCTGTAGAGCACCTTTATAATCACCTAGTTACGTTGTGACGTTTGGTAGCACACAAAGTGTTCCTCCGGCAAACGGGAGTTGCATAATCTCATAGTCATAGGAACATGTATAAGTCATGAATAAAGCAATAGCAACATACTAAACGATCGGGTGCTAAGCTAATGGAATGGGTCATGTCAATCAAATCATTCACCTAATGATGTGATCCCGTTAATCAAATAACAACTCTTTGTTCATGGTTAGGAAACATAACCATCTTTGATTAACGAGCTAGTCAAGTAGAGGCATACTAGTGACACTCTGTTTGTCTATGTATTCACACATGTATTATGTTTCCGGTTAATACAATTCTAGCATGAATAATAAACATTTATCATGAAATAAGGAAATAAATAATAACTTTATTATTGCCTCTAGGGCATATTTCCTTCAGTCTCCCACCTGCACTAGAGTCAATAATCTAGATCACATCACCATGTGATTAACATCGATAGTTCACATCATCATGTGATTAACACCCATAGTTCACATCGCCATGTGACCAACACCCAAAGGGTTTACTAGATTCAGTAATCTAGTTCACATTGCTATGTGATTAACACCCAAAGAGTACTAAGGTGTGATCATGTTTTGCTTGTGAGAGAATCTTAGTCAACGGGTCTGCCACATTCAGATCCGCATGTATTTTGCAAATTTCTATGTCAACAATGCTCTGCATGGAGCTACTCTAGCTAATTGCTCCCACTTTCAATATGTATCTAGACCGAGACTTAGAGTCATCTAGATTAGTGTCAAAACATGCATCGGCGTAACCCTTTACGACGAACCTTTTTTCACTTCCATAATCGAGAAACATATCCTTATTCCACAAAGGATAATTTTGACCGCTGTCCAGTGATCTACTCCTAGATCACTATTGTACTCCCTCTCTTAACACAGTGTATGGTATACAATAGATCTGGTACACAGCATGGCATACTTTATAGAACCTATGACTGAGGCATAGGGAATGACTTTCATTCTCTTTCTATCTTCTGCCGTGGTCGGGCTTTGAGTCTTACTCAACTTCACACCTTGTAACACAGGCAAGAACTCTTTCTTTGACTGCTCCATTTTGAACTACTTCAAAATCTTTTCAAGGTTTGTACTTATTGAAAAAACTTATCAAGTGTCTTGATCTATCTCTATAGATCTTGATGCTCAATATGTAAGCAGCTTCACCGAGGTCTTTCTTTGAAAAACTCCTTTCAAACACTCCTTTATGCTTTGCAGAATAATTCTACATTATTTCCGATCAACAATATGTCATTCACATATACTTATCAGAAATGATGTAGTGCTCCCACTCACTTTCTTGTAAACACAGGCTTCACCGTAAGTCTGTATAAAACTATATGCTTTGATCAACTTATCAAAGCGTATATTCCAACTCCGAGATGCTTGCACCAGTCCATAAATGGATCGCTGGAGCTTGCATATTTTGTTAACACCTTTAGGATTGACAAAACCGTCTTGTTGCATCACATACAACTCTTCTTTAATAAATCCATTAAGGAATGCAGTTTTGTTTATCCATTTGCCAGATTTCATAAAATGCGGCAATTGCTAACATGATTCGGACAGATTTAAGCATAGATACGAGTGAGAAACTCTCATCGTAGTCAACACCTTGAACTTGTCGAAACCCTTTTGCGACAATTCTAGCTTTGTAGATAGTAACACTACTATCAGCGTCCGTCTTCCTCTTGAAGATCCATTTATTTTCTATGGCTTGCCGATCATCGGGCAAGTCAACCAAAGTCCATACTTTGTTCTCATACATGGATCCCATCTCAGATTTCATGGCCTCAAGCCATTTTGCGGAATCTGGGCTCATCATCGCTTCCTCATAGTTCGTAGGTTCGTCATGGTCAAGTAACATGACCTCCAGAATAGGATTACGTACCACTCTCGTGCGGATCTCACTCTGGTTTACCTACGAGATTCGGTAGTAACTTGATCTGAAGTTACATGATCATCATCATTAGCTTCCTCACTAATTGGTGTAGTAGTCACAGGAACAGATTTCTGTGATGAACTATTTTCCAATAAGGGAGAAGGTACAATTACCTTATGAAGTTTTCTATTTTCCTCCCACTCACTTCTTTCGAGAGAAACTCCTTCTCTAGAAAGGATCCATTCTTAGCAACGAATGTCTTGCCTTCGGATCTGTGATAGAAGGTGTACCCAACTATCTCCTTTGGGTATCCTATGAAGACATATTTGTCCGATTTGAGTTTGAGCTTATCGAGATGAAACTTTTTCACATAAGCATCGCAACTCCAAACTTTAAGAAACGACAGCTTAGGTTTCTTGCCAAACCATAGTTCGCACGGTGTCGTCTCAACGGATTTAGATGGTGCCCTATTTAACGTGAATGCAGCTGTCTCTAATGCATAACCCCAAAACGATAGTGGTAGATCGGTAAGAGACATCATAGATCGCACTATATCTAATAAAGTACGGTTATGATGTTTGGACACACCATTACACTATGGTGTTCCAGGTGGCGTGAGTAGTGAAACTATTTCACATTGTTTTAATTGAAGGCCAAACTCGTAACTCAAATATTTTACCTCTGCGATCATATCGTAGAAACTTTTATTTTCTTGTCACGATGATTTTCCACTTCACTCTGAAATTCTTTGAACTGTTCAAATGTTTCAGACTTATGTTTCATCAAGTAGATATCCCCATATCTGCTCAAATCATCTGTGAAGGTCAGAAAATAATGATACCTGCTGCAAGCCTTAATATTCATCGGACCACATACATCAGTATGTATGATTTCCAACAAATCTGTTGCTTGCTTCATTGTTCCGGAGAACGGCGTTTTAGTCATCTTGCCCATAAGGTATGGTTCGCAAGCATCAAGTGATTCATAATCAAGTGATTCCAAAATCCCATCAGCATGGAGTTTCTTCATGCGCTTTACACCAATATGACCTAAACGGCAGTGCCACAAATAAGTTGCACTATCATTATTAACTTTGCATCTTTTGGTTTCAATATTATGAATATGTGTATCACTACGATCGAGATCCAATGAACTTGTTTCATTGGGTGTATGACCATCGAAGGTTTTATTCATGTAAACAGAACAACAATTATTCTCTGACTTTAATGAATAACCGTATTGCAATAACCATGATCAAATCATATTCATGCTCAACGCAAAAACCAAATAACACTTATTTAGGTTCAACACTAATCCCGAAAGTATAGGGGAGTGTGCGATGATGATCATATCAATCTTGGAACTACTTCCAACACACATCGTCACTTCACCCTTAACTAGTCTCTGTTTATTCTGCAACTCATGTTTCGAGTTACTACTCTTAGCAACTGATCCAGTTACAAATACTGAGGGGTTGCTATAAACACTAGTAAAGTACACATCAATAACATGTATATCAAATATACTTTTGTTCACTTTGCCATCCTTCTTATCCGACAAATACTTGGGGCAGTTCCGCTTCCAGTGACCAGTCCCTTTGCAGTAGAAGCACTTAGTCTCAGGCTTAGGACCAGACTTGGGCTTCTTCACTTGAGCAGCAACTTGCTTGCCGTTCTTCTTGAAGTTCCCCTTCTTCCCTTTGCCCTTTTCTTGAAACTAGTGATCTTGTCAACAATCAACACTTGATGCTCTTTCTTGATTTCTACCTTCATCGATTTCATCATCATGAAAAGCTCGGGATTCGTTTTCGTCATCCCTTGCATACTATAGTTCATCACGAAGTTCTACTAACTTGGTGATGGTGACTAGAGAATTCTGTCAATCACTATCTTATCTGGAAGATTAACTCCCACTTGATTCAAGCGATTGTAGTACCCAGACAATCTGAGCACATGCTCACTAGTTGAGCGATTCTCCTCCATCTTTTAGCTATAGAACTTGTTGGAGACTTCATATCTCTCAACTCGGGTATTTGCTTAAAATATTAACTTCAACTCCAGGAACATCTCATACGGTCCATGACGTTCAAAATGTCTTTGAAGTCCCGATTCTAAGCCGTTAAGCATGGTGCACTAAACTATCAAGTAGTCATCATATTGAGCTAGCCAAACGTTCATAACGTCTGCATCTGCTCCTGCAATAGGTCTGTCACCTAGCGGTGCATCAAGGACATAATTCTTCTGTGCAGCAATGAGGATAAATCTCAGATCACAGATCCAATCTGCATCATTGCTACTAACATCTTTCAACACATTTTTTTCTCTAGGAACATATCAAAATAAACATATGAAAGCAATAACGCGAGCTATTGATCTACAACATAATTTGCAAAATACTACCAGGACTAAGTTCATGATAAATTTAAGTTCAATTAATCATATTACTTAAGAACTCCCACTTAGATAGATATCCCTCTAATCCTCTAAGTGATTACGTGATCCAAATCAACTAAACCATGTCCGATCATCACGTGAGATGGAGTAATTTCATTGGTGAACATCACTATGTTGATCATATCTACTATATGATTCACGCTCGACCTTTCGGTCTCCGTGTTCCGAGGCCATATCTGTATATGCTTGGCTCGTCAAGTATAACCTGAGTATTCCGCGTGTGCAACTGTTTTGCACCTGTTGTATTTGAACGTAGAGCCTATCACACCCGATCATCACGTGGTGTCTCAACATGAAGAACTTTCGCAACGGTGCATACTCAGGGAGAACACTTCTTGATAATTAGTGAGAGATCATCTTAAAATGCTACCGTCAAACTAAGCAAAAATAAGATGTATAAAAGATAAACATCATATGCAATCAAAATATGTGACATGATATGGCCATCATCATCTTGCTTCTTTGATCTCCATCTCCAAAGTACTGTCATGATCTATATCGTCATCAGCATGACACCATGATCTCCATCATCTTGATCTATATCAATGTGTCGTCACGTGGTCGTCTCGCCAACAATTGCTCTTGCAACTATTGCTATCGCATAGCGATAAAGTAAAGCAATTATTGGACGCTTGCATCTTATGCAATAGAGAGACAACCATAAGGATTTTGCCAGTTGCTGATAAATTCAACAAAACATGATCATCTCATACAACAACTTATATCTCATCACTTCTTGACCATATCACATCACAACATGCCCTGCAAAAACAAGTTAGACGTCCTCTACTTTGTTGTTGCAAGTTTTACGTGGCTGCCACGGGCTTAAGCAAGAACCAATCTTACCTACGCATCAAAACCACAACGATAGTTTGTCAAGTTGGTGCTGTTTTAACCTTCGCAAGGACCGGGCGTAGCCACACTCGGTTCAACTAAAGTTGGAGAAACTGTCACCCGCTAGCCACCTTTGTGCAAAGCACGTCGGGAGAACCGGTCTCGCATAAGCGTACGGGTAATGTCGGTCCGGGCCGCTTCGTCCAACAATACCGCCGAACCAAAGTATGACATGCTGCTAAGCAGTATGACTTATATCGCCCACAACTCACTTGTGTTCTACTTGCGCATATAACATCAACATATAAAACCTAGGCTCTGATACCACTGATGAGTTTCGTAGTAATTTCAAAAAAATTCCTACGCTCACGCAAGATCATGATGATGCATAGCAACAAGAGGGGAGAGTGTTGTCTACGTACCCTCGTAGACCGAAGCGGAAGCGTTGACGCAACGTAGAGGAAGTAGTCGTACGTCTTCCCGATCCGACCGATCCAAGCACCGTTACTCCGGCACCTCCGAGTTCTTGGCACACGTTTAGCTCGATGACGATCCCCGGGCTCCGATCTAGCAAAGCGTCGGGGAGAAGTTCCGTCAGCACGTCGGCGTGGTGACGATCTTGATGTTCTACCGTCGCAGGGCTTCGCCTAAGCACCGCTACAATATGACCGAGGTGGAATATGGTGGAGGGGGGCACCGCACACGGCTAAGGAACGATCACGAAGATCAACTTGTGTTCATGGGGTGCCCCTTGCCTCAGTATATAAAGGATGGAGGAGGAGGAGGCCGGCCAAGGCAATTGGTGCGGCCAGGATGTGGAGTCCTACTAGGACTCCAAGTCCTAGTAGGAGTCCACCAAGAGGGGAGGAAGGGAGAAGGAAGTGGAGGAGAAGGAAAGGTGGCCGGCCCCCTTTTCCCTAGTCCAATTCGGACTAGAGGGGAGGGGGGCGCAGCAGCCCCTTGGCCCTTTCTCCTCTTCCCACTAAAGCCCATCAAGGCCCATTGCTTCTCCCGTAACTACCCGGTACTCCGAAAAATACCCGAATCACTCGGAACCTTTCCGATGTCTGAATATAGTCGTCCAATATATTGATCTTTACATCTCGACCATTTCGAGACTCCTCGTCATGTCCCCGATCTCATCCGGGACTCCGAACTCCTTCGGTACATCAAAACTCATAAACTCATAATATAACTGTCATCGAAACCTTAAGCGTGCGGACCCTATGGTTCGAGAACAATGTAGACATGACCGAGACACGTCTCCGGTCAATAACCAATAGCGGGACCTGGATGCCCATATTGGCTCCTACATATTCTATGAAGATCTTTATCGGTCAGACCGCATAACAACATACGTTGTTCCCTTTGTCATTGGTATGTTACTTGCCCGAGATTCGATCGTCGGTATCTCAATACCTAGTTCAATCTCGTTACTGGCAAGTCTCTTTACTCGTTCCGTAATACATCATCTCGCAACTAACTCATTAGTTGCAATGCTTGCAAGGCTTATGTGATGTGTATTACCGAGAGGGCCCAGAGATACCTCTCTGACAATCGGAGTGACAAATCCTAATCTCGAAATACGCCAACCCAACATGTACCTTTGGAGACACCTGTAGAGCACCTTTATAATCACCCAGTTACGTTGTGACGTTTGGTAGCACACAAAGTGTTCCTCTGGCAAATGGGAGTTGCATAATCTCATAGTCATAGGAACATGTATAAGTCATGAATAAAGCAATAGCAACATACTAAACGATTGGGTGCTAAGCTAATGGAATGGGTCATGTCAATCAGATCATTCACCTAATGATGTGATCCCGTTAATCAAATAACAACTCTTTGTTCATGGTTAGGAAACATAACCATCTTTGATTAACGAGCTAGTCAAGTAGAGGCATACTAGTGACACTCTGCTTGTCTATGTATTCACACATGTATTATGTTTCCGGTTAATACAATTCCAACATGAATAATAAACATTTATCATGAAATATGGAAATAAATAATAACTTTATTATTGCCTCTAGGGCATATTTCCTTCATTCATGTCATCCCAGATTGGACAGTGCCGTCCTTGGCTTCCATGACCCGGGGAGAGTTGCCAGCGGATGAGACCTTGGCTCGACAAATAACCTGGCGGTCTAAGTCAATGACGATTTCTGACGGAGAACTATACCATCGCAGCATCTCTTGAGTGTTTCCCCTGAAGAAGGCCAAGAAATACTTCGTGAGATCCATGAAGGCAATTGTGGTCATCATGCTGGGTCAAAATCTTTGGTGGCCAAGGCTTTTCGTCACGGTTTTTACTGGTTGACGGCTCACGCTGATGCGGAGGATCTGGTCAGTAGATGTGATGGATGTCAAAAATTTGCATGACGAGCACATGTGCCGGCTTAAGAGCTACAGATGATTCCAATCACTTGGCCATTTGCGGTCTGGGGCTTGACATGGTTTTACCTTTCAAAAGGTCTAAGGATAAAAAGACACATCTTCTAGTGGTAGTTGACAAATTCACAAAGCGGGTTGAGGCAGAGCCGGTGAGTAAGTGTGATGCGGCCACAGCGGTTCAGTTCATGAAAAAGGTGATCTTCCATTTTCCACAAAGCATTATCACTGACAATGGCACTAATCTATCCCAAGGGGCTATGGAGGAGTTTTGTCAATGTGAGCATATTCGGCTTGATGTTTCTTCTGTAGCTCATCCTCAATCCAATGGTCAAGCTAAGAGAGCAAATTAGAAAATCTTAAAAGGTCTCAAGCCCCGGCTTATGGTTCCCTTGCAGCGAACGCCCGGGTGTTGTGTAGAGGAGTTACCCTCGGTGTTGTGGAGTATCAACACCACCACTACAAAAAAATACACTTCTGTGACGATACGTGTTTGTCACAGTAGGTCGCCTTTTTTTGTCATGCATGTACATCCATGATGATTTTATGACAGAATCAAGAGAGTCATACATGTGTTGTCGTAGAAGTGTTCCATGACATTACCAAAATTATCATCACGGAAGTGTCCACTTCCATGCTGATAAATCGTGCGTCACAGAAGTGCTTTCGTCAAGGGTGACCGACACGTGGCATCCACCGTAACGGAACACCGTTAAGCTATCGGGTCGGATTTTGGATCCGATAACCGGTTAACAGCCCTGACCAATGGGAAATTTCCACGTGTAAAATTCTGATTGGCCGAAGGAAACACGTGTTGCCTCACCGTTGGGACATATGTCATCCACTAATTCGACAGGAGGCGCCTATGATAGGTCGACACGTGGCATGGCCCAACAGTGGCCCATTCTGGTGAAAAAGGCCGACCCAATAAAAATTAGCAGGCCAGCCCATATAAGGCCTACTTGTGTCAGGTCCATTTAAGCCCACGGCCCATACGAGATGTGGCAATTCGGCCCGTCAATGGCCCGTTAAAGATTTGACACCATTGCAGCCCATCGCCACTTCGAGCCCGTTAACAGCCTGCTATATATTTGGGCTCAATATCGGCCCGATGAGATTTCAGCCTGTTAACGGCCCATTTAATGGATGGGCCAATTTTCAGGATGTACATTCTGGGGCCTTTTAGCGACCCATTTAAATGTTGGGCTAATTTCCGGCCCGGTGTGTCTTTCAGCCTGTTGACGGCCCATAAATCTGATGGGCCATTTGTAGTCAGACCTGAGTTTCGGTCTTTTAGTGGCCCATTTAAGTGTTGGGCCAATTTCTGGCCCGGTGTCACTTTCAGCCTATTGACGGCTCATAAATCAGTTGGGCCATTTGTAGTCGGACCTAAGTTTTGGCCCTGTGTTCCTTTCGGCCTCTTAACTGACCATAAATGAGTTGGGCCATTTGTAGTCAGACCTTAGTTTTGGCCTTTTAACGTCCCATGCCCTTCATAGTCCAATACCAGCCCGGTTTCTCTTTTGGCCTACAAAAGGCCCACAACACAGTTGGGACGTTTACAATACGACCTGACTTTCGGCCTCTTAGCGGCCCATGCTCTTCATGGTCCAGTACAAGCCCGCTGTCTCTTTCGGCCCGCTAAAGGCCTATAGTATAGTTGGGCCATATGTAGCCCAAACATAGTAACGGCCTGTTAACGGCCCGTGAAATAAATTGGGGCCACCTGTTGCCCGCTTCGATGTCGGCCTATTAACGACCCGGGAGGTAAGAGGGCTGACCATTAACTTTCGGCCTAGTAATGGCCCATTAACTTAATGGGCCCACTAAAGTTCGTTCATGCCTTTAGGCCAAATTAGATAATTTGAGCCCATTACAATGAGCAACTATGCACAGGACCAAAACCGATCAAGCAAAGGTACGGCATACAGGGAATAACGTTGCACATCCAGCATATATTACATGAAATTACATCCACTGGGCAATCAAAGATTGATGCCAGTGCAAATAAATGAGCAAAACCTAACCATCTACAACGTCACAATCTGCAACCTCAGCACAGATGACGCCCATAAGCATGTGGGAAAGTTCTTGCTGCTTTGCGACACTGTCTCTGAAAACATTGATCAGTTGTTGTGTCGCACGACTCTGCACCTCTCATTCATCCACCATTTCCATGATTACTTCAGCCATTAATTGGTTCACAAACATACATTTATTCCGTTGCATTCGAGACGGAGGATATTGAACAGATTCAGATAGCGATTTTGGCAGGCTTGTATTATTGATAGTGGAGAGTGTCTCAACCACTGCATCATAACATAAATTAGGATGGGAACCAAATAGATTAATCATGAGTTATTGCCATATTACCTGGCCTAGATTTACTAGAAAGAAACAATGGGGTTGTCTTGCTGTTTTCAGAGTTTGTCTTCTTATCTTCAGCAGTCTACACAAAATTAACACACTAGCATTGCTATCATTGGCCAAGTCAGATAATAGGAAAGCAAAATTGACACAATGAACATTTGGGAAACTAGCCTACACCAAATTAACACAATATGGCACAACTATCATCAGCCAGGTAAGGTAATACGAAAGCAACATTGACACAATGAATGAATGGGCAACCAGAGAAACACTACAATTCAGTAATGTGCGTGATATGAGATAGTACATTCATGCAGCTCAATATGCAAAACTACCAGGCTATTTTACTTACAAAAATCAACATTGGCGCCTTTAACATTTTGCTACAACTAATTTTAGATCAGATAAAGGTGAGATTCACGCCGATTAATAATATACATGCTGATGTAAAAATATAGTGATATACAACAGGTACTTACATCAACATTGGAGCATAGAGAATTCCTGCAAGATATTTACCTCGAATACGATCCCAATGGAGGAAGTCTTGTATCATTTAACCTTATTTTCTAAAAGAGAGATGGGTAAGAAACATGTAGAGAATATGATCAGAATGCTATAAAATTTCATGATGCGAGTATACGCGCACGCTTCTTAGAATGGAGTTGACATTCTTTTGCTGGACTGGAGCGGACTAGTTCTTTGGCCACTGGAATCTGCTTATTATCAGTGGGAGTTGGGTTTCTCTATGCTGGAGCAGTATCTATGAAAAATGGAGTTGGTTTATTATCTCCTGGCGTTTGGATCTTTTGCAAAGACTTGGTTTGTAACCCTTCAGATTCTAACATAGCCATCTTCCCCTTGAATGCGTTATATAGAAGAATGGCGATTCAGTTATAGAACATGCTACATCAGAGATGGAATAGGTACTTAAGAATAGAAAGCCATGACATATTGACATGTATTCCCTGCATCCGGAAATAAATGGATGGGTCTAGGCGTATTTCAGTTCTAGATACATCCAGTTTTATCCATTTCTGCGACATTTAATCCGGACGGAGGGAGTATGATGTAAGAGCTAGGGATACGACAGGAAAACATAGTAAAAAAAAACTAAAAACCCACTGCAGAACCAAAGTATTCAAACCCACTGATACGAGATAGTACATTCATGCAGCTCAGGATGCAAAACTACCAGGCAGTTTTCCTTGCAAAAATCAACATTGTGGCCTTTAATAATACATTTTGCTGATAAAGGTTGGATTCACGCCGATTAACAAAATACATGCTGATGTAAAAATATAGTGATATACAACAGGTACTTACATCTACATTGGAGCACAGAGAATTCCTGCAAGAATCTTTCCTCATAAACGATACCATTGCAGAAATTCTTCTATCTGTTAAGCTTATTTCTAAAAGAGAGATGGGTACGAAACATATAGAAAATATGATCAGCATGCTATAAAATTTCATGATGCAAGGATATGCACATGCTTATTAGAATTGAGTTGACATATTTTTGCTGGACTGGAGCGGACTAGTTCTTTGGCCACTAGAATCTGCTCATTATCAGTAGGAGTTGGGTTTCTCTGTGCTGGAGCAGTATCTATAAAAACTGGAGTTTGTTTATTATCTCCTGGCGTTTGGATCTTTTGCAAAGGCCTTGTTTCTAACCCTTCAGATTCTAACATAGTCGTCTTCCCCTTGCATGCCTTGTACAGAAGAATGGTGCTTTAATTATAAAACATGCGACAGCAGAGAGATGGAATAGATACTGAAGAATAGAAAGGCATGACATATTGACATGTATTCCCTCCATCCGGAAAAAATGGATGGGTCTAGGTGTATTTCAGTTCTAGATACATCCTTTTTTATCCATTTCGGCAACATGTAATCCGGACAGAGGGAGTATGGTGTAAGAGCTAGGGGTACGACAGGACGACACAGCAAAAAAACACTAGTTGAATGTAAAACTATATGCTAGCGGAATACATACATAAATAACTAAGGCAACATACACGTGTATGATTGGGAAAATAAGATGGCATTGCAACAGAGCACTAGAACAACACTTCAATGTAAAAAAACATGGTATGGTAGACAAATGAAGTACATACTGATGAATAACAATGCATAAGATATTCAGAAGCATGATTTCCATATGGCATTGCGATAGAGTAGAATGATAGTACTTGAATTTGAAAACATGTTATCGTGAATGGAATAGGTACTGAAAAACAGGAAGGCATGACATATTTACATGCATGATCAGCATGCTAAGCACATGGCATTGCAACAGAGTAGATACACTCTAGGACATTATATGCATGTTGTACCCATATCACAGGCCAAGTTAGAGCAAGGACCTTGTGGGGTGAAGAGGATTCATCATGTTTCTGCAAGTCTTCTGAAGAACTGCCTTTACATGTTCCATCATATTGGGTATCATTGACATCAAGTTTATTGGCCTTTACATTGCTCCGTGAGGTTCTTGTGGATATACCAGTGTGTGCAATTATATCTGACATGCATGGAAGACAACTAGTAGTTAGATTTATGTAATGAGTGCCTATAGGAGACTACATAAATAGTAGGACTGGGGTTAACTAGAAGCAACAGGTCTCATAAACTAAAGGGAGAACACAGATGAAAGCTACAGAATATGTATCGTTTGTACTCGAGATTAACTAGATGGCACACAAAAGTATTAAAGAACAACATAGGTAATACTAGAAGTGGTATAATACTATAATCGCCAGCCTGTGGGATAGCATTGGCTGATGGATGTTAACTATGGAACAACATTACCTAAAGAACAAGTATCTTAGCTGAACTATGGAACAACGTTAACTCCTGAACAAGACCCGTAAGAGATCAGCATGAATATATAGTGAAATGTGATGATCTATTTTCCATGCTTAGATGAATAACAAAGCCATAAATGTTGCACACAAGTAAGATGAGGGTACAACCTATCTAGCTGCCATCCATAGGAGTGAGCATCATGTGCTGACTTGTCGATGGCCCTACAGTTGTTGTGGTTGTCCATGTCGGGCACGCGCATTTGATGCAGGGAACTATTGAGTGGGGACTATAGCTCCCTTCTGGTGTATGCTTCCCTTGTTGGAGCAGCTGCGGTGAGTCAGAAGACGGTGTGTCTGAAGATGCAGATAACGCATAATGTTAAGAACGACATATCTCTTTGATTTGAACAAATACACTAAGAGATCAACAGCAAGGTACGAGAGTGGTCACACGTCTGTTGACTGAAGCCTAAATTGGGGTCACACGATTTTATTTTATTTTGGTACTGTCCGATCTATGCCGGATGGCTAGCCATCTTGTGCCTCCCGGCTGACACTGTTCGGAATCTTCCTCGAAGAGCCAACGACCAACGGCAAAGCAGCTTGCCTCCGCCGTCTGTGGCCCCGGCCAAAACCCCGCTCCACGCCCCATCGCACTGCCGTGGTTGCGTCGCCCCCGGGCCAATCCACAAAGACTCCCCGTCATCCAGATCTGGCGGCGGCAGTACCTTCAACCCATGCAACTCTAAAAGATAGACATCTAAGCACTACTTCCACGGCAAACTTGCGGCCCCGCACCCTTACGTTAGACACCAGCCAACCGACAGCCTAGGAGCTCCGCTGCCTCGAGGGGTGCTGCTTCCCATTGGGAATCAGTTGGCCCAGAATAAAAATTCAGACAACTGACGCCTAAATAAAGTGATTTGAGATGAGGGTGCGACCTATCTGGCGGCATGGTGAAGTAGGCAGGTCCAGCTGCCGAGTTGGTGAGGCCGGCGCGGTTGCGGTGGCGACCGGCGGCAGGGAAAGAACGATGTCGTGATGGTCGATGGCTACGCGGAAGCATCGCCAGGACTCTGGACGGATCCGAAGTTGGAGCCGCTCCGGCGCCGTGAACAACGGCGGGGGTGAATCGGCTCCGGTACGGTTCACGCGGCTGTCGTCGAGGCAGCACCAGCAGCACGGAGTAAGAGGCACACGGTCCAGTGCATGACGGCAAATGGATAGCGTCTCCGGCATTAGGGAGGAGGGCGGCTGTGAAATTGGTGCGGTGGGGGCGCCATGGAGGTGGGGCTGAGGTTTCGCGGCTCGGGAGAAGGGAGCTTCCCGGGGAGAAGGTGATTTGGTGCCCACGAGGTATGAATGGGGGCGGGCGGGGGGGGAGGGGGGGAATTGGGAGGGGAGTGGAACCATGTCTTACGGACGCATTTGTCTGAAATGTGAGGGGGAGTTACAGTTCTACCCTTTCCTATAGGCTTCTCGGCTTGGGTCTGTGTACTGAGGGTCGGGCATAGTAGAGTAACTTAGCTTCTCCCCAAATAGTGGGCGGGAGCGATTTCGGGCGAGGAGGGCGTGTTTTGAACTATAGTGGGCGCAAGCGATTTCGGGCGAGGAGAGCGTGTTTTGAAATAGTGGGCGCGAGCTATTTCGGGCGAGGAGAGCGTGTTTTGCCTACCATGGTTTATGAATTATTCGGCACATGTCATTTCGGCCGAGGAGAAGGCGCGCTTGGATGAAGTTACGAACCTACCCTCGATGTACAACGGGCCAATTGATGTGTGTCCCACATAGGACGGTAATTTCGCGTCTCCCATTTATTTGCTCAGGCGAATTCCACGGAGCAGAGAGGATGTTTAACGGTTCGTTCAAATTTTGGGAGAACGAGCATCCACGTCTACCTTACCAAGTCGATTCAGATCAAATTTCGAAATATTAGCTTGCCACTTCTTTTTTAGATGGAGAGATGATGCTCGGGACTAATTAGTTTTTACATGCTCGTTGTTAGCGATTTACTATATGGCAAATAGTTGACCCACTCAAAAATGCGAATCAAACCCAAAATGAAATATCTCGATTCAATGAAATAGCTCGTTCAGTAGGTCAAAATAGGGAACTAAATCCAAAATTGAACACCTCAATCGAGTAGCATGTTGTACAGTATTATAGTACTCCATGAACATGTTGAAAGTCAAATTAATGAACTTGTTTGATATATGCATATATCCGTTCATGTGTGGATTGCAGACAACATGTTCTCCAATTTAAATATTTGAATGCAAGCTTATATCGAAACATGGTTTATATCAGTCTTTGATGCCTAAAATGCGATCCCCCCTCTCCCGGACTCCTGTTCTCTCTCTCCCTCTCTCTCTCGCCGACAATCTTCAATTCTGTCGCACGCATCCGACACAAACACCTTGTTGGTCCCTCTCCCTTTCTCTCCATCTCTCTCTCTCTCTCTTTGTGTGTGTGTGGGGGGGTCTTTCTAGTTCGCATGCATATATACACCATGTATAGGTCTCTCTCGCACACTATGTATGATACTTTAGCTAGTCCAAGCTAGATATCTTGGGTGCACTCATCGTACACACACAAATTCCTTGGCTCTTTGTCCGTAACTCTCTCACGCACCACTATGTCGTCTCGGAACTCTTCCCCCCTCTCTCAAATTCTCCATCCACCTGGGTCACACATACACATGCATATCTCACTCACACTCAATAGGCCCATCTAAAACTCTATCTCTCCCCCTCGTTCTCTCTCCATCTCACACGCGCACACACACAATCTCATGCCCAGCTAGCCAAGTATGATGGTCTCTCACTCAATTGTAGGCACATGCAGTCCCCCCTATATGTATATGACTAGCTAATCTTAGTCTCCATCACAAATATGTGCATGGTCTATCTCGATTTCTCACGGGGCATCTTTCTATCGCGCACGCACTCCCTCGATCTCCCACCAATATAGTCCCCTAACGATCTCGACGGGATCTCTCTATCAAAAACACACCCTCTCTCCCTCCCCATGCGTCCATGACATCCAGGTGTCCCTCTCGACCTTTGTTCCTTGTTGGCCAGACCTCTATTGGACATGTGCTACAGGGGTGTCTCTCTCCATTGCAAACAATCACACACTAGCTATCTTCGTGTATCTCCTCGCCTCACTTTTCCATCTCGGAGATGCATGCGTGATATGTTCGCATAAGAAACGAAAAAACACACACTCTCTCTAATTTATCGTTTGTTGTCACTTTCTCTTTCACACACATACTCTTTTTGCACACTTACTCATTCTCCTTCACACGCACTTGATCTGTCTCGACTGAGGCACTCTCCTTTGTCCATAGCATATAGATTTATTGAAAAGTCAAACATCACAAAGTTTCACCATGTACGTCGAGAAATAGAATTACATCTAGTACGGCAAACATATACCATTAGATTCACCATGAGATGTAGTTTTCTATGATGTATCTTTGGTATTGTAGATATAAATAACATTTGCGTAAACCTGATCAAAGTTTCCAAAGTTTGACTTCTAAAAAATTTACATGCACTGCATTATCGTCTGGATGGAATATCTCTTTCCCCCTCTCAGCTATCTGACGCACCACTCAGCCTTATCGGGGCTCCTCAATCTCTCTCAAACTTTATTGGTCAGTTTGGTTCGTGACCAGACCCTCATGCCTTGATGGCCAGTACTGCCTGGTGTGGACATGAGATGTAAATTAATTCTTCCTAGCCAGGCTTGTGTGGAGCTGAAGCGTTTGGTTCATGCCTAGGCCATGCAAAGCATCAACGTCCCATCAATCAATCCATGCATCAATTATTTAATGCTAATATCCATCCATGTTGCTGTTAGCCTCGTGGACACATGACCAGGCACGGACAGGCGTTCGAAATCGGTCGCCTGGGCCAGCCTACTTGCAGTGTCTGGAGTTCTGCTAGGCTAATTAAAGTGCAAGGGAACCCAGGCCAGGCGGGCTTTCTTTTTCACAGGGTAGCAACCAAACAAGCGTGCATGAAATCCAGCTACAACCCCAGGCCAAGCAAAAGATGCTCAGGACAGAAGCCAAACTAGCCTTATATCTCCCTGGTTCACACATACACATGTCTCGCTCGCGCTATACATATAGACCCATCCAACACTCTCCGCCCTTGTTCTCTCTCCATGTGACACGCACCCCCCTAAGTACCATAATCCCTCACTCCATCATAGGCGCAAGCACTCCCCCCTCCTAGGTATGATTATCTCTTACTAGCCATCAGGAACACACGTATTGTCTCCTTCCATCCATACGTCTATCTCGATATCTCTCGGGGCATCTTCTATCATGAACACACCTTGTCACTCGATCTCCCACCCATGTAATCCCATCACGATCTCCAGGGGATCTCTCTATGACAAACATACACTCTCTCCTCCCCATGTCTGCATTTTCTCCATACGTCTCTCTCGACCTCTCTCCCTTGTTTGTTAGACCCCTCTTGGCCACGTGCTAGGGGTCTTGCTCTCTCGGTTTCAAACAGCCACACACTATCTCCTCACCTTGCCTCCATTGTCGAAGATGCATGTGTCATATGTTTGCATAAGACACGCACGCTTTTTCTCTACTTTTATCATGTGTTGTCCATGTCTCTTTCACACACGCACACACACTTTTTTCACTCACTCTCTCTCTCTGGATCACCTACTTTGCCCCGGTGCCAAATTAACTCATGCAATGAAAAAACACTGCGTGGGAGAGAGAGAGGACTGAGGCAATAAAAAACCACTTGTTTGGGAGAGTGAGAGGCTGGCGTAGTTGGTTTGATTGATTTGATTGATTTGTTTATACATGTGGGTCTGTGTGCACAACAGTGCCAAAATATTTTGATTTGACATCGATGCGTATTATGTGGCATACTTTTGCGAAATATGGCATCGGCCACATGGTGGAAGGCAACAAATGCCCAAGCTCTTCATGTGCTCCTAGTTAAATGAGAGTCAACAGAAAGAGAGAGAGAGCGAGCGAGAGAGAGAGAAAATATCACTAGCCATCCAACCCTATCATATGAGTGAATGATATTGGTACCTCTTGATGACACGGCAATCTTATGCAGCCAGCTGCTCTAATATGTTCTCTTCTTTTGCAGATAAAAAAAGACCCGAAAGTAAAAAATGTGCTACACTATAACAATCTCATCGAATGCCTTGACCTCCATCTTACAAAAATTGATTTGATCGACTACTGAGGTAGCACATCTGAGATTAAATTGGCCAGGTTCTTGTTCTGGAGGCAAGTGTGCTCAAGGTAATGAGGTTTGGTGTTCTCTGGCACAACAATGAATGGCGTGCTGATCACCGCAAGCGTTTAAGCCTAAATGACAAAGTCTTCGTAGAAGATGAATTTGTTTTTGAAACATCAAGTGGCCAGAGACTCGAAAACTTATTTGCCCATTAGTGACTTGTCCGGGTGGTGGATTTTAGTTTGTACGATAATGCTGCATCCACCTAAAGTAACGAAAGTTCTTACGTAAACTTCCTACTAGTAATTCCCTCTTCGTAGGTGCAGCATTACTCCTAACATTTGTAATATCAGTTTGAAACTTGTAATATTGCCGTGTCCTATTCCTATGTTTTCAAAATCCTGCAAATCAAACAGGTCCCGAGTTGGTGATGATGTTGTGCCTCCCATCTTTCACCAATAGCCGTCGGATCTAGATCTGACGCATACAAACCAAGCTTCTCCATTTTTGCAAAAAGATGCCCGCACTTGTTCCCTATTTACAAACAACTCCTTGTCTCTCACAATCAGCCTTATCTCCTCCCCACCACATCTAGAAGGCCGTGGAAAAATTTGGCTTGATGGCCGCTGCCGGAGCCTTCCACCCCCAATCTTGGTGTTCCGTGCAATGCACGGGCATCTACGCATGGGAAATTATGTCGAACAGGGCTAGTTGTAAGTAGGCTAGCTCTACAGCCATCATGATAGTGATTGCAGATGGTGAGGCTGACTATGGTATGCCGAACACGGCGCCTATACTCAGGTGTCATCTCCGGCGCAGGGTCTTGTCACTTCACTGTGAGGAGCAGCATGTAATAATTTAACCAACGGGTAGTACAGTGCTAGTACTCCTACTACTACATTGGTAGTACTACTACTAGTACTAGTAGCACCACCGTCTGGATTTAGGAGTACTACCACGTCCATCTAGACTTTAGTATTTGACTAGCAATATCTAGTAATGCATGTCACAAAAAATGTACTACTCCCTCTGTAAATAAATACATGGTGTTTTATTCCTATCGGCGAGAGAACTTAATGTTTTTTTGCTAACTAGAGTACTAATAGGATTACATGCAATGAACTAAACACTGCATGTCATGTTTGGTAGTCACAAGTCATTGAAAGCATGCACGGCCCACATCTCTCATTGGTTGATATGTCACGAAATAAGAAACAAGGAGGGAGTTAATGCACCATGCCTAAGTATTTTTGGATTATTTGGTTTTCGTAAGGTGACTTACACAACATTTTTGTTTACATGCATTAACATTTTATTAGTTAAATCAAAGGTCAAAACTTGGCGCAAAATGCAAAGGGGACCAATAAACCAGTAAACATCAAACTTCTCTCGTTTGGCCCCAACTAGAGGTCCTGTGAGATGACTATACTACACCGGCACGGAGGGGGACGCAGCTTCATTGACTTATGACAACTACCTTTGGGTGAATGACATGTGGGCCCAGGGGGTGGCTGGCCCACCTATCATATAGCCAAAGGCAGATGCAGTAGAGGGCCGAGGAGTAGTACGAAATCCTTCGCACCTACGGACGCTAACCAAGGGCAAGAGTGATCACTCGAATCGCAAGATCAGTTGACTAGAGCTAAGCTAGACCCATGGAGGCGATGAGCGCGAGCATCAGCCAGCTATGCCAGATGGTCCACGACGCCGGACTGCGGCACGGCACCGAGGAACGTCTTCAGGTAGTATTGCTTGAGGCCACCAGGGCGAGGGGCCGCTTGGACGATAGCTTCTTCTCCTTGTTCGACGAGGTCCTCGTCGGTTTCCTCGACAAGTTCACTGTCGTCAAGAAGCTTGCGGATGACTTTGACATAAGCCTCCAGCCGACGCGCCCAGGCTCTGCGATGCCCGCCACCCTCAACGGCCACTATGGTGACAACCTCTTCGACGCACTGGTAGCCCTGCGACTGCCCGCCGTCGCGCTGGAGAATGTCCACCTCGAGGTCGCGCTCGCCGCGTAGCGCTTGGCGCAGCAAGACACCATCGACATAATCACCCACGTCTACGCGTAAATCGTCCACAAGGACTACTACATGCAAGAGGAGTACGATACGACGCTGGCCTTCTTGGACCGCAGGGCAACCTTGGACAGCACTGTTCAGAAGCACGTTGAGCTCGCCGCCAACGCCGCTGCTCCTCACACGTCGGTTGGTGACCCGGTGCACTAGGGCGTGAGGATGTCCGGCCATGTTTGTGTCGCACCCCCACACGGTTGGTCCGGCACGCTGCTCAAGCGGGAATGCTTGCGGTGTTGCATTTTCAATTACAAGTGGGACCGCAGTTGAGCAAACCGACTATCGGCAAACCCCCGCCCCGCCCAGCGCGCGATGGCTGAGAAAATAGGAGGGAGAAGAGATGGCTGTAGCACGGACTCCAAGAAAATTGGTGTCGGATGGGACTCGTGTGGGTGGCGTGTGCCGTATTGCTAGACGTGAATGCTAGTTATGGCCCATGCCACCCCACTATATCGAGCCTATATCGAGGTACTAGAACAAATTTCCTGCAGTCCATGCTCAGCCCTCCTCTATCTCTCTTCTCAGCCAGCCAGTGAATGCGAGCAGCCCATCGTCTATTTGCTCACATGCGGCCCCACATGTTAGTGAAAACGCATGAGGACCCACTGAACCTGCACATCTTTCACCTGGATGTGCTGGTGATGAAAAACAAATCCAATAAAGATCTTCGGTGGCCGCTTTTGGAGTTACTCAAGAGTAGTTAGATTCTATTTACAGTTTATCCCAAGATGCACATCTCGTGGCTTCAACTGCCTCTCTATTTTCTTTCATGACACGACCTGGATGCTGGATGTCCCACGTGTCGGCAAAAGGAGGAAGAACTCGACCAAATCTTCGGTTGTGCTCTCGGATTAGACAAGTTGTGCTGACTTAAAAAATTTATTGTGTACTCCCTCCGTTCCAAAATACTTGACTTCCATTTGTCCAAAAATGGATGTACCTATATACTAAAACATGTCTAGATACATATATATTTTGACAAATAGAAGGCATGTATTGTGCAACGGAGGGAGTAGAATGGATGCAAGTTTTTGTATTGGGAAGAAGAGTACATCCATATATTGATAGAGTGCAATTTAGTAGATGTTCTACCACTTTTAGCTAGCACAGAGGCTAGAGATGAGATTAGTGCACTTGTTGATACTCCTACTAGAATAGAGGCTAGACATGAGACTAGATGCGAGGAAGCAACGTCTACTTCTTTACACTCAAAGAAGAAAGAAGCACACAAGATCGAGCCTCCACAGATCAACAATGAATGCATCGAGAAGGCACTAATCCAACTTACAGGACTAGTAAAATGTATTCTTGTGGTTCTTGTTTTCTTTGGTCTTTCTTTTCTAGTCAAAATTATCATTGGAGTTCGTGCAAAATGGAGGTCTGTTTGGGTTCGTGCGTTAGAGTTGGCCTTACAAGTGGGACCGCAGTTAAGGAAACCGGCTATCGGCAAACCCCCAGCTCGCCCGCCGCGCGGTGGCTGAAGTTAGAGAAACGACGAGGTTGAAGAGATTGCTCTAGCACAGACTCCAAGAAATAATATGGTGTTAGATGGATGTCGTGGTGGTGGCGTGTGCCGTACTCCTGGACGTGAATGCTTGTTCTGGCCCATGCCCCTACTACTCCTACTACTTACTCCTACTATATAGTACTAGTATTGAGGATTCAAGGTGCTGGTTACGTACAGCAAACACATTAACATATGGCTACAGTAAAAACACCCGCCCGACACGTGAAGCATGTGAAGCTAGTACTAATATTGTACTACTATTGTTGATTGGCCTCATCCGATAACCTTCTGCAATGCACGTACAATTATGTATTCGAAAAATATTTTTTTGCCTCGTCGCACCACTCACTCAGAGAAGCGACTCGAAAGCCATTCATAAATTTAGTAACTTTATCACAGGCATATCATTTTATTACATAAAACAGGTCATCAACCCACATCGACAATGAGGATACATTATAAATACTAAAGTTTTCACCACACAACAAATAAAAAGTAATGAAATGAACTTCAACTCAACCATTCCTCGGCGTTGGAAACGCTTGCTTTGAACCACAAGTGATTCTCTGGGACGGGCCATCGATTGTCGATCTGGAAACCAACGCATGACTGATCATCCAGGCTGAAGTGGCCTACTATATTAGTACCAGGGTAGGGAACCACCCAAATGTCCGAGGTATAGACACAGTTGCTTCTCATAAATGGTACTAGTAACATTGTGTCAACAGAAGTTGGATCTCCTTTCACCATCATTGGATAGTTTTGTCCAAGGAAGAGCGAGTTTTCTCCAAGACTATCAATTCTGTACCAGGGAGAATGAGTTGACGCTAGCACACTAGTATCCATCCCGAATACCATGCAACGGGTGTTGGAATAGGTCCAAGGAGTGCGACCATGGGAGACTACACCTTCTTCCTTAGCAGTAACATCATCAGTGGGCTGTATACACACAAGAAGAGGTGATCCATCGAAATCAGTTGCCAGGCGCCACAGAGTTTATGGGCGCTGCTCGTCCTCATGCTCAGGATCACCACCATCGTCATCTCCCCCTTGGTTATAAAAATTTTCAAGTATAGGTGGTGGGATGTTCACAGGACCTTGGAAACACAAGAAGAAGGTTAATTAGTAAAGGGAAACTTGCTAACCCGCATGCATGTGGATGAAACAATTATAATTACGGTGGATGTCGGTCTCAAAACCGGCGGATCTCGGGTAGGGGGTCCCGAACTGTGCGTCTAAGGCGGATGGTAACAGGAGGCAGGGGACACGATGTTTACGCAGGTTCGGGCCCTCTCGAAGGAGGTAATACCCTATGTCCTACTTGATTGTTCTTGATAATATGAGTTGTACAATAGTTGATCTACCATGAGATCGAAGAGGCTAAACCCTACAAGCTAGCCTATGGTATGATTGTTGTTGTCCTACGTACTAAAACCCTCTGGTTTATATAGACACCGGAGGGGGCTAGGGTTACACAAGGTCGGTTACAATGGATGAGATATACATATCCGTATTGCCTAGCTTGCCTTCTACGCCAAGTAAAAGTCCCATCCGGACACGAGACAAAGTCTTTAATTTTGTATATTCATAGTCCAACAGTCCGGCCAAAGGATATAGTCCGGCTGTCCGGAGACCCCCTAATCCAGGACTCCCTCAGTAGCCCCCGAACCAGGCTTCAATGACGTCAAGTCCGACACGCAGTATTGTCTTCGGCATTGCAAGGAGGGTTCTTCTCCCAATTTTGAATGTTTGTCAAGTTGTGTACGGCACCATAAATGTTGGACTTCTTGGCTTCTGCGCCCAATAAGGGCAATCTTCCACGCGTCAAAAGAATACGAGGAGCTAGGGCGTTTTTACACTCGCCCCCCTAGCCAGATAAATAAATTGTCTATTAAAGGGATGGGGATTCTTAGATGCAATCCATACCATCCTCCCACAGCGAGAATCCATCGGAGCGCGCTTCGGAAAAATCCACTCCAACATGGCTGACCACCGCGGCTCCTCTCGCCCCCGTAGCCCCAAGCCCGGTGATTGGGAGAAGTGTTCTGTCTCACACAGTCGATTAGTCGAACTGCAGACTCAGGGATTTCTCCCTCCAGCGTATATGGTTCCCGTCCGAGCCGGGCTCGCCACCTACAATGGCGGGGAGCAAGCGGAGAGCTTCCCCGCCCCTCTACGGGGGAGCGGGTGTGCCTTGTTCCTTACTTATTAAGGGGACTCGGATTTCCAATTCATCCGTTCCTCTGTGGGCTCCTCGAGTTTTACGGCCTCTGAGGGAGTCCTGGATTAGGGGGTATCCGGATAGCCGGATTATATCCTTTGGATGGACTATTGGACTATGAAGATGCAAGATTGAAGACTTCGTCCCGTGTCCGGATGGGACTCTACTTGGCGTGGAAGGCAAGCTAGGCAATACGGATATGTATATCTCCTCCTTTGTAACCGACCTTGTGTAACCCTAGCCCCCTCTGGTGTCTATATAAACCGGAGGGTTTTAGTCCGTAGGACAACATACAATCATACCATAGGCTAGCTTCTAGGGTTTAGCCTCTCCGATCTCAGGGTAGATCAACTCTTGTACTACTCATATTATCAAGAATAATCAAGCAGGACGTAGGGTTTTACCTCCATCAAGAGGGCCCGAACCTGGGTAAAACATCATGTCCCTAGCCTCCTATTACCATCCGCCTTAGACGCACAGTTCGGGACCCCCTACCCGAGATCCGCCGGTTTTGACACCGACATTGGTGCTTTCATTTAGAGTTCCTCTGTGTCGTCACCGTTAGGCTTGATGGCTCTTTCGATCGTCGATAGCGATGCAGTCCAGGGTGAGACTTTTCTCCCTGGACAGATCTTTGTATTCGGCGGCTTCGCATTGTGGGCCAACTCGCTTGGCCATATGGAGCAGATCGAGAGTTACGCCCCTGGCCACCAGGTTAGGTTTGGAAGCTTAAACTACACGGCCGACATCCGCGGAGACTTGATCTTCGACGGATTCGAGCCCCTGCCATGTGCGCTACACGGTCACGATGAGCATGATTTAGCTCTACCATCGGACAGTGTTCAGGAGACCGCACCGGCGACCGCTCCGACCCTCAATTCGGAGCCAATCGCGCCATCCATGGACGGGTGGATAGACCCCGCCACAGCGGCCGTATTCTCAGCGGAGATCGAGCCGAATATCGACCTTACCCTTCATGGGAGCCGTGACACCGAACTGTCGGATTCTTCCCCGGCCACGGACTCCGAACCGCCTGCGCCCGTGCCTATCGAATCTAACCGGGCGCCGATCATGGAGTTCACCTCCGCGGATATCTTTCAGCACTTGCCCTTGGGCGACATACTGAACTCATTAAGTTCTCTCTCCCTGTCAGGAGAGTCCTGGCCGAACTATGTTCGGCAGGATCAGGATGCGGATGACGAAGAAATTCGCCGCCCACCCACCACCCACTTAGTAGCCACTGTCGACAATTTGACCGACATGCTTGACTTCAACTCCGAAGACATCGACGGTATGGATGGCGGTGTGGGAGACGAATAGGAACCACTACCAACAGGGCACTAGACAGCCACCTCATCATATGATATATACATGGTGGACACACCCAAAGAAGGCAATGGCGACGAGACAGCAGAGGATCACCCCTCCAAGAAACAACTCAAGCGCCAACGTCAGCGGCGCCGCTCTAAGTCTCACCAAAGCAAAAGCGGTGACACCGGCACATGATATAATAGCACTCCGGACAGTGCCGAAGACGACAACAATCCCCTCCAGCAAGATTTAGAGGAGGAGGATGGAGAAGCCAGCCCTCCCGAGAGAGCGGAAGATGGAGAGGAGGAGGATGATAATTACATGCCTCCCTCCAAAGACGAGGAAAGGCTCGACGATGACGAATTTGTCGTGCCTGAGGATCTCGTCGAGCAAGAGCGCTTCAAGCGTCGGCTTATAGCCACGGCAAATAGCCTTAAGAAAAAGCAGTAGCAGCTTCAAGTTGATAAAGATTTGCTAGCTGACAGATGGACTGATGTCCTTGCGGCCGAGGAATATGAACTCAAATGCCCCTCCAAGAGTTACCCAAAGCGCAGGTTGCTACCCTGACTGGAGGAGGAAGCATTAAAACCTACATCTCCAGTGTATGACACGGCTGATCGGCCACCTCGTGGCCGTGATAGCGAGGCATTTCAGCCAAAAGCTCAGCCCGCACCCCGACGCCACTCAAATAAAAATGTCAAGGCATGGGGAAACATGCTAGACCTGCGAGACGTATTGGAGGACAAAGAAAAACATGCAAGATCGATGTACGGATCACGAGGGCGTGCCACCACGCGGGACGATAACCGTCACGCCAGATACAGTAAAAGTAAATCCGTCCGGGCCGAACACAGCGGACAAGACTCATTTGAGCTGCGTCGCGACATAGCCCAGTACAGAGGCGCCGCACACCTCCTATGCTTCACTGACGAAGTAATGGATCATCAAATCCTAGAGGGTTTCAAACCCTTAAATATAGAATCATACGACGGCACAACAGATCCTGCGGTATGGATCGAGGACTTCCTCCTACACATCCACATGGCCCGCAGTGACGATCTACACACCATCAAATACCTCCCACTTAAACTCAAAGGACCAGCTCAGCATTGGCTCAACAGCTTGCCAGCAGAATCCATTGGCTCTTGGGAAGATCTGGAAGCCGCATTCCTCGACAACTTCCAGGGCACTTATGTGCGACCACCAGATGCCGATAACTTGAGCCACATAATTCAGCAGCCAGAGGAATCGGCCAGGCAATTCTGGACACGGTTCCTGACAAAGAAAAATCAAATCATTGACTGTTCGGATGTAGAGGCCCTAGCAGCTTTCAAGCACAACATCTGTGACGACTGGCTCGCAGGGCACCTTGGCCAGGAAAAGCCGAAATCCATGGAAGCCCTCACAACACTCATGACCCGCTTTTGCGCAGGAGAAGATAGCTGGCTGGCTCGCAGCAATAACATATCAAAGAACCGCGGACTTCAGATACCAAGGATAGCAATGGCAGGTCACGTCACAACAAACATAAGCGCCGCGTCAATAGCGACAATACAGAAGATATGGCAGTCAATGCCGGATTCAGAGGCTCTAAACCCGGTCAGCGGAAAAAGCCATTCAAAAGAAGCACTCCGGGCCCGTCCAGTTTGGACCGCATACTCGATTGCTCGTGCCAAATACATGGCACCCCTGACAAGCCAGCCAACCACACAAACAGGGAATGTTGGGTGTTCAAGCAGGCCGGCAAGTTAAACGCCGAAAACAAAGACAAGGGGCTACATAGCGATGACGAGGAAGAGCCCCGGCAGCCGAACACCGGAGGACAGAAGAGGTTCCCCCCACAAGTGCGGACGGTGAACATGACATACGCAACCCACATCCCCAAGAGCGAGCGGAAGCGTGCGTTAAGGGACGTATATGCGTTGGAGCCAGTCGCCCCAAAGTTCAACCCATGGTCCTCCTGTCCGATCACCTTCGATTGCAGGGACCACCCCACTAGTATCCATCATGGAGGATTCACCGCACTGGTCCTAGACCCAATCATCGACGGATTTCACGTCACTCAAGTCCTTATGGACGGCGGCAGCAGCCTGAACATCCTTTATCAGGACACAGAACGCAAAATGGGTATAGACCCCTCAAGGATCAAACCCATAAGAACGACCTTTAAAGGCGTCATACCAGGTGTAGAGGCCCATTGCACAGGCTCAGTCACACTGGAAGTGGTCTTCGGATCCCTGGATAACTTCCGAAGCAAGGAGTTAATCTTCGATATAGTCCCGTTCCGTAGTGGCTATCATGCACTGCTCGGGCGAACCACATTCCCGAGATTGAACGCAGTACCGCACTATGCATATCTCAAGCTCAAGGTGCCAGGACCTCGGGGGGTCATCACAGTCAATGGAAACACAGAGCGCTCTCTCCGCACGGAGGAGCACACTGCGGCCCTCGCAGTAGAAGAGCAAAGCAGCCTCTTAAGGCAATCCACCAGTTCGGCGATTAAAGACCCGGACACCTTCAAGCGCGCCCAGGGTAATCGGCAACAAGACTTCCTGACACATTCCGAGCTCGCATAGTAATGCGGCCCCCACCCCAGTCCCAGCCAAACGGCGAAAACCGTGCCACGCGTACATAATTACGCATTGAAAATACCATGGGCACAGGTGGGTAGGGGGGCACGACTACGGCACGCCCCAAGACGCGGCTCAACCACACTAGGGGCTTCCCGCTTTGTTATTTTTCTCTCTTTCAGTACTTTAATCTCTGGAAACCCTGTCCGGTAGTATGATTGTCGGACACATGATGCAACAACCAAGGAGGCAGAAAGCTACGTCGCACCATGGAACTACCAGGTGGTCTCTGATAACAAGTGAAATACTTGCTTTAAATACCATTCCTCAGCTTGCCCTTGGAGGGGACATGTCAAATAGTCCCACTTTTTGCTTATCGCACTACTTGTATCATTCTGCTTCGATGCACCTTTTTGAATAAACAATGCATAACACTAGACTATTATCGCATTCTCTATTCTTCTTTTATATATATATATATGTTCATTCATGACATTCAGCACCCGTACACTCTGGTCCGGCCAATACACCAGGGTCTTAAGCATACCCCATAATACGGCATGAGAAGTCCGAACACTTTCGACAGTGCGGCACCCCGAACTTATAGCATTATATGCATCAGCTCCGAATCATGTCTTGGGTCAATAGTTGGGTTTGCCCGGCTCCCATGTTTTGGTACCTTACGTTCCGCTATATCGACTAAGGTAGCACTGGGAGAACTACTGCGATTGTGCCCCGGTTCAACTGGGCTAAGCACCTTAGTAGAGAAAGCTCAAACTGACTGTCATGATAAGGCGAGAGCTGGTCGCTGTTCGACAGGTCTCGAGTCCCTAAAGACTTATGCTGCTTAGAGCGAGGAGTCGGCTTTGTCCGGCTTAAGGCGTGTATCGCGCCCTGAATTTGGCCTTCCGAATACCAGGGGCTTGGCCAAAATTTAAAATTGTAGAATTCTATGGCTAAGTGAGACTAATAAAGCATTATAGTCCGGTTGCCTTGTTCGTTGTGCTGAGCACCTCCCTCGAAGGACCCAACAATGGGAAAAGAGTGCTCAGGTTTATCGCGAACACCCCAGCACTCGTGGCATGGGGGCAGAAGCCGACGACTAGCCATCTCTCAGATTTGATAAACAGCCGCACAGAGGGTAATATTATAAATTCAAACAAGCGTTGCATAGCGCATATGAACAAGTTTTCATAATACAAGATCACACGAGCAAGTTTATTCAAAAATTACATCCTTCGCACACTCGTCCGCCACAAGACGGGCACCCTTCAGGACACCCTCATAATACATTTCGGGGTGGCGATGCTCCTTGCCCTGTGGCGGCCCCTCCTTCACCAGCTTCTCGGCGTCCATCTTGGCCCAGTGCACCTTTGCACGGGCAAAAGCCCAGCCGGCACCTTCGATATAGACGGACCGCTTGATGATTTCCAGCCATGGGCAGGCATCCACAAGCCACCTCACCAGGCCGAAGTAGCTGTTGGGAAGGGAGTCGCCAGGCCACATCTGGACTATAAGGCCCTTCATGGCCTGTTCGACCGCCTTGTGCAACTCGACCAGTTGCTTCAGCTGGTCGCTCATAGGCATCGGGTGTTCGGTCCTAGTATACTGAGACCAGAACAACTTCTTCGTCGAGCTTCCCTCCTTGGCCTGGTAATATTTCGCAGCATCCGACACGCTGTGGGGCAAATCTGCGAATGCTCCTGGAGAGCTCTGTACTCGGGTAAGTAAAAAGTAATTTACATTCACATGCTTGCTTTGCATATTGAATGCCTTACCCGCCGCTATCTTCCTCATCACCTCAATCTCCTGGAGGGCCTTTTGGGCTTCTGCCTTGGCATGCTTTGAGCTCTCAAGGGCCGTGGCAAGCTCGGACTCTCGCGTCATGGAGTCAAGCTCCAAAGCCTTGTGCTTCTTCACGAGAGCCTGGAGCTCTTGCTGCACCTCGCCCACCCGTGCCTCTTGCTTTTCCCGCTCGACGCGCTCCTTGGCCGCTTTGTTTTCAGCCTCGGACAGCGCTTGCTTCAGGGTCGCCACTTCGGTCATGGCCCCTGGCACATTCATGATGATCCTGTCATTTCGCAACCACACTTTCTTTTATATATAGACAAGGTATTACTTACCTTTGTTCTCCTCGAGCTACCTCTTGGCAAGGTCGAGCTCTTGCCCGGACCCCTCGAGGTCCTGCTTCAATGCGGCGACCTCCACAGTCAGTGCGGCAGAGGTCAGCAGCGAATCCTGCATACACATACAGACATACTTATATTAGACTCCTACAGATATTATTTGATCCTCTATTCGGCTTTTCTTTGTGAACACCAAATAGAGCATCACGGGCTACAATCTATGTGGCAATATTTTTCCTATATTTTAAATACTTACCTCAAAGCCTGTTAGAAGGCTGGCACAGGCTTCAGTTAGTCTGCTCTTGGCGGACTGAACCTTCTTGATCACGGCACTCATAATAGTGCGGTGCTCTTCGTCGATGGAAGCACCGCAAAGCGCTCCAAGCAGGTTGTCTGGTGCCTCTGGATGGACAGAGGTCACCGGCACGGGCGTCTTGCCCCCTTTGGAAGGGGGCCGCCTGCCCGAGTCCGGAACCAGTGGAGGTTCCGGCGTGGTGTTAGGATGAGAGCCGAACTTGGAGCCCCCGGGAGCCTTGCTCCCTTTGCTCCTGGAGTCCGGAAGGTCGCCTTGAGGCGCCTCCGGGACTATCTCCCCTCGGCTCGGTGCCCCTTGAGACAATACCTCGGCATTGTCCATAGGGCAAGGAGAGGAGGCGGTTGGAAGTGTATCACTATTCATGTCCGACGAGTCCAAGGAACCGTCCGATGATGATACATCGATACGGGCTTGGGGCGGACTGCATAATCATATTTGACGTTAGGAGAAGCAGTGCGACAAAGGTATGCCATGAGTTACTCTGGTATCCGAATACTTACGACTTTGCCAGGGGCTTGACCCTAAGCAGCCACTCGTCTTTGCCGTCGGCGGCGGTAGTGGAGCAGTCCGGAAGGAGAGTCCTTCCCTTCTTGGACCCTCCGGCCTCCCCGGTTGGGGCGGCCTTCCTTTTCTTGTGTCCCCCGGCTGGAGGGGGAGAATCTTCATCTTCCTTCTCCTCTTTTTCACGGGAGGAGGGTGTCTCGGTGTTATCGGACGATGAGTCCGATACCACCTGGCGCCGGGAACTCTTTCGGGTTCCCTTGGCCTTCTTCTTGGTCTTCTCCGGCACCTCATAAGGAGCCGGAGTCCGCATCTCCGTCAGGAGAGCGTCCGCAGTGTCTTCGGGCAGAGGGGCTGGACAGTTAATTTGCTCTGATGTCTCCACCCAGTCCTGTCAAAGGCATGGGAGCTCAAACCCCGCACATGGTTAAGCTATGGGAAATAAATACCCTACCAGATGTACATAACTTATAGGATTCGCAGGGCGCTTCGCGCTTAGCCCGTGGTCCTCAGTAAGAGAAGGAGGGACCTCGCGCCCTTGAACAGCACCCTCCAAACGTGTTTATGCATCGTGTCGAAGAGCTCGCTTAGAGTCTGGTGCTGGGCCGGGTCGAACTCCCATAAGTTGAAATCCCGTTGTTGACACGGGAGGATCCGGCGGAAGAGCATGACCTGGACTATGTTGAAAAGCTTAAGTTTCTTGCTTGTCATGTTCTGGATACACTTCTGGAGTCCGTCCAGCTCCACCGATGAACCCCAGGACAGGCCCTTCTCCTTCCAAGAAGTGAGCCGCGTGGGGATTCCGGATCGAAACTCGGGGGCCGCCACCCAGTTGGTGTCGCGCGGCTTGGTGATGTAGAACCACCCCGATTGCCACCCCTTTATGGTCTCCACGAAGGAGCCCTGGAGCCATATAACGTTGGGCATTTTGCCCACCATGGCTCTGCCGCATTCCGCTTGTTCGTCTCCTACTACCTTTGGCTTGATGTTGAAGGTCTTCAGCCATAGGCCGATGTGGGTGAGGGAGTCCTGTTTTAGGGGGTCTCCGGACAGCCGGACTATCTCCATTGGCTGGACTGTTAGACTATGAAGATACAAGATTGAAGACTTCTTCTTGTGTCCGGATGGGACTCTACTTGGCGTGGAAGGCAAGATAGGCAATACGAATATGGATATCTCCTCCTTTGCAACCGACCTTGTGTAACCCTAACCCTCTCCGGTGTCTATATAAACCGAAGGGTCTTAGTCCGTAGGACAACAACCAGAACATAAAATCATACCATAGGCTAGCTTCTAGGGTTTAGCCTCTCTGATCTCGTGCTAGATCTACTCTTGTACTACCCATATCATCAATATCAATTAAGCAGGACGTAGGGTTTTACCTCCATCAAGAGGGCCCAAACCTGGGTAAAACATCGTGTCCACTGTCTCCTATTACCATCCGGCCTAGACGCACAGTTCAGGACCCCCTACCCGAGATCCGTCGGTTTTGACACCGACAATGGGGCCGGATGCGGAGGAAAGCCTCACACACGACGATGAACACCGAGATGTTGAGGATGAAATTCAGGGCCAGATCATGAAAGTCCAGCCCATAATAGAACATGAGGCCGTGGACGAATGGATAGAGGGGAAACCCCAATCCATGGATGAAATGGGGGAGGAAAACCACCCGTTCGTGAGGTTCCGGGGTAGGGACGATCTTCCCCGCAGCTGGCAGCCGGTGCGCGATATCCGCGGCTAAGTATCCGGCTCCACGTAGCTTTTTGATGTGTCCCTCCGTGAAGGAGGAGGCCATCCACTTGCCTCCCGCTCCGGACATGTTTGGAGAGAGTTGAGGAGAAGGATGCGGACTTGGGCGCTGGAGCTCGAGTGCGCGAGAATGGATGAGCAAGGAGGAAGAAGGCGTGGGTAGAAAAAGGTGAGATCTTATCCCTTTATAAGGGCGGACTAAACTATGCGGCCCCACTAGCCTGGTAAAACTCGCTTATCCCCCAAGCGCTGTAATTGATGGCGCGGTTGCGTTACCCACGTCCGTATTGATGAGAATCCCGTGATAAGGGGAACACGATCTCTGCTTTGACAAGACGTGTCAAGAAACCGCCTCGTGTTATGTGTGGGGCTAGTTAAAGAAAAATGATTCAAATAATTACCGGGCTGTGGCGTGATGTCATGCTACCAAAACGTGTCAGCAGATTAGATTTGTGGTAATATTATTCTCTCTACGGTGGTATGTGGAACTTATTTTGCAGGTTCGGACACTATCCTTGTATTCAAATTCTTCCGTGGTGTATTCGGAGGAGGAACCCGCCTTATAATGCAGAAGACAACACTGCACGCCGGACTCATCGTCATTGAAGCCTGGTTCAGGGGCTACTAAGGGATTCCTGGATTAGGGGGTATCCGGACAACCGGATTATATTCTTTGGCCGGACTGTTGGACTATGAAGATACAAGATTGAAGACTGCGTCCCGTGTCCGGATGGGACTCTACTTGGCATGGAAAGCAAGCTAGGCAATACGGATATGTATATCTCCTCCTTTGTAACTGACCTTGTGTAACCCTAGCCCCCTCCGGTGTCTATATAAACCAGAGGGTTTTAGTCCGTAGGACAACATACAATCATACCATAGTCTAGCTTCTAGGGTTTAGCCTCTCCGATCTCGTGGTAGATCAACTCTTGTACTACTCATATTATCAAGAATAATCAAGCAGGACGTAGGGTTTTTCCTCCATCAAGAGGGCCCGAACCTGGGTAAAACATCGTGTCCCCTGCCTCCTGTTACCATCCGCCTTAGACGCACAGTTCGCGACCCCCTACCCGAGATCCACCGGTTTTGACACCGACAGCCTCCAACTGCATAATTTCACCCCTACTTCCGTATTACACATCGCCGGCTATGTTGCCCTTTGCGAGTTATTCCTGGGCTGCGAGGCTCATTTTGAGCAGTGGAAAAGGTTATTTTTCCTCGTCCCCCGCACACAGAAAGGGTCACAACCGGATACCTGTCCGGTACTCCAAAGAAGTCGTCCGAAGACTGGCCTTCGGAATGGTTTTATATGGAGGACGTCCCCCTTCAGGACCCTATTCGGCAGGGTCTTCCTGAGTTCAACAATGCTCCTCTGAAGAAACGCCAAAGCTAGCGCCCACGGAGCCCCCAGGAGGAAGACAGCGGGGAAGTCCTTTACCTGATGAACCGGATTAAAGCGCTGGCTCAATCAGGATTGACAATAATCGAGGTAATGTCAATATGCATAATGCGGGGAGTGTAGCCACTTCAATATCGAGGGCACCCCTTGTGGTGTTTTAACGGGGAAGATGATGCCACCCATTGCGGGCATACGGGTCCGGACACCGCTGCTGCTTTAGCAAAAATTCTGTCCGATTTGTTCAAGGGAGAGGAAGAGGAGTTCATCCGCATCAAGCCACGGGATGGATTCTCCATGTACAACCCTCCAAGCTGGGTGAGTTATATCTCCTTACTCCCATTCTTCCCACATTCTTTGTCGTAGGTACTCACCTTGCCATTTTACGGCAGGAACTACGAAAAGCCGTAAGGGAGGTCAACAACCCATCTCCACAACCAGAGGACCCTGACCGGGCCCTCGGTCCCGGACTCGAAGAAGATCCAGACATATTTGTGGAGCTGATAGACAGGAAGTTCTATCAATTGAGCTGTGATGACGCCCTGGTGGGCATTAAGGCCGACTATCCCAGACTGCTCCCTGCGTCGCACGTAAGAAAAACCAAAATCCCAACTCCAAAAACTAGGATCCCCTTTTACACACTTCACCTACCATATACATATGGTGTTTTACAGGGAAGGCATTCGGGACGCCGTGCCGAACACACAACAACTCGCCAACAAGAGGCACCGATGCCTGGTAGGCCAAAAATGAAGGCGGTCAGGACGGAGACGCCGACGCAGAGGTATGACAAAAACCCCGCTCTGTGGTTTTCGTCTTTATCAAAATGTAATGACGTCCATGTTTCTTTAATAAAAAAATGCTCGCCGGAATATGTCCGGAGAGGTTGTCGACCATGCTTCCACCAGTCGGGCTCCAGGGCCGGACATAGAGGCGGAAGCCGACATGGGGCGGACGCCGAATACTCCTCCTACAGAGGATGCGGATAGACTGCCCGCTACAAATTCAGAAGTGGAGAGCGCCATAAATCATAGGCGTCACCGAGCCGTACTCCGTGACACTTGCTTCTCACCAGAGACATTTGATGCCTTCAATTCTGGAGACGCGTACCTCCGTGCTGCTCAAAATGGTCTAGCCAGAGCCACGGACCTGTATGTAAGGGATGTACGGGTAAGCAAATCTGACGATTATATGTATCAGTAGCCCCTGAGACTTGAAACAGTTGGCAGAACTGATTTAAGGATCATTTATTGTGCAGGTTCTTACAGAGAAGAATACTCGACTGTCACAAGAGCTGGAGGAATGCAAGACCCAACTTTGGGCCGCCGTTGCTGCATTGAAGGAACCTGAAAAGTCCCCAGCTGGTAACATTTGTTTCAAAGAATGATAAGTACCATATAGCGTGCGGTATGGCTGCAGATGTAACAATAGATATTGCAGATGACTCCGGAGAGAATCCGGAGGACCAGCATGTCGTACGACAGCTAAAGGCTAGCAAACGCGTGCTGACTAAGGTCAGGCGGGAGAAAAACAATCTCCAAGTCGCCAATACCAAGCTGAGTGTAGAACCAAAAGATGTTCGAGCTCAGCTTGCGGACTCCAAGAAGGAGAATAAGCGGCTTCGAAGCGGCATTTTCAGTAAGTGCTTGAACGAACCCGTAAAAGGGTGCGGTGGAGAAGCTGGCTAATAGAGTTATGTCTGCAGGTATGCTGACGGGTCGTCCCGCGGAGGAGATGCCCGGGTCTGCGGGTGATCTTCTACCCGAGCTCTCACAACTGCACGAACAGGTTTGGCAGGTGATGCAAGTTATTGCCCAGGCCTTGTGGCCATCCGTCTCCCTGCCAGAAGGCATTGGAGAGCTTGCGGAGAAGCTCAAGGGAGTGCGGAAGCGCTTCCAATTATGGAAGATATCGACCTGCCATCAAGGTGCCAGGGAAGCCTGGACCATGGTGAAGACGCGGTATACCAAGGCTGACCCAAACCACATGGCCGAGGTCGAACCTGTGGGGCCTGATGGGAAAGAGATCCCCGTTAGCTTAGTGTATGGGCAAGTAGAATTAGCCGCAAAGTATTCCCAACAGGATTGTAGGCTAGACAGCCTATTGGATGGTATAGAAGAGGAATTTAGTCAGTCTACATGACTATGTAATTAAAGTGACATGTATAATGCCTTCTAGCCGGATTGTAAATCATTTGTCATGGCGGACCTTTTCGCTTCAACCTCGGGACCCAATAGTCCGGAGTGTATCCGAATACCCGCTCAGTTATATAAGAACCGGGGTATGCGTGGAAACCAGGCATAGGAGTCATTAGTGCATGAATAGACAAGTATCCAACTAGTTATGTTATATTACATCAGTAGTAAGAAACATCTTCCAGGGAGAATAGTTCCGTTAAGGGTTCCTTTCCCTGGGTACGCATGCCCTAAAGTGCATGTCCGGACTGCGAGAGGAGACGCAGGCAAAAACATCTGGGGCACATATGGAAAATAAATAAAAATCATCTTTTGTTCACCGACAGAATATTCCCTTAAGAACGCTAGCTTTCGGCTTCACCTAGTCTGAGGTACACATCCGGCTGACCCGGCAATAACAATTGCAGAGGTGCTCCCCTTAAGCCCTATGCGAATTAACGGGAACGAAGGGCATAAATACAAGAGCCAGGCAACCCAGCTTGGCCGAAAATTAGGTCATATCGATGCATATAATGGTGAAGTAAAGGTACATACGGAAGAATAACACATGTGTGGGGCATGAAGCCCAGATGAATAATTAAGCTTCTGTGTAAGATGCCCCTAGGTATAATGAGCATGATTAGCACGTGAATAGTGTGCAAGCAAGGCACAAGTTGGCCCTTGAAGGCCTAGAGAAATAATAAAACAAAGGAAGATAAAAAAGACAGATAATGTATATGCAAAAAATGGACAGAGGAAGGAGACGTAGATAGAGTCCGGGACTAGGCGTAGAATCTTCGGAGCCTGGATGCGTTCCATGGGTTCGGCTCAAGTCGATTATTCGATGCTTCCCGCAGACGGTACGCTCCACCGGTCAGAATTTGGTCAATAATGAAGTGACCTTCCCATTTGGGCTCTAGCTTGGTTTTTTTCTTCTCCGACGGACGTAGAACTAGATCGCCAACATTATAAGTTTTGAACCATACTTCTCTGCTTTGGTATCTGCGAGCCTGTTGCTGATAGAATGCGGAACGGGCTTTTGCCATGTCGTGCTCCTCCTCTAGGGTGTCCAGACTGTCCTGCCGATCGAGCTTGGCTTCTCTTTCTTCGTACATGCGCACTCGAGGTGAGTCATGAATTATGTCGCAGGGAAGAACCGCCTCTGCGCCGTACACCATAAAGAAGGGTGTGTATCCGGTAGTATGGTTCGGCATGGTCCGCAGCCCCCAGAGTATGGAGTCGAGCTCCTCTACCCAGTGCGTGTTAGACTCCTTTAAGGACCGCACTAATCTGGGTTTGATGCCGCTCATGATAAGACCATTTGCTCGCTCAACTTGGACGTTAGTTTGTGGGTGATAGACAAAGGCATAATCGAGCTTAATGCCCATGTTGCTGCACCAGAGTTTTACCTCGTCGGCCATGAAGTTCGTGCCGTTGTCAGTGATGACGCCATAACGGTGTACAACCCCGGATATGAAGTCTATCACCGGTCCGGATTCGGCCGTTTTAACAGGTTTGGCTTCTATCCATTTGGTGAATTTATCCACCATGACCAGTAAGTATTTTTTCTTATGGGTTCCCCCTTTAAGGGGTCCAACCATGTCAAGCCCCCAGACCGCGAAGGGCCAGGTAATGGGGATTGTTTGGAGGGTGGTGGGTGGCATGTGTCTTTGGTTTGCAAAAAGCTGGCAACCGACGCATCGTTGGACTAAGTCCTGTGCATCTACCCGGGCCGTCGGCCAATAAAAACCTGTACGGAAGGCCTTGCTTACAAGGGCCCGGGCTACGGCGTGGTGGCCGCCGAGTCCGGCGTGAATTTCTGCCAAAAGCTTCCGCCCTTCCTCTTCGGAGATGCACCTTTGAAGGACTCCGGTAGTGCTTTTTTTATACAGCTCTCCCTCGTGGTCCCTGTAGGCTTTAGATCGCCGCACTATGCAGCGTGCCTCATTTTGGTCCTTAGGAAGTTCCTGCCTAGTTAGGTAGGCCAGGAATGGTTCTGTCCATGGGGCGATGATGGCCATTATTATGTGGGCTGAAGGTGTTATTTCGGTGGCAGGGCCTCCGATTATGTCAGATTGTTTGGTATTGGGCATTTTGGCCGGGTCTGGACTATTGTTACCAGTGTCCCCTTCCCATACCACGGATGGCTTAAACAACCTCTCCAAAAAGATTTTGGTGGTGACCGCATCGCGTTTTGCGCCGATGCGGGCGAGGATATCCACCGCCTGATTGTTTTCCCGAGCCACATGGTGAAATTCGAGCCCCTCGAACCGAGCTGACATCTTTAGGACGGCGTTGCGATAGGCCGCCATCTTCAGATATTTGGCATCGAAGTCTCCATTTATTTGGGATATTGCGAGGTTCGAATGCCCACGCACCTCCAGGCGTTGAATGCCTACGGAAACTTCCATCCGGAGACCATGTAACAGGGCTTCGTATTCGGCTACGTTGTGGGAGGTTGTATACAGTATCTGTAGTACGTATTGGACTGTATCTCTGGTTGGGGACGTCAGGATGATGCCAGCCCCCAGACCAGCCAGCATTTTGGAGCCGTCGAGGTGCATGATCCAATTGGAGTATGCGTCGTACTCTTTAGGGAGTTCGGCTTCCGTCCATTCGGCGACAAAGTTGGCCAATACTTGCGATTTAATGGCTCGCCGGGGTTTGTGTGTTATGTCAAACAGGAGGAGCTCAATGTCCCATTTGGCAATCCGGCCCGTGGTGTCACGGTTGTTTATAATATCATTAAGTGGCACTTCCGAGGCTACTGTAATTGAACACTCTTGAAAGTAGTGTCACAGCTTCCGGGATGCCATGAATACCGCATATGCTATCTTTTGATAATGTGGGTACCGTGATTTGCATGGAGTGAGGACAATGGATACATAATATACCGGCTTTTGAAGGGGGGATTTATGTCCGTCCGCTTCTCGTTCGACGACGAGCACTGCGCTTACAACCTGATGAGTTGCCGCAATGTACAACAGCATTGGTTCACCGATATTTGGCGCGGCCAGGATTGGGTTGGTTGCCAGTATGGCTTTTATTTATTCCAATCCGGCTGTGGCAGCGTTCGTCCACTCAAAGTGTTCGGTGCGCCGAAGGAGGCGATAAAGGGGTAATGCATTTTGTCCTAAGCGGGAGATAAAGCGGCTTAGAGCCGCCACACATCCGGTTAACTTCTGGATTTGTTTGAGGTCTGTTGGGATAGCCAACTATGACAGAGCTCGGATTTTGGTCGGATTTCCTTCAATTCCTCTACTGGAGACAATGAAACCCAGGAGCTTTCCGGCTGGTACGTCGAAAATGCATTTTTCCGGATTGAGCTTGATGTCGTATGTTCGGAGGTTGTCGAATGTGAGCCTCAAGTCGTCTATTAGAGAGTCGACGTGTTTGGTTTTGACGACCACATCGTCTACGTATGCCTCTACTGTTTTGCCGATCTGTTTCTCCAGACATGTCTGAATCATGCGTTGATATGTTGCGCCGGCGTTTTTGAGCCCAGAAGGCATTGTGTTGAAACAGAAGGGGCCGTATGGTGTGATAAATGCCGTTGCAGCTTGGTCGGACTCCGCCATCTTGATTTGGTGGTAGCTGGAGTATGCGTCGAGGAAACACAATGAATTGTGTCCTGCGGTAGCATCGATAATTTGATCAATTCGGGGGAGGGGGAAGGGATCCTTTGTGCAAGCCTTGTTGAGGTCCTTGAAATCGACACATAGGCGCCAGGATTTGTCCTTCTTTGGTACCATCACCAGGTTTGCTAGCCAGTCCGGGTGTTTTATTTCTGTAATGAATCCGGCCTCCAATAACTTGGCTAGTTCCTCTCCCATAGCTTGTCTCTTAGGTTCAGAGAAACACTGAAGAGTCTGCTTGACCGGCTTGAATCCCTTTAGAATATTGAGGTTGTGCTCGGCCAGCCTGCGTGGGATTCCTGGCATGTCTGAGGGGTGCCAGGAGAATATGTCCCAATTCTCGCGCAGGAACTCTCGTAGTGCGGCGTCCACGGCGGGGTTTAACTGTGCCCCGATGGAGGCTGTTTTTGTAGGGTCCGTTGGGTGGACTTGGAATTTGACTATTTCATCCGCAGGTTTAAAAGAGGTGGACTTGGATCTCTTGTTAAGTATCACGTCGTCCCTGTCCACTGTGGAGCGCATCGCAGTAAATTCCTCGGCCGCAAGGGCTTCGGATAATGCCTCGAGGGCTATTGCGGCTGTTTTGTTTTCTATGCGGAGTGCTGTGTCCGGATCACTAGTGAGAGTGATGATTCCGTTGGGCCCAAGCATTTTGAGCTTCATGTACCCGTAATGGGGTATAGCTTGGAAAATCGTGAACGCCTCCCGCCCTAAAAGGGCGTGGTATCCGCTACTGAACGGGGCCACTTGGAATGTAATTTCTTCAGACCTATAGTTCTCCGGCGTGCCGAATACCACATCTAGTGTGATTTTCCCAGCACAGCGTGCTTCCCAACTGGGGATGATTCCTATGAAGGTTGTGCTGCTTTGCTCAATGCGGTTCCAGTCCATTTCCATTTTTTGAAGAGTTTCCTCATAGATGAGGTTTAATCCACTGCCGCCGTCCATGAGTACTTTGGTGAGTCGAAAGCCGTCCACAATTGGACTGAGGACCAGTGCAGCTGGTGCTCGGGCTGTTCGGAATTTAGGTTCATCACTGGCATTCAAAGTAATAGTCATGTCACTCCATGGATTTATTGCTGCCACGTGGCAGATTTCGGCAAGGCTATGGAGTGTTCGCTTGTGCCTATTATTTGATGCGAAGGTTTCAAAGACTGTTAATACCGTATAGTTATCCCCGGGATGGTGCTCTGTGGCATCTGGGATGAGAAGATCCTCACCACTTTTGGCCACCTGCCGGAGTACCCAACATGCTCTAAGGCTGTGTGTTGGTATGGTATCCGCTGTACTATGAATTTTGCAGGGTCCGTTGAGCCATCCCTCCAATACGGTTCCCCACCTTGTAGAGGGTCTTTGCTTCTTTGTAATTAACTCGGGTGTCTTATGATAGTGCACCCTTTTACTTTGGGCTGGGTGTATATTCGGAGCTAGATTATCCCAAAATTTCGTTTCAGTTTTCCAGGCGCTTTCCATCGCACAGTACTTTCATACTATGGACGCCAAGTCGGCGAAGCGTGATATGTCACGACGACTTATGGCGTTAAGGACTCCCTTGTCCGTGCAATTATTGCAGAAAAATGAGATTGCGTCTTCCTCGCGACAGTCCTTAACCTTGTTCATCACAAGGAGGAATCTGGCCCAATAATGATGTACTGTTTCCTGGGGCGCTTGCCTGATGTGGGAAAGATCGTTTATGCTTAGGTAGGTGGGTGGCTTTAAGTCCGAACCCTTACCCGATCTGAGACCCAGGGGCTAAGGAGTTTCCAATCTTGGAAGTTCGGGTTTCGGGATGTTGCCCGATAAGTCTGGCCCGCCGCCTGACTCTAGGTTCAGGGCTTGGGTGAAGTCCTCCCGTAAACGGGTATCCGTCTCGGAGAGCTCAGGAATCCGGACATAGTTAGTCCTCAAGATAGAGGAAGAATCGCCGCATTGTTCCTCCACCACCGCAATATGATGGGTGACCGATGGAGAGTTAATCTCCCTTTGATCGGGTTTAAGCCCAATCCGATCATAGTCCGTAGCGACTCCCAAGGAGGCGATGCGATCCAAGAGCTCGTTTAGGGATGAGAGCTCCATTGGATCCATCTTCTCGGTAAATTCCGAGCCGACGTGGAGGCTGTTTTTGATGACCCGAGAAGTCATCATCGGTGCAGCAGCCGAATGGGCGGTCATGATGAAACTGCCTAGCCGAAGAGTTTGGCCGACAGCCAGGGCTCCCCCGGCAGTAATGTTGTTATTAACAACGAGACGAGACATCCTCCTTATGGCGACGGTATAGTGGAACTCTCAATGAAAGTACCAATGTCGGTGTCAAAACCGGTGGATCTCGGGTTGGGGGTTCCCGAACTGTGCGTCTAAGGCAGATGGTACTAGGAGGCAGGGGACATGATGTTACCCAGGTTCAGGCCCTCTCGATGGAGGTAATACCCTACGTCCTTCTTGATTGTTCTTGATAATATGAGTGGTACAAGAGTTGATCTACCACGAGATCGAAGAAGCTAAACCCTAGAAGCTAGCCTATGGTATGATTGTTGTTGTCCTACGGACTAAAACCCTCCGGTTTATATAGACACCGGAGGGGGCTAGGGTTACACAAGGTTGGTTACAAAGGAGGAGATATACATATCCGTATTGCCTAGCTTGCCTTCTACGCCAAGTAAAAGTCCCATCCGGACACGAGACGAAGTCTTCAATTTTGTATCTTCATAGTCCAACAGTCCGGCCAAAGGATATAGTCCGGCTGTCCGGAGACCCCCTAATACAGGACTCCCTAAGTGGAAGACAAACGTACCGAAACTACGAGGACCCCATGCAAAAACAGTGCCACGAGTGGTGGCAGCAAACACAAGGCCTTCGTATTGAATTGCATCACAGTACTTACCCGTGTAGAGAAACTGATTTTTGAGCAATATCCATCGAGTCAAACCGCCAAGGACGACAACAAGCTTGTCGAAGATAGCAACAACTTGATAGTTGTTGTAGTTCCAAGAGAGGTTGGGAACTCGACAAATTGCTATCTTCCATAGAAGACAGTCACCATGATCGTATTTGAACGTGCGTACAATACCGGTGTGCTCAACCTCTAGGCAGTCTGCTGAGATTTTTGGAAGTGGAACCCGGTCACGAGTGTACACATTCACAAGTTCCCACTCGCAGTTGGACCCAATGTAAACAACCCAATCTCCATTTGCGCCTGCCCAACCCTTGCCCTCAAGCGATGGCATCTTAACATCATACGTATCATTATCAAGCGGCATCAACTTGCACAGGGCGAGGCCTCTGTCGTGCCGGCGCCAGTCATCAGGGTCACAACGAAGAAGATAGGGGAGAACAAACCGGTCCTTGACTCTTGGGGTTCCTTGTAATGATGTTATTAGTTGAGTCGAGAATGGGCTTGAACGAACCTGCCATGCTAGCCGAGGTAATGACGTCGCACCGATCAATGAGTTCCTCCACCACGTCATCTTTCAGATTGGGGCAAGAATAACGGGGTCGTTTCCGGCCTGTTCCCTCCATGGAGAAGACGATCGAACAATGGCAGAAGAAAGGGTGAAGGGCTAAAGGAAAATGGAGCAGGGAGAGGAAGAGCGTGCGACAGCAGTTCAAAATCGAGAGGGAAAGGAGAAGAGTCGGTGGACGGTTGCGAGTTTGCCATGGTTCACGAAGAGGCGCCCCGACCTACACGTCTATTCGGAAATACTCCTACTACTCGCCGTCGTCTCACTGATATGTTGGAATGGGACCACATGTCAACGAAACATGGTGTGTAATTTCTCGTGCAAAATGCGATCTGGCCGCGTTGGCCCGAGGTGCCGCATTAGTTATCGACCTTTATTTTGTTAATGGCATGCCGATCAGTTTTGAAGCACGACTAATTGGTACTGTACGCAGAGAAAATATAAACTACTCTACCACTACTCCACCTCCAGTACTATTAGTATAAAAAAGATATATAGGCTGGAGCTTCAGCGCTTTCTTGCTAAGGGCTGCCCACTTGCTTCTCACACTACCACCCTCTCTCCAGATCTAAAAAAGACGGCCCCTCTCTCCCTCCTCTCCGGTGGTCACATATCCGCCGGGGAAGAAAAGGACATGCAGCGTTGACGCACTCGTCGTCGGCGAGCGAGGTCACACACTGACGACAAGGCCGTCCTCTCAGACCTAGGGCCCACGCGGGATGGCCTCCATCCCCAAGCTCGTTGCCATAGCGTGTGCGGAGGACGACGACCACAAGCGAAGCCACTTCTCGCCGACCCTCAGGTATGCTACCTCTTTTAGAACCATAACCTTGTTCTATTGCCCCATCTTCCACGTCGTTGCATGCGGATCTTTTTCCACTCCACCATCTTCCCAATTTGCTATCTTCTTCTCTGCTGGCCACACAGACGAAAACCATAATTTGCACTATTAATGGAAACCCTACTTCATGTAGACTAATCCATGTCTGGGTTGAATAAGGAAAGGAAGGGAGACTATACTGTCCAAGAGAGTAGGCATCGAACCCGCATCTAGGTTGAAAAGGGGAAAATCAGTAGCTAAGGAACGAGTCTCGTGTCTCTTGGTTGAAGAAGGGTAGAAAGGCATGACAACGCAATAGAGAATCACCAGGTCGATCGGTTTGTTGTCCTCGCATAGGAAAAAGGTGGCTAAAGAGAACATAAATGGGACGTAATCCACATATGCTGCCTGGATATTTGTTGATCTTGGCAACCATACCTCCCTCACCACTCTACGTCCATGGAGGTACATCGTACTGGTGCGCCCACTGTCCGAATGGGCCTCCCATGCTCTTATTACCACTTTTTTGCTGTTAGTATAACGCCAACAGTCAAGTCAAGCAATGCTACTGCTAAAGTGATGCCACATTTAACTAATGTCGGTCTCAGTCTAATGCAACAAAAAAAATAGCACGCTATAACGACGCTATAGCGTCGTTATAGCGTATTCATAAGAAAACGCTATATTTTAGCAAATTTAGACGCTATGGCGCTATTCACGTAATTAGCGCGCTACAGGGCGTTATAACGTTGTAGCGTGTGGCGATATAGCGTTCAAATGATGAAAAATATCAGAAAAATAGGGAAGCACAGGTTTATTTTGTGGTTATTGCATGGTAGATGTAGGCTAGGTGCTCAGTCTTCAGAGTTAATACATGTTAAATAGATTGACTATAGTTTGACATTCAGTTTAAAATTTGTGCTTCCTATCTGGCTAGATTATGTCTCTCTACAATGGTGTCTTAAGGTACTAAAATACTTTATTTGTGGATATATTTGGCATTTTTTGCAAACGCTATTTTAAAATATAGCACACTATTAGCGTGCTATAACTTGTGTAGCATTTTGAGAAGGGGCTCACTATATTTTGTAGCGCGCTATTTTTTTCGTTGGTCTAATGCCACCGATAAATTTAAGCAATGCCATTTAATGTCACTGGATTATTTCAGGGTTAGCTGTTGATTGTGGATGTACTAAAGATTTTTCAGCTAAGGTATTCTAATCCTGTTGCGCAACCAGTATACCAACGATGAAAATTGTTGCTGCCTTTAGATTTTTGCACTATTAATGCTTCTAGATTACATACCTCACTTTCATGAGATAAGTTTTTTTTTGTACAGTGTCACCAAAATGCCAAGGCGCTGATGTCATTTTATTTTGGTTAAACTGCATAGACAATTATGAAGACAAGAGGAAAGGTCAAGAGTGGGCACGTCCTCCTCTGGCTGTTCTCTTGATTCATTCGATCAAGTTTTTATGTTTGATCGATTATCAAGATTGGGATACCAATTTTTAAGGTCCCCCCGAGTTCGAAATGATATTTACCTTGGAGGTACATGTTTGCAATTTTTTTTATATTTTCATTAGTTAATAATGCTATTTACCTTCAGACTTTTGTATTTGGTTTAATGCTCATGCACAGCTAGTATACCAATGTTGAAACTTGTTAGCTTTACATTTTGTATTGTTAATTCTTATAGAAACCTTCCAGTGCTAGAGTTTATTGAAATCTGTTCAGTAAAACCATTGTACTATACCCTGTAATAAACTAACTACTCTACTGTTGCACTAGCCACTGGATTAGTGTATATTTGTAGTGTTCGAATGGTGTTGCATTAGCGTATGGACATAAATAAAGTGTGGCAAGCTTTCCCAGATATGTGCTCAAGAAAACTACTACCTCTTTTTCTAAATACTAGACGTTTGGGTACTTTAAATTGAACCGCGAAAACATCTTATATTAAGGAACAAAGGGTGTAGAGTTCACTCCAATTATCCTGGTAAAGCTAGCCACACCTTTGTTAAAATAAATGTTCATTATGTTATCGGAGGAGGTCTGTATGTTTGTCTCTAATGCCTGTCGACTACATACCTGACATCATGATGTAATGTTAAGTCATTTCCTTTTGTACAGTGTCACTGAATTGTCAAGGCAGTGATGGCATTTTATTTTAGTAGAACTGCACAAAATTTTCATAAAAGAAGAGGAAAGGTCAGGAATGGCTCAGTTTTTCAGAAAAAACTATGTATGCCTTCCTGACATCAGCCGCTGTTGCTTTATTTATTCCTTCAAACAGGTGGTTAGAAACAGTCTTGCTACCTTTTCCCATTAAGAAATTGGAATGCTTATATTTGTGAGTCTACGCTTCAACTAGTGCCACTTTTAGAGTAATCACACTTTCAATATCTATGCAAAGAGGGATGCTCGATTTTAGTGGAACTGCACAAAAAGTCCAACTGGTTCAACATTAGGAGCATGTTTTTTTCCAAACCTTTATATCCAATTGGTAGCACTATGAGCTGTTCATTACGAAGGTACATGGTTTGCTACTATCTTGCTACTCTTTTTGTACTGTCATTAGATAGTAATACTAGTGGTTTGCATGTGTATTTATTGGCAGGGTGGACCTACATTGGAGGTGCAGGACAGGACTCAATGATTGGATGCTCAATTTCGATTGTATCGATTTCACCTATTCCATCACTGCGAACATGGATATCCTTGGTCTGATGAAGAATATGTGCTATATTTCTGCTCTGAACCAGCAAATCAATTGAGTATAAAATTGTCCAGGGAAAAACATAACTGTGTCAGATTGTCAAGTGCAGAACATGACAGATGCTAAGCGGAAGAGACATGTTTAAACCGAAAATACAAGGTGTGGTATATGTTTACTAGATGCTTGATATTTGTGCAGACAGAGATGTCTGCCCGTTGCTATTTGGCAAATAAACAAAGTGTCCGCAATTTTGGTTGAACTGCACAAGAGAATAGTATAGTCACTACATGCAGTGCCATTTGAAAATAGACACATAAAGATTGGATAGTCACTTCATGGACTGTAGAAAAGTAGTACTGTACTATTTATTGGCCAACACTAGGTGCTTCATTGCTTTGGTCTGATTATACAATTGGCATCATTTTGCCTAAGTTAAAGTTTGTATTCCGAAAATAGACTAGCGGTGTGATCGAGAGAAGACCAAATCATATTGCAGTGGATGTTCCTCCATCATGTGTGGTTCATTCTCATGGTTCCAGCTGTTGGTGAAACCACTTACATTTGCAAGATGAATTGTAGACTTCGCAAACAAATTTGTCTTTCAGTCTGTACTGAATGTTGGCCAAGATAAGCATCCATGTTAGTAGGAAGAACAGATGTTTTTTCTAGATCTTTGCTTTTCGATCTACATATTTGTATATGATCTGTGATTCATTGAGATGAATTAACATGTTGATCTTATGTATGGGAATCATACTAGTTAGTTTTAGTTGCGACGCAAGATCCGAAGTGGCTGATCTTTGCTTTCAGAGCTACATATTTGTATATGATCTATGAATCATTGAGATGCATTAACAGTTACTTATTTCTGTTCACTCAGTGTTTACAAGTTACTGATCGATCACTAGCTAGTCTACAAATGCGCTCCTGGCAGTTTTATTTGCGACACAAGATGCGAAGTGGCAGTTTTTTGAATAAAAATGCCTACCTCTGAAGAAACTGACAAGCTACACTATCGATCCTACACGGATAAAAATGCCTACCTCTGAAGAAACTGACAAGCTACACCATCTATCCTAAACAGATAAATAGCGGATCATGCACGTACTACCTCCTTTCCGGTTTGCAAGGCTCAATTCAAGAAACGACCTACTCGATCCTACACGAATAAATAGCGGATCACGCACGTACTAGTACCTCCTTTCCGATTTGCAGGGCTTAGTTCAAACCTCTCACCAACCAAGGTACTCCCTCCATCCGGGTTTATTAGTCCCGTGAGCAAAGCAGCAAGACCAAGGCATGGAAATAATTAACGGCATGCAGAAGTTTAAGCCTAATTAATTCCAGCGATTTAAGTGGTTGCATGCGTGCCCTCGGCTGCGACTCGTTGCACGCTGCTTCGCGTACTGCATGTGAGCGATTCTGAGTGCCTGGATGCAGCCGGCCGTAATTAAGGCAGCTAACTGATGCGAAAAAAGATATGCTTTAATTGTTGCGGGCTATTTAAATCCGTGGAATCATTATTGACAAGGAGGGAGATGATTCGAGTGCACTCATTTGACCGCCATGCCGGCATGCGACCCAGACAGGACGGGACAGCACAGTCATAATTTCAGTTTCTCTAGTTTTCGACGGCAAGCTGGCGCGCTAAGCCATTATGCATTGAATTCCGATGACCGCCGTGCTACCTTCTACCTATAAGTACTGTTTCCCGGCCTTCTTCGGTGCCAGCGTGACCCAACTCGCCATATCCTCATAAGCCCCCACCGGCCCGACGTCGCTGGCCACGTCCGCCATGCCCCCGCCTGTCCGCGGTAGGCGACGCCGGAGGCGGTCACCGCCGGAACTAGTGTTCGGGTTTTCACCGGAAGGCAGACGGAGGGAGGAGGCATTCTATCTGTCTTTAGATGGCAATGCGGAGATCGAAGAGTTTTTGGAGCATGACCGCATGGCGGAGGAGCTGGAGTTGTTGGAGCGCGACCGCCTGGCGGAGGAGCAGCGTATCGCCGATTTGTGCCGCCAGCGGGACATGGAGCAGCAGCGCACCGACGCTCTGAGTCGCGAGTAGAGCGCCCGCAACTGTGCCGACTACGTGGAGGCCGGCGCTCGGCAAATAGCCCTGGAGGCTGTCGGGCACGCACGCATTCGCAACGCCGATTTTTACTACCAGCTCGTCAAGTGGGTTTCCCGCTTCGAAGCTGAAGCTTCGGTGGACCACGCCGGCATGGAAAGGGCCAACGCGCGCGAGCAACGCGCCCTATCGCACCTCTTGCAAGTCCGAGGCGTGGCGCACGACGCTGGTGCCGGCGTTTAGCGTGTACGACAGATGGCGGCCGGCATCATCTAGTTAACTAAGAGTAAGTTAGTACTTGTACGCTACTAGAGTATTAGTGGGAGTAGATAGTTAACTTGGCTATGATGGTTGTCAACATGGAAGTTCAGTACTCTATATGTGGATCAGACCTGTTACTTTGCTCTGAATGTTGAACTTTCCATTTGAACGTATGGAATGGGTTGTTATTTTTTAAAATGGGTTGTATTTGTCCTCCACAGGTTTAGAGGCTGACTTGTGGGCCTAGCAAGTTGACGCGTACACAATCAGGAGATGATTGTATGTGGAGAGGATGACAGCAAGGACCCGCCAAAGTCATGGCAGTACGCAAGAAAGTGACTCCTTATTTCAAGCCAATAAAAAATGGTTCCTCCTAGTGGATTTCTGACATCTGGGTCCCATGCCATTGTCAATGTAGTCAATAAACGAGAGAATTGCACAACGAGCGGCTGACACCAGGGACCCAGCAGCTCACCCAGTTAGTTTTGTTTTGGGTTAATTTGATAAATGCCACTCCAAATCTGGTGTATTCGAGAAATGCCACTTCAATTTCCAAACTTTGAAAAATGCCATTTCATGCCATTTCTAGTGGCATTTTTCGAAGTCTGGAGTGGCGTTTTTCAAAGTTTGCAAACTGCAGTGGCGTTTTTCAAAGTTTGCAAAAATTGCAGTTGCATTTTTCAAAGTTTGCAAATTGCAGTGGCATTTTTATGAATCGCCATCATTGGAGTGGCATTTATCTAATTTGTTTTTGAGAAGGAAGCAGGGTGTCAACTGGGCTGTGTGGGACACTCTGACCTATCTAGACAGCCTTTTCTTTTACGTTTACCACAGACTAGCCCAGTAATTTTTTTCTTTTTGAAAATGGCTAGCCCAATTTTTTTGTGATTTGTCAAGTATGTCGCTTTATCAGGCCTGTTGGGCTGCAAATCTTTCAAGATGAGGAGAGCTTCATTTGGCTGGCCGAGAAAATGGCCTGTCAGTAATGAGAAATGGGATGTACATTTTTAAAACACATCAAACCGGCAATTAGTTTCAAATATCTTTTTTCATTTCAAGATTTTAAATTGCATTGATTTTTATGCATGGACAATTTATTGGATTTTATATTGATATACATTTATTTTTAAAATCAGTCTGAATGTGACTCGAAATTTCGGGATTAAAAACAGTTCAGACCGCACCGACATATGCAAAATTTCGTATAATTTTTTAACTGTGGTCACAATATGGGCTGTAATGCTAACAAAAAGAATATGGGCTCCAAAAAAACTAATAAGAATTAGCAAATGGGCTGTAAATTATTTGAAATAATGGCAGATGGGCTGTATGCTGTTTTCCACAGATTTGAGGCTTTCCATAGATGGCATGTATACTGTTGGATGTCCATCCAACGACAGTCGTGCTTCTTCAATCTCTGCTCTTCCTGCTCCGGCCGCACAAACAAGCGTCGGCGGGACTGCCTGCTCCCTCCTCCCCGCGGTCGGCTGTGCTGCCGCCCAGGCGTCACCACCCCACCATACTCCCATCGCTGGCCTGGCCATCCCTCTACTCACCCACACCTGCTGTTATTCTCCGGCGACGGCAGACGAACCAGTAAACACTCGTACAGTCGTTCTCCCCCGCCTCTGTGTCGTTCCCTTCCTAGGCCTCGCCGTCTTCCACTGCCCTGGTGCTCTCGGCGTGGCATGGTCAACGTGCTCAACGACAGACATGCATCTGAAGTGGACTGTACGTGGAGAGGCTGACAACTGGGTCCACAGCCGCACGCAAGGAAATGCCTCCTTATTACGCGCAAAATAATGATTCCTCCACCTGATATCTGGGACCCACCGAAAGGGCCTCTGTATTTCGAGAAAAAACGTTACCGCCGTTGACAGCTCGGACCCACCAGCTATATCTTCACACGCAAGGAAGTGCCTCCTTATTACGCACAAAAAATGAATACTCCCCCTCCTAGCTGGGACCCAGTATAGTGAGCCTACTAAGTTGACGGGGACGAAGGGCTTTGTCAACTTAGTCAATATGCACGATTCTAGCTCGACTGACTGTACGATGTCCATGCAACGGCCGTAGTGCTTCTTCAACCTCTGGTCTTCTTGCTCCAGCCGCCCAAAGCAGCACCGGTCGTGCCACCTGCTCCTGCCTCCCGTAGCCGGCTGTGCTGCCGCGGAGGCCTCACCGCCCCATACTACTCCCACTACTCGCCAGGCCATCCCTCCACTCCACTCACCCACACCCCCTGTTATTCTGCGGTGACGGCAGTGCAGCCGAACCAATGAACCCTCGTAGTCCTCTCCGCATGGGCATCCACTACCGTGTCTTCCCTGGCTCCGCGTCATCCCCTTCCTAGGCCTCGCCGTCGTCCACCGCGTGGTACTCTTGGCGCGGAGTGGTCAATGTGGTCAACGACCGAATTCCATTGGAAGAATACTGTACGTGGAGAGGCTGACAGCTGGGTCCACGGCAGCCGCAAGGAAGTGCCTCCTTATTACGCGGAAAATAATTATTCCTCCACCTAACAGCAGGGACCCACCGGACGCCCACCAGTATTTCACGAAAAAAACGTTTGCCCCTGACTGCTGGGACCCACCCGACGGGCCACCGTATTTCGCGAAAAAACGTTCCCCCTGCTGTCAGCTCAGACCTGCCGGAAGTGCCTCCTTGTTACGCACAAAAAAATGAATACCCCCTGCTAGCTGGGACCCACTTTGGTGGGAGGCTGACTTGTGGGCCTACTAAGTTGACGGGGATGGAGGGCTTTGTCAACTTAGTCAATATAAACGATTCTAGCTCCAGTGACCGTACAATGTCCATCCAACGACCGTAGTGCTTCTTCAACCTCTGGTCTTCTTGCTCCAGCCGCCCAAAGAAGCGCCAGTCGTGCTGTATGCTCCTGCCTCCCGTGGTCGGATGTGCTGCCGCGGAGGCCTCACTGCCCCCTACTATTTCCATCGCTAGCCAGGCCCTATGGCGACGGCAGCCTCACACCGCAGCCGAACCAGTGAACCCTCATACTCTGCTCCGCGCGGGCTTCCACTGTCGCGTCTTTCCCGGCTCCGCGTCGTCCCCTTCCTAGGCCTCGCCGTCGTCCACCACCCTGGTGCTCTCGGCGCGGCGTGGTCAATGTGGTCAAGGAACGACTTCCATCGGACGTGGACTGTACGTGGAGAGGCTGACAGCTGGGTCCACGGCCGCAGCAAGGAAGTGCCTCCTTATTACGCAGAAAATAATGATTCCTCCACCTAACAGCTGGGACACACCGGATGGGCCACTGTATTTTGTGAAAAAAACATTCCCCCTGACTACTGGGACCCACCAGCTACATCTTTGCACGCAAGGAAGTGCGTCCGGGAAAAAACGATTCGCCCCCCTGACTGCTGGGACGCACCAGCTACATCTTCGCACACAAGGAAGTGCGTCCGGGAAAAAAATAAATGATTCGCCCCCCTGACTGCTAGGACCCACCAGCTGCATCTTCACACGCGAGGAAGTGCCTGACAGTCGGCACCCACCGGGTTGAAGCGCACGTAGCGTTGTCATTCTGGTCGCGAACGTGTACGTACATATATACTGGTCGATGTAGAGGCGCGCATATGTCGTAGTAGAGGCGCGCACGTAGCATGTACACGTACGTACAGCGGCCAGGGTGCAAGAAAGAAAATACGGCCACGTATGTGTACATACGGGCGGGGTCTCGAACGCCTACTCGTGGATACGTCTGGCGAGGGCTCGTGTACATGGCTGGGTCGGAACGGAGAAACAGCGTCGTCATCATGTTCATGGGGAGGCAATAGAATGCGTCGTGTTCATGGGGAGGCAACGGAATGCGTCGTGTTCATCAGGAGGCAACGGAACGTGTGGGAGCCAATCGGCTGGGTCGGAACGAAATGCGTGGTCGTGTTCATCGGGAGGGCTTGGACGGAACAGGCAATGGAAACGAGGCCTGGCGTACCGCAGAACGGAGGAAACGGACCTCCTACGGTAGAAACGGGGGTCCTGTTGATCGGGAGGTTGTGGCGTACCGCAAAACGAAGGAAACAGACCTTCTACGGTCGAAACAGGGGTCCTGTTGATCGGGAGGGGTGTGGCGTACCGCAAAACGGAGGAAACGGACCTCCTACGGTCGAAACGGGGGTCCTGTTCATCGGGAGGGGTGTGGCGTACTGCAAAAGGGGACTCCACGGGATACTGTTCCTCTCCACCGTCGACCTCCTCCAGCCTCCATGGGCTACCGTCGACCTCCTCCAGCTTCCACAGGCTCCTGTTCATCCAGCCTCCACCACGCGCTACTCCACCGGCTACTGTTCAACAACCCCTCCATGGGCACCCCTCCACCGTCTATTGTTCATCCAGCCCTCCACACCACGGGGTCCTGTTCAACCACCCCTCCACGGGTACCCCTACACCGTCTACTGTTCATCCAGCCCTCCACCACACCACAGGGTCCTGTTCATCCAGAGGCAACGCCACCGCTCACTTTTCATCCACCCACCCCCCCCCCCCCCCCGCAACGCACACTGTTCATCCAATCGATCGGCTTCAGTTAGCAGCAGTAGCGAAGGAATCGCTCGATCGGGTTCAGTTAACAACCATCGATCGATCGCTCCGGTTCAGTAACGCGTAGCCTGCAGTGCAATCGCTCGGGTTCAGTTAGAGCCCAATGCCTCGCTCGGGTTCAGTTACAGCCAATGCCTCGCACACACACACGCGTACCTGTACGAGAGAAACGCGCATCGCTCGACCCCCGACCTCCCACCGTAATCGGGAACTCCCCGAAATTTTCCTCCCCCTCGCTTCTACCACGGTTTTTTCTATCATGGACGGCCCAAAGAATGTCATGCAACTGCTTCTCCGGCCCGCCCAGGACGAAAAGCCCATTTTCTGTCATGATTTTTTGTCATAGAAGTAGGAGCCCACCACATCTATGATGATGCCGTGTTTTGTCACAATTATCATCATAGAAGTGTCATATGTATGACAGAAAAGTTTTTCGTTTGGCCCAAAATGTCACGGGTGTGTCTTTTTTTTGTAGTGCACCCCTAACAGGTCTACAGGTTATACACCTTTCTTCATGGTTTATGGAGCAGAAGAAGTATTGCCTAGTGACATCCGTCATGACTCGCCCCGTGTGGCGGCTTATGTTGAAGCTAATAATGAACAAGCCAGACAAGATGCACTTGACCTGTTAGATGAGGAAAGAGATTTAGCAGCGGCTCGATCAGCAATTTATCAACAGGACCTGAGTCGTTATCACAGCCGCCAGGTTAAGTCCAGGACTTTTCAAGAAGGCGACCTGGTGCTCCGGCTCATCCAGGATCTGTCATATGCACACAAGTTATCCCCACCTTGGGAAGGACCCTTTGTGGTCAGCAAGAACTTAAACAATGGGTCTTATTACCTCATTGACGTTCGAGAGCACAAAGACTCACGTAAGTCGGAAGAGGAGACCCGCCGGGCGTGGAATATTGCTCAACTCAGGCCATACTAAACCTGAGCCACCGGCTCTCATCATGTACATACTATGAGGTTGTATATATTATGATAAGTAATAAAGCAGGACCATCGGTCTCTTTTCTTTTCAAAAAGATTACACATATTTATTATTTTTTACTACTATTTTTCAAATGAGTATTAAGGAGTCGATCATATGTGAATCAAGTCTCACCTTTTTTAGTCCGGCTTATGATCGTATTCGAATCTAGCTGCAACTATCATGGTCACTTGGGGGCTTCCTGTTCAAACATTGGTCGTATTCGAACCAAAGAGAACATAGCTGTCGTAACCGTTTTGATCGGCTCAAAGCCAAACTCACTAGGGGGCTTCTTGATCATATCCGAATCACAGCTTAACCCCTTTCGGGTCCGACTTGGATCGTATTCGAATCAGGGTCGTTAAAAACCTCTCAAGGTCATTTGGGGGCTTCCTGTTCAAACATATGTCGTATCCGAACCAAAGAGAACATAGCTGTCGGTACCCTCTTGATCGGCGCAATGCCAAAGCCACTGGGGGCTATATGGTCGTATTCGAACATTAGCTTAACCCCCTTGGTCTAGTTTACTGATTGTATTCGAATAAGAAACCCCCAACCTTTAGTTACAAGGTTAATTTTGTTTACCACCTATTTTTGCTTTATTGGTTTTAGTTGTCCCAATTTCGCAAATAATCAACATGGTCTTTGCACCGGCTGGATATTTGACAACAAGCCGCCAGGGCATAATACTCATTAAGTATTCAGAAGCATTGACTTCCCAAAAAGACTAGATTATCAACTTCATCACCCGGGTCATTTAAACTGGTGGTCCGGAGATCGAAGGTACATGTGTGGCTATTGTTTATAAATAGTTGCTTTCTGTATTAATAAAAGGTTTTTTCAGTCTTGTTTTCTTCTTACATCTGGTTCTGTTTTTTACCATGATAAAGATATGGGCTATAAACTGTGTGTTTTGACCCGTTTGGTCCTAAGCCGCCAAGCCAGTTTTTTACTTTTTATATGCAGGAATAGAGTTGAAGTATTGCAGGGATAACCATAAATATGATGCATATATTAACATCAGCAAGCACAGAATAACACACGGTGTCTTATGCGCGATGGCATGTGCAGAATATACGGTGTCTTCAAAACTAATCTATTACAAGGCTTTTACAAGCCCATGAAGATGGGCATCACTCCTCCCTCGCCTGTTCACCACCCTCTGCTGATTGGAAGCTGGGTTTGACCAATCAAAGCCGTTCACGGCAATAAATTCAGCTTCTTCGTCAATCAGGCCATCCGGGTCAACTTCCGGAGAAAATGTATGTTCACGAACAGGCGGGATCAAATCTGTCACCTTGTACAAGGGAGTTGCCATCTTCCTATTTTCCACATCAAAACCCGACTGATATTTGTCGATATTGGTTTCATCTCCAAGAATAGTTGCCTGAGGACGAACTCCACGCATGCAAGGCATGAAGTCGTCTTGTTCAAAGGGAGATCCGTCTTCCTTCACGGTAGGATACCCTCTGTCTACATCCGCTGGGTCTAGATCTCGCACCCAAGCCTTGGAGCGACTCAGGGAAGTCAAAGCTCCGGCTCGGGCACAGGAGCCCTTGACTTCTTGGAACCTGGCGGGCAAGATTGACAGCTTCTTTAAAACATCACTGAGCCGGTTGGGTCCCTGATTGGTAGGAGAGATAGCAGTGAGTGCTCGTTGTGCGCCAATGTACAACTGCTCTACTATGGTATAGACTGCCTTCAGCTTAATCACGTGGTCTTCACTCAGATTCTTGCTTCGAGGGCCTACATATGTTTTGAACGCGAAGAGTCAGCTAGCGGCTTGCAGTCCGGGTCAAAATAAGGTAAAAAGGTCAGTACAGATGGCTTACCAAAGATGGCGAACACCATTTGTGACACCCGGTTCTTTAAACCGGTCAGCTCTGCCATAACCTCTTCAAGGGCTGCTTCAGCCTTCTTGGCACGTTGTGTCAGAAGCGTTTTTTCTTCATCCCAGGTTTTCTTCTTGGCAGCAAAGCTGGTTTTTAATTTTTCCGTCTCAGAGAGACTTACTTGCATCTTGGAGTGAGCAGACTTGATCTCTGCCTCCTGATCGGCCAGCCGGGTCTTCGCATCAGTCAATTGTGAGCTCAGTTCAGATAAGACATTCTGCACAACATTCCCAGACGAGTCAAGATTTCAGTTAAAGTTCAAAAGTCAAGATTCAAGTCTCAAGTACTTTGCATTGCCAAACCACTTGACACTTGGGGGCTAATGTATGCCAAAACAATTTCTTATGACTCTAAAACATATTTTAAGTCCCAAGTACTTTACAAAGTAACGGCACTTGGCACTTCGGGGCTAATGCATGCTATTCAGCAAGTTTCTCAAGGATAAGCCGGATTACAATGTTATTTTTTGATAGGGTACAAGACAATTATGAAAATTCAAAGTACCGGCTCATTTATGGTCAAATGAACTGGCCCTTGGGGACTACGGATGTAGCATTGTTCTATTTTATTGAACTCTAGGAAAATCTAAAAAGTAAAAGTCTTAGCCTATATCATAAATTCTACAGATCATTCCGGTTCTCTCACAATCTGAAGACTTGGGGGCTGGCGGAATATAAGTAAGCCGGAAGAACATACCTCTTATTTCAGCTGCAGCTGCTTGACCATTTCTATCTCTAAGTCACGGCTGGAGTGCACATGGCTGAGATAACCGGATAATATGTCATTGGCATTCAGATGGTCATAGTGTGAAATATCAAAATGCACTTTCTGTTTCTCCAACGCCTCTTGTTTCGCCGTATGACGAGCCAACACAGTGGGATTTCCCGGCTCAACAAAGCGGCTCCGGGTGATCAGAACGTCTTGCGTAGACGGTGATGGCGGGTTGGCCGAGCTGGATGGTCCGGTTGCAGAAGGATTCACGGTGGTTTCATCAACTGACGGCTCAGGAGGATTTACTTCATCATTGACAGGCGGGTCTTCTGAAGCGTCAGCTAATGGAGGAGAAGGTGGCCTTGACGGTTTAGGTGCAAGGACTGGCGGGTCTTCCACCGGCTTAGTTACCTTGGCCTTCTTAGACTTAGCTTGACCAATAAGAGAAATATTATAGGACTGTCAGTATAAAGAGACAGTTTGAAAAACACGGAAGAAAGAGGATTTTTTCCTTACCCAGGGGCAGTCTTAAAGGCCGGAAATTGGGTCTGAGACGAGTCGCCAGAAGAGTGAGACACCTCCTGCAGAGATAAAGTAAAGTTAAGTCATGCAAGGGAAAGGATTCATTAAGCAGAATGTCAAAGACAAAGAACTAAACCTCATTCCGACGCTTTTGAGGAGTTTGTTGTAGAATCACAGGCGGTTCGTCTTCATTCCGGGCTTGACGGAGGCTCTCATGTTGCTGCTTTTTTGAAAGGAAGTGGGGACCCAGATAAGCCAAAGGGTGTGAAAACCTTACTTTCTGGGTTACGACTCGAGGTTTCTGTCTTGGCAAATGGGTTGAGTCAGAGGAAATAGTTACCTCTTCTTCCACGGCCTGACTGGCCCAAGTGTCATCCTGGTAATGATCAGTGTTAATAAGATTATTAAAAAGTTGGTCAATGGAGTCAAGGGCTACCTCCGACTCAGAAGTATTGTCAAGCTTCATTATATCTTCAGCGGTGCTCTTCTTCTTCTTTTTAGACATCCGGGTCGTTTTCTTGGCGGTTATGGCGACGACTCTCGCTTCCTTGGCAGCTTCATGGTCATATTTAACTTTCCAGAAATCAGATTTGGCCTACAAATAGGTAAAAACAAGATGAAAGGTCAGGCAAGTATTAAACAATACGGTTGGGAAAAATACAAAGGAAAGAGATCATACTTTCCTTACTTCTGGCACCGGGTTAAGCTTGCAGAAGGGGTTTATGGAGGAAACATGCTCTAGAGGCAATAATAAAGTTATTATTTATTTCCTTACTTCATGATAAATGTTTATTATTCATGCTAGAATTGTATTAATCGGAAACATAATACATGTGTGAATACATAGACAAACAGTATGTCACTAGTATGCCTCTACTTGACTAGCTCGTTGAATCAAAGATGGTTAAGTTTCCTAGCCATAGACATGAGTTGTCATTTGATTAACGGGATCACATCATTAGAGAATGATGTGATTGACTTGACCCATTCCGTTAGCATAGCACTTGATCGTCTAGTTTGTTTCTATTGCTTTCTTCATGACTTATACATGTTCCTATGACTATGAGATTATGCAACTCCCATTTACCGGAGGAACACTTTGTGTGCTACAAAACATCACAACATAACTGGGTGATTATAAAGGTGCTCTACAGGTGTCTCTGAAGGTACTTGTTGGGTTGGCGTATTTCGCGATTAGGATTTGTCACTCCGATTGTCGGAGAGGTATCTCTGGGCCCACTTGGTAATGCACATCACTATAAGCCTTGCAAGCATTGCAACTAATGAGTTAGTTGTGGGATGATGTATTACGGAACGAGTAAAGAGACTTGCCGGTAACGAGATTGAACTAGGTATTGAGATACCAACGATCGAATCTCGGGCAAGTAACATACCGATGACAAACGGAACAACGTATGTTGTTATGCGGTTTGACCGATAAAGATCTTCGTAGAATATGTAGGAGCCAATATGAGCATTCAGGTTCCGCTATTGGTTATTGACCGGAGATGTGTCTCGGTCATGTCTACATAGTTCTCGAACCCGTAGGGTCCGCACGCTTAAAGTTCGATGACGATTATATTATGAGTTTATGTGTTTTGATGTACCAAAGGAATTCGGAGTACCGGATGGGATCGGGGACATGATGAGGAGTCTCAAAATGGTCGAGACATAAAGATCGATATATTGGACGACTATATTCGGACATCGGAAAGGTTCCGAGTGATTCCGGTATTTTCGGGAGTACCGGGGAGTTACGGGAATTCGTATTGGGCCTTAATGGGCCATACGGGAAAGGAAAGAAACGCCTCAAAGGGTGGCCGCACCCCTCCCCATGGGCTGGTCCGAATTGGACTAGGGAGGGGAGCGCCCCCTTCCTTCCTTTTCCTTTTCCCTTCCCTTTCCTTCCCTCCTACTCCTACTACTTGGAAGGGCTCCTAGTTCTACTAGGAAAGGGGGAATCCTACTCCCGGTGGGAGTAGGACTCCCCTAGGGCGCACCATAGAGAGGGTCGGCCCTCCCCCTCCTCCACTCCTTTATATACGGGGGCAGGGGGCACCCCATAGAGACAACAATTGATCTCTTGATCTCTTAGCCGTGTGCGGTGCCCCTCTCCACCATAATCCACCTCGGTCATATCATAGCGGTGCTTAGGCGAAGCCCTGCGTCGGTAGAACATCATCATCGTCACCACGCCGTCGTGCTGACGAAACTCTCCCTCAAAGCTCGGTTGGATCGGAGTTCGAGGGACGTCATCGAGTTGAACGTGTGCGGAACTCGGAGGTGCCGTGCGTTCGGTACTTGATCGGTCGGATCGTGAAGACGTACGACTACATCAACCGCGTTGTGCTAACGCTTCCGCTTTCGGTCTACGAGGGTACGTAGACAACACTCTCCCCTCTCGTTGCTATGCATCACCATGATCTTGCGTGTGCCTAGGAATTTTTTTTGAAATTACTACGTTCCCAAACAGTGGCATCCGAGCCTGGTTTTATGCGTTGATGTTATATGCACGAGTAGAACACAACTGAGTTGTGGGTGATATAAGTCATACTGCTTACCAGCATGTCATACTTTGGGTCGGCGGTATTTTTGGATGAAGTGGCCCGGACCGACATTACGCGTACGCTTACGCGAGACTGGTTCTACCGACGTGCTTTGCACACAGGTGGCTAGCGGGTGTCAGTTTCTCCAACTTTAGTTGAATCGAGTGTGGCTACGCCCGGTCCTTGCGAAGGTTAAAACAGCACCAACTTTACAAACTATCATTGTGGTTTTGATGCGTAGGTAAGAACGGTTCTTGCTAAGCCCGTAGCAGCCACGTAATACTTGCAACAACAAAGTAGAGGACGTCTAACTTGTTTTTGCAGGGCATGTTGTGATGTGATATGGTCAAGACGTGATGAGATATAAGTTGTTGTATAAGATGATCATGTTTTGTTGAAGTTATCGACAACTGGCAGAAGCCTTATGGTTGTCTCTTTATTGCATTAAGATGCAAGCGCCAAATAATTGCTTTACTTTATCGCTATGCGATAGCAATAGTTGCAAGAGCAATAGTTGGCGAGACGACCACGAGACGACACATTGATATAGATCAAGATGATGGAGATCATGGTGTCATGCCGGTGACGATGGAGATCATGACAGTACTTTGGAGATGGAGATCAAAGGCGCAAGATGATCATGGCCATATCATGTCACATATTATGATTGCATATGATGGTTATCTTTTATGCATCTTATTTTGCTTAGTTCGACGGTAGCTTTATAATATGATCCCTTACTAAAATTTCAAGGTATAAGTGTTCTCCCTGAGTATGCACCGTTGCCAATGTTCGTCGTGCCCAGACACCACGTGATGATCGGGTGTGATAAGCTCTACGTCCATCTACAACGGGTGCAAGCCAGTTTTGCACACGCAGAATACTCAGGTTAAACTTGACGAGCCTAGCATATGCAGATATGGCCTCGGAACACTGAGACCGAAAGGTCGAGCGTGAATCATATAGTAGATATGATCAACATAATGATGTTCACCATTGAAAGCTACTCCATTTCACGTGATGATCGGTTATGGTTTAGTTGATTTGGATCACGTGATCACTTAGATGATTAGAGAGATGTCTATCTAAGTGGGAGTTCTTAAGTAATATGATTAATTGAACTTTAATTATCATGAACTTAGTCCTGGTAGTATTAGCATATCTATGTTGTAGATCAATAGCTCGCGAGACGCTCCCCGTTTAATTTTTATATGTTCCTAGAGAAAACTAAGTTGAAAAATGTTAGTAGCAATGATGCGGATTAGATCCGTGATCTGAGGTTTATCCTCATTGTTGCACAGAAGAATTATGTCCTTGATGCACCTCTAGGTGAAAAACCTATTGCAGGAGCAGATGCAGATGTTATGAACGTTTGGCTAGCTCAATATGATGACTACTTGATAGTTTAGTGCACCATGCTTAATAGCTTAGAATCGGGACTTCAAAGACGTTTTGAACGTCATGGATCATATGGATGTTCCAGGAGTTGAAGTTAATATTTCAAGCAACTACCCGAGTTGAGAGATATGAAGTCTCCAACAAGTTCTATAGCTAAAAGATGGAGGAGAATAGCTCAAGCAGTGAGCATGTGTTCAGATTGTCTGGGTACTACAATCGCTTGAATCAAGTGGGAGTTAATCTTCCAGATAAAAATAGTGATTGACAGAATTCTCCAGTCACCATCACCAAGTTATTGGAACTTCGTGATGAACTATAGTATGCAAGGGATGACGAAAATGATTCCCGAGCTTTTCATGATGATGAAATCGATGAAGGTAGAAATCAAGAAAGAGCATCAAGTGTTGGTGATTAACAAGACCACTAGTTTCAAAAAGGGGAAAGGGAAGAAAGGGAACTTCAAGAAGAACGGCAAGCAAGTTTCTGCTCAAGTAAAGAAGCCCAAGTCTGGTCCTAAGCCTGAGACTAAGTGCTTCTACTTCAAAGGGACTGGTCATTGGAAGCGGAACTGCCCCAAGTATTTGGCGGATAAGAAGAATGGCAAAGTGAACAAAGGTATATTTGATATACAGATTATTGATGTGTATTTTGCTAAGTGTTTGTAGCAATCCCTCGGTATTTGATACTGGTTCAGTTTCTAAGAGTAATAACTCGAAACGGGAGTTGAAGAATGAACAAAGACTTGTTAAGGGTGAAGTGACAATGTGTGTTGGAAGTGGTTCCAAGATTGATATGATCATCATCGCACACTCCCTATACTTCCGGGATTAGTGTTGAACCTAAATAAGTGTTATTTGGTGTTTGCGTTGAGCATGAATACGATTTGATCATGTTTATTGCAATACGGTTATTCATTTAAGTAAGAGAATAAATTGTTGTTCTGTTTACATGAATAAAACCTTATATGGTTACACACCCAATGAAAATGGTCCATTGGATCTCGATCGTAGTGATACACATATTCATAATATTGAAACCAAAAGATGCAAAGTTAATAATGATAGTGCAACTTATTTGTGGCACTACCGTTTAGGTCATGTTGGTGTAAAGCGCATGAAGAAACTCCATGCTGATGGACTTTTGGAAGCACTTGATTATGAATCACTTGATGCTTGCGAACCATGCCTCATGGGCAAGATGACTAAGACTCCGTTCTTCGGAACAATGGAGCGAGCAACTGACATACTGGAAATAATACATATTGATGTATGCAGTCCGATGAGTGTTGAGGCTCGGGGCGGATTCGTTATTTTCTGACCTTCACAGATGATTTGAGCAGATATGGGTATATCTACTTGATGAAACATAAGTCTGAAACATTTGAAAAGTTCAAAAACTTCAGAGTGAAGTGGAAAATCATCATGACAAGAAAATAAAGTTTCTACGATCTGATCGCAGAGACAAATATTTGAGTTACAAGTTTGGTCTTCAATTAAAACAATGTGGAATAGTTTCACAAAATCGTGCCACCTGGAACACCACAGCACAATGGTGTGTCCGAACGTCATAACCGTACTATTATTGGATATAGTGCAGTCTATGACGTTTCTTACCGATTAACAACTATAGTTTCGAGGTTATGCATTAGAGATAGCTACATTCACGTTAAGTAGGGCACCATCTAAATCCGTTGAGACGACACCGTATGAACTATGGTTTGGCAAGAAACCTAAGTTGTCGTTTCTTAAAGTTTGAGGTTGCAATGCTTATGTGAAAAAGTTTCAACCTGATAAGCTCAAACCCAAATCGGAGAAGTGCGTCTTCATAGGTTACCCAAAAGAAAATGTTGGGTACACCTTCTATCACTGATCCAAAGGCAAGATATTCATTGCTGAGAATGGATCCTTTCTAGAGAAGGAGTTTCTCTCGAAAGAAGTGAGTGGGAGAAAAGTAGAACTTGATGAGGTAACTGTACCTGCTCCCTTATTGGAAAGTAGTTCATCACAGAAATCTGTTCCAGTGACTACTACACCAATTAGTGAGGAAGCTAATTATGATGATCATGTAACTTCAGATCAAGTTACTACCGAACCTCGTAGGTAAACCAGAGTGAGATTCGCACCAGAGTGGTATGGTAATCCTGTTCTGGAGGTCATGTTACTTGACCATGACGAACCTACGAACTATGAGGAAGCGATGATGAGCCCAGATTCCGCAAAATGGTTTAAGGCCATGAAATCTGAGATGGGATCCATGTATAAGAACAAAGTATGGACTTTGATTGACTTGCCCGATGATTGGTGAGCCATTGAGATTAAATGGATCTTGAAGAGGAAGACGGACGCTGATAGTAGTGTTACTATCTACAAAGCTAGATTTGTCGCAAAAAGGTTTTCGACAAGTTCAAGGTGTTGACTACGATGAGAGTTTCTCACTCGTATATATGCTTAAGTCTGTCTGAATCATGTTAGCAATTGCCGCATTTTATGAAATCTGGCAAATGGATAAACAAAACTGCATTCCTTAATGGATTTATTAAAGAAGAGTTGTATATGATGCAACCAGAAGGTTTTGTCAATCCTAAAGGTACTAACAAAATATGCAAGCTTCAGCGATCCATTTATGGACTGGTGTAAGCATCTCGGAGTTGGAATATACGCTTTGATAAGTTGATCAAAGCATATAGTTTTATACAGACTTGCGGTGAAGCCTGTATTTACAAGAAAGTGAGTGGGAGCACTACAGCATTTCTGATAAGGATATGTGAATGACATATTGTTGATCGGAGATAATGTAGAATTATTCTGCAAAGCATAAAGTTATGTTTGAAAGGAGTTTTTCAAAGAAAGACCTCGGTGAAGCTGCTTACATATTGAGCATCAAGATCTATAGAGATAGATCAAGACGCTTGATAAGTTTTTCAATGAGTACATACCTTGACAAGATTTTGAAGTAGTTCAAAATGGAACAGTCAAAGAAGGAGTTCTTTCCTGTGTTACAAGGTGTGAAGTTGAGTAAGACTCAAAACCCAACCACGGCAGAAGATAGAGAGAGAATGAAAGTCATTCCCTATGCCTCAGCCATAGGTTCTATAAAGTATGCCATGCTGTGTACCAGACCTATTGTATACCCTGCCCTGAGATTGGCAAGGGAGTATAATAGTGATCTAGGAGTAGATCACTTGACATTGGTCAAAATTATCCTTAGTGTTATAAGGATATGTTTTCTCGATTATGGAGGTGACAAAAGGTTCGTCGTAAAAGGTTACGTCAACGCAAGTTTTGACACTGATCCAGATGACTCAAAGTTTCAATCTGGATACATATTGAAAGTGGGAGCAATTAGCTAGAGTAGCTTAGTGCAGAGCATTGTTGACATAGAAATTTGCAAAATACTTACGGGTCTGAATGTGGCAGACCCGTTGACTAAACTTCTCTCACAAGCAAAACATGATCACACCTTAGTACTCTTTGGGTGTTAATAACATAGCGATGTGAACTAGATTATTGAATCTAGTAAACCCTTTGGGTGTTGGTTACATGACGATGTGAACTATGGGTCTTAATCATATGGTGATGTGAACTATTGATGTTAAATCACATGGCGATGTGAACTAGATTATTGACTCTAGTGCAAGTGGGAGACTGAAGGAAATATGCCCTAGAGGCAATAATAAAGTTATTATTTACTTCCTTACTTCATGATAAATGTTTATTATTCATGCTAGAATTGTACTAATCGGAAACATAATACATGTGTGAATACATAGACGAACATTATGTCACTAGTATGCCTCTACTTGACTAGCTTGTTGAATCAAATATGGTTAAGTTTCCTAGCCATAGACATGAGTTGTCATTTGATTAACGGGATCACATCATTAGAGAATGATGTGATTGACTTGAACCATTCTGTTAGCATAGCACTTGATCATTTAGTTTGTTGCTATTGCTTTCTTCATGACTTATACATGTTCCTATGACTATGAGATTATGCAACTCCCATTTACCGGAGGAACACTTTGTGTGCTACCAAACATCACAACGTAACTGGGTGATTATAAAGGTGCTCTACAGGTGTCTCCGAAGGTACTTGTTGGGTTGGCATATTTCGAGATTAGGATTTTTCACTCCGATTGTCGGAGAGGTATCTCTGGGCCCACTCGGTAATGCACATCACTATAAGCCTTGCAAGCATTGCAACTAATGAGTTAGTTGCGGGATGATGTATTACGGAACGAGTAAAGAGACTTGCCGGTAACGAGATTGAACTAGGTATTGAGATACCAACGATCGAATCTCGGGCAAGTAACATACCGATGACAAAGGGAACAACGTATGTTGTTATGCGGTTTGACCGATAAATATCTTCGTAGAATATGTAGGAGCCAATATGAGCATCTAGGTTCCGCTATTGGTTATTAACCGGAGACGTGTCTCGATCATGTCTACATAGTTCTCGAACCCGTAGGGTCCGCACGCTTAAAGTTCGATGACAGTTATATTATGAGTTTATGTGTTTTGATGTACTGAAGGAGTTCGGAGTCCCGGATGGGATCGGGGACATGACGAGGAGTCTCAAAATGGTCGAGATGTAAAGATCGATATATTGGATGACTATATTCGGACATCGGAAAGGTTCCGAGTGATTCGGGTATTTTCGGGAGTACCGAGGGGTTACGGGAATTCGTATTGGGCCTTTTTTTGCGGGGGAGAAAGGCCTCAAAGGGTGGCCGCACCCCTCCCCATGGGCTGGTCCAAATTGGACTAGGGAGGGGGGGCACCCCCTTCCTTCCTTCTCCTTTTCCCTTCCCTTTCCTTCCCTCCTACTCCTACTACTTGGAAGGGCTCCTGGTTCTACTAGGAAAGGAGGAATCCTACTCCCGGTGGGGGTAGGACTCCCCTAGGGCTCGCCATAGAGAGGGCCGGCCCTCCCCCTCTTCCACTCCTTTATATACGGGGGCAGGGGCACCCCAAAGAGACAACAATTGATCTCTTGATCTCTTAGCCGTGTGTGGTGCCCCTCTCCACCATAATCCACCTCGGTCATATCGTAGCGGTGCTTAGGCGAAGCCCTGCGTTGGTAGAACATCATCATCGTTACCACGCCGTTATGCTGAAGGAACTCTCCCTCAAAGCTCGGCTGGATCGGAGTTCAAGGGACGTCATTGAGTTGAACGTGTGCAGAACTCGGAGGTCCCGTGCGTTCGTTACTTGATCGGTCGGATCGTGAAGACGTACGACTACATCAACCGCGTTGTGCTAACGCTTCCGCTTTCGGTATATGAGGGTACGTAGAAAACACTCTCCCATCTCGTTGATATGCATCACCATGATCTTGCGTGTGCGTAGGAATTTTTTTTGAAATTACTATGTTCCCCAACAGTTTAACCCAACGGTACTGCATTCTTCGTATTTTCTGTTCACCAGAAGGGTTGACATTGAAACAATATCTTCTTCCTTTAATTGAACGGAGCTGTGATGAAGAGAGTCATCTGGGCCTCCACCATACTCGTACATCAATTTTGATCGACGGCTTAGAGGGATAACCCACCGTGAGATTCAGCAGCGGGTCAGGTCAACTCCGGTTAAACCGTTCCATAGTAAGGTGTTAATCATTTTTATTGATGGGATCAGCTTCTTGCGTTCGGCAGCAGTAAGCTTGTGAGGGAGCGTGAATTTGGAGTCAAGACGATCGGCGCAATAACCCGGCAGTGGCTTCTCGTTTGCTGGTGAAGTGTCTTGATAATAGAACCAAGTCTGGTTCCAGTCTTTTGGATGACTCGGCAAGACTTTGAGGGGGAAGACAGCGCCCTGCCGACGCTGAATTGAGATGCCTCCAAACTCCAAGCTAAGGCCGTTGGTGCACTCGTTCCGCCGGTTCAGATAAAAGTATTCTCTAAACAGTTCCACGGTCGGCTCTTCCTGAAGGTACACCTCACAAAGCACTTGGAAGTTGCACATATTGGATATGGAATTGGGCCCGATATCTTGAGGGTGGAGTTTGAAGAAATGGAGGACATCTCTGAAAAAATTTGAGTCGGGCGGTGAAAAGCCACGGTTCCTGTGGTCAGTAAAGATAATGACTTCACCATTTTTCGGATTGGGCCGTTCTTTGTCTGGGTCAGGTGCACGGTAAGACATGACATTTTTCCTGGCAAAAATCCTATGGAGAAGAACTCCCTCAAACGTTCCACAGTCACGGTTGAGGGAACCCAGTTGTAGACAGTTGGCGTTTTGGACGGCATGGTGTTCAAAAACGCACTGAAAGGAAGGTAACATGCCGGTTCAATTCAATAAATATGATGAAAGAACAAGATGATACAGAGGAGTAATGGTGGCTTAATTAAGGGCTAATGTCATATAAGGAAAGGTTGACAAAGAACAAAGTTCAAAGTCAACCTGGGGCCTAATGTTGGGGATATAACTATCAGTTATGACCCGCCCAGGAGGGGCCGGGTCAGCCCCAATGGCGGGTCACGAAGGAAGCCCAATAAACATCCAAGACGATAGTTTATTAAACCTTATAGAAGCCCTAAGGCCTAGAGGCGGCTTAAGGCCCAATATTGTAAACCGCCGTATATAAGGAAAGACTTGTAAAGAAAGGCATGTAAAAGAAGTCACCGAGCCGGATACGATTTATGAGCCGGCCAGGACTCTGTAGGCCACTTGGCGTCAACCCGTGTATATACGGGGACGACCCGGTGGCGGCTTAGGGTAAGAAACAAGAGATCGAGAACCAAGCCGCGAACTAGCCTCATCGTAAGGGGCCGAACTAGTATAAAACCTCTCGTGTCCTTTGTCCCGATTAACCCCTTTAAGCTTCCTAGTTGCGATGGCCCTACGACTAAGTCCTTCCACTAGGACATCTGCCGTGACAATTCCACGACAACTAGCAAGCAAAGATAGAAGTGATTTCGAGGTTATGACCATCTTGCCTGCAAAGTTCTCAGAGTTGACGAAAGCTTGATCCTCGTAAGCGTACTCAACGGGTTCCTCGATGACGTACTTGTCTCCCCGCTCTACCCAAGACAAGAAAACAAGCAAAGTAAACAACAATCAACCATGGTGCAATGCGCAAGCAACATGATGCAAAACATGGCATAATATACGGGATGGGATATGCAATGCATATGCGTGCTCTGGAAGGGAAAGATTGATCCAGGCATCAACTTGGCAAACCAAGTGTGCCACTGTAAATATGAGATGATTTCGTTCGAAATCGATATAAAGATCACCGGAATCGGATGCACGGTTTGCAAATGGCAATTAAAACAAGAATGGCACAATTCTGCGATTAACAGCACAATGCCACCTAGAATGCAATAAGAAACTAAGCTAATGCACTCCAAAAAAGCAACAAAGCACATGGCAGTGATCTACTCAAGATGCTTGACAAAACATGAACAGTGAGCTACGGATAAAACACATAGAACAGATTCAAACATTCATGGCAAAAGTGCAAAAGGTATCAACTAACATGCCAGAAATTCACATCAGGAAGCAATGTTTAGAGCAAGCAAACAACATTCTACAGGAACAGATCATAGCAAACAAAGGCATGGCATGAATCTACTCAAAGAATAAAACAAAAGTCCCTTACTGACCATGAGCCAAAAGGCACATAAGATATGATGGCACCCATGTAAACATAGCAAGTTTTGTAAATAGATTCAGACTTAGCAGAAAATAGAGCATGGCATCAACATAATTATGAAGGCATCTTTGCGAGCTCGATTCACTCATCACAAAGCCTTGCATGACAAACTAAGCATAGCATCAACAAGAAGACATGTTCATAAGGCTAACCATGGCAAGAACAAGTTCATAGCATGCATGGATCAACTACAACAACCATGGCAAAATTGATTTCCTTGTTCCTCTTTGCTAAGGGAGTGTTTGCAATCTCTTTCATCTCTATTGTATTCTTTCTTTGAATTTGTTCAACTTCTCAGGGCTCATGGTTTCACTCATTTGTCAAAGAAGCAACTTTGTTTTACCTCTTCCTCTTTCGCTTCTCTCTGGTGCCATCCTTAGATCTCGGAGCGAGATCTCTTGTAAGTGTAGGAGTGTTGTGACGACCCGAGACTGACGCTCCAAATGCCTTCCATGTTTTTCTTTGTCGCCGTGTGATTTATTTGTTTGTTGCATTTCATCATCGCATCATCCGCATTGCATCCGCATGGTTTCATAAAACTTGCATCCGCTCATAGTTGTCGCTTCTTCCTTTTCTCTCTTGACCTCCTCTCAGATCAACCAGACCACTCTCTTCTCTCTCTTCTCCGAGCCCATCAAAACCCCTTGTCAAGATTGCCTTTTGTTAAACCCCTCACGCTCGTCCGAGGCTGTCCCAAACGCGAACTAGACAGTCATGACCGATGAGCCCGGTTCATCCCCAAACATCCCTAATACATCATCGGTTCTTTGTTCGACTCCCCTAGTCTATTTTTACCGTCCGTCCGATTTAAATCGAATGTCCTAAAATTCCCCTCGTTTTACTATATATAGACCCCTACTTAAATCTGACAAATCCCTAATTTCTAGGGATCCTCCTAGCCGCCACCACCACCCCCCTGTCCATTCCAACCCCGGGATCCTCCTGACCAGCAGCCGAGCGCCTCCACCTCATTTTTAGCACCACCAACCAAATCATGGCCAGCCGAGCGCCTCCTCCTTCCTCTGCCTGCTCGATCTTCTCCATCCCGTGCCCGAGCTCCTTCTCCTCATCGAGCCGAGGCTCCCTGCCGCCGGCAGCAGCACAACTCCCTCATCCATCTACCCACCGAGTAGCCTCGCTGCAACCTCGTCGCCGGCCAGCATCAGGGACTACTAATGCCGTCGACCTCGAGCCGTCGTGGCCTCTTCCTCGCCATGGATCTCTGGCCCTTGCCCTGTAGGAGCAGCGCCCCTGCTCCGTCTTCCCCGCACGCCAACATGAGACCGACGACCACCCCCGCAAACTCCGCCGCCTCACCTCGCGACGGCCAGGTCCGGCCAGCCTCCGTTAGCCCCGCCACACCTCCATGGGCTTCCCCGCCACCACTCGCCCATCCTGGAACTCATCCGCCTCCCCAAGCCGCCGCCCTGGCCTTGGATCCGGCCGGTTCCCGTGCGCCCTCGCCCCGCCAAGTCCCTCTTCTGCTTCACGGAACCACACCGCGCCGCCCTGGTCACCTCCGACCTCGGGTCGCCTCTGCTTCGTCCTCGCCTCACGACGTGCCTCTGCTTCGTGTGTGCGGCCGCCGCCTTGGAGACCCGCGTCCCCGTCGTTTCGGCGTTGCCCTTCGTCAGAACCGCACCAAGATGTCGTCTCCTGCCTCTGCCAAGTCCCTGTCGTCGTCCCCTTCTGCTTCATCATTGCACGCGAGGAGGACGACCCCAGCGCCAAGTCTAGCTTCGCCGTTGACTGTGCCCCCTTCCATTTCGTTCGATCCAGCCGCCCCTGCCCGTTGACCTCCACGCCCGTGTGGACCAAGCCGCACCCAGCCCGTCCAGCCGCTGCACCTACTGGGCCGAGCCCATGGGTGAGCTCCCCCAGCCCCTCCAGATTCGGCCCATGCGTCTTTTTTTCCTGTTGCGTCTTTATCTATTTATCTGGAGAATTACTGTTTGCAGAAAAACCCTTGAACATCATGCATTTAACAACTCACCAACCGTGCATCCAAATTAAACTAACTTTATATGCAAAATGCTTAGAATTTCATCTAGTTTCACAATATCCAACTTTCATCCATATTGAAAATGTTTCACTTGCTGTTTATTTAAAATTGCAACAATGACATGTTAAAATAGTTTATTGCATATCTAAATAATCGTAGCTCCGAATTAAATAAATTATATATGTAACTTGCCTAGAAAAATGCATAGATTAACTTGATGCACTTTATTTTGTTGTTTAACAACTCTAATATATGGTGCAGAACAGTACCGAATTTGAAAATTACATATGAGGATTTTCCGGAATTGTTGTTTGTTATTTCCGGCCTCATTTAAATTGCCTAAAATGTGTATTTTACTTATGCCTCACATATTTCCATGTTAACCAACATTTAATATTGATGGGTACATAACCGAGAGTGAACTATATAATTGATGTGGTGTTTCTTCAATATGCAACTCATAGCATATTGAGCTCCACTTAATTTGTAGTATTGTTTGTTGCACTTTGCCATGCCATGCTTATTACACTGGACATGCATCATACTTGGTTGTGCATCATGCCATGTTTATGTGATGGTTGTTTACCATGTTGTTTGCTTCCTTCCGGTGTTGCTTCTTCTTGATAGTTCCCGGTCACGTTGTGATTGTGAGGATCCGTTCGACTACGTGGGTTCGTCTTCTTCATGGATTCGGTCTTCTTCCTAGCGGGATTTCAGGCAAGATGACCGTCACCTTGGATCTCACTACTATCTTCGCTATGCTAGTTGTCTCGATGCTATCGCTATGTCGCGCTTGCTACCACTTGTTTATCAAGCCGCCCAAATTGCCATGACAAGCTCTAATCTTTTCCACCATCCTAGCAGACCGTTGTTTGGTTATGTTACCGCTTTGCTCAGCCCCTCTTATAGCATTGCTAGTTGCAGGTTGTTCCATGTTGGGACATGGATGTCATGGATATCATGGGATATCACAATATCTCTCATTTAATTAATGCTTCTATATACTTGGTAAAGGGAGGAAGGCTCGGCCTTCTGCCTAGTGTTTTGTTCCACTCTTGCTGCCCTAGTTTCCATCATACTGGTGTTATGTTCCTTGATTTTGTGTCCCTAACACGGTGAGGGTTTATGGGCCCCTCTTGACAGTTCGCTTTGAATAAAACTCTTCCGGCAAGGCCCAACATTGGTTTTACCATTTGCCTAATAATAACTAAAACTTGCATAGCGACCGGCTAGCATCCGAGGATTCTTAATCAACCCCCGGGCTAGTGCTCCTCATGAGTGTTGGTTCACCTACGTAGCAGTCGGCGATGCCGCCTCGGGGTAACTCAATGGTATTTTGGCTATCATCCACTTTGCATGGACGGTTGAGTCTGTAGATAGAGAGTGCACGGCTCTAGACATAGATCTGACTCACCGGGAGATCCCCTCGGGATAGTTTTCCTTTCTTTGAAGAGCTTGTGTACCGGGATCCCGAGAATACTCGAGGTGTCCCATGATGGAGGATTGTCTCCGCGGATCGTGAGCTTGTCATGGGCTTAGTTGGGACAACCCTGTAGGGTTTAAACTTTTGAGAGCCGTGCCCGCGGTTATGTGGCAGATGGGAATTTTTAATGTCCAGTTGTAGAGAACTTGACACCAGATTCGAATTAAAATACACCAACCGCGTGCGTAATCGCGAAGGTCTCTTTTCGAGTAAGTCGAGAAGAGAACACGGTGGGGTTATGTTTGAACGTAAGTAGTTCAGGATCACTTCTTGATCATTACTAGTTTGCGATTGTTTGTGTAGTTTCTCATCTTACTCTTGTACTCCTAAGTTAGCCACCATATGATGCAAAGCCGCTTGCTGCAACCTCACCACTTATCCTTTTCCATACCCATTAAGCTTTGCTAGTCTTGATACCCATGGTAATGGGATTGCTGAGTCCTCATGGCTCACAGATTACTACAAGAACAGTTGCAGGTACAGGAAATGCGATGATCTGACGTGAGAGCGATGCTTGATTGCATTTGGAGTTCTTCTTCTTCGATCAAGGGATAGGTTCCGGGTCGGGGAGCCTGGGATTGCAGGGTGGATGTCGTTCTTCTTTTTCGTTTGTGTTCATCCGTAGCCGGATTCTGCCCTTCTTTATGATGATTGCTACGTATTGATGAACTATTGTATTGACGTTGTAACTTTTGGCGAGTGTAATCCTTTATCTTGTATTCTCATCTATTCAGTACATGGTATGTTGTAATGATATCCGCCTTGCTATCCGCTCAAAATGCGGTTGTGCCCCAATCATGAATTCATCACGTGATTGGGATAGAATTGCATCTTGGGCGCTACAAGGTGCTCCCTCTAACTTGGCACTATTATTTGTGGTTGCATGTTATGTATGATGTTTAGCTTGTATTGCTTCTAATTTTGTTGAATTCCATCTGCTTACTTTACACATTATACTTGTGAATAAGACATGTGTTCCTATTTCTAGAACATACAATATCTGTCTATCACACCATGTTCTTACATCAAAGTACTACTGTTATGTAACCTGCAACAATCACTTATCATATGACACGTTTGACTTGAGAGCGTGATATATGTTACATCTCGCATTCTTTTCTAGCTTGTACTACTTCTAATTTGTTGAAATGGCACTTATGACGAGACCGTTTTAACTTGGTAGAGTGATATTCGTTGCATCTTTCAGATGGTGTCTAGCTTTCATTGCTTCTAATTTGCTGAAATGCCTTCTCCTTAGTTTACACATCATTGCTGTGAATATGCAATGCTGTCCTTTTTGGTTACACACTCAATCGTCCTATCATGCGGTCGCCTTACATTAAAGTAGTGCTCGTCAGCATCCTGCATCAATGAGTTCTGAAAAGTGGATTTTTATTCATTTTTCTTATGGATTTGAATTGGCAAGGCAATAAAACGAAGAAGCGGGAAAAAAATAAAGCAGGGACTGATGGCGGTCTTCCGGCAAAACCAGCATCCCAAGTGCTTTCTCTAGCATGGCAGTGTGATATTGTCTTGCATGTTGCATATGGTGTCTAGTTTGCATTGCTTCTTATTTGTTGAAATGGTTTCTGCTTAGTTTACACAAACAGTTGTGAATATGCCATGCCGTCATGTTTTTCGTACATATTCCATCATGGTATCATGTGTTTGCCTTACATCAAAGTAGTGATTGTCAGTATCATGCACGAATGAGTTCTGAAGAGTGAATTTTATTGCTTTTCTTGTCGGTTTTACTTGACAATTCAAAATCAATAAAGCAGAAGGAAGTTAGCAAGGCAGTGGATAAAGCTGCTCCTTCCAAACGGAGGGCCTCCACAGATTCTACTCCTCCAACTCCCCAAGATGATTTGCAAGACAACACATGCATAGACACTCAACGTAGTTGTGTTGATGATGAGCACGTCTCCCCTAGTGCACCATCACAGGTGCTCCCTCTAACTTGGCACTATTATATGTGGTTGCATGTTTTGTATCTTATATTTACTAATTGGAGGCACCATACGATGCTCCACGTTAATTCTCACAGCTGAAAAAATTGACCATACGATCTCAAAAGTAATTATCTACAACCGTAGAATGATTTACCTTAAGAGTCCTAAGCTATTGTCTCACGTCCACCCTTTTTAGGAAAGAAAAAAAAGTCCCCATGGAGATTTCTTCATCCGCCAATCCTGTCAGCCCTAGCGATGAAAAGAGTTCTAGCGCTGTCCTCCTCATCCCTCAATCTGATCCACTTCCTCCTGTCCCATCTATAGTTTTGACGCAGGAATCATCTCAAGCGATCCAACCAGCCTCTATGATTGTTGGATCTCCACTACCCCATGTCTCCAGCTCCCAACGATGCAATCCATATCGATTGAGGATGAGGGCATTCAATGCCCTCAACTTCTATGGTCGTATGGCGCGATCAAACTGCAATTCATGTCGGAATTTACAGTGGAGATCAGTCACATCAAGTATAGTTTGAATCAGATCCAACAATCGCCATTATTGGTGAAGCTTTTGAGTGGAGCAACTATGGCAGATGACCCACGGTTTACCTCCCCTACAAAATTCATGTTACATCTTCTGTTCCCCAAAAAACTTCATGTAGAAACAACCCTGCCGCCTTACATAGTCCCGTACTACTCTCTGCTAAATATTTATGTGGGATATTTGGAGAGAAACCTAATGTGTTCTCTCATCCGATTCTTCCTGTGCGATCTCCTTCCTATATGCTAGGGTTGCAATTTACATCAAGCATTGACATGATGTGTTTGATTTTTGAGTGGAAAATAGCATCTAGGTCAAAGGAACAGAATAATCTTTTCATAAGTGTATTGGAGTTATAAATGCCCTAAAATTGTTGCTGCTGACTTTGTCTGCTTCTACCTCTCTCCCAAGATAGTTCCCAGCATTGGACTCTATCTCTCGAGGTATGGCACTGGGATCACATCAGCCGGTGCCGTTGAGTTGTGGGCATGGAATTTTGAGCTGATATAGACTTCCAGCTATACTGGCATATGCCAAGCCAATAAGAAGTGCCCAAAAGTTGCAGCAGCAGGCTGGACTTAGCAGGAAGCCAGCAGGCATGCTGTATGATCCAAGTCTTCCATCCATGTCGACATCTACATATGCAAGAGAGAAAAGTGGACTGGAATGGCCATTGCATGTTGTAGTACTTTTTTCTACAATGTAAGCACCCTACAGGGAGGCACTAATATGTTTGAATGCCTTATGAAGCTGGGCGGTTAGATGTCTAAAACATGGGATATCCATTGCCAACAAGATATAATTTTTAGCTTAACTATGTCTTTATCTTCCACAAAAATCACATGTTTTTATTTCTCTCATATTTTTGCAGGTGCTCGATGAAATGCCTGCTGGAACAAACAATTTATTTTGCTACCAGAGATACATGCACTGGTAGAAAAAGGGCCTATAGTCCCGGTTCGTAAGGGCCTTTAGTCCTGGTTCCGGAACCGGGACTAAAGTGTCGGTACTAATACCTCCCCCCTTTAGTCCCGGTTCAATCCAGAACCGGGACTAAAGGCCCTCCACGTGGGCAGTGCGCAGAGCCCAGTCAGGAGACCCTTTGGTCCCGGTTGGTGGCACCAACCGGGCCAATAGGCATCCACGCGTCAGCACTTTTGTGGCTGGGGTTTTTGTTTTTTTTTGAAAGGGGGGGGGTTGGGGGTTTTGGGGGGTTAATTTAGGTGTTTCATATATTGTGTTAGCTAGTTATAATTAATAGAGAGAAGTGTCCTCTGTTATGTCCGTGCTTGGTCGACGCTACGTACTATACATACGTATATAGAGAGGACTAGACACGCTAGCTAGCTAGTAAGCAAATGAAGGAAACAGAAGATCGTCATGAACATATATGCATATATACAGAGAGAAGTGATATGGACCACCTCTCCTTCTCCGAGAGATTGGTCGAACAACAAGTTCTCGTATATCTATCTGACACTACCGGCTACATATATATATACAATAATTATCTCTTACAAATATAATCATACGAACTCAGGGTCCACATAGAATTCTCCGTCTTCAGGGATCACGTGGTCAAGAAAGAATGCCGCCAATTCCTCTTGAATTCCTCGCATGCGAGCTGGTGCTAGGAGTTCATCCCACTTCCGAAACATCTAATTTAAAGAAGGGGGTCAATACATATATATATATATATGAATGAATGAAACTCAACACAAATGATGGTAATAAAATAAAATTGTGAATGTTGTTATTTACGTACTTCATATTGTTCGTCAGTGTAGCCCCGCTCACAGGTCGTGTGGCGGATGGACTCGCAAACATAGTATCCACAGAAATCATTCCCTTGTTCCTGCCACAACCACTTTACAAGAAATAGAGGTTAATCAAACTGATAAGCAAGAATGCCAAATGGTATTGATGAAACTAGCGCTTGAATGACTAGTAGATGCGCTTAAAATGCTACTATAGCTAGTACTTACTTTCGGGTGTCTAAATTGCAGCTCCTTCGGCAGCCCCGGAGCTTTTCTGGTGAATTTTCTCCAAACCCTGCCGGACAAAGAAAACAATTACTTGATATATCAGAAAATGAACAAAGTTGCTGATATGGTGGATAATGATCGATTTAACTTACTTCTCGAGTATTTGATTCATGTCTGCATAGTCCTTGGGATCTTTTCGTCTTGAGTCTAAGACGGTTACTAGTCCCTGCTCAAGCTTAATATGTAGGAGAATATAGTGGAAACTGCACACGCATGCATAACTCATCAATTACATTACTATAACCTTGACTAATATATAAGGGAAACCGAATACGCACAAGACAGTAACACTCACTTGAAGTTGTAAGGAAAGAGTATTATATCTTTGTTTTGATTTATTATCAACGATTCTAGCATGCTGGCCTCGATTTCTGCGGCATGAAATTTAACCTGAGTTGCATCTATGAGATATGTGTTAATGAACCCAATATCACCGACTTGTCTTTTCTTCAATTCGACGATCTTCAATCTGCATAATATAGTGAGGATGATTATAAATACATGTAATGAAAGAGCTAAGCTATATAGAGAAACTTAATGACAGAAGTAGTACTACTTACAGACAGTAGCAGGCGACCATTGTTTTATCGAGGGCCAATTGATTGAAAAACTGATAGAACTCCTCAAATGGAACAGGCAACAGATCAATTCCAACGAGGTCATGCTCCTTTTTAACTTTCACATACAAAGTACTCCTCCCCCCAGAGTCTCTGCAGATTTTCAAGTACCAATCATGCAATCTTCGCATCATCGTTGATAGAGATCTTTCATCTTTGACGAGAGGCTTCCCGTACTCGTATCTTTGTATCTGCATCTCCATGGGTTCATAATGTACTTCGTCGGGCAGGTAATCTGCAAGATTGCTATAACCGGGCACCATCCTCGGATCATTATCGACGTTGTGGCTAGGCACCTTGAGCGGGGGGCACGATTGCTTCGCTTGTTCGCCGAGCTGGGCAATTTGTTTCCCAGCTCGTCGTTCTTTCAGCCTTTGATCACTGACAGTACTTCCCGACCGCTCCGCTTCGGCAAATTCCTTTCCAATAATGCGATCATAGTTTCCTTTCGGCGGATCAGACTTCGGTGGTTTTGTCAGGGCAGCCAGAGTGCGCTTCACTTTCACCTGATCTACCTTCTCCTCCGGAGGTGGATGTTTCTTTGCTTTCACCCCTTCAAAGAATTTCTTCACTTCTTCTCGCGCAATCTCGGCGTTCTCCTCCTGGGTCCTCTCGTATGGTAACTTCTCTGGAGTCTTCAGAGAAGGACCAAATCTGTATGTCCTCCCGCCTCTGGTTGTACTTCTAGACGCCGACCGAGCAGACGTAGCGGTTGTCTTCTTTACTTGCTTAAGAGGCGGAGGAGAAGGACTACGACGCGCCGGAGCAGCTGGAGCAGCGGCAGGTCTCTTCCGCCCTTGCTGACGAGGCGGAGAAGGAGGAGGCTGGCTGCTCGGGCGCGTTGGCGCAGGCGGAGAAGGAGGCGGAGTGCCGCCACGCACCGGAGAAGGAGCCGGCCGAGGGCCCTGATCGTCACTCGCCAGAGGAGGAGGCGGTGGAGGCGGAGTGCCCTGACTCGCCGGAGGAGGAGGAGGCGGTGGCGTCCAGTTCGGAAGGTTGATGAGCTCCTTCCGCCATAGGCATGGAGTCTTCAGAGCAGACCCCAGCCGAGTCTCCCCTTCACCGGTAGGGTGGTCAAGCTGGAGGTCCTCAAATCCCTCCGTTATCTCATCCACCATCACCCTAGCATATCCTTCTGGAATCGGCCGGTAGTGAAAAGTTGCGCCAGGTTCAGTAGGAAAAACAGAGCCAACAGCCGCCTTGACCTTCAAATTCATCCATTGCGTCATAAGGTGGCAATTTTGAGACTCCGTTATAGCATCCACGGGATAGCTGGCAGGAGCCGTCAAGGCATGCTCCGGCTGAAGCAGCTCGGTGGAAGCCACGCTGCTTCTGCGCTGAGATGGCGGGGTAGCTTCGGGGGAGGCTTCGGCAGTACGTTTGCTGCGATTTGCTTCTCGTTCCTCTATCGCGTCTACCCTTGCTTTCAGCGCCTGCATTTGGGTCTGCTGCACTTTTTTCCTCCTCTCATGGGATTTGTAACCGCCTGCGTCCGGAAACCCAACCTTCCACGGAATGGAGCCTGGCGTGCCTCGTGTCCGTCCAGGGTGCTCAGGATTCCCGAGGGCCATTGTGAGCTCGTCGTTCTCTCTGTCTGTAAAGAACATCCCTTCATGCGCTACTTCGATATACTTCTTAAGCTTACTGACTGGTATGTCCATTTGATCGTTCGTCCAAATGCACTTCCCTGTTACAGGGTCCAGTGTTCCGCCAGCCCCGAAGAACCAAGTCCGGCAACGGTCTGGCCAGTTAATTGTCTCTGGTTCGATCCCTTTATGAACTAGATCATTCTCAGTCTTGGACCACTTAGGCCAGGCTACGAGGTAGCCACCTGACCCCGTGCAATGGTGAAGCTTCTTCTTCGCAGCATGTTGCTTGTTTATCGCCGACATCTTCTTACTCTTTTCCGATGTCTTGTGGGCCACAAATGCGGACCAGTGATCTCTGATATTCTCATATCTGCCCTTGAATTCTGTTGTCTCATTATTTTTGACAAACTTATTCAGCTCTTTCTTCCACCTCCTCAATAGTTCTGCCATCCTCTTCAGAGCAAAAGACTTGATTAATTTCTCTTTAACTGGGTTCTCTGGATTATCCTCAGGCGGTAGGGTGAAATTTGACTTCAGCTCAGTCCAAAGATCATTTTTCTGCATATCATTGACGTAAGAGACCTCAGGGTCTTCTGTAGCCGGCTTAAACCATTGATGGATGCTTATCGGGATCTTGTCCCTAACCAGAACCCCGCACTGAGCAACAAATGCGCTCTTTGTCCGGAGGGGTTCAATAGGTTGGCTGTCGGGCGCGATTGCTATGATCTCAAACTTTTCATCCGAGCTCAACTTTTTCTTCGGGCCTCGTCTCTTTACCGAAGTTGTGCTCGATCCGGAGGGCTAGAAAAAAGAACAAAGACTTAATTAATATGTGTACATACCAAAACAATGAATGCATCAATCAGCTAGTCAGCATAGGCTTAACTAATATATATACCTGGCCGGACTCGGTTCGGTCACCGGAGCCATCATCACGGTCTCCTTCTTGCACCAGCATTGGGTCACCGGAGCCGTCCTCATGTTCTTCTTCTTGCACCGGCATTAGGTCACCGTAGCCAGCTTGTTCACCCTCTCCTTCCAGACCATCGGTTTCGTTGAGAAACAACGAGATGGCATCACTTCCTTCTGCGATTATGTCCCTCAACAACGCTTCTTTTGTTACTTCGTCTAGGGCGGTGTCCATAGTTTCTACAAATATTTATAACATGGCAATTATTATTCAAACATGACAGATGGATATATTAGTGCCAAACGTAGAACTGCTACCTAATCATAGTAAGCTATCGGGAGGGGGTATATATCGACAACGACGACACTACATATATGTCCCTCGACGACCCTCGTTCCCGATAAAAAAAGAGGAAGAAGAAGAAAAATAAGAGGAGAAGAAAGAATAGAGGAGAAGAACCCTCGACCCCTAGACGACCCTCTTCTTCCTCTCATGTTCGAGAGGATCGCCGAGGGGTCGGGAGGTTGCCTAGTGTCAAAGGATTCAACAAAACCATGTCTTCATCATTAGGCGAAAGTAACATGTGCATGATGGTACGAAGCTCTTTAAAGTTGTTCTGGAATGGAGTCCCAGATAGGATAATTCGCTTTTTGGTACAAAGTTCAGAAAGAGCCTTCCGAATATCGCTATTTGGAAGGCCTTTGCTTAATTCGTACCAAAAGGCGGATTATTCTATCCGGGACTCCATTCCAGAACAACTTTGCAGAACTTCGTACCAACATGCCCTGGTTACTTCCGGCTAATGATGAAGGCATGGATTTCTTCAATACTTTGACACTAGGAAACCTCTCTCGACCCCTCGGCGATCCTCGACCCCTCGAACCCTCGACGACCCTGGAACCCTCGACCCCTAGACGACCCTCTTCTTCCTGTCATGTTCGAGAGGATCGCCGAGGAGTCGGGAGGTTGCCTAGTGTCAAAGGATTCAACAAAACCATGTATTCATCATTAGGCGAAAGTAACATGTGCATGATGGTACGAAGCTCTTCAAAGTTGTTCTGGAACGGAGTCCCAGATAGGATAATTCGCTTTTTGGTACAAAGTTCAGCAAGAGCCTTCCGAATATCGCTATTTGGAAGGCCTTTGCTGAATTCGTACCAAAAAGCGGATTATTCTATCCGGGACTCCATTCCAAAACAACTTTGCAGAACTTCATACCAACATGCCCTGGTTACTTCCGGATAATGATGAAGGCATGGATTTCTTCAATACTTTGACACTAGGAAACCTCTCTCTACTTCCGGCTAATAAGAATAATAAGAAGAAGAAGAATAAGAAGAAGAAGAAGAAGAAGAAGAAGAAAAGAAGAAAAAAAAGAGGAGAAGAAGAAAGGAATAGTGGAGAAAAGAGAAAATAGAATATATATTCTATTTTCTCTTCTTCTCCACTATTCCTTTCTTCTTCTCCTCTTCTTTTTCTTCTTTTTTCTTCTTCTTATTTATTTCTCCTCTTCTTTTCGGTAGAGGAAACCCTAAATAGATAGCAAGTATCGTGGGTGTGAGATACATGTGGCCTTCGGTGTCGGACACTACATCCACGTCCCACAAGTGACGTGGGCGTCGAAGCCCGCGCCACTTGTGGGATGTGGGTGTAGTGTCCGACACCGACGGTACATGTATCTCACACCGACGATACTTTCTATTTAGGGTTTCTCCTCTACCGCTCCTCGACCTCTCGACGACCCTCGTTCCCGATAAAATAAAGAGGAAGAAGAAGAAGAAAAAAGAAGAAGAAAAAAGAAGAAAAGAAAGAATAGAGGAGAAGACTTCCTCTTCTTCCTCTCCTCTTCTTCTCCCTCTTCTTCCCCTTCTTCCTCGCCTCTCTCATGAATGTCCGACGTTCTCGACCCCCCCATGTGTCGAAGAAAAAAAAGAAGAAAAAAAAGAAGAGAAGAAGAAAGGAATAGAGGAGAAAAGAGAAAATAGAATATATATTCTAATTTTCTCTTCTTCTCCTCTATTCCTTTCTTCTTCTCCTCTTCCTTTTCTTCCTCTCCTCGTCTTCTCCTTCTTCTTCTCCTTCTTTCTCTACTTATTTTCCTTTTCCTTATTTTACTTTTTCCTCTCCACTAACATCATATATATATATGAAAAAATGCATATATGAAAAAAAACATCATCATATATATCATCATCATATATATCATCTATCATCTATGAACAAAAATATTCCTAGATACATAAAAAATTTCTACAAATGAAAATAACCTAAAAAAAATCATATGATCATCTATGAACAAAAAAAACATCATTTGATCATCTATCATCTATGAACAAAAAAAATCATCATTTGATCATCTATCATCTATGAACAAAAATATTCATCATTTGATCATCTATCATCTATAAACAAAAATATTCCTAGATACATAAAAAAATTCAACAAATGAAAATAACCTAAAAAAAATCATATGATCATCTATGAACAAAAAAAACATCATTTGATCATCTATCATGCATCTATGAACAAAAAAATCATCATTTGATCTCTATCATCTATGAACAAAAATTTGCAAAGGGATGGCACCGGCGGCCGGACCAAGCTAAGGAGAGGTCAGCGGAGAGGATGGCGTCGGGGCAGGGGCGCGGGCGACGGCGAGGGCGGGCCAGGGCGGCGCGCGGGCGGCGGCGACGGGGGCGGGCCGGGGCGGCCGCGTCGGGGCAGGGGCGGGCCGGGGCAGGGGCCCGGGTGACGGCGAGGGCGCGGGCGACGGCGGGCGACGGCAAGGGCGCGGGCGACGACGGGCAAGGGCGAGGCGACGGCGACGGCGTGGCAGCCTGGCGGCGTCGGCGTCGGGACGGCAACTGCGAGAGACGGGAGTGAAAATTTCCAAAGTCTGAACTTATATAGCAAAGCCTTTAGTCCCGGTTCGTGGCACAACCCGGGACTAAAGGTGGGCATTAGTCCCGGTTGGTGCCACCAACCGGGACCAAAGGCCAATTTTCGGCAGCCCAAAGGGCGGGAAGCGGCGGCCTTTGGTCCCGGTTGGTGGCACCAACTAGGACTAAAGGGGTGCAATGGTCACGGTTGGTGGCACGAACCGTGACCAATGCCTCCTTTAGTCCCGGTTGGTGCCACCAACCGGGACCAATGCCCTTGTGCTGCCCGCGCCCAAAAGTTTAGTCCCACATCGCTAGCGGAAGGGCGCCGGCACTGGTTTATAAGCCCTGCTGTGCCTCTCCATTCGAGCTCCTCTCTAATGCAGGCTTTCGGGCCTAAACTTGCTACTGCCTGTGGGCCTATTGGGCCTCTGCGGGCCTGAATCCTGGCCCATGTAGGGTTTCTAGTCGTATTCAGGCCGTGGAGGCCCAGTAGGTGGCATTTTTTTTGGTTTTTTCTTTTTTATTTCTACATTTTTTGGTTTTTTTTATTTCTACTTAAAACTAAATACTTACAGTTTTTTAGTGATTTCTTTTTGCTTTTAGGTCACAAAAATTATAAACTTTCTGTTAGTGCCATTAGTTTTAAATTTTGAATAGTTTAAATTTGAATTTTTAAAAATTTGTGTGAATCACTAGTTTATGAATAACTTTACTATAAAAATAGAATTTTTTTCTATTTATTTTTTATTTATACTTACAACTAAATAATTATAGTTTTTTAGTGATTTCTTTTTGATTTTAGGTCACAAAAATTATAAACTTTCTGTTAGTGCCATTAGTTTTAAAATTTTGAATAGTTTAAATTGGAATTTTATAAAATTTGTGTGAATCACTAGTTTATGAATAACTTTACTATAAAAATAGAAATATTTTTCTATTTATTTTTTATTTATACTTACAACTAAATACTTATAGTTTTTTAGTGATTTCTTTTTTATTTTAGGTCACAAAAAATTATAAACTTTCTGTTAGTGCCATTAGTTTTAAAATTTTGAATAGTTTAAATTGGAATTTTATAAAATTTGTGTGAATCACTAGTTTATGAATAACTTTACTATAAAAATAGAATTTTTGTTTCTTCTTTGCTATTTATTTTTTATTTATACTTACAATTAAATACTTATAGTTTGATTTTAGGTCACAAAAATTATATTCTTTTTGCTATTGAAGAATATTATAGTTTTATTTTAGTTGATCATAACATAATATTTTAATTGATTGTTTTTATTTTCATAAAAGTTTTGTAGTTCATTCTGTTTGCTATTAATTCATTCTTTGAGCTAAATGACTCTGAAATTGGAAAGCATTTCAAAATGAACTCTGAAAAGGTTGAAAGTTGGCATGGTATCATCATTTCACCCACATAGCATGTTCCAAAAAGTAGAGAGGGTTACGACAAAAACTTGATGCACTTCATGTACAAAATGGACAATCACTTTTGAAGTATCAAAGTTTCGAACCATAAGACATGAAAGCATTTCAAATGAACTCTGAAAAAGTTGAAAGTTGGGATGGTATCATAATTTCACCCACATAGCATTTGCTTATTGCGGGAGAAAGTCTTCACTTTTTCTTCGCTTGTGATTTGCTTATTGCGCCGTAACCATGGACAATCTTCATTGGTTATCAGGATGCTTGGGTCAGCCTTGACATTGAAGGGAGGAATTTCATGGAACTTTTCATAATCTTCAGACATGTCTGTCTTGCCGTCCACTCCCAGGATGTCCCTTTTTCCTGAAAGAACTATGTGGCGCTTTGGCTCATCGTATGATGTATTCGCTTCCTTATCTTTTCTTTTTCTTGGTTTGGTAGACATGTCCTTCACATAGATAACCTGTGCCACATCATTGGCTAGGACGAACGATTCGTCAGTGTACCCAAGATTTTTTAGATCCACTGTTGTCATTCCGTACTGTGGGTCTACCTGTACCCAGCCGCCTAACAGATTGACCCATTTGCACTTAAATAAAGGGACCTTAAAATCAGGTCCATAGTCAAGTTCCCATATGTCCACTATGTAACCATAATATGTGTCCTTTCTGCTCTCGGTTGCTGCATCAAAGAGGACACCGCTGTTTTGGTTGGTGCTCTTTTGATCTTGGGCGATCGTGTAAAATGTATTCCCATTTATCTCGTATCCTTTGTAAGTCAATACAGTCAAAGATGGTCCCCTGGACAACAAGTACAACTCATCACAAACAGTGTTGTCACCTCTGAGACGTGTTTCCAACCAACTGCTGAAAGTCCTGATGTGTTCACATGTAATCCAGTCGTCGCACTGCTCCGGGTGTTTGGAGCGCAGACTGTTCTTGTGTTCATCGACATACGGGGTCACCAAGGTAGACTTCTGTAGAATTGTGTAGTGTGCTTGAGACCAAGAATATCCGTCCCTGCATATTATTGAGTCTCTTCCAAGAGTGCCTTTTCCAGTCAGTGTCCCCTCATACCGCGATTTAGGGAGACCTATCTTGTTAAGGCCAGGAATGAAGTCAACACAAAACCCGATAACATCCTCTGTTTGATGGCCAATGGAGATGCTTCCTTCTGGCCTAGCGCGGTTACGGACATATTTCTTTAGGACTCCCATGAACCTCTTAAAGGGGAACATATTGTGTAGAAATACGGGCCCCAGGATGACAATCTCGTCGACTAGATGAACTAGGACGTGCGTCATGATATTGAAGAAGGATGGTGGGAACACCAGCTCGAAACTGACAAGACATTGCGCCACATCACTCCTTAGCCTTGGTACGATTTCTGGGTCGATCACCTTCTGAGAGATTGCATTGAGGAATGCACATAGCTTCACAATGGCTAATCGGACGTTTTCTGGTAGAAGCCCCCTCAATGCAACCGGAAGCAGTTGCGTCATAATCACGTGGCAGTCATGAGTCTTTAGGTTCTGAAACTTTTTCTCTGGCATATTTATTGTTCCCTTTATATTCGACGAGAAGCCAGTCATGACCTTCATACCGAGCAGGCATTCAAAGAAGATTTCTTTCTCTTCTTTCGTAAGAGCGTAGCTGGCAGGACCTTTATACTGCTTCGGAGGCATGCCGTCTTTTTCGTGCAAACGTTGCAGGTCCTCTCGTGCCTCAGGTGTATCTTTTGTCTTCCCATACACGCCCAAGAAGCCTAGCAGGTTCACGCAAAGGTTCTTCGTCACGTGCATCACGTCGATTGAGGAGTGGACCTCTAGGTCTTTCCAGTAGGGTAGGTCCCAAAATATAGATTTCTTCTTCCACATGGGTGCGTGTCCCTCATCGTCATTCGGAACAGCTAGTCCACCGGGACCCTTTCCAAAGATTACGTAGTGTAAATCATTGGCCATAGCAAGCACGTGATCACCGGTGCGCATGGCGGGCTTCTTCCGGTGATCTGCCTCGCCTTTGAAATGCTTGCCTTTCTTTCGACATTGATGGTTGGTCGGAAGAAATCGACGATGGCCAAGGTACACATTCTTCCTGCATTTGTCCAGGTATATACTTTCAGTGTCATCTAAACAGTGCGTGCATGCGTGGTATCCTTTGTTTGTCTGTCCTGAAAGGTTACTGAGAGTGGGCCAATCGTTGATGGTCACGAACAACAACGCCTTAAGGTTAAATTCCTCCTGTCTGTGCTCATCCCACGTACGTACACCGTTTCCATTCCACAGCTGTAAAAGTTCTTCAACTAATGGCCTTAGGTACACATCAATTTCGTTGCCGGGTTGCTTAGGGCCTTGGATGAGAACTGGCATCATAATGAACTTCCGCTTCATGCACATCCAAGGAGGAAGGTTATACATACATAGAGTCACGGGCCAGGTGCTATGATTGCTGCTCTGCTCCCCGAAAGGATTAATGCCATCCGCGCTTAAAGCAAACCATACATTCCTTGGGTCCTTTGCAAACTCATCCCAGTACTTTCTCTCGATTTTTCTCCACTGCGACCCGTCAGCGGGTGCTCTCAACTTCCCATCTTTCTTTCGGTTCTCACTGTGCCATCGCATCAACTTTGCATGCTCTTCGTTTCTGAACAGACGTTTCAACCGTGGTATTATAGGAGCATACCACATCACCTTCGCAGGAACCCTCTTCCTGAGGGGCTCGCCGTCAACATCACTAGGGTCATCTCGTCTGATCTTATACTTCAACGCACCGCATACCGGGCATGCGTTCAGATCCTTGTATGCACCGCGGTAGAGGATGCAGTCATTAGGGCATGCATGTATCTTCTCCACCTCCAATCCTAGAGGGCATACGACCTTCTTTGCTGCGTATGTACTGTCGGGCAATTCGTTATCCTTTGGAAGCTTCTTCTTCAATATTTTCAGTAGCTTCTCAAATCCTTTGTCAGCCACAGCATTCTCTGCCTTCCACTGCAGCAATTCCAGTACGGTACCGAGCTTTGTGTTGCCATCTTCGCAATTGGGGTATAACCCATTTTTGTGATCCTCTAACATGCGATCGAACTTCAGCTTCTCCTTTTGACTAATGCATTGCGTCCTTGCATCGACAATGACCCGGCAGAGATCATCATCATCGGGCACATCGTCTGGTTCCTCTTGATCTTCAGCAGCTTCACCCGTGGCAGCATCATTGGGCACATCGTCTGGTTCCTCTTGATCTTCACCAGCTCCCCCCGTTGCAGCATCACCGTATTCAGGGGGCACATAGTTGTCATCGTACTCTTCTTCTTCGCCGTCTTCCATCATAACCCCTATTTCTCCGTGCCTCGTCCAAACATTATAGTGTGGCATGAAACCCTTGTAAAGCAGGTGGGAGTGAAGGATTTTCCGTTTAGAGTAAGACCTCGTATTCCCACATTCAGTGCATGGACAACACATAAAACCATTCTGCTTGTTTGCCTCAGCCACATCGAGAAACTCATGCACGCCCTTAATGTACTCGCGGGTGTGTCTGTCACCGTACATCCATTGCCGGTTCATCTGCGTGCATTATATATAATTAAGTGTCCAAATTAATAGAAGTTCATCATCACATTAAAACCAAAGTGCATACATAGTTCTCATCTAACAACATATAGCTCTCCAGAGCATCTAATTAATTAAACCATACATTGAAACTATGTAAAACATTTCAATGCGAAAAAAATGCGATCATAATCGCAACCAAGGTAACAATTGATCCAACGGCATAATGATACCAAGCCTCGGTATGAATGGCATATTTTCTAATCTTTCTAATCTTCAAGCGCATTGCATCCATCTTGATCTTGTGATCATCAACGACATCCGCAACATGCAACTCCAATATCATCTTCTCCTCCTCAATTTTTTTATTTTTTCCTTCAACAAATTGTTTTCTTCTTCAACTAAATTTAACCTCTCGACAATAGGGTCGGTTGGCATTTCCGATTCACATACATCCTAGATAAATAAAATCTATCTCACGTTGGTCGGCATAATTTTCATAAACAATAAATGAACCAATAGTTATAAAGATAATATACATACCAAATCCGAATCATAGACAGGACGAGGGCCGACGGGGGCGGATACCAAAACCATCGCACTATATAAGATGCAATAATAAATGTAAGAAAATGATACAAGTATCTATCTAAACATACAAGTAAGAATATTTTTCCTTTCAGAAAGAAGATAAGAACAAGAGGCTCACCACGGTGGTGTCAGTGATGAGATCGGCGCGGGTGATCGACGGCGGTGAAGACGGGGACGGGGCGTGACGGACCGCTAAATCTAGACAAATCTCGAGGAAAATGGAGCTTGGAGGTCGAGCTTCGAGAGGAGAAAGCTTAAGTAGTGTGGCTCGGGCATTCCATCGAACACCTCATGTGCATAGGAGGTGAGCTAGAGCACCACAAAGCCCTCTCCCTCTCGGCCAGAAAAAACAGAGCACTGTGCTCTGCTCTTGCGCGAGGGGTATATATAGGCACCTCATTGGTCCCGGTTGGTGGCATGAACCGGGACTAAAGGGGAGCCTTTGGTCCCGGTTCAAGCCACCAACCGGGACCAATGGTGGTGGGCCAGGAGCGAGGCCCATTGGTCCCGGTTCATCCCACAAACCGGGACCAAAAGGTCCAGATGAACCGGGACCAATGGCCCACGTGGCCCTGCCGGCCCCCTGGGCTCACGAACCGGGACCAATGCCCACATTGGTCCCGGTTCTACACTGAACCGGGACTAATGGGCTAAGCCGGCCTGGACCATAGCCCTGTTTTCTACTAGTGATGTTTTAAGTTTAAGGTCGAGCAAAATTTATTCACACGCCACAGGTTCTCTTATGAATTTTTTTGTGGGGGAGAATTGTGTGCAACTAGCAGTAACAACACATGATCATCAACTCTGAGAGATGTCTCAAGAGTATGCGGTACGTAGTGCTCTACAAGTAAGAATAAAACGCATGACAATTTAGTTCCAATATTTGTACTAATTCCTATGCAAGAGAGGGTGGTATGAAGGAAGATGAAGAAACTACTATCATCGGCGCTATCGCATATGGTGGAGGATGTCCAGGCTGAACCGTGAAGGTAAGGTAATCATCGAAGAACAAATAATCTAGGTGAGACATCACAATCCATATTCCTTGACATGACTTAGATATAGCCACCATCGTTTCAGTTCTATATAATTCTGTCTTTCTTCTTATAAAGTATGTTACAATTTGTTTATAAGTATAAGAGGAACTAACGTGTGCTACTTTCTATTTAGGGAGTGCTCAAATTTATGGTTTTACATAACAGTTGCTACACTCATATAATTGATATACTTAATCGATGGTCTGACTAACTTGCAGATTTGATACCCACATGATAGCTAATCGAATTTCAATAGCATGGGAACTTATAAATGCCAGGCTTTGTCCTCTTCATTTATTTTTATTTCTCTCTGTATTATGCAGCACGCGGTAACTGATGCTGCTGCTTTCATGCCTACAGACCAGATCAATAGTTTGTGCTTCGTTTCTCAAGCAAGTAAACCAAACTGTTGTAGTATGGGGATTATCCTAACAAGAGCACTTTTATTTTTGTCACATATCTATATGGGTACAGTTTTCACAGTTAATAAGTTTTTTCAGAGAGTGCTTAGCCTGATGCTGTGAAGATCAAGTTTCATTGTGGCTTCAGATTGTTAGATCAGTTTGGGTTTTTATGGCAGGTTGAAAGCCTAACGCTTCAAATGGTACATTCTAATTTCAGAAGTATCCCTTATTTTCTTAATCTAGAAATGATAAACTACCTGTATGGACATATGGTCTACAAATTCAGGGTAAAAGTGAACCTAAATTCAGATATATTTTGATGTAATCATATATTAGTTGCAATTAGATTATATGAGCATATCAGACTAGATGGTCTCATAGACCTTTAGAAGTTGCCGATATTCTCTATTTTTGGGCACGTCATTTTTGTCAAAATAGTAGAGTCGCTAACACATCTGCACAACATATGGCTTATTACATATATACACTTGGTCTTCTATTCTGCGCAACAAAACCATGGTTTTTTTCTTCTAAGAAAATTTTGTATATATCCTTAAATGTTGGAATTTTTTTAAACATTAGTGTTGTATCCAAGAGATCTATAGAAGTTAGAAAGTTAGAAGTAATGCCTTCCATGTAAATAGAAGCATTATTGAATTTCGTGGTATGATTAAAAGTGCACCTAGGCCCACTTGCTTTTTATTTGTTGTTTTTGTTCCAATAATATCTCATTGATAGTTTCAGTTTCGTCAGCACAAACAGACTCAACTCTGTATCGATTCAGTTTCACATATATTTTGCCGGTATGGTATTTGAGGCAATTTCAAAAAGGATCGGTAAGTTCAAAATGATCTAAAAGCTTATTGCATTCATAAGTAGTATGTCAGATCATATCACAAGAAGAAGCATGAGACACTAGCAGGTATATAATGTCTATTTTGCTTTCTATTTGTTGTTTAGCTTCAGATTACAAATTCTTGCATGATGTACAAGTTTCAACCGAATAGTGCACACTCAATATTGTGTATTTTTATGCATGATGAACCACACCAAGATTTGAATGGCTTATGGCAGACTATACAGCTAACCTATTATATGGCATCCTTAATTTTTGTCTATAAGCATTACTTCTACATATGCTTCTATTGTTGCACCAACGCATGGATCAAACACACTACAATATGATGTTGATCTTGCAGAAAAGGAAGAACAACGGTGTCACATAAGGAAGGCTCGACCTAGCGGTTATCATGGTAGCCTCTTAGGTGTTCCTTCTTCCTACTATCCATGCTCCCTGACAACCCAGCTTATTACGCATCCAGCTCCAGAGCAATGGCATAATGTAAGCATAACCGTATATAATTTTATTGCATATTGCTCAAGCGTGTGTCACTACACTTGCTATGCACATGTACTATAGACAAATCTGTTACCCTACTGTAGTATGCAGGTTTATGTTTCCCTTCCACATGTATGTTCATCGAAATGTTCAATGATATGCCACTTGGAAGATATTCTCATGCTTGCTCTAGGTTTTTTATTGGCTGTACATCATTGGTCATGACTATATTGTACGAAAGGTAATAATTCCTCATCCAGATGTTTGTGATTAGAAAAATTAATTTGCACCCTATAAAATCTTCTGAAGAGTATTTTCAAAAAATACATATACATATTGTCTTTTATGATAAATATTCATATACAAGAAATGCTAATAAATTTTGGATATCCATGTGTTGCTAAAATTAGCTAGCCCGTGCATCTGCACGGGTTGTTGACTAGTGATGTCTAGCTTGTATTGCTTCTAATTTTGTTGAATTCCATTTGCTAACTTTACACATTATACTTGTGAATAAGACATGTGTTCCTGTTTCTAGAACATACAATATCTGTCTATCACACCATGTTCTTACATCAAAGTACTACTATTGTGTAACCTGCAACAATCACTTATCATAAGACACGTTTGACTTGGTAGTGTGATATAGGTTACATCTCGCATTCTTTTCTAGCTTGTACTACTTTTAATTTGTTGAAATGACACTTATGACGAGACAGTTTTAATTTGGTAGACTGATATACGTTGCATCTTTCATATGGTGTCTAGCTTTCATTGCTTCTAATTTTTTGAAATGCCTTCTCCTTAGTTTACCCAGCATAAGTTGTGAATATGCAATGGCACTAATGACAAGAGACCTTTAACTTGGTAGTGTGATGTTGTTTGCATCTTGCATATGATTTATTTCTTGTACTTCTTCACATTTGTTTAAATGCCAGTTATGACGAGACAATGTTAACTTGGCAGAGCGATATTTGTAGCATCTTTCATATGGTGTCTACCTTCCATTGCATTGCTTCTAATTCAGTGAAATGTCTTTTGCTTAGTTTACACATCATAGTTCTGGTTATCTCATGCTATCCTGTTTTTCATACATATTACATCCTCCTATCCTGTGGTTTGCCTAACATCAAAGTTTAGTTCGCCTTTATCACACATCAATTTGTTCTGAAGAACTAAATTGTTATTTCTTTTTCTTTGTCGACTTGACTTAACATGGCACGGAGAAAGAGGAAGGGACACAGAATGACAGGGGATGGTGTTAGTACTAAGGATACACAGAAAGTGAACCGGAAGAATCTTGTAGATTTTGCTAGTACTGATGGTGTAATAGAAGGTCAAAGTCCAGCAGAAAATTGTACAAATGGGGTATCCCATGCTACACGAGCTGCAGAACAAGCCAAATAGAAACAAATATCTGCCACGAAACAAGAAGAGACAGCCCTAATTGTTGCAACACCTTCCACAGTACCACCAGCTGCACGAGTTACTCGTTTGTCAACTCAGCTAGCAGCATGTTCCCAAGCTCCCTTTCCACCTAACACTAGTTCCGAAGCACTCTTGACACAAGACGAGTTGGCAAGCTAAGATGAACTTTGTGAGCTTCAATAGTAAGAAGGTAGTTGCTGGAGTCAATTTCTAGTTGCATGCTTCTTTATATGTAGTCTCACAGTTTGATGTACACTAACACTTCCTATGTTCGTTGTTGGACTAGCACCTAGGCGCAAGAGGAAAAAAACATCAGGGATAATGCTCGATAGGTTAACTAAATCTAGAGGAGGAAGAATGGAGATCCGTTTTGAGGCAGGTTTAAAAAGGCCACGTGATGCGTGATACATCTCCAACATATCTATAATTTTTGATTGCTCCATGCTATATTATCTTATGTTTTGGACATTATTGGGATTTATTATTCACTTTTATATTATTTTGGGGACTAACCTATTAACCAGAGGCCCATCCCAGAATTACTGTTTTTTTGCCTCTTTCAGAGTTTGGCAGAAAAAGAATATCAAACGGAGTCCAAACGGAATGAAACCTTTGGGAACGTGATTTTCGGAACGAACATGATCCAGGAGACTTGGACCCTACGTCAAGCAACCAACAGGGAAGCCACGAGGTAGGGGGCACGCCTACCCCCCAGGCACGCCCTCCACCCTCGTGGGCCCCCTGTTGCTCCACCGACGTACTTCTTTCTCCTATATATACCTAGGTACCCCCAAACGATAAAAACGGAACCAAAACCCTAATTCCACCGCCGTAACTTTCTGTATCCACGAGATCCCATCTTGGGGCCTGTTCCGGAGCTCCGCCGGAGGGGGCATCGATCACAGAGGGCTTCTACATCAACACCATAGCCTCTCCGATGAAGTGTGAGTAGTTTACTTCAGACCTTCGGGTCCATAGTTATTAGCTAGATGGCTTCTTCTCTCTTTTTGGATCTCAATACAATGTTCTACCCCTCTCTCGTGGAGATCTATTCGATGTAATCTTCTTTTGCGGTGTGTTTGTTGAGACCGATGAATTGTGGGTTTATGATCAAGTTTATCTATGAACAATATTGGAATCTTCTCTGAATTCCTTTATGTATGATTGGTTATCTTTGCAAGTCTCTTCGAATTATCAGTTTGGTTTGGCCTATTAGATTGTTCTTTCTTGCACTGGGAGAAGTGCTTAGCTTTGGTTTCAATCTTGCGGTGTCCTTTCCCAGTGACAGTAGGGGCAGCAAGGCACATATTTTATTGTTGCCATCAAGGATAACAAGATGGGTTTTTTTTTATCATATTGCATGAATTTATCCCTCTACATCATGTCATCTTGCTTAAAGCGTTACTCTGTTCTTATGAACTTAATACTCTAGATGCATACTGGATAGCGGTCGATGTGTGGAGTAATAGTAGTAGATGCAGGCAGGAGTCAGTCTACTTGTCTCGGATGTGATGCCTATATACATTATTGAGGGAGTCCTGGATTAGGGGGGTCTCCAGACAGCCGGACTATATCGTTTGGCCGGACTGTTGGACTATGAAGATACAAGATTGAAGACTTCATCTCGTGTCCGGATGGGACTCTACTTGGCATGGAAGGCAAGCTAGGAAATACAGATATGTATATCTCCTCCCTTGTAACCGACCTTGTGTAACCCTAGCCCCCTCCGGTGTCTATATAAACCGGAGGGTTTTAGTCTGTAGGACAATATACGATCAGACCATAGGCTAGCTTCTAGGGTTTAGCCTCTACGATCTCGTGGTAGATCAACTCTTGTAATACTCATATCATCAAGAACAATCAAGAAGGATGTAGGGTATTACCTCCATCAAGAGGGCCCGAACCTGGGTAAACATCGTGCCCCTGCCTCCTGTTACCATCCGCCTTAGACGCACAGTTCAGGACCCCCTACCCGAGATCCGCCGGTTTTGACACTGACATTGGTGCTTTCATTAAGAGTTCCAATATGCCGTCACCATAAGGCTCGATGACTCCTTTGATCATCGGTAACAATGCGGTCCAGGGTGAGGTTCTCCTTCCCGGACAGATCTTCGTATTCGGCGGCTTCGCACCGCGGGCCAATTTGCTTGGCCATCTGGAGCAGATCGAGAGCTACGCCCCTGGCCATCAGGTCAGATTTGGAAAATTGCATTACACGGCCGACATCCGCGGAGACTTGATCTTCGACGGATTCGAGCCCATGCCAGGTGTGCCGCTTAGTCGCCACGAGCATGACATAACTCTGTCGTCGGACAATGTTCGGGAGATCGCATCTGTAACTACTCCGACCATCAATCCGGAGCAAATTGCGCCATCCGAGAGCGGAGGGATAGACACCACCATGGAGGCCGCACTCTCAGTGGCGATAGAGTCGGATACTGACTTCCCACCCTTACGAGAGCCGCGTCGCCGAACCACTGGATTCTTCTCCGGCAACGGGCTCCGATGTAGCGCCCCATATGTAACTTGCCATATTTGTATTCCAACTCTTGCCATTTTCGGCACTAAGTTATGATATTTCCTCGTTGTTGGGTTTTGTCTCCGCGTTGCTTTTGTCTTTGTCATGCATCTCATATCATGTCATCATGTGCATCGCATTTGCATACGTGTTTGTCTCATGCATCCGAGCATTTTCCCCGTTGTCCGTTTTGCATTCCGGCACTCCTATGTCCTCAAGTGTCCCCTTTTACCTCTTTTCATGTGCGGGTATTAAGCGTTCTCGGATTGGACCGAGACTTGCCAAGCGGCCTTGGTTTACTACCGGTAGACCGCCTGTCAAGTTTCGTGCCATTTGGACTTCGTTTGATACTCCAACGGTTAACCGAGGAACCGTAAAGGCCTCGTGTGTGTTGCAGCCCAACACCTCTCCAAAGTGTCCCAAAACCCCCTCCATCATCTCGGTCGTTCGATCATGATCGTGTGGCCGAAAACCGTGCTCAATTTGGAGCCTCCTAGCTCCTTCTATGTATAAATAGGCCCTCCCCATTCCAAATCACGGATGAAACCCTAACCAAATTCCCTCTCCGCCGCCGGACGAAACTCCCCACCGACGGACGTGTCCGTTCCCGCCGCCGGCACGTGGCATCTCCTCATTCGTCGCTGCCCGCGCGCCCACATCGCCGTCCGACCCGCGCGTCGGCCCGCCGGGGCCCAAGCGGGGCCCTCCCGGCCCGCGCACCGCCGCAGACCTCCCGGCTCGCCTCCGCCGCCCGCGCCCGCGTGCGCCGCCTCGCCGTCACCTGCCACCGCGCCCCAGCGCCTCCCCGCCGACCTCACCGACGCCCTGCTCCGCCCTCCTCACCGGATCGCCGCCCGAAGTCCTCCTCCGCCGCCCCTCAGCAGATCCGGCGAACCCGACACCCAAGTCTAGCCTCAGCTGCAGCTCCGGCCTCCTCCCCCAAGCTCCGTGACCAAGCACCTGTTCCGGCGAACCTCGGGTCGCGTTCAATCCAGATCTGAAACGAGGGGTTGACTTTCGTTTTCCCTCTAAGTCCTCAGTTTCTCATGTTTTTAGCATATCTCATTGCATCATAACTTTGCATCCGTGGCTCCGTTTTGGGCGTGTAGCATATCAAATTGTTCGCCTCGATGTGCACTTCATTTCATTCCATTGCACCATGTTCATTTGAGTCCATCTTGATTCTCTAAATGCTGTTGCAAGAGTGCTATGTAATGTTAGTTTTAGATTCTTAACAGATATTGGACATTTGTCATTTTTGCCATGTTTAATGTGTGCCTCCTATGATCTTGAGCCCTACATGTGTTTTGTTGTATGCCATGCCATCTTTACAGGTTTGTATGCCATGTATTTTTGTGGTCATTGTGGTGACTAGCACAAGCATGCAAAGTAGCTCTCGTGATGTTGCTGATTTCAGGGACTTACAATTCTTCTAAGTCATTGCCTTGATAATATTTTTATGCCATGTATTCTTATTGCTACAGAGTGATCCATGCCTCTTTTGAGCATGTTCAGTAAGGATGATTTTGAGATATTGTAATGCTCTATCCATCCATGTCTTGGTTTGCAATTATAGAGCACCCTAGCATGACCAATCTTGCTCTACTTTTGCTATAAAATGTTCCTGGCAGATTGTTTACATGTTATTCAATTTTGCCGAGGTTGTTGTAGTTGATCCATGCATGCTATGAGAGTGTTCTTGCCATGGTCAGCTTATTTATCATGTCTACTTGCTGGGTGTAGGCTTAGCTTGTCATGAAATGCCTTGTGGTGAGTGCATCGAGCTCGCAAACATGCCTACATAATTCTGTTTTGCCATGTTCCAGCTTTCTGCTAAGTTTGAATCTGTTAACGAAACTTGCTATGTTCACATGGTTACCATTGTATCTTCTAATCCCTTTTGGCTTATAGTCAGTAAGGGACTTTTGTTATATGCTCTGTTTAGTTTCATGCCATGCCTTGCTTTGCCATGATATGTTCTTGTAGCATGTTGTTGTCTTGCTCTAAACATTGCTTCCTAATGTTAAATCCTGACATGCTGTTATTTTCACCAAGTCTGTAAACCTGATATCTTTTGCACTTTTGCCATGCTTGTTTGAACCTGCTATTGTGTGATTTAGCCATAGCTCAGTGTTCATCTTTTGTCAAGAATCTTGAGTGGATCACTGCCATGTGCTTTGTTGTTATGTTAGAGTGCAGTAGCTTGTTGTTCTTGATGCATTTAGATAGCCTCGTGTTGTTAATCGCAGCTTAGTGCCATTATTGTTTTGCTTGCCATTTGCAAACCGTGCATCCGATTTCGGTGATCTTTATATCAATTTCGACCGAAATTAACTCATCTTTCTAGCGGCAATCTTGGTTTTCCAAGTTGAGGCCTGGTTCAATCTTTCCTTTCCGAAGCACGCATATGCATTGCATATCACATCCCGCATATCATGCCATGTTTTGCATCATGTTGCTTGCGCATTGCACCATGGTTGATTGTGTCTCCCTTTGATTATGTTCTTTCTTTGGGTAGAGCCGGGAGACGAGTACGTGATCAAGGAACCCGTTGAGAATGTTTTCGAGGATCAAGCTTACGTCAACTTGGAGAACTTTGCAGGCAAGATGACCATACCCTCAAAATCACTTCTATATTTGCTTGCTAGTTGCTCGCTCTATTTCTATGCCTATGCTACGATACCTACCACATGCTTTATCATGCCTCCCATATTGCCATGTCAAACCTCTAACCCACCTTATCCTAGCAAACCGTTGTTTGGCTATGTTATCGCTTTGCTCAGCCCCTCTTATAGCATTGTTAGTTGCAGGTGAAGATTGAAATTTGTTCCTTGTTGGAACATGTTTATTGTTGGGATATCACTATTATATCTTGTATACTTTAATGCATCTATATACTTGGTAAAGGGTGGAAGGATCGGCCTTATGACTAGTGTTTTGTTCCACTCTTGCCGCCCTAGTTTCCGTCATACCGGTGTTATGTTCCTTGATTTTGCGTTCCTTACATGGTTGGGTTATAATGGGAACCCCTTGACAGTTCGCCTTGAATAAAACTCCTCCAGAAAGGCCCAACCTTGGTTTTACCATTCGCCACCTAGCCCTTTTTCCCTTGGGTTTCGCAGACTCAAGGGTCATCTTTATTTTAACCCCCCGGGCCAGTGCTTCTCTAAGTGTTAGTCCAACCTGAGCGATGTCCGACGCCCCCTGGGCAACCAGGGTCTATGCCAACCCGACGTCTGGCTCATCCGATGTGCCCTGAGAACGAGATATGTGCAGCTCCTATCGGGATTTGTCGGCACATTCGGGTGGCTTTGCTGGTTTAGTTTTACCATTGTCGAGATGTCTTGTAACCGAGATTCCGAGTCTGATCGGGCCGTCCTGGGAGAAGGAATATCCTTCATTGACTGTGAGAGCTTGTGATGGGCTAAGTTGGGACACCCCTGCAGGGATTTGAACTTTCGAAAGCCGCGCCCGCGGTTATGGGCAGATGGGAATTTGTTAATGTCCGGTTGTAGAAAACCTGAAACTTAACTTAATTAAAATGGATCAAAAGCGTGTGTAGCCGTGATGGTCTCTTTTCGGCGGAGTCCGTGAAGAGAACACGGTCTCGTGTTATGCTTGAACGTAGGTTGTTTTACGATCACTTCTTGATCATAGTTTCTCGGCCGTGCCTTGCCTTCTCTTCTCGCTCTCATTTGCGTATGTTAGCCACCATATATGCTAGTGCTTGATCAAGCTCCACCTCATACCTTTTCCCTACCTATAAGCTTAAATAGTCTTGATCGCGAGGGTGTGAGATTGCTGAGTCCCCATGACTCACAGATTACTTCCAAAACTAGATGCAGGGACCGATGATACCATTCCAGGAGATACGACTGAGCTCAAGTGGGAGTTCGATGAGGACTCAGGACGATACTACGTTTCCTTTCCAGACGATCAGTAGTGGAGCCTAGTTGGGGCGATCGGGGACATTATGCATTTGGGGTTGTCTTTATTTTGGTTCCGTAGTCGGACCTTGATTGTATCTGGATGATTGTAATGCTATTTATGATATTGTGTGAAGTGGCGATTGTAAGCCAACTATGTATCTCTGTTCTTATTTAGTACATGGGATGTGTAAAGATTACCCCTCTTGCGACATTGCCTACAATGCGGTTATGCCTCTAAGTCGTGCTCCGACATGTGGGAGATATAGCCGCATCGTGGGTGTTATATCCGAGCCGCCTGCATCTGCACCCATCGAATCCGATTGGGCGCCGATCATGGAGTTCACCTCCGCGGATATCTTTCAGCACTCACCTTTCGGCGATGTGCTAAATTCATTAAGGTCTCTCTCCCTGTCAGGAGAACCTTGGCCGAACTAAGTCCAACTAGAATGGGATGCGGACGGCCAAGAAATTCGCTACCCACCCACCACCCACTTAGTAGCCAATGTCGACGATTTAACCGACATGCTCGATTTCGCCTCCAAAGACCTCGACGGTATGGACGACGACGCCGGAGACGAACAGGAACCACCGCCCACAGGGCGCTGGACCGCCACCTCAGCATACGATATATACATGGTGGACACCCCCAAATAATGCAATGGCGACGAGACGGCGGAGGATTACCCCTCCAAGAAGCAACCCAAGCGCCGACGTCAGCGGCGCCGCTCTAAGTCCCGCCACAGCAAGAACAGTGATACCAGCACAGGAGACAATAACACTCCGGATAGTGCCGAAGACAACAACAATCCCCTCCAGCACGATGTAGAGCCGGAGGACGAACAAGCTAGCCCTCCAGAGCGGGCAGCAGATGGAGAAACGGAGGAGGACAATTACATGCCTCTCTCCGAAGACGAGGCGAGCCTCGACGACAAAGAATTTATCGTGCCTGAGGACCCCGTCGAGCAAGAGCGCTTCAAGAGCCGGCTTATGGCCACGTCAAATAGCCTGAAGAAAAAGCAGCAACAGCTTCAAGCTGATCAAGACTTGCTAGCAGACAGGTGGACCGAAGTCCTTGCGGCCGAGGAGTATGAACTCGAGCGCCCCTCCAAGAGTCACCCAAAACGCAGGTTGCTACCTCACCTCGAGGAGGAAGCATTGAAACCTCAATCACCAATGTACGATGCGACTGACCGGCCACCGCGTGGCAGAGCCAGAGAGGCGTTTCAGCCTGAAGTTCAGCCTGCACCCCGCCGCCACTCAATCAAAAATACTAAGGCCTGGGACAACACAAGGGACCTACGAGACGTATTGGACAGTAGGGCAAAAATCGCAAGGTCAATATATGGGTCACGGACACGCGCACCAACACGGGACGATGATCGTCGCGTCGGATACACCAAGAGTAAATCCGGCCGGGCCGAATACAGCAGACAAGATTCGTATGAACTACGTCAAGATATAGCCCAGCACAGAGGCGCCGCACACCCCCTATGCTTCACTGATGAAGTTATGAATCACGAATTCCCGGAGGGTTTCAAACCCGTAAATACCGAATCATACGATGGCAAAACAGATCCCGTTGTATGGATTGAGGATTTCCTTCTTCACATCCACAGGGCTCGCGGTGATGATCTACACGCCATCAAGTACCTCCCACTAAAACTTAAAGGACTAGCTCGGCATTGGCTGAACAGCTCGCCAACAGATTTTGTCGGCAGTTGGGAGGATCTGGAAGACGCATTTCTTGAAAACTTCTAGGGCACTTATATGCGGCCACCGGATGCTGATGACTTGAGCCATATAAACCAGCAGCCAGGAGAATCGGCCAGACAATTTTGGACTCGGTTCCTGACTAAGAAAAACCAAATTGTAGACTGTCCGGACGCAGAGGCCCTAGCGGCATTCAAGCATAACATCCGCGACGAGTGGCTCGCCCGCCACCTCGGCCAGGAGAAGCCGAAATCTATGGCAGCCCTCACAACACTCATGACCCGCTTTTGCGCGGGCGAGGATGGCTGGCTGGCTCGCAGCAACAATACATCGAGGAATCTGGACACCTCGGATACCAAATATGTTAACGGTAGGCAACGTCGTAACAGACTGAAGCGCCGCAATAACGGCGATAACACCAAAGATACGGCAGTCAATGCCGGATTCAAAGGCTCTAGATCCGGTCAACGGAAAAAGCCATTTAAAAGAAATACTCCGGCTCCGTCCAGTTTGGATCGCATACTGGATCGCCCGTGTCAAATCCACGGCATCGTCGACAAGCCAGCCAATCACACCAACAGAGAATGCTGGGTGTTCAAGCAGGCCGGCAAGTTAAATGCCGAAAACAAGGACAAGGGGCTGCATAGTGATGACGAGGAAGAGCCCTGTCCGCCGAACATAGGAGGACAGAAGGGGTTTCCCCCACAAGTGAAGACGTGGAACATGATATACGCAACCCACATTCCCAAGAGGGAGAGGAAGCATGCACTAAGGCACGTCTATGCGATGGAGCCCGTCGCCCCAAAGTTCAACCCATGGTCTGCTTACCCGATCACCTTCGATCGTAGGGACCACCCAACTAGCATCCGTCATGGCGGATCTGCCACACAGGTCCTAGACCCCATCATTGACGGATTTCACCTCACTCGAGTCCTTATGGATGGCGGCAGCAGCCTGAACCTGCTCTATCAGGATAAAGTGCGAAAAATGGGTATCGATCCCTCGAGGATCAAACCCAGCAAAACCACCTTTAAAGGCGTCATCCCAGGTGTAGAGGCCCATTGCACAGACTCAATCACACTAGAAGTGGACTTTGGATCACCGGACAACTTCCGAAGCGAAGACTTAATCTTCGATATTGTCCCGTTTCGCAGTGTCTATCATGCACTGCTCGGATGGACAACATTCGCAAAATTTAATGCAGTGCCACATTATGCATACCTCAAGCTCAAGATGCCAGGACCCAGGGGGTCATAACAGTAAATGGAAACACAGAACGCTCGCTCCGCACGGAAGAGCACACTGCGGCCCTTGCAGCAGAAGCACAAAGCAGCCTTTTAAGGCAGACCACTCAGTTGGCGTCACAGCCCCCGAACACCTTCAAGCGAGTCCGGAACAAGCTGCAACAGGATCGCCTGGCACAATCAGAGCTCGCCTAGCAATTCGGCCCCCGTCCCAGTCCCAGTAAAGCGACGAAATCCATGCCACGCGTACATAACTATGCACTGAAAATACCATGGACATAGGCGGGGGCACGATCAGGACACGCCCCGCAATCTTATATTTACTAATTGGAGGCACCATACGAGTAACCATGTTAGTCCTCAATAACAAAGAAAATTATCCCTCCGATCAGAATAATAACTGTCTACAGCCATCGGATGAGATTTCAAGAGTCCTTGCCCAATGTCCCACGTCTTGGCTCCTGAGCTCTCCCGTATAGGCTGTAGGCTGGCTATTAATTAAAGAAACAAATCTCCATACAAACCCACGTCTTGGATCCTAAGTTCTCGTGTAGGTTGGCAGTTTACAAAAAAACAAATCTTCCTACAGCCTGCTTCCGCGGCTTCATCGCCATCATCGACGCAGCATAGATGATCCCTCACCACCGCGACGTGGAGGGTTCCTCACCACTGCGGGCTGCCGATTCTCCTCTTCTGTGTCACACCCTCACCTCTCCTCCGGTTCTTCGACTCTGGATATGGGAAAAGGTATATTATGATTCAATCTGGCTCCCTAGATCTCCCTGATCCCGTACCCCCCACAATCTTCGAATCTTCTTTGTTTTCAAGTTCTATCCACACTAAGATCTAGCATCTATTCTGTTTTTCCATAGACGAGTGATGGATGATGGTTGATGCAATGGTGGAGCAAGCGTACTGATGTCGGTTTGTAGCAAATCAGGAGAACACCGCCGTCGGTACGCTGCCGATTCATCATCTGTCGGTTGTCGCTATTGCACCCACTCTGCCGTATCCATGAATTGTTGGCATATTCTCTAGCCCGTTGAAGAATTCAGGGTAAGTGATTAGGAGTTACATATTTTCATGTAATTTATCTCTAATCATCGGGATAAACATTGCAGATTTGGTTGTACTATTGTGTCCTCCCATCAATTCTGTTACTTCCAACATCAAATTTGACTTGATTCTCATTGGGGCAAACTGAAGATATAATTGACGTTTGACAATAACACTGCATGCAGGTTATGTTCCTCTTTTGCCATGCTTTATGTAGTCAACTAAGAAATTATTTTAGATCCGAGCCACTAGAGAAACTAGATTCTGATCCTACAGATGTTTCATTATTCAAAGTCATTCAGTTTTCTGATGGTGGGCATTAGTGATATTATATGTTGATGCACGCTGCCCAGAACTGCGCAAGCTCTATCCTAATGGCATGACATCACACATATTTTTGTCTCCACTTCCTCTCCGCTGCAGAGTCGTTGAACCCCATGAGAAAAGAGATAGTTTAGCTGCTCGATGGTTATTGGATGCTGCTATGCAGGAATAAAGGAACATGGTGATTACAGGAACATGTTGGATGGCAGCAGGAATGAGCTGATGGGACTAACTAATGCTAGCTAGCAAGTAATTACTTGATCTGTTTACTCACACACACAAGTAGTTGTTGAGGTGAAACAATATTATCTTTTCGGCCCAAATAGCATTTACAATAATAGTGATCATCCTCCAAAGAAAAATATTATAGGCCGATTCCTATTGTTACTGTACCAACTTATCTCAGAAATACAGAAGCGCTGAGATGGACTATTGCCGAGGAGATGCATATGTGGGCAAGGTTCTGTATTGGTTGATCCAGAATAAATTTCGTCTTCTCTAAGATCTTTCACTTGCATTCCATTGTCTGCAATTTTAACCTAGCCTAAAATTAATTAATCTTATGGTGAGTGCTTTAGTATGTTAGACATACAGTGGTTCATCGGTTACAGGAATACATGCCTTCTATTTCTATGTCTTCATCTTCTTATAAAAAATAATTAATTGGAGGCAGCAAAGAAGCCTCCACATTAATTCTAGAAACACATAAAATTAACCTCTAGATCTTAAATCTATGGTGCAGATGAAATAAGTGATGTTTAGAGTCCTAGAGTTATAAGTCTCCAACGTGAGGAAAATGTGGACGTGTAACTTTTGGCAAAATAAGCGATGTTTAGAGTCCTATAATTATACGAGTCGTCAACGTGAGGAAATTGTAGGCGTAACAATTAGGAGGCCGCAGCGATTGTCCTCTCTTGGATACCCACCAAAAAAGCATCCCCACATTGAAAAAAGAGCATCTCCAATCTTGACCTTTTCAACGATCACGTGGCGGCGAGTTCGGTCTGGTGGCACCTCCGCCTGGATCCTCCTCTGATTGATTCATGCTACACATATGCAAGGTGCAGAATCCTCCTCGACAGCTCTACGTCATGTCACCATTGGCCTGTCCCGTGGGTTACGAAGACAATCAATTTGACGATTTCATTGGCTTCCTCCACCCGTTCTGCAATACCTTGATGCCTCCATTAGTTGAAGCTGGACGACGACTGCAATGCGAGAGACCATGAAGTCCAAGTGGTTGATATATTGTGCACCCCTCTGTCCAGCTTTTGATGAGATTGCAGGTAAAAGGAATGCATGTTCTCTCTATGTGTTGCCTCTGATTCTCGCGTTGTTTAATCTATCCGACCAAGGCGCAGGCAAAAGTTTTCTCTACTTGCATGCTGGATGTTTACACATACCATAGCCTGAGGCATTGATTGATAGATGCGATTATTGTTGTAAAGTTACTTTTTTTGCAACTAATTCAGTTCTTCAGAGTTAGATTTTGAGAACACAAGTGATCAGGCGTAGCTTATCTCCTCGGGGTCATAATACTATGGTTCCTTGCTGCTGTTGAATCCAAACTGACGAGTAAGTTGAGCTATATGTTTAGATTTGGCATTCTGGCAAGCAAGAGGAGCAATTCAACATCAATTACAGTAGGTAATGCATCTGTTTCAGCTCGATCATTTATTTTACTTGACGTACTAGCATATTCAACAGAAGAGAGGCTCTCCGTGGGAAACTCACCGGTGACTGGCCGCTACCGCTATGACGGGGCCTTCTGTACTTCTTATTGTGTCGCTCGCTAGAGGTTTGATGGACATATCGTTTTTTGAAGTAAATTATGTGGCGGCCATCAAGGCTCCGGCGGCACAGCATTTTGCCATCCCCGGCACCATTCAAGGTCGTCATCCACCTCTCCTATCCCAACTCAGCAGGGCAGTAGTAACCCTAAATCCCATCTTCCCTGGTCTGTTCTTCTCATTTTGAATTCATAATCAAACCTCCGGCTGCCACCTCATATGGGAACTACAGAGAGTTCAACAGTGAGAACAAAGTAAAATTCAAAGAAACAAAACCAATCTGTTGAGTTCTCGCCACCGGGGAACAAATCACTGGACGTGGCAACGTTTGATCGTTATGATGATAAGTATTGTTTCTTAAGTGTTATTGCATAATAAAGATTGATCTCATTGTGGTGAATTTTGTACCACAGGTGGAAGTTACTATGGACGAAGAGATCAAGGAAACATCTCCAAGCACTGCATTTGAAATCATCGATCAGGTTCCGGCGTGTCCAATTGTGCAGTGATCAAGTTTAACAGTTGCTCATCTGATTGTTTCGTGTTACACTGGTGCAAACTGGAGAAGCCTCCTCTGCATCTTGCTGTTGTTGCGTTCTACTGTGTGTTCTTTGACTAGGGAAATACTTGATTGACAAGTACATGGTGACCACCTGCTGATCGATGCCTCACCGGCTGCTCACATCTATTCTATGAGATTTGATGGCAAAATTACAATCTGTGACACGCTACCATGCAACATTAATGATTTTTACCTCGCAAAAAAGCATTAATGATTTTTTTACTGGATCGCCCTTTCCAGGATTTTGATTTGTGGTAAAACGTCACATTACTTCGCCCTACTATGTGTCCGCTTTCATTGTTTAATCTATTATTGGCGTGCATATATAAAGTTCATCTAAGTGTGTCCTGAGTCTCCTGATTACAGCCTAGGCGTGTATGATAGATTATGTTTTTTCTATATTATTATTGGTTTACCACTTCTGAACTTCACAAGTTAGTTTGATCTCATCAGGTTGTAAACAATATTACTTCGCAGCAACCCTGTGCAGTCCTGTTAGATGGCTGCCTCTACGATTCGGGGTACATAATTAATATTGATTAGATTATTCTAGCAATATGAAAAATTGATCTCTTTAAGTCTATGTACACTTTTGAGCACGAATATCGGCCAGGAAGCTTCTGTCACTTCTCCCTGTTTTTAATTCTAAGTGGTTTTGCTTTGATATTTATAGGTTTAGCCTGACACTCTTCGTAAATATAGCTCCGTTTACCTTCTATTGGTCCATGGGAACATGATATGCCTATAGCCATAAAAAGAAACATCTGGAATCAACATCGACACAAATTCAAGCAATCAAAGTTAGATCGTATATGGCTTCACTATAATTTCATGGTTAATTATTTTGTGATATTTGAAGTTTAACTTTCATGTAGAAACATCCATGGAAATTCATAGACAAAAAATATCAAAATATAATTGAAAAACATGGACCATGTTTTGGTCCTACAAAGTGTATCTACAAGAATGTATGATGGCATATTTACTAATACAATAATGGTCAAAAAGTAGTGAAGTATCTAGCCCGTGCAGGTGCACGGGTTGATGACTAGTGTGGCTTAACCGCCCTAGGGGCTGTATAACTTTATCATTCCTTTTCTCTTTCAGGGCCTAATTCTCTGGAAGCCCTTTCCGGCAGTACGATTGCTGGACACATTCTGGAAGTGAGAAGCAAGGCGGCAAGAAGCTAAGATGAACACGGGAACCCCCAGGTGGTCTCTAATTATAATTGATATACCCGTTTTTTACTAATCTATGCGCAGCTCGCCCTGGGATAGGACAGTTCAAATTGTCCTACTTTCTGCTTATTGCACTACTTGTTCCAGTATGCTTCGACGTATTATTTAAATAACAATGCATATCGATAGTCTTTCATTGCATTATTTAAGTTTTTCTTCTTTTCTCTCCTATATGTCCATTTACGACAATCCGCACTCGCACGTTCGGGTACGGTCAGTTCGCCAGGGGCTCTCGTTTACCCCATAATACGGCGCAAGAACTCCGAACACTTTCGATAGTGCGGCACCCCGAACTTATAGTATTATATGCATCAGCTCCGAATCATGTCTTTGGTCAAATGTTGGGTTTGCCCGGCTCCCATGCTTTGGTACCTTATATTCTGCTATATCGACTAAGGTAGCGGTCGGAGAACTACTGTGATTGTGTCCCAGTTCTTCCGGACGAACACCACAGTAGAGAAAGCCGAAATCTGACTGTCATGATAAGGCGAGACACTGGTCGCTGTTCGAGAGGTCTCAAGCCCTTAAAGACTTTTTCCGCTTCGGGCGAGGAGTCGGCCTTGTCCGGCTTAGGCGTGTATAGCGCCCCAAATTCGGCCCTCCGAATACCAAGGGCTTCGCCAAAATTTAAAATTGTAGACTTCTACGGCTAAGTGAGAGTGATAAAGCATTATAGTCTGATTGCCTGGTTCATTGCGCTGAACACCTCCTTTGAAGGACCCAAAACTGGGGTAAAGAGTGCTCAGTTTTATCCCGAACACCCCAGTACTAGTTACATGGGGGCAGAAGCCGACGACTGGCCTACTCTCAGATTTTATAAACGGCCGCACAGAAGCTAATATTTTAAATTAAGAAAGCGTCGCATGGCGCAAATGAACTCGTTTCATATTACAGGATCACATGAGCATGTTCATTCAAAAATTACATCTTTGGCACACTCATCCGCCACTAGGCGGGACCCCTTCAGGACACTCTCATAATAATTCTCGGGGCATGATGTCTACTACACAACCTTCTTCTTGTAGACGTTGTTTGGCCTCCAAGTGCAGAGGTTTGTAGGATAGTAGCAAATTTCCCCCAAGTGGATGACCTAAGGTTTATCAATCCGTAGGAGGCATAGGATGAAGATGGTCTCTCTCAAGCAACCCTGCAACCAAATAACAAAGAGTCTCTTATGTCCCCAACACACCTAATACAATGGTAAATTGTATAGGTGCACTAGTTCGGAGAAGAGATGGTGATACAAGTGCAATATGGATAGTAGAATATAGTTTTTGTAATCTGAAAATATAAAAACAGCAAGGTAGCAAGTGATAAAAGTGAGCATAAACGGTATTGCAATGCGTTGAAACAAGGCCCAGGGTTCATACTTTCGCTAGTGCAAGTTCCCTCAAAAATAATAACATAATTGGATCATATAACTATCCCTCAACATGCAACAAAGTGTCACTCCAAAGTCACTAATAGCGGAGAACAAACGAAGAGACTATGGTAGGGTATGAAACCACCTCAAAGTTATTCTTTCCAATCAATCCGTTGGACTATTCCTATAGGTGTCACAAACAGCCCTAGAGTTCATACTAGAATAACACCTTCAGACACAAATCAATCAAAACCCTAATGTCACCTAGATACTCCAATGTCACCTCAAGTATCCGTGTGCATGATTATACGATATGCATCACATAATCTCAGATTCATCTATTCAACCAACACATAGAACCTCAAAGAGTGCCCCAAAGTTTCTACCGGAGAATCATGATGAAAACGTATGCCAACCCCTATGCATAGGTTCATGGGCGGAACCCGCAAGTTGATCACCAAAACATACATCAAGTGAATCACGTGATATCCCATTGTCACCATAGATACGCACGGCAAGACATACATCAAGTGTTCTCAAATCTTTAAATACATAATCCAATAAGATAACTTCAAAGGGAAAACTCAATACATTACAAGAGAGTAGAGGGGGAGAAGAAACATAAGATCCAACTATAATAGCAAAGCTCGCGATACATCAAGATCGTGCCAGAACACGAGAGAGAGAGATCAAACACATAGCTACTGGTACATACCCTCAGCCCCGAGGGAGAACTACTCCCTCCTCGTCATGGAGAGCACCGGGATGATGAAGATGGCCACCGGAGAGGGATTCCCCCTCCGGCAAGGTGCCGAAACAGGTCTAGATTGGCTTTCGGTGGCTACAGAGGCTTTTGGTGGCGGAACTCCCGATCTATTGTGCTCTCCAATGTTTTTAGGGTATATGGAGATATATAGGCAGAAGAAGTACATCAGGGGGGCCACGAGGGGCCCATGAGGGTGGAGGGCGGGCCCAGGGGGGTGGACGCGCCCCCTACCTCGTGGCCTCCTTGAAGCTTCCCTTACATACACTTCAAGTCTTCTAGGCTTCTTTCGTTCCAAAAATGAGTTCCGTGAAGTTTCAGGTCAATTGGACTCCGTTTGATTTTTCCTTTTCTTCAAAACCCTAAAACAAGGTAAAAACAGAAACTGGCACTGGGCTCTGGGTTAATAGGTTAGTCCCAAAAAATGATATAAAAGTGTATAATAAAGCCCATAAACATCCAAAACAGATAATATAATAGCATGGAACAATCAAAAATTATAGATACGTTGGAGACATATCAGCATCCCCAAGCTTAATTTTTGCTCGTCCTCGAGTAGGTAAATGATAAAAACAGAATTTTTGATGTGGAATGCTACTTGGCATAATTTCAATGTAATTCTTCTTAATTGTGGCATGAATATTCAGATCCGAAAGATTCAAGACAAAAGATCATATTGACATAAAAATAATAATACTTCAAGCATACTAACTAAGCTCAAAAGATATAAGTGAAGCACATAGAGTATTCTAGAAGGATGGCTCTCTCCCTCCCACCCACCTCCCACCTCCCGGTGTGATCTCCACGTCCACGGAGCTTCCTCTTCACCATGAAGACGCCTAGCTGGATGCTCCATCATGGATCATCTTCTACACTGGGATTGCAACCCTGGTCGGAAGGTGGCTGCACAGGTTCGTTCAAAGTTTGGATCTACTGTCCATTTCTCTCCAGCCCACAATACCAAGGAGTTCTTCTTGGTTGCATCCTTCTCCTCTACCTCATTCCCTCTCTCGGAGGAATTTGTTGCTCTGCACTGGTTTGTTGCATTGGTGGATCATCTCTAGGCTTCAAAGTGAAACAAATTGGGCAAAGAGCATTCCGGTTTTTAGTGGCTTCCAACCATGTGGGTCATTTAATTTATGGTCTTAAAGATCGTGTTTGGCCTGATTTCGTATGCCATTTCCACCTTTTCAAGCCTCATGTGGATTTCTCTAACTATGCGGCTACTGGTTGGAATGTTGATGAAGTTCTTGAGGAGATTCAAGCTCGCACCCCTATCGCTATCAAGACTAATCTTAATTTCCTTAAGAGAAGCGCAGAGCCTGATTGTTCATCCAAGGAGGAGTTGGCAAAGTTTGGATTTCATTTGGATGATCGGAATCTACCTCCAAATAATTCATCCCAAGATCTTTCTGCTAAGGATTTTGGTGTCAATCCCGATGAACACTCAATTACGACAGCATTAATGGCTCCCCAGAATGTTTCCCTGATTACTCAAGGCTCGGTTCAAAATTTGGCCCTAGTCTCATTGACTTTTGGCAGCTTTCAATCCGCTCTTAATGGGACCAATAATCACAGGACCTGCTTTATGGGGAGTTCGTTTCAGAATAAATGGGAGCATATTCCGGACTTTATTTTATTCCATATCTTGGATCAACGGGTATTTGGATATTCTGATGCTAAAATTGCGGCTATTTGGAAACTTGACTCAGTCCCGCCATTAGAGGTAATTCATGCACGCCTAAATCGCTGTTCCAAGTGTCATGAACTGGGCCATCTAGAAACTAGGTGTGATTTTTACGTGGAATCGAGTCGGGAGCAAGAGTCTTCCACTAGCCATGATAGCCCATTGGGCAAGGTTGCACAGCCTCTTAACTCAATACAATCAGGCCCATATGGATGTATTGTCTGTGCTGCGGTAGATCATATTTTTTCGAGTGCCCGGCTCGCATCATTTGTACGTGTTGCAATTGTATGGGCCATAGTACACCCCATTGCCGACCCCCTGATGCCATACGTATGTATTGGAGGCCCAAGAGATTAAACAGGATTGTTCCTACCTTCTTAAATAGTAGCGATAACATGCCTCCTCCACATAATCAATCCCAGGAAAGAAATACTCCAAAATATATCTGGGCTCCTAAATTAAATGGACGCTTTCATTCCATTAGGAAGGCTCGCGGGCCTCCTAGGTGTGCTACTGGAAAATCAGCTGCAACACCGGGACACGTGTGCCCCTTCCATTGCTGGTGACGATCCGCCTCCTCTGACTGCCATTCTCTCCTCGTACAACACACCAACCAGTAGCACACCCCCTCTGCCACCCACGCTCCATTAGACACCCATTGCAACGCCCGTATCCATACCTCCTCCCCAAGAACGCCTCTGTCGGTGTCAAAACCGGCAGATCTCGGGTAGGGGGTCCTGAACTGTGCGTCTAGGTCGGATGGTAACAGGAGGTAGGGGACACGATGTTTTACCCAGGTTCGGGCCCTCTTGATGGAGGTAAAACCCTACGTCCTTCTTGATTAATATTGATGATATGGGTAGTACAAGAGTAGATCTACCACGAGATCAGAGAGGCTAAACCCTAGAAGCTAGCCTATGGTATGATTGTTGTTCGTCCTATGGACTAAAACCCTCTGGTTTATATAGACATCGGAGAGGGCTAGGGTTACACAGAGTCGGTTACAATGGTAGGAGATCTACATATTCGTATCGCCAAGCTTGCCTTCCACGCCAAGGAAAGTCCCTTCCGGACACGGGACGAAGTCCTCAATCTTGTATCTTCATAGTCCAGGAGTCCGGCCAAAGGTATAGTCCGGCCACCCGGACACCCCCTAATCCAGGACTCCCTCGGTTGCCCCCGAACCAGGCTTCAATGACGACGAGTCCGGTGCGCAAATTGTCTTCGGCATTGCAAGGCGGGTTCTTTTCCAAATTCCATGTACCTGTTGAATAGTGTCAAGTTTCTTGTAAATGTAGTGCTCCTTGGCTTCTACGCCCAATAATGGCCGTCTTCCACATGTCAAACGAATATGAAAAGTCAGGGTGTTTTCATATTTACACCCCTAGCCGCGTAAATGAGCCGCCTATTTAAGGAGACGGGGATTTAGATCCAAACCACATCTTCTCCCTTCCGCGGGTATTCATCAGAGCGTGTCCGACAGAGGTCCATTCTATCATGGTCGGCCGCCGCAGCTCCTCCTCTCGCCCTTCTAGCCCTCAGCCTGGAGATTGGAAGAGATGCTCCATCCCACACAGCGAGTTAGTGACGCTCTAGACCAAGGGATTTCTCCCCCCGGCCTATATGGTCCCGGTTCGAGCCGGACTTGCCACCTATAATGGCGGAGAGCAAGTGGAGAGCACCCCCAATCCCTCCAAAGGAGAGCGGGTATGCCTTGTTCCTGACTTAATAAGAGGGCTCGGATTTCCGATTCATCCGTTTCTCCGGGTGCTCCTGGAGTTCTATGGCCTCCAGCTGCACAACCTCACGCCTGCCTCCATATTGCATATCGCGGGCTTCGTAACCCTTTGCGAGTTGTTTTTGGGCTGCAAGGCTCATTTTGCGCTGTGGAAAAGGCTATTCTGCCTTGTGCCCCGTTCTCAGAAGGGGTCAATATATCAAGGGGCCGGAGCCGAAGTGTGGCGCATCGCCGGGACCGGATATCTATCCGAAACCCCAAAGAAGGCGTCCGAGGACTGGCCTTCGGAATGGTTTTACATAGAGGATGTCCCGCTGCCGGATCCTGTCCGGATCGGCCTCCCTGAGTTCAACAGTGCTCCCCTGAAGAAGCGCCTGAGCTGGCATCCACGGAGCCCTCAGAGGGAAAGAGACAAGGACGTTCTTTACCTGATGGGCCGGATAAGATTGTTGGCTCATTCTGGACTGACCATGATCGAGGTTATGGCCGAATGCATCATGCGAGGGGTGCAGCCGCTTCAGTATAGAGGCCACCCCATGTGGGACTTCAACGGGGAGGACGACGCCACCCGCTACGGCCATAAGGGGCCGGATTCGGCTGCTGCTCTACTAAAGATCTTGTCCACTTTGTACAAGGGAGAAGAGGAGGAATTTCTCTGCGTCAACTCACAAGGTGGATTTTCTATGTACAATCCCCCAAGCTGGGTAAGTGGTCACTTTTACTTGCCCATCCGTTTCATATTCCCATTGTTAAATATTCAGTCTAACGACTTCAACGCAGGAACTGCGCCAGGCTGTTAAAGAAATAAACAGCCCTCCTCCACAACCCGAGGACCCAGGAAGGTCCCTCGACCAGTCCTCTCAAGAGGATCCGGTCTTATCTGTGGAGCTGATTGATGGGGTATTTCATCAATTGAGCAAGGACAACGCCTTGGTGGCCATTACGGCCGATTACCCAGGGTTACTCCCAGCCTCACAGGTAACTGAGACCGAAGTCCCAGCACTTTGAAAAGGGATCTGTCCTCGTGTGTTTTTGACTGCCGTATGACAACCATGTTTTGCAGGGGAGGTCCTTGAGACGGGAGGCCGAGCCTGTGGCGACTAGCCAACGAGGGGCGGCGAGGCCCCACGGGCTGAAAAGAAGTGCGGTCCGGACTGAGACGCCGGCGCAAAGGTATAACACGCCATCCTATTACCAGGCGTTATTCCTTCAAGGCATATTAACGCTCGTGCTTTCTTCAGGACGAAGAGACCTCGCCGGACTATATCCGGAGAGGTTGCCAATCGCGCCTCCACCAGCCAGGCTCCAAAGCCTGTTCCGGAAGCGGAGGCGAACACAAGGTGTGCATCGGACGCTCCTCCGATAGAGGATGCAGACAGGCTGTCTGCCACCAATTCCGAGGTGGAGAGTGCCATGAACCACAGGCGTCGCCGGACTGTTCTTCGCGATGCTTGTTTCTCCCAAGAGGCATTGGATGCCTTCAATTCAGGAGACGCGTACCTCCGTGCCGCTCAAAATGGTCTAGCCAGAGCCACGGAGCAGTATCTGAAAGACATATGGGTAAGAAAACTTTGGTAATTATATATGTATACCAGTAGCCCCCGAGACTTGAAACAGTTAGAATAACTGATTTAAGGATCATCTGTTATGCAGGTTCTTACAGAAAAGAATACTCTGCTGTCCCAGGAGCTGGAAGAGTGCAAAGCCCAACTTGAGGCCGCACTAGCCGCGGCAGGGGAGCCCAAGGAGACCCCCTGTGGTAATATATGCTTTGAAAGATAAGTATTTTGCGAAGTGCAACGTGGGTGCAAATCTGACAAATGAAATTGCAGATGGCGCTGGATTAAATCCGGAAGTGCAACAACTCCGACGCCAGCTAAAGGCTGGTGAGAGCGTGCTGACAAAGGTGAGGCAGGAGAAGAACAATCTCCAAGATGCCAACACCAAGCTAGGCGTTGAACTGAAGGACGTTCGTGCCCAGCTGTTGGACTCCGTGAAGGAGAATCAGCGGCTTTGACGCGGCATATATAGTAAGTTCTTAAACGAACTTTGAAAAAAGAGTTCGGCGAGGAAGTCGACTAACAGAGTAATGTCTGTAGGTATGGTGACAGGTCGTCCTGCAGAGGAAATGCCCGGTTCTACGGGTGACCTTCTTCCCGAGCTCTCACAACTGCACGAGCGAGTTCGGCAGGTGATGCAAGGCGTCGCCCAGGCCTTGTGGTCGTCCATCTCCATGCCCGAAGGCCTTGGAGAGCTTGTAGAGAAGCTGAAGGGAGCGCGGCGGCGCTTCCGATTGTGGAAGATGTCGACCTGCCGTCAAGGCGCCAAGGAGGCCTGGGCCATGGTGAAGACGTGGTACACGAAGGCTGGCCCAAACCACATGGCCGAGGTCGGACCCGTAGGGCCCGATGGGAAGGAGATCCCTGTGAGCTTAGTATACGGCCAAGTAGAGTTGGCCGCAAAGTATTCCCAACAGGACTGTAAACTAGACAGCCTGTTAGATGGAATTGAAGAGGAATACAATCAATCAGATTGACTATGTAATTTTAATTGACATGTGTAATGCCTTCTAGCCGGATTGTAGATCGTTTGTCATGGCCGACCTTTCCGCTTCAACCTCGGGACCTGACGGTCTGGAGTGTGTCCGAATACCCTCGCGGTTATATAAGAACCGGGGTATGTATGGAGACCAGGCATAGGGGTCATTAGTGCTTGAACAGACAAGTGCCCAACTAGTTATGTTATATTACATGGTTAGTAAGAAACATCTTCCAGGGAGAATAGTTCCGTTAGGGGTTCCTTTCCCTGGGAGGCATGCCCTAAAGTGCATGTCCATTCTGCGAAAAGAGACGCAGGAAAAACATCTAGGGCGTATAGATAAATAAGTGAAAGAAAAGATCATCTTTAGTTCACCGACCGAATATTCCCTTAAGAACGCTAGCTTTCGGCTTCACCCAGTCTGAGGTACACATCTGGCTGACCCGACAGTAACAATCACAGAGGTGCTCCCTTTACCACCTAGCCGAACAATCGGGAACGTAAGGGTAAGCACAGGAGCCAGGCAACCCAGCTTGGCCAAAACTTAAGTCATATCGATGCATATAATGGCGAATAAAAGGTACATGCAAAAGTGTGACACATGTGTTGGGCATGAAGCCTGTATAAATAAGCTTCTGTTTAAAGAAGCCCCCAGGTTTAATGAGAGAGGATAGAGCGTCACTTTATGAGCCTTTAAAGGCTATAAGAGAGAGAGAGAGGAGAAGGAGAGAAATGTAAGACAGAAAGTATATAAAAAATGGACAGAGGAAGGAGACGAACACAGAGTCCGGCGCTAGGCATAGAATCTTCGTAGAGGGGCTGCGTTCCATGGGTTCGGCTCGAGTCGGTTATCCGATGCATCTCGCAGGCAGTACGCTCCCCAAGTTAGGACTTGGTCGATTATGAAGGGACCTTCCCACTTGGGCTTGAGTTTGTCCTTTTTCTTCTCCAGCAGGCGTAGAACTAATTCTCCAACGTTGTAATTTTTGGCCCGTACTTCTCTGCTTTGGTATCTTCGAGCCTGCTGTTGATAGAATGCGGAACGAGATTTTGCCACGTCACGCTCTTCCTCCAAGGCGTCCAAACTGTCCTGCCGATCGAGCTCGGCTTCTCTTTCTTCGTACATGCGCACTCAAGGTGAGTCATGAATTATGTCGCAGGGCAAAACTGCCTCTGCGCCGTACACCATGAAGAATGGTGTGTATCCGATGGTGCGATTCGGCATGGTCCGCAGCCCCCAGAGTACGGAGTCGAGCTACTCTATCCAGTGCGTATTAGATTCCTTAAGGGACCGCACTAATCTGGGTTTGCTGCCGCTCATGATAAGACCATTTGCACGTTCGACCTGGCCGTTGGTTTGTGGGTGATAGACGGAAGCATAATCGAGCTTGATGCCCATGTTTTTGCACCAGAGTTTTACCTCATCGGCCGTAAAGTTCGTGCCATTATTAGTGATGATGCTGTGGGAGATGCCGTAACGGTGTAAAACCCTGGATATAAAGTCTATCACCGGTCCGGATTCGGACGTCTTAACAGGCTTGGCTTCTATCCATTTGGTGACCTTATCCACCATGACAAGTAAGTATTTTTTCTTGTGGGTTCCGCCTTTAAGGGGTCCAACCATGTCAAGCCCCCCAGACCGTGAAGGGCCAAGTGATGGGGATAGTTTGGAGGGCGGTGGGTGGCATATGGCTTTGGTTTGCAAAAAGCTGGCAACCGACGCATCATTGGACTAAGTCCTGGGCGTCTGCCCGGGCCATCGGCCAATAAAATCCTGTACGGAAGGCCTTGCTTACAAGGGACCGAGCTGCAACGTGATGTCCACCGAGTCCGGCATGAATTTCAGCCAGGAGGTTCCGCCCTTCCTCTTCGGAGATGCACCTTTGAAGGACTCTGGTAGTGCTTTTCTTATAAAGCTCTCCCTCGTGGTCTTTATAGGCTTTAGATTGCCGCACTATGCAGCATGCCTCATTTTGGTCCTCAGGGAGTTCCTTCCTGGTAAGGTAGGCGAGGAATGGTTCTATCCATGGGGCGATGATGGCCATTATTACGTGGGCTGAAGGTGTTATTTCATTGGCAGAGCCTCCAATTATGTCAGAGTGTTCGATGTCGGGCAGTGCGGTTGGGTCCAGGCTGTTATTGCTAGGTTCCCCTTCCCATACTACAGACGGCTTGAACAGCCTTTCCAAGAAGATGTTGGGGGGGACTACATCGCGTTTTGCGCCGATGCGTGCCAGGACATCTACCGCCTGATTATTTTCCCGGGCTATATGGTGAAATTTGAGGCCATCGAACCGAGCTGACATTTTTAGGACGGTGTTGCGATAAGATGCCATTTTTGGATCCTTGGCATCAAAGTCTCCATTTATTTGGGATATTGCGAGGTTCGAGTCCCCGCGCACCTCTAGGCGTTGAACGCCCATGGATACTGCCATACGAAGACCATGTAAAAGGGCCTCATATTCGGCTGTGTTGTTGGAGTCTGTGTACATTATCTGGAGTACATATTGAACTGTGTCTCCTGTGGGGGACGTCAAAACGACGCCAGCCCCTAGACCGACCAACATTTTGGAGCCGTCGAAGTGCATGACCAAGTTTGAATATGTGCCGTACTCTTTAGGGAGTTCGGCCTCCGTCCATCATGCGACGAAGTCAGCCAAAACTTGCGACTTGATAGCTCACCATGGCTTGTAAGTTATGTCGAATGGGAGGAGCTCAATGGCCCATTTTGCAATCTGGCCCGTCGCGTCGCGGTTGTTTATAATATCGTTAAGTGGCACTTCCGAGACTACTGTTATTGAACACTCTTGAAAGTAGTGTCGCAGCTTCCGGGATGCCATAAATACCGCGTACGCAATCTTTTGATAATGCGGGTACCGTGACTTGCACGGAGTAAGGACAGTGGACACATAATAGACCGGCTTTTGAAGGGGGAATTTGTGTCCGTCCATTTCTCGTTCGACGACGAGCACTGCGCTTACGACCTGATGGGTTGCTGTAATGTATAATAGCATTGGTTCGCCAATGTTTGGCGCGGCCAGGACTGGGTTTGTTGCCAAGATGGCTTTTATTCCGTCGAGTCCGGCCGTGGCTGCATCCGTCCACTCGAAGTGTTCGGTGCGCCGAAGGTGGCGGTAAAGGGGTAGGGCCTTTTCTCCTAAGCGGGAGATAAAGCGGCTTAGAGCCGCCACGCATCCGGTTAATTTTTGTATTTGTTTGAGGTCCTTCGGGATATCCAATTGTGACAGAGCTCGAATCTTGGCTGGATTTGCTTCAATTCCTCTACCGGATACAATGAAGCCCAAGAGTTTTCCGGCTGGAATGCCGAAAACACATTTTTCCGGGTTGAGCTAGATGTCGTATGTTCGGAGGTTATCGAATGTTAGCCTCAAGTCGTCTACTAGAGATTCGACATGTCTTGTTTTGACGACCACATCATCTACGTATTCCTCCACTGTTTTGCCGATCTGGTTGGCCAGACATGTCTGAATCATGCGCTGATATGTTGCGCCGGCGTTTTTGAGCCCGAAGGGCATTGTGTTGAAGCAGAATGGGCCGTATGGTGTGATGAATGCCGTTGTGGCTTGGTCTGATTCTACCATCTTTATTTGATGGTAGCCGGAGTATGCGTCGAGGAAACACAACGAATCGTGTCCTGCGGTAGCATCGATAATTTGATCGATGCGGGGGAGAGGGAAGGGATCCTTTGGGCAAGCCTTGTTAAGGTCTTTGAAATCAACGCACATGCGCCAGGATTTGTCCTTCTTTGGTACCATCACCAGTTTTGCTAGCCAGTCCGGATGTTTTATATTTTTGATGAATCCGGCCTCCAATAGCTTGGCTAGTTCCTCTCCCATGGCCTATCTCTTAGGTTCGGAAAAACGCCGAAGAGCCTGTTTGACTGGCTTGAATCCTTTTAGGATATTTAAGCTGTGGTCGGCCAGCCTGCATGGGATTCCTGGCATGTCTGAAGGGTGCCAGGCAAAAATGTCCCAGTTCTCTCGTAGGAACTCTCGCAGTGCGGCGTCTACATCAGGGTTTAACTGTGCCCCGATGGAAGCTGTTTTATTGGGGTCCGTTGGATGGACCTGGAATTTGACTATTTCGTCCGCCGGTTTAAAGGAGGTGGACTTGGATCTTTTATCGAGTATCACATCGTCCCTATTCACCGTGGAGCGCAGTGCAGTCAGTTCCTCAGCCGCTAGGGCTTCGGATAGCGCCTCGAGGGCCAGTGCGGCTGTCTTGTTTTCGGCACGGAGTGCTATGTCCGGATCACTAACGAGAGTGATGATTCCGTTAGGCCCGGGCATCTTGAGCTTCATGTACCCGTAATGGAGTATTGCTTGGAAGACTGTAAACGCTTCCCGCCCTAGCAGAGCGTGATATCCGCTACTGAACGGGGCCACCTGGAACGTGACCTCTTCGGACCTGTAATTATCCGGGGTGCCGAACACCACATCTAGTGTGATTTTTCCTGTACAGTGCGCTTCCCAACTGGGGATTATTCCTCTAAAGGTTGTGCTACTTCGATCAATGCGGTTCCTGTCTATTTCCATTTTTTGAAGGGTTTCCTCATAAATGAGGTTCAATCCGCTGCCACCATCCATGAGTACCTTGGTAAGACGAAAGCCATCCACTATTGGACTGAGGACCAATGCGGCTGGTGCTCGGGCTGTTCGGAATTTAGGTTCGTCACTGGCATTAAAAGTAATAGTTGTGTCACTCCATGGGTTTATTGTTGCTACTTGGTAGACTTCGGCAAGGCCGCGGAGTGTTCTTTTTCGCATATTATTTGATGTGAAAGTCTCGAAGACTGTTAATACCGTACTGGTTTCTCTGGGGTGGCTTTCTGTGGCTTCTAGAATTAGAAGATCTTCACCAATTTTTGCCACCTGCCAGAGTATCCAACATGATCTAAGGCTGTGAGTTGGTGTGGCGCCCTCTGCACTGTGAATTTTACAGGGTCCATCAAGCCATCCTTCCAGTACGGTTCCGTGCCCTGTAGAGGGCTTTTGCTTTTTGGTATTGAACCCGGGTGTCTGACGATGATGCACCCTTTTATTTCGGACCGGGTTTGTATTCAAGGCCGAATTGTCCCAAAATTTTGTTTCGGTTTTCCAGGAGCTTTCCATCGCACAGTACTTTCGTACTATGGACGCCAAGTCAGGAAAGCGTGTAATATCACGGCGACTTATGGCGTTGAGGATTCCCTTGTCCGTGCAATTATTGTAGAAGAATGAAATTGCGTCTTCCTCGTGGCAGTCCTTTATCCTGTTCATAACCAAGAGGAATCTGGCCCAGTAATGATGTACTGTTTCTTCGGGCTCTTGCCTAATTTGGGATAGATCGCTTATGTATGGGTGGGTGGGTGGAATCAAATCCGAAACCTCACCCAATCTGAGACCCAGGGGCCAAGGAGTTTCCGAACTCGGAAGTTTGGATTCTTGGATGCTGTCCAATGAATCTAGCCCGTTACCTGATTTTAAGTTCAGGTCTTGAGTGATGTCCTCCCCTCCGCGGGTATCCGACTTGGAGGGATCGGGAATCCGGACATATCTAGTCCTTAAGATATATGAAGGGTCGCTGCACTGTCCCTCTACCACGGCGACGTGATGGGTGACCTGGGGGAGTTAATCTCTCTCAGATCGGGTTTAGACCTAATCTGGTCGTAATCCGTAGCGACTCCCAGGGCGGCGAAGCTATCCAAGAGATCGTTTAGGGAAGAGAGCTCCCTTGGATCTAGCTGCTCAGCGAATTCGGAGCTGACGTGAAGATTGCTTTCGATGACCCAAGAGGTCATCATCGGCACAGCAACCGAACGGGTGGTCATAAGGAAACCACCTAGCCTGAGAGTCTGGCCGACAGCCAAAGCTCCCTTAGCAACGGTGCCGTATTTAAAGACGGGATGAGACATCCTTCCTGATGGTGACGACACAGAGGAACTCTCAATGAAAGCACCAATGTCGGTGTCAAAACCGGCGGATCTCGGGTAGGGGGTCCCGAACTGTGCGTCTAGGTCGGATGGTAACAGGAGGCAGGGGACATGATGTTTTACCCAGGTTCGGGCCTTCTTGATGGAGGTAAAACCCTACGTCCTGCTTGATTAATATTGATGATATGGGTAGTACAAGAGTAGATCTACCACGAGATCAGAGAGGCTAAACCCTAGAAGCTAGCCTATGGTATGATTGTTGTTCGTCCTATGGACTAAAACCCTCCGGTTTATATAGACACTGGAGAGGGCTAGGGTTACATAGAGTCGGTTACAATGGTAGGGGATCTACATATTCGTATCGCCAAGCTTGCCTTCCATGCCAAGGAAAGTCCCTTCCGGACACGGGACGAAGTCTTCAATCTTGTATCTTCATAGTCCAGGAGTCCGGCCGAAGGTATAGTCCGGCCACTCGGACACCTCCTAATCCAGGACTCCCTCAGCCTCCCTAGAGACAAGCTACACACATTCACCATGGCTAACTTTCCTGTCCTCCCATACCAATTCATCCCCAGGCCGCTAGCAATCTTCAATGGACTGGACGATCGCCTACAGCGGAATATGATGGTAGTGGGTGCTCCACCGCTACATGATGAAAACTTTGCCAACGTCTTCACCACCCCGGCGATTCCAGATCTGCAAAGGCCGATGGTGTTGGCAAAAATCCTCGAGAATCTTGCTCAAGACTTCAATGCAGAGGTGACCTACTCAGATATCTTTCATCTAGGTGTGGGTTTGATTGGATTCAGGTCTGCTGCTGTTAGAGATTTTCTGATCACTATTGGGCCTCATCCCATTGATGATGAAAGAACCTTTCACTTTGCCCGCCATGATGAAGGTCCGAATATGCGAGTGCATGTTTTTGAAGCAGTAGCTTGGGTTGTTTTCTTAGGATTTCCTCTTGATTACCAGAATGAATACTATGTCAACAAGACTGTGAGTTGTTTTGGACACTTTGAAATCTGGCATAACCCCGGGCAAGTCAAAACCCGGGTTCTGGTCCGCGTGTTGATTAATCAGTTCTCCAACGTCCCACACAGTCTGGTCATCAAGAGGGCCAATGTCTTTGGAGGTTTGGGTCAATCTTGGACGGTCCCGGTTTACATCCTCACAAACTGGCCCACTAATCCCCTAATGCGGGCACTAAAGAGCCACCTCATCCGATGAACACATCTTCGCACCCCAGAGAACAACCATATCTGACAGCGGCTCAGCAACACTCGTTTGAAGCTATGGTCATGCAGCAGCAACTGGCCAATGCAGACTGGGGGGCTGATCTTCAGCTCCACCAGCACCAACAGGAGGTGCAGGCCAATGGGTGGGCACCATGGCCAGAAGTTCCCCCTCAGTACACAGGGATTAGTTGGCATGAGATCACTGGATACACTGGTCCTTCTATGATGGATGGAGTTGAACCTGAAGAGAACATTCAGGATGATGGCTTAGCAGCTTGGAATGCTCATGTTGCTCAAGTGGAGATGGATGCTGATGAAATTGTCATGGGGCCCAACAACAGCCAGTTAAGTTTTATCCATGGGGATGCAGATGTCATGAATTTCAGAGTGTTGTGATTCAAAAAGCTGCTTGCTTTCTTCAGAAAATTCATATACAAGCCTACTCCTCCTCTGCTCCTAAATGAAGATCCTGAGAACATGGGGGTGCCTACATTCTACGCAAAATCTGGGAACATAGAGGCACATGCATTTTGCACAAAACTCCAGTACACTTTCATTGCTGCATTACTGAAGAAGTGTTATGAACCAATAGTTCCTTCTGCACCTGAGCGCATACTCAAATTGGACAAGAGGAGTTGGGATGAGGCTTTTGCTCCACTTCTCAACAAGCACAAGCCTTTGTCTGAACCTGTGACTACTGCAAATGGGCAATTTGTCGCCAACATGACTAAGATTGAGTCACAACAGGAGGAAATAATGTCCAATATCATGCCACTTGCTGAGCCTCGCAGAGAGAAGAAGAAAAAGATGGGAGTGGAGGTTGATCCCACCAACCTTCGTAGGAGTGCCAGAATTAACAAGTATGATGGATTCAAGGCACCATCCATGGCGGAAGGTAAAATTGGTAAAAGCAAAGTTAAACCTCGTCATGTTTCTATAGATCCTAATAAAACAAACACTACATCTGCAGTTATTAAGACAGTACCTCCTCCAACTCCCATCGCTTCCCTTCAACACATTGGTGTTGTGCGCTGCGGCATCCCCCCTGAAGAAATCTCTGCAGCCAAGCTCCTGGCTTCGAAGGATTAGGAGCCATCCTCGTCCAACTAATCTATTGTTGTGATGTCGCCCCTCCAGCAATGGAGTGTTTTGGTGTGGAACGTTAGAGGAATAAATTCAGATGATAAACTGCTTGCTATTAGGAATGCTATCAATATCAGTGGTTGTAATGTGATATGTCTGCAGGAGACTAAACACACTTCCTTTGATCTAGCCTATATTAAAACTTTCTGCCCTTGCCGGTTTGATAAATTTGAGTTTGCTCCTTCTCGGGGGGCATCTGGGGGCTTAGTTACCATTTGGAATAGTGCGGTGCTTGATGGGATAGTAGATCTCTCGGATGATTTTGTCCATGGCATCTCCTTCACTTGTAAACTATCGGGTAAATCATGGAGGCTGTATAACATATATAGTCCATGTCGAGGGGATGATCGCCAACACTTCACAGATTGGATGTATGATCTAAACATCCCGGACACTGAGGATTGGTTACTTGTGGGAGACTACAACTTTATTAGATCTACCCAAAACAGAAATAAACCTGGAGGAAACAATAATGATATTTTCATGTTTAATGACATCATCCGAACTCAAGCGTTAATTGAAATCCCTCTCAAAGGACGTTCATATACGTGGAGCAATATGCAGGACGACCCATTACTTCAGTAGCTCGATGGTGCTTTTCATCATGCCATTGGACGCAGACTTACCCTAACACGATGGTCACATCTTTGGGCAAACCGGTCTCGGATCACATTCCTTGGGTCATGTAAATTGAAACTCATATTCCGAAAAGCAAAAAAATTCGCTTTGAGAATTTCTGGATTAATCATGCAGGTTTTCTGGACACAGTTCAATCATCATGGAATAAGCAGTGCCATGCTGCCAATAGTGCAACACATTTATGCAAAAATTGAAAAACCTCAGATATGACCTCAAGCAATGGAGCAAGGGGATTTCCCGCTTGTCCATTCTCATTCAAAATAGTAAACTGTAATTGGGCACTGAGTGAACTTGATGGGCTGGAAGACCTGAGAAGACTTTCAACTCCTGAGGCCAATTTTCATCAAATTGTTATAGACCATCTTATCAAGCTTTTGCAGTTTCAGAACGAGTATTGGCGGAAACGATGCACCATCAGATACATCAAATTTGGGGAGGAAAATACTAAACTCTTCCAATCCCTAGCAACTGAGAGATTCTGGAGGAATTCAATTTCCTCGCTCAAACTTCCGGATGGATCAATTGCCACTGATCATAATGCAAAAGAAGCAATTTTGTTTTTTGCATTCAAAGAACGGCTAGGATCTGGCTCCACTCCAGTGATGAAATTTGACCTCCATAGGATCATCAAGAAAATCGATGGGTTGGAAAGTCTGGCCGCACCATTCACCCATAAGGAGATTGATGAGGTTATCAGATCCATGCCCGCGGACCTCGCCCCCGGACCGGATGGTTTTAACGAAACATTTCTTAAATCTTGCTGGCACATAGTCAAAGAGGGCTTTTATAAGTTGTGTGAAGACTTCTATGATGGAAACTTGGATCTCACCAGTGTCAACTCGGGCTTTATCATGCTGATACCGAAAGTTCCTTCGCCTGAAACATCCAGTGACTTCCGTCCCATCACACTGCTGAACTGCTGCATGAAAATTATCACAAAGGTGCTGGCCAATCGCCTACAGAAACTCGTCCTCAAGATTATTCATAAAAATCAATACGGATTCATTAGGACCCACACGATCCAAGATTGTTTGGCATGGGCGTTCGAATACATATATCATTGCCAGGCTTCCAAGAAACCAATCATCCTCCTGAAGCTAGACTTTGCGAAGGCGTTCGATACAATTGAGCACTCGTCCATGATTGAGATAATGAGGCATATGGGTTTCTATGATCGATGGCTGAATTGGATCAAAATGATCTTCAGCTCGGGGATGTCCTCGGTCCTCCTTAATGGGGTTCCTGGCTGACAATTTTTATGCAAGTGTGGTGTCCGCCAGGGGGATCCTCTCTCCCCGCTCATATTCATCCTCGCCGTGGACCTCTTGCAAGCAGCAATTAATGATGCGCACAGAAACGACTTGATTCAACTACCTATTCCAAGAAGACGATCGACATACTACCCAGTGATACAATACGCGGACGACACCATTCTGATCATGTCGGCTTGCCCCACACAAATCGTTCACATGAAGAAGATCTTACGGGACTACGCTGACTCCATCGGGCTAAAGATAAACTTCAGCAAGTCAATGATGATCCCGCTCAATGTACAGGATGATCTTGTAAATCAACTAGCGCAGATACTGCAATGCTCCATTGGGTCGACACCATTCACTTATCTCGGGCTAACGATGGGGACTACTAGGCCATCGGTATCGGACCTTATGCCAGTGGTGGAAAATGCCGAGCGCAGACTATCCTCCTCCCTATGTATGCTGAACCAGGGGAGCAAGCTGACCCTTCTAAACTCGTTGATTACCTCGCTAATGATATACCCCATGTGCACCCTCAAACTACCCCCCCAAGATAGTGGAGTTCCTAGACGAAATAAGGAGATGTCTATGGTGCAAGAAAACAGAGAACGGTGAATCATGCAACTCGCTGGCTGCATGGGATCTAGTGTGCAGACCGAAATCACGTGGTGGCCTCAGAATCCTTGACATAAAAGTCCAAAACCAAGGATTGCTAGTGAAATTCCTACGCAGCTTCTACAACAAAAAAGATACGCCCTGGGGTGAACTTATCTGGTCCACGTACTATGATGGTAAAATCCCGCATGCGGCAGAGCCCTGCGGGTCATTTTGGTGGCGGGATGTGATGAACCTTAGCGATACATACCGTGGGATCACACAGGTGACTATTGGAGATGGTTCCAGCATCCTCTTCTGGAAGGATCTATGGCTCGAACAACCGCTAGAAACTTCTCATCCCAGGGCTTTTTTGTTTGTCAAAGAGGAGGACTCTTCGGTAGCTCAATTTCTTGCGATGACCAACCTGCAAGATGAGTTCTTACTCCCCCTCTCCCTCAAAGCAAGAGATGAGCTGTGGGAGTTAGAGGAACTGACAGCGAGCACGCACCCCGCCAGTGGGGAAAACGACGTGTGGTCTTGTGTATGGGGAGACAAATACTCATCTCGATAGTTTTATGCCTACTACTTCAGAAATGTGACTGCGGATGATGCCTTTCGATGGATTTGGAAATCTAAATGTACAATGAAAATCAAAGTTTTCACGTGGTTGGTCGCAGCTGATCGCGCTAACACTAAAAACATGTTGAGAAGGCGACATTGGAATGTTGCAGATGAAACCAATTGTGCCCTGTGTGGCAATGGGGAAGAGGAAACAATGGAACATTTATTTTTTGACTGTCCGTTTAGTGCTGAATGCTGGGGAGAAATCGGGGTGCAATTTGCTGACCCGGGTGACTGTGTGGTCAAAATCCATCAAGGAAAAGAAAACTGGACCCATCCCATGTTTATGGAGATTTTTATGACGGCGGCGTGGGCGATCTGGAAGGAACGTAATGATAAAATTTTCAGGAGTATCCCCAACTTGCTCCCCTCTTGGAAGAAAATATTTAAGACGGATTTTGCTCTTCTAGCTCATAGAGTCAAACCCTCCTTGGTGGGATTCATGGAAAGTTATGTCAACTCCATTGTATAAGAGTAACTTTATTTTAGCTGTAACGTACTGCTTCTCCTCATCCCCCCCTCACCATGTGATTCGAGGATGAGGATGTAGGGACAGAGGATACCGCCTTGGGTGTGCCTGTGTTCCCCTACAAATGTACTTGCTATGAAATATGAATGAAAATGTCAGTAGGAGCCTCTCCTACTGTCTTTGATTGATCAAAAAAATTATGTCTTCTCAAAATAACATGGCCAAAGAAAGTTATCCCTACAAAATCATATAGTCTGGCTATGCTCCATCTTCACCACACAAAATATTTAAATCATGCACAACCCCGATGACAAGCCAAGCAATTGTTTCATACTTTTGATGTTCTCAAACCTTTTCAATCTTCACGCAATACATGAGCGTGAGCCATGGACATAGCACTATAGGTGGAATAGAATGGTGGTTGTGGAGAAGACAAAAAGGAGAAGATAGTCTCACATCAACTAGGCGTATCAACGGGCTATGGAGATGCCCATCAATAGATATCAATATGAGTGAGTAGGGATTGCCATGCAACGGATGCACTAGAGCTATAAGTGTATTAAATCTCAACAAAAGAAACTAGTGGGTGTGCATCCAACTTGCTTGCTCACGAAGACCTAGGGCATTTTGAGGAAGCCCATCATTGGAATATACAAGCCAAGTTCTATAATGAAAGATTCCCACTAGTATATGAAAGTGACAACATAGGAGACTCTCTATCATGAAGATCATGGTGCTACTTTGAAGCAAAAGTGTGGTAAATGGATAGTAGCATTGCCCCTTCTCTCTTTTTCTCTCATCCATTTTTGTTTTTTATTTGGGCCTTCTCTTTTTTATGGCCTCTTTTCTCTTTTTTTATTTGGGCTTCTTTGGCCTCTTTTATTTATTTATTTTCGTCCGGAGTCTCATCCCGACTTGTGGGGGAATCATAGTCTCCATCATCCTTTCCTCACTGGGACAATGCTCTAATAATGATGATCACCACACTTTTATTTACTTACAACTCATGAATTACAACTCGATTCTTAGAACAAAATATGACTCTATATGAATGCCTCCGGCGGTGTACCGGGATGTGCAATGATGCATGAGTGACATGTATGAAAGAATTATGAATGGTGGCTTTGCCACAAATACGATGTCAACTACATGATCATGCAAGCAATATGACAATGATGAAGCGTGTCATAACAAACAGAATGGTGGAAAGTTGCATGGCAATATATCTCGGAATGGCTATGGAAATGCCAAGATAGGTAGGTATGGTGGCTGTTTTGATGAAGGTATATGGTGGGTTTATGATATCGCGAAAGGTGCGTGGTATTAGAGAGGCTAGCAATGGTGGAAGGGTGAGAGTGCGTATAATCCATGGACTCAACATTACTCATAAAGAACTCACATACTTATTGAAAAAATCTATCAGTTATCGAAACAAAGTACTACGCGCATGCTCCTAAGGGGATAGATTGGTAGGAAAAGACCATCGCTCGTCCCCGACCGCCACTCATAAGGAGGACAATCAATAAACAAATTATGCTCCGACTTCATCACATAACGGTTCACCATACGTGCATGCTACAGGAATCACAAACTTCAATACAAGTATTTCTCAAATACAACACTACTCAACTAGCATGACTCTAATATCACCATCTCCATATCTCAAAACAATCATCAAGCGTCAAACTTCTCTTACTATTCAATACTCTATATGAAATTTTTTACTATTCTTGGATGCCTAGCATATTAGGATTATTTAAGCAAATTACCATTCTATTTAAAACTCTGAAAATGATATAAGTGAAGCATGAGAGTTCATCTATTTCTATAATACCACCACCGTGCTCTAAAAAGATATAAGTGAAGCACTAGAGCAAACGACAAACTACTCCGAAAGATATAAGTGAAGATCAATGAGTAGTCGAATAATTATGCAACTATGTGAAGACTATCTAACATTTAAGATTTTCAGATCTTGGTATTTTATTCAAACAGCAAGCAAAGCAAAATAAAATTACATTCTAAGAATAGCAAACATCATGTGAAGAAGCAAAAACTTAGGATCAACCGATACTAACCGATAGTTGTTGAAGAAGAAAGGTGCGATGCCAACCGGGGCATCCCCAAGCTAAGACACTTGAGACTTATTGAGATATTATCTTGGGGTGCCTTGGGCATCCCCAAGCTTGAGCTTTTGTGTCTCCTTAATTCCTCTCATATGACAGTCTCCCTAAATCTCAAAAGCTTCATCCACACAAAACTCAACAAGGACTCGTGAGATAAGTTAGTATAAACCATTGCCAAAACCTTATCATACTCTAATGTAACAAATCACTAAAATTATTATTCAACATTGCATACTAAATTCCTCTGCATATTTAATAGTCCTATCCTCAAATAGAATCATTAAAGAAGCAAACATATGCAAACAATGCAAACATAAGAGCAATCTGCCTAAACAGGTAGTCTGTAAAGAATGCAGCAACATCCATACTTCCCTAGATCCAAAAATTATGAAAGAAAATTCCCACTGTAGTAAATTTATCAGGTATTAATATTCAAAAGGTTTCAACATTTTATCACATTCTTACTTTTCTAGGGAATTATTGCAACAGCGGTAAACTTTCTGTTTTCAAACAGCAACATGTGGACTTCTAAAATAGGCATAGTAAAGGCTATCAATGCCACTTCTATTGAAATAAAAGATGCAAAACATTGTTATAAATAACAGCAAGCAAATCTTAACAAAATAAATTGACGCTCCAAGAAAAACACATATCATGTGGTGAATAAAAATATAGCTCCAAGTAAAGTTACCGATGAACGAAGACGAAGGAGGGGATGCCTTCTGGGGCATCCCCAAGCTTAGGCTCTTGGCTATCCTTGAATATTATGTTGTGGTGCCTTGGGCATCCACAAGCTTAGGCTCTTTCCACTCCTTATTCCATATTCCATCGAATCCTTACCCAATACTTGAAAACTTCACAACACAAAACTTAACAGAAAACTCGTAAGCTCCGTTAGTATAAGAAAATAAATCACCACTTGAAGGTACTGTAATGAACTCATTATTTATTTATATTGATGTTAAACCTACTGTATTCCAACTTCTCTATGGTTTATAAACTCTTTTACTTGCCATAGATTCATCAAAATAAGTAAACAACACAATGAAAACAGAATATGTCAAAATCAGAACAGTCTGTAGTAATCTGGATCAAACGTATACTTCTGGAACTCATAAAATTCTCAAATACATTGCTGGACCTGAGGAATTTGTATATTAATCATCTCCAAAAATAATTAACTAAATAGCACTCTCCAAATAAAAATGGCAGCAATTCTCGTGAGCGCTAAAGTTTCTGTTTTCTATAGCATGATCGCAAGGACTTTCCCCAAGTCTTCGCAAAGGTTCTACTTGGCACAAACACTAATTAAACACATAAAACCACATCTAAACAGAGGCTGTATGAATTATTTATTACTAAACAGGAACAAAAAGCAAGGAACAAAAATAAAGTTGGGTTGCCTCCCAACAAGCGCCATCGTTTAACGCCCCTAGCTAGGCATGATGATTTCAACGATGCTCACATAAAAGATAAGAATTGTAACATAAAGAGAGCATCATGAAAAATATGACTAGCACATTTAAGTCTAACACACTTCCTATGCATAGGGATTTTGTGAGCAAACAACTTATTGGAACAATAACCAACTAGCATAGGAGGGCAAAACAAGCATAACTTTAAAACTTTAAGCACATAGAGAGGAAACTTGATATTATTGCAATTCCTACAAGTATATATTCCTCCCTCATAATAATTTTCAGTAGCATCATGAATGAATTCAACAATATAACCAGCACCTAAAGCATTCTTTTCATGACCTACAAGAATAGAATTTTTATTACTCTCCACATAAGCAAAATTCTTCTCTTTCCGAATAGTGGGAGCATCATAAGAGACTCGAATACTATAAATTTTTTCCACATTAAAAGAGTAATGTTCAGAGAAGGGGTAATCATAATCATGAAAAGTTTTATAAATATAATAACTACTTTTTATAGCATAAGTATCATCACAATAATCATCATAGGTAGGAGGCATGCTATCATCATTATAAATTTGCATATCAAAACTTGGGAGACTAAAAATATCATCTTCATTAAACGTAGCATCCCCAAGATTGGGCCTTTTCATATCATAAGCATAGTCACTCTCATCATTAATAGTATGGATAGCACCAATAGTATAGCAATTATCATATTCTTCCAAGCAAGTGCCAAAAATATTTTGAAGATCATAAGAAGTATCATTATCTTCCACAATTATATTTTCATGAGGCACAATAGTAATAGGAGTAGAATTATTTGGGAGAGATATCTTTTTACCCCTCTTCCTTTTTCTTTTCTTCTTCTTCACCACATCATGTGTGGGTTCAATCCTCTTTTTGGATCTCCTTATTAATGAGATTGGTTGAATAGGAGGCTCCTCCTCGTTACCTGATTCATCATAAGAAATAATAGGAGGATATTGGGAAGTCTCTTCCCTTTCATTAGTATTCTCTTCATCTTCTATTTGTTTTCTTTTTCTTTATGTAATTGGCAATATATGGATTTTCAATACAATTCACCGCACAATACATATAAATTTCCTCTAGATCAAAATGAAGAACTCTATCAAGGGCAAATTTTGGAATATCCTTAGTTATACGTTTCATTTCTTCATAACCCAAGAGCAAACTAAGTTCATTATGATGTGCAAGGGAAATCAAGTCATCACAATTTTTGGACATGATACGATCATAAAACAATTTGCATTAGGTATTGAAATGATCATGTTCATTGCAAAGCTCACAAGTATGGCCAAGATAATTTAAGATTTTCAGCACATTCATCTACCCTTTCTTGCAACAATTTAGTTTCTAAGTACTTATGCCTCTTGCAATATCTATCTTCCCTATTTGGTGTGTACTTACAAACCCAATGTACTCCACAAAAATTGACATGATTATAGGAGACATCATAACTAGTGCAATCATCATTAGTATCATGGATATTCAAAGAATTCGTACTAACAACATTGCAATCATGCTCATCATTCACATATTTTATGCCAAGCATTCTATGTAATTCTTCTTATAGCATTTGAGCACAATTTTCCTTTCCATCATACTCACAAAAGATATTAAAAAGATGAAGCGTATGAGGTAAAATCAATTCCATTTTTTATATAGTTTTATTTTATAAACTAAACTAGTGATAAAACAAGAAACTAAAAGACTCGATTGCAAGATCTAAAGATATACCTTCAAGCACTCACCTCCCCGGCAACGGCCCCAGAAAAGAGCTTGATGTCTACTACACAACCCTCTTCTTGTAGACGTTGTTGGGCCTCCAAGTGCAGAGGTTTATCAATCCAGAGGAGGCGTAGGATGAAGATGATCTCTCTCAAGCAACCCTGCAACCAAATAACAAAGAGTCTCTTGTGTCCCCAACACACCCAATACAATGGTAAATTGTACAGGTGCACTAGTTCGGTGAAGAGATGGTGTACAAGTGCAATATGGATAGTAGAATATAGTTTTTGTAATCTAAAAATATAAAAACAGCAAGGTAGCAAGTGATAAAAGTGAGCGTAAACGGTATTGCAATGCGTTGCAAAGGCCTAGGGTTCATACTTTTGCTAGTGCAAGTTCCCTCAACAATAATAACACAATTGGATCATATAACTATCCCTCAACATGCAACAAAGAGTCACTACAAAGTCACTAATAGCGGAGAACAAACGAAGAGATTATGGTAGGGTACGAAACCACCTCAAAGTTATTCTTTCCAATCAATCCGTTGGGCTATTCCTATAGGTGTCACAAAAAGCCCTAGAGTTCGTACTAGAATAACACCTTAAGACACAAATCAATCAAAACCCTAATGTCACCTAGATACTCAAATGTCACCTCAAGTATCCGTGGGCATGATTATACGATACGCATCACACAATCTCATATTCATCTATTCAACCAACACATAGAACCTCAAAGAGTGCCCCAAAGTTTCTACCGGAGAATCACAACGAAAACGTGTGCCAACCCCTATGTATAGGTTCATGTGCGGAACCCGCAAGTTGATCACCAAAACATACATCAAGTGAATCACGTGATATCCCATTGTCACCACAGATACGCATGGCAAGACATACATCAAGTGTTCTCAAATCTTTAAACACTCAATCCGATAAGATAACTTCAAAGGGAAAACTCAATCCATTACAAGAGAGTAGAGGGGGAGAAGAAACATAAGATCCAACTATAATAGCAAAGCTCGTGATACATCAAGATCGTGCCAAATCAAGAACACGAGAGAGAGAGAGAGATCAAACACATAGCTACTGGTACATACCCTCTTCCCGAGGGAGAACTACTCCCTCCTCGTCGTGGAGAGCACCGAGATGATGGAGATGGCCACCGGAGAGGGATTCCCCCTCCGGCAGGGTGCCGGAACGGGTCTAGATTGGCTTTCGGTGGCTACGGAGGCTTCTGGCGACGGAACTCCCGATCTATTGTGCTCTCTGATGTTTTTAGGGTATATGGAGATATATAGGCAGAAGAAGTACGTCAGGGGGGCTATGAGGGGCCCACGAGGGTGGAGGGCGCACCCAGGGGGGTGGGCACGGCCCCTACCTCGTGGCCTCCTCGAAGCTTCCGTTACGTGCACTTCAAGTCTTCTGGGCTTCTTTCCTTCCAAAAATGAGTTCCGTGAAGTTTCAGGTCAATTGGACTCCGTTTGATTTTCCTTTTCTTCGGAACCCTAAAACAAGGTAAAAACAGAAACTGGCACTGGGCTCTAGGTTAATAGGTTAGTCCCAAAATATGATATAAAAGTGTATAATAAAGCCCATAAACATCCAAAACAGATAATATAATAGCATGGAACAATCAAAAATTATAGATACGTTGGAGACGTATCAGGGCAGCGATGCGACTTGCCCTCCGGCGGCCCCTCCTTCACGAGCTTCACGGCGTCCAGCTTCGCCCAGTGCACCTTCGCATGAGCAAAAGCCTTGCGCGCATCCTCGATGCAGGCGGACTGCTTTATGACTTCCAGCCGTGGGCAGGCTTCCACAAGCCGCCTCACCAGACCGAAGTAGTTGCTGAACAGGGGCTCGCCAGGCCATATCTTGACTATAAGGCCCCTCGTGGCCTGTTCGGCCGCCTTGTGAAGCTCGGCCAACTGCTTCAGCTGGTCGCTCAAGGGCACGGGGTGTTCGGTCCCAGTATACTCAGACCAGAACAACTTCTCCGTCGAGCTCCCCTCCTTAGCTCGGTAAAACTCCGCGGCATCCAGTACACTGCAGGGAAGATCTGCAAATGCTCCTAGAGAGCTCCGAACTCCGGTAAGAAAAAGGAAAGTCTCCTTCACGTGCTTGCTTTGCATAATGAATGCCTTACCCGTTGCTATCTTCTTCACCGCGTCTATCTCCTGAAGGGCCTTGTGGGCTTCCACCTTGGCGCTCCGGACACTGTCAAGCGCCTGCGTGAGCTCGGACTCTCGCGTCTTAGAGTCAAGCTCCAAGGACTCGTGCTTTTTGGCGAGAGCCTCGAGCTCTTGCTGCACCTCGCCTACTCGAGCTTCTTGCTTTTACCGTTCAATGCGCTCCTTGGCCGCTTTGTCATCGGCCTTGTCCAACGCCTTCCTCATGGTGGCCACTTCGGTCGTGGCCCCTGACAAATCCATGATGATCCTATTACTTTACACCCAAACTTCTCTTTAAATATATAGACAAAGGTATTGCTTACCTTTGTTCTCCTTGAGCTGCCTCTTGGTAAGGCCGAGCTCAGTCTCGGACTGCTCCAGGACCTACTTCAATGCAGAGACCTCCGCAGTACGTGCGGCAGCGTCCAGCAGTGAAGCATGCACATACACATAGATACATTCTGATTAGGCTCCCGATTCATCATTTGATCCTCTATTCAGCTTTTCTTCATGAACGCCGAACAGAGCATCAGGGGCTACTATCTATGCGGTAATATTTTCTTATATTTTGATTTCTTACCTCAAAGCCTGTTAGGAGGCTGGCGCAAGCTTTGGTCAGTCCATTTTTTGCGGACTGAACCTTTTCGACCACCGCACTCATGATTGTGCGGTGCTCTTCGTCGATGGAAGCGCTACAAAGCGCTTCCAGCAAGTTGTCTGCTGCCTCTGGATGGACAAAGGACACCAGCACGGATGGTTGGCCCCCCTTAATGGGGGACCACCTGCCGGAGTCCGGAACCATCGGAGGTTCCGGCGGAGTGTCCGACTGGGGCCTAAACTCGAAGCCCGCAGGAGCCTCGCTCCCTTGGTACCCTGGGTCCGGGAAGTCGCCGCGAGGCGCCCCTAGGACCACCTCCCCTTGGCTCGGTGCCTTTTGAGACAACACCTCGGCGTTGTCCGTAGGGCGAGGGGTGGAAGCAGTCGGAAGAGAACCGTTGTTCATATCCGACGAGTCTAAAGAGCCGCTCGACGAGGGTACGTCGAGATGAGCTCGGGACGGACTGCATAATCATGTTCGGCATGAGGAGAGGCAGTGCAATATAACATACCATGAAGTACTATGGTGTCTGCACACTTACGACTTCGTCAGGGGCTTGTCCCTGGGTAGCCACTCGTCGCCGCTGTCGGAGGTCGTCGTGACGCAGTCCGGAGGGAGGGTCCTTCCCTTTTTGGACCCTTCGGCCTCCCTGGATGGGTCGACCTTCTTTTTCTTGTCTCCCCCGGCTGGGGGGGGGGGGGGAGAACTTTTCTCCTCCTCCTCCTCGTTTCCGTGGGAGGAGTGCATGTCGGAGTCATCGGATGATGAGTCCGATACAACCTTGCGCCGGAGACCCTTTCGGGTCCCCGTGGCCTTCTTCTTGGCCTTCTTTGCCAGCACCTCGTAAGGTGCCAGAGTCAACATCTTCGTTAGAAGAGCGTCTGCAGGATACTGATACGTCTCCAACGTATCTATAATTTTTGATTGCTCCATGCTATATTATCTACTGTTTTGGGCAATATTGGGCTTTATTATCCACTTTTATATTACTTTTGGGACTAACCTATTAACTGGAGGCCCAGCCCAGATTTGCTATTTTATGCCTATTTCAGTGTTTGAAAGAAAAGGAATATCAGACGGAGTAGAAACGGAACAAAATCAACTGGAGAAGTTATTTTTGGAAGGAAACACACCTGATGGACTTGGACCCCATGTCAAGGAAGGAACGAGGTGCTCACGAGGGTGGGGGGCACGCCCCCCCCTAGGGCGCGCCCCCTGTCTCATGGGGCCCTCGTGGCTCCCCTGACGTACCTCCTGCACCCATATATACCTACGTGACCTAAAACTTCCAAAACGCAAGATAGATTGGGAGTTCCATCGCCAGAAGCCTCCGTAGCCACCAAAAACCAATCTAGACCCGTTCCGGCACCCTGCCGGAGGGGGCAATCCCTCTCCGGTGGCCATCTTCATCATCCTGGCGCTCTCCTGACGAGGAGGGAGTAGTTCTCCCTCGGGGCTTAGGGTATGTACCAGTAGCTATGTGTTTGATCTCTCTCTCTCTCTCTCGTGTTCTTGAGGTGATACAATCTTGATGTATCGCGAGCTTTGCTATTATAGTTGGATCCTATGATGTTTTCTCCCCCCTCTACTCTCTTGTAATGAATTGAGTTTCCCCTTTGAAGTTATCTTATCGGATTGAGTCTTTAAATATTTGAGAACACTTGATGTATGTCTTGCCGTGGATATCTGTGGTGACAATGGGATATCATGTGATTCACTTGATGTATGTTTTGGTTCCGCCCATGAACCTATGCATAGGGGTTGGCACACGTTTTCGTCGTGATTCTCCGGTAGAACTTTGGGGCACTCTTTGAGGTCCTTTGTGTTGGTTGAATAGATGAATCTGAGAGTGTGTGATGCATATCGTATAATCATACCCACGGATACTTGAGGTGACATTGGAGTATCTAGGTTACATTAGGGTTTTGATTGATTTGTGTCTTAAGGTGTTATTCTTGTACGAACTCTAGGGCTGTTTGTGACACTTATAGGAATAGCCCAACGGATTGATTGGAAAGAATAACTTTGAGGTGGTTTCCTACCCTACCATAATCTCTTCGTTCGTTCTCCGCTATTAGTGACTTTGGAGTGACTCTTTGTTGCATGTTGAGGGATATTTATGTGATCCAATTATGATATTATTGTTGAGAGGACTTGCACCAGTGAAAGTATGAACCCTAGGCCTTATTTCCTATCATTGAAATACCGTTTACGCTCACTTTTATCATTCGTTACCTTGCTGTTTTTATAATTTCAGATTACAAATACTCATATCTACTATCCATATACCACTTGTATCACCATCTCTTCGCCGAACTAGTGCACCTATACAATTTACCATTGTATTGGGTGTGTTGGGGACACAAGAGACTCTTTGTTATTTGGTTGCAGGGTTGCTTGAGAGAGACCATCTTCATCCTACGCCTCCTACGGATTGATAAACCGTAGGTCATCCACTTGAGGGAAATTTTCTACTGTCCTACAAACCTCTGCACTTGGAGGCCCCACAACGTCTACAAGAAGAAGGTTGTGTAGTAGACATCAAGCTCTTTTCTGGCGCCGTTGCCGGGGAGGTGAGTGCTTGAAGGTATATCTTTAGATCTTGCAATCGAGTCTTTTAGTTTCTTGTTTTATCACTAGTTTAGTTTATAAAAGAAAACTATAAAAAATGGAATTGAGTTTGTCTCATACGCTTCACCTTTTTAATATCTTTCGTAAGTATGATGGAAAGGATAATTGTGCTCAACTGCTAGAAGAAGAAATCTATAAAATGTTTGGCACTAAATATTTGAATGATGAGCATGATTGCAATGTTGTTAGTAAGAATTCTTTGAATATCCATAATACTAATGATGATTGCACTAGTTATGATGAAGATGCCTCCTATAAACATGTCAATTTTTGTGGAGTAGACTGGGTTTGCAAGTACACACCAAATAGGGAAGATAGATATTGCAAGAGGCATAAGTACTTTGAAACCAAATTGTTGTGAGAAGAGCTAGATGAATGTGCTGAAAGATTCAATATTTTTCATGCTCCTTGTGAACTTTGCAATGAACATGGTCATTTAAAGCTCCAATGCTATTTGTTTCATGATCAAGTCGTGTCCAAATATTGTGATAATTTCATTACCCTTGAACATCATAAAGAGCTTAGCCTTCTTTTGGGTTATGAAGAAATGAAACGTATAACTGAGGATATTCCAAAATTTGCCCTTGATAAAGTTCTTCGTTTTGATCTAGAGAAAATTTATATGTACTGTGCGGTGAATTGCATTGATAATCCGTATATTGCCAACTACATAAAGAAAAGAAAACAAATAGAAGATGAAGAGAATACTAATGAAAGGGAAGAGACTTCCCAATATCCTCCTATTATTTCTTATGATGAATCAGGTAATGACAAGGAGCCTCCTATTCAACCAATCTCATTAATAAGGAGCACCAAAAAGAGGATTGAACCCGCACATGATGTGGTGAAGAAGAAGAAAAGAAAAAGGAAGAGAGGTAAAAAGATATCGCTCTCAAATAATGTTGCTCCTATTACTATTGTGCCTCATGAAAATATAATTGTGGAAGATAATGATACTTCTTTTGATCTTGAAAATCTTTTTGGCACTTGCTTGGAAGAATATAATAATTGCTATACTATTGGTGCTATCCATGCTATTAATGATGAGAGTGATTATGCTTATGATACGAAAAGGCCCAAGCTTGGGGAAGCTATGTTTGATGAGGATGACTGTAGCGACCTGACCCGAATGGATCAAGTCTCTATGCTTAAGTGTCATCCCTGGATCGGTATGCTGACACACACAGTACTCGAGGATTTATAACAGAGGTAAATCACATGTGTAAAGTAACGTAAATACTATTACCTCAATCCAAAATAGCGGAAGTAACAAGGTTGTGGATTCCCATCAACACCAACGGCAAAGTTGAGTGTAGAAATCATAACCCTAACGTATCACTTACTCATCGTAAGAAATCCTGCAACATGAGACGTTGCAGCCATAGAGGGTTCACACCATAGAGAATGATGAATAAAGGCTATCACTACATGCATATTTGGCTGGTGGAAAAGCTCTATGGTTATAGGGTTTTGCGTAAAGCCAATTTTTCCCTATAGCAAAGGAATAAATTTTATTTAACTATCATGGTGGTTGTTGAACATTGAGAATGGTTGACAGCATCCTCAATCCCAATTAAGTAACATCATTAAACCCAACAAACTTAATTTAAAGTAACATGATGAGATTCACATGATAATTCAGGTACTAAATACTCAAGATGTCCATAACCGGGGACACGGCTAATCATGATTAGTTTATACACTCTGTAGAGGTTTGCACACTTTTCCCCACAAGACTCGATCGCCTCCGTTTGGTTTCTCGCACTACATGGTGTTTGAGAAGATGGATGATCAAGACATAGTCTTTCAGAAGCACTAGCACCTTACAATGGATAGACCGTTACACCTACTTTCCCCTACATCTTCTAGTCTACCCTGTAAGAGTTCGCATGACTTAATCAACTATGGTAGAGCCCATAATAGCTTGTGGCTGCACACGGAAGTTTCTAGTATGAAAAATCTCATGATCCCTTTGAGCCTGGGTGGCGGTCCATCAAAAAATAGGCAATCCTGGTCTACCCAGGCGCCTAGACAGGCAATCCTGGAATACCCAGGTACCTCAATCCACCCAGATGTGTGTTTAAGTTGCCACCTTAAGTAAACCATTAATTAAGAATCTCACATGTGTCATGAATACTCTCAAAACCCAATCCACGTCTACGAGCATAGCATGGCACTATAAGCATAACGTAATAGTAACTCCCAAGGTTTGAATGCAGGGCAATAGGTTCCTACATCATCAACTACTACCCAATACCCACATGTTATCAATCCTACTCATGCAATGTTTCAGGGTGAAACTAATGCATAAAAACTGGGTATGAAGGGGGATATGATCAAAGTGTGAACTTGCCTACAATGTTGATGAAGATGATTCGCACTCATAACTCTTGATAGTTCTACTCGTCACACTCTGGTCAATCAATCGTAAGCAAGCAATAGTAACCACACATGAGCAATCACGCAAAAGATCGGAAAGAAGGAAGAAGACGATTCGGAAAACATCAAAACCAAGAAAATAACTTTTGCAACAAAAAACAATTTATAACAATACCAAAATTATGTGAATTTGGCCTTATCAGAAAGTTTAGGCCAAGAGCTTCGATTTGCAAAAAGAATCAACTGAAACGGAGCTACGAAACTCAAGTTACGATCAAACGAAGTTCAAATACAAATCTGGTTGAATTCAAATTTTAAAACTTTCAAAAACATGCTTGAGTTGGATTACTAGAAAGAGGGGATCATAACGAAGACATGAGCGTTGGTTTCGTTGGATCTAGACTAACGAGTAAAAAGTTATGAGTGTTTGAAGTCCAGGGGATAATCTGTAAATAAAATATTCAAGACGGGTCCCTTGCCGAAATAACAGAAAAAGAAAAAAAACTAAAAGGCGAACGTTCGTTTTCTATACCTAACCAGCGAACGTTCTCTAAATAAAAACAAAATGCTTCAGGAAAGAGAAAAAAATAGAACAATCTGGATCGTTGGATCCAGATCTGACGGTGAGGAGGGGCGACGGCGGTTACCGCGACGGCGGGTCGTCGGCGGCGAGGAAAAGGGCGGCGGCGGCGGCTCGGCGAGGAACGGGGCGACGGCTCCGGGCGTCGGCGACGACGGTGGGGTAGTTGGGGAGGTGCGGCGCGACGAGGGGAAGACGGTGGCGGTGTCGGCGCTCGGCTGCGGCGGAAGATCTCGTCGGAGCTCGCAACTCTGGTGAGGTTTTGCGCGGGTGGCGGCGACGGCTTGGGAGGAGAGGAACGGCGCCGGGGCCTCGGGTATTTAAGGAAGGAGGGGCCGGGTCAGGCTTGGAGCAGGGGAAAGGGAGGCGGCGGCGGCGCTGGCGTGCTGGCTCGAGACTTCATCCCGAGCTCGGGGACGGGCGCGAAGGTGGGCTGGGCCGCGGCCTGGCTGGGTTGGCTAGGCCAGCCCAGTCGGTGAAGGTTTTTTTTAATAAACATTTTTTTCCAGACAAACAAAACAGAATAAAACAAATAGAAATAAAATATTATATAGGCATATAATATACCAAATTTTGCAGAAAAAGATTTTCTACAACATGGACATTTTTATAATGCGAAGTAAAATCCACACAAATTCAGATAAATCAAAGAGTGCTACTGGTCTAATAAAATCCAATAAAAATCATTTAAAAAAATACCAAAATGATTTCAAGTTTATTTATCTCCAATTTTCTGATGTGGGGAATCATGTTACCCTATTTTCCATATATTTTATTTTTGGAGAAAAATAATTTGAATAAAACTCAAATAAATCCAAATTGAAAATTTATTCCAAAAGTACTTTCAAATTGATCCTTTGAAACTCCCAACTCATATTTCATAAAATTTGAAGAAGTCATTTTATCTTCGCTCATGAAAATCATTGAGTTGCGTAAAGTTTCAGAATTGGAAATATTCTCAAATGAAATTCAAATATTTTCAACACCCCTTGTCATTTAAATAAATGGAAGAAGTCATGTCATCTTATCTCCAGGGTTCCGTGGTGAAAAGAATTTGAATTCCAGGAGATCATAAATGCAAAATGAAAGTTTGGGAAAGTCCTTTTATTTCCTATGATTTAACTTTCAAAACGTTTCGAATTCACTCACTTTCAGACAATCAATCAAACAATCAATCAAATCTATCTAATTATTATAACATTCCAAAATTTAGAATTTTGGGATGTTACAAACCTACCACCCTTAAAATGAATCTCGTCCTCGAGATTCGGAGAGGCTAGCAAGAAAAAGGTTAGGGTTTGGGGGTCTCCTCAAAATCCATCCATCATCACCAGGGTCTGGGGTGCTACCACCCTTAGAAACATCGTTACGGTCCCATCAATACTCATATACTCCATCCTTATTCTTGACAGGGCCGGTCTTCTCAGATATTCAGTATAATTCCTTTCTCTGGGCTCTTCTGGTAACGGCATAACCTTTTCCTCAATTCTTTTGTCCCTTCATATTGGTAAGGTTATTCCGAGACTGGGTCTTCTTACCTGACGGGTCTGGCGCCAGTACTAAACAACTAATCTCATGGTGGTCAACAAATTGATGGTTTCTCTTGCAGGAAATGGGTCTGGGTTGATCCTCACCGTATAACCTACGGTTGGCAAAAGCTGCCTTATACAAGGGAAAAATACTTATACCATTCTAAGCTTAAACAGGGTTTTGATCGTCGTCTCTTTACTATAGGTAAGTCACTCAGATTTACCATCCCACATAGCAAGGCGAATAATAAGAGTAAGTCGATATGGTGATCAATCCATCCCGCACCCAAATCATTACCCTGTATATGCTTTAGTGAATCTCGCATTCTAACACTCAGTCATCCTCACAAGCATTGCAGAATTTCTCTTGTCGACGAACCAAGTTCGGATAAATCCATAGATTCTGCAAGCCAAACAACCATCTATCGTTCCTTCACAACTCTCAGGTTTTGCGTTACTCCTATAAGATCGTCTATCGATAAGGGAATATCCTCTTCCAGGGTTTTTCCTTCAGCAAGAGTGTGCTTGCTTCTTGGCAGGTCCTGGGGCCTGTAGGTTATGGCCCATCTCATCACTTGTAGTCCATGAACTTATCATCGGCCAACTGATTATTATTCCAACTTCCAACTTCCTAGTATTCTTAAATCCATCCAATTGTATTGTCTTCCTTCCTTCTATTGGCACCAAACTAGGACATGATTACTCAGACTCCTCATGGAGTTTCCATTGATCCATATTTCCGACATCATACCTCCTTTATATCCAATAGTAATTTATCTCTTCATCCTCGTGGGATATCCCTCATACCGAGATAAAAACTTATACTTATGAAGTCCATATTCCACTTCGTGGAACATCATTATCTTTTCCAGGGTCAAGCGTCCTTATAGGGGAATATTGGCCATCTCTGCATGGCACTTCTTCAACTGGGAAACGTGAAACACATCATGAACTCCTGACAGTCCTTCGGGTGACTCCAACTTGTTGGCCACTTCTCCCATATGCTCCAAAACTTGGTATGGTCCTACAAATCTCAGGGCTAACTTTCCCTTAACTCCAAATCGTTTAACTCCTCGCAGAGGGGTCACACGAAGACATGCTCTGTCTCTAATTTCATAGACTACCTCCTTGCATTTTTTTAAGTCTGCATAACTCTTCTTCCTGGACTAAGCTACCTTCATTCTATCTCGAATCAACTTAACATTCTCTTCTGACTCCTTGATCACATTTGGTCCAAACAACTTACGGTCTCCACTTCATCCCACATACTCTTGGGCATCATACATATCGAGCCAAAACTCGTATTCATTTTGTCCGAAATCCACTCAGTGGAGTATCCTTATCTTTTCCAGGGGTCAAGGGTTCTTACAAGGTACTACCACCCTTAAAATGCACAAATCTTCCATAGACCATATTTCTCTTATCCTCAAAAATGGTCAAAATCCTTCTTCATAGAGTAACAGCTCATAAAATGCCTATCAGTACCAACGATGCTAACTTTATTTACTCTCAATTGATTACAATCTCTCGCTTTTCCATTACATGTCTCAACTCAACACCTCAATATAAAAGAAAAAGGTTCTCACTTCTACTACTCCATTTCTTTTGTTGCAAACTCAACTATCAAGCACAAGTTTCCTTCTCCTTGGGGCATTCTCTGGCAAAGTGCCCTGCTCCATTACAACTAAAACATATTACTTCTGACAAGTATCGAGGTTTCCTTTTTTGGGCAACTGTTGAGGTAGTGCCCTGACTCCTTGCACCTGTAACAGGTGATATGACTCAGGTCCCTTCTGGGCTCCAATCAGTTTCTCTTCCTGGACTTTTCCATGCCGATCATGGCTTCTATTTCTTGTGGGTCATATTCTACTTCCTCCGTCGGGAATTCTACTAGATCCCCATTCAAACAATTTTGGGAGATGTGTCCTTCTTATCCACATGAATAGCAAGACTTAGTGCAGGGTTTACTCGGGTCCTCTTTAGGTGTGTCCTGCACCTCTTCCTTCATCATAGTTTCTTCTAAAATTTCCATGAGGGCTCCTTTCATTACTTCTTTCTTCTGCTGGATGGTTCGTTGTACCATGGGGTAAATGTGACACTAAGCAGGATAGTGGGTAGTCCCTTCACACAAGAAACAAGTAATCTGCCTAATTCGGCATTCTTCAACTGGGTCACTTCCTTCACAATTAGGGCATTCATCCTTGTGTTCTTTATGGATGTGTCCTATTTCTCCACAAATCTTGCATGCGCAAGGTTTCTTCATATCCTTTCCATAAGGATTCAACTTCTGGGACACAAACCGAGACTTTGGCAAAGTCAACTTAAATTCTTTCCAAGTGGTTACTCCTTGCCATCCATTCATGGTTTGGTACATTCTCCACCAAGTAGCAGCACCTCTTTCAAAGCACTGAAGAGCATGCTGGGTCATATCCTATCCGACTATAGGGTTATTCTTCATGTGATCCTCCATGTTCTGAATCCATTGGTCCGTCTCCAATTGACTTATCAGTCCAGGGAAGCATGAGTTCATCTCCAGTCGTCCTCTATTGGTTGCAAGGGTTTGGGGTGAGATAAGAGAGAGGGAGAGGGATACAAACAATACAAACAATAGTTTTTAAAAAGACAGATTTTTATTGTGGCTGTCGGAAAAAAATCAAACAAATGACATCTCACAAACGTCGTATCTAACGTAAGTGTATAACAGGGTTTTGGTCTTCTAAAGGTCAATAAATCTTCAAAGTCAACAAACCCATCAAGTCTTGTTCATGCCTCCAATGGCTTCTTCCAATCATGCTTGTCTTTCTCAAGTTCTTTTGCCAGATCAACTCTGTTGACGCGAAGTCTCTCGTGACCTCCTTTAATTATTTTTTGAGTTGCGTTCCAAACTTCCGGGTTTCAACATCCTTGGCATGAACCATGGTCCTACTGTCCTTCAGTTCCTGACGAATCTCCGGTATCTCGAGGTTTTGCTCCTCCAGCTTGGCTACTTTCAGCTTTTGGTTCCTGAGTTCTTCACGAAATGCTTCCTTGTCTAATACGGCTTCATGGAGCTCCACCTTAAACTTCTTGATGTACTACTCCAGATCCTGGTGATACACTGGCTAAGGTTAAAACTTCATATTACTAATAGGTGCTCCATCAGCCTTCTTCCATCAAATCCATTCTGAAGAAAGCATCCTTAACTCAGCATGGTGACAATAGCATCAGCGGGCGATGACATCATGGATAACCATGTTTCTGCTCTTGTCTTTCCCATGAGCTATCATTCCATAGTTGATATCTCCTGCCTTAGGGTTTTCTTTGACAAAACTTCGAGTTCTCATGCTCCTTGTTTCAGTCTTTCTCCGATACACCTTGATCTCGGGTATTGACAAGTTCCATAGTCTGCCAAGTTCCATAAGGGTAGCCTTCCTAGGTCATACAAATCTGGGAATTCTTCAGAGCCTTCAAATTCTACTTGTCTTCGGTCTTCAACCATTGTAGTTTCCATTATTCAGATGCATGGAAAATACTCTTCATTCCAAAGTGGCCTTAGTTGTCCGATATCTTGTACTTCTTGGAGTGGTCTCATCAGTCGAATCTTCGTGTGGTCAAAAGGGGAAAGGGGTATGGTCTCACTAAAGGGAATTTTTTGAATAAGCTCAGAAGAGAAGAGAGGTAAAAGATCTTTTTGAAAGGGAAAGTTGTAGAGAAAAATCTTTGCTACGGGCTTGCCAGTTTCTAGGGTCACGTCCTACAGTTAACATGTGCTCTGATACCATCTTGTAGCGACCTGACCCGAATGGATCAAGTCTCCGTGCTTAAGTGTCATCCCTGGATCGATATGCTGACACACACAGTACTCGAGGATTTGTAACAGAGGTAAATCACATGTGTAAATTAATGTAAATACTATTACCTCAATCCAAAATAGCGGAAGTAACAAGGTTGTGGATTCCCATCAACACCAACGGCAAAGTTGAGTGTAGAAATCATAACCCTAACATATCACTTACTCGTCGTAAGAAATCCTGCAACATGAGACGTTGCAGCCACAGAGGGTCAGTACATTGAATGTACTGGCAAATTCACACCATAGAGAATGATGAATAAAGGCTATCACTACATGCATATTTGGCTGGTGGAAAAGCTCTATGGTTATAGGGTTTTGCATAAAGCCAATTTTTCCCTACTGCAAAGGAATAGATTTTATTTAACTATCATGGTGGTTGTTGAACATTGAGAATGCTTGACAGCATCCTCAATCCCAATTAAGTAACATCATTAAACCCAACAAACTTAATTTAAAGTAACATGATGAGATTCACATGATAATTCAGGTACTAAATACTCAAGATGTCCATAACCGGGGACACGGCTAATCATGATTAGTTTATACACTCTGCAAAGGTTTGCGCACTTTTCCCCACAAGACTCGATCGCCTCCATTTGGTTTCTCGCACTACATGGTGTTTGACAAGACGGATGACCGAGACATAGTCTTTCAGAAGCGCTAGCACCTTAAGATGGATAGACCATTACACCTACTTTCCCCTACATCTGCTAGTCTACCCTGTAAGAGTTCGCACGACTTAATCAACTATGCTAGAGCCCATAATAGCTTGTGGCTGCACACGGAAGTTTCTAGTATGAAAAATCTCATGATCCCTTTGAGCCTGGGTGGCGGTCCATAAAAAAACAGGCAATCCTGGTCTACCCAGGTGCCTAGACAGGCAATCCTGGAATACCCAGGTACCTCACTCCACCCAGATGTGTGTTTAAGTTGCCACCTCAAGTAAACCATTAATTAACACTCTCACATCTATCATGAATACTCTCAAAACCCAATCCACGTCTACGAGCATAGCATGGCACTATAAGCATAACGTAATAGTAACTCCCAAGGTTTGAATGCAGGGCAATAGGTTCCTACCTCATCAACTACTTCCCGATACCCACATGTTATCAATCCTACTCATGCAATGTTTGAGGGTGAAACTAATGCAAAAAAACTGGGTATGAAAGGGGATATGATCAAAGTGTGAACTTGCCTGCAATGTTGATGAAGATGATTCGCACTCATAACTCTTGATAGTTCTACTCGTCACACTCCGGTCAATCAATCGTAAGCAAGCAATAGTAACCACAAATAAGCAATCACTCAAAAGATCAGAAAGAACGAAGAAGACGATTCAGAAAACATCAAAACTCGGCAAATAACTTTTGCAACAAAAAACAATTTCTAACAGTACCAAAATTATGTGAATTTGGCCTTATCAGAAAGTTTAGGTCGAGAGCTTCGATTTGCAAAAAGAATCAACTGAAACGGATCTACGGAGCTCAAGTTACGATCAAACGAAGTTCAAATACAAATATGGTTGAATTCAAATTTTAAAACTTTCAAAAACATGTTTGAGTTGGATTACTGGAAAGAGGGGATCATAACGAAGACGTGAGTGTTTGAAGTCCATGGGCTAATCTGTAAATAAAATATTCAAGACGGGTCCCTGGCCGAAATAACAGAAAAAGAAAAAAACTAAAAGGCGAACGTTCGTTTTCTATACCTAACCAGCGGACGTTCTCTAAATAAAAACAAAACGCTTCGAGTAAGAGAAAAAAAATAGAACGATCTGGATCATTGGATCCAGATCTGACGGTGAGGAGGGGCGACGGCGGTTACCGCGGCGGCGGGTCGTCGGCGGCGAGGAAAAGGGCGGCGGCGACGGCTCGGCGAGGAACGGGGCGACGGCTCCGGGCGTCGGCGACGACGGCGGAGTAGTTGGGGAGGTGCGGCGCGACGAGGGGAAGACGGTGGCGGTGTCGGCGCTGGGCTACGGAGCCGGAATGGCGTGCGGCAGTGGCGGTAGATCTCGTCGGAGCTCGCAACTCCGGCGAGGTTTTGCGCGGGTGGCGGCGACGGCTCGGGAGGATAGGAATGGGGCCGGGGCCTCGGGTATTTGAGGAAGGAGGGGCCGGGTCAGGCTTGGAGGAGGGGAAAGGGAGGCGGCAGCGGGAGGCCGGGCGGAGCACGGCGGCGGCGTTGGCGTGCTGGCTCGGGACTTCGTCCCGAGCTCGGGGACGGGCGCGAAGGTGGGCGGGGCCACGGCCTGGCTGGGTTGGCTGGGCCGGCCCAGTCGGTGAAGGGTTTTTTTTAATAAAGATTTTTTTCCAAACAAACAAAACAGAATAAAACAAATAGAAATAAAATATTATATAGGCATATAATATACCAAAATTTGCAGAAAAAGATTTTCTACAACATGGACATTTTTATAGTGCCAAATAAAATCCACACAAATTCAGATAAATCAAAGAGTGCTACTGGTCTAATAAAATCCAATAAAAATCATTTAAAAAAAATACCAAAATGATTTCAAATTTATTTTTCTCCAATTTTCTCATGTGGGGAATCAGGTTACCCTATTTTCCATATAATTTATTTTTGGAGAAAAATAATTTGAATAAAACTCAACTAAATCCAAATTGAAAATTTATTCCAAAAGGACATTGAAATTGATCCTTTGAAACTCCCAACTCAAATTTCATATAATTTGAAGAAGTCATTTTATCTTCGCTCGTGAAAATCGTTGAGTTGCATAAAGTTTCAGAATTGGAAATATTCTCAAATGAAATTCAAATATTTTCAACACCCCTTGTCATTTAAATAAATGGAAGAAGTCATGTCATCTTCTCTCCAGGGTTTTGTGGTGAAAAGAATTTGAATTCCCGGAGATCATAAATGCAAAATGAAAGTTTGGGAAGGTCCTTTTATTCCCTCTCATTTAACTTTCAAAAAGTTTCGAATTCACTCACTTTCAGACAATCAATCAAACAATCAATCAAATTTATCTAATTATTATAACATTCCAAAATTTAGAATTTTGGGATGTTACAGTGACATATTTGAGAATATATTTGCTGCAATTAATGTTAACATGCCTCCTACTTATGATAATTATTGTGATGATACATATGCTATAAAAATTAGTGACGATTATATTTATAAAACTTGTCATGATTATGGTTACCCCTTCTCTGAATATTACTCTTTTAATGTGGAAACAATTTATAGTATCCAAGTTTCCTATGATACTCCCACTATCCCGAATGAGAAGAATTTTGCCTATGTGGAGAGTAATAAATTTTCTATGCTTGTAGATCATGAAAATAATTCTTTAGGTGCTTGTTATATTGTTGAATTCATTCATGATGCTACTGAAAATTATTATGAGGGAGGAATATATGCTTGTAGGAATCGCAATAATATCAAGTTTCCTCTCTATGTGCTTAAAGTTTTGAAGTTATGCTTGTTTTACCGTCCTATGCAAGTTGATTATTGTTCCCACAAGTTGTTTTCTCACAAAATCCCTATGGATAGGAAGTATGTTAGACTTAAATGTGCTAGTCATATTCTTCATGATGCTCTCTTTATGTTACAGTTCTTATCCTTTATGTGAGCATCATTGAAATCATCATGCCTAGCTAGGGGCTTTAAACGATAGCGCTTGTTGGGAGGCAACCCAATATTATTTTTGTTCCTGTTTAGTAATAAATAATTCATCTAGCCTCTGTTTAGATGTGGTTTTATGATTTTAATTAGTGTTTGTGCCAAGTAGAACCTTTGGGAAGACTCGGGGAAAGTCTTGTTGATCATGCTGTAAAAAACAGAAACTTTAGCGCTCACGAGAATTGCTGCCATTTTTATTTGGAGAGTGCTATTTAGTTAATTATTTTTTCAGGTGATTAATAGATAAATTCCTAAGGTCCAGCATTTTATTTGAGAATTTTATGAGTTCCAGAATTATACGTTTGATCCACATTACTACAGACTGTTCTGTTTTTGACAGATTCTGTTTTTCATGTGTTGTTTACTTATTTTGATGAATCTATGGCTAGTAAAATAGTTTATAAACCGTAGAGAAGTTGGAATACAGTAGGTTTAAAACCAATATAAATAAAGAATGAGTTCATTATAGTACCTTGAAGTGGTGATTTATTTTCTTGTACTAACGAAGCTTACGAGTTTTCTGTTAAGTTTTGTGTTGTGAAGTTTTCAAGTTTTGGGTAAGGATTCGATGGACTATGGAATAAGGAGTGGCAAGAGCCTAAGCTTGGGGATGCCCAAGGCACCCCAAGGTAATATTCAAGGATAGAAAAGAGCCTAAGCTTGGGGATGCCCCAGAAGGCATGCCCTCTTTCGTCTTTGTTCATCGGTAACTTTACTTGGAGCTATATTTTTATTCGGCACATGATATGTGTTTTGCTTGGAGCATCATGTAATTTTCTTTTTCTTTGCTTGCTATTTGAATAGAATACCAAGATATGAAATTATTAAATGTTAGAGAGTCTTCACATAGTTGCATAATTATTCGACTACTCATTGATCTTCACTTATATCTTTCGGAGTAGTTTGTTGTTTGCTCTAGTGCTTCACTTATATCTTTTAGAGCATGGTGGTAGTTTTATTTTGAAGAAATAGATGAACTCTCATGCTTCACTTATATTATTTTGAGAGTATTAAATAGCATGGTAATTTTCTTAAAATCCTAATATGCTAGGTATTCAAGAATAATAAAATTCTCTTATGAGTGTGTTGAATACTAAGGGAAGTTTGATACTTGATGATTGTTTTGAGATATGAGGATGGTAATATTAGATTCATGCTAGTTGAGTAGTTGTGAATTTGAGAAATACTTGTGTTGAAGTTTGTGATTCCCGTAGAATGCATGTATGGTGAACCGTTATGTGATGAAGTCGGAGCATGATTTATTTATTGATTGCCATCCTTATGAGTGGCGGTCGGGGACGAGCGATGGTATTTTCCTACCAATCTATCCCCTAGGAGCATGCGCGTAGTACTTTGTTTCAATAACTAATAGATTTTTGCAATAAGTATGTGAGTTCTTTATGATTAATGTTGAGTCCATGGATTATACGCACTCTCACCCTTCCACCATTGCTAGCCTCTCTAGTACCGCGCAACTTTCGCCGGTACCATAAACCCACCATGCACCTTCCTCAAAACAGCCACCATACCTACCTATTATAGCATTTCCATAGCCATTCCGAGATATATTGCCATGCAACTTTCCACCGTTCCGTTTATTATGACACATTCATCATTGTCATATTGCTAGCATGATCATGTAGTTGACATCGTATTTGTGGCAAGGCCACCGTTCATAATTCTTTCATACATGTCACTCATGCATCATTGCACATCCCGGTACACCGCCGGAGGCATTCATATAGAGTCATATCTTGTTCTAAGTATCGAGTTGTAATTCTTGAGTTGTAAGAAAAATAAAAGTGTGATGATCATCACTATTAGAGCATTGTCCCAGTGAGGAAAGGATGATGGAGACTATGATTACCCCATAAGTCGGGATGAGACTCCGGACGAAAATAAAAATAAAAATAAAAAAGGCCATAAAAAATAGAGAAGGCCCCAAAAAAAAGAAAAGAGAAAGTCCATAAAAAAAGAAAGGTCAAATAAAAAATGAGAGAAAAAGAGAGAAGGGGCAATGCTACTATCCTTTTACCACACTTGTGCTTCAAAGTAGCACCATGTTCTTCATATAAAGAGTCTCATATGTTGTCACTTTCATATAGTAGTGGGAATTTTACATTATAGAACTTGGCTTGTATATTCCAATAGTGGGCTTCCTCAAATTGCCCTAGGCCTTCGTAAGCAAGTGAGTTGGATGCACACCCACTAGTTTCTTTTGTTGAGCTTTCATACACTTATAGCTCTAGTGCATCCGTTGCATGGCAATCCCTACTCACGCGCATTGATATCTATTGATGGACATCTCCATAGCCCATTGATATGCCTAGTCGATGTGAGACTATCTTCTCCCTTTTTGTCTTCTCCACAACCACCATTCTATTCCACCTATAGTGCTATATCCATGGCTCACGCTCATGTATTGCGTGAAGATTGAAAAAGTTTGAGAACATCAAAAGTTTGAAACAATTGTTTGGCTTGTCATCGGGGTTGTGCATGATTTAAATATTTTGTGTGGTGAAGATGGAGCATAGCCAGACTATATGATTTTGTAGGGATAGCTCTCTTTGGCCATGTTATTTGGAGAAGACATGATTGCTTAGTTAGTATGCTTGAAGTATTATTATTTCTATGTCAATATAAAATTTTGTCTTGAATCTTATGGATCTGAATATTCATGCCACAATTAATAAGAATTACATTGAAATTATGCCAACTAGCATTCCACATCAAAAATTATCTTTTTATCATTTACCTACTCGAGGACGAGCAGGAATTAAGGTTGGGGATGCTTGATACGTCTCCAACGTATCTATAATTTTTTATTGCTCCATGCTATATTATCTACCGTTTTGGGCAATATGGGCTTTATTATCCACTTTTATATTACTTTTGGGACTAACCTATTAACCGGAGGCCCAGCCCAGATTTGTTGTTTTATGCCTATTTCAGTGTTTTAAAGAAAAGGAATATTAGACGGAGTCGAAACGGAATGAAATCAACTGGAGAAGTTATTTTTGGAAGGAAACACACCTGATGGACTTGGACCCCACGTCAAGGAAGGAACGAGGTGCTCACGAGGGTGCCCCCCCTAGGGCGCGCCCCCCTGTCTCGTGGGGCCCTCATGGCTCCCCTGACGTACCTCCTGCACCCATATATACCTACGTGACCTAAAACTTCCAGAACGCAAGATAGATCGGGAGTTCCGCCGCCAGAAGCCTCCGTAGCCACCAAAAACCAATCTAGACCCGTTCCAGCACCCTGCCGGAGGGGGCAATCCCTCTCTAGTGGCCATCTTCATCATCCCGGCGCTCTCCATGACGAGGAGGGAGTAGTTCTCCCTCGGGGCTGAGGGTATGTACCAGTAGCTATTTGTTTGATCTGTCTCTCTCTCTTGTGTTCTTGAGGTGATACGATCTTGATGTATCGCGAGTTTTGCTATTATAGTTGGATCCTATGATGTTTTCTCCCCCCTCTACTCTCTTGTAATGAATTGAGTTTCCCCTTTGAAGTTATCTTATCGGATTGAGTCTTTAAAGATTTGAGAACACTTGATGTATGTCTTGCCGTGGATATCTATGGTGACAATGGGATATCACATGATTCACTTGATGTATGTTTTGGTGATCAACTTGCGGGTTCCGCCCATGAACCTATGCATAGGGGTTGGCACATGTTTTCGTTGTGATTCTCCGGTAGAACTTTGGGGCACTCTTTGAGGTCCTTTGTGTTCGTTGAATAGATGAATCTGACATTGTGTGATGCATATCGTATAATCATACCCACGGATACTTGAGGTGACATTGGAGTATCTAGGTGACATTAGGGTTTTGATTGATTTTTGTCTTAAGGTGTTATTCTAGTACGAACTCTAGGGCTGTTTGTGACACTTATAGGAATTGCCCAACGGATTGATTGGAAAGAATAACTTTGAGGTGGTTTCCTACCCTACCATAATCTCTTCGGTCGTTCTCCGCTATTAGTGACTTCGGAGTGACTCTTTGTTGCAAGTTGAGGGATAGTTATGTGATCCAATTATGATATTATTGTTGAGAGGACTTGCACAAGTGAAAGTATGAACCCTAGGCCTTATTTCCTATCATTGCAATACCGTTTATGCTCACTTTTATCATTCGTTACCTTGTTGTTTTTATAATTTCAGATTACAAATACTCATATCTACTATCCATATACCACTTGTATCACCATCTCTTCGCCGAACTAGTGCACCTATACAATTTACCATTGTATTGGGTGTGTTGGGGACACAAGACACTCTTTGTTATTTGGTTGCAGGGTTGCTTGAGAGAGACCATCTTCATCCTACGCCTCCTACGGATTGATAAACCTTAGGTCATCCACTTGAGGGAAATTTGCTACTGTCCTACAAACCTCTGCACTTGGAGGCCCAACAACGTCTACAAGAAGAAGGTTGTGTAGTAGACATCAGATACTCGGGCAGGGGAGCTGGGCAATCAAGCTGCTCCGCTGTCTCTATCCAGTCCTATTAATGATATGGAAGCTTAGATCCTGCACATAACTAAACCAGGGCAAATAAATACCCTGAGAGATATAAAAGACTACCGGATTGGCGCGGTGCTTTGCACTGAGTCCGCGGTCCTCGGTGAGGGAGGGAGGAATCTCGGCGCTCTTGAACAGCACCCTCCAGACGTCCTCATGCATCGTGTCATAGATCTCTCGCAGCGTCTGGTGCTTGGCCAAGTCGAACTCCCACAAATCAAATGCCCGTCGTTGACACGGAAGGATCCGGCGGAAGAGCATAACCTGGACCACGTTGACGAGCTTGATTTTCTTGTTCGTCATGTTTTGGATGCAGGTCTGGAGTCTGGTCAGCTCTAGCGAAGAACCCCAGGACAGGCCCTTCTCTTTCCAGGAGGTGAGTCGCATGGCGACTCCGGATTGAAATTCAAGGGCCGCCACCCAGTTGGAGTCGCGCGGCTCGGTGATGTAGAACCACCCCGATTGCCACCCCTTTATGGTCTCCACATAGGAGCCTTCAAGCCAGGTGACGTTAGGCATCTTGCCCACCATGGCGCCTCCGCACTCTGCCTGCTGGCCGACCACGACCTTCGGTTTGACATTAAAAGTCTTCAGTCACAGGCCGAAATGGGGCTTGATGCGGAAGAAGGCCTCACACACGACGATAAACGCCGAGATGTTGAGGATGAAATTGGGGGCCAAATCATGAAAATCCAGCCCGTAGTAGAACATGAGCCCGCAGACGAACGGGTGGAGGGGAAATCCCAGTCCGCGGACAAAGTGGGTAAGAAAAACTACCCTCTCACGGAGTTCGGGCGTAGGGATGATCTGCCACGCATCTGGCAGCCGGTGCGCGATATCCGCGGCCAGATATCTGGCTTCCCATAACTTTTTGATGTTCTCCTCCGTGATGGAGGAGACCATCCACTTGCCTCCTGCTTCGGACATGCTTGGAGTGATTTGAGAAGAAGAACGCGAGCTTGGGCGCTAGAGATCGAGTGTGCAGGTGCCGGGGTTTCTGATCCACGGGCACCTATGGGACCGGTGGACCGGGTCCCTTTTGGTTCGGCGGGGGGCGGAGGTTGCGCAAAGAGCAGATCGAGGCGAAGCAAGCGGGCGGTTGGTCGTGCGAGGACTAAATCGAGGCGAAGCACGCGAGCAATTTACCCAGGTTCGGGCCGCACGGATGCGTAAAACCCTACTCCTGCTTTGTGGATTCGTATTGATTTCTCGCTCGGGAGCGAGACCGAGCGCCAGTGTGTGGAATTGCTGAACTCCCCTCTACGTTTCCCCGGGCCTCCTTTTATATGCTCAAGGGGTTACCGACAAAGGGCAACGGAGGGCAAAAGTGGAAAAGGGTGCCGTGGGTACGCACAGCTAGGTGCTGTAGTAGGCACAGCTAGCTGCTACAGTGTTATCATACCTAACCCTGACGGCAGGGGACAAGGGAATTAAATGCCCGTCTGTGTCGCCTAGACAGCACCGAAAGGGACCGCTAGGGACGCCACCGTCTTGCCACGACGGTTGTCTTGTCAGCGCCTGCGTGCCACCGCACGCCCCTAGCTGCACAGCCTCCTGCCACGTGCGCTTGGGAGGGGCCCCGGAGCGACACGTGGGTGGATGTGCTGGAGCGCGGGCGTGGAGTGGGGGCTTGCCGCGGCAAGCGCCTTGCCGCGGCCGTCGACTTGTCGCTTCCGAGAGCTTGTCGCTCACCGGGCCTTGTCGGGGCGAGTAGCGCGCCGCGGCAAGTTCCTTGGAATGCCTTGGATGGCCTTCCCGGCAAGCGCCTCTTGCCGGGGCCTTGGGACGCTTCTGATGGCCTTCCCGGCAAGCTCCTCTTGCCGGGGTCTTGCCTTCTTCCCGGCAAGCTCCTCTTGCCGAGGTCTTGTCTTGAGTACTTTGTTCTTGAATGGCCTTCAAAGGGACCACGGAAGATCTTGGCGGTGACCTGGCAGGCCTTGTCGCGGGACGCTGCGACTGCCCGTGCACAAGTTCGGGGTACTAAGGGTACCCCTACCTTAGTACACCGACAGGAGCCCCCGGGCCTGGGCCAGACACGGTGCCGAGCGCTGTTGGGCCAGGCCCAAAACAGTGCACGGGCACGCGCGGCCTGAGTCACGCCGTATATCTCTCCGCTTTCATCGCGCACGCCCGGAACGGCACGCGTTAAACGTGGCGTCGTGGGTGACGTGGGCGGCGCGCGCGTGCGGGGCTAAGCCCCGCGAGCATGCGTCAAGCCATGATGAAGGGGAACGGCCCATGCCCTCTTCTCCAAACGGAGGTAGGCGTGGGGGCATGGCGCATTTACTGGACGGGGCCGATGCGTGGTTTTCGAAGCGCCCACTCCCCGAGATTACGGGGTAGGGCGAGGCCGTCCCATCCATCGCCTCAGTTCTGCATCTCCGCCACGCGGCTCCCATGCACTTGGGATCGCGGACGGCGGGAGCGGGAACCTGGGCCGTTGCGAGCAGAGGGGGCGGGTCGGCCCACCTCCCTGCTCTTCCTGTGCCTTGATTCGCTGAGCGGGGCGGCTGGGCTCCCACTTCGCTCCTTTATAAGGAGCGGGAAGGGAGCACCGAAGCCTGCACTCTCTCGTCTCCTTCTTTCTTCAGCTTCTGCTCCCCTTTCTCTCATTCGCCATGGAGAAAGGGAATCCTGGGCTTTCATCGGTGGCGGCGAGGGTCACCGCCAGACAGCGCTCCCTCCCCTCTTCCGCGCTCGTGGTGGCAGAGCCAGCCATAAGGGGAAGAGGGAGGGGGCGAGGTCGTGGACGTGGTCGAGGACGTGGTCGAGGCGCTCGGGGAAGAGGCGGACGGGGCGACGCGCCAGCTTCGCCCCCGCCGGGGGCTCCTCCCCCCGCGGCGGTCCATATAGGGGACAACCCTTGCGAATTCTTCGTCAAGCTGCGCCGGGCGCCTCGTCGTCGCCTCCGGCTTCCAGCTCCGTTCGCGAGCGCGATGGAGTCGGACCCGCCCGAAACTCTGAGATTACACATTAGGGGCTGTGGGATCAGCGGCACGCGAGTCCGCGTGGTGTTCCCAGCCCCTAGTGTGATGTATCTCGATCGTGGGTGGAAGACGTTCGCCCGCATCCACAGCCTGATGAAAGGGTTCCCCCTCCATTTTAAGCTGGTGGAGGGCGATCTCCTCTCCGTCAAGGTCTTCGGGTGCTTCGGCACCCCGGCGAAGTGCTGCGTGGACAGCTCCTCCGATAGCGAAGGCTCCTCCTCAAGTGAGAGTGACGAGGAGGAGAGCGGCAGTGATGGTGAGGGTGGCGGGTGGCAGGATGGCGGCTCCGACTAGGTGTCGGGCGCCGTCTCGTGCGGCACCGGCGACCCCATCATCCGCGTCGCCGGCTTCTTGAACTCCCCGGGGGCGTCTCCTTGGGCGGCTGGCGTAGGGAGGCCGCGGAAGGGGAAGAGGGCTGGCGACAAGACCGCCAGGTCGGAGTACGAGGGCGTGGTGCCCTCGACAGCGCGCTGACGTCCTGCCGCCCCTCCTTCGCACCCTTCTCCCGGCGTCGCCATCACCGTCCGGCCCCCAGGATGTTCTCTTGGTGTCTTCTGGCACCTGTAGCTCGCCTTGGCGCCCCTTTTCCCTTTTCGCCTCCTTGACCTACCTCCTGAAGAGAGGGACAGGAAAGGGATTACGGGCACCTTATCTTTTTAATTGTAAGCCTTCGGGCCTTAGTTGTATCTAGAATTTGTAATCCTCTCTTCATGTTTTTCATCCTCTATGGACTGTACCTGTATGGGATGTTTTTTAATGAAAAGGGGATGTTTGCCGGGTTATTTGCCTCGCGGGACGAACCCACGCCAAGGAACGAATCCTTGGTATCGCTCGGACAGACAGTCCCGGCAACAGGCCTTGCCGCCTTCCCACGTCGCTCGACCTTCCTCACGCCTTTGACGGAGGCGGGAACGAGGTGGGTGCGGCCTCCTCGTTTCATCCCTTTGCTGTCGCGGCTACGACCAAACTTGGCCCCGGGAACGCGCTCCAGGGCCTAGAGTCTGGGGAGCACGGCAGTTTTTGGGAAGAAACGCGGTTTCACATTCCCCAGCCCATAAGAGGATGCATGAAGAGGGATGAAAGACTTATCTGATATTGCAGCCCCCGGCAACTCTGGCTTACCGGGGGTGACATCTTGGCATTCGCAGCCCCCGGCGTTCTTGCCGGGGCCCAGGTGCCGGCGCGCCCTTCTTCTCCTTTTCGTCTCCAGGTGGTCTGGCCAGGATGTGCGAGCCCTGCGAACGAAGGAAAAGCAAAGGGACGGACACTCGACCTCTAAGCTAGGGGTTAGCCGCTGTTAGGGAGTATCAACCCTAACCAAGGATGAGACTCAACCTAGCATGCATGCTATAACCCCGGGGTATGCAGCGCTTCATTTTCTGGTGCTCAGGGTCTGCGCCTGGCTCTGTACAAAGGATTACATGCAACAGCGGCAAGACTTGTACAGAAAGGTGGTTGCCGGGCAGGGCCCGACAACCACGCCTTACGGGTAAAACTTACGAAGATGCTCGATGTTCCAGGAGTTGCTCACTGGAAAGCCATCTTCGGTCTCAAGGCGGACAGCGCCAGGCCTTGTGACTCGTTTCACCCGGTAAGGGCCTTCCCACTTCGGCGTCAACTTGTTGAAATTCTTGGCCGACTGAACGCGCCGAAGAACAAGGTCGCCTTCCTCGAGACTCCTGGCATTGACTCTGCGGCTGTGGTAGCGGCGCAGAGCTTGCTGGTAGCGAGCAGCTCGCACAGCAGCCTGGAGACGATCTTCCTCAAGGAGCAGCGCGTCATCTTGCCGCAGCCGCTCTTGCTCAAGCTCATCGTAAGCGAGCACTCGAGGTGACCCGTATACGAGTTCCGTGGGGGTAACTGCCTCTGCTCCATAGACTAGAGCAAAGGGTGTCTGTCCAGTGGCTCAATTTGGCGTCGTTCTGATCGACCAAAGAACCACCGGTAGCTCCTCGATCCAGTTTCTTCCGCACTTGTGCAGCCTGTCGAAAGTTCTGGTCTTGAGCCCGCGCAGCACCTCAGCATTTGCCCTCTCCGCTTGACCGTTGCTCCTTGGGTGAGCAACAGAAGCGAAGCAGACTTTGGCGCCGAGATCTTGGACGTACTGCATGAAGGTGTGGCTTGTAAACTGTGTGCCGTTGTCGGTGATTATCCGGTTAGGGATCCCGAAGTGGCAAACAATCGACCTGAAGAACTTGACGGCTGACTGTGCGGTCACCTTCCTCACTGGTTCCATTTCCGGCCACTTTGTGAACTTGTCGATTGCGACGTACAAGTACTCAAAGCCCCCGACAGCTCGGGGGAAGGGGCCGAGGATGTCGAGCCCCCAGACCGAAAATGGCCAGGATAAAGGGATCGTCTGGAGAGCTTGAGCTGGCTGGTGTATCTGCTTGGAATGGAACTGGCACGCTTCACACTTGGTTACTTGTGCAGTTGCATCCTGGAGGGCTGTTGGCCAGAAGAATCCTTGTCGGAATGCTTTGTCGACAAGTGCTCTCGCACCAATGTGGTGACCACATATGCCTCCGTGTATCTCTGCCAACAGCTTCTGTCCGTCTTCCCGGGGAATGCACCTCAATTTCACACCGTTGAGTCTTCTTCTGTACAGTGTCTTGTCGATGAACTGGTACATACTTGACTGCCGGGCTACTCTTTCGGCTTCTTCTTGCTCTTCGGGAAGTTCTCCTGTCTGAAGGAAACGGACAATCTGCTGCACCCATGTCGGAGCTTGTGGCTCGACAACAAGGACTAAAGGCAACTCTGCTGCCGCGGGAACATCCGCTTCCATGGCGAGAAGCTGTGTCTCTGCCGGAGCTTGACGTTCCGCGACAAGCTTGCCGGGAGCTTCAGCTTCAACGGAACAAACCCTAGGGCTTGCCGGAGCATCTGGCTCCCCGGCGCTCTTGGCGTTGATCTTGGAGATCGCTGCGGGAATATCCGCTTCTACGGCGAGAAGCTGTGTCTCTCCCGGAGCATGACATTCCGCGACAAGCTTGCCGGGAGCTTCTGCTTCAATGGAACAAACCCTGGGGTTTGCCGGAGCATCTTGCTCCTCAGCGTCTTCGGTGTTGATCTTGGGGACCTTCTTGGCGGCGGCTTCGGGAAGCTCTGCCAGCAGGTAGTCACCAGGAATCAACTTCCTCTTCTTGCTTTGTCCAGTTGATGGTGTTACGGACGGTTGAGTCAGCTTGAGCACAAAGGTCCCTGGTTCCACAGGTAGCTTAAGTGCGGCGCACTTTGACAGGCCATCAGCAAGGGCGTTCTGAGATCTCGGAACGTGCTCCATTTGGAGGCCGTCAAAGCGCTCTTCTAGCTTCCTCACTTCGTCGACGTAAGCTTCCATCAACGGACTCTGGTGATTCTTGTTTACTTGGCGGACGACAAGCTGTGAGTCACCCCTGACAATGAGCTTCTTGATCCCAAGGTCTGCCGCGATCCTGAGACCGGCAAGCAATCCCTCATACTCTGCAGTATTGTTTGTTGCTTGCTCCTTGGGAAAGTGCATCTAGACTATGTACTTGAGGTGCTCTCCGGTGGGCGCGATAAGCAGCACACCAGCGGCGACGCCTTGCAGCGAAAAGGCACCATCAAAGTACATCAGCCACTCTTTGCTCGCTTCTTTGTCGGGGATGCTCGTCTCCGGAATTTCTTCGTCCGGAGTTGGCGTCCATTCTGCTATAAATTCTGGCAAGGCTCTGCTCTGGATAGTTGAAGTGCTTTCAAACTTGAGACCAAAGCTTGACAGTTCCAGTGCCCACTCGACAATCCTTCCTGTCGCTTCTGGATTCTGCAGTATCCTCTTCAGCGGGAAGCGAGTGACAACTGTAATCTCGTGTGCTTGGAAGTAATGGCGCAGCTTTCTCGAGGCCATGAGAAGGCCGAAAAGCAATTTCTGCACACCAGAGTACCTTGACCTAGCTCCCTGCAGGAGGGAACTGACAAAGTAAACTGGGCGCTGCACCATTTTCTTCCGCGTCTCCTCACGCATCTGCGCAGATCCATCTTTGTCGGGACCAGAGCTTGTCGGGGAAGCCCCCAGCTTGTCGCTGGACGCGCTTGCCGCGGTTGCTGGCTCATCATCCGCCTCCCTCTCTGCTACCAACGCAGCACTAACCACTTGATTGGTTGCCGCTATGTACAGCAGCAACTTCTCTTGTGGCTTAGGCGCGACAAGTATTGGAGGGGAGGACAGGTATCTCTTCAGGTCTTGCAGCACAGCGTCCGCTTCCGGAGTCCATTTCATTGGACCTGCCTTTTTCAATAGTTTGAAAAACGGCAGGGCGCGCTCAGCAGACCGAGAGATGAACCTGCTGAGAGCAGCCACGCAACCGGCAAGTTTCTGTACATCCTTGACGCGCTTTGGTGCTTCAATTTGCTCAATGGCCTTGATCTTGTCGGGGTTGGCTTCAATTCCCCGCTGAGACACGAAGAACCCGAGAAGCTTGCCGGAGGGAACTCCGAACACGCACTTCTCTGGGTTGAGCTTGAGGCTGATCTTGCGCAGATTTGCGAAGGTCTCGTCCAAGTCTTGGATCAGGGTTGCTCTGTCCTTGCTCTTGACCACTATATCATCCATGTAGGCTTCCACATTTCTGTGTATTTGTGGCTCAAGAGCAATATGGACTACTCTTGAAAATGTCGAACCAGCATTCTTTAATCCGAAAGGCATCCGTACGAAACAGTATGTGCCACATGGAGTAATAAATGCGGTCTTCTCTTCATCCTCCTCTGCCATGAAGATCTGATGATACCCGGAGTATGCATCAAGAAATGAAAGCAAATCACATCCAGCTGTGGAGTCAACAATCTGGTCAATGCGCGGCAAAGGAAATGGGTCTTTGGGACAAGCTTTGTTAACATCGGTGAAATCGATGCAAAGCCTCCATTTCCCGTTTGCCTTGCGCACGACTACAGGATTGGCCAACCACGTGGGATGGAGCACTCCTCTGACAAGGCCTGCTGCTTCCAGTTTCTTGATTTCCTCCGCAACGAATTCTTGGCGCTCCACCGCCTGCTTCCAGACTTTCTGCTTGACGGGCCGCGCATGAGGACAAACGGCAAGGTGGTGCTCAATCACTTTCCTGGGAACACCGGGGATGTCAGACGGTTGCCATGTGAACACGTCGACATTCGCCCGCAGGAAAGCAACGAGCATGCCTTCCTATGTAGGATCAAGTGCGGCACTGATGGTGAAGGTACCACCAGTGCCATCCTCCTTGGCGGACACCTTCTTCGTCTCTGGCGGAGCTGCCATCGTCTTCTTGTGCTTGCCGGTGGAGCTCGATGGTGCGTCCTCGACGGCAGCGCAGCACTCCGAAGAGGCGCGCTTGCCGGAGTGGGCATCAGAGCTTTTATCGGACTTGGTCTTCTTGCCGGTGGAGCTCGATGGTGTGTCCTCGATGGCAGCGCAGCACTCCGAAGAGGTGCGCTTGCCAGAGTGGGCATCAGAGCTTTTGCCGGACTTGGTCTTCTTGCCGGTGGAGCTCGATGGTGCGTCCTCGACGGCAGCGCAGCACTCCGAAGAGGTGCGCTTGCCGGAGTGGGCATCAGAGCTCTTGCCGGACTTGGTCTTCTTGCCGGTGGAGCTCGATGGTGCGTCCTCGACGGCAGCGCAGCACTCCAAAGAGGTGCGCTTGCCGGAGTAGGCACCAGAACTCTTGCCGGACTTGGTCTTCTTGGTCCCGGGAGCTTCAGTGGCAAGTGGATCGCGGTCTGCCGTGGCTTCTGCTTCCCGGTAGATCTTGTCGGCACATATAAGAGCGTCCTTCTTGTCGCCAAGGACAGAAATGATGCTTATCGGGCCTGGCATCTTCAGCACGTTATACGCGTAGTGAGAGGCCGCCATGAACTTGGCGAGTGCTGGACGGCCAAGTATCCCATTGTAAGGCAACGGGATATCGGCAACGTCGAACGTGACCCTCTCAGTCCTGAAGTTTAACTCGCTGCCGAATGTTATCGCCAGCGTGACCTTCCCCTTCGGCTTGCTCCTTCTCGGATTGATTCCTTGGAATGTGCCGGTCTCTTCGAGCTCGCCGTCAGGGATCTAGAGTTTTCGGAGCACAGCGAAGGAGATCAGGTTTAAGCCGGCCCCGCCGTCAACTAGCATCTTGGTGACCTTGAGGTTGTGGATAGCTGGTGAAACCAACATCGGCAGACACCTGACCGCGGTTGTGCGATCAGGGTGGTCCTCAATGTCAAAGATGATAGGCGTGCTGGACCACTTCAGAAGCTTGCGCGATTCAATGGGTGGTTCCGCTGCATTGACTTCCCGCACCCATTGTTTGAGTTGGCGGTGCGAAGTATGCAGGGAAGCACCCCCGTCAACGCACAAGACCTCTGTGGCTTTCTGAAACTCCTGCTTGCTGGTCTCAACGTCATCCATGTCTTCATCCTCACCGTCGTCTTCGTCGTTGTCGCGACCGCGGGGAGGTCTGTCTCCGTGCCGCTGCTTGGCCTTGCTGCGGCGTCCTTCCTGGCCGGTGCGCTTCTGGCCAGGTTTCTCGGCACCCCTTGGGCTCTCTTCCTGTCGCGCCGCTCGTACTCAGCCCTCTGTTGCTGGACGAGCTGCTCGACCTTCTTGCAGCTCTGGAGGTCATGGCCCTTGGTGCGGTGAATCTTGCAGTATTGCTTGCCGGAGCCGTCCCGCTTGTCGGCGACCGCCACAGCCTGACAGTTGGTGCACGCGGCAACTTCCTTGCCGGAGCTACCAACTGTAGCCTTCGTGGCGTCACCTTCATTGCCGGACTGCTCAACGACTAGCACCTCGTTGTTCTGCTTCTTCCTGTTGTTGCGCCGCCGGCTTCTCTTTGCCGGGGCGGCATCCTCACTGCCAGATCCTCCTGCTCCAGTGCTTTCTCCGGGGAATTTCCTTCCCTCCTCAGCGCGTGCACACCTGTCGGCCAGGGCATAAAGCTCGCTGACGTCCCGAATCTTGCACATCGCCAACTCCTCCCGCATCCTGCGGTTACGCACGTTCTGATGGAACGCGCTGATTACCACGGCAGGGTGGATATTTGGGATGTTGTGGTGTACACGGCTGAACCTCTGGATGTACTAGCGCAGGGGCTCTCCTTCCTTCTGGACGAGCAGATGAGGAACGCTCTCTTGGCCATGAGGTTTGTGGCCGCCTGTGAAGGCGCCAACAAACTGATGGCACAGCTCAGCCCAGGAGGATACAGAGTTGTCCGGCAAGTGCATGAGCCAGGACCTGACGTTGGGCTTCAGCACCAGCGGGAAGTAGTTGGCAAGGATCTTGTCGTCCCGTCCCCCAGCAGCCTGCACCGCGATGGTGTAGATGCTGAGGAACTCCGACGGATGCAACTTGCCGTCGTACTTCTCTGGTACGTCGGGCTTGAAGTTCTTCATACTGGGCCACTGGACTTGCCGCAGCTCACGAGTGAACGCAGGGCAACCTACCGGGTACGGCAAGTCGCCTGGTTCCCCTGGCGCATGCATGTCAACAGAGGGCCCAGCGCGCTGGTCTGACTGACGTCGCGTTTCTCTCCGGCGCTCGATGCGAGTATGAGCATCTTCCCGCTGCCGTTCTTGAAGAACTTGGCGCTGATCGCGACGAGCTCGGGGATCAGACGACGCGGTGGAGTCGCTGTCAAGGTGGATCCGGCGAGTCAGTGATCTTGGCCTTCGGGGTGGGGAGTGCACAGTAGTTGCACCCCCACCAGTCTTGTCTCCGCCGGTTCGCGCCTGGCTGACTCGCTGCGGCTGCAACGTGCTCGGCTGCCGAGGAGTGTCGCCGTTGGCGAAGCCGATGAGACTCTGGATAGTGGCCCTCCAGTCGTCGATCTTGTCCGCCGCTGGAGGGTAGTCTAGGAGCAGCTGATCTCGCGCCAGAGCTTCTGCTGCGGTGGCGGGCGGCGGTAGCGAACGGTGCGAGGAGCGGGATATGCTCGGACTCCTAACCACGTTAGAAGGAGCAGTATCCCGTCCAGGCGACCGTGTCTCGCTCACGCCAGTAGGTTGACGTGCATGGTGGTCCGGAGCGCTCCGAGATCCACCAGCGCGATCCGGATCCAGCGAGCGCATGGTACCGTGAGTGCCATGACGCTGCCGGTCCCGCGCCTCCTGGGATGGGCGCGGTGCATGCACGGACGCTGAGGTCTTGGAGTGCGCCCGGTCGTCGTGGGAGCCGGCTACGCCGCCGACGGGCAGCGCAGCCTTGCCCTGGGACCTGGCAGCACCGTGAGTTCCCTCGTCGACGCGTGCTCCTCCGCCGGCGCCTGCCCCACTAGCCGTTTGCTCCAGAGGTGGGTGGCTCGGCGCGGACGGAGCAGCTGCCTCCGAAACTTTCTTCTTCGGTGGCATGTTGATGAAGAAGATGGCGAAGATCGATGAAGAAGATGAAGATCTGGCTCGCGAGAGCGCCGGATCTGATTCACACAACTTCGACGCCCCCTACCTGGCGCGCCAGAGGTGCTGGGGTTTCTGATCCACGGGCACCTATGGGACCGGCGGACCGGGTCCCTTTTGGTTCGGCGGGGGGCGGAGGTTGCGCAAAGAGCAGATCGAGGCGAAGCAAGCGGACGGTTGGTCGTGCGAGGAGTAAATCGAGGCGAAGCACGCGAGCGATTTACCCAGGTTCGGGCCGCACGGATGCGTAAAACCCTACTCCTGCTTTGTGGATTGGTATTGATTTCTCGCTCGGGAGCGAGACCGAGCGCCAGTGTGTGGAATTGCTGAACTCCCCTCTACATTGCCCCGGGCCTCCTTTTATATGCTCAAGGGGTTACCGACATAGGGCAACGGAGGGCAAAAGTGGAAAAGGGTGCCGTGGGTAGGCACAGCTAGCTGCTACAGTGTTATCATACCTAACCCTGACGGCAGGGGACAAGGGCATTAAATGCCCGTTTGTGTCGCCTAGACAGCACCGAAAGGGACCGCTAGGGACGCCACAGTCTTGCCACGACGGTTGTCTTGTCAGCGCCTGCGTGCCACCGCATGCCCCTAGCTGCACAGCCTCCTGCCATGTGCGCTTGGGAGGGGCCCCAGAGCGACACGTGGGTGGATGTGCTGGAGCGCGGGCGTGGAGTGGGGGCTTGCCGCGGCAAGCGCCTTGCCGCGGCCGTCAACTTGTCGCTTCCGGGAGCTTGTCGCTCACCGGGCCTTGTCGGGGCGCGTAGCGCGCCGCGGCAAGTTCCTTGGAATGCCTTGGATGGCCTTCCCGGCAAGCGCCTCTTGCCGGGGCCTTGGGACACTTCTGATGGCCTTCCCGGCAAGCTCCTCTTGCCGGGGTCTTGCCTTCTTCCCGGCAAGCTCCTCTTGCCGGGGTCTTGTCTTGAGTACTTTGTTCTTGAATGGTCTTCAAAGGGACCACGGAGGATCTTGGCGGTGACCTGGCAGGCCTTGCCGCGGGACGCTGCGACTGCCCGTGCACAAGTTCGGGGTACTAAGGGTACCCTTACCTTAGTACACCGACAGCAGGAATGGGTAAGAGAGGAAGAAGAAGGCGTGGGTAAATAGGGTAAATCCTTGTCCCTTCATAAAGGCGGAAGAGGCGATGTGTCTCCCCACTCGCCTGGTAAAACCGCTTATTCCCCAGGTGTCGTAATTGATGGCGCGGTTGGGTTACCCACATCCGTATTGATGAGAATCCCATGATAAGGGGAACACGATCTCTGCTTCGACAAGACGTGTCAAGAAAACCGCTTCGTGATATGTGCGAAGCTGGTTGAGAAAAACGGTTCGAATAATGATCGGGTCGTGGTGTGATGTTTGATACGTCTCCAACATATCTATAATTTTTGATTGCTCCATGCTATATTATCTACTGTTTTGGACATTATTGGGATTTATTATCTACTTTTATATTATTTTTGGGACTAACCTATTAACCGGAGGCCCAGCTGAGAACTGCTGTTTTTTTGCCTGTTTTAGGGTTTCGAAGAAAAGGAATATCAAACGGAGTCCAAAAGGAATGAAACCTCAGGGAACGTGATTTTCTCAATGAATAAGACCAGAGAGACTTGGACCCTACGTCAAGAAATAAAATAGGAGGCCACGAGGTAGGGGGGTGCGCCTGCCTACCCTAGGCGCGCCCTCCACCCTCGTGGGCCCCCTGTTGCTCCACCGACGTACTCCTTCCTCCTATATATATATCCACGTACCCCCAAACGATCAGAACAGGAACCAAAACCCTAATTCCACCGCCGTAACTTTCTGTATCCGCGAGATCCCATCTTGGGGCCTGTTCCGGAGCTCCGCCGGAGGGGGCATCGATCACGGAGGGATTCTACATCAACACCATAGACTCTCCGATGAAGTGTGAGTAGTTTACCTCAGACCTACGGGTCCATAGTTAGTAGCTAGATGGCTTCTTCTCTCTTTTTCGATCTCAATACAATGTTCTCCCCCTCTCTTGTGGAGATCTATTCGATGTAATCTTCTTTTTGCGGTGTGTTTGTTGAGATCTATGAATAATATTTGAATCTTCTCTGAATTCTTTTATGTCTGATTGGTTATCTTTGCAAGTCTCTTCGAATTATCTGTTTGGTTTGGCCTACTAGATTGATCTTTCTTGCAATGGGAGAAGTGCTTAGCTTTGGGTTCAATCTTGCGGTGTCCTTTCCCGGTGACAGTAAGGACATCAAGGCACGTATTGTACTGTTGCCATCGAGGATAACAAGATGGGGTTTTCTTCATATTGCATGAGTCTATCCCTCTACATCATGTCATCTTGCTTAAGGCGTTACTCTATTTTTAACTTAATACTCTAGATGCATGCTGGATAGCGGTCGATGAGTGGAGTAATAGTAGTAGATGCAGGCAGGAGTCGGTCTACTTGTCTCGGACGTGATGCCTATATACATGATCATACCTAGATATTCTCATAACTATGCTCAATTCTATCAATTGCTCAACAATAATTTGTTCACCCACGGTAGAATACTTATGCTCTTGAGAGAAGCCACTAGTGAAACCTATGGCCCCCGGGTCTATCTTTATCATATTGATCTCCTACTACTTAGTTATTTCCTTTGCTATTTACTTTGCCTTTATTTTACTTTGCATCTTTTATCATAAAAATACCAAAAATATTATCTTATCATATCTATGAGATCTCACTCTCGTAAGTGGCCCTATAGGGATTGACAACCCTTATGTGCGTTGGTTGCCAGGATTTATTTGTTTTGTGCAGGTGCGAGGGACTGGCGCGTAGCCTCCTACTGGATTGATACCTTGGTTCCCAAAAACTAAGGGTAATACTTACGCTACTTTGTTGCATCATGCCTTCCTCTTCAGGGAAAACCAACGCAGTCCTCAAGAGGTAGCAAGAAGGATTTATGGCGCCGTTGCCAGGTAGGTCTACGCAAAAGTCAACATACCAAGTACCCATCACATACCCTTATCTCCCGCATTACATTATTTGCCATTTCCCTCTCGTTTTCCTCTCCCCACTTCACCCTTGCTGTTTTATTCGCCCTCTCTCTCTCTATCCTCCCTTTCTATTTGCCTCTTTTTGTTCGCTTGCTTTTTGTTTGCTTGTGTGCTAGTTTACTTGCTTGTCGCGATGGCTCAAGATAATACTAAATTGTGTGACTTCACCAATACCAACAACAATGATTTTATTAGCACTCCAATTGCTCCTCTTACCGATGCTGAATCTTGTGAAATTAATACTGCTTTGCTGAATCTTGTCATGAAAGATCCGTTCTCTGGCCTTCCTAGTGAAGATGCCGCTACTCATCTAAATAGCTTGGTTTTCGTCTTTGCCTAAAAATAGTATTGATTCATGGAATAAGTGCAAAAATGCTTTTATCTCTAAGTATTTTCCTCCCGCTAAGATCATCTCTCTTAGAAACGATATTATGAATTTTAAGCAACTGGATCATGAACATATTGCACAAGCTAGGGAGAGAATGAAATTAATGATACGTAATTGCCCTACTCAAGGTTTAAATTTATGGATGATTGTTCAGAATTTTTATGCCGGATTGAATTTTGCTTCTAGAAATCTTTTAGATTCGGCCGCAGGAGGCACTTTTATGGAAATCACTTTAGGAGAAGCTACTAAATTCCTAGATAATATTATGGTTAATTATTCTCAATGGCATACTGAAAGATCCACTAATAAAAAGGTGCATGCGATAGAAGAAATTAATGTTTTGAGTGGAAAGATGGATGAACTTATGAAATTATTTGCTAATTAGAGTGTTTCTTCTGATCCTAATGATATCCCTTGTCTACTTTGATTGAGAATAATAATGAATCTATGGATGTGAATTTTGTTGGTAGGAACAATTTTGGTAACAACGCGTATAGAGGAAATTTCAATCCTAGGCCTTATCCTAGTAATCCCTCTAATAATTATGGTAATTCCTACAACAATTCTTATGGAAATTATAATAAGATGCCCTCTGATTTTGAATCTAATATTAAAGAATTTATTACTTGGCAAAAGAATTTTAATGCTATGATTGAAGAAAAATTGCTTAAGATTGATGATTTGGCTAGGAACGTTGATAGAATTGCTCTTGATGTTGATTCTTTGGAACTTAGATCTATTCCACCTAAGCATGATATCAATGAGTCTCTCAAAGCCGTGAGAATTTCCATTGATGAGTGCAAAGAAAGAACCGCTAGGATGCATGCTAAGAAAGATGCCTTTTAAGAGCGTGTTCTTCTAGTTCCTATGATAATAAAGATGAAGATCTAAAAGTTATTGATGTGTCCCCTATTAAATCTTTGTTTTGCAATATGAATCTTGATAAGGATGGGACTGAATATGATCCACCTTTACCTAGAAGGTGTTCCAACAATTCAGAATTTGTTGATCTTGATGCTAAATTTGATAAAAGTGGGATTGAAGAAATTAAAACCCTAGATGTTGCTAAACCCACTATTATGGATTTCAAGGAATTTAACTATGAAAATTTCTCTTTGATTGATTTTATTTCCTTGTGGCAATCTGTGCTAAATTCTCCTCACGCTTATAGTTAAAATAAAGCGTTTACTAAACATCTTGTTGATGATTTGATGCAATATTTTGAAGAAAAACTTGAATTGGAAGTTTCTATCCTTATTAAACTTTATGATGAGTGGGAACCAACTATTAAAATTAAAATTAAAGATCATGAATGCTATGCTTTATGTGATTTGGGTGCTAGTGTTTCCATGATTCCAATGACTTTTTGTGATTTTTTAGGTTTCCGTAATTTTGGTGATTGCTCTCTAAACTTGCACCTTGTGGATTCCACTATTAAGAAACCTATGGGAAGAATTAATGATGTTCTTATTGTTGAAAATAGGAATTATGTGCCCGTAGATTTTATTGTTCTTGACATAGATTGCTATCCTTCATGTCCTATTATTCTTGGTAGACCTTTCCTTAGAACGATTGGTGCAATTATTGATATGAAGGAAGGAAATATTAGATTCCAATTTCCATTAAGGAAAGGAATGGAACACTTTCCTAGAAAGAAAATTAAATTACCTTATGAATCTATTATGAGAGCCACTTATGGATTTCTTACCAAAGATCGCAATACCGAGATCTATTCTTGCTTGTTATGCCTAGCTAGGGCGTTAAATGATAGCGCTTATTGGGAGGCAACCCAATTTTATTTTTATTCCTTGCTTTTTGCTCCTGTTTAATAATAAATAAATTATCTAGACTCGGTTTTTGGTTGTGTTTTTTGTGTTTAATTAGTGTTTGTGCCAAGTAGAACCGTTGGAAGACTTGGGGAAAGTCTTGTTGAACTTGTTGTAAAAAACAAAAACTTTAGCGCTCACGAGAACTGCTGTCATTTTTATTTGGAAAGTGATATTTAGTTAATTATTTTTTCAGACGATTAATAGATAAATTCGTCACATCCAGAAATTTATTTTATAATTTTTGGGGTTCCAGATCTTGCGCTAGCTACAGATTACTACAGACTGTTCTGTTTTTGATAGATTCTGTTATTCGTGTGTTGTTTGCTTATTTTGATGAATCTATGGCTAGTAAATTAGTTTAAAAACCATAGAGAAGTTGGAATACAGTAGGTATAACACCCATATAAATAAAGAATGAATTCATTACAGTACCTTGAAGTGATCTTTTATTCTCTTTCGCTAACGGAGCTCACGAGATTTTCTACTTTAAGTTTTGTGTTGTGAAGTTTTCAAGTTTTGGGTAAAGATTTGATGGATTATGGAACAAGGAGTGGAAAGAGCCTAAGATTGGGGATGCCCATGGCACTCCCAAGATAATCTAAGTACACCTAAAAGCCAAAGCTTGGGGATGCCCCGGAAGGCATCCCCTCTTTCGTCTACTTCTATCGGTAACTTTACTTGGAGCTATATTTTTATTTACCACATGCTATGTGTTTTGCTTGGAGCGCCTTGTATGATTTGAGTATTTTCTTGTTAGTTTACCACAATCATCCTTGCTGTACACACCTTTTGAGAGAGCCATATATGATTTAGAATTTGTCAGAATACTCTATGTGCTTCGCTTATATCTTTTGAGTTATATAATTTTGCTCTAGTCCTTCACTTATATCCTTTTAGATAACGGTGGTGGATTTGTTTTATAGAAACTATTGATCTCTCATGCTTCAATTAGATTATTTTGAGAGTCTTAAATAGCATGGTAATTTGCTTAAAATCCTAATATGCTTGGTATACAAGGTTAATAATAAAACTTTCTTATGAGTGTGTTGAATACTATGAGAAGTTTGATACTTGATAATTGTTTTGAGATATAAAGATGGTGATATTAAAGTTGTGCTAGTTGAGTAGTTGTGAATTTGAGAAATACTTGTGTTTAAGTTTGTGATTCCCGTAGCATGCACGTATGGTGAACCATTATGTGATGAAGTCGGAGCATGATTTATTTTTTGATTGCCTTCCTTATGAGTGGCAGACGGGGATGAGCGATGGTCTTTTCCTACCAATCTGTCCCCCTAGGAGCATGCGAGTAATACTTTGCTTTGATAACTTGTAGATTTTTGCAACAAGTATATGAGTTCTTTATGACTAATGTTGAGTCCATGGATTATATGCACTCTCACCCTTCCACCTTTGCTAGCCTCTCTAATACCGCGCACCTTTCGCCGGTATCATACACCCACCATATACCTTCCTCAAAACAGCCACCATACCTACCTATTATGCCATTTCCATAGCCATTCCAAGATATATTGCCATGCAACTTTCCACCGTTCCGTTTATTATGACACACTCCATCATTGTCTTATTGCTTAGCATGATCATGTAGTTGACATCGTATTTGTGGCAAAGCCACCATTCATAATTCTTTCATACATGTCACTCATGCATCATTGCATATCCCGATACACCGCCGGAGGCATTCATATGGAGTCATATTTTTTTCTAAGTATTGAGTTGTAATTATTGAGTTGTAAGAAAAATAAAAGTGTGATGATCATAATTATTAGAGCATTGTCCCAGTGAGGAAAGGATGATGGAGACTATGATTCCCCCACATGTCGGGATGAGACTCCGGACGAAAAATAAAAAAGAGAGAAAGAAAAGAGGCCATAGAAAAAAAAGAAAAAAAAGAAAAAAGGTCCAAATAAAAAAATGAGAGAAAAAGAGAGAAGGGACAATGTTACTATCCTTTTACCACACTTGTGCTTCAAAGTAGCACCATGATCTTCATAGTAGAGAGTCTCTCATGTTATCACTTTCATATACTAGTGGGAATCTTTCATTATGGAACTTGGCTTGTATATTCCAATGATGGGATTACTCAAATTGCCCTAGGTCTTGATGAGCAAGCAAGTTGGATGCACACCCACTTAGTTTCTTTTTGAGCTTTCGTATACTTATAGCTCTAGTGCATCCGTTGCATGGCAATCCCTACTCACTCACATTGATATCTATTGATGGGCATCTCCATAGCCCATTGATACACCTAGTTGATGTGAGACTATGTTCCCCTTTTTATCTTCTCCACAACCACCATTCTATTCCACCTATAGTGCTATATCCATGGCTCACGCTCATGTATTGCGTGAAGATTGAAAAAGTTTTGAGAATGTCAAAAGTATGAAACAATTGCTTGGCTTGTCATCGGGGTTGTGCATGATTTAAATATTTTGTGTGGTGAAGATAGAGCATAGCCAGACTATACGATTTTGTAGGGATAACTTTCTTTAGCCATGTTGTTTTGAGAAGACATGATTGCTTTGTTAGTATGCTTGAAGTATTATTATTTTTATGTCAATATGAACTTTTGTCTTGAATCTTTCGGATTTGAATATTCATACCACAATTAAGAAGAATTACATTAAAATTATGCCAAGTAGCACTCCGCATCAAAAATTCTATTTTTATCATTTACCTACTCGAGGACGAGCAGGAATTAAGCTTGGGGATGCTTGATACATCTCCAACATATCCATAATTTTTGATTGCTCCATGCTATATTATATACTGTTTTGGACATTATTGGGCTTTATTATCTACTTTTATATTATTTTTGGGACTAACCTATTAACCGGAGGCCCAGCCCAGAACTGTTGTTTTTTTTGCCTGTTTTAGGGTTTCGAAGAAAAGGAATATCAAACGGAGTCCCAACGGAATGAAACCTTCGGGAACGTGATTTTCTCAACGAATAAGACCAGAGAGACTTGGACCCTATGTCAAGAAATAAAACAGGAAGCCACGAGGTAGGGGGGTGCGCCTGCCTACCCTAGGCGCGCCCTCCACCCTCTTGGGCCCCCTGTTGCTCCACCGACGTACTCCTTCCTCCTATATATATATCCACGTACCCCCAAATGATCAGAACAGGAGCCAAAACCCTAATTCCACCGCCGTAACTTTCCGTATCCGCGAGATCCCATCTTGGGGCCTGTTCCGGAGCTCCGCCGGAGGGGGCATCGATCACGGAGGGCTTCTACATTAACACCATAGCCTCTCCGATGAAGTGTGAGTAGTTTACCTTGGGCCTACGGGTCCATAGTTTGTAGCTAGATGGCTTCTTCTCTCTTTTTGGATCTCAATACAATGTTCTCCCCCTCTCTTGTGGAGATCTATTCGATGTAATCTTCTTTTTGCGGTGTGTTTGTTGAGATCGATGAATTGTGGGTTTATGATCAAGTCTATCTATGAATAATATTTGAATCTTCTCTGAATTCTTTTATGTATGATTGGTTATCTTTGCAAGTCTCTTCGTATTATCAGTTTGGTTTGGCCTACTAGATTGATCTTTCTTGCAATGGGAGAAGTGCTTAGCTTTGGGTTCAATCTTGCGCTGTCCTTTCCCGATGACAGTAAGGGCAGCAAGGCACATATTGTATTGTTGCCATCGAGGATGACAAGATGGGGTTTTCTTCATATTGCATGAGTCTATCCCTCTACATCATGCCATCTTGCTTAAGGCCTTACTCTGTTTTTAACTTAATACTCTATATGCATGCTGGATAGCGGTCGATGAGTGGAGTAGTAGTAGTAGATGCAGGCAGGAGTCAGTCTACTTGTCTCGGACGTGATGCCTATATCCATGATCATACCTAGATATTCTCATAACTATGCTCAATTCTGTCAATTGCTCAACAGTAATTTGTTCACCCACCGTAGAATACTTATGCTCTTGAGAGAAGCCACTAATAAAACCTATGGCCCCGGGGTCTATCTTTATCATATTGATCTCCTACTACTTAGTTATTTCCTTTGCTATTTACTTTGCCTTTATTTTACTTTGCATATTTTATCATAAAAATACCAAAAATATTATCTTATCATATCTATCAGATCTCACTATCGTAAGTGGCCCTATAGGGATTGACAACCCCTATGTGCGTTGGTTGCGAGGATTTATTTGTTTTGTGCAGGTGGGAGGGACTCGTGCGTAGCCTCCTACTGGATTGATACCTTGGTTCTCAAAAACTGAGGGAAATACTTACGCTACTTTGCTGCATCATCCCTTCCTCTTCGGGGAAAACCAATGCAGTGCCCAAGAGGTAGCAATGTCATGCCGTCAAAACGTGTCAGCAGATTAGATTTGTGGAAATATTATTGTCTCTACGGTGGTATGTGGAACTTGTTTTGCAGGGCCGGACACTATCCTTGTGTTCAAACTCTTCCATGGAGTATTCAGAGGAGGAACCCGCCTTGCAATGCCGAATACAATACTGTGCGCCGGACTCATCTTCATTGAAGCCTGGTTCAGGGGCTACTGAGGGAGTCCTGGATTAGGGGGGTCTCCGGACAGCCGGACTATATCCTTTGGCTGGACTGTTGGACTATGAAGATACAAGATTGAAGACTCCGTCTTGTGTCCGGATGGGACTCTACTTGGTGTGGAAGGCAAGCTAGGCAATATAGACATGTATATCTCCTCCCTTGTAACCGACCTTGTGTAACCCTAGCCCCCTCCGGTGTCTATATAAACCGAAGGGTTTTAGTCCATAGGACAATATACGATCAGACCATAGGCTAGCTTCTAGGGTTTAGCCTCTACGATCTCGTGGTAGATCAACTCTTGTAATACTCATATCATCAAGAACAATCAAGCAGGACGTAGGGTGTTACCTCCATCAAGAGGGCCCGAACCTGGGTAAACATCGTGTCCCCTGCCTCCTGTTACCATCTGCTTTAGACGCATAGTTCGGGACCCCCTACCCGAGATCTGCCGGTTTTGACACCGATAATGATCATACCTAGATATTCTCATAACTATGCTCAATTCTGTCAATTGCTCAATAGTAATTTGTTCACCCACCGTAAAATACTTATGCTCTTGAGAGAAGCCACTAGTGAAACCTATGGCCCCCGGGTCTATCTTCCATCATATTAATCTTCCAACACTTAGTTATTTTCATTGCCTTTTATTTTACTTTGCATCTTTATCATAAAAATACCAAAAATATTATCTTATAATATCTATCAGATCTCACTCTCGTAAGTGACCGTGTAGGGATTGACAACCCCTTATCGCGTTGGTTGCGAGGGTTTATTTGTTTTGTGTAGGTGCGAGGGACTCGCGTGTAGCCTCCTACTGGATTGATACCTTGGTTCTCAAAAACTGAGGGAACACTACTAGGGAAAACCCTATACATAGAATCTTAGCAGCAGCGCGGCTCAAAAAGGAGCATTGCTGCTAATTAGCAGTAGCACGGGTGTGGAAAACCCTTTACTGTCAAGTGCCTAGCAGTAGCGCGCTCGGCGTAACCCGCGTTGCTACAAATATCGACCGACAGTGCCCACTCAACTCCATTTAGCAGCAGCGCGGTGCCGCGAGCCACACTACTGCTATAGCTGTAGCAGTAGCGCGGTTTTTCTGAAGTCGCTGCTGCTCATTTTCAAATCGGGCACACTTTTGGTCCCGGTTAGCAGTAGCGTTTGTACCGAAAGCGCGCTGCTGCTACTTTCTTAGCAGCAGCGCATTTTACCTACCGCGCTACTGCTAATCCGCACCCACCACCTTTCCCCCACCCATCCTCCCCCTCCCCCAAATCCCTCCTCTCTTCCGCCACTCACTCCTCTCTCTCTCCATACGTTCTCACATTGACCTCTTGCCCATGCGCCCCGCCTCCTCCATGGCACCGAAAGAGGGCGCCGCCTCACGCCACCGGCGTCTAGGAGGCCGCCGCCTCGTGCCACCACGCCGGAGACCTAACCACCGGTGACCAGCCCCACTACTCCCTCCATCTCCTTCCTCTCTCCCTCGGTTTTCTTTCTCTCTCTCTCTCTCCCTCTAGTTTGACTCACAATCCCATGTCCATGCCTGTGCAGGTCGTCTCCATGGACGACCAAATCTGGCATGGTCGGGAAGAGGAGCCCCACGCCGCTGCCTTGCTCTTCCATGGAAACAGGCCCTCCTCCAACAGCCACCGCCGGATCTGGTCTGCCGCTGCTCGTTCATGCCTCCGACGACCCCAACCATCGCTGGATCGAACAACTGCTGCCATTGACAACACGCAGGGGATCGAGATATTTTTTTTGCTTTTGAAAGTAATAGTAGTAGCACGGAGTATAAGACCCGCTACAGATAATTAGAAGTAGCATTGTACTGCAACGCACGCTACAGCTAACCATGTATAGCAGTAGCGCATGTCAACACGCGCTACTGCTACAAGTTAGCTGTGGCGCCGTATCACTAGCGCGGGCGCCCATGCTACTGATACACCCAAAACCCGCGCTACTGCTAGGCTTTTACCTAGTAGTGGAAATACTTATGCTACTTTGCTGCATCACCCTTTCCTCTTCGAGGGAAAACCAACGCAGTGCTCAAGAGGTAGCAATGCTACAGAGTCAGCCAAGTTAGTATCAGAGGCAGCGGTTGCCGTTAGATGTCATGTACGTATCCTCCCAACATGGATTCAGTACAGGAATGAAAAAGACGAAACCCAGTTCAACACCTTCCTCAACCATTTATCTGTAAGTATGGTTATGTATGGAAACTAGTAATATCGTCTTGCTTTGTCCCATACTTCTAGGTTGCTGATAATGAGACTCTCATAATTTACAACAGATGAGGTTCAAGTTGGATAGCCAAGATGATGCAACCAGACAAGCTTGCACCCATGTTTTCAAGTCTTCTCTGTGACAATATCGGTATAACTTGAGGAAAACTCACTTTGATGGCAAGGCTAATAGTGAACTTGCCCAAACATATCCAGTGGAAAAAATATCAGATGAAGACTGGAGAGGTGTAGGGACCCGACCTCAAATGGTCAAGTCTCTATGCTTTAGTGTCATCCCTGGATCGGTAATGCTGACACACACAATACTCGAAGGATTTATAACAGAGTGGCAATCACACACTTATTACATCGAATATGATGGCAATGTAACACAGTAGAGAAAAACAGAATAATGCTATCACAATATGCATATTTGGCTGGTGGAAAGCTCTACGGTTAAAGTTTTGCGAAAAGCCAATTTTTCCCTACAACAAAGGAATATATTTTATTTAACTATCATGGTAGTTGAAACATCATTGAGAAGGTTCCTCCAACTCAATCCCAATTAAAAAGTAATTATCAACCCAACAACATTAATTTAGAGTGATGAGATACATATGATAATCCAAGTACTAGATACTCAAGATTGTCCATAACCGGGGACACGGCTAACCATGATTAGTTTATATACTCTGCAAAGGTTTGCGCACTTTTCCCCACAAGACTCGATCTCCTTCGTAGATTTCTCACACTACATGATGTTTGAGAAACGGATGACTGAGACACAGTTTTTCAGAAGCATTAACTCTCTACTCCGGATAGACTATACCACCTACAACCCAACTACTTGCTAGTCTACCTCTTCAAGAGCTTTACGCAACTTACTCAACTATGCTAGAGCCCATAATACCTTGTGGCTGCACACGGAAGTTTCTAGCATGAAATATCTCAGTTCCCTTTGATCCTGGGTGGCGGACCGTAGGATTATCACATGGGTACTCCGGGATATCCTAGGACAACACTGGATTCTCTAGGTGCCCGACAAGAAATCCACCCAGTTGTGTATTAAAGTTGCCACCTTAAGTTGAACCATTAATTATCAATCTCACATCTGTCATGGTTTCACTCAAACCCAATCCACGTCTACGAGCATAGCATAGCAATATAAGCAATACGCAGAAGTAACTCCCAGGGTTTGATAATAACAGGGCAATAGGTACTACCTTCCCAATCCCACATGTTATCAAGTCCTAACCATGCAATGTGTAAGGGTTGAAGCTAATGCATAAAAACAAGGTGATAAAGGGTATGATCAAAGTGTTACTTGCCTTGCTGATGATCCGCAAAACCTAGAGACTCGTAGTAGCACGCTTTGCACTCCGGGTGTTCTATCGCAAACAGACAATAGCATACATAAGCAAATAAGCAAAGAAGAATGGGTAAAACTCAAATAAGAGATCTAACCAGAAAGTTCAACTTAATAACTCCGGTTTGCAAAAAGAATCAAATCAAACGGAGCAACGAAACTCAAACTGCGAAAGAAACAATATCCGATTACTAATCTGGACTAAGGTCAAATTTTACTGTATCAAAATCTTGTTCAAGTTGATTAAACAGAAAGAGGGTTTCGAGATGAAGATCTAGGCACTTGAATCGCCTGATTTCGATAAATGAGCGAAAAGATAAACTAAAACGAAAATCGGATCAGAAATCACGATCGAAAATAATCGCGGAAAATCCGAGAAAAAGAAAACTGACGAACAGGCTAACAAATGAACGTTCGTTGTCTGTGGCTAACGAGTGAACACCGTTCGTTAAACCGAACGTACGGACGAACGTCCACTAAATAAACTAAACCGGAAATAAAAACCGATCTATTAAAAAAACGAAAACTAGGGTTTTCGAAAAAAATGAATCGGTTTTCTCTCAAAAACTGGCGGCAGCAAGGCGACTACCTCGGCGGGGCTCCGGCGGGGTCCAGGTGGTGGCGGGGCGGCGACTGCAGGCGGCGGCGACGACAGCGCTAGGCGGCAGGGCGGAGACGGCGGCGGCGCTAGGCGGCGGGGCGGCTCGGGTGGTGGTGTGGGGGTGTGGGGGTGCGGGGGCGGTGCATATAAGGAGGGGGGCTAGCTTGGGGGAGGGGGCAATGCGGCATGGGGAGGAGTCCCGACCGGACTCGGCTTGCGACGGCGCGGCGGTCTCCGCGTCGGGGACGAGGCAGACGGCTGGGCCGGCTGGCTAGGCTTCGGCCCAGTCAGCGAAGACATTTTTTTTAAAAAAATCTCCGAAACATAAATAAATCCTAGAAAATAAAATAAAAATCTAAAAATGCCAAAACAAATTTTCGCCGTCTAAATAAAATATTTAGAACAAGTTGAACATTTTCTTGGCCCTAAAATGCAATTTTGAAAAACGTGCAATTTTTCTAATTCAAATAAAATGGCAATAAACTCCGAATAAATTCAAATAATTGATCTTAATATTTTTGCACCAACATTTCATTTATTTTGGAGAAGTCATATTATCTCCTCTCATATATTTTAATATGAAATATTTTCGGAGTGAAAAATAATTAAAACCAAAGTTCCTCGTTTCAATATTTGATAGAATTCAAATATGAAAATAGTGAAATCCCCAACTCTCTCCGAGGGTCCTTTAGTTTCTTAGAATTTCGAGGATCGCGAAACGAAATGCAGCAAGATATGATATGCATGAATGATCTATGTATAACATTCCAAATTAGAAATTTGGGCTATTACGAGAGGCCTCGTTAAACACTGGTCTGATCCAAAGTATCAGGTACATTATATATATGTGATCAGATCACATGTTGAAGTCCTATTTACGCATGTGCCTCACAAATCTATCTTCTTGTAGCTGAACTGTTCAAAGAACAAGGCCAACCATATGAAAGTGAAATTCCAATAGATGACATGATCTCGTAGCTACTGCGACGCTCTTGTAATTAGCTGTTGTTTCACTCTTTTCGTTGTACCATATTATCAGATCTATATTGACTTGTTCCAAATGCAGAGGAAAGCCCGCAAGGACCAAAAATTACCTGAACCAAATGCTGTGGAAATCTTCAAGGACTGTCACACCAGCAAGACGAAGGGCATGACTACACCAGTCAAAGCCATTGTTGTAAGTCCTTAATCCTTATGACTTTTAACTACTACTTACTCTGACTTGTGCATCGAACTACATGGTTTGCAACCAATGTCTATTACTCTTTTCAATTTTATACACAATTGTCTTAGCGTATCATTGCACCTTACAAGGTTTAAAAGAGAGGAGTGTTGTTCCTTTGATCTTGATCTATAATCTAGTTCCTTGCTTGACTTGCCCACACAATGTTACAATTGCATGTTTGTCTGTTCTCACTTGTTTTGTGATATGAATGATGTCATACTATGCTTACCGTATTATAAACTTTGTCTCTTTATCCTTAGATGTCAATACAATGTGAAGAAATAGACAATACATTAGCCATGGTACATGGTCATATGTTTGGAACCTGGTTTTATTATGTACTTTGCGGTAAAATATAACTAATATTTTACATGGGTTCACCAGAATAAGTTTTGTATATAGACCAAAGCTATTTTGTTTGGTTTTCCTGCCTCCTTAATATCTTTTGTTTTGGTACTACTAATGTAAAAAAACTCAAATTTTCAGCAAGCTGTGGAAAAAATGGTGGAACTGCCACCTACTAAAGGTGACGAGGCAACTATAATCGCAATGTCACCTCTTGTTGCAGTGGGTCAGTACATGTCCACTAACAGTACCAAAAGCACGTTCCTGCGTAATACTGGGTTGGTTGTTAAGGCAATCTCGTCCAAACTGCCTCATGATCAAGATATGCAAGGTCAAAACAATGTTATATCTATGCTCCAAACACAAGTCCATTCCCTAACAGAGACCCTTTATGAAACAAGGACAGACATTGTTCGATGTCGTTAAGATATGCATGGTTTTGAAACCAGACTAGCAGACATTTGCTATGTTGTTCAGGAGCCTAGTAGAAATGAAGGAAAAGGGCGCTCCATTGGACAATACAGCATGAAAACCTAACAGTCAGGTCAAATGAACTGAGCTTCTGAACTTTTGGTGGTGCATTTTTCTGCCAGACTATTAACTTTTATGCCAACCTTCCTTTTGTTTTATGGTTGTAATTTGTTTTGTTGCGATACAAAATTTGTTCTTAGAGTGCAGCCACTGGCTGAAGAAAATAGCAAGCCATTTTTGTATAGTGTAGGGTGTTCCCTATATTTGCACTAGTGGCAATCTTTGATGCCTAGTGGATGTAATCTGTGCAATTGCCTTAATAGCCTAGCGTTAGTTTCGGGCTTATTTATTTCCTAGTCTTCTTTTCCCCTGGTTTGCTAGTGGTCATGACAACCATGGGCCATATACGGACCGTGGTAACCTTGACCCTGCTACAGGCCGTAGGATCCATGGGCCTCCTATGGGTCGTCGGATAAATGGGCCTCCAATGGGTCGTAGAATCATTGGGCCTCGGGCCTGTCGGATAAATGGGTCCACATGGGCCACAAGCGGGCTGTTAACAGGCTAGAGGACAGCAAAGGCTTAATTATGTCACAAGCATAACGGGTCGTTAATAGGACAAAATATAGGACGGGCTAGAAATGGCGCAACGGGTTAATAGACCACAAACGGGCCAATTCTTGCCACGGGCCGTATTTGGTCCATTAGGGGAATAGGCCAGTAACGGGCCGGAAGTAATCGAGGGTCGGAAAGGAGCCCAAGAATGTATGGGCCGTTAGTAGGCCGAAAGCTAATACGGGTTGGAAACGTCTGATGTGAATCATGGGTCGTAAATGGGTACAAAGAAATTTTCTGTTCATTATGGGCTAGAGTCACCGTGGGCCACTAAAGGGCCTAAAGTTACGAAAGGCCTCATATGGGCCGAAAGAGATCATGGGCCATACATGGGTCGAAAGTGAAACGGTCTGGTGTTATATTCGACAACCCACATGATGTTGTTGGGCCGATTTCAAGAAGGCCCTAACAGGTCGTGAGTTACTGGGCCATAAAATAGGCTATTTGCAAACTGTCCGTTAACAGGCTTTTCATGGGCCAGCCCACTAACTTTTGACCAAGTCAAACGGGCCGGCCTTTGTAATCTAAATGGGCTAGTGGTGGGCCGTCGCACGTGTCGGCATATCATAGGGTCCTATCTGACCCAATGACGAGCTGACACATGTTTCCTTCAGCCAATGAGAGTTTTACATGTGGAAAATCCCCATTGGTCCGGGCTGTTAATGGGTTATCGGATCCAAAACCGGGCCCGATAGCTTAACGGCGACCCATTACAGTGGATGCCACATGTCGGTTACCCTTGACGAAAGCACTTCCATGACACGTCATTTACCGTCATGGAAGTGAACGCTTCTGTGATGATAATTTTGGTATTGTCATGGAACACTTCTACGACAGCACAGGTATGACTATCTTGATTATGTCATAAAATCGTCATGGATGTACATACATGAAAGAAAAGGTGGCCTACTGTGACAAACACGTATCATCACGGAAGTGTATTTTTTTGGTGATACCCATTGGATTTTTATACGCTGTTCTATAAGCCCAAAGTGCATCATCTAATTTCTTAGACCAATTCTTCTGGGACCTATTGATAGTCTTTTGCAAAATTAATTTTATTTCTCTATTACTAAGTTCAACTTGACCACTAGACTGAGGATCATAAAGTGATGCAATTCTATGGTTAACATCATACTTGGCAAGCATTTTACGAAAAACACCATGAATAAAGTGTGAACCACCATCAGTCATTAAATATCTAGGGACTCCAAACCTTGGGAAAATAACTTCCTTAAGCATTTTAATAGAGGTGTTGTGGTTAGCACTACTGGTTGGAATAGCTTCTACCCATTTAGTAACATAATCAACAGCAACCAAAATATGTGTATACCCATTAGAGGAAGGAAAAGATCCCATGTAATCAAATCCCCAAACATCAAATGGTTCAATCGCAAGTGAACAATTCATAGGCATTTCTTGACGCTTACCGATATTACCTATTCTTTGACATCCATCACAAGATAAGACGAACTTACATGCATCCTTGAAGAGAGTAGGCCAATAAAATCCAGATTGCAATACCTTGTGAGCAGTTCTATCTCCAGCATGATGTCCTCCATATGCTTCGGGGTGACATTTCCGTAGGATTTGTCACTATTCATGCTCAGGTAGACAACGTCTAATAATACCATCTACTCCTTTATAAAGATGTGGGTCATCCCAAAAGTAATGTCTTAGATCATAGAAGATTTTTTTTCTTTTGTTGGTATGTAAAGCTAGGTGGTAAATATTTAGCAAAAATGTAATTAGCATAGTCAGCATACCAAGGAGTATTATGAGCAACATTTATTGCAGCTAACTGCTCATCAGGAAAACTATCATCAATTGGTAGTGGGTCATCAAGCACATTTTAAGGCCTAGACAAGTTATCAGCTACGGGATTCTTAGCTCCTTTTCTATCAGTGATATGTAAATCAAATTCTTGTAGTAAGAGAACCCATCGAATAAGTCTAGGTTTAGCATCTTTCTTTTACATAAGATATTTAATAGCAACATGGTCAGTGTGAACAATTACCTTTGAATCAACAATGTAAGATCTAAATTTATCACAAGCAAACACCGCTACTAAGAATTATTTTTAGTAGTTGCATAATTTCATTGAGCAATGTCTAGAGTTTTACTATCATAATGAATAACATTCAGTTTCTTATCAACTCTTTGTCCTAGAACAGCACCAACAGCATAATCACTAGCATCACACATAATTTCAAAAGGCAAATTCTAATCAGGTGGTTGAACAATAGGTGCAGATATTAAGGCTTTCTTGAGTGTTTCAAAGGCTTCAAGACAATCATCATCAGAAACAAAAGGAATGTCCTTTTGCAAAAGATTAGTAAGAGGCCTAGAAATTTTAGAAAAGTCTTTGATAAATCTCCTATAGAAACCATCATGACCTAGAAAACTATGAATACCTTTGATATCCTTAGGACATGGCATTTTCTCAAGGGCATCAACCTTAGCTTGGTCCACTTAAATACCTATTTCAGAAATTTTATGACCCAAGACAATGACTTCATTAACCATAAAGTGGCACTTCTCCCAATTCAAGACAAGATTTGTTTGCTCACATCTCTGCAAAATTTGCTCAAGATTGCTTAAACAATCATCAAAAGACTTCCCATAAACAGAGTAGTCATCCATGAAAACCTCAACAATCTTTTCACAAAAGTGAAAGAATATAGAAGTCATACATCTTTGAAAGGTATCAGGTGCATCACATAAACGAAAAGGCATACGTCTATAAGCATAAGTTCAAAGGAGACAAGTAAAAATGGTCTTTTCTTGATGAGGTTGAGAAACATTTATTTGTGAAAGACCAGAATATCCATCAAGAAAGAAAAAATGTGTGTGCTTAGATAATCTTATTAGCATTTGATCAATAAAAGGTAGAGGGTAATGATCTTCTCTAGTTTCTTTGTTTAATTTTCTAAAATTAATTACCATTCTATAACCTGTAACAATTCTTTGCGGAATAAGTTCATTATTATCATTAGGAACAACTGTAATACCTCCTTTCTTAGGGACACAATGAATTGGACTTATCCATCTACTATCAGCTATAGGATAGATTATACCTGCTTCCAGGAAGTTATAAGATTTCCGTTCTTACCACTTCCTTCATTTTTGGACTTAACCGATGTTGGTGATCAACAATGGGTTTAGCATCAGGTTCCATATTAATCTTGTGCTGACATAGAGTGGGACTAATGCCCTTTAAATCATCAAGAGTATATCCAATAGCAGCTTGGTGCTTCCTTAGAACTTTCAATAATCTTTCTTCTTCATGTTCTGAAAGGCTAGCACTAATAATAACATGATATATCTTGTTTTCATCAAGATAAGCATATTTCAGAGTGTCTGGCAATTGTTTTAATTCAAACACAGGATCACCTTTAGGTGGAGAAGGACCTCGTAGAGTTTCGATAGGCAAATTGTGTTTAAGCAGAGGACATTATTCAAAGAAAATTTTATCTACTTCGTTTCTTTCACGCATATGTAAATCATTTTCATGGTCTAGCAAATATTTTTCTAAAGGATCAGTAGGTGGTACAACAATAGAGGCAAGACCAATTATTTCATCCTCACTAGGAAATTCTTTTTCATGAAGCTTTGTACTAAACTTGGAAAAATTAAACTCATGAGATTCATCACCAAAACTAACACCAACAGTTTGTTTCTCACAATCTATCTTAGCATTAACGATGTTCAAGAAAGGTCTACCAAAGATAATGGGACAAAATTCATCTTGTGTGGAACCAAGAACAAGAAAATCAGTAGGGTATTTTATTTTCCCACACAAGGCTTCAACATCTCTAACAATCCCAAGTGGTCTGACTGAAGGAAATATGCCCTAGAGGCAATAATAAAGTTGTTATTTATATTTCCTTATATCATGATAAATGTTTATTATTCATGGTAGAATTGTATTAACCGGAAACTTAGTACATGTGTGAATACATTGATGAAACAGAATGTCCCTGGTATGCCTCTACTTGACTAGCTCGTTAATCAAAGATGGTTAAGTTTCCTGACCATAGACATGTGTTGTCATTTGATGAACGGGATCACATCATTAGGAGAATGATGTGATGGACAAGACCCCTCCGTTAGCTTAGCATGTTGATCGTTCAGTTCTATTGCTATTGCTTTCTTCATGATGTATACATATTCCTTTAACTGTGAGATTATGCAACTCCCGAATACCAAGGAACACCTTGTGTGCTGTCAAACATCACAATGTAACTGGCTGATTATAAAGATGTTCTACTGGTGTCTCCGAAGGTGTTTGTTGGGTTGGCATAGATCGAGATTAGGATTTGTCACTCCGAGTATCGCAGAGGTATCTCTGGGCCCTCTCGGTAATGTACATCACTATAAGCCTTGCAAGCAATGTGACTAATGAGTTAGTTGCGGGATGACGTATTACAGAACGAGTAAAGAGACTTGCTGGTAAAGAGATTGAACTAGGTATGATGATACCGACGATTGAATCTCGGGCAAGTAACATACCGATGACAAAGGGAATGACATATGTTGTTATGCGGTTTCATCGATAAATATCTTCGTAGAATATGTTGGAACCAATATGAGCATCTAGGTTCCGCTATTGGTTATTGACCGGAGATGTGTCTGTGTCATGTCTACATAGTTCTCGAACCCGTAGGGTCCGTACGCTTAACGTTTGATGACGATTTGTATTATTAGTTATGTGATTTGATGACCAAAGTTTGTTTAGAGTCCCATATGAGATCACGGACATGATGAGGAGTCTCGAAATGGTCAAGAGGTAAATATTCATATATTGGAAGGTTATATTCGGACATCAGAATGGTTCCGAGTGATTCGGTTATTTTACCGGCGTACCGAGGGGTTACCGGAACCCCCGGGGGAAAGTATTGGGCCTATTGGGCCATATTGGAGGAGAGGATGAAGGCCACGTGAGGAGGCGCCCCCCTTGCCCAAACCGAATTGGACTAGGGAAGGGGGGCGGCCCCCTCTTTCCTTCCCCCTCTCTCCCTTCCCCTTTTCTTCTCCGGTGGAAGGAAGGAGGGGGCCGAATCCTACTTGGACTAGGAGTCCAAGTAGGACTCCCCCCATGGCGCGCCCCCCTTGGCCGGCCACCTCTTCCTCCCCCCTTTATATATGGAAGCGGGGGCACCCCAAAGGCACAACATACAATCTCTTAGTCGTGTGCGGTGTCCCCCTCCACAGTTCAACACCTCGGTCCTATCGTCATAGTGCTTAGGTGAAGCCCTGCGCCGGTAACTTCATCAACACCGTCGCCACACCGTCATGCTGACAGAACTCTCCCTTGTCCTCAACTAGATCAAGAGCTCGAGGGATGTCATCATGTTGAACATGTGCTGAACACGGAGGTGCCGTACGTTCGGTGCTAGGATCGGTTGGATCGTGAAGACGTTTGACTACATCGACCGCGTTACTAAACGCTTCCGCTTTCGGTCTACGAGGGTACATGGACACACTCTCCCCGTCTCGTTGCTATGCATCTCCTAGATAAATCTTTCGTGATCGTAGGAAATTTTTGGAAACACTGTGTTCCCCAACAGTGGCATCCGGGCCAGGTCTATGCGTAGATGTTATATGCATGAGTAGAACACAAAGAGTTGTGGGCGATAATAGTCATACTGCTTACCATCTACGTCTTACTTTGATTCAGCGGTATTGTTGGATAAAGCGGCCCGGACCGACATTACATGACCGCGTTCATGAGACTGGTTGTCGGGGGTTTGGTGCGACATATGCCAACGGATGGCTTATCATGGTGGGGGCGAGTAGAACGTCGCCGGTGCCTGGAAATGGGATGAGGCGAAGACATGCACGCCGGCGAATCTTACCCAGCTTCAGGGCTCTCCGGGGAGATAATACCCCTACTGCTGCTCTGCGGGGTCTCCGCATGATCACTATGGCCAAGTGTTTACACGGTTGCTCCTTGAGCTGTTTCTTAGAGGTAGGAGAGGGCAAGGCTAGCTCTCTCCTTCTATCTGGTATGGTCTAGAGCTACTGGGTTCCAACCCTTTGCATGGGTGCCCTGGGGGGTTTATATAGACCTACCCCCCAGGGGTACAATGGTAATTCGTCTGGGAGCGGGCCCAGCCGTCACTGCCTTTGGCCTCCGATTTCTCCGCCGACTGCTGGGGCCCGCCGATTGGTGGGCCCCACCGACTAGTCTGGTACGGAGCCGACAGGCCGCGTCCGCCGTGGGCGGGTCTTGCCGGCTGCTGATTACTGTAGTCGTGCTTCTGATGACGCGGGCTTGGTCATGGGGTCGTGGCAACAGTCCTGCCGCCTGGCGGGCGATCACTATTGTCACTCCCCATCACATCTTGATTAATGGTGCATGGGGCCCGGGGAGGGCTCGGCCGACTCCTCGGGCCGACTCCTGACGGATCCGACTGGCGGTCCTCTCGCCGTCTCCTAGGGTCTCACTGACTGGTGGGACTTGCCGCTTCCGGGCCGTTCAGACAAGTTGTCGTGGGCGCAGGACTCGGTACTGTGGTGCTGATGTCAGGGCCGGCAGGGCAACAGTGCCATGCCGCATTGAGATCTTCCCGAGCACGGCGTGCTGCGGCCATGCCTGTCCTTGGTAAGGGGCGGGAGTGGGCTTCACTGTAGCCACGCCCCTGCCCCGTCCCCTTCGATGAGGTCATGGGTTTGTTGAAGTCGCCGGCCGACTCCCCAAAGTCGGCTTCTCTGGAAGTCGTCCCTGGGACTCGGATGTGAGCGGGCAGTCGGCCGCCCTGCCGTTGACTCCTCAGGAGGCGGCTCTTCGCCCTAGGGTCTTGAGGGGCGCAGCCTGCCCTGATGTCTTGAAAGGTTATGGGACTCGGGTTGGCCTACCCGTGGCCCATTACTCCGACAGTAGTCCCCGAAGCTGGTGAGGCGGTGCGGGCGATCGGCCGAGAAGCCTCAGCAGTTTCTCTTTCCGGGTGCTCAACACATGGTCTTTGATTGACTTCTGCCGGGCCGTCTAGAAGGAGTTGGACTTGCCCAACTCGGACTCACTCAATTCCGACTTGCTCAGTATTTCGAACGTCGCGGTGGGATTTTATGTGGCGTGCTAGCTAAGCCTCTAGGCCGCCGCCCGTTCTTGGCCTGTCACGCGAGGGCACATGGCCAGGCCGTCCTGCCAGCCTACGCGTGCGACGGGACAGGCCCATAGGCGGGGCCCGCCACTACCACGCCTCAGCGCCCGCGTGGATCCGCTGCGGCCCCGGTGGACGGTTGGGATTCCCGTGGAGTTACTGCGCGCAGTAACTTTACATGGATCGTGAGGGTCATGGGGTTGTGGGCGCAGTAAATCCCCACGTCCGCCACCTCGGCTTCGCAGCCCATGGGGCTATAAGTAGGGGGAAGAGGGCGGCACGCGCGCCCCTCCTTCCAACTACTCCTCGTTCTCTTCCTCCTTGCTGCTCCTCGCTCTCCTCCTTCCTCTTCTCTTCTTTGCTCCACCGCACGCCCAAGCTCCGGCGAACGCTGCGGCGACAGCTCGCGATGAGTTCTTCCTCCGCTGCCGCGCCTCCCCCAGTGCGCTCCAGCACCTGGGATGGTTCCGAAGTTCATGAAGACAACATTGAGTTCCTCCGCCGGACCCGTCGGCTTCCCGGCGAGGATCACGTGCAAGTGCATCTTGCGCCGGAGGGGGAGATTTCCCCCGCACCGCAGGAGGGCGAGCGGGTCATCTTCCGCTCGCACTGCCTGCACGCGCTCGGGCTGCCGGCGAGCAGTTTCTTCCGGTCCTTCCTGGAGTTCTACGGTCTCCAGCCGCACCACCTCACCCCCAACGCAGTGGTGCTGTTGTCCGCCTTCGTGGCCCTGTGCGAAGGCTTCCTCGGAGTCCTCCCCACCCTCGAGCTCTGGGGGGAGTTCTTCTTCTCCAAGCTCGGCACCCAGGCCGCGGGCGTGTCGGCTCAGTGCGGCGCCTTCATCATCGTGCGAAGGTCGAGGCCAACAATCCCTTCCCCTCCATCTCACTGATAAAGTCGGTGAAGATGTGGCAGAGATCCTACTTCTATGTCAGGAACATCGCCACGAGGGGCGACTGGGTCAACCTGCCGGCTTTCGAAGCCGGCCCGCCGGCTGGGAGACTGCCCAACTAGTCGTACCGGGCCAGGTCGCTGACGCCTGTGGGAGCCAGCGCCATCACGCGACTCCGAGTGCTGACGCAGTCGGAGGGTCTGACTGGTCCGGACCTGCTGGCCGCCTTCGTTTCGCGCCGAGTTCTCCCACTCCAAGGCCGCCCTCACATGATATGCCCGATGAGCGGGCACCGTGACCCGAGTCGGATGTGCACCAAGGACATTCCTCACGAAGAGGTGGCCTTCATGGTGAACTAGCTCTCAGACAGCAGGCTCCTGGAGGACTGGCGATTCGGCAAGGAGATGTACTCCCGCGCCATCCCCCGCCCGTGGTGAGTCGCCTTTCTTTTCTTTCTTTAGATTGTCTTCTTCTTGCCGAGTTTTGTTTCGACCAGTCGGCTTTGGTTAGAATCCCCTTCTTCACCCACCAGCCGGCACCTCGGGGCCGGCCCGTGAGTTCATCGCCGACCGGGCGGAGAGCGACGTCGACGACCCCGATCTGGGGGCGGCGGCTCTGTAACACGACGCCGAGGGAGGAGGAGGGACAGCAGGCGACTTCAGGCCTTCGGCTACCTTCGCCGACTGGCCTGAAGACAACACCGAGGGAGAAGTTGCCCCTTCGCCATCGGCCAGGAGCCAGCCAGCCTGGCGCGGGCTCTTCTGCCGCGCCGGGCGCTCCAGGCGGCGGGAAGAAGCGCAGGGCCGTGCCGACCTTGTTTGGCAGTCGGCCGAAGAAGCCCAAGGGCTCGGCTGCAGCGACCCGGCGGGACGAGGCAGCCGCGAAGGCCATCCACTTCCGTAAGGAAGTGAAGAAGCCGCCGTTGGTCTCCGCGTAAGTATTCTGTCTTCAAAGTTTTTTATTCTTTCTTCGTGATTTGTCTAAGTCTCTACTTGCCCCTCTTGCTTCAGGGCTCCCCTCTCTCTTTAGCGGGTCGCCGCCGCCTCCGTCATGGGGTCAGCGGAGACGTCTGCCACCACTCGGCGGATTGACCCCGCTGCTGACCTCCGGGAGGCGACGGAGCGGAATGCGCAGGAGAAGCGCAACGAAGAAGAGGCCCTCCGCCTGGAGAAGGCGGAGGCCGATAGGGCGGAGGCCTCCGCTAAGAAAAAACTAGCGGAGGCCGAAGCCGCCGCCGCAGCGAAGCAGCAAGCTGAGGAAGCCGCACGCCGCCAGTCGGCATTTCTCGTCACCCCATTGAACTCTGTGCCGCCGCCTCCAGAGTTCACGGGGCCAACTGGAGAAGCCTACGGGGAGAACCCCGTCGAGGAGAGGGAAGGCGGCGACCCCTCTACTCCGGACGCGAACGTTCCGCTGCCGCCTCTTCCTCCGTCTGAAGGCCCGCAAGGCGAGTAGCCAGCGGACCCTCCGGTGCCGTCGACCGAAGACGTGGCCGTGGCGAGGCTACTCTTCAAGTCAGCTCGCCAACGCGCCATCGTCTGGAGAAGGCGACTTCGGCACCCCGCCCCCTGGAAGCCGGCACCGCCAGCTCGGCGGCCCCAGACGCCGAAGCAATGAGCGCCGCACCTATTGGGTGGGTGCGAGGAAGCGGCACAGGGCCACTGAACAGGGCACTCCTGGACGTCCAGGCGAAGCTCCATGCTGAGGGCGACGCTCTCCAGAGTTGCACCAAGGCGTTCCTAGCATCGCGGGCAGCCGTCCGGGTATGTTTTTTTTCCTTTGGTCTTTGTTTTCTTGTTCCTCTCTGTGGGGGCACGCCAGCGCACCCACTGGGTGTAGTCCCCGAGTTTCGGGCCGGCTGCTGAGCAGGCGGCCCGAAACTCCAATTGATGAACTTCTGGGTACTAACTTTGTCTGAAATGCTTGTCGCAGGATTACCACAACCTCCGCGTCACTGCCTTCAACCGTAACATTGAAGAGCTGGGCAAGCGGACCGCCGACTTGGCGGAGAGCCAGAGTAAGTCCTTCTTTCTTCTCTGCGGTGGCGCGCTAGCGCACCCGCGGGCTGTAGTCCCCGAGATTCGGGCTGACTGCTGAGCAGTCGGGCCGGATCTCCCCGGCGACCTACTTTATTGACGACTGTTATCTTTCTTCCTTTTCTTCAGGAGCCAACGCTGCTCTTCAACAACAGCTGAGCGAAGCCAACTCCGCCCTGCGCGCCAAAGGGGAGGAGTGCAGCAGGCTCACCACAGAGCGTGATCTGCTGGCCACTCAGTTGGCAGAGCAGAAGGAGCTGCTTGTGAAGTCGCAGAGGGAGGCGGAGGAGACGGAAACCGCCCTCTTGGCCGAGTTCGCGAGCGAGCGCTCCTCCTGGTTTGACAAGGAGGAGCTGCTGTCCTCCAACTTCCACGAGATTGAAGACATCGTTGATGGTGAGTCTCTTTATTTTCTTTCTTCGAGCTGCCGATTTAAATCGTGCCGACTCCTGGTTTTTGAATAGCTTCCTCGTTTCTTCGCGTCTTTGCAGACTTCTTCCCTGGGTAGTCGCAGGCCGCCATCCCAGCCATCGAGGCCGACCGTGAAAGTCGGAGGGCGAAGGGCGCAGAGATCGCCACCGATGCCCCCCGAACTCTTGACGAGCACACCCTGAGCATCGAGGCTCGCCTCCGGCCGGCTCACCGGATGTTGTGCCAGCTTCAGCGCATTGGTGCCTAGGCGATTGCCGCCCTTTGGCCGGATATGCAGGCTCCGCGCACCCCCAGCCTGACGGCCAACTGGCTGGAGGTCGTGGCTGGTCGTCTTGAGGCCTGGAAGGGCTCTTCGGCCCGGGCTGGAGCGCGCCGGGCCTTGGTGTTCGTCAAGGCGTGGTACCCGGGGCTGGATTTAGACCGGTTGGCCACGCTTCGATCGGAGGCCCAGCCAGAGCTGGCGGCTACGGAGGATGCCCTCGTCAAACGTGCTGCGGCGATCGCCGAGTACACCGACACCAGCATCTTCGTCCCCGAGCGGTCTGAAGACGGCGAGGAGGTACCGCCGGAGTGGTTTGGGATGAACCCAGACTACGGCGAAGACTCGGCAGAGGTGATTGGCTCTAGTGTCGAGGAGGAGGACGAAGTGGAGGATGGAGGGGAGGTGGAGGCACCAGAAGACGAAGCAGACGGCCAGCCTCAGCCCGACCGCGCCTCCAGCAATGAGCCGTGTGTGACTGAGTCGACTGCCGCCGGAGGTGATCAAGCCGAGACTAGCCAGCCGGCTGCCTCGACGCCTGATGCTGGCGCCTCCTCCGACCCTCCGAATTCGTCTGCTGCCTCCTAAGCTGCCGCTGTATCTTTTATTTTATCTGCTTCAGTAGTCTTTGAAGAACTTGTTAATTTGCACAATTCCTCCCGCGGGGTGTATTTTGAACCTCTACTCGACAAATTGGCCAAGGGCCTATGTTATGTAAATATATATATCTATCTTTTCTTGCTCATTGTTCTTCTGGCTTTTTTCCTTTGCCGCTTTCTCTTAGTTGCCTGCCTTGCCAATCGGACAGCCGCTCTGCGGACTGTTGCTGGATCAAGTGCTAGGCTACTTTGGGAAAGCAAGTACTTAGACGATTTCAAGATTCTTTTTTTTTGAGCGGTAGTTCGACTATTCGAGAGTCGGTTTGCGAGAAAGGCTGGAAGCCGTCTTGAGCTATGTTTTATGCTTTGAGTCCTTAGCCATTTTTCATGCGAATGCCCATTCTACCTTACTTCTGCCCACCGTACAGTCGCTCTGCGAGCTGCGGCTTCTGACAGGAGACAGTTTGGGCGTTTACACACTACTTGTCCGACTGTAGGAAGCATTTCATACTGCAAGGCGGCACGTCCCCAGGCCGATTTGTCGAGCCCGGTGCCAAACGGCATAAAAAGGAGTAACATACTTGCATTCATAATTTTTATCATACGGACAAAAGAGGGCAGTCCCCGAGCTCGCCTCGGGGGGCCCGAAGTCTTGGTTCTTTAATACAAAAGGTAGCGTGGTACATACTGCATCAGCTGTAAAACCTTCGGAGGAGATTTGCATTCCATGGCCACTCTGTCTCCTTGCCGGAGTCGTCCCTCTTGCGTGCTCGGGGCTTCTGAGCATCGATTAGGTAGTAGGAATCGTTGCCCAGTACTTTGCTGATGATGAAAGGGCCTTCCCAAGGTGCCGACAACTTGTGCTGGCCGGCTGTTCGCTGGATCAGCCAGAACACAAGGTCGCCTTCTTGGAAAGATCTTGGCCTAACCTTCCTGTTGTGGTACCGGCGCAGGCTCTGCTAGTAGATGCTGGACCGGCTGAGTGCCAACAGCCGGCCCTCTTCCAGCAGATCGACGCCGTCTTGTCGTGCTTCTTCTGCTTCCTCCTCGGTGTACATGGTGACTCGTGGGGAGTCGAACTCTATGTCCGTTGGGATGACGGCTTCGGCACCAAGGACGAGGAAGAAGGGCGTGAAGCTGGTTGACTTGTTTGGAGTCGTGCGCAGACTCCAGAGGACGGCTGGCAGCTCGTCGAGCCAACAGCCAGCCGAGCGCTCCATAGGCTCGATCAACTGAGGCTTGATGCCGGACAGGATGAGGCCGTTTGCTCGCTCCACTTGGCCGTTTTTGACTGCGGGTGGGCAACAGACGCTAGGTCCATTCGGATGTCCTGTGTTGTGCAGAAACGGGCCAAGGCACCTTTGGAAAAATTTGTGCCGTTGTCGGTGATGATGCTGTGAGGTATGCCGTAATGAATTGTGATATCGGTGATGAAAGTCACGGCAGTCGGACCGTTCAGTTTCTTAATTGGCTTCGCTTCTATCCACTTGGTGAACTTGTACATTGTGACAAGTAGGTGAGTTAAACCACCTCGCGCTGTCTTGAATGGTCCCACCATGTCTAGACCCCAAACTGTGAAAGGCCAGGCAATGGGGATGGTCTTGAGCGCAGAAGCCGACTGGTGCGGCTTGGAGCTGAACTTTTGGCATCCTTTGCATTTTTGAACCAACTCCTTGGCCTCTTCCAAGGCAGTCGGCCAGAAGAAACCGTGCCGAAAGGCTTTGGCGATGAGTGCTCTTGAAGCCGCATCTTGGCCGCATTCGCCTTGATGGATGTCTTTGAGAATCGCTTGGCCTTGCTCTGGCTCTACGCAGCGCTGGTAGACACTAGTGACGCTGCGCCTGACCAGCTCTCTGTTGACTATGGTATAGGCTGCCGCCCGGCGTTGTACTTGCCGAGCTGAGGTCTCATCAGTTGGTAGCTCTTTCTTCACCAGGAATTTGAGGATGGGCTGGGCCCATGAGGGTGCTTCTATTTCTTCGACTACCAGAACTGCGACTTGGACGAGGGCGGCTGGGCCGGGAGGCGGCGGGTTGGAGTCAACAGCCGCTTGCTTGGTTGAGATGTCCCTAGGCCAACTAGCGCGGGCCTTGGGACGAGTTCTGGAGTCTTCGAGTCCGCCACGGCAGTCCCCGGGCCGGGTTCCACAGTCCTTGGGCTAGGCTCGACTGTGGCGGCTCCGGAGTCATCTGTCGAGATCCTTGTGCTGCCTGCCAGGGCTCTAGAGTCGGATCCGACGTCTTCGGGAGGAGCCAGTACGAAGATGGAGTCTGATTCTGGCGAGGGCTTGACGGACGGCTTGAGAAGGAGTTGAAGGGCGACACCATATGGTATTGCTTGGCGGGTAGAGCCGATTCGTGCCAATGCATCTGCTTGGTCGTTGTCATTCCTTGGTATATGAAGGAACTCGCATCCTTCGAAATACCCGCTGAGTTTCTGCATGAGGAAACGGTAGCTCGCCATGTTTGCATCTTTCGCGTCCCAGTCGCCGGACGATTGCTGGAACACTAAGTCCAAGTCACCATAACACAAGATCCGGCGGATGCCAAGCTCTTTGGCAAGCCGGAGCCCGTGAATGAGCACCTCGTACTCGGCGACGTTATTGGAGGCGGCAAAGTGGATTTGCAGCGCATACTTGAGCTTATCGCCTTTGGGAGAGGTAAGGACGACGCCGGCTCCCAAGATAGTGCGCATCTTGGAGCCATCGAAATGCATCCGCCAATGGGTGGAATCAGGTGCTGGAGGCAAGTACTGGGTCTCGGCCCAGTCGACGAGGAAGTCGGCCAGTGCTTGTGATTTGATAGCGGTGCGGGGCTGGTAGTAGATGGTGTAAGGAGCCAGCTCTATGGCCCACTTGGCAACTCGACCAGAAGCATCTTGGCTACTGATGATCTCGGCAAGTGGGGCCGTGCAGACCACCGTGATTGGATGCTCTTGAAAGTAAGGCTTCAATTTCTTGGCAGCAAAGTGTACGCCATAGCACATCTTCTGGTACTGGGGGTAGTTCTGCTTGGAGGTCGACATTACCTCGCTCAGGTAATGTACTGGTCTCTGGACAGGCAGCGCCTTGCCTTCCTCCTTGCGCTCCACTACAATGACTATGCTGACTACCCGGCTGGTGGCGGCGATGTACAGGAGCATAGGTTCCTTGGGAGTCGGTGTCGTGGTTCTAAGTCTGACATTAATGTAGGGGGGTAAGTATGGAGAGGCGAGATCTTAGCTATGGAGAAGTTGTAAGGACGCAAGGTTTACAAGTTCAGGCCCTTCTTGGAAGAAGTAAAAGCCCTACGTCTCGGAGCCCAGAGGCGGTCGACTGGATTATGTGAGTATGAGTTACAGAGGTGCGAACCCTTGTCTCGGAGGAGGGGGTGGCTTATATAGAGTGTGCCAGGACCCCGGCCAGCCCACGTTACGAAGGGTTCAATGTACATTAAGGCAGGGCATTACTGATAACGCTAGTAATAAAGTGCTATGATGACCATAAAAGCTACTTAATGACCGACCGTTAGCGTGCGGAGTGACTTTAGGTCTCCTGGCCGTCGAGTGGTTGGATCTTGGTCGAGTAATTGCTTCTTGGTCGAATGTCTTCGAGTCTGTCGAGTGGAACACCTCCAAGTCGATTGAAAGGTGATTTATTCTAGAGGTGTCCTTGGGTAGGGCAATTAGGACAGGTCCGTGACCCTACCCTAGGTACATAGCTTCATCATTAGCCCCCGAATGGATCGAGGTTTGAGTGGGGAAGGAGTTGAGGACTTCTCCGACTCGTTTTCTCTGCCGTGAGCATATCTTGTTTCGGATCAACGGACCTAAGCGATGACAGCAACTCCCTTTTCAATCGCCTTGATCCATTCTTAATTCTTCGTCGAGTGAGTTTCTTTACTTGTAAGGCTTCGAGTGACGGTGCGGAGGAGATCTTTGGTCTGACAAGTTATTTGCTGCCCGCAGATTTAGTGGGATCCGAATTTTGGGAAGCGCGCGGGACGGGGGAGGCCGCAGTAATCGGATGGGATAGAGCGGAGCCACCTCGACCCCCGCGCCACCTTTTTTGCCACATATCGCTTGCGCGGTCATTACGGGATTTGACAGAGCCATCTGGGCCTACCTGTCAGCCACTCGGAAGCGGCCTCATATAAGGCGTTGGACCGGAGTCTCCCGAACAGTGCAGCCCATTACCTCTTCTCCTCCTCACGCCTCTCCTCTGCGCTCGCTCTCGCCCCAGCGCCACCGCACCACACACGTCTCGTCAGCGACAATGGTGAAGGAGAAGACAGCAGCTCTGGAGCGGGCAAAGAAGGCGACGGCGAGGTCGAAGGGGAAGGCGACGAGCCAGGGCGGATCTTCCTCGCGGACTGGCCTGCCGAAGGGTTGGATCCAGGGCGACTGGATCCACTCGAAGATCTCCCAAGAAGACCTTCATGACCTGGCCGAGGGAGGGCTGATCCCCTACGACTCGGCACGGCTTCCGGGGAAGGAATCCGAGCCGCAACCCCGGGAGGGTGAGTGCGTTCTTCTTGACACCCATGTCGACCGTGGGTTTTCCATGCCTCCTCATCCTTTCTTCCGAGGGTTTCTGAACTTCTTTGGGGCTCAACTCCACCATTTTACCCCCAACTCAATCATTTATCTTGCCGCGTTCATTTCCTTGTGTGAGAACTTCTTGGGTTGTTGACCTCACTGGGGTCTTTTCAAGCATATTTTCACTTGTCGCTCCCAGACAGTGAAAAAGGCTAATCCGAGTGACGAGAGGACCCAAGTGATCCAGATGTGTGGGGGTCTTGACATCCAGACGAGGGGAAAAAGCTCCTTTCCGGCCATGATTCTTCCCGACTCAGTTCGCGGATGGCAGTCGACCTGGTTCTACTGTAAAGACCAGTCGACGCTAGGGCAATCAATTGGCCTCCCTCCCTTTACCATGGACCGAGTGGAAAACCCTCCCCTTTGAAGGTGCTCCCGGAGGAGAAGGCGCACGTGAAGGTGTTGGTCAACCGAGTGGTCCAGCTCATTCGTGACGGGGTCACTAGTATGGATCTCTTGGAGGTCTTCCTTCAGCGGCGCATCCAGCCTCTCCAAGCCCGAGACCATCCGATGTGGATGTATTCGGGTCTAGAAGACTCCAATCGGATCCACCCGGAGGAGGTCGATGATGACACACTGGAGAAGTGGCTGTCGAGCATTACCGGGAACAAGGACAATCCAAGAGGAGCCAGGAGAGTTCCCCCCTTCGACCAGTCGCGTGCACCAGAGCAGGTTTGATTCTGAGTTTTTGCTTGTAATCTGAATTCTCTCACGTAGCTGTTTGTATTGCGTTGACTGACTTTGTCCTCCCTGCTTTCTTTCAAGCCATTATTGAAATGTATTCGATGCCCAACGGGGCGCAAGAGCAAGCTCTGGAAGGCGAGGCGAGCGGTGGCGAAAGCGGCGAGTGGACTTCCGATGGTGAAGGGGATGGAGGAAGCGACGACTCAAGTGATGGGGAAGAAGTCGAGTCGCCTCCTCGCATAGAGAGACGATCCAAGCTTGACCAGGATCGGGCGAGTGTCTGCGACAAGGCAACTGCTCAGGCTGGTCAGTCTTTGAAGCGTCCTCGGATCTCTTCACCAACCACGATTGAGAAGGCGCCAAAGCACCCCAAAGTTGCAGAACCGAAGACTCGGAAGGCGCTGTCGAAGATCAAGATCGATATCCTTGTCGCCTCCACGTAAGTGTCTCTCCTTGTATTCACTCGACGCTCCGCGCTATTAGTTTTTCTTGTTTTAACTGGACGAACTTTGGAATTGTCAGCGCTGCCACTTCCGGGACCTCAGCTTACAGGGATGATGAAGAGGCGATGGAAGATGCGGTCACTTCTAATCCGGGTATGATTTCTGCCATACCATCTTTCTTCGGTCGATTCAACTGCAACGTGCATCACTGGGTGACGTGATCTTGGCAATTGAACTTTGCACAGCACCCAACATTATTGACCTCCCTGATGATGATGAAGAGCCCGAGAGGCCTTTGACGAGGAAGAATAGGCGAACTCCTGCAAGTGAGGCGCTACGGTCGACACCGAGGGCGGAACCAGTCGTTCAAGACACTGGTGACATCAATCGGGGTTCTGTTACCTTCGCGGAGCCCCTGTCGAGTGCCTTGCCTTCTTCTTCGACTGCTCAGGCCCCTGTCGACCCGCCTTCAGTTTTTGCGACCCATCATGTCCCAGAGGACGAGGCGAATGCTGCTAGGGAAGCCATACGCCAGGCAGGCATTATGATGGAGCAGATGAAGACGGTGCCGGACGCCAGCCAAGCCGCCTATGATGCTAGCTCGGCTCTCCAGAGCAACGTTCAGGTTAGTTGGCTATCTGAAGACTCTTTCCGAAAATCTTTGCATCTGTACACCCACTGGGTGCGTCGATTGAAGTTTTGGACTAGTGGGGGCACGCTGAGTGCACCCACTAGGTGTAGTCCCCAAGGCTACGGTGGACTGCTGGCAGTCGACCGTAGTCTTTGTATTTTGTCGAGTAAAACCGAACCGGTAGTTTTTTTCTTCCGCTCGATCCGGTCGAGTGGGATCAGAACCGGTGGGGGCACGCAAAGTGCACCCACTGGGTGTAGTCCCCGGGACCGCGGTCGACTGTTGGCAGTCAACTGTGGTCTGAGCTCTACTTTCTCTCCCCCCGTTTTTTTGAACTCTACTCCAGCGGGCCGGTTGAGTGGGATCAGAACCGGTGGGGGCACGCAAAGTGCACCCACTGGGTGTAGTCCCCGAGACTATGGTGGACTGCGGCAGTCGACTATAGTCTTAGTATTTGTTGTTTTTGCTGTGGAATAATTTGTCCCCTTTGATTTCAGAAATCTTGTGATCTTGGAACTTGCTTCACTGATTTGGAGAGGCAGCAGATTCAACTGAAACTTAACTTGGAGCTGGCCAGGACAGAACTACAGACGGTCAGAGACGGCGCCGCTGGTAAGACAAGTTTGTCGACTGGTTAGTTTTAGGCTCGAGCATCCTTCTGCTATTTCTGTATCAATCATCATTTTTTTTGCAGAAAAACTAAGGGAAGCTTTGGAGAAAAAGGATCAGGATTTGGCTGCTGCCCAGAAGGAGGCTGACGACAGGACCGCTCTGGCCGGACAGAAGCTGGCTTCAGTTGGCCAGTTGGAAGAAGAGAATACCAGGCTGAAGACTGCTCTGAATGAAGGCAACAGGGAGTGCACACGTTGGAAGAAGGATAACCTCAACCTGAACGAAAAGATGGAAGGCGTCGCTCGCAGGAGGGACGATCTGGAGAGCTACCTGAGGAGCCTTGCCAAGAAGTTGTATATCAAGCTTGAAGGTGCAAATTTAGTTCCGACAGATTTTTTTTGTGTCGACTCAGTGTATGAAAATTGACTTATCCTTGGATCGTGAATGCAAAGTTTTGCCAGAACTTTGAAGAAGAGACTGGGCGGATCGAACCAGGTTTGGATCCAATCAACTATCCCGTGAAAGATGAAACTTCCATGAATCTACTCCGACTAGAATCTCGCATCGACGGTGCCGTGGACTACTTGGCTGGACTGAAGGTCACCATGTCACGGATCGACCCGGCACTTTGGCCAGAGGCTACGCTCCAAAACGATCTTGAGTCCCTGATGACTCGACTTAACGGAATCCCTGACCGAGTGCAGGAGTGGAAGAAGCCTTCTGCTCGTTGTGGCGCTGACGTGGCTCTGTCCTTGGTTCGTGTCCACTACAAGGAGGTGCGACAAGACAAGCTGGCCGCAATCAAGGTCGCAAACACCCAGAAGCACCACTTCCGAACTTTTATGGAGGCCTTCATAGCTGCCGCCACTCGGATTGCCGATGGCGTCGACCTGGATGAGTTCGTCGAGCCTGCCAGCCCTCCTCCTGCGGAGTGAACAAACTCTTATGTCCTACCTTAAATTTTCCTCGGAATGCCGAGTGGTTTTTGTAACCATTAAACTTTTTTGGGCTGCATGCCCGAGTACCTCGATCTGAGACCCAGAACCTTTAGAATTTTATCTGAACTTGGTATACCGTTGAATATCTTTATGAATCTCTTGCTGAGTGAATCCATTCTTCATTCGAGACAACTTTCTGTATTCGCAGTGCAGCCCCGAAGGAGCGGGAAGCAGACGACCCATGTCTTGTATTTGTGGCGAAGCTCTCCAGGGGAAGGCGGCGGTCGACCCACACCCTGTTATTGCAGAGTGGGATAGAGTGCACATTGTATTTGTGGCGAAGCTATCCAGGAGAAGGTGGCGGTCGACTCACACCCTATTATTGCAGAGTGGGACGGAGCGCACATTGTATTTGTGGCGAAGCTCTCTAGGAGAAGGTGGCAGTCGACCTGCCCCTCGTCGTTCTTGAGGATTGAGATGTGTTTCATACTTAGGCGAGTACTGGACTGCAGCTAAGCCCCCGAGTGGGAGGATTGCTCTCCACTTGGTAGGATTTTTTCAAACGTAGGCGAGTGCCGGACTGCAGCTAAATCTTCTAGTGAGAGAACTTAGGCGAGTACTGGACTGCAGCTAAGCCCCCGAGTGGGAGGATAGCTCTCCACTCGGTAGGATTTTTTCAGACTTAGGCGAGTGCCAGACTGCAGCTAAGTCTCCGAGCGGGAAGACTTAGGCGAGTACTAGACTGCAGCTAAGCCTCCGAGTGGGAGGATTGCTCTCCACTCGGTAGGATTTTTAAATACTTAGGCGAAATGGGTTCGCAGCTAAGCCCCCGAGTGGGAGGCTGGATCACCACTCGGTAGGAAATTATTTTTGCAAACTTAGGCGAAGCGGATTCGCAGCTAAGCCACCCATTGGGGGATTTCTTACGCAAACAAAAAAAATAACAATCGCTGAGAAAATTATAACGCTCTTGTCTTTAACAATCGCCCGTGTGGGAGGATTGCTCTCCACTCGGTAGGATTTTTCAAACTTAGGCGAGTGTCGGACTGCAGCTAAGCCCCCGAGTGGGAGGATTACTCCCCACTCGGTAGAATTTTTCAAACTTAGGCGAGTGCCGGTGTCGGTGTCAAAACCGGCGGATCTCGGGTAGTGGGTCCCGAACTGTGCGTCTAGGCCGGATGGTAACAGGAGGCAGGGAACACGATGTTTTACCCAGGTTCGGGCCCTCTTGATGGAGGTAAAACCCTACGTCCTACTTGATTAATATTGATGATATGGGTAGTACAAGAGTAGATCTACCACGAGATCAAGGAGGCTAAACCCTAGAAGCTAGCCTATGGTATGGTTGTTGTATATGGAGTTGATTGCCTATGGACTACAACCCTCCGGTTTATATAGGCACCGGATAGGGTTAGGGTTACATAGAGTCGGTTACAATGGTAGGAGATCTTGAATATCCGCATCGCCAAGCTTGCCTTCCACGCCAAGGAAAGTCCCATTCGGACACGGGACGAAGTCTTCAATCTTGTATCTTCATAGTCTAGGAGTCCGGCTGAAGGTATAGTCCGGCTACCCGAACACCCCCTAATCCAGGACTCCCTCAGCCAGACTGCAGCTAAGTCTTCTAGTGAGAGAACTTAGGCGAGTACTGGACGACAGCTAAGCCTCCGAGTGGGAGGATTGCTCTCCACTCGGTAGGATTTTTCAAACTTAGGCGAAACGGATTCGCAGCTAAGCCCCCGAGTGGGAGGATTGCTCTCCACTCGGTACGATTTTTCAAACTTAGGCGAAACGGATTCGCAGCTAAGCCCCCGAGTGGGAGGATTTCTTACGCAAACAAAACAATAATAATCACTGGGAAAATTATAACGCTCTTGTCTTTGATAAATAAACTACAAGAGTTTTTCTTATTACATCTCATCCGATTGAGAATTCAAGTATAAAAGGGGCGAAGTAGTTCCGCATTCCAGGCTCGTGGCTCATCGATCTGGCGATCGACATTGTAGAGGTGGTATGCTCCATTGTGGACGACTCTTGTGACTATGAAGGGGCCTTGCCAAGTAGGATCGAGCTTGTGTGGTTTTTGCTGATCCACTCGGAGGACTAAGTCTCCTTCTTGGAAGGCTCGGCTCTTCACGTTTCTGGCATGGAATCGACGCAAGTCTTGCTGATAGATGGTCGATCGAATCAAGGCCATTTCTCTTTCTTCTTCTAGGAGGTCGACTGCGTCCTGCCGGGCTTGTTCTGCTTCATCTTCTGAGTAGAGCTCGACTTTGGGAGCGTTGTGAAGCAGGTCACTTGGTAAGACCGCCTCGGCTTCGTAGACCAGAAAGAATGGGGTTCTTCCGGTCGATCGATTCGGGATTGTCCTCAATCCCCAAAAGACTGTTGGGAGCTCGTCGACCCATGCACCTACTGCGTGCTTGAGATCGCGCATCAACCGGGGTTTCAGTCCTTTGAGAATTAGGCCATTTGCCCTTTCTTCCTGTCCATTCGACTTGGGGTGAGCGACCGAAGCATAGTCGACCCGAGTGCCCTGAGAGGCTCAAAAGGCCCTGAACTTGTCGGAATCGAAGTTTGACCCATTGTCCGTGATGATACTGTGCGGAACACCATATTTGAATATTAACTCTCTGATGAAGCTGATAGCGGTGCAAGCATCGAGATTCTTGATAGGCTTGGCTTCAATCCATTTGGTGAACTTGTCGACTGCTACCAGCACATGAGTGAAGCCGCTCCTGCCTATTCTCAGTGGCCCAACCATGTCGAGCCCCCAAATAGCAAAGGGCCAGACGAGTGGAATGGTTTTCAGGGCTGACGCGGGCTTGTGCGGCATATTGGAGTAATACTGACATCCTTCACATTTGTCGACTATCTATTTTGCCATCTCATTGGCTCTCGGCCAGTAGAACCCCGCTCAGTATGCTTTAGCCACAATGGTCCGAGACGACGCATGATGACCATAGGTCCCCGAGTGGATATCGTTAAGGATCAGCTGACCTTCTTCTGGCGTGATACACTTCTGGCCGACCCCAGTCGCGCTTTCTCTATATAATTGTCCCTTTATGACTGTAAAGGCCTTGGATTGTCGGACGATCTGTCGAGCCTCTTCTTCGTCTTCTGGGAGTTCTTTCCTTAGGATGTACGCGATGTATGGTTCTGTCCAGACGGGAGTGATAACCAACACTTCCATGATCAGATCGACCACAGCTGGAACTTCAACTTCAATCGGATCCGTGGCGCTTTTTGGCTACGGGGCCTCTTCCGTGAAGGGATCCTCCTGGACTGATGGTGTGTGGATGTGCTCCAGAAACACATTGCTGGGAATGGCTTCACTTTTCGAACCTATTTTTGCCAAATCATCAGCTGCTTGATTTTTCAGTCGGGGTATGTGGTGAAGCTCTAACCCCTCGAATTTCTTCTCCAGCTTTCTCACTGCATTACAATAACCATTCATGGCTGTACTTCTGACATCCCATTCCTTCATCACCTGATTAACCACCAAATCTGAGTCGCCATAGACCATGAGGCGACGGACGCTGAGTGAGATGGCCATGCGCAACCCATATAAAAGTGCTTCGTATTCTGCCTCGTTATTGGAGGAATCAAAGTGAATTTGAAGAACATATCTGAGTTTATCTCCTCTGGGGGAGACCAATACCACTCCGGCACCGGAACCACTCAGCATCTTGGAGCCATCGAAGAACATAGTCTAATGCTCCGAGTGAATTTGAGTAGGCAGCTGCTGTTCAATCCACTCGGTGACGAAATCCGCGATTCCCTGGGACTTGATAGCCTTCTTTGCCTCAAACATGATATCTAGGGGAAGGAGTTCGATCACCCATTTTGTCACTCGACCAGTTGCATCCCTGTTATGCAGGATCTCTGACAATGGAGCGTCACTGACGACTGTAATGGAATGATCAGAGAAGTAGTGAGAAACTTTCTTTGTGGTCATGTAAATCCCATATACAAGCTTCTGATAGTGAGGATATCTTGGCTTTGATGGGGTCAAGACTTCAGAAATATAATATATTGTGCGCTGAACTTTGAAGGTTTTCCCTTCCTCTTCCCGCTCGACCATAAGTACCGTACTGACGACTTGTCCTGTGGCTACAATGTAAAGCAGCAAAGGCTCCTTGCTGATTGGGGCAGCAAGCACCGGCTGGGTGGAGAGCAGAGCTTTGAGCTCTGCAAATGCTGCATCAGCTTCAGGAGTCCACTCGAACTTGTCGGACTTCTTCATCAATCGGTAAAGAGGCAATGCCGTTTCACCGAGACGAGATATGAATCGACTTAGGGCGGCCAAGCAACCAGTAAGCTTCTGGACGTCATGCACTCGCACAGGGCTTTTCATTCGGAGTATAGTGCCAACTTTTTCCGGATTGGCGTCGATTCCCCGTTCAGAAACGAGAAAACCGAGTAACTTTCCGCCAGGGACTCCGAATGTGCACTTTGATGGATTAAGCTTGATATCATACCTCCTGAGGTTGGCAAAGGTTTCAGCAAGTTCAGTCAGCAGGTCAGAACCCTTCCGTGACTTGACCACGATATCATCCATGTATGCTTCTACATTTCGACTGATTTGAGTGAGTAAACACTTCTGAATCATCCTCATGAATGTGGCTCCGGCATTCTTGAGGCCGAACGGCATGGTAACATAACAGAAGCACCCGAATGGAGTGATGAAAGCTGTCTTGATCTCGTCAGGTCCATACAGACGGATCTGATGGTACCCGGAATAGGCGTCCAAGAAAGACAGTCGCTCACATCCCACGGTCGAGTCGACTATCTGGTCGATGCGGGTGAGAGCAAAATTATCTTTCGGGCAGTCCCGATTGATATGTTTAAAATCAATGCACATGCGAAGTGACTTGTCCTTCTTGGGGACCATGACAATGTTGGCGAGCCACTCGGAGTGGTATATTTCTCGGATGAACTCCGCTGCTAAGAGCCGAGCCACCTCCTCGCCAATAGCCTTTCTCTCTTGGACGGCGGACCATCGGAGATGTTCCTTGACAGGTTTTACTTTTGAGTCGACTCTCAGGCGATGCTCAGCCAGCTCCCTGGGAACACCTGGCATGTCAGAAGGCTTCCATGCGAAAATGTCCCAGTTCTCACGGAGGAACTGGATGAGCGCTTCTTCCTATTTGGAGTCGAGTGTTGTCGAGATATGAGTCGGAGCGGCACTGGGGTCGGTCGGGTGGATGTGAGCTGTCTTCGTATCGCCAGTCGACTAGAAAGCTGACTCTGTAGCGGGCTTCTTGGCTCGCAACAGATCACTCGGGTCTATAGTCTTCTGGTATTCCTGCAACTCCACCACTGCCATCTGTGTGTCAGCGATCTTCGAACCTTTCTAAAAACATTCTTCCGCTTTCTTCCAATCGCCCGTAATGGTGATCACACCTTTGGGGCCAGGCATCTTCAATTTGAGATACACGTAACATGGTCGGGCCATGAAGCGTGCATAAGCCGGCCTGCCCAGAATAGCGTGATAGGCACTCTGGAAGTCCACAACTTCAAACGTCAACTTTTCTTTGCGGTAATTCTTGGAATCACCGAAAACCACATCAAGAGCAATCTGGCCGAGTGATTCAGCCTTCTTCCCAGGAATGACTGCATGGAAACTCATGTTGCTGGCACTGAGTCTGGACATCGGAATGCCCATCCCTTTCAACGTCTCAGCGTATAATATGTTCAAACCACTGCCACCATCCATTAGGACTTTGGTCAGTCGAGTGCCTTCAACAACTAGGTCGACCACCAAAGCTTGCCTCCCAGGGGTGGCGATGTGTGTTGGGTGGTCAGACTGGTCGAATGTTATGGCAGTCTGAGACCATTTCAGGTAACTAGGTGTCGCCGGAGCGACCATATTCACCTCTCGGTTAATAACTTTCAGTCGACTTTTGCTCTCAACATCAGCAAAAATCATCAGGGTGGAATTGACTTGAGGGTATCCGTCATCACTGTCCTCTTTGTCCTCGACCTTGTCTGAGTCCTTTTCCTTACCCTTGGGCTGCTTGCCCTGGAACTGCTGGATCAAGAGTCGACACTGTCGAGTGGTATGTTTCGGGTAAATAAAATTACCCTCTTCATCTTTCTTTGTGTGGACGAGACATGGTAAGTCCAACACATCATTTCCCTCCTGGTCTTTAACCTTTTTGGGGTTCCAAGGCCCTTTAGGTTTCCCTTTAGACTTTCCGTGGGCCAAAGCTAAGGCTTCCTTGGGAGCCGCTGGCTCGACTTTCCGCTTCTGTTTCCAATTGGAATTGCCTCCGGTTTCTTGGGTGACTGACTTGAGCTTGCCACTCCTGAGTCGATCCTCATCTTCACCATTAGCGTACTTGGTGGCAATCTCCATCATCCGATTCAGGGACATATCTCCGGTTCGACCGAATTTCAAATTTAGTTCTCTGTACTTGACGCCTTCCTTGAAGGCACAAACTGCTTGGTGGTCAGGCACATTCTCCACCGAGTGATGTAACGTGATCCATCTCTGGATGTAATCCCTCAAAGTTTCATTCGGCTTTTGCACACAAGAGCGCAGTTCCGTCAGTCCTACTGGTCGCTTGCATGTGCCTTCAAATGTGGTGACGAACACTCGGGAGAGATCTTCCCAAGTGTAAATGCTGCTAGGCGCTAACTGGTTTAGCCACGCTCTGGCCAAGCCCTCCAACATGAGAGGCAGGTGCATCATGGCCACATCATCATTGCCGCCGCCAATCTGGACGGCCACTCGGTAGTCCTCAAGCCAAGTATCGGGCTTGGACTCGCCAGTGAACTTACTGACTCCAGTCGCCAACCTGAAATTGGGAGGAATCACAGCAGCCCTGATGGCTCTACTAAAGCACTCTGGCGCCGAAACATGTACTCTGCTGCTGGCAGGCGCATCTCTGTCGTGGCCTTCTCGGTGAGCCCTGTTCCTGTCGACCAGACCTTGGACGAGGATGGATCTCGCATCAAAGCCTGGCCCTCTGGGGCCAACTGGAATCCTTCGCCCACCATTATGAGGGCACCTATCATCCTGCTGGCGAGGCACATACGACCCGCTCCTCGGGGGAGGCGTGGGCACTCGACATCGACCGTCACGATCGACTCGGTGATCATACTACTCATGGTTCCCATACTGGACACGCCGGTCTCCACGTCCCTCACGCCTCGGGGGCGATCTCGGGTTGTGAGCCGACTGGACTGTGTCCACGGCAACGGATCTGCTGTGAATTCTGTTCCGCGACTGAGAAACAGCGGAATTCTGATCTCCTGCTGCCCGGAGTAACGCTCTGATCTGCAGCAAGCCTCTGCTAGCCTCCGACTGGGAAGGCTGAATCGACTCCGCTATACAGGCCGCAGCTGCTAAATTCTGAATCGGAGTCCGATAGACCTGCGGGGGCGGGAAGAGCTGACGTCGACTGGATTCGGGAACCCGTTGTCGCGCACGCTCGTCGAGTGCTCGCTGGAGGTTCTCCAGTCGAGGCGCTCGCCAACTTTGCCAGGCGCGCGTCCTCCAAGGCGCGAGCCTCGGGGGTTTCTCCAACGATAGGAGTGTGCAGTGCATCCACATTCCGGCGGCGAAGTTCTTCTCTCTGGAGCAACGTGAGAGGCTCGGGAAGATACTCATGGGGACGCGACGGGTCGCCTCCTCCTGCGCCTCCATCGGTGCGGGTAAAACCGGGGGGACTGGGCGGTCCATCGACCATCAGAACCTCCGCCGCCGGAACGCTGCTGTCGCACTCAGATGCAGTCTCTTCGGAGCCAGTCGAACAGGCCATAGAGGGATTCATCGGGTTCGATCGCCGCGACTTGAGGGGTGGCCGACTGATGGGCCACCGCGTGTCTCACCCACCGCTGAAGTCTCGACCGACCGGAGCGCTCGCGCCGGCGGGAAACGGGGAGGGAGGACAACACAGGAGCCGACCGGTAGGGGGTCGACGGTTGCCGCAGGAGAACGCCGCGGACGCACGCGCTAAAGTGCGTTGCCTCGCGGATAGGGAGCGCGTCCACGTCGAGCGGAGCCTCCTGAAGCCAGGCGGAGTCGTCGGCGATGAACGTGAGCGCGCCGAGACAGATCTCGCGGCCCTCCACCAAAACTCCATCGAAAACCATGATGATTCGGGTCGGAAAAGATCGCAACTCCTCCAACAAAACACTAAAACACCGGCCCCACGGTGGGGGCCAACTGTCGTGGTTCTAAGTCTGACAGTAATGTAGGGGGGTAAGTATGGAGAGACGAGACCTTAGCTATGGATAAGTTGTAAGGACGCAAGGTTTACGAGTTCAGGCCCTTCTCGGAAGAAGTAAAAGCCCTACGTCTCGGAGCCCGGAGGCGGTCGACTGGATTATGTGAGTATGAGTTACAGAGGTGCGAACCCTTGTCTCGGAGGAGGGGGTGGCTTATATAGAGTGCGCCAGGACCCCGGCCAGCCCACGTTACGAAGGGTTCAATGTACATTAAGGCAGGGCGTTACTGATAACGCTAGTAATAAAGTGCTATGATGACCATAAAAGCTACTTAATGACCGACCGTTAGCGTGCGGAGTGACTTTAGGTCTCCTGGCCGTCGAGTGGTTGGATCTTGGTCCAGTAATTGCTTCTTGGTCGAATGTCTTCGAGTCTGTCGAGTGGAACACCTCCAAGTCGATTGAAAGGTGATTTATTCTAGAGGTGTCCTTGGGTAGGGCAGTTAGGACAGGTCCGTGACCCTACCCTAGGTACATAGCTTCATCAGTCGGAGCCGCCAGGACAGGCAGAGTAGTCAACATCTTCTTCAACTGGTGAAAAGCTTCGTCCGCCTTATGGTTCCACTCGAAAAAAGTGGTCTTCTTCATGAGTTGGTATAAGGGGAGAGCTTTCTCGCCCAGCCGACTGATGAATCGGCTGATGGATGCTAAGCAGCTGGTGAACTTCTGCGCATCCAGTAGTCGGCAGGGTACCTCCATTCTCTCGATGGCCTTGATTTTTACTGGGTTGCATTCTATGCCGCGTTCAGAGACCAGGAAACCTAGCAGCTGGCCGGCTGGTACTCCGAAGACACACTTCTCGGGGTTGAGCTTGATCTGGAACCGGCGCAGGTTCTCAAAGGTCTCCTTGAGGTCTTCCAGCAGTGTTCCACGCTTTTCCGTTTTCACCACTACATCATCCACGTAGACGTGGGCGTTCCTGCCGAACTGCTTGAGGAAACACTTCTACATGCAACGCTGAAAGGTGGCACCGGCATTCCTCAAGCCGAACGTCATGGTGAGGTAGCAGAATGCTCCAAACGGCGTGATGAAGGCGGTCTTCAATCTGTCAGCCGGGTTCAGCTTGATCTGGTGATATCCTGAGTATGCATCCAAGAAACTCAACAGCTCGCATCTGGTTGTGGAGTCTATCACTTGATCGATTCTTGGTAGGGCAAATGGGTCCTTGGGGCAGGCCTAGTTGAGGCTCGTGTAGTCAATACACATTCGCCACTGCTTGTTCTTCTTTAGTTCAGGACCGGATTTGCCAGCCACTCCGGAAAGAAAACTTCCATAATGAAGTCGGCTGCTAGGAGTCGGGCTATCTCTTCTCCGACAACTCTTCTCTTCTCTTCTGATAAGCGGCGCAGGGGCTGCCTGACCGGCTTTGCATCAGATCGGACATGTAACTTGTGCTCGGCGAAATCCGTCGGTACACCTGGCATGTCTTTGGGGGACCATGCGAAGATGTCCCGATTCTCACGGAGGAAATCGATGAACTCGCCTTCCTATTTGCTATCGAAGTTTGCACCTACGACGGCGTACCTCTCTGGGTGCTCCGGATCCAAGGATATCTTCTTTGTCTCTTTAGCCGGCTTGAACGAACCCTCAGCCTCTGACTCTTTTGGGCTGGGCGATACCTCAGGCTGCTTGCTGGCCATCGCCACAACTCGCTCAAGGAGCCGCTTCTCGGCCGCGATTACCAGGGACTCGGCCAGCCGACTGCTCTCAGCTGCGCAAGCTGACGACTTCCAGTAGTCGCCTGCCACAGTCAGAATTCCCCTGGAATTGGGCATCTTCATCTTGAGGTAAGCGTAGTGGGGGACCGCCATGAACTTGGCCAAGGCGGGTCGGCCAAGTAGCGCATGGTATGGGCTCTCAAGGTCCACCACCTCAAACCAAACAGACTCTCTTCGGAAGTGATCATTGTCCCCAAAGAGGACGTCCATCACGATCTTGCCAATCGGCAAGCAGGAAAGCCCAGGTACAATGCCGTGGAACACTGTTCGGCTCCTCTGAAGTTGCCTTTGCTTGATTCCTAACTTCTCCATGGTATCCTTGTATAGGATATTGATGCTGTTGCCCCCGTCTATCAGAACTCGCGAGAAATGCGCGGCCCATTTGTCCGTAGCAAAGGTGGCGTCCAGGACCAAGGCGTAGGAGCCCGGACTCGGCATAACCTATGGGTGGTCAGCCCTGCTCCAGCTAATGGGCTTCTCAGACCAGTGCATGAACTCTGGCGTCTCTGAGGCTACTGCGTTCACCTCTTGTCGCTGCAGCCGCCTGCTGCGTCGATCATCAGCCATACTGGTGAACACGACTTAGGCTCCGTGTTCTTCAGGGTATTCATCTTGTACTGCGCCGACTGGCCTGACTGCCGGCTGCTGGGGCGGAGGCAGAGGCAGCTGCCCAGCAGGCGGGGGTGGCAGGAAGCCGTCTCCCTTGGCGATCCTAGTGAGCCAGTGGCACTTCCGGGTGGTGTGGTTCGACGGCTTTGCGCCGCTGTGGAACTTGCAAGGTCCATCCAAGGTCTGCTCATAGGAGAAGGCCGGCAACCAGTCAGACTTGCCGCCTTTCTGTCGCTTGGGCGGAGGCTGCTCTTCCGGCTGCTGGGCTTCAACAGTCGCGACCTGCCGGCTGCGGGGCCTTGCGCTTGTTGTCGCCCTGCTGTTGTCGCCGGCCGGCGTCTGCCGCCGGAGTTCTTGGAGCTTGAGGAGGCACTTTGCCAGTTGTGCTGATTTGAATTTCCGCCTTCATGGAGGAGTCGGCCGTGGCGTATTTGTCCGCTATGATCAGCAGCTCATCGAGGGTTTTTGGCTCGTCGCAGAGGAGCTTGTGCTTGAGGAGGGTGCCTTCTCGGCACCCGGCTGTGATGTACTCGATGGCCTGCACCTCGTGCACGCCCTCGCAGGAGTTCCGGAGCTCAGCCCAACGCGTGAGGTAGTCGCGAGTCGACTCATCAGGACCTTGCACGCACAAGGAGAACTGACGAGGCTTGGGAGGACGCTTGTACGTGCTGGTGAAGTTGCGGACGAAAGCTTCGGTGAAGTCGACCCAGCTGTTTATGCTGCGGGGCTTTAGGCTGTTCAGCCATGTCCGGGCCGTGCCCTGGAGCATGAGCGGAACATACTTTACGACGACACGCTTGTTGCCGTTTGCTATGCTAACAGCCGTGGAATAGTCGACTAGCCACTCTTCCGGTTTCACGGAGCCGGTATACTTGGGCGTGTCTCTTGGGAGCGTGAACCCTTTGGGAAAGGGCTCGTCCCGAATGCGGGGCCCTAAACAAGGCGGACCCAGCTCGTCTTCTTCTTCCAGCGCTAGGGACCGGTGAAGTCGGTCGATCCGGTGGCGGGCGTCATTCTCTCCAACTCTCTCTCGGCAGCCAAGGCGGTCACCGAGAGTCGGATGGTCAACAGGCGGCGGGGAGACTCGCCTCTCCTTACGGGGAGGGGGAGGCGGACAGTCGTCTCGTCGTTCCACTGCTCTCGGGTGGCCATCTCGGTCGCGCTCTATGGTAATGTGAGTCCGACTGTGGCTGACAGCCGGCTCCTTGTCCTTTCTTCCTCGGGCGCCGCCAGTCGGCGTCCGAGACGTCGCGCCTTGATCTCGGTGTGGGTCGTCGTTTGGCCGCTGCGGCGCCTCCGTGCGGCAGCCGGCCTCGTTCTGCGTGGCGCAGCGTCGAGGAGCCGCTGGACTCGCTCCATCATGAGGCGGCGTTCTTCGCCCTCGAAACTGTCCAGCTCATCCGCCGCTGCCTGGGCGGCTCGGATGTTCTCCGCTTGCGTAGCGTACACGGGGCGGCTAGCCCCAAACAGGCTGGCGATGGCTACGCCGCGCTGCTGGACTGCGCCAAGGCGGCTGGGGCCTGCCAGGGCCGGCGAGCCGCCAACGGCGCGATCCATCTCCTGCTGGTAAGCTTCTGACAAGCATCTCATGCTGGCCAGCTTCTTCGCGCCTTCAACAAGCTGAAGGCGGTGCGCTTCTAACGCCTCTGCGTCAGCATCTTCCGGAATGGGCGCAGTTAGGACTTGCAGCGCCGCGCCGAGTGAGTCGGGCGCTCCTCCGCCAGGGAACTCGCCATGACTGATGACTAGCACCTGAGTGGCGGTGCTTCCGTCGCTCTCTGCATGGGGGAGAGGTTCATCATAGACCACCACGTTGGTGGGGAATGCATCGAGCGACGCAGTGTCGGAGTCGACCAGCATCGGGTCGGTGGAGCCTACGGACTCCAAGTCTACGGCAGGCCCGCCGGAAACGTGGAGTTGATCGAGGAGGCCCGCGAGGAGGTTCTCGGGGCCGCCCGTGCCTGCGTCGGACGCAGGTTCGTCGGAGAGGCGGACCTCGCCGACAAGTTCGGCCAAGGACCTGGCTGCGCAGGCGATCTCAACGCCGCGCAGCGCGTCGATGCAAACTTTGTCTGGCGTGCCTGGCTGGCTGCGCTCGCGAGGGAGGAAAAGGGTTCCCGTCCAGAACAGATCTCTGGACGGCGGTGCACCAGGCCCCACGGTGGGAGCCAAATGTCGGGGGTTTGGTGCGACATATGCCAATGGATGGCTTATCATGGTGGGGGCGAGTAGAACGTCGCCGGTGCCTGGAAACGGGATGAGGCAAAGACATGCACGCCGGCGAATCTTACCGAGCTTCAGGGCTCTCCGGGGGGATAATACCCCTACTGCTGCTCTGCGGGGTCTCCGCATGATCACTATGGCCAAGTGTTTACACGGTTGCTCCTTGAGCTGTTTCTTAGAGGTAGGAGAGGGCAAGGCTAGCTCTCTCCTTCTATCTAGTATGGTCTAGAGCTACTGGGTTCCAACCCTTTGCATGAGTGCCCTAGGGGGTTTATATAGGCCTACCCCCTAGGGGTACAATGGTAATTCATCTGGGCGCAGGCCCAGCCGTCAGTGCCTTTGGCCTCCGATTTCTCCACCGACTGCTGGGGCCCGCCGATTGGTGGGCCCCGCCGACTGGTCTGGTACGGAGCCGACAGGCCGCGTCCACCATGGGCAGGTCTTGCCGGCTGCTGATTACTGTAGCCGTGCTTCTGATGACGCGGGCTTGGTCATGGGGTCGTGGCAACAGTCCCGTCGCCTGACGGGCGATCACTATTGCCACTCCCCATCACATCTTGAGTAATGGTGCATGGGGCCCAGGGGAGGGCTCGACCGACTCCCCGGGCCGACTCCTGACAGATCCGACTGGCGGTCCTTTCGCCGTCTCCTAGGGTCTCACTGACTGGTGGGACCTGCTGCTTCTGGGCTGTTCAGACAAGCTGTCGTGGGCGCAGGACTCGGTACTGTGGTGCTGATGTCAGGGCCGGCAGGGCAATAGTGCCACGCCGCACGGAGATCTTCCCGAGCACGGCATGCTGTGGCCATGCCTGTCCTTGGTAAGGGGCGGGAGTGGGCTTCACTGTAGCCACGCCCCTACCCCGTCCCCTTCGATGAGGTCATGGGTTTGTTGGAGTCGCCAGCCGACTCCCCAAAGCCGGCTTCTCTGGAAGTCGTCCCTGGGACTCGGCCGTGAGCGGGCAGTTGGCCGGCCTACCGTCGACTCCTCAGGAGGAGGCTCTTCGCCCTGGGTCCTGAGGGGCGCAGCCTGCCCCGATGTCTTGAAAGGTTATGGGACTCGGGTTGGCCTACCCGTGGCCCATTACTTCGACACTGGTTCTATCGACGTGCTTCGCACACAAGTGGCTAGCGGGTGTCTATTTCTCCCACTTTAATTGAATCGAGTTTGACTATGACTGGTCCTTGTTGAAGGTTAAAACATCACACTTGACGAAAAATCATTGTGGTTTTGATGCGTAGGTAAGAACAGTTCTTGCTAGAAACCTATAGCAGCCAAGTAAAACTTGCAACAACAAAGTAGAGGACGTCTAACTTGTGTTTGTAGGGCATGTTGTGATGTGATATGGTCAAGACGTGATGAGATATAAATTGTTGTATGAGATGATCATGTTTTGTAGAAGTTATCGGCAACTGGCAGGAGCCTTATGGTTGTCGCTTTATTGTATGAAATGCAATCACCATGTAATTGCTTTACTTTATCACTAAGCGGTAGCAATAGTCCTAGAAGCAATAGTTGGCGAGACGACGATGATGCTACGATGGAGATCATGGTATCAAGCCGGTGCTGATGGACATCATGGCGGTGATTTGGAGATGGAGATCAAAAGCACAAGATGATGATGGCCATATCATGTCACATATTTTGATTGCATGCGATGTTTATCCTTTATGCATCTTATTTTGCGTAGTACGGTGGTAGCATTATAAGTTGATCCCTCACTAAATTTCTAGGTACAAGTGTTCTCCCTGAGTATGCACCATTGCTACAGTTCGTCGTACCGAGACACCACGTGATGATCGGGTGTGATAAGTTATACGTTCACATACAACGGGTGCAAGCCAGTTTTGTACGTGCAAAATAATCAGCTTAAACTTGACGAGCCTAGCATATGCAGATACGGCCTCGGAACACTGAGATCGAAACTTTGAACATGAATCATATAGTAGGTATGATCAACATAGTGATGTTTACCATCGAAAACTACTCCATCTCACGTGATGATCCGACATGGTTTAGTTGATATGGATCACGTGATCATTTAGATGACTAGAGGGATGTCTATCCAAGTGGGAGTTCTTAAGTAATATGATTAATTGAACTTTAATTTATCATGAACTTACTACTGGTAGTATTTGCATATACATGTTGTAGATCAATAGCTTGAGATGTACCTCCCCATTTATTTTGTGATATGTTCCTAGAGAAAAATAAGTTGAACCATGATAGTAGCAATGATGCGGACTGGGTCCATGATCTGAGGACTATCCTCAATGCTTCACAGAAGAATTATGCCCTTGATGCACCGCTAGCTGATGGACCTATTGCAGGAGTAGATGCAGATGTTATGAATGTTTGGCAAGCTCGATATGATGACTACATGATAGTTTAGTGCGCCATGCTTTATGGCTTAAAACCGGGACTTCAAAAACGTTTTGAACGCCATGGAGCATATGAGATGTTCCAAGAGTTGAAATTAGTATTTCAAACTCATGCCCGTGTCAAGAGGTATAAGACCTCTGACAGTACTTTGCCTACAAGATGGAGGAGAATAGCTCAACCAGTGAGCATGTGCTCAGATTGTCTAGGTACTACAATTGCTTGAATCAAGTGGGAGTTAATCTTCCAGATAAGATAGTGATTTACAAAGTTCTCTAGTCACTATCACCAAGTTACTATAACTTCGTGATGAACTATAATATGCAAGGGATAATGAAAACGATTCCCGAGCTCTTCATGATGCTGAAATCAGCGAAGGTAGAAATCAAGAAAAGCATCAAATGTTGATGGTTGACAAGACCACTAGTTTCAAGTAAAATGGAAAGGGAAAGAAAGGGAACTCCAAGAAGAATGTCAAGCAAGTTTCCACTCCCATGAAGAAGCCCAAAGCTAGACCCAAGCCTGAAACTCAGTGCTTCTACTACAAAGGAAATGGTCACTGGAAGCGAACTGCCCCAAATACTTGGCGGATAAGAAGGATGGCAAAGTGAACGAAAGTATATATGATATACATGTTATTGATGTGTACTTTACTAGTGTTCATAGTAGCCCCTGGGTATTTGATACCGGTTCAGTTGCTATGATTAGTAACTCGAAAGAGGAGTTACAAGATGAACAAAGACTAGTTGAGAGCGAGGTGACGATGTGTGTTGGAAATGATTCCAAGGTTGATAAGATCACCATCGCATACTCCCTCTACCTTTGGGGTTAGTATTGGAACTAAATAAATGTTTTTGGTGTTTGCGTTGAGCATAAATATGATTGGATCATGTTTATTGTGATACGGTTATTCATTTAAGTCAGAGAATAATTGTTGTTCTGTTTACATGAGTAAAACCTTCTATGGTCCTACATCCAATGTAAATGGTTTACTAAATCTCGATCACAATGATAAACATAATATTGATGCCCAAAGATGCAAAGTTAATAATGATAGTGCAACTTATTAGTGGCACTACTGTTTAGGTCATATTGGTGTAAAATGCATGAAAAAACTCCATGCTGATGTGCTTTTGGAATCACTTGATGCTTGCGAACCATGCCTCATGGGAAAGATGACTAAGACTCTGTTATCCGGAACAATGGAGCGAGCAACTGACTTGTTGGAAATAATACATACTGATGTATGCAGACCGATGAGTGTTGAGGCTCGCGGCAGGTATCATTATTTTCTGACCTTCACAGATGACATGAGTAGATATGGGTATATCTACTTGATGAAACATAAGTCTGAAACATTTGAAAAGTTCAAAGAATTTCATAGTGAATTGGAAAATCATCGTAACAAGAAAATAAAGTTTCTACGATCTGATCGTGGAGGTGAATATTTGAGTTATGAGTTTGGTCTTCATTTGAAACAATGTGGAATAGTTTCACAACTCATGCCACCTGGAACACCACAGAGTAATGGTGTGTCCAAACATCGTAACCATACTTTATTAGATATGGTGCGACCTATGATATCTCTTACCGATTTACCACTATCATTTTGTGGTTATGCATTAGTGACAGCTGCATTCACGTTAAATAGGGCACCATCTAAATCCGTTGAGACGACACCATATGAACTATCGTTTGGCAAGAAACCTAAGCTGTCATTTCTTAAAGTTTGAGGTTGCGATTCCTATGTGAAAAAGCTTCAGCCTGATAAGCTCGAACCCAAATTGGAGAAGTGCGTCTTCATAGGATACCCAAAAGAAACTATTGGGTACACCTTCTATCATAGATCCAAAGGCAAGATCTTTGTTGCTAAGAATGGATCCTTTCTAGAGAAGGAGTTTCTCTCGAAAGAAGTGAGTGGGAGGAAAGTAGAACTTGATGAGGTAATTGTACCTTATCCTGAATTAGTAAGTAGTTCATCACAGAAATCAGTTCCAGTGATGCCTACACCAATTAGTGAGGAAGTTAATGATGATGATCATGAAACTTCAGATCAATTTACTACCGAACCTCGTAGGTCAACCAGAGTACGTTCTGCACCAGAGTGGTACGGTAATCCTATTCTAGAAGTCATGTTACTAGACCATGACGAACCTACGAACTATGAGGAAGCGATGATGAACCCAGATTCCGCAAAATGGCTTGAGGCCATGAAATCTAAGATGGAATCCACGTATGAGAACAAAGTATGGACTTTGATTGACTTGCCCGATGATCGGTGACCCATTGAGATTAAATGGATATTCAAGAGGAAGACGGACGTTGATAGTATTATTATACTATCTACAAAGCTCGAATTGTCGCAAAAGGTTTTCGACAAGTTCAAGATGTTGACTACGATGAGAGTTTCTCACTTGTATCTATGCTTAAAGTCTGTCCGAATCATGTTAGCAATTGCCGCATTTTGCGAAATTTTGCAAATGGATGTCAAAAGTGCATTCGTTAATGGATTTCTTAAAGAAGAGTTGTATATGATGCAACCAGAAGGTTTTGTCAATCCGAAAGGTGCTAACAAAGTGTGTAAGCTCCAGTGATCCATTTATGGACTGGTGCAAGCATCTCAAAGTTGGAATGTACAATTTTGATAGTGTGAGCAAAGCATATGGTTTTATACAGACTTTTGGAGAACCCTGTATTTACAAGAAAGTGAGTGGGAGCTCTGTAGCATTTTTTATATTATATGTGGATGACATATTGTTGATTGGAAGTAATACAGAATTTCTGGATATCATAGGATACTTGAATAAGAAAAAAATTCAATGAAAGACCTTAGTGAATCTACTTACATATTGGGCATCAAGATCTATAAAGATAGATCAAGACGCTTGATAGGACTTTCGATGAGTACATACCTTGATAAGATTTTGAAGGAGTTCAAAATGGATCAGTCAAAGAAGGAATTCTTGCCTGAGTTGTAAGGTGTGAAGTTGAGTAAAGACTCAAAACTCGACCATGGTAGAAAATAGAAAGAGAATGAAAAGTCATTCCCTATTCCTCAGTCATAGGTTCTATAAAGTACGTTATGCTGTGTACCAAACCGATTGTGTACCTCACCATGAGTTTGGCTAGAGAGTACAATAGTGATCTAGGAGTGGATCACTGGACTGCGGTCAAAATTATACTTAGTGGAATAAGGACATGTTTCTCGATTATGGAGGTGACAAAAAGTTCGTCATAAAGGGTTACGTTGATGCAAGCTTTAACACTGATCTAGATGACTCTAAGTATCAATCTGCATACATATTTAAAGTGGGAGCGATTAGCTAGAGTAGCTCCGTGCATAGCATTGTAGACATAGAAAATTTGCGAAATACATACGGCTCTGAATGTGGCAGACCCATTGACTAAACTTCTATCACAAGGCAAAACATGATCACTCTTTGTGTGTTAATAAGATAGCGATGTGAACTAGATTATTGACTCTAGTAAACCCTTTGGGTATTACTCACATGGAGATGTGAACTAATCACATAAAGATGTGAACTATTGGTGTTAAATCACATGACGATGTGAACTAGATTATTGACTCTAGGGCAAGTGGGAGACTGAAGGAAATATGCCATAGAGGCAATAATAAAGTTGTTATTTATATTTCCTTATATCATGATAAATGTTTATTATTCATGATAGAATTGTATTAACCAGAAACTTAGTACATGTGTGAATACATAGACAAAACAGAATGTCCCTAGTATGCCTCTACACTAGTAGAAAAGAGGGCTTTGGTTCAGGCCGGGTCACCCCATTAGTCCCGGTTCAGTCCAGAACCGGGACCCATGGGGGCATTGGTCCCGGTTCGTGAGGCCAGGGGCCTGCCGGGCCTCGTGGGGGCATTGGTCCTAGTTCGTCTGGCCCCTTTGGTCCCGGTTGGTGGGACGAACCAGGACCAATGGCCCTCGCTCCTGGCCCACCACCATTGGTCCCGGTTGGTGGCTTGAACCGGGACCACAGGCTTTCCTTTAGTCATGGTTCATGCCACGAACCGGGACCAATGAGCTGCCTATATATACCCCTCGCCCGCGAGCAAAGCACTCCAGTGCTCTCTTTTTCTCTAGCCGGCGAGGGGAGGCCTTTGTGGTGCTCTAGCTCACCTCCTATGCACATGAGGTGTTCGATGAAATGCTCGAGCCACACTAGTTAAGCTTTCTCCTCTCGAAGCTCGACCTCAAAGCTCCATTTTCCTCGAGATTTGTCTAGGTTTAGGGCCCATCACGTCCCATTCCCGTCTTCACCGCCGTTGATCGCCCGCGCCGATCTCGTCGCCGGCACCACCGTGGTGAGCCTCTAGTTCTTATCTTCTTTCTGAAAGAAAAAGTTCTTACTTTAGATAGATACTTGTCTAATTTTCTTACTTTTATTATTGCTTGTTATTATATAGTGTGATGGTTTGGTATCCGCCCCCGTCGGCCCTCGTCCTGGCTATGATTCGGATGTGGTATATATTATCTTTTTATAACTATTTGGTTCATTTATTGTTTATGACAATTATGCCGACCAACGTGACATAGATTTTATTTATGTAGGAGGTAGTTGAACCGGAAATTCCAACCGACCCTATTGTCAAGAGGTTAAATTTAGTTGAAGAAGAACATAATTACTTGAAGGAAAAAATAAAAAAATTGAGGAGGAGAAGATGATATTGGAGTTCCATGTTGTGGATGTCGTCGATGATCACAAGATCAAGATGGATGCAATGTGGTTGAAGATGAGAAAGATTAGAAAATATGCCATTCATACCGAGGCTTGGTATCATTATGCCATTGGATCAATTGTTACCTTGGTTGCGATTATGATCGCATTTGTTTTCGCATTGAAATGTTTTACATATTTTCAATGTATGGTTTAATTAATTAGATTCTCTTGAGAGCTATATGTTGTTAGATGAGAACTATGTATGTACATTGGTTTTAATGTGATGATGAACTTCTATTAATTTGGTCAGTTAATTATCTATTCATGATGTTCTGTAATGGTTTTTGACACACTTAATTATATATAATGCACGGAGATGAACCGGCAATGGATGTACGGTGACAGACACACCTCCGAGTACATTAAGGGCATGCATGATTTTCTCGAAGTGGCTAAGGCAAACAAGCGGAATGGTTTTATGTGTTGTCCATGCCCTAAATGTGGGAATACGAAGTATTACTCTGACCGGAAAATCCTTCACACCCACTTGCTTTATAATGGTTTCATGCCACACTATAATGTTTGGACGAGGCACAGAGAAATAGGGGTTATGATGGAATACGGTGAAGAAGAAGAGGACGATGACAACTATGTGCCCCCTGAATACGGTGATGCTGCAATGGGGGAAGCTGCTGAAGATCAAAAGGAACCATACGATGTGCCCAATGATGCTGCAACAGGGGAAGTTGCTGAAGATCATGAGGAACCAGACAATGTGCCCGATGATGATGATCTCCGTCGGGTCATTGTCGATGGAAGGACGCAATGCGAAAGTCAAAAGGAGAAGCTTAAGTTCGATCGCATGTTAGAGGATCAGAAAAAAGGGTTGTACCCCAATTGCGAAGATGGCAACACAAAGCTTGGTACCGTACTGGAATTGATGCAGTGGAGGCAGAGAATGTTGTGCCTGACAAAGGATTTGAGAAGCTACTGAAAATATTGAAGAAGAAGCTTCCAAAGGAAAACGAATTGCCCGACAGTACATACGCAGCAAAGAAGGTCGTATGCCCTCTCGGATTGGAGGTGCAGAAGATACATGCATGCCCTAACGACTGCATCCTCTACCACGGTGCGTACAAGGATCTGAACGCATGCTCGGTGTGCGGTGCATTGCGGTATAAGATCAGACGAGGTGACCCTGGTGATGTTGACGGCGAGCCCCCCAGGAAGAGGGTTCCTGCGAAGGTGATGTGGTACGCTCCTATAATACCACGGTTGAAACATCTGTTCAAAAACGAAGAGCATGCCAAGTTGATGCGATGGCACAGTGAGGACCGTAAGAAAGACGAGAAGTTGAGAGAACCCGCTGACGGGTCGTAGTGGAGAAAAATCGAGAGAAAGTACTGGCCTGAGTTTGCAAGTGACCCAAGGAACGTATGGTTTCGTTTAAGCGCGGATGGCATTAAACCTTTCGGGGAGCACAGCAGCAATCATAGCACCTGGCCCGTGACTCTATGTATGTATAACCTTCCTCCTTGGATGTGCATGAAGCGGAAGTTCATTATGATGCCAATTCTCATCCAAGGCCCTAAGCAACCCGGCAACGACATTGATGTGTTCCTAAGGCCATTAGTTGAAGAACTTTTATAGTTGTGGAATGGAAACAGTGTACGTACGTGGGATGAGCACAAACAGGAGGAATTTAACCTGCATGCATTGCTGTTTGTAACCATCAATGATTGGCCCGCTCTCAGTAACCTTTCACGACAGACAAACAAGGGTTACCACGCATGCATGCACTGTTTAGATGAAACTGAAAGTATATACATGGACAAATTCAGGAAGAATGTGTACCTGGGCCATCGTTGATTTCTTCCGACCAACCATCAATGTCGAAAGAAAGGCAAGCATTTCAAAGGTGAGGTAGATCACCGGAAGAAGCCCGCCATGCGTACCGTTGATCACGTACTTGCTATGGTCAATAATTTACACGTAATCTTTGGAAAGGGTCCCGGCGGACTAGCTTTTCTGAGTGACGCTGAGGGACACGCACCCATGTGGAAGAAGAAATCTATATTTTGGGACCTACCCTAGTAGAAAGACCTAGAGATCCGCTCTTCAATCAACGTGATGCACGTGACGAAGAACCTTTGTGTGAACCTGCTAGGCTTCTTGGGCGTGTATGGGAAGACAAAAGATACACCTGAGGCACGGGAGGACCTGCAACGTTTGCACGAAAAAGACGGCATGCCTCCGAAGCAGTATGAAGGTCCTGCCACCTACGCTCTTACGAAAGAAGAGAAAGAAATCTTCTTTGAATGCCTGCTCAGTATGAAGGTCACGACTAGCTTCTCGTCGAATATACAGGGAATAATAAATATGCCAGAGAAAAAGTTCCAGAACCTAAATTCTCATGACTGCCACGTGATTATGACGCAACTGCTTCCGGTTGCATTGAGGGGGCTTCTACCGGAAAACATCCGATTAGCCATTGTGAAGCTATGTGCATTCCTCAATGCAATCTCTCAGAAGGTGATCGATCCAGAAATCGTACCAAGGCTAAGGAGTGATGTGGCACAATGTCTTATTAATTTTGAGCTGGTGTTCCCACCATCCTTCTTCAATATCATGACACACGTCCTAGTTCATCTAGTTGATGATATAGTCATTCTGGGGCCTGTATTTCTACACAATATGTTCCCCTTTGATAGGTTCATGGGAGTCCTAAAGAAATATGTCCGTAACCACGCTAGGCTAGAAGGAAGCATCTCCATGGGCCATCAAACAGAGGATGTCATTGGGTTTTGTGTTGACTTCATTCCTGGCCTTAAGAAGATAGGTCTCCCTAAATCGCGGTATGAGGGGAGACTGACTGGAAAAGGCACGCTGGGAGGGGACTTAATAATATGCAGGGACGGATATTCTTGGTCTCAAGCACACTACACAGTTCTACAGAACTCTACTTTGGTGACCCCGTATGTCGATCAACACAAGAACAGTCTGCGCTCCAAACACCCGGAGCAGTGCGACGACCGGATTACATGTGAACACATCAGGACTTTCAGCAGTTCGTTGGAAACACGTCTCAGAGGTGACAACACTGTTTGTGATGAGCTGTACTTGTTGTCCAGGGGACCATCTTTTACTGTATTGACTTACAAAGGATATGAGATAAATGGGAATACATTTTACACGATCGCCCAAGATCAAAAGGGCACCAACCAAAACAGCGGTGTCCCTTCGATGCAGCAACCGAGAGGGGAAAGGGCACATATTATGGTTACATAGTGGACATATGGGAACTTGACTACGAACATGATTTTAAGGTCCCGTTGTTTAGGTGCAAATGGGTCAATCTGTCAGGAGGCGGGGTACAGGTAGACCCACAGTACGGAATGACAATTGTGGATCTAAAAAATCTTGGGTACACTGACGAACCGTACGTCCTAGCCAATGATGTGGCACAGGTTATCTATGTGAAGGACATGTCTACCAAACCAAGAAAAAGAAAAGATAAGGAAGCGAATACATCATACGATGAGCCAAAGCGCCACATAGTTCTTTCAGGAAAAAGGGACATCGTGGGAGTGGAGGCCAAGACAGACATGTCTGAAGATTATGAAAAGTTTCATGAAATTCCCCCCTTCAAAGTCAAGGCTAACCCAAGCATCCTGATAAACGATGAAGATTATCCATGGTTACGGCGCAATAAGCAAATGACACAAACGAAGAAAAAGTGAAGACTTTCTCCCGCAACTATTATGATGATACCATGCCAACTTTGTAACAAACGAGTATGATACCATTGTCCGTTTTGTACATGCACATGCTATGTGGGTGAAATTATGATACCATGCCAACTTTCAACTTTTTCAGAGTTCATTTGAAATGCTTTAACGTCTTATGGTTCGGCCCCCGTAATACCATTATTCAAATTTTAACTATTCAAATTTGAAAACTAACGGCACTAACAGAAAGTTTACAATTTTTCTAAAACTAATGGCACTAACAGAAAGTTTATAATTTTTCTAACCTAAAGCAAAAAGAATTAAAAAATAAAGCAAAAAACAAAAGAAAATAAATAATTCAAAAAACAAAACAAAAAACTAGAAAAAACTATTTTTATAGTCAAGTTAATCACAAACTTGTGATTCACACAAATTTCAAAGAATTCAAATTTTAACTACTCAAATTTGAAAACTAATGGCACTAACAGAAAGTTTATAATTTTTCTAAAACTAATGGCACTAACAGAAAGTTTATAATTTTTCTGACCTAAAAGCAAAAAGTATTAAAAAATAAAGCAAAAAAATAAAAGAAAATAAATAATGCAAAAAACAAAACAAAAAATTGGAAAAAAAACTATTTTTATAATAAACTTAATCACAAACTTGTGATTCACACAAATATCAAAGAATTCAAATTTTAACTATTCAAATTTGAAAACTAATGGCACTAACATAAAGTTTATAATTTTTGTGACCTAAAAGAAAAATAATTAAAAATAAACTTTAATAAAATAACTAAAAATAAAAACAATAAGTATTTTTTGTAAGTAGAAACAAAATAAAATAAATAAAGCGACAAAGAAAACAAAAAAAGTGCCACCTACTAGGCCCCCACGGCCTGAATACGACTAGAAACCCTACCATGGGCCAGGATTCAGGCCCGTAGGTGGCCCAGTAGGCCCACAGGCACACAGCGTATGGTTAGGCCCGAAAGCCTACAATTGAGAGGAGCTCGTGAGGGTGGGCGCAGTAGTGCTTATAAACCACTCTCGAGCTCTCTCAGCTAGCGAGGTGGTACTAAACTTTTGACGCGGGGCAGCACAAGGCCTTTGGTCCCGGTTGGTATCACCAACCGGGACTAAAGGGGGCATTGGTCCCGGTTCGTGGCACCAACCGGGACCAATGCTCCTCGCCTCTGGCCCATGATCATTAGTCCCAGTTTGTTCCACAAACTGGGACTAAAGGGTTGGTCCTCGTTGTGCCGGGGTTTTTTGATCCACGGGCACCTATGGGACCGGCGGACCGAGTCCCTTTTGGTTCGGCGGGGGGCGGAGGTCGCGCAAAGAGCAGATCGAGGCGAAGCAATTGGGCGGTTGGTCGCGCGAGGAGTAAATCGAGGCGAAGCACGCGAGCGATTTACCCAGGTTCGGGCCGCATGGATGCGAAAACCCTACTCCTGCTTTGTGGATTGGTATTGATTTCTAGCTCGGGAGCGAGCGTGAGTGTGTGGAATTGCTGAACCTCGCGAGAGCTCTCCGGATGGCCGACCCCCTCTACGTTGCACATGGGCCTCCTTTTATACTGAAGGGGTTACCGACATAGAGCAACGGTGGCCAAGGGCAAAAATGGAAAGGGTGCCGTGGGTAGGCACAGCTAGGCGCTGTAGTAGGCACAGCTAGCTGCTACAGTGTTATCATACCTAACCCTGACGGCAGGGGACAAGGGCATTAAATGCCTGTCTGTGTCGCCTAGACAGCACCGAAAGGGACCGCTAGGGACGCCACCGTCTTGCCACGATGGTTGTCTTGTCAGCGCCTGCGCGCCACCGCACGCCCCTAGCTGCGCAGCCTCCTGCCACGTGCGCTCGGGAGGGGCCCCGGAGCGACACATGGGTGGATGTGCTGGAGCGCGGGCGTGGAGTAGGGGCTTGCCGCGGCAAGCGCCTTGCCGCGGCCGTCGACTTGTCGCTTCCGGGAGCTTGTCGCTCACCGGGCCTAGTCGGGGCGCGTAGCGTGCCGCGGCAAGTTCCTTGGAATGCCTCGGACGGCCTTCCCGGCAAGCGCCTCTTGCCGGGGTCTTGGGACGCTTCTGATGGCCCTCCCGGCAAGCTCCTCTTTCCGGGGTCTTGTCTTGAGTACTTTGTTCTTCAGTGGTCTTCAAAGGGACCACGGAGGATCTTGGCGGTGACCTGGCAGGCCTTGCCGCGGGACGCTGCGATTGCCCGTGCACAAGTTCGGGGTACAAGGGTACCCCTACTCTAGTACACCGACAGGAGCCCCCGGGCCTGGGCCAGACACGGTGCCGAGCGCTGTTGGGCCAGGCCCAAAACAGTGCACGGGCACGCGCGGCCTAGGTCACGCCGCACGTCCCTCCGCTTCCATCACGCCCTCCCCCCGACGGCATGCGTTGAATGCGGCGTCGTGGGGGAGGTCGTGGGGGTTCCTTTTCTCGAAATGCGGAACGTCCGCCCCCTTCCCCCTTTAAGAGCAGGGGAAGCGGGGGCAGTTGGCCCATTCGCCCGTTGCCGTTCCCAATCTCGGAAATCTCCGCCGCCTTCTCGCCTCCCCAAAGCAGAGAGAGAGCAGCGCTCCGCCCTCCCCCGTCGCCAGCACTACCAACGCCGTCGACCCCCTCCACTGCTTCCGCCATGGCTCTGAAAGCCGACAGGGGGAAGACCGTGAAGACGACCGAGGCGCAGCGGCTCGCGGCGCTGCGGAGGACGCAGGCCGTTTTCCCCCCCAGGCTCGGCGCGACGGAGCTGAAGGCGGACTATTCTCTGTTCTGGTCGGCGGAGACGCGCGCGCATCCGTGCACAAGAGTTCTCCCCGCCGCCGCCTGTAAGACTGCCCCAAATGGGTACGCCTTCTTCGCGTTGTTCTTCTATTGCGGGCTCTGCCCGCCCTTCTCTGATTTTTTCTGCGACGTCATGAACTCCTATGGGTTCCACCTCCTCGACTTCACCCCTAACGCCGTTCTGACGATGGTAGTTTTCGCGCATCTCTGCGAAAACTTTGTCGGAGTTCTTCCCAATGTGGCCCTCTTCCGCCATTTCTTCACTCCTCGAGTAGAGAGAGGAGAGCCTCTATCTGGCGGGATCGCCTGGATCTCGAGGCTCGGCAAGAAGGAGACCTATCTGGAGGGAGAGTTCCGCGGCAAGTGGGAGGAGTGGAGGGCTGACTGGTGCTGGATTGTCGAGGAGAGTCCGCAGCCTTTCACCGCCCGGCGCCAAACCCCGGTGGCGCGCGGCGACGACTGGAGCGACCTGGCCCCGGAGGACGACAGGCTGGGGATCGCCGTCACCAGGATCCTGCGCCTCCGGAATGCCGGGCTCACTGTCGGCGCGGTTGGCGCAGACTTCCTCCGCTGCCGCATCGCCCCCCTGCAAGAGCGGGGGAGGCCAACTTGGGAGTTCAAGAACGTGGCAGACATTATGAGGCTGCGGCCGGGCCTCAACTACAACTTCACAGTTCTGGAACTCCATGCGATGCTGCAGGAGCTGTTCAGGTATGACCCCCAGCATCCCGAGGTGTTCAGGTTGCCGGGGGGCGTCGTGCCTTTGTGCAACAACTCCGCGCTCGACCGCATCCGTGCAATGATGCCGGAATGCGACTTGCACGGGATTGTGCCAACTTGGCAGGAGCCTGCCGACGAGGTCGTGCAGCACTTCTTCGACAACTTGGTGGAAGTGGCCGTCCGCCCCGACGAGAAAGACGGCCTCACCCGCGACACCACTGACGCGGAGATGGCGCGCATCGCCACCAGGCTGGAGGAGGCGGCCGCAGCCGCGGGCGAGTTTGGGTTCACCACCGCGGAAGCAGACGCGGCAGAAGTGGCGAGCTGTGGCGAGCAAGGGGAGTCCGACGGCAAGGAGGGGCTTGCCGGGCAAGATGCCGAGCCGAGCGAGCCTACCAAATATACGGGCAGCTCGCGGCAAGTCGACTCCTCTTCCTCCTTGCCTCCGGACAGCCCACCAGAATCAGAGGCCCCAACACCGCCCAAGAGGCGTCTCCGCAAGGCTGGCGATGAGGCGAAGCGGCAAGCGGGTCAACAGTCGCCACGCCGCGTGACGCGCTCGACCACGGCAAACACCGTTGCCGCGGGAGCGCCTCATGCTACGACGGCAACTGGAGCGGGGTCCAGCCGGACCACCGCTTCGGTCCCTGCCGCTTCCCGTGCCGTGCCGCCAGCCGGAGCGGGGTCTTCTCAGACCGCCACCACTGCTCCCGCTAAGCGGCCAAGGGAAGCTTCTCCTCCGCCTCCTCGCTCTGGGAGCGCGCCGGGCTTCGACTTCTCCGCGCTGAGCTCCGACGAGGAGGATGAAGAAGAGTAAGCTTCTCTTGCTGCACTCGCATTTCTTCGGTTTTGTTTGTTGTTCTTGCTTCTCAATTGCTTTTCCCTGAGCCTGCTCCTTTTTAGGACTCTGGCCCAGAGAGCGGCAAAGAGAGCTAAGGCCCCGGTGGTCATCGTCGAGGACGTGCCCACTGCGACAACAGGTGGCGCGCCCGAGACAACCTTGCCGGACCTGGCGACTTTCCTCCATGACAGCCCCCGGCGTAAGTGTGTGAACTTTTTGCCGCGGTGAGGCGCGCATGGGTACTTGTCTTTGCTGATATCCGCTTATCGCCTTGTGTAGGAGCAGAGCAGCCTCACCAGGAGCGTCCGGAGACAGCCCCCGGCATGCCATCCGCTTCAACTACGCCGCCCAGGGAAAATTCTCCGGCAAGAGATTCTTTGGCAGGGGGTGGCTCTCCGGCAAGGGGAAGCTCTCCGTCAAGGGATGGCACCAGCATCCCCCCAGCGGCGGAGACCATGGCCACCGAGCCCAGCGCAGGTAATCTCCTTGCCTCAAATCTTCCCTTGGGTTCTTCTCCTTCTGGTCTCTTTGAGTTTTTGGTTGGATCTTGTTTGACTCTTCCCCCCTTTGCCGGCCATCAGACCCATCCGCTGTGGAGCGGATGGAGACCGAGGTCGCCGTTGAGGACGCAGCCGGTGGTGGCGACGCCGCCAGCGCCGAGGCCGCCAAGGCTGGCGCCGCGGCGGCTGGCGAGGGATCTGGCGATCGTATTGACGGCCCAGAGGCCGCAGGAGCGCCAGGCGCTGCACCGACCGCCGACCCGTCCGCCGAAGCCGCAGCGCCAAGCATCGAGGAGCCACAGCCGGGCGTTTACTTGAAAGCCGGCGAAGGCGTCTTCGTCAACCTCCCCTGGGCATCAAGCTCCAGGGCACCGGTCGAGGGGGAGGTCTTCGACGGGGAAGTGCTTGCCTCCGCGGGTCTGAAGCTGGTTGACGCGCCGAGCAGCAGTAGCAATGAGCCCGAAGAGGAGCGGCTGCTGCGCAGGTTGATGTCGCTCTACCGCACGCGACAAGCCAAGCTGGAGTCTTGCGAGGCGCTTGTCGCGAAGGCGGGAGCAGACATTGAGAAGCGCGCAGACGAGCTCGCGGGTTTCCATCGGGAAGCCGTCCGATCCTTGGCAGAGGAGCGGGAGCAGCTCGCTGAGGTGAAGAAGGCCTTTCTCCTCGAGATGGCCGAAGCCGAAGAGCTGCAGCGACTTGCCGCCGTGAAGCTAGCCGCGGAAGTGGGCGAGCAGGCGCAGCGGAAGGTCAACCTCGACGCTCACGAGGAGGAGCTTGCCGCGCGCGAGGAGAAGCTGGGCGGGGCCCTCAAGCAAGCGGAGGACGCTGCCGCCGCTGCCGAGGCCGCCAAAAAGGTGCTGGAGATGAAGGTGGTGCAGCTGGAGGCTGACCGCAAAGCATATGGCGAAGAGCTCAGCGCCGCCAAGGACTCCAACGCCGCCCTCGAGTCGAGGCTGGTCGCTTTGACCAAGGCGCTGGACGGCGCCAAGGAGCGGGAGGCGGCCTTGAAGAAGGAGATCGATGCCGACAAGGCGTTGCTGGAGAGTGCTGCCACCACCCAAAACGCCTTTAGGGATACGGTTGAGCACTGGACAGAGAGCCTCGTGAACGCTGCCGGGGACAACGACAAGGAGCTGGCGCAGCTGGGGGTGGAGGACTTCGGGTACTCCTCCGACGAGAACCTCCAACCTAGCGCCAAGCTCACTATGTTCTTCCAAGGCGTGGCGACGGCACTCCAGCGGCTCCGAGATGAGATCCCGAAGCGGCTGGCCGATGAGTCGCGCGAGATCTGTGCAGGAGCCCTTCAGAAGGTGTTGATGAAGGTTGCCTTCCGCAATCCAGGCCTCCGCCTCCACAACGTCCTCAGATCCTTGCCGCCTGATATCGATCAGGAAGAGCTCAAGGCCCTTGCCGCACCCATTGTGGACAAGGTGAGCGGGATCAAGAGGGTCGAGGGCGACCGCGTCGACTAGGCCGCCGGCTTCCTTCTTTCCTTGTCGCTGCTAGCTATGTCATAGAAAACATTTATTAGAGCTGCGACAAGCTATTTTGTAATATAATTTTCTTCTGGGTAGGCATTGCAATGTTATTCCCTTTACTTGACTCCTCCCTTTGTATGTTTTTGCCCTACGCTTTTAGGGAACTTGCCGGTGCAGGCATCCGGACCGCGAGCGCTGGGCGCGGAACTGGCGGTGTCACTACCGGCGCAGCCAGCTGCAGCTCACTTAAGTTGCTGAGCGGGGCTCGAAGCAAAGTAAGGGCGTGGCTAGTGTAGCAACTAGCCGCAGCTAACTTACGTTGTTGAGCAGGCTCAATGCAAGGGCGCCGCCAGTGTAGCAACTAGCCGCAGCTCACCTAGTGCTGTTGAGCGAGCTCGAAACAACGCAAGGGCGCAGCCAGCTACGAGTTGGCTCCTCCACGCACAGGTTTCCCATACAAAGTGCAGTCGTTCAAGGGAGATAACTTAAAATTTAAAAAACTTGGCTGCTCAAACTTTGGCAACTTAGCTTTTCTGTCATTTGCTTCCCGGCAAGGCGAAATTCTTGAACGACGCCTGGTCCATATCCTTTTCTTCTCCCTTCCCCGCCGGCAAACTTGTGGGTGAGGGATCCTTTCTTTCCTTGGAAGAAGGAAGAAAAGAAAGAAGAGAAAACAAAGATATAGAGCCTTGCAGCTCGTTATCGCTTGCCGTGGGGTTGGTGCTGCACAAATGTCAGATCATATATGCCAGAAAATAGAAAGCATAAAATCGACAAAATGTGCGGAGCACGCGAGCTTTACTGCGCACGGGATCTGCGCCCGCCTTGTACAAAGGATCACATGCGACAGCGGCAAGACTTTGTACAAGAGGTGGTTGCCGGAACGGGTTCCGACAACCGCGCCTTACGGGTAAAACTTACGAAGATGCTCGATGTTCCAGGAGTTGCTCACTGGGATGCTATCTTCGGTCTCAAGGCGAACAGCGCCGGGCCCAGTGACTCGTTTCACCCGGTAAGGGCCTTCCCACTTCGGCGTCAACTTTGTATGTTTTGCCCTACGCTTTTAGGGAACTCGCCGGTGCAGGCATCCGGACCGCGAGCGCTGGGCGTGGAACTGGCGGTGTTGCTACCGGCAAGAAACCTTGTCGCAGCCAGCTGCAGCTCACTTAAGTTGCTGAGCGGGGCTCGAAGCAAAGTAAGGGCGCGGCTAGTGTAGCAACTAGCCGCAGCTAAATTACGTTGTTGAGCAGGCTCAAAACAATGCAAGGGGGCAGTTAGTGTAGCAACTAGCCGTAGCTCACCTAATGTTGTTGAGCGAGCTCGAAACAACACAAGGGCGCAGCCAGCTACGAGTTGGCTCCTCCGTGCACAGGCTTCTCATACAAAGTGAGCCGATCCGCGGGGAATAGCTTAAAAATTAGAGATCTGGTTGCTCAAGCTTTGGCAACTTATCTGTTCTGGGTGTGTTGATGTGCATGGTGGTCTTGGGTGCTCCGAGATCCACCAGCTCGATCTTGATCCAGTGAGTGCATGGTACCGTGAGTACCATGACGCTGCCGGTCCCGCGTCTCCTGAGATGGGCGCGGTGCATGCACGGACGCCGAGGTCTTGGAGTGCGCCCGGTCGTTGTGGGAGCCGGTCACGCCGCCGATGGGCAGCGCAGCCTTGCCCTGGGACCTGGCAGCACCGTGAGTTCCCTCGTCGATGCGTGCCCTTCTGCCGGCGCCTGCCCCACCATCCGCTTGCTCTGGCGGTGGGTGGCTTGGCGCGGACGGAGCGGCTCCCTCCGAAACTTTCTTCTTCGGCGGCATGTTGATGAAGATGATGAAGATCGATGAAGAAGATGAGTATCTAGCCCACAAGAACGCCGGATCTGATTCACACAACTTCGACGCCCCCTACCTGGCGCGCCAGAGATGCCGGGGGTTTCTGATCCACGGGCACCTATGGGACCGGCGGACCGGGTCCCTTTTGGTTCGGCGGGGGGCGGAGGTCGCGCAAAGAGCAGATCGAGGCTAAGCAAGCGGGCGGTTGGTCGCGCGAGGAGTATATCGAGGCGAAGCACACGAGCGATTTACCCAGGTTCGGGCCGCATGGATGCGTAAAACCCTACTCCTGCTTTGTGGATTGGTATTGATTTCTAGCTCAGGAGCGAGCGTGAGTGTGTGGAATTGCTGAACCTCGCGAGAGCTCTCCGGATGGCCGACCCCCTCTACGTTGCACACGGGCCTCCTTTTATACTCAAGGGGTTACCGACATAGAGCAACGGGGGCCAAGGGCAAAAATGGAAAGGGTGCCGTGGGTAGGCACAGCTAGGCGCTGTAGTAGGCACAGCTAGCTGCTACAGTGTTATCATACCTAACCCTGACGGCAGGGGACAAGGGCATTAAATGCCCGTCTGTGTCGCCTAGACAGCACCGAAAGGGACCGCTAGGGACGCCACCGTCTTGCCACGATGGTTGTCTTGTCAGCGCCTGCGCGCCACCGCACGCCCCTAGCTGCGCAGCCTCCTGCCACGTGCGCTCGGGAGGGGCCCCGGAGCGACACATGGGTGGATGTGCTGGAGCGCGGGCGTGGAGTGGGGGCTTGCCGCGGCAAGCGCCTTGCCGCGGCCGTCGACTTGTCGCTTTCGGGAGCTTGTCGCTCACCGGGCCTTGTCGGGGCGCGTAGCGCGCCGCGGCAAGTTCCTTGGAATGCCTCGGACGGCCTTCCCGGCAAGCGCCTCTTGCCGGGGTCTTGGGACGCTTCTGATGGCCCTCCCGGCAAGCTCCTCTTGCCGGGGTCTTGTCTTGAGTACGTTGTTCTTGAGTGGTCTTCAAAGGGACCACGGAGGATCTTGGCGGTGACCTGGCAGGCCTTGGCGTGGGACGCTGCGACTGCCCGTGCACAAGTTCGGGGTACAAGGGTACCCCTACTCTAGTACACCGACACGTTGCGGTCAGAGTTTAGTCCCACCTCGCCAACCGAAGGGGGCTCACACCGGTTTATAAGCCCTTCCCTCTCTACCTTGTTGAGCTCCTCTCAAAGTGAAAATAGATGCCCTTATACAGGAAATTTAACCTAAATTGAGAGTGAATTTCTCAGAAATTCATAGAAATTTACTATGAATTTAGGTTGAATTTTCTCTATAAGCACATCTATGCTCATTGTTTTAGTAAAGTTAATCACAAACTTGTGATTCACACAAATTTCAAAGAATTCAAATTTTAACTATTCAAATTTGGAAACTAATGGCACTAACAAAAAGTTTATAATTTTTCTAAAACTAATGGCACTAACAGAAAGTTTATAATTTTTCTGACCTAAAAGCAAAAAGAACTAAAAAATAAAGCAAAAAATAAAATAAAATAAATAATGCAAAAAACAAAAAATGGAAAAAAACTATTTTTATAGTAAAGTTAATCACAAACTTGTGATTCACATAAATATCAAAGAATTCAAATTTTAACTATTCAAATTTGAAAACTAATGGCACTAACAGAATGTTTACAATTTTTGTGACCTAAAAGAAAAATAATTAAAAATAAACTTTAATAAAATAAATAAAAATAAAAACAATAAGTATTTTTTGTAAGTATAAGCAAAATAAAATAAATAAAGCGACAAAGAAAACAAAAAAAGTGCCACCTACTGGGCCCCCACGGCCTGAATATGAATAGAAACCCTACCATGGGCCAGGATTCAGGCCCGTAGGTGGCCCAGTAGGCCCACAGGCACACAGCGTATGGTTAGGCCCGAAAGCCTACAATTGAGAGGAGCTCGTGAGGGTGGGCGCAGCAGTGCTTATAAACCACTCTCGAGCCCTCTCAGCTAGCGAGGTGGTACTAAACTTTTGACGCGGGGCAGCACAAGGCCTTTGGTCCCGGTTGGTATCACCAACCGGGACTAAAGGGGGCATTGGTCCCGGTTCATGGCACCAACCGGGACCAATGCTCCTCGCCCCTGGCCCATGATCATTAGTCCCGGTTTGTGCCACAAACCGGGACTAAAGGGTTGGTCCTCGTTGCGGTCAGAGTTTAGTCCCACCTCGCCAACCGAAGGGGGCTCACACCGGTTTATAAGCCCTTCCCTCTCTGCCTTGTTGAGCTCCTCTCAAAGTGAAAATAGATGCCCTTATACAGGAAATTTAATCTAAATTCAGAGTGAATTTCTCAGAAATTCATAGAAATTTAATATGAATTTAGGTTGAATTTTCTCTATAAGCGCATCTATGCTCATTTTTTTAGTAAAGTTAATCACAAACTTGTGATTCACACAAATTTCAAAGAATTCAAATTTTAACTACTCAAATTTGAAAACTAATGGCACTAACAGAATTTTATAATTTTTCTAAAACTAAGGGCACTAACAGAAAGTTTATAATTTTTCTGACCTAAAAGCAAAAAGTATTAAAAAATAAAGCAAAAAATAAAAGAAAATAAATAATGCAAGAAACAAAACAAAAAACTGGAAAAAACTATTTTTATAGTAAAGTTAATCACAAACTTGTGATTCACACAAATATCAAAGAATTCAAATTTTAACTATTCAAATTTGAAAACTAATGGCACTAACAGAATGTTTATAATTTTTGTGACCTAAAAGAAAAACAATTAAAAATAAACTTTAATAAAATAAATAAAAATAAAAACAATAAGTATTTTTTGTAAGTAGAAACTAAATAAAATAAATAAAGCGACAAAGAAACAAAAAAAGTGCCACCTACTGGGCCCCCACGGCCTGAATACGACTAGAAACCCTACCATGGGCCAGGATTCAGGCCCGTAGGTGGCCTAGTAGGCCCACAGGCACACAACGTATGGTTAGGCCCGAAAGCCTACAATTGAGAGGAGCTCGTGAGGGTGGGCGCAGCAGTGCTTATAAACCACTCTCGAGCTCTCTCAGCTGGCGAGGTTGTACTAAACTTTTGACGCAGGGCAGCACAAGGCCTTTGGTCCCGGTTGGTATCACCAACCGGGACTAAAGGGGGCATTGGTCCCGGTTCGTGGCACCAACCGGGACCAATACTCCTCGCCCCTGGCCCATGATCATTAGTCCCGGTTTGTGCCACAAACCGGGACTAAAGTGTTGGTCCTCGTTGCGGTCAGAGTTTAGTCCCACCTCGCCAACTGAAGGGGGCTCACACCGGTTTATAAGCCCTTCCCTCTCTGCCTTGTTGAGCTCCTCTCAAAGTGAAAATACATGCCCTTATACAGGAAATTTAACCTAAATTCAGAGTGAATTTCTCAGAAATTCATAGAAATTACTATGAATTTAGGTTGAATTTTCTCTATAAGCGCATCTATGCTCATTTTTTTAGTGAAGTTAATCACAAACTTGTGATTCACACAAATTTCAAAGAATTCAAATTTTAACTATTCAAATTTGAAAACTAATGGCACTAACAGAAAGTTTATAATTTTTCTAAAACTAATGGCACTAACAGAAAGTTTATAATTTTTCTGACCTAAAAGCGAAAAGAATTAAAAAATAAAGCAAAAAATAAAATAAAATAAATAATGCAAAAAACAAAAAAATGGAAAAAAAAACTATTTTTATAGTAAAGTTAATCACAAACCTGTGATTCGCACAAATATCAAAGAATTCAAATTTTAACTATTCAAATTTGAAAACTAATGGCACTAACAGAAAGTTTATAATTTTTGTGACATAAAAGAAAAATAATTAAAAATAAACTTTAATAAAATAAATAAAATAAAAACAATAAGTATTTTTTGTAAGTAGAAACAAAATAAAATAAATAAAGCGACAAAGAAAACAAAAAAAGTGCCACCTACTGGGCCCCCACGGCCTGAATACGACTAGAAACCCTACCATGGGCCAGGATTCAGGCCCGTAGGTGGCCCAGTAGGCCCACAGGCACACAGCATATGGTTAGGCCCAAAAGCCTACAATTGAGAGGAGCTCGTGAGGGTGGGCGCAGCAGCGCTTATAAACCACTCTCGAGCTCTCTCAGCTAGCGAGGTTGTACTAAACTTTTGACGCGGGGCAGCACAAGGCCTTTGGTCCCGGTTGGTATCACCAACCGGGACTAAAGGGGGCATTGGTCCCGGTTCGTGGCACCAACCGGGACCAATGCTCCTCGCCCCTGGCCCATGATCATTAGTCACGGTTTGTGCCACAAACCGGGACTAAAGGGTTGGTCCTCGTTGCGGTCAGAGTTTAGTCCCACCTCGCCAACCGAAGGGGGCTCACACCGGTTTATAAGCCCTTCCCTCTCTGCCTTGTTGAGCTCCTCTCAAAGTGAAAATAGATGCCCTTATACAGGAAATTTAACCTTAATTCAGAGTGAATTTCTTAGAAATTCATAGAAATTTACTATGAATTTAGGTTGAATTTTCTCTATAAGCGCATCTATGCTCTTTTTTTAGTAAAGTTAATCACAAACTTGTGATTCACACAAATTTCAAAGAATTCAAATTTTAACTATTCAAATTTGAAAACTAATGGCACTAACAGAAAGTTTATAATTTTTCTAAAACTAATGGCACTAACAGAATGTTTATAATTTTTCTGACCTAAAAGCAAAAAGAATTAAAAAATAAAGCAAAAAACAAAATTAAATAAATAATGCAAAAAACGAAAAAATGCAAAAAAACTATTTTTATAGTAAAGTTAATCACAAACTTGTGATTCACACAAATATCAAAGAATTCAAATTTTAACTATTCAAATTTGAAAACTAATGGCACTAACAGAAAGTTTATAATTTTTGTGACCTAAAAGAAAAATAATTAAAAATAAACTTCAATAAAATAAATAAAAATAAAAACAATAAGTATTTTTTGTAAGTAGAAACAAAATAAAATAAATAAAGCGACAAAGAAAACAAAAAAGTGCCACCTACTGGGCCCCCACGGCCTGAATACGACTAGAAACCCTACCATGGGCCAGGATTCAGGCCCGTAGGTGGCCCAGTAGGCCCACAGGCACACAGCGTATGGTTAGGCCCGAAAGCCTACAATTGAGAGGAGCTTGTGAGGGTGGGCGCAGCAGCACTTATAAACCACTCTCGAGCTCTCTCATCTAGCGAGGTGGTACTAAACTTTTGACGCGGGGCAGCACAAGGCCTTTGGTCCCGGTTGGTATCACCAACCGGGACTAAAGGGGGCATTGGTCCCGGTTCGTGGCACCAACCGGGACCAATGCTCCTCACCCCTGGCCCATGATCATTAGTCCCGGTTTGTGCCACAAACCGGGACTAAAGGGTTGGTCCTCGTTGCGGTCAGAGTTTAGTCCCGCCTCACAAACCGAAGGGGGCTCACACCGGTTTATAAGCCCTTCCCTCTCTGCCTTGTTGAGCTCCTCTCAAAGTGAAAATAGATGCCCTTATACAGGAAATTTAACCTAAATTCAGAGTGAATTTCTCAGAAATTCATAGAAATTTACTATGAATTTAGGTTGAATTTTCTCTATAAGCGCATCTATGCTCATTTTTTAGTAAAGTTAATCACAAACTTGTGATTCACACAAATTTCAAAGAATTCAAATTTTAACTATTCAAATTTGAAAACTAATGGCACTAACAGAAATTTTATATTTTTTCTAAAACTAATGGCACTAACAGAAAGTTTATAATTTTTCTGACCTAAAAGCAAAAAGAATTAAAAAATAAAGCAATAAAATAAAATAAAATAAATAATGCAAAAAAAAATGAAAAAAAAACTATTTTTATAGTAAAGTTAATCACAAACTTGTGATTCACACAAATTTCAAAGAATTCAAATTTTAACTATTCAAATTTGAAAACTAATGGCACTAACACAAAGTTTATAATTTTTGTGACCTAAAAGAAAAATAATTAAAAATAAACTTTAATAAAATAAATAAAAATAAAAACAATAAATATTTTTTGTAAGTAGAAACAAAATAAAATAAATAAAGCGACAAAGAAAACAAAAAAAGTGCCACCTACTGGGGCCCCACAGCCTGAATACGACTAGAAACCCTACCATGGGCTAGGATTCAGGCCCGTAGGTGGCCCAGTAGGCCCACAGGCACACAGCGTATGGTTAGGCCCGAAAGCCTACAATTGAGAGGAGCTCATGAGGGTGGGCGCAGCAGCGCTTATAAACCACTCTTGAGCTCTCTCAGCTAGCGAGGTGGTACTAAACTTTTGACGCAGGGCAGCACAAGGCCTTTGGTCCCGGTTGGTATCACCAACCGGGACTAAAGGGGGCATTGGTCCCGGTTCGTGGCACCAACCGGGACCAATGCTCCTCGCCCCTGGCCCATGATCATTAGTCCCTGTTTGTGCCACAAACCGGGACTAAAGGGTTGGTCCTCGTTGCGGTCAGAGTATAGTCCCACCTCGCCAACCGAAGGGGGCTCACACCGGTTTATAATCCCTTCCCTCTCTGCCTTGTTGAGGTCCTCTCAAAGTGAAAATAGATGCCCTTATACAGGAAATTTAACCTAAATTCAGAGTGAATTTCTCAGAAATTCATAGAAATTTACTATGAATTTAGGTTGAATTTTCTCTATAAGCGCATCTTTGCTCATTTTTTTAGTAAAGTTAATCACAAACTTGTGATTCACACAAATTTCAAAGAACTCAAATTTTAACTATTCAAATTTGAAAACTAATGGCACTAACAGAAAGTTTATAATTTTTCTGACCTAAAAGCAAAAAGAATTAAAAAATAAAGCAAAAAATAAAATAAAATAAATAATGCAAAAAACAAAAAAATGGAAAAAAAACTATTTTTATAGTAAAGTTAATCACAAACTTGTGATTCACACAAATTTCAAAGAATTCAAATTTTAACTATTCAAATTTGAAAACTAATGGCACTAACAGAAAGTTTATAATTTTTCTAACTAAAAGTAAAAAGAATTAAAAATAAAATTTAATAAAGTAAATAAAAATAGCAACAATAAGTATTTTGTTGTAAGTAGAAACAAAATAAAATAAATAAAGCAACAAAGAAGACAAAAAAACAAATTTGAAAACTAATGGCACTAACAGAAAGTTTATAATTTTCTGACCTAAAAGAAAAATAATTAAAAATAAACTTTAATAAAATAAATAAAAATAGGAACAATAAGTATTTTGTTGTAAGTACAAAAAAATAAAAAAATAAAGCAACAAAGAAAACAAAAAAACAAATTTGAAAACTAATGGCACTAACAGAAAGTTTATAATTTTTGTGACCTAAAAGAAAAATAATTAAAAATAAACTTTAATAAAATAAATACAAATAACAACAATAAGTATTTTGTTGTAGGTAGAAACAAAATAAAAAAATAAAGCAACAAAGAAAAAAGTGCCACCTACCGGGCCCCCACGGCCTGAATACGACTAGAAACCCTGCCGTGGGCCAAGATTTGAGGCCCGCAGGAGGCCCAGTAGGCCCACAGGCACACAGCGTATGGTTAGGCCCGAAAGCCTACAATTGAGAGGAGCTCGAGAGGGTGGGCGCATCAGCGCTTATAAACCACTCTCGAGCTCTCTCAGCTAGCGAGGTGGTACTAAACTTTTGACGCGGGGCACCACAAGGCCTTTGGTCCCGGTTGGTGCCACCAGCCGGGACTAAAGGTGTGCATTGGTCCCGGTTCGTGGCATCAACCAGGACCAATGCCACCCTTTAGTCCCGGTTGGTGCCACCAACAGGGACCAAAGGTCTCTTTTCAGCAGCCCAAAAGGCTTTTCAGTATAAGCAAACACTTAGCAGTTTCTCCAAAATTCACTTGTTCTTCGCTCCGACGCCCCACGCTGCTCCTCGTCACCGTCGCCGCCGAGCCTTGCCCCGACGCCGTCGCCCACTCCCTTGCCCGACGCTGTTGCCGCCAAGCCCTTCCCCGACGCCGTCGCCCACTCCCTTGCCCGACGCTGTTGCCGCCAAGCCCTTCCCCGACGCCGTCGCCGCTCGCCGCCCTGCCCCGACGTGCGTTGCCCCGGCCCGCCCCCGTCGTTGTCGTCGCCCTGCCCCGCCCCCTTCCTCGCCGGCTGTCGCCCCTGCCCTGAGCGTGCGCTCCCTGCCCTGTCGCCATCCTCGCCTCCGAACCCGCGCCCCTGCCCCTCCTCACCTTGGTCCGGCCAGCGCCCCTCCCCTGTCCTTGTTTTTTTCATATATTATATGCTTGTTTTTTTTTCAGATTATATATATATATATGTATATATGTGAGTATATGTATTGTGTATATATGATATACGCCTTCTTTTCAGATTTTTTGTTCATATATATGATGATTTGTATTTTGCTTTTTTATAAAAATGTATATATGTTTGTATGTTCTCTGTGTATATATGTTCCTATATGCAAAACATAGATTTATATATTGTGAAAAGTTTTATTTATTTAGGAAGAAGGAAGAGAAGGAAAAAGGAAGAAGAAGAAGAAAAAGTTACATTTTTAGAAAAGTTTTATCTATATATGTTCTCTGATTTAGTACATTTTAGGTTAGTTTCATTTTTAGAAAAGTTTTATATATTTAGGAAGAAGGAAGAAGAAGAAAAAGTTTTATATATGCAAAAGTTACATTTTTAGAGAAGTTTTATATATCTTGCTAGGAAGAAGGAGGAAGAAGAAAAAGAAGGAGAGGAAAAAGGGAAATAAGAAGAGGAAAAAGGAGAAGAAGAGGAGAGGAAGAAAAGGAAGAGGAGAAGAAGCAAGGAATAGAGGAGAAGAAGAAAAAATAGAATATTCCTTTCTTCTTCTCCTCTTTTCTTCTTCTTTTTTTTCTTAGATCTTCTCCCCTATTCCTTTCTTCTTCTCCTCCTTTTATTTCATCTTCTTTTTCTTATGTTTTATCGGGTCTGTCGTCGTCGATATACCCCTCCTGATAACTTCAACACGAGGGGGGGACGATATAACCCCCTCCCGATAACTTCAACACAAGGGGCGGTCGATATATATACCCCCTCTCGACCGTGATAACTTATAGCGCGGGAGCACCCCCCGACCCTCTCGCTCGACCAAAAACTCTCGAGGACACCCAAACCCTAGAAAAAACGATGTCGGTCTCCTACCCCCTCCCGCCGCGCCGCTACCCGACAAACTCTCTCAAGGCCACCCCGAACCCTTGAAGCGTTGTCGAGGCCACCCCAAACCCTAGAGATATATATGCTTGTCTTTTTCCATGTATATATGCTTGTTTGTTTTTCATATATATGATGATATATATGCTTGTTTTTTTCGTGTATATATGCTTGTTTTTTTATTATATATGATGATGTATATGCTTGTTATCATAATTGTTTTTGTGTTGGAGAAGAAAACATTTTTTCCATGCAAAAGTTACATTTTTAGAAAAGTTTGTATCTAGCTAGGAAAGGAAGAAGAAGAAAAAGAATGAGAGGAAAAAGGAAAATAAGAAGAGGAAGAAAGGAGAAGAAGAGGAGAAATAAATAAGAAGAAGAAAAAAGAAGAAAAAGAAGAGGAGAAGAAGAAAGGAATAGAGGAGAAGAAGAGAAAATAGAATATTCTATTTTCTCTTCTTCTCCTCTTTTTTTTCTTCTTTTTTTTTCTTCAATCTTCTCCTCTATTAATATCTTTTTCCCTCTTTTTATTTCTTCATCTTCTTATTTTTTATCGGATATGTCATTGTCGATACACCCTGTGCCTCGATAACTTCAACACGAGAGGGGGTTCGACCTACCCCCTCCGCGATAACATTATTTTCCCATGTATGTATGTCGTTGTTGTCGATATAACCCCCTCCCGGATAACTTTGACCGTGATAACTTATACCACGGGAGCACCCCCCGGCTCTCTCGCTCGACCAAAACTCTCGAGGACACCCAAACCCTAGAAAAAACGATGTCGGTCTCCTACCCTCTCCCGCCGCGCCCCTACCCTTGAAGCGTTGTTGAGGCCACCCCAAACCCGGAATAAGCTAGGTCTACGTTTGCCACTAATATATCCACATGCTATCATGTTTGTGTAATAATCGCCATGTTGTAATATTTGCAGAAACAACGGAGCACGGACAAGACGAGGAAGCAGAACAGCTGTTGCGGGACATAATCTTAGCCGGAGGTGATGTCTTGTCGTATCTTAACGACAATGATGGTCTGGAAGAACAGGGTGAAGAAGCAAGCTACGGTGATCGAAGAATGGAGGAGGAAAGACATGATTATGATGGCTCCGGTTACCCAATGCTGGTGCAAGAAGGAGCCCGTGGTGACGGCTCCGGTGACCGAACAGAGTCCGGCCAGGTAAATATAGTAGTTAAGCCTGTGATGACTAGCTAATTGATGCATTCATTGTTTTGGTATGTACACATATTAATTAACTCTCGTCTTTATTCTTTTTTCTAGCCCTCCGGATCAAGGACAACTTCGGTAAAGAGACGAGGCCTGGAGAAAAGTTACGCTCGGATGAAAGGTTTGAGATCACAGCAATCGCGCGCGACGGCCAACCGATTGAACCCATCCAGACAAAGGAAGCATTTTCTGCTTAGTGCGGGGTTCTTGTTAGGGACAAGATCCCGATCAGCATCTAGCAATGGTATAAGCCTAAGAACGAAGACCCTGAGGTGTCTTATGTCAATGATATGCAGACAGATGATCTTTGGACTGAGCTGAAGGCAAGTTTCACCCTACCGCCAGAGGAGGATCCAGAGAAGCCAGTTAAAGAGCAATTAATCAAGTCTCATGCTCTTAAGAAGATGGCAGACCTATTCAGGAGGTGGAAGAAGAAGCTAAAGCACTATATCGATGCAGCACAGTAAGGGACATTCGTTCCAGACAGAGAGAACGACGAGCTCACAATGGCCCTCGGGAATCCTGAGCACCCTGGATGAACACGAGGCACGCCAGGCTCCATTCCGTGGAAGGCTAGTTTTCCGGACGCTGGCGGTTACAAATGCCAGGAGAGGAGGAAAAAAGTGGAGCATGCCCAAATTCATACGCTGCACGAAAGGATTCAAGCGCTAGAGGAACGAGAAGTAGCTCGCAGCAAGCGACATGCCGAAACTACCCCGCCATCTCAGCGGAGAAGCAGCATGACTTCCACCGAGCTGCTTCAGCCGGAGCATGTCTTTACGGCTCCTTCTAGCTACCCCGTGGATGCTATCATGGAGTCTCAACATTGCCACCTTGTGACGCAATGGCAGAACTTCAAAGTCAAGGCAGCTGTCGGCTCTTGAGGGAGTCCTGGATTAGGGGGTGTTCGGGTAGCCGGACTATACCTTCAGCCGGACTCTAGGACTATGAAGATATAAGATTGAAGACTTCGTCCCGTGTCCGGATGGGACTTTCCTTGGCGTGGAAGGCAAGCTTGGCGATGCGGATATTCAAGATCTCCTACCATTGTAACCGACTCTATGTAACCCTAACCCTATCCGGTGTCTATATAAACCGGAGGGTTGTAATCCGTAGGCAATCAACTCCATATACAACAATCATACCGTAGGCTAGCTTCTAGGGTTTAGCCTCCTTGATCTCGTGGTAGATCTACTCTTGTACTACCCATATCATCAATATTAATGAAGCAGGACGTAGGGTTTTACCTCCATCAAGAGGGCCCGAACCTGGGTAAAACATCGTGTTCCCTGCCTCCTGTTACCATTCGGCCTAGACGCACAGTTCGGGACCCCCTACCCGAGATCCGCCGGTTTTGACACCGACATTGGTGCTTTCATTGAGAGTTCCTCTGTGCCGTCACAATCATGAAGGATGCCTCCTCCCATCTTTAAAAACGGCGCCGTTGCTAAGGGAGCCTTGGCTGTCGGCCAAACCCTCCGGCTAGGTGGTTTCCTCATGACCGCCTATTCGGCTGTTGCGCCGACGGTGACCTCTCGGGTCATCAAAAGCAACCTACACGTCAGCTCGGAGCTCGTCGAGCAGCTAGATCTAATGGAGCTCTCTTCCGTAAACGAGCTCTTGGATCACATCGCCGCCCTGGGGGTCGCTATGGATTACGACCAGGTTGGGCTTAAACCCGATCTAAGAGAAATTAACTCTCCCCAAGTCACCCACCACATTGCCGTGGTAGAGACGCAGTGCGGCGACCCTTCATTTATTTTAAGGACCAGCTACGTCCGAATTCCCGACCCCTCCAAGCCGGATACCCGCGGAGGGGGAGATGTAACTCAACACCTGAGCTTAGGATCAGGCAACGGGCCAGATTCACTGGACAACATCCAAGAATCCGAACTTCAGAGTTCGGAAACTCTTCGGCCTCCGAATCTTGGATTGGTCAAGGTTTCAGATTCAACAACACCCGCCCACCTGATCATAAGCAATCTTTCCCAAATCAGGCAGAGGCCCGAGGAAATAGTACATCATTACTAGGCCAGATTCCTCCTGGTTATGAACAGGATAAAGGATTGCCGCGAGGAAGACGCAATCTCATTTTTCTGCAGTAATTGCACGGACAAGGGAATCCTTAACGCCGTAAGTCATCGTGATATCACACGCTTCGCTGACTTGGCGTCCATAGTACAAAAATACTGTGCGATGGAAAGCGCCTGGAAAACCAAAATAAATTTTTGGGATAATCCGGCCTTGAATAGTAATCCCGTCCGAACTAAGAGGGTGCATCATCATAGGACACCCGGGATAAACACCAAAAAGCCAAAACCCTCTACAGGGCATGGAACCGTACTGGAAAGATGGCTTGATGGACCCTGTAGAATTCGCAGTACAGAGGACACCACACCAACTCACAGCCTTAGAGCATGTTGGATACTCCGGCAGGTGGCCAAAATCGGCGAGGACCTCTTAATTCCGGAGGCCGCAGAAAGCCAGCCCAAGGACACCAATACTGTTCTCACAGTCTTCGAGACTTTCGCATCAAACAATGTGTGAAAAAGAACACTCCGCAGCCTCGCCGAAGTCTATCAAGTTGCAACAATAAATCCATGCAGCGACACTGCCATTACCTTCAACGCAAGTGATGAACCTAGATTCTGAACAGCCCGAGCACCAGCCGCATTGGTCCTCAGTCCTATAGTGGACAACTTTCGCCTCACCAAGGTGCTCATGGATGGAGGCAGCGGACTGAACATCATTTATGAGGAAACCCTTCAAAAAATGGAAATAGACTGGAACCGCGTCGAGCGAAGCAGCAGAACCTTTAGAGGAATAATCCCCAGTCGGGAAGCGCGCTGCACAGGAAAAATCACACTAGATGTGGTGTTCGGCACGCCGGATAATTACAGGTCCGAAGAAGTCACGTTTCAGGTGGCCCCGTTTAAGAGCGGATATCATGCTTTACTAGGGCGGGAAGCATTCACAATCTTCCAAGCAATACCCCATTACGGGTACATGAAGCTTAAGATGCCCGGGCCGAATGGAATTATCACTCTAGCTAGTGATCCGGACATAGCACTCCGCGCCGAAAACAAGAGGGCCGCATTAGCCCTTGAGGCGCTATCCGAAGCCTTAGCGGCCGAGGAACTGACTGCGCTGCGCTCCATGGTTAACAGGGATGATGTATACTCGATAAGAGATCCAAATCCACATCCTTCAAGCCAGCTGACGAAATAGTCAAATTCCAGGTCCATCCAACGGACCCCAATAAAACAGCTTCCATCGGGGCACGACTGGACCCTGATGCAGACGCCGCACTGTGAGAGTTCCTACGAGAGAACTGGGACATCTTCGCCTGGCACCCTTTAGATATGCCAGGGATCCCACGTAGGCTGGCCGAACACAGCTTAAATATCCTAAAAGGATTTAAACCTGTCAAACAAGCCCTTCGGCGTTTTTCCGAACCCAAGAGACAGGCTATGGGAGAGGAGCTATCCAAGCTATTAGAGGCCGGATTCATCAAAGACATAAAACATCCGGACTGGCTAGCAAACCTGGTGATGGTACCAAAGAAGGACAAATCCTGGCGCCTGTGTGTCGATTTTAAAGACCTTAACAAGGCTTGCCCAAAGGATCCCTTCCCCCTCCCCCGTATCGATCAAATTATCGATGCCACCGCAGGACACGATTTGTTGTGTTTCCTCGACGCATACTCCGGTTACCATCAAATCAAGATGGCAGAATCAGACCAAGCTGCAATAGCATTCATCACACCATACGGCCCATTCTGCTTCAACACAATGCCCTTCGGGCTGAAAAATGCCGGCGCAACATATCAGCGCATGATCCAGACATGTCTAGCAAACCAGATTGTCAAAACAGTGGAGGCGTATGTGGATGATGTGGTCGTCAAATCAAGACATGTCGAATCCCTAGTAAACGACTTGAGGCTTACATTCGATAACCTCCGAAAATATGACATCAAGCTCAACCCAGAAAAATGCGTCTTCGGCATTCCAGCCGGAAAGCTCTTGGGATTCATTGTATCCGGTAGAGGAATTGAAGCAAACCCAGCCAAGATCCAAGCTTTGTCACAATTGGATGTCCCAAAGGACCTTAAACAAATACAAAAATTAACCGGGTGCGTGGCGGCTTTAAGCCGCTTCATCTCCCGCTTGGGAGAAAAGGCACTACCCCTTTATCGCCTCCTTCGGCGCACCGAACACTTCGAGTGGACGGATGCCGCCATGGCCGGACTTGATGAAATAAAAGCCATATTGGCAACAAACCTAGTCCTGGCCGCGCCAATCACCGGCGAACCAATGTTATTGTACATTGCAGCAACACACCAAGTTGTCAGCGCAGTGCTCGTTGTCGAGCGGGAAACGGACGGACACAAATTCCCCGTTCAAAGGCCGATCTACTATGTGTCCACTATCCTCACTCCATGCAAATCACGGTACCCGCATTATCAAAAGATTGCATACGCGGTATTCATGGCATCCCGGAAGCTACGACACTACTTTCAAGAGTGTTCCATAACAGTAGCCTCGAAAGTGCCACTAAACGATATTATCAACAACCATGATGCAACGGGCCGGATTGCAAAATGGGCCATCGAGCTTCTCCCGTTCGATATAACCTTTAAGCCACGGCGAGCTACTAAATCAAAAGTTTTGGCCGACTTCGTCGCAGAATGGACGGAGGCCGAGCTCCCTAGAGAGTACGGCACATATTCAAACTAGATTATGCATTTCGACGGCTCCAAAATGTTGGCCGGACTGGGGGCCAGCGTCGTCCTGACGTCCCCCACAGGAGACACAGTCCAATATGTGCTCCAGATCATGTACACGGATTCCAACAATGCAGCCGAATATGAGGCCCTCCTACATGGCCTCCGGATAGCAGTATCCATGGGTATCCAGCGCCTAGAGGTACGCGGGGATTCAAACCTCGCGATATCACAAATAAATGGAGACTTCGACGCCAAGGACCCAAAAATGGCAGCTTACCACGACGCCGTCCTAAAAATGTCAGCTCGGTTCGAAGGGCTGGAGTTTCACCATATAGCCCGAGAAAACAATCAAGCGGCGGACGTCCTAGCACGCATCGGAGCAAAACGCAATGCAGTCCCCCCAATCTCTTTTTGGAAAGATTGTTCAAGCCATCTGTAGCATGGGAGGGGGAACCCGCAAATAACAGCCCGAACCCAGCCGCACCATTCGACGCCCAACAATCTGACACAATTGGAGGCTCTGCCAACGAAATTACACCTTCAGCCCACATAATAATGGCGGTTATCGCCCCGGGACAGAACCATTCCTAGCCTACCTTACTAGGCAGGAACTCCCGGAGGACCAAAGCGAGGCCCGCTGCATAGTGTGGCGATCTAAGGCCTACAGAGTCCATGAGGGAGAACTTTATAAGAAAAGCAATACCGGAGTCCTTCAAAGGTGCATCTCCGAAGAGGAAGGGCGGAACCTCCTAGCTGAAATTCATGCCGGACTCGGTGGTCACCACGCCGCTGCTTGGTCCCTTGTTAGCAAGGCTTTCCGTACAGGCTTTTACTGGCCGACGGCCCGAGAAGACGCTCAGGACCTAGTCCAACGATGCGCTGGTTGCCACCTTTTTGCCAACCAAAGCCATATGCCACCCACCGCACTCCAAACTATACCCATCACCTGGCCTTTTGCGGTCTGGGGGCTTGACATGGTCGGACCCCTTAAAGGTGGAACCCATAGGAAAAAATACTTACTGGTCATGGTGGATAAGTTCACCAAATGGATAGAAGCCAAGCCTGTTAAAACGGACGAATCCGGACCTGTGATAGACTTCATATCCGGGGTTGTACACCATTATGGTGTCCCCCACAGCATCATAACCGACAATGGTACAAACTTTACCGCCGACGAGGTAAAACTCTGGTGCAAAAACATGGGCATCAAGCTCGATTATGCTTCCATCTATCACCCACAAACCAATGGCCAGGTCGAACATGCAAATGGTCTTATCATGAGTGGCATTAAACCCAGACTGGTGCGGTCCCTCAAGGAATCTAACACGCACTGGGTAGAGGAGCTCGACTCCGTGCTATGGGGGCTGCGGACCACGCCAAATCGCACCACCGGGTACACACCATTTTTTATGGTGTACGGCGCAGAAGTAGTTCTGCCCTGCGACATAATTCATGACTCACCTAGAGTGCGCATGTACGAAGAAAGAGAAGCCGAGCTCGATCGGCAGGACAACTTGGATGCCTTGGAGGAGGAGCGCGATGTGGCAAAAGCCCGTTCCGCATTTTATCAACAGCAGGCCCGAAGATATCAAAGCAGAGAAGTACGGGCCAAAAATTACAATGTTGGCGGACTAGTTCTACGCCTGCGGATAAGAAAAAGGACAAACTCAAGCCCAAGTGGGAAGGTCCATTCATAATCGACCAAGTCCTGACTGGTGGGGCGTACCGCCTGCGAGATGCGTCGAACAACCGACTCGAGCCGAACCCGTGGAACACCACCCGTCTCCGAAGATTCTATGCCTAGCGCCGGACTCTGTGTTTGTCTCCTTCCTCTGTCCATCCCTTTTTGTATTTTTTTGTCTTACATTTCTCTCCTTCCCATTTTTTTTCTTTCATAGCCCTTAAAGGCTCATCTAGTGATGCACAACTCGCGCTCATTAAACCTGGGGGCTTCTTTAACAGAAGCTTATTTATACGGGCTTCACGCACAACACATGCGTCAAACTTCCGCATGTACCTTTTTTCTTCACCATTATATGCATCGATATGACTTAAGTTTTGGCCAAGCTGGGTTGCCTGGCTCCTGTGCTTACCCCTACGTTCCTGATTTTTTGGCTAGGCGGTAAAGGGAGCACCTCTGCAATTGTTACTGCCGGTTCAGCCGGATGTGCACCTCAGACTGGGTGAAGCCGAAAGCTAGCGTTCTTAAGGGAATATTCGGTCGGTGAAATAAAAGATGATCTTTTTACTCATTTTATGCGCCCCCAGATGCTTTTTTTTCTGCGTCTCTTCACGCAGTCCAGACATGCACCTTAGGGCATGCCTCCCAGCGAAAGGAACCCTTAACGGAACTATTCTCTCTGGAAGATGTTTCTTACTAACCATGTAATATAACATAACTAGTTGGGCACTTGTCTGATAAAGCACTAATGACCCCTACGCCTGGTCTCCACACATACCCCGGTTCTTATATAACCGCTAGGGTATTCAGACACACTCCGGACCGCCAGGTCCCGAGGTTGAAGCGAAAAGGTCGGCAACGACAAACGATCTACAATCCGGCTAGAAGGCATTACACATGTCAATTCAAAATTACACAGTCATTCTGACTGATTGTATTCCTCTTCTATACCATCTAACAGGCCGTCTAATTTACAGTCCTGCTGGGAATACTTCACGGCCAACTCTACTTGGCCGTATACTAAGCTTACAAGGATCTCCTTCCCGTCAGGCCCCACTGGTCCGACCTCGGCCATGTGGTTTGGGTCAGACTTCGTAAAACGGGTCTTCACCATGGCCCAGGCCTCCCTAGCGCCTTGTCGGCAGGCCGATATCTTCCACAACCAGAAGCGCCGCCGAGCACCCTTCAGCTTCTCCGCAAGCTCTCCAAGGCCCTCGGGCACGGAGCGGGCAGGCCATAAGGCTTGGGCAATACCCCACATCGCCTGCCGAATTCGCTTGTGCAGTTGCAAGAGTTCGGGAAGAAGGTCACCCGTAGAACCGGGCATCTCCTCTGTAGGACGACCTGTGAGCATACCTACAGACATTACTCTGTTAGTCGACTTCCTCGCTGAACTCTTTTTTCAAAGTTCGTTCAAGCACTTACTAAAAATGCCGCGTCGAAGCCGCTGATTCTCCTTCTGGAGTCCGACAGCTGGCCACAAACATCTTTAAGTTTGACGTCCAGCTTGGTGTTGGCATCCTGAAGATCATTCTTCTCTCGCCTCACCTTTGTCAACATACTCTCACCGGCCTTTAGCCGGCGTAAGAGTTGTTGCTTGTCATGATCGAGTCTGGCGCCATCTGCAATATGATTTGTCAGATTTGCACCCACACCGCACAATACTAATCTTTCGAAGTGTATCTTAACTGAGGGGGTCTCTTTGGGCTCCCCTGCTGCGGCTAGTGCGGCCTCTAGTTGGGCCTTGCACTTTTCCAGCTCCTGGGACAGTACGGTATTCTTCTCTGTAAGAAGCTGCATATTAAATGATCCTTAAATCAGTTGCTCTAACTGCTTCAAGTCTCGGGGGCTACTGGCATATATATATATATATATATATATATATATATATATATATATATTTAACCAAAATTTTCTTACCCGTATGTCTTTTACATACTGCTCCGTGGCTCTGGCTAAACCATTTTGAGCGGCACGGAGGTACGCATCTCCCGAATTAAAGGCATCTAAAGCCTCTTGGGAGAAACAAGCGTCGGGTAGAATTGTCCGGCGACGCCTGTGGTTCATGGCACTCTCCACTTCAGAATTTGTGGCACACAGCCTGTCCGCATCCTCTGTAGGAGGAGCGTCCGGTGCGCTCCTTGTGCTCGCCTCTGCTTCCTGGCCAGACGTTGGAGCCTGGCTGGTGGAGGCGCGATTGGCAACCTCTCCGGATGTAGTCTGGCGAGGTCTCTTTGTTCTGAAGATAGCACGAACGTTAATATGCCCTGACAGAATAACTCCAGGGAAACAGAGGGTGCACTATACCTTTGCACCGGCATCTCAGTCCAGACTACATTCCTTTTTGCCCCACGGGGCCCTGCGGCCCCTCGTTGGCTAGCCGCCGCAGGTTCGGCCTCCTGCCTCGGAAATCTCCCCTGCAAAACACGGCTGTCGTCAGAAACACCGGGCTACGTGAGGGTGGAATCTCTTTCAAGGGAATAAGACCCCGGTTTCTGTCACCTGGGAGGCCGGGATTAACCCTGGGTAATCCGCCGTAATGGCTACCAAGGTATTGTCCTTGCTTAGCTGATGGAACACCCTGTCGATAAGCTCCACCGATATGTCCGGATCCTCTTCGGAGTCCGGATTGAGGGACCATTCTGGGTCCTCAGGCTGTGGAGGGCGGCTGTTTATATCCTTTACCTCCTATCGCAGGTCCTGCATTGAAGTCGTTAGACTACCTATCTAACCATGGGAGTATAAAACAAACGGGCAAGCGCAATTGTTCACTTACCCAACTTGGAGGATCGTACATACTGAATCCGGCCCGCGGGTTGACGCGGAGGAATTCCTCCTTTTCTCCCTTGTACAAAGAGGATAAGATCTTTACTAAGGCAGCGGCTGAGGCCGGCCTCTTACGACCGTAACGTGAGGCGTCATCCTCTCCGTTGAAATCCCACATGGGGTGGCCTCTATATTGAAGCGGCTGCACCCCTCGCATAATGCATGCGGCCATGACTCCAATCATCGTTAGTCCGGAATGAGCCAATAGTCTTATCCGGCCCATCAGGTAAAGGACGTCTCTGTCGCTTTCTCTCTGAGAGCTCCGCGGACGCCAGCTCAAGCGTTTCTTCAATGGAGCACTCTTGAACTCAGGGAGACCGACCCGGATAGGGTCCGGTAGCGGGACGTCATCTATGTAAAACCATTCTGAAGGCCAGTCCTCGGACACCTTCTTTGGGGTTCCAGATAGGTATCCGGTCCCGGCGATGCGCCATACTTCGGCTTCACCCACTTGGTATATAGACCCCTGTTGAGAATGGGGCACCAGGCAGAATAACCTCTTCCACAGCGCGAAATGAGCCTCAACGCCTAAGCATAGCTCGCAAAGGGAGATTGAAAGTGCGTTATATCGACTAGAGGGGGGGTGAATAGGCGATTTTTATGAGAGTCTTCAAAACGTGGAAGTTATGAAGACAAACAGCAGAAATATGCCTATTACTATGCAGCGGAAGGTAGACTACACTAGGCAAGCCATGGTCAAATATCAACAGAGTGAAAGCACAGTGACAAATGGCTGCAGTGTAATAAGGATCAGGTAGGAAGATATTATGAAGCCAAACAGATCATACACTCACGTTGTGAAGACAAAAGATAGAACGGACATGCAATGACTTCACAATGAGTAATCAGTAAGTAAAAGGAAGTGAAGATGAAACCAGTGACTCATTGAAGACAATGATGTGTTGGACCAGTTCCAGTTGCTGTGACAAATGTACGTCTGGTTGGAGCGGCTAGGTATTTAAACCTCAGGACACACAGTCCCGGACACCCAGTCCTGAACACGCAGCTCAGGACACCAAGTCCTCACCGTATTCTCCTTGAGCTAAGGTCACATAGTCCTCGCCCAATCACTCTGGTATGTCTTCAAGGTAGACTCCCAAACCTTCACAGACTTCGTTCACTGGCAATCCACAATGTCTCTTGGATGCTCAGAACGTGACGGCTAACCGTCTGGAGGATGCACAGTCCTCAAGTGTAATAAGTCTTCAGATCACACTGACAAGAAGACTTAAGTGATGCCCAATTCTCTCTGGCTCTGGGTGGTTAGGGCTTTATCCTCGCAAGGAATTCTCTCTCAAAGGCTTCGAGGTGGGTTGCTCTCAAACGACAAAAGCCGTGCACTAAAATCTGACCAGCCAACCGTTGATGGTTGTAGGGGGTGGGCTATTTATAGCCACTTGGCAACCCGACCTGATTTGTCCGAAATGACCCTGGGTCACTAAGAAACTGAGACATGTTCCAATGGTCAGATTTCAAACTCACGCGACAACTTTACTTGGGCTACAAGCAAAGCTGACTTGTCCGGCTCTGGTCAAGATTCACTCTCATTGTCTTCACTCGAAGACATAGGTTTTTGGTTTAGGCATCACTTCAGTCATTCTGACTGGTTCTCCTGGACCCCACTTAACAGTACGGTGGTTCCTATGACTCAACACAAAAGAAAAAGAACTATGAAAGATCTAAGTCTTCGAGCTCCATAGGCTTCATATCGTGTCTTCTTTTGTCATAGTCTTCAATGTGAATATCTTCATATACCACCTTTGACTTCAATGTCTTCATACATTTTTAGGGGTCATCTCTGGTAGTAAAACCGAATCAATGAGGGACTTCTACCTATGTTATCCTGCAATTCTCACAAACACATTAGTCCCTCAACTAGGTTTGTCGTCAATACTCCAAAACCAACTAGGGGTGGCACTAGATGCACTTACAATCTCCCCCTTTTTGGTGATTGATGACAAACTAGTTGAAGTTTTCAACGGGGAATATAGTCTGTGAAATTGTAGAGGATAAGGAATTGTCTTCATAAGTTGCAAGGGCTCCCCCTGAAGATGTGCATATAAGTTAATTTGCTTTTGGAATGCAAATGCACATGGCAGGTTGTACTTGTGGAGATCCACTTCAGCTTATGATGACAATCCACTATGCATGTGAAAGTATATGAAGATAATGACAAGCATAATGGAAAATGGATGTCTGCAGAATGAGATAAGTGCGGAATTTATCGTCGCACATGCGGAATTTATCTTCGCAAAACAGGGTAGCAAACAAGTAGCAGACGACCATCTGGTTTAAGTGTTACAACTCATAAGAACCAAATGTAGCAAAAACGAGAGTTGTAAGCACGAAGCAAAATATAAGGCACCCGCCCATGTGAACCCGCTTGAAGACTATCAATCTCATATGCTTCTCCCCCTTTTGTCAGTAATGACCAAAAATGTTTGAAGACATAGAGTCTCTACTCGTTCCTATGAGGAGTAGGTGAAGAAGCAGGGTTGTTGATGTTGTTTGGCGGTGCAGAAGAGCTTGGAGGTGCTGAAGCATATGGCGGTGAAGTAGCATCGTCTTCTTCCTCAATGATTCTGGCAGTGACTGTGGCAGCAGAGGAAGAGAACTCAGAATCTTCAAGGGATGGAGTTCCCAGCAGCACATCTCTTTGAGGAGGTGTGGAGTCAAACTTGAATCTTTCAGTGAAGCCATCCTCTTGAAGATCAGCTTCAGAAAGCATCATCGTTAGCCCTTTCCATGTGCGGCGACAGGTTTCATGGGCAACGAATGCATTCTTGGTGGAAAGATTTCGGATGCGATTTACATCCACCAAGAGGCTTTTCATCTGTCTCTTCAACCAGTCATGATGCCTATCCTGCTTTTGATGAAGGGCCACAAGAAGCTCTCGGTCGTTGAGAACACGAGTGCGCTTCTTGGGTCTTGAAGCAGTGGCACTGTCAGTGGCTTCAGTTGAAGCAGGATGTGGTGCACGTGTAGTGCCAGCCAAAGGATATACCCTGGAGATGGCTTCAACACCTTCAACGTTTTGAGTGAAGCTCTGGTGTTCTGCATTCTGAAGACTCAGAGGTTGCTTGGCAGGTTCAGGATAAATGGCTTCAGCAGAGGTATCCACATCAGGCAAGAAGATCCGATGGTTGCGGGCTGAGGGCTGATACGAGATGGCAGAGTGAAGTTTGATCAGCCTCATTACCCAAGGAGCATAGAACTTTAAACCAAACAGATCTGAGCCTGATGCAGCTAGTTGGCGTATGAAGAAATCCTGTGCGTTGAAGCATTTGCCATGAAGGATACAGAATATCAGAGTCTTCATTGCACCCTCGATCTTGGCATTTGGAGAGTGTCCTTTAATGGGCCAGAGAGTCCGCCGGATGATGTGATAGATGGTCCTGGGCAGGTACTCATGGTCTTCAACGAAGAACTCTGTGGGATAAGGAGCATCATGGGGCAATGGCTTCATCATGGAGAGCATCTGACTCATATTTGGTTCAGGCCTCTGAAATATGCTCTCAATAGCTTCAGTGTGTAGCCGACAGCCTTGCTCGAAGAATTCACCTGGAGTGGGCAGGCTAGTGAGCTCAATGATATCAAATGCATTGGCTTTGTGATGAACGTTGCCGGTCATCCACACCAGGACCCAAGTCTTCGGATCTCTGTTGTATCCTTTGATGTGCAGTGTGGCATAGAATTGTAGCAGGAGCTCTTCATTCCAATGCTCTTCATCAGTGACAAACTGCAGCAGACCCACTTGTTTGAAGCAATCCAACGCTTCCTCTAGACAGGGCAGACCAGCAATAGCTTCAACATCAAGGCGCTTGTGCGGGAAAATGCGACCTTGGTTGTACAGTATGCAAGAGTAGTAGCTGCGCTGAGGATAGCTCCAGAACCTATCTGATGAAATCCTTTCCCTTGAATAGGGGTTCTTGGAGCTATTGAAGGAAGTATTATCTGCCCTGAAGCCATTGATGTTGAAGGAGCCAGGTGCTGATGCAGGACCTGGAAACCTTGGCAGTCTTGGGATTGGCTTCTGGACCTAAGGCCTGTGCTCAACATGATAGTTGAATTGGGGACCGGCAGCAGACTTAGGAACAGAAGCGGTGGGTTTAGTGGCTTCGCTGTCTTCAGAAGCTTTTGCTGGGGAGGGCTCCACATTAGCTTCGTTGTTGGTTGTGGCAGCCTCAAGATTTTCATCCTCCGCTTGACTAGCAGGAGGGTCTATCACAAGCACGTTCTCCTGGAGAACTGCTTCTTGGTGGAGCAGAGGAGTGGGCTCTTGTGGTACTTCTTCTGCGGCTGATGCAGCCGGAATGTCTTCAGCATAGACTTGAGGCCTTGGACCTTTGCGAAGCCTGCGGAACGCAGACGACGCCTGTGGGGTTGGAGTGGGCTGGGCCTCATAGTCTTCTTCCTCTTGAGGGCAATCCGCCCATGAAGCATCCTGTGCAATTGGCGTCAGTGGACGACCAATGCTGATGAGTTCGCTGTGTTCTAACTGAGGAAGGGCTGCATCATCTTCTACATTGTCATGATGACCAATGTCTTCAGCAGCGATGGGATCAGCCGCTGGAATATCTTCAGCTTCAGGAGCCTCTATGGAAGCAGGCTCATGAACCGTCAGTTGACGTTCTACGTCAGGGTGAACCATAGAGATGGGTTCAACTATCAAGGGCTCTGTGGGAGCAGCCCGAGCTTTCTTGATCTTTCTCTTTTTCTTGCTGGGGGCAGTAGGAGAGGCTTCAGAGCTTTTCCTCTTCCTGGCCTCAGCCTCTGCAGTTCTTGTCTTCTTGAGCTCTGAAGCTGTTGACCGGCTCTTTGGCTTCGAGCCAGTCGTTGCAGTTGGGAAGACAAGCGGAACTGCTTCCTGCCTTGGTGCCTCTGGTTCAGCTGGAACAGTCTTCTTCTTTTTCTTTGCGGCCATCTTGGGGTCGATGCCAGGACGCCCAAGTGCCTTGCGCTTCTCAGCCTCATTGTAGGCTTGCACACATCTGTCAGCCAGAGTCTTCATCCGCTCACGTGAACCCTGAGCTTCTGCACGCTTCTTCAGAAAGTTTTCCTTTAGCTCATGCATCATTGTCTTGAAGCTCTTCACTTCTTGCACGCTGAGCGTGGCCATATTCTTCTTGAACTGAGCCTTTTCATGATCAATTTTCTGCTTCAGTTCAACAATGCGCTGGGAAATGGCAAGTTCTGAAGCTATAGCACCTTGGAAGGCGACGCTTAGGCCAACGGGCAGCTGTAGATCTTCAAAGCTGATGTCTGGTATGGCAAACCACTCGTCAATGAAGTTGTGGATGATGGCGACATCAAAGAGAGGCAGATTGTTGAAGATTTCTGCTTCTTCTTTGCTCTTGATGAGCTGCTCAAGAGCGTCATCTGCAAGATCTTCATCACTTGACATATCAATGGCTTCGCTGCGCAGGATGGCAGCAGCTGTGAGCTCTTTGCCAGTGTGAGACAGAGGCATCTTGGCTTTCTGGTGCCTTGAGATGCGTGATAAGTCTTCAGACTGCACACTGTCTTTAGGAGGTGCAGTCGCCAATGGCTTCGCCTTTGATATTTTTGGTGAAGGGGCCGGCTTTGAAGCTTTTGGCTTCGGCACTGCAGGCACTGCAGGTGCTTCATCAGACTCAGTATCAACTGCAGGCTCATTCACTGCAGTCCCTTGAACCAAGATGTAGGTGATGAGGCCTTCAAGGTTGGCATACGAACCAATGACATTGGGCTCTGCTTCTCGTGTGCCATCTGCCCTTGGTGCTGAAGGACCAGGGATGAAGTCTAACCCAAATTTCTTCTTGTTCTGCTTCGCTGAGTTTTGAGCAAACTGGAAGTTGCGCTTGAACAGATTGTCGTCACGACACCAGAGTAGTGATGACGGATGTGCATCATCAGGCTGTGGCCCACGAACCATGCATGTATAGAAGCTTTGGGCAATAGCTTCATCTCTGGACCTGGGTACAATATTCTTGAATAAAATGTCGCCCCATGGTCTTTTTATGGCACTTTTCTCAGCATACTCTTGGGTTGTGAAGTGGTATTTGAACCATTGTTCTGCCCAATAGCGTCGAATCCATTGGATTCGGGTCTTGCGCTGACCATAATTCTCTTCAGGATCTGTTTTATACATTTCTGCCAGTTCATCAGGCATATCTTTGGATGTTCCTCCACGTCGCTGTCTGCCCCCCTTCCTTGCTGCTGTTTCTGAAGCCATAAACCTTAACTTGGAAGGCTTCAAGACGTTCAAAGGCTTCAAAGGCTTTCTTTTGGTGGACCAACAGGAACTGGCTTCAGGAGAATTTATGTGATGCTGTAAGAATTCTGCAAATGAATGCAGACTATGAGAACCAAAGGATTCTCCCACGGACATGTACCTGTGACAGCATTATGGTGCGAGGGAAGAGGAAGAGGTCATATGCATTCTCAGAAGATTTTGAAGATAAATCAGTTTAGAAGACATTGACCACATCGTGCGAAGACATTCACTCTTAGATAAGAAGTTGGTTCCAGATTTGTACGAATCCACAGATCAGTACAAGTGAGGAATCTAACTACTTTGTGAAGCACAAGTGAATATACTAGGCATGTTATGAGATGCAGTTTGAGATAGATCTAGCTTGTGTGAACAGAAACTACTTGTGGTAGAATGTGACAAATCAATAGGATCAACGGTGCTGTAAAAAGGGAGTTTTATTTACCACACTAAGAACTGCTAGACGGAGTGGGAGATGAGGCCGAGCAGTTCACTCGTTCGTGCCCTAACTTGGCGACGGAGGAGACCTACGGCGACGGCGGAGAGGACGATGTCCGCGGTCGGCGTGAAGACGGCGTCGGAGAGGTTGCGGCAGCGAAGCGCTTCGTCACCGGCGTCGTCTAGAGCTAGCGGTGGCGCTAGGGTTCGTGTGAGGGTGGAAGAAGAGATAGTTACCGCTGTGAGTGTGTATTTATAGGCACAGGGGCGGTACTGTGCTATTACATAGGTGCCCCTGGCGATTCGTATCTGAGGAACGCGTGGCCAGTTTGCGGAAGTTTGGGGTTTGTTCCACGTCCCACGCACGCCTGGATTGTCGGGTGGTCGTTCCTACTTCTCCGGATTTTATGTGGAGGAATGAGCATTGAAAACGGACTTAATGGTTGTCTCTGTATCTTCTGCTGACAAGGACGCAGTGAAGACATTCGACAGTTTCAATAGAATGCATATGACTTGGAGAGATAGTATTTGAGATAGGAAGCATAGAGAAGTTGGGGTCCGATCACATTCACTTAGTTCAAAAGATTCAACACGAAGACATAGCTATAAGTGAATGCTGTAGAGGACAGAACACTAGCACATATATATATATATATATATCTATAATCAACATAGTGAAGATAATCATGAAAATATGTTGAGTTCGAAGCCAAACCAAATGTGAAGACATTGCAAGGTAACACCATGAGAGAAACACTTCAAAATAGAACGTTTGGTGGTGGCGTTACCCACCATATAGGAAGTATTAGACCCAGACACGGCGCACAATTATCATGGCGCTCCAAAGTGAAATTCCACATTAATGTATTCACACTTAGAATGTATGTCTTCATTGATTGAAGATATACTTCACTTCGTGTGTTGCAGATCAAAGTCATCAATATGCATAAGGGTTAGGATGTGTGCCTGATCACAGGACATTTGAGGATTCCAGGATATTTAGCTCACACCGTAACTTGCAAAACCTCTTCTCATCCAAGGGCTTGGTGAAGATATCTTCCAATTGCTCTTCAGTGTTGACGTGTATGATATCAAAGTCTTCCTTCACAACATGATCTCTGAGAAAGTGATGACGAATTTCAATGTGCTTTGTCTTCGAGTGCTGAACTGGGTTGTTGGCAATCTTGATGGCGCTTTCATTGTCGCAGTAAAGTGGCACTTGCTTCAGATGAATGCCATAGTCCTTGAGTGTTTGCTTCATCCACAGAAGCTGAGCACAGCAAGATCCAGCAGCAATGTATTCAGATTCAGCAGTGGAGAGAGATACACAGTTTTGCTTCTTTGAAGACCAACATACAAGTGATCGTCCCAGAAAGTGACATGTGCCTGATGTAGACTTGCGATCAACTTTGTCACCAGCATAATCAGCATCCGAGAATCCAACCAAATCAAACTCTGAGCCCTTTGGATACCATAATCCTAGAGTTGGGGTGTGAGCCAAATATTGAAGAATTCGCTTCACAGCTAAGTGATGCGACTCCTTTGGTGCCGCTTGAAATCGAGCACACATGCAAACACTAAGCATAATATCTGGCCTAGATGCACATAAATAAAGTAAAGAACCAATCATGGAGCGGTATACCTTTTGATCGAACTCTTTACCATTGTTGTCAGGACCCAGATGATGTTTGGCTGGCATTGGTGTTGTGAAGCCTTGCAGTCTTGCATACCGAACTTCTTCAGGCAATCTTTGAGATACTTCTCTTGAGATATGAAGATGCCATTGCATTGTTGTCGTATTTGAAGACCAAGGAAGAACTTTAGCTCCCCCATCATGGACATCTGATATTGCTCTTGCATCATATATCCAAACTCTTCACTGTACTTCTGATTGGTGCAGCCGAAGATAATGTCATCCACATATATTTGGCACACAAACAGTTCACCATCATATGTCTTCGTGAAAAGAGTGGGATCAAGGGAACCAGGTATGAAGCCTTTGCTCTTCAGGAAGTATTTGAGTGTGTCATACCAGGCCCTAGGGGCTTGTTTGAGGCCATACAGTGCCTTGTTGAGCTTGTATACCATGTCAGGATGTTTTGGATTTTCAAAGCCAGGCGGTTGTGCAACATATACTTCTTCTTCAATCTTGCCATTGAGAAAGGCACTCTTCACATCCATTTGATATAGAAGTATGTTATGATGATTTGCATAGGCCACCAGTATGCGTATGGCTTCAAGCCTAGCCACAGGAGCAAATGTTTCATCGAAGTCAATGCCTTCCACTTGAGTATATCCTTGAGCAACGAGACGAGCTTTGTTTCTGACAACTTGACCATGCTCATCTTGCTTGTTGCGATATATCCATTTGGTGCCTATTATGTTGTGCTTCCGTGGATCAGGACGCTTAACTAGTTCCCATACATTATTCAGCTCGAACTGTTGAAGCTCTTCTTGCATAGCTTGAATCCATTCAGGTTCCATGAAGGCTTCTTCAACTTTCTTGGGTTCTGATATTGATACGAATACGAAGTGCCCACAGAAATTTGCTAGCTGAGTTGCCCTTGAACGAGTGAGTGGACCAGGTGCATTGATGCTATCAATTATTCTTTCAATCTGCACTTCATTGGCAACGCGAGGATGTACAGGGCGAAGACTTTGCTCTTGCTGTTCACTGTCGTTGTTGGAAGGAATGTCTTCAGGCTGAACAATGTCTTCATGTTGATCAGGTGCTAAAATGATAAGTTCTTCTTCAGGATGAGCCTCAGAAGGTATAATCTCTCCAGTTCCCATTAGCTTGATTCATTCACTGGATGGAACTTCATCTAGCACACTTGGCAGCTGTTCTCTTTGTGATCCGTTGGTCTCATCGAACCGCACATCCACTGTTTCAACCACTTTGTAATGAAAGAGATTGAAGACTCTGTAGGAGTGCGAATCCTTTCCATATCCAAGCATAAAACCCTCATGTGCTTTTGGTGCAAATTTTGAGGTGTGATGTGGGTCCTTGATCCAGCACCTTGCGCCAAATACTCTGAAGTAACTGACATTTGGCTTTTTGCCAGTAAGGAGCTCATAAGATGTCTTGTTCAGAAGCTTGTGAAGATAAACATGATTTATTGTATGGCATGCAGTGTCAATGGTTTCAGTCCAGAATTTTCTTGGAGTCTTGTATTCATCTAGCATCGTTCTGGCCATCTCAATGAGTGTTCTGTTCTTGCGTTCGACGACGCCATTCTGCTGTGGCGTGTACGGAGCTGAGAACTCATGTGTGATACCCAAGGTATCCAGATATGTATCAAGGCCAGTGTTCTTTAATTCAGTGCCATTGTCACTTCTGATGTGCTTTATCTTGGCGCCAAAATTGTTCATAGCTCGATTTGCGAAGCGTCTGAAGACATCCTGCACTTCAGTCTTGTAAAGGATTATGTGCACCCAAGTATATCTAGAACAATGACAAAGCCATAGAGGCAAGCAGTAGTAGTAAAAGTTGAGTAGTGAGTGGGACCAAAAAGATCCATGTGAAGCAGTTCGAAGGGTCGAGTAGTGGTCATGATTGTCTTCGAGGGATGTTCTGCCCTCGTCATCTTCCCTGCTTCACAGGCACCGCATAAGTGATCTTTCTTGAACTTGACGCCCTCGATGCCTATGACATGTTTCTTCTTCGCAAGAGTGTGGAGGTTCCTCATGCCAGCATGTCCAAGCCTCCGATGCCATAGCCAGCATTCTGAAGCCTTTGCTAGAAGACATACTGCAAGCTGTGGTCCTACTGAGAAATCTACCACGTACAGATCATCTTTTCGATACCCTTCAAACACTAGAGACTTGTCAGATTCCATTAGTACAAGGCAACAATATTTTCCAAACATTACGATCATGTTCAAATCGCAAAGCATTGAGACAGACATTAAGTTGAAGCCAAGGGATTCAACAAGCATGACTTTATCCATGTGTTGATCCCTTGAGATTGCAACTCTACCTAGACCCAATACCTTACTTTTACCAGTGTCAGCAAATGTGATGTGGCTCTTGTCGCATGGACGTAAGGTTGAGTCCATAAGAAGGCTTCTTTTGCCAGTCATGTGATTTGTACACCCACTGTCAATAATCCATTCTGAAGACTTTGAAGACGCTGGTGTCGTACCCTACAGTGCAGTTTGGGGCATAGGCTTCACGAAGAGAATTGTGAAGCAAAAACATTTGACGAACCAGTGGGTTATGAAAACTTAGATCCAGATTAGGACTAATAGGGAGAGTAGCATGCGATTCAGGAATGAAGTACATAATGATGCCATTCGGGCATTTTATCTTGCGTCCTACAAGATTTTTAAGGTCCCTAGCAATAACGTCAGAAGATTTTGTTTTTCTGCTGGAGACCTTTCCCTGCAAAAGAGAGTTAAGCTTTCTTAACCACCCACATCTTCAAGGGTGTCTTAGAAGCAATAAGTCTAAGTACAGCATCTGAGAATTTTGGCTTTGGAACCCTAGCAAACAGTCTAGCAGACGGACAATAGTACTCATAAGAATAGGCAGAATAGTTCTTGGTCATATGAACATGACAGTTTGATGAATGGCTCTCATATTCATATGCCTGGGTATGGTTTCCCTGCAAAACATTTGCGTTAGTGCGACTCAGGTGAGTCCTCTGTCTGTATGAAGCCTTTGGACCGTATGATGCTTTTGGTCTGAGGTTTGTCTTCTTCATGTGAGGTGTCATGAAGACATTCACAGGAAGATTTTCCAGACACGTTTTCGGAACCCAGATCTTCTTCATAGGCGGTCCATTCCTGCAGTTAGTACCAATGTACCTGGCAAACACTTCACCATTCTGATTCTTAAACAGTTTACAGTTTGCATCAAAGGATTCATCAATGATAATGGGGTTAGCACAAGTGAAGCCAGATAAATTGGATGGATCTGCTGAAGGTTCCTTTGCAGCAACCCACTTGGTTTTGGGGTACTGCTCAGGTTTCCAGTAAGAGCCATCTGCATTTATTTTCCTTACAAACCCTACACCCTCTTTCCTAGGGTTTCGGTTCAGAATCTGCTTTTTCAGCACATCACATAGCATCTGATGCCCTTTAAGGCTTTTGTACATCCCTGTTTCAAGCAATGTCTTCAACCTAGCATTCTCATCAGCAATAGCAGTGGTATCCTCAGCAGAGGGGTTAGTTACCACATCAACAGTTGAAGATATTGCAACAGCAGTAGCAGTGGAACATTCAGCAACAGAAGTAGCATTATCACGCTCAATGCATTTAAGACATGGTGGTTCAAATCCTTCCTGAGCGGAACTGATCTGTTCGACGTGAAGTGACTCGTTTTCCTTTTGAAGATCTTCATGAGCCGCTCTCAATTTCTAAAGTTCTTGCTTCCTTTGAAGATAATCATAGGAAAGCTTTTCATGAGTTGTTGAGAGAGTATCATGACGATCTTCAAGTTCCTGATACTTAACATGAAGATTTTTTATGTCTTCAATTAAGGATTCAGATCGAGTCATTTCAGCACCCAACAGATCATCGCTTCTGTCTAAGAGTTTTTGAATATGTTCCATGGCTTTCTGTTGTTCAGTTGCAATTTTAGCGAGTGTTTTGTAACTGGGTTTTGAATCACAATTAGAGTCATCGTCACTAGATGTTTGATAGTGAGTAGTGCGTTTGTTTACCTTGGCACCGCGTGCCATGAAGTAGTAGGTAGGAGTGGAGTAGTCCTTGTCATTTGCATCGGTGTTGGTGATGAGGTCATTGTCTTCAGTGTTGAAGATGGACTTGGCGACGTATGCTGTAGCCAGACATGCAATGCCAGAATCAGACTCCTCCTCAGACTCCACCTCTGCCTCCTCAGAAGTGGACACCTCCTCTGGATCCATTTCCTTGCCAGCAAATGCACGTGCCTTGCCAGATGAGCTCTTCTTGTGTGATGAAGACTTTGAGGAAGACTTGGAAGAAGACTTTGTGTATTTCTTCTTCTTCTTGTCGTCAGAGTCATATTCCTTGCTCTTCTTCTTCTTTCTGTTCTCGTTGTCCCACTGTGGACACTCAGAGATGAAGTGTCCAGTTTTCTTGCACTTGTGACATGTTTTCTTCTTGTAGTCATGAGCAGAAGCTTCATTATTCCTTGAGCTTGATCGTGAAGACTTTCTGAAGCCTTTCTTCTTGGTGAATTTTTGGAACTTCTTCACTAGCATTGCAAGTTCCCTTCCAATGTCTTCAGGATCATCAGAACTGCTGTCAGATTCTTCTTCAGATGAGGAAACAGCTTTTGCCTTCAAGGCACGAGTTTGCCCATAGTTTGGACCGTAGATATCTCTTTTCTCAGAAAGCTGAAACTCATGTGTGTTGAGCCTCTCAAGTATGTCAGACGGATCGAGTGTCTTGAAATCAGGACGTTCTTGAATCATCAGGGCTAGGATGTCAAACGAACTATCAAGTGATCTCAGCAGCGTCTTGACGATTTCATGTTTGGTGATCTCAGTAGTGCCGAGGGCTTGAAGCTCATTTGTGATGTCAGTGAGCCGATCAAATCTATGCTGGACATTCTCATTGTCATTTTGCTTGAATCAGTTGAAGAGGTTGCGAAAAACGCTAATTCTCTGATCTCTCTGGGTTGAGATGCCTTCATTGACCTTGGAGAGCCAGTCCCAGACCAGCTTGGATGTCTTCAAAGCACTCACACGGCCATACTGTCCTTTGGTCAGATGACCACAGATGATGTTCTTGGCAGTAGAGTCCAGTTGAACGAATTTCTTGACATCAGCAGCAGTGACACCTTCTCCAGCCTTGGGGACGCCATTCTCGACGACATACCATAGGTCAACGTCAATGGCTTCAAGATGCATACGCATCTTATTCTTCCAGTAGGGATATTCAGTTCCATCAAAGACGGGGCACGCAGCGGAGACTTTAATTATCCCTGCAGTCGATATAGCTAAAACTCCAGGTGGTTAAACCGAATCACACAGAACAAGGGAGCACCTTGCTCTGATACCAATTGAAAGTGCGTTATATCGACTAGAGGGGGGGTGAATAGGCGATTTTTATGAGAGTCTTCAAAACGTGGAAGTTATGAAGAAAAACAGCAGAAATATGCCTATTACTATGCAGCGGAAGGTAGACTACACTAGGCAAGCCATGGTCAAGTATCAACAGAGTGAAAGCACAGTGACAAATGGCTGCAGTGTAATAAGGATCAGGTAGGAAGATATTATGAAGCCAAACAGATCATACACTCACGTTGTGAAGACAAAAGATAGAACAAACATGCAATGACTTCACAATGAGTAATCAGTAAGTAAAAGGAAGTGAAGATGAAACCAGTGACTCGTTGAAGACAATGATGTGTTGGACCAGTTCCAGTTGCTGTGACAACTGTACGTCTGGTTGGAGCGGCTAGGTATTTAAACCTCAGGACACACAGTCCCGGACACCCAGTCCTGAACACGCAGCTCAGGACACCAAGTCCTCACCGTATTCTCCTTGAGCTAAGGTCACATAGTCCTCGCCCAATCACTCTGGTTGTCTTCAAGGTAGACTCCCAAACCTTCACAGACTTCGTTCACTGGCAATCCACAATGTCTCTTGGATGCTCAGAACGTGACGCCTAACCGTCTGGAGGATGCACAGTCCTCAAGTGTAATAAGTCTTCAGATCACACTGACAAGAAGACTTAAGTGATGCCCAATTCTCTCTGGCTCTGGGTGGTTAGGGCTTTATCCTCGCAAGGAATTCTCTCTCAAAGGCTTCGAGGTGGGTTGCTCTCAAACAACAAAAGCCGTGCACTAAAATCTGACCAGCCAACCGTTGATGGTTGTAGGGGGTGGGCTATTTATAGCCACTTGGCAACCCGACCTGATTTGTCCGAAATGACCCTGGGTCACTAAGGAACTGACACGTGTTCCAACGGTCAGATTTCAAACTCACGCGACAACTTTACTTGGGCTACAAGCAAAGCTGACTTGTCCGGCTCTGGTCAAGATTCACTCTCATTGTCTTCACTCGAAGACATAGGTTTTTTGTTTAGGCATCACTTCAGTCATTCTGACTGGTTCTCCTGGACCCCACTTAACAGTACGGTGGTTCCTATGACTCAACACAAAAGAAAAAGAACTATGAAAGATCTAAGTCTTCGAGCTCCATAGGCTTCATATCGTGTCTTCTTTTGTCATAGTCTTCAATGTGAATATCTTCATATACCACCTTTGACTTCAATGTCTTCATACATTTTCAGGGGTCATCTCTGGTAGTAAAACCGAATCAATGAGGGACTTCTACCTGTGTTATCCTGCAATTCTCACAAACACATTAGTCCCTCAACTAGGTTTGTCGTCAATACTCCAAAACCAACTAGGGGTGGCACTAGATGCACTTACAGAGACGAAACCCGCAATATGCAATATGGAGGCGGGCGTGAGATTGTGCAGCTGGAGGCCGTAGAACTCCAGAAGCCCACGGAGAAATGGATGAATTGGAAATCCCAGTCCCCTTATTAGATAGGGGACGAGGCACACCCGCTCTCCTTTAGAAGGATTGGGGGTGCTCTCTGCTTGTTTTCCACCATTGTAGGTGGCGTGACCGGCTCGGACCGGGACCATGTATGCCTGAGGGAGAAATCCCTTGGCCTGAAGCGACACTAACTCGCTATGCGGGATGGTGCAACTCTCCCAGTCCCCGGGTTTGGGACCGGAGGGGCGAGGGGAGGAGCTACGACGGCTGGTCATGTTGGAATGGACCTTTGCTGGAAGCGCTCTGATGATAACTCGCGGAAAGGAGAAGATGTGGTTTGGACCTAAATCCCCATCCCATTAAATAGGCGGCTCGTTTATACGGCTAGGGGTGTGGATGTAAAAACGCCCCGGCTTTTCGCATTCGTTTGACACGTGGAAGACGGCCATTATTGGGCATGGAAGCCGAGGAGCACTACATTACAAAAAATCGGACATTATTCCTACAGGTACACAAGATTTGGAGGAGAACCCGCCTTGCAATGCCGAACAATCTGCGTGTTGGACTCGTCATCATTGAATCCTGGTTCGGGGGCTACTGAGGGAGTCCTGGATTAGGGGGTGTTCGGGTAGCCGGACTATACCTTTAGCCAGACTCCAGGACTGTGAAGATACAAGATTGAAGACTTCGTCCCGTGTCTGGATGGGACTTTCCTTGGCGTGGAAGGAAAGCTTGGCGATGCGGATATTCAAGATCTCCTACCATTGTAACCGACTCTATGTAACCCTAACCCTATCCGGTGTCTATATAAACCGGAGGGTCGTAGTCCGTAGGCAATCAACTCCATATACAGCAATCATACCGTAGGCTAGCTTCTAGGGTTTAGCCTCCTTGATCTCATGGTAGATGTACTCTTGTACTACCCATATCATCAATATTAATCAAGCAGGACGTAGGGTTTTACCTCCATCAAGAGGGCCCGAACCTGGGTAAAACATCGTGTTCCCTGCCTCCTATTACCATCCGGCCTAGACGCACAGTTCGGGACCCCCTACCCGAGATCCGCCGGTTTTGACACCGACAGCTCTGTTCGACCTACTGAACCCGGCGCAACTTTTCACTGTAGTCCGATTCCAGAAGGATATGCCAGGATGACGGTGGACGAAATAACATAGGGATTTCAGGACCTCTAGCTTGACTACCCTACCGGTGAAGGGGAGACTCGGCTAGGTTCTTGTCTATTGACTCCATGCCTATGGCGGAAGGAGCTCACAAAGCTTTTGAACTGGACGCCTCCGCCTCCTCCTCCTCCTCCGGCGAGTCAGGGCACTCCGCCTCCTCCTCCGGCGAGTGATCAGGGCACTTAGCCTCCTTCTCCGGCGCGTGGCGGAACTCCGCCTCCTTCTCCACCCGCGCCGGTACGCCCGAGCAGCCAGCCTCCTCCTTCTCCGCCTCGTCAGCAAGGGCGGAAGAGACCCGCCGCTGCTCTGGCTGCTCCAGCACGTCGTAGTCCTTCTCTTCCGCCTCGTAAGCAAGGAAAGAAGACAGCCGCAGCCGCTCCGTTTGCTCTGCCGGCGTCTAGCAGTATAGCCAGAGGCGGGAGGAAATACAGATTCGATCGTTCTCTGAAGACTCCAGAGAAGTTACCATACGAGAGGACCTCAGAGGAGAACACCAAGATCGCGCGAGCCGAAGTGACAAACTTCTTTGAAGGGGTGAAAACAAAGAAACATCCACCTCCGGAGGAGAAGGTAGATCCGGTGAAAGCGAAGCGCACTCTGGCTGCCCTGAAAAAACCAGCAAAGTCTCCACCGAAAGGAAACTATGACCGCATTATTGCAAAGTCATTTGTCGAAGCGGAGCGGTCGGGAAGTACTGTTAGTGATCAAAAGTTAAAAGAATGACGAGCTGGGAAAAAATTACCCAGCTCGGCGAACAAGCGAACCAATCATGCCCCCCGCTCAAGGTGCCTACTAATGATCCAAGGATGGTGCCCGGTTATAGCAATCTTGGAGATTACCTGCCCGACGATGTACATTATGATTCCTTGGAGGTGGAGGAATACAAATACGAGTACGGGAAGCCTCTCGTCAAAGATGAAAGGTCTCTAACAACGATGAAGCAAAGATTCCATGATTGGTACATGAAAACCTGCAGAGAGTCTGGGGGAGGAATACTTTGACGCTGAGAGGTAGAGAGGAGCATGACCTCGTTGGAATTGAACTTTTGAATGTTCCATTTGAGGAGTTCTTCCAGTTTTTCAATCAAAAGGCCCTCGATAAAGCAATGGTCACTTGCTACTGTCTGTAAGTAATACTACTTCTATCATTAAGTCTCTCTATATAGGTCAGCTCTTTCATTTCATGTATTTATAATTATCCTCACTATATTATGCAGATTGAACATCGCCGAATTGAAGAAAAGACAAATCGGTGATATTGGGTTCATTAACACAAATCTCATAGATGCAACTGAGGTTAAATATCGTGCCGAAGATATTGAGGCCAACTTGCTACGATCGTTGGTAATAAATGAAAACAAAGATATAATACTCTTTCCTTACAACTTCAAGTGAGTGTTACTGTCTTGTGCATATTCGGTTTCCCTTGTTAGTCCAGGTTATAGTAATGTAATTGATGAGTTATGCATGCGTGCGCAGTTTCCACTATATTCTCCTAGAGATTAAGCTTGAGCAGGGACTAGTAACCGTCTTAGACTCGAGACGAAAAGATCCCCAGGACTATGCAGACATGACTCAAATGCTCGAGAAGTAAGTTAAATCGATCATTATCCACCATATCAGCAACTTTGTTCATTTCCTGATATATCAAGTAATTGTTTTCTTTATCTGGCATGGTTTGGAGAAAATTCACCAAAAAAGCTCCGGGACTGCCGAAGAAGCTGCAATTTAGACACCCGAAAGTAAGTACTATAGTAACATGTTCCGCGCATCTCCTAGTGATTCAAGCGCTAGTTTCATCAATACCATTTCGCATGCTTGCTTATCAGTTTAATTGACCTCTATTTCTTGTAAAGTGGTTGTGGCAGGAACAAGGGAATGATTTCTGTGGATACTACGTTTGCGAGTCCATCCACCACACGACCTGTGAACGAGGGTACTTTGACGAACAATATGAAGTGCGTAAGCAATAATATTCACAATTTTATTTTATTACCATCATTTGTGTTGAGTTTCATTTATTCATACATATATATATGTATTGACCCCTTGTTCAAATTAGATGTTTCGGATGCAGGGTGAACTCCTAGCACCTGATCGTATGCGAGCAATTCAAGAGGAATTGGCGGCATTCTTCCTTGACCACGTGATCACTGAAGACGGAGAATACTATGTGGACCCTGTGTTCATATATAATTAGGAGATTATATTGTAAGAGATGATTATTGTATATATGTAGCCGGTAGTGTCGGATAGATATACGAGAACTTGTTGTTCGACCAATCTCTCGGAGAAGGAGAGGTGGTCGATATCACTTCTCTATGTATGCATATGTTTCCTTTATTTGCTTACTAGCTAGCGTGTCTGGTCCTCTCTATATATACGTATATATAGCATCGTCCAAGGACGGACATAAGAGAGGACACTTCTCTCTATTAATTAGCTAGCTAACACAATATATGAAACACCTAAATTAAAACTCCAAAACCCCCACCCCCCTTTCAAAACAAAAACAAAAACCCCAGCCCCTGAAATGCTGACGCATGGATGTCTATTGGTCCCGGTTGGTGCCACCAACCGGGACCAAAGGCCCTCCTGCCTGGGCTCGGCACACCGGCCACGTGGAGGCCCATCTGTCCCGGTTCGTGTAAGAACCGGGACTAAAGGGTTAGGGCATTAGTAATGACCCTTTAGTCCCGGTTCACAAACCGGGACAAAAGGCCCTTATCAACCGGGACGAATGGGGGTTTTTCTACTAGTGCTACTTGACTAGCTCGTTAATCAAAGATGGTTAAATTTCATGACCATAGACATTTGTTGTCATTTGATGAACGGGATCACATCATTAGGAGAATGATGTGATGGACAAGACCCATCCGTTAGTTTAGCATGTTGATCGTTCAGTTCTATTGCTATTGCTTTCTTCATGACTTATACATACTAGTCATCAACCCGTGCAACTGCACGGGCTAGTTTGATTTTGAATAACATAGTTGTTTTAAACGTTTTAGAACTTTATTGTCAACTGAGAATATAATTTCAAGTTACTTTTTCCAAAACATGTAATTATTTCCTCATGGATATTCATACAAAAAAGGTAAAATTCAGGTACATGTGTTTTAGCATTATAGCTTAAATGAATATATTGCGGGACACTATATGCACATTTGTTCTATCCGGGCGACGTTATATAGAATGATACATTTTGGAGTGAACCATATACAAACCAACTTACCGAATTAACATCTACATAATATTTGATACCGGAACGTGCAAGTTTCTTGTTTGGAACTTAACTTCTATGTCCAAGTTAATTGAGTAATCTTGTTAAATTATCTGATACATATAAACATATCTGGTAAGAGTTTTTTTATATGTTTTAATTGATTTTTATGCTAACCACCAGGTTTCCTTATAATTCAACTTCAGAAAACACTATGTGCGTACAAAATTTCGAGAACCCTGGAAATTAGTAGTATTTATTGAAACTGTATAACATGATATACTTTATCATATGGAAAGGACTACATCACAGAACTTAATCTATGTTATAAGAACTTAAAGTAGAACATTTGATTTTTTTATAATGAACATCCATCCAGGCCAGATAAAAAAATATGATTGGCAATTGACGTGCTACCTTCCCATCAATTGTTTTACATCTGTTCAATTCTTATAGCAACATCTATCCAGGCAATATAAGAGTTATGCTGATCACCACGTACTTCGTATTACATGTAAGCTGCTGCAATATTCGATTTCTTCCCACCAAGTAAATGAATCTGTTGTCAGTTTTGTCCTCAATGGCAAACTTTGTTTTTCCTTGCAGCAGACAAAGTGGTCTACAATCTTAAAAAAGTCATCAAGTAAATCAATTTGTTACCAGTTTTGTCATCGGCAGCAAATGGAGTTTTCCTTAACGGAGACAAAGTTGTTTGAGATTTGAAAATTTCAACCAATTATCAATTGCTGAATATAACTTTAATTTTCATTCTGAACAAACAAAACGATTTGAGATCTAAAGAACAGAACAAAAATCACTATTAGCTTATTTTTAATAATGAATAAATCATTTATAGAACAACATAAATTGTAGTCCTTTTAGTAAAGTCTGGTAGTAAAGTCGCAGAGAATAAAGCATATATGACAGGTAAAACATCATGCGTGGCTACCAATTTTTTCCCTCAAAAAGTATAGGATCGTAATAAGAAACAGGATGCCTAGATACACCTAGTAACAAAACAATGTATATATAACTCACACTAAACTTGTGTCTAGTATGTCTTATATATTATGCCTGCTGTAAGAAAAGTTGAAGAAGAGAGCAAATATGGTGATGGACTCAACAAAAAATGTGTAACTACATATTGTAACCGACATATATATAATCAGCTTCACACCACTATTATCAGCAGGACGATAGTGGCCATTTTATAATGGATGATAATACGTGTATCGACTGAAACACAATGTGATTTGTTAGGCAACAATCTATATGACATCTCAGCAACCATCTTATATTATCCGCCAAAGCAACTGTGATCTCTTACAGGAGTCATATCTCTTCACTCTTGGGGTCTGTACAACTAATCTCATTGTTGGTTACCAATGTTGTACAGTTGTATAACACCAAAACATGAACTTGGCATCTCCGGCATGCTAAACAAAAAATGGTATTGAGATGAATATACATCTCAGCAAAAAAATTATGCAGATATCTGATATTCCTATACAGAGCATCAAAGTTGTAATATACCTATTGTGAACTGCAATAATCACAGTTTTCGTAATCACCTCGTATATGACAGAAAAGTCTTGAATATGGCATGTGGAAATTATACTACATGGTATACTAAATGATGGCACTCATTTCTTTCACCAATTTACTGCAGATGAAAACAACTAAAGGATGGGTGGAGGCCAAACAATATTGTACGGACTCGTATGGAATTGCAAGATGGACGAGATGGTTCTCACTGTGCTGTTGTATTCACTGAATATGGAGCAGGTTACAGGTTACATATATATCAGAGAACCCAAGTCTCCTGTTATGCAAGGCACGCAGTCCATGACAGGAGAGTGGTTAGTGATCCTAGAAATTAGGAGAGGATACAACAGCTATTACAACAGCTAGTCAAAGTATAACAGAATACAGTACAAATACAAGTATGTTAACACTCCCCCGCAGTCGGAACGCCGCTGGGGTGGATGTTCAGACTGGCTCGAAAATCGGTGAAGATCGCTGATGGGAGGCCCTCGGTGAAGATATCTGCATATTGGGAACCGGAGGGAACGTGAAGAACTCTGGCCTCGCCCAAGGCAACACGGTCCCGCACGAAATGCAGGTCAATCTCCACATGCTTGGTCCACTGGTGCTGAACAGGGTTCGAGGAGAGATACGTCGCACTGATGTTGTCGCAGTACACCACGGTGGTGCGAGATGGAGGGCGACGGAGCTCGTGAAGGAGTTGACGCAGCCATGTAGTTTCCACAACACAATTTGCTACCGCACGGTATTCTGCCTCCACACTAGAGCGTGAAACCGTAGGTTGCCGCTTAGAAGACCAGGAGGCCAAATTAAAGCCAAGGAAAACACAAAAGCCAGAGGTTGATTTCCGGGTATCGGGGCAGCCGGCCCAATTAGCATCGGAATAGGCAATAAGCTCATGAGATGGTGATGTGTAGAGCTAGAGACCAAAGTGATAAGTGCCCTGTAGATAGCGTAGGATGCGTTTGAGGAGCTGAAAGTGGGTGGTGCGAGGGGCATGCATGAAGAGACACGCATGTTGCACGGCATAGGAGATATTAGGCCGTGTTAATGTAAGATATTGGAGGGCACCAGCTAGGCTGCGGTAGAGGGTCGGGTTAGCTAGGGAATCACCATCATGGATAGAGAGTTTGGCCTTTGTGTCTATGGGAGTGGAGATGGGTTTACAATTGAGCATGTGGGCGCGGTCCAAGATTTCAAGGACGTATTGCTGTTGAGAGAGGAACAGACCGGATGTGTTGCGGGTTACATTGACACCAAGGAAGTGGTGTATGTCACCGAGGTCGGACATGGAAAACTCCGTCTTGAGGGACGCAATGACAGAGTTGAGGGTGGTGACGGTGTTGGCGGTGAGTATGATGTCATCGACATAAAGAAGTAGATATGCAACGGAAGAGCCATGGTGAAGGATGAATAAAGAGGGGTCGCACTTGGAGGAAGTAAACCCAATGAGAGAAGATAGGAGCGGAAATGCAGAAACCAAGTGCGAGGAGCCTGTTTCAAGCCATATAAAGACTTCTTAAGAAGACATACATGATTAGGCCAAGAGGAGTCAAGGAACCCCGCCGGTTGGTGGCAATAGACAGTCTCGCCAAGATCACCATGAAGAAAGGAGTTTTTGACGTTGAGTTGGTGGATCAGCCATGAGGAGGCGGTGGCAATGCTGAGGATGACGCGCACCGTGGCCGGTTTAACAACCGGACTAAAAGTCTCCGTGTAGTCAATGCCCTCCTGCTGCGTGAACCCACGAAGAACCCAACGCGCCTTGTACCAGGAGAGGGAGCCATCCGGATTGAATTTGTGGCGGAAGATCCATTTCCCAGTAACCACATTGACACCTGCAGGACGAGGAACCAAACTCCATGTATCATTCTTTAGCAAAGCAGTATATTCAACAAGCATAGCATCGTACCAATGGTGATCCTTTAAGGCTGTTTTATAGGAAGAAGGAAGGGGTGAGATAGTTTGGGAGGCGGTAAGGGAGAATAGGCGACGTGGTTGAGTGAAACCACGTTTGGCTCGGGTCATCATTTTATGTGAATTAACAGGAGGTGGGACGGCGACTACAGGATGACGTGGCGGACTGGGCGTGGACGGCTCAGAAGGTGATGTTGATATGGTGGGGTCTAGAGCAGAGGAAGAAGGCGAGGTGGAGGCAGAATCAGCAGCAGATCCGAGGGAGATATCGGGGGGCGATACGAGGGAATCGGGCGCAGGCGGTGCATGAGAATGCACATGGGGAGAATGGGAAGGTGCCCCGGGACGCGGGCTGGGTGGGTTGTCAGATGCGGTCGGCTCAGTGGGGGAGCCGCGGGGCGCAGGAGAAGCGGGATTGGGTGGAGCGGTGGGTGGGGTGGATTGCGTGGGACCGCTGGCAACGGAAGGAAGTGGGGAGAGGATCCCGGGGCAGATATCTTGCATGGCCAGGGGATCACGGACGGGATTATCTGCGGCAGGTGTGGGTGTGGAAGTCTGGGAAGGAGGCGTGTATGGAAAGGTTGCTTCATCAAAGATAACATGCCGAGAAATAATAACGCGACAGGAAGTGAGATCGAAGCAGCGATAGCCTTTGTTCTCCAAGGGGTTGAAGGAAATATGCCCTAGAGGCAATAATAAAGATATTATTTATTTCCTTACAATCATGATAAATGTTTATTATTCATGCTAGAATTGTATTAACCGGAAACATAATACATGTGTGAATACATAGACAAACAAAGTGTCACTAGTATGCCTCTACTTGACTAGCTCGTTAATCAAAGATGGTTATGTTTCCTAACCATGAACAATGAGTTGTTATTTGATTAACGAGGTCACATCATTAGTTGAATGATCTGATTGACATGACCCATTCCATTAGCTTAGCACCCGATCGTTTAGTATGTTGCTATTGCTTTCTTCATGACTTATACATGTTCCTATGACTATGAGATTATGCAACTCCCGTTTACCGGAGGAACACTTTGGGTGCTACCAAACGTCACAACGTAACTGGGTGATTATAAAGGAGCATTACAGGTGTCTCCAAAGGTAGATGTTGGGTTGGCGTATTTCGAGATTAGGATTTGTCACTCCGATTGTCGGAGAGGTATCTCTGGGCCCTCTCGGTAATACACATCACATAAGCCTTGCAAGCATTATAACTAATATGTTAGTTGTGAGATGATGTACTACGGAACGAGTAAAGAGACTTGCCGGTAACGAGATTGAACTAGGTATTGGATACCGACGATCGAATCTCGGGCAAGTAACATACCGATGACAAAGGGAACAACGTATGTTGTTATGCGGTCTGACCGATAAAGATCTTCGTAGAATATGTAGGAGCCAATATGGGCATCCAGGTCCCGCTATTGGTTATTGACCGGAGATGTGTCTCGGTCATGTCTACATTGTTCTCGAACCCGTAGGGTCCGCACGCTTAAGGTTACGATGACAGTTTCATTATGAGTTTATGCATTTTGATGTACCTAAGGTTGTTCGGAGTCCCGGATGTGATCACGGACATGACGAGGAGTCTCGAAATGGTCGAGATGTAAAGATTGATATATTGGAAGCCTATGTTTGGACATCGGAAGTGTTCCGGGTGAAATCGGGATTTTACCGGGTTACCGGGAGGTTACCGGAACCCCCCGGGAGCCACATGGGCCTTCATGGGCCCTAGTGGAAAGGAGAAAGGGGCATCCCAAGGTGGCTGCGCCACTTCCCCCTCCCCTAGTCCTATTAGGACTAGGAGAAGGTGGCCGGCCCCCCTCTCTCTCTTTCCCCCCTTGGGAATCCTAGTTGGAATAGGATTGGGGGGGGGAGTCCTACTCCCGGAAGGAGTAGGACTCCTCCTGCGCCTCTCTCCCTGGCCGGCACCCCCCTCCCCCCTTGGCTCCTTTATATACTGAGGTAGAGGCACCCTAGAACACACAAGTTGATCCACGTGATCTATTCCTTGGCCGTGTGTGGTGCCCCCTGCCACCATATACCTCGATAATACTGTAGCGGAGTTTAGGCGAAGCCCTGCTGCTGTAGTACATCAAGATCGTCACCACGCCGTCGTGCTGACGAAACTCTTCCCCGACACTTTGCTGGATCGGAGTCCGGGGATCGTCATCGAGCTGAACGTGTGCTCGAACTCGGAGGTGCCATAGTTTCGGTGCTTGATCGGTTGGATCGTGAAGACGTACGACTACTTCCTCTACGTCGTGTCATCGCTTCCGCAGTCGGTCTGCGTTGGGTACGTAGACAACACTCTCCCCTCTCGTTGCTATGCATCACATGATCTTGCGTGTGCGTAGGAAATTTTTTGAAATTACTACGAATCCCAACAGTGGCATCCGAGCCTAGGTTATTTATGTTGATGTTATATGCACGAGTAGAACACAAGTGAGTTGTGGACGATACAAGTCATACTGCCTACCAGCATGTCATACTTTGGTTCGGCGGTATTGTTGGACGAGATGACCCGGACCAACCTTACGCGTACGCTTACGCGAGACCGGTTCCCTCGACGTGCTTTGCACAGAGATGGCTTGCGGGCGACTGTCTCTCCAACTTTAGTTGAACCAAGTATGGCTACGCCCGGTCCTTGCGAAGGTTAAAACGGAGTCTATTTGACAAACTATCGTTGTGGTTTTGATGCGTAGGTGAGATTGGTTCTTACTTAAGCCCGTAGCAGCCACGTAAAACATGCAACAACAAAGTAGAGGACGTCTAACTTGTTTTTGCAGGGCATGTTGTGATGTGATATGGTCAAGGCATGATGCTGAATTTTATTGTATGAGATGATCATGTTTTGTAACCGAGTTATCGGCAACTGGCAGGAGCCATATGGTTGTCGCTTTATTGTATGCAATGCAATCGCGATGTAATGCTTTACTTTATTACTAAACGGTAGTGATAGTCGTGGAATCATAAGATTGGCGAGACGACAATGATGCTACGATGGAGATCAAGGTGTCGCGCCGGTGACGATGGTGATCATGACGGTGCTTCGGAGATGGAGATCACAAGCACAAGATGATGATGGCCATATCATATCACTTATATTGATTGCATGTGATGTTTATCCTTTTATGCATCTTATCTTGCTTTGATTGACGGTAGCATTATAAGATGATCTCTCACTAAATTATCAAGAAGTGTTCTCCCTGAGTATGCACCGTTGCCAAAGTTCGTCGTGCCCAGACACCACGTGATGATCGGGTGTGATAAGCTCTACATCCATCTACAACGGGTGCAAGCCAGTTTTGCACACGCAGAATACTCAGGTTAAACTTGACGAGCCTAGCATATGCAGATATGGCCTCGGAACACGGAGACCGAAAGGTCGAGCGTGAATCATATAGTAGATTTGATCAACATAAACGATGTTCACCATTGAAAGCTACTCCATCTCACGTGATGATCGGTTATGGTTTAGTTGATTTGGATCACGTAATCACTTAGAAGATTAGAGGGATGTCTATCTAAGTGGGAGTTCTTAAGTAATATGATTAATTGAACTTAAATTTATCATGAACTTAGTACCTGATAGTATCTTGCTTGTTTATGTTGATTGTAGATAGATGGCTCGTGCTGTTGTTCCATTGAATTTTAATGCGTTCCTTAAGAAAGCAAAGTTGAAAGATGATGGTAGCAATTACACGGACTGGGTCCGTAACTTGAGGATTATCCTCATTGCTGCACAGAAGAATTACGTCCTGGAAGCACCGCTGGGTGCCAGGCCTGCTGCTGGAGCAACACCAGATGTTATGAATGTCTGGCAGAGCAAAACTGATGACTACTTGATAGTTCAGTGTGCCATGCTTTACGGCTTAGAATCGGGACTTCAACAATGTTTTGAACGTCATGGAGCAAATGCCCGAATTGAGAGATATGAAGTCTCCAATAAGTTCTATAGCTGCAAGATGGAGGAGAACAGTTCTGTCAGTGAGCATATACTCAAAATGTCTGGGTATAATAATCACTTGATTCAATTGGGAGTTAATCTTCCGGATGATTGCGTCATTGACAGAATTCTCCAATCACTGCCACCAAGCTACAAGAGCTTCGTGATGAACTATAATATGCAAGGGATGAACAAGACTATTCCCGAGCTCTTCGCAATGCTGAAAGCTGCGGAGGTAGAAATCAAAAAGGAGCATCAAGTGTTGATGGTTAACAAAACCACTAGTTTCAAGAAAAAGGGCAAAGGGAAGAAGAAGGGGAACTTCAAGAAGAATGGCAAGCAAGTTGCTGCTCAGGAGAAGAAACCCAAGTCTGGACCTAAGCCTGAAACTGAGTGCTTCTACTGCAAGCAGACTGGTCACTGGAAGCGGAACTGCCCCAAGTATTTGGCGGATAAGAAGGATGGCAAGGTGAACAAAGGTATATGTGATATACAAGTTATTGATGTGTACCTTACTAGAGCTCGCAGTAGCACCTGGGTATTTGATACTGGTTTTGTTGCTAATATTTGCAACTCGAAACAGGGACTACGGAATAAGCGGGCACTGGCAAAGGACGAGGTGACGATGCGCGTGGGAAACGGTTCCAAAGTTGATGTGATCGCGGTCGGCACGCTACCTCTACATCTACCTTCGGGATTAATATTAGACCTAAATAATTGTTATTTGGTGCCAGCGTTGAGCATGAACATTATATCTGGATCTTGTTTAATGCGAGATGGTTATTCATTTAAATCAGAGAATAATGGTTGTTCTATTTATATGAGTAATATCTTTTATGGTCATGCACCCTTGAAGAGTGGTCTGTTCTTATTGAATCTCGATAGTAGTAATACACATATTCATAATGTTGAAGCCAAAAGATGCAGAGTTGATAATAAAAGTGCAACTTATTTGTGGCACTGTCGTTTAGGTCATATCGGTATAAAGAGCATGAAGAAACTCCATACTGATGGACTTTTGGAACCACTTGATTATGAATCACTTGGTACTTGCGAACCGTGCCTCATGGGCAAGATGACTAAAACACCGTTCTCCGGTACTATGGAGAGAGCAATAGATTTGTTGGAAATCGTACATACCGATGTATGTGGTCCGATGAATATTGAGGCTCCTGGCGGATATCGTTATTTTCTCACCTTCACAGATGATTTAAGCAGATATGGGTATATCTACTTAATGAAACATAAGTCTGAAACATTTGAAAAGTTCAAAGAATTTCAGACTGAAGTTGAAAATCATCGTAACAAGAAAATAAAGTTTCTACGATCTGATCGTGGAGGAGAATATTTGAGTTATGAGTTTGGTGTACATTTGAAAAACTGTGGAATAGTTTCGCAACTCACGCCACCCGGAACACCACAGCATAATGGTGTGTCCGAACGTCGTAATCGTACTTTACTGGATATGGTGCGATCTATGATGTCTCTTACTGATTTACCGCTATCGTTTTGGGGTTATGCTCTAGAGACGGCCGCATTCACGTTAAATAGGGCACCATCAAAATCCGTTGAGACGACGCCTTATGAACTGTGGTTTGGCAAGAAACCAAAGTTGTCGTTTCTTAAAGTTTGGGGCTGCGATGCTTATGTGAAAAAGCTTCAACCTGATAAGCTCGAACCCAAATCGAAGAAATGTGTCTTCATAGGATACCCAAAGGAAACTGTTGGGTACACCTTCTATCACAGATCCGAAGGCAAAACATTCGTTACCAAGAATGGATTCTTTCTAGAGAAGGAGTTTCTCTCGAAAGAAGTGAGTGGGAGGAAAGTAGAACTTGACGAGGTAACTGTACCTACTCCCTTACTGGAAAGTAGTTCATCACAGAAAACTGTTTCAGTGACACCTACACCAGTTAGTGAGGAAGCCAATGATAATGATCATGAAACTTCAGATCAAGATACTACTGAACCTCATAGATCAACCAGAGTAAGATCCGCACCAGAGTGGTACGGTAATCCTGTTCTGGAAATCATGATACTAGATCATGATGAACCTACGAACTATGAAGAAGCGATGGTGAGCCCAGATTCCACAAAGTGGCTTGAAGCCATGAAATCTGAGATGGGATCCATGTATGAGAACAAAGTATGGACTTTGGTTCACTTGCCCGATGATCGGCAAGCAATTGAAAATAAATGGATCTTTAATAAGAAGACTGACGCTGATGGTAATGTTACTGTCTACAAAGCTCGACTTGTCGCAAAAGGTTTTTGGCAAGTTCAAGGGATTGACTACGATGAGACCTTCTCATCCGTAGCGATGCTTAAGTCCGTCCGAATCATGTTAGCGATTGCCGCATTTTATGATTATGAAATTTCGCAGATGGATGTCAAAACTGCATTCCTGAATGGATTTCTGGAAGAAGAGTTGTATATGATGCAACCGGAAGGTTTTGTCGATCCAAAGGGAGCTAACAAAGTGTGCAAGCTCCAGCGATCCATTTATGGACTGGTGCAAGCCTCTCGGAGTTGGAATAAACGTTTTGATAGTGTGATCAAAGCATTTGGTTTTATACAGACTTTCGGAGAAGCCTGTATTTACAAGAAAGTGAGTGGGAGCTCTGTAGCATTTCTGATATTATATGTGGATGACATATTGCTAATTGGAAATGATATAGAATTTCTGGATAGCATAAAGGGATACTTGAATAAATGTTTTTCAATGAAAGACCACGGTGAAGCTGCTTACATATTAGGCATTAAGATCTATAGAGATAGATCAAGACGCTTAATTGGACTTTCACAAAGCACATACCTTGACAAAATTTTGAAGAAGTTCAAAATGGATCAAACAAAGAAAGGGTTCTTGCCTGTGTTACAAGGTGTGAAGTTGAGTAAGACTCAATGCCCGACCACTGCAGAAGGTAGAGAGAATATGAAAGATGTTCCCTATGCATCAGCCATAGGATCTATCATGTATGCAATGCTGTGTACCAGACCTGATGTGTGCCTTGCTATAAGTTTAGCAGGGAGGTACCAAAGTAATCCAGGAGTGGATCACTGGACAGCGGTCAAGAACATCCTGAAATACCTGAAAAGGACTAAGGATATGTTTCTCGTATATGGAGGTGACAAAGAGCTCACCGTAAAAGGTTACGTTGATGCAAGCTTTGACACTGATCCGGACGATTCTAAATCGCAAACCGGATACATGTTTACATTAAACGGTGCAGCTGTCAGTTGGTGCAGTTCTAAACAAAGCGTCGTAGCGGGATCTACATGTGAAGCGGAGTACATAGCTGCTTCGGAAGCAGCAAACAAAGGAGTCTGGATGAAGGAGTTCATATCCGATCTAGGTGTCATACCTAATGCATCGGGTCCAATGAAAATCTTTTGTGACAATACTGGTGCAATTGCCTTGGCAAAGGAATCCAGATTTCACAAAAGGACCAAACACATCAAGAGACGCTTCAACTCCATCCGGGATCTAGTCCAGGTGGGAGACATAGAGATTTGCAAGATACATACGGATCTGAATGTTGCAGACCCGTTGACTAAGCCTCTTCCACGAGCAAAACATGATCAGCACCAAAGCTCCATGGGTGTTAGAATCATTACAGTATAATCTAGATTATTGACTCTAGTGCAAGTGGGAGACTGAAGGAAATATGCCCTAGAGGCAATAATAAAGTTATTATTTATTTCCTTACAATCATGATAAATGTTTATTATTCATGCTAGAATTGTATTAACCGGAAACATAATACATGTGTGAATACATAGACAAACAAAGTGTCACTAGTATGCCTCTACTTGACTAGCTCGTTAATCAAAGATGGTTATGTTTCCTAACCATGAACAATGAGTTGTTATTTGATTAACGAGGTCACATCATTAGTTGAATGATCTGATTGACATGACCCATTCCATTAGCTTAGCACCCGATCGTTTAGTATGTTGCTATTGCTTTCTTCAGGACTTATACATGTTCCTATGACTATGAGATTATGCAACTCCCGTTTACCGGAGGAACACTTTGGGTGCTACCAAATGTCACAACGTAACTGGGTGATTATAAAGGAGCATTACAGGTGTCTCCAAAGGTAGATGTTGGGTTGGCGTATTTCGAGATTAGGATTTGTCACTCCGATTGTCGGAGAGGTATCTCTAGGCCCTCTCGGTAATACACATCACATAAGCCTTGCAAGCATTATAACTAATATGTTAGTTGTGAGATGATGTATTACGGAACGAGTAAAGGGACTTGCCGGTAACGAGATTGAACTAGGTATTAGATACCGACGATCGAATCTCGGGCAAGTAACATACCGATGACAAAGGGAACAACGTATGTTGTTATGCGGTCTGACCGATAAAGATCTTCGTAGAATATGTAGGAGCCAATATGGGCATCCAGGTCCCTCTATTGGTTATTGACCGGAGACGTGTCTCGGTCATGTCTACATTGTTCTCGAACCCATAGGGTCCGCACGCTTAAGGTTACGATGACAGTATCATTATGAGTTTATGCATTTTGATGTACCGAAGGTTGTTCGGAGTCCCGGATGTGACCACAGACATGAAGAGGAGTCTCGAAATGGTCGAGACGTAAAGATTGATATATTGGAAGCCTATGTTTGGACATCGGAAGTGTTCCGGGTGAAATCGGGATTTTACCGGGTTACCGGGAGGTTACCGGAACCCCCCGGGAGCCACATGGGCCTTCATGGGCCTTAGTGGAAAGGAGAAAGGGGCAGCCCAAGGTGGCTGTGCCACTTCCCCCTCCCCTAGTCCTATTAGGACTAGGAGAAGGTGGCCGGCCCCCCTCTCTCTCTTTCCCCCTTGGGAATCCTAGTTGGAATAGGATTGGGGGGGAGTCCTACTCCCGGAAGGTGTAGGACTCCTCCTGCGCCTCTCTCCCTGGCCGGCGCCCCCCTCCCCCCTTGGCTCCTTTATATACTGAGGTAGAGGCACCCTAGAACACATAAGTTGATCCACGTGATCTATTCCTTAGCCGTGTGCAGTGCCCCCAGCCACCATATACCTCGATAATACTGTAGCGGAGTTTAGGCGAAGCCCTGCTGCTGTAGTACATCAAGATCGTCACCACGCCGTCGTGCTGACGGAACTCTTCCCCGACACTTTGCTGGATCGGAGTCCGGGGATCGTCATCGAGCTGAACGTGTGCTCGAACTCGGAGGTGCCGTAGTTTCGGTGCTTGATCGGTTGGATCGTGAAGACGTACGACTACTTCCTCTACGTCGTGTCATCGCTTCCACAGTTGGTCTGCGTTGGGTACGTAGACAACACTCTCCCCTCTCGTTGCTATGCATCACATGATCTTGCGTGTGCGTAGGAAATTTTTTGAAATTACTACGAATCCCAACAGGGGTAGCCTAGGAAAACGCAACGGGTGGAACGGGGGGCTAATTTGTGAGGGCTGGTGGCGTATAGGTTGGGAAAACGGAGGCACCCAAAAACGTGTAGATGATCGTAGCGTGGTTCAACACCAATAAGAAGAAAATAGGGCGTGTGGGGCATGGTGCGGATGGACGGACGACGATTAAGGAGATGTGTAGCGGTGTGTAAATCCTCAACCCAAAAGGGTGGGGGGAGGGAAGCATGGAGGAGGAGTGTACGAAGGACGTCGTTGGTGGTTCGAATCATGCGCTCGGCCATCCCGTTTTGTGGAGAGGTATGGGGGCAGGAGAGACGGTAGATGATACCGTGGTTAGAGAAAAAAGTGCGAAGAGAAGTGTTAACGAATTCTCCGCCGTTATCACATTGCATGCACTTAATGAGAGTATGAAATTGGGTGAGGATGTAGGTAAAGAAACACTGGAGAGTAGGGGAAGTCTCGGATTTATGCCGTAAGGGAAATGTCCACGAGTAGTGGGAAAAGTCGTCAAGAATGAGAAGATAATATTGATAGCCCGAAAAACTCATAACAGGAGCGGTCCAAAGATCACAGTGAATAAGTTGAAATGGAGCACAAGTACAATTATTGGAAGAAGTAAAAGATAAACGAGGCTGCCGTCCGAGTTGGCAAGCCATACAAGGGGATCGTGCAGCATTATTACAATCGGGAAGAAAATCTTTAGAAATAGATGCTAAGGATGCCTTGCCAGGATGGCCAAGACGTTGGTGCCACAGATCGCCGGAAGTGATGAAGAACGCGGTGCCGCCCGGAGTGTGCTTGCCGTAGAATGGGTAGAGAGGGCCTGGGATACTGGACGTCATGATGGGCGTCCTGGTTGGAAGAGCCTTCACGAAGAAACAAGATGGGTTAAACTCAACAGAAACATTATTATCACAGGACAATTTACGAACAGATATGAAATCTTTAACGATGGAAGGGCAAACGACAACATCGAGGAGAGAGAGATTAGTAGGAGGGAGAGTAGTGGAACCAATGCCAGAAACAGGCAAGCGAGCACCATTGCCGACGATGATGCTAGCAGAATTGTGCTTTGGAAAAGAATGAAACGAGGAGAGGTTACCTGCGTTACTCGTGACGTGTGTGGCGGCGCCAGAGTCGAGGATCCAGTCCGCACCGTGTTGGGCAGACCCTGCTGGCTGTAGGCTTGATGAAGAAGGGCGACATGATCCCAGCCAGGAGCGCCAAGAGGGAAGGTGGAAGGGCCCGGCTGCTGAGAGGGTGCGCCAGAGTACATCAGCGGGTAGGCCTGGGAATGAACCCCCGGGCGCGGGCCAAGGACACCAGCAGCATTGGGAGGGACCCAGCCAGGGCGGGGAGCCGGTAACGCCATGCCGAATGGAGCGAAGTAGCCGGTCCACGGCAACGGAGGGTAAGACGAGGACCCACGGCCGCCAGAGTCCGAGCGGCCACGACCGCGACCGCCATTGTGACCACGGCCACGGCCACGATCGCCACCACTGTTGCCACGGGCGCCATCAATGCCGCGGCCAGGAGGAGGAGCACGGTCGCCGCGGTCAGAGCGGTCGCCACGGTCACCACGATCACCGCCGTCAGGGTTGGTGCTGGGACCGCCGGTGATGGTGAGGGCCGCGGACCCCGCCTCAGCCGCATGGAGATTGAGGTTGTACTCCGCGAGGTCGAGCCGGGAACGCGTGACGGTGAAGGGAGGCAGCGGAACGGTGTCGCCGAGGATGGTGCGGATGGTGTCGAAGCGGGCGTCGAGGCCATGCAGGTGCTGCATCGTCAGGTCGTGGTCCTTGACGGGGTGGCCGGTGTCCGCGAGGGCATCGGCGAGCGCCTTCAGGCACCGGGCGTAGTCCGAGAATGTGAGGTAACCCTGCTTGAGGTTATAGAACTAGCGAGTGAGATGGAGGTATTGGGCACCTTGGTTGGCTTGGAAGTAGTCCCGGATACGGGTCCAGGCGGTGTAGGCGTCGGTCGCGCCGCCCATGATGAGCTCAAGAAGGGAGTCGGCCAGGGTGAAAAGGATCCAGAGGATCAGCCGTTGATCGACGGCAAGCCAGGTGGGATCCGGCTGGGCGGGAGGCGGCTGGAGAACAAGATCTTGGACACGGTGTTGCTGGAGAACGCAGTTGAAGAAAGTCCTCCACTTGATGTAGTTGTTGGTAGAGGGATCAAGTTTGAAGGTGATGTGGTTGGAGATGTGATCTAGATGGAAATTAAGGAGGTAGGGATCGGCAGGAGGAACGACCATGGTGGAAAGGGCAGAGGTGGCGGCGGGAAGAGTGGGGCGGAAGGTGCAGAGGAACCAGCAGGAGAGGACGGAGAGTCGGCGGCGGCGGCGGCGGAGGCAGCCGGAGAGTAGAGGTCGCCGAAGATGTCCTCGAAAGCCATGGAAGCTGATACTAAGATAGATGAGATGGTTCTCACTGTGCTGTTGTATTCACTAAATATGGAGCAGGTTCCAGGTTACATATATATCAGAGAACCCAAGTCTCCTGTTATGCAAGGCACGCAGGCCATGACGGGAGAGTGGTTAGTGATCCTAGAAAGTAGGAGAGGATACAACAGCTATTACAACAGCTAGTCAAAGTATAACAGAATACAATACAAATACAAGTATGTTAACATTGCATACAAACCATAAAACATATTATGTGGACGCCATACTGAAAACTAACATTATTTGCTACATCTGGGGATATAGTACTCTTATTTCTCAGCTGGATGCATCATTCCCAGTTACAAAAAGGCACAAAATTTCCATTTGCTTAGAAATTTTGATCTGAAGGCAAGATAAGTATGCCAACAATATGCACTCTATACTATTTCATCAAATTATGTAATGGAACAGGAGAAGAACGTTTTGACCAAACAAAGCCATAAAATACCTAAAGAATAATAAAGAATGTCAAAATGTTTCTCTGGAAATATTACAGTATGTAACACAAAACTTATATCCAGAGAAGGGTTCTACATAAGGAATCATAGTAAAATATCATTGAAGTAGTGCCCAGTACGTTTTAGTATTTAATATTTAGGGAGAAGTTAATGTCCACATGACCATCCAACATGTGAATACTTCTATATTTAATGGATGGCCTATAAAATCTAAAAAATAGTATTTGGTTGTATCATGTATTTGTAAAACAAAATTTTCTAGCACACGTGGCACAGGGCACCTTCCCACGTGATGGATTGTTTACCGCCCGATCCAGAGAGATCATGCTAGATGGTGGAGCTAGTGCCGCGATGGAGATGGTGCATCAGACACATCGAGCAAACATTTGGGCGAATGTTTTCCGATGATCAATAGCAGTTATGCACAACAGTATCAAACAAACTCTTACTAAATATGGGTGTATGTTTGTCTTAAATAAAATCTGAAAGTACTTTCTGTATATAACCTAGGTGTGTCTTGTTGATGGCTTGGTCTATTGCATGATAAAGTATAGATGGTATGGCTGATAGGAGTAAGCCAGCAATTACGTACTTCAGATAATATAATCAGACGCGAGGTTAGACTAAGGTGGAACATGAAGGAAGTACTGGCATATAAATTTTATAAATATTTGCACCAATAGTTCCACACCCCATCCAAGCATCTATACATGTAACTTTAGATTAAAGTCTGAATGACCAATGTAGCAAGAATGAGAAAAAAATTATTTGTGTAGAGGTACAGAATTTACCTACTATGTAGAGAAATATGTCATGCAACCATCATCTCAATCTGGGAGGAAACAAATGTCAGAATCTGGGACAGAAAAAGTTGGAGGGGATGGTAACCTAAGAGAGACCAGAGGGGAACCGATGGGAGAGGCCATGGGGACGCGACACCATAGGCTTGAGATAAGGCCTCCATTGGTGGAGAGTCATGCTGGACACACCAGATCGAGGAATGCCATCATGAATATCTAATTTGGAGATCAAACGGATGATAAAATAGTTTTGAAAGGATTAATGTGGAGGCTGGTATGGTGCCTCCAATTAGTAAATATAAGATATAAGATTCCTTTGACTATGAGATTATGCAACTCCTGAATACCAGAGGAACACCTTGTGTGCTATCAAAGTAACAACGTAACTGGCTAATTATAAAGATGTTCTACAGGTGTCTCAAAAGGTGTTTGTTGGGTTAGTATAGATCGAGATTAGGATTTGTCACTCCGAGTATCGGAGAGGTATCTCTAGGCCCTCTTGGTAATGCACATCACTATAAGCATTGCAAGCAATGTGAATAATGAGTTAGTTGCGGGATGATGTATTACGGAACGAGTAAAGAGACTTGCCGGTAACGAGATTGAACTAGGTAGGATGATACCGACGATCGATTCTCGGGGAAGTAACATACCGATGACAAAGGGAATGACATATGTTGTTATGTGTTTTGACTGATAAAGATCTTCGTAGAATATGTAGGAACCAATATGAGCATGCAGGTTCCACTATTGAATAACCGGATATGTGTCTCGGTCATGTCTACATAGTTCTTGAACCCATAGGGTCCGCACGCTTAACGTTCGATGATGATTTGTATTATGAGTTATGAGATTTGATGACCGAAGTTTGTCGGAGTCCCAGATGAGATCACGGACATGACGAGGAGTCTCGAAATGGTCGATAGGTAAAGATTCATATATTGGAAGGTTATATTTGGACATCAAAATGGTTCGGAGTGATTCGGATATTTTACCGGAGTACCGAGGGGTTACCGGAACTCCCCCCCCTCCCGGGGGGAAGTATTGGGCCTATTTGGCCATATTGGAGGAGTGGAGGAAGGCCACGTGAGGAGGCGCGCGCCCTCCCTTGCCCGAACTGAATTGTTCTAGGGAAGGGAGGCGCCCCCCCTCTTTCCTTCTCCCTCTCTCTCCCTTCCCCTTTTCCTCTCTAGTGGAAGGAAGGAGGGGGCGAATCCTACTTGGACTAGGAGTCCAAGTAGGACTCCCCCCATGGCGCGCCCCCTTGGCCGGCCACCTCCTCCTCCCCCTTTATATACGGAGGAGGGGGGCACCTCAAAGGCACAACAGACAATCTCTTAGCGTGTGGTGCCCCCCTCCACAGTTCAACACCTCGGTAATATCATCGTAGTGCTTAGGTGAAGCCCTGCACCGGTAACTTCATCATCACTATCGCCACACCATCGTGCTGACAGAACTCTCCCTCATCCTCAACTGGATCAAAAGCTCGAGGGACGTCAATGTGCTGAACATGTGCTGAACACGGAGGTGCCGTACGTTTGGTGCTAGGATCGGTTGGATCGTGAGGACGTTCGACTACATCAACCGCATTACTAAACGCTTCCGCTTTCGGTCTACGAGGATACGTGGACACACTCTCCCCGTCTCATTGATATGCATCTTCTAGATAGATCTTGTGTGATCATAGGAAATTTTTTGAAATACTGTGTTCCCCAACAGTTATGGTATCTCTATTAGCAAGTTTAATAGTGGCATCTATTTCTTCTATTTTAGTGGGTGCTATGTCATCCATAATTTATTGATAAAAGGTAAAGGGGATGGCACTTATGCTAGCACTTATGTCACATAAACCATGATAATAGTGATCTCCTATTTTAATTGAGACAACAGGCATGCCAACACCGTGTCTATGTTTATCTTCTTTATCAGGTTTAGCAATTCTAGTAGCTTCATTATAGAAGTAAATAACATGCCCATCTATATTTTCTTATAGGAGATCTTTAACCATAGCAACGCTAGGCTCTACTTTGATTTGTTCATAAGGTTTAGGTGTTCTAATGGAGATTTTGTTGACAACAGTTGAAACTTTAGCATGTTCCTTTATCCTAACAGGGAAAGGTGGTTTCTCAATATAAGCAGTAGGAACAATTGGATCAACATTATAAAGTATAATTTCTTATTTAGCTAGTACCGGTTCTTTAATTTCTTCTTTAATAGGTGGGTGATATTTAAACCACTTCTCTTTAGGGAGATCAACATGTGTAGCAAATGATTCACAAAAGGAGGCTACTATCTCAGAGTCAAGTCCATATTTAGTGCTAAACCTTTGAAAAGCATCGGTATTCATAAAAGATTTAACACAATCATACTTTAGCTTAATACCTGACTCTTTACCTTAATTTGTCGAGTTCCTAATTTTCAGAGTTGCATTTTATTCTTTCCAAAAGATCCCACCGGAATTCAATAGTCTTCTTTAAAAGAACCAGCACAAGAATAGTATCGAGCATGGATCGATCATTATGAGAAAGCCGGGCATAAAAATTCTGGATAATAATCTCTCTTGAGAGCTCATGATTGGGGCATGAATATAACATTGACTTAAGCCTCCCCCAATCTAGAGCGATACTTTCTCCTTCACGAGGCCAAAAATTATATATGTAATTCCGATCACAATGACTTAGATGCATAGGACAATTTTTTTTGGTGGATATCCAATTTCAATCGATTCCAATTCCAAGATCCAACATCATCGCATAGCCTATACCATGACAATGCTTTTCCCTTCAAAGATAAAGGGAAAACATTCTTCATAACTTCATCTCCGGGTAAACCTGCAAGCTTGAACAATCCACAAATTTGTTCCACATATATCAAGTGTGTATCAAGATGTTCGGTTCCATCTCCTGCATAAGGATTAGCTAGTAGTTGTTCTATCATACCCGAAGGAATTTCATATTCAATATTTTTAGTAGGTGCAGTGGGTTGAGAGGTAGCTAATTGTGGTTCCGTCGAGGTGAAGATACCCCGAACGAACCCCTCAAAGGATTGTTTTGCATAGTAACAAGTGACAGTAAATTTCAGCACACTAGATAAATGTTTCCTTACCAAATTCCACTTACCAAAGGCGCTTCACTCCCCGGCAACGGTGCCAGAAAATAGCCTTGATGACCCAAAAGTATAGGGATCAATTGTAGCTATTTTTGATAAGTAAGAGTGTCGAACCCAACGAGGAGCAGAAGGAAATGAAAAGTGGTTTTCAGCAAGGTAATGTCTGCAAGTGCTGAAATTGTAAGTAACAGAGTGGTTTGATAGCAAGATAATTTGTAACGAGCAAGTAACAATGATAGTAGAAAAATTGCAGCAAGGTAGCCCAATCCTTTTGAGGCAAAGGACAAGCCAAAACGGTCTCTTATGATAAGCAAAGCGTTCTTGAGGGTACACAGGAATTTCATCTAGTCACTTTCACCATGTTGATTCGATTTGTGTTCGCTACTTAAATAATTTGATATCTGGGTGGACTGGTGCTTAGGTGTTGTTCTTACTTGAACAACCTCCTACTTATGATTAACCCTCCCGCAAGCATCTGCAACTATGAGAAACGTATTAAGAATAAAGTCTAACCATAGCATTAAACTTTTGGATCCAATCGGTCCCTTACGGAATAGCGCATAAACTGGGGTTTAAGCTTCTGTCACTCTCGCAACCCATCATCTAATTGCTACTCCACAATGCATTCCCTTAGTCCCAAATATGGTGAAGTGTCATGTAGTCGATGTTCACATGACACCACTAAGGGAATCACAACATACATACTATCAAAATATCAAACACATATCAAGTTCACATGATTACTTGCAACATGATTTCTCTCATGACCTCAAGAACAAAAGTAACTACTCACAAATGATAATCATGCTCAATATCAGAGGGGAATTAAATAGCATATTGGATCTGAACATATAATCTTCCACCAAATAAACCATATAGTAATCAACTACAAGATGTAATCAACACTACTAGTCACCCACAAGCACCAATCTATAGTTCCGGTAACAAGCTTGAACACAAGAGATGAACTAGGGTTTGAGATGAGATGGTGCTATTGAAGATGTTGATGGAGATTGTCCTCCCCAAGATGGAAGAGTTGTTGGTGATGATGATGACGATGATTTCCCCCTCCGGAGGGAAGTTCCCCCAGCGGAATCGCTCCACCGGAGGGCAAAAGTGCTCCTGCCCAAGTTCCACCTCGAGACAATGGCGCTCCGTCCTGAAAGTCCCCTCCTTATTTTTTTCTAGGTCAAAATGACTTCTATACCAGAAGATGGGCACCGGAGGTGGGCCTGGGTGAGCACAACCCACCAGGGCGCGCTTGGGCTCCTTGGCACGCCCAGGTGGGTGGGCCTCCTCTGGTACTTATTTGCTCCAATATTCATCATATATTCCATAAAAAATCTCCGTGAAGTCGTGGCCTATTTGAAGTTGTGTAGAATAGGTACCCTGACGTAGCTTTTCCAGGTCCAGATTTCCAGCTGCCGAAATTCTCCCTCTTTGTGTGTACCTTGCAAATTATGAGAGAAAAGGCATTAGAATTACTCCAAAAAGCATTATTATGTATAAAAACATCATAAATCACAATAGGAAAACATGATGCAAATGGACGTATCAGGCACCCGAAGGTAATATTCAAGGACTCCCAAGCAACTAAGCTTGGGGATGCCCCGGAAGGCATCCCCTCTTTCTTCTAACAATCATCGGTAATTTTACGTGGAGCTATATTTTTATTCGTCACATGATATGCGTAAATCTTGGAGCATCGTGTGCTTTTTATTTTTGTTTCAATAATGCACCATGCTGGTATGAGATAGTCCTTGGTTGATTTATAGAATGCTTCATGCACTTTGCTTATATCTTTTGAGTATGGCTTTATAGAATGCTTCATGTGCTTCACTTATATCTTTTGAAGTTTGGATTGCCTGTTTCTCTTCACATAAAAAACTGCCATTTGTAGAATGCTCTTTTTCTTCACTTATATTTTTTAGAGTGTGGGCATATCTTTTGTAGAAAGAATTGAACTCTCTTTCTTCACTTATATCTATTTAGAGAGTCATCAGGAATTGGTCATTCACATGGTTAGTCATAAAATGCTACATAAAACTTGTAGATCACTGAATATTATGTGTTTGATTCCTTGCAATAGTTTTGCGATATAAAGATGGTGATATTAGAGTCATGCTAGTGAGTAATTGTGGATTGGTAAGAATACTTGTGTTAAAGTTTGTGATTCCTGTAGCATGCATGTATGGTGAACCGTTATGTAACGAAGTCGGAGCATGATTTATTTTTTATTGTCTTCCTTATGAGTGGCGGTCGGGGACGAGCGATGGTCTTTTCCTACCAATCTATCCCCCTAGGTGCATGCCTGTAGTACTTCGTTTCGATAACTAATATATTTTTGCAATAAGTATGTGAGTTCTTTATGACTAATGTTGAGTCCATGGATTACATGCACTCTCACCCTTCCATCATTGCTAGCCTCTTCTGTATCGTGCATTGCCCTTTATCACCTCGAGAGTTGGTGCAAACTTCGCTGGTGCATCCAAACCCCGTGATATGATACACACTATCACACATAAGCCTCCTCATATCTTCCTCCAAACAGGCACCATACCTACCTATCATGGCATTTCCATAGCCATTCTGAGATATTTTGCCATGCAACTTCCACCATCATCATATACATGACTTGAGAATACATTGTCATATTGCTTTGCATGATCGTAAGATAGCTAGCATGATATTTTCATGGCTTGTCCGTTTTTTGATATCTTTGCTATGCTAGATCATTGCACATCTGGGTACACTGCCAGAGGCATTCATATAGAGTCATACTTCGTTCTAGATATCGAGTTGTAATATTGAGTTGTAAGTAAATAAAAATGTGATGATCATCATTATTAGAGCATTGTCCCAGCGAGGAAAGGATAATGGAGACTAGGGTTCCCCCACAAGTCGGGATGAGACTCTAGACGAAAATAAAATAAAAAAGAGGCCAAAAAAGAGAGCGCCCCCCCTCCCAAAAAGAGAGAGAAGGGGCAATGCTACTAACCTTTTACCAGACTTGTGCTTCAGAGTAGCACGATGTTCTTCATATAGAGAGTCTCCCGAGTAATCTTTTTTATATACTAGCGGGATTTTTCATTACATAACTTGGCTTGTATATTCCGATGATGGGCTTCCTCAAATGCCGAGGTCCTCATGAGCAAGCAAGTTGGATGCACACCCACTTAGTTTCATTTGTGAGCTTTCATACACTTATAGCTCAAGTGCATCAGCTGCATGGAAATTCCTACTCCTCGAGTTGACATCAATTGATGGGTGTCGGTGTCAAAACCGGTCGATCTCGGGTAGGGGGTCCCGAACTATGCATCTGAGGATCGAAGGTAACAGGAGAAAAGGGACACAATGTTTACCCAGGTTCGGGCCCTCTTAATGGAGGTAATACCCTACTTCCTGCTTGATTGACTTTGATGAGTATAGGCGTTACAAGAGTTGATCTACCTCGAGATCGTAATGGCTAAATCCTATATGTCTAGTCTATATGATTATGATTGTCTCTACGGACTAAACCCTCCGGTTTATATAGACACGGGAAGGGGCTAGGGTTGTATAAAGTCGGTTTACAGAGAAAGGAAACAACACGTCTGGCCACCAAGCTTGCTATTCACGCAACGGAGAGTCCCATCCGGACACGGGGGAAAGCCTTCTATCTTGTATCTTCACGGCCCATCAGTCCGGCCCATGTCACATAGCCCGGATGCCTGAGGACCCCTTATCCAGGACTCCATCAGTAGCCCCCGAACTTTCCTTCAATGACGACGTAGTATCGGGCTTTATGTTTTCGGCTTTGCAAGGCGAGTTCCCCATTACACTTCGGATTGGCAATAATTCGGCTCCACATTAAATAACATATCTATTGATTCCTTGTTGTCGTCACCTCGGCTTCCACGTGTCAAACGAATGTGAACGGTCTAAGTGTTTTTCCATGAATAACCCCTCAACCACGCAGGGAAAGCATCTATTTAAAGAGATTAGACCTCAGATTCCATTCCGCACCGCTCAGAAATCCTTTAGAACTCGCCTTAGGAAATCGCCCAAACATGGTTGGCGCTCCTAGCTCTTCCTCATGCCCCCATGGACTTCAAAAAGGTGTCTGGGAAAGCTGCTCGGTATCCCGCGCCCATCGGAATAAACTTCAGACGCAGGGATATCTTCCTCCCGCGGATCTAGTCTCCATTTGGGCTAGATTAACTTCTATCAAATGGTGAAGCCCTGGCGGAGAATTTCCCCAATCCTTCTAAAGAGGATCGGGTGTGCTTCGTTTCCTTCCTGTTGAGGGTGAAAGCACAAGTGCTCCCTGGGTGGTTTTGGTAATTAATGTCAACATATCTCTTATTGGACTAATGTTTTCATCTAGTATATTTCAGACAAGTTCAACACATGGAGTGACGTGGACAAGAGGATATGGAACCCTTTTCAAGATGCTAAGGTCAAAGGATTGGCTCAAGCTCAAAAGCTCAAGACTCTACATTTTACCTTTAGTAATCCAAGATCACATTGAGTCCATAGTAAAGCCAATACTATTAAAATGGGATGAGGTGTTTCTTAATGGCTTGCTTGCTCAAAGTGCTTAGTGATATGCTCCAAAGCCCTCAACCACTTTCTCATATCCACATATGTCCCAAACCAAAAGTCAAACTTGGCCCCACCGAAATTTTCCATCCGGCGCCACCGAGTTCACTTGACATAGCCACTGCCACAAACCCTAATCAATTCAGTCTCACCGATGGGATCTCGGTCTCACCGAGATGGGCTTGCAAACTCTTTGTTACCTATTGCAATAATTTTGGTCCCACCGAGATATGCAATCGGTCCCACCGAGTTTTCTTGACAAACTCTCTGTTTTGCTTATTACCAAAATCGGTCTCACCGAGTTTGTGTAATCGGTCAAACTGAGACGAGGTATTACCCTAACCCTAGCACATCGGTCCCATCGAGTTGATCATATCGGTCCCACTGAAATGCCTAACGGTCACATTTTGAACTAAATCAGTCTGACTAAGTTTTCTAATTCGGTCCCACCAAGTTTGGTGATTTGTGTGTAACGGTTAGATTTTGTGTGGAAGCTATAAATACCCCTCCACCCACTCTTCATTCGTTAGGAGAGCCATCAGAACATGCCTACACTTACATCATACATTTTCTGAGGGAGAACCACCTACTCATGTGTTGACGTCAAGATATTCCATTCCAACCATATGAATCTTGATCTCTAGCCTTCTCCAAGTTGCTTTCCACTCAAATCATCCTTCCACCAAATACAAATCTATGAGAGAGAGTTGAGTGTTGGGGAGACTATCATTTGAAGCACAAGAGCAAGGAGTTCATCATCAACACACCGTCTATTACCTTTTGGAGAGTGGTGTATCCTAGATTGGTTAGTTGCCACTTGGGAGCCTCCATCAAGATTGTGGAGTTAAAGCAAGGAGTTTGTACGGGCAAGGAGATCACCTACTTCGTGCAGATCTACCCTATTGAGGCAAGTCCTTCGTGGAGATGGCCGTGGTGGGATAGACGAGGTTGCTTCTTCATGGACCCTTCGTGGGTGGAGCCCTCCGTGGACTCGAGCAACCGTTACCCTTCATGGGTTGAAGTCTCCATCAACATGGAGACATAATAGCACCACCTATCCCCATGTCTCCAATTGCATTTGCACACTCCAATCCCATCCCTTTACTTTCTTGCAAATTGCATGCTTTACTTTCCGGTGCTCATATACTCTTGTCATGCTTTCTTGAATGTATTGTGGATGTTTAAACTTGTGCTAAAACTCTACCTTAACTTGAAGAAAATAAAAACTGCAACTTTTCTCTCTTAGGAGTCTATTCACCCCCCCTAGACACCTCTTCTTGATCCTTTCAATTGGTATCAGAGCATTGCTCTCCATTGCTTTGGTTTAAACACCTTTGGAGGAAGATGGATGAGTCTACGTTGGGGAGTCTTAGACGTAGAGTGCCTATTCTTGATGGAGAGTACTTTCATGAGTGGAAAATTGAGATGCTTGAGATTTTCAATGAATATCATTTGAACAAGTACATTACTAGGCCATGTGCACCTCATGTTGATCCTTTGCATCCTACCCTTGATGAGTCTATTGACATGATTTGTAATCTTAGAACTATCAATTTAATCACTAGAGGTTTGCCTAGAAACTTGCTTACTAGCTTGCCTGGTCTTGATTGTGCCTACACCATATGGAGATTTCTTGAGGGACGAGTCCCAAACTATTCCTTGAAAAACTTAGATGAGATCCTTCATAAGTCTATTACCTTGAGTAAGATGAGTTCCAATAATCCCAAATTTCCTGATTGTCTATTTGAGCTTACTAATCTTACGAGTGCCAAAGGAGATGTTGGAATCATTAGCAATATCATCTCCGAAGCCATTAGAATTCATAAAGATGACTATTGTGATGACCATTTATCTAATGAATTACCCTCTCTAGGAATTGATCCATCACAAGACGATGATGAACATGGATACTATGATGAGGATGATGATAGTGACCTTGATCTCAATGAATCTATGAGACACTTTGGTCTTATGGAAAATCTTCGCGGCTACATGGCTGGAGGAAAGGAATGTGTTCTTGATAGTGGGTGTATCGATCATATGACCGGAGACAAAGATATGTTTCGTGAGCTTGCTGAAAACGACGACCCTCGAAAGTATGTCACTTTTGGTGACAACTCAAAGGGTAAGGTGGTTGGCCTTGTTAAGGTGGCCATCTCACATGATAGCTCCATACAAAATGTTATGCTCGTTGAATCTCTTGGCTACAATTTACTTTCCATATCTAGACTTGCTAAATTTGGTTTCAATGTCCTATTTACTGATGTAGATTGCCAATTGTTTCTTAGAGATAATCATAAAATGGTCTTTACCGGTTTACGTAGAGGTGATCTTTACAATGTTGATTTCACTAAAAAGGCTCAACCTAGAACTTGCTTAATTGCTAAATCTTCTAAAGGTTGGTTGTGGCATAGAAGGTTAGGTCATGTGGGAATGTGAAATCTTGATAAGATTATTAAAGGTGATCACATCCTTGGAGTAAAAGATGTTATATTTGACAAGGATAGATTATCCAGTGCTTGTGAAGCAGGAAAACAGGTCGAAGGAAGCCACCCCGTGAAGAACATCATGACCACATGGAGACCGCTCAAGCTACTTCATATGGATCTTTTTGGTCCCACTGCCTACAAAGTCTCGGTGGAAACTCATTTGGTCTAGTTATAGTCGATGATTTTTCAAGATTTACGTGGGTGTTCTTTCTTGATGATAAATCGCAGGTCCAAAAGATCTTCAAGAACTTCGCTAGGAAAGCCCAAAATCAGTTTGAAGTGAAGATCAAGAAGGTTTGAAGCAACAATGGAACGGAGTTCAAGAACGCAAATGTGGATACCTTTCTTGATGAAGAAGGGATTCCACACGAGTTCTCGGCTACGTACACGCCTCAACAAAATGGACTTGTTGAGAGGAAGAACCGAACTCTTATTGATATGGCAAGAACGATGCTTGATGAGTACAAGACTCGAAAACACTTTTGGGCGGGAGTGGTTGAGACGGCTTGTCATGCAACAAATCGCTTGTATCTTCACAAGCTACTCGGCAAGACGGCATACGAGCTCCTCACCGGTAACAAACCCCAAGTTGGATACTTTCGAGTGTTTGGCTCAAAGTGTTATATTCTTGATAAGCATCCTCATTCTAAATTTGCTCCTAAATCTCATGAGGGTTTCCTACTTGGTTATGGCTCAAACTCTCACACTTACTGTGTCGACAACAATTTCACCAGAAAGGTTGAAGAGACGGTAGATGTGAAGTTTGATGAATCTAACGGCTCACAAGTAGAGCAATTGCCAATTGTTGTAGGAGACAAAGACCCTTCGGAAGCAATCCAAGACTTATGTATTGGCAAGATTCTTCCAATGGAGGTGAAGGAGAGTACCTCGTCCATCCAAGTGGAAGCTTCTACCACATGACAAGGTGAACCAAGAGTTGACATGGAAGCATCCACAAGTGGGACACGCCAAGATGAAGAAAACGAGGAAGTACACCAAGATGAACCTCATCAACCTCCTTCTCCACCACTACGAGAGAATGACAACGTGAACAATGAAGAAGGACAAGAAGAACAAGAACAAGATGATGAAGAAGATGTTCCACCCCGACCCAAGCAAAAGCTCCCACGAGTTCGAGCAAGAGTCTCAAGAGACCATCCTGTTGAACAAATCTTCAATGATATCCAAACCAGGAGAATCACTTGCTCTAAAACTCGTTTGGCTAATTTTTGTGAACATTATTCATTCATCTCTAGCATTGAACCCATGAAGGTTGAAGAAGCATTGGAAGATCCGGATTGGATAAATGCCATGAATGAAGAGCTGCACAACTTTGAGAGAAATCAAGTGTGGAAATTGGTCGAGAAGCCCGACAACAACCACAACATCATTGGTACCAAATGGGTGTTTCACAACAAGCAAGACGAAGATGGTCAATTCATCCACAACAAAGCACGTCTCATCGTCCAAGGCTACACTCAAGTCGAAGGTATGGACTACGGTGAGACATATGCCCCCGTTGCTAGACTTGAGTCCATCCACATCTTACTTGCCTATGCTAATCACCATGATATCACCTTGTACCAAATGGACATTAAAGTCCTTTTCTAAATGGTGAAATAGAGGAGGAAGTTTATGTTAAGCAACCTCCCGGCTTTGTTAATCCTAAGAAACCCGATCATGTTTACAAACTTCACAAAGCTCTTTATGGTCTTAAACAAGCTCCTAGAGCATGGTTTAAATGCTTGACCAAGTTCCTTATTGAAAAAGGCTTTGAGAATTGAGATTGGTAAGATTGATTCTACTCTTTTTACTAAAGGGATTAATGGTGAATTGTTTGTGTGCCAAATTTATGTCGATGATATCATATTTGGTTCAACTAACCCTCATTTTAGTGAAATGTTTGGAAAGCTAATGTCAGAGAAGTTTGAGATGTCCATGATGAGTGAACTCAAGTTCTTCCTTGGTTTGCAAATCAAGCAAACTAAGGAGGGTACTTTTGTTTCCCAAACAAAGTATACCAAGGACTTATTCAAGAAGTTCAACATGCAAGAAAGAAAAGGTATGAAAACTCCTATGCCTACTAGTGGACATCTTGACTTTACCAAGGATGGCAAATTAGTTGACCAAAAGGTTTATCGCTCTATGATTGGTTCATTGTTATATCTATGTGCATCCCATCCCGATATCATGTTAAGTGTGTGCATGTGTGCATGATATCAAGCGGCCCCCAAAGAATGTCATCTTAAGGCTGTGAAAAGGATAGTGAGATACCTAATACATACACCAAATTTTGGCATTTCATATCCTAAGAGGTCCTCTTTTGATCTTGTTGTCTACTCCGATTCGGACTATGTCGGAGACAAGGTTGATAGAAAGTCCACTTTGGGTACTTGTCAATTTCTTGGTAGATCTCTTGTATATTGGTCCTCCAAGAAACAAAAATTGGTATACTTATCCACCGCCGAAGCAGAATACATTGCCTCCGGTTCATGTTGTGCTCAATTACTTTGGATGACCCAAACTCCTAAAGATTCTGGAATCTGTTTGAAACATGTTCCATTGCTTTGTGACAATGAAAGTGCTATTAAGATTGCTCACAATCCCGTGCAACATTCTCGAACTAAGCATATTGAAGTCCGTCATCATTTCATTCGAGATCACATTGCTAAAGGTGATATTGATCTTAAGCATGTTAGTACCAATAAGCAATTGGCGGATATATTCACCAAACCGCTTGATGAGAAAGTATTTTGCCGTTGGAGAGGTGAATTGAACATCATTGATGCCTCAAACTTGGAGTAGAAACTCCATTCGGATACATGCAAGGCATAAGCCGTTGACTAATCCTTGACTTCTTCTCTTATGATGATGATCATATGTTTTGGATACATTTGTACCCTTGCATGCTATCTAACCCTTGTAGGTACATGGATGAATCTAAATCCATGAGATTGCGAATCACTCACATCATGAGCAATCTCTACATCACCAAGTCTCTACACAATGGTGGTTAAAGACAAGGAAGCATGACACCCCTCAGCATATCCTTTGACAAATTCTATATATGAAATTTCATTTGGTATAAAATTCATGATTGTCAAATTGGACACACAAGTGCTCTTCCTTGCAATACTAACCCAAGTAGGTAGATGAACTCAAAACTACAAGTGGTGCTCCAAATCTTTGATGAGGTACATCAACCTTGAGCATCCCACACAAGTTCAACTAGATGATCAAGTTCAACACCACCACCCAAGGTATGTTATTCCATCTTAGAGAAGCTTTACCCTGAGTCATGGGTCAAAGCAACTCAACAAGATGCGAATACATCAAAAGCTTAAACGATAAATGGTAACCCCATTTTGAGCTTAAACGATGAGTATGACCTACGATCAAGTGTTCTCACTTGACTCCTCAGTCAATATGCTCTAACATAGGTGACTCTGTCGCCGACCAATTCTAGATGAAGTTCTCTAGTGTTTCTATGTATTCTTGCATTTGTCTCTTGCATATTTGTTTCCCTTCATCTAGATTTCTTTTCTTTTCCTTTGTTTTTGTTCTGCATTCCCAGCATCCAATTCATTGCAAACCCTTCAGTTAATTCCTTGCAAATCTTTGTGAGATCTTATTTGCCTACTGAGCTGAGGTGACAAATGTTCTCTCTGTCTGGAACTTGGTCATACCGATTCGTCTCTTTTGGTCAAGCTGAACCATTTCGGTGCAACCGAAAAATATAACTCGGTGTCACCGATTTCACTACAGAGAAAACAATTTGCCACTTGTTCCTGCACTTTTGTTCCAGCTCCACTTGATGATTCTTGTCCTCTATCAGCATCACAATCTATATGCTGGTTTGCTCTGTGACTCAAGGACCGAACCTATTTTGACTCACACTCCAGAAGATCCCTTCTTGGAAATTGATGTCAAAGGGGGAGAGAGAGATCATATCAAAGCTTATTCTCTTCAAAAGGGGAGAGAGAGAGAGAGAGAAAGGGATAGAGAGAGAGAGGTAATCACATCAAAGGCCCCAGATGCTTGGTGTTCAAGAGGAGAGAAGTCACATGTCTTTAAGAGGGGAAAGACATGTCTATGTTATGTTTATGTTTATGATCTGTTTTGCTCTGATTTTGTATCCCTATGTTCTCCCATTATCCAATACATGATTTAGGGGGAGAAATCCTTGAAATTCATTGCAAATCCTTCAGCATCCAATTCATCCAATTCATTGCAAATCCAATAGAGTACCCAATACTCACACTCTACATGTCATCCCAATCTTGGTACTCCTGTGGTTCTTTCGTTCGCTCTGTCTAGTAGATGTATCTGTGTTATCTAACCTTGTTTACTCGGGTTCATATCTTCCTAAGCCAGCTCAGGACTACAAGGTAAGTATATGCATCACACTCATGTGCATGAAGATTTCTTGCTGATGCACATATTGTTTGCAAGAAGGAATCATGACTGAAGGAGTCCTGGATTAGGGGGTGTTCGGATAGCCGAACTATACCTTCATCCGGACTCCTGGACTATGAAGATACAAGATTGAAGACTCTATCCCGTGTCCGGAAGGGACTTTCCTTGGCGTGGAAGGCAAGCTTGGCGATACGGATGTTCAGATCTCCTACCATTGTAACCGACTCTATGTAACCCTAACCCTCTCCGATGTCTATATAAACCGGGGGGTTTTAGTCCGTAGGACGACATACACATCAACAATCATAGCATAGGCTAGCTTCTAGGGTTTAACCTCTCTGATCTCGTGCTAGATCTACTCTTGTACTACCCATATCATCAATATTAATCAAGCAGGACGTAGGGTTTTACCTCCATCGAGAGGGCCCGAACCTAGGTAAAACTTCGTGTCCCTTGCCTCTTGTTACCATCCGGCCTAGACGCACAGTTCGGGACCCCCTACCCGAGATCCGCCGGTTTTGACACCGACATTGGTGCATTCATTGAGAGTTCCTCTGTGCCATCACCGTCAGGCCCGATGGCTCCTACGATTATCAATAGTGATGCAGTCCGGGGTGAGACCTTCTTCCCCGGACAGATCTTCGTCTTTGGCGGATTCGCGCTGCGGGCCAATTCGCTTGGCCATCTAGAGCAGATCGAAAGCTACGCCCTTGGCCGTCAGGTCAGATTCGGAAGTTTAAACTACACGGCTGACATCCGCAGAGACTTGATCTTCGACGGATTCAAACCACTGCCGAGCGTGCCGCACTGTCACGACGAGCACGATCTAGCTCTGCCGCCGAACAGTGCCCTGGAGGCCGCACCCGCATTGGCTCCGACCCTTAGTTCGGAGCCAACCGCGCCGATCGAGGATGGGCGGTTGGACGCCACCTCGGGGGCTGTAATCCCAATGGCGGTTGAGCCGAACGCCAGCCCCGTACTCTGCAAGACTCGTGACTCCATGGAGCCGGATTCTTCTCCGGACTCCGAACCCTCCGCGCCCCTGCCGATTGAATCCGATTGGGCGCCGATCATGGAGTTCACAGCCGCGGACGTCTTTCAGCACTCGCCTTTCGGCGATATCCAGAAGTCACTGAAGTCTCTCTATTTATCAGGAGAGCCCTAGCCGGATGTAACGCCCTCGATGCAGCTATAGCTCCCACGTGTCGAGGCACGACTTAGAGGCATAACCGCATTGAAAGCAATGTCGCAAGTTAGGCAATCTTCACAACATCCCATGTAATATAGATATTAAAAGGTGAGATACATAGTTGGCTTACACTCGCCACGTCAATCAATGTACATAAATAGCATTACATCATCCAAACACTCATGGCCCGACTACGGTGCCAAAATAGAAGAACAACCCAACATGCGACACAGTCCCGATCACCCCAACTGGGCAGCACTACTGATCATCAGGGAAAGACACGTAGTATCGGCGTGAGTCCTCGTCGAACTCCCACTTGAGCTCAAGCGCGTCATCTGGAGCGGAATCATCGGGTCCTGCATCTGGTGTAATAGTAATCTGTGAGCCACAGGGACTCAGCAATCTCGCACCCTCGCGATCAAGACTATTTAAGCTTAATAGGAAAGGCAAGGTAAAAATGTGGAGCTGCAGCAAGCGACTAGCATATATGGTGGCTAACCTATTTGCAAAAGAGAGCGAGAAGAGGAGGCAAAGCGCGAATGAGAAACTAGAGAACAACCTGCGCAAGCATTACTCCAACACCGTGTTCACTTCCCGGACTCCGCCGAGAAGAGACCATCACGGTAACTCACACTGTTGATTCATTTTAATTAAGTTAAGGTTCAAGTTATCTACAACCGGACATTAACAAATTCCCATCTGCCCATAACCATGGGCACGGCTTTCGAAAGTTCAAATCCCTGCAGGGGAGTCCCAACTTGCTCTCACGGTCAATGAAGGAATAGACCTCCTCCCGAGACGTTCCGATCAGACTCGGTACCTCGGTTCTTCAAGACACTTCGACAGGTTAAAACAAGACCAGCAACACCGCCCGAATGTGCCGACAAATCCCGATAGGAGCTGCACATATCTCGTTCTCAGGGCACACTCAGATGATACTAGCTATGAGTAAAACCAACCCTCAAGTTGCCCCGAGGTGGCCCCGCAGGCAGCTCAGTCGGACCAACACTCAGAGGAGCACTGGCCCTGGGGGGTTTAAGTAAGATGACCCTCGGGCTCCGGAAGCCCAAGGGAAAAAGAGGCTAGGTGGCAAATTGTAAAACCAAGGTTGGGCATTGATGGAAAAGCTTTAATCAAGGCGAACTATCAAGGGGTTCCCATTATAACCCAACCGCGTAAGGAACGCAAAATCCGGGAACATAACACCGATATGACGAAAACTAGGGCGGCAAGAGTGTAACAAAACACTAGGCGAGAGGCCGAGCCTTCCACCCTTTACCAAGTATATAGATGCATTAAGATAACATGGCAATATAATGATATCCCAACAAGTAAATAATGTTCCAACAAGGAACGGTCTCCAATCGTCACCTGCAACTAGCAACGCTATAAGAGGGGCTGAGCAAAGCGGTAACATAGCCAATCAACGGTTTGCTAGGACATGGTGGGTTAGAGGTTTGACATGGCAATTTGGGAGCTTGAAAGCAAGTGGTAGGCATCCTAGCATTGGCATAGCAAAAGAGCGATCATCTAGCAAAGCAAAGATAGTAGTGATTTCGAGGGTATGATCATCTTGCCTGCAAAGTTGTCAGAGTTGACTGGATCCTCGAAAGCAAACTCAACGGGCTCCTCGTTAGTGAACTCATCTCCCGGCTCTACCCAAACAAGACAAACAATCAACAAGGACACAATCAACCACGTGCAAGGACCAAACAACATGATGCAAAGATGGTATGCTATGCGGGATGCAATATGTGATGCATATGCAAGATTTGGCAAGGAATGCATGAACCTGGCCTCAACATGGAAATCCAAGTGTGCCACTTGAAAGATGAGATGAAATCTCTTGAAAACGATATAAAGATCACCGGAATCGGAGTTACGGTTTGGAAATGGCAAGCGGTTCAAATATGGCCACGTTCTGCGATTTACAGCAAGTAGCCATCTAAATGCAATAAGATGAACAAGCTACAGCACCCAAACATGACAACAAAATACATGGTAGGGATGCATTCAAGATTCTTAACAAAAGTCTAGCACTGAGCTATGGCCAATTCATCCATTAACAGGTTCAAACAAGCATGGGAAAAATGCATATGGTAAATAGATTTCAGACTTAGTGAAATTAACACTTGTCTGGAATTTCACATCAGATAGCACTCTTTGTAGCAACAAAACTACATGCTATAGGACCTTAACATGGCAAAGTAAAGCATGCCATGGAGCTACTCAAAGGGATTAACAAAAGTCCCTTAGTGACCTTGAGCCGAAAGGGATCAGAAAATACATTTGCAAGCATGTGAACATGGCAAAAACATAATCAGTTTTCAGACTTAGTGAAAACTGGAGCATGGTGGAAACAGATATCAAGTAGGCATGTTTACGAGCTCGATGCACTCACTACAGAGCAAGTCATGACAATCTAAGCATACACCCATCAGGAATACACAAAATACAAGCTGGACATGGCAAGAACAATAGCATAGCATGCACGGATCAACTACAACATCATCGGCAAAATCGCTAACAAGTAGACAATCTTCCCAGATTCACGAAATGACAAAAGTAAAGCTCGATTGACTCAAGCTAGGGTTCCCCGTAATTGCAAACAAAGGCATGGATGGATAGAGCACTACAAGATTAACAAAACATCCTTACTGATCATCCTCAAAAGAGGCACGGATCACTAGGAAACAACATGAACATATGGCATCATGAGAAAAACAGCTCAAGGACTTAGTGTAAATGCTAAGTCCCTGAAATCAGCATTACCAAGTGCCTCACTTTGCAAGCTTGTGCTAGTCACCACACACATCACAAAAATACATGGGTTGCACCTCTGGAAAGATGGCAAAACATATAACAAAACACATGTAGAGCTCATGGGCATATCATGCACACAATAATCATGGAAAAAATGACAAATATCTAAATGGAGCAGCAGATCTGACAATTATCTCAACTAGCACTGTTCCAACAGCATTTCTGGCATCAAGATGAACTCAAATGAAAATGATGCAATGTAATGAAATGATGTGCTCTCTGAGACGAACGTTTTGATATGCTATATGCCAAAAACGGAGATATGGATGCGGAGTTATAGCACGATGAACAGGGCAATATGAACTAGGGTTTCGGGAGAAAGTCAACCCGAAACGGATCTCAGATCCAGATCCGGGGCACGGACTACGAGGTCCGCCGGAGCACTGTAGCAGGAGGTCGCCGGAGTCATCGGGGAACTTGGCACAGAGGAGGGGGGCTCGCCGGCCGGTGAGGGAGCTCGCCCGGGGCGGCAACTTGGCGGCAGCGGGCGGCGCCGGGCCAGGCCGGCGTCGACGAAGATGGCGGCGGCGAGGTGCGGCTCCGGCCGAAGGAGTGCGGCGGCCGACGGCGATGGCGCAGGGCGGCGCGGGCCGCCGGAGTTGGAGGCGAAGGCGGCGGGGCGACGCGTGGGGCGGTGCGGCGGAACCGGGCCGCGGGGGGCCCGCGGCGGGCCGAGCGGGCCGGCGGCGGGGAGACTCCCGGCGTGCCACTTGGCGCAGCCTCACTGGCCGGGCGCGGCGGCGCGAAGGGTCCGGCCAGGGGCGGACATGTCCGGTTAGCGGCGGATCTGGGATTTTTAGGGTTTGGACGGGAAGATCCGAAATTTGGAATGGGAGAGGTATATATAGGCATAGGAGGAGCTAGGAGAGTCCAAATGAGGTGCGGTTTGCGGCCACGCGATCATGATCGTATGCTCTAGATGATGGAGAGGTTTTTGGTGGGTTTGGGGCCAAATTGAAAGGGTGTTGGGCTGCAACACACACAAGGCCTTTTCGGTCCCTCGGTTAACCGTTGGAGCATCAAACGAAGTCCAAATGGTACGAAACTTGACAGGCGGTCTACCGGTAGTAAACCAAGGCCGCTTGGCAAGTCTCGGTCCAATCCGGAAATGTTTAATCCCCACACATGAAAGAAAGGTAGAAATGACCACCAGAGGAGACGAAGCGCTGGAATGTGAAAACGGACAACGGAGAAAATGCTCGGATGCATGAGATGAACACGTATGCAAATGCAATGCACATGATGACATGATATGAGATGCATGACAACGACAACAACACACGGACACAAAAACCCGTGTAAGTGCATCTAGTGCCACCCCTAGTTGGTTTTGGAGTATTGACGACAAACCTAGTTGAGGGACTAATGTGTTTGTGAGAATTGCAGGAAAACACAGGTAGAAGTCCCTCATTGATTCGGTTTCACTACCAGAGATGACCCCTAAAAATGTATGAAGACATTGAAGTCAAAGGTGGTATATGAAGATATTCACATTGAAGACTATGACAACAGAAGACACGTTATGAAGCCCATAGAACTCGAAGACTTAGATCTTTCGTAGTTCTTTTTATTTCTGTTGAGTCATAGGAACCACCGTACTGTTAAGTGGGGTCCAGGAGAACAAGTCAGAATGACTTAAGTGATGCCTAAATCAAAAACCTATGTCTTCGAGTGAAGACAATGAGAGCAAATCTTGTCCAGAGCCGGACAAGTCAGCTTTGCTTGTAGCCCAAGTAAAGTTGCCATGAGAGTTCGAAATTTGACCGTTGAGACACGTGTCAGTTCCTTAGTGACCCAGGGTCATTTCGGACAAATCAGGTCGGGTTGCCAAGTGGCTATAAATAGCCCAACCCCATAACCATAAACGGTTGGCTGCTCAGATTTCAGTGCACGGCTTTTGTCGTTTGAGAGCAACCCACCTCGAAGCCTTTGAGAGAAAATTCCTAGTGAGGAGAAAAGCCCTAACCACCCAGAGCCAGAGTAAATTGGGCATCACTTAAGTCTTCTTGTCTGTGTGATCTGAAGACTTATTACACTTGAGGACTGTGAATCCTCCAGACGGTTAGGCGTCGCGTTCAGAGCATCCAAGAGACATTGTGGATTGCCAGTGAACGAAGTCTGTGAAGGTTTGGGAGTCTACCTTGAAGACTTACCAGAGTGATTGGGCGAGGACTAAGTGACCTTAGCTCAAGGAGATTACGGTGAGGACTTGGTGTCCTGAACTGTGTGTTCAGGACTGGGTGTCCGGGACTGTGTGTCCTAAGGTTTAAATACCTAGCCGCTCCAACCAGACGTACAGTTGTCACAGCAACTGGAACTGGTCCAACATATCATTGTCTTCAATGAGTCACTGGTTTCATCTTCACTTCCTTCTCTTGCTGTTACTCATTGTGAATTCATTGCGTGCTTGCTTTATCATTTGTCTTCACAACGTGAATGCATGATCTGTTTGGCTTCATAACTTCTTCCTACCTGATCCTTATTACACTGAAGCTGTTTGTCACTGTGCTTTCACTCTATTGAATACATGACCATGGCTGGCCTACTGTAATCTAACTTCCGCTGCATAGTAATAGGCATAATCTTCACTGTTTGTCTTCATAACTCCCAAGTTTTGAAGACTTCCATAAAAATCGCCTATTCACCCCCCTCTAGTTGATATAACGCACTTTCAATTGGTATCAGAGCAAGGTGCTCCCTTGTTCTTTGTGATTCGGTTTAACCACCTGGAGTTTTAGCTATGTCGACTGCAGGGATAATCAAAGTCTCCGCTGCGTGCCCCGTCTTCGATGGAACTGAATATCCCTACTGGAAGAATAAGATGCGCATGCATCTTGAAGCCATTGACGTCGAGCTATGGTATGTCGTCGAGAACGGCGTTCCCAAGGCTGGAGAAGGTGTCACTGCTGCTGATGTCAAGAAATTTGTTCAACTGGACTCTACTGCCAAGAACATCATCTGTGGTCATCTGACCAAAGGACAGTATGGCCGTGTGAGTGCCTTGAAGACATCCAAACTGGTCTGGGACTGGCTCTCCAAGGTCAATGAAGGCATCTCAACCCAGAGAGATCAACGAATCAGTGTCCTTCGCAATCTCTTCAACCGCTTCAAGCGAAATGACAATGAGAATGTCCAGCACACATTTGATAGACTCACTGACATCACAAATGAGCTTCAAGCCCTCGGCGCCACTGAAATCACCAAATATGAAATCGTCAAAACGCTGCTGAGATCACTTGATAGTTTGTTTGACATCCTGGCCCTGATGATTCAAGAACGTCCTGATTTCAAGACACTCGATCCGTCTGACATACTTGAGAGGCTCAACACACATGAGTTTCAGCTTTTTGAGAAAAGAGATATCTACGGTCCAAACTATGGGCGAACTCGCGCCTTGAAGGCAAAAGCTGTCTCCTCATCTGAAGAAGAATCTGACTGCAGTTCTGATGATCCTGAAGACATTGGAAGAGAACTTGCAATGCTAGTGAAGAAGTTCCAAAAATTCACCAAGAAGAAATGCTTCAGAAAATCTTCACGATCAAGCTCAAGGAATGATGAAGCTTCTGCTCATGACTACAAGAAGAAAACATGTCACAAGTGCAAGAAAACTGGACACTTCATCTCTGAGTGTCCACAGTGGGACAATGAGAACAGAAGGAAGAAGAAGAGCAAGGAATATGATTCTGACGACAAGAAGAAGAAGAAATACTCAAAGTCTTCTTCCAAGTCTTCATCAAAGTCTTCATCACACAAGAAGAGCTCATCTGGCAAGGCACGTGCGTTTGTTGGAAAGGAGATGGATTCAGAGGAGGAGTCCGCATCTGAAGAGGCAGAGGTGGAGTCTGAGGAGGAGTCTGATTCTGGCATTGCGAGTCTGGCCACAGCATACGTCGCCAAGTCCATCTTCAACACTGAAGATAATGACTGCATCACCGACATCAACGCAAATGACAAGAACGACTCCGCTCCTACCTACTGCTTCATGGCACGCGGTGCCAAGGTAAACACACGCACTACTCGCTATGAAACATCAAGTGACGATGACTCTGAATGTGATTCAAAACCTAGCTACAAAACACTTGCTAAAATTGCAACTGAACAGCAGAAAGCTATGGAACATATTCAAAAACTGTTAGACAGAAGCGATGATCTGTTGGGTGCTGAAATGACTCGATCTGAATCCTTAATTGAAGACATAAAAAACCTTCATGTTAAGTATCAGGAACTTGAAGATCGTCATGATACTCTCTCAACAACTCATGAAAAGCTTTCTTATGATTATCTTCAAAGGAAGCAAGAACTTGAGAAATTGAGGGTGGCTCATGAAGATCTTCAAAAGGAAAACGAGTCACTTCGCTCCGAACAGATCAGTCCCGCTCAGGAAGGATTTGAACCACCATGTCTTAAATGCATTGAGCGTGATAATGCTAATTCTGTTGCTGAATGTTCCACTGCTACTGCTGTTGCAATATCTTCAACTGTTGATGTGGTAACTAACCCCTCTGCTGAGGATACCACTGCTATTGCTGATGAGAATGCTATGTTGAAGACATTGCTTGAAACAGGGATGTACAAAAGTCTCAAAGGACATCAGACACTATGTGATGTCCTCAAGAAGCAGATCCTGAATCGAAACACTAGGAAAGAGGGTGTTGGATTTGTGAGGAAAATCAATGCAGATGGCTCTTACTGGAAACCTGAGCAGTACCCCAAAACCAGATGGGTTGCTGCAAAGGAACTTTCAGCAGATCCATCCAACTTATCTGGCTTCACTTGTGCTAACCCCATTATCATTGATGAATCCTTTGATGCAAACTATAAACTGTTTAAGAATCAGAATGGTGAAGTGTTTGCCAGGTACATTGGTACTAACTGCAGGAATGGACCGCCTATGAAGAAGATCTGGGTTCCAAAAAGGTTTCTGGAAAATCTTCCTGTGAAAGTCTTCATGACACCTCACTTAAAGAAGACAAACCTCAGACCAAAGGCTTCATATGGTCCAAAGGCTTCATACAAACAGAGGACTCACCTGAGTCGCACCAACGCAAATATTTTGCAGGGAAACTATACTCAGGCATATGAATATGAGAGCGGTTCATCGAATCGTGTTCATGTGACCAAAAATTATTCTGCTTATTCCTATGAGTATTGTTGTCCACCTGCTAGACTGTTTGCTAAGGCTTCAAAGCCAAAATTCTCAGATGCTGCACTTAGACTTATTGCTTCTAAGCCACCCTTGAAGATGTGGGTGGTTAAGAAAGCTTAACTATCTTTTGCAGGGAAAGGTCTCCAGCAAAAAAACAAAATCTTCTGATGCTATTGCTGGGGACCTTAAAAATCTTGTAGGGCGCAAGATAAATTGCCCGAATGGCATCATTATGTACTTTGCTCCTGAATCGCATGCTACTCTCCCTATTAGTCCTAATGTGGATCTAAGTTTTCATAACCCACTGGTTCGTCAAATGTTTATGCTTCACAATTCTCTTCGTGAAGCCTATCCCCCTAACTGCACTGTAGGGTACGACACCAGCGACTTCAAAGTCTTCAGAATGGATTATTGACAGTGGGTGTACAAATCACATGACTGGCAGAAGAAGCCTTCTTATGGACTCAACATTACATCCATCTGACAAGAGTCACATCACATTTGCTGACACTGGTAAAAGTAAGGTATTGGGTCTAGGTAGAGTTGCAATCTCAAAGGATCAACACATGGATAAAGTCATGCTTGTTGAATCCCTTGACTTCAACTTAATGTCTGTCTCAATGCTTTGCGATCTGAATATGATTGTAATGTTTGGAAAATATCGCTGCCTGGTGCTAATGGAATCTGACAAATCTCTAGTGTTTGAAGGGTATCGGAAAGGTGATTTGTACGTGGTAGATTTCTCAGCAGGACCACAACTTGCAGTATGTCTTCTTGCAAAAGCTTCAGAATGCTGGCTTTGGCATCGGAGGCTTGGGCATGCTGGCATGAGGAACCTCCACACCCTTGCGAAGAAAAAGCATGTCATAGGCATCGAGGGCGTCAAGTTCAAGAAAGATCATTTATGCGGTGCCTGTGAAGCAGGGAAGATGACAAGGGCAAAACATCCTTCGAAGACAATCATGACTACTACACAACCCTTCGAACTGCTCCACATGGATCTTTTTGGTCCCACTCACTACTCAACTTTTACTACTACTGCTTGCCACTATGGCTTCGTCATTGTTGATGATTACTCTAGATATACTTGGGTACACATAATCCTTTACAAGACTGAAGTGCAGGATGTCTTCAAACGCTTCGCAAATCGAGCTATGAACAATTTTGGCGCCAAGATAAAGCACATCAGAAGTGACAATGGGACTGAATTCAAGAACACTGGCCTTGATACATATCTGGATACCTTGGGTATCACACATGAATTCTCAGCTCCGTACACGCCACAGCAGAATGGCGTCGTCGAACGCAAGAACAGAACACTCATTGAAATGGCCAGAACAATGCTAGATGAATACAAGACTCCAAGAAAATTCTGGACTGAAGCCATTGATACTGCATGCCATACAATCAATCGTGTTTATCTTCACAAGCTTCTGAACAAGACATCTTATGAACTCCTAACTGGCAAGAAGCCAAATGTCAGTTACTTCAGAGTATTTGGCGCAAAGTGCTGGATCAAGGACCCACATCACACCTCAAAGTTTGCACCAAAAGCACATGAGGGCTTTATGCTTGGATATGGAAAGGATTCACACTCCTACAGAGTCTTCAATGTCTTCCATTACAAAGTGGTCGAAACAGTGGATGTGCGGTTTGATGAAACAAATGGTTCACAAAGAGAGCAACTGCCAAATGTGCTAGATGAAGTCTCAGCTAGTGAATCAATCAAGCTTATGGGAACTGGAGAGATTATGCCTTCTAAAGCTCATCCTGAAGAAGAACTCATCATCTCAGCACCTGATCAACATGAAGACAATGCTCAGCATGAAGACATTCCTCCAAACAACAACGCAGATCAGCAAGAGCAAAGTCTTCTCCCTATACATCCTCGTGTTGCAAATGAAGTGCAGATTGACAGAATACTGGACAGCATCAATGCACCTGGTCCACTCAGTCGTTCAAGGGCAACTCAGCTAGTAAACTTCTGTGGGCATTTCGCATTCGTCTCAATATCAGAACCCGAGAAAGTTGAAGAAGCCTTCATGGAACCTGAATGGATTCAAGCTATGCAAGAAGAGCTTCAACAGTTTGAGCTGAATAATGTATGGGAACTGGTTAAGCGTCCTGATCCACGGAAGCACAACATAATAGGCACCAAATGGATATACCGCAACAAGCAAGATGAGCATGGTCAAGTTGTCAGAAACAAAGCTCGTCTCGTTGCTCAAGGATATACTCAAGTGGAGGGCATTGACTTCGATGAAACATTTGCTCCTGTGGCTAGGCTTGAAGCCATACGCATACTGCTAGCCTATGCAAATCATCATAACATACTTCTATATCAAATGGATGTGAAAAGTGCCTTTCTCAATGACAAGATTGAAGAAGAAGTGTATGTTGCACAACCACCTGGCTTTGAAAATCCAAAACATCCTGATATGGTATACAAGCTCAACAAGGCACTGTATGGCCTCAAACAAGCCCCTAGGGCCTGGTATGATACACTCAAGTACTTTCTGAAGAGCAAAGGCTTCATACCTGGTTCCCTGGATCCCACTCTTTTCACGAAGACATACGATGGTGAACTGTTTGTGTGCCAAATATATGTGGATGACATTATCTTCGGCTGCACCAATCAGAAGTATAGTGAAGAGTTTGGATATATGATGCAAGAGCAATATCAGATATCCATGATGGGGGAGCTGAAGTTCTTCCTTGGTCTTCAAATCCGACAACAGAGCAATGGCATCTTCATATCTCAAGAGAAGTATCTCAAAGATTGCCTGAAGAAGTTCGGTATGCAAGACTGCAAAGGCTTCACAACACCAATGCCGGCCAAACATCATCTAGGTCCTGACGACAATGGTAAAGAGTTTGATCAAAAGGTATACCGCTCCATGATTGGGTCTTTGCTTTATTTATGTGCATCTAGGCCAGATATCATGCTTAGTGTTTGCATGTGTGCTCGATTTCAAGCGGCACCAAAGGAGTCGCATCACTTAGCTGTGAAGCGAATTCTTCAATATTTGGCTCACACCCCAACTCTAGGATTATGGTATCCAAAGGGTTCAGAGTTTGATTTGGTTGGATTTTGGGATGCTAATTATGCTGGTGACAAAGTTGATCGCAAGTCTACATCAGGCACGTGTCACTTTCTGGGACGATCACTTGTATGTTGGTCTTCAAAGAAGCAGAACTGTGTATCTCTCTCCACTGCTGAATCTGAATACATTGCTGCTGGATCTTGCTGCGCTCAGCTTCTGTGGATGAATCAAACACTCAAGCATTATGGCATTCATCTGGAGCAAGTGCCACTTTACTGCGACAACGAAAGCGCCATCAAGATTGCCAACAACCCAGTTCAGCACTCGAAGACAAAGCACATTGAAATTCGCCATCACTTTCTCAGAGATCATGTTGTGAAGGAAGACATTGATATCATACACGTCAACACTGAAGAGCAATTGGCAGATATCTTCACCAAGCCCTTGGATGAGAAGAGGTTTTGCAAGTTACGGTGTGAGCTAAATATCTTGGAATCCTCAAATGTCCAGTAATCAGGCACACATCCTAACACTTATGCATATTGATGATTTAGATGTGCAACACACAAAGTAACGTATATCTTCAATCAATGAAGACATACATTCTAAGTGTGAATACATTAATGTGGAATTTGACTTCAGAGCGCCACGATAATTGTGCGCCGTGTCTGGGTCTAATACTTCCTATACGGTGGGTAACGCCACCACCAAACGTTCTATTTTGAAGTGTTTCACTCATGGCGTCACCTCGCAATGTCTTCACATTTGGTTTGGCTTCAATCTCAATATGTCTTCATGATTATCTTCACTACGTTGATTATATAGATATATATATATATATATATACTGGTGTTCTGTCCTCTACAGCATTCACTTATAGCTATGTCTTCTTGTTTGAATCTTTTGAACTAAGTGAATGTGATCAGACCCTAACCACTCCCTGCTTTCTACCTCAAACTCTATCTCTCCAAGTCGTATGCATTCTATTGAAACTGTCGAATGTCTTCTCTACATCCTTGTCAGCAGAAGACACAGAGACAAACTTTAAAACCGTTTTCAATGCTCATTCATCCACAAGAAATCCGAAGAAGTAGGAACGACACCCGACAATCAAGGCGTGCGTGGGATGTGGAACTTCCCCCAAAATACCGCATGATGGCCACGTGCTGTTTAGATGCGAATCGCCAGGGGCACCTGAGTAATAGCGCAGTGCCTCCTCTATCCCTATAAATACACGATTCACTGCGGTCATTATCTCTTCTTCCACCCTCGCACGAACCCTAGCGCCACCGCTAGCTCTCAACGACGCCAGCGACGAAGCGCTTCACTGCCGCAACCTCTCCGACGCCGTTTTCACGCCGACAGCGGACATCACTCTCTCCGCCATCGCCGTAGGTGTCTTCCGTCGCCAAGTTAGGACACGGAGGATCGAACTGCTCGGCCTCAACTCCCACTTCGTCTAGCAGTTCCAAGTGTGGTAAATAAAACCTCTTTTTACAGCCTGTCTTGATCCTATAGTTCAGTCACTTTCTGCTATAAGAAGTTTCTGCTCTCACAAGTTACATCTCTCTCAGTCTGCATCTCATAACCTGCCTAGAATATTCACTTGTGCATTACGAAGTAGTTAGATTCCTCACTTGTACTGATCTGTGGGTTCGTACAAATCTGGAACCAACTTCTTATCTATGAGTGAATGTCTTCACACGATGAGGTCAATGTCTTCTAAACCAATTTATCTTCAAAATCTTCTGAGAATGCATATGACCTCTTCCCCTTCCCTCGCACCTTAATGCTGTCACAGGTACATGTCCGTGGGAGAATCCTTTGGTTCTCATAGTCTGCATTCATTTGCAGAGTACTTGCAGCATCACATCAACTCTCCTGAAGCCAGTTCTTGTTGGTCAAGCAAAAGGAAGCCTGTGAAGACTTTGAACATCTTGAAGCCTTCCAAGTTAAGATTCATGGCTTCAGAAACAGCAGCATGGAAGGGAGGCAGACAGAGACGTGGTGGAACGTCCAAAGATCTGCCTGATGAATTGGCAGAGATGTACAAAACTGATCCTGAAGAAAGCTATGGTCAGCGCAAGACACGAATCCAATGGATTCGAAGATATTGGGCAGAGCAATGGTTTCAATACCGCTTCGTCACTCAGGAGTATGCCGAAAAGTGCGCCATCAAGAGACCGTGGGGAGACGTATTATACAAAAATCTTATACCCAGGTCCAGAGACGAAGCCATTGCTCAAGGCTTCTATCCATGCATGGTGAGAGGACCACAGCCAGCTGAAGCACATCCGTCATCACTTCTCTGGTGTCGTGATGACAATCTGTTCAAGCGCAACTTCCAATTTGCTCAGAACTCTGCAAAGCAAAACAAGAAGAAGCTGGGATTAGACTTCAACCCTGGTCCCTCTGAACCAAGGGCAGATGGCACACGCGACGCCGATCCCAATATCATCGGGCCGTATGCCAATCTTGCAGGCCTCATCACCCGCATCCTAGTCCAAGGGACTGCCGTGAATGACCCTCCAGCAGATACTGAGTCTGATGACGCCCCTGCTGCGCCGAAGCCAAAGCAGAAGAAGCCAAAAGCTTCAAAACCAGCTGCTTCTCCCAAAATCTCAAGAGCGAAGCCATTGGCAACTGCACCTCCTGAAGCCAGTGTGTAGTCTGAAGACTTATCACGAGTCTCCAAGCCCCATGCCAAGAAGCCTCAGCCACACACAGGCAAAGAGCTCACAGCTGCTGCCATTCTGCGCTGCGAAACCATTGATCTATCAAGCGATGAAGATCTTGGAGATGACGCTCTTGAGCAGCTCATCAAGAGCAAGGAGGAGGCTGAAATCTTCAACAATCTGCCTCTGTTTGATGTCGCCATCATCCACAACTTCATCGATGAATGGTTTACCTCACCAGACATCAGCTTCGACGATCTGCAGCTGCCCATAGGCCTCAGCGTTGCCTTTCAAGGAGCAATTGCTTCAGAACTTGCAATAGCCCAGCGCATTGTTGAACTGAAGCAGAAAATTGATTTTGAAAAGGCTCAGTTCAAGAAGCACGTGGCCAAGCTCAGCGTGCAAGAAGTGAAAAACTTCAAGATCATGATGCACGAGCTGAAAGAGAACTTTCTGAAGACGCGTGCCGAAGCTCAAGGCTCGCGAGAGCGCATGAAGAATCTGGCTGATCGCTGCGTGCAGGCCTACAATGAGGCCGAGAAGCGCAAGGCACTTGGGCGTCCCAGCATTGACCCCAGGATGGCCGCGAAGAAGAAAAAGAAGCCTGCTGTGCCTGAACCAGAGGCGCCAAGGTCAGAAACTGCTCCGATTGTCTTCCCCACTGCAACGACTGGCTCGAAGCCAAAGAGTCGATCAACAGCCTCAGAGCTCAAGAAGACACGGACTGCAGAGGCTGAAGCTAGGAAGAGGAAACACTCTGAAGCCTCTCCTTCTGACCCCACCATCAAAAAGTGCAAGACCAAGAAATCTCGGGCTGCTCCCACAGAGCCCTTGATAGTTGAACCCCTCTCCGTCCGCTATCCTGACGCAGATCGTCAGTTAACAGTGCATGAGCCTGCTTTCATAGAGGCTCCGCACGCTGAAGACATTCCAGCAGCCGACCCCAACGCTGCTGAAGACATTGGTCTCCAAGACAATGTCCAAGGTGATGCAGCCCTTCCTCAGCTTGAGACAAGCGAACTGATCAGCATTGGTCGTCCATTGACGCCAATCACACAAGATGCATCCTGGGCAAATCGCCCACAGGAGGAAGATAATGAGTCCCAGCCCACTGCAACTCCACCAGCGTCGCCTATATTCCGTAGGCTTCGCAAAGGGCCAAGGGCTCAGGCTGACGACATTCCGGCTGCATCAGCCGAAGAGCATGCAGAAATACCACAAGCTCCAACTCCCCCGCACCAACAAGAAGCAGTTCTCCAGGAGAACGTGCCTGAGTTCGTCCCTCCCACTACACGTGTGGAGGCTGCAAATGTTGAGGCTGCCACAAACAACGCCGAAGCAAATGTGGAGCCCTCCCCAACAACAGCTTCAGAAGACACTGAAGCTACTGCTCCTGAATCTTCTGTGCCTGAGTCTGCTGCCGGTCCCCAATTCAATTATCATGTTGCGTACAGGCCCCAGGTCCAGAAGCCGATCCCACGACCGCCAAGGTTCCCAGGTCCTGCATCAGCTCCTGGCTCCTTCAACATCAACAGCTTCAGGGCAGACAACACGTTTTTCAACAGCTCCAAGAACCCTTATTCAAGGGAACGGATTGTATCAGATAGGTTCTGGAGCTATCAACAACGCAGCTATTATTCATGCATCCTGTACAACCAAGGCCGCATGTTTCCTCACAAGCGCCTTGAGGTTGAAGCTGTTGCTGGCCTGCCTAGCCTGGAAGACGCACTGGATTGCTTCAAGCAAGTGGGTCTGCTGCCATTTGTCACCGATGAAGAGCACTGGAATGAAGAGCTTCTGCTCCAGTTCTATGCCACCCTGCATATCAAAGGCTACAACAGAGATCCGAAGACTTGGGTCCTGGAGTGGATGACCGGCAATGTCCATCATGAAGCCAATGCTTTCGATATCATTGAGCTTACCGGCCTTCCCACTCCTGGCGAATTCTTCGAAGAAGGCTGCCAACCCCATGCTGAAGCAATTGAGAGCATATTTCAGCGTCCTGAGCCAAATATGAGTCAGATGCTCTCAATGATGAAGCCAGTGCCTCAGGATGCACCCTATCCAACTGAGTTCTTCGTTGAAGACTTAGAGTACCTGCCCAGAACCATATATCACATCGTCAGGCGGACTCTATGGCCCATTAAGGGGCACTCTCCATATGCCAAGGTTGAAGGTGCAATGAAGACTCTCATCTTCTGTATTCTGCATGCCAAATGCTTCAATGCACAGGATCTCTTTATACGCCAACTAGCACCATCCGGCTCAGATCTCTTTGGTTTGAAGATATATGCTCCTTGGGTTATGAGGCTGATCAAGATTCACTCTGCAACTTCATATCAGCCCTCAGCCCGCAACCATCGGATCTTCTTGCCAGATGTGGACACCTCTGCTGAAGCAATATACCCTGAGCCTGCCAAGAAACCAATAAGTCTTCAGAATGCCGAACACCAGAGCTTCACGCAGAATGTTGAAGGTGTTGAAGCCATGTCCAGGATCTATCCGATGGCTGGCACTACACGTCCACCAGCATCAACTGAAGCCACAGATAGCACAAACGCTCCAAGACCCAAGAAGCGTGCTCGAGTCCTCACTGACCGAGAGCTTCTTGTGTCCCTTCACCAAAAGCAAGATAGGCATCACAACTGGCTGAAACGTCAGATGAAGAGCCTCTTGGTGGATGTCAATTGTCTTCGAAACCTGGCCACCAAGAATGCCTTCGTTACACATGAAACTTGCCGTCGTACGTGGAAAGGGCTCTCAATGATCTGCACTGAAGCTAAACTTGAAGAGGATGGCTTCACAGAGCACTTCAAATTTGACACCACACCTCCTAGGAGGGCTGTGATGCGCAATACACCGTCACTTGAAGACTCTGAGTATTCCTCATCTGCTGCCACCTTCACTGCGAGGATCATTGATGACGATGATGATGCTACTTCACCACCACCCGCTTCAGCACCTCAAAGCTCTGCACTGCCAAACAACTCCACCGACCCTGTTGCGCCTGGGAACGCGTAGAAAACTCTATGTCTTCAAACCTTTTTGGTCATTCCTGACAAAAGGGGGAGAAGCATATGATGTTTATAGTCTTCAAGCGGGTCAATATGGGCGGGTGCCTTGTTTTGTTATACTTTCTTCGTGTTTGCAACTCTTGTTTTGCTTCATTTGGTTCTTTTGAGTTGTAAACACGAAAACTCGATGGTCGTCTGCTACTTGTTTTACCACTCCTTTTGCGAAGATAAATTCCGCATGTGCGACGATAAATTCCGCACTCATCTCATTCTGCAGACGTCCATTTTCCATTATGCATGTTATTATCTTCATATACTTTCACATGCATAGTGGATTGTCATCATAAGCTGAAGCTGATCTCCACAAGTACAACCTGCCATGTGCATTTGCATTCCAAAAGCAAATTAACTTATATGCACATCTTCAGGGGGAGCACTTGCAATTTATGATGACAATTCCTTTACAGACTTCACAATTTATATTCCCCGTTGAAAACTTCAACTAGTTTGTCATCAATCACCAAAAAGGGGGAGATTGTAAGTGCATCTAGTGCCACCCCTAGTTGGTTTTGGAGTATTGACGACAAACCTAGTTGAGGGACTAATGTGTTTGTGAGAATTGCAGGAAAACACAGGTAGAAGTCCCTCATTGATTCGGTTTCAATACCAGAGATGACCCCTAAAAATGTATGAAGACATTGAAATAAAAGGTGGTATATGAAGATATTCACATTGAAGACTATGACAACAGAAGACACGTTATGAAGCCTATGGAACTCGAAGACTTAGATCTTTCGTAGTTCTTTTTATTTCTATTGAGTCATAGGAACCACCGTACTGTTAAGTGGGGTCCAGGAGAACAAGTCAGAATGACTTAAGTGATGCCTAAATCAAAAACCTATGTCTTCGAGTGAAGACAATGAGAGCAAATCTTGTCCAGAGCCGGACAAGTCAGCTTTGCTTGTAGCCCAAGTAAAGTTGCCATGAGAGTTTGAAATTTGACCGTTGAGACACGTTTCAGTTCCTTAGTGACCTAGGGTCATTTCAGACAAATCAGGTCAGGTTGCCAAGTGGCTATAAATAGCCCAACCCCACAACCATAAACGGTTGGCTGCTCAGATTTCAGTGCACGGCTTTTGTCGTTTGAGAGCAACCCACCTCGAAGCCTTTGAGAGAAAATTCCTAGTGAGGAGAAAAGCCCTAACCACCCAGAGCCAGAGTAAATTGGGGATCACTTAAGTCTTCTTGTCTGTGTGATCTGAAGACTTATTACACTTGAGGACTGTGAATCCTCCAGACGGTTAGGCGTCGCGTTCAGAGCATCCAAGAGACATTGTGGATTGCCAGTGAACGAAGTCTGTGAAGGTTTGGGAGTCTACCTTGAAGACTTACCAGAGTTATTGGGCGAGGACTAAGTGACCTTAGCTCAAGGAGAATACGGTGAGGACTTGGTCTCCTGAACTGTGTGTTTAGGACTGGGTGTCCGGGACTGTGTGTCCTAAGGTTTAAATACCTAGCCGCTCCAACCAGACGTAAAGTTGTCACAGCAACTGGAACTGGTCCAACATATCATTGTCTTCAACGAGTCACTGGTTTCATCTTCACTTCCTTCTCTTGCTGTTACTCATTGTGAAGTCATTGCGTGCTTGCTTTATCATTTGTCTTCACAACGTGAATGCATGATTTGTTTGGCTTCATAACTTCATCCTACCTGATCCTTATTACACTGAAGCTGTTTGTCACTGTGCTTTCACTCTATTGAATACATGACCATGGCTGGCCTAGTGTAATCTAACTTCCGCTGCATAGTAATAGGCATAATCTTCACTGTTTGTCTTCATAACTCCCAAGTTTTGAAGACTTTCATAAAAATCGCCTATTCACCCCCCCTCTAGTCGATATAACGCACTTTCAACCCGAACCCGAGAAAATAAAATATCTTAAGGCCAGAAACAGCAAGAGTTGGATTACATATTGGGTAAATCATATCCGGGGTGTTACAACACTCCACCACTACGAAAGGATCTCGTCCCGAGATCTAGGACTGAAAGAACGTCGGGTATTTAGAACGAGGTGATCCTCGCGTTCCCAGGTAGATTCACGGTCGGAATGGTGTGACCACTTGACTTTGAGGAATTTGATTGACTTGTTGCGAGTCTTGCATTCAGTCTCTTCAAGAATAGCAACTGGGTGCTCACGATAAGAGAGATATTCTTGGAGCTCAATGTCCTCGATGTTGACAGTGCGGTCAGGAGTCTTGAAGCACTTTCGGAGCTGAGAGACATGGAACACTGTTGGGGAACGTTGCAGAAAACAAAAATTTTCCTACTCGTTTCCCCAAGATCCATCTAGGAGTTCATCTAGCAACGAGTCATCAGATGCATCTACATACCTTTGTAGATTGCGTGCGGAAGCGTTCAAAGAACGGTGATGATGTAGTCGTACACGACGTGATCCAAATCACCGATGACCAAGCGCCGAACGGACGGCACCTCCGCGTTCAACACACGTATGGGACGGGAGACGTCTCCTCTTACTTGATCCAGCAAGGGGGAAGGAGAGGTTGATGAAGATCCAGCAGCACGACGGCGTGGTGGTGGATGCAGGGCGTCACAGTAGCAGGGCTTCACCTATACTACGAGGGAGACACGTAACGGGGAGAGAGGGAGGCGCCAAAGCTAAGGTGTGAAGTCCCTCCTCTCCCCCACTATATATAGGGGTGCCATGGGGGGGGCGCCGGCCCTAGTAGATGGCATCTACTAGGGGGGGCGGCGGCCTAGGGTGGGGGGCTTGCCCCCCAAGGCAAGGGGGCGCCCCCTCTAGGGTTTCCCCTCAACCCTAGCCGCATGGGCCCTAAGGGGGTGGCGCCCCAGCCCACTTTGGGCTGGGTTACCTCCCACTTCAGCCCATGGGGCCCCCCGGGATAGGTGGCCCCACCCGGTGGACCCCCGGGACACTTCCGGTGGTCCCGGTACAATACCGGTGACCCCGAAACTTGTCCCGATGGCCGAAACAGCACTTCCTATATATAATTCTTTACCTCCGGACCATTCCGGAACTCCTCGTGACGTCCGGGATCTCATCCGGGTCTCCGAACAATATTCGGGTTACTGCATACTCATATCTTCACAACCCTAGCGTTACCGAACCTTAAGTGTGTAGACCCTACGGGTTCGGGAGACAAGCAGACATGACCGAGACGACTCTCCGGTCAATAACCAACAGCGGGATCTGGATACCCATGTTGGCTCCCACATGCTCCACGATGATCTCATCGGATGAACCACGATGTCGAGGATTCAATCAACCCCGTATGCAATTCCCTTTGTCAATCGATATGTTACTTGCCCGAGATTCGATCGTCGGTATCCCAATACCTCGTTCAATCTCGTTACCGGCAAGTCACTTTACTCGTACCGTAATGCATGATCCCGTGACCAGACACTTGGTCACTTTGAGCTCATTATGATGATGCATTACCGAGTGGGCCCAGCGATACCTCTCCGTCATACGGAGTGACAAATCCCAGTCTTGATCCATGTCAACCCAACAGACACTTTCGGAGATACCCATAGTCTACCTTTATAGTCACCCAGTTACGTTGTGACGTTTGGTATACCCAAAGCACTCCTACGGTATCTGGGAGTTACACGATCTCATGGTCTCAGGAAAAGACACTTTGACATTGGAAAACTCTAGCAAACGAACTATACGATCTTATGCTATGTTTAGGATTGGGTCTTGTCCATCACATCATTCTCCTAATGATGTGATCTCGTTATCAATGATATCCAATGTCCATAGTCAGGAAACCATGACTATCTGTTGATCAACGAGCTAGTCAACTAGAGGCTCACTAGGGACATGTTGGTGTCTGTCATTCAGACATGTATTACGATTTCCGGATAACACAGTTATAGCATGAATAAAGACAATTATCATGAACAAGGAAATATAATAATAATGCTTTTATTATTGCCTCTAGGGCATATTTCCAACAAACACGTCATGAACATTTGCAAAGTTTGAAGGAAGCTCGAGTTGATAGGCGAGATCGCCTCTCTTGCTGACAATCTTGAAAGGTCCCACGTTTCTAGGGGCAAGTTTCCCTTTGATACCGAAGCGACGAGTACCTTTCATAGGAGAGACGCGGAGGTAAACATGATCTCCGATCTTGAAAGCCAAATCATGGTGCTTACAGTCCTAGTAGCTCTTCTGGCGGGATTGGGCTGCTTTGAGGTTATCTCGAATGACTTTGCACATTTCCTCTGCCTCTGTGATTAAGTCATTGCCCAAAAGCTGACGTTCACCGGTTTCGGACCAGTTGAGAGGGGTACGACACTTCCTGCCATACAGAATTTCAAATGGGGCCTTGCCCGAACTTGCTTGAAAAATGTTACTGTAGGAGAATTCAGCATAAGGAAGATAATCCTCTGACTTCATGCCGAAGGAGATCACACAAGCCCTGAGCATATCTTCAAGAATCTGGTTGACACACTCGACTTGACCGCTGGTTTGAGGATGGAAAGCTGTGTTGAAGCGGATGTTGGTGCCCATGGCCTTCTGAAAAGAATCCCAAAACTTGGAGGTAAAGATGCTGCCATGGTCTGAAGAGATCACTTGTGGAATACCGTGCAGAGAGACAATCCGAGAGGTATAGAGCTCCGCCAATTGAGCTGCAGTGATCGACTCTTTGATAGGCAGAAAGTGAGCCACTTTAGTGAGTTTGTCGATGACAACGAATATAGCATCATTGCCACGTTTGGACTTTGGAAACCCAGTCACGAAGTCCATCTCAATGTGGTCAAACTTCCATTCTAGAATGGCAAGAGGTTGGAGGAGACCCGCTGGCCTTTCGTGTTCTGCCTTCACTCTTTTGCAGACATCACATTCATTCACGAATTGAGCAATCTCGCGCTTCATTTGAGTCCACCAATAAGCCCGCTTGAGGTCCTGATACATCTTCGTGCTCCAGGGTGGATGGAGAGGAGAGAATTGTGAGCCTCGTTCATGATCACTTTACGAAGGTCACCTTTGGGTACAACAATACGATCCTCGAAGAAGAGAGTATCCTTGTCATCAAGGCGGTAACACTTGTACTTGGGTTGACTCTTGGCAATCCCAATCTTCACCTTTTTCACCATAGCATCAAGAAGCTGGGCTTGGCGAATCTGGTCTTCTAAGGTAGGAGATACTTGGAGGTTGGCGAGGAAACCTTGAGGAACAACTTGCAGATTAAGTTTGCGGAAAGCTTCACAAAACTCGGGTTGATAAGGCTTGAGAATCAGACTGTTGCAATAAGCCTTTCTGCTCAATGCGTCAGCAATCACATTGGCCTTGCCTGGAGTATACTCGATACTCGGATTATACTCTTGAATCATTTCGACCCATCGAGTTTGACTGAGGTTGAGATTAGGCTGAGTGAAGATGTACTTGAGACTCTTGTGATCAGTGAAAATGTCCACTTTCCTTCCCAATAAGAGTTGTCTCTAAGTCAAAAGAGCATGCACAACTGCCGCCAACTCGAGATCGTGAGTGGGGTAGTTCTTTTCATTGGGCTTCAACTGGCGAGAGGTATAAGCCACAACTTTCTTCTCTTGCATCAACACTGCACCGAGACCTTCGAGAGAGGCATCGCAAAAGACCTCGTACGGTTTGGATTCATCAGGCGGAGTCAGTACTGGAGGATTGATCAATTTCTCTTTCAAAGTGTTGAAAGCAATGTCACACTCCGGAGACCAAACGTACTTGACGTGCATCTGGAGAAGATTTGAGAGAGGCTTCGTGATCTTAGAAAAGTTTTCAACGAATCTTCGACAGTAGCTTGCGAGACCGAGGAAGCTACGGAGTTGCTTCACGTTCTGAGGAGGTTCCCAATTCACAATCGCAGACACATTCTCAGGATTCACCGCAATGCCCTTGGCAGAGATGATATGACCAAGATAAAGAACCTCATCAAGCCAAATTTCGCACTTGGAGAACTTGGCGTAGAACTGGTGTTCCCTCAGCTTATCGAGCACCAAACGCAAGTGCTTGGCATGATCTTCGTTGTTCTTCGAGAAAACCAGAATGTCATCGAGATAGACCAAAACGAAGTCATTGGTGTAGGCGTTGAAGATGAAGTTCATCATGCGAGAGAATGTCGGAGGTGCGTTGACGAGGCCAAAAGACATGACAGTGTATTCATATGAACCATAGGTTGTCCTGAAGGCCGTCTTGGGAATATCTTGCTCACGGATTTGAATCTGATGATAACCCATACGGAGATCAAGCTTGGAGAATACTTGGGCACCTTTGAGTTGTTCGAACAGCTCGTTGATGTTGGGAAGTGGGTATTTGTTCTTGATAGTCTTCTTGTTCAATGGACGGTAATCAACACAAAGTCGGTCCGTTCCATCCTTCTTCTTCACAAAAAGAACACCACAACCCCATGGAGAAGAACTAGGTCGGATGAGGCCCATTCTCTCTTGAACATCAAGTTGCTTCTTCAGCTCCTTCAACTCTTTAGGTCCGAGCTTGTAAGGACGCTTCCACACAGGTTCTGTGCCGGGCTAAAGATCAATGACGAATTCAACTGGCCGGTGCGGAGGCATTCCTGGAAGCTCTTCTGGAAAGACGTCTTGATATTCGCAAACGACTGGAATCTGCGAGATAGCATCCAGTTCACCCTTCGCATTGAGAGAAAACAGACAGATGGTATTATCCCGAGGGGCAAACACAATTACATCCTCAGATGAATGAGTCAATTGAATCTGCCTGGCTGCACAATCAAGCTGAGCCTTGTGCTTAGAGAGCCAATCCATCCCGAGAATAAGATCAATATTCGAGTTACCAAGAACCATTGTAGAAGCCAGAAACTTGAAATCACCCATCATGATAGAAATATCCGGAACCATCATACTAGAACTCAGACGCTTAGCCGGAGAGACGACTTGCATAGCTCTAGGTAATGCATTTGTACTAAAATTGTTCTCCGATGCAAATGGAAATGACATGAAGGAATGCGATGCACCAGAGTCAAAAAGTACTTTTGCGGGAACATCATTAACAGGAAGGTTACCCATGATGACATCTGATGAATCCTCTGCCTGAGCTGCATTCATCAAGTTGACCTTGGCGTGCTTGGGGTTAAGCTTGACCACAGCTGTACTTGCCGATCTCACAGGAGGAGGAGGAGGGAGGCGCCTCTGATTGAGACACTTGTTGGCATAGTGACCCTTCTGTAGGCACTTGTTGCACGTGACCTCTGAAAGCGGACGGTGGTACGGAGCACTCGATCTTGGAGCTTGAGACTAAGTCTTGTTCTGAAAGCCAGGGTTGGGTGGGTGGGAAGATCCACTGCCACCTTTGCTCTTCTGATACGGCTGACGAAACGGAGGAGGAGGAAGCCAATACTTCTGCTGCTTGGCCACTTGAGTAGAGGAAGACGGAGTAGTGTCTCTGACTCGCTTCTTGCAAGCATCACACCTCAGTTGAGCGGCCTCTTGCTTCAATGCCATGTTGTAGAACTCATCGTACCTCAAGGGCTCAAAGAGAACAAGAGCTAGCTGGATTTCTTCTCTGAGACCACCCCTGAACTGGTATATCATGCTCTTCTCATCAGGGACGTCCTACTTAGCAAAGCGGGCAAGCTTCTGAAACAACTTGTTGTAGTCATAGACAGACAAAGAGCCTTGCTTCAGGTTGCGGAATTCCTCACGCTTGCTTTCAACCACGCTCTGAGGGATATGGTGAGCTCTGAAATCTTGACGGAATTCATCCTAGGTAATCACACGTCCACCTCTAGAATCCTTGTACTGCTGGAACCATTCTGCAGCTTGGTCTTTGAGTTGGAAGGATGCGAACTTGACAAAGTCCTCAGGCCTGACGTTACTGCACTCGAAATGCTTGCACAGATCCACGAGCAAATCATCAGCATCAGTTGCCTCAACACAATTGCTGAAAGTCTTTGGCCCGTTAGCAAGGAACTGGTTGAGTGTAGCAAAGTGATTCTGATTGTTGCCTTGGTTCCCTTGGTTGCCTTGATTGCGCTCTTGAAGAATTTACATGATCAACTACGTGTTTGCATTGGTTGCGGCCATCACAGCTTGCCATGCCTCCGGAGGAGGTGGAGGTGGTGGCGGATCCGGATTCAGAGTCGTGCGCGTTGGAGGAGCCATCCTGAAGAGGTTGACATCCATTAGCACATTGATAGAAAAATATTGAAGCTGAATCCAACGGAATGAAAATTGCAACATAAAGTCTTCACATCCGAACAAAATGAACGAATGAATTCCTCTTGAAATGGTCACATATCCATAAATTGAGAAGCCACTTAGAATTTAGGTAGAGAAATAAATCAACAAGGTATGGATCAAGAACGAATACTCGGTAAGAAATCCCAATCTTGAACCAAATATCCGTGGAAGAAGAACTAGAGCTACAAGAATTCCCACCTATGAAACTCCCGAACCTTTCCGGTTATGCAATTAGGTGTTGGGGATACAGGGGAAGCATAATATCTCACCCAAATCTAGCAAATCCTACATCCAGCTGTATCCATCCTTTAATACATAACCGAGAAAAACTTCGGAAACCATCTACCTCAACCTTCGAAAAGCATACGTTATACAAGTTATGGCGATACTCCCGAACTCCCGCCCCAGTACTGGGTGGCGTCGAGGTTATCTCACCAACGAACTGCATAAAAGAGATTTTCGATGTCGGCGTACTAAACTCGGGTATTCCAGAACTGCAACAATAAAATTATGACGACAACACCTCGGAGCTCAACTCCCCGGGACACTTCCACAAAACCCCTGACAGGAGGCACCAAGACAATGTTCTCGTCACAAAACCATCGAAACTATTCCAAGATACCCGCGTGATCCTAAAAATTTTTTAGTGAAATTTGAGAAGAGAAGAGTCAAAACTCTACGTCAGGATGCCTTACCAGAGCGATGAGGAGACTGGGAAGTAAAAAGAATTCCTAAACACTCCGATATATAATTCCTAAATGACTCAAAACATTTTTTTAGACACAACTCGGCTGCTAAAATGATCAAGCAGTGGGGGCTCCTAAGGTCGGGGAAGGCTCTGATTACCAACTTGTAACACCCTCGATGCGGCTATAGCTCGCACGTGTCGAGGCACGACTTAGAGGCATAACCGCATTGAAAGCAATGTCGCAAGTTAGGCAATCTTCACAACATCCCATGTAATATAGATAATAAAAGGGGAGATACATAGTTGGCTTACACTCGCCACGTCAATCAAAGTACATAAATAGCATTACATCATCCAAACACTCATGGCCCGACTACGGCGCCAAAATAGAAGAACAACCCAACATGCGACATGGTCCGGATCACCCCAACTGGGCACCACTACTGATCATCAGGGAAAGACACGTAGTATCAGCGTGAGTCCTCATCGAACTCCCACTTGAGCTCAAGCGCGTCATCTGGAGCGGAATCATCGGGTCCTACATCTGGTGTAATAGTAATCTGTGAGCCACAGGGACTCAGCAATCTCGCACCCTCGCGATCAAGACTATTTAAGCTTAATAGGAAAGGCAAGGTAAAAATGTGGAGCTGCAGCAAGCGACTAGCATATATGGTGGCTAACCTATTCGCAAAAGAGAGCGAGAAGAGGAGGCAAAGCGCGAACGAGAAACTAGAGAACAACCGGCGTAAGCATTACTCCAACACCGTGTTCACTTCCCGGACTCCGCCGAGAAGAGACCATCACGGTAACTCACACTGTTGATTAATTTTAATTAAGTTAAGGTTCAAGTTATCTACAACTGGACATTAACAAATTCCCATCTGCCCTTAACCGCGGGCACGGCTTTCGAAAGTTCAAATCCCTGTAGGGGAGTCCCAACTTAGCCCATGACAAGCTCTCACGGTCAACGAAGGAATAGACCTCCTCCCGAGACGTTCCGATCAGACTCGGTACCTCGGTTCTTCAAGACACTTCGACAGGTTAAAACAGGACCAGCAACACCGCCCGAATGTGCCGACAAATCCCGATAGGAGCTGCACATATCTCGTTCTCAGGGCACACTCAGATGAGACTAGCTACGAGTAAAACCAACCCTCAAGTTGCCTCGAGGTGGCCCCGCAGGCAGCTCAGTCGGACCAACACTCAGAGGAGCACTGGCCCGGGGGGGTTTAAATAAGATGACCCTCGGGCTCCGGAAACCCATGGGAAAAAGAGGCTAGGTGGAAAATGGTAAAACCAAGGTTGGGCATTGCTGGAAAAGCTTTAATCGAGGCGAACTATCAAGGGGTTCCCATTATAACCGAACCTTGTAAGGAACGAAAAATCCGGGAACATAACACCGATATGACGGAAACTAGGGCGGCAAGAGTGGAACAAAACACTAGGCGAGAGGCCGAGCCTTCCACCCTTTACCAAGTATATAGATGCATTAAGATAACATGGCAATATAATGATATCCCAACAAGTAAATAATGTTCCAACAAGGAACGGTCTCCAATCGTCACCTGCAACTAGCAACGCTATAAGAGGGGCTGAGCAAAGAGGTAACATAGCCAATCAACGGTTTGCTAGGACATGGTGGGTTAGAGCTTTGACATGGCAATTTGGGAGCTTGAAAGCAAGTGGTAGGCATCGTAGCATTGGCATAGCAAAAGAGCGAGCATCTATCAAAGCAAAGATAGTAGTGATTTCGAGGGTATGATCATCTTGCCTGCAAAGTTGTCAGAGTTGACTGGATCCTCGAAAGCAAACTCAACGGGCTCCTCGTTAGCGAACTCGTCTCCCGGCTCTACCCAAACAAGACAAACAAGCAACAAGGACACAATCAACCATGTGCAAGGACCAAACAACATGATGCAAAGATGGTATGCTATGCGGGATGCAATATGTGATGCATATGCAAGATTTGGCAAGGAACGCATGAACCTGGCCTCAACTTGGAAATCCAAGTGTGCCACTGGAAACATGAGATGAAATCGCTTGAAAACGATATAAAGATCACCGGAATCGGAAATATGGCCACGTTCTGTGATTTACAGCAAATAGCCATCTAAATGCAATAAGATGAACAAGATACAGCACCCAAACATGACAAAACAATACATGGCAGGGATGCATTCAAGATGCTTAACAAAAGTCTAGCACTGAGCTATGGCCAATTCATCCATTAACAGGTTCAAACAAGCATGGCAAAAATGCATATGGTAAACAGACTTCAGACTTAGTGAAATTAACACTTGTCAGGAATTTCAGATCAGATAGCACTCTTTGGAGCAACAAAACTACATGCTACAGGACCTGAACATGGCAAAGTAAAGCATCGCATGGAGCTACTCAAAGAGCTTAAAAAAGTCCCTTAGTGACCTTGAGCCAAAAGGGATCATAAAATACATTTGGAAGCATGTGAACATGGCAAAAACATAATCAGTTTTCAGACTTAGTGAAAACTGGAGCATGCTGGAAACAGATATCAAGTAGGCATGTTTACGAGCTCGATGCACTCACTACAGAGCAAGTCATGATAATATAAGCATACACCCATCAAGAATACACAAAATACAAGCTAGACATGGCAAGAACAATAGCATAGCATGCACGGATCAACTACAACATCATCGACAAAATCGCTAACAAGTAGACAATCTGCCCAGATTCACGAAATGACAAAAGTAGAGCTCGATTGAATCCAGCTAGGTTGCCCCATAATTGCAAACAAAGGCATGGATGGATAGAGCACTAAAAGATTAACAAAACATCCTTACTGATCATCCTCAAAAGAGGCACGGATCACTAGGAAACAACATGAACATATGGCATCATGAGAAAAACAGTTCAAGGACTTAGTGGAAATGCTAAGTCCCTGAAATCAGCATTATCAAGTGCCTCACTTTGCAAGCTTGTGCTAGTCACCACACACATCACAAAAATACATGGGTTGCACCTCTGGAAAGATGGCAAAACATATAACAAAACACATGTAGAGCTCATGGGCATATCATGCACACAATAATCATGGCAAAAATGACAAATATCTAAATGGAGCAGCAGATCTGACAATTATCTCAACTAGCACTCTTCCAACAGCATTTCGGGCATCAGGATAAACTCAAATGAAAATGATGCAATGGAATGGAATGATGTGCTCTCTGAGACGAACATTTTGATATGCTATATGCCAAAAACGGAGCTACGGATGCGGAGTTATAGCACGATGAACAGGGCAATATGAACTAGGGTTTCGGGAGAAAGTCAACCCAAAACGGATCTCAGATCCAGATCTGGGGCACGGACTACGAGGTCCGTTGGAGCACTCTAGCAGGAGGTCGCCGGAGTCGTCGGGGAACTTGGCGCGGTGTTGGGGGGCTCGCCGGCCGGTGAGGGAGCTCGCCCGGGGTGGCGACTTGGCGGCGGCGGGCGGCACGGGGCCGGGCCGGCGTCGACCAAGATGGCGGCGGCGACGTGCAGCTCCGGCCGAAGGAGTGCGGCGGCCGACGGCGATGGCGCAGGGCGGCGCGGGCCGCCGGAGTTGGAGGCGAGGGCGGCGGGGCGACGCGTGGGGCGGTGCGGCGGAACCGGGCCGCGGGGGGCCCGCGGCGGGCCGAGCGGGCCGGCGGTGGGGAGACTCCTGGCGTGCCACTGGGCGCAGCCTCACTGGCCGGGCACGGCGGCGCGAAGGGTCCGGCCAGGGGCGGACATGTCCGGTTAGCAGTGGATCTGGGATTTTTAGGGTTTGGACGGGAAGATTCGAAATTTGGAATGGGAGAGGTATATATAGGCATAGGAGGAGCTAGGAGAGTCCAAATGAGGTGCGGTTTGCGGCCATGCGATCGTGATCGAACGCTCTAGATGATGGAGAGGTTTTTGGTGGGGTTGGGGCAAAATTGAAAGGGTGTTGGGTTGCAACACACACGAGGCCTTTTCGGTCCCTCGGTTAACCGTTGGAGCATCAAACGAAGTCCAAATGGTACGAAACTTGACAGGCGGTCTACCGGTAGTAAACCAAGGCCGCTTGTCAAGTCTCGGTCCAATCCGGAAATGTTTAATCCCCACACACGAAAGAAAGGTAGAAATGACCACCGGAGGAGAACGAAGCGCCGGAATGCAAAACGGACAACGAAGAAGATGCTCGGATGCATGAGATGAACACGTATGCAAATGCAATGCACATGATGACATGATATGAGATGCATGACAACGACAACAACACACGGAGACAAAAACCCGAACCCGAGAAAATAAAATAACTTAAGGCCAGAAACGGCAATAGTTGGATTACATATTGGGTAAATCATATCCGGGGTGTTACACCGGACTACGGTCAGCAAGGTTGGGGTACGGACGATGAAGAAATTCAAAACCCACCCACCACCCACTTCGTAGCCACTGTCGACGACTTAACCGACGTGCTCGACTTCGACTCCGACGACATTGACGGTATGGAAGGCGATGAAGGAGACGATGAAGAACCAGCGCCTATTGAGCCCTGGAACACCACCTCGTCATACGACGTATACATGGTGGACGCACCAAAAGATGACGACGAAGAGCAGAAGGATGCACCGAAGGATTGTTCCCTTGAAAAGCAGTCAAAGCAGCGACGCAAGCGCCGCCCCAAATCCCGCCTCGATAGAAATAGCGATCACATAGACCTAGCGCTGGAGCAGGACGAACCGCTGCCGGACAACGGAAATCCGGATAATCAAACCGAACAAACAAATCCTATCAAGGATAATGGTCCGGACGACATAACGCCGGATAGGCACCCGGAGCAACAGAATGCTCGTAAAAGGCTTGTTGCCACCGCGAGGAGATTTAAAAAGCAGAAGCGAAGGTTCAAGGCCGCGCAAGACACACTCCAATTCAGATGGAGCGAAATACTCAACACTGCAGCAAGGTATGGCGACAATCGCCCCTCCAAGAGCTACCCAAAGCGGAAGCTGCTACCCGAATTCGATGAGGAGACCGCAGACCCCCCACAGCCAAATATCAAAGCAGCCACCTGGTCGGATAGACGACCCCTCTACCAACACAGAGCGGCATACAACGCCGCTCACAATACAACACGCGACCCAGGTGAGGGTTCGCACCCAAAGGACGGCGCAACAAGATCCATCTATGGACCACGCAAGCGCCCCCAGCATACAATGCAACACAACAAATATCCGAACAACGCGGTACACCCAGCTACAGGGGTGCCGCACACCCTCTATGTTTCACCGACGAGGTGCTGGACCATGAATTTCCAGAGGGATTCAAACCCGTAAACATAGAGGCATACGATGGAACAACAGACCCCGGGGTTTGGATTGAGGACTATATCCTTCATATCCATATGGCTCGAGGAGATGATCTCCACGCCATCAAATACTTACCCCTCAAGCTCAAAGGGCCAGCTCATCACTGGCTCAAAGGCCTACCCGAAAGCTCCATTGGAAGGTGGGAAGAGCTCGAAGACGCCTTTCGGGCAAATTTTCAAGGGACTTATGTCTGACCTCTGGATGCGGATGATCTGAGTCATATAACTCAGCAGCCCGGAGAGTCAGCCCGAAAGCTTTGGAATAGGTTTCTTACTAAAAAGAACCAGATTGTCGACTGTCCGGACGCCGAAGCCTTAGCGGCTTTCAAGCCTAGCGTCCGTGATGAATGGCTCGCCAGACACCTCGGCCAAAATAAGCCGAGAACAATGGCCGCATTAACAAACCTCATGACCCGCTTTTGCGCGGGTGAGAACAGCTGACTAGCCAGATGCAGCACTAGCGATCCCCAACACATCTGAAGTTAGAGATCAAAACAGGAAATCACGGCGCAACAACAATAACAAACGTCGGAATAAAGAAGACAGCACGAAGGGCATGGAAGTAAACGCCGGATTCAAAGTCTCTCGGCCAGGCCAAAAGCCGCCCCCTAAAGGCACCAGGGATGAACTGTCCAGCCTCAACAAAATTCTGGACCAAGTATGTCAGATCCATAATACCCCTGGCAAACCTGCCAATCATACCCACAGAGAATGTTGGGTCTTCAAGCAGTCCGGCAAGCTCAACGCCGTACACAAGGGGGAGGACACACCAAGTGAAGACGAGGACGAACCTCCCAAGCGAGACACGGGGGAATAAAAGAAATTTCCACCCGAAGTCAAAACAGTAAACGTGTTACACGTGATCAAGGGAAAAAGCAATGCGGCACTCCCAAAAAAATATACCGAAGCGCCTATCAACGCGAAGTCCTGCCACTGGTCATCTGAACCGATCATTTTCGACCATCGCGATTACTCAGCAAGTATCCGACACGCAGGATGGGCCGCCCTGGTGTTAAACCCAGTAATTGGCGGATATCACTTCACACGAGTATTGATGGACGGCGGCGGTAGCCTAAACCTAATATATCCGGATACAATCCATGGGATGGGGTTAGACCCAACACAAATTCGCCATAGCAACACTACCTTTAAAGGAGTAACGCCAGGCCCATGGGCTCGTTGCACGGGCTCCCTCCTATTACAAGTCATATGCGGCTCCCCCGATAACTTCCGTCACGAGCATTTAACTTTCCACATCGCTCCATTCCAAAGTGGCTATCAAGCACTGCTCGGACGCGAAGCTTTCGCTCGCTTTAATGCAATACCACACTACGCCTCCCTTACACTCAAGATGCCCGGTCCACGAGGCATCATTTCAGTGCACGGAAGTATCAAGCGATCTCTGCGCGCCGAAGAGAGTGAGGCTGCCTTGGTAGCCGCACACTAAAGGCGCCTAGACCAACGAAAGCATCCAATAGGTAGTCAAGACCTCAGACACAACTAATCGAGTCCGGCGCCACTACTTATACCGCATAAACGGTCACACCCCTATTTTTCAATACAAGGGGCTCCACACACGCAGACAAGTGGCAATTTCTCCTCCTCTTGAATTACACATGGTTTCTTTAGAAAAACTATCTTTTTGCACGATCACCTTTTCACCCAAATTCCTCTCTTTTACAGACGATCATCGTGCTACACCCGTCTAGGATACGGCACAACGGAGACACAGGCACAGACGTGCAGCAGGGACCCGCCCCAAGGATTCTTTTTAGATTAAGACCCTGCGTAAACCTTTTTTACTGTCTCTTGTTGATACATATCCACCATTGAGAAGGATGCTGACGTCTTGGCATGTGGCCACGCCAGAACAATGCACGTACCTGGACACAAGGGGCTTCTTTCAAAGGCCATTTTTAGGCCTGGTTTATACCACAAAGACCGAATACCTTAGGGAGTGTTCGGCGGCGCGAGTTTGGCCCTATATGCATCAGCTCCGAATCATTGTCTTTGGTCAAATGTTGGGTTTGCCCGGCTCCTGTGTTTTGGTGCCTTACATTCCGCTTTACTGGCTAAGGTAGCACCAGGAGAACAACTGCAATTGTGCCCTGGTTCATCTGGACGAGCACCTCAGTAGAGAAAGCCAAAAACTGACTGTCATGATATAGCGTGAGACTGGTCAACCACTCGACGACCTATGGGAATGTTAGAATTCCCCCGCCTTAACGAAGGGCCGTTTCCCGGCCAAGCATGTACGCACCCCGGCATCGGGAGAGTGCGGAGCCACCAGGGGCTATCTAGTAGCCCCACTGTCAAACTCCTATGGCTAAGTGAAAGTGTTAAAGCATTATAGTCCGGTTGCCTCGCTCGCTCCGCTATCACCTCCTTATTAGGACCAAGACGTTGGGTTAAGTGTGAACGCGTGTTTCTGCGAACACCTCCGCATTATATGCGTGGGGGTTGAAGCCGACGACTGCAATCTTTCAGGTTATACACATGTATACATAAACGGCCGCCCAGGAGGCATCACAATACTTTCAGGCAAAAGTATAAAAGTAGCCTTATGAAAATTTATAAAAGCATTTCGCTTACAATGAGATTACATGTCACTCAAACGTAATATTTTTTGAGCACTAGGTCTCTATCAAACGAGCACCCTCAAGATCTTCCTCAAAGTAGTGCTCAGCAGCCCTTCGACCTATGGCCGAATCCTGCGCTGCAACAGTGGTAGCATCCATCTCTGCCCAGTATGATTTAGCACGGGCAAAGACCATTCGTGCGCCTTCTATGCACGCCGACCTCTTCATCGCATATATGCGCGGCACCACGTCAAGGAACTGCTGCACCAAACTGAAATAGCTGCTCGGTTTTGACCTTTCTGGCCACAGCTGATGCACAACAAACCTCATGGAGAGTCCGGACAACCTATTTAGTTCGGCCCATTCGGCTAATTGGTCCGTCAATGAAAGCGGACGCTCGGGAGAAAGGAATTGTTTCCAAAACAGCTGGTCTACTTCACGCTCCATCTGACTCTGGAAGTACTTGGCCGCATCGGCAGCGCTCGCCGCCAAATCCATATACACATCTTCCGAACTCCACAGCCGATCCAGAGGGGCATACCGTGGATCTCCGAACTTCCTCTGCAGCATAAAGGATTTCTGGGCTACAATATCCCCGGCTTCCCGCAGCTCCTCCTTCTTTGCCCTCATTGCAGAGCAGAGGTCTTTTCCCGTTGCAGCAGCCTTCTCAAGTTCCGATACCTTCGCCTGGTTTTCCTTTTCAAGAACCCGGCAACGGTCGGTGGCGGCTTTTAATTCTATGGCCATCTTGGCCATCTTATCTCGGCTCTCGCCATGCGCGGCCTTCTCGGCTTGCAACTCTTCGGCCGCCTTCAAAGCAGCTGCATTACCCAACCTCGCTTGTTCCTTGGCTCGGGCAAGTTCTACCCGCAAGGCTTCAACAGTGGCAGCTCCATCTGCAGTCACAACACATTAAAGATACTAGCATCATGCTGCTCTTCCTTTGTGGCATTTACCAGATAATGACACTTACCTTGGGCCTCGTCAAGCCTTTTGTTAACAAGCTCGATGTCGGCGTCTGCCGCATCCAACTGCCGTTCTAAATGGGCAAACTCGCAAGCCCGGCTAGCCACCGGAGCTTCCATCACCTGCACATAAAGGCATTATGGTTATTACCTGGGAATATGATCCTCTGTTCGTCGTTGTTCCGATGACGACCAGAGTCTCAGGGGCTACTATCTACACAGGGCACACCTAGTATGTGCAGGACTATCATACATTATTTTACGTACCTCAAAGCCTGTCAGTAGACTCATAAAAGCTTTATGCAATCCGCTTTCGGCGGACAAGATTCTCTCCATCGCCGTATTCATCAGCACACGGTGTTCATCTGAGATGGCTGCTCGCCCCACCAACTCCCTCAGAACATCCGACCGCACACTAGACGGTGCCGGACTCGTTTTCTGCTCTCTTCGGGAGCCGGACACTGGGAACTTTGGGGGTCGACGGGATTATCTTCTGGCCTCGCCGGACTCGGAGAGGCCCTCCGCGACGACACTTCAGGGTCGCCCGCTTCCGGAGCGGAGGAGTCCGGAGGAGGCGTTTCGCTCTCCATCATCTCTGGAAGAAGATCCCCCGAAGACAAGCTCATTTGAGAGGGGCTAAGGCCCGAACTGCAAAGATACATGCGGTGGTTATCTTCTCAGAAGAAAAGACGACATATCTATACTATTAAGGTATTTTGGGTCACCCACGACTCGTGGGAGAATGGATCCCCCCGCGGACTTTGTGCGGCAACCGCACCCCCTGGGGTGGGACCCTCTGTGGGAGACTTCTTCTCCCGTTTGGAAGCTTCGGCTTCCGAATCCCCAGACGCAATCCTTTTCCTCTTCTGGTCGTCTTCCTTCATGGAGACGCTCGCTCCCTCGGCTGGAGCGGCCAGCGTTTGGGGCCCGCGACCGCCCGCATTTTACTTCAAGGGCTCCAGCAAGGTGTGGTTGGGAGCATCTTTTCCAATATCGGATTTTCCAAACCCTCAGGGAGGGTGCCGAGCACCGAATCAACTTCGCCTTCGTTAGCCAGTCCTGGTCAAAAAGCGAACTCTCAGAAATAACTTCGCATCAAAGGAGAGGTAGTACGCTTGGTCGGAAGATTCCTTACTTGTTCGGCGGCACAGTTGCTACTCAGGCCCACGTCCTCGGTAATTTCCGGACACTCCACTTGAGGTCCGAAGAACAACTTGTACATCTCCTCATGCGTCAGGTCAAGGAAATTTCGAATGGTGCGCGGTCCCTCGGGATTGACCTCCCACAAGCGAAGAGGCCGACGTTTGCAAGGCTGGACTTGGCGAACCAGCATAACTTGTGCTACCGCAACAAAGCTGAAATCTCCATCAAAGAGATCTTGAATGCGGCTTTGCAGTATAGGCACGTCCTTGGCCGGACCCCAGCTCAATCCTCTGCTAATCCATGACATCAATTGCGGTGGAGGGCCCGGGCGGAAGACTGGGGCGGCCGCCCACTTGGCACTTCCAGGAGCCGTGATGTAGAACCACTCCTGTTGCCACAATTCAGACACCTCTGGAATGGAACCTTTGGGCCATGCAGCTCCCGTCATCTTGCGTATTGAGGCACCTCCACACTCCGCATGTTGCCCCTCGATCATCTTCGGTTTTACTTCAAAGGTCTTGAGCCATAGGCCAAAGTGAGGGGTAACCCGGAGGAAGGCCTCGCACACAACGATAAATGTCGTGATATGAAGTAAAGAGTCCGGAGCTAGATCATGGAAATCTAACCCGTAATAAAACATCAAGCACCTGACAAAAGGATCCAATGCAAGGCCTAGACCTCGGAGGAAGTGGGAGACGAACATGACACTCTCGTTGGGTTCGGGGGAGGGGACGGCCTGCCCCCGGGGAGGCAGCCGATGCAGAATCTCGACGGTCAGATATCTGGCCTCCCTTAACTTTTTGACGTATTCTTCCGTGACGGAAGAAGGAACGCATCGGCCTTGAAGGCTAGATCCGGACATGACTGAAGGTTCGGAGCACCTGACCTGAACTTTGGGCGTTTGATCTTGAGGTGGGGGAAGGATTCGATTGAGCACGGGAGGGAAAAATAAAAGGCCTTGTCCCTTTATAAAGAGGGTGGATATCAAGCGTCCTCTCCGTGTCCGTTTCGACTTGCCTATGATCTAGGAGTCCTAGAAGCGGTTGGGTTACCCATGCCCATATTGATGAGAATCCCGGAATAAGGGGGCATGATCTCTGCTTTGACAAGACGTGCCAAGGAAACCGCCTCACATGACGCGCTGAGGTGGGATCATGAAACGATTTGGATAAAGGCTTGGCCGTGGTGTGTCGCACTACGGAATACGTCAGCAGATTAGATTTGTGTAAATATTATTATCTCTATGGCAATATGTGGAAAACTTATTTTGCAGAACCAGACACTATCTTTGTGTTTAAAATCTTCTATGAAGTACTTGGAGGAGGAACCCGCCTTGCAATGCCGAAGACAATTTGTGCCCAGGACTCGTCATCATTGAAGCCTGGTTGAGGGGCTACTGAGAGAGTCCTGGATTAGGGGGTGTTTGGATACCTGAACTATACCTTCAGCCGGACTCCTGGACTATGAAGATACAAGATTGAAGACTCCATCCCGTGTCCGGAAGGGACTTTCCTTGGCGTGGAAGGCAAGCTTGGCGATATGGATGTTCAGATCTCCTACCATTGTAACCGACTCTATGTAACCCTAACCCTCTCTAGTGTCTATATAAACCGGGGGGTTTTAGTCCGTAGGACAACATACACATCAACAATCATACCATAGGCTAGCTTCTAGGGTTTAGCCTCTCTGATCTCGTGGTAGATCTACTCTTGTACTACCCATATCATCAATATTAATCAAGCAGGACGTAGGGTTTTACCTCCATCGAGAGGGCCCGACCCTGGGTAAAACTTCGTGTCCCTTGCCTCCTGTTACCATCCAGCCTAGACGCACAATTTGGGACCCCCTACCCGAGATCCGCCGGTTTTGACACCGACAATGACCATGAGGTTACACTTCATATATTCATATCATTTGCTCCGATGCATATAGCCAACATACATGTAACACATTGCTTGCTCTGTCATGATTATGCATTCACATGCTCTTACATTCCACATTGAGATGGATGCATACATGTAGGGGTAGCCCATGCATGTTACATGTCTTCCCAAAGATTTACTTGTTATTCTCTATATCTTTATCTAAAGCTTTGATGTATGTTGTCATCAATTACCAAAAGGGGGGAGATTGAAAGCACAAGTGCTCCCTGGGTGGTTTTGGTAATTAATGTCAACATATCTCTTTTTGATCTAATGTTTTCATCTAGTATATTTCGGACAAGTTCAACAGATGTTCAACAGATGGAGTGGCGTGGACAAGAGGATATGGAACCCTTTTCAAGATGCTAAGGACAAAGGATTGGCTCAAGCTCAAAAGCTCAAGACTCTACATTTTACCTTTAGTGATCCAAGATCACATTGAGTCCATAGGGAAGCCAATACTATTAAAAGGGGATGAGGTGTTGCTTAATGGCTTGCTTGCTCAAAGTGCTTAGTGATATGCTCGAAAGCCCTCACCACTTTCTCATATCCACATATGTCCAAACCAAAAGTCAAACTCGGCCCCATCAAAATTTTCCATCCGGCGCCACTGCGTTCACTTGACATAGCCACTGCCACAAACCCTAATCAATTCGGTCTCACCGATGGGATCTCGATCTCACCGAGATGGGCTTGCAAACTCTTTGTTACCTATTGCAATAATTTCGGTCCCACCGAGATATGCAATCGGTCCCACCTTGTTTGCTTGACCAACTCTCTGTTTTGCTTATTACCAAAATCGGTCTTGCAGAGTTTGTGTAATCGGTCAAACCGAGACAAGGTATTACCCTAACCCTAGCACATCGGTCCCACCGAGTTGATCATATCAGTCCGACCGAAATGCCTAACGGTCACATTTTGAACTAAATCGGTTAGACCGAGTTTTCTGATTCGGTCCCACCGAGTTTTGTGATTTGTGTATAACGGTTAGATTTTGTGTGGAGGCTATAAATACCCCTCCACCGACTCTTCATTCGTTAGGAGAGCCATCAGAACATGCCTACACTTCCATCATAGATTTTCTAAGAGAGAACCACCTACTCATGTGTTGAGGTCAAGATATTCCATTCCAACCATATGAATCTTGATCTCCAGCCTTCTCCAAGTTGCTTTCCACTCAAATCATCCTTCCACCAAATCCAAATCTGTGAGAGAGAGTTGAGTGTTGGGGAGACTATCATTTGAAGCACAAGAGCAAGGAGTTCATCATCAACACACTGTCTATTACCTTTTGGAGATTGGTGTCTCCTAGATTGGTTAGGTGTCACTTGGGAGCCTCCGTCAAGATTGTGGAGTTGAACCAAGGAGTTTGTACGGGCAAGGAGATCTCCTACTTCATGAAGATCTACCCTAGTGAGGCAAGTCCTTCATGGGCAATGGCCATGGTGGGATATACAAGGTTGCTTCTTCATGGACCCTTTGTGGGTGGAGCCCTCCGTGGACTCGCGCAACCGTTACCCTTCGTGGGTTGAAGTCTCCATCAACGTGGATGTATGATAGCACCACCTACCGGAACCATGCCAAAAATCTCCGTGTCTCCAATTGCGATTGCACACTCCAATCCCCTCCCTTTACTTTCTTGCAAATTGCATGCTTTACTTTCCTCTGCTCATATACTCTTGCCATGCTGGCTTGAATGTATTGTGGGTGTTTAAAGTTGTGCTAAATCTCTAACTTAACATGAAGAAAATAAAAACTGCAACTTTTCTCTGTTAGGAGTCTATTCACCCCCCCCCTCTAGACACCTCTTCTCGATCATTTAAGAGGGGTGTAGGATTTCCATCCACCCATTCCTTAGAGGTCTCCTGGAGTATTACGGCCTCCAACTACACAATCTAACGCCGGGCTTCATCCTGCATATCGTGGGCTTCGTTGCTCTCTGCGAGCTATTCCTAGGCTGTGAGGCTCATTTCGAGCTATGGCAGAAATTTTTCTACCTCGTCCCCTGCTCCCAAAACGGATCTATATTCGAGGTGGGTGGCGCCGAAGTATGGCGCACAGCAGGTACAGGATACCTATCTGGTACTCCGAAGAACACATCCGAAGAGTGGCCCTTAGAATGGTTTTATATTGAAGACATCGTTCTGCCGGACCCAATCCGGCGTGGTCTTCCCGAATTCTCCGGCGCTCCATTAAAGAAGAGCGCCAGCTGGCATCCCCGAAGCCTCGAGGAAGAAGACAGTGCGGAGGTCAAGAGGCTATCAAGCAAGATCAGAGTACTTGCCAACTTCGGGCTGTCTATAATCGAGGTAATGGCAATTTCAATAACGCGATGCATTCACCCACTCCAATTTAGAGGTTTTCCTATGTGGAATTACAACGGGGAGAATGATGCGTCCCGTTGTCTATGCAAGGGTCCAGACAATTTTGCTGCCCTGGCCACCATCTTAGCTAACCTTTACAAAGGGGAGAAGGAAGACTTCACTCACTTGAAATGTCGGGAAGGTTTTTCCATATATAACCCCATCGACTGAGTGAGTTTTTTGATTATTGGTCTTATTTAACCTTATTATAGAGTTATGCTAGTTGAACTTAAACTGGCTACTTTTAATAGGAATGGAGAAAGGTCGTCGAGGGGATCTACAGCCCCGCTCCGCAACCATAGGACCATGTTCGAGGCCTCAATCCCGAATATGAAGAAGATCCGGATATATTCATGGAACTTAAGGAGGGAGTCTTTTATCAGGCGAGCTACGATGGCACAGAAGTGGCTATTATAGCCGATTACCCGGGCCTTCTCCCTTCCTCCCATGTAAGTACCCAAGAGACATCTGCTCCAAAAGAGTTTCCTCATTGCACCTCACCCACCGCATTGTCTCATGCTCCGAAGGGGCGACGCTTGTCTTGCGGAACTGTATCAAAGGCGTCCTCTAAGAAGGCGACGCCCGCACAGGGCGAGTCTTTGAAAAGAAGGGAAGACAGTCATACTACCGATCCCCTGCCTTCACCAAAGAGGTATAGTTTCTAACACACACTCATTGGACAGACCGAATTGTGATGTTTTTCGCTGGGCCATTTTGTAGGAAGAGCATACGCCGGACTATATTCGGGGACCTCGCCGGCCATGCAACAACCAATCCGGCCCCGAACCCTGCCATAAGGACTATGGTTGATACAGGCAAAATGCCTGATTGTCATCTCCAAGAGGATTCGGATAATGTGTCCGTCACAAATTCCGAAGTGGAGAGTGCGTTGAATCATCGGCGGCGGAAAGAGGACATGCGCGGTCCAAATTTTACCGAAGAGGCGTTCAACGCCCTTAGCTCTGCGGATGCATATATCCAAGCTCCTAGGGATGGACTTGTCGGAGCCACTCACCAGCTTTCAAAGGATATGCGGGTAAGAACTTTTGTGTACATTCAATAATCATGTGCCAGTAGCCCCCGAGACTTGAAGCAGTTGGCCCAACTGATTTAAGGGTCATTGATATTATCAGGTACTTGTGGCTAAAATAATACGCTATCCAAGGAGCTTCAAGAATATCGGACCAAGCTAACTGTTGCCACCGCCGAACTGGAAAATTTGAAGAAATCCAAGAAGGCTCCGGATGGTAAGCACAACAGTGTCTGGAAAATACGATTTTGTGCTAACAATGATTTTTGAATATTCATTGTTTTGTTTACGGCAGCCGAATCGGCAGATTAGTTGGAGGATAGGCTAAAGGCTACTCAGGCGGACAAACAACATGCCAAAGGGCAAGAAGCCGCTAGTCAACGTGTATTAACACGGGCCATTAATGAGAAGAACAAACTACATGATTCCAACATCAAGCAAGCTGAGGAGCTAAAGGACGTAAGAGCCCAACTGTCGGATGCCTTGAAGGAGAATCGAAAGCTGAAAGGCAGCATATTTAGTATGTCCCTGAACCTAACTTTCATAAGATCCCCTGATGGAATTTTTTACAAGAATTGTTCCTGTAGGTTTGCTAACTGGGTGGCCTGAAGGAGAAGTTTCCGGATTTCAAGGCGACTTGCTGCAAGAGCTATCCAAAGTGCACGAGCGAGCTCGGAAAGCAATGAGGAACATGGCTAAGGCTTTATGGCCATCCGATTCTCCTCCAGGAATGATGGGTGAGCTCTCGGAGTTATTCAAGGGAGATCGTCTTCATTTTGAGCTGTGGAAGGCATCAGCATGTTGAGAAGGTGCACGAGAGGCCTGGGCCATGGTAAAAACGCGGTATACCAGACTTCATCCGAATCATATGCCCCGGGTCAGACCTCGGGGACCAGACGGACAGGAAATTCTGGTTAGCTTGGTATATGATCAAGTAAAGATAGCCGCCAAATTCTCACTATAGGACTGTAAACTAGACAGCCTGATAGATGGCATAGATAAAGAGTAGACGTGTGATTTCATGTAACAGTACACTTTATCATCAAGCTTATCTCCGACCTAATTGTAAAATATTGTCATGGCAGACCTTCCGCTTCGACCTCCGAAAACCAAGGGTTGGAGTGATTCCGCATACTTTACCTGTGGGAAACATCAAGTATGTTTGGAAACCAGGCAATCCGGTCATAGTGCATGAACAGACAAACTATATTCGGGGAGCTATGTTATATTACTTTTTAACGTAAGAAACATCTTCCAGAGAGAATATTTCCGTTAAGGGTTCCTCTCCCTGGGTCAACATGCCTTATGTATACATGCCTAATCCATGGTGCGAAAAAATCGCCGGAGTCTTTGTATTTTGATATTTTATATTGCCACAAAGGCAGTTCGTCGTTTGTTCGCCGACCAATTATTCCCTTAAGAACGCTAGCTTTCGGCTTCACCCGTCTGAGGTACATGTCCGGATGACCCGGTTGTAACAATTGCAGAGGTGCTCCCTTTATGCCCTAGCCGAACAAGCGGGAATGTAGGGCATAAGCACAGGAGCCAGGCAACCCACTTAAGTCATAGAGGTGCATATAATGGCGAAGACGGGACGTATGTGAGAAAACAACACATATATGGTGAGCTTTATGCTCAAAATAATAAGCTTCTATTGAGAGAAGCCCCCAGTTATGATGCATTGTGTACATTTAAGGACACATACCCCTCAAGTGTGTGGCTTACCCAAACACACGCTAGAAAAAGGAAAAAAGGAAAAATAGGAAAAATGAAAAAGGAGAAAAAGGGAAATGAACAAAAGGTATGTGTCCAGACTCAGGCGTAGAATCTTCGTAGTCGAGCAGCGTTCCATGGGTTTGGCTCTAAGTGATTATCCGATGCATTGTGAAGGCGATAGGCTCCTCCAGTGAGAACTTCATCTATGATGAAGGGACCCTCCCATTTGGGCTTGAGCTCGTCCTTTTTCTTCTCTAGTAGGCGCATAACGAATTCACTAACATTATAAGTCTTTGCCCGCACTTCTCTGTTTTGGTATCTTCGAGCTTGTGGTTGGTAGAATGTGGAACGGGCTTTTGCGATGTCGCGCTCCTCCTCCAAGCCATCTAAGTCATCTTGCCGATCGAGCTCGGCCTCTCTCTCCTCATACATGCGCACTCGAGGTGAGTCATGAATAATGTTGCAGGGCAAGACAGCCTCTGCTCCATACACCATGAAGAACGGTGTGTATCCGGTCATGTGGTTGGCCGTGGTCTGCAGCCCCTAGAGTACTGAGTCAAGCTCCTCGAGCCAGTGTTTGTCTGACTCCTTTAGGGATCACACTAGTCTGGGTTCGATGCCGCTCATTATCAGGCCATTGGCCCGTTCAACCCGACCGTTTGTTTGAGGGTGATATACAGAGGCGTAATCGATCTTAATGCCCATATTAGCGCACCAAGTTTTCACCTAGTCCGTTGTAAAGTTAGAGTCATTGTCGGTAATAATGATGTGTGGGACACCATAACGGTGTACAACACTTGATATAAAGTCTATCACCAGTCCGGCTTCAGCTGTTTTAATTGGTTTGGCCTCTATCCACTTATTGAATTTATCTACCATAACCAGCAAGTATTTTTTGTTATGGCTTCCCCCTTTAAGGGGTCTGACCATGTGCAGCCCCCAGACCGCGAAAGGCCAAGTAATGGAGATTGTTCGTAGGGCAGTGGGCGGCATATGGCTTTGATTGGCAAAAGGCTGGCATCTGACACAGCGTTGTACAAGGTCCTGTGCATCTGCTCAGGCCGTGGGCCAAAAGAAACCTGTACGGAAGGCCTTACTTACAAGGGCCCGAGCTGCGGCGTGATGGCTGCCAAGACCAGCATGTATTTCGGCCAAGAGCTGCTGTCCCTCCTCTTTGGAGATACATCTTTGAAGGACTCCGGTAGTACTTTTCTTGTAGAGTACGCCTTCATAGACTTTGTAGGCTTTGGAGCATCGAATTATGCGACGGGCCTCGTTTTGGTCATGAGGCAGCTCATGCCTATTGAGGTAGGCTAAGATGGGTTCGGTCCATGGGGCGATCACCGCCATGATTACATGGGCGGAAGGCATTGGTTCGGTTCGCGAGCCCCCAATGATATCCGAATTGAGTTCGGCATCCGAGGGTGCGGTCGGCGCCGGACTGGAATTTCCTCTGTCGTCCTGCCATACCATGGATGGCTTGAAAAGCCTTTCCACGAAGGTGTTAGGCGGGACGGGGCCGCGTTTAGCACCTATTCGAGCAAGGATGTCCCTGCTTGATTACTATCTCGGGCCACATGATGAAACTCGAGCCCCTCAAAGCGATCTGGTATTTTGAGTACAGAGTTGTGGTAGGCCGCCATCTTTGGATCTTTTGCATGCCCCCTGTGGGGGATGTTAGGATGACACCAACCCCCAGCCCGGCCAACATTTTAGAGCTGTCAAAGTAAATCACCCGGTTGGAGTATGAGCCGTACTCTTTAGGGAGTTCGGCTTCTGTCCATTCAGTGACAAAGTTGGCCAACACCTGAGATTTAATAGCTTGGCGTGGCTTGTATGTTATTTGAAATGGTAAGAGCTCGATAGCCCATTTTGCAATGCGGTAGGTGGCATCGCCATTGTTTATGATGTCATTGAGTGGTACCTCGGAGGCCACCGTGAGCTACGATGGAGACCACATATGCTATGTTTTGATAGTGCGGGTATCGGTATTTGCATGGTGTGAGGACCTCCGATACATAGTGTCGGTGTCAAAACCGGCGGATCTCGGGTAGGGGTCCCGAACTGTGCATCTAAGGCGGATGGTAACAGGAGACAAGGGACATGATGTTTACCCAGGTTCGGGCCCTCTTGAAGGAGGTAATACCCTACGTCTTGCTTGATTGTTCTTGATGATATGAGTATTACAAGAGTTGATCTACCACGAGATCGTAGAGGCTAAACCCTAGAAGCTAGCCTATGGTATGATTGTATTTTGTCCTACGGACTAAACCCTCCGGTTTATATAGACACCTGAGGGAGCTAGGGTTACATAGAGTCGATTACAAGGGAGGAGATCTACATATCCGTATTGCCTAGCTTGCCTTCCACTCCAAGGAGAGTCCCATCCGGACATGGGACAAAGTCTTCAATCTTTTATCTTCATAGTCCAACAGTCCGGCCAAAGGATATAGTCCGGCTCTCCGGTGACCCCCTAATCCAGGACTCCCTCAGTAGCCCCTGAACCAGGCTTCAATTATGATGAGTCCGGCGCGCAGTTTTATCTTCAGCATTGCAAGGTGGGTTCCTCCTCCGAATACTCCATGGAAGATTTTGAACAACAGGATAGTGTCTGGCTCTGCAAAAACAAGTTCCACATACTACCGGAGAGAGAATAATATTTCCACAAATCTAATCTGCTGACACATTTTGACGACATGACATCTCGCCATGGCCCGGTCATTATTCGAACCGTTTTTCTCCACCAGCACCGCACATATCGCGAGGTGGTTTTCTTCACACGTCTTGTCAAAGTAGAGATTGTGTTCCCCTTATTATGGGATTCTCATCAATACGGACGTGGGTAACCCAACCGCATCATCAATTACAACGCTTGGGGAATAAGCGATTTTACCAGGCAAGTGGGGAGGCGCATCGCCTCCTCCGCCCTTATAAAGGGACGAAGATTCACTCTTTTCACCCATGCCTTCTTTCTCCTTGCTTACCCATTCCCGCACACTCGAGCTCTAGCGCCCAAGATCGTGTTCTTCTTCTCAAACCACTCCAAGCATGTCGGAGCAGGAGGCAAGTCGATTGACGGAGGAGAACATCAAAAAGTTACAGGAAGCCGGATATCTGGCCGCGGATATCGCGCACCGGTTGCCAGATGCGGGGCAGATCATCCCAACGCCCGAACCCCACGAGAGGGTAGTTTTTCTTACCCACTTTGTCCGCGGACTAGGAATTCCCCTCCACCCATTCGTCTGCGGGCTCATGTTCTACTACGGGTTGGATTTTCATGATCTGGCCCCCAATTTCATCCTCAACATCTCGGCGTTTATCGTCGTGTGCGAGGCCTTCCTCCGCATCAAGCCCCATTTCGGCCTGTGGCTGAGGACCTTCAATGTCAAACCGAAGGTGGTGGTCGAAGAGCAAACAGAGTGTGGAGGCGCCATGGTGGGTAAGATGCCTAATGTCACCTGGCTTGAAGGCTCCTATGTGGAGACCATAAAGGGGTGGCAATCGGGGTGGTTCTACATCACCGAGCCGCGCGACACAAACTAGGTGGCGGCCCCGAATTCCGATCCAGAATCCCCACATGGCTCACCTCCTAGAAAGAGAAGGGCCTATCCTGGGGTTCCTCGGTAGAGCTGGCTGGACTCCAGACCTGCATCAAGAACATGATGAGCAAGAAAATTAAGGTCATTCTTGATAGCCCACAAGTATAGGGTATCGCAACAGTTTTCGATAAGTAAGAGTGTCGAACCAAACGAGGAGCTAAAGGTAGAACAAATATTCCCTCAAGTTTTATCGACCACCGATACAACTCTACGCACGCTTGACGTTCGCTTTAAGTAGAACAAGTATGAAACTAGAAGTACTTTGTAGGTGTTGTTGGATAGGTTTGCAAGATAATAAAGAGTACGTAAATAAAAAGTAGGGGCTGTTTAGATAAAGAAACAATAAAGTAAATATAGCGAGTCTGGAAAAGTGGTGGTAGGAGTTGTGAAATTGCCCCTTAAGCAATTGACTACTTTACTAGACCGATAGCAAGTATTATGTGGGAGAGGCCACTGCTAGCATGTCATCCCTGACTTGGAATTCTATGCACTTATGATTGGAACTATTAGCAAGCATCCGCAACTATTAATGTTCATTAAGGTAAAAACCAACCATAGCATTAAGATATATTGGTCCCCCTTGAATCCCGTATGCATCAATTTCTATGCTAGGTTGAAGCTTCTGTCACTCATGCCCTCCAATACATAGTCCTATCATCATACGACTAACCCTAGGGTGTGATCCACACGCGTAATCATATGATGGGCACCAAAGGACAGCAACATAACCACAAGCAAATTAAATCAATCATAGCAATTCATCAACCACCGATAGGACAACGAAAATCTACTCAGACATCATAGGATGGCAACACATCATTGGATAATAATATGAAGCATAAAGCACAATGTTCAAGTAGAGTGTACAGCGGGTTGCGGGAGAGTGGACCGCTGTAGATAGAGGGGGGAAGGTGATGGAGATGTTGGTGAAGATGGTGGAGGTGTTGGTGTAGATCGCGGTGATGATGATGGCCCCCGGTGGCACTCCGGTGGCACCAGAAGCGAGGGGGGGAGAGCCCCCCTCCTTCTTCTTCTTCCCTGACCTCCTCCCTAGATGGGAGAAGGGTTTCCCCTCTGGTCCATGGCCTCCGTGGCAAGGGAGGGGCGAGAGCCCCTCCGAGATTGGATATGTCTCTCTGTCTCTCTCTGTTTCTGTGTTCTCAGATTCTTCCCTTTCACCGTTTCTTATATTCCCGGAGATCCGTAACTCCAATTGGGCTGAAATTTTAACACGATCTCTATCCAGAAATTAGCTTTCTTGCGGCGAAAGAAGGGCTCCAACCGCCTTACGGGGTGGCCACGAGGGTCAGGGGCACGCCTGACACCCTGGGGCGCCCCCCCTACCTCATGCCCCCCTCGGGCACCGTCTCGCGATGATTCCACTTCCCAAAATTCATAAATATTCCAAAATAAATCTCTGCTAGTTTTTATTCCGTTTGGACTCCATTTGGTATGGGTTTTCTGCGAAACAAAAAACATGCAACAAACAGGAACTGGCACTGAGCACTTGATCAATATGTTAGTCCCAAAAATAATATAAAAAGTTGCCAAAAATTATATGAAAGTTGAATAATATTGGCATGGAACAATCAAAAATTATAGATACGACGGAGACGTATCAACATCCCCAAGCTTAATTCCTGCTCGTCCTTGAGTAGGTAAATGATAAAAAAGATAATTTTTGATGTGGAATGCTACCTAGCATAATCTTGATCATATGTCTAATCATGGCATGAATATTAAGACACGAGTGATTCAAAGTAATAGTCTATCATTTGATATAAAAATAATAATACTTCAAGCATACCAACCAAGCAATTATGTCTTATTGAAATAACATAGCCAAAGAAAGCTCATCCCTACAAAATCATATAGTCTGGCTATGCTCCATCTTCACCACACAAAATATTCACATCACGCAAAACCCCGATGACAAGCCAATCAATTGTTTCATACTTTTGACGTTCTCAATCCTTTTCAACTTTCACGCAATACATGAGCGTGAGCCATGGACATAGCACTATAGGTGGAATAGAATATGATGGTGGAGGAGACAAAAAGGAGAAGATAGTCTCACATCAACTAGGCGTATCAACGGGCTATGGAGATGCCCATTAATAGATATCAATGTGAGTGAGTAGGGATTGCCATGCAACGGATGCACTAGAGCTATAAGTATATGAAAGCTCAAACTGAAACTAAGTGGGTGTGCATCCAACTTGCTTGCTCATGAAGACCTCGGGCATTTGAGGAAGCCCATCATCGGAATATACAAGCCAAGTTCTATAATGAAAATTCCCACTAGTATATGAAAGTGTTAACTCAAGAGACTCTCTATATGAAGAACATGGTGCTACTTTGAAGCACAAGTGTGGTAAAAGGATAGTAACATTGCGCCCCCCCTTTTGCGGGCTTCTTTGGCCCCCTTTTTTATTTAGGCTTCTTTGGCCTCTCCTTTTTTTCTTTTTTTCTTTTTTTCTTTTTTTGGCAATGCTCTAACAATGATGATCATCACACCTTTATTTACTTACAACTCAATATTACAACTCGATACTAGAACAAAGATATAACTCTATATGAATGCTTCCAGCGGTGTACCGGGATGTGCAATGATCTAGCGTAGCAATGATATCAAAAAACGGACAAGCCATGAAAACATCATGCTAGCTATGTTACGATCATGCAAATCAATATGGCAATGAATGCTCAAGTCGTGTATATGATGATGATGGAAGTTGCATGGAAATATATCTCGGAATGGCTATGGAAATGCCATAATAGGTAGGTATGGTGGCTGTTTTGAGGAAGGTATATGGTGGGTTTATGGTACCGGCGAAAGTTGCGCGGTACTAGAGAGGCTAGCAATGGTGGAAGGGTGAGAGTGCGTATAATCCATGGACTCAACATTAGTCATAAAGAACTCACATACTTATTGCAAAAATCTGTTAGTCATCGAAATAAAGTACTATGCGCATGCTCCTAGGGGGATAGATTGGTAGGAAAATACCATCGCTCGTCCCCGACCGCCACTCATAAGGAATACAATCAATAAACACCTCATGCTCCGACTTCGTTACATAACGGTTCACCATACGTGCATGCTACGGGACTTGCAAACCTCAACACAAGTATTTCTCAATTTCACATTTACTCGACTAGCATGACTCTAATATCACCATCTTTATATCGCAAAACTATTGCAAGGAATCAAACATATCATATTCAGTGATCTACAAGTTTTATGTAGGATTTTATGACTAACCATGTGAATGACCAGTTCCTGTCATCTCTCTAAATAGATATAAGTGAAGTAAGAGAGTTCAATTCTTTCTACAAAAGATATGCTCGTGCTCTAACAAATATAAGTGAAGCAAAAGAGCATTCTACAAATGGCGGTTGTCTATGTAAAGAGAAACATGCAATCAAAACTTCAAATGATATAAGTGAAGCACATGAAGCATTCTATAAAGCCATACTCAAAAGATATAAGTGAAGTGCAAAGAGCATTCTATAAATCAACCAAGGACTATCTCATACCAGCATGGTGCATAAAAAGAAAAAGAAAAACCTAAATGCAAAAGACGCTCCAAGACTAGCACATATCGCATGAACGAAACGAATTCGAAAACATACCGATATTTGTTGAAGAAATAGGGGATGCCTCCCCAGCATCCCCAAGCTTAGAAGCATGAGTATCCTTGAATATTTACTTGGGGTGCCTCGGGAATCCCCAAGCTTGAGCTCTTTCCTCTCTTCCTTCTTCTCACATCGAGACCTTCTCAATCATCGAACACTTCATCAACACAAAACTTCAACAGAAAACTCGGTAAGATCCGTTAGTATAATAAAGCAAATCACTAGTCTAAGTACTGTTGCAAACCAATTCATATTTTTTTTGCATTGTGTCTACTGTAATATAACTTTTTCATGGCTTAATCCACTGATATAAATTGATAGTTTCATCAAAACAAGCAAACTATGCATCAAAAACAGAATCTGTCTAAAACAGAACAGTCTGTAATAATCTGAACATTCACCATACTTCTGATACTTGAAAAATTCTACCAAAATTAGGAAAAATAAATAATTTGTATAGGAAGACAGTTCAAAAAGAATCAGAACCATTTTACGTTCCAGCTAAAAATGTAAAATCGCGCACTACAGTCAAAGTTTCTGTCCTGCACCGTACAAACCATCAAGCAAATGTAAACATCCTAAAGGAAAACCTTGGCACATTATTTTTATAATACAATGGAATTGTACAAGGGGATAATTATTTTTATTGAAAAGTTTCTGTAATCAAGATTCACAAAGTTGCCGTGAGCATGAACAAAGTTCAAGGAGCTCTCCCACTTCAACAGTGCTTGTCTTTCTCACTTTCACTTTCCTTTTTGAAAACTTTTGGGTTACCCTCTTTATTTTTGCTGTTTTTTAAACTATATGAAAGCACTCAACAGAAATAAATGACTCTCTAAAACTTTCGGGTTGTCTCCCTGGTAGCGCTTTCTTTAAAGCCATTAAGCTAGGCATATAGTGCTCAAGTAGTGAATCCACCCGGATCCCAAGGTATATCAAAGCCAATTTTAATTAACAATGATTTGTAATTTAGTAGTGAGCACAAAGCAACATATATCAAGCAATGACGAAGTCTAACCCTCTTCATATGCATCGGCATGTCATAAAAGAACAATTCATGCACACCTAGTAAAGGCCAATGCTAGTATAAACAGTTTCTTGCAATTTTATCATGTTGGAAACATAGAGAGGTGGAGATATAGTTCCTCTCTCATAATAATTGCAAGTAGGAGCAGCAAGCACATGCATATTATATTTATTGAAATCATCATGTGCAACGGTAAAAGGCAACCCATCAATATAATCCTTAATAAGTGCAAACTTCTCCGATATAGTATAATCGGGATAATTCAAAAAGATAATAGGACTATCATGCGTGGGTGCAATGGCAACAATTTCATGTTTAACATAAGGAACTATAGCAAGTTCATCTCCATAAGCATAATTCATATTGGCATCTTGGCTACAAGCATAGCAAGCATCATCAAAAAGGGATATTTCAAGAGAATCAATGGGATCATAACAGTCATCATAGCAATCATCCTTCGGTAAGCACGAAGGGGAATTAAACAATGTATGAGTTGAAGAGTTACTCTCATTAGAAGGTGGGCACGGGTGATCAATCCGCTCTTCCTCCTTTTGTTCTTCGCTCTCCTCCTCATCTTTTTCATCCAATGAGCTCACATTGTCATCAACTTCTTCTTCCATAGACTCCTGCAAAATATTAGTCTCTTCTTGGACAGTGGAGTATTCCTCAATATATTGTTTAACATAGGTATGAGAAGCATAATTATCATAGCAATATTTAAGTACAGCAAAATTTTCAGATTTGTGAAAAGTAGCATCATACTTTTCAATCAAAGAAGCAATTTCATAAGCACCCTCAAAAGCAACAAATTCTTCAATTTGTTGAAGATCATAGTAACTATAAACACCTTTAGCATAAGAAGATAAGATTCCATTATCAATAAACTCACATTGGTAGGGAAGGTGTTTCTTAGGGTTTTCAGAACAACAAGTAAAATCATATAATTCACATAAATTCCAAGCATAGCATTGCAAACATTGAATTTGACTCCATATTAATTTCCCTTTTTCAGATATACGGTGTCGCACATAACAAGCATGCTCATCTAAAGATTTGCCCTCAACTAAGCTAGTTGGGGTTTCAGCATGAGCACATAGGGATCAAAGATGATCCAAGTAATAAGCTTCAGCAGTGTGATAGATTTTGATTGGTTCTTCAACCATTGGTTCAGTAGGTACAACTATTTTTTTGGTATTTTGCGTTTCCTACCCATAACTAAAGATAGGAAACAACTAAGAAGAGAAAATAAAAATTACTTAGTGATAAAGCAAACAAGCACACACGAGAATATTCACCCCACGCTATTGCTCCCCGGCAACGGCGCCAGAAAAAGGTCTTGATAGCCCACAAGTATAGGGGATCGCAAAAGTTTTCGATAAGTAAGAGTGTCGAACCCAACGAGGAGCTAAAGGTAGAACAAATATTCCCTCAAGTTCTATCAACCACCGATACAACTCTACGCACGCTTGACGTTCGCTTTACCTAGAACAAGTATGAAACTAGAAGTACTTTGTAGGTGTTGTTGGATAGGTTTGCAAGATAATAAAGAGTAAGTAAATAAAAAGTAGGGGCTGTTTAGATAAAGAAACAATAAAGTAAATATAGCAAGTGTGGAAAAGTGGTGGTAGGAGTTGCAAAATTGCACCTTAAGCAATTTACTACTTTACTAGACCGATAGCAAGTATTATGTGGGAGAGGCCACTGCTAGCATGTCATCCCTGACTTGGAATTCTATGCACTTATGATTGGAACTATTAGCAAGCATCCGCAACTACTAATGTTCATTAAGGTAAAACCCAACCACAGCATTAAGATATATTGGTCCCCCTTGAATCCCGTATGCATCAATTTCTATGCTAGGTTGAAGCTTCTGTCACTCTTGCCCTCCAATACATAGTCCTACCATCATACAACTAACCCTAGGGTGTGATCCACATGCGCAATCATATGATGGGCACCAAAGGACAGCAACATAACCACAAGCAAATTAAATCAATCATAGCAATTCATCAAGCACCGATAGGACAACGAAAATCTACTCAGACATCATAGGATGGCAACACATCATTGGATAATAATATGAAGCATAAAGCACCATGTTCAAGTACAGGGTATAGCGGGTTGCGGGAGAGTGGACCGCTGTAGATAGAGGGGGGAAGGTGATGGAGATGTTGGTGAAGATGGCGGAGGTGTTGGTGTAGATCGCGGTGATGATGATGGCCCCCGGTGGCACTCCGGTGGCACCAGAAGCGAGGGGGAGAGAGCCCCCCTCCTTCTTCTCCTTCCTTGACCTCCTCCCTAGATGGGAGAGGGGTTTCCCCTCTGGTCCATGGCCTCCATGGCAAGGGAGGGGCGAGAGCCCCTCCGAGATTGGATCTGTCTCTCTGTCTCTCTCTGTTTCTGCGTTCTCAGATTCTTCCCTTTCACCATTTCTTATATTCCCGGAGATCTGTAACTCTGATTGGGCTGAAATTTTAACACGATCTCTATCCGGAAATTAGCTTTCTTGCGGAGAAAGAAGGGCTCCAACAGCCTTACGGGGTGGCCACGAGGGTCAGGGGCGCGCCTGACACCCTGGGGCGCCCCCCTACCTCGTGCCCCCTCGGGCACCGTCTCGCGATGATTCCACTTCCCAAAATTCAGAAATATTCCAAAATAAATCTCCGTCAGTTTTTATTCCATTTGGACTCCATTTGGTATGGGTTTTCTGCGAAACAAAAAACATTCAACAAACAGGAACTGGCACTAGGCACTGGATCAATATGTTAGTCCCAAAAATAATATAAAAAGTTGCCAAAAAGGATATGAAAGTTGAATAATATTGGCATGGAACAATCAAAAATTATAGATACGACGGAGACGTATCAGTCATCAATGTGGTCCAGGTCATGCTCTTCCGCCGGATTCCCCCGTGTCAACAACGGCTATTCAACTTGTGGGAGTTTGACCCGGCCAAGCACCAGACGCTGTGAGAGCTCTATGGCACGATGCACGAGGACGTCTGGAGGGTGTTGTTTAAGGGCGTCGAGGTACCTCCTTCCCTCACCGAGGATCGCGGACTCAGCGCAAAGCGCCATGCCAATCCGGTAAGTTTTTATATTTCACAGGGTATCTATTTGCCCAGTTTAATCATGTGCGGGATCTAAGCCTTCCATTCCTTTAACAGGACTGGGTGAAGACAGTGGAGCAGATCGATTGCCCCGCCCCCTGCTGGAAGATCCTGCAGATGCTCTCCTGACGGAGATGCTGGTCCCGGCACCTTACGAGGTGCCGGTGAAGAAGGCCATGAAGAAGGCCGCGGGGACCCGAAAGGGTCTCCAGCGCAAGGTTGTATCGGACTCATCGTTCGATAACTCGGACACGCCCTCCTCCCATGAAAACGAGGAGGAGGAAGAGGAAAGTTCTCCCCCCCAGCCGGGGGAGAGAAGAAAAGGAAGGCTGAACCAACCGGGGAGGTTGAAGGGTCCGAGAAGGGCAAGACCCTCCCTCTGGACTGCTCCACGATGGCCGCCTACAACATCTCCAACGTATGACAAAACCCGGTATCATCATAGATGTGGTGGGCTCCTACTTCTATGACAAAAAATCATGACAGAAACTGGGCTTTTCGTCGTGGGCAGGTCCTACCTCTTGAGCTTGTGTTGGATTTCCCCGAAGAGGAAGGGATGATGCAGCAGAGTAGCATAAGTATTTCCCTCAGTTTTTGAGAACCAAGGTATCAATCCAGTAGGACGCCATGCTCAAGTCCCTCGTAGCTGCACAAAACGATAGCTACTCGCAACCAACACGATTAGGGGTTTTCAATCCCTTCATGGTCACTTACGAGAGTGAGATCTGATAGATACAATATTTTTGGTATAGAGATGCAAAGTAAAAAGTAAAAGCAAAGTAAAAAAGCAAAGCAAGATTAAAGTGATGGAGATTGATATGATGAGAATAGACCCGGGGGCCATAGGTTTCACTAGTGGCTTCTCTCAAGAGCATAAGTATTCTACGGTGGGTGAAAAAATTACTGTTGAGCAATTGACGGAATTGAGCATAGTTATGAGAATATCTAGGCATGATCATGTATATAGGCATCACGTCCGTGACAAGTAGACCGAAACGATTCTGCATCTACTACTATTACTCCACTCATCGACCGCTATCCAGCATGCATCTAGAGTATTAAGTTAAAAACAGAGTAACGCCTTAAGAAAGATGTATTGATGTAGAGAGATAAATTCATGCAATATGAAATAAACCCCATCTTGTTATCCTCGATGGCAACGATACAATATGTGCCTTGCTGCCCCTTCTGTCACTGGGAAAGGACACCGCAAGATCGAACCCAAAGCTAAGCACTTCTCCCATGGCAAGAACTACCAATCTAGTTGGCCAAACCAAACGGATAATTTGAAGAGACTTGCAAAGATAACGAATCATACATAAAAGAATTCAGAGAAGATTCAAATATTATTCATAGATAGACTTGATCATAAACCACAATTCGTCGGTCTCAACAAACACACCACAAAAAGAAGATTACATCGAATAGATCTCCACAAGAGAGGGGGAGAACTTTGTATTGAGATCCAAAAAGAGAGAACAAGCCATTTAGCTACTAACTATGGACCCGAAGGTCTGAGGTAAACTACTCACACTTCATTGGAGGGGCTATGATGATGTAGAAGCCCTCCGTGATGATGGCCCTCTCCGGCGGAGCTCCGGAACAAGCCCCAAGATGGGATCTCCTGGATACAGAAAGTTGCGGCGGTGGAATTAGGTTTTTGGCTCCTGTTCTGATCGTTTGGGGGTACGTAGGTATATATAGGAGGGAGGAGTACGTCGGTGGAGCACCGAGGGGGCTGAGGGAGTCCTGGATTAGGGGGTGTTCGGGTGGCCGGACTATACCTTCAGCCGAACTCCTGGACTATGAAGATACAAGATTGAAGACTTCGTCCCGTGTCCGGATGGGACTTTCCTTGGCGTGGAAGGCAAGCTTGGCGATGTGGATATTCAAGATCTCCTATCATTGTAACCGACTCTATGTAACCCTAACCCTATCCGGTGTCTATATAAACCGGAGGGTTGTAGTCCGTAGGCAATCAACTCCATATACAACAATCATACCATAGGCTAGCTTCTAGGGTTTAGCCTCCTTGATCTCGTGGTAGATCTACTCTTGTACTACCCATATCATCAATATTAATCAAGCAGGACGTAGGGTTTTACCTCCATCAAGAGGGACCGAACCTGGGTAAAATATCGTGTTCCCTGCCTCCTGTTACCATCCGGCCTAGATGCACAGTTCGGGACCTACTACCCGAGATCCGCCGGTTTTGACACCGGCATTGGTGCTTTCATTGAGAGTTCCTCTGTGTCGTCGCCTTTAGTCCTGATGGGTCCTTTGATCATCAACAACGATGTGGTCTAGGGTGAGACTTTTCTCCCCGGACAAATCTTCGTCTTCGGCGGCTTCGCTCTGCGGGCCAATTCGCTCGGCCACCTGGAGCAGATCGAAAGCTACGCCCCTGGCCATCAAGTCAGGTTTGGAAGCTTAAACTACACGGCTGACATCCGCGGAGACTTGATCTTCGACGGGCTCAAGCCACGGCCAAGCGCGCCGCACTATCTCGAGGGGCATGATCTAGCTCTGCCCCTGGACAGTGTCCTGGAGGCCGCACACGCATCGGTTCCGAACCCTAACTCGGAGCCTATTGCGCCAATCGAGGATGAGCGGTTGGACGTCACCTCGAGCCGAACGCTAGCCCCGCACTCTGCACGACCCGTGACTCCGAGGATCCGGACTCCTTCCCGGACTCCGAACCCCCCGCGCCCCTGCCAATCGAATCCGATTGGGCGCCGATAATGGAGTTCACTGCCGCAGACATCTTTCAGCATTCGCCTTTTGGCGACATCCTGAATTCTCTTAAGTCTCTCTCTTTATCAGGAGAGCCCTGGCCGGACTACGGTCAGCGAGGGTGGGATACGGACGATGAGGAAATTCAAAGCCCACCCACCACCCACTTTGTAGCCACTGTCGACGATCTAACCAACATGCTTGACTTCAGCTCCGAAGACATCGACGGCATGGACGACGATGTAGGAGACGAACAGGAACCAGCACCTGTAGGGCGCTGGAAGGTCACCTAGTCATATGACATATATATGGTGGATACTCCAAAAGATGGAGATGGCGATGGAACAGTGGGGGATGACGCCCCCAAGAAACAGCCAAAGCGCCGGCGTCAGCGGCGCCGCTCTAAATCCCGCCAAAGAAAAAACGGTGATTCCGGCATGGGAGATAATACTACCCCGGATAGCGCCGAAGAACACCCACCTCAGCAAGATTCGGCACAGGAAGATGGAGAAGCCAGCCCTCATGAGAGAGCGGCAGACCGAGAGGTCGAGGATGATAACTATACGCCTCCCTCCGAAGACGAGGCAAGCCTCGATGACGACGAATTCCTCATACCATCAGACCCCGCCGAACAAGAGCGTTTTAAACGCAGGCTTTTAGCCACGGCAAGCAGCAACAACTTAGAGCTGCCCAAGATTTGCTAGCTGACAGATGGACTGAAGTCCTTGCGGCCGAAGAGTATGAGCTCGAAGGACCCTCCAAGAGTTACCCGAAGCGCAGGCCGCTACCGCGATCAGAGGAGGAAGCACCTACATCACCAGCGCATGACATGGCAGACCGGCCACCTCGCGGCCGCGACAGAGAGGCCTCTCGGCTCTCCACCCAAGAGATGCCCCGACGCCGCTCAACTAAGGCACGGGAAAATGCGCCCGACCTGCGAGACATACTAGAGGATAAGGCAAGACAAACAAGATCGATCTACGGATCGCGCAGGCACCCTACGGCATGTGACAATGATCTTCACTCCGGATACAACAAATCCGGCTGGGCCGAACACAACAGACATAGCTCTTCCGAACTGCGTCGTGATATAGTCCAGTACAGAGGCGCCACACACCCGCTATGCTTCACGAATGAAGTAATGGATCATAAAATCCCAGAGGGTTTCAAACCCGTAAACATCGAACCATACGATGGCACAACAGATCCGGCGGTATGGATCGAGGATTATCTCCTTCACATCCACATGGCACGCGGTGATGATCTACACGCCATCAAATACCTCCCGCTCAAACTTAAAGGACCGGCCCGGCATTGGCTTAACAGCTTGCTAGCAGACTCAATCGGTTCTTGGGAGGACCTGGAAGTCGCATTCCTCGACAACTTCCAGGGCACTTACGTGCGACCACCGGATGCCGACGACTTAAGCCACATAATTCAGCAGCCAGAGGAATCGGCCAGATAATTCTAGACACGGTTCCTATCAAAGAAAAACTAGATAGTCGACTGTCCGGACGCAGAGGCCCTAGAAGCCTTCAAGCATAACATCCGTGACGAGTGGCTTGCCCGGCACCTGGGACAGGAAAAGCCGAAATACATGGCAGCCCTCACGACACTCATGACCCGCTTTTGCGCGGGAGAAGACAGCTGGCTAGCTCGCAGTAACAACTTATCAAAGAACCCTGGTAATTTGGATACCAAGGACAAAAGTGGTAGGACACATCGGAATAAGCAAAAACGCCGCGTTAGCAGCAACAGCAATGAAGACACGGCAGTCAATGCCGGATTCAAAGGCTATAAATCCGGTCAGCGGAAAAAGCCATTCAAAAAGAATACTCAGGGCCCGTCCAGTTTGGACCGAATACTCGATCGCTTGTGCCAGATATACGGCACCCCCGAAAGGCTAGCCAATCACACTAACAGTGATTGTTGGGTGTTCAAGAAGGCAAGCAAGTTAAGGTCCGACAACAGAGACAAGGGGCTGCATAGCGACGACGAGGAGCCCAAGCCGCCGAACAACAATGGACAGAAGGGCTTTCCCCCACAAGTGCGGACGGTGGACATGATATACGCAACCCACATTCCCAAGCGGGAGCGGAAGCGTGCGCTACGGGACGTATACGCAATGGAGCCAGTCGCCCCAAAGTTCAACCCATGGTCCTCCTGCCCGATCATTTTTGATCAAAGGGACCATCCCACTAGCATCCGTCATGGCGGCTACGCCGCATTGGTTCTCGACCCAATCATCGACGGATTTCATCTCACAAGAGTCCTCATGGACGGCGACACTAGCCTGAACCTGCTTTATCAGGATACAGTGCGGAAAATGGGCATAGATCCCTCAAGGATTAAGCCCACAAGAACGACCTTTAAAGGCGTTATACCAGGTGTAGAAGCCAACTGTACAGGCTCAGTAACACTTGACGTGGTCTTGGGATCCCCGGACAATTTCCGAAGCGAAGAGTTAATCTTCGATATAGTCCCGTTTCGCAGTGGGTATCACGCCCTGCTCGGACGAACCGCATTCGCAAAGTTCAATGCGGTGCCGCACTACGCATATCTCAAGCTCAAGATGCCAGGCCCTCGAGGAGTAATTACGGTCAACGGAAACACCGAACGCTCCCTCCGTACGGAGGAGCATACGGCAGCTCTCGCAGCAGAGGTACAAAGTAGCCTTCTCAGGCAATTCTCTAGTCCGGCCATTAAAAAGCCAGACACTGCCAAGCGCGCCCGGAGTAACCCACAACAGGACCGCCTGGCACACTCTGAGCAAGCGTAGCAATACGGCCCCAACCCCAGCTTTCGCGACATAGCGAAACCAGTACCTCGCGTACATAACTACGCCCTTGAAATACCATGGGCACAGGGGAAGGGGCACAATAACGGCACGCCCAAAATACGGCATAAAACGTACTAGGGGCTGCCGAATTCTTTTTTAAATTTTTTCTTACTTTCAGGACTCCATACTTCGGACGACCTGTTCGGCAATTCGACTGCCACACAAACGATGCAAGATCCAGGGAGGCAGACAAGCCATGCCGCATTATGGAACTCCCAGGTGGTCTCTGTTACGAGCGGTATACCTGTTTCAAATACAATTCCGCGACCTGCCCCTGGTCAGGACATACTGAATAGTCCAATATGTTTTGCTTACCACACTATTTGTATCGTTCGGCTTTGATAAATAGCCTCTCTATAAACAATGCTTAGCTTCTTATCTATTTTTTGCATTATCTTCTTTTCACATTTATGTTTATTAAATGACATGATTGCACCCGTACACCATGGTACGACAAACACGCCAGGGGCTTCAGTACCCCTCATAATGGTGTGAGAAGTCCGTACACTTTCACAAGTGCGGCACCCCAAACTTATAGCACTATATGCATCGGCTCCGAACCATGATTTGGGTCAATAGTTGGGTTTGCCCGGCTCCTATGTTTTGGTGCCTTACGTTCCGCTCTATCTGCTAAGGTAGCACTAGGAGAACCACTGCGATTGTGCCCCGGTTCAGCTGGATTAAGCACCTCAGTGGAGAAAGCTAAAACTGACTGTCATGATGTGGCGAGAGACCGGTCGCTGTTCGAGAGGTTTTTTGAGTCCCTAAAGGCTTATGCCGCTTCGAGCGAGGAGCTGGCTTTGTCCGGCCAAGGCGTGGATAGCGCCCCGAACTCGGTCTTCCGAACTAGGGGCTTCGCCGAAATTTAAAATTATAGAGTTCTATGGCTAAGTGAGAGTGTTCAAGCATTATAGTCCAATTGCCTGGTTCGTTGTGCTGAGCGCCTCCCTCGAAGGACCCAACTATGGGAAAAAGAGCGCTCAGGTTTATCCCGAACACCCCAGCACTAGTGGCACGGGGGCAGAAGCCGACGACTGGCCATCTCTCAATTTTTGATAAACGGCTGCACAGAAAGTAATATTTTAAATTCAATAAGAATTTCTTAGCGCATATGAACAAGTTTTTAGCGCACAGGATAAACACGAGCGAGTTCATTCGAATATCACATCCTTGGTACATTCATCCGCCACAAGGCGGGCACCTGCAAGAACATCATTGTAGTAGTTCTCGGGCTTGCGATGCTCCTTCCCCGGCGGAGGCCCATCTTTCACAAGCTTCTCACCGTCCAGCTTACCCCAGTGCACCTTTGCACGGGCAAGGGCCCGACGGGCACCTTCGATGCAGACGGAGCTCTTGATGACCTCAAGCCTCGGACAGGCCTCCACCAGCCACCGCACCAGCCCGAAATAGCTCCCAGGCAGGGCCTCTCCGGACCACAGCCGAACTATGAAGCCCTTCATGGCCTGCTCGGCCGCCTTGTGGAGCTCGACCAGCTGTTTCAGCTGGTCGCTCAAGGGCACAGGGTGTCCGGCCTCAGAATACTGAGACCAGAACACCTTCTCCGTTGAGCTACCCTCTTCAGCTCGGTAGAATGCAGCGGTGTCGGATACGCTGCGGGGAAGATCTGAGAATGCCCCTGGAGAGCTCCGGATTCGGGTAAGTAACAGGTAGTTCACTTTTATATTTCTGCTTTGCATAAAGAATGCCTTAGCCGCTGCTATCTTCCTCATCTCCTCCAACTCTTGGAGGGCCTTTTGGGCTTTGGCCTTGGCAGACTTGGCAGCGTCTAGGGCCGTTGCAAACTCAGATGCTTGCGCCTTCGACTCCAGCTCCAAACTCCCATGTTTTTTCATGAGAGCCTGAAGCTCTTGCTGCACCTCGCCGACCTGAGCCCCAAGTCTGTCTCGCTCGGTGCGCTCCACGGCCGTTTTCTTTTTGGCCGCAGACAGCGCCTGCTTAAGGGTCGCCACCTCAGTCGTGGCCCCTACAATAAGCAGTACAATCCTGTTACTCTTTTTGCAATCAAGCCTTTTTATAGGCACTTTTTCTGTAAGGTATTTCTTACCTTCTTCCTCCTCGAGCCGCCGCTTGGCAAGGCCGAGCTCTTGCTCGGCCCGCTCGAGGTCCTGCTTCAGGACACCCACCTCCGCAGTCAGTGCGGCGGTCGATAGCAGCGAAGCCTGCATACGCATATTGACTCTTTTTTGTTAGACTCCTACAATATTTAATAGATCCTCTATTCGGCTTTTCTTTCCGAACGCCAAACAGAGCATCAGGGGCTACTGTCTATGCGGTAATATTTTTACATATTTTTACTTACCTCGAAGCCTGTTAGAAGGCTAGCACAAGCTTCAGTCAGTCCGCTCTTGGCGGACTGAACCTTCTGGATCACCGTACTCATAATAGTACGGTGCCCCTCGTCGATGGAGGCATCGTCAAGCACCTCCAGCAGATTGTCCGGCACCTCCGGTTGGACGGAGGCCGCTGACTTAGAAGGCTTGCTCCTCTTGGAAGGAGTTCGCCTACCGCGGTCCAGAACTGTGGAAGATTCCGGCGCGATGTCCGGCATAAAGCCGGACTGAGAGCCCTGGGGAGCCTTATCCCCTTCACTCCTGGAGTCCGGGAGGTTGCCTTGCGGCTCCTCCGGGACCACCTCCTCCTGCCCCGGAGCTTGTCGCGACGCCACTTCGGCGTCGTCTGCAGTGCGGGGGGAGACAGCGGGCGGAACTGAGTTCACGTCCGATGAGTCCAGGGAGCTGCCCGACGATTCGTCGAATTCGGCCCGGGGCGGACTGCATAATTACATTCGACATTAGGGAAAGCTGTGCAACAAAGGAACATCATGAGTTACTCTGATATCCAAACTTATGATTTCGCCGAACGCTTGGCCCTGTTTGGCCACTCCTCTTTGCCCTCTTCGGCGTTGGGCGCGTAGTCCGGCGGAGGGGTCTTCCTTTTCCTAGACCCCCCGGCCTCCCCCGTTGGGGCGGCCTTCCTCTTCTCTCCTCCCTCCGCTGGGGGGGGAGAGTTTTCTTCTTCCTCCTCCTCGTTTTCACGGGAGGAGGGCGTCTCGGACTCGTCAGATGACGAGTCCGACACCACCACGTTGCGGGCACTCTTTCGAGCCCCCGTGGTCTTCTTCTTCTTGGCCTTCTTCTCCGGCACCACATAAGGCGCCGGAACCAGCAGCTTCGCTAGTAGAGTTGGGGCTGGCTCTTCGGGCAGCAGAGCCGGACAGTTAATCGGTCCGGATATCGCCCGCCAAGCCTGTCAAAGGTAAGGGAGTTTAGATCCCGCATAGAGTCAAACTATGAAAAAATCTTAACATCCTGTAAAAGGTGTAGATGGCATACCTCGCTAGCGTGACGCTGCGAGCTGTATCCGCAGTCCTCGGAAGCGGATGCGGGAGCCTCGGCGCCCTTGAATAGCATCCTCCAGGCGTCTTCGTATGTCGTGTCGAAGAGTTCCTGAGGGTTTGATGCTGCGCCAGGTCGAACTCCCACAGATTAAAATCTCGTTGTTGGCACGGGAGGATCCGGCGGACGAGCATAACCTGGATTACATTAACAAGCCGGACTGGCTTGTTCACCAGGGACTGGATGCATGTTTTCAATCCGGTCACCTCTTTTTCGTCAACCCACGACAGGCCCGTCTCTTTCCAGGACATAAGCCGCGTGGGGGGTCCGGATCGGAACTTGGGGGCTGCGGTCCATTTCGGATCACGCGGCTCGGTGATATAAAACCACCCGGATTTCCATCCCTTTAGGGTCTCCACGAAAGAGCCCTCGAACCATAGGACGTTGGCCATCTTGCCCGCCATGGCGCCTCTGCACTCCGCCTGGCTGCCGCGCACCACCTTGGGCTTGACGTTGAAGGTCTTGAGCCAGAGGCCGAAATGAGGGCGGACGTGGAGAAAAGCCTCGCACACAAAGATAAAGGCCGAGATGTTGAGGATGAAGTTCGGAGCCAGATCATGGAAATCCAGGCCGTAGTAGAACATGAGCCCCCGGACAAATGGGTGGAGTGGAAAACCCAGTCCATGGAGGAAGTGTGGGAGAAATACTACCCTCTCATGTGGCCTTGGGGTGGGGAGAAGCTGCCCCTCTTTGGGAAGCCGGTGCGCGATGTCCTTGGACAGGTATCCGGCCTTCCTTAGCTTCTTGACTTTGCCCTTCGTGGCGGAGGAGACCATCCACTTGCCTCCCGCTCTGGACATTGCTGGAGAAGGTTGAGGTGGGAAGTGCGGGCTTGGGCGCTGGAGCTCGGGTGCGCAGGAGATGGATAGGCAAAGGAGGAAGAAGGCGTAGGTAAAAAGGTGGATCCTTGTCCCCTTATATGGGCGGATGCGGTTGTGCGTCCCCACCTGCCTAGTAAAACTCGCTTGCCTCCCAAGCGCCGTGATAACTGGCGCGGTTGGGTTACCCACGTCCGTATTGATGAGAATCCCGTAAAAGGGGGGTACACGATCTCTGCTTTGACAAGACGTGCCAAGGAAACCGCCATGCAAAACACGCTGAGGTGGAAAAGTGAAAACGATTTGAGTGAAGGACTTGGCTGTAGTGTGATGACGCACTGCGGAATACGTCAGCAGATTTGATTTGTGTTAATATTATTCTCTCTATGGCAGTATGTGGAAGCTTATTTTGCAGAGCCGGACACTACTCTTGGTGTTTACAATCTTCTATGAAGGACTTGGAGGAGGAACCCGCCTTGCAATACCGAAGACAATTTGCATGCCGGACTCGTTGTCATTGAAGCCTGGTTCAGGGGCTACTGAGGGAGTCCTGGATTAGGGGGTGTTCGGGTGGCCGGACTATACCTTCAGCCGGACTCCTGGACTATGAAGATACAAGATTGAAGACTTCGTCCTGTGTCCAGATGGGACTTTCCTTGGCGTGGAAGGCAAGCTTGGCGATGCGAATATTCAAGATCTCCTATCATTGTAACCGACTCTATGTAACCCTAACCCTATCCGGTGTCTATATAAACCGGAGGGTTGTAGTCCGTAGGCAATCAACTCCATATACAACAATCATACCATAGGCTAGCTTCTAGGGTTTAGCCTCCTTGATCTCGTGGTAGATCTACTCTTGTACTACCCATATCATCAATATTAATCAAGCAAGACGTAGGGTTTTACCTCCATCAAGAGGGCCCGAACCTGGGTAAATTATCGTGTTCCCTACCTCCTGTTACCATCCGGCCTAGACGCACAGTTCGGGACCTACTACCCGAGATCCGCCGGTTTTGACACTGACAGGGCCCACGAGGCAGGGGGGCGCGCCCTAGGGGGGGCGCCCCCCACCCTCGTGACCGCCTCTCTGATGCCTTGGCATAGGGTCCAAGTCTCCTAGATCACGTTCGGTGAGAAAATCACGTTCCCGAAGGTTTCATTCCGTTTGGACTCCGTTTGATCTTCCGTTTCTTCAAAACACTTAAATAGGCAAAAAACAGCAATTCTGGGTTGGGCCTCCGGTTAATAGGTTAGTCCCAAAAATAATATAAAAGTGGAAAATAAAGCCCAAAACAGTAGATAATATAGCATGGAGCAATCAAAAATTATAGATACGTTGGAGACGTATCAGGCATCCACAAGCTTAATTCATGTTCGTCCTCGAGTAGGTAAATGATAAAAAGAGAATTTTTGATGCGGAGTGCTACTTGACATAATTTCAATGCAAATCTTCTTAATTGTGGTATGAATATTCAGATTAGGAAGATTCAAGACAAAAGTTCATATTGACATAAAGAATAATAATACTTCATGCAAACCAACAAAGCAATTATGTTTTCTCAAAGTAACATGGCCAAAGAAAGTTTATCCCTACAAAATCATATAGTTTAGTCATACTCCATTTTCGTCACACAAGAATGCTCTCATCATGCACAACCCCGATGATAAGCCAAGCAATTGTTTCATACCTTAATAATTTCAAACTCATAAACTTTCATGCAATACATGAGCGTGAGCCATGGATATAGGACTATGGGTGGAATAGAAGATGGGGGTTTTGTGGAGAAGACAAAAAAGGAGAAAGTCTCACATCAACGAGGCTAATCGATGGGCTATGGAGATGCCCATCAATTGATGTTAATGCAAGGAGTAGGGATTGCCATGCAACGGATGCACTAGAGCTATAATTGTATGAAAGCTCAACAAAAGAAACTAAGTGGGTGTGCATCCAACTTGCTTGCTTACGAAGACCTAGGGCACTTGAGGAGGCCCATTGTTGGAATATATACAAGCCACGTTCTATAATGAAAAATTCCCACTAGTATATGAAAGTGATAACTCAAGAGACTCTCTATATGAAGAACATGGTGCTACTTTGAAGCACAAGTGTGGAAAAAAGGAATAGTAGCATTGCCCCTTTTTATTTATTTTATTTTTTTGGGCCTTCTTTTTATTTGGCCGTTCTCTTTTTTTGGACAATGCTCTATTGAATGATGATCATCACACTTTTATTTAATTACAACTCAATGATTACAACTCGATACTAGAACAAAGTATGACTCTATATGGATGCCTCCAGCGGTGTACCGGGATATGCAATGAATCAAGAGTGACAAGTATGAAAAAATTATGAATGGTGGCTTTGCCACAAATACTATGTCAACAACATGATCATGCTAAGCAATATGACAATGATGGATGTGTCATGATAAACTGGATGGTGGAATGTTGCGTGGCAATATATCTCGGAATGGCTATGGAAATGCCATAATAGGTAGGTATGGTGGTTGTTTTGAGGGAGATATAAGGTGGTTTATGTGTGAAAGAGCGTATCATATCACGGGGTTTGGATGCACCGGCGAAGTTTGCACCAACTCTCGATGTGAGAAAGGGCAATGCACGGTACCGTAGAGGCTAGCAATGATGGAAGGGTGAGAGTGCGTATAATCCATGGACTCAACATTAGTCATAAAGAACTCATATACTTATTGCAAAAATCTACAGGCCATCAAAAACCAAAGTATTACGCGCATGCTCCTAGGGGGATAGATTTGTAGGAAAAGACCATCGCTCATCCCCGACCGCCACTCATAAGGAGGACAATCAAATAACACCTCATGTTTCAAATTTGTTGCATAACGTTTACCATACGTGCATGCTACGGGACTTGCAAACTTTAACTCAAGCACTTCTCAAATTCACAATTACTCTACTAGCATGACTTTGATATTATTACCTCCATATCTCAAAACAATTATCAAGCATCCAACTTTTCTTAGTATTCAACACACTCAAAAGAAAGTTTCACAAATATTGAATACCAAGCATGTTATTATTAAGCAAATTACCATGCTATTAAGACTCTCAAAATAATTTAAGTGAAGCATGAGAGATCAATAGTTTCTTTAAAACAAATCCAACACCGTGCTCAAAAAAATCTAAGTGAAGCACATATAGCAAAATTATAACGCTCAAAAGATATAAGTGAAGCACATAGAGCAAAACTACTTAGCTCAAAAGATATAAGTGAAGCACATAGAGTATTCTATCAAATTTTAATTCATGTATGGCTCTCTCAAAAGGTGTGTACAGCAAGGATGATTGTTGCATACTAAAACACAAATACAAAAATAATACAAGACGCTCCAAGCAAAACACATATCATGTTGGTGAATAAAAATATAGCTCCAAGTAAATTACCGATGGAAGTGGACGAAAGAGGGGATGCCTTCCGGGGCTTCCCCAAGCTTTGACTTTTTGGTCTCCTTGTATTATCTTGGGGGTGCCATGGGCATCCCCAATCTTAGTCTCTTTCCACTCCTTGTTCCATAATCCATCAAAAGAATTCACCCAAAACTTGAAAACTTCACAACACAAAACTTAAAGTAGAAAACTCGTGAGCTCCGTTGGCGAAAGAAAACAAAAGACCACTTCAAGGTACTGTAACGAACTCATTATTTATTTATATTGGTGTTAAACCTACTGTATTCCAACTTCTCTATGGATTATAAACTATTTTACTAACCATAGATTCATCAAAATAAGCAAACAACACACGAAAAACAGAATCTGTCAAAAACAGAACAGTCTGTGGTAATCTGTAGCTAGCGCAAGATCTGGAACCCCAAAAATTCTAAAATAAATTTCTGGACGTGAGGAATTTATATATTAATCATGTGAAAAAATAATTAACTAAATATCACTCTTAAAATAAAAATTACAGCAGTTCTCGTGAGTGCTAAAGTTTCTGTTTTTTACAGCAAGTTCAACAAGACTTTCCCCAAGTCTTCCCAACGGTTCTACTTGGCACAAACACTAATTAAGCACAAAAAAACACAATCAAAACAGAGGCTAAATAAATTATTTATTACTAAACAGGAGCAAAAATCAAGGAATAAAAATAAAATTGGGTTGCCTCCCAACAAGCGCTATCGTTTAACGCCCCTAGCTAGGCATAAAAGCGAGGATAGATCTAGGTATTGCCGTAGTAATAAGGAAGATCGGTGAAATTCATTTCATATTCTCTACGTTCGGCAGCAAGTTTTCTTTGAGGCAAGCAAAAGTAATCAAAAGGGCTAAATTTAATATGACAGAAGTCCCCAAGATCAATTTTAGGAGGTATAGGTTCCTCTTTCGGCCCTTCGTATTGTACAACCAATTCATCATTATAAGCATTCTTTTGACAGAACCTTGTGAGCCTAAACTCAAGAGAGAATCCTAGCTCATTATTTCGAATAGCCAAATCATCATTAATTTCAGAGATTCTATCAATTAAAATATTGATTGGCACCTTTTTCTGAGGTTTTCATTAAAAGCAACATAGTCAGGAGATTGAAAGCGCATAATTTCTTCTTGATCGAAGAGGGTAGATTCTATGGGAGGACGGCCAACGTCCACCCTAGAGTGCACAAAGATTTCTTTGGCTTCTTTTATTATAAATCTGAATTCATGAGCCAAAAATATAGTAGTGGCGCGCTTAATAGAGGAATGCTCGATATTAGAAAATTCTACGAAAACTCTTTGTATAGATGGGTGCATATGCATAAATTGCCTTTCAAGTTCAACGATAAGCATGGCAATAGCATCCGCAAGACCATTAGTTCTATGGAGAATAGAACCGCCCATAGTGGGCAAAGCACCGGCACAAGTAAAGAAATCTTGAATAACTCCTTTTCCAATAATATTACCACTACCGATTCGAAATCTTTTTGTATGGTAGGTAGGGGGTTCTTCAGCAGGAGCATCTGAATGTTCCATGATATTTTTATCACCCATATTGGCGATAACTTCCCCAATTTTAGACATAACGACAAGCAAGCAAACTAGCACACGAGCAAACAAGAGCAAACAGGCAAAAGAGGGAGGATAGAGAGAGAGGGCGAATAAAACAGCAAGGGTGAAGTGGGGGAGAGGAAAACGAGAGGCAAATGGCAAATAATGTAATGCGAGAGATAGGGATTGTGATGGGTACTTGGTATGTTGGTTTTTTGCGTAGACTCCCCGGCAACGGCGGCAGAAATCCTTCTTTCTACCTCTTGAGCTTGCATTGGATTTCCCCAAAGAGGAAGGGATGATGCAGCAGAGTAGCGTAAGTATTTCCCTCAGTTTTTGAGAACCAAGGTATCAATCCAGTAGGAGGCCACGCTCAAGTCCCTCGTACCTGCACAAAACGATAACTACTCACAACCAACGCGATTAGGGGTTGTCAATCCCTTCACGGTCACTTACGAGAGTGAGATCTGATAGATATAATATTTTTGGTATTTTTGGTATAGAGATGCAAAGTAAAAAAGTAAAAGCAAAGAAAGATTAAAGTGATGGAGATTGATATGATGAGAATAGACCCGGGGGCCATAGGTTTCACTAGTGGCTTCTCTAAAGAGCATAAGTATTCTACGGTGGGTGAACAAACTACTGTTGAGCAATTGACAAAATTGAGCATAGTTATGAGAATATCTAGGCATGATCATGTATATAGGCATCACTTCCGTGACAAGTAGACCGAAACGATTCTGCATCTACTACTATTACTCCACTCGTCGACCGCTATCCAGCATGCATCTAGAGTATTAAGTTAAAAACAGAGTAACGCCTTAAGCAAGATGACATGATGTAGAGAGATAAATTCATGCAATATGAAATAAACCCCATCTTGTTATCCTCGATGGCAACGATACAATACGTGCCTTGCTGCCCCTTCTGTCACTGGGAAAGGACACCGCAAGATCGAACCCAAAGCTAAGCACTTCTCCCATGGCAAGAACTACCAATCTAGTTGGCCAAACCAAACGGATAATTCGAAGAGACTTGCAAAGATAACCAATCATACATAAAAGAATTCAGAGAAGATTCAAATATTATTCATAGATAGACTTGATCATAAACCCACAATTCATCGGTCTCAACAAACACACCGCAAAAAGAAGATTACATCGAATAGATCTCCACAGGAGAGGGGAGAACTTTGTATTGAGATCCAAAAAGAGAGAAGAAGCCATCTAGCTACTAACTATGGACCCGAAGGTCTGAGGTAAACTACTCACACTTCATCGGAGGGGCTATGATGATGTAGAAGCCCTCCGTGATGACGGCCCTCTCCGGCGGAGCTCCTGAACAGGCACCAAGATGGGATCTCGTGGATACAGAAAGTTGCGGCGGTGGAATTAGGTTGTTGGCTCCTGTTCTGATCGTTTGGGGGTACGTAGGTATATATAGGAGGAAGGAGTACGTCGGTGGAGCACCGAGGGGCCCACGAGGCAGGGGGCGCGCCCTGGGGGGCGCCCCCCACCCTCGTGACCGCCTCTCTAATGCCTTGGCGTATGGTCCAAGTCTCCTGGATCACGTTCGGTGAGAAAATCACGTTCCCGAAGGTTTCATTCCGGTTGGACTCCGTTTGATATTCCGTTTCTTCAAAACACTGAAATAGGCAAAAAAAGCAATTCTGGGTTGGGCCTCTGGTTAATAGGTTAGTCCCAAAAATAATATAAAAGTGGAAAATAAAGCCCAATATAGTCCAAAACAGTAGATAATATAGCATGGAGCAATCAAAAATTATAGATACGTTGGAGACGTATCAGCGGGCCGTGATACGTCTCCAACGTATCTATAATTTTTGATTGCTCCATGCTATATTATCTATTGTTTTGGACATTATTGGGCTATATTATCCACTTTTATATTATTTTTGGGACTAACCTATTAACCGGAGGCCCAGCCCAGAATTGCTGTTTTTTGCCTGTTTTAGGGTTTCGAAGAAAAGGAATATCAAACGGAGTCCAAATGGAATTAAACCTTCGGGAACGTGATTTTCTCGTCGAATACAACTCATGAGACTTGGACCCTACGTCAAGGCACGGAACAGGAGGCCACGAGGTAGGGGTGCACCCTACCCTACCAGGCGCGCCCCCACCCTCGTGGGCCCCCTATTGCTCCACCGACGTACTTCTTCCTCCTATATATACCCACGTACCCCCAAACGATCAGATACGGAGCCAAAAACCCTAATTCCATTGCCGCAACTTTCTGTATCGACAAGATCCCATCTTGGGGCCTATTCCGGAGCTCCGCCGGAGGGGGCATCCATCACGGAGGGCTTCTACATCAACACCATAGCCTCTCCGATGAAGTGTGAGTAGTTTACTTCAGACGTACGGGTCCATAGATAGTAGCTAGATGGCTTCTTCTCTCTTTTTGGATCTCAATACAATGTTCTCCCCCTCTCTTGTGGAGATCTATTCGATGTAATCTTCTTTTTGCGGTGTGTTTATTAAGACCGATGAATTGTGGGTTTATGATCAAGTCTATCTATGAATAATATTTGAATCTTCTCTGAATTCTTTCATGTATGATTGGTTATCTTTGCAAGTCTCTTCGAATTATCAGTTTGGTTTAGCCTACTAGATTGATATTTCTTGCAATGGGAGAAGTGCTTAGCTTTGGGTTCAATCTTGCGGTGTCCTTTCCCAGTGACATTAAGGGCAGCAATGCACATATTGTATTGTTGCCATCGAGGATAACAAGATGGGGTTTTCTTCATATTGCATGAGTCTATCCCTCTACATCATGTCATCTTGCTTAAGGCGTTACTCTGTTTTTAACTTAATACTGTAGATGCATGCTGGATAGCGGTTGATGAGTGGAGTAATAGTAGTAGATGCAGGCTGGAGTCGGTCTACTTGTCTCGGACGTGATGCCTATATACATGATCATACCTAGATATTCTCATAACTATGCTTAATTATGTCAATTGCTCAACAGTAATTTGTTCACCCACCATAGAATACTTATGCTCTCGAGAGAAGTCACTAGTGAAACCTGTGGCCCCCGGGTCTATCTTTATCATATCAATCTCCTACTACTTAGTTATTTACTTTTCCATTTACTTTGCCTTTATTTTACTTTGCATCTTTATCATAAAAATACCAAAAATATTATCTTATCATATCTATCAGATCTCACTCTCGTAAGTGGCCCTATAGGGATTGACAACCCCTATTTGCGTTGGTTGCGAGGATTTATTTGTTTTGTGCAGGTGCGAGGGACTCACGCGTAGCCTCCTACTGGATTGATACCTTGGTTCTCAAAAACTGAGGGAAATACTTACGCTACTTTGCTGCATCATCTCTTCCTCTTCGGGGAAAACCAACGCAGTGCTAAAAGAGGTACCAAGAAGGATTTCTGGCGCCGTTGCCGGGGAGGTCTACGCAAAAGTCAACATACCAAGTACCCATCACATACCCTTATCTCTCGCATTACATTATTTGTCATTTGCCTCTCATTTTCCTCTCCCCCACTTCACCCTTGCCGTTTTATTTGCCCTCTCTCTCTCTCTCTATCCTCCCTCTCTTTCTCTATTTGCCTCTTTTTGTCTGCTTGCTTTTTGTTTGCTTGTGTGTTAGTTTGCTTGCTTGTCGCAATGGCTCAAGATAATACTAAATTGTGTGACTTCACCAATACCAACAACAATGATTTTATTAGCACTCCGATTGCTCCTCTTACCGATGCTGAATCTTGTGAAATTAATGCTACTTTGCTGAATCTTGTTATGAAGATGCCGCTACCCATCTAAATAGCTTCGTTGATTTGTGTGACATGCAAAAGAAGAAATATGTGGATAATGATATTGTTAAATTGAATCTATTTCCTTTTTCGCTTAGAGATCGTGCTAAAGCTTGGTTTTCGTCTTTGCCTAAAAATAGTATTGATTCATGGAACAAGTGCAAAGATGCTTTTATCTCTAAGTATTTTCCTCCCGCTAAGATCATCTCTCTTAGAAACGATATTATGAATTTTAAGCAACTTGATCATGAACATGTTGCACAAGCTTGGGAGAGAATGAAATTAATGATACGTAATTGCCCTACTCATGGTTTAAATTTTTGGATGATTATACAAAAAATTTATGCCGGATTGAATTTTTCTTCTAGAAATCTTTTAGATTCGGCCGCGAGAGGCACTTTTATGGAAATCACTTTAGGAGAAGCTACTAAAGTCCTAGATAATATTATGGTTAATTATTCTCAATGGCATACTGAAAGATCTACTAATAAAAGGTGCATGCGATAGAAGAAATTAATGTTTTGAGTAGAAAGATGGATGAACTTATGAAATTATTTACTAATAAGAGTGTTTCTTTTCATCCTAATGATATGCCCTTGTCTACTTTGATTGAGAATAATAATGAATCTATGGATGTGAATTTTGTTGGTAGGAACAATTTTGGTAATAACGCATATAGAGGAAATTTCAATACTAGGCCTTATCCTAGTAATCCCTCTAATAATTATGGTAGTTCCTACAACAATTCTTATGGAAATTATAATAAGATGCCCTCTTATTTTGAATCTAATATTAAATAATTTATTACTTCGTAAAAGAATTTTAATGCTATGATTGAAGAAAAATTGCTTAAGATTGATGATTTGGCTAGGAACGTTGATAGAATTGCTCTTGATGCTGATTCTTTGAAACTTAGATCTATTCCTCCTAAGCATGATATCAATGAGTCTCTCAAAGCCATGAGAATTTCCATTGATGAGTGCAAAGAAAGAACCGCTAGGATGCGTGCTAAGAAAGATGCCTTAATAAGAGCGTGTTCTTCTAGTTCCTATGAAAATAATGATGAAGATCTAAAAGTTATTGATGTGCCCCCTATTAAATATTTGTTTTGCATTATGAATCTTGATAACGATGGGACTGAATATGATCCACCTTTACCTAGAAGGCGTTCCAAGAATTCTGAATCTTTTGATCTTGATGCTAAATTTGATAAAAGTGAGATTGAAGAAATTAAAACCCTAGATGTTGCTAAACCCACTATTATGGATTTCAAGGAATTTAACTATGAAAATTGCTATTTGATTGATTGTATTTCCTTGTTACAATCCGTGCTAAATTCTCCTCACACTTATAGTTAACATAAAGCGTTTACTAAACATATCGTTGATGCCTTGATGCAATCTTATGAAGAAAAACTTGAATTGGAAGTTTCTATCCCTAGAAAACTTTATGATGAGTGGGAACCAACTATTAAAATTAAAACTAAAGATCATGAATGCTATGCTTTATGTGATTTGGGTGCTAGTGTTTCCACGATTCCAAAGACTTTGTGTGATTTGTTAGGTTTCCGTGATTTTGATGATTGCTCTCTAAACTTGCACCTTGCGGATTCCACCATTAAGAAACCTATGGGAAGAATTAATGATGTTCTTATTGTTGCAAATAGGAATTATGTGCCTGTAGATTTTATTGTTCTTGACATAGATTGCAATCCTTCATGTCCTATTATTCTTGGTAGACCTTTCCTTAGAACGATTGGTGCAATTATTGATATGCAGGAAGGAAATATTAGATTCTAATTTCCATTAAGGAAAGGCATGGAACACTTTCCTAGGAAGAAAATTAAATTACCTTATGAATCTATTATGAGAGCCACTTATGGATTGCCTACCAAAGATGGCAATACCTAGATCTATTATTGCTTGTTATGCCTAGCTAGGGGCGTTAAACGATAGCGCTTGTTGGGAGGCAAGCCAATTTTAATTTTATTCCTTGCTTTTTGCTCCTGTTTAGTAATAAATAAATTATCTAGCCTCTGTTTTGGTTGTGTTTTTTGTGTTTAATTAGTGTTTCTGCCAAGTAGAACCGTTGGGAAGACTTGGGGAAAGTCTTGTTGAACTTACTGTAAAAAACAGAAACTTTAGCGCTCACGAGAACTGCTGTCATTTTTATTTGGAAAGTGCTATTTAGTTAATTCTTTTTGAAGACGATTAATAGATAAATTCTTCACGTCCAGCAATTTACTTTAGAATTTTTTGGGTTCCAGATCTTGCGCTAGCTACATATTACTACAGACTGTTCTGTTTTTGACAGATTCTGTTTTTCGTGTGTTGTTTGCTTATTTTGATGAATCTATGGCTAGAAAATTAGTTTAAAAACCATAGAGAAGTTGGAATACAGTAGGTATAAAACCCATATAAATAAAGAATGAGTTCATTATAGTACCTTGAAGTGATCTTTTATTCTCTTTCGCTAACGGAGCTCACGAGATTTTCTACTTTAAGTTTTGTGTTGTGAAGTTTTCAAGTTTTGGGTAAAGATCTGATGGATTATGGAACAAGGAGTGGCAAGAGCCTAAGATTGGGGATTCCCATGTCACCCCCAAGATAATCTAAGCACACCTAAAATCCAAAGCTTGGGGATGCCCCAGAAGGCATCCCCTCTTTCGTCTACTTCTATCGGTAACTTTACTTGGAGCTATATTTTTATTTACCACATGATATGTGTTTTACTTGGAGCGTATTGTATGATTTGATTCTTTGCTTGTTAGTTTACCACAATCATCCTTGCTGTACACACCTTTTGAGAGAGCCATACATGATTTCGAATTTATTAGAATACTCTATGTGCTTCGCTTATATCTTCTGAGTTATATAATTTTGCTCCAGTGCTTCACTTATATCTTTTAGAGCACGGTGGTGGATTTGTTTTATAGAAACTATTGATCTCTCATGCTTCACTTAGATTATTTTGAGAGTGTTAATAGCATGGTAATTTGCTTAAAATCCTAATATTCTTGGTATACAAAATTAATAATAAAATTCTCTTATGAGTGTGTTGAATACTATGATAAGTTTGATACTTGATAATTGTTTTGAGATATGGAGATGGTGATATGAAAGTCATGCTAGTTGAGTACTTGTGAATTTGAGCAATACTTGTGTTGAAGTTTGTGATTCCCGTGGCATGCTTGTATGGTGAACCATTATGTGATGAAGTCGGAGCATGATTTATTTTTTTGATTGCCTTCCTTATGAGTGGCGGCCGGGGATGAGCGATGGTCTTTTCCTACCAATCTATCCCCCTAGGAGCATGCGCATAATACTTTGCTTTGATAACTTGTAGATTTTTGCAATAAGTATATGAGTTCTTAATGACTAATTTTGAGTCCATGGATTATACGCACTCTCACCCTTCCACCTTTGCTAGCTTCTCTAATACCGCGCACCTTTCGCCGGTATCATACACCTACCATATACCTTCCTCAAAACAGCCACCATACCTACCTATTATGGCATTTCCATAGCCATTCCGAGATATATTGCCATGCAACTTTCCACCGTTCCGTTTATGACACACTCCATCATTGTCATATTGCTTAGCATGATCATGAAGTTGACATAGTATTTGTGGCAAAGCCACCATTCATAATATTTTCATACATGTCACTCATGCATCATTGCATATCCTGGTACACCGCCGGAGGCATTCATATAGAGTCATATTTTGTTCTAAGTATCGAGTTGTAATTGTTGAGTTGTAAGAAAAATAAAAGTGTGATGATCATCATTATTAGAGCATTGTCCCAGTGAGGAAAGGATGATGGAGACTATGATTCCCCCACAAGTCGGAATGAGACTCCGGATGAAAAAAAAAGGAGAAAGAAAAGAGGCCATAAAATGGGAGAAAAGGCCCAAATAAAAAAAGGAAAAAAATGAGAGAAAAAGAGAGAAGGTACAATGTTACTATCCTTTTACCACACTTGTGCTTCAAAGTAGCACCATGATCTTCATAGTAGAGAGTCTCTCATGTTATCACTTTCATATACTAGTGGGAATCTTTCATTATAGAACTTGCTTTGTATATTCCAATGATGGGCTTCCTCAAATTGCACTAGGTCTTCATGAGCAAGCAAGTTGGATGCACACCCACTTAGTTTCTTTTTGAGCTTTCATATACTTATAGCTCTAGTGCATCCGTTGCATGGCAATCCCTACTCACTCACATTGATATCTATTGATGGGCATCTCCATAGCCCGTTGATACGCCTATTTGATGTGAGACTATCTTCTCCCTTTTTGTCTTCTCCACAACCACCACTCTATTCCACCTATAGTGCTATATCCATAGCTCACGCTCATGTATTGCGTGAAGATTGAAAAAGTTTTGAGAATGTCAAAAGTATGAAACAATTGATTGGCTTGTCATCGGGGTTGTGCATGATTTAAATATTTTGTGTGGTGAAGATGGAGCATAGACAGACTATATTATTTTGTAGGGATAACTTTCTTTAGCCATGTTATTTTAAGAAGACATAATTGCTTTGTTAGTATGCTTGAAGTATTATTATTTTTATGTCAATATGAACTTTTGTCTTGAATCTTTCGGATCTGAATATTCATACCACAATTAAGAAGAATTACATTAAAATTATGCCAAGTAGCACTCCGCATCAAAAATTCAGTTTTTATCATTTACATACTCGAGGACGAGCAGAAATTAAGCTTGGGGATGCTTGATACGTCTCCAACGTATCTATAATTTTTGATTGCTCCATGCTATATTATCTACTGTTTTGGACATTATTGAGCTTTATTATCCACTTTTATATTATTTTTGGGACCAAGCTATTAACCGGAGGCCCCGCCCAGAATTGTTGTTTTTGCTTGTTTTAGGGTTTCGAAGAAAAGGAATATCAAACGGAGTCCAAACGGAATGAAACCTTTGGGAACGTGATTTTCTCATCGAATACAACTCAGGAGACTTGGACCCTACGTCAAGGCACGTAACAGGAGGCCACGAGGTAGGGGGGCTCCCTACCCTACCAGGCGCGCCCCACCCTCGTGGGCCCCCTTTTGCTCCATCGACGTACTTCTTCCTCCTATATATACCCACGTACCCCCAAACGATTAGATACGGAGCCAAAACCCTAATTCCACCACCGCAACTTTCTGTATCCACGAGATCCCATCTTGGGGCCTGTTCCGGAGCTCCACTGGAGGGGGCATCGATCACCATTGCCTCTCCGATGAAGTGTGAGTAGTTTACTTTAGACCTACAGGTCCATAGTTAGTAGCTAGATGGCTTCTTCTCTCTTTTTGGATCTCAATACAATGTTTTCCCCCTCCCTTATGGAGATCTATTTGATGTAATCTTCTTTTTGCGGTGTGTTTGCTGAGACCGATGAATTGTGGGTTTATGATCAAGTCTATCTATGAATAATATTTGAATCTTCTCTGGATTCTTTTATGTATGATTGGTTATCTTTGCAAGTCTCTTCGATTTTATCAGTTTGGTTTGGCCTACTAGATTGATCTTTCTTGCAATGGGAGAAGTGCTTAGCTTTGGGTTCAATCTTGTGGTGTCCTTTCCCGGTGACTAGTAAGGGTAGCAAGGCACGTATTGTATTGTTGCCATCGAGGATAACAAGATGGGGTTTTCTTCATATTTCATGAGTCTATCCCTCTACATCATGTCATCTTGCTTAAGGCGTTACTCTGTTTTTAACTTAATACTCTAGATGCATGCTGGATAGCGGTCGATGAGTGGAGTAATAGTAGTAGATGCAGGCAGGAGTCGGTCTACTTGTCTTGGACGTGATGCCTATATACATGATCATACCTAGATATTCTCATAACTATGCTCAATTCTGTCAATTGCTCAATAGTAATTTGTTCACCCACCGTAGAATACTTATGCTCTCGAGAGAAGTCACTAGTGAAACCTATGGCCCCCGGGTCTATCTTTATCATATCAATCTCCTACTACTTAGTTATTTACTTTGCCATTTACTTTGCCTTTGTTTTACTTTGCATCTTTATCATAAAAATACAAAAATATTATCTTATCATATCTATCAGATCTCACTCTCGTAAGTGACCCTATAGGGATTGACAACCCCTATTTGCGTTGGTTGCGAGGATTTATTTGTTTTGTGAAGGTGTGAGGGACTCGCGTGTAGCCTCCTACTGGATTTATACCTTGGTTCTCAAAACTGAGGGAAATACTTATGCTACTTTGCTGCATCATCACTTCCTCTTCGGGGAAAACCAACGGAGTGCTAGAAGCGGTAGCTGGCCGGAGACACAGCTGCATGACATTCTTTGGGCCGTCCATGACGGAAAAAACCGTGGTAGAAGCGAGGGCGAGGAAAATTTCGGGGAGTTCCCGGTTACAGTGGGTGGTCGGGGGCCGAGCGGTGAGCGTTTCTCTCGTACACGTACGCGCGTGTGTGCGAGGCGTTGGCTCTAGCTGAACCCGAGCGTGGCGTTGGGCTCTAACTGAACCCGAGCGATTGCACTGCAGGCTACGCGTTACTGAACCTGAGCGATCGATCGATGGCTGTTAACTGAACCCGATCGAGCGATTCCTTCGCTACTGCTGCTAACTGAAGCCGATCGATTGGATGAACAGTGAGCATTGCCGGGGGGTTGGATGAACAGTGAGCGGTGGCGTTGCCTTTGGATGAACAGGACCCCGTGATGTGGAGGGCTGGATGAAGAGTAGACAGTGGAGGGGTGCCCGTGGAGGGGTGGTTGAAGAGGACCCCATGGTGTGGAGGGCTAGATGAATAGTAGACGGTGGAGGGGTGGTTGAACAGTAGCCGGTGGAGTAGCGCGCAGTGGAGGTTGGATGAACAGGAGCCCGTGGAGGCTGGAGGAGGTCGACGGTAGCCCGTGGAGGCTGGAGGAGGTCGACGGTGGAGGTGAACAGTATCCCGTGGAGTCCCGTTTTGCGGTACACCCCCCCCCCCCCGATGAACAGGACCCCCGTTTCGACCGTAGGAGGTCCGTTTCGTCCGTTTTGCGGTACGCCACACCCCTCCCGATGAACAGGACCCCTATTTCGACCGTAGGAGGTCCGTTTCGTCCGTTTTGCGATACGCCACACCCCTCCCGATCAACAGGACCCCGTTTCGACGGTAGGAGGTCCGTTTCATCCGTTTTGCGGTACGCCACACCCCTCCTGATCAATAGGACCCCTGTTTCAACCGTAGGAGGTCCGTTTCCTCCGTTTTGCGGTACGCCACACCCCTCCTGATCAACAGGACCCCCGTTTCGACCGTAGGAGGTCCGTTTCCTCCGTTCTGCGGTACGCCAGGCCTCGTTTCCATCGCCTGTTCCGTCCAAGCCCTCCCGATGAACACGACCACGCATTACGTTCCGACCCAGCCGGTTGGCTCCCACGCGTTATGTTGCCTCCTGATGAACACGACGCATTCCGTTGCCTCCCCACGAACAAGACGCATTTCGTTGCCTCCCCATGAACACGACGCATTCCGTTGCCTCCCCATGAACACGATGACGACGATGTTTCTCCGTTCCGACCCAGCCATGTGCACGAGCCCTGGCCGTACGTATGCGCGAGTAGGCGTTCGAGACCCTGCCCGTATGTACACATACGTGGTCGTATTTTCTTTCTTGCACCCTGGCCGTTGTACGTACGTGTACATGCTACGTGCGCGCCTCTACTACGACACGTGCGCGCCTCTACTACGACATGTGCGCGCCTCTACATCGACCAGTATGTACGTACACGTTCGAGACCAGAATGACAACGCTACATACGCTTCGACCAGGTGGGTCCCAACTGTCAGGCACTTCCTTGCCTGCGAAGATGTAGCTGGTGGGTCCCACCAGTTAGGGGGCGAATCGTTTTGTTTTTTTTTTGCCTGGACGCACTTCCTTGCGTGCGAAGGTGTAGCTGCTGGGTCCTAGCAGTCAGGGGGGTGAATCGTTGTTTTTTTTGCCGGGACGCACTTCCTTGCGTGCGAAGGTGTAGCTGGTGGGTCCCAGCAGTCGGGGGGTGAATCGTTTTTTTCGGATGCACTTCCTTGTGTGCGAAGATGTAGCTGGTGGGTCCCAGCAGTCAGGGGGGCGAATCTTTTTTTCGGACGCACTTCCTTGCATGCGAAGATGTAGCTCGTGGGTCCGAGCAGTCAGGGGGCGAATCATTTTTTCGCGAAATACGGTGGCCCATCCGGTGGGTCCCCGCTGTCAGGTGGAGGAATAATTATTTTGCGCGGAATAAGGAGGCACTTCCTTGCGGCTGCCGTGGACCCAGCTATCAGCCTCTCCACGTACAGTCCACGTCCGATGGAAGTCGTTCCTTGACCATGTTGACCATGCTGCACCGAGAGCACCAGGGCAGTGGACGACGGCAAGGCCTAGGAAGGGGACGATGCGGAGCCGGGAAGACGCGGCAGTGGATGCACACGCGGAGAGGAGTACGAGGGTTCACTGGTTCGGCTGCGCTGCCGTCGCCGCCGAATAACAGGGGGTGTGGGTGAGTGGAGGGATGGCCTGGCCAGCGGTGGGAGTAGTAGGGGGTGGTGAGGCCTCTGCGGCAGCACAGCCGGCCACGGGAGGCAGGAGCAGGCGGCATGACCGGCGCTGCTTTGGGCGGCTGGAGCAAGAAGACCAGAGGTTGAAGAAGCACGACGACCGTTGGATGGACATCGTACGGTCACTGCAGCTAGAATCGTTTATATTTACTAAGTTGACAAAGCCCTTGGTACGTCAACTTAGTAGGCCCACAGGTCAGCTTCCGAAACGGTGCGCCCTAGATGTCAGGGGGAGGAATCATTTTTGGGTGGGTGAAGCTAGAATATCCAAGATTGAAGAAGAAGCACGGCATCCGTTGGATGGACATCCAACGGCCACTGCTGCTAGAACCGTGTGTTGACTATAAGTTGACAAAGCCTTGCATACGCGTCAACTCTGTTTTTTAGGGGACGCGTCAACTTAGAAAGGCCAGAAGTGTGTGGTAGAGAACTTATAGCTCATTTGAGATTTGTAAGAATGTGTAGCCCATTTTTGAATTCGAATGGAATTTACTATAGCCCATTTACAGTTGGTTAAAAGTACAGCCCATTTCAACCAACCGTTCAAAACAGAATTCAATAAAATTTCCCACATTTTGATGGGATCCGAAATATTTTTATCCCGAAATTCCTAGTCAGATTAAATACAATTTCAATATAAATTCATATTACATAAAAATCCAACGAAACATTGCGCTCGCAACAATTAATGAAATTAAAATTTTCAATATCCAAAAATAATATTTTATAAAGTAATCACGTGTTTAGTGCATTTTTTATAGGTAATGCCCAGTTTTTATAATTACATCCCATTTATTATTTCTTAAAGCCCATTTTATTGTTAAGCCTAATGCATCCCTCCTAGGAAAGATTTGTAGCCCAGCCGGGCGGAGAATAACAACTTGACCTTTCCTCAGTATTCCTCAAAAAAGTATAGCTGGGCTAGCCATTTTCAGCTTGAAAAAAATTAATATCTGGGCTGGATATCTGGCCTGGGCTAGACGGGCCACAGCCCGCCCAGTTAATACCTGCAGCAATGTTTTCGTTGTTGTTCAGAGGAGAAAATTTAATATCTGGGCTAAACATCGAAAAACTCTGCAGTGCTCACACCTCAAAAACACAAATACTGCTCGAGCTGCTTGGTCCCAGCTGTCGGCCACTTCTTGTGCAATTATCTCGTTTATTGACTACTACATAGGTTGACAATGGTGTGGGACCGTGATGTCAGGAAACCAGGAGGAAGCAAAATAAATTATAATTATATATATATAATAAGGAGGCACTTGCGTACGTGAGGCTATGGACCTGGTGGGTCCCCATTGTCATCCTCTCCAAGTACAGTCATCTCCTCGCCCGCCTGCGCTTTCCGCACGAAACAGTCAGCGCCGCCCGCCCCGCTTCCCGGTGCAGGCGATTGCTCCGCCTTCAAACGACACAAGTGTCGTCCGTCCGTCCATCTGCCGCCCACATTAATGATACGCAGTTGCCGAGGCAGCTACTCCGGCACCACACGTCTGTCCCTCCGCCCTCCCACCATTGCTATATAAACTGCTGCGCCAGCCATAGCCGCAGTCATCCGCATCTGTTCCCTTTCTCCTGTCCACACCACTACTGCCCACCATGGCTTCCTCGCGCTCTAGCGCTCTTCAGGATGGGCGGACGACGGACCACAAGGAGATGGCAGCCATTGCTGCCGACCGGCTGGCCGGCAGGCAGCCGGAGGACGACGACGTCCCAATGGAGAACATGGTAGTCGACAATCCGGCGCCAACCCCCTCCTCTGCACCATCCTCGCCGGTGCATTGCACCATGACCATCGGCGAGGCCCGTGCCCAATATATGGACAGGGAGAGGCAGATGCGTGAGGAGCAGTTCTGGAGGCACAGGCCGACGCCGCCTACAACCACCATCTCCTCTAGGAGCACCTGCAGGCGGAGGAGCAGATCGCCGTGGAGCGGGCGAAGCAGGAGGCGCTGCTCGACTCGTACCGCTCCGCCCGCAAGGGCCGCCTCGAGCGCTGGCGGTACCGCATGCAGGTGGCAGAGGCTGCGGCCGCCTACAAAGAGGCTAGGAAAGAGGGCGATGAACTGGGTGAAGCGCTGTTTGGCGAGACCGAAGACGAGGCAGAGACAATGCCGGCTCCGACAAGTCCCCACTCCGCTGGCGTCGACGAGGCCCTGCTCCGCCGTGGCCCCGCGGTGCCAACAACAAGGCAGAGGACACCGTCAGCTCCGCCGAGGCCTCGCCCCGCCAACAACGAGGCAGAGGACATCGCCGGCTCAGCCGAGGCCCCACCCTGCCGACAACGTGGGGGAGGATTTCCACCGCTCCGCTGAGGCGCCGCCCGCCGACAACGAGACAGAGGACATCGCCGGCTCCGCCGAGGCCCCGCCCCGCTGCCAACGAGGCCACGCCACATAGAAAATGAGGAAGAGTAGAACACGGTAGGTTGCCGCCGCTCGGGTCCAAGTAAGGCCACCACTGCTACCCTCCGGTTGAAGCCAAGCTAGGCGGTTGACCATTGGCGGCCGGTTAGCTTCTTGGCGGCGACGTGGAGTCGGAGAGCTGCACTGGAGAAGAACGCTGCTTCTACTTAACTGCTGGTGCAGTTGGCTGACTAACACATGGGCCCAACAGGCCACATGTCAGTTACGCAACTGCACCTGTAGTTAAGTCACTGAAGCTTCTGTTCGGCTCAGCGGGACACAGGTGGGTAGCTTCGGTTAATTAATTATACCTCCAGCGCACACCTTTTTAGTTGAAGAATGTATGAAATGTAATGAAATCCGGCATGTTTATATGAAATCCGACCGTGTATGAATGAATTTATTTCAATTAGTTCGAATTCTTGTATCACTGGCATTGGATGAACATGCAAAACAATACATACTAGCATTATTCCCAGGGTGATCACCCCGTTTACAGCAATTTCACATGTACTCCCTCCGGTCCTTTCTAGTCTGCATACAAGTTTTGTCTGCAGTCAAAGTATCTCTACTTTGACCAATCTTATACAAAAAAGTATGCACTTTCACAATGTGCAAAGTAAAAAGGAACAGAAGGAGTACAAAGAGTTTGAGCAGCTTTTTAGCATTTCTGTACATTGCAATCAAACACAGAGGCCTGGCAATTCATAGAGAACATTCAAACAATCGATGATTATGCATCTCAGTGACTCACATGTCAGAGGCAATATTTACTTCACAACTAAAGAATAAAGAAAAAATTGATCGACGCTGCTGACAGCAAAGGGCGTCCCATTCGAAAATATCAAACGCATGTCTTGATAAAATCAATGAGAAAAATTTGACAAGGTTGTCCCATTCCAAAATATCAAATGCCTACGATTGTAGAATGGGCAGGGTTTGCCATCAGTTCAGACATTGACATGGCACCTCGTGCTAAATAAACCAGCTATTCTTTTTGTGCAGTTCCACCAAAATCAACCAAATTCGCGCGTAGCTTGTATGGTTTCGCCCTTATATGTTGCAACGCCTTCAACTTATCGGCACCTCCTTTCTTGTGGTGGAAATGAATGATTCGATGTATTCATGAACATTTTGTGCAGTTCCCATTGAAATCAAGCTGAGCACCCCTGTTTGCACAAATACAAAAAAGTGATTAGTATAAAGCAAACTGTACTATGAATTGACAGTTTCAACAGGCACATACATGGTCCATGTAGAGCACACTTTTAGAAAAATGGGACTCACCATAAAGAATCCTAGAACAACATTGTACTCGCGCATCACAGCAAAAAAATGGAGATTTGTCAGTCCTTCTAAGCTGAAGTTAGTTTGGTCTTGTGGGGAGTAATGTAACCATCCTTCAACTGCTCCTTCTGATGAGAAGATAGACAGGGCTTCTTCATCCTGGCATAATCGGAACTAGTCACTTCACGTACTCCATATTCTTCTTCAGAGGAAGATGATCCTGTTGTGCAAAGACAAGAGCACTGCTAAATGCTAGCATCCCTGGTTGCTCGAAAAAAAGGAAAGGAAATATTTAAAACAGCACAGATGAAGCACTTCTCAAGGACACTACCACTTTTTCATGACAGTATCTCAACAGTAGCACAACAACAATAGAGATGACAAAGCTCAATCATATGGATGAAATCAGTGGGCGAGTACCAACCTTTGTCAGGAGGCTTATTGTGTAGAGCATAGAGATGAAGCACTTCTCCGGAACCATCTGTTGCTATCTACGGTGGTGGCCATGCTTACTATATACTCCTCGATTAGTTTAATGTTTCCAACATCTTCTTGCGTAGTTCCACTAAAATATATGGTATCTTCAAAGAAGATCACTGTTTGCACAAGTAGAGATAATTACATATTCCATTAAGAGTGGCATCAAATCAGTGGCAAAACAATTGCTCGTTCCAGCCATAGCAATAAATTAAGATGCAAAACTATATCATTACTTGTGTCATCACAGTTCCAGTGCTTCATTACAGCACCGGGAGTTGATTTTTGTTTTTCTTCCACTTGTTCTTCTCCTTCATCACTTGGTTCAATAACAGACAAGCTTCGCCTTCAATGTATGATTTGGCATGTCAATTAGGGAGCACAAATATAGTACTAAACTTAATTTTCTGATGAAAGTGGCAAAATACAGGCCAGCAGTTGTGAAATATCCTTATCTTACCTCAATGGGATATTACGGTGCACATACAGATTGGAAGTCTTGTCTCCATTAGTGCAGTTCACAAAAATCAAGCAACATTATCATACAAGTAGCACAACATATGAAAGCACACTGCAGAATCATGTGAAACAAGGCTAGTACTGACCTCTCATGATGCGGAATTCAAACAACTCACAAGAAGATCTGAACCAAATTCGCCTTAACGGATAGGAAGTAAGATCTCCACTTGTGCAGTTCCACTAAGATCAAGCAATCAAGGAACGTTGTCGGTGTGACATTTTGGTTGAACTACACAAAACACTCTTAAAACAAAAGTGTTTTGTGCAGTGCAACAAAAGGTCACAATGGCAACGAGGTGAAGTAGATAACCATGTTTACACAGAGGTGCAAAGGAAACAATTAGTGGTCAATAACGGTGGATGACACAGAATCCAACAAAACTAAGCATCTACCTTATCTAAATGGGAAAGAAAGCAAGACAGTAGCATTTCTCAAATGGTGGCATTGATTAATATTAACATAGAGATTATATTAACAATAAAATTCGTTAAACATGTAATTTTCTTTTAACTATGGCATTGCATCAATTTTCCAGCGGCATTATTAGAGGGTGTTTGTTTACAGGGACTTTTTGGTGTAGGGACTAAACAAACTCCGTGTCAGTCCCATCTAAACCAAACAGGAGGGACTTTTAGGGACTAAAAGTGGGCATTTGGGACTAAAGAAATAAGACCCCAAGGGAGTCTTTTTGGGACTTTTTCCAACAGTTGCCCCTGCCACGCATCCACCTTGTCTCTATTAGTTCATTACTAGGGGTAACATGGTCTTTTAGCATGTCATTTAATAACCTCTAGTCCATGTTTAGTCCCTAGAACCAAGAAGGTAGGGACTAGGGAGTTTTTAACCAAACAGGGCCTTAGATTAACAACAGCTAATGAGTTGCACGGGATAGTGGACGCACCAGCACCATGTGCATCTATCGATGTATTGTGGTCATGCACAGTCTGTTGCAACAAAGAACAAACAACTAAGGAGCATATTTGTGTTGGTCACACTTTTGTTATCTTTAGACACCTTTCCCTATGTGAGCGCTGCAAATCTAGTCCTGCTCAAACTCTACAGCCTTGTCCCTTCCTTTCCTTTTTGAACTAGTACTTTCGCCCCTTCCTTTCCTCTTTGAACCATGTCCTAGATTTATGCGATACAACTTTCCCCACTACTTTCCCCCATTCCTTTCCTCTTTGAACCACGTCCTATATTCATGCTATACAACTTTCCCCCTTCATTTCCTCTTTGAACTATGTCCTAGATTCATGCTATATACAACTTTTCCCACTACTTTCCCCCACTCCTTTCCTCTTTGAACCACGTCCTAGATTCATGGTATACATGCAGCTAGAGCAATGCATGTGGAGTAAGTAAATTATACCTTAAGGTTCTTGGGGCGTGGTTCGGTGGGCGACGGGACGGCGGTGAAGAAGAAGGGGTCGGAGGCCCTCCCGCGCCACCGCTGGGTGGAAAGTGAACAGCTGCGCCGGTAGTCCCTCGCCGACGGTGACAGCGTTAAGCCTCCTTCCCTTCCCAGCGGACGGATCTTGCCGGCTCTTTGAGCAGCCGTGAGGGGAGAGAGAGGCCAACGAAGTCTTATTTAGATCTGGAGAGGGCGAGAGAGTGTGAAGAGAGCAACTACAAGCGCTGAGGCTCCAGCGGGAGAGGCGAGAGAGTGTGAAGAGAGCAACTACAAGCGCTGAGGCTCCAGCGGGAGAGGCGAAAGAGTGTGAAGAGAGCAACTACAAGCGCTGAGGCTCCAGTGTGTATATATATACTGGAGAGAGAGTGTGAAGTGTGCAAACCCTAGAAAACATTTTGACCAGTCAAAGAATCCTCCTGGCACAAATTATGCTCAAGTGTAGTTATCGAACCCGAGACCTCAAGTTTCATGAGCGAACAGGCTAACCAGCTACACAACCCTGCTGTTATGTTCAACGAGAGGGAAATAACCTTTTATACATTCCTGCATTCGTGTGACAAGCATGTCGTGTTTTTTTGTGTGTGGGAGTCATTGGGATTTCAATCATAATCGTGTCATGTGGCTTTGGTGGCAAGACTATCCACAGTGGTGCCGAAATAATGCAGCCTTAGTCACCTTACCTCTCTCCATGTAGTACATTGGGTCCCACCAGTCAGAGGGTGAAACAAAAAAATTAATAAGAAAAATTAAAAGCGCCAGTGGTGTGATGACCCAAAAGTATAGGGGACCTATCGTAGTCCTTTTGATAAGTAAGACTGTCGAACCCAACGAGGATCAGAAGGAAATGATAAGCGGTTTTCAGCAAGGTATTCTCTGCAAGTACTGAAATAAGTGGTAACAGATAGTTTTGTGATAAGAGAAATTGTAACGAGCAACAAGTAACAAAAGTAAATAAAGTGCAGCAAGGTAGCCCAATCCTTTTTGTAGCAAAGGAGAAGCCGGAACAAACTCTTATAATAGGAAAAACGCTCCCGAGGACACATGGGAATATCGTCAAGCTAGTTTTCATCACGTTCATATGATTCGCGTTCGATACTTTGATAATTTGATATGTGGGTGGACAGGTGCTTGGGTGCTGTTCTTACTTGAACAAGCATCCCACTTATGATTAACCGCTATTGCAAGCATCCGCAACTACAACAAAAGTATTAAGGTAAACCTAACTGTCGGTGTCAAAACCGGCGGATCTCGGGTAGGGAGTCCCGAACTGTGCGTCTAGGCCGGATGGTAACAGGAGGCAAGGGACACGAAGTTTTACCCAGGTTCGGGCCCTCTCGATGGAGGTAAAACCCTACGTCCTGCTTGATTAATATTGATGATATGGGTAGTACAAGAGTAGATCTACCACGAGATCAGAGAGGCTAAACCCTAGAAGCTAGCCTATGGTATGATTGTTGTTGTGTATGTTGTCCTACGGACTAAAACCCTCCGGTTTATATAGACACCGGATAGGGTTAGGGTTACATAGAGTCAGTTACAATGGTAGGAGATCTGCATATCCGTGTCGCCAAGCTTGCCTTCCACGCCAAGGAAAGTCCCTCCCGGACACGGGACGAAGTCTTCAATCTTGTATCTTCATAGTCCAGGAGTCCGGCTGAAGGTATAGTCCAGCCATCCGGACACCCCCTAATCCAGGACTCCCTCAGTAGCCCCTGAACCAGGCTTCAATGACGACAAGTCCGGCGCGTAGATTGTCTTCGGCATTGCAAGGCGGGTTCCTCCTCCAAGTACTCCATAGAAGATTTTGAACACAAAGACAGTGTCCGGCTCTGCAAAATAAGTTTTCACATATTGCCATAGAGAGAATAATATTTACACAAATCTAATCTGCTGACGTATTCCGTAGTGTGACACACCACGACCAAGCCTTTATCCGAGTCGTTTTATTATCCCACCTCAGCACGTCATGCGAGGCGGTTTCCTTGGCACGTCTTGTTAAAGCAGAGATCATGTCCCCTTATTCCGGGATTCTCATTAATACGGGCGTGGGTAATCCAACCGCTTCTAGGACCCTAGATCATAGGCAAGTCCAAATGGACACCGAGAGGACGCTTGATATTCACCCTCTTTATAAAGGGGACAAGGCTTTTATTTTTCCCTCCCGTGCTCAATCGAATCCTTCCCCCACCTCAAGCTCAAATGCCCGAAGTTCAGGTCAGGTGCTCCGAACTTTCGGTCATGTCCGGATCTAGCCTTCAAGGCCGATGGGTGCCTTCCTCCGTCACGGAGGAAGACATCAAAAAGTTGAGGGAGGCCAGATATCTGACCGCCGAGATTTTGCATCGGCTGCCTCCCCGAGGGCAGGCCGTCCCCACCCCCGAACCCAACAAGAACGTCGTGTTCGTCTCCCACATCCTCCGGGGTCTAGGCCTTTCTTTGGATCCTTTCGTAAGGGGTTTGATGTTTTACTACGGGCTAGACTTTCATGATCTAGCTCCAGACTCCTTTCTTCATATCATGACATTTATTGTCGTGTGCGAGGCCTTCCTCCGGGTTACCCCTCACTTTGGCCTATGGCTCAAGACCTTTGAAGTGAAGCCGAAGATGATCGAGGGGCAACATGCAGCGTGTGGAGGTGTCCCAATACGCAAGATGACGGGAGCTCCGTGGCCCAAAGGTTCCATCCCAGAGGTGTCTAAAATGTGGCAACAGGAGTGGTTCTACATCACGGCTCCTAGAAGTGCCAAGTGGGCGCCCCCCCCTGTTTTCCGCTCGGACCCCCCACCACAGCTGATGTCATGGATCAGCAGAGGTCTGAGCTGGGGGCCAGCCAAGGACGTGCCTATACTTCAAAGCCGCATTCGAGATCTCTTCAGGGGATTTCAGTTTGGTTGCGGTAATACGGTTATGCTGGTTCGTCAAGTCCAGCCTTGCAAACGCCGGCCTCTTCGCCGGTGGGAGTTCAATCCCGAGGGACCGCGTGCCATTCAAAATTTCCTCGGCCTGATGCACGAGGAGATGTACAAGTCATTCTTCGGACCTCAGGTGGAGTGTGTGGAAATCACCGAGGACATGGGACTGAGTAGTAACCGCGCCACCGAACAGGTAAGGCATCTTCCGGCCGAACATACTATCTCTCCTTTGTTACGAAGTTATTTCTGAAAGTTCGCTTTTTGACCAGGACTGGCTAACAAAGGCGAAGTTGATTCGGTGTTCGGCCCCCCTCCCTGAGGGTTTGGAAAATCCGGTATTGGAAAAGATGCTCCAGACCGCACCTTGCCCGGAGCCCTTGAAGGAAGATACTGTGGAGGATAATGCGGGCGGACGCGGGCCCCCAACGCTGCCCATTCTAGCCGAGGGAGCGAGCGTCTCCATGAAGGAAGACGACCAGAAGAGGAAAAGGACTTTGCCCGGGGATTCGGAAGCCGAAGCTTCCAAACGGGAGAAGAAGTCTCCCACAGAGGGTCCTACCTCAGGGGGCGCCATTGCCGCACAAAGTCCGCGGGGGGATCAATTCTCTCGCGAGTCGTAAGTGACCTGAAATACTTTTAGTAGTACAAATATACCATCTTTTTCTTCTAAGAAAATAACCACCGCATATATTTTTGCAGTTCGGGCCTTAGCCCCTCTCAAATGAGCTCGTCTTCGGGGGATCTTCTTCCAAAGATGATGGAGAGCGAAACGCCTCCTCCGGACTCCTCCGCTCCAGAAGCGGGCGACCCTGAAGTGTCGTCATGGAGGGCCTCTCCGAGTCCGGTGAGGCCAGAAGATAATCCCATTGACCCCCGAAGCTCCCAGTGTCCAGCTCCCGAAGAGAGCAGACAAAAGAGTCCGGCACCGTCTGGTGTGCGATCGGATGTTCTGAGGGAGTTGGTGGGGCGAGCGGCCATCTCAGATGAACACCGTGTGCTGATGAATACGGTGATGGAGAGAATATCGTCCGTCAAAAGCGGATTGCATGAAGCTTTTATGAGTCTACTGACAGGCTTTGAGGTACGTAAAAGAATGTATGATAGTCCTGCACATGCTAGGTGTGCCCTGTGTAGATAGTAGCCCCTGAGACTCTGGTTGTCATCGGAAACGACGACGAACAGAGGATCATATTCCCAGGTAATAACCATACTGCCTCTATGTGCAGGTGATGGAAGCTCCGATGGCTAGCCGGACTAGCGAGTTTGCCCATTTAGAACGGCAGTTGGATGCGGCAGACGCCGACATCGAGCTTGTTAACAAAAGGCTTGATGAGGCGCAGGGTAAGTGTCATTATCTGGTAAACGCAACATAGGAAGAGCAGCATGATGCCAGTATCTTTAATATGTTGTGACTGCAGATGGAGCTGCCACTGTTGAAGCCTTGCGGGCAGAACTTGCCCGAGCCAAGGAACAAGCGAGGTTGGGTAATGCGGCTGCTGTGAAGGCGGCCGAAGAGTTGCAAGCCGAGAAGGCCGCGCATGGTGAGACCCGAGACAAGATGGCCAAGATGGCTATAGAATTAAAAGCCGCCGCCGACCATTGCTGGGTTCTTGAAAAGGAAAACCAAGCGAAGGCATCGGACCTTGAGAAGGCTGCTGCGACGAAAAAGGATCTCCGCTCTGCTATGAGGGAAAAGAAGGAGGAGCTGCGGGAAGCCGGGGATATTGTAGCTGGGAAATCCTTTATGTTGCGGAGGAAATTCGGAGATCCACGGTATGCCCCTCTGGATCGGCTGTGGAGTTCGGAGGATGTGTATATGGATTTGGCGGCGAGCGCTGCCGATGCGGCCAAGTACTTCCAGGGTCAGACGGACCGTGAAGTAGACCAGCTGTTTTGGAGACAATTCCATTCTCCCGAGCGTACACTTTCATTGACTGACCAATTAGCTGAATGAGCCGAACTAAATAGGTTATCTGGACTCTCCATGAGGTCTGTTGTGGATCAGCTATGGTCGGAAAGGTCAAAACCGAATAGCTATTTCGGCTTGGTGCAGCAGGTCCTTGACGTGGTGCCGCGCATTAATGCGATGAGGAGGTCGGCGTGCATAGAGGGCGCACGGATGGCCTTTGCCCGTGTTAAGGCATACTGGGCGGAGATGGATGCTACCAATGTTGCAGCACGGGATTCGGCTATAGGTCGAAAGGCTGCTGAGCACTACTTTGAAGAAGTTCTTGAGGGTGCCCGTTTGATAGAGACCCAGTGCTCAAAAAATATTATGTTTGAGTGATATGTAATCTCATTGTAAGCGAAATGCTTTTATAAATTTTTATAAGGCTATTTTTATACTTTTGCCTGAAAGTAATATGATGCCTCCTGGGTGGCCGTTTATGTATACAAGTGTATAACCTGAAAGATTGCAGTCGTCGGCTTCAACCCCCACGCATATAATGCGGAGGTGCTCGCAAAAACACGCGTTCACACTTAACCCAACGTCTTGGTCCTATTAAGGAGGTGATAGCGGAGCGAGCGAGGCAACCGGACTATAATGCTTTAGCACTTTCACTTAGCCATAGGAGTTTGACAGTGGGGCTACTAGATAGCCCCTGGTGGCTCTGCACTCTCCCGATTCCAGGGTGCGTACATGCCTGGCCGGAAAACGGCCCTTCGTTAAGGCGGAGGAATTCTAACATTCCCACAGGTCATCGAGTGGTTGACCAGTCTCACGCTATATCATGACAGTCAGTTTTCGGCTTTCTCTACTGAGGTGCTTGTCCGGATGAACCAGGGCACAATCGCAGTAGTTCTCCTGGTGCTACCTTAGCCGGCAAGGCGGAAGTAAGGCACCAAAACACAAGAGCCGGGCAAACCCAACATTTGACCAAAGACAATGATTCGGAGCTGATGCATATAGGGCCAAACTCGCGATGTCGAACACTCCCTAAGGTATTCGGTCTTTGTGGTATAAACCAGGCCTAAATAGTGGCCTTTGTAAGAAGCCCCTTGTGTCCAAGTACGTGCATTGTTCTGGCGTGGCCACATGCCAAGACGTCAGCATCCTTCTCAATGGTGGATATGTATCAACAAGAGACAGTAAAAAAGGTTTACGCAGGGTCTTAATCTAAAAAGAATCCTTGGAGCGGGTCCCTGCTGCACGTCTGCGCCTGTGTCTCCATTGTGTCGTATCCTGGACGGGTGTAGCACGATGATCGTCTGTAAAATACAGGAAGTTAAGTGAAAAAGTTGTCGTGCAAAAAGATAGTTTTTAAAGAAACCATGTATATTTCAAGATGATAAGAAATTGCCACTTGTCTGCGCGTTGAGCCCCTTGTATTCACAAATAGGTGTGTGACCACTTATTCCGTGTAAATAGCGGCGCCGGACTTGATTAGTTGTATCTGAGGTCTTGACGACCTATTGGATGCTTTCGCCTGTCCGGGCGCCTTTAGTGTGTGGCTGCCAAGGCAGCCTCGCTCTCTTCGGCGCGCAGAGATCGCTTGATATTTCCGTGCACTGTAATGATGCCACGTGGATCAGGCATCTTGAGTGTGAGGGAGGCATAGTGTGGTATTGCATTAAAGCGAGCGAAAGCTTCACGTCCGAGCAGTGCTTGATAGCCACTTTGAAACGGAGCGATGTGGAAAGTTAAATGCTCGCGACGGAAGTTATCGGGGGAGCCGAATATAACTTGTAGTAGGAGGGAGCCCGTACAACGAGCCCCTGGGCCTGGCGTTACTCCTTTAAAGGTAGTATTGCTATGGCGAATTTGTGTTGGGTCTAACCCCATCTCGAGGATTGTATCCTAATATATTAGGATTAGGCTACTGCCGTCGTCCATCAAGACTCTTGTGAAGTGATATCCGCCAACTACTGGGTCTAATACCAGGGCAGCCCATCCTGCGTGTCGGATACTTGCTGAGTAATCGCGATGGTCGAAAGTGATCGGTTGAGATGACCAGTGGCAAGACTTCATGGTGACAGGCACTTGGGTATATTTTCCTGGGAGTGCCGCGTTGTTTTTTCCCTTGATTACGTGCAACACGTTTACTGTTTTGACTTCTGGTGGAAATTTCTTTTGTTCCCCCGTGTCTTGCTTGGGGGGCTCATCCTCGTCTTCACTTGGTGTATCCTCCCCCTTGTGTACGGCGTTGAGCTTGCCGGACTGCTTGAAGACCCAACATTCTCTGTGGGTATGATTAGCAGGTTTACCAGGGGTACTATGAATCTGGCATACTTGGTCCAGAATTTTGTTGAGGCTGGACAATTCATCCCTGGTGCCTTTAGGGGGAGGATTTTGACCTGGCCGACAGCTTTTGAATCCGGCATTTACTGCCATTCCCTTCGTGTTGTCTTCTTTATTCCGGCGTTTTTTATTGCTGTTGCGCCGTGATTTCCCGTTTCCATCTCAAACTTCAGATGTACTGGGGTCGCTGGTGCTGCATCTGGCTAGCCAGCTGTCCTCACCCACGCAAAAGCGGTCATGAGGTTTGTTCGTGCGGCCATCGTTCTCGGCTTATTTTGGCCGAGGTGTCTGGTGAGCCATTCGTCACGGACGCTATGCTTGAAAATTGCCAAGGCTTCGGCGTCCGGACAGTCCACAATCTGGTTCTTTTTAGTAAGAAACCTGTTCCAAAGCTTTCGGGCTGACTCTCCAGGCTGTTGAGTTAACTCAAATCGTCCGCATCCGGAGGTCGGACATAAGTCCCTTGAAAATTTGCCCGAAAGGCGTCTTCGAGCTCTTCCCAACTTCCAATGGAGCTTTCGGGTAGGCCTTTGAGCCAGTGACGAGCTGGCCCTTTGAGCTTGAGGGGTAGGTACTTGATGGCGTGGAGATCATCTCCTCGAGCCATATGGATATGAACGATGTAGTCCTCAATCCAGACCCCAAGGTCTGTTGTTCCTTCGTATGCCTCTATGTTTACGGGCTTGAATCCCTCTGGAAATTCGTGGTCCAGCACCTCATCAATGAAACATAGGGGGTGTGCGGCACCCCTGCAGCTGGGTGTACCACGTTGTTCGGATGTTTGTTGTGTTGCATTGTATGCTAGGGCGCGCTTGCGTGGTCCATAGATGGATCTTGTTGCGCCGTCCTTTGGGTGCGAGCCCTCGCATGGGTCGCGTATTGTATTTTGAGCGGCGTTGTATGCCGATCTATGTTGGTAGAGGGGTCGTCTATCCGACTAGGTGGCTGCTTTGATATTTGGTTGTGGGGGTTCTGAGGCCTCCTCATCGAATTCGGGTAGCAGCTTCCGCCTTGGTTAGCTCTTGGAGGGGCGATTGTCGCCGTACCTTGCTGCAGTGTTGACTATTTTACTCCATCTGATTTGGAGTGTGTCTTGCGCGGCTTTGAGCCTTTGCTTCTGCTTTTTCAGACTCCTCGCGGTGGCAACAAGCCTTTTACGGGCAGTCTGCTGCTCCGGGTGTCTGTCCGGCGTTATGTCGTCCGGACCATTAGCCTTGATAGGATTTGTTTGTTCGGTTTGATTATCCGGATTGCCGTTGTCCGGCAGCGGTTCGCCCTACTCCAGCGCTGGGTCTGTATGATCGCTATTTCTGTCAAGGCGGGATTTGGGGCGGCGCTTGCGTCGCCACTTTGACTACTTTTCAAGGGAACAAGCTTTCGGTGCGTCTTCCGCTCCTCGTCGTCATCTTTTGGTGCGTCCACCATGTATACGTCATATGACGAGGTGGCGTTCCAGGGCCCAATAGGCGTTGGTTCTTCATTGTCTCCTTCATCGGCATCCATACCGTCGATGTCTCCGGAGTCGAAGTCGAGCATGTCGGTTAAATCGTCGACAGTGGCTACAAAGTGGGTGGTGGGTGGGCTTTGAATTTCTTCATCGTCCGAATCCCAACCTTGCTGACCATAGTGGCCAGGGCTCTCCTGATAAAGAGAGAGACTTCAGTGTCTTCAAAATATCGCCGAAAGGCGAGTGCTGAAAGATGTCCGCGGCAGTAAACTCCATAATCGGCGCCCCATCGGATTCGATCGGCAGGGGCGCGGAGGGTTCGGAGTCCGGAGAGGAGTTCGGCTCCTTGGAGTCACGAGTCTCGCAGAGTGCGGGGCTGGTGTTCGGCTCGATCGCCGTTGGGATCGTAGCCCCCAAGGCGGCGTCCAACCACCCATCCTCGATCGGCGCAGTTGGCTCCGAGTTAAGGGTCGAAGCCGATGCGGGTGCGGCCTCCAGGGCACTGTTCGGCGGCAGAGCTACATCATGCTCGTCGTGACAGTGCGGCGCGCTCGGTAGTGGCTCGAATCCGCCGAAGATCAAGTCCCTGCGGATGTCAGCCATGTAGTTTAAACTTCCAGATCTGACCTGACGGCCAGGGGCATAGCTTTAGATCTGCTCCAGATGGCCAAGTGAATTGGCCCGCAGTGCGAAGCCGCGGAAGACGAAGATCTGTCCGGGGAGGAAGGTCTCACCCTGGACTGCATCGTCATTGATGATCATAGGAGCCATCAAGCCTGACGGCGATGACACAGAGGAACTCTCAATGAAAGCACCAATGTCGGTGTCAAAACCGGCGGATCTCGGGTAGGGGGTCCCGAACTGTGCGTCTAGGCCGGATGGTAACAGGAGGCAAGGGACATGAAGTTTTACCCAGGTTCGGGCCCTCTCGATGGAGGTAAAACCCTACGTCCTGCTTGATTAATATTGATGATATGGGTAGTACAAGAGTAGATCTACCATGAGATCAGAGAGGCTAAACCCTAGAAGCTAGCCTATGGTATGATTGTTGTTGTGTATGTTGTCCTACGGACTAAAACCCTCCGGTTTATATAGACACCGGATAGGGTTAGGGTTACATAGAGTCGGTTACAATGGTAGGAGATCTGCATATCGGTATCGCCAAGCTTGCCTTCCACGCCAAGGAAAGTCCCTCCCGGACACGGGACGAAGTCTTCAATCTTGTATCTTCATAGTCCAGGAGTCCGGCTGAAGGTATAATCCGGCCATCCGGACACTCCCTAATCCAGGACTCCCTCACTAACCATAGCATGAAACATATGGATCCAAATCAACCCCTTACGAAGCAACACATAAACTAGGGTTTAAGCTTCTGTCACTCTAGCAACCCATCATCTACTTATTACTTCCCAATGCCTTCCTCTAGGCCCAAATAATGGTGAAGTGTTATGTAGTCGACGTTCACATAACACCACTAGAGGCTAGACAACATACATCTTATCAAAATATCAAACGAATACCAAATTCACGTGACTACTAATAGCAAGACTTCTCCCTTGTCCTCGGGAACAAACTTAATTACCCACAAAGCATATTCATGTTCATAATCAGAGGGGTAATAATATGCATATAGGATCTGAACATATGATCTTCCACCAAATAAACCAACTAGCATCAACTACAAGGAGTAATCAACACTACTAGCAACCTACTAGCACCAATCCCGGACTTTGGGACAAGAATTGGATACAAGAGATGAGCTAGGGCTTGGAGATGAGATGGTGCTGGTGAGGATGTTGATGGAGATTGCCCTCTCCCGATGAGAGGAGCGTTGGTGATGATGATGGTGATGATTTCCACTTCCGGAGGGAAGTATCCCCGGCAGAACAGCTCTGCCGGAGCTCTAGATTGGTTCCGCTTCGTGGCGGCGGAGTCTCGTCCCGAAAAGTTCCTTCTGATTTTTTTCTCATCGAAAGATTTCATATAGGAGAAGATGGACGTCGGAGAGCCACCAGGGGGCCCACGAGGTAGGGGCGCGCCCTAGGGGGGCGCCCCCCACCCTCGTGAGCAGGGTTTGGGCCCCCTGGCCTTCATCTTTGGCGAGGATTTTTCTTTATTTATTTTAAGATGTTCCGTGGAGTTTCAGGACTTTTGGAGTTGCGCAGAATATGTCTCTAATATTTGCTCCTTTTCCAGCCCAGAATTCCAGCTGCCGGCATTCTCCCTCCTTATGTAAACCTTGTAAAATAAGAGAGAATAGCCATAAGTATTGTGACATAAAGTGAAATAGTAGGCCATAATGCAATAAATATCGCTATAAAAGCATGATGCAGAATGGACGTATCAACTCCCCCAAGCTTAGACCTCACTTGTCCTTAAGTGAAAAGCCGATAACAATAAATATGTCCTCATGTTTAGAGGTAGAGGCGTCGATAAAAATAAAATACGGACATGAAGGCATCATGATTATTCTCATAACAGCAACATATATAGATTTTGTCATATGATTACTTATGTTCAAGTGATGATCTATTCACAATGCAAAAGTATAAATCATAAACCTTATTGGGCTCCGACAAACTATAATCTCAGTCATTGAAGCGATTGCAATTTATCATAACATCGAAAAGAGTCTATGTCAGAGCTAAAAAGCAAGTCCACATACTCAACTATCATTTAGTCCCCCATAATTGCAATACTTGTGGTTACGGAGTTTTAATCACGCAATACTTGTGGTTACGGAGTTTTAATCAGACGTAGAGAAAGATAGGGGCTTATAGTTTTGCCCCACAACCTTTTACCTCAAGGGTAATGTCAACAATAATGGTTCATACTCCCCTACATCCAATTAGATATATATATCATGTTCTTTCCAACATGCTGAGCTTGCCAAAGGATAAAATGAAAAGGGAAAGGTGAAGATCACCGTGACTCTTGCATAACGTAGAAGATAATTATAAAGGATAGGCCCTTCGCACAGGGAAGCAGAGGTTGCCATGCGCTTTTATGGTTGGATGCATAAAATCTCAATGCGAAAGAACGTCACTTTATATTGCCCCTTGTGATATGAACCTTTATTATGCAGTCCGTCGCTTTTATTACTTCCACATCACAAGATCATATAAAGCTTATTTCCCCCACACCAATCAATCATACATATTTAGAGCAATTTTTATTGCTTTGCACCGATGACAACTTACTTGAAGGATCTTACTCAATCCATAGGTAGATATGGTGGACTCTCATGGCAAAACTGGTTTAAGGGTATTTGGAAGCACAAGTAGTATTTCTACTTGGTGCTGATAATTTGGATGGCATGAGGGGGAAAGGCAAGCTCAACAAGTTAGAGGATCCATGACAATATACTTTCTCAGATATAAGAAAGACATGACTCATTACGTTGTCTTCCTTGTCCAACATCAACTCTTTAGCATGTCATATTTTAATGAGTGTTCCCAATCATAAAAGATGTCAATGATAATATATCTATATGTGAAAACCTCTCTTTCCTTATTACTTCCTATTAATTGCAACAATGACCAAAGCTATGTCTGCCAACTCCCAACAACTTTTAATCATCATACTCTTTCTATGTGAAGTCATTACTCTCAATAAGATCAATATGAACTTTTTGTTTCTTTTTATTCTTTTTCTCTTTCTTTTTATTCACCCAAGATCATGGCAAAATAATCAAGCCCTTGACTCAACACTAATCTTTATTATATATAGCTCACGGATTCGATTACAAAGAAAGATCATAAAGCAAAACTCAAAACTAGATCATGCCATAAACTTTATTATACTAGATCAAGATACTACTAATAGGATCGAATTCAGAAAAACGGTAAAGATAGGTGTTGTGATTGTGATACGATACCGGGGCACCTCCCCCAAGCTTGGCAGTTGCCAAGGGGAGTGCCCATACCCATGTGATTATATCTCCTTCTTTGTTGTTGGTGTAATATTCTTGGCGATTATTCCCCTCAGGATGCGGTTCTCCTCCTCGAGCTTATTGACTTGCTGCTTGAGGTCCATTATTTCCTTACGAAGCTTTCCTGTGACAGCTAAAGCTCCTTGCACCCAAGGGTGTTGCATAGCTGCGGGAGAACAATTGACACTCCTCTTCATATTTTCATAAGAAGGACATCTAACATTGTAAGGGTAACCGAGTTTGGAATGGCTGAGCTCTGTAGTTCCCCCATCGTGAATCCAGCTCGGAAGCGAGAGGTGACTTCTTCATCCTCCATGGCATCTACTCTCATCAAGTCAGCCTCCATCTCTTCCTCCGTTGCTGGCCCAAAGTGGTCAGTGTCGCTGTTTGCCCTTGGTTCCGGTGCCGGATTAGATACCCGGCTCTCCCCGATTGACTCTTCAGAAGTCATCTTGTTTTAATCTGCAGCAGCAACAGCTCGAAAACAAAAACAGAGGAGGTTTGCGTGATACAAGAGTCAAAACCTTCGGGAGAATATATAATGAATTTTTACCGACCAAAATACGTAACGTGCAAGAAAATGGAGTCCGGAAGGCACACGAGGTGCTCACGAGGTAGGGGGCGCACCCACCACCCTCGTGGGGCCCTCGTGTCCTTCCCGGACTGCTACTTATTTTTCTATTTTTCTAAATATTCCAAAACGGAGAAATGTTGCCTTAAAAATTGTTTTGGAGTCGGTTTACTTACCGTACCACATACCTATTCCTTTTTGGAGTCTGGAACATTCCGGGAAGTCTCCCTTATGTATTCCTCTGGGGTTACGGTTTCAATAATATTGGTTTCAACATTTATGGGATTACCTGAGATATAATGTTTGATTCTTTGACCGTTTACCACCTTCGGATTTGTGCCTTCAAAGTTGTTGATCTTTATGCCACCGGAACGATAGACCTCTTCGATAACATAGGGGCCTTCCCATTTAAAGAGAAGTTTTCCTGCAAAAAATCTTAAACGAGAGTTGTATAGAAATACATAATCACCTACATTAAACTCACGCTTTTGTATCCTTTTTTCATGCCATCTTTTAACTTTTTCTTTAAACAACTTGGCATTTTCATATGCTTGGGTTCTCCATTCATCAAGTGAGCTAATATCAAATAACCTCTTCTCACCAGCAAGTTTAAAATCATAGTTGAGATCTTTAATAGCCCAATACACCTTATGTTCTAGTTCGAGAGGTAAGTGACATGCTTTTCCATAAACCATTTTATACGGAGACATACCCATAGGATTTTTTTATGCAGTTCTAGAAGCCCATAATGCATCATCAAGTTTATTGGACCAATTCTTTCTAGACCTATTAACAGTCTTTTGCAAAATTAATTTGAGCTCTCTATTGCTCAACTCTACTTGACCACTAGACTGTGGGTGATAAGGAGATGCAATTCTATGATTAACATCATATTTAGCAAGCATTTTACGGAAAGCACCATGAATAAAGTGTGAACCACCATCAGTCATTTAATATCTAGGGACTCCAAACCTCGGGAAAATAACTTCCTTAAGCATTTTAATAGAAGTGTTATGATCAACACTACTAGTTGGAATAGCTTCTACCCACTTAGTAACGTAATCAATAGCAACTAAAATATGTGTGTATCCATTAGAGGCAGGAAAAGGTCCCATATAATCAAAGCCCCAAACATCAAACGGTTCAATAACAAGAGAATAATTCATAGGCATTTCTTGACGTCTACTAATATTACCAATTCTTTGATATTCATCACAAGACAAGACAAACTTACGGGCATCCTTGAAGAGAGTAGGCCAATAAAAACCAGATTGCAATACCTTATGTGCAGTTCTATCTCCAGCGTGGTGTCCTCCAAAAGCCTCGGAATGACACTTGCGTAGGATCTGTTCCTGTTCATGCTCAGGTACACAACGTCTAATAACACCATCTACTCCTTTATAAAGATGTGGGTCATCCCAAAAGTAATGTCTTAAATCATAGAAAAACTTTTTCTTTTGCTAGTATGTGAAGCTAGGTGGTATAAACTTAGCAACAATATAATTAGCATAATCAGCATACCATGGAGTACAACGAGAAGTACTTATAACATTTAATTGTTCATCAGGAAAGCTATCATTAATAGGTAGTGGGTCATCAAGAACATTCTCTAACCTAGACAAGTTGTCTGCAACGGGGTTCTCAGCTCCCTTTCTATCAACAATACGCAAATCAAATTCTTGTAGCAAGAGAACCCATCTAATAAGTCTAGGTTTAGCATCTTTCTTTTCCATAAGGTATTTAATAGCAGCATGATCAATGTGAATAGTTACTTTAGAATCAACAATATAAGGTATGAACTTATCACAAGCAAATACAACTGCTAAAAGTTCTTTTTCAGTAGTAGCATAATTTCTTTGAGCATTGTCTAGAGTCTTACTAGCATAATGAATAACATTTAATTTCTTATCAACTCTTTTCCCTAGAACAGCACCTACAGCATAATCACTAGCATCACACATAATTTCAAAGGGTAAATTCCAATCAGGTGGCTGAACGACAGGTGCAGAGACTAATGCTTTCTTAAGTATTCCAAATGCTTCTACACAATCATCATCAAAGACAAATGGTATATCTTTTTGCAATAAATTAGTCAGAGGCCGAGAAATTTTTGAGAAGTCCTTAATGAACCTCCTATAAAATCCAGCGTGACCAAGGAAACTTCTTATACCTTTGATGTCCTTGGGACATGGCATCTTTTCAATAGCATCGACCTTGGCTTTATCAACTTCAATACCTCTTTCAGAAACTTTATGCCCTAAGACAATACCTTCATTAACCATAAAGTGGCACTTTTCCCAATTCAAGACAAGATTAGTTTCTTCACATCTCTGCAAAACTCAATCAAGATTGCTCAAGCAATCATCAAAAGAGGAACCATCTACGAAAAAATCGTCCATGAAAACCTCACAAATCTTTTCACAAAAGTCAGAGAATATAGCCATCATGCATCTTTGAAAGGTAGAAGGTGCATTACATAAACCAAAGGGCATACATATATAAGCAAAAGTACCAAAAGTGCATGTAAAAGTAGTCTTTGATTGATCTCTAGCCGACACAAGTATTTGAGAGAAACCAGAATAACCATCTAGAAAGGAATAGTGTGTATGTTTGCATAATCTTTCTAGCATTTGATCAATAAAAGGTAAGGGGTAATGATATTTCTTAGTAGCCTTATTTAATTTGCGGAAATCAATTACCATCCTATAACCTGTGATAATTCTTTATGGAATCAATTCATCTTTATCATTAGGAACAACAGTAATACCTCCCTTCTTAGGGACTCAATGGACATGACTTACCCACTGACTATCAGCAACGGGATAGATTATACCTACCTCCAGAAGCTTGAGTATATATTTTCTTACCACTTCTTTCATTTTAGGATTCAGACATCGTTGAGGATCACAAACTGGTTTGGCATCTGCTTTCAAATTTATTTTATGTTGACATAGAGTGGGACTAATGCCCTTAAGATCATCAAGAGTATATCCAATAGCAGCACGATGCTTCTTCAGAGTTTTCAATAATCTTTCTTCTTCATACTTGAAAGGTTAGCACTAATAATAACAGGATATATCTTCTTTTCATCAAGATAAGCATATTTAAGATTATCAGGCAACGGTTTAAGCTCAAACACGGGTGTCGGTGTCAAAACCGGTGGATCTTGGGTAGGGGGTCCCGAACTATGCGTCTAGGATCAATGGTAACAGGAGGCAGGGGACACGATGTTTTACCCAGGTTCGGGCCCTTTTGATGGAGGTAAAACCCTATGTCCTGCTTGATTAATATTGATGATATGGGTAGTACAAGAGTAGATCTACCACGAGATCAATGAGGCTAAACCCTAGAAGCTAGCCTATTGTATGATTGTATGTATATTGTATATCTATCGACTAGCCTGGCCTCGGTTTATATAATGCACCAGAGGCCTAGGATAACAAGAGTCCTAGCCAAATACGCCGGTGGGGAGAAGTCCTTGTCTTGATCGCCAAGTCTTGTGGAATCTTCCTTGTATGCGGCAGCCGTCCGAACTGGCCCATGAGTATACGGCCATGGGGGTCCTCGGCCCAATATAATAGATCGGGAGACGACGTGGTGAGTACCCCCTAGTCCAGGACACCGTCAGTAGCCCCCTGAACCGGTCTTCAAGTTAGGGACGCTCCTCGATTCTTCCGAACTGTTCTTCATCTTTGGTCGTCGGTCTTGAAAACTGGTTCAACAAATCTGCTTTATCTTCGACCTTGAGGATCACCGAAATGCATTCGACGAGTTTATACGTCGGGTATCCGAGGAGCCCCTTTAAGTTTCCAGCCTTTATCAATGCCTTGTTTATTTTTATGCCACACCTAGGGTTTGAACTTGTTCCCGGGAGGCAGTGTCCTCTTGCGTCCGAGCTCCAATGCCGGACTGTATTCGAGGTATCTTTTGCAGCCGAGCACCAATGCTGGACCGCTTCCCAGCTCTAACGCCAGAATGTATCCGAGCCCCAACGCCAGACTATGTATCCGAGCTCCAACGTCGGACTGTATCCGAGCTCCAACGCCGGACTGTATCCGAGCTCCAACGCCGGACTATATCCGAGGTGTCATATCATCTTGGTTCAAAAAAGTTGAAGGAGTTTAGCCGAGCTTAATGCCGGAAATGCCCTCTATGGAGCCAGCCACTAGCGCCCGAGCTTTATGCCGGACTGCTTCCGAGGTGGTGCACCACCCCGACTGTGGGCCAATTTTTTGTCAATATTTTTTATTATTGCAATTTATTCTCTGCCGAGATATATAGCCAGTAGCCTCAAGGTGTGTATCGGTCTAAAACCCGAGATGCACCTGAAGGATGATGTAAGACCGCTGATCCTAGTAGCCGCTGAGACTCAGGTTGATTTGCAAAATCAGCCTGAGGATCAAGTCCAAGCTTGGCAGAATACTTCGGGACACTAAAAGCGGCATGCTCAGTCCTCGAGACTCAGGTTGGGTGCGGCCGACCAACCTGAGGATCAAAATCTCCTCGGAAACTATATTGCACATAAAATTTTCTGCATTGGACAAGCAATGCAGTAGCCCCCGAGACACTGGTCGGGTGGTAACACCAGATCAGGGGATCAATGTGCCCCTTTAATATTTGTAAATAATAAGCCCGAAGCCCAGTAGCCCCCGAGCCTTAATACGGGCACGAGTGGCCGAATTAAGGATCAATATCCATAGTAAAATCACAAATTATGTGTAATGACTCTATGTATCCAAGTACTTTACGTCATTAATGCTCGGATCCGCATTGTACAAAACTTTGTTGACCGACCATCGGCTTCCACCTCCTCGGCCAGTAGCCGAGGAGTGTTTGTCCTACTTTATAAAGCCTTTATGAGGGCAAAGATTTACAACAAACAAGGCAATCTGGCCATACGGTTTTATAAACAAAGGTACGCAGAGAGTTATATCACTGTTTAACAGAAGAAATGTCTTCCAAAGAAAATAGTCCCGCTATCGGTTCCTTTCTTTGGGTTGTCATGCTAAGCATGATCATTAAACCTCAGCTCTAATGTAAGAGCAAAATATTGAGGATTTAGTTTGGGAGGCCAGTTAATAGCCCCCGGTAGTGTTCGGCGACAGTCGGGGTCAAGCCGTAAACACTTCGGTCAATGTTATGAATGGCCCATCATTTAACATAGTCATCGGATCGCTGACCAGTTTACGCTTATTGTGAAAGTCAGTTTTCGGCTTTCTCCACTGAGGTGCTTAACCATGTGAGCTGGAAGCACAATCGCAGTGGTTCTCCCTTTGCACGCCTAGCCGAACTAAACGGAACGTAGGAAGCAAGTGCAGGAGCCAGGCAACCCAACTATTGACCGAAGACACAATTCGAAACCGATGCATATATAGCAATATCTGAGAATGTTTTTGCCGAATCCCTAAAGGTGTCCGGCGTTGCACTGCGACACTAATGCTGGAGAAGCACAAATAGTTTAAAAGTGCCAAAAAGCTTGGAAAACCAAGAAACGTCAGTAAAAACATGACGTCCGAACAATATCAAGTGTTCGGTGCCAATCCGAAAGTTGGTCTTAGAAAAAAAGAAGTGCTTCTGTCGTGCTTTAACATGATACATCCTATCTCAAGACTTCGAGCGGGTCAGCCCATGGCTTCAACCTCCTATCCCGAGGGCGGAGTACTTCTCATCAGGCCAGTTTAGCAAACTAAACTCTAGCGGCTTTGAGAGAGAAATTAGGCTCCCCGGCTAGTGACCGCACACTCGTGTCGAAAAAAGGAGTGATAAATAATAATAAAACTTTGCAACGACTAAGAAGAAGAACACTTATTATAAAACGGCTCAAATAAACTTAAGAGCCCCCAAGTGACTTGGGTAGAAGAATGATTGCATGTACCGAAGTACTTATATCATATCTATGTTCAAGCGAACTTTAAACGCGTCTTAACCGAGCATCAGCTTCTCCCTCTTCGGTCAAGGACCGAAAAGTGTTATGTACTCCATCGGTCGAGAATATCGACGGTGTTTCCAATAACCAGGCAATCAGGCCATAAGGCTGTAACAGACAAAGCGCGCTCAGGGAACTTATGCTATATTACCGTGAAGTGTAAGAAGCATCTTCGAAGAAAATAGTACCCCCACCGATACCTTTCTTCGGTGCTCATTGTTATTATGAGACCTGTGCAATAGATTTTTTGTACTCATGAGTTCCGTTGTGTGCCGACCATCATTGAAAACTATAAGAGCGCTAGCTTTCGGCTTCACCCAGTCTGAGGTCCGGCTCGGTTGACCCGATCGTGACAATCGCAGAGGTGCTCCCTTTACACCCTAGCCGAACAATCGGGAACATAGGGGTAAACACAGGAGCGAGGCAACCCAGCTTGCAAATCACTTAAGTCAATATGGTGCATATTGTGCGTAATACACGAACAAGGAACGAAGCCGTACAAGTATAATAATATGCAACAGGAAAAGCTTCATAAAGGAAGCCCCCAAGTAAAGAGGGTATTTGAATTTACGCGTCACAAACAAAGTTTGGACAAGGAAATTTTTTACGAGCAACTTTTTTCCAAAAAAGTATAATGCTTGGTCGAACCGAGCACAAGTTAGAAATTAAAGCTTTGAGCATGAAAGCGACTTAGCTGGTTAATGTGTTCGGTATTGATGACGCGCTCCGAGCTTGATGCGGGGCAAGGTTCCATCCCCCAAGCTGGTCCCGAGGTGGCGGAGCGGAGAGCTCGACACGCCGAAGTAGTGACATAGCACGGTCAATGCAGACCGGCAGAGTGACGCCGAAGTCCCCGAATCATTTTCCTGTGCACAAAAAATAGTGCAAACTGGAGATAATAGTAACAATGATAATTAAAAAAAATGTTGCATAATAAATAATTTATGCAAAGTGAGTAATAAAAGAAATATGGCCTGGCGCCGAAGTCAATGTCGATGCAGGGCGTCGGCGTGATGTAGTAAAGGCGTGGCAAAGCCTGAATTCACAGGTCGGTCCGAGCTCCGGATGCGGCGTTCGCCGGACTATGTACGGGAACTGATCGAATCACCACGCGACCATCGTTAATGCGGTCACCATTTGATAGACGTGTGTACATATCATGGACAAAGCAGAGTAATAATTCCTTGGGAAAAATGAACCCAAACAAGCAAAAAATACTGCGATTAATAGCACCTAGTTTATTTGTTGTAGCAATCCGAAGGAAGATGATTCCCAAAATTGGGACTCGCTCTGCACACCCATTTCCTGATGGGCGATAAAACGACGGCATGGCAATGCTGGTAAAGGTTGACTCGCCGAGGCAAAGCCCTCGGCCCAGCTAACGTGACGGAGCTGGTCGGCTAGTGACGCCGAAGCGTCCGGATTAGGTTGATGAAGAGATGGCGAAGCCCCTGGTCCAGCCGAAATGTCGAAGTAGGTCGGCGTGATGGACACCAGCTTGAAGAAGCAATAGTGCGGCCCTGTCGATGCAGGTCGTGACGTGGTCGATGCCGGCTTGATGAAGCGACCGTGCAGCGATGCCGGTATGCCCGCTCCGTGTAATCCGTGGGGCGGCGATGTTGATGATGATTTATCCTTCGCGATGCCGGACTCTTGTTCGGCTTGCCGAGATGATGATCCGAAGAAGTTGAGCTCGGCTAAAGAGACGACGTGTCTAGCGCAGGTCGGCAGCCGTGGAGTAGTATTGCTGGACTGGTTTGACACCAGCATGATGTTGAAGATCATGTTCAAAAGATCTTAAAGTTAGTGGGATGTGTTCAGGAACAAAACACAATACCCCATACAAAACTTCCTTCAAAAGGGATGTCCAAAATCCCGTTCATAAAAAAGATGAACTCGGGTCGGATTCGTTTTCGCGCAGAAAATAGATCCGAAAAGTGATGCACTAATCGGAAGGTTCCCGGAGTTTGGACGGTCGGATCGAGCTGAAATTTTGAGAGGTGGTAGTATAGGAATTCCGCAGCCGATCTATGGTTGGATCTTGCAAAGGACGTCCGAGCTAGAAGCTGGAAACCACGCCCTAAACTCATCCAAATTCCCATCCAGATTTGACAGGGCTCCGGTATATCGTGGATTGCCAGAGATTCCTCCATCGGAACTCGACTAAATTTTCCAGGGTTGTTGTAGACTCAATTCCGCACAATTCCACCAAAGCGATCGTCAAAGAGATACTCGAGGAGGTGGTGGTGGAAGATACGAGTTCGTTGTCCAGAAAACAGCACGGTCGCTTTAGGGAAATGTTGACGTTGAGCCCCCGAGCTCCATGGATGATTCCTCCATGATCTTAATATATATTGGAGTTGATGTTTGATGAAGGCCCTCGTCCGAACATGGTGATCCGAACACGGGGCGCAATTCTTGGTCGAACCAAGGTGACCAGTCGAGCTGGTGACGAAGATGCCGAAGTCGCAGTTGATCTGCAGGCGAGCCATCGATCCTTTTGTCGATCACACAGTGGAACTCTCAATGAAAGCACCAATGTCGGTGTCAAAACCGGCGGATCTCGGGTAGGGGGTCCCAAACTATGCGTCTAGGATCGATGGTAACAGGAGGCAGGCGACACGATGTTTTACCCAGGTTCGAGCCCTCTTGATGGAGATAAACCCTACGTCCTGCTTGATTAATATTGATGATATGGGTAGTACAAGAGTAGATCTACCACGAGATTAATGAGGCTAAACCCTAGAAGCTAGCCTATGGTATGATTGTATGTATATTATATATCTATCGACTAGCCTGGCCTCGGTTTATATAATGCACCGGAGGCCTAGGATAACAAGAGTCCTAGCCGAATACGCCGGTGGGGAGAAGTCCTTGTCTTGATCGCCAAGTCTTGTGGAATATTCCTTGTATGCGGCAGCCGTCTCAACTGGCCCATGAGTATACGGCCACGGGGGTCCTCGGCCCAATCTAATAGATCGGGAGACGACGTGGTGAGTACCCCCTAGTCCAGGACACCGTCAACGGGATCACCCTTGGGTGGAGGAGGATCCCCTAAAATTTCAACAGGCAAGTTGTGTTGCAGAATAGGTTCTTGTTTAAAGAATACTTCATCTATTTCCCTTCTTTCATTCATGAACATATCATTTTCATGGTCAAGCAAATAGTGTTCTAAAGGATCACTAGGAGGTACGGCAATAGAAGCAAGACCAATAATTTCATCATTACTAGGTAATTCTTCCTCACGATGTTGTTTACTAAATTTTGAGAAATTAAACTCATGAACCATATCATCCAAGCCAATAGTAACAACATTATTTTCGCAATCTATCCTAGGATTAACAGTGTTCAAGAAGGGTCTACCAAATATAATGGGACAAAAGCTATCTTGCGGAGCAGTAAGAACAAGAAAATCAGCAGGATATTTAGTTTTCCCACACAAGACTTCAACATCTCTAATAATTCCAATTGGTGAAATAGTATCTCTATTGGCAAGTTTAATTATGACATCAATACCTCCTAACTCAGTTGGTGCAATTTCATTCTTAATTTCATTGTATAAAGTATGGGGTATAACACTAGCACTCGCACCCATATCACATAAGCCATGATAACAATGATCTCCTATTTTAACAGAAATAACAGGCATGCCTACCACAGATCTATGTTTATCTTTAGCACAAGGTTTAGCAATTCTAGCAGTTTCACCCTCGAACTGAATAACATGCCCATCAATATTATCAGACAAGAGATCTTTGACAATAGCAATATTAGGTTCTACTTTAACTTGCTCAGGGGTGTATAAGTTCTAATATTGCTTTTACGAACAACAGTTGAAGCTTTAGCATGATCCTTTATTCTAACAGGGAAAGGTGGTTTCTCAACATAAGAAGTAGGAACAATAGGATCATTATAAGTGACAGTCTTTTCTTCAACTTTAATAGGTGCAGCTACTTTTACTTCTATGGGAGGATGATATTTAAACCACTTCTCCTTAGCGAGATCAACATAAGTAGCAAAAGATTCACAGAAAGAAGCTACTATCTCAGAGTCAAGTCCATATTTAGTGCTAAACTTATGGAAAATATCGGTATCCATAAAAGATTTAACACAATCAAACTTAGGTGCCATACCTGACTCTTTACCTTCGTCGAGGTCCCAATCTTCAGAGTTGCGTTTAATTCTATCCAATAAATTCCATCTGAATTCAATAGTCTTCATCATAAAAGAGCCAGCACAAGAAGTATCGAGCATGGTTTGGTTATTATGAGAAAGCCGAGCATAAAAACATTGCATAATTATTTCTCTCGAGAGCTCATGATTGGGGCATTAATATAACATTGATTTAAGCCTCCCCCAAGCTTGAGTGATGCTTTCTCCTTTGCGAGGCCAGAAATTAATATATAATTGCGATCACGACGAACAAGATGCATAGGGTAATACTTTTGATGAAATTCCAATTTCAATCTTTTATAGTTCCATGATTTCATATCATCACATAGCCTATACCATATCAATGCATCTCCCTTCAAAGATAAAGGGAAGACCTTCTTCTTAGCAACATCATCGGGTATACCTGCAACCTTAAATAATCCACAAAATTCATCCACACACTGGTAGAAAAAGGGCCTCTTGTCCCGGTTCGTAAGGGCCTTTTGTCCCGGTTCTGGAACCGGGACTAAAGGGTCGGTACTAATGCCCTGTCCCTTTAGTCCCGGTTCAATCCAGAACCGGTACAGATGGGCCTCCACGTGGCCTGTGCGCGGAGCCTAGGCAGGAGACCCTTTGGTCCCGGTTGGTGGCACCAACCAGGACCAATAGGCATCCACGCGTCAGCATTTCTGTGGCTGGGATTTTTGTTTTTTTTTAAAGGGGGGGTTTGGGGGGTTAATTTAGGTGTTTCATATATTGTGTTAGCTAGCTATAATTAATAGAGAGAAGTGACCTCTCTTATGTCCATGCTTGGTCGACGCTACATACTATACATACGTATAGAGAGGACTAGACACGCTAGCTAGCTAGTAAGCAAACGAAGGAAACAGAAGATCGTCATGAACATATATGCATACATAGAGAAGTGATATCGACCACCTCTCCTTCTCCGAGAGATTGGTCGAACAACAAGTTCTCGTATATCTATCCGACACTACCGGCTACATATATACAATAATTATCTCTTACAAATATAATCATACTAACTCAGGGTCCACATAGTATTCTCCGTCTTCAGCGATCACGTGGTCAAGAAAGAATGCCGCCAATTCCTCTTGAATTGCTCACATGCGAGCTGGTGCTAGGAGTTCATCCCGCTTCCGAAACATCTAATTTAAAGAAGGGGGTCAATACATATATATATGAATGAATGAAACTCAACACAAATGATGGTAATAAAATAAAATTGTGAATGTTGTTATTTACGTACTTCATATTGTTCGTTAGTGTAGCCCCGCTCACAGGTCGTGTGGCGGATGGACTCGCAAACGTAGTATCCACAGAAATCATTCCCTTGTTCCTGCCACAACCACTTTACAAGAAATAGAGGTCAATCAAACTGATAAGCAAGAATGCCAAATGGTATTGATGAAACTAGCGCTTGAATCACTAGTAGATGCGCGGAGCATGCTACTATAGTACTTACTTTCGGGTGTCTAAATTGCAGCTCCTTCGGCAGTCCCGGAGCTTTTCTGGTGAATTTTCTCCAAACCCTGTCAGACAAATAAAACAATTAATTGATATATCAGGAAATGAACAAAGTTGCTGATATGGTGGATAATGATCGATTTAACTTACTTCTCGAGTATTTGAGTCATGTCTGCATAGTCCTGGGGATCTTTTCATCTTGAGTCTAAGACGGTTACTAGTCCCTGCTCAAGCTTAATCTCTAGGAGAATATAGTGGAAACTGCACACGCATGCATAACTCATCAATTACATTACTATAACCTTGACTAATATATAAGGGAAACCGAATACGCACAAGACAGTAACACTCACTTGAAGTTGTAAGGAAAGAGTATTATATCTTTGTTTTCATTTATTACCAATGATCATAGCAAGTTGGCCTCGGTAGCTGCGGCATGAAATTTAACCTGAGTTGCATCTATGAGATATGTGTTAATGAACCGAATATCACCGACTTGTCTTTTCTTCAATTCGGCGATCTTCAATCTGCATAATATAGTGAGGATGATTATAAATACATGCAATCAAAGAGCTGAGCTATATAGAGAGACTTAATGACATAAGTAGTACTACTTACAGATAGTAGCAGGCGACCGTTGTTTTATCGAGGGCCAATTGATTGAAAAACTGAAAGAACTCCTCAAATGGAACAGGCAACGGTTCAATTCCAACGAGGTCATGCTCCTTTTTAACTTTGACATACAAAGTACTCCTCCCCCCAGAGTCTCTGCAGATTTTCAAGTACCAATCATGCAATCTTCGCATCATCGTTGATAGAGATCTTCCATCTTTGACGAGAGGCTTCCCGTACTCGTATCTTTGTATCTGCACCTCCAAGAAATCATAATGTACATCATCGGGCAGGTAATCGCCAAGATTGCTATAACCGGGCACCATCCTCGGATCATTAGCGACGTTGTCGCTAGGCACCTTGAGCGGGGGGCACGATTCCTTCGCTTGTTCGCCGAGCTGGGCAATTTGTTTCCCAGCTCGTCGTTCTTTCAGCCTTTGATCACTGACAGTACTTCCCGACCGCTCTGCTTCGGCAAATTCCTTTCCAATAATGCGCTCATAGTTTCCTTTCGGCGGAGACTTGGGTGGTTTTGTCAGGGCAGCCAGAGTGCGCTTCGCTTTCACCGGATCTACCTTCTCCTCCGGAGGTGGATGTTTCTTTGCTTTCACCCCTTCAAAGTAGTTCCTCACTTCTTCTCGTGCGATCTCGGCGTTCTCCTCCAGGGTCCTCTCGTATGGTAACTTCTGTGGAGTCTTCAGAGAAGGACCAAATCTGTATTTCCTCCCGCCTCTGGCTGTACTGCTAGACGCCGGCCGAGCAGACGGAGCGGTTGTCTTCTTTACTTGCTTACAAGGCGGAGGAGAAGGACTACGACGCGCCGGAGCAGCCGGAGCGGCGGCAGGTCTCTTCCATCCTTGCTGACGAGGCGGAGAAGGAGGAGGCTGGCTGCTCGGGCGCGTCGGCGTAGGCGGAGAAGGAGGCAGAGTGCTGCCACGCGCTGGAGAAGGAGCCGGTCGAGTGCCCTGATCGTCACTCGCCGGAGGAGGAGGCGGTGGAGGAGGTAGAGTGCCCTGACTCGCCGGAGGAGGAGGCAGTGGAGGAGGCGGAGTACCCTGACTTGCCGGAGGAGGAGGAGGAGGCGGAGGCGTCTAGTTCGGAAGGTTGATGAGCTCCTTCCGCCATAGGCATGGAGTCTTCAGAGCAGACCCCAGCCTAGTCTCCCCTTCACCGGTAGGGTGGTCAAGCTGGAGGTCCTCAAATCCCTCCATTATTTCATCCACCATCACCCTAGCATATCCTTTTGGAATCGGCGGGCAGTGAAAAGTTGCGCCGGGTTCAGTAGGATAAACAGAGCCAACAGTCGCCTTGACCTTCAAATTCATCCATTGCGTCATAAGGTGGCAATTTTGAGACTCTGTGATAGCATCCATGGGATAGCTGGCAGGAGCCGTCAAGGCATGCTCCGGCTGAAGCAGCTCGGTGGAAGCCACGCTGCTTCTCCGCTGAGATGGCGGGGTAGCTTCGGGGGAAGCTTCGGCAGTACGTTTGCTGCGATTTGCTTCTCGTTCCTCTATCACTTGTACCCTTGCTTGCAGCGCCTGCATTTGGGTCTGCTGCACTTTTTTCCTCCTCTCATGGGATTTGTCACCGCCTGCGTCCGGAAACCCAACCTTCCACGGAATGGAGCCGGGCGTGCCTCGTGTCTGTCCAGGGTGCTCAGGATTCCCGAGGGCCATTGTGAGCTCGTCGTTCTCTCTGTCTGGAAAGAACGTCCCTTGTTGCGCTGCTTCGATATAGTGATGAAGCTTCCTGACTGGTATGTCCATTTGATCGTTCGTCCAAATGCACTTCCCTGTTACAGGGTCCAAGGTTCCGCCAGCCCCGAAGAACCAAGTCCGGCAATGGTCTGGCCAGTTAATTGTCTCTGGTTCGATCCCTTTATCAACCAGATCATTCTCAGTCTTGGCCCACTTAGGCCGGGCTACGAGGTAGCCACCTGACCCCGTGCGATGGTGATGCTTCTTCTTCGCAGCATTTTGCTTGTTTGTCGCCGACATCTTCTTACTCTTTTCCGATGTCTTGTGGGCCACAAATGCGGGCCAGTGATCTCTGATCTTCTCATATATGCCCTTGAATTCTGGTGTCTCATTATTTTCGACAAACTTATTCAGCTCTTTCTTCCACCTCCTGAATAGTTCTGCCATCCTCTTAAGAGCAAAAGACTTGATTAATTGCTCTTTAACTGGCTTCTCTGGATTATCCTCTGGCGGTAGGGTGAAATTTGACTTCAGCTCAGTCCAAAGATCATTTTTCTGCATATCATTGACATAAGACACCTCAGGGTCTTCTGTAGCCGGCTTAAACCATTGCTGGATGCTAATCGGGATCTTGTCCCTAACCAAAACCCCGCACTGAGCAACAAATGCGCTCTTTGTCTGGAGGGGTTCAATCGGTTGGCCATCGGGCACGATTGCTATGATCTCAAACTTTTCATCCGAACTCAACTTTTTCTTCGGGACTCGTCTCTTTACCGAAGTTGTGCTCGATCCGGAGGGCTAGAAAAAAGAACAAAGACTTAATTAATATGTGTACATACCAAAACAATGAATGCATCAATTAGCTACTCAGCAGAAGCTTAAATTATATATATACCTGGCCGGACTCGGTTCGGTCACCGGAGACGTCATCACGGTCTCCTTCTTGCACCGGCATTGGGTCACCGGAGCCGTCCTCACGGTCTCCTTCTTGCACCGGCATTAGGTCACCGGAGCCATCATAATCATAGCCAGCTGCTTCCAGACCATCGGTGTCGTTGAGAAACAACGAGCAGACGGCATCACTTCCTCGTGCGATTATGTCCCCCAACAACTCTTCTTGTACTTCGTCTCGGGCGGTGTCCATAGTTTCTACAAATATTGACAACATGGCAATTATTATTCAAACATGACAGATGGATATATTAGTGGCAAACGTAGAACTAATATTAATTAGTGGCCTCGACGCTGCTTCTCTAGGGTTTGGGGTGGCCTCGATGCTGCTTCTCTATGGTTTGGGGTGGCCTCGACAATGCTTCAAGGATTAAAGAAAGAGGAAGAAGAAGAAAAAAAGAGGAGAAGAAAGAATAGAGGAGTTCTTCCTCTTTTTTTCTTCTTCTTCCTCTTTTTTTTATCGGGAACGAGGGTCGTCGAGGGTCACCGAGTGGTAGAGGAAACCCTAAATAGCAAGTATCGTGGGTGTGAGATACATGTGGCTGTCGGTGTCGGACACTACATCCACGTCCCACAAGTGACGTGGGCGTCGAAGCCCGCGCCACTTGTGGGACGTGGATGTAGTGTCCGACACCGACGGTACATGTATCTCACACCGACGATACTTTCTATTTAGGGTTTCTCCTCTACCGCTCGGCGACCCTCGACGACCCTCGTTCCCGATAAAATAAAGAGGAAGAAGAAAGAAAAAGAAGAGGAAGAAGAAGAAAAAAAAGAGAAGAAGAAGAAAGAATAGAGGAGAAGAAGTTTTCTTCTCCTCTATTCCTTCTTCTTCTCCTCTTTTTTTTCTCCTCTTCTTCCGGACCCTCGCCCCCTCGAACACTTGGCGACCCTAGACCCTCTACCCTAGCTAGTTCCCGACCCTCGCCCCCTCGAAACCTCGAACACTCGGCAACCCTCAACCCTCTACCCTAGTTAGTTCCCGACCCTCGCCCCCACGAACCATTGAACACTCGGTGACCCTCGAACCCTCGGCGACCCCCTCCCCCCATCATGTCGAAGTTATTGGGGAGGGGGTATATCGACCCCCCTCATGTCGAAGTTATCTGGTAGGGGGTATATCGACAACGACATACCCGATACATACATACATACATACATAGCCACATGCATCCATACATATATGAACAAAATTAATATCTACTAATTAACAACCTAAATAAAAAAACTAATACATATCTGCATGCACACACATATACACTGCACACACATACACATACATACACATATACACTACACACATGCATACATATCTCAAAAAAAACTAACAGAGGCGGGCGGCGGAGGCGGGGTGCGGCGGCAAACCGGCGGCGGTGCGGCAAGCGGAGCGCGACCAGGCAGCGGCGACGACGCAGAGCACGGCGGGCGGCAGCGGCGAACCGGCGGCGGCGTGGCAAGCGGAGCACGGTCAGGCGGCGTCGTCGGGGCAGAGCACGGCGGGCGGCGGCGTCGGGGCGCGGCAAGAGAGCACGGCTAGCGGCGGCGGCAGGGCGCAGAGGGGGGAGAGAGGAGGAGAGGAGGGGAACGGCACGGCGGCTCACAGTGGGAGCGGGCCGGGAAGGCGTCGGGGTAGGGCTCGGCGGCGGCGGCGAGGACGGCGAAGTGGAGCAGCCTGACGGCGTCAGGGCAGGGCTCGGCGGTGGCGGAGGTGACGTCGAGGGGCAGGGCTCGGTGGCGGCGACGACGCTAGAGGGGCAGCCTGGCGGCGTCGACGATGAGGAATGGGAGCAGTTGGGAGAAATTTTTCCCAAGTGTTGTATATATAGCCAGAGCATTGGTCCCGGTTTGTGGCACGAACCGGGACGAATGCCTACCTATGGTCCCAGTTCGTGCCACCAACCGGGACCAAAGGCCAATTTTCAGCAGCCCAAAGGGCGGGAAGCGGCGGCCTTTGGTCCCGGTTGGTGGCACCAACCGGGACTACAGAGGGGCATTGGTCACGGTTCATGGCACCAACCGTGACCAATGCACCCTTTAGTCCCGGTTGGTGCCACCAACCGGGACCAAAGGCCTTGTGCTGCCCCGCGCCCAAATGTTTAGTCCCACCTCGCTAGTTGAGAGGGAGCCGCACCTGTTTATAAGGTGCGGTGCGCCTTCCCTCTCGAGCTCCTCTCTAAAGCAGGCTTTCGGGACCTAACCGTGCAATGTGTGCCTATGGGCCTACTGGGCCTCCCGCGGGCCTGAATCCTGGCCCATGGTAGGGTTTCTAGTCGTATTCAGGCCGTGGGTGCCCAGTAGGTGGCACTTTTTTGTTTTTTTTTGTTTCTACGTACAACAAAATACTTATTGTTGCTATATTTAATTTTTTCCAGTTTTTTTGTTTTGTTTTCTACGTTATTTATTTTCTTTTGTTTTTTGCTTTATTTTTTAATTCTTTTTGATTTTAGTTTTAGAAAAATTATAAACTTTCTATTAGTGCCATTAGTTTTCAAATTTGAAAACACTTTTTTTGTTTTTTTTGTTTTCTTTGTTGCTTTATTTATTTTATTTTGTTTCTACTTACAACAAAATACTTATTGTTGCTATTTTTATTTTTTTCCAGTTTTTTTGTTTTGTTTTCTGTATTATTTATTTTCTTTTGTTTTTTGCTTTATTTTTTAATTCTTTTTGCTTTTAGGTCAGCAAAATTATAAACTTTCTGTTGCTTTATTTATTTTATTTTGTTTCTACTTACAAAAAAATACTTATTGTTGCTATTTTTTCCAGTTTTCTTGTTTTGTTTTCTGCATTATTTATTTTCTCTTGTTTTTTGCTTTATTTTTTTATTCTTTTTGCTTTTAGTTTTAGAAAAATTATAAACTTTCTGTTAGTGTCATTAGTTTTCAAATTTGAAAACACTTTTTTAGTTTTTTGCTTTAATTTTTAATTCTATTTGCTTTTAGGTTAGCAAAATTATAAACTTTCTGTTAGTGCCATTAGTTTTAGAAAAATTATAAACTTTCTGTTAGTGCCATTAGTTTTCAAATTTGAATAGTTAAAATTTGAATTCTTTGAAAATTGTTTGAATCACAAGTTTGTGATTAACTTACTAAAAAATGAGAATAGATGCGTTTATAGAGAAAATTCAACCTAAATTCCTAGTAAATTTCTATGAATTTCAGAGAAATTCACTATGAATTTAGGTTAAACTTTTCTCTATTAGGGCATCTATTTTCACTTTGAGAGGAGCTCAACAAGGCAGAGAGGGAAGGGCTTATAAACCGGTGTGAGCCCCCTTCGGTTGGCGAGGTGGGACTAAACTCTGCCCGGCACGAGGACCAACCATTTAGTCCCGGTTTGTGGCACAAACCGGGACTAATGGTCATGGGCTAGGGGCGAGGAGCAAAATTATAAACTTTCTGTTAGTGCCATTAGTTTTAGAAAGTTGAAAGTTGGCATGGGCCAGGGACTAATGGTCATGGTATTACGAGGGCCAAACCATAAGACATGAAAGCATTTCAAATGAACTCTGAAAAAGTTGAAAGTTGGCATGGTATCATAATTTCACCCACATAGCATGTGCATGTACAAAACGGGCAATGGTAGCATGTTCGTGTGTTACAAAGTTGGCATGGTATCATCATAATAGTTGCGGGAGAAAGTCTTCACTTTTTCTTCGCTTGTGTCATTTGTTTATTGCGCCGTAACCATGGATAATCTTCATTGTTTATCAGGATGCTTGGGTCAGCCTTGACATTGAAGGGAGGAATTTCATGAAACTTTTCATAATCTTCAGACATGTCTGTCTTGCCGTCCACTCCTAGGATGTCCCTTTTCCCTGAAAGAACTATGTGGCGCTTTGGCTCATCGTATGATGTATTCGCTTCCTTATCTTTTCTTTTTCTCGGTTTGGTAGACATGTCCTTCACATAGATAACCTGTGCCACATCATTGACTAGGACGAACGGTTCGTCAGTGTACCCAAGATTTTTCAGATCCACTATTGTCATTCCGTATTGTGGGTCTACCTGTACCCCGCCGCCTAACAGATTGACCCATTTGCACTTAAACAAAGGGACCTTAAAATCAGGTCCATAGTCAAGTTCCGATATGTCCACTATGTAACCATAATATGTGTCCTTTCCGCTCTCGGTTGCTCCATCAAAGCGGACACCGCTGTTTTGGTTGGTGCTCTTTTGATCTTGGGTGATCGTGTAAAATGTATTCCCATTTATCTCGTATCCTTTGTAAGTCAATACAGTCAAAGATGGTCCCCTGGACAACAAGTACAACTCATCACAAACAGTGTTGTCACCTCTAAGACGTGTTTCCAACCAACTGCTGAAAGTCCTGATGTGTTCACATGTAATCCAGTCGTCGCACTGCTCCGGGTGTTTGGAGCGCAGATTGTTCTTGTGTTCATCGACATACGGGGCCACCAAGGTAGAGTTCTGTAGAACTGTGTAGTGTGCTTGAGACCAAGAATATCCGTCCCTGCATATTATTGAGTCTCTTCCAAGAGTGCCTTTTCCAGTCAGTCTCCCCTCATACCACGATTTAGGGATACCTATCTTCTTAAGGCCAGGAATGAAGTCAACACAAAACCCGATAACATCCTCTATTTGATGGCCCATGGAGATGCTTCCTTCTGGCCTAGCGCGGTTACGGACATATTTCTTTAGGACTCCCATGAACCTCTCAAAGGGGAACATATTGTGTAGAAATACGGGCCCCGGGATGACAATCTCGTCGACTAGATGAACTAGGACGTGCGTCATGATATTGAAGAAGGATGGTGGGAACACCAGCTCGAAATTGGCAAGACATTGCGCCACATCACTCCTTAGCCTTGGTACGATTTCTGGATCGATCACCTTCTGAGAGATTGCATTGAGGAATGCACATAGCTTCACAATGACTAATCGAACATTTTCCGGTAGAAGCCCCCTCAATGCAACCGGAAGCAGTTGCGTCATAATCACGTGGCAGTCATGAGACTTTAGGTTCTGAAACTTTTTCTCTGGCATATTTATTATTCCCTTTATATTCGACGAGAAGCTAGTCGTGACCTTCATACTGCGCAGGCATTCAAAGAAGATTTCTTTCTCTTCTTTCGTAAGAGCGTAGCTGGCAGGACCTTTATACTGCTTCGGAGGCTTACCGTCTTTTTCGTGCAAACGTTGCAGGTCCTCCCGTGCCTCAGGTGTATCTTTTGTCTTCCCATACACGCCCAAGAAGCCTAGCAGGTTCACGCAAAGGTTCTTCGTCACGTGCATCATGTCAATTAAGGAGCGGACCTCTAGGTCTTTCCGGTAGGGTAGGTCCCAAAATATAGATTTCTTCTTCCACATGGGTGCGTGTCCCTCAGCGTCATTCGGAACAGCTAGTCCACCGGGACCCTTTCCAAAGATTACGTAATGTAAATCATTGACCATAGCAAGTACGTGATCACCGGTACGCATGGCGGGCTTCTTCTGGTGATCTGCCTCGCCTTTGAAATGCTTGCCTTTCTTTCGACATTGATGGTTGGTCGGAAGAAATCAATGATGGCCCAGGTACACATTCTTCCTGCATTTGTCCAGGTATATACTTTCAGTGTCATCTAAACAGTGTGTGCATGCGTGGTATCCTTTGTTTGTCTGTCCTGAAAGGTTACTGAGAGCGGGCCAATCGTTGATGGTCACGAACAGCAATGCCTTAAGGTTAAATTCCTCCTGTCTGTACTCATCCCACGTACGTACACCGTTTCCATTCCACAGCTTTAAAAGTTCTTCAACTAATGGCCTTAGGTACACATCAATTTCGTTGTCGGGTTGCTTAGGGCCTTGGATGAGAACTGGCATCATAATGAACTTCCGCTTCATGCACATCGAAGGAGGAAGGTTATACATACATAGAGTCACGGGCCAGGTGTTGTGATTGCTGCTCTGCTCCCCAAAAGGATTAATGCCATCCGCGCTTAAAGCAAACCATACATTCCTTGGGTCCTTTGCAAACTCATCCCAGTATTTTCTCTCGATTTTTCTCCACTGCAACCCGTCAGCGGGTGCTCTCAACTTCCCATCTTTCTTTCGGTTCTCACTGTGCCATCGCATCAACTTGGCATGCTATTCATTTCTGAACAGACGTTTCAACCGTGGTATTATAGGAGCATACCACATCACCTTCGCAGGAACCCTCTTCCTGGGGGGCTCGCCGTCAACATCACCAGGGTCATCTCGTCTGATCTTATACCGCAATGCACCGCATACCGGGCATGCATTCAGATCCTTGTATGCACCGCAGTAGAGGATGCAGTCATTAGGGCATGCATGTATCTTCTCCACCTCCAATCCTAGAGGGCATACGACCTTCTTTGCTGCGTATGTACTGTCGGGAAATTCGTTATCCTTTGGAAGCTTCTTCTTCAATATTTTCAGTAGCTTCTCAAATCCTTTGTCAGCCACAGCATTCTCTGCCTTCCACTGCAGCAATTCCAGTATGGTACCGAGCTTTGTGTTGCCATCTTCGCACTTGGGGTATAACCCTTTTTTGTGATCCTCTAACATGTGATCGAACTTCAGCTTCTCCTTTTGACTTTCGCATTGCGTCCTTGCATCGACAATGACCCGGCGGAGATCATCATCATCGGGCACATCGTCTGGTTCCTCTTGATCTTCAGCAGCTTCACCCGTTGCAGCATCATTGGGCACATCGTCTGGTTCCTCTTGATCTTCACCAGCTCCCCCCGTTGCAGCATCACCGTATTCAGGGGGCACATAGTTGTCATCGTACTCTTCTTCTTCGCCGTCTTCCATCATAACCCCTATTTCTCCATGCCTCGTCCAAACATTATAGTGTGGCATGAAACCCTTGTAAAGTAGGTGGGAGTGAAGGATTTTCCGGTTAGAGTAAGACCTCGTATTCCCACATTCAGTGCATGGACAACACATAAAACCATTCTGCTTGTTTGCCTCAGCCGCATCAAGAAACTCATGCACACCCTTAATGTACTCGCGGGTGTGTCTGTCACCGTACATCCAATGCCGGTTCATCTGTGTGCATTATATATAATTAAGTGTCCAAATTAATAGAAGTTCATCATCACATTAAAACCAAAGTGCATACATAGTTCTCATCTAACAACATATAGCTCTCCAGAGCATCTAATTAATTAAACCATACATCGAAACTATGTAAAACATTTCAATGCGAAAACAAATGCGATCATAATCGCAACCAAGGTAACAATTGATCCAATGGCATAATGATACCAAGCCTCGGTATGAATGGGATATTTTCTAATCTTTCTAATCTTCAAGCGCATTGCATCCATCTTGATCTTGTGATCATCGACGACATCCACAACATACAACTCCAATATCATCTTCTCCTCCTCAATTTTTTTTATTTTTTCCTTCAACAAATTGTTTTCTTCTTCAACTAAATTTAACCTCTCGACAATAGGGTCGGTTGGCATTTCCAATTCACATACATCCTACATAAATAAAATCTATGTCGCGTTGGTCGGCATAATTTTCATAAACAATAAATGAACCAATAGTTATAAAGATAATATATATACCACATCCGAATCATAGACAGGACGAGGGCCGACGGGGGTGGATACCAAAACCATCGCACTATATAAGATGCAATAATAAAAGTAAGAAAATAATACAAGTATCTATGTAAACATACAAGTAAGAATATTTTTCCTTTCAGAAAGAATATAAGAACAAGAGGCTCACCACGGTGGTGCCGGCGATGAGCTCGGCGCGGGTGATCGACGGCAGTGAAGACGGGGACGGGGCGTGACGGACCGCTAAACCTAGACAAATATTATGGAAAATGGAGCTTGGAGGTCGAGCTTGGAGAGGAGAAAGCTTAAGTAGTGTGGCTCGGGCATTCCATCGAACACCTTGTGTGCATAGGAGGTGAGCTAGAGCACCACCAAGCCCTCTCCCCCTCGGCCAGAGAAAAACAGAGCACTGGGGTGCTCTGCTCGCGAACGAGGGGTATATATAGGCACCTCATTGGTCCTGGTTGGTGACATGAGCTGGGACTAAAGGGGAGCCTTTGGTCCCGGTTCAAGCCACGAACCGGGACCAATGGTGGTGGGCCAGGAGCGAGGCCCATTGGTCCCGGTTCATCCCACCAACCGGGACCAAAAGATCCAGATGAACCGGGACCAATGGCCCACGTGGCCCGGCCGGCCCCCTGGGCTCACGAACCGGGACCAATGCCCATATTGGTCCCGGTTCTGGACTGAACCGGGACTAATGGGCTGACCCGGCCTGGACCAAAGCCCTGTTTTCTACTAGTGACATATATTAAGTGCTCATCAGGATGCTTTGTTCCATCTCCTGTAAAAGGGTTAGCTAGCAGTTTTTCCATCATACCCAAAGGAAATTCAAAAGGAGTTTCATTTTCAATAGGTTCAGTAGGTTGAGGAGCAACTCTTTGCTCTACTGGACGGGGTGAAGATACCCTGAACAGGCCCCTCAGAGAATTACTTTCCATAGTAACAAGTGACAGTAAATTTCAGCACACTATATAAATTTTTCCTTACCAAATTCCACCTACCAAGATCTGGAACCCCAAAAATTCTAAAATAAATTTCTGGACATGAGGAATTTATCTATTAATCATGTGAAAAAATAATTAACTAAATATCACTCTTAAAATAAAAATTACAGCAGTTCTCGTGAGTGCTAAAGTTTCTGTTTTTTACAGCAAGTTCAACAAGACTTTCCCCAAGTCTTCCCAACGGTTCTACTTGGCACAAACACTAATTAAGCACAAAAAAACACAATCAAAACAGAGGCTAAATAAATTATTTATTACTAAACAGGAGCAAAAAGCAAGGAATAAAAATAAAATTGGGTTGCCTCCCAACAAGCGCTATCGTTTAACGCCCCTAGCTAGGCATAAAAGCGAGGATAGATCTAGGTATTGCCGTAGTAATAAGGAAGATCGGTGAAACTCATTTCATATTCTCTACGTTCGGCAGCAAGTTTTCTTTGAGGCAAGCAAAAGTAATCAAAAGGGCTAAATTTAATATGACAGAAGTCCCCAAGATCAATTTTAGGAGGTATAGGTTCCTCTTTCGGCCCTTCGTATTGTACAACCAATTCATCATTATAAGCATTCTTTTGACAGAACCTTGTGAGCCTAAACTCAAGAGAGAATCCTAGCTCATTATTTCGAATAGCCAAATCATCATTAATTTCAGAGATTCTATCAATTAAAATATTGATTGGCACCTTTTTCTGAGGTTTTCATTAAAAGCAACATAGTCAGGAGATTGAAAGCGCATAATTTCTTCTTGATCGAAGAGGGTAGATTCTATGGGAGGACGGCCAACGTCCACCCTAGAGTGCACAAAGATTTCTTTGGCTTCTTTTATTATAAATCTGAATTCATGAGCCAAAAATATAGTAGTGGCACGCTTAATAGAGGAATGCTCGATATTAGAAAATTCTACGAAAACTCTTTGTATAGATGGGTGCATATGCATAAATTGCCTTTCAAGTTCAACGATAAGCATGGCAATAGCATCCGCAAGACCATTAGTTCTATGGAGAATAGAACCGCCCATAGTGGGCAAAGCACCGGCACAAGTAAAGAAATCTTGAATAACTCCTTTTCCAATAATATTACCACTACCGATTCGAAATCTTTTTGTATGGTAGGTAGGGGGTTCTTCAGCAGGAGCATCTGAATGTTCCATGATATTTTTATCACCCATATTGGCGATAACTTCCCCAATTTTAGACATAACGACAAGCAAGCAAACTAGCACACGAGCAAACAAGAGCAAACAGGCAAAAGAGGGAGGATAGAGAGAGAGGGCGAATAAAACAGTAAGGGTGAAGTGGGGGAGAGGAAAACGAGAGGCAAATGGCAAATAATGTAATGCGAGAGATAGGGATTGTGATGGGTACTTGGTATGTTGATTTTTTGCGTAGACTCCCCGGCAACGGCGGCAGAAATCCTTATTTCTACCTCTTGAGCTTGCATTGGATTTCCCCAAAGAGGAAGGGATGATGCAGCAGAGTAGCGTAAGTATTTCCCTCAGTTTTTGAGAACCAAGGTATCAATCCAGTAGGAGGCCACGCTCAAGTCCCTCGTACCTGCACAAAACGATAACTACTCACAACCAACGCGATTAGGGGTTGTCAATCCCTTCACGGTCACTTACGAGAGTGAGATCTGATAGATATAATATTTTTGGTATTTTTGGTATAGAGATGCAAAGTAAAAAAGTAAAAGCAAAGAAAGATTAAAGTGATGGAGATTGATATGATGAGAATAGACCCGGGGGCCATAGGTTTCACTAGTGGCTTCTCTAAAGAGCATAAGTATTCTACGGTGGGTGAACAAACTACTGTTGAGCAATTGACAAAATTGAGCATAGTTATGAGAATATCTAGGCATGATCATGTATATAGGCATCACTTCCGTGACAAGTAGACCGAAACGATTCTGCATCTACTACTATTACTCCACTCATCGACCGCTATCCAGCATGCATCTAGAGTATTAAGTTAAAAACAGAGTAACGCCTTAAGCAAGATGACATGATGTAGAGAGATAAATTCATGCAATATGAAATAAACCCCATCTTGTTATCCTCGATGGCAACGATACAATACGTGCCTTGCTGCCCCTTCTGTCACTGGGAAAGGACACCGCAAGATCGAACCCAAAGCTAAGCACTTCTCCCATGGCAAGAACTACCAATCTAGTTGGCCAAACCAAACGGATAATTCGAAGAGACTTGCAAAGATAACCAATCATACATAAAAGAATTCAGAGAAGATTCAAATATTATTCATAGATAGACTTGATCATAAACCCACAATTCATCGGTCTCAACAAACACACCGCAAAAAGAAGATTACATCGAATAGATCTCCACAGGAGAGGGGAGAACTTTGTATTGAGATCCAAAAAGAGAGAAGAAGCCATCTAGCTACTAACTATGGACCCGAAGGTCTGAGGTAAACTACTCACACTTCATCGGAGGGGCTATGATGATGTAGAAGCCCTCCGTGATGACGGCCCTCTCCGGCGGAGCTCCTGAACAGGCACCAAGATGGGATCTCGTGGATACAGAAAGTTGCGGCGGTGGAATTAGGTTGTTGGCTCCTGTTCTGATCGTTTGGGGGTACGTAGGTATATAGGAGGAAGGAGTACGTCGGTGGAGCACCGAGGGGCCCACGAGGCAGGGGGCGCGCCCTGGGGGGGCGCCCCCCACCCTCGTGACCGCCTCTCTAATGCCTTGGCGTATGGTCCAAGTCTCCTGGATCACGTTCGGTGAGAAAATCACGTTCCCGAAGGTTTCATTCCGTTTGGACTCCGTTTGATATTCCGTTTCTTCAAAACACTGAAATAGGCAAAAAAAGCAATTCTGGGTTGGGCCTCTGGTTAATAGGTTAGTCCCAAAAATAATATAAAAGTGGAAAATAAAGCCCAATATAGTCCAAAACAGTAGATAATATAGCATGGAGCAATCAAAAATTATAGATACGTTGGAGACGTATCAGCGGGCCGTGATACGTCTCCAACGTATCTATAATTTTTGATTGCTCCATGCTATATTATCTATTGTTTTGGACATTATTGGGCTATATTATCCACTTTTATATTATTTTTGGGACTAACCTATTAACCGGAGGCCCAGCCCAGAATTGATGTTTTTTGCCTGTTTTAGGGTTTCGAAGAAAAGGAATATCAAACGGAGTCCAAACGGAATGAAACCTTCGGGAACGTGATTTTCTCATCGAATACAACTCATGAGACTTGGACCCTACGTCAAGGCACGGAACAGGAGGCCACGAGGTAGGGGTGCACCCTACCCTACCAGGCGCGCCCCCCACCCTCGTGGGCCCCCTATTGCTCCACCGACGTACTTCTTCCTCCTATATATACCCACGTACCCCCAAACGATCAGATACGGAGCCAAAACCCTAATTCCATTGCCGCAACTTTCTGTATCGACGAGATCCCATCTTGGGGCCTATTCCGGAGCTCCGCCGGAGGGGGCATCCATCACGGAGGGCTTCTACATCAACACCATAGCCTCTCCGATGAAGTGTGAGTAGTTTACTTCAGACGTACGGGTCCATAGATAGTAGCTAGATGGCTTCTTCTCTCTTTTTGGATCTCAATACAATGTTCTCCCCCTCTCTTGTGGAGATCTATTTGATGTAATCTTCTTTTTGCGGTGTGTTTATTAAGACCGATGAATTGTGGGTTTATGATCAAGTCTATCTATGAATAATATTTGAATCTTCTCTGAATTCTTTCATGTATGATTGGTTATCTTTGCAAGTCTCTTCGAATTATCAGTTTGGTTTGGCCTACTAGATTGATCTTTCTTGCAATGGGAGAAGTGCTTAGCTTTGGGTTCAATCTTGCGGTGTCCTTTCCCAGTGACATTAAGGGCAGCAATGCACATATTGTATTGTTGCCATCGAGGATAACAAGATGGGGTTTTCTTCATATTGCATGAGTCTATCCCTCTACATCATGTCATCTTGCTTAAGGCGTTACTCTGTTTTTAACTTAATACTGTAGATGCGTGCTGGATAGCGGTTGATGAGTGGAGTAATAGTAGTAGATGCAGGCTGGAGTCGGTCTACTTGTCTCGGACGTGATGCCTATATACATGATCATACCTAGATATTCTCATAACTATGCTTAATTATGTCAATTGCTCAACAGTAATTTGTTCACCCACCATAGAATACTTATGCTCTCGAGAGAAGTCACTAGTGAAACCTGTGGCCCCCGGGTCTATCTTTATCATATCAATCTCCTACTACTTAGTTATTTACTTTTCCATTTACTTTGCCTTTATTTTACTTTGCATCTTTATCATAAAAATACCAAAAATATTATCTTATCATATCTATCAGATCTCACTCTCGTAAGTGGCCCTATAGGGATTGACAACCCCTATTTGCGTTGGTTGCGAGGATTTATTTGTTTTGTGCAGGTGCGAGGGACTCGCGCGTAGCCTCCTACTGGATTGATACCTTGGTTCTCAAAAACTGAGGGAAATACTTACGCTACTTTGCTGCATCATCTCTTCCTCTTCGGGGAAAACCAACGCAGTGCTAAAAGAGGTAGCAAGAAGGATTTCTGGCGCCGTTGCCGGGGAGGTCTACGCAAAAGTCAACATACCAAGTACCCATCACATACCCTTATCTCTCGCATTACATTATTTGTCATTTGCCTCTCATTTTCCTCTCCCCCACTTCACCCTTGCCATTTTATTTGCCCTCTCTCTCTCTCTATCCTCCCTCTCTTTCTCTATTTGCCTCTTTTTGTCTGCTTGCTTTTTGTTTGCTTGTGTGTTAGTTTGCTTGCTTGTCGCAATGGCTCAAGATAATACTAAATTGTGTGACTTCACCAATACCAACAACAATGATTTTATTAGCACTCCGATTGCTCCTCTTACCGATGCTGAATCTTGTGAAATTAATGCTACTTTGCTGAATCTTGTTATGAAGATGCCGCTACCCATCTAAATAGCTTCGTTGATTTGTGTGACATGCAAAAGAAGAAATATGTGGATAATGATATTGTTAAATTGAATCTATTTCCTTTTTCGCTTAGAGATCGTGCTAAAGCTTGGTTTTCGTCTTTGCCTAAAAATAGTATTGATTCATGGAACAAGTGCAAAGATGCTTTTATCTCTAAGTATTTTCCTCCCGCTAAGATCATCTCTCTTAGAAACGATATTATGAATTTTAAGCAACTTGATCATGAACATGTTGCACAAGCTTGGGAGAGAATGAAATTAATGATACGTAATTGCCCTACTCATGGTTTAAATTTTTGGATGATTATACAAAAAATTTATGCCGGATTGAATTTTTCTTCTAGAAATCTTTTAGATTCGGCCGCGAGAGGCACTTTTATGGAAATCACTTTAGGAGAAGCTACTAAAGTCCTAGATAATATTATGGTTAATTATTCTCAATGGCATACTGAAAGATCTACTAATAAAAGGTGCATGCGATAGAAGAAATTAATGTTTTGAGTAGAAAGATGGATGAACTTATGAAATTATTTACTAATAAGAGTGTTTCTTTTCATCCTAATGATATGCCCTTGTCTACTTTGATTGAGAATAATAATGAATCTATGGATGTGAATTTTGTTGGTAGGAACAATTTTGGTAATAACGCATATAGAGGAAATTTCAATACTAGGCCTTATCCTAGTAATCCCTCTAATAATTATGGTAGTTCCTACAACAATTCTTATGGAAATTATAATAAGATGCCCTCTTATTTTGAATCTAATATTAAATAATTTATTACTTCGTAAAAGAATTTTAATGCTATGATTGAAGAAAAATTGCTTAAGATTGATGATTTGGCTAGGAACGTTGATAGAATTGCTCTTGATGCTGATTCTTTGAAACTTAGATCTATTCCTCCTAAGCATGATATCAATGAGTCTCTCAAAGCCATGAGAATTTCCATTGATGAGTGCAAAGAAAGAACCGCTAGGATGCGTGCTAAGAAAGATGCCTTAATAAGAGCGTGTTCTTCTAGTTCCTATGAAAATAATGATGAAGATCTAAAAGTTATTGATGTGCCCCCTATTAAATATTTGTTTTGCATTATGAATCTTGATAACGATGGGACTGAATATGATCCACCTTTACCTAGAAGGCGTTCCAAGAATTCTGAATCTTTTAATCTTGATGCTAAATTTGATAAAAGTGAGATTGAAGAAATTAAAACCCTAGATGTTGCTAAACCCACTATTATGGATTTCAAGGAATTTAACTATGAAAATTGCTATTTGATTGATTGTATTTCCTTGTTACAATCCGTGCTAAATTCTCCTCACACTTATAGTTAACATAAAGCGTTTACTAAACATATCGTTGATGCCTTGATGCAATCTTATGAAGAAAAACTTGAATTGGAAGTTTCTATCCCTAGAAAACTTTATGATGAGTGGGAACCAACTATTAAAATTAAAACTAAAGATCATGAATGCTATGCTTTATGTGATTTGGGTGCTAGTGTTTCCACGATTCCAAAGACTTTGTGTGATTTGTTAGGTTTCCGTGATTTTGATGATTGCTCTCTAAACTTGCACCTTGCGGATTCCACCATTAAGAAACCTATGGGAAGAATTAATGATGTTCTTATTGTTGCAAATAGGAATTATGTGCCTGTAGATTTTATTGTTCTTGACATAGATTGCAATCCTTCATGTCCTATTATTCTTGGTAGACCTTTCCTTAGAACGATTGGTGCAATTATTGATATGAAGGAAGGAAATATTAGATTCTAATTTCCATTAAGGAAAGGCATGGAACACTTTCCTAGGAAGAAAATTAAATTACCTTATGAATCTATTATGAGAGCCACTTATGGATTGCCTACCAAAGATGGCAATACCTAGATCTATTATTGCTTGTTATGCCTAGCTAGGGGCGTTAAACGATAGCGCTTGTTGGGAGGCAAGCCAATTTTAATTTTATTCCTTGCTTTTTGCTCCTGTTTAGTAATAAATAAATTATCTAGCCTCTGTTTTGGTTGTGTTTTTTGTGTTTAATTAGTGTTTGTGCCAAGTAGAACCGTTGGGAAGACTTGGGGAAAGTCTTGTTGAACTTACTGTAAAAAACAGAAACTTTAGCGCTCACGAGAACTGCTGTCATTTTTATTTGGAAAGTGCTATTTAGTTAATTCTTTTTGCAGACGATTAATAGATAAATTCTTCACGTCCAGCAATTTACTTTAGAATTTTTTGGGTTCCAGATCTTGCGCTAGCTACATATTACTACAGACTGTTCTGTTTTTGACAGATTCTGTTTTTCGTGTGTTGTTTGCTTATTTTGATGAATCTATGGCTAGAAAATTAGTTTAAAAACCATAGAGAAGTTGGAATACAGTAGGTATAAAACCCATATAAATAAAGAATGAGTTCATTATAGTACCTTGAAGTGATCTTTTATTCTCTTTCGCTAACGGAGCTCACGAGATTTTCTACTTTAAGTTTTGTGTTGTGAAGTTTTCAAGTTTTGGGTAAAGATCTGATGGATTATGGAACAAGGAGTGGCAAGAGCCTAAGATTGGGGATTCCCATGTCACCCCCAAGATAATCTAAGCACACCTAAAATCCAAAGCTTGGGGATGCCCCAGAAGGCATCCCCTCTTTCGTCTACTTCTATCGGTAACTTTACTTGGAGCTATATTTTTATTTACCACATGATATGTGTTTTACTTGGAGCGTCTTGTATGATTTGATTCTTTGCTTGTTAGTTTACCACAATCATCCTTGCTGTACACACCTTTTGAGAGAGCCATACATGATTTGGAATTTATTAGAATACTCTATGTGCTTCGCTTATATCTTCTGAGTTATATAATTTTGCTCCAGTGCTTCACTTATATCTTTTAGAGCACGGTGGTGGATTTGTTTTATAGAAACTATTGATCTCTCATGCTTCACTTAGATTATTTTGAGAGTGTTAATAGCATGGTAATTTGCTTAAAATCCTAATATTCTTGGTATACAAAATTAATAATAAAATTCTCTTATGAGTGTGTTGAATACTATGATAAGTTTGATACTTGATAATTGTTTTGAGATATGGAGATGGTGATATGAAAGTCATGCTAGTTGAGTACTTGTGAATTTGAGCAATACTTGTGTTGAAGTTTGTGATTCCCGTGGCATGCTTGTATGGTGAACCATTATGTGATGAAGTCGGAGCATGATTTATTTTTTTGATTGCCTTCCTTATGAGTGGCGGTCGGGGATGAGCGATGGTCTTTTCCTACCAATCTATCCCCCTAGGAGCATGCGCATAATACTTTGCTTTGATAACTTGTAGATTTTTGCAATAAGTATATGAGTTCTTATTGACTAATTTTTAGTCCATGGATTATACGCACTCTCACCCTTCCACCTTTGCTAGCTTCTCTAATACCGCGCACCTTTCGCCGGTATCATACACCTACCATATACCTTCCTCAAAACAGCCACCATACCTACCTATTATGGCATTTCCATAGCCATTCCGAGATATATTGCCACGCAACTTTCCACCGTTCCGTTTATGACACACTCCATCATTGTCATATTGCTTAGCATGATCATGAAGTTGACATAGTATTTGTGGCAAAGCCACCATTCATAATACTTTCATACATGTCACTCATGCATCATTGCATATCCTGGTACACCGCCGGAGGCATTCATATAGAGTCATATTTTGTTCTAAGTATCGAGTTGTAATTGTTGAGTTGTAAGAAAAATAAAAGTGTGATGATCATCATTATTAGAGCATTGTCCCAGTGAGGAAAGGATGATGGAGACTATGATTCCCCCACAAGTCGGAATGAGACTCCAGACGAAAAAAAAAGGAGAAAGAAAAGAGGCCATAAAAAGGGAGAAAAGGCCCAAATAAAAAAAGGAAAAAAATGAGAGAAAAAGAGAGAAGGTACAATGTTACTATCCTTTTACCACACTTGTGCTTCAAAGTAGCACCATGATCTTCATAGTAGAGAGTCTCTCATGTTATCACTTTCATATACTAGTGGGAATCTTTCATTATAGAACTTGCTTTGTATATTCCAATGATGGGCTTCCTCAAATTGCACTAGGTCTTCATGAGCAAGCAAGTTGGATGCACACCCACTTAGTTTCTTTTTGAGCTTTCATATACTTATAGCTCTAGTGCATCCGTTGCATGGCAATCCCTACTCACTCACATTGATATCTATTGATGGGCATCTCCATAGCCCGTTGATACGCCTATTTGATGTGAGACTATCTTCTCCCTTTTTGTCTTCTCCACAACCACCACTCTATTCCACCTATAGTGCTATATCCATAGCTCACGCTCATGTATTGCGTGAAGATTGAAAAAGTTTTGAGAATGTCAAAAGTATGAAACAATAGATTGGCTTGTCATCGGGGTTGTGCATGATTTAAATATTTTGTGTGGTGAAGATGGAGCATAGACAGACTATATTATTTTGTAGGGATAACTTTCTTTAGCCATGTTATTTTAAGAAGACATAATTGCTTTGTTAGTATGCTTGAAGTATTATTATTTTTATGTCAATATGAACTTTTGTCTTGAATCTTTCGGATCTGAATATTCATACCACAATTAAGAAGAATTACATTAAAATTATGCCAAGTAGCACTCCGCATCAAAAATTCAGTTTTTATCATTTACATACTCGAGGACGAGCAGAAATTAAGCTTGGGGATGCTTGATACGTCTCCAACTTATCTATAATTTTTGATTGCTCCATGCTATATTATCTACTGTTTTGGACATTATTGGGCTTTATTATCCACTTTTATATTATTTTTGGTACCAAGCTATTAACCGGAGGCCCCGCCCAGAATTGTTGTTTTTTGCTTGTTTTAGGGTTTCGAAGAAAAGGAATATCAAACGGAGTCCAAACGGAATGAAACCTTTGGGAACGTGATTTTCTCATCGAATACAACTCAGGAGACTTGGACCCTACGTCAAGGCACGTAACAGGAGGCCACGAGGTAGGGGGGCTCCCTACCCTACCAGGCGCGCCCCCACCCTTGTGGGCCCCCTTTTGCTCCATCGACGTACTTCTTCCTCCTATATATACCCACGTACCCCCAAACGATTAGATACGGAGCCAAAACCCTAATTCGACCACCGCAACTTTCTGTATCCACGAGATCCCATCTTGGGGCCTGTTCCGGAGCTCCACCGGAGGGGGCATCGATCACGGAGGGCTTCTACATCAACACCATTGCCTCTCCGATGAAGTGTGAGTAGTTTACTTTAGACCTACAGGTCCATAGTTAGTAGCTAGATGGCTTCTTCTCTCTTTTTGGATCTCAATACAATGTTTTCCCCCTCCCTTATGGAGATCTATTTGATGTAATCTTCTTTTTGCGGTGTGTTTGCTGAGACCGATGAATTGTGGGTTTATGATCAAGTCTATCTATGAATAATATTTGAATCTTCTCTGGATTCTTTTATGTATGATTGGTTATCTTTGCAAGTCTCTTCGATTTTATCAGTTTGGTTTGGCCTACTAGATTGATCTTTCTTGCAATGGGAGAAGTGCTTAGCTTTGGGTTCAATCTTGTGGTGTCCTTTCCCGGTGACTAGTAAGGGTAGCAAGGCACGTATTGTATTGTTGCCATCGAGGATAACAAGATGGGGTTTTCTTCATATTTCATGAGTCTATCCCTCTACATCATGTCATCTTGCTTAAGGCGTTACTCTGTTTTTAACTTAATACTCTAGATGCATGCTGGATAGCGGTCGATGAGTGGAGTAATAGTAGTAGATGCAGGCAGGAGTCGGTCTACTTGTCTTGGACGTGATGCCTATATACATGATCATACCTAGATATTCTCATAACTATGCTCAATTCTGTCAATTGCTCAATAGTAATTTGTTCACCCACCGTAGAATACTTATGCTCTCGAGAGAAGTCACTAGTGAAACCTATGGCCCCCGGGTCTATCTTTATCATATCAATCTCCTACTACTTAGTTATTTACTTTGCCATTTACTTTGCCTTTGTTTTACTTTGCATCTTTATCATAAAAATACAAAAATATTATCTTATCATATCTATCAGATCTCACTCTCGTAAGTGACCCTATAGGGATTGACAACCCCTATTTGCGTTGGTTGCGAGGATTTATTTGTTTTGTGAAGGTGTGAGGGACTCGCGTGTAGCCTCCTACTGGATTTATACCTTGGTTCTCAAAACTGAGGGAAATACTTATGCTACTTTGCTGCATCATCACTTCCTCTTCGGGGAAAACCAACGGAGTGCTAGAAGCGGTAGCTGGCCGGAGACGCAGCTGCATGACATTCTTTGGGCCGTCCATGACGGAAAAAACCGTGGTAGAAGCGAGGGCAAGGAAAATTTCGGGGAGTTCCCGGTTACAGTGGGTGGTCGGGGGCCGAGCGGTGAGCGTTTCTCTCGTACACGTATGCGCGTGTGTGCGAGGCGTTGGCTCTAACTGAACCCGAGCGTGGCGTTGGGCTCTAACTGAACCCGAGCGATTGCACTGCAGGCTACGCGTTACTGAACCTGAGCGATCGATCGATGGCTGTTAACTGAACCCGATCGAGCGATTCCTTCGCTACTGCTGCTAACTGAAGCCGATCGATTGGATGAACAGTGAGCATTGCCGGGGGGTTGGATGAACAGTGAGCGGTGGCGTTGCCTTTGGATGAACAGGACCCCGTGATGTGGAGGGCTGGATGAAGAGTAGACAGTGGAGGGGTGCCCGTGGAGGGGTGGTTGAAGAGGACCCCATGGTGTGGAGGGCTAGATGAATAGTAGACGGTGGAGGGGTGGTTGAACAGTAGCCGGTGGAGTAGCGCGCAGTGGAGGTTGGATGAACAGGAGCCCGTGGAGGCTGGAGGAGGTCGACGGTAGCCCGTGGAGGCTGGAGGAGGTCGACGGTGGAGGTGAAGAGTATCCCGTGGAGTCCCGTTTTGCGGTACACCCCCCCCCCCCCCCCCCGATGAACAGGACCCCCGTTTCGACCGTAGGAGGTCCGTTTCGTCCGTTTTGCGGTACGCCACACCCCTCCCGATGAACAGGACCCCCATTTCGACCGTAGGAGGTCCGTTTCGTCCGTTTTGCGATACGCCACACCCCTCCCGATCAACAGGACCCCGTTTCGACGGTAGGAGGTCCGTTTCATCCGTTTTGCGGTACGCCACACCCCTCCTGATCAATAGGACCCCTGTTTCAACCGTAGGAGGTCCGTTTCCTCCGTTTTGCGGTACGCCACACCCCTCCCGATCAACAGGACCCCCGTTTCGACCGTGGGAGGTCCGTTTCCTCCGTTCTGCGGTACGCCAGGCCTCGTTTCCATCGCCTGTTCCGTCCAAGCCCTCCCGATGAACACGACCACGCATTCCGTTCCGACCCAGCCGGTTGGCTCCCACGCGTTATGTTGCCTCCTGATGAACACGACGCATTCCGTTGCCTCCCCATGAACACGATGACGACGATGTTTCTCCGTTCCGACCCAGCCATGTGCACGAGCCCTGGCCATACGTATGCGCGAGTAGGCGTTCGAGACCCTGCCCGTATGTACACATACGTGGTCGTATTTTCTTTCTTGCACCCTGGCCGTTGTACGTACGTGTACATGCTACGTGCGCGCCTCTACTACGACACGTGCGCGCCTCTACTACGACATGTGCGCGCCTCTACATCGACCAGTATGTACGTACACGTTCGAGACCAGAATGACAACGCTACATACGCTTCGGCCAGGTGGGTCCCAACTGTCAGGCACCTCCTTGCCTGCGAAGATGTAGCTGGTGGGTCCCACCAGTTAGGGGGCGAATCATTTTGTTTTTTTTTGCCTGGACGCACTTCCTTGCGTGCGAAGGTGTAGCTGCTGGGTCCTAGCAGTCAGGGGGGTGAATCGTTGTTTTTTTTGCCGGGACGCACTTCCTTGCGTGCGAAGGTGTAGCTGGTGGGTCCCAGCAGTCAGGGGGTGAATCGTTTTTTTCGGATGCACTTCCTTGTGTGCGAAGATGTAGCTGGTGGGTCCCAGCAGTCAGGGGGGCGAATCTTTTTTTCGGACGCACTTCCTTGCATGCGAAGATGTAGCTCGTGGGTCCGAGCAGTCAGGGGGCGAATCATTTTTTCGCGAAATACGGTGGCCCATCCGGTGGGTCCCCGCTGTCAGGTGGAGGAATAATTATTTTGCGCGGAATAAGGAGGCACTTCCTTGCGGCTGCCGTGGACCCAGCTATCAGCCTCTCCACGTACAGTCCACGTCCGATGGAAGTCGTTCCTTGACCACGTTGACCATGCTGCACCGAGAGCACCAGGGCAGTGGACGACGGCAAGGCCTAGGAAGGGGACGATGCGGAGCCGGGAAGACGCGGGAGTGGATGCACACGCGGAGAGGAGTACGAGGGTTCACTGGTTCGGCTGCGCTGCCGTCGCCGCCGAATAACAGGGGGTGTGGGTGAGTGGAGGGATGGCCTGGCCAGCGGTGGGAGTAGTAGGGGGTGGTGAGGCCTCTGCGGCAGCACAGCCGGCCACGGGAGGCAGGAGCAGGCGGCATGACCGGCGCTGCTTTGGGCGGCTGGAGCAAGAAGACCAGAGGTTGAAGAAGCACGACGACCGTTGGATGGACATCGTACGGTCACTGCAGCTAGAATCGTTTATATTTACTAAGTTGACAAAGCCCTTGGTACGTCAACTTAGTAGGCCCACAGGTCAGCTTCCGAAACGGTGCGCCCTAGATGTCAGGGGGAGGAATCATTTTTGGGTGGGTGAAGCTAGAATATCCAAGATTGAAGAAGAAGCACGGCATCCGTTGGATGGACATCCAACGGCCACTGCTGCTAGAACCGTGTGTTGACTATAAGTTGACAAAGCCTTGCATACGCGTCAACTCTGTTTTTTAGGGGACGCGTCAACTTAGAAAGGCCAGAAGTGTGTGGTAGAGAACTTATAGCTCATTTGAGATTTGTAAGAATGTGTAGCCCATTTTTGAATTCGAATGGAATTTACTATAGCCCATTTACAGTTGGTTAAAAGTACAGCCCATTTCAACCAACCGTTCAAAACAGAATTCAATAAAATTTCCCACATTTTGATGGGATCCGAAATATTTTTATCCCGAAATTCCTAGTCAGATTAAATACAATTTCAATATAAATTTATATTACATAAAAATCCAACGAAACATTGCGCTCGCAACAATTAATGAAATTAAAATTTTCAATATCCAAAAATAATATTTTATAAAGTAATCACGTGTTTAGTGCATTTTTTATAGGTAATGCCCAGTTTTTATAATTACATCCCATTTATTATTTCTTAAAGCCCATTTTATTGTTAAGCCTAATGCATCCCTCCTAGGAAAGATTTGTAGCCCAGCCGGGCGGAGAATAACAACTTGACCTTTCCTCGGTATTCCTCAAAAAAGTATAGCTGGGCTAGCCATTTTCAGCTTGAAAAAAATTAATATCTGGGCTGGATATCTGGCCTGGGCTAGACGGGCCACAGCCCGCCCAGTTAATACCTGCAGCAATGTTTTCGTTGTTGTTCAGAGGAGAAAATTTAATATCTGGGCTAAACATCGAAAAACTCTGCAGTGCTCACACCTCAAAAACACAAATACTGCTCGAGCTGCTTGGTCCCAGCTGTCGGCCACTTCTTGTGCAATTATCTCGTTTATTGACTACTACATAGGTTGACAATGGTGTGGGACCGTGATGTCAGGAAACCAGGAGGAAGCAAAATAAATTATAATTATATATATATAATAAGGAGGCACTTGCGTACGTGAGGCTATGGACCTGGTGGGTCCCCATTGTCATCCTCTCCAAGTACAGTCATCTCCTCGCCCGCCTGCGCTTTCCGCACGAAACAGTCAGTGCCGCCCGCCCCGCTTCCCGGTGCAGGCGATTGCTCCGCCTTCAAACGACACAAGTGTCGTCCGTCCGTCCATCTGCCGCCCACATTAATGATACGCAGTTGCCGAGGCAGCTACTCCGGCACCACACGTCTGTCCCTCCGCCCTCCCACCATTGCTATATAAACTGCTGCGCCAGCCATAGCCGCAGTCATCCGCATATGTTCCCTTTCTCCTGTCCACACCACTACTGCCCACCATGGCTTCCTCGCGCTCTAGCGCTCTTCAGGATGGGCGGACGACGGACCACAAGGAGATGGCAGCCATTGCTGCCGACCGGCTGGCCGGCAGGCAGCCGGAGGACGACGACGTCCCAATGGAGAACATGGTAGTCGACAATCCGGCGCCAACCCCCTCCTCTGCACCATCCTCGCCGGTGCATTGCACCATGACCATCGGCGAGGCCCGTGCCCAATATATGGACAGGGAGAGGCAGATGCGTGAGGAGCAGTTCCGGAGGCACAGGCCGACGCCGCCTACAACCACCATCTCCTCTAGGAGCACCTGCAGGCGGAGGAGCAGATCGCCGTGGAGCGGGCGGAGCAGGAGGCGCTGCTCGACTCGTACCGCTCCGCCCGCAAGGGCCGCCTCGAGCGCTGGCGGTACCGCATGCAGGTGGCAGAGGCTGCGGCCGCCTACAAAGAGGCTAGCAAAGAGGGCGATGAACTGGGCGAAGCGCTGTTTGGCGAGATCGAAGACGAGGCAGAGACAATGCCGGCTCCGACAAGTCCCCACTCCGCTGGCGTCGACGAGGCCCTGCTCCGCCGTGGCCCCGCGGTGCCAACAACAAGGCAGAGGACACCGTCAGCTCCGCCGAGGCCTCGCCCCGCCAACAACGAGGCAGAGGACATCGCCGGCTCAGCCGAGGCCCCACCCTGCCGACAACGTGGGGGAGGATTTCCACCGCTCCGCTGAGGCGCCGCCCGCCGACAACGAGACAGAGGACATCGCCGGCTCCGCCGAGGCCCCGCCCCGCTGCCAACGAGGCCACGCCACATAGAAAATGAGGAAGAGTAGAACACGGTAGGTCGCCGCCGCTCGGGTCCAAGTAAGGCCACCACTGCTACCCTCCGGTTGAAGCCAAGCTAGGCGGTTGACCATTGGCGGCCGGTTAGCTTCTTGGCGGCGACGTGGAGTCGGAGAGCTGCACTGGAGAAGAACGCTGCTTCTACTTAACTGCTGGTGCAGTTGGCTGACTAACACATGGGCCCAACAGGCCACATGTCAGTTACGCAACTGCACCTGTAGTTAAGTCACTGAAGCTTCTGTTCGGCTCAGCGGGACACAGGTGGGTAGCTTCGGTTAATTAATTATACCTCCAGCGCACACCTTTTTAGTTGAAGAATGTATGAAATGTAATGAAATCCGGCATGTTTATATGAAATCCGACCGTGTATGAATGCATTTATTTCAATTAGTTCGAATTCTTGTATCACTGGCATTGGATGAACATGCAAAACAATACATACTAGCATTATTCCCAGGGTGATCACCCCGTTTACAGCAATTTCACATGTACTCCCTCCGGTCCTTTCTAGTCTGCATACAAGTTTTGTCTGCAGTCAAAGTATCTCTACTTTGACCAATCTTATACAAAAAAGTATGCACTTTCACAATGTGCAAAGTAAAAAGGAACAGAAGGAGTACAAAGAGTTTGAGCAGCTTTTTAGCATTTCTGTACATTGCAATCAAACACAGAGGCCTGGCAATTCATAGAGAACATTCAAACAATCGATGATTATGCATCTCAGTGACTCACATGTCAGAGGCAATATTTACTTCACAACTAAAGAATAAAGAAAAAATTGATCGACGCTGCTGACAGCAAAGGGCGTCCCATTCGAAAATATCAAACGCATGTCTTGATAAAATCAATGAGCAAAATTTGACAAGGTTGTCCCATTCCAAAATATCAAATGCCTACGATTGTAGAATGGGCAGGGTTTGCCATCAGTTTGGACATTGACATGGCACCTCGTGCTAAATAAACCAGCTATTCTTTTTGTGCAGTTCCACCAAAATCAACCAAATTCGCGCGTAGCTTGTATGGTTTCGCTCTTATATGTTGCAACGCCTTCAACTTATCGGCACCTCCTTTCTTGTGGTGGAAATGAATGATTCGATGTATTCATGAACATTTTGTGCAGTTCCCATTGAAATCAAGCTGAGCACCCCTGTTTGCACAAATACAAAAAAGTGATTAGTATAAAGCAAACTGTACTATGAATTGACAGTTTCAACAGGCACATACATGGTCCATGTAGAGCACACTTTTAGAAAAATGGAACTCACCATAAAGAATCCTAGAACAACATTGTACTCGCGCATCACAGCAAAAAAATGGAGATTTGTCAGTCCTTCTAAGCTGAAGTTAGTTTGGTCTTGTGGGGAGTAATGTAACCATCCTTCAACTGCTCCTTCTGATGAGAAGATAGACAGGGCTTCTTCATCCTGGCATAATCGGAACTAGTCACTTCACGTACTCCATATTCTTCTTCAGAGGAAGATGATCCTGTTGTGCAAAGACAAGAGCACTGCTAAATGCTAGCATCCCTGGTTGCTCGAAAAAAAGGAAAGGAAATATTTAAAACAGCACAGATGAAGCACTTCTCAAGGACACTACCACTTTTTCATGACAGTATCTCAACAGTAGCACAACAACAATAGAGATGACAAAGCTCAATCATATGGATGAAATCAGTGGGCGAGTACCAACCTTTGTCAGGAGGCTTATTGTGTAGAGCATAGAGATGAAGCACTTCTCCGGAACCATCTGTTGCTATCTACGGTGGTGGCCATGCTTACTATATACTCCTCGATTAGTTTAATGTTTCCAACATCTTCTTGCGTAGTTCCACTAAAATATATGGTATCTTCAAAGAAGATCACTGTTTGCACAAGTAGAGATAATTACATATTCCATTAAGAGTGGCATCAAATCAGTGGCAAAACAATTGCTCGTTCCAGCCATAGCAATAAATTAAGATGCAAAACTATATCATTACTTGTGTCATCACAGTTCCAGTGCTTCATTACAGCACCGGGAGTTGATTTTTGTTTTTCTTCCACTTGTTCTTCTCCTTCATCACTTGGTTCAATAACAGACAAGCTTCGCCTTCAATGTATGATTTGGCATGTCAATTAGGGAGCACAAATATAGTACTAAACTTAATTTTCTGATGAAAGTGGCAAAATACAGGCCAGCAGTTGTGAAATATCCTTATCTTACCTCAATGGGATATTACGGTGCACATACAGATTGGAAGTCTTGTCTCCATTAGTGCAGTTCACTAAAATCAAGCAACATTATCATACAAGTAGCACAACATATGAAAGCACACTGCAGAATCATGTGAAACAAGGCTAGTACTGACCTCTCATGATGCGGAATTCAAACAACTCACAAGAAGATCTGAACCAAATTCGCCTTAACGGATAGGAAGTAAGATCTCCTCTTGTGCAGTTCCACTAAGATCAAGCAATCAAGGAACGTTGTCGGTGTGACATTTTGGTTGAACTACACAAAACACTCTTAAAACAAAAGTGTTTTGTGCAGTGCAACAAAAGGTCACAATGGCAACGAGGTGAAGTAGATAACCATGTTTACACAGAGGTGCAAAGGAAACAATTAGTGGTCAATAACGGTGGATGACACAGAATCCAACAAAACTAAGCATCTACCTTATCTAAATGGGAAAGAAAGCAAGACAGTAGCATTTCTCAAATGGTGGCATTGATTAATATTAACATAGAGATTATATTAACAATAAAATTCGTTAAACATGTAATTTTCTTTTAACTATGGCATTGCATCAATTTTCCAGCGGCATTATTAGAGGGTGTTTGTTTACAGGGACTTTTTGGTGTAGGGACTAAAAAAACTCCGTGTCAGTCCCATCTAAACCAAACAGGAGGGACTTTTAGGGACTAAAAGTGGGCATTTGGGACTAAAGAAATAAGACCCCGAGGGAGTCTTTTTGGGACTTTTTTTCCAACAGTTGCCCCTGCCACGCATCGCACCTTGTCTCTATTAGTTCATTACTAGGGGTAACATGGTCTTTTAGCATGTCATTTAATAACCTCTAGTCCATGTTTAGTCCCTAGAACCAAGCAGGTAGGGACTAGGGAGTTTTTAACCAAACAGGGCCTTAGATTAACAACAGCTAATGAGTTGCACGGGATAGTGGACGCACCAGCACCATGTGCATCTATCGATGTATTGTGGTCATGCACAGCCTGTTGCAACAAAGAACAAACAACTAAGGAGCATATTTGTGTTGGTCACAGTTTTGTTATCTTTAGACACCTTTCCCTATGTGAGCGCAGCAAATCTAGTCCTGCTCAAACTCTACAACCTTGTCCCTTCCTTTCCTTTTTGAACTAGTACTTTCGCCCCTTCCTTTCCTCTTTGAACCATGTCCTAGATTTATGCGATACAACTTTCCCCACTACTTTCCCCCATTCCTTTCCTCTTTGAACCACGTCCTATATTCATGCTATACAACTTTCCCCCTTCATTTCCTCTTTGAACTACGTCCTAGATTCATGCTATATACAACTTTTCCCACTACTTTCCCCCACTCCTTTCCTCTTTGAACCACGTCCTAGATTCATGGTATACATGCAGCTAGAGCAATGCATGTGGAGTAAGTAAATTATACCTTAAGGTTCTTGGGGCGTGGTTCGGTGGGCGACGGGACGGCGGTGAAGAAGAAGGGGTCGGAGGCCCTCCCGCGCCACCGCTGGGTGGAAAGTGAACAGCTGCGCCGGTAGTCCCTCGCCGACGGTGACAGCGTTAAGCCTCCTTCCCTTCCCAGCGGACGGATCTTGCCGGCTCTTTGAGCAGCCGTGAGGGGAGAGAGAGGCCAACGAAGTCTTATTTAGATCTGGAGAGGGCGAGAGAGTGTGAAGAGAGCAACTACAAGTGCTGAGGCTCCAGCGGGAGAGGCGAGAGAGTGTGAAGAGAGCAACTACAAGCGCTGAGGCTCCAGTGTGTATATATATACTGGAGAGAGAGTGTGAAGTGTGCAAACCCTAGAAAACATTTTGACCAGTCAAAGAATCCTCCTGGCACAAATTATGCTCAAGTGTAGTTATCGAACCCGAGACCTCAAGTTTCATGAGCGAACAGGCTAACCAGCTACACAACCCTGCTGTTATGTTCAACGAGAGGGAAATAACCTTTTATACATTCCTGCATTCGTGTGACAAGCATGTCGTGTTTTTTTGTGTGTGGGAGTCATTGGGATTTCAATCATAATCGTGTCATGTGGCTTTGGTGGCAAGACTATCCATAGTGGTGCCGAAATAATGCAGCCTTAGTCACCTTACCTCTCTCCATGTAGTACATTGGGTCCCACCAGTCAGAGGGTGAAACAAAAAAATTAATAAGAAAAATTAAAAGCGCCAGTGGTGTGATGACCCACAAGTATAGGGGACCTATCGTAGTCCTTTTGATAAGTAAGACTGTCGAACCCAACGAGGATCAGAAGGAAATGATAAGCGGTTTTCAGCAAGGTATTCTCTGCAAGTACTGAAATAAGTGGTAACAGATAGTTTTGTGATAAGATAAATTGTAACGAGCAACAAGTAACAAAAGTAAATAAAGTGCAGCAAGGTAGCCCAATCCTTTTTGTAGCAAAGGAGAAGCCGGAACAAACTCTTATAATAGGAAAAATGCTCCCGAGGACACATGGGAATATCGTCAAGCTAGTTTTCATCACGTTCATATGATTCGCGCTCGATACTTTGATAATTTGATATGTGGGTGGACCGGTGCTTGGGTGCTGTTCTTACTTGAACAAGCATCCCACTTATGATTAACCGCTATTGCAAGCATCCGCAACTACAACAAAAGTATTAAGGTAAACCTAACTGTCGGTGTCAAAACCGGCGGATCTCGGGTAGGGAGTCCCGAACTGTGCGTCTAGGCCGGATGGTAACAGGAGGCAAGGGACACGAAGTTTTACCCAGGTTCGGGCCCTCTCGATGGAGGTAAAACCCTACGTCCTGCTTGATTAATATTGATGATATGGGTAGTACAAGAGTAGATCTACCACGAGATCAGAGAGGCTAAACCCTAGAAGCTAGCCTATGGTATGATTGTTGTTGTGTATGTTGTCCTACGGACTAAAACCCTCCGGTTTATATAGACACCGGATAGGGTTAGGGTTACATAGAGTCAGTTACAATGGTAGGAGATCTGCATATCCGTGTCGCCAAGCTTGCCTTCCACGCCAAGGAAAGTCCCTCCCGGACACGGGACGAAGTCTTCAATCTTGTATCTTCATAGTCCAGGAGTCCGGCTGAAGGTATAGTCCAGCCATCCGGACACCCCCTAATCCAGGACTCCCTCAGTAGCCCCTGAACCAGGCTTCAATGACGACAAGTCCGGCGCGTAGATTGTCTTCGGCATTGCAAGGCGGGTTCCTCCTCCAAGTACTCCATAGAAGATTTTGAACACAAAGACAGTGTCCGGCTCTGCAAAATAAGTTTTCACATATTGCCATAGAGAGAATAATATTTACACAAATCTAATCTGCTGACGTATTCCGTAGTGTGACACACCACGACCAAGCCTTTATCCGAGTCGTTTTATTATCCCACCTCAGCACGTCATGCGAGGCGGTTTCCTTGGCACGTCTTGTTAAAGCAGAGATCATGTCCCCTTATTCCGGGATTCTCATTAATACGGGCGTGGGTAATCCAACCGCTTCTAGGACCCTAGATCATAGGCAAGTCCAAATGGACACCGAGAGGACGCTTGATATTCACCCTCTTTATAAAGGGGACAAGGCTTTTATTTTTCCCTCCCGTGCTCAATCGAATCCTTCCCCCACCTCAAGCTCAAATGCCCGAAGTTCAGGTCAGGTGCTCCGAACTTTCGGTCATGTCCGGATCTAGCCTTCAAGGCCGATGGGTGCCTTCCTCCGTCACGGAGGAAGACATCAAAAAGTTGAGGGAGGCCAGATATCTGACCGCCGAGATTTTGCATCGGCTGCCTCCCCGAGGGCAGGCCGTCCCCACCCCCGAACCCAACAAGAACGTCGTGTTCGTCTCCCACATCCTCCGGGGTCTAGGCCTTTCTTTGGATCCTTTCGTAAGGGGTTTGATGTTTTACTACGGGCTAGACTTTCATGATCTAGCTCCAGACTCCTTTCTTCATATCATGACATTTATTGTCGTGTGCGAGGCCTTCCTCCGGGTTACCCCTCACTTTGGCCTATGGCTCAAGACCTTTGAAGTGAAGCCGAAGATGATCGAGGGGCAACATGCAGCGTGTGGAGGTGTCTCAATACGCAAGATGACGGGAGCTCTGTGGCCCAAAGGTTCCATCCCAGAGGTGTCTAAAATGTGGCAACAGGAGTGGTTCTACATCACGGCTCCTAGAAGTGCCAAGTGGGCGCCCCCCCTGTTTTCCGCTCGGACCCCCCACCACAGCTGATGTCATGGATCAGCAGAGGTCTGAGCTGGGGGCCAGCCAAGGACGTGCCTATACTTCAAAGCCGCATTCGAGATCTCTTCAGGGGATTTCAGTTTGGTTGCGGTAATACGGTTATGCTGGTTCGTCAAGTCCAGCCTTGCAAACGCCGGCCTCTTCGCCGGTGGGAGTTCAATCCCGAGGGACCGCGTGCCATTCAAAATTTCCTCGGCCTGATGCACGAGGAGATGTACAAGTCATTCTTCGGACCTCAGGTGGAGTGTGTGGAAATCACCGAGGACATGGGACTGAGTAGTAACCGCGCCACCGAACAGGTAAGGCATCTTCCGGCCGAACATACTATCTCTCCTTTGTTACGAAGTTATTTCTGAAAGTTCGCTTTTTGACCAGGACTGGCTAACAAAGGCGAAGTTGATTCGGTGTTCGGCCCCCCTCCCTGAGGGTTTGGAAAATCCGGTATTGGAAAAGATGCTCCAGACCGCACCTTGCCCGGAGCCCTTGAAGGAAGATACTGTGGAGGATAATGCGGGCGGACGCGGGCCCCCAACGCTGCCCATTCTAGCCGAGGGAGCGAGCGTCTCCATGAAGGAAGACGACCAGAAGAGGAAAAGGACTTTGCCCGGGGATTCGGAAGCCGAAGCTTCCAAATGGGAGAAGAAGTCTCCCACAGAGGGTCCTACCTCAGGGGGCGCCATTGCCGCACAAAGTCCACGGGGGGATCAATTCTCTCGCGAGTCGTAAGTGACCTGAAATACTTTTAGTAGTACAAATATACCATCTTTTTCTTCTAAGAAAATAACCACCGCATATATTTTTGCAGTTCGGGCCTTAGCCCCTCTCAAATGAGCTCGTCTTCGGGGGATCTTCTTCCAAAGATGATGGAGAGCGAAACGCCTCCTCCGGACTCCTCCGCTCCAGAAGCGGGCGACCCTGAAGTGTCGTCGCGGAGGGCCTCTCCGAGTCCGGTGAGGCCAGAAGATAATCCCATTGACCCCCGAAGCTCCCAGTGTCCGGCTCCCGAAGAGAGCAGACAAAAGAGTCCGGCACCGTCTGGTGTGCGATCGGATGTTCTGAGGGAGTTGGTGGGGCGAGCGGCCATCTCAGATGAACACCGTGTGCTGATGAATACGGTGATGGAGAGAATATCGTCCGTCAAAAGCGGATTGCATGAAGCTTTTATGAGTCTACTGACAGGCTTTGAGGTACGTAAAAGAATGTATGATAGTCCTGCACATGCTAGGTGTGCCCTGTGTAGATAGTAGCCCCTGAGACTCTGGTTGTCATCGGAAACGACGACGAACAGAGGATCATATTCCCAGGTAATAACCATACTGCCTCTATGTGCAGGTGATGGAAGCTCCGATGGCTAGCCGGACTAGCGAGTTTGCCCATTTAGAACGGCAGTTGGATGCGGCAGACGCCGACATCGAGCTTGTTAACAAAAGGCTTGATGAGGCGCAGGGTAAGTGTCATTATCTGGTAAACGCAACATAGGAAGAGCAGCATGATGCCAGTATCTTTAATATGTTGTGACTGCAGATGGAGCTGCCACTGTTGAAGCCTTGCGGGCAGAACTTGCCCGAGCCAAGGAACACGCGAGGTTGGGTAATGCGGCTGCTGTGAAGGCGGACGAAGAGTTGCAAGCCGAGAAGGCCGCGCATGGTGAGACCCGAGACAAGATGGCCAAGATGGCTATAGAATTAAAAGCCGCCGCCGACCGTTGCTGGGTTCTTGAAAAGGAAAACCAAGCGAAGGCATCGGACCTTGAGAAGGCTGCTGCGACGAAAAAGGATCTCCGCTCTGCTATGAGGGAAAAGAAGGAGGAGCTGCGGGAAGCCGGGGATATTGTAGCTGGGAAATCCTTTATGTTGCGGAGGAAATTCGGAGATCCACGGTATGCCCCTCTGGATCGGCTGTGGAGTTCGGAGGATGTGTATATGGATTTGGCGGCGAGCGCTGCCGATGCGGCCAAGTACTTCCAGGGTCAGACGGACCGTGAAGTAGACCAGCTGTTTTGGAGACAATTCCATTCTCCCGAGCGTACACTTTCATTGACTGACCAATTAGCTGAATGAGCCGAACTAAATAGGTTGTCTGGACTCTCCATGAGGTCTGTTGTGGATCAGCTATGGTCGGAAAGGTCAAAAACGAACAGCTATTTCGGCTTGGTGCAGCAGGTCCTTGACGTGGTGCCGCGCATTAATGCGATGAGGAGGTCGGCGTGCATAGAGGGCGCACGGATGGCCTTTGCCCGTGTTAAGGCATACTGGGCAGAGATGGATGCTACCAATGTTGCAGCACGGGATTCGGCTATAGGTCGAAAGGCTGCTGAGCACTACTTTGAAGAAGTTCTTGAGGGTGCCCGTTTGATAGAGACCCAGTGCTCAAAAAATATTATGTTTGAGTGATATGTAATCTCATTGTAAGCGAAATGCTTTTATAAATTTTTATAAGGCTATTTTTATACTTTTGCCTGAAAGTAATATGATGCCTCCTGGGTGGCCGTTTATGTATACATGTGTATAACCTGAAAGATTGCAGTCGTCGGCTTCAACCCCCACGCATATAATGCGGAGGTGCTCGCAAAAACACGCGTTCACACTTAACCCAACGTCTTGGTCCTATTAAGGAGGTGATAGCGGAGCGAGCGAGGCAACCGGACTATAATGCTTTAGCACTTTCACTTAGCCATAGGAGTTTGACAGTGGGGCTACTAGATAGCCCCTGGTGGCTCTGCACTCTCCCGATTCCAGGGTGCGTACATGCCTGGCCGGAAAACGGCCCTTCGTTAAGGCGGAGGAATTCTAACATTCCCACAGATCATCGAGTGGTTGACCAGTCTCACGCTATATCATGACAGTCAGTTTTCGGCTTTCTCTACTGAGGTGCTTGTCCGGATGAACCAGGGCACAATCGCAGTAGTTCTCCTGGTGCTACCTTAGCCGGCAAGGCGGAAGTAAGGCACCAAAACACAAGAGCCGGGCAAACCCAACATTTGACCAAAGACAATGATTCGGAGCTGATGCATATAGGGCCAAACTCGCGATGTCGAACACTCCCTAAGGTATTCGGTCTTTGTGGTATAAACCAGGCCTAAATAGTGGCCTTTGTAAGAAGCCCCTTGTGTCCAAGTACGTGCATTGTTCTGGCGTGGCCACATGCCAAGACGTCAGCATCCTTCTCAATGGTGGATATGTATCAACAAGAGACAGTAAAAAAGGTTTACGCAGGGTCTTAATCTAAAAAGAATCCTTGGAGCGGGTCCCTGCTGCACATCTGCGCCTGTGTCTCCATTGTGTCGTATCCTGGACGGGTGTAGCACGATGATCGTCTGTAAAATAGAGGAAGTTAAGTGAAAAAGTTGTCGTGCAAAAAGATAGTTTTTAAAGAAACCATGTATATTTCAAGATGATAAGAAATTGCCACTTGTCTGCGCGTTGAGCCCCTTGTATTGACAAATAGGTGTGTGACCACTTATTCCGTGTAAATAGCGGCGCCGGACTTGATTAGTTGTATCTGAGGTCTTGACGACCTATTGGATGCTTTCGCCTGTCCGGGCGCCTTTAGTGTGTGGCTGCCAAGGCAGCCTCGCTCTCTTCGGCGCGCAGAGATCGCTTGATATTTCCGTGCACTGTAATGATGCCACGTGGATCAGGCATCTTGAGTGTGAGGGAGGCGTAGTGTGGTATTGCATTAAAGCGAGCGAAAGCTTCACGTCCGAGCAGTGCTTGATAGCCACTTTGAAACGGAGCGATGTGGAAAGTTAAATGCTCGCGACGGAAGTTATCGGGGGAGCCGAATATAACTTGTAGTAGGAGGGAGCCCGTACAACGAGCCCCTGGGCCTGGCGTTACTCCTTTAAAGGTAGTATTGCTATGGCGAATTTGTGTTGGGTCTAACCCCATCTCGAGGATTGTATCCTAATATATTAGGATTAGGCTACTGCCGTCGTCCATCAAGACTCTTGTGAAGTGATATCCGCCAATTACTGGGTCTAATACCAGGGCAGCCCATCCTGCGTGTCGGATACTTGCTGAGTAATCGCGATGGTCGAAAGTGATCGGTTGAGATGACCAGTGGCAAGACTTCATGGTGACAGGCACTTGGGTATATTTTCCTGGGAGTGCCGCGTTGTTTTTTCCCTTGATTACGTGCAACACGTTTACTGTTTTGACTTCTGGTGGAAATTTCTTTTGTTTCCCCGTGTCTTGCTTGGGGGGCTCATCCTCGTCTTCACTTGGTGTATCCTCCCCCTTGTGTATGGCGTTGAGCTTGCCGGACTGCTTGAAGACCCAACATTCTCTGTGGGTATGATTAGCAGGTTTACCAGGGGTACTATGAATCTGGCATACTTGGTCCAGAATTTTGTTGAGCCTGGACAATTCATCCCTGGTGCCTTTAGGGGGAGGATTTTGACCTGGCCGACAGCTTTTGAATCCGGCATTTACTGCCATTCCCTTCGTGTTGTCTTCTTTATTCCGGCGTTTTTTATTGCTGTTGCGCCGTGATTTCCCGTTTCCATCTCAAACTTCAGATGTACTGGGGTCGCTGGTGCTGCATCTGGCTAGCCAGCTGTCCTCACCCGCGCAAAAGCGGTCATGAGGTTTGTTCGTGCGGCCATCGTTCTCGGCTTATTTTGGCCGAGGTGTCTGGTGAGCCATTCGTCACGGACGCTATGCTTGAAAATTGCCAAGGCTTCGGCGTCCGGACAGTCCACAATCTGGTTCTTTTTGGTAAGAAACCTGTTCCAAAGCTTTCGGGCTGACTCTCCAGGCTGTTGAGTTAACTCAAATCGTCCGCATCCGGAGGTCGGACATAAGTCCCTTGAAAATTTGCCCGAAAGGCGTCTTCGAGCTCTTCCCAACTTCCAATGGAGCTTTCGCGTAGGCCTTTGAGCCAGTGACGAGCTGGCCCTTTGAGCTTGAGGGGTAGGTACTTGATGGCGTGGAGATCATCTCCTCGAGCCATATGGATATGAACGATGTAGTCCTCAATCCAGACCCCAGGGTCTGTTGTTCCTTCGTATGCCTCTATGTTTACGGGCTTGAATCCCTCTGGAAATTCGTGGTCCAGCACCTCATCAGTGAAACATAGGGGGTGTGCGGCACCCCTGTAGCTGGGTGTACCACGTTGTTCGGATGTTTGTTGTGTTGCATTGTAGGGCGCGCTTGCGTGGTCCATAGATGGATCTTGTTGCGCCGTCCTTTGGGTGCGAGCCCTCGCATGGGTCGCGTATTGTATTTTGAGCGGCGTTGTATGCCGGTCTATGTTGGTAGAGGGGTCGTCTATCCGACTAGGTGGCTGCTTTGATATTTGGTTGTGGGGGTTCTGAGGCCTCCTCATCGAATTCGGGTAGCAGCTTCCGCCTTGGTTAGCTCTTGGAGGGGCGATTGTCGCCGTACCTTGCTGCAGTGTTGACTATTTTACTCCATCTGATTTGGAGTGTGTCTTGCGCGGCTTTGAGCCTTTGCTTCTGCTTTTTCAGACTCCTCGCGGTGGCAACAAGCCTTTTACGGGCAGTCTGCTGCTCCGGGTGTCTGTCCGGCGTTATGTCGTCCGGACCATTAGCCTTGATAGGATTTGTTTGTTCGGTTTGATTATCCGGATTGCCGTTGTCCGGCAGCGGTTCGCCCTACTCTAGCGCTGGGTCTGTATGATCGCTATTTCTGTCAAGGCGGGATTTGGGGCGGCGCTTGCGTCGCCACTTTGACTACTTTTCAAGGGAACAAGCTTTCGGTGCGTCTTCCGCTCCTCGTCGTCATCTTTTGGTGCGTCCACCATGTATACGTCATATGACGAGGTGGCGTTCCAGGGCCCAATAGGCGTTGGTTCTTCATTGTCTCCTTCATCGGCATCCATACCGTCGATGTCTCCGGAGTCGAAGTCGAGCATGTCGGTTAAATCGTCGACAGTGGCTACAAAGTGGGTGGTGGGTGGGCTTTGAATTTCTTCATCGTCCGAATCCCAACCTTGCTGACCATAGTGGCCAGGGCTCTCCTGATAAAGAGAGAGACTTCAGTGTCTTCAGAATATCGCCGAAAGGCGAGTGCTGAAAGATGTCCGCGGCAGTAAACTCCATAATCGGCGCCCCATCGGATTCGATCGGCAGGGGCGCGGAGGGTTCGGAGTCCGGAGAGGAGTTCGGCTCCTTGGAGTCACGAGTCTCGCAGAGTGCGGGGCTGGTGTTCGGCTCGATCGCCGTTGGGATCGTAGCCCCCAAGGCGGCGTCCAACCACCCATCCTCGATCGGCATAGTTGGCTCCGAATTAAGGGTCGAAGCCGATGCGGGTGCGGCCTCCAGGGCACTGTTCGGCGGCAGAGCTAGATCATGCTCGTCGTGACAGTGCGGCGCGCTCGGTAGTGGCTCGAATCCGCCGAAGATCAAGTCCCTGCGGATGTCAGCCATGTAGTTTAAACTTCCAGATCTGACCTGACGGCCAGGGGCATAGCTTTAGATCTGCTCCAGATGGCCAAGTGAATTGGCCTGCAGTGCGAAGCCGCGGAAGACGAAGATCTGTCCGGGGAGGAAGGTCTCACCCTGGACTGCATCGTCATTGATGATCATAGGAGCCATCAAGCCTGACGGCGATGACACAGAGGAACTCTCAATGAAAGCACCAATGTCAGTGTCAAAACCGGCGGATCTCGGGTAGGGGGTCCCGAACTGTGCGTCTAGGCCGGATGGTAACAGGAGGCAAGGGACATGAAGTTTTACCCAGGTTCGGGCCCTCTCGATGGAGGTAAAACCCTACGTCCTGCTTGATTAATATTGATGATATGGGTAGTACAAGAGTAGATCTACCATGAGATCAGAGAGGCTAAACCCTAGAAGCTAGCCTATGGTATGATTGTTGTTGTGTATGTTGTCCTACGGACTAAAACCCTCCGGTTTATATAGACACCGGATAGGGTTAGGGTTACATAGAGTCGGTTACAATGGTAGGAGATCTGCATATCGGTATCGCCAAGCTTGCCTTCCACGCCAAGGAAAGTCCCTCCCGGACACGGGACGAAGTCTTCAATCTTGTATCTTCATAGTCCAGGAGTCCGGCTGAAGGTATAATCCGGCCATCCGGACACTCCCTAATCCAGGACTCCCTCACTAACCATAGCATGAAACATATGGATCCAAATCAACCCCTTACGAAGCAACGCATAAACTAGGGTTTAAGCTGCTGTCACTCTAGCAACCGATCATCTACTTATTACTTCCCAATGCCTTCCTCTAGGCCCAAATAATGGTGAAGTGTTATGTAGTCGACGTTCACATAACACCACTAGAGGCTAGACAACATACATCTTATCAAAATATCAAACGAATACCAAATTCACGTGACTACTAATAGCAAGACTTCTCCCTTGTCCTCGGGAACAAACTTAATTACCCACAAAGCATATTCATGTTCATAATCAGAGGGGTAATAATATGCATATAGGATCTGAACATATGATCTTCCACCAAATAAACCAACTAGCATCAACTACAAGGAGTAATCAACACTACTAGCAACCTACTAGCACCAATCCCGGACTTTGGGACAAGAATTGGATACAAGAGATGAGCTAGGGTTTGGAGATGAGATGGTGCTGGTGAGGATGTTGATGGAGATTGCCCTCTCCCGATGAGAGGAGCGTTGGTGATGATGATGGTGATGATTTCCACTTCCGGAGGGAAGTATCCCCGGCAGAACAGCTCTGCCGGAGCTCTAGATTGGTTCCGCTTCGTGGCGGCGGAGTCTCGTCCCGAAAAGTTCCTTCTGATTTTTTTCTCATCGAAAGATTTCATATAGGAGAAGATGGACGTCGGAGAGCCACCAGGGGGCCCACGAGGTAGGGGCGCGCCCTAGGGGGGCGCCCCCCACCCTCGTGAGCAGGGTTTGGGCCCCCTGGCCTTCATCTTTGGCGAGGATTTTTCTTTATTTATTTTAAGATGTTCCGTGGAGTTTCAGGACTTTTGGAGTTGCGCAGAATATGTCTCTAATATTTGCTCCTTTTCCAGCCCAGAATTCCAGCTGCCGGCATTCTCCCTCCTTATGTAAACCTTGTAAAATAAGAGAGAATAGCCATAAGTATTGTGACATAAAGTGAAATAGTAGGCCATAATGCAATAAATATCGCTATAAAAGCATGATGCAGAATGGACGTATCAACTCCCCCAAGCTTAGACCTCGCTTGTCCTTAAGTGAAAAGCCGATAACAATAAATATGTCCTCATGTTTAGAGGTAGAGGCGTCGATAAAAATAAAATACGGACATGAAGGCATCATGATTATTCTCATAACAGCAACATATATAGATTTTGTCATATGATTACTTATGTTCAAGTGATGATCTATTCACAATGCAAAAGTATAAATCATAAACCTTATTGGGCTCCGACAAACTATAATCTCAGTCATTGAAGCGATTGCAATTTATCATAACATCGAAAAGAGTCTATGTCAGAGCTAAAAAGCAAGTCCACATACTCAACTATCATTTAGTCCCCCATAATTGCAATACTTGTGGTTATGGAGTTTTAATCACGCAATACTTGTGGTTACGGAGTTTTAATCAGACGTAGAGAAAGATAGGGGCTTATAGTTTTGCCCCACAACCTTTTACCTCAAGGGTAATGTCAACAATAATGGTTCATACTCCCCTACATCCAATTAGATATATATATCATGTTCTTTCCAACATGCTGAGCTTGCCAAAGGATAAAATGAAAAGGGAAAGGTGAAGATCACCGTGACTCTTGCATAACGTAGAAGATAATTATAAAGGATAGGCCCTTCGCACAGGGAAGCAGAGGTTGCCATGCGCTTTTATGGTTGGATGCATAAAATCTCAATGCGAAAGAACGTCACTTTATATTGCCCCTTGTGATATGAACCTTTATTATGCAGTCCGTCGCTTTTATTACTTCCACATCACAAGATCATATAAAGCTTATTTCCCCCACACCAATCAATCATACATATTTAGAGCAATTTTTATTGCTTTGCACCGATCACAACTTACTTGAAGGATCTTACTCAATCCATAGGTAGATATGGTGGACTCTCATGGCAAAACTGGTTTAAGGGTATTTGGAAGCACAAGTAGTATTTCTACTTGGTGCTGAGAATTTGGATGGCATGAGGGGGAAAGGCAAGCTCAACAAGTTAGAGGATCCATGACAATATACTTTATCTCAGATATAAGAAAGACATGACTCATTACGTTGTCTTCCTTGTCCAACATCAACTCTTTAGCATGTCATATTTTAATGAGTGTTCCCAATCATAAAAGATGTCAATGATAATATATCTATATGTGAAAACCTCTCTTTCCTTATTACTTCCTATTAATTGCAACAATGACCAAAGCTATGTCTGCCAACTCCCAACAACTTTTAATCATCATACTCTTTCTATGTGAAGTCATTACTCTCAATAAGATCAATATGAACTTTTTGTTTCTTTTTATTCTTTTTCTCTTTCTTTTTATTCACCCAAGATCATGGCAAAATAATCAAGCCCTTGACTCAACACTAATCTTTATTATATATAGCTCACGGATTCGATTACAAAGAAAGATCATAAAGCAAAACTCAAAACTAGATCATGCCATAAACTTTATTATACTAGATCAAGATACTACTAATAGGATCGAATTCAGAAAAAAGGTAAAGATAGGTGTTGTGATTGTGATACGATACCGGGGCACCTCCCCCAAGCTTGGCAGTTGCCAAGGGGAGTGCCCATACCCATGTGATTATATCTCCTTCTTTGTTGTTGGTGTAATATTCTTGGCGATTATTCCCCTCAGGATGCGGTTCTCCTCCTCGAGCTTATTGACTTGCTGCTTGAGGTCCATTATTTCCTTATGAAGCTTTCCTGTGACAGCTAAAGCTCCTTGCACCCAAGGGTGTTGCATAGCTGCGGGAGAACAATTGACACTCCTCTTCATATTTTCATAAGAAGGACATCTAACATTGTAAGGGTAACCGAGTTTGGAATGGCTGAGCTCTGTAGTTCCCCCATCGTGAATCCAGCTCGGAAGCGAGAGGTGACTTCTTCATCCTCCATGGCATCTACTCTCATCAAGTCAGCCTCCATCTCTTCCTCCGTTGCTGGCCCAAAGTGGTCAGTGTCGCTGTTTGCCCTTGGTTCCGGTGCCGGATTAGATACCCGGCTCTCCCCGATTGACTCTTCAGAAGTCATCTTGTTTTAATCTGCAGCAGCAACAGCTCGAAAACAAAAACAGAGGAGGTTTGCGTGATACAAGAGTCAAAACCTTCGGGAGAATATATAATGAATTTTTACCGACCAAAATACGTAACGTGCAAGAAAATGGAGTCCGGAAGGCACACGAGGTGCTCACGAGGTAGGGGGCGCGCCCACCACCCTCATGGGGCCCTCGTGTCCTTCCCGGACTGCTACTTATTTTTCTAATTTTCTAAATATTCCAAAACGGAGAAATGTTGCCTTAAAAATTGTTTTGGAGTCGGTTTACTTACCGTACCACATACCTATTCCTTTTTGGAGTCTGCAACATTCCGGGAAGTCTCCCTTATGTATTCCTCTGGGGTTACGGTTTCAATAATATTGGTTTCAACATTTATGGGATTACCTGAGATATAATGTTTGATTCTTTGACCATTTACCACCTTCGGATTTGTGCCTTCAAAGTTGTTGATCTTTATGCCACCGGAACGATAGACCTCTTCGATAACATAGGGGCCTTCCCATTTAAAGAGAAGTTTTCCTGCAAAAAATCTTAAACGAGAGTTGTATAGAAATACATAATCACCTACATTAAACTCACGCTTTTGTATCCTTTTTTCATGCCATCTTTTAACTTTTTCTTTAAACAACTTGGCATTTTCATATGCTTGGGTTCTCCATTCATCAAGTGAGCTAATATCAAATAACCTCTTCTCACCAGCAAGTTTAAAATCATAGTTGAGCTCTTTAATAGCCCAATACACCTTATGTTCTAGTTCGAGAGGTAAGTGACATGCTTTTCCATAAACCATTTTATACGGAGACATACCCATAGGATTTTTTTATGCAGTTCTAGAAGCCCATAATGCATCATCAAGTTTATTGGACCAATTCTTTCTAGACCTATTAACAGTCTTTTGCAAAATTAATTTGAGCTCTCTATTGCTCAACTCTACTTGACCACTAGACTGTGGGTGATAAGGAGATGCAATTCTATGATTAACATCATATTTAGCAAGCATTTTACGGAAAGCACCATGAATAAAGTGTGAACCACCATCAGTCATTTAATATCTAGGGACTCCAAACCTCGGGAAAATAACTTCCTTAAGCATTTTAATAGAAGTGTTATGATCAACACTACTAGTTGGAATAGCTTCTACCCACTTAGTAACGTAATCAATAGCAACTAAAATATGTGTGTATCCATTAGAGGCAGGAAAAGGTCCCATATAATCAAAGCCCCAAACATCAAACGGTTCAATAACAAGAGAATAATTCATAGGCATTTCTTGACGTCTACTAATATTACCAATTCTTTGATATTCATCACAAGACAAGACAAACTTACGGGCATCCTTGAAGAGAGTAGGCCAATAAAAACCAGATTGCAATACCTTATGTGCAGTTCTATCTCCAGCGTGGTGTCCTCCAAAAGCCTCGGAATGACACTTGCGTAGGATCTGTTCCTGTTCATGCTCAGGTACACAACGTCTAATAACACCATCTACTCCTTTATAAAGATGTGGGTCATCCCAAAAGTAATGTCTTAAATCATAGAAAAACTTTTTCTTTTGCTAGTATGTGAAGCTAGGTGGTATAAACTTAGCAACAATATAATTAGCATAATCAGCATACCATGGAGTACAACGAGAAGTACTTATAACATTTAATTGTTCATCAGGAAAGCTATCATTAATAGGTAGTGGGTCATCAAGAACATTCTCTAACCTAGACAAGTTGTCTGCAACGGGGTTCTCAGCTCCCTTTCTATCAACAATACGCAAATCAAATTCTTGTAGCAAGAGAACCCATCTAATAAGTCTAGGTTTAGCATCTTTCTTTTCCATAAGGTATTTAATAGCAGCATGATCAATGTGAATAGTTACTTTAGAATCAACAATATAAGGTATGAACTTATCACAAGCAAATACAACTGCTAAAAGTTCTTTTTCAGTAGTAGCATAATTTCTTTGAGCATTGTCTAGAGTCTTACTAGCATAATGAATAACATTTAATTTCTTATCAACTCTTTTCCCTAGAACAGCACCTACAGCATAATCACTAGCATCACACATAATTTCAAAGGGTAAATTCCAATCAGGTGGCTGAACGACAGGTGCAGAGACTAATGCTTTCTTAAGTATTCCAAATGCTTCTACACAATCATCATCAAAGACAAATGGTATATCTTTTTGCAATAAATTAGTCAGAGGCCGAGAAATTTTTGAGAAGTCCTTAATGAACCTCCTATAAAATCCAGCGTGACCAAGGAAACTTCTTATACCTTTGATGTCCTTGGGACATGGCATCTTTTCAATAGCATCGACCTTGGCTTTATCAACTTCAATACCTCTTTCAGAAACTTTATGCCCTAAGACAATACCTTCATTAACCATAAAGTGGCACTTTTCCCAATTCAAGACAAGATTAGTTTCTTCACATCTCTACAAAACTCAATCAAGATTGCTCAAGCAATCATCAAAAGAGGAACCATATACGAAAAAATCGTCCATGAAAACCTCACAAATCTTTTCACAAAAGTCAGAGAATATAGCCATCATGCATCTTTGAAAGGTAGAAGGTGCATTACATAAACCAAAGGGCATACATATATAAGCAAAAGTACCAAAAGTGCATGTAAAAGTAGTCTTTGATTGATCTCTAGCCGACACAAGTATTTGAGAGAAACCAGAATAACCATCTAGAAAGGAATAGTGTGTATGTTTGCATAATCTTTCTAGCATTTGATCAATAAAAGGTAAGGGGTAATGATCTTTCTTAGTAGCCTTATTTAATTTGCGGAAATCAATTACCATCCTATAACCTGTGATAATTCTTTGTGGAATCAATTCATCTTTATCATTAGGAACAACAGTAATACCTCCCTTCTTAGGGACTCAATGGACATGACTTAGCCACTGACTATCAGCAACGGGATAGATTATACCTACCTCCAGAAGCTTGAGTATATATTTTCTTACCACTTCTTTCATTTTAGGATTCAGACATCGTTGAGGATCACGAACTGGTTTGGCATCTGCTTTCAAATTTATTTTATGTTGACATAGAGTGGGACTAATGCCCTTAAGATCATCAAGAGTATATCCAATAGCAGCACGATGCTTCTTCAGAGTTTTCAATAATCTTTCTTCTTCATACTCTGAAAGGTTAGCACTAATAATAACAGGATATATCTTCTTTTCATCAAGATAAGCATATTTAAGATTATCAGGCAACGGTTTAAGCTCAAACACGGGTGTCGGTGTCAAAACCGGTGGATCTCGGGTAGGGGGTCCCGAACTATGCGTCTAGGATCAATGGTAACAGGAGGCAGGGGACACGATGTTTTACCCAGGTTCGGGCCCTTTTGATGGAGGTAAAACCCTATGTCCTGCTTGATTAATATTGATGATATGGGTAGTACAAGAGTAGATCTACCACGAGATCAATGAGGATAAACCCTAGAAGCTAGCCTATGGTATGATTGTATGTATATTGTATATCTATCGACTAGCCTGGCCTCGGTTTATATAATGCACCAGAGGCCTAGGATAACAAGAGTCCTAGCCAAATACGTCGGTGGGGAGAAGTCCTTGTCTTGATCGCCAAGTCTTGTGGAATCTTCCTTGTATGCGGCAGCCGTCCGAACTGGCCCATGAGTATACGGCCATGGGGGTCCTCGGCCCAATATAATAGATCGGGAGATGACGTGGTGAGTACCCCCTAGTCCAGGACACCGTCAGTAGCCCCCTGAACCGGTCTTCAAGTTAGGGACGCTCCTCGATTCTTCCGAACTGTTCTTCATCTTTGGTCGTCGGTCTTGAAAACTGGTTCAACAAATCTGCTTTATCTTCGACCTTGAGGATCACCGAAATGCATTCGACGAGTTTATACGTCGGGTATCCGAGGAGCCCCTTTAAGTTTCCAGCCTTTATCAATGCCTTGTTTATTTTTATGCCACACCTAGGGTTTGAACTTGTTCCCGGGAGGCAGTGTCCTCTTGCGTCCGAGCTCCAACGCCGGACTGTATTCGAGGTATCTTTTGCAGCCGAGCACCAATGCTGGACCGCTTCCCAGCTCTAACGCCGGAATGTATCCGAGCCCCAACGCCAGACTATGTATCCGAGCTCCAACGTCGGACTGTATCCGAGCTCCAACGCCGGACTATATCCGAGCTCCAACGCCGGACTATATCCGAGGTGTCATATCATCTTGGTTCAAAAAAGTTGAAGGAGTTTAGCCGAGCTTAATGCCGGAAATGCCCTCTATGGAGCCAGCCACTAGCGCCCGAGCTTTATGCCAGACTGCTTCCGAGGTGGTGCACCACCCCGACTGTGGGCCGATTTTTTGTCAATATTTTTTATTATTGCAATTTATTCTCTGCCGAGATATATAGCCAGTAGCCTCAAGGTGTGTATCGGTCTAAAACCCGAGATGCACCTGAAGGATGATGTAAGACCGCTGATCCTAGTAGCCGCTGAGACTCAGGTTGATTTGCAAAATCAGCCTGAGGATCAAGTCCAAGCTTGGCAGAATACTTCGGGACACTAAAAGCGGCATGCTCAGTCCTCGAGACTCAGGTTGGGTGCGGCCGACCAACCTGAGGATCAAAATCTCCTCGGAAACTATATTGCACATAAAATTTTCTGCATTGGACAAGCAATGCAGTAGCCCCCGAGACACTGGTCAGGTGGTAACACCAGATCAGGGGATCAATGTGCCCCTTTAATATTTGTAAATAATAAGCCCGAAGCCCAGTAGCCCCCGAGCCTTAATACGGGCACGAGTGGCCGAATTAAGGATCAATATCCATAGTAAAATCACAAATTATGTGTAATGACTCTATGTATCCAAGTACTTTACATCATTAATGCTCGGATCCGCATTGTACAAAACTTTGTTGACCGACCATCGGCTTCCACCTCCTCGGCCAGTAGCCGAGGAGTGTTTGTCCTACTTTATAAAGCCTTTATGAGGGCAAAGATTTACAACAAACAAGGCAATCTGGCCATACGGTTTTATAAACAAAGGTACGCAGAGAGTTATATCACTGTTTAACAGAAGAAATGTCTTCCAAAGAAAATAGTCCCGCTATCAGTTCCTTTCTTTGGGTTGTCATGCTAAGCATGATCATTAAACCTCAGCTCTAATGTAAGAGCAAAATATTGAGGATTTAGTTTGGGAGGCCAGTTAATAGCCCCCGGTAGTGTTCGGCGATAGTCGGGGTCAAGCCGTAAACACTTCGGTCAATGTTATGAATGGCCCATCATTTAACATAGTCATCGGATCGCTGACCAGTTTACGCTTATTGTGAAAGTCAGTTTTCGGCTTTCTCCACTGAGGTGCTTAACCATGTGAGCTGGAAGCACAATCGCAGTGGTTCTCCCTTTGCACGCCTAGCCGAACTAAACGGAACGTAGGAAGCAAGTGCAGGAGCCGGGCAACCCAACTATTGACCGAAGACACAATTCGAAACCGATGCATATATAGCAATATCTGAGAATGTTTTTGCCGAATCCCTAAAGGTGTCCGGCGTTGCACTGCGACACTAATGCTGGAGAAGCACAAATAGTTTAAAAGTGCCAAAAAGCTTGGAAAACCAAGAAACGTCAGTAAAAACATGACGTCCGAACAATATCAAGTGTTCGGTGCCAATCCGAAAGTTGGTCTTAGAAAAAAAGAAGTGCTTCTGTCGTGCTTTAACATGATACATCCTATCTCAAGACTTCGAGCGGGTCAGCCCATGGCTTCAACCTCCTATCCCGAGGGCGGAGTACTTCTCATCAGGCCAGTTTAGCAAACTAAACTCTAGCGGCTTTGAGAGAGAAATTAGGCTCCCCGGCTAGTGACCGCACACTCGTGTCGAAAAAAGGAGTGATAAATAATAATAAAACTTTGCAACGACTAAGAAGAAGAACACTTATTATAAAACGGCTCAAATAAACTTAAGAGCCCCCAAGTGACTTGGGTAGAAGAATGATTGCATGTACCGAAGTACTTATATCATATCTATGTTCAAGCGAACTTTAAACGCGTCTTAACCGACCATCAGCTTCTCCCTCTTCGGTCAAGGACCGAAAAGTGTTATGTACTCCATCGGTCGAGAATATCGACGGTGTTTCCAATAACCAGGCAATCAGGCCATAAGGCTGTAACAGACAAAGCGCGCTCAGGGAACTTATGCTATATTACCGTGAAGTGTAAGAAGCATCTTCGAAGAAAATAGTACCCCCACCGATACCTTTCTTCGGTGCTCATTGTTATTATGAGACCTGTGCAATAGATTTTTTGTACTCATGAGTTCCGTTGTGTGCCGACCATCATTGAAAACTATAAGAGCGCTAGCTTTCGGCTTCACCCAGTCTGAGGTCCGGCTCGGTTGACCCGATCGTGACAATCGCAGAGGTGCTCCCTTTACTCCCTAGCCGAACAATCGGGAACGTAGGGGTAAACACAGGAGCGAGGCAACCCAGCTTGCAAATCACTTAAGTCAATATGGTGCATATTGTGCGTAATACACGAACAAGGAACGAAGCCGTACAAGTATAATAATATGCAACAGGAAAAGCTTCATAAAGGAAGCCCCCAAGTAAAGAGGGTATTTGAATTTACGCGTCACAAACAAAGTTTGGACAAGGAAATTTTTTACGAGCAACTTTTTTCCAAAAAAGTATAATGCTTGGTCGAACCGAGCACAAGTTAGAAATTAAAGCTTTGAGCATGAAAGCGACTTAGCTGGTTAATGTGTTCGGTATTGATGACACGCTCCGAGCTTGATGCGGGGCAAGGTTCCATCCCCCAAGCTGGTCCCGAGGTGGCGGAGCGGAGAGCTCGACACGCCGAAGTAGTGACATAGCACGGTCAATGCAGACCGGCAGAGTGACGCCGAAGTCCCCAAATCATTTTCCTGTGCACAAAAAATAGTGCAAACCGGAGATAATAGTATCAATGATAATTAAAAAAAATGTTGCATAATAAATAATTTATGCAAAGTGAGTAATAAAAGAAATATGGCCTGGCGCCGAAGTCAATGTCGATGCAGGGCGTCGGCGTGATGTAGTAAAGGCGTGGCAAAGCCTGAATTCACAGGTCGGTCCGAGCTCCGGATGCGGCGTTCGCCGGACTATGTACGGGAACTGATCGAATCACCACGCGACCATCGTTAATGCGGTCACCATTTGATAGACCTGTGTACATATCATGGACAAAGCAGAGTAATAATTCCTTGGGAAAAATGAACCCAAACAAGCAAAAAATACTGCGATTAATAGCACCTAGTTTATTTGTTGTAGCAATCCGAAGGAAGATGATTCCCAAAATTGGGACTCGCTCTGCACACCCATTGCCTGATGGGCGATAAAACGACGGCATGGCAATGCTGGTAAAGGTTGACTCGCCGAGGCAAAGCCCTCGGCCCAGCTAACGTGACGGAGCTGGTCAGCTAGTGACGCCGAAGCGTCCGGATTAGGTTGATGAAGAGATGGCGAAGCCCCTGGTCCAGCCGAAATGTCGAAGTAGGTCGGCGTGATGGACACCAGCTTGAAGAAGCAATAGTGCGGCCCTGTCGATGCAGGTCGTGACGTGGTCGATGCCGGCTTGATGAAGCGACCGTGCAGCAATGCCGGTATGCCCGCTCCGTGTAATCCGTGGGGCGGCGATGTTGATGATGATTTATCCTTCGCGATGCCGGACTCTTGTTCGGCTTGCCGAGATGATGATCCGAAGAAGTTGAGCTCGGCTAAAGAGACGACGTGTCTAGCGCAGGTCGGCAGCCGTGGAGTAGTATTGCTGGACTGGTTTGACACCAGCATGATGTTGAAGATCATGTTCAAAAGATCTTAAAGTTAGTGGGATGTGTTCAGGAACAAAACACAATACCCCATAAAAAACTTCCTTCAAAAGGGATGTCCAAAATCCCGTTCATAAAAAAGATGAACTCGGGTCGGATTCGTTTTCGCGCAGAAAATAGATCCGAAAAGTGATGCACTAATCGGAAGGTTCCCGGAGTTTGGACGGTCGGATCGAGCTGAAATTTTGAGAGGTGGTAGTATAGGAATTCCGCAGCCGATCTACGGTTGGATCTTGCAAAGGACGTCCGAGCTAGAAGCTGGACACCACGCCCTAAACTCATCCAAATTCCCATCCAGATTTGACAGGGCTCCGGTATATCGTGGATTGCCAGAGATTCCTCCATCGGAACTCGACTAAATTTTCCAGGGTTGTTGTAGACTCAATTCCGCACAATTCCACCAAAGCGATCGTCAAAGAGATACTCGAGGAGGTGGTGGTGGCAGATACGAGTTCGTTGTCCAGAAAACAGCACGGTCGCTTTAGGGAAATGTTGACGTTGAGCCCCCGAGCTCCATGGATGATTCCTCCATGATCTTAATATATATTGGAGTTGATGTTTGATGAAGGCCCTCGTCCGAACATGGTGATCCGAACACGGGGCGCAATTCTTGGTCGAACCAAGGTGACCAGTCGAGCTGGTGATGAAGATGCCGAAGTCGCAGTTGATCTGCAGGCGAGCCATCGATCCTTTTGTCGATCACACAGTGGAACTCTCAATGAAAGCACCAATGTCGGTGTCAAAACCGGCGGATCTCGGGTAGGGGGTCCCAAACTATGCGTCTAGGATCGATGGTAACAGGAGGCAGGCGACACGATGTTTTACCCAGGTTCGAGCCCTCTTGATGGAGATAAACCCTACGTCCTGCTTGATTAATATTGATGATATGGGTAGTACAAGAGTAGATCTACCACGAGATTAATGAGGCTAAACCCTAGAAGCTAGCCTATGGTATGATTGTATGTATATTATATATCTATCGACTAGCCTGGCCTCGGTTTATATAATGCACCGGAGGCCTAGGATAACAAGAGTCCTAGCCGAATACGCCGGTGGGGAGAAGTCCTTGTCTTGATCGCCAAGTCTTGTGGAATATTCCTTGTATGCGGCAGCCGTCTGAACTGGCCCATGAGTATACGGCCACGGGGGTCCTCGGCCCAATCTAATAGATCGGGAGACGACGTGGTGAGTACCCCCTAGTCCAGGACACCGTCAACGGGATCACCCTTGGGTGGAGGAGGATCCCCTAAAATTTCAACAGGCAAGTTGTGTTGCAGAATAGGTTCTTGTTTAAAGAATACTTCATCTATTTCCCTTCTTTCATTCATGAACATATCATTTTCATGGTCAAGCAAATAGTGTTCTAAAGGATCACTAGGAGGTACGGCAATAGAAGCAAGACCAATAATTTCATCCTTACTAGGTAATTCTTCCTCACGATGTTGTTTACTAAATTTTGAGAAATTAAACTCATGAACCATATCATCCAAGCCAATAGTAACAACATTATTTTCGCAATCTATCCTAGGATTAACAGTGTTCAAGAAGGGTCTACCAAATATAATGGGACAAAAGCTATCTTGCGGAGCAGTAAGAACAAGAAAATCAGCAGGATATTTAGTTTTCCCACACAAGACTTCAACATCTCTAATAATTCCAATTGGTGAAATAGTATCTCTATTGGCAAGTTTAATTATGACATCAATACCTCCTAACTCAGTTGGTGCAATTTCATTCTTAATTTCATTGTATAAAGTATGGGGTATAACACTAGCACTCGCACCCATATCACATAAGCCATGATAACAATGATCTCCTATTTTAACAGAAATAACAGGCATGCCTACCACAGATCTATGTTTATCTTTAGCACAAGGTTTAGCAATTCTAGCAGTTTCACCCTCGAACTGAATAACATGCCCATCAATATTATCAGACAAGAGATCTTTGACAATAGCAATATTAGGTTCTACTTTAACTTGCTCAGGGGTGTATAAGTTCTAATATTGCTTTTACGAACAACAGTTGAAGCTTTAGCATGATCCTTTATTCTAACAGGGAAAGGTGGTTTCTCAACATAAGAAGTAGGAACAATAGGATCATTATAAGTGATAGTCTTTTCTTCAACTTTAATAGGTGCAGCTACTTTTACTTCTATGGGAGGATGATATTTAAACCACTTCTCCTTAGCGAGATCAACATAAGTAGCAAAAGATTCACAGAAAGAAGCTACTATCTCAGAGTCAAGTCCATATTTAGTGCTAAACTTATGGAAAATATCGGTATCCATAAAAGATTTAACACAATCAAACTTAGGTGCCATACCTGACTCTTTACCTTCGTCGAGGTCCCAATCTTCAGAGTTGCGTTTAATTCTATCCAATAAATTCCATCTGAATTCAATAGTCTTCATCATAAAAGAGCCAGCACAAGAAGTATCGAGCATGGTTTGGTTATTATGAGAAAGCCGAGCATAAAAACATTGCATAATTATTTCTCTCGAGAGCTCATGATTGGGGCATTAATATAACATTGATTTAAGCCTCCCCCAAGCTTGAGTGATGCTTTCTCCTTTGCGAGGCCAGAAATTAATATATAATTGCGATCACGACGAACAAGATGCATAGGGTAATACTTTTGATGAAATTCCAATTTCAATCTTTTATAGTTCCATGATTTCATATCATCACATAGCCTATACCATATCAATGCATCTCCCTTCAAAGATAAAGGGAAGACCTTCTTCTTAGCAACATCATCGGGTATACCTGCAACCTTAAATAATCCACAAACTTCATCCACACACTGGTAGAAAAAGGGCCTCTTGTCCCGGTTCGTAAGGGCCTTTTGTCCCGGTTCTGGAACCGGGACTAAAGGGTCGGTACTAATGCCCTGTCCCTTTAGTCCCGGTTCAATCCAGAACCGGTACAGATGGGCCTCCACGTGGCCTGTGCGCGGAGCCTAGGCAGGAGACCCTTTGGTCCCGGTTGGTGGCACCAACCGGGACCAATAGGCATCCACGCGTCAGCATTTCTGTGGCTGGGATTTTTTTTTTAAAGGGGGGGTTTGGGGGGTTAATTTAGGTGTTTCATATATTGTGTTAGCTAGCTATAATTAATAGAGAGAAGTGACCTCTCTTATGTCCGTGCTTGGTCGACGCTACATACTATACATACGTATAGAGAGGACTAGACACGCTAGCTAGCTAGTAAGCAAACGAAGGAAACAGAAGATCGTCATGAACATATATGCATACATAGAGAAGTGATATCGACCACCTCTCCTTCTCCGAGAGATTGGTCGAACAACAAGTTCTCGTATATCTATCCGACACTACCGGCTACATATATACAATAATTATCTCTTACAAATATAATCATACTAACTCAGGGTCCACATAGTATTCTCCGTCTTCAGCGATCACGTGGTCAAGAAAGAATGCCGCCAATTCCTCTTGAATTGCTCACATGCGAGCTGGTGCTAGGAGTTCATCCCGCTTCCGAAACATCTAATTTAAAGAAGGGGGTCAATACATATATATATGAATGAATGAAACTCAACACAAATGATGGTAATAAAATAAAATTGTGAATGTTGTTATTTACGTACTTCATATTGTTCGTCAGTGTAGCCCCGCTCACAGGTCGTGTGGCGGATGGACTCGCAAACGTAGTATCCACAGAAATCATTCCCTTGTTCCTGCCACAACCACTTTACAAGAAATAGAGGTCAATCAAACTGATAAGCAAGAATGCCAAATGGTATTGATGAAACTAGCGCTTGAATCACTAGTAGATGCGCGGAGCATGCTACTATAGTACTTACTTTCGGGTGTCTAAATTGCAGCTCCTTCGGCAGTCCCGGAGCTTTTCTGGTGAATTTTCTCCAAACCCTGTCAGACAAATAAAACAATTAATTGATATATCAGGAAATGAACAAAGTTGCTGATATGGTGGATAATGATCGATTTAACTTACTTCTCGAGTATTTGAGTCATGTCTGCATAGTCCTGGGGATCTTTTCATCTTGAGTCTAAGACGGTTACTAGTCCCTGCTCAAGCTTAATCTCTAGGAGAATATAGTGGAAACTGCACACGCATGCATAACTCATCAATTACATTACTATAACCTTGACTAATATATAAGGGAAACCGAATACGCACAAGACAGTAACACTCACTTGAAGTTGTAAGGAAAGAGTATTATATCTTTGTTTTCATTTATTACCAATGATCATAGCAAGTTGGCCTCGGTAGCTGCGGCATGAAATTTAACCTGAGTTGCATCTATGAGATATGTGTTAATGAACCGAATATCACCGACTTGTCTTTTCTTCAATTCGGCGATCTTCAATCTGCATAATATAGTGAGGATGATTATAAATACATGCAATCAAAGAGCTAAGCTATATAGAGAGACTTAATGACATAAGTAGTACTACTTACAGATAGTAGCAGGCGACCGTTGTTTTATCGAGGGCCAATTGATTGAAAAACTGAAAGAACTCCTCAAATGGAACAGGCAACGGTTCAATTCCAACGAGGTCATGCTCCTTTTTAACTTTCACATACAAAGTACTCCTCCCCCCAGAGTCTCTGCAGATTTTCAAGTACCAATCATGCAATCTTCGCATCATCGTTGATAGAGATCTTTCATCTTTGACGAGAGGCTTCCTGTACTCGTATCTTTGTATCTGCACCTCCATGAAATCATAATGTACATCGTCGGGCAGGTAATCGCCAAGATTGCTATAACCGGGCACCATCCTCGGATCATTAGCGACGTTGTCGCTAGGCACCTTGAGCGGGGGGCACGATTCCTTCGCTTGTTCGCCGAGCTGGGCAATTTGTTTCCCAGCTCGTCGTTCTTTCAGCCTTTGATCACTGACAGTACTTCCCGACCGCTCTGCTTCGGCAAATTCCTTTCCAATAATGCGCTCATAGTTTCCTTTCGGCGGAGACTTGGGTGGTTTTGTCAGGGCAGCCAGAGTGCGCTTCGCTTTCACCGGATCTACCTTCTCCTCCGGAGGTGGATGTTTCTTTGCTTTCACCCCTTCAAAGTAGTTCCTCACTTCTTCTCGTGCGATCTCGGCGTTCTCCTCCAGGGTCCTCTCGTATGGTAACTTCTGTGGAGTCTTCAGAGAAGGACCAAATCTGTATTTCCTCCCGCCTCTGGCTGTACTGCTAGACGCCGGCCGAGCAGACGGAGCGGTTGTCTTCTTTACTTGCTTACAAGGCGGAGGAGAAGGACTACGACGCGCCGGAGCAGCCGGAGCGGCGGCAGGTCTCTTCCATCCTTGCTGACGAGGCGGAGAAGGAGGAGGCTGGCTGCTCGGGCGCGTCGGCGTAGGCGGAGAAGGAGGCAGAGTGCTGCCACGCGCTGGAGAAGGAGCCGGTCGAGTGCCCTGATCGTCACTCGCCGGAGGAGGAGGCGGTGGAGGAGGTAGAGTGCCCTGACTCGCCGGAGGAGGAGGCGGTGGAGGAGGCGGAGTACCCTGACTTGCCGGAGGAGGAGGAGGAGGCGGAGGCGTCTAGTTCGGAAGGTTGATGAGCTCCTTCCGCCATAGGCATGGAGTCTTCAGAGCAGACCCCAGCCTAGTCTCCCCTTCACCGGTAGGGTGGTCAAGCTGGAGGTCCTCAAATCCCTCCATTATTTCATCCACCATCACCCTAGCATATCCTTTTGGAATCGGCGGGTAGTGAAAAGTTGCGCCGGGTTCAGTAGGATAAACAGAGCCAACAGTCGCCTTGACCTTCAAATTCATCCATTGCGTCATAAGGTGGCAATTTTGAGACTCCGTGATAGCATCCATGGGATAGCTGGCAGGAGCCGTCAAGGCATGCTCCGGCTGAAGCAGCTCGGTGGAAGCCACGCTGCTTCTCCGCTGAGATGGCGGGGTAGCTTCGGGGGAAGCTTCGGCAGTACGTTTGCTGCGATTTGCTTCTCGTTCCTCTATCGCTTGTACCCTTGCTTGCAGCGCCTGCATTTGGGTCTGCTGCACTTTTTTCCTCCTCTCATGGGATTTGTCACCGCCTGCGTCCGGAAACCCAACCTTCCACGGAATGGAGCCGGGCGTGCCTCGTGTCTGTCCAGGGTGCTCAGGATTCCCGAGGGCCATTGTGAGCTCGTCGTTCTCTCTGTCTGGAAAGAACGTCCCTTGTTGCGCTGCTTCGATATAGTGATGAAGCTTCCTGACTGGTATGTCCATTTGATCGTTCGTCCAAATGCACTTCCCTGTTACAGGGTCCAAGGTTCCGCCAACCCCGAAGAACCAAGTCCGGCAATGGTCTGGCCAGTTAATTGTCTCTGGTTCGATCCCTTTATCAACCAGATCATTCTCAGTCTTGGCCCACTTAGGCCGGGCTACGAGGTAGCCACCTGACCCCGTGCGATGGTGATGCTTCTTCTTCGCAGCATTTTGCTTGTTTGTCGCCGACATCTTCTTACTCTTTTCCGATGTCTTGTGGGCCACAAATGCGGGCCAGTGATCTCTGATCTTCTCATATATGCCCTTGAATTCTGGTGTCTCATTATTTTCGACAAACTTATTCAGCTCTTTCTTCCACCTCCTGAATAGTTCTGCCATCCTCTTAAGAGCAAAAGACTTGATTAATTGCTCTTTAACTGGCTTCTCTGGATTATCCTTTGGCGGTAGGGTGAAATTTGACTTCAGCTCAGTCCAAAGATCATTTTTCTGCATATCATTGACATAAGACACCTCAGGGTCTTCTGTAGCCGGCTTAAACCATTGCTGGATGCTAATCGGGATCTTGTCCCTAACCAAAACCCCGCACTGAGCAACAAATGCGCTCTTTGTCCGGAGGGGTTCAATCGGTTGGCCATCGGGCACGATTGCTATGATCTCAAACTTTTCATCCGAACTCAACTTTTTCTTCGGGACTCGTCTCTTTACCGAAGTTGTGCTCGATCCGGAGGGCTAGAAAAAAGAACAAAGACTTAATTAATATGTGTACATACCAAAACAATGAATGCATCAATTAGCTACTCAGCAGAAGCTTAACTTATATATATACCTGGCCGGACTCGGTTCGGTCACCGGAGACGTCATCACGGTCTCCTTCTTGCACCGGCATTGGGTCACCGGAGCCGTCCTCACGGTCTCCTTCTTGCACCGGCATTAGGTCACCGGAGCCATCATAATCATAGCCAGCTGCTTCCAGACCATCGGTGTCGTTGAGAAACAACGAGCAGACGGCATCACTTCCTCGTGCGATTATGTCCCCCAACAACTCTTCTTGTACTTCGTCTCGGGCGGTGTCCATAGTTTCTACAAATATTGACAACATGGCAATTATTATTCAAACATGACAGATGGATATATTAGTGGCAAACGTAGAACTAATATTAATTAGTGGCCTCGACGCTGCTTCTCTAGGGTTTGGGGTGGCCTCGATGCTGCTTCTCTATGGTTTGGGGTGGCCTCGACAATGCTTCAAGGATTAAAGAAAGAGGAAGAAGAAGAAAAAAAGAGGAGAAGAAAGAATAGAGGAGTTCTTCCTCTTTTTTTCTTCTTCTTCCTCTTTTTTTTATCGGGAACGAGGGTCGTCGAGGGTCACCGAGTGGTAGAGGAAACCCTAAATAGCAAGTATCGTGGGTGTGAGATACATGTGGCTGTCGGTGTCGGACACTACATCCACGTCCCACAAGTGACGTGGGCGTCGAAGCCCGCGCCACTTGTGGGACGTGGATGTAGTGTCCGACACCGACGGTACATGTATCTCACACCGACGATACTTTCTATTTAGGGTTTCTCCTCTACCGCTCGGCGACCCTCGACGACCCTCGTTCCCGATAAAATAAAGAGGAAGAAGAAAGAAAAAGAAGAGGAAGAAGAAGAAAAAAAAGAGAAGAAGAAGAAAGAATAGAGGAGAAGAAGTTTTCTTCTCCTCTATTCCTTCTTCTTCTCCTCTTTTTTTTCTCCTCTTCTTCCCGACCCTCGCCCCCTCGAACACTTGGCGACCCTAGACCCTCTACCCTAGCTAGTTCCCGACCCTCGCCCCCTCGAAACCTCGAACACTCGGCAACCCTCAACCCTCTACCCTAGTTAGTTCCCGACCCTCGCCCCCACGAACCATTGAACACTCGGTGACCCTCGAACCCTCGGCGACCCCCTCCCCCCATCATGTCGAAGTTATTGGGGAGGGGGTATATCGACCCCCCTCATGTCGAAGTTATCTGGTAGGGGGTATATCGACAACGACATACCCGATACATACATACATACATACATACATACATAGCCACATGCATCCATACATATATGAACAAAATTAATATCTACTAATTAACAACCTAAATAAAAAAACTAATACATATCTGCATGCACACACATATACACTGCACACACATACACATACATACACATATACACTACACACATGCATACATATCTCAAAAAAAACTAACAGAGGCGGGCGGCGGAGGCGGGGTGCGGCGGCAAACCGGCGGCGGTGCGGCAAGCGGAGCGCGACCAGGCAGCGGCGACGACGCAGAGCACGGCGGGCGGCAGCGGCGAACCGGCGGCGGCGTGGCAAGCGGAGCACGGTCAGGCGGCGTCGTCGGGGCAGAGCACGGCGGGCGGCAGCCTCGGGGCGCGGCAAGAGAGCACGGCTAGCGGCGGCGGCAGGGTGCGGAGGGGGGAGAGAGGAGGAGAGGAGGGGAACGGCACGGCGGATCACAGTGGGAGCGGGCCGGGAAGGCGTCGGGGTAGGGCTCGGCGGCGGCGGCGAGGACAGCGAAGTGGAGCAGCCTGACGGCGTCAGGGCAGGGCTCGGCGGTGGCGGAGGTGACGTCGAGGGGCAGGGCTCGGTGGCGGCGACGACGCTAGAGGGGCAGCCTGGCGGCGTCGACGATGAGGAATGGGAGCAGTTGGCAGAAATTTCCCAAGTATTGTATATATAGCCAGAGCATTGGTCCCGGTTTGTGGCACGAACCGGGACGAATGCCTACCTATGGTCCCAGTTCGTGCCACCAACCGGGACCAAAGGCCAATTTTCACCAGCCCAAAGGGCGGGAAGCGGCGGCCTTTGGTCCCGGTTGGTGGCACCAACCGGGACTACAGAGGGGCATTGGTCACGGTTCATGGCACCAACCGTGACCAATGCACCCTTTAGTCCCGGTTGGTGCCACCAACCGGGACCAAAGGCCTTGTGCTGCCCCGCGCCCAAATGTTTAGTCCCACCTCGCTAGTTGAGAGGGAGCCGCACCTTTTTATAAGGTGCGGTGCGCCTTCCCTCTCGAGCTCCTCTCTAAAGCAGGCTTTCGGGACCTAACCGTGCAATGTGTGCCTATGGGCCTACTGGGCCTCCCGCGGGCCTGAATCCTGGCCCATGGTAGGGTTTCTAGTCGTATTCAGGCCGTGGGTGCCCAGTAGGTGGCACTTTTTTGTTTTTTTTTTGTTTCTACGTACAACAAAATACTTATTGTTGCTATATTTAATTTTTTCCAGTTTTTTTGTTTTGTTTTCTACATTATTTATTTTCTTTTGTTTTTTGCTTTATTTTTTAATTCTTTTTGATTTTAGTTTTAGAAAAATTATAAACTTTCTATTAGTGCCATTAGTTTTCAAATTTGAAAACACTTTTTTTTTTGTTTTCTTTGTTGCTTTATTTATTTTACTTTGTTTCTACTTACAACAAAATACTTATTGTTGCTATTTTTATTTTTTTCCAGTTTTTTTGTTTTGTTTTCTGTATTATTTATTTTCTTTTGTTTTTTGCTTTATTTTTTAATTCTTTTTGCTTTTAGGTCAGCAAAATTATAAACTTTCTGTTGCTTTATTTATTTTATTTTGTTTCTACTTACAAAAAAATACTTATTGTTGCTATTTTTTCCAGTTTTCTTGTTTTGTTTTCTGCATTATTTATTTTCTCTTGTTTTTTGCTTTATTTTTTTATTCTTTTTGCTTTTAGTTTTAGAAAAATTATAAACTTTCTGTTAGTGTCATTAGTTTTCAAATTTGAAAACACTTTTTTAGTTTTTTGCTTTAATTTTTAATTCTATTTGCTTTTAGGTTAGCAAAATTATAAACTTTCTGTTAGTGCCATTAGTTTTAGAAAAATTAAAAAACTTTCTGTTAGTGCCATTAGTTTTCAAATTTGAATAGTTAAAATTTGAATTCTTTGAAAATTGTTTGAATCACAAGTTTGTGATTAACTTACTAAAAAATGAGAATAGATGCGTTTATAGAGAAAATTCAACCTAAATTCCTAGTAAATTTCTATGAATTTCAGAGAAATTCACTATGAATTTAGGTTAAACTTTTCTCTATTAGGGCATCTATTTTCACTTTGAGAGGAGCTCAACAAGGCAGAGAGGGAAGGGCTTATAAACCGGTGTGAGCCCCCTTCGGTTGGCGAGGTGGGACTAAACTCTGCCCGGCACGAGGACCAACCATTTAGTCCCGGTTTGTGGCACAAACCGGGACTAATGGTCATGGGCTAGGGGCGAGGAGCAAAATTATAAACTTTCTGTTAGTGCCATTAGTTTTAGAAAGTTGAAAGTTGGCATGGGCCAGGGACTAATGGTCATGGTATTACGAGGGCCAAACCATAAGACATGAAAGCATTTCAAATGAACTCTGAAAAAGTTGAAAGTTGGCATGGTATCATAATTTCACCCACATAGCATGTGCATGTACAAAACGGGCAATGGTAGCATGTTCGTGTGTTACAAAGTTGGCATGGTATCATCATAATAGTTGCGGGAGAAAGTCTTCACTTTTTCTTCGCTTGTGTCATTTGTTTATTGCGCCGTAACCATGGATAATCTTCATTGTTTATCAGGATGCTTGGGTCAGCCTTGACATTGAAGGGAGGAATTTCATGAAACTTTTCATAATCTTCAGACATGTCTGTCTTGCCGTCCACTCCTAGGATGTCCCTTTTCCCTGAAAGAACTATGTGGCGCTTTGGCTCATCGTATGATGTATTCACTTCCTTATCTTTTCTTTTTCTCGGTTTGGTAGACATGTCCTTCACATAGATAACCTGTGCCACATCATTGACTAGGACGAACGGTTCGTCAGTGTACCCAAGATTTTTCAGATCCACTATTGTCATTCCGTATTGTGGGTCTACCTGTACCCCGCCGCCTAACAGATTGACCCATTTGCACTTAAACAAAGGGACCTTAAAATCAGGTCCATAGTCAAGTTCCGATATGTCCACTATGTAACCATAATATGTGTCCTTTCCGCTCTCGGTTGCTCCATCAAAGCGGACACCGCTGTTTTGGTTGGTGCTCTTTTGATCTTGGGTGATCGTGTAAAATGTATTCCCATTTATCTCGTATCCTTTGTAAGTCAATACAGTCAAAGATGGTCCCCTGGACAACAAGTACAACTCATCACAAACAGTGTTGTCACCTCTAAGACGTGTTTCCAACCAACTGCTGAAAGTCCTGATGTGTTCACATGTAATCCAGTCGTCGCACTGCTCCGGGTGTTTGGAGCGCAGATTGTTCTTGTGTTCATCGACATACGGGGCCACCAAGGTAGAGTTCTGTAGAACTGTGTAGTGTGCTTGAGACCAAGAATATCCGTCCCTGCATATTATTGAGTCTCTTCCAAGAGTGCCTTTTCCAGTCAGTCTCCCCTCATACCACGATTTAGGGATACCTATCTTCTTAAGGCCAGGAATGAAGTCAACACAAAACCCGATAACATCCTCTATTTGATGGCCCATGGAGATGCTTCCTTCTGGCCTAGCGCGGTTACGGACATATTTCTTTAGGACTCCCATGAACCTCTCAAAGGGGAACATATTGTGTAGAAATACGGGCCCCGGGATGACAATCTCGTCGACTAGATGAACTAGGACGTGCGTCATGATATTGAAGAAGGATGGTGGGAACACCAGCTCGAAATTGACAAGACATTGCGCCACATCACTCCTTAGCCTTGGTACGATTTCTGGATCGATCACCTTCTGAGAGATTGCATTGAGGAATGCACATAGCTTCACAATGACTAATCGAACATTTTCCGGTAGAAGCCCCCTCAATGCAACCGGAAGCAGTTGCGTCATAATCACGTGGCAGTCATGAGACTTTAGGTTCTGAAACTTTTTCTCTGGCATATTTATTATTCCCTTTATATTCGACGAGAAGCTAGTCGTGACCTTCATACTGCGCAGGCATTCAAAGAAGATTTCTTTCTCTTCTTTCGTAAGAGCGTAGCTGGCAGGACCTTTATACTGCTTCGGAGGCTTGCCGTCTTTTTCGTGCAAACATTGCAGGTCCTCCCGTGCCTCAGGTGTATCTTTTGTCTTCCCATACACGCCCAAGAAGCCTAGCAGGTTCACGCAAAGGTTCTTCGTCACGTGCATCATGTCGATTGAGGAGCGGACCTCTAGGTCTTTCCAGTAGGGTAGGTCCCAAAATATAGATTTCTTCTTCCACATGGGTGCGTGTCCCTCAGCGTCATTCGGAACAGCTAGTCCACCGGGACCCTTTCCAAAGATTACGTAATGTAAATCATTGACCATAGCAAGTACGTGATCACCGGTACGCATGGCGGGCTTCTTCTAGTGATCTGCCTTGCCTTTGAAATGCTTGCCTTTCTTTCGACATTGATGGTTGGTCGGAAGAAATCAATGATGGCCCAGGTACACATTCTTCCTGCATTTGTCCAGGTATATACTTTCAGTGTCATCTAAACAGTGTGTGCATGCGTGGTATCCTTTGTTTGTCTGTCCTGAAAGGTTACTGAGAGCGGGCCAATCGTTGATGGTCACGAACAGCAATGCCTTAAGGTTAAATTCCTCCTGTCTGTACTCATCCCACGTACATACACCGTTTCCATTCCACAGCTTTAAAAGTTCTTCAACTAATGGCCTTAGGTACACATCAATTTCGTTGTCGGGTTGCTTAGGGCCTTGGATGAGAACTGGCATCATAATGAACTTCCGCTTCATGCACATCGAAGGAGGAAGGTTATACATACATAGAGTCACGGGCCAGGTGTTGTGATTGCTGCTCTGCTCCCCAAAAGGATTAATGCCATCCGCGCTTAAAGCAAACCATACATTCCTTGGGTCCTTTGCAAACTCATCCCAGTATTTTCTCTCGATTTTTCTCCACTGCAACCCGTCAGCGGGTGCTCTCAACTTCCCATCTTTCTTTCGGTTCTCACTGTGCCATCGCATCAACTTGGCATGCTATTCATTTCTGAACAGACGTTTCAACCGTGGTATTATAGGAGCATACCACATCACCTTCGCAGGAACCCTCTTCCTGGGGGGCTCGCCGTCAACATCACCAGGGTCATCTCGTCTGATCTTATACCGCAATGCACCGCATACCGGGCATGCATTCAGATCCTTGTATGCACCGCAGTAGAGGATGCAGTCATTAGGGCATGCATGTATCTTCTCCACCTCCAATCCTAGAGGGCATACGACCTTCTTTGCTGCGTATGTACTGTCGGGCAATTCGTTATCCTTTGGAAGCTTCTTCTTCAATATTTTCAGTAGCTTCTCAAATCCTTTGTCAGCCACAGCATTCTCTGCCTTCCACTGCAGCAATTCCAGTATGGTACCGAGCTTTGTGTTGCCATCTTCGCAATTGGGGTATAACCCTTTTTTGTGATCCTCTAACATGTGATCGAACTTCAGCTTCTCCTTTTGACTTTCGCATTGCGTCCTTGCATCGACAATGACCCGGCGGAGATCATCATCATCGGGCACATCGTCTGGTTCCTCTTGATCTTCAGCAGCTTCACCCGTTGCAGCATCATTGGGCACATCGTCTGGTTCCTCTTGATGTTCACCAGCTCCCCCCGTTGCAGCATCACCGTATTCAGGGGGCACATAGTTGTCATCGTACTCTTCTTCTTCGCCGTCTTCCATCATAACCCCTATTTCTCCATGCCTCGTCCAAACATTATAGTGTGGCATGAAACCCTTGTAAAGTAGGTGGGAGTGAAGGATTTTCCAGTTAGAGTAAGACCTCGTATTCCCACATTCAGTGCATGGACAACACATAAAACCATTCTGCTTGTTTGCCTCAGCCGCATCAAGAAACTCATGCACACCCTTAATGTACTCGCGGGTGTGTCTGTCACCGTACATCCAATGCCGGTTCATCTGTGTGCATTATATATAATTAAGTGTCCAAATTAATAGAAGTTCATCATCACATTAAAACCAAAGTGCATACATAGTTCTCATCTAACAACATATAGCTCTCCAGAGCATATAATTAATTAAACCATACATTGAAACTATGTAAAACATTTCAATGCGAAAACAAATGCGATCATAATCGCAACCAAGGTAACAATTGATCCAATGGCATAATGATACCAAGCCTCGGTATGAATGGGATATTTTCTAATCTTTCTAATCTTCAAGCGCATTGCATCCATCTTGATCTTGTGATCATCGACGACATCCACAACATACAACTCCAATATCATCTTCTCCTCCTCAATTTTTTTTATTTTTTCCTTCAACAAATTGTTTTCTTCTTCAACTAAATTTAACCTCTCGACAATAGGGTCGGTTGGCATTTCCAATTCACATACATCCTACATAAATAAAATCTATGTCGCGTTGGTCGGCATAATTTTCATAAACAATAAATGAACCAATAGTTATAAAGATAATATATATACCACATCCGAATCATAGACAGGACGAGGGCCGACGGGGGCGGATACCAAAACCATCGCACTATATAAGATGCAATAATAAAAGTAAGAAAATAATACAAGTATCTATGTAAACATACAAGTAAGAATATTTTTCCTTTCAGAAAGAAGATAAGAACAAGAGGCTCACCACGGTGGTGCCGGTGATGAGCTCGGCGCGGGTGATCGACGGCAGTGAAGACGGGGACGGGGCGTGACGGACCGCTAAACCTAGACAAATATTATGGAAAATGGAGCTTGGAGGTCGAGCTTGGAGAGGAGAAAGCTTAAGTAGTGTGGCTCGGGCATTCCATCGAACACCTTGTGTGCATAGGAGGTGAGCTAGAGCACCACCAAGCCCTCTCCCCCTCGGCCAGAGAAAAACAGAGCACTGGGGTGCTCTGCTCGCGAACGAGGGGTATATATAGGCACCTCATTGGTCCTGGTTGGTGACATGAGCTGGGACTAAAGGGGAGCCTTTGGTCCCGGTTCAAGCCACGAACCGGGACCAATGGTGGTGGGCCAGGAGCGAGGCCCATTGGTCCCGGTTCATCCCACCAACCGGGACCAAAAGATCCAGATGAACCGGGACCAATGGCCCACGTGGCCCGGCCGGCCCCCTGGGCTCACGAACCGAGACCAATGCCCATATTGGTCCCGGTTCTGGACTAAACCGGGACTAATGGGCTGACCCGGCCTGGACCAAAGCCCTGTTTTCTACTAGTGACATATATTAAGTGCTCATCAGGATGCTTTGTTCCATCTCCTGTAAAAGGGTTAGCTAGCAGTTTTTCCATCATACCCAAAGGAAATTCAAAAGGAGTTTCATTTTCAATAGGTTCAGTAGGTTGAGGAGCAACTCTTTGCTCTACTGGACGGGGTGAAGATACCCCGAACAGGCCCCTCAGAGAATTACTTTCCATAGTAACAAGTGACAGTAAATTTCAGCACACTATATAAATTTTTCCTTACCAAATTCCACCTACCAAAGGCGCTACACTCCCCGGCAACGGCGCCAGAAAAGAGTCTTGATGACCCACAAGTATAGGGGATATATCGTAGTCCTTTCGATAAGTAAGAGTGTCGAACCCAACGAGGAGCAGAAGGAAATGATAAGCGGTTTTCAGCAAGGTATTCTCTGCAAGTACTGAAATAAGTGGTAACAGATAGTTTTGTGATAAGATAAATTGTAACGAGCAACAAGTAACAAAAGTAAATAAAGTGCAGAAAGGTATCCCAATCCTTTTTGTAGCAAAGGACAAGCCGGAACAAACTCTTATAATAGGAAAAACGCTCCCGACGGCGACAGCGTTAAGCCTCCTTCCCTTCCCGGCGGACGGATCTTGCCGGCTCTTTGAGCAGCAGTGAGGGGAGAGAGAGGCCAACGAAGTCCTGTTTAGATCTGGAGAGGGCAAGAGAGTGTGAAGAGAGCAACTACAAGCGCTGAGGCTCCAGCGGTCGAGGGCGAGAGAGTGTGAAGAGAGCAACTACAAGCGATGAGGCTCCAGCGTGTATATATATAGTGGAGAGAGAGTGTGAAGTGTGCAAACCCTAGAAAACATTTTGACCAGTCAAAGAATCCTCCTGGCACAAATTATTCTCAAGTGTAGTTATCGAACCCGAGACCTCAAGTTTGATGAGCGAACAGGCTAACCAGCTACACAACCCTCCTGTTATGTTCAACGAGACTGAAATAACCTTTTATACATTCCTGCATTCGTGTGACAAGCATGTCGTGTTTTTTTGTGTGTGGGAGTCATTGGGATTTCAATCATAATCGTGTCATGTGGCTTTGGTGGTAAGACTATCCACAGTGGTGCCGAAATAATGCAGCCTTAGTCACCTTACCTCTCTCCATGTAGTACATTCGGTCCCACCAGTCAGAGGGTGAAACAAACAAATTAATAAGAAAAATTAAAAGCGCCAGCGGTGTGATGACCCACAAGTATAGGGGATCTATCGTAGTCCTTTCGATAAGTAAGAGTGTCAAACCCAACGAGGATCAGAAGGAAATGATAAGCGGTTTTTAGCAAGGTATTCTTTGCAAGTACTGAAATAAGTGGTAACAGATAGTTTTGTGATAAGATAAATTGTAACGAGCAACAAGTAACAAAAGTAAATAAAGTGCAGCAAGGTAGCCCAATCCTTTTTGTAGCAAAGGACAAGCCGGAACAAACTCTTATAATAGGAAAAACACTCCCGAGGACACATGGGAATATTGTCAAGCTAGTTTTCATCACGTTCATATGATTCGCATTCGATACTTTGATAATTTGATATGTGGGTGGACCGGTGCTTGGGTGTTGTTCTTACTTGAACAAGCATCCCAGTTATGATTAACCTCTATTGCAAGCATTCGCAACTACAACAAAAGTATTAAGGTAAACCTAACCATAGCATGAAACATATGGATCCAAATCAACCCCTTACGAAGCAACGCATAAACTAGGGTTTAAGCTTCTGTCACTCTAGCAACCCATCATCTACTTATTACTTCCCAATGCCTTCCTCTAGGCCCAAATAATGGTGAAGTGTTATGTAGTCGATGTTCACATAACACCACTAGAGGCTAGACAACATACATCTTATCAAAATATCAAACGAATACCAAATTCACGTGACTACTAATAGCAAGATTTCTCCCTTGTCCTCGGGAACAAACTTAATTACTCACAAAGCATATTCATGTTCATAATCAGAGGGGTAATAATATGCATATAGGATCTAAACATATGATCTTCCACCAAATAAACCAACTAGCATCAACTACAAGGAGTAATCAACACTACTAGCAACCTACTAGCACCAATCCCGGACTTTGGGACAAGAATTGGATACAAGAGATGAGCTAGGGTTTGGAGATGAGATGGTGCTGGTGAAGATGTTGATGGAGATTGCCCTCTCCCGATGAGAGGAGCATTGGTGATGACAATGGTGATCATTTCCCCCTTCTGGAGGGAAGTATCCCCGGCAGAACAGCTCTGCCAGAGCTCTAGATTGGTTCCGCCAAGGTTCCGCCTCGTGGCGGCGGAGTCTCGTCTCGAAAAGTTCCTTATGATTTTTTTCTCACCGAAAGACTTCATATAGGAGAAGATGGACGTCGGAGAGCCACTAGGGGGCCCATGAGGTAGGGGGCGCCCCCCACCCTCATGAGCAGGGTGTGGGCCCCTAGCCTTCATATTTGGCGAGGATTTTTATTTATTTATTTTAAGATGTTCCGTGGAGTTTCAGGACTTTTGGAGTTGCGCAGAATAGGTCTCTAATATTTGCTCCTTTTCCAGCCCAGAATTCCAGCTGCCGGCATTCTCCCTCCTTATGTAAACCTTGTAAAATAAGAGAGAATAGACATAAGTATTGTGACATAAAGTGAAATAACATCCCATAATGCAATAAATATCGATATAAAAGCATGATGCAGAACGGACGTATCACGGTGTTTCTTACCTCACACATCTCGCTACTACTCGGGAACACTGTCCAATTGATCCCTCTGTTCGCTCACGTACTATTTTAAGTGAATCCTTATTATAACATGCACACAAATTTTGGGCACTTGTATTCGACTTAAGTCAGTGTGCCACTGTATCTCGTATAATTACTACTCCCTCCGTCTAGGTGTAATAAGTCACGTTAGAAGGTGCAACGGGACTAGTGTGTGTGTGTGTGTGTGTGTGTGTGTGTGTGTTTAACAGCATGTGTGTGTTAGAGAGAGCGACACATCGACCTACGCCTACAGAGAGATGTTGTGCGGTGTACAATTTTAGCCGTGAGCATCGGTGCATCCTCTCGTTTCCGGGCGTGTCCGGTAGGGACATGCGGATAGCTGCCACGCCCGCTCCTGACCAGCCTAGCCCACCCAAAGCCCCTCCATCGCCCGCGTGCGCTTCTCGCCCGAAACGGTCAGCGCCTCTCCAAAGAATCGGTGCCGCATTCATGCCCGGGCAGAGCGGACGCGACCTCTCACTGGCGCAAGAGTGATGGTTGCTTCATCCGTCCAACTTACTGCTGGGTCTATGTGATTTGATGGCTCATTGGTCTTTATTACTGAGGTGGTAGGACTGCTGGATGTCCCACGCTTTCAGCGAAAGGAGGTACTACTACTAGATTACAATTTTCTCCATTCTTACAGCAGAGGCGTGCAAGAGTAGTGAAAACACACAGGCTCGGTGATTACATGGCCCACCTCACACTATCACCGTGCGACACCTAACTCTTTACATAGTACTCCCTCCGTTCCTAAATATTACTAGATGAGTCCCTGCACGTTGCCGCGGAATAGCAGTATATCTCTCAGCGCAAAATTATCGATTTCATAGAACTAAAAAAACTCTATAACCGCATGACAAATGTGGTAGCCAAACTAAATAAACTCCCATCATCATTTAGATCATCCCACGTAAGGAAAAAAGATCAGCCAACTCTACTACATAATGGGATTATATTTTTCTTTTTGACATGTTAATGGGACTTAAAAGCTCACTTACATGCATGCTACCGGTGCATGCTTGCATGCAGACATGTTGATGTGATTTAAAACCCACTCACATGCATGTGCCACGGTATTTCTGCATGCTTGCATGTGGCTTAGTGCGGAGCCTCTCAACGTCTAGATCAGATGGCTATTATGGACTGATTTACTTCATCTAACGGCTACATAAATTTTGATGATGTGGCTTAAGGAGAGGATAGAGAATTCCTAGTAGTGGGGGCTAGCTATTACTAGTAGATAAGTCTTTGTAGAGATTCCACTACATGCGGAACAAAATGAATGAATCTACACTTAAAATGCATCTATATACATCCGCATATGGTTCATGGTGAAATCTCTACAAAGACTTATATTTAGGAACGAGGGAGACGGCGTACTAAGCAAGCTTCTCCTCGTTCTGCGAGTTGACGAGACACATCAAAACTACTCCAGTGTATAGAGCCTTGCCTCTAAGGTAGGCCCCACATGGTTTGCCTCTTTTTTTAACATAACACGTCAAGTCACAATTTGTTTGTTCACCCGTGGTAGATGATCCTCCCTCCACCAAGTGGACAACTAGTACACGCGCCAAATTACCACGTGGGCTGCCTTTTTCATACAGAAATGAGCTCCACCGTGTACCCGCGCGGGTGTGGTTGGGAAAGAGACGGGAGTACGTGCGCCGTGCATGCACCTCTTCTCTTCGTGCACGTCCCCCACCTACCTGGGTGTGTGTGAGAGATACAAACCGCGTTCGTGAGTGTTTTTTGTTTTGGGGTGAGGGTGGGGTGGGGGTTGATTTCGTGAATTATTTGTGGGAATATGTGTCGATGACATCTCAAACAAAATTTTGCATGCAATGTGTGTGAAATGGAGGCCTATCCATATCATACATAGAGGGTCAGGCAATCCACGAGAAGAGAGGGAGGGGTCATAACTATCGATAGAGTCGAAGAGAGGATCAAGTGGGTGGGTGCGAGATCGATGAAGAGAGCCATCGAAATTGTGTGTGTGTGTGTGCAAGTCAAAGATATAGGGCGACTGGCCTACCGGAACGTTAGAGGGCACATGTCAAGTTTGTGTGTGGCAGGGAGACATGACTAGAGCGCTCGGTGTATCGGTGTGTGGGGGGGGAGGGGTAGGCAGAGGCCTAACTATAGAGGTAGAACGACTCGTATATGTGTTGAGAAGGAGAGACCCAGCTATGTCTTGAGGGAGATCGGTCGACATCCATACATAACTGAAGGACGGGAAATATGATGGGATAGAGAGAGAGAGGAGAGAGAGAGAGGGAGGGAAAGGGGGGAGAGGGGTAGAGTGCTGGATGGGTGATGGAGTTGCTTCTCGAAAATGGTGGGAGAGGCCTACTAGACAAACTGAGGGTGGAACTGCAATGTTATCAGTAAGAGTGGGGATGTGTTTCTGTGTGTGCCTGTGCGTGATAGATCTGTCGGGACACATCCATGGATGATGAAGGGGAACCATGTGTTTGGTAAGCAGACCTAACTAGATCGGTAGATCAATTGTTGTTTGTCGGAGGAAGGGAGGGACACAACTAATGAGGTAGATCGATCGACGTGTGGGTAAAACGAGTTATAAGGACCTAGCTAGCTATATGTATAGCGAGAGATCGGTCGGTGTACGTCCATTTGTTAGAGGCAAATAAGGCCCAGCGAGACGGATAGACAGAGAGAATGGAACTAGGAGGTGGTGCAAGAGGCCCAACTACTAGCTAGATAGGGGAAGGAGTGTGCGGTTATGAGATCGATGAAAAGAGGGGCGAGAGTTTACACGTGTGTCTGACTGTATGAGAGACACGAGGCAAGGACACATAAAGGAGGAGATTGAAGGTGTGTGTGTGTGTATGTTGTAGGCAGGCATCGCTCGAGAGGTTTATCGATCAGTGTGTGTCGGAAAGGAGTTGTGGAGACTCTGGGAGAACGACCTAAAGAAAAAAATGAATGTGCCCGGTGGATAGAATGCCGAGGGAGGGGGAGGGCGAGGAGGGCATGTGCATGCACGAGAGAAAGTTAGTGGTAGCTACAAAGGTTAGAGGATTGTGTGGGTGTAAGAGACTAACAAAGATCATAATTTGATATGAAAGCGGATTCATATATTTGAATAGGAGATCATAGTGTTTTAAACATTGCATGCATGAATATAGCGGTGATACACGTGTTCTGCACATGTTATACCATAATGTGATAATGCATGGCGTTTGCAACTCACAGCTAAATACCGAACAATCTAAACCATACTATACATCAAACAATCTCACATTTTATTTGAATTTGTGATAATGTGTGGCGTTTTCAGCTTACAACTAAATATCGAACAATCTAAATAATACTATATATCGAACATTCTCACATTTTATTTGAATTTGTGGTAATGTGTGGTGTTTGCAACTCACATCTAAATACTTGTAGGCGTAGGGGGAGGGGCACCATACATAATGTGATAAACACATTATACATATGAGACATGGTTTAGATTATGAAGATCTAGCTAGAGCTAGAAATGTAATGTGATTTGAAATCAAAATAAAGTGGATTCAAAAATCTAGTTCGAGTTCATATAGTACACATAGTTCATATGTAACTCGAGACTAATCATGTGGTGTGCTGTGAAGATAATACACAAACGATGGTTTAACTTGAAAATAATGATGATTGTAGATCTTATTAAAACAGAGAAATGAATTCAAATGCTTTGACTTCACAACAATCATTACTGTAGATCTTATTCAAATAGAGAAACGAATTCAAATTTAGTTCATATTGAAGCGGTAGTATATACGTTTGGAATGCACTAAAACGTTCATTTGAGTAGTAGGTTGCATGCATTATACACGTAGCGAAATATTTTAATTGAACATAACATGAATTCAAAGTTTTGAATGACATTTGTAGTGCGCATTGATTTGGTATAGTACACGTTAGGCTTGTCCGGAAATTTCAACCCGCGCCTTGTTAGCCTGAAATATTTAAGATATATCTTTGTCTCGTTGTGCTCCGACAACTCCCTCCATCTCAACCCGCGCCTTGCTATTCCGAAATTACAACGCGCGCGAAAACTCCAACCTCCTATGAAATCCTGACACGCGAAATGCCCGTGGTACCCCTGAACCAAAAGAACCGCCTCAAATCGGAGGGGGTACTTTCGTAACTTACCCCACATTTCAGACAAGTGCGTCTCTAAGCCATGGTTCCCCACTGCCATCCCATCCGCCCACCCATTTGTACACCGAGGCCGCGAAAACCCGTGACGAAACCCCACACCCTGCTCAGTCCGCCACCCAGCCGGAGCCTCTTCCCCGACGACGTCGTCCACACCAACACCTCGACGTCCCTCATCCACCGTATCGGATGAGGATCCGTCGTCGATCTCATCGTCCCGCCAGTTCAGCCACCCCGTCCTCCACCTCCAAGGAGCTGCCCCGACGTTCCCCTCGTCTTTCGCGCCACCTCCATTCCCACACCGCCGTCTTCACCTGCACCATCAGAAGAGCATCATCATCACTGTTTCCTCGGATGAAGCTGCGGCCTAATCGGCGCCACCAAAGAGGTTGTACACTAATCGCCGCATTTTCTTCTTGATTCGATCTCATGGTGCTACCGGCGCTCGGTCCACGGCGGCGCCGCCGGCCACTTCCTCCATGGCGTTGCTCCCTCGGCAGCGACGTCCACATCAGTAGGAGTTGCTGCTGCTTTAGCTCTCGCTCGCACTGCTGATATGCTCTTGCTCTCAGTCCCCTACCTGGTCTGCTCTTGCTATTGCTCTTGTTCATGCTGCTGCTCTCGCTCTTGCTCTTGCTTGCGATGCTGCTCCGATTTAGCTACACTTCAGTCGACTGAATCGACTTTTGGGTCAGTCGATTTTCAGGAGGTGGGGGGGCTCGCCGGGGTGAATGAAGAACCAGCCGCAGCGGGGAGGGGGGGCTCACCGGAGAGGTACCCCACTATCTATCTTAGGGTTCAAGATGGGGGTGGTGGTCGCCGGAGGTGGTGGGGCGTTGGCGGGGCGGTGGCGTGGGGATCGCTAGAGAAAAAGCTCGGCACGGGGGGGCTAGAGGGATGGCCGGGGCGGCGGCGAACCGGCGGTGGGGAGTGTTTTCGGGGCAGGCGGGGCGGCACACCGCCGGCCGCGGGTGGCGGGGGGCTGCTGTTTGGCCGGTGGTGGCTGGCGGCTCAGGGGGTGGAGGTTAAAGATGAACCGCAGGCCCTTGATTTGTATCCAACGGCTGCAAAATCAATTGACCAGAGATGAAAAAGTCAGTCGACCGCCGTGTAGCCTCACCTTGCTAGTGCGTTCAGTTTCGACAGCAAAATTCAGTTTCGACAGCAAAATTCAGTTTCGACAGCAAAATTCAGTTTCGACTGTTAAGTTCAGTTTCGACAGTTAAGTTCAGAGATGAGTGGCTGATGTATTTTACATCTAGCACTTTGTGATTAAGTATTTTACGTCATGTATTTGAGATGCTATTAGAATTCCACTTAGGTTAACGTTGTTCGTTGTCTCTCTTGTCCTGCTTTAGCCAAGGCGTCGTACAACTCACCGGAGCTGCTCCAACGACGAAACCCTCCATCACAGCGGAGTAGTACCTCGGGCTCCATCTCCAGACGCCTAAGATCTTCTTCCCCTCCTCCGACGGCAAAGTCAGCCGGAGCATCCTCACCGGCCAACCCAATCATGCTGAGATCGACATGGCTTCGCCAAAGAGGTTGTACACTTGTTGCATCTCTTTTTTACTCTACATGTTATATATATTGTCCACTGAGCACACGGATTTGTTCCTTTAGTGTCTCCTTGAAAGAAAAAACGTAGGAATTTTAATTTTCACTTGTCCTCCTTTTCAAATTCCTATTCATGAAGCATAAGACTAAGATATAGTAGCATAATAGCATTATAACCGTACATTTTCTTGTGGTTTGACATAATCTCACCATGCTTCTTTGCATCCTATGATCTTCCAATTGTTGTGAATCCAACACCTAGATTGGCAGAAATCCTGTGTTTTTAAATTCTCTGTTTTGCACGTGCATTCCTATCCTATTCCTGTCTATTTCCTATCCCTGCATTGTTGGAATCCTCCAATTCAAACAAGCCCTTACAGAATTACTTCTCTTACATATAGTTGTCAAAGAAAACTTTGCGTGGTTTGTCCCGCTGCTGCGTCGTTGTCCACCCCAGCTCAGCTGCTCCAATGACAGAAGGGTCCAACAAAGCAGGGATCCGGCCTCCAGACTGTCTTTCACCGCCTCAGATCTTCTTCCCCGCCGCTGGCAGCCATGAAAACTGCATTACCATCATCAACCGAGCAGATGACCTCAAGGACTACACGGGTCCGCAAGAGAGGTCGCACTATTTCGTGTCCGCTTACATTATGCATCGCTTAATATTGCATGCTACTTTATCGTCATGTTCACCGATTAGACTCTGAGTCAGCTCCAAACTAATGGTCAAACTTGAGTTTTTAAATGGTTGTGGGGTACATATCGGGGCTGCTATCAATAGTATCTATCTACTATCTGGTTAATATCCGGTGTCTACTATGAGTTTCATGTTGGGTTGGAAACAAACAGTAAAGAAGCCATTATCTGTATTTTTTAACTGAAGCCATTATTTGCCTGCTATTATTGGTTTTGGGTCTATCCACAGGTTGCTACCATCACTCTGGATTTCTGCATGCACTCCTTACATAATCTCACTATGTTTTATTCCTATGCATGACAGTTATTGTAAACAATGGAAGTGAACATGTAGAGCAAAAGAGACGAGCCTTGTGTGGCAATAAAATTTCATTCAGACGTCGCTCCGTGGTAGGCGCAAAGGCAGCCCCCCTCCACGCATTTCGGATTGTAATCGAGAGGAAGATATCTGTTCTGAGGGGGATTCAGAAGGAGAAGACAACTCCTATTTACCCCCTGAGGTCTTCGCTCTAACTTGGCATGCTGATGTTGGTTATATCATGCATATGGTGTCTTGCATTGCTTAATTTATACATCAAATATGTCATCTGCTTAGTTTAGACATCCTTTGTGTGAATGCCATCTGTTTAGTTTATTCATCGTTTATGTGAATTATGCAACGCCAACTTGTTTAGCCAGGCATCATATATGTGAATTTTGCAATGTCATCCTGCTTAGCCAGTCATCTTATATGTAAATTATATCAGGCCATCCTTTTTTTGTTACATATTACATTTGTCAACAATGTTAGTACATTCACTGCTCTTCGTGTGATCTAACTTGGCAGGGTTATGTTGCTCATATCGTGTGTATGGTGTCTCGCATTGCTATGTCATTTGATTAGTTTAGACATGCTTTGTGTGAATGCCACCTGTTTAGTGTCTAATTACCATATATGTGAATTATGCATTGCCATCTTGTTGCAAGACATTATATATGTCAATTATACAATGCTATCTTGTTGCAAAGGCATTATATATGTGAATTATGCAATGCCATGCTGTTTAGCCAATCATCATGTATGTCAATTACATCATGCTATCATTTTTTGTATTACGTGTTCCATTTGTCGACAACGTTTGTATATTCAACTACTCTTCATGTGCATCAGCCATTTGAAGCGGTGATGGAAGTATCTGGAGTGAAAACAAGGTATTCAGAGCAGACAATGCTACCTGCTGAAGCAGACATCTTGCTGGTTACAGAGAGCTCCTCAGAGGAGGATTCAGAGACTGATGACCAGTCCTATTTCCCCCCTGAGGTCTATGCTCAAACTTGGCAGGGTTATATTACCCATGTCATGCATGTTGTCTTGCATTGCTTAGTTTTTACATCATATATGGATTGCCATCTGCTTACTTGCTTACTATATAAATCATATATTTGAATTATATCATGCCATCATGTTTACATAGTACATACACATCATCTATCTGAATTATGGCATGGCAACCCATTTAATAAAGACATCATATAGTTATATCATCTCATCCTGTTTAGTGTTTACAGTCATCATATTTTGAATTATGGCATTCTATCCGTGAATGTATGTGAATTATGGCATGCCAACCTATTTAATAAACACATTATATAGTTATGTCATGTCATCCTGTTTACATAGTCTCATATTTTGAATTATGTCTTTCCATCTTTTTTAGTTAGCCATCATAATGTGAAATTGTGTCATGCTATCCTGTTTAGTTAGCCATCATATATGTGAAATTGTGTCATGCTATCCTGTTTGGTTAGACAACATAAATATGAATTATTTCATGCCCTCTTTTATTCCCCACTATCCATTGCACATGTCTATCATACAATGTCTATACTTTCAATTACTTTTCTTGTTTATCAGCCATTTGAATTGGAGAGCGTGATGGCAGTATCTAAGGGAGTAACAACACGGTCTTCAGAAAAGGTAGTGCTACCAGTTGATGCAGATAGAACCACGGTTGTACTTGCCCAAGGACCAGATCCACCACACATAACCCAGACTCCCGCAGATTGTACCCCTACCTAGTTGGACAGAGAACCGGCTACACCCCTTCTAACCCCAACCCCGGCAAATAGTAACCCAGCTCCAATTGACACAGCACCGTCTCCACCACAGAGCACCCAAACACGAGCAGTTAGTAAGGGAACTACAGTGCCCAAAGCACGAGGACCACCACTCCGAATCCCAACTCAATGCTTAAAGGAGAAGAAAATTTGTTCTTAGGTCAGGTTCTGTAGCTATGGTTCATACTCCTTTGCTCTTGCATTACTGTATTTACTCATACCAACTATTTTCAAATTTGAAGGATGGAATTGAAACTCCAATGGCACAACAGGTATGTTTTAAACCTGTTTCTTTAATTGGTTTGCTGTTGTAACTTGCTCTATGTTGATTTCAATTTAAATTGAATAAACATTTATGTTCTCATGTCATGGACATTACAAGTGTTGTTATTGCTCTATAGTTACCCACACTTATATTCTGTCTATTCTTCTTTGTCTTGAACAAATATTATTTGAACTGTGTCTCTATCTTGATTTGGCAACAAAAACTAGAATGATATAGACCATAAAGTGACCATGGTACATAGATATATGTTTGTTTCATGTTGTTATCCTGTCCACTTTACTACTGAACTCATTTACCAAAATGAGTTTCATATACAACATGGTAAACATGTGATGTGTCTGCTTGTTTCTCTTTTAGAATGCGGACAAAATATTGGAGAACAGCACCGCGTTATCCAATGGTAAAGGAAGTAATGCAGATAAGGTTCAAGATAGTGAGACATCCCTGTTGGTCTCCAAGAAAGCTGATAAAAACTATCTTGACGACAGTGAGGGAACCCAAAAGTCCTGTCTCGATGTAGTGTTCGAGTTACTAGCCACTACTGCTGGCACAAGCTCTTCGAACTCGCTGCCTGAATCAGTTTGTCTTCTGGAGTCTCAACTTCAAGTTGAAAGACATCGATCAGATGTGCTACGACAGGAAGCTGAAGGACTAAGGAAGTCCCTGCAGAATTCAGATGCATATTTTCTAGTGCAACAACAAGCGCTGGAGGATTTAAGTGCCAAACAAGAGAAAGTTAATAAGCTTGCTAAGCATCTTGCCAGCATTATGGGTACCCAGGATATTGTTTCTTGAGATCTTCTGAAGTGGTTTCAGTTCTGGATTTGTTTTGCTGCGGCGTTTATTTGCGCTGGTCGCCAACTTTAACAACCAGTGTATATGATATTCTGCTTTGTTCCCTATATTTGCACTGGTGGCGAACTTTGATGCCCAGTGGATGTAATATGTGTAATAGCCGTGATAGCCTAGCATTAGTTGCTTGCTTATTTATTTCCTTGTTGTCTTGTTTATTTGTTTGCTTGTAGTCATTGCAGTTCTTTTTCCGTGGTTAGCTAGTGGCTGCAATAACCTATTTTTTAAAACTAGGCCACAATAACCATGGGCTAATATTTACTATAGTGACACTGGGCCTCCTACTGGCCATAGAAACAGTGGGCCTTCTACGGGCCGTAGAAACAATGGGCCTTCTGCAGGTCGTATCATCAATGGGCCTTATACAGGCCGTATGATCGATTGGCCAAACATGGGCCAAACAGACCGCATTATGGTCGTAAACGGGCTAGAGTTGGAATCATCCGTTCATGGGTCGACCATAACGGGCCATCGTTAATAGGCCATATTTGATGACGCTATGAAAACGGCCCAACGTATTAATGGACCACAAACGGGCCGACTGTAACCACGGGCTGAATTTGGCCCACAAGCAGAAAATGACAGTAACGGACCGTAAGTAAACGAATGCTGGAAATGAGCCCAAGAATAAATGGGCTCTGAGAAGGCCGAAAGATAACATGGGCTGGAAATGGCCCAACGGAATAATAGGCCGTTAATGGGTATAAAGTGATACACTGTTCATTACGGCGGGCCAGTTTCACCACGGGCCGTTAATGGGTGTAAAGTGATACGCTGTTCATTACGGGTCAGTTTCACCACAGGCCGTTAATAGGCCAAGAGTTACATAGGGCCTCATATGGGCCGAAAGACGTCATGGGCCGTACATGCGCCAGAAGTGAAAACGGGCTGGAATCATATTGGATGGCCCAGATGACGCTACTGGGCCTAATTCAGATAGGGCGTAACGGGCCTTGGGTTAGCGGGCTGTAAATGGGCTATATGCGAACATGCCGTTAATAGGCTTTCCATGGGCCGGCCTGCCACCTTTTGACCAAGTCAAACGGGCCGGCCTTTTCATAGGAATGGGCCTCTGTTGGGCCGTGCCACGTGTCGACGTATCATAGGCGCCTTCCGTCCAATGAGTGGATGACATCTGTCCCAACGATGAGTCAACATGTGTTTCCTCCAGCCAATGATGATTTTACACGTGGAAAATCCCCATTGGTCGGGGCTGTTAACGGGTTATCGGATCCAAAACCCGACCCGATAGCTTAACGGCGTTCCGTTACAGTGGATGCCACGTGTCGGTCACCCTTGATGAAAGCACTTCTGTGACGCAAGATTTATCGTCATGGAAGTGGACACTTCCATGATGATAATTTTGGTAATGTCATGGAACACTTCTACGACAGCACAAGTATGACTATCTTGATTCTGTCATAAAATCGTCATGGATGTACATGCATGACAAAAAACGCGACCTACTGTGACAAACACGTATCATCACGGAAGTGTATTTTTTGTAGTGGGTGTTAATGCTTCCTCCTCGAGTTGGGGTAGCAACCTGCGCTTTGGGTAACTTTTGGTTGGGCGCTCGAGTTCGTATTCCTCGGCTGCCAGCACTTAGGTCCATCTATCCGCTAGCAGATCTTGATCAGCTTGAAGCTGTTGTTGCTTTTTATTCAGGCATTTTGCTATGGCTATGAGCCGGCGCTTGAAGCGCTCCTGCTCGACGGGATCCTCGGGCACGATAAATTCATCGTCGCCGAGGCTGACCTCGTCATTGGAGAGAGGTATGTAATTCTCATCCTCTGATTCTCCGTTTGCCGCCTGTTCCTTAGGGCTAGCTTGCCCATCCTCCCGCTTGAAGCCTGGCTGGAGGGGATTGTCTTCGGCACTGTCCGCAGCGTTATTGTCTCTTGTGCCGGTATCGTTGCTTTTGCTATGGCGGGGCTTAGAGCGGCGCCGATGACGCCGGTGCTTAGATTGCTTCTCGAGGGGATTATCCTCCGTTGCCTTATTGCCATCGCTTTCTTTGGGGGTGTCCACCATGTATATATCATATGATGAGGTGGTTGGCCAGCGCCCTGTGGGCGGTGGTTCCTGTTCTTCTCTTGCATCATCGTCCATCCTGTCGATGTCTTCGGAGCCGAAATCAAGCATGTCGGTTAAGTCATCGACAGTGGCTATTAAGTGGGTGGTGGGTGGGGGACGAATTTCTTCGTCGTCCGCTTCCCGCTCGAGCTGGACACAGTTCGGCCAAGGGCCTCCTGACAAGGAGAGAGACCTTAATGAATTTAGCACATCGCCCAAGGGCGAGTGCTGAAAGATATCGGCGGAGGTAAACTCCATGATCGGTGCCCAATCAGATTCGATAGGCATGGACACAGGCGGTTCGGAGCCCGTGGCTGGGGACGAATCCAAGGGTCCAGCAACATAGGTCCCATAGGGGGTGAAGTCAGTATTCGGCTCTACTACCGCTGAGTGTGCGGCCTACGTGGCGGGGTCTATCCACCCGTCCTCGGAAGGCACGATATGCTCCGGATTGAGGGCCGGAGTAGCCACAGGTGTGATCTCCCGAACACCGTCCGGCGGCAGAGCTAAGTCATGCTCGTCGTGACTGTGCGGCGCACCTGACATGGGCTCGAATCTGTCGAAGATCAAGTCTCCGTGGATGTCGGCAATATAGTTCAAGCTTCCAAACCTGATCTGATGGCTAGGGGCGTAGCTCTCGATCTGCTCCAGATGGCCAAGCGAGTTGGCCCGTAGTACGAAGCCGCCGAATACAAAGATCTGTCCGGGGAGAAAAACCTCACCCTGGATCGCATTGTTGCCGATGATCGAAGGAGCCATCAAGCCTTATGGTGACGACACAGTGGAACTCTCAATGGAAGCACCAATGTCGGTGTCAAAACCGGCGGATCTCGGGTAGGGGGGTCCCGAACTGTGTGTCTAAGGCAGATGGTAACAGGAGGCAGGGACCCAATGTTTACCCAGGTTCGGGCCCTCTCGATGGAGGTAATACCCTACTTCCTGCTTGATTGATCTTGATGATATGAGTATTACAAGAGTTGATCTACCACGAGATCGTACAGGCTAAACCCTAGAAGCTAGCCTATGATTATGATTGTTGTTGTCCTATGGACTAAACCCTCCGGTTTATATAGACACCGGAGGGGGCTAGGGTTACACAGAGTCGGTTACAAGGGAGGATATCTACATATCCGAACTGCCAAGCTTTCCTTCCACGCAAAGGAGAGTCCCACCCGGACACAGGACGAAGTCTTCAATCTTGTATCTTCATAGTCCAACAGTCCGACCGAAGGATATAGTCCGGCTGTCCGAGGACCCCTTAATCCAGGACTCCCTCATAGGTCTCGAAGACCGTAAAGACGTTGAGGTCGTCGTCGTCCGGAGTGTACTTCTCAGAGGTCGTATTGGTGAGGATAGCCTCACCACTCTTGGCTACCTGCCGGAGCACCCAACATGCCCGAAGGCTGTGAGTTGGTTCAGAATTCGGCGTCGTGTGTATCCGACAGGGCTTGTCGAGCCATTCATCAAGGACAATTATGTGTCCCATTGAGGGCTTATTTTTCTTGTCCGTAAGGTGATGATCAGGTGCCCCATGAGGGTGCATCCTTTTTGCCCGTCCGGTGGGTGGCTTAAAGGCAGGCGGTTCCCACCGAGCTGTCTGGGCTTTCCAGGCGCTTTCCATGGCGCAATATTTCTGTACTATGTGTGCCAAATCTGCAAACTGCAGTATGCGGCGTCGGTTGAGGGCATTGAGGATACCCTCGTCCGTACAGTGGTGGCAAAATACTGAAACCGCGTTGTCGTTGCAGCAATCTTTGATCTTGTTTTTAACAAGGAGGAATCGGGCCCAGAAGTGATGGACTGTTTCCTGAGGTTGCTGCCGCACATACATTAGGTCGCATATGTCCGGAGGACCAGAATTGCTTGGGGAATATTACTTGTGGTGGGTGGGCGAGTTTAAATCCGAACCCTAGCCCACTATGTGATCCGAAGTTTTAAGAATTTCTGAGGTCACCAGCCCAGGATCTGGAGTATCTTGGGGGTTTTTAGGTTCGACGCCTGGTTCTATGTTCGGAGGACAAGAAGTCTCTTCCCGAAGATGGGTATCCGGCTTGCAGGGCTCGGAAATCCGAACATAGCTTGTTCTCAGCATAGGGGGAGAGTTATCCTTGGCCTGCTCCTCCACAACCGCAACCAGATGGGTGATTGGCGGGGACTTGATTTCCCTCTGATCGGGTTTAAGCCCGATCCGATCGTAGTCTGTCGCGACCCCTAGCGTGGCGATGCAATCTAGAAGTTCGTTCAAAGATGAAACATCTGTTGGATCCATCTTATCGGAGTGTTCGAGGCCAATGCGGAGATGATTTTTGGTGGTTTGGGGGACCGGCTTTGGCTTAACGGCCGAGCGGGCGCCCATGGTAAAACTGCCGAGCTGGAGGATCTACCCAGGAGCTAGGGCCCTTCCAGAGGTGATTTTGTCGTTGATGACAAGACGAACCATCGATCCTTCTATTGACGACACGGAGGAACTCTCAATGAAAGCACCAATTTCGGTGTCAAAACCGGCTGATCTCGGGTAGGGGGTCCCGAACTGTGCGTCTGAGGATCGAAGGTAACAAGAGACAAGGGACACAATGTTTACCCGTGTTCGGGCCCTCTTAATGGAGGTAATACCCTACTTCCTGCTTGATTGAATTTGATGAGTATAGGGGTTACAAGAGTTGATCTACCTCGAGATCATAATGGCTAAACCCTAGATGTCTAGTCTATATGATTATGATTGTCTCTATGGACTAAACCCTCTGGTTTATATAGACACCGGAAGGGGCTAGGGTTGTACAAAGTCGGTTTACAGAGAAAGTAAACAACACGTGTGGCCGCCAAGCTTTCTATCCATGCAACGGAGAGTCCCATCCGGACATGGGGAAAATCCTTCTATCTTGTATCTTCACGGCACATCAGTCCGGCCCATGTCACATAGCCCGGATTCCCGAGGACCCCCTTATCTAGGACTCCCTCAATGGGCATCTCCATAGCCCGTTGATTAGCCGCGTTGATGTGAGACCTTCTTCCTTTTTGTCTTCTCCACACAACCTCCACCATCATATTCTATTCCACCTATAGTGTTATATCCATGGCTCATGCTCATGTATTGTGTGAAAGTTGAAAAGGCTTGAGAACACTAAAAGTATGAAACAATTTCTTGGCTTGTTATCGGGGTTGTGCATGATGAAATACTTTGTGTGATGAAGATGGAGCATAGCCAGACTATATGATTTTTTAGGGATAACTTTCTTTGGCCATGTTATTTTGAGAAGACATGATTGCTTTATTAGTATGCTTGAAGTATTATTGTCTTAATGTCAAACTATAGACTATTGCTTTGAATCACTCGTGTCTTAATATTCATGACATGATTAGATTATATGATCAAAATTATGCTAGGTAGCATTCCACATCAAAAATTATCTTTTTTATCATTTACCTACTCGAGGATGAGGAGGAATTAAGCTTGGGGATGCTGGTATGTCTCCATCATATCTATAATTTTTGATTGTTCCATGCCAATATTCTACAACTATTACATACTTTTGGCAACAATTTATATGATTTTCTTGGACTAACATATTGATCCTGTGCCTAGTGCCAGTTCATGTTTTTTGTTTCACAGAAAATCCATATCAAACATAGTACAAACAGGATAAAAACATATGGAGATTTTTTTGCAATATATGTGAATTTTGGGAAGTGGAATCAACGCGAGACGGTGCCCGAGGGGCCCACAAGGGTGAGCGGCGCGCCCTGGGCCCTTGTGGTCACCCTGTAAGGCGGTTGGTGCCTTTCTTCTAGCGCAAGAAAGCTAATATCCGGATAAAAATCGTGTTAAAATTTCAATCCAATCGGAATTATGGATCTCCGGCAATTTAAGAAATGGTGAAAGGCCAGAATCTGGGAGCGCAAACACACACACACACACACACACACAGATCCAATCTCAGAGGGGCTCTCGCCCCTCCACCGCCATGGAGGCCATGGACCAGAGGTGAAACCCTTCTCCCATCTAGGGGGAAGGTCAAGGAAGAAGAAGAAGGAGGGGGGCTCTCCCCCCTCTCTCCCGGTGGCACCGGAACACCGCCGGGGCCATCATCGTGACAGCGATCTACACTAGCAACTTCGCCGCCGTCATCACCAACTCTCTCCCCCTCTATGCAGTAGTGTAACACCTCTTCTCCTAGCTGTAATATCTACTTAAACGTGGTGCTCAATTCTATATATTATTTCCCAATGATGTATGGCTATCCTATGATGTTTGAGTAGATCTTTTTTGTCCTATGGGTTAATTGATGATTGTGATTGGTTTGAGTTGTATGTTTTATTATTGGTGTTGTCCTATGGTACTCTCTATGTCTTACAAGAGTGAGGGATCCCCGCTGTAGGGTTTGCAATATGTTCATGATTTGCTTGGTGGGTTGCTAGAGTGATAGAAGCTTAAACCCGAGTAAGTAGGTTGTTTGTGTATGGAGTAAAGAGGACTTGATACTTTAATGCTATGGTTGGATTTTACATTAATGATCTTTAGTAGTTACGGATGTTTGCTAGAGTTCCAATCATAAGTGCATATGATCCAAGAAGATAAAGTATGTTAGCTTATGCCTCTACCTCATATAAAATTGCAATAATGATTACCGGTCTAGTTATCGATTACCTAGGGACAAATAACTTTCTTGTGACAAAAAGCTCTCTACTAAAACTAACTTAGTTGTTTCTTTATCTAAACAACCCCTATTTGTTATTTGCGTTCTCTTTATTATCTTGCAAACCTATCCTACAACACCTTCAAAGTACTTCTAATTTCATACTTGTTCTAGGTAAAGCGAACGTAAAGCGTGCGTAGAGTTGTATCAATGGTCGATAGAACTTGAGGGAATATTTGTTCTACCTTTAGCTCCTCGTTGGGTTCAACACTCTTACTTATCGAAAGAGACTACAACTGATCCCCTATACTTGTGGGTTATCATGGAGAGAGCCACAATCTTATTTGTAAAGGTTCGGTCGCCGCCTTCAAGGGCACCAGTAGTGGAATCATGACATCTTGCAGTGTGAGAGGGCGTGAGGAGAATACGGTGGCCCTAGTGGCTTCTTGGGGAGCATTGTGCCTCTACATCGCACCAACGGAGATGTACCTCCCCCTAAAGGGAGAGAACTTCAGTAACACATCCTCGTCTTCACCGACTCCCCTTGTGGTTATTTCTTACCTTTATGAAAGCTCATATTGTGTTGTATCCTTTGCTTGCTTTTTATGTTGTTGTTGAGCTCATCATATAGGTTGTCCACCTAGTTACATATCTGGACTACCTATCTTGTTGCCAACCCTAATTTGTTAAAAGAGCTAAAAATTAGTAGTTGTCTATTCACCCCCGCTCTAGTCAATCATATCGATCCTTTCATGATGTATTCACTAAGTGTGTACTGATGTGAATTTGACATGGTTTCATATTGTATTTACACCATCTAATTAGTATGATATGTATCTCACGCGCTCTATCTCTCTCTAATATATATACATCCAAGTGTAATACGGTATTTGCACCATACTAGTAAGAAAAAGAAAAGAAAAAAGAAAAAACCTAGAAAACCGCTAAAATAAACACAAACATACGAAAAACAATAAAACCAACGTTGGAACACATAGAAAAAAACATGCCCAGAAAATAGCTCCAGCTCGAATATGAATTGGATCGGCCAATAAAGCGCTCTTTCTTGCAGTAGGGTGAGAAATAGCTAGATTTTCTGAAATCAATAATTAAGAGGTACCCCTTGCAAATTTCACTCCTCGCCAGAGAAGTGCTGACAAGTGGTGCATTGCATATGCGCCAATTGTCTCAACCTGGGTATATTCCCCTTTTTTGTATATTCATTTTTCTCAAAACGATTATGTCTTGAACTCTGCATCCAAATCTCGATCGTTTTCATCTTTGGATTTCTCGTGTCAAGATTTTAGAAACTAGAACCCATGTTAATTGGTTTGATGAACTCTTTTCCCAAGAAAAAACCAGGAAAAGGAAATAAAAAACAAAAAATACCAAAAGTCAGAAGGAAAAAATGAATGCGGAAGCACAGTTACGTTTCACTTTTTTGGAGACATAGGTTGCGCTTTCCCTTTTTTTGAGGAAGCACATACGTGCTTTTTCGTTTTCAGGAAGCGCAACTGTGGTTCTCATGGAAGCAAAGTTGTGTGCTTCTCACGGAAGCACAACAGTGGTTCTCGCAGAAGCACATGTTGTACTTCTCATATAAGTAACAAGTCCAAATTTTGAGTTAATTTTTCCTCTTTTTTTGTTCCCTAGTGCTAGGACTCTTCGGATTTTACCGCGTTAGGGCACCTCTTATATTTGTTTCCGCAAGGTTCTCAGTTGCAGAAGCATTTGAGAGTCTAAGGAAAGAACATCAAATTGTGGTGTAAAATCACGCCAATTAACATGATTTATTATTTCCTTAAAACAATAAACTAAAGAGGAGAAGAAAGGGGCTTCGTGGAGGAGTCTAGAGCGCTTGATGGCGCACGGTATGAGCGTAGGCGCTCCTACCATTGGTCATACCATTCGGCGTCAACGTCGTCTGGTCAATTACTTCACTCTGACGCGATCCAATCAGAGTCTGGACGCCCAAAACAACTAGAAACTCATCTAGAACAAAAAACCCTAGCCCCTGGAAGGATTCTAGAGGGGGAATTGGGTAAGGGACTCCGCCGCCGCATCACAAAATCGAGGAGGCATAACGTCATCACCATTCTATCTTCATCTCTTTGTAATATAGTAGTCCATTTGTGTATTACTTTGAAACTTCATCCATGATTCCCATGATTTATTCTTTGATGCTTATGGTCTCGATGCACGAGTAATCTTCCTAGTTATCGGGGACATGGAGGACCCTAGTATGTTTAGGATTGACTGTTGATAGGGAATGGCATCCTCTTTATATATTTATGTTAATGATCTTCTCGATCCTGAGTGAAATCGACCATCCAACATACGTCGCTTTTGGACGAAAGGTCATTACTATTGGCATGATGGTGGATTGCCAAGGTCGGTAGTAACAATGCTTACCTTCCTCCTTCGTGACTATTGCAATAGGGGGTAAACGGAGACCGCTTTAGTTGCGTCCATGGGGAAACCCTTAACTACAGTTCGGTAACCGGAGTAGGGATGAGCAGTAGTGGTGTATAGGATACGGGGATGTGGAATGTATGAACATATTTGTACTTAGCTCCGCCCACTTATAGAAACATATAAAGTGGCTTAGAAATCCGAACTTTGAATTATGCTTAGGCGTGGGTCACATTAGATACATACTAGTGGGCAAGTTGGACTCCTTAAGAACGCTTAGCCGTACTAGAGGAACGAAGTATGTCTACCAGAGGGAGAGGGGGGGAGGGTGAATGGGAGATTTAAAATTTCTTCCAGAAATTTCAAATCTCATGGAACTTAGGAACAGAATGAATTTAAACAGTTTACAATGATCAAACAAGAATTAGCGAGTAAAAACTAAAGCATGCGTTGAAAGGGATCACATGGCCAAAACTTAACATACAACATGAACCGAATGTAAATTGAGTATAGAGGTAACCAGTGATGCTTGGGCCTTGGCCCATTACTGCTCCTTTGCCCATTTGCATTGTCTCTCGCCCGTATGTATGTTGTTCATCATTGGTTTTTTGCTCGATTTTCCTGTTGCATGCTGTCAGATAGTTTATGGATTTGAAAAATAAAATGAACGGATTGCAAAAAATTTCACCATTTTGAAAAAAAACAGGAATTTTGAAAGAGGTCATTGATTTAAAAAAATATTAATTTTGAAAAAAAATCACAAAATATAAAAAGTTCATCAATTTTGAAAAAATCATGTTTGGAAAAAGATCACTAATTTTAAAAAATCATAAAAATTAAAAATATATTGCAGATTTGAAAAGAAAAAGGAAAGAAAAGAAAAGGAGAAAAGAAAAAATAGTGTAAGAACCATCCAGTGAACCAGGACACGAACAGAAGAAAAGAATAAAAAGGATGTAAGTATTTCTCAGCAAGTGCCTTTTTTGCAAAGAAAAGCATAATAGAAAAAAATGGCAAAAATGCCAGCCCAGCACTGGAGGGGAGTGTGCGCCGGTTTGCGGTTAACACCATAACGGGCGCACTGGGCGTGAAGTAGGAGTTGGCTCAGCTGGGTCACTTTCGCTCAAAGAAAATAAATTATCTGGGCTACATCGGCCGTCTCTCTCTTCTCTGAAACAGAAGAAAAAGAAAAAGGGTAGTGATAGGCGCCGGCGCACGGGCCCAATTTTCGGCCGGTCGGCTGCCGAGCGTACGATACAGACTTTTCAACCGTACGATACAATTTTTCCTTAAAAAGGTAGCGACCTAGTTTAGGCGCGCTCGCCGGCCGCCGCACTTGTCCTCGGCATCTCGTGCTTGCCGGTCACCCGTGCCACCGCGTCCACCCACCCGTGCTTGCTGGCGTTCGTGCCATTGCGCTCGTCTCAGTTGCCTCCGCTTGACATGGTTGTAGCTTGAACACAGACGGGTTCAAGCATGTGGTCACCATGGTTGCAACATCTCGGCCGTCTCCTTCTCCGGCCGCCGTCATTGACTTGCACCGCCACTGCCATGTCCAGCAAAAACAAATCTAAAAAGTAACAAAAACCTTCAATACACAGTTGAAGCAAAAAGATAAGCTGGTTCCAGCAAAACTTGATGCTATTTTCAGCAAATATCGAAAGCAACAAAAACCTCCGGTACTCGTTGAAGCAAATAGATTTACCGGTTCCAACAAAACTTAATGATGGTTCCAGCAAAAATCTCAGCAACAAAAACCGATAAGCCAATTGTAGCAAATGAATTAGCCGGTTCCAGCAAAAAATAAATGCTAGTTCCAGCAAAACAATCTCACTGAAAAAAGAGTCCAGTGCCCATAGTAGCCAACAAAAAGACGGTTCCAGCAAAAATAAAGGCTGGTTCCAGCAAAAAAATGTGTTGCCTGCCCAGGGCGCGTCCGGTTCCAGCATCAAGGGACACTGGTTCCAGCATCAACATGTGCCGCTTGCAGCTCCCTGTAGGCCGGTTTCAGCATCGCTGCGTGAGCAGGAACCAGTCGCCGTCGTCGCGCACCATGGTGACGTAGCGGGTGCGCGAACTTGCAGCCCAGTCGTCGGGCCCTTTGCTCGCAGCTCCAAGGAGGGGAGCGTGTGTGTGCAGCATGTGCTTGTGCTCAACCTCGTCGATCCATGGTGTACTGCCTAGGATATGTGAGAGAAAAGCAAAAAATGCAAACAGCTCACCCCCTCTCATGGATATATGGTGGAAAATGTTACGGGGAACAGATAAGGCAACAAAAACGAACTCGATTTCATGAGGATTGAGTGTGGATTCCTGAAGAAAGAGTACAAGAAGAGAGATGAGAGATATTGAGCAAGGGGATTGAAGGAGGAGACGCCTCATATGGTCTCCAGAATATGCGAGGGGATAAGATGGAAGCGGTGGAGATAAACTTGGCTTTGTGGATGGTGGGCCAGGGATGTAGCAACGCGAGCGTAGCTTTGTGGGTGGTGGACCAGGACTGTAGCGACGCGAGTGTGGCGACCGGCCGAACACTCGGCCGGCTCACCGTTCCCAAACATTTACCAAAGAAAAAAGACACAAGAAATTCGTCGTGGTTGCTTACACCAAACGCTGCCGCTTCGTCATCAACCTCCACACCTTGTCCACAAAAAAAAAAAAAAAAAACTCAACACCGCCGTCTCCGAATTCCTCAATTCCAGAGGAGGCGAACCAACCCTGGATCGGATCCCGACTCCGACTGCTGGCCGGAACAATGGCAACGCAGTCGGAGCCGGCATCAACCCGTCGTCCTCCACCGCCCTCAACCATGGATTTATTTCCGTGCCCACCTTCTCCTGCGTCCGCCGCCGATTTTGTTTTACCCTTCGCCGGCTTGTCTGACGCTTCCGACGACGACATGGATAGTGCGGAAGATCGACCGTCCTTGGTTGCGGAGGAGGAGGACAAGCAGCCTGTTCCCTTTAGCGACGCTCCGTCTCCGGTGCGCGCCGTGCTCAACCGTCCGTGGCCATCCGCCGTCGTCATCCGGCCGGAGGATAATCCGTCCGGGAAATACCGCACTCTGGTGGCCACCGCCAAGGACATCGGGGACCCGATCTCGCCGGAGGAGATAGCCGCGCTGGAGGACAAGGAGGGCGACGACGCGGGCACACGGTTCTACAAGGCAGCTGCTCGGGCCAACGTCGTTATGAGGAATTACATCCATGAACACGGCAGCCTTTACATGGATGAGAACGGCAAGTACATGATGGACAACTCCGCCCAAGTTGAGGAAATACGGTAGCCTCTCCCTGCCACTACAGAAATTAATTATTCATGCATACTTGTTTGTTTTTGGTTCATGTCAAACTTTTTCCATCACTTATCTTCTGCTCAGTTTCCTCTTCACTTTTATGAACATGATTTGTTAGAACTTCAATGGGTTGATATATAGTAGTATCCGGGAATTTTCCTTTCGGCAAAATTGATTCTTTACAACCATTGGATTTGACTTACCGTAGATCTGCAAGTTGTAGTCTTCCCCTATCGGCGGCTTTGACCAAATGCACACACTCTTTTGTTGCTTGACCTTGTACTAAGGAGCCATTGTCTTGCGATTGGCTCGAACTCCTCAATATGTTGAAGCTAATTCCTCCTGCTCTCCTGTACCGCTAGTGGCAGTTAGAAGCTACATACCGTGAGCGATATTTGAAGCTTCCTCACTAGTCAATTATTGCGACCTGGTTGAATTGAACAATGCAGCTTATTGTCAAAATTGTTCAGCTTAATATGAAAGCTCTGCAGCAACTTAACATGAGCTCAAGAGGGGTGGTAACTGGAGCTAGTTTTTTCTCTTCAGTTCATGCAGGAGGGTTGCCTGTAAATTGTACCAACAGAAGTACCTGGAGTTCTCATTTTGTATCTGTGTGCGTGTGGGGAGGTGGTGGGGTGGGGTGGGGGTGGGGGGGGGGGCAGAAATTACCAATGTTCCACAATGGTTGAGTGTTTGTGCAAAGGCTAAATAATAAGGTTGTTCACGAGCTGATTTTGCTTTTACTTTTCTATCTCTTTTGTTTGAACTTCATTCCCTTTTGTCACTGACACTCTAAGCAAGGAAGTGAGGTCTTAATCCACTGGTGGATATTTTCACGTACTGTAAATCAGAAATTCCTTATTTGTCTGCTCAATGCTCTAATAATATGTTTCTATGATTGTAGTTGCAAGCATGTTACAGCAGAAGAAATGGAAGCGAAGATAATGAAGCAAGAGATGATTAAGGAGCAAACTTATTTATCAGAACTGGCTTTAGCGTGTTTCAACAAGAGGAGAAAGGTATAGCAGCCATTTTCCTATCTTCCATTTGCCATTTGGTTTCTGCTTATAAATTGTATGCAAGTCGGTGTTCTGTTCCGTGCCGGTATGTAGTCTTAGAAGAATACCAGATTTTGTTTCTTGACAGTATAAATAGAAACCTAAGCTCGCATACCTGAGGACTTGAACCTGGGTTTTGGATTTTGGGTTTGTACATCAACTCTCCCAACCAAGCGAGCTTGGTTTACTTCCTGAAAATATTAAATTAGGATCACTAGCTAGTACCATGAGCAGCACAAACTGCATGTTTCAAAATACTTTAAGTGTAATTTATGAGTGTTTCACTTAAACTTAGGGAACCTCTTGAAAATTACAGACTTTCCCTATTCCACTTCTAGCATTCTGTAGTGGTTACTGATAATAATTCTTGTTAATCCAGTTAGAAGAATTAGCAGCCAACTCCATTGCATAGTTTGTTACGAATTTCTAGCAGTACATAACAGGCATTTCATTTTATTGTGTCCAGTTTTGGTTCTTCTAGTGGTGCTTCTTTGTACTGGATATTTTGTTCCCTTAGAGTTGCGTTTGATTATCTTATTAAGTCCCGTTTTCTGCTAGTTTGCAAGTGCAATCACCAATTACTTGCACCACATTACTGTGACAGTGCTCAATATGTAGCTGCACATATATTTTCTAAATCTGTTTTTTTTAATTTTCCTCTCTTCTCTCTGTGCCCAAATTGCAGGTGAAGTTTGAGTTGTGTGAGACATTGCTTTCTAGACTCTTTTACGAGAGCAGCCGTATTTTTACGCACCTAAATTTTGTCGCCAAGCGCAAGGATAAGAAGAAACTCTTTTTCGCGGAGATAGAGGACTGTGGACAGGGTGGTAAAGAGATCTTGGAAGTACGCTGTTGCGTTCCCCTGGATTCATTGTGTGAAGGTAAGCCTGCCGAATCTTCAGAACATCCTTCCACATCAATGATTTTCGTTTGTGTGTTTATTCCTGTTCACTTGCTATGTATTTTATTTTGGCACTGAACGGCCTCTGCTATTTGTTCCGCAGGTGGTTATTATTACTACTATCATGATCCTAGACGTGGCTGTAGGAAAGGGCTTGACTTCACGCGATGCTATGCCTGCACCGAGTTCCTGAAACATCCGGTTGACGGCTCAACGTGCTCAGGAGGCCATGACCATCGTAGGAGGAACTATATAGTCTAGAACGTTGTTTACGTTGTTTCATTTATTTATCAGCGGTGGAGTCTCATTGTCGTTGAAGTCCATACCGGACCTTGCAGCAACGGGGGCACAGTGAGCTCAATTATATTAATTGATTCGCAGTGGATCCGTACACTTGTGACATACTCTGTCTTAAATATAAAAACGTTTTTGACACTAGTGTAGTGTTAAAAACGTTTTTATATTATGGGACGGAGGGAGTATTTCCTAAATATAAGATGTTTTGGCAGTTCAATTTAAACTGCCAAGGTGTCTTACATTTAGAAACAGAGGCAGTAGTACTTTGGATTAGTAGCATAGCAACCTTCGATTCTCTCCTATCGAGCCAGAAGTGATATTGCCTCTATTATGCAAGATCGTGGCACGTACTCTGATGTGTTAACCACTCCCTCAGTTTCTAAAGCTTTGTAGAGATTTTAATATGAATTATATTTAGACGTATATACACGCATTTTAAAGTGCACATTCAGTTTTGCTTGTATGTAGACGTATATACACACATTTTAAAGTGTACATTCAATTTTGCTTGTATGTAATCTGTATTGAAATATGTAAAAAAGACTTATATTTAGGAACGGAGGAAGTAAATGTGTACTGGTGTGACTGACATGCTCTCATTTGGTAGTTACACCACATGATTAGTATGATATGTGGAGGATCGTAAGTAGATCTAGAGGGAGAGGTGATTTGACTACTATCAAATACAATTCTAGTCTTTTCTCAATTTTAGTTGTAGGCAAGTTTTGACAACAATCACAAGTCAAAAAACCCACTAGACACCGAGGTGTTCTCGGTGATCCGACACCTATAGAGCTCTCGCCGCTTGCCACTCCGGCAGCGGCGCCCATCGCTCAAACTGCACGCCGTCCGCCCCTCCGGCCTAGGCGGCCAGCGCTCTCCGCCGCACGCCACTTCGGCAACCATCATTTTTGTCTAAGCAGCTGGGCAAGCTCTCGTCCTTGCCAACTCCATTCCAGTTCACGGCGGGAGCCGCTATTATTCCTGTCGGCTATCTTCATCGGTTCCGTGACTTGTCGTCATGAGGGAAGCTATAAGTGTTTCATCCCCCATCCTTTAGGTCCCATCTTTGATGCATGCATTGCATGGTAGCCTTGATCATCATCTGTTGTGGTCATGGCTGATGGAGTTCGTTTCGAGGATCTCATGCTTGCTAAATATGGTTGTGTCACGGTTGAGGCTGTAGCAAGTTAGAGATAAGTATTTCCCTCAGTTTGAGAACCAAGGTATCAATCCAGTAGGAGGTACAAGCAAGTCTTCAATTTATGTACCTGCACAAACAATCAAACACTTGCACCCAACGCGATAAAGGGGTTGTCAATCCCTTCACGGTCACTTGCAAGGATGAGATCTGATAGAGATAGATGTAAAAGATTACTAAAACGTAAAATAAAATAAAAATAAATAAATTGCAGCAAGGTATTTTTGGGTTTTTTATTTTATAGATATGAAAATATATGACGAAAAATAGACCCGGGGGCCATATGTTTCACTAGAGACTTCTCTCTTGAAAGAAAACATACGGTGGGTGAACAAATTATTGCCGAGCAATTGATAAAAAAACGCAAAGGTATGACGATATCCAAGGCAATGATTATGAATATAGACATCACGTCCGTGTCAAGTGGATCGACTCGTGTCTGCATCTATTACTATTACTCCACACATCGATCGCTATCCAGTATGCATCTAGAGTACTAAGTTCATAAGAACGAAGTAATGCCTAAGTAAGATGACATGATGTAGAGGGATAAACTCAAGCAATATGATGAAAACCCCATCCTTTTATCCTTGATGGTAACAATACAATACATGTCTCGCTACCCCTACTTTGTCACTGGGTGAGGCCACCGCAAGATTGAACACAAAACTAAGCACCTCTTCCATTGCAAGAAGAACCAATCTAGTTGGCCAAACCAAACCGATAATTTAAAGAGAAATACAAACATATCAAATCATGCAAGAATTCAGAAGAGACTCAAATAATATTTATAGATAATCTGATCATAAATCCACAATTCATCGGATCTCGACAAACACACCGCAAAAGAATATTACATTTGATAGAACTCCAAGAACATTGAGGAGAGCATTGTATTGATGATCAAAGAGAGAGAAGAAGCCATCTAACTACTAGTTATGGACCCGTAGGTCCGTGGCAAACTACTCATGCTTCATCAGAAGGGCAATAGGGTTAATGTAAAAGCCCTCAGTGATCGAATCCCCCTCCGGCAGGGTGCCGAAAAGGCCCCAAGATGGGATCTCATGGGAACAGAGGCTTGCAACGACAGAAAAGTATTTTGGTGGACGCTTTTGATGGTTTGGGAATATTTTAGGATTTATAAAGTTGAGATTGAGGTCGGTGGAGTCCCGAGGGACCCACAAGCCAGGGGCGCCCCCCTAGGGCACACCCTGAGGGCTTGTGGTTCCCTCGGGACTCTTCTAGCCCTTTCCCCAAGTCTTCTGGGTGTCTTCTGGGCCAAAATAAATCACCACTTTTTGGTACTGTTGTGAACTCATTCTTTATTTATATTGGTGTTATATCTACTGTATTCCAACTTCTCCATGGTTCATACGCCCCGAGACTACCCATAGATTCATCAAAATAAGCAAACAACACATAGAAAACATAATTTGTCAAAAGCAGAACAATTTGTAGTAATATGTAAACTTCGTATATTTCTGTAACTTTTTTTGAAAATTAGGACAACATAGGCAATTTATATATCAATCTTGTGTAAAATTCAAGAATTTATCACGTTCCAGCAGCTCAGATCAATTTTGTTTTTGGGCGCAAAAGTTTCTCTTTTTCAGGAAGATCAAATCAACGATATACCAAAGCATCCAAAAGGTCTTGCTTGGCTCAAACACTAATTAAAACACCAAAACACAATTATTACAGAGGTAATAATGTGTGTTTTCATAAAAAAACGAAAAATAAAAATATTGGGTCGTCTCCCAACAAGCGATGTTCTTTAAAGCCTTTTAGCTAGGTATTGATAATTTTAATGATGCTCACATGAATAATAGCAATTGAAGCACGAAGAGAGCATCATGTAACATGTAAAAAACAACTTTAAGCCTAACACACTTCCTATTCATGGGCATATTATAAGCAAACAAATTATCAAGACAAGCAAAAACTAGCATATGCAAGGAAGAAGAAAGAAACAATAGCAATCTCAACATGACGAGAGGTAATTTAGTAACATGAAAATTTCTACAACCATATTTTCCTCTCTCATAATAATTACATGTGGGATCATATTGAAAATTAACAATATAACTATCACATAACATATTCTCTACATGATCCACATGCATGCAAAGTTGACACTCTTCCAAAATAGTGGGATTATCATAATATAAAGTCATGACCTCTCCAAGCCAACTTTTTATCAAAATTTTCATATTGAGCATTCTCCAAAGTAGTGGGATCATTATTTACTCAAGTTGACATTCTTCCAAACCCATTTTCAATATTATAGCAAACATATTCATCATGAGGCTTAAATAAATTTTCAAGATCATAAGAAGCATTATCACCCCAATCATGATCATTGCAATAAGTAGCGAACATAGCAAAACTAGCATCCCCAAGCTTGGGGTTTTGCATATTATTAGCACAATTGACATAAATAGGATTTATAATAAATTCATTGCAATCATGATTTTGATTCAAGGAACTATCAAGTATGGGTGCAATAGAAATAATTTCATGTTTAACATAAGGAACTATAGCAAGTTCATCTCCGTAAGCATAATTAATATTGGCATCATGTCCATAAAAATAGCAAGTATCATGTTCATCAAGGGAGGATATCTCAATCAAATCAACAGAATCGCAATTATCTATAGATTCATGCATATCATTATTTTCTTCCAAACCAACAATCATTCTCTCAAGAAATTCCTTAACATAGGTACTATAAGCATAGTTGTCACAGCAATATTTAAGTATGTCAAAAAAATTAGATTTGTAGAGACTAGAGAGTAATACCATACTTTTCAATCAAAGAAGCAACTTCATAAGAACCATTAAAAGCAACAAATTCTTCAATTTGTTTGATATCATAGTAACTATAAACACCCTTTTCATAAGAAGATAAGATTTCATTATCATTAAACTCAAATAGGTAGGGAAGGTGTTTTTTAGGGTTCTTAGAGAAACAAGTAAAATCATAAAGTTCACAAAGATTCAAGCATAACATAGTTACTTGGTAGGCTTAATGTAGAACCTCCCCGGCAACGACGTCAGAAATTCTTCCTGCTACTTCTTGAGCTTGCATTGTTTTTTTCCCTTGAAGAGGAAAGGGTGATGCGGCAAAGTAGACATAAGTATTTCCCTCAGTTTGAGAACCAACGTATCAATCTAGTAGGAGGTACAAGCTAAAGGAAATATGGCCTAGAGGCAATAATAAAGTTATTATTTATTTCCTTATTTCATGATAAATGTTTATTATTCATGCTAGAATTGTATTAACCGGAAACATAATACATGCGTGAATACATAGACAAACAGAGTGTCACTAGTATGCCTCTACTTGACTAGCTCGTTGGTCAAAGATGGTTATGTTTCCTAACCATAGACATGAGTTGTCATTTGATAAATGGGATCACATCATTAGGAGAATGATGTGATTGACTTGACCCATTCTGTTAGCTTAGCACTTGATCATTTTAGTTTACTGCTATTGCTTTCTTCATGACTTATACATGTTCCTATGACTATGAGATTATGCAACTCCTGATTACCGGAGAAACACTTTGTGTGCTACCAAACGTCACAACGTAATTGGGTGATTATAAAGGTGCTCTATAGGTGTCTCTGATGGTACTTGTTGAGTTGGCATAGATCGAGATTAGGATTTTTCACTCCGATTGTCGGAGAGGTATCTTTGGGCCCTCTCGGTAATGCACATCACTATAAGCCTTGCAAGCAAAGCAACTAATGAGTTAGTTGCGGAACGAGTAAAGAGACTTGCCGGTAACGATATTGAGCTAGCTATTGAGATACCGACGATCGAATCTCGGGCAAGTAACATACCGATGACAAAGGGAACAATGTATGTTGTTATGCGGTTTGGCCGATAAAGATCTTCAGAGAATATGTAGGAATCAATATGAACATCCAGGTTCCGCTATTGGTTATTGACCGGAGACGTGTCTCAGTCATGTCTACATAGTTCTCGAACCCGTACACTACTAGGGAAAACCTTATACACAAAAATTTAGCAGTAGCGCGTGTCAAAAAAGGGCGCTAGTGCTAAATAGCAGTAGCGCGTGTCCGTAAACCGCGCTACAGATACAATTGTAGCAGTAGCGCGTGCGCATGAAAACGTGCTACCACTAGTATCCCCTTTGCTACCCCCGATAGGCTACGCATAGCAGTAGCGGTCTTGAGGAAAGCGCGTTACCGCTAGCACATAAGTAGCAGCGCATTTTGCGCGGAGAGCGCTACTGCTAATGGAAATAAAATAAAATAAAAAACAAATGGAAAAGTAAATGAAAAGGAAAGAAATAGAAAAAGGAGAAATGAAAAAAAATGTAGAGCAAAATAAATGAGAAAGCGGAAAAAAGGAGAAAGACGTAGCAGTAGCGTTTGTTCGTAAGAGGCGCTATAGCTAACGTAGCTGCAGCGTGTTTCCTAGACCCCCGCTATAGAAATAGAAAAGGAAATAAGAAAGATGAAGGAAATTACATAGGTATAGCAGTAGCGCGTTTTGTGAAAATCGCTATAGCTAACTTAGCTATAGCGCGTTTCGCGAGAAGCGTTACCGCTAAGTTTGACTTAACCAAAAAACCGTTTCCCCCCGGCCACCACTTCTCCCCCAAATCCCTCGACCCACGCCGCCGCCGTCTGCCCGATTCACCATTGCCCCACTTCGCCGCCGTCTCATGCCGACGTCGACTTCCCCGGAGCCACCAGAGCCGCGCGCCATCGACACCACCTGAGCCGCCCCCAACGCCACCGGAGCTGCGCGGCCTCATCAACGCCACCGGAGCCGCAGTCGACGCCGCCGGAGCCTCCCTCGTCGTCAGCGGAGACGCCCCCGCCTCCCTCGCCACCACTGCCTCCCGCGCCACCACCGGAGCCATCCTCTGTAAGCCCCCACCCCTCCTCTCTCTCTATCTCTAAATTAGTTAGGTTAATTAAGTTAGGAAAAGAATTTAGTTAGGTTAATTAGTTAGGTTAATTTGACAGAGATGCCCCTGCCTCCCTCACCGTAGGAAAAAATTGTATATGCTTAATTAGGGCAGTAGGGTTAGGGTTGTAGTGTTTAATTACAAATGTTAGGAAAGTAAGGTTTAACTAGATGTTAACTAGGGTGGTAGGATTTAGTTTAGAGAAAAAATGAATATAAAAATATAAATTTCTATTAGTGTTGCAAGTCTAGTAGATTCTTAATTTTTAGTGAATTTTTATTAGGACAAAAATGTAGGACATAATTTGAGTTCTAGGTTCATAATTTGAGTTCTAGGGTTCATACACTAGGAGATGCAAATTTGAAGTGGTCATGATATATGAAAAATCCTCAATTGTGTTTGCTCATTGATCATAATCGACATTGAAGTGGTTCGATTGTGCCCAAGTGGCCTTTTGTTGTTTCCAGGGAATGAAACCAAGTGGCCTATGTTTTGCCAGAATGTTGATTCATTTCCGTTCTGGCAAAATTCAGTTTCTTGATTTGTCCACTTTTTAGCAAAGGTCATGCCGAAATTTTCCGTGAATTTCGGCATGACTTGTGCTACAAACTAGGACATATCGAGTGCCCGGGATTTGCCGCACCGGGAAGGAGTCAACGTTCCTGCAAAAAATAGGCCTTTTTAATGTCATTATTCATTTTATTAGGTCTAGAATTAATTGACTAGATTTAATCGTAGGAAACATGACTAGCAACGATGAAGTACATGGTTCTGGTGAATGCGACGACGTCTACCGGGCGGCAGCCGAATTTTTTAGCCTTGTCGACATCGAGACCGGCGCTGAGACTCAGACCGGCATCGAGACTGAGACTGGCGCTGAGACTCAGACCGGCATCGAGACCGGCGCTGAGACTCAGACCGACATCGAGACCGGCGCTGCCTCGGGGAGCGGAGCCAGTGTAGAACCGAAAGCAAAGAGGCAACGGACTCCTAACAAACTCAGGACTACTAGACTGGTGGTCACGGAGGTGGACGATGGGAATTTTGAGCCAAAGGCGCCTGAGGAAGCGAGCCGATGCTACGGCAATCAGATAGGCTGCATCGTACGGACAACCGCCACCATCAACAATGAGAAACTACAGAAGATAGAAAATATGAGGAGCTCCCTCCTAAAGAAGTTTCACCAGATATTCTTGTTCCCGGGCCAGAATGAGAAGGATTATAAAGATCCAGATGAGGACCCGGCAATGAAGAAGATAAACAAACACGCCATGACCAAGTTTAGCGACGCGTTGGCCGCCTGGAAAAATCGAGTGAAAGCAAAGATCATCGACAAGAAGGAACCCTACTCCGAGATTGTAAAGGATTATCTGACAATCACGGAAGAGTAGTTTCAAATATTCAAGGAGGCTTGCGAGGCCGAAGCTGCCAAAAAAAGTCTAAGTACATGAAGGGGCTTCAAGAGAGGAACCTTGGGAGCCACCACCTTGGAAGCCGTGGTTACGGAGGAAAGAGGTCCAAATGGGCCAAGGAGGACGCGGAAGCCGCGAGTCTGGGCATCCCAGACCCCTTGGCGGATTTCACCGTCCCGCAGGAGCATGACGTCCTCACGGCCCGGCACTGTTGGGACCCAGTGAAGAAGGTTTACGAGACAAAACCGGTCATTACGGAGTTCATGAGATTGCTGGTAATTTTAGTTTCTGATCAATTTGACTGCACATGTTAGTCATATTTGTAAACGATCCTTGTGCCTTTTGCAGAGAGAGCAGCACCGGATTGCGGCCGAAAGCGACTCGCCGTCTGAGGTATTGGCGAGGCCCAAGTGGGACACTCCATTCAACCAGGCGTTGAACATATTGAAACGACAACCGGTGGATACTCGACTGTCGTATGGACGCGTGCACGGTGTCGGAGACGGCACCACGTGGAAGAAGTACTACCGTGAGACCATGGAGGAGAGAAAGGAAAGACAGAGGTTAACTGAAGAAAATATCGACAAGAAGGTTGAGATTGCGGTTGAGAAGAAATCATCTTAGACAGTCACAACAGCGGTAGCTGCCGCAAAACAGGTGGTTGCAGATTTGTGTACTTCCTTGGTGACGGGCGTTTTCACTTAGACAAGGCAACATCTAGAAAAAAATGCAGAGGACTTTCCCCTTGCTGACTTCTTGGGGAGCAGCTCGACTAGCGTTGCACCAGCACCTGCTCCCGCACCGGCTCCCGCACCTGCTCCCGCACCGGACGTGCTCGGTGGTGCTTTGTCTTTGGCTGAGCTCGACGCCCTCACAGTATCTGTCACACCGGCCCCTTCAATATAAATGTATAATCTCCCGTTTTCGTTGCCTTTCGGATGTCTCACGTTGCAGACTTTTCTTTGCATGCCGACGAAACCCCGTGCACCATATTGTACACCATCGATGACCAGAAGGTGGACATGGGGAAGGCGACGATAATGAAGCCGAGGGAACCATTGTTCCACAGCCGGCCGATCCCCCCGAACGTCTTCAAGGTTTCCGTGGCCAGTGTCAAACCGGGCCATGATAATTTGCCTCCTCCAATACTAGAGGGGGATGACGACGAGACACCGCGGCGGCTTGGTGATTGTTGCAATGGGTGGGTCCTGTTGTGGCCAAAGAGTCTGCTACGTCTGGAGGCGGCGAGGAGCACACCCATGAGCACGCAGCCTCAACAAGGTATGAACATCAACACCCCACCTACCCAATTAGCGTCGGGTGTCGGGTTGGGTGATAGCGGACGGGGTAAGGAGGAGGCTCCATTAGTCGCTGATGACATCGCCATGGATGAGGATGAGGACGACGATGGTGCTGAACAGTATGTCTATACTGGCGCCTCCTCAGGGTTTGAGCGTCATGAGTTGGTGCTTGAATTGCCGTCTCAACGTATTATGGGCGACCTTCCGGTAGTAAAGAAGTCTGGGAAGAGAGCGAGGAAAGGCAAAAAAGCTGATTCTATGATCCAGCCACCTCAGCAGCCTCGGCTTCAGGACCGTATAAATATCCCCGATGCGGATAAATGGCATATCCTCGGTCAACCAATCCTACCTGCAATAGCGCTACGGGCCAGATTCGGCGATCTAAGGAGACTTCATGACGATGTGCTGCGGGTAGAGAAAGGCCTCATCGCCTCGAAAGATCCAGGATACCCACTCTACGTGGTTAACGTTCCGCGGCAAATGTCGTACGTCGACAGCTTCCCCGCGGATAAGTTCTTCCTCCGATTCGATTACATATTCGACATGTTTCACGTGAAGAAGCTGGATTTTACGTTTGTCCGCCTTTATGCCTTGCACATGAACTACATCATCGGGGTTGAGCAGATGTCTAATATCTGTGTTGCTGACCCGTACTACATGCACGAGGGCTTCTTGGGAGTCTGCGCAAAGCACCGTGAATACGCGAGGGATTACATCATCAATTTCATGCTCGCCAATAAGGAAAAGGAGGCGACTCTCGTGCCTTATCATCCCGTGTAAGTCATCCGTGCTGCTATCCTTCCTTCGATTTCAATCATTCATTTGCACGGTGGAGGCTAATTAATTTGATGTGTACTTATTTTGCGCAGCGGCGGGCGCACCGTCCTCATCATCCTCTATCCTCGATTCTCCCATGCTCTTTACTTGGACTCGTCGAAGAACATTCACAAAAAGGATTACACCCACATCAAGGATGTTCTTGACAGTGCTATGTTTTACTACCAAGCAAGGGGTGGAGAGGTCAGGGACAAGAAGACAAGGGGCGGCAGGGCCGCCTTCGGCCATAAGACCGACTTCTGCTGCATCCAGCAACCGAACGATTCTCTTAATGATGGATTCTATGTCCTACACCACATGCTGGAGTACAGACGGGATCACCAGAACCTTCGCATGTCACCTAGATCCGGCGATGCCCATATTCTGCAATGGGCAAAGGACATAGGAGATATCGAGGATCATCGACTTCGAGCTGAGTTCTATAACATCCAGCGCGAACTTGCCCAAATCATCATGAAGGAGGTCGTTGGAAAAACAGGGATGTTCTACGGAGAAGGACAAATGTTGCGGGAAGACGTCCGAACATGGATTGGATAGCCTCTCAGCGTCTCGACATGAAGCCTTTCACTAAGCTCAAGGACTATCTCCCTGACTTGGATGGATGTAATGACATGTTGGAGTGATTGTCGATATATGACAATGTGTCCGTTTAGTCCATACTTTCTGTATGAAAAAACTTTGAGTTATGCACGATGAAACTTTATTTGTGATGTAATTAAACCGTCCTCCTCCTCGACTAGCGAAAATCACTCTAGTTAGGTCATTTTGGGGTACGATGAACTTGTTATTTATGCTTATGATATGTTGTTTCTATTTTTGCCAAGTCTGTCTCTTTCTGTTGATCAACTATATATGTTGCATATCATCGACTCATGTGACGATGCAGGTGCATAGATCATACATGGCGAAGAAGTGCTACGCCAGGAGTATATATACGACAAGTGGCCGGAGTGTTAGGCCCAGGTGTACTGGTTTCCGGTTTCCAAGCGACAGGCAGTAGTTAGTTTAGGTGCACGCTAATGCGAGAGACGGATACGAACTCATGTACTCAAAGTGATAGCTCTTCTCGCGTATATCATTGTTTAGATGGATGACGATGTATTTGCAAGTAATCGAGACTTGTATCACTATTTTCGAGATGATGACGAGAGACCACTTTGTGTTGGATGATGATTATGATGATGACATGATTTGATGAGACTAATTGTATGTATATGCTATGATTACATTTGTATGTGTATGATATGCTAAAGATTATTGTATAAAGCCTATTCAAATACAAAACAAATGCGCAGAAAAAAAAACTAATAAAACTAGTAGTAGCAAGGGGGAAAATTTAGCAGTAGTGCCGCCTTACCAGTAGCGCTTCCCAGTAAACAGCGCTGCAGATAATATCAGCAGCGCCCTTTTCTAAAGAGCCCTACATCTATTCATGTTTAGCAGTAGCGTGGGACAACAGGCGCTACTGCTATACGTTAGCTGTAGCGCCTTATTAGTAGCGCCGGTCCCCGCGCTACTAAAAGGCCCAAAACCCGCGCTGCTGCTAGGCTTTTCCCTAGTAGTGGTAGGGTCCGCATGCTTAACGTTCGGTGATGATCGGTATTATGAGTTTATGTGATTTGATGTACCGGAGGTAGTTCGGAGTCTCGGATGAGATTGGGGACATGACGAGGAGTCTCAAAATGGTCGAGACGTAAAGATCAATATATTGGACGACTATATTCGGACATCGGAAAGGTTTCGAGTGATTTGGGTATTTTTCGGAGTACCGGGGAGTTACGGGAATACGGGGAAGAAGTATTTGGCCTCATGGGCCAAGTGGTGGAAGAGAGGACTAGGGGAGGCAGGGCGCGCGGCCCCCAAGCCCAAACCTAATTGGGCTAGGGGGCCGGCCCCCCTTTCCTCCTTTCCTCCCTCTCCTTCCTTCTCCCTCTCCTCCTTCCTTTCCCCCTCCTAGTAGGACTAGAAAAGGGGAGTCCTACTCCTACTAGGAGGACTCCTCCTCCTGGCACGCCCCGCAAGGGCCGGTCGGCCTCCCCCATGCTCCTTTATATACGGGTGCAGGGGGGCACCCTAGAACACACAAGTTGATTGTTCCAAGCCGTGTGTGGTGCCCCCCTCCACCATAATCAACCTCGATCATATCGTAGCGGTGCTTAGGTGAAGCCCTACGTCGGTAGCAACATCATCACCGTCATCACGCTGTCGTGCTGACAGAACTCTCCCGTGAAGCTCTGCTGGATCAGAGTTCGTGGGACGTCATCATGCTGAACATGTGCTGAACTCGGAGGTCCCGTACGTTCGGTACTTGGATCGGTCGGATCGTTAAGACGTACGACTACATCAACCGCGTTCTCATAACGCTTCCACTTACGGTCTACGAGGGTACGTGGACGATACTCTTCCCTCTCGTTGCTATGCATCACCATGATCTTGTGTGTGCGTAGGATTTTTTTTGAAATTACTACGTTCCCCAACAGTGGCATCCGAGCTAAGTTTATGCGTAGATGTTATATGCACGAGTAGAACACAAGTGAGTTGTGGGCGATACAAGTCATATTGCTTACCAGCATGTCATACTTTGGTTCGGCGGTATTATTGGATGAAGCGGCCCGGACCGACATTATGCGTACGCTTACGCGAGACTGGTTCTACCGACGTGCTTTGCACACAGGTGGCTGGCGGGTGTCAGTTTCTCCAACTTTAGTTGAACCGAGTGTGACTACGCCCAGTCCTTATTGAAGGTTAAAACAACAGTAACTTGACGAAATATCGTTGTGGTTTTGATGCATAGGTAAGAACGGTTCTTGCTCAGCACGTAGCAGCCACATAAAACTTGCAACAACAAAGTAGAGGACGTCTAACTTGTTTTTGCAGGGAATATTGTGATGTGATATGGTCAAGGCATGATGCTATATTTTATTGTATGAGATGATCATGTTTTGTAATGGAGTTATCGGCAACTGGAAGGAGCCATATGGTTGTCGCTTTATTGTATGCAATGCAATCGCCCTGTAATTGCTTTACTTTATCACTAAACGGTAGCGATAGTCGTGGAAGCAATATTTGGTGAGACGACAACGATGCTAAGATGGAGATCAAGGTGTCGCACCGGCGGCGATGGTGATCATGACGGTGCTTTGGAGATGGAGATCAAAGGCACAAGATGATGATGGCCATATCATATCACTTATATTGATTGCATGTGATGCTTATCCTTTATGCATCTTATTCTACTTGATTGACGATAGCATTATAAGATGATCTCTCACTAAATTTCAAGGTACAAGTGTTCTCCCTGAGTATGCACCATTGCAAAAGTTCGTCATGCCGAGACACCACGTGATGATCGGGTATGATAAGCTCTACGTTCACATACAATGGGTGCAAGCCAGTTTTGCACACGCAGAAATACTCGGGTTAAACTTGACGAGCCTAGCATATGCAGATATGGCCTCGGAACACTGAGACCGAAAGGTCGAGCGTGAATCATATAGTAGATATGATCAACATAGTGATGTTCACCATTGAAAACTACTCCATTTCACATGATGATCGGTCATGGTTTAGTTGATTTGGATCACGTGATCACTTAGATGATTAGAGGGATGTCTATCTAAGTGGGAGTTCTTAAATATGATTAATTGAACTTTAATTTATCATGAACTTAGTACCTGATAGTATTTTGCTTGTCTATGTTGTTGTAGATAGATGGCCCGTGCAGTTGTTCCATTGAATTTTAATGCGTTCCTTGAGAAAGCAAAGTTGAAAGATGATGGTAGCAATTACACAGACTGGGTCCATAACTTGAGGATTATCTTCATTGCTGCATAGAAGAATTACGTCCTGGAAGCACCGCTAGGTGCCATACTCGCTGTGGGAGCTACGCCAGATGTTATGAATGTCTGGCAGAGCAAAGATGATGACTACTCGATAGTTCAGTGTGCCATGCTTTACGGCTTAGAACCAGGACTTCAACGACGCTTTGAACGTCATGGAGCATATGAGATGTTCCAGGAGTTGAAGTTAATATTTCAAGCAAATGCCCGTATTGAGAGATATGTAGTCTCCAATAAGTTCTGCAATATGGAGGAGAATAGTTCTGTCAGTGAACATATACTCAGAATGTCTGGTACCATAACCACTTGACTCAACTGGGAGTTAATCTTCCTGTTGATAGTGTCATTGACAGAGTTCTTCAATCATCGCCACCAAGCTACAAGAGCTTCGTGATGAACTATCATATGCAAGGGATGGATAATACGATTCCCGAGCTCTTTGCAATGCTAAAAGCTGCGGACGTAGAAATCAAGAAGGAGCATCAAGTGTTGATGGTTAACAAGACCACCAGTTTCAAGAAAAAGGGTAAAGGGAAGAAGAAAGGGAACTTCAAGAAGAATGACAAACAAGTTGCTGCTCAAGAGAAGAAACCCAAGTCTGGACCTAAGCCTGAGACTGAGTGCTTCTACTGCAAAGCGACTGGTCACTAGAAGCGAAACTGCCCCAAGTATTTGGCGGACAAGAAGGATGGCAAGGTGAACAAAGGTATATGTGATATACATGTTATTGATGTGTACCTTACTAAAGCTCGCAGTAGCACCTGGGTATTCGATACTGGTTCTGTTGCTAATATTTTCAACTCGAAATAGGGACTACGGATTAAGCGAAGATTGGCTAAGGACGAGGTGACGATGCACGTGGGAAATAGTTCCAAAGTCGATGTGATCGCCGTCGGCATGCTACCTCTACATCTACCTTCGGGATTAGTTTTAGACCTAAATAATTGTTTTTGGTGCCAGCGTTGAGCATGAACATTATATCTAGATCTTGTTCGATGCGAGATGGTTATTCATTTAAATCAGAGAATAATGGTTGTTGTATTTATATGAGTAATATCTTTTATGGTCATGCACCCTTGAAGAGTGGTCTATTTTTAATGAATCTCGATAGTAGTGATACACATATTCATAATGTTGAAGCCAAAAGATGCAGAGTTGATAATGATAGCGCAACTTATTTGTGGCATTGTCGTTTAGGTCATATTGGTGTAAAGCGCATGAAGAAACTCCATTCTGATGGACTTTTGGAATCACTCGATTATGAATCACTTGGTACTTGCGAACCATGCCTCATGGGCAAGATGACTAAAGCGCCGTTCTCCGGAACTATGGAGCGAGCAACAGATTTGTTAGAAATCATACATACTAATGTATGTGGTCCGATTAATGTTGAGGCTCGTGGCAGGTTTCGTTATTTTCTCACCTTCACAGATGATTTGAGCAGATATGGGTATATCTACTTAATGAAACATAAGTCTGAAACATTTGAAAAGTTCAAAGAATTTCAGAGTGAAGTGGGAAATCATCGTAACAAGAAAATAAAGTTTCTACGATCTGATCGTGGAGGAGAATATCTGAGTTACGAGTTTGGTCTTCATTTGAAACAATGCGGAATAGTTTCGCAACTCACGCCACCCGGAACACCACAGCGTAATGGTGTGTCCAAACTTCGTAATCGTACTTTACTAGATATGGTGCGATCTTATGATGTCTCTTACTGATTTACCGCTATGTTTTGGGGTTATGCTTTAGAGACAACTGCATTCACGTTAAATAGGGCACCATCTAAATCCGTTGAGACAATGCCTTAGGAACTATGGTTTGGTGATGTCTACTACACAACCTTCTTGTAGACGTTGTTGGGCCTCCAAGTGCAGAGGTTTGTAGGATAGTAGCAAATTTCCCTCAAGTGGATGACCTAAGGTTTATCAATTCGTAGGAGGCGTAGGATGAAGATGGTCTCTCTCAAGCAACCCTGCAACCAAATAACAAAGAGTCTCTTGTGTCCCCAACACACCCAATACAATGGTAAATTGTATAGTTGCACTAGTTCGGCAAAGAGAGGGTGATACAAGTGGTATATGGATAGTAGATAAAGGTATTTGTAATCTGAAATTATAAAAACAGCAAGGTAACTAATGATAAAAGTGAGCGTAAACGGTATTGCAATGCTAGGAAACAAGGCCTAGGGTTCATACTTTCACTAGTGCAAGTCCTCTCAACAATAATAACATAATTGGATCACATAACTATCCCTCAACATGCAACAAAGAGTCACTCCAAAGTCACTAATAGCGGAGAACGAACAAAGAGATTATGGTAGGGTACAAAACCACCTCAAAGTTATTCTTTCCAATCAATCCGTTGGGCTATTCCTATAAGTGTCACAAACAGCCCTAGAGTTCGTACTAGAATAACACATTAAGACACAAATCAACCAAAACTCTAATGTCACCTAGATACTCGAATGTCACCTCAAGTATCCGTGGGTATGATTATACGATATGCATCACACAATCTCAGATTCATCTATTCAACCAACACAAAGGACTTCAAAGAGTGCCCCAAAGTTCTACCGGAGAATCACGACGAAAACGTGTGCCAACCCCTATGCATAGGTTCATGGGCGGAACCCACAAGTTGATCACCAAAACATACATCAAGTGAATCACGTGATATCCCATTGTCACCACAGATATCCACGGCAAGACATGCATCAAGTGTTCTCAAATCTTTAAAGACTCAATCCGATAATATAAATTCAAAGGGGAAACTCGATTCATTACAAGAGAGTAGAGGGGGGAAGAAACATCATAGGATCCAACTATAATAGCAAAGCTTGTGATACATCAAGATCGTATCACCTCAAGAACACGAGAGAGAGAGAGATCAAACACATAGCTACTAGTACATATCCTCAGCCCCGAGGGAGAACTACTCCCTCCTCGACATGGAGAGCACCGGGATGATAAAGATGGCCACCGGAGAGGGATTGCCCCCTCTGGCAGGGTGCCGGAATGGGTCTAGATTGGCTTTTGGTGGCTACGGAGGCTTCTGGCAGCGGAACTCCCAATCTAATCTCTGTCCTGGAAGTTTTAGGATACGTGGGTATATATGGGTGAAAGGAGTACATCGGTGGACCGAAGGGGTGGCCACGAGGCAGGGGGCGTGCCCCAAGGGGGTGGGCGCGCCCCCTACCCTCGTGTGCTCCTCCTTCATCTTCTGATGTAGGGTCCAAGTCTATCAGGTAGGTTTCCTTCCAAAAATAACTTCTCCAGTTGATTTCGTTCCGTTTCGACTCCATTTGATATTCCTTTTCTTCGAAACACTAAAATAGGCATAAAACAACAAATCTGGCCTGGGCCTCCGGTTAATAGGTTAGTCCCAAAAATAATATAAAAGTGGAAAATAAAGCCCAATATTGCCCAAAACAGTAGATAATATAGCATGGAGCAATCAAAAATTATAGATACGATGGAGACGTATCAAGCATCCCCAAGCTTAATTCCTGCTCGTCCTCGAGTAGGTAAATGATAAAAAGATAATTTTTGATGTGGAATGATAGTTGGCATAATTTCAATGTAATTCTTTTTACTTGTGATATGAGTATTCAGATCCGAAAGATTCAAGACAAAAGTTCATATTGACATAAAAATAATAATACTTCAAGCATACTAATAAAGCAATTATGTCTTCTCAAAATATCATGGCCAAAGAAAGCTATCCCCACAAAATCATATAGTCTGGCTATGCTCCATCTTCACCACACAAAATATTTAAATCATGCACAACCCCGATGACAAGCCAAGCAATTGTTTCATACTTTTAATGTTCTCAAACTTTTTCAATCTTCACACAATACATGAGCGTGAGCCATGGACATAGCACTATAGGTGGAATAGAATGGTGGTTGTGGAGAAGACAAAAAGGGAGAAGATAGTCTCACATCAACTAGGCGTATCAATGAGCTATGGAGATGCCCATCAATAGATATCAATGTGAGTGAGTAGGGATTGCCATGCAACGGATGCACTAGAGCTATAAATGTATGAAAGCTCAACAAAAGAAACTAGTGGGTGTGCATCCAACTCGCTTGCTCACGAAGACCTAGGGCATTTTGAGGAAGCCCATCATTGGAATATACAAGGCAAGTTCTATAATGAAAGATTCCCACTAGTATATGAAAGTGACAACATAGGAGACTCTCTATCATGAAGATCATGGTGCTACTTTGAAGCACAAGTGTGGTAAAAGGATAGTAGCATTGCCCCTTCTCTCTTTTTCTCTCATTTTTTTATTTTTTTATTTGGGCTTCTTTGGCCTCTTTTATTTATTTATTTTCGTCCGGAGTCTCATCCCGACTTGTGGGGGAATCATAGTCTCCATCATCCTTTCCTCACTGGGACAATGCTCTAATAAGGATGATCATCACACTTTTATTTACTTACAACTCAACAATTACAACTCGATACTTAGAACAAAATATGACTCTATATGAATGCCTCCGGCAGTGTACCGGGATGTGCAATGATGCATGAGTGACATGTATGAAAGAATTATGGACGGTGGCTTTGCCACAAATACAATGTCAACTACATGATCATGCAAGCAATATGACAATGGTGGAGCATGTCATAATAACGGAATGGTGGAAAGTTGCATGGCAATATATCTCGAAATGGCCATGGAAATGCCATAATAGGTAGGTATGGTGGCTGTTTTGAGGAAGGTATATGGTGGGTTTATGATATCGGTGAAAAGTGCGCGGTATTAGAGAGGCTAGCAAAGGTGGAAGGGTGAGAGTGCGTATAATCCATGGACTCAACAACTGTCATAAAGAACTCACATACTTATTGCAAAAATCTATTAGTTATCGAAACAAAGTACTACGCGCATGCTCCTAGGGGGATAGATTGGTAGGAAAAGACCATCGCTCGTCCCCGACCGCCACTCATAAGGAAGGCAATCAATAAATAAATCATGCTCCGACTTCATCACATAAAGGTTCACCATACGTGCATGCTACGGGAATCACTAACTTCAACACAAGTATTTCTCAAATTCACAACTACTCAACTAGCATGACTCTAATATTACCATCCTCATATCTCGAAACAATCATCAAGTATCAAACTTCTCTTAGTATTCAACACACTCATAAGAGAATTTTATTATTCTTGAATACCTAGCATATTAGGATTTTAAGCAAATTACCATGCTATTTAAGACTCTCAAAATAATATAATTGAAGCATGAGAGTTCATCTATTTCTTCAAAATAAAACTACCACCATGCTCTAAAAGATATAAGTGAAGTACTAGAGCAAACAACAAACTACCCCGAAAGATATAAGTGAAGATCAATGAGTAGTTGAATAATTATGCAACTATGTGAAGATTCTCTAACATTTAATAATTTCAGATCTTGGTATTCTATTCAAACATCAAGCAAAGCAAAATAAAATGACATTCTAAGAATGGCAAACATCATGTGAAGAAGCAAAAACTTAGGATCAACCGAAACTAACCGATAATTGTTGAAGAAGAAAGGTGGGATGCCAACCGGGGCATCCCCAAGCTTAGCTGCTTGAGACTTCTTGAAATATTATCTTGGGGTGCCTTGGGCATCCCCAAGCTTGAGCTTTTGTGTCTCCTTAATTCCTCTCATATCATGGTCTCCCTAAATCTCAAAAGCTTCATCCACATAAAACTCAACAAGGACTCGTGAGATAAGTTAGTATAAACCATTGCAAAAACCTTATCACACTATACTGTAGCAAATCACTAAAATTATTATTCAACATTGCATACTAAATGCCTCTGCATATTTAATAGTCCTATCCTCAAATAGAATCATTAAAGAAGCAAACATATGCAAACAATGCAAACATAACAGCAATCTGCCTAAACAGGACAGTCTGTAAAGAATGCAGCAACATCCATACTTCCCTAGCTCCAAAAATTATGAAATAAAATTCCCAATGTAGTAAATTTATCATAGCTTAATATGCAAAAGGTTTCAACATTTTATCACATTCTGAATTTTCTAGGGAATTATTGCAACAGCGGTAAACTTTCTGTTTTCAAACAGCAACATGTATACTTGTAACATAGGCATAGTAAAGGCTATCAATGCCAATTTTATTGAAATAAAAGATGCAAAATATTGTTCTAAATAACAGCAAGCAAATACTAACAAAATAAATTGATGCTCCAAGCAAAACACATATCATGTGGTGAATAAAAATATAGCTCCAAGTAAAGTTACCGATGAACGAAGATGAAAGAGAGGATGCCTTCCGGGGCATCCCCAAGCTTAGGCTCTTGGTTGTCCTTGAATATTACCTTGGGGTTCCTTGGGCATCCCCAAGCTTAGGCTCTTGCCACTCCTTATTCCATAATCCATCGATCTTTACCCAAAACTTGAAAACTTCACAACACAAAACTTAACAGAAAACTTGTAAGCTCCGTTAGCGAAAGAAAACAAAACACTACTTCAAGGTACTGTAATGAACTCATTCTTTATTTATATTGGTGTTAAAACTACTGTATTCCAACTTCTCTATGGTTTATAAACTATTTTACTAGCCATAGATTCATCAAAATAAGTAAACAACACATGAAAAACAGAATCTGTCAAAAACAGAACAGCCTGTAGTAATATGAATCAAACGTATACTTATTGAACTCATAAAATTCTCAAATAAATTACTGGACCTGAGGAATTTATCTATTAATCATTTTAAAAAATAATTAACTAAATATCACTCTCCAAACAAATATGGCAGCAGTTCTCGTGAGCACTAAAGTTTCTGTTTTTTACAGCATGATCAACAAGACTTTCCCCAAGTCTTCCCAAAGGTTCTACTTGGCACAAACACTAATTAAACACATAAAACCACATCTAAACAGAGGCTAGATGATTAATTTATTACTAAACAGGAACAAAAAGCAAGGAACAAATATAAAATTGGGTTGCCTCCCAACAAGCGCTATCGTTTAATGCCCCTAGCTAGGCATGATGATTTCAACGATGCTCACATAAAAGATAAGAATTGAAACATAAAGAGAGCATCATGAAGAATATGACTAGCACATTTAAGTCCAACATACTTCCTATGCATAGGGATTTTGTGAGCAAACAACTTGTGGGAACAAGAATCAATTAGCATAGGAGGGCAAAACAAGCATAACTTCAAAATTTTAAGCGCATAGAGAGGAAACTTGATATTATTGAAATTCCTACAAGCATATATTCCTCCCTCATAATAATTTTCAGTAGCATCATGAATTAATTCAAGAATATAACCAGCACCTAAAGCATTCTTTTCATGATCTACAAGCATAAAAATTTACTACTCTCCACACAAGCAAATTTCTTCTCATGAATAGTAGTGGGAGCAAGCTCACCAAAATAATTATCATGTGAGGCATAATCCAATTGAAAACTAAAATCATGATGACAAGTTTCATGGATATCATCATTCTTTATAGCATACAAGTCATCACAATAATCATCATAGATAGCAACTTTGTTCTCATAATCAATTGGAACCTCTTCCGGAATAGTGGATTCATCACAAAATAAAGTCATGAACTCTCCAAATCTACTTTCATCAATATAATCATCATAAATAGGAGGCATGATTTCATCATAATAAATTTCCTCATCAAAACTTGGGGGACAAAAAATATCATCTTCATCAAACATAGCTTCCCCAAGCTTGTGGCTTTGCATATCATTAGCATCATGGATATTCAAGGAATTCATACTAACAACATTGCAATCATGATCATCATTCAAATATTTAGTGCCAAACATTTTAGAGATCTCTTCTTCTAGCACTTGAGCACAATTATCCTTTCCATCATACTCACGAAAGATATTAAAAAGATGAAGCGTATGAAACAAACTCAATTCCATTTTTTGTAGTTTTCTTTTATAAACTAAACTAGTGATAAAATAAGAAACTAAAAGACTTGATTGCAAGATCTAAAGATATACCTTCAAGCGCTAACCTCCCCGGCAATGGCGCCAGAAAAGAGCTTGATGTCTAGTACACAACCTTCTTCTTGTAGACGTTGTTGGGCCTCCAAGTGCAGAGGTTTGTAGGACAATAGCAAATTTCCCTCAAGTGGATGACCTAAGGTTTATCAATCCATAGGAGGCGTAGGATGAAGATGGTCTCTCTCATGCAACCCTGCAACCAAATAACAAAGAGTCTCTTGTGTCCCCAACACACCCAATACAATGGTCAATTGTATAGGTGCACTAGTTCGGCAAAGAGAGGGTGACACAAGTGGTATATGGATAGTAGATAAAGGTATTTGTAATCTGAAATTATAAAAACAGCAATGTAACTAATGATAAAAGTGAGCGTAAATGGTATTGCAATGCTAGGAAACAAGGCCTAGGGTTCATACTTTCACTAGTGCAAGTCCTCTCAACAATAATAACATAATTGGATCACATAACTATCCCTCAACATGCAACAAAGAGTCACTCCAAAGTCACTAATAGCGGAGAACGAACGAAGAGATAATGGTAGGGTATGAAACCACCTCAAAGTTATTCTTTCCAATCAATCCGTTGGGCTATTCCTATAAGTGTCACAAACAGCTCTAGAGTTCATACTAGAATAACACCTTAAGACACAAATCAACCAAAACCCTAATGTCACCTAGATACTCCAATGTCACCTCAAGTATCCGTGGGTATGATTATACGATATGCATCACACAATCTCAGATTCATCTATTCAACCAACACAAAGGACCTCAAAGAGTGCCCCAAAGTTCTACCAGAGAATCACGACGAAAACGTGTGCCAACCCCTATGCATAGGTTCATGGGCGGATCCCGCAAGTTGATCACCAAAACATACATCAAGTGAATCACGTGATATCCCATTGTCACCACAGATATCCACGGCAAGACATGCATCAAGTGTTCTCAAATCTTTAAAGACTCAATCCGATAATATAAATTCAAAGGGGAAACTCGATTCATTACAAGAGAGTAGAGGGGGGAAGAAACATCATAGGATCCAACTATAATAGCAAAGCTCGCGATACATCAAGATCGTATCACCTCAAGAACACGAGAGAGAGAGAGAGATCAAACACATAGCTACTGGTACATACCCTCAGCCCCGAGGGAGAACTACTCCCTCCTCGTCATGGAGAGCACCGGGATGATGAAGATGGCCACCGGAGAGGGATTGCCCCCTCTGGCAGGGTGCCAGAACGGGTCTAGATTGGCTTTCGGTGGTTACAAAGGCTTCTGGCGGCGGAACTCCCGATCTAATCTCTGTCCTGGAAGTTTTAGGATACGTGGGTATATATGGGTGAAAGGAATACATCGGTGGACCGAAGGGGTGGCCACGAGGCAGGGGGCGCGCCCCTACCCTCGTGAGCTCCTCCTTCATCTTCTGACGTAGGGTCCAAGTCTATCCGGTAGGTTTCCTTCCAAAAATAACTTCTCTAGTTGATTTCGTTCTGTTTCGACCCCGTTTGATATTCCTTTTCTTCGAAACACTAAAATAGGCATAAAACAACAATTCTGGGCTGGGCCTCCGGTTAATAGGTTAGTCCCAAAAAGAATATAAAATTGGAAAATAAAGCCCAATATTGCCCAAAACAGTAGATAATATAGCATGGAGCAATCAAAAATTATAGATACGTTGGAGACGTATCATTTGGCAAGAAACCAAAGTTGTTGTTTCTTAAAGTTTGGGGCTGCGATGGTTATGTGAAAAAACTTCAACCTGATAAGCTCGAACCTAAATCGGAGAAATGTGTCGTCATAGGATACCCAAAGGAAACTGTTAGGTACACCATCTATCACAGATCCGAAGGCAAGATATTTGTTTCTAAGAATGGATCCTTTCTAGAGAGGGAGTTTCTCTCGAAAGAAGTGAGTGGGAGGAAAGTAGAACTTGATGAGGTAACTGTACCTGCTCCCTTATTGGAAAGTAGTCCATCACAGAATCCGGTTCCTGTGACACCTACACCAATTAGTGAGGAAGCCATTGATGATGATCATGAAACTTCAGATCAAGTTACTACCGAACCTCGTAGGTCAACCAGAGTGGTACGCTAATCCTGTTCTGGAGGTCATGTTACTTGACCATGACATACCTACGAACTATGAGGAAGCGATGATGAGCCCAGATTCCGCAAAATTGGTTGAGACCATGAAATCTGAGATGGGATCCATGTATGAGAACAAAGTGTGGACTTTGGTTAACTTGCTTGATGATCGCAAGCCATCGAGAATAAATGGATCTTCAAGAAGAAGACTGATGCTGACGGTAGCGTTACTGTCTACAAAGCTCGACTTGTTGCAAAAGGTTTTCGACAAGTTCAAGGAGTTGACTATGATGAGACCTTCTCAACCATAGTGATGCTTAATTCCATCTGAATCATGTTAGAAATTGCCGCATTTTATGATTATGAAATTTGGCAACTGGATGTAAAGACCGCATTCCTGAATGGATTTCTGGAAGAAGAGTTGTATATGATGCAACCTGAAGGTTTTATCGATCCAAAGGGTGCTAACAAAGTGTGCAAGCTCCAACGATTCATTTATGGACTAGTGCAAGCCTCTCGGAGTTGGAATAAATGTTTTGATAGTGTGATCAAAGCATATGGTTTTATACAGACTTTTGGAGAAGCCTGTATTTACAAGAAAGTGAGTGGGAGCTCTGTAGCATTTCTAATATTATATGTGGATGACATATTGTTGATTGGAGATGATATAGAATTTCTGGATAGCATAAAAGGATACTTGAATAAGAGTTTTTCAATGAAAGACCTCGGTGAAGCTGCTTATATATTAGGCATCAAGATCTATAGAGATAGATCAAGACGCTTAATTGGACTTTCACAAAGCACATACCTTGATAAAGTTTTGAAGACGTTGAAAATGGATCAAACTAAGAAAGGGTTCTTGCCTGTGTTACAAGGTGTTAAGTTGAGTAAGACTCAATTCCCGACCACTACATAAGATAGAGAGAAAATGGAAAGTGTTCCCTATGCTTCAGCCATAGGCTCTATCATGTATGCAATGCTGTGTACCAGACCTGATGTGTGCCTTGCTATTAGTTTAGCAGGGAGGTACCAAAGTAATCCAGGAGTGGATCACTGGACAGCGATCAAGAACATCCTGAAATACCTGAAAAGGACTAAGGATTTGTTTCTCATTTATGGAGGTGACAAAGAGCTCGTCGTAAATGGTTACGTCGATGCAAGCTTTGACACTGATCCGGACGATTCTAAATCGCAAATTGGATACGTGTTTATATTGAACGGTGGAGCTGTCAGTTGGAGCAGTTCTAAACAAAGCGTCGTGGCGGGATCTACGTGTGAAGCGGGGTACATAACTGCTTCGAAAGCAGCACATGAAGGAGTCTGGATGAAGGAGTTCATATCCGATCTAGGTGTCATACCTAGTGCATTGGGTCCAATTTAAATCTTTTGTGACAATACTGGTGCAATTGCCTTGGCAAAGGAATCCAGATTTCACATGAGAACCAAACACATCAAGAGATGCTTCAATTCCATCCGCGATCAAGTCCAGGTGGGAGACATAGAGATTTGCAAGATACATACATATCTGAATGTTGCAGACCCATTGACTAAGCCTCTCTCACGAGCAAAACATGATCAACACCAAGGCTCCATGGGTGTTAGAATCATTACTATGTAATCTAGATTATTGACTCTAGTGCAAGTGGGAGACTGAAGGAAATATGCCCTAGAGGCAATAATAAAGTTATTATTTATTTCCTTATTTCATGATAAATGTTTATTATTCATGCTAGAATTGTATTAACTGGAAACATAATACATTTGTGAATACATAGACAAACAGAGTGTCACTAGTATGCCTCTACTTAACTAGCTCGTTGGTCAAAGATGGTTATGTTTCCTAACCATAGACATGAGTTGTCATTTAATAAACGGGATCACATCATTAGGAGAATGATGTGATTGACTTGACCCATTCTGTTAGCTTAGCACTTGATCGTTTTAGTTTACTGCTATTGCTTTCTTCATGACTTATACATGTTCCTATGACTATGAGATTATGCAACTCCCGATTACCGGAGGAACACTTTGTGTGCTACCAAATGTCACAACGTAACTGGGTGATTATAAAGGTGCTCTACGGATGTCTCCGATGGTACTTGTTGAGTTGGAATATATCGAGATTAGGATTTATCACTCCGATTGTCGGAGAGGTATCTCTGGGCCCTATCGGTAATGCACATCACTATAATCCTTGCAAGCAAAGCAACTAATGAGTTAGTTGCGGGATGATGCATTACAGAACGAGTAAAGAGACTTGCCAGTAACGAGATTTAGCTAGGTATTGAGATACCGACGATCAAATCTCGGGCAAGTAACATACCGATGACAAAGGGAACAACGTATGTTGTTATGCGGTTTGACCGATAAAGATCTTCATAGAATATGTAGGAACTAATATGAACATCCAGATTCTTCTATTGATTATTAACCAGAGACGTGTCTCGGTCATGTCTACATATGCGGGCTTCCAATGTGCATGAAATTATCACCTTTATATGCAACTTCTCCAAACATGGAAAGCATTGCAGCAAGCCAATAATCTTGTTCAGATCAAAACTATTCATTTGGATATATAAGATCTTGACAGAATCCAGCACCATTGATAGACCATCCATGGAGAAACTCTTCATTGAGCATAGAACATAATATTAGTACAGAATGTGTACTCCAAGATGACATATAACTTATGTGCAGAAATTTAAAATGCAGCTTATGGTTACAAGTGTAGATGATAATATAAAGTGTGTGACGTGTGAGCTAAAATAAAATGTGCGGGACGTCTTTTATTTTTTAGAAGTTCTGAGGGTAGGGTGTGAAGAGCACATATGTTTGTGACGTCTACCTACAGATAGACGGTGGGTGTAAGAGGACTCGGGAGAGTCGTGACTCGTGAGGGTGCGTGTGCATGAGAGAGAGGGGGGCACATATCAATGCAATGCCTGTGTCTGTAAATCATTATCCGACAAACGTTCGCCACAAGCCTTTTCCTGACGAACGCCGTAAGAACCGTTAGATCGGCATCCGACAATGTCAGTTTTGCCATGTCATTTAATAGAACAGCCACTCCTCCTACACACAAATCTTCCACATGAGTGTTAGCAACTGCCGTATGCTCCCTCCCTTCCAAAATGGAGTGCATATAGCTTTATTGAAAATTCAAACCTCACAAACTTTTTACCGAGTTTTCGTGTACCAAATTGCACATGTAGAATACCCTGTATATATATCATTTCATTCATCTTCGAGAGGTAACTATAAAGATGGGGGAGGAGTCTACAAAGAAAGACGTTGCATCACCTGCAGCAATTTCAACCATCCTTTGGTGTGGAGGAATATCATAGGAACTCTATATGATATGATTTTTATAGGATTTTTTTTCCTTTAGAGCCAATTGGTTCATAGGAATATATTCATATACTCCACATTTCAAAGGAAATAAACATGATATCATCTCTATAGCTTTAGAGCCACTTGGTTCATATGAATGGATTCCTATACTCCCATATTTGAAAGGAAAATAAACATTAGCGTATATTCAATATAAAAGTTCCTATGATATGAACCAAATTACATCTCTTTTCTAATCCCTCCTCATAGGAATTGAGATACATGTCATCTCTAGATTCAATAGAAAAGTTCCTATGATGTGAACCAAATGACATCTCTTTTCGAATCCCTACTCATAGGAATTGAGATACTCCATGTCATCTCTTTCCCTACAACTTATATGTATACATCTTCTATTCCTAAATAGCTAGTACAACCCACTAGTAGCTTTTTTCCAAGACATGCAACTATGGCACAAGAACTATATAGTGTGCGAATAACTTTGAAAGATGGTCGCTGGATGAAGCTAATCCGACAGTGCGGAGATGGCAAATCTGAGAACTACTGGCCGTTGGATATGATCAACATTCCACTAGATCTGCCACATGTACAATTTAGAAGACTCCATGGTTGAACTTAAGCATAATGCACAAACCTCAAAACACAAGCACTTCTCCTTTGTTCTAGAATCTTCCGTATCATAATTGATTTTTTTTCTAAATGAATTGCCATTATTTGTTTTTTACTTTATGCTTTACAAAGCACAACCCCATGAATCTTAACATTTTTATAAAACTAATTGATTTTGTATGAGATGAACTATAAGATCTAAACAAACATCTACATCATGCATATATGACTCAAAGCTTTACATGCTATAGTGTGTATTTATTCATAATTTGGTTTCGAAATCTCATGCGTTCAATGCATGTTTACCTTACTAGTTTTGAGTAGAGTAGCAAATTTCACGCGGCCCTGTGTATATCAATATGCAGGGCCCTGCATCATTGCCTTTCGGTCAAACCTATGTCCACAATGTTTTCTTCAAGAGGACGAGGGAGAAGCCGATTTGTAGTGGAGGCCCTTTAAAAAAAATCATCTGTATTGGAGACCCCTACCCTAGGGTGCCCTAGGTAGCTGCCGCACGCATCATTGGTTTTCTCTTTTATTTATGCTCTTGCGCCCTAGAGTGAAATGATGGTTGCTTCGTCCATCCAGCTTAATGCGGGAAAGGTGGGGCTTTGTGTTTTGACCCCTCATCGCTCATTTTCTACTACTGTGGCACTACAACCGGGGTGCCTCCAATTCCAACCGCTGCTCCAAACTATAATTTGGTGCATCACACGTGGAACAAGACGGTGGATGAGCCACATGTCGGCCAAAGGGGTCCTATTAAGTGTGTCGGCATTTCTTGTGCGGCCTGACCCTGCTTGAGTTGCTACGCCAACACGACAGGTGCAGCCTACCACTTGGTTTTGCTCCTTGGTGAATCCCAACTGTATCGATCTAAAAAGATACGTACTAAACTACCCTCTCCATCTCGTTTTTTAGGTGTCTCGGTTTATAGGGCGTGCACGTAGTTCTAGGTCATCCATTTGACTAACTAAATATGAGTTACTATGTCACAAAAAGTATATCATTGGATTATTAAGCGGATGTAGTTTCTAAACATATAATGTTCATCACATATATAGCCAGTTAAATTCTCAACCTAGAACGACGTGCATGCCATGTAAACCGATACGGAGGAAGTATAGTAGTAAAAATGAGGTGATTTTACCGAGTGGTCGGCGGGGGAGCATGGCCTGTCATGCGGTCCCATGTGTCATGATGTACCAAGGCGATGCACGTGTCCCTCTTGAGGCAGAAGCAATACTACGTGGTTTGAGATGATGGCGAACCGAAGTGTGAAATAATGGTTGCTTGGTCCGACTAGGAAGGTGCGACATTGTGATTTGACGTCTCATTGCTCATTACTACTACTACTAGGGCGGTACGACTAGGGTGCGTCCCCCCTGCTGTTCTGCATTGTTATTTGGTGCTTGACACGTCAACCCGGTTGCTACATGTCCCACATGTCGGCGACAGGAAGTACACAATTCATGAAAGCAAGTGTCGACGGAGGAGTACAAGACACGGCTTGGGTTTTTGCTGCTTTGCGCGATCCATCGATACAAACCCGGACTAAAAAAAGGCAAGGGCGGGTCTTTTCCCACGCGGCAGGAAGGGGAGTTTGGCATAGTCTGTTCGAGGCAAGGAGGCAGGAAGGTAAACAAGCAAATAAAGGTTGAGCGACTTAGTTTTGGGAAAATATGATTTTACGGAGTACGTACCCACTAGGGTTTATAGGGCTCATCTAAAAAACATTCGTTTTTCCATTTTGTAAGTCTCAATTCTACTACTACTAGTAGTACCATCACATGTTGGATTTTGAGGTGCGTTAGATCACCCGATGCAAGCAATGTCAAGAGAAAACTCACCAATGCATGTAGAAGTTCATGGAAATTTAGTGGTCATTCATGCATTCGTTCTAATTAATGCCTCGGTAAACATAACTTCTTAAGAAAAACGAGCGTACTAATTACTTGTGCAAACTAGGAGTACGAAATTAATTCGACCACTCACCGTCTACCTTGGTTGGAGAGATTTTGAAATTGAGCCATAAACTGGAAAGGAGGGAGTAGTAACTTTTTTCTCGATTACTATTTGTGGCCTTGTATAGATGCAAAATATTTTTTTAGAGTGGCCTTGTATAGGTAAATGGAGGGAGTACTAAAGGACATATATATTCCAAACAATATGATAATCTCTCTAACCAAGGTAGTAGGGACGAAGAGTAAACGGAGGGAGTAGCAAAATTTTCTCCTCGTCCTGCGAGCCACCGCGCGCGTGGGCGAGGGAGAAGGCGTAAGGCGTACATTACTACTACTACTAAGCAAGCTTCACCTCATCCTGCGAGCCACCACACCCGTGGGCGGGGGAGACGGCGTGCTAAGCAAGCTTCTCCTCGTTCTCCGAGTTGACGGGAAACAGCAAAAGTACTCCAGTGTATAGAGCCTTGCCTCTAAGGTAGGCCCCACATGGTTTGCCTCTTTTTTAACATAACGAGTCAAGTCGCAGTTTGTTTGTTCACCCATGGTAGACGATCCTCCTTCCACCAAGTGGACAACCAGTACACGGTCAAATTACCACGTGGGCTGCCTTTTAGTACAGAAGTGAGCTCCATCGTGTACCCGCGCGGGTGTGGTTGGGAAAGAGACGGGAGTACGTGCGCCGTGCGTGCACATCTTCTCTTCGTGCACGCCCCCACCTACGTGGGTGTGTGTGAGAGATACAAACCTAGACAAATGTCTTGTGCGGAATAACTACTCTTCCTAAGCCATTGTAAGAGTGGACAAAATGGTGAAGGAGGAGATAGGGGAGCGGCGGAGGTGTGCGATTCTTAGCCGGTGTTTGGCCTCATTTAAATAGGAGGTTAAATAGACGGCGGACGGGAGGAGCTCGGCCGGCGTTGCGTTTAATGCCAGACGTGTGTCCAGAGTGGGTTTCTCGGCTTCCACACGGGCGGGTTTCATGGAGGCGTTTGAATGCGGCAAGGAGGCGTGTTCAGCCGGGCGTGCAGCAAGTGGCGCCCTCGACTCTGATGTAGGACACCGCGCCGTTCTTCCACTGATGTGTGGGCTCTTTGGGTACATGACCTGCATGTCAGTGACCCAACGCAGGCAGCGCACAACAGAGGAACCTTTGGTGGGCCAGGGCGGTTAGAAGCAGGCATTTCATAAACCAATGATTGTTCATTGAGTGTGACGTCATCCTTTTCATGTAGATAAGCCTACTATGTTGATAGCCCGTTCGATACATTGTGATTCATAAAGACCGCCGCAAACATCAATGTTCTGCTTATCACAGATAAGATTGATTAATACCTGTAACAATCCATGTTCTTAACAAAGGGTGCATGCACGTATAGGTTGAGCGTGTGTCTTGCGTCGTGTGCTGTGTGCATGCAGGCATGCGAGTGTTGCGTGCGTGCAACGGCATGTTTCAGTGTTGCATGCACGTGTGCGTACGTGCGTGTGTTTGTGAGTGCATGTGTACGTGTCAGTGTTGCACGCCTGCATGCATGCATGCATGCATGCATGTGTTCGTTATGTGTACATGTCAGTGTTGCACGCCTGCATGCGTGCGTGTCTTGTGTGCGTGCATGTGTACGTGCGGGGTGAGGCTACACGTCAGTCGACTGACTTTTTCATGTCTGGTCATTAGATTTTCCAGCCGTTGGATATGAAATCAAGGGCCTGCAGTTTATCATCAAACTCCACCCCCTGAGCCGCCAGCCACCACCGGCCGAACCGCCGGCCCACGCCGCCCCGAAACCACTCCCCACCGCCGGTCCGCCGCCACACCGGCCATCCCTCTAGGCCCCCCCCGCGCCGAGCTTTTTCTCCGGCGATCCCCACCCCACCGCCCAATCAACGCGCCCCCCACAGTCGGCGACTACCAACCAGAGGTCTCACGACTTCGAGTACCCACCGACCACTAATTTATTACCATTTCTGTCCTTCATATACGCGCTGACGGGTGGGCCCTATGGTAATGTGCGCTGCTGAATGTGGACCGTTTGACTGGTCAATTGATCGTGTCATCAACAAATTATGGAGCTGTATGGTGAGCCAGTGACCGTAAGATCATGCTAAAATGTATTTTATTAACATAGTACAGACTCAAACTACCATTTCTTTCTTTCATATACGGGCTGACAGGTGGGCCCCATGGTTACGCGCCCCGATGGTGCAACACTAGTTGCGCCATGTGGAACGTTTGACTGGTCAATTGATTGTGCCATCAACAAAATACGGAGTTGTACGGGTGAGCCAGTGACCGTATAATCATGACATGTATTTTTTTAACATGGTACATACGCAAGGGCTCATATATACGCGCAAGCACTCACCGCTATAAGCGCACACACGCAGACCCTACCCGTATGAGCATCTTCGAGAGAGTGAGCCAGCATATGATCTTGAGATTTTACGATGTCACCATAGGTGCCTCGTAGTCAAGTGGAACGTTTCCTCCCACTGAACTCACATCGCCGGAAAATACTGAAATTAACCCAGGATAAATGTGAGCACCGGGACTTTAACCCTGATGGGCTCGAGAAACCACTGTCCTCCTAACCATCCAACCACATGTTGGTTAGCATGACAAAATGTATGTGGTGGCCGTGATGAGCTTATTCTGAAGTCCAGTGACCATATCATGCTTTCGCTTAAAATACAATGATCGTAAGTGTCGTCAACAAAATACGGAGCACGCATCAAATGCAAAGTCCGTCAGTGTCATCAAGAAAATATGGAGATGTATCATGAGCTAGATACCGTATGATCACCACGAGAATGTATACGGTGACCGTAATGAGCATATTGTGAAGTCCAGTGACCGTATAGTGCCTTAGCTTGGAATACAGTGACCGTCACGCGTGAATGTGTCATGGGCATGCATACTTTTAGAGGGCCGAGAGATAGTTTGTGTGCGTACGTGAAAGTGGTGTAGAAAGAGGGGGTGTCCGGTGGAGACAAGGAGAGATATGCCCTTCGTTTCTCTTTCCCGTGACTAATATTTTAGGAGAATATATAAACATTCACAATGCAGAACAAATATTTTTGGATGCACCATGCAATTAAATTTCATGTATAACATTGTACTATTGTATATGCTTATTTTCTTAGTGGCCGATTGCGTGTGTGGTGTGGTGGGCACATCATTTCTAGTTGTGGTGGGTCAACATGAGGACTCATGGGTCGGTTCCATCCTGCGCCACATATGTGAAGGAAATATGCCCTAGAGGCAATAATAATGTTATTATTTTATTTCCTTATATCATGATAAATGTTTATTATTCATGCTAGAATTGTATTATCCGGAAACATAATACTTGTGTGAATACATAGACAAACTAAACGTCACTAGTATGCCTCTACTTGACTAGCTCGTTAATCAAAGATGGTTATGTTTCCTAACCATAGAAATGTGTTGTCATTTGATTAACGGGATCACATTATTAGGAGAATGATGTGATTGACATGAACCATTCCATTAGCTTAGCACCCGATCGTTTAGTATGTTGCTATTGCTTTCTTCATGACTTATACATGTTCCTATGACTATGAGATTATGCAACTCCCGTTTGCCGGAGGAACACTTTGTGTGCTACCAAACGTCACAACGTAACTGGGTGATTATAAAGGAGCTCTACAGGTGTCTCCAAAGGTAAATGTTGGGTTGGCGTATTTCGAGATTAGGATTTGTCACTCCGATTGTCGGAGAGGTATCTCTGGGCCCTCTCGGTAATGCACATCACATAAGCCTTGAAAGCATTGCAACTAATGAGTTAGTTGCGAGATGATGTATTACGAAACGAGTAAAGAGACTTGCCGGTAACGAGATTGAACTAGGTATTGAGATACCGATGATCAAATCTCGGGCAAGTAACATACCGATGACAAAGGGAACAACGTATGTTGTTATGCGGTCTGACCGATAAAGATCTTCATAGAATATGTGGGAGCCAATATGAGCATCCATGTTCCGCTATTGGTTATTCACCGGACACATGTCTCGGTCATGTCTACATTGTTCTCGAACCCGTAGGGTCCGCACGCTTAAGGTTTCGATGACAGTTATATTATGAGTTTATGAGTTTTGATGTACTGAAGTTAGTTCAGAGTGCCGGATGTGATCACGGACATAACGAGGAGTCTCGAAATGGTCGAGACATAAAGATTGATATATTGGACGGCTATATTCGGACACCGGAAGTGTTCCGGGTGATTTCGGAGAAAGCCGGAGTACCGGAGGGTTACCGAAACCCCCCCGGGAGAAGTAATGGGCCTTATGGGCCTTAGTGGAGAGAGAGAAGGGCATCCAAGGGTGGGCCGCGCGCCTCCTCCCCCCTGGTCCGAATTGGACTAGGAGAGGGGGCGGTGCCCCCCTTTCCTTCTCCCTCCCGACTTCCTTCCCCCTCCTAGTAGGAGTCCTACTCCTACTAGGAGGAGGACTCCTCCTTGGCGCGCCTATAGGGCCGGTCGGCCTCCTCCCCTTGCTCCTTTATATACGGGGGCAGGGGGCACCCCTAGACACACAAGTTGATCCACGTGATCGTTTTCTTAATCGTGTGCGATGCCCCCTTCCACCATAATCCTCGATAATATTGTAGCGGTGCTTAGGCGAAGCCCTGCGACGGTAGAACATCAAGATCGTCACCATGCCGTCGTGCTGACGGAACTCTTCCCCGACACTTTGGTGGCTCGGAGTCCGGGGATCGTCATCGAGCTGAATGTGTGCTAAAACTCGGAGGTGCCGTAGTTTCGGTGCTTGATCGGTCGGGCTGTGAAGACGTACGACTACATCAACCGCGTTGTGCTAACGCTTCCGCTGTCGGTCTACAAGGGTACGTAGATCACACTCTCCCCTCTCGTTTCTATGCATCACCAAGATCTTGCGTGTGCGTAGGAAGTTTTTTGAAATTACTACGTTCCCCAACAGTGGCATCCGAGCCTAGGTTTTATGTGTTGATGTTATATGCACGAGTAGAACACAAGTGAGTTGTGGGCGATATAAGTCATACTGCTTACCAGCATGTCATACTTTGGTTCGGCGGTATTGTTGGACGAAGCGGCCCGGAACGACATTACGCATACGCTTACGCGAGACCGGTTCTCCCGACGTGCTTTGCACAAAGGTGGCTAGCGGGTGTCAGTTTCTCCAACTTTAGTTGAACCGAGTGTGGCTACGCCCGGTCCTTGTGAAGGTTAAAATAGCACCAACTTGACAAACTATCGTTGTGGTTTTGATGCAAGATTGGTTCTTGCTTAAACCCGTAGCAGCCACGTAAAACTTGCAACAACAAAGTAGAGGACGTCTAAATTGTTTTTGCAGGGCATGTTGTGATTGATATGGTCAAGACATGATGCTAAATTTTATTGTATGAGATGATCATGTTTTGTAACCAAGTTATCGGCAACTGGCAGGAGCCATATGGTTGTCGCTTTGTTGTATGCAATGCAATTGCACTGTAATGCTTTACTTTATCACTAAGCGGTAGCGATAGTCGTGGAAGCATAAGATTGGCGAGACGACAACGATGCTACGATGGTGATCAAGGTGTCGCGCCGGTGACGATGGTGATCATGACGGTGCTTCGAAGATGGAGATCACAAGCACAAGATGATAATGGCCATATCATATCACTTATATTGATTGCATGTGATGTTTATCTTTTATGCATCTTATCTTGCTTTGATTGACGGTAGCATTTTAAGATGATCTCTCACTAATTATCAAGAAGTGTTCTCCCTGAGTATGCACCGTTGCGAAAGTTCTTCGTGCTGAGACACCACGTGATGATCGGGTGTGATAGGCTCTACGTTCAAATACAACGGGTGCAAAACAGTTGCACACGCGGAATACTCAGGTTCTACTTGACGAGCCAAGCATATACAGATATGGCCTCGGAACACGGAGACCGAAAGGTGGAGCGTGAATCATATAGTAGATATGATCAACATAGTGATGTTCACCAATGGAACTACTCCATCTCACGTGATGATCGGACATGGTTTAGTAGATTTGGATCACGTAATCACTTAGAGGATTCGAGGGATGTCTATCTAAGTGGGAGTTCTTTAGTAATATGATTAATTGAACCTAAATTTATCATGAACTCAGTACCTGATAGTATCTTGCTTGTTTATGTTTGATTGTAGATAGATGGCCCGTGCTGTTGTTCCATTGAATTTTAATGTGTTCCTTGAGAAAGCAAAGTTGAAAGATGATGGTAGCAGTTACACGGACTGGGTCCGTAACTTGAGGATTATCCTCATTGCTGCACAGAAGAATTACGTCCTGGAAGCACCGCTGGGTGCCAGGCCTGCTGCTGGAGCAATACCAGATGTTATGAACGTCTTGTAGTGCAAAGCTGATGACTACTCGATAGTTCAGTGTGCCATGCTTTACGGCTTAGAATTGGGACTTCAATGACGTTTTGAACGTCATGGAGCATATGAGATGTTCCAGGAGTTGAAGTTAATATTTCAAGCAAATGCCCGGATTGAGAGATATGAAGTCTCCAATAAGTTCTATTGCTGTAAGATGGAGGAGAACAGTTCTGTCAGTGAGCATATACTCAAAATGTCTGGGTATAATAATCACTTGATTCAATTGGGAGTTAATCTTCCATATGATTGCGTCATTGACAGAATTCTCCAATCACTGCCACCAAGCTACAAGAGCTTCGTGATGAACTATAATATGCAAGGGATGAATAAGACTATTCCAGAGCTCTTCGCAATGCTGAAAGCTGCGGAGGTAGAAATCAAGAAGGAGCATCAAGTGTTGATGGTCAACAAGACCACTAGTTTCAAGAAAAATGGCAAAGGAAAGAAGAAGGGGAACTTCAAAAAGAGCAGCAAGCAAGTTGCCACTCAAGAGAAGAAACCCAAACCTGGACCTAAGCCTGAAACTGAGTGCTTCTACTGCAAGCAGACTGGTCACTGGAAGCGGAACTGCCCCAAGTATTTGGCGGATAAGAAGGATGGCAAGGTGAACAAAGGTATATGTGATATACATGTTATTGATGTGTACCTTACTAATGCTCGCAGTAGCACCTGGGTATTTGATACTGATTCTGTTACTAACATTTGCAACTCGAAACAGGGACTACGGATTAAGCGAAGATTGGCTAAGGACGAGGTGACAATGCGCGTGGGAAATGGTTCCAAAGTCGATCTGATCGCTGTCGGCACGCTACCTCTACATCTACCTTCCGAATTAGTATTAGACCTAAATGATTGTTATTTGGTGCCAGCGTTAAGCATGAACATTATATCTGGATCCTGTTTGATGTGAGACGGTTATTCATTTAAATCAGAGAATAATGGTTGTTCTATTTTTATGAGTAATATCTTTTATGGTCATGCACCCTTAAAGAGTGGTCTATTCTTATTAAATCTCGATAGTAGTGACACACATATTCATAATGTTGAAGCCAAAAGATGCAGAGTTGATAATGATAGTGCAACTTATTTGTGGCACTCCTGTTTGGGTCATATCGGTGTAAAGCACATGTAGAAACTCCATACTGATGGACTTTTGGAACCACTTGATTATGAATCACTTGGTACTTGCGAACCGTGCCTTATGGGTAAGATGACAAAAACACCGTTCTCCAGTACTATGGAGAGAGCAACAGATTTGTTGGAAATCATACATACAGATGTATGTGGTCCGATGAATGTTGAGGCTCGTGGCGGATATCGTTATTTTCTCACCTTCACAGATGACTTAAGAAGATATGGGTATATCTACTTAATGAAACATAAGTCTGAAACATTTGAAAAGTTCAAAGAATTTCAGAGTGAAGTTGAAAATCATCGTAACAAGAAAATAAAATTCCTACAATCTGATCGTGGAGGAGAATATTTGAGTTACGAGTTTGGTGTACATTTGAAACAATGCGGAATAGTTTCGCAACTCACGCCACCCGGAACACCACAGCGTAATGGTGTGTTCGAACGTCGTAATCGTACTTTACTAGATATGGTGCGACCTATGATGTCTCTTACTGATTTACCGCTATCGTTTTGGGGATATGCTCTAGAGATGGCCGCATTCACGTTAACTAGGGCACCATCAAAATCCGTTGAGACGATGCCTTATGAACCGTGGTTTGGCAAGAAACCAAAGTTGTCGTTTCTGAAAGTTTGGGGCTGCGATGCTTATGTGAAAAAGCTTCAACCTGATAAGCTCGAACCCAAATTGGAGAAATGTGTCTTCATAGGATATCCAAAGGAAACTATTGGATACACCTTCTATCACAGATCCGAAGGCAAGACTTTTGTTGCTAAATTCGGAAACTTTCTAGAGAAGGAGTTTCTTTCGAAAGAACTGAGTGGGAGGAAAGTAGAACTTGACGAGGTAACTGTACCTGCTCCCTTATTGGAAAGTAGTACATCATAGAAACCAGTTTCTGTGACACCTACACCAATTAGTGAGGAAGCTAATGATAATGATCATGAAACTTCAGAACAAGATACTACTGAACCTCATAGATCAACCAGAGTAAGATCCGCAACAGAGTGGTATGGTAATCCTGTTCTGGAAGTCATGCTACTAGATCATGATGAACCTACGAACTATGAAGAAGCGATGGTGACCCCAGATTCCGCAAAATGGCTTGAAGCCATGAAATCTGAGATGGGATCCATGTATGAGAACAAAGTATGGACTTTGGTTGACTTGCCCAATGATCGGCAAGCAATTGAGAATAAATGGATCTTCAAGAAGAAGACTGACGCTGACGGTAATATTACTGTCTACAAAGCTCGACTTGTCGCAAAAGGTTTTCGACAAGTTCAAGGGATTGACTACGATGAGACCTTCTCACCCGTAGCGATGCTTAAGTCTGTCCGAATCATGTTAGCAATTGCCGCATTTTATAATTATGAAATTTGGCAGATGGATGTCAAAACTGCATTCCTGAATGGATTTCTGGAAGAAGAGTTGTATATGATGCAACCGGAAAGTTTTGTCGATCCAAAGGGAGCTAACAAAGTATGCAAGCTCCAGCGATCCATTTATGGACTGGTGCAAGCTTCTCGGAGTTGGAATAAACGCTTTGATAGTGTGATCAAAGCATTTGGTTTTGTACAGACTTTTGGAGAAGCCTATATTTACAAGAAAGTGAGTGGGAGCTCTGTAGCATTTCTGATATTATATGTAGATGACATATTACTAATCGAAAATGATATAGAATATCTGAATAGCATAAAGGGATACTTGAATAAGAGTTTTTCAATGAAAGACCTCGGTGAAGCTGCTTACATATTGGGCATTAAGATTTATAGAGATAGATCAAGACGCTTAACTGGACTTTCACAAAACACATACCTTGACAAAATTTTGAAGAAGTTCAAAATGGATCAAGCAAAGAAAGGATTCTTGCCTGTGTTACAAGGTGTGAAATTGAGTAAGACTCAATGCCCGACCAATGCAGAAGATATAGAGAAAATGAAAGATGTTCCCTATGCTTCAGCCATAGGCTCTATCATGTACGCAATGCTGTGTACCAGACCTGATGTGTGTCTTGCTATAATTCTAGCAGGGAGGTACCAAAGTAATCCAGGAGTGGATCACTGGACAGCGGTCAAGAACATCCTGAAATACCTGAAAAGGACTAAGGATATGTTTCTCATATATGGAGGTGACAAACAGCTCATCGTAAATGGTTACATTGATGCAAGCTTTGACACTGATCCGGACGATTCTAAATCGCAAACCGGATACGTGTTTACATCAAACGGTGGAGCTGTCAGTTGGTGCAGTTCTAAGCAAAGCGTTGTGGCGGGATCTACATGTGAAGCGGAGTACATAGCTGCTTCGGAAGCAGCAAACGAAGGAGTCTGGATGAAGGAGTTCATATCCGATCTAGGTGTCATACCTAGTGCATCGGGTCCAATGAAAATCTTTTGTGACAATACTGGTGCAATTGCCTTGGCAAAGGAATCTAGATTTCACAAGAGAACCAAGCACATCAAGAGACGCTTCAATTCCATCCGGGATCTAGTCCAGGTGGGAGACATAGAGATTTGCAAGATACATACGGATCTGAATGTTGCAGACCCGTTGACTAAGCCTCTTCCACGAGAAAAACATGATCAACACCAAAGCTCCATGGGTGTTAAAATCATTATTGTGTAATCTAGATTATTGACTCTAGTGCAAGTGGGAGACTGAAGGAAATATGCCCTAGAGGCAATAATAATGTTATTATTTTATTTCCTTATATCATGATAAATGTTTATTATTCATGCTAGAATTGTATTATCCGGAAACATAATACTTGTGTGAATACATAGACAAACTAAACGTCACTAGTATGCCTCTACTTGACTAGCTCGTTAATCAAAGATGGTTATGTTTCCTAACCATAGACATGTGTTGTCATTTGATTAACAGGATCACATTATTAGGAGAATGATGTGATTGACATGACCCATTCCATTAGCTTAGCACCCGATCGTTTAGTATGTTGCTATTGCTTTCTTCATGACTTATACATGTTCCTATGACTATGAGATTATGCAACTCCCGTTTGCCGGAGGAACACTTTATGTGCTACCAAACGTCACAACGTAATTGGGTGATTATAAAGGAGCTCTACAGGTGTCTCCAAAGGTAAATGTTGGGTTGGCGTATTTCGAGATTAGGATTTGTCACTCCGATTGTCGGAGAGGTATCTCTGGGCCCTCTCGGTAATGCACATCACATAAGCCTTGAAAGCATTGCAACTAATGAGTTAGTTGCGAGATGATGTATTACGAAACGAGTAAAGAGACTTGCCGGTAAAGAGATTGAACTAGGTATTGAGATACCGACGATCAAATCTCGGGCAAGTAACATACCGATGACAAAGAGAACAACATATGTTGTTATGCGGTGATTTCGGGTGTACCGGAGGGTTACCGGAACCCCCCGGGAGAAGTAATGGGCCTTATGGGCCTTAGTGGAGAGAGAGAAGGGAAACCAAGGGTGGGCCGCGCGCCTCCTCCCCCTGGTCCGAATTGGACTAGGAGAGGGGGGCGGCACCCCCCTTTCCTTCTCCCTCCCCACTTCCTTCCCCCTCCTAGTAGGAGTCCTAGTCCTACTAGGAGGAAGACTCCTCCTTGGCGCGCCTATAGGGCTGGCCGGCCTCCTCCCCTTGCTCCTTTATATACGGGGGCAGGGGGCACCCCTAGACACACAAGTTGATCCACATGATCGTTTTGTTAGCCGTGTGCAGTGCCCCCTTCCACCATAATCCTCGATAATATTGTAGCGGTGCTTAGGCGAAGCCCTGCGACGGTAGAACATCAAGATCGTCACCACGCCGTCGTGCTGACGGAACTCTTCCCCGACTCTTTGCTAGATCGGAGTCCGGGGATCGTCATCGAGCTGAACGTGTGCTAAAACTCAGAGGTGCCGTAGTTTCGGTGCTTGATCGGTCGGGTCGTGAAGACGTACGACTACATCAACCGCGTTGTGCTAACGCTTCCGCTGTCGGTCTACAAGGGTACGTAGATCAAACTCTCCCCTCTCGTTGCTATGCATCACCATGATCTTGCGTGTGCGTAGGAATTTTTTTGAAATTACTACGTTCCCCAACAATATGTTGGACCGAGACGCGTTATACGAAGACCCATGTGGAGGACTCGGCGTACAACACGAAGCTAGCTACCAGAGTCGTGGAGGACTCTATCCCCACTGGTGATAGGCTGACTATATATGATTTGTAACCCTAGGCCCCCAGTATGTTATAGAAGCTTGGGGGATAGTTCGTCGATAGTATACACACACGCACAATGCCTGGTATTCACGTGTACTTTGTACACACCCCTATCACTAATATACAGTACCAGGAGTAGGCTTTTTCCTCAACTGCAAGGGTCCGAACTAGGGTAAAACTTTGCTTCATATTACCATCTAGCCTAATATTCAGGGATATCCTACCGAATGATAAGATGGAATCATATCCGCCAACTACTAAGCGAGAGGTGTGTCTGGGGGGGGGGCAATGTGTGCGAGAGAGGCCTAAAGATAATGTGCGTGCGGGAGACACGTAGGCACATATATGTGCGTATAGAGGGCTAGTAGAGACCGTGCGTGTGTATATATGCATGTGAGAGAAATAGTGTTTTCCAACTGAGATTAGTGAAAAGAGTGGTACATAGTAGTCAGAAAGAGAGAGAGAGAGATACAGAGAGAGCATGTGCGTGAGACTCCCCGACACCCCGAGAGAGATTGTGAGCATGTGTGGAAGATAAATGCCGATGCATATAAAGTGTGTGCACTTATGCGTTAGATAGAGAGATATATAGCGCGTTTGTGAGAACGGGCTGAGGCGTAGTGCATCTACATGTAAAAGGCGGTTCTATTCATTAAATTAAAATATAAATGGCATTATTAGTTTTGGATGAGATCATGAATTTTGCAAATTGCGTATGGACGAAAATCGGTCTATCAGACACCCATACTCTATTGAATTCTAGCATGTGCATGTGTTTATTTCATATTATCGATCCATAGAGTGAGAGCGGTTTGAAATACAGGCAATGGATGCTTTTGCAATTCACATATAAACATTAATTAGTGCACTCCATGTTGTTAGTGTGAAGCAATTTATACATCTGTCACTTGCATGGATACATTCCAAATTGCTAGCTACAAAATAGAATACATGTCGAACTCAACATAAAGGGGGTTTCGAAGATTCGAATTCATAGGAAGTGCATTCATCTATTTGAACTCGAGATAATGGCATTTGTAAATCAGATGTAAAAGGGGGCTGCGTTTGAACATCCTATATATATTCATACGCATGTCTAACTTTTTTTGACAACCAAGGAGATTATATCTAAAACCATGTACGAACTGAGGTAAGTTGCATATTTTTAATATATACTCGTGTACAATGTATATTCAAATGTACCCCCTCCATTCCAAAATAATTGTAGCTTTAGGATTTTCAAGAGTAAAGATTTGTGAAGTTTGACAAATCCTGAAAGTTCAATTCAAGAGAACCGAAAACGTTAATGCTTCTGCTCCCGAATATTGGATGAAGCGCCAAATAGACCTTTGGTCACCCGAAACCGCACGAGACTAATGTTTGGTGGTAGGAAATTACTGTCCTGACTCTGGCCCGTGTAGTCTATCGGCCCGATGTCCAAAGGTCTAAACCGGGGTATGTTTGTAACTTCACCATGATGCCAGTCTCAACCGGCTCCGAGAAGCATTCATATGCCGTGGGCGCCTAAGCACCCATGCGCTCGGCCGAAATCTATCCCGCCCACATTTGGGACACATGAGATTACTGTCCTACCCCCAACCCGCAATATGTCCAAAAATTTAGATGGGGGCAAAGTTTGTAACTTTCCCCAAATTTCGAACAAGCGCGTCCCAAACCAAAACATTGTTCCCCCTTAGTACCCCGCCTCCCTCCATTTCCCCATTCATACTCCGTGGGCGCCAAAACGCCCTCTCCACCAGCCGTGAAACCCCAGCCTCCTCCGTCCTCCACCCCATAGCGCCCAATCCACCGTCGCCCTCCTCCATCACGCCGGAGCCGGTACCCCGACGTCGTCGTCCAACGCAACCGCAACCGCAACACACTCAAGGACTTAGCAGCTGAAGCCGAGGTAGAGCTGCCTCCACGACGCCGACGCTGACGTGCGCCGTACTAGAACCACTCCGACCACGCCGTCCTGCGCCTCACTGCTGCTGCTCCACTGTCACAACCGTCCACAGCACCGGAGCTATTCCTGCTACGCCGTCGTTTACCGCCTCGGATCTGGTTCTCCGCCGCCGACAGACGGCCACCGCACCACACTCAACAACTTGGCCATGGGTTCGTCCAAGGCTCCACCGTCCTCCACAACTTCTCGTTTCCAGCGAACCACAAGAAGATCGTTGGAAAAACAGAAGGAGGACACATCACTGCCAGCAGAAAGAGGTACTCCTCTTCCCTTATTCGTGCAAACCTTTCGTCTCTGCTCACACCGTATTGATCCCACAAAAGAAACTAGTTGAGCGTTTCTTACTGCATCTTCTTTGTGATACTAAATGCACAAGGTTTCCTCCCTTTACCATTTCTCCTTTGCTAGAGGTCAGTAGCCCGCCTGGATTTCAACTCAGGGTTAGTCGAACCGCAATTAAAAGAAGCAGCACCCGCTTAGGCGTGCGGGAAGCGGCACATCGGTGTCTATCATAGGGGTGTGGGGCATAGGAGCTGCTTGCGTCCGATCTGGAGGTCGGCGGGGCTTGAATGGATGGCCAGGGGGTGGTGCCAAGCACGGCGGTGGGGTGAGGTCAAGGGGAGGGCGCAGGTAGGGGACTGGGCCGGTGGTCGCTGGCGTTTCGAGGAAGATCGTCAACACTGACTGGTTGGAGGTAGATGAAGGCGATCTTCCCGTTATTTGTACATCGGACGGTGCAGAAAAAATGGACTGACCTATTTGTTTTCAGCCGTCTGTTATTTTCATAGAATCCTATAGTAATTTAGTGTGCCATGCATGTTGTAGAGCTATCAAATGTCTCCCGTCATTTATTTCTCACTGACCTGCTATCTTCTACCTTTACACTGTACTATTTGTGCACACACTTCACCCATACTCACACTATTGTTTTTTTATGCACGGGTATTTCAGATTCTGACGCAGTATTGATGAATGCAGAAAAGAAAAGACAGAACTCGCTCCAGTGTAATTCAAAGATAAACACTAAGCGTTTCAGCGCTCTAAAGGGTGCAGTATCAGCAGTTGGATACAGTAAACGTAGCTCTGCAGTTGATGATCTCAATTGCCACACACAACCATCCCAGGTGCTTGCTTTAACTTCGTGCTGTCAAATGTGGTTGCATGTTGCATATGGTGTCTAGCTTGTATTGCTTCCAATTTGGTTAAATTGCATCTGCTTACTTTACACATTATACCTTTGATAATGACATGTCTTCCTATTTTTGATACATACTACATATGTCTAATAACCATGTTCGTACATCAAACTAATGCTCTTTTGTATCCCTCGTCAATCACTTATGATGAGACAGTCACCCCAGTGGGTTACTATGAGACGCCATACTCGTTTAAAGAGTGCAGTGTCATCCTCCCCACATGATTCTCAAGAAACAGCAAGGCTAAATGAAGATAGTCAACGTAGCTCTCTAGTTGATGACCGCAATTCCCCCACACCACCATCATAGGTGCTTGCTCTAACTTTGCAGTGTGATATGTGGTTGCATGTTGCATACGGTGTCTAGCTTGTAATGCTTCTAATTAGGGTAAATTGCATCTACTTAGTTTACACATTATACCTGTGAATATGACATGCCTTCCTATTTTTGGTACACACTACATCTATGTGTTAACCTTGTTCTTACATAAAACTACCTCTCTTCTGTATCCTACATCAATCACTTACGGTGAGTCACCTTTATTCGTTGCATATTGCATATTATTTCTAGCCTGTTGCCATGTATTGCTTCTAATTTGGTCAAATACATTTGTTAAGGCACCCTTTTAATTTGGCAGAGTGATATTGGTTTCATCTTTCATATGGTTTCTAGCTTGCATTGATTCTAACAAGTTCAAGCACCTTGTTCTTAGTTTACACTATACATCATACATGTCAATATGTCACGCCGTCCTGTTTTTCATACATATTCCATCCTCCTATCATGCGGCTGCCTTACATGAAAGTAGTGTTCGTCAGTATCATGCATCAATGAGTTCTGAAGAGCAAATTTTATTCCTTTTTCTTGTGGGTTTGACTTGACAAGGCAAAATCAAGAAAGAGGAAGGAAAAGAGTAAGGAAGGCGATGATGGTGGTCCTTTGCAGCAACGTAAATGGAGCATCTGTAACGATTCTCCTTGTACTGATAGTGCATTACAAGGTCCAAGTCTGTGCTCCCCTACTCCACCATCCAAGGTGCTTGCTCTAACTTGGCAGTGTGATATCTGGTTGCATGTTGCATATGGTGTCTAGCATGTATTGCTCCTAATTAGTGTAAACTGCATTTTCTTAGCTTGCACGTGATACGTGTGAATATGTCACGCTTTCCTGTTTTTGGTACATACTATATCTGTCTATCACACCATGTTCTTACATGAAACTACTCTTCTTGTGTATCCTGCATCAGTCACTTATGTTGGGACACCTTTAAGTTGGCAGTGTGATATTGGTTTGCATCTTGAATATGATTTCTAGCATGTATTGCTTCTAGTTTGATGAACTCCACCTATGACGAGACAGTTTTAACTTGGTAGAGTGATATTGATTGCACCTTTCATATGGCGTCTAGTTTGCAGTGCTTCTAATTTATTGAAGTGCCTTCTGCTTAGTTACCACACCATAGGTGTGAATATGTCAAGCCGTCCATTTTTTCGTACATATTCCATCCTCGTATCATGACTTTGCCTTTCATCAGAGTAGTGTTCGTCAGTATCATGCATGAACACTACAAAAAAAGACACATCCGTGACATTTTGGGCCGAACGGATTTTTTTTCTATCATACATATGACACTTCTATGACGATAATTGTGACAAAACCCGGTATCATCATAGATGTGGTGGGCTCCTACTTCTATGACAAAAAATCATGTTAGAACATAGGCTTTTCGTCCTGGGCGGGCCGTAGACGCAGCTGCATGACATTCTTTCGGCCGTCCATGACGGAAAAAACCGTGGTAGAAGCGAGGGGGAGGAAAATTTCGGGGAGTTCCCGTTTACGGTGGGAGGTCGGGGGCCGAGCGATGCGTGTTTCTTTCGTACACGTACGTGCGTGTGTGCGAGGCGTTGGCTCTAACTGAACCCGAGCGTATTGGGCTCTAAATGAACCCGAGCGATTGCATTGCAGGCTATGCGTTACTGAACCCGAGCGATCGATCGATGGCTGTTAACTGAACCCGATCGAGCGATTCCTTCGCTACTGCTGCTAACTGAAGCCGATCGATTGGACAGGACCCCGTGGTGTGGAGGGCTGGATGAACAGTAGACGGTGGAGGGGTGCCCGTGGAGGGGTGGTTGAACAGGACCCCGTGGTGTGGAGGGCTTGATGAACAGTAGACGGTGGAGGGGTGAACAATAGCCGGTGGAGTAGCGCGCGGTGGAGGCTGGATGAACAGGAGCCCGTGGAGGTTGGAGGAGGTCTACGGTGGAGATGAACAGTATCTCGTGGAGTCCCGTTTTGCGGTACGCCACACCCCTCCCGATGAACATGACCCCTGTTTCGACCGTAGGAGGTCCGTTTCATCCGTTTTGTGGTACGCCACACCCCTCCCGATCAACAGGACCCCCGTTTCGACCGTAGGAGGTCCGTTTCATCTGTTTTGCGGTACGCCACACCCCTCCCGATCAACAGGACCCCCGTTTCGACCGTAGGAGGTCCATTTCCTTCGTTTTGTGGTACGCCACACCCCTCCCGATCAACAGGACCCCGTTCCGAACGTAGGAGGTCCGTTTCCTCCGTTTTGCGGTACGCCAGGCCTCGTTTCCATCGCCTGTTCCATCCAAGCCCTCCCGATGAACATGACCACACATTCCGTTCTGACCCAGCCGGTTGGCTCCCACGCGTTCCGTTGCCTCCCGATGAACACGACGCATTCCGTTGCCTCCCCATGAACACGAGCATTCCGTTGCCTCCCCATGAACACGACGCATTCCGTTGCCTCCCCATGAACACGACGACGACGCTATTTCTCCGTTCCGACCCAGCCATGTACACGAGCCCTAGCCGTACGTATGCGCGAGTAGGCGTTCGAGACCCTGCCCGTATGTACACATACGTGGCCGCATTTTCTTTCTTGCACCTTGGCCGCTGTACGTACATGTACATGCTACGTGCGCGCCTCTACTATGACACATACGCGCCTCTACTACGACACGTGCGCGCCTCTACATCCACCAGTATATATGTACATACATGTTCGCGACCAGAATGACAACGCTACGTACGCTTCGACCAGGCGGGTCCCGATTGTCAGGCACTTCCTTGCGTGCGAAGATGTAGCTGGTGGGTCCCAGCAGTCAGGGAGCGAATCATTTTTTTTTGCCCGGAGCACTTCCTTGCGTGCGAAGATGTAGCTGGTGGGTCCCAGCAGTCAGGGGGCGAATCATTTTTTTTGCCTGGACGCACTCCCTTGCGTGCGAAGATGTAGCTGGTGGGTCCCAGCAGTCAGGGGGAAACGTTTTTTTTCACGAAATATGGTGGCCCGTCCGGTGGGTCCCCGCTGTCAGGTGGACGAATCATTATTTTGCGCGTAATAAGGAGGCACTTCCTTGCTGCGGCCGTGGACCCAGCTGTCAGCCTCTCCACGTACAGTCCACGTCCGATGGAAGTCGTTCCTTGACCATGTTGACCACGCCGCGCCGAGAGCACCACGGCGGTGGACGATGGCGAGGACTAGGAAGGGGACGACTCGGAGCCGGGGAAGACGCATCAATGGATGCCCACGCGAAGAGGAGTACGAGGGTTCACTAGTTCGGCTGCGGTGTGAGGCTGCTGTCGCCGCAGAATAACAAGGGGTGTGGGTGAGTAGAGGGATGGCCTAGCCAGCGGTGGGAGTAGTAGAGGTGGTGAGGCCTCCGCGGCATCACAGCCGGCCACGGGAGGTAGGAGCACGCGGCACGACCGGCGCTGGTTTGGGCGGCTAGAGCAAGAAGACCAGAGGTTGAAGAAACACTACGGCCGTTGGATGAACATCGTACGGTAACATGAGCTAGAATCGTTCATATTCACTAAGTTGACAAAGCCCTCCATCCCCGTCAACTTGGTAGGCCCACAAGTCAGCCTCCCACTATGCTTGGTTCCAGCTGGTAGGGGGAATATTCATTTTTTTGTGCGTAATAAGGAGGCACTTCCTTGCGTGCGAAGATAGCTGGTGGGTCCGACATGTCAGTGGGGGGCACGTTATTTTTGTGAAATACAAAGGCCCTTCCGGTGGGTCCCAGATGTCAGGTGGAGGAATCATTATTTTGCGCGTAATAAGGAGGCATTTCCTTGTGTGCGGCTATGGACCCAGCTGTCAGCCTCTCCACGCACAGTCTTCTTCCGAAGGTGTCGTTTGTTGACCATGTTGACCATGCCGCGTCGATCGCATCCAAGGTGGTGGACGACGGCGAGGCCCCGGACAGCAACGAGCCGGAGATGGGAAGATGCGGGAGTAGAGTCGTAGACGGAGAGGTGTGCGAGGGTTAACTAGTTCTAGTGCGGTGTGGTTCGGCAGTTGGTGGAGAAGAACAGGAGGTGTGGAGGGGTTGAGGGATGGCCCGGCCAATGGTGGAGTAGCGTTCATAGCGAAGCGTGCTAAGCAGAGCTGCTAGCAACAGGAGGCGGGAGGTGGTCCCGGCGGCGCTAGAGGAAGAAGACGAGAGATTGAAGATGGATGCCGGTCGTTGGATGTAAATCCAACGGCTAACATGTCAGAATCATTTGTGGACTAACTTGACAATGACTTGCGTTGGCTTCGACCTATTGGCCCACATTTCAGCCTCCAAAAATGTGGCACGTATTCAACCCATTTTTTTCCAGAATTTACAGTCTTTTTTTTGCATGGTATAATTTACAGTCAATTTGATCTTTTTTTTGAATTACAACCATTAGCTGGGCTGGGTGAACAAATAATGTAGCGTCCATGCGGCCCATTTATTTTATTTCCTAAAAAATTACAGGCCATTTGCACTTTCTCGAAATACATGATTTTGCTGGGCTGATTCTAGTTATAATGTTGGGCTGGGCCAGCAATGTTATCAAAAAATAAAAAGGGGCTGAGCATTTTGTTATAAATATATTTAAATAATAAGTGATATTATTACATTCGTCCTTAAATCTTACCAAGCTTTTGTACACAATCACTAGGATTTTCGTGCCAAAACAATCCAAGATTTTATTTGTTAAGAAATCATTTTTATAAGTTAATAAGACGTGGGATATTGTTTTCTTACATATGTAAGCATCCGTTAAATATATGATGACAATAAAAAATATATATAATAGCATATAAAATAATATATATATATATGAAATATAGTTAGAAGGGAAACATAAGTTGGACCTGGCGTTCCTATTCTTATATACAAAAATAGAACAAACCTTTGCATTTTCTTCAAAAAATATATAAATTGGGCTGCCAAAAATAAAACCTCGGATGGGAGGTCCATGATGACCCACAAGTATAGGGGATCTATCGTAGTCCTTTCGATAAGTAAGAGTGTCGAACCCAACAAGGAGCAGAAGGAAATGATAAGCGGTTTTCAGCACGGTATTCTCTGCAAGTACTGAAATAAGTGGTAACAGATAGTTTTCTGATAAGATAAATTGTAACGAGCAACAAGTAACAAAAGTAAATAAAGTGCAGCAAGGTGGCCCAATCCTTTTTGTAGCAAAGGACAAGCCGGAACAAACTCTTATAATAGGAAAAGCGCTCCCGAGGACACATGGGAATATCGTCAAGCTAGTTTTCATCACATTCATATGATTCGCGTTCGATACTTTGATAATTTGATATGTGGGTGGACCGGTGCTTGGGTGCTGTTCTTACTTGAACAAGCATCCCACTTATGATTAACCTCTATTGCAAGCATCCGCAACTACAACAAAAGTATTAAGGTAAACATAACCATAGCATGAAACATATTGATCCAAATCAGCCCCTTACGAAGCAACGCATAAACTAGGGTTTAAGCTTCTGTCACTCTAGCAACCCATCATCTACTTATTACTTCCCAATGCCTTCATCTAGGCCCAAATAATGGTGAAGTGTTATGTAGTCGACGTTCACATAACACCACTAGAGGCTAGACAACACACATCTTATCAAAATATCAAACGAATACCAAATTCACATGACTACTAATAGCAAGACTTATCCCTTGTCCTCAGGAACAAACGTAATTACTCACAAAGAATATTCATGTTCATAATCAGAGGGGTAATAATATGCATATAGGATCTGAACATATGATCTTCCACCAAATAAACCAACTAGCATCAACTACAAGGAGTAATCAACACTACTAGCAACCTACTAGCACCAATCCGGGACTTTGAGACAAGAATTGGATACAAGAGATGAACTAGGGTTTGGAGATGAGATGGTGCTGGTGAAGATGTTGATGGAGATTGCCCTCTCCTGATGAGAGGAGCATTGGTGATGACGATGGTGATGATTTCCCCCTCCCAGAGGGAAGTATCCCCGGCAGAACAGCTCTGCTAGAGCTCCAGATTGGTTCCACCAAGGTTCCGCCTCGTGGCGGCGGAGTCTCGTCCCGAAAAGTTCCTTCTGATTTTTTCTCATCGAAAGACTTCATATAGAAGAAGATGGATGTCGGAGAGCCACCAGGGGGCCCACGAGGTAGGGGGGCGCGCCCTCGGGGAGGGGCACCCCCCACCCTCGTGAGCAGGGTGTGGGCCCCTTGGCCTTCATCTTCGGCGAGGATTTTTCTTTATTTATTTTAAGATGTTCCATGGAGTTTTAGGACTTTTGGAGTTGCGCAGAATAGGTCTCTAATATTTGCTCCTTTTCCAGCCCAGAATTCTAGCTGTTGGCATTCTCCCTCCTTATGTAAACCTTGTAAAATAAGAGAGAATAGCCATAAGTATTGTGACATAAAGTGAAATAGCAGTCCATAATGCAATAAATATCTATATAAAAGCATGATGCGGAATGGAAGTATCAACTCCCCCAAGCTTAGACCTCGCTTGTCCTCAAGCGAAAAGCCGATAACAATAAATATGTCCTCATGTTTAGAGGTAGAGGCATCGATAAAAATAAAATACGGACATGAAGGCATCATCATTATTCTCATAACAGCAACATATATAAATTTTGTCATATGATTACTTATGTTCAAGTGATGATCTATTCACAAAGCAAAACTATAAATCAAAGACCTTATTGGGCTCCAACAAACTATTATCTCAGTCATTGAAGCAATTGCAATTTATCATAACATCGGAAAGAGTCTATTTCAGAGCTAAAAAGCAAGTCCACATGCTCAACTATCATTTAGTCCTCCATAATTGCTAATACTCACGCGATACTTGTGGTTACGGAGTTTTAATCAGACACAGAGAAATATAGGGGCTTATAGTTTTGCCACACAACCTTTTACCTCAAGGGTAATGTCAACAATAATGGTTCATGCTCCCCTACATCCAATTAGATATATATATATATATATATATATCATGTTCTTTCCAATATGCTGAGCTTGCCGAATGATAAAATGAAAAAGAAAAGGTGAAGATCACCATGACTCTTGTATAAGGTAAAATATAATAATAAAGGATAGGCCCTTCGCAGAGGGAAGCAGAGGTTGCCATGCGCTTTTATGGTTGGATGCAAAAAATCTCAATGTGAAAGAACGTCACTTTATATTGCCCCTTGTGCTATGAACCTTTATTATGCAGTCCGTCGCTTTTATTACTTCCACATCACAAGATCGTATAAAGCTTATTTCCCCCACACCAATCAATCATACATATTTAGAGCAATTTTTATTGCTTTGCACCGATGACAACTTACTTGAAGGATCTTACTCAATCCATAGGTAGATATGGTGGACTCTCATGGCAAAACTGGTTTAAGGCTATTTGGAAGCACAAGCATTATTTCTACTTGGTGCTGAGAATTTGGCTAGCATGAGGGGGAAAGGCAAGCTCAACAAGTTAGAGGATCCATGACAACATATTTTATCTCAGATATAAGAAAGACATGGCTCATTATGTTGTCTTCCTTGTCCAACATCAACTCTTTAGCATGTCATATTTTAATGAGTGCTCCCAATCATAAAAGATGTTAATGATAATATATCTATATGTGAAAACCTCTCTTTCCTTATTACTTCCTATTAATTGCAACAATGACCAAAGCTATGTCTGCCAACTCCCAACAACTTTTAATCATCATACTCTTTCTATGTGAAGTCATTACTCTTAATAAGATCAACATGAACTCTTTGTTTCTTTTTATTCCTTTTCTCTTTTCTTTTACTCACCCAAGATCATGGCAAAATAATCAAGCCCTTGACTCAACACTAATCTTTATTATATATAGCTCACGGACTCGATTACAAAGAAAGATCATAAAGCAAAACTGAAAACTAGATCATGCCATAAACTTTATTCTACTAGATAAAGATACTACTAATAGGATCGAACTAAGAAAAACGGTAAAGATAGGAGTTGTGATTGTGATACTATACCGGGGCACCTCCCCCAAGCTTGGCAGTTGCCAAGGGGAGTGCCCATACCCATGTGATTATATCTCCTTTGTCGGTGAAAAAGGTGGAGGTGATGTTGGCTTAGTTGATGGCTTAGGCTTCTCCCTTAATTTGCGCTTGAGGATGACATTTTGATCCCTCAGATCATCAATCTCCCACTCCAGGGTTAATATCTTTTTGCGCAGGTCCTGCTTATTTTCCTGCAAGAGACGAAAAGGGATAAACTCGAACTTGGGTTTCTTTACCCTATCAGGGAGACTTGACTTTTTGAACTCCACGTGCATGTCCCCAGGTTGAGGTAATGGTGCTTCATCTTCATCTGAGCTCGTCTCTTCCTTCCCCTTGGGTTCATAGTCCTCTTCTTCCTCCGTGGTCCATCCATCATGTTCCACATCTCCATAGACCTTTGGATTTGCTAAGTAATCATCCACATCGCTTTCTCCTTCTGAATCCTGGGAAGACATGTTGATTTAATCTGCAACGGGACAACTCGAAACGAAAACAGAGGAGATTTGCGTGATACAGGAGTCAAAACCTTCGGGAGGTTATATAATGAATTTTTACCGACCAAAATACATAACGTGCAAGAAAACGGAGTCTAGAAGGCACACGAGGTGCTCACGAGGTAGGGGGACGCGCCCACCACCCTCGTGGGGCCCTCGTGTCCTTCCCGGACTGCTACTTATTTTTCTACTTTTCTAAATATTCCAAAATGGAGAAATATTGCCTTAAAAATTGTTTTGGAGTCGGTTTACTTACGGTACCACATACCTATTCCTTTTCGGAGTCTGAAACGTTTCGGAAAGTGTCCCTTATGTATTCCTCCGGGGTTACGGTTTCAATAATATTGGTTTCAACATTTATGGGATTACCTGAGATATAATGTTTGATTCTTTGACCGTTTACCACCTTCGGATTTGTGCCCTCGAAGTTGTTGATTTTTATGGCACCGGAATGATAGACCTCTTCGATAACATAGGGGCCTTCCCATTTAGAGAGAAGTTTCCCTGCAAAAAATCTTAAACGAGAGTTGTATAGCAATACATAATCACCTACATTAAACTCACGCTTTTGTATCCTTTTGTCATGCCATCTTTTAACTTTTTCTTTAAACAACTTGGCATTTCCATAAGCTTGGGTTCTCCATTCATCGAGTGAGCTAATATCAAATAACCTCTTTTCACCGGCAAGTTTGAAATCATAGTTGAGCTCTTTAATAGCCCAATATGCCTTATGTTCTAGTTCGAGAGGTAAGTGACATGCTTTTCCATAAACCATTTTATACAGAGACATACCCATAGGATCTTTGTATGCAGTTCTGTAAGCCCATAATGCATCATCAAGTTTCTTGGACCAATTCTTTCTAGACGTATTAACAGTCTTTTGCAAAATTAATTTGAGCTCTCTATTGCTCAACTCTACTTGACCACTAGACTGAGGGTGATAAGGATATGCAATTCTATGATTAACATCATATTTAGCAAGCATTTTAGGGAAAGCACCATGAATAAAGTGTGAACCACCATCAGCCATTACATATCTAGGGACTCCAAACCTTGGAAAAAATAACTTCCTTAAGCATTTTAATAGAAGTGTTATGATCAGCACTACTAGTTGGAATAGCTTCTACCCACTTAGTAATGTAATCAACAGCAACTAAAATATGTGTGTATCCATTAGAGCCAGGAAAAGTTCCCATATAATCAAAGCCCCAAACATCAAATGGTTCAATAACAAGAGAATAATTCATAGGCATTTCTTGACGTCTACTAATATTACCAATTCTTTGACATTCATCACAAGATACAACAAGCTTACGGGCATCCTTGAAGAGAGTAGGCCAATAAAAACCGGATTGCAATACCTTATGTGCAGTTCTATCTCCAGCGTGGTGTCCTCCATAAGCTTCGGAGTGATACTTGCGTAGGATCTGTTCCTGTTCATGCTCAGGTACACAACGTATAATAACACCATCTACTCCTTCTTTATAAAGATGTGGGTCATCCCAAAAGTAATGTCTCAAATCATAGAAGAACTTTTTCTTTTGCTGGTATGTGAAACTAGGTGGTATAAATTTAGCAACAATGTAATTAGCATAATCAGCATACCATGGAGCAATACGAGAAGCATTTATGACATTTAATTGTTCATCAGGAAAGCTATCATCAATAGGTAGTGGGTCATCAAGAACATTCTCTAGTCTAGACTAGTTGTCTGCAACGGGGTTCTCAGCTCCCTATCTATGAACAATATGCAAATCAAATTCTTCTAGCAGGAGAACCCATCTAATAAGTCTAGGTTTAGCATCTTTCTTTTCCATAAGGTATTTAATAGCAGCATGATCCGTGTGAATAGTTACTTTAGAATCAACGATATATGGTCTAAACTTATCACAAGCAAATACAACTGCTAAGAATTCTTTTTTAGTAGTAGCATAATTTCTCTGAGCATTGTCTAGAGTTTTACTAGCATATTGAATAACATTTAATTTCTTATCAACTCTTTGCCCTAGAACAACGCCTACAACATAATCCCTAGCATCACACATAATTTCAAAAGGTAAATTCCAATCAGGTGGCTGAATAATAGGTGTAGAGATCAATGCTTTCTTAAGTATTTCAAATGCTTCTATGCAATCATCATCAAAAACAAATGGTATATCTTTTTGTAATAAATTAGTCAGAGGATGAGAAATTTTTGAGAAGTCCTTAATGAACCTCCTATAAAAACCGGCGTGACCAAGGAAACTTCTTATACCTTTGATGTCCTTGGGACATGGCATCTTTTCAATAGCATCAACCTTGGCTTTATCAACCTCAATACCTCTTTCAGAAACTTTATGCCCCAAGACAATACCTTCATTAACCATAAAGTGGCACTTTTCCCAATTCAAAAAAGATTAGTTTCTTCGCATCTATGCAAAACTCGATCAAGGTTGCTTAAGCAATCATCAAAAGAGGATCCATAGACAGAAAAATCGTCCATGAAAACCTCACAAATCTTTTCACAAAATTTAGAGAATATAGACATCATGCATCTTTGAAAGGTAGAAGGTGCGTTACATAAACCAAAAGGCATACGTCTATCAGCAAAAGTACCAAAAGGGCATGTAAAAGTAGTCTTTGATTGATCTCTAGCCGACAAAGATATTTGAGAGAAACCAGAATAACCATCTAGAAAGCAATAGTGTGTATGTTTGCATAATCTTTCTAGCATTTGATCAATAAAAGGTAAGGGGTAATGATCTTTCTTAGTAGCTTTATTTAATTTGCGGAAATCAATTACCATCTGTCGGTGTCAAAACCGGCAGATCTCAGGTAGGGGGTCCCGAACTATGCGTCTAGGTCGGATGGTAACAGGAGGCAGGGGACACGCTGTTTTACCCAGGTTCGGGCCCTCTTGATGGAGGTAAAACCCTACGTCCTCCTTGATTAATATTGATGATATGGGTAGTACAAGAGTAGATCTACCACGAGATCAGAGAGGCTAAACCCTAGAAGCTAGCCTATGGTATGATTGTTGTTCGTCCTACGGACTAAAACTCTCCGGTTTATATAGACACCGGAGAGGGCTAGGGTTACACAGAGTCGGTTACAATGGTAGGAGATCTACATATCCGTATCGCCAAGCTTGCCTTCCACACCAAGGAAAGTTCCTTCCGGACACGGGACGAAGTCTTCAATCTTGTATCTTCATAGTCTAGGAGTCCGGCCGAAGGTATATTCCGGCCATCCGGACACCCCCTAATCCAGGACTCCCTCAGTAGCCCCTGAACCAGGCTTCAATGACGACGAGTCCGGCGCGCAGATTGTCTTTGGCATTGCAAGGCGGGTTCCTCCAAGTACTTCATAGAAGATTTTGAACACAAAGGTAGTGTCCGGCTCTGCAAAATAAGTTTCCACATATTGCCATAGAGAGAATAATATTTACACAAATCTAATCTGCTGACGTATTCCGTAGCATGACATCACACCATGGCCAAGTCTTTATTCGAATCATTTTATCATCCCACCTCAGCGCGTTTAGCGAGGCTGTTTCCTTGGCACGTCTTGTTAAAGCAGAGATCGTGTCCCCTTATTCCGGGATTCTCATCAATACGGGTGTGGGTAACCCAACCGCGCCATTGACTATGACTCTTGGGAGATAAGCGAGTTTTACCAGGATGGTGGGGGCGCATAGTCTTGTCCGCCCATATAAGGGGATAAGGATCCACCTTTTCATCCACGCCTTCTTCCTCCTTTGCCTATCCATTTCCGCGCACTCGAGTTCCAGCGCCCAAGTCCGCACACCCCACCTCAAACTTCTCCAGCCATGTCCGGAGCGGGAGGCAAGTGGATGGTCTCCTCCGTCACGGAGGGACACATCAAAAGACTGAGGAAGGTCGGATACTTGTCTAACGACATTGCGCACCGGCTTCCCGAAGAGGGGCAGCTCATCCCCACCACTAGGCCCCATGAGAGGGTGGTGTTCCTCCCCCATTTCCTCTGCGGACTTGGCTTCCCTCTCCACCCATTTGTCCGAGGGCTCATGTTCTACTATGGTCTGGATTTCCACGATCTAGCCCCGAACTTTGTCCTCAATATATCGGCATTTATCGTCGTGTGCGAGGCTTTCTTCTGCATCCGCTCCCATTTCGGCCTATGGCTCAAGACTTTCAATGTCAAGCCGAAGGTGGTGCGCGGCACTCAGGCGGAATGCGGAGGCGCCATGGTGGGCAAGATGCCGAACGTCCTATGGCCCGAGGGCTCCTTCGTGGAGTCCCTAAAGGGGTGGCAGTCGGGGTGGTTTTACATCACCGAGCTGCGCGACCCTGAATGGGTCGCAGCCCCTGAGTTCCGATCCGGACCCCCTACGCGGCTCACCTCCTGGAAAGAGAAGGGCCTGTCGTGGGGTAAAGAAGGAGAGCTGACCGGACTCCAAACATGCGTCCAAACCCTGGTGGACAAGAAGCTCAAGCTTGTCAACGTAGTCCAGGTTATGCTCATCCGCCAGATCCTCCCGTGTCAACAACGGGCTTTCAACCTGTGGGAGTTCGACCCGGCGCAGCACCGAACTCTAAGCAGGCTCTTCGACACAACGTACGAAGATGCCTGGAAGGTGCTTTTCAAGGGCGCCGAGGCCCCCGCATCCGCTACCGAGGATCGCGGATTCAGCATGCAGCGTCGCGCTTGTGCGGTAAGCTGTTTTTACCTTTTACAGGGTATTAGTTTTTCATAGTTTGACTCCATGCGGGATCTTAAGCTCCCTTACCTTTTACAGGATTGGCAGGAGACGTCCGGACAGATCAACTGTCTGGCTCCTTTGCCCGAAGGCCCAGCGGACGCTCGCTTGGCGAAGCTGCTGGTTCCGGCTCCCTATGTGGTGCCGGAGAAGAAGGCCAAGAAGAAGTCCATGGGGACTCGGAAGAGTGCCCGGCACCTAGGGGTGTCGGATTCATCATCCGACGACTCCAAGACGCACTCGTCCCGTGAAGACGAGGAGGAGGAAGAAGAAACCTCTCCCCCTCCAGCGGGGGGAGAGAAGAAAAGGAAGGCTGCCCCAACTGGGGAGGCCGAAGGGTCCAAGAAGGGGAAAACCCTTCCTCTGGACGGCTCCACCAATGCCGACGACGGCGAAGAGGAGTGGCCGCACAGGGCCAAGCCCCTGGCGAGATTGTAAGTATCCGGATACCAGAGTGATTCATAGTATTCCTCCATTGCACGGCTTTTCCTTACATCGAACATGATTGTGCAGTCCGCCCAAGGCCGGGCTCGATGAGTCGTCGAGCGGCTCCCTGGACTCGTCGGATGTGAATTCGCTTCCGATGGCTTCCTCCCCCCACCCTACGGACGGCGCCGAGGTGGCGTCCCAACATGTTCCAAGCCAGGAGGAGGTGGTCCTGGAGGTGCCGCAAGGCAACCTCCCGGACTCCAGGCGTAAAGGGGATAGAACCCCCAAGGGCTCCAAGTCCGGCCTTGAGCCAGACACCGCGCCGGAACCTTCAACGGTTCCGGACTCCGGTAGGCAGCCTCCTTCCAAGAGGAGCAAGCCTACCGAGCCGGTGACCTCCGTCCAACCGGAGGCACCGGACAATTTGCTGGAGACGCTTAACGGCGCCTCCATCTTCGAGGAGCACCACACTGTTACGAGTGTTGTGGTCCAGAAGGTTCGGTCCGCCAAGAGCGGACTAACTGAAGCCTGTGCCAGCCTTCTAACAGGCTTTGAGGTAAGTAAAGAATATGTAAAAAATATTACCGCATAGACAGTAGCCCCTGATGCTCTGTTCGGCGTTCGGAAAGAAAAGCCGAATAGAGGATCTAATAATCGCAGGAGTCTAACATAATCAAGTCAATATGCGTATGCAGGCTTCGCTGCTGGCCTCCGCCGAACTGACTGCGGAGGTGGATACGCTGAAGCAGAACCTCGAGCGGTCCGAGCAAGAGCTCGGCCTAGCCAAGCGGCGGCTCGTGGAGAAGGAAGGTAAGAAATACCTTATTCAAATATGTGAAAGGTGCAATTGCAAAACGTGACAGGATTAACGCGGCTATTGTAGGGGCCACAACAGAGGTGGCGACCCTTAAGCAAGCGCTATCCGAGGCCGAAAAGAGGGCAGCCACGGAGCGCACCCAGCGGGAGAAGCATGAGACGCAGGTTGGCGAGGTGCGGCAAGAGCTCCAGGCTCTTATGAAAAAACTTGAGAGTTTGGAGCTTGACTCGAAGACGCGAGAGTCTGAGCTCGCGGCGGCCATTGATGATGCCAAGTCTGCCAAGGCCAAAGCCCAGAAGGCCCTCCAGGAGGTTGAGGCAATAAAAAAGATAGCGGCGGGTAAGGCATTCTTTATGCAAAGCAAGCACGTAAAAGTGAATTACTTGTCACTTACCCGAATCTGGAGCTCTCCAGGAGCATTCGCAGACTTGCCCCGTAGCGTGTCGGATGCCGCCGCCTTCTACCGCACCGTGGAGGGAAGCTCGACGGAGAAGGTGTTCTGGTCTCAGTATGCTGAGGCCGAACACCCGGTGCCCTTAAGCGACCAGCTAAAACAGCTGGTCGAGATCCATAAGGTGGCCGAACAGGCCATGAAGGGCCTCATAGTCCGGCTGTGGCCTGGAGAGGCCATGCCTGGGAGCTACTTCGGGCTGGTGAGGCGGCTGGTGGAGGCCTGTCCAAGGCTCGAAGTCATCAAGCGCTCCGTATGCATCGAGGGTGCCCGTAGGGCGCTTGCCCGTGCGAAGGTGCACTAGGGCAAGCTGGATGCTGAGAAGCTTGTGAAGGACGGGCCACCGCCGGGCAAGGAGCATCGCAAGCCCGAGATGTATTATGAGGGCATTCTGAAGGGTGCCCACCTTGTGGCGGATGAATGTTCCATGAATGTAATTTTTCAGTGAACTCGCTCGTTTTGTCCTGTGCGCTGAAAACTTGTTCATGTGCGCTAAGCAATGCTTTTGAATTTAAAATATTACCTTCTGTGCGGCCATTTATCAAATTTGAGAGATGGCGAGTCGTCGTCTTCTGCCCCCATGCCACGAGTGCTGGGGTGTTCGGGATAAACATGAGCGCTCTTTTTCCCATTCTTGTGTCCTTCGAGGGAGGCGCTCAACACAACGAACAAGGCAATCGGACTATAATGCTTGAACACTCTCACTTAGCCATAGAATTCTATAATTTTAAATTTCGGCGAAGCCCGTAGTGTTCGGAAGACCGAGTTCGGGGCGCTATCCACGCCTTGGCCGGACAAAGCTGACTCCTTGCTCTAAGCGGCATAAGTCTTTAGGGACTCGAAAACCTCTCGAACAGCGACCAACTCTTGCCTCATCATGACGGTCAGTTTTAGCTTTCTCTACTGAGGTGCTTAGCCCAGCTCAACTGGGGCACAATCGCAGTAGTTCTCCTAGTGCTACCTTAGCCGATATAACGGAACATAAGGTACCAAAACATAGGAGCTGGGCAAACCCAACATTTGACCCAAGACATGATTCGGAGCCGATGCATATAATGCTATAAGTTCAGGGTTCCGCACTTGTGAAAGTGTTCGGACTTCTCACACCATGTTGTGGGGTATTTAAGCCCCTGGCGTATTGGCCGTACCAAAGTGTACGGGTGCAACATGTCATTAATGAACATATATTCGTAAAAAAGAGGTAATGCAGTAATAGACGGAAGCTATGCATTGTTTATTTAAAAAATTTACGATCAAAGCAAAACGATACAAATAGTGCGATAAGCAAAAGATGAGACTATCAAATATGTCCTTTCCAAAGGTGAGCTGCAGAATGTTATGGGAAACAGGTATACTGCTCGTTATAGAGACCACCTTAGAGTTCCATAGTGCGGCGTAGCTTTCTGCTTCCCTGGTTGTATCATTTATGTGGCAATTGTACTGCCGGACAAGCCTTCCGAAGAATGGAGTCCTGAAAATAAGAAAAAATTAAGAAATCAGCAGCCCCTAGTGCGGTTTAAGCCGCGTTTCGGGCGTGCCGTGATGGTGCCCCTCCCCCTGTGCCCATGGTATTTCTAGAGCGTAGTTATGTACGCGCAACACTGGTTTCGCAAGTTCGCGAGGGCTGGGGTTGGGGCCGCATTGCTACGCTTGCTCGGAACGTGCCAGGCGTTCTTGTTGTAGGTTACTCCGGGCGCGCTTGACGGTGTCCGGACGTTTAATGGCCGGACTGGAGAATTGCCTTGAGAGGCTGCTTTGTACTTCCACTGCGATAGCCGCCGTATGCTCCTCCGTTCGGAGAGAGCGTTCGTTGTTTCCATTGACCATGATGACGCCTCGAGGGCCTGGCATCTTGAGCTTGAGGTATGCTTAGTGCGGCACCGCATTGAACTTGGCAAATGCGGTTCGCCCGAGCAGTGCGTGATAGCCACTGCGGAACGAGACTATGTCGAAGATTAACTCCTCGCTTCAGAAATTATCCGGAGATTCGAAGACCACTTCAAGTGTAACTGAGCCTGTACAATTGGCTTCTACACCTGGTATGATGCCTTTAAAAGTCGTTCTGGTGGGTTTAATCCTCGAGGGATCGATGCCCATTTTCCACACTGTATCCTGATAAAGCAGGTTCAGGCTGCTGCCGCCGTCCATAAGGACTCTAGTGAGGTGAAATCCATCAATAATTGGGTCTAGAACCAATGCGGCGAATCCGCCATGACGGATGCTAGTGGGGTGGTCCCTTCGATCAAAAGTGATCGGGCAGGAAGACCATGGGTTGAACTTTGGGGCGACTGGCTCCATCGCGTATACGTCCCTTAGCACACGCTTCCTCTCCCTCTTCGGGACGTGGGTTGCGTATATCATGTTCAGTGTCCGCACTTGTGGGGGAAAACCTTTCTGTCCGCTGTTGTTCGGCGGCCGGGGCTCCTCCTCATCATCGCTATGCAGCCCCTTGTCTCTACTTTCGGCATTTAACTTGCCTGCCTGCTTGAACACCCAACAATCCCTATTGGTGTGATTGGCTGGTTTTTTGGGGGTGCCATGTATCTGGCATGAGCAGTCGAGTATTCGGTCCAAACTGGACGGGCCCGGAGTGTTTCTTTTGAATGGCTTTTTCCGCTGACCGGGTTTAGAGCCTTTGAATCCGGCATTAACTATCGTATATTCAGTATTGTCACCGTTAATGCGGCGCTTTTGCTTGTTGCGACGCGACCTGCCACTGCCGTCCTTGGTATCCGAATTACCAGGGCTCTTGGTCATGTTATTGTTGCGAGCTAGCCAGCTGTCTTCTCCCGCGCAAAAGCGGGTCATAAGTGTCGTGAGGGCTGCCATAGATTTCGGCTTTTCCTGTCCTAGGTGCCGTGCAAGCCACTCGTCGCGGATGTTATACTTGAAGGCTGCTAGGGCCTCTGCGTCCGGACAGTCGACGATTTGATTTTTCTTGGTTAGGAACCGTGTCCAGAATTGTCTGGCCAATTCCTTTGGCTGCTGAATTATGTGGCTTAGGTCATCGGCGTCTGGTAGTCGCACATAAGTGCCCTGGAAATTGTCGAGGAATGCGTCTTCCAGGTCCTCCCAACAACCAATTGATTCTGCTGGCAAGCTGTTGAGCCAATGCCGAGCTGGTCCTTTAAGCTTGAGTGGGAGGTATTTGATGGCGTGTAGGTCATCATAGCGGGCCATGTGGATATGAAGGAGATAGTCCTCGATCCATACCGCAAGATCTATTGTGCCATCGTATGATTTGATGTTCACGCGTTTGAAACCCTCAGGGATTTGATGATCCATTACTTCATCTGTGAAGCATAGTGGGTGTGCGGCGCCTCTGTATTGGGCTACATCACGACGCAGCTAAAACGAGCTTTGTCCACTGTGTTCGGCCCGGCCGGATTTACTGTATCCGGTGTGATGAGTACCGTCTCGTGCCGTGGGGTGCCCACATGATACGTAGATCGATCTTGTTTGCCTTGCCTTATCCTCCAATATATCTCGCAAGTTTGGCGCATTTTCCCATGCCTTGGTAGTTTTTGAGCGGCGCGGGGGTGCGGCTTGAGTGGAGGGCCGAGAGGCCTCTCTGTCGCGGCCATGGGGTGGCCGGTCGGCCGCATCATGCGCTGGTGATGTAGGTTTAGGTTCTTCCTCCTCTAATTGGGGTAGCAACCTGCGCTTTGGGTAGCTTTTGGAGGGGCGTTCGAGTTCATACTCTTCGGCCACAAGGACTTCAGTCCATCTGTCGGCTAGCAAATCTTGATCAGGTCTAAGCTGTTGCTGTTCTTTCTTGAGGCTGCTCGCCGTGGCCATAAGCCTGCATTTGAAACGCTCTTGTTCGACGGGATCCTCCGGCACGACAAATTCGTCGTCGTCGAGGCTTGCCTCGTCTTCGGAGGGAGGCATATAATTATCGTCCTCGACCTCTCTGTCTGTCGCTCTCTCATGAGGGCTGGCTTCTCTATCCTCTTGTGCTGAATCTTGCTGGAGGTGGTTGTCTTCGGCACTGTCCGGGGTGTTATTATCCCCCGTGCCGGAATCACCATTTTTGTTTTGGCGGGATTTAGAGTGGCGCCGCTGACGCCGGCGCTTAGGCTGCTTCTTGGAGGGGTCATCCTTGGCTGTTCCATCGCCATTGCCTTCTTTTGGGGTGTCCACCATGTATATATCATACGACGAGGTGGCTTTCCAGTGCCCTATAGGCGCTGGTTCTTGATCGTCTCTTGCATCGGCGTCCATACCGTCGATGTCTTCAGAGTCGAAGTCGAGCACGTCGGTTAAATCATCGACAGTGGCTACGAAGTGGGTGGTGGGTGGGCTTTGAATTTCTTCATCATCCGCATCCCAACCTTGCCGACCATAGTCCGGTCGGGGCTCTCCTGACAAAGAGAGAGACTTTAGTGAATTCAGAATATCGCCGGAGGGCGAGTGCCGAAAGATTTCCGCGGCGGTGAACTCCATGATCGGCGCCCAATCGGGTTCGATCGGTCAGGGCGCAGAGGGCTCGGAGCCCGGAGAGGAGTCCGGCTCCTTGGAGTCACGGGCTTCGTAGAGAATAGGGCTGGTGTTCGGCTCGATCGCCGTAGAGATTGCAGCCCCCTAGGCGGTGTCTAACCACCCATCCTTGGTTGGTGTGATCGGCTCCGAGCTAGGGGTCGGAGCGGACATGGGTGCGGCCTCCAGGGCACTGTTCGGCGGTAGAGCTAAATCATGCCCATCGTGATAGTGCAGCGCGCTCGGCTATGGCTCGAATCCGTCGAAGATCAAGTCTCCGCGGATGTCGGCCGTGTAGTTCAAACTTCCAAATCTGACCTGATGGCCAGGGGCATAGCTTTCGATCTGCTCCAGATGACCAAGCGAATTGGCCCGCAGTGCAAAGCCGCCGAATACGAAGATCTGTCCGGGGAGAAAAGTCTCACCCTGGATCGCATCGTTGTTGATGATCGGAGAAGCCATCAGGCCTAAAAGTGACGACACAGAGGAACTCTCAATGAAAGCACCAATGTCGGTGTCAAAACCAGCGGATCTCGGGTAGGGGGTCCCGAACTGTGCGTCTAGGTCGGATGGTAACAGGAGGCAGGGGACACGCTGTTTTACCCAGGTTTGGGCCCTCTTGATGGAGGTAAAACCCTACGTCCTGCTTGATTAATATTGATGATATGGGTAGTACAAGAGTAGATCTACCACGAGATCAGAGAGGCTAAACCCTAGAAGCTAGCCTATGGTATGATTGTTGTTCGTCCTACAGACTAAAACTCTCCGGTTTATATAGACATTGGAGAGGGCTAGTGTTACACAGAGTCGGTTACAATGGTAGGAGATCTACATATCTGTATCGCCAAGCTTGCCTTCCACGCCAAGGAAAGTCCCTTCCGGACACGGGACGAAGTCTTCAATCTTGTATCTTCATAGTCCAGGACTCCGGCCGAAGGTATAGTCCGGCCATCCGGACACCCCCTAATCCAGGACTCCCTCACCATCCTATAACCTGTGATAATTATTTGTGGAATCAATTCATCTTTATCATTAGGAACAATAGTAATACCTCCCTTCTTAGGGACACAATGGACAAGACTTACCCACTGACTATCAGCAACGGGATAAATTATACCTGCCTCCAGAAGCTTGAGTATTTCTTTTCTTACCACTTCTTTCATTTTAGGATTCAGACGTCGTTGAGGATCACGAACTGGTTTGGCATCTGCTTCCAAATTTATTTTATGTTGACATACAGTGGGACTAATGCCCTTAAGATCATCAAGAGTATATCCAATAGCAGCATGGTGCTTCTTCAGAGTTTTCAATAATCTTTCTTCTTCATGCTCTGAAAGGTTAGCACTAATAATAACAGGATATATCTTCTTTTCATCAAGATAAGCATATTTAAGATTATCAGGCAAAGGTTTAAGCTCAAACACAGGATCACCCTTGGGTGGAGGAGGATCCCCTAAAATTTCAACAGGCAAATTGTGTTTCAGAATAGGTTCCTGTTTAAAGAATACTTCATCTATTTCCCTTCTTTCATTCATGAACATATCATTTTCATGGTCTAGCAAATAGTGTTCTAAAGGATCACTAGGAGGTACGACAATAGAAGCAAGACCAATAATTTCATCCTTACTAGGTAATTCTTCCTCACGATGTTGTTTACTAAATTTAGAGAAATTAAACTCATGAACCATATCATCCAAGCCAACAGTAACAACATTCTTTGTGCAATCTATGGTAGCATTAACAGTATGTAAGAAGGGTCTACCAAATATAATGGGACAAAAGCTATCTTGTGGGGAACCAAGAACAAGAAAATCAGCAGGATATTTAGTTTTCCCACACAAGACTTCAACATCTCTAACAATTCCCATTGGTGAAATAGCATCTCTATTAGCAAGTTTAATAGTAACATCAATTTCTTCTAACTCAACAGGTGCAATGTCATGCAAAATTTCTTTGTATAAGTCAATAGGTATTGCACTAACACTAGCACCCATATCACATAAGCCATGATAACAATGATCTCCTATTTTAACAGAAATAACAGGCACGCCTACCACAGGTCTATGTTTATCTTTATCACAAGGTTTAGCAATTCTAGCAGTTTCACCTTCGAACTGAATAACATGCCCATCAATATTATCAGACAAGAGATCTTTAACAATAGCAATATTAGGTTCCACTTTAACTTGCTCAGGAGGTGTATAAGTTCTAATATTGCTTTTACGAACAACAGTTGAAGCTTTAGCATGATCCTTTATTCTAACAGGGAAAGGTGGTTTCTTAACATAAGAAGTAGGAACAATAGGATCATTATAAGTGACAGTCTTTTCTTCAACTTTAATAGGTGCAGCTACTTTTACTTCTATGGGAGGATGATATTTAAACCACTTCTCCTTAGGGAGATCAACATAAGTAGCAAAAGATTCACAGAAAGAAGCTACTATCTCAGAGTCAAGTCCATATTTAGTGCTAAACTTACGGAAAATATCGGTATCCATAAAAGATTTAACACAATCAAACTTAGGTGTCATACCTGACTCCTTACCTTCGTCGAGCTCCCAATCTTCAGAGTTGCGTTTAATTCTATCCAATAAATCCCATCTGAATTCAATAGCCTTCATCATAAAAGAGCCAGCACAAGAAGTATCAAGCATGGTGCGATTGTTTTCAGAAAGCCGAGCATAAAAACTTTGCATAATTATTTCTCTCGAGAGCTCATGATTGGGGCATGAATATAACATTGATTTAAGCCTCCCCCAAGCTTGAGCAATGCTTTCTCCTTCGCGAGGCCAGAAATTGTATATATAATTGCGATCACGATGAACAAGATGCATAGGGTAATACTTTTGATGAAATTTCAATTTCAATCTTTTGTAGTTCCATGATTTCATATCATCACATAGCCTATACCATATCAATGCATCTCCCTTCAAAGATAAAGGGAAGACCTTCTTCTTAGCAACATCATCAGGATGCTTTGTTCCATCTCATGTAAAAGGGTTAGCTAGCAGTTTTTCCATCATACCCGAAGGAAATTCAAAAGGAGTTTCATTTTCAATAGGTTCAGTTGGTTGAGGAGCAACTCTTTGCTCTACTGGACGGGGTGAAGATACCCCGAACAAGCCCCTCGAAGAATTACTTTCCATAGTAACAAGTGACAGTAAATTTCAGCACACTATATAAATTTTTCCTTACCAAATTCCACCTACCAAAGACGCTACACTCCCCGGCAATGGCGCCAGAAAAGAGTCTTGATGACCCACAAGTATAGGGGATCTATCGTAGTCCTTTCGATAAGTAAGAGTGTCGAACCCAATGAGGAGCAGAAGGAAATGATAAGCGGTTTTCAGCAAGGTATTCTCTGGAAGTACTGAAATAAGTGGTAACAGATAGTTTTGTGATAAGATAAATTGTAACGAGCAACAAGTAACAAAAGTAAATAAAGTACAGCAAGGTGGCCCAATCCTTTTTGTAGCAAAGGACAAGCCGGAAGAAACTCTTATAATAGGAAAAGCGCTCCCGAGGACACATGGGAATATCGTCAAGCTAGTTTTCATCACGTTCATATGATTTGGGTTCGATACTTTGATAATTTGATATGTGGGTGGACCGGTGCTTGGGTGCTGTTCTTACTTGAACAAGCATCCCACTTATGATTAACCTCTATTGCAAGCATCCGCAACTACAACAAAAGTATTAAGGTAAACCTAACCATAGCATGAAACATATGGATCCAAATCAGCCCCTTACGAAGCAACGCATACACTAGGGTTTAAGCTTCTGTCACTCTAGCAAACCATCATCTACTTATTACTTCCCAATGCCTTCCTCTAGGCCCAAATAATGGTGAAGTGTTATGTAGTCGACGTTCACATAACACCACTAGAGGCTGGACAACATACATCTTATCAAAATATCAAACGAATACCAAATTCACATGACTACTAATAGCAAGACTTCTCCCTTGTCCTCAGGAACAAACGTAATTACTCACAAAGCATATTCATGTTCATAATCAGAGGGGTAATAATATGCATATATGATCTGAACATATGATCTTCCACAAAATAAACCAACTAGCATCAACTACAAGGAGTAATCAACACTACTAGCAACCTACTAGCACCAATCCCGGGCTTTGAGACAAGAATTGGATACAAGAGATGAACTAGGGTTTGGAGATGAGATGGTGCTGGTGAATATGTTGATGGAGATTGCCCTCTCCCGATGAGAGGAGCATTGGTGATGACGATGGTGATGATTTCCCCCTCCCGGAGGTAAGTATCCCCGGCAGAACAGCTCTGCTGGAGCTCTAGATTGGTTCCGCCAAGGTTCCGCCTCATGGCGGCGGAGTCTCGTCCCGAAAAGTTCCTTCTGATTTTTTCTCATCGAAAGACTTCATATAGAAGAAGATGGACGTCGGAGAGCCACCAGGGGGCCCACAAGGTAGGGGGGTGTGCCCTAGGGGGGGGGCGCCCCCACCCTCGTGAGCAGGGTGTGGGCCCCCTGGCCTTCATCTTCGGCGAGGATTTTTCTTTATTTATTTTAAGATGTTCCGTGGAGTTTCAGGACTTTTGGAGTTGCGCAGAATAGGTCTCTAATATTTGCTCCTTTTCCAGCCCAGAATTCCAGCTGCCGGCATTCTCCCTCCTTGTGTAAACCTTGTAAAATAAGAGAGAATAGCCATAAGTATTGTGACATAAAGTGAAATAATAGTCCATAATGCAATAAATATCGATATAAAAGCATGATGCAGAATGGACGTATCATTCCATAGGCTGGTCGATACATGACGGCCCTAAGAAAATACAAACAGGCCTATGGACCTCCCATCCGAGGTCATGGGCTACGCATGTTAAAAATGAAAGCCTAGACAGGGCAGCCCAAAACCACGTCCAACACTTTCCAAAACTCCGTCCCTCGTTTTCTCTGTGTTTCCCAGACTCGACATTGTGTGGGCATTTTGACTGTGCATCATATGAAGATGTGCTATGCATGAATGTTGATCAGCATGATGTTAACTGGCTGGTAGGTCCATTTTCGACCATGAATAAAACTTCCAACATGATGTTAACCTTGTTTGAAAAGGCCGTGTTAATATAAATGCCCTGCCTCTGAAAGTTGCAATTTCTTATCCGAAACTGAACTTGCAGTTTCTTATCTGAAGCTGAAACTTGCAGTTTCTTCTCTAAGAATCACATTGTCTGCACTTTTATACTCCTATGAAACTACATTTTTTAAGTGCTAAAAATAGATCTCTAGAATTCATAAAATACTTCATATGCTCAATACTGCAAATCTGAAATTCAAAAGACATTCATATCTGAAAGTACTCTCAAAATACACAACACAAAACACAAAACACAATTGACAACCTGCAAATACTGACAACCCTAAGCTCCTCCTGACAATTCACAACCTGCCTGACTATTGGGCTGGGGGGGGGCAGCCCCCTCCTGTTCCTCGGCGGTAGACAGCCGCCCCGTGAGACAATGTGAACGGCGAGGGAGACGATGGCGGGGAAGCATCGCCGGGCCAACTGCTTTTCTCCTCTTGCAGTTGGGTTCGGTCGACGAAGACTCCACCGGCTCGCTCTGGCAGGATACCCTCACAAACGGCACCCTGTAGATGCTCGATCCTTCAATCTCTGGTGGATGCTCCATCTGGGATCGATACTCCCACCACCGCTCCCTCAGGATCGGATTCGGTGAATCTGTTTGCTCCATGGCCTAGAGGAGCAGCTCTATGTACTCCAGCGCGACTCCCTCCGGGAGTATCGCTGCCTTTTCGCTTTGTTGCAGATATTTGGCCATGGATGTCGCCGTCGCTGCTAGTTGGTCCTTGTTGTCAAACCAAGACTGTATCTCGAACATCCTAGCTAGCTTCAGAGGGTCGCCGTTTGCGAACTTCATGTATCGGTTGTACTCCTCCATCGATCTACTTCTCCACAACACCTTCACTCGTCGGCGGTGGTTTTTGAATGGAAGAGGAGAGGAGCAGCGCTGGTTTTGGATTAGAATGGGAGAGGAGCGACACTGGTTTTGGACTAGAACAGGAGAGGAGGGGCGGTGGTTTTGAAATGGAAGAGGAGAGGAGCGACGCTGCATTTAGATTGGAACAGGAGAGGAGCGGCGGTGGTTTAAGAGGGGAAGATAATTAAATCACCACATATTAGTCCCATTTTTATTAGTCTGCTGTAATTAAATCACCACATATTACACTGATTCCGCTGCTCATTGCGTACGCTGATTGGGAGAAATAAATTCCCAGCCGTAGCATGCACTAGGGATGTGCGCATGAGGCTTGCATGCAGCTACATGCGGAGGGAGGCGAGACGATTCAATTAATTAATGCCGCTCCTACTCGTCCCCGCACGTCCTTCAATACTACGGCGGTTCGCTCCTAGTCATCCCAATCATTCACATTACGGCAGTTCCACTAATCCTAACCCTCCTCCCAAATCAATGGCGTCCCAAATTTCCACGATCAGCGATGAGTACAAGGTTAGAACCATCACCGGCGATGAGTTCGACGTCATCTACACCCGTTCTTCCGCGGCGATGAAAGGATGCCTTTCTCTCTTTAGACGCATGTTCGAAGACTCAGATGATGAGTGGGTCACTGGGCTAGATGTTGAGTACACCACGGTCCTGGGACCAGAGAAGGATCTAAAGGACGAAGAGAGGAAGAAGCCCGCCGTGATCCAAGTTTGCATGCATGACTTATGCTTGGTCTACCACATATGCCATGCCAACATTGAGTGCCAGGATTTTAAGGACTTCTTCGAGAGCAACCTAGTCAAATTCGTTACTGTAGACTTTGGTAACGACAAAGAAGTCCTGCGTCGGATAGGCCTCGTTGTAGGCAACACCTTCCACCTCCAGAAGAATCGACTGGTGTCCTCTCGTCAGCCTTCAATGCTGACCCTGACAGGAGCCATGGTTCATCCTTCGAATGGTAAACTGGAGAAACCTCCATACACGTTTCATCGTCATGCATGGCAGTGGAATGTACTAGATATAGACCACATCCACTACGCTGCAATGGATGGCTACCTTTGCTTCAATATCTACAAGGGTTGGATGAAGAGCAACAGCCAAGTGTGCGGTTCAAGCAAAGAAGTATCAGCCAAGAGGAAGAGGGACAAGGACGAAGTCGAGGACGTGGACGAGGACTCCGAGTAAGGTGGCAGTGTCATTGCTCATGGTGGTTCTAATGCAGTGTCTATCGGAATAGTTGCAAAGTTTAACTTCAGGTGTGCTTAATTTAATTTGAGGGGTGTGTTGTGCTGAGCCCCCAGCAGAACTATGTTATGTTTCTTCTTGTTATTTTAACTCTTCAGTACGTACATACTAGTATTTCTTACATTCCATCTTTTAGTTGGTATAGTACTACGACTCGTTTCTTCACATTATATACGTACAATATATATGGTCAACATCATATAGCCAGCAGTTTAGTTGTTAAAGAATTTCAGGGTGATTAGTTTTGTCAAAGAATTCCAGGATGCTTAGAGGGTTCTTGTTAAAAACAGTCTCTTTAAGAGGCTAAAGTTCCAAGCACCCCTGACTAAAGAGGGGCTAAAACTAGTCTTGAGATTAAATTTTTTTAGTCAGGGGTACCCCTACTAAAATGTGGATTAGTCATCTCTCTACTCATTTAACTCCTCTCCTTTGACACAGGCGAGTTCTGGATTGGAGGGTTTGGAGGATAATAAATGCTCATTAACTTGATTTTAGCCTTTTTCATATTTGGATCCAAGCATGGGTGAGGCTAGCATGTTTTAGTCCCACTACTTTTAGTCATGGGACTAAAACGAATCCAAGCACCATCTTAGTTTTATTTGAGGGGTGGGTTGTGCTGGACACCATTATTGTGACTAGCCTTTTTAATAGTACTATATGCATAATTTGGCGACGAGTGCTCTCTATATGTACCACCTTTTTTTTAATTTCAAGTTTTACTCCATGGCGCAATCCATCGATACTACTGCTGTAGAAAAGTATACATTTTTTAAAAGGCTAGAGGGTGGGGCAGTCTAGCTTGGTCGGTTTTACGAGAGGCGAGGGCCTTTGTGATTTGACGGCTCATTACTGCCGGAAGGCGGGGCCTTGTGATTTGACTGCTCGTATGAATGCGCTGACGACCTGATCAAGGAGGAGCAAAGAACCGTGCGGTATACTCAAGTTTTCCATTGGAGTAGTACTGCGACGGAGGAGCACGAAACACGGCAGCCCAGTGCCATATGTCGATAAAAAATGATCTAATTTGCTAGTCATCTCATTGTTATCATTGTTCTATTCATTCCCTAAAAAAACCATTGTTCTATTCATGCCTCGCAGAGAACGTGACATGTGCGGCAAAACACCCGAAGCAAAAGATGAAACACAGGAGCAAAAGAAGAAGGAAGATTATCACCCCAAATAATCTAATTCGCCGCGGAGTCGTAACTGCTTCTTCATCGCCTCCACGACCTCCATCTCCTTGCGCGTCTCCTCCACCATCTTCTTCATTCTGTCCATGACGTGGGATTTCTCGACGCGAGCCTTCATCATCTGTTCCACGGCCGCATTACGTACCTTGACAACAGCCGGGTGCTCGATGCGGATCTTCGCCAACTCCTCCTTCTGTTCCATGACGAGGGCCTGCAGCATCTTCATCGAGGAACTACTATTCTCATGCAGCTTCTTCCAGCCGATGTTCTTCTCCTTCAACAGGTCGATCTCGTGGCAGAGCTTCGCCTTGTCCTCCTCAAGTCATAGGATTTCGCCGGTCTCCTTCTTCTTCGAGGCAATGCTCTTCTTCAGCAACATCACCAAGCCGACAGTCAACTCCCCCTGCTGATTGAGCTCAGCGGGCATGTCGTCGAGGCTCTCCTTCAGAAACTCCATCAAGCCTTGGATGAACTCCTTCTGCTTATTGAGGTGCTTATTGAGCTGATCGGGCATGTCGTCGAGGGATAATGACTCCAACTCCGCCGGCTCGGCATGTTCGCCTCCGCGGCTAGGGCGCTCCTGGGAGTCATCGCCTGCTTGTGAGAGATCTTTCGAGGTCTCTGCGTGGCGGCGAGCCCTCGCTTTTTTTTCCGCAGCCTTGGTTGCCACTCCCTTGTTACGAGTAGTTCTCGACCTAGAGCACTCCTCACCGGCCATGGCAACGACGGACGAAGAAGAAGCACTTATGAGGAGGAAAGGTAGAGTAATTTTCGGTTAGGTAGTTCCCCTTTTTATAACCTAAGTACTAGCACTAGTACTAATACCTGCATAGTGGGAACACGTTCAGGTTTGGTACGTACTAGTAGGTGTGAGCAGGCTTTCGAATGTGATGGGAACAAGGTAAAGATTAATTGATGGTTTTGGTTTCGAGGCCCGAAATGGCTCCCAATGAGTTTAGCGGAACATAAATTTCAAGTACTGCACTGCTCAAATGTGTAAATATTATGTTACTGTCAAAAATTGGCACAAAATATGAAGGAGACCAATGGAAGTACTACTAGCAACCCACGATTTAACTACTCGCATGCACGCAGTGGAGTAATAATGTCTTTCTTCCGCCCTCACGTCCACTCAATTTGCATGCGCTGTATTAATTGATCATCAATGAAGTGAACGACTTTACATGCGTCAAATTATCACATGGGGTGGATCTTGGTACAAAATCGCGCCCGCCCGTGTACCCGCGTGTGCGTGCGAGGGAATGAGTGTGTGTGTGGCATGCGTGCACATCTTCGCTTCATGCATGTACCGCCAGTATGGATCAGGGAGGACGAGTACATTCTTCTAGAACCAGCAGCACGTCACTGTAATCAATCCACGCAAGGAGGTTGCAAAAACACCTCCACATGTCCCACGTGGCTTCATGAACTGTAAGAGAGACACTGTGTAGCGTGCCATTGGTATTCTAATTTACGTGTTTTGCACATACTCGAAGTACTAGTAAGGTACACATGCATTGCACGCATCAAATTTTGCAACCAAATTATGAATAAATACCACACTATAGCATGCAAGCTCTGAGTCATATATGCCTGATGTAGCCCTTCGTTTAATTCTTATAGTTCATATCATTCAAAATCAATTAGTTTTTATAAAAAAGCTAAGAACGCGGGAATAGGAAAAACATGGGATTATAGTGGAATGTCGTCTTGCATCCTACAGGATTGTACGAGTGTTTGATTGTGCATAGAAAAAACGCAGAATTCTTTCAAAGAGGTTTGAGTGGATGGGATGTTTCCTATGATATCTAGTGCAAATGAATCATATGGAAAAATTCCTATGGTTTGCAATCCTACGAATCAAACAACCAAGATAGGAAAAATTCCTAATGATTAGAATCCTCCAAAATTCCTTTGAGAATCCTTTGAATCAAAGAAGCCCTTAATCTATTTTATGATTCATGGAATTGTGCGTTGTAAAGTGTAAAGTAAAAACAAATAATGGCAATTCAACTAGAAAAAAAGTTTGGGCGGTTATGATACGAAAGATTCTAGAACAAAAGAGAACCATTGTTGTTTTGAGGTTTGTGCATTATGCTTAAGTTCAACCATGGAGTCTGCTAGATTATACATGTGGCAAAATCCGGTGGGGGGCTAGAAGATGGTGCGAGGGGCCGAGTGGAGGGAGACTATGAAGGAATGCACAAGTGCGAGATCGATATTTAGAGAGAGGGGGCGAACACGTGCGTTGTTGCATGCAGTGGCGGAGCCATGAAAAATAAATGAGCTAGGGGGCCAAGCATTGCTAATCCTTTACGAGGAGGGTCAATTCATGAACTTAAACCATTTTTAGCAGCAATTGTCTAATGATCACATTCATATTATCCTCGATATATAGTGATGTTAGGGGGGAGGGGGCAGGGCCCTTACTGCCCCTTGTCTTCGCCATTGTGTACGCGTTTGAGAGATGAAGCGGAAGGCATGGATGATGAGAGGGGGACGTTGGATATATAATTAATGTGGGTGTATTAGCTATATATGTTAATCCTATATAGAGAGGTATAGATTGATCGATGTGGATGTGGGAAAGAGGGTGAGACCTCACTGGATATATCAATTGATCGGTTTGTGTGGAAAACTATGAAAGACCTAGCTATATACACACATACATAGAGGAACATCAATCGTTGCACATGCACGCGTGAGAGATAAAGAATGCCCGATATGATGGAGAGGGGGATGTGTGTGGGTGTGGGCCTTCATGGGAGACCGACCTGAAGAAAAAGATTGCATGCGTGCGATGGATAATGCCGACTGGTAGTGTGTGTGCATGCATGCACGAGAGAAAGTTAGTGGTACAATTATAAAGAGAAGACTACTGTGTGGGTGTAAAAGAATAGGTGAGGTCATAATCAATGTAAACTGAATTCAAATATTTGAATAAGAGATCCCGATGTTTGAAACCCATGCATGCATGAATATAACGGAGATCTGCGCGGTGTGGTTTGGAAACGAGCATGTTGTAATGTATACACATTGAACAAGGTCAGACTGATTTGAATTTGAGATACGGATGGCAGACATCATTTGGCCACGTCGCATCCATGCATGGACACACTATTCTAATTGGAGATGATGGGAGGCTTTCGCATCACATATCTATATTTATACCCAAATATATATTATATATTATATTTTTTATATTGTATGCGGGTAAGTTTAACTTTGAAAGATGGTCATTGGATGAGGCGAATCCGATGGTCCAAAGATGGCAAATTTGAGCACTACTGGCTGTTGGATATCATCTAGATTCCACCAGATTTCGCCACATGTATAATCTAGAAGACTCCATGGTTGAACTTAAGCATAATGCACAAACATCAAAACACAAGCACTTCTTATTTGTTCTAGAATCTTCCGTATCAGAATTGCCCAAATGTTTTTCTACATGATTTGCCATTATTTGTTTTTACTTTATGTCTTACGACTCACAATTCCATGAATCTTAAAATAGATTAGCTTTCTTATGAAAACTAGATGATTTTGAATGAAATGAACTATAAGAATTAAACGAACATCTACATCATGCATATATGACTCAAAGCTTGCATGCTATAATGTGGTATTTATTCATAATTTGGTTGCCAAATCTCATGCGTGGAATGCACGTGTATCTTACTCTATTCTAAATGGTGTTTGTGTGTGTGTGTTGTGCGTGTTGAGGTGCAAATTGTCTTTTTTTGGGTACACGTTAAGCTTGTTCTTTCGAAATTTCAAGCCGCGCCTCTTCCCCGACGACGTCGTCCACAGCAACACCTCGACGTCCCTCATCCACCATACCGGATGAGGATCCGTCGTCGATCTCATCGTCCCGCCGATTCAGCCACCCCGTCCTCCACATCCAAGGAGCTGCCCCGACGTTCCCCTCGTCTTTCGTGCCACCTCCATTCCCACACCGCCGTCTTCACCTGCACCACTGGAAGAGCATCATTATCACCGTTTCCTTGGATGAAGCTGCGGCCTAATCGGCGCCACCAAAGAGGTTCTACACTAATCGCCGCATTTTCTTCTTGATTCGATCTCATGGTGCTGCTGGTGCTTGGTCCCGAGCCGACACGGCGCGGCTCCATCCACGGCGGCATCGTCGACCACTTCCTCGCTCGGCGGTGACGTCCACATCAGTAGGAGCTGCTGCTGCTTTAGCTCTCGCTCGCGCTGCTGCTCTGCTCTTGCTCTCGGTCCCTTGCCTGGTCTGCTCTTGTGTGACGCCTCAAGACCGGAGCTTCAGATGCCTTCCATGATTTTCGGGTTTCGTCGTGTGATTTGTTTGGTCCGTTGCTTTTCATCTTTGCATCATGTGCATTGCATCATGTCATCATGCAACCCGTTTTAAAACTCACTAAATAAATTGCATGGATCTTCGGTCCATTTAAACCGAGGGAATTCACATGGTGATTCTCTTTATAACATATCCTCCCGATATTAGGGAGCTATATTAAATATTCCATTTTCGGATTCACCCATGAACACACTTGCAATAATCACATGCCTTTTTTCCGCTTCAAGGTTGTCCCCAAAACTGTTCATGTTATTTTTTTGTCACTTCCCCGAGCTCCACCTAAATTCTCAACATTTCTGGGCACTTCAAAAACCTAGTCCTAGTTCAAACCATTTGACTAAATTCAAATGAGTTTGAATTCATATATTCCGATCTGGCCACTTCTAATTTTCTCAGACCAAGTATATTTTTGCGAGTCCAAGAATATTTGCCCCGTGCTCCAATTCTTCTCCTATCTCTATCTATATTTTTCCAAACCCCCTATTTATTTGCTAAAACAGGGAGAGGTATCTAAAGAGAGAAAGAGAGTGCAGGCCTCAGCCCATCCAAGCCGCACCATCCCCGTGGCCCAGCAGGCCCATCCAGCCAACAAGCCCAAACCCCCCTTCTAACCCTAGGCCCATCTAACCCATCTAATCTAAGCCCCATCTCATGATCCCCTCATCCTCTTCCCTCGTTCCTTCCTCGCGCCGCCAGGAGAGACAGAGAGGAGTGCATCGCCCGCTCCTCCTGATCCGCGTCCCTCCTCCCTCTCGGTCTTCTTCGCCAGTGCGCCCCTCTCCTTTCCCTCGCGCCGCCACTCACTCCACACGCCATGAGAGCCCCGTGCCCAATCCCTTTTCCTCCTCCCATCAACCCTCCATCACTCGCCGCCCCGCCTCCAATTCTGCAGCTGCCGAGCGCCACCAGCAGCAGTTTCAGGTGTCCCCGTCGCCGAGCCCCTCACCGCGCTTCTGCACCTCGTCTCCGACCCTGCCCGTCGGAGCCCCGCCTACTGGTGCCCGCAGCTGTGTCATGCCCGTCGACTAGCGACGCTCCGGCCGCCTTCGCCGGAGTACCACCAGGGAGCCAGGCCCCTGTCCGCCAGTGCCGCGACTCCCTCCTATGCTCGCGAGCCTTGCTTCGCTGCTGCGCCTCCCTGGCCTCGCTGCCTCCGCAAGGCACCAGTAGCATGTCCACTTTGCTGTTCAGTGCCGCTGCGCCTTCGGTCTGTCACATGGTGAAGGAAACAAGCATCAGCAAGCCCCATCGAGCTCCTACAACAGCTATCCGAGTCCTGGACAAAAACTGCCCAAGTCGTCGCCTCCTTGCACCATGTAGTGTCACCGTGGACGCATGCACCACTGGATCGGAACCGCGAGCACCAAGTACCACTACAAACACGAGGAATTCGGATGCATCAAGTCCCCGAGAAGACCCGTTTTTCGTCAAGTTCGACTACCCGTATCATCAAGAACCACTACGGTCGGAGACCTCGAACCCGTCAAGTACCCCTTCGGGCTATCAATACCGCAAGCGCCAAGTAACACGACGACCCCCAAAGACTTCGAATTTGACAAGTCCGATGACGCTCTTGTACAACTACGTTGCCTAGTCCGGGACCGCCAAGACCGACGACGCAGAAACGCCAAGTACACCTACACACGAAGACGCCTAAGACCATCTCGGGATTCATCGAGTACCTCTACCGTCGACCCTTGAAAACCCCATGGACGTCAAGTTCCGATGTGTGACCCCGAACCTCTACGAAAATGTTGTACGACTACTTCCGTGGCCAAAGACCCGTGTACCACTACCGTCGCCGAGATCGCGAGAACCTCTACCGTCGACCCTAGAGCATGTGGGAACGACTACATCCACTACCGCCGTCGCGAGTGTTGGGGAACACAGTAATTTCAAAAAATTTCCTACGCACACGCAAGATCATGGTGATGCATAGCAACGAGAGGGGAGAGTGTTGTCTACGTACCTACGCAGACCGACTGCGGAAGCGTTGACACAACGTAGAGGAAGTAGTCGTACGTCTTCCCGATCCGACCGATCCAAGCACCGTTACTCCGGCACCTCCGAGTTCTTAGCACACGTATAGCTCGATGACGATCCCCGGGCTCCGACCCAGCAAAGCGTCGGGGAGGAGTTCCGTCAGCACGACGGTGTGGTGACGATCTTGATGTTCTACTGTCACAGGGCTTCGCCTAAGCACTGCTACAATATAATCAAGGTGGAATATGGTGGCAGGGGGCACCGCACACGGCTAAGGAACGATCTCAATGATCAACTTGTGTGTCTAGGGGTGTCCCCTGCCTCCGTATATAAAGGATCCAAGGGGAGGGGCTGGCCGGCCAAGGGGGGCGCGCCAGGAGAGTCCTACTCCCTCTGGGAGTAGGATTCCCCCCCCCCCAATCCTAGTTGGAATAGGACTCCTTGAGGGGGGGAAAGAGAGAGAGAGGGGGGCCGGCCACCTCTCCTAGTCCTAATAGGACTAGGGGAGGGGGGAGGTGCGCGGGCACCTTGGGCTGCCCCTTTCTCCTTTCCACTAAAGCCCACTAAGGCCCATATAGCTCCCGGGGGGTTCCGGTAACCTCCCGGTACTCCGGTAAAATCCCAATTTCACCCGGAACACTTCCGATATCCAAACATAGGCTTCCAATATATCAATCTTTATGTCTCGACCATTTCGAGACTCCTCGTCATGTCCGTGATCACATCCGGGACTCTGAACTAACTTCGGTACATCAAAATGCATAAACTCATAATAATTGTCATCGTAACGTTAAGCGTGCGGACCCTACGGTTCGAGAACAATGTAGACATGACCGAGACACGTCTCCGGTCAATAACCAATAGCGGGACCTGGATGCCCATATTGGCTCCTACATATTCTACGAAGATCTTTATCGGTCAGACCGCATAACAACATATGTTGTTCCCTTTGTCATCGGTATGTTACTTGCCCGAGATTCGATCGTCGGTATCCAATACCTAGTTCAATCTCGTTACCGACAAGTCTCTTTACTCGTTCCGTAATACATCATCTCGCAACTAACTCATTAGTTGCAATGCTTGCAAGGCTTATGTGATGTGCATTACCGAGAGGGCCCAGAGATACCTCTCCGACAATCGGAGTGACAAATCCTAATCTCGAAATACGCCAACCCAACATCTACCTTTGGAGACACCTGTAGAGCTCCTTTATAATCACCCAGTAATGTTGTGACGTTTGGTAGCACACAAAGTGTTCCTCCGGTAAACGGGAGTTGCATAATCTTATAGTCATAGGAACATGTATAAGTCATGAAGAAAGCAATAGCAACATACTAAACGATCGGGTGCTAAGCTAATGAAATGGGTCATGTCAATCAGATTATTCAACTAATGATGTGACCTCGTTAATCAAATAACAACACCTTGTTCATGGTTAGGAAACATAACCATCTTTGATTAACGAGCTAGTCAAGTAGAGGCATACTAGTGACACTAAGTTTGTCTATGTATTCACACATGTATTATGTTTCCGGTTAATACAATTCTAGCATGAATAATAAACATTTATCATGATATAAGGAAATAAATAATAACTTTATTATTGCCTCTAGGGCATATTTCCTTCAGTCTCCCACTTGCACTAGAGTCAATAATCTAGATTACATAGTAATGATTCTAACGCCCATGGAGCCTTGGTGCTGATCATGTTTTGCTCGTGGAAGAGGATTAGTCAACGGGTCTGCAACATTCAGATCCGTATGTATCTTGCAAATCTCTATGTCTCCCACCTGGACTAGATCCCGGATGGAATTGAAGCGTCTCTTGATGTGCTTGGTTCTCTTGTGAAATCTGGATTCCTTTGCCAAAGCAATTGCACCAGTATTGTCACAAAAGATTTTCATTGGACCCGATGCACTAGGTATGACACCTAGATCGGATATGAACTCCTTCATCCAGATTCCTTCATTCGCTGCTTCCGAAGCAGCTATGTACTCCGCTTCACATGTAGATCCCGCTACGACGCTTTGTTTAGAACTGCACCAACTGACAGCTCCACCGCTTAATGTAAACACGTATCCGGTTTGCGATTTAGAATCGTCCGGATCAGTGTCAAAGCTCGCATCAACGTAACCTTTTACGATGAGCTCTTTGTCACTTCCATATACGAGAAACATATCCTTAGTCCTTTTCAGGTATTTCAGGATGTTCTTGACCGCTGTCTAGTGATCCACTCCTGGATTACTTTGGTACCTCCCTGCTAGACTTATAGCAAGGCATACATCAGGTCTGGTACACAGCATTGCATACATGATAGAGCCTATGGCTGAAGCATAGGGAACATCTTTCATTTTCTCTCTATCTTCTGCAGTGGTCGGGCATTGAGTCTTACTCAACTTCACACCTTGTAACACAGGCAAGAACCCTTTCTTTGCTTGATCCATTTTGAACTTCTTCAAAACTTTGTCAAGGTATGTGCTTTGTGAAAGTCCAATTAAGCGTCTTGATCTATCTCTATAGATCTTAATGCCTGATATGTAAGCAGCTTCACCGAGGTCTTTCATTGAAAATCTTTTATTCAAGTATCCCTTTATGCTATCCAGAAATTCTATATCATTTCCAATTAGTAATATGTCATCCACATATAATATCAGAAATGCTATAGGGCTCCCACTCACTTTCTTGTAAATACAGGCTTCTCCAAAAGTCTGTATAAAACCAAATGCTTTGATCACACTATCAAAGCGTCTATTCCAACTCCGAGAAGCTTGCACCAGTCCATAAATGGATCGCTGGAGCTTGCACACTTTGTTAGCTCCCTTTGGATTGACAAAACCTTCTGGTTGCATCATATACAACTCTTCTTCCAGAAATCCATTCAGGAATGCAGTTTTGACATCCATCTGCCAAATTTCATAATCATAAAATGCGGCAATTGCTAACATGATTCGGACAGACTTAAGCATCGCTACGGGTGAGAAGGTCTCATCGTAGTCAACCCCTTGAACTTGTCGAAAACCTTTTGCGACAAGTCGAGCTTTGTAGACAGTAACATTACCATCAGCGTCAGTCTTCTTCTTGAAGATCCATTTATTCTCAATTGCTTGCCGATCATCGGGCAAGTCAACCAAAGTCCATACTTTGTTCTCATACATGGATCCCATCTCAGATTTCATGGCTTCAAGCCACTTTGCGGAATCTGGGCTCACCATCGCTTCTTCATAGTTCGTAGGTTCATCATGATCTAGCAGCATGATTTCCAGAACAGGATTACCGTACCACTCTGGTGCGGATCTCGCTCTGGTTGATCTACGAGGTTCAGTAGTATCTTGTCCTGAAGTTTCATGATCATCATCATTAGCTTCCTCACTAATTGGTATAGGTGTCGTAGAAACATTTTTCTGTGATGTACTACTTTCCAATAAGGGAGCAGGTACAGTTACCTCGTCAAGTTCTACTTTCCTCCCACTCACTTCTTTCGAGAGAAACTCCTTCTCTAGAAAGGATCCATTCTTAGCAACGATAGTCTTGCCTTCGGATCTGTGATAGAAGGTGTACCCAACAGTCTCATTTGGGTATCCTATGAAGACACATTTCTCCGATTTGGGTTCGAGCTTATCAGGTTGAAGCTTTTTCACATAAGCATCGCAGCCCCAAACTTTAAGAAACGACAACTTTGGTTTCTTGCCAAACCATAGTTCATAAGGCGTCGTCTCAACGGATTTTGATGGTGCCCTATTTAACGTGAATGGGGCCGTCTCTAAAGCATAACGCCAAAACGATAGCGGTAAATCAGTAAGAGACATCATAGATCGCACCATATCTAGTAAAGTATGATTACGACGTTCGGAAACACCATTACGCTGTGGTGTTCCGGATGGCGTGAGTTGCGAAACTATTCCACAATTTTTCAAATGTACACCAAACTCGTAACTCAAATATTCTCCTCCACGATCAGATCGTAGAAACTTTATTTTCTTGTTACGATGATTTTCCACTTCACTCTGAAATTCTTTGAACTTTTCAAATGTTTCAGACTTATGTTTCATTAAGTAGATATACCCATATCTGCTTAAGTCATCTGTGAAGGTGAGAAAATAACGATATCCGCCACGAGCCTCAATATTCATCGGACCACATACATCTGTATGTATGATTTCCAACAAATCTGTTGCTCTCTCCATAGTACCGGAGAACGGTGTTTTAGTCATCTTGCCCATGAGGCATGGTTCGCAAGCACCAAGTGATTCATAATCAAGTGGTTCGAAAAGTCCATCAGTATGGAGTTTCTTCATGCGCTTTATACCGATATGACCTAAACGGCAGTGCCACAAATAAGTTGCACTGTCATTATCAACTCTGCATCTTTTGGCTTCAACATTATGAATATGTGTGTTACTACTATCGAGATTCATCAAAAATAGACCACTCCTCAAAAGTGCATGACCATAAAAGATATTACTCATATAAATAGAACAACCATTATTCTCTGATTTAAATGAATAACCGTCTCGCATCAAACAAGATCCAGATATAATGTTCATGCTCAACGCTGGCACCAAATAACAATTATTTAGGTCTAATATTAATCCCGAAGGTAGATGTAGAGGTAGCGTGCCGACCGCGATCACATCGACTTTGGAACCGTTTCCCACGCGCATCGTCACCTCGTCCTTCGCCAGTGTTCGCTTAATCCGTAGTCCCTGTTTCGAGTTGCAAATATTAGCAACAGAACCAGTATCAAATACCCAGGTGCTACTGCGAGCTCTAGTAAGGTACACATCAATAACATTTATATCACATATACCTTTGTTCACCTTGCCATCCTTCTTATCCGCCAAATACTTGGGGCAGTTCCGCTTCCAGTGACCAGTCTGCTTGCAGTAGAAGCACTCAGTTTCAGGCTTAGGTCCAGACTTGGGTTTCTTCTCCTGAGCAGCAACTAGCTTGCCGTTCTTCTTGAAGTTCCCCTTCTTCTTCCCTTTGCCCTTTTTCTTGAAACTAGTGGTCTTGTTAACCATCAACACTTGATGCTCCTTTTTGATTTCTACCTCCGCAGCTTTCAGCATTGCGAAGAGCTCGGGAATAGTCTTGTTCATCCCTTGCATATTATAGTTCATCACGAAGCTCTTGTAGCTTGGTGGCAGTGATTTGAGAATTCTGTCAATGATGCAATCATCTGGAAGATTAACTCCCATCTGAATCAAGTGATTATTATACCCAGACATTTTGAGTATATGCTCACTGACAGAACTATTCTCCTCCATCTTGCAGCTATAGAACTTATTGGAGACTTCATATCTCTCAATCCGGGCATTTGCTTGAAATATTAACTTCAACTCCTGGAACATCTCATATGCTCCATGACGTTCAAAACATCGTTGAAGTCCCGATTCTAGGCCATAAAGCATGGCACACTGAACTATCGAGTAGTCATCAGCTTTGCTCTGCCAGACGTTCATAACATATGGTGTTGCTCCAGCAGCAGGCCTGGCACCCAGCGGTGCTTCCAGGACGTAATTCTTCTGAGCAGCAATGAGGATAATCCTCAAGTTACGGACCCAGTCCGTGTAATTGCTACCATCATCTTTCAACTTTGCTTTCTCAAGGAACGCATTAAAATTCAACGGAACAACAGCACGAGCCATCTATCTACAATTAACATAAACAAGCAAGATACTATCAGGTACTAAGTTCATGATAAGTTTAAGTTCAATTAATCAAATTACTTAAGAACTCCCACTTAGATAGACATCCCTCTAATCCTCTAAGTGATTATGTGATCCAAATCAACTAAACCATAACCGATCATCATGTGAGATGGAGTAGTTTTCAATGGTGAACATCGTTATGTTGATCATATCTACTATATGATTCACGCTCGACCTTTCGGTCTCTGTGTTCCGAGGCCATATCTGCATATGCTAGGCTCGTCAAGTCTAACCTGAGTATTCTGCGTGTGCAAAACTGGCTTGCACCCGTTGTAGATGGACGTAGAGCTTATCGCACCCGATCATCACGTGGTGTCTGGGCACGACGAACTTTGGCAACGGTGCATACTCAGGGAGAACACTTCTTGATAATTTAGTGAGAGATCATCTTATAATGCTACCGTCAATCAAAGCAAGATAAGATGCATAAAAGGATAAACATCACATGCAATCAATATAAGTGATATGATATGGCCATCATCATCTTGTGCTTGTGATCTCCATCTCCTGAGCACCGTCATGATCACCATCGTCACCGGCACGACACCTTGATCTGCATCGTAGCATCGTTGTCGTCTTGCCAATCTTATGCTTCCACGACTATCGCTACCGCTTAGTGATAAAGTAAAGCATTACATCGCGATTGCATTGCATACAATAAAGCGACAACCATATGGCTCCTGCAATTTGCCGATAACTTGGTTACAAAACATGATCATCTCATACAATAAAATTCATCATCATGCCTTGACCATATCACATCACATCATGCCCTACAAAAACAAGTTAGACGTCCTCTACTTTGTTGTTGAAAGTTTTACGTGGCTGCTACGGGCTTAAGTAAGAACCAATCTCACCTACGCATCAAAACCACAATGATAGTTTGTCAAATAGACTCCGTTTTAACCTTCGCAAGGACCGGGCGTAGCCATACTCGGTTCAACTAAAGTTGGAGAGACAGTCGCCCGCAAGCCACCTATGTGCAAAGCACGTCGGGAGAACCGGTCTCGCGTAAGCGTACGCGAAATGTCGGTCCGGCTCGTCTCGTCCAACAATACCACCGAACCATAGTATGACATGCTGGTAGGCAGTATGACTTATATCGCCCACAACTCACTTGTGTTCTACTTGTGCATATGACATCAATCCATAAAACCTAGGCTCGGATGCCACTGTTGGGGAACGCAGTAATTTCAAAAAATTTCCTACGCACACGCAAGATCATGGTGATGCATAGCAACGAGAGGGGAGAGTGTTGTCTACGTACCTACGCAGACCGACTGCGGAAGCGTTGACGCAACGTAGAGGAAGTAGTCGTACGTCTTCCCGATCCGACCGATCCAAGCACCGTTACTCCGGCACCTCCGAGTTCTTAGCACACGTACAACTCGATGATGATCCCCGGGCTCCGATCCAGCAAAGTGTCGGGGAGGAGTTCCGTCAGCATGACGGCGTGGTGACGATCTTGATGTTCTACTGTCATAGGGCTTCGCCTAAGCACTGCTACAATATAATCGAGGTGGAATATGGTGGCAGGGGGCACCGCACACGGCTAAGGAACGATCTCAATGATCAACTTGTGTGTCTAGGGGTGTCCCCTGCCTCCGTATATAAAGGATCCAAGGGGAGGGGCTGGCCGGCCAAGGGGGGCGCGCCAGGAGAGTCCTACTCCCTCTGGGAGTAGGATTCCCCCCCAATCCTAGTTGGAATAGGACTCCTTGAGGGGGGGAAAGAGAGAGGGGGGGCCGGCCACCTCTCCTAGTCCTAATAGGACTAGGGGAGGGGGGAGGCACGCGGCCACCTTGGGCTGCCCCTTTCTCCTTTCCACTAAAGCCCACTAAGGCCCATATAGCTCCCGGGGGGTTCCGGTAACCTCCCGGTACTCCGGTAATATCCCGATTTCACCCGGAACACTTCTAATATCCAAACATAGGCTTCCAATATATCAATCTTTATGTCTCGACCATTTCGAGACTCCTCGACATGTCCGTGATCATATCCGGGACTCCGAACTAACTTCGGTACATCAAAATGCATAAACTCATAACAACTGTCATCGTAACGTTAAGCGTGCGGACCCTACGGTTCGAGAACAATGTAGACATGACCGAGACACATCTCCGGTCAATAACCAATAGCGGGACCTGGATGCCCATATTGGCTCCTACATATTCTACGAAGATCTTTATCGGTCAGACCGCATAACAACATACGTTGTTCCCTTTGTCATCGGTATGTTACTTGCCCGAGATTCGATCGTCGGTATCCAATACCTAGTTCAATCTCGTTACCGGCAAGTCTATTTACTCGTTCGGTAATACATCATCTCGCAACTAACTCATTAGTTGCAATGCTTGCAAGGCTTATGTGATGTGCATTACCGAGAGGGCCCAGAGATACCTCTCCGACAATCGGAGTGACAAATCCTAATCTCGAAATACGCCAACCCAACATCTACCTTTGGAGACACCTGTAGAGCTCCTTTATAATCACCCAGTAACGTTGTGACGTTTGGTAGCACACAAAGTGTTCCTCCGGTAAACGGGAGTTGCATAATCTCATAGTCATAGGAACATGTATAAGTCATGAAGAAAGCAATAGCAACATACTAAACGATCGGGTGCTAAGCTAATGAACTGGGTCATGTCAATCAGATTATTCAACTAATGATGTGACCACGTTAATCAAATAACAACACCTTGTTCATGGTTAGGAAACATAACCATCTTTGATTAACGAGCTAGTCAAGTAGAGGCATACTAGTGAAACTAAGTTTGTCTATGTATTCACACATGTATTATGTTTCCGGTTAATACAATTCTAGCATGAATAATAAACATTTATCATGATATAAGGAAATAAATAATAACTTTATTATTGCCTCTAGGGCATATTTCCTTCAGCGAGAACGTCTACTTCCTGTACTTTGCACCGAACAAGAACTAGCCCGCTTGCATGCTTCGAAGGTATAACCTCGAGACGACGTCCGTCAACGAATGCTTGCGATGTTTGAGATCCTCGTGTTTGCACTGTGTCCAATTTGTCACTTGTTTCCTTGTCGCCAACCCGTGCGAACCCGATAACCGAGATCACCCTACCATCTTTTGCACGCTCCTGCCACACTTTCTTTTGCACTGACATCTCATTGAGTTGTCGGAACCGGAATTTTGTGGTGGCACCATTTCGTTATCGTCGCCGTGGCACCCCTTTTGTTTCCTCCACGATGACAAATGCTTCATAATATGCCCGTGTAAACATTTTCATAAAACTGCATAAACTTGCAAATGACATTCGCATCATGATAATAACATTTAAATGTTTAAAATTGTTGTTGCAATAAATTGCTAATGCATATGGGGATTTACCGGTTTTGTTGTTGGTTATATCCTGCCCCATTTAAATAGTTTAGATGGTATAGTTTTGTTATGCTTCACCTCTTGCCATGTTAAACAACATTTAAGATTGTTGGGTACCTAAACGAGAGAGAACTAAATAATTGATGTGGTGTTCCGTCAATATGCAACTCGTTGCATATTGAGCTCCACTTAACTTGCAGTTTTGTTTGTGCCCTTTGCCATGCCATGCTTCATTAAACCGGACATGCCTCATACTTGATTGTGCATGATGCCATGCTTATGTGATGGTTGTCTACTATGTTGTTTGCTTCTTTCCGGTGTTGCTTCTTCAGGTTTAGTTCCGATAACGTCGCGTTGTGAGGCTTCGTTCAACTACGTCCGTTTGTCTTCTTCATGGACTCGTTCTTCTTCCTTGCGGGATCTCAGGCAAGATGACCATACCCTCGAAATCACTTCTATCTTTGCTTGCTAGTTGCTCGCTCTTTTGCCATGCCTATGTTGTGATACCTACCACTTGCTTATCATGCCTCCCATATTGTTAAGCCAAGCCTCTAACCCACCTTATCCTAGCAAACCGTTGTTTGGCTATGTTACCGCTTTGCTCAGCCCCTCTTATAGCGTTGTTAGTTGCAGGTGAAGATTGGAGTTTGTTCCTTGTTGGAACATGATTATTGTTGGGATATCACAATATCTCTTATTTAATTAATGCATCTATATACTTGGTAAAGGGTGGAAGGCTCGGCCTTATGCCTGATGTTTTGTTCCACTCTTGCCGCCCTAGTTTCCGTCATATCGGTGTTATGTTCCCGGATTTTGCGTTCCTTACACGGTTGTGTTATAATGGGAACCCCTTGACAGTTCGCTTTGAATAAAACTCCTCCAGCAAGGCCCAACATTGGTTTTACCATTTGCCACCTAGCCTTTTCTTTCCCTTGGGTAGGCCTGCCCAAGAGTCATCTTTATTTAAACCACCAGGCCAGTGCTTCTCTAAGTGTTGGTCCAACCCAGAGCACCGTGCGTGGCCGTCCCTTGGCAACTTGGGTTACGTTGGCTCCTGTATGCTTAGCTTATCCGGTGTGCCCTGAGAACGAGATATGTGCAGCTCCTATCGGGATTTGTCGGCACAATGTGTGGTCTTCCTGGTCTTGTTTTACCATTGTCGAGGATGTCTTGTAACCGGGATTCCGAGTCTGATCGGATTGTCTTGGGAGAAGGAATATCCTTCATTGACCGTGAGAGCTTGTGATGGGCTAAGTTGGGACACCCCTGTAGGGATTTGAACTTTCGAAAGCCGTGCCCGCGATTATGGGCAGATCAGAATTTGTTAATGTCCGGTTGTAGAAAACCTAAAGTTGATCTTAATTAAAATACATCAACCGCGTGGGTAACCGTGATGGTCTCTTCTTGGCGGAGTCCGGGAAGTGAACACGGTGTTGGAGTTATGCTTGATGTAGGTTGTTCTAGGATCACTTCTTGATCATAGTTTCTTGAACGTGCTTTGCCTTCTATCCTCGCTCTCATTTGCGTACGGTAGCCACCATATATGCTAGTCGCTTGTTGCAGCTCCATCTCATACCTTTACCTTACCTATAAGCTTAAATAGTCTTGATCGCGAGGGTGTGAGATTGCTGAGTCCCTGTGACTCACTAAAACTTCCAAAACCAGTTTGCAGGTGCCAAGGTTATCGAGTAGGTGATGCAACCAAGCTCAAGGAGGAGCTCTATGAAGATCTTGTCCTTTGTGTTGTTTCGTTCTAGTTGATCAGTAGTGGAGCCCAGTTGGGGTCGATCGGGGATCTGTGTAGCTTTTGGGGTAGTCTTCTTTTATTTTGGTTCTGTAGTCGGACCATGATTGTATCTGGATGACGTATTGTTTTATTCATGTATTTGTGTGACGTGGTGAGTGTAAGCCAACTATGTATCTCTTTCCCTTTATGTATTACATGGGTTGTTGTGAAGATTACCTCACTTGCGACATTGCTTTCGATGCGGTTATGCCTCTAAGTCGTGCTTCGACACGTGGGAGATATAGCCACATCGAGGGTGTTACAAGTTGGTAATCAGAGCCTTCCCCGACCTTAGGAGCCCCCTGCTTGATCGAATCGCTGGCGTTGTTGAGTCTAGAAAAATGTTTTGAGTCTTTTAGGATTATATATATCGGAGAGTAGGATTCTTTTTACTCCTTAGTCCCTTCGTCGCTCTGGTGAGGCATCCTGACGTATAGTTTTGGCTCTTCTCAAATTTCACTGAATTTTTTTTAGGATCACGCGGGTATCTTGGAATCGCTCCGATGGTTTTGTGACGAGAACATTGTTCTTGGTGCCTCCTGACATTTAGGGGTTGTGGTAGTGTCCCGGGGAGTTGAGCTCCGAGGTGTTGTCGTCACAATTTTATCGTTGCAGTTCTGGAATACCTGAGTTCGCCGACATCGAAAATCTCTTTTATGCAGTTGTTGGTGAGATAAACTCGACGCCACCCAGTACTGGGGCGGGAGTTCAGGAGTATTGCCATAACTCGTATAACGTATGCTTTTCGAAGGTTGAGGTAAACGATTTCCGAAGGTTTCTTGGTTATGTGTTGAAGGATGGATACAGCTGGATGTAGGATTTGCTAGTTTTGGGTGAGATATTATGCTTCCCCTGTATCCCCAACACGTGATTGCATAACCGGAAAGTTTCAGGAGTTTATAGGTGGGAATTGAAGTAGCTCTTAGGATATCTTTCCGACAGATGTATGATATGAAATTGGGGTTCGACGTCTAGTGGTCCGCCTATCCACGGTTGGTTTTACAGTGGTCTCGTTGTGTCTTAAAGAGTCCTTGGCTATGCCGACTCGGGGACGCTTTGTATGTCATGTGCACTGCCTTGTACATGATGGTGATGTACGATCGAGCCCGGGTAGGCCCCACCACGAAAACTTCGGACGAAATCTCTTTCATATGTTTGTTCCAGCTTATTCTGCAAGCCAATCCTTTGTTTTGTTTTCAGTTGTGGTATTCGAGTTGCTTTGAAGCCAAATGTTGATTCCATACCTTCCCTAAGTGGTGTTATCATATTCCTATGTGAATACTAATCCTTCTCATTTATTGAGATTGTCATGTCAATCCTTTTCAACCAGTGTGTTTCTCTTCAAGTGGATCCAATCATTTCAACATCCGCAAGATCAATTATCAGTTCTTCTCATCGGTGTTTGCTTCATCCATTCCAAATTGCCTTTGTTTTTCCACCCTCCCACCCTTGTTTCTTCAAGGACTCAGATTTCTTAATCAAGTATCCTTTTATTCATGTGAAGTCTCTCCATTCTTTTCCTTCATGTTCTTACCTGGTGATTCTCATGAAGATCCTAACGGAACCTCAAGTTCATCATTCTTCATTCTTTTCCTTCTCCGGTGGATTCAATTCAAGCTTTGGTATTGAGCATAGTCTTTTCTTTTTGCCCAATGCTTTTCTTATGCCGGTGCACCTCATAATCATTCCCCTCTTGCTATTCAATTGTCCCGTAGTGCTCAAGATATCTCGAAGATTCATGTTTCCACTCTGCTTTCGTTCAAACTCTTTCGAGGATGTTATCTCATTCAAGCCTTTTAAATCAACCGGTGAAATCTTTCTTCAAAATCCTTCAACGGTGTATCTTTTTAGTGGGCCCTAACCCACAGGTCTTTTCCTAGGATCTTACCTGACTCTTCTAATTTTCCCGGAGATTTTAAAATTCTTTTCTAAAGTCTGACGTAAGAATGAATTGTCATCAGTCATATGGTTTCTCCAAGATCTTATAATTTTTCTAATCATTGGCTCAACCTCTTCGCTTTTCATTCTCCCGGAGTATCTCAATAATTCATGGTGGTGTTTCTCATCATCATTCTCTGCGTTTGAAGACTGAAGAAGAGTTTTACCTCCATATCTTATCAGTTCTCTCAGAGATTCGTGGTTCTAGTTCAAGGCCATCCTCTCATAATTGTTTTTAGGGTTTTTATCATTTATGGCACCAGTTGTGTCCCACTAATCAGTTTTGCCACTAGGAATTTCAACCGCTCAAAAATGCCATCGCTTCGTTAGATACATGCTCAAAAATGCCACTAGACACCATTATTGTGATCTCAAATCTCTTTTTCCATGTTATAATGACATAAATACCTATGGACCAACATGCCAGCTCTCCCTCTATCTCACTACAATAAAGTGTGGGGCCTACTTGATCCCAACAACGTTCTTATTTTCCTGTAAAATTATTCGTTTGGTTACTCCTGACAAGTGGGTCCACACTTATCATTGTGAGATAGAGAGAACAGACATGTGGGTCTAGACTTATTTTTTTCATATAATATGATCAACGGGTTTGACGTGAAAATAACAATGTCTAGTGGCACTATTGAGCAAACATCTAATGGAACGATGACAATTTTGAGCAAGCATCTCACAGATCGATGGCATTTTTGAGTAGTTGTAACTTCTAATGGCAAAACCGAGTAGTGAGACACAACTAGTGGCATAAATGATAAAAACTTGTAACGCCCTCGATGCGGCTATAGCTCCCACGTGTCGAGGCACGACTTAGAGACATAACCGCATTGAAAGCAATGTCGCAAGTTAGGCAATCTTCACAACATCCCATGTAACATAAATAATAAAGGGGAGATAACATAGTTGGCTTACACTCGCCATGTCAATCAAGTACATAAATAACATTACATCATCCAAACACTCATGGCCCGACTACGGTGCCAAAATAAAAGATAACCCAACATGCGACACAGTCCCGATCACCCCAACTGGGCACCACTACTGATCATCAGGAAAAGAAACATAGTATCGTTGAGAGTCCTCGTCGAACTCCCACTTGAGCTCGAGCACGTCACCTGGAGCTGAATCATCAGGCCCTGCATCTAGTGTAATAGTAATCTGTGAGCCACAGGGACTCAGCAATCTCGCACCCTCGCGATCAAGACTATTTAAGCTTATAGGTAAGGCAAGGGAAAATATGTGGAGCTGCAGCAAGCGACTAGCATATATGGTGGCTATCCTGTTCGCAAAAGAGAGCGAGAAGAGAAGGCAAAGCACGAGCGAGAAACTAGAGGAAAACCTGCGCAAACATTACTCCAACACCGTGTCCACTTCCCGGACTCCGCCGAGAAGAGGCCATCACGGTAACACACTCAGTTGATTCATTTTAATTAAGTTAAGGATCAAGTTATCTACAACCGGACATTAACAAATTCCCATCTGCCCATAACCGCGGGCACGGCTTTCGAAAGTTCAAATCCCTGCAGGGGAGTCCCAACTTAGCCCATGACAAGCTCTCACGGTCAATGAAGGAATATACCTCCTCCCGAGACGTTCCGATCAGACTCAGTATCTCGGTTCTTCAAGAAAGTTCGACAGGTTAAAACAAGACCACCAACACCGCCCGAATGTGCCAACAAATCCCGATAGGAGCTGCACATATCTCGTTCTAAGGGCACACTCAGATGAGACATCCTACGAGTAAAACCAACCCTCAAGTTGCCCCGAGGTGGCCCCGGAGTCTACTCGGTCGGACCAACACTCAGAGGAGCACTGGCCCCGGGGGGGGGGGGTTAAATAAGATGACCCTCGGGCTCCGAAAACCCAAGGGAAAAAGAGGCTAGGTGGCAAATGGTAAAACCAAGGTTGGGCATTGCTGGAAAAGCTTTAATCAAGGCGAACTATCAAGGGGTTCCCATTATAACCCAACCGCGTAAGGAACGCAAAATCCTGGAACATAACACCGATATGACGGAAACTAGGGCGGCAAGAGTGGAACAAAACACTAGGCGAGAGGCCGAGCCTTCCACCCTTTACCAAGTATATAGATGCTTTAAGATAACATGGCAATATAATGATATCCCAACAAGTAAATAATGTTCCAACAAGGAACGGCCTCCAATCTTCACCTGCAACTAGCAATGCTATAAGAGGGGCTGAGCAAAGCGGTAACATAGCCAATCAACGGTTTGCTAGGACATGGTGGGTTAGAGGTTTGACATGGCAATTTGGGAGGCTTGAAAGCAAGTGGTAGGCATCGTAGCATGGCATAGCAAAAGAGCGAGCATCTAGCAAAGCAAAGATAGTAGTGATTTCGAGGGTATGATCATCTTGCCTGCAAAGTTGTCAGAGTTGACTGGATCCTCGAAAGCAAACTCAACGGGCTCCTCGTTAGCGAACTCGTCTCCCGGCTCTACCCAAAAAAGACAAACAAGCAACAAGGACACAATCAACCACGTGCAAGCTCAAACGATATGATGCAAGGATGATATGCTATGCGGGATGCGATGCGGGATGCATATGCAAGATTTGACAAGGGATGCATGAACCTGGCCTCAACATGGAAATCCAAGTGTGCCACTGGAAAGATGAGATGAAATCGCTTGAAAATGATATAATGAACGCCGGAATCGGAGTTACGGTTTGGAAATGGCAAGCAATTCAAATATGGCCACGTTCTGCGATTAACAGCAAGTAGCCATCTAAATGCAAAGAGATGAACATGCTAGAGCACTCAAACATGGCATAACAAAACATGGCAGGGATTCATTCATGATGCTTAACAAAAGTCTAGCACTGAGCTATGGCCAATTCATCCATTAACAGGTTCAAACAAGCATGGCAAAAATGCATATGGTAAACAGATTTCAGACTTAGTGAAATTAACACTTGTCTGGAATTTCAGATCAGATAGCACTCTTCAGAGCAACAAGACTATATTATACATGATCTGAACATGGCAAAGTAAAGCATGGCATGGAGCTACTCAAAGAGCTTAACAAAAGTCCCTTAGTGACCTTGAGCCAAAAGGGACCAGAAAACACATTTGCAAGCATGTGAACATGGCAAAAACATAATCAGTTTTCAGACTTAGTGAAAACTGGCACATGCTGAAACATAACTCAAGTAGGCATGTTTACGAGCTCGATGCACTCACTATGGAGCAAGTCATGACAAGATAAGCATACACCCGCCAAGAATACACAAAATGCAAGCTAGACATGGCAAGAACATTAGCATAGCATGCACGGATCAACTACAACATCCTCGGCAAGATCGCTAACAAGTAGACAATCTGCCCAGATTCACGAAGTAGCAAAAGTAGATCTCGATTGACTCAAGCTAGGGTGCTCCATAATTGCAAACAAAGACATGGATGGATAGAGCACTACAAGATAAACAAAACATCCTTACTGATTATCCTCAAAATAGGCATGGATCACTAGGAAACAACATGAACATATGGCAACATGAGATAAACAGGTCAAGGACTTAGTGGAAATGCTAAGTCCCTGAAAACAGAAATACCAAGTGCCTCGCTTTGCAAGCTCGTCCTAGTCACCACACACATCACAAAAATACATGGGTTGCACCTCTGGAAATATGGCAAAATCCTTAACAAAACATATGTAGAGCTCATGGGCATAACATGCACACAATAATCATGGCAAAAATGACAAATATCTAAATGGAGTAGCAGATCTGACAATTATCTCAAGTAGCCCTCTTCTAACAGCATTTCGGGCATCAAGATGAACTTCAATGAAAATGATGCAATGGAATTAAATGATGTGCTCTCTGAGACGAACATTTTGATATGCTATATGCCCAAAACGGAGTTACGGATGCAAAGTTACGATGCGATGAACAGGAGCATATGAACTAGGGTTTCGGGAGAAAGTCAACCACGTCTGGATCTGGATCTGGGATCACTGTAGCATCACGCGAACCGAGGATCGCCGGAAATGGCGATGGGGCCGCCGGAGTAGACGAGGAGGCGGCGGGGAGGCGCTCCCGAGCCGGATCTCGCCGGATCCGGCCGCCGGGGAGCCGGAGTGGCGGTGGGGCGGCGCTCCGCGGCGAGGTGAGGCGGCGAGGGGGCTCCGGCCGGCGCGGGCGCGGCGCTGCTGAGGAGCTCCGGGCGGCGGCCGGCAAAGGCGCCGCTGCGGCCGGGCGCGGCAAACGGCGCCGGGCGCGGGGGCGGCGAACGGTGGAAGGAGGCGGCGGAGGTCAGGCCGGGAGGGCCCCGCACGGGCCTCGCGGGCCCGCGGGGTCGGCGGCGAACTGGGGACCGGCCCAGGGACACGTGGCACGGCGCTATTCGTCCGGCGGAGCCGGGCGGACACGTCCGACGCGCGGATTTTTGTCCGGCGGCGGCGGGAGGAGTTTCTAGGGTTAGGGGGAGAGGAGACCCGTGATTTTCGAGAGGGGATCTATATATAGGCATAGAGGGAGCTAGGAGAGTCCAAATGAGGTGCGGTTTTCGGCCATGCGATCTTGATCGAACGCTCTAGATGATGGAGGAGGTTTAGGTGGGTTTTGGGCCAACTAGGAGGGGTGTTGGGCTGCAACACACACAAGGCCTTTTCGGTCCCTCGGTTAACCGTTGGAGCATCAAACGAAGTCCAAATGGTACGAAACTTGACAGGCGGTCTACCGGTAGTAAACCAAGGCCGCTTGGCAAGTCTCGGTCCAATCCGGAAATGTTTAATCCCCACACACGAAAGAAAGGTAGAAATGACCACCCGAGGAGAACGAAGCGCCGGAATGCAAAACGGACAACGGGGAAAATGCTCGAATGCATGAGATGAACACGTATGCAAATGCAATGCATATGATGACATGATATGAGATGCATGACAACGATAACAACACACGAAGACAAAGACCCGAACCCGAGAAAATAAAATAACTTAAGGCCGAAAACGGCAAGAGTTGGAGTACATATTGGGTAAGTTACATCCGGGGTGTTACAAAACCCTTGTTTTTATTGTGAGAATTCTTTTCACCTATCCGGAGCAATTCAAGAGTCTTCTTAGTTTGTTTATTCAGAGTCCATCAATTCAGGTTTATTCATTCTCAGCTTCAGTTATCATTCTCCAATCCTACCGGTGCATCGTTCAAGTGATCTCTAATCAGTTCATGATCCCTTCGTTCTCATGTATCTAGATTGTCTCAAGTATTTTCGTTCATTTCACAATTCTTACCCAGTGTTTTCTTTATCTTTTCTTCGTTCATTTTCAATTCTTACGGTGTTTTGTTCAAGTTTTCTCTTCCTTGGTTATCATATCAATTCATTCGTTGTTTCGATTCTACCGGTGGTTCGTTTAAGACCTTCTCAAGTTTATGCTATATCTATCTTAATCTTTTCTATGAGAATAAGTAGTATGCCAAATACGTTGCTTGTCATCAATTTAATTGGTGAAGGGTACGCATAATGTAATTCTTATTCTTGTTTCATCCATATGTTAATCCCTTCTTCCGGAGTTTGTTCACGATGATTAAATTCTTGATCTCATTTGTTCATCTTTATTTTCCTGGAGTTCCAAGCTCTCTCGTTTCTCTCGTCATGAAGATACATCTAATCATTGCAAGTCTTCAATTTGTGTTTTCAACTTCTGTTTCATTTCGATTGATCATTTCTTTTGTTACGGAGTTCTTCATGGAAGCTGTACATGATGGTTCATAAAGGATTTAATTCCTTCTCGAAGTGTTCATCGAGATGCTTTTCAGAGGAGCTCATGCATTCTTCATCTTGCAATCCGGAGTGCAATTCGTTCACGCATATCTTTTGAGGTGGTCTGATGTCATTCTTGATAATTTCCCTTCGTGCTCCGTGATTCACAAGTTATCAAGAATGAGATATATTAAATCCATCAATCTCGTCATTGGAATTATCATGGGTTATATTTCACCTAAAGCCTTCCCTAAGGATTGTTGCTATCTATGGTTCTTATAATTGACCCAAGTTCTTCACTTATCCTCCCGGTGAAATAAGTTTCTCGTATCCTTGCTGATATCAATCCAATCGTTTTCCGTGAGTGGCAGCTTGTCACCTCATAATTTTGAGATGTATTCCTTAATCCCATATCAAGATTATCCCTTTCGTTGTTGGTTTTTTTCCAACAACTCCATTCGACCCTTCTCCTAAGGATGCCTTTTCAAGCTCAATTGTGGCAGGAGTTGCCTTTTTCTCTTCTCCATTCTTTTATTTCAATTATCTATCTCCTATTCTTTCTTCCGGAGGCTTTGTGATGTTGCTCTTTTCAGTCATCATCTCGAATTATGAAGATCATGATCTTTTCATGCTTATCCTTTTAACCGGAGTGTGGTGTACTCTCCTCAAGTAATTTTCATCTTATCAAGTTTCATATCACTTTTCAATTGGAGGCTGTCCAAATTTGTTGTTCCTTGTTCCTCTTTTCTAACGGAGTGTTTTCAATTTCGTTCATCTCCGTTGCATTCTTTCTTTCAATTTGTTCAATCTCTCAAGGTTCATTGGTTTCACTCGTTTGTCAAAGAAGAAACTTAGTTGTAACTCTTCTCTTCCTCTTTCGTTTCCCTCCGGTGCCATCCTAGATCTCGGGACAAGATCCTCTCGTAGTGGTGGAGTGGTTTGACACCCCAAGACCGGAGCTTCAGATGCCTTCAATGATTTCTGGGTTTCGTCGTGTGATTTTTTTGGTCCGTTGCTTTTCATCTTTGCATCATGTGTGTTGCATCATGTCATCATGCAACCCGTTTTAGAACTCACTAAATAAATTGCATGGATCTTCGGTCCATTTAAACCGAGGGAATTCACATGGTGATTCTCTTTATAACATATACTCCCGATATTAGGGAGCCATATTAAATATTCCATTTTTGGATTCACCCATGAACACACTTGCAATAATCACATGCCTTTTTTTCCGCTTCAAGGTTGGCCCCCAAACTTTTCATGTTATTTTTTCGTCACTTCCCCGAGCTCCACCTAAATTCTCAACATTTCTGGGCACTTCAAAACCCTAGTCCTAGTTCAAACCATTTGACTAAATTCAAATGAGTTTGAATTCATATATTCTGATCTGGTCACTTCTAATTTTCTCGGACCAAGTATATTTTTGCGAGTCCAAGAATATTTGCCCCGTGCTCCAATTCTTCTCCTATCTCTATTTATATTTTTCCAAACCCTCTATTTATTTGCTAAAACAGGGAGAGGTATCTAAAGAGAGAAAGAGAGTGCAGGCCTCAGCCCATCCAAGCCGCACCATCCCCGCGGCCCAGCAGGCCCATTCAGCCAACAAGCCCAAACCCCCCTTCTAACCCTAGGCCCATCTAACCCATCTAATCTAAGCCCCATCTCTCAATCCCCTAATCCTCTTCCCTCGTTCCTTCCTCGCGCCGCCAGGAGAGACAGAGAGGAGCGCATCGCCCGCTCCTCCCGATCCACGTCCCTCCTCCCTCTCGGTCTTCTTCGCCAGTGCACCTCTCTCCTTTCCCTCACGCCGCCACTCACTCCACACGCCATGAGAGCCCCGTGCCCGATCCCTTTTCCTCCTCCTGTCAACCCTCCATCGCTCGTCGCCCCGCCTCCAATTCTGCCGCCGTCGAGCGCCACCAGCAGCAGTTTCAGGCGTCCCCGTCACCGAGCCCCTCGCCGCCCTTCTGCACCTCATCTCCGGCCCTGCCCGTCGGAGCCCCGCCTCCCGGTGCCCGCAGCTGCGTCGCGCCCGTCGACTAGCGAAGCTCCGGCCGCCTTCGCCGGAGTACCACCAGGGAGCCGGGCCCCTGTCCGCCAGCGCCGCGACTCCCTCCTATGCTCGCGAGCCTTGCTTCGCTGCTGCGCCTCCCTGGCCTTGCTGCCTCCGCAAGGCACCAGTAGCACGTCCACTTTGCCGTTCAATGCCGCCGCGCCTTCGGTCTGTCACATGGTGAAGGAAACGAGCAGCAGCAAGCCCCATCGAGCTCCAACAATAGCTGTCCGAGTCCTGGACAAAAACCGCCCAAGTCGTCGCCTCCTTGCACCATGCAGTGTCACCGTGGACGCATGCACCACTGGATCGGAACCGCAAGCACCAAGTACCACTACAAAGCTGAGGAATTCGGATGCATCAAGTCCCCGAGAAGACCCGTTTTTCGTCAAGTTCGACTACCCGTATCATCAAGAACCACTACGGTCGGAGACCTCGGACCCGTCAAGTACCCCTTCGGGCTATCAATACCGCAAGCACCAAGTAACACGACGACCCCCGAAGACTTCGAATTCGACAAGTCCGATGACGCTCTTGTACAACTACGTTGCCGAGTCCGGGACCGCCAAGACCGACGATGCAGAAACACCAAGTACCCCTACACGCGAAGACGCCTAAGACCATCTCGGGATTCATCGAGTACCTCTACCGTCGGCCCTTGAAAACCCCGTGGACATCAAGATCCGACGCGTGACCCCGAACCTCTACGAAAACGTTGTACGACTACTTCCATGGCCGAAGACCCGTGTACCACTACCCTCGCCGAGATCGCGAGAACCTCTACCGTCAACCCTAGAGCGTGTGGGAACAACTACTTCCACTATCGTCGTCGCGAGAACGTCTACTTCCTCTACTTTGCACCGAACGAGAACTAGCCCGCTTGCACACTTCAAAGGTATAACCTCGAGACGACGTTCGTGAACAAATGCTTGCGATGTTTGAGATGCTTGTGTTTGCACCGTGTCCAATTTGTCACTGGTTTCCATATCACCAACCCGTGGGAACCCGGTAACCGAGATCACCCCACCATCTTTTGCACGCTCCTGCCACACTTTCTTTTGCACCGATGTCTCATTGAGTTGTCGGAACCGGAACGTTGCGGTGGCACCGTTTTGTTATCGTCGCCGTGGCACCCCTTTTGTTTCCGCCACGACGACAAATGCTTGCTCGTGTCAACATTTTCAAAAAACTGCATAAACTTGCAAATGACATTCGCATCATGATAATAACATTTAAATGTTTAAAATTGTTGTTGCAATAAATTGCTAATGCATATGGGGATTTACCGGTTTTGTTGTTGGTTATATCCGGCCCCATTTAAATGGTTTAGATGGTATAGTTTTCTTATGCTTCACCTCTTGCCATGTTAAACAACATTTAAGATTGTTGGGTACCTAAACGAGAGAGAACTAAATAATTGATGTGGTGTTCCGTCAATATGCAACTCGTTGCATATTGAGCTCCACTTAACTTGTAGTTTTGTTTGTGCCCTTTGCCATGCCATGCTTCATTAAACCGGATATGCATCATACTTGATTGTGCATCATGCCATGCTTATGTGATGGTTGTTTACTATGTTGTTTGCTTCTTTCCGGTGTTGCTTCTTCGGGTTTAGTTCCGATAACATCGCGTTGTGAGGATTCGTTCGACTATGTCCGTTTGTCTTCTTCATGGACTCGTTCTTCTTCCTTGCGGGATCTCACGCAAGATGACCATACCCTCGAAATCACTTCTATCTTTGCTTGCTAGTTGCTCGCTCTTTTGCCATGCCTATGTTGCGATACCTACCACTTGCTTATCATGCCTCCCATATTGTTAAGCTAAGCCTCTAACCCACCTTGTCCTAGCAAACCGTTGTTTGGCTATGTTACCGCTTTGCTCAGCCCCTCTTATAGCGTTGTTAGTTGGAGGTGAAGATTGGAGTTTGTTCCTTGTTGGAACATGATTATTGTTGGGATATCACAATATCTCTTATTTAATTAATGCATCTATATACTTGGTAAAAGGTGGAAGGCTCGGCCTTATGCCTGGTGTTTTGTTCCACTCTTGCCACCCTAGTTTCCATCATATCAGTGTTATGTTCCCGGATTTTGCGTTCCTTACACGGTTGGGTTATAATGGGAACCCCTTGACAGTTTGCTTTAAATAAAACTCCTCCAGGAAGGCCCAACATTGGTTTTACCATTTGCCACCGAGCCTTTTCTTTCCCTTGGGTAGGCTTGCCCAAGGGTCATCTTTATTTAAACCCCCAGGCCAGTGCTTCTCTAAGTGTTGGTCCAACCCAGAGCACCGTGCGGGGCCGTCCCTTGGCAACTTGGGTTACGTTGGCTCCCGTACGCTTAGCTTATCCGGTGTGCCCTGAGAACGAGATATGTGCAGCTCCTATCGGGATTTGTCGGCACAACGGGTGGTCTTGCTGATCTTGTTTTACCATTGTCGAGGATGTCTTGTAACCGGGATTCCGAGTCTGATTGGATTGTCTTGGAAGAAGGAATATCCTTCATTGACCGTGAGAGCTTGTGATGGGCTAAGTTGGGACACCCCTGCAGGGATTTGAACTTTTAAAAGCCGTGCCCGCGGTTATGGGCAGATGGGAATTTGTTAATGTCCGGTTGTAGAAAACCTGAAGTTGATCTTAATTAAAATACATCAACCGCGTGGGTAACCATGATGGTCTCTTCTCGGCGAAGTCCGGGAAGTGAACACGATGTTGGAGTTATGCTTGACGTAGGTTGTTCTAGGATCACTTCTTGATCATAGTTTCTTGAACGTGCTTTGCCTTCTCTTCTCGCTCTCATTTGCATACGGTAGCCACCATATATGCTAGTCGCTTGCTGCAGCTCCACCTCATGCCTTTACCTTACCTATAAGCTTAAATAGTCTTGATTGCGAGGGTGTGAGATTGCTGAGTCCCCGTGACTCACAGATACTTCCAAAACCAGTTTGCAGGTGTCGAGGTTATCGAGCAGGTGACGCAACCAAGCTCAAGGAGGAGCTCGATGAAGATCTTGTCCTTTGTGTTGTTTCGATCTAGTTGATCAGTAGTGGAGCTCAGTTGGGGTCGATGGGATCTGTGTAGCTTTTGGGGTAGTCTTCTTTTATTTTGGTTCCGTAGTCGCACCTTGATTGTATCTGGATGACGTATTGTTTTATTCATGTATTTGTGTGACGTGGCGAGTGTAAGCCAACCATGTATCTCTTTCCCTTTATGTATTACATGGGTTGTTGTGAAGATTACCTCACTTGCGACATTTCTTTCAATGCGGTTATGCCTCTAAGTCGTGCTTCGACACGTGGGAGATATAGCCGCATCGAGGGCGTTACATCTTGCTGCTGCTCTCGCTCTTGCTCTTGCTTGCGATGCTGCTCTGATTTAGCTACACGTCAGTCAACTGAATCGACTTTTGGGTCAGTCAATTTTCAGGGGGTGGGGGGGCTCGCCGGGGTGAAGGAAGAGCCAACCATAGCGGCGAGGGGGGCTCGCCGGAGAGGTACCCCACTATCTATCTTAGGGTTCAGGATGGGGGCGGTGGTCGCCGGCGGTGGCGGGGCATTGGCGGGGCGGTGGCGTGGGGATCACCGGAGAAAAAGCTCGGCATGGGGGGCCTAGAGGGATGGCCGGGGCGGCGGCGGACCGGCGGTGGGGAGTGTTTTCGGGGCGGGCGGGGCGGCGCACCGCCGGCCACGGGCGGTGGGGGGCTGCTGTTTGGCCGATGGTGGCTGGCGGCTCAGGGGGGTGGAGGTTGAAGATTAACCGCAGGCCCTTGATTTCGTATCCAACGGCTGCAAAATTGACTGACCAGAGATGAAAAAGTCAGTCGACCAACGTGTAGCCTCACCTTGCTAGTGCGTTCAGTTTCGACATTAAAATTTTGTTTTGACAACAAAATTCAGTTTCGACAGTTAAGTTCAGTTTCGAGAGTTAAATTCAGTTTCGACAGTTAAGTTCAGAGATGAGCGGACGATGTATTTTACATCTAGCACTTTGTGGTTATGTATTTTATGTCATGTATTGGAGATGCTATAAGAATTCCACTTAGGTTAACGTTGTTCATTGTCTCTCTTGTCCTGCTTCAGCCTCGGCGTCGTACAACTCACCGGAGCTGCTCCAACGACGAAACCCTCCATCACAGTGGAGCAATACCTTGGGCTCCATCTCTACATGTCTAAGATCTTTTTCCCCTCCTCCGGTAGGCAAGTCAGCCAGAGCATCCTCACCGGCCAACCCAATCACGCTGATATCGACATGGCTTCGCCAAAGAGGTTGTACACTTGTTGCATCTCTTTTTTACTCTACATGTTATATATATTGTCCACTGAGCACTCATAGTAACGGGAAATACGATTATTTTATCCTACTATATGACAAGCAGTGAGGTACCAGGCAACTTAGCTATCCATGATGGACTCTCTTGAACGCCATCATTATTTATCTCTGCATGTTTGAGCTATGCATTTGTCAATGGGCCTGGGAGTTGAGCTAGTATGGTAGTGGCCTGGGTCCAAAGTAATAGAAGTAGCACAAAAACATTTTTTAGTGTAGGATTTTCCTTGCTCAAGCCTGCCTACTAGAATCGCCAGTGCTGGAAAGGAAAAGTGAATGAAAAACATCGGAATTGGAATGTTTCCTATGGTACTACTTTTCATGAATTTGGTGCAAAGGAATGGAGCAAAGGAAAACTGTAGGATTTGTTCCTTTAGTGTCTCCTTGAAAGAAAAACCGTAGGAATTCCAATTTCCACTTCTCCTCCTTTTCATATTCCTATTCATCAAGCACAAGACTAAGAGATAGTAGCATAATAGCATTATAACCATACATTTTTTGTGGTTTGACTTAATCTCACCATGCTTTTTTGTATCCTGTGATCTTCCAATTGTTGTGAATCAAACACCCAGATTGGCAGAAATCCTGTGTTTTTACTCTGTTTTGCACATGCATTCCTATCCTATTCCTGTCTATTTCCTATCCCTGCATTGTTAGAATCCTCAAATTCAAACAAGCCCTTACTCAATTACTTCTGTTACAGATATGTGTCAAAGAAAACCTTGTGTGGTTTGTCCTGCTCCTATGGCACTGTGTTCCACCCCAGCTCAGCTGCTCCAATTACGGAAGGGTTCACCACAGCAGGGATCCGCTCTCCAGACTGTCTTTCGCCGCCTCAGATCTTCTTCCCCTCCGCCGGCAGCCACGGCAACTGAATTACCATCATCAACTGAGCAGATGACCTTGAGGACTACACGGGTCCGCAAGAGAGGTCGCACTCTTCCGTGTCTGCTTACGTTATGCGTCGCTTAATATGATGACATGCTACATTATCGTCATGTTCAACTATTAGACTCTGAGTCAGGTCCAAACTAATGCTGAAACTTGAGTTTTTAAATGGTTGTGGGGTACATATGGGGGCAGCAATCAGTACTATCTGTCTACTATCTGGTTAATCTCTGGTGTCTACTATGAGTTTCATGTTGGGTGCAAACAAACATTAAAGGAGCCATTATCTGTATTTTTTAACTAAAGATATTATCTGCCTACTATCATTGGTCTTGGGTCTATCCACAGTTTGCTACCATCACTCTGGATTTGTGCATGCACTCCTTACATAATCTCACTATGTTTTATTCCTATGCATGCCAATTATTGGACACAATGGAACTGATCATGTAGAGCAAAAGAGACGAGCTTTGCGTGGCAATAAAATTTCATGCAGACGTCGTTCCATGGTGTGCACAAAGGCAGCCCCCCTCCACCCATTTTGGATCGTAATCAAGAGGAAGATAACTGTTCTGAGGGGGATTCAGAAGGAGAAGACCACTCCTGTTTACCCCATGAGGTCTTCACTCTAACTTGGCATGCTGATGTTGGTAATATCATGCATATGGTGCCTTGCATTGCTTACTGTATACATTAAAGATGTCATCTGCTTAGTTTAGACATGCTTTATGTCAATGCCATCTGTTTAGTTTCTTTATCGTATATGTGAATCATGCAATGCCATCTTGTCTAGCCAGGCGTCATATATGTGAATTTTGCAATGCCACCCTGGTTAGCCAGTCATCTTATATGTGAATTATATCATGCCATCATTTTTTTATTACATGTTAAATTTGTCAACAATTTTAGTACATTCAATTACTCTTCCTGTGCATCAGCCATTCGACACGGTCATGGAAAAATCTGGAGTGGAAACAAGGTCTTCAGAGCAGACAATGCCATCTGACGAAGCGCATGTCTTGCTGGTTACCGATAGCTCCTCAGAGGAGGATTCAGAGACAGATGACCAGTCATACCCCCCCCCCCCCCGAGGTGCATGCCCTCACTTGTCAGGGTTATGTTGCTCATATCGTGCGTATGGTATCTTGCATTGCTATGTCATTTGCTTAGTTTAGACATGCTTTGTGTGAATGCCACCTGTTTAGTGTCTAATTACCATATATGTGAATTATGCAATGCCATCTTGTTCCAAGACATTACATATGTGAATTATGCAATGTTATCTTGTTGCAAGGCATTATGTATGTGAATTATGCAATGCCATGCTGTTTAGGCAAGCGTCATATATGTGAATTATATCATGCCGTCCTTTTTTTATTTCTCATTGCTTTTGTCGACAATGTTTGTATATTCAACTGCTCTTCCTGTGCATCGGCCATTTGAATTGGTGATGGAGAAATCTGGAGTGAAAACAAGGTATTCAGAGCAGACAATGCTACCTACTGAAGCAGATATCTTGCTGGTTACAGATAGCTCTTCAGAGGCGGATTCAGAGGCAGATGACCAGTCCTATTATCCCCCCTGAGGTGTATGCTCAAACTTTGCAGAGTTATATTACTCATATAATGCATATGTTGTATTTCGATGCTTAGTTTTTACATCATATACACAATATTGAATGCCATCTCCTTAGTTGACACATCATATATGCGATTGCCCTCTGCTCACTTCCTTAGTATATAAATTATATATTTGTATTTCATGCCATGATGTTTACATAGACAGTATGTATCTGAATTATGGCATGCCAACCCATTTTCTAAAGACATAATATAGTTATATCATCTCATCCTGTTTACATAGTCATCATATTTTAAATTATGTCATTCTATCCATGAATTATATTATGCCATCATGTTTCCATTGATGGCATGTTTGTGATTTATGGTATGCCAACCACTTTAATAGACACATCGTATAGTTATATCATGTCATCCTGTTTACATAGTCATCATATTTTGAAGTATGTCATTCTATCCTGTTTAGTTAGCCATCATACATGTGAAATTGTGTCATGCTATCCTGTTTAATTAGCCATCATATATGTGAAATTATGTCCTGCTATTCTGTTTGCTTAGACAACATAAATGTGAATTATTGCATGCCCTGTTTTCTTCCCTACTATCCATTGCACCTGTCTATCTTACAATGTATGTACATTCAATTACTTTTCTTGTTTATCAACCATTTCAATTGGAGGGAGTGATAGCAGTATCTGTGGGAGTAAAAACACGGTCTTCAGAAAAGATCGTGCTACCTGTCGATGCAGATAGAACCACTGTTGTACTTGGCCAAGAACCAGCCCCACCACACATAACCCACACTCATGCAGATTGTATCCCTACCAAGTTGGACAGAGAACCAGCTACACCCCTTCTAACCCCAACCCCAGCAGATAGACACCTAGTTCCTGTTGACACAGCACCGTCTCCACCACAGAGCACCCAAACACGAGCAGTTAGTAAGGCAACTGCAGTGCCCAAATCATGAGGACCACCAGTCCGAACCCGAAGTCAACACTTAAAGCAAAAGAAGAATTGTTCTTAGGTCAGGTTCCGTAGCTATGGTTCATACTACTTTGCTCTTGCATCACTGTATTTACTGATACCAACTAATTTCAAATTTGAAGGATGCAATTGAAACTCCAATGGCGCAACAGGTATGTTTTAAACCTGTTTCTTCAATGTTTTTGCCTGTTTGCTGTTGTAACTTGCTCTATGTTGATTTCAGTTTCAATTGAATAAACAGTTATGTTCTCATGCCATGCACATTACAAGTGTTGTTATTGCTGTGTAGTTTCCCACACTTATATTATGTCTATGCTGCTTTGTCTTAAATAGATATGATTCGAACTGTATCTATCTTGATTTGGCGACATAAACTAGAATGATATAGACCATACAGTGACCATACTACATAGATATATGTTTTTTTCATGTTGTTATCCTGTCCACCTTACTACTAAAGTGGTTTACCAAAATGAGTTTCATAGACTACATTGTAAACCTGAGATGTGTTTGTTTGTTTCTCTTTTAGAACGCGGATAAAATATTGGAGAAGAGTACCCTGTTATGCAATGGTAAAGGAAGTAATGCAGATAAGGTTCAAGATAGTGAGACATCCCTGTTAGTCTCCAAGAAAGCTGATAAAAACTATATTGAAGACACTAAGACAACCCCAAAGTCCTGTCTTGATGTAGTGTTCGAGTTACTGGCTACCACTGCTGGCACCAGCTCTTCGAACTCGTTGCCTGAATCAGTTCGGCTTCTTGAGTCTCAACTTCAAGTTGAAAGACATTGATCAGATGTTATGCGACAGGAAGCTGAAGGACTGAGGAAGTCCCTGCAGAATTCAGATGCATACTTTCTGGTGCAACACCAAGCGCTGGAGGACTTAAGCGCCAAACAAGAGAAAGTTAATAAGCTTGCTCAGCATCTTGCCAGCATTATGGGTAACCAGGATATTGTTTCTTGAGCTCTGAAAGTGCGTTATATCGACTAGAGGGGGGGTGAATAGGCGATTTTTATGAAAGTCTTCAAAACGTGGAAGTTATGAAGACAAACAGCAGAGATATGCCTATTACTATGCAGCGGAAGGTGGACTACACTAGGCAAGCCATGGTCAAGTATCAACAGAGTGAAAGCACAGTGAAAAATAGCTGCAGTGTAATAAGGATCAGGTAGGAAGATGTTATGAAGCCAAACAGATCATACACTCACGTTGTGAAGACAAAAGATAGAACAGACATGCAATGACTTCACAATGAGTAATCAGTAAGTAAAAGGAAGCGAAGATGAAACCAGTGACTTGTTGAAGACAATGATGTGTTGGACCAGTTCCAGTTGCTGTGACAACTGTACGTCTGGTTGGAGCGGCTAGGTATTTAAACCTTAGGACACACAATCCCGGACACCCAGTCCTGAACACGTGGCTCAGGACACCAAGTCCTCACCGTATTCTCCTTGAGCTAAGGTCACATAGTCCTCGCCCAATCACTCTGGTAAGTCTTCAAGGTACACTCCCAAACCTTCACAGACTTCGTTCACTGGCAATCCACAATGTCTCTTGGATGCTCTAAACGCGACGCCTAACTGTCTGGAGGATGCACAGTCCTCAAATGTAATAAGTCTTCAGATCGCACAGACACGAAGACTTAAGTGATGCCCAATTCTCTCTGGCTCTGGTGGTTAGGTCTTTTATCCTCGCAGGGAATTCTCTCTCAAAGGCTTCGAGGTGGGTTGCTCTCAAACGACAAAAGCCGTACTCTCAAACTGAGCAGCCAACCATTTATGGTTGTAGGGGGTGGGCTATTTATAGCCACTTGGTAACCCGACCTGATTTGTCCGAAATGACCCTGGGTCACTAAGGACTGACACGTGTCCCAACGGTCAGATTTCAAACTCACATGGCAACTTTACTTGGGCTACAAGCAAAGCTAACTTGTCCGGCTCTGGACAAGATTCGCTCTCATTGTCTTCACTCGAAGACATAGGTTTTTGGTTTAGGCATCACTTCAGTCAGTCTGACTGGTTCTCCTAGACCCCACTTAACAGTACGGTGGTTCCTATGACTCAACACAATAGAAAAAGAACTACGAAAGATCTAAGTCTTCGAGCTCCATAGGCTTCATATCGTGTCTTCTCTTGTCATAGTCTTCAATGTGAATATCTTCATATACCACCTTTGACTTCAATGTCTTCATACATTTTTAGGGGTCATCTCTGGTAGTAAAACCGAATCAATGAGGGACTTCTACCTGTGTTATCCTTCAATTCTCACAACACATTAGTCCCTCAACTAGGTTTGTCGTCAATACTCCAAAACCAACTAGGGGTGGCACTAGATGCACTTACAATCTCCCCCTTTTTGGTGATTGATGACAAACTAGTTGAAGTTCTCAACGGGGAATATAATCTGTGAAATTGTAAAGGATAAGGAATTGTCTTCATAAGTTGCAAGGGCTCCCCCTGAAGATGTGCATATAAGTTAATTTGCTTTTGGAATGCAAATGCACATGGCAGGTTGTACTTGTGGAGATCCACTTCAGCTTATGATGACAATCCACTATGCATGTGAAAGCATATGAAGATAATGACATGCATAATGGAAAATGGACGTCTGCAGGATGAGCTAAGTGCGGAATTTATCGTCGCACATGCGGAATTTATCTTCGCAAAACAAGGTGGCAAACAGGTAGCAGACGACTATCTGGTTTAAGTGTTACAACTCATAACAACCAAATGTAGCGAAGAAAAACGAGAGTTGTAAGCACGAAGCAAAATATAAGGCACCCGCCCATATGAACCCGCTTGAAGACTATCAATATCTCATATGCTTCTCCCCCTTTTGTCAGTAATGACTAAAAAGGTTTGAAGACATAGAGTCTCTACTCGTTCCCATGAGGAGTAGGTGAAGTAGCAGGGTTGTTGGTGTTGGTTGGCGGTGCAGAAGAGCTTGGAGGTGCTGAAGCATATGGCGGTGAAGTAGCATCGTCTTCTTCCTCAATGATTCTGGCAGTGACTGTGGCAGCAGAGGAAGAGAACTCAGAATCTTCAAGGGATGGAGTTCCCAGCAGCACAGCTCTTCGAGGAGGTGTGGAGTCAAACTTGAATCTTTCAGTGAAGCCATCCTCTTGAAGATCAGCTTCAGAAAGCATCATCATTAGCCCTTTCCATGTGCGGCGACAGGTTTCATGGGCAACGAAAGCGTTCTTGGTGGCAAGATTTCGAGTGCGATTAACATCCACCAAGAGGCTTTTCATCTGACGCTTCAGCCAGTCATGATGCCTATCTTGTTTCTGATGTAGGGCCACAAGAAGCTCTCGGTCGTTGAGAACACGAGTGCGCTTCTTGGGTCTTGAAGCAGTGGCACTGTCAGTGGCTTCAGTTGAAGCAGGGTGTGGTGCACGTGTAGTGCCAGCCAAAGGATACACCCGAGAAACTGCTTCAACGCCTTCAACGTTCTGTGGAAAACTCTGATGTTCTGCGTTCTGATGACTTAGTGGTTGCTTGGCAGGCTCAGAATATATGGCTTCAGTTGACATGTCCACGTCAGGCAGGAAGATCCGATGGTTGCGGGCTGAGGGCTGATACTTGATGGTGGAGTGTAGCTTGATCAGCCGCATGACCCAAGGGGCGTAGAATTTCAAACCAAACAGATCCATGCCTGATGCAGCAAGTTGGCGTATGAAGAAGTCCTGTGCATTAAAGCATTTTCCATGCAGTATATAGAAGACCAAAGTCTTCATAGCACCCTGAAGCTTGGCATTTGGAGAGTGCCCTTTGATAGGCCAGAGAGTCCGCCTGATGATGTGATAGATGGTTCTGGGCAGGTACTCAAGGTCTTCAACGAAGAACTCTGTTGGATACGCAGCATCTGGAGGCAAAGGCTTCATCATGCTGAGCATTTGGCTCATATTAGGTTCTGGCCGCTGAAAGATGCTCTCAATAGCTTCAGCATGCAGTTGACAGCCTTGCTCGAAAAGATCGCCTGGAGTGGGCAAGCCAGTTAGCTCAATGATGTCAAATGCATTGGCTTCATGATGGACGTTGCCAGTCATCCACTCCAGGATCCATGTCTTCGGATCTCTGCAGTATCCTTTGACGTGAAGGGTGGCATAGAATTGTAGCAGCAGCTCTTCATTCCAATGCTTTTCATCAGTGACAAACTGCAGCAGACCCACTTGCTTGAAGCAACCCAACGCTTCTTCTAGACAGGGCAGACCAGCTAAAGCTTCAACGTCAAGGCGCTTGTGTGGAAAGATGCGACCTTGGTTGTAAAGAATGCAAGAGTAGTAGCTTTGCTGAGGATAGCTCCAGAACCGATCAGATGATATCCTTTCCCTTGAGTAGGGGTTCTTGGAGCTATCGAAGAACGTGTTGTCTGCCCTGAAGCCATTGATGGTGAAGGAGCCAGGTGTTGATGCAGGACCTGGAAACCTTGGCAGTCTGGGGATTGGCTTCTGGACCTGAGGCCTGTGCTCAACATGATAGTTGAATTGGGGACCGGCAGCAGACTCAGGAACATAAGTGGTGGGTTCAGTGGCTTCGCTGTCTTCAGAAGATTTTGCTGGGGAGGGCTTCACATTAGCTTCGTTGTTGGTTGTCGCAGCCTCAAGATTTTCATCCTCCGCTTGACTAGCAGGAGGGTCTGTCACAAGCACGTTCTCCTGGAGAACTGCTTCTTGGTGGAGCAGGAGAGTGGGATCTTGTGGTACTTCTTCTGCGGCTGATGCAGCCGGAATGTCTTCAGCAGAGACTTGAGGCCTTGGACCTTTGCGAAGCCTGCGGAACGCAGACGACACCTGTGGGGTTGGAGTGGGCTGGGCCTCATAGTCTTCTTCCTCTTGAGGGTGATCCGCCCATGAAGCATCCTGTGCAATTAGCGTCAGTGGACGACCAACGCTGATGAGTTCGCTGTGTTCTAACTGAGGAAGGGCTGCATCATCTGCTACATTGTCACGATGACCAATGTCTTCAGCAGCGATGGGATCAGCTGCTGGAATATCTTCAGCTTCAGGAGCCTCTGTGGAAGCAGGCTCATGAACCGTCAGTTGACGTTCTGCGTCAGGGTGAACCATAGAGATGGGTTCAACTATCAAGGGCTCTGTGGGAGCAGCCCGAGCTTTCTTGATCTTTCTCTTTTTCTTGCTGGAGGCAGTAGGAGCTGCTCTCTTTGTGATCCGTTGGTCTCATCGAACCGCACATCCACTGTTTCAACCACTTTGTAATGAAAGAGATTGAAGACTCTGTAGGAGTGCGAATCCTTTCCATATCCAAGCATAAAACCTTCATGTGCTTTTGGTGAAAATTTTGAGGTGTGATGTGGGTCCTTGATCCAGCACCTTGCGCCAAATACTCTGAAGTAACTGACTTTGGCTTTTTGCCAGTAAGGAGCTCATAAGATGTCTTGTTCGGTAGCTTGTGAAGATAAACATGATTGATTGTATGACATGCAGTATCAATGGCTTCGGGCCAGAATTTTCTTGGGGTCTTGTATTCATCTAGCATCGTTCTGGCCATCTCAATTAGTGTTCTGTTCTTGCGTTCGATGACGCCATTCTGCTGTGGCGTGTACGGGGCTGAGAATTCATGTGCGATGCCCAGGGTATCAAGATATGTATCAAGGCCAGTGTTCTTGAATTCAGTGCCATTGTCACTTCTGATGTGCTTTATCTTAGCGCCAAAATTGTTCATAGCTCGATTGGCGAAGCGTCTGAAGACATCCTGCACTTCAGTCTTGTAAAGGATTATGTGCACCCAAGTATATCTAGAATAATCATCAACAATAACGAAGCCATAGAGGCAAGAAGTAGTAGTTAGAGTTGAGTAATGAGTGGGACCGAAAAGATCCATGTGAAGCAGTTCGAAGGGTTGAGTAGTAGTCATGATTGTCTTCGAGGGATGTTTGGCCCTCGTCATCTTCCCTGCTTCACAGGCACCGCATAGATGGTCTTTCTTGAACTTGACGCCCTCGATGCCTATGCCATGCTTCTTCTTCGCAAGGGTGTGGAGGTTCCTCATGCCAGCATGTCCAAGCCTCCGATGCCATAGCCAGCATTCTGAAGCCTTTGCTAGAAGACATACTGCAAGCTGTGGCCCTGCTGAGAAATCTACCACATACAATTCATCTTTTCGATACCCTTCAAACACTAGAGACTTGTCAGATTCCATTAGTACAAGGCAACGATATTTTCCAAACATTACAATCATGTTCAAATCGCAAAGCATTGAGACAGACATTAAGTTGAAGCCAAGGGATTCAACAAGCATGACTTTATCCATGTGTTGATCCCTTGAGATTGCAACTCTACCTAGACCCAATACCTTACTTTTACCAGTGTCAGCAAATGTGATGTGGCTCTTGTCGGATGGACGTAAGGTTGAGTCCATAAGAAGACTTCTTTTGCCAGTCATGTGATTTGTACACCCACTGTCAATAATCCATTCTGAAGACGCTGGTGTCGTACCCTACAGTGCAGTTAGGGGGACAGGCTTCACCAAGAGCATTGTGAAGCAAAAACATTTGACGAACCAGTGGGTTATGAAAGCTTAGATCCAGGTTAGGACTAATAGGGAGTGTAGCAAGCGATTCAGGTACGAAGTACATAGTAAGACCATTTGGGCATTTGATCTTGCGCCCTACAAGATGTTTAAGGTCCCCAGCAATAGCGTCAGACGATTTTGGTTTTCTGCTGGAGACCTTTCCCTGCAAAAGAGAGTTAAGCCTTCTTAACCACCCACATCTTCAAGGGTGGCTTAGAAGCAATAAGTCTAAGTGTAGCATCTGAGAATTTTGGCTTTGAAGCCTTAGCAAACAATCTTGCAGGTGGACAATAGTACTCATAAGAATAAGCAGAATAGTTCTTGGTCTTATGAACATGGCGGTTTGATGAACCGCTCTCATATCCATATGCCTGAGTATGGTTTCCCTGCAAAATATTTGCGTTAGTGCAACTCAGGTGAGTCCTCTGTTTGTATGAAGCCTTTGGACCGTATGAAGCCTTTGGTCTGAGGTTTGTCTTCTTCAAGTGAGGTGTCATGAAGACATTCACAGGAAGATTTTCCAGACACCTTTTCGGAACCCAGATCTTCTTCATAGGCGGTCCATTCCTGCAGTTAGTACCAATATACCTGGCAAACACTTCACCATTCTGATTCATAAACAGTATATAGTTTGCATCAAAGGATTCATCAATGATAATGGGGTTAGCACAAGTGAAGCCAGTTAGATTGGATGGATCTGCTGAAGGTTCCTTTGCAGCAACCCACATGGTTTTGGGGTACTACTCAGGTTTCCAGTACAAGCCATCTGCATTCATTTTCCTTACGGACCCTACACCCTCTTTCCTAGGGTTTCGGTTCAGAATCTGCTTTTTCAGGACATCACATAGCGTTTGATGCCCTTTAAGGCTTTTGTACATCCCTGTTTCAAGCAATGTCTTCAACCTAGCATTCTGATCAGCAATAGCGGTGGTATCCTCAACAGAGGGGTTAGTTACCGCATCAACAGTTGAAGATATTGCAACAGCAGTAGCAGTAGAACATTCAGCAACAGAAGTAGCATTATCACGCTCAATGCATTTAAGACATGGTGGTTCAAATCCTTCCTGAGTGGGACTGATCTGTTTGGCGCGAAGTGACTCGTTTTCCGTTTGAAGATCTTCATGAACCGCTCTCAATTTCTCAAGATCTTGCTTCCTTTGAAGATAATCATAGGAAAGCTTTTCATGAGTTGTTGAGAGAGTTTCATGACGATTTTCAAGTTCCTGATACTTAACGTGAAGATTTTTTATGTCTTCAATTAAGGATTCAGATCGAGTCATTTTAGCACCCAACAGATCATCGCTTCTGTCTAACAGTTTTTGAATATGTTCCATAGCTTTCTGTTGTTCAGTTGCAATTTTAGCAAGTGTTTTGTAGCTAGGTTTTGAAACACAATCAGAGTCATCGTCACTAGATGTTTGATAGTGAGTAGTGTGTGTGTTTACCTTGGCACTGCATGCCATGAAGCAGTAGGTAGAAGCGGAGCAGTCCTTGTCATTTGCATCGGTGTCGGTGATGAAGTCATTGTCTTCAGTGTTGAAGATGGACTTGGCAACGTATGTTGTAGCCAGACTTGCGACGCCTGATTCGGATTCCTCTTCAGACTCCACCTCCGCCTCCTCAGAAGCAGACTCCTCCTCTGAATCCATTTCCTTGCCAACAAACGGACGTGCCTTGCCAGATGAGCTCTTCTTGTGTGATGAAGACTTTGAGGAAGACTTGGAAGAAGACTTTGAGTATTTCTTCTTCTTCTTGTCGTCAGAGTCATATTCCTTGCTATTTTTCTTCTTTTTGTTCTCATTGTCCCACTATGGACACTCAGAGATGAAGTGGCCAAGTTTCTTGCACTTGTGACATGTTTTCCTCTTGTAGTCATGAGCAGGAGCTTCATCATTCCTTGAACTTGATCGGGAAGACTTTCTGAAACCTTTCTTCTTCGTGAATTTTTGGAACTTCTTGACAAGCATAGCAAGTTCCCTTCCAATGTCTTCAGGATCATCAGAACTGCTATCAGATTCTTCTTCAGATGAGGAGACAGCTTTTGCCTTCAAGGCACGAGTTCGCCCATAGTTTGGACCGTAGATATCTCTTTTCTCCGAAAGCTGAAACTCATGTGTGTTGAGCCTCTCAAGTATGTCAGACGGATCGAGTGTCTTGAAATCAGGACGTTCTTGGATCATCAGGGCCAGGATGTCAAACGAACTATCAAGTGATCTCAGCAGCGTCTTGACGACTTCGTGTTTGGTAATCTCAGTGGCGCCGAGGGCTTGAAGCTCATTTGTGATGTCAGTGAGTCGGTCAAATGTGTGCTGGACATTCTCATTGTCATTTCGCTTGAAGCGGTTGAAGAGGTTGCGAAGGACACTAATTCTTTGATCTCTCTGGGTTGAGATGCCTTCATTGACCTTGGAGAGCCAGTCCCAAACCAGCTTGGATGTCTTCAAAGCACTCACACGGCCATACTGTCCTTTGGTCAGATGACCACAGATGATGTTTTTGGCAGTAGAGTCCAGTTGAACGAATTTCTTGACATCAACAGCAGTGACACCTTCTCCAGCCTTGGGAACGCCGTTTTCGACAACATACCATAGGTCGACGTCACTGGCTTCAAGATGCATACGCATCTTATTCTTCTAGTAGGGATATTCAGTTCCATCGAAGACAGGGCACGCAGCGGAGACTTTAATTATCCCTGCAGTCGACATAGCTAAAACTCCAGGTGGTTAAACCGAATCACACAGAACAAGGGAGCACCTTTCTCTGATAACAATTGAAAGTGCGTTATATCGACTAGAGGGGGGGTGAATAGGCGATTTTTATGAAAGTCTTCAAAACGTGGAAGTTATGAAGACAAACAGCAGAGATATGCCTATTACTATGCAGCGGAAGGTGGACTACACTAGGCAAGCCATGGTCAAGTATCAACAGAGTGAAAGCACAGTGACAAATAGCTGCAGTGTAATAAGGATCAGGTAGGAAGATGTTATGAAGCCAAATAGATCATACACTCACGTTGTGAAGACAAAAGATAGAACAGACATGCAATGACTTCACAATGAGTAATCAGTAAGTAAAAGGAAGCGAAGATGAAACCAGTGACTTGTTAAAGACAATGATGTGTTGGACCAGTTCCAGTTGCTGTGACAACTGTACGTCTGGTTGGAGCGGCTAGGTATTTAAACCTTAGGGCACACAGTCCCGGACACCCAGTCCTGAACACGCGGCTCAGGACACCAAGTCCTCACCGTATTCTCCTTGAGCTAAGGTCACATAGTCCTCGCCCAATCACTCTGGTAAGTCTTCAAGGTAGACTCCCAAACCTTCACAGACTTCGTTCACTGGCAATCCACAATGTCTCTTGGATGCTCTGAACGCGACGCCTAACCGTTTGGAGGATGCACAGTCCTCAAGTGTAATAAGTCTTCAGATCGCACAGACACGAAGACTTAAGTGATGCCCAATTCTCTCTGGCTCTGGTGGTTAGGTCTTTTATCCTTGCAGGGAATTCTCTCTCAAAGGCTTCGAGGTGGGTTGCTCTCAAACGACAAAAGCCGTACTCTCAAACTGGGCAGCCAACCATTTATGGTTGTAGGGGGTGGGCTATTTATAGCCACTTGGCAACCCGACCTGATTTGTCCGAAATGACCCTGTGTCACTAAGGAACTGACACGTGTCCCAACGGTCAGATTTCAAACTCACATGGCAACTTTACTTGGGCTACAAGCAAAGCTGACTTGTCCGGCTCTGGACGAGGTTCGCTCTCATTGTCTTCACTCGAAGACATAGGTTTTTGGTTTAGGCATCACTTCAGTCATTCTGACTGGTTCTCCTAGACCCCACTTAACAGTACGATGGTTCCTATGACTCAACACAATAGAAAAAGAACTATGAAAGATCTAAGTCTTCGAGCTCCATAGGCTTCATATCGTGTCTTCTCTTGTCATAGTCTTCAATGTGAATATCTTCATATACCACCTTTGACTTCAATGTCTTCATACATTTTTAGGGGTCATCTCTGGTAGTAAAACCGAATCAATGAGGGACTTCTACCTGTGTTATCCTGCAATTCTCACAAACACATTAGTTCCACAACTAGGTTTGTCGTCAATACTCCAAAACCAACTAGGGGTGGCACTAGATGCACTTACAATCTCCCCCTTTTTGGTGATTGATGACAAACTAGTTGAAGTTTTCAACGGGGAATATAATCTGTGAAATTGTAAAGGATAAGGAATTGTCTTCATAAGTTGCAAGGGCTCCCCCTGAAGATGTGCATATAAGTTAATTTGCTTTTGGAATGCAAATGCACATGGCAGGTTGTACTTGTGGAGATCCACTTCAGCTTATGATGACAATCCACTATGCATGTGAAAGCATATGAAGATAATGACATGCATAATGGAAAATGGACGTCTGCAGAATGAGCTAAGTGCGGAATTTATCATCGCACATGCGGAATTTATCTTCGCAAAACAAGGTGGCAAACAGGTAGCAGACGACTATCTGGTTTAAGTGTTACAACTAATAAGAACCAAATGTAGCAAAGAAAAACGAGAGTTGTAAGCACGAAGCAAAATATAAGGCACCCGCCCATATGAACCCGCTTGAAGACTATCAATATCTCATATGCTTCTCCCCCTTTTGTCAGTAATGACTAAAAAGGTTTGAAGACATAGAGTCTCTACTCGTTCCCATGAGGAGTAGGTGAAGCAGCAGGGTTGTTGGTGTTGGTTGGCGGTGCAGAAGAGCTTGGAGGTGCTGAAGCATATGGCGGTGAAGTAGCATCGTCTTCTTCCTCAATGATTCTGGCAGTGACTGTGGCAGCAGAGGAAGAGAACTCAGAATCTTCAAGGGATGGAGTTCCCAGCAGCACAGCTCTTCGAGGAGGTGTGGAGTCAAACTTGAATCTTTCAGTGAAGCCATCCTCTTGAAGATCAGCTTCAGAAAGCATCATCGTTAGCCCTTTCCATATGCGGCGACAGTTTTCATGGGAAACGAAAGCGTTCTTGGTGGCAAGATTTCGAGTGCGATTAACATCCACCAAGAGGCTTTTCATCTGACGCTTCAGCCAGTCATGATGCCTATCTTGTTTCTGATGTAGGGCCACAAGAAGCTCTCGGTCGTTGAGAACACGAGTGCGCTTCTTGGGTCTTGAAGCAGTGGCACTATCAGTGGCTTCAGTTGAAGCAGGGTGTGGTGCACGTGTAGTGCTAGCCAAAGGATACACCCGAGAAACTGCTTCAACGCCTTCAACGTTCTGTGAAAAACTCTGATATTCTGCGTTCTGAAGAATTAGTGGTTGCTTGGCAGGCTCAGAATATATGGCTTCAGTTGACATGTCCACGTCAGGCAGGAAGATCCGATGGTTGCGGGCTGAGGGCTGATACTTGATGGCGGAGTGTAGCTTGATCAGCCGCATGACCCAAGGGGCGTAGAATTTCAAACCAAACAGATCCATGCCTGATGCAGCAAGTTGGCGTATGAAGAAGTCCTGTGCATTGAAGCATTTGCCATGCAGTATATAGAAGACCAAAGTCTTCATAGCACCCTGAAGCTTGGCATTTGGAGAGTGCCCTTTGATAGGCCAGAGAGTCCACCTGATGATGTGATAGATGGTTCTGGGCAGGTACTCAAGGTCTTCAACGAAGAACTCTGTTGGATACGCAGCATCTGGAGGCAAAGGCTTCATCATGCTGAGCATTTGGCTCATATTAGGTTCTGGCCGCTGAAAGATGCTCTCAATAGCTTCAGCATGCAGTTGACAGCCTTGCTCGAAAAGATCGCCTGGAGTGGGCAAGCCAGTTAGCTCAATGATGTCAAATGCATTGGCTTCATGATGGACGTTGCCAGTCATCCACTCCAGGATCCATGTCTTCGGATCTCTGCAGTTTCCTTTGATGTGAAGGGTGGCATAGAATTGTAGCAGCAGCTCTTCAGTCCAATGCTCTTCATGAGTGACAAACTGCAGCAGACCCACTTGCTTGAAGCAATCCAACGCTTCTTCTAGACAGGGCAGACCAGCTAAAGCTTCAACGTCAAGGCGCTTGTGTGGAAAGATGCGACCTTGGTTGTAAAGAATGCAAGAGTAGTAGCTTTGCTGAGGATAGCTCCAGAACCGATCAAATGATATCCTTTCCCTTGAGTAGGGGTTCTTGGAGCTATCGAAGAATGTGTTGTCTGCCCTAAAGCCATTGATGTTGAAGGAGCCAGGTGCTGATGCAGGACCTGGAAACCTTGGCAGTCTGGGGATTGGCTTCTAGACCTGAGGCCTGTGCTCAACATGATAGTTGAATTGGGGACCGGCAGCAGACTCAGGAACATAAGTGGTGGGTTCAGTGGCTTCGCTGTCTTCAGAAGCTTTTGCTAGGGAGGGCTCCACATTAGCTTCGTTGTTGGTTGTGGCAGCCTCAAGATTTTCATCCTCCGCTTGACTAGCAGGAGGGTCTGTCACAAGCACGTTTTCCTGGAGAACTGCTTCTTGGTGGAGCAGGGGAGTGGGATCTTGTGGTACTTCTTCTGCGGCTGATGCAGCCGGAAAGTCTTCAGCAGAGACTTGAGGCCTTGGACCTTTGCGAAGCCTGCGGAACGCAGACGACGCCTGTGGGGTTGGAGTGGGCTGGGCCTCATAGTCTTCTTCCTCTTGAGGGTGATCCGCCCATGAAGCATCCTGTGCAATTAGCGTCAGTGGACGACCAATGCTGATGAGTTCGCTGTGTTCTAACTGAGGAAGGGCTGCATCATCTGCTACATTGTCACGATGACCAATGTCTTCAGTAGCGATGGGATCAGCTGCTGGAATATCTTCAGCTTCAGGAGCCTCTGTGGAAGCAGGCTCATGAACCGTCAGTTGACGTTCTGCGTCAGGGTGAACCATAGAGATGGGTTCAACTATCAAGGGCTCTGTGGGAGCAGCCCGAGCTTTCTTGATCTTTCTCTTTTTCTTGCTGGGGGCAGTAGGAGAGGCTTCAGAGCTTTTCCTCTTCCTGGCTTCAGCCTCAGCAGTTCTTGTCTTCTTGAGCTCTGAAGCTGTTGACCGGCTCTTTGGCTTCGAGCCAGTCATTCTTGTTGGGAAGACAATCGGAACTGCTTCTTGGCTTGGTGCATCAGATTAGCCGTAGCAGGCTTCTTCTTCTTCTTTGCGGCCATCCTAGGGTCGATGCCAGGACGCCCAAGTGCCTTGCGCTTCTCAGCCTCATTATAGGCTTGCACACATCTGTCAGCCAGAGTCTTCATCCGCTCACGTGAGCCCTGAGCTTCTGCACGCTTCTTCACAAAGGCTTCCTTGAGCTCGTGCATCATTGTCTTGAAGTTCTTCAGTTCTTGCACGCTGAGCTTGGCCATATGCTTCTTGAACTGAGCCTTTTCATAGTCAATTTTCTGCTTCAGTTCAACTATGCGCTGGGCAATAGCAAGTTCAGAAGTAATGGCGCCTTGGAAGGCGACACTGAGGCCAATAGGTAGCTGCAGATCTTCAAAACTGATGTTTGGCGTGTCAAACCACTCGTCAATGAAGCTGTGGATGATGGCGACATCAAAGAGAGGCAGATTATTGAAAATTTCTGCTTCTTCTTTGCTCTTGATGAGCTGCTCAAGAGCGTCATCTGCAAGATCTTCATCACTTGACAGATCAATGGCTTCGCTGCGCAGGATGGCAGCAGCTGTGAGCTCTTTGCCAGTGTGAGACAGAGGCATCTTGGCCTTCTAGTGCCTTGAGACGCGTGATAAGTCTTCAGACTGCACACTGTCTTCAGGAGGTGCAGTCGCCAATGGCTTCGCCTTTGAGATTTTTGGTGAAGGGGCCGGCTTTGAAGCTTTTGGCTTCTTCAACTGTTTTGGCTTCGGCACTGCAGGCACTGCAGGCGCTTCATCAGACTCAGTGTCAGCTACAGGCTCATTCACTGCAGTCCCTTGAACCAAGATGTAGGTGATGAGGCCTTCAAGGTTGGCATACGGACCGATGACATTGGGCTCTGCTTCTCGTGTGCCATCTGCCCTTGGTGCTGAAGGACCAGGGTTGAAGTCTAACCCAAATTTCTTCTTGTTCTACTTCGCTGAGTTTTGGGCAAACTGGAAGTTGCGCTTGAACAGATTGTCGTCACGACACCAAAGTAGTGACAACGGATGTGCATCATCAGGCTGTGGCCCACGAACCATGCATGGATAGAAGCTTTGGGCAATAGCTTCATCTCTGGACCTGGGTACAAGATTCTTGTATAAGATGTCTCCCCACGGTCTTTTGATTGCACTTTTCTCAGCATACTCTTGGGTTGTGAAGCGGTATTTGAACCATTGTTCTGCCCAATAGCGTCGAATCCATTGGATTCGGGTCTTGCCTGACCATAATTCTCTTCAGGATCTGTCTTATACATTTCTGCGAGTTCATCAGGCAGATCTTTGGATGTTCCGCCACGACGTTGTCTGCCCCCCTTTCTTGCTGCTATCTCTAAAGCCATAAACTTTAACTTGAAAGGCTTCAAGACGTTCAAAGGCTTCAAAGGCTTTCTCTTGCTGGACCAACAGGAACTGGCTTCAGGAGAATTTATGTGATGCTGTAAGAACTCTGCAAATGAATGCAGACTATGAGAACCAAAGGATTCTCCCACGGACATGTACCTGTGACAGCATTAAGGTGCGAGGGAAGGGGAAGAGGTCATATGCATTCTCAGAAGATTTTGAAGATAAATCAGTTTAGAAGACATTGACCTCATCGTGCGAAGACATTCACTCATAGATAAGAAGTTGGTTCCAGATTTGTACGAATCCACAGATCAGTACAAGTGAGGAATCTAACTACTTTGTGAAGCACAAGTGAATATACTATGCGTGTTATGAGATGCAGTTTGAGAGAGATGTAGTTTGTGTGAACAGAAACTACTTGTGGTAGAAAGTGACAGATCAATAGGATCAACGGTGCTGTAAAAAGGGAGTTTTATTTACCACACTGAGAACTGCTAGACGGAGTGGGAGATGAGGCCGAGCAGTTCACTCCTCCATGCCCTAACTTGGCGAAGGAGGAGACCTACGGCGACGGCGGAGAGGACGATGTCCGTGGTCGGCGTGAAGACGGCGTCGGAGAGGTTGCGGCAGCGAAGCGCTTCGTCGCCGGCGTCGTCGAGAGCTAGCGGTGGTGCTAGGGTTCGTGCGAGGGTGGAAGAAGAGATAGTTACCGCTGTGAGTGTGTATTTATAGGCACAGGGGCGGCACTGTGCTATTACACAGGTGCCCCTGGCGATTCGCATCTGAGGAACGCGTGGCCAGTTTGCGGAAGTTTGGGGTTTGTTCCACGTCCCACGCACGCCTGGATTGTCGGGTGGTCGTTCCTACTTCTCCGGATTTTATGTGGAGGAAAGAGCATTGAAATCGGACTTAATGGTTGTCTCTGTATCTTCTGCTGACAAGGACGCAGTGAAGACATTCGACAGTTTCAATAGAATGCATATGACTTGGAGAGATAGAATTTGAGATAGGAAGCATAGAGAAGTTGGGGTCCGATCACATTCACTTAGTTCAAGAGATTCAACACGAAGACATAGCTATAAGTGAATGCTGTAGAGGACAGAACACTAGCATATATATATATATATATCTATAATCAACATAGTGAAGATAATCATCAAAATATGTTGAGTTTGAAGCCAAACCAAATGTGAAGACATTGCAAGGTAACGCCATGAGAGAAACACTTCAAAATAGAACGTTTGGTGGTGGCGTTACCCACCGTATAGGAAGTATTAGACCTAGACACGGCGCACAACTATCGTGGCGCTCCGAAGTCAAATTCCACATTAATGTATTCACACTTAGAATGTATGTCTTCATTGATTGAAGATATACTTCACTTCATGTGTTGCACATCTAAGTCATCAATATGCATAAGGGTTAGGATGTGTGCCTGATCACAGGACATTTGAGGATTCCAGGATATTTAGCTCACACCGTAACTTGCAAAACCTCTTCTCATCCAAGGGCTTGGTGAAGATATCTGCCAATTGCTCTTCAGTGTTGACGTGTATGATATCAATGTCTTCCTTCACAACATGATCTCTGAGAAAGTGATGACGAATTTCAATGTGCTTTGTCTTCGAGTGCTGAACTGGGTTGTTGGCAATCTTGATGGCGCTTTCGTTGTCGCAGTAAAGTGGCACTTGCTTCAGATGAATGCCATAGTCCTTGAGTGTTTGCTTCATCCACAGAAGCTGAGCGCAGCGAGATCCAGCAGCAATGTATTCAGATTCAGCAGTGGAGAGAGATACACAGTTCTGCTTCTTTGAAGACCAACATACAAGTGATCGTCCCAGAAAGTGACAAGTGCCTGATGTAGACTTGCGATCACTTTGTCACCAGCATAATCAGCATCCGAGAATCCAACCAAATCAAACTCTGAGCCCTTTGGATACCATAATCCTAGAGTTGGGGTGTGAGCCAAATATCGAAGAATTCGCTTCACAGCTAAGTGATGCGACTCCTTTGGTGCCGCTTGAAATCGAGCACACATGCAAACACTAAGCATAATATCTGGCCTAGATGCACATAGATAAAGTAAATAACCAATCATGGAGCAGTATACCTTTTGATCGAACTCTTTACCATTGTCGTCAGGACCCAGATGATGTTTGGCTGGCATTGGTGTTGTGAAGCCTTTGCAGTCTTGCATACCAAACTTCTCCAGGCAATCTTTGAGATACTTCTCTTGAGATATGAAGATGCCATTGCGTTGTTGTCGTATTTGAAGACCAAGAAAGAACTTCAGTTCCCCCATCATGGACATCTAATATTGCTCTTGCATCATGTATCCAAACTCTTCATTGTACTTCTGATTGGTGCAGCCGAAGATAATGTCATCCACATATATTTGGCACACAAACAGTTCACCATCATATGTCTTCGTGAAAAGAGTGGGATCTAGGGAACCAGGTATGAAGCCTTTGCTCTTCAGGAAGTATTTGAGTGTGTCATACCAGGCCCTAGGGGCTTGTTTGAGGCCATACAGTGCCTTGTTGAGCTTGTATACCATGTCAGGATGTTTTGGATTTTCAAAGCCAGGCGGTTGTGCAACATACACTTCTTCTTCAATCTTGCCATTGAGAAAGGCACTCTTCACATCCATTTGATATAGAAGTATGTTATGATGATTTGCATAGGCCAGCAGTATGCGTATGGCTTCAAGCCTAGCCACAGGAGCAAATGTTTCATCGAAGTCAATGCCTTCCACTTGAGTATATCCTTGAGCAATGAGACGAGCTTTGTTTCTGACAACTTGACCATGCTCATCTTGCTTGTTGCGATATATCCATTTGGTGCCTATTATGTTGTGCTTCCGTGGATTAGGACGCTTAACTAGTTCCCATACATTATTCAGCTCAAACTGTTGAAGCTCTTCTTGCATAGCTTGAATCCATTCAGGTTCCATGAAGGCTTCTTCAACTTTCTTGGGTTCTGATATTGAGACGAATGCGAAGTGCCCACAGAAATTTGCTAGCTGAGTTGCCCTTGAACGAGTGAGTGGACCAGGTGCATTGATGCTATCAATTATTCTTTCAATCTGCACTTCATTGGCAACGCGAGGATGTATAGGGCGAAGACTTTGCTCTTGCTGTTCATTGTCGTTGTTGGAAGGAATGTCTTCAGGCTGAGCATTGTCTTCATGTTGATCAGGTGCTGAAATGATAAGTTCTTCTTCAGGATGAGCTTCAGAAGGTATAATTTCTCCAGTTCCCATTAGCTTGATTGATTCACTGGATGGAACTTCATCTAGCACACTTGGCAGCTGCTCTCTTTGTGATCCGTTGGTCTCATCGAACCGCACATCCACTGTTTCAACCACTTTGTAATGAAAGAGATTGAAGACTCTGTAGGAGTGCGAATCCTTTCCATATCCAAGCATAAAACCTTCATGTGCTTTTGGTGCAAATTTTGAGGTGTGATGTGGGTCCTTGATCCAGCACCTTGCGCCAAATACTCTGAAGTAACTGACATTTGGCTTTTTGCCAGTAAGGAGCTCATAAGATGTCTTGTTCAGTAGCTTGTGAACATAAACATGATTGATTGTATGACATGCAGTATCAATGGCTTCGGGCCAAAATTTTCTTGTGGTCTTGTATTCATCTAGCATCGTTCTGGCCATCTCAATTAGTGTTCTCTTCTTGCGTTCGACGATGCCATTCTGCTGTGGCGTGTACAGGGCTGAGAATTCATGTGCGATGCCCAGGGTATCAAGATATGTATCAAGGCCAGTGTTCTTGAATTCAGTGCCATTGTCACTTCTGATGTGCTTTATCTTGGCGCCAAAATTGTTCATAGCTCGATTGGCGAAGCGTCTGAAGACATCCTGCACTTCAGTCTTGTAAAGGATTATGTGCACCCAAGTATATCTAGAATAATCATCAACAATAACGAAGCCATAGAGGCAAGCAGTAGTAGTTAGAGTTGAGTAATGAGTGGGACCGAAAAGATCCATGTGAAGCAGTTCGAAGGGTTGAGTAGTAGTCATGATTGTCTTCGAGGGATGTTTGTCCCTCGTCATCTTCCCTGCTTCACAGGCAGCGCATAGATGGTCTTTCTTGAACTTGACGCCCTCGATGCCTATGACATGCTTCTTCTTCGCAAGGGTGTGGAGGTTCCTCATACCAGCATGTCCAAGCCTCCGATGCCATAGCCAGCATTCTGAAGCCTTTGCTAGAAGGCATACTGCAAGCTGTGGCCCTGCTGAGAAATCTACCACGCACAAATCGTCTTTTCGATACCCTTCAAACACTAGAGACTTGTCAGATTCCATTAGTACAAGGCAACGATATTTTCCAAACATTACAATCATGTTCAAATCGCAAAGCATTGAGACAGACATTAAGTTGAAGCCAAGGGATTCAACAAGCATGACTTTATCCATGTGTTGATCCCTTGAGATTGCAACTCTACCTAGACCCAATACCTTACTTTTACCAGTGTCAGCAAATGTGATGTGGCTCTTGTCGGATGGACGTAAGGTTGAGTCCATAAGAAGACTTCTTTTGCCAGTCATGTGATTTGTACACCCACTGTCAATAATCCATTCTGAAGACGCTGGTGTCGTACCCTACAGTGCAGTTAGGGGGATAGGCTTCACCAAGAGCATTGTGAAGCAAAAACATTTGACGAACCAGTGGGTTATGAAAGCTTAGATCCAGGTTAGGACTAATAGGGAGTGTAGCAAGCGATTCAGGTACGAAGTACATAGTAAGACCATTTGGGCATTTGATCTTGCGCCCTACAAGATTTTAAGGTCCCCAGCAATAGCGTCAGACGATTTTGGTTTTCTGCTGGAGACCTTTCCCTGCAAAAGAGAGTTAAGCCTTCTTAACCACCCACATCTTCAAGGGTGGCTTAGAAGCAATAAGTCTAAGTGTAGCATCTGAGAATTTTGGCTTTGAAGCCTTAGCAAACAATCTTGCAGGTGGACAATAGTACTCATAAGAATAAGCAGAATAGTTCTTGGTCTTATGAACATGGCGGTTTGATGAACCGCTCTCATATTCATATGCCTGAGTATGGTTTCCCTGCAAAATATTTGCGTTAGTGCAACTCAGGTGAGTCCTCTGTTTGTATGAAGCCTTTGGACCGTATGAAGCCTTTGGTCTGAGGTTTGTCTTCTTCAAGTGAGGTGTCATGAAGACATTCACAGGAAGATTTTCCAGACACCTTTTTTGGAACCCAGATCTTCTTCATAGGCGGTCCATTCCTGCAGTTAGTACCAATATACCTGGCAAACACTTCACCATTCTAATTCTTAAACAGTATATAGTTTGCATCAAAGGATTCATCAATGATAATGGGGTTAGCACAAGTGAAGCCAGTTAGATTGGATGGATCTGCTGAAGGTTCCTTTGCAGCAACCCACATGGTTTTGGGGTACTGCTCAGGTTTCCAGTACGAGCCATCTGCATTCATTTTCCTTACGAACCCTACACCCTCTTTCCTAGGGTTTCGGTTCAGAATCTGCTTTTTCAGGACATCACATAGCGTTTGATGCCCTTTAAGGCTTTTGTACATCCCTGTTTCAAGCAATGTCTTCAACCTAGCATTCTGATCAGCAATAGCGGTGGTATCCTCAACAGAGGGGTTAGTTACCGCATCAACAGTTGAAGATATTGCAACAGCAGTAGCAGTAGAACATTCAGCAACAGAAGTAGCATTATCACGCTCAATGCATTTAAGACATGGTGGTTCAAATCCTTCCTGAGAGGGACTGATCTGTTTGGCGCGAAGTGACTCGTTTTCCGTTTGAAGATCTTCATGAACCGCTCTCAATTTCTCAAGATCTTGCTTCCTTTGAAGATAATCATAGGGAAGCTTTTCATGAGTTGTTGAGAGAGTTTCATGACGATTTTCAAGTTCCTGATACTTAACGTGAAGATTTTTTATGTCTTCAATTAAGGATTCAGATCGAGTCATTTCAGCACCCAACAGATCATCGCTTTTGTCTAACAGTTTTTGAATATGTTCCATAGCTTTCTGTTGTTCAGTTGCAATTTTAGCAAGTGTTTTGTAGCTAGGTTTTGAAACACAATCAGAGTCATCTTCACTAGATGTTTGATAGTGAGTAGTGCGTGTGTTTACCTTGGCACTGCATGCCATGAAGCAGTAGGTAGAAGCGGAGCAGTCCTTGTCATTTGCATCGGTGTCGGTGATGAAGTCATTGTCTTCAGTGTTGAAGATGGACTTGGCAATGTATGTTGTAGCCAGACTTGCGACGCCTGATTCGGATTCCTCTTCAGACTCCACCTCCGCCTCCTCAGAAGCAGACTCCTCCTCTGAATCCATTTCCTTGCCAACAAACGGACGTGCCTTGCCAGATGAGCTCTTCTTGTGTGATGAAGACTTTGAGGAAGACTTGGAAGAAGACTTCGAGTATTTCTTCTTCTTCTTGTCGTCAGAGTCATATTCCTTGCTCTTTTTCTTCTTTTTGTTCTCATTGTCCCACTGTGGACACTCAGAGATGAAGTGGCCAAGTTTCTTGCACTTGTGACATGTTTTCCTCTTGTAGTCATGAGCAGGAGCTTCATAATTCCTTGAACTTGATCGGGAAGACTTTCTGAAACCTTTCTTCTTCGTGAATTTTTGGAACTTCTTGACAAGCATAGCAAGTTCCCTTCCAATGTCTTCAGGATCATCAGAACTGCTATCAGATTCTTCTTCAGATGAGGAGACAGCTTTTGCCTTCAAGGCACGAGTTCACCCATAGTTTGGACCGTAGATATCTCTTTTCTCCGAAAGCTGAAACTCATGTGTGTTGAGCCTCTCAAGTATGTCAGACGGATCGAGTGTCTTGAAATCAGGACGTTCTTGGATCATCAGGGCCAGGATGTCAAACGAACTATCAAGTGATCTCAGTAGCGTCTTGACGACTTCGTGTTTGGTAATCTCAGTGGCGCCGAGGGCTTGAAGCTCATTTGTGATGTCAGTGAGTCGGTCAAATGTGTGCTGGACATTCTCATTGTCATTTCGCTTGAAGCGGTTGAAGAGGTTGCGAAGGACACTAATTCTTTGATCTCTCTGGGTTGAGATGCCTTCATTGACCTTGGAGAGCCAGTCCCAGACCAGCTTGGATGTCTTCAAAGCACTCACACGGCCATACTGTCCTTTGGTCAGATGACCACAGATGATGTCCTTGGCAGTAGAGTCCAGTTGAACGAATTTCTTGACATCAGCAGCAGTGACACCTTCTCCAGCCTTGGGAACGCCGTTTTCGACGACATACCATAGGTCGACGTCAATGGCTTCAAGATGCATACGCATCTTATTCTTCCAGTAGGGATATTCAGTTCCATCGAAGACGGGGCACGCAGCGGAGACTTTAATTATCCCTGCAGTTGACATAGCTAAAACTCCAGGTGGTTAAACCGAATCACACAGAACAAGGGAGCACCTTGCTCTGATACCAATTGAAAGTGCGTTATATCGACTAGAGGGGGGTGAATAGGTGATTTTTATGAAAGTCTTCAGAACGTGGAAGTTATGAAGACAAACAACAGAGATATGCCTATTACTATGCAGCGGATGGTGGACTACACTAGGCAAGCCATGGTCAAGTATCAACAGAGTGAAAGCACAGTGACAAATAGCTGCAGTGTAATAAGGATCAGGTAGGAAGATGTTATGAAGCCAAATAGATCATACACTCACGTTGTGAAGACAAAAGATAGAACAGACATGCAATGACTTCACAATGAGTAATCAGTAAGTAAAAGGAAGCGAAGATGAAACCAGTGACTCGTTGAAGACAATGATATGTTGGACCAGTTCCAGTTGCTGTGACAACTGTACGTCTGGTTGGAGCGGCTAGGTATTTAAACCTTAGGACACACAGTCCCGGACACCCAGTCCTGAACACACGGCTCAGGACACCAAGTCCTCACCGTATTCTCCTTGAGCTAAGGTCACATAGTCCTCGCCCAATCACTCTGGTAAGTCTTCAAGGTACACTCCCAAACCTTCACAGACTTCGTTCACTGGCAATCCACAATGTCTCTTGGATGCTCTGAACGCGACGCCTAACCGTTTGGAGGATGCACAGTGCTCAAGTGTAATAAGTCTTCAGATCGCACAGACACGAAGACTTAAGTGATGCCCAATTCTCTCTGGCTCTGGTGGTTAGGTCTTTTATCCTCGCAGGGAATTCTCTCTCAAAGGCTTCGAGGTGGGTTGCTCTCAAACGACAAAAGCCGTACTCTCAAACTGAGCAGCCAACCATTTATGGTTGTAGGGGGTGGGCTATTTATAGCCACTTGGCAACCCGATCTGATTTGTCCGAAATGACCCTGGGTCACTAAGGAACTGACACGTGTCCCAACGGTCAGATTTCAAACTCACATGGCAACTTTACTTGGGCTACAAGCAAAGCTGACTTGTCTGGCTCTGGACAAGATTCGCTCCCATTGTCTTCACTCGAAGACATAGGTTTTTGGTTTAGGCATCACTTCAGTCATTCTGACTGGTTCTCCTGGACCCCACTTAACAGTACGGTGGTTCTTATGACTCAACACAACAGAAAAAGAACTACGAAAGATCTATGTCTTCGAGCTCCATAGGCTTCATATCGTGTCTTCTCTTGTCATAGTCTTCAATGTGAATATCTTCATATACCACCTTTGACTTCAATGTCTTCATACATTTTTAGGGGTCATCTCTGGTAGTAAAACCGAATCAATGAGGGACTTCTACGTGTGTTATCCTGCAATTCTCACAAACACATTAGTCCCTCAACTAGGTTTGTCGTCAATACTCCAAAACCAACTAGGGGTGGCACTAGATGCACTTACAAGCTCTTCTGAAGCGGTTTCAGTTCTGGACTTGTTTTGCTGCGGCCGGCGTTTATATGCTGCTGTGTTCCCTATATTTGCACTGGTGGCGAACTTTCATGCCCAGTGGATGTAATATGTGTAATAACCGTGATAGCCTAGTGTAAGTTGCTTGCTTATTTATTTCCTTGTTGTCTTGTTTATTTGTTTGCTTGTAGTCAATGCAGTTCTTTTTCTGTGGTTTGCTAGTGGCTGAAATAACCTATTTTTTAAAACTAGGCCACAATAACCATGGGCTAATATTTACTGTAGTGACATTGGGCCTCCTACGGGCCGTAGAAACAGTGGGACTTCTACGGGCCGTATAATCAGTGGGCCTTCTACGGGCCGTAGAAACAATGGGCCTTCTACGGGCCGTAGAAACAATGGGCCTTCTACGGGCTGTATCATCAATGGGCCTTATACGGGCCGTATGATCGATTGGCCAAACATGGGCCAAACAGACCGCATTCTGGCCGTAAACGGGCTAGGGTTGGAATCGTCCGTTCATGGGCCGACCATAACGGGCCATCGTTAATAGGACGTATTTGATGACGCTATGAAAACGGCCCAACGTATTAACGGACCACAAACGGGCCGACTGTAACCAAGGGCTGAACTTGGCCCACAAGCAGAAAATGACAGTGACAGGCCATAAGTAAACGAATGCTGGAAAATAGCCCAAGAATAAATGGGCTCTGAGAAGGCCGAAAGATAACATGGGCTGGAAATGGCCCAACGGAATAACGGGCCGTTAATGGGTATAAAGTGATACACTGTTCTTTACGGGCCAGTTTCACCACGGGCCGTTAATGGGTGTAAAGTGATACACTGTTCATTACAGGCCAGTTTCACCACGGGCCGTTAATAGGCCAAGAGTTACATAGGGCCTCATATGGGCCGAAAGACGTCATGGGCCATACATGGGCCAGAAGTGAAAACGGGCTTGAATCTTATTGGATGGCCCAGATGACGCTACTGGGCCTAATTCGAATAGGGCGTAACGGGCCTTGGGTTAGCGGGCTGTAAATGGGCTATATGCGAACATGCCGTTAATAGGATTTCCATGGGCCGGCCCGCCACCTTTTGACCAAGTCAAACGGGCCGACCTTTTCACAGGAATGGGCCTCTGTTGGGCCGTGCCACATGTCGACGTATCATAGGCGCCTTCTGTCCAATGAGTGGATGACATCTGTCCCAGCGATGAGCCGACACGTGTTTCCTCCAGCCAATAATGATTTTACACGTGGAAAATCCCCATTGGTCGGGGCTGTTAACGGGTTATCGGATCCAAAACCCGACCTGATAGCTTAACGGTGTTCCGTTACGGTGGATGCCACGTGTCGGTCACCCTTGACGAAAGCACTTCTGTGACGCGCGATTTATCGTCATGGAAGTGGACACTTCCGTGATGATAATTTTGGTAATGTCATGAAACACTTCTATGACAGCACAGGTATGACTATCTTGATTCTGTCATAAAATCTTCATGGATGTACATGCATGACAAAAAACGCGACCTACTGTGACAAACACGTATCATCACGGAAGTGTATTTTTTGTAGTGCACTTAGTTTCAGTTTGAGCTTTCATACACTTATAGCTCTAGTGCATCCGTTGCATGGCATATCCCTACTCCTCACATTGACATCAATTGATAGGCATCTCCATAGCCCGTTGATTAGCCGCGTCGATGTGAGACTTTATCCCTTTTTGTCTTCTCCACACAACCTCCACCATCATATTCTGTTCCACCTATAGTGCTATGTCCATGGCTCACGCTCATGTATTGCGTGAAAGTTGAAAAAGCTGAAGCGCGTTAAAAAGTATGAACCAATTGCTCGGCTTGTCGTCGGGGTTGTGCATGATGTGAATATTTTGTGTGGTGAAGATGGAGCATGGCCAGACTATATGATTTTATAGGGATAATTTTCTTGGGCCATTTTATTTTGAAAAGACATGATTGCTTTATTAGTAGGCTTGAAGTATTATTGTTTTTATGTCAAATGATAGACTATTGCTTTGAATCACTCGTATCATAATATTCATGCCATGATTAGATACATGATCAAGATTATACTAGGTAGCATTCCACATCAAAAATTATCTTTTTTATCATTTACCTACTTGAGGACGAGAAGGAATTAAGCTTGGGGATGCTGATACGTCTCTGTCGTATCTATAATTTTTGATTGTTCCATGCCAATATTATTCAACTTTCATATACTTTTGGCAACTTTTTATACTATTTTTGGGACTAACATATTGATCCAGTGCCCAGTGCCAGTTCCAGTTTGTTGCATGTTTTATGTTTCGCACAAACCCCATATCAAACGGAATCCAAACGGGATAAAAATGGACGAAGAATATTTTTGGAATATTTGGAGAATTCCGGGAGAAAAATCCACGCGAGACGGTGCCCGAGGGAGGCACGAGGCAGGGGGGCGCGCCCCTGACCCTCATGGGCTCCTCCTAAGGCGGTTGATGCCCTTCTTCGGCCGCAAGAAAGCTAATTTTGGGATAAAATCACGGCGGAGATTTCAGTCCAATCGGAGTTACGGATCTCCATATATATACGAAACGGTGAAAGGGCAGAACGAGAGAACGAAGAAATAGAGAGAGACAGAGAGACAGATCCAATCTCGGAGGGGCTCTCAACCTTCCCACGCCATGGAGACCAAGGACCATAGGGGAAACCCTTCTCCCATCTAGGGAGGAGGTCAAGGAAGAAGAAGAAGGAGGGGGGCTCTCTCCCCCTCGCTTCCGGTGGCGCCGGAGTGCCATCGGGGGCCATCATCATCACCGCAATCTTCACCAACAACTTCACCGCCATCATCACCATCTCTTCCCCCCTCTATGCAGTGGTGTAACCCCTCTTTTACCCGTCGTAATCTCTACTTAAACATGGTGCTCAACGCTATGTATTATTTCCCAATGATGTATGGCTATCCTATGATGTTTGAGTAGATTCGTTTGTCCTATGGGTTAATTGATGATCGTGATTGGTTTGAGTTGCATGTTTTATTATTGGTGTTGTCCTATGGTGCTCTCCGTGTCGCGCAAGTGTGAGGGATTCCCGCTGTAGGGTTTGTAATATATGGATGATTTGCTTATGGTGGGTGGCGTGAGTGACAGAAGCACAGACCCGAGTAAGTATGTTGTTTGCGTATGGGATAAAGAGGACTTGATACTTTAATGCTATGGTTGGGTTTTACCTTAATGATCTTTAGTAGTTGCGGAGCTTGCTAGAGTTCCAATCATAAGTGCATATGATCCAAGTAGAGAAAGTATGTTAGCTTATGCCTCTCCCTCAAATAAAATTGCAATAATGATTACCAGTCTAGTTATTGATTGCCTAGGGACAAATAACTTTCTCATAACAAAAAGCTCTTTACTAAAACTAACTTAGTTGTTTCTTTATCTAAACAGCCCCTACTTTTCATTTACGTGCTCTTTATTATCTTGCAAACCTATCCAAAAACACCTACAAAGTACTTCTAGTTTCATACTTGTTCTAGGTAAAGCGAACGTTAAGCGTGCGTAGAGTTGTATCGATGGTCGATAGAACTTGAGGGAATATTTGTTCTACCTTTAGCTCCTCGTTGGGTTTGACACTCTTACTTATCGAAAGAGACTACAATTGATCCCCTATACTTGTGGGTTATCACTCCATTACAAAGGAAGTTGCGTTACACGGTCCAACCTCGCGCGCGCCGCTCAGTCGCTAACGTCAAGAAGGCTTCGGCTGATACCACGACGTCGAGTGCCATAACTGTTCCCGCGTAGTTGGTTAGTGTGTATACGCCAGTTGCCAGACTCAGATCAAATACCAAGATCTCGTTAAGCGTGTTAATTGATGTAATCGTGGACACCGACCAGGGCCAGGCCCACCTCTCTCCTAGGTGGTCTCAACCTGCCCTGTTGCTTAGCCACAAAGTAACAGTCGGGGGCCGTCGAGAACCCAGACCCACCTCTACCAGGATGGAATCACATGTCCTTTCAGCCCCCTCATCGGAATCACTTGGGGGTACTCTATGAGCCGACCCGACTTTAGTCACCACCTGTATCACATATTATGTATAAAAATATACCCGTGATCGCCTCCCATGTGATCACGACCCGATAGTGTAGCATGGTAGACATACAAGATTGTAGGGCCAATAATGATAAACTGGCATCCTATACTAAGAATTTAGGATTGCTTGTAAGGTATCAACAATTGTAGCAATAATGACAGGCTATGCAACAAAATAGGATTAACCGAAAACAGTAACATGCTACACTACTCTAATGCAAGCAGTAGAGACAAGAATAGGCGATATCGGGTTGATCAAGGCGGGGCTTGCCTGGTTGCTCTGGCAAGAAGGAGGAGTCGTCGTCGATGTAGTCGATCACGGGGGTATCAGCGGCGGTCTCGAGGCCTACCAGAAAGATGTAACGAAGGGGGAACATAGATAAATCATAGAGCAATCAAAGCAACACAAAGCATAATATGGCAATATGTGGTGCTAGAGGTGACCTAACGCAGTAGTAGGCGATACCGACAAAGGGGGGAAACATCCGGGAAAGTATTCTCGGTGTTTCGCGTTTTCGGACAGACGGACCAGAAGGGGATGGTTGCTGGTTCGCTATGCTGGGGACATGTGGTGAACGAACGGACAACGTATTCGGATTCGTCTCGTCGTCCTGAGCAACTTTCATGTATAAACTATTTTCATCCGAGCTACAGATTATTTTATATTAATTTTTTAAAGTTTTAATTCATTTTCTAGAAATTACTGGATTTAATTTAATTCGAAATTATAACAGTAATTACTTTTGTCTCCTAGTGTTACTCTAGCCTAAGAGTATGCTAGTGGGGCCAGTGGGATGGGTTGACCTAGTCAAAGGATGAACAGTGTAGGCTGGTCCCATATGCCATTGTCTCAAATGTTAATAAAACAACTCACTAATATAATCAAGGGGGAGTCCCACATGTCATCTACTAGTAGATAACCTCACTACTAGTTAATCCTAAACTAATTGGACATGGCCGAAAATTAGTCACATCGGCCCCACACACAGAAAACACATACACACGGAACACATAGCTAGGGTTACTTCTGTTCCCTGTTAACAGAACAAAGCATTTTTGCGATTTTCATAGGATTTTTTCCAGGCATCGAAAGGATTTGGTCCAGTGGGATAAAATGGAGTCTGTCATGTATACTTTCTACTCATATTATTTTTACTCATATTAGCACTTGATTAGTTGTTGTTTAGGGGTTGTCTAGAGAGCTAAACAGCATAGCAGCGCAAAAGCTAGCTACTGCTACAGTAACTGAATTTTACTGTAGCAGAGCAGCAGCAGAGTAGCAACTAGCAGCGGCAGTAGTAGTAAGCAGCAACAGATTCAGCAGAGCAGCAGCGGTCAGCGGCGTGGTGCCGGCACTGCCACGCGCGGGCACGCGCATATGAGGCCCCGGGCAGGGGTGCGCCGGGCTGGGCAGGGGTGCGCCGGGCTGGGCAGGGCGCGCGATGAGTGTGATGGAGGCAGCCGACACGGGCTAGGCCAGGTGCCAGCATGTTGTGGACGGCACGAGGGAAAGCGACAAGCAGGCACGCGGAGCTGTGCGAGCAGCCGGCAGAGTAAGCAGCTGCGAGGCGGGCAGGGCATGAGCAGGGAGGCATGGCCTAGGGCGCCGAGCGCGGCAATGGCAAAGCGCGGCAGCCAAAAGAGTAGGCAGCAGCAGCGGCTAGCAAGGGGGCTGCCGGCGTGAGGGGAACGGCGGGCCGACTCCAGCATGCCGGGGAAGCGGAGCCGGGGCCGCGGGGCTGGGGCGAACGCGGCCAGCGAGGAGGAGCGCGGACGGGCACGAGCTGCGCACGGGTAGGGGGCGTGACGATTGCGGTGAGCGGGAGTTCGGCCACGTCAACGTGAGGTCGGGGAGGCGATTGCAGCGACGAGGAATTAGGGGAAACATGGAAACGTGGGGGAACGACTTTGCTCACCCCGTGGAGGCCGATGACGAGCTCGGATGGGCCGGGGGCTTGCCGGAGCGCGGATCCGAGGCGGCAGAGCTCAGGGTCGAAGGTGGAAGAAGATGGTGATGGCGTCAATGCGGCGTGATCCGGGTCAATCCGAACCCGTAGATCATGTAGTTGTGGACGGCGGTCTTCCTTGACAGAAGCTGACGGCGCGAGGTGGCTCTGGAGTGCGACAACGTCAATGGCGCGGCGGCGGCCGAGCTCGGGCGACGGCTTCAAGCGAGGAGAGGGGCGAGAGCGAGGACGGGAGGCGATCTAGGGTTCGGGGGACGTCGGGCGACGACTTTATATGCGAGGGCGGGAGGCGGATGGCCATCACGCACGGCCATCACCGGCGGATGGCCGCCACGGCACCCCTGCCTCCTGTAGCGAGAGGTGGGAGGCAAGTGGGGGTTGGCCTGGGCCATTTTTATAGATGGCCCAAGGGGCCCAGTAGATTAGGTTTCTATTCTTTTTATTACTAGTATTTTCCATTTACTTTTTTGTTTATTTATTTAGCTATTGTTTTGTACTTTCCTTTTGCATCAAAATACTTTTATAAAATGTAGCACCTTTCCATATAATTACTATGTATTATTTTGCACTGCCACTAAAAGTTTGGGTTCAAAATAATTATTAAGTTTGAGTTTATATTTAAATGGGAAAAAGGTGTTGTTGGTCCACTGTTTTAATATCCAGGGACAATTTTATATTTTGAAAAATGTTAATTCTTTCATGAAAAGTTGTTAGTGAATATTAGCATCCCACCGAACATTTTTGTTTTACCGTTTGAAGAAATAATAATTTGACTTTATTTGAAATTTGAATTTGAATCGGTTTAGAATCAACGCGAGTTTATCAAAAGTAACCGAGGTGACGTGGCATCATTACCAGAGGTTCAATGTATCTTAGTTATTCGGGCATCACAATTCTTCTCCACTACGAGAAATCTCGTCCCGAGATTTAGGAAGGGAGTAAGGGGGAAGGGATTTGGTTATGAAATTCTAACGGGTCTTCTCGGCCTTGGTTTCTCTTCTCCAAGAGGCCGATCCATTAAGTTGATGCCTTCATTCCTCTGATCCATGTCATCATGATGAAGTCATCCTCCTTTCTTCGGAAATTCTGTCGTACTTACGAATAGGTAAGGGCCTGCCCTACAACGATAGAATGGTATAAGGGGAAATCATATGGGGTTATCCCAGGAATGACTACATGAGTATCTCTCGAGTTGAACAAACAAAACACATCGAGAGCAAGGTAAGAAGGTACCATAAGAAGTTTCAAGCGGATAGACAATCGTTCGTTGCCTGAAACAGAGTGTGAAAAGGGGTTCAGAGCAACGGGAATAAATATTGTGTTTAATACCAGAGTTGATGATCACACGGAAGGTGGCTCGTGAATTACATACGAGGCCTCTCTCGAGGAATAGCCTTGGAAACAGGGGTGTACATGAGAGTCAGGTTTTGATCCTGGGGAACTGTGGGTTATGGGCCCACCATGTGGGCTAAAAGTAGAAGGAGCGATGACATCTTGCACGGTCATGATAGCAAGGCATGTCAGAGGGTAGCCTGTCAGTTATGGCGGCAACAACATCGGTACCGAGGGCGAGGGACGAAGAGAACCATTTTCCTGCTCGTTGAATGAGTCGGGTCAATAGGCAAAGTTCACGTCCATCGATGGTTGCCGGAATGTTATCAACATTAGTAACAGGGTCTTGCTAACAGAATTGTACACCGAGGTGTTTACATAAGCAGGAGAATATTACTTCTTAGATCATATAGATCAGAAGAAACGTTAAACCAACCAATGGAAAGGAAAATATGAGTATCAGATTAAACAGAACAATGGAAAGGAAAATGTGTTTGAACACCCAATTCAAGGGTATATCCTTCCCAAGGACAAGCAAAGCATGATATCTATGACAGGATATAATGTAGAAAACTCTTTAGGTAGGGGGGAGAAATTTAATGACATTACCCATACAACGATGTTTGCATAATTGAGCAGGAAACATTTAGCATTGAGCTTCAAATGTTCTTGTTGAAAATCGGAGTACCACAGACATGCTTTGAGATAGCATTGACATGGTCTTCAAGCAAAGGTCGGATTTTGAATACTCAAAGGATCCATCAGGAACAACTTGTAGAATAAGCCTTACAATTTCCTTAGGGAAGAATGGATAACCTTTCTAAAAAGGAAACTATACCAATAGGTCCTCCAGCCAGGTATGTTGGGCATGACATCACCTTAGCAAGTTAAAGACTAATGTTATAACTCTTGGGAATATGTTCCAACCATCATATCTGACCGAGATTCAGATCTGATTGGTGTCAGGATACCTCAGACTCAGGATGCATGAGAAGAAAAGGTGCAATGCAAATGATGAGATGAAAATATGAGATTCTTCGGCAAATGAACTACGGAAGCGAGTTCCGAAACAATAGTTCATCATTAAACCAAGGAGAGGATGAGGATGTGGCTGATGGACTCAATGACAATTTGTCGAGATTGACAAAAGATGGATTTCCACAATTATGTGAATAAGGAGATAACAATTGTCGGATCAAATAATATAATGAGGTATGCTTGAGGAAAACATACACAATTAAACATTGGTTGAAAAGTGCACCCGAAATATGGGCTTAGGTAGTACGATCAATGTTAGAATGGTGATTCGATAACCAATGGTCTAAGAATGAAATATCAACCATTAACTTCAAAGCAATAGGGTTGCTAGAACTTTTGAACTGGCACATCATAGTTCAATTGTCGGTTTTCCGGTTAGAAACAACACGGGGACCAAGGAATGAACGGATATGGCAAGAAGTATCACCTGTATCAAGAATTCTTAAGAGGTGGTGAAATTCTAACAGCATTCTTGACATAAAGGATGGTAATACTCCAAGGTAGAACATAACATAAGTTGGATAGCAAAGAGATCAAGGTATAACACAAATCAAGAACAAGTTTATGTTGGAGGGAAGGCAATAAAGTGGTCGATGACAACACAAATCATCGAGGGCAAGGATGGTATTTCTCATCATGAATTCAATTGATATCCTGGAAGAGCTCAGAATGCTGACAATGGTCCTGACAAATTTTGTCGAAAGGCTTCACGAAGAAGCAATTGAACAGTGGCTACATCAAGCAACAGGACTAATGCTGCGAAAGATTATTGGAACCATAGATACAACACCAAATCAGAATCAAGCTTGCTATTCGAGGTGAAACAATAAGACAAGGAAGATCGACGTAAGCTTAGCTCATCGCCGAAGTGGTGCTCCAGGAATAAGGACCAGGTAGCACAGTTAAAATCAGCACGATACTGATATAGTCGATCAGGCTAGAAATGATGTGATCGAGTACAAACTCGCAAGTAAAGAACATTACTAATAGTTGTTTAATCGCGATGCTAACTCGATTCAGTTATCGGTGTCCTTGAGTGTTTAATGACTCAGAGCCCGTGAAAAAACTAGAATTAGTGAGAATGTAGTACTTGATGGAGAACTCATCGGAAGTTATGCAGTTCCGTGATAATCTCGAGATACGAGGGTGTAATACTCGGTGAAAGATCAAAGTACAGGTTGGACTGGGGTATTGCTCTGTAGAAGACAAGTGCTTAAACTTGCACGAGAAATGGTATTCAAAGGAGAACATGGTTGGAACCACGATGGCAAAAGGCCAGACCCCAGATATAAGATGAACTTATCCCAAGGAATTAACTAATTTATGGGAAGCTTTAATGATAAGATCTACATCGTTTCCATGGGCATGAACACAAGTTCAAGGCCGACTCCCACTTCTCCAATTCATGACCATTCATTCACTTCTCATCCTCGAAGAAGTTGTATGGTAGAAAATTATCCGGTGAAACACCAGAAGGGTATGACTTGTGAAAACCTTCAGGTTCAAACGGTTTTTATGGAAGATGTCCTTGTGAAAGGACTTAGTCGTGGAGCCATCGCTACGGGTTAGCTTAAAGGGGTTATACTAGTTCGGCCCCTTACGATGAAGGTAAAAGCCTACGTCTAGTTGTGATGGAATTGCTGGGGTTTCGATGACCAGGGAGCGAATCCGCTTTGCCTGGCTTCGAGTTGTTGTTGTGTGTTGTCCCTAAACCGCCGCCGGGTCGTCCCTTTATATATACATAGGTCGATGCCCGTCGGTTTACAGAGTCCCGAGGCCGGATCATCAATGTGTCCAGCTCGGTCTCTATCTCTCCTATCTTACAATACAAGTTACATGATAATGCCAGTTTACATCTACAGGCCTTAACCCACCCTTGGGGCCTTGGGCCTTCGTAAAGCGCCACCATCCTTTGTCCTCATGGGCTTCTAATCTTCATATAGTTAACTCGGCTACTCCTGGCCGGTTTACGTCCAGTAGTAACATTCCCAACATTAGGCCCCAGATTGATTTGAACTTGTTCATGTCAATCTTCAATACTTAGAAAAATTCCTCCTCTTGCACCTTCGCACAGATCTTGTAAACCGCCCTGACGTCATCCTCCGGATTTGTGGTAAATCGCCGTGATGTCATCTATTAATTGAAGCCGAAGATGCCTTTTATTAATGAGCATCCAACCATCAAGGCGACAACTTTATTAAACATCCATTTTTGAGCTCCTCGATTCCCGCGCCTGTCACTTATCTCTTCGCCTTATAAATAGGGCTGAGGCCCCTTTTTCTTTTTCCTCCGCTGCCTCTTCGTCTCTTCTTCCTCCTCGCGACGTCCCTGCACCCAAGCGCCGCCGCCGTTGTCGAACTTCACCCCTGCCTCATCGTTGGCCGCAGCATCACCCTGATCGAACCAGAAAACCGCAGCATCTCTCCGCCGTTCCTGTGACACTGGTAAGCCTTCTTTCCTTCCACCCTAGATCTTGTCTTTAGGGTTTCACTGTTCGTCGAAGTTTATCAAAACTCCGGTGCTATTCTTCTCTTCTCTTTTCTTTTCCGTAGCATCAAAGGCTAGTTTGAACCTGTTACTCTTGCGCGACCGTAGCCATAATATTATTTTCCTCATTAGACTCCCCCTTTATAAAGAGAAGAACTTATCTGGATCTGCTGAACTGTTTAAGCACCTAAAGTTTAAACCTGAATATATTCCAGTTTCTGTCACATCTCAGATCTGGAATTTTCATATAAATCTGTGAAACCTGTTTCCCCTTACTTAGGTATTTTTAGATCTGTACTCCTCACACCAATATAGGCGGTTTAACTTTTTGAAATATGATAATCCGGTAGGTACCATTAGTCCCCTTTTAAACCGCCGATTCATTTGTACTCCAATGTAACAATATGCATATACCTCTGCTTCTGTTCATCGCTTTACCATTCATAAACACTCTGTCGTAGGCGGTTTATAACTTCCTCTGATTTATCAATTTCACATGCTTGGATTCCTTTTCCCTCAACCTGTTGTACCTTATGCATCACCATTAATGAATCATAAACCGGCATTATTTTCTTCCCAGCTCTTCACTTGCAATGGCCAAACAGTTCTATTCCTGTAAATGGGTCCCTTCCCGGGTTACTGAGGAGCAACTGAATGGAATGGTCAAAATTGCTACCTTACTGAAGAAGAATGAGATCTGGTGGCGAGTTCCTGGGCCGGAAAGCCCTCCTACCCCTGGAGAGGGTGAAGTAGTGGTGTTTGCTGATCATATAGGCCTTGGTTTTAAACCGCCTGGATCCATGTTTTTCCGGGACGTACTTGCCAGCTTTCAGATCCACCCTCAGGATATTGGACCCAACTCCGTATCCAACATATGCAACTTTCAGGTTTTTTGTGAAGTGTATCTACAAGAAGAACCAACCGTCGAGCTATTCCGGGATTCCTTCCATTTAAACCATCGCACTAAATTTGTAGACGGACCCAATACTGAACTTAGCAGCATCTCTATTCAGAAAAGGAAACAGGTTGAGTTTCCTCATGCTAAACTTCACTGTCACCCAAAAGAGTGGAATCAAACTTGGTTCTATTGCAGAGACACCTCTCCTGAAGATGAGAACCCTCTACCGGGTTATCGTGCTCACCAGCTCGCTAATACTCATCCGCTTCCGCAACGACTAAGTTCCAAGGAACGGGCCTCATACGCCCCAAAACTCGCTAAACTTAGAGCTTTCATGGCCAATGGTTTAACAGGCGTGGACTTCGTCCGTTGCTGGATATCCTGGAGCATTTTGCCGTTAAGTCGCCGCTCCAGCTTAATGCGTGAGTATACTGGTGATGTATAAGACTCCCAACGTCACATCAATATTCAGCTAACAGATGAGGAAGTCACTGAGTCTGTCAAGAAAATGCTGAATGAACCGGAAGCTATGTGCAGCAAGACCGGGTTAAGCCCCTTTTACACGCAAAACAAACCGCCCGCTGTAAGTATTGTCTATGCTTCCTCTTTACACCTGATATTTTGGACTGTGCAATCTTTGAATATCCCCTGCCCATTTTTAAGAAGGGTGATGATCTATTCTGGAAAAAGAAACCTCAAGAGAAAGTGGTGAAGCCTTGTCGTCCTAAAACAAAAGCCGTCAAGAAAACCACATAAAGGAAGGCACCTGAACCCATCGGTTTAGAGCTTGATGACGACCCGTATGATCCAGAAGCAGAGGTAGAACTTGATTCACTTGGTTCACTTTTCATGCATCTCATTGACAATGATATTTATCAGGAGGACGTTGAAGGCAGCCAAGCTGACGATGCAGAGGTAATTATCCTTCCCTCCGGTTCAGACCATCTGCCAACACAAAAAATCCATCAAGCAGTCCGGAAAGTAAGCTTTTCTCACCCTCTTGCTCACTTGGATCCAACATTTCTTTTGAAGAAGCAGCAGCAGGAGGCTCGCCGCACAACCCGACACAGCGGCCAAACAGTAACTTCGACCGGTTTACCGAATGCCCCGGTCCAGAAACACCGACCTGAGGTGTCACCCGCTTCTGACACATCTTATCCCAAAGCCGGCTATTTCCGACAACCTCTTAATCCACCCGATTTGAATTATCAGGTGACACCTCCTTCATCCTCTGGCGAGTCAACAACGACACAACTCCCTCCTCTTAAGACCATTGCTAGGTAAGTTTTAACTGAATCTGTTGACGCTTTGTATTTGCATGATGTTTTCATCCTTGCATCTTTTCCTTTTCAGAGCCAAGGCTAGACCCAGCAAGAAAACTCGGGTGAATAAACCGTCTGAAGAATTGGTTGTTCAGCCGGAGCAAACCGCTGAATCGGAAGGTCCCCATGCAGACATTGTTTTTCATGAACCACCCCCTCCGGATCATGATTTGAATGAGCAAACAGAAGCTGAAGTAGCAGAACTTGCCGACAAACCGACGAGCCTGGTCCATAATGAGGATGGACCGCCCAGTCCGGCGAAGGCTACTGATATCCCAACAACTCCAACACAGACTACTGGTAACAAGGAAGATGATGTTCTCATCACTGGTGTTGGTCATACCTCTCCTGGCAACCCTATTGCTTTATCCAATCATAGCGCTAAAGAAGAGCGTGATGCAATGGAAAAAGGAAAATGGAGCACCGATTTATCAAGCTATGCCCACGTCAGTGCTCAAGAACTCCATTCTGGCTTTCTGAACCATCTGCACTCAAACCGTGATTATGAAGCTGGTTTAGTGAATCTGATGAAGGAGCACTATGAGGTACTTTCATTACTTGTCCTTTCTTAAATCCAATTTGTAAGGATCAACTCTAGTAGCCCCCAAGGGCCGGTTAAGGATGGCAATCATAAATCGGGACTTTGTAATATCTTGACCCTTGCATGCTTATCTTTCACATATCCAATAATCTTTAAAATAAACCGGTACGTGATCATTGTTTTCCTATACTTTTCGCATGTATAGTCCCCAAGGGCCGGTTTATCTTTCCAAGGTAAACCGGGTCTTTAATCCATGCTTCAATTTGAACAAATGTACATTAGCCCCCAAGTGTCAAGGATAATGCCTGCATTCTACTTGGGACTTGCAAATTTTTTTGATAATAGAGCAAATAGGCATTAGCCCCCAAGTACGAAGTGCATAACTTGTTATACGCTTGGTACTTCAAATATACATAGCCCATTGATGACATATCTTGTGTTTGTAGGCCGAGCTAAGTAAGAAGGATGCTCAAACCGCTGACCTTCAGGAGAACATTAAATCTCAGCAAGCGGAAGCTTCCAAAGCCAAGGAAGAAATGACTAATGCCTTAGCAGCCAAGGAAAAACTGAAGGAAACCTTTAATAAAGAGCGTGCAGATTAGGACACAGAGAAGGCCGGTTTAACAAAGAAGGCCGAAGACGCAGAAGGAGCCCTGAAACTGGTGGTTGAAGAACTGACCGGCTTAAAGCGGCAGATTAATGCCATGACCTCTGCTGTATTTGGTGAGTATCCTCATATGAAGTTTTTCCAATTCATAATATCTCATCAATGGACGGTAAGGGAGTCCGGGATTAGGGGGTCTCCGGACAGCCGGACTATATCCTTTGGCCGGACTGTTGGACTATGAAGATACAAGATTGAAGACTTCGTCCCGTGTCCGGATGGGACTCTCCTTGGCGTGGAAGGCAAGCTTGGCGATACGGATGTGTAGATCTCCTTCCTTGTAACCGACTTTATGTAACCCTAGCCCCCTCCGGTGTCTATATATACCGGAGGGTTTAGTCCATGGGACAACATACAATCATACCATAGGCTAGCTTCTAGGGTTTAGCCTCTACGATCTCGTGGTAGATCAACTCTTGTAATACTCATATCATCAATATCAATCAAGCAGGATGTAGGGTATTACCTCCATCCAGAGGGCCCGAACCTGGGTAAACATCGTGTCCCCTGCCTCCTGTTACCATACATCTTAGACGCACAGTTCGGGACCACCTACCCGAGATCTGCTGGTTTTGTCATCGACAGCCGGTTTACTGATGCGTACCATGATAGGGACCCGCTTTACTCATCTGGGCATCGACATGCTGATGAAACTTAAGCTGGCCTATACTTTGATAGAACAGTTGTACTCTAGATCCAAATGAGTCATTTGCACTGCAGCTTATAACAAGCCTCCTCCAACGCTGATAAAAGAAACCATCAAAAAGCTGTCCATGTTGCCTGCTCGGTTGGATGAACTGAAGAGATCAGCTGCTAGGTCAGCTTAAGTTTCATCAGCATGTGCAAATGACTTGAACCGGCAGATATTGGTCAAGGCTATCCCGTCATAAAAGAAGATGGTTCAGACTTCAACAATGATGATCTCCGAAGGCTGACAAGGGAACTGCGTCCCATGCAAGCAAATTGGCGGATGAAACAGACCTGTCTCATTACCAGCCGGTTTATGATATGGATCAGAAGAGATATCCTGCTACAATACATGATGTAGAAGATCTTATTCCGCCAATTCGTAAGCACACTTATGCCCCGGACATAGATCCTTCCAACCTTATAAGTGAAGAAGCCGTGTTCCAAGCTTTAACTGGAATCGATTGGACGACGATTGATTTCCAGCCACTGGGTAGAGATGAGGAGGATGCGCCAACTCAAGATGATCCTCAATCTTCAAGTCGTCCAGATGAGGAATCCTAAACTGGAGGCCGGTTTATCAATCACAGTCTGCCACTGTCGGTGTCAAAACCGGCAGATCTCGGGTAGGGGGTCCCGAAATGTGCGTCTAAGACTGATGGTAACAGGAGGCAGGGGACACGATGTTTACCTAGGTTCGGGCCCTCTTGATGGAGGTAATACCCTACGCCCTGCTTGATTGTTCTTGATGATATGAGTATTACAAGAGTTGATCTACCACGAGATCGTAGAGGCTAAACCCTAAAAGCTAGCATATGGTATGATTGTATGTTGTCCTATGGACTAAACCCTCCGGTTTATATAGACACCGGAGGGGGCTAGGGTTACACAGAGTCGGTTACAAGGGAGGAGATCTACATATCTGTATTGCCTAGCTTGCCTTCCACACCAAGGTGAGTCCCATTCGGATACGGGATGAAGTCTTCAATCTTGTATCTTCATAGTCCAACAGTCCGGCGAAAGGATATAATCTGGCTGTCCGGAGACCCCCTAATCCAGGACTCCCTTAGTAGCCCCTGAACCAGGCTTCAATGATGATGAGTCCAGTGCGTAGTATTGTCTTCGGCATTGCAAGGCAGGTTCCTCCTCCGAATACTCCATAGAAGATTTTGAACACCAGAATAGTGTCCGGTTTTGCAAAATAATTTCCACATACCACCGTAGAGAGAATAATATTTCCACAAATCTAATTGGTTGACGTGTTTAGATAGCACGACGTTACGTCATGGCCCGGTCATTATTCAAACCGTTTTTCTCAACCAGCACCGCGCATATCGCGAGGCGGTTTTCTTGGCACGTCTTGTCGAAGCAGAGATCGTGTCCCCGTTATTACGGGATTCTCATCAGTACGGACGTGGGTAACCCACTCGTGCCCGTTGGTATGACTCCCGATTTTAGGCGAGCCCCAAAATGGCCACGAGGAGGACGCTTGATATTCACCCTTTTTATAAAGAGGCCAAGACTTGTCCCTTTTTCCTCTCGCGCTCAATCGAATCCTCCCCCCACCTCGAGTTCCAACACCCCAGGCTCAGTTCAGGCGCTTTGGACCTTCAACCATGTCCGGATCCAACCTCCAAGGTCGGTGGATGTCTTCCTCTATCACAGAGGAGGACATCAAGAAGCTGAGAGAGGCCAGATATCTGACCGCCGAAATTTCGCATAGGCTGCCTGCCCGAGGGCAGGTCATCCCCACTCCCGAACCCAATGAGAGTGTTGTGTTCGTCTCTCACTTCCTCCGAGGACTAGGCCTCGCTCTGGATCCCTTTGTTAGGGGACTCATGTTCTACTATGGGTTGGATTTCCATGATCTAGCCCCAGATTCCCTCCTTCACATCTTGTCGTTCATCGTCGTATGTGAGGCCTTCCTCCGCATTACCCCTCACTTCGGCCTGTGGCTCAAGACCTTCAACGTGAAGCCGAAGATGATCAAGGGGCGGCACGTAGAGTGCGGAGGTGCCGTAATAAGAAAAAGGGCAAATACTCCATGGCCAGAGGGTTCCTTCCCAGAGGTATCCAGTTTGTGGAAGCGGGAGTGGTTTTATATCACAGCTCCCCGAAGTGCCAAGTGGGCAGCCATCCCTGCCTTTCGCTTGGGGCCCCCACCACAACTGACGTCATGGATCAGCGAGGGGCTAAACTGGGGTCCAGTAAAGGATGTGCCGATATTGCAGAGTCGCATCCGAGATCTCATTGAGAGAGACGTCACCCTGGTCACGGTGATGCAGGTCATGCTAGTTCGCCAGGTCCCGCCTTGCAAACGTAGACCTCTCCGTTTGTGGGAGTTCAACCCGGAGGGACCGCGAATCATTCAGCACTTCCTCGGCATGACGCTCAAGGAGATGTACAAGTTGTTCTTCGGATCACAAATAAAGTGTCCGGACACCACCAAGGATGCGGGTCTGAGCTGTAATCGCCCGGATACCCAAGTAAGTAATCCCATGGCCGAACACACTGTTTCTCTTATTTATCACAGCATCATGCTAAAAAGTCGCTCTTTAACCAGGACTGGATAACAAAGGCGAAGATGATCAGGTGTCCGGCCCCCCTTCTCGAGGGCTTGGCCAATCCAGTACTAGACAGAATGCTGCAGCCGGCGCCTTATCAGGTGCCCTCAAAGGAAGATGAAGGGGGAAATAAAGAGGCCGGAAGCGAGCCTCACTCACTACTCATCCCAACCGGAGGAACGAGCGCCTCCGCTAAGGAGGACAATTAGGGAGAAGAATCTGACATCCCCTCTCCCCGAGGAAGGAAGAGGATCACCTCTGAAGATCCAGAAACAGATGTTTCCAAACAAGGGAAGAAATCTTCGCCATAGGGTCCTGCCCCGGGGGGTACCCTTGCCACACAGTGTCCGCAAGGGAATCAACCATCTACCAAGCTGTAAGTAATCAAAAAGTACTTAGTAGTGAAAATATCCTACCTTACTTATGAAGACAATAACCGAAGCTTATATCTTATAGTTACGATCGTAGCCCTTCTCGACAGAGTTCGTCTTCAGAGGATCTTCTTCTGGAGATGATGGAGAGCGAAACACCTCCCCCTGCCACCCCGCCTTATGAGGCGGGCGACCCAGAAGTGTCGTCGCGGAGGGTTTCTCCTGATCCTCCAAGGCCAGGGGTAATCCCTTGGCCAACCGGAGTCCTCAGTATTCGGCTCCTAAAGAGAGCAACAGAAAGAGTCCGGAACTGTATAGTGTGTGATCGGACGCACTGAAGGATCTTCTGGAGCAAGCGGCCATCTCAGAAGCGCATCGTACGCCAATTAGTACGGTAGTTGAAAGGATTTCATCCGCTGAAAGCAGATTGCATGAAGCTTTTATGAGTCTTCTGAAAGGCTTTGAGGTACGTGACATAGTGTATGTTTTTGACAGTACCGCACACGTTAGGTGTGCCCTATGCAGATAGTAGCCCCCGAGACTCTGGTTGTCGTTGAAAACGGCGGCAAACAGAGGATCATAGTCCCAGGTAATAACCAGACCGCCTTTATGTTCAGGTGGCTGAAGCACCGGTGGCTAGCCGGACTGATGGGTTTGCCGAGCTAAAGCGGCAACTTGATGCGGCAGATGCCGATATCGTGCTTGTCAACAAGCGGCTTGACAAGGCACATGGTAAGTGATTTCTCCGGTGATCAACGCAAAGTAAGAGGAGCATGATGCCAGTATCTTTAATGTGTTGTGACTGCAGATGGAGCTGCCACCGTGGAGACCCTTCGGGCAGAGCTTGCCCGAGCCAAGGAACAAGCAAGGAATAGTGATGCGACCGCTCTAAAGGCGGTCGAAGAGCTGAGGGCCGAACAGTCCGCGAATCGCCAGAGCAAGGAAAGGATAGCCAAGATGGCCATTGAGTTGAAAGATGCCGCTGACTGTTACCAGCTTCTTGATAAAGAAAGCCGGGCGAGGGCGACAGACCTGGAAAAGGCCATGGTAGCAGCCAAGGAAGCTCGCTCTAAAATCAGAGCGACGAGGGAGGAGTTGCATCAAGCTGCAGATATCGTGGCTGGGAAGCCCTTCTTGTTGCGGACTAAGTTCGTAGATCCGAAGTATGCTCCTCTTGACCAACTATGGAGTTCGGCGAACGCCTACATTGATTTGGCGGCAAGTGTTGCTGATGCGGCCTAGTACTTCAACGATCAAAAAGATCGCGAAGTGGAAAAGCTGTTCTGGTCACAGTTCCATGCTCCAGTGCGTCCGCTGCTGTTGAATGAGCGAATGGCCGAGTGGGCCTAGCTCCATAGATTGTCTGGACTGGCCATGAGGTCTGTTGTGGATCATCTGTGGCCAGGAGGGCCAAGGCCGAATAGTTACTTTAGTTTGGTGCAACAATTCCTTGGTGTTGTGCCGCACATCAACGCTATGAAGAGGTCGGCGTGCATAGAGGGTGCGCGGATGGCCTTTGCCCGTGTCAAGACATACTGGGCAGAGATGGAGGCCACCACTGTTGCAACACAGGGATCGGCCGTGGGCCGATTGACTGCCGAGCACTACTTTGAAGAAGTTCTTGAAGGCGCTCGTTCGATAGAGGCTCAGTGCTCGAAGAATATTATGTTCTAGTGACATGTACTCCCATTGTAAGAACAATGTTTTATTGAGTTGGCAAGGCTGTGTTTATACTTTTGCCTGAAAGTATTATGATGCCTCATGTGCGGCCGTTTATGTATATATGTATATAACCTGAAAGTTTGCATCCATCGGCTTCCGCCCCCATGCATATAATGCGGGGGTGTTCGCAAAAATGCGTATTCACACTTCATCCAACATCTTGGTCCATTAAGGAGGTGGTAGCGCAGCGAACGAGGCAATCGGACTATATTGCTTTAACACTTTCACTTAGCCATACGAGTTTGATGATGGGGCTACTATATAGCCCATGGTACTTCCGCGCTCGTCCGAATACGGGGTGCGTATGTACATGACCGGGAAACGGCCCTTCGTTAATGCGGAGGAATCCTGAAGATTCCGCTGAGTCATCGAGTGGTTGACCAGTCTCGCGCTATATCATGACAGTCAGTTTTCGGCTTTCTATACTGAGGTGCTCATCCGGATGAACCAGGGCACAATCGCAGTAGTACTCCCAGTGCTATCTTAGCCGATATAGCGGAACGTAAGGTACCAAAACATGGGAGCCGGGCAAACCCAACATTTGACCAAAGACATGATTCAGAGCTGATGCATATAAGGCCAAACTCGCGACACCGAACACTCCCTAAGGTATTCGGTCTTTATAACATATGCCGGGCTGAACAATGCCCTGAATAATAAACCCCGGGTGTCCAGGTACGTGCAATATCCTGGCGTGGCCACATGCCAATACGTCAGCATCCTTCTCTGTTGTATTGAGTATCCGGAGGATGTGAACAACAAGATACAGTAAAAAAGGTTGATGCAGGGTCTTAATCTAAAAAGAAACCTTTGAGCGGGTCCCTGCTGCACGTCTGCACCTGCGTCTCCGTTGTGCCGTGTCCTGGACAGGTGTAGCACGATTGTCATCTGTAAAAGAGAAGAACTTAGGTGAAAGTTGTCGTGCCAGAAAATTGGTTATTATCAATAAAACAGTAAAATTCAAGCTAAGTTAAGTTGAGCCGGACTAGCCCTGATTACACGCGGGAAGCCCCTGGTACCGTCTAGGGGGGCTTGATCATCAAACCCATCTCATGTATATGTAGTGGTGCACCGGACTCATCTAACTGTGTGTGTGGTCTTGACGACCTGTCATTTTTCCTGGTTGGTGAGGCCGTCTAGTGCTCAGTGGCTAAAGCCGCCGCACACTCTTCCACGCGTAGAGCATGCTCAATATTTCCGCTAACTGTGATGGTGCCATGTGGGCCGGGCATCTTAAGCTTGAGAGAAGCGTAATGCGGGATTGCATTAAAACGAGCGAAAGCCGCTCTTCCGAGTAGTGCCTGATAGCCACTTCGGAATGGAGCGATGTAGAAATTTAACCTTTTGCTTCAGAAGTTGTCGGAAGAACCGAATGCAACCTCTAGTAATAGAGAGCCCGTGCAGCGGGCCTCTAGGCCTGGTATTACTCCCTTGAAGGTAGTAGTACGGTGGCTTATTTTTGTCGGGTCTATCCCTATTTTGCGGATTGTGTCCTGATATATCAGGTTTAGACCACTGCCGCCGTCCATGAGGACTCGTGTGAGATGGTATCCATTTATTATTGGGTCTAACTCCAAGGCAGCCAATCCTTCGTGCCGGATGCTTGTCGCGTGATCCCCGCGATCAAAAGTGATCGGGCAGGCCAACCAGGGGTTGAACCTAGGGGTGACGGGCTCTATGGCGCGTGTGTCTCGGGGTGCATGTTTGCTTCTCCTTTTCGTCACATGGATCTTGTTGACTGTTTTAACCTTTGGTGGGAATTTTTTCTGTCCTCCAGTGCTTTGCTGGCGAGGCTCGTCCTCGTCTTCGCTTGGTGTCTGCCCCCCCTTGTGCTCGGCGTTTAGCTTACCGGCCTTCTTGAAGGCCCAGCATTCTCTGTGGGTGTGATTTGCAGGTTTATCGGGGGTGACATGAATCTGACATAGTTTGTCAAGAATCTTGTTTAGGCCAGACGGTCCGTCTCTGCTGCCTTTGGAAAGCTTTTTCCACTGACCTGGTCGAGAGCCCCTGAATCCGGTGTTTACCGCCGTATTATCTGGGCTATCTTCTTTATTTTGATGCTTGCTTTTATTGCGTCGTGGTTTTCCATTGCCATCCTTGACTTCCGATGTGCTTGGGTCGCTGGTGCTACTGTAGGCTAACCAGCTGTCTTCGCCCGTGCAAAAGTGGGTCATGAGACTTGTTAGAGCTGCCATTGTTCTTGGTTTTTCTTGGCTGAGGTGTCTGGCGAGCCATTCGTCTCGGACGCTGTGTTTGAAAGCTGCTAAGGCTTCGGCGTCCGTACAGTCGATGATTTGGTTCTTTTTGGTGAGGAAACTGTTCCAAAGCTTTCAGGCGGACTCTCCGGACTGTTTTCAGGGAGGCTTTTCAGCCAGTGCCGAGCTGGTCCTTTAAGCTTGAGGGGCAAGTATTTAATGGCATGGAGATTGTCTCCGCGAGCCATATGGATATGGAGGATAAAGTCCTCAATCCAGACCCCAGGGTCTGTGGTCCCGTCGTACGCTTCTATGTTCACTGGTTTGAATCCCTCTAGGAATTCGTGGTCCACCACCTCATCGGTGAAACATAGGGGGTGTGCGACACCCCTGTACCTGGATGTACCATGGTGTTTGGACGGTTGTGGTATTTGGTTTTGATTTTATGTCGGAGCACGCTTCCTAGATCCATAGATGGATCTGGTCGTACCAGATTTTTGGCGCAAGTCCTCACGTACATCGTGTGTTAACTTATGTGCGTATTTGTTATCTGCTCTATCACGGTCACAAAGTGGTGGATCCGGCTGGTTGGCCCTTTCATTATTTGGCTGTGTGGGCTCCAAGGCCTCGTCGTCGAATTCAGGTAACAACTTGCGCTTTGGATAGCTCTTTGTGTGGTAACTTCCACCATACTTTGCTTCGCTGTCGAGCACTTTGTTCCACCTGCTGTTGAGTGTGTTTTGTGCGGCCTTAAGCCTTTGCTTCTGCTTCTTCAGACTCCTCGCCGTGGCAATAAGCCTTATGTGGAGGTTCGCTTGCTCCAAGTGCGTTTCCGGGATGATGTGTGCATCTTCGTCCGGACTGTTTTCCGTGCTCGGACGTCGGATCCGTACTATGTTCGCCGCTTGCAGCTTCATAGTGCTCTGCCGTCGGGGCAATGTGGTCGTTGTTTCCTCTAGAGTCGACTGGAGTGTTATATTCTCTTGCGTTGTTATCTCTATTTTTTCTATGGCGGGACTTAGAGCGGTGCCACTGACGTCGGCGCTTGGGTTGCTTCTTGGAGGGGCCATCCTCCACTGTCTCTATGCCATTGCCTTCTTTGGGTGTATCCACCATGTATATGTCATGTGATGAAGTGGTTGTCCGGCACCCTGTGGGCGCTGGATCCTGTTCGTCTCCTGCATCTTCGTCCATGCCGTCGATGTCTTCGGAGTCGAAGTTGAGCATGTCGGTTAAGTCGTCGACAGTGGCTACTAAGTGGGTGGTGGGCAGGCAGCGAATTTCTTCGTCGTCAGTATCCCATTCTAGCCGGACATAGTTCGGCCAAGGTTCTCCTGACAAGGAGAGAGACTTTAATGAATTTAGCACATCGCCGAAAGGCGTGTGCTGAAAGATATCCGCGGAGGTGAACTCCATGATTGGCGCCCAGTCGGATTCGATGGGCATGGATGCAGGCGGCTCGGAGTCCATGGCCGGAGATGAATCCAGTGGTTCGGCGACACGGCTCTCGTAAGGGGTGAAGTCAATATCCAGCTCCATTGCCACTGAGTGTGCGGCCTCCATGGCGGGGTCTATCCCTCCATCCTTGGATGGCGCAATTTGCCCCGGATTGAAGGCCAGAGTAGTTGTAGATGCGATCTCCCGAACACTGTCCGACGGCAGAGTTACATCGTGCTCGTCGTGATTGTGCGGCGCACCTGACACGGGCTCGAATCCGTCGAAGATCAAGTCTCCGCGGATGTCGGCAGTGTAGTTTAAGTTTCCAAATTTGACCTGATGGCCAGGGGCGTAGCTCTGGACCTGCTCCAGATGGCCAAGCGAATTGGCCCGCAGTGCGAAGCCGCCGAATACAAAGATCGGTCCGGGGAGGAAAACCTCACCCTGGACCGCATCGCTATCGATGATCGAAGGAGCCATCAAGCCTTATGGTGACGACACAATGGAACTCTCAATGAAAGCACCAATGTCGGTGTCAAAACCGGCGGATCTCGGGTAACAGGAGGCAGGGGACACGATGTTTACCCAGGTTCGGGCCCTCTTGATGGATGTAATACCCTACGTCCTACTTGATTGTTCTTGATGATGTGAGTATTACAAGAGTTGATCTACCACGAAATCGTAGAGGCTAAACCCTAAAATTTAGCCTATGGTATGATTGTATGTTGTCCTACGGACTAAACCCTCCGGTTTATATAGTCATCGCAGGGGGCTAGGGTTACACAGAGTCGGTTACAAGGGAGGATATCTACATATCCGTATTGTCTGGCTTGCCTTCCACGCCAAGGAGAGTCCCATCCGGACATGGGACGAAGTCTTAAATCTTCTATCTTCATAGTCCAATAGTCCGGCCAAAGGATATAATCCGGCTGTCCGGAGACCCCCTAATCCAGGACTCCCTCAACCACTCATTATTGAAACAATTATTCTGTGTGGGCTGTTAAAGCGCCTTGTAATAGGAAAGCGTAAACACTTATCTGTTATGCCATCGAGCATGTTTATTTTGCTTGATACTGATAACTCACCATGCCCTTGGGATCTATTATATGCATAGTCCATTGCTGCCTTATTCGATTTGCTCCTGCATATGAGAACTCGAAAGTGTCCTAGTGGTTTACCACTGGACGGGTCATGATGCCCAAAATATATACATAGCATGGATGGATAACCAAGATTGTAATAACCAGATATTAAATAGATGATACCTATGATGTATCTCCTTGGTTTACCAACTGTTGTTATAATAAGGGTGATAACACCAATCTGGAATATTGATGACTCCTTGCATCCTTGTCGGTTCATAACCAAACCGTACTGGGTTATGATAAACACCGGTTTGTTCATATAACTTTGGTGACTTCTAGCCAAAACCATACCGGATCAAATTAATGCCGGATTGTAACTGATCATGTACTAACAACTTAGCGTTGAAAGCCATGCCGGGTTGTAATAGACACCGGTTTATCAGAAAATGTTCATAAATCCTTTATCAAAAGAGGTTGAAATATTGCAAAAAATACCAGAAAAATATGCAAGGCTTTTCATGGGCTGCCAGGCCCTAAATCAAGGCTTTTCATGGGCTGCCAGGCCACTGAGTTAAACCATTTGTCAAAGCCTTTTAAGATGGACCTCAATCTTCAACCAATCATCGTTTTAACTTTGACAAGTACAGGGTCTATGAGATTGACTTGTCAAACGTTCGATCGGTCATACTAGGTTTACCTGGACGGAGTGGCTTACTTAAAGAGTCAGGATAACCCAGGGTTTCATGTGAATACACCTGGCTTGGAAGCCTGGCTTGATAGCCTATTGCAAGGGTACAAACTCTTTGTTCTTTGAGAAGCAAGGAGCCCCCAAGCAACATTTGAGCTGTGCTCAGTGGTACCTATGTTTGACTTGTGCTTTTGCAACAAACTCTCTTTGGTCCACATAATTTCCTTTTGGCCTTTAGCCTATCAAGAGGTATAGCTATGGTGCAAATACCACCAAGCCCCTAGTGATTTCCTTTTGGCTTTAAGCCGATCAAGAGGTGTAGCGAAGTGATAACCCACAAGTATAGGGGATCGCAATAGCTTTCGAGGGTAGATTATTCAACCCAAATTTATTGATTCGACACAAGGGGAGCCAAAGAATATTCTCAAGTATTAGCAGCTGAGTTGTCAATTCAACCACACCTGGAAACTTAGTATCTGCAGCATAGTGTTTAGTAGCAAAGTAATATGATAGTGATGGTAACGGTAACAAAAGAGTAACAAAAGCAAAGTAATGTTTTTGGTATTTTGTAGTTATTGTAACAATAGCAACAGGAAAGTAAATAAGCGTAAACCAGTATATGGAAAGCTCGTAGGCATCAGATCAATGATGGATAATTATGCCGGATGTGGTTCATCATGTAACAGTCATAACATAGGGTGACACAGAACTAGCTCCAATTCATCAATGTAATGTAGGCATGTATTCCGAATATAGTCATATGTGCTTATGGAAATGAACTTGCATGACATATTTTATCCTACCCTCCCATGGTAGCGGGGTCCTAATGGAAACTAAGGGATATTAAGGCCTCCTTTTAATAGAGAATCGGAACAAAGCATTAGCACATAGTGAATACATGAACTCCTCAAACTACGGTCATCACCGGTAAGTATCCCGATTATAGACTTGCAAGATAGGATCAAGAACTCTCATATATTTATGAAAACATAATAGGTTCAGATCTGAAATCATGGCACTCGGGCTCTAGTGACAAGCATTAAGCATAGCAAAGTCATAGCAACATCAATCTCAGAACATAGTGGATACTAGGGATCAAACCCTAACAAAACTAACTCGATTACATGATAAATCTCATCCAACCCATCACCGTCCAGCAAGCCTACGATGGAATTACTTACGCACGGTGGTGAGCATCATGAAATTGGTGATGGAGGATGGTTGATGATGACGACGACGACGAATCCCCCTCTCCGGAGCCCCGAACGGACTCCAGATCAGCCCTCCCAAGAGGTTTTAGGGCTTGGCGGCGGCTCCGTATCGTAAAACGCGATGAAATCTTCTCCCCTATTTTTCTCTCCTCGAAAGCAGTTATATAGAGTTGGAGTTGGAGTCGGGAGGTCTCCAGGGGGCCCACGAGGTAGGGGGCATGCCCTAGGGTGGGGGGGCGCCCCCACCCTCATGGCAAGGGTGTGGGCCCCTGGTCTTCATCTTTGGCGAGGATTTTTTATTATTTATTGTAAGATATTCCGTGGAGTTTCAGGTCATTCTGAGAACTTTTGTTTTCTGCTCATAAAACAACGTCATGGCAATTCTGCTGAAAACAGCGTCAGTCTGGGTTAGTTCCATTCAAATCATATAAGTTAGAGTCCAAAACAATGGCAAAAGTGTTTGGAAAAGTAGATACGACAGAGACGTATCACGAAGGTTCAGATATGACCAAGCCCCCTAGTGATTTCCTGTTATATGTGTGGCTTTGACAAGCCGGATCAACAGAACTCCGCTTTGTAAACAGAAGCCTCCATGAAAACACATGATGTAAAGCAAACAGAGACCCCGCTTTAGCGGAGGCTCCGGTTTATTATATTGACTATGATATATAGATTGTCGTAAGTATGTACATAGAAAAGAGCCTATGGCTCAAGTATAGTAAGGCCGAAGATGAGCTATATTCCACGGCCATTGGGTCTCCTCCTCCGATTTACGTGAGTCTTTGTGCTCTCGAACATCGATAAGGTAGTATGACCCATTGTGCAGATTTTTGCTAACCACAAAAGGTCCTTCACAAGGCGGGGATAACTTGTGCATATCAGTCTGATCCTGGATGAGCCGGAGCACCAGATCGCCCTCTTGAAAAGTCCTGGTCTTAACCCGGCGGCTGTGATAACATCGTAGATCTTGTTGATAAATCGCCGAACGCGCCGCTGCTAGATCACGCTCCTCATCTAATAGGTCTAGTGAGTCTTGACGTGCCTTATCATTATCAGCTTCAACGTAAGCCGCCACACGGGGCGAGTCATGACGGATGTCACTAGGGAGAACCGCCTCTGCTTCGTAAACCATCAAGAAAGGCGTGTAACCCGTAGACCTGTTTGGTGTGGTGTTGATGCTCCATAACATGGAAGGTAACTCCTCCACCCAACAACCCGGCGTCCGCTTTAAAGGAACCATAACCCGGGGCTTGATACCTCTCAAAATTTCTTGATTGGCTCTTTCTGCCTGATCATTAGATTGGGGGTGAGCCACTGACGACACGTCAAGTCGGATGTGCTCACGTTGACAAAATTCTTTCATAGTACCCTTGGATAGATTTGTTCCATTATCAGTTATAATACTATGTGGAAAGCCAAACCGGAATATCACCTTTTTGATGAATTGAACGGCCGTGGCTGCATCACACTTGCTGACTGGCTCTGCCTCCACCCACTTGGTAAACTTATCAACCGCCACCAGTAGGTGGGTCTTCTTGTCTTTGGACCTCTTAAAAGGCCCAACCATATTGAGCCCCTAGGTTGCAAATGACCAAGTTATTGGAATCATTCTTAACTCTTGGGCCGGAACATGGTCTCGGCGTGCGAACTTTTGACAACCATCACACCTCTTAACCAAATCCTCAGCATCAGCATGAGCCGTCAACCAATAAAAGCCGTGACAAAAAGCCTTAGCCACCAAGGGTTTCGAACCGGCATGGTGACCACAATCTCCTTCATGGATCTCACGCAAGATCTCACAACCTTCTTGAGGGGAAACACAACGCTGAAACGCTCCTGTGATGCTACAATGATGTAGCTCCCCATTGACAATGGTCATTGACTTGGATCGCCAGATTATCTGTCGGGCCAAGATTTCATCGTCTGGCAACTCGCCCCGGTTCATGTATGCCAGGTACGGGACCGTCCAATCCGGAATAACATGAAGAGCCGCCACCAATTGAGCCTCTGGGTCAGGCACAGCCAAATCCTCCTCTGTAGGTATCTTCACTGACGGATTATGCAGTACATCAAGGAAGGTATTGGGTGGCACTGGTTTACGTTGAGATCCTAAGCGACTTAAAGTGTCTGCTACTTCGTTCTTCCGCTGGTCTATGTGGTCCACTTGATAACCCTTGAAGTGACCAGCCACTGCATCCACCTCTCGTCTATATGCTACCATAAGTGGATCCTTGGAATCCCAAGTGCCAGATACCTGCTGAGCCACCAGGTCCAAGTCACCAAAGCACTTAACCCGGCTTAAGTTCATTTCCTTAGCCATCCGAAGACCATGGAGGAAGGCCTCATACTCAGCTGCATTGTTAGTACAAGGGAACATTAAACGGAGAACATAACAAAACTTATCACCTCATGGGGAAGTTAATATGACTCCAGCCCCCGAGCCCTCCAATTGCCTAGACCCATCAAAGTGAATAGTCCAATAAGTGATGTCTGGCTTTTCCTCCGGTGCCTACAACTCCGTCCAATCATTGATGAAGTCCACGAGTGCTTGATATTTGATTGCTGTGCGAGGTGTATATTTGAATCCGTGAGGTTCAAGCTCGATAGCCCACTTAGCAATCCGGCCAGTTGCTTCTCTGTTTTGGATGATATCTCCCAGGGGGGCTGAACTGACCACTGTGATGGGATGACCTTGAAAATAATGCTTGAGCTTCCGGCTTGCCATAAAAACTCCATACACCAGTTTCTGCCAATGCGGGTATCTCTGTTTGGATTCTATAAGCACTTCGCTGATATGATAAACCGGCCGTTGAACCGGATATTCTTTCCCAGCCTCCTTGCGCTCCACAACAATAGCCACACTAATAGCTCGGCCATTAGCAGCCACATATAGCAATAAAGGCTCCTTATCAACCGGGGCTGCAAGGACAAGTGGCTTGGCTAACTATCTTTTCAGATCTGCAAGCGCTTCTTCAGCAGCATTGCTCCAGACGAAGTGATCCGTTTTCTTTAACATCTGATACAAGGGGATAGCCTTTTCCCTAAGACGACTGATAAACCGGCTTAAGGCTGCAATCCGGCCCGCCAGTCGTTGAACATCGTTAATGCACGCCGTTTTAGCCAGAGATGTTATAGCTGTGATCTTCTCCGGATTAGTTTCAATCCCCTTGTTATACACCAGAAAACCTAAAAGCTTCCCTGCCAGTACACCAAAGACACACTTGGCCGGATTAAGCATCATCTTATAGACCCGAAGGTTATCAAAAGTCTCCCTCAAGTCACCTATCAACGTCTCCTCCTTTCTGGATTTCACCACAATATTGTCCACATACGCATGTACGTTGCACCCAATCTGTTTATGTAAACAATTATGAACACAGCGCTGATAAGTTGCCTGGGCACTCTTGAGCCCGAAGGGCATAGATACATAGCAGAAGGCTCCAAAGGGAGTTATGAAGGTCGTCTTGTCCTGGTCCTTAACTGCCATTTTGATCTGATGATAACCAGAGTAAGAATTCAAAAAACACAAATGGTCGCAACCAACCGTAGCATCAATAATCTGATCAATACGAGGGAGATCGAAGGGATCAGCTGGACAGGCCTTGTTTAAGTCTGTGTAATCCACACACATACGTGATACGTCTCCAACATATCTATAATTTTTGATTGCTCCATGCTATATTATCTAGTATTTTGGACTATATTGGGCTTTATTTTCTACTTTTATATTATTTTTGGGACTAACCTATTAACCAGAGGCCCAGCCCAGAATTGCTGTTTTTTGCCTATTTCAGTCTTTCCGAGAAACAAAATATCAAACGGAGTCCAAACGGAATAAAATCTTCGGAACGTGATTTTCTCACCGAACGTGATCCAGGAGACTTGGACCCTACGCCAAGGAACAAAAGAGCCGGTCACGAGGGTGGGCCCCCCCCTAGGGCGCGCCCCCTGCCTCATGGGCCCCTCGGTGCTCCACCGACGTACTCCTTCCTCCTATATATACCTACGTACCCCCAAACGATCAGAACAGGAGCCAAAAACCTAATTCCACTGCCGCAACTTTCTGTATCCACGAGATCCCATCTTGGGGCCTGTTCCGGAGCTCCGCCGGAAGAGGGCCGTCATCACGGAGGGCTTCTACATCATCCTAGCCCCTCCGATGAAGTGTGAGTAGTTTACCTCAGACCTTCGGGTCCATAGTTAGTAGCTAGATGGCTTCTTCTCTCTCTTTGAATCTCAATACAAAGTTCTCCACCTCTCTTGTGGAGATCTATTCGATGTAATCTTCTTCTTTTGCGGTGTGTTTGTTGAGAACGATGAATTGTGGGTTTATGATCAAGTCTATCTATGAATAATATTTGAATCTTCACTGAATTCTTTTATGTATGATTGGTTATCTTTGCAAGTCTCTTCGAATTATCCGTTTGGTTTGGCCAACTAGATTGGTAGTTCTTGCCATGGGAGAAGTGCTTAGCTTTGGGTTCGATCTTGCGGTGTCCTTTCCCAGTGACAGAAGGGGCAGCAAGGCACGTATTGTATCGTTGCCATCGAGGATACAAGATGGGCTTTATTTCATATTGCATGAATTTATCTCTCTACATCATGTCATCTTGCTTAAGGCGTTACTCTGTTTTTAACTTAATACTCTAGATGCATGCTGGATAGCGGTCGATGAGTGGAGTAATAGTAGTAGATGCAGAATCATTTCGGTCTACTTATCACAGACGTGATGCCTATATACATGATCATGCCTAGATATTCTCATAACTGTGCTCAATTCTGTCAATTGCTCAACAGTAATTTGTTCACCCACTGTAGAATAATTATGCTCTTGAGAGAATCCACTAGTGAAACCTATGGCCCCCGGGTCTATTCTCATCATATCAATCTCCATCACTTTAATCTTGCTTTGCTTTTTACTTTGCTTTTACTTTTTACTTTGCACCTTTATACCAAAAATATTATATCTACCAGATTCACTCTCGTAAGTGACCGTGAAGGTATTGACAACCCCTAATCACGTTGGTTGCGAGTAGCTATCATTTTGTGCAGGTACGAGGGACTTGAGCGTGGCCTCCTACTGGATTGATACCTTGGTTCTCAAAAACTGAGGGAAATACTTACGCTACTCTGTTGCATCATCCCTTCCTCTTCGGGGAAAACCAACGCAAGCTCAAGACGTAACAATATGCCAAGTGCCATTTTTATTAAGTACCAGCATCGGATTAGCTAGCCACTCAGGGTGAAAGACCTCCACAATAAACCCTGCTGCCAAGAGCCGGGCTACCTCCTTTCCAATAGCCTTACACCTCTCTTCATTGAAGAGCCGAAGAAACTGCCTGACCGGTTTAAACTTGGGATCTAAATTAAGGGTGTGCTCAGCGAGTTCCCTCGGTACACCTAGCTTGTCAGAAGGCTTCCATGCAAAGATGTCCCGGTTCGCACAGATGAACTCAATGGGCGCGCCTTCCTATTTCGGATCCAAGTGAGTGCTGATGCTGAACTACTTGGATGAATCGCCAGGAACAAAATCAACCAATTTAGTCTCCTCAGCTGATTAAAACTTCAATGCCGGATCATGCTCAATAGTTGGCTTTTCAGAGAAGTCATATCTGCCGGATCAACATTGTCTTTGTAAATTTTCAGCTCCTCTGTGGCACAAACCGACTCGGCATAAGCCGCATCACCTTCTTCACACTCCAAGGCTATCTTCCTGCTCCCATGTACTGTGATGGTCCCTTTATGACCCGGCATCTTGAGCTGCAGATAAACATAACACGGCCTTGCCATGAAGTTAGCATAAGCCGGTCGTCCGAACAGGGCATGATATGGACTCTTGATTTTCACCACTTCAAAAGTCAACACCTCTGATCTCGAATCATGCTCGTCTCCAAAAGCCACTTCCAGAGCTACCTTACCAACTGGGTATGCCGATTTAGTGGGCACCACCCTATCAAACATAGTGTTCGGCGGTTTAAGATTCTTATCTGTTAACCCCATGCGACGAAAGGTTTCATAGTAAAGGATGTTAATACTGCTTCCTCCGTCCATAAGCACCTTGGTGAACTTGTAACCCCCAACTTGAGGTGCAACTACTAAGGCCAGATGACCCAGATTATCAACCCGGGGCGGATGATCTTCCCGACTCCTTAAAATGGGTTGTTCAGGCCAGCGCAAATACTGAGGCACTGCCAGTTCAACAGAGTTCACATCCCTTTTGTGAAGCTTTTGATCGCACTTACACAAGATAGTGCTAAAGACATGATACTGCCCACTATTCAACTACTTCGGATTGCTCTGATAACCCGACTGTTGTTGCTACTGATTCCCCTGATGGTTATAACCTCCCTGATTGCCCTGATTACCTTGATTGCCATGTCTGGTCTGATTGCCTTGGAACCCTGAACCGGAGCTGCTGCCTCCATAACCCGGCCCATGGAAACCGCCTCCTGAACCGCCGGGCGGGCCATTATCGTATTGAAACATATTAGAATTTTTAAACTATCGCATGATGAAACAATCCTTCCAAAGGCTTCTCCTTTGATCCGTGCTTTGGACAAGGTTGATTTAACAGGCGCTCCAAATTGGGGCCTGACCCTCCGCCCCGCTGGGGCGGTTTACCCTTGCGACGCTGACCATTATCCTGGGAGTTGGTGTTAGCCACAAAGTCCAAGATGTTATCCGCCTTGCGCTTACTGTTGTTCCCATGACCTGTCGGGTTATGTTGCTGCCCCTTGGTACTGCCGTTCTTTTTCCCCTTTCCGGATTTGTCCTCCTTAGACTCAGGGTCTTTGGTACTATCTGAATCGGCATATTTAACCAAAGTGGCCATAAGTGTTGACATGTCATTGCAGTGACGTTTGAGTCTTCCTAACTTCAGTTTCAACGGCATAAACCGGCAATTTCCTTCCAACGTCAAGACTGCTGTATCCGCATTGATGCGGTCTAATGAGTGTAAAATAGCTGAAACTCGCTTCACCAGTGGGTTGTAGACTCCACATCCTCTTGAACGCAGGCGGCTAGGTCTACAATTGACATAGGCTGTTTACACGTGTCCTTGAAGTTCTAGATAAACCAGTTTTTTAACTCGGCCAAGGACCCGATGGAGTTAGCTGGCAAACTTTTTAACCAAGTACGAGCTGTTCCTTCCAACATCATGGTGAAATACTTAGCACATACCACTTCATCCACATCCAGCATCTCCATCGCCATCTCATAACTCTCAACCCATGACTCAGGGGGCAAACTGGCAGTGTAATTAGGCACCTTACGAGGGCCCTTAAAATCCTTGGGCAGTCGCACATTACGCAAGGCTGGGGTGAGGCACGGTACCCCCAAAGAACTGAAGACCACACCTGGCTCCACGAAGGTGGTTGGACGAACCGGAGTAGGCTGACGAGCTATGTTCTGTGCTGCCAACTCGGCCTCCCGACGCGCTCGGCCATGATCCACTACATCTTGGGCATTAGCACCACCAGCTGCCGGGTTACGGTGCCGCGCACTGCTTGACACAGCCAGTTCATCAATATGCCTGCTGTAGCTCCAACATGGACGGGGAGTGGAATGAATCCTCTCGCAGCTATGCGAATAAGCCTGCTGCTGAATCAAGGCCATCTGCAGGATCTCCCTAGCCCGTCACGTCTCAATTGCCACGGGGGACTCGCCATCAATCGGGAGAGCTGCCAATCGTGAAGCGACAGCAACGATTTTATCCAACGGGTTAGAGTAATGACCCGGAGGTGTTGAGACGCGATGTGACGGATAGTTGTTTTGACGAGGCGGAGGAAGAAGATCCGTCGCACGAGGCTGAACCGGCGCCCCGGTCCCGGGTGCCTCCATCTGGTTCACCACTGGTTGGTTGTTGGTGCCTGCTCCAGGTGTGTTAAAGATATTCCTCACCTCCAAGACCGACTGAAGGCGCGATCAGTATCTTCTCCTCATGACGTCCTCTGACGCACTCTCATCTAGCATAAGCCGGTACGCCTGAGCCTCCAATCCGGCCTGCTCTGCAGCCATCCTGGCGTTTTCTGCTGCCAGGTCCGCTTTAGCTTGAGTTATCTGATCCTTCACCTTTGCAATCTCCACATTGTGCTGATCCCGGTTTGCCGTGTCCACCTCCGCTGCTAGTAACATTGCTAAAGTGTTGACCTAATCGGACAAAACCTGAGCCGGAGGCGGTGCAGAGCCTCCTGCTCCCGCCGGCATTGTTGTTGCTGAACTGGACATCATTACCGCGGCGGTAGAAGAGTGTTGCGCTGGTTGTGTACCGGCCATGAAGACCGCGACCCGGCTTGGCAGATCGAGGGGGATCGGAATACTGTTGCCATTAGAGCCCGGCCGTCCTGCAGCTGATACAGAGGTCGACGCCCGTCGGTTTACAGAGTCCCGAGGCCGGATCATCAACGTGTCCAGCTCGGTCTCTATCTCTCCTATCTTACAATATAAGTTACATGATAATGCCGGTTTACATCTACAGACCTTAACCCGCCCTTGGGGCCTTGGGCCTTCGTAAAGCGCCACCATCCTTTGTCCTCATGAGCTTCTAATCTTCATAGAGTTAACCCGGCTACTCCTGGCCAGTTTACGTCCAGTAGTAATATCCCCAACATATAGGGTCAACCCATCGGGGCATCGTGGAAACATATACCACAAGTTTCAATAGTAAATATCACCAGCTCGAAAGCAGAGCATGGTTGGCCAAATCAGAGAGTAGGATTTACCAATTGCATTATGTATCAAGGAAAGAACTCCAGATTTTGAGAATATGCAAGAACGGTCAGATAATAATGCAACAAAGGATCTAGTGGACCGCAAAGGATCTAATGTGAGTAACGGTACTCAACCAGAAGAAGAAACAATGCAAAGGCATAGGATTATAGAAACAACAGACTAATTCAAAGCTCAACTGCAATTGAATTATGATCTCCATATCAAGGGATCAGAAGAAAATGCTCTTATTAAGGATGGATAAGTTGGGCAAGCCTAGGGGTACAATCGATGGCAATTTGATTGGTCGAGGTCCATCTCATGTTTAAAATCACGTCTGAGCCGGAAGGATAATCCTAGGATTTGACTGATGATTGTGAACATTCACAACTTATTGAACCAATGGACTCAAAATGATAGTGACAAAGGATGCCAATAAGATTACTATACTTATGGGATTAACCATAATGCAAGCAAGCAAGAATTTCAAGAATAATAAGCTATTGAGGATTTTTGAAAGATCAAATACTATTTCAAAGACTTTGGTGAAACGCATGAACAACTGGGGAGAAACAAATTCTCGGTGTGTGTGTGTGTGTGTGAGGATTAATTTGTAGGTGTATTTAGGTGACAAGGAACTGCAAGGCAGTAAGCTCGAAGGATTCTCGGAACAACGAAGAGCAGTTCAGGGATCTTGTAAGAATGGCAGGTGTATGCAGTTGTCCACAAGGATATAACAGTGGTAGGTAATTTGCAAAGGCAGTGGGCACACGTGTCTCAGAAGAACATCACAAAGTATTTTTGAAACCTTCTGGCGCAGTAGGCGATCATTTGTAATAAGAGGCTCCATGGGAGGAAGTAGTTACGAGAACCTAGAGTTAGAGTTAGTAAAATCATTTAATCCAAATAGAAGAGAGATTAGAGTCCTAGAGTATAGATGAGGAATAAAAGATCCTAATACCAACCAATGGCGACGTGGGCCCATAAGACACACAACCATGTTAGTAAAAAAATTCTAGTGACTAGACTCGACTTTGGCCAAGGAGTGTGGAAGGGGGATTCCTACAAGCAGTCGGCTCTGATAGCAATTTGGTACGCCCCCGATTTGACCGTACGCTAATCATACACGCAAATGTGTACGATCAAGATCAGGGACTCATGTGAAGATATCACAACACAACTCTAGACACAAATTGAAATAATACAAGCTTTATATTACAAGGCAGGGGCCTCAAGGGCTCAAATACATAAGCTCGTATACAAACGAGTCGGCGGAAGCAACATTATATGAGTACAGACATGAGTTAAACAAGTTTAACTTAAGAAGGCTAGCACAAAAGTAGCAATGATCGAAAAGGCAAGGCCTCCTGCCTAGGACCTCCTAACTACTCCTCGAAGTAGAACTCCACGTAGAAACATCCTCGGGTTCCTCTGGCTCCTGGACTCCATCAAATGATCGCAACAACCAGGAAATGGGAAAAATAAGTAGCACATCAACCGTGAGTACTCATCCAAAGTACTCGCAAGCAAGGATCTACACTACATATGCATTGGTATCAATGAAATGGGTAGTATCTGTGCACTGAACTGCAGAATGCTAGAATAAGAGGGGGATAGCTAGTCCTATTGAAGACTACGCTTCTGGTAGACTCCATCTTGAAGCATATAGAAGAGAGTAGATGGTAAGTTCACCAAGTATCATCGCATAGCATAATCATACCCGGCGATCCTCCCCTCGTCGCCCTATGAGAGAGCGATCACGGGTTGTATCTGGCACTTGAAAGGGTGTGTTTTATTAAGTATCTAGTTCTAGTTGTCATAAGGTCAAGGTACAACTCCGGGTCGTCCTTTTACTGAGGGACATGGCTATTCGAATAGAAAAACTTCCCTGCAGGGGTGCACCACATTTCCCAACACGCTTGATCCCCTTTGGCCGGACACACTTTCCTGGGTCATGCCTGGCCTCGGAAGATCAACATGTCGCAGCCCTACCTAGGCACAACAGAGAGGTCAGCACGCCGGTCTAAATCCTATGCGTGCACGGGTCTGGGCCCATCGCCCATTGCACGCCTGCACATTGCGTAAGCGGTCGGTGAGCATACCTAGCAACCTCCATTACAAAGGAAGTTGCGTTACGCGGTCCAACCCGGCACGCGCCGCTCAGTCGCTGACGTCAAGAAGGCTTCGGTTGATACCACAACGTCGAGTGCCCATAACTGTTCCCGCGTAGTTGGTCAGTGTGTATAGGCCAGTGGCCAGACTTAGATCAAATACCAAGATCTCGTTAAGCGTGTTAATTGATGTAACCACGGACGCCGACCAAGGCCAGGCCCACCTCTCTCCTAGGTGGTCTCAACCTGCCATGTCGCTCCGCCACAAAGTAACAGCCGACGGCCGTCGAGAACCCAGGCCCACCTTTACCGGGATGGAACCACCTGTCCTTTCAGCCCCCTCATCGGAATCACTTACGGGTACTCTACGAGCCGACCCGACTTTGGTCACCACATGTATCACATATCATGTATAAGAATATACCCGTGATCACCTCCCAAGTGATCACGGCCCGATAGTATAGCATGGCAGACGGGCAAGATTTTAGGGCCACTAATGATAAACTAGCATCCTATACTAAGCATTTAGGATTATAGGTAAGGTATCAACAACTGTAGCAACAATGACAGGCTATGCAACAAAATAGGATTAAGCGGAAATAGTAACATGCTACACTACTCTAATGCATGCAGTAGAGAGCAGAATAGGCGATATCGGGTTGATCAAGTGGGGGCTTGCCTGGTTGCTCTGGCAAGAAGGAGGGGTCGCCGTCGATGTAGTCGATCACGTGGGTATCGGCGGCTATCTCGAGGTCTATCGGAAAGAAATAATGAAGGGGGAACACAAATACATAATAGAGCAATCAAAGTAACACAAAGCATAATATGGCAATACACGATGCTAGAGGTGACCTAAGGCAGTAGTAGGCGATACCGACGAAGGGGGAAACATCCGGGTAAGTATTCTCTGTATTTCGCGTTTTCGAACAGACGTACTGGAAGGGGACAGTTGCTGGTTTGCTATGCTAGGGACATGTGGTGAACGAACGGACTACGTATTCAGATTCGTCTCGTCGTTCTGAGCAACTTTCATATATAAATTATTTTCATCCAAGCTAAAGATTATTTTAGATTAATTTTTAAAGTTTTAATTCACTTTCTAGAAATTACTGGATTTAATTTAATTCGAAATTATAACAGTAATTACTTTTGTCTCCTAGTGTTACTCTAGCCTAAGAGTATGCAAGTGGGGCCAGTGGGGTGGGTTGACCTAGTCAAAGATTGAATAGTCAAAGGATGAATAGTGTAGGCTGGTCTCATATGCCATTGTCTCAAATGTTAATAAAACAACTCACTAATTTAATCAAGGGGGAGTCCCACATGTCATCTACTAGTAGATAACCTAACTACTAATTAATCCTAAACTAACTGGACATGGCCGGAAATTAGTCACGGCCGGCCACACACACAGAAAACACATACGCACACACACGGAACACATAGCTAGGGGTTACTTCTGTTCCCTGTTAACAGAACAAAGCATTTTGCGATTTTCATAGGATTTAATCCAAGCAGCGCAAAAGCTAGCTAGCTACTGCCAGGAAAGCGTGGCGCGCGATGAGCGGGACGGTGGCGGCCGACACGGGCTAGGCCAGGTTCCAGCGTGTCATGGACGACACAAGGGAAAGCGGCAAGCATGGTCTGCAGCAAGCGGGCACGCGGAGCTGTGCGCGCAGCCGGCAGAGTAAGTAGCTGTGAGGCCGGCATGGCATGAGCGGGGAGGCATGGCCTCAGGCACCGAGCGGGGTAGCCGGAAGAGTAGGCAGCAGCAATGGCTAGCAGGGGGGCTGGCGGCGCGAGGGGAACGGCGGGCCGACTCCAGCATGCCGGGGAAGTAGAGCCGGGGCCGCAGGGCTGGGGTGGACACTTCCGGCGAGGAGGAGCGGGGACGGGCACGAGCTGCACACGGGAAGGGGGCGCGACGAACACGGTGAGCGGGAGTTCGGCCGCGTCAACGTGAGGTCGGGGCGGCGATTGCAGCAACGACGAATTAAGGGAAATAGGGGAAACGTGGGGGTGAAGGAAATATGCCCTAGAGGCAATAATAAAGTTATTATATTTCCTTATTTCATGATAAATGTTTATTATTCATGCTAGAATTGTATTAACCGGAAACATAATACATGTGTGAATACATAGACAAACAGAGTGTCACTAGTATGCCTCTACTTGACTAGCTCGTTGATTGAAGATGGTTATGTTTCCTAGCCATAGACATGAGTTGTCATTTGATTAACGGGATCACATCATTAGGAGAATGATGTGATTGACTTGACCCATTCCATTAGCTTAGCACTTGATCGTTTAGTTTGTTGCTATTGCTTTCTTCATAACTTATACATGTTCCTGTGACTATGAGATTATGAAACTCCCGTTTACCGGAGGAACACTTTGTGTGCTACCAAACGTCACAATGTAACTGAGATTATGCCTCTACTTGGCACAAGGTGCTCTACAGGTGTCTCCGAAGGTACTTGTTGGGTTGGCGTATTTCGAGATTAGGATTTGTCACTCCGATTGTAGGTGAGGTATCTCTGGGCCCTCTCGGTAATGCACATCACTTAAGCCTTGCAAGCATTGCAACTAATAAGTTAGTTGCGGGATGATGTATTACGGAACGAGTAAAAGAGACTTGCCGGTAACGATATTGAACTAGGTACTGAGATACCGACGATCGAATCTTGGTCAAGTAACATACCGATGACAAAGAGAACAATGTATGTTGTTATGCGGCCTGACTGATAAAGATCTTCATAGAATATGTGGGAGCCAATATGAGCATCCAGGTTCCGCTATTGGTTATTGACCGGAGACGTGTCTCGGTCATGTCTACATAGTTCTCGAACCCGTAGGGTCCGCACGCTTAAGGTTTTGATGACAGTTATATTATGAGTTTATGAGTTTTGATGTACCGAAGGAGTTCGGAGTCCCGGATGAGATCGGGGACATGACGAGGAGTCTCGAAATGGTCGAGACGTAAAGATCGATATATTGGACGACTATATTCGGACATCGGAAAGGTTCCGAGTGATTCGGGTATTTTTCGGAGTACCGGAGAGTTACGGGAATTCGCCGGGGAGTATATGGGCCTTATTGGGCCATACAGGAATAGAGGAGAGAGGCCAAAAGGAAGGAGGGGACAAGGGGTGCAACCCACTTTTCCTTGTTCCTCTCCCCATCTTTCCTTCTCTCCTACTCCAACAAGGGAAGGAGGAGTCCTACTCCCGGTGGGAGAAGGACTCCCCCCTTGGCGTGCCCTCCTCCTAGGCCGGCCGCCTCCCTCCCTTGCTCCTTTTTATACGGGGGCAGGGGCACCCCATAGACACAACAGTTGATCATTGATCTCTTAGCCGTGTGCGGTGCCCCCCTCCACCATAGTCCTCGATAATATTGTAGTGGTGCTTAGGCGAAGCCCTGCGACAGTAGAACATCAAGATCGTCACCACACCGTCGTGCTGACGGAACTCTTCCCCGACATTCTGCTGGATCGGAGTCCGGGGATCGTCATTGAGCTGAACGTCTGCTAGAACTCGGAGGTGTCGTAGTTTCGGTGCTTGATCGGTCGGCCGTGAAGACGTACGACTACATCAACCGCATTGTGCTAACGCTTCCGCTTTCGGTCTACGAGGGTACGTAGATAACACTCTCCCCTCTCGTTGCTATGCATCACCATGATCTTGCGTGTGCGTAGGAATTTTTTTGAAATTGCTACGTTCCCCAAGAGTGGCATCCGAGCCTAGGTTTTATGTGTTGATGTTGTGCACGAGTAGAACACAAGTGAGTTGTGGGCGATATAAGTCATACTGCTTACCAGCATGTCATACTTTGGTTCGGCGTTATTGTTGGATGAAGTGGCCCGGACCGACATTACGCGTACGCTTACGCGAGACTAGTTCTACCGACTTGCTTTGCACACAGGTGGCTGGCGGGTGTTAGTTTCTCCAACTTTAGTTGAACCGAGTGTGGCTATGCCCGGTCCATGTGAAGGTTAAAACAGCACCAACTTGAAAAACTATCATTGTGGTTTTGATGCGTAGGTAAGAACGGTTCTTGCTAAACCCGTAGCAGCCACATAAAACTTGCAACAACAAAGTAGAGGACATCCAACTTGTTTTTGCAGGGCATGTTGTGATGTTATATGGTCAAGACATGATGCTAAATTTTATTGTATGAGATGATCATGTTTTGTAACTGAGTTATCGGCAACTGGCAGGAGCCATATGGTTGTCGCTTTATTGTATGCAATGCAATTGCGCTGTAATGCTTTACTTTATCACTAAGCGGTAGCGATAGTCGTGGAAGCATAGGATTGGCGAGACGACAACGATTCTACGATGGAGATCAAGGTGTCGCGCTGGTGACGATGGTGATCATGACGTTGCTTCGGAGATGGAGATCACAAGCACAAGATGATGATGGCCATATCATATCACTTATATTGATTACATGTGATGTTTATATTTTACGCATCTTATCTTGCTTTGATTGACGGTAGCATTATAAGATGATCTCTCACTAAATTTCAAGATAAAAGTGTTCTCCCTGAGTATGCACCGTTTCCAAAGTTCGTCGTGCCTAGACACCACGTGATGATCGGGTCTGATAAGCTCTACGTCCATCTACAATGGGTGCAAGCCAGTTTTGCACACGCAGAATACTCAGGTTAAACTTGACGAGCCTAGCATATGCAGATATGGCCTCAAAACACTGAGACCGAAAGGTCGAGCGTGAATCATATAGTAGATATGATCAACATAGTGATGTTCACCATTGAAAACTACTCCATTTCACGTGATGATCGATTATGGTTTAGTTGATCTGGATCATGTAATCACTTAGAAGATTAGAGGGATGTATTTCTAAGTGGGAGTTCTTAAGTAATATGATTAATTGAACTTTAATTTATCATGAACTTAGTCCTGATAGTATTTGCATATCTATGTTGTAGATCAATAGCTCGCGTTATTGCTTCCCTATGTTTTATATGTGTTCCTAGAGAAAACTAAGTTGAAAGATGATAGTAGCAATGATCCGGACTGGGTCCATGATCTGAGGTTTATCCTCATTGCTGCACAGAAGAATTATGTCTTTGATGCACCGCTAGGTGACTGACCTATTGCAGGAGCAGATGCAGACGTTATGAACGTTTGGCTAGCTCAATATGATACTACTTGATAGTTTAGTGCACCATGCTTAACAACTTAGAATCAGGATTTCAAAGACGTTTTGAACGTCATGGACCATATGAGATGTTCAAGGAGTTGAAGTTAATATTTGAAGTAAATACCCGAGTTGAGAGATATGAAGTCTCCAACAAGTTCTATAGCTAAAAGATGGAGGACAATAGCTCAAGTAGTGAGCATGTGCTCAGATTGTCTGGGTACTACAATCGCTTGAATCAAGTGGGAGTTAATCTTCCAGATAAAATAGTGATTGACAGAATTCTCTAGTCACCATCACCAAGTTAGTAGAACTTCGTGATGAATTATAATATGCATGGGATAACGGAAACGATTCCCAAGCTCTTCGTGATGCTGAAATCGACAAAGGTAGAAATCAAGAAAAGCATCAAGTGTTGATGGTCAACAAAATCACTAGTTTCAAGTAAAGGGACAAAGGGAAGAAAGGGGAACTACAAGAAGAACAGCAAGCAAGTTGCTGCTCAAGTGAATAAACCCAAGTCTGGACCTAAGCCTGAAACTGAGTGCTTCTACTACAAAGGGAATGGTCACTAGAAGCAGAACTACCCCAAGTAATTGACGGATGAGAAGGATGGCAAAGTGAACAAAGGTATATTTGATATACAAATTATTGATGTGTATATTACTAGTGTTTGTAGCAACCCCTCGGTATTTGATACTAGTTCAGTTGCTAAGAGTAGTAACTCGAAACGGGAGTTGCAGAATGAACAGAGACTAGTTAAGGGTGAAGTGACGATGTGTGTTGGAAGTAGTTCCAAGATTGATATGATCATCATCGCACACTCCCTATACTTTTGGGATTAGTGTTGAACCTAAATAAGTGTTATTTGGTGTTTGCGTTGAGCATCAATATGATTTGATCATGTTTATTGCAATACGGTTATTCATGTAAGTTAGAGAATAATTGTTGTTCTGTTTACATGAATAAACCTTCTATGGTCATACACCCAATGAAAATGGTTTGTTGGATCTCGATCGTGGTGATACACATTTTTATAATATTGAAGCCAAAAGATGCAAAGTTAATAATGATAGTGCAACTTATTTGTGGCACTGCCGGTTAGGTTATATTGGTGTAAAGCGCATGAAGAAAATCCATGTTGATGGGCTTTTGGAATCACTTGATTATGAATCAGTTGATGCTTGCGAACCATGCCTCATGGGCAAGATGACTAAGACTCCGTTCTCCAGAACAATGGAGTGAGCAACAGATTTGTTGGAAATCATACATACTGATGTATGTGGTCCGATGAATATTGAGGCTCGCAGCAGGTATCATTATTTTCTGATCTTCACAGATGATTTGAGTAGATATGAGTATATCTACTTGATGAAACACAAATCTGAAACATTTGAAAAGTTCAAAGAATTTCAGAGTGAAGTGGAGAATCATCGTAACAAAATAAAAGTTTCTACGATATGATCGCAGAAGTAAAATATTTGAGTTACGAGTTTGGCCTTCAGTTAAAACAATGTGAAATAGTTTCACTACTCACGCCACCTGGAACACCATAGTGTAATGGTGTGTCCGAACATCGTAACCGTGCTTTATTAGATATGGTGCGATCTATGACGTCTCTTACTGATTTACCGCTATCGTTTTGGGGTTATGCATTAGAGACAGCTACATTCACGTTAAATAGGGCACCATCTAAATCCGTTGAGACGACACCGTATGAACTATGGTTTGGCAAGAAACCTAAGTTGTCGTTTCTTAAAAGTTTTAGGTTGCAATGCTTATGTGAAAAAGTTTCAACCTGATAAGCTCAAACCCAAATCAGAGAAGTGAGTCTTCATAGGATACCCAAAAAGAAAAATGTTGGGTACACCTTCTATCACAGATCCGAAGGCAAGATATTCGTTGCTGAGAATGGATCCTTTCTAGAGAAGGAGTTTCTCCCGAAAGAAGTGAGTGGGAGGAAAGTAGAACTTGATGAGGTAACTGTACCTGCTCCCTTATTGGAAAGTAGTTCATCACAGAAATCTGTTCCTGTGACTACTACACCAATTAGTGAAGCTAATGATGATGATCATGTAAACTTCAGATCAAGTTACTACCGAACCTTGTAGGTAAACCAGAGTGAGATCCGCACCAGAGTGGTACGGTAATCCTATTCTGGAGGTCATGTTACTTGACCATGACGAGCCTATGAACTATATATGAGGAAGCAGTGCTGAGCCCAGATTCCGCGAAATGGCTTGAGGCCATAAAATCTAAGATGGGATCCATGTATGAGAACAAAGTGTGGACTTTGATTGACTTGCCCATTGATCGGCAAGCCATTGAGATTAAATGGATCTTCAAGAGGAAGACAGACGCTGATAGTAGTGTTACTATCTACAAAGCTAGAATTGTCGCAAAAATGTTTTCAACAATTCAAGGTATTGACTACGATGAGAGTTTCTCACTCGTATCTATGCTTAAGTCTGTCCGAATCATGTTAGCAATTGTCATCTGGCAAATGGATAAACAAAACTGCATTCCTTAATGGATTTATTAAAGAAGAGTTGTATATGATGCAACCAGAAGGTTTGGTCAATCCTAAAGGTGCTAACAAAATATGCAAGCTCTAGCGATCCATCTATGGACTGGTGCAAGCATCTCGGAGTTGGAATATATGCTTTGATAAGTTGATCAAAGCATATAGTTTTATACAGAATTGCGGTGAAGCCTGTATTTACAAGAAAGTGAGTGGGGGCACTACAGCATCTCTGATAAGTATATGTGAATAACATATTGTTGATCGGAGATAATGTAGAATTATCCTGCAAAGCATAAAGGAATGTTTGAAACGAGTTTTTCAAAGAAAGACCTCGGTGAAGCTGCTTACATATTGAGCATCAAGATCTATAGAGATAGATCAAGACGCTTGATAAGTTTTTCAATGAGTACATACCTTGACAAGATTTTGAAGTAGTTCAAAATGGAACAGTCAAAGAAGGAGTTCTTGCCTATGTTACAAGGTGTGAAGGTGAGTAAGACTCAAAACCCGACCATGGCAGAAGATAGAGAGAGAATGAAAGTCATTCCCTATGCCTCAACCATAGGTTCTATAAAGTATGCCATGCTGTGTACCAGACCTATTGTATACCCTGCCCTGAGTTTGGCAAGGGAGTACAATAGTGATCTAGGAGTAGATCACTGTACATTGGTCAAAATTATCCTTAGTGGAATAAGGATATGTTTCTCGATTATGGAGGTGACAAAAGGTTCGTCGTAAAGGGTTACGTCGATGCAAGTTTTGACACGGATCCAGATGACTCAAAGTCTCAATCTGGATATATATTGAAAGTGGGAGCAATTAGCTAGAGTAGCTTAGTGCAGAGCATTGTTGACATAGAAATTTGCAAAATACTTACGGATCTGTATGTGGCAGACCCGTTGACTAAACTTCTCTCACAAGCAAAACATGATCACACCCTAGTACTCTTTGGGCGTTAATCACATAGCGATGTGAACTAGCTAGATTATTTAATCTAGTAAAACCTTTGGGTGTTGGTCACATTATGATGTGAACTATGGGTGTTAATCACATGGTGATGTGAACTATTGATGTTAAATCACATGGCGATGTGAACTAGATTATTGACTCTAGTGCAAGTGGGAGACTGAAGGAAATATGCCCTGGAGGCAATAATAAAGTTATTATTTATTTCCTTATTTCATGATAAATGTTTATTATTCATGCTAGAATTGTATTAACCGGAAACATAATACATGTGTGAATACATAGACAAACAGAGTGTCACTAGTATGCCTCTACTTAACTAGCTCATTGATCAAAGATGGTTATGTTTCCTAGCCATAGACATGAGTTGTCATTTGATTAACGGGATCACATCATTAGGAGAATGATGTGATTGACTTGACCCATTCCATTAGCTTAGCACTTGATCGTTTAGTTTGTTGCTATTGCTTTCTTCATAACATATACATGTTCCTATGACTATGAGATTATGCAACTCCCGTTTACCGGAGGAACACTTTGTGTGCTACCAAATGTCACAACGTAACTGGGTGATTATAAAAGTGCTCTACAGGTGTCTCTGAAGGTACTTGTTGGGTTGGCGTATTTCGAGATTAGGATTTGTCACTCCGATTGTCGGAGAGTTATCTCTGGGCCCTCTCGGTAATGCACATCACTTAAGCCTTGCAAGCATTGCAACTAATAAGTTAGTTGAGGGATGATATATTACAGAACGAGTAAAAGAGACTTGCCGGTAACGAGATTGAACTAGGTATTGAGATACCGACGATCGAATCTCGGGCAAGTAACATACCGACGACAAAGGGAACAATGTATGTTGTTATGCGGTCTGACCGATAAAGATCTTCGTAGAATATGTGGGAGCCAATATGAGCATCCAGGTTCCGCTATTGGTTATTGACCGGAGACGTGTCTCGGTCATGTCTACATAGTTCTCGAACCCGTAGGGTCCGCACGCTTAAGGTTTCGATGACAGTTATATTATGAGTTTATGAGTTTTGATGTACCGAAGGAGTTCGGAGTCCCGGATGAGATAGGGGACATGACGAGGAGTCTCTAAATGGTCGAGACATAAAGATCGATATATTGAACGACTATATTCGGACATCGGAAAGGTTCCGAGTGATTGGGGTATTTTTCGGAGTACCGGAGAGTTACGGGAATTCGCCGGGGAGTATATGGGCCTTATTGGGCCATACGGGAATAGAGGAGAGAGGCCAAAAGGAAGGAGGCGCCCCCCCTCTGTTCCGAATTGGACAAGGGGTGCAATCCACTTTTCCTTGTCCTCTTTCCTTCTCTCCTACTCCAACAAGGGAAGGAGGAGTCCTACTCCCGGTGGGAGTAGGACTCCCCCTTGGCGCGCCCTCCTCCTAGGCCGGCCGCCTCCCTCCCTTGCTCCTTTATATACGGGGGTAGGGGGCACCCCATAGACACAACAGTTGATCATTGATCTCTTAGCCGTGTGCGGTGCCCCCTCCACCATAGTCCTCGATAATATTGTAATGGTGCTTAGGCGAAGCCCTGCGACAGTAGAACATCAAGATCGTCACCACACCGTCGTGTTGACGGAACTCTTCCCCGACATTCTGCTGGATCGGAGTCCGGGGATCGTCATCGAGCTGAACATGTGCTAGAACTCGGAGGTGTTGTAGTTTCGGTGCTTGATCGGTCGGGCCGTGAAGACGTACGACTACATCAACCGCGTTGTGCTAATGCTTCTGCTTTCGATCTACGAGGGTACGTAGACAACACTCTCCCCTATCGTTGCTATGCATCACCATGATCATGCGTGTATGTTGGAATTTTTTTGAAATTGCTACGTTCCCCAACAGGGGGAACGGCGAGGTTCACCCCGGGGAGGCCGATGACGAGTTCGGACGGGCCGGGGGCTTGCCGAAGCGCGGATCCGAGGTGGCAGAGCTTGGGGTCGAATGTTGAAGAAGATGGTGATGGCGTCGATGCGGCGGTGATCCGGGTCAATCCGAAGGCGTAGATGATGTAGTCATGGACGGCGGTGTTCCTCGACAGCAGCTGACGGCGCGAGGTGGCTCCGGAGCATGACAACGTCAATGGCGCGGCAGCGGCCGAGCTTGGGAGACGGCTTCGAGTGAGGAGAGGGGCGAGAGCAAGGAGGAGAGGCGATCTAGGGTTCGGGGGACGACAGGCGATGACTTTATAGGCGAGGGCAGGAGGTGGATGGCCGCCACGCAAGGCCATCGCCGGCGGATGGCCGCCAAGGCACCCCTGCCTCTTGTAGCGTGAGGTGGGAGGCAAGTGGGGGTTGGCCTAGGCCGTTTTCATAGATGGGCCAAGGGGCCCAGTAGATTAGGTTTCTATTCTTTTTATTACTAGTATTTTCCATTTACTTTTCTGTTTATTTATTTAGTTACTATTTTGTATGTTCCTTTTGCATCAAAATACTTTTATAAAATGTAACACCTTTCCATATAATTACTATGTATAATTTCGCACTGCCACAAAAAGTTGGGGTTCAAAATAATTATTAAGCTTTAGTTTATATTTAAATGGGAAAAAGTGTTGTTGGTCCATTGTTTTAATATCCAAGGACAATTTTATATTTTGAAAAATGTTAATTCTTTCATGAAAAGTTGTTAGTGAATTTGCATCCCACCGAACATTTTTGTTTTACCATTTGAAGAAATAATAATTTGACTTTATTCTAAATTTGAATTTGAATCGGTTTTGAATCAACGCAAGTTTATCAAAAGTAACCAAAGTGATGTGGCATCATTACCAGAGGTTCAATGTATCTTAGTTATCCGGGTGTCACAATCTCAAACCCTAGTTCATCTCTTGTGTTCAATCTTGTTACTGGAACTATAGATTGGTGCTTGTGGGTGACTAGTAGTGTTTATTACATCTTGTAGTTGATTACTATATGGTTTATTTGGTGTAATATTATATGTTCAGATCCATTATGCTATTTAATACCCCTCTAATCTTGAGCATGATTATCATTTGTGAGTAGTTACTTTTGTTCTTGAGGTCACGTGAGAAATCATGTTGCAAGTAATCATGAGACATGATATGTGTTCGATATTTTGATAGTATGTATGTTGTGATTCTCTTAGTGGTGTCATGTGAACGTAGACTACATGACACTTCACCATATTTGGGCCTAAGGGAATGCACTATGGAGTAGCAATTAGATGATGGGTTGCGAGAGTGACAGAAGCTTAAACCCTAGTTTATGCGCTATTCTGCAAGGGACCGATTGGATCCAAAAGTTTATTGCTATGTATAGAATTTATTCTTAATACTTTTCTCGTAGTTGGGGATGCTTGTGGTAGGGTTAATCATAAGTAGGAGGTTTGTTCAAGTAAGAACAGCACCTAAGCACCGGTCCACCCACATATCAAATTATCGAAGTACCGAACACGAATTAAACCAACATGATGAAAGTGACTACATGAAATTCCCGTGTACCCTCAAGAACACTTTGCTTATCATAAGAGACCGTTTTGGCATGTCCTTTGCCTCAAAAGGATTGGGATACCTTTTTGCACTTTTTTTACTACTATCGTTACTTGCTCGTTACAAATTATCTTGCTATCAAACTACTTGGCTACTTACAATTTCAGCACTTGCAGACATTACCTTACTGAAAACCACTTGTCATTTCCTTCTGCTCCTCGTTGGGTTCGACACTATTAATTATTGAAAAGAGATACAATTGATCCCCTATACTTGTGGCTCATCAGGCGTACCGCAAAACAGGACTCCACGGGATACTGTTCATCTCCACCGTCGACCTCCTCCAGCCTCCACGTGCTACTGTTCATCTACCGCCGACCTCCTCCACCCTCCACCTGCGTCTGTTCATCCACGGGCTCCTGTTCATCCAGCCTCCATTGCTCCTCCACCGGCTACCGTTCAACCAGCCCTCTCCATGGGGTCTTGTTCAACTACCCCTTCATGGGGTACTGTTCATCCAGCCCTCCACCGGCTACTGTTCAACCTGCCCTCCACGGGGTCATGTTCATCCATCTCTCCACGGGGTCCTGTTCATCCACCCCCAACCGGCTCCATCGGGGTCCTGTTCATCCGGCAACAACGACCTCTACTACCACGGGGTCCTATTCATCCAACCCCCACCGGGAACTGTTCATCCAAACCCCACCCCCCACAACACTCACTGTTCATCAAGAGGCAGCATCGACCGGCTTTAGTTAGCAGCAGTTAGCGAAGGAATCACTCAGGTTTAGTTAATAGCAAGGGATCGATCGGGGTTCAGTAACGTAGCTAGTGCAATCGCTCGGGTTCAGTTAGAGCCCAACGCCTCACTCGGGTTCAGTTAGAGCGCAACGCCTCGCGCGCACACCCGTACGTGTATGACAGAAATGCGCAAACCTCCATGCATCGCTCGGCCCCGACCACCCACCATAACTGGGAACTCCCCGATATTTTCCTTGCCCTCGCTTCTACCACTGTTTTTTGCGTCATGGACGGCCCAAAGAATGTCATGCAGCTGCGTCTCTGGCCCGCCCAGGATGAAAAGCCCATTTTCTGTCATGATTTTTTTCATAGAAGCAGGAGCCCACTACATCTATGATGATACCGGGTTTTGTTACAATTATCGTCATAGAAGTGTCATAAGTATGATAGAAAAAATTCGTTCGGCCCAAAATGTCACGGATGTGTCTTTTTTCGTAGTGTATGTCTCCTTATAAAATGGTTTATGCAAAAGCTTGTCATTTGCCTCTTGAGTTAGAACATAAAGCATATTGGGCAATCAAAGAACTCAACTATGATTTCAAACTTGCTGATGAAAAGAGGTTATTTTATATTAGCTCATTAGATGATTGGAAAACCCAAGCTCATGAAAATGCCAAGTTGTTTAAAGAGAAAGTCAAAAGATGGCATGATAAGAGAATCCAAAAGCGTCAGTTTAAAGTCCGAGAATATGTTCTTTTGTACAACTCTCATTTCAGATTCTTTGCAGGAAAACTCCTCTCAAAATGGGAAGGACCCTATGTTATCGAGGAGGTTTATCGGTCTAGAGCCATCAAAATAAATAATGCCAAAGGTACTAACCCGAAGGTTGTTAATGGGCAGCGAATAAAACATTATATCTCAGGTACACCCATTAATGTTGAAAGTAATACAATCCAAACTTTGACACCGGAAGAACACATAAAAGAGTCCTTCTTAAACACTCCAGAATCGTGAAAATGAGGAGGTATGTGATACGGTAAGTAAACGGACTCCGAAAAATCCACAAAAATATTTTTTTTCAGTTTTGGAATATTTTGAAAATTAGGAAAATAAGAAACTTCCAGAAGCATACCCTGGTGGGCACAAGACACCGAGGCGCGCCCCAGGTGCGTTATGCCCACCTGGGGTACCTTCCGGACTCCGTTTTTCTATGTTTTGCTTGTTTCCCAAGATAAAAGATCTTTATATACCCCCCGAACCCGTTGACCATCGTATCGCGGAGAAATCTTCTGTTCTCTTTTTCTTGCTGTTTTTGGTCAGATCTGTTGAGCCAGGCATCATGTCTTCCTCACCCTCCAACAATGGAGAAGAAGATGTGGGGGTGTTTGAGGAGTATCTAAGGAGAGAGGAATCTGAAGAAGTTGCTATGGAGGAAGAAGAGGAAAATCCTTTTGGTATTCACTCTCTGGCTTCCGAGAGAGGGACATTGGCTAGCATCTCCACTCATCTGATAGCTATGATACCGTCAAATAATCAAGAGAGCCTCGAATTGCAAGAAGAATCCCCACCAAGAAGGCCTCTACATAGGTTACATCGTAACAATTTTCGCAATTTGATTCATAATTATGGGTTCGATAATACTCCTCGTAGGCACATACCGTCCAATTGGGACATACCTTGCCCGAGAGAAAACAGTGCAAGAACAAACCCCTGGGGCCCGGAAAATAAGCACATAATGGCTGAAGTGAAGAAAAACAGTGAGTTACTTAATCAACCCCTTCGGGAGATCCAAGGTTTGAAAGATCTACTCATGGTTATATTGGAGAATACCACACCACCACCACCTTCTTCTCCATCACCAAAAGAAAATAGAGTATCGAGTATGGGCACTCCCCTTGGCTTCCGCCAAGCTTGGGGGAGGTGCCCCGGTATCATATCATCCCCACTATATCTTGCCTTTACTTATTTTAGTTTGATCTTTTGCTTTAGATGAATAAAAGTTTAGTTCGATCCTTTCTTTTCGAGAGTTTGCTTAGTGATCTATCTTTGTAATCGTGTGCGAGATATATAATAAAGTTTAGTCCGAGTTTTGCTTTCTTCACTTTCAAGTTGCAATAAAAAGAAAGGAAATAAATAAGAAGAAAAGAAAATAAATGAAAAGGATCATATGCTAATCTTATGGTAGGTGATGACACCACATAAGGAAAAGTATAAGTAGGAAATTTTATTAGAGATTGACAAACATAGCATTAGTCAATGATGCAACTCATGAAAGAATTAATAAGGGAAGGGAATATTCACAAATAAATATACTATCCTAGAAATATTTTGTGATTGTGAGCCCCCATCAAAATATTATATGCCAAAATTGTTGAAGTTGGACAAGGAAGACAACTTAATGATTGATGTTTGTTCATATTCACATAGAAGTCATATATTCATAGATCATTTAACATGTGGTGCTTGACCCCTATCTTTGCTAGCCAAAAATTTCACACTAAGTAGAGATACTACTTGTGCATCCAAAAACCCTTAAACCCAAATCTTATTTTCAAGAGTCCACCATACCTACCTTGGGATTGAGCAAGATCCCCCAAGTAAGTTGTCATCGGTGCAATAAGGCAATAAAAATTGCTTCTAAAAATGTGAGATCATTTTGTGTAAGAGAAAATTGCGTGTTGTACGAACTTGTGATGGTGAAGAATAAAAGTGACAGACTGCATAATAACGGTTGCCATCGCGAGGGGCAATACAACATGACATTCTTTTGCACTAAGGGGTTGAGCATACAAACAAATAAGTGCATGGCAACCTCTGCTTCCCTCTACAAAGGGCCTATCTTTTACTTTTATGAAAAGAGTCAAAGTTTTTCTCTCTATTCCTTTTTATTTTTCTCCTTTGGCAAGCATCATGTGGTGAGGAAAGATCTAGGCACATATGTCCAGTTGAATATGGGTAGCATGAGTTATTATTGTTGACATCACCCTTGAGGTGAATACGTTGGGAGGCGAAACTATAAGCCCCTATCTTTCTATGTGTCCAGCTGAAACATTTTGCTCATGTGTATGTGGTGAGTGTTAGCAATCAAAGAAGACTATATGATGGTTGAGTATGTGGACTTGCCTAAAGGCTCCGATACGTGACCCTTCCTGAAAAGATGATGGATTGTAGTTCCAAAGTTGACTGAGAACATAGTTTGTTGGTTTCTAATAGAGTTTTTGCTTTATACTTTTATAGTGTGATGAATTGTCACTTATTCATGAGAAGTCTATGATAAAAAATCTATGATAAGAGTCCTATGTTTAAGATTTTTGCTGCTACAATAATGAACATGATGCTTCTATGTCTGTATTTTGTTTTTATCGACACCTCTGTCTCTCTCTCTCTCTCTAAGCACGTGGACATGTTTTTCAATTTCAGTTTTCACTTAACGACAAGCAAGGTCGCTTGGGGGAGTTGATACGTCCATTTTGCATCATGTTTTCCTACTGTTATTTACGATGTTTTTATACATAATAACGCTTTTTGGAGTAATTCTAATGCCTTTTCTCTCATAATTTGCAAGGTGCACACCAAGAGGGAGAATTCCGGTAGCTGTAAATCTGGACCTGGAAAAGCTACATCAGGCTACCTATTCTTCACAACTCCAAACATGCTGAAACTTCACGGATAATTTTTATGGAATATATGATGAATATTGGAGCAAATAAGTACTAGAGGAGGCCCACCAGGTGGGCACAACCCACCTAGGCTTGCCAGGGAGCCCAGGCGCGCCCTGGTGGGTTGTGCTCACCCAGGCCCACCTTCGATGCCCATCTTCTAGTATATAAGTCATTTTGACCTAGAAAAAATAAGGAGGGGACTTTCGCGATGGAGTGATGCCGTCTCGAGGCGGAACTTGGGCAGGAGCACTTTTCCCCTCCGACGGGGCGATTCCGCCGGGGGAACTTCCCTCCCGGAGGGGGAAATCATCGTCATCATCATCACCAACAGCTCTCCCATCTTGGGGAGGGAAATCTCCATCAACATCTTCAATAGCACCATCTCATCTCAAACCCTAGTTCATCTCTTGTGTTCAATCTTGTTACCGGAACTATAGATTGGTGCTTGTGGGTGACTAGTAGCTAGTGTTGATTACATCTTGTAGTTGATTACTATATGGTTTATTTGGTGGAAGATTATATGTTCATATCCATTATGCTATTTAATACCCCTCTGATCTTGAGCATGATTATCATTTGTGAGTAGTTACTTTTGTTCTTGAGGTCACGGGAGAAATCATGTTGCAAGTAATCATGTGAACTTGATATGTGTTCGATATTTTGATAGTATGTATGTTGTGATTCCCTTAGTGGTGTCATGTGAACGTCGACTACATGACACTTCACAATATTTGGGCCTAAGGGAATGCACTGTGGGGTAGCAACTAGATGATGGGTTGCGAGATTGACAGAAGCTTAAACCCCAGTTTATGCGCTATTCCGTAGGGGACCGATTGGATCCAAAATTTTAATGTTATGGTTCGAATTTATTCTTAATAGTTTTCTCGTAGTTGTGGATGCTTGCGGGAGGGTTAATCATAAGTAGGAGGTTGTTCAAGTAAGAACAGCACCTAAGCACCGGTCCACCCACATGTCAAATTATCAAAGTAGCGAACAAAAATCGAATCAACATGGTGAAACTGACTAGATGAAATTCCCGTGTACCCTCAAGAATGCTTTGCTTATCAAAAGAGACCGTTTTTGCCTGTCCTTTGCCTCAAAAGGATTGGGATACCTTTCTGCACTTTTTCTACTATCATCGTTACTTGCTCGTTACAAATTATCTTGCTATCAAACTACTCTGTTACTTACAATTTCAACACTTTCAGACATTACCTTACTGAAAACCACTTGTCATTTCCTTCTACTCCTCGTAGGGTTTGACACTCTTACTTATCGAAAAGAGCTACAATTGATCCCCTATACTTGTGGGTCATCAGTGCCTTGGGCATCCCCAAGCTTAGGCTCTTGCCTCTCCTTATTCCTTCATCCATCGTGATCTCACCCAAAACCTGAAAACTTCAATCACACAAAACTTAACAAAACTCTCATGAGATCCGTTAGTATAATAAAACAAATCACCACTTTAAATACTGTTGCAAACTCATTCATATTTTTTGCATTGTATCTACCTTATGATAACTTCTCTATGCATATACCACCAATAAAATCGATACTTTCATCAAGACAAGCAAAACAATGCATCAAAAACATAATCTGTCTTAAACAGGATAGTCTATAGAAATCTGAACATCTAACATACTTCTGTAACTCCAAAAAATTTGAACAATTAGGACAAAATAAAAAAAAATTATACAAGTACTGTGCAAAAATTTTCAGAAACATTCGATGTTCCAGTAAAAAAATGGAAATTCACGCACTACAGCCAAAGTTTCTATTTTTGCACTGCACACACCAAACAAGCAATCTAATCATCCTAAAGGCAAATCTTGGCACATTATTTTTATAATACAATGTATTTGTACAAGGGGATAGTTATTTTTGTTGAAAATTTTATGTAATTAAGGTTTGCAAAGTTTCCATGGGCCTTAACAAAGTTCAAGGAGCTCCCCCACTTCAACAGTGCTCGTCTTTCTTACTTTCACTTTTCTTTTTGAAAAGTTTGAGGTTCCCCACTTTATTGTTTTGTTTTTAAACATTTTTAAAAGCACTCAAAAGAAATAAATGACTCCCTAAAACTTCCGCGTTGTCTCCCTGGTAAGCCATTAAGCTAGGCATATAGTCCTCAAGTAATGGATCCACCTGGATCCAAAGGTATATCAAAGCCAATTTTAATTAACAATGATTTGTGATTTAGTAGTGACCACCAAGTAACATATATCATGCAACATCGAAGTCTAACCCTCTTCCTATGCATCGGCATGTCATAAAAGAACAATTCATGCACACAAAGTAAAGGCCAATACATAGCATAAACAATTTCTTGCAATTTTATTGTATTGGAAACATAGAGAGGCGGAGATGTAGTTCCTCTCACATAATAATTGCAAGTGGGAGCAGCAAGAACATGCATATTATATTTATCCAAATCATCATGTGCAGTAGTAAAACGCAACCTATCAATATAATCCTTAATAAGCGCAACCTTCTTCGATATAGTGTAGTTGGGAGAATTCAAAAAGATAATAGGATTATCATGTATGGGCGCAATAGCAACAACTTCATTCTTAACATAAGGAACTATAGCAAGTTCATCTCCATAATCATAATTCGTATTTGCATCATGGCCACAAGTATAGCAAGCATCAAGTTCATCAAAAAGGGATATTTCAAATGAATCCAAGGGATCATAGCAAGTATCATAGCATTCATCCTTCGCTAAGCATGAAGGGAAATTAAACAATGTATGAGTTGAAGAGTTACTTGATACGTCCATTTTTGCATCATGTTTTCTTACTATTATTTATAATGTTTTTATCCATAATAATGCTCTTTGGAGTAATTCTAATGCATTTTCTCTCGTAATTTGCAAGGAACACACCAAGAGGGAGAATTCCGGCAGCTGGAAATCTAGACCTAGAAAAGCTATGTCAGGCCACCTATTTCGCACAACTCCAAATGAGCTGAAACTTTACGAAGATTTTTTATGGATTATTTAAGAAAGACTGAAGCCAATAAACACCAGAGGGGGGCCACTAGGTGGGCACAACCCACCTGTGCGCACCAGGCCCCCTTGGAGCGCATTGGTGGGTTGTGGCCTCCTCGGCCCACCTCCGGTGCCCATCTTCTGGTATATAATTGGTTTTGACCTAGAAAAATAAGAGGAGGATGAGGGAGTCCTGGATTAGGGGGTCTCCGGACACTATCCTTGTGTTCAACATCTTTCATGGAGTATTCGGAGGAAGAACCCGCCTTGCAATGTTGAAGACAAATCTGCGCGCCGGATTCATTATCATTGAAGCCTGGTTCAGGGGCTACTGAGGGAGTCCTGGATTAGGGGGTCTCCGGACAGCCAGACTATATCCTTTGGCCGGACTGTTGGACTATGAAGATACAAGATTGAAGACTTCATCCCGTGTCCGGATGGGACTCTCCTTGGCGTGGAAGGCAAGCTTGGCAATACGGATATGTAGATCTCCTCCCTTGTAACCGACTTTGTGTAACCCTAGCCCCCTCCGATGTCTATATAAACCGGAGGGTTTAGTGCGTCGGACAACAGACGATCATACCATAGGCTAGCTTTTAGGTTTCAGCCTCTACGATCTCGTGGTAGATTAACTCTTGTAATACTCATATCATCAAGATCAATCAAGCAGGACGTAGGGTATTACCTCCATCGAGAGGGCCCGAACCTGGGTAAACATCGTCTCCTCCGCCTCCTGTTACCATCCGCCTTAGACGCATAGTTCAGGACCCCCTACCCGAGATCCGCCAATTTTGACACCGACATTGGTGCTTTCCTTGAGAGTTCCACTGTGCCGTCACCGTATGGCTTGATGGCTCCTTCGATCATCGGTAACGATGCGGTCCAGGTTTTCCTCCCCGGACAGATCTTCGTATTCGGCGGCTTCGCACTGCGGGCCAACTTGCTTGGCCATCTGGAGCAGATCGAGAGCTACGCCCCTGGCCATCAGGTCAGGTTTGGAAACTTAAACTACACCGCCGACATCCGCGGAGACTTGATATTTGACAGATTCGAGCCCATGTCAGGTGCGCCGCACGATCAGGACGAGCATGATTTAGCTCTGCCGTCGGACAGTGTTCGGGAGATCACACCTGCCACTACTCCGGCCTTCAATCCGGAGCAAATTGCGCCATCCGAGGATGGGTCGATAGACCCCTCCTTGGAGGCCGCACTCTCAGTGGCGATAGAGCCGGATACTGACTTCACCCCTTACGAGAGCCTGTGGCCGAACCACTAGATTCGTCTCCGGCCACAGACTCCGAGCCGCCTACGTCCATGCCTATCGAATCCGATAGGGCGCCGATCATGGAGTTCACCTCCGCGAATATCTTTCAGCACTCACCTTTTGGCGACGTGCTAAATTCATTAAGGTCTCTCTCCTTGTCAGGAGAACCTTGGCCGAACTATGTACGGCTAGAATAGGATGAGGAAAACGAGGAATTTCGCTACCCACCCACCACCCACTTCGTAGCCACTGTCGACGATTTAACAGACATGCTCGACTTCGACTCTGAAGACATCGACGATATGGACGACGATGCAGGAGACGAACAGGAACCACCGCCCACAGGGCGCTGGACCGCCACCTCATCATATGATATATACATGATGGACACCCCCAAAGAAGGCAATGGCGACGAGACAGCAGAGGATGACCCCTCCAAGAAGCAACCCAAGCGCCGACGTGAGCGGCGCCGCTCTAAATCCCGCCATAACAAAAGTAGTGATACCGGCACAAGAGACAATAACACTCCGGATAGTGCCAAAGACGACAACAATCCCCTCCAGCACGATTTAGAACGGGAGGGTGAACAAGCTAGCCCTCCAGAGCAGGCAGCAGATGGAGAATCGGAGGAGGACAATCACATGCCTCTCTCCGAAGACGAGGTGAGCCTCAGCGACGAAGAATTTATCATGCCTGAGGATCCCGTCGAGTAGGAGCGCTTCAAGCGCCGGCTTATGGCCACAGCAAATAGCTTGAAGAAAAAGCAACAACAGCTTCAAGCTGATAAAGATCTGCTAGCAGACAGATGGACCGAAGTCCTTGCGGCCGAGGAATACGACGAGCACCCTCCAAGAGTTACCCAAAGTGCGGGTTGCTACCTCACCTCGAGGAGGAAGTATTGAAACCTACATCACCAGTGTACGGTGCGGCTGACCGGCCACCTCGTGGCCGAGCCAGAGAGGCGTTTCAGCCTGAAGTTCAGCCTGCACCTCGCCGCCACTCAAAAAAATACCAAGGCCCGGGACAACACACGGGACCTGCGAGAGGTATTGGACAGCAGGGAAAAACATGCAAGGTTGATATACTGGTCACGGGGGCGCGCGCCAACGCGGGACGACGATCGTCGTGCCAGATACACTAAAAGTAAATCCAGCCAGGCCGAATATAGCAGACAAGACTCATATGAACTGCATCGTGATATAGCCCGGCATAGAGGCACCGCACACCCCCTATGCTTCACTGATGAAGTTATGGATCACGAATTCCCGGAGGGTTTTAAACCCGTAAATATCGAATCGTATGATGGTACAACAGATCCTGTTGTATGGATTGAGGATTTCCTCCTCCATATCCACATGGCTCATGGTGATGATCTGCATGCCATCAAGTACCTCCCACTAAAACTCAAAGGACCAGCCCGGCATTGGCCGAATAGCTTGCCAGCAGACTCGGTCGGCAGTTGGGAGGATTTGGAAGACGCATTCCTTGACAACTTCCAGGGCACTTATGTGCGACCACCGGATGCTGATGACTTGAGCCATATAACTCAGCAGCTAGGGGAATCGGCCAGGCAATTCTGGACACAGTTCCTAACTAAGAAAAACCAAATTGTCGACTGTCCGGATGCAAAGTCCTTAGCGGCATTCAAGCATAACATCTGTGATGAGTGGCTCGCCCGGCACCTCGGCCAGGAGAAGCCGAAGTCTATGGCAGCCCTCACGACACTCATGACCTGCTTTTGTGCGGGCGAGGATAGCTGGCTGGCTCGCAGCAACAACACATCAAGGAATCCGGGAACTTCGGATACCAAAGATGCCAACGGCGGACCACGTCGTAACAGACAAAAGCGCCGCAACAACGGCGATAACGCTGATGATACGGCAGTCAATTCCGGATTCAGAGGCTCTAGATCCGGTCAGCGGAAAAATCCATTCAAAAGAAGTACTCCGGGCCCGTCCAGTTTGGATCGCATACTTGATCGCTCGTGTCAAATCCACGGCACCCCCGATAAGCCAGCCAATCAGACCAACAGAGAATGCTGGGTGTTCAAGCAGGCCGGCAAGTTGAACACCGAAAACAAGGACAAGGGGCTGCATAGTGATGACAAGGAGGAGCCCCGGCCAACGAACACGGGAGGACAAAAGAGGTTCCCCCCGCAAGTGAAGATGGTGAACATGATATACGCAACCCACATTCCCAAGAGGGAACGGAAGCGTGCACTAAGGGACGTCTATGCGATGGAGCCCATCGCCCCAAAGTTCAACCCATGGTCCGCTTGTCTGATCACCTTCGATCGCAGGGACCACCCCACTAGTATCCGTCATGGCGGATCCGCCGCACTGGTCCTAGACCCCATCATCGACGGATTTCACCTCACTCGAGTCCTTATGGATGGCGGCAGCAGCCTGAACCTGCTCTATCAGGATACAGTGTGCAAAATGGGTAGAGATCCCTCGAGGATCAAACCCACCAAAACCACCTTTAAGGGCGTCATCCCAGGTGTAGAGGCCCATTGCACGGGCTCAATCACACTGGAAGTGGTCTTCGGATCTCCGGACAACTTCCGAAGCAAGGAGTTAATCTTCGATATCGTCCCATTCCGCAGTGGCTATCATGCACTGCTCGGGTGAACCACATTTGCAAAATTCAATGTGGTACCGCATTACGCATACCTCAAGCTCAAGATGCCAGGACCTAGGGGTGTCATAATAGTCAATGGAAATATAGAACGCTCGCTCCGCACGGAAGAGCACACTGCAGCCCTCGCAGCAGAAGCATAAAGCAGCCTTTTAAGGCAAACCAACAATTCGGCGATACAGCCCCCGGACACCGTCAAGCGAGTCCGGAGTAAACTGCAACAGGATCGCCTGGCATGTTCAGAGCTCGCCTAGCAATTCGGCCACCGTCCCAGTCCCAGTCAAGCGACGGAATCCATGCCGTGCGTACATAATTACGCACTGAAAATACCATGGGCATAGGCAGGGGCACGATCAAGGCACGTCCCGCAATGCGGCTTAACCGCCCTAGGGGCTGCATACCTTTATCATTTTTTCTCTTTCAGGACCTTACTCTCTAGAATCCCTTTCCGGCAGTACGATTTCCGGACACATTACGGGAAGGAACAACCAAGGAGGCAAGAAGCTAAGATGTTCGAGGGAACCGCCAGGTGGTCTCTAATAACAATCAATATACCCGCTTTTTACTATCCATACGCAGCTTGCCCTTGGACATGACATGTCAAATAGTCCTATTTTTTTCTTATTGCACTACTTGTATAAGTACGCTTTGACATATTATTTAAATAACAATGCATAGCATTAGTCTATTATTGTAGTATCCATCCTTTTTTTCTTATATGTTCATTTACAACAACTTGCACCCATACATTCTGGTACGGCCAGTACGGCAGGGGCTTTCGCTTCCCCATAATACGGCATGAGAAGTCCGAACACTTATGATAGTGCGGCGCCCAGAACTTATAGCATTATATGCATCAGCTCCGAATCATGTCTTGGCTCAATAGTTGGGTTTGCCCGGCTCCCATGTTTTGGTACCTTACGTTCCGCTATATCGGCTAAGGTAGCGCTGGGAGAACTACTGTGATTGTGTCCCGGTTCTTCCGGACGAGCACCTCATTAGAGAAAGCCGAAAACTGACTGTCATGATAAGGCGAGAGCTGGTCGCTGTTCGAGAGGTCTCAAGTCCTTAAAGACCTTTTCCACTTCGGGCAAGGAGTCGGCCTTGCCCGACATAGGCGTATATAGCGCCCCAACTTCAGCCTTCTGAATACTAGGGGCTTCGCCAAAATTTAAAATTGTAGACTTCTATGGCTAAGTGAGAGTGATAAAGCCTTATAGTCCGATTGCCTGGTTCGTTGTGCTGAACACCTCCCTCGACGGACCCAAAATTGGGATAAATAGTGCTCAGGTTTATCCCGAACACCCCAGTACTAGTTACATGGGGGCAGAAACCGATGACTGGCCAACTCTCAGGTTTTATAAACAGCCACACAGAAGGTAATATTTTAAATTCAGAAAGTGTTACATAGTGCAAATGAACTCGTTTCACATTACAGGATCACATGATCATGTTCATTAAAAAATTACATCTCTGGCACATTCCTCCGCCACAAGGCGGGAACCCTTCAGGACACTGTCATAATACATTTCGGGGCAGCGATGCTCCTTGCCCTCCGGCGGCCCCTCCTTCACCAGCTTTACGGCATCTAGCTTCGCCCAGTGCACCTTCACCCGGGCAAAAGCCCTGCGCTCACCCTCGATGCAGACGGACCGCTTTATGACTTCAAGCCGTGGGCAGGCTTCCACAAGCCGCCTCACCAGACCAAAGTAGCTGCTAGTCAGGGGATCGCCAGGCCACATCCGGACTATAAGACCCTTCATGGCCTGTTCGGCCGCCTTGTGAAGCTCGACCAGTTGCTTCAGTTGGTCGCTCACGGGCATTGGGTGTTCGGTCCCAGTATACTGAGATCAGAACAAATTTTCCGTCGAGCTCCCCTCCTCAGCTTGGTAAAACTCCGCGGCATCTAGTACACTGCGGGGAAGATCTGCGAATGCTCCTGGAGAGCTCCGAACTCGGGTAAGTAAAAGGAAAGTTTCCTTCACATGCTTGCTTTGCATAATGAATGCCTTACCCACTGCTATCTTCTTCACCGCATCAATCTCCTGGAGGGCCTTGTTGGCTTCAGCCTTGGCGCTCCATGCATTTTCGAGCGCCTTCGCAAGCTCGGACTCTCGCGTCTTAGAGTCAAGCTCCAAGGGCTCGTGTTTTTTGGCGAGAGCCTCGAGCTCTTGCTGCACCTCACATACTCGGGCTTATTGCTTTTCCCGCTCAATGCGCTCCTTGGCCGCTTTGTCTTCGGCCTCAGACAGCGCCTTCTTCAGGGTCGCCACCTCGGTCGTGGCCCCTGGCAAATTCATGATGATCCTATTACTTTACAACCGGACTTCTTTTTAATGTATAGACAAGGTATTGCTTATCTTTGCTCTCCTTGAGCTGCCTCTTGATAAGGCCGAGCTCGTCCTCGGACCGCTCCAGGTCCTGCTTCAGTGCAGCAACCTCTGCAGTACGTGCAGCAGCGGCCAGCAGTGAAGCCTGCAAATGCTCATAGACATATTCTGATTAGATTCCTGAGCCATTATTTGATCCTCTATTCGGCCTTTCTTCGCGAACGCCAAATAGAGCATCAGGGGCTATTGTCTATGCAGTAATATTTTCCTATATTTTGATTGCTTACTTGAAAGCCGGTTAGGAGGCTGGCACAAGCTTCGATTAGTCCGTTTTTGGTAGACTAAACTTTCTCGATCACCACACTCATGATAGTGCGGTGCTCTTCGTCAATGGATGTTCCGGGAAGCGCTTCCAGCAAGTTGTCCGGTGCCTCTGGATGGACAGAGGCCACCGGCACGGGCGGCTTGCACCCCTTAACGAGGGATCGCCTGCCGGAGTCCAGAATCACCGAAGGTTCCGATGCAGTGTTTGGCTGGGGGCCAAACTTGGAGCCCGTGGGGGTCTTGCTCCCTTTGCGCCCAGGGTTCGGAAGGTCACCTCGAGGCGCCCCCAGGACTACCTCCCCTTGGCTTGGTGCCTTTTGAGACAACACCTCGACGTTGTCCATAGGGCAAGGGGTGTAGGCGATCGGAAGTGAATCGCTATTCGTATCCAATGAGTCCAAAGAAACGTCCGACGAAGATACGTCGAGATTGGCTTGGGGCGGACTGCATAATCATATTCGGCGTAAGGAGAAGCAATGCAATCAAACATACCATGAATTACTATGGTATCCGGATACTTACGACTTCGCCAGGGGCTTGTCCCTGGGTAACCACTCGTCGTCGCTGTGGGTGGCCATCATGGAGCAGTCTGGAAGGAGGGTCCTTCCCTTCTTGGACCCTTCGGCCTCCCCGGTTGGGGCGGCTTTCCTTTTCTTATCTCCCCCGGCTGGGGGAGAACTTTTCTCTTCCTCCTCCTTGTTTTCGTGGCAGGAGTGCGCTTCGGAGTTATCAGACGATGAGTCCGATATAACCTTGCGCCGGAGACCCTTTCGGGTCCCCGCGGCCTTCTTCTGGGCCTTCTTCACCGGCACCTCGTAAGGGCTGGAACTAGCATCTCCATTAGGAGAGCATCTACAGGATCTTCAGGCAGGGGGGGCTGGGCAATCGAGCTGCTCCGCTGTCTCTACCCAGTCCTGTTAATGGCATGGAAGCTTAGATCCCGCACATGATTAAACTAGGGCAAATAAATATCCTGTGAGATATAAAAACTTACCGGATTGGCATGGCGCTTTGCGCTGAGTCTGCGGTCCTCGGTAAGGGGAGGAGGTACCTCGGCACCCTTGAACAACACCTTCCAGACGTCCTTGTGCGTCGTGTCAAAGAGTTCTCGCAGCGTCTGGTGCTTGGTCCGGGTCGAACTCCCACAAATTGAATGTCCGTCGTTGACACGAGAGGATCCGGCGGAAGAGCATGACCTGGACCATGTTGACGAGCTTGATTTTCTTGCTCATCATATTCCTGATACACCTGAACCCCAGGACAGGCCCTTCTATTTCCAGGAAGTGAGCCACGTGGGGATTCCGGATCGAAATTCGGGCCGCCACCCAGTTGGTGTCGCGCGGCTCGGTGATGTAGAACCACCCCGATCGCCACCCCTTTATGGTCTCCAGATAGGAGCCTTCGAGCCAGGTGACATTAGGCATTTTGCCCACCATGGCGCCTCTGCACTCTGCTTGCTGGCCGACCACCACCTTCGGTTTAACATTGAAGTTCTTCAGCCATAGGCCTAAGTGGGGCCTGATGTGGAGGAAGGCCTCGCACACGATGATATACGCCGAGATGTTGAGGATGAAATTGGGGGCCAGATCATGAAAATCCAGCCCGTAGTAGAACATGAGCCCGCGGAAATGGGTGAAGGGGAAACCCCAGTCCGCGGACAAAGTGGGTAAGTGAGGGAGTCCTGGATTATGGGGTGTCCGGATGGCTGGACTATACCTTCAGCCGGACTCCTGGACTATGAAGATACAAGATTGAAGACTTCGTCCCGTGTCCGGAAAGGACTTTCCTTGGCGTGGAAGGCAAGCTTGGCGATACGGATATGTAGATCTCCTACCATTGTAACCGACTTTGTGTAACCCTAACCCTCTCCGGTGTCTATATAAACCGGAGGGTTTTAGTCCGTAGGACAACATACATAACAACAATCATACCATAGGCTAGCTTCTAAGGTTTAGCCTCTCCGATCTCGTGGTAGATCTACTCTCGTACTACCCATATCATCAATATTAATCAAGCAGGATGTAGGGTTTTACCTCCATCAAGAGGTCCCGAACCTGGGTAAAACTTCGTGTCCCTTGCCTCCTATTACCATCCGGCCTAGACGCACAGTTCGGGACCCCCTACCTGAGATCCGCCGGTTTTGACACCGACATTGGTGCTTTCATTGAGAGTTCCTCTGTGTCGTCGCCGTTAGGCTTGATGGCTCCTACGATCATCAATAGCGATGCAGTCCAGGGTGAGACCTTCCTCCCCGGACAGATCTTCGTCTTCGGCGGCTTTGCACTGCGGGCCAATTCACTTGGCCATCTGGAACAGATCGAAAGCTATGCCCCTGGCCGTCAGGTCAGATTTGGAAGTTTAAACTACACGGCTGACATCCGCGGGGACTTGATCTTCGACGGATTCAAGCCACTGCTGAGCGCGCCGCACTGTCACGACGAGCATGATCTAGCTCTGCCGCCGAACAGTGCCCTGGAGGCCGCACCCTTAATTCGGAACCAACTGCGCCGATCGAGGATGGGTGGTTGGACGCCGCCTCGGGGGCTGCAATCCCAACGGCGATCGAGCCGAACACCAGCCCCGCACTCCGCGAGACTCGTGACTCCAACGAGCCGGACTCCTGTCCGGAATCCGAACCCTCCGCGCCCCTGCCAATCGAATCCGATTGGGCGCCGATCATGGAGTTTATTGCCGCGGACATCTTTCAGCACTCGCCTTTTGGCGATATTCTGAAGACACTAAAGTCTCTCCCTTTATCAGGAGAGCCCTGGCCGGACTATGGTCAGCAAGGTTGGGATACGAACGATGAAGAAATTCAAAGCCCACCCACCACCCACTTTGTAGCCACTGTCAACGATTTAACCGACATGCTTGACTTCGACTCTGAAGACATTGACGTTATGGACGCTGATGCAGGAGACGATGAAGAACCAGCGCCTATTGGGCCCTGGAAAGCCACCTTGTCATATGACATATACATGGTGGACACCCCAAAAGAAGGAGATGGCGATGGAACAGCAGAGGATGACCCCTCCAAGAAACAGCCTAAGCGCCGGCGTCAACGATGCCGCTCAAAATCCCGCCAAAGCAAATACGGTGATTCCATCACGAGAGATAATAATACTCCGGAGAGTGCCGAAGAAAGCCCCCTCCAGCAAGATTCAGCACAGGAGGATGGAGAGGCCAGCCCTCATGAGAGAGTGGCAGACAGAGGTCGAGGACGATAATTATATGCGTCCCTCCGAAGACGAGGCAAGCCTCGATGACGATGAATTCGTCATGCCAGAGGATCCCGTCGAGAAAGAGCGTTTTCAACGCAGACTTATGCCCACGGCAGGAAGCCGCAAGAAAAAACAGCAACAGCTTAGAGCTGATCAAGATTTGCTAGTCGACAGATGGACTGAAGTCCTTGCGGCCGAAGAGCATAAACTCGAATGCCCCTCCAAGAGCTACCCAAAGCGCAGGTTGCTACCCCGATTAGAGGAGGAAGCACTTAAACCCACATCACCAGCACTTGATACGGCCGACCGGCCACCTCGTGGCCGTGACAGAGAGGCCTCTCAGCCCTCCACTCAAGCCGCACCCCGTACCAAGGCACAGGAAAATGCGCCAGACCTGCGAGACATGTTGGAGGACAAGGCAAGGCAAACAAGATCGATCTACGGATCGCGTGGGTGCCCCATGACTCGAGACGATAACCGTCACGCCGGACACAAATCCGGTAGGGCCGAACACAATAGACAAAGCTCATTGGAGCTACGTCATGATATAGCCCAGTATAGAGGCGCCGCACACCCACTATGCTTCACAGACGAAGTAATGGATCATCAAATCCCCGAGGGTTTCAAACCCGTAAACATCGAATCATATGATGGAACAACAGATCCTGCGGTATGGATCGAGGATTATCTCCTTCATATCCACATGGCCCGCGGCGATGATCTCCACGCCATCAAATACCTCCCACTCAAGCTTAAAGGACCAGCTCGGCATTGGCTTAATAGCTTTCCAGCAGGATCAATCAGTTGTTGGGAGGACCTGGAAGCCGCATTCCTCAACAATTTCCAGGGAACTTATGTGCGACCACCAGACGCCGATGACCTAAGCCACGTAATTCAGCAGCCAGAGGAATCGACCAGGCAATTCTGGACACGATTCCTAACAAAGAAAAATCAAATAGTCGACTGTCCGGACGCAGAGGCCCTAGCAGCCTTCAAGCACAATATCTGTGACGAGTGGCTTGCCCGGCACCTTGGATAGGAAAAGCCGAAATCTATGGCAGCACTCACAACACTCATGACCCGCTTTTGCGCGGGAGAAGACAGCTGGCTTGCTCGTAGCAACAATATGAGCAAGAACCCTGGTAATTCGGATACCAGGGACAGTAGTAGCAGGTCGTGTTGCAACAAGAAGAAGCTCCGCATTAACGACGACAATGCTGAGGATACGGCAGTTAATGCCGGATTCAGAGGCTATAAATCCGGTTAGCGGAAAAAGCCATTCAAAAGAAATCCTAGGGGGCCGTCCAGTTTGGACCGAATACTTGACCGCTTGTGCCAGATACATGGCACCCCCGAAAAGCTGGCCAATCACACCAACAGGGATTGTTGGGTGTTCAAGCAGGCAGGCAAGTTAAATGCCGAAAATAAAGACAAGGGGCTGCATAGCGATGCCGACGAAGAGCCCCGGCCGCTGAACAACAGTGGACAGAAGGGTTTTCCCCCACAAGTGCGGACGGTGAACATGATATACGCAACCCACATCCCCAAGAGGGAGCGGAAGCGCGCGTTAAGGGACGTATACGTGGTAGAGCCAGTCGCCCCAAAGTTCAACCCATGGTCCTCCTTCCCGATCACCTATGATCGAAGGGACCATCCCACTAGCACCCGTCATGGCAGATTCGCCGCATTGGTTCTAGACCCAATTATTGACGGATTTCATCTCACTAGAGTCCTTATGGATGGCAGCAGCAGCCTGAACCTGCTTTACCAGGATACAGTGCGGAAAATGGGCATAGATCCAAGAGGATTCAGCCCACCAAAACGACCTTTAAAGGCATAATACCAGGTCTAGAGGCCAACTGTACAGGCTCAGTCACACTTGAAGTGGTCTTCGGATCTCCGGATAATTTCCGAAGCGAGGAATTAATCTTCGACATAGTCCCATTCCGCAGTGGCTATCACGCACTGCTCGGACGAACCGCATTCGCCAAGTTCAATGCGGTACCGCACTAGGCATACCTTAAGCTCAAGATGCCAGGCCCTCGAGGAGTAATTACGATCAATGGAAACACCGAACGCTCCCTCCGAACGGAGGAGCACACGGCGGCCCTTGCAGCGGAAGTACAAAGTAGCCTCTCCAGGCAGTTCTCCAATCCAGCCATTAAACGTCCGGACACCGTCAAGCGCACCCGGAGTAACCTACAACAAGACCGCCTGGCACGTTCCGAGCAGGCGTAGCAATGCGGCCCCAACCCCAGCCCTCGCAAAAATGCAACACCAGTGCTTCGCGTACATAACTACGCTCTAGAAATACCATGGGTACAGGGGGAGGGGCACCATCACGGCACGCCCGAAACACAGCTTCAACCGCACCAGGGGCTGCCAATTTTTTAATTTTCTCTTACTTTCAGGACTCCATTCTTCGAAGTCCTGTTCGGCAGTTCAATTGCCGCACAAACGATGCAAGAACCAGGGAAGCAGACAAGCCATGCCGCATTACGGAACTCCCAGGTGGTCTCTATCACGAGCAGTATACCTGTTTCGCATACCATTCTGCAGCCTGCCCCTGGAACGGACATGTTAAATAGTCCAACCTTTTTCTTATCGCATTATTTGTATCGTTCTGCTTTGATCGCAGCCCTTTTTAATAAACAATGCATAGCTTTTGTCTATTTTCTTGCATTACTCTTTTTTTACAAATATATGTTCCTTAATGACTTGTTGCACCCGTACACTTTGGTACGGCCAAAATACGCCAGGGGCTTCAGTACCCCTCAATATGGTGTGAGAAGTCCGAACACTTTAACAAGTGCGGCACCCCGAACTTATAGCATTATATGCATCGGCTCCGAATCATGTCTTGGGTCAATAGTTGGTTTTGCCCGGCTCCTATGTTTTGGTGCCTTACGTTCCGCTATGTCGGCTAAGGTAGCACTAGGAGAACTACTGCGATTGTGCCTAGTTGAGCTTGGTCGAGCACCTCAGTAGAGAAAGCTAAAACTGACTGTCATGATGAAGCGAGAGCTGGTCGCTGTTCGAGAGGTTTTTTGAGTCCCTAAAGATTTATGCCGCTTAGAGCGAGGAGTCGGCTCTGTCCGGCCAAGGCGTGGATAGCGCCCCGAACTCGGTCTTCCGAATACCAGGGGCTTCACCGAAATTTAAAATTATAGAATTCTATGGCTAAGTGAGAGTGTTCACGCATTACAGCCCGATTGCCTTGTTCGTTGTGCTGAGCGCCTCCCTCGAAGGACCCAAACATGGGAAAAAGAGCGCTCAGGTTTATCCCCGAACACCCCAGCACTAGCGGCACGGGGGCAGAAGCCGATGACTCGCCATCTCTCGGAATTGATAAACAGCCGCACAGAAGGTAATATTTTAAATTCCAACAGCATTGCTTAGCGCATATGAACAAGTTTTCAGCGCACAGGACAAAACGAGCGAGTTTTACTCAAAAATTACATCCCTGGAACATTCATCCGCCATAAGGCGGGCACCCTTCAGAACATCCTTATAATAATTCTCGGGTTTGCGATGCTCTTTCCCCGGCGGTGGCCCGCCCTTCACAAGCTTCTCAACATCCAGCTTGCCCCAATGCACCTTAGCACGGGCAAGGGCCCTACGGGCACCTTCAATGCAGACGGAGCGCTTGATGACTTTGAGCCTTGGACAAGCCCCCACCAGCCGCCGCACCAGCCCGAAATAGCTCCCAGGCAGAGCCTCTCCAGGCCACAGCCGAACTATGAGGCCCTTCATGGCCTGTTCAACCGCCTTGTGGAGCTCGACCAGTTGCTTCAGCTGGTCGCTCAGGGGCACGGGGTGTCCGGCCTCAGCATACTCAGACCAGAACACCTTCTCTGTCGAGCTGCCCTCCTCGGCTCGATAGAATGCGGCGGCATCGGACACCCTACGGGGAAGATCTGCGAATGCTCCTGGAGAGCTCCAGATTCGGGTAAGTAACAAGTAACTCACATTTATGCGTTTGCTTTGCATAAAGAATGCCTTACCCGCCGCTATATTTCTCACCGCATCCAACTCCTGGAGGGTCTTTTGGGATTCGGCCTTGGCAGACTTGGCATTTTCAATAGCCACCGCGAGCCCGGATGCTCGCGTCTTTGAGTCAAGCTCCAAACTCTCATGTTTTTTCATGAGAGCCTGGAGCTCTTGCCGCACCTTGCCAACCTGGGCCTCATACTTCTCCCGCTCGATGCGCTCCATGGCCGCCCTATTCTCAGCCTCGGACAGCGCTTGCTTAAGGGTCGCCACCTCAGACGTGGCCCCTACAATAGCCACGATAATCCTATCATTTTTTGCAACTGCACCTTTTTATATATATATTTAAACAAGGTATTTCTTAACTTCCTTGTCCTCGAGCTGCTTCTTGGCACACCCGAGCTCTTGCTCGGACTGCTCGAGGTTCTGCTTTAGCATGTCCACTTCCGTAGTCAGTGCGGCGGATGCCAGCAGAGAAGCCCGCATACGCATATTGACTCCTTTTGTTAGACTCCTGCGAATTTTATTTGATCCTCTATTCGGCTTTTCTTCCCGAACGCCAAACAGAGCATCAGGGGCTACTGTCTATGCGGTAATATTATTTACACATTCTTTACTTACCTCAAAGCCTGTTAAAAGGCTAGCACAAGCTTCAGTCAGTCCGCTCTTGGCGGACTGAACCTTCTGGACCACCGCACTCATAATGGTGCGGTGCTCCTCGTTGATGGAGGTGCCTTTGAGCACCTCCAACAGATTGTCTGGCGCCTCCGGTTGGACGGGGGTCACTGGCACGGTGGGCTTGCTCCTCTTGGAAGGAGGTCGCCCGCCGGACTCTGGAACCTTTGAAGGTTCCGGAGCGGTGTCCGGCCTAGAGCCGGACTTGGAGCCCTAGGGGGGTTTTATCCCCTTTACTCCTGGAGTCCGGGAGGTCGCCTTGCGGCGCCTCCAGGACCACCTCCTCCTGGCTTGGAACCTGTTGGGACAACACTTCGGCGTCGTTCGTAGGGTGGGGGGAGGTAGCCGTCGGAAGCGAATTCACATCCGACGAGTCCAGTGAACCGCTCGACGACGCGTCGAGCCAGTCTTTGTGTGGGCTGCATAATCATATTCGACATAAGGGAAAGCTGTGCAATAAAGGAATACTATGAATTACTCTGGTATCCGGATACTTACGATTTCGCCAGGGGCTTGGCCCTGAGCGGCCACTCCTCTTCGCCGTCGTCGGCATTGGTGGAGTAGTCCGGAGGAAGGGTTTTCCCCTTCTTGGACCCTTCGGCCTCCCCAGTAAGGGCGGCCTTATTTTTCTTCTCTCTCCCCGCTGGAGGGGGAGAGGCCTCTTCTTCCTCCTCCTCGTCTTCACGGGAGGAATGCGCCTTGGAGCCGTCGGATGATGAACACGACACCTCCTGGCGCCGGGCACTTGTTCGAGTCCTTGTGGCCTTCTTCATGGCCTTCTTCTCCGGCACCACATAGGGTGCCGGAACCAGCAGCTTCGCCAAGCGAGCATCGGCTGGGTCTTCGGGCAAAGGAGCCAGACAGTCAATCTGTCCGGACTTCGCCTGCCAATCCTGTCAAAGGTAAGGGAGCTTAGATCCCGCATAGAGTTAAACTATGAAAAAATAATACCCTGTAAAAGGTACAAACAACTTACCGCGCTAGCGTGACGCTACGCGCTGAATCCGCGATCCTCGGTAGCGGATGCGGGAGCCTCGGCGCCCTTGAAAAGCACCTTCCAGGCATCTTCGTACGTCGTGTCGAAGAGCCTGCTCAGAGTTTGGTGCTACGCCGGGTTGAACTCCCACCGATTGAAGGCCCGTTGTTGACACGGGAGGATCCGGCGGATGAGCATAACCTGGACTACATTGACAAGCTTGAGCTGCTTGTTCACCAGGGTTTCGATGCATGTTTGCAGTCCAGTCACCTCTTCTTTGCTGCCCCACGACAGGCCCGTCTCTTTCCAGGACGTGAGCCGCGTTGGGGGTCCGGACCGGAACTCAGGGGCTGCGACCCACTCAGGGTCGCGCGGCTCGGTGTTGTAAAACCACCCCGATTGCCACCCCTTTAGGGTCTCCACAAAGGAGCCCTCGAGCCATAAGACGTTGGGCATCTTGCCCACCATGGCGCCTCTGCACTCCGCCTGGTTGCCGCACACCACCTTCAACTTGACATTGAAAGTCTTGAGCCATAGGCCGAAATGGGGGCGAATGCGGAGGAAAGCCTCGCACACGACGATAAACGCCGAGATGTTGAGGATGAAGTTTGGGGCCAGATCATGGAAATCCGGGCCGTAGTAGAACATGAGTCCCCGGACGAATGGGTGGATAGGAAAGCCCAGTCCGCGGAGGAAGTGGGGAAGGAACACTACCCTCTCATGGGGCCTTGGGGTGGGGAGGAGCTGCCCCTCTTCGGGAAGCCGGTACGCGATGTCGTTAGAGAAGTATCCGTCCTTCCTCAGTTTTTTGATGTGCCCCTCCGTGACGGAGGAGACCATCCACTTGCCTCCCGCTCCGGACATGGCTAGAGAAGGTTGAGATGGGGAGTGCGGACTTGGGCGCTGGAGCTCGAGTGCGCGTAAATGGATAGGCAAAGGAGGAAGAAGGCATAGGTGAAAAGGTGGATCCTTATCCCCTTATATGGGTGGACGCAACTACGTGTCCCCACCAGCCTGGTAAAACTCGCTTATCTCCAAGCGCCGTAATCAATGGTGCAGTGGGGTTACCCACGCCCGTATTGATGAGAATCCCGGAATAAGGGGACACGATCTCTGCTTTAACAAGACGTGCCAAGGAAACCGCCTCGCATGACACGCTGAGGTGGGATAATAAAACGATTCGAATAAAGTCTTGGCCGTGGTGCGATGTCACACTACGGAATACGTTAGCAGATTAGATTTGTGTAAATATTATTCTCTCTATGGCAATATGTGGAAACTTATTTTGCAGAGCCGGACACTATCTTTGTGTTCAAAATCTTCTATGAAGTACTTGGAGGAGGAACCCGCCTTGTAATGTCGAAGACAATCTGCGCGCCGGACTCGTCGTCATTGAAGCCTGGTTCAGGGGCTACTGAGGGAGTCCTGGATTAGGGGGTGTCCGGATGGCCGGACTATACCTTCAGCCGGACTCCTGGACTATGAAGATACAAGATTGAAGACTTCGTCCCGTGTCCGGAAGGGACTTTCCTTGGCGTGGAAGGCAAGCTTGGCGATACGGATATGTAGATCTCCTACCATTGTAACCGACTTTGTGTAACCCTAACCCTCTCCGGTGTCTATATAAACCGGAGGGTTTTAGTCCGTAGGACAACATACATAACAACAATCATACCATAGGCTAGCTTCTAAGGTTTAGCCTATCCGATCTCGTGGTAGATCTACTCTTGTACTACCCATATCATCAATACTAATCAAGCAGGACGTAGGGTTTTACCTCCATCAAGAGGGCTCGAACCTGGGTAAAACTTCGTGTCCCTTGCCTCCTGTTACCATCCGGCCTAGACGCACAGTTCGGGACCCCCTACCCGAGATCCGCCGGTTTTGACACCGACAGTAAGGAAAACTACCCTCTCATGGGGTCCGGGCGTAGGGATGATCTGCCCCGCATTTGGGAGCCGGTGCGCGATGTCCGCGGCCAGATAACCGGCTTCCCATAGCTTTGTGATGTTCTCCTCCGTGACGGAGGAGAACCATCTACTTGCCTCCCGCTCCGGACATGCTTGGAGTGGTTTGAGGAGAAAGACGTGAACTTGGGTGCTGGAGCTCGAGTGTGCGAGAATGGATAAGAAAGGAGGAAGAAGGCGTGGGTAAAAAGGGTGAATCTTTGTCCCTTTATAAGGGCGGAAGAGGTGATGCGCCTCCCCACTTGCCTGGTAAAATCGCTTATTCCCCAAGCACCGTAATTGATGGCGCGGTTGGGTTACCCACATCCGTATTAATGAGAATCTCGTGATAAGGGGACATGATCTCTGCTTCGACAAGACGTGTCAAGAAAACCGCCTCGCAATATGTGCAGTGCTGGTTGAGAAAAACGGTTCGAATAATGATCAGGCCATGGCATGATGTCATGTTGCAAAACGTGTCAGCAGGTTAGATTTGTGGAAATATTATACTCTCTACGGTGGTATGTGGAACTTGTTTTGTAGAGCCGGACACTATCCTTGTGTTCGACATCTTCCATGGAGTATTTGGAGGAAGAACCCACCTTGCAATGTTGAAGACAAATCTGCATGCCGGACTCATCGTCATTGAAGCCTGGTTCAGGGGCTACTGAGGGAGTCCTGGATTAGGGGGTCTCCGGACAGTCAGACTATATCCTTTGGCCGGACTATTGGACTATGAAGATACAAGATTGAAGACTTCGTCCCGTGTCCGGATGGGACTCTCCTTGGCGTCGAAGGCAAGCTTGGCAATACGGACATGTAGATCTCCTCCCTTGTAACCGACTTTGTGTAACCCTAGCCCCCTCCGGTGTCTATATAAACTGGAGGGTTTAGTCCGTAGGACAACAAACAATCATACCATAGGCTAGCTTTTAGGGTTTAACCTCTACGATCTCATGGTAGATCAACTCTTGTAATACTCATATCATCAAGATCAATCAAGCATGACGTAGGGTATTACCTCCAACCCGAACCTGGGTAAACATCGTGTCACCCGCCTCCTGTTACCATCCGCCTTAGACGCACAGTTCGGGACCCCCTACCCGAGGTCTGCCGGTTTTGACACCGACAGAGGACTTTCGGGACGAAGCCCCGCCGCCTCGAGGCGGAACTTTGGCAGGAGCACTTTTGCCCTCCGGTGGAGCGATTCTGCTGGGGGAACTTCCCTCTCGGAGGGGGAAATCATTGTCGTCATCATCACCAACAACTCTCCCATCTCGGGGAGGGAAATCTCCATCAACGTCTTCACCAGCACCATCTCATCTCAAACCCTAGTTCATCTCTTGTATGCAATAGTGTTACCGGAAATACATATTGTTGCTAGGGGGTGACTAGTAGTGTTGATTACATCTTGTAGTTGATTACTACATGGTTTATTTGGTGGAAGATTATATGTTCAGATCCAATATGCTATTTAATGCCCCTCTGATCCTGAGCATGATTATTAATTGTGAGTAGTAACATTTGTTCTTGAGGTCACGGGAGAAATCATGTTGCAAGTAATCATGTGAATTTGATATGTGTTCGATATTTCGATAGTATGTATGTTCTGATTCCCTTAGTGGTGTCTTGTGAACGTTGACTACATGACACTTCACCATATTTGGGCCTAAGGGAATGCATTGTGGAGTAGTAAATAGATGGTGGGTTGCGAGTGATAGAAACATAAACCCCAGTTTATGAACTATTCCGTAAGGGACCAATTGGATCCTAGAGTTTAATGATATGGTTAGAATTTATTCTTAATACTTTTCTCGTAGTTGCGGATGCTTGCGAGAGGGTTAATCATAAGAAGGAGGTCTGTTCAAGTAAGAATAGCACCTAAGCACCGGTCCACCCACATATCAAATTATCAAAGTAGCGAACACAAATCAAACCAACATGATGAAAGTGACTAGATGAAATTCCCGTGTACCCTCAAGAACGCCTTGCTCATTATAAGAAACCGTTTTGGCCTATCCTTTGCCTCAAAAGGATTGGGATACCTTCCTGCATACTTGTTTCAATTATCGTTACTTGCTCATTACAAATTACCTTGCCATCAAACTACTCGCTACTTACAATTTCAGCACTTGCAGACACTACCTTACTGAAAACTACTTGTCATTTCCTTCTGCTCCTCGTTGGGTTCGACACTCTTACTTATCGAAAAGAGCTACAATTGATCCCCTATACTTGTGCGTCATCAAGGCTATTTTCTGGCGCCGTTGCCGGGGAGTGAAGCGCTTCTGGTGAGTGGAATTCGGTAAGGAAACATTTATATAGTGTGCTGAAATTTATTGTCACTTGTTACTATGTAAAACAATTCTTTGAGGGGTCTATTCGGGGTATCTTCACCTCATCCGGAACCACAATTAGTTACCCATCAACCTACTGCACCTACTGAAAATATTGAATATGAAATTCCTTCAGGTATGATAGAACAACTGCTAGCTAATCCTTATGCAGGAGATGGAACCGAACATCCCGATATGCAACTTGATATGTGTGGAACAAATTTGTGGATTTTTTAAGCTTGTAGGTTTACCTGGAGATGGGGTGATGAGAAAGGTTTTCCCTTTATCTTTGAAGGGAAAATCATTGGAATGGTATAGGCTATGCGATGATATTGGATCATGGAATTGGAATCGTCTCAAACTGGAGTTCCACCAAAAAAATTATCCTATGCATCTAGTTCATCGTGATCGGAATTATATATATAATTTCTGGCCTCGTGAAGGAGAAAGTATCTCTCTATCTTGGGGGAGGCTTAAGTCAATGTTATATTCATGCCCCAATCATGAGCTCTCAAGAGAAATTATTATCCATAATTTTTATGCTCGGCTTTCTCATAATGATCAAACCATGATTGATACTTCTTCTGCTGGTTCTTTTATGAAGAAGACTATTGAATTCCAGTGGGATCTTTTGGAAAGGATTAAATGCAACTCTAATGATTGGGAACTCGATTAAGGTAAAGAGTCAGGTATTAAACTTAAGTATGATTGTGTTAAATCTTTTATGGATACCGATGCTTTTCAAAAGTTTAGCACTAAATATGGACTTGACTCTGAGATAGTAGCCTCCTTTTGTGAATCATTTGCTACTCATGTTGAACTCCCTAAGGAGAAGTGGTTTAAATATTACCCACCTATTAAAGAAGAAATTAAAGAATCGGTACCAGTTAAAGAAGAAGCTATACTTTATAATGTTGATCTAGTTGTACATACTACTTATTTTGAGAAACCTCCTTTTCCTGTTAGGATAAAGGAACATGCTAAAGTTTCAACTGTGGTTAACAAAAGCTCTGTTAGAACACCTAAACCAGATGAACAAATTAGAGTTGAACCTTATATTTCTATTGTTAAAGATCTGTTGGAAGAAGATGTGGATGGGCATGTTATCTACTTGTGTGCCGAAGCTACTAGAATTGCCAAACCCGAAAAAGGGATAAAAATAGACCAGTTGTTGACCTGCCTATCATTTTAGTTAAAATAGGAGATCACTGTTATCATGGTTTATGTGACATGGGTGCTAGTGTGAGTGCTATTCCTTACAAGCTATATCAAGAAATTAGGGAAGACATAGCACCTACAGAGTTAGAAGACATAGATTTTACTATTAAACTTGCAAATAGAGACACTATATCACCTTGTGGGATTATTAGAGATGTTGAAGTCTTGTGGGGGAAAAATACCCTACTAATTTTCTTGATCTTGGTTCCCCACAAGATGACTTTTGTCCCATTATCTTTGGTAGACCTTTCTTGAACACCGTTAATGCTAAGATAGATTGTCAGAAACAAACTGTGAGTGTTAGCTTTGGGGATGAGTCTCATGAATTTAATTTTTCCAAGTTTAGTAGGGACCATCATGAAAAAGAATTTCCTAGCAAGGATGAATTAATTGGTCTTGCTTCTATTCTTGTGCTACTTGATCCTTTAGAACAATATTTGCTAGACCATGAGAATGATTTACATATGCATGAATGAAATGAAATAGATAACATTTTTTTGAACAATGTCCTTTGCTTAAACACAATTTGCCAATTGAAACTCTGGGAGGTCCTCCTCCACCTAAAGGTGATCCTGTGTTTGAATTAAAACAATTGCCAGACACTTTGAAATATGTTTATCTTGATGAAAAGAAGATATATCCTATTATTATTAGTGCTAACATTTCAGAACATGAAGAAGAAAGATTATTGAAAGTTCTAAGGAAGCACCGAGCTGGTATTGGATATACTCTTGATGATTTAAAGGGCATTAGTCCCACTCTATGTCAGCACAAAATTAATATGGAACCTGGTGCTAAAACAGTTGTTGATCACCAACGTTGGTTAAATCCGAAGATGAAACAGGTGGTTAGAACGGAAATATCAGAACTTCTGGAAGCAGGTATAATTTAACCTATAACTGATAGTATAGGGGTAAGTCATGTTCAGTGTGTTCCTAAGAAAGGAGGTATTACTGTTGTTCCTAATGATAAGAATGAACTCATTCCATAAAGACTTGTTACAGGCTATAGAATGGTAATTGATTTTACAAAATTAAATAAAGCAACTAGAAAAGATCATTACCCTTTGCCTTTTATTGATCAAATGCTTGAAAGATTATCTAAGCACACACACTTTTGCTTCCTTGATGGATATTCTGGCTTTTCACAAATACCTGTTTCTCAACTTGATCAAGAAAAGACCACTTTTACTTATCCATTTGGAACCTATGCTTATAGATGTATGCCTTTTTGGTTTATGTAATGCACCTGCTACCTTTCAAAGATGTATGACTGTTATATTCTCTAACTTTTGTGAAAAGATTGTTGAGGTTTTTATGGATGACTTTTCTGTTTACGGGAAGTCTTTTGATGATTGTTTAAGCAATCTTGAGCGAGTTTTGCAGAGATGTGAACAAACAAATCTTGTCTTGAATTGGCAGAAGTGCCACTTTATGGTTAATGAAGGCATTGTCTTGGGTCATGAAATTTCGGAAAGAGGTATTGAAGTGGACCAAGCTAAGGTTGATGCAATTGAGAAAATGACATGACCTAAGGACATCAAAGGTATTCGTAGTTTCCTAGGTCATGCTGGTTTCTATAGGAGGTTCATTAAAGACTTCTCTAAAATTTCTAGGCCTCTCACTAGTCTTTTGGAAAAAGATGTTCCTTTTGTTTTTTATGATGATTCTTTAGAAGCCTTTGAAACACTCAAGAAAGCCTTAATATCTGCACCTATTGTTCAACCACCTAATTGGAACTTGCCTTTTGAAATTATGTGTGATGCTAGTGATTATGATGTTGGTGTTGTTCTAGGACAAAGATTTGATAAGAAACTTAATGTTATTCATTATGCTAGTAAAACTCTAGACAATGCTCAAAGGAATTATGCTACTACTGAAAAATAATTCTTAGCACTGGTGTTTGCTTGTGATAAATTTAGACCTTATATTGTTGATTCCAAAGTAACTGTTCACACAGACCATGCTGCTATTAAATATCTTATGGAAAAGAAAGATGCTAAACCTACACTTATTCGTTGGGTTCTCTTGTTACAAGAATTTGATTTGCATATCATTGATAGAAAAGAAGTTGAGAACCCCGTAGCTGATAATTTGTCTAGGCTTGAAAATGTTCTTGATGACCCACTTCCTATTGATGATAGTTTTCCTGATGAGCAGTTAGCTGCAATAAATGTTGCTAATAGTACTCATTGGTATGCTGACTATGCTAATTACATTGTTGCTAAATATTTGCCACCTAGCTTCACATATCAACAAAAGAAAACTTTCTTCTATGATTTAAGACATTACTTTTGGGATGACCCACATCTTTATAAAGAAGGAGTAGATGGTATTATTAGACATTGTGTAGCTAAGCATGAACAGGGACAAATCCTACGGAAATGTCACTCCGAGGCTTATGGAGGGCATCATGCTGGAGATAGAACTGCTCACAAGGTATTACAGTCTGGATTTTATTGGCCTACACTCTTCAAGGATGCTCGTAAGTACGTCTCATCTTGTGATGAATGTCAGAGAATAGGTAATATTAGTAAGCGTTAAGAAATGCCTATGAATTATTCACTTGTTGTTGAACCATTTGATGTTTGGGGTTTGATTACATGGGACCTTTTCCTTCCTCTAATGGGTATACACATATTTTTGTTGCTGTTGATTATGTTACTAAATGGGTAGAAGCTATTCCAACCAGTAGTGTTGATCACAACACCTCTATTAAAATGCGTAAGGAAGTTATTTTTCCAAGGTTTGGAGTCCCTAGATATTTAATGACTGATGGTGGTTCACACTTTATTCATGGTGCTTTCCGTAAAATGCTTGCCAAGTATGATGTTAACCATAGAATTGCATCACCCTATCATCCTCGATCTACTGGTCAAGTTGAACTTAGCAATAGAGAAATAAAATTAATTTTGCAAAAGACTGACAATAGGTCCAGGAAGAATTGGTCTAAGAAATTAGATGATGCACTTTGGGCTTATAGAACAACTTACACTAGTAGAAAAGGGGGCAAAGGTCCAGGCCGGGTCAGCCCATTACTCATGGTTCTGTCCAGAACCGGGACCAATGGGGGCATTGGACCCGGTTCGTGAGCCCAGGGGGTCGGTGGGGCCACGTGGGCCATTGGTCCCGGTTCGTCTGGACCTTTTGGTCCCGGTTGGTGGGACGAACCGGGACCAATGGGCCTCGCTCCTGGCCCACCACCATTGGTCCCAGTTGGTGGCTTGAACCGGGACCAAAGGCTCCCCTTTAGTCCAGGTTCATGCCAGCAACCGGGACAAATGAGGTGCCTATATATACCCCCTCTCGTAAGAGGAGAGCACACTGCTCTGTTTTTTCTGGCCGAGAGGGAGAGGGCTTGGTGGTGCTCTAGCTCACCTCCTATGCACACAAGGTGTTCGATGGAATGCCCGAGCCACACTACTTAAGCTTTCTCCTCTCCAAGCTCAACCTCCAAGCTCCATTTTCGTCAATATTTGTCTAGGTTTAGCGGTCCGTCATGCCCCGTCCCCGTCTTCACCGCCGTCTATCACCCGCGCTGAGCTCATCGTCGGCACCACCGTGGTGAACCTCTTGTTCTTATCTTCTTTCTGAAATGAAAAAATATTCTTACTTGTATGTTTACATAGATACTTGTATTATTTTCTTACTTTTATTATTGCATCTTATATAGTGCGATGGTTTTGGTATCCGCCCCCATCGGCCCTCGTCCTGTCTATGAGTCAGATGTGGTATATATATTATCTTTATAACTATTGGTTCATTTATTGTTTATGAAAATTATGCCGACCAACGTGACATAGATTTTATTTATGTAGGATGTATGTGAATCCGAAATTCCAACCGACCCTATTGTCGAGAGGTTAAATTTAGTTGAAGAAGAAAACAATTTGTTGAAGGAAAAAATAAAAAAATGAGGAGGAGAAGATGATATTGGAGTTGCATGTTGCGGATGTCGTCGATGATCACAAGATCAGATGGATGCAATGCGCTTGAAGATTAGAAAGATTAGAAAATATGCCATTCATACTGAGGCTTGGTATCATTATGCCGTTGGATCAATTGTTACCTTGGTTGCGATTATGATTGCATTTGTTTTCACATTGAAATGTTTTACATAGTTTCAATGTATGGTTTAATTAATTAGATGCTCTACAGAGCTATATGTTGTTAGATGAGAACTATGTATGTACTTTGGTTTTAATGTGATGATGAACTTCTATTAATTTGGACACTTAATTATATATAATGCACGCAGATGAACCGGCAATGGATGTACGGTGACAGACACACCTCCGAGTACATTAAGGGCGTGCATGAGTTTCTCGATGCGGCTGAGGCAAACAAGCAGAATGGTTTTATGTGTTGTCCATGCACTGAATGTGGGAATACGAGGTCTTACTCTAACCGGAAAATCCTTCACTCCCACCTGCTTTTCAAGGGTTTCATGCCACACTATAATGTTTGGACGAGGCATGGAGAAATAGGGGTTATGATGGAAGATGGCAAAGAAGAAGAGTACGATGACAACTATGTGCCCCCTGAATACGGTGATGCTGCAACAGGGGGAGCTGGTGAAGATCAAGAGGAACCAGACGATGTGCCCAATGATGCTGCAACGGGTGAAGCTGCTGAAGATCAAGAGGAACCAGACGATGTGCCCGATGATGATGATCTCCGCCAGGTCATTGTCGATGCAAGGACGCAATGCGAAAGTCAAAAGGAGAAGCTGAAGTTCGATCGCATGTTAGAGGATCACAAAAAAGGGTTGTACCCCAATTGCGAAGATGGCAACACAAAGCTCGGTATCGTACTGGAATTGCTGCAGTGGAAGGCAGAGAATGATGTGCCTGACAAAGGATTTGAGAAGCTACTGAAAATATTGAAGAAGAAGCTTCCAAAGGATAATGAATTGCCTGACAGTACATACGCAGCAAAGAAGGTCGTATGCCCTCTAGGATTGGAGGTGGAGAAGATACATGCATGCCCTAATGACTGCATCCTCTACCGCGGTGCATACAAGGATCTGAACGCATACTCGGTATGCGGTGCATTGCGGTATAAGATCAAACGAGATGACCTTGGTGATGTTGATGGCGAGCCCCCCAGGAAGAGGGTTCCTACGAAGGTGATGTGGTATGCTCCTATAATACCACGGTTGAAACGTCTGTTCAGAAACGAAGAGCATGCCAAGTTGATGCGATGGCACAGTGTGGACCGTAAGAAAGACGGGAAGTTGAGAGCACCCGCTGATGGGTCGTAGTGGAGAAAAATCGAGAGAAAGTATTGGGATGAGTTTGCAAAGGACCCAACGAACGTATGGTTTGCTTTAAGCGCGGATGGCATTAATCCTTTCGGGGAGCAGAGCAGCAATCACAGCACCTGGCCCGTGACTCTATGTATGTATAACCTTCCTCCTTGGATGTGCATGAAGCGGAAGTTCATTATGATGCCAGTTCTCATCCAAGGCCCTAAGCAACCCGGCAAAGACATTGATGTGTACCTAAGGCCATTATTTGAAGAACTTTTACAGCTGTGGAATGGAAATGGTGTACGTACGTGGGATGAGCACAGACAGGAGGAATTTAACCTAAAGGCGTTGCTGTTCGTGACCATCAACGATTGGTCCGCTCTCAGTAACCTTTTAGGACAGACAAACAAAGGATACCACGCATGCACGCACTGTTTAGATGACACTGAAAGTATATACCTGGACAAATGCAGGAAGAATGTGTACCTGGGCCGTCATCGATTTCTTCCGACCAACCATCAATGTCGAAAGAAAGGCAAGCATTTCAAAGGGAAGGCAGATCACCAGAAGAAGCCCGCCATGCGTACCGGTGATCACGTACTTGCTATGGTCAATGATTTACACGTAATCTTTGGAAAGGGTCCCGACGGACTAGATGTTCCGAATGACGCTGGGGGACACACACCCATGTGGAAGAAGAAATCTATATTTTGGGACCTACCCTACTAGAAAGACCTAGAGGTCCGCTCTTCAATCGACGTGATGCACGTGACGAAGAACCTTTGCGTGAACCTGCTAGGCTTCTTGGGCGTGTATGGGAAGACAAAAGATACACCTGAGGCACGGGAGGACCTGCAACGTTTGCACAAAAAAGACGGCATGCCTCCGAAGCAGTATAAAGGTCCTGCCAGCTACGCTCTTACGAAAGAAGAGAAAGAAATCTTGTTTGAATGCCTGCTCAGTATGAAGGTCATGACTGGCTTCTCGTCGAATATAAAGGGAATAATAAATATGCAGAGAAAAAGTTTCAGAACCTAAAGTCTCATGACTGCCACGTGATTATGACGCAACTGCTTCCGGTTGCATTGAGGGGGCTTCTACCGGAAAACGTCCGATTAGCCATTGTGAAGCTATGTGCATTCCTCAATGCAATCTCTCTGAAGGTGATCGATCCAGAAATCGTACCAAGGATAAGGAGTGATGTGGCGCAATGTCTTGTCAGTTTCGAGCTGGTGTTCCCACCATCCTTCTTTGATATCATGACGCACGTCCTAGTTCATCTAGTCGACGAGATTGTCATTTTGGGGCCCGTATTTCTACACCATATGTTCCCTTTTGAGAGGTTCATGGGAGTCCTAACGAAATATGTCCGTAACTGCGCTAGGCCAGAAGGAAGCATCTCCATGGGCCATCAAACAGAGGGTGTTATCGGGTTTTGTGTTGACTTCATTCCTGGCCTTAAGAAGATAGGTCTCCCTAAATCGCGGTACGAGGGGAGACTGACTGGAAAAGGCACTCTTGGAAGTGACTCAATAATATGCAGGGACGGATATTCTTGGTCTCAAGCACACTACACAGTTCTACAGAACTCTACCTTGGTGACCCCGTATGTCGATGAACACAAGAACAGTCTACGCTCCAAACACCCGGAGCAGTGCGACGATTGGATTACATGTGAACACATCAGGACTTTCAGCAGTTGGTTGGAAACACGTCTCAGAGGTGACAACACTATTTGTGATGAGCTGTACTTGTTGTCCAGGGGACCATCTTTGACTGTATTGACTTACAAAGGATACGAGATAAATGGGAATACATTTTACATGATCGCCCAAGATCAAAAGAGCACCAACCAAAACAGCGGTGTCCGCTTTGATGCAGCAACCGAGAGCGGAAAGGACACATATTATGGTTACATAGTGGACATATGGGAACTTGACTACGGACATGATTTTAAGGTCCCTTTGTTTAAGTGCAAATGGGTCAATCTGTCAGGAGGTAGGGTACAGGTAGACCCACAGTACGGAATGACAACAGTGGATCTGAAAAATCTTGGGTACACTGATGAACCGTTCGTCCTAGCCAATGATGTGGCACAGGTTATCTATGTGAAGGACATGTCTACCAAACCGAGAAAAAGAAAAGATAAGGAAGCGAATACATCATACGATGAGCCAAAGCGCCACATAGTTCTTTCAGGAAAAAGGGACAACCTGGGAGTGGAGGGCAAGACAGACATGTCTGAAGATTATGAAAAGTTTCATGAAATTCCTACCTTCAATGTCAAGGCTGACCCAAGCATCCTGATAAACGATGAAGATTATCCATGGTTACGGTGCAATAAGCAAATGACACAAGCGAAGAAAAAGTGAAGACTTTCTCTCACAACTATTATGATGATACCATGCCAACTTTGTAACACACGAGTATGCTATACCAACTTTTTCAGAGTTCATTTGAAAACTATGAATTTACGTCGAATTTTCTCTATAGGTGCATCTATGTTCATTTTTTTAGTAAAGTTAATCACAAACTTCTGATTCACACAAATTTCAAAGAATTCAAATTTTAACTATTCAAATTTGAAAACTAATGGCACTAACTGAAAGTTTATAATTTTTCTAAAACTAATGGCACTAACAGAAAATTTATAATTTTGCTGACCTAAAAGCAAAACGAAATAAAAAATAAAGCAAAAAACAAAAGAAAATAAATAATGCAGAAATCAAAACAAAAAAATTGGAGAAAAAAATAAAAATAGCAACAATAAGTATTTTTTGTAAATAGAAACAAAATAAAATAAATAAAGCAACAAAGAAAACAGAAAAACAAAAAAAAAGTGTTCTCAAATTTGAAAACTAATGGCACTAATAGAAAGTTTATAATTTTTCTAAAACTAAAAGAAAAAAGAATTAAAAAATCAAGCAAAAAACAAAAGAAAATAAATAATGCAGAAAACAAAACAAAAAACTTGAAAAAAATAGCAACAATAAGTATTTTGTTGTAAGTAGAAACAAAATAAAATAAATAAAGCAACAAAGAAAAAAAACAAAAAAGTGTTTTCAAATTTGAAAACTGATGGCACTAACAGAAAGTTCATAATTTTTCTAAAACTAAAAGCAAAAAAGAATTAAAAATAAAATAGAAAACAAAAGAAAATAAATAATGCAGAAAATAAAACAAAAAACTGGAAAAAAATAGCAACAATAAGTATTTTGTTGTAAGTAGAAACAAAATAAAATAAGTAAAGCAACAAAGAAAAAAGTGCCACCTACTGGGCCCCCACGGCCTGAATACGACTAGAAACCCTACCATGGGCCAGGATTCAGGCCCGCAGGAGGCCTAGTAGGCCCACAGGCACACAGCGCAGGGTTGGCCCTGAAAGCCTGCATTTGAGAGGAGCTCGAGAGGGAAGGCGCAATAGAGCTTATAAACCACTCTTGAGCTCTCTCAGCTAGCGAGGTAGGACTAAAGTTTTGGCGCGGGGCAGCACAAGGCCTTTGGTCCCGGTTGATGCCAGCAACCGGGATTAAAGGGGGCATTGGTCCCGGTTCGTGGCACAAACCGGGACCAATGCCCCCCTTTAGTCCCCGTTGGTGCCACCAACCGGGACCAAAGGCCTCTTTTCAGCAGCCCAAAGGGCGGGGAGCGGCGGCCTTTGGTCCCGGTTGGTGGCACCAACCGGGACTGAAGGGGGCATTGGTCCCGGTTTGAGCCACGAACCGGGACCAATGCCTTTGCTATATAAGCCAGCACTTAGGAAATTTTCACATTTCCCTCGCAGTTGCCCCCGACGACGCCGAGCACATCGACGCCGCCAGGCTGCCCCGATGCCGCCCGCCGCCCCCGCCGTCGCCGTCGCCCGCGCCCGTCGTCGCCATCGCCCGCGCCCTCGCTGGCCGTCGCCCACGCCCTCGCCCGCGCCCTCGCCGGCCGTCGCCCACGCCCTCGCCCCTGCCGTCGCCGTCCCCCGCGCCCGTCGTCGCCCGCCCCCGCTGTCGCCGTCGCCCGCGCCCGTCGTCACCGTCGCCCGCGTCCTCACCGGCCGTCGCCTGCGCCCTCGCCCCCGCCGTCGCCGTCGCCCGCGCCCGTCGTCGCCGTCGCCCGCGCCCTCGCCGGCCGTCGCCCGCGTCCTCTGTGAGCACCGCGCGTTTGCCTCCCCCGCCGCCTCCGTGCAATTTTTTAAATTATACATGATGTTTTTTACATGTTTTTACATTTTCATATATATATGTATTTTTAGATATATGTATTTTTTGATGTATGTTCATATATGTATGTATGTCTTTTTTACATGTTTTTTGTATGTATGTATGTATTTTTCAATTGTAATGATGTTTTAAAAATACATATATGCAAAAGTTAGATTTTTAATTAGAAAAGTTTTATCTATATATGTTCTCTGATTTAGTACATTTTAGGTTAGTTTCATTTTAAAAAAAGTTTTATATATTTAGGAAGAAGGAATAGAAGGAAGAAGAAGGAAGAAAAGGTTTTATATATGAGGGTCGAGAGGGGGTCTACGGTCGCCGAGGGGTCGAGGGTCGAGAGGGGGTCTAGGGTCGCCGAGGGGTCGAGGGTCGTCGAACATGAGAGGAAGAAGAGGATAAAAAAAGAAGAGGACGAAGAAAAAAAGAGGAGAAGAAAGAATAGAGGAGAAACTCCTCTATTCTTTCTTCTCCTCTTTTTTTCTTCTTCTTCCTATTTTTTTATCGGGAACGAGGGTCGTCGAGGGTCTTCTCCTCTACCGCTCGGCGACCCTCGACGACCCTCGTTCCCGATAAAAAAGAGGAAGAAGAAGAAAAAAAGAGGAGAAGGACTTCTCCTCTTGTTTTATCGGGAACGAGGGTCGTCGAGGGTCGCCGAGCGGACTTCTCCTCTTTTTTTCTTCTTCTTCCTCTTTTTTTATCGGGAACAAGGGTCGTCGAGGGTCGCCGAGCGGTAGAGGAAACACTAAATAGCAAGTATCGTCGGTGTGAGATACATGTGGCCGTCGGTGTCGGACACTACATCCATGTCCGACGAGTGACGCGGGCTTCGACCAATCTCTCGGAGAAGGAGAGGTGGTCGATATCACTCCTCTCTGTATCCATATATGTTCATGACGATCTTCTGTTTCCTTCGTTTGCTTACTAGCTAGCTAACGTGTCTAGTCCTCTCTATACGTATGTATAGTACGTAGCGTCGACCAAGCACGGACATAAGAGAGGACACTTCTCTCTATTAATTATAGCTAGCTAACACAATATATGAAACACCTAAATTAACCCCCCAAAACCCTCAACCCCCCCCTTCAAAAAAAACAAAAACCCCAGCCACAGAAATGCTGACGCGTGGATGCCTATTGGTCCCGGTTGGTGCCACCAACCGGGACCAAAGGCCCTCCTGCCTGGGCTACACGCACAGGTCATGTGGAGGCCCATCTGTCCCGGTTCTGGATTGAACCAGGACTAAAGGAACAGGGCATTAGTACCGACCCTTTAGTCCCAGTTCAGGAACCGGGACAAAAGGCCCTTACGAACCAGGACAATAGGCCCGTTTTCTACTAGTGTTATAAAAATCCTATGGGTATGTCTGCTTATAAAATGGTTTATGGAAAAGCTTGTAATTTGCCTCTTGAGTTAGAACATAAAGCTTATTGGGCAATTAAAGAACTCAATTATGATTTCAAACTTGCTGGTGAAGAGAGTTTATTTGATATAAGCTCATTAGATGAATGGAGAACCCAAGCTTATGAAAATGCAAAGTTATACAAAGAAAAAGTTAAAAGATGGCATGACAAAAGAATACAAAAGCGTGAGTTTAAAGTTGGAGAATATGTTCTTTTGTACAACTCTCGTTTTACATTTTTTGCAGGGAAGCTCCTCTCGAAATGGAAAGGCCCCTATGTCATCGAGGAGGTTTACCGGTCTGGAGCCATCAAAATAAATAATTTCAAAGGCACTAACCCGAAGGTTGTTGGGAAATGAATAAAGCATTATATCTTAGGTATGCCTATTAATGTTCAAAGTAATATTATCAAAACTTTGACATCGGAAGAACACATAAAAGAGTCCTTTCGGAACACTTTAGAATCGTGAAAATAAGGAGGTACGTGATACGGTAAGTAAACAGACTCCAAAAAATCTACAGAAATATTTTTTATCAGTTTTGGAATATTTTAAAATTTTGGTAATAAAGAAACTCACAGGAAGCATACCCTGGTGGGCACAAGACACCAGGGCGCTCCCAGGTGGGTTGTGCCCACCTGGGACACCTCCCGTACTCCGTTTTTCTACCATATACTTGTCCTGCAAGATAAAAAATCTATATATACTTCCCGAATCTATTGATCACTGTATTGCGGAGAAATCCTCTATTCTCTTTTTCCTTGTTGTTTTCTGTCAGATCCCATCTACCCTGGCCTTTTCAAGCTCCTCCAAGGACAGGATATGTCCGTCACCACCAAAAGGAGAATTGAGTATCGGGTATGGGCACTCCCCTTGGCTTCCGCCAAGCTTGGGGGAGGTGCCCCGGTATCATATCATCCCACTATCTTTTGCTTTTATTTATCTTAGTTCAATCTTTTGCTTTCAGATGAAATAAAGTTTAGTTCAATCCTTTCTTCTTTTGAGAGTTTGCTTACTAATCTATCCATGTAATCGTGTGCAAGATATATAATGAAGTTAGTTTTAGTTTTTTCGTTCTTTACTTTCATATTGCAAATGAAGAAAAGAAATAAGGAAGAAATAAAAAGAGAAAGGAAATAAATGTAGAAAGGAAATAAAATAATGAAAGAATTATATACTAATCCTGTGGTAGGTAATAGCACCACATAAGGAAAAGTATAGGTAGAAAATTTTATTAGAGATTGACAAACATAGCATTAGTCAATGTTGCAACTCATGAAAGAATTAATAAGGGAAGAGAATATTCACATATAGATATACTATCCTAGAAATCTTTTGTGATTGTGAGCCCTCATCAAAATATTATATGCCAAAATTGTTGACGTTGGACAGGGAAGACAACTTAATGGTTTATGTTTGTTTATATTCACATAGAAGTCATATTGTCATAGATCCTTTAACATGTGATGCTTGCCCCCTATCTTTGCTAGCCAAAAATTCTGTACTAAGTAGAGATACTACTTGTGCATCCAAAAAACCTTAAACCCAGATCTTCTTCAAGAGTCCACCATACCTACCTAGGGATTGAGCAAGATCCCTCAAGTAAGTTGTCATTGGTGCAAAAAGGCAATAAAAATTGCTTCTAAATATGTGAGATCATTTAGTGTAAGATAAAATTGAGAGTTTTACGAACTTGGATGACAAAGAATAAAAGTGATACACTGCATAATAAAGGTTCTCATATTAAGGGGCAATACAACTTGATGTTCTGTTGCACTAAGGGATTGAGCACGTAAACAAATAAGCGCATGGCAACCTCTGCTTCCCTCTACGAAGGGCCTATCTTTTACTTTTATGTATTTACTTTTATGCAAACAATCAAAGTTTTCCTTCTATTCTTTTTTATTTTCTCCTTTGGCAAGCATCATGTGGTGAGGAAAGATCTAGGCACATATGTCCAGTTGAATATAGACAGCATGAGTTATCATTGTTGACATCACCCTTGACGTGAGTATGTTGGGAGGCAAAACTATAAGCCCCTATCTTTCTATGTGTCTGATTGAAACGTTTTGCTCATGGGTACAAGGTGGGTGTTAGCAATCATAGAAGACTATATGATGGTTGAGTATGTGGACTTGCCTAAAGGCTCCGACACGTGACCCTTCCTGAAAAGATGATGGATTGTAGTTGCAAAGTTCACTGAGAACATAGTTTGTTGGCTTCTTATAGAGTTTTTGCTTTATACTTCGATTGTGTGATGAACTATTACTTATTCATGAGAAGTATATGATAAAATTTCCTTCATAAAAGTCCTATGTTTAATTTTGTTGCTGTTATAATAATCAACATGATGCTTCTATGTCCGTATTTTATTTTTATTGACACCTCTCTCTCAAAGCATGTGGACATGTTTTTCAATTTTGGTTTTCGCTTGAGGACAAGCAAGGTCTAAGCTTGGGGGAGTTGATACGTCCATTTTTCATCATGTTTTCTTACTGTTATTTATAATGTTTTTATCCATAATAATGCCTTTTGGAGTAATTCTAATGCCTTTTCTCTCATAATTTGCAAGGAACACACCAAGAGGGAGAATTCCGGCAGCTGGAAATCTGGACCTAGAAAAGCTATGTCAGGCCACCTATTCTGCACAACTCCAAATGAGCTAAAACTTTATGGAGATTTTTTATGGATTATTTAAGAAATACTGGAGCCAATAAACACCAGAGGAGGGCCACCAGGTGGGCACAACCCACCTGGGCGCGCTAGGCCCCTCTGGCATCCCCTGGTGGGTTGTGGCCTCCTCAGCCCACCTCCGGTGCCCATCTTTTGGTATATAAGTGGTTTTGACCTAGAAAAAATAAGAGGAGGACTTTTGGGCGAAGCGTCGTCGCCTCGAGGCGGAACTTGGGCAGGAGCACTTTTGCGCTCTGGCGGAGCGATTCTGCAGGGGGAACTTCCCCCCCCCCCTCGGAGGGGGAAATCATCGTCGTCGTCATCACCAACAACTCGACCATCTTGGGGAGGGCAATCTCCATCAACATCTTCACCAGCACCTTCTCATCTCAAACCCTAGTTCATCTCTTGTATGCAATCTTGTTACCGAAACTATAGATTGTTGTTAGGGGGTGACTAGTTGTGTTGATTACATCTTGTAGTTGATTACTATATGGTTTATTTGGTGGAAGATTATATGTTCAGATCCAATATGCTATTTAATACCCCTCTGATATTGAGCACGATTATTATTTGTGAGTGGTTACTTTTGTTCTTGAGGTCACGGGAGAAATCATGTTGCAAGTAATCATGTGAATTTGATATGCGTTCGATATTTTGATAGTATGTATGTTGTGATTCCCTTAGTGGTGTCATGTGAACGTTGACTACATGACACTTCACCATATTTGGGCCTAAGTGAATGCATTGTGGAGTAGTAAATAGATGGTGGGTTGCGAGAGTGACAGAAACTTAAACCCCAGTTTATGCACTATTCCGTAAGGGACCGATTGGATCCTAGAGTTTAATGCTATGGTTAGAATTTATTCTTAATACTTTTTTCATAGTTGCAGATGCTTGTAAGAGGGTTAATAATAAGTAGGAGGTTTGTTCAAGTAAGAACAACACCTAAGCACTGGTCCACCCACATATCAAATTATCAAAGTAGCGAACACAAACCAAACCAACATGATGAAAGTGACTAGATGAAATTCCCTTGTACCCTCAAGAACGCCTTGCTCATTATAAGAAACCGTTTTGGCCTGTCCTTTTCCTCAAAGGGATTGGGCTACCTTGCTGCACACTTGTTACAATTATCGTTACTTGCTTGTTACAAATTACCTTGCCATCAAACTACTCGCTACTTACAATTTCAGCACTTGCAGACACTACCTTACTGAAAACTACTTGTCATTTCCTTCTGCTCCTCGTTGGGTTCGACACTCTTACTTATCAAAAAGAGTTACAATTTACCCCCTATACTTGTGGGTCATCATTACTCTCATTAGAAGGTGGGCACGGGTAGCTAGTCCGCTCTTCCTCCTTTTGTTCTTCACTCTCCTCGTCATCTTTTTCATCTAATGAGCTCACAGCGTCATCAATTTCTTCTTCCATAGTTTCCTGTAAAATATTAGTCTCTTTTTGGACAGGGCAGACTTTCTCAATAAATGCATCAATATCAGCATTATATTCATAATTCTCATAGCAATATTTAAGTATAGCAAAAAATTTAGGCCTATAAACATCATCATCAAAAGCTTCATACTTTTCAAACAAAGATTCAATTTCATAAGCACCCTTAAAAGCAACGAATTCTTCTATTCGTTCCACATCATAGTAATCATATATACCATTAGCATAAGAAGCTAAGGTTTCATTATCATTAAACTTGCATGAAATGGGAAGGTGTGGAGCCTTCATCCTAGAGCAACAAGTATAATCATATCTCAAGCATAGATGCCGAGCATACCAATGCAACATATGAATTCGATCCCATAAGAGTTTCCCTTTTTGAGTCGAATGATAATCCCTAAAGAATTCACGTTGATCCAACGTTTCTTCCATTACATAATTTAATGGGGTTTTATCAGGATTATTTAAGTAGTGCATAATATCTTTCACATAATGAGCATCGAGGGTTTTAGGAGGTTCCCCATCTCCATGAGTATCCATAACTAAAGATAGATAACAACTTAGAACAGCAAATAAAATCTACTTAGTGATAAAGCAAACAAGCACACACGAGAATATTCACCCCCACGCTATTTCTCCCCGACAACAGCGCCAGAAAAAGGTCTTCATAACCCACAAGTATAGGGGATCAATTGTAGACTCTTTCGATAAGTAAGAGTGTCGAACCCAACGAGAAGCTAAAGGTAGAACTTATATTCCCTCAAGTTCTATCAACCACCGATACAACTCTACGTATGCTTTAGTTCGCTTTACCTAAAGCAAGTATGAAACTAGAAGTACTTTGAAGGTGTTGTAGGATAGGTTTGCCAGATAATAAAGAGAACATAAATAAAAAACTAGGGGTTGTTTAGATAAAGAAACAACTAAGTTAGTTTTAGTAGAGAGATTTTTGTCACAAGAAAGTTATTTGTCCCTGGACAATGGATAACTAGACCGGTAATCATTATTGCAATTTTATATGAGGGAGAGGCATAAGCTAACATACTTTCTCTTCTTGGATCGCACTTATGATTGGAACTCTAGCAAACATTCGTAACTACTGAAGATCATTAAGGTAAACCCAACCATAGCATTAAAGTATCAAGTCCTCTTTACTCCCATACGCAAACAACCAACTTACTCGGGTTTAAGCTTCTGTCACTCTAGCAACCCACCATAAGCAAATCATGAACATATTGCAAACCCTACAGCGGGGATCCCTCACGCTTGCGCGGCACGAAGAGCACCATAGGACAGCACCAGTAATAAAACATACAACTCAAACCAATCACGATCATCAATTAACCCATAGGAAAAACCGGATCTACTCAAACATCATAGGGTAGCCATACATCATTGGGAAATAATATATAGCATTGAGCACCATGTTTAAGTAGAGAATACACCGGGAGAAGAGGTGTTACACTGTTCCATAGAGGGGTGAGAGGTGGTGATGACAGCGACGAAGTTGTTGGTGTAGATCATCGTCACGATGATGGCCCCGGTGGCATTCCGGTGCCACCGGGAGAGAGGGGGAGAGCCCCCTCCTTCTTCTTCTTCCTTGACCATCCGCCTAGATGGGAGAATGGTTTCCCCTCTGGTCCATGGCCTCCATGGCGGCGGAGGGGCGAGATCCCCTCCGAGATTGGATCTCTCTCTGTGTTTCCTTCTGTTTCTGCACTCCCAGATTCTGGCCTTTAACCGTTTTTTAAATTCCCGGAGATCCATAACTCCGATTGGGCAGAAATTTTAACACGATTTTTATCCAGATATTAGCTTTCCTGCTCCAAAAGAAAGGCACCAACCGCCTTATGGGGTGACCACAAGGGCCCAGGGCGCGCCCCTCATCCTTGTGGGCCCCTCAGGCATCGTCTCACGTTGATTCCACTTCCCAAAATTCACATATATTCCAAAAAAATCTATGTAAGTTTTATCCCGTTTGGACTCTGTTTGATATGAATTTTCTGTGAAACAAAAAACATGCAACAAACAAGAACTGGCATTGGGCACTGGATCAATATGTCAGTCCAAGAAAATCATATAAATTGTTGCCAAAAGTATGTAAAAGTTGTATAATATTGGCATGGAACAATAAAAATTATAGATACGACAGAGATGTATCACTCTACAACTTAATTGAAGGCTTCCAACACCACCACGAAACTTCACCACAATGGATTGTGGCTCTGAGGTAACCTCATCGTCTAGGGTGCCTGTGGCACCCGGATAATTCAGCTATAGTAATCACACACTACTGATGCCATGTCATCGCAATTAATTTGCTAAACCTCGCTTTGATCCAAACTGAGTTCAAATTCAAAATTTAAAATAAAATCAAATGATTATTTTCTTCAAACATAAAAACTAAAATGTTCAAAGTGTTTCACATAATCCCTGGATAATTTTTCATGGTGAAACCAAAATTTTTGTAAGGCGATTAAATGCCTTAAAGTAAATAAAACAGTGCCTAAAACAACATTTAAATCCTTTTCTAATTTATGAAAATTCTAAGGTAATTCAAATCACTCACAAACATTTTTTTTTGCAGTGTTGTATATCCCCTAGCTTTTGTTCTAAACGGATCCACTTTTTGTCAAAGGCATTAGGTGGCTTATGTAAGCAATAATAGTGTCTGTTAAAAGAAAACAGAAAAATCTGTTTTTTTAGGGCAGAAGCTAAACTTTATTGATGATAGTCCACATGATGTGGGATACACACCGGGTCATGGGGGTTCAGCAACCAAACGTGCCTCCCTCGACCGAGGAAAAGAGAATGTTTAGCTAGACTATGGGCCTCGCCATTAACGGCTCGACCTTCAAACATAAAACTACAATTAAAACTAGTAGCTCCAAGGTTGATTTCTTTGATAACCGATCCATAACGGCCCTGGGTTCCATCACGGAAAAATATGTAAAAGAGAAAGAGAGAATGAAATTAAAAAGAAACAGGCCCATGTGGGACTGGGTGGCCCAACCCACCACACCTCCTCTCCCTCCTCACGCTACAGGAGACAGGGAGGGGGCGTGGCGGCCATCCCGCGGCCGTGGCCGTCCCCGGCAACGTGCCGTCCATCCATCGCCCCCCCCCCTCAGATAAGAGCAACCCCAGCCACCCCTCTCTCCCTTGAAAAACTCTAGCTCTCTCTCCCCTCGCCCTCTCCCTCGCATCTCACTCTCGATCCCGAGCTCGCCGTCGACACGCCATCGCCATTAACGCGCTCTGGAGGCACCCCGAGCCACGTGGGCATGTCCACCAAGACCTCCACGGTCGTCTACTTCTCCTACGACCGTTGAATCAAGCCGGACTCCACGGCGTCATCGGGATCGCCGTCTTCTTCTTCCTCCGGACGTCGAGCTCCGCCGCTTCGATCCGTCACCGCCAAGCCTTCCTCGCGCCCACTTTAGCACATCTGCAGGAGCCCGGTGAGCACCACATTCGGCCCCTCTCCCCCGGTTCCCCTCGACCCCCGTCCGAAGTGACACCGTAGACCTGCGCCCACCCGTGGCCACCATGGCCGGAACTCGCCGCGGCCGCCGCCGAGTTCCTGCGCGCCTTGGGCTCCACTGTCCGCGTCCGCCCACGCCCTGCGCGCCCCACGCCCCGCCCCCTACAACTGCTCCGCGCCGCGCCGCGTCCCCCAACATTGCGCCCCTGCTATGCTTCTCCTATTGTGGATCCTAGCTGCGTCGCGTACTGCCTGCTACTACCGCGGTCTGCTGCTGCTACTTGCTGCTCTTCTTAGCTGCTGCTGCTCCAAGCCACTACCGCTCCTTGCTACTAGTCGCTGCCGCCCATGGCTCCTCTGGCCACGGCGCCTGTGTGCGGGTGAGAGCATAGTGGCTGGCTGTGCTCTGGCACATACGGCCGGCCCTTGTTAATTAGCAGTAGGTTTAGTTAGGGCTATTTTAGTGCTAAGATTAGTCTAGTGGTATATGACATGTAGGACCCCCTCTTTAAATAAGTTAGATTTATTTATTTGTTTAGGTAAATAGTCTATGACATGTGGGCCACACATGTCCTTTTGACTAGTCAAATTGACTTAGTCAACTCGTATTAAACAATTTTAGAAATTTCAGAAAATGCAATAAACTTTGATAAATCATATAAAATAAATCGTAACTTAGATGAAAATAATTTATATATGAAAGTTGCTCAGAATTTGGAGACGAATTCGGATACGCAGTCTGTTCGTCCGCCATATGTCCCTAGCATAGCGAACCTGCAACCTTTCACCTCCGGTCCGTCTGTCCGAAAACACGAAACACTAGGAAAACTTTTCCGGTTGTTTCCCCCTTCGCCGGTATCACCCATCCTCGCGTTAGCTCACCCCTGACACCGCGTATTGCCTTGCTATATTTTGTGATGCTATTGTTTGCTCTGTTATTTATTTGTTTCCCCTCCGTTGCTTCTTTTCGGTAGACTCCGATACCGCGATAGACCCCGAGACCATTGATGCTTTGGTGTTAGACTACGGCTACGCTTCCGAAGATTCCTTTCATCTGTAGAGCTTCCAGGCAAGCCCCTCCCTTGATCAACCCGATATCGCCTATTCTTCACTCTGCTGCTTGCATTAGAGTAGTGTGGCATGTTACTGCTTTCGATTAATCCTATTCTGTTGCATAGCATGTCCTTGCTACTACTGTTGTTACCTTTACCTGCAATTCTAAATGCTTAGTATAGGATGCTAGTGTTCCATCAGTGGCCCCACACTCTTGTCCGTCTGCCATGCTATACTACTGGGTCGTGATCACTTCAGGAGGTGATCACGGGCATTTCATATATACTTTATACTGTTACATTACTTATGATAGTTTACGGTCATGTGGGGGCTGAAAGGACAGGTGGCTCCATCTAGGTAGTGGTGGGCCTGAGTTCCCGACGGCCCCCAACTGTTACTTTGAGGCGGAGCGACAGGGCAGGTTGAGACCACCTAGGAGAGAGGTGGGCCTGGCCCTGGTCGGCGTTCGCGGTTACTTCAAAACAACACGCTTAACGAGATCTAGGTATTTGATCTGAGTCTGGCTACTGGCCTATACGCACTAACCAACTACGCGGGGACAGTTATGGGCACTCGACATCGTAGTATCAGCCGAAGCCTTCGTGACGTCAGCGACTGAGCGGCGCGTGCCGGGTTGGACTGGAACGCCTGCTCTTGTATAAGGGAGGCTAGGTCTGCTCACCGGCCGCGTACGCAACGTGCAGGTGTGCAATGGGCCCAGACCCCTGCACCATAGGAGTTAGACCGGCGTGCTGACCTCTCTGCTGTGCCTAGGTAGGGCTGCGACGTGTTGATCTTCCGAGGCCGGGCATGACCCAGAAAAGTGTGTCCAACCAAATGGGATCGAGCGTGTTGGGTTATGTGGTGCACCCCTGCAGGGAAGTTAATCTATTCGAATAGCCGTGATCTTCGGTAACAGGACGACTTGGAGTTGTACCTCGAACTTATGACAACTAGAACCGGATACTTAATAAAACACACCCTTCCAAGTGCCAGATACAACCGGTGATCGCTCTCTCACAGGGCGACGAGGGGAGGATCGCCGGTTAGGATTATGCTATGCGATGCTACTTGGTGAACTTACCATCTACTCTCTTCTTCTGCTGCAAGATGGAGGTTACCAGAAGTGTAGTCTTCGATAGGACTAGCTATCCCCTTCTTATTCCGGCATTCTGAAGTTCAGTCCACATATGATACCCTTATTCCATTTGATACCAATGCATACATATGTAGTGTAGGTCCTTGCTTGCGAGTACTTTGGATGAGTACTCACGGTTGCTTTGCTCCCTCTTTTCCCCCTTTCTATACCCGATTGATGCGACCAGACGATGGAGCCCAGGAACCAGACGCCACTATCGATGATGACTACTACTACTCGGGAGGTGCCTACTACTACGTGCACCCCGCTAACGACGACCAGGAGTACTTTAGGAGGATCCCATGCAGGAGGCATGCACCTCTTTCGATCTGTATCCCAGTTTGTGCTAGCCTTCTTAAGGCAAACTTGTTTAACTTATGTCTGTACTCAGTTGTTGTGGCTTCCGCTGACTCGTCTATGATCAAGCACTTGTATTCGAGCCCTCAAGGCCCCTGGCTTGTATTATGATGCTTGTATGACTTATTTATGTTTTTAGAGTTGTGTTGTGATATCTTCCCGTGAGTCCCTGATCTTGATCGTACACGTTTGCGTGCATGATTAATGTACGATTGAATCAGGGGCGTCACAGTGCCCAAACACCCAGGAGTAATAAGATCCATAAGGGATTAGTAGGGTGAATCAAATACCTCTTGGTAGAAATGTAGATTGAGGCCTTCTCCTCCAAATCCTAGAGCAACAACAAGTTTTGTAGGCTAGGGAGAGAGATCGGGTGAAAATGAACCTTAGGGCAATAATGAATCTTGGGGGAATAAGAGGTAAGTCTACTTGAGGAAGAAGACTCCCTTTATATAGGTAGGACAAATCCAACCGTTATCGGCCCAAGGCAGTACTACTGCTAAGAAGCTTCAAAAACTCCTAAGGCAGAAAAGCGTGGAAACTCCAAAGTTGCCGAAGAGGTGTGTGGGTGCATATGGGTATGTGTATGTGTTGATTCCACTCAAACCTTTTCGAAGAGAACTCCTCTTAATAGTATGGTTTTCTATGACTCAAATCCACCAAAAAAGAAATGCCGGAAACAACCATCTTCACTCTATATCGTTGAGGGAAATAAACCGTCGTGTGCCATATGATAGAATATTGGAAATGCTCAATGCACACTATTAGTCTGCAAAACATTGTCATCAATCACGAAACCACCAAAGAAGAAATATGCCCTAACACATCAGAGTATGCACCATGAACTTGCATAATAGCAGGCATTAATCCAAAGTATTACCTATGTTTCTACATATAAAATGGCTTGTAGTTCAATTTTGTGACGCCCTCGATTCAATCGTACACTAATCATACACGCAAATGTGTACGATCAAGATCAAGGACTCACGGGAAGATATCACAACACAACTCTAGACACAAATTAAAATAATAGAAGCTTTATATTACATGCCAGGGGCCTCGAGGGCTCGAATACATAAGCTCGACTACACAAGAGTCAGCGGAAGCAACAATATCTGAGTACAGACATGAGTTAAACAAGTTTGCCTTAATAAGGCTAGCATAAAAGCATCTACAATCGAAAAAGCAAGGCCTCCTGCCTGGGAGACTCCTAACTACTCCAGGTCGTCAGCGGTCGTCATGTAGTAGTAGGCACCCTCGGGGTAGTAGTTATCATTAGTGGTGTCGTCTGGCTCCTGGGATCCGTCATCTGGTCGCAACAATCTGGTATGGGGGAAAAAGAGGTAGCAAAGAAACCATGAGTACTCATCTAAAGTACTCAAAAGACTTACATCAGATCTAAACTAAGTATGCATCTATATCAAACGAATGGGTTGTATCTGTGGACTAAAGTGTAGAATGCCAAAAGAGAAGGGGTAAGCCTAGCTTATCGAAGACTAGCATCTTCAAGCATCTTGCAGCATATAACAGAGTACATATCAACATAATGTATGGTAGTAGTAGTGTTATCAACCTCGGCCAGAGATCCTTTCTCGACTCCCTGCGAGAAAGCAATCCCAGCGCCATACTATCCAGTTATCACCTCAAGTATCTAGTTCTAGTTGAATCGATCAGGATACAACTCCAAGTGTCAGTACCGTAGGGCAGGCTATCGATAGATGTTTTCTTCCCTGCAGGGGTGCACCAACTTACCCACCACGCTCGATTAACTCCGGCTGGACACACCATCAGGTCATGACCGGCCTCGGCCAATCAACACACCGTAGTCCTACCTAGGCTCAACAGAGAGGCCAGCATGTTGGTCTACATCCTAAATGCGAAGGGGTCATGGGCCAATCGCCCTTTGCAATCCTGCATGTTGCGAGGGCAGCAGGTGAGCAGCCCTGGCAACTTCCTTAAAAAAAGGCAGGTGCTTACGCAGTCCAACCCGGCGCGCGCCGCTCCATTGCTGACGTCAGTGAGCTTTCTGCTGATACATACGATGTAGAGTGCCCATACTTATTCCCACATGGTGGTTAGTGCGAAAAGGCCATAGGCCTACTTGGATCAAATATCCAAACCGTTAGTGTGTTGGTAGTGCGGTCACGAGTAGAGACTCACGAAAGATGTGACCCCGTCGCCCCATCTCGAGTACTTGCGACAAGGGCTAAGAATGCCCAGCCACGCCTCGTGTTCAACTCTCGGGTACCCTCCAGGTCAACCCATCTCCACATCACTCGCGGGTACCCCTTAGGTTCGACCCGCCTTTCCAAGTAATAGTTGTAAAGTCATAGTAACCATAGTAACTGTGTGTCTAACACCAAGGGAAACCCTGAGGAACCACCCTCGATGGATTCCACTCAATGTAATCATCAAGGTGAACATAAGAGGAACCTCCCTCGAGGTTCACACTTGAGGGGTTGCACGACAGAGTCGTATCGAAAGTGGTTAAGGAGGAAATCATCCTCGATGACCACGACCGAATAGCTACACTACAGAGATTTCATCAGGAGTGATGTATGAGGTGTCACCCTGGGCACTCGATAGTAACTCTGCAGAGTCATACAACTAGGGGGGTGACGTGCGGTGTCGGGGCCTGGACGTCGATCACCTTGATCGAGTCATTGAACATAAAGCGGGGCAACTAGGACAAGGTGGGGTCACTGATGGATCTCTAACCAGCCTATACTAAGTAGTTTAGAATAAGCAGGTAAGGTATGAAAGCAGGTAACAAAAACAGGCTATGCACCAGAGTAGGATCATACAGAAAGCAGTAGCTGTTCTAAAGCAAACATGAGAGGGAAAGAAATGGGCGATATCGGAAATGCTCAAGGGGGTTTGCTTGCCTGGAATCTCTGCTGAAAAGGAAGAACTGTCGTCGATGTTGTCGATCACAGGGGCGGCATCGGTATCGGGGTCTATCGGAGAGAAGAGGGGAAGAAACAATAAATATAAAACAAACAAAGCATCACAAAGCATAACATGGCAATATGTTGTGCCGGGTGTGACCTAACGTATGGCTACACAATATAGGTAAAGGGGGAATTCAACCGGGAATGTTTTCCCGGTTCCGGACCTGTGTCAGACAGATGACCGGAGGGGGAATGTTCCATGTTCAGATAGTTAGAGGCATCTGACAGGAAGTTTAGTAGCGTATTCAGGTTCGTCTCATTTTTCTGAGCAACTTTCATGTAGAAAACATTTTCATTCGAGTTACGGTTTAATTTCTACAAATTTTCAAAGATTAAACCATTTTCTAGGATTAATTAATTTAATAGAAAAGAATTACTATGTCAGGATGACATCATTGTGACGTCAGCAGTAAACAGGACGGCTGGCCAAGTCAAACTGACCAGTGGGTCCCACCTGCCATAGAGAGTGGGGCTAACAGGGGTTTATTTTAATTAGACAGAGTTAATTAGCAGTAGGGCCCCACATGTTAGTGACTGATTAGGTTAATTAACTAGTTTTATTTATAAAAACATTTTAATTAGTTTAATTGCGTGGTGGGGCCCCCATGTCAGTGCCACTGGGCTTCCTAGTCAGCATGTTGACTGGGTCAACCCAGTCAACGGGCCCCCCATGGCCCACTAGCAGTGACCCAGGGGTGGGGCTCGCCGAGCCACGCAGTTGGTCGGTGCCGGAGTTGCTCCGATGGCCTCCCGCAGCGGCGAGCTCGCCGGAGACGCTCGGAAAAATGCTACAGGGCACCGTTTCGTGCGGTTTTGCTTGCTTTGAACGAGGGCTCAACGCTGCGTCGCGTGGTGTGGTCGGTTGGGCTCGCGGCTGGCCGGAACTGCATTGGCGACGAGTGGAGGCGGCGGTGGGGTTCGGGCGCGGATGGGGATCATGCAACGAGGCTCCGTTCAATGCGTGTTTGGGGCCGAACAGACGAGCACGTCGAGGCGCGTCGAGGGGGTAGGGGTGGCTCGCCCGGGGATGGCCGGAAGTGAGTTCCTCATCGACGGCAGCGGCGGCGGCTTCGGGCGCTCGACGGAGTCGACGTTGCAGGGTGTGGCAAGACAAACTAAGGGCACGGGCGGCTCCGCCGTGAGGCCCTCTGATACGTCTCCGTCGTATCTACTTTTCCAAACACTTTTGCCCTAGTTTTGGACTATAACTAGCATGATTTGAATGGAACTAACCCGGACTGACGCTGTTTTCAGCAGAATTGCCATGGTGTTATTTATGGGTAGAAACAAAAGTTCTCGGAATGACCTGAAACTCCACGGAGATTATTTTTGGAAATATTAAAAAATACTGGCAAAGAATCAAGGCCATGGGGCCCACACCCTAGCCACGACGGTGGGGGCGCGCTTCCCCCCCCCCTGGGCGCGCCCCCTACCTCATGGGCCCCCTGGAGCTCCACCGACCTCAACTCCAACTCCATATGTTCGTGTTCGGGGATAAAAAATCAAGAAGAAGGATTCATCGCATTTTACGATACAGAGCCGCCGCCAAGCCCTAAACTCTCTCAGGAGGGCTGATCTGGAGTCTGTTCGGGGCTCCGGAGAGGGGAATCCATCGCCATCATCATCAGCAACCTTCCTTCATCACCAATTCCATGATGCTCACCGCCGTGCGTGAGTAATTCCCTAGTAGGCTTGCTGGACGGTGATGGGTTGGATGATATTTATCATGTAATCGAGTCAGTTTTGTTAGGGTTTGATCCCTAGTATCCAGTATGTTATGAGATTGATGTTGCTATGACTTTGCTATGCTTAATGCTTGTCACTAGGGCTCGAGTGCCATGATTTCAGATCTGAACCTATTATGTTTTCATGAATATATGTGAGTTCTTGATCCTATCTTGCAAGTCTATAGTCACCTATTATGTGTTATGATCTCTTAACGCCGAAGTGACAATAATCGGGATGCTTACCGGTGATGAACATAGTTTGAGGAGTTCATGTATTCACTATGTGCTATTGCTTTGTTCCGGTACTCTATTAAAACGAGGCCTTAATATCCCTTAGTTTCCATTAGGACCCCGCTGCCATAGGAGGGTAGGACAAAAGATGGCATGCAAGTTATTTTCCATAAGCACGTATGAATATATTCAGAATACATGCCTACATTACATTGATGAATTGGAGCTAGTTCTGTGTCACCCTATGTTATGACTGTTACATGATGAACCACATTCAGCATAATTCTCTATCACCGATCCAATGCCTACAAGCTTTCCATATATTGTTCTTCGCTTATTTACTTTTCCATTGCTATTGTTATCAACACTACAAAGTACCAAAAATATTACTTTTGCTACAGTTACCTTTTGCTACTGTTACCACTACTATCATATTACTTTGCTACTAAATACTTTGCTGCAAATATTAAGTTATCCAGGTGTGGTTGAATTGACAACTCAGCTGCTAATACTTGAGAATATTGTTTGGCTCCGCTTGTGTCGAATCAATAAATTTGGGTTGAATACTCTACCCTCAAAAACTGTTGCGCTCTCCTATACTTGTGGGTTATCAAGACTATTTTCTAGCGTCGTTGCCGCGGAGCATAGCTCTATTCTTTGAGTCACTTGGGATTTATATCTGCTGGTCACTATGAAGAACACTTGAAAGACGTGAAAACAAAAAATTATCCCTCAACTACGAGGGGAGGTAAGGAACTGCCATCCAGCTCTGCACTTGATTCACCTTCTGTTTTGAGTAAGCTTGCGACACCTAAACATGCTTCTGCTACTAATTCTGATATGTCGTATATTATTGATGATGCCACTTCTGCTATGCATGATACTTATGATGAAACTACTTCTATGCTTGATACTACTGTGCCACTTGGTGAATTTCTTGATGAACAACTTGCTAGGGCTAGAGAGAATGAAATTATTGAAACTGATAATATTGATGAAAGTGATGATGAAGGCTCTCCTAATAAATATGAATTGCATGTTGTGCCTGAGGGATATGTTATGGATGAAGAAACTAAAAGAGACTTTCTTGCATGCAACGATGGAAGTGATCTTAAGAAATTATTATCTAAGCTTAAACAAAAAACTTTGAATGCTAGAATGAAATATGATCCTGCTTATGCTACTTCACCTATATTTGTTAGTGATAAGGATTATGAATTCTCTATTGATCCTGATATAATTACTTTGGTTGAATCTGATCATTTTTATGGCTATGAATCTGAAACTGTTGTGGCACATCTTACTAAATTAAATGATATAGCCACCTTGTTCACTAATGATGAGAGAACTTGCTACTTTTACATCCTTAAAATATTTCCATTCTCATTAAAGGGTGATGCCAGCATATGGTTTAATTCTCTTGATCCTGGTTGTGTGCGTAGTCCCCAGGATATGATTTATTACTTCTCTGCTAAATATTTCCCAGCTTATAAGAAACAAGCTGCCTTAAGGGATATATATAATTTTGTGCAAATTGAAGAAGAGAGTCTCCCACAAGCTTGGGGGAGGCTTCTCCAATTACTTAATGCTTTGCCTGATCATCCTCTTAAGAAAAATGAAATCCTTGATATCTTTTATAATGGACTAACCGATGCTTCCACAGATTACCTGGATAGTTGTGCTGGTTCTGTTTTCAGGGAAAGAACACTGGATGAAGCTGAAATTATATTGAATAATATGTTGACAAATGAAAATAAGTGGATACTTCCTGAGCCAACTCCTAAACCAACTCTGAAGAAAGGGGTGTTCTATTTCTTAGTCCTGAAGATATCCAAGAGGCAAAGAAATCCATGAAAGAAAAGGGTATTAAAGCTGAAGATGTTAAAATTTTACCTCCCATTGAAGAAATACATGGTCTTAATTTACCGCATGTCGAAGAAATATATGGTTTTAATCCATCACCTATTGAAGAAACACATGGTCTTGATAACCCGACACAGGTAGTAAAGGTAAATTCTCTCTATAGGTATGATAAAGCTGAAATCCCTCCTACTAAGTTTGCTAGCCAATGTTTGGATGAGTTTGATAACTTTATGGTTAAGCAAGAAGACTTCAATGCTTATTTTGGTAGACAATTGAAACAAAATGCTTACATGATTGAACACTTAGGTGATTATATGTCTAGAGTTAAAGGTGAACTTAAACTCATTTGTAAACATGCTTCTATGGTTACCACTCAAGTAGAACAAGTACTTAAAGCCCAGAATGATTTGCTCAATGAATTAAATAGTAAGAAAATGATAATATTGTTAGAGTTATGACTAGAGGTGGTAAAATGACCCAGGAATCTTTGTATCCTGAGGGCCATCCTAAGAGAATTGAGCAAGATTCTCAGAGAAATGATATTGATGCACCTAGTCCTTCTAAGAGGAAGAAAAAAGAAAAATGATAGGACTTTGCATGCTTCTAGTGAACCTGTTATTGACACACTCGAGAATCCCAATGATATCTCTATTTCTGATGCTGAAACACAATCTGGTAATGAACATGAAACTAGTGATAATGTTAATGATAATGTTCATGTTGATGCTCAACCTAGCAATGATAATGATGTAGAAGCTGAACCTGCTGTTGATCTTGATAACCCGCAATCAAAGAATCAACGTTATGATAAAAGAGAATTTGTTGCTAGGAAACATGGTAAAGAAAGAGAACCATGGGTTCAGAAAACCATGCCTTTTCCTCCTAAACCATCCAAGAAAAAGGATGATGAGGATTTTGAGCGCTTTGCTGAAATGATTAGACCTATCTTTTTGCGTATGCGTTTGACTGATATGCTTAAAATGAATCCTTATGCTAAGTACAAGAAAGATATTGTTACTAATAAAAGGAAGATACCGGAAGCTGAAATTTCCACCATGCTTGCTAATTATACTTTTAAGGGTGGAATACCTAAGAATCTAGGAGATCCAGGAGTACCAACTATACCATGCTCCATTAAAAGAAACTATGTTAAAATTGCTTTATGTGATCTTGGAGCCGGTGTTAGTGTTATGCCTCTCTCTTTATATAGTAGACTTGATTTGAATAATTTGACACCTACTGAAATATATTTGCAAATGGCTGATAAATCAACTGCTATACCTGTCGGTATTTGTGAGGATGTGCCTGTTGTGGTTGCAAACGTTACTATTTTAACGGACTTTGTTATTCTTGATATTCCCGAGGACGATAGTATGTCTATTATTCTTGGAAGAACCTTTTTGAATACTGCAGGGGCTGTTATTGATTGCACCAAAGGTAGTGTCACTATTCATGTTAATGGTAATGAGCATACGGTACACTTTTCGAGGATACAACCTCAAGTCCACAATATCAATTCTATTGGAAAAATTCCATCGATTATTTTTGGAGGTTTTGAATTTCCTCTTCCTAATGTCAAGAAGAAATATGATATTCTTATTATTGGGGATGTGCATATCCCCGTTGAGGTAACCTGGTGTTATTCGAAAATTCTCCGGTTCCATGTTATTCGGAATGAGTTTGTTAACAAGGCCTGATCAACATTGTTAGTGGATTCCTTTTGATGAGCATGAGATGGATGAATTTAGAAAACACAACTCTCTATACCCTCTTTTTACTTTCCGTTATTTATATTAAATAAAGCAAAAATAGTAATTTCTGTTTGTTTTCTGAATTATCCGTGCAATATAAAAATACCCCGAAAATAAAAGTTATCCAAATGCCCTACCAATTTAGTATGATTTTTTCTGAAATATTTGAGAATATTTGGCACTGAGAACACAGCAGGGGGAGCAAGCACCTGGCCACGAGGGTCCACGGCGCGCCCCCTGGGCGCGCCCCTGCCTCGTGGGCCCATGGTGGCTCCCCTCCACTTATACCTGCACCCATACACTTCTTCTTCCGCCAAAAAAAATCACCATCCAGCTCAAGCACGAGTTCTAGCTCATTTGGCTGCGATTTTCGACCTCCTTGCTCAAAGCACCTCTCACAAAACTGCTTTGGGGTATTGTTCCTTGGTATGTGACTCCTCCATTGGTCCAATTAGTTTTTGTTCTAGTGCTTTATTCATTGCAAATTTGTGCTGCCTAGGTGACCATGTTCTTGAGCTTGCATGTCAAATTTATATGGTTCCAAGTAGTTGTAATGCATGATATAGGCTCTACCCACTTGTAGGAGTAGTTGCTATCAATTTTGTTGAGTTTGGTTTACTTTTATTTGAAGTTACTAAAAATTCCAGAATTTTTCAGAAAATAATGAAGAGATTTTTGAGGGGCTCATCGAGCCGAAGCTCGAAGGAAAAGCAAAATGAAGAAGCAGAGAGGCCCAAATATAATCTGCCTCGCACCGCGGAGGTTCGGCCGGGTGAATGGCCTTCCAATGATTTCTTGAGAGTAGCCGGGATTTATGATGATTTTTATGAATTGGCTAAGAATGCAGGCCTCACCGACTTCCTCCGCGACCAACGCGAACAGTATCTCTTACTCACCAATACTTCTGTGCAAAACTTCTACTATTATCCTAAGGAATCACATCCTTCAGTAGAGTTTCATTTATATGATGCGGTTAAGAAGGTGTCACTATATGAATTTTGCAGAGTTTGCAAAATACCTTTCGAGGGTAGCTTAGAGGAACCACATCGTAGAGATGTGGACGGGTTTATTGACACTATTACTGTAGGGGAAACTAGGAAGGTTTCCGATGCAAGAATCACTAGTATACATTTTTCCTGTTTTACGCTACTTTGCCATATTTGCTAGTTGTTGCTTAATTGGTCGCGGAAACTATGGAAACCTTAGTGTTCCTGATATTATTATTTTGTTCCATGGTTTATTCCGTGAAGAATCGGTTAGTATGGGCGGTATTATTGCCAAACGGTTAAGTCTGAACCGTACAAAGGGCCCCATCTTTGGAGGCGTCTATGCTTCACGCCTTGTTGCATACCATAACATACCTATTAGGCACTACGAAAAGGAAGAAAAATTGCTGCCTACTATTTATTTAGATTATAAGAGTATGGTAGCACATGATTTTATTGTTAAGAATAGGGAAAATGAGCTTAAATACAAATTGTTCTTTGATAAACATCATCCTAAGACTATTACCCTGCCTGCTCCTTCCCTGTTAGATTTATCTGCAACCAAGTACCTTGTTCCGTTCGAGGCCATTCACGCCTACCGGAACCCTACATCAGCTGCAGAGTTAGAGCTGAAACCACAATTTGATCCTCCATGACAGTTTTATTACCAGTGGAATCCGTAGGTGATTACCAGCCAGTGGCAATCTGAGTATCCATCACAGTACGACCCCAACTACCACTTTGGATATCCGCCAGGCCATTCGTGGCAATAAACCCACTTAGGCCAAAAGCCTAAGCTTGGGGGAGTATGTATTTCTCACCGTCATTACATTCATGTTCACACACTCATTGCTAGATGACGGTGCTCATACTTTTTCATTGTAATATCCATGTTAGTTTATTTTCTCTTTTTATGCTTTCTTCTTGTGTGTTTGAAATAAACCTTAAGAAAAACCAAAAAAATTAGTTGTAGCTTTTAGCTAGTTTTAATTTCTATGCTTGTAGTAGTAATTAAAAAGAAAACCCAAAAAGATTTCATGTTCTTCTTTTGCTTGTTGGGAGCTTTCCCATGTAAATAGTTTTATTTCTTTTCTTTTCTTTGGGGGTCGATAGGAGAAGACCATAATTAAATTGTTGAAGTGACTCCTATATGCATTATTGTTGATTTAACCAAGAGTCCATATTGCCTTGTCTTCTCCTGTTTATTGAATGCTTGCAGATTCCAGCATAGTCCAATGCACGTGCACTGTTATTATTATTCACATCATTTGGCCGTGCAAGTGAAAGGCAATTATGACGATATATGATGGACTGATTGAGATGGGAGAAGCTGGTATGAACTCGACCTCTATTTTTTTGTAAGTATGATGAATTCATCATTCCTGATTCAGCCTATTATGAATAAACATGTTTGCAATGACAATTAGAGATTATAGTTGCTTATGCCATGCTTAATTAGCTAGGAGCTTATAATGGTTTACCTTGCATGCCAACATGCTATTAAAATGGTTGTGATGTGGTATGATAGGGTGGTATCCTCTTTTGAACGATTTGAGTGGCTTGACTTGGCACATGTTCATGCATGTAGTTGAAACAAAATCAACATAGCCTCTACGATGTTTATGTTCATGGTGCATTATATCCTACTCATGCTTGCATTCGGTGTTGATTAATTTTAATGCATGTTCATGATTGTTGTCGCTCTCTAGCTGGTCGCTTCCCAGTCTTTTTCTAGCCTTCACCTGTACTAAGTGGGAATACTGCTTGTGCATCCAATCCCATAAACCCCAAAGTTATTCCATATGAGTCCACCATACCTACCTATATACGGTATCTACCTGCCATTCTAAGTAAATTTGTATGTGCCAAACATTATGTTTTGTATGCTCGAATAAACATTATGTTTTAATTTCTATACCTACCTTCAAATAAACATTATGTTTTGTATGCTCGAATAGCTCATGTATCAACTAGGGTTGTCCATATCTTCCATCTTAGGCAGGTTATTCTCAAGGGGAGTGGACTCCGCTCCTCACTCATGAGAAAATGGCTTGTCACCGGGATGCCCAGTCCCATGCTTTATGCAAATCAAATCAAAATAACTGCAAACAAAACTCCCCTAGGACTGTTGTTAGTTGGAGGCACTCATTGTTTCGAGCAAGCCATGGATTGATGCTTGTTGGTGGAGGGGGAGTATAAACTTTACCATTCTGTTTGGGAACCGCCTATAATGTGTGTAGCATGGAAGATATCGCCATTTATTGGTTGTTATGTTGACAATGAAAGTATGCCACTCAAAATATTATTCATCTCTATTTCAAAACCGATCTCTGGCACCTCTATAAATCCCTATTTCCCTCTGCGAAGGGCCTATCTATTTACTTTTATGTTGAGTCATCATCCTCTTATTAAAAAGCACCAGTTGGACAGCATCGCTGTCATTTGCATTCATTACTGTTAGTTTACATTGAGTATGACTTGACTGGATCTCTTTTACCATGAATTACAATGTCTAGTCAGTCCTTGATCTTTAAAGGTGCTCTGCATTTATGTTTTGCGGTCACAGAAAGGGCTAGCGAGATACCATCTTGTTATATCATATTATGATTGTTTTGAGAAAGTGTTGTCATCCGAGATTTATTATTATTGCTCGCTAGTTGATTATGCCATTGATATGAGTAAACATGAGACCTAAGAGTTATTGTGAATATGGTTAGTTCATAATATTTGCTGAAAACTTGAATGCTCTTTACATATTTACAACAACAAGAACAAACAGAGTTTGTAAAAGTTTTTCTTTATCACTTTTAGTTTGTCAACTGAATTGCTTGATGACAAGCAAAGGTTTAAGCTTGGGGGAGTTGATACGTCTCCCTCGTATCTACTTTTCCAAACACTTTTGCCCTTGTTTTGGACTATAACTTGCATGATTTGAATGGAACTAACCCGGACTGACGCTGTTTTTAGCAGAATTGCCATGGTGTTATCTATGTGCAGAAACAGAAGTTCTCGGAATGACCTAAAACTCCATGGAGATTATTTTTGGAAATAATAAAAAATACTGGCAAAGAATCAAGGCCAGGGGGCCCACACCCTAGCCATGAGGGTGGGGGGCGCCTGCCCCCCTGGGCGCGCCCCCTGCCTCGTGGGCCCCCTGAAGCTCCACCGACCTCAACTCCAACTCCATATATTTGTGTTCGGGGAGAAAAAAATCAAGAAGAAGGATTCATCACGTTTTACGATACGGAGCCGCCGCCAAGCCCTAAACTCTCTCGGGAGGGCTGATCTGGAGTCCGTTCGGGGCTCCGGAGAGGGAAATCTGTCGCCATCATCATCATCAACCTTCCTCCATCACCAATTTCATGATGCTCACCGCCGTGCGTGAGTAATTCCATCATAGTTTTGCTGGACGGTGATGGGTTGGATGAGATTTATCATGTAATCGAGTTAGTTTTGTTAGGGTTTGATCCCTAGTATCCAGTATGTTATGAGATTGATGTTGCTATGACTTTGCTATGCTTAATGCTTGTCACTAGGGCTCGAGTGCCATGATTTCAGATCTGAACCTATTATGTTTTCATGAATATATGTGAGTTCTTGATCCTATCTTGCAAGTCTATAGTCACCTATTATGTGTTATGATTTGTTAACGCCGAAGTGACAATAATCGGGATACTTACCGGTGATGAACATAGTTTGAGGAGTTCATGTATTCACTATGTGTTAATGCTTTGTTCCGGTACTCTATTAAAAGGAGGCCTTAATATCCCTTAGTTTCCATTAGGACCCCGCTGCCATAGGAGGGTAGGACAAAAGATGGCATGCAAGTTATTTTCCATAAGCACGTATGAATATATTCGGAATACATGCCTACATTACATTGATGAATTGGAGCTAGTTCTGTGTCACCCTATGTTATGACTGTTACATGATGAACCACATTCGGCATAATTCTCTATCACCGATCCAATGCCTACGAGCTTTCCATATATTGTTCTTCGCTTATTTACTTTTCCGTTGCTATTGTTATCAACACTACGAAGTACCAAAAATATTACTTTTGCTACCGTTACCTTTTGCTACTGTTACCACTACTATCATATTACTTTGCTACTAAATACTTTGCTGCAAATATTAAGTTATCCAGGTGTGGTTGAATTGACAACTCAGCTGCTAATACTTGAGAATATTGTTTGGCTCCGCTTGTGTCGAATCAATAAATTTGAGTTGAATACTCTACCCTCGAAAACTTTTGTGATCCCCTATACTTGTGGGTTATCGCCCTCCTTGAGTTTGACGCGGGGCTCGGTTGAGTTCGACGGCGTCAGTAGTGATGACGAGGGGCTCAGCGGCGGGGCCGAGCTTCGGCAGCTACGGTGAGCGAGCTTGAGAGGAAGGTGGCCTACGTGAGAGAGGGAAGAGGAGGGCGAGCTCACCGAGAGGGTGCACGAGGGCCCGACGGTGGGTTTAGGAGGTGCAGTGGGCACCATCGTTGAAGAAGATGGCGGTGAGCCGAGGAAGAAGACGACGACGGGGTGGGCAATATAGGGGCGGCGAGCTCGAGTCCGTGGTCAGGGAAGACGTAGCGGGGCATGGCGGCCCTTGGGGACTCGTCAGAGAGGGGTGGGGATAGCGGTGGCCGCGGTCAACACGGCGCCGCGGCCATGGGTGCGCATGGGAGGAGGGATCTGGTGAGGGGGGCGAGGTGGAGAGGACCAGGGAGGGGCGCGAAGGGGAAGTAGGCGATCTAGGGTTGGCAGGGGCGTCGTCGGCGACCTTATCCACGCGGGACGACAGCGGATGGCCGGCACGTGGACATCCCGGCCATGTGCAGCCGCACAGCATCCACGGCGCCCCTGTGAACAGAGCAGGGAGACAGGGGCACCTGATGGGCTGGGCCGCGTTGAGCCTTAGGCCAGAGGCCAGGTCGGCCTTTTTTATATTTTTTATATTCTGCCTTTATTTATTAACAGAGAGAGAAAGGGAATTATTTGGTCAACTGTTTCACTTAAGAAAAATTTGGGATGTGCACAATTAAATCCCTGGTGATTATAGACAGTGCCACAAATATTTGGAGACCTGAAAATTTCATTTGGTATTTTTCATAAATAGGATAGCATTTAAAAATGCTGAATTGGTGTTGTTATAATTGGTAATGCTCATCTTTGCATAAAAGTGATGTTGTGTTCCTTAACAGATAATTGTTATGGAATTTTTGACAAAGGATGAACATTTTTCCAGCAACTTTTGAGCAACTTCAAACTTCACTTGAATTTGAATTGACTGGAATTTCAAATGGGATATTGATCAAAGGTGATTAAGCACTGTTTGGAAAAATGATTAGTTTAATCAAAGAGGGTTACTGTTGTTGGGGAACGTAGTAATTTCAAAAAAATTCCTACGCACACGCAAGATCATGATGATGCATACCAACGAGAGGGGAGAGTGTTGTTGTGACGCCCTCGATTCAATCGTACACTAATCATACACGCAAATGTGTACGATCAAGATCAAGGACTCACGGGAAGATATCACAACATAACTCTAGACACAAATTAAAAAAATACAAGCTTTATATTACAAGCCAGGGGCCTCGAGGACTCGAATACATAAGCTCAAAAACACAAGAGTCAGCAGAAGCAGCAATATCTGAGTACAGACATGAGTTAAACAAGTTTTCCTTAAGGAGGCTAGCACAAAAGCAGCAACGATCGAAAAGGCAAGGCCTCCTGCCTGGGAGCCTCCTAACTACTCCTGGTCGTCGGCGGCCTCCACGTAGTAGTAGCACCCTCAGGGTAGTAGTAGTCGTCGGTGGTGTCGTATGGATCCTGGGCTCCACCATCTGGTTGCGACAACCAGAAAGAAGAAAGAAGGGGAAAGGGGGAAGCAAAGCAACCGTGAGTACTCATCCAAAGTACTCGCAAGCAAGGATCTACACTACATATGCAACATTATCAAAGGAAGGCTGTATATGTGGACTGAGCTGCAGAATGCCAGAAGAGAAGGGGGAAAGCCTAGCCTATCGAAGACTAGCATCTTCTCGAAACCACCATCTTGCTGCAACAGGAGGGAGTAGAGTAGCATAAAGTAAAGTAGTAGTCGTGTTATCAACCTCGGCCAGAGATCCTTTCTCGACACCCTGCGAGAAAACAATCCTAGAGCCATACTATCCATTTATCATCACAATCCAATTCTCATCACCATCCAGTTCTCATCACAAGTATCCAGTTTTAGTTGTATCGATCGGGATACAACTCCAAGTGTCCGTTACCGTAGGACAGGCTATCAATAGATGTTTTCTTCCCTGCAGGAGTGCACCAACTTACCCACCACGCTCGATTAACTCTGGCCAGACACACTTTCATGGGTCATGCCCGGCCTCGGCCAAACAATACGCCGCAACCTCACCTAGGCTTAATAGAGAGGCCAGCACGCCGCACTAAACCTATGCCCCCAGGGGTCATGGGCCATCACCCCGGGAACTCATGCACGTTGCGTGGGCAGCCGGTGAGCAGACCTAGCTACCTCCTTCAACAAGGCAGGTGCTTACGCAGTCCAACCCGGCGCGCGCCGCTCAGTTGCTGACGTCTATTAAGCTTCAGCTGATGCATACGACGCAGAACGCCCATACTATGCCCACGTGATGGTTAGTGCTATCAGGCTAGAGGCCCCTTGGATCAAATATCCAAATCGTAATGAATTAGGAACGCGTGGTAACAAGCAGAGACTCACGAAAGATGTGACCCCGTTGCCCCATCTCGAGGACTTGTGGCAAGGGCTAGGAATGCCCGGCCACGCCTCGTAATTATCTCGCGGGCATCCTCCAGGTCAACCCGTCTCCACATCACTCGCAATTAAGCTCGCGCGGGTAACCCTCAGGGCCGACCCGTCTTTAGTAACATGGTTCAGTGTAAAGTCATAGTAACCATAGTAACTGTGTGTCCAAACATCAAGGGGAAAACCCGAGGAATCACCCCCGGTGAATTCCACTCAATGTAATCATCAAGGTGAACGTAAGAGGAACCACCCCCGAGGTTCACACTTGAGGGGTTGCATGACAGAGTCGTATCGGAAGTGGTTAAGGCGGAACCACCCTCGATGACCACGACCGAATAGCTATGCTACAGGGTTAACTTCAGAAGTGTTGTAGAGGTCTCACCCTCGGCACTCGACAGTAACCCAATAGTGTCGAGCAACTAAGGGGAAAGTGATGTGCGGTGCCGGGGCCTGGTCTTCAATCCAGTTGATCCGGTCTTCGATGATGAAGCAGGGGCAACAAGGACAAGGTGGGGGTCACTGATGGGTCACTATCCAACCTATACTAAGCAGTTTAGGATAAGCAGGTAGGTAACAATAAGCAGGTTACAAAAGCAGGCTATGCATCAGAATAGGAGCAATCAATTACAGTAGTAAAATCTAATGCAAGCATGAGAGAATGGAATGGGCGATATCGGGATGATCAAAGAGGGGGCTTGCCTGGTTGCTCTGGCAAGGAGGGGTCATCGTCGACGTAGTCGATCACAGGGGAATCAGCATCGGTCTCGAGGTCTACCGGAGACAAGAGGGGGAAGAAACAGTAAATACAAAGCAAACATAGCATCACAAAGCGTAACGTGGCAATATGCTGTGCTGGGTGTGACCTAACGTAAGGCTACACGATATAGGTGAAGGGGGAATTCAACCGGGAATGTTTTCCCGGCTCTGGACCTGTGTCAGACAGATGACCGGAGGGGGGAAAGTTCCATGTTCAGATAGTTAGGGGCATCTGACAGGTATGTGGGTAGCTTATTCGGGTTCGTCTCGTCGTTCTGAGCAACTTTCATGTATAAAACTTTTTCATCGGAGTTACGGTTTATTTTTTTATGATTTTACTAAGATTAAAGCATTTTCTAAAATTTTGGATTTATTTTAAATCGAGTTGACCAAGTCAACCTGACTAGTCAAATGAGGAGTGTGTGGCCCATATGTCATAGCAAGCAACTAAAATATTCTAGGTAATTAGATTAATTAGTCTAGGGGTCCACTTGGCATATGCTAGTTTAGCTCCTAATCTAACCTACCACTAATTAACTAGTCCGGCCATTGGTGGTCAGCTCATGGTTGTGCACACTCACGCACAACACATGGGTGCTCTGCCCTGGCCAACAGCAACAGCAAATGGCAACAACGGGCAGCAGCAGGTAGCATTAGCAGCCAACGCAAAGGAGCAGCAGTAGCACAAAGCAAAGCAGCGGCAAAAGTAGCAGGAGGAGCGGCAAGCAAGAAATAGCTCAGAGGCTAGTAGCTAAGCAGCAGCAGCAAGTAATCAGCAGCGGCATGCAGTAGAAACAGCAAGCAGCAACAACGGCGGCGGCGCTAGATGCATCGAGAGCAGCAGAAGTGGGCAGCAGCAGTTCTAGGCAGAACAAGCAGCAGCGGCAACGCCTGTGGGCTTGGTCAGGCGCAGGGGCGGACGAGGCCCGGGCGCGGTCTAGCGCGGCAGGGAGGCGAGGCGAGGCGCAGGCACGGGGTGGTCACGGCGTGGGGGTGGGGCGGACGCGAGTCGCGCGGGCGCTGGCCGTGACGGACGACGGCTATGGCTACGGGCGGGATACGCGCTCCGACGATGGATCTAGACCGGGGCGAGAGGGAAACAGGGGAGGATCTCACATTGGTGCGGCAGTGAGGGTCGGCGGGCTCGGGGTTGCAGCGGATCAGCCGAATTGACGACGACGGCCGTCGAGATGCAGAGGCGGAGATGAGCGAGATGGCAACGCGCGAGGGCCTCCCGGCTTGGTCCAGTGGTTGAAGTCGACGGAGAAGAGGACGGCGCTGCCTCTAGACATCTTGTCGTCGCTCGGGGATGACCATGGCCACAAAGGCACGGCGACAACTTCGCTCGGGTTCGTGCTGTGAGGGAGAAGCTGCGCGAGAGGAAGAGGAGGAGAGCATCTAGAGTTCGTCTACGGGGTGAGGAGGGCCTTATACACCTCGGGGCTCACCGGATGAACGACAGGGCGGCATCGGGCACATGGACGGGCAGCCAGACGCCACGCCATGCCGTTGTCTCCTTCTCTGGCAAGAGAAAGGAGAAAGGCCGGCCAGATGGGCTGGGCCTAGAACAGGGGAAGTGAGAGGCCACGTGCTCAGGGGCTTTCCTCATTTCTTTTTATTTTTCTGATTTTACTTAAACCTTCTATGTTTTCTAATTAAGGTAGCTACTAAACGGTTTTTGTGAGATGTGATACTTTGCACATAAATCAAGCTCAATAATCTGGCACAAAAAGTTTCAGAGCAATTGAAAAGGTTTAAATATTTTTAGAAGTTGAAAAGGTCAATTGATATGTTGATGGACCACCTCATATTTTCCCAGGGATTAAATGGTGAGTCAAACGATGTTGGTTTTAACATGACAAAGATCAGGGGGATTTATACTAAAATGCGAACATTTTAGTATTATAGTTTGGAGAAACAATATTTTGACTTGTCTTTTAATTTGAATTTGAGGTCGATTTGGGACAAAGTGATGAATAGCAAAATTTAATTATGATTACATGGCACCATTAACAGGAGTTTACTGTAGCTTGACACCCGGGATGTTACGTACCCTCGTTGACCGAAAACGGAAGCGTTAGCACAACGCGGTTGATGTAGTCATGCGTCTTCACGATCCGACCGATCAAGTACCGAACGTATGGCACCTCCGAGTTCAGCACACGTTCAGCCCGATGACATCCCTCGAACTCCGATCCAGCCGAGTGTTGAGGGAGAGTTTCGTCAGCACGATAGCATGGTGACGATGTTGATGTTCTACCGACGCAGGGCTTCGCCAAAGCACCGCTACAGTATTATCGAGGTGGACTATGTTGGAGGGGGGCACCGCACATGGCTAAAAGATCAAACAGATCAATTGTTGTGTCTCTGGGGTGCCCCTGCCCCCGAATTGGTTTAGGGTAAGGGGGGTGCGGCCGGCCAGGGAGAGGGCGCGCCAGGAGGAGTCCTACTCCCACCGGGAGTAGGACTCCCCGATTCGGGAGAAGGAAAGAGAGAGGAGAAGAAGGAAAGAGGGGGCCGACCCCCCTTGCCCTAAACCAATTCAGTTTGGGCCTTGGGGGGGCGCGCCCCACACTTTCCTTGCTTCCCTCTATTTCCACTAAGGCCCATATAGGCCCATTAAGCTCTCGGGGGCTTCGGGTAACCTCCCGGTACTCCGGTAAAATCCCGATTTCACCCGGAACACTTCCGACATCCAAACATAGGCTTCCAATATATCAATTTTCATGTCTCGACCATTTCGAGACTCCTCGTCATGTCCTTGATCACATCCGGGACTCAGAACAACCTTCGGTACATCAAAACACATAAACTCATAATATAACCGTCATCGTAACGTTAAGCGTGCGGACAGTACGGGTTCGAGAACTATGTAGACATGACCGAGACAAGTCTCCGGTCAATAACCAATAGCGGAACCTGGATGCTCATATTGGTTCCCACATATTCTACGAAGATCTTTATCGGTCAAACCGCATAACAACATACGTTGTTCCCTTTGTCATCGGTATGTTACTTGCCCGAGATTCGATCGTTGGTATCTCAATACCTAGTTCAATCTCATTACCGGCAAGTCTCTTTACTCGTTCCGTAATACATCATCCCGCAACTTACTCATTAGTTGCAATGCTTGCAAGGCTTAAGTGATGTGCATTACCGAGAGGGCCTAGAGATACCTCTCCGACAATCAGAGTGACAAATCCTAATCTCGAAATACGCCAACCCAACAAGTACCTTTGGAGACACCTGTAGAGCACCTTTATAATCACCCAGTTACGTTGTGACGTTTGGTAGCACACAAAGTGTTCCTCCGGTAAATGGGAGTTGCATAATCTCATAGTCATAGGAAAATGTGTAAGTCATGAAGAAAGCAATAGTAGAATACTAAACGATCATGTGCTAAGCTAACGGAATGGGTCATGTCAATCATATCATTCTCCTAATGATGTGACCCCATTAATCAAATGACAACTCATGTCTATGGTTAGGAAACATAACCATCTTTGATCAACGAGCTAGTCAAGTAGAGGCATACTAGTGACACTCTGTTTGTCTATGTATTCACACATGTATTATGTTTCCGGTTAATACAATTCTAGCATGAATAATAAACATTTATCATGATATAAGGAAATAAATAATAACTTTATTATTGTCTCTAGGGCATATTTCCTTCAACTGTAGCATGACACTGGGGGTGTTACAAATCTCCTCCACTACAAGAAATCTCTTCCCAAGATTTAAGTGCGGAAGTAAAGAGTAAATTCGGGAGAACTGACCCTTATAGGGTTAATTATCTGGTGAACAATTCAAGGAATGTGGCAGAAGTATCTCTCGAGTTGAAACTTAAGAAAAAATCGAGAGCAAAGTATGAAGGTACAATAGGAAGTTTCAAGCGAATGGACAAACTTTCGATACCTGAACAGAGTGTGAGAAGGGGGTTCAGAGCATCAGGAATAGATCATCTCTCGGACGATGGCTCGTGACAATACACAAAGCCAAGAGTAAATGATACTTCAGAATAAAGGATATACAATGGAGTCAGGTTCCGATCCTTTGGAACTGTGGGTTATGAGCCCACCATGTGGGTTAAAAGTAGAAGGGGCGATGACGTTTTGCATGATCATGTAAGCAAGGCATGTCAGAGGATAGACTATTGGTTATGTCGGCAACAACATCAGTACCAAGGGCGAGGGATGAAGAGAACCATTTTTCTGCTTGTTGAGACGAGGTGGACCAATAGGCAAAGTTCTCGTCCATCGGTGGTTACTGGAATGTCATCAACCATAGTAACAGGGTCTTAATGACAAAGTGGTACAAAGAGGTGCTTACCTAAGCAGGGAATTATCACTGCTCAGCTAAGTCAAATTACAAGAAAGGTTAAACAAACAATGTAAAGGAAAATGTGATTACCAGATTAAACAGAACAATGGAAAGGAAAATGTGTTTAAACACATATTTCAAGGGTATATCCTTCCCAAGAGCAAGCAGAGCATGATATCCATGATAGGACATAACGTAGAAAACCCTTTTTAGGAAAGGGGAGAGAATCGTCATGACATTACCCATACAATGGTGTTTGGATAATTGATGAAGAGAAAAGAGAAAAATTAGCATTGCACTTCAAATGTTCTTGTTGATGAACAGAGTACCACAAACAGGCTTAGAGATAGCATCGACATGGCCCTCAAGCAAAGATCAGACTTTGGATACACAAAGGATCCATCAAAAACAACTTATAAAATATGTCGGACAATTTTAACAAGAAAAAGACGAGGATGGGGCCCACGGGCTCAGCAACAATTTGTCGAGGGGCAAGGAGGGTATTTCTCATCTTGAACTCGATTGATAACCTAGAAGAGCTCAGAATGTTGATGATGATCACGACATATTTGTCGAGAGGTTTCATGAAGATGTAATCGATCAGCGATGACATCAATTCAAAGAAATGATGAAGCAAAAGGTTATGGGAACCACGGGTACGACACAAACTCGGAATCAAGCTTGTTGTTCAAGGTGAAATGATATGACGAGGAAGATTGACGTAAGCTTAGCTCATCATCAAAATTTGTGCTCCGAGAAGGACCAGGTAGGATGGTTAAAATTTAGCACGATAATGATATACCTGATCAGGCTGGGAATGATGTGATGGAGTATCATTCCAATGAGAATTCACAAGAGGTAGTGCAATGACACAATATCCTCGAGATAACAGGGGGCAATACTCAAGGTAGATCAAAATAGAGGTTGTATAGATGAAATGATCTGCAGAAGACAAGTATTTTAACTTGTCCGGGAAATGGAATCAAGGAGAAAATATGGTCGGAACCACGATTCCAAAGAACCAATTTACACATGAAAGATTAGCTTGTACCAAGGGAACATTTGATTGTAAGAGAAGTTTCCATGATTAGATCTACATCATGTCTATGGGCATGAACACAAAGTTCAAGGTCGACTCCCACTTCTTCAATGCATAACCTCTCAATTACTTCTCACATTTGACAAAGTTGTAGTGTAGACATTTTTATCCGGCATAACACCAGTAGAGTATGACCCATAGAAATTTCTGGGTTCACAGAAATTAGGGAAAGCATTAGTTCAACCCCTTGGGGCATGTTAGGAACAGATACCACAAGTTTCAGGAGTAATTAACACAAGCTCGAAAGCAGAGCATGTTTGAAAAAAGGACAGGATACAATTTACCGAAGGCATTATGTATCCGAGGAAAGGCTCACAAGGTTATAGAATATGAAGGATGCTATCGGATAAAATTCAACAAGGGGTCTAGAGGTCCACAACGGAGTTGAAGTGAGTATCGGTACTCAACCAGAGGAAGAAGAATGCAAAGGCATCGGATTATAGAACATCCGAATAATTTCATAGTTTAAATGCAAGGAATTATGGTTTCCAAATGGGGGACCGGAAGCATAAGCTCTGATTAAAATATAAGCAAGTTGAATAGACATAGATCGACAATCATTCAAGGTTTGATTTACCGATAACCAGCTCATGTCCGGAATGATGTTTGAGCTGGGTGGATAATTTATAAGGATCAACTGATGATTTCGGGCATCCGCAAACATACCGAATCAAGGGCTCAAAATGACAATGACAAAGGATGCCAATGAACATTGCTAGACATATGGAACACTACCATAATGCAAGCAGACAAGTATTTCAATAGCATAAGGCTGCTGAGGATTTTTGGAAGATCGAATAGTATTTCAAAGTATCTTGTGAATCACCTGATCCACTAGGGATGAACAAATCCTCGATAAGGGTGAGGAATTATCGTAAGGGCTTTCATGTGGTAATGATTTGCAAGGCAGTAAGTTCAAAGGGTTCTCGGGACAACGGAGAGTATTTCGAGACATCTTGTAATAACAAGAGCAACTGGGAAAGATTATATAAATGGCAAGTGCATGTAGTTAACCATAGGGGTTGACGGTGGAAGGGGTTGCAAAAGCGATGAGCACATGTTCTCGGGAGAAAATCAGAGAGTATCTTCGAAGTCTTCTTGTGAAGCAGACGATCATCTGGAAAGAAGGGCTCTCCGGGAGGAAGTAGTTACGAGAACCTAGAGTTAGAGTTAGCAAAATCATTTAACCTGGATAGAAGAGAGATCAGAGTCCCAGAGTATAGACGAGGAATAAAAGATCCTAATACCACCCAATTGTGATGTGGGCCCGTAAGCCACACAACAGTGTTAGTAAAGTAGTTTTGCAATGACTAGACTCAACTTCGGCCAAGGAGTTGGAAAGGGGGGTTCCTACGGGCATTCGGCTCTGATACCAACTTGTGACGCCCTCGATTCAATCGTACACTAATCATACACGCAAATGTGTATGATCAAGATCAAGGACTCACAGGAAGATATCACAACACAACTCTAGACACAAATTAAAATAATACAAGCTTTATATTACAAGCCAGGGGCCTCGAGGGCTCGAATACATAAGCTCGACTACACAAGAGTCAGTGGAAGCAACAATATCTGAGTACAGACATGAGTTAAACAAGTTTGCCTTAAGAAGGCTAGCACAAAAGCATCTACAATCGAAAAGGCAAGGCCTCCTGCCTAGGAGCTTCCTAACTACTCCAGGCCGTCAGCGGTCGTCATGTAGTAGTAGGCACCCTCGGGGTAGTAGTAATCATCAGTGGTGTTGTCTAGCTCCTGGGATCCGTCATCTGGTCGCAACAATCAGGTATGGCGGAAAAAGAGGTAGCAAAGCAACCGTGAGTACTCATCCAAAGTACTCGCAAGACTTACATCAGATCTAATCTAAGTATGCATCTGTATCAAACGAATGGGTTGTATCTGTGGACTAAACTGCAGAGTGCCAGAAGAGAAGGGGAAAGCCTAGCCTATCGAAGACTAGCATCTTCAAGCATCTTGCAACATATAGAAGAGTACATATCAACATAATGTAAGGTAGTAGTAGTGTTATCAACCTCGGCCAGACATCCTTTCTCGACTCCCTGCGAGAAAGCAATCCCAGAGCCATACTATCCAGTTATCACCTCAAGTATCCAGTTCTAGTTGAATCGATCGGGATACAACTTGTAACATCCCAAAATTCTAAATTTTGGAATGTTATATTAAATAAATATTTATGTTTGTTTGTTTGATTGTATGCTTGATTGGTTGGTTGAAAGTGAGTGGAATTGGAAACTTTTTAGAAAAAAAATCAAATGAGAGGAAACAAAAGGACTTTCCCAAAAAAATTGATTTGACTCCCTATCTAATTTTAAGTTTGCATCTTGTCACAAATGCCCTGATGAAAAAATATGAGAGGAGGAATATGACACTCCAAAAAATTCAGAGACAATGTTTGACAATTTATTTGAAACTTAAATTCCCTTTCAGTTTGAAGTTATTGCAAAATTAATTTTTTTAAAATATTTTATTTCTTCATGAAAATATGTTCATGTTTTAGAAATTTTTATTCTGAAAATTTTGGTATATAATATGCCTATATAAAATGTTTTTTATTTTGTGTATTTGTTTGCATCGTTGTTTACAAAAAAATAGCCCAGCGCCCGCCAGGCCAGTCGGCCCAGCAGGCCGAGCCAGGCCAGCCTTAGCGCCCAGGCTTGCATGAGAGCCGCCCTAGCGAGGGCTCCCAGCTCCCATAAGCCGCCACCACCCTTTTCCTCGTTCTCTCTCACTCTCTCTCTCTCTCTCTCCCACGTAACCCTCTCTCCCCTCATTTTTTTCTTGTGAGTCTTTCCTCTGATCACTGGGGTCTGATGACCCACAAGTATAGGGGATCGCAACAGCTTTCGAGGGTAGAGTATTCAACCCAAATTTATCGACATAAGGGGAGCCAAAGAATATTCTCAAGTATTAGAAGCTGATTTGTCAATTCAACCACACCTGGAAACTTAGTATCTGCAGCAGAGTGTTTAGTAGCAAAGTAATACGATAGTGGTGGTAACGGTAACAAAGGAGTAATGAAAGCAAAGTAATATTTTTGGTATTATGTAATGATTGTAACAATAGCAACGAGAAAGTAAATAAGCGTAAACCAGTATATGAAAAGCTCGTAGGCATCGGATCAATGATGGATAATTATGCCGGATGCGGTTCATCATGTAACAGTCATAACATAGGGTGACACAGAACTAGCTCCAATTCGTCAATGTAAGGTAGGCATGTATTCCGAATATAGTCATACATGCTTATGGAAAAGAACTTGCATGACATCTTTGGTCCTACCCTCCCGTGGCAGCGGGGTCCTAATGGAAACTAAGGGATATTAAGGCCTCCTTTTAATAAAGAACCGGAACAAAGCATTAGCACATAGTGAATACATGAACTCCTCAAACTACGATCATCACCGGTAAGTATCCCGATTATTGTCACTTTGGGGTTAATGGATCATAACACATAATAGGTGACTATAGACTTGCAAGATAGGATCAAGAACTCTCATATATTGATGAAAACATAATAGGTTCAGATCTGAAATCATGGCACTCAGGCCCTAGTGACAAGCATTAAGCATAGCAAAGTCATAGCAACATCAATCTCAGAACATAGTGGATACTAGGGATCAAACCCTATCAAAACTAACTCGATTACATGATAAATCTCATCCAACCCATCACCGTCCAGCAAGCCTACGATGGAATTACTCACGCACGGCGGTGAGCATCATGAAATTGGAGATGGAGGATGGTTGATGATGACTACGGTGACGACTCCCCCTCTCCGGAGCCCCGAACGGACTCAAGATCAGCCCTCCCGAGAGGTTTTTGGGCTTGGCGGCGGCTCCGTATCATAAAATGCAATGAAATCTTCTCTCTGATTTTTTTCTCATCGAAACTCAATATATGGAGGTGGAGTTGGAGTCGGAGACGCAACAGGGGGCCCACAAGGTAGGGGGGCGCGCCCAAGGGGGGGCGCGCCCCCCACCCTTGTGAGAAGGGTGTGGGCCCCCTGGTCTTTATCTTTGGCGAGGATTTTTTATTGTTTATTCTAAGATGTTCCATGGAATTTCAGGTCATTCCGAGAATATTTGTTTTCTGCATATAAAACAACACCATGGCAATTCTGCTGAAAACAGCGTCAGTCCGGGTTAGTTCCATTCAAATCATACAAGTTAGAGTCCAAAACAAGGGCAAAAGTGTTTGGAAAAGTAGATACGACGGAGACGTATCAAATCCCCCAAGCTTAAACCCTTGCTTGTCCTCAAGCAATTCAGTTGACAAACTGAAAGAAAGAAAGAAAAACTTTTACAAACTCTGTTTGCTCTTGTTGTTGTAACTATGTCAAGCCAGCATTCAAGTTTTCAGCATAAATCATAGCTAACCACATTTGCAATAATTCTCAGGTCTCACGATTACTCATATCAATAGCACAATCAACTAGCAAGTCATAATAATAAATCTCGGATGACAACACTTTCTCAAAACAATCATAATATGATATAACAAGATGGTATCTCGCTAGCCCTTTATGAGACCACAAAACATAAATGCAGAGCACCTTTAAAGATCAAGGACTGACAAGACATAGTACTTCATGGTAAAAGAGATCCAATCATAGTCATACCCAATATAAATTAACAGTGATGAATGCAAATGACGGCTGTGCTCTCCAGCTAGTGCTTTTTAATAAGAGGGTGATGACTCAACATGAAAGTAAATGGATAGGCCCTTCACAGAGGGAAGCAGGGATTTGTAGAGGTGCCAGAGCTCGGTTTTGCAATAGAGATAAATTGTATATTGAGCGGTATACTTTCATTGTCAATGTAACAACTAAGAGATGGCGATATCTTCCATGTTAAACACATTATAGGCGGTTTCCAAATAGAATGGTAAAGTTTTTACTCCCCCTCCACGAACAAGCATCAATCCATGGCTTGCTCGAAACAATGAGTGCCTCCAACATACATCAGGTCCCAGTGGGAGTTTTGTTTGCAATTAGTTTTGATTTAGTTTGCATAAAGCATGGGACTGGGCATCCCAATGACCAGCCATTTTCTCGTGAGTGAGGAGCGGAGTCCACTCCTCTTGAGAATAACCCGCCTAACACGGAAGATAAAGACAACCTTTTTTGATACATGAGCTATTCGAGCATACAAAACAGAATGTTTATTTGAAGGTTTAGAGTTTGGCACATACAAATTTACTTGGAACGGCAGGTAGATACCGCATATAGGAAGGTATGGTGGACTCATCTGGAATAACTTTGGGGTTTAAGGGATTGGATGCACAAGCAGTATTCCCGCTTAGTACAAGTGAAGGCTAGCAAAAGACTGGGAAGCGGCCAACTAAAGAGCGACAACAGCCATGCACATGCATTAAAATTAATAAACATTGGATGCAAGCATGAGTAGGATATAATCCACCATGAACATAAATATCGTGAAGTCTATGTTGATTTTGTTTTAACTACATGCGTGAACATGTGCCAAGTCAAGTCACTTAAATCATTCAAAGGAGGATACCACCCCATCATACCACATCATAACCACCTCAATAGCATGTTGGCACACAAGGTAAATCATTATAACTCATAGCTAATCAAGCATGGCACATGCAACTCTGATCTATAATTGTCATTGCAAACATGTTTATTCATAATAATTTGAATCAAGAACGAGGGACTCATCATATTTTCAAAAACAAAAGAGGTCGAGTTCATACCAGCTTTTCTCATCTCAGTCAGTCCATCATATATCATCATAATTGCCTTTCACTTGCACGACCGAACGGTGTGAATAATAATAAGAGTGTACGTGCATTGGACTAAGCTGGAATCTGCGAGCATTCAATAAAATAGGAGAAGACAAGGCAATATGGGCTCTGGGTTAAATCAACAATAATGCATATAAGAGCCACTTCAACAATTTAATCATGGTCTTCTCCTACTGACCCCCAAAGAAAAGAAAAGAAATAAAACTATTTACACGGGAAAGCTCCCAGCAAGCAAAAGAAGAACGGGAAATATTTTTGGGTTTTCTTTTTAGTTATTACTACTACATCAGAAAAATAAACTACTACTAACTTTTTGGTTTTTCTTAAGGTTTAAGAAACACACAAGAAGAAAGCAGGAAAAGGAAAATAAACTAGCATGGATATTACAGTGAAAAAGTATGAGCACCGACATCTAGCAATGAGTGTGTGTGAGCATAAATGTAATGTCGGTGAGAAATACGTACTCCCCCAAGCTTAGGCGTTTGTCCTAAGTTGGTCTATGGCCACGGCTGGCCTGGCGGATATCCATAATAATAGTTGTTGGGGTCATACTGTGATGAGGAAGAATAGTTGGGATCATATTGTGATGAAGAAGAAGACTCTGACTGCCACTGGCTGACAGTCATCTCTGGATCCCAAGAATAAACAGATTGTCGTGGATGCTCATCTTGTGGTTCCTGTTCTCGCTCCTCGACTGGTGCAGGGTTCCGGTAGGCGTGAATAGCCGTTAACGGAACAAGGTATGTGCCTGCAGTCAAATCAAACAAAGAAGGAGAAGGCAAGGTAATAGTCTCAGGATGATGTTTATTAAAGAACAATTGATATTTAAGCTCTGCTGCCCTATTTTTAACAATAAAATCATGTGCCACCATACTTTTATGATCTAGATAAACACGGGGCAGCACCTTTTCTTCCTTCTCAGCATGCCTAATAGGTATGTTAAAATGTGCGGCTAGGCGTGTGGCATAGATGCCTCCAAAGATGGGGCCCTTAGTACGGTTCATATTTAACCGTCTAGCAATAATACCACCCAAACTAAAAGTGTTATCACTTTATAAACCTTGGAGCAGAATAATTAAATCAGGGATACTAAGGTTTCCAGAATTTCCGCGTCCAATTAAACAACGACTAGCAAATAATGCAAAGTAACGCAAAACAGGAAAATGTATGCTAGTGATTCGTGCGTCGGAAACCTTCCCGGTTTCTCCTACAATGATATTATCAATAAAGCCAGCCACATCATCATGATGTTGTCCTTCTGTCTTGCCCTCAAAAGGGACTAAACAAATCCGACAAAAATCATAAAGTGACATTTCCTTATGCTCATCATATAAATGAAACTCGACCGTAGGTGGTGAGTTCCTAGAATGAAAATGAAAGTTTTGCACAAAGGTATTTGTGAGTAAGAGATACTGATCGCATTGTCGTGGAGGAAAGCGGTGAGGCCTGCATTGTGAGCCAATTCATGAAAATCTTCATAGATACCGGCTGCTCTCAAGAAATCATCAGAAGGCCATTCACACGCCCGAATCTCTGCGGTGCGCGGCAAATTATACTTAGGCTTCTCTGCCTTTTCCTTCGAGCTTTGGCTCGATGAGCCCCACAATAATCTCCTCATCATTTTCTGAAAAATTATAAAATTTTAGTAACTTCAAACAAAAGTGAACCAACTTCAATAATATTGATAGCAACTACTCCTACAAGTGCCTAGAGCCTATATCAAGCATTAGAACTACTTAGAACCATCTAAATTTGACATGAAAGCTCAAGAACATGGTTACCTATGCAGCACAAATTTGCAAAAAATAAAGAACTAGAACAAAAACTAATTGGACCAATGGAGGAGTCACATACCAAGGAACAATCTCCCCAAGCAGTTTTGTGAGAGGTGCTTTGAGCAAGGAGATCGAAAATCACAGCAAAAGTGGCTGGAACTCGTGCTTGAGTTGGTTTTTCGGGTTTGTGTGAGATAGAGGAAGAAGATGGGTGTCGGAGTCAAAATCGGCGGATCTCGGGTAGGGGGTCCCGAACTGTGCGTCTAAGGCAGATGGTAATAGGAGGCAGGGGACACAATGTTTTACCCAGGTTCGGGCCCTCTTGATGGAGGTAAAACCCTACATCCTGCTTGATTAATATTGATGATATGGGTAGTACAAGAGTAGATCTACCACGAGATCGGAGAGGCCAAACCCTAGAAGCTAGCCTATGGTATGATTGTTGTATATGATCTATCGACTAGCCTGGCCTCGGTTTATATAATGCACTAGAGGCCTGGGATAACAAGAGTCCTAGCCGCATACGCCGGTGGGGAGGAGTCCTTGTCTTGATCACCAAGTCTTGTGGAATCTTCCATGTATGCGACAGCTGTCCGAATTGACCCATGAGTATACGACCATGGGGGTCCTCGGCCCAATCTAACAGATCGGGAGACGATGTGGTGAGTACCCCCTAGTCCAGGACACCGTCAGTAGCCCCCTGAACCGGTGTTCAAGTTAGGGATGCTCCTCGATTCTTCCGAACCGTTCTTCATCTTCGGTTGTCGGTCTTGAAAAATGGTTCAACAAATCTTCTAATCTTCGATCTTGAGGATCGCCGAAATGCATTCAACGAGTTTACACGTCGGGTATCCGAGGAGCCCCTTTAAGCTTCCGGCCTTTATCAATGTCTTGTTATTTTTATGCCACACCTCGGGTTTGAAGTTGTTCCCGGGAGGCAGTGTCCTCTTGCGTCCGAGCTCTAACGCGGGACTGCATTCGAGGTATCTTTTGCAGCCGAGCACCAACGCCGGACTGCTTCCGAGCTCCAACGCCGAAATGTATCCGAGATCCAACGCCGGACTATGTCCATGCTCCAACGCCGGACTGTATCCGAGATCCAACACTGGACTATGTCCAAGCTCCAATGTCGGACTGTATCCGAGCTCCAACGCCGGACTATATCTGAGGTGTCATAAATCACCTTGGTTCAAAAAGGTTGAAGGAGTTTAGCCGAGCTTAATGCCGGAAATGCCCTCTATGGAGCCAGCCACTAGCGCCCGAGCTTTGTGCCGGACTGCTTCCGAGGTGGTGCACCACCCCGACTGTGGGCCGATTTTTTTGTCAATATTTTTGATTGGTGCAATTTATTCTCTACCGAGATATATAGCCAGTAGCCCTCAAGGTGTGTATCGGTTTAAAACCCGAGATGCACCTGAAGGATGACATAAGACCACTAATCCCAGTAGCCGCTGAGACTCAGGTTGATTTGTAAAATCGGCCTGAGGATCAAGTCCTAGCTCAGCAGGATACTTCGGGACACAAAAAGCGGCGTGCTCAGTCCTCGAGACTCAGGTTGGGTGCGGCCGACCAACCTAAGGATCAAAATCTCCTCGGAAAATGTATTGCACTTAAATTTTTTGCATTGGATAGGCAATGTACTAGCCCCCGAGACACTGGTCGGGTGGCAACACTAGATCAGGGGATCGATGTGCCCCTTTAATATTTGTAAATAATAAGCCCGAAGCCCAGTAGCCCCCGAGCCTTAATGCGGGCATGGGTGGCCGAATTAAGGATCAATATCCATAGTAAAATCACAAATTATGTGTAATGACTCCATGTATCCAAGTACTTTACGTCATTAATGCTCGGATCCGCATTGTACAAAACTTTGTTGACCGACCATCGGCTTCCACCTCCTCGGCCAGTAGCCGAGGAGTGTTTGTCCTACTTTATAAAGCCTTTATGAGGGCAAAGATTTACGACAAACAAGGCAATCTGGTCATACGGTTTTATAAACAAAGGTATGCAAAGAGATATGTTATATTACTGTTTAACATAAGAAATGTCTTCCAAAGAAAATAGTCCCGCTATCGGTTCCTTTCGTTGGGTTGTCATGCTAAGCATGATCATGAAACCTCAGCTCTAATGTAAGAGCAAAATATCAAGGATTTAGTTTGGGAGGCCAGTTAATAGCCCCCGGTAGTGTTCGGCGACAGTCGAGGTCAAGCCGTAAACACTTCGGCCATTGTTATGAGTGGCCCGTCATTTAACACAGTCATCGGATCACTGACCAGTTTACGCTTATTGTGACAGTCAGTTTTCGGCTTTCTCCACTGAGGTGCTTAACCGTGTGAGCTGGAAGCACAATCGCAGTGGTTCTCCCTTTGCACGCCTAGCCGAACAAAGCAGAACATAGGAAGCAAGTGCAGGAGCCGGGCAACCCAACTATTGACCGAAGACACAATTCGAAACCGATGCATATATAGCAATATCCGAGAATATTTTTTCCGAATCTATAAAGGTGTCCGGCATTGCACTGCGAGACTTGTGCTGAAAACACACAAATAGTTTAAAAGTGCCATAAGCTTGGAAAACCAAAAAATGTCAGTAAAAACTTGACGTCCGAACAAGATCAAGTGTTCGGTGCCAATTCGAAAATTGGTCTTAGAAAAAAAGAGTGCTTCTATCGTGCTTTAACATTACACATCCGATCTCAAGACTTCAAGCAGGTCAGCCTACGGCTGCAGCCTCCTATCCCGAAGGCGAAGTGCTTCTCGTTAGACCAGTTTAGCGAACTAAACTCGAGCGGTCACTAGAGAGAAAATGGGTTAGCTGGCTATTGACCACACACTCACGTCGAAAAAGGAGCGATAGAAAAATACTTTGCAACGATCAAGAAGAAAGGCATTTACTATAAAATAGCTCGTATAAATTTTAAGAGCCCCCAAGTGACTTGGGTAAAAGATTTTATGTATAATGATTGTATGTACCGAAGTACTTATATTATATCTTTGTTCAACCGAACTTTAAACGCGTCTTAACCGACCGTTGGCTTCTCCCTCTTCGGTCAAGGACCGAAAAGTGTTATGTACTCCACCTGTCGAGAATATCGACAGTGTTTCCGATAACCAGGCAACCGGACCATAAGGCTGTAACAGACAAAACGCGCTCAGGGAACTTATGCTATATTACAGACGAAGTGTAAGAAGCATCTTCGAAGAAAATAGTACCCCCACCAATACCTTTCTTCGGTGCTCATTATTACTATGAGACTTGTGCAATAGATTTTTTGTACTCATGAGTTCCGTTGTGTGCCGACCATGATTGAAAACAATAAGAGCGCTAGCTTTCGGCTTCACCCAGTCTGAAGTCAGAGCTCGGAGGACCCGGTCGTGACAATTGCAGAGGTGCTCCCTTTACTCCCTAGCCGAACAGTCGGGAACGTAGGGGTAAGCACAGGAGCCAGGCAACCCAGCTTGCAAATTGCTTAAGTCAATATGGTGCATATTGTGGCGTAATACACGAACAAGGAACGAAGCCGTACAAGTATAATCATATGCAAGAGGAAAATCTTCATAAAGGAAGCCCCCAAATAAACGGGGTATTTGAATATGTGTGTCACAAACAAAGTTTGGACAAGGAAATTTTTTACAAGCAACTTTTTTCCAAAAAAGTATAATGCTTGGTCAAACCGAACACAAGTTAAAAATTAAAACTATGAGCATGAAAGTGACTTAGCTGGTTAATGTGTTCGGCATTGATGACGCGGTCCGAGCTTGATGCGCGACGAGGTTCCATCCCCCAAGCCGATCCCGAGGTGGTGGAGCGGAGAGCTCGACACGTCGAAGTGGTGACATAGCACGGTCAATGCGGACCGGCAGAATGATGCCGAAGTCCCTGGATCATTTTCCTGTGCACAAAAAATAATGCAAATCGGAGATGATAGTAATAATAATTAAAAAAAATCATTGCATAATAAATAATTTATGCAAAGTGAGTAATAAAAGAAATATGGCCTGGCGCCGAAGTCAATGGCGATGCAGGGCGTCGGTGTGATGCGGTAAAGGCGTGGCAAAGCCTGAATTCATAGGTCGGTCCGAGTTCCGGATGCGGCGTTCGCTGGACTATGTATGGAAACTGACCGAACCACCACGCGACCGTCATTAATGCGGCCATCATTTGATAGACCTGTGTACAGATGATGGACGAACCAGAGTAATAATTCCTTGGGAAAAATAAACCCAAACAAGCAAAAAATACTAGGATTAATAGCACCTGGTTTATTTGTTGTAGCAATCCGAAGAAAGGTGATTCCCAAAATTGGGACTCGATCCGCACACCCATTGCCTGATGGGCGATAAAGCGACGTTATGGCGATGCTGGCCAAGGTTGGCTCGCCGAGGCAAAACCCTCGGTCCAGCTATCATGACGGAGCTGGTTGGCTAGTGACGCCGAAGTTTCCGAAGTAGGTTGATGAAGAGATGGCGAAGCCCCCGGTCCAGCCGAGATGTCGAAGCCTCGATGTCAGCCGATGAGTCGAAGTAGGTCGGCGTGATGGACACCAGTTTGAAGAAGCAATAGTGCGGCCCTGCCGATGCAGGTCGTGACGTGGTCGATGTCGCTTGATGAACTGACCATGTGACGATGCCGGTATGCCCGCTTCGTGTAATCCGTGGGGCAGCGATGTTGGTGATGATTTATCCTTCGCGATGCCAGACTCTTGTTCGGCTTGCCGAGATGATGATCTGAAGAAGTTGAGCTCGGCTCAACAAAGTGACGACGTGTCTAGCGCAGGTCGGCAGCCGTGGAGCAATATTGCCGGACTGGTTTGACACCAGCATTATGTTGAAGATCATGTTCAAGAGATCTTAAAGTTGGTGGGATGTGTTTGGGAACAAAACACAATACCTCATACAAAACTTCCTTCAAAAGGGATGTCTGAAATCCCGTTCATAAAAAAGACAAACTCAGGTCGGATTCGTTTTCGCGCAGAAAACAGATCCGAAAAGTGATGCACTAATCGGAAGGTTCCCGGAGTTTGGACGGTCGGATCGAGCTGAAATTTTGAGAAGTGGTAGATATAGGAATTCCGCAGCCGATCAATGGTTGGATTTTCCAAAGGACGTCCGAGATATAAGCTGGACACCACGCCCTAAACTCGTCCAGATTCCCGTCCAGATTCGACGGGGCTCCGGTATATCGTGGATTGCCAGAGATTCCTCCATCGGAACTCGACGAAATTTTCCAGGGTTGTTGTAGACTCAATTCCGCACAATTCCACCAAAGCAATCGTTAAAGAGACACTTGAGGAGGCGGGGGTGGCGGACACAAGTTTGCTGTCCAGAAAAACAGCATGATCGCCCAAGGGCAATGTTGACGTTGAGCCCCTGGGCTCCCTGGATGATTCCTCCATGATCTTGATAGAGATTGGAGTTGATGTTTATAAAGGCCCTCATCCGAACATGACGATCGGAGGTAGGGCGCAGTCCTTGGTCGAACCAAGGTGACCAGTCAAGCTGGTGACGAAGATGCCGAAGTCGTAGTTAATCTGCAGGCGAGCCATCAACCTTTTCTCGAACACATAGCGGAACTCTCAATGAAAGCACCAATGTTGGAGTCAAAATTAGCGGATCTCGGGTAGGGGGTCTCGAACTGTGCATCTAAGGTGGATGGTAACAGGAGGCAGGGGACACAATGTTTTACCCAGGTTCGGGCCCTCTTGATGTAGGTAAAACCCTACGTCCTGCTTGATTAATATTGATGATATGGGTAGTACAAGAGTAGATCTACCACGAGATCGGAGAGGCTAAACCCTAGAAGCTAGCCTATGGTATGATTGTTGTATATGATCTACCAACTAGCCTGACCTCGGTTTATATAATGCACCAGAGGCCTAGGATAACAAGAGTCCTAGCCGAATACGCCGGTGGGGAGGAGTCCTTGTCTTGATCACTATGTCTTGTGGAATCTTCCATGTATGCGGCAGCTGTCCGAACTGACCCATGAGTATACGGCCATGGGGGTCCTCGGCCCAATCTAACAGATCGGGAGACGACGTGGTGAGTACCCCCTAGTCCAGGACACCGTCAATGGGTGTTGGGATAAGTGGAGGAGGGCCACCATGGGCCCACGAGACAGGGGGCGCGCCCTAGGGGGGGCGCCCACCACCCTCGTGGCCAGGTGGCAGCTCCTCCCGCGGTAATTTTTGCACAGTAAATCCTCAAATATTCCCGAAAAAATTATATTAAATTGGCATGGCATTCTGAGGACTTTTATTTTCGGGATATTTTTATATTGCACTGATAAGTCGGGAAACAAACAGAAAATACTATTTTTACTTTATTTAATATAAATAACAAAAAGTAAAAGTGGGGTACAGAAGTTTGTGCTTCTAGTTTCATCCATCTCATGCTCATTAAAAAAGAATCCACTAACAAGGTTGATCAAGTCTTGTTAACAAACTCATTCCGATAACCATGAAACCTGAGAAATTTCGAATAACACTAAGTTACCTCAACGGGGATATGCACATCCCCAATAATAAGAATACCATATTTCTTCTTGACGGTAGGGAGAGGAAATTCAAAACCTCCAAATATAATCGATGGAACTTTTCCAATAGAGTTGATACTATGAACTTGAGGTTGTTTCCTCAGAAAGTGTACCATATGCTCATTACCATTAACATGAAAAGTGACATTGCCTTTGTTGCAATCAATAACAGCCCCTGTAGTATTAAGAAAAGGTCTTCCAAGAATAATGGACATACTATCATCCTCGGGAATATCAAGTATAACAAAGTCCGTTAAAATAGTAACGTTCGCAACCACAACAGGCACATCCTCACAAATATCGACAGGTATAGCAGTTGATTTATTAGCCATTTGCAAAGATATTTCAGTAGGTGTCAGCTTATTCAAGTCAAGTCTACGATATAAAGAGAGAGGCATAACACTAACGCCGGCTCCAAGATCACATAAAGCAGTTTTAATATAATTTCTTTTAATGGAGCAAGGTATAGTAGGTACTCCGGGGTCTCCGAGTTTCTTTGGTATTCCACCCTTAAAAGTATAATTAGCAAGCATGGTGGAAATCTCAGCTTCCGGTATCTTTCTTTTATTAGTAATGATATCCTTCATATATTTAGCATAAGGATTTGTTTTGAGCACATCAGTTAATCTCATACGCAAAAAGATAGGCCTAATCATTTCAGCAAAGCGCTCAAAATCCTCATCATCCTTTTTCTTGGATGGTTTCGGAGGAAAAGGCATGGGTTTCTGAACCCAAGGTTCCCTTTCTTTACCATGTTTCCTAGCAAAAAAAAAATTCTTTTATCATAACATTGATTCTTTGATTGTGGGTTATCAAGATCAACAGCAGGTTCAATTTCTACATCATTATCATTACTAGGTTGACCATCATCATGAACATCATCATTAATATTTTTACTAGGTTCATGTTCATTACCAGATTGTGTTTCAGCATCAGACATAGAAATATCATTTGGATTATCAGGTGGTTCAGCAATATGTTCACTAGAAGTTTGCACAGTTCTATCATTTTTCTTCTTCTTTTTAGAAGAACTAGGAACATCAATATTATTTCTTTAAGAATCTTTGTGACGCCCGGATACTTAAGCTAAAGTGAACCTCTACTAATGACGCCACGTCACCTCAATTACCGTTGCTGATCTCGCATTAGATTGAAACCGATTCGAATCCAAATAAAAAAATCAGGCAAACAACAAAAGTTTTCAAACAATGAAACTAAAATGTTCGTGTCGTGCCAGAAAATGCATAGGTGATTGTGGTGGTGAAACCAAACTTTTATGAAATGCTTAACTGCACTAAAATGATTTAAATAGTAGCAAACCTAATTATTTCAATGCCTTTACTAATTAATAAAATATCAAACTAAATTATTTGGGGACTAGACTTTTTGTGACAGTGGACTAAATTGAAATACTAGATTAGATGCCTAGTATATATTTTACAAAACCTAAAACAATAGGAAACAGAGATAAAACAGAATAAAAGAAAAATAAGAAAGGAAAAACAAAACTAACAAAAAGAAAAGGAAATGAGAAGACCCCCCAGCTCCCCATGGGCCTCGGCCCATCCCACACGGCCCAACCAGCCCACCCCATGCTGCCCCCTGGCCTATTAGGCCACCCCACACACCCGAATCCTAACCACCAGACCCCCCACTTCCCAGCACGCACCCACGCTCCTCTCCTCCCCCCCCCCGATTTGGGATCTGGATCGGGCCACGTCCCGACCCCGCTGCTCGCCCCGTCACCGCACCCGCCCGGCGCCTCCGACCACCCGCTGCCGTCGCCTCGCCTCCGCGCCCCTCCTTCGCACCGCGAGACGCCGCCCGAGGCCTCTACCTCGCCATGCCGTCGCCGAAAGCTGCCACCTCGTCGTGCCGTCGCCGGACATCGACACCTTCGCCAGCTCGCCGGACTGCCGCCTCCTCATCCCCTCCACGCCAGCCGCCCCGAACTTCGCCGACCGAACCCCTGCACCGGGGGTATGACCCCATCTCCCCTACCCCTTTCCCTAGGTCGTCCGCGCCGGTGCCGCCCCGTACTGCTGCCGTCGTGCTCCCGGCCTCGCCCCACCGCTTCTAGCGCCCGCCTCCGCTCGCCGTGGCTGCCGGCCGCGCCCTCGCCCCACTACGTGCTGGCCTTCGCCGGATCCGCGCGTCCGTCCCCTAGCCATGCACCGCTGCTACACGCGCACATCCGTGCTTGGCCGCGCCCCGGCTCGCCGGCGCGCGCCCACGCCCCACCGCACGCCCCTGCTCCCCTCGCCTGGCCTCAGTCGCCGTTGTCGGCCAGTCGCCCCGCTCGCTGTTGTGCTTGCCGCAGTCGCCGGCGTCCCGGTGCCATTCACTAGCGTAGGCAGGCGCCCAAACGGGCAGATGCCCGCAGCGCCCGAACCGCTCGGGCTGTGCCCCACACCCCGCGCCTGTTAACCCTGTTGGCCCGCTGGCCCTATGACAAGTGGGGCCTCAAGCCCCCAGAACGTTTATAAAAAAGGAATTAAAAAATTATATAAAAATAATAATAATATAATTAATTAATTAATTAATAAATTACAGGAGTAATTAACTTAATTAATTTTGATTAATTAAACTAAACAAATAATTAAACTAATTAAACATTAGTTATCTAATTAACCTGGTTAGTTAATTAGCTAATTAATTAGTATGACAGTGGGGCCTACCCCTAATTAATTTTGATTAGATTAATTAAACTGTTTAAAAATAATGTGTCACTAACCAGTGGGACCCACTGGTCAGGTTGACCAGTCAACTCTGTTGACTGTTGACGTCAGCATGACATCATGCCGATGTCCTTAGTTCATTTTCGAATTAATTTAAATAATTAATTAAATTCCAGAAATTAATAAAATCTTTAGAAAATCATATCTTTTAATCCGTAACTCGGATTAAAACATTTTCAACATGAAAGTTGCTCAGAATGACGAGATGAACCGAGATACGCAGCCCGTTCATCCGTCACGCATCCCTAGCATAGCAAACACACAACTTTCCCCCTCCGGCTCCTCTGCCCGAAAACGTGAAACACTGGGGATACTTTCTCGGATGTTTTCCCCCTTCACCGGTACCACCTCGTACCGCGTTAGGGCACACCTAGGTTTATGCTTTGCCATGTCATGCATTTGTTTGCATTATATTTATTGTTTCTCCCCCCTCTTCTCTCGCTAGACACCGAGACCGACGCCGCTGCTACCCAGTACGACTACGGTGTTGACGACCCCTCTCTCTTGCGAGAGCAACCAGGCAAGCCCCCCTTTGATCACCAGATATCGCATATTCTTCTCTGTACTGCTTGCATTAGAGTAGTGTAGCATGTTACTGCTTTTCGTTAATCCTATTCTGATGCATAGCCTGTCCTTGCTACTGCTGTTGTTACCTTTACCTGCAATCCTAATGCTTAGTATAGGATGCTAGTGTTCCATCAGTGACCCTACACTCTTGTCTGTCTGCCATGCTATACTACTGGGCCGTGATCACTTCGGGGGTTGATCACGGGCATATACTATATACTTTACACTATTACATTACCTGTGGTACTATTCGGAGTTGGGAGCTGAAGGGCCAGGTGGCTCCATCCAGGTAGAGGTGGGCCTGGGTTCCCGACGGCCCCCGACTGTTACTTTGTGGCGGAGTGACAGGGCAGGTTGAGACCACCTAGGAAAGAGGTGGGCCTGGCCCTGGTCGGCGTTCGCGGATACTTAACATGTTTAACGAGATCTTGGTATTTGATCTGAGTCTGGCCACTGGCCTATACACACTAACCATCTACGCGGGGACAGTTATGGGCACTCAACGTCGTGGTATCAGTCGAAGCGTTCGTGACGTCAGCGACTGAGCGGCGCGCGCCGGATTGGACTGGAACGCCTGCTAGGCTAGGTCTGCTTCCAGCCGCGTGCGCAACGTGCAGGTGTGCAAAGGGCAATGGGCCCAGACCCCTGCGCCATAGGGTTTAGACCGGCGTGCTGACCTCTCTGTTGTGCCTAGATAGGGCTGCGACGTGTTGATCTTCCGAGGCCGGGCATGACCCAGGAAAGTGTGTCCGGCCAAATGGGATCGAGCGTGTTGGGTTATGTGGTGCACCCCTGCAGGGAAGTTAATCTATTTGAATAGTCGTGATCTTCGGTAACAGGACGACTTGGAGTTGTACCTTGACCTTATGACAACTAGAATAGGATACTTAATAAAACACACCCTTCCAAGTGCCAGATACAACCAGTGATCGCTCTCTCACAGGGCGACGAAGGGAGGATCATCGGTTAGGATTATTGCTATGCGATGTTACTTGGTGAACTTACCATCTGCTCTCTCCTACATACTGCAAGATGGAGGTTACCAGAAGCGTAGTCTTCGAAAGGACTAGCTATCCCCCTCTTATTCCGGCATTCTGGAGTTCAGTCCACATATGACACCCTTATTCCATTTGATACCAATGCATACATATGTAGTGTAGCTCCTTGCTTGCGAGTACTTTGGATGAGTACTCATGGTTGCTTTTCTCCCCCTTTCCCCCTTTCTATTCTCGATCATTGCGACCAGACGTTGGAGCCCAGCAGTCAGACGCCACCGTCGACGACGAATACTACTATTCGGGAGGTGCCTACTACTATGTGCGGCTCGCTGACGACGACCAGGAGTAGTTTAGGAGGATCCCAGGCAGGAGGCATGCGCCTCTTTCGATCTGTATCCCAGTTTGTGCTAGCCTTCTTAAGGCAGACTTGTTGAACTTATGTCTATACTCAGATATTGTTGCTTCCGCTGACTCGTGTATGATCGAGCTCTTGTATTCGATCCTTCGAGGCCCCTGGCTTGTAATATGATGCTTGTATGGCTTATTATATTTGTAGAGTTGTGTTGTGATATCTCCCCGTGAGTCCCTGATCTTGATCGTACATGTTTGCATGTATGATTAGTGTACGATTGAATCGGGGGCATCACAAGTTGGTATCAGAGCCGACTGCCTGTAGGAATCCCCCTTCCACACTCCTTGGCCGAAGTCGAGTCTAGACATTACAAAACTTTTTACTAACATGGCTGTGTGTCTTACGGGCCCATGTCACCATTTGGGTGGTATTAGGATCTTTTACTCCTCGTCTATACTCTGGGACTCTGATCTCTCTTCTAATCGGGTTAAATGATTTTACTAACTCTAACTCTAGGATCTCGTGATCGCTTCCACCCGGAGAGCACCTTATTACCGATGATCGTCTGCTGCACCAGGAGACCCTGAAGATACTCTCTGCTGTTAACCCGAGAACTTGTGTTCGTTGCGTTTGCAATTGCCCTTCCACCGTCAACCCTTATGGATAACTACATGCATTTGTCATTCTTACATTCATCCTCAGTTGGTCTTGTTATTACAAGATACCCCGAAATACTCATGGTTGTTTCGATAATCCTTTAAGCTTACTGCCTTGCTGTTCTTTGTCACCTGAATACCCCAATGGATAATTCTCGCACTTATCGAGTATCCGCTCATCCCCCTGTTGTTCATGTGTTTCACAATGGTCTTCGAAATACTATTCGATCCTCCAAAAATCCTTAGTAGCTTAATGCTCTGCAATACTTGTCTGCTTGCATTATGGATGCTTTCCATATGTCTGGCAATATTCGTCAGTATCCTTAGACACCGTAATTTTGATCCTATTGATTCAACATGAGTGCGAATGCACGCAATCATCAGTTGATCCTTTCAAATTAACTTTCTGGCTCAGACGTCATTTTTGAATATGAACTTGTTCTCGACCAATCGGTTTGCCGTCAATTGTACCCTTAGGTCTATTGAACTTATCCACCATGGATCAGAGCATCTGCCTCTGATCCTTATATTTGGAAATCATAATTCCTTTGATATCTAAGCATCGAATCATTCAGGTGTGCTATAATCTGATGCCCTTTCATCCTTTCTTCAACTGATTGTGTGCCGATGCTCACATCAGCTCTGCTATGGACCGTCAGATCCTTTATTGGATTATTATTAGACAGTGTCCTCCTTACTAAATAACCTTGTGAGCCTTTCCTCGGATACATAATGCTTTTGTTTAATTGTATCCTCTGTTTTCTCAACCATGCTCTGTTTTCGAGCTGGTGGTATTTACGGTGGAAGCTTGTGGTATATGTTTCCATGATACCCTGACGGGTTGAACCTATGCCTTTCTTATTCTGTGTGAACCCAAAAGTTTTCACGGGTCATACTCCTCTGGTAATTCACCAGGTAGGTTTTGACACTAAAATCATTTTTATCTAGAGCAGTGAATGAAAGTTTATGCATTGGAGAAATGGGAGTCGACCTTGAACTTTGTGTTCATGCCCATGGACGCGATGTACTACTTATCATGGAAGCTGCTCGTAAAAATAATTACCCCCTTGTTATAATTTCATCTTCTATCCGTGGTTCGATCATTTATGATTGTGGTTCCGACCATATTGTTCTTCTTTGTTCCCATTTCTCGGGCAAGTTTAAGCATTTGTCTTATGTGGATCAATACCCCAGTCCGACCTCTACTTTGATCTATCTTCGAGTATTACCCCCCGGTATCTCGAGATTATCACGGAACTGCATAACCTCTTATGAGTTCTTCATCAAGTACTACTTTCTCATTGATTCCAATTTTTCACGGGCTCTGAGTTATTAAACACTCAAAGACACCGATAACTGAATCGGGCTCGCACCGCCATTAAGCAACTCTTGGTAACCTTCATTACTTACGAATTTGAACTCGATCACGTAAGTCCTAGCCTGCTCGACTATATCATTGTCATGCTGATTTTAAACTGTGCTACCTAGTCCTTATTCCCGGAGCATAATTTTCGACGATGAGCTAAGCTTACGTCGATCTTCCTCATCATATCTTTTCACCTTGAATAGCAAGCTTGGTTTTGAGTTTGTGTCGTACCCTTGGTTCCAATAACCTTTCGCTTCACCATTCCTTTGACTTGATGTCATCGCCGATCGATTACATCTTAAAATCTCTCGACAAATGTGTCATGATCATCATAAACATTTCGAGCTCTTCCAAGATATCTATTGAATTCTTCATGGGAAATACTATCCTTGCCCTTGATGAATTGTGTTATCATCGACAACTTTATTGCCTTCCCTCCAACACAAACTTGTTCGTGTTCTGTGTTATACCTTGAGGTCCTTGCTATCCAACATTTGTTCTTCTTTACCTTGGAGTATTACCATCTATTATATCCAGGATGTCGTGCTTAGCACACCCGGCCGGAGGCCCTATGGTTATAGATTCCTTTTCAGCCAGGTTATCCATTCTTCCATGAGAAAATTGTAAGACTTATTCTACAAGTTATTCCTGATGGATCCTTTGTGTTTCCAAAGTCTGACCCTTGCCTGAAGACCATGTCAATGCTATCTCGAAGCATATATATGTACTCCGATTTTCAACAAAATCATTTGAAGCCCAGTGCTAAATGTTTCCTGCTCAATTATCCAAACACCGCTGTATGGATAATGTCAAGAAAATTCTCTCCCGTACCTAAAGAGTTTTCTACAATATATCCTATCATGGATATCATGATCTGCTTGTCCTTGGGAAGGATATACCCTTGAAATATGTGTTTGAACACATTTTCCTTTCCATTGTTTTGTTTAATCTGATAATCACATTTTCCTTTCCATTGTTTTGTTTAACCTTCTTGAGGTTTATATGATCTAAGCAGCAATAAGTCACTACTTTTGTAAACACCTTGGAGTACAACTCTGTCAGTAAGAACCTGTTACTATTGTTGATGACATTCTGGTAACCCCCGATGGACGAGAACTTTGCCTATTGGTCCGCCTCGTTCAACGAGCAGGAAAATGGTTCTCATCATCCCTCGCCCTTGGTACCAACATTGTTGCCAACAAAACTGACAGGCTATCCTCTGCCATGCCTTGCTACCATGACTATGCAATATGTCGACGTCCTTCCTACTTTTGGACCACATGGTGGGCCCATAACCCACAGTTCCACAGGATCGAAACCTGACTCTCCTGCACCCCCTGTTCCCAAGGTTGTTCCTCGTGTGTGGCCTCGTATGTAATTCACGAGCCACCTTCCGAGGGATCATCAAATCTGTTACCGGACGCAATACTTATTCCCGATTGCTTTGAGCCCCTTTCGCGCCCTGTTTCAGGCATCGAACGGTTGCCTGCTCGCTCGAAACTTCCCATGAAACCTCATTACTTTGCTCTCGATAATTTCTTAAGTTTCAATTCGAGAGTTACTTTCTACCACCTTCCCCGATGTTATCGACCAGATAGTCAACCTTGTAGAGGTTCGTTCTCCCAGAATAACCCCCTTATTCTTTTGTAAGTACGATGGAACCCCCAAAGAAAGGATGTCGACTTCATCTTGATGACCTGAAGCAGAAAAATGAAGACATCAATATAATGGACCGACCACTTCGAGAGGAGCAACCAAGACCGAGAAGATTCGATAGAATTTCGTAAACATACCTTTCCCCCTTAGACCCCTCTTAAATCTCGGGACGAGATTTCTTATAGTGGAGGAGAATTGTGATGCCCGGATACTTAAGATACAGTGAACATCTACTAATGACGCCACGTCACCTCAATTACCGTTGCTGATCTCGCATTAGATTGAAACCAATTCGAATCCAAATAAAAAATCAGGCAAACAACAAAAGTTTTCAAACAATGAAACTAAAATGTTCATGTCGTGCCAGAAAATGCATAGGCGATTGTGGTGGTGAAACCAAACTTTTATGAAATGCTTAACTGCACTAAAATGCTTTAAATAGTAGCAAACCAAATTATTTCAATGCCTTTACTAATTAATAAAATATCAAACTAAATTATTTGGGTACTAGACTTTTTGTGACAGTGGACTAAATTGAAATACTAGATTAGATGCCTAGTATATATTTTACAAAAACTAAAACAATAGGAAACAGAGATAAAACAGAATAAAAGAAAAATAAGAAAGGAAAAACAAAACTAACAAAAAGAAAGGAAATGAGAAGACCCCCCCCAGCTCCCCATGGGCCTCGTCCCATCCCACACGACTCAACCGGCCCACCCCATGCTGCCCCCTGGCCTATTAGGCCACCCCACACACCCGAACCCTAACCACCAGACCCCCCACTTCCCCGCACGCACCCACGCTCCTCTCCTCCCCCCCCCCCCGATTTGGGATCTGGATCAGGCCACGTCCCGACCCCGCCGCTCGCCCCGACACCGCACCCGCCCGGCGCCTCCGACCACCCGCTGCCGTCGCCTTGCCTCCTCGCCCTCCTTCGCACCGCGAGACGCCGCCCGAGGCCTCTACCTCGCCATGCTGTCGCCGAACGCTGCCACCCCGTCATGCCATCGCCGGACCTCGACACCTTCGCCAGCTCGGCGGACTGCCGCCTCCTCGTCCCCTCCACGCCGGCCGCCCCGAACTTCGCCGACCGAACCCCTGCACCGGGGGTATGACCCCATCTCCCCTACCCCTTTCCCTAGGTCGTCCGCGCCGGTGCCGCCCCGTACTGCTGCCGTCGTGCTCCCGGCCTCGCCGCGCCTACGCGCCACGCACGCGCGCGAGCCTGCGCCCGCTCGCGCCTCGCCCCGCGGCCATCTCCGTCTTCACCCCACCGCTTCTAGCGCCAGCCTCCACTCGCCGTGGCTGCCGGCCGCGCCCTCGCCCCACTACGCGCTGGCCTTCATCGGATCCGCGCGTCCGCCCCCTGGCCACGCGCCGCTGCTGCGCGCGCACATCCGCGCTTGGCCGCGCCCCGGCTCTCCGGCGCGCGCCCACGCCCCAACGCACGCCCCTGCTCCGCTCGCCCGGCCTCAGTCGCCGCTGCCGGCCAGTCGGCCCGCTCGCTGTTGCGCTTGCTGCAGTCGCTGGCGTCCTGGCGCCATTCACTGGCGTAGACAGGCGCCCAAACGGGCGGATGCCCACAACGCCCGAACCGCTCGGACTGTGCCCCACACCCCGCGCCCGTTAACCCTGTTGGCCCGCTGGCCCTATGACAAGTGGGGCCTCAAGCCCCAGAACGTTTATAAAAAAGGAATTAAAATTATTAAAAATAAAAATAATAATATAATTAATTAATTAATTAATTACAGAAGTAATTAACTTACTTAATTTTGATTAATTAAACTAAACAATTAAACTAATTAAACATTAGTTATCTAATTAACCTGGTTAGTTAATTAGCTAATTAATTAGTATGATAGTGGGGCCCACCCTAATTAATTTTGATTAGATTAATTAAACTGTTTAAAAATATTGTGTCACTGACCAGTGGGACCCACTGGTCAGGTTGACCCGTCAACTCTGTTGACTGCTGACGTCAGCATGACATCATGCTGATGTCATTAGTTCATTTTCGAATTAATTTAAATAATTAATTAAATTCTAGAAATTAATAAAATCTTTAGAAAATCATATCTTTTAATCCGTAACTCGGATTAAAATATTTTCAACATGAAAGTTGCTCAGAACGACGAGAAGAACCCGGATACACAGCCCGTTCGTCCGCCACGCATCCCTAGCATAGCAAACACGCAACTTTCCCCCTCCGGCTCCTCTGCTCGAAGACGTGAAACACCGAGGATACTTTCCCGGATGTTTTCCCCCTTCACCGGTACCACCTCGTGCCACGTTAGGGCACACCTAGCTTTACACTTTGACATGTCACGCATCGTCATGCATTTGTTTGTATTATATTTATTGTTTCTCCCCCCTCTTCTCTCGCTAGACACCGACACCGACGCTGCTGCTACCCAGTATGACTACGGTGTTGACGACCCCTCTCTCTTGCCAGAGCAACCAGGCAAGCCCCCCTTTGATCACCAGATATCGCCTATTCTTCTCTCTACTGCTTGCATTAGAGTAGTGTAGCATGTCACTGCTTTCCGTTAATCCTATTTTGATGCATAGCCTGTCCTTGCTACTACTGTTGTTACCTTTACCTGCAATCCTAATGCTTAGTATAGAATGCTAGTGTTCCATCAGTGGCCCTACACTCTTGTCTGTCTGCCATGCTATACTACTGGGCCGTGATCACTTCGGGAGGTGATCACGGGCATATACTATATACTTTACACTGTTACATTACCTGTGGTACTGTTCGGAGTTGGGGGCTGAAGGGCCAGGTGGATCCATCCCGGTAGAGGTGGGCCTGGGTTCCCGACGGCCCCGACTGTTACTTTGTGGCGGAGCGACAGGGCAGGTTGAGACCACCTAGGAGAGAGGTGGGCCTGACCCTGGTCGGCGTTCACGGATACTTAACACGTTTAACGAGATCTTGGTATTTGATCTGAGTCTGGCCACTGGCCTGTACGCACTAACCATCTACGCGGGGACAGTTATGGGCACTCGACGTCGTGGTATCAGTCGAAGCCTTCGTGATGTCAGCAACTGAGCGGCGCGCGCCGGATTGGACTGGAATGCCTGCTAGGCTAGGTCTGCTTCCGGTCGCGTTCGCAACATGCAGGTGTGCAAAGGGTGATGTGCCCAAACCCCTGCGCCATAGGGTTTACACCGGCGTGCTGACCTCTTTGTTGTGCCTAGATAGGGCTGCGACATGTTGCTCTTCCGAGGCCGGGCATGACCCAGGAAAGTGTGTCCGGCCAAATGGGATCGAGCGTGTTGGGTTATGTGGTGCACCCCTGCAGGGAAGTTAATCTATTCGAATAGCCGTGATCTTCGATAACAGGACGACTTGGAGTTGTACCTTGACCTGATGACAACTAGAACTGGATACTTAATAAAACACACCCTTCCAAGTGCCAGATACAACCGGTGATCACTCTCTCACAGGGCGATGAAGGGAGGATCATCGGTTAGGATTATTGCTATGCGATGTTACTTGGTGAACTTACCATAGGCTCTCTCCTACATGCTGCAAGATGGAGGTTACCAGAAGCATAGTCTTCGAAAGGACTAGCTATCCCCCTCTTATTCCGGCATTTTGCAGTTCAGTCCACATATGACACCCTTATTCCATTTGATACCAATGCATACATATGTAGTGTAGCTCCTTGCTTGCGAGTACTTTGGATGAGTACTCACGGTTGCTTTTCTCCCCCTTTTCCCCCTTTCTATTCTCGATCGTTGCGACTAGACGTTGGAGCCCAGGAGTCAGACGCCACCGTCGACGACTACTACTACTACTACTACTACTCGGGAGGTGCCTACTACTACGTGCAGCCCGCTGACGACAACCAGGAGTAGTTTAGGAGGATCCCAGGCAGGAGGCCTGCGCCTCTTTCGATCTGTATCCCAGTTTGTGCTAGCCTTCTTAAGGCAGACTTGTTTAACTTATGTCTGTACTCAGATATTGTTGCTTCCGCTGACTCGTCTATGATCGAGCTCTTGTATTCGAGCCTTCGAGGCCCCTGGCTTGTAATATGATGCTTGTATCGCTTATTATATTTGTAGAGTTGTGTTGTGATATCTTCCCGTGAGTCCCTAATCTTGATCGTACACGCTTGCGTCTATGATTAGTGTACGATTGAATCAGGGGCGTCACAATCTTGCTCAATTCTCTTAGGGTGGCCTTCAGGATACAAAGGTTCCTGAGTCATTCTACCAGTTCTAGTAGCCACTTTAATAGCATAATCATTTTTCTTACTATTCATTTCATTAAGCACTTCTTTTTGAGCCTTAAGTACTTGTTCTACTTGAGTGGTAACCATAGAAGCATGTTTGCTAACAAGTTTAAGTTCACCTTTAATATCAGCCATATAATCACCCAATCGTCTAGTCATATAAGCATTTTCTTTTAATTGTCTACCAAAATAAGCATTGAGGTCGTCTTGCTTATACATAAATTTATCAAACTCATCCAAGCATTGACTAGCAATTTTAGTAGCAGGGACTTCAGCTTTATCATATCTATAGAGAGAATTTACCTTTACTACCTGTATCGGGATATTGGGATCAGGAGGTTCTTCAGTAAATAAATAATTAAGATGATATGTTTCTTCAAAAGGCGGTATATTAAGACCATGTATTTCTTCAATAGGAGGTAACTTCTTAACGTCTTCAGCTTTAATACCTTTTTCTTTCATAGATTTCTTTCCCTCTTGCATATCTTTGAGACTGAGAAATAGGACACCTCTCTTCTTCAGAGTTGGTTTAGGAATAGGCTCAGTAATTGGAGCAGGAGTTGGCTCAGGAGGTGCCCAATTATTTTCATTTGTCAACATATTATTCAATAGAATTTCAGCTTCATCCGGTGTTCTTTCCCTGAAAAGAGAACCAGCACAACTATCCAGGTAATCTCTGGAAGCATCGGTTAGTCCATTATAAAAGATATCAAGTATTTCAGGTTTCTTAAGAGGATGATCAGGCAAAGCATTAAGTAACTTGAGAAGCCTCCCCCAAGCTTGTGGGAGACTCTCGTCTTTAATTTGCATGAAGTTGTATATTTCCCTCAAAGCAGCTTGTTAATTATGAGTAGGGAAATATTTAGCAGAGAAGTAATAAATCATATCGTGGGGACTACACACACAACCAGGATCAAGAGAATTAAACCATATCTTAGCATCACCCTTTAATGAGAACGGAAATATTTTGAGTATATAAAGGTAACGCGATCTCTCATCATTAGTGAACAGGACAGCTATATCATTTAACTTAGTAAGATGTGCCACAACAGTTTCAGATTCATAGCCATAAAACGGATCAGATTCAACCAAAGTAATTATATCAGGATCAACAGAGAATTCATAATCTTTATCGGGAACACATATAGGTGAAGTAGCAAAAGCAGGGTCAGGTCTCATTTTATCTCTAAGTGATTCTTTGTTCCATTTAACTAATAACCTCTTAAGCTCATATCTATCTTTGCAAGCAAAAATAGCGGCAGAAGTTTCCATATCAAAAAGATAACCCTCAGGAATAACAGACATATTTTCATCATCACTATCATCATCGTATTCAGATTCGATAATTTCTTTTTCTCTAGCCCTAGCAATTTGTTCATCAAGAAATTCACTAAGGGGCACAGTAGTATCAGGCATAGAAGCAGTTCATCATAAGTACCATGCATAGCAGAAGTGGCATCATCAATAACATGTGACATATCAGAACGAATAGCAGAAGCAGATGTAGGTGTCGCTAACTTACTCATAACAGAGGGTGAATCAAGTGCAGAGCTAGATGGCAGTTCCTTACCTCCCCTCGTAGTTGAGGGATAGATCTTCATTTTTGGTTCTCTCAAGTTCTTCATAGTGTCTAGCAGATATAAATCCCAAGTGACTCAAAGTATAGAGCTATGCTCCTCGGCAACGGCGCCAGAAATTGGTCTTGATAACCCACAAGTATAGGGGATCGCAACAGCTTTCAAGGGTAGAGTATTCAACCCAAATTTATTGATTCGACACAAGGGGAGCCAAAGAATATTCTCAAGTATTGGCAGCTGAGTTGTCAATTCAACCACACCTGGAAACTTAGTATCTGCAGCAAAGTGTTTAGTAGCAAAGTAATATGATAGTGGTGGTAGCGGCAACAAAAGTAAAGACATCAAAAGTAATGTTTTTGGTATTTTGTAGTGATTGTAACAGTAACAGCGGGAAAGTAAATAAGCGAGAACCGGTATATGGAAAACCCATAGGCACCGGATCAGTGATGGATAATTATGCCGGATGCGGTTCATCATGAAACAGTCATAACATAGGGTGACACAGAACTAGCTCCAATTCATCAATGTAATGTAGGCATGTATTCCGTATATAGTCATACGTGCTTATGGAAAAGAACTTGCATGACATCTTTTGTCCTACCCTCCCGTGGCAGCAGGGTCCTATTGGAAACTAAGGGATATTAAGGCCTCCTTTTAATAGAGAACCGGAACAAAGCATTAGCACATAGTGAATACATGAACTCCTCAAACTATGGTCATCACCGGGAGTGGTCCCGATTATTGTCACTTCGGGGTTGCCGGATCATAACACATAGTAGGTGACTATAGACTTGCCAGATAGGATCAAGAACTAACATATATTCATGAAAACATAATAGGTTCAGATCTGAAATCATGGCAGTCAGGCCCTAGTGGCAAGCATTAAGCATAGCAAAGTCATAGAAACATCAATCTCAGAACATAATGGATACTAGGGATCAAACCCTAACAAAACTAACTCGATTACATGACAAATCTCATCGAACCCATCACCATCCAACAAGCCTACGATGCAATTACTCACGCACGGCGGTGAGGATCATGAAATTGGTGATGTGGGATGGTTGATGATGACGATGGCGACGAATCCCCCTCTCCAGAGCCCCGAACGGACTCTAGATTAGCCCTCCCGAGAGGTTTTAGCGCTTGGCGGCGGCTCTGTATCGTAAAACGCGATGATTTCTTCTCTCTGATTTTTTTCTCATCGGAACTCAATATATGGAGGTGGAGTTGGAGTCGGAGACGCAACAGGGAGCCCACGAGGTAGGGGCGCCCCCCACCCTCGTGAGAACGGTGTGGCCCCCCTGGTCTTCATCTTTGGCGAGGATTTTTTATTGTTTATTCTAAGATGTTCCGTGGAGTTTCAGGTCATTCCGAGAATATTTATTTTCTGCACATAAAACAACACCATGGCAATTCTGCTGAAAACAGCGTCAGTCCGGGTTAGTTCCATTCAAATCATACAAGTTAGAGTCCAAAACAAGGGCAAAAGTGTTTGGAAAAGTAGATACGATAGAGAAGTATCAGTACCCCTTATATCTTATACCTGCAGATGACAAGCCTTTACGAGTCTTTTCTCAAGGGCCCGGAAATGATCATGACCCTGACTAGTGATCAGGATTACCCAAAGATCCTGAAGGACATGATGAAGCATATTCATCTTGAAGGAGATGTAGTCTACAAGGGTTATCCTTTCATGGAGAATGGAGTTGAGCTTTGGTACATCGAGTTACGCCTCCACCGTGTGAAGGCAGTTTGCCTAGAGACTATGGGTCAATACTTTTTCATTTCTCAAGTACCACGAGAAACATTCTTCGACTCTGTTCATGAAGCTGCTTTGGAAGCCATACGTCAGATTGGAGAAATACTTGAAGCAAGACTCCGTCACACTCAGGAATACCTGAGAGAGGTAGATGCAGAGATGATGGAGATGAAGCTGATGGCCACCATGATGAAGCAGAAGATCGATGATTTCAAGGATCACCTCGAACAATTCCAGTGGGATTGAAGCATCTTCAAGTAGGGAAAATGAATAAAGATGGAAGTAATGCCTAACCATACCAAACTATGTGGATGGCAACATTTGTAATAAAGTACTTTTGGAATTTGAATTTTGAGTAGTGATTAAGGATGTAATACAAGATTTGATATGAAGAGAGCATGAATTATGGATGCACTAGTACAATTTATTTTTGTGGTAATACCCTGTGTGGAAACCTGACCAATGGAAAGGAAAATGTATTCCACAGATTGGAGTTTGGACAAAATGAGTTGAAGTTTTGTTTTTGATATGATGGATATGAAGAAAGGAAGTACAGATGGAATTAAAGTCGGTGTAATGTTGGGATATGGAACAATTGTAGCTCCAAAGATGAGTTAAAGCTATGCAAGTATTGAAGTGGGCCCACAACCCACAGGCCTAGGAATTAATAAAGATCAAGTACTCCCTGCAAGAAGAAATTTTGGAAGAAGATGTGATTTGATGAGCAGACGTTCCTTAGGAGGTTACGAAACATCGAGAGTTGTGAAGTAATGATAGATGTTTCATTCAGCTTGCAGAATCAATGGAATTATCTGAACTAAGTTCGTCAACAAGAGAAATTCTACAATGCTTGTGAGAATGCCCAAGTGTTAGAAATGTGAGATTCGCTAAACCTTATGCAGAGTAATGATTTGGGTGCGGAATGGATTGATCACCATACCGACTTACTCATATCATTCACTCTCGCTATTTGGAATGATAACTCTGAGTGACATACCCATAGTAGAGTGATGATGATGTCAAAACCTTGTTTAAACCCTAGAATGGTAGGATGATTGACCCTTTACAGGCAACCATTGCCAATTGTAGGATATACAGTGAGATTCAACCCCGGCCACTTTCCTGCAGGAGAAACCATAAATTGTTGACCACCGCGAGATCTCGATAGTTGCTAGTATTAGCGACAGACATGTCAGCTAAGAAGACCCAGTCTCGGAAGAACCTCACCAGGATGAAAGGACACGTGTTTGAGGAAAGGGTTATGCCCTACCAGAAGAGCCTCAAAGTAGGAGTTATCGCAAAGCCCTATGAAGACCGACATTGCCAACCCAAAGGATGCAGTACATGAGTTTTGATAGAACCGTAACCATGCTTCTAAGGGTGGTAGCACCCCAGTACCGTTGTGACGATCAATGAAAATTCAAGACGACCCTCCAACCCAACCTTCTTTCTAGCCTCTTCGAATCTCGAGGACGAGATTCATTTTAAGTGTGGTAGTTTGTAACATCCCAAAATTCTAAATTTTGGAATGTTATATTAAATAAATATTTATGTTTGTTTGTTTGATTGTATGCTTGATTGGTTGGTTGAAAGTGAGTGGAATTGGAAACTTTTTAGAAAAAAAATCAAATGAGAGGGAATAAAAGGACTTTCCCAAAAAAATTGATTTGAATCCCTATCTAATTTTAAGTTTGCATCTTGTCACAAATTCTCTGATGAAAAAATATGAGAGGAGGAATATGACACTCCAAAAAAAATCAGAGACAATGTCTGACAATTTATTTGAAACTTAAATTCCCTTTCAGTTTGAAGTTATTGCAAAATTAATTTTTTAAAGTATTTTATTTCTTCATGAAAATATGTTCATGTTTTAGGAATTTTTATTCTGAAAATTTTGGTATATAATATGCCCATATAAAATGTTTTTTATTTTGTGTATTTGTTTGCATTGTTGTTTATGAAAAAACAGCACAGCGCCCGCCAGGCCAGTCGGCCCAGCAGGCCGAGCCAGGCCAGCCTTAGCGCCCAGGCTTGCACGAGAGCTGCCCTAGCAAGCGCTCCCAGCTCCCATGAGCCGCCGCCACCCTTTTCCTCGTTCTCTCTCTCCCACGTAACCCTCTCTCCCCTCATTTTTTTTCTTGTGAGTCTTTCCTCTGATCGCTGGGGTCCACCTCGTCTTCAACTTCCTATACACGAAACAGAGGAGGTCAGCACACGCACGACGCCGCCACCACGCATGCAATGGCCAAACCCTAGCCCACGGCCTACCTCCTCCCCAAGGAAAACGTCCTATATATACCCCTACCCCTCCTCTCGCGATCCCCTTTGAAAACTCTCTCTAAAACCATCCACAGCCGCCGTCATCGCCGTTCGGATCTCGCTGCAGCCGTCGCTGTCCGCCGTCTATTCCGACACCGGTGAGCTCTCCTAGCTTCTCCAACTCCGGCCAATGGCCTAGTCTACCCCCACATTTTGTTTTGACATGATTTTCCTCTCCTTCGTCATATACAGAGGCATCCCCAACTCCGCACGCTCTGCCGGAGCACCGAGCTCCGCCTCCTCCTCCTCGTCGTCTCCGCGGTCCCCGACGACCCCTCACCCCACCTTCAACAAAAATCGGTCGCTGGACAACGCCGCCTCCACCGTCGGCGACCTGAGCCACCACCCCGTCGGCGCCCTACTTCCCTGCGAGCACCTACCTCTCTGTAAGCAACAGCAGCAAGTGCCTCCTTCTGTTTGCTTCTTTTTTTCAAAACGTGCTAGGTTAGATCGGTTTAGTAGATCGTTTTATTTTCATTAGATCGGTTTTAGTTACGGTTTTTTGTAGCGGTTTACTACGGTTCTGATCAAACTAGTGGATCAATTTTATTCTATAGAAAAATAAACACACGTGTACGTATTGTTAAGTTTTGCCCGAGCGTTTGGTAGTTACAGATCTCACCCCCATAGGCCCAATAGCGCTCGTTTGTTTTTTTGTATTTTCGTTTGTTCTTAAAACAGAAAAGTTTCAGTTTCGTAAATTCTATATCTCTTAGGTTATTTAGAGTTTTTGATTGATTCTTTTAGATCTAGTCTGAAAATTTCCTAAAGTTTCGTTATAAAATAGTTTTGGCCATGTTTTAGTTTTTAAAAATTGTTTTTATGAGTTTTAGTCAGATTAGTATTTCTACTATAATATGAGCTAGAATTAATATTTTTAGGCGATTCTTCTTGCCACTGCTTTGGTATGACCTTGCCTAGCAGTAGGATTAATTTGAGTATTTTTATATTTTATTAAAATTATTTTTTCATGAAAAGAACACTTCGCAAGTTATTTTTAACTTGCTATTGTTTTCTGTTGTTTTAATTATTTCAAAAGTTATTTTCACCGCTGTTATAATTTATTTCAGATTTGTTTCTGTAGTTATAGAGGGTGAAATTTTATTTACAGAAAAATAAAATGTTTTATTTCCTTTTCTTACTAGTTTTGTTTTAAGCATAATTAGAGTTTTAATTTAGCTTTTTATGTGTTTCCTTTTGCTAGTAAAACTTTACGAAAAATACTTTCTATTAACTTAGTTGATTTAAATTTTATTTTCTATTAAAATTATTAGTTTAGTATTTTCTTTGTTAAGTTTTACTTAGGACAAAACTATTTTTTTAGTTAAGGCAAAAGGTTTTCCTAGTAGGTTCTTTATAGTTTTCCCCTATTAGTTCTTTCGATGTGTTATTTGTTTTGTATTGGGTTTTCTTATTGAGTTTTTTTATTGTTAGATTTGCTTGCTAGATTGCTTTCTTATGTGAATGTCATGTTTGTTATTATAGATTTCATCGGAGAGTTGCGTATAGTCCTATCAAGTTATTTTCGAGAGCGTTGTTATCTTCATCAACTTACCAGGCAAGTTCACTTTGACCATGTTTTTCAAACCTATGTTTTTTTGCATGTAGTAGCACCCTTTCAATAATCCCTCCAGTAGTGATATTGATTTCTTGTACTTGAGTAGAACGCATGAGGTAGGAACCCATCTCCCTGTTATCAAGCCCGAGACGTTATATAGTTTTAATGCTACGCTATAATACACGGGGTTTGATATGAGTGCACGAGAGTGGTGTGAAGAAGGAGGACTCTACGTCAAGGACTGCATCTTTAGGACTCCAAGACTTCAAGACTCAAGACAAGAATTCAATACACACTACTGGGTGAAGGACGGTTGACGGGTGCCCTGGAGAAACTAGTGGATGGTCGGGATGCATGGAGAAGCGCCATGACATCTTGTGGAAAGCTTCACCTAGGCTCAAAGAGACGGAAGAATACTTCATGCCCGGAAGCTTACCTGTGCAACCGCAAGTCACTAGGGGCTCTGGCTTGGTTGACCTTAGTGGTGACTCTAGCTGGGATGGTGCTAGCAGATGTAGAACTACGGTAGGATTGGATGAGCACCGGACAGTGGTCAGGGGAACTCTTCAGAAGACCATGTTTCCGTGATCTTGTTCTCAAACACCCTGAAGTGCGGGAACATAAAAAGAGGGATCGAATTTGCGGGTAAAGTGTACAAACCTCTGCAGAGGGTTAAAACCTAATCGATTAGCCGTGTCCCCGGTTACGGACAATTTGAGCATCTGGACTTGGATTTATCTCGGAACTCTCAACACCGGACTGATAACATAGTTGTGGGCAACTTATGATGATTTGGGTATGAGACATCGGTTGGCGGAACCATGTCATGATAGAAAACTCCGTAGTACAGACTCCTGATGTAGCGACCCGACCTGAATGGATCAAGTCTCTGTGCTTACGTGTCATCCCTGGATTAGTATGCTGACACACACATTACTCGAGGATTTATAACAGAGGTAAATCACATGTATAAGTAACATAAAATACTATTACCTCAATCCAAAATAGCGGAAGTAACAAGGTTGTGGATTCCCATCAACACCAACGGCAAAGTTGAGTGCAGAAATCGTAACCCTAACGTATCGCTTACTCGTCGTAAGATAATCCTGCAACATGAGACGTTGCAGCCACAAAGGGTCAGTACATTGAATGTACTGGCAAATTCACACTCTAGAGCAATGATGAATAATGGCTATCACTACATGCATATATGGCTGGTGGAAAAGCTCTACGGTTATAAGGTTTTGCGAAAAGCCAATTTTTCCCTACTACAAAGGAATAAATTTTATTTAACTATCATGGTGGTTGTTGAACATTAAGAATGGTTGACAGCATTCTCAATCCCGATTAAGCATCATCATTAAAACCCAACAATATTCATTTAAAGTAACGTGATGAGATTCACATGATAATCCAGGTACTAGATACTCAAGACGTCCATAACCGGGGACACGGCTAATCATGATTAGTTTATACACTCTGCAGAGGTTTGCGCACTTTTCCCCACAAGACTCGATCGCCTCCGTTTAGTTTCTCGCACTACATGGTGTTTGAGAAGACGGATGACCGAGACATAGTCTTTCAGAAGCGCTAACACCTTACGATCGGGTAGACCATACCACCTACATCCCCTACATCTGCTAGTCTACCACTATAAGAGTTTGCACGACTTAGTCAACTATGCTAGAGCCCATAATAGCTTGTGGCTGCACACGAAAGTTTCTAGCATGAATAATCTTATGATCCCTTTGAGCCTGGGTGGCGAACCATAGGATAATCACACGGTAACCCTGGGATCTCCTAGGACAACACTGGTATATCCCCAGGTGTCCGGGCAAGTCCACTGGTATATCCCCAGGGTGCCCCAACCAATCCACCCAGATGTGTATTATAGTAGCCACCTTAAGTTAAACCTTAGTTAACAATAATCTCTCACATCTTTCATGAATTCTCTCAAACCAGTCCACGTCTACGTGCATAGCATAGCGATATAAGCATAACGTAGAAGTAACTCCCAGGGGTTTGATAATAAAATGGCAATAGGTTCTACCTCATCATCTACTTCCCAACCCACATGTTAATGACATCCTAACCATGCAATGTTTGAGGATTGGAACTAATGCATAAAAACTGGGTGATAAAGGGTATGATCAAAGTGTGAACTTGCCTGCAATGTTGATGAAGATGATTCGCACTCAAAACTCTTGATAGTTCTACTCGTCACACTCCGGTCAATCTATCGTAAGCAAGCAATAGTAACCACACATAAGCAATCACTCAAAGTATTAGAAAGATCAAAGAAGACAATTCGGAAAACACCAAAACCAAGAAAATAACTCTTGCAACATAAAACAATTTCTAAGAGTACCAAAATTATATGAATTTAACCTTATCAGAAAGTTTAGGTCAAGAGCTTCGATTTGCAAAAAGAATCAACTCAAACGGAGTTACGAAACTCAAGTTATGATCAAACGAAGTTTGAATTCAAATATGATCTAATTCAAATTTTAAACTTTTCAAAAACATGTTTGAGTTGGATTACTGGATAGAGGAGATCATAACGAAGACGTGGGCGTTGGGTTCGTTGGATTTGGACTAAACTGTAAAGAAAAATCTTCACATATATGTCCCTGGCCGAAATTAAAATAGAAAAAGAAAAAGACTAAATTACAAACGTTCGTTACCGAATGCTAACGGATGGATTCGTTCGCTCCGAAGGGATAGACAGAGAACGTTCTCTGTATAAGACTAACCACAAAAAAATGATCTAAAAGAAAAACCGAAAGAAACCGGATCGGGTTTTTTTTGCGGGTTTTACCGGTTCGCGACGGGTTGGTGGTTTTCAGAGAGAAAATCGGTGGCGGCGAGGGCGTTCCCTGGCGAGACAGGACGGCGGCGGCGGCTCGGGTCCGTCCGGGGCGGCAGCTCCGGTCGTCCAGGAGGGCGGCGAAGGGGTCGGGGAGGGGCGGCGCGCGAGGCGAGGCGAATGGCGGCGTCGGCAGCGGTCAACGGTGACGGGATGGAGCGGGGTGGCGGCGGCAGATCTCGCCGGCGGCGGCGGAACGCGGCGCAAGGGCGGCGGCGAAGAGAGGAACGGGGCCCGGGGCTCCGGATTTATAGGAAGGGGAGGAGGTGGCTTGGAGGAGGGGGTAGAGGAGGCTGGAGCGGACACGAACGTCGAGGTTGGCGCTCGGGAGGCGTGCGGCCGACGGTCTCCTCCGCGAGGTGGGAGACGACCCGGAGCGGGCTAGGCTGGCCTGGCGTTGGCTGGGCCGGCCCAGTCGGGGAAGGATTTTTTTCCTTTTTAAAAAAAAAGTTTTCCAGTCAGACAAAATAAATAAAACTAAATAAGCAAAAATAAGATATAGGCATATTATATATCAAAATTTTCAGAAAAAGATTTTCTACAAGATGAACATTTTTCTAGAGTCAAATAAAATTCATACAAATTCAGATAAAACAAAGAGTGCTACTGGTCTATTAAAACCCAACAAAAATCATTTTAAAAAATACCAAAATGATTTCAAATTAATTTTTCTCCAATTTTCTGTTGTAGGGAATCATGTTACCCTATTTTCCATATATTTTATTTTTGGAGAAAAATAATTTGAATAAAACTCAAATAACTCCAAATTGAAAATAAATTCAAAAGAACTTTGAATTTGATCCTTTGAAACTCCCAACTCATATTTCATATAATTTGAAGAAGTCATTTTATCTTCTCTCATGAAAATCATTGAGCTGCATGAAGTTTATGAATTGAAATATTTCCAAATGAAATTCAATTTTCAAATACCCTTTCATTTAATTTAAATGGAATAAGTCATATCATCTTCTCTCGAGGGTTTTGTATTTGAAAAGAATTTGAATTCACGGAGATCAAAATGCAAAATGAAAGTTTGGGAATGTCCTTTTATTCCCTCTCATTTAACTTTCAGAAGTTTCGAATTTCACTCACTTTTAGTCTATCAATAAAACAATCAATCAACTCTATCTATTTATTATAACGTTCCAAAATTTAGAATTTTGGGATGTTACTAACCTACCACCCTTAAAAGGAATCTCGTCCTCGAGATTCGGAGAGGCTAGAAAGAAATAGGTTAGGGTTTGAGGTCTCTTCAAAATCCATCAATCATCACCGGGGTCTGGGGTGCTACCACCCTTAGAAACATTGTTACGGTCCCATCAATACTCATATACTCTGTCCTTATTATTGACAGGGCTGGTCTTCTCAGATCGTAAGGATAATTCCTTCTCTGGCTCTTCCGGCAGCGGCATAACCTTTTCCTCAATTCTTTTGTCCTTTCATCTTGGTAAGGTTATTCCGAGACTGGGTCTTCTTACCTGACGGGTCTGGCGCCAGTACTAAACAACTAATCGATATCTCATGGTGGTCAACAATTTATGGTTTCTCCTGCAAGAAATGAGTCAGGGTTGATCCTCACCGTATAACCTACGATTGGCAAAAGCTGCCTTATACAAGGGAAAAATTGCTATACCATTCTAAGGTTTAAACAGTATTTTGATCGTCGTCTCTCTACTATAGGTAAGTCACTCAGATTTACCATCCCATATAGCAAGGCGAATAATAAGAGTAAGTCGGTATGGTGATCAATCCATCCCGCACCCAAATCATTACCCTGTATATGCTTTAGTGAATCTCGCATACTAACACTCGGTCATCCTCACAAGCATTGCAGAATTTCTCTTGTCGACGAACTAAGTTCGGATATATCCATAGATTCTGCAAGCCAGACAAACATCTATCGTTTCTTCACAACTCTCAGGTTTTGCGTTACTCCTATAAGATCTTCTATCGATAAAATCGTAAACTTCTTCCAGGTTTTTTCCTTCAGCAAGAATGTGCTTGCTTTTTGGCAGGTCCTGGAGCCTGTGGGTTAGGGCCAATCTCATCACTTGTAAACCTTGAAAACATCATCGGGGCAACTGATCATTATTCCAACATCCAACTTCCAGCTTCCTAGCATACTTAAAATCATCCAATTGTGATGTCTTTCTTCCTTCTATATGCACCAAACTAAGACGTGGTTACTCGGACTCATCATGGAGTTTCCATTGATCCATATTTCCAACATCATACCTCCTTTATATCCAATAGTAATTCATCTCTTCATCCTCGTGGAATATCCCACATACCGAGATAAAAAAAACTTATACTTATGAAGTCCATACTCTACGTCGTGGAACATCATTATCCTTTCCAGGGTCAAGCGTCCTTACAAGCGAATATTGGCCATCTCTGCATGACACTTCTTCAACTGGGAAATGTGAAACACATCATGAACTCCTGACAGTCCTTCGGGTGACTCCAACTTGTTGGCCACTTTTTCCATACGCTCCAAAAGTCAGTATGGTCCTACAAATCTCGGGGCTAACTTTCCCTTAACTCCGATTCATTTAACTCCTCGCAGAGGGGGCACACGAAGACATGCTCTGTCTCCAATTTCATAGACTACCTCCTTGCGTTTTTTTGCATAACTCTTCTTCCTGGACTGAGCTACCTTCAGTCTATCTCGAATCAACTTAACATTCTCTTCTGACTCCTTGATCACATTTGGTCCAACAACTGACGGTCTCCAACTTCATCCCACATACTCTTGGGGCATCACACATATCGAGACAAAACTCGTATTCATTTTGTCCGAAATCCACTCAGTGGAGTATCCTTATCTTTTCCAGGGGTCAATGGTTCTTACAGGGTACTACCACCCTTAAAATGCACAAATCTTCCATAGAACATATTTCTCATATCCTTAGAATGGCCAAAATTCTTCTTCATAGAGTAACAACTCATAAAATCCATATTAGTACCAACGATGCTAACTTTATTCATTCTCAAGTGATTACAATCTCTCGCTTTTCCATTACATGTCTCAACTCAACACCTCAATAGAAAAGAAAATGTTCTCACTTCTACTACTCCATTTCTTTTGTTGCAAACTCAACTATCTAGCACAAGTTTCCTTCTCCTTGGGGCATTCTCTGGCAAAGTGCCCTGCTCCATTACAAATAAAACATATTACTTCTGACAAGTCTCAAGGTTTTCTTTTTGGGCAACTGTTGAGGTAGTGCCCTGACTCCTTGCACCTATAACAGGTGATATAACTCAGGTCATTCCTGGTATCCAATCTACTTCTCTTCCTGGACTTTTCCGTTCCAATCATGGATTCTATTTCTCGTGGCTCATACTCTACTTCCTCCGTCGGGAATTCTACTAGATCTCCATTCAAACAATTTTGGGAGATGTGTCCTTCTTCTCCACATGAATAACATGACTTGGTGCAGGGTTTAATTGGTTCTTCTTTGGGCGTGTCCTCCACCTCTTCCTTCATCATGGGTTCTTCTAAAATTTCCATAAGGGCTCCTTTCATTTCTTATTTCTTCTGCTGGATGGTTCGTTGTACCATGGGGTAAATGTGACACTGAGCAGGATAGTGGGTAGTCCCTTCACACAAGAAACAAGTAATCTGCCTAGTTGGGCATTCTTCAACTGGGTGACTTCCTTCACAATTAGGGCATTCCTCCTTGTGTTCTTTATGGGTGTGTCCTATTTCTCCACAAATCTTGCACGCACAAGGTTTCCTCATATCCTTTCCATAAGGCTTCAACTTCTGGGACACAAGGTGAGATCTTTGCAGAGTCAACTTAAATTCTTTCCAAGTGGTTACTCCTTGCCATCCATTCATGGTTTGGTACATCCTCCACCAAGTAGCAGCACCTCTTTCAAAGCACTGAAGAGCATCCTGGGTCATATCATTTCCAACTATAAGGTTATTCTTCTTGTGATCCTCCATGTTCTGAATCCATTGGTCCATCTACATTTGACTCATCAGTCCAGAAAATATAAGCTCATCTTCATTCATCCTCTATTGGGTCCATGTGGGTTTGGGGTAAGATAAGAGAGAGGGAGAGGGATGCACACAATACAAACAAAAGTTTTGAAAAGACAGATTTTATTTGTGGCCGTCGGGAAAAACATCAAACAAATGACAGCTCACAAACGTCGCATCTAACGTAGGTATATAACAGGGTTTGGTCTTCTAAAGGTCAATAAATCTTCAACTCTCCAAACTCTTCAAGCCTTGTTCATGCCTCCAATGGCTTCTTCCGATCATGCTTGTCTTTCTCAAATCCTTTTGCCAGATCATTTCTGTTGTCGCAAAGTCTATCATGACGTCCTTTAATATTTCTGGAGTTGCATTCCAAACTTCTGGGTTTCAACATCCTTGGCGTGAACCATGGTCCTACTATCCTTCAGTTCCTGACGAATGTTCGATATCTCGAGGTTTTGCTCCTCTAGCTTGGCTACTTTCAACTTTTGGGTCCTGAGTTCTTCACGAAATGCTTCCTTTCAAATAAGGCTTCTTGTGGCTCCATCTTAACTTCTTGAGGTAATACTCCAGATCCTGGTGATACACCGGCTAAGGTTAAAACTTCATCTTACTAATAGGTGCTCCATCAGCCTTCTTCTATCAAATCCATTCTGAAGAAAGCATCCTTAACTCAGCACGATGAGCATCAGCAGGTGATGACATCACGGATAACCGTGTTTCTGCTCTTGTCATTCCCATGAGCTATCATTCCATTGTTGATATCTCCTGCCTTAGGGTTTTTTTGACAAAACTTCGAGTTCTCATGCTCCTTGTTTCAGTCTTTCTCCGATACACCTTGATCTCGAGTATTGACAACTTCCATAGTCTGCCAAGTTCCATAAGGGTAGCCTTCCTAGGTCATACAAATCTGGGAATTCTTCAGAGCCTTCAAATTCTACCTGTGTTCGGTCTTCAACCGTTGTAGTTTCCATTATTCAGATGCACAGAAAATACTCTTCATTCTGAAGTGGTCTTAGTTGTCTGATATCTTGTACTTCTTGGGGTGGTCTCATCCGTCGAATCTTTGAGTGGCCAAAAGGGAAAAGGAGTATGGTCTCACTAAAAGGGAATATTTGAATAAGCTCAGAAGAGAAGAGAGGTAAAAGATCCTTTTGAAAGGGAAAGTTGTAGAGAAAAATCTTTGCTATGGGCTTTCCAGTTTCTAGCGTCACGTCCTACTGTCAACATGTGCTCTGATACCATCTTGTAGCGACCCGACCCGAACGGATCAAGTCTCTGTGCTTACGTGTCATCCCTGGATCAGTATGCTGACACACACAGTACTCAAGGATTTATAACAGAGGTAAATCACATGTATAAGTAACATAAAATACTATTACCTCAATCCAAAATAGCGGAAGTAACAAGGTTGTGGATTCCCATCAACACGAACGGAAAAGTTGAGTGTAGAAATCGTAACCCTAACGTATCGCTTACTCGTCGTAAAATAATCCTGCAACATGAGACGTTGCAGCCACAAAGGGTCAGTACATTGAATGTACTGGCAAATTCACACTGTAGTGCAATGATGAATAATGGCTATCACTAAACGCATATATGGCTGGTGGAAAAGCTCTACGGTTATCACTCTGCAGAGGTTTGTGCACTTTTCCCCACAAGACTCGATCGCCTCCGTTTGGTTTCTCGCACTACATGGTGTTTGAGAAGACGGATGACCGAGACATAGTCTTTCAGAAGCGCTAGCACCTTACGATTGGGTAGACCGTACCACCTACATCCCCTACATCTGCTAGTCTACCACTATAAGAGTTTGCACGACTTAGTCAACTATGCTAGAGCCCATAATAGCTTGTGGCTGCACACGGAAGTTTCTAGCATGAATAATCTTATGATCCCTTTGAGCCTGGGTGGCAAACCATAGGATAATCACACGGTAACCCCGGGATCTCCTAGGACAACACTGGTATATCCCCAGGTGTCCGGGCAAGTCCACTGGTATATCCCCAGGGTGCCCCAACCAATCCACCCAGATGTGTATTATAGTAGCCACCTTAAGTTAAACCTTAGTTAACAATAATCTCTCACATCTTTCATGAATTCTCTCAAACCAGTCCACGTCTACGTGCATAGCATAGCGATATAAGCATAACGTAGAAGTAACTCCCAGGGGTTTGATAATAAAATGGCAATAGGTTCTACCTCATCATCTACTTCCCAACCCACATGTTAATGACATCCTAACCATGCAATGTTTGAGGATTGGAACTAATGCATAAAAACTGGGTGATAAAGGGTATGATCAAAGTGTGAACTTGCCTGCAATGTTGATGAAGATGATTCGCACTCAAAACTCTTGATAGTTCTACTCGTCACACTCCGGTCAATCTATCGTAAGCAAGCAATAGTAACCACACATAAGCAATCACTCAAATTATCAGAAAGATCGAAGAAGACAATTTGGAAAACACCAAAACCAAGAAAATAACTCTTGCAACATAAAACAATTTCTAACTATACCAAAATTATATGAATTTGGCCTTATCATAAAGTTTAGGTCAAGAGCTTCGATTTGCAAAAAGAATCAACTCAAACGGAGTTACGAAACTCAAGTTATGATCAAACGAAGTTTGAATTCAAATCTGATCTAATTCAAATTTTAAACTTTTCAAAAACATGTTTGAGTTGGATTACAGGATATAGGAGATCATAACGAAGACGTGGGCGTTGGGTTCGTTGGATTTGGACTAACGAGTATAAAGTTATGAGTGTTTGAAGTTCAGGGACTAAACTGTAAAGAAAAATCTTCACATATATGTCTCTGGCCGAAATTAAAATAGAAAAAGAAAAAGACTAAATTACAAACATTCGTTACCGAACGCTAACGGATGGATTCGTTCGCTCCGAAGGGATAGATAGCAAACGTTCTCCGTATAAGACTAACCACAAAAAAACGATCTAAAAGAAAAACCGAAGGAAACCAGATCGGGTTTTTTTTGCGGGTTTTACCGGTTTGCGACAGGTTGGCGGTTTTCGGAGAGAAAACCAGTGGCGGCGAGGGCGTTCCCTGGCGAGACAGGACGGCGGCGGCGTCTCGGGTCCGGTCGGGGCGGCGGCTCCGGTCGTCCAGGAGGGCGGCAAAGGGGTCGGGGAGGGGCGGCGCGGCGAGGCTAGGCGAATGGCGGCGTCGGCAGCGGTCAACGATGATGGGATGGAGCGGGGTGGCGGTGGCGGATCTCGCCGACGGCGGTGTTACACGGCGCAAGGGCGGCGGCTAAGAGAGGAACGGGGCCCGGGGCTCCGGATTTATAGGGAGGGGAGGAGGTGGCGTGGAGGAGGGGGTAGAGGAGGCGGGAGCGGACACGAACGCCGAGGTCGGCGCTCCGGAGGCGTGCGGCCGGCGGTCTCCTCTGCGAGGTGGGAGACGACGCGGAGCGGGCTGGCCTGGCCTGGTGCTGGCTGGGCCGGCCCAGTCGGGGAAGGATTTTTTTCCTTTTTTAAAAAAAAAAGTTTTCCAGTCAGACAAAATAAATAAAACTAAATAAGCAAAAATAAGATATAGGCATATTGTATATCAAAATTTTCAGAAAAAGATTTTCTACTAGATGAACATTTTTCTAGAGTCAAATAAAATTCATACAAATTCAGATAAAACAAAGAGTGCTACTGGACTATTAAAACCCAACAAAAATCATTTTAAAAAATACCAAAATGATTTCAAATTAATTTTTCTCCAATTTTCTGTTGTAGGGAATCATGTTACCCTATTTTCCAAATATTTTATTTTTGGAGAAAAATAATTTGAATAAAACTCAAATAACTCCAAATTGAAAATAAATTCAAAAGAACTTTGAATTTGATTCTTTGAAACTCCCAACTCATATTTCATATAATTTGAAGAAGTCATTTTATCTTCTCTCATGAAAATCATTGAGCTGCATGAAGTTTATGAATTGAAATATTTCCAAATGAAATTCAATTTTCAAATACCCTTTCATTTAATTTAAATGGAAGAAGTCATATCATCTTCTCTCGAGGGTTTTGTATTTGAAAAGAATTTGAATTCACGGAGATCAAAATGCAAAATGAAAGTTTGGGAAAGTCCTTTTATTCCCTCTCATTGAACTTTCAAAAGTTTCGAATTTCACTCACTTTTAGTCTATCAATCAAACAATCAATCAACTCTATCTATTTATTATAACATTCCAAAATTTAGAATTTTGGGATGTTACACCTGATATTCCTTTGTTGTAGGGAAAATAAAACCAGCTTTTACACAAAACCATCAGACACAGAGCCACAAAGCCATATTGCATATCGAATAGTATTATCATCTGCTTTCTCATGTTGTGATCTTGCTGGTACATTCAATGTACTGACCTACACGGCTGCAATGTCTCATGTTACAGATATGTTTCTTCCGACGAGTAAGAGTACGGTACAGGGTTATGGTCTACACTCAACCTGTCGATGGCGTTGATGGGACTCCGCACCCGATTGTTTGTTTCCACTAAGACTTATGAGGTATATATCAGTTTTACGTTATTTATACATGTGATTGCACTTTGATATATACATTGATGTACTGTGTGTGCCAGCATACCAATCCAGGGATGGCATAGATACACAGAGGCTTGATCGTCTGAGGTCGGGTTGCTACACAACTCCAAGTGTTCGTTACCATAGGATAGGCTATCGATAGATGTTTTCTTCCCTGCAGGGGTGCACCAACTTACCCATCACACTCGATTAACTCCGGCCAGACACACCATCAGGTCATGACCGGCCTCGGCCAATCAACACACTGTACTCCTACCTAGGCTCAATAGAGAGGCCAACACGCCGGTCTACATCCTAAATGTGAAGGGGTCATGGGCCAATCGCCCTTTGCAATCCTGCACGTTGCGAGGGCGGTCGGTGAGCAGACCTAGCAACCTCCTTAAAAAAGGCAAGTGCTTACGCAGTCCAACCCAGCGCGCGCCGCTCCATTGCTGACGTTAGTGAGCTTTCGGCTGATACATACAATGTAGAGTGCCCATACTTATTCCTGCGTGGTGGTCAGTGCGAAAAGGCCATAGGCCTACTCAGATCAAATATCCAAGTCGTTAGTGCGTTGGTAGTGCGGTCATGAGCAGAGACTCACGAAAGATGTGACCCCATTGCCCCGTCTCGAGTACCTGCGGCAAGGCATAAGAATGCCCGGCCACGCCTCGTGTTCAACTCTCGAGTACCCTCCAGGTCAACCCGTCTCCACATCACTCGCGGGTACCCCTCAGGGTTGACCCACCTTTCCAAGTAACAGTTGTAAAGTCATAGTAACCATAGTAATTGTGTGTCTAACACCAAGGGAAACCCTGAGGAACCACCCTCGGTGGATTCCACTCGATGTAATAATCAAGGTGAACATAAGAGGAACCACCCTCGAGGTTCACCCTTGATGACCATGACCGAATAGCTACACTATAGAGATTTCATCAGGAGTGATGTATGAGGTGTCACCCTCGGCACTCAATAGTAACTCTGCAGAGTCATACAACTAGGGGGTGATGTGCGGTGTCGGGGCCTGGACGTCGATCACATTGATCGAGTGATTGAACATAAAGCGGGGCAACTAGGACAAGGTGGGGGTCACTGATGGATCTCTAACCAACCTATACTAAGTAGTTTAGAATAAGCAGGTAAGGTATGAAAGCAGGTAACAAAAATAGGCTATGCATCAAAGTAGGATCATACAGAAAGCAGTAGCAGTTCTAATGCAAGCATGAGAGGGAAAGAAATGGGCGATATCGGAAATGCTCAAGGGGGGGTTGCTTGCCTGGAAGCTCTGCTGAAAAGGAAGAAGTGTCGTGCTACCTCTTAAGCACTGCGTTGGTTTTCCCTTGAAGAGCAAAGGGTGATGCAGCAACATAGCGTAAGTATTTCCCTCAGTTTTTGAGAACCAAGGTATCAATCCAGTAGGAGGCCACGCACGAGTCCCTCGCACCTACACAAACAAATAAAATCCTCGCAACCAATGCAATAAAGGTTTTGTCAATCCCTTCACGGTCACTTACGAAAGTGAGATCTGATAGATATGATAAGATAATATTTTTGGTATTTTTATGATAAAGATGCAAAGTAAATAAAGCAAAATAAAAAAGGCACTAGAAATAGCTTGTTGAAGGGAGATTAATATGATGGAAAATAGACCCGGGGGCCATAGATTTCACTAGTGGCTTCTCTCGAGAGCATAAATATTATGGTGGGTAAACAAATTACTGTTGAGCAATTGACAGAATTGAGCATAGTTATGAGAATATCTAGGTATGATCATGTATATATGCATCATGTCCGAGACAAGTAGACTGACTCCTGCCTGCATTTACTACTATTACTCCACACATCGACCGCTATCCAGCATGCATCTAGAGTATTAAGTTCAAAGGAACAGAGTAACGATTTAAGTAAGATGACATGATGTAGAGGGATACACTCATGCAATATGATATAAACCCCATCTTGTTATCCTCGATGGCAACAATACAATACGTGCCTTGCTGCCCCTACTGTCAATGGGAAAGGATACCGCAAGATTGAACCCAAAGCTAAGCACTTCTCCCATTGCAAGAAAGATCAATCTAGTAGGCCAAACCAAACTGATAATTCGAAGAGACTTGCATAGATAACCAATCATACATAAAATAATTCACAGAAGGTTCAAATATTGTTCATAGATAAACTTGATCATAAACCCACAATTCATCGGTCTCAACAAACACACCGCAAAAGAAGATTACATCGAATAGATTTCCACGAGAATCGTGGAGAAATTTGTATTGAGAACCAAAGAGAGAGAGAGGAAGCCATCTAGTTAATAACTATGGACCCGAAGGTCTGAGGTAAACTACTCACACATCATCAGAGAGGCTGTGGTGTTGATGTAGAAGCCCTCCATGATTGATGCCCCCTCCGGCGGAGCTCCGGAAAAGGCCCCAAGATGGGATCTCACGGGTACAGAAAGTTGCAGAGGTGGAATTAGGTTTTTGGCTCCATATCTGGTAGTTTGGGGGTACGTAGGTATATATAGGAGGAAGAAGTACGTCGGTGGAGCAACGTGGGCCCCACATGGGTGGAGGGCGCGCCTGGGGGTAGGCATGCCCCCCTACCTCGTGCCTTCCTGGTTGCTTTCTTGACGTAGGGTGTCCTCTCGATCACGTTCGTTCCAAAAATCACGTTCCCGAGGGTTTCATTCCGTTTGGACTCCGTTTGATATTCTTTTTCTGCGAAACTCTGAAATAGGCAAAAAAACAGTAATTCTGGGCTGGCCCTCCGGTTAATAGGTTAGTCCCAAAAATAATATAAAAGTTTATAATAAAGCCCAATAATGTCCAAAACATAATATAATATAGCATGGAACAATCAAAAATTATAGATACATTGGAGACGTATCAAGCATCCCCAAGCTTAATTCCTGCTTGTCCTCGAGTAGGTAAATGATAAAAATAGAATTTTTGATGTGGAATGCTACTTGGCATAATTTCAATGTAGTTCTCTTAATTGTGGAATGAATATTCAGATCCGAAAGATTCAAGACAAAAGTTTGATATTGACATAAAAATAATAATACTTCAAGCATACTAACTAAGCAATTATGTCTTCTCAAAATAACATGGCCAAAGAAAGTTATCCCTACAAAATCATATAGTCTGGCTATGCTCTATCTTCACCACACAAAGTATTCAAATCAAGCACAACCCCAATGACAAGCCAAGCAATTGTTTCATACTTTTGGTGTTCTCAAACTTTTTCAATCTTCACGCAATACATGAGCGTGAGCCATGGACATAGCACTATATGTGGAATAGAGCGGTGGTTGTAGAGAAGACAAAAGGAGAAGATAGTCTCACATCAACTAGGTGTATCAACGGGCTATGGAGATGCCCATTAATAGATATCAATGTGAGTGAGTAGGGATTGCCATGCAACAGATGCACTAGAGCTATAAGTATATGAAAGCTCAACAAAAGGAACTAAGTGGGCGTGCATCCAACTCGCTTGCTCACGAAGACGTAGGGCATTTTGAGGAAGCCCATCATTGGAATATACAAGCCAAGTTCTATAATGAAAAATTCCCACTAGTATATGAAAGTGATATCATAGGAGACTCTTTATCATGAAGATCATGGTGCTACTTTGAAGCACAAGTGTGGTAAAAGGATAGTAGCATTGTCCCTTCTCTCTTTTTCTCTTATTTTTTTATTTTTTTATTTGGTCCTTTTCTCTCTTTTTTTGGCCTCTTTTTTTTAGTCCGGAGTCTCATCCCGACTTGTGGGGGAATCATACTCTCCATCATCCTTTCCTCACTGGGACAATGCTAGAGAGGCTAGCAATGGTGGAAGGGTGAGAGTGCGTATAATCCATGGACTCAACATTAGTCATAAAGAACTCACATACTTATTGCAAAAATCTTTTATTTATCAAAGCAAAGTATTACGCACATGCTCTGATGACCCAGAAATATAGGGGATCTATCGTAGTCCTTTCGATAAGTAAGAGTGTCGAACCCAACGAGGAGCAGAAGGAAATGATAAGCGGTTTCCAGGAAGGTATTCTCTGCAAGTACTGAAATAAGTGGTAACAGATAGTTTTGTGATAGGATAATTTGTAACAAGAAACAAGTAACAAAAGTAAATAAAAGTGCAGCAAGGTGGCCCAATCCTTTTTGTAGCAAAGGACAAGCCTGGACAAACTCTTATATAGAGAAAAGCGCTCCCGAGGACACATGGGAATATCGTCAAGCTAGTTTTCATCACGCTCATATGATTCGCGTTCGGTACTTTGATAATTTGGTATGTGGGTGGACCGGTGCTTGGGTGCTGTCCTTACTTGGACAAGCATCCCACTTATGATTAACCTCTATTGCAAGCATCCGCAACTACAACAAAAGTATTAAGGTAAACCTAACCATAGCATGAAACATATGGATCCAAATCAGCCCCTTACGAAGCAACGCATAAACTAGGGTTTAAGCTTCTGTCACTCTAGCAACCCATCATCTACTTATTACCCCCAATGTCTTCCTCTAGGCCCAAATAATGGTGAAGTGTCATGTAGTCGATGTTCACATAACACCACTAGAGGAGAGACAACATACATCTCATCAAAATATCGAACGAATACCAAATTCACATGACTACTTATAGCAAGACTTCTCCCATGTCCCCAGGAACAAACGTAACTACTCACAAAGCATAATCATGTTCATAATCAGAGGGGTATTAATACGCATATAGGATCTGAACATATGATCTTCCACCAAATAAACCAACTAGCATCAACTACAAGGAGTAATTAACACTACTAGCAACCTACTCGTACCAATCCCGGACTTGGAGACAAGAATTGGATACAAGAGATGAACTAGGATTTTGAGAGGAGATGGTGCTGATGAAGATGTTGATGGAGATTGCCCTCTCCCGATGAGAGGAGCATTGGTGATGACGATGGCGATGATTTCCCCCTCCAGGAGGTAAGTTTCCCCGGCAGAACAGCTCTGCCGGAGCCCTAGGTTGGTTCCACAAAGGTTCCGCCTCATGGCGGCGGAGTTTCGTTCGAGAAGATGGCTTATTATTTTTCTCCCATCGAAAGACTTCATATAGCAGAAGATGACCACCGGATGGCCACCATGGGGTCCACGAGGTGGGGGGCGCGCCCAGGGGGTAGGGCGTGCCCCCCACCCTCGTGGGTAGGGTGTGGCCCCCCTGGTGAACTTCTTCCGCTGAGTATTTTTTATATATTCTGAAAACACCTTCCGTGAAGTTTCAGGACTTTTGGAGCTGTGCAGAATAGGTCTCTAATATTTGCTCCTTTTCCAGCCTAGAATCCCAGCTGCCAGCATTCTCCCTCTTTATGTAAACCTTGTAAAATAAGAGAGAATAGGCATAAGTATTGAGACATAATGTGTAATAACAGCCCATAATGCAATAAATATCGATATAAAAGCATGATGCAAAATGGACGTATCAACTCCCCCAAGCTTAGACCTCGCTTGTCCTCAAGCGAAAGCCGAAATCGAAAAATATGTCCACATGTTTAGAGATAGAGGTGTCGATAAAAAATAAAATACGGACATGAGGGCATCATGATCATTCTTAGAACAACAACTTATATAATTCTTGTCACATGATTTCTTATGCTAGAGTAATAATTCAATCACAATTTCAAGTATGAATAGTAAACTTCATTGAAAACTAACAAACTATAATCTCAGTCATTGGAGCAATTGCAATTTATCATAACATAGGAAAGAGTCAATATATAAGAGCTTTTCAGCAAGTCCACATACTCAACTATCATATAGTCTTTCACAATTGCTGACACTCACGCAATACTTATGGGTATGGAGTTTTAATCGGACACAGAGAAAGATAGGGGCCTATAGTTTTGCCTCCCAACGTTTTACCTCAAGGGTAATGTCAACAATAATAGTTCATGAAAACTCACATCCAATTAGCCATTTACCAGGATCTTTCCAACATACTGTGCTTGCCAAAGGATAAAATGTAAAAAGGAAGGGTGAAGATCACTATGACTCTTATGCAGGGTAGCAGATAAAAGTAATAGATAGGCCCTTCGCAGAGGGACGCAGAGGTTGTCATGCGCTTTTATGGTTGGATGCACAAAATCTTAATGCAAAAGAACGTCACTTTATATTGCCACTTGTGATATGGACCTTTATTATGCAGTTTGTCGCTTTTATTTCTTCCATATCACACGATCGTATAAAGCTTCTTTTCTCCCACACTAATAAGTCATACATATTTAGAGAGCAATTTTTTTTCTTGCACCAATGACAACTTACTTGAAGGATCTTGTTCTATCCATAGGTAGGTATGGTGGACTCTCATGGCAAAACTGGTTTTAAGGGTATTTGGAAGCACAAGTAGTATCTCTACTTGGTGCGATGAATTTGGCTAGCATGAGAGGGAAAGGCAAGCTCAACCATGTTGGATGATCCTTGACAATATAATTTATCTCAGATGTAATAAAATATAACCCATTACGTTGTCTTCCTTGTCCAACGTCAACTCTTTAGCATGTCATATTTTAATGAGTTCTCACAATCATAAAAGATGTCCAAGATAGTATATTTATATGTGAAGACCTCTCTTTCTTTATTACTTCCTATTAATTGCAACGATGACAAAACTATGTTTGTCAACTCTCAACAACTTTTATTCATCATACTCTTTCTATGTGAGCTCATTACTCTCTATAAGATCCATATGATCTCTTTGTTTCTTTTTGTTTCTTTCTCTTTTCTTTTATTCACTTAAGATCATGGAAAAATAATCAAGCCCTTGACTCAACACTAATCTTTATTATATAACTCACGGACTCGATTACATAGAGAAATTATAAAGCAAAACTCACAACTAGATCATACTAAGAACTTTTATTCTACTAGATCAAGATATTACCAAAAGGATCGAACTAAGAAAAATGGTAAAGATAAAAGTGATGGTGATACGATACCGGGGCACTCCCCCAAGCTTGGCAGTTGCCAAGGGGAGTGCCCATACCCATGTGATTATGTCTCCTTTGTTGGTGAAGAAGGTGGAGTTGTTGATGATGGATAGTCGCACATCGAGTGTAGGAGGTCTTCTAACTTGCGGATAATGCCCTTGAGTGCGATGATATGCTCCTTCAACAAAACATTTTCACGTGTGAGATACTTATTTTGTATACGATCTAACTCAATCATCTTGAAAGTTTCGATCTCTGTTGGGGTAAGAGGATTGTGATCAAGTTGAAGGGTGTCTTCTGTTGCCGGAACTTGGTCCTCCATGGCCTTCTTGATCCCTTCATCCTTGTTGATCTCCATGGGTTCTTCTCTCTTCAGCTCTATCTTCATTAGCCAAGCATCGTTGCCCTCATGGTTGGAGGAGGAGGGAGACGACATAGTGCCTGGCCTTGACAACCCTGACAGAAAACAGCTCGAAACAAAGACAGGAGATTTTTGTGTGATACGGGAGTCAAAACCTCCGGGAGATTATATAATGAATTTTTAACGACCAAAATACGTAACGTGTAAGAAAACGGAGTCCGGAGAGCACACGAGGTGCCCACGAGGTACGGGCGCGCCCTCCACCCTCGTGGAGCCCTCGTGTCCATCTCGGACTGCTACTTATTTTTCTATTTTTCTAAATATTCCAAAACGGAGAAATATTTCCTTAAAACCTGTTTTGGAGTCGGTTTACTTACCGTACCACATACCTATTCCTTTTCGGATTCTGAAATGTTCCGGAAAGTGTCCCTTATGTATTCCTCCGGGGTTATGGTTTCAATAACATTGGTTTCAACATTTATAGGATTACCTGAGATATAATGTTTGATTCTTTGACCGTTCACCACCTTCGGATTTGTGCCTTTGAAATTGTTGATTTTTATGGCACCGGAATGATAAACTTCCTCGATAACGTAAGGACCTTCCCATTTAGAGAGAAGTTTTCCTGCAAAAAATCTTAAATGAGAGTTGTATAGCAATACATAATCACCTACATTAAACTCACGCTTTTGTATCCTTTTATCATGCCATCTTTTAACTTTTTCTTATACAACTTGGCATTTTCGTAGGCTTGGGTTCTCCATTCATCGAGTGAGCTAATATCAAATAACCTCTTCTCACCGGCAAGTTTAAAATCATAATAGAGCTCTTTAATAGCCCAATATGCCTTGTGTTCTAGTTCGAGAGGTAAGTGACATGCTTTTTGATACGTCTCTGACGTATCTATAATTTTTGATTGCTCCATGCTATATTATCTACTGTTTTGGACATTATTGGGCTTTATTATCCACTTTTATATTATTTTTGGGACTAACCTATTAACCGGAGGCCCAGCCAAGAATTGTTGTTTTTTGCCTGTTTCAGGGTTTCGAAGAAAAGGAATATCAAACGGAGTCCAAACAGAATGAAACCTTCGGGAACGTGATTTTCTCATCGAATACAACTCAGGAGACTTGGACCCTACGTCAAGACACGTAACAGGAGGCGACGAGGTAGGGGGGCGCGCCTACCCCTCCCCCCCCCAGGCGCACCCTCCACCCTCGTGGGCCCCCTATTGCTCCACCGATGTACTTCTTCCTCCTATATATACCCACGTACCCCCAAACGATCAGATACGGAGCCAAAACTCTAATTCCACCGCTGTAACTTTATGTATCCACGAGATCCAATGTTGGGGCCTGTTCCGGAGCTCCGGCGGAGGGGGCATCGATCACGGAGGGCTTCTAAATCAACACCATAGCCCCTCCAATGAAGTGTGAGTAGTTTACCTTAGACCTACGGGTCCATAGTTATTAGCTAGATGGCTTCTTCTCTCTTTTTGGATCTCAATACAATGTTCTCCCCCTCTCTTGTGGAGATCTATTCGATGCAATCTTCTTTTTGCGGCGTGTTTGTTGAGACCGATGAATTGTGGGTTTATGATCAAGTCTATCTATGAATAATATTTGAATATTCTCTGAATTCTTTTATGTATGATTGGTTATCTTTGCAAGTCTCTTTGAATTATTAGTTTGGTTTGGCCTACTAGATTGATCTTTCTTGCAATGGGAGAAGTGCTTAGCTTTGGGTTCAATCTTGCGGTGTCCTTTCCCGATGACAGTAAGGGCGGCAAGGCACGTATTGTATTGTTGCCATCGAGGATAACAAGATGGGGTTTTCTTCATATTGCATGAGTCTATCCCTCTACATCATGTCATCTTGCTTAAGGCGTTACTCTGTTTTTAACTTAATACTCTAGATGCATGCTGGATAGCAGTCGATGAGTGGAGTAATAGTAGTAGATGCAGGCAGGAGTCGGTCTACTTGTCTCGGACGTGATGCCTATATACATGATCATACCTAGATACTCTCATAACTATGCTCAATTCTATCAATTGCTCAACAGTAATTTGTTCACCCACCATAGAATACTTATGCTCTCGAGAGAAGCCACTAGTGAAACCTATGGCCCCTGGGTCTATCTTTATCATATCAATCTCCTACTACTTAGTTATTTACTTTGCCTTTATTTTACTTTGAATCTTTATCATAAAAATACCAAAAATATTATCTTATCATATCTATCAGATCTCACTCTCGTAAGTGGCCCTATAGGGATTGACAACCCCTATTTGCGTTGGTTGCGAGGATTTATTTGTTTTGTGCAGGTGCGAGGGACTCGCGCGTAGCCTCCTACTGGATTGATACCTTGGTTCTCAAAAACTGAGGGAAATACTTACGCTACTTTGCTGCATCATCCCTTCCTCTTCGGGGAAAACCAACGCAGTGCTAAAAGAGGTAGCAAGAAGGATTTCTGGCGCCGTTGCCGGGGAGGTCTACGCAAAAGTCAACATACCAAGTACCCATCACATACCCTTATCTCCCGCATTACATTATTTGCCATTTGCCTCTCGTTTTCCTCTCCCCCCACTTCACCCTTGACGTTTTATTCGCCCTCTCTCTCTCTATCCTCGCTCTCTTTCTCTATTTGCTTGTTTTCTTATGTTACCATGTGCCTTCCATTTGCTTGCATCTTTGCTTGCTAATAATCTATTGATATGGATCCACTTAAAGTGTTCTACTTGGATCATCTTTGATCCTTATGCGCTCATGTTGAAACCCCAACTAGCCTAGTTGATGGGAAATCTTTAGATGAGCATGCTCATTTTGTGCGTCATCGTTTGTCTGAAAAGGGGAAGCTCTTATGGTATCATATAAATAGTTTGCTATGCTATGCTTGGAATCTTTGTGAAATTTGTGATTTTACTTGTTGCTCTAAGAACCCTAAAAACACCTTCCCTACCTATGTGAGTTCAATGATAATGAAATCTTATCTTCTTACGCAAAGGGTGTTTATAGTTACTATGATATCGAACAAATTGAAGAATTTTTCGTTTTTAAGGGTGCTCATGAAGTTGCTTCTTTGATTGAAAAGTATGATTTTACTATCAATAAATCTAAAAATTCCGTCATACTTAAATATTGCAATGAAAACTTTGCTCATAATGTCTATGTCCAAGAATTTATTGAAAGAATGACTGTTGCTTTGGAAGAAAATAATGATATGCATGAGTCTATAGATAATGATGATTCCGATGATTTGGTTGAAATATCCCTTGATGACCATGATGCTTGCTATTCTTGTGGCCATGATGCCAGTATTTGTGAAGATAAATTGCTATAGTTCCTTATGTTAAACATGAGATCGTTGCTATTGCACCCATACTTGATAGTTCCTTCAATGAAAAGCATGATTGCAATGATGTTATTATAAATTCTCTTAATGTCAATTGTGTTAATGATATTCAAAACCCTAAGATTGGGGATGCTAGTTTTGCTATGACTACTATTTGTTGCAATGATCATGATTGGGGTGATTCTTCTTTTGATCTTGAAAATTTATTTAAGCCTCATGATGAATATGAGATTGATAATAGTGTTTGCAATATTATTGAAAGTGGGTTTGGAAGAGTGTCAACTTTAGATCCCACATATTTGGAGAATGTTCAATCTCATGAAATTTTTGATAAAAGTGCATGACTTTAGTTAATGTTAATCCCACTATTTTGGAAGAGTGTCAACTTTGCATGCATGTGGATCATGTTGAAAATATTTTATGTGATAGCTATTTTGTTGAACTTGCTTATGATCCTACATATAATTATTATGAGAGAGGAAAATATGGTGGTAGAAATTTTCATGTTACTAAATTACCTCTCGTTATGTTGAGATTGCTATTGTTTCTTTCCGCTTCCTTGCATATGCTAGTTTTTGCTTGCCTTGATAATTTGTTTGCCTATAATATGCCTATGAATAGAAAGTATGTTAGATTTAGATGTGTTTGTAATGTGTTTTATGATGCTCTCTTTGTGCTTCAATTCTTGTCTTTCATGTGAGCATCATTGAAATATTATGCCTAGCTATAAGGCTTTAAAGAAAAGCGCTCATTGGGAGACAACCCAATATTTTTTCCTTTTTTTTATTCAATAAATAAATTATCTAGCCTCTGTTTTGGTTGTGTTTTTTGTGTTTAATTAGTGTTTGTGCCAAGTAGAACCGTTGGGAAGACTTGGGGAAAGTCCTGTTGAACTTGCTGTAAAAAACAGAAACTTTAGCGCTCACGAGAACTGCTGTCATTTTTATTTGGAGAGTGATATTTAGTTAATTCTTTTTGCAGATGATTAATAGATACATTCCTCACTTCCAGCAATTTATTTTAGAATTTTTGAGGTTCCAGATCTTGCGCTAGACACATATTACTACAGACTGTTCTGTTTTTGACAGATTCTGTTTTTCGTGTGTTGTCTGCTTATTTTGATGAATCTATGGCTAGTAAAATGGTTTATGAACCATATAGAAGTTGGAATACAGTAGGTATAACACCCATATAAATAAATAATGAGTTAATTACAGTACCTTGAAGTGGTCTTTTGTTTTCTTTCGCTAACGGAGCTCACGAGTTTTTCTACTTTAAGTTTTGTGTTGTGAAGTTTTCAAGTTTTGGGTAAAGATTTGATGAATTATGGAATAAGGAGTGGCAAGAGCCTATGCTTGGGGATTCCCATGGCATCCCCAAGATAATCTAAGGACACCTAAAAGCCAAAGCTTGGGGATGCCCCGGAAGGCATCCCCTCTTTCGTCTACTTCTATCGGTAACTTTACTTGGAGCTATATTTTTATTCGCCACATGATATGTGTTTTGCTTGGAGCGTCTTGTATGATTTGAGTCTTTGCATGTTAGTTTACCAAAATCATCCTTTCTGTACACACCTTTTGAGAGAGCCATACATGATTTGGAATTTGTTAGAATACTCTATGTTCTTCACTTATATCTTTTGAGTTATATAATTTTTCTCTAGTGCTTCACTTATATCTTTTAGAGCACGGTGGTGGATTTTTTTATGAAAACTATTGATATCTCATGCTTGACTTAGATTATTTTGAGAGTCTTAATAGCATGGTAATTTGCTTAAAATCCTAATATGCTTGGTATGCAAGATTAATAATAAAACTTTCTTATGAGTGTGTTGAATACTAAGAGAAGTTTGATGCTTGATGATTGTTTTGAGACATGGAGGTAATAATATCAAAGTCGTGCTAGTTGAGTAGTTGTGAAATTGAGAAATACTTGTGTTGAGGTTTGCAAGTCCCGTAGCATGCACATATGGTAAACGTTATGCCACAAATTTGAAACATGAGGTGTTATTTGATTGTCTTCCTTATGAGTGGCGGTCGGGGACGAGCGATGGTCTTTTCCTACCAATCTATCCCCCTAGGAGCATGTGCGTAGTACCGATGTTTTTGATGACTTGTAGATTTTTGCAATAAGTATGTGAGTTCTTTATGACTAATGTTGAGTCCATGGACTATACGCACTCTCACCCTTCCATCCTTGCTAGCCTCTTCGGTACCGTGCATTGCCCTTTATCACATTGAGAGTTGGCGCAAACTCCGTCGGTGCATCCAAACCCTGTGATATGATACGCTCTTTCACACATAAACCTCCTTATATCCTCCTCAAAACAGCCACCATACCTACCTAATATGGCATTTCCATAGCCATTCCGAGATATATTGCCATGCAACTTTCCATCATTCCGTTCACCATGACACATTCATCATTATCATATTGCTTAGCATGATCATGTAGTTGACATAGTATTTGTGGCAAAGCCACCGTTCATAATTCTTTCATACATGTCACTCTTGGTTCATTGCATATCCAGGTACACCGCCGGAGGCATTCATATAGCGTCATCTTTGTTCTAGTATCGAGTTGTAATCATTGAGTTGTAAATAAATAGAAGTGTGATGATCATCATTTTCTAGAGCATTGTCCCAAGTGAGGAATATAAAAAAGAGAGGAAAGGCCATAAAAAAAGAGAAGGCCCAAAAGAAGAGAAAGGCCATAAAAAGGAGAAAAGGCCCAAAAAAGAGAAAAAATGAGAGAAAAAGAGAGAAGGGACAATGTTACTATCCTTTGCCACGCTTGTGCTTTAAAGTAGCACCATGATCTTCATAGTAGAGAGTCTCTCATGTTATCACTTTCATATACTAGTGGGAATTTTTCATTATAGAACTTGGCTTGTATATTCCAACAATGGGCCTCCTCAAGTGCCCTAGGTCTTCGTGAGCAAGCAAGTTGGATGCACACCCACTAGTTTATTTTGTTGAGCTTTCATACATTTATAGCTCTAGTGCACCCATTGCTTGGCAATCCCTACTCCTTGCATTAACATCAATTGGTGGGCATCTCCATATCCCATTGATTAGCCTCGTTGATGTGAGACTTCCTCCTTTTGTGTCTTCTCCACATAACCCCCCCTCATTATATTCTATTCCACCTGTAGTGCTATGTCCATGGCTCGCGCTCATATATTGCGTGAAAGTTTATCGGTTTGAGATTACTAAAGTATGAAACAATTGCTTGGCTTGTCATCGGGGTTGTGCATGATGATAGCATTCTTGTGTGATGAAAATGAAACATGACTAAACCATATGATTTTGTAGGGATGAACTTTCTTTGGCCATGTTATTTTGAGAAGACATAATTGCTTAGTTAGTATGCTTGAAGTATTATCATTTTCATGTCAATATGAACTTTTGTCTTGAATCTTTCAGATCAGAATATTCATACCACAATTAAGAAGAATTACATTAAAATTATGCCAAGTAGCACTCCGCATCAAAAATTCTATTTTTATCATTTACCTACTCGAGGATGAGCAGGAATTAAGCTTGGGGATGCTTGATACGTCTCCAACGTATCTATAATTTTTGATTTCTCCATGCTATATTATCTACTATTTTGGACATTATTGGGCTTTATTATCCACTTTTATATTATTTTTGGGACTAACCTATTAACCGGAGGCCCAGCCTAGAATTGTTGTTTTTTACCTGTTTTAGGGTTTCGAAGAAAAGGAATATCAAACAGAGTCCAAACGGAATGAAACCTTCGGGAACGTGATTTTCTCATTGAATACAACTCAGGAGACTTGGACCCTACGTCAAGACACGTAACAGGAGGCCACGAGGTAGGGGGCGCGCCTACGCCCCCCCTCAGGCACGCCCTCCACCCTCGTGGGCCCCCTGTTGCTCCACCAACGTACTTCCTCCTATATATACCCACGTACCCCCAAATGATCAGATGCGGAGCCAAAACCCTAATTCCACCGCCGTAACTTTCTGTATCCAGAGATCCCATCTTGGGGCCTGTTCCGGAGCTCCGCCGGAGGGGGCATCGATCACGGAGGGCTTCTACATCAACACCATAGCCCCTCCGATGAAGTGTGAGTAGTTTACCTCAGACCTACGGGTCCATAGTTAGTAGCTAGATGGCTTCTTCTCCCTTTTTGGATCTCAATACAATGTTCTCCCCCTCTCTTGTGGAGATCTATTCGATGTAATCTTATTTTTGTGGTGTGTTTGTTGAGGCCGATGAATTGTGGGTTTATGATCAAGTCTATCTATGAATAATATGTGAATCTTCTCTGAATTCTTTTTTGTATGATTGGTTATCTTTGCAAGTCTCTTCGAATTATCAGTTTGGTTTGGCCTACTAGATTGATCTTTCTTGCAATGGGAGAAGTGGTTAGTGACGAAGCTATGTACCTAGGGTAGGGTCATGGACCTGTCCGAACTGCCCTACCCAAGGACATCTCTAGAAGAAATCACCTTTCAATCGACTTGGAGGTGTTCCACTCGACAGACTCGAAGACACTCGACCAAAAAGCGATCACTCGACCAAGACCAAACCACTCGACGGCCAGGAGACCTAAAGGCACTCTGCATGCTAACGGTTGGTTATTAAGTAGCCTTTATGGTCATCATAGCACTTTATTAAGGGCATTATCAGTAACACCCGACCTTAATGTATTTAGACCCTACATAACTGAGGGCCGGAGGGGTCCGGCGAACTCTATATAAGCCACCCCCCCTCCTCAGTGTAAAGGGTTCGCACCCCTGTTAACCATACACGCATAATCCAGTTGACCGCCTGCGGGCTCCGAGACGTAGGGCTATTACTTCCTCTGAGAAGGGCCTGAACTCGTAAACCTCGTGTGCTTACAACTTCTCCATAGCTAAGATCTTGCCTATCCATTCTTACCCCCCTACATTACTGTCAGACTTAGAACCACGATAGTTGGCGCCCACCATGGGGCAGGTGTTTTAGCGATTTGTTGGAGGAGTTGCGATCTTTTCCGATCCGAATAACCATGGTTTCCGGCGGAGTTTTGGTGGAGGGCCGCGAGATCCGTCTCGGCGCGCTCACGTTCATCGCCGACGACTCCGCTTGGCTTCAGGAGGCTCCGCTCGACGTGGACGCACTCCCTGTCCGCGGGGCAACGCACTTTAGCGCGTGCGTCCGCGGCGTTCTCTTGCGGCAACCGTCGACCCCCTACCGGTCGGCTCCTGTGCTGTCCTCCCTCCCTGTTTCCCGCCGGTGCAAGTGCTCCGATCGGTTGAGACTTCAGTGGTAGGTGAGACACGATGTGGCACGCCAGTCGGCCACCCCTCAAGTCGCGGAGATCGAGCCTGACGAATCCCTCTACGGCCTGTTCGATCTGTCGACTGGCTCCGCAGAGACCACATCCGAGTGCGACAGCAGCGATCCGGCGGCGGAGGTTCTGATGGTCGATGGACCACCCAGTCCTCCCCGTTTTCCTCGCACCGACGGAGGCGCGGGTGGAGGCGACCCGTCGCGTCCCCATGAGGAATATCTCCCCGAGCCTCTCACGTCGCTGCAGAGAGAAGAACTTTGTCGCCGGAACATGGATGCACTGCACACTCCTATCGTCGGAGAAACCCCCGAGGCTCGTGCCTTGGAGGACGCGCGCCTGGCAAACTTGGCCGAGCGCGCTCGACTGGAGAACCTCCAGCGAGCCCTCGACGAGCGTGCGCGGCAACGGGTTCCCGAATCTAGTCGACGTAGCTCTTTCCGCCCCCGCAGGTATATCGAACTCTGATTCAGAATTTAGCAGCTGCAGCCCGTATAGCAGAGTCGATTCAGCCTTCCCAGTCGGAGGCTGGCAGAGGCTTGCTGCAGATCAGAGCGTTACTCCGGGCAGCAGGAGACCAGAATTCCGCTGTTTCTCAGTCACGGAACAGGATTCACAGCAGATCCGTTGCTGCAGACACAGTTGTAACGCCCCGAGACCGATGTGCCAGGTGTCCTCTAGTTATTCGCTGTTGTTTCCTTGTCATTGCTTGCGTGTCATGCATTGCATATCATGTCATCATGTGCATTTCATTTGCATACGTGTTCGTCTCATGCATCCGAGCATTTTCCCCGTTGTCCGTTTTGCATTCCGGCGCTCCTATCTCCTCCGGTGGTCCTTTCTACCTTTCTTTCGTGTGTGGGGGTTAAACATTTCCGGATTGGACCGAGACTTGCCAAGAGGCCTTGGTTTACTACCAGTAGACCGCCTGTCAAGTTTCGTATCATTTGGACTTCGTTTGATACTCCAACGGTGAACCGAGGGACCGAGAATGCCTCGTGTGTGTTGCAGCCCAACACCCCTCCAAAGTGCCCCAAAACCCACCTAAACCATCTCCATCATCTCGGTCGTTCGATCACGATCGCGTGGCCAAAAACCGCACCTCATTTGGACTCTCCTAGCTCCCTCTACCTATATATATGTGATCCCCTCCGAAATTCGCGCAGACAAAGCCCTAAAACTCCCCCGCGCGCCGCCGGACATTTCATCCCGCGCCGCCGGACAATGTCCGCCGCCACCGCCACCTCACCCGGACCTATCACGAGCCGCCACCTCAGCCGCTGCTCCGCCCGCATCCACTCACGGCGCGCCATGTGGCGCCGCCTCTCTCTCCTCTCGCGCGCGCCGCCGAGGCCCGCCGCGGCCCGCGCCCGGCCCTCCTCCGCGCCGATCGGGCCCGAGCGCCCGAGCCCCCGCGCGCCTCTCTCCACCGCCACGCTCGCCTTCGCCGCCGTTTGCCTCGCCGGCAACCTGCCCGTGCCGCCTTCACGCCCTCGCCGCCGGTGAGCCGCCGCCATCGCCTTAGGTCGCCGGACCCCGCGACAGGCCGCCGCCGACCTCCCTACGCCGCCCGCGCCGGGATCCGGCCGGATCCGGCGAGATCCGGCCCGGATCCGGCGAGATCCGGCCCGGATCCGGCGAGATCCGGCCCGGATCCGGCGAGATCCGGCCCGGATCCGCCATCTCCGGCGAGGTCCACTCCTCTTCCTTCCATCTTCGGCGAGATCCGCTGCCGCCTCGGTTCGCGCGCCGGATGAACCCTAGATCTGGAGGTCTATATTTTCACTAAGTCCCCGAGTTTTCCATGTTTCATATGCCCATATTCATCATGTCGTAACTTTGCATCCGTAGATCCGTTTTGGGCGTGTAGCATATCAAAATGTTCGTCTCAGAGAGCACATCATTTCATCTCATTGCATCATTTTCATTTGAGTTCATCTTGATGCCCGAAATGCTGTTGGAAGGGAACTATTTGAGTTAATTGTCAGATCTGCTGCATCAAATAGCTATTTGTCATTTTTGCCATGATTATTGTGTGCATGATATGCCCTTGAGCTCTACATATGTTTTGTTATATGCTTTGCCATCTTTCCAGAGGTGCAACCCATGCATTTTTGTGATGTGTGTGGTGACTAGCACAAGCTTGCAAAATGGGGCATTCGTTAATGCTGATTTCAGGGACTTAGCATTTCCACTAAGTCCTTGATCTGTTTATCTCAATATGCCACATGTTCATGTTGTTTCCTAGTGATCCGTGCCTCTTTTGAGGATGATCAGTCAGGATGTTTTGTTAATCTTGTAGTGCTCTATCCATCCATGTCTTTGTTTGCATTTATGGAGCACCCTAGGTTGAGTCAATCGAGCTCTACTTTTGCTATTTCGTGAATCTAGGCAGATTGTCTACTTGTTAGCGATTTTGCCGAGGATGTTGTAGTTGATCCGTGCATGCTATGTTATTGTTCTTGCCATGTATAGCTTGTATTTTGTGCATTCTTGATGGGTGTGTGCTTAGTTTGTGATGCCTTGCTCTGTACTGAGTGCATCAAGCTCGTAAACATGCCTACTTGATATCTGTTTTGCATGCTCTAGTTTTTTAACTAAGTCTGAGAGTCTGATTATGTTTTTGCCATGTTCACATGCTTGCAATTGTTTTTTCTGATCCCTTTTGGCTCAAGGTCACTAAGGGACTTTTGTTAAGATCTTTGAGTAGCTCCATGCCATGCCTTGCTTTGCCATGTTCAGGCCCTGTAGCATATAGTTTTAATGCTCCAAAGTGTGCTATCTGATCTGAAATTCCAGGCTTGTGTTAATTTCACTAAGTCTAAGTTCTGTTTACCAATTGCACTTTTGCCATGCTTGTTTGAACCTGTTAATTGATGAATTAGCCGTAGCTCAGTGTTCATCTTTTGTTAAGCATCATAAGTGGATCCCTGCCATGTATTTTGATGCCATGTTTGGGTGATGTAGCATGTTTAACTTGTTGCAATTAGATGGCTACTTGCTATATAACGCAGACCGGTGCCATATTTGAATTGATTGCCATTTCCAAACCGTAACTCCGATTCCGGTGATCTTTATATCATTTTCAAGCGTTTTCATCTCATCTTTCCAATGGCACACTTGGATATCCAAGTTGATGCCAGGTTCATTCATTCCCTTGCAAATCATGCATATGCATCGCATACCGCATCCCGCATATCATACCATGTTCATGTGTTGGTTGTTTACTATATTGTGTGCTTCTTTCCGGTGTTTGCTTCTTCGAGTTGATTCCGGTAACGTCGCGTTTGTGAGGACCCGTTCATCTACGTTCGGTTGTCTTCTTCATGGACTCGTTCTTCTTCCTTGCGGGATCTCAGGCAAGATGATCATACCCTCGAAATCACTTCTATCTTTGCTTGCTAGTTGCTCGCTCTTTTGCTATGCCTATGCTGCGATACCTACCACTTGCTTATCATGCCTCCCATATTGTTGAACCAAGCCTCTAACCCACCTTGTCCTAGCAAACCGTTGTTTGGCTATGTTACCGCTTTGCTCAGCCCCTCTTATAGCGTTGTTAGTTGCAGGTGAAGATTGAAGTTTGTTCCTTGTTGGAACATGGAGATGTTGTTCCTTGTTGGAACATGTTTACTTGTTGGGATATCACGATATATCTTATTTAATTAATGCATCTATATACTTGGTAAAGGGTGGAAGGCTCGGCCTTATGCCTGGTGTTTTGTTCCACTCTTGGCGCCTTAGTTTCCGTCATATCGGTGTTATGTTCCCGGATTTTGCGTTCCTTACGCGGTTGGGTATAATGGGAACCCCTTGACAGTTCGCCTTGAATAAAACTCCTCCAGCAAGGCCCAACCTTGGTTTTATCATTCGCCACCTAGCCTCTTTTTCCCTTGGGTTAGGCCAACCCAAGGGTCATCTTATTTTAACCCCCCCCCCCGGTCCAGTGCTTGTCTAAGTGTTGGTCCGAACTGAGTAGACTGCGGGGCCACCTCGGGGAAACTTGAGGGCTGGTTTTACTCGTAGGATGTCTCATCTGGTGTTGCCCTGAGAACGAGATATGTGCAGCTCCCATCAGGATGTCGGCGCATCGGGCGGCTTTGCTGGACTTGTTTTACCATTGTCGAGGATGTCTTGTAGTACCGGGATACCGAGTCTGATCGGAATGTCTCGGGAGGAGGTCTATTACTTCGTTGACCGTGAGAGCTTGTCATGGGCTAAGTTGGGACACCCCTGCAGGGTTTTGAACTTTCGAAAGTCGTGCCCGTGGTTATGGGAAGATGGGAATTTGTTAATGTCCAGTTGTAGAAAACCTGAAGTTGACCTTAAATTAAAATGCATCAACCGTGTGTGTAACCGTGATGGTCTCTTCTCGGCGGAGTCCGGGAAGTGAACACGGTGTTGGAGTTATGCTTGACGTAGGTTGTTCTAGGATCACTTCTTGATCATACTTTTATCGACCGTGCTTTGCCTTCTCTTCTCGCTCTCATTTGCGTATGTTAGCCACCATATATGCTAGTCGCTTGCTGCAGCTCCACCTCATACCTTTACCTTACCCATACGCTTAAATAGTCTTGATCGCGAGGGTGCGAGATTGCTGAGTCCCTGTGGCTCACAGATACTTCCAAAACCAGCTTGCAGGTGCCGATGATGCCATTCCAGGTGACGCAACCAAGCTCAGGAGGAGCTCCATGAAGATCTTGTCCTTTGTGCTGTTTCGTTCTAGTTGATCAGTAGTGGAGCCCAGTTGGGGTCGATTGGGGACCTTTGTCGCATTCGGGGTTCTTCTTTTATTTTGGTTTCGTAGACGGACCTTGAGTGTATTTGGATGTTGTAATGCTTTATTCATGTATTGTGTGGAGTGGCGATTGTAAGCCAACTATGTATCTCTTTTGCCTTTTGTATTACATGGGATGTTTGCGAAGATTACCTCACTTGTGACATTGCTTTCAATGCGGTTATGCCTCTAAGTCATGCTTCGACACGTGGGAGATATAGCCGCATCGAGGGCGTTACAACAGTCCAGTCGGCTCATAGCCCAAGATCACCCCCGAGGCGCGAGGGACGTGGGGACCAGCGTAATCAGTACGGGAACCGCGAGCAATATGACCACCGATTCGATCGTGACGATCGACGTCGAGTGCCCACCCCTCCCCCGAGGAGCGGGTGATATGCGCCTCGACAGCAGGATGACAGGCGCCCTCATAGTGTTGTGCGAAGGATTCCAGTCGACTCCAGGGAGCCAGGCTTTGATGCGAGATCCATTCTCGTTCAAGGTTTGGTTGACAGGAACAGAGCTCACCGAGAAGGTCATGACAGAGATGCACCTACCAACAGCGGAGCACATGCTTCGGGGCCAGAGTGCTTTAGTAGAGCCATCAGGGCCGCCGTGATTCCTCCCAACTTCAGGTTGGCGACTGGAGTCAGCAAGTTCACTGGTGAGTCCAAGCCCGATACTTGGCTTGAAGACTACCGAGTGTCCGTCCAGATTGGCGGCGGCAATGATGAAGTGGCCATGAAGCACCTGCCTCTCATGTTGGAGGGCTCGGCCAGAGCGTGGCTAAACCAGTTAGCACCCAGCAGCATTTACACTTGGGAAGATCTCGCCCGAGTGTTTGTCACCACATTCGAAGGAATATGCAAGCGACCGGCAGGGCTGACAAAACTGCGGTCTTGCGTGCAGAAGCCGAATGAAACTTTGAGGGATTACATCCAGAGATGGATCACGTTACATCACACGGTGGAGAATGTGCCTGACCACCAAGCAGTCTGTGCCTTCAAAGAAGGTGTCAAGTACAGAGAGCTGAATCTGAAATTCGGTCGGACCGGAGATATGTCTCTGAATCGGATGACGGAGATTGCCACCAAGAACGCTAATGGTGAAGATGAGGATCGACTCAGGAGTGGCAAGCTCAAGTCAGTCGCCCAAGAAACCGGAGGAAATTCCAATCGGAAACAGAAGCGGAAAGCCGAGCCAGCTGCTCCTGGGGAAGCCTTGGCTGTAACCCAAGGAAAGTTTAAAGGGAAACCCAAAGGACCTTGGAACCCCAAGAAAGTTAAAGACCAGGACAGAAATGATGTGTTGGATTTGCCATGTCTCGTCCACACCAAGAAAGATGAAGAGGGTAATTTCATTTACCCGAAACATACCACTCGACAATGTCGACTCTTGATCCAGCAGTTCCAGGGCAAGCAGCCCAAAGATAAGGAAAAGGAGTCGGACAAAGTTGAGGAAAAGGATGATAGCGACGATGGATACCCCCAGGTCAATTCCACCCTGATGATTTTTGCTGATGTTGAAAGTAAAAGTCGACTGAAAGTTATCAACCGAGAGGTGAATATAGTTGCTCCGGCACACCCAGTTACCTGAAGTGGTCTCAGACTGCCATAACATTCAATCGGTCTGATCACCCAACACACATCGCCACCCCCGGGAGGCAAGCTTTAGTGGTCGACCCAGTTGTTGAAGGCACTCGACTGACCAAAGTCTTGATGGATGGTGGCAGTGGTTTGAACATACTATATGCTGGGACGTTGAAAGGAATGGGCATTCCGATGTCCAGACTCAGTACCAGCAACATGAGTTTCCATGGAGTCATTCCTGGGAAGAAGGCTGAATCACTCGGCCAGATTGCTCTTGATGTGGTTTTCGGTGATTCCAAGAATTACCGCAAAGAAAAGTTGACGTTTGAAGTTGTAGACTTCCAGAGTGCCTATCACGCTATTTTGGGCAGGCTGGCTTATGCACGCTTCATGGCCCGACCATGTTATGTGTATCTCAAGTTGAAGATGCATGGCCCCAAAGGTGTGATCACTATTACGGGCAATCGGAAGAAAGCGGAAGAATGTTTTCAGAAAGGTTCAAAGATCGCTGATGCTCAGATGGCGGTGGTGGAGCTGCAGGAATACCAGAAGACTGCAGACCCGAGTGATTTGTTGCGAGCCAAGCAGCCCGCTACAGAATCAGCTTTTCAGTCGTCTGGCGAAACGAAGACAGCTCACATCCACCCGACCGATCCCAGCGCTGCTCCAACTCATATCTCAACAACACTCGACTCCAAATAGGAAGAAGCGCTCATCCAGTTCCTCCGTGAGAACTGGGACATTTTCGCATGGAAGCCTTCTGACATGCCGGGTGTTCCCAGGGAGCTGGCTGAGCACCGCCTAAGAGTCGACTCAAAAGTAAAACCTGTTAAGGAACATCTCCAACGGTCCGCCGTCCAGAAGAGAAAGGCTATTGGCGAGGACGTGGCTCAGCTCTTAGCAGCGGAGTTCATCCGAGAAATCTACCACTCCGAGTGGCTCGCCAACGTTGTCATGGTCCCCAAGAAGGACAAGTCACTTCGCATGTGCATTGACTTTAAACATATCAATCGGGCCTGCCCGAAAGATCATTTTCCTCTCCCCCGCATTGATCAGATAGTCGACTCGACTGCGGGATGTGAGCGACTGTCTTTTTTAGACGCTTATTCCGGGTACCATCAGATCCGTCTGTATGGGCCTGACGAGATTAAAACAGATTTCATCACTCCATTCGGGTGCTTCTGTTATGTTACCATGCCGTTCGGCCTCAAGAATGCCAGAGCCACATTCATGAGGATGATTCAGAAGTGTTTGCTCACTCAAATCAGTCGGAATGTGGAAGCATACATGGATGACATTGTGGTCAAGTCACGGAAGGGTTCCGACCTGCTGGCTGACCTTGCTAAAACCTTTGCCAACCTCAGGAGGTATGATATCAAGCTTAATCCATCAAAGTGCACATTCGGGGTTCCTGGCGGAAAATTACTCGGTTTCCTCGTTTCCGAACGGGGAATCGACGCCAATCCAGAAAAAGTTGGTACTATACTCTGAATGAAAAGTCTTGTGCGAGTGCACGACGTCCAGGAGCTTACTGGTTGCTTGGCCGCTTTAAGTCGATTCATATCCCATCTCGGTGAAAAGGCATTGCCTCTTTACCGATTGATGAAGAAGTCCGACAAGTTCGAGTGGACTCCCGAAGCTGATGCAGCGTTTGCAGAGCTCAAAGCTCTGCTCTCCACCCAGCCTGTACTTGCTGCCCCAATCAACAAGGAGCCTTTGCTGCTTTACATCGCAGCCATGGGACAAGTCGTTAGTACAGTACTTACGGTCGAGTGGGAAGAAGAAGGAAAAGCCTTCAAAGTTCAGCGCCCAGTATATTATATTTCTGAAGTTTTGACCCCGTCGAAGCAAAGATATCCTCATTATCAGAAGCTTGTATATGGGATTTATATGACCACAAAGAAAGTTGCTCACTACTTCTCTGATCATTCCATTACAGTCGTCAGCGACGCTCCGTTATTAGAGATCCTGCATAATAGAGATGCAACTAGTCGAGTGGCAAAATGGGCGATTGAACTCCTTCCTCTAGATATCAAGTTCGAGGCAAAGAAAGCTATCAAGTCCCAGGCAATAGCAGATTTCGTCGCCGAGTGGATTGAACAGCAACTGCCGACTCAGGTTCACTCAGAGCATTGGACCATGTTCTTCGACGGCTCCAAAATGCTGAATGGTTCCGGTGCCTGGGTAGTGTTGGTCTCCCCCCGAGGAGATAAGCTCAGATATGTTCTTCAAATCCACTTTGATTCCTCCAATAACGAGGCGGAATATAAAGCACTTTTGTATGGGTTGCGCATGGCCATTTCACTCGGCGTCCGTCACCTCATGGTCTATGGCGACTCAGATTTGGTGGTTAATCAGGTGATGAAGGAATGGGACGTCAGAAGTCCAGCCATGACTGGTTATTGCAATGCAGTGAGAAAGCTGGAGAAGAAATTCGAGGGGTTAGAGCTTCATCACATACCCCGACTGAAAAATCAAGCAGCTGATGATTTGGCAAAAATAGGTTCCAAAAGAGAAGCCATTCCTAGCAATGTGTTTCTGGAACACATCCACACACCATCAGTTCAGGAGGATCCCTTCACTGAAGAGGCCCCGCAGCCAAAAAGTGCCATGGATCCGACTGAAGTTGAAGTTCCAGCTGTGGTCGATCTGATCATGGAAGTCTTGGTCATCACTCCCGACTGGACAGTACCTTACATCGCGTACATCCTAAGGAAAGAACTCCCAGAGGACGAAGAAGAGGCTCGACAGATCGTCCCTCGATCCAAGGCCTTGACAGTCATAAAGGGGCAGTTGTATAGGGAAAGCGCGACTGGAGTCAGTCAGAAGTGTATAACACCAGAAGAAGGTCACATGATCCTTGATGATATCCACTCGGGGACCTGTGGTCATCATGCGTCCTCTCGGGCCATTGTGGGTAAAGCATACCGAGCGGGATTTTACTGGCCAAGGGCCAATGAAATGGCAAAAGAGATAGTCGACAAATGTGAAGGATGTCAGTATTACTCCTACATGTTGCACAAGCCCGCGTTAGCTCTGAAAACCATTCCACTCGTCTGGCCCTTCGCTGTTTGGGGGCTGGACATGGTTGGACCACTGAAAACGGGCAGGAGCGGCTTCACTCATGTGCTAGTAGCAGTCGACAAGTTCACCAAATGGATTGAAGCTAAGCCTATCAAGAATCTTGATGCTTGCACTGCTATCAGTTTCATCACAGAGTTGATATTCAGATATGGAGTTCTGCACAGCATCATCACTGACAATGGATCAAACTTCGATTCCGACAAATTCAGGGCCTTTGCGCCTCTCAGGGCACACGAGTCGACTATGCTTCGGTCGCTCACCCTCAGTCGAATGGACAGGCGGAAAGAGCAAACGGCCTAATTCTCAAAGGACTGAAACCTCGATTGATGCGCGATCTCAAGCACGTAGCAGGTGCATGGGTCGACGAGCTTCCATCAGTTCTTTGGGGATTGAGGATGACCCCGAACGGATCGACCGGAAGAACCCCTTTCTTTCTGGTCTATGGAGCCGAAGCAGTCTTGCCGAGTGACATGCTTCACAACGCCCCTCGAGTCAAGCTCTACTCTGAAGAAGAAGCAGAACAAGCCTGGTAGGACGCAGTCGACCTCCTGGAAGAAGAAAGAGAAATGGCCATGATCCGATCGACCATCTATCAGCAAGACTTGTGTGGATTCCGTGCCAGAAATGTGAAGAGTCGAGCCTTCCAAGAAGGAGACTTAGTCCTCCGTGTGGATCAGCAAAAACCACACAAACTCGCTCCCACTTGGGAAGGCCCCTTCATAGTCACTAGAGTCCTCCACAATGGAGCGTACCACCTCTACAATGTCGATCACCAGATTGATGAGCCACGAGCCTGGAATGCGGAGCTAGTCCGCCCCTTTTATACTTGAATTCTCACTCGGATGAGATGTAATAAGAAAAAACTCCTGTAGTTTATTTATCAAAGACAAGAGCGTTATAATTTTCTCAGCGATTGTTATTTTTTTTTGTTTGCGTAAGAAATCCCCCAGTGGGTGGCTTAGCTGCGAATCCGCTTCGCCTAAGTTTGCAAAAATAATTTCCTACCGAGTGGTGAGCCAGCCTCCCACTCGGGGGCTTAGCTGCGAACCCATTTCGCCTAAGTATTTAAAAATCCTACCGAGTGGAGAGCAATCCTCCCACTCGGAGGCTTAGCTGCAGTCCAGTACTCGCCTAAGTCTTCCCGCTCGGAGACTTAGCTGTAGTCCGGCACTCGCCTAAGTTTGAAAAAATCCTACCGAGTGGAGACCAATCCTCCCACTCAGAGGCTTAGCTGCAGTCCAGTACTCGCCTAAGTCTTCCCACTCGGAGACTTAGCTGCAGTCCGACACTCGCCTAAGTTTGAAAAAATCCTACCGAGTGGAGAGCAATCCTCCCACTCGGAGGCTTAGCTGCAGTCCAATACTCGCCTAAGTTTTCTCACTCGGAGACTTAGCTGCAGTCCGGCACTCGCCTAAGTTTGAAAAAAATCCTACCGAGTGGAGAGCAATCCTCCCACACGGGGGCTTAGCTGCAGTCTAGTACTCGCCTAAGTGTTTGAAAAAATCCTACCGAGTGGAGAGCAATCCTCCCACTCGGGGGCTTAGCTGCAGTCCAGTACTCGCCTAAGTGTTTGAAAAAATCCTACCGAGTGGAGAGCAATCCTCCCACTCGGGGGCTTAGCTGCAGTCCAGTACTCGCCTAAGTTTTCTCACTCGGAGACTTAGCTGCAGTCCGGTACTCGCCTAAGTATTAAAAAAATCCCATCGAGTGGAGAGCAAACCTCCCACTCGAGGGCTTAGCTGCAGTCCAGTACTCGCCTAAGTCTTCTCACTCAGAGACATAGCTGCAGTCCAGCACTCGCCTAAGTTTGAAAAAATCCTACCGAGTGGAGAGCAATCCTCCCACTCGGGGGCTTAGCTGCAGTCCAGTGCTCGCCTAAGTTTTCTCACTCGGAGACTTAGCTACAGTCCGGTACTCGCCTAAGTATCTGAAAATCCTACCGAGTGGTGAACAAACCTCCCACTCGGGGGCTTAGCTGTAGTCCAGTGCTCGCCTAAGTACGAAACACATCTCAATCCTCAAGGACGACGAGGTGCAGGTTAACTGCCACCTTCTCCTGGGGAGCTTCGCCACAAATACAATGTGCGCTCCATCCCGCTCTGCAGTAACGAAGCGCAGGTCGACTGCCACCTTCTCCTGGGGAGCTTCGCCACAAATACAATGTGCGCTCCATCCCGCTCTGCAGTAACAAGGTGCGGGTCGACTGCCACCTTCTCCTGGGGAGCTTCGCCACAAATACAATGTATGCTCCGTCCCGCTCTGCAGTAACAAGGTGCGGGTCGACTGCCACCTTCTCTTGAGGAGCTTCGTCACAAATACGATGGACACTCCATCGCCGACCCGCAAGGGCAACAAGGCGCGGGTCTACTGCTTCCTTCTCCTTTGGAGCTGCGCTACAAATACAAAAGTTGTCTCGAATAAAGAACGGGTTCACTCAGCAGGGGATTCATGGAGATATTCAACGATAAACCAAGTTCTGATAAAATCCTAAAGGTTCCGGACCACGGATCGAAGTGCTCAGGCATTCAGCCCGAAAGAGTTTAACGGTTACAAAGACCACTCAGCATTCCGAGGCAAATTTAAGGTGAGGCATAAAATTTTGTTCACTCCGCGGGAGGAGGACTAGCAGGCTCGACGAACTCGTCTAAGTCGACGCCGTCGGCGATCCGAGTGGCTGCGGCGATGAAGGTCTCCATAAAAGATCGGAAGTCATGCTTCTGGGTGTTGGCGACCTTGATTGCTGCCAGCTTACCTTGTCGCACCTCCTTGCAATGGACACGAACCAAAGACAGAGCCACATCAGCGCCGCACCGGGCAGAAGACTTCTTCCACTCCTGCACTCGGTCAGGGATTTCGTTAAGTCGAGTCATCAGGGACTCTAGATCATTTTGGAGCGTGGCCTCTGGACAAAGTGCCGGGTCGATCCGTGACATGGCGACCTTCAGTCGAGCCAAGTAGTCCACGACACCGTCGATGTGGGATTCCAGTCAGAGCAGATTCATGGCAGTTTCATCTTTCACGGGAGAATTGATTGGATCCAAATCTGGTTCGATCCGCCAGTCTCCTCCTCGAAGTTCTGGGAAAACTCTGCATTCACGATCCATGAATAAGTCAATTTTCATACGTTGAGTCGACACAAACAAAATTCAGTCGGAACAAAATGTGCACCTTCAAGCTTGATGAACAACTTCTTGGCAAGGCTCCTCAGATAGCTCTCCAGATCGTCCCTCCTGCGAGCGATTCCTTCCATCTTCTCGCCCAGGTTGAGGTTCTCCTTATTCCAGCGCGAGCACTCCTTGTTGGCTTCGTTCAGAGCAGATTTCAGCTTGGTATTCTCTTCTTCCAACCGGCCGACTGAAGCCAGTTTCTGTTCAGCCAAGGCGGTTCAGTCGTCAGCTTCCTTCCGAGCAGCAGCCAAATCCTGATCCTTCTTCGCCAGAGCTTCTCTCAGTTTTTCTGCAAAGAAACGATGATTGATTCAGAAATAGCAGAAGGGTACTCAAGCCTAAGACAGACCAGTCGACAAACTCGTCTTACCAGTGGCGCCGTCCTTGACCTTTTGCAGCTCTGTCTTGGCCAGCTCCAAGTCAAGGTTTAGTTGAATCTGCTGTTTCTCCAAGTTAGCAAAGCGAGCTCCAAGATCACAAGATTTCTGAAATCAAAGGGGAGAAGTTATTTTACAGCGAAAATCGACAAAGACAATAAGTACTAAGACTACGGTCGACTGCCCGCAGTCCACCATAGTCTCGGGGACTACACCCAGTGGGTGCACTTTGCGTGCCCCCACCGGTTCTGATCCCACTCGACCGGCCCGCCGGAGTCGAGTGCAGGGAGTAAAAAAAGAAAGTAGAACTCAGACCACAGTCGACTGCCAGCAGTCAACCGCGGTCTCGGGGACTACACCCAGTGGGTGCACTTGGCGTGCCCCCACCGGTTCTGATCCCACTCGACCAGATCGAGTGGAAGAGACAAACTACCAGTTCGGTTTACACTCGACAAAATGTAAAGACTACAGTCGACTGGCAGCAGTCCACCATAGTCTCGGGGACTACACCCAGTGGGTGCACTCAGCGTGCCCCCACTAGTTCAAAAATTCAATCGACGCGCCCAGTGGGTGTACAGATGCAAAGATTTTCGGAAAGAGTCTTCAGATAACATATCCTAACAGAACAAGCGGCGACCAACTAACCTGGACGTTGCTCTGGAGAGCCGAGCTGGCATCGTAGGCAGCTTGGCTGGCGTCCCTCACCGTCTTCATCTTCTCCATCATAATGCCCGCCTGGCGTATGGCTTCCCTGGCAGCATTCACCTCGTCCTCTGGGACATGATGGGTCACAAGAACTGAAGGCGGGTCGATAGGGGCCTGAGCAGTCGACGAGGAAGGCAAGGCACTCGACAATGGCACGGCGAAGGTAACAGAACCCCGATTGGCATCGCCAGCGTCCTGAACGACTGGCTCCGCCCTCGGCGTCGATTGTGGCACCTCGCTCGCAGGAGCTTTCCTATTTCTCCTCGCCAAAGGCCTCTCGGGCTCTTCATCATCGTCATCAGGGAGGTCAATAATGTTAGGGGCTGTTCAAAGTTCAGTCGACAAAATTACATCACCCAATGGTACACATTGCAGTTGAATCGACCAAAATAAAGACAGTATGGCAGAAACCATACCCAGATTAGAAGTGACCGCATCCTCCATCACCTCATCATCGTCCCTGTAAGCTGAGGTCCCGGAAGTAGCAGCGCTGACAGTTCCAAAGTTTGTCCGGTTAAAAAAAGAAAAACAAACAGCACAGAGCGTCGAGTAAATATGAAGGGAGACACTCACGCGGAAGCGATGGGGATGTCAATCTTAATCTTCGGCAACGCCTTCCGAAGCTTCAGCTCTGCGACTTTGGGATGCTTTGACGCTTTTCCAGTCGGAGTTGGCGAAGAGGTCCGAGGACGCTTCGAAGACTGACCAGCTTGAGCAATCGCCTTTTCACGGGCGCTCGATCATTCTTGGTCAAGTTTGGACCGCCTCTCCCTACGAGGAGGCGACTCGACTTCTTCTTCGTCACTTGGATCGTCGCTTTCTTCGTCTCCTCTACCGTCAGACTCCCATTCGCCACTGTCGCCGCCGCTCGCTTCTCCTTCCGGGTCCTGCTCTTGCTCTCCGTTGGGCATTGAATACATTTCAATAATGGCCTGAAAGAAAGCAGGAAGAACAAAGTTAGTCGACTCAGTATAGGAAGCTGCACGAGTGAATTCAGATTACAAACAAAAACTCAGAATCGGACCTTCTCTGGTACGTGAGACTGGTCGAATGGAGGAACTCTCCTGGCTCCCCTGGGGTTGTCCTTGTTTCCGGTCATGCCCGACAGCCACTTCTCCAGTGTGTCGTCATCGACCTCCTCCGGGTGAATCCGAGTGGAGTCTTCAAGACCCGAATACATCCACATCGGATGGTCTTGGGCTTGAAGAGGCTAGATGCACCGCTGAAGGAAGACCTCCAAGAGATCCATACCAGTGACCCCGTCACGGATAAGCTGGACCACTCGCTCTACCAGCACCCTCACCTGCGCCTTCTCCTCTGGGAGCACCTTCAAAGGGGAGGGTTTCCTCACTCGGTCCATGGTGAAAGGAGGGAGGCCAGTCGACTGCCCTGGCGTCGACTGGTCTTTGCAGTAAAACCAGGTCGACTGCCATCCGCGAACTGAGTCAGGAAGAATCATGGCTGGAAAGGAGCTTTTCCCTCTCATCTGGACACCGAGACCCCCACACATCTGAATCACTTGAGTCCTCTCGTCACTCGGATTAGCTTTTTTCACCGTCTGGGAGCGACAAGTGAAAATGTGCTTGAAAAGGCCCCAGTGAGGCCGACAACCCAGGAAATTCTCACACAAAGAAACAAAAGCGGCGAGATAAACGATTGTGTTGGGAGTGAAGTGGTGGAGTTGTGCCCCAAAGAAGTTCAGAAATCCCCGAAAGAAAGGGTGAGGAGGCAAGGAGAATCCACGGTCGACGTGGGTGGCAAGGAGAACGTGCTCACCCTCCTGAGGTTGCGGCTCGGATTCCTTCCCTGGAAGCCGCGCCGATTCATAGGGGATCAACCCCCCTTCGGCTAGGTCGTCAAGGTCTTCTTGGGTGATCGTTGAGCGGATCCAGTCGCCCTGGATCCAGCCCTTCGGCAAGCCGGTTCGCGAGGAGGATCCGCCCCGACTAGTCGCCTTCCCCTTCGACCTCGCCGTCGCCTTCTTCGCCCGCTCTAGAGCCGCCGTCTTCTCATTCCCCATCGTCGTCGGCGAAACGCGTACGGAGCGGTGGCGTTGGGGCAAGAGCGAGCGCGGCGAGGGAGCGTGAAGAGGAGAAGAGATAATGAGGACGCACAGTTCGAAGAGTCCCCGGTCCGACGCCTTATATGAGGCCGCTTCCGAGTGGCTAACTGGTAGGCCCGGGCGGCCCTGTCAAATCCCGTAACGATCGCGTGCGTGATACGTGGCGATAAAGGTGGCGCGGGGATCGAGGCAGCTCCGCTCTATCCCATATGATTACTGTGGCTTCCCCTGTCCCGCACGCTTCCCAAAATTCGGATCCCGTGAAATTTGCGGGCAGCAGAACAACTTGTCAGACCGGAGATCTCCTCCGCACCGTCACTCGGAACCTTTCGAGTAAATAAACTCACTCGACAAAAGCTAAGAATGGATCAAGGCGACTGAAAAGGAAGTTGCTGTCATCACTCAGGATTCATTGACCCGAAACCAGATATACTCATGGCATGAAAAATGAGTCAGGGAAAATTCTCAACTCCTTCCCCACTCAAACCTCGATCCATTCGGGGGCTAATGATGAAGCTATGTACCTAGGGTAGGGTCATGGACCTGTCCGAACTGCCCTACCCAAGAACATCTCTAGAAGAAATCACCTTTCAATCGACTTGGAGGTGTTCCACTCGACAGACTCGAAGACACTCGACCAAGAAGCGATCACTCAACCAAGACCAAACCACTCGACGGCCAGGAGACCTAAAGGCACTCCGCATGCTAACGGTTGGTTATTAAGTAGCCTTTATGGTCATCATAGCACTTTATTAAGGGCGTTATCAGTAACGCCTGACCTTAATGTATTTAAACCCTGCATAACTGAGGGCCGGAGGGGTCCGGCGAACTCTATGTAAGCCACCCCCTCCTCAGTATAAAGGGTTCGCACCCCTATAAACCATACACGCATCATCCAGTCGACCGCCTCCGGGTTCCGAGATGTAGGGCTATTACTTCCTTTGAGAAGGGCCTGAACTCGTAAACCTCGTGTGCTTACAACTTCTCCATAGATAAGATCTTGCCTCTCCATACTTACCCCCCTACATTACTGTCAGACTTAGAACCACGACACTTAGCTTTGGGTTCAATCTTGCGGTGTCCTTTCCTAGTGATAGTAAGGGCAGCAAGGCACGTATTGTATTGTTGCCATCGAGGATAACAAGATGAGTTTTCTTCATATTGCATGAGTCTATCCCTCTACATCATGTCATCTTGCTTAAGGCGTTACTCTGTTTTTAACTTAATACTCTAGATGCATGCTGGATAGCGGTCGGTGAGTGGAGTAATAGTAGTATATGCAGGCAGGAGTCGGTCTACTTGTCTCGGACGTGATGCCTATATACATGATCATACCTAGATATTCTCATAACTATGCTCAATTCTGTCAATTGCCCAACAGTAATGTGTTCACCCGCCGTAGAATACTTATGCTCTCGAGAGAAGCCACTAGTGAAACCTATGGCCCTCGGGTCTATCTTTATCATATCAATCTCCTACTGCTTAGTTATTTACTTTGCCTTTATTTTACTTTGCATCTTTATCATAAAAATACCAAAAATATTATCTTATCATATCTATCAGATCTCACTCTCGTAAGTGGCCCTATAGGGATTGACAACCCTATTTGCATTGGTTGCGAGGATTTATTTGTTTTGTGCAGGTGCGAGGGACTCGCGCGTAGCCTCCTACTGGATTGATACCTTGGTTCTCAAAAACTGAGGGAAATACTTACGCTACTTTGCTGCATCATCCCTTCCTCTTCGGGGAAAACCAACGCAGTGCTAAAAGAGGTAGCACTTTTCCATAAACCATTTTATACGGAGACATACCCATTGGATTTTTATATGCAGTTCTATAGGCCCATAATGCATCATCAAGTTTCTTGGACCAATTCTTTCTAGATCTATTAACAGTCTTTTGCAAAATTAATTTTAGTTCTCTATTACTCAATTCTACTTGACCACTAGACTATGGGTGATAAGCGGATGCAATTCTATGATTAACATCATACTTAGCAAGCATTTTACGGAAAGCACCATGAATAAAATGTGAACCACCATCAGTCATTAAATATCTAGGGACTCCATATCTTGCAAAATAACTTCTTTAAGCATCTTAATAGAGGTGTTATGATCAGCACTACTAGTTGGAATAGCTTCTACCCACTTAGTAACGTAATCAACAGCAACTAAAATATGTGTATATCCATTAGAGGAAGGAAAGGGTCCCATATAGTCAAAGCCCCAAACATCAAATGGTTCAATAATGAGTGAATAATTCATATGCATTTCTTGACGTCTACTAATATTACCAATTCTTTGACATTCATCACAAGATAAGAAAAACTTACGGGCATCCTTGAAGAGAGTAGGACAATAAAAACCAGACTGCAATACCTTATGTGCAGTTCTATCTCCAACATGGTGTCCTCCATAAGCTTCGGAGTGACACTTACGTAGGATCTGTTCCTGTTCATGCTCAGGCACACAACGTCTAATAACACCATCTACTCCTTCTTTATAAAGATGTGGGTCATCCCAAAAGTAATGCCTCAAATCATAGAAGAACTTTTTCTTTTGTTGGTATGAGAAACTAGGTGGTATAAACTTAGCAACAATGTAATTAGCATAATCAGCATACCATGGAGCAGTATGAGAAGCATTTATAACATTTAATTGCTCATCAGGAAAGCTATCATCAATAGGTAGTGGGTCATCAAGCACATTTTCTAACCTAGACAAGTTGTCTGCAACGGGGTTCTTAGCTCCCTTTCTATCAACAATATGTAAATCAAATTCTTGTAGCAAGAGAACCCATCTAATAAGTCTAGGTTTAGCATCTTTCTTTTCCATGAGATATTTAATAGCGGCATGATCCATGTGAATAGTTACCTTAGAGTCAACAATATAAGTTCTGAACTTATCACAAGCAAATACAACTGCTAAGAATTCTTTTTCAGTAGTAGCATAATTCCTTTGAGCATTGTCTAGGGTTTTACTAGCATATTGAATAACATTTAATTTCTAATCAACTCTTTGTCCTAGAACAGCACCTACAGCATAATCACTAGCATCACACATAATTTCAAAGGGTAAATTCCAATCAGGTGGCTGAACAATAGGTGCAGAGATCAATGCTTTCTTAAGTATTTCAAATGCTTCTACACAATCATCATCAAAGACAAATGTTATATATTTTTGTAATAAATTAGTCAGAGGCCGAGAAATTTTTGAGAAGTCCTTAATGAACCTCCTATAAAATCCGGCGTGACCAAGGAAACTTCTTATACCTTTGATGTCCTTGGGACATGGCATCTTCTCAATAGCATCAACCTTGGCTTTATCAACTTCAATACCTCTTTCAGAAACTTTATGCCCCAAGACAATACCTTCATTAACCATAAAGTGGCACTTTTCCCAATTCAAGACAAGATTAGTTTCTTCACATCTCTGCAAAAATCGATCAAGGTTGCTCAAGCAATCATCAAAAGAGGATCCACAGACGGAGAAATAATCCATGAAAACCTCACAAATATTTTCACAAAAGTCAGAGAATGTAGCCATCATGCATCTTTGAAAGGTAGCAGGTGCATTACATAAACCAAAAGGCATACGTCTATAAGCAAAAGTACCAAAAGGGTAATTAAAAGTAGTCTTTGATTGATCTTTGGCTGACACAGGTATTTGAGAGAAACCAGAATAACCATCTAGAAAGCAAAAATGTGTATGTTTGGATAATCTTTCTAGCATTTGATCGATAAAAGATAAGGGGTAATGATCCTTTTTAGTGGCCTTATTTAATTTGCAGAAATCAATTATCATCCTATAACCTGTAATAATTCTTTGAGGAATCAATTCATCTTTATCATTAGGAACGACAGTAATACCTCCCTTCTTAGGGACACAATGGACAGGACTTACCCACTGACTATCAGCAACGGGGTAAATTATACCTGCCTCAAGGAGCTTTAGTATTTCTTTTCTTACCACTTCTTTCATTTTAGGATTCAGCCGTCGTTGATGATCACGAACTGGTTTAGCATCTTCTTCCAAATTAATTTTATGTTGACATAGAGTGGGACTAATGCCCTTAAGATCATCAAGAGTATACCCAATAGCAGCACGGTGCTTCTTCAGAGTTTTCAATAATCTCTCTTCCTCATGCTCTGAAAGGTTAGGACTAATAATAACAGGATATATCTTTTTCTCATCAAGATAAGCATATTTAAGAGTATCAGGTAATGGTTTAAGCTCAAACACGGGATCACCCTTGGGTGGAGGAGGATCCCCTGGGATTTCAACAGGTAAATTGTTTTTCAGAATAGGTTCCTGTTTAAAGAATACTTCATCTATTTCCCTTCTCTCATTCATAAACATATCATTTTCATGGTCTAGCAAATATTGTTCTAAAGGATCACTAGGAGGTACGGCAATAGAAGCAAGACCAATAATTTCATCCTTACCAGGTAATTCTTCTTCACGGTGTTTTCTACTAAATTTAGAGAAATTAAATTCATGAGTCATATCATCTAAACCGATAGTAACAACATCCCTTTTGCAATCTATGGTAGCATTAATAGTGTTTAAGAATGGTCTACCAAATATAATGGGACAAAAGCTATTTTGTGGGGAACCAAGAACAAGAAAATCAGCAGGATATTTAGTTTTCCCACACAAGACTTCAACATCTCTAACAATTCCCATTGGTGAAATAGTATCTCTATTGGCAAGTTTAATTATGACGTCAATATCTTCTAACTCAACAGGTGCAATATCATGCATAATTTCTCTATATAGGCTAATAGGTATTGCATTAGCACTAGCACCCATATCACATAAATCATGATAACAATGATCTCCTATTTTAACAGAAATAACAGGCATGCCTACCACAGGTCTAGGTTTTTCTTTAGCACAAGGTTTAGCAATTCTAGCAGTTTCATCACAGAAATAAATAACATGCCCATCAATATTATCAGCCAAGAGATGTTTAACAATAGCAATATCAGGTTCAACTTTAATTTGCTCAGGAGGTGTATAAGTTTTAATATTGCTTTTACAAACCATAGTTGAAGCTTTAGCATGATCCTTTATCCTAACACGAAAAGGTGGTTTCTCAACATAAGAAGTAGGAACAATAGGATCATTATAAGGGACAATCTTTTCTTCAACTTTAATAGGTGCAGCTACTTTTACTTCTATGGGAGGATGATATTTAAACCACTTCTCCTTGGGGAGATCAACATAAGTAGCAAAAGATTGACAGAAAGAAGCTACTATCTCAGAGTCAAGTCCATATTTAGTGCTAAATTTACGGAAAACATCGGTATCCATAAAATATTTAACACAATCAAACTTAGGTGTCATACCTGACTCCTTACCTTCATCCAGGTCCCAATCTTCAGAGTTGCGTTTAATTCTTTCCAATAAATCCCATTGCTCATCGTCTTGGTTTCGGCGGTGGCGATGGCGGCGTTGAATAAATATTCTTTAGATTGTTCCCGAGAAGTCGATCGGCCCAATGGGTTGGGGGTGGTTTTGAAAACTAGCATGTTCAAGCAACGATGGTATGGAGGCGACATCCTCGTGGTGGACATGTGTCCCCGGGCTCCACCGTTGCTACGACGTTTACCCCAACATCGGCGCGCGAGGAGCTTGGGAGATAGTCCAGGAGCGGATGTAGATTGTGGACTTCATCGACGGCATCTGGAAGACGGAACTTGTGCTGGGTTCGTGGTTGATGGATGGCAAGTGTGGTTTCCTCCTCCGGCGTCTTCTTAGTCGTGGTGGGGTGCCAGACCTTGAGTTCGATAGTGTGTCCGGGTGTTGCCCAGGTCTAATTCGTTCAACGATAATGACTTCAGTTTTGGTGAACCACCATAATTTGGAAGTCCACAAAGCTGCATATTCGCGATGGAGCCGCGTCGAGCTTGGGTGAGGAGGTGATCTGTCGTTCTTTTCTTCGGTGGCTACTGTGGTCGTGTTGGAGGCAGGTGATGGAGCGTTGGTGTCTAGCTCAGGGATGTTCTGCTATCTTTTCAGTTTTGTCATGTCGATCCTTACGTGCCTTGTACTTTGATCTTTATGACATAAATGCACTGGCGGAGGTATAGGGTGGCCAGGGTGGGCCGCGGCCCACCCTGGATTTACAAATCAGCCTTTATACCATAGCAAAATAAGTAGAATATGTTGGCCTACCCTGGCCCAGTGGGCTGGGTCCACCACTGCATAAATGAGACATGTATTACTATGCAAAAGAAAAAAAACCGGTGCGCAGTGAAACAAAATACAACACACCAATGGATCATCCAAGGTATTATGACCATTTTTCACAAAAAAAACTTGTTATGATCATACCAAGAATCGTGTGTGTGCCATGTCAAAAAAAAAAGAAATCATGTATGTGCCAAACGAACTGTAAGAAATCTAAGAATAAAAATAGGATTTTTAAAAAACAAATGGCCCAAAAAACAAAAGTTAAAAGTATAAAAGTTATTGTACTCCTATATGATTTCATACGTACTACTCCCTCCATCCCATAATATAAGACGTTTTTTGACACTAGTTCGAACGCAAGACCAAACAAGCTTGCCTAGCGTGCTATACCAGGTGGACATCAGACAAGTTGTGACATATGCCTCCTCGGATGTTATCTACACTAGACCTTCTCAAAGCGCCGTTGACCAGCTCCGCCGCTTACATCCCCTCTGTCCTGCCGCTCACATTCACCTCTCTCTCAACGCCGGTCGCCGCCTAGATGTGTCACCTAACTTGCCGCCGTCCTCCCACTACTAGGGAAAAGCCTACCAGCAGCGAGGGTTTTGGGCCTCTCAGTAGCGCGGGCACCGGCGCTACTAATAAGGCGCTACAGCTAAGTATAGCAGTAGCGCCGGTTGTCCCATGCTACTGCTATACATGAATAGCTGTAGCGCTCTTTGGGAAAGGGCGCTACTGATATTATCTGCAGCGCCGTTTGCTGGGACGCGCTACTGACAATGCGGCGCTACTGCTAAATTTCCCCCCTTGCTACTACTAGTTTATTTATTAGTTTTTTTCCTGCATATTTGTTTTGTATTTGTTTTGTATTTGAATAGGCTTTATACAATAATCTTTAGCATATCATACACATACAAATGTAATCATAGCATATACATACAATTAGTCTCATCAAATCATGTCATCATCATAATCATCATCCAACACAAAGTGGTCTCTCATCATCATCTCGAAAATAGCGATACAAGTCTCGAATGATATGCAAATACATTGTCATCCATCTAAACAATGATATACGCGAGAAGAGCTATCACTTTGAGAACATGAGTTCGTATCCCTCTTTCGCATTAGCGTGAACCTCTAAACTAACTACTGCCTGTCGCTCGGAAATCGGAAGGGCCTGACACTCCGGCCACTTGTCGTATATATACTCCTGGCATAGCACTTCTTCGCCATCTATGATCTATGCACCTGCATCATCACATGAGTCGATGATATGCAACATATATAGTTGAGCAATAGAAAGAGACAGACTTGGAAAAAATAAAAACAACATATCATAAGCATAAATAAGAAAGTTCATCGTACCCCAAAATGCCCTAACTAGAGTGATTTTCGCTAGTCGAGGAGGAGAACGGTTTAATTACATCATAAATAAAGTTTCACCGTGCATAACTCAAAGTTCTGTCATACAGAAAGTATGGACTAAACGGACACATTGTCATATATCGACAATCACTCCAACATGTCGTTCCATCCATCCAAGTCAGGGAGATAGTCCCCGAGCCTAGTGAAAGGCTTCAGGTCGATACGCTGAGAGGCTATCCATGTTCGGACGTCTTCCCGCGACATTTGTCCTTCTCCGTAGAACATCCCTATTTTTCCGACGACCTCCTTCATGATGATTTGGGCAAGTTCGCGTTGGATGTTATAGAACTCAGCTCGAAGTCAATGATCCTCGATATCTCCTATGTCCTTTGCCCATTGCAGAATATGGGCATCGCCAGATCTAGGTGACATGCGAAGGTTCTGGTGATCCCATCTGTACTCCAGCATGTGGTGTAGGACATAGAATCCATCATTAAGAGAATCGTTCGGTTGCTGGATGCAGCAGAAGTCGGTCTTATGGCCGAAGGCGACCCTGCTGCCCCTTCTCTTCTTGTCCCTGACCTCTCCACCCCTTGCTTGGTAGTAAAACATAACACTGTCAAGAACATCCTTGATGTGGGTGTAATCCTTTTTGTGAATGTTCTTCGACGAGTCCAAGTAAAGAGCGTGGGAGAATCGGGGGTAGAGGATGATGAGGACGGCGCGCCCGCCGCTGCGCAAAATAAGTCCTCAAATTAATTAGCCTCCACCGCGCAAATGAATGATTGAAATCGAAGGAAGGATAGCAGCGTGGATGACTTACACGGGATTATAAGGCACGAGAATCGCCCCCTTGTCCTTATTGGTGAGCATGAAACTGACGATGTAATCCCTCGCGTATTCACGGTGATTTGCGCAGACTCCCAAGAAGCCCTCGTGCATGTAATACGGGTCAGCGACACAGATATGAGATATCTGCTCAACCCCGATGATGTAGTTCATGTGCAAGGCATAAAGGCGGACAAATGTAAAATCCAGCTTCTTCACGTGAAACATGTCGAATATGTAATCGAATCAGAGGAAGAACTTATCCGCGGGGAAGCTGTCGACGTACGACATTTGCCGCGGAACGTTAACCACGTAGAGTGGGTATCCTTGATATTTCGAGGCGATGAGGTCTTTCTCTACCCGCAGCACATCATCATGAAGTCTCTTTAGATCACCGAATCTGGCCCGTAGCGCTGTTGCAGGTAGGATTGGTTGACCGGGGATATGCCATTTATCTGCACCGGGGATATCTACACGGTCCTGAAGCCGAGGCTGCTGAGGCGGCTGGATCATAGAAACAGCTTTTTTGCCTTTCCTCGCTCTCTTCCTAAACTTCTTTACTACCGGAAGGTCGTCCATAATATGTTGATACGGCAATTTAGGCACCGACTCATGACGCTCAAACCCTGAGGAGGCGCCAGTATAGACATACTGTTCAGCAGCGACATCGTCGTCCTCATCCTCATCCATGGCGACGTCATCAGCGACTAATGGAGCCTCCTCCTTACCCCGTCTGCTATCACCCAACCCGACACCCGACGATAATTGGGTAGGTGGGGTGTTGATGTTCATACCTTGCTGAGGCTGTGTGCTCGTGGGTGTGCTCCCGGCCGCCTCCAGACGAAGCAGACTCTTTGGCCACAACAGGACCCACCCAGCATTGCAACAATCACCAAGCCGCCGCGGTGTCTCGTCGTCATCCCCCATTAGTACTGGAGGAGGCAAATTCTCATGGCCCGGTTTGACACTGGCCACGGAAACCTTGAAGACGTTCGGGGGGATCGGCCGGCTGTGGAACAATGGTTCCTTCGGCTCCATTATCGTCGCCTTCCCCACGTCCACCTTCTGGTCGCCGATGGTGTACAATATGGTGCACGGGGTTTCGTCGGCCTGCAAAGAAAAGTCTGCAACGTGAGACATCCGAAAGGCAACGAAAACGGGAGATTATACATTTATATTGAAGGGGGCCGGTGTGACAGATACCGTGAGGGCGTCGAGCTCAGCCAAAGACGAAGCACCGCCTAGCACGTCCGGTGCGGGAGCTGGTGCGGGAGCAGGTGCAGCTGCAGGTGCTGGTGCAACGCTAGTCGAGCTACTCCCCGCCAAGAAGTTAGCAAGGGGAAAGTCCACTGCATCTTTTTTTGGATTTTGCCTGGTCCAATTGAAAACGGCCGGAACCAAGGTAGTATAAATATCTAAAGCCACCTGTTTTGCGGCAGCTACCGCTGTTGCGACTGTCTCAGTTGATTTCTTCTCAACCGCAATCTCAACCCTCTTGTCGATGTTTTCTTCATTTAACCTCCGTCTTTCCTTTCTCTCCTCCGTGGTCTCACGGTAGTACTTCTTCCACATGGCGCCGTCTCCGACACCGTGCACGCGTCCATACGACGGTCGAGTATCCACCGGTTGTTGTTTCAATATGTTCAACGCCCGGTTGAATGGAGTGTCCCACTTGGGCCTCGCCAATGCCTCAGACGGCGAGTCGCTTTCGGCCGCAATCCTGTGTTGTTCTCTCTGCAAAAGGCACAACGATCGTTTACAAATATGACTAACGTGTGCAGTCGAATTGATCAGAAACTAAAATTACCAGCAGTCTCATGAACTCCGTAATGAACGGTGTTGTCTCATAAACCTTTTTCACTGGGTCCCAACGGTGTCGGGCCCTGAGGACGTCACGCTCCTGCGGGACAGTGAACTCCGCCAAGGGGTCTGGGATGCCCAGACTCGCAGCTTCCGCGTCCTCCTTGGCCCATTTGGACCTCTTTCCGCCGTAACCACGGCTTCCGAGGTGGTGGCTCCCAATGTTCCTCTCTTGAAGCCCCTTCATGTACTTAGACTTTTTTTGGCATCTTCGGCCTCGCAAGCCTCCTTGAATATTTGAAACTGCTCTTCCGTGATTGTCGGATTATCCTTTACAATCTCGGAGTAGGGTTCCTTCTTGTCGATGATCCTTGCTTTCACTTGTTTTTCCAGGCGGCCAACGCGTCGCTAAACTTGGTCATGGCGTGTTTGTTTATCTTCTTCATTGTCGGGTCCTCATCTGGATCTTTATAATCCTTCTCATTCCGGCCCGGGAACAAGAATATCTGGTGAAACTTCTTTAGGAGGGAGCTCCTCATATTTTCTATCTTCTATAGTTTCTTATCGTTGATGGTGGCGGTTGTCCGTATGATGCAGCCTATTTGATTGCCGTAGCATCGACGCGCTTCCTCGGGCGCCGTTGGCTCAAAATTGCCGTCGTCCACCTCCGTGACCACCACTCTAGTAGTCCTGAGTTTGTTAGGAACCCGTTGCCTCTTTGCTTTCGGTTCTACACCGGCTCCGCTCCCCGAGGCAGCGCCGGTCTCAGTCTCAGCGCCGGTCTCGATGCCGGTCTAAGTCTGAGCGCCGGTCTCAATCTCAGCACCGGTCTGCGTGTCGGTCTCAGTCCCCGATGCCACCGGTGGGCCCAGCAATAACATCGGTTGATCATCGGTAAGGCTAAAAAATTCGTCTGCCGCCCGGTAGGCGTCGTCGCAATCACCAGAACCCTGTCCTTCATCGTTGCTAGCCATGTTTCCTATGATTAAATCTAGTCAATTAATTCTAGACCTAATAAAATGAATAATGACATAAAAAAGGCCTATTGTTTTGCAGGAATGTTGACTCCTTCCTGGTGCGGCAAATCACGGGCACTCGATATGTCCTAGTTTGTAGCATAAGTCATGCCGAAATTCACGGAAAATTTCGGCATGAGCTTTGCTAAAAAGTGGAAAATCGAGAACCTGAAATTTGCCGGAAAAGAAATGAATCAACATTCCGGCAAAACATAGGCCACTAAGCATCATTCCCTGCAAACAGTGTCCAAATATACACGAGCAACCACATGTGCAAACAGTGTAGAAGAAAATTCATTTAACTACTAATAGAACAAAATTCAGTTAACTTTAGTGCTCTATAATGATGAAAGGAAAAAAATTCAGTTAACTATTAATTTCATTCATTTAGGTTATTCAGTTAACATCACCTAATTAACCTACTGTACCAATACTACTAGCAGCACTACTAACCTAATTAACCTAGCAAAACTCTAGTGCCCTAACTGAAAAACATCTAATTAACATCTAATTTTTTCTCTAAAATACAGAGAGAGATGAGTGAGGGGGAGGGGTGGGGGACTTACAGAGAGGGGAGAGACGGTGGTGCGGAGGTGCTCGGTGACGGAGGCAGGGGCGGAGAGGGCGGGCTCGGGCACGGGCAAGGGCGGTCCTGGGCGGGCTCGGGCGGCGGTGAGGTGGAGGGCGCCGACGGTGACGTGGAGGGCGGCCTTGGGCGGCGGTTGTGAGGCTGAGGGCGGCCTCGGGCGGCGGCGGTGAGGCTGAGGGCGGCCTCTGGCGGCGGCGGTGAGGCTGAGGGTGGCCACGGGCGGCGGCGGTGAGGAGACGGCAGCGAGGGCAAGGGACGATTTGGGGAAGAATTGGTGGCCGGGGGGCGGGCTGGGGGGAAACCGTTGTTTAAGTGAAACGTAACGGTAGCGTGTTTCCGGAAACGCGCTATAGCTAAGTTAGCTATAGCGCGTTTACTGAAACCCGCTACTGCTATTCCTTTCTCCTTTTTTCTTTTATTTTTCTTTACATTTTATTTTTTCCCTTTCTCCTTTTTCTATTTCTTTCATTTTCATTTACTTTTCTACTTGTTTTTCACTTTATTTTATTTCCGTTAGCAGCAGCGCTTTACACGTAAGCGCGCCGCAGCTAAGGAGATTAGCAGTAGCGCTGGGCCATTATACGCGCTACTGCTAGGTTGGGCTAGCCATGTGCGCCCAGTTCGAACGTAGCAGCAGCGCTTTTCGCTAGTACGCGCTGCTGCTAAAGTCATAGTAGTAGCGCGGTTTATTCACGCGCGCTGCTACTAAGTAGCAGCAGCGCTTGATTTTGTACAGCGCTACTGGTAAAATTCTGTGTATAGGCTTTTCCCTAGTAGTGTCCTCCACTCTCGTCTCAGATTTGACCCCAAAGTCAAGCGGCAGGCAGCAGCAGCATATTCCCGTGCCACCATGAGCTGGATGGGGAAGCGGGGGTTGGGTGGGGAGAGCCCGCACTGGCGGAGAAGACGGACGAGGTCTGGCGCCTCGGAGCTACCTCGCTGCTGCGTCCAGTCCGACCCTGCCTCCTGCAAGCATGGCGACTTCTTCGACACGTGTGGGCGGTCCATGACCTAACCACGCCCAATCTCTTCAGGTCAGTACAGTACAGTAGGCAATTTGGGATTTATTTTTTTAGAACTGGAATTTAGGAAATTTTGACACAAATAAATGTGGAGATTGACTTGTTTGGTCAATTAGTTAATCAGCACGTACACCAGAGACAATTTGTTGCAACATTGACACGATTATGTTTTTTATAACACATTGACACGATTATGTGATGTAGAGATAATAAGATATACACATGTTCTATTGCTACTAGAACCCTGGTATGTACCGTGGTTTGCGTGGGATAATATAACTGAATCCGTTGAGGAGGCCTCGTGGTTATCTTTTTTTTCACATTTCTCACGTAGTGGGTAGTGCCCACTGCCCACCTCGTAGTCGTGGACTCCTGTTACCGAATTATTTGGTGATCTGGCGCTAATTTCTTGGCGCGGCCACCAAAAAATTCTCGCGCGCCTGCGCACCACGCATCAAATCAGGTCCTAAACTAACCGCCATATTCTCCTGATCCTCTTTGAAAACAAACACGTCCTCGTTCTTCCAAACTAATCTTACTCGAGGGGTGCCTGGCGTCTCACTGCTTCCACTCCGACGGGTGGCCACGAGTTCCTCTGCTTCCTCTGCAATGTCTAATCAATCAGCACGCATTGATCACAGTGGGTCGCCGTGGTATCATTCTCTTGTCCCTCCCCATTCCCCTCTCTCCTCGTCTCTGTCGCATCCCCTTAAGTACTTCTCTTAAATTCTGTCTTGTGTGATTGTACATTATTTCTACATTGCAATTTCTTTTCTGCACAATCCATCAGTAATGATTTGTTGGCGGTTCATAACTTTAGATTGGCACGTTTTCTTGTTGTACGAGTTGATCTTGTTTTCTTTATTTATTTCTAAACTATGTTAGCCGTGAACTAATTTTGTAAGGAATAGAAAGAATATTTGTAGAACCTTAAATCAAGGATTTAGCTGGTATGCTCACATAAAGGTTATGTTTTATGTGTTTACTATAGTAGCAACTTTAAGGTGGTTTCACCCATTTTTCGTACAATTCGCTTGGTGCTGCAGTAGGTAATTTTTTGTTCAGTTAATTAAACTATGAATCTATCATATGAATCCACTTTCTTTCTGATTCACATCACAATTATATAGTCTCTACATGAAAAAGTAACTATCTCCAACTAGTATGTGCTTCGGATGGCCATGAATAACCTGAACAGTTCCCTCGGTTTCTGGTTCAGAAAGTTGAAATAGGTATTAATAAACTTGCACATTAGTTAGCTTATTTGGATAGAGCTCGTAATGGCCTTCTTGTTAGTTATGGTCAATGTAGGCCAAATATAGAATTGTTTGATTGATGTTCTCACTATTATAGTATAATTAATGTATATTACACTTCACATTCATGATTAAATCCAATGCTTATATTATACCTCCTGCTTCCATATATAGCAATGTAGATGCCAACAATAGTTGGATGTACAAAGAGAGACAAGGGAAGTTGATCACTGAAGCTTGGCAACATGGAGTAGATAATTTTCTAGATCATGCGTTCTCATTGCCAGATGCTGCTGTAGACCAAGAATCCCGTTGTCCTTGCAGCAAGTGTTTTTGCCATTATAAGTGCACAAGGGATGTCATGACCACGCACTTGTGAAACAATGGGTTCATGTTAGGAATAAGAAGTCTAAAACTGGTGGATGGGTGGTAGTTACAATTGTTTATTTTGGTCACATCCATGACAAATCTACTTGGTTTATCTATGAAGTGTTGGAAGCTTTGATGATTATATATATGCTCACTACCGCAAATGCACAAGTAACTAACAAAAAAATTGGGATGGTTTTTGGCAGTGGCGTTTCAAGTGTGACCCATCGGAGAAAGAGAAGGCAAATGGTGTCATGGAGGAGAACTTAACTAGGAAAGTGAAGTAGATGCTGCATGAGGAAAAGGCGGCAGCCATCAAAAGATTAAAGAAGGGACAATTGCCTACATAACAGAAGTGGATGAGGATGGTAATCGCTGGCCAACTAAGGAAGCTTTAATTTCTGCAAAGAGAGTTGACTTTGGTACCCACATTGGTTGTTGTCTACAATGTGAGCAGTGGAGTAGTGCTGAATTTAGAGGGTTCTCTTTAACCAACAAGAGGAACAGACTTGCTAATGGGGACACCGTTTTCCATTGCAGTAGTGCGAGAAATGCTGTCGCCACACTTCAATTCCTGGTACTATTGTCCTGAAACATCTTTCTGCTTACTGGTGACTAGGGTTGTGCTGACATGTGATGTTTATAGTCTTTGGTTGAGAAAGGAGGAGTCGACTTTGATGGCATAATGCAACAATAGCAGATGACTTGGTAAGTTATACCCATCTCAATGGTAGTCTTGCAGCAATTGAACCATTAAGTAATGTTTCTTTTGTGTATGATACATAGTCTCCATCATATTCTGAAGGCGGATTTCAAAGGGGACAAGATGATGTGCCTCAACACCAAACCGAAAAGGTTAGTTCATTGTTGTCATGCCTGCATGTGTAGGGATGACCTCTCCTTATTCCACCATTTTTGTGTTTCTCTTTGCATATGTATTAGCACATTTAGACCATATATCAAGAAAGAATTTATGTGTGCAAGTATGGTGCAAGATTTTGGGTCATGGAAAGTAGTAGCAGAGGCAGATCCTTCATATATTTTAATTATAGATTTATGAAAAGAAATGCATGGTTAACTATATCAGCGCATTCCTCTAAAGGATTATATCACCCAAGAGAAATGACTGCTGCTACATGTAAATACTTGATGGTTGATAGAACAAGTTGATCTACACTTTGAAAGATTGTGGATGTCGCCTAGAGGGGGTGAATAGGCGTTTTAAAATGATAACGATTTAGGCTTGAACAAATGCGGAATAAACCTAGTGGTTAATTTGTCAAGCACAAAACCTAAAGCAACTAGGCTCACCTATGTGCACCAGCAACTTATGCTAAGCAAGATAAGCAACTATGTGATAGCAAGATATATGACAAGAAACAATATGGCTATCACAAAGTAAAGTTCATAAGTAAAGAGCTCGGGTAAGAGATAACCGAGGCACGCGGAGACGATGATGTATCCCGAAGTTCACACCCTTGCGGATGCTAATCTCCATTTGGAGCGGTGTGGAGGCACAATGCTCCCCAAGAAGCCACTAGGGCCACCGTAATCTCCTCACGCCCTCGCACAATGCAAGATGCCGTGATTCCACTAAGGGACCCTTGAGGGCGGTCACCGAACCCGTACAAATGGCAACCCTTGGGGGCGGTCACCGAACCCGTACACTTTGGCAACCCTTGGGGGCGGTCACCGGTACCCGTCAAATTGCTCGGGGCGATCTCCACAACCTAATTGGAGACCCCGACGCTTGCCCGGAGCTTTACACCACAATGATTGAGCTCCGAACAACACCAACCGTCTAGGGCGCCAAGGCACCCAAGAGGAACAAGCTCTAGGGTGCCCAAACACCCAAGAGTAATAAGCTTCTCAAACTTCACTTCCATGTATCACCGTGGAGAACTCAAACCGATGCACCAAATGCAATGGCAAGGGCACACGGAGTGCCCAAGTCCTTCTCTCTCAAATCCCACCGGAGCAACTAATGCTAGGGAGGAAAATGAGAGGAAGAACAATAAGGAGAACACCAAGAACTCCAAGATCTAGATCCAAGGGGTTTCCCTCACATAGAGGAGAAAGTGATTGGTGGAAATGTGGATCTAGATCTCCTCTCTCTTTTCCCTCAAAAACTAGCAAGAATCCATGGAGGGATTGAGAGTTAGCAAGCTCAAAGAAGGTCAACAATGGGGGCAAAAACAAGCTCAAGAGATGGGGAACCATTGGGGAAGAAGACCCCCTTAAATAGGTCCCCACGAATCTGCCCGTTATGTACAGAACAACATAGGAGCGGTACAACCTCTATGAGCACCGGTACAACCGGTAACAGGCAATAAGCGGTACAACCGGCCCACAACCGCCCAACAACCGCACCACAACAGAGACCAGTCCGGTGGTAGAGCGGTACATGACCGGTACAACCTCCGGACCAATTTTGGAGCGGTACAACCGCTCCAAACACCGGTTGTACCGGTCAAGCGGTACAACCTCTCCATGGGGCGGTACAACCTCTCTATGTAAAACAGGCAAAATCAAAATAGCCACAACTTTCGCATACGAGCTCCGAATTCAACGAAACCAAGTTTGTTGGAAAGCTAATGACAAGGGCTAACACAATCTTGATAGAAATATCAATAAGAAGCAAATCACAAAAGGACCATAATAAAATGGTGAGAACCCTTCCTCGGATAAGACTGGTAAAACCTCCAACACCGAAAACATCATAGAAGATGCATGCGAACTCCGTTTTCGACGAACTCAAGCTTGTCATCAAGATGACCATAAGCTCTAAGACTCACAAATGGAACCAAACAAGAACCAAGAAACATGATGCAAGGATGCAATGGTTTGAGCTCTCGACTAATGATACGATCAAGCTACTCCCTAGAGAGCCCCCCTTGATAGTACGGCAATCGATCCTACAACCCGGTCTCCCAACTACCACTATGAGACCGGTAAAATAGAAAACCTATCAAGGGCAAACCTTTGCCTTGCACATAGTCCACTTGAGCTAGATGATGACGATCTTGACTTCCTCAAGTTGGACCACCTTTCTTGATTGTGTTGGCTCGATGAAGACTAGTTGATTGCTCCCCCATACTCCACTATGGGTGAGCCACTCTTTGGCACATCTTCAAAATTCCATTGACACCATAATGGACGGCAAGCTTCAAGCTTGATTGCTCCCCCATACTCCATTATGGGTGAGCCACTCTTCGAGTTGCTCCACTTGAACTTGCACACTGCAAACTTGATGACGATCACCACTTGATGTCATCCTCCATGGGTTGTATGAGATCTTCGTCTTGACGCAAGACCATGGAAACATAGCTAACCCCACAAAGAACTCTCACGTAGACCATGGGTTAGTACACAAAGCGTAATGGATAATGCCTACCATACCATGGGATCACTTGATCCCTCTCGGTACTTCTTCTACGCTTTGTGAGTTGATCAACTTGATTCACTCTTGACTTAGTCTTGATCAACATTGAATCTTTCCAACGCTCTTCATTTGGATGATGTCTTTAAGGTAAACATGAATGATCACACAATCTTCTTCTTCAAGACATGCTTGCAATAAGCTCAACTCACACATGACCAATCTTTGGATAATTCCTTGAAAAGCACTTTGGCCATCTCAACTCACACATGACCAATCTTTGGATAATTCCTTGAAAAGCACTTTGGCCATCTCAACTCACACATGGCCAATCTTTGGATAATTCCTTGAAAAGCACTTTGGCCATCTCATAAACTCCTTGAAACCAACACATGGACTTCAAGACAATCCTATGGACAGATGCTTCAAATATAACTCAAGGCAACCGTTAGTCCATAGAGATTGTCATCAATTACCAAAACCACACATGGGGGCACCGCATGTCCTTTCACACTTCTATGAGAAAAAAATGAAGTGAAGACCACACTTGGTAGCCTACAGTTGCCATCATTGTTTCTCTATACATATGCCTATCTAAATTTGTTATTATATCTTATGTGCAAAACTAGATAAACTGAACCATGTTAATTCGAAAATCATCAATAGGCAAACATATAATAGTATGAACAATAGTTTATTTGTACTTCATATATAATTCATTTAGGTCGTAGGGAAAGAATTAGTAGGCATTAAAGACTTTAGGCTAACCATCCGGAATATTTTTCTTACAAATACTCTTCCTTTTTAGCTAAGCATTGTTGAACCATGTTCGGTGAAGCCTTTGTACATATGCATTTCAATTATAATACATATACGTGCAAGGATTGTTTCACATTGGGACACATGCTGCTAGTATATGCTTTTGACTGTTGCTTGAAACAAGATCACATGCACATCTCTACAAATGTACTTTACAAACTTATTACTGGGAGCTAAACTGACTCTTGCTATCTCTTAAAGCTCGGCCATGCACACTCATGATCACTCTAAATTGTTAGTTTCAGGATTCCAATTAGCTCCATGCTAGGTACTGTATGTGCAGTGTAATCTAAAATATCGTTGGTGTAAATTTTAAGTGAGCTTTTGACATTAAAACTATTTGAATGGAAATTTATAATAACCTCTTTTTGTACATGTCATTCTTAATTAGTTTACTATATGCCCAAACTAGCCAATAGTGTTCTGTTAGTTACTTGTTCGGCTGTGTCATGTGACTGCAAATGTAAACACTGCTAATAGTAGAGTTGCAGATAGATATGCACTCTACTTGGACAATGTGTATGGAATATGTGTTCCTGCTGATTCATGTTTCCTTTGAAAATTCCATGTGAAGGATCAAAAGGTGAATAGGCAAGCATATTGTTAGATAGTCATACTGTTAAATAGCAGCTAGCAGCTAACCTGTCAATTAGAAAAATTAAGTTTGGTCCATGTAGGTCACTTAAATCTCAGCTGCATTATACTGACAACTAGTCTTGTCATTACATAGGGAATGGGAAGCAGGACCGGAGGCAGTATGAGTCATGGGAATGATGATGATGATGATGACTACTACGGCAATGAGGGATATGATAACTATGGCGAGGGTGGTCTGTATGGTGATGAGCATTATGATAACTATGGCGATGAGGGATATAATGACTATGGAGATTAGGGATATAATGACTATGGCGATGGCGATGATGATGATTGGCTATAGAAGCCTAATGATCTTCAACTCATGCCAAAATGAAGTTATGTTAGATAATTGAAACAATTTATCTTATGGATAAATTTGCTTTAGTGGAAAATTTATCTTATGCAAAATGTGACCTATCTCAGTTACAATTTTGTTCTGCATTTGATATTTGATAATTATGGTTAATGCAATTTGGATGCAACTCAATATTGTGCTTTTGTATGAGATGAATTTGAAATGCCAATATTCTGAGTTATTGCTACACCCCTTGGTGAAAGAAATATCTGATGGGTGAGTAATGCCCTATGGCGGAGCAAATGTCTTGGTTACACAGAATGCCATTGGGCACTTCAAACTGTTGGTGAATTTATAAATTGACGGTGTTCTCTCGCCCGCGACAAACAGGTTCCTGAAGGGCTGTATGCACTGTCGACCATCTAATAAGCTGACGGTTTGTTTCTCCTCATGGTTATAACTAGGTCCGACGGGTCAAATGTACCGTCGACTATTATGAAAACCGACGGGAAGCAATAACCGTTGGAGAGTATATGCTCGACGAAGTACCGTCGGCTATAAATGTCGTCAGGCTAAGATGAGCCATCAGGTCACAATAACATGCCCGACGGCTCACCGTAGGCGACAATATTACCCGACCGTACCATCGGCCATTACTGTAATGGCCGACGAAGCAAGGCCGCCGGGAGATAGCTGACGGTGTACCGTCGGTTCTAGTAATAGTTAACGATGATAGAAAATATCCGACGGTGATTGGACTCTCGGTTATAATGAAATATCCAGTAGTGTAATATATTACAAAGAAATGAAGGCAGAATGGTGATGAAGTTAATGGTTGATGATGACGCCTCCTTGATGCGGTAGCGGAGTCCCTTACCCAATTCCCCTCCTAATCCTTCCAGAGGCTAGGGTTCTTTCTTCTAGATGAGTTTCTAGTGGTTATGGGCATCTAAACTCTGATCTGGTTGCACGGGGGAGAAGTAGTTGACCAGATGGTATCGATGGCACACGGTACGACCGGTGGTAGGAACGCATGCGCTCATACCATGCACCATTAAGCACTCTAGAGTATTCCACAATGCCCTTTCTTTTCCTCTTTCCTTTATTGTTTTAAGGTATAATTCATGTTAATTGGCGTGATTTTATCACCATAATTTGACGTTCTTTCCTTAAACTCTCAAATGCTTCCGCAATTCACAACTTAGCGAAAACAGATAAAAAAAGGTGTGAGAACGTGGTAAAAATCCAAAATCCTAGCAATAGGGAATAAAAAAATGATGAAATTTAACTCAAAAATTGGACATCACTTCGGCGAGAAGCTCAACTTGTGCTTCCGTGAGAACCGACGTTGTGCTTCCGCAAGAAACACAGCCTGTGATTCCACGAGAACCACAGCTGAGCTTCCAGAAAAGGGAAAAGCACAAATGTGCTTCTTCAAAAAAGAGAAAAGCACAACCTATGTTTCTCAAAAATGTGAAAAACATAACTGATACGTCTCCAACGTATCTATAATTTTTTATTGTTTCATGCTATTCTAGTATCAATCTTGAATGTTTTATATGCAATTATATATCATTTCTTGGGATTAACCTATTAACATAGTGCCAAGTGCCAGTTGTTGTTTTTTATCTGTTTATGTTTTTCGAGGAAATCAGTACCAAACGAAGTCCAAACGCTATGAAACTTTTTGACGGTTTTTTATAGACAAGAGAGACCCTAGAAGCTTCGGGAGGAGACCAGAAGGCAAACGAGGAGACGGGAAGGCAACAGGGCGCCCCCTGATGCATTGTGCGCCCCTCGTGGCTTCGTTGACCTAATTCCACCTCTATAAATTATCTAAAATCAGAAAACCAACAAAGAGCCACCCGAAATACTTTTTCCATTGCCGCAAGTTTCCTTTCTTCCATGATCCCATTTGGAGGCCTTTTCCGGTACTCTGCCGGAGGGGGAATTGATCACGGAGGGCTTCTACATCAACTTTGCTGCCCTTTCGATGACGTGTGAGTAGTTTACCACAAACCTAAGAGTCCATAGCTAGTAGCTATATGGCTTCTTCTCTCTCTTTGATCTTTAATACAATGTTCTTCTCGATGTTCTTCGAGACCTATTCGATGTAATCTTTTTTCGCGATGTGTTTGTTGGGATCCAATGAATTGTGGGTTTATGATCAGACTATTGATGAATATTAATTGAGTCTTCTTTGAATTCTTTTATGCATGATTATTATAGCTTTGTATTTCTCTCTGATCTATCCGTTTGGTTTGGCCGACTAGTTTGATTTATTTTGCAATGGGAGAGCTGCTTTGTAATGGGTTGAATCTTGCGGTGCTCTATATCCTAGTGATAGAAGGGTACAAGACACGTATTTGTATTGTTGCCATTAAGGGGAAAATAAAGGGGTTTATTTATAGGGATTTTTGTATTCGTGCCCCTAGTTGGGTCACGCTCGACTGATTTGCCCCTATTTTTTCAACAATTGTGGTTTTGCCCAGCTCACTTCACTCGCCTTGTGTTTTTGCCCTTCCGTGGCGAACCGTCATTGGTCGGAACCGCCCCGGAAGGGCAAAAACACAAGGCGAGTGAAGTGAGCTGGGCAAAACCATAATTGTTGAAAAAATAGGGGCAAATCAGTCAAGCGTGACCCAACTAGGGGCACGAATACAATTGTTCCTTATTTATATTGGTTGGATTTACTTTGTCTACATCATGTCATCTTACTTAAGGCGTTACTCCGTTTCTCACGAACTTAATACTCTAGATGTATGCTAGATAGCGGTCGATGGGTGGAGTAATAATAGTAGATGCAGGACAGGAGTCGGTCTACTTGTTTCGGACGTGATGCCTATATACATGATCATTACCTTAAATATCGTCATAACTATGCGTTTTTCTATCAATTTCCCAATAGTAATTTGTTTACCCACCGCATGCTCTTTGTTCGAGAATGAAGCCTCTAGTGAAAACTATGACCACTAAGTCTACTTTTATAATATATAAAATCCAAAAATACATTACTGCAATTTATTTACCGTTATTTTTTTGTGTTTTATTTATCTATCTACCACTATCACATTTGATGCTTGCAAATAACCATCAAGGGGATTGACAACCCCCTTGACTACGTTGGGTGCAAGTATTTGCTCTTTTGTGTGTAGGTGCTGCTAACGAGGTTTCACGTGGTTCTCCTACCGGATTGATAAGCTTGGTTCTTAGATGAGGAAAATACTTATCTCTACTGTACTGCATCATTCTTTCCTCTTTGAGAAAATGCCAACGTAGCTCACAAGTAGCAGTAACTATTCTTCCAGGTTCAGTTTTCTTTTTGACTTTCGGTATTTTGAGTTTTTATTTCTTTTATTATTTCAGTTTTCCCCTGGTATTTTCATGGAAAAAAGCCATAGAAACCTATTAATATGGGTTCTAATTTCAAAGATGTCCAACACGAGAAATCCAACCATGAAAACAATTCGATATTTGGACGTCTGGTTCAAGAGATAATCCATTTAAAAAAGACAAATCTACAAAAAAATACATCTAGGTTCTAACAAGTGGTACATATGCAATGCGCCACTTGCAACGCTAGAGAATGTGAGTGAACTTTGCAAGAAGTACTTCTTAATTAGTGATTTTGGAAAATTTGGTTATTTCTTGCCCTATTGCAAGACAGATCGCCTTATTGGCCGGCCCAATTCGGATTCCAAGAGCTCTTTCCTGCGCATGTTTTTTTCCTGTGTGTTTCATCGTTGGTTTTTATTGTTTTTCTAACATTTGTTAATGTTTCTTTTAGCAGTTTTCTAGGTTTTTCATTTTTTTTCTTTTTCTTACTTAGTATGGTGTAAATACCATATTACACTTTGATGAATATATTAGAGAGAGCATGCGCGATACATAGCATATTTTTGGTTTTAAAATTTGTCCAAAAAAAGAGTGTAATGTTATCTTCTCCATGCACTTTAAAATACAAAAAATGATTTTTTTTTTCTCTAATCACATGGTAATCACGACCAATAACATTCTACACATGGTCTTCTTAAATTCTACATGCACTTAGCTTACTGGGTGTTGGGTAATTAAAAAGAAGAGGGATGGTGGCTTGCATCTTCCCAATCCATTTTTAATTCACTCCATAATTTGTCATAAAATTTCTATATGTACACAGGACGGAAAAGTATTAACACAATTCACAACAGTACACACTTAGTGAATATACTACATCAGAGTACGCACCACGAGCTTGCAGCGGACATTAATGTAAAATACTACGTTTTTCTAAATATAAGACGTCTTGTCTGTCAAAGACGTCTTATATTTAGAAATAAAAGAAAAAAATGTGTCACAAGTGTACGAATCCACAGTGAATTAATTAATTAACGATGGGGCTCACTGTCACCCCGTTGCTGCAAGGTCCGGTATGGACCTCCATGACCATGAGGCTCCACCACTGATAAATGAAACAACGTTCTAAACTACATAGTTCCTCCTCCGATGGTCATGGCCTCCTGAGTACGTGGAGCCATCAACCGGATGTTTCAGGAACTCGCTGCAGCCGTAGCAACGTGTGAAGTCAAACCCTTTCCTACAGCCACGTCTAGGATCATCACAGTAGTAATAATAACCACCTGCATAACAAATACAGTAGTAAGAGGTCGTTCAGTGCCAAAATATATAGCAACAAACTGGTGAATAGGGAACAAACACAAAACCAATAAATCGTTGATCTGGATAATATTCGGGTTTACCTTCACATAATGAATCCAGGGGAACGCAACAGCGTACTTTCAAGATCTCTTCACGACCCCGTCCACAGTCCTCTATCTCAGCAAAAAAGAGTTTCTTCTTATCCTTGCGCTTGGCGACGAAATTTAGGTGCGTAAAAATATGGCTGCTCTCGTAAAAGAGCCTAGAAAGCAATGTCTCACACAACTCAAACTTCACCTGTAATTTGGGCAAGAAAGTTGAGGAAAATAAAATATCTGGTTTAGAAAATTGTGCAGCTATATATTGAGCATTGTCACAGTAATGTGGTGCACGTAATTGGTGATTGCACTTGCAAACTTGCACAAAACGGAACTTAATAAGATAATCAAACACAACTCTAAGGGAACAAAATATCCAGTACAAAGAAGCACCACTAGAAGAACCAAAACTGGACACAATAAAATGAAATGCCTATTATGTACTGCTAGAAATTCGTAACAAACTATGAATGGAGTTGGCTGCTAATTCTTTTAACTGGATTAACAAGAATTATTATCAGTAGCCACTACAGAATGCTAGAAGTGGAATAGGGATTTCTGTAATCTTCAAAAGGTTCCCTAAGTTTAAGTGAAACACTCATTAATTACACTTCAAGTATTTTGAAACATGCAGTTTGTGCCGCTAATGGTACTAGCTAGTCATCCTAATTTAATATTTTCAGGACTCGCTTGGTTCGGAGAGTTGATGTACAAACCCAAAATCCAAAACCCAGGTTCAAGTCCTCATGGATGCGAGCTTAGATTTCTATTTATACTATCAAGAAACAAAATCCGGTATTCTTCTAAGACTACATACCGGCACGCAACAGAACACCGACTTGCATACAATTTATAAGCAGAAACCAAATAGCAAATGGAAGATAGGAAAATGGCTGCTATACCTTTCTCCTCTTGTTGAAACTCGCTAAAGCCAGTTCTGATAAATAAGTTTGCTCCTTAGTCATCTCTTGCTTCATTATCGTCGCTTCCATTTCTTCTGCTGTAACATGCTTGCAACTACAATGATAGAAACATATTATTAGAGCATTAAACAGACAAATAACGGATTTCTGATTTCTGATATACACCAGTGGATTAAGACCTCACTTCCTTGCTTAGAGTTTCAGTGACAAAAGGGAATGAAGTTCAAACAAAAGAGATAGAAAAGTAAAAGCAAAATCAGCTCGTGAACAACCTTATTATTTAGCCTTTGCACAAACACTCAACCATTGTGGAACGCTGGTAATTTCTGAAAACTGAAAACATAATCCGTTGACTGAAACAAATATTTATCGACCCCCCCCCCCCCCCCCCCACACACACACACACACACCCCGCCACCTCCCCACACGCACATGGATACAAAATGAGAACCCCAGGTACTTCTATTGGTACAATTTACAGGCAACCCTCCTGCATGAACTGGAGAGAAAAAATGAGCTCCAGTGACCACCCCTCTTGAGCTCATGTTAAGTTGCTGCAGAGCTTTCATATTAAGCTGAACAATTTTGACAATAAGCTGCATTGTTCAATTCAACCAGGTCGCACTAATTGACTAGCGAGGAAGCTTCAAATATCGCTCACGGTCTGTAGCTTCTAACTGCCATTAGCGGTACAGGAGAGCAGGAGGAATTAGCTTCAACATATTGAGGAGTTCGAGCCAATCGCAAGACAATGGCTCCGTAGTACAAGGTCAAGCAACAAAAGAGTGTGTGCATTTGGTCAAAGCCGCTGATAGGGGAAGACTACAACTTGCAGATCTATGGTAAGTCAAATCCAATGCTTGTAAAGAATCAATTTTGCCGAAAGGAAAATTCCGGGATACTACCATATATCAACCCATTGAAGTTCTAACAAATCATGATCATAAAAGTGAAGAGGAAACTGAGCAGAAGATAAGTGCTGGATAAAGTTTGACATGGACCAAAAACAAACAAGTATGCATGAATAATTAATTTCTGGAGTGGCAGGGAGAGACTACCGTATTTCCTCAACTTGGGTGGAGTTGTCCATCATGTACTTGCCGTTCTCATCCATGTAAAGGCTGCCGTGTTCATGGATGTAATTCCTCATAACGACGTTGGCCCGAGCAGCTGCCTTGTAGAACCGTGTGCCTGCGTCGTCGCCCTCCTTGTCCTCCAGCGCGGCTATCTCCTCCGGCGAGATCGGGTCCCCAATGTCCTTGGCGGTGGCCACCAGAGTGCGGTACTTTCCGGACGGATTATCCTCCGGCCGGATGACGACGGCGGATGGCCACGGACGGTTGAGCACAGCGCGCACTGGAGACGGAGCGTCGCTAAAGGGAACAGGCTGCTTGTCCTTCTCCTCCACAACCAAGGAGGGTCGATCTTCCGCACTATCCATGTCGTCGTCGGAAGCGTCAGACAAGCCGGCGAGGGGTTCAAGAAAATCGGCGGCGGACGCAGGAGGAGGTGGAGAATAAATCCATGGTTGAGGGCGGTGGAGGACGACGGGTTGATGCTGGCTCCGACTGCGTTACCATTGTTCCACCCAGCAGTCGGAGTCGGGATCCGATCAAGGGCTGGTTCGCCTCCTCTGTAATTGGGGAATTCGGAGACGGCGGTATGGAGGTTGATGCCGATGCGGCTGCGTTGGGGGGTAAGCAACCACGCCGAATTTCTTGTGTTGCTTTGGGCGCTAAGGGCATCTCCACCCGCGCCCTTAGAAGGCTTCCCCAGACGATTTTTTCGCGTCGGCGCCAAAAAAATGGCCCAGTCACGCCTTCAGAAGCCCGATTTTCGCCGGCTTGGGCCGAAAACAGCGTCGGCAGACTCAGGCCGAACCCGGCGCGCTGGGGGGCGCCTGGGGGTGCCAGGGCGAACTGTTTTGGCGCGAAACAGCCGCGGGCCCGCCGCGTCAGCGACATGGCGCCTCGTCTTCCCCCAACGGCCTCGGTTCCCGCGAGGAATCAATACCAAGGCTGCCGCCGGTCAGCCTTGCCATTGATTCCTCACGAGCGGCGCGTCATGGGACGGCGCGCCGACGCCTCCCCTCCCTCGCACGCGTACACACGGGTGCGACGCGGCTATATAACCGGTTGCCTGCACTCGCCTGTGCCCACACCAGCCCCGTCCCTCGCCGCCGCCCAGATCCTCCCTCTCCCTACCTCTCCTGAGCGCCGCCGCCCAGCCCCTCCCTCTATCTCTCTACCTCTCCCGAGCCCGTCGCCATGGCGGAACGCTTCCCCGGAGACGAGGCGGCGGCCAACGGCTTCGGCCGCCGTTCGCTCCGCGAACAGGAGTCCTGGCTCCTGTTCCAGGCGAACATCCCGGCGCCGCCGGACATGCGCGCCGGGCCGACGGGGTGGAGGCTCAGCGTCGGGGGAGTGCCCATTCCCCCGTTGCCCGACGCCGTGGCGAAGCCGAAATACTTCGCCGAGGAAGTCGAGGTCGTGCGCGCCTCCCTCACCGACGCCCAACTCTCCCTCCCCCAGTACGCCGCCGACAACCACGCGACTTGGGCGGCGTATTTCGAGCGCCGCCAGCAGCAGCGCTTGTTGAAAATATGCCCTAGAGGCAATAATAAATTAGTTATTATTATATCATATTTCATTGTTCATGATAATCGTTTATTATCCATGCTAGAATTGTATTGATAGGAAACTCAGATACATGTGTGGATACATAGACAACACCATGTCCCTAGTAAGCCTCTAGTTGACTAGCTCGTTGATCAATAGATGGTTACGGTTTCCTGACCATGGACATTGGATGTCGTTGATAACGGGATCACATCATTAGGAGAATGATGTGATGGACAAGACCCAATCCTGAGCCTAGCACAAAGGTCGTGTAGTTCGTATGCTAAAGCTTTTCTAATGTCAAGTATCATTTCCTTAGACCATGAGATTGTGCAACTCCCGGATACCGTAGGAGTGCTTTGGGTGTGCCAAACGTCACGACGTAACTGGGTGGCTATAAAGGTACACTACAGGTATCTCCGAAAGTATCTGTTAGGTTGGCACGAATCGAGACTGGGATTTGTCACTCCGTGTAAACGGAGAGGTATCTCTGGGCCCACTCGGTAGGACATCATCATAATGTGCACAATGTGACCAAGGAGTTGATCACAGGATGATGTGTTACGGAACGAGTAAAGAGACTTGCCGGTAACGAGATTAAACAAGGTATCGGGATACCGACGATCGAATCTCGGGCAAGTATCGTACCGATAGACAAAGGGAATTGAATACGGGATTGATTGAATCCTCGACATCGTGGTTCATCCGATGAGATCATCGTGGAGCATGTGGGAGCCAACATGGGTATCCAGATCCCGCTGTTGGTTATTGATCGGAGAGTTGTCTCGGTCATGTCTGCATGACTCCCGAACCCGTAGGGTCTACACACTTAAGGTTCGATGACGCTAGGGTTATAGGGAAAATATGTACGTGGTTACCGAATGTTGTTCGGCGTCCCGGATGAGATCCCGGACGTCACGAGGAGTTCCGGAATGGTCCGAAGGTAAAGATTGATATATAGGAAGTATGGTTTTAGCCACCGGAAGTGTTCCGGGCATCACCGGTAGTGTACCGGAACCACCGGAGGGGTCTGGGGGGTCACCAGGTGGGGCCACCAGCCCCGGAGGCATACATGGGCCAATAGTGGGAAGGGACCAGCCCCTAGGTGGGCTGGGGCGCCTCCCCACCAAGGCCCATGCGCCTCAAGAGGAGAGGGGGCAAACCCTAGGCGCAGATGGGCCCTAAGGCCCACCCTAGGTGCGCCCCCCCTCTCTCTCCCCCTTGGCCGCCTCCCAGATGGGATCTGAGGGCTGCCGCCGCCCCTAGGGAGGGAACCCTAGGTGGGGGCGCAGCCCCTCCCCTCCCCCTATATATACTTGAGGTTTGGAGCTGCCCAAGACATGTGATTTGCTCTTCGTGTTGGCGCAGCCCTACCCCTCTCCCTCCTCGTCTCTCGTAGTGCTTGGCGAAGCCCTGCTGGAGTCCCGCGCTCCTCCACCGCCACCACGCCGTCGTGCTGCTGCTGGATGGAGTCTTCCCCAACCTCTCCTTCTCCCCTTGCTGGATCAAGGCGTAGAAGACGTCACCGGGCTGTATGTGTGTTGAACACGGAGGTGCCGTCCGTTCGGCACTAGGATCATCGGTGATTTGGATCACGATGAGTACGACTCCATCAACCCCGTTCACTTGAACGCTTCCGCTTAGCGATCTACAAGGGTATGTAGATGCACTCTCCTTCCCTTCGTTGCTAGATTACTCCATAGATTGATCTTGGTGATGCGTAGAAAATTTTGAATTTCTGCTACGTTTCCCAACAGTGGCATCATGAGCTAGGTCTATGCATAGTTTCTATGCACGAGTAGAACACAAAGTAGTTGTGGGCGTCGATTTTGTCAATTTACTTGCTGTTACTAGTCTTATCTTGATTCGGCGGCATTGTGGGATGAAGCGGCCCGGACCAACCTTACACGTACGCTTACGTGAGACCGGTTCCACCGACTGACATGCACTAGTTGCATAAGGTGGCTGGCAGGTGTCTGTCTCTCCCACTTTAGTCGGATCGGATTCAATGAACAGGGTCCTTATGAAGGGTAAATAGAAATTGGCAATTCACGTTGTGGTTTTGGCGTAGGTAAGAAACGTTCTTGCTAGCAACCTATAGCAGCCACGTAAAAACTTGCAAGAACAATTAGAGGACGTCTAACTTGTTTTTGCAGCAAGTGTTTTGTGATGTGATATGGCCAAAGGATGTGATGAATGATATATGTGATGTATGAGATGATCATGTTCTTGTAATAGGAATCACGACTTGCATGTCGATGAGTGTGACAACCGGCAGGAGCCATAGGAGTTGTCTTAATTTATTTATGACCTGCGTGTCAACATAAACGTCATGTAATTACTTTACTTTATTGCTAACCGTTAGCTGTAGTAGTAGAAGTAATAGTTGGCGAGACAGTTTCATGAAGACACGATGATGGAGATCATGATGATGGAGATCATGGTGTCATGCCGGTGACGATGATGATCATGGAGCCCCGAAGATGGAGATCAAAAGGAGCAAAATGATATTGGCCATATCATGTCACTATTTGATTGCATGTGATGTTTATCATGTTTTACATCTTATTTGCTTAGAACGACGATAGCTTAAATAAGATGATCCCTCACTAAAATTTCAAGAAAGGTGTTCCCCCTAACTGTGCACCGTTGCGAAGGTTCGTTGTTTCGAAGCACCACATGATGATCGGATGTGATAGATTCTAACGTTCGAATACAACGGGTGTAAGCTAGATTTACACAGCAAAAACACTTAGGTTGACTTGACGAGCCTAGCATGTACAGACATGGCCTCGGAACACGGAAGACCGAAAGGTCGAGCATGAGTCGTATAGAAGATACGATCAACATGAAGATGTTCACCGATGTTGACTAGTCCGTCTCACGTGATGATCGGACACGGCCTAGTTGACTCGGATCATGTTTCACTTAGATGACTAGAGGGATGTCTATCTGAGTGGGAGTTCATTAAATATTTTGATTAGATGAACTCAATTATCATGAACATAGTCTAAATTGTCTTTGCAAATAAGTTGTAGATAAATAGCTCACGTTGTAGCTCCCTGTTTCAATATGTTCCTAGAGAAAGATTAAGTTGAAAGATATTGTAAGCAATGATGCGGACTAGGTCCGTAGTCCGAGGAGTGTCCTCACTACTACACAGAAGGCTTACGTCTTTGATGCACCGCTCGATGTGCAAACCCCTACAACGTCGTCTGTGGATGTTTTGAACACCTGACAGACACATCCTGATGACTACTTGATAGTTTAGTGCACCATACTTCACGGCTTAGAATCAGGATTCCAATGACGTTTTGAACGCCATAGAACATATGAGATGTTCCAAGAGCTGAAATTGGGATTTCAGGCTCATGCCCGTGTTAAGAGGTGTGAGACCTCTGACAAGTTCTTTTGCCAACAAGATGGAGGAGAATAGCTCAACTAGTGAGCATGTGCTCAGAATGTCTGGGTGCTACAATCACTTAAATCAAGTGGGAGTTAAACTTCCAGACAAGATAGTGATTGATAGAGTTCTCTAGCCACTATCACTAAGCTACTAGATCTTCATGATGAACTATGACATGCAAGGGATGGAGTTGATCCCGGAGCTGTTTGCGGTGCTTAAGACCGCAAAAGGTAGAAATCAAGAAGGAGCATCAAGTGTTGATGGTTTAACAAGACCACTGGTTTCAAGAAGGGCAAGGGCTAGAAGGGAAACTTCATGGATGGCAAACCAGTTGCCGCTCCAGTGAAGGAACCCAAGGTTGAACCCAAACTCGAGACTAAGTGCTTCTATTGTAAAGGGAACAGTCACTGGTAGCGGGATTACCCCAAATGCATGGTAGATAAGAAGGCTGGCAACTTCAACAAAATTTATACGTGTCATTAATGTGTACCTCACTAGTACTCCCAGTAGCACCTGGGTATTGGATACCGATTCAGTTACTATTATTGGTGACTTAAAGCAAAAGCTACGGACTAAACGGAGACTGGCTGAGGGCGAGGTGACGATGTGTGTTTCCAAAGTTGATGAGATCACCATCGCACACTCCATCTGCCTTCGGGATTAGTATTGAACCTAGATAAGTGTTATCAGGTGTCTACGTTGAGCATGAATATGATTAGATCATGTTCATTGCAATACGATCATTCATTTAAGTTAGAGAATAATGGTTATTCTGTTTACATGAATGATACCTTTCATGGTCATGCACCCTGTGTGAATGGTTCATTGAATCTTGGTCGTGGTGATACACATGTTCACGCCAAAAGATGTAGAGTTAATAATGATAGTACCACTTTCTTGTGGCACTGCCGCTTAGGTCATATTGGCGTAATATGCATGAAGAAACTCCATATCGATGGATGTTTGGAGTCACTTGATTTTGAATCGCTTGACACATGCGAGCCATGCCTCATGGGCAGGATGACTAAGACCCCGTTTTCAGGTACAATGAAACGGGCAAGTGACTTGTTGGAAATCATACATGCTGATGCGTGTGATCCAATGAGAATTGAAGCGTGCGGTGGATATCGCTGTTTTCTCATCTTCACTGACGATTTGAGTAGATATAGGTATATTTACTTAATGAAGCACAAGTCTGAAACGTTTGAAAAGTTCAAGTGATTTCAGAGTGAAATTAAGAACCATCATAACAAAAAGATCATGTTCCTACGATCTGATCAAAAGGGGATTTTCTAACTTATGAGTTTGGCAATCACTTAAGACATTATGGAATTGTTTCACAGTTGAAGCCACCTGGAACACCACAGGGTAATGGTGTGTCCGGACGTCGTAATCGAACCCTATGAGATATGGTGCGATCTATGATGTCTCTTACCAATCTACCGTTTTCATTTTGAGGTTATGCGTTAGAGACAGTTGCATTCACTTTAGATAGGACACCATCTAAGTCCGTTGAGACGATGCCGTATGAACATTGGTTTGGCAAGAAACCAAAGTTGTCGTTTCTTAATGTTTGGGGCTGCGATGCTTAAGGCTTCAGCCAGAGAAGCTCGAACCCAAAGCGGACAAACACATCTTCATAGGATACCCAAAGGTGACAGTAGGGTATACCTTCTATCTCAGATCCGAGGGCAAATTGTTTGTCGCTAAGAACGAGTCCTTTCTCGAGAAGGAGTTTCTCTCGAAAGAATTGAGTGGGAGAAAGATAGAACTTGATGAGGTTGTCGAACCTTTACTTCAACCAGAGAGTGATGCAACACAGAAAGATGTTTTCTGTGGCGCCTACGTCTGTTGAAGAGGAAGTTAATGATAGTGATCATGAAGCTCGATCAAGTTGCTATTGAACCTCGTAGGTCGACAAGGATATGTACTACTCCTGAGTGGTACGGTAATCCTGTCTTAGATATCATGTTGTTAGACAACAATGAACCTATGAGCTATGGAGAAGCGATGGTGGGCCCGTATTCCGACAAATGGTTAGAAGCCATGAAATCCGAGATAGGATCCATGTATCAGAACAAAGTATGGACTTTGGTGGACTTGCCCGATGATCGGCAAGCCATTGAGATAAATGGATCTTTAAGAAGAAGACGGACGTGGGCAGTAATGTTACCGTCTATGAAGCTCGACTTGTGGGAAAGAGTCTTTCCACAAGTTCAAGGAGTTGACTATGATGAGAATTTCTCACCCGTAGCGATGCTTAAGTCCGTCGGAATCATGTTAGCATTAGCTGTATTTTTCGATTATGAAATCTAACAGATGGATGTCAAAGCAAGTTTTCTTACCAGTTTTCGTAAGAAAAAGTTGTATGTGATACAATAAAAGGTTTTGTCGATCCTAAGGATGCTAAAAGGTATGCTGGCTCCAACGATCCTTCTATGGACTAGAGCAAGCATCTCGGAATCGGAATATATGCTTTGATGGAGTGATCAAAGCTTTTAGGTTTATACAATGTTTGCTAGAAACTTGTATTTACAAGAAAGTGAGTGGGAGCACTACAACATTTCTGATAAGTATATGTGGATGACATATTGTTGATCCGAAATGATGTAGAATTTCTGGAAAGCATAAATGGTTGTTTGAACAGTGATTTTCAAAGGAAGACCTGGATAAAGCTGCTTACATATTGGGCATCAAGATCTATAGAAATAGATCAAGACGTCTGATGATACTTTCAAAGAACGCACACCTTGACATGTTTTTGAAGGAGTTCAAAATAGATCAGTCAAAGAAGGGGTTCTTACCTGAGTTGTAAGGTGTGAAGTTGAGTAAGACTCAAAGCTTGACCACGGCAGAAGAAAGAGGAAGGACGAAGGTCGTCCCCTATGCTCTTGTCATAGGCTCTATACGGTATGCCATGCTGAGTACCACACCTGATGTGTGCCTTGCCACATGTCTGGAAAGAGGGTACAAAGGTGATCTAGGACTGGATCACCAGATAGCGGTCAATATTGTCCTTAGAGGAATAAGGAAATGTTTCTCGGTTATGGAGGTGATAAAGAGTTCGACGTAAAGAGTTATGTCGATGCAAGCTTAACACCTATCCGGATAGCTCTGAGTAGAGATACTGGATACGTATAATGGAGCAATAATTTGGAATAGCTCCAAGTGGAACGTGGTAGCAGCATCTACGATATAAAGTTTTGCGAAATACATAGGGATCTGAATATGGCAAGACCCGTTGACTACAACCTCCCTCACAAGCATAACATGATCAAACCTAGAACACTTTGAGTGTTTATCACATAGTGATGTGAACTAGATCATTGAGTCTAGTGGACTCTTGGATGTTGGTCACATGGCGATGTGACCTGTGAATGTTAATCACATGGCGATGTGAACTGGATTATTGACTTTAGTGCAAGTGGGAGACTGTTGGAAATATGCCCTAGAGGCAATAATAAATTAGTTATTATTATATCATATTTCATTGTTCATGATAATCGTTTATTATCCATGCTAGAATTGTATTGATAGGAAACTCAGATACATGTGTGGATACATAGACAACACCATGTCCCTAGTAAGCCTCTAGTTGACTAGCTCGTTGATCAATAGATGGTTACGGTTTCCTGACCATGAACATTGGATGTCGTTGATAACGGGATCACATCATTAGGAGAATGATGTGATGGACAAGACCCAATCCTGAGCCTAGCACAAAGATCGTGTAGTTCGTATGCTAAAGCTTTTCTAATGTCAAGTATCATTTCCTTAGACCATGAGATTGTGCAACTCCCGGATACCGTAGGAGTGCTTTGGGTGTGCCAAACGTCACAACGTAACTGGGTGGCTATAAAGGTACACTACAGGTATCTCCGAAAGTATCTGTTAGGTTGGCACGAATCGAGACTGGGATTTGTCACTCCGTGTAAACGGAGAGGTATCTCTGGGCCCACTCGGTAGGACATCATCATAATGTGCACAATGTGACCAAGGAGTTGATCACGGGATGATGTGTTACGGAACGAGTAAAGAGACTTTCCGGTAACGAGATTGAACAAGGTATCGGGATACCGACGATCGAATCTCGGGCAAGTATCGTACCGATAGACAAAGGGAATTGAATATGGGATTGATTGAATCCTCGACATCGTGGTTCATCCGATGAGATCATCGTGGAGCATGTGGGAGCCAACATGGGTATCCAGATCCCACTGTTGGTTATTGACCGGAGAGTTGTCTCGGTCATGTCTGCATGACTCCCAAAATCGTAGGGTCTACACACATAAGGTTCGATGACGCTAGGGTTATAGGGAAAATATGTACGCGGTTACCGAATGTTGTTCGGCGTCCCGGATGAGATCCCGGACGTCACGAGGAGTTTCGGAATGGTCCGGAGGTAAAGATTGATATATAGGAAGTATGGTTTTAGCCACCGGAAGTGTTCCGGGCATCACCGGTAGTGTACCGGAACCACCGGAGGGGTCTGGGGGGCCACCAGGTGGGGCCACCAGCCCTGGAGGCATACATGGGCCAATAGTGGGAAGGGACCAGCCCCTAGGTGGGCTGGGGCGCCTCCCCACCAAGGCCCATGCGCCTCAAGAGGAGAGGGGGCAAACCCTAGGCGCAGATGGGCCCTAAGGCCCACCCTAGGTGCGCCCCCCTCTCTCTCCCCCTTGGCCGCCTCCCAGATGGGATCTGGGGGCTGCCGCCGCCCCTAGGGAGGGAACCCCATGTGGGGGCGCAGCCCCTCCCCTCCCCCTATATATACTTGAGGTTTGGGGCTGCCCAAGACATGTGATTTGCTCTCCCTGTTGGCGCAGCCCTACCCCTCTCCCTCCTCGTCTCTAGTAGTGCTTGGCGAAGCCCTGCTGGAGTCCCGCGCTCCTCCACCACCACCACGCCGTCGTGCTGCTGCTGGATGGAGTCTTCCCCAACCTCTCCTTCTCCCCTTGCTGGATCAAGGCGTAGGAGACGTCACCGGGTTGTACGTGTGTTGAACACGGAGGTGCCGTCCGTTCGGCACTAGGATCATCGATGATTTGGATCACGACGAGTATGACTCCATCAACCCCGTTCACCTGAACGCTTCCGCTTAGCGATCTACAAGGGTATGTAGATGCACTCTCCTTCCCTTCGTTGCTAGATTACTCCATAGATTGATCTTGGTGATGCGTAGAAAATTTTGAATTTCTGCTACGTTCCCCAACAGCGCTTGGCGTCCATCAACGGCGCGCCGGTGGTTGGCGGCCGGCAGAACAGCGAGGGGCGCCACCTGTGGTGGGGCGTCCCCGGCCGCACACTCGAGGGCGTGCTGACGTACCTCGAGGGCGGCAACGACCCGCCGTTGGCGTACCCGGCGAGGGCAGCCGCCCCGGCGCAGCACCGACGCACCGGGCCATGGGCGCCAAGGAGGTTCAGGTCCTCCTCCTCTTCTTCCTCCTCCCGATCCTCAATGCACTCCTTCGGCACTCCGGCCCTGCTCGGCGTCAAGGCCGAGCCCGCGGCGGAGACGCCGCTCGGCCGGCACACTCGCAGCGCCGGCATCGTCATCAACGAGGGAGGCCGGCGCGCCTACTCGTCGGCTCCTCCTCCGCGCTTCGTCAAGCAAAAGACGGAGCCGGGGCTCGCGCCGGTGAAGACGGAGCCGGGGCTCGCGCCGGTGAAGAAGGAGCCAGCCGCGCCGGTGACGACGGAGCTCGACGACGACGACGCGGCTCTAAAATGGGCGCGCAGGGACTCCATAGCGATGGAGAGGGAGCGCCTGGAGAAGGTAAAGGAGCGCCAGTGCGCCGCCCTGCTTCGCTTCACGGAGCGTCGACACAGCCGTGACGAAGGCGGAGTCGTCGTCATCTGCGACAGCGACGACGACGACGATGCGCCGCCACCAGTCCGCCATGGCAATGCCGGGCAGGGGTCCAGCAGGGGCGCCCGCGTCAAGGAGGAGAAGGCCGACGACGACGATGGCGGCGACGGCGGCGACTTCAGCCAGTTTTTCCTTTAGATTAGTTTATGTATATGTGCTATGTAATGAAAATCCGCGAACTTCGCCGAAATGTGTCGAAATTTATCGTGTTTGGCCGAAATTTATCGTGTTTGGCCGAATTTTATCGTGTTTAAGCCGAACTTCGCCGAACTTCTTTTATTCTAAAACGTGCCTGGGGGCGTCCCTGGGGCCGGCGGCTGGGGACCAACTCGCCCCCAGGCCCAATTTTTGCGCCGGCTCACCCCCAGGCGGCGATTTTAGGCGCCCCCTGGGGGGCCAACGGCTGGAGATGCCCCAGGACGCATAAAAATCGCCCCCGGGGGCGAGCCGGCGATACAATCGGTGCTAGGGGCGGTTTTGCGCCCAGTCGTCGCCCCCAGCTCGCCCCCAGGCACCGAAATTGGCCCACTTTGCAGCCCAATTTCGGCGAATAAAGGGCCCATATGGGCGAGAATAGGCCCATATTCGGCGTGGTTTCGTCGTGTCTCGGCGTTCAATTATCAACACAATTATTCCTTATCACATATTTCATCACAGAAAAATCAAATACTTCAACAAAATAGTACAACAACAAATAGTTCAATACAAATTATATAGTTCAACAAATAAAAACTCGTATTTCATCACACGGCGTCCCCCTTGAGCCTCCATAGGTGCTCAATTAGATCTTTCTGCAGTTGATGATGCACCTGTGGGTCTCGGATCTCCTGACGCATACTGAGATAGGCAGTCCAAGTTGCCGGTAGCTGGTGATCAACTTCGGCTAGAGGACCCTGCCTGTAGTATGGTTCAGTCTCAAACACTGGGTCTTCTTGCTCGCTCTCGATGATCATGTTGTGCAAGATGACACAGCAAGTCATAATCTCTCACATTTGATCTTTGGACCAGGTCTGAGCGGGGTACCGAACAACAGCAAATCGAGATTGGAGCACACCAAATGCCCGCTCGACATCCTTCCTGCAAGCCTCCTGAAGCTTCGCAAACCAGGCGTTCTTGTCTCCTGCCACAGGGTTTGAGATCGTCTTCACAAATGTCGACCATCTCGGATAGATGCCGTCAGCTAGATAGTACCCCTTGTTGTATTGGTGCCCATTGATCTCGAAGTTCACCGGAGGAGAATGGCCCTCAACGAGCTTGGCAAAAACAGGAGAGCACTGCAGCACGTTGATGTCATTGTGAGTTCCTGGCATACCAAAGAAGGAGTGCCAAATCCAGAAGTCCTGTGTGGCTACCGCCTCAAGCACCACACTGCAACCGCCTTTGGCGCCTTTGTACATCCCCTGCCAACCAAATGGGCAATTCTTCCATTTCCAATGCATGCAGTCGATGCTTCCAAGCATCCCAGGAAATCCTCTTGCTGCATTCTGGGCTAGGATCCGAGCAGTGTCTTCCGCATTGGGTGTTCTCAAGTATTGTGGCCCAAACACTGCCACCACTGCCCGACAGAACTTGTAGAAACACTCTATGCTGGTGGACTCGGCCATGCGCCCATAGTCGTCGAGTGAATCACTGGGAGCTCCATATGCAAGCATCCTCATCGCTGTCGTGCACTTCTAGATGGAGGTAATCCAAGAGCGCCAGTGCAATCCATCTTGCACTTGAAGTAGTTGTCGAACTCCCGGATGGAATTCACAATCCTGAGGAAGAGCTTTCGGCTCATCCGATAGCGGCGCCGAAATGTTCTCTCGCCATGAAGTGGAGCATCGGCGAAGTAGTCGGAGTAGAGCATGCAGTAGCCTTGGAGACGATGTAGGTTCTTTGCTTTCATCCGCCCCGGCGCCGAGCCACCTCGCCGCGGCTTTTCATTGCTCGCCAGCAGCTGGGCGAGGGCGGCGAGCACCATGAGATGCTCTTCTTCCTGGACGTCGGCCGCGGCTTCCTCCTCCAGCAGCGCGGCGAGCTCTTCCTCCTCATCCAAGTCCATCGTCGAGGCAGGAAAACCGCCGAACACCTTGCGCTCGGTGGGCGTGTACCCGCCGTTAAACCGCGCCTCCGCGGCCGGAAACGGCGGCCAGAAACGCCCAGCTGCTGTGGGAGGGGCTGCCGCGGCGAAGCGCTGCTATTTTCCGGCGGGGAATGGCTATCTAGCGGAGTAGGGCGGCGGCCGTCGCCGGGATATAGCTAGTGGTGGCCGAGGCCGCGGGGGGTGCGAGGCGAGTCGGGGGAAGAAAACCTTGACTTTTCCCCTGTCGGTGTGGGCCAGGCGTGCTTTTCCCTAGCGCCGGAGCCCCCAACTGCTCCCCAGCGCGCCGGGTTCGGTCTGTGACCGCCGAGCAGAAAAAAAAGTCCGAACCTGCGATTTTCGGCGTCCTGGGGGCGCGACTGGGCCGTTTTTTCGGCGCCGGCGCCGAAAAAGTGGCCTGGGGGGCCCTGTTGGGGGCGTGGCTGGAGATGCCCTAAAAGATCTGCCGTCTTGCGAGCTGTCGGATCTGACAAATTGAACGACTGAACGTCACCTTTTATCATTGCAACATAGGTCATGTTACATAATTTTTTTGCAAAATATTTCTTTTGCATTGTTTTATTTGTTTTGCAACAGAGGTCATGTTGCAATTTAGGTTTTTTGGAACAAAGGTCTCATTGCAAATTTAACTTTTCTGAAACGGAGGTCTTGTTGCAGTTTTTGTGCAACAAAGACATTTCTGTGGAAATTCATCGTAGTGAACAGTGAGCATCGAGCAGCAGCCACGTTGACCGAAAGAAAGAAAAGACCGCTCCGTTAGGGCACGTGTAGTACAAATGAGCTGGCGGGTGCTCGCGTGCAATCCTTTTTCTTATTCTTTTTCTTCTGTTCTTGAGAAGAGAGACTGCCGATGTTGCTGGCGTAGGTTCCTATGTTGTACCAACTTTTCTCCTCCTCCTTCCATTTCTTTTTTTTCTTCTAAAAAATCATTTTAATCTTTTTTACCTTTTGATCTGTTCCTGGATTTATTTCCTCTCAGATTTTTCTTTTTTTCCTTTTTGTTAAATTACAAATTTTCTATAATAACATGGACATTTTAATTAAGAAAACCTTTTTTGTAAACTACGTGAACACTTCTTAAAATTGCCCATTTTTTCTCTAAATAAGTGAACACATTTATTAATTATATAAAAATATTTTTTAATGTGTGAATACTATTTAAAAATGGAATGGACATTTTTCTAAATACATGAATGATTTATTTTAATTACATAAACATTTTTAGAAAATGCATTTCTAAATTTTAAAAATAGATATAAAAATAGAAAACCATCTGAAAAATCATTTTTTAGAAAATATTGCCAAGTTTTGTGATCGAGGTTAAACAACATGGGGATAAAAAAGGTCATGGGGCTGACTCAACCAAACATGTTGTCCCGTCCTAAAGAATGAGAAAACTTGGCAAGATTTATGGGCCTCACATCTGAGGCTTGACCCTTGAAGATGAAGCTGCAGTTCATAAAGCTTAACAATGTAACGATGATCCCCCTTACAATGGCTCCATAAAGTCCTCCCAAACAGCATGAAAGATCTGTAAATAGCTCCTTAGGATCAGAAGCGATAATGGTGTTCTGTAGTGCTAAGTCCACTGCCAGTGCAAGGGCCTCGAGACACCCAATTTCTTCGAGGGAAGCTGTGTCCGTCACACTTGATAAAACCATCGAAGAAGACCCCAAGAACACACCTTCTGAATTTCTGCACACTGCCACGCAACGCCTGCCAGTTCATACCTCACTATACCCTAATCCACTTTGATCTTCACATATCCCTCTGAGAGGGTCCATGATGTGAAAAGGAGCTGCTCTAGGTTATCTTCTTGACATTGCTTGCTTTTTCTGAATATTACCAACTTCCTCGAGCTCGCTAATAAATATGTTGATCAAGAGATCGATAGATAAGGGCTTTGGGAAACCTCCTCATCAACTAAGGGTGGTCCTGGATAGAAATCCGACATCAACACTAACAAAAAACGGGTATAAGAAGAAAAACAAAAGAAATTCCACCACCACCGTTGATGTCTGCACCCCCGAGGACCATCACACTTCATCAAGCGCATTCTTGGAGCGTCAGAGGAAGATGGACCGCCTACCGCCATGGAATCGAGGTTGGGCATGGTTCTGAAGAGGCACTCCCAGCACCCGCCCAAATGGGGTTTTCTGAGCGCGCTTCACGGGTTGCCCAATTGAAGATCTCCATTGAAATCCGTGCAGGCTTCATTGCTTCACGCTCCATTGGGGTGACATCGTGAATGATGCAGAGGGCCAAAAAGTACAGCTCAACGGCCTCCCGCCCCTGCAACTTTTGGATTTACGTCATCGTCGGCCTGAAGAGGGCACCTCGACATACTTTTGAGCCTCCTGGAGCTCCTTCCATGCCGCGAACCAAGCTTGGGTGGTGTCGCTGAGTCGCTCCGCCCTTGCACACAATTGTTGCGAGAAGTACAACCTTGCTTCCGGTGGGCCTGCAACTGCACAAGGTTTAAACTGTAGCCTTTGTGAAGTAAGAGTATTAATCCCATAAAGAGCATAGAAAATGGATTTGTCTCTTGTAGTGGTTTTATAATATTGTGCCTGTGAGTTAGTTGTAATCCAAAGCAAAGCGAAACGGAAGTTTGAAATATTGCAAGGTTGTAGTGAACACAATAATAAAATGCAAGAGTAAAATAAAAAAAGGCGCAAGATGTGAAATATCGGTTGTCGGAATCAGTAGGGCTAAAGCGTTCTCCGGGAGTCTGGCTTTCCCACTAGTATCTAATGTGACCTCGACGTTTGGATTTCTAAGCAACTTTATATGTTTCTATAAGTGGGCGGAGCTAAGTACAAATATGTTCATACATGTCGTGTACCTATATCCTATATGGTACTACTTTTCATCCCCACTCTGATTACTGAACGGTAATTAAGGGTTCCTCATGGACGCAGTTAAAGTGGTCTCCATTTATCCCCTATTGCAACAGTCATGGAAGGAGGAAGGTAAGCACTGTTATTACCAACTTCTGCAACCCACCATCACGCGCCAATAGTAACGAACTTTCATCCAAAAAAGATGTATGTTGGATGGTCGACTTCACCCACCATTGAGAAGATCATTAATATAAACATAAAAAGAGGATGTCAAATCCTATCAACATTCAATCCTAAACATACTAGGGTTCCTCCATTCCCCGGTAACTATGGAGATTACTCCCTCATCAAGACCATAAGCATCGGTGAATAAAGTCAAGGAAATCATGGATGAAGTGTCAAAGTAATACACAAATGGATCCACATGGACTAATATATTACAAAGAAATGAAGGCAGAATGGTGATGAAGTTAATGGTTGATGATGATGCCTCCTTGATGCGGTAGCGGAGTCCCTTACCCAATTCCCCTTCTAATCCTTCCGGAAGCTAGGGTTCTTCCTTCTAGATGAGTTTCTAGTGGTTATGGGCATCTAAACTCTGATCTGGTTGCACGGGGTGAAGTAGTTGACCAGGTGGTGTCGACGGCACACGGTACGACCGGTGGTAGGAACGCATGCGCTCATACCATGCACCATTAAGCGCTCTGGACTATTCCACAATGCCCTTTCTTTTCCTCTTTGCTTTATTGTTTTAAGGTATAATTCATGTTAATTGGCATGATTTTATCACCATAATTTGACGTTCTTTCCTTAGACTCTCAAATGCTTCCGCAATTCACAACCTAGCGAAAACAGATAAAAGAAGGTGTGCGAACATGGTAAAATCCAAAATCCTAGCACTAGGGAATAAAAAAAGGTGAAATTTAACTCAAAAATTGGACATCACTTCCGCGAGAAGCTCAACTTGTGCTTTCGTGAGAACCGACGTTGTCCTTCTGCAAGAAACATAGCATGTGATTCCACGAGAACCACAGCTCAGCTTCCAGAAAAGGGAAAAGCACAAATGTGCTTCTTCAAAAAAGGGAAAAGCACAACCTATGTTTCTCAAAAATGTGAAAAACGAAACTGATACATCTCCAACGTATCTATAATTTTTTATTGTTCCGTGCTATTCTAGTATCAATCTTGAATGTTTTATATGCAATTATATATCATTTCTTGGGATTAACCTATTAACCTAGTGCCAAGTGCCAGTTGTTGTTTTTTGTCTGTTTCTGTTTTTCGAGGAAATCAGTACCAAACGAAGTCCAAACGCTACGAAACTTTGTGACAATTTTTTTCTAGACAAGAGAGACCCTAGAAGCTTCGGGAGGAGACCAGAAGGCAAACGAGTAGATGGCAAGGCAACAGGGCACCCCCTGATGCATTGTGCGCCCCTCGTGGCTTCGTTGACCTAATTCCACCTCTATAAATTCTCTAAAATCAGAAAACCAACAGAGAGCCACCCGAAATACTTTTTCCATTGCCGCAAGTTTCCGTTCTTCCACGATCCCATTTGGAGGCCTTTTCCGGTACTCTGCCGGAGGGGGAATCGATCACAGAGGGCTTATACATCAACCTTGCTGCCCTTTCGATGATGTGTGAGTAGTTTACCACAAACCTACGTGTCCATAGCTAGTAGCTATATGGCTCTTCTCTCTCTTTGATCTTCAATACAATGTTCTCCTCGATGTTCTTCGAGATCTATTTGATGTAATCCTTTTTTGCGATGTGTTTGTTGGGACCCAATGAATTGTGGGTTTATGATCAGACTAGTGATGAATATTAATTGAGTCTTCTTTGAATTCTTTTATGCATGATTATTATAGCTTTGTATTTCTCTCTGATCTATCCGTTTGGTTTGGCCAACTAGTTTGATTTATCTTGCAATGGGAGAGCTGTTTTGTAATGGGTTCAATCTTGTGGTGCTCTATATCCTAGTGATAGAAGGGTACAAGACACGTATTTGTATTGTTGCCATTGGGAAAATGAAGGGGTTTATTCATATTGGTTGGATTTACTTTGTCTACATCATGTCATCTTACTTAAGGTGTTACTCCGTTTCTCACGAACTTAATACTCTAGATGTATGCTGGATAGCGGTCGACGGGTGGAGTAATAATAGTAGATGCAGGATAGGAGTCGGTCTACTTGTTTCGGACGTGATGCCTATCTACATGATCATTACCTTGAATATCGTCATAACTATGCGTTTTTCTATCAATTGCCCAATAGTAATTTGTTTACCCACCGCATGCTCTTTGTTCGAGAAAGAAGCCTCTAGTGAAACCTATGGCCACTAGGTCTACTTTTATAATATATAAAATCCAAAAATACATTGCTGAAATATATTTATCGTTGTTTTTGTGTTTTATTTATCTATCTACCACTATCACATTTGATCCTTGCAAATAATCATCAAGGGGATTGATAACCCCTTGACTACGTTGGGTGCAAGTATTTGCTTTTTTGTGTGTAGGTGCTGCTAACGAGGTTTCACGTGGTTCTCCTACTGGATTGATGACCTTGGTTCTTAGCTGAGGAAAATACTTATCTCTACTGTACTGCATCATTCTCTCCTCTTCGAAAAATGCCAACGTAGCTCACAAGTAGCAGTAACTATTCTTCCAGGTTCAGTTTTTTTTTTGACTTTCGGTATTTTGAGTTTTTATTTCTTTTATTATTCTAGTTTTCCCCTGGTATTTTCATGGAAAAGGCCCATAGAAACCTATTAATATGGGTTCTAATTTCAAAGATGTCCGACACGAGAAATCCAAACATGAGAACAATTCGAGATTTGGACGTCTAATTCAAGAGATAATCCATTTAAAAAAGACAAATCTACAAAAAATACACCTAGGTTCCAACAAGTGGCACACATGCAATGCGCCATTTGCAACACTAGAGAATGTGAGTGAACTTTGCAAGAAGTACTTTTTAATTAGTGATTTTGGAAAATTTGGCTATTTCTCGCCCTATTGCAAGACAGATCGCCTTATTGGCCGGCCCAATTCGGATTCCAAGAGCTCTTTCCTGAGCATGTTTTTTTCCTGTGTGTTTCAGCGTTGGTTTTTATTGTTTTTCTTACATTTGTTCATGTTTCTTTTAGCAGTTTTCTAGGTTTTTCATTGTTCATTTTTTTTTCATTTTTCTTACTTAGTATGGTGTAAATACCATATTACACTTTGAGGAATATATTAGAGAGAGCATGCGCGGTACATAGCATATTTTTGGTTTTAAAATTTGTCCACAAAAGAGTGTAATTTTATCTTCTCCATGCATTTTAAAATACAAAAAATGAATTTTCTCTAATCACATGGTAATCACGACCAATAACATTTTACACATGGTCTCCTTAATTCCTACATGCACTTAGCTTACTGGGTGTTGGGAATTAAAAAGAAGAAGGATGGTGGCTTGCATCTTCCCAATCCATTTTTAATTCACTTCATAATTTGTCATAAAATTTCTATATATACAATTTTCACCGGACGGGAGAAGTATTAACACAATTCACAACAGTACACACTTAGTGAATATACAACCCTTTAACGGTCGCGGTATGGGCGCCTCCTCCCGGTGTCCACGTCGGACAGGAAAGGACAAACGCAAGCAGAAAAAAAAGAAAGTAAACAATGCAACGGATCAACACACCATCGTTTCCTTCCCTGCGAAGGCAACTCCCCTGTCAAATCGCCTTCTCCTCCCTCCTTCCCTCATCCCTGAGCCGCCACCTCCGCCACTTCTCCTCTCCCCTAGCCAAGCTCGAGCCCTCCGCCGTCCCCTCCTCCTTGACCACCTCTCCCTTCCTCTAAAGAAGGAGCACGGGCCCGCCGCTACACCTGAGCCGCTAGAAGGTCGTCGGGTGGAGGTGTCCCAGGTCTCGAAGCCTCCGGAGTCGCTGTCGCTGTACGGAGATGGGTCGGCAGAGGATGACGGTGTTGGGGTCAGGAGGGCAAAGGCGCCGCCGACGATGATGTGGAGGAGGACGAGGTTGAGGCCCCTCCTGCCGTTGTCTCCTTTTCGAGGCTGTTCCACTTGGCCGACGGCCTCAACTAGGTGCTCATGGCTGCTGGCGCACTCGCTACCGCCGCCCACGGCGCATCACTCGTCATCTGCCTGCACTATTTCAGGAGGTCCTTCAATTTGGTCGACACTGAACGGGTTCAGTGTGTTCTCCACGGCCTGCTCCTCGACTAATTTATGCAGGTAAACCGATGCTTCACATGCTCTTCTCTTAATCATGATATTTATTGCCTGAGACACCCCAAGGTCAATTCAACAACAAATGTCTTTAGGTTCCAGTTTATTCCTACAAATTGAAGTGGTAAAGACCGTTTCCTGCGCGCGTGTTCCACTACTGTCCTATATATACAGCGAGCAGGGAAACCACCGAATCATACAGAGCAGAGCACACAATAGTACAAGACCGGCATGCGGCAGCAACAAGGCCTCCACATACAATCTCTCTTGTTGCAATCTCTCTTGATTATTCTGGCCCATCATCAAACTTGATTAGCGACAGAGAAATAACTTGTCAGATACAAGATCAATATATGGTTGCCAATGTATGTTTGTTTAACTTTTTCCAGGGTGTTCTACTCTATGGGGAAGCCATTATTATCAAGGGCTATGGCCAGTAACATTCATGCTAACTTTTTGGGTTTTCACTTGATTGATGGTACTTCGTATTTTCATTCTGTCAGTATTACATTACACTGACGTGTTGTCTAAAAATCAGATTGTGTCAAGTGCTATAATTGACAAATACATCGGAGAAATTGCTCATTTAATCAGAGAAATGTTTGTTTGGCTATGCACGTGATCACCAAGTAAGTTTTGCCCCGTCTCTCTTTTTTGCAAAGCTAATTGGTCTTAAACTTAATTCCCTTATTATCTGTTAGAAACGCATGTTGGCAGATAGTTATGCATCCCCTGGCGCTGAGATGCAAGCTGCGACTTGATAGTTTGCTTGACTCAGATATCATGTCATCGAATTGTATTCCGGTTCAACGCTATAAAATTTTAAGCTTTAGATCTCAGTATCAGTTTTTCCTGAGAAAAAGAAATCAAACTGATCTCAATATAAGTAGAAGTGCATTTCTGAGATCTTTTAGCTTATATCACCATTTAGTTTATTTACCCTGCTCATAGATTTTGTTTCATTTTCATCAAATTGTTATTTCTAGCGATGCATTATCTTCATGGTTGAAATCGATGCAATTGGTGAGAGAAGATTTAGTGAGGGAACCTGTGACATCCGTGAGATCCAGCGGACACTCATGGAGCTTCTTAATCATTTAGATGGATTTGATGAGCTTGGCAAGGTAAACTATCTGGATGCGGATTCACGTAACATTTTATTTAACTCCTTTTTCTAACATTACACATTTTTGCTCTCGGGGGAAAGTATAGGTGTTTCGACATCAATTTTGTACATAATTTATTTTTTTCATCTTTGCTTGATTGCTTCTATGGATTTTTTGGATGCGGATTCGAGTAACATTTTATTTCACTCCCTTTTTTAACATTACACATTTTTAGAAGGAAAAAAAATTGAGGACTGCAGGTTTTGTTTTGTCTGATTGTTGGCATGCCAACGGAATTGCCTCATTGTTTGATAGACTTGAATACTTATGATTTCTTTCTTACTGGGCTTTTTTTATTTTATTTTGGGAAAACCCATGACTTTATCCTAACCTGATACATCGTGATCACTAATGCCGAGAAGGGTTCATCGTCCCAATCAAGGTGAGTAAAATTGACCGCCTCTTTTGGTGCTGATGCAACTAGGAATGGTGTTACTTGTGGCTTGAGTGGCTTCAGTTCAGTGAGTAACACAACTTATTTGCACTTCCTGGAAATATAATTATCATCTGTGATTTTGCTATGTATTAGCTGTGACTTGACTGATTCCAGGTCAGGAACATGATTAGCCTGATGTATTATGCATGACCATTGGAAGACATTGTTTTCCATGATATAATTAGTGTGATGGTACAGTTACCCCAATTGATCGGATGCCACAATGCCCTCTATCTGTGCTTTTGGTTGATTTCTTCAAGCAGTGCAAGCTAGAGTGTGAGTTTTGCCTATGCCCTTAGTAGCTTACAAAATTTCACCTTACTTCACTTTCCTGTTACTATATTGGCATCTATTCATGAAGCATGGTAATTTCCTTATAAGTATAAATTTTTGCAATCAGCACATGAGTCATCCTATCTGTTTTACAACCCGAGGTTCACATTAGTTGTTTCTCTTCATGGTGACTCAGCTTTATTGGTGTCACTCTCAGCTCGATGGTCATGAATCAAATGTGACTTCCTATCTAATTACATTTAACTTCAACAATTGCTTGTTTTAACCATTGCTCATATTTCAGATTGTCTTTGATGGGTGAGTTTTGGCTACGTACACAACATCGCACTCAGAATTTGAGCGGCGCTAATAGAACTGTTGAGTGCTCGATCTGATTGTTTAAAGAATCAAAGCATTCAAATTCTTGTTTTAATGCTTTAGAATATGAATGCCTTTAAAAAAATTACCATGCATTTGTAATTTTGTAACTCATGTTGATCAGTAATTCTTGTAGTTGTGTAAATTTTGCACAATCATAAGTCCTTTAGAATGCTAAAAGCTTGACACCTTTGCTTCAATAGTTTCCCTGAACTGAACTTCTGTAAAATACATAAACCAAAGAGTACTCTTAGATATTTAGTTTAGGTTAAATTTGCGCAGAGTGATTAAGAATATTGGCTTGCAATAATAATCAAAATGGACCAATTTGGCGTGCAGTAATAATCATAACGGTAAATGGTATGTTCTTTTATTGCTACTCTCACTTTCCATGTGCATGCTAGGTATGTTGCCTTTCACTAGGCAATTGTACTTTATTCTGGGTTGCATCAACTTGCATCAGTCGCTGCTCCTCCGTGTGTGCAAGGGGAAGTGCAGAAGTAGTGGGGAGTGTAGCTGACTAAAATCCATGTAGCATTTGTGTTGGGTACATCAAGATGAACATCATGCTGATTCTGATGTGGAAATGGATGACGCCAGGCCTATAGAGTACTCATAAAGGTGTTATGTTTTATTTGGTTCCTTAGTCATGAAGTCCCTTTCTTCAGCCAAACTGAAGCACTTGGTGTTGGCCTGTCTTTGCTTTTGGATTAACTGTAATATATCCTCATTAGATGTATCATTACTTGTGATGGTTCTGAACTCAAATAATACAGTATATGTACTTTGATTGATGTGCTACCAATAGATCCTAATGAACTCAAATAAATGAAATTGATGGCCAAACATGACAACTGAAAGTGTCCAGACAAGATAAGTGTGCACATGCCCGCTCAGGTGGCGCCACCAGGTGGCGCCCCAGCCTCTAGTACTACATCAGAGTACGCACCATGAGCTTGCAGCGGACATTAATGTAAAGTACTACATTTTTCTAAATATAAGACGTCTTGTTTATCAAAGACGTCTTATATTTAGAAATAAAAGAAAAAAATGTGTCACAAGTGTACGAATCCACAGTGAATTAATTAATTAACGATGGGGCTCACTGTCACCCCGTTGCTGCAAGGTCCGGTATGGACCTCCATGACCATGAGGCTCCACCGCTGATAAATGAAACAACGTTCTAAACTATATAGTTCCTCCTCCGATGGTCATGGCCTCCTGAGTAGGTGGAGCCATCAACCGGATGTTTCAGGAACTCGCTGCAGCCGTAGCAACGTGTGAAGTCAAACCCTTTCCTACAGCCACGTCTAGGATCATCACACTAGTAATAATAACCACCTGCATAACAAATACAGTAGCAAGAGGTCGTTCAGTGCCAAAATATATAGCAACAAACCGGTGAATAGGGAACAAGCATAAAACCAATAAATCGTTGATCTGGATAATATTCGGGTTTACCTTCACATAATGAATCCAGGGGAACGCAACAGCGTACTTTCAAGATCTCTTCACGACCCCGTCCACAGTCCTCTATCTCGGCGAAAAAGAGTTTTTTCTTATCCTTGCGCTTGGCGACGAAATTTAGGTGTGTAAAAATATGGCTGCTCTCGTAAAAGAGCCTAGAAAGCAATGTCTCACACAACTCAAACTTCACCTGTAATTTGGGCAAGAAAGTTGAGGAAAATAAAATATCTGGTTTAGAAAATTGTGCAGCTATATATTGAGCATTGTCACAGTAATGTGGTGCACGTAATTGGTGATTGCACTTGCAAACTTGCACAAAACGGAACTTAATAAGATAATCAAACACAACTCTAAGGGAACAAAATATCCAGTACAAAGAAGCACCACTAGAAGAACCAAAACTGGACACAATAAAATGAAATGCCTATTATGTACTGCTAGAAATTCGTAACAAACTATGAATGGAGTTGGCTGCTAATTCTTTTAACTGGATTAACAAGAATTATTATCAGTAGCCACTACAGAATGCTAGAAGTGGAATAGGGATTTCTGTAATCTTCAAAAGGTTCCCTAAGTTTAAGTGAAACACTCATTAATTACACTTCAAGTATTTTGAAACATGCAGTTTGTGCCGCTAATGGTACTAGCTAGTCATCCTAATTTAATATTTTCAGGACTCGCTTGGTTCGGAGAGTTGATGTACAAACCCAAAATCCAAAACCCAGGTTCAAGTCCTCATGGATGCGAGCTTAGATTTCTATTTATACTATCAAGAAACAAAATCCGGTATTCTTCTAAGACTACATACCGGCACGCAACAGAACACCGACTTGCATACAATTTATAAGCAGAAACCAAATAGCAAATGGAAGATAGGAAAATGGCTGCTATACCTTTCTCCTCTTGTTGAAACTCGCTAAAGCCAGTTCTGATAAATAAGTTTGCTCCTTAGTCATCTCTTGCTTCATTATCGTCGCTTCCATTTCTTCTGCTGTAACATGCTTGCAACTACAATGATAGAAACATATTATTAGAGCATTAAACAGACAAATAACGGATTTCTGATTTCTGATATACACCAGTGGATTAAGACCTCACTTCCTTGCTTAGAGTTTCAGTGACAAAAGGGAATGAAGTTCAAACAAAAGAGATAGAAAAGTAAAAGCAAAATCAGCTCGTGAACAACCTTATTATTTAGCCTTTGCACAAACACTCAACCATTGTGGAACGCTGGTAATTTCTGAAAACTGAAAACATAATCCGTTGACTGAAACAAATATTTATCGACCCCCCCCCCCCCCCCCCCCACACACACACACACACACACCCCGCCACCTCCCCACACGCACATGGATACAAAATGAGAACCCCAGGTACTTCTATTGGTACAATTTACAGGCAACCCTCCTGCATGAACTGGAGAGAAAAAATGAGCTCCAGTGACCACCCCTCTTGAGCTCATGTTAAGTTGCTGCAGAGCTTTCATATTAAGCTGAACAATTTTGACAATAAGCTGCATTGTTCAATTCAACCAGGTCGCACTAATTGACTAGCGAGGAAGCTTCAAATATCGCTCACGGTCTGTAGCTTCTAACTGCCATTAGCGGTACAGGAGAGCAGGAGGAATTAGCTTCAACATATTGAGGAGTTCGAGCCAATCGCAAGACAATGGCTCCGTAGTACAAGGTCAAGCAACAAAAGAGTGTGTGCATTTGGTCAAAGCCGCTGATAGGGGAAGACTACAACTTGCAGATCTATGGTAAGTCAAATCCAATGCTTGTAAAGAATCAATTTTGCCGAAAGGAAAATTCCGGGATACTACCATATATCAACCCATTGAAGTTCTAACAAATCATGATCATAAAAGTGAAGAGGAAACTGAGCAGAAGATAAGTGCTGGATAAAGTTTGACATGGACCAAAAACAAACAAGTATGCATGAATAATTAATTTCTGGAGTGGCAGGGAGAGACTACCGTATTTCCTCAACTTGGGTGGAGTTGTCCATCATGTACTTGCCGTTCTCATCCATGTAAAGGCTGCCGTGTTCATGGATGTAATTCCTCATAACGACGTTGGCCCGAGCAGCTGCCTTGTAGAACCGTGTGCCTGCGTCATCGCCCTCCTTGTCCTCCAGCGCGGCTATCTCCTCCGGCGAGATCGGGTCCCCAATGTCCTTGGCGGTGGCCACCAGAGTGCGGTACTTTCCGGACGGATTATCCTCCGGCCGGATGACGACGGCGGATGGCCACGGACGGTTGAGCACAGCGCGCACTGGAGACGGAGCGTCGCTAAAGGGAACAGGCTGCTTGTCCTTCTCCTCCACAACCAAGGAGGGTCGATCTTCCGCACTATCCATGTCGTCGTCGGAAGCGTCAGACAAGCCGGCGAGGGGTTCAAGAAAATCGGCGGCGGACGCAGGAGGAGGTGGAGAATAAATCCATGGTTGAGGGCGGTGGAGGACGACGGGTTGATGCTGGCTCCGACTGCGTTACCATTGTTCCACCCAGCAGTCGGAGTCGGGATCCGATCAAGGGCTGGTTCGCCTCCTCTGTAATTGGGGAATTCGGAGACGGCGGTATGGAGGTTGATGCCGATGCGGCTGCGTTGGGGGGTAAGCAACCACGCCGAATTTCTTGTGTTGCTTTGGGCGCTAAGGGCATCTCCACCCGCGCCCTTAGAAGGCCTCCCCAGACGATTTTTTCGCGTCGGCGCCAAAAAAATGGCTCAGTCACGCCTTCAGAAGCCCGATTTTCGCCGGCTTGGGCCGAAAACAGCGTCGGCAGACTCAGGCCGAACTCGGCGCGCTGGGGGGCGCCTGGGGGTGCCAGGGCGAACTGTTTTGGCGCGAAACAGCCGCGGGCCCGCCGCGTCAGCGACATGGCGCCTCGTCTTCCCCCAACGGCCTCGGTTCCCGCGAGGAATCAATACCAAGGCTGCCGCCGGTCAGCCTTGCCATTGATTCCTCACGAGCGGCGCGTCATGGGACGGCGCGCCGACGCCTCCCCTCCCTCGCACGCGTACACACGGGTGCGACGCGGCTATATAACCGGTTGCCTGCACTCGCCTGTGCCCACACCAGCCCCGTCCCTCGCCGCCGCCCAGATCCTCCCTCTCCCTACCTCTCCTGAGCGCCGCCGCCCAGCCCCTCCCTCTATCTCTCTACCTCTCCCGAGCCCGTCGCCATGGCGGAACGCTTCCCCGGAGACGAGGCGGCGGCCAACGGCTTCGGCCGCCGTTCGCTCCGCGAACAGGAGTCCTGGCTCCTGTTCCAGGCGAACATCCCGGCGCCGCCGGACATGCGCGCCGGGCCGACGGGGTGGAGGCTCAGCGTCGGGGGAGTGCCCATTCCCCCGTTGCCCGACGCCGTGGCGAAGCCGAAATACTTCGCCGAGGAAGTCGAGGTCGTGCGCGCCTCCCTCACCGACGCCCAACTCTCCCTCCCCCAGTACGCCGCCGACAACCACGCGACTTGGGCGGCGTATTTCGAGCGCCGCCAGCAGCAGCGCTTGTTGAAAATATGCCCTAGAGGCAATAATAAATTAGTTATTATTATATCATATTTCATTGTTCATGATAATCGTTTATTATCCATGCTAGAATTGTATTGATAGGAAACTCAGATACATGTGTGGATACATAGACAACACCATGTCCCTAGTAAGCCTCTAGTTGACTAGCTCGTTGATCAATAGATGGTTACGGTTTCCTGACCATGGACATTGGATGTCGTTGATAACGGGATCACATCATTAGGAGAATGATGTGATGGACAAGACCCAATCCTGAGCCTAGCACAAAGGTCGTGTAGTTCGTATGCTAAAGCTTTTCTAATGTCAAGTATCATTTCCTTAGACCATGAGATTGTGCAACTCCCGGATACCGTAGGAGTGCTTTGGGTGTGCCAAACGTCACGACGTAACTGGGTGGCTATAAAGGTACACTACAGGTATCTCCGAAAGTATCTGTTAGGTTGGCACGAATCGAGACTGGGATTTGTCACTCCGTGTAAACGGAGAGGTATCTCTGGGCCCACTCGGTAGGACATCATCATAATGTGCACAATGTGACCAAGGAGTTGATCACAGGATGATGTGTTACGGAACGAGTAAAGAGACTTGCCGGTAACGAGATTAAACAAGGTATCGGGATACCGACGATCGAATCTCGGGCAAGTATCGTACCGATAGACAAAGGGAATTGAATACGGGATTGATTGAATCCTCGACATCGTGGTTCATCCGATGAGATCATCGTGGAGCATGTGGGAGCCAACATGGGTATCCAGATCCCGCTGTTGGTTATTGATCGGAGAGTTGTCTCGGTCATGTCTGCATGACTCCCGAACCCGTAGGGTCTACACACTTAAGGTTCGATGACGCTAGGGTTATAGGGAAAATATGTACGTGGTTACCGAATGTTGTTCGGCGTCCCGGATGAGATCCCGGACGTCACGAGGAGTTCCGGAATGGTCCGAAGGTAAAGATTGATATATAGGAAGTATGGTTTTAGCCACCGGAAGTGTTCCGGGCATCACCGGTAGTGTACCGGAACCACCGGAGGGGTCTGGGGGGTCACCAGGTGGGGCCACCAGCCCCGGAGGCATACATGGGCCAATAGTGGGAAGGGACCAGCCCCTAGGTGGGCTGGGGCGCCTCCCCACCAAGGCCCATGCGCCTCAAGAGGAGAGGGGGCAAACCCTAGGCGCAGATGGGCCCTAAGGCCCACCCTAGGTGCGCCCCCCCTCTCTCTCCCCCTTGGCCGCCTCCCAGATGGGATCTGAGGGCTGCCGCCGCCCCTAGGGAGGGAACCCTAGGTGGGGGCGCAGCCCCTCCCCTCCCCCTATATATACTTGAGGTTTGGAGCTGCCCAAGACATGTGATTTGCTCTTCGTGTTGGCGCAGCCCTACCCCTCTCCCTCCTCGTCTCTCGTAGTGCTTGGCGAAGCCCTGCTGGAGTCCCGCGCTCCTCCACCGCCACCACGCCGTCGTGCTGCTGCTGGATGGAGTCTTCCCCAACCTCTCCTTCTCCCCTTGCTGGATCAAGGCGTAGAAGACGTCACCGGGCTGTATGTGTGTTGAACACGGAGGTGCCGTCCGTTCGGCACTAGGATCATCGGTGATTTGGATCACGATGAGTACGACTCCATCAACCCCGTTCACTTGAACGCTTCCGCTTAGCGATCTACAAGGGTATGTAGATGCACTCTCCTTCCCTTCGTTGCTAGATTACTCCATAGATTGATCTTGGTGATGCGTAGAAAATTTTGAATTTCTGCTACGTTTCCCAACAGTGGCATCATGAGCTAGGTCTATGCATAGTTTCTATGCACGAGTAGAACACAAAGTAGTTGTGGGCGTCGATTTTGTCAATTTACTTGCTGTTACTAGTCTTATCTTGATTCGGCGGCATTGTGGGATGAAGCGGCCCGGACCAACCTTACACGTACGCTTACGTGAGACCGGTTCCACCGACTGACATGCACTAGTTGCATAAGGTGGCTGGCAGGTGTCTGTCTCTCCCACTTTAGTCGGATCGGATTCAATGAACAGGGTCCTTATGAAGGGTAAATAGAAATTGGCAATTCACGTTGTGGTTTTGGCGTAGGTAAGAAACGTTCTTGCTAGCAACCTATAGCAGCCACGTAAAAACTTGCAAGAACAATTAGAGGACGTCTAACTTGTTTTTGCAGCAAGTGTTTTGTGATGTGATATGGCCAAAGGATGTGATGAATGATATATGTGATGTATGAGATGATCATGTTCTTGTAATAGGAATCACGACTTGCATGTCGATGAGTGTGACAACCGGCAGGAGCCATAGGAGTTGTCTTAATTTATTTATGACCTGCGTGTCAACATAAACGTCATGTAATTACTTTACTTTATTGCTAACCGTTAGCTGTAGTAGTAGAAGTAATAGTTGGCGAGACAGTTTCATGAAGACACGATGATGGAGATCATGATGATGGAGATCATGGTGTCATGCCGGTGACGATGATGATCATGGAGCCCCGAAGATGGAGATCAAAAGGAGCAAAATGATATTGGCCATATCATGTCACTATTTGATTGCATGTGATGTTTATCATGTTTTACATCTTATTTGCTTAGAACGACGATAGCTTAAATAAGATGATCCCTCACTAAAATTTCAAGAAAGGTGTTCCCCCTAACTGTGCACCGTTGCGAAGGTTCGTTGTTTCGAAGCACCACATGATGATCGGATGTGATAGATTCTAACGTTCGAATACAACGGGTGTAAGCTAGATTTACACAGCAAAAACACTTAGGTTGACTTGACGAGCCTAGCATGTACAGACATGGCCTCGGAACACGGAAGACCGAAAGGTCGAGCATGAGTCGTATAGAAGATACGATCAACATGAAGATGTTCACCGATGTTGACTAGTCCGTCTCACGTGATGATCGGACACGGCCTAGTTGACTCGGATCATGTTTCACTTAGATGACTAGAGGGATGTCTATCTGAGTGGGAGTTCATTAAATATTTTGATTAGATGAACTCAATTATCATGAACATAGTCTAAATTGTCTTTGCAAATAAGTTGTAGATAAATAGCTCACGTTGTAGCTCCCTGTTTCAATATGTTCCTAGAGAAAGATTAAGTTGAAAGATATTGTAAGCAATGATGCGGACTAGGTCCGTAGTCCGAGGAGTGTCCTCACTACTACACAGAAGGCTTACGTCTTTGATGCACCGCTCGATGTGCAAACCCCTACAACGTCGTCTGTGGATGTTTTGAACACCTGACAGACACATCCTGATGACTACTTGATAGTTTAGTGCACCATACTTCACGGCTTAGAATCAGGATTCCAATGACGTTTTGAACGCCATAGAACATATGAGATGTTCCAAGAGCTGAAATTGGGATTTCAGGCTCATGCCCGTGTTAAGAGGTGTGAGACCTCTGACAAGTTCTTTTGCCAACAAGATGGAGGAGAATAGCTCAACTAGTGAGCATGTGCTCAGAATGTCTGGGTGCTACAATCACTTAAATCAAGTGGGAGTTAAACTTCCAGACAAGATAGTGATTGATAGAGTTCTCTAGCCACTATCACTAAGCTACTAGATCTTCATGATGAACTATGACATGCAAGGGATGGAGTTGATCCCGGAGCTGTTTGCGGTGCTTAAGACCGCAAAAGGTAGAAATCAAGAAGGAGCATCAAGTGTTGATGGTTTAACAAGACCACTGGTTTCAAGAAGGGCAAGGGCTAGAAGGGAAACTTCATGGATGGCAAACCAGTTGCCGCTCCAGTGAAGGAACCCAAGGTTGAACCCAAACTCGAGACTAAGTGCTTCTATTGTAAAGGGAACAGTCACTGGTAGCGGGATTACCCCAAATGCATGGTAGATAAGAAGGCTGGCAACTTCAACAAAATTTATACGTGTCATTAATGTGTACCTCACTAGTACTCCCAGTAGCACCTGGGTATTGGATACCGATTCAGTTACTATTATTGGTGACTTAAAGCAAAAGCTACGGACTAAACGGAGACTGGCTGAGGGCGAGGTGACGATGTGTGTTTCCAAAGTTGATGAGATCACCATCGCACACTCCATCTGCCTTCGGGATTAGTATTGAACCTAGATAAGTGTTATCAGGTGTCTACGTTGAGCATGAATATGATTAGATCATGTTCATTGCAATACGATCATTCATTTAAGTTAGAGAATAATGGTTATTCTGTTTACATGAATGATACCTTTCATGGTCATGCACCCTGTGTGAATGGTTCATTGAATCTTGGTCGTGGTGATACACATGTTCACGCCAAAAGATGTAGAGTTAATAATGATAGTACCACTTTCTTGTGGCACTGCCGCTTAGGTCATATTGGCGTAATATGCATGAAGAAACTCCATATCGATGGATGTTTGGAGTCACTTGATTTTGAATCGCTTGACACATGCGAGCCATGCCTCATGGGCAGGATGACTAAGACCCCGTTTTCAGGTACAATGAAACGGGCAAGTGACTTGTTGGAAATCATACATGCTGATGCGTGTGATCCAATGAGAATTGAAGCGTGCGGTGGATATCGCTGTTTTCTCATCTTCACTGACGATTTGAGTAGATATAGGTATATTTACTTAATGAAGCACAAGTCTGAAACGTTTGAAAAGTTCAAGTGATTTCAGAGTGAAATTAAGAACCATCATAACAAAAAGATCATGTTCCTACGATCTGATCAAAAGGGGATTTTCTAACTTATGAGTTTGGCAATCACTTAAGACATTATGGAATTGTTTCACAGTTGAAGCCACCTGGAACACCACAGGGTAATGGTGTGTCCGGACGTCGTAATCGAACCCTATGAGATATGGTGCGATCTATGATGTCTCTTACCAATCTACCGTTTTCATTTTGAGGTTATGCGTTAGAGACAGTTGCATTCACTTTAGATAGGACACCATCTAAGTCCGTTGAGACGATGCCGTATGAACATTGGTTTGGCAAGAAACCAAAGTTGTCGTTTCTTAATGTTTGGGGCTGCGATGCTTAAGGCTTCAGCCAGAGAAGCTCGAACCCAAAGCGGACAAACACATCTTCATAGGATACCCAAAGGTGACAGTAGGGTATACCTTCTATCTCAGATCCGAGGGCAAATTGTTTGTCGCTAAGAACGAGTCCTTTCTCGAGAAGGAGTTTCTCTCGAAAGAATTGAGTGGGAGAAAGATAGAACTTGATGAGGTTGTCGAACCTTTACTTCAACCAGAGAGTGATGCAACACAGAAAGATGTTTTCTGTGGCGCCTACGTCTGTTGAAGAGGAAGTTAATGATAGTGATCATGAAGCTCGATCAAGTTGCTATTGAACCTCGTAGGTCGACAAGGATATGTACTACTCCTGAGTGGTACGGTAATCCTGTCTTAGATATCATGTTGTTAGACAACAATGAACCTACGAGCTATGGAGAAGCGATGGTGGGCCCGTATTCCGACAAATGGTTAGAAGCCATGAAATCCGAGATAGGATCCATGTATCAGAACAAAGTATGGACTTTGGTGGACTTGCCCGATGATCGGCAAGCCATTGAGATAAATGGATCTTTAAGAAGAAGACGGACGTGGGCAGTAATGTTACCGTCTATGAAGCTCGACTTGTGGGAAAGAGTCTTTCCACAAGTTCAAGGAGTTGACTATGATGAGAATTTCTCACCCGTAGCGATGCTTAAGTCCGTCGGAATCATGTTAGCATTAGCTGTATTTTTCGATTATGAAATCTAACAGATGGATGTCAAAGCAAGTTTTCTTACCAGTTTTCGTAAGAAAAAGTTGTATGTGATACAATAAAAGGTTTTGTCGATCCTAAGGATGCTAAAAGGTATGCTGGCTCCAACGATCCTTCTATGGACTAGAGCAAGCATCTCGGAATCGGAATATATGCTTTGATGGAGTGATCAAAGCTTTTAGGTTTATACAATGTTTGCTAGAAACTTGTATTTACAAGAAAGTGAGTGGGAGCACTACAACATTTCTGATAAGTATATGTGGATGACATATTGTTGATCCGAAATGATGTAGAATTTCTGGAAAGCATAAATGGTTGTTTGAACAGTGATTTTCAAAGGAAGACCTGGATAAAGCTGCTTACATATTGGGCATCAAGATCTATAGAAATAGATCAAGACGTCTGATGATACTTTCAAAGAACGCACACCTTGACATGTTTTTGAAGGAGTTCAAAATAGATCAGTCAAAGAAGGGGTTCTTACCTGAGTTGTAAGGTGTGAAGTTGAGTAAGACTCAAAGCTTGACCACGGCAGAAGAAAGAGGAAGGACGAAGGTCGTCCCCTATGCTCTTGTCATAGGCTCTATACGGTATGCCATGCTGAGTACCACACCTGATGTGTGCCTTGCCACATGTCTGGAAAGAGGGTACAAAGGTGATCTAGGACTGGATCACCAGATAGCGGTCAATATTGTCCTTAGAGGAATAAGGAAATGTTTCTCGGTTATGGAGGTGATAAAGAGTTCGACGTAAAGAGTTATGTCGATGCAAGCTTAACACCTATCCGGATAGCTCTGAGTAGAGATACTGGATACGTATAATGGAGCAATAATTTGGAATAGCTCCAAGTGGAACGTGGTAGCAGCATCTACGATATAAAGTTTTGCGAAATACATAGGGATCTGAATATGGCAAGACCCGTTGACTACAACCTCCCTCACAAGCATAACATGATCAAACCTAGAACACTTTGAGTGTTTATCACATAGTGATGTGAACTAGATCATTGAGTCTAGTGGACTCTTGGATGTTGGTCACATGGCGATGTGACCTGTGAATGTTAATCACATGGCGATGTGAACTGGATTATTGACTTTAGTGCAAGTGGGAGACTGTTGGAAATATGCCCTAGAGGCAATAATAAATTAGTTATTATTATATCATATTTCATTGTTCATGATAATCGTTTATTATCCATGCTAGAATTGTATTGATAGGAAACTCAGATACATGTGTGGATACATAGACAACACCATGTCCCTAGTAAGCCTCTAGTTGACTAGCTCGTTGATCAATAGATGGTTACGGTTTCCTGACCATGAACATTGGATGTCGTTGATAACGGGATCACATCATTAGGAGAATGATGTGATGGACAAGACCCAATCCTGAGCCTAGCACAAAGATCGTGTAGTTCGTATGCTAAAGCTTTTCTAATGTCAAGTATCATTTCCTTAGACCATGAGATTGTGCAACTCCCGGATACCGTAGGAGTGCTTTGGGTGTGCCAAACGTCACAACGTAACTGGGTGGCTATAAAGGTACACTACAGGTATCTCCGAAAGTATCTGTTAGGTTGGCACGAATCGAGACTGGGATTTGTCACTCCGTGTAAACGGAGAGGTATCTCTGGGCCCACTCGGTAGGACATCATCATAATGTGCACAATGTGACCAAGGAGTTGATCACGGGATGATGTGTTACGGAACGAGTAAAGAGACTTTCCGGTAACGAGATTGAACAAGGTATCGGGATACCGACGATCGAATCTCGGGCAAGTATCGTACCGATAGACAAAGGGAATTGAATATGGGATTGATTGAATCCTCGACATCGTGGTTCATCCGATGAGATCATCGTGGAGCATGTGGGAGCCAACATGGGTATCCAGATCCCACTGTTGGTTATTGACCGGAGAGTTGTCTCGGTCATGTCTGCATGACTCCCAAAATCGTAGGGTCTACACACATAAGGTTCGATGACGCTAGGGTTATAGGGAAAATATGTACGCGGTTACCGAATGTTGTTCGGCGTCCCGGATGAGATCCCGGACGTCACGAGGAGTTTCGGAATGGTCCGGAGGTAAAGATTGATATATAGGAAGTATGGTTTTAGCCACCGGAAGTGTTCCGGGCATCACCGGTAGTGTACCGGAACCACCGGAGGGGTCTGGGGGGCCACCAGGTGGGGCCACCAGCCCTGGAGGCATACATGGGCCAATAGTGGGAAGGGACCAGCCCCTAGGTGGGCTGGGGCGCCTCCCCACCAAGGCCCATGCGCCTCAAGAGGAGAGGGGGCAAACCCTAGGCGCAGATGGGCCCTAAGGCCCACCCTAGGTGCGCCCCCCTCTCTCTCCCCCTTGGCCGCCTCCCAGATGGGATCTGGGGGCTGCCGCCGCCCCTAGGGAGGGAACCCCATGTGGGGGCGCAGCCCCTCCCCTCCCCCTATATATACTTGAGGTTTGGGGCTGCCCAAGACATGTGATTTGCTCTCCCTGTTGGCGCAGCCCTACCCCTCTCCCTCCTCGTCTCTAGTAGTGCTTGGCGAAGCCCTGCTGGAGTCCCGCGCTCCTCCACCACCACCACGCCGTCGTGCTGCTGCTGGATGGAGTCTTCCCCAACCTCTCCTTCTCCCCTTGCTGGATCAAGGCGTAGGAGACGTCACCGGGTTGTACGTGTGTTGAACACGGAGGTGCCGTCCGTTCGGCACTAGGATCATCGATGATTTGGATCACGACGAGTATGACTCCATCAACCCCGTTCACCTGAACGCTTCCGCTTAGCGATCTACAAGGGTATGTAGATGCACCCTCCTTCCCTTCGTTGCTAGATTACTCCATAGATTGATCTTGGTGATGCGTAGAAAATTTTGAATTTCTGCTACGTTCCCCAACAGCGCTTGGCGTCCATCAACGGCGCGCCGGTGGTTGGCGGCCGGCAGAACAGCGAGGGGCGCCACCTGTGGTGGGGCGTCCCCGGCCGCACACTCGAGGGCGTGCTGACGTACCTCGAGGGCGGCAACGACCCGCCGTTGGCGTACCCGGCGAGGGCAGCCGCCCCGGCGCAGCACCGACGCACCGGGCCATGGGCGCCAAGGAGGTTCGGGTCCTCCTCCTCTTCTTCCTCCTCCCGATCCTCAATGCACTCCTTCGGCACTCCGGCCCTGCTCGGCGTCAAGGCCGAGCCCGCGGCGGAGACGCCGCTCGGCCGGCACACTCGCAGCGCCGGCATCGTCATCAACGAGGGCGGCCGGCGCGCCTACTCGTCGGCTCCTCCTCCGCGCTTCGTCAAGCAAAAGACGGAGCCGGGGCTCGCGCCGGTGAAGACGGAGCCGGGGCTCGCGCCGGTGAAGAAGGAGCCAGCCGCGCCGGTGACGACGGAGCTCGACGACGACGACGCGGCTCTAAAATGGGCGCGCAGGGACTCCATAGCGATGGAGAAGGAGCGCCTGGAGAAGGTAAAGGAGCGCCAGCGCGCCGCCCTGCTTCGCTTCACGGAGCGTCGACACAGCCGTGACGAAGGCGGAGTCGTCGTCATCTGCGACAGCGACGACGACGACGATGCGCCGCCACCAGTCCGCCATGGCAATGCCGGGCAGGGGTCCAGCAGGGGCGCCCGCGTCAAGGAGGAGAAGGCCGACGACGACGATGGCGGCGACGGCGGCGACTTCAGCCAGTTTTTCCTTTAGATTAGTTTATGTATATGTGCTATGTAATGAAAATCCGCGAACTTCGCCGAAATGTGTCGAAATTTATCGTGTTTGGCCGAAATTTATCGTGTTTGGCCGAATTTTATCGTGTTTAAGCCGAACTTCGCCGAACTTCTTTTATTCTAAAACGTGCCTGGGGGCGTCCCTGGGGCCGGCGGCTGGGGACCAACTCGCCCCCAGGCCCAATTTTTGCGCCGGCTCACCCCCAGGCGGCGATTTTAGGCGCCCCCTGGGGGGCCAACGGCTGGAGATGCCCCAGGACGCATAAAAATCGCCCCCGGGGGCGAGCCGGCGATACAATCGGTGCTAGGGGCGGTTTTGCGCCCAGTCGTCGCCCCCAGCTCGCCCCCAGGCACCGAAATTGGCCCACTTTGCAGCCCAATTTCGGCGAATAAAGGGCCCATATGGGCGAGAATAGGCCCATATTCGGCGTGGTTTCGTCGTGTCTCGGCGTTCAATTATCAACACAATTATTCCTTATCACATATTTCATCACAGAAAAATCAAATACTTCAACAAAATAGTACAACAACAAATAGTTCAATACAAATTATATAGTTCAACAAATAAAAACTCGTATTTCATCACACGGCGTCCCCCTTGAGCCTCCATAGGTGCTCAATTAGATCTTTCTGCAGTTGATGATGCACCTGTGGGTCTCGGATCTCCTGACGCATACTGAGATAGGCAGTCCAAGTTGCCGGTAGCTGGTGATCAACTTCGGCTAGAGGACCCTGCCTGTAGTATGGTTCAGTCTCAAACACTGGGTCTTCTTGCTCGCTCTCGATGATCATGTTGTGCAAGATGACACAGCAAGTCATAATCTCTCACATTTGATCTTTGGACCAGGTCTGAGCGGGGTACCGAACAACAGCAAATCGAGATTGGAGCACACCAAATGCCCGCTCGACATCCTTCCTGCAAGCCTCCTGAAGCTTCGCAAACCAGGCGTTCTTGTCTCCTGCCACAGGGTTTGAGATCGTCTTCACAAATGTCGACCATCTCGGATAGATGCCGTCAGCTAGATAGTACCCCTTGTTGTATTGGTGCCCATTGATCTCGAAGTTCACCGGAGGAGAATGGCCCTCAACGAGCTTGGCAAAAACAGGAGAGCACTGCAGCACGTTGATGTCATTGTGAGTTCCTGGCATACCAAAGAAGGAGTGCCAAATCCAGAAGTCCTGTGTGGCTACCGCCTCAAGCACCACACTGCAACCGCCTTTGGCGCCTTTGTACATCCCCTGCCAACCAAATGGGCAATTCTTCCATTTCCAATGCATGCAGTCGATGCTTCCAAGCATCCCAGGAAATCCTCTTGCTGCATTCTGGGCTAGGATCCGAGCAGTGTCTTCCGCATTGGGTGTTCTCAAGTATTGTGGCCCAAACACTGCCACCACTGCCCGACAGAACTTGTAGAAACACTCTATGCTGGTGGACTCGGCCATGCGCCCATAGTCGTCGAGTGAATCACTGGGAGCTCCATATGCAAGCATCCTCATCGCTGTCGTGCACTTCTAGATGGAGGTAATCCAAGAGCGCCAGTGCAATCCATCTTGCACTTGAAGTAGTTGTCGAACTCCCGGATGGAATTCACAATCCTGAGGAAGAGCTTTCGGCTCATCCGATAGCGGCGCCGAAATGTTCTCTCGCCATGAAGTGGAGCATCGGCGAAGTAGTCGGAGTAGAGCATGCAGTAGCCTTGGAGACGATGTAGGTTCTTTGCTTTCATCCGCCCCGGCGCCGAGCCACCTCGCCGCGGCTTTTCATTGCTCGCCAGCAGCTGGGCGAGGGCGGCGAGCACCATGAGATGCTCTTCTTCCTGGACGTCGGCCGCGGCTTCCTCCTCCAGCAGCGCGGCGAGCTCTTCCTCCTCATCCAAGTCCATCGTCGAGGCAGGAAAACCGCCGAACACCTTGCGCTCGGTGGGCGTGTACCCGCCGTTAAACCGCGCCTCCGCGGCCGGAAACGGCGGCCAGAAACGCCCAGCTGCTGTGGGAGGGGCTGCCGCGGCGAAGCGCTGCTATTTTCCGGCGGGGAATGGCTATCTAGCGGAGTAGGGCGGCGGCCGTCGCCGGGATATAGCTAGTGGTGGCCGAGGCCGCGGGGGGTGCGAGGCGAGTCGGGGGAAGAAAACCTTGACTTTTCCCTTGTCGGTGTGGGCCAGGCGTGCTTTTCCCTAGCGCCGGAGCCCCCAACTGCTCCCCAGCGCGCCGGGTTCGGTCTGTGACCGCCGAGCAGAAAAAAAAGTCCGAACCTGCGATTTTCGGCGTCCTGGGGGCGTGACTGGGCCGTTTTTTCGGCGCCGGCGCCGAAAAAGTGGCCTGGGGGGCCCTGATGGGGGCGCGGCTGGAGATGCCCTAAAAGATCTGCCGTCTTGCGAGCTGTCGGATCTGACAAATTGAACGACTGAACGTCACCTTTTATCATTGCAACATAGGTCATGTTACATAATTTTTTTGCAAAATATTTCTTTTGCATTGTTTTATTTTTTTTGCAACAGAGGTCATGTTGCAATTTAGGTTTTTTGGAACAAAGGTCTCATTGCAAATTTAACTTTTCTGAAACGGAGGTCTTGTTGCAGTTTTTGTGCAACAAAGACATTTCTGTGGAAATTCATCGTAGTGAACAGTGAGCATCGAGCAGCAGCCACGTTGACCGAAAGAAAGAAAAGACCGCTCCGTTAGGGCACGTGTAGTACAAATGAGCTGGCGGGTGCTCGCGTGCAATCCTTTTTCTTATTCTTTTTCTTCTGTTCTTGAGAAGAGAGACTGCCGATGTTGCTGGCGTAGGTTCCTATGTTGTACCAACTTTTCTCCTCCTCCTTCCATTTCTTTTTTTTCTTCTAAAAAATCATTTTAATCTTTTTTACCTTTTGATCTGTTCCTGGATTTATTTCCTCTCAGATTTTTCTTTTTTTCCTTTTTGTTAAATTACAAATTTTCTATAATAACATGGACATTTTAATTAAGAAAACCTTTTTTGTAAACTACGTGAACACTTCTTAAAATTGCCCATTTTTTCTCTAAATAAGTGAACACATTTATTAATTATATAAAAATATTTTTTAATGTGTGAATACTATTTAAAAATGGAATGGACATTTTTCTAAATACATGAATGATTTATTTTAATTACATAAACATTTTTAGAAAATGCATTTCTAAATTTTAAAAATAGATATAAAAATAGAAAACCATCTGAAAAATCATTTTTTAGAAAATATTGCCAAGTTTTGTGATCGAGGTTAAACAACATGGGGATAAAAAAGGTCATGGGGCTGACTCAACCAAACATGTTGTCCCGTCCTAAAGAATGAGAAAACTTGGCAAGATTTATGGGCCTCACATCTGAGGCTTGACCCTTGAAGATGAAGCTGCAGTTCATAAAGCTTAACAATGTAACGATGATCCCCCTTACAATGGCTCCATAAAGTCCTCCCAAACAGCATGAAAGATCTGTAAATAGCTCCTTAGGATCAGAAGCGATAATGGTGTTCTGTAGTGCTAAGTCCACTGCCAGTGCAAGGGCCTCGAGACACCCAATTTCTTCGAGGGAAGCTGTGTCCGTCACACTTGATAAAACCATCGAAGAAGACCCCAAGAACACACCTTCTGAATTTCTGCACACTGCCACGCAACGCCTGCCAGTTCATACCTCACTATACCCTAATCCACTTTGATCTTCACATATCCCTCTGAGAGGGTCCATGATGTGAAAAGGAGCTGCTCTAGGTTATCTTCTTGACATTGCTTGCTTTTTCTGAATATTACCAACTTCCTCGAGCTCGCTAATAAATATGTTGATCAAGAGATCGATAGATAAGGGCTTTGGGAAACCTCCTCATCAACTAAGGGTGGTCCTGGATAGAAATCCGACATCAACACTAACAAAAAACGGGTATAAGAAGAAAAACAAAAGAAATTCCACCACCACCGTTGATGTCTGCACCCCCGAGGACCATCACACTTCATCAAGCGCATTCTTGGAGCGTCAGAGGAAGATGGACCGCCTACCGCCATGGAATCGAGGTTGGGCATGGTTCTGAAGAGGCACTCCCAGCACCCGCCCAAATGGGGTTTTCTGAGCGCGCTTCACGGGTTGCCCAATTGAAGATCTCCATTGAAATCCGTGCAGGCTTCATTGCTTCACGCTCCATTGGGGTGACATCGTGAATGATGCAGAGGGCCAAAAAGTACAGCTCAACGGCCTCCCGCCCCTGCAACTTTTGGATTTACGTCATCGTCGGCCTGAAGAGGGCACCTCGACATACTTTTGAGCCTCCTGGAGCTCCTTCCATGCCGCGAACCAAGCTTGGGTGGTGTCGCTGAGTCGCTCCGCCCTTGCACACAATTGTTGCGAGAAGTACAACCTTGCTTCCGGTGGGCCTGCAACTGCACAAGGTTTAAACTGTAGCCTTTGTGAAGTAAGAGTATTAATCCCATAAAGAGCATAGAAAATGGATTTGTCTCTTGTAGTGGTTTTATAATATTGTGCCTGTGAGTTAGTTGTAATCCAAAGCAAAGCGAAACGGAAGTTTGAAATATTGCAAGGTTGTAGTGAACACAATAATAAAATGCAAGAGTAAAATAAAAAAAGGCGCAAGATGTGAAATATCGGTTGTCGGAATCAGTAGGGCTAAAGCGTTCTCCGGGAGTCTGGCTTTCCCACTAGTATCTAATGTGACCTCGACGTTTGGATTTCTAAGCAACTTTATATGTTTCTATAAGTGGGCGGAGCTAAGTACAAATATGTTCATACATGTCGTGTACCTATATCCTATATGGTACTACTTTTCATCCCCACTCTGATTACTGAACGGTAATTAAGGGTTCCTCATGGACGCAGTTAAAGTGGTCTCCATTTATCCCCTATTGCAACAGTCATGGAAGGAGGAAGGTAAGCACTGTTATTACCAACTTCTGCAACCCACCATCACGCGCCAATAGTAACGAACTTTCATCCAAAAAAGATGTATGTTGGATGGTCGACTTCACCCACCATTGAGAAGATCATTAATATAAACATAAAAAGAGGATGTCAAATCCTATCAACATTCAATCCTAAACATACTAGGGTTCCTCCATTCCCCGGTAACTATGGAGATTACTCCCTCATCAAGACCATAAGCATCGGTGAATAAAGTCAAGGAAATCATGGATGAAGTGTCAAAGTAATACACAAATGGATCCACATGGACTAATATATTACAAAGAAATGAAGGCAGAATGGTGATGAAGTTAATGGTTGATGATGATGCCTCCTTGATGCGGTAGCGGAGTCCCTTACCCAATTCCCCTTCTAATCCTTCCGGAAGCTAGGGTTCTTCCTTCTAGATGAGTTTCTAGTGGTTATGGGCATCTAAACTCTGATCTGGTTGCACGGGGTGAAGTAGTTGACCAGGTGGTGTCGACGGCACACGGTACGACCGGTGGTAGGAACGCATGCGCTCATACCATGCACCATTAAGCGCTCTGGACTATTCCACAATGCCCTTTCTTTTCCTCTTTGCTTTATTGTTTTAAGGTATAATTCATGTTAATTGGCATGATTTTATCACCATAATTTGACGTTCTTTCCTTAGACTCTCAAATGCTTCCGCAATTCACAACCTAGCGAAAACAGATAAAAGAAGGTGTGCGAACATGGTAAAATCCAAAATCCTAGCACTAGGGAATAAAAAAAGGTGAAATTTAACTCAAAAATTGGACATCACTTCCGCGAGAAGCTCAACTTGTGCTTTCGTGAGAACCGACGTTGTCCTTCTGCAAGAAACATAGCATGTGATTCCACGAGAACCACAGCTCAGCTTCCAGAAAAGGGAAAAGCACAAATGTGCTTCTTCAAAAAAGGGAAAAGCACAACCTATGTTTCTCAAAAATGTGAAAAACGAAACTGATACATCTCCAACGTATCTATAATTTTTTATTGTTCCGTGCTATTCTAGTATCAATCTTGAATGTTTTATATGCAATTATATATCATTTCTTGGGATTAACCTATTAACCTAGTGCCAAGTGCCAGTTGTTGTTTTTTGTCTGTTTCTGTTTTTCGAGGAAATCAGTACCAAACGAAGTCCAAACGCTACGAAACTTTGTGACAATTTTTTTCTAGACAAGAGAGACCCTAGAAGCTTCGGGAGGAGACCAGAAGGCAAACGAGTAGATGGCAAGGCAACAGGGCACCCCCTGATGCATTGTGCGCCCCTCGTGGCTTCGTTGACCTAATTCCACCTCTATAAATTCTCTAAAATCAGAAAACCAACAGAGAGCCACCCGAAATACTTTTTCCATTGCCGCAAGTTTCCGTTCTTCCACGATCCCATTTGGAGGCCTTTTCCGGTACTCTGCCGGAGGGGGAATCGATCACAGAGGGCTTATACATCAACCTTGCTGCCCTTTCGATGATGTGTGAGTAGTTTACCACAAACCTACGTGTCCATAGCTAGTAGCTATATGGCTCTTCTCTCTCTTTGATCTTCAATACAATGTTCTCCTCGATGTTCTTCGAGATCTATTTGATGTAATCCTTTTTTGCGATGTGTTTGTTGGGACCCAATGAATTGTGGGTTTATGATCAGACTAGTGATGAATATTAATTGAGTCTTCTTTGAATTCTTTTATGCATGATTATTATAGCTTTGTATTTCTCTCTGATCTATCCGTTTGGTTTGGCCAACTAGTTTGATTTATCTTGCAATGGGAGAGCTGTTTTGTAATGGGTTCAATCTTGTGGTGCTCTATATCCTAGTGATAGAAGGGTACAAGACACGTATTTGTATTGTTGCCATTGGGAAAATGAAGGGGTTTATTCATATTGGTTGGATTTACTTTGTCTACATCATGTCATCTTACTTAAGGTGTTACTCCGTTTCTCACGAACTTAATACTCTAGATGTATGCTGGATAGCGGTCGACGGGTGGAGTAATAATAGTAGATGCAGGATAGGAGTCGGTCTACTTGTTTCGGACGTGATGCCTATATACATGATCATTACCTTGAATATCGTCATAACTATGCGTTTTTCTATCAATTGCCCAATAGTAATTTGTTTACCCACCGCATGCTCTTTGTTCGAGAAAGAAGCCTCTAGTGAAACCTATGGCCACTAGGTCTACTTTTATAATATATAAAATCCAAAAATACATTGCTGAAATATATTTATCGTTGTTTTTGTGTTTTATTTATCTATCTACCACTATCACATTTGATCCTTGCAAATAATCATCAAGGGGATTGATAACCCCTTGACTACGTTGGGTGCAAGTATTTGCTTTTTTGTGTGTAGGTGCTGCTAACGAGGTTTCACGTGGTTCTCCTACTGGATTGATGACCTTGGTTCTTAGCTGAGGAAAATACTTATCTCTACTGTACTGCATCATTCTCTCCTCTTCGAAAAATGCCAACGTAGCTCACAAGTAGCAGTAACTATTCTTCCAGGTTCAGTTTTTTTTTTGACTTTCGGTATTTTGAGTTTTTATTTCTTTTATTATTCTAGTTTTCCCCTGGTATTTTCATGGAAAAGGCCCATAGAAACCTATTAATATGGGTTCTAATTTCAAAGATGTCCGACACGAGAAATCCAAACATGAGAACAATTCGAGATTTGGACGTCTAATTCAAGAGATAATCCATTTAAAAAAGACAAATCTACAAAAAATACACCTAGGTTCCAACAAGTGGCACACATGCAATGCACCATTTGCAACACTAGAGAATGTGAGTGAACTTTGCAAGAAGTACTTTTTAATTAGTGATTTTGGAAAATTTGGCTATTTCTCGCCCTATTGCAAGACAGATCGCCTTATTGGCCGGCCCAATTCGGATTCCAAGAGCTCTTTCCTGAGCATGTTTTTTTCCTGTGTGTTTCAGCGTTGGTTTTTATTGTTTTTCTTACATTTGTTCATGTTTCTTTTAGCAGTTTTCTAGGTTTTTCATTGTTCATTTTTTTTTCATTTTTCTTACTTAGTATGGTGTAAATACCATATTACACTTTGAGGAATATATTAGAGAGAGCATGCGCGATACATAGCATATTTTTGGTTTTAAAATTTGTCCACAAAAGAGTGTAATTTTATCTTCTCCATGCATTTTAAAATACAAAAAATGAATTTTCTCTAATCACATGGTAATCACGACCAATAACATTTTACACATGGTCTCCTTAATTCCTACATGCACTTAGCTTACTGGGTGTTGGGAATTAAAAAGAAGAAGGATGGTGGCTTGCATCTTCCCAATCCATTTTTAATTCACTTCATAATTTGTCATAAAATTTCTATATATACAATTTTCACCGGACGGGAGAAGTATTAACACAATTCACAACAGTACACACTTAGTGAATATACAACCCTTTAACGGTCGCGGTATGGGCGCCTCCTCCCGGTGTCCACGTCGGACAGGAAAGGACAAACGCAAGCAGAAAAAAAAGAAAGTAAACAATGCAACGGATCAACACACCATCGTTTCCTTCCCTGCGAAGGCAACTCCCCTGTCAAATCGCCTTCTCCTCCCTCCTTCCCTCATCCCTGAGCCGCCACCTCCGCCACTTCTCCTCTCCCCTAGCCAAGCTCGAGCCCTCCGCCGTCCCCTCCTCCTTGACCACCTCTCCCTTCCTCTAAAGAAGGAGCACGGGCCCGCCGCTACACCTGAGCCGCTAGAAGGTCGTCGGGTGGAGGTGTCCCAGGTCTCGAAGCCTCCGGAGTCGCTGTCGCTGTACGGAGATGGGTCGGCAGAGGATGACGGTGTTGGGGTCAGGAGGGCAAAGGCGCCGCCGACGATGATGTGGAGGAGGACGAGGTTGAGGCCCCTCCTGCCGTTGTCTCCTTTTCGAGGCTGTTCCACTTGGCCGACGGCCTCAACTAGGTGCTCATGGCTGCTGGCGCACTCGCTACCGCCGCCCACGGCGCATCACTCGTCATCTGCCTGCACTATTTCAGGAGGTCCTTCAATTTGGTCGACACTGAACGGGTTCAGTGTGTTCTCCACGGCCTGCTCCTCGACTAATTTATGCAGGTAAACCGATGCTTCACATGCTCTTCTCTTAATCATGATATTTATTGCCTGAGACACCCCAAGGTCAATTCAACAACAAATGTCTTTAGGTTCCAGTTTATTCCTACAAATTGAAGTGGTAAAGACCGTTTCCTGCGCGCGTGTTCCACTACTGTCCTATATATACAGCGAGCAGGGAAACCACCGAATCATACAGAGCAGAGCACACAATAGTACAAGACCGGCATGCGGCAGCAACAAGGCCTCCACATACAATCTCTCTTGTTGCAATCTCTCTTGATTATTCTGGCCCATCATCAAACTTGATTAGCGACAGAGAAATAACTTGTCAGATACAAGATCAATATATGGTTGCCAATGTATGTTTGTTTAACTTTTTCCAGGGTGTTCTACTCTATGGGGAAGCCATTATTATCAAGGGCTATGGCCAGTAACATTCATGCTAACTTTTTGGGTTTTCACTTGATTGATGGTACTTCGTATTTTCATTCTGTCAGTATTACATTACACTGACGTGTTGTCTAAAAATCAGATTGTGTCAAGTGCTATAATTGACAAATACATCGGAGAAATTGCTCATTTAATCAGAGAAATGTTTGTTTGGCTATGCACGTGATCACCAAGTAAGTTTTGCCCCGTCTCTCTTTTTTGCAAAGCTAATTGGTCTTAAACTTAATTCCCTTATTATCTGTTAGAAACGCATGTTGGCAGATAGTTATGCATCCCCTGGCGCTGAGATGCAAGCTGCGACTTGATAGTTTGCTTGACTCAGATATCATGTCATCGAATTGTATTCCGGTTCAACGCTATAAAATTTTAAGCTTTAGATCTCAGTATCAGTTTTTCCTGAGAAAAAGAAATCAAACTGATCTCAATATAAGTAGAAGTGCATTTCTGAGATCTTTTAGCTTATATCACCATTTAGTTTATTTACCCTGCTCATAGATTTTGTTTCATTTTCATCAAATTGTTATTTCTAGCGATGCATTATCTTCATGGTTGAAATCGATGCAATTGGTGAGAGAAGATTTAGTGAGGGAACCTGTGACATCCGTGAGATCCAGCGGACACTCATGGAGCTTCTTAATCATTTAGATGGATTTGATGAGCTTGGCAAGGTAAACTATCTGGATGCGGATTCACGTAACATTTTATTTAACTCCTTTTTCTAACATTACACATTTTTGCTCTCGGGGGAAAGTATAGGTGTTTCGACATCAATTTTGTACATAATTTATTTTTTTCATCTTTGCTTGATTGCTTCTATGGATTTTTTGGATGCGGATTCGAGTAACATTTTATTTCACTCCCTTTTTTAACATTACACATTTTTAGAAGGAAAAAAAATTGAGGACTGCAGGTTTTGTTTTGTCTGATTGTTGGCATGCCAACGGAATTGCCTCATTGTTTGATAGACTTGAATACTTATGATTTCTTTCTTACTGGGATTTTTTTATTTTATTTTGGGAAAACCCATGACTTTATCCTAACCTGATACATCGTGATCACTAATGCCGAGAAGGGTTCATCGTCCCAATCAAGGTGAGTAAAATTGACCGCCTCTTTTGGTGCTGATGCAACTAGGAATGGTGTTACTTGTGGCTTGAGTGGCTTCAGTTCAGTGAGTAACACAACTTATTTGCACTTCCTGGAAATATAATTATCATCTGTGATTTTGCTATGTATTAGCTGTGACTTGACTGATTCCAGGTCAGGAACATGATTAGCCTGATGTATTATGCATGACCATTGGAAGACATTGTTTTCCATGATATAATTAGTGTGATGGTACAGTTACCCCAATTGATCGGATGCCACAATGCCCTCTATCTGTGCTTTTGGTTGATTTCTTCAAGCAGTGCAAGCTAGAGTGTGAGTTTTGCCTATGCCCTTAGTAGCTTACAAAATTTCACCTTACTTCACTTTCCTGTTACTATATTGGCATCTATTCATGAAGCATGGTAATTTCCTTATAAGTATAAATTTTTGCAATCAGCACATGAGTCATCCTATCTGTTTTACAACCCGAGGTTCACATTAGTTGTTTCTCTTCATGGTGACTCAGCTTTATTGGTGTCACTCTCAGCTCGATGGTCATGAATCAAATGTGACTTCCTATCTAATTACATTTAACTTCAACAATTGCTTGTTTTAACCATTGCTCATATTTCAGATTGTCTTTGATGGGTGAGTTTTGGCTACGTACACAACATCGCACTCAGAATTTGAGCGGCGCTAATAGAACTGTTGAGTGCTCGATCTGATTGTTTAAAGAATCAAAGCATTCAAATTCTTGTTTTAATGCTTTAGAATATGAATGCCTTTAAAAAAATTACCATGCATTTGTAATTTTGTAACTCATGTTGATCAGTAATTCTTGTAGTTGTGTAAATTTTGCACAATCATAAGTCCTTTAGAATGCTAAAAGCTTGACACCTTTGCTTCAATAGTTTCCCTGAACTGAACTTCTGTAAAATACATAAACCAAAGAGTACTCTTAGATATTTAGTTTAGGTTAAATTTGCGCAGAGTGATTAAGAATATTGGCTTGCAATAATAATCAAAATGGACCAATTTGGCGTGCAGTAATAATCATAACGGTAAATGGTATGTTCTTTTATTGCTACTCTCACTTTCCATGTGCATGCTAGGTATGTTGCCTTTCACTAGGCAATTGTACTTTATTCTGGGTTGCATCAACTTGCATCAGTCGCTGCTCCTCCGTGTGTGCAAGGGGAAGTGCAGAAGTAGTGGGGAGTGTAGCTGACTAAAATCCATGTAGCATTTGTGTTGGGTACATCAAGATGAACATCATGCTGATTCTGATGTGGAAATGGATGACGCCAGGCCTATAGAGTACTCATAAAGGTGTTATGTTTTATTTGGTTCCTTAGTCATGAAGTCCCTTTCTTCAGCCAAACTGAAGCACTTGGTGTTGGCCTGTCTTTGCTTTTGGATTAACTGTAATATATCCTCATTAGATGTATCATTACTTGTGATGGTTCTGAACTCAAATAATACAGTATATGTACTTTGATTGATGTGCTACCAATAGATCCTAATGAACTCAAATAAATGAAATTGATGGCCAAACATGACAACTGAAAGTGTCCAGACAAGATAAGTGTGCACATGCCCGCTCAGGTGGCGCCACCAGGTGGCGCCCCAGCCTCTAGTACTACATCAGAGTACGCACCATGAGCTTGCAGCGGACATTAATGTAAAGTACTACATTTTTCTAAATATAAGACGTCTTGTTTATCAAAGACGTCTTATATTTAGAAATAAAAGAAAAAAATGTGTCACAAGTGTACGAATCCACAGTGAATTAATTAATTAACGATGGGGCTCACTGTCACCCCGTTGCTGCAAGGTCCGGTATGGACCTCCATGACCATGAGGCTCCACCGCTGATAAATGAAACAACGTTCTAAACTATATAGTTCCTCCTCCGATGGTCATGGCCTCCTGAGTAGGTGGAGCCATCAACCGGATGTTTCAGGAACTCGCTGCAGCCGTAGCAACGTGTGAAGTCAAACCCTTTCCTACAGCCACGTCTAGGATCATCACACTAGTAATAATAACCACCTGCATAACAAATACAGTAGCAAGAGGTCGTTCAGTGCCAAAATATATAGCAACAAACCGGTGAATAGGGAACAAGCATAAAACCAATAAATCGTTGATCTGGATAATATTCGGGTTTACCTTCACATAATGAATCCAGGGGAACGCAACAGCGTACTTTCAAGATCTCTTCACGACCCCGTCCACAGTCCTCTATCTCGGCGAAAAAGAGTTTTTTCTTATCCTTGCGCTTGGCGACGAAATTTAGGTGTGTAAAAATATGGCTGCTCTCGTAAAAGAGCCTAGAAAGCAATGTACCACACAACTCAAACTTCACCTGCAATTTGGGCAGAGAGAAAGGAGAGAAAAATCAGATTTACAAAATATGTGCAGCTATATATTGAGCATTGTCACAGTAATGTGATACACGTAATTGGTGATTGCACTTGCAAACTTGCACAAAACGGGACTTAATAAGCTAATTAAACACAACTCTAAGGGAACAAAATATCACGAACAAACTTGCGATGGAGTTGGCTGCTAATTCTTCTAACTGGATTAACAAGAATTAATATCAGTAGCCACTAAAGAATGCTAGAAGTGGAATAGGGAAATTCTGTAATCTTCAGAAGCTTCCCTAAGTTTAATTGAAACACTCATAAATTACACTAAGTATTTTGAAACACGCAGTCTGTGCAGCTCATGTGCTAGCTAGTGATCCTAATTTAATATTTCCAGCAAGTAAACCTAGCTCGCTTGGTTGGGATAGTTGATGTACACACCCAAAATCCAGGTTCAAGTCCTCATGGATGCGAGCTTAGGTTCTATTTATAATGTCAAGAAACATAATCTGGTATTTCTTCTAACACTACATACCGGCACACAACAGAACACTGACTTGCACACAATATACAAGCAGGAACCAAATAGCAAATGGAAGATAGGAAAATGCCAATACCTTTTTCCTCTTATTGAAACTCGCTAAAGCCAGTTCTGATAAATATGTTTGCTTCCTAGTGATCTCTTGCCTGATTATCTTTGCTTCCATTTCTTCTGCTGTAACATGCTTGCAACTACAATGAGAAAAACATATTATTAAAGCATTATTAAGCTAGTACAGTATTAAATAAGGAATTTCTGATTTAAAATGCGTGAAAAACAAAGTTTGGCATGAACCAAAAACAAAGTTTGACATGGATGTGCGAATCATCTTCTCGAGTGGCAGGGGGGAGGCGAATAAATATTACCTTATTTCCTCAACCTGGGCGGAGTTGTCGATCATGTACTTGGAGTTCTCATCCATGTAGAGGCTGCCGTGTTCATGGATGTAATTCCTCATAACGACGTCGGCCCGAGCGGCTGCCTTGTAGAACCGTGTGCCTGCGTCGTCGCCCTCCTTGTCCTCCAGCGCGGCTATCTCCTCCGGCGAGATCGGGTCCCCAATGTCGTCGGCGGTGGCAACGAGAATGCGGTACTTGCCGGACGGATTAGCCTCCGGCGGGATCACGATAGGGGACGGCCACGGACGATTTCGCACGGCGCGCACCGGAGACGGAGCGTCACTGAAGGGAGCAGGCTGCTTGTCCTTCTCCTCAGCAACCAAGGAGTGTCGATCTTCCCTACTATCCATGGCCCTCGAGGGAAGCGGGAATAACGGTGGCACCGGACGCGGGAGGAAACAAATCCGTGGTTGAGGGCGGTGGAGCACGACGGGCTGGTGTTGGCTAGCTCCTACTGCGCCGCCATTGTTCCACCCAGCAGTCGGAGTCGGGATTCGATCAGGATTGGTTCACCTCCTCGAAGACCTCTCGAATCGGGGATTCGGAGACGGCGGTGTGCAGGTTTTTCTTTTCAAAAAAATACTTGGATTGCTTAGAGCATCTCTAGCAGACCCCGCATAATGCTCTATCCACAAAGATACAAGAGGCAATTCGAAAAGACATTAAAGAGTATTTGAGGTTTTGCAATCTAGATTTGCCATTGTTCATGGTCCTGCTCGTTTTTGGGACAAGCGATCTTTGAAAAACACATCTAATATTGACTTTTTTTCTTATATTAAATTAGTAATTCTGAATATGTGGCATATGTGTTAAATTCAGATAAAACCACATCTAATATGCGGGATCCCGCATCGGCCCGCAAAACCATTTTTCCAGGAACTGTAAATGAGTTTTGCGGATTGACGATATACGGGGTCTGCTAGAGATGCTCTTAGGTGCCCTATTTTAGTCACTAAATTGGGCTTCAAACAAAATTTGCAGCACCAAAAAATGTTAAAAGTTGCCTAAAAATACATTACGGTTGTCTTATTATGAGTTTCCTAGTTTCCTATTTAGGCCACATGTTGAAGCAACAGAATGATGTATGAAAAAAAAAGAAATATCAAACGGAGTCGAAACGGAACGAAATCAACTGAAGAAGTTATTTTTGAAAAGAAAGCTGCCGGATGGACTTGGACCCCACGTCAGGAGCCAAGGGAGGAGCTCACGAGGGTGGGGGGCGCCCCCCCCTAGGATGCGCCCCCTGCCTCGTGGGGCCCCCGAAGCTCCACCGACGTACTTCCTGCACCCATGTATACTCATGTACCCTAAAACTTCCAGAACAGAGATTAGATCGGGAGTTCCGCCGCCAGAAGCCTCCGTAGCCACCGAAAGCCAATCTAGACCCGTTCCGGCACCCTGCCGGAGGGGGAATCCCTCTCCGGTGGCCATCTTCATCATCCCGGTGCTCTCCATGACGAGGAGGGAGTAGTTCTCCCTCGGGGCTGAGGGTATGTATCAGTAGCTATGTGTTTGATCTCTCTCTCGTGTTCTTGATTTGGCACGATCTTGATGTATCGCGAGCTTTGCTATTATAGTTGGATCTTATGTTTCTCCTCTCCCTCTACTCTCTTGTAATGAATTGAGTTTTCCCTTTGAAGTAATCTTATCGGATTGAGTCTTTAAAGATTTGAGAACACTTGATGTATGTCTTGTCTTGCGTATCTGTGGTGACAATGTGATACCACATGATTCACTTGATGTATATTTTGGTGATCAACTTGCGGGTTCCGCCCATGAAACTATGCATAGGGGTTGACACACGTTTTCGTCATGATTCTCCGGTAGAACTTTGGGGCACTCTTTGAGGTCCTTTGTGTTGGTTGAATAGATGAATCTGAGATTGTGTGATGCATATCGTATAATCATACCCACGGATACTTGAGATGACATTGGAGTATCTAGGTGACATTAGGGTTTTGGTTGATTTGTGTCTTAAGGTGTTATTCTAGTACGAACTCTAGGGTTGTTTGTGACACTTATAGGAATAGCCCAACGGATTGATTGGAAAGAATAACTTTGAGGTGGTTTCGTACCCTACCATAATCTTTTCGTTCGTTCTCCGCTATTAGTGACTTTGGAGTGACTCTTTGTTGCATGTTGAGGGATAGTTATGTGATCCAATTATGTTATCATTGTTGAGAGAACTTGCACTTGCGAAAATATGAACCTTAGGCCTTGTTTCAACGCATTGCAATACCGTTTACGCTCACTTTTATCATTAGTTACCTTGCTGTTTTTATATTTTCAGATTACAAAAACCTTTATCTATCATCCATATTGCACTTGTATCACCATCTCTTCGCCGAACTAGTGCACCTATACAATTTACCATTGTATTGGGTGTATTGGGGATGATGGAAATATGCCCTAGAGGCAATAATAAAAGGATTATTATTATATTTCCTTGTTCATGATAATTGTCTTTTATTCATGCTATAATTGTGTTATCCGGAAATCGTAATACATGTGTGAATACATAGACACCAACATGTCCCTAGTAAGCCTCTAGTTGACTAGCTCGTTGATCAATAGATAGTCATGGTTTCCTGACTATGGACATTGGATGTCATTGATAACGAGATCACATCATTAGGAGAATGATGTGATGGACAAGACCCAATCCTAAACATAGCACAAGATCGTATAGTTCGTTTGCTAGAGTTTTTCCAATGTCAAGTATCTTTTCCTTAGACCATGAGATCGTGTAACTCCCGGATACCGTAGGAGTGCTTTGGGTGTACCAAACGTCACAACGTAACTAGGTGACTATAAAGGTATACTACGGGTGTCTTCGAAAGTGTCTGTTGGGTTGACACGGATCAAGTCTGGGATTTGTCACTCCGTATGACGGAGAGGTATCTCTGGGCCCACTCGGTAATGCATCATCATAATGAGTTCAAAGTGACCAAGTGTCTGGTCACGGGATCATGCATTACGGTACGAGTAAAGTGACTTGCCGGTAACGAGATTGAACGAGGTATTGGGATACCGACGATCGAATCTCGGGCAAGTAACGTACCGATTGACAAAGGGAATTGTATACGGGGTTGCTTGAATCCTCGACATCGTGGTTCATCCGATGAGATCATCGAGGAGCATGTGGGAGCCAACATGGGTATCCAGATCCCGCTGTTGGTTATTGACCAGAGAGCCATCTCGGTCATGTCTACATGTCTCCCGAACCCGTAGGGTCTACACACTTAAGGTTCGGTGACGCTAGGGTTGTAGAGATATGAATATGCAGTAACCCGAAAGTTGTTCGGAGTCCCGGATGAGATCCCGGGCGTCACGAGGAGTTCCGAAATGGTCCGGAGGTGAAGAATTATATATAGGAAGTGCAGTTTCGGCCATCGGGAGAGTTTCGGGGGTCACTGGTATTGTACCGGGGCCACCGGAAGGGTCCCGTGGGTCCACCGGGTGGGGCCACCCATCCCGGAGGGCCCCATGGCCTGAAGTGGGGAGGGGAACCAGCCCATAGTGGGCTGGTGCGCCCCCTTTGGCCCACCCCATGCGCCTAGGGTTGGGAACCCTAGGGTGGGGGGCGCCCCACCTGGCTTGGGGGGCACTCCACCCCTTGGCCGCCCCCCCCCCTAGGAGATCCCATCTCCTAGGGCCGGCGCCCCCCCTAGGGGAGCCTATATAAAGGGGGGAGGGAGGGGCAGCCGCACCCTTGACTCTTGGCGCCTCCCTCTCCCCTGCTACACCTCTCCCTCTCGCAGAAGAACGGCGAAGCCCTGCTGCGGTGACTGCTGCATCCACCACCACGCCGTCGTGCTGCTGGATCTTCATCAACCTCTCCTTCCCCCCTTGCTGGATCAAGAAGGAGGAGACGTCACACTGACCGTACGTGTGTTGAACGCGGAGGTGCCGTCCGTTCGGCGCTAGGATCTCCGGTGATTTGGATCACGTCGAGTACGACTCCCTCATCCCCGTTCTCTTGAGCGCTTCCGCTCGCAATCTACAAAGGTATGTAGATGCATCCGACCACTCGTTGCTAGATGAACTCATAGATGGATCTTGGTGAAAACGTAGAAAAAAAATTTGTTTTCTGCAACGTTCCCCAACAATGGCATCATGAGCTAGGTCTATGCGTAGTTCCTTTTGCACGAGTAGAACACAATTTGTTGTGGGCGTAGATGTTGTCAACTTTCTTGCCGCTACTAGTCTTATTTTGCTTCAGCGGTATTGTGGGATGAAGCGACCCAGACTAACCTTACACGTACGCTTACGTGAGACCGGTTCCACCGACTGACATGCACTAGTTGCATAAGGTGGCTGGCGGGTGTCTGTCTCTCCCACTTTAGTTGGAGCGGATTCGATGAAAAGGGTCCTTATGAAGGGTAAATAGAAGTTGACAAATCACGTTGTGGCTTTCACGTAGGTAAGAAAACGTTCTTGCTAGAATCCTATTGCAGCCACATAAAACTTGCAACAACAATTAGAGGACGTCTAACTTGTTTTTGCAGCAAGTGTTTTGTGATGTGATATGGCCAAAGTTGTGATGAATGATGAATGATATATATGTGATGTATGAGATGTTCATGTTATTGTAATAGGAATCACGACTTGCATGTCGATGAGTATGACAACCGGCAGGAGCCATAGGAGTTGTCTTTATTTTTTGTATGACCTGCGTGTCATTGAGAAACGCCATGTAAATTACTTTACTTTATTGCTAAACGTGTTAGCCATAGTAGTAGAAGTAATAGTTGGCGAGCAACTTCATGAAGACACGATGATGGAGATCATGATGATGGAGATCATGGTGTCATGCCGGTGACAAGATGATCATGGAGCCCCAAGATGGAGATCAAAGGAGCTATGTGATATTGGCCATATCATGTCACTATTATTATTTGATTGCATGTGATGTTTATCATGTTTTTGCATCTTGTTTACTTAGAACGACGGTAGTAAATAAGATGATCCCTCATAATAATTTCAAGAAAGTATTCCCCCTAACTGTGCGCCGTTGCGACAGTTCGTTGTTTCGAAGCATCACGTGATGTTCGGGTGTGATAGATTCCAATGTTCACATACAACGGGTGTAAGACAGATTTACACATGCAAACACTTAGGTTGACTTGACGAGCCTAACATGTACAGACATGGCCTCGGAACACAGAAGACCGAAAGGTCGAGCATGAGTCGTATAGAAGATACGATCAACATGAAGATGTTCACCGATGTTGACTAGTCCGTCTCACGTGATATCGGACACGGCCTAGTTAACTCAGATCATGTTATACTTAGATGACTGGAGGGATGTCTATCTGAGTGGGAGTTCATTAAATAGATGAACTTAATTATTATGAACTTAGTCTAAAATATTTACAATATGTCTTGTAGATCAAATGGCCAACGTTGTCCTCAACTTCAACGCATTCCTAGAGAAAACCAAGCTGAAAGACGATGGCAGCAACTATACGGACTGGGTCCGGAACCTGAGGATCATCCTCATAGCTACCAAGAAAGATTATGTCCTACAAGCACCGCTAGGTGAAGCACCTGTTCTCCCTGCAGAACAAGACGTTATGAACGCTTGGCAGACACGTACCGATGATTACTCCCTCGTTCAGTGCGGCATGCTTTACAGCTTAGAGCCGGGGCTCCAAAAGTGTTTTGAGAGACACGGAGCATATGAGATGTTCGAAGAGCTGAAAATTGTTTTTCAAGCTCATGCCCGGGTCGAGAGATATGAAGTCTCCGACAAGTTCTTCAGCTGTAAGATGGAGGAAAACAGTTCTGTCAGTGAGCACATACTCACTATGTCTGGGTTACATAACCGCTTGACTCAGCTGGGAGTTAATCTCCCGGATGACACGGTCATTGACAGAATCCTTCAGTTGCTTCCACCGAGCTACAAGAGCTTTGTGATGAACTTCAATATGCAGGGGATGGAAAAGACCATCCCTGAAGTATTTGCAATGCTGAAATCAGCAGAGGTAGAAGTCAAAAAGGAACATCAAGTGTTGATGGTGAATAAAACCACTAAGTTCAAGAAAGGCAAGGGTAAGAAGAACATCAAGAAGGACGGCAAGGGAGTTGCCGCGCCCGGCAAGCAAGCTGCCGGGAAGAAGCCAAAGAATGGACCCAAGCCCGAGACTGAGTGGTTTTATTGCAAGGGAAGTGGTCACTGGAAGCGGAACTGTCCCAAATACTTAGCGCACAAGAAGGCCGGCATCACGAAAGGTATATGTGATATACATGTAATTGATGTGTACCTTACCAGTACTCGTAGTAGCTCCTGGGTATTTGATATCGGTGCGGTTGTTCACATTTGTAACTCAAAGCAGGAGCTGCGGAATAAGCAGAGACTAGCGAAGGACGAGGTGACGATGCGCGTCGGGAATGGTTCCAAGGTCGATGTGATCGTCGTCGGCACGCTACCTCTACATTTGCCTACAGGATTAGTTTTAAACCTCAATAATTGTTATTTAGTGCCAGCTTTGAGCATGAACATTGTATCAGGATCTCGTTTAATTTGAGATGGCTACTCATTTAAATCCGAGAATAATGGTTGTTCTATTTATATGAGAGATATGTTTTATGGTCATGCTCCGATGGTGAATGGCTTATTCTTAATGAATCTCGAGCGTAATGCTACACATATTCATAGTGTGAATACCAAAAGATGTAAGGTTGATAATGATAGTCCCACATACTTGTGGCACTGCCGCCTTGGTCACATAGGTGTCAAACGCATGAAGAAGCTCCATGCCAATGGACTTTTAGAGTCTCTTGATTACGAATCATTTGACACATGCGAACCATGCCTCATGGGTAAAATGACCAAGACTCCGTTCTCAGGAACAATGGAGCGAGCAACCAACTTATTGGAAATCATACATACTGATGTGTGTGGTCCAATGAGTGTTGAGGCTCGCGGTGGTTATCGTTATGTTCTCACCCTCACTGATGACTTGAGTAGATATGGGTATGTCTACTTAATGAAACACAAGTCTGAGACCTTTGAAAGGTTCAAGGAATTTCAGAGTGAGGTTGAGAATCAACGTGATAGGAAAATCAAGTTCCTGCGATCAGATCGTGGAGGAGAATACTTGAGTCACGAATTTGGCACACACTTAAGAAAATGTGGAATAGTTTCACAACTCACGCCGCCTGGAACACCTCAGCGTAATGGTGTGTCCGAACGTCGTAATCGCACTCTATTAGATATGGTGCGATCTATGATGTCTCTTATCGATTTACCGCTATCATTTTGGGGCTATGCTTTAGAGACTGCCGCATTCACTTTAAATAGGGCTCCGTCGAAATCCGTTGAGACGACACCGTATGAATTATGGTTTGGGAAGAAACCTAAGCTGTCGTTTCTAAAAGTTTGGGGATGCGATGCTTATGTCAAGAAACTTCAACCTGAAAAGCTCGAACCCAAGTCGGAAAAATGTGTCTTCATAGGATACCCTAAAGAAACTATTGGGTATACCTTCTACCTCAGATCCGAAGGCAAGATCTTTGTTGCCAAGAATGGATCCTTTCTAGAGAAAGAGTTTCTTTCAAAAGAAGTAAGTGGGAGGAAAGTAGAACTTGATGAAGTATTACCTCTTGAACCGGAAAGTGGTGCAACTCAAGAAAATGTTCCTGAGGTGCCTGCACCGACTAGAGAGGAAGTTAATGATGATGATCATGAAACTTCAGATCAAGTTGCTACTGAACTTCGTAGGTCCACAAGGACGCGTTCCGCACCAGAGTGGTACGGCAACCCTGTCTTGGAAATCATGTTGTTAGACAACGGTGAACCTTTGAACTATGAAGAAGCGATGGCGGGCCCACATTCCAACAAATGGCTTGAAGCCATGCAATCCGAGATAGGATCCATGTATGAAAACAAAGTATGGACTTTGACAGACTTGCCTGATGATCGGCAAGCGATAGAAAACAAATGGATCTTTAAGAAGAAGACGGACGCGGATGGTAATGTTACCATCTATAAAGCTCGACTTGTCGCTAAGGGTTATCGGCAAGTTCAAGGGGTTGACTACGATGAGACTTTCTCTCCCGTAGCGAAGCTGAAGTCCGTCCGAATTATGTTAGCAATTTCCGCATACTATGATTATGAGATATGGCAAATGGACATCAAAACGGCATTCCTTAATGGTTTCCTTAAGGAAGAATTGTATATGATGCAGCCGGAAGGTTTTGTCGACCCTAAGAATGCTAACAAGGTATGCAAGCTCCAGCAATCCATTTATGGGTTGGTGCAAGCATCTCGGAGTTGGAATATTCGCTTTGATGAGATGATCAAAGCGTTTGGGTTTATGCAGACTTATGGAGAAGCCTGCGTTTACAAGAAAGTGAGTGGGAGCTCTGTAGCATTTCTCATATTATATGTAGATGACATACTTTTGATGGGAAATGATATAGAACTTTTGGACATCATTAAGGCCTACTTGAATAAGAGTTTTTCAATGAAGGACCTTGGAGAAGCTGCTTATATATTAGGCATCAAGATCTATAGAGATAGATCAAGACGCCTCATAGGTCTTTCACAAAGCACATACCTTGATAAGATATTGAAGAAGTTCAATATGGATCAGTCTAAGAAGGGGTTCTTGCCTGTGTTGCAAGGTGTGAAATTGAGCTCAGCTCAATGTCCGACCACGGCAGAAGATATAGAAGAGATGAGTGTCATCCCCTATGCCTCAGCCATAGGGTCTATTACGTATGCCATGCTGTGTACCAGACCTGATGTAAACCTTGCCGTAAGTTTGGTAGGTAGGTACCAAAGTAATCCCGGCAAGGAACACTGGACAGCGGTCAAGAATATCCTGAAGTACCTGAAAAGGACTAAGGACATGTTTCTCGTTTATGGAGGTGATGAAGAGCTCGTCGTAAAGGGTTACGTCGATGCTAGCTTCGACACAGATCTGGATGACTCTAAGTCACAAACTGGATACGTGTATATGTTGAATGGTGGAGCAACAAGCTGGTGCAGCTGCAAGCAGAGCGTCGTGGTGGGATCTACATGTGAAGCGGAGTACATGGCTGCCTCGGAGGCAGCACATGAAGAAATCTGGGTGAAGGAGTTCATCACCGACCTAGGAGTCATACCCAATGCGTCGGGGCCGATCAAGCTCTTCTTGTTGGAAATATACCCTAGAGGCAATAATAAAAGCATTATTATTATATTTCCTTGTTCATGATAATTGTCTTTATTCATGCTATAATTGTGTTATCCGGAAATCGTAATACATGTGTGAATAACAGACACCAACATGTCCCTAGTGAGCCTCTAGTTGACTAGCTCGTTGATCAACAGATAGTCATGGTTTCCTGACTATGGACATTGGATGTCATTGATAACGAGATCACATCATTAGGAGAATGATGTGATGGACAAGACCCAATCCTAAACATAGCACAAGATCGTATAGTTCCTTTGCTAGAGTTTTCCAATGTCAAAGTGTCTTTTCCTTAGACCATGAGATCGTGTAAATCCCGGATACCGTAGGAGTGCTTTGGGTATACCAAACGTCACAACGTAACTGGGTGACTATAAAGGTAGACTACGGGTATCTCCGAAAGTGTCTGTTGGGTTGACATGGATCAAGACTGGGATTTGTCACTCCGTATGACGGAGAGGTATCGCTGGGCCCACTCGGTAATGCATCATCATAATGAGCTCAAAGTGACCAAGTGTCTGGTCACGGGATCATGCATTACGGTACGAGTAAAGTGACTTGCCGGTAACGAGATTGAACGAGGTATTGGGATACCGACGATCGAATCTCGGGCAAGTAACATATCGGTTGACAAAGGGAATTGCATACGGGGTTGATTAAATCCTCGACATCATGGTTCATCCGATGAGATCATCGTGGAGCATGTGGGAGCCAACATGGGTATCCAGATCCCGTTGTTGGTTATTGACCGGAGAGTCGTCTCGGTCATGTCTGCTTGTCTCCCGAACCCGTAGGGTCTACACACTTAAGGTTCGGTAACGCTAGGGTTGTGAAGATATGAGTATGCAGTAACCCGAATATTGTTCGGAGTCCCGGATGAGATCCCGGACGTCACGAGGAGTTCCGGAATGGTCCGGAGGTAAAGAATTATATATAGGAAGTGCTGTTTCGGCCATCGGGACAAGTTTCGGGGTCACTGGTATTGTACCGGGACCACCGGAAGGGTCCCGGGGGTCCACCGGGTGGGGCCACCTATCCCGGGGGGCCCCATGGGCTGAAGTGGGAGGGAACCCAGCCCAAAGTGGGCTGGGGCGCCACCCCCTTAGGGCCCATGCGGCTAGGGTTGAGGGGAAACCCTAGAGGGGGCGCCCCCTTGCCTTGGGGGGCAAGCCCCCCACCCTAGGCCGCGGCCCCCCTAGTAGATGCCATCTACTAGGGCCGGCGCCCCCCCCCCCATGGCACCCCTATATATAGTGGGGGAGAGGAGGGACTTCACACCTTAGCTTTGGCGCCTCCCTCTCTCCCCGTTACGTGTCTCCCTCGTAGTATAGGCGAAGCCCTACTACTGTGACGCCCTGCATCCACCACCACGCCGTCGTGCTGCTGGATCTTCATCAGCCTCTCCTTCCCCCTTGCTGGATCAAGTAGGAGGAGACGTCTCCCGTCCCGTACGTGTGTTGAATGCGGAGGTGCCGTCCGTTCGGCGCTTGGTCATCGGTGATTTGGATCACGTCGTGTACGACTACATCATCACCGTTCTTTGAACGCTTCCGCACGCGATCTACAAAGGTATGTAGATGCATCTGATGACTCGTTGCTAGATGAACTCCTAGATGGATCTTGGTGAAACGAGTAGGAAAATTTTTGTTTTCTGCAACGTTCTCCAACAGTGGCATCATGAGCTAGGTCTATGGGTAGTTCTTCTTGCGCGAGTAGAACACAATTTGTTGTGGGCATAGATTTGTCAACTTTCTTGCCGCTACTAGTCTTTTCTTGCTTCAGCGGTATTGTGGGATGAAGCGGCCCGGACCAACCTTACACGTACGCTTACGTGAGACCGGTTCCACCGACTAACATGCACTAGTTGCATAAGGTGGCTGGCGGGTGTCTGTCTCTCCCACTTTAGTTGGAGCGGATTCGATGAACAGGGTCCTTATGAAGGGTAAATAGAAGTTGACAAATCACGTTGTGGCTTTAACATAGGTAAGAAGTCGTTCTTGCTAGAACCCTAATTCAGCCATGTAAAACTTGCAAACAACAATTAGAGGACGTCTAACTTGTTTTTGCAGCAAGTGGTTTGTGATATGATATGGCCAAAGTTGTGATGAATGATGAATGATCTATATGTGATGTATGAGATGTTCATGCTATTGTAATAGGAATCACGACTTGCATGTCGATGAGTATGACAACCGGCAGGAGCCATAGGAGTTGTCCTTATTCTTTTATATGACCTGCGTGTCATTGAGAAACGCCATGTAAATTACTTTACTTTATTGCTAAACGCGTTAGCCATAGTAGTAGAAGTAATAGTTGGCGAGCAACTTCATGGAGACACAATGATGGAGATCATGATGATGGAGATCATGGTGTCAAGCCGGTGACAAGATGATCATGGAGCCCCAAGATGGAGATCAAAGGAGCTATGTGATATTGGCCATATCATGTCACGTTTATTATTTGATTGCATGTGATGTTTATCATGTTTTGCATCTTGTTTACTTAGAATGACGGTAGTAAATAAGATGATCCCTCATAATAATTTCAAGAAGTGTTCCCCCTAACTGTGCACCGTTGCGACAGTTCGCTGTTTCGAAACACCACGTGTTGATCGGGTGTTTTATTCAGACGTTCACATACAACGGGTGTAAGACAGATTTACACGTGCAAACACTTAGGTTGACTTGACGAGCCTAGCATGTACAGACATGGCCTCGGAACACAGAAGACCGAAAGGTCGAGCATGAGTCGTATAGAAGATACGATCAACATGAAGATGTTCACCGATGTTGACTAGTCTGTCTCACGTGATGATCGGACACGGCCTAGTTAACTCGGATCATGTAATACTTAGATGACTAGAGGGATGTCTAATCTAAGTGGGAGTTCATTCAATAATTTGATTAGATGAACTTAATTATCATGAACTTAGTCTAAAATATTTTACAATATGTCTTGTAGATCAAATGGCCAATGTAGTCCTCAACTTCAACGCGTTCCTAGAGAAAACCAAGCTGAAAGACGATGGCAGCAACTATACGGACTAGGTCCAGAACCTGAGGATCATCCTCATAGCTGCCAAGAAAGATTATGTCCTACAAGCACCGCTGGGTGATCCTCCCGTCCCACAGAACCAAGACGTTATGAACGCTTGGCAGACATGTGTTGACGACTACTCCCTCGTTCAGTGCGGCATGCTTTACAGCTTAGAGCCGGGGCTCCAAAAGCGTTTTGAGAGACATGGAGCATATGAGATGTTCGAAGAGCTGAAAATGGTTTTTCAAGCTCATGCCCGGATCGAGAGATATGAAGTCTCCGATAAGTTCTTCAGCTGTAAGATGGAGGAAAATAGTTCTGTCAGTGAGCACATACTCACTATGTCTGGGTTACATAACCGCTTGTCTCAGCTGGGAGTTAATCTCCCGGATGATGCGGTCATTGACAGAATCCTCCAGTCGCTTCCACCAAGCTACAAGAGCTTTGTGATGAACTTCAACATGCAGGGGATGCAAAAGACCATTCCTGAGTTGTTCTCAATGCTGAAATCAGCGGAGGTAGAAGTCAAGAAGGAACATCAAGTGTTGATGGTCAATAAAACCACTAAGTTCAAGACAGGCAAGGGTAAAAAGAAATTCAAGAAGGACGGCAAGGAGGTTGCCGCACCCGGCAAGCAAGCTGCCGGGAAGAAGCCAAAGAATGGACCCAAGCCCGAGACTGAGTGCTTTTATTGCAAGGGAAGCGGTCACTGGAAGCGGAACTTCCCTAAATACTTAGCGGACAAGAAGGCCGACAAAACAAAAGGTATATGTGATATACATGTAATTGATGTGTACCTTACTAGTGCCCGTAGTGGCTCCTGGGTATTTGATAACGGTGCAGTTGCTCACATTTGTAACTCAAAGCAGGGGCTGCGGAATAAGCGGAAACTGCCAAAGGACGAGGTGACGATGCGCGTCGGGAATGGTTCCAAGGTCAATGTGATCGCCGTCGGCACGCTACCTCTATATCTACCTTCGGGATTAGTTTTAAACCTTAATAATTGTTATTTAGTGCCAGCTTTGAGCATGAACATTTTATCGGGATCTCGTTTAATTCGAGATGGCTACTCATTTAAATCTGAGAATAATGGTTGTTCCATTTATATGAGAGATATGTTTTATGGTCATGCTCCTATGGTGAATGGTTTATTCTTTATGAATCTCGAACGTGATGCTACACATGTTCATAATGTGAGTACCAAAAGATGTAAAGTTGATAATGATAGTCCCACATATTTGTGGCACTGCCGCCTTGGTCACATAGGTGTCAAACGCATGAAGAAGCTCCATGCTGATGGACTTTTAGAGTCTCTTGATTATGAATCATTTGACACGTGCGAACCATGCCTCATGGGTAAAATGACCAAGACTCCGTTCTCAGGAACAATGGAGCGAGCAACCAACTTATTGGAAATCATACATACTGATGTGTGCGGTCCAATGAGTGTTGAGGCTCGCGGTGGCTATCGTTATGTTCTCACCCTCACTGATGATTTGAGTAGATATGGGTATGTCTACTTAATGAAACACAAGTCTGAAACCTTCGAAAAGTTCAAGGAATTCCAGAGTGAGGTTGAAAATCAACGTGACAGGAAAATCAAGTTTCTACGATCAGATCGTGGAGGAGAATACTTGAGTCACGAGTTTGGCACACACTTAAGAAAATGTGGAATAGTTTCACAACTCACGCCGCCTGGAACACCTCAGCGTAACGGTGTGTCCGAACGTCGTAATCGCACTCTATTAGATATGGTGCGATCTATGATGTCTCTTACCGATTTACCACTATCTTTTTGGGGCTATGCTTTAGAGACTGCCGCATTCACTTTAAATAGGGCTCCGTCGAAATCCGTTGAGACGACACCGTATGAATTATGGTTTGGGAAGAAACCTAAGCTGTCGTTTCTAAAAGTTTGGGGATGCGATGCTTATGTCAAGAAACTTCAACCTGAAAAGCTCGAACCCAAGTCGGAGAAATGCATCTTCATAGGATACCCTAAAGAAACTGTTGGGTATACCTTCTACCTCAGATCCGAAGGCAAGATCTTTGTTGCCAGAAATGGATCCTTTCTAGAGAAGGAGTTTCTCTCGAAAGAAGTAAGTGGGAGGAAAGTAGAGCTTGATGAAGTATTACCTCTTGAACCGGAAAATGGCGCAACTCAAGAAAATGTTCCTGAGGTGCCAGCACTGACTAGAGAGGAAGTTAATGATAATGATCAAGATACTTCTGATCAAGCTCCTACTGAAATTCGAAGGTCCACAAGGACACGTTCCGCACCAGAGTGGTACGGCAACCCTGTCTTGGAAATCATGTTGTTAGACAACGGTGAACCTTCGAACTATGAAGAAGCGATGGCGGGCCCGGATTCCGACAAATGGCTAGAAGCCATGAAATCCGAGATAGCATCCATGTATGAAAATGAAGTATGGACTTTGACTGACTTGCCCGTTGAACGGCGAGCCATAGAAAATAAATGGATCTTTAAGAAGAAGACAGACGCGGATGGTAATGTGACCATCTATAAAGCTTGACTTGTCGCTAAGGGTTATCGACAAGTTCAAGGGGTTGACTACGATGAGACTTTCTCACCGGTAGCGAAGCTAAAGTCCGTCCGAATCATGTTAGCAATTGCCGCATTCTACGATTATGAGATATGGCAAATGGACGTCAAAACGGCATTCCTTAATGGTTTCCTTAAGGAAGAATTGTATATGATGCAGCCGGAAGGTTTTGTCGATCCTAAGAATGCTGACAAAGTGTGCAAGCTCCAACGCTCGATTTATGGGCTGGTGCAAGCATCTCGGAGTTGGAACATTCGCTTTGATGAGATGATCAAAGAGTTTGGGTTTACGCAGACTTATGGAGAAGCCTGCGTTTACAAGAAAGTGAGTGGGAGCTCTGTAGCATTTCTCATATTATATGTAGATGACATACTTTTGATGGGAAATGATATAGAACTCTTGGACAGCATCAAGGCCTACTTGAATAAGAGTTTTTCAATGAAGGACCTTGGAGAAGCTGCTTATATATTAGGCATCAAGATCTATAGAGATAGATCAAGACGCCTCATAGGTCTTTCACAAAGCACATACCTTGATAAGATATTGAAGAAGTTCAATATGGATCAGTCTAAGAAGGGGTTCTTGCCTGTGTTACAAGGTATGAAGTTGAGCTCAGCTCAATGTCCAACCACGGCAGAAGATATAGAAGAGATGAGCGTCATCCCCTATGCATCAGCCATAGGTTCTATTATGTATGCCATGCTGTGTACCAGACCTGATGTAAACCTTGCCGTAAGTTTGGTAGGAAGGTACCAAAGTAATCCCGGCAAGGAACACTGGACAGCGGTCAAGAATATCCTGAAGTACCTGAAAAGGACTAAGGAAATGTTTCTCGTTTATGGAGGTGACGAAGAGCTCGTCGTAAAGGGTTACGTTGACGCTAGCTTCGACACAGATCTCGATGACTCTAAGTCACAAACCGGATACGTGTATATTTTGAATGGTGGGGCAGTAAGCTGGTGCAGTTGCAAGCAGAGCGTCGTGGCGGGATCTACATGTTAAGCGGAGTACATGGCAGCCTCGGAGGCAGCACATGAAGCAATATGGGTGAAGGAGTTCATCACCGACCTAGGAGTCATACCCAATGCGTCGGGGCCGATCAAGCTCTTCTGTGACAACACTGGAGCTATTGCACTTGCCAAGGAGCCCAGGTTTCACAAGAAGGCAAGGCACATCAAGCGTCGCTTCAACTCCATTCGTGAAAATGTTCAAGATGGAGACATAGAGATTTGTAAAGTACATACGGACCTGAATGTAGCAGATCCGTTGACTAAACCTCTCCCTAGAGCAAAACATGATCAACACCAGAATTCCATGGGTGTTCGATTCATCACAATGTAACTAGATTATTGACTCTAGTGCAAGTGGGAGACTGTTGGAAATATGCCCTAGAGGCAATAATAAAAGCATTATTATTATATTTCCTTGTTCATGATAATTGTCTTTATTCATGCTATAATTGTGTTATCCGGAAATCGTAATACATGTGTGAATAACAGACACCAACATGTCCCTAGTGAGCCTCTAGTTGACTAGCTCGTTGATCAACAGATAGTCATGGTTTCCTGACTATGGACATTGGATGTCATTGATAACGAGATCACATCATTAGGAGAATGATGTGATGGACAAGACCCAATCCTAAACATAGCACAAGATCGTATAGTTCGTTTGCTAGAGTTTTCCAATGTCAAAGTGTCTTTTCCTTAGACCATGAGATCATGTAAATCCCAGATACCGTAGGAGTGCTTTGGGTATACCAAACGTCACAATGTAACTGGGTGACTATAAAGGTAAACTACAGGTATCTCCGAAAGTGTCTGTTGGGTTGACATGGATCAAGACTGGGATTTGTCACTCCGTATGACGGAGAGGTATCGCTGGGCCCACTCGGTAATGCATCATCATAATGAGCTCAAAGTGACCAAGTGTCTGGTCACGGGATCATGCATTACGGTACGAGTAAAGTGACTTGCCGGTAACGAGATTGAACGAGGTATTGGGATACCGACGATCGAATCTCGGGCAAGTAACATATCGATTGACAAAGGGAATTGCATACGGGGTTGATTGAATCCTCGACATCGTGGTTCATCCGATGAGATCATCGTGGAGCATGTGGGAGCCAACATGGGTATCCAGATCCCGCTGTTGGTTATTGACCAGAGAGTCGTCTCGGTCATGTCTGCTTGTCTCCCGAACCCGTAGGGTCTACACACTTAAGGTTCGGTAACGCTAGGGTTGTGAAGATATGAGTATGCAGTAACCCGAATATTGTTCGCAGTCCCGGATGAGATCCCGGACGTCACGAGGAGTTCCGGAATGGTCCGGAGGTAAAGAATTATATATAGGAAGTGCTGTTTCGGCCATCGGGACAAGTTTCGGGGTCACCGGTATTGTACCAGGACCATCGGAAGGGTCCCGGGGTTCCACCGGGTGGGGCCACCTACCCCGGGGGGCCCCATGGGCTGAAGTGGGAGGGAACCCAGCCCAAAGTGGGCTGGGGCGCCACCCCCTTAGGGCCCATGCGGCTAGGGTTGAGGGGAAACCCTAGAGGGGGCGCCCCCTTGCCTTGGGGGGCAAGCCCCCCACCCTAGGCCGCCCCCCCCCTCCTAGTAGATGCCATCTACTAGGGCCGCCGCCCCCCCTAGTAGATGCCATCTACTAGGGCCGCCTCCCCCCCCATGGCACCCCTATATATAGTGGGGGAGAGGAGGGACTTCACACCTTAGCTTTGGCGCCTCCCTCTCTCCCCGTTACGTGTCTCCCTCGTAGTATAGGCGAAGCCCTGCTATTGTGACGCCCTGCATCCACCACCACGCCGTCGTGCTGCTGGATCTTCATCAACCTCTCCTTCCCCCTTGCTGGATCAAGTAGGAGGAGACGTCTCCCGTCCCGTACGTGTGTTGAATGCGGAGGTGCCGTCCGTTCGGCGCTTGGTCATCGGTGATTTGGATCACGTCGTGTACGACTACATCATCACCGTTCTTTGAACGCTTCCGCACGCGATCTACAAAGGTATGTAGATGCATCTGATGACTCGTTGCTAGATGAACTCCTAGATGGATCTTGGTGAAACGAGTAGGAAATTTTTGTTTTCTGCAACGTTCCCCAACACTTCTGTGACAACACTGGAGCTATTGCACTTGCCAAGGAGCCCAGGTTTCACAAGAAGACCAGGCACATCAAGCGTCGCTTCAACTCCATCCGTGAAAATGTTCAAGATGGAGACATAGAAATTTGTAAAGTACATACGGATCTGAATGTCGCAGATCCGTTGACTAAACCTCTCCCTAGGGCAAAACATGATCAACACCAGAACTCTATGGGTGTTCAATTCATCTCAATGTAACTAGATTATTGACTCTAGTGCAAGTGGGAGACTGATGTAAATATGCCCTAGAGGCAATAATAAAAGGATTATTATTATATTTCCTTTTTCATGATAATTGTCTTTTATTCATGCTATAATTGTGTTATCCGGAAATCGTAATACATGTGTGAATACATAGACACCAACATGTCCCTAGTAAGCCTCTAGTTGACTAGCTCGTTGATCAATAGATAGTCATGGTTTCCTGACTATGGACATTGGATGTCATTGATAACGAGATCACATCATTAGGAGAATGATGTGATGGACAAGACCCAATCCTAAACATAGCACAAGATCGTATAGTTCGTTTGCTAGAGTTTTTCCAATGTCAAGTATCTTTTCCTTAGACCATGAGATCGTGTAACTCCCGGATACCGTAGGGGTGCTTTGGGTGTACCAAACGTCACAACGTAACTGGGTGACTATAAAGGTATACTACGGGTGTCTCCGAAAGTGTCTGTTGGGTTGACACGGATCAAGACTGGGATTTGTCACTCCGTATGACGGAGAGGTATCTCTGGGCCCACTCGGTAATGCATCATCATAATGAGCTCAAAGTGACCAAGTGTCTGGTCACGGGATCATGCATTACGGTATGAGTAAAGTGACTTGCCGGTAACGAGATTGAACGAGGTATTGGGATACCGACGATCGAATCTCGGGCAAGTAACGTACTGATTGACAAAGGGAATTGTATACGGGGTTGCTTGAATCCTCGACATCGTGGTTCTTCCGGTGAGATCATCGAGGAGCATGTGGGAGCCAACATGGGTATCCAGATCCCGCTGTTGGTTATTGACCGGAGAGCCATCTCGGTCATGTCTACATGTCTCCCAAACCCGTAGGGTCTACACACTTAAGGTTCGGTGACGCTAGGGTTGTAGAGATATGAATATGCAGTAACCCGAAAGTTGTTCGGAGTCCTGGATGAGATCCCGGACGTCACGAGGAGTTCCGGAATGGTCCGGAGGTGAAGAATTATATATAGGAAGTGCAGTTTCGGCCATCGGGAGAGTTTTGGGGGTCATCGGTATTGTACCGGGGCCACCGGAAGGGTCCCGGGGGTCCACCGGGTGGGGCCACCCATCCCGGAGGGCCCCATGGTCTTAAGTGGGGAGGGGAACCAGCCCATAGTGGGCTGGTGCGCCCCCTTTGGCCCACCCCATGCGCCTAGGGTTGGGAACCCTAGGGTGGGGGGCGCCCCACCTGGCTTGGGGGGCACTCCACCCCTTGGCCGCCGCCCCCCCTAGGAGATCCCATCTCCTAGGGCCGGCGCCCCCCCTAGGGGAGCCTATATAAAGGGGGGAGGGAGGGGCAGCCGCACCCTTGACTCTTGGCGCCTCCCTCTCCCCTGCTACACCTCTCCCTCTCGCACAAGAACGACGAAGCCCTGCTGCGGTGACTGCTGCATCCACCACCACGCCGTCGTGCTGCTGGATCTTCATCAACCTCTCCTTCCCCCCTTGCTGGATCAAGAAGGAGGAGACGTCACGCTGACCGTACGTGTGTTGAACGCGGAGGTGCCGTCCGTTCGGCGCTAGGATCTCCGGTGATTTGGATCACGTCGAGTACGACTCCCTCATCCCCGTTCTCTTGAACGCTTCCGCTCGCAATCTACAAAGGTATGTAGATGCATCCGATCACTCGTTGCTAGATGAACTCATAGATGGATCTTGGTGAAAACGTAGAAAAAAATTGTTTTCTGCAACGTTCCCCAATAGGGGACACAAGAGACTCTTTGTTATTTGGTTGCAAGGTTGCTTGAGAGAGACCATCTTCATCCTATGCCTCCTATGGATTGATAAACCTTAGGTCATCCACTTGAGGGAAATTTGCTACTATCCTACAAACCTCTGCACTTGGAGGCCCAACAACATCTACAAGAAGAAGGTTGTGTAGTAGACATCATCGGTCCCCAAGACCTCTGATGTGAAGAGTGCGGTAAAATAAGATTGTATCAGAGGCTTGATCTCCTCATTTCCTTCTCTAAAAATGTCACTTGCATCTTTTAGCTTCACAATAGTATTTTTCTTGCGCCTAGCTGATGCACTTTGCTGGAAGTACATTGTATTGCGATCCCCATACTTAAGGAAATCACTCCTGTTCCGCTGCATGTAGTACACTTCTTCCTGTTCCAACACAAGTTCCAACTGCGTTGTTATTTCATGTTGGGTCCTGCTAGTATATGATACGTCTCCGTCATATCTATAATTTTTGATTGTTCCATGCCAATATTCTACAACTTTCATATACTTTTGGCAACTTTTTATACTATTTTTGGGACTAACATATTGATCCAGTGACCAGTGTCAGTTCCTGTCTGTTGCATGTTTTTGGTTTCGCAGAATATTCATATCAAACGGAGTCCAAACGGGATAAAAATGGACGGAGATACTTTTTGGAATATTTGGAAAATTCTGGAAGAAAAATCCACGCGAGACGGTGCCCGAGGTGGTCACGAGGCAGGGGGCGCGCCTGCCCCCCTGGACGCGCCCCTACCCTCGTGAGCCACCCGTAAGGCGATTAACACTCTTCTTTTGCCGCAAGAAAGCTAATTTTCGGAAGAAGAAAACACGGCGAAGGTTTCAGGCCAATCGGAGTTACAGATCTCCATACATACACGAAACGGTGAAACAGAGCCAAGGACAGAACACAGAAACAGAGAGAGACAGAGAGACAGATCCAATCTCGGAGGGGCTCTCGCCCCTCCCATGCCATGGAGGCCAAGGACCAGAGGGGAAACCCTTCTCCCATCTAGGGAGAAGGTCAAGGAAGAAGAAGAAGGAGGGGGGCTCTCTCCCCCTCGCTTCCGGTGGCACCGGAGTGCCACCGAGGGCCATCATCATCACCGCGATCTACACCAACACCTCCGCCATGTTCACCAACATCTCCATCACCATCCCCCCTCTATCTACAGCGGTCCACTCTCCCACAACCCGCTGTACCCCCTACTTGAACATGGTGCTTTATGCTTCATATTATTATCCAATGATGTGTTGCCATCCTATGATGTCTGAGTAGATTTTCGTTGTCCTATCGGTGGTTGATGAATTGCTATGATTGATTTAATTTGCTTGTGGTTATGTTGCTGTTCTTTGGTGCCCATCATATGATTGCGCGTGTCGATCACACCCTATGGTTAGTTGTATGTTGATAGGACTATGTATTGGAGGGCAAGAGTGACAGAAGCTTCAACCTAGCATAGAAATTGATGCATACGGGATTGAAGGGGGACCAATATATCTTAATGCTATGGTTGGGTTTTACCTTAATGAACATTAGTAGTTGCGGATGCTTGCTAATAGTTCCAATCATAAGTGCATAGAATTCCAAGTCAGGGATGACATACTAGCAGTGGCCTCTCCCACATAATACTTGCTATCGGTCTAGTAAAGTAGTCAATTGCTTAGGGGCAATTTCGCAACTCCTACCACCACTTTTCCACACTCGCTATATTTACTTTATTATTTCTTTATCTAAACAGCCCCTACTTTTTATTTACGTACTCTTTATTATCTTGCAAACCTATCCAACAACACCTACAAAGTACTTCTAGTTTCATACTTGTTCTAGATAAAGTGAACGTCAAGCGTGCGTAGAGTTGTATCGGTGGTCGATAGAACTTGAGGGAATATTTGTTCTACCTTTAGCTCCTCGTTGGGTTCGACACTCTTACTTATCGAAAACTATTGCGATCCCCTATACGTGTGGGTTATCAAGACCTTTTTCTAGCGCCGTTGCCGGGGAGCAATAGTGTGGGGTGAATATTCTCGTGTGTGCTTGTTTGCTTTATCACTAACTAATTTTTATTTGCTGTTCTTAGTTGTTTTCTATCTTTAGTTATGGGTAGGAAACGCAAAATACCAAAAAGATTAGTTGTACCTACTGAACCAATGGTTGAAGAACCACTCAAAATCTATCACACTGCTGAAGCTTATTACTTGGATCATCTTCGATCCCTATGTGCTCGTGCTGAAACCCCAACTAGCTTAGTTGAGGACAAATCTTTAGATGAGCATGCTTATTATGTGCGACCGAATATCTAAAAAAAGGGAAAACTTTACTGGATCAGATTCATCGTTTACAATGCTATGCTTGGAATTTATGTGAAATATAGATTATACTTGTTGTTCTGAAGACCCTAAGAAACACCTTCCCTATCAATGTGAGTTTAGTGATAATGGAATCGTATCTTCGTATGCTAAGGGTGTTTATAATTACTATGATGTTCAACAAATTGAAGAATTTGTTGCTTTTAAGGGTGCTTATGAAATTGCTTCTTTGATTGAAAAGTATGATGCTACTCTTTACAAATCTAAAAATTTTGCCATACTTAAATATTGCTATTATGCTTCTAATGCCTATGTTGAACCATATATTGAGTATTACTCCGCTGTCCAAGAAGAGACTAATATTTTGCAGGAGTCTATGGAAGAAGAAATTGATGAAACTGTGAGCTCATTGGATGAAAAAGATGAGGAGGAGAGCGAAGAACAAAAGGAAGAAGAGCGGATTAGCTACCCGTTCCCACCTTATAATGAGAGTAACTATTCAACTCATACATTGTTTAATTTCCCTTCGTTCTTACCAGAGGATGATTCCTATGATAATTGCTATGATCCCGTCGATTCTTTTGAAATATCCCTTTTCAATGATGCTTGCTATGCTTGTGGCCAAGATGCCAATATGAATTATGCTTATGGAGATGAACTTTCTATAGTTCCTTATGTTAAACATGAAATTGTTGCTATTGCACCCACACATGATAGTCCTATTATCTTTTTGAATTCTCCAACCTACACTATATCGGAGAAGTTTGCTCTTATTAAGGAATATATTGATGGGTTGCCTTTTACCATTGCACATGATGATTTTGATGAATATAATATTCATGTGCTTTCTGCTCCTACTTGCAATTATTATGAGAGAGGAACTATATCTCCACCTCTCTATGTTTCCAATATGATAGAATTGCAAGAAACTGTTTATACTATGCATTGGCCTTTACTTTATGTGCATGAATTGTTCTTTTATGACATGCCGATGCATAGGAAGAGAGTTATACTTCGTTATTGCATGATATATGTTACTTTGTGCTCACTACTAAATTATAAATCATTGTTAATTAAAATTGGCTTTGATATACCTTGGGATCCGGGTGGATCCATTAGTTGAGCACTATATGCCTAGCTTAATGGCTTTAAAGAAAGCGCTGCCAGGGAGACAACCCAGAAGTTTTAGAGAGTCATTTATTTCTGTTGAGTGCTTTTATATAGTTTTAAAACAACAAAAATAAAGAGGGGAACCCAAAACTTTTTCATAAAGGAAAGCGAAAGTGAGAAAGACAAGCATTGTTGAAGTGGGAGCTAGCCTTGAACTTTGTTCATGCTCACGGAAACTTTGTGAATCTTGATTACAGAAACTTTTCAACAAAAATAGTTATCCCCTTGTACAATTCCATTGTATTATAAAAATAATGTGCCAAGGTTTGCCTTTAGGATGTTTACATTTTCTTGATGGTTTGTACGGTGTAGGACAGAAACTTTGGCTGTAGTGCGTGATTTTACATTTTTAGCTGGAACGTCAAATGGTTCTGATTATTTTTTTCACTGTCTTCCTATACAAATTGTTTATTTTTCCTAATTTTTGTAGAATTTTTCACGTATCAGAAGTATGGTGAATGTTCAGATTATTACAGACTGTTCTGTTTTAGACAGATTCTGTTTTTGATGCATAGTTTGCTTGTTTTGATGAAACTATCGAATTATATTTGTGGATTAAGCCATGAAAAAGTTATATTACAGTAGACACAATGCAAAAACAAAATATGAATTGGTTTGCAACAGTACTTAGAATAGTGATTTTCTTTATTATACTAACGGATCTTACCGAGTTTTCCGTTGAAGTTTTGTGTGGATGAAGTGTTCGATGATCGAGAAGGTCTCGATGTGAGAAGAAGGAAGAGAGGAAAGAGATCAAGCTTGGGGATGCCCAAGGCACCCCAAGTAAATATTCAAGGAGACTCAAGCGTCTAAGCTTGGGGATGCCCCGGAAGGCATCCCCTCTTTCTTCAACAAGTATCGGTATGTTTTCGGATTCGTTTCGTTCATGCGATATGTGCAATCTTGGAGCGTCTTTTGCATTTAGTTTTAATTTTTCTTTTATGCACCATGCTGGTATGATATATTCCTTGGTTGATTTATAGAATGCTATTTGCACTTCACTTATATCTTTTGAGTATGGCTTTATAGAATGCTTCATGTGCTTCACTTATATCATTTGAAGTTTGGATTGCCTGTTTCTCTTTACATAGACAACCGCCATTTGTAGAATGCTCTTTTGCTTCACTTATATTTGTTAGAGTACGGGCATATCTTTTGTAGAAAGAATTAAACTCTCTTGCTTCACTTATATCTATTTGGAGAGATGACAGGAACTGGTCATTCACATGGTTAGTCATAAAATCCTACATAAAACTTGTAGATCACTGAATATGATATGTTTGATTCCTTGCAATAGTTTTGCGATATAAAGATGATGATATTAGATTCATGCTAGTGGGTAGTTGTGGATTAGTAGAAATACTTGTGTTGAGGTTTGTGATTCCCGTAGCATGCACGTATGGTGAACCGTTATGTAACAAAGTCGGAGCATGAGGTGATACTAGGAGAAACTAAGTGTGTTGAATACTAGGAGAAGTTTGATACTTGATAATTGTTTTAAGATATGGAGATGGTGATATTAGAGTCATGCTAGTTGAGTAGTTGTGAATTTAAGAAATACTTGTGTTGAAGTTTGTGATTCCCGTAGCATGCACGTATGGTGAACCGTTATGTAACGAAGTCGGAGCATGATTTATTTATTGATTGTCTTCCTTATGAGTGGCGGTCGGGGAAGAGCGATGGTATTTTCCCATCAATCTATCCCCCTAGGAGCATGCGCGTAGTACTTTGTTTCGATGACTAATAGATTTTTGCAATAAGTATGTGAGTTCTTTATGACTAATGTTGAGTCCATGGGTTATACGCACTCTCACCCTTCCATAATTGCTAGCCTCTCTAGTATCGCGCAACTTTCGCCGGTACCTTAAACCCACCATATACCTTCCTTAAAACAGCCACCATACCTACCTATCATGGCATTTCCATAGCCATTTCGAGATATATTGCCATGTAACTTTCATCATCATCATATACATGACCTGAGAATTCATTGTCATATTGCTTTGCATGATCGTAAGATAGCTAGCATGATGTTTTCATGGCTTGCCCTTTTTTGATGTCCTTGCTACGCTAGATCATTGCACATCCCGGTACACCGCCGGAGGCATCCATATAGAGTCATATTTTGTTCTAGACATTGAGTTGTAATATTGAGTTGTAAGTAAATAAAAGTGTGATGATCATCATTATTAGAGCATTGCCCTAGTGAGGAAAGGATGATAGAGACTATGATTCCCCCATAAGTCGGGATGAGACTCCGGACTTTACAAAAAAATAAAAGAGGCCAAAGAAGCCCAAATAAAAAAATGAGGCCAAAGAAGCCCACCAAAAAATATATAAAAAAACAAAAAAAAATGAGAGAAAAGGAGAGAAGGGGCAGTGCAACTATCCATTTTCCACACTTGTGCTTCAAAGTAGCACCATGTTCTTCATATAGAGAGTCTCTTGAGTTATCACTTTCATATACTAGTGGGAATTTTCATTATAGAACTTGGCTTGTATATTCCGATGATGGGCTTCCTCAAATGCCCGAGGTCTTCATGAGCAAGCAAGTTGGATGCACACCCACTTAGTTTCAATTGGAGCTTTCGTACACTTATAGCTCTAGTGCATCCGTTGCATGGCAATCCCTACTCACTCACATTGATATCTATTGATGGGCATCTCCATAGCCCGTTGATACGCCTAGTTGATGTGAGACTATCTTCTCCTTTTTGTCTTCTCCACAACCACCATTCTATTCCACCTATAGTGATATGTCCATGGCTCACGCTCATGTATTGCGTGAAAGTTGAAAAGGTTTGAGAACGTCAAAAGTATGAAACAATTGCTTGGCTTGTAATCGGGGTTGTGCATGATGTGAATATTTTGTGTGGTGAAGATGGAGCATAGCCAGACTATATGATTTTGTAGGGATAACTTTCTTTGGCCATGTTATTTTGAAAAGACATGATTGCTTTATTAGTAGGCTTGAATTATTATTGTTTTTATGTCAAATGATAGACTATTGCTTTGAATCACTCGTGTCTTAATATTCATGACATGATTAGACATATGATCAAGATTATTCTAGGTAGCATTCCACATCAAAAATTATCTTTTTTATCATTTACCTACTCGAGGACGAGCAGGAATTAAGCTTGGGGATGCTGATACGTCTGAAGGAAATATGCCCTAGAGGCAATAATAATGTTATTATTTTATTTCCTTATATCATGATAAATGTTTATTATTCATGCTAGAATTGTATTATCCGGAAACATAATACTTGTGTGAATACATAGACAAACCAAACGTCACTAGTATGCCTCTACTTGACTAGCTCATTAATCGAAGATGGGTATGTTTCCTAACCATAGACATGTGTTGTCATTTGATTAATGGGATCACATCATTAGGAGAATGATGTGATTGACATGACCCATGCCATTAGCTTAGCACCCGATCGTTTAGTATGTTGCTATTGCTTTCTTCATGACTTATACATGTTTCTATGACTATGAGATTATGCAACTCCCGTTTACCGGAGGAACACTTTGTGTGCTACCAAACGTCACAACGTAACTGGGTGATTATAAAGGAGCTCTACAGGTGTCTCCAAAGGTGAATGTTGGGTTGGCGTATTTCGAGATTAGGATTTGTCACTCCGATTGTCGGAGAGGTATCTCTGGGCCCTCTCGGTAATACACATCACATAAGCCTTGCAAGTATTACAACTAATGAGTTAGTTGCAAGATGATGTATTACGAAACGAGTAAAGAGACTTGCCGGTAACGAGATTGAACTAGGTATTGAGGTACCGACGATCAAATCTCGGGCAAGTAACATACCGATGACAAAGGGAACTACGTATGTTATTATGCGGTCTGACCGATAAAGATCTTCGTAGAATATGTAGGAGCCAATATGAGCATCCAGGTTCCGCTATTGGTTATTGACCGAAGACGTGTCTCGGTCATGTCTACATTGTTCTCGAACCCGTAGGGTCCGCACGCTTAAGGTTTCGATGACAGTTATATTATGAGTTTATGAGTTTTGATGTACCGAAGTTAGTTCAGAGTCCCGGATGTGATCACGGACATGACGAGGAGTCTCGAAATGGTCGAGACATAAAGATTGATATATTGAACGGCTATATTCGGACACCGGAAGTGTTCCGGGTGGTTTCGGAGAAAACCGGAGAGCCAGAGGGTTACCGGAACCCCCCCCCCCCGGGAGAAGTAATGGGCCATATGGGCCTTAGTGGAGAGAGAGAGAGGGGCAGCCAAAGGTGGGCCGCGCGCCTCCTCCCCCCTGGTCCGAATTGGACTAGGAGAGGGGGGGCGGCGCCCCCCTTTCCTTCTCCCTCCCCACTTGTTTCCCCCTCCTAGTAGGAGTCCTAATCCTACTAGGAGGAGGACTCCTCCTTGGTGCGCCATAGAGGCCGGCCGGTCTCCTCCCCTTGATCCTTTATATACGGGGGCAAGGGGCACCCCTAGACACACAAGTTGATCCACGTGATCATATTCTTAGCCGTGTGCGGTGCCCCCTTCCACCATAATCCTCGATAATATTGTAGCGGTGCTTAGGCGAAGCCCTGCGACGGTAGTACATCAAGATTGTCACCACGCCGTCGTGCTGACGGAACTCTTCCCCGACACTTTGCTGGATCGGAGTCCGGGGATCGTCATCGAGCTGAACGTGTGCTAAAACTCGAATGTGCCATAGTTTCGGTGCTTGATCGGTCGGGCTGTGAAGACGTACGACTACATCAACCGTGTTGTGCTAATGCTTCCGCTGTCGGTCTACAAGGGTACGTAGATCACACTCTCCCCTCTCGTTGCTATGCATCACCATGATCTTGCGTGTGCGTAGGAAAAATTTTGAAATTACTACGTTCCCCAACAACGTCTCTGTCGTATCTATAATTTTTGATTGTTCCATGCCAATATTCTACAACTTTCATATACTTTTGGCAACTTTTTATACTATTTTTGGGACTAACATATTGATCTAGTGCCCAGTACCAGTTCCTGTCTGTTGCATGTTTTTGGTTTCGCAGAATATCCGTATCAAACGGAGTCCAAACGGGATAAAAACGGACGGAGATACTTTTTGGAATATTTGGAAATATTTGGAAGAAAAATCCATGCGAGACGGTGCCCGAGGTGATCACGAGGCAGGGGCGCGCCTACCCCCCTGGGCGCGCCCCCTACCCTCGTGAGCCACCCGTAAGGCGGTTGACGCTCTTCTTTTGCTGCAAGAAAGCTAATTTTCAGAAGAAAAAAAATCACGGCGAAGGTTTCAGGCCAATCAGAGTTACGGATCTCCATATATACACGAAATGGTGAAACACAGCCAATGACAGAACGCAGAAACAGAGAGAGACAGAGAGACAGATCCAATCTCGGAGGGGCTCTCGCCCCTCCCATGCCATGGAGGCCAAGGACCAGAGGGAAAACCCTTCTCCCATCTAGGGATAAGGTCAAGGAAGAAGAAGAAGGAGGGGGGCTCTCTCCCCCTCGCTTCCGGTGGCACCGGAGCACTAGTAGAAAACAGGGCTTTGGTCCAGGCTGGGTCAGCCCATTAGTCCCGGTTCAGTCCAGAACCGGGACCAATGGGGGAATTGGTCCCGGTTCGTGAGCCCAGCTGGCCGGCCGGGCCACGTGGGCCATTGGTCCCGGTTCATCTGGACCTTTTGGTCCTGGTTGGTGGGATGAACCGGGACCAATGGGCCTCGCTCCTGGCCCACAACCATTGGTCCCGGTTCGTGCCTCAAACCGGGACTAAAGATTAGACCTTTAGTCCCGGTTTGAGGCACGAACCGGGACTAATGGGGTTGAGACCTTTAGTCCCGGTTCGTGCCACGAACCGGTACTAAAGGTCCCATTTTCAAACTCTACCCCCCCCCCCCCCCCCCCCCCGCGTGGATCGCCTTTTCAGTTTTAAAAAAATAAAAGAAAATGATGGAAATGTCAAAAAAATAAAAGAAAATAAGTTTCCCATGTGATATGTGGTCTAGTTGTTGGGAAAATTTGCAAATGTGAATTTTGACTTTATTTGCAAAATCTCTCTGAAATTTGTAAAAATGGGCATAACTCTTGCATACTAACTCGGATGAAAAAGTTTTTTATATGAAAAATCATCTACTCGAAAAGTTACATCCGAATTTAACCGGGGGAACCCCGTTAAACATTTTCAAAATCCTCAAAAACCTAATAGAAAAAAGTTACGGGGCTTTTAAGATCTAGAGTGAAAAAAATCGAAAAAAATTCAAACAGTGGGCAAACTGTGGTCAAAAAATGGTCAAACTAATTATTCTAGAATATTAGTGTTACTAAATAATTATTTCAATTATTTCAATTTTGATCAAATCTGGTCAAACTGTGGTCAAACAATGGTCAAACTAATTATTCAAGAAATATTAGTGTTACTAAATAATTATTGTTTTTTAAAACAATAGTTTCAAAATAAAACTATGAAATGTGTCACTTCATGCTCAAGCAAAATTCCTGAAGGTTAATAGGATTGACATCTTAGTATTGTCAGGAAAACAACAAGTGCAGACTTGGAGCGAGGGAGAATAGAACCCGGAAGTTAAGCGTGCTCAGGCTGGGGGAGTGGGAGGATGGGTGACCGTTCGGGAAGTTAGATGATTTGGAATGATGAAGGGTGATTAGAGGATAAATTAAGAAGTGATGAGGGGTGGTGATTACAGACTAGAGGTTAAAATAATTCAGAAATTTGAAAATAAAAAAAATCAAAAAAAATCATAAAATTTCCTTTAGTCCCGGTTGGTGTTACCAACCGGGACTAAGGTGGAGCTCCACGTGGCCGTGCCCTTTAGTCCCGGTTCTGGATTGAACCGGGACTAAAGGGAGAGGCATTAGTACCGACCCTTTAGTCCCGGTTCCAGAACCGGGACTGAAGGCCCTTTTTCTACTAGTGGAGTACCACCGGGGGCCATCATCATCACTGCGATCTACACCAACACCTCTGCCATCTTCACCAACATCTCCATCACCTTCCCCCTCTATCTACAGTGGTCCACTCTCCCGCAACCCGCTGTACCCCCTACTTGAACATGGTGATTTATGCTTCATATTATTATCCAATGATGTGTTGACATCCTATGATATCTGAGTAGATTCTCGTTGTCCTATCGGTGGTTGATGAATTGCTATGATTGATTTAATTTTCTTGTGGTTATGTTGCTGTCCTTTGGTGCCCATCATATGATTGCGCGCGTGGATCACACCCTAGGGTTAGTTGTATGTTGATAGGACTATGTATTGGAGGGCAAGAGTGACAGAAGCTTCAACCTAGCATAGAAATTGATGCATATGGGATTGAAGGGGGACCAATACATCTTAATGCTATGGTTGGGTTTTACCTTAATAAACATTAGTAGTTGCGGATGCTTGCTAATAGTTCCAATCATAAGTGCATAGAATTCCAAGTCAGGGATGACATGCTAGCAGTGGCCTCTCCCACATAATACTTGCTATCGGTCTAGTAAAGTAGTCAAATGCTTTGGGGCAATTTTGCAACTCGTACCGCCACTTTTCCACACTCGCTATATTTACTTTATTGCTTTTTTATCTAAACAGCCCCTACTTTTTATTTACGTACTCTTTATTATCTTGCAAATCTATCCAACAACACCTACAAAGTACTTCTAGTTTCATACTTGTTCTAGGTAAAGTGAACGTCAAGCGTGCGTAGAGTTGTATCGGTGGTCGATAGAACTTGAGGGAATATTTGTTCTACCTTTAGATCCTCGTTGGGTTCGACACTCTTACTTATCGAAAATTGTTGCGAACCCTTATACTTGTGGGTTATCAGTATACGGTCAAGTTGTTTCATCAGGTCCGTGATTCTCTTACGAGGATCCTTCAGTACATTTTTGTCCCACTCATGCAGCTCATCATGTACTGCTGCAAGTCTTGCCAAGATCGGTGTATTTGGGGGCGAGTGTTCCCATGTCGTTGCCACCAAATCACCCACTGTTTCCTCCCTTAGTCATTTGCCTTCAAAGCGTTTTCGTCGTCGGCTAGTGCCTACTACTAGGCAAAGTATACGTAGATGTGTTGATCATAATCGGCCTGTGATCCGAACCACCCATAGTAAGGTGATGCACAGCTGCATCAGGAAACATACCCGCCCATGCCATGTTCCCCATAGCTCTATCCAGTCTCTCTCTGATCCTCCCCCTTTTCCAAGTGAATTTATTGCCAATATAACCAAGGTCTTCCAGAGAACAATCAGCCAAACAATCCCTAAACGCAGACATATATGATAATGGTCGCGCATTACCTCCCTCTTTCTCTGATGAATACAAAATCTCATTTAGATCCCCTATCACAACCCAAGGCAAATTACCCTTGGCATGTAGATCACGGAAACGTTTCCATGTGCGATGCTTATGTCTCCAAACCGGCTCACCATACATACCCGTTAACCTCCAGTCTATACTATGATCCGCTCATTTGACCACAACATCAATAAAGTTGTCATGATAATAATTAAGCTGCATATTAACATTGTTCTTACACATCATCATCAAACCTCCACTCCTTCCATCGCTCGGTGAAACAAACTTACTATCAAAACCAAGCTTCACACGCAATCTTTCCCCGCTCGAATCATCCAAGTGAGTCTCCGAGAGGAAAAGAACATCAGGACTATGCTGCCGTAGTATTTCCGACAGCGACCGAATTGCCGAGGGCGTCCCCAAGACTCGGCAATTCTAGCTTAAGATTTTCATTGGTCCCGGCGGTCGCCCTCTCGGGGCGCCGCCGATCCACACAGATCATCTTCCATCTCAACTGTACCATCATCTCTTTTGTGACGTTTATTCTCTTGGATCTTCAGAGGTGAACTAGCATCAGTACTAGTATAGTAGCCCTGGACTCAAAAGAATCCACTATCTCTGAAACCTTCTCTCCTCCCATAAGGAGCAACTTCCCACCAGGGGCCATCTCATTTGAAACTGCCAATCTTTTCCTAGCCATTCTCTCTATTGTTTCTCCTAAATGCTCACTGTTTTTTTCCTTCGGCACATATATAGCGCCATTCCCCACTTGGGTATTGAGTGGCTGGGTATTGGGGACTTTCCTATCAGCACCCACAGCTTGATGTTCTCCTCTGTTACCTCGGCCCCGTCCAGTACCATTACGTGCGCCCCTTCCACGCATAGAACTTGCACCAGGGACGGCCACAAACTCACGGCGTGGTTGGAACCAGAACTCCTTTTGTGGCACCATCATAAAATCCTCATACTGGAACTTCAAGGGATCGTGCAGCCCATCTCCACACTGCTCTGCTATATGTCCAATTGTCCCGCATTGAGCACAGAAACGGGGCATTTTTTTCATACAAAACTCGAAATTTCTGGGCAGGTTTCCTTGCCTCCACATTCCCTGAGACAAACCGCAGTAAAGGCTTCTCAATCTTGATTTTTAGTCTCACTCGGACGAATTTCCCATACTCCACACCATTGAGTCCTAGTTCAACCTCCATGACCTCTCCCATCTTTGATGCTAGCATCTTCGCTACAGGCTCATTCGGAAGTAAATCTGGGAGACCCATAATTCTGATCCAAACACGAAGAGAATCCAGTTGGAGACTTTCAGTATCCATTAGGCCATCGTATTCCTCTATTATCACTGCTTGGTTTCTAAACAGCCAAGGACCTCCATGCATCGCCGTATTCCAATCTCCAAAGCACTGAAACTCTGCCGTGAACATGTAATCATCAAGCGGCCTAAACTTCACTTCCCTTGCACACACCCAGGCCACCTGCATAGCTGTGTAGAAAGCAGTATGGCTAAACGGGGTTTTGACGCAACCATGTTGAATATCTTTCAGGTTTACCTTATGTTATTATATGTACCCTAATAATGGCCGGTGTTCCCTCGGGAGGTGAGATTGAACTCTTTTTAAGTGAACGTCATGATTTGGAAGTGTTCCTTTAAAATAACACTTTTAGCGAAAGCATTGAGATACAGTCATAAAATGTTTGACATTTCGGATTTATCGCAGCAGAGTGATTATCATGAGGTTTTAAAGAATTTGTCAAGATGCAACACGGAGAATTATCAGTCTAAAAATAAAAAATTCCTACCTATTCAGAAATTGCATGACAGAAAGGACTTGCCATGCTACATTAACATGAAAAGGTGAAATTTGGCATGTTCTAAAAACAAAATTTGTCAATGTGTTCACTCATATTGCCATCCCGAGCAGACTACTTCATGCCGGCGGCTCCTAATTCGCTCAAAGAAGTGCGTGGGAGCAAATAATTTTAAAATTCAAGCATGGAATTCAATGTACCTGAGGGCGTTAGTTTGGAAACCCTAATTGTCACATGCCAGATTGTTGCCATTTAATTTTTTAATGGAAAATCAGGCTGAATCTGTAGAGACCACCCTGTTGAGTAAAGTCCATTCTAATCCTTAAGAGCATCTCTAGCAGAACACTAACCTAGCAGATCCCTCAAACCGTTTTTCTCTAAAATTTTAACTTCTCTACACCTAAATCTCCTCACTTGCATACATTTATTTCAAAGGAAGGCTTTATCAGAAAAAAAGGAGGAGAAATGCATTGATGGCATACCGATCGGCATACCGGATGATTGCCTCGGCTAGGGCTATAAAAGTCGGCGCCGCCTCCCCAAACCCTAGCCCACCTAGGCGCAGCCCCAGTCCCCCGCCATCCCCAGCAATCTACCCTCTTCCACCAACGATTTGGCTTGCCGCCCCCGTCTTGGTGATTGCGGTCGTCCGAGGGGACGACTGCCAACCCCCTACCACAGCCACCTGCAAACCAACCACTGTATTATTCGACTCTGACACCTCCTTCTGCGGCACAACCACCGTCTTTTTGGACTCGGATGCCTCACATCCCGAGCCTAATGACTTCCTTTAGTGATCTGGAAATGGAATAGAAAGGATTCTCGCATTTTTTTCCCAGAGGTGACTCTGAGTTATCAAACCCACGAGAGGCCGGTGCCCTTTAAGCTAGGGTCTCAAACAAGCTTTTGCTAGAAAATTATTTCCAGCTTTTTGACCGGATCGTAAATCAAGCTGGCACTGAAAACACTTATAATAATAGGCATGGGTATGGGGACTTATGCTTACAACCATATATTTATGTTGGGACCAAAAATAATCTTAATTTGTGCTTTGGAAGTCATCCATCGGGATGATGTTTGCTATGTATCGAAGTGGGGGGGGGGGTCCAAATTACGTCTTGACCAGCATTCGTCCTACATCAAGAGTCAGTTGCCAACCAAAGGTCCTATCCATTGTGCAGGATTGCCCCGATAATTAAGATTGCAATAATCAGACAAAAACATTATGTGTTTAATGACTACACCTTTTGAGGTACGATACGTGTTACCCTACTAAACCTTTCCGTTACTGGTGTTCACAATAACACTTCACGGTCTCCTTGCCCTTAGCCTCTCCATGGCTCGTTCTCCATGATCTTGGGTACCTGAAGGGATGAGGAACACGAATGAGACAAGAGACAACCACGGAACAATTTTTTGCTACACATACGACGAGACATTAACTCAAAGTACGTCCATCGATCCCTCCAACAAATAATCAGGTTGCAAGGCCCTTGCCTCAACCCATGACCTTATCGAACTACTCACACATAAAGATCAGATCACACGAAGAACACATCATGAAGATTGATTGATTGATTGATAATATGTCTTACAATGGATGACGTGTGTGATATACAATTACAAGTATGACTAGATTGCTGAGAATTATGAAGGTTGTGGCTATGGGCATGGGAAATGGCAACGCCTAGGGTTGATGAAGATGGCTATGGTGAAGATGATGATGACTGGCTTATTCTATGATGTTATGTTGCTCATTTGGCGTCGATACCTTTGTAAAGGTTGTTTAGGTGGATTGGACGCCTTGGTTGTCACGCCATATGACCGCCTATACGAGTGGGCGCGGTATTATGTAAGGTCGTCATTTGCACTGTTTTTTCTGGTGTGCCTCCCGCTTGATCCCCTCTATCTCCACTTTTACTCATTTCCATGTGTTGGCTTGATTTCGTCCATATATAGCCCATATCATGTGTATTGGTGCGCCTCCCGCGGATTATGTAAGATCAGATATTTGAATCCATTGTATTCATTACTCATTGGTAGCGATAATAGAGCAAATACCTCAGATTTAATGAAATATTTTTGTTCAAACTCAGGTTAGAGGAGTGTAAAAATAACACTCATCAATTCCCCCAAACTTAAACTTGATCGGCCTCGAGCAGCATACAGAAATCCGAATCATAAGGAACTCAGTTGTTTAAACCGAAATAACTAGAAGGTTTTGGTTCATTTATGATCGGCACGCCTAGATAGCCCTCCGCTTCTTGACCTGCAAACTTAGTATAGTTGTGATACGTCTCCTACGTATCTATAATTTATAAAGTATTCATGCCATATTTATATGATTTCTAAATGGTTTTGGAGCACATTTATATGAGTACTTTCGTTACTTGTATTCCTTTTTAAACATACATTCATATTTTTCTAAAAGTCGCATACACTTCTGATAAATGCGTGGATGATATTTAAAGTACTTGAGTGTTTTATAAAAATTCATAACTACTTTTTAAAATTGCACAATCATTTTTTCAATAGGTGAATACCTTTTAAATTTACGTGAATAATTCTTAAGGATTCTTGAACCCTTCTTAAAATCTTATTAGTTGTTTTCAAGATTCATTAACACTTCTAATATTACGTGACCATTTTTATAAAGTTACATGCACATTTTTTAAGTGCACAAACCTGTTTCATTTTACCTGAGTATTTTGAAAGGCTTGTACACTTTTTAAATTGCACATGTTTTAGAAAAAAACTGATTTTTTTATTACATAGAAATTACATAAATTCTCTAAAAAAACTGTTAAATATTTCTACAATTTTCAAATTATATGAACTTTTTTCAAAAATACATAGGCACTTTTATTTGAAAGAATATTTTTAAAATACTAACACTTTTTTAATTACGTGAACATTTTTAAAATTAATACAATTTCATAATAAAAGTATTTGTTCGTATTGTCTTACCAAACGGATTATAATTTATTTATTGTATCAAAATAATAATAATAGTAGTAGTAGTAGTAGTAGTAGTAGTAGTAGTAGTAGTAGTAGTAGTAGTAATAATAATAATAATAATAATAATAATAATAATAATAATAGGTGTAGTACATTTTAATGGGCTGAAGTACTGCACCGTGGGCGGCCCGGCCATGGGCCAGCGAAAAAAGCACAAAAGCGCGTGGGATCGAGAACTACGAACAGTGACCAGCCCTGTGGAAGGAACGAGTCAAAAGAGAGACAAGAAAAGCACCGTAGCTTGTACTACCTTGCCCGTCTTGCAAGCAACGCACAAATTATCTCGCTGGTTTACCCCATCTTCCCCCTGCAAGAACAGAATAATGGAACCCCAGCTAGCTGCTATCACTTCCCCTCGCTCTCTCACTGTCATGTTTCGCAAGAAAGCAATTTGATATCCCTCCCATGGAAGCATCTCATCATCATGGAGCATCTGCTTTAAACTAGCCGACGAGTGTTATATATGGTACGTATGCCCCAATCTCTTGGACCAATTTAAATACTAGCACACAGCCATCCGTATGAGTACGAGATCTCTTTGTTGTCTTGCTCTGACGTGCTCTCTGTGATCGACGAGAGTTGCGTCGCTCTTGGTCGTGAACTGCCAACCCAGATACAACAATTTAGGTTCAGTGATGTGCACTTCGAACTGATATGCAATTTTAAGGTAGTTTGAACTTACCTGTAATTTGAAATCGTCCTGCTGCGATCATCTCAGAACGCTGCCGCTGCAACAGCCGGACATTTCCGTTCTTTATTACTTGGGATATTGAAAATGCTTTGACTTATTCGAAAAATAAGCTTTGACCAAACTTTCGATCGGCATAATGTATCTTTTTGTGAACTAAACTTTCGTAACAATTTGTAGTATTTGACATGGTATATGAGATCAATGATGTGGCCGTCCGTAAGATTAGCAAAGTATTGTGCTGGCGCAAGTGCGTTCTGAGCTTCGCCTGTGCTGCAAAAGTGCGTTATGTACTCGGTAGGCACGACGCCGGACGGCCAATGGAGGCAAAACTGTTCCAGCCGTCGCGCTGTGTCCAGCCGCGCCGCCCCGGCCGATGCCCCCCTCCCTACCTCCCCTGCTTCTCCCTGATTGCGGCTAGCAAAGACTGCCTCCCCGCTGTTCAGTGTCCCCGTCGGACATCCTGCAACGGCCGATCTCGGGGTTGTTTCCCATGGCCGGGACTGCGGCCAGAGCTAGTTCCCTCATACACTATGGCTGAGTCGACGTTTGCCCGTTAGGTGTTCGATGTTTTGCCTCCACGGGACTGAGTACGTATATACGTATCCATCGCCGGTTTCCACCTTGGTTACTGACTTGTTCTAATTTGCAGGTCATATTTTCGCTCCTTCGAGGCTTGAGCTTTCACCAAACATCATCCTGCTCCTGGTGAGTGTTCCTATCGACCGAACCTTCTGCCGGTTTTACACATGATGAACAGGTAAAAGTAGTGTCTAAATAAGTTACTCTGTTGTGTGAATATGGCAGGTGTGCCATCACGTACAGAGAGGAAATCATCTAAGTCGAAGTCTTGTCTTCAGCACTTTAACTGACTTTATCAAGGTACTGATTTCCCTCTTATGCTTGCTTTCCCAATGTCTTTGTTTGAAAACAGGGTCAAAGATCAGGACCTCTTAACCCACCATAGATGAAACCCTCGCATCTTGTATGATAACATGGCTTTATGATGCTAGCGCTACAAAGAAGATTTTAAATATGTATGCTTGGTGTAGATATCCCAACCTATCTAGATCTTCCACCTCATATCCATTCTTGCCAATTTCATTGCATTGGATTCGGTTGTTGCTTGTTAATTTCTTCTAGGCTATAATAAAAATAAGGGATGCGCCTAATGTAGTGTGATAGGCTACAACGTTTTCGTTCATCTTTACATTTTCAGTCTTCCGTGGAAACTGAGTACGACCTAAAAGACGGCCAGGTGGTGGCAAATAAAAATTGACAGTTCCAAAAATTCGAGATGATGGGGGCCAATTGTGTCATGCAATACGTTAATATTGATAAGAGGGGCCAAATTGCTACGTTAACATATTCTCTCAGAATATAACAGGTAAAAAGGTATAAACTTGATGGATGGGCAAAACCTTGCCCCCCACCAGTCCCTCTCTTTCCACCACTGCAAAGAAATGTAGTGCAGTGCTTTTAGTCCATTTGCTTATTCATTTTGTCAGTTCTTAATGACTATCTCCTTCATTGTGAATCTGTTTCACGTTCTGTCTACAACATTGTAGGCGATATGATGAGCTAAAGAAAACAAGACCTATGTTGTATGTGTTTTGGCTATATGACAATAAATTTGCTACTTGTGTGTAAACTGCACGAGGTTGGGAAAGAAGTTTTACCTAGGTGGCTGCATATTAGTCTTTTTTGCAATAAAGAACTGCATATTAGCGGCTAGCCTCCTCTAGTTGCTTGCTCTCAACTCTATATTTCTAGGTAGCAACTCTATTACTTGATGTCAGCTATAAATTACTTGTATGGACAACTGCTAGCAGAAGAACTGCATTAATGCAGTGTTTACTTCTAGGCACTCACTAATTTATCATGAGAAATTGAGAAGGATTTTAGTCCCTATTTTGACGGGGTAGATTATGATGGTGTAGATTAATCGTGCAGAGATATTAGTGTTATGTAACAAAACTTTCCTTCTATCCTACTTACATAGTTCAAAAAGGCGCTAGGAGTTAATTGTGCGTTTTGCCACCATCTTGCGCTTTTCTGATCAAAGCGCATGCTTATGCGCAATTATGCGCAGATTAAGCGCAGTTATGCGCTGGGCGTTTTGCTATCGCCTAGAGCCTAGGCGCACTTAAGCGCTTGCTTAGGCGCGCCTTTTTTGACTACGCCTACTTATAAAGATTACAGTTGATGGTCATCCCTTCACTTCCAGTGTTCCATCTCGTCCTCTCGGTCCTGACAAGTGGGGCTGTATAAACACGAGTAGGAGCAGCAAGCTAGCAGCCAAGCATTAAACTGTGCTCACTATTAGGAAATATGCAACTTGTATTTCCCGGGGGCAAGGGCCAGTATATATATACAATGTACAGGTGGTAAATATGCAGAAAGCCCCATGTACTACAGAGAAACTATACAGGCTACATGGAAACATAGTATAACTCTAAAACCCTCACTCAAACTCAGGGTGGATCCACAACACTGAGTTTTGAGAGATAAAATCCATGCTTTACTCTAGTCTGGGCCTTCGTAAAGAAATCCTCCAACTATAACTCAGAAGGAACATAATGTAGAGTAACCTGATCCTGCACACCTAGGTGCACAAAAGAAGCTTCAACACCAATATGTTTGGTGACCTCGTGCTTCACAGGGTCGCGCGCAATATTGATAGCACGTGTATTATCCGACAAGAGGGGAGTAGGTGTAGTAAAAGAAACACCAAACTCCCGAAGTAACCATCATAACCAAGACACCTCTACCATCAAAAGAGCCATAGCTCGCAACTTAGGCTCTGCCTCGAATGATAAACTGTAGTTTGTTTCTTCGTCTTCCAGGCAATGAGAGAAGTATCAAGAAAAACACAGTAAGCAGAAAGTGAACGACGATCCGGGGGATCACTAGCCCACATAGCACCCGAACAGGCCTGAAGTTGTAACAAACTGGGGCAGGGAAAGGGTAGACTATGAGAGTGCGTGTCACGAAGATACCATAGAACGCGAAGGAGGTGACCGTAGTGAACTGAAGTGTGAGCAAAGACAAAATGACTGAAAATATGAGTAAAATTGGAGATATCCGGACAAGTGACGGCTAGATAGACAAGACTCTTAACAAGATGAGACAATGCGTCGGATCAGACAAGAGATCACCGTCAGAAGCACATAGGTGAGCATTGAGCTTCATGTGAGTCTTAGCAGTACAATCATCAGTAAGAGCAGCACGAGCAAGAAGATCCTGGATATACTTCTCTTGGAAATAAAGAAGGCATCAGAGGTAGAAGAAACCTCAGTCCCAAGAAAATAGAGAAGAGGATCAAGATCAGGCATGAGAAACTGCTCACTAAGACGTGCCTTCACAAAGGCAAGATACTTAGAGTCGTCGCCAGTGGTGATCATGCCATCGACATATAGAAGAAGAGTTCGACCATGAACTAAAAGGTGGGAAAAAAGCGCAAGATCATGAGCACTACTGAAAAACTAGCCGCAGTCTCCACTGAGGAGAAATGCTCAAACCAGGCACGGGGAGCTTGCTTAAGATTGTGGTCGAGCAGTGAGAAGTGCACCGAAAGTGTACTTCGAGCGAAGGGGAGGCTCCCGTAAAACCTAGGGCAGAGGTTCTAGAGAGAGTAACGAAGACGACATACCATACCAATACCTAGGGGGTGGCTGCATGTTGACCTCCTCACGCAACTCACCATTAAGAAAGGCAATCTTGACATCAATCCGAGAGACAAACAAGTGGCAAATAGAAGCCACAGAGAGTGTGTGAACAATGGTCATGTGGGCCACATGAGCAAATGTCTCATCTTAGTCTTGCTAAAAGCCACGGGCCACAAGACGAGCTTCGTAGCACTCAAGAGAACCATCCGATCAAGTCTTAACCTTGTAGATCCACTTACAAATGATGGGGCGAACACAGGGAGGAAGAGAAATAATATCCCATAGGTTGATGCACTCAAGAGCAACAATTTCCTCTACCATTCGGAATGAACAATATGATCACAATAAGAACTGGACTTTCAGAAGCATTGCCAGAATAACCTTAACGGCCAATGGCAGGGTGAGCACGAAAGTGATAAGTAGACTGAGAAGAGGAAGATGGCTCATCAATAGACTCATCCATATCAAGTGGACGATGAGTATAATGGTGAGGAAAGGGGGGAAGATTAAGAGGGGGAACCACGAGGAGGGGAAATCACTGGAAATGAGGGTGCAAAACCATGTGACATATGAGGGGAGGAAACTGCAGGAGATGGCGACGTCAGATCTGCAACAGTCGGATGAGCAGGAGTAGTGGGATGAGTAGATAAGGGCTCAACAGAGTGATAGGTGTCTCGGGAAAAGTGAGGAAACAAATATCCTCCACTGAAGAGGTCGAGGAAGATGGACACAAGAAAGGACGCGACTAATCAAAAGTCACATCTCGAGACTCGACGACCCACAGAATCCCAACAACAATAGCCCTTATGCTCATCACTGTAACCTAAGAAGACACATTCAACCGATTCAACAGTCAGTTTGGTGCGATCACGTGGGACAAGAAGAAGTAGTGAACACAACCAAACATGCGAAGAGCTGAATAGTCAGGAGAATCATCAAAAAGATGCTCAAAGGGAATGCCACCCTGTAGAGCAGAGGATGGCTGAATGTCGATGACATAGATGGAAGTGAAAACAACCTAAGCCCATAATTAGGCGGAAGAGAGGCGGTGCTCATCAACGCACGAGCTGTCTCAAGGTGAACAATGCTTGCGCTAGTCACACCATTCTGCACGGAAGACACGGACAGGTGTGGAAAATTGTGTAAGAATCATGACATCAAACTTCTTATAGATAGATAAGGCCTCATGATGAGAAGACTTAAGGTATATCCAGGTGTGTCGAGAGAAATCATCTATAAAGACAATATAGTAGTTATGATCCCCTTTTGAGGAAAAGGGAGTTATACCCCAAACATCATAGTGAACAAGATTGGGAGGATGGTGAGACACAATCTAGCTTTGAGTATAAAGTAACTAAACTTGTATACCAAGCCGACAACCCTGATAGTCTAAAAACACCATTGGAGACGAATCCAAGAAGACCATGTCGAACTAAGGATGAGAGACGAGAGTTACATAAGTGACCAAGATGATGATGCCACTGTTGTAAAGAGCCGGTAGACGAGGCAACAAAGGCTATAGACTAGCGACGGTGCCGGTGGAGGGAAGGTGAAACCATTCAAGCGTCGGAGCCCTTGGGAGTCATGACCCCAGGGGCCAACACCAAGTAGAGCACCAGTGTGGCGAACCTGAAAAAAAAAACAAGAGTCAAAATTAAGAATTGCCCTGCAACTAGAGTCAACAATCTGACGGCCAGAAATGAGATGCATGGTAAGTTAAGGAACATGAGCAACATCAGGAACATGAAAAGACGAAGTGCTAAGAATGCCTCAGCCATTGACCGGGGGAGCTACCATCAACAGTAAGAACATGAATAGAAGAATCATGAGGTCGAATAGAGGACTTAGTGGATGACTCATGAGTCATGTGAAAAGATGCCCCAGTATCAATAATCGGCGGAGATGTATGTGCTTGTGTACGAGGTGGTTTCTCAATGCTAGAAGAGTCGGTAGTAGAACCAGAAGACCTATAGATGGAGAACCAAAATACGCGGCTAGCAGGCATCAAAGTCGCATAATCTCTTGCTCACTCAGGGGCTCAACTGAATAGGTCGACGAGATGCACCCGACAATGGAGAATTAGAGGAAATAAGCAGGTCACGAAGTCGCGCAATCTCCTGCTTAGTGAAGGACACAGTTGAAGTAGTCGATGTAGCAGCACCGAGAGAGGAGCGTCGATCACCACCTGTGGAAGCCACTAGAGGAGGCGGTGTAGCATGCCCAATATTTTCTGCAAAAGTTGTCTGAGGAGAGGAGGTCACATGCGGACAAGAACCAAGTGGTCAAGGGAAGGCGTGTGTGCGAGGCCAAGGCATAGTCAATGGAGCGATAGGCACCAACACTTTTGGTGGAAATTGTGAGAGGGGTCGGTGTAGAGTGACAATCACCATGTGTAGAGGTTGCGGAGTCACTGAAGAGCGACCACCATGGCCTGCAGAAGGCATCAGAGGAACGACACCACGGTGGATGAGCACCAAGCAACTTATATTTCCTTGGGCCAAGGGTCGGTACATATATATACAGTGTACATGTGGTAAATATGCAAAAAGCTCCTTGTACCACAGGGAAACTATACATGCTACGTGGAAACATAAAGGCAACTACAATGCGGATCACCAAAATAGACACACCAAACATCCACACATGCGTTCAGACGCGTCCGTAGACACCGATAGGGAGCTAGCCATCCAACCCTATACACCAAATGTCCTCCCCTATTTTTTCTATGACTGGAGCACTCAAATAATTATAGAAGTATCATAATTTGCCCATAAATAGCATGCAAATATTCTCATACAATAGTTCAAATATAAATGTTACAATCCAAACATGAAGTTTTAAATAAAATAGTTCAAATTTGAATTCAACTTAGTCCGACATATGTTCTAGTTGTCACCTTGAAGCAACCACGGATACTCAATCAGATCAATCATTCTGAAGCTGCTCATGAGTTCCTCGATGCTGAATCTGTTGATGCATTTGGATGAAATCCCGAATGTTGCCGGATTTTGTGGTGGAAGTTGGACAGGATCACCCATGTGCTCAAAATCCAGACCGGTGTGAATCGCCTCACCCTCATCCTCGACAATCATGTTGTGCATGATCACATAAGCTGCCATCACCTCCCATAACGTTTACTGAAAAAGGCTTTGGCCCCGCTTTATATATAAAGCCACACGGCCAAACCGATACAAGGTGATGAGGAAAACATCTACAAAGCAGATCAAAGACAAAACAAGAATACAAGAGCACCCACACCTCACCAAGAAACACCGAGGCTACTAACTAGAAGAGACACCGCGCCTCCATGAGAAACCATCGGACATCGATGCAACACACCCACCAAGAAGTCGCTGGAGATGCCCCCCTGCCATCTCGCTCCGGTCTGTGGAGCGCCGATCCTGCCTACACACAATGAGGATCGAGCGCAATGGCAACGACGCCATTGTAAAAGATAGGACACCGCCGGGGCTGCCCCTAGTTAGAGCCCAAGGAGCCTCAAGATAGGATCCGAGCTCGCCCGCCGATGACGATGAAATGTGACCAAAGGGTAACTGAGCTCCACGACAACGCCCCCAAGAGGGTGACGACGCAATGCGCCGCCGCCTCGAGACCGAAGAGGTGGTCAAGGGTTTTCACCCGGAGCCCTAGTGCAGGGAGAGAGACCACGACGACGCCCCCAAGAGGGACACGACACCCGCGGGTGCCAATGCCGCCGGCGCCGAAGCATGGAGCTTTCGCTCGGAGACTCTTCCGCACCACCCCGAGGTGCCATGGTCATCAGGATACCGCCACCAAAACAAGCCTCCACACCACGATCTGGGAGATACCGCTGCCGAAGCACCGCCACCGCCAGGTTCCCCGCCACCTCGCCCCTCGTTACCCACACAACCAAAGAGAGATGCCACCACCACCGCAGCGCCACTCGCCGAAGAGCCGACCGTGCAGTCCACCTTCCAGGGTTGTTGCCCCGGCATCCCCGATCTCGAAGCCTCCAACCCCAGCCAAGCCGTCGGACACCACCCGCTGGAGATACATGTGAAAAGGCATCGCCTTTCGCCCCTGGACAACCCTGTTCCGGTGAGAATCAGCAGATCAGGCGTGGAACAGGCCACGCTGACCATCCCAGTCGAGACCCTCTTGGATCAGGACGGGGAGCTCCTCGCGCCGCTCCCCTCGACAACAACACACCATCGTTGCCCCTAGACCTTAAATCAGCACTGCATGGGCTGGATCTGGCAGGTCCTGGCCAGCCCACCCCTGGACTGGGAAGGGGTGGCCGCAGCACCCCAGCGCGAGCCACCGCGCAATAGAAGCATGCTCACCACAAGGACGGGAGTCACCAGTTCGCCCGCCAGCGGCGCATTTCTGGATCCCATATTTTTGCAGGTCCTCAAAACAACTATAAAACGGGCTCGGAGCACTCCAAATGCCCTCTCCACATCCTTTCTAGTTCCTCCTTGTGTTTGGCAAAGTAAGATCTTTTCTTTGGCTCAGAGATGGTCTTGACGAAGGTCGCCCATGGAGGACAGATACCATCACAAAGATAGTAGCCATGTTGTAGTCATGACCATTGATGGTATATAGTTGCACAGAGGAGCTTGTCTCGCAGTCAACCTAGCATACAATGGAGACCGTTGCAGAACGTTGATATCATTGTGTCTCCCAGGCATGCCAAATGCAGAGGTCTTGTGATGCAACTACTTCAAGAATGTTGGTGGGCTTTTTACAGGGACCCTAATATTGCCTGTGTTTGAGCATATGGGCAGTTCTTCCATTTCCAGTGCATGCAATCCCTGGATCTCTGGATTGCATGCACTGGAAATGGAAGATGCATTGAGAGGTCTTGTGATGCAACACACTTTGCCACATCTGAAAGTAACGGCAGAAAAAGGACTCGATGCATATTCGTTGAAGTAGTCGTCAATGAGCGTTAAATGGCTCCGTGCCCGATTCCGGTTCAGCACTCAATGTCTCTTGACTGATCGCTTGTAATTCAGATCATGTTCCTCCGCACATCGCGCATCTGCAAGAACCGCCTCTGTCATCATTGTTTCATCCTCATATTCGTCCTCATCTGACGATGACGAATCCATGAAGTTCCCGCACAAGTACTCCATGCCCGAATCCATCGTTTTTGCTTCAAAGTTAAGGACAAAAAACCTAATTTTTTTTGGCTAAGGCACTTGGCCGAGCACTTGCCAGGCGTGGTGCCTGCCATTGACAACATTCTACAGGGCGGAGGGTACCTGGGTGGTGGCCATATCAGGGGTGGATCTCGCCGGCATTAGCAGAGTGGGCCTTGGGCCCTGGTATAGCGGTGGAGGTCCGGAAAGGCCTGTTCGGGCGGCCGGGGTGGCACAGTGGCGGCGACCGGGAGGGAGTGGATTCAGAGAAGGGAGGAGGACGGAGTGAGGAAAATAGGGGGTTCGAATGGTGTTTTTGGGTGGGCCAGGTGTGTCGGAGGCCTACGTGATGGAGGTTCGGACGCCCACAAACCTCCCCCAACTTTGCAATCGGTTTATGAGATTTTGGACGCCTAGATGCGTCCGACGACGTTTGAGGCACAACGTTGGATGCCAACAAACATCCTGACACCGCGTTTCGGGCATTAAGGAGTGGTTTGGTGCACGACATTGGAGTTTCCTAATATAACTCTTAACACTCACAATCCCTTGCCTCCTTCCTATTGCCGCCTGCCCCTCATGACCTCCCACAGTTCACTTCCTAGTTCCTCCTGCCGCCTACCCTCCCCCAGGCCCCATCCTCCTACTGTGTTTGTTCAAATGGCCTCCATCCCCTTCAGCTGGGATTCCAAATTCAAATGGCTATGCTAATCTTGAAGTGCCACCGCTCTCGTCGGAACCGTTGCTTTCATAGGAAACTTGTGTTGTCTGTGAACAATGGGTGATCACCTTTTAAGCATGGCAGATTCTTACAAATAAGTTTTTTTAGACTTAATATAGTTTTAGACTCGCCTTTACCTGGATAGGAGTGCTGACAACATAGAGAAGTACAAGGTGGCACAGAAGGCCGCAAAGCGGTTGTGAGTGAAGCAAGAGGTCGGTCGTACGAGGACCTCTACCAGCGATTAGACACGAAGGAAGGCGAAAGGGACATCTATAAGATGGCCAAGATCCGAGAGAGGAAGATGAGAGATGTTGACCAAGTCAAATGCATCAAGGATGGAGCATACCAACTCTTGGTGAAGGACGAGGAGATTAAGCATAGATGGCGGGAGTACTTCGACAAGCTGTTCAATGGGGAGAATGAGAGCTCTACCATTGAACTGGACGACTCCTTTGATGATACCAGCATGCATTTCATGCAGCAAATCCAGGAGTCTGAGGTCAAAGATGGTTTAAAAAGGATGAAAGGAGGCAAGGCAATGGGCCCTGATTGTATCCCCATTGTGGTGTGGAGAGGCCCCGGAGACATAGTGATAGTACGGCTAACTAAGCTTTTCAACCTCATTTTTCAGGCAAACAAGATGCTAGAAGAATGGAGACGGAGTATACTAGTACCAATCTTTAAGAACAAGGGGGATGTTCTGAGTTGTACTAATTATCGTGGAATTAAGCTGATGAGAAAGCTATGGGAGAGAGTCATTGAGCACCGCTTAAGAAGAATGACAAGCATGACCAAAAATCAGTTTGGTTTCATGCCTGGGAGGTCGACCATGGAAGCCATTTTCTTGGCATGACAACTTATGGACAGATACAAGGAGCAACAGAAGGACCTACATATGGTGTTCATTGACTTGGAGAAGGCCTGCGATAAGATACCGCAGAACGTCATGTAGTGGGCCTTGGAGAAACACAAAGTCCCAGCAAAGTACATTACCCTCATCAAGGACATGTACGATAATGTTGTGACAAGTGTTTGAACAAGTGATGGCAACACTGATGACTTTCCGATTAAAATAGGACTGTACATAGAGTCGGCTTTGAGCCCTTATCTCTTTGCTTTGGTGATGGATGAGGTCATAAGGGATATACAAGGAGATATCCTATGGTGTATGCTCTTTGCGGTGCTAGTCGATGATAGTCGGAAGGGGTACGGGGGTTAATAGGCAGTTAGAGCTATGGAGACAAACCTTGGAATCGAAAGGTTTTAGACTTAGTAGAACTAAAACCGAGTACATGAGGTGCGGTTTCAGTACTACTAGGCATGAGGAGGAGGTTAGCCTTGATGGGCAGGTGGTGCCTGAGAAGGAGACCTCTCGATATTTGGGGTCAATGCTGCAGAAGGATGGGGATATTGATGAAGATGTCAACCATCGAATCAAAGTCAGATGGATGAATTGGCACCAAGCTTCTGGCGTTCTCCGTGACAAGAGAGTGCCACAAAAGCTAAAAGGCGGGATCTATAGAACGGAGATTCAGCCTCAATGTTGTATGGCGCTGAGTGTTGCCCAACTAAAAGGCGACATGTTCAACAGTTAGATGTGACGGAGATGCGCATATTGAGATTGATGTGTGGCCACACAAGGAAGGATCGGGTTCGGAATGATGATATACGAGATAGATTTGGGTGGCACCGATTGAAGAGAAGCTTGTCCAACATCGTCTGAGATGGTTTGGGCATATTCACCGTAGGCCTCCAGAAGCTCCAGTGCATAGCGGACGGGTAAAGCATGCTGAGAATGTCAAGAAAGGTCAGGGTAGAACGAACTTGACATGGGAGTAGTCCGTAATGAGAGATCTGAAGGACTGGAGTATCACCAAAGAACTAGCCATGAACAAGGGTGCGTGGAACCTTGCTATCCATGTGCCAGAACCATGAGTTGGTTGCGAGATTCTTATGGGTTTGTTGGAGTGCAGCTTTAAACAGCATAATATATATGACCTGCTGCTAAAAGAATATAGCTAGAGGTTTCTTGCAAGTATGCTTTCTATACTAAATATGTTAAGTATCAACGAAGTACTGAATTTTACTTATTATTATGTAATAATACGAGGGATGTGGATGTGGCCTGCACAGTTAACCGCAGGCAAGGACACATTATGTACGCCGAGAATGTAGTATCGAAGGCGTGGCATGGGCTAGGTCAAACCTTGGTCACGCAAGAAAACATACATAACTAAATCAGGCCCATGTTCAAAAAATATGATATTGATCCATAGCAAAGCAAGGGCATTATTAAGCTACTACATTTACATTTTCAATCATCGATGTGAGATTCGTAAAATACTACTTTATCGTGTTATTTTCCTCACAATTGCATAGATCGTGGGGTAGTTTTGCAAGTTGCTTTTAAATTGTCCATAACTCTTTAAAAATCATATTCCTCACATATTTTTATTGCTGGATCAACAGGAGATCATAGAGACATAAACATCCATTATCAACATCATGCAATTGTCAATCATATTGGTGCAGCTATGGAACGAGTGGGAAATCAGGTTACTTGTGCTTCTCAGTTATACACTGCAACTATTCCTCTTCTTCACAGGGGGGCTTAGGCGACGAAGCAGTAATACATTGCTAAGATTCTCTATTTGGTTGGCTTATTTGGGGGCAGACATGATTGCATTTTATACTCTTGGTCAGATCTCTCGACTTGGAGATTCTATCAATAGTAGGGATCCGTTTACAGGGACAATGTCTTTGGCATTCTTTTGGGCACCTTTCCTCCTTGTTCATCTTGGCGGACAAGACACTATTACTGCCTTTTCATCTGAGGATAACAATTTGTGGCTAAGGCATTTTCTGAATCTTTTGGTTGAAGTCAGCCTTGCATTATATGTCTTTTGGAAATCAATGGGGAACAGCAATCAGCTTTTAATTCCAGCCATGTTTGTGTTCGTTTCTGGAATAGTTAAGTACGGGGAGAGGATTTGGGCTCTCAAGTATGGGAGTAAGGATGACCTTAATAGCACCACTAGTAACTATGAAAATAATCAATTGCCACTACTAAGTGTTGAGCAAGATAGATACTGTGACATTGTTTGCTATGCTCTCCATACGGCACGCTATATTCGAGGATTCCTTGCAGGGCGTGCAACTTTTCAGATGGGGCATGAAATTCAGTTTACATTAGTAGAATATTTTGGAAGATTTGCAGAGCATGGGGCAAAACTTAAGATCATTGAGATGGAGCTTGCTATTATATATGATGACCTCTACACCAAGGCTGTTCTGTTTAGGACATGGACAGGTAGCATTTTTCGCTGTGTTGTACATATCTCTGCAGTGGTTGCTTTTGTGCTCTTCTACGCAGACAGGAAAGAAAGCTATAGCAGAGTGGATATTGCAATAACATATGCATTACTCATTGGTAGCATTTTTATGGAACTTGTTTCAATTCTTATGGCAATGGTATCACCATGGGCATGGGCATTCTTGAAAGCACGGAGTTTTCACTGGCTTACCAATTTGTTCTGGTCTATCTTCAACATTGTTCAGCCGGAGAAGAGGCTGTGGTGGTCAGATTCCATGGGGCAATATAACCTTCTGCGCTCCATATTCTGTATTGAATCACCAACCATTGGCATGATCAGAAATATCATAAATTCTGTTGGTTGGGCTAAGGTCTGGAAGCACTTACGACACACCAAGGATGTCAAAGCTAAGCATAAGGTCATGGAATGTGTGGTGCAGTGGTTGGACAAGCAGGATCGTTTCAATGATTTAGCAAAAGGGATGAGGCCTAGACTTAGCACAGAACTGGAATTGATACTGCGAGGACCTTTTGAGCATGCCATACTCCAACTACATTTGTTTACAGATTATCATATAAGGGGTCTACTTGATGAGGAGGGATCACGTCTACACGACAAAGGAGGTAGATCACATCTTGCGAGCATATGTGAGGAAATATCAAATTACATGATCTATCTTCTTGTTGTAAACCCTTCCATGTTGCCGGTCAGTACCACTGCAGAAGATACACTTGCATTGTTCCCAGAGAAAATATTCTCTACCGGCAGGGGTGGAGTCAGAGATGTGCCGTGCCTTGTGCTGGATAGACTCAAGCTATTTGTCCTCCAGATTTGTAATTACTTTGTGAAGGAGTCTTCAACAGATACTAGGACAGTATCCCCGGCAGCCCTAGGCCTGGATCTTCCCCTGTCTACCAGCCAGAAACATATCCGAGAAGTGCTACATAAGGATTGGACGGCTGCTGGAGAAATTGAAGGCAAAATACTGTTGGGTGCCCGAGCTTTATTGGACTTTCCAGAGTCTGAATTGACCATCGATGAATTATTGGTGGAGATCAAAGAAATATGGATAAGGCTGCTTGTTTATGCAGCAGGCAAGTCACACGCAGAGGCACATGCGCAACAGATGAGCAGAGGAGGAGGGGAGCTGCTCACGTTTGTTTGGTTACTCATGGCCGCCCACTATGAGCTCGGTGATGTTGCTCGCAGGCTCGACCTTGTTACATCCTCATCTGGTGCTGCAGAGGGAGATCGACTTTTCGCCTTCATCTTTCCGTCTTATGAACAACCTACACCCATGTAGGTCTTGCATTGCAGGCTCAGATATTTTTCATATTTCATCAATGTGCAAACTGTGCGTAGTTGAATCCTGTATGTTCTGCTTTTTTTTTCTGATAAAGAGCGCTCTTTATTGACTCATGGTGTCGCAACAAATGTATAAGAACATAGCGAACACATGCGGCATCGTGTACACACTGAGTTGTTACTATTACAGCTGAAGAAACGATAGTTCAATACGACAGAAAGCTAAAAAAGTCCCATCTTTTGGATGCCTGGCCATCCAGAAGATCTAGTCTCAGGTGCGTCTTGCTTCTGAGATAACTGCTTTGCAGTACGGCTGTACTTTCTCCGTAAACTAATATAAGTGTTTAGATCACTATTTTAATTATCTAAACGCTCTTATATTAGTTTACAGAGAGAGTATGAAATAACTGCTGTGCAGTGGGGCGGTATGATCAAGGAAATGATCCAAGATTAGTACGTGTGATTTATTCATCTAATAATTTTTCGAAAGAAATTTATATTAATCTTTCCTTGGCTTTGCTGCCGGTCAGTGAACCATCAGTATTTCCCCTTTTTTGTCCTTGTGGGATTTCTTCAGTATACGAAGTCTGTTGGCATTAACATTCAGTGAAAGAAGTAGGATCGGTTCTGCACTCTGTGTTGGCTGCATTGTAAAATACTCCCTAATTATACATGGAGGTAATATCATCCGGAGTCACATAACTTGCGTCTGATATTCAGTTTGGTGCTAAAATTTTGAAAATACGGATTTGTGGTCATTCAACTTGCGTTTCCGTGTAAATACGGTGTTTCCTCTTGTATCTAGCCGTATGACCTGCTCACATGGCGCGCCAGCTTGGCGGAGGCCCACTTGTCCGTGGCTAAAGTACACACGGCGTTGGGTGACTGTAGCATGTAGGATTTTTTTAGAAAACCCCCTTGCAATTTGTTTAATTGACAAAAGGCCTCAACTATAATGAAAAAAATGGGACAACTAAACCCATTAAGCGTCGCGTGAAGTGCGGCCATCCAGCTATGCCACGTAGCGCAAGCTGGTTGACCGCGGTGAGAAATCTTCTAGTTTTTTTTTAGATTTTAGGTGGAGGTGCCTATGGTATTTTTTAAGTGAAGGTATGCAAAGTGGCGCTTACTGGTAGGCTGTAGCGGTATTTTTTTTTCTTTTTTTATGAAGTTGAGGATTTTTTTCTGAGAGGTTTTTTTAGACGGAGGCGAAGACTTTGTATTTTTTAAAAATTAAAACTACGCATGACTTTCTTTCAAGTGACGCCACAGGGTGACGCCACAACCACTAGTGAAATTCAAAGGTAGGCGTACAACCATCACACCAGCACCAATTCACGTTGAACATCTGGAACTAAACTTTATTTAACAATACACAAAAAGCTAATAAATAGGCCAATATGTCTAATGGGTAATTTAGGTGTGGGGCCAGTAGTCAGTGGGATACTAACAACGGGTTAGGCTAAACTAAAGTTCGGGCGCATGGATAATTTTGCAGAAAAATAGGGGAATAATCGGAATCGATCTCTTGACTTCGAGCGTGTTAGTGCACGAGCCAACCGCAACACCAAGTACATGTTACTTCCCACAAAGAGGAACACTTAATTTTATAATTTTGCGATGACAACTACTCATATTCCTATTTTTCTCTCTTGGACCGAATCTCTGATAACTTCTTCAAACTTTTTTGTCAAACTAAATATTTTTAGATGTTAAAAAATGAAATCAAAATTCATTTAAAAAAATTAGGCGAAAAAATAGAATTATTGAGATATTTTGACCCGGATTTTCCAGCCCCTTACGAAAAAAGGGAATAAAAAAATCTCACTTGCAGAAAAGTTTTGTACGTAATGGATAGAACATTATATATTTTCCCCTCAAAAAATTAAAAAAAAAACATTATATGTTTTGACGCCTTTTTTGGGCCCAAAAAGACCATATTTTCTGGAAACCTGGGAAAAAAGGAGTCTAGAAAAAGAAGTACGTACATTGTATATGAGGTCGGGAGTTCGAATCCCCCAACGCTCTCATTTTATTCTCATTTCCCCCACCGTCCGTGCTGACAAGTAGGACCCACACGTGCTATTGAAGGGCTTCTGCTTAATTAAACATAGAGCGAGGGGTGATTATGCAAAAATATGTGCAGGCCCACACGTGTTATTAATGGGCTCTGTTTAATTAAATACAGAGGGTGATTATGCAAAACAAAATTGTGCACGCCGCATAGAGCAGTTCTAATCACTGACAGGGGGGCATAGCCACGTTGTCGTGTCACATAAGTGCAGGATACGTACCATTGAAATTTTGAACGCATCAACCGAGCTAGGGGATGCTCCCCAATAAATCCTGAGCGTTGGATGTGGAATGAGCAGTAGGAGAGGGTGGAAAGGTAAAAGGGAGTATGCGCACGGCTGGGCTTTTTCATAAAAGGAAAAAAGCTAGAAAGGGAAAGGGAATAGGCCAAGTGGCGCGCACGGTCGGAATTGTTCGCTCCCGCGATCGATCGCCAAGGAGTCGTTTCGCTATAACAGCAATCCCTGACAAAACAGAACGGTCTGTAGAGATGAAACTTTAGGCAATAATTCTGCAACTCAAAAAATTCTAAAATTAACAACATAGAACCTATTTGTAATTACCTGTGTAAAAATTTCAAGATTTTAGCATGCTCTATTTAGCCGCAACAAATCAAAACATAACAACTGACTTTTTGTTTCACCGTGGTAACTCACATATTGCAAATTTACCGTGGTAAAGGCTATCTTTGGCACTTTATCGAAAGAAAAATAAATACAAAACAAGGTTGTTACAAAAGGATCAACCTCATTGACAACTATTTCGGATTGTCTCTCGCAAGCTTTTTCTTTAGAGCCATTAAAATAGGATTGAGGTTTTATTGATGCTCACATGAAAACATGAATTGAAGCACAAAAAAGAGCATCAAAAAGCATATATCAAATACACTTAAGTCCAACACATGTTATGCATAGGCATCTTATAACTAAAAAAAGTTATTACGACAAGCAGTCCCGCATAGGCAGGAGAGAATGATGCAACTTTAAAACCATTAACATAAAGAGAGGTGATTTTTTTAACATGAAGATTTCTCTAACCATATTTCCCTCTTTCATTACAATTATATGTGAGATCATAATCAAACTCAATGATATAGCTATCAGCTAAGACTCTTTCCTCGTGATCCACATGCATATAGATCTTATAATTCTTCAAAATAGTGGGATCGACATTAACTCAATGATATAGCTATCACCTCTTCAAACCTACTTTTATCAATATTTCAACCAAATTGAACACTTTAAAATAGTCGGATAATTACTACCTAAAGTCATGACCTCTCCAAGTCACTTTCAATAATATTGCAAACAATGTTATCAATAATAGATTCATGATAAGTCCCAAATAAATTTTCAAAGCCACAAGAAATATCACAATTGTCTCCCGGATAATGGTCATCATAATAAGGACTAGTTGACATAGTCCAATCATCTTCACCGGTGCCTACTGACATATTGTCACCATAAAAAGCAATTATTTCATCAAGTGCTTCATTTTTCTTCACTAATATACTCATCATCTTTATCACTTGAATCATAACGTTTATCATGTATATACAATTCATACTTAGCATTCGCTGACCATAGCCCAATAGCTTCTTCTTGAGCCACATGTCCAAAGTATGAAATGTTTTTGAAAACTTAAGCAATTTCTATAGATTATGTGTGTGCCAATAAGATTGATGCTTTAGAGAAAACTAGCATGCTTAACTTTCAATGCTTTTGGTATTTCGAGTTTTCAAAAAGCAAAAACCTAGAATAAAAAGTAACTAAGTAATAAGATAGATAACAAGGAAATAAAGTAATAGAGTGTAGTGTGGCCTATTATATAGTAGCAAATATTTCCCTGACAACGGTGCCAGAAAAAAGGATTTCCCTGACAATGGTGCCAAAAAAAAGGTTTGCATCCTATAATCTAGGTGTTCTTTTTTACTGGTGTTGGGCCCCCAAGTGTAGAGATTTGTCGCAAGCAGCATTGTGAATGACCTTAAGATTTATTGAACTAGTAGGTGTATTTGGACTTACAAGGATTAATGCAATGTTGCTGCTGAAAAGCCATCAGGACCAACAGTACAACAAAGAGCTCGGATGTACAAATCAATCACATCCCCTTGTTCCACATTTAAATTGAAAAGGGTGTATCTAATATTCGAACAGTCCAGCAACCAAACAAGAACTAAAAATTATCCTGGGAATATGTGCTCCCAGCAGCCATTTCACCTCACTCCCCCTGAGATCCCAGTTCTACACCGATCAAAGAACTAAACACCGAATTCATAGACAGACTTCCCCAGTACCACCACCAGGCACACCAAGAGAGGAACGCTGGCACCAATGGCAACCCCCACATAGGCAACTAACATTGGTGTGATGGTGAGGTATATGGCAGTCAACATTGACATAATCATTGTGAGGCCAGAGAAGACAATCAACAACTTGGCACCAAACAGCATAACGCCGTAACTGACCCTTGTCTCCACATGACCCTTCCACAAAAAGATGCACAAGGCAACAACAGTCGAGCCACACATTGAAATGGCGTTGCAGATGACGAGTATATTGAACGCCTGATGGTGCCCAACAATGGCAGCGCCAGACTGTTGGTTATAGCCGCCAGGCACGGTTAGTGTGACTGCAAAGGTGGACATGCCCATCAGGGTGGCCACAACCACAAGTACGCTGCAAACTATGTTGTGCGCCATCTGTGGACTTGTTCGCCGGTTCTGCAGTGGTCGAGGCTGTTGCTTTGTCAGTATCAGCAGCTTGTGTTTGCCGTAAGTTCGCTGTAAACATGATTCCAGAAGACACAACTTAATACTAAAACTTGAAATTTGATAAAAACAACATATAAATGCTTTGCATGGATTTAGTTTTTTATTTCACTGTATAAACCTAACTTTGTTTTTCAAACGGACAAAATGGAAATCTTCTTCATTTGTTTCCTTATTACAAACATAATTTTGTAGAACAAGTAACACTATTTTGTAGGGCATAATTGCTGGTGTTGGTTTATTTACCTCTATTCCTGTTCTCTGAGAAAGGGAAAATGCGGCATCTTCATCTTGGTTAACCAGGCATGGTTTGACTCTCCGATCATTGAGTAGCAGCAATGCTGCTTGTTTCCCGAAGAGCTTGCCAGCATGATGCAGCGGTGTGTTGCCATCCCTATCCTGTTGGTTCACAATCTCCTTCGGCAACACATACTTGAGAAGCAATTCAAGCACACTCACCTTGTCATTTATGGCTGCGATGTGGAGTGCGTTTCGTCCCATGTTATCCACCATCTCAATAACGTCAGGGAACTGCTTCAAGAGTTCTTTGGCAGCCTCTGTGGAGCCATAGTAAGCAGCTATGTGGAGAGGAGTATGCTTCTCATTATTCTGTTTGTAGGCTAGAGCGTGATTCTTGTTGAGTAATATGGATACAATGCGTGCATTATTCTTCTCCGCCGCGTAATGCAGGGCATTGTTCCCTAATAAGTCTGACAACTCTACAAGCTCCTCATATCTGTTCAGCACGATCTCCAGCGCTCCTGATCAGGAATAGGTTATTGTAGACCTTCATTGTTGAACTAATGACTATGCTATGGAAAAACTGTAGATAGCGCATTATCCATGTAGCTAAACATGTTACTTAAACATTTCTTACTTTTTATGGTGCCGTCAATATTGTACATTGGACGTATCAGTACGATCAACACTGCACACAATGCTCCGAAAAATTAAGTGTAGTTAATAGTAGTGCCCTCCCTCACTGGTAATAGTTCAATACATGTAATAGTCCGATAGGGAGCAGTTTTAGCATGCTCCCTCTTACCCCCTTTTTTCACATGAGAGGTAAGGGTATGTAGTAGATCTGAACCTTTGATCACATTAATTAGTGGTCGGATTAACTCTTACCTTCTTACCTCATATGTAAAAAGAGGGGGTAAGAGGGAACATGTTAAAATCTGCCTTCACAGAATGCAGAATGAGCTGATGTGTATGATCATGAATAGCAATCCTATTTTTCCTAAATTTCAATTGCAGGTTCTTTTTCCCTTTCAGCAAATCAACAACACATCACAATTTTTAGTTAAAATAGGATCCGATGTTTGTTACTCTTCAAAAATTAAGTTACATACCAAACAATATTTATTAAATTGCAGTGAGGATTCCACTACGATTACCTTTTGAGATAAATTCTTCCCTCCTCCCTTCCCTCTCAATTTCAAATAGGATTGTGTTGAATAACTCAGCTTACACATGAAGATATGGGAGCGCTTGATTGAAGAGTTTACTTTGGAAGAAATTAGAGAGGCAGTTTTTGAGAAGAAGCATAATAAAGCTGCAGGGGCTGATGGGTTTCCTGTGGAGTTTTATCAAGACTTTTGGTAAATTATTAAGAATGATCTGAAGGAACTTCTTGACAAATTTCACAAGGGTGAGATGGATACTGAAAGGTTTAACCATGGAATCATTGCTTTGATTCCTAAAATGCCTAATGCAACTGTTATTCAGAAATTTAGACCCGTCTTCTTGTTGAATGTGAGTTAAAAAATACTCACCAAAGTATTGGGCAAAAGACTGGGACTGATTGTTCACAAAGTAATTTCTTTCTCTTTTTTATAGCAACCGGCAGGAGCGCTGCCTTTTCATTAAGGGGGAAATATATACAGAGTGGCATGTTTAGGGGACATGCCGGAAACCCCAAGAAACTCACACCACATGCAAATTACTCATGCAAGTGGTTAACTCTTGGTCTAAATGCTAAATCTCTCTACGCAATGTCCTCCATGGTTAGGTGAGCCACCTCAATATACGTCATGCTTATGCCATTGAAGATGCGCCAGTTCCTTTCCTTCCAAACATTCCACATGATGTAAATGATGTGGCTGCTGTGAAACCTTTTAGTGTCTTTGCTGGAGGACCTTAGGAGACCTTCCCACCAGGCATCAATGGAGGGGATGGTAGTGACGAGACTCGGACTCAAATGGACACCCTGCCAAGAGAGCACCGTGAAACGGACCGCCGCGGTGAAGGGGTAGTCCTTGCACAAATGGGTGGCCGTGTCCAGGGAGCTCAAGCAAAGCTAGCAGATGGGGTCGTGAGCCAGCCTCGCAGCACCAGGCAATCGGTTGATAGGATCCGGTTATGAAGTACCAGCCAAGAAAAGAGCCCGCATTTTTGTTCCGCGTGGGTGCGCCATATCGTGTTCGTCTCGAATGTGCCGTGCCGTAGGATCCGATGAACTGGGCCGAGTAGGCGGAACTCGCCGTATATTCTCCGTTGGGGGTCCAGATCCAGGAGATTGAGTATGAGCAAAGCGGGTCCAAGACCATCCGGGATACAATGGTGGCCAAGTCAATGAACTCCGGTAGGTGGTCCAGCAGACGCAGACAGGCATCTGAGCGGATCTAGTTATCATGTAGAAACTCCTTGTGGACCTTCCTGTTCTTCCTTGTTGCAATGGCAAACCGGTTAGGGCAGCGAAGACTTAGAGCCAGCAGACGCAGACAGGCGTCTGAGCGGATCTAGTTATCATGTAGAAACTCCTTGTGGACCTTCCTGTTCTTCCTTGTTGCAATGGCAAACCGGTTAGGGCAGCGAAGACTTAGAGCCCCAACCCCACTCCAATTATCATGCCAGAAGGTAGCCTTCATTCCGTCACCGAGGCTGATCTTCATGGAGGACCGCAAGAGGGCCATATCCGTCGAGTCGCAAGGTAGCTGAGAGCCATCCCACGGCCTACCGGGGTCCACCCACTATAGCCATGGCCAACGAAGACGAAGGGCCTGGCCGAAGCACTCCGGATCCGCAATGCCGAGACCACCAAGGGCTTTGGGGCGGTAGACCGTCTTCCAGTTGACAAACGAGTGACCGCCGCCCGCAGTCTCACTATTGTCGCCACTCCAGAAAAACCACAAGAAATCTTGTCAACCTTGGAGCGGGCCCATTTTGGGAAGGGGGTGACCGTCGAGTGAAGTGGCAATCGCGATAAGGATGGCTTTGGCCAAGGTGACCGTGCCGGCTCTGACAATGCTTGTACCCTTCCAGCCTGGCAGTCACACGACAATCTTGTCGATGAGAGGTTGCAGGTGGACCTTCCGAAGGCAGCAGTATAGCAGGGGGAGCCCCAGATAGCGTCCCGGGAAAGATCCAAGCTTGGCAGGGAAGTTGGAGAGGATGTCTTGGAGATCAAAGTTTTCATAGCGAATGGGGAAGACCTCCGTCTTATCGAGGTTGGTACTAATTTGCTAGCCTCCCCGAAGCAGTCAAGGATGGATCGAATAGCAGCAAGCTCGGTTGTTGGGGTGGCGAAGATGTCGGCGTCATCCGCATACATGGAAATCCTACACCGCGTGGCCCTGGCTCTAACGGGCAAAAGGACACCTGAGTCCGCCGCCAAACGAAGGAGGTGGTGTAGGGGTTCAATGGCCAGGATGAAGAGCATGGACGACTTGGGGTCTCCTTGCTGAAGCCCGCGCCGGTGAGGAAGGGGATGCCCGGACTCCATTGAGGAGGATCCTCGAAGATGAGGATCCGAGTGTCAAGCAAATCCACTCCCACCAACGCGGACCAAACCCAAAGTGGTCTAAAACCTCCAGGAGGTAGACCTAGTTCGCCGAGTCAAAAGCCTTTGAGATGTCGAGCTTGAGAAAGAGGCTTGGCATTTTGGATTGGTGGAGCTCTTTTAAGAGGTTCAAAACGAATAGGAAGTTGTCATGGATGCACCTCTTTTTGAACGCGTTCCGACTCCTGGAGATAATATCGCCCAAGATTAGTGCAAGACAGTTTGCGAGGAGCTTGGAGAAAATCTTGGAAAGGCTATGGATGAGGCTGATGGATTGGTAGTCCCCAATCCCGGTGGCATCCGCCTTCTTGGGGATAAGAATGATATTGACGGTGTTGATTAAGCCTGCACAGTCGCCATGCAGAGCCACCAGGTGAAGGCTGGCAGCAATAACATCGGCCTTGATGATGTCCCAACATGCCTTGAAGAAAGCCTCGATGAAGCCATTCGGTCCCGGTGCCTTGTCAGAGGGCAGCGAGGAAATCGCTTCCCGGATCTCTACCTCGTCAAAGTCAGCATCAAGATCGGAGAGGTCATGTCAAAGATATCCCAAGGCCTCCCAGTTGACTTGGACTGGGCGGGGAGGTTGGGTTCCCAGGCGACCACTAAAGTGGGCGTGGAGCTCTTTCTCTTTGTCCTCATGTGTGATAGAGGATCCCCAAAGGCGTCAGAAGGGACTGAATGAAGTTCTTCCTCCGACGACCGTTGGCTCTGATGTGAAACAGCTTGGTGTTAGCATCCCCAGCTTTGATTGAAGTGAGACTAGACAATTGTCGCATCTTGATTTTTTGGATGGAGAAAAGGCCAAGGTAGTTGCTCTTCAGCTCACGCCGCAAATCGGGGTCCAAGGAGGATAGCGGGCGGATCTCCTCAACCACATCAAGCCGCCAAATGATCTCCTTTGTAATCGCAATATGTTGCTCGAGGTCGCCAACCTTCTGGCAACACCAGATCTTGAGAGTTCTCGCAAGGCGACTGGGCTTAATGTGGATCCGTCGGATGGTGTCAGATGCGATTATGGGCCTACGCCAGATGCTCGAGACCTTGTCTTTGAAATCGTCATATTTTAACCAGAATTCCTCGAGCTAGAAAGAAGGCTTGTTGGTCGCTTGCCTTGGAGAGACGCGTGGTCAGAGCATATGGGCAGCTGGGAAAAGAACATCCCAGTCATCCGAGCAAAATAAATGGTCTATCTTGGTAAGCACAGGATTCTCCTGGTCACTGGACCAAGTGAAGCGTCTGCCATTTAGACGATGTTCCTTTAGCTACATGTGGCCGATGGCCGCCCGAAATTTTCCCAAGAGGCGGCGATTGATGTTTAGGTTGTTTTTGTCGACCGCCTTGGTGATCATATTGAAGTCGCCGAGGACGAGCCACTCCCGACGGGCCAGTGGCTAGAGGTTTTTCAACTCGTCGATGAACACAAGCTTGTCCGCTTCACCTTGAGGCCATAGACACAAGTGAGAGTCCAGGGAGTACCCTTGGCACACATGGTGATCATGGCAGAAATGGTGGACGGGGTCACGTGAGGCTCCGAAAGCACAAAGAAGTCGTCGAAGGCCTCCATGAGCATACCTCCATGGGTCCCGGTTGCAGGGAGGACCATGTAGTTGTTGGTGAATTGGGTACCAAGCAAGGTCAAAATAAGGTTGCCGTCGACGTGCTGGAGCTTAGTCTCTTGTAAACACATGATAGTAGCGTGAGAGTCGCGGGCAACATTCCGCCGTGCAGGGTTGTTCAAGCCTCGAACATTCCAACACACAAGGTTGACGCTTCATTGTGCCATTTAGGAAACTCACTGAACGCGGTGATGAAACAGAAGCCGATTGAAGATGGCGTTGTAGAAGCGAAAACACATTGCATGAGTAGTAGGGGTATAGAGAAGCAACAGGCCTCTCGTGACAATAGAGGCCTCCCTGCCAGAGGCACACCTAGGGATACAGTGGTGCAGCAGGACACACACAGACTCCAGTCTTCACACTCGAACGACCTGGAGAGAAACTTGCATACAGATGTGCTGAACATCATCAACCAGGGGCAGCTCCTTGCTAATCTTCTTTCCTGTCTTCTTGGCACCAAAACTATTGACTTGTTTGACCAAGGCTTGAATGGCGCGGACAAAGTAATTTCTGAATCTCGGACTGTTTTTTTTTTTTTTTGCGGAGGAATCTCGGACTGGTTTTATTAGTGGAAGATACAGAGTAGAAGGTATTGTAGTGTTTCATGAAATTATACATGAGGCGTGTAGCAGAAAAGTGGAGTTTTGCTCAAACTTGATTTTGAAAAGGCCTATGACGAAGTCAAATGGCCTTTTACATATCAAATGATGCAAGCTAATGGGGTGTTGGAGATGTTTGGTGTGACTGGATGATGTGAATTGTCAGAGGTGACAGGTGACAGGGTTGCAGTTGAACTTCATGACAAGATAGGCAGTTATTTTCCAACTTTTAATGGAGTTAGACAAGGGGATCCCTTATCACCTTTGTTATTTTGACATAATTGCTGATGGGCTTGAATTATTAGTTACAGAAGTTATTGCCAATGGTCAGATCAAAGGGCTGGCTTCTCATTTGGTTGATGATGGTGTGGCTATACTTCAGTATGCTGATGACACTATCTTGCTGACTGAGGATGATTCTGAGAGTGCAAAAAATCTGAATTCATAATTTGCATTTTTGAGCAAGTGTCAGGGCTGAAAATAAACTTTCATAAGAGTGAGATTTATTGCCTTGGAGAGGCTGAGGATAAAAAAGAGGTTTATAGTGAGATCTTCACAGGCAAGAGGCATAATGTGATGTTTTACTAGGTTGTGGTGTCATGGGGGTTGCTGTGGCAAAGCCCCTAAGCTTGGCCTGGTAGTAATAGCTTTTATGTTTTTGTTATTCTGCTTTTATTATCTGAACTTTGTAAAACTTGGCGGTTTCTTTAATGGAAATCGATGGGGGAGGCCCGTTGCCTCCAAAAAATTTGTCTGAATACTTTTTATTAACACGTAATAAGAAAGGGTAACAGACAACAGTGCTCGTCATAATACTAAAATATTACCCTCTCCACTAAATAATACTCCCTCCGTTCCTAAATACTTGTCTTTTTAGAGATTTCAAATGGACTACCACATACGGATGTATATAGACATATTTTAGAGTGTAGATTCACTCATTTTGCTCCGTATGTAGTCACTTGTTGAAATCTCTAGAAAGACAAATATTTAGGAACGGAGGGAGTATAGTGTATCTCATAAACTCATGCAAAATTAAGGGTGTTACTCCCTTTATGACCCTATTAAATATCTAGCTTTCTGTATGTTCGCTACGAGCATGCATTGAATATATATAGTACTTTAGAGACAATAACTAGGGTTATTATATTGACTTAAGATATTACCTTTGTCTGTGTGCAAGACACAATACACAAATAGGTGGAGTGTGAATAGCTTAATAAAAAAATGGAGATAACAGTGTGATGTTTACATCGCCCCATGGCTTTCTGCTGCATATTTATGTGCCATGTGTGTTGTAGTATGACAATTTTTCACAAGCAAGTGATGTTAATTTTGGACGGAAAATAAATGAGATTGAATGGAACTATGGAAGTCAGTAAACTTGCTTACGGATGTTATCTCCCAACACGGATTCGTGCAGAGGATTGGCCTGAGTGGACATGAATTCCACGGCCATCTTCTGGTCAGCAATCTTCTTGACAACATACGTAAGGCCATCCCTGACAGCAATGTAGAATGGTGACTGCCTTGCTGCGTTCGACATGTGCGCGCATCCTGGGTTGGCCTCCAGCAGCTTTAGCGCAATATCCGACTTTCGCTGCAACACTGCGTTGTGCAATGGGGTGTTACCTAATTTGTTTGCCATCATTATAGGACCCTGCAGACAAGAACCAAATTACTCACTACAACAAATTTGATTCATTGATGAACGTGAAATGTCACAAAAGCTCAATTTGTATACTGTTCGCCATATTGAAAAAGATAATGATAGAATGTTAAGCATCACCAGGCGTTAGCCTCATGTAGCCACCGATGCAAAATAATTGAGGCCACTCGTCTAAACCATCTCCTATTCGATGCATGTGCTGAAGCCACCAACTTTATTGGGTCCCATTTTCTATCTCCCTCCTTTTCTTTTTTCCTGAGATCTTTTTCTCCATGGCCCCAAATTTCTTTCCAAACTCACTGTTCTCCATCTCCATGGTAAGAAATAGATCCAAACTTATCCCCCAAAACTGGTGAAGATTTTGCTTCCTTCCTCAAATCAGGCACCAAGTTTTTTTCTCTCCCCCCAAATCATGCCGCAAGTGAGCTCGTCCCAAGCACCATGAGGCTCGACCTGGTTGTAGGTTTGCTCGATCCGTCCATGTGCAGTGTGCTGAACTCTGCAGGTTGCATGCCACAGGGTTTCGGATTTCATTCCGAATTTCTGATATTGTCAATTTATTGCGTAAACTTTTATGACTTTGTAGTGGTCCAATCTTTGAATCGGTAGGCACTAGATACTACCTCATTCCCCAGTAGTTTCCGACCAAACTGAGGGATAGAAAGACTCCTCTCCAGTGATGTAGGACCCACTCACATGAACAAATGTTAAACCCAAAAGAATATACTTAACATGATGACATTTTGGTTTGTGATGACGTGCTAGCTGTGGTGATAGCATCATCGGTCCAAAATGGAATGGTTGCATTGTCTTTTTTTTACTTTATAGGTTGTGAATTGAAGTGTTTCATAGTTTGAGGTTGTTTATGGGACGCAGTCACGCGGCCATGGTTGAAGGTAGTAAGGTTCTAGAAAAAGTTATTTTGATGGTGTATAAAATTTCACCAAATATCAGAGTAAGTACCTTTGCATACTGTGGCGTAAGTTCCAGGTTCATCACTTTAGTACGTCCGATAAGCATATTGACAAGGACGGAATTGCCAGATTTAACTGCAAGGTGCAACGGTGTGTCCCCGTCATCATTCCTAATGACAAGGAGTACATCATGTGTACTGACAACATCCCCAGCGTACTCATGGTACTCCCTGATGAATTCTTCAGTAGCCGTCCATGTAACCTCTTTGCCATGATCTAGCAGGCTGACCGCCAGATCATGCCAACCATGTATCACTGCCTCATGCAGCAGCGTGTTCCCTTCCTTGCCCTGCATTATCAGAGGCTCCTGCAAATAGAAGTGGAATACCAGTACTGATTCCCAGTAACTAAAATTTGATTGCCATTTGTCAGCAATGTATCTGGCTAGCAAAGACTTTTTTGAAAAGGTGCTAGCAAAGAGTTGAGGTGTACTTCCTTTGGTTTCTAGCATCTCAAATAATTTGTGCTTTTGGTACTGTTGCCTCTAATTATGGACAAATACTAACCGCTGGCATAACATTGTGTTGCCAATCCAACACGATAAATGGAAAGCTACCCATCAAGTACCCAGCCTGTGCACGTGCTCAAACTCACTTGTCCCGACTCCTCATCCACCGCTATTTCACACTCCATCAAGTACCCAGCCTGTGCACGTGCTCAAACTCACTTGTCCCGACTCCTCATCCACCGCTATTTCACACTCACACTCACTCACTACATTGCCATTCAGGTAAAAAATGACTAAGTTGCCATTGGCATTGCCAGCTGTACCACTGCTTAATAATCTACTAACAACAAACACTATTGTGTACACAAGTGGAAATATTAGCAACTATAAGTTGTACCAGTGAAATTAAAATAGGATGCATGTTGGTATGATGAAAACCTTTAACTTTAAGTTGGGCTCGATTTCCTTAGCCCAAGCCATGTAGTGCATCAAATGATCTACCACTTTCACATGGCCTGCTCTCACCGCCAGGTGCAATGGTGTATCCCCATTAATATTCTTACTGATGATAAACCCCACATTCCGGTTCGTATAGAGAAGCACATGATGAACAACGCAATCATTTCCTTTTGATGCTGCGAGGTGGACGGCCGTGTCTCCTCTTATGGGTGTCACTGAATAAACCCCTTCGGGACAGTCAGCGAGAAAATTTACCAGGCTTAGCATGTCCCCTTTGTCTATTGCATTACTCAATGCTTGAGCCATGGGCTCTATTGGAATCTGCAATGGAGAAGATGATTTTAATCCGCTAATTCATTTCAATGTGATAGATACAGACCAGAATGTGAGAACAACAAATGGTATTCAAACTCAGTAAAGGAGCAAAAACCTTTAGGCTATTGAATCAGGATGAAAGGAACCATAACGGTAAGAAGGCGTGAGACACGACCTCTATAAATAATTATGTACAATAGATAGTTAAATGGTTTTGCATGGCATCAGTATCAGGCAACCAGCCCCTAGCAAGTACAAATTCTTTTGTAGGAATTACAGAGCAAGGTTATTCAATTCACCTGGTAGGCCCATGCAGTGTGTCCTTCTTTGTTAATCACGAATGAGTTGATTCTCGGATCATTGAGTAACCACAGTATTGATGGCCCCTGGTGGAGCCTGGCAGCATGATGCAGCAGTGTGTTGCCATCATTATCCTGTTTGTTCAAGATCTCCTTTGGCAGCTTATACTTGAGAAGCAACTCAAGTATGCTCAGCTTGTTGTTGACGATGGCGATGTGCAAAGCGTTTCTCCCATCTAAATCCACCACCTTAATGGCATCAGGGCACTGCTTCAAGAGCTCTTTGGCAGCCTCTGTGAAGCCATACTTGGCAACAATGTGGAGAGGGGTATGCTCCTCAGTGTTCTTCTTGCATGCCAGAGCAGAGTTCTTGTTGAGCAACATGGATACCATGCGAACCCTGTTGTTCAACGTGGCATAGTGCAGGGCATTGTTCCCTGATGAGTCTGTTAACTTCACAAGCCCCACAATATTGTTCAGTAAGATCTCCAGTGCCCCTGATTAGAAATATGTCCTGAATTAAGTAGATAGTATATGATGGACGCAGATTACCATTATATATAACGGTTACTGGTAGTGAATTAACTAGTAATTCTTGTATCAAAGCTACAAGAAATAGGTAAAATGAGGTAAACAGATGCGCAAACTTCTATCATTAAATTTGAAAGTGATGAGGAACAATAGATGAGGAAAAAGAAAAAAAAATCACATGCCACATCTGTTTGGCTACTTCTAGATACTTCCACTCTAGTGTGGTATTTCTTTTCCTTCCTTTACCCTACCTACTGTTTCTAGAGTTCTCTAGTTATAAGTAGCTTTGAGTAGAATGGTGAATCCTAAGTAATGTTTTCTAGAGTGTTCCAGCTATATAAGTAGAATTATGTGAAGGCTTCCCAAAGCCCTATAAATAGAGGTCCTCACCTCTAGTTTGTAACCGGATTATGTAACCACTACCTATAATAGAACTTGTTGTTCTTATCTAAGATCTTGGACTAGATCTTGTGCTCTAGGAGTTTTGGATTGAACTCCTGCTGGCATATCTAGCGCAGCACGTTGAAGTAGTTCCTTCAACACTTGTGTTGTACACATTGTAGCAGCAAGGTCCTCCACAACCTTGTGCTGCTTCAGAATGTCCACAGGAGAACAATCATTTCTTCAATAAATTATACTCACTCATTAATTTATCTAGCATTCCATCATCTTTGATTAGAAAAAGTTGTAGGAGAACATTTGACAATAACACATTCATTCAAAAGAAAGAGCTTCTATGGGAACAGAAATGAAAAAAAAATCAGACAAACTGCCAGTAACAGCAATTCGGTGATCCCGATTAAGCGATCACCGCTGAACCTAGCCAGATTGCATAAATAAGATTTCAAACTTAAGAATGAAGTAATTCAAAAGTGCTACCACATCACAGATACATTCTTGCCCTGGTGGTAAAGGAAGCACACCTCATGGTGTGGTATAAAAAAAACTGAAATTTTCACTAAACAATGGACACCAGAAAAATCTTGTCCAAAATAAACTCCAAGAAAATTGGTTACTTGGTGATAACAGGAAACCTTAAAAGTATCCAACCATACTTCCAAAAAAGATTAATCCTTGGATGGCCGCAGAAAACAAGTTTCTGGAAATTTTCACATCAACATTTGCCAGGCATCTAAGCAACATTTTGAAATTATGATGTAATGCAAAGATGCAAAAAGTATTGGTTTCAACAATACTTTTGAACAAGAAATGTATGCAGTTTTGTTTCTTTAGATCAAAGGCATTAGGCCCGGCTTTAAATTAGTAGTCAGAAACGGATGATACAAAGTGCTTACAAGCAACAAACAAAAGAAACCAAAAAGAAGTGCAGCTTGAAATACTGAGGCCATTGTCCACCACTGCAGCCATCGCCAACAAGGAAGCTAAGGTCTTGGGGGAGGAACCACCATATGAGGATTGTGCCCCCATCCGCTTTTTGACTCTCTTTTAGAGCATGGCTAATAATAGAGCTAGCTGCTGGCTCTATCTCATTGCCACATCACCGATAATCAATCTAATAGCCCACCCTTCATTGTTATCCACAGATAAATACTATGTCATTAATACCTAGCCCACCTCATTCTCACAAAGTTTGTTGGAGCCTGTGCTGCTGCTGGCTACAAATCTACAACCCACTCCCTTCTCTCTCATCTCCTCTCTCCTCCACCTCATCATAAATTTGATGTGCAATACTTATAGCCCACTTATGTCATGTTATTATACTTGCTCTTATGTAATTTTGTTTTTATGTGCCATCTATAACCTTTTCATCATGTAAAGCTATTGTAGTTATTATTCAATAAGCTTTATAAACATCATAGGAAGAAAGACCGAACAGGGATGGTTTTAACGGTAAGGGGCAAAGAAACACATACTATGTGAATTAATGACAAAAACGAAAGCTAACATGTTGGTATTTGTCTATTTCAGAATCTCTATGATTTTGTCGTGCATGCTCATGTGGCAAGCGCGAAAAATGGTAATTTTATATGAATTGGGGTTTAATTTTTAATTTCTAGGGAAAACAAACAATATTAATTGCCCACAGATGCATATTTATAAATATGCTTACATATGTTATCATGCAACGCGGTCTGGTGCAGCAGAGCAATCATACAGGTGCCAATAGTTGAGACAGAGCCTGTCGACAACTGGTTCGTTATCTCCGTGTTCAATGCTTCTGCACATCTTGGGTTGACCTCCAAAAGTTTTATTGTGATGTCCAAGTGACGCTTAAACAGCGCATCATGCAATGGTGTATTCCCTTCTGTGTTTACCATTATGGTAGGCTCCTGCACACATGCAGTATATTACCTACTTATCAAGAAAACATTAATCCAAAAGGAAATATTATGATTCATTCAATAGTGATTTGAATATGTTCATTAATTGTGTATATGTTTCCATCACATCTGTATATGATGGAAACGCTTGAATTCAAAGGACAAATTGTGTTAAACACATGATTAGGCTTGGTTCAGTAGTTTCTTTTTTTTTACATCGGCTTGGTTCAGTAGTAGATTAAATGGTGGTGAGTCAATGAACACCGTGTCTATATCCGGATGCTTTATGTTCTGGTACAAAGTTTGAATAAATGTACTACGTACAATCAAGTAATCAACCTGTTGCACATTGAGCGTAGCTCAGATGGTTAGGTTCCTTGTGGTGGAACCAGCCCACCAGGGTTCAAGTCCTAGACTAGGCACTGGTCATCGCATTTTCCTGCATTTATTTCAGGCTTTCCAGCGATGTTCGTTCAGTGGAGGAGACGTTCCCATTGACTACGAGGCGCAAGTGGTGACTTCGTCAATCTCAAGATGTGATGATGGTTCGGTATCTCGGATGTGCTCATAGGAGTAGGGTGTGCATGCGTGCGTTCATAGGGTTGAGTGTATGTGTGTGTATGTGCGCATCTTTAAAGAGGCTGTTTGGTTGACACCCCAGCACGCCCTGCCAATTCGTGGGCAAGCCAAAATTTTGGCGCAGCTTTCAGCTGCCCACGCCCCTGCCAATTTTGGCGAGAAAATGAACTGGAGAAGCCCCCCACGTCCTGGGCGAGCCAATTATTTGGTGGCCATTCAAAGGAGCGCCAGCACTTGGTCAACTACCAAATTTTTGGCTTGGCAGCTGCAGGCTCCAATCCAAACAGCCCCTTGTACTGTGTTCAAAAAAAAGAGTAATCAACCTGTTTACCACATTTAACTGCAACATGTATGCCAAGTTAACCTACACAAGCTTGGCATCTACAATGTCCACAAAATGCTGATGCAACACATGTCAACATGTATGCCAAGTTAACCTACACAAGCTCGGCATTCATAATGTCTACAAAATGCTGATGCAACACAAGTCATTGTAGATGTTGATGCCAAATCAAAATTTCTAGACTGGTGCCCTGCCCCAAAGCTGATATGTCGTTCTGTTTCAATGCTCTGCTAAGGTGGGAGACCGTCTGTGGTACCTCAAGGAGATCTTGCAACACAGCTCAGGGTGGTTGTTCTGCTAAGGTGGTAGGTCGTTTGTGGTAGCTCAACGAGATCTTGCAACAGGGGCTTGCGGTGGTGGCACCCTACGGCGAGAAGGATGCCCTTGTGTTTGCGACGGCGACCCAAGGTGAGGCCATGCCAAAAAGGAGGCAGGTTGGCTTTGACTGAATGCTCGCATCTTCTACCTCTAGCGAGAGCTGGTGGTGCTACTGCGGCAAACTCTCCATCCCAAATGGTCTTGCCCCCGGTGATGGAGATCGGTTCCAGATTGGAGCCTCAATGGGTGGCAGAGATGCCTAATGAGGAGCGACGTTTGTAGGGTGCTCGGCATGGATGTGACTTGCGCAACAACAACGACGACTGGGGATGAGCGGTGCAACAGTGTGCGGTGCAAGATTGGAGCTGGTATTTCAGCATCTCGGTTGGGTATTCTTATGCACTGGTTCACCTCAATATACAATGAAGTAGTAACTGTGTCGTGGAGGGCGTCAATGGTGGCGATGATGACACATGCCATGTTGTATTGGTGGCAGTGTACTTAGGCTGTTGGTAAATGCAGTGGTCTTGGTAGACACAAGGGTTGTTCGGTGCTTTCCTCCTGTATGAGGAAATCCAAGATGCCTCTTCATCTTTCGATGCAAGTACGATCATGTGTGTGGTGCAATGGTTGTGTTCATCAGTGCATCGGTGGTTTCAACAATGAAGTCAGTTACCAAGGTGCACTGCATGGTGATGATGATGACGTTTGTGTGTGGTTTCCTTTTTTGGAAGTTCTAAACAGTGTTTTCTTTCTTGTACTCTCGTGGATATGTCTGCCGGTGAGGGGCCTAGCCTAGCTAGATTGTGGGTGTATTTTCTAATCTTGATTTTTGCATAAATGTTTTCAAACTAGTGCACTTCTTCCAGCTTAATTAACAGATGAGGCAAAGTGTCCCTCTGGTTTGCAAAATAAAAATGTACTTAACTCAAATAGAATGCATATTGCTAGTGAGCTGAGAACCTTTAAGTTGGCATTGATTTTCCTTGCCCACCCTGAGTATTGTATCAGGTGCTCGACCACTTCTAGATGGCCAGCTCTCGCCGCCAGGTGCAGTGGCGTATCGCCATCATTGTTTTGACTGACCATGAGCTCCATATTCATGCCTGCATGGAGGAGGAAATGGTGGACAAACAAAGTGTGTCCTTTTGACGCCGCGATGTGAAGTCCTGTATTTTTCTCCGCCTTTGTCGTCGAGTAAATTATGTTGGGTTTGACAGCAAGCTCTTGTAGGCTAATTATATTTCCTTTGTCTGCTGCTTCCCTAAACACCGGATCCATGAGATTGTCTGCTCCTGTGTTCAACACCTGACGAATGAAAACTGCATTGGAGAAGACAATCAGAATCAAATTACTCGTTCCTTCTTTTGTTTCTTCTGTACTTATTATTGAAATCCTGCTCCATTTTTGTATTAATAGAAAGAAAGAAAAACACTCTACCCAATCCATCATACCAAAAATGATAAACCAAGAGCAAGAACAAGCCTCAAAAGTCAGAACCACCAGCTAACTTAAACTTAGCACCTTAACTGGATCATGACCAACTACAAAAATTTATACCAAGCATAGGTTCCCTGTCAGATAGGAAGTAGCCGCTCATTGGTAGTATTAATATAGTTTAGTAATTATCTCGTAAAAAGACGTGAGTAAGATCAAAATATCCACCACAAAATAGCAACAGTCAGCAGTCAATAAAGTTACTTGGCAAGGAATTGTCTAAACAAAACCAAAGCACCAGATATCTGCAAATCAGAACAACGGCTAAGACTAAAACAGCATATCTTATTATCTGTCAAGGCATGTACGTGTTGGCTACAAATTTCTATTTGGTACTTCTGTAGATGTAAACGGCCTCAGAAACGTAACTCAAATGATGTAGCTAATGAAAAGGACCAACCACTATTATCAAGGCAGTGGGGCCAAAGAATAGCAAATATCATTGACTTTGATGAAAATTGGTATGGCACCCTATGCATTAATATGCCCTGAACCCAGCATGATTAAGTCACAGTTCCTGATCCGACTACCTATGTAACTTATGCAAATGATTCCAAACCTAACATGAAACGACTAGAATTGTAACAAATTATATATGCTCCCAGTATGGTAAAAAAAAGGGTAGAAGCTACTGGTAACATTAAAGACGAAAAAAGAAAGGACACAGAAGCACACCAACCTTCCATTGGGACACAATAAAGTGTGGCTGCTTAATTTAACCTTGTATCAGATAATTAACAAGCTTGGAAGGAACATTCGTAGGTGGTGGTGGAAACAGGCTTTTATTCATGATGGACATGAAGAACAAAAGCAGTACGTATGCATAAATATGTAGCAGAGCCCTTATGATCTATTCCTTTCTTGTGTTGAGAGCAAGTTGATGCTTATGCTTTACTTGTGTGCTAGCCCTGGCAGTGCTTTAGTATACTTCTTCTTAAATGGGCTGACGCTTTTACTTTTATGGAGACTGATGCTTGTACATTTTTAAGACTGATATTTTTAGTTCTGTTTAGATGACCTAAAGTTTTTGCTGTTCTACTGTGGGCTCATGCCTTTTCATTTTGTTTATGAAATAAGGGTAAATATACCTCCAGACCTGTGGCACTTCATTACTGATTACCATTCACCAAAGCATATTTCTTAAACATTGTGAAACAAAATGCACTCGCCAACAGTAGTATGGCCTAGCCGTGGGTCTCTCTCGGTTGATGACCAGGTTTGATTCCCACCAACCAGGACTCACAATTTTGCGGTTATCATTAGTTATTTCCAGGAATTAAACTCATGATCCATCACTGTTGTTGGTCTTGATATAATAACACCGCCCAACTGTGTCATCTTAAAGGACCTGCACTTGACTACTTGGGTAGCTTGCAAGCGTATCTAAACTATTTATAAGGGGACAAACAGATCCCAAGCTCGGCGGGAAAAAAAGCATCCTTTTTGTATTTGAAAATTGAATGCTTATTGGTGGAGCTATGAAAAGAATTAAGCCTACACGTGCTAGTGTATCTATGCTCAGTGGCCAGCTACCAACACAATGTTATAAATTTGTGAACCACGAGCACGGGTATACACATGACCTGCAACAAGGTTGAGAACCATGGACACTGCGCTCATACATTGTTATATATAACCTCAAGGAAAGACTGAAGCTAATCAAAGAAAGTAAAAAAAAAACAATATATCAATGTTCCTGTCCCACTTGAGATAAAGATAACCAAAACCTAAGCAAATAATAAATATATGTTTTTTGGACCATATACTTAACCAAACGAAGCATTGCTAATGGTTTGTTAGCTTACCGGCTTACCCGTGTCTTCTTAGAAGCAGACACATATAACCTGAAAAGAAGCGAGACAAACAGTGTCAGGTATAACTTCGCTGCAACTCTGCCCAAAATCTCTTCAATTCCGACAGGGAATCCTATGTTCAGAGAGCATACAGGTATTGACGCCAACACAGCAACTGAACGCGGGGTGGGTTGGGGGGGGTAGCTGCAATTTATCCATGTTTTGATCCGAGCTAGTGACCAAATTACTATACCTGTGCCTGACGTCTGTCATGAGATTTCTCACATGGTGCGTGGATCGATGAAGAGCGCAAGGTGACGGAGCCGCCGGTCACCGTCGTCGCACGCGTCCCTCCGCATTACCTGCAGCGGGGTTAAGACGCCGGCGGCCAGCGCTAGGGTTTCCTGTCCCTTCGCCATTCTGAGGGGGTTTTTTTTTGGTGTGCTAGAGAGCGAGAGACAGCGAAGCGGCGGGGTGGACCGTGGTCCGTGGACGAGACGCGCGGCCATGAGTGTCGGAAACCCTCGCCTACAGCGCCCCAGGCATGGGCCGGGCCCTGCAAGGCTGCAACACTGTTTTCTTCTTTTCCTTTTATACTTTTTTTGTGTATACTTTTTCTTTTTGAAATGTTAAAAATTAAAAATGCGAGTAACTAAAGAAGGAGTACTCCTTCTCGCAAAGGTCATCTGAGGGTGGGCTGAGGGCGTGCTCTGGGCGCTCGCTTCGAATTTTGTTTCTTTTCGCATGTGTTTTCGCTTTTTAGATGTTTTTTTTGCTTTTTTGGCTTTTCAGTTTTTCACCCGTCTTTCATAGCTTTTGGACAAAAAAATTCGGAAAAAATTAGTACAAAAAAGTGTTTTCTTTTTTTCTTCTGTGTGAGGCGTGGTCGTGCCTCTCAAAAACGGAAAAAAAAGTGTGTTTTCTTTTTCTACTTCCACGAGAGGCACGGCTCTACCTCTCGAAAACGAAAAAAAACATGTTTTCTTTTTTCTTACTTTCGCGAGAAGCAGGGATTTACTTCCGCACATAAAAAAAACATGTTTTCGTTTTTTTCCTTACACGTGCAGTCAGGCACGATCGTGCCTCTCGGAAATGGAAAAAATGTGTTTTCTTTTTCCCTTCCGCGAGAGGCACAGATTTACTTCTCGTGTAGGCATGGATTTGCTTCCACGAGAGGCATGGTCATGCCTCTCAGAAACGAAACAAAAATATTTTTTCCTTCCGCGAGAGGCACGGGCTTACTTCTTGTGGAGGCACGGATTTGCTTCCGCGAGAGGCACGGTCGTTCCTCTCTCCGAAAGGGAAAAAAATGTAATCCGATTCAATTTTTTCATGAAGAAAAAAGTTCATCAAAATCTATCAACATGAGATCTAGTTTTAAAGATCTTGACGCGAGGAATCCAACGGCGAAAACAGTTTGACATTTGGACGAATGGTTTAAGAGATAAAACATTTTGAATAAACGAATCCAAAAAAAGAAAAACTCTCAGGTTGCAGTGCGCCACTTGTTGTAACATGAGGAGGTGGAAATGACATTTGAATAAAGTGCTCCTTAAATAATGATTTCGGTTAAAAATCTAACGTCGGATTGTTAAGTGGGGACCTCCTATATGCTGCTTGTTGCGGCAAGGAGTCAGCATTTTGCACAGGAGCAGCTCATCTGGGCTGGCCCAACTTGCCGGTGCGCAACGTTTGCAAGCTGAAAAATCACGAAAATGAAAAAGGAGTGCCAACATTGGGAATTGAACCCGCGTCTTCCTATTGGCAATGAACTAGCCGCTACGACTAGCTAGTTCTGATGCTAATTGGGAGCGCAAACCTAAAGAAACTAACAGTAACAACAAAAACTTAAAATATGAGTTTGCAAAACTACGATGAACTAAAGTGTGAGTGAGGAATCGAACACGGTACCTCGCACCAGTCAAACAAGTATCTAGTCACTATAGTTTCTAAGATTTCATGTCAAAAAAGGTAGCCCGGCATATATGAACTATAAGCCACGACAAAAACCCTTTTTTTTAATTTCAAACATGACTTTCTTTATGAAAAAAGTACATATTTTTCTGTAACGCAACCGTTTTATAATTTTTGAATAAAAAATTAAAAACTACTCCCTCCGTCCCATAATATAAGAACTTTTTGACACTAGTGTAGTGTCAAAAACGTTCTTATATTATGGGAGTAGAACATTGTGTGAAAAAGCAAACACTTTTTGGGAATAAAAAAAGGAACAATATTGAAAACAATAACATTATTTGAAATTGCAAACTATTTTTTTAATGTGAACACTTTCAAAATTGTGAAAAAGAAATAAAAATTAGCACATTTTCGGGATCTCAAACATTTTTCATAAAGGAAAAATAAAATGAAAATCAGAACATTTTTAAATTTGAGAAAAAAATTGGATATGCGAACATTTTTCGAAAAACAGAAATAAAATTTAAAACAGAACATTTTGCAAAAATTACGTACTTTTTCAAAGCTCAAATATTTTCTGAAAAAACGTACTTTTTGAATTTGTGAATAGATATTGAAAATAGAATATACTTTTTGAATTTGTGAACAAAATTTGGAAACAGGAACATTTTCTTAAAACACAAACATTTTTTGGGAACCTAAAATATTTTTTGAAAAGGAACAAAATTGAAAACAATAACATTTTCTAAATTAAGAACAATTTTCTGAAAATATGAATATTTTAACAAAACGGGCAAAAAAATTGAAAACACTGACATTTTTTGAATTTATGAACAAATTTTGAAAACAATAACATTTCTTGAATCTGTCAAAACAATTAAAAGGGGAACGTTTTTTGAAATTTCCTGAGAAAATTTCATATTTCTGAACAAAACTTTAAAATGCAAAAAAAAAACTCAAAATTTTGTAATTCTAAACTTTTTGAGATTTTCGAACATATCTAGATAAAAATGAACAAGTTTTCAAATTTACATTTTTTTGCAATTGCTGAACAAAAGTTGAAAACAGGACATTTTTCCAATATATGACCAAATCGTAAGGAATCCGAACATTTATCTAATGTGTGAACATTTGTTGAAAAAGAAAAATAAACTTAAAAGGAAAAAATAAAAGAAAATAAAAAAGATAAGATAAAGGAAAGAAGAGGAGAAAGGAGATAAAGAAAAAACAAAAAAAAGAAACAGAAAAAGGAAAAAAATCGGCTAGAACCTCCTAGAAGGTTCCCAAAACCGAGAATCCTGGAAACGCTTAACGGGACAGCCCACCCGGAACCGCACCGACCGGCAAATATGGTTTTCCTATTAGTGCTAATAAGTCTGACGTCTCAGCAAATAAAGTTGTCGTAAGCATGAAAAAAATAAGTTTTCATGCTTAAAAATCTGACATTGTATTTATAGCAAATTCCTTTTCTTTTTACTTTGTTATTGTTTTTTGGAAACACTTCCTAACAAACGTCCTGTATGATCAATTCGTCGGACTGGTCGCGCACCACTGATTCATTTTCCAACTCACGGCCTAAATTGCCTCCAGAATCCTAGTTAGTCCTTGTAAACATGGGCTACATGTAGCCCGTTATCTCAAAACAATGCAAACAGTATTTGTCAAGTTTCATATAAAGCAGAAAAAACTGGAAAACAAAAAAAATGAAAAAAAAACAAAAAAAGAAATAAAAAACACCCAATGAGGGCATGTCCAACGCCGACGCTAGTGCAAGGGCGCCAGGGTAGATATCCTGTTCAACTAGCAGTTCCGCTTTTAATTCCTCGCATCCCTCAAGCACCGATGCAAGAAGTAGCAGCGAGCGCTTCAGCCATTCTCGTTGTGCGAGATAACACACGTCGATTTTATTAGCGCCTATAAACTAGCGCCTTGCGTCGAAACAAACCAACTCTTAGATAGTTTTCTAATTTTATGATATATTTTTATTTCCCTAAGCGCCTATATAAACGGCTTGCATTGAAGATGCCCTGAAGCGCCTAGTGTACGATACATTGCGGCACTGGAGTGCCCGCTAGAACACCCGTGGAAAGGGTAACCTTTGATTAGTCGATTCATCAAGGCCATTGTGCATAAAGAAGATCCATTGAGAGAATAAAACACACCCAAAGGTAAGGCGAACACGTTCCCCATTCTGTGAACTTATAATCGATCAATGGACTACTGACAATTGGGGAGGGCTCCGACCCACAAACAGGCCCCACGTCACTCCCACAAGGGCGACTCAGGCGGCGCCAAAACCCTAGCCATTGGCGGCTCTTCTCTCCCTCGTCGCCTCCAGCGGCGGCCACCGGCTCGGCGCGCAGCCGTGGTGAAGGGGGGGTGAGGATGTGCATGTCTCGTGTGCTGGTGACGGAGGTCACTCGTCGATGCCGGCAGCCAGGCCCCTAGGTCGCACGGGCAGCGAGGCCCCGGTGGTCGGATCTCGCGGCGTGGGGAGGGCCCCGTCCTCTCCTCACCAGATCTGATATGAGGCGGTCGCAGGGCTTCCTTTTCCTTTTGCGCGACTCACCTCCTCCGGCCAGCCCTAATCTCCATCGTCCATGCTCGAAGGTATTGGTTGTTGGCCTGCAGGATGTCGGCATGGGATCTTGTCTGCGGGAAACCCTTGGTCGCCGACGGTGGCCATGACGTCAGTGGCGCTCTGGGACCTATTACCTCCTTGGTGGCGACATCGAGGTACAACTCCCCTACTCCCCCGTGTCCTATGTGCCTGGGTGAAAACCCTAGTTTCCGGTTAATGCGCGGTGGCGGCGCTACGGCATCGTCACCTCCTTGGAGGGGTCTGATACGTCTTCAATGCATCTATAATTTTTTATTGTTCCATGTTGTTATATTATCAATCTTGAATATTTTATAATTATTTTATAGTTATTTTATATCATTTTTCGGTACTAATCTATTGACATAGTGCCAAGTGCGAGTTGCTGTTTTTTGCATGTTTTTTACATCGCAGAAAATCAATACCAAACGGAGTCCAAATGCCACGAAATTGTACATAGATTTTTTATGGACCAGAAGACACCTAATGGGCCTTGGCTGCGACTGGGGGTGCTCCGAGGAGAGCACAACACACCAGGGCGCGCTAGGAGGCCCAGGCGCGCCCTGGTGGGTTGTGCCCACCTCGGGTGCCCCCCGGACCGCCTCTTTGCTCTATAAATATCCCAATATTTCAAAAACCCTAGGGGAGTCGACGAAATATTGATCCAGCTGCCGTAGAGTCCAGAACCACCAGATCCAATCTAGACACCATCTCGGATGGGGTTCACCACCTCCATCGGTGCCTCTCCGATGATGCGTGAGTAGTTCTTTGTAGACCTTCGGGTCCGTAGTTAGTAGCTAGATGGCTTCCTCTCTCTGTCTCTTGGAGATCCATATGATGTAACTCTTTTTGTGGTGTGTTTGTTGGGATCTGATGAACTTTGAGTTTATGATCAGCTATATCTTTTTATATCCATGAAAGTATTTGGGTTTTTATCTCTTTTATGCATGATCTTTTATAGCCTCATATTTCTTCTTCGATATTTGGGTTTTGTTTGGCCAACTTGATCTATTTATCTTGCAATGGAAAGATGTGCTTTATAGTGGGTTCAATCTTACGGTGCTTGATCCCAGTGACAGAAGGGGAACCGACACGTATGTATCGTTGCTACTAAAGATAAAACGATGGGGTCTATCTCTACATAAATAGATCTTGTCTACATCATGTCGTCATTCTTATTGCATTACTCCGTTTCTCCATGAACTTAGTACACTAGATGCATACTTGATAGCGGTCGATGTGTGGAGTAATAGTAGTAGATGCAGACAGAAGTCGGTCTACTAATCTTGGACGTGATGCCTACATAATGATCATTGCTTGGATATCGTCACGATTATTTGAAGTTCTATCAATTGCCCAGCAGTAATTTGTTCACCCATCGTTTGCTATTTTTCCCGAGAGAAGCCACTAGTGAAACCTACGGCCCCCGGGTCCCTCTCATATTATTTGCCTTTGCCATTTACTTTTCCTTTGCATTTATTTTCAGATCTACTAAACCAAAAATACAAAAATACTTCGTTGCATTTTATTTTATTTGCGATCTATTTATTCAATCTATTACAACTTTCTCCCGTCCACGCACCAATTTCTGGCGCCGTTACCCGAAAGGGATTGACAACCCCTTTAACACGTCGGGTTGCGAGTGGTTGTTATTTGTGTGCAGGGGCTGTTTATATTGTGTTGCTTGGTTCTCCTACTGGTTCGATAACCTTGGTTTCATCACTGAGGGAAATACCTAACGTCGCTGTGCTACATCATCCCTTCCTCTTTGGGGAAATACCAACGTAGTCCTAGCCGACATCAGGGTCGTCTTGTGCACTAAATTGGGGGGGGGGGGGTGCATGGCAACCTCGATTGGGTCCTGGTGGCACCCTGGGTGTTCACCTCCCTCGGACCGCTCTGGCGAAACCCCTAGATCTAGGTCTTACGGATCGGATTATGACAGTGTCTTCCTTGTCGTTCTCCCTCATGGGGGCATCATTTTGGAGCATGTGTTGGCTGGAAGGGACAAGAGGTGGAGCGGTGTTGATCTTCCGCATCGATGACACAGGGTCTCGGCGGCGTGGCGTAGTGGGGTCTCTGTGATGGGCGTGTGTTGATAGGCACGCATAGGGAGGTGACGTTGTCTGGCGTCGTGGTGATGTCGACGAGAAAATGGTCTGCTAAGGTCAATGCATTGATCGCTCTTAAAGATAGGACGATAAAAGATAAAAATGGCAGAGTATAGAACATACGCTTGCAGTGCGCGCCGAGGGTCTGCTAGATTGGTTGGTGTTCCCGACTAGCCGTCGGACGGCTTGATTAGGCCATCGGATTACATGGTATGGCGGCAGTGTTCATCATGAAGATGGGATTGGTTCATGTATTTATTTTGTAAGATTTCATTGAATAATATCTCTACTCTTATAAAAACAGAGTTGGTGATGATGGTGTGCCTGCCATCCTGCAATATAGCCCGTCTGATTTATATCTGACGGATAGGAAGGAAACTATGGCAATTTTGCAAAAGGATACCCACACCCTTTTCACATTTGCAAATAAGGCCTTCCCTCGTTCATCATTTTCTCCCACAAGATAAACTACTCATACAAATGCATCTTGATGTTCTATGCAACGCATGGGCATCTTGCTAGTACAATAATAAAGATGAATATGTGCAGAGTGCGCATCGCTCGATGAAGAGGCCAGGATGATCCTTCTCTTTTGAATTTGAAAAAGAAAAACAATTGATCGATGGAGCTGTTGAACCAAAACCACGAGGAAAAACATCCCCGCAACAACAGAAAACATGTGGAAAAGTAAAGAGGCTCTGCATCGAACTATTGATTCGAACCGCAATTGGTCGGGCAGGTATACCTGACCTTTGATATTAAGCTATGATCTCTCTTCTCTCTCTTGAAGTTCCCACAAAGCGACTCTGAACCTAAGATCGGGTTGTGGGATGTCTTTTGATATTCGTTGCCTCATGAAACGGCCTAAAACACATGCAGCCACATGTGAACACGTGTGTGTTTGCCGCGTTCTCCGATTCTAACAGAAGTTCAAACTTGTCCAGCAATCCCAACAACGGCATTAATCTCTGGTGGGTCCACCAAATTAAGAACGAGTACGGCTAGGCTGTCCGATTGTCGCCTTTTGATCCGGTCAGCTGGTTAGACCGACCGGTTTGCGCCACCAACCGGTCCAGCGAACCTGCCGGCCGGCCGGCGATTGAGCAGGCTGGCTGGCTGTCATGTCGGCCCGAGCCATCTTCTTTCTTCCTTCCTCGCTCCTGATTAGTTTGTCTCCGTGTGTAGTACGGTCTAGCTTTTGCTAGCTAGATCGTGTCTGTTTAGTTTAGTACTAACCATGTTAATTAGTTGGGCTGTCATCTTAGCTCTGGGATAGTACCATTCCACATTCCATCTGTTAATCCAGATAAGCTCTAAGAATTAAAAATTACTTATAGCAGACAGTTTGACAAGCCATAGGTCGACGTATCACCCGCCTTAGCAGATGCTGGTAATTTAGGAGAACGCGTATCTACGTACGTATCTGGCGTACGTCGACGTTTCTGCTTTTGACATTTGCGTACATTGACTTGGCAACATCAGAGTACGTAAACAGTACGGCCGCCAAGATCTGTAACTTCGCCCGGCCGATGCCGTTACTCTTTCCACCGCGCGAGTAAATTTGGATCTACCTGAATTTTCTGAACTTTGATCAGAGTGCACTACAGGTTCGTAAATTTTTAGGAGCATGATACTTGGGTCCTACGACTACGATCCGAGATATTCTCTTCGACGGTCAGCCACGCAGGAACTTCGGTGCATCATGTGGTGCGTTGCTGACTCGCCATGTGCGGGTCGTGCAGGATGGGCACAGGTTTTTGCACCAGGAGAGGTTGCAATCAGTTTTTTTTTCTCTTCTCTTTTTTATTGCAAAAGAGGATATGACGCTGCAAACTTTTTAAAGTCGGGTTTTAAGAAAAATCACTTAGATATAGGATTTTCCGCTACAAATCTTATGTGAGATTCCTTTCGCAAAAAAAAAAACATAAGTCAGATTCCTTTCGCATAAAATTGAACGGCCCATAAAGACACCAGATTTTTAGCATTTCCGTAGTTATATTAATCATATACCACCTAGAAAGCATATTTAATTTCCTGGGACAGATTGTCTTCTTTCACTCCAACATGTTGATGGTGTGCTGACGTAAGCCGCTCCAATGTCGGAGCCATCCTAACATTTTTGACCATCAATGAGAAATCATGAAGGACGTCATCTTGGCAGATCATCGCCATGAAAAAGTCGTCACAACCAAATGAACGACATGTCCAAGAGCCCGACCTCCAATAAATCACACATGCATCACGCCGACACCAAGGGCACACCGACATGGCGGAGATGAGGCCGAAGGAACCAACTACGAATGGCAGCCGCCACCGCCATGTTGCCGACAAACCTAGCAAACCCTAGCCTGACTATCCAAAAATGAGAACAAGAATCTAGACCATCGAAGGTGCCACACACAACAACGTCAAGATGAGAGGGCTCGAGAAAAAAATTGTGCCCTTGGCAGACGCTGCCGCCGCCATCACCGGGGAGACCAAAGTGACGGACAATGATAACCTATCAAAAATACCCAAAAATTGGGAAAACACATATTTGCATGATATATAAGAGCCTCTCCGTGCTCCCACACCGGCAAGGCCTAAGGAGTATGAGGGGGTGGAAATCTAACGGCAAAGGAAAAATGACGACGCAACACGTCTAATATTGCCTCTCGCTAGAATTAGGAGAGGAAATATTTGGGACTTATTGCTTAAACAAGCTTTTAATTACGAAATATTTTAATGTTGTATTTATCTATGAAAATTCGCAATAGATCATTAATATATTTTAGTAGAATTGTGTTGGTTGTATCGTCCTGGTAAATCTGTTTTCCACGCCACTGGCGCAATGACTCAACACATATCCCTATCCCTATACTACTTAAAAAGAACGTAAGGTTCCCATTTCACCTCTCTTTCGTCCAACCTTCTATATATATGTCTCACTCTTTCCTTATATTTTTGATTTTTCCTCCCATATTTGATTTTTCTCCCATCCATTCAATTGTCTCATGTTTATTAACTTACTAAAATAAACACATATTTTGTTGGCAAGTCATTAAATTCTTACCAAATAATCCTTTTTGATTTTTTCCTTCCATATTTGATTTTTCTCCCATCCATTCAATTGTCTCATGTTTATTAACTTACTAAAATAAACACATATTTTGTTGGCAAGTCATTAAATTCTTACCAAATAAGTGCTTAACAATAAAATGACAAATAAATCATGGCGATTGCATACAAAGATTTGGTAAGATTTTAGCGTATCAATATAATAATATACGTGGATTCTCAAAAACAATAATACAATAATAGACGTGCAGTCAGGGGCTAATCTACTAGAATGTTTATACTCCCGTTGTAACGCACGGGCAATTGTCTATGCTTATATTAAATAAAGAGAGGATTTGGGGCACGCAGGGGCACCGAGTTCCTCACACGCGCTTTTATTTGGCTTTCAATTTTTAGACTGTCATATCTTCTGAATAGAAAGTCCAAATTAAAATTTGTTTTCTTATTCATGTTTCTCGTGAAGAGAACTTTCAAATAAAATCATTTTAAATACATTGTCATGAATTTAAAAAGTTAAATTTCAACTTTTGAAACTTAGTATGAGCGGTCAATAAAATCACAACTTTAGTACGTGCAACCAACCAAAAAATCACTTAAAGTTTCAACTCTGAAACTTGATACTAGCAATTGAGAAAAATCGGAATTTTTAAATAAAATATCACAAGTTTCAACAATTAAACTTAAAATGTACTGTGCCATTGTGCGGGATTCAACTTCACAAATCGCGAGGCAATCGAGCGGCCGGTCTGAGCTTGGCAGGTGCGTGCCCCTGCGAATTTTCAATATTAAATCACTACTAGGAAAAAGCTTATAGGCAGGCGCTTACTAGTAGCGCGGGTTTATGCCCCTCGCTACTGCTACTTACTAGTAGCGCGGATTTTTACCACTCGCTACTACTAAGTGGTCTCTACTGTGCCCTCGGGACATATGCCATGGTAGTAGCGAGGGGTATAAACCCGCGCTACTACTAAGTCTATAGTAGCAAGAGGTATAAACCCGCGCTACTACTAAGTCTATAGTAGTAGCGCGGTTTTATACCCCTCGCTACTACTAAGTACGAGGTAGGTGAAGTCCCCATATTCTCGACCGAATCCCTTCTCTCTCCCTCACTCTCCACCCTATCTCCATAGGCTCTCCTATGGTGCTCCTGCCCAAGCACACCTCCTCCTCCATGGCGCCCAACGAGTTCACCTCCCCGCGTCACTGGCGTCCAGGAGCTCGCTCGTCTTCCCCCTCGCCTCTATGCCACCACGACGGAGCACCTCACCACCGGTGAGCATCCCCACTGCTACCTCCATCTTCTTCCTCTCTCCCTCGTTTTTCTTTCTCTCTCTCTCTCCCTCTGGATTGACTCACCCTCCCATGTCCTTGCCCGTGTAGGTCGTCGCCATGGACGACCAGGAGCTCATTGCCTTGGCTGCAAAGAGGAGCCCCACGCCGTCGCCTTTTGCTCGGCCATGGATCCGGGCCCTTTGCAGCCGCCGCCGCTGGATCTGGTCTGCCGCCGCCCTTCTGCACCTCTGTCGACCCCTGCCGGCGCTGGATCGAACCATTGTTGCCATTGACAGCATGCACGGGATCAATAATTTTTTTTGATTTTGAAATTAATAGTAGTAGCGCGGGTAGCACCCACGCAGGGCCGGGCCAGCAAAATCCTGGGCCCTGTGCGAAACTAAAAAATGGGACCCTATCTTGCTATAAAAATGAACTAACAAGCAATTATAATGTATATGTATCTCGCAGAAATTTTTTATAGTGTATAATATAAGATGTACTAATTAAATTCCGTTTTCTTTCTTTTCTCTTGCGCTTATAGGAACCAGACTGATTTTCCCTCACGATGACTCAAATCAATATTATTGAAACACAAGATAAAAAAGATGAATGAAATAAAATTGAAGTTATACAATATCATATATCAATTGAAGATCATGCATCAATATCTTGCAATTAAACGAACCGTCTAACTTACCTAGTTTTGGATTTTGTCCGGTTGAACTGCTAGACTGTGATCTTTAACAGAGAAGATAAGAACCAATCTGTAACGAAGTAACGATTCCTACAAAAAGTTAATTAGAAAATTAGGAATTAGGAGTAGGAATCGAAGTTAATCGGAAAGGAGGATTCGCTAAGCACATGAAGGCTGGAGTCGGTCAGTCGGTCATGGATTGATCCGATGAGGCGATCTCGTTTCCTGTAGCAACGGCGAAAGAACTGCAACGGACTGAAGTATGGATCCCTGAAAATTGGGAGAGGCAGCTACGAAGGCAACGACAACAGGCGAAGGCGACAACCGACGAGGCGATCTTGTTTTGTGTTGCGCCGCGGACGGGACTGCTATTGCGGTTTCAGATCGAGGCGATCCCGATCGACTGCTGGAGCAGTTTCCTTTTTCTGAGAACATCGAGCGATCCTTTTTCCATCAAGCGATCGAGGCACCAGCGCTCGACGGCCTCGACTCGGCCCAACTCCAGCGCCGAGCGGCCCAGTGCGGCAGAGCCTTGGCATTCTTTTTAGAAATACTGTGCTTATATAAAAAATTTGGGGGCCTTCAAAATTATGGGCCCTGTGCGGGCCGCACATTTGGCATCACTATGGGCCCGGCCCTGCACCCACGCTACTACTAACAGGTGTAGTAGTAGCGCGGGTGCACCCCACTACTACTACAAGTTAGCTGTAGCGCTGTAGTAGTAGCGTGGGCACCCACGCTACTACTAGTTGTTTAACCCGCGCTACTATTAGGCTTTTTCCTAGTAGTGAATAGACATGTCGAAACATTACTCTGCAGCCGGTACCCGGTATTAGAGCATTACTAGTAGAGCCCTCAAACCCTCAAACCCCTAAAAATAACTGCTTTTTTTACAGTTTTCGTCAAAAAAAATCTGTAGACTAGAACCCCTTAATCCTCAAACCCTCAATTTTTTTAAAGGTCCAACTCTCAAACCCTCTCTCAATCCTCAAAAGTAAGGGTTGGGGAGCAAAACCTACCCCAACCCTCATTTGGCGGTTATACTCGCGTGGGAGAGAAAAATCCTCCCAACTCCCGCGCCCACGCCCGCGACCGCCGCTGCTAGTCGCCCCCATCGCCGGCGGCCGCCCCGTCGACCTCCTGCGCGCAACGATAACGTCGTTCATGGGGAATATTCCGTTATAAGGGTTGGGTTTGAGGGTTCTAATCTTTGCCCCTGTTTTTCAACCCGTAAAAGTGCACAAAAAGATTATTTTTGGACCCTTAAAACGCTAGTGAGGGTTTGAGGATTTGAGGGTTCTATTAATAATGCTCTTACACTACATGTCATGTTCGAGCAACCATCAACGAGGTGTGAAATCCATAAAAGACTAGCGAAAATTAAAGGTAAAGTCGCACACAACCATTTAAAATGCGACTAAAACAATGAGCCCTGAATTAGGAAAGTTTGTTTATTGGAAAACAGCCCCATTGGAAAATGCGGCTGAAAAAACAAACTATCTGAAATGCGTTTAAGAAACACGTGGTGTTCTTTATTCTGTCAGTAGATACTCTTTTCGTAAAGAATTATAAAAGCGTCAGATCACTACTTTATATAAAAGTTCTTCTGGCTAATCGCTCACACGCATTTTGAAGTTTCAATGATTATTACTCCTTGTAACTGGAGAAGTGAAATAATTTCAAATAATATGTTTCCACTCAGATATTTCCTGCCTTCGTCCCTTGATCGATCTCGAGCGTTTCAAACAGGCCCGGACAGAAAAAAAAAACTAAACTTTGTGGCTAAAGAAGTGAAGAACTCATGCAGCTGGAAAGAAGAAGCCTTCTCTACCAGAAAAGCTGGGAAGAAGCGGCCGGCCTGAGTGCGTGTTGAACAGAACCGAGCGACAGCTTCCAAAGCATTTTGCTTTGGACAAGTTGAGATTTAGACTCCCCGTTTTCTTCTTTTCTGGGACAGTCATCATCGCCAAGCACCGATTGTCAAGTAGGCAGGCGCCTTCTGTCTAGGCCAACTTTATAAAAGGAAATTTTAAAATACATACGCAAAAAAGGAGAGGTCCATCACGACATGATCGAGGCCCAAGACGACCGTCTAGCCTAAATAAACAAAATAAAATAGAGAAACTCAAAGACCGTCTCAATAATTAAGAGGGGCAAAAATAGATTTTCCTGAAGCTGTTCTAAGTTTTTCGATGAGTGCTCAGCATGCCAACAATGTCACGCTTTTGGTTCCCAGGAGATTAAAAATGGACATGCTTCTTCGGCACTCTATCGGATGGGAGTTTTAAACATTGTTTCTTTTTGTTGCTGTGGGCAGGCAGGCAGGCAGGCGGAATGGGTTCCCAGCTCCGACCAGGACAGCCTGTGTGCCGGACCCTCCAATCATACGCTTTTTAATACTATATGTACAATAAAAATGAAGAAGAATATCCAATCATATGCTCTCTTCAACCCCTGATGTGTCGTCATGGCTTCAAAGATAGTTTTGTTTTCACATAAGCATTTTGTAGTACGTCACGATTGCTTTGCCTGCGAAATGGGGTGCACCGAGTCGGATTAGCTGAACTGCCACGGAGTATTACCGTATTAGAAATATGAGAAGAAGTTAAAATTGACACTCTCATCTACGCTTACATCAGCTGTATCTATCCTTGACATACACCGTGAGTCATAAGGTAGAAGATGAAGTGGAAGAGTAATTGAAGAAGAGTGAGATATTGTGTGTAATTTGAAAGTGGTTCTTGCTCACGGCTTTGACGTCAAACCTCAGGACTTTGGGTAGAGCTATTCGCGCTTGGAAGAGGCATTCACTAATTCTTAGTGGAATACATTAGACGTCCGCTCTCGGGTTGGGCAGTAAGGGTTGGAGAAGGGCAATAATTCATTCTTAAAACAAGTATTCTTATGTTTACGATCAAAGAGTCGGTGGAAAAGGGGGAGAGCTCTCGGTTCATGGTTCGCTTGTAACTGGATTCCCTGAAACCACATGAATTCTTAGAATAGATTGACATTTGTTTGTAGCACTGACGGAGCGTAATTGTGCATGCTACGATGTGAAAGCTGACAAAATTTCACTATTAAATTGTCTATACAAGAAATAAATACGTGCAATGGATAAGACATATGAAAACATGATCAAGGTTAAAGAGCTCCAAAGGCCATGGGCCCCACCCATCATCTTCCTCCCCTATCGCCTCCATCGGTGATTATTGTCACTCGCCCCAACCCACCTTGCCAACCTAATTTTGCTAGTGTGTCGGGTTGTCATGGCGGTTCCATCATTCTATTCATAGTACTCTGTATGGGTTATTGTCCAAATGCATGACTAGGGTCACCATATGTTGTGGTGAGGGGGTCTTAGTGCCACCTAAGTCGGCAAGACCCTATGGATTCAAAGCTAATTTATGAGGAATATGGATGGATAGACCATGGCAACATGAGATGCCTCACCAAGACTCGAAGGTCCCTAACTAAACCATCAAACCTAGGTATCCCATCGATTCACGTCGTGTCCAGTAGGAGGTCAATACTTGTCTCTCGTAAACCCATCTATATAAGGAAGGGCACACCTTTCCATTTTGGCCAAGTATGGAAAATTTAATGCTTTGTTTGACTATCTCATGTGCTAAGTTTTCAGGTTCTATCCGTAGGTCTATATATATTTCCCTTATTACATACTCAGATAACCCAATGTGAAACTTGAGATTAGGAGATTGGATCGGCACAACCCATAGGGTGGCCTCGAGGTGTTTATATATATGCAGCCCTAGGGCACAACCGACAGTCCGGTATATACAAGATAGATACAAGTTGTTACAGAGGATAAGGACTACGGGTAGATAAGAGATACTAACAACTCTATACTACCGGAACCTGTACAACATCTAACGTGTTTAACATCCCCCCTCAATCTAAACTTCGTACTAGAAGATTGAGATTGTGTCTGTTTGAAACAAACGCTGCTTCTGCTAATGGCTTAGTGAAGATATCAGTTGTCTGTTCCTTGGAGGAGATGAACCTTACGTCAAGTGCCTTGGCCGCAACCCTTTCACGCACAAAATGAAAATCCACCTCTATATGTTTTGTTTTGGCATGAAATACCGGATTAGCTGACAAATAGGTAGCTCCCAGATTATCACACCACAAAACTGGAGGCCGTGACATGAAGACCCCAAGCTCACCAAGGACAGACTGTATCCAGATCACTTCAGCTGTCCCATTTGCTAAAGCTTTATACTCGGACTCAGTGCTTGAACGTGAAACAGTAGCTTGCTTCCTTGAGCTTCAAGACACAAGATTTTGCCCAAGAAACACTGCAAAACCACCTGTGGATCTGCGATCATCACTGCATCCAGCCCAATCCGCATCCGAGAAACAACTTAGTAACATAGAAGGTGACTTCCGTATGGAAAGACCCATATCACGTGTGTGCTTCAAATACCTCAGAATGCGTTTAGCGGCTGAAAAATGTACCGTGGTTAGTGTGTGCAAGAACTGACAAACTCGGTTGACTGCGAACAAAATATCTGGTCTCGTGAGTGTCAAGTATTGAAGTGCCCCAACCAGACTTTGATACTTGGTGATATCATCCTGTCCAAGAGGTGACCCACTGTCCTTACTAAGTTTTTCGCTTGAAGACATGGGAGTGGTTGATATCTTGCAGTTCTCCATGTTTGCACGCTGCAGAATATCGCCAATATATTTCTGTTGAGACAGAACAATGCCCCCTTGATGATGATGTCACCTGAACTCCAAGGAAGTAGTGCAAGGGGCCAAGATCCTTGAGAGTAAAGGAGACTTGGAGAGCCGCAAGTAACTTGGTTGTGGCGGAAGTAGAGGAGCTGGCCACGATGATATCATCAACATACACTAACATGAAGATAGTAACACCACCACGGTTGAACACAAACAATGATGTATCAGCCTTAGATGCTAGAAAACCAAGTTGATGGAGTCGTGAGCTTAACCGAGAATACCACGCACGAGGAGCTTGTTTGAGACCGTAAAGAGCCTTGTGAAGCTTGCACACATAGCGAGGTACAACAGGACCCTCACAGCCAGGAGGTTGCCTCATATATACATCCTCCTGAAGAATGCCATGGAGGAAGGCATTTTGGACATCCAACTGTCGCAGACACCAACCACGTGAAACCGCAATGGAGAGAACAAGACGTACAGTAACAGGTTTGACCACTAGACTGAAAGTGTCATCATAGTCCAACCCATACCTTTGCTTGAAGCCCTTAGCAACGAGACGAGCCTTGAAACGATCAACAGAACCATCAGCCTTATGCTTGATCTTGTAAACCCACTTGCAGTCGATAACATTAGCATGCGGCGGAGGAGGTACAAGAGTCCATGTACCATTTTGACGAAGAGCATCAAGTTTGGCTTGCATGGACGCACGCCACTCGGGGAACCGAAACGCTTCACGGTGGTTGGCAGGTTCACGGTGAACAAGAAACGCACGCTTGGAGGGATCATAAGTGATCGTGCCATCTGTGCGTTGCTTGATATGGCGAGTGTGATCACGCGTCCGAGTGACCATCGCATGAGATGTGGGCGCAGCTGATCCGGGAGCCGCAGAAGATCCGATGGGAGCACATACAGAGGTGCATGCAGACGCGCTAGCAGCCGCCGCCGCATGGGATTCAGCGTTGGGCGCCAAATCAGTATCGTCGTGCGTGCCATCAGGAGCGACAGGCCGCGCCACGCTAGAGTCCAGAGCGGGCGATCCTGCGTGCGCCACGTGGGACGGGGACCCAGCCCTGTCGGGCACAGCAGGAGACAGCCGAGGAGCAGATCCCACCGCGGGTGATGGGAGGCACGCCCCAGAGACAGGCGAGCTAGGGATGGAGGGAACCGGCCCACCCGAGGCCGACAGGTGGACGCGCGGGGACGTCGACCCGTCGCTGTCGGTCGGCTCTGTCTCTGGTCCCACGCAATCAGTTGTTGGCGCATGATCCGAGGGCGAATCCATACCAGAGTCCGCGCCAGAATCTGCATGGGATCCCGGGATGGCAGCGGGAGGGATTTTCTGCGCCGGAGGAGGACCTGCACCCACGTTAGCATCCAAAACAGACGTGCCATAGTTCATGTGATCATGCGGAAACAAGAGGATGGCATGTTCGGAGACACGGGGTGGTGTGGGCGAGCTCTGTGGAAGAGCAAAGGGAAAAACTTTCTCGTCAAACACAACATCCCGTGAGATATAGATACGAGAAGTTGGCACATGGAGACATTTGTACCCTTTGTGCCGGATGCTATACCCTATAAACACACACTGTTGAGACCGAAAAGCAAGTTTATGAGTATTGTAGGGACGCAAGTTAGGCCAACATGCACACCCAAAAGTTCGAAGAGAGACATAGTCAGGTTTTTGTTGAAATAGTTTTTCCATAGGGCTAAGGTTACCAATGACACGACTAGGAAGTCGATTTATGAGATAGCACGCGGAGAGGTACGCCTCATCCCAAAACCGGAGAGGCATAGACGCGTGAGATAAAAGTGAAAGGCCCATGTCAACTATATGGCAGTGTTTTCTTTCAGCGGAACCGTTCTGTTGATGCGTGTGTGGACATGAAACATGATGAGCAATGCCAAGTTGGCAAAAGAATGTGTTGCTAAGTTTTTCGTATTCGCCGCCCCAGTCAGACTGGACACATAAAATTTTACGTGACAAGAGGCGTTCAACATGTGCAAGGAAATCACGAAAAACATCAAACACATCACATTTTCATTGGAGGAGATAAATCCAGACAAATTTGCTATAATCATCAATGAACGAAACATAATATTGGAACCCGCTAGATGAAGTCTTAGCAGGTCCCCACACATCTGAAAACACTAGTTCCAAAGAAAAGGAGGAAACACTCGAGGATCTAGGAAAGGGAAGCTGATGAGCTTTGCCTTGTTGACATGCATGGCACACATTGGTCAGAGACCGACTCGAAGATGCTAATTTATTGGACGCTAAAATATGCTGGACAACTTGAGACGCCGGGTGGCCAAACCGGGCATGCCAGTCTTCTGCGGAGAGCCGAACGGAGGACAGCGCACGGGACTGCATTGGCCGAATGGGGTAGAGCCCGTTTTCACATCTGCCTTGAAGAAGTACCCTCTTGGTGGTCAAATCCTTCATGAGAAAATGAGTAGGATAGTATTTTAGATAGGCATGATTATCAACAGCAAGACGATTGACAGAAAGTAGGTTTTTATCAGCATCGGGGACATGAAGAATATTGCGAAGTTGAAGGTTAGCAGAGGGTGTAGGAAGGATCGCATGACCACGATGAGCTATGTGCAAACCTGAGCCATCAGTCGTGTGGATGCGGTCTCGTCCAGGGTACTTCTCCCTTATGGTGAGGCGGTCCAGATCAGAGGTGATGTGGTCGGTGGCTCCTGTGTCCGTGAACCACGTAGGATCACCAAGGATAGAAGGAGGCGAGGCAGCAGCAAGGCCCGCCATCTTGGAGTGCTGGGGCTGAAAAGCATGATTGAAGCATTGAGCACACTCCCATGCATAGTGCCCAGGGACACGACAGAGTTGGCATTGGACGCCGGTGTCATTACCACCCCCGTAGTCACCGCGGTCACCACCACCACGGTTGCCACCGTAGTCACCTTGCGGGCGATTGCCGCCGCGGTCACCGCGGTTGCCACCGCGGTTATTGTTGTTGTAGTCCCCGCGATCGCCTTGATTACCGCGGCCCTTGCCACGGTAGTTGCCCTTGCCGCTGCGATTGTTGTTGTTGTTGTCGGGCTTGTCGCGGGCGACGTAGTTGGCAGAAGATCCGCCAACGTGGAGATGAAGGCGCGCAGCGTGATACTCGCGACGACGCTCAAAAGAGAGAGCGTGCGAGTAAAGCTCCCCAAGGGTCATCTCATCAATCCAAGTGGTAACGGCGGTGATGAGGGGCTCGTAGTCGCTCTCGAGCCCGGTGATGACAACGGTGATGATGTTGTCATCCCGCATGGGGTGACCGGCCGCCGCTAGCTGATCAGCGAAGGAGCGAATCTTGGCGAAGTAATCCACCATGGAGAGGGTACCCTTGCGGAAATTTGCCATGTCCAGCTTGATCTGAACAACGCTAGCGCGACAATGAGCAGAATACATCTCCTCAAGATGTGCCCAGATGGCATGTGAAGTGTCAAAACGAATGACCTGCATGAGCACGTCATCGATGAGAGAGGCAAGGAGGTAACTAAGCACGATCTGGTCCTGCCGGTACCAGACGGTATATTCAGGATTGACGGCGCGTTCCCCCTTGTCATCGGGTGGAAGCTAGCGAGCAGGTGTAGGAGAGGTGCCATCGACATAGCCGGTGACGTTGGCGATGCGAAGAGGAGGAAGGATCTGGGCTTTCCAGAGGAGGTAGTTGGAGGTGGTAAGTTTTGCCGTAATGAGGCTAGCAGAAGGAGGAGGCATAGCGGAGTTGGAGGGAGCCGAGAGAGACGCCAGCAGGGTGAGAGAGGGCATGGCAGAGGAGGTCATGGCGCCGGCAGAAGGAGAACCCATCGAGCTATTAAGCGAGATGGCCTGATACCATGTGAAACTTGAGATTAGGAGATTGGATCGGCACAACCCATAGGGTGGCCTCGAGGTGTTTATACATATGCAGCCCTAGGGCACAACCGGCAGTCCGGTATATACAAGATAGATACAAGTTGTTACAGAGGATAAGGACTACGGGTAGATAAGAGATACTAACAACTCTATACTACCGGAACCTGTACAACATCTAACGTGTTTAACACCCAATACTCAATTGAGATGGCACAAACCACTATGACATACTCTTACAACCGACACCATGCGGCTCACCACAAAACACACCACTAGATCGTCATCACCTTCCAAGATCTCTCTACAACAAATACTAGAGCTAGATTGAGAATGATAGGGTTCACCACAAAGTTCAAATTTCTTCAGATGATTGTATTCCAAGCCATCCATGTGCACTTACATGCACTAATTAGAGGTGAACAAGCTGATATGTCAAGCCAATTGCTAGCGGAAAAATCTGAACCTGAATGCAGGTGCACCCTTAGCCTTGTTTAGCTCTAGCCAAGTATAAGAGAGACAAGGGAATGCTATATTTTGGTATTTGAATGACCACTAGATAAAAAACAAGACAATGAAATGTGATCGAGGACATCGTTATATAGTTCCTCACTCTTATAATATGGACTCTCCAGCACCCCCCTCCCCACCCAAATAGGCGCTCAACACTGTAAAATTTGTATAATCCTATTGATGTGTTTGAGAACTATTAGGAGGGGATGCGAATTTGGAGGAGGGACTTGTATTGAGACAGATATGAGATGTATCATCATTTGTTTGGTACCCCCTCCATCCAAAAAAACTTGTCCCTCAAATGAATTGTATCTAGCACTAACTTGGTGCTAGATACATGCATTTGAGGGACAAACTTTTTTGGACGGATGGAGTATCTAACGAGAATTATGTGTGAAAATTTTAGAGAGAGGTTTCTTCCTTGTTAGTTAGTGGGAATCGATAAGGGGATTAGCTAAGAGATAGTAACATAACTCATGATGAGAGGCCAAGATGTAATCACTAAAACAATGAGGCGTGCAGGTCGGTCGTATGATCTTATGAAAAGATCGACCGTTTTTGCAAGCTATCCGACGCGTGTGATGTGACAGTGCGATCAACTCTCTCCTCATTATGTTGCAATTGAAAAACTAAATTATCGACGGAGAGCGAGAGCGAGAGCGGGCGGGGAGTCGCGTGTCCCACCTCGCGCCGCGGGCCGCTCCGGCTGCGGCGGCCACCCACCACCGCCCAGCATGGGCTCGCCGCCCCCTCTGCTCGGGGGCTCGGGCTCCGGGCTCCGGTCCCCGGGGCGCCGCTGTGCCCCCCCTCAATGCATCCTCAGACACGCCCCCGCCTCCAGCTTCTGCATCCCCGCCGCGTCTCCTGCTGAGGGGTAAATGCTCTGAAGCTGGCGCATCTGTAGATCCGGCGGTCTCTAGCCCGCCTGCTCCTCGTCGCCTTCAATCCATCGTCGTCGCCCCGTCACCCGCGGTCAGCCTTTCCTCTTCCGGCATGGACGGTGGCTGGACTGAGGTTAGCTCCCGGAAAAACCGCAAGCCGGCTCTAGATCCAGCAGTCTCTGGGGCGGACCGCGTAGCTCACCATTCGGACCAGCGCACTGATTTCAATGCGGTAGATGGCCGCGAGGCTTTCTTAAGCCGCTTTCGCGGCCGCTGCTTTCGCTGCCCGAGCAAGCACCACCACCGGAAAGACTGCCGCGACCCGCTGCGCTGCGTCATTTGTGAGCTTTTCAGGCATTACGGCCGTGAGTGTCCCCAGAACCCCCGCAATGGTCGTGGCGGCTCTGCTCCTCGTTGGCTAGGCCCCCTCCCGCCCCACCCTTCAGTCCACCAACGCCTGCGCTTCCCCACCCCGCCACCTCCCCCTCCGTCCTCCCACCCCCCGGCTGAGGCCATGGCCGAGCTCAGCCTGATGGATTCGGCACGACGACCCTGCTCCAGCCACAAAGTGGGCATGTCCTCTCTAGCTGTTGAGCAGAGCATCTTCTTCGTGCGCCGCCACGCCATCACGCTGCGCATCACCGACGGAGTCTGTGCTACCTCTTTAATGGTGATGGGCCGCGCCCTGGAGGCACAGCTGTGCGTCCCACCGCATCAGCTGCAGGTCACTGCGCACAACCCGGAGGATTTCTTCATCGTCTTGACGCAGCCGGCCCACCATGACAACGCGGTCCGCCGCGGCACGCTGCGTGTCGATGGTGCCGCCTTCGCCATCGTGCCCTGGAAGGAGAACGACCATGCGGGCTACGACACCTTCAACCTCCACGTCCACTGCGTCATCGAGCATCTCCCCCAACAATACTGGACGCTCGAGGGCGTCGAGGAAGTCTTTGGCGACAAGGTGCGCGTCGATCGGCTGGACAGCCGCACCCTAGAGCGCGACCACACCAAAACTTTCGCGTGCTGGGTGTGGGTCTGGGACATGGCGTTCATCCCGACACGCCACACCTACTGGAAGCTGCCTCAAGGCGCCGGCCGGGTGGAGGAGATGGAGGGCTTCTCGCCGGCTGGTTGTCGTGTGGCCCCGCCGCCCGGCGCCGAGCGCTACGATCTGCTCATCCACGTGGACTGGGTGGAGGACTGGTCGCCCAGATCGTCGCGGTCCTCGCACTCGGCCTAGAGCGGCCTGCCATCCTCCGACTCCGACCACGACCACGATCTTCCACACACCTTCCCCGGCACTTGGACGATGCACGTCGAGGACGGCCAGCCGGAAGAGCACCACCGAAGGCTGTGGCGGCCACCCGTGGTGGACACGGGCTGCGGGGGCCTCCCGAGGGGCGGTCCTCGCCGCGACCACGATGACCAGGGCGGTGGCGGGTGGCGCTCCTGGAAGGACACGCTCCTGGGTCGGGGGAGTGGCAGATCCTCCAAGGCGGGCAACAACGGCGCAACGAGCAAAGTGTGCCAGCGCAGCCGCTCCCTGCCTCGCCATCAGGACGGCTCCAAGGGCAGTTGGCGACACGGCGGTCGCTCCGCTGCTCTGGCCTACCCCAACAAGACGAAGAAGAAGGGCAAGCCACGGCTAGCAAGCCAAATCCATGTGCCCATGCCACGCCCAGCCATGCGCACCCCTGCATCGACCCCAACCAATAGCAATGTTGCCCCCGATGTGGTCACGGAGTTCTTCGCCATGAACGAGCATGCCCTGGCCGTCCCCCTGGCCCCGGGCGCCACTGACGCAGCTCACCTGGAGGCAGTGGTAGTGGCCTCGACAGCCTCGCCACTCGACTTCCACGATGGCGAGGGGGTGAAGGGCAAGCAAACGGTGGACATCCCCGACGTTTTCGGCCCTACTCTCTCAGGCCCGCGCCACGCACCAGAGCATTTCAGCTGCCAGACGCCGACGCAAGCAGACACGATCGCAGTCCAGCTAGGGGTAGTGACTGAGCAAGTCCAGCTCCTGGAGATCCAAGCTGCCCCTGACGTGGTGCCAAGGCGTCTCTTCTGCGACAAGCCAGCCCCGTTGCTCGGCCCGCCGCCAGCCAAGCGCAAGTCGGCCCTGCCCAAGACGCGCGCCACCTCCGTCCCTCCACCCCGCCAAAGTGCATGCCCGGCTGCTCAGAACTGCCAAGTGCTGGTGGCGCAGCGCGGCACGCTCCGCCTGGTTCAAGGCCTGGGCCTGCTCGGCCCCAAGGAACGCATGACGAAGAAGGCCGCAGAAGCGCTGATCCGCGGTTCGAGGAGCCGCTCACCGACGAGAACATTGTCGTCATCGCCAGGCTCACCAGGATGGGCAAGGACGCCCTCCGCATCGCGGCTGGGCTCAACGGTCCAGCAGACGTCACCGGGGAGGCCTTGGTGTAATCATGTTAACTTTTCTTCAGTGTAGTAGCTGTAGTTGCCGGCGGCGGCCAGCGTTCGGCTGGTTCGAGTTAGGTTCACTCTCTTCCCGTAGCAGTGTTAGAAAGAGGTTAGTTGCGTGCCGTCGAATGTTGGGGCCTATTGGTGGTCGGCAGTGCCCCTCGGCTGGATGGATGGTGTATCAGTGTTGTTGCTTCATTAGTTTTATTAGTCGCCGGAGATCTCCTTTGTTTCCCGATGATTGACGACAACAAAACACCACCCATCATGAGCTGGAACGTGCGCGGGCTCAATTCGCCGGCCAAGCGTGAGGCAGTTCGAGAGGTGGTAGCGGCTCACCGCACGGCCATCCTCTGCCTCCAGGAGACCAAGCTGGACGTGTGGAACCCAAAACTGGTTCGCGATGTCGGCGGAGCAGCTCTCCAAGGCTGCGATGTGCTGCCGGCCATCGGCACGCGCGGCGGCGCGACAATTCTCTGGAACAAGGATTTAGTCACCATAGACACGCATGCAGTAGGAGAGTTTGCGATCACTGTTAAAGTAGCGGTAGCCTGCAATCTAGCGACCTTCTGGCTCACTACGGTCTACGGGGCGGCGAGTGATGCCCAAAAGGATGTGTTCCTCCTGAGCTAGCTAGAACGCACCCCCCCGTCGGACGAGCCTTGGCTCATCAACGGCGACTTCAACCTCATCTACGAGGCTAGAGACAAGAACAATCACAACCTAAACAGAAGGCTGATGGGTCGTTTTAGGATGGCAATCGACAGCGCCGGGCTGCGCCAAATCAAGTGTAGCAATCGTAGGTTTACATGGAGCAACGAGTGGGAAAACCCCACACTAGTGAGCATAGACAAGTTCTTCTGCAACATCCACTGGGAGGCCTTGTTTCCGCGCACCCTCCTGATGGCGGCCTCCACGTCATGCTCTGGTCACTGTCCGCTCCTCCTCGCCGACGCGACCGGCCCTAGAAGGTGAGGCACTTTCAAATTTGAATCGTTTTGGCCTCGCTTCCCGCGCTTCCTCGACACGATGACCGTGGCCTGGGAGTGGCCAGTGCCGGAACCCTGCCTTTCGCGCGCCTACACACCAAAATGGAGCGTGTAGCCAGAGACCCGCGCATATGGAGCAGGCCGCTCTTTGGAGACGCCAAGCTCCAGTTCCACATCGCCTGTGAAGTGATCCTACGCCTCGATGTTGCGCAGGAGCGGCGTCAGCTCACGCCTGGGGAGGCTGAACTCCGAAAAGGGCTGAAGCTCAGGCTGCTCGGTCTGGCTGCGATTGAGCGTTGCAGAAAGAGGCAGGCTTCAAGGCTGACCTGGCTGCGCTCGGGGGACGCAACGACAAAGTTCTTCATGGCCAAGATCAACTCTAGAAGACGCAAAAACTTCATACATGCCCTGAGGATCAATGGCTCCATCACCACCGCCCATGAAGAAAAAGCTGAAGCCATACATGATCACTTTAGCGACATCCTCGGAGCCACCCAGCACCGCCCAACCTCGATCAACTGGAACCAGCTCCAGATGCCACAAGTGCAGGGAGGGGGTCTCGACAACCCCTTCACAGAAGAAGAAGTTTGGGCAGCGATCAAGGCCTCGCCGGCGGAAAAATCGCCAGGACCAGACGGTTTCTCTGGCACTTTCTTCAAATCCTGTTGGCCGATCATCAAAGGAGATATCATGTTGGTGTTCAACAAATTCTACAACCTAGCTGGCCACAACTTCAACCTCCTAAACACTGCAATAGTAGCTTTGATCCCTAAAAAAGGTGGAGCCGACAGCATCAACGACTACAGGCCCATCAGCCTCATCCACTCCATAGCTAAGTTAATCTCCAAAGTACTGTCAATTCGCCTCGCAGCGGTAGTTCAGTCTATCATCTCGCCTGCTCAAACGGCGTTCCTGAAGACTAGATGCCCGCACGACAGCTTCATTTATGTGCAAAAGTGTGTCAGAGCTCTCCACCCGGCAGTACTTCTAAAACTAGACATCTCTAGGGCCTTCGACAACATCTCCTGGGAGTACCTGCTTGAGCTCCTGGCGAGACTTGGATTTAGCGCTCGTTGGCGTGATTGGATAACTTTGCTCTTATCCACATCCTCATCAGCGTTCCTCCTCAACGGGTCGCCAGGCAGAAAAATTAGGCTTAGGAGGGGGCTGAGACAGGGTGACCCTTTATCCCCTCTGTTGTTCATCATCGCCATTGACCCCATCCACCGGCTACTCCAAGCGGCAGAAGAGACGCTCGACATCACTCCGGTGCCGGGTAGGGAAGTCAAGCTTAGGGTCAGCCTATATGCAGATGATGCGATAATCTTCGCAAACCCTATCAAGGAGGAGATCAACTATCTGATGAGCATCCTAAAAGATTTTGGTGAGGCCACGGGACTGCGGATCAGCACGGGAAAATCAAGGCCACGCCGATCAGCTGTGATGATATCGATCTGGCCACGGTTCTTCAGTCTTTTGGTGGGCAAATAGCTCAGTTCCCGATCAGATACTTGGGGCTCCCCCTCGTCATCGGTCGGATTCGCCTGGTCCATCTTCAGTTCATTTTGGACCGCATTAGGGCAAGACTCGCCGGCTGAAAGGACGAATGCTCACTACTGCTAGCCGCCCTGTCCTGGTCCGGTGCGTGCTCACTGCCCTGCCAACCTTTGCTCTGACGGCCCTCAGGTTTCCAACAAAGCTGCTAAAGGAAATTGACAAAAGCAGGCATCGTTTCCTTTGGGGAAGAGATCAAGAGCTCTCTGGGGGAAGCTGTAAGGTAAACTGGCACCGAGTCTGCTCCCCGATCAAACTGGGAGGGCTCAGAATTCTGAACCTGTAAAAATTCAGCCCGGCGCTCCGTCGGCGTTGGTTGTGGCAATTCTGGCAACATCCTCTCAAGCCGTGGGTGGGCAGGGAGACGCCTTGTGATGATACGGATCAAGCCCTCTTTAGTGCTGCCACGACGGTGACCATCGGCAATGGACAGACCGCAAAGTTCTGGCACACCAATTGGCTCGGATCGGCGCCACTAAAGCTCAGCTATCCGGCCCTGTTTGCGCACTCGAGAAGAAAAAAAAGAACGATGGCCCAAGCAATTACCGATGGCCAATGGATCGCGGACCTCGCACACGGCGACACCAGTGCACTGCTCCATGATGCAGTCTCCCTGCATCGGCAAATCCAGCAGCAACAGGGCACGCTCCAGGCTGATATCCATGACCAGGTGCGATGGAGCTTTGAAGGCTCTGGCAAGTATAGTACCCGCTCGGCATATGCACTACAGTTTTTGGGATCATCGACTAGCCAGTTCAGGAGCATCATCTGGGACACTTGGGCACCGGCAAAGCTCAAAATCTTTGCTTGGCTTCTTCACCAAGATCGATTATGGTGCAATGATCGACTCCAGCAAAGAGAATGGAGCAACAACTACTTCTACCAGCTTTGTTGCAGGAACCTGGAGAGTGCAGATCATCTGTTCTGGGAATGCAGCCTCACAAAGGCAGTCTGGGCGGGCTTGGCAACGTGGTAGCACTGCCACGCATGTCAACCAGCAGTTTGGAGCAACATCAACTACTCACTAGAGAGGATGACAGCCATGATAGAAGCAACATAGCCAGCATTCAGGAAGGGACTAAAATCGCTAGCAATGCTAGCTCTCTGGGAAGTCTGGCAAGCAAGAAACGATTGCATTTTCAGAAGCAAGGATGCTGATGCAAGGGCGATACTCAGTGAAATCCGGCGCAATCTTAGCCTCTGGCAACAGTGCGGTGTTCGATACATGCAGAGCCCCTTCGGGGACCCGCACGGATTAGTTGTTTTAGGGCTGTGCCTTGGGCACTTTCCTTCCTTTCTTTCTTCTTCTTACATCGTTGATCCTTGGATCATCGCCTTTGTCACTTGTCCACCTGCTCCTTGCTTATGAATCAATGAAACCAGCCTTGAGCTAGGTCCTTTCAAAAAAAACTCTCTCCTCATTGGATGACGTCCTCTACAATATCCCTATGTTTCAGAGTAAACCTATTCATGGACAACCTGGCCCGGAGGCCCGAACCCGAAGCCCGACATTCGGGCCGGGCTCGGGCTCAACTTTATCACCCGAAGCCCAGCCCGGAAGCCCGAATAAAGCCTAAAATGAACATATAAACACATTTTATTTGAAATATTGGTACAATAAATTAATATAATATCCCGAATATGATTAATTTAATTAAAAATGACACTTTTCATGTACTTCGGGCTTGGGATTTTTTCTTCGGGCTTTTCCAAGCCCGGCCCGACCAATGATCAGGTTTATTTCAGAGACGTGGTTGATGTTGCACTAGACAGGACTGTTCGTTGTTGTTGTAGTGGCCATACAAAACATCACCGGAGTTGCGAACAATCGCTCCTCCGCCCGCAGCAGATGGTGGTGGTGGCATGCTCTGCACCAGTTGGTGCTCCACTGTAGTAACTCCAGGTGGAGAGGATAGGGGGCACTAGTAGAAAAAGGGTTAAATGTTCAGCTCATTAGTCCCGGTTTGAATTTGAGCCTGCACTAATGTGAACATTAGTGCCGGTTCCAACGGCTAGGCGGGCGGCCCTCATTAGTACCGGTTCGTGCCGAACTTTTAGCACCGGTTCGTGCCACGAGCCGGTACTAAAGAGAGTGGTGGCAGGATGTTGTCAGACTGGGGCACCTCCAGCATGTTTAGTACCGGTCCGGTTCGAGGCACGAACCGGTACTAAAGGGTCCTATATAAGCCCTTCGTCCACCCGCACTCTATTCTTCCCCCTTTCCCCTCTCCCTCCCCTCTGTTCTTCCCTTCTTCCTCTCGAGCTCATCACAAATTTTGCCCAAAATTTGTCAAGATTTGCAGGCCCCCATCCATTCAAATGATCACAAAGGTTAGCAACTTTGTCCTTTCATCTCTCATTGCTAGATTAGCTCTTGCAATGGTTTATATAGTGATTAATTTGTGGGTTTTAGTAATTTGGGAGGAATTATATGTGGTAGCATTTGATTTATATGCAATTTGAGGTCAAAATAACACTTAGTTTGCATATGTAGGTGTGGTTTACTTAGTGCCTTCTAAATCTCCGTCGTAACCACCGTCGATCGCCCGCACCGTCCCGTCGCCGGCACCACCTTCTGGTGAGCCTATTGTTCTTATATTTTTTATATAAAAAAATCATGTTTGTGTGATTTAGATATATAGTTACTTGTATAATTATCTTACCCGTACATTGTTTGTTATTCATAGTGCCATGGTTTTGATATCCGTCCCCGCCGGCCCTCATCCGGGTTATGATTCGGATGTGGTATATTTTCTTTTATAACTATTTTGTTGCATTTCGTGTTTATGACAAATTGTGCCCATCAAATTGACATAGATTTTTTTATCTAGGAGGTATGTGAACTAGAAATTCCAACCGACCCTATTGTCGAGAGGTTAAATTTAGTTGAAAGAGAAAACGAGTATTTGAAAGAAAAATTGAAAAGAATTGAGGGGGAGAAGATGGAATTGGAGTTGCATGTTTCCGATGTCGTTGATGATCACAAGATTAAGATGGAGAAAATGCGCTTGAAGATTAGAAAGATTAGAAAATATGCCATTCATAGTGAGGCTTGGTATCATTATGCTGTTGGATCAATTGTTACCTTAGTTGCGATCTTGATCTCATTTGTTGTTGCATTTCAATTCTTTAGCTAGAGAGCTATTTATATGTTGCATTTAAGTGTTGTATGAACTTTATGTGAACTTGTATTAATTTGGTCTTTGCAGTGTTGTGTAATGAAGATGAGCCGACAATGGATGTACGATGACCGATGCTCTCCCGAGTTCATTAATGGCATGCAAAATTTTCTGCTTGCGGCTGAGGCAAACAAGCGGGCGGATGGTTTTATGCCTTGTCCATGTGTTGGCTATAAGAATGATCACAATTACTCTAAGTCAAGAACCATTCACGTCCACTTGTTTGAGTCCGGTTTCATGCCCCACTATAATGTTTGGACCAAGCATGGAGAAAGAGGGGTTATGATGGAAGACAATGAAGAAGAAGAGGACGATGACAGCTATCCTGGGCATGGGTTCCCTGAATACGATGATACAACAATGGGGGAAGAAGCTGAGCCGGGAATGCGGGAAGAAGCTGAAGAAGAGGCATCAGATGAAACCACTGATGATCTAGGTCGGGCCATTGCCGATGCAAAGAGAAACTGCGCAAGTGATTTGGAGAAGAAGAAGTTGCAGCACATGTTAGAGGATCACAAGAAATTGTTGTACCCGAATTGCGAAGCTGACAAGAAAAAGCTGGGCACCACACTGGAATTGCTGCAATGGAAGGCAGAGAATGGTGTATCTGACAAGGGATTTGGAAAGTTGCTGGTAATGATAAAGAATATGCTTCCAAAGGACAATGAATTGCCCGAGAGTACGTATGAAACAAAGAAGGTTGTCCGCCCTCTAGGGTTAGAGGTGCAGAAGATACATGCATGCCCTGATGACTGCATCCTCTACCGCAGTGAGTACGAGGATTTGAACGCTTGTCTGGTATGCGGTGCATTGCGCTATAAGATCAGCCGCGATGACCCTGGTGATGTCGAGGGCGAGCGCCCCAGGAAGAAGATTCCTGCCAAGGTGATGTGGTATGCTCCTATAATACCACGGTTGAAACGTTTGTTCCAAAACAAAGAGCATGCCAAGGCGACGCGATGGCGCAGAGAAGACCGTAAGAAAGACGGAAAGTTGAGAGTACCCGCTGACGGGTCGCAGTGGAGAAAAATTGAGAGAAAGTATAGGAAGGAGTTTGCAGGTGACGCAAGGAACGTATGGTTTGGTCTAAGTGCAGATGGCATTAATCCTTTTGGGAGCAGAGCAGCAACCATAGCACCTGGCCTGTGACTCTATGTTTGTATAACCTTCCTCCTTGGTTGTGCATGAAGCGTAAGTTTATTATGATGCCAGTGCTCATCCAAGGCCCTAAGCAACCCAGCAACAACATTGATGTGTACCTAAGGCTATTAGTTGAAGAACTCTTAGAGCTATGGAATAGAACAGGTGTACGTGCGTGGGATGAGTACATGGGGGAAGAATTTGACCTAAATGCGTTGTTGTTCGTGACCATCAATGATTGGCCTGCTCTCAGTAACCTTTCAGAACAGACAAACAAGGGATACCGCGCATGCACACACTGTTTGGATGATACCGATAGTATATATTTGGATAATTGTAGGAAGAATGTGTACCTGGGACATCGTCTATTTCTTCCGAGAAGGCATCCCGTAAGAAAGAAAGGCAAGCATTTCAAAGGTGAGGCGGATCACCAGACGAAGCCTCGCCACCGTACTGGTGCCGATGTACATGATATGGTCAAGGATTTGTAGGTAGTCTTTGGAAAGGGTCCTGGCAGACAACCTGTTCCGAATGACACCGATGGACGCGCACCCATGTGGAAGAAGAAATCTATATTTTGGGACCTACCCTATTGGAAAGACCTAGAGGTCCGCTCCACAATCGACATGATGCACGTGACGAAGAATCTTTGCGTGACCCTGCCTGGCTTCTTGGGTGTGTACGGGAAGATAAAAGATACACCTGAGGCACGGGAGGACCAGCAACGTATGCACGGAAAAGACGGCATACATCAGGGTCATGCCAGCTACGCTCTTATCAAAGAAGAGAAGGAAATCTTCTTTGAATGCCTGCTCAGTATTAAGGTACCGTCTGACTTCTTGTCGAATATAAAGAGAATAATAAATATGACAGAGAAAAAGTTCTAGAACCTGAAGTCTCATGACTGCCACGTGATTATGACGCAACTGCTTCTAGTTGCATTGAGGGGGCTTCTACCGGAAAATGTTCGATTAGACATTGTGAAGCTATGTGCATTCCTCAATGCAATCTCTCAGAAGGTAATCGATCCAGAAATCATACCATGGTTACAGAATGATTTGGTGCAATGTCTTGTCAGTTTCGAGTTGGTGTTCCCACCATCCTTCTTCAACATCATGATGCACGTCCTAGTTCACCTATGCGAAGAGATTAACGTTTCGGGTCCTGTATTTCTACACAATATGTTCCTCTTTGAGAGGTTCATGGGAGTCTTAAAGAAATATGTTCATAATCGTGCTAGGATAGAAGGAAGCATCTCCAAGGGCCATGAAAAGAGGAGGTCATTAAGTTTTGTATTGACTTTATTCCTGACCTTAAGCCGATTGGTGTTCCTGAATCGCAGCATAAGGGCAGACTGAATGGAAAAGGCACGCTAGGAGGGAATCAAATAATATGTATGGACGGACATTCTCTCACTGAAGCACACTACACAGTTCTACAGAATTCCGCCTTGGTGGCTCCGTATATGGACGAACACAAGAATTTTCTACGCTCCAAACACCCGGAGCGGTCTGATGACTTGATTACATGTGAACAAACGGGGACTTTCGCCGGCTGGTTCAGACACATGCCATGCATGACGCCTCTATTGAAGCTGACATGCACTTGCTGTCCAGTTACCATCTTTGGATATAATGACTTTCAAAGGGTACGAGATAAATGGGAATACATTTTACACGATCGCCCAAGATAAGAAGAGCACCAACCAAAACAGTGGTGTCCGCTTTGATGCATCAACCAAGACGGGAAAGGAAACATATTATGGTTACATAGAGGACATGTGGGAACTTGACTATAATGGTGGTTTGAAGGTCCCTTTGTTTCGGTGCAAATGGGTCAATATGACACGAGGCGGGGTAACGGAAGACCCGCAGTACGGAATGACAACAATGGATCTCAACAATCTTGTGTATGCGGACAAACCATTCGTCCTAGCCAATGATGTGGCACAGGTTTTCTATGTGAAGGACATGTCTACCAAGCCGAGAAAAAGAAAAGATAAGGAAGCGAATGCATCATACGATGAGCCAAAGCGCCACATAGTTCTTTTTGGAAGAGAAACATCGTGGGAGTGGATGACAAGACAGACATGTCAGAAGATTATGAAAAGTTTGATGAAATTGCTCCATTCACAGTGAATATTGACCCGAGCATCCAGTTAAATGATGAAAATTTTCCATGGTTACGGCGCAAAGGGACACACGCGAAGAAAAAGTTTCACACCCAAAGATCTGGGATGTGATCGGCTTCACTATCAACACTTTCTTCTGTGTTTCACACCCAGGAGGGAATCTCTGTAATAGTTAGGGTAGTTATGTGTTTTGGCATTTGAAACACAAAGAAATTTTATTTGCAAAAATTATTTCATGCATTTACTATTTTTTTCAGCTAAATGATCCTGAAATTGAAAAACACTTCAAATGAACTCCGAAAAGGTTGAAAGTTGGCATGGTATCATAATTTCACCCACATAGCATGTGCAAAAAAGTAGTGAGGGTTACGGCAAAAACTGGATGCACTTCGTGTATAAAATGGACAATCTATTTCGAAGTATCAGGGTTTCGGACGAAAACTCATGTGTTACAAAGGCATTTCATTTTTTAAATAACCTAAGCATTACCAAATTGAATATAATGATAAAACACACTAATATTAAACATAAGAAAAAAGACTGAAAATGTATTTTTAAAGTTAAGTTATTCACAAACTAGTGATTCACACAAATTTCAAATAATTCAAAATTTAAACTACTCAAATTTTAAAACTACCGGCACTAACAGAAAGTTTGTAATTTTTTGTACATAAAGAAAAAAATATTTACAAAGAAACTCTAAATAAAGCAAAAAAACAACTCAGAAATAAATAAAGGAAAAAATAAAATAAAAAAATAAAAAGCCCGCCTACTAGGCCACAACGGCGTGCATACGACTAGAAACCCAACCTGTTGTTGGGCCAGGATGCAGGCCCGCAAGGCCCAGTTAACCCACAGGACATCACAAAACAGGTAGGCCCAGAAGGCCTGCTTTGGAGAGGAGCTCGAACGAGCAGCCGCAGCTGAGTTTATAAACCAGTGCGGCTGCCCTTCGCTAGGCGAGGTAGGACTAAACTTTGCGCCCCTCGCCTGGCAGCGCAGACCCTTTAGTACCGGCTCGTGGCTCCAACCGGTACTAAAGGGGGAGGGCCTTTAGTACCGGTTGGAGCCACCACCCGGTACTAAAGGGGGTCGCTTCCCGACGCTTGGCCTGGCCAAATTTGACCTTTAGTACCGGTTGGTGGCACCAGCCGGTACTAAAGGCCCATCCTATATAAGCAGCACCTACAAATTTCGTCAGTTTTCATCTGCTTCTTCTCCTCTGCCCCGTCGCCGCCCCGTCGCCGTCCCTGTCGCTGCCCCCGTCGCCACCCATCGTCGACGCCCCGTCGCCGTCCCCGTCGCCGCCCCTCGTCGACGCCCCGTCCCTGTCGTCGCCGCCCCGGCCATCCCCGTCACCGACCCGTCCCCGTCCCCGTCGTCGCCATCCCCGTCGCCGCCCCCCGTCGCCTCGCCTCGCCGGTGAGCTCCTACCCCGGCCGCCATGTCCACACACACACATATTGTTAATTAGTTGCAAAATTGTTAGTATTTTTTATGTTTTTAGTTATAGAAATATTTATAGAAATGTTAGAAATTTTTCTATTTTTTAGTTATAGAATTTTTTTTGTTTTTTAGTTATAGAAATATTTATAGAAATGTTAGAATTTTTTGTTTTTTAGTTATAGAAATATTAGAAATGTTAGTTATATAGAAATGTTAGAAATTTTTGAAATGTTAGTTTTAGCTAGATGAATTAGATTAATGTCAAATTATTAGACGATGATCGATGTTTTTTTTAGTTTCTTATAATTTTAGTTATAGACAAGTTTAGAATTTGCATATATAGTTATCACAATCCAATAATTTAAAAAAAATTACTTTTTACGGGCATATAACATTTGTTTTCGACGATGCCCGGCCCGCATCCTCGTCGTCGACCTGTTCGCGGCGACGTCCTGCTTCAGAGGACCCATGTCCGGGACTGGACTCCGTCGGGCTGGCACTGGGAGGTGCTACCTTCAGGGCGCGCCGCTTGGTGAGGAACCCGACCCTAGGTCCCGTCGTCGACCCTGATCTCCTTTGGTGGCGTTCGCGTGGGCCACATTCGATGCAGAGGGAGCCGGCCCCGCCGGAGGTGGTGCGTCGCCGTGTCAGGGAGGAGGACAAGCACGCCCGTCGCTACATGGCTGCTATGGACGTCAGGTTCTCCAATACCTGACAGGTTCTTTGGGCAGATGACCGTAGATATGATCCTGTGATGGTTCCTTCTCTTCGGGTGTCGACCGCCAGCGCCTCAGGAACCGCGAGTGGCCTAGATTCTTCTGTTGTATTCAATCTTTATTAGCTAGCTAGCTAGTGATGTATTCGATATATAATATTTGAGACGATGTATTCGAGATTATATATATTATTAGAGACGATGTATTCGAGATTATATATTATTCGAGACGATGTATTCGGGATTATATATTATTTGAGACGATGCATATTATGTACTATGATTCAGTTTTTCCTTATTGATTGCATCAATGCATTGTAATTTGAATACTAAATTGTTTTATATTTCTTCTAGATTAGTTAAATAAAAGCTATGGCGGACAATACCAGCAGAGAGGGAGAAGAGACCATGTTCGAGATCATATGCAGCCCTCGCGGGCCAGATGATCAGAACGAAGATTATGACGGCTCCGAATATCTGATCAATACCGGGGAGGGTGATGATAAGATATTCGATCTCGACGACCGAATTGATGAAGCATGAACTATGATTATGATTATGATGACGCAGACAATGTTGATTTTGAAATAACAAAGACCGACGAGGTATATTTATATATTCAGGCATCTGGTGATCATGACATGTTTTTTGATTTGAAGATATATTAATGAATCGATCTTTCTTCTTTCAGCCCTCCGGATCGAGCAAATCTGCTTCTACAGACAGCGGGACAAAGCGAGGCCCGGGCAAAAAGTTGAAGGACGGTGTAAAGTACAACATCGATGCCATCAAACCTAATGGCGAACCAATCACGCCTAAGAACCTTGCGAACAAGTTCATTCGTCAGTGCGGATTCTTGTGAAGGACCAACTCTCGATCTCCATTCAAGAATGTAAAGAGCCAAAAAATAAACATCCAGATGTTACTTGGGTCGACGACAGAGCAAAAAAAAACACTTTGAGAATCTCTCATGGAACATTTCACCGTACCAGATCATCTCACTGATGTAGATGTGCAGAAAGTCAAGGACGATGCTCTTAGGAAGATGGCAATTGCATTCAACACCCACAAAAAAACTGTATGGGCCAACTACGTCGAAGGAGGAAGGAAGACTCCAGAATTCAAGGGAACACTGGAGAAGCAAAGAGAACACTGGTCCGCTTTCATGAAATTCAAGGAATCAGGATTATCTAAGGAACGGTCGAGAAAAAACAAGGTCAATGCCGCAAAAAAGACGCAGTTCCATAGGCTGGGGCCAGGTGGCTACGCGGTGGCAATGCCTAACTGGGATAAGTCTGAGCAAGAGATGCTGGATGCAGGGGTCGATCCAGTTACTAGGAGCTGTCCCCCTAGGTGCAGAACTTGGTTCTATGCGCATGGTGGGGGGCGTTGGACCCGAAGACAGGCCTGGTTTCGAAGAAGGAAAGTCTAAAAGGAGTCGAAGATAAGTTACTTCAAGCAATAGAAGATGCTCGAACGGGGGTGTTCACGCCCAACAGAGAGAACGACGAGCTTACGTGCGCCCTGGGAAATCCTGAACACCCGGGAAGAACATGAGGCAAGGGCGTTGTTCCGTGGTATGAGGGCTTTTCGGACTGGAACGCCGACTACAGAACCCGTGCAAGAAGGAAGATGGAGGAGGAGAAGAAGAGGAAGCAGGAAGCAGAACGCCTTCAAGGCCTAGAATCAGTGCACGCGGACTTGGCACTCAAATTCCAGCGGCAGCAGCAGCAGATCGACTCACTTAGCCAGGAAAGGGGGTCTCAGCAGCGGCAGCAGATAGCGGATGATCCAGCATTGGATAGCACCGTCCCATCCATGCCGAGAAGCAGCGTTGGTTCCGTCCTGGGCGACGCACTGCTGGATAGATACCCTATGGATGACATCATGGAGAGCACTAACTGTGAGCTACACTTCAAAATGAAGAATATATCCATGAAGGTGCCAGATGCCATTGCTTATACAAATTCCCTCGATGCAACCTTCCATTGCAACCCGATTCCAGCCGACTATGCTCGTGTCCAGGTTGATGAAGTGGTGGACCAATATTCGGGCCTAGAGCTTGACATTCCTGGAGGTGACAAGGAGCACACACTGGGAGATGCCAAACATGTTATCATCCTATGGAGAAAGGATTGCATCATCTTTCCAAGACCACAGACACCTCGTCAGCCGACTCCTCCTCGAAGTCCGCCACCGCGTCAGCAGACTCCCGCTCCTCCAGATCCGCCACCGCGTCAGGCCACTCCTCCTCCTCCAAGTCCGGCAAAGTGTCAGGCCACTCCTCCTCCTCCAAGTCCGGCAAAGCGTCAGGCCACTCCTCCTGCTTCAAGTCCGGCACAGCGCCAGCAGACTCCTCCTCGAAGTCCCCCACCACGTCAGCAGACTCCCGCTCCTCCAAGTCCACCAACGCGTCAGGCCACTCCTCCTCCTCCAAGTCAGGCACATCGTTAGGCCACTCCTCCTGCTCCAACTCAGCCACATCAGCCGTCTCCTCCGCCTCAGCAATCGCATAAGAGAGCCGCCGCAGTTATGGTGCATAGCGCTATGAGTCGAGGTAGTACAGGAGGTACAGGCGGAGGCAAGTGATATAAATATGGTCCAAGCCTCGCTCCTCTTCCTCAGAGGCCTTACGACATGACCGAGGAGCAAAACACAGCCATAGTGCAGGTCCAAGTGGACGCCCATTTTGGACCGAAACTGGCACCGCTGCCAAGGGAGAAAGTGCCCAAGGAAAAGATTGACCACTTCATTCGTATGGCTAGACAACCAGCTCCCAAGCCTGTTGACTCAGACTATGAGCGCCAAATCAGGAAGGCACATCGAGCACGACTATAGAAGGAGTCGAGCTCGAGCTCGAGCCAAGCAGCTGGCAAAAAATGCGGGAAAACCGTTCCCCAGCTGGGAGAACAGGCGACGCAGTCGATCCCCCCCCCCCCCCCCGCTTGTTGTGCCAACAACACATGAGAGTACCGCCACCCTATATATATGTGGGCAAACCGTTCCCTAGCTGGGCAATCTGGTAATAACCGAGAAGCATATAATGCAGGCTGAAATGCTCAATATCACTGTTGGATAACTCCTCGAGATCGAGCCCATGTCTCCGCTTAGAGAGGAGGAAATAAAACAAAAATATGTCCGCGGCCAACCTTTGGTCGAGCCCGAGGAGGTCAAGAATCTCCCAACGAGAATGTATGAATTTCATGATTGGTACATAAAAATTACCAAGAGTTCCAATCGAAAGTCCCTCATGGTGAAGGTCAAGGAAGAGCATTACTCCCATAAGCTAGCTCTGTCCGTTGAGTATTCAGAACTATTTCAGTTATTCAATCAAGATGCACTCGACAAATCTCTCATCAGTTTCTATTGTCTGTAAGTGATTTCTTTCTGTAATTTAAGTCTCAAGCTAGATTTAGTGCTCATTGATCGATCATTACCTGTAATTATCCTCACTATATTCTTTTTGGTGGTATTATGCAGGATGAAGATGTATGAAATGAAAAAAGCTGGACGCTATGGCATTGGGTTCATTGACCCAAATACCATTAATGAAAAGACATGGACATATGAATATTATAAACAAGATGTAGATGATAAAATGCTAGAGTTCTTGAAGCGCCTCAATAGCAATGAAGATATATTACTTTCTTACAACTTTCGGTGAGTCACACTGTCTTGTACTACAAATTCTATTTTTGCTTACTAGCTAGCCAGATGTTAATAATTAAGTGTATAGGGTTTAGGGTAGTTGATTAGTGTTATGCGCATGCCCGCTTAATTAAGACATGCAAACGTGTGTGCATGCAGTTACCACTGGATCTTGTTAGACATTAAAGTTGAAGAAGGAAAAGTTGAATTACCGGACTCACTACTTAAAAAAAAGTGACTACACCATCTTGAAGGGGATAGTCGACAGGTAATTTCAATCATTATTACTATATCTCGGCCTATTTAGTTCGTCATTTTCTGATATCAACTATTTAATAACCCCTTTATTAATTTTCTTTGCCGACGGGCAGGGCTTGGGCAAAGTTCATCAAGGTGACTCCACGCAAATGGCGAAAAAAGTTGTTTTGGTTTCGACCCAAGGTAAGTAATTAAGTAGTACTAGCTAGCTTACCATCTCTTTAATTCTTATTTCAATACCATTAATTAATTATCATGTTTGATTAATTATTATCTGATTAAATTCCATTCTCGTAAAGGCCCTGAAGCAGGCGCCGGGGACTGACCTGTGTGCATACTACATTTGCGAGAACATTCGCATGATGGCGTCCGAAAGGAGCAAATCTGATAGACAGGAATGAGTACGTTTGCCAGAACACTATTCATAATTTTTACATCATTATCGATATCTAGTCACACAACTAATACACATGCATATTGATCTCCTTCTTAACAGTTCAAAGAGGTGCGGGAAAAGCTCCTAGCAACGGAGCGCATACGAGCACTTCAAGAGGAAATAGCGGGATTTTTGCTCGACCAGGTCATAGATCCCAAAAGAGAATACTATTACCCGCTACCGCCCCCATGAACCACTCCCAATTGTCATCGTGCTCCGAAGGCACCAAGGCAACATGTAGGAGAAATTATATACATACATACATACATACATACATACATGTGTATGTGTGAATAATGGTGGTTGTGAGACATTCGATGATCGGTTCTACGAGAAATTCTATTTATATATATGCATAACGTGTACAATATGTAGTATCGTAAAATACCAGCAAACAAAAAAGAATTAAATAGAAAACACAAAATTAAAGGAAAAATAAAAACCAAAACCCAAACCCCCCAAATATTTTAGTACCGGTTGGTGTTACCAACCGGTACTAAAGGGCTTCCCGCCCCCGGCGCTGGCTCGTGCCACGTGGTGGCCCTTTAGCGGCGGTTCGTGCAGAACCGATACTAGGTCCCCACTCTTTAGTGCCAGTTGTAGAACAAACACTAAAGGCCCTTACGAACCGGTGATACATCCCGGTTCTGCACTAGTGGGGAGAGAGAGTGCATAGACCCACATACACGTGGTTGACGCTACAAAAATCCATTCAGTTAGTTTGCAACATGCCTGTATTGCACTCGGTTGTCTACAAGACAACCCATACTGTAAAAGTATGTGTATGTGGTCAGGAGGGTGCTCCATGCCGCACGATCAAAACTGATCGAACAGTTGCGGAGGCGGCTGGCGAGCACGTGTTATCATGCGAGTGAGGCTGAGCGTTCCGGTAAAACAATTCCTTCCCAATTCTCACCCCTCCTAAGTTACTAAAGCAATATGAGTTCAATTAAAACAAATGAGTTAAATTCTTAACTCCCATGTATAATCTCTCATTAATTATCATCTCCTTAAATATGCGTCAAATTTACGGTGTCAGTTCATATTTTATTGTTCCAATTACCGTAACTAAACTGGCTATATATGTTTTTATAAGAGTATAAGGCTATACTCCTACTATCTTAAACTAAAATTACGACACCTTTTTTAGCTATAAGATCTTCTTTCATTCATTCACGAGCAATATTACATCATTTATAAGGACAGGAATTATTGCCTGAGGGGCATCATCCATCCAAGTACTAGAAGAAGAAGATCTAGCTAGACTGGCTATCTCATGTGTGGCTACATTAGCCTCTCTAGGACAGTGCTCATAATTTACATGAGTGAAATCAAGCGACATGAAATAACAATCATCAAACAAGGCACTTGCAAAGCCCGAAGGTGAGCCCCCTGAATTCATTGTCGTAATCACTTCAAGATTATCTGAATTCACAACCATTTTGTTGCATCCAATTGTACGAGCCAAGTTCATCCCACAACTTAACGCAGTTGCTTCGGCAGTCAAAGCATCAAAGCAAATATCAATACGATCATTCCCGGCTGCAATAAACATACCCGTATCATCACAAAGAATAGCTCCAATAGAAGCTTGGAGTGTATCAGGATCAAAACTAGCATCCACATTGAGCTTTATATACCCTTGAATAGGCTTCGTCCAACCCCCACGCTTCATCTTAGATTTTGGGTAGCTAGCTAATGTGAAATTTCCAGCCAAAGCTTGCACCGCTAGTTGAATTTGATTCGGTGTTTGTATTGGTTCATCATGAAGAAAATTCCTTCGTTCCCGCCATAAATACGAAGCTGCAGTAGCAACCATTTCCTTAAATTTCCCCTGTCATAAGACTGAAGCAGCCTCATTATCAGGGACACTAAGGAGATACTCCAAAATTGGCTCGCCAGCCAGGTCAACATCACAAGCTCTATCAATAACATCGCCAAGACCCAACAATTTTCATACACTTATTTTAGAACGCAGGGAGTAAATGTTTTGATCAATGGACTTAAAAATAAAATACACATAGGAGTAGTACTTCCTTCGTCACAGTTTACAAGTCCTACGCGTATATCTAGGTTGCCAATTTTGTCACCCTAATATAAACTATATAACACAAAAATGATACCTTTTGAAAATAGAACATTTGAAGTTTATATTGGTATGTTTTTTGTAATATATGACTTGTATAAGGTTGGTCAAATTGATGACCTAAGGATACGCGCATGCCCTGTAAACTGAGAGAGAGGAAGTAGGGCAAATTTGACAATTTTGACCTCGGGACGAAATCAATTCACAAAATGAACTGCCCGCGAAACTATTTCACATCACTGACCCTTTTGTGTAGCGCCCGCCACGCAGGCGCCACACCCTACGGTGCAACGCCCAGCTCTGGGGTGTTGCACGCCAGTCCACCGTGGCAGCCCTTGGGCCCGCACCCAGCAGTGCAGCGCCTCCGAGCTAGGCACCACACATGTAATATGCAGTGCCTAGCCCTCGGGCGCTGCACTGTGACTTATCCAGCGGCTTGGCCCCCCTCCCCCACTCCCCCCACCCCACACACCCCAACCCGAGCTTTGCCCCCTCTCCCACTCTCTCCTCCTCTCAAATCCTCTCCCAAATCTTGCAAATTTGAAGAATTTGTCCGTGGATTTTGAAGTCAAACCCTTCCTCAAGGTAATCTTCTCCGATCCCCTTGTTTTGATCCAAGTAATGCTAGTTTGGGGAAACCCTAGTTTTGTTTGGATCTAGAGATTTGCATGGAGATGTGAGATCTTTGTTTGCCAATTTCCTATGATTAGGCTTTGTTAGTATGTTAGGGTTATTCTTATGGGTGTTCTTATGTTGGTGCTAGGGTTATGGTTAGGGTTAGGGTTATTGTTAGGGTTATGGTTAGGGTTAGGCTTATGGTTAGGGTTAGGGTTGTTGTTTGATATATATATATATATATTATGGTTTGTATTTCGTGTTAATCCTTAAATTAGTACTCATGGAAGCAATGTTACATTGTGTTGTTTGAATGCTTATAGGGATGGGAAGAACATGTGTGTTTGTTCATCATGGGGACAAAGACGCCTTCTTGAAAGGCAATATTGAACCGGACCCGGATGAGCTTGATATGGTGTTTGATAGTAGTCCTAGCTATGCGGAGCTCTTGCAACAAGTGAGGAAAGATTTGAATTGGATGGACCCTAGTGATATCGTTGAGTTGGAGGGAAGGCATAATGTAGGTTTTGGAATGCACATCCGTTGGAAGACAATGCGTATCAACTCGGAGCAACGTTGGGTTGCATACAAGGAAACGGTGGCCGATTCACTTGACAAGGCTCTTGAGTTATTTGCAACGAAGAAGGTTGATTCAAATTTGCATTTGGACTTGAACCAGAAACCCTCCCCTTTGGTTGCTAGTAGCCCCCCACCCTTGAAGCGAGATGAAATTGTTGAACCTCTTTTGACCCAAGAAGTGAGGCCAACATTGAGCCCGTTTACAAACAACCAAGATGAAGCTTTGCAAGAGGACAATGATGAGTATGCGGACGATGACAATGAAGTTGATCTCCATGACAACAATGTGGGTGATCTTGACAAATATCATTTGCAAGAGACAATGGACCATTCCATCCCTTTTTCCCGTGCATATGCATCGGATTCGGATGACGAAGGTCTCGATGAACAAGTTGATGAGGAGGGGTTCACGGTGAAGGAGGCCGAAGCTTTCGAGAAGGTATTCGGTCGGGATCACAAGACACCATTGTTTAAGGATGTTAGTCTCGCGGATGAAGCCGTTGTGGATGGTGGCAAATCTATATCTCTTGGGGTTAGGCCAAGCTCTCACCGTGATTTGGGAGACGACAAGAACCGGATTGCTAAAGGGTCTAAGTTCGAAACCTTGTTGGAATTGAAGATGTGGCTCGACAACTACTCGGTTACGCATTATCGTCCACACAAGGTGGTGCACTCGGACGTCAATGTGCACTACATGGTTGCATGTGCATGTGAAGATGAAATATGTCCGTGGATTGTGCGTGCAAGACCATGGAAAGGAGGTCCCGCTTGGCACATAGTGAGTTGTGTGCCAACTCACATGTGCCGAGGCAAAAGGGTGGATGGCAAGATTGTGTCCCAAGACCACAGATAACTCACTCCGAGTTCATCGCTTACAGGCTCTCCAACTCAATATCCACACTTCCAACAATGAGCGTCCAACATGTCATTGACCTTGTGAAAGCCATCTTTCATTACAAGGTGAATTACGGCAAGGCATGGAAGGCGAAGCAAGCCGCATTTAAGATGTTGTATGGTACTTGGGAGGAAGCATACAACCGAATCCCTAGGTTGTTGTTAGCCATGGCCGCCATAAACCCGGGCATGGTTCATGTTGTCGAGCCTCATGGGCACCAAACAACGGTTTATGAAGGAAGGAAAGTCCGAGTATTTGGCCATGCATTTTGGGCGTTCGAGCAATGCGTGAGGGCTTTCGAACACTGTAGGCCGGTCATCGCCATTGATGGCACGTTCTTGACCGGACAATACAAGGGCACCTTGTTGGTTGCGATAGCAAGTGATGCCAATAACCGGGTGTTGCCATTGGCATTTTCTTTGGTTGAGGCGGAGAACAATGACAACTGGGAGTGGTTTTTGCGTATTTTGAGGACGAAGGTGTTACCCGCTCAAAGAGAAATTTGTGTCATATCGGATCGACATCCAGGAATTCTTAACGCGGTGGAGATTGACATTCCCGGGCATGCTCCGTTGCACCATCGATGGTGCATGAGGCACTTTTGTTCTAACTTCTACAGGGCATGTGGCCTTAAGGAGGTGGCCGATGATCTTCAAGATTGTTGTCTCGCTTTCTTCGAGAAGCGGTTCGCCACTTTGTTGAACAAATTGCTCGCACACAAAAAACTTGATCACGGGGGTCAAGACTTTATCAATAGGCACATTCAACACCGGTCCCAATCCTTAATCTCCCGCTGCCTTTTCCTATCCAACCTGCAAGTTAGAAACATAATATTAGTAGCATCGAAACCGCCGAGAAGCTGCTAAGTGCTCAAGGTTAATTATATCTTACACGTGTAGCAACTTGTCCGTGTCCTCCCACTCTGGCGGATGTGCCTGGAACAAACCAAACTGACGGCGCACTCGATGTGGGAGGTGAAGCTCAACCGCCCAGTTGCATATGAGTGGGCACCACATACGCCAGAGATCCATATCCCTAGTGCACATCAGATTCAGCCTGAACTCTAAAGGGTTACCAAAACTGTCTCCTATTCCATACAGCTCCCATATCACCTGCAAAATGGGATAGAATGCAAAATTGATATCGACTTGCAATAGAAGCATCATAATCACTTATGCAATGTCAATTCACCTGCTCAGGCGTGATCGCGTCAAGCTCGCTCTGGTACAACTTGTACATGACCGAGGGATCATCTGTCGTCTCATTTAACACATCCCACTTGTGAGCCCAAGTGGGTCGCCGTAGTGGGTCGCCTTTGTCGTCCCAATCATCGTACTTCACGGTCTTCGGACGTCCAACCGACAAACGCTCCCAGCTCCATATGGAAAGTGCGAGCAAACAACCACCAATACCTCCAGATGACCTACAACAGGCTTCGTCCAACTGCACATAAAAGAGAACATGGTTCAATTAAGAGCAAGATCGCATTCATAATGTAGCAATGAAGTGAAAAGGAAACAACTTCATACCTGTCTATACAAGTAAGCCAGTGTCGCCGAACCCCAACTCCAATTGCTATCGAAGACGGTCAACGCCTTCAGCCACATCCATGGAGCATTCTTGCCTGTGCTATCAGCAAACATAGTCCTGGATATCACGTACCACATGCAGACACGAGCATATGTCTTGACCGTGTCCTCATCAGCTTCCGGTGGGCAAGTACCAAAGTGCTCAGTAATCCACGTGAAAGTAGCACCGGCTGCGACTCTTTCCTTCTTCTTGTCTTTTGCTGCTGGTTCCGGAGGCTCCGGAGGAACCATACCGATAAGGGCATGCATCTACGCGCGCCACCCATCGGAATCGGTGCTCATACATAGAGGATTCTCATTGATGGGAAGACCGGTGATCATAGCAATATCCTGGAGCGTCACGGTCATCTCCCCGGTCTGAAGATGGAAACTTGTTGGGTTTCGTAGTAATTTCAAAAAATTTCCTACGCACACGCAAGATCATGTGATGCATAGCAACGAGAGGGGAGAGTGTTGTCTACGTACCCACGCAGACCGACTGCGGAAGCGTTGACGCAACGTAGAGGAAGTAGTCGTACGTCTTCACGATCCAACCGATCAAGTACCGAAACTACGGCACCTCCGAGTTCGAGCACACGTTCAGCTCGATGACGATCCCCGGACTCCGATCCAGCAAAGTGTCAGGGAAGAGTTCCGTCAACACGACGGCGTGGTGACGATCTTGATGCACTACAGCAGCAGGGCTTCGCCTAAACTCCGCTACAGTATTACCGAGGAATATGGTGGCTGGGGGCACCGCACACGGCTAAGGAATAGATCACGTGGATCAACTTGTGTGTTCTAGGGTGCCTCTACCTCAGTATATAAAGGACTAGAGGGGGGAGGCTGGCCGGCCAAGGTGTGGCGCGCCAGGAGAGTCCTACTCCCTCAGGGAGTAGGATCCCCCCCCCAATCCTAGTTGGAATAGGATTCGTGGAGGGGGAAAAGAGAGGGAGGGGGACGGCCACCTCTCCTAGTCCTAATAGGACTAGGGGAAGGGGGAGGCGCGCAGCCCATGTAGGGCTGCCTCTTCTCTTTTCCACTAAGGCCCATCATGGCCCATTTAACTCCCGGGGGGTTCCGGTAACCTTCCCGGTACTCCGGTAAAATCCCGATTTCACCTGGAACACTTCCGATATCCAAACATAGGCTTCCAATATATCAATCTTTATGTCTCGACCATTTCGAGACTCCTCGTCATGTCCGTGATCATATCCGGGACTCCGAACAACCTTCGGTACATCAAAATGCATAAACTCATAATATAACTGTCATCGTAACCTTAAGCGTGCGGACCCTACGGGTTCGAGAACAATGTAGACATGACCGAGACATGTCTCCGGTCAATAACCAATAGCGGGACCTGGATGCCCATATTGGCTCCTACATATTCTACGAAGATCTTTATCGGTCAGACCGCATAACAACATACGTTGTTCCCTTTGTCATCGGTATGTTACTTGCCCGAGATTCGATCGTCGGTATTCCAATACCTAGTTCAATCTCGTTACCGGCAAGTCTCTTTACTCGTTCCGTAATACATCATCTCGCAACTAACTCATTAGTTGCAATGCTTGCAAGGCTTATGTGATGTGCATTACCGAGAGGGCCCAGAGATACCTCTCCGACAATCGGAGTGACAAATCCTAATCTCGAAATACGCCAACCCAACATCTACCTTTGGAGACACCTGTAATGCTCCTTTATAATAACCCAGTAACGTTGTGACGTTTGGTAGCACCCAAAGTGTTCCTCCGGAAAACGGGAGTTGCATAATCTCATAGTCATAGGAACATGTATAAGTCATGAAGAAAGGAATAGCAACATACTAAATGATCGGGTGCTAAGCTAATGGAATGGGGCATGTCAATCAGATCATTCAACTAATGATGTGACCTCGTTAATCAAATAACAACTCTTTGTTCATGGTTAGGAAACATAACCATCTTTGATTAACGAGCTAGTCAAGTAGAGGCATACTAGTGACACTCTGTTTGTCTATGTATTCACACATGTATTATGTTTCCGGTTAATACAATTCCAGCATGAATAATAAACATTTATCATGATATAAGGAAACAAATAATAACTTTATTATTGCCTCTAGGGCATATTTCCTTCAGTCTCCCACTTGCACTAGAGTCAATAATCTAGATTACACAGTAATGATTCTAACACCCATGGAGTCTTGGTGCTGATCATGTTTTGCTCGTGGAAGAGGCTTAGCCAACGGGTCTGCTACATTCAGATCCGTATGTATCTTGCAAATCTCTATGTCTCCCACCTGGACTAGATCCCGGATGGAATTGAAGCGTCTCTTGATGTGCTTGGTCCTTTTGTGAAATCTGGATTCCTTTGCCAAGGCAATTGCACCAGTATTGTCACAAAAGATTTTCATTGGACCCGATGCACTAGGTATGACACCTAGATCGGATATGAACTCCTTCATCCAGACTCCTTCATTTGCTGCTTCCGAAGCAGCTATGTACTCCGCTTCACATGTAGATCCCGCTACGACGCTTTGTTTAGAACTGCACCAACTGACAGCTCCACCGTTTAATGTAAACACGTATCCGGTTTGCGATTTAGAATCGTCCGGATCAGTGTCAAAGCTTGCATCAACGTAACCATTTACGACGAGCTCTTTGTCACCTCCATATACGAGAAGCATATCCTTAGTCCTTTTCAGGTATTTCAGGATGTTCTTGACCGCTGTCCAGTGATCCACTCCTGGATTACTTTGGTACCTCCCTGCTAGACTTATAGCAAGGCACACATCAGGTCTGGTACACAGCATTGCATACATGATAGATCCTATTGCTGATGCATAGGGAACATCTTTCATATTCTCTCTATCTTCTGCAGTGGTCGGGCATTGAGTCTTACTCAATTTCACATCTTGTAACACAGGCAAGAATCCTTTCTTTGCTTGATCCATTTTGAACTTCTTCAAAATTTTGTCAAGGTATGTTGTTTGTGAAAGTCCAATTAAGCGTTTTGATCTATCTCTATAGATCTTAATGCCTAATATGTAAGCAGCTTCACCGAGGTCTTTCATTGAAAAACTCTTATTCAAGTATCCCTTTATGCTATCCAGAAATTCTATATTATTTCCAATTAATAATATGTCATCCACATATAATATCAGAAATGCTACAGAGCTTCCACTCACTTTCTTGTAAATACAGGCTTCTCCAAAAGTCTGTATAAAACCAAATGCTTTGATCACACTATCAAAACGTTTATTTCAACTCCGAGAGGCTTGCACCAGTCCATAAATGGATCGCTGGAGCTTGCACACTTTGTTAGCTCCCTTTGGATCGACAAAACCTTCTGGTTGCATCATATACAACTCTTCTTCCAGAAATCCATTCAGGAATGCAGTTTTGACATCCATCTGCCAAATTTCATAATCATAAAATGCGGCAATTGCTAACATGATTCGGACAGACTTAAGCATCGCTACGGGTGAGAAGGTCTCATCGTAGTCAATCCCTTGAACTTGTCGAAAACCTTTTGCGACAAGTCGAGCTTTGTAGACAGTAATATTACCGTCAGCGTCAGTCTTCTTCTTGAAGATCCATTTATTCTCAATTGCTTGCCGATCATCGGGCAAGTCAACCAAAGTCCATACTTTGTTCTCATACATGGATCCCATCTCAGATTTCATGGCTTCAAGCCACTTTGCGGAATCTGGGCTCACCATTGCTTCTTCATAGTTCGTAGGTTCATCATGATCTAGCATCATGACTTCCAGAACGGGATTACCGTACCACTCTGGCGCGGATCTTATTCTGGTTGATCTACGAGGTTCAGTAGTATCTAGTTCTGAAGTTTCATGATCATTATCATTATCTTCCTCACTAACTGGTGTAGGCGTTACAGAAACAGTTTTCTGTGATGTACTAGTTTCCAATAAGGGAGCGGGTACAGTTACCTCGTCAAGTTCTACTTTCCTCCCACTCACTTCTTTCGAGAGAAACTCCTTCTCTAGAAAGTTTCCGAATTTAGCAACAAAAGTCTTGCCTTCGGATCTGTGATAGAAGGTGTATCCAATAGTTTCCTTTGGATATCCTATGAAGACACATTTCTCCGATTTGGGTTCGAGCTTATCAGGTTGAAGCTTTTTCACATAAGCATCGCAGCCCCAAACTTTTAGAAACGACAACTTTGGTTTCTTGCCAAACCACAGTTCATAAGGCGTCGTCTCAACGGATTTTGATGGTGCCCTATTTAACGTGAATGCGGCCGTCTCTAGAGCGTATCCCCAAAACGATAGCGGTAAATCAGTAAGAGACATCATAGATCGCACCATATCTAGTAAAGTACGATTACGGCGTTCGGACACACCATTACGCTGAGGTGTTCCGGGTGGCGTGAGTTGCGAAACTATTCCACAATTTTTCAAATGTACACCAAACTCGTAACTCAAATATTCTCCTCCACGATCAGATCGTAGAAACTTTATTTTCTTGTTACGATGATTTTCAACTTCACTCTGAAATTCTTTGAACTTTTCAAATGTTTCAGACTTATGTTTCATTAAGTAGATATACCCATATCTGCTTAAATCATCTGTGAAGGTGAGAAAATAACGATATCCGCCACGAGCCTCAATATTCATCGGACCACATACATCTGTATGTATGATTTCCAACAAATCTGTTGCTCTCTCCATAGTACCGGAGAACGGTGTTTTGGTCATCTTGCCCATGAGGCACGGTTCGCAAGTACTAAGTGATTCATAATCAAGTGGTTCCAAAAGTCCATCAGTATGGAGTTTCTTCATGCGCTTTACACCGATATGACCTAAACGGCAGTGCCACAAATAAGTTGCACTCTCATTATCAACTCTGCATCTTTTGGTTTCAACATTATAAATATGTGTGTTACTACTATCGAGATTCAATAAGAATAGACCACTCTTCAAGGGTGCATGACCATAAAAGATATTACTCATATAAATAGAACAACCATTATTCTCTGATTTAAATGAATAACCGTCTCGCATTAAACAAGATCCAGATATAATGTTCATGCTCAACGCTGGCACCAAATAACAATTATTTAGGTCTAATATTAATCCCAAAGGTAGATGTAGAGGTAGCGTGCCGACCGCGATCACATCGACTTTGGAACCGTTTCCCACGCGCATCGTCACCTCGTCCTTAGCCAATCTTCGCTTAATTCGTAGCCCCTGTTTCGAGTTGCAAATATTAGCAACAGAACTAGTATCAAATATCCAGGTGCTGCTGCGAGCATTAGTAAGGTACACATCAATAACATGTATATCACATATACCTTTGTTCACTTTGCCATCCTTCTTATCCGCCAAATACTTGGGGCAGTTCCGCTTCCAGTGACCAGTCTGCTTGCAGTAGAAGCACTCAGTTTCAGGCTTAGGTCCAGACTTGGGTTTCTTCTCTTGAGCAGCAACTGGCTTGCCGTTCTTCTTGAAGTTCCCCTTCTTCTTTCCTTTGCCCTTTTTCTTGAAACTAGTGGTCTTGTTGACCATCAACACTTGATGCTCCTTTTTGATTTCTACCTCCGCAGCTTTCAGCATCGCGAAGAGCTCGGGAATAGTCTTGTTCATCCCTTGCATATTATAGTTCATCACGAAGCTCTTGTAGCTTGGTGGCAGTGATTGAAGAATTCTGTCAATGACGCAATCATCTGGAAGATTAACTCCCAATTGAATCAAGTGATTATTATACCCAGACATTTTGAGTATATGCTCACTGACAGAACTGTTCTCCTCCATCTTGCAGCTATAGAACTTATTGGAGACTTCATATCTCTCAATCCGGGCATTTTCTTGAAATATTAACTTCAACTCCTGGAACATCTCATATGCTCCATGACGTTCAAAACGTCGTTGAAGTCCCGATTCTAAGCCGTAAAGCATGGCACACTGAACTATCGAGTAGTCATCAGCTTTGCTCTGCCAGACGTTCATAACATCCGGCGTTGCTCCTGCAGCAGGCCTGGCACCCAGTGGTGCTTCCAGGACGTAATTCTTCTGTGCAGCAATGAGGATAATCCTCAAGTTACGGACCCAGTCCGTGTAATCGCTACCATCATCTTTCAACTTTGCTTTCTCAAGGAACGCATTAAAATTCAACAGAACAACAGCACGAGCCATCTATCTACAATCAACATAAACAAGCAAGATACTATCAGGTACTAAGTTCATGATAAATTTAAGTTCAATTAATCATATTACTTAAGAACTCCCACTTAGATAGACATCCCTCTAATCCTCTAAGTGATCACGTGATCCAAATCAACTAAACCATGTCCGATCATCACGTGAGATGGAGTAGTTTCATCGGTGAACATCATTATGTTGATCATATCTACTATATGATTCACGCTCGACCTTTCGGTCTCCGTGTTCCGAAGCCATATCTGTATATGCTTGGCTCGTTAAGTATAACCTGAGTATTCCGCGTGTGCAACTGTTTTGCATCCGTTGTATTTGAATGTAGAACCTATCACACCCGATCATCACGTGGTGTCTCAGCACGAAGAACTTTCGCAACGGTGCATACTCAGGGAGAACACTTCTTGATAATTTAGTGAGAGATCATCTTATAATGCTACCGTCAATCAAAGCAAGATAAGATGCATAAAAGGATAAACATCACATGCAATCAATATAAGTGATATGATATGGCCATCATCATCTTGTGCTTGTGATCTCCATCTCCGAAGCACCGTTGTGATCACCATCGTCACCGGCGTGACACCTTGATCTCCATCGTAGCATCGTTGTCGTCTCGCCAAGTTTGTGCTTCCACGACTATCGCTACCGCTTAGTGATAAAGTAAAGCATTACATCGCGATTTCATTGCATACAATAAAACGACAACCATAAGGCTCCTGCCAGTTGCCGATAACTCGGTTACAAAACATGATCATCTCATACAATAAAATTCAGCATCATGTCTTGACCATATCACATCACAACATGCCCTGCAAAAACAAGTTAGACATCCTCTACTTTGTTGTTGCAAGTTTTACGTGGCTGCTACGGGCTTAAGCAAGAACCAATCTCACCTACGCATCAAAACCACAACGATAGTTTGTCAAATAGACTCCGTTTTAACCTTCGCAAGGACCGGGCGTAGCCACACTTGGTTCAACTAAAGTTGGAGAGACTGTCGCCCGCAAGCCACCTATGTGCAAAGCACGTCGGGGAAACCGGTCTCGCGTAAGCGTACGCGTAATGTTCGTCCGGGTCGTCTCGTCCAACAATGCCGCCGAACCAAAGTATGACATGCTGGTAGGCAGTATGACTTATATCGCCCACAACTCACTTGTGTTCTACTCGTGCATATAACATCAACATAAATAACCTAGGCTCGGATGCCACTGTTGGGTTTCGTAGTAATTTCAAAAAAATTCCTACGCACATGCAAGATCATGTGATGCATAGCAACGAGAGGGGAGAGTGTTGTCTACGTACCCACGCAGACCGATTGCGGAAGCGTTGACGCAACGTAGAGGAAGTAGTCGTACGTCTTCACGATCCAACCGATCAAGTACCGAAACTACGGCACCTCCGAGTTCGAGCACACGTTCAGCTCGATGACGATCCCCGGACTCCGATCCAGCAAAGTGTCGGGGAAGAGTTCCGTCAGCACGACGGCGTGGTGACGATCTTGATGCACTACAGCAGCAGGGCTTCGCCTAAACTCCGCTACAGTATTATCGAGGAATATGGTGGCTGGGGGCACCGCACACGGCTAAGGAATAGATCACGTGGATCAACTTGTGTGTTCTAGGGTGCCTCTACCTCAGTATATAAAGGACTAGAGGGAGGAGGCTGGCCGGCCAAGGTGTGGCGCGCCAGGAGAGTCCTACTCCCTCAGGGAGTAGGATTCCTCCCCAATCCTAGTTGGAATAGGATTCGTGGAGGGGGAAAAGAGAGGGAGGGGGCCGGCCACCTCTCCTAGTCCTAATAGGACTAGGGGAAGGGGGAGGCGTGCAGCCCATGTAGGGCTGCCTCTTCTCTTTTTCACTAAGGCCCATCATGGCCCATTTAACTCCCGGGGGGTTCCGGTAACCTTCCTGGTACTCCGGTAAAATCCCGATTTCACCCGGAACACTTCCGATATCCAAACATAGGCTTCCAATATATCAATCTTTATGTCTCGACCATTTCGAGACTCCTCGTCATGTCCGTGATCATATCCGGGACTCCGAACAACCTTCGGTACATCAAAATGCATAAACTCATAATATAACTGTCATCGTAACCTTAAGCGTGCGGACCCTACGGGTTCGAGAACAATGTAGACATGACCGAGACATGTCTCCGGTCAATAACCAATAGCAGGACCTGGATGCCCATATTGGCTCCTACATATTCTACGAAGATCTTTATCGGTCAGACCGCATAACAACATACGTTGTTCCCTTTGTCATCGGTATGTTACTTGCCCGAGATTCGATCGTCGGTATTCCAATACCTAGTTCAATCTCATTACCGGCAAGTCTCTTTACTCGTTCTGTAATACATCATCTCGCAACTAACTCATTAGTTGCAATGCTTGCAAGGCTTATGTGATGTGCATTACCGAGAGGGCCCAGAGATACCTCTCCGACAATCGGAGTGACAAATCCTAATCTCGAAATACGCCAACCCAACATCTACCTTTGGAGACACCTGTAATGCTCCTTTATAATCACCCAGTAACGTTGTGACGTTTGGTAGCACCCAAAGTGTTCCTCCGGCAAACGGGAGTTGCATAATCTCATAGTCATAGGAACATGTATAAGTCATGAAGAAAGCAATAGCAACATACTAAACGATCGGGTGCTAAGCTAATGGAATGGGTCATGTCAATCAGATCATTCAACTAATGATGTGACCTCGTTAATCAAATAATAACTCTTTGTTCATGGTTAGGAAACATAACCATCTTTGATTAACGAGCTAGTCAAGTAGAGGCATACTAGTGACACTCTGTTTGTCTATGTATTCACACATGTATTATGTTTCCGGTTAATACAATTCCAGCATGAATAATAAACATTTATCATGATATAAGGAAATAAATAATAACTTTATTATTGCCTCTAGGGCATATTTCCTTCAAAACTATGTGTCTCCGGCCGCCAATGATCAATAAGCGCGATGAGTGCTGGAGCATTGTTGAGTGGCGTCGATCGTCTGACCATATGAATGAAAGGGAGAAGTCCTGTCTCCCTTACATACGGTGTGTATCGCTCATCATAGAGCATCCACCCAAGGGTGACCCCGTGAGAACGAAGCTTCAAAGGTGCAAGCTCCTACGAACAAACAATTCATAACATTACATATGGGGCATTTGTGTTTGAAATAAATACGAAATTCATAAAACAGGCCACTTTAATTATTACCCGATGCTCCACCGCCATAGCGTACGACCGGTGTTGTTTGTCCCAGTGATCATCGAGAAGCCAAACCATCCTAACAATTTTGAAATAAAGCTTTCTTGTCAACACGATTATCTTTTGAATACAAATAAATTAAAGTACGCCTACTAGATGCAACCATACCAATCTATGTATCCAACCATATCAAATCAAACAAAACTAATAAACTAGGGTTCCACAAATAACTAGACCTACTTCATACAAATGACTTTTCCATAAATTATGCCTACTTCATACAAATAACTCTTCCATAAACTAAACTAGGGTTCCACAAATCAAACAAACAGGGGTTGTAATACATGCAAAGTTCTAATACATGCAAGATTCAAATCTAATCTAATCAAACAAGGATTCCTCAAATCTTCAAAATATCATATTTTCTATGGATAGAAAGAAGGGGATCGGAGGAGAGTACCATCTAAGATGGATTGGTGAAGAAATGCACGGACCAAATCGTCGGATCTGAAGGATTTGGGAGAGGGGATTGAGAGGGGGAGAGGAGGAAGCCACCGGCGCCGCTGCTTCTTTTGCAACTGAACGAATGGGGTGGGGTGGGGGGAGGGGGGAGCGGGCGGCTGGCGTCTAAGTCACAGTGCAGCGCCCGAACGCTAGGCGCTGCACATTACATGTGTGGCGCCTAGCACGGAGGCGCTGCACATTACATGTGGGGCGCCTAGCACGGAGGCGCTGCACTACTGGGTGCGGGCCCAGGGGCTGCCACGCTGGACTGGAGTGCAACGCCCCCGAGTTAGGCGCTGCACCGTAGGGTGTGGCGCCGTCGTGGCGGACGCTACACAAAAATGTCAGTGCTGTGAAATAGTTTCACGGGCAGTTCATTCCGCGAATTGATTTTATCCCAAGGTCAAAATTGTCAAATTTGCCAGAAAGTAGTACAAAGAAAGATAAAACCGGCCCCACATCACATGACACGATGAGGGCGCCCCGGGGCCAGAACCTTTCAACGGTCAAACAGACAGGTTTGCTAATTAATTAATCAACGAGTTAATGAACCCAACGCAATTAATTAATTAATCACATCTTTTTTTTCCTCCTCCGCATTATAACCTCTTTTTCCCCCCTGGCGACCCCTCCCTCCCATTTGCTCTGCTCGCTCGCTCGCCGCCCCCTCCTCTCCTCCGATCCTCCCCCCACGTCCCGCGCCGGAGCTGGGGAGGGAGGGGGGAAATTCACCCCCGCGCCAGGCGGATTCCGCCCCGGATCCCCGCGTCGGGCAGGCCGGCCTTCTTACCCGGTAGGTAATCGATCGATCGATCGATCGATCAATCAATCAATTCGGGCATCCTCCGTTTTCTCCGATCCGTCGATTCCGGCGGGTCCTTGCGCGAGGGCGAGGGAGAAGCCGTGGTTCTAGGGTTCGGTGGTCTTAGGGTGCTGCGTTTTAGGTGATGGCCTGCCCTCGGTTCGGATGATAGGTGTTTGTTTTCCTTTTTTTTTCCTCTTCTGGCTTGCAAAATTTGGGGCTCGGAGCTCGATTGCGTCCTCTTGCTGGGTTCTCCGCGGTCCTGAATGTCTTGGATTGGAGGGGAGTTGGTGAGGATGGATGCAGGCTTCGATGCAAATACGGTGATCTGGATCGAGAATTGTGTCGTTTTTAATTTCGATATATGCCTACCGTACCAAGCAAGGAGACGCGAATTGGTCAACTAGCTTCGGAAGCTAACGGTGGGTATCGAGTTGCTGAGTATGTCCTGCATGATCAGACTTTTAGACAGAGCTTTATGATATGTGGGAACCAGTCTAATTTTCTGGCTTGTGACAAGAACTGGTTTGAGCCACCGAGAACAGGGTCCAATCTTGCTAGGAATTTGGCTGTCGAGAGGGCGTTGGGAGTGTAAAATTATAAACTTTTCAGTATCTTCAAGCCTATCAAGCAATAGAAATTGTCTGCAACCAGAAGTGGACGTCCTTAGACAATTATCCTGGTCACCTCCTTTAGACGATCGACTTACCTGTACGTTTCTGACTCACAGTAATGCTGCCTTTTGCAGGTTAACCAAGTACGGTGCATTCTGAACGGTAGCCTGTAACTCTTATTGGGTAATTCTACCACATTATGGCCTCGGTTGGTGCGGTGCGTCCTTCCTCGCGCTTTCAGAATGACACGAGTACTAGTGGTGATGCCGACCGACTTCCGAACGAGATGGGCAATATGAGCATAAGGGATGACAGGGTAATCTCCCTAGACTGGTTGACCACTTCACCTTATGTCTTTTGGCAGGTGATCAGTTCCTAATTTTGTGTCTGAACAATGCAGGACCCTGAGGATATAGTAGTCAACGGCAATGGGACGGAACCAGGCCATATTATAGTCACAAGCATTGAGGGAAGAAATGGGCAAGCAAAACAGGTATGTAAAAGAATCTATATTAACTGGTGTTATTGCAATCCTCTCCGAAGCTCAATAATTTCTCTCTACTAAGCTATGTATCTGCATTGCAGACCATTAGCTACATGGCTGAGCGCGTGGTTGGTAATGGGTCATTTGGAACTGTTTTCCAGGTTTGTTACTGGATAAATCAGTATTTTTTAGTGTCTTGATGTGTTAATTTGTGTATACTTTTATTTAGCAATTCCTGATGGCTCCAACTTTTTCTGAATGATCTTGCATAGGCTAAGTGTCTTGAAACTGGGGAGACGGTGGCTATAAAGAAGGTTCTTCAAGACAAGAGATATAAGAACCGTGAGCTGCAAACGATGCGAGTTCTTGACCACCCAAATGTTGTGGCTTTAAAGCATTGTTTTTTCTCAAAGACTGAGAAGGAGGAGCTTTACCTCAACCTGGTGCTTGAGTATGTGCCGGAGACTGCTCATCGTGTCATTAAGCATTACAACAAGATGAACCAACGCATGCCCTTGATATATGCAAAACTGTACATGTATCAGGTAAAGTTCATGCTCTTTTCCTGCCAAAAGTCTGTTAAATCTATTCAAGCACTGCTTAGTACTGACCATAAGTTGTTAAATTCATTATAATTGACAGATATGTAGATCTTTGGCATACATTCACAACAGCATTGGAGTATGCCACAGAGACATCAAGCCTCAAAATCTTCTGGTTCGTACATTACAAATCAATTGAACACTTCCTGAAGCATTTAATGTATAGTTAAGCACTACTTTTGGTATAGTCAGCTGATTTGATGAAAAATTATTTTTGCCAGGTGAATCCACATACACACCAATTGAAATTATGTGACTTCGGAAGTGCGAAAGTGTTGGTATGATCATACATTACCTGATATTCACACTTGCACGACATTGCCATTTTCATGTTGTCTAACTACTTTTTATTTTTGATAGGTAAAAGGAGAACCAAATATTTCCTATATCTGTTCAAGGTACTATAGAGCCCCAGAGCTCATATTTGGTGCTACTGAATACACAACGGCAATTGACGTTTGGTCTGCTGGCTGTGTTCTTGCTGAACTCCTTCTAGGACAGGTAAATGACCACACAATTTATATGTGATTATTAAACTATCCAGCTTATGGGATCTGTCAGCCTAAGATCCATTCTCTTTCCTAATAGCCTATATTCCCTGGCGACAGTGGTGTTGATCAGCTTGTTGAAATCATCAAGGTACATTCACAATCTTTCTCCCCTGGAAGTTGCTGTCTGTTTAATTGTATTTGTTCCTGTTTACATTGTTTCCAAGGAAGTTACCATCTTTTAGTTGTATTTACACCTACTTACATTGTTTCCCATCAGGTTTTAGGTACCCCTACAAGAGAAGAAATTAAGTGCATGAATCCAAATTATACAGAGTTTAAATTCCCACAAATCAAAGCTCACCCATGGCACAAGGTAGGAACCTTTTGTTAGTTGTTTTATTTGCTTCTAAGGCTTCAGTATAACATTATTATTTTTATTTCCATCAGATCTTCCATAAAAGAATGCCTGCTGAAGCAGTAGATCTTGTCTCCAGACTCTTGCAATATTCACCAAGCCTGCGTTCAACTGCTGTGAGTGTTGCTGAGCAAATATTGTTTCCTAGAGAAGTTTGATTTATAGTCATCACTGTTAAATTAAATGCTTTTGCTTCCCTGTATTCGAACGGATGCTGTTTTGTGCAAGCTGTAGCTTACATTCCTACCTGCTTTCCTGATACAGTTGGAAGCATTAATTCATCCATTCTTCGATGAACTCCGGGACCCAAACACCCGTTTACCGAACGGCCGTTTTCTTCCTCCCCTCTTTAACTTTAAGCCCCATGGTTAGTCTACAACATCAACTCGCACTCGCACTAGCACTAATCAAATGTTTATAACCCTACTTATCTTCAACTCTGGTGTGCTGGACTTGAACAGAGTTGAAGGGCGTGCCAATGGACATCCTGGTGAAGCTCATCCCTGAACATGCTCGGAAGAACTGTGCCTTTGTAGGATGGTGATCCGTCAGACGGCTGCTTGAAGTTTAGTTCAGAACAAATCCAGTTGTCGTCTACTAGAAACCCCAGGAATTTGAGATTGCCTGCAGCCACACGGGATATAGGCGATGACACATGTGATTATTATTCTTTTTCTCGTCCGAGACCTCGATGTCATGTATTCTTTCCCCCTACTGCCGATGTAACAAACCACCCATGATTCTGTAAGTAGATGAGAAGTGTTTCGACCGTTTTCCCCTGAGCTCATGTGCTATGCAATGAAGGATGCACCCTATGTACCGCCAATATTTGGTCCAGTATTTGTTCATGGATCCAGGCTATAATTCATTTGTACTCATCACATTGTTCTGTCAGATACTGTCAAGTTTTTCAATTTTGCTATCTGGTACAAACTGAACAAGTTGACAAATCCTAGGATCCACTAAGTTGTTGAACTTGAGTAGATACTGCTGCCTCGTGTTTGTATCCTAGCAAATCAGTCCGAGGGCCTGCATTCTCTTAAGAGCATCTCCAACAGTCGCGCCAAGAGACGCGCGCGCGGCACGGCAAAGGGCGGCAGCTCGCGCGCTACTTTTGGCGCGCCGCTTCCCGCGCGTCTATAAATTGCGGCGCTCGCTATTGAAATAGAACGAGACGCAATCTGATAGTAATGAAAAACTGTGTCTATTGATGATGACAAGTTACATATTTATAGTCCCCGAAGGGGCGCATCCGGAGGGACACGACGGTTACAAGAGTTGCATCTCTTTTTATGACAGTTTGGATAAGTGGAGATTTAATCTCTTAATTAACTTGTGTTAATTAAGTCTTAACACTCCCCCTAATCTACGCTTGTCCATGTAGTATCATCATCATCAACTTAGGTAAGTCTCCTCGAAAAACCCTGTGGGAAAAATGTGAGGAGATGGGTGTTTGATATGTTGCTAAAACTCCTTCAAACCCTGTGGGAAAATAAGGAGAAAATAATGCAACATATAATGATTATTGTCTGTTTAACTCAATATGAGAAAACCCCATAGAATTAAAGGACAATAAATATGTCGTATATACTTTCTTAAAAATCCCGGTGGGGAAAACAGAAAATATGACATATTGTCTTGTGTTGATATTACCTTATTAAAAACCTTCATGAGAACCTATAAAGTAAACTCATGAAGGGAAAAAGAGTATAATATGATGCTTTTAATAGGAACAATTTAGGAAGATACTCCCCTTGATTCTTGCAAATTCCGAAGCCGTCATATACCAATTTCATGAACATATTTCCGGAATGTAGAAGTTGGTAGAGACTTGGTGAACAAATCAGTCATATGATTTGACTTACAAGATATGCAATATAGTGATATTGCTTATTATGTAACCTGTTTGCATCCGAGCAACACAAGCAACATTATCTTTGAGATAATGGTTGGTGGATATAGCCATGATGTCTGTTTCGAAGACTCTTCATGAGAGGGCTACCACACCTAGTAGTAACACTAAGCTTGTCTACGATCTGACATAGTGGGGATCTGATCGATGTATCCAACGATATCGGTGTTCACATTTCTGTGAAACTGAAAAACCAGGACAAAATGTTTGATGCCTTGGAGATATCGAAAGATATTCTTGAGTACCAACCAATTGTGTTTGGTGGATCCAATGGCATTACGGAACGTTGAGTTCCAATATCTTATTTCCATCATCTCTTGGTCTAAATAGATCTTCCTCTATGTCTAGAGAATGAACTATCATGAGAGTTATGGATGGATAAGATTTATCCACAATGAATTTCTCCAATATATTTGGATGTAGACAACATAGTAAACCATAATGTATGAATGAAGGTGCTCAAGTTGTAGTAACGAGCGGTATTTTGGTTTACCCAAATCCTTTATTTTAAACTCCGTCATTTAGATAATTACATGTGTCATCATTGCAGACACACAAATATGGATAATCATCATTGTAGGAGTAATCCTTATGCATAAGGAACCCACTACGTCGGTTGTATCATATGTACCGACAACAATAAGTCGTATGGTGACTTACTGATTCTACACAATGTATGTTGCATTTTGTATTTCGATTCAGAATTGAGATTTCATCGGGAATCAATCATATATGTCTGAATCTAGTGATCCACATGGATATGTAATCACTACATCTATCAACTGCAAAGATAGATGATTTTATGCTGTCAATGATATAAGTTATCAGAAAGAGATTCCACCTCTGAGAATAGTTGGGTATCTGCGTGAACCCTTGTGCTACAATACTTGCTCTATATTTCACCACCTTGTTGTTCTCAATTCTGTTTTCAGAAGAAAACTGGTGTAAGTATTGCTTATGAATACCTTCCATTATTGAGCAAGATTATTTCTACCAAGATTATACCCTTTGCTTGAGTTCAGTCCGAGTGTTGTTCACACTTTGCCATGGCCATGGTCTTTGGATCTGAATCACTTGAAAGGTTTTTTCAATCTAGTTGAGAAATGTATGTCGACAATTGTAGACTTCCGGTTATATGTTTCTCCAGAATCTATATATCAATATATAGTTGATGGAAATATCGTTACCCATGGTGACTGCTCGCGATTTCCTAATGCGATTGAGTCGGGTATTCCGATGTCCCGGTCATTGTGTGCACTATGACCTGGGTTGGTGGAGGTTTCCCGTCCACTGGGTGTATACTACCCATTAGGTGTCTGTCAATGTGAAGTTGACTTGCATTTACTGATTCACAGGCCTTGATATCCTTGCTTGCAAGAAGCTAAATCCTGATGTACTATTGCCATACATCTCCCCCTATTGCTTCGAACGGGGAGTGGAGTGATTCTTATTGGTACCTTCACTCTTTCGGGCATATTTTGCAGGATTGTAGGATTGTGACACCTTTATAGTCAGCAAATGAATCTGGCAGGTTATTTGCAATGTGTTGCAAATGTTCTGAATGCATGGTTCAGATCTTTGAGTATGTGGATTTGAGGCAGAAATGTGTTGAACATTCCACTAATTTCCTGGCATTCTTTATGGTACTTGAAATCTCCCCCTAATGCCTGGAAATGTTCCTCATTGAATCAGCATACTGGCCTTGAATAACTTCCTGTGTGAGGGGCTTGAGGTATTGACGGTAATACAGTTATTCCTCACATAGATCCCAACTATATGTTGAGGGGCCAATGATGTACGCCGGGTGATGATATCGGTATGCAACCGAATTACCGCAGATAGGAAATACTTGGTAGATATCCACATATCAAAGATAGAGGGGAATAATATTATGCAGTTCTGTCATGAGCGTGTAAAACTGCATGACTCCAATGTAAAATTGGTAAGTTGCAATTACAAAGTAAAGATAATGCAATGAGCTTAACTCTTTTGATAGGATTCTATCAAACCATTTTGAGTCTAGACATTAGGACAAATTGCTAAACTTTAATCTGAGGGCCATAGAGAAGGCACTCAAGGAGAATTCTGCAATATTATCCATTCGATTTGGTTGAAATCGTTGTCAGGATAATAAGCCAATGGTTTCGTGTGAATAAAGCACACACTTAAGACCATCATGTAGATATGTCTTTTAGAACCATGGAATACCTGAATAGTCTACTCAATGGTTGGGAAGAGCCATTTACCTCGACTTGATGCATTCAAGGAGTCTGAGTGGTTATGCATACACTTTAAGGTGTGTGAGCCTTAAAATTTGCCTCCCTGTGTCACATGTAATGCACACAAAATCCAAATATTGTAAGAATTAAGCATCATAATAATCATAAACCATTGGAATTGTTGATAGTTTCGGTTTCAACCCAATGTGAATGATGACCAAAGCTGGAATGCCAAGTTTGTCATGCAAAAGACACTTTGGAAAACTATCTCGCATGCAACATGTGCTACGGGTTCTGTAGTATGTGTAGTACAACCCAGATGATACATAGAGAATGTGCTTGCCATATCAGAGAAGATATTTCTCTTTGTTGTCGGCATAGGTTTCGCTATGGAAACCATTTTTGACGAATATCTCTATAGCTTAATAGGGTACGAGTTAAACTTGAGAAGCAATGAAACATCCCGACGTTACTCGAGTACCCACGGGGATAGTAAATATGACTCGAGTTGAGCCAACAAATACCTCATTGCATCTAGCGATTTTAAAATATCTCCTTTCTCTCGATGAGAGTGGAAACATTGAACTTCCTTGAGTATAGAGTTTGTGATGCAAATGTCCACAAGGCACATATCAATTTTCATCGGATTGACTCCCGTAGAAATCTATATATAGATATGAAGATTCTCAAGAAAATTAATGTCGGATATATAGAATACATACAAATGAATTTGTATCAAAGTGCTGATACAATATATTGTGATATACAATATATAATGACAACAATAATGATGTTCTTATTAGAACATCATAAATGGACATAAATAAATAGATCACTAAGGAGACTAAGGGACTAAATGTATAGTCTCCAAACATGTCGGTTGATGCATATTCAACCATCATGCTCTCCGTGCTCATAGGGTCTCGTGACAGCTTGATGGTGTCAGGTTGAGGGTTTGAAGTGAGTTCCAAACCATTACCCTTGAGGTCCTTTGCGTCCCGGTGGCATGGCATGGATTGCACGCGCTATCCCATGGGATGCAAGACTGATCTTGATGTCCATGACCTGCTAGCTTAAGTAAGTTGTGGTCATTGAGGGCAAGTGCCTCAAATTGTTAGCCATCGATTATTTATAGGGCAAGCCAGAGATAATTTATTTACAAGAAGTAAATTAAAAATCATCATAGTTTTGTAATAAGAATGCAAAAATTTGACTCAAGTGTATAACTTGAAAAAGCTCAACCTCAATTGTGGGAACATAACACATTGAAGATCATGCAGACCTCACAGTAATAGAGTTACTCTGCACATGGGCAGTAGATTCAACTCATTACCTTGTGTTTTCCTAATATTGAGGTAGATGTTATTGTCAAAAATTTACAAGTTTTGTTGTGCGGGAGAAAACAATCTCGACCGTTGTGACATGTTCATGAAGAATGTCAAAATCTCAATTGCAAATAGACGTATTAATCTCGACAAGTAGCAAACATGGAGATACATACATTCTGAAATACATCATACTCAACAGAAATACACCACTATTATAATGAATAGTAATGATGTTGCAAACTTGATGTTCAAGTGAAAAACTTGAATTGTATAGACCTCAAATTAAATGAGATGATATTGTATCAAGTTGCAAGATAATTCAGCAGGGTAAATTAATATTTTGCGAGAGAAAATTAATCTCAATCGCTATGAAATTATTTTGTGGGAGAAAAATATTCTCAATCGCTAATCAATATTGTTGTGCGAGAAAACTTAATCTCAATCGCAAAACAGTATCATTGTAATAATAGGACATGTTATAGGGATTGCTAAATAGCAAACACATTGAACATGCCACATAATAACCACATATTCTGGAATGTTAAACTCAACAGAAAATGGGCTAAATGATGATCGGTATATGGCCTAAATATTATCAGTGCTAATAAATAGCAAGTAGTTGGACCAAGCTGCAATGTCCCGAAACATCCCGGAATTAGCCACAAAATGATGACAGACACAAGTTTTGGGCTATTCCGTAAATAGGTAAGCCGCAAGGGCTAAATTGCAAAACCAGCGAAGAGATAAGGTTCTATCTCTTTCCTCCCGAGCGATTTCGACCAGGAAAAATCCTGTAACCGCCTCGTCGCCGTTTTGGCTCGACGGCCAGGGCCACGACTATGAGCCCGCCGTCGTCTCCACCGCGGGGAGCCACGCCAGAGGGAGCAGCCGCCTCCTTGGCCGGAAGGAGTGTTCCGGCCGTCGGTTTCGTTGCCACACGCGTGCCGAAGGGCGACGCTGCAGAGGGCCAGTAGAGGGCCGTTGCCTCTGGCGCCGCTGATCTGCGCGGATGCGAGCCGAGGGCCGCATCGTTCGCCTGGGAGCGTCGCCGGCCTCGGTCTTCTGTGCCGCGACGCGGTTGGAGGCTGTCCTCATGGGCGCCGAGCCTGCCATCTGTGACTTGCGCAGTGGGAGGGCGTGAAGCCAAGCACAACGGCGGGGCCTGTGGCCACGACACACCGAGAGGAGCACCGTCGGGCCGAGGGCCGCTGCGTGCTCCGCCTTGGGAGCCGCATACGTCACTGGGAAGGCGTCGCCGCGGTCGCGCGTTAGGCGGCCGTTGGCGGCTTCGCGCCTAGGCCGCGCCGCCTCGTTACCGCAGGACGCGAAGCCAGTGATTCCGGTCTCCCAGTCCAGCGAGGGGCCGAGGCCAAACGAAGCTGATTGTCCAGCAATGGCGTCCTTGATGCAAGATGGCGGCGAGCGCCACCACCAGTCCAGTGACGATGGTAATGAAGTGAGGCATCTTACCTCTTCTTGATTCATGTTTGTAAAAGGAAATTAGGATCGATGGATGCCAATGCCCTTGATCTTCATTCTCCTGTTAATTTCCTACAAGGAATCGCTCTTGAAGAGCCAATTAAAGATCGAGAGATTCATGTCGTTGCAGTGCACAGTGCGAGGCTGCCGCTTGGAAGCACTTCCGCCGGGCTGAGGGCCGCCGAGGTAGCGGGCGCCACCACGCCTGGCCGAGGGCTGAGGCCGTCCAACTAGCGAGCGATGCCGTAGCCGGGGAACGCCGCACCGGTGGAGTCGCTCTGCCTGGAGCGTGGTGATAACGTATTGAAATAGAACGAGACGCAATCTGATAGTAATGAAAAACTGTGTCTATTGATGATGACAAGTTACATATTTATAGTCCCCGAAGGGGCGCATCCGAAGGGACACGACGGTTACAAGAGTTGCATCTCTTTATATGACAGTTTGGATAAGTGGAGATTTAATCTCTTAATTAACTTGTGTTAATTAAGTCTTAACACTCACCACACGCCTATCCATACTGCCACACGCGCCTCGTAGCTTCTTCGCCGCTCCAGGGCGTCCACCGCTTCCTCTCCTCGCCGCTTCAGCGCCCCGCCACCGACGCGCCACCATGCCGTCGCGCCGCCGAGGAGCGTCGAGCTACCGCGACGTCCGCCAGTGCCCCAACGGCTGATACTCCATCGAGATTCGGTCCGGCGACGTTCGGTTCGGCCTCTGTACGTTCCGGACCTCGCACGAGGCTGCACGCGTCTACGACGCGGCGGCGTGGCGCCTGGACAGGCCGCACCATCAGATGAACTTCCAGGATGTCGAAATGCGCCAGCAGGCGCAGGACGTCGCCCCTCCGCCTCGTCTTATCACGGATCAGAACCGTGCGAAGCACGCTCGGCGGCAGCGCCGCCTCCTCCTCGTCGAGGAGGACGAGCGGGCCATGGCAGAGTGGCGCCGGCGCCACCCGGAGGACGTCGCCAACGAGGAAGCCTTCTGGGCAAGGCGCCGCGAGGAGACGGCAAAGCGCCGCGAGGAGCGGTTGGACATGCGTCGGCGGAAGGCCCTGGCGTTATCGCAGTGCGAAATCGTTGAAAATGGTGGGCAGTCGATCTTTTCGTCTGATGATGATCGTTGGGAAGACATGTGGCTCAATACCTCGGACCAGACCAGCGAGGATGGCGATGATGATGATGATGACGACTGGGAGTAGGCTGTAGTTACACTATCTAGTAGTTTTTTTAAAATTGTTGCACCGTAGTTTCTTATCTATCTATGCTATGGAACTATGTAAAATATCTATGTATCGTTTTGATCTATGAATTTTATTTTATCGTTTTATATTATTTAAAAAATGTACGCAATGTTTAGCGCATGCTGCATTTTAGCGCGGCCGCTAAAGCTACGCGCGTGCTCTCAATTTTAACGCGGCTGCTGGAGCCAGCGCTACCGGCCGCATCAAACCAGGTGAAGGGCGTGCGGCAAATGAGTTTTTAGCACGCGGCGCGTTGCCCGCGCGACTGTTGAAGATGCTCAAAAATAAGGAAAAGGTGTGGCTACGCCCAGCTGCCCAGGGGTACTCGTGCTGAAATTTGAGATGGGCTCTAGGCCCATATAGCAATTTCTGAAAAATCTCTAAGGGCCCATGTGGTTATGTGGCACTAGGTGTAGTGGGAAGTTTAGTCCCACCCCGGAAATAGAAGAGGAGTTGGACCTCCTTATAATGGTTTCTCTTCTACATGCTATTGGAGCTTGAGAAGAGAAGAGGTCCTCGCGCACTCCTCCTCCGCCGCCCGCCTCGCCACGCCTCGGCACGATGCGCCGCGCCGCGGGTTGCGGGATTGAGCCGAGCCGAGCTCACATCTACGCGCTTATTTTTGCCAGTCACTAACGAAGAGTTCTCTGACAGCTGGGCCACGATCTGAGACGTCAGATCGTGGGCTGTCATGGACTCGGACGTGGGTCGAGCCCACGTCTCTCCATGCGACTGCGCCTATATAAGTGTGCGGTGTCTCCTAACCCTAGCCGCCACGAACAGATCACGCGCACGCCCACCGTCGTTCCTTTGTTGCTGCTGCCGCCGGTGACTCCATCCCGTCCGCCGCGTACACGATCGACGGGAGAGCAGGTCTCCGAAACCACGCCCTTCTGGTTCCTGTACGGGGTGAGGGGCGAATAGTTTTTTGGGCAACGATTATGCGGTTGCTCGCTTCCGGTCGTCTACTTCCTCTACGTCCGCGTCACCTTCATCATCATCATGTCCACCAACGCCGAACATGCCGTCGCCGAGAAAGCTGAAGCCGACAAGAAGGCCGCCGATGACGCCGCTGCTGCCACCAAAGCCGCGGCCTCTGCATGGCCTACTGGAGGGTATAACTCGTTTATCCCGCTCTTACTATTTTCTGTTTTAGCCATGCTAGCGTTATACGTAGATATTTCTGCAATTAGCGTAGTATGTGCTAGCTTGACTGAATATCAGTATGTGTTTATTTGTGTCAATGCCATGCTAGTGATTTACTCGTGGATTAATTTAATTGAGAAATTGCCTATTTACTCAACAATCCAAAAACCTATTATGTGTAGGAATTTTTTGGCAAGTGGCTTTGCCGCTGCACTGAAACCGGATAAGTTTACCGGTTCGTATTTTAAGCGTTGGCAGACTAAGACCACTTTATGGCTCACGGCTACGAACGTGTTCTGGGTCACCGGTGTCTCCACGGGAACGATTGCTCCTGAACAGGAGAAGGCGTTCAAGGAGGCCACCGTTGTGTTCCTCGGAGCAGTTCTTAGCGTGATCGGAGATAAACTGGTCGACGCATATTTACATGTGCATGTCGCCAAGGACTTGTGGGAGGCGCTCGAATCTAAGTTCGGGGCAGCCGATGCCGGGAGCGAGATGCATATTATAGAGCAGTTCCATGATTACAAGATGGTTGAAAATCGTCCTGTACTGGAGCAGGCTCATGAGATAATATGCATTGTTAAGGAGCTTGAATTTCTTAAGTGCGAGTTACCGGGCAAGTTTGTCGCGGGCTGCATAATCGCTAAGCTCCCTAATTCCTGGAGGAACTTTTCCACCACTCTGAAACATCAGAGGCGTGAATTCTCTATGGAGGATGTCATTGGCCATATGAGTGTTGAGCAGAATTCAAGGGCAAAGGACTCGCACGGAAAAGGGGCCGAAGGGACTTCTGTCGCCAACATGGTGAACCAGAAGAACTTCAACTCCCACAAGTCCAAGGAAAAGAACAGTGTCCAACACAATACCGACTTTAAGAAGAAGGGTAAGAAGACTTTCAAGAAAAACAAGAAGGATGAGGGCTGCTTTACTTGTGTTTTGATTGAACATTGGGCCAACAAGTGCCCAAACAAGTACAAGAAGTCATGACAGGACTCCAAGTCCGTCAACATGATTGTGGACAACAATGAGAATGGTGCACCTGGGTACGGTAATTTATTTACTGTTTTTTCAGTGTTTCAGCCCACTGGTTGGTGGGTGGACACAGGTGCAGGTGTACATGTGTGTGCTGACATTTCATTGTTCACTTCTTACCAGGTCACAGGCCACGGGTCCGTATTGACGGGGAATGGCGCGAGTGCTTCTGTTCATGGTGTTGGCACGGTCGATCTGAAGTTTACTTCGGGAAGGATCGTGCAGCTGAAGAACGTGCAGCATGTCCCCGCCATCAAGAAGAACCTCGTTAGTGGTTCCCTTCTATGTAGAGAAGGGTTTAAGTTGGTTTTTGAGTCTAATAAATTAGTTGTTACGAATTATGGACTCTTTGTTGGAAAATGTTATGAAAGCAGAGGGATGTTCCTCCTTTCCCTCGCAGATTTTTGTAATAAAGTCGTGAACCATATTCATTCGAATGTTAATGAATCTGAAGTTTGGCATTCACGTCTTTGTCACATTAGTTTCGGTGTTATGACGCGGCTAGCCAAGTTGGATTTAATCCCGAGTTTCACCTTAGCCAAAGGTTCTAAGTGCCTTTCATGTGTGCAACCTAAGCAACCTCGCAAGCCTCACAAGGCCGCGGAGGAGAGACACTTGGCACCATTAGAACTCATACATTCTGATCTTTGTGAGATGAATGGAGTGTTGACTAAAGGTGGAAAAAAAACTTCATGACATTGATAGATGACTCCACTAGATATTGCTATGTGTATCTGTTAACACTAAAGATGAGGCTCTATACTACTTTAAAATCTATAAGGCAGAAGTTGAAAATCAACTTGAAAAGAAAATTAAACGAGTCCGGTTAGATCGTGGTGGAGAGTACTTCTCGAGTGAGTTTGATTCTTTCTGTGCGGAACACGACATTATTCATGAGAGGACGCCTCTCTATTCACCCCAGTCAAACGGGGTTGTCGAGCGGAAAAACCGTACTCTAACTGATTTGGTTAATGCCATGTTAGATACATTGGGTTTATCCAAGGCATGGTGGGGGGAGGCTATATTGACGGCATGTCATGTCCTGAATAAAGTTCCGACAAAGGATAATGAGATCACTCCCTATGAGAAATGAGCAAAGATAAGGACAACACTCTCGTACTTGCGTACTTGGGGCTGTTTGGCGAAAGTCAATGTGCCGATTCCCAAAAAGCGTAAGCTTGGACCAAAGACTGTGGATTGCGTTAATTTGGGCTACGCTAAGAACAGCGTTGGCTATAGATTTCTAGTAGTGAAATCTGAGGTACCTGACCAGAAGGTCGGTACAATTATGGAGTCTAAGGATGCTACATTCTTCGAGGATATTTTTCCTATGAGAGATATGCAAAGCACTTCTAGACAGGAATCTGTGGAGACTCCTGAACCTGCCATCCCTATGGAATATTATGAACAAACACATGATGGAAATCCCGAGGAGGATGACGAGGAAACCCTTGGTAGGGGCAAGAGACAAAGGACTGCAAAGACATTTGGTGATGATTTCTTCGTGTACCTCGTGGATGATACTCCTACTTCTATTTCAGAAGCGTATGCCTCTCCAGAAGCTGACTACTGGAAGGATGCGGTCCGTAGCGAGATGGATTCCATCATGGCTAACGGGACATGGGAGATCACTGAGCGTCCCTATGGTTGCAAACCATTGGGATGTAAGTGGGTGTTCAAAAAGAAGCTTAGGCCCGATGGTACGATTGAAAAGTACAAGGTTAGGCTTGTGTCCAAGGGTTATGACCAGAAAGAAGAGGAAGATTTCTTCGATACTTATTCACCTGTGGCTAGACTGACCACCATTACAGTATTACTCTCGTTGGCGGCCTTGCATGGTCTTCTCGTCCACCAGATGGATGTTGAGACGACTTTTTTGAATGGAGAGCTAAATGAGGAAATCTATATACAACAGCTAGATGGCTTTGTGATAGATGGTCAGGAAAGAAAGGTGTGTAGGTTGCTGAAATATTTATATGGCCTGAAGCAAGCACCTAAGCAATGGCATGATAAGTTTAATACAACTCTGACATCTGTTGGTTTCGTTGTTAATGAGGCTGACAAATGTGTATACTATCGCCATGGTGGGGGCGAAGGAGTTATACTGTGCTTGTATGTTGATGACATACTGATATTCGGAACCAACCTCAAAGTCATTGGGGAGGTCAAGTTGTTTCTGTCTCAGAACTTTGAAATGAAAGACCTTGGTGTGGCTGATGTTATCTTGAACATCAAGCTACTGAGAGATAATGAGGGTGGGATTACACTTCTGCAATCCCACTATGTTGAGAAGGTGTTGAGTCGTTTTGGATATTCGGACTGCACACCATCTCAAACACCATATGATCCTAGCGTGTTGATTCGAAAGTCCAAAGGCACGACTATAGATCAATTGAGATACTCTCAAATCATTGGTTCACTAATGTACCTAGCGAGCGCAACGAGGCCTGACATCGCGTTTGCTGTGAGCAAACTGAGCCGGTTTGTTTCCAAACCGGGTGATGTACATTGGCATGCTGTTGAAAGAGTTATGCACTATCTGAAAGGTACTATGAACTATGGACTTCACTATACCGGATACCCGTCGGTACTTGAAGGGTATAGTGATGCAAATTGGATCTCTGATGCTGATGAGATGAAGGCCACAATTGGGTATATGTTTACTCTTGAAGGTGGCGCTGTTTCTTGGAAGTCTTGCAAGCAAACGATCTTAACGAGATCGACTATGGAAGCAGAATTAACAGCATTAGACACATCTGGTGTCGAAGCAGGATGGCTTCGAGATCTTTTGATGGACTTGCCATTGGTTGATAAACCGGTTCCGGCTATCCTTATGAACTGCGATAATCAGACTGTCATCACCAAGGTGACAAGTTCAAAGGACAACATGAAGTCCAACAAACACATAAAAATAAGATTAAAGGCTGTCAGAAAATTAAGAAACTCCGGAGTGATAGCGTTGGAGTATGTCCATACGGCTATGAATCTGACAAATCCCTTTACGAAAGGGCTATCACGTGTAGTGATAGATAATGCATCGAGGGAGATGGGTATGAGACCCACATAAGTTGCCATGGTAGTAACCCAACCAAAGTGATCGGAGATCCCGTGAATTAGGACCTGGGAAAACAAGCCAGTGGTGAACTGAGGAGAGTAACTATACTAACCCACTCCGTTGAAGATGCAATGCTCTCGATACTGTATGGTAGGATGACTACTGTCTTAATGTGTTCCGAAGCTTATATAAGCAAGATGCCATCCTACAGAGCGATCTTTGGAGAAACAAACCTATATGAGTCCAACTGCTGGTCACAGTCTATGAGATTGGGGTGATCTCTAGTAAGATCATGAATAGGCTAGGAGTGTGACTTATATGCTCCACCCGAGGGGTCAGCTTTCGGCAGCCTAGTACTAGTAAGACATGTGGTGAAACTTCTTTACGCCAAACTGACAATTCAAGGCATAGTCTATTATTCAATTGTGAAGGAGTGTAACTACTTGCTCTAGGTGAAGCTCAACCTTAACAGTTCTTCACCGAAACACTGGTATATCGAAACAGTAATTAGAACAGAGGACACAATGGGCCCTCGAGATCTGGTGGGGGATTGCTGAAATTTGAGATGGGCTCTAGGCCCATATAGCAATTTCTGAAAAATCTCTAAGGGCCCATGTGGTTATGTGGCACTAGGTGTAGTGGGAAGTTTAGTCCCACCCCGGAAGTGGAAAAGGAGTTGGACCTCCTTATAAGGGTTTCTCTTCTACATGCTATTGGAGCTTGAGAAGAGAAGAGGCCCTCGCGCACTCCTCCTCCGCCGCCACGCCTCGCCACGACGCGACGCGACGCGGGTTGTGGGATTGAGCCGAGCCGAGCTCACACCTACGCGCTTATTTTTGCCAGTCACTAACGGAGAGTTCTCTGACAGCTGGGCCACGATCTGAGACGTCAGATCGTGGCCTGTCACGGACTCGGACGTGGGTCGAGCCCACATTTCTCCACGCGGCTGCCCATCGTCGTTCCTTTGCTGTTGCTGCCGCCGGTGACTCCATCCTGTCCGCCGCGTACACGGTCGACGGGAGAGCAGGTCTCCGAAACCACGCCCTTCTGGTTCCTGTACGGGGTGAGGGGCGAATAGGTTTTTGGGTAGCGATTACGCGACTGCACGCTTCCGATCGTCTACTTCCTCTACGTCCGCGTCGCCTTCATCATCATCATCACCGACGCCGAACGTGCCGCTGCCGAGAAAGCTGAAGCCGACAAGAAGGCCGCCGAGGACGCTGCTGCTGCCATCAAAGCCGCGGCCTCTGCATGGCCAACTGGAGGGTATAACTCGTTTATCCCGCTCATACTGTTTTCTGTTTTAGCCATGCTAGCGTTATACGTAGACATTTCTGCAATTAGCGTAGTATGTGCTAGCTTAACTGAATATCAGTATGTGTTTATTTGTGTCAATGCCATGCTAGTGATTTACTCGTAGATTAATTTAATGAAAAATTACCTATTTACTCAACAACTCGCTCACTCCCCTTATCCTTACCCTCAGGTTCCATCGAGATCGATGAAGACATAGCAAGAAGGTCAATGAAACCTTTATCTGTATCCAGCTGTTCAAAGGATCGGTTGACATTAAAAAAGGAAGAGTCGACCCAGACACCTACAAAATAGTAGTCAACTTCGGAGGAGGATAAGGAAACGCTGGAGCAAGCAGTTGAGATCAAAGCTGATTAATCGAGAGAACATGGTAAGAATGCTTCGAGGGCTCGTGATCCTCGCCGCCGCCGTCGTCGCCCTGCAGTGCTGTGAGCTCCCACGCAGGGCGGATGGCAGGTGCGTCCTGTTCAACTTCGGCGACTCCAACTCCGACACGGGCTCCCTCCCTGCCGCCTACGGCTTCTACCTCGGCCCGCCCGCCGGCCGCCGCTTCTTCAACCGGACCACCGGCCGCTGGTCGGACGGCCGCCTCTACATCGACTTCATTGGTACGTGCCTTGCGTCCAAACCATCGCTCGTTTAGTTCCATGCAAGCAGAGCTCAGCTCCGACGTGCCATCGGTTGCATGCCTGTGCAGCCGAGAGCCTGGGGATCAGGTACCTGAGCCCGTACCTGGAGTCGTCGAGTTCCAACTTCGCCGACGGAGTGAACTTCGCGGTGGCCGGGGCGGCGGCGGCGAGCAACCAGAGCGCCATCCCGTTCACCATGGCCACGCAGGTGAACCAGTTTTTGCATTTCAAGAACCGGACCCGGGAGCTCCGGCCGCTGGGGCAGGGCTCGATGCTCCCGGAGGAGGACTTCCGGGGAGCCGTGTACTCGATCGACGTCGGGCAGAACGACATCACGCTCGCCTTCCTTGCGAACCTCACGCTGCCGGAGATCGTCGCGGACGGCGGCCCGCTCGCCGCGGTCGCCGCCAAGGTCGAGGAGGCCGTCCGGGCGCTGTACGGCAGCGGCGCGCGCAAGTTCTGGGTGTACAACACGGGGCCCATCGGGTGCCTGCCGCAGACGCTGGCGCTGCGGCAGAGGCCCGGCGACGAGCTCGACCCCGCCGGCTGCCTCGCCCGCTACAACGCCGCCGCCCGGGCGCTCAACGCCGGCCTCGCCGCGGCGTGCCGCCGGCTCGCGGACGAGTACTGCGGGAGCGCGACCGTGGTGTGCACCGACATGTACGCCGTCAAGTACGACCTGTTCGCCAACCACGACCAGTACGGCATCGAGCGGCCGCTGATGGCGTGCTGCGGCCACGGCGGGCCGCCGTACAACTACGTGAACCTCAAGACGTGTGGGCAGCCGACGGCGACGGCGTGCCCGGAGGGGGAGAGGCACGTGAGCTGGGACGGCGTGCACTACACCGAGGACGCCAACGCTATCGTCGCCTCCAAGATACTCTCCGGCGACTTCTCCCAGCCGCGCACCAAGCTACAGGCACTGTGCAAATAAGAACACGACCACTTGTGATTTTTTTTTTGTTGAAACTCACTTCAAAACTTTATTTAAACTTCCCAAACTGGGATCTCGTCTGAGACAACATGCAAAATACAGTGAGGTGATACATGCAACCAGACCTTACAAAGATTATTCGCTACACCCTCTCTAGCTAGCAGATGTGCCGCTTTATTTGCTGAACGTTTAACCCAAGTGACCCTCCATCTCTCCCTTGTAGCCAACATTTGCTTGACCTCCTCAATGACCGGTCCCAGCAAAGACAAATCCTTTTTCCTTGCTCTGCAGCTTGCAAACGATCTCGCAGCAGTCCATCTCATTTAGTTCGTCCGCTAGTTGCACTGCTCTTCTACAGGCATATAGCTCCGCCCTTGCTGGTTCCTGGCTCCGCGGAAATACATGACAGGCACTGCCGAGGAAAGCTCCCTCCTAGTTCCTAAGAACAATGCCAGCTCCTCCCAGCTCCCCTACCTTGGATGTTGCCGCATCAACATTGGCTCTCACCCACCCCTCCTCAGGCGGTCTCCGTTTCTCGCAAGGGGCAGGGTTAGTTTGCTTGTTCTTTCGCCTGTTAATGGACTGCCACTCACCCATTAGGTGGAAAACTCTTCTCGCAATCGCATCAGCATCAGCATCTTCAATTCTTTGTCCATCTCTTGCATTGTTCTGGGCCAGTCAAAGCACATACACACCCTGGACCATGACCGCTGTGTCATCGATTGATGCATTCGCAAACCAAGACAAGAGCCATCTTGATAATGCACTCTGAGGGCCAACTGACTTCGGTGGGATCGCCACCGGCACCCCCAACTCCGAATGCATTATCTTCCAGAATTTCAATGAGTGAAAACAGCCCCAAAATCCGTGAAAGATCGTTTCTTCTCTTCCACACGCAACGCAGAATACACTTTCTTTGATTTTCCTCCTTTGAAGTTCGGCCCCCACCGCCAATCCATTCCGGATCAGCCGCCACATGTGTGTTTTCACCTTGCCCGGCGCGACGGTGTCCCATAGACACATCCATGATTTGTGGTCTGCCACCGAAGAAAAGGATTCCGGCCGGCCTGCTTTGAGGCGTTTCTGTGCCATCCGTAAGTGGTAGGCGGATCGCACCGTGAACGGACCATTCTTGGTGTAGTTCCATGCCAGGTAGTCCTCCATAGTCGGTCCATCGATCGGAATCCGGGTAATCTCTTCAGCCTCGTCCGGAAAGAACATGGAGTACACCTTCCCATGGTCCCAAGCATTGCCATGCCCGTTCAGAAGGTCACGGACCCTCGTTATCTCGTGTATATAGTTTTGGCCCAGTGGCCTTAAACTTCCCTTCCCCTGTATCCAATTATCATGATGCACTTTAATTCTTGTGCCATCCCCAATCCTCCAAATGAGCCCATCTAACAGCAGATCCCTGCCATGTAGTATGCTTCTGAAGGTAAAGGAACTGCCGTTCGGGCATGTTGCATTGAGTATTGATCCCTCCACAAAATATCTTGCCTGTAAGACTCGTGCACATAATGAGTCCGGTACCTGGAGTATCCTCCAAGCTTGCTTGGCGAGCATGGCTTGGTTGAAAGCTTCTAGGTCTCGAAAACCAAGACCTTCCTCGTGTTTCCTCGTGCACATTTTATCCCAGGCGATCCAGTGCACCTTCTTCTTACCATTTGCTTCCCCCCACCAGAAGTTTGATGAGATAGATGACAGATTCCCGCACATTTTCTTCGTGAGTTGGAAACAACTCATGGTAAAAGTTGGTGTTGACTGGAGACTTGACTTAACAAGCACCTCTCTCGCAGTTTTGGACAAACCTTGACCCTTCCATCCGGCCACTTTTCCTCTCGCACACTCCTTAACATATTTGAAAGTTCCATCCTTTGATTTGAAAACTACTATAGGGAGCCCTAGATATCTCTTGCTGAGTGCCTCCGCTGATATGCCACTAACCTGCTGCAACTCCTGTTTGCTTTTGTCAGAGCTGCCATTGCCAAAGAAGATTGCAAATTTTTGAAGATTAATTTTCTGTCCCGAGGCCGCTTCATAGTCCTGAAAAATGACTCGGAGTGCATCAAAGTTTTCACTGGAGCCCTCAAGAAACACCACGCTATCATCTGCGAACAGAAGATGAGTAACAGTCGGCCCATTGCTTCCAAAAGACACACCCTTTATGTCCTTCTGTCTCTGTGCATTCTTAAGCATTACCGAGAATCCCTCCACACAAAACAGGAAAATATATGGGGAAAGGGGGTCCCCTTGTCGAAGTCCATGGGAGGGGAGAAAACCGTAGGAGAGCCCTCCATTCAATTTAACCGAAAAAGTAGCTGATTTGACACACCTCATGACCATCTCTCTCCAGTGACTAGAGAAACCAACTTTCAGCAACATTTGCTCAAGGAAATCCCACTCCACTCTATCGTAGGCTTTCATCATATCTAGCTTCACAACGCACAGAGTTTCTTTCGCTTCCTCCTTCTAATCGCATGCACACATTCATAAGCCACCAACACATTGTCCGTTATTAATCTGCTAGGTACAAATGCACTCTGTTCTTCTAAGATCATAAAAGGTAAAAACCACCTTTAGCCGGTTAGCCAGTGTTTTCGCGGCGATCTTGTATAGAACATTACATAGGCTAATAGGGCGGAATTGCGAAAGTAACTTCAGTGAGCTTACTCTTGGGATCATCACTATGACTGTGTCATTAAAACCCGTCGGGGCTGCCTGGCCAGCAAGGAACTCGCGTATCGCCCCACACACATCATCTTTTAACAAGGCCCAATGTTTTTGATAGAACATGGCCGGCAGACCGTCCTGCCCCGGTGCCTTCGTGGGTCCCATCTAGAAGAGGGTTGCCTATATTTCCTCATCGGTGAACGGCGCACTGAGCTTGGCATTCATCTCCTCTGTAACAGCAACGTCAATATGCTGCAGCACTCTCTCCACATCCCATGAGCCCTCCGATGTGAACAACTATGCATCGAACTGAGCCGCCATCTCCCGCATCCCGTCATCATCAGTACACTTGGACCCGTCCTCTCTGGTAAGAGCTTTGACCGTGTTTTTCCTTTTTCTGTGTGAGGCGCGGTTCTGAAAGTACTTTGTGTTTTGATCCCCCTCTGTCAGCCAGTCAACACGAGATCTCTGCTTGTAATAAACCTCCTCTCGTTCATATAGCTCGTGTAACTGGTCCTCGACATCCTTTATTTCCTGTCTATATCCAGTCCGCGCAGTCCGCACTTTGGCCTCCGCTACCTGCACCTTCAGGTGAGCAATTTGTTTTTTGATTGACCCAAAGACTTGGCGGCTCCACCTCTGCATGGTCCCTGATGCGAGTTTAATGCGGCTGCATGCTCCCCCAAGTGCACCAGCTTCGTGGTTGGTTGCCTGGGCATCGGCCCGTGCAATTGCCACCATCGCCTCATATCCCTCGTGCCTTGCCCAAGCTGCTTCGTAAACAAAAGGACGTTACCCCCCCTCCGAGTGCGCCACAGTCGGTGCCACATGCACTTTAACAACTAGCGCCTGGTGATCAGATTCCTCGGTCATTACATGTATGACTTCGACCGCCGGGAATAGTTGTGCAAAATTTGCATTGCAGGTGGCCCGGTCCAACCTCACTTGAATGTTCTCGCTACCATCTCATTTGTTGTCCCACGTAAAGGGATACCCCGAGTAGCCAAGGTCTGCGAGTCCGCAGTCGGACAAGCAATCCGCAAAACTCTCCATTTGGCTCAAACACCTAGGGTTGCCTCCAAGCTGCTCTTTCTGGAGAAGGGCTTCGTTGAAGTCCCCCGCACAAAGCCACGGGAGATTATCTTGCGCTCGGAGATAGCGAAGCACATCCTAGGTTTTCTTTCTCTTTTCCACAGGCTCCCCATATATTCCAGTGAATCTAAAGGTGACACCATCCATCACAATTTGAGCATCCATATAGTATTGGCACCACGGCCTCACTGTCACCTCCACATGATCTCTCCACCACAGAGCTAATTGCCCACTCTTACTGTTACAGTTCACAGCTACCCCATGCCTGAACTCTATACTCCATTTCAATCTCTCCATCACTCCTGCCGTTTCTTTAGTTTTTGATAAGAATACCACCGCTGGGTTGTATGACCTAACCAGGTCCCGTAATTCGCCCACTGTCGGGTCCAACCCCAACCCCTGACAGTTCCAGGCTAAGATGTTCATTGCTCCCGGTGGCCCTGCGTCCTAGCAGGGTCTGCTGATGTACCTTCATATTCGGATATACGGTCAAAAACTGAAGTTGTTTTCTACCTTGTGTCACGGATGAAAGTATCATGTCCTTCCTGACTATCCCCTCCCTCCTTTGGTTTCCACACCTGCCTTGGCCTCCTCTTCCTAGAATCAGGGGGAGCATGGGAGCTATCTCCTCTCCCCCTTGTTCTTCATGATTCTGCCTGGGTTTGCGAACATAATAGCATTTCCTCCTTTCAGTAGGGTAGTGCGGTGTATATCCATAAATCACCTCTCTTTCTCTACTAGCTGTACCCCACTCCCTCCGGCGCCGTTCTTCATATTGCTCCTTGTCATACTCCCGCCACCTTTGCTGCATTTTCATTTGCTCCCGGAGATCTCTTTCTTTCTGACGCTCAAGGTCATATCGTAGGTCTCGTTCCTTTGTCCATTCTCTCCTACCTCAGTCCTTCATGGGGCTGTTTGCCTCCCCTTTTTCAGGCATGCGCTCGACGCCAGTGCGCGAGCATTCCGGCCTATCAAACTCATCCTTTAGGTTACATTTTTTTGGGATGTCTCGAACTCGCACATGTACGTTGTTATACTGTTCTCTCTTGTTACCCTCAGATTGCGAGCTCATGAAGCTGCTGCTATTATTTGTCTTCTCCTTCGCGTCATTTTTGGAGCCAGTGCTCCTTCCCGGCAAAGCTCTCAACCAGCCGCCCCATTGCGAAGATTTGTCTACTAGTGGATCACACCTCCCAGCAACATGTACGAGTCTCCCACATTCGAAACAATAGTGTGGAATTTTCTTGTAGTGGAAGTCGAACCATGTGCCAACCTTGTCCTCCTGCGACGTCTTGAGTTGGAAGCACCGAACCAGCGGCTCATAAATCAAAATCCTGGCCCTCACCCTCAGCTTTTCCTCTAGCTAGTCCTTCCTTGTCCACATCTACCTTAACGACCTCGCCGAGCCAGTTGCCAAGAGCTCGACTAAAGTCCTCAGTTCTCTTCCCAGGTGGTAAATCATCTATTCTGACCCATACATCCACCTTATTAAACACCATCTCCGAGGGCCGTATATTACTCTCATACTCCTTGAGCACAAGCACATTGAAGTCATACTACCACGACCCGTTGTTCATCGTATGCCTCCAGTCTCCTTCACTGCCAAAGTGAACCACAAATACATTGTCACCCATGTCCCGGAATCTCGCCTCATGATGTAGTCCCCATGCCCTCTGCATCGCTTTCTCTAGCACCGTTTTGTTCAGTGGTCTGGGCGAAAAGCTTTCCCCACCACCGACCACTTTGCGTTCTTGGGCAGGATCTGATCTGAATCCTCAAAGGCGAATCCTTCCGCCTCTTTATCCAAGAGTACCATCCCTCCCAGCCTAGCTGAGAGGCTCGACGTGGGATCTGACGTCTTGCTCATTGCCGGGGACTTGGAGGATCCCCTACTCACCAATTTGCCCGGAGTAGTTACCGCTGCCGGGGTAGCCTTGACCGATTGTGTCCCACCCTGTTTCTCCTTCGCCTTCTCTGCCATAGCACCGCTCTGCGGTGGAGAACGCTGCACCAGTCCATGACAAGGGAAGCGCTGTCGCCGCCCCTGAGCACGACCTTAGTCTCGCCGCCCCCGTTGCAGAAACCCTAACCCTAGCGCTGGTAGATGGTCGCCACGCGATCGTCTTTCCAGTCACCCCTTAGCATTTCAGTGCGTGGTGGACCCTCAAACCTTGTGTGATTTTGGTTGAGGTGTAAGTAGTACGTACTAGCCCTATTTATTAAAGCGAAGATCAAAAACTGGATCAGGTACATCTCGACCGTTGTTTCCTCAGCTACTAACAAGACTCGCTCCACGGGTAGTTTTTACTGGAGTTGTTGGGAACTTGCTCAGGACTATATATAGAGTATTGCACGGTTGCTTTAGAATTTTTCCCCCCAACAAAGAGATTATACTCGCATGAGTATGTCACAATATCAGGCATTCACGGGGACTGAGCATAGGTGTTCTTTAAGAGCATCTCCAGCAGACCCTATATAATGCCCCGACCCGCAAAATAACAGTCAAAATACAGGCCGCGCAAAAAAATCTGCCCGATCAGACATTGTTTCCACCTAGTTCCACCTGGCCGCTTCACCGGCTCCCTGGATCCACCGAGCCGAGCCGCTCCGAGTCGCCGTCGCCTCCCCGGCATCGCCTGAAGGAAATATGCCCTAGAGGCAATAATAAAGTTGTTATTTTATATTTCCTTATATCATGATAAATGTTTATTATTCATGCTAGAATTGTATTAACCGGAAACTTGATACATGTGAGGATACATAGACAAAACACCGTGTCCCTAGTAAGCCTCTACTAGACTGGCTCGTTAATCAAAAGTTTCCTAACCATAGACATGTGTTGTCATTTGATGAACGGGATCAAATCATTAGGAGAATGATGTGATGGACAAGACCCATCCGTTAGCTTAGCATGTTGATCGTTCAGTTTTATTGCTATTTCTTTCTTCATATCATATACATATTCCTTTGACTATGAGATTATGCAACTCCTGGATACCGGAGGAATACCTTGTGTGCTATCAAACGTCACAATGTAACTGGGTGATTATAAATATGCTCTACAGGTATCTTCGAAGGTGTTTGTTGGGTTGGCATAGATCGAGATTAGGATTTGTCACTCCGAGTATCGGAGAGGTATCTCTAGGCCCTCTCGGTAATGCACATCATAATAAGCCTTGCAAGCAATGTGACTAATGAGTTAGTTGCGGGATGATGCATTATGGCGAGTAAAGAGACTTGCCGGTAATGAGATTGAACTAGGTATGAAGATACCGACGATCGAATCTCGAGCAAGTAACATACCGATGACAAAGGGAATACCGTATGTTGTCATTACGGTTTGACCGATAAAGATCTTCGTAGAATATGTAGGAACCAATATGAGCATCCAGGTTCCACTATTGGTTATTGACCGGAGAGGTGTCTCGGTCATGTCTACATAGTTTTCGAACCCGTAGGGTCTGCACGCTTAACGTTCAATGATGATTTTGTATTATATGAGTTATGTGATTTGGTGACCAAATGTTGTTCGGAGTCCCGGATGAGATCACGGACATGGCGAGGAGTCTCGAAATGGTCGAGAGGTAAAGATTCATATATAGGACGATAATATTCAGACACTGGAAGTGTTCTGGGGGTACCGGGTACGTATCGGGTCACCGGAAGGGGTTCCGGGCAACCCCCGGCAAGCTATATGGGCCTAATGGGCCAAGAGGGGAAACACACCAGCCACAAAGGGGCTGGTGCGCCCCCTCAATATGGGCTGGCCAAATTGGAGAAGGAAAGGGGAAGAAGGAAAGGAAAAATGGAATAGGATTCCCCCTTCCCCCTCTTCCCTTCCTACTCCGAATAGGAATAGGAAAGGGGGAGGCCGAATTGGGAGGACCCCAAGTAGTATTCCTCCTACTTGGGGCGCCCCTTGGCTGCCTATCCTCCCCTCCAACCTATATATATATGAAGGGGGCCGCTAGAACACACAACAAACATTGTTAGCCGTGTGCCGCACCCCCTCCATAGTTTACGCCTCCGGTCATATTCACGTAGTGCTTAGGCGAAGCCCTGCATGGATCACTTCATCATCACCATCACCACACCGTCATGCTGACAGAACTCTCCTTCGACACTTTGTTGGATCAAGAGTTCGAGGGACGTCATCGAGCTGAACGTGTGCAGAACTCGGAGGTGCCGTATGTTCGGTGTTTGATCGGTCGGAACATGAAGAAGTTTGACTACATCAACCGCGTTGTCAAACACTTCCGCTTTAGGTCTATGAGGGTATGTGGACACACTCTCCCCTTCTCGTTGCTATGAATCTCCTAGATAGATGTTGCGTGAGAGTAGGAAAATTTTGAAATTGCATGCTACGTTCCCCAACAACGACCACTGCAGAGCTACCGCCCTAAGCCGCTGGTGAGTACTTGTGCTTGTGCTTTCGGATGCGATATGCATAGTTGTGTCATATGTGTCAAATTCAGATAAAAAACCATCTGAATATGTGGCATATGTGTCAAATTCAGATAAAAACCCATCTGATTTGCGGGTTGATGTGGACTGCAGCCGAGCAGAAACAGTTCCGCTATGCGGGGTCTGCTCGGCCACCGCCCGCGCCGTCCACAAAGTCGCTTTTCCGTGAACTGTAAACGAGTTTTGCGGGTCGGTGATATACGGGGTCTGCTAAAGATGCTCTAAGAACAATGCTAGACAAGTAACTATGCAAGTTTACGTACTAACCAATGTGGAGGATTATGATTGGTGTTTAGGGGAGGGTGAGCCCCACCCCCATGAAATTCAGAGGGATGGTTAGGTTAGTTTGGAAAAGCACACACCACAACACGCATGCTATGCCAAGTTTCCCAATTTTCAAGCTCCAAGGCTTCCCCATAGCTCAACATGCAACCAACCGACTCATTGCAGCCACCGCTCCATTGGCATAAAAACTAGGGCTCCCACATTTCCTCAAAAATAATTTTGTAAAAGGTGTTGGGAGTGACAAGTGGGGAATTGAGTTGACTTGAATCTTAGTTTGTATGCTGATGTAGCTCAATATTGAGAGTTTACATGTAGTTTGTCCTAAATGGAGAACGTGAGCATGCATGTGCTCTCGGCCACGACTTTGCAATTGTCTATTTTTCCAGTCCAATTGGAAATTTAGAGCAAGTTTCTGTGGTGCTAGATCTGGATTACACGACATTTTCTTGATAACTAGTTACATATCGTGTGTTGCAATGAGGTCATACAAATTCCGGGATCAACACCATGGGTAACCTACATCTTCAAATTTCACATGCACAATAGATGATATTGTATTTTTTTATAAAAGGACAATGCATACCCATTTGGCCCTGCTTAGATGATCGTTTCCCCTCATATTTGGCCAGTTTAAAATACAAGCCTTGATGCGTTGTTTCGTTTCCAGATGAAAATCAAATACTGACCAGTAATGTACATCTGCAAAATAATTACGGGTGTATAAACTTACACTCGTTCCAAGCACGGTGTTACTCTATTTGTTTATCGGCGAGAGGATTTATAGCACACATGTCCGGGGGCATGTGGATCCCATGCCATCAATTTGCGCCATGATTCATGAAATGGGTTATGTATAGACACAATTCAATTTTCGTTTTTGTGTGTAATGAATTTGTAGATCATGCCGATATACCTATTGGCGTGGGGTCTGATACCTATTCCATGGGTCCCTTAACAGTGCAAAACGGGAACAAACATATAGATATAGAACGGATCAGCAAAACTGATTCATTATGCTATTGTTCTGTTGTTCTTCTTAGTTCTTGTTTGTTCTTATCTTCCCGTCCCTTGAAAAAGAACATCCACCTTTAAGCATCATTTCAAACGAGGAAAGGGAAGAGATCATCTTCTATCCTTATAAATTGAAGGCCTTCGAAGGTATCAACACCCACAACAATATATTTGGTGCAAAAAGACACATATTTGGTCACAATGGTTCATTTTCTTATATTTGCTTACGATCTTGTTTCTTCAGTTACAGGCTCTTAATGTGTCGTATAGTTGGGGATTCTCATCTTTGAAGTTTGTCTTGCTTCCTTTTGTTTGTTGTACTCACTTGTTATCCTAGAACAACTGTTTTGTCTGATATACTAAGTCTTTCTAACATGAAATTGTATGAACTGCAATCTTACGATGTGGCTGAAAATAGTGGCACTAGCTATATGTGTGTAAAAGGTGTTGAAATAAGTTACATTGCTTGAAACTGTATTTTATGAAGATTTAAAGGCAAGTTACATGTAATGAAACTTAAACTTGCCGTAGTACTTCTCTTATATATATTTATTATTAGTTTAACTTTATAATTAGTCATGTCAAAAGCATTGTGTTGTGTGACTGTTTGGACTCATTAGAATAATAACTCTAATACTACTTGAATCTTATCGACCATGTTTATATTTTTAACGTTCTGTTGTTGTACTCGTCTTTTGTTGTGAACACTAATAGTATTTGAATGTTTTTGTTGTGGCATTATTGGAGATATTGACATTCAATATAATGCAAGAATATGATCCGGAATATTACAGTGTGAACAAAAATAGTGGAAGTACCTTTATTTACGTTTAAAGAGTTGATTTAGGTTAATCAATTTGAAATTTAATGCTATATAACTGAACTGTGACTAAGATGTTAATGAAACTTAACTATTGTGCAAATTTTTATTCATAGATTAAAGATCATAAGTACTAATGTTAAAGCAAAGCTGATGTGCAACTATACCGATTGAAGCTCTAAATTATTATCGTAATTCCATTTTTTATAAAACAACTGTGTTTAGTGATTGACACTAAATTTTACGTTGAAGGTGAAAAGTTGTGAAAGTACAATGCTTGCACCGAAAGAACGGTGTATCGTGCCAAAGCATTCATTCAATACAAATGGAAATATTAGAGTTTTTGAAGTGGTTTTGAAGAATGTAGAGTGGTGCTTAGATATGACAATTCCGCCACGTACTTCGAATGGGAAGTTCAGTGATCACATAAGAGATACCTATCCGGAAAAGGTAAATGTTCAATTTTATAGTTTAGATGTTCTAGTTCTAGTTTTTCTATTTTACAACCTATAACATCTTTCAAAGGGGTGACATTGTGTAATTCAAGAATTGGAGGAGGAATCGTTTTAGCTGCTACGCATTTGGACCCCCCATGGCGACTCCCATCTCCCCACCCCCCCATGGCGACTTCCATGGCGACTCCAACCTTTGGCCCTAGTTTCCACCCCCGGCGACCCCAATGGACGGCCTCCTCCATTGGGATTTCTCCCCCGGCCTTAAGGTCGAGGATCAAGTGCGTATACATTTTGGATCTACGGTTCACTCCGTCCCCAACCCTAACTCCAAGGAGTTCTTCCTTGAAGTTTCTTTCTCCTCGGCCTCTTTTACCCTCTCAGAAGAATCCGTGGGATTGGCATTACAATCTTGTATTGGAGGCCTTGGTGAAGGTTCCAATGTGCCACTTTTGGGTGATCATCGTTTTCGGTTCTCGGTGGCTTCCAATCGCGTGGGTCATTTTATTTTTGGCCTATGTGATCGCATCGGGCCGAACTTCATATGTCACTTCCATCTCCATCGAGGTGAAACTTCTCTCCCTCAGATTGTTGGTTGGCATGCAGACACTGAACTCAATGGATTGGCATCTTCACCTGGTCTGGCTATTAAGTCCAAATGGCTCTCTTCCAACTCCAAAGATGATATTGATCCAGCCTTGTTCTCGGTTTTTCAAAATTTGGGGTTGTTTCTGTCGCCGATGGTGAGACATTCCGGCGCTAGTACCATACCGGAGATTTCTTTTGGAAGTTTTTCGGGGCCGGATTCTTAGGAGGGTCATTATCCTTTTCGTATTGGGGCCATCAATGTACCGATATTGTCCGGATCTCATGTCACGTTGCCGTCTTTTCGTGGACATCGGTTTTTCCAAGGTTTGTGGGGTGCTATTCCTGAGGATAAGCTTCTCTCTATTCTGGATGGTTGGCAAGCTGGATATGATAATGAGACTATCAAGCTAATGGTGGAACTCTCTAATTTACCTTCAAAGGATTACATATATGAATGGCTTAAACATTGCTCTCGCTGTGATAGGTTTGGTCATCTACCTTCAATATGCACTGTGATCTTTTGTCAAAAATGTGGGGATGTCTCTGGGAATTGTTCGTGCACCTCATCTGTTCCACACCAGGCAGTTGATCACATTGATCCGACCCTGTCACGTCATGATCCATGCATGTTTGGGCCGTCCTTTGCCTATTATGACCTGCTTGGCTTGCTTAGCCACTGGACACCGGGCCGCCAAATGCCCTGGGCTCCGTCGTTGCCTCTTTCGTCAACATCTTGGCCATAGGGCCCATAAGCCCAGCCTGTGCCGCCGGCTGCCTAAACTGCGTTGGACACAAAATAGACCGCATGCAACTAAATCTGATGAGATCCTACCCAGGAATATCCCTATATCTTCTATGGCAGGTAACCCTGTGGTTGTTGGTATTCCTTGTACTAATCAGGATACGTGGGCGCGCATGGTTTGGGTTCGGAAATAGAAAATTCCATGCCCATCGGACGTGGCTCCTTCCCATTGCTTGTCAATACGACTCCCTCCTCCTCAGGCAGTCAATTCCGCCTGCCAAAAACACCAACCAACTGCAGAGACACCTCCCTCGAGCATGCCACCCCCACCAAAAACCACCTTCGGCTCCTCGCAGCCGGTTGCTTCCGTCCCAGTTCACCGTCCGTTGACTACTGCTATGGTGAACTTCCCAGTGTGCCCGTTCGCCTTTGCTCCGGCGGTATCGACCTTCGACAAAGGCCTTGCTAATCGCGTCTAGCACCATGTCATGGTGGTGGATGATCCTTCGCTCAACCATGATAGGTATGCCATCGTTTCTGTCGATCCTCCCATTCCCGATCATCAGAAGGAGTTTTGGCTTGCTAAAGTTTGCCGCATTATCACTGTTGATCTGGAATATGATTTACTTGATGATTTCATCTATGCGCTTGGCATTGGTTGTGTGGTTTGCGGATATGGAGAGCAGAGATGCGGCGATTAGGGAAGGGCCTCATGCTTTGACAGAGAATTCCATTTTTTCTTTAGTTCCACATGATGAGAGTATCAATATGCGCATGCCTGCTTTTGAATATGAGGTCTGGATTATGTTTCTTGCATTCCCTATGGATTATCAGACTGAACATTACATTCACAAGGTTGTTTCCAACTTTGGTAAACTGCTAGTCTGGCCGCGTCCGGGTCAGAACAAAGCCCGTGTTTTGGTTAAGTATCATATCAAAGATGTTGTTGAAGTTCCCCATAGTATCTTGGTGACTAGAGTTGGTCTGCTACCCGGTCTTGGTCGCTCTTGGTCTGTTCCAGTATATGTGCTTAATGGCAAAAACACAATCCCAGGTCTGGCTGGCACGGAGGTGGATCCTCCTCTTCTTAATGCTTCACCGCATCTGTATGAGCTCCCGTTTTATACTGTCATGCAGCTGGCCAGACTTGATGATATGGCTGCACATGATGCACTAAATGAAGCTACCTGGAATGCGCCTGCACCTGCTCAGGAACAGCTTCAGGAGAATGGGTGGCGTGTATGACCAGTAATCCCCCCACCATACTCTGGTTTCAGCTTCAGAACCTTTTTCCAATATGATGGGCCGTCCCTGATGGATGGCGTGGATCCTGAGCATAATATTCAAGATAATCTGTCTGATGTTTCGTCGTCTGAAGAGGAGATTGAGGCAGTTGAAGCTTTGGCTGACAGTTTTGTTCTTGGGAGCCCTGTTGCACGTTTGGCCTTTGTCAGAGCTGGTAGAGACTCGGTTAATCTTACTGTTGCACTTGATCAGGAACTACTGCTTTGGATAGGTGGAATGCTCAAGCGCATATACACACCGGCCCTTACAGATGTGTAGATGGAGAATGTCATGTTCCCACTCAATCTATTCAGGGTCATTCAGAACCACCTGAACTCTGTCTTTGCCACGTGGTTGTTGAGTGTTGTGCTAGCACCTGATTTCATGACCATGATCTTTGGTGCTAACTTCCAGTTGGGAGCTAGCATAATTTCCTGTAATTTGCTGCAGGAAGACTTACTTGTCATGGCTGATACTGTCGATGTGGAATGGGACTTCGATGATCGATCCCCTGGGCTCAAGGCCATCACTGCACATCATGCTTCTAAAACTGTTGGCTCTCAGTCAGTTTCTGCTGCCCTGCCTGACCATGGGAATGCCCTCCATATGCTTGCTTCTTCGTCTCTGTTTGTTGCCACTAGCTCGCGCAATGCTAAAGTGCCCCTTGACACTACTGCAGTTAGAAGGAGTACCAGATCAGACAAGTATGACGGCTTCAAGGTCAACTAGGTCTCTGACACCAAGCAAACCAGATCGAGGGTGAGAGCTCGTGTGGTGCCATCTGTCAAGGCCGTTTCCATGGCTGCTGCTCCTACACAGGTTGCCGTTGCTTCTTGCCCGCCCCTACCTCCATCAAGGAAATTCAACAGGTGGGTGGCCGTTGCGGGATTGCTCCTGATGATCTATCTGCAAAGAAGCTGCTGGATGGCCAGCAGATGACCTCTGATGGTGAAACCTGATCTCTTCTCCGTCATGAATAAATCTTGGAATGTGTTATCATGGAACATCAGACGCATAAACTCTGAGAGTAAACTTTTGGCTCTTAGGAATGCTATTGATACTAGCGGTTGTTCGGGGCTATGTATCCAGGAAACTAAGTGTGCATCTTTTGATTTAGCTTTTATTAAAACTTTTTGCCCCAAGTGATTCGATAAATTTGTGTTTGCGCCCTCGTTGGGTGCCTCGGGTGGTATTATCACTATTTGGAACAACTCTATGTTTGTGGGCACACCGTGGTATGTTGATTCTTTTCTAGTGGGGGTTTCTTTTGTTTCCACGCAATCCAATGAGGCTTGGAATCTAGTCAATGTTTATGGTCCTTGTTCTGGCCAGAGACGGGTGGATTTTAGTTCTTGGTTATTTGATCTTAATATACCCGATGATGAAAACTGGTTGATCTTGGGAGACTTCAATTTCATTCGTTCCACGGCTAACAGAAACAAACCAGGCGGAGACGCTGCCGATATGCTCTTGTTCAATGAAATCATTCGAGCACAAACTTTGATGGAACTTCCTGTTAAGGGCCGATCGTACACTTGGAGCAATATGCAAGATGATCCCCTGCTCGAACAACTTGACTGGTGAAGGAAATATGCCCTAGAGGCAATAATAAAGTTATTATTTATTTCCTTATCTCATGATAAATGTTTATTATTCATGCTAGAATTTTATTAACCGGAAACATAATACATGTGTGAATACATAGACAAACAGAGTGTCACTAGTATGCCTCTACTTGACTAGCTCGTTGAATCAAAGATGGTTAAGTTTCCTAGCCATAGACATGAGTTGTCATTTGATTAATGGGGTCACATCATTAGAGAATGATGTGATTGACTTGACCCATTCCATTAGCATAGCACTTGATCATTTAGTTTGTTGCTATTGCTTTCTTCATGACTTATACATGTTCCTATGACTATGAGATTATGCAACTCCCGTTTACCGGAGGAACATTTTGTGTGCTACCAAACGTCACAACGTAACTGGGTGATTATAAAGGTGCTCTACAGGTGTCTCCGAAGGTACTTGTTGGGTTGGCGTACTTCGAGATTAGGACTTGTCACTCCGATTGTAGGAGAGGTATCTCTGGGCCCTCTCGGTAATGCACATCACTTAAGCCTTGCAAGCATTGCAACTAATGAGTTAGTTGCGGGATGATGTATTACGGAACGAGTAAAGAGACTTGCCGGTAACAAGATTGAACTAGGTATTGAGATACCGACGATCGAATCTCGGGCAAGTAACATACCGATGACAAAGGGAACAACGTATGTTGTTATGCGGTTTGACCGATAAAGATCTTCGTAGAATATGTGGGAGCCAATATGAGCATCTAGGTTCCGCTATTGGTTATTGGCCGGAGACGTGTCTCGGTCATGTCTACATAGTTCTCGAACCCGTAGGGTCCGCACGCTTAAAGTTTCGGTGACGATTGTATTATGAGTTTATGTGATTTGATGTACCGAAGGTAGTTCGGAGTCCCGGATGAGATCGGGAACATGACGAGGAGTCTCGAAATGGTTGAGACGTAAAGATCGATATATTGGACGACTATATTCGGACATCGGAAATGTTCCGAGTGATTCAGGTATTTTCGGGGGTACCGGGGAGTTACGGGAATACGAGGAAGAAGTAAAGGGCCTCATGGGCCAAGTGGTGGAAGAGAGGAGGCAGGGCGCGCGACCCCCCTAGCCCAAACCGAATTGGACTAGGGGGCCGGCCCCCCTTTCCTCCTTTTTGTTGGAAATATGCCCTAGAGGCAATAATAAATTAGTTATTATTATTATTATTATATTTCATTGTTCATGATAATCGTTTATTATCCATGCTAGAATTGTATTGATAGGAAACTCAGATACATGTGTGGATACATAGACAACACCATGTCCCTAGTAAGCCTCTAGTTGACTAGCTCGTTGATCAATAGATGGTTACAGTTTCCTGACCATGGACATTGGATGTCGTTGATAACGGGATCACATCATTAGGAGAATGATGTGATGGACAAGACCCAATCCTAAGCCTAGCACAAGATCGTGTAGTTTGTATGCTAAAGATTTTCTAATGTCAAGTATCATTTCCTTAGACCATGAGATTGTGCAACTCCCGGATACCGTAGGAGTGCTTTGGGTGTGCCAAACGTCACAACGTAACTGGGTGGCTATAAAGGTTCACTACAGGTATCTCCGAAAGTGTCTGTTGGGTTGGCACGAATCGAGACTGGGATTTGTCACTCCGTGTAAATGGAGAGGTATCTCTGGGCCCACTCGGTAAGACATCATCATAATGTGCACAATGTGACCAAGGAGTTGATCACGGGATGATGTGTTACAGAACGATTAAAGAGACTTTCCGGTAACGAGATTGAACAAGGTATCGGGATACCGACGATCGAATCCCGGGCAAGTATCGTACCGATGGACAAAGGGAATTGTATACGGGATTGATTGAATCCTTGAAATCGTGGTTCATCCGATGAGATCATCGTGGAACATGTGGGAGCCAACATGGGTATCCAGATCCCGTTGTTGGTTATTGACCGGAGAGTTGTCTCGGCCATGTCTGCATGACTCCCGAACCCGTAGGGTCTACACACTTAAGGTCCGATGACGCTAGGGTTATAGGGAAAGTATGTATGTGGTCACCGAATGTTGTTCGGAGTCCCGGATGAGATCCCAGACGTCATGAGGAGTTCCGGAATGGTGCGGAGGTAAAGATTTATATATGGGAAGTCATCATACGGTCACCGAAATAATTCGGGGGTTACCGGTATTGTATCGGGACCACTGGAGGGGTTCCGGGGGGTCCACCGGGAGGGTCCACCAGCCCCAGAGGGCCCTATGGGCTGTGTGTGGAGACGAACCAGCCCCTTAGTGGGCTGGGTGCCTCCCCCCTAGGGCCCATGCGCCTAGGGTTTGGGGGAACCCTAAAGGGGGGCGCCCCCCTTGCCTTGGGGGGCAAGGCAACCCCCCTGGCCGCCGCCCCCTCCTCAGATTGGATCTGAGGGGGCCGCCCCCCCACCTCCTTGCCCCTATATATATGTGGGGGGTGGGAGGGCAGCCGCACCCAAGTTCTGGCACAGCCCTCCCCCTCTCCCAAGTCCTCCTCCTCTCCCGCGGTGCTTGGCGAAGCCCTGCAGGATTGCCACGATCCTCCTTCACCACCACGCCGTCGTGCTGCTGCTGGATGGAGTCTTCCCCAACCTCTCCTTCTCCCCTTGCTGGATCAAGGCGTAGGAGACGTGACCGGGCTGCACGTGTGTTGAACGCGGAGGTGCCGTCCGTTCGGCACTAGGATCATCGGTGATTTGGATCACAACGAGTACGACTCCATCAACCCCGTTCACTTGAACGCTTCCGCTTAGCGATCTCAAGGGTATGTAGATGCACTCCCCTCTCCCTCGGTGCTAGATGACTCCATAGATTGATCTTGGTGATGCGTAGAAAATTTTAAAATTCTACTTCGATCCCCAACAGTGGCATCATGAGCTAGGTCTATGCGTAGTTTCTATGCACGAGTAGAACACAAAGCAGTTGTGGGCGTCGATATTGTTAATTTACTTGCCGTTACTAGTCTTATCTTGATTCGGCGGCATCGTGGGATGAAGTGGCCCGGACCGACCTTACACGTACGCTTACGTGAGACTGGTTCCACCGACTGACATGCACTAGTTGCATAAGGTGGCTAGCGGGTGTCTGTCTCTCCCACTTTAGTCGGATCGGATTCGATGAAAATGGTCCTTATGAAGGGTAAATAGAAATTGGCATATCACGTTGTGGTTTTCACGTAGGTAAGAAACGTTCTTGCTAGAAACCTATAGCAGCCACGTAAAAACTTGCAACAACAATTAGAGGACGTCTAACTTGTTTTTGCAGCATATGCCTTGTGATGTGATATGGCCAAAAGGATGTGATGAATGATATATGTGATGTATGAGATTGATCATGTTCTTGTAATAGGAATCAGGACTTGCATGTCGATGAGTATGACAACCGGCAGGAGCCATAGGAGTTGTCTTAATTTATTTATGACCTGCGTGTCAACATAAACGTCATGTAATTACTTTACTTTATTGCTAAAGCGTTAGCCATAGTAGTAGAAGTAATAGATGACGAGACAACTTCAAGAAGACACGATGATGGAGATCATGGTGTCATGCCGGTGACAACGATGATCATGGAGCCCCGAAGATGGAGATCAAAAGGAGCAAAATGATATTGGCCATATCATGTCACTATTTGATTGCATGTGATGTTTATCATGTTTTACATCTTATTCACTTAGAACGACGGTAGCTTAAATAAGATGATCCCTCACTAAAATTTCAAGAAAAGTGTTCCCCCTAACTGTGCACCATTGCGAAGGTTCGTTGTTTCGAAGCACCACGTGATGATCGGGTGTGATAGATTCTAACGTTCGAATACAACGGGTGTAAGCTAGATTTACACACGCAATACACTTAGGTTGACTTGACGAGCCTAGCATGTACAGACATGGCCTCGGAACACGGAAGACCGAAAGGTCGAACATGAGTCGTATACAAGATACGATCAACATGAGATGTTCACCCTTGATGACTAGTCCGTCTCACATGATGATCGGACACGGCCTAGTCGACTCGGATCATGTTTCACTTAGATGACTAGAGGGATGCCTATCTGAGTGGGAGTTCATTAAATAGTTTGATTAGATGAACTCAATTATCATGAACATAGTCTAAATTGTCTTTGCAAATATGTTGTAGATAAATAGCTCACGTTGTAGCTCCCTGTTTCATTATGTTCCTAGAGAAAGATTAAGTTGAAAGATATTGTAAGCAATGATCCGTAGTCCGAGGAGTGTCCTCACTGCTACACAGAAGGCTTACGTCTTTGATGCACCGCTCGATGTGCAAACCCCTACAACGTCGTCTGTGGATGTTGTGAACACCTGACAGACACGTCCTGATGACTACTTGATAGTTTAGTGCACCATACTTTACGTCTTAGAATCGGGATTCCAATGATGTTTTGAATGCCATAAGACATATGAGATGTTCCAAGAGCTGAAATTGGGATTTCAGGCTCATGCCCGTGTTGAGAGGTATGAGACCTCTGACAAGTTCTTTGCCAACAAGATGGAGGAGAATAGCTCAGCTAGTGAGCATGTGCTCAAAATGTCTGGGTGCTACAATCACTTAAATCAAGTGGGAGTTAAACTTCCAGATAAGATAGTGATTGATAGAGTTCTCTAGCCACTATCACTAAGCTACTAGATCTTCGTGATGAACTATGATATGCAAGGGATGGAGTTGATCCCGGAGCTGTTCGCGGTGCTTAAGACCGCAAAAGGTAGAAATCAAGAAGGAGCATCAAGTGTTGATGGTTTAACAAGACCACTGGTTTCAAGGAGGGCAAGGGCTAGAATGGAAACTTCATGGATGGCAAACCAGTTGCCGCTCCAGTGAAGGAACCCAAGGTTGAACCCAAACCCGAGACTAAGTGCTTCTATTGTAAGGGGAACGGTCACTGGTAGCAGAATTACCCCAAATACATGGTAGATAAGAAGGCCGGCAACTTCAAAGTATATACGTGTTATTAATGTGTACCTCACTAGTACTCCTGGTAGCACCTGGGTATTGGATACCGGTTCAGTTGCTATTATTGGTGACTTGAAGCAAAAGCTACGGACTAAACGGAGACTAGCTAAGGGCGAGGTGACGATGTGTGTTGGAAGTGTTTCCAAAGTTGATGAGATCACCATCGCACGCTCCATCTGCCTTCGGGATTAGTATTGAACCTAGATAAATGTTATCAGGTTTCTACGTTGAGCATGAATATGATTAGATCATGTTCATTGCAATACGGTCATTCATTTAAGTTAGAGAATAATGGTTATTCTGTTTACATGAATGATACCTTTCATGGTCATGCACCCTATGTGAATGGTTCATTGAATCTCGGTCGTGGTAATACACATGTTCACGCCAAAAGATGTAGAGTTAATAATGATAGTACCACTTTCTCGTGGCACTGCCGCTTAGGTCATATTGGCGTAAGATGCATGAAGAAACTCCATGTCGATGGATGTTTGGAGTCACTTGATTTTGAATTACTTGACACATGCGAGCCATGCCTCATGGGCAGGATGACTAAGACCCCGTTTTTAGGTACAATGAAACGGGCAAGTGACTTGTTGGAAATCATGCATGCTGATGCGTGTGATCCAATGAGAATTGAAGCGTGCGGTGGATATCGCTATTTTCTCATCTTCACTGACGATTTGGGTAGATATAGGTATATCTACCTAATGAAGCACAAGTCTGAAACGTTTGAAAAGTTCAAGCGATTTCAGAGTGAAGTTAAGAATCATCATAACAAAGAAGATCATGTTCCTACGATCTGATCAAAAGGGGATTTTCTGAGTTATGAGTTTGGCAATCACTTAAGACATTGTGGAATTGTTTCGCAGTTGAAGCCACCTGGAACACCACAAGGTAATGGTGTATCCGGACGTCATAATCGAACCTTATGAGATATGGTGCGATCTATGATGTCTCTTACCGATCTACCGCTATTATTTTGAGGTTATGCATTAGAGACAGCTGCATTCACTTTAGATAGGACACCATATAAGTCCGTTGAGACGATGTCATATGAACATTGGTTTGGCAAGAAACCAAAGTTGTCGTTTCTTAATGTTTGGGGCTGCGATGCTTAAGGCTTCAGCCGGAGAAGCTCGAACCCAAAGCGGACAAACACATCTTCATAGGATACCCAAAGGTGACAGTTGGGTATACCTTCTATCTCAGATCCGAGGGCAAATTGTTTGTCGCTAAGAACGGGTCCTTTCTCGAGAAGGAGTTTCTCTCGAAAGAATTGAGTGGGAGGAAGATAGAACTTGATGAGGTTGTCGAACCTTTATTTCAACCAGAGAGTGATGCAACACAGAAAGATGTTTTCTGTGGAGCCTACATCTGTTGAATAGGAAGTTAATGATAGTGATCATGAAGCTTCGGATCAAGTTGCTATCGAACCCCGTAGGTCGACAAGGATATGTACTACTCCTGAGTGGTACGGTAATCCTGTCTTGGATATCATGTTGTTAGACAACAATGAACCTATGAGCTATGGAGAAGCGATGGTGGGCCCGTATTCCGACAAATGGTTAGAAACCATGAAATCCGAGATAGGATCCATGTATCAGAACAAAGTATGGACTTTGGTGGACTTGCCCGATGATCGGCAAGCCATTGAGATAAATGGATCTTTAAGAAGAAGACGGACATGGGCGGTAATGTTACCGTCTATGAAGCTCGACTTGTGGGAAAGAATCTTTTCACAAGTTCAAGGAGTTGACTACGATGAGAATTTCTCACCCGTAGCGATGCTTAAGTCCGTCGGAATCATGTTAGCATTAGCTGTATTTTTCGATTATGAAATCTGACAGATGGATGTCAAAACGAGTTTTCTTACCAGTTTTCGTAAGAAAGAGTTGTATGTGATACAATCAAAGTTTTGTCGATCCTAAGGATGCTAAAAGGTATGCTGGCTCCAGCGATCCTTCTATGGACTAGAGCAAGCATCTCGGAGTCAGAATATATGCTTTGATCAAAGCTTTTAGGTTTATACAATGTTTGCTAGAAACTTGTATTTACAAGAAAGTGAGTGGGAGCACTACAACATTTTTGATAAGTATATGTGGATGACATATTGTTGACCCGAAATAATGTAGAATTTCTGGAAAGCATAAACGGTTGTTTGAAGAGTGTTTTTCAAAGGAAGACCTGGATAAAGCTGCTTACATATTGGGCATCAAGATCTATAGAAATAGATCAAGACGCCTGATGATACTTTCAAAGAATGCACACCTTGACATGTTTTTGAAGGAGTTCAAAATAGATCAGTCAAATAAGGGGTTCTTACCTGAGTTGTAAGGTGTGAAGTCGAGTAAGACTCAAAGCTTGACCACGGCAGAAGAAAGAGGAAGGACGAAGGTCGTCCCCTATGCTCTTGTCATAGGCTCTATACGGTATGCCATGATGAGTACCGCACCAGATGTGTGCCTTGCCACATGTCTGGCAAGAGGGTACAAAGGTGATCTTGGATTGGATCACCAGATAGCGGTCAAAATTATCCTTAGAGGAATAAGGAAATGTTTCTCGGTTATGGAGGTGATAAAGAGTTCGACGTAAAGAGTTACGTCGATGCAAGCTTAACACCTATCCGGATAGCTCTGAGTAGAGATACCGGATACGTATAATGGAGCAACAATTTGGAATAGCTCCAAGTGGAACGTGGTAGCAGCATCTACGATATGACATAAAGTTTTGCAAAATACATAGGGATCTGAATATGGCAAGACCCGTTGACTACAACCTCTCTCACAAGCATAACATGATCAAACCCAGAACTCTTTGAGTATTTATCACATAGTGATGTGAACTACATCATTGAGTCTAGTAGACTCTTGGATGTTGGTCACATGGTGATGTGACCTGTGAGTGTTAATCACATGGTGATGTGAACTAGATTATTGACTCTAGTGCAAGTGGGAGACTGTTGGAAATATGCCCTAGAGGCAATAATAAATTAGTTATTATTATTATATTTCATTGTTCATGATAATCGTTTATTATCCATGCTAGAATTGTATTGATAGGAAACTCAGATACATGTGTGGATACATAGACAACACCATGTCCCTAGTAAGCCTCTAGTTGACTAGCTCGTTGATCAATAGATGGTTACAGTTTCCTGACCATGGATATTGGATGTCGTTGATAACGGGATCACATCATTAGGAGAATGATGTGATGGATAAGACCCAATCCTAAGCCTAGCACAAGACCGTGTAGTTCGTATGCAAAAGCTTTTCTAATGTCAAGTATCATTTCCTTAGACCATGAGATTGTGCAACTCCCGGATACCGTAGGAGTGCTTTGGGTGTGCCAAACGTCACAACGTAACTGGGTGGCTATAAAGGTTCACTACAGGTATCTCTGAAAGTTTCTGTTGGTTGGCACGAATCGAGACTGGGATTTGTCACTCCGTGTAAATGGAGAGGTATCTCTGGGCCCACTCGGTAAGACATCATCATAATGTGCACAATGTGACCAAGGAGTTGATCACGGGATGATGTGTTACGCAATGACTAAAAAGACTTGCCGGTAATGAGATTGAACAAGGTATCAGGATACCGACGACCGAATCCCGGGCAAGTATCGTACCGATGGAGAAAGGGAATTGTATACGGGATTGATTGAATCCTTGACATCGTGGTTCATCCGATGAGATCATCATGGAGCATGTGGGAGCCAACATGGGTATCCAGATCCCGCTGTTGGTTATTGACCGGAGAGTTGTCTCGGCCATGTCTGCATGACTCCCGAACCCGTAGGGTCTACACACTTAAGGTCCGATGACGCTAGGGTTATAGGGAAAGTATGTACGTGGTCACCGAATGTTGTTCGGAGTCCCGGATGAGATCCCGGACGTCACGAGGAGTTCCGGAATGGTCCGGAGGTAAAGATTTATATATGGGAAGTCATCATACGGTCACCGAAATAATTCGGGGGTTACCGGTATTGTACCGGGATGACTGGAGGGGTTCCGGGGGGGGGGGGTCCACCGGGAGGGACCACCTGCCCCGGAGGGCCCTATGGGCTGTGTGTGGAGAGGGACCAGCCCCTTAGTGGGCTGGGCGCCTCCCCCCTAGGGCCCATGCGCCTAGGGTTTGGGGGAACCCTAAAGGGGGGCGCCCCCCTTGCCTTGGGGGCCAAGGCAACCCCCCTGGCCGCTGCCCCCCCCCTCAGATTGGATCTGAGGGGGCCGGCCCCCTCTCCCTTGCCCCTATATATATGTGGGGGGTGGAAGGGCAGCCGCACCCAAGTTCTGGCGCAGCCCTCCCCCTCTCCCAAGTCCTCCTCCTCTCCCGCGGTGCTTGGCGAAGCCCTGCAGGATTGCCACACTCCTCCTTCACCACCATGCCGTCGTGCTGCTGCTGGATGGAGTCTTCCCCAACCTCTCCTTCTCCCCTTGCTGGATCAAGGCGTAGGAGACGTCACCGGGCTGCCTGTGTTGAACGCGGAGGTGCCGTCCGTTCAGCACTAGGATCATCGGTGATTTGGATCACGACGAGTACGACTCCATCAACCCCGTTCACTTGAACACTTCCGCTTAGCGATCTACAAGGGTATGTAGATGCACTCGCCTCTCCCTCGGTGCTAGATGACTCCATAGATTGATCTTGGTGATGTGTAGAAAATTTTAAAATTCTGCTTCGATCCCCAACACTTTTCCCCCCTCTCCTTCCTTCTCCTTCTCCTCCTTCCTTTCCTCCTCCTAGTAGGAGTAGGAAAGGGGAGTCCTACTCCTACTAGGAGGAGGACTCCTCCTCCTGGCGCGCCCATAGAGGGTCGGCCGCCCTGCCCCCTTTCTCCTTTATATACAGGGGCAGGGGGCACCTCTATACACACACAAGTTGATCAGTTGATCTCTCCTAGCCGTGTGCGGTGCCCCCCTCCACCATATTCCACCTCGGTCATATCGTAGCGGTGCTTAGGCGAAGCCCTGCGTTGGTAGCAACATCATCACCGTCACCACGCCGTCGTGCTGATGGAACTCTCCCGTGAAGCTCTGCTGGATCGTAGTTCGTGGGATGTCATCGAGCTGAACGTGTGCTGAACTCGGAGGTGCCGTGCATTCGGTACTTGGATCGGTCGGATCATGAAGACGTACGACTACATCAACCGCGTTGTGCTAATGCTTCCGCTTTCGGTCTACGAGGTGGCATCCGAGCTAGGCTTTATGCGTTGATGTTGTGCATGAGTAGAACACAAGTGAGTTGTGGGTGATATAAGTCATACCGCTTACCAGCATGTCATACTTTGGTTCGGCGGTATTGTTGGATGAAGCGGCCTGGACCGACATTAGGCGTACGCTTACGCGAGACTGGTTCTACCGATGTGCTAGCACACAGGTGGCTGGCGGGTGTTAGTTTCTCCAACTTTAGTTGAACCGAGTGTGGCTACGCCCGGTCCTTGCAAAGGTTAAAATGACACCAACTTGACAAACTATCGTTGTGGTTTTGATGCGTAGGTAAGAACTGTTCTTGCTAAGCCCGTAGCAGCCACGTAAAACTTGCAACAACAAAGTAGAGGACGTCTAACTTGTTTTTGCAGGGCATGTTGTGATGTGATATGGTCAAGACATGAGGCTAAATTTTATTGTATGAGATGATCATGTTTTGTAACCGAGTTATCGGCAACTGGCAGGAGCCATATGGTTGTCGCTTTATTGTATGCAATGCAATCGCGCTGTAATGCTTTACTTTATCACTAAGTGGTAGCGATAGTCATGGAAGCATAAGATTGGCGAGACGACAACGATGCTACGATGGAGATCAAGGTGTCGCGCCGGTGACGATGGTGATCATGACGATACTTCGGAGATGGAGATCACAAGTACAAGATGATGATGGCCATATCATATCACTTATATTGATTGCATGTGATGTTTATCTTTTATGCATCTTATCTTGCTTTGTTTGACGGTAGCATTATAAGATGATCCCTCACTAAATTATCAAAGTATAAGTGTTCTCCCTGAGTATGCACCGTTGCGAAAGTTCTTCGTGCTGAGACACCACGTGACGATCGGGTGTGATAGGCTCTACGTTCAAATACAATGGGTGCAAAACAGTTGCACACGCGGAATACTCAGGTTAAACTTGACGAGCCTAGCATATAACAGATATGGCCTCAGAACACGGAGACCGAAAGGTCAAGCGTGAATCATATAGTAGATATGATCAACGTAGTGATGTTCACCATTGAAACTACTCCATCTCACGTGATGATCCGACATGGTTTAGTTGATTTGGATCATGTGATCACTTAGAAGATTAGAGGGATGTCTTTCTAAGTGGGAGTTCTTAAGTAATATGATTAATTGAACTTAAATTTATCATGAACTTAGTCCTGGTAGTATTAGCATATCTATGTTGTAGATCAATAGCTCGCGTTTAGCTCCCATGTTTTATTTTTCATATGTTCCTAGAGAAAACTAAGTTGAAAGATGTTAGTAGCAAAGATGCGTATTGGATCCGTGATCTGAGGTTTATCCTCATTGCTGCACAGAAGAATTATGTCCTTAATGCACCGCTAGCTGACAGACCTATTGCAGGAGCATATGCAGACGTCATGAACGTTTGGCTAGCTCAATATGATGACTACTTGATAGTTTAGTGCACCATGCTTAATAGCTTAGAATCGGGACTTCAAAGATGTTTTGAACGTCATGGATCATATGGATTTTCTAGGAGTTAAAGTTAATATTTCAAGCAAATACCCGAGTTGAGAGATATGAAGTCTCCAACAAGTTCTATAGCTAAAAGATGGAGGAGAATAGCTCAAGCAGTGAGCATGTGCTCAGATTGTCTGGGTACTACAATCGCTTGAATCAAGTGGGAGTTAATCTTCCAGATAAAATAGTGATTGACAGAATTCTCTAGTCACCATCACCAAGTTAGTAGAACTTCGTGATGAACTATAATATGCAAGGGATAACGGAAACGATTCCCAAGCTCTTCGTGATGATGAAATCGATGAAAGTAGAAATCAAGAAAGATCATCAAGTGTTGATGATTAACAAGACCACTAGTTTCAAGAGAAAGGGCAAAGGGAAGAAGGGGAACTTCAAGAAGAACGGCAAACAAGTTGCTGCTCAAGTGAAGAAACCCAAGTCTGGACCTAAGCCTGAGACTAAGTGCTTCTACTGCAAAGGGACTGGTCACTGGAAGCGGAACTACCCCAAGTGATTGGCAGATAAGAAGGATGGCAAAGTGAACATAAGTATATTTGATATACATGTTATTGATGTGTACTTTACTAGTGTTTATAGCAACCCCTCAGTATTTGATACTAGTTCAGTTGCTAAGATTAGTAACTCGAAACGGGAGTTGCAGAATAAACAGAGACTAGTTAAGGGTGAAGTGACGATGTGTGTTGGAAGTGGTTCCAAGATTGATATGATCATCATCACACACTCCCTATACTTTCGGGATTAGTGTTGAACCTGAATAAGTGTTATTTGGTGTTTGCATTGAGCATGAATATGATTTGATCATGTTTATTGTAATACGGTTATTCATTTAAGTAAGAGAATAAATTGCTGTTCTGTTTACATGAATAAAACCTTATATGGTTACACACCCAATGAAAATAGTTCGTTGGATCTCGATCGTAGTGATACACATAATCATAATATTGAAACCAAAAGATACAAAGTTAATAATGATAGTGCAACTTATTTGTGGCACTGCCGTTTAGGTCATATTGGTGTAAAGCGCATGAAGAAAGTCCATGCTGATGGGCTTTTGGAATCACTTGATTATGAATCAGTTGATGCTTGCGAACCATGCCTCATGGGCAAGATGACTAAGACTTCGTTCTCCAGAACAATGGAGCGAGCAACAGATTTGTTGGAAATCATACATACTGATGTATGTGGTCTAATGAATATTGAGGCTCGTGGCAGGTATCATTATTTTCTGATCTTCACAGATGATTTGAGCAGATATGAGTATATCTACTTAATGAAACACAAGTCTGAAATATTTGAAAAGTTCAAAGAATTTCAGAAGTGAAGTGGAGAATCATCATAACAAAATAAAAGTTTCTACGATATGATTGCAAGAAGTAAAATATTTGAGTTACGAGTTTGGTCTTCAGTTAAAACAATGTGAAATAGTTTCACTACTCACGCCACCTGGAACACCACAGTGTAATGGTGTGTCCGAATGTCGTAACCGTGCTTTATTAGATACGGTGCGATCTATGATGTCTCTTACCGATACCACTATCATATTGAGGTTATGCATTAGAGACAACTACATTCACGTCAAATAGGGCACCATCTAAATCCGTTGAGACGAGACCATATGAACTATGGTTTGGCAAGAAACCTAAGCTATCGTTTCTTAAAGTTTGAGGCTGCAATGCTTATGTGAAAAAGTTTCAGCTGATAAGCTCAAACCCAAATCGGAGAAGTGCGTATTCATAGGATACCCAAAAGAAAATGTTGGGTACACCTTCTATCACAGATCCGAAGGCAAGATATTCATTGCTGCGAATGGATCCTTTCTAGAGAAGGAGTTTCTCTCGAAAGAAGTGAGTGGGAGAAAAGTAGAACTTGATGAGGTAACTGTACCTGCTCCCTTATTGGAAAGTAGTTCATCATAGAAATCTGTTCATGTGACTACTACACCAATTAGTGAGGAAGCTAATGATAATGATCATGTAACTTCAGATCAAGTTACTACCGAACCTCGTAGGTAAACCAGAGTGAGATCCGCACCAGAGTGGTACGGTAATCCTGTTCTGGAGGTCATGTTACTTGACCATTGAAGGAAATATGCCCTAGAGGCAATAATAAAGTTATTATTTATTTCCTTATATCATGATAAATGTTTATTATTCATGCTAGAAGTGTATTAACCGGGAACATAATACATGTGTGAATACATAGACAAAACAGAGTGTCACTAGTATGCCTCTACTTGACTAGCTCATTGATCAAAGATGGTTATGTTTCCTAACCATATACATGAGTTGTCATTTGATTACCAGGATCACATCATTAGAAGAATGATGTGATTGACTTGACCCATTCCGTTAGCTTAACACTTGATCGTTTATTTGTTGCTATTGCTTTCTTCATGACTTATACATGTTCCTATGACTATGAGATTATGCAACTCCCGTTTACCAGAGGAACACTTTGTGTGCTACCAAACGTCACAACGTAACTGGGTGATTATAAAGGTGCTCTACAGGTGTCTCCGAAGGTACTTGTTGGGTTGGCGTATTTCGAGATTAGGATTTGTCACTCCGATTGTCGGAGAGGTATCTCTGGGCCCTCTTGGTAATGCACATCACTTAAGCCTTGCAAGCATTGCAACTAATGAGTTAGTTGCGGGATGATGTATTACGGAACGAGTAAAGAGACTTTCCGGTAACGAGATTGAACTAGGTATTGAGATACCGATGATCGAATCTCGGGCAAGTAACATACCGATGACAAAGGGAACAACGTATGTTGTTATGTAGTCTGACCGATAAAGATCTTCGTAGAATATGTGGGAGCCAATATGAGCATCCAGGTTCCGCTATTGTTTATTGACCAGAGACATGTCTCGGTCATGTCTACATAGTTCTCGAACCCGTAGGGTCCCCATGCTTAAAGTTTCGGTGATGATTGTATTATGAGTTTATGTTATTTGATGTACCGAAGGTAGTTCGGAGTCCCAGATGAGATCGGGGACATGACGAGGAGTCTCGAAATGGTCGAGACGTAAAGATCGATATATTGGACGACTATATTCGGACATCGGAAACGAGTGATTCGGGTATTTTTGGGGGTACCGGGGAGTTACGGGAATACGAGGAAGAAGTAATGGGCCTCATGGGCCAAGTGGTGGAAGAGAGGAGGCAGGGCGCCCCCCCCCCTAGCCCAAACCGAAGTGGACTAGGGGGCCGGCCCCCCTTTCCTCTTTTTCCTCCTGCTCCTTCCTTCTCCTTCTCCTCCTTCCTTTCCTCCTCCTAGTAGGAGTAGGAAAGGGGAGTCCTACTCCTACTAGGAGGAGGACTCCTCCTCCTGGCACGCCCATAGAGGGCCAGCCGGCCTCCCCCCTTGCTCCTTTATTTACAGGGGCAGGGGGGCACCTCTAGACACACAAGTTGATCTGTTGATCTCTTCCAGCCGTGTGCGGTGCCCCCCTCCACCATATTCCACCTCGGTCATATCGTAGCGGTGCTTAGGCGAAGCCCTGCGTCGGTAGCAACATCATCACCGTCACCACGCCGTCGTGCTGACGGAACTCTCCCATGAATCTCTACTGGATCGGAGTTCGCGGGACGTCATCGAGCTGAACGTGTGCTGAACTCAGAGGTGCCGTGCGTTCGGTACTTGGATCGGTCGGATCGTGAAGACGTATGACTACATCAACCGCGTTGTGCTAACGCTTCCGCTTTTGGTCTACGAGGGTACGTGGACAACACTCTCCCCTCTCGTTGCTTTGCATCACCATGATCTTGCGTGTGCGTAGGATTTTTTTTGAAATTACTACGTTCCCCAATAGTGGTATCAGAGCCTAGGTTTTATGCGTTGATGTTATGCACGAGTAGAACACAAGTGAGTTGTGGACGATATAAGTCATACTGCTTACCAGCATGTCATACTTTGGTTCAGCGGTATTGTTGGATGAAGCGGCCCAGACCGACATTACGCGTACGCTTACGCGAGACTGGTTCTACCGATGTGCTTTGCACACAGCTGGCTGGCGGGTGTCAGTTTCTCCAACTTTAGTTGAACCATGTGTGGCTACGCCCGGTTCTTGTGAAGGTTAAAACAACACCAACTTGACAAACTATCGTTGTGGTTTTGATGCGTAGGTAAGAACGGTTCTTGCTCAGCCCGTAGCAGCCACGTAAAACTTGCAACAGCAAAGTAGAGGACATCTAACTTGTTTTTGCAGGGCATGTTGTGATGTGATATGGTCAAGACGTGATGAGATATAAGTTGTTGTATGAGATGATCATGTTTTGTTGAAGTTATCGGCAACCGGCAAAAGCCTTATGGTTATCTCTCTATTGCATAAGATGCAAGCGCCAAATAATTGCTTTACTTTATCGCTATGCGATAGCAATAGTTGCAAGAGCAATTGTAGGCGAGACAACCATGTGACGACACATTGATATAGATCAAGATGATGGAGATCATGGTGTCATGCCGGTGACGATGGAGATCATGACGATGCTTTGGAGATGGAGATCAAAGGCACATGATGATGATGGCCATATCATGTCACATATTATGATTGCATGTGATGTTTATCTTTTATACATCTTATTTTGCTTAGTTCGGCGGTAGCTTTATAAGATAATCTCTCACTAAATTATCAAGGTATAAGTGTTCTCGCTGAGTATGCACCGTTGCGAAAGTTCTTCGTGCTGAGACACCACGTGATAATCGGGTGTGATAGGCTCTACGTTCAAATACAACGGGTGCAAAACAGTTGCACATGCAGAATACTCAGGTTAAACTTGACGAGCCTAGCATATAACAGATATGGCCTCGGAACACGGAGACCAAAAGGTCGAGCGTGAATCATATAGTAGATATGATCAACATAGTGAAGTTCACCATTGAAACTACTCCATCTCACGTGATGATCGGACATGGTTTAGTTGATATGGATCACGTGATCACTTAGAAGATTAGAGGGATGTCTGTCTAAGTGGGAGTTCTTAAGTAATATGATTAATTGAACTTTAATTTATCATGAACTTTGTCCTGGTAGTATTAGCATATCTATGTTGTAGATCAATAGCTCACGATATTGCTCCCCGTTTAATTTTTATATGTTCCTAGAGAAAACTAAGTTGAAAAATGTTAGTAGCAATGATGCGGATTGGATCCGTGATCTGAGGATTATCCTCATTGCTGCACAGAAGAATTATGTCCTCGATGCACTGCTAGGTGACAGACCTATTGCAGGAGTAGATGCAGACATTCTGAACGTTTGGCTAGCTCAATATGATGACTACTTGATAGTTTAGTGCACCATACTTAACGGCTTAGAATCGGGACTTCAAAGACGTTTTGAACGTCATGGAACATATGAGATGTTCCAGGAGTTGAAGTTAATATTTCAAGCAAATACCCGAGTTGAGAGATATGAAGTCTCCAACAAGTTCTATAGCTAAAAGATGGATGAGAATAGCTCAAGGAGTGAGCATGTGCTCAGATTGTCTGGGTACTACAATCGCTTGAATCAAGTGGGAGTTAATCTTCCAGATAAAATAGTGATTGACAGAATTCTCTAGTCACCATCACCAAGTTAGTAGAACTTCGTGATGAGCTATAATATGCAAGGGATAACGGAAACGATTCCCAAGCTCTTCGTGATGCTGAAATCGACGAAGGTAGAAATCAAGAAAAGCATCAAGTGTTGATGGTAAACAAAACCACTAGTTTCAAGTAAAGGGACAAAGGGAAGAAAGGGGAACTTCAAGAAGAATGGCAAAAAAGTTGCTGCTCAAGTGAAAAACCCAAGTCTGGACCTAAGCCTGAAACTTAGTGCTTCTACTGCAAAGGGACTGGTCACTGGAAGCGGAACTACCCCAAGTAATTGGCGGATAAGAAGGATGGCAAAGTGAACATAGGTATATTTGATATACATGTTATTGATGTGTACTTTACTAGTGTTTATAGCAACCCCTCAGTATTTGATACTAGTTCAGTTGCTAAGAATAGTAACTCGAAACGGGAGTTGCAAAATGAACAGAGACTAGTTAAGGGTGAAGTGACGATGTGTATTGGAAGTGGTTCCAAGATTGATATGATCATCATCGCACACTCCCTATACTTTCAGGATTAGTGTTGAACCTAAAATAAATGTTATTTAGTGTTTGCGTTGAGCATGAATATGATTGGATCATGTTTATATCAATACTGTTATTCATGCAAACTAGAGAATAATTGTTGTTCTGTTTACATGAATAAAACCTTCTATGGTCATACACCCAATGAAAATGGTTTGTTGGATCTCGATCGTAGTGATACACATTTTCATAATATTGAAGCCAAAAAATGCAAAGTTAATAATGATAGTGCAACTTATTTGTGGCACTGCCGTTTAGGTCATATTGGTGTAAAGCGCATGAAGAAAATCCATGCTGATGGACTTTTGGAATCACTTGATTATGAATCAGTTGATGCTTGCGAACCATGCCTCATGGGCAAGATGACTAAGACTCCATTCTCCGGAACAATGGAGCGAGCAACAGATTTGTTGGAAATCATACATACTGATGTATGTGGTCCGATGAATATTGAGGCTCGCGACAAGTATCATTATTTTCTGATCTTCACAGATGATTTGAGTAGATATGAGTATATCTACTTGATGAAACACAAGTCTGAAATATTTGAAAAGTTCAAAGAATTTCAGAGTGAAGTGGAGAATCATCGTAACAAAAATAAAAGTTTCTATGATATGATCGCGGAAGTAAAATATTTGAGTTACGAGTTTGGCCTTCAGTTAAAACAATGTGAAATAGTTTCACTACTCACGCCACCTGGAACACCACAGTGTAATGGTGTGTCCGAACATCGTAACCGTGCTTTATTAGATATGGTGTGATCTATGATGTCTCTTACCGATTACCACTATCGTTTTGGGGTTATGCATTAGAGACAGCTACATTCACGTTAAAAAGGGCAGCATCTAAATCCGTTGAGATGACATCGTATGAACTGTGGTTTGGCAAGAAACCTAAGCTGTCGTTTCTTATAGTTTGGGACTGCGATGCTTATGTGAAAAAGTTTCAACATGATAAGCTCGAACCCAAATCGGAGAAGTAAATCTTCATAGGATACCCAAAAGAAAATGTTGGGTACACCTTCTATCACAGATCTGAAGGCAAGTTATTCATTGCTGAGAATGGATCCTTTCTAGAGAAGGAGTTTCTCTCGAAAGAAGTGAGTGGGAGGAAAGTAGAACTTGATGAGGTAACTGTACCTGCTCCCTTTTTGGAAAGTAGTTCATCACAGAAATCTGTTCCTGTGACTACTACACCAATTAGTGAGGAAGCTAATGATGATGATCATGTAACTTCAGATCAAGTTACTACCGAACCTCGTAGGTAAACCAGAGTGAGATCCGCACCAGAGTGGTACGGTAATCCTGTTCTGGAGATCATGTTACTTGACCATGACGAACCTACGAACTGTGAGGAAGCGATGATGAGCCCAGATTTCGCGAAATGGTTTGAGGCCATGAAACATGAGATGACATCCATGTATGAGAGCAAAGTATGGACTTTGATGGACTTGCCCAATGATCGGCGAGCCATTGAGATTAAATGGATCTTCAAGAGGAAGACGGACGCTGATAGTAGTGTTACCATCTACAAAGCTAGAATTGTCGCAAAAAAAAGTTCTCGACAAGTTCAAGGTGTTGACTACGATGAGAGTTTCTCACTCGTATCTATGCTTAAGTCTGTCCGAATCATGTTAGCAATTGCCGCATTTTATGAAATCTGGCAAGTGGATAAACAAAACTGCATTCCTTAATGGATTTATTAAAAAAGAGTTGTATATGATGCAACCAGAAGGTTTTGTCAATCCTAAAGGTACTAACAAAATATGCAAGCTCCAGCGATCCATCTATGGACTGGTGCAAGCATCTCGGAGATTGGAATATATGCTTTGGTAAGTTCATCAAAGCATATAGTTTTATACAGACTTGCGGGGAAGCCTGTATTTACAAGAAAGTGAGTGGGAGCACTACAGCATTTCTGATAAGTATATGTGTATGACATATTGTTGATCAGAGATAAATATAGATTTATTCTGCAAAGCATAAAGGAATGTTTGAAAGGAGTTTTTCAAAGAAAGACCTCAGTGAAGCTGCTTACATATTGAGCATCAAGATCTATAGAGATAGATCAAGACGCTTGATAAGTTTTTCAATGAGTACATACCTTGACAAGATTTTGAAGTAGTTCAAAATGGAACAGTCAAAGAAGGAGTTCTTGCCTATGTTGCAAAGGTGTGAAGTTGAGTAAGACTCAAAACCCGACCACGGCAGAAGATAGAGAGAGAATGAAAGTCACTCCCTATGCCTCAGCCATAGGTTCTATAAAGTATGCCATGCTGTGTACCAGACCTATTGTATACCCTGTCCTGAGTTTGGCAAGGGAGTACAATAGTGATCTAGGAGTAGATCACTGGACATTGGTCAAAATTATCCTGAGTGGAATAAGGGTATGTTTCTCGATTATGGAGGTGACAAAAGGTTCGTCGTAAAAGGTTACGTCGATGCAAGTTTTGACACTGATCCAGATGACTCAAAGTCACAATCTGGATACACATTGAAACTGGGAGCAATTAGCTAGAGTAGCTTAGTGCAGAGCATTGTTGACATAGAAATTTGCAAAATACTTACGGATCTGAATGTGGCAGACCCGTTGACTAAACTTCTCTCACAAGAAAAACATGATCACACCTTAGTACTCTTTGGGTGTTAATCACATAGCGATGTGAACTAGATTATTGAATCTAGTAAACCCTTTGGGTGTTGGTCACATGACGATGTGAACTATGGGTGTTAATCACATGGTGATGTGAACTATTGATGTTAAATCACATGATGATGTAAACTAGATTATTGACTCTAGTGCAAGTGGGAGACTGAAGGAAATATGCCCTAGAGGCAATAATAAAGTTATTATTTATTTCCTTATCTCATGATAATTGTTTATTATTCATGCTAGAATTGTATTAACCGGAAACATAATACATGTGTGAATACATAGACAAACAGAGTGTCACTAGTATGCCTCTACTTGACTAGCTCGTTGAATCAAAGATGGTTAAGTTTCCTAGCCATAGATATGAGTTGTCATTTGATTAACGGGGTCACATCATTAGAGAATGATGTGATTGACTTGACCCACTCCATTAGCATAGCACTTGATCGTTTAGTTTGTTGCTGTTGCTTTCTTCATGACTTATACATGTTCCTATGACTATGAGATTATGCAACTCCCGTTTACCGGAGGAACACTTTGTGTGCTACCAAACGTCACAACGTAACTGGGTGATTATAAAGGTGCTCTACAGGTGTCTCCGAAGGTACTTGTTGGGTTGGCGTATTTCGAGATTAGGATTTGTCACTCTGATTGTCGGAGAGGTATCTCTGGGCCCTCTCGGTAATGCACATCACTTAAGCCTTGCAAGCATTGCCACTAATGAGTTAGTTGCAGGATGATGTATTACGGAACGAGTAAAGAGACTTGCCGGTAACAAGATTGAACTAGGTATTGAGATACCGACGATCGAATCTCGGGCAAGTAACATACCGATGACAAAGGGAAGAACGTATGTTGTTATGTGGTTTGACCGATAAAGATTTTCGTAGAATATGTGGGAGCCAATATGAGCATCCAGGTTCCTCTATTGGTTATTGGCCGGAGACGTGTCTCGGTCATGTCTACATAGTTCTCGAACCCGTAGGGTCCGCACGCTTAAATTTTCGGTGATGATTGTATTATGAGTTTATGTGATTTGATGTACCAAAGGTAGTTCGGAGTCCCGGATGAGATTGGGGACATGACGAGGAGTCTCGAAATGGTCCAAACATAAAGATCGATATATTGGATGACTATATTCGGACATCGGAAAGGTTCCGAGTGATTCGGGTATTTTCGGGGGTACCGGGGAGTTACGGGAATACGAGGAAGAAGTAATGGGCCTCATGGGCCAAGTGGTGGAAGAGAGGAGGCAGGGCGCGCGGCCCCCCTAGCCCAAACCGAATTGGACTAGGGGGCTGGCCCCCCTTTCCTCCTTTTCCCCCTCTCCTTCCTTCTCCTTCTCCTCCTTCCTTTCCTCCTCCTAGTAGGAATAGGAAAGGGGAGTCCTACTCCTACTAGGAGGAGGACTCCTCCTCCTGGCGCGCCCATAGAGGGCCGGCCGGCCTTCCCCCTTGCTCCTTTATATACAGGGGCAGGGGCACCTCTATACACACAAGTTGATCAGTTGATCTCTCCCAGCCGTGTGCGGTGCCCCCCTCCACCATATTCCACCTCGGTCATATCGTATCGGTGCTTAGGCGAATCCCTGCGTCGGTAGCAACATCATCACCGTCACCACGCCGTCGTGCTGTTGGAACTCTCCCGTGAAGCTCTGCTGGATCGGAGTTCGCGGGACGTCATCGAGCTGAACGTGTGCTGAACTCGGAGGTGCCGTGCGTTCGGTACTTGGATCAGTCGGATCGTCAAGACGTACAACTACATCAACCGCGTTGTGCTAACGCTTCCGCTTTCGGTCTACGAGGGTACGTGGACAACACTCTCCCCTCTCGTTGCTATGCATCACCATGATCTTGCGTGTGCTTAGGAATTTTTTTTGAAATTACTACGTTCCCCAACAACTGGTTCTTCTGGTCGTCTAGTTGGACCACATCTTTCCCGAACACGATGGTTTTACCTCTTGGCAAACCTGTTTTTGATCATATCCCATGTGTGGTGGCCATTGAATCCAAAATCCCCAAATCCAAACTATTTCGGTTTGAAAACTTCTGGGTCAATCATGCGGGTTTCTTTGATGTGGTCACTAGCTCTTGGTCCAAGCCTTTCCATGCTCCTAACTCTGCTGCGCTTATCTGCGAAAAGCTGAAAACTTTGTGCTATGATCTCAAGCGTTGGAGCCGGGGCATCTCAAAACTTAAAACCATGATTCAGAACAGTAATTAGGCTCTTGCCCAGTTGGATGATCTTGAGCATAAAAGAGCACTTTTCATTCAAGAAAAAAACTTCAGGCATATTTTAAAACTGCATCTAAATACATTGCTCAAATATTATAATGAATATTTGAGGAAGAGATGCACTGTCAGATATTTCAAATTCACTGATGTAAACACTAAACTCTTTCAATCTCTTGCAACAGAGAGGTTTAGGCACAACTCGATTGCCAACTTACGGGATGGAGACGTGGTGGTGAGTGACCATGTTGGCAAAGAGGGGGTGTTGTACAAAACATACAAGGAACGCTTGGGCTCCTCAAAGCCTAACAACATGCGTTTTGACCTCTCTCGGATCATTCGATGGATTGATGGTGAGTTGTCGGCACCCTTCTCAAAGGCGCAGATAGATGCTGTGAGTAAAGAAATGCCGGCCGACAGGGCTCCTGGCCCTGATGGATTTAATGGTTGCTTTCTTAAGAGTTGTTGGTAGATCATTAAAGAGGATTTTTACAAGATGTGCCAGGATTTCCATGATGGCAAGATTTATATAACCAGCATTAGTGAATAGTACATTACCTTGATCCCGAAGATCTCATCTCTTGAGACTGCCAATGATTACAGACCAATAACTCTGCTTAAATATTGCATGAAAATAGTCACAATTTTTTTGGCCAATCGTCTGCAGAAAGTCATTCTAAAAATCATTCATAGGAATCAATACGGCTTCATTAAGGGGAGAACCATCCAAGATTGTCTTGCATGGACATTCGAATATATTCATCAGTGTCAGATGTCATCACGTGAGATTGTGCTCCTCAAACTTGACTTCGCCAAAGATTTTGATACAATCGAGCATGCCCCCATGTTGGATATCATGCGACACATGGGGTTTGATGACAAGTGGCCGGGTTGGATGGAAACAATTTTTGGCTCTGGTGTTTCTTCCGTTCTCCTTAATGGAGTCCCTGGCAGAAAGTTTCAGTGCAAATGTGGGGTGCGGCAAGACGATTCCTTATCACCACTAATTTTTTTCCTCGCTGCCGATCTCCTTCAAGTCGCGGTCAACAATGCTTTTGCTCGACCTCTGATTGACCTGCCCATCCCATGCAATCATAGTGGTGATTTCCCAGTGGTGCAATACGCGGACGACACCATTCTGGTGATGCCAGCCTGCCCTGATCAAGCTGTCCATATGAAAATCATTTTAGAGGACTATGCAGCCTCGGTTGGATTGAAAATCAATTTTTACAAGTCCACCTTGATTCCTATCAACATTTACCAGCAACGCACTATGGAGTTGGCACGAGTTTTTGGCTGCTCGGTTGGCTCGCTCCCGTTCACATACCTTGGCCTCCCCATGGGCACGACGAGGCCAATGTTGCTGGAGCTCATGCCACTTGTGCATGGCGTGGAAAGGAAGATGTCCACGACACTGTCTTTGATGTCGTCCGGGGCCAAACTCACTTTGGTCAACTCAGCTGTAACATCAATGCTAATCTATGCCATGTGCACGATTAAGCTGCACCCTAAAGTGATTGAGCACCTTGATAAACTGCGCAGATATTGTCTTCGGGCTAAGAACTCTGAGGATGGGGTCAAGAATAATTCGTTGGCAGCCTGGGAGTTGGTTTGTAAACCAAAACGTAAAGGTGGACTTGGGATCATTGACATCAAAACCCAGAATGTGGCCCTCCTTCTGAAACATCTCTTTAAGTTCTATAACCACGATGACGTCCCCTGGGTGATCCTGATCTGGGATGCTTACTACACGGGCAAAATAGCACATGCAATGGACCCAGTTGGCTCTTTCTGGTGGCGTGATACAATGCAACTCAGTGACGTGTTTCGTGGGATCACCAGAGTCACTCTGGGAAACGGATCTTCCTCCCTATTCTGGAAAGACGTTTGGTTTGATAGCAATCGTGATTCCCCCCTCATGGAGCTCTTCCCTAGGGATTTCTCTTTCTGCTTAAATGAGGATGAGTCTGTTGTCAATGTTCTTACATCTACGGACCCGAGCATACTTTTTCACCTACCTCTGTCTGCTCAAGCTAGAGAGGAAGTTAGGGAGATCCAACGAGGCTCGATGCGTGTGCTTCTGGAGAGAGACTGCAATGACACCTGGGAATGCACCCTTGGTGGGGCTTTCTCCTCCAAGAAATTCTATGACCACTGCTTCAGAGAGATGGTTGCTGATGATGCCTTCGGTTGGCTTTGGAAGGCCAAAAGTCCGATCAAATTCAAAATGTTTGGGTGGCTGCTGTTGGTTGACCGCCTAAACACCAGAAACATGTTGAGACGTAGACATTGCGTCGTTGCAGGCAACAACTACACATGCATGTTGTGTCACAACCCTCCTGAGGAAACTATCGAACAACTTTTCTTTGCCTGCCCGTCTAGCCAACATTGTTGGGATAAAGTTGGTGTGCTTTGGCCGACATTGGGCAACAAGATCTCTTTGTTGCTCGTGGCCGAGAGAATTGGCGGCAACCCTTGTTTATGGACATTTTCTTGATGGTCGCGTGGAGCTTGTGGAAGGAGAGAAATACTGTGTACTTCAAAGGGATCCCACACTCTTTTGGTTCATGGTTGATTAGGTTCAAAAATCTTTTGGGCCTCCTGGTGCACAATTGTAGGGAGGAACTTCGTCCTTTCTTAGCTATCTACAAACAAAGCTTCTGATACTTGTTTGTTTAGATTTTTGAGGCCATGGCCGGGGGGCCACCAAAAACCCACTTGTAACATTGATGTAATTGGTTCTTTGTGGGTAATACAAAGTCAGTGGGAGCCTCTCCCACTGTCGTTTCTAGTAAAAAAAACTCAAGAATTCGAGCCGAGGCACACTAAAAGAAGCCGTGCGTGGAATATCAAGAAGGATCACATAGTGAAACAACATATTGAATTTATAGATAAAGTGTTCTCAACGTGAAAGAAATCTTGCAAGTGTTGCACTGAAAGAAGGTGCTCTGCATGTCTGCATGAATGGGCAAATAAGCGAACAAGTGTCACAGGAAAATGTGGTATTCTATATTGTCTTCAAGTTTAATTTTTTGATATTATATAATATTTCACATTTCAATTCTTTTCTTGTTTAACTGGTTAGTTTATCGAGTTCCCAAGAGTATTTTGAAACAAGTTTCTGTGGTGAGTAATGTTGATGCTGTTTCAAAATGTAATATTTGTTGTGCGCTGCTTTTTTTACTTTTACTTTAAATGTCTTTGAGATATTCTTGGTGTTGCAGATCAAGCTTCAACGTGTAACAATACAAGTTCCGAGAAAAGACAACATATTGAAATAGTTGAATCAAATGTTGGAAGTAGCATTGAAGGGGGAAGTATGTTTGATGAAGACAAATGGTAAAGTCTTATTTTTACGAGTAACTTCATGTTTGCACAAACAAGAATGTGTCTTAATTAATAATTACAGTACATGTTTAAATACATATATGTCAATTCTTAAATATGAACTAGGTTGTGATGTGAGTATGAAAATTGATGACAAGGATGATTGTAGATTTAATACATCAAGTATATTATCCGTACAGGAGAATATTTACAAATTTGGTTTAAAATTCTACAAGAAGGTCAAATAGTATTACAAACACATATAAAGTACTGAACCTGGAGATATTAATGTTGGTGATTTCTCTTATTCTGATATTGCCCATAGACAAGTGATTTCTATTGAAGTGAAATGTAATTTAATGTTTGATACAACGCGCTCAAAGATGACAGCAGAAATAAAGCGTGAAAATCTTGAGGGATGCATTTTACAGACTGGAAAAGAAGAATTTGACTGGTACATAAAATTATACTTTATAAATGTTGAAGTCCTATATTATGTAAATATTATTATTGATGGTTTTTGTTGCTTCCACGTTTGGATAAAATATTATGAGCCAAGGTATGTGAAAGTGTACAAAAGCAATATAGAAGAGCAAGTCACTAGCACAAAGGCTATGGATCATGAAGTATATATTGCATGTGTGCGAAGGCTAAGCCAAATGGATAGTCAGAACTATACATGGTCTGATTTAGTTTTCTCAATGATTTTTTGAGCTGGAACTCGCTGTTAGTATACAATTTTTGAGTATGTTATTTCTATTACTGAATTTATGTGATTGTTGAACCGATGCATCAAGGTTGGTGTAACGCCTCGGACACACCCGCCGGTGGTCGTTACTCCTGCGGGATCTAGACTGGCCTCACAGATCAATACTAGTCTTTTCGCGCACTTTGTCCTCACTCGTGCGCACCCGGGAGCAACTTCCCGATCGGTCACCCATCCTGAAATTACTCCAAGCTGAGAACGCTTATCTTTTGGAGTTTTGTCTGAATGGGCTTTTGGAAAAAAAGGAATTCCTTATTGATATGAGTAGTCTATCATCCCTATTAAGTCATGCTATCACATATACCCCCACTCAGAGGAACCGACGTCCTCCTCAGGCCACAGGAACGTTCCCTCTTGAGACATACGTCTATGCATCCAGTCCGGTACATGTGCCATGCCGTGTGCTACGACGGGTCACAAACATCATGAACAACATGACCACGCACCTGTCCGCAAACATCCGTGTAACCGTGAGGGTCGGCTCTGATACCAACTTACAACACTCCGGACACACCCGTCAGTGGTCGTTACTCCTGGCAGGATCTAAACTGGCCCCACAGATCAATACTACTCCTTTATGCGCACTTTGTCCTCACTCGTGCGCACCCGGGAGCAGACTAAGGCATAGCCTAGTGGTGGGAAGGGGTTGATGTCTTCCCACCCACCCAGGTTCAAAGGCATGGTATTTGCAATTTGGGTTTGTTACACCAATTATATTGTAGGGGTTCCCTTACAGTCTTTCTGTCAAAAAAAACTTCCCGGTCGGTCACCCATCCTGAAATTACTCCAAACCGAGCAAGCTTAACTTTGGAGTTCTGTCCGAATGGGCTTCCAAAAAAGAAGGGATTCCTTATTGATATGAGTACTCTATCATCCCTATTAAGCCAGGCTATCACAGTTGGTCAACTTATGTGCGGCATATGAAGGATAAAGTGATTAACATCTTAGATCCACAGCGTGCGAATGGTGCAACATCTTAGATGAAGGAGAATCATGAAGTATGTGACAGTACAATACACAAAGCATTGTTTGACTACATAGACAAGTTCTTCAGTAGTTGGAGTTACTTTCTCATATTGGGTGATCACAGAAATTTCATGATTCAACCAATATGCCATTGCAAAGTTTTGATGTGTTATTCATATGTATCATAACTAATAATTCTTGTATTAATCATGTGTGGGAAGATTCTGGAATTGCATCTTTCATGACACTCAAGTAAAATACAAGCCGAATAAGGTGAGAAATAAGGGTTATAATTTAAATCATAGTATGTTGAATACAAGAATTTACATAATGAAATATTCTTATTTTGCAATACACAATACCGATTACAAATGGTATGGCTTTTGATGAAATTGAATCCTAAATGATATTTTGTTATTTTACAAGTATTTAAGTAGTATCTTTGAAAATTTCATGATTATCATATTGATGTTCACATTAAAAGTTGGCATGAAGCATTTCAATTCAATGTAATAATAGTACCTATCGAATGATATTATCTATAAAATTCATGTTTTAATTGTAGGAAAACGCTAACGCCCACACGTGTGGTGGGAGCGAAACCCGCCCACACGCCCTATAACACACATACTGCGCCAGGTCACTGCATGCATGCATGTGAGAATCTTTTTGGATTTTCAGTTTTTAAAATGTTTTATCTCTTAAATAAAAAATCCAATTAAAGATCCGTTTTCACCATTAAATCCCTCACAACGAGATCTTCGAAACTAGATCTCATATCAATATATTTTGACGAATATTTTTTTGGTTAAAAGTTGCCATGTCTATTGCACATGAATTGCCATGGTGTTTACACTGAAGTTGCCATGATATGTTTCAGCTATTTTTCTTCTACATTTAAAAGTAAATTTTGATATTTATAAAACTGGGAATTAAGAAACTAGACTTGCCATGAACCATAAACTAAAATTGACATGATACATGCACTTAAAATTGCCATGGTTCATACAAAAAATAATTTTCATGGTCAAAGTATTGGAGTTGCCATCATTAAAATACTAAAGTTGTCATGCTCTGCAAACTGAAATTTCCACATGGCAACTTTAGTTTAAGCACTATGGCAACTACAGTGTAAACATCATGGCAACTTTGGCAAATTTTTTTGTTAAAACATATCAACATGTGGTCTAGTTTGAAGATCTCGTCGAGACAGAATTAATGGTAAAAACAGATTTTTAATTTGATTTTTTAATTAGGAGATAAAACATTTTTAAGCCGAAAACCAAAAAGATTACTGCTGATATCATCTGTTGACATGTGCCAAAATGAGTGGTAAAGGAGATGTGTCGGTGATGTGCAAGATGCCACTTGTGTGGGCGTTAGTCTTTTCCTAATTGTATCATTTGAAAATTTAAGAAATTTATATACGGTGAAAAGTTGATTGTCTTGTTGTACTGTAGGTGTACATATTGACTAGTAAATGGATGTATCTATATGATGCTATATGTATTGTACATATGTTTGAAAATTGTACTATATTTACATGTCAACATATTTTAATAGTGATATGTTAGTGGTTGATTCATTGCAATACAAATAGAACAAGTTCATTATTACTTTGTGTTGTTAATAATATTAATTATTGACTCGATAAAGATTATAGGACATGATCCATATTATATCAAATGCTAGATCATACGACTTGTAAACGGTAACACTAAATGCAATAATCTGTAGGGTATAAATAGTAATCCATCAAAATTGAACCTAAACTAAAAAATGCCAACCATAAACCATGAACAATAAAATGTAAGTCAATAACCTAAGCCCTAAACCCTAAAGTACAATCCCTACATTGAGTACATCAGTAAATTAAATACTAAACCCTAAACCGTAAAGCCTAAATTCTAACGATAACCCTAAACCCCAAACTTAATCTATTGATAATATAGGCAAAAAGTACAAAGTCCTAAACTCTAAACCCTATAGTGTAATACCTAAACCACAACCCCGAAGTTGAACTCTAAATATTAAACAATAAGCATAATCATAAGATCTAAAACTCTTAGAGCTAAAAATAAGAATGATAAATTCTCACCCAACCTGTAAATTCTAAATAGTAACACTAACATGAATTGTCATATGTAAAAGCATACAATTCGAACACATGAAAAAGACATATGTTGACGGAAGTACAACATATGTGTAATTTACATTCGTGTAATAGTACTTCATAATTATTTGGCTCTGACAAGATAGATGGAAAGATCTACATATATCGACCAAAAAGAATGTTAATTTGATACGACATGATAGTAATTCATTTATTTACAAATATAATTTGAAAAATATGTTAATATAGTATGACACTTGGTTACAATGATTGTAAGAATGTAGATATAATTTAAGTTGAGGAGATGATGGGAACGATCATAAGATAAGGATCTATAGTTAAACATATGTCCATATAGCACTCTTTACCATCCATAATAAGTGTCACAATTTTGAACTAACACTAGTTCAAAATTACGACACTTATTTTGGATCAGAGCGAGTATTATACTGCAAAATAACATTACAAAAAAGTGTAGTACACACTTACTAGCTACATATTAAAAGCATTAGAACAAACTTTAGAATCAACATTTCCAAAAGGTGCACACTAGGACTTACAGTTGCATGCAACAAGATAAAGTACGATCAGAATATCAGAAAATAAAACTAAATTGAATCACGAATGCGTAAGACAAATAGGAAAACTCCACGAGGACTATTGCCCATGATCATAACTGTCACGCGCAATATGCGACTCTATCCTAAAGGAACTCGAAGATCCCACCAAGGATAGAACCGCATATTGACACACTTTTGCAAGGTGGATATCATTACATCGTACCATTACATAATAGTTGGGGATACATACAAGGCATACAAATGCCGTAAGAATACATCAACCATCATACATGAGAACAACATCCGACTAGGGATGAAACACAAACAGAAGCTCAAACGACATCCACCCTGCTAGCCCAGGCTGCCAACCAGGAACCAAATTCAAGATCAACGAAGAAAAAGAAGAACTCCAAAACAAGTGCACATCTCTCTCACGTCAGATCATCGCATTACCTGCACCTGCAGCTGTTATTGTAGTAATCTGTGAGCCACGAGGACTCAGCAATCCCATTACCATGGGTATCAAGACTAGCAAATCGTAATGGGTAGGAAAGGGTAAGTGGTGAGGTTGTAGCAGCGGCTAAGCAATGTATGATGGCTAACTTACAAGTACAAGAGTAAAATGAGAAACTATGCAAATGATCGAAAACTAGTAATGATCAATAAGTGATCCTGAACTACTTACGTTCAAACATAACCCCACCGTGTTCTCCTCTCGATCTTCCCTGAAAAGAGACAGTCACCGTTACGCACGCGGTTTGTGTCGTTGTTTTGTCACGGCAGATGTCCTAGTGAGAGGACTTAGTCGTGGAGCCATCGCGACGGGTTAGCTTAAAGGGGTTAAAGCGAAACAAGGGACGCAAGGAATTATACTGGTTCGGCCCCTTACGATGAAGGTAAAAGCCTACTCCAGTTATGATGGAATTGCTAGGTTTTTGATGACCAGGGAGTGAATCCACTTTGCCTGGCTCTCGAGTTATTGTTTGTTGTCCCTAAACTGCCGTCGGGTCGTCCCTTTATATACACAGGTTGACGCCCGGCGGTTTACAGAATCCCGAGATCGGCTCATAAACGTGCCCGGCTCGGTTTCTACCTTTCCTTGCCTTACAACATAAGTTACATATCATATGGTGGTTTATGTCTACGGTCCCTAATCCGCCCTTGGGCACTGGGCCTTCATGTTAGATCTCCTCTGTAAAGCGCCATACTTCTTGTCTTCATGGGCTTCAAACATGACTAACTCATTATGGGCATAACCCGGCCCCTCATGGCCGGTTTATACTAGTAGTAATATCCCGAACATTAGGCCCCAGATTGATTTGAACTTGTTCATGTCCATCTTCAACACTTAGAAAAATTCCTCCTTCAGCACCTTCGCATAAATCTTGTAAACCGCCATGACATCATCTTCCAGGTTCGTAATAAACCACCATGACGTCACCTGTTATTAAAAATTGTATATATCTCACCTTCATTAATGAACCTCCTACAAACGAGGCGACAGCTCTGTCACATATCCAACTTTTGGGCTCCTCGATTTTCGCGCCTGTCACTTATCCTTTCACCTTATAAATAAGACCGAAGGTCCTTTTCATTTTTTCCCTCTTGCCTCCTCGCTTCTTATTCCTTGCGCCGACCTGACCCTCACGCGTAGCCATCGTCGTCAAGCTCCGCCATCGTCTTCATCTCCGGCCGTTGCATCAACCTGAACGTTCCAGAGAAATGCGGCGCGCCTCCGCTGTTTCAACAGCTTTGGTGAGTTCCTCTTCTTTTCCTCTATAGATCCGCTAGGGTTCTCACGAGTTCATAGAAGCTTCATGGTGTTCTACCTTTGTTCTTCATTAGATCCTATATGACGGACTTAAAACTTGATGTACTTCCGTGCGGTAGCAATTACAATCCTTACTTTGCCTATCAAACCATGCCTTTTGTGTATAAAAACCGATCTAGAACTTCGCGAACTGCTCAAGCACCAACTTTTAGGTCTAAATCTTTTCCTTTTCCTGACATGTGGTAGATCCAAAATTCCAATGTGAAAATGTGAAACTTGTTTTTCCTCACTTAGTCATCTTTTTTGCTTCAGATCTGTACTTTCATTGTCTGCGTAGGCGGTTTATCCTTTAGAAAATAATCTGCCATATACCATTAGTCCCCTTGTAAACTGCCAATCGCTTTACCATTTATAATAGCATCAACCTCAGATTTAACAATGTGCATCCACCTCTGTCTTCCCCTTCTGATCTTGCGTCGCTTTATGCTTATCTGTCATAAACCTTAATCCGACATTTGATCTTTTTCCAGCTTTTCATTTGAAATGGCCAAACAATTTTATGCTCGTAACTGGGTCCCTTCCCGGGTTACTGAAGAGCAACTAGATGGATGCGTCAGAACTGGCGCTTTACCAAAACGAAGTGAAATCCGTTGGCGAGTTCCCGGTCCAGAAAGTCCTCCTACCCCCAAGGATGGCGTGGTGGTATTTGTTGATCATATGAGCCATGGTGTTAAACCGCCCGGATCCAAGTTTTTTCGTGATGTGCTTGCTAGCTTCCAGATCCACCCTCATGATCTTGGACCTAACTCTGTGTCCAATATTTGCCACTTGTGTTTTGTGAGGCCTATCTGCAAGAAGAGCTGACCGTTGAGTTGTTTAGGGCTTTTTTCTACTTGAACCGTCATACTGAATTTGTAGACGGGCCCAACACTGAACTTGGCGGCGTTTCCATTTAGAAAAGGAAGGACGTCAGCTTTCCTCATGCCAAACTTCATAGCCATCCTAAAGAGTGGAACCAAACTTGGTTCTACTGTAAGGATACTTCCCCTGATGATGAGAACCCTCTGCCAGGTTATCGTGCTCACCGGCTTACGAACACACATCCATTTCCGCAACGGTTGACTGCCAAGGAACGGGCCACATATGCGCCACAACTCGCCAAGCTCAGAGCCTTTATGGCTAATGGTTTGACAGGAGTTGACATTGCTTGTTGCTGGATATCTTGGAGTATTTTACCGTTAAGCCATCGCCCCGGTTTAATGTGTGAGTACATAGGGGACTCAAAAGATCCTCAACGACATATTGATATTGAGCTAACAGAGGCTGAAGTTACTAAGTCTGTTAAGAAAATACTAAATGAATCGGAGGCTGTCTATAGCAAGATCGGGTTAAGTCCCTTCTATACTTTGAATAAACCACCAGCTATAAGAATTGCCTCACTCCTGCTTGTACTTGATATTCTTAACTGTGTAATCTTTCATATCCTCTGTCAATCTTTTAACAGGATGACGACTCATTTTGGAAGAAGAAACCTCAAGATAAACCGGCCAAGACACCTTGCCCCAAGACCAAGGTTACTAAAAGACCTGCCAAGAATAAAAGCGCTGAACCCTCTGAACCAAACGTTGATGATGACCCGGATAATCCGGACTCAGAGGTAGAACTTGACTCTCTTGGTTCGTTTTTCATGCACCTCATTGACAATGATTATTATCAGGATGACGCTGAAGGTAGCCAAGCCGATGACGCGGAGGTAATTATCCTTTCCTCCGGTTCAGACCCTCTGCCAACACAAAAAATCCGTCAAGCAATCCAGAAAGTAAGATTTTCTCACCCCCTAGATCACTTGGACCCACACTTTCTTTTGAAGAAGCAGCAACACGAAGCTCGCCGCACAACCCGGCACAGCGGCCAAGTAGTCACTTCAGCCGGTTTACCGAACACTCCGGTTCGGAAACGTCAATCCGAGGTCTCACCCACTTCCAATCCTTAATATCCCAAGGCAGGTTATTTCCGACAACCTCTTAATCTGTCTGATTCAAATTATCAAGGAATGCCTCATTCATCATCTGGCAAATCAATGGCCACACAACTCCCTCCTCTTAAGACTGTTCCTGGGTAAACACTTTGAACTTAATCTTTTGACGCTTTATACTTGCGTTTTATACTAACCTTTATATTTTTCCCTTTCAGAGCCAAGGCTAGACCCAGCAAGAAAGCTTGGGTAAATAAACCGTCTGATGACCATGTGGTTATTGAACCGGAGAGAACTCCAGAACCGGAAGGAACAAATGCTGACGCCATGCTTGATCATCCGCCCCCTCAAGATCATGACTTTGTTGAACAAGTAGAAGTTGATGCGACAAGCCATGTTGATAAACCGACAAGCCCGTCCGCACTGATGATAAACCGTCAAGTCCGGCTAAGGCTACTGATAAGTTGTCAACTCCAGTGCATGCTGCTGATGACAAGGAAGATGACATTAGGATTACCGGCTTTGGCCACACCACTCCTGGCAATCCTGTTGCTCTATCAAAACATAGTGCCAAGGAAGAGCTTTCTGCTATGGGCAAAGGCAAATGGAACGCAGACTTGTCAAGCTACGCCCACCTCAACGCCCAAGAACTTCATTCTGGGTTTTCTAAACCATCTGTACACAAGCTGCGACTACGAAGCCGGTTTAGTGAATCTGATGAAGGAGCGATATGAGGTAATCACATAACTGTTTCTCTCTTATGTCCAATTTCAAGTACCAACTCCAGTAGCCCCTGATACGTCCATTTTGCATCATGCTTTTATATCGATATTTATTGCATTATGGGCTGTTATTACACATTATGTCACAATACTTATGAATATTCTCTCTTATTTTACAAGGTTTACATAAAGAGGGAGAATGCCGGCAGCCGGAATTCTGGGCTGGAAAAGGAGCAAATATTGGAGACCTATTCTGCACAGCTCCAAAAGTCATGAAACTTCACGGAAGTCAATTTCAGAATATATAAAAAATACTGAGCGCAAGAAGTTCACCAGGGGGGCCACACCCTGCCCACGAGGGTGGGGGCATGCCCTACCCCCCTGGGCACGCCCCTTACCTCGTGGGCCCCCTGGTGGCCCTCCGATGGCCATCTTCTGCTATATGGAGTCTTTCGATGAGGAAAAAATCATAAGCCATCTTCCCGGACGAGACTCCGCCGCCACGAGGCGGAACCTTGGCGAAACCAATCTAGGGCTCTGGCGGAGCTGTTCTGCCGGGGAAACTTCCCTTCAGGAGGGGGAAATCGTCGTCATCGTCATCACCAACGCTCCTCTCATCGGGAGAGGGCAATCTCCATCAACATATTCACCAGCACCATCTCCTCTCAAAACCCTAGTTCATCTCTTGTATCCAATTCTTGTCTCTAAGCCCGGGATTGGTGATGCTAGTTGGTTTATTACTCCTTGTAGTTGATGCTAGTTGGTTTATTTGGTGGAAGATCATATGTTCAGATCCTATATGCATATTAATACCCCTCTGATTATGAACATGAATATGCTTTGTGAGTAGTTACGTTTGTTCCTGAGGACATGGGAGAAGTCTTGCTATTAGTAGTCATGTGAATTTGGTATTCGTTCGATATTTTGCTGAGATGTATGTTGTCTCTCCTCTAGTGGTGTTATGTGAACGTCGACTACATGACACTTCACCATTATTTGGGCCTAGAGGAAGGCATTGGGAAGTAATAAGTAGATGATGGGTTGCTAGAGTGACAGAAGCTTAAACCCTAGTTTATGTGTTGCTTCGTAAGGGGCTGATTTGGATCCATATGTTTCATGCTATGGTTAGGTTTACCTTAATACTTTTGTTGTAGTTGCGGATGCTTGCAATAGAGGTTAATCATAAGTGGGATGCTTGTCCAAGTAAGGACATCACCCAAGCACCGGTCCACCCACATACCAAATTATCAAAGTACCGAACGCGAATCATATGATCGTGATGAAAACTAGCTTGGCGATATTCCCATGTGTCCTCGGGAGCGCTTTACATCATATAAGAGTTTGTCCAGGCTTTTCCTTTGCTACAAAAAGTATTGGGCCACCTTGCTGCACTTTATTTACTTTTGTTACTTGTTGCTCGTTACAAATTATCCTATCACAAAACTATCTGTTACCTATTATTTCAGTGCTTGCAGAGAATACCTTGCTGAAAACCGCTTATCATTTCCTTCTGCTCCTCGTTGGGTTTGACACTCTTACTTATCGAAAGGACTACGATAGATCCCCTATACTTGTGGGTCAACAAGACTCTTTTCTTGCGCCGTTGCCGGGGAGTGAAGCGCCTTTGGTAGGTGGAATTTGGTAAGGAAAAATTTATATAGTGTGCTGAAATTTACTGTCACTAGATGTGGATGAAGTTTGTGGATTATTTAAGCTTGCAGGTGTGCCCATAGATGTTATTAAGAAGAAGGTCTTCCCTTTATCTTTGAAGGGAGATGCATCGACATGGTATAGGCTATGTGATGATACGGGGTCATGGAATTACAAACGATTGAAATTGGAATTTCATCAGAAGTTTTATGCTATGCATCTTGTTCATCGTGATCGCAATTATATATATAATTTCTAGCCTCGCGAAGGAGAAAGCATCTCTCAAGCTTGGGGGAGGCTTAAATCAATGTTATATTCATGCCCCAATCATGAGCTCTCAAGATAAATGATTATTCAAAATTTATATGCTCGGCTTTCTGATAACAATCGCACCATGCTCGATACTTCTTGTGCTGGCTCTTTTATGCCGAAGACTATTGAATTCAAATGGGATTTATTGGAAAGAATTAAAAACAACTCTGAAGATTGGGACCTCGACAAAGTTAAGGAGTCAGGTATGACACCTAAGTTTGATTGTGTTAAATCTTTTATGGATACTGATGTTTTCCATAAATTTAGCAGTAAATATGGACTTTACTCTGAGATAGTAGCTTCTTTCTGTGAATCTTTTGCTACTCATGTTGATCTCCCTCGGGAGAAGTGGTTTAAATATCATCCTCCCATAGAAGTAAAAGTAGCTGCACCTATTAAAGTTGAAGAAAAGACTATCACTTATAATGATCCTATCGTTCCTACTGCTTATGTTGAGAAACCACCTTTTCCTGTTAGGACAAAAGATCATGCTAAAGCTTCAACTGTGGTTCGTAAAAGCAATATTAAAACTTATACACCTCCTGAGCAAATTAAAGTTGAACCGGATATTGCTATTATTAAAGATCTCTTGTCTGATAATATTGATGGGCATGTTATTCATTTCCTTGATGAGACTGCTAGAATTGCTAAACCTTGTGCTAAAGATAAAAACAGACATGTGGTAGTCATGCCTGTTATTTCTGTTAAAATAGGAGATCAGTGTTATCATGGCTTATGTGATATTGGTGCTAGTGCTAGTACAATACCTTATGACTTATACAAAGAAATTATGCATGATATTGCACCTGCTGAGATAGAAGATATTGATGTCACAATTAAACTTGCCAATAGAGATACTATTTCACCAATGGGAATTGTCAGAGATGTTGAAGTCTTGTGTGGGAAAACTAAATATCCTGCTGATTTTCTTGTTCTTGGTTCCCCACAAGATAGCTTTTGTCCCATTATATTTGGTAGACCCTTCTTGAACACAGTTAATGCTAAGATAGATTGCAAAAAGGATGTTGTTACTATTGGTTTAGATGATATGTCTCATGAATTTAATTTCTCTAAATTTCGTAGACAACACCGTGAAGAGGAATTGCCTAGTAAAGATGAAATTATTGGTCTTGCTTCTATTGCCGTGCCTCCTAGTGATCCTTTAGAACAATATTTGCTAGACCATGAAAATGATATGTTTATGAATGAAAGAAGGGAAATAGATGAAGTATTCTTTAAACAGGAACCCATCCTGAAACACAATTTGCCTGTTGAAATCCCAGGGGATCCTCCTCCACCCAAGGGTGATCCCATGTTTGAGCTTAAACTGTTACCTGGTACTCTTAAATATGCTTATCTTGATGAGAAAAAGATATATCCTATTATTATTAGTGCTAACCTTTCAGAGCGTGAAGACGAAAGATTATTGAAAACTCTGAAGAAGCACTGTGCTGCTATTGGATATACTCTCGATGATCTTAAGGGCATTAGTCCCACTCTGTGTCAACACAAAATAAATTTGGAGGAAGATGCCAAACCGGTTCGTGATCATCAACGACGGCTGAATCCTAAGATGAAGGAAGTGGTAAGAAAGGAATACTAAAGCTTCTTGAGGCAGGTATAATTTATCCCATTGCTGATAGTCAGTGGGTAAGTACTGTCCATTGTGTCCCTAAGAAGGGAATTATTACCGTCGTTCCTAATGATAAAGATGAGTTGATCCCGCAAAGAATTATTACAGGTTATAGGATGGTAATTGATTTCCACAAATTAAATAAAGCTATTAAAAAAGATCATTACCCCTTACCTTTTATCGATCAAATGCTAGAAAGATTATCCAAACATACACATTTTTGATTTCTAGATGGTTATCTGGTTTCTCTCAAATACCCGTGTCAGCCAATGATCAATCAAAGACTACTTTTACTTTCCCTTTTGGTACTTTTTCTTATAGACGTATGCCTTTTGGTTTATGTAATGCACCTGCTACCTTTCAAAGATGCACGATGGCTATATTCTCTAACTTTTGTTAAAGGATTTGTGAGGTTTTCATGGACGATTTTTCCGTCTATGGATCCTCTTTTGATGATTGCTTAAGCAACCTTGATCGAGTTTTGTAGAGATGTGAAGAAACTAATCTTGTCTTGAATTGGGAAAAGTGCCACTTTATGGTTAATGAAGGTATTGTCTTGGGGCATAAAGTTTCTGAAAGAGGTGTTGAAGTTGATAAAGCCAAGGTTGATGCTATTGAAAAGATGCCATGTCCCAAGGACATCAAAGGTATAAGAAGTTTCCTTGGTCATGCCGGTTTTTATAGGAGGTTCATTGAGGACTTCTCCAAAATTTCCCGGCCTCTGACTAATTTATTAGAAAAAGATATACCATTTGTTTTTGACGATGATTGAGTAGAAGTATTTGAAATACTTAAGAAAGCATTAATCTCTGCACCTATTGTTCATCCACCTGATTGGAATTTACCCTTTGAAATTATGTGTGATGCTAGTGATTATGTTGTAGGTGCTATTCTAGGGCAAAGAGTTGATAAGAAATTAAATGTTATTCAATATGCTAGTAAAACTCTAGACAATGCTCAAAGAAATTATGCTACTACTGAAAAAGAATTCTTAGCAGTTGTATTTGCTTGTGATAAGTTCAGACCTTATATTGTTGATTCTAAAGTAACTATTCACACGGATCATGCTGCTATTAAATATCTTATGGAAAAGAAAGATGCTAAACCTAGACTTATTAGATGGGTTCTCTTGCTACAAGAATTTGATTTGCATATTATTGATAGAAAGGGAGCTGAGAACCCCATTGCAGACAACTTGTCTAGGTTAGAAAATGTTCTTGATGACCCACTACCTATTGATGATAGCTTTCCCGATGAACAATTAAATGTCATAAATTCTTCTCACACTGCTCCATGGTATGCTGATTATGCTAATTATATTGTTGCTAAATTTATACCACCTAGTTTCACATACCAGCAAAAGAAAAAGTTCTTCTATGATTTGAGACATTACTTTTGGGATGACCCACATCTTTACAAAGAAGGAGTAGATGGTATTATCAGACGTTGTGTACCTGAGCATGAACAGGAACAAATCCTATGCAAGTGTCACTCCGTGGCTTATGGAGGACACCACGCTGGAGATAGAACTGCACACAAGGTATTGCAATCCGCTTTTTATTGGCCTACCTCTTCAAGGATGCCCGTAAGTTTGTCTTGTCTTGTCTTGTGATGAATGTCAAAGAATTGGTAATATCAGTAGATGTCAAGAAATGCCTATGAATTATTCACTTGTTATTGAACCATTTGACATTTGGGGCTTTGACTATATGGGACCTTTTCCTGCCTCTAATGGATATACACATATTTTAGTTGCTGTTGATTACGTTACTAAGTGGGTAGAAGCTATTCCAACTAGTAGTGCTGATCATAACACCTCTATTAAGATGCTTAAAGAAGTTATTTTTCCAAGGTTTGGTGTCCCTAGATATTTAATGACTGATGGTGGTTCACATTTTATTCATGGTGCTTTCCATAAAATTCTTGCTAAGTATGATGTTAATCATAGAATTGCATCTCCTTATCACCCACAGTCTAGTGTTCAAGTAGAATTGAGTAATAGAGAACTCAAATTAATTTTGCAAAAGACCGTTAATAGATCTAGAAAGAATTGGTCCAAGAAACTTGATGATGCATTATGGGCCTATAGAACTGCATATAAAATTCCTATGGGTATGTCTCCGTATAAAATGGTTTATGGAAAAGCATGTCACTTACCTCTAGAACTAGAACATAAGGCATATTGGGCTATTAAAGAGCTCAATTATGATTTCAAACTTGCCGGTGAGAATAGGTTATTTGACATTAGCTCACTTGATGAATGGAGAACCCAAGCCTACGAAAATGCCAAATTATTTAAAGAAAAAGTTAAAAGATGGCATGACAAAATAATAGAAAAGTGTGAGTTTAATGCAGGTGATTATGTATTGATATACAACTCTCGTTTAAGATTTTTTGCAGGAAAACTTCTCTCTAAATGGGAAGTTCCTTACGTTATCGAGGAGGTCTACCGTTCCGGTGCCATAAAAATCAACAACTTCGAAGGCACAAATCCGAAGGTGGTGAACGGTCAAAGAATTAAACATTATATCTCAGGTAATCCTATAAATGTTGAAACCAATGTTATTGAAACCGTAACCCCGGAGGAATACATAAGGGACACTTTCCGGAATGTTTCAGACTCCGAAAAGGAATAGATATGTGGTACGGTAAGTAAACCAACTCCAAAACGGTTCTAATGGCAATTTTCTTCCATTTTGGAATATTTAGAAAAATAGAAAAATAAGAAGCAGTCCGGGAAGGACACGAGGGCTCCCCGAGGGTGGAGGGCGCGCCCTACCCCCTGGGCGCACCCCCTACCTCGTGGGCACCTCGTGCTCTTTACAGACTCCGTTTTCGTACACGATACGTATTTTGGTCGGTAAAAATTCATTATATAATCTACCGGAGGTTTTGACTCCCGTATCACGCAATTATCCTCTGTTTGTGTTTCGAGCTATTGTTGCTGCAGATTAGAGCAAGATGTCTTCGCAAGAGTCAATCGGGAGAGCCGGGTGTCTCATCCGGCACTGAGATCAATGACAAACAACAATGTTGACCACTTTGGGCCAGCAACAGAGGAAGAGAGGGAGGTTGATTTGAAGAGAATAGATGTTATGGAGGAGGATCAAGAAGTCACTTCTTGCTTCCGAGCTGGATTCACAATGGGGGAACTGCAGAGCTCGGCTATTCCATACTCGGTTATACCTTCCAATGTTAGATTTCTTTCTTATGAGAATATGAAAAAGAGTGTCACTGGTTCTCCCGCAGCTATGCAGCACCCTTGGGTGCAGGGAGCTTTGGCTATTACAGGAAAGCTTCGAACGGAGATAATGGACCTCAAGCAACAAGTCAATAAGCTCGAGGAGGAAAATCGTATCCTAAGGGGCATCATCACCAAGAATATCACATCACCATCCCTGAAAAGAGAGATATAATCACATGGGTATGGGCACTCCCCTTTGCAACTGCCAAGCTTGGGGGAGTGCCCCGGTATCGTATCACCATCACTTTTATTTTTACCGTTTTTCTTAGTTCGATCCTTTTGGTAATATTTTGATCTAGTAGAATAAAAGTTCTTAGTATGATCTTAGTATGATCTGGTTGTGAGTTTTGCTTTATGATCCTTCTATGTAATCGAGTCCATGAGCTATATATAATAAAGATTAGTGTTGAGTCAAGGGCTTGATTGTTTTGCCATGATCTTAAGTGAATAAAAGAAAAGAGAAAGAAATAAAAATAAACAAAGAGATCATATGGATCTTATGGAGAGTAATGAGCTCACATAGAAAGGGTATGATGAATAGAAGTTGTTGAGAGTTGACAAACATAGTTTTTGTCATCGTTGCAATTAATACGAAGTAATAAAGAAAGAGAGGTCCTCACATAAATATACCATCTTGGACATCTTTTATGATTGTGAGCAGTCATGAAAATATGACATGCTAACGAGTTGACGTTGGACAAGGAAGACAACATAATGGGTTATGTTTTCTTGCATCTGAGATACATTATATTGTCTTGGATCACCCAACATGATTGAGCTTGCCTTTCCCCCTCATGCTAGCCAAATTCTTTGCACCAAGTAGAGATACTACTTGTGCTTCCAAACACCCTTAAACCAGTTTTGCCATGAGAGTCCACCATACCTACCTATGGATTGAATAACATCCTTCAAGTAAGTTGTCATCAGTGCAAGCAATAAAAAATGCTCTCTAAATATGTATGACTTATTAGTGTGGGAGAAAATAAACTTTATACGATTGTGTGATATGGAAGAAATAAAAGCGACGGACTGCATAATAAAGGTCCATATCACAAGTGGCAATATAAAGTGACGTTCTTTCGCATTAAGATTTTGTGCATCCAACCATAAAACGCATGACAACCTCTGCTTCCCTCTGAGAAGGGCCTATCTTTTACTTTTATCTCCTACCTTGCATAAGAGTCATGGTGATCTTCACCCTTCCTTTTTACATTTTATCTTTTGGCAAGCACAACATGTTGGAAAGATCCTGGTATATATGGCTAATTGGATGTGAGTTTTCATGAACTATTATTGTTGACATTACCCTTGAGGTAAAACGTTGGGAGGCAAAACTATAAGCCCCTATCTTTCTCTGTGCCCGATTAAAACTCCGTACCCATAAGTATTGCGTGAGTGTTAGCAATTGTGAAAGACTATATGATAGTTGAGTATGTGGACTTGCTGAAAAGCTCTTATATTGACTCTTTCCTATATTATGATAAATTGCAATTGCTTCAATGACTGAGATTATAGTTTGTTAGTTCTCAATGAAGTTTATGATTCATACTTGAAATTGTGATTGAATTATTACTCTAGCATAAGAGATCATATGACAATAATTATATAAGTTGTTGTTCTAAGAATGATCATGATGCCCTCATGTCCGCATTTTATTTTTATCGACACCTTTATCTCTAAACATGTGGACATATTTTTCGATTTCGGCTTTCGCTTGAGGACGAGCGAGGTCTAAGCTTGGGGGAGTTGATACGTCCATTTTGCATCATGCTTTTATATCGATATTTATTGCATTATGGGCTGTTATTACACATTATGTCACAATACTTATGCCTATTCTCTCTTCTTTTACAAGGTCTACATAAAGAGGGAGAATGTCGATAGCTGGGATTCTGGGCTGGAAAAGGAGCAAATATTGGAGACCTATTCTGCACAGCTCCAAAAGTCCTGAAACTTCACGGAAGTAAATTTCAGAATATATAAAAAATACTGAGCGCAAGAAGTTCACCAGGGGGGCCACACCCTGCCCACGAGGGTGGGGCGCGCCCTACCCCCTGGGCGCGCCCCCTACCTCGTGGGCCCCCTAGTGGCCCTCCGATGGCCATCTTCTGCTATATGGAGTCTTTCGATGAGGAAAAAATCATAAGTCATCTTCCCGTACGAGACACCGCCGCCATGAGGCGGAACCTTGGCGGAACCAATCTAGGGCTCTGGCGAAGCTGTTCTGCCGGGGAAACTTCCCTCCGGGAGGGGGAAGTCATCGCCATCGTCATCACCAACGCTCCTCTCATTGGGAGAGGGCAATCTCCATCAACATCTTCACCAGCACCATCTCCTCTCAAAACCCTAGTTCATCTCTTGTATCCAATTCTTGTCTCTAAGCCCGGGATTGGTACCTATGGGTTGCTAGTAGTGTTAATTACTCCTTGTAGTTGATGCTAGTTGGTTTATTTGGTGGAAGATCATATGTTCAGATCCTATATGCATATTAATACCCCTCTTATTATGAACATGAATATGCTTTGTGAGTAGTTACGTTTGTTCCTGAGGACATGGGAGAAGTCTTGCTATTAGTAGTCATGTGAATTTGGTATTCGTTCGATATTTTGATGATATGTATGTTGTCTCTCCTCTAGTGGTGTTATGTGAACGTCGACTACATGACACTTCACCATTATTTGGGCCTAGAGGAAGGCATTGGGAAGTAATAAGTAGATGATGGGTTGCTAGAGTGACAGAAGCTTAAACCCTATTTTATGCTTTGCTTCGTAAGGGGCTGATTTGGATCAATATGTTTCATGCTATGGTTAGGTTTACCTTAATACTTTTGTTGTAGTTGCGGATGCTTGCAATAGAGGTTAATCATAAGTGGGATGCTTGTCCAAGTAAGGACAACACCCAAGCACCGGTCCACCCACATACAAAATTATCAAAGTACTGAACGCGAATCATATGATCGTGATGAAAACTAGCTTGGCGATATTCCCATGTGTCCTCGGGAGCGCTTTACATCATATAAGAGTTTGTCCAGGCTTGTCCTTTGCTACAAAAAGGATTGGGCCACCTTGCTGCACTTTATTTACTTTTGTTACTTGTTGCTCGTTACAAATTATCCTATCACAAAACTATTTGTTACCTATTATTTCAGTGCTTGCAGAGAATACCTTGCTGAAAACCGCTTATCATTTCCTTCTGCTCCTCGTTGGGTTCGACACTCTTACTTATCGAAAGGACTACGATAGATACCCTATACTTGTGGGTCATCAGCCCCCAAGAGCCGACTTATGATGTCAATCTAAACTGGGACTTTCCAATATCTCAACTTTGCATGCTTATCCTCCAAGGGCCGGTTGATCTTTTTTAAAATGAACCGGTACTTTAGCATTGTAATCTTTTAACTTTCGCCTGTGTAGTCCCCAAGGGCCGGTTTATCTTTCCAAGCTGAACCGGAACTTTGACCAATGTTACTTTGAGCAAATGTACATTAGCCCCCAAGTGCCAAGAATAATACTTGTATTGTACTTGGGACTTGTAAAAAATTTCTGATAATCAAGCAAATAGGCATTACCCCCCAAGTGCCAAGTGTATAACTTGTTATGTGCTTGGTACTTAAAATATGTATTGCCAACGCATGATATGTCTGTCTCGTGTAGGCTGAGCTGAGCAAAAAGGAAGCCCAAACCACTGATCTTCAAGAAAATATCAAATCCCAGCAAGCAGAAACCTCCAAAGCCAAAGAGGAACTGACCAGTGCCTTATCAGCCATGGAGCAGCTGAAGGAAACTTTTAAGAAGGAATGGGCGGATTGGGGCATAGGGAAAACTGCATTGCAAAAGAGAGCTGAAGACGCAGAAGCAGCCCTTAAACCGGTGGCTGAAGAGCTGGCCGGTTTAAAATGGCAGATAAATGCCATGACCGCTGATATCTTTGGTAAGTATCCTCACCTGAAGTTTTCAACATACAGTATCTCATCAGTTACCGGTTTACTTATGCTCGCAATGACACAGGAACTCGCATTACCCATCTGGGCTCTGACATGCGGATGAAGCTGAAGGCTGCCTATACTCTTATAGAGCAGTTATATTCCGGAGCCCAACGGGCCATTTGCACTGCTGCTCATAACAAACCGCCTCCAACTTTGATAAAAGAAACCCTTGAGAAGCTGTCAATGCTGCCTGCCCAGTTGGACGAGTTAAAAAGCTCAGCTGCAAGGTCAGGTGCACTGACTGCACTAATCCAGGCTAAGGCATGGATACCAGATCTTGACTCATCGAACATAGGCAGCAGCTATCCTGGCATAAAGGAGGACGGTTCAGAGTTTAAAAATGATGATCTTCGAAGGTTGATAAAGGAAATGCGCCCCTTAGCGAGCAAATTGGCTGAAGAAACAGATCTCTCTCACTATCAGCCGGTTTATGATTCCGATCATAAAAGACTTCCTGCGCCAACACATGATGTAGAAGATCTTATTCCGCCAATCCGTAAGCACACCTATGCCCCTGATGTTGACCCCTCCAACCTTATAAGCGATGAAGCTGTGTTCCAAGCCTTAACTGGAATCGGTTGGGCAACCATTGACTTCCAGCCATTGGGTAGAGAGGAGGAGGATGCACCAGCGCAAGACGATCCACAACCGTCAAGTCATCCTGGTGACGAGTCATAATCCGGAGGCTGGTTTAGCCTTCTGCACACTGCCACACTTGCTGAAAACAATTATTCTTTGTGGGCATTAAAGCGCCTTGTAATAGGCTAGTCCAAAAATACTTGGTTAGCTATGCCATCGCGCATATTTATGTTGCCTGATATTGTTAATCCATCATGCTTTAGGATATATTATGTTCATAATCCGTAGCGGTGTTATTCAAACTGTTCCTACATATAAGAAGTTGAAAGTGTCCTGGCGGTTTACCGCAGGACGGGTCATGATGCCCAAATATATACATATATATATATATATGTATATATATAGCCGGGGTTTATAACCCAGGCTATACTTTGAATCAAAGATGATGAAGAGATGATACCTGTGATATTGAATCACACTGTTGGTTGACCAACTTTTGTATATTAAGGGTGGTAACCCCAATCTTAAGTATTGATAACTCCTTCCATGTTTGCCGGTTTATGATAAAACCGTATCGGGTTATAACAAACACCGGCGTATCCATATATAATGCTGGTGACTTGTAGTTGAAACTAGACCGGGTCAATAGACACCGGATTATAACTGATCATGTACTTGCAACTTATCGTTGAAAGCCAACCCAGGTCAATAAACGTTGGATTATAACTGATCATGTACTTGCAACTTATCGTTGAAAGCCAAGTCGGGTCAATAAACACCGGATTATGACTAATCATGTACTTGCAACTTATCGTTGAAAGCCAAGCCGGGTCAATAAACGCCGGTTTATCATAAGATATTATAAACCTCATCAAAGGAGAAAGAACTTTGGCAAATAAAAAACATAAGAAGAACATGCGAGGCTTTTCATGGGCTGCCAGGCCCAAATCGAGGCTTTTCATGGGCTGCCAGGCCACTGAGTTAAACCATTTTACAAAGCCTTTTAATATGGACCTCACATTAACCAATCGTCGTTTTCACTTTGACAAGTTCAGGGTCTATGAGATTGACTTGTCAAACGTTTGGCGGGTCATACCAGGATTACCTGGACGGAGTGGCTTACTTAAAAAGGCAGGATAACCCGGGGTTTTAGGTGAATACACCTAGCTTCCAAGCCTGGCTTGATAGCCTATTGCAAGGGTGCAAACTCTTTGTTCTTTGAGAAGCAAAGAGCCCCCCAAGCAACATTTGAGCTGTGCTCAGTGGGTGCCTATGTTTGAGTTGTGCTTTTGCAACACTCTCTTTGGCCCTCACATGATTTCCTTTTGGTCTTAAACCGATCAAGAGGTGTGGCTATGGTTCAAATACAACCAAGCCCCCAAGTGATTTCCCTGATGGCCTTATGCCGATCAAGAGGTGTAGCTATGGTTCAAATACGACCAAGCCCCCAAGTGACTTTATATATATATATGGCTCTATAAGCCGGATCGATGGGAAATAGAGCTACGCTTTATAAACGGAAGCCCCCATGTAACCACACATGATGTAATAAAAACAACAGAGACCCCGCTTTAGCTGAGGCTCCGGTTTATTATATTGATCAGAATATATACATTGTCATAACTATGTACATAAGAAGAGCTTGTGGCTCAAGTATAGTAAGGCCGAAGATGAGCTATATTCCACGGCCGTCGGGTCTCCTCCTCCGATTTACGTGAATCTTTGTGCTCTCGAACATCGATAAGGTAGTATGATCCGTTGTGTAGATTTTTGTTGACCACAAAAGGTCCTTCCCAAGGTGGGGACAACTTGTGCATATCAGTCTGATCCTGGATGAGCCGGAGCACCAGATCGCCTTCCTGAAAAGTTCTGGTTTTAACTCAGCGGCTATGGTAACAACGCGGGTCTTGCTGGTAAATCGCCAAATGAGCCACTGCAATATCACACTCCTCATCTAACAGGTCAAGTGAATCCTGACGTGCTTTCTCATTATCAGCTTCAACATAAGCCGCCACATGGGGCGAGTCATGACGGATGTCACTAGGGAGAACCACCTCTGCTCCGTAAACCATGAAGAAAGGTGTGTAACCCGTAGATCCGTTCAGTGTGGTATTGATACTCCATAACACAGAAGGTAACTCCTCCACCCAACAACCCGGCGTCCGCTTTAAGGGAACCATAAGCCCGGGCTTGATGCCTCTCAAAATCTCTTGATTGGATCTCTCTGCTTGACCATTAGATTGGGGGTGAGCCACTGATGACACGTCAAGCCGGATGTGCTCCCATTGAGAAAATTCTTCCATAGCACCCTTGGATAGATTAGTACCATTATCGGTTATGATGTTGTGTGGAAAACCAAAACGGAAGATAACCTTTTTGATGAATTGAACCGCCGTAGCTGCATCACACTTACTGACTGGTTCTGCCTCCACCCACTTGGTGAACTTATCAACCGCCACCAGAAGATGGGTCTTCTTGTCCTTGGACCTCTTAAAGGGCCCAACCATATCCAGCCCCCAAGTTGCAAACGGCCAAGTGATTGGAATCATCCTTAATTCTTGAGCCAGAATATGAGCGCGGCGTGCAAACTTCTAACAACTATCACACCTCTTTACCAATCCTCAGCATCCGCATGAGCCGTCAACCAATAGAAGCCGTGACGAAAAGCTTTAGCTACCAAGGATTTTGAAACCGGCGTGGTGACCACAATCTCCTTCGTGGATCTCACGCAAAATCTCACAGCCTTCTTGAGGAGACACACAATGCTGAAACGCCCCTATTACACTGCAATGATGCAGTTCCCCATTGATAATGGCCATTGACTTGGATCGCTGGATTATCTGTCTGGCCAAAGTTTCATCCTCTGGTAACTCGCCCCGGTTCATATATGATACGTCTCCAACGTATCTATAATTTTTGATTGCTCCATGCTATATTATCTACTGTTTTGGACATTATTGGGCTTTATTATCCACTTTTATATTATTTTTGGGACTAACCTATTAACCGGAGGCCCAGCCCAGAATTGCTGTTTTTTGCCTGTTTTAGGGTTTTGAAGAAAGGGAATATCAAACGGAGTCCAAACGGAATGAAACCTTCGGGAACGTGATTTTCTCATCGAATACAACTCAGGAGACTTGGACCCTACGTCAAGCCACGTAACAGGAGGCCACGAGGTAGGGGGCGCGCCTACCCCCCCCCCCCAGGCGCGCCCTCCACCCTCGTGGGCCCCCTGTTGCTCCACCGACGTACTTCTTCCTCCTATATATACCCACGTACCCCCAAACGATCAGATACGGAGCCAAAACCCTAATTCCACCGCCGTAACTTTCTGTATCCACAAGATCCCATCTTGGGGCATGTTCCGGAGGGGGCATCGATCACAGAAGGCTTCTACATCAACACCATAGCCTCTCCGATGAAGTGTGAGTAGTTTACTTCAGACCTACGGGTCCATAGTAGCTAGATGGCTTCTTCTCTCTTTTTGGATCTCAATACAATGTTCTCCCCCTCTCTTGTGGAGATGTATTCGATGTAATCTTCCTTTTGCAGTGTGTTTGTTGAGATCGATGAATTGTGGGTTTATGATCAAGTCTATCTATGAATAATATTTGAATCTTCTCTGAATTCTTTTATGTATGATTGGTTATCTTTGCAAGTCTCTTCGAATTATCAGTTTGGTTTGGCCTACTAGATTGATCTTTCTTGCAATGGGATAAGTGCTTAGCTTTGGGTTCAATCTTGCGGTGTCCTTTCCCATTGACAGTAAGGGCAGCAAGGCACATATTGTATTGTTGCCATCGAGGATAACAAGATGGGGTTTTCTTCATATTGCATGAGTCTATCCCTCTACATCATGTCATCTTGCTTAAGGCGTTACTCTGTTTTTAACTTAATACTCTAGATGCATGCTGGATAGCGGTCGATGAGTGGAGTAATAGTAGTAGATGCAGGCAGGAGTCAGTCTACTTGTCTCGTACGTGATGCCTATATACATGATCATACCTAGATATTCTCATAACTATGCTCAATTGTGTCAATTGCTCAATAGTAATTTGTTCACCCATCGTAGAATACTTATGCTCTCGAGAGAAGCCACTAGTGAAACCTATGGCCCCCGGGTCTATCTTTATCATATCAATCTCCTACTACTTAGTTATTTACTTTGCCCTTATTTTACTTTGCATCTTTATCATAAAAATACCAAAAATATTATCTTATCATATCTACCAGATCTCACTCTCGTAAGTGGCCCTATAGGGATTGACAACCCCTATTTGCGTTGGTTGCGAGGATTTATTTGTTTTATGCAGGTGCGAGGGACTCACACGTAGCCTCCTACTGGATTGATACCTTGGTTCTCAAAAACTGAGGAAAATACTTACGCTACTTTGCTGCATCATCCCTTCCTCTTCAGGGAAAACTAACGCAGTGCTAAAAGAGGTAGCAAGAAGGATTTCTGGCGCCGTTGCCGGGGAGGTCTATGCAAAAGTCAACATACCAAGTACTCATCACATACCCTTATCTCCCGCATTACATTATTTGCCATTTGCCTCTTGTTTTCCTCTCCCCCACTTCACCCTTGCCGTTTTATTCGCCCTCTCTCTCTCTCTATCCTCCCTCTATTTGCCTCTTTTTGTCTGCTTGCTTTTTTGCTTGCTTGTGTGTTAGTTTGCTTGCTTGTCACGATGGCTCAAGATAATACTAAATTGTGTGACTTCACCAATACCAACAACAATGATTTTATTAGCACTCCGATTGCTCCTCTCATCGATGCTAAATCTTGTGAAATTAATGCTGCTTTGCTGAATCTTGTTATGAAAGATTCGTTCTCCGGCCTTCCTAGTGAAGATGCGCTACCCATCTAAATAGCTTCGTTGATTTGTGTGACATGCAAAAGAAGAAAGATGTGGATAATGATATTGTTAAATTGAAGCTATTTCTTTTTTCGCTTAGGGATCGTGATAAAGCTTGGTTTTCGTCTTTGCCTAAAAATAGTATTGATTCATGGAACAAGTGCAAAGAAAGAACCGCTAGGATGTGTGTTAAGAAAGATGCCTTTATAAAAGCGTGTTCTTCTAGTTCCTATGAAAATAATGATGAAGATCTAAAAGTTATTGATGTCCCCTATTAAATCTTTGTTTTGCAATATGAATCTTGATAATGATGGGACTGAATATGATTCACCTTTACCTAGAAGGCGTTCCAAGAATTCTGAATCTTTTGATCTTGATGCTAAATTTGATAAAAGTGGGATTGAAGAAATTAAAACCCTAGATGTTGCTAAACCCACTATTATGGATTTCAAGGAATTTAAATATGAAAATTGCTCTTTGATTGATTGTATTTCCTTGTTGCAATCCGTGCTAAATTCTCCTCACGCTTATAGTCAAAATAAAGCGTTTACTAAACATATCGTTGATGCCTTGATGCAATCTTATGAAGAAAAACATGAATTGGAAGTTTCTATCCCTAAAAAACTTTATGATGAGTGGGAACCAACTATTAAAATTAAAATTAAAGATCGTGAATGCTTTGCTTTATGTGATTTGGGTGCTAGTGTTTCCATGATTCCAAAGACTTTGTGTGATTTGTTAGGTTTCCGTGATTTTGATGATTGCTCTCTAAACTTGCACCTTGCGGATTCCACTATTAATAAACCTATGGGAAGAATTAATGATGTTCTTATTGTTGCAAATAGGAATTATGTGCCCGTAGATTTTATCGTTCTTGACATATATTGCAATCCTTCATGTCCTATTATTCTTGCTAGACCTTTCCTTAGAACGATTGGTGCAATTATTGACATGAAGGAAGGAAATATTAGATTCCAATTTCCATTAAGGAAAGGCATGGAACACTTTCCTAGGAAGAAAATTAAATTACCTTATGAATCTATTATGAGAGCCACTTATGGATTGCCTACCAAAGATGGCAATACCTAGATCTATTCTTGCTTGTTATGCCTAGCTAAGGGCGTTAAACGATAGCGCTTGTTGGGAGGCAACCCGATTTTATTTTTATTCCTTGCTTTTTGATCCTGTTTAGTAATAAATAATTTATCTAGCCTCTGTTTTGGTTGTGTTTTTTGTGTTTAATTAGTGTTTGTGCCAAGTAGAACCATTGGGAAGACTTGGGGAAAGTCTTGTTGAACTTGCTGTAAAAACAGAAACTTTAGCGCTCACGAGAACTGCTGTCATTTTTATTTGGAAAGTGATATTTAGTTAATTCTTTTTGAAGATGATTTATAGATAAATTCCTCACGTCCAGAAATTTATTTTAGAATTTTTGGGGTTTCAGATCTTGCGCTAGCTACAGATTACTACAGACTGTTCTATTTTTCGTGTGTTGTTTGCTTATTTTGATGAATCTATGGCTAGTAAAATAGTTTATAAACCATAGAGAAGTTGGAATACAGTAGGTATAACACCCATATAAATAAAGAATGAGTTCATTACAGTACCTTGAAGTGGTCTTTTGTTTTCTTTCGCTAACGGAGCTCACGAGATTTTCTACTTTAAGTTTTGTGTTGTGAAGTTTTCAAGTTTTGGGTAAAGATTTGATGAATTAGGGAACAAGGAGTGGCAAGAGCCTAAGCTTGGGGATGCCCATGGCACCCCCAAGATAATCTAAGGACACCTAAAAGCCAAAGCTTGGGGATGCCCCGGAAGGCATCCCCTCTTTCGTCTACTTCTATCGGTAACTTTACTTGGAGCTATATTTTTATTTACCACATGATATGTGTTTTGCTTGGAGCGTCTTGTATGATTTGAGTCTTTGCTTGTTAGTTTACCACAATCATCCTTGTTGTACACACCATTTGAGAAAGCCATATATGATTTGGAATTTGTTAGAATACTCTATGTGCTTCGCTTATATCTTTTGAGTTATATAATTTGCTCTAGTGCTTCACTTATATCTTTTAGAGCACAGTGGTGGATTTGTTTTATAGAAACTATTGATCTCTCATGCTTCACTTAGATTATTTTGAGAGTCTTAATAGCATGGTAATTTTCTTAAAATCCTAATATGCTTGGTATGCAAGATTAATAATAAAACTTTCTTATGAGTGTTTTGAATACTATGATAAGTTTGATACTTGATAATTGTTTTGAGATATGGAGATGGTGATATTAAAGTCATGCTAGTTGAGTAGTTGTGAATTTGAGAAATACTTGTGTTAAAGTTTGTGATTCCCGTAGCATGCACGTATGGTGAACCGTTATGTGATGAAGTCGGAGCATGATTTATTTATTGATTGTCTTCCTTATGAGTGGCGGTCAGGGACGAGCGATGGTCTTTTCCTACCAATCTATCCCCCTAGGAGCATGCGCGTAATACTTTGCTTTGATAACTTGTAGATTTTTGCAATAAGTATATGAGTTCTTTATGACTAATGTTGAGTCCATGGATTATACGCACTCTCACCCTTCCATCCTTGCTAGCCTCTCTAATACCGTGCACCTTTTCGCCGGTATCATACACCTACCATATACCTTCCTCAAAACAGCCACCATACCTACCTATTATGGCATTTCCATAGCCATTCCGAGATATATTGCCATGGAACTTTCCACCGTTCCGTTTACGACACACTCCATCATTGTCATATTGCTTAGCATGATCATGTAGTTGACATCGTATTTGTGGCGAAGCCACCATTCATAATTCTTTCATACATGTCACTCATGCATCATTGCATATCCCGGTACACGGCCGGAGGCATTCATATAGAGTCATATTTTGTTCTAAGTATCGATTTGTAATTATTGAGTTGTAAGAAAAATAAAAGTGTGATGATCATCATTATTAGAGCATTGTCCCAGTGAGGAAAGGATGATGGAGACTATGATTCCCCCACAAGTCGGGATGAGACTCCGGACGAAAAATAAATAAAAGAGGCCAAAGAAGCCCAAATAAAAAACAAGAAGAAAAGATGCCATAAAAAAAAGAGAAAAGGCCCAAATAAAAAAATGAGAGAAAAAGAGAGAAGGGACAATGTTACCAGCCTTTTACCACACTTGTGCTTCAAGTAGCACCATGATCTTCATAGTAGAGAGTCTCTCTTGTTATCACTTTCATATACTAGTGGGAATCTTTCATTATAGAACTTGGCTTGTATATTCCAATGATGGGCTTCCTCAAATTGCCCTAGGTCTTCATGAGCAAGCAAGTTGGATGCACACCCACTTAGTTTCTTTTTGAGCTTTCATATACTTATAGCTCTAGTGCATCTGTTGCATGGCAATCCCTACTCACTCGCATTGATATCTATTGATGGGCATCTCCATAGCCCGTTGATACGCCTAGTTGATGTGAGACTATCTTCTCCCTTTTTGTCTTCTCCACAACCACCACTCTATTCCACCCATAGTGCTATATCCATGGCTCACGCTCATGTATTGCGTGAAGATTGAAAAAGTTTTGAGAATGTCAAAAGTATGAAACAATTGCTTGGCTTGTCATCGGGGTTGTGCATGATTTAAATATTTTGTGTGGTGAAGATAGAGCATAGCCAGACTATATGATTTTGTAGGGATAACTTTCTTTAGCCATGTTATTTTGAGAAGACATAATTGCTTTGTTAGTATGCTTGAAGTATTATTATTTTCTATGTCAATATGAACTTTTGTCTTGAATCTTTCGGATCTGAATATTCATACCACAATTAAGAAGGATTACATTAAAATTATGCCAAGTAGCACTCCGCATCAAAAATTCTATTTTTATCATTTACCTACTCGAGGACGAGCAGGAATTAAGCTTGGGGATGCTTGATACGTCTCCACCGTATCTATAATTTTTGATTGCTCCATGCTATATTATCTACTATTTTGGACATTATTGGGCTTTATTATCCACTTTTATATTATTTTTGGGACTAACCTATTAACCGGAGGCCCAGCCCAGAATTGTTGTTTTTTGCCTGTTTTAGGGTTTTGAAGAAAAGGAATATCAAACGGAGTCCAAACGGAATGAAACCTTCGGGAACGTGATTTTCTCATCGAATACAACTCAGGAGACTTGGACCCTACGTCAAGCCACGTAACAGGAGGCCACGAGGTAGGGGGCACGCCTACCCCCCCCCCCCCCAGGCGCGCCCTCCACCCTCGTGGGCCCCCTGTTGCTCCACCGACGTACTTCTTCCTCCTATATATACCCACGTACCCCCAAACGATCAGATACGGAGCCAAAACCCTAATTCCACCACCGTAACTTTCTGTATCCACGAGATCCCATCTTGGGGCCTGTTCCGGAGGGGGCATCGATCACGGAGGGCTTCTACATCAACACCATAGCCTCTCCGATGAAGTGTGAGTAGTTTACTTCAGACCTACGGGTCCATAGTTAGTAGCTAGATGGCTTCTTCTCTCTTTTTGGATCTCAATACAATGTTCTCCCCCTCTCTTGTGGAGATGTATTCGATGTAATCTTCTTTTTGCGGTGTGTTTGTTGAGATAGATGAATTGTGGGTTTATGATCAAGTCTATCTATGAATAATATTTGAATCTTCTCTGAATTCTTTTATGTATGATTGGTTATCTTTGCAAGTCTCTTCAAATTATCAGTTTGGTTTGGCCTACTAGATTGATCTTTCTTGCAATGGGAGAAGTGCTTAGCTTTGGGTTCAATCTTGCGGTGTCCTTTCCCGGTGACAGTAAGGGCAGCAAGGCACGTATTGTATTGTTGCCATCGAGGATAACAAGATGGGGTTTTCTTCATATTGCATGAGTCTATCCCTCTACATCTTGTCATCTTGCTTAAGGCGTTACTCTGTTTTTAACTTAATACTCTAGATGCATGCTGGATAGCGGTCGATGAGTGGAGTAATAGTAGTAGATGCAGGTACGAGTCGGTATACTTGTATCGGACATGATGCCTATATACATGATCATACCTAGATATTCTCATAACTATGCTCAATTCTGTCAATTGCTCAACAGTAATTTGTTCACCCACCGTAGAATACTTATGCTCTCGAGAGAAGCCACTAGTGAAACCTATGGCCCCCGGGTCTATCTTTATCATATCAATCTCCTACTACTTAGTTATTTACTTTGCCTTTATTTTACTTTGCATCTTTATCATAAAAATACCAAAAATATTATCTTATCATATCTACCAGATCTCACTCTCGTAAGTGGCCCTATAGGGATTGACAACCCCTATTTGCATTGGTTGCGAGGATTTATTTGTTTTGTGTCGGTGCGAGGGACTCGCGCGTAGCCTCCTACTGGATTGATACCTTGGTTCTCAAAAACTGAGGGAAATACTTACGCTACTTTGCTGCATCATCCCTTCCTCTTCGGGGAAAACCAACACAGTGCTAAAAGAGGTAGCAATATACGCCAAGTATGGGACCGTCCAATCGGGATAACATGAAGAGCTGCCACTAACCGAGCCTCCGGGTCGGGAACGGCCAAATCCTCGTCCGTAGGTAGCTTGACCGACGGGTTATGCAAAACATCCAGAAAAACATTGGGTGGAACCGGTTTACGTTGGGAACCCAAACGGCTTAAAGCGTCCGCCGCTTCATTCTTTCGCCGGTCCACATGATCGACTTGATAACCTTTGAAATGACCTGCAACAATATCTACTTCTCGACGATATGCTGCCATGAGTGGATCCTTGGAATCCCAAGTGCCAGACACTTGTTGAGCTACCAGGTCTGAGTCACCAAAGCACTTGACCCGGCTTAAATTCATCTCCTTAGCCATCCGAAGACCATGGAGCAAGGCCTCATATTCAGCTGCATTGTTAGTGCAAGGGAACATTAAACGGAGAACATAACAAAACTTATCACCTCGTGGGGAAGTTAATACGACTCCAGCCCCCGAGCCCTCCAATTGTCTGGACCCATCAAAATGAATAGTCCAATAAGTGTTATCTGGCTTTTCCACCAGTGCCTGCAACTCTGTCCAGTCATTGATGAAGTCCACAAGTGCTTGGGACTTGATTGTTGTGCGAGGTGTTTATTTTAACTCGTGAGGTCCAAGCTCAATGGCCCATTTGGCAACCCGGCCATTTGCTTCCCTATTTTGGATGATATCCCCCAAGGGGGCAGAACTGACCACAGTGATAGGATGGCCCTGAAAATAGTGCTTGAGCTTCCGGCTTGCCATGAAAACTCCATACACCAGTTTTTTCCAATATGGGTACCTCTGCTTGGACTCAATAAGCACCTCACCAATATAATAAACTGGCCGTTGAACCGGATACTCCTTTCCGGCCTCCTTGCACTCCACAACAATAGACACACTAACAGCCCGGGCATAGCAGCCACATATAACAACAAGGGCTCTTTATCAACAGGAGCAGCAAGGATAGGCGGCTCAGCAAGCTACCACTTTAAACTCTCAAAGGCTTCATTGGCAGCATCACTCCAGACGAAATGGTCTTTCTTCTTCATCATTTGATATAGAGGGATTGCCTTTTCTCTCAAACAGCTGAAAAACCGGCTCAATGCTGCAATACGACCCGCCAGACGCTGAACATCGTTAATACACGCCGGTTTAACCAGGGACGTAATAGCTTTGATCTTCTTTGGATTAGCTTCAATGCCCCTGTTAGACACCATAAAACCCAAGAGCTTGCCTGCCGGTATACCAAAGACACATTTGGCTGGATTAAGCATCATCTTATAAACCCAGAGGTTATCAGAAGTCTCCTTTAAGTCATCTATCAATGTTTCCTCCTCTCTGGACTTCACCACAATATCATCCACATAAGCATGAACATTGCGCCAAATCTGATTATGAAGATAATTCTGTACACAGCGCTGATAAGTCGACTGGGCACTCTTGAGCCCAAAAGGCATAGACACATAGCAGAAGGCTCCAAAGGGAGTTACAAAAGTTGTCTTCTCCTGGTCCTTAACTGCCATTTTGATCTGATGATAACCAGAATAAGCATCCAGAAAACACAAACAGTTAAAACCCGCCGTAGCATCAATGATTTGATCAATACAAGGGAGAGCAAAGGGATCAGCTGGACAGGCCTTGTTTAGATCTGTGTAGTCCACACACATACACCAAGTGTCGTTCTTCTTGAGTACCAGCACCGGATTAGCTAGCCACTCAGGGTGAAAGGCCTCCACAATAAACCCTGCTGTCAAAAGCCGGGCTACCTCCTCACCAATAGCCTTGAGCCTTTCTTCATTGAAGTGGCGGAGAAACTGCCTGACCGGTTTAAACTTAGGATCTATATTAAGAGTGTGCTCAGCGAGTTCCCTCGGTACACCTGGCATATTGGAAGGTTTCCATGCGAAGATGTCCCGGTTCTCACGGATGAACTCGATGAGCGCGCTTTCCTATTTCAGATCCAGATTAGCGCTGATGATGAACTTCCTGGATGAATCGCTAGGAACAAAGTCAACCAGCTTAGTCTCCTCAGCCGATTCAAACTTCAAAGCCGGATCATGCTCTGTAGTTGTCTTTTTCAGAGAATTCATATCTGCCGGATCAACATTGTCCTTATAGAACTTCAGCTCCTCCGTTGCACAAACCGACTCAGCATAAGCCGCATCACCTTCTTCACATTCCAAAGCAATCTTCCTGCTCCCATGTACTATGATTGTCCCCTTATGACCTAGCATATTAAGCTGCAGATAAACATAACAGGGCCTTGCCATGAACTTAGCATAAGCCGGCTGTCCAAACAGGGCATGATATGGACTCTTGATTTTCACCACTTCAAAGGTCAATGTCTCTAATCTTGAATCATGATCATCTCCAAAAGCAACCTCTAGAGCTATCTTGCCAACTGGGTACGCCGATTTACCAGGCACCACACCATGAAAAACGATGTTCGACGGTTTAAGATTTCTATCTGTCAACCCCATGCGACGGAAGGTTTCATAGTAAAGAATATTGATTCGGCTCCCTCCATCCATGAGTACCTTGGTGAACTTATGCCCCCCAACCTGAGGTGCCGCCACTAAGGCCAGATGACCCGGATTATCAACCCAGGGTGGATGATCCTCTCGACTCCACAAAATGGGCTGTTCAAACCAGCGCAAGTAATGGGGCACCGCCGGTTCAATGGAGTTTACTTCCCTTTTATGAAGCTTCTGATCGCGCTTACATAAGCTAGTGGTGAAGACATGGTACTGCCCACTATTCAACTGCTTCGGATTACTCTGATAACCCGATTGTTGCTGCTGTTGACTCCCCTGATGATTATAACCGCCCTGACTGCCTTGATTGCCATGTCCGGTTTGGTTGCCTTGAAATCCTGAACCGGAGCTGCCACCACCATAACCCGGCCCATGAGAACCGCCACCTGAACCGCCGGGCGGTCAATGGTCGTATTGGAAAAGATTCGAATTCTTAAATTCCCGCATAATAAAGCAGTCTTTCCAAAGGTGCGTGGCTGGCCTTTCTTTCGACCCGTGCTTTGGGCAAGGCTGGTTTAACAGACGCTCAAGATTGGGACCTGATCCTCCACCCCGCTGGGGCGGTTTACCCTTATGGCGCTGACCATTATCCTGGGTGTTGGTGTTAGCCACAAAGTCCAAGCTATTGTCCGCCTTGTGCTTATCGTTGTTCCCATGACCCGCCGGGTTATACTGCTGCCCCTTGACACTACCATTCTTCTTTCCCTTCCCCGGCCTTTCATCCTCAGACTCAGGGTCCTTGGTACTATCCGAATCGGCATACTTAACCAGAGCTGCCATAAGCATTGCCATGTCATTACAGTGACACTTGAGCCTTCCCAACTTCAGTTTCAAAGGCGTAAACCGGCAATTGCCTTCCAACGTCAAGACTGTCGTATCAGCGTTGATGCGGTCTGATGAATGCAAAGTAGCTAAGACTCGTTTTACCCAATGGGTTGTAGACTCCCCCTCCTCTTGAACACAGGCGGCTAAGTCCATGATTGACATGGGCTGCTTGCACGTATCCTTGAAATTCTGGATAAACCGGCTTTTTGACTCAGCCCATGACCCAACGGAGTTAGCTGGTAAACTTTTCAGCCAGGTACGAGCCGTTCCTTATAGCATCATGGTAAAGTACTTAGCACATGCCGCGTCATCCACGTCCAGCATCTCCATCGCCATCTCATAGCTCTCGACCTAGGATTCGGGGGGTAAATCGGCAGTGTAATTGGGCACCTTACGAGGACCCTTGAAATCCTTGGGCAGCCGCACATTACGTAAGGCCGGGGTGAGACACAACACCCCCAAAGAACTGAAAACCACACCTGGCTCCACTGAAGTGGTCGGACGAACCGGAGTAAGCTGATGAGCCGCATATTGCGCTGCTAACTCGGCTTCTCGACGTGCTCGACCGTGATCCACCACATCCTGGGCATTAGCACCGCCACCTGCCGGGTTATGCCCTCGTGGCGGGTTACGGTTTCACGCACTGCTTGATACAGCCGGTTCATCAATATGCCTGTTGTAGCTTCGACTTGGGCGGGGGGTGGAATGAATCCTCTCGCGACTGTATGAATAAGCTTGCTGTTGGGTCAAAGCTGTCTGAAGGAGCTCTCTAGCCCGTCGTGTTTCCACTACTACTGGAGACTCGCCTTCGATCGGGTGAGCTGCCAATCGTGAAGTGGCGGCGACGATGTTATCCAACGGGTTAGAGTGATGACCCGGAGGCGTTGAGACGTGCTGTGATGAGACATTGTTCTGACGAGGCGGATCCGTCGTGTGCGGCTGAACCGACGCCCCCGTTCCAGGTGCCTCCACCCGGTTTACCACTGGCTAGTTGCTGGTTCCTGCCCCTGGCGTGTTGAAGAGATTCCTTCCCTCATGAACCGGAGGCAGGTGAGACCGGTACCTTCTCCTCATGACATCATTTGATGCGCTCTGATCCAGCATAAGCCGATAAGCCTATGCCTCTAACTCGGCCCGCTCTGCGGCCATCCTGGTGTTCTCTGTTGCCAGATCTATCTTAGCATGAGTTATCTGATCCTTCACCTTTGCAATTTCCGCATTATGCTGACCATGATCCACCGGATTAACCTCAGCCGCCAGCAATGTTGCCAAAGTGTCAAATAAATTGGACAAAACCTGAACCAGCGCCGGCGCGGGGCCTCCCGCCCCAGCGGGTGTTGAAGCTACTGAAGCGGAAATCATTGATGCTGCGGTAGAAGAATGTTGCACCGACTGTGTACCGGCCATGAAAATCGCAACTCGGCTCGGCGGGTCAGGAAGGTCCGGAATACTGTCGCCATCGGAACCGCCACTAATCCAGCCATCATGCAGCTGATACAGCGACTCGGTCTCTCCGGTTGAAGACTCGTCATCAGAGTAAACGACGGTTTCGCCACCAGATACCGATCTATCCTCAGATTCCACTTCGTGGATGACTCCCACGAAGGCACGCTTTACGGCAGGCTAAACTCGGGCAGGTCTTGCATGCTGAGCCGTCTCGATGATGTTGGTGCACATGTCCGGCTCAGGGCCCGGTTTGCTGATCTTTCCAATGAAAACGTGTATTCCGCCAAAGGGGACCCGGTACCCGTACTCAATCGAGCCGGCCTCGGGGCCCCAGCCTACGTCATCGATGTAGAGCTTGCCGCGACGACTCTTGGTCATTCGGCCCACAACGTATCCCTTGAGTCCTTCGAAACTGCCCTTCAAGAACTAAACCATCGCGCGATAGCCCCACGGTGGGCGCCAACTGTCGTTGTTTTTTCACGGCAGATGTCCTAGTGAGAGGACTTAGTCATGGAGCCATCGCGACGGGTTAGCTTAAAGGGGTTAAAGCAGAACAAGGTACGCAAGGAATTATACTGGTTAGGCCCCTTACGATGAAGGTAAAAGCCTACTCCAGTTGTGATGGAATTGCTAGGGTTTCGATGACCAGGGAGCGAATCCACTTTGCCTGGCTCTCAAGTTATTGTTTGTTGTCCCTAAACCATCGTCGGGTCGTCCCTTTATATACACAGGTTGACGCCCGGTGGTTTACAGAATCCCGAGACCGGCTCATAAATGTGTCCGGCTCGGTTTCTACCTTTCCTTGCCTTACAACATAAGTTACATATCATATGGCGGTTTATGTCTACGGGCCCTAATCCGCCCTTGGGCCCTGGGCCTTCATGTTAGATCTCCTTTGTAAAGTGCCATACTTCTTGTCTTCATGGGCTTCAAACATGACTAACTCATTGTGGGCATAACCCGGCCCCTCATGGTCGGTTTATACTTAGTAGTAATATGCCCAACAGTTGGTGTATTTTAATTGAGTTTACTTCAAGTTCACTACAACCGAATATTAACAAATTCGCATCTGCCACATAACCGCGGGCACGACTCTCGAAAGTTTAAACCCTGCAGGGGTGTCCCAACTTAGCCCATGACAAGCTCACCATCCACGGAGACAATCCTCCATCTTTGGACCCTCCGATCAGACTCGGAATCCCAGTGCACAAGACATTTTGACAATGGTAAAACTAATCCAGCAAGACCTCCCAGCGTGCCAACACCCTAATAGTAGCCACACGTATCTCGTGTCAGGCCATGTCCGGATGAGCAGTACGTACGACAACCGAAAACCCCGGGTGAAGGGGTGGCACCGCAAGTGGCTCTGTTTGGGACCAACACCATCTGCACTGCCCCCCTGTATTATGTTGAATTACTCCTCGGGTAGCGCTAAATCCCTATGCGTCAAATTTAATATCATGTTTAGTTATTATGTTGGGCAAATGGTACAACCAATGTTGGGTCTTGCTGGAAGAGTTTTATTCAAAGCGAACTGTCAAGAGGGGCCCATAAACCCTGACCGTGTTAGGGACGCAAAATCAAGGAACATAACACCGGTATGACGGAAACTACGGCGGCAAGAGTGGAACAAAACACCAGGCAAAAGGCCGAGCCTTCCACCCTTTACCAAGTATATAGATGCATTAATTAAATAATAGATATTGTGATATCCCATGATATCCATGATATCCATGTCCCAACATGGAACAACCTGCAACTGCACCTACAACTAGCAATGGTATAAAAGGGGCTGAGCAAAGCGGTAACATAGCCAAACAATGGTTTGCTATGATGGTGGAAAAGGTTAGAGGCTATCATGGCAATTTGGGAGGCTTGATAAACACGTGGTAGGTAGCGCGACATGGCGATAGCATCGAGACAACTAGCATAGCAAAGATAGTAGTGAGATCCAAGGTGACGGTCATCTTCCATGAAATCCCGCTAGGAAGAAGATCGAGTCCATGAATAAGACGAACCCACATAGTCGAACGAATCCTCACAATCGCAACATTACCAGAACTATCAAGAAGAAGCAACACCGAAAAGAAGCAAACAACACGGTAAACACACAACACATAAACATGACAATATGCTCAACCAAGTATGATGCATGACGAGGCTATATGATGCTACTCATAGTAAGAGATGATGCATACAAGAACAACACATCAAAGCAAGTTTAAATGAGGCCAAAACAACATATAACAACTCCGGTAAGTCCTTAGATGCAAATTTCTAAATTGGTCCAGATGTGAATAACACATTATGTTGAAGTTGTTAAAGAGCAAGTTAAAGTACACCATGATGATCTTCGCGTCTTTCTAGTCAAGCTACATATAAAGTTCATTTAATTCGGAGCTACGGCCTAGAAGATATGAGCATAACAAGTTAAACATGGCATTGATGCAAATGCAAGCAAAACACCATCATAAGCACTCCAAAACATGGATACAACATGGCATGATGAAACTACATGCAAAACCAAGCAAGTTTCATATAGAGCATGCTCCAAACGGAGCCATGGTTCAACACATACACACAAAACAAGTTTCAAACTCAATCTGCCCAAAACAACAACTAAGCACTTTGCAATCAAGTAAACAACATGCTACAGGAAACATATGGGCATATACATGACATGCACTTCAAGTACAGATTACATACTTCAAATAACATCAAGGTTCAAGTTCATAGGCAGCAAGATTAATCCAATATGATCAATGCAAGAAGCAACTTTATAACATAGATTAAGACTTAGTGAAAACAAGGCATACATGTGAGCAGAAATAACATGTTGACATGTTGGAGGCATGAAACAAACATTCTACAGTGCAAGAACATACGAAGCAAAAGCATGGCATTAAAGTACAAGTTAAACATGATTACAAAACATCCCCATATAACCTCTAGATCAATGGCATTCATCAAGACAACATTGCAAGTCATAACAGATTCTCGGACTTGGTGAAAAACATAGTAAGGTTGAAAACAAATTCATGACGCATACTTTGAGACAACAAAAGTATATGCTATAGGAACATTTCATGGCATCAAAGGGCATGGCAAGCATGTACTGGTAGAACACTACAAAACATGATCACCGAGTTACTGCTAGAAACCACTAGAACATGCTAAAAATATCATGGCAATAATGCAAATGATAACAGATTCACAGACTTAGTGGAATCTACTGGACATGGCAGAAACAGCGACAAGTAGACATGTTTGCAAGCCTGGTTAACTCAATATAAAGCATATCATGGCAAGTGAATGGAACCAACAGCAAGAAGACATATTTGTGCAACTACTCATGTCAATAACATGGTCATAAGATGCATAGAACACTAGCTATTCACATGGAAAAACTGAACTTACTGGTAACAGGCTGACAGAAACATTATTTAGCAACTTAAGAGCATGGTAATGACAAGCTAGAGCAAGCCATAATTTCAAACAATGGTATGGATGGATAGAGCATAACAAGATCTACAAAACATCGTTACTGATCATCTCCAGATTATGCATGGATTCACTTGTAGCACCAAGTTAACATGGCAACATTATGTAGCAGATTCAGACTTAGCAGAAATCATCAAGTCACTGAAATCAGTAACAGCAAATACCCTACTTTGCATGCTTGTGCTAGTCACCAAAGGGCACATAAAAATACATGGATTGCACCACTGTAAAGATAGAATGAATATGCTTCTAAAACATGTTGACATGATGCTCAAAAGATAGACACACAAAATGCTATGAAAAAGACAAATCAGTAAGTTATGATAACTTCCAGCAGATTATAACATTTAGCACTTTTGCAACGATGATTAAGGCATCAAGATGGACAGTAACATGCATGCAAACTACACCAACATGTAGAGCACTCAGAGATGAACATTTTGACATATTATGCTTCTACATAGAACCAATATGCACAAAGTTATCATCACTCAAACATGCACACATGATATGGCAATTCAGGGACTTAGCAGTTTTCGAAGAAAGAAAACAGGATGAGCGCATGATAATAAAAGATGCTCGGGGAGAGGGTTAGGCGCAGGAGCTCACATTGGGCCCGTGGGCTGGCAAGCTGGGCTGGGCCGTCGGCTGGTGAGGCCCAAGCGGAGGGGAGCGGCCCAGCCGTTTCCTCCCGATCCGATCGGGATCGACGCAGGGGCGGCGGCGGCCTACAGACAACGACGGCCAGGGCGGACGCCGACGAGCAGGGCCGAGGAGGTCCGGCGCGACGCGGGACAGGGCGGATCCGAGCGCGCCTGCCCGGATCTGGCCGGAGACGGGGCCGACAGCGAGGTCAGGCGAGGCAGGCAGCGGAGGCAGACGCAGGGTAGCGGCGCGCGCTGTGAAGTCGAGGCAGTGGCGGCGGGTCGCGGACGGCAGCGGAGGTGCCTCGGCGGGCAACGGGCAGTGGAGCAGGGACGGGACGACGGCGCGGCGGTGGACTCCGGTGGCCGACGGGGGTGGGGGCAAGGCGCGAGGCAGCGGGGACGACACGGTGGTGCGGGCGACGGCGAGGCACCGTGGGGAGCGGGCGGCGGCGCGCGCTCGGGCCGACCCGGGCCCCGATGGGCTTCGGAGGGCCCTGCGCGGGCTCGGACGGGCCGTCGGCGATGGGAGGAGCTGGGGGCGCGTGGAGGCTATGGGCTGGACGGGAGCCGGCTGCGGGGTGACGTGGCGGCCTGAGATTGTCCAAAAACACGGCGGCGACGGTGCCAAGTGGCGGGGTGTGGCTGGCCGGCGACGGAAATCGAGGAGGAGGGGTTGGCTACGGCTGGTGGCGGCAGATCCTAGGAGAAGGGGCTCTAGGGGTAGGGGAAGAGCTAGGTTTAGTCCAAAAATGGACTATGGTGGCTTAAATAGGAAAGGGGTTAGGGTTAGGGGGTTTGGGGTGTTTTGGTGCCCTCCGGTCGTGACCCGACGGCTCCGGTCGAAGGGGGAGGTTAGCTGGGCCTAGGTGGGCTTAGTCGGATGTGTAGAAGACCTTGGGTTGAGAAAAGAGAGAAGAGGTGCGGCCCGACACGGGTTTCCAGAGACCTAAAACGTCCGACGTTTGACCCGCTATATTGCGGCTATATGTTTAACGGTTGGGCTATCAAATGGACTCCGACCGCACGCCAACTTTCACCCCATTCCAAGAACATTTTTATCCCACTTATAAAATAATAATTCGGAGGTGATGCGGGCGCGTGCGAGTGTGAAAGTTCTCGGAACGGACAACAGAGAGAACTGGAAGACCCTGACGGATGCAAGTTTTGAAAACATGCAGATGAAATGCACATGATGACATGGGAAAGTGCAACACGCAAGCGGATGACATGACAATGACGGCGAATAAACGAGAAACACCTGACGCATCGGTCTCCGGGTGTTACAATAACCTTCTCCCCAATTTTGAAAGAGGTCTACTTCAATACTTCAGGCGAGTCATTAATGATGGAATGATCATCCACAATAGGTGTGTATGTACAAGTGAAGTCTATATGGGGAGTCATAACAAGCTGCAATTGAGCTGGTTCATCTTTCAATCCAGAATCGTAAGTAATTAACAAGTATATGTATTCTATAGAAAATATATTAAAATTGTAATGACAATTATAACAATTACTAGCAGTTTGTTTTTAATATTGGACTTGGTCAAAGTGTGTATGAGTGGGACATGCAAACGATCACTTGGGCCAGAACGGTGAATTGCGTGGACATAATGAATACACCACGTAAATGATATTGCGTGAGAAATATCCTTCCAGTTTGTTGTTGTGCCATTCGTAGTTTGGATATTCTTGATAATTGTTTGGCTTTTTGCAGGCAGCCTAAAATAAACTAGTATGGAGTTTCAGTAGAGTTAGCGATGAATATGAAATTAGTACTTGCAGCAGGTAAGAGAAAGCATAGTAAAATGCAGTTATATCTTAAGCATCTAACATGGATCAGTGACAGGATCATTGGGTAGTAGCACATGGACGGAACGGCCATACATCTTCAATGAATTCCGAACACCATTTTGAATATTGTAAAGTTTGATAAACTTATTCCAATCCTCTCCACTAAAACAGGTTCCATGCTCTTCACTCATGGCATAAAGACCAATGCTGATGTCCTTTTTGGTCTCACGGTGTACTCTTTCTAGAATTTCTTGGACTTTTTGATCATTACATTCTCAAAAAAAATATTTCTTGCAAACCAGGGGATAACCTGACATAGAATAAAGGAAATATTTGATTATTCTTACAAGGTTTCTTAAGTAATTGTTTTCACAAGACACATTGCAGTTTTTTAGAAATGGAGGAGAACCCCCGGCCTTGCATCATGCATGCAGCCACTTTATTAATTATTCACATAAGACCTTACAAAGTCATGCAACAGTAAGACTAAAGCCACCTTCTAGGCAACATCTGTCGCTACTCCTATCCAGTTGATGTAGGGATGTTGATAGTCTTGGTCTAATACCAAACAGACCTCGCAGCCAAACCTAACATCTAAGACCTGAGGTCCCAATCAGGAGGCCTGTCGGGTATGGGGCACCCACCAGTCCGGCGCACTCCTTAACCAGGACGCCTGCCGGGTATGAGGCCGCTGCAGCCACCTGCTACCAATTCATCTTCAGTGTTGTACTGCTTCATCTACCTTGCCTGGTCTAGCTGTCGTCGACGCCACCATGACGCCACACAACGTCACCATCCTGCGCTCGTCCATCATCACACGCCCACCGGCGAGACCCAGCTGCTCCATGCCGCTGAGACCCGCCGTTGTCGACATGCCAGATGCCACGCCGCTCCTCCGACGTGAAACACCACCTGCTGCCACTGGTCCCATACCCTCCACCTGTAGTTCCTCAAACTGAGCACCCAAACGCCCCAGGCGGCACCTTCAAGAAGGGTACGGCACACGCAGTGCCGCCCCCGCCCAATCTAAGGAGATTTAGGGTTTTCACCCGAGCATGGGTTCAGGGTGGAGGGTAGGGACCTCGACGGCGCCTTCAAGTAGGAGAACGACAACCCTGGTCATCGCCACCGTCGGGATGAACGAGTCATCCGGAGTTTCCTCCGGTCCGATGTCACCTCTACCAACCCCTGCGAACGCACCGAGGCCGACAACCGCGATCGTAAAGCCACCAAGTGCAGCGAGAAAGAGCCTGCAGCGCGGAGGAGATCCACCGGCGACTCACCGCCCATGCGGTCCAGACGCCGTCCATCCACTCCCCGCGAACGTCGCCAGCCAAGGACGTCGTCGCCATGCGTAACGGGGCCGCCGCCCCTGGTCCAGGTTCCTCCACGAAGGCCGGAGTGGCGAGATCCGTCGCGAGCGACGAGACCTGGCACCGCGCGGCCGACGCCATCGCCCAAGCCCGCCATCGACCGATCCCGCCGCCGCCGGGAGCCCACACGTTGCCGGGAGTCCCACACCCATGGATCTGGGCACCCGTGCACCGCCGCGAGTCCGCCACCTCCGGGATCCGCCACACCGTCGGGAGGGCCGCACCTCGCGGATCAGGACGCCCGCGCCACCGCGGATCCGGGAATGGGAGGAGAGGCCCTCTGCCGCCGCCGTCGCATGCACGGGCTTTGCCCGGCGCCGACTATCGGCAGCGGCGGAGGGGGAGAAGGGCGCTGGAGGGACTAGGCGGCGGCGGCGGAGCCCTCCCGAGTCGCCCGCGAGGGAGGCGATTGCTTACTCTTTTTGGAACGAAGGCTCCAGGGGAGCCCGACTTTGAATTAACAAATCCATCAACCGACCAGGGATTACACAAGGCCATCGTTACAACCATGAGACAACTGCTAAAAGCCGCTAACAAGAACAGAAAAAACAACAGTAGATACAAAGTGTTGCCGACGCAGCTTACAAGCACCAAAGACTACAAGCCCTCGAGGGATAAGCAAACTAAGCACTAGCTAGAAGTCGATGGAGTCCACCAAGTGAAGTAGATCAAGCAGAGCACAACGGAGGGGTTCTTCAAACGAAGACAAAGTCCAGCGATGGTCGCGCCCTCATCTACCCCGAAAGGTGACACCTTGTTCGATCCTCTCCTCTCCAAATCCAGAGGGGACCCCTGCCCCTCGCCTTGGCTCGAAAGGCGCCAGACCACTGGAAGATGGAGAAGCTCGCCCTAGAGCCAGGATTGGACACGACGTCGGGCACCATGGGAGATTCTCAACCCGACGCAGCACTGCACGAGGATAACCAGCCGAATTGCCACACAGCAGGTCGCCGCTACAACCACCAAGGGGAAAAACTGCTCAAAGGCACTGACACTGAACAAACGAACAGCAAGTAGGATGAAGCAACCTGACAGGATGTAGATCAAGCCCGTATGGATAGGCTCCGTGCCCAAGCCACCGTATCAAGTTGCCGCTAGCAAAAGAGAGGAGCCCTATCCCCTCCCTGCCCAAGAATGGCGCCAAACCGGCGAGCAAGCAAGCAAGGATCCGGCGGGCAATCCAAAGCAGAACAACACTGCTACATCAACAGAGCATCAAGCTTCATCTCCCTCGCTACTGACGCAGCCAACCCGACACCCACCTCACAACACTCTGCACACTCCTACCATGCCCAAGACGACACCTTCAAGAAGGTGGAGACACACGTTGCGCCATTGCCGTCCAGTCTTGAAAAGACAAGGGTTTTCACCCGGGTCATGGAGCAGGAGGGAGAGGAAACGAACCTCGATGAAGCCTCCAAGGAGGAGAACGGCACCTGTCCGTGTCGTCAACGCCGTGACCGGAGAACCAGCCAGGGATTTCTCCCTGTCTAGTTCCGCTGCTCCAGGCACCCCCACCAACCACGGATCTGGCGTCCAGAGGCCGCCGGCGACCAGATCCGGCGAGGAGGAGCGCTCTGAGGGGAAGTGGAAGCCGCCTTCAGATCCAGACGCGAACAGGGAGGCCGCGCCCCCGCTGCGACCGGCGCCAGCGCCCGCCGTCACTCGCCGCCCTCGCGACCAAGGAGACGGGGGGACAACACCCGCGACGCCGCTCGCCGCAGAAAACGATGCCGCCGCGCCACCCGAGGCCGCTGCCTCGGCGCCCAGAGCCCTCCGCGAAGAGCGAAGCAGCCAGATCCTCGCCGCCGCCGTCCTGGGCGACCACGCGGGCTTCGCCGGAGGCCTCCTCGGGCGGCGGCGAGGAAGGGAGGAGGGGGGAAGGGGGGCCGGCGGCTAGGGTTTTCGTCGCCACCCGTTTCGCCCCGAGCGGAGCGACGCGGGGGGGGGGGGGGCAGAGGAGGGGGGGCGATTGCTTACTCTTTCGATCTCGATTTTGTTTCGTCGGGGCTCAATTGCATATGTGAGGGACATTCAGGTGTTTACAAAAGATAGTAATAGAACATGCATTGTGTTCTAAATGTTAAGTCTCCTTTGTCATCTGTTTGTCAGAAGTAAGTTGAAGTTAACAAATTGATAGGAATATTTGTATGCTCAAGTACAAATTACATAGTCATTCTTGTTCTTTAAGAAAAGATAACTAATTTAAAGTTTACCGTCATTTCATCCGATGATTCCCGAAAGAAGAGGTTGAAACTGTTGTACATGAAAAACTCCTCATAGTTGCAGAAGCCTCTGTTGTCGTAACAGATTGGGCACTAGGTACAGAAAGCATAGATTTAGTAGCAAATACACTTTCTTCGTTGTATTCGAACGAGCTTAAGCGAGATAGATGGAACTTTACCTCAATTCCGCTGCCTCCATCGTCCTTCATTTGGTCAGGGTATGGAAACGACCAGTAATCCGTAGCAGAAGAAACTAACAAGGAGAGGAACTAGATTTCATTCATGGCAATGGTTGTGAGAGTGGAGTTGGTTGGACTAGTTAACTAGGGTCCCTTAGAAGTGAGAATAGATCGGATCTGGAAGGGAAGAAAGACAGTACATGGAGAAGAGGAGAAAAAAAGAATTTAATGCGTCTGACCTTAAACTCTGATTAGGAATGCACTTGGAAGAGGGAAAAAGCAACGTATTACGAACATAAGTTCAAAAGAACGAAACTGACTAGCATGTTGGTAAAATTGTAAGTTTGAGAAGTCAAAACTTACACGTGTGCATGGAGATATGAAAAGTTTTTATTATTCCACCAAACATATCCTATAAATATATAATTTGTCGCAAAATGGGAAAATAGTGGACATTTTGCTGTATCATTCAATTTAAAGTAGAGTATTGTACACATAAAAAATGTGTTTTATAAGCAGAACAGAGGCTTTCCTATGTCACTAAATTTATATAAAATTTATACCTTTACGTAAACTACAAATCATAGACTTGGAAATATTTGTATTGGTTTACAGTAAATAAGCGATAAACGAGTACAATAAGTTTCGACACTAAGTTACATGGCAAAGAACTTAATGTTCATCCTAGCGTGAAGGTTGGTTTGACAACAATGTTCCCATTTTAAAAAATTTGTTCACAAATTCAAAATTGTTCCTGTTTTCAAATTTTGTTCAGATTTTTATAAAAATGTTTCCAATTTCAAAAAGTTCAGAATGCAAAAAATGTTCAGAAAACTAAAATTTCTTCATGCTTCTCAAAATTTAGTCTCAATTAAAAAAAGCATGTTGCAGTAACAACACGCTACAGGGACGTGCCCCTACAATACCGGTTGCTATAGTAAGAGCATTACTAGTAGAGCCCTTAAACCCTCAAACCCCTAAAAATAACTGCTTTTTTTTACAGTTTTCGTCGAAAAAAAGTCGTAGACTAGAACCCCTTAACCCTCAAACCCTCAAATTTTTTTAAAGGTCCAACCCTCAAACCCTCTCCCAATCCTCAAACGTAAGGGTTGGGGAGTAAAACCTACCCCAACCCTCATTTGGCGGTTATACTCGCGCGGGAGGGAAAAATTCTCCCAACTCCCGCGCCCACGCCCACGACCGCCGCTGCTAGTCGCCCCCGTCGACCTCCCGCGTGCAACGACAACGTCGTTCATGGGAATATTCTGTTATAAGGGTTGGGTTTGAGAGTTCTAATCTTTGCCCCTATTTTTCAACCCGTAAAAATGCACAAAAAGATTATTTTTGGACCCTTAAAACGCTAGTAAGGGTCCGAGAGTTTAAGGGTTCTACTAGTAATGCTCTAAGGTTGCTAAAAATCCGGTCTCCTACAGTGCTTGGTTCTCCCGCTCGCTACAACCGCACGCCCTTCACTGGTGTCGCTAATGGGCCGACCCGGTTGCGCGCGCCTATGCATTCGAGCAGCATCTTGAGGCAGAATGCGTCGTATAGGAGGTCCTGGTTGGCTGTTCGTTTTTTCAGTCAGCTGGCTGGCTCGCCTTGACCGTTCACCACAGGCCTGTGACCATTGACCGATGATGTTGAACACTGACCATTGACCTTTTTCCATTGATCGTTGACTTCTAAAAAGTTATGAATTGAAAAAAAATCATGAATTTGAAAAGCCCACGAATTCAAAAAACTTTCATGAAATTGAAAACTGTTCACGAATTAGATAGAAAGTTATGGATTTTTTTTACGAATTTGGAAAAATTATATGGATTTAAATAATGGTCATGAATTTGAAAAGTTTACAGATTTAAAAAAAACATGAATTTGAAAAATATCACAAATTAGAAACATTGTTCACGAGTTGAAAAAAGTACGCATATTTACAAATCTCCACGAATTTGAAAAACAAATCAGGATTAAGAAAATATTAATGATTTTGATTTTTTTGCGAATTTACAAAAGTCCTTGATTTTGAAAACTTCAGAAAATAGAAAAAGTTCACGAAAATTGAAAAAAGTTCATTAATTTAAAATGGAAAAACATAAAAAGTAAAATAGAGTAAATATTAAATTAAAAATTTAAAAGCAAAGAATAGCAGCTAAAAAACCGAACAAGACCCGATGGAAATAAAACCAGAGAACCCAGCCAAAAATAAAGAATGATGGAAACACAACATGTGGTGGCAACCCACTTACATGTAGAAAGTAGTGGGTGCCCTCTAACGATTTTGACTGTACGTGGCACCTTAAATTTTGAAAAATGTTGAACGGACATATGAAAAACGTTGAACAAGTATTTAAAAATGTTAAACGAATATTTGGAAAATGTTGAACAAGTATTTGAAAAAATGTAGAACAAATATTCAAAAAGATGTAGAACAAATATTCAAAAATATGTTGAACAAAGTACTTGAAAAAAGTTGAACAAGTATTTGAAAAAAAAGTTGACCATGTATATAAAAAATGTTGAACAATTATTTGAAAAATGTTGAACAAGTATTTTAAAAATGTTGAATAAGTATTTGAAGAAATGTTTAACATGCATATAAAAATGTAGAATGAAAAACAAAAAGAAACAAAGGAAAAAACAAAAATGAAACAAAATGGAGAATAAAAAAAGAAAAAAATCGGAGAAAAAAAACGAGAAACAAAGAAAAACCGAAGAAGACTGGATTTGGTCACCTCTAGTAGGTCACGATCCTTCTACTAACTAGTAAGTAATTGCGGGAGGGCTGGTTAGTTTCACAGGGAATAACCTTGCATACCAGGGTTTGATTCCTAGCTGGCTCATTTTATTCCCCATTTTTAAACCACCGCACGCTTAAAATGGGCCGGCCCGACGCCGTTTTCTCGACGTGATAGTTCCCTCGACAATCGCTGAATGCGATAAATAGCCCTAGTGTTCGGCGTGGCAGTCCTGCCCGCTCCCCTCAGGGTTGGGACTACACAGCACGCCTCTGGGCTTGTGCCGGAGCCGAAAGGAGCGACATGCTTATCTCCGGGAGTAAGGCTTTAGTTTGTTCTTTTCCTCTTCGGGCTTAGCAACCATTCTTCTACTCTATCATCTTGCTGTACGCCAATTTGTGTACGTGTCATGTCATGCTACTCTTGTTCTCCCTTTGTAAATTAATATAAAAGTGTTTAGATCACTAAAGTACTGTAAGAGCATTTAGATCATTAAAATAGTGATCTAAACATTTTTATATTAATTTATAGAGGGAGTATCTATTTCAAACGCCTTCTATTATAATAATTCGCAAGTGTTTAGTGCTGCATGCTAACATGAAATTAGAGTCAACAACTTTGCTGCATAAGGATTCATTTGATTCAAAGGAATTCTATAAGATTTTTGAAGCATTGAAATCCTCGTGAATTTTTCCTACCTTGGTCCTTTGATTCATAGAGTTGGATCTCATAGAATTTTTTGGTATGGAATCATTTGTACTACATTACATTTCATTGAAATGTAACATTCACTCCAACCTTTTCTAATTCCTTTGTTCTTCCTTCGCATCAAATACTCCTTGCTAATCCTATAGGATTCAAATGGGCATGCCACTCCAATCCTATACTTTTCCTATTCCAGGGTTTTCAGAATCCTACGAATTAAAGAGGCCCTGTAGTGTTGCATGCCAAAACGAATTTTTTTAGGTTAAGTCTTGTTTTTCTTTCAAACGAGCACGAAATAGCATGACGATACGAGTAAACCAGGGGAGCGAATGAGCCGAGGCTCCCGTGTTGCCTAACCTAGGCCACATGGGCGACAACCCCCCACCACACCCCGCCACCAGCCCCCTCCTCTGGCTACTCCCCTCGCTGCCACCGGAAGCCACCACTGAGCGAAGCTCGTGTTGTGGCTGCAGCGGCAAGGTCTGCCCTTGTTCTGTGACTCTGCTTGCGCAGTGCCTCGTGGCTCGCATTGCGGTGGTCCGTTGGCATACTGGCGGCCGGCGGCGCGCCTCCTGGAGGCGGATTCGGTGACACCCCCCTCTCGCACCTCCTAGTGGTTGTCCTAGCGGTGCACCTCCCCATGTCTCCTCCTGGTGGTGGATCTGGCGGCGCCACCGAGGTTCCTCCTCATCATCCTCACCAGCTTTGCCCCGTGTGGCGAGTCTCCCTCCCCCACCCTCCCCTACGCTCCAGCTCCCCCTGGCACCCACCCCCGTGGCCCTAGATGTCCGAAGTGCTCCTAGCGGGAGGACTTGTCCTGACCATGCCTCCTCTAAGGCTGATCGTGGTGGTGCTGTGGGCCCCCTTGTTAGGAAACATAGTAGAAAATATAAAGTTTCGCACCTACGATCACCCAAGATCAATATGAAGATGCATAACGGGTTGGGATCACGATCGTTACCATCACCGACTTGCAGCAGAAGATAAATGTGTCGGTGTAGATCGTACTTGGGGTACCTTGAACCGTCGATGAATGGCCCCTCGTACCACCCACAAACAGTCCCTCGAACCGAAGACCGAAAGCACAACCTCTCTACTTGGTTGCAAGCATGCAGCCTTCACGATCCAGTGGCGTTTCGCTGTCCAAAGTTAATCATCATCGAAGAATTAGAGGGAGGAGATTAGAACCACACATGGCTTCTAATTATGAGGACAAGAGTATTATCCTAGCTCTAACTAGTCAAGTAGGGCCAACTAGAACTAGAACTAGAAGAACTAGAAGAGGCTCCAAAACTTGTATGAACAATAGAACAAAAACCCCTAGTATATATAGGTTGGAGGGGAGGGAGAGGGAGCCACCAAGGGGGAAAGTTTCCCCCTTGGGGTGCCGGCCTAGGGGAGAGTTGGACTCCCTCCCCTTGTCCAATTAAGCCCCCATATGGCAAGGGGCGCTGCTATTTCTTGCGTTCAGCTAGTCGATCATTCCGACTCGCTGAAGCCGGCGAGCATATGGACCGGCCCATGTGCGCGGGTAAGCATCTGCCTGTTTCCTGTTTCGTTATTTTCATGTTTTTTTCCTTTTTGCCTTCTTTTTTTACTTTTGTTTATACTTTAAAATATTCAATATCTATATATTACAAAAAACACTCTCCCAAAAGCACATTTGCAAAATGTTGAAAAAGTATTTGAAAGTGTTGAATAGGTATTTGAAAAAATGTTATTCAAGCATTTGAAAATTTTCAAACACTTATTTTAAAAATGTTAATCAAGCATTTAAAAATGCTGAACATGTATTTGAAATATGTTGAACAAGTGTTTGAAAAAAATGTTAATCAAGCATTAGGAAAATGTTGAACAAGGATTTGAAAAAATGTGGAACAAGTATTTTAAAAAATGTTAATCAAGCATTCTAAAAATGTTGAACAATAATTTTAAAAATGTTGACAAGTATTTGAAAATGTTGAACAACTAAATGTTGATTATGTATGAAAAAATGTTGAACAAGTATTTTGAAAATGTTGAAGAATTTGTTTTTCAATAAGTATTAAAATGTTGAACAAGTATTTAAAAAATATTGAATAAGCATTTGGACAATGCTGAACGTGTATACAAAAAATGTTGATCACTTATTAAAAAAATGTTTTTGGCATATCCAAAATTGTAGAGTGAAAGGGAAAACAAACATAAGAAAAAAATGGAGAAAAGAGAGAAAAAATGGAGAAAACAAAAAAACTGAAAGAAAAACAAATCGAAGAAGAAAGAAAAACGAAGAAAAAATGAAAAGAAGAAACAGAAAACAAATTGGAAACCGGTTTTACCCGCCTCAACTAGAGAACCTGTCTCTTAATTATTATGAGCCTGACCCAGCTGGGTGTGGCTAGGTGAGCTAGCTCTCGCCATGAGCCGGCCCGATTACTCGAAACGCTTCAGCAAGAATTGCCTGCAGCGGCCACTTAATGCGATAAATAGACGTTGCGTGCCCGCTCGGTATTACTTTTCTTTTTCCAGCGCGAACATGGGCCGGCCCGGTTACTCGAAACGCTTCAGCAAGACTTCCCGCAGCGTTCGCTCAATGCGATAAATAGACGCTGCGTGAGTGCTCGGTCTCGCCTGTGGCGAGAGTCAGATGGGCTGGCTCAATACGGGTCCTGGGGTCAGCTTTTTCAAGGAAGTTTCTTAACCACTTTTCTTCCCTTTTCTGTTTGTTTCTATGTTGGTTTTGATCAATTTTTCCAAAATTCGCATGTTTTTTGTTTGTTTGTCTTTGTGGTCTTTTGATTGGTTTTTCACATGGTTTTTTTCTATTTGTTGTGCTGATTTATGTGTTTCTTTCATTGTTTTCTTCGGTTTTATGAGTTACTTCATCAGTTTTCTAAAAAGATATTATTTTTCCCAACACGTCTCTATTTATTTGTATGCACATATACATTTCTCTTATGCACATGGAACTTTTTTTTATACACATTCAAAATTTTTAAATACATGATGTATTTTTTTCATTTAAATGTTTTGGAATATTTTTGAAATACATGTTAAATATTTTTAAATGCACATTGAACATCTCATAATGGCACAAAACATTTTTTAAACTATTTTTATACACTGTATACCATATTCTTAATGTCACGAATGTATTTGTTGAAGCATGTTAAGTAGATTTTCTTGAATGGCACAAACCAGTTCTTTTTAATTATGAGATTTTTTACATTGTATAAATATTTTTTAGTATAACTTGTTTTAATTCCGTTAAAATATTTTAAAAGTTGCGCAAACATTTTGGACACTGCATAAGCATTTTTAACATTGCATAAACATTTTCAATACATATACTTATATTTTATGATATTTTAAAATATAGGGAAAAGTATAAAAAATAAAAATTGAAACGAACAAATGATAAGCAAACAAAGCAGCGTCTCACGCAATTGCATGTCTTTGGCCGACCCTTTTAGAGAGCGCTGCAGGCGACACTGCACTCGGGATTGCTATAAGCGATACATAGCCGCACCCACCCATGAGTTAGTTGCTCCCAACTTTCCAACCAAAAAGAAGATCAGATACAACATTGAACAAATAAGACCATGTAACACGACCCAAGTTTGTGGAGACACGGTTGTTGGCGCGGCCCAATACTCATTTCCCCGCTACTCTATGCATGTAGCACCGCCACACCATCAATTCCTGCAAGTTAGTCACAAGTTATTTTTTGCATTAAATTTTGTATTTACAATATGTGTGTTGGGCGATTGCAGCATTCTTATATAGTTCACCCTTCACATTTTTCTAGAAATGACATTGTATTAAATGCAATTTATTTTTCCTCTTTTTATGCATGTTGTATTTTTATTTATTTTCAAGATTACATTTGAGGCCCATTAGATTTAGATATTTTTACCAACTTTTATTCATTTCTTTTAATAAAGTTCCCACAACAGCGCGCGGGCCATCACCTAGTATTAGTAGAGTGCATGACACTACTCATTGTTATTCCTATTGCCATGCACTAAAAGCATTATTATCAATTCACCAAAATGAGGGAGATTAAAAGTGTATTTAATCCCTAAATGGCATTTTGGTATGATCACAATGTGGTTAGTGAGACTAAGAATGATTACTAAAGTTATCTTAGGTCATTGGTCTTTGGAAGTATGTATATGGAGACGGTTGCCTCCCCTTCAAAATGGGAAAAGGCGCAGTTATCCGAAGAGACTCGAGAGCTTTGCTTGGTTTCTTTTGAGTCATAAGACAACCGCACAATTAAGAGGGGTCGGGGTGCTTGAATGAAAGTATGGGACCATGCAAAAACATATACACCAGCTATCCTACACATTCCACTGAAATTGCCCTGAAAACCCACCTCAATTGTACCCAATGCAAAGGTACTTCGTGCTCACAGGGTCCAGTATTAAAACTCTCGACACCCCATGTGCACGGGTTGATTTGAAAACTCTCTCGAGTCTCGATACCCTGTGCACACAGGGTCTCTATCCCATGTGCCTACAAGGTCTAGGGTTTCCTTCTCTGGTGACCTCGCATGCATGGGATACTTTACCTTGTGCGCACGTGGCCTTCAGGTGGACAACAATCACAATTGGTTGTGGGGGTATAAAAGGCACCTTTCTTGCACCTTCGATTATAACCTTAATGTCTTGGGAAGCTCCCAAACCTCCAAAAGCTTCAATACTCTCAATCTCTCAATCCAAACTTGTTGATACTTGGGGGACTAAGTGAGCAAGACCCGGTCCACACTTCTACCAAACTAGATTGTGTTCCCCACCCAATTTCTTCATCAACACTTGTTACTCTTGGATAATGAGTGCTACCTCTTGAGCATGCGTTGGTTTTCCCTTGAAGAGGAAAGGGTGATGCATCAAAGTAGCGTAAGTATTTCCCTCAGTTTTTGAGAACCAAGGTATCAATCCATTAGGAGATAACACACAAGTCACCTAGTACCTGCACAAACAATAAAGAACCTTGCAACCAACGCGATAAAGGGGTTGTCAATCCCTTCACGGTCACTCGCAAAAGTGAGATCTGATAAAGATAGTAAGATAAATATTTTTGATATTTTTGTTGTATAGATTGGAAAGTAAAGATTGCAAAATAGTAAACGAGATGCGATGTAAATAAAAAGAGATGCAATATTATAAGAAAGAGAACCAGGGGCCATAGGTTCCACTAGTGGCTTCTCATGATAGCATGTATTACGATGGGTGAACAAATTACTGCTGAGCAATTGATAGAAGAGCGCATAGTTATGAGAATATCTAGGCAATGATCATGAATATAGGCATCATGTCCGTGTTAAGTAGACCGAAACGATTCTGCATCTACTACTATTACTCCACACATCGACTGCAATCCAGCATGCATCTAGAGTATTAAGTTCATAAGAACAGAGTAATGCATTAAGCAAGATGACATGATGTAGAGGGATAAACTCAAGCAATATGATATAAACCCCATCTTTTTATCCTTGATGGCAAAAATACAATACGTGCCTTGCTGCCCCTACTGTCACTGGGAAAGGACACCGCAAGATTGAACCCAAAGCTAAGCACTTCTGCCATTGCAAGAAATATCAATCTAGTAGGCCAAACTAAACCGATAATTCGAAGAGACTTGCAAAGATATCAAATCATGCATATAAGAATTCAGAGAAGAACCAAATATTATTCATAGATAAACTTGATCATAAATCCATAATTCATCGGATCTCAGCAAACACACCGCAAAAAGTATTACATCGAATAGATCTCCAAGAACATCGAGGAGAACTTTGTATTGAGAACCAAAGAGAGAGAAGAAGCTATCTAGCTAATAACTATGGACTCGAAGGTCTGTGGTAGACTACTCACACATCATCGGAGAGGCTATGGTGTTGATGTAGAAGCCCTCCGTGATCGATTTCCCCTCCGATAGATCACCGGAAATGGCCCTAGATGGGATCTCACGGGTATAGAAGGTTGCGGCAGTAGAAAAGTGGTTTCGTGGCTCCCCCTGATGTTTTTAGGGTATAAGAGTATATATAGGCGAAAGAAGTACGTCGGTGGAGCTCCGTGGGGCCCACGAGGGTGGGGGCGCGCCCTCCTCCCTCGTGGCCGCCTCATGGACTTCCAAACTTCCACTCCAATTTCCTGGATTGCGTTTGTTCCAAGAAAGATCCTCGCAAAGGTTTCGTTCCGTTTGGATTCCATTTGATATTCCTTTTCTGCGAAACACTAAAATAGGCAAAAAAACAGAAACTGGCACTGGGCCTCCGGTTAATAGGGTAGTCCCAAAAATAATATAAAAGAGCATATTAAAGCCCATTAAACATCCAAAATAGATAATATAATAGCATGGAACAATCAAAAATTATAGATACATTGGAGACGTATCAAGCATCCCCAAGCTTAATTCCTGCTCGTCCTCGAGTAGGTAAATGATAAAAACAGAATTTTTGATGTGGAATGCTACATAACGTAATTTTCAATGTAATTTTCTTTATTGTGGCATGAATGTTTAGATCCGAAAGATTCAAGACAAAAGTTTAATATTGACATAAAAATAATGATACTTCAGGCATACTAACCAAGCAATTATGTCTTCTCAAAATAACATAGCCAAAGAAAGCTCATCCCTACAAAATCATATAGTTTGGCTATGCTTCATTTTCATCACACAAAATGCTCCAATCATGCACAACCCCGATGACAAGCCAAGCAATTGTTTCATACTTCAGTATTCTCAAACTTTTTCAACTTTCACGCAATATATTGGCGCGACCCATGGACATAGCACTATAGGTGGAATAGAATGGTGGCAGTGGAGAAGACAAAAAAGAGGAAGATAGTCTCACATCAACTAGGCGTATGAATGGGCTATGGAGATGCCCATCAATAGATATCAATGTGAGTGAGTAGGGATTGCCATGCAACAGATGCACTAGACCTATAAGTGTATGAAATCTCAACAAAAGTAACTAAGTGGGTGTTGATGTCTACTACACAACCTTCTTCTTGTAGACGTTGTTGGGCCTCCAAGTGCAGAGGTTTGTAGGACAGTAGCAAATTTCCCTCAAGTGGATGACCTAAGGTTTATCAATCCGTGGGAGGCGAGGAAAGAGTCTCTTGTGTCCCCAACACACCCAATAAAATGGTAAATTGTATAGGTGCAATAGTTCGGCGAAGAGATGGTGATACAAGTGCAATATTGATGGTAGATATAGGTTTTTGTAATCGGAAAATACAAAAACAGCAAGGTAACTAATGATAAAAGTGAGCGAAATGGTATTGCAAAGCGTTGAAACAAGGCCTAGGGTTCATACTTTCACTAGTGCAAGTTCTCTCAACAATAATAACATAATTGGATCATATAAAAATCCCTCAACATGCAACAAAGAGTCACTCCAAAGTCACTAATAGCGGAGAACAAATGAAGAGATTATTGTAGGGTATGAAACCAACTCAAAGTTATTCTTTCTGATCGATCTATTCAAGAGTCCGTAATAAAATAACACGAAGCTATTCTTTCTGTTTGATCTATCCTAGAGTTCGTACTAGAATAACACCTTAAGACACAAATCAACCAAAACCTAATGCCACCTAGATACTTCAATGTCACCTCAAGTATCCGTGGGTATGATTATACGATATGCATCACACAATCTCAGATTCATCTATTCAACCAACAGAAAGAACTTCAAAGAGTGCCCCAAAGTTTCTACCGGAGATTCAAGAAGAAAACGTGTGCCAACCCCTATGCATAAGTTCACGAGGTCACGGAACTCGCAAGTTGATCACCAAAACATACATCAAGTGGATCACGTGAATATCCCATTGTCACCATAGATAAACACATGCAAGACATACATCAAGTGTTCTCAAATCCTTAAAGACTCAATCCGATAAGATAACTTCAAAGGGAAAACTCAATCCATTACAAGAGAGTAGAGGGGGAGAAACATCATAAGATCCAACTATAATAGCAAAGCTCGCAATACATCAAGATCGTGCCGAATCAAGAACACGAGAGAGAGAGAGATCAAACACATAGCTACTGGTACATACCCTCAGCCCCGAGGGTGAACTACTCCTTCCTCATCATGGAGAGCACCGGGATGATGAAGATGGCCACCGGTGATGGATTCCCCCTCCGGCAGGGTGCCGAAACGGGTCTAGATTGGTTTTCGGTGGCTACGGAGGCTTGCGGCGGCAGAACTCCCGATCTAGGTTATGTTCTGGAAGTTTGGTTATATATAAGAGATGTTGCCGTCGGGAACAAGTCAAGGGGTCTCCGAGGCGGCCACGAGGTAGGGGGCGCGCCCAGGGGGTAGGGCGCGTCCCCTAATACGTCTCCAGCGTATCTATAATTTTTTATTGTTCCATGATACTCCCTCTGTTCCTTGATATAAGGTGTATAGATTTTTGAGAAAAAGTTCAAAATATAAGGTGTATTGCCTTGCACCACTCATTTGGATAACTTTTTAAGGGATTTGATTACATTTCCTTACATAGGGCAAGCCCCTCTATTTTCTCATGTCAATTAGTCAGGTGTAGTCTTGCCCAAAACTTGTGAAATTTTTCCTCCATGTGCATTCTTTAATTTCCGTGCCAAAAACTATACACCCTATATTTAGGAATGGAGGGAGTATTATATTATCTGTTTTGGATGTTAATGGGCCTTAATTTACACTTTTATATTATTTTTGGGACTAACCTATTAACCCAAGGCCCAGTGCAAATTGCTGTTTTTTTTGCCTATTTCGGTGTTTCGTAGAAAAAGAATATCAAACGGAATCCAAACAGAATGAAACCTTCGGGAACGTGAATTTTGGAACAAACGTGATCCAGAGGACTTGGAGTGGACGTCAAGAAACGGACGAGGAGTCCACGAGGCAGGGGGCGCGCCTACCCCCTGTGGGCGCGCCCTCCCCCCTCGTGGCTCAACCGACCTACTTCTTCCTCCTATATATACTCATATACCCTGAAAACATCGAGGAGCACCACAAAACCCTATTTCCACCACCACAACCTTCTGTACTCAAGAGATCCCATCTTGGGGCCTTTTCCGGAGCTCCGTCGGAGGGGGCATTGATCACGGAGGGCCTCTACATCAACTCCATGGCCCCTCCGATGATGTGTGAGTAGTTTGCTTCAGACCTTCGGGTCCATAGTTATTAGCTAGATAGCTTCTTCTCTCTCTTTGAATCTCAATACAAAGTTCTACTCGATTTTCTTGGAGATCTATTCGATGAACTCTTTTTGCGGTGTGTTTGTCGAGATCCGATGAATTGTGGGTTTATGATCAAGTCTATATATGAACAATATTTGATTCTTCTCTGAAATCTTTTATGCATGATTGGTTATCTTTGCAAGTCTCTTTGAATTATCAGTTTGGTTTAGCCCACTAGATTGATCTTTCTTGCAATGGGAGAAGTGCTTAGCTTTGGGTTCAATCTTGCGGTGCTCGATCCCAGTGACAGAAAGGGAAACGACATGTATTTTATTGTATTGTTGCCATCGAGGATAAAAAGATGGGGTTTATATCATATTGCTTGAGTTTATCCCTCTACATCATGTCATCTTACCTAATGCGTTACTATGTTCTTATGAACTTAATACTCTAGATGCATGCTGGATACCGGTCGATGTGTGGAGTAATAGTAGTAGATGCAGGCAAGAGTCGGTCTACTTGTCACGGACATGATGCCTATATACATGATCATGCCTAGATATTCTCATAATTATTCGCTTATGTTATTTTGAGAGTCCCTTAGAACAGCATGGTAATTTGCTTTGGTTGTGAATTTAGTCCTAATATGATAGGCATCCAAGATCGGTATAATAAAAACTTTCATAAAAAGTGCACTGAGTACTAGGAGAAGTTTGATACTTGATAATTGTTTTGAGATATAAAGGTGGTGATATTAGAGTGTGCTAGTTGAGTAGTTGTAAATTTGAGAAATACTTGTGTTGAAGTTTGCGAGTCCCGTAGCATGCACATATGGTGACCATTGTGTAACAAATTTGAAACATGAGGTGTTATTTGATTGTCTTCCTTATGAGTGGCGGTCGGGGACGAGCGATGGTCTTTTCATACCAATCTATCCCCCTAGGAGCATGCGCGTAGTGCTTGGTTTTTGATGACTTGTAGATTTTTGCAATAAGTATGTGAGTTCTTTATGACTAATGTTGAGTCCATGGATTATACACACTCTCAGCCTTACATCATTGCTAGCCTCTTCGGTACCGCGCATTACCCTTTCTCACGTTGAGAGTTGGTGCAAACTTCGCCGGTGCATCCAAAACCCATGATATGATACGCTCTGTCACACATAAACCTCCTTATATATTCCTCAAAACAGCCACCATACCTACCTATTATGGCATTTCCATAGACATTCCGAGATATATTGCCATGCAACTTTCCACCGTTCCATTTATCATGACACACATCATCATTGTCATATATCCTTGCATGATCATGTAGTTGACATCGTATTTGTGGCAAAGCCACCGTTCATAATTTTTCATACATGTCACTCTTGATTCATTGACCTTCCCGGTACACCGCCGGAGGCATTCATATAGAGTCATACTTTGTTCTAGTATCGAGTTGTAATCATTGAGTTGTAAATAAATAGAAGTGTAATGATCATCATTAATAGAGAATTGTCCCAAAGAATAAGAGAAAGGCCAAAAAAAGAAAGGCCCAAAAAAGGGGCAATGCTACTATCCTTTTCCACACTTGTGCTTCAAAGTAGCACCATGATCTTTATGATAGAGAGTCTCTTGTTTTGTCACTTTCATATACTAGTGGGAATTTTTCATTATAGAACTTGGCTTGTATATTCCAACAATGGGCTTCCTCAAATGCCCTAGGTCTTCATGAGCAAGCAAGTTGGATGCACACCCACTTAGTTTCTTTTGTTGAGCTTTCATACATTTATAGCTCTATTGCATCCGTTGGATGGCAATCCCTACTCCTTGCATTGACATCAATTGATGGGCATCTCCCTAGCCCATTGATTAGCCACGTCGATGTGAGACTTTCTCCTTTTTTGTCTTTTCCACATAACCCCCATCATCATATTCTATTCCACCCATAGTGCTATGTCCATGGCTCACACTCATGTATTGCATGAAAGTTGAAAAAAGTTTGAGATTACTAAAGTGTGAAACAATTGCTTGGCTTGTCATCGGGGTTGTGCATGATGAGAGCATTCTTGTGTGACGAAAATGGAGCATGACCAAACTATATGATTTTGTAGGGATGAACATTCTTTTGCCATGTTATTTTGAGAAGACATAATTGCTTAGTTAGTATGCTTGAAGTATTATTATTTTTATGTCAATATTAGACTTTTGTCTTGAATCTTTTGGATCTGAATATTCATGCCACAATAAAGAGAATTACATTGAGAATTATGTTAGGTAGCATTCCACATCAAAAATTCTGTTTTTATCATTTACCTACTCGAGGACGAGTAGGAATTAAGCTTGGGGATGCTTGATACGTCTCCAACGTATCTATAATTTTTGATTTTTCCATGCTATTATATTATCTGTTTTGGATGTTAATGGGCTTTATTTTACACTTTTATATTATTTTTGGGACTAACCTATTAACCCAAGGCCCAGTGCAAATTGTTGTTTTTGCCTATTTCAGTGTTTGGCAGAAAAGGAATATCAAACGGTATCCAAATGGAATGAAACCTTCGGGAACGTGATTTTTGGAACAAACGTGATCCAAAGGACTTGGAGTGGACGTCAAGAAACGGACGAGAAGTCCACGAGGCAGGGGGCGCGCCCTCCCCCCTCGTGGCTCAAGCGACCTACTTCTACCTCCTATATATACTCATATACCCTGAAAACATCGAGGAGCACCACAAAACCCTATTTACACCGCCGCAACCTTCTGTACCCAAGAGATGCCATCTTGGGGCCTTTTTCGGAGCTCCGTCGGAGGGGCATCGATCACGGAGGGCCTCTACATCAACTCCATGGCCCCTCCGATGATGTGTGAGTAGTTTACTTCATACCTTCGGGTCCATAGTTATTAGCTAGATGGCTTCTTCTCTCTCTTTGAATCTCAATACAAAGTTCTCCTCGATCTTCTTAGAGATCTATTTGATGTAACTCTTTTTGCGGTGTGTTTGTCGAGATCCGATGAATTGTGGGTTTATGATCAAGTCTATATATGAACAATATTTGATTCTTCTCTGAAATCGTTTATGCATGATTGGTTATCTTTGCAAGTCTCTTAGAATTATCAGTTTGGTTTGGCCTACTGGATTTATCTTTCTTGCAATGGGAGAAGTGCTTAGCTTTGGGTTCAATCTTGCGGTGCTCGATCCCAGTGACAGAAAGGGAAACGACACGTATTGTATTGTTGCCATCGAGGATAAAAAGACGGGGTTTATATCATATTGCTTGAGTTTATCCCTCTACATCATGTCATCTTACCTAATGCGTTACTCTGTTCTTATGAACTTAATACTCTAGATGCATGCTGGATAGCGGTCGATGTGTGGAGTAATAGTAGTTGATGCAGGGAGGAGTCGGTCTACTTGTCACAGACGTGATGCCTATGTACATGATCATGCCTAGATATTGTCATAATTATTCGCTTTTCTATCAATTGCTCAATAGTAATTCGTTCACCCATCGTAGTACTTATGCTATCTTGAGAGAAGCCACTAGTGAAACCTATGGCCCCCGGGTCTATTTTCCATCATATAAGTTTCCAATCTATTTTATTTTGCAATCTTTACTTTCAATCTATATCATAAAAATACCAAAAATATTTATCTTATTATCATTATCTCTATTAGATCTCACTCTCGTAAGTGACCATGAAGGGCTTGACAACCCCTTTATCGCGTTGGTTGCGAGGTTCTTATTTGTTTGTGTAGGTACGAGGGACTTGCGTGTGGCCTCCTACTGGATTGATACCTTGGTTCTCAAGAACTGAGGGAAATACTTACGCTACTTTGCGGCATCACCCTTTCCTCTTCAAGGGAAAACCAACGCAGTGCTCAAGAGGTAGCAAGAAGTATTTCTGGCACCGTTGCCGGGGAGTCTACGCACAAGTCAAGACATACCAATTACCCATCACAAACTCTTATCCCTCGTATTACATTATTTGCCATTTGCCTCTCGTTTTCCTCTCCCCCACTTCACCCTTGCCGTTTTATTCGCCTTTTTTCCTTCCTGCCTTATGTGTTCTCATTCTTTTTTGCAATTTGTTGCCATCATGTCTGAAAAATGGGGAGGTTATCATTGATAAGGACAATAATATGGAAAACTTTGATGTTATTGATGATCCTCTTGTAAATCCTACTATTTTACACACTATAAAGTTTTGGAGTGGTAGTGGTAATATTATTGGGAAGGGAGTTATTCAAGATTTCTTTACTTGTGCCGGTGCTTTACCCACCATGAGCGGGTCTATTCTTCATAAAACTAGTAGTCTTACGGATGCTATATCCTTGCTCATAGTTGAACTTGAAAGACAATTTTTACATATGCATCCTTCCATACAAAGGATTTTCCTGGAATTTTCCAATATTGAGCATTCTTCTGTTAAGCGAGCAGCGACCATCTTTTTAGCTCATGAGTTCAGATTTATAATAAAAGAAGCCAATGAAATTTTTGCGCACTATAGGGTGGATGCCGGCCGTCCTCCCATAAAAGCAATCCTTTTTTATCAAGAAGACATTATGCGTTTACAATCTTTAGATCATGTTGCTTTTAATGAAAACCTTAGAAAAAAGGTTCCTACCGATGTTCTTGTTAACAGGATCTCTGAACTTAATGATAATTTTGCTATCCAGAATAATGGGTTAGGTTTTTCCCTTGAACAAAGGCTCATGACTTTTTTTTCCAAAAGAATGGTTATAATGATGGATTGGTTGTGCAATATGAGGGGCCAAATGAGGAACTAATACCTCCCGAGCTTGATCTTGGGGGAGTTTTGTCCCATTAAATTTAGCCCTTTTGATTATTTTTGCTTGCCACAAAGAAATCTTGCTGCTGAACGTAGGGAGTATGAGATGAGTTTTCGTGATTTACCTTATCATTATCATGGCAATACCTAGATCTATCCTTGCTTTTATGCCTAGCTAGGGGCGTTAAACGATAGAACTTGTTGGGAGGCAACCCAATTTTATTTTTATTTCTTGCTTTTTGGTTCTGTTTAGTAATAAATAATTAATATAGCCTCTGTTTAGATGTGGTTTTATGATTTTAATTAGTGTTTGTTCCAAGTAGAACCTTTGGGAAGACTTGGGGAAAGTCTTTGCGATCTTGCTGTAAAAAACAGAAACTTTAGCGCTCACGAGATTTGCTGCCATTTTTACTGGAGAGTGCTATTTAGTTAATTATTTTTTTCAGATGATTAATAGATAAATTCCTCACGTCCAGAAATTTATTTTAGAATTTTTTCGGTTCCAGAAGTATTCGAAACCTACAGATTACTACAGACTATTCTGTTTTAGACAGATTCTGTTTTTCATGTGTTGTTTGATTATTTTGATGAATCTATGGCAAGTAATAGAGTTCATGAACCATAGAAAATTTGGAATACAGTATGTTTAAAACCAATATAAATAAAGAATTAATTCATTACAGTACCTTGAAGTGGTGGTTTGTTTTCTTTTACTAACGGAGCTCACGAGATTTTCTTTTAAGTTTTGTGTTGTGAAGTTTTCAAGTTTTGGGTAAGGATTTGATGGATTATGGAACAAGGAGTAGAAAGAGCCTAAGCTTGGGGATGCCCAAGGCACCCCAAGGTAAAATCCAAGGACACGAAAAAGCCTAAGCTTGGGGATGCCTTCCGGGGCATCCCCTCTTTCGTCTTCGTCTATCGGTAACTTTACTTGGACCTATATTTTTATTCGCCACATGGTATGTGTTTTGCTTGGAGCGTCTTGTATAATTTGAGTCTTTGATTTCTAGTTTACCACAATCATCCTTGCTGTACAAACCTGTTGGAGAGACACACATGAATCGGAATTTATTAGAATACTCTATGTGCTTCACTTATACCTTTTGAGCTAGATAATTTTGCTCTAGTGCTTCGCTTATATCTTTTAGAGCACGGTGGTGGTTTTATTTTATAGAAATTATTGATCTCTCATGCTTCACTTATATTATTTTGAGAGTCCCTTAGAACAGCATGGTAATTTGCTTTGGTTATGAATTTAGTCCTAATATGATAGGCATCCAAGATCGGTATAATAAAAACTTTCATAAAAAGTGCATTGAGTACTAGGAGAAGTTTGATACTTGATAATTGTTTTGAGATATAAAGGTGGTAATATTAGAGTGTGCTAGTTGAGTAGTTGTGAATTTGATAAATACTTGTGTTGAAGTTTGCAAGTCCCATAGCATGCACGTCTGGTGACCGTTGTGTAACAAATTTGAAACATGAGGTGTTATTTGATTGTCTTCCTTATGAGTGGCGGTTGGGGACGAGCGATGGTCTTTTCCTACCAATCTATCCCCCTAGGAGCATGCGCGTAGTGCTTGGTTTTTGATGACTTGTAAATTTTTGCAATAAGTATGTGAGTTCTTTATGACTAATGTTGAGTCCATGGATAATACACACTCTCACCCTTCCATCATTGCTAGCCTCTTCGGTGCCGTGCATTACGCTTTCTCACGTTGAGAGTTGGTGCAAACTTCGCCGGTGCATCCAAACTCCATGATATGATACACTCTATCACACATAAACGTCCTTATATCTTCCTCAAAACAGCCACCATACCTACCTATTATGGCATTTCCATAGACATTCCGAGATATATTGCCATGCAACTTTCCACCGTTCCATTTATCATGACACACATCATCATTGTCATATATCCTTGCATGATCATGTACTTGACATCGTATTTGTGGCAAAGCCACCGTTCATAATTTTTCATACATGTCACTCTTGATTCATTGCCCTTCCTGGTACACTGCCGGAGGAATTCATATAGAGTCATACTTTGTTCTAGTATCGAGTTGTAATCATTGAGTTGTAAATAAATAGAAGTGTGATGATCATCATTAATAGAGCATTGTCCCCAAAAAATAGAAAGGCCAAATAAAAAAAGAAAGGCCCGAAAAAAGGGGCAATGCTACTATCCTTTTTTCCACACTTGTGCTTCAAAGTAGCACCATGATCTTTATGATAGAGAGTCTCTTGTTTTGTCACTTTCATATACTAGTGGGAATTTTTCATTATAGAACTTGGCTTGTATATTCCAACAATGGGCTTCCTCAAATGCCCTAGGTCTTCGTGAGCAAGCAAGTTGGATGCACACCCACTAAGTTTCTTTTGTTGAGCTTTCATACATTTATAGCTCTAGTGCATCCGTTGCATGGCAATCCCTACTCCTTGCATTGACATCAATTGATGGGCATCTCCCTAGAGCATTGATTAGCCGTGTCGATGTGAGACTTTCTCCTTTTTGTCTTCTCCACATAACCCCCATCATCATATTCTATTCCACCCATAATGCTATATCCATGGCTCACGCTCTTGTATTGCGTGAAAGTTGAAAAAAGATTGAGATTACTAAAGTGTGAAATAATTGCTTGGCTTGTCATCGAGGTTGTGCATGATGAGAGCATTCTTGTGTGACGAAAATGGAGCATGACCAAACTATATGATTTTGTAGGATGAACATTCTTTTGCCATGTTATTTTGAGAAGACATAATTGCTTAGTTAGTATGCTTGAAGTATTATTATTTTTATTATGTCAATATTAGACTTTTGTCTTGAATCTTTCGGATCTGAATATTCATGCCACAATAAAGAGAATTACATTGAGAATTATGTTAGGTAGAATTCCACATCAAAAATTTTGTTTTTATCATTTACCTACTCGAGGACGAGCAGGAATTAAGCTTGGGGATGCTTGATACGTCTCCAACGTATCTACAATTTTTGATTGTTCCATGCTATTATATTATCTGTTTTGGATGTTAATGGGCTTTATTTTACACTTTTATATTATTTTTGGGACTAACCTATTAACCCAAGGCCCAGTGCAAATTGTTGTTTTTTGCCTATTTCAGTGTTTAATAGAACAGGAATATCAAACGGAATCCAAACGGAATGAAACCTTCAGGAACGTGATTTTTGGAACAAACGTGATCCAAAGGACTTGGAGTGGACGTCAATAAACGGACAAGGAGTCCACGAGGCAGGGGGCGCGCCCTCCCCCCTCGTGGGCCCCTTGTGGCTCAAGCGACCTACTTCTTCCTCATATATATACTCATATACCTTGAAAACATCGAGGAGCACCACAAAACCCTATTTCCACCGCCGCAACCTTCTGTACCCAAGAGATCCCATCTTGGGGCCTTTTTCAGAGCTCCGTTGGAGGGGGCATCGATCACGGAGGGCCTCTGCATGAACTCCATGGCCCCTCTGATGATGTGTGAGCAGTTTACTTCAGACCTTCGGGTCCATAGTTATTATCTAGATGGCTTCTTCTCTCTCTTTGAATCTCAATACAATGTTCTCCTCGATCTTCTTGGAGATCTATTCGATGTAACTGTTTTTGCGGTGTGTTTGTCGAGATCCGATGAATTGTGGGTTTATGATCAAGTCTATCTATGAACAATATTTGATTCTTCTCTGAAATCTTTTATGCATGATTGGTTATGTTTGCAAGTCTCTTAGAATTATTAGTTTGGTTTGGCCTACTAGATTTATCTTTCTTGCAATGGGAGAAGTGCTTAGCTTTGGGTTCAATCTTGCGGTGCTCGATCCCAGTGATAGAAAGGGAAACGACACGTATTGTATTGTTGCCATCGAGGATAAAAAGATGGGGTTTATATCATATTGCTTGAGTTTATCCCTCTACATCATGTCATCTTACCTAATGCGTTACACTGTTCTTATGAACTTAATACTCTAGATGCATGCTGGATAGCGGTCGATGTGTGGAGTAATAGTAGTAGATGCAGACAGGAGTCGGTCTACTTGTCACAGACGTGATGCCTATATACATGATCATGCCAAGGTATTCTCATAATTATTCGCTTTTCTCTCAATTGCTCGACAGTAATTCGTTCACCCACCGTAATACTTATGCTATCTTGAGAGAAGCCACTAGTGAAACCTATGGCCCCCGGGTCTATTTTCCATTATATAAGTTTCCAATCTATTTTATTTTGCAATCTTTACTTTCAATCTGTATCATAAAAATACCAAAAATATTTATCTTATTATTATTATTATCTCTATCAGATCTCACTCTCGTAAGTGACCGTGAAGGGCTTGACAACCCCTTTATCGCGTTGGTTGTGAGGTTCTTATTTGTTTGTGTAGGTACGAGGGACTTGCATGTGGCCTCCTACTGGATTGATACCTTGGTTCTCAAAAACTGAGGGAAATACTTACGCTACTTTGCTGCATCACCCTTTCCTCTTCAAGGGAAAACCAACACACCCCCACCTCGTGGGTGCCTCGGGACTCTTCTGGCCCATATCCGATACTCCGTGGGCTTCTTCCGGTCCAAAAATAATCTCCGTGAAATTTCAGGTCAATTGGACTCCCTTTGGTTTTCCTTTTCAGCGATACTCAAAAACAAGGAAAAAACAGAAACTGGCACTGGGCTCTAGGTTAATAGGTTAGTCCCAAAAATCATATAGATGGCAAATAAGTGTATATAAAACATCCTAGATGGATAATATAATAGCATGGAACAATCAAAAATTATAGATACGTTGGAGACGTATCAGGTGTGCATCCAATTTGCTTGCCCACGAAGACCTAGGGCAATTTGAGGAAGCCCATCATTGGAATATACAAGCCAAGTTCTAGAATGGAAAATTCCCACTAGTATATGAAAGTGACAACATAAGAGACTCTCTATCATGAAGATCATGGTGCTACTTTGAAGCACAAGTGTGGAAAAAGGATAGTAACATTGCCCCTTCTCTCTTTTTCACTGATTTTTTTGTTTGGGCCTTCTCCTTTTTTATGGCCTCTTTTTTCGTCCAGAGTCTCATCCCGACTTGTGGGGGAATCATAGTCTCCATCATCTTTTCCTCACACGGGACAATGCTCTAATAATGAAGATCATCACACTTTTATTTACTTACAACTCAAGAATTACAACTCGATACTTAGAACAAAATATGACTCTATGTAGATGCCTCCGGCGGTGTACCAGGATGTGCAATGAATCAATAGTGACATGCATGAAAAATTATGAATGGTGGCCATGCCACAAATACGATGTCAACTACATGATCATGCAAAGCAATATGACTATTATGAAGCGTGTCATAATAAACGGAACGGTGGAAAGTTGCATGGCAATATATCTTGGAATGGCTATGGAAATGCCATAATAGGTAGGTATGGTGGTTGTTTTGAGGAAGGTAAATGATGGGTTTATGGTACCGGCGAAAGTTGCGCGAAACAAGAGAGGCTATCAATGGTGGAAGGGTGAGAGTGCATATAATCCATGGACTCAACATTAGTCATAAAGAACTCACATACTTATTGCAAAAATCTACAAGTCATCAAAACCAAGCACTACGTGGATGCTCCTAGGGGGATAGATTGGTAGGAAAAGTCCATCGCTCGTCCCTGACCGCCACTCATAAGGAAGGTAGTCAAAGAAACACCTCATGCTTCAAATTTGTCACACAACGGTTACCATACGTGCATGCTACGGGACTTGCAAACCTCAACACAAGTATTTCTCAATTTCACAATTACTCAACTAGCATGACTCTAATATCACCATCTTCATATCTCAAAACAATCATCAAGTATCAAACTTCTCGTAGTATTCAATGCACTCTATGTGAAAGTTTTTATTATACCCATCTTGAATGCCCATCATATTAGGACTAATTTTATAACCAAAGCATATTACCATGCTATTCTAAAAGACTCTCAAAATAATATAAGTGAAGCATGAGAGATCAATAATTTCTATAAAATAAAACCACCACCATGCTCTAAAAAGATATATGTGAAGCACTAGAGCAAAATTATCTAGCTCAAAAGATATAAGTTAAGCACATAGAGTATTCTAATAAATTCCGATTCATGTGTGTGTCTCCCAAAAGGTGTGTACAGCAAGTATGATTGTGGTAAACTAAAAAGCAAAGACTCAAATCATACAAGACGCTCCAAGCAAAACACATATCATGTGGTGAATAAAAATATAGCCTCAAGTAAAGTTATCAAGAGACGAAGACGAAAGAGGGGATGCCTTCCGGGGCATACCCAAGCTTAGGCTTTTGGTTGTCCTTGAATTTTACCTTGGGGTGCCTTGGGCATCCCCAAGCTTAGGCTCTTGCCACTCCTTATGAAGGAAATATGCCCTATAGGCAATAATAAAGTTATTATTTATTTCCTTATATCATGATAAATGTTTATTATTCATGCTAGAATTGTATTAACCGGAAACATAATACATGTGTGAATACATAGACAAACAGAGTGTCACTAGTATGCCTCTACTTGACTAGCTCGTTGATCAAAGATGGTTATGTTTCCTAACCATAGACATGAGTTGTCATTTGATTAATGGGATCACATCATTAGGAGAATGATGTGATTGACTTGACCCATTCCGTTAGCTTAGCACTTGATCATTTAGTTTGTTGCTATTGCTTTCTTCATGACTTATACATGTTCCTATGACTATGAGATTATGCAACTCCCGTTTACCGGAGGAACACTTTGTGTGCTACCAAACGTCACAACATAACTAGGTGATTATAAAGGTGCTCTACAGGTGTCTCCGAAGGTACTTGTTGGGTTGGCGTATTTCGAGATTAGGATTTGTCACTCCGATTGTCGGAGAGGTATCTCTGGGCCCTCTCGGTAATGCACATCACTTAAAGCCTTGCAAGCATTGCAACTAATGAGTTAGTTACAGGATGATGTATTACGGAACGAGTAAAGAGACTTGCCGGTAATGAGATTGAACTAGGTATTGAGATGCCGACGATCAAATCTCGGGCAAGTAACATACCGATGACAAAGGGAACAACGTATGTTGTTATGCGGTCTGACCGATAAAGATCTTCGTAGAATATGTAGGAGCCAATATGAGCATCCAGGTTATGCTATTGGTTATTGACCGGAGACGTGTCTCGGTCATGTCTACATAGTTCTCGAACCCGTAGGGTCCGCACGCTTAACGCTACGATGACAGTTATATTATGAGTTTATATGTTTTGATGTACCGAAGGAGTTCGGAGTCCCAGATGAGATCGGGGACATGATGAGGAGTTTCGAAATGGTCGAGATGTAAAGATCGATATATTGGACGACTATATTCGGACTTCGGAAAGGTTCCGAGTGATTCGGGTATTTTTCGGAGTACCGGAGAGTTACGGGAATTCGCCGAGGAGTATATGGGCCTTATTGGGCCATACGGGATTAGAGGAGATAGGCCAAAAGGAAGGAGGCCTGCGCCCCCCCCTCTGGTCCGAATTGGACAAGGGGTGCAACCCCCTTTTCCTTCTCCCTCTCCTCCTCTTTCCTTCACTCCTACTCCAACAAGGAAAGGAGGAGTCCTACTCCCGGTGGGAGTAGGACTCCCCCCTTGGCGCGCCCTCCTCCTAGGCCGGCCACCTCCCTCCTTGCTCCTTTATATACAGGGGTAGGGGGCACCTCTAGACACACAAGCTGATCAAGTTGATCGTCTCTTAGCCATGTGCGGTGCCCCCCTCCATCGTAGTCCACCTCGATAATACTGTAGCGGTGCTTAGGCGAAGCCCTGCGTCGGTAGAACATCAACATCGTCACCACGCCGTCGTGCTGAAGAAACTCTCCCTCAACACTCGGCTGGATCGGAGTTTGAGGGATGTCATCGGGCTAAACGTGCGCTGAACTCGGAGGTGCCGTACGTTCGGTACTTGATCGGTCGGATCGTGAAGACGTACGACTACATCAACCGCGTTGTGCTAACGCTTCCGCTTACGGTCTACGAGGGTACGTGGACAACACTCTCCCCTCTCGTTGCTATGCATCACCATGATCTTGCGTGTGCGTAGGAATTTTTTTGAAATTACTACGTTCCCCAACACCTTATTCCAAAATTGATCAAATATTTAGCCAAAACTTGAAAACTTCACAACACAAAACTTAACAGAAAATCTCATGAGCTCCGTTAGTATAAGAAAACAAATCACCACTTTAATGTACTGTAATGAACTCATTCTTTATTTATATTGGTGTTAAACCTACTGTATTCCAAATTCTCTATGGTTCATACCCCCCGATACTACCCATAGATTCATCAAAATAAGTAAACAACACACGAAAAACAGAATCTATCAAAAACAGAATAATCTATAGCAATATGGGGGTTTCGAATACTTCTGTAACTCCAAAAATTCTGAAAAATTGGGACGACCTAAATAATTTGTATATTGATCTACTGCAGTTGGAATTGGTATTTTATCGCTCTTTGGTAAAAAATGAAAATTATTTTCGTGAGCACATACTTTCTGTTTCTATTAGCAAGATCAAACAACAATCACCCAAGCAGATCCTAAAGGCTTTACTTGGCACAAACACTAATTAATGGCGATTGATAGGCGCCGGCGCACCGGCGGAACGGTTCAGCCAGTCGCATCTGGCACGTTAGTTTACCTTTTTACCAACTGTCAGATCAGCCTTTTGCATTGGTTTTTTTCTTGTAAAAAATCACATCCAGCTGTTCATCTGGACACCCGCCATGAAGGCTCTCAGGCCTACCTTGAAGCATCACCAGCTCGCCACCGTTCGCCGTCCTCGCCGTCCGTTGCCGCACCGCCATGCTGTCGGCTGCAGCTTTTTTCTCACGCCCATTGAAGCTTTTTCATGGTTGAAGCTTTTTTAGAAAACAGTTGAAGCTTTTCTCGTCGACGGTTCCAGCTTTCGTGGTTGCGTGGTGGCCCGTCCCCAAAATTCACCACCTTTGATTGAAGCTCCCTAGGATGCTGGTTGTAGCATTTTTTTGTAATCTTTGCAGCTCCCTTCATGCCATTCACAGCCTCCCTTTTCTCTCTCATTGAGAGGTTCCAGCAGAAAAGATCGATCCAGCAAAAAAAATCAGAAATAGGGGAGTAGCAAAAGCAAAGACGGTGGTAGCAAAAATCGAACACCGTTGTAGCAAAACTTGGAGTGGTTCCAGCAAAATAAGATGGATCCAGCAAAAATTAATATGATTGAAGCAAAAAAATCTCAGCAAAAAAACTAGAGTAGTGTTCTTGAAGCAAAAAGAATAGATGGTTCCAGCAAAGAATAATATGATTGAAGCAAAAAATCTCAGCAAAAAATAGAGTAGTGTTCTTGAAGCAAAAAGAACAGATGGTTCCAGCAAAAAAAGTGCGATTCCAGCACCTCCGATTAAGGTGGTCGTAGCTTTTTCCCTAGCCAGTTCCAGCACCTCGGAGTGTGGACGCAACCTTTTTCATGGCCGGTTGCAGCTTCTTCAACAGTTGCAGGAAAAAAAGAGGGTTAAGGATGGGTGACGAAGGGGATGGAGTTCATCCATGGCTGCTAGAGAGAGAAGGGGATGGAGTTCATCCATGGCCGCTGAGGAGAGAAGGGGAAGGTCTTCATCCATGGCTACTGGAGAGAGAAGGGGATAGAGTTTATCCATGGATACTGGAGAGAGAGAGGAGGGGAAGGGGATGTAGTTCATCCATTAGTATTTTTGGTGGCTCTGTAGCTGCTCGCAGCAGCAGGCTCGGAGCTGTTTCGCGGCAGCAAACTCACAGCCGGTGGAGCGGGCAAAGCCATGGCTGCCGCAGGGGAAGAGAGACAGAGAGAAGAGGCGAGATTGGGGAGGGAGAGAAACATAGGAGGGAGAGGATAGATGAGTGTGTGGATGGATAAGAAGAAGAGGGCGGGTGGTGCGCGGGTCCCACAGGACACGTCCTGGTGAGAGGAGCGGAGGCGTTCGATCTATTTCAGGTACGTGCTGCGTGCGACCGGCCCAATCTTCGGCCGGCGCACCGGCCACAAACGTTTCCCCTAATTAAAACATAAAAAACACAATCATAACAGAGGCTAGATAAATTATTTATTACTAAATAGGAACAAAAAGCAAAGAACAAAAATAAAATTGGGTTGCCTCCCAACAAGCGCTATTCTTTAAAGCCATTAAGCTAGGCATCTATAATTTTAATGATTCTCACATGAAAGATAGCAATTGAAACACGAAGGGAGCATCATGAAGCATATGAAAATCACATCTAAGACTAACATACTTCCTATGCATAGGCATTATATAAGCAAACAAATTATCAAGACAAGAAAAAACTAGCATATGCAAGGAAGGAGAAAGAAATAATAGCAATCTCAACATAACGAGAGGTAATTTAGTGACACGAAAATTTCTACAACCATATTTTCCTCTCTCATAATAATTACATGTAGGATCATAATCAAATTCAACAATATAGCTATCACATAAAATTTTCTCTTCATGATCCACATGGATGCAAAGTTGACACTCTTCCAAAATAGTGGGATTATCATAAAATAAAGTCATGACCTCTCCGTACCCACTTTTATCAAAAACTTCATAACATTGAACTTATCCAAATATGTGGGATCTAAAGTTGACACTCTTCCAAACCCACTTTCAATATTATTGCAAACATTATTATCAATCTCACATTCATCATGGGGCTTAAATAAACTTTTAAGATTATAAGAAGAATCACCCCAATCATGATCATTGCAACAGGTAGTAGACATAGCAAAATTAGCATCCCCAAGCTTAGGGTTTTCCATATTATTAGCACAATTGATATTAATAGAATTTATAATAACATCATTGCAATCATGCTTTTTGTTCAAAGATCTATCGTGAATCACTTCATAAAGCACTTCATCACAATTTTCAGATTCACAGATTTCAAGCAAAACTTCATAAAGATAATCTAGTGCACTCAACTCACTAGCAATTGGTTCGACATAATTGGATCTCTTAAAAAGATCAGCAAGCGGATGAGGAGCCATAAGTTTTGGTTCTGATTTGCAACAAACACACAATTTTACCAAGCAAACGAGAAAACAATACAAGTAATACATAAGGGCAAACGAAAAAGACGAACGAAAGAGGGGCGAAGAAAAGGCAAAGGTCTTCCAAAATCGTTTTAGAAGTGGGGGAGAGGAAAACGAGAGGCGAATGGCAAATAATGTAATGCGAGGGAGAAGAGTTTATGATGGGTACTTGGTATGTCTTGACTTGAGCATAGATCTCCCCGTCAACGGCGCCAGAAATCCTTCTTGCTACCTCTTGAGCATGCGTTGGTTTTCCCTTGAAGAGGAAAGGGTGATGCAGCAAAGTAGCGTGAGTATTTCCCTCAGTTTTTGAGAACCAAGGTATCAATCCAGTAGGAGATAACACGCCAGTCACCTAGTACCTGCACAAACAATGAAGAACCTTGCAACCAACGCGATAAAGGGGTTGTAAATCCCTTCACGGTCACTCGCGAAAGTGAGATCTGATAAAGATAGTAAGATAAATATTTTTGGTATTTTTGTTGTATAGATTGGAAAGTAAAGATTGCAAAATAGTAAACGAGATGTGATGCAAATAAAAAGAGACGCAATATTATAAGAAAGAGACCCGGGGGCCATAGGTTTCACTAGTGGCTTCTCTCATGATAGCATGTATTACGGTGGGTGAACAAATTACTGCCGAGCAATTGACAGAAGAGCACATAGTTATGAGAATATCTAGGCAATGATCATGAATATAGGCTTACAAGAATATTTAAACCGGAGGACAACCTGTCAAATTTGTTCTTGTTTTTATGTTGCAGGTCAGTTTAACATGGATAAATCCAAACTAAACTGGGGGCTAATGTCGGGATATACCCCGTGATATGACCCGGCCAGATGTATGACCCGGCTGGGACTTGGCGTTTCATTGGTAATCCTTCGGAGGATTGGCGACTCACGAGTCTGGCGACTTACTGATGGCCTCAACGGCGGGTCAGTTAGAGGATTAAGTCCAAGGCCCAAAAGGCCAGCTCATATTATGGTGGGCCGGTTTAAGAGGAAAGCATAAGGAATATTCCCTTACAAAGGAAGCCAGACTAGGACTCCACTTGTAATAGGGTAATCCTAATCCTAATAGGACTATTCATGTAAGTTGCCCTTTCAACATATATAAGGAGGGGCAGGGCACCCCAAGAGGGAGAAAGAAAATAATGGTCAAGGCTAGACACAACTTGTTGGGGAACATAGTAATTTCAAAAAAAATCCTACGCACATGCAAGATCATGGTGATGCATAGCAACGAGAGAGGAGAGTATCGTCCACGTACCCTCGTAGACCGTAAGAGGAAGCGTTATTAACGCAGTTGATGTAGTCATATGTCTTCACGATCCGACTGATCCAAGTACCGAATGTACGGCACCTCCGAGTTCAGCACACGTTCATCTCGATGATGTCCCATGAACCCCGATCCAGTAGAGCTTCACAGGAGAGTTCCGTCAGCACCACGGCGTGATGACGGTGATGATGTTGCTACCGACGCAGGGCTTTGCCTAAGCACCGTTACGATATGATCGAGGTGGATTATGGTGGAGGGGGCACCGCACACGGCTTGGAACAATCAACTTGTGTGTCTTCTAGGGTGGCCCCTCCCCACGTATATAAAGGAGGGAGGGGAGGCTGGCCGGCCTCTCTAGGCGTGCCAAAGGGGGGAGGAATCCTCCTCCTAGTAGGAGTAGGATTCCTCCTTTCCTAGTCCTACTAGGAGGGGAAAGGAAGGAGAGGGGGAGGAGAAGGAAAGAGGGGGTGCAGCCCCTCCCCTAGTCCAATTCGGACTAGGCCCATGGGGGGTGCGCGGCCAGCCCTCGTGGCTTCTCCTCTTTTTCTCTTAAAGCCCACTAAGGCCCATATGTACTCCCGTATTCCCGTAACTCCCCCGGTACTCCAAAAAATACCCAGATCACTCGAAACCTTTCTGATGTCCGAATATAGCCTTCCAATATATCGATCTTTACGGCCCGATCATTTCGAGACTCCTCGTCGTGTCCCTGATCTCATCTGGGAATCAGAACAACCTTCGGTACATCATATCACATAAACTCATAATACCAACCGTCACCGAACGTTAAGCGTGCGGACCCTACGGGTTCGAGAACTATGTAGACATGATCGAGACATGTCTCCGGTCAATAACCAATAGCAAAACCTGGATGCTCATATTGGCTCCTACATATTCTACGAAGATCTTTATCGGTCAAACTGCATAACGGTATACGTTGTTCCCTTTGTCATCGGTGTGTTACTTGCCCGAGATTCGATCGTCGGTATCTCAATACCTAGTTCAATCTCGTTACTGGCAAGTCTTTTTACTCGTTCCGTAATGCATCATCCTGTAACTAACTAGTTATTCACATTGCTTGCGAGGCTTATAGTGATGTGCATTACCGAGAGGGCCTAGAGATACCGCTCCGACAATCGGAGTGACAAATCCTAATCTTGTTCTATGACAACTCAACAAGTACCATTGGAGACACCTGTAGAGCACCTTTATAATCACCCAGTTACGTTGTGACGTTTGGTAGCACACAAAGTATTTCTCCGATATTCGGGAGTTGCATGATCTCATAGTCATATGAACATGTATAGTTATGGAGAAAGCAATAGCAACAAATTAAACGATCATCGTGCTAAGCTAATGGATGAGTCAAGTCAATCACATCATTCTCTAATGATGTGATCCCGTTAATCAAATGAAAACTCATGTCTATGGTTAGGAAACATAACCATCATTGATTCAACGAGCTAGTCAAGTAGAGGCAAACTAGTGACACTCTGTTTCTCTATGTATTCACACGTGTACTAAGTTTATGGTTAATACAGTTCTAGCATGAATAATAAACATTTATCATGATATTAGGGAATATAAATAACAACTTTATTATTGCAACTAGGGCATATTTCCTTCACAACTAAAGGGGAGCCGACTTATGCGGCGACTCCCTCATGAGCATAATGAGACCTAGCGACAAACAACATGTAGGGTTATTACCTGATGATGTTTCCCGGGGCCCGAAGCTGTCTAAATCCTTGCCTTGTGTGTTGATCCACCTCACGTCTCTCGATTCTGACCAACCCCTTCAAGCTACCGCATAAATGCGTTTGCCTCACGACTAAGTCCTGACACTAAGGACATCTTCCGTGACAAATCCACGACAAGATGGGAATGAAATTCAAACACCAGGGCACTGTTGATTGTCGGCAAAACGTTGAGATGCCTCTTATTAAATTCTAGTAAATCCAAAACTCGTATGAAATTCATGAAACTTGGCATGCTATCATGGAGCGGCATCAACATGCCGTGGTGAAAATTTTGTCCCATTTGGGGCAGGTTCGGGTATAAGCTTCTCACAAACCAGAGCTTCTCACAACAAGCATGATGGTTTCGATAGAGAACGTACCACCTTTGGGGACGGGGCGATATCCGTTGCCTCTTATTTCTTTCAAAAAAGTTCTAGTGTCAACATAGAGCAACAGAAGTGTTGTGTTCAATCTTGGAATTTTTCGGGGTTCGTTTGGCCTTTTTTATGCATTAACTGGGTTTTCTAGGAATTTTATGTGCATAATTCAAATTTGAACTACAAGCACATGCTCCAATGCACTAAGGTTGGTTTCAAAATCACATGTGTGTCCTTGGGTGAATTTCTAGGTCCCATGCAAGAGATGGGAATGAAATTCAAACACCAGGGCACAGTTGATTGCCGGCAAAATGTTGAGATGCCTGGTTTTTAAATTCTAGTAAATCCAAAACTCATATGAAATTCATGAAACTTGGCATGCTATCATGGAGCGGCATCAACATGCCGTGTTAAATTTTTTGTCCCATTTGGGGCAGGTTCGGGTATATGCTTCTCACAAACCAGAGCTTCTCACAACAAGCATGATGGTTTCAGTAGGGAACGTCCCACCTTTGGGGACGAAACGATATACATTGCCTCTTATTGCTTTCAAAAATTTTCTCGTGTCAACATAGAACAACAGGAGTGTTGTGTCAATTTTTGGGATTTTTCGGGGTTCGTTTGGACATTTTTCTGCATTAACCGAGATTTCAATGCATTTGTGTGCATAATTCAAAATTGAACTACATGCACATGCTCTAGTGCATATAAATTGGTTGAAAAATCAAATATGTGTCCTTGGGTGCAAGCTTAGGTCCCATGCAAGAAATGGGAATGAATTTCAAACACCAGGGCACCGTTGATTGCTGGCAAAACATTGAGATGCCTCGTTTTTAAATTTTAGTAAATCCAAAACTCGTCTAAAATTCATGAAACTTGGCATGCTTTCATTGAGTGGCATCAACATGCCGTGGTAAAAATTTTGTCTTGTTTGGGGCAGGTTTGGGTATATGCTTCTCACAAACCAGAGCTTCTCACAACAAGCATCATGGTTTCGATAGGGAACGTCCCACCTTTGGGGACGAAACGATATCCACTGCCTCTTATTGCTTCCAAATTTTTTCTCATGTCAACATAGAACAACAGGAGTGTTGTGTCAATTTTTGTGATTTTTTTGGGGTTCTTTTAGACATTTTTATGCATTAACTGAGTTTTCAATGCATTTATGTGCATAATTCAAATTTGAACTACATGCACATGCTCTAGTGCATATAAATTGGTTGAAAAATCAAATTTGTGTCCTTGGGTGCATGCTTAGGTCCCATGCAAGAAATGGGAATGAATTTCAAACACCAAGGAACCGTTGATTGCCGACAAAACATTGAGATGCCTGGTTTTAAAATTCTAGTAAATCCAAAACTCATCTGAAATTCATGAAACTTGGCATGCTATCATGGAATGGCACGCGACATGATGTGGTATTTTTCGTGTCCATTTTGGGAGAAGGCGCACGCGAATAATGATAGCCAACAAAGGCATATTGAAAAAATACCTGCCACTTTAATACCTCAAACGTTTGTATAATTCAAACCGTGTGCGTTCTGTTAACCATTCACGTGACGCCACGTGTCTTCGTTTTAATGGATGTAGGAGGTGCCATGCGGACAGCTACTTGACTGAACGGGAGGCGTGTGAGCGCAGTCCGGTGCACAGGCTGACCGAGAGGCGTGCAAGCTGTCCTCCAATGCGCGGGCTCACCGGGAAGCGTGCGAGCTGTACGCTGCGCAGGCTCACTAGGAAGCGAGCCCTTTGACTTCCATGGCCGCCCGCCTTCCTCTCCATTAATGGAGCCCGAGCCGCTGTTTAATACGGGCGGCCTTACTGTTCGCCTCCCATTCCCCTCCCCCCGCAGACCTCCAACGCCATGGCGCAGAATGATCATCTGCCACTAGTCTTCAAGTTTGGTAAAGTCGACTCCAAGCCGGAGGAGATAGAAAATAAGGAGGAATGGGGCCCCATGGACATGGCCCAGAACAAGCTAGCCGCGGCGGTTGCTGCCCCCACTCCCGTCCGAGCTCCCATCCCCGCGCTCGCGCCAGTGACCAACCCCGTAGCATTGACAGGCTGGTCGCCGAGCACTACCGCAAAGCTGGAAGCCGCGGGCGTCAGCGAGGTCTCCGCGAACCCGCGTGAGCTCGTGCACATGCCAGTGCCCGTGCCTGTGCCCGTGCACGCCCCTCCACCCACCGTGGCGCCGGCGCCCGTGCGTTTGGCTGCACCCGCCGCGCCCATGCACGCCCCTCCACCCATCGCGGCGCCGGTCCCCGTGCGTTTGGCTGCACCCGCCGCGCTCGTGCCTGTTGCTACCTCTTGAGCACTTGCGTTGGTTTTCCCTTGAAGAGGAAAGGGTGATGCAGCAAAGTAGCGTAAGTATTTCCCTCAATTTTTGAGAACCAAGGTATCAATCCAGTAGGAGGCCACGCACGAGTCCCTTGCACCTACACAAACAAATAAATCCTCGCAACCAACGCGATAAGGGGTTGTCAATCCCTACACGGTCACTTACGAGAGTGAGATCTGATAGATATGATAAGATAATATTTTTGGTATTTTTATGATAAAGATGCAAAGTAAAATAAAAGGCAAAGGAAATAAATAAGTATTGGAAGATTAATATGATGGAAGATAGACCCGGGGCCATAGGTTTCACTAGTGGCTTCTCTCAAGAGCATAAGTATTCACGGTGGGTAAACAAATTACTGTTGAGCAATTGACAGAATTGAGCATAGTTATGAGAATATCTAGGTATGATGATGTATATAGGCATCACGTCCGAGACAAGTAGACCGACTCCTGCCTGCATCTACTACTATTACTCCACACATCGACTGCTATCCAACATGCATCTAGAGTATTAAGTTCAAGAGAACAGAGTAACGCTTTAAGCAAGATGACATGATGTAGAGGGATAAACTCATGCAATATGATGAAAACCCCATCTTGTTATCCTCGATGGAAACAATACAATACGTGCCTTGCCGCCCCTACTGTCACTGGGAAAGGACACCGCATGATTGAACCCAAAGCTAAGCACTTCTCCCATTGCAAGAAAGATCAATCTAGTAGGCCAAACCAAACTTATAATTCGAAGAGACTTGCAAAGATAACCAATCATACATAAAAGAATTCAGAGAAGATTCAAATATTGTTCATAGATAAACTTGATCATAAACCCACAATTCATCGGTCTCCACAAACACACCGCAAAAGAAGATTACATCGAATAGATTTCCACAAGAGAGGGGGAGAACTTTGTATTGAGATCCAAAAAGAGAGAAGAAGCCATCTAGCTAATAACTATGGACCCGTAGGTCTGAGGTGAACTACTCACACTTCATTGGAGGGGCTATGGTGTCGATGTAGAAGCCCTCCGTGATCGATGCCCCCTCCGGCAGAGTTCCGGAATAGGCCCCAAGATGGGATTTCATGGATACAAAAAGTTACGGCGGTGGAATTAGGGTTCTGGCTTCGTATCTGGTAGTTTGGGGGTACGTAGGTATATATAGGAGGAAGGAGTACGTCGGTGGAGCAACAGGGGGCCCACGAGGGTGCAGGACACGCCTGGGGGGGGGGGGTAGGCGCGCCCCTACCTCATGGCCTCCTGGTTGATGTCTTGATGTAGGGTCTAAGTCCTCTCGATCATGTTCGTTCCGAAAATCATGTTCCCGAAGGTTTCATTCCGTTTGGACTCCGTTTGATATTCTTTTTCTGCGAAACCCTAAAATAGGCAAAAAACAGCAATTCTGGGCTGGGCCTCCGGTTAATAGGTTAGTCCCAAAAATAATATAAAAGTGTATAATAAAGCCCAATAATGTCCAAAATAGAATATAATATAACATGGAACAATAAAAAATTGTAGATACGTTGGAGATGTATCACCCGTGCCCGTGCGCCCCCACCCCCCTCAGTGGCATGGGACACTGCCGTCGACCGCTACCTCTCAGCGGCGCTAGTTGCTGTCCTCCCACGCCCCGCCCGTCGATCGCGCGACGACATGATGTTTGATTTACAAGTGAAGAACATTTTGTGCTGCCTTGAAGACTTCAACAACGGCATCCCGGAGGACGACAACGACAACGACGGCGTGGCACGCCACCTCAACCGCCGCCGGAAATAGTTTTTTTTGGGTTTTACTACTGTATTTCAAATTCTCGATCATATGAATATAAATTCGCAGTGTGACTAAATGAAAGATATGGTTTGAACGAACTTGCGTTTTTCTCTCTCAATGTACAGACTTATCAAATGATTTTCTTTTTAAAAAAGTCAACGGTTTTTAAATATAAAACACTCATCACAAATGTTTAGTTAGAACACCCGTATGCAAACCAACAGCTTCCCCATGAAGCCAAGGGAAAATGTGGCGAGCAGGATTTCTGCATCCCTTCAACGCAAACGGTTGTTTTGCATGACCCATGCGCAACCACGTACAAACAATTGGGTAAGATTTGCATATCTGTCATTTTGGGTATGTTGTCATTTCTCAAACTGGAAAGATTGATATTTGTTTATCTAGTAACATTGCCATTTGTCAACCTTGTAACACCGCGAGTTGTCAAAATATGCAGCTACAAATCACTAGCACTATCTATTTTTTGCAACAAAAATCACTAGCACTGTTCATATGGACACCACTAGCAGGCGTGAGTTCATGAACGCATATGAAAATGTACCATTGATTACATACAACAAGTCATCAACCCACAACGACAACGAGGATACACGTTGGATTATAGATCATTTCCAACAAAACATTCTAGTAAAGTGTTTCTCACACAACAAATAACAAAGCAATGAAATGAACTTCAGCTCAACCACTTGTTGGCATTGGAAACGCTTGCTTTGAACCAGAAGTGATTCTCTGTGAAGGGCCAGCTACTGTCAATCTCGGGACCAACGCAGGACTGATCATCGAGGCTGAAGCGGCCTATGTCAGGACCCATATTGGGATGGTAGGGAAGCATAGTAATGTTTGAGGTATATATACAATTGCTTCTCATAAATGGTAGTAACATTATGTCAACACCAGCTGGATCACCTTCCACCATCATTGGATAGTTTTGTCCAAGGAAGGGCGAGTTTCCTCCAAGACTTTCAATACAGAACCAGGGAGAAGGTGTTGGCGCTAGTACACTAGTATCCATCCCGAATACCCTGCAACGGATGTTGGAATAGGTCTGGTGAGTGCGACCATATGAGACAACACCTGCTTCCTTAGTAACATCAGCAGTGCCCCATATACAGACAAGAAGAGGTGATCCATCTGAATAAGTTGCCAGGCGCCATTGAGTACATGGGTCCTGCTCGTCCACATGCTCGTGAACAAAATTTTCAAGTATAGGTGGTGGAATGTTCACAGGACCTTAGAAACACAAGAAGGTTAATTAGTAAAGGGGAAATAGCTAACCTGCATGCATGTGGATGAAACAATTATAATTACGGTAGAAGACAAATGTACCGAAATCATGAGGATTCCATGCAAAAACAGTGCCACGAGTGGTGGCAGCAAACACAAGACACTCGTATTGAATTGCATCACAGTATTCATCCGTGTATAGAAACTAATTTTTGAGCAATTTCCATCGAGTCGAACCGCGAAGGACGGCAACAAGCTTGTCGAAGATAGCAACAACATAATCATTCCTATAACCCCAAGAGCGGTTGGGAACTCGACAAATTGCTATCTTCCATAGACGACAGTCAGCATGATTGTATTTGAACTCACGTAGAATACTGGTGTACTCAACATCTGGGTAGTCGTCTGAGATTTTTCAAAGTGGAACCCGGTGACAAGTGTACACATTCACAAGTTTCCACTCGCAGTTGTACCCAATATAAACAACCCAATCTCCATTTGCACCTGCCCAAGACTTGCCCTCAAGCTATGGCATCTTAACATCATACGTATCATTATCAAGCGGCATCAACTTACACAAGGCGAGGCTTCCCTCATCCCCGCGCCAGTCAGCAGGGTCATGGCGAAGAAGATAGGGGAGATCAAGCCGCTCATGGACCCTTGGGTTCCTTGTAATGATGTTATTAGTTGAGTCGAGAATTGTCTTGAACGAACCTGCCATGCTAGCCGAGGTGATGACGTCGCACCGATCAATGAGTTCCTCCGTCACATCATCATTCAGATCAGGGCAAGAATAATGGGGTCGTTTCCGGCTTGTTCCCTCCATGGAGAAGATGATCAAACAATGGCAGAAGGAAGGGTGAAGGCAAATGGAGGAGGGAGGAAGAGCTGGTGTGCGACATCAGTTCCAAATCGAGAGGGAAAGGTGAAGAGTTGGTGGACGGTTTCCACGGTACACGAAGAGGCGCCTAGGGAGTGAACGGTTGCCACAGAGGTCACACACTGAAGACAACGGCCGAGTGAACCGCATGCAATCCCATCGCACAACACACACGTCTTGTTAACTTGAACCGTTTATGTTCTCTTGTGTCAACGCAAACAGTTCATTCGAGTGAACCACATGCCGTATATCGCACACACCTTGATCTGGCTGACCGTTTCTTTTGTGTTGCCTAATCACAAACAATTCATCCGAGTGAACCGTATGCTGTATATCGCACACACCTTCATCTGGCTGCCCGTTTCTTTTGTGTTTCCTAATCACAAACAGTTCATCCGAGTGAACCGTATGCTGTCTATCGCACACGCCTTCATCTGGTTGTCCACTTCTTTTGTTCCTCCTCATCGCAAACAGTTAATTGAACTGAACTGTATGCCCTTCATCGCACACGCAACTAAAATCTAAACCGTGTTTGATGCATCCTCCATCGCAAACGTTTTCAACTTTTTTGACGGTTTTCATACACCACCGCTTGCGATTATTGTATCGCACACAGTTTCTCGAAGGGTCTCTGATCGTAGTGTCGCGTTAGCAGCATCCTGCAGTAGTGTGTTCTGTGTCGCCGGTGTGCCCACGGGAACGATTGCTCCTGAATAGGAGAAGGCGTTTAGGGAGGCCACCGTCGTATTTCTCAGAGCAGTTCTTGATACGTCTCCAACGTATCTATAATTTTTTTATTGTTCCATGCTATATTATATTCTATTTCGGACATTATTGGGCTTTATTATACACTTCTATATTATTTTTGGGACTAACCTATTAACCGGAGGCCCAGCCCAGAATTGCAGTTTTTTTGCCTATTTCAGAGTTTCGCAGAAAAAGAATATCGAACGGAGTCCAAACGGAATGAAACCTTCGGGAACATGATTTTTGGAACGAACGTGATCCAGAGGACTTGGACCCCACGTCAAGAAAGCAACCAGGAAGGCACAAGGTAGGGGGCGCGCCTACCCCCCAGGCGCGCCCTCCACCCTCGTGGGGCCCACGTTGCTCCACCGACGTACTTCTTTCTCCTATATATACCTACGTACTCCCAAACTACCATATACGAAACCAAAACCCTAATTCCACCACCGCAACCTTCTGTACCCGTGAGATCCCATCTTGGGGCCTTTTCCGGAGCTTCGCTGGAGGGGGCATCGATCACAGAGGGCTTCTACATCAACACCATAGCCTCTCCGATGATGTGTGAGTAGTTTACCTCAGACCTTCGGGTCCATAGTTATTAGCTAGATGGCTTCTTCTCTCTTTTTGGATCTCAATACAATGTTCTCCCCCTCTCTTGTGGAGATCTATTCGATGTAATCTTCTTTTGCGGTGTGTTTGTTGAGACCGATGAATTGTGGGTTTATGATCAAGTTTATCTATGAACACTATTTGAATCTTCTCTGAATTATTTTATGTATGATTAGTTATCTTTGCAAGTCTCTTCGAATTATCAGTTTGGTTTGGCCTACTAGATTGATCTTTCTTGCAATGGGAGAAGTGCTTAGCTTTGGGTTCAATCTTGCGGTGTCCTTTCCCAGTGACAGTAGGGGCAGCAAGGCACATATTGTATTGTATTGTTGCCATCGAGGATAACAAGATGGGTGTCGGTGTCAAAACCGGCGGATCTCGGGTAGGGGGTCCCGAACTGTGCGTCTAAGGCAGATGGTAACAGGAGGCAGGGAACACGATGTTTTACCCAGGTTCGGGCCCTCTTGATGGAGGTAAAACCCTACGTCCTGCTTGATTTATTCTTGATGATATGAGTATTACAAGAGTTGATCTACCACGAGATCGGAGAGGCTAAACCATAGAAGCTAGCCTATGGTATGATTGTATCTTGTCCTATGGACTAAAACCCTCCGGTTTATATAGACACCGGAGAGGGTTAGGGTTACACAAGGTTGGTTACAAAGGAGGAGATATCCATATGCGTACTGCCTAGCTTGCCTTCCACGCCAAGTAGAGTCCTATCCGGACACGGGACGAAGTCTTCAATCTTGTATCTTCATAGTCCAACAGTCCGGCTGTCCGGAGACCCCCTAATCCAGGACTCCCTCAGTAGCCCCTGAACCAGGCTTCAATGACGATGAGTCCGGTGTGCAGTGTTGCCTTCGGCATTACAAGGCGGGTTCCTCCTCCGAACACATCACAGAAGAGTTTGAATACCAGGATAGTGTCCGACCCTACAAAATAAATTCCACATACCACCGTAGAGAGAATAATATTTCCACAAATCTTAATCTGCTGACACGCTTTGGAAACATGACATCAGGCCATGGCTCGGTGATTATTCGAACCGTTTTTCTTCAACCAGCTCCACACATAACGCGAGGCGGTTTCTTGACACGCCTTGTCAAAGCAGAGATCGTGTTCCCCTAATTACGGGATTCTTATCAATACGGTCGTGGGTAACCCAACCGTGCCTAGGACTCCTAGATTTTAGGCAAGTCCCAAACGGCCACTAGGAGGATGCTTGATATTCACCCTCTTTATAAAGGGACAAGGCTTTTACTTTTTTCCCTTCCGTGCTCAATCGAATCCTTCCCCCGCCTCGAGTTCTAACACCCAAAGCCTAGGTCAGGTGCTTCAGACCTTCAATCATGTCGGGATCTAGCCTTCAAGGCCGGTGGATGCCCTCCTCCGTTACGGAAGAGGATATCAAGAAGTTGAGGGAGGCCAGATACCTGACCACCGAGGTTTCGCATTGGCTGCCTGCCCGAGGGCAGGTCGTCCCTACTCCCGAACCCAACGAGAATGTTGTGTTCATTTCGCACTTCCTCCGAGGTCTAGGCCACACTTTGGATCCCTTCCTTAGGGGTTTGATGTTCTATTACGGGCTAGATTTCCACGATCTAGCCCCGGACTCCTTTCTCCACATCTCGGCATTTATTGTCGTATGCGAGGCCTTCCTCCGCATTACCCCTCACTTCGGCCTGTGGCTCAAGACCTTTGACGTGAAGCCAAAGATGGTCGAGGGGCAGCATGTAGCGTGCAGAGGCGCATTAATAAGCAAGATCGCTGGAGAGCCATGGCCAAAGGGTTCCTTTCCAGAGGTGTCCGGATTATGGCAACGGGAGTGGTTTTACATCACAGCTCCCAGAAGTGCGAAGTGGGTGGCTGCCCCTGCTTTCCGTGCGGGCCCTCCACCACAACTGATGTCATGGATTAGCAGAGGGCTGAGCTGGGGCCCAGCCAAGGACATGCCTATACTGCAGAGCCTCATTCAAGATCTCTTCGAAGGAGATTTCAGTCTGGTTACGGTGGTGCAAGTCATGCTGGTTCGTCGAGTCCAGCCTTGCAAACGCCGGCCCCTCCGCATGTGGGAGTTCGACCCAGAAGGACCGCGCACTATTCAGAATTTCCTCAGCCTGACGCACGAGGAGATGTATAAATCATTCTTCGGACCCCAAATAGAGTGTCTGGATACTACCGAGGACGTGGGCCTGAGCAGCAACCGCACCACCGACCAAGTAAGTAATCCTCTAGCCAAACACACCGGCTTTCATTTATCATGACGTCATTCTGAGAAATCGCTCTTTGACCACGACTGGCTAACAAAGGCGAAGATGATTCGGTGTTCGGCCCCCCTTCCTGAGGGTTTGGACAATCCGGTATTGGAAAAGATGCTCGAGCTAGCACCTTGCCCGGAGCCCTCAAAGGAAGATAAAGGGGGGAATAATGAGGGGGAAAGCGGGCCCCCATCGCTACCAATTCCAGCCGAGGGAATGAGCGCCTCCGTGAAGGAGGATAACCAAGGGGAAGAATCTGACCTTCTCTCGCTTTGGGGAAGGAAGAGGACCGCCTCTGAAGATCCGAAAACCAAGGCTTCCAAACGGGAGAAGAAGTCTCCACCAGAGGGTCCTGCCTCGCAGGGTGCTTTTGCCGCACAAAGTCCGCGCGGGGATCAGCCCTCTAACGAGCCGTAAGTGATCAAAAAATACTTAATAGTAAAGATATTTTACCTTACTTCCGAGGAAAATGACCGAAGCGTTTATCTTGCAGTTCGGATCTTAGCCCTTCTCAACAGAGCTCGTCTTCGGGGGATCTTCTTCCAGACATGATGGAGAGTGAAACGCCTCCCCCGGACTCCCCCGCTCAAGAAGCGGGTGACCTTGAAGTGTCGTCAAGGAGGGCCTCTCCGAATCTGGTGAGGCCAGAAGATAATCCTATAGTCACCCGGAGTCCCCAGCATCCAGCTCTTGAAGAGAGCAAACAAATGAGTCCGGCGCCGTCTAGTATGCGGTCGGACACACTGAGGGATCTGCTAAAGCGAGTGACCATCTCGGAAGAACACCGTACGTTGATGGGTACGGTGATGGAAAGGATTTCGTCCGGCGAAAGCGGGTTGCATGACGCCTTTATGAGTCTACTGACGGGCTTTGAGGTACGTAAAATGATGTACATTTGTGATAGTACCACACATTTTTAGGTGTGCCCTGTGCAGATAGTAGCCCCTGAGGCTCTGGTTGTCGCCGAGGATGGCGGCAAATAGAGGATCCTAGTCCCAGGTAATAACCATACCGCTTTATGTGCAGGTGGTGGAAGCTCCGGTGGCTAGCCGGACTAATGAGTTTGCTGAACTAAAGCGGCAACTGGATGCGGCAGATGTCGACATCGAGCTTGTTAACAAGCGGCTTGACGAGGCACAGGGTAAGTAATGTTTTCTGGTGAATGTCACATAGTAAGGGCAGCGTGATGCCAGTATCTTTAATATGTTGTGACTGCAGACGGAGCTGTCACCGTGGAGACCCTTCGGGCGGAGCTTGCCCGAGTCAAAGAACAAACAAGGATTAGTAATGCGGCCGCTTTAAAGGCGGCCGAAGAGTTAAGAGCCGAAAAGGCTGCACATTGCGAGAGCAAAGATAAAATGTCCAAGATGGCTGTAAAGTTAAAAGACACTGTCGACCGTTGCTAGTTCCTCGAAGAAGAAAACCGGGCGAGGGCGACGGACCTTGAGAAGGCCACAATGGCGACCAAGGATACTCGCTCTGCCATGAGAGCGAAGAAGGAGGAACTGCGTGAAGCCGGGGATATTGCGGCTGGGAAGCCCTTTATGCTGCAAAGGAAGTTCGGAGATCCGCGGTATGCCCCTCTGGATCGGCTGTGGAGTTCGGCAGACGCATATATGGACTTGGCGGCGAGCGCTGTCGATGCGGCCGAATACTTCCGATATCAAACAGATCGTGAAGTGGACAAGCTGTTCTGGTCACAGTTTAACATTCCAGAGCGTTCGCTTCCATTGACTGATCAGCTAGCCGAATGGGCCGAACTCAATAGGTTGTCCGGACTCGCCATGAGGTCTGTCGTGGATCAGCTGTGGCCGAAAAGGCCAAAGCCGAACAACTATTTTAGCCTGGTGCAGCAGTTCCTTTGTGCGGTGCCGCGCATCAATGCGATCAAGAGGTCGGCGTGCATAGAGGGCTCGCGGATGGCCCTTGCCCGTGTCAAAGCATACTGGGCGGAGATGGATTCTACCACTATTGCGGCACAGGGTTCAGCCATAGGCCGAGTGGCTGCCGAGCACTATTTTGAAGAAGTTCTTGAGGGTGCTCGTTTGATAGAGGCCCAGTGCTCGAAGAATATTATGTTTGAGTGACATGTATTCCCATTGTAAAAACAATGTTTTTATTAAATTTATCGATGTTGTATTTATACTTTTGCCCGAAAGTAATATGATGCCTCCTGTGCGGCCGTTTACGTATATATATATGTATATCCTGAAAGATTGCAGTCGTCGGCTTCAGCCCCCACATATATAATGCGGGGGTGTTCGCAGAAGACGCGTGTTCACACTTAATCCAACGTCTTGGTCCTATTAAGGAGGTGATAGCGCAGCGAACTAGGCAACCGGACTATAATGCTTTAACACTTTCACTTAGCCAGAGGAGTTTGACAGTGGGGCTACTATATAGCCCCTGGTGGCTCCGCACTCACCCGAATTCGGGGTGCGTACATGCCTGGCCGGGAAACGGCCCTTCGTTAAGGCGGAGAAATTCTAAGATTCCGATAGGTCATCGAGTGGTTGACCAGTCTCACGCTATATCATGTCAGTCAGTTTTTGGCTTTCTCTACTGAGGTGCTCGTCCGGATGAACTAGGGCACAATCGCAGTAGTTTTCCTGGTGCCGCCTTAGCTGATAGAGTGGAACGTAAGGCAGCAAAACACAGGAGCCGGGCAAACCCAACATTTGACCAAAGACATGATTCGGAGCTGATGCATATAAGGCCAAACTCGCGACGCCGAACACTCCCTAAGGTATTCGGTCTTTATTGTGGGCCTGAACAGTGCCCTTTGTAAGAAGCCCCTAGTGTCCAGGTACGTGCATTACTCTGACGTGGCCACATGCCAAGACGTCAGCATCCTTCTCAATTGTACTGAATCCGAGGGATGTGTATCAACAAGAGACAGTAAAAAAGGTTGACGCAGGGTCTTAATCTAAAAAGAATCCTTGGAACGGGTCCCTGCTGCACGTCTGCGCCTGTGTCTCTGTTGTGCCGTATCCTGGACGGGTGTAGCACGATGGTCATCTGTAAAAGAGAGGAACTTAGGTGAAAAGTTGTCGTGCAAAAGGTAGGTTTAAAGAAACCATGTTCAATTCAACATGAGTAAAAATTGTCACTTGTCTGCGCGCGTTGAGCCCCTTGTATTTGTAATAGGGGTGTGGCCATCAAACCTGTATGAATTACATATAGCTGCGCCGGACTCGTCTAACCGTGTCCGTGGTCTTGACGACCTATCGAATGCTTTAGTTGGTGAGGCCGTTTTAGTGTGCGGCTGCCAAGGCCGCCGCACTCTCTTCGGCGCACAGGGATCGCTCAATATTTCCATCTACTGTAATGATGCCATGTGGACCGGGCATCTTAAGAGTGAGGGAAGCGTAATGCAGTATTGCATTAAAGCGAGCGAAAGCTTCGCGTCCAAGTAGTGCTTGATAGCCACTTTGGAATGGCGCAGTGTGGAAGGTTAAATTTTCGCTAGGGAAGTTATCAGGGAAGCCGAATATAACCTCTAGTAGCAGGGAGCCCGTGCAATGAGCCCCTGGGCCTGGCGTTACTCCTTTAAAGGTAGTATTGCTGTGGCAAATTTTCGTTGGGTCTATCCCCATTTTGCGAACTGTGTCCTGATATATCAGGTTTAGACTACTGCCACCGTCCATCAGGACTCGTGTGAAGTGGTGTCTGTCAATTATTGGATCTAATACCAAGGCAGCCCATCCTGCGCGCCGGATACTTGCTGAGTAATCCTGATGGTCGAAGGTGATCGGTTGAGACGGCCAGTGGCAGAACTCCGCGGTTATAGGCCCTTGGGCATATTTATCTGGGAGTGCCGCTTTGTTTCTCCCCTTTATCACGTGTAACACGTTTACTGTTTTGACTTCTGGTGGAAATTTCTTCTGTTCCCCAGTGCTTTGCTTGCGAGGCTCATCCTCGTCTTCGCTTGGTGTATCCTGCCCCTTGTGTTCGGCGTTGAGCTTGCTGAACTGCTTGAAGACCCAACATTCTTTGTGGGTATGATTTGCAGGTTTATCGGGGGTGCTATGGATCTGACATATTTGGTCCAGAATTTTGTTTAGGCTGGACAGTTCATCTCTGGCGCCTTTAGAGGACGGCTTTTGCTGACTTGGCCGAGAGCTTCTGAATCCGGCGTTAACCGCCGTGCTCTTCGGGATGTCTTCTTTATTCCAGCGCTTATTTTTGCTGCGTCGTGATTTCCCATTTCCATCTCTAACTTCGGATGTACTTGGGTCACTAGTGCTGCATCGGGCTAGCCAGCTGTCCTCGCCCACGCAAAAGCGGGTCATGAGGCTTGTTAATGCTGCCATTGTTCTCGGGTTTTCTTGGCTGAGGTGTGTGGCAAGCCATTCGTCTCGGACGCTGTGCTTAAAAGCTGCCATGGCTTCAGCGTCCGGACAGTCGAATATTTGGTTCTTTTTAGTAAGAAACCTGTTCCAAAGCTTTCAGGATGACTCTCTAGGCTGTTGAGTTATATGACTCAAATCGTCCTCATCCGGAGGTCGGACATAAGTCCCTTGAAAATTTGCCCGAAAAGCATCTTCGAGCTCTTCCCAGCTTCCAATGGAGCTTTCGGGGAGGCTTTTAAGCCAGTGCTAAGCTGGCCCTTTGAGCTTGAGGGGTAAGTACTTGATGGCATGGAGATCATCTCCTCGAGCCATATGGATATGGAGGATATAGTCCTCAATCCAGACCCCAGGGTCTGTTGTTCCGTCGTATGCCTCTATGTTTACGGGTTTGAATCCCTCTGGAATTCGTGGTCCAGCACTTCGTCGGTGAAACATAGGGGGTGTGCGGCACCCATGTATCTGGGTGTACCGTGATGTTCAGATGTTTGTTGTGTTGCATCGTATGCTGGAGCGCGCTTGCGTGGTCCATAGATGGATCTGGTTGCACCGTCCTTTTGATGCGAGCCCTTACGCGGATCGCGTACAGGTTTATGTGCGGCGTCGTTTGCCGCTTTATGTTGGCTATGAGGTCGTCTATCCGACCGGATGGCCGTTTTATTATTTAATTGTGGAGGATCTAAGGCCTCCTCATCAAATTCAGGTAGCAACTTTCGCTTTGGGTAGCTCTTGGCGTGGTGATTACCGCCGTACTTCGCTGCTGTGTTGAGTACTTTACTCCATCTGATTTTGAGTGTGTCTTGCGCAGCCTTGAGCTTCTGCTTCTGCTTTTTTAGACTCCTCGCGGTGGCTACAAGCCTTTGATGGGCATTCTGTTGCTCCGGGTGTCTGTCCGGTGTGATGTCGTCCGGACTAATATCTTTGACAGAGTCGGGTTGTTCGGTTTGATTCTCCGTGTCGTCGTGGTCCGGTGATGGTTCACCCTGCTCTAACGCTGGGTCTATATGATCGTTGTTTCTGCCGAGGCGGGATTTGGGGCGGCGCTTATGCTGCCGCTTTGACTGCTTCTCGAGGGGACAACCCTTCGTTGCATCCTTCCGTTCCTCGTCGTCGTTTTTTTGGTGTGTCCACCATGTATACGTCATGTGATGAAGTGGGCGTCCAATGCCCTGTGGGCAATGGTTCCTGTTCGTTTCCTGCATCGTCGTCCATACCGTCAATGTCTTCGGAGTCAAAGTCGAGCATGTCGGTTAAGTCATCGAAAGTGGCTACTAAGTGGGTGGTGGGTGGGCGGCAAAGTTCTTCGTCATCCGCATCCCGATCCTGCCAGACATAGTTCAGCCAGGATCCTCCTGACAAGGAGAGAGACCTTAATGAGTTCAGTATGTCGCCGAAGGGCGAGTGCTGAAAAATATCCGCGGTGGTGAACTCCATGATCGGCGCCCAAACGGATTCGATTGGCAGGGGCGCGGATGGTTCAGAGTCCGGAGGAGAGTCCAACAATGTGGAGTCACGGGCTTCGCGAAGGATAAGGTTTGTGTTCAGCTCGGTTGCCGTCGAGGCTGCGGCCTTCATGGCGGGGTTCAACCACTCGTCCCTGGATGGCGCAGTTGGCTCCGAATTGAAGGTCGGAGCGATTGCAGGTGCAATCTCCTGAACCTTGTCCGGCGGTAGAGCTAAATCATGCCCATCGTGACAGTGCGGCGCACTTGGCAAGGGCTCGAATCCGTCGAAGATTAAGTCTCCGCGGATGTCGGCCGTGGAGTTTAAACTTCCAAACCTGACCTGATGGACAGGGCGTAGCTTTCAATCCGCTCCAGATGGCCAAGCGAATTGGCCCGTAGTGCAAACCCGCCGAATACGAAGATCTGTCCGGGGAGAAAAGTCTCACCCTAGACCGCATCGCTAACGATGATCGAAGGAGCCATCAAGCTTGATGATGACGACATAGAGGAACTCTCAATGAAAGCACCAATGTCGGTGTCAAAACTGGCAGATCTCGGGTAGGGGGTCCCGAACTGTGCGTCTAAGGCGGATGGTAACAGGAGGCAGGGAACACGATGTTTTACCCAGGTTCAGGCCCTCTTGATGGAGGTAAAACCCTATGTCATGCTTGATTTATTCTTGATGATATGAGTATTACAAGAGTTGATCTACCATGAGATCGGAGAGGCTAAACCCTAGAAGCTAGCCTATGGTATGATTGTATGTTGTCCTACGGACTAAAACCCTCCGGTTTATATAGACACCGGAGAGGGTTAGGGTTACACAAGGTCGGTTACAAAGGAGGAGATATCCATATCTGTACTGCCTAACTTGCCTTCCACGCCAAGTAGAGTCCTATCCGGACACGGGACGAAGTCTTCAATCTTGTATCTTCATAGTCCAACAGTCCGGTCAAAGGATATAGTCCGGCTGTCCGGAGACCCCCTAATCCAGGACTCCCTCAATGGGGTTTATATCATATTGCATGAGTTTATCCCTCTACATCATGTCATCTTGTTTAAAGAGTTACTCTGTTCTTTTGAACTTAATACTCTAGATGCATGATGGATAGCGGTCGATGTGTGGAGTAATAGTAGTAGATGCAGGCAGGAGTCGGTCTACTTGTCTCGGACGTGATGCCTATATAGATGATCATACCTAGATATTCTCATAACTATGCTTAATTCTGTAAATTGCTCAACAGTAATTTGTTCACCCACCGTAATACTTATGCTCTCGAGAGAAGCCACTAGTGAAACCTATGGCCCCTGGGTCTATTTCCTATCATATTAATCTTCCATCAACAAGCTATTTCTTGCACCGTTTGTATTTTTCTTTATTTACTTTGCATCTTTATCATAAAAATACCAAAAATATTATCTTATCATATCTATCAGATCTCACTTTTGTAAGTGACCGTGAAGGGATTGACAATCCCTTTATTACGTTGGTTGTGAGGATTTTATTTGTTTGTGTAGGTGTAAGGGACTCGTGCGTGGCCTCCTACTGGATTGATACCTTGGTTCTCAAAAACTGTGGGAAATACTTATGCTACTTTGCTACATCACCCTTTCCTATTCAAGGGAAAACCAACGCAGTGCTCAAGAGGTAGCAAGAAGGATTTCTGGCGCCGTTGCTGGGGAGTCTACGCAAAAGTCAACATACCAAGTACCCATCACAAACCCTTATCTCCCGCATTACATTATTTGCCATTTACCTCTCGTTTTCCTCTCCCCCACTTCACCCTTGCCATTTTATTTGCCCTCTCTCTCCGTCCTCCTTCTCTTTCCCTATTTGCCTCTTCTTTTGTTTGCCTTCTTCCCGTATGTATCCTTGTTTGTGTTTCCATGTGCCTTCTATTTTCTTGCATCTTTGCTTGCTAAAAATCTATTGATATGGATCCACTTAAAGTGTTCTACTTAGATCCATATCAATAGATATGTATTTTGCTTGGAGCGTCTTGTATTATTTGAGTCTTTATTTGTTAGTTTGCCACAATCATCTTTGCTGCACACACCTTTTGAGAGAAACACACATGATTTGAACATTATTAGAGTACTCTATGTGATTCACTTATATCTTTTGAGTTATATAGTTTTTTCTCTAGTACTTCACTTATATCTTTTAGAGCACGGTGGTGGATTTGTTTTATAGAAACTATTATTCTCTCATGCTTCACTTATAGTATTTTGAGAGTCTTAAACAACATGGTAATTTACTTAAACTGGGAAATTAATCCTAATATGCTAGGCATACAAGATTAGTAAAAAAATCTTATGAGTGTGCTGAATACTAAGAGAAGTTTGATACTTGATAATTGTTTTGAGATATGGAGATGGTGATATTAGAATCATGCTAGTTGAGTAGTTGTGAATTTGAGAAATACTTGTGTTGAAGTTTGTGATTCCCGTAGCATGCACGTATGGTGAACCGTTATGTGAAGAAGTCGGAGCATGGTTTATTTATTGATTGTCTTCCTTATGATTGGCGGTCGGGGACGAGCGATGGTCTTTTCCTACCAATCTATCCCCCTAGGAGCATGCCGTAGTACTTTGTTTCGATAACTAATAGATTGTTGCAATAAGTATGTGAGTTCTTTATGACTAATGTTGAGTCCATGGATTATACTCACTCTCACCCTTCCACCATTGCTAGCCTCTCTAATACCGCGCACCTTTCACCGGTATCATACACCCACCATATACCTTCCTCAAAACAGCCACCATACCTACCTATCATGGCATTTCCATAGCCATTCCGAGATATATTGCCATGCAACTTTCCACCATTCCGTTTACTATGACACGCTCCTCAAAAAAGGAAGGCCCAAAAAGAACGAAAAAAGGGACAATACTACTATCCTTTTTCCACACTTGTGCTCCAAAGTAGCACCATGATCTTCATGATAGAGAGTCTCCTATGATATCACTTTCGTATACTAGTGGGAATTTTTCATTATAGAACCTGGCTTGTATATTCCAATGATGGGCTTCCTCAAAATGCCCTAGGTCTTCGTGAGCAAGCGAGTTGGATGCACATCCACTTAGTTCCTTTTGTTGATCTTTCATATACTTATAGCTCTAGTGCATCCATTGCATGGCAACCCCTACTCACTCACATTAATATCTATTAATGGGCATCTCCATAGGCCGTTGATATGCCTAGTTGATGAGAGACTATCTTCTCCCTTTTTGTCTTCTCTACAACCACCATTCTATTCCACATATAGTGCTATGTCCATGGCTCACGCTCATGTATTGCGTGAATATTGAAAAAGTTTGAGAACGCTAAAAGTATGAAACAATTGTTTGGCTCGTCATCGGGGTTGTGCATGATTTAAATACTTTGTATGGTGAAGATGGAGCATAGCCAGACTATATGATTTTGTAGGGATAACTTTCTTTGGCCATGTTATTTTGAGAAGACATAATTGCTTAGTTAGTATGCTTGAAGTATTATTATTTCTATGTCAATATTGAACTTTTGTCTTGAATCTTTTGGATCTGAATATTCATACCACAATTAAGAGAATTACATTGAAATTATGCCAAGTAGCATTCCACATCAAAAAATCTGTTTTTATCATTTACCTACTCGAGGACGAGCAGGAATTAAGCTTGGGGATGCTTGATACATCTCCAACGTATCTATAATTTTTATATTGTTCCATGCTATATTATATTCTGTTTTGGACATTATTGGGCTTTATTATACACTTTTATATTATTTTTGGGACTAACCTATTAACCGGAGCCCAGCCCAGAATTGTTGTTTTTTTGCCTATTTCAGAGTTTTGCAGAAAAAGAATATCAAACGGAGTCCAAAGGAATGAAACCTTTGGGAACGTGATTTTTGGAACAAATGTGATCCAGAGGACTTGGACCCTACGTCAAGAAAGCAACCAGGAAGGCACGAGGTAGGGGGGCGTGCCTACCGCCCCCCCAGGCGCGCCCTCCACCCTCGTGGGGCCCATGTTGCTCCACCGACGTACTTCTTCCTCCTATATATACCTACATACCCCGAAACTACCAGATACGGAGCCAAAACCCTAATTCCACCGCCGCAACCTTCTGTACCCATGAGATCCCATCTTGGGGCCTTTTCCGGAACTCCGCCGGAGGGGGCATCGATCACGGAGGGCTTCTACATCAACACCATAGCCTCTCCGATGAAGTGTGAGTAGTTTACCTCAGACCTTCGGGTCCATAGTTATTAGCTAGATGGCTTCTTCTCTCTTTTTGGATCTCAATACAATGTTCTCCCCCTCTCTTGTGGAGATCTATTCGATGTAATCTTCTTTTGCGGTGTGTTTGTTGAGACCGATGAATTGTGGGTTTATGATCAAGTTTATCTATGAACAATATTTGAATCTTCTCTGAATTCTTTTATGTATGATTGGTTATCTTTGCAAGTCTCTTCGGATTATTAGTTTGGTTTGGCCTACTAGATTGATCTTTCTTGCAATGGGAGAAGTGCTTAGCTTTGGGTTCAATCTTGCGGTGTCCTTTCCCAGTGATAGTAGGGGCAGCAAGGCACATATTGTATTGTTGCCATCGAGGAGAACAAGATGGGGTTTATATCATATTGCATGAGTTTATCCCTCTACATCATGTCATCTTGCTTAAAGCATTACTCTGTTCTTTTGAACTCAATACTCTAGATGCATGCCGGGTAGCGGTCGATGTGTGGAGTAATAGTAGTAGATGCAGGCAGGAGTCGGTCTACTTGTCTCGGACATGATGCCTATATACATGATCATACCTAGATATTCTCATAACTATGCTCAATTCTGTCAATTGCTCAACAGTAATCTGTTCACCCACGGTAATACTTGTGCTCTCGAGAGAAGCCACTAGTGAAACCTATGGCCCCGGGTCTATTTTCTATCATATTAATCTTCCATCAACAAGCTATTTCTTGCACCGTTTTTATTTTGCGTTATTTACTTTGCATCTTTATCATAAAAATACCAAAAATATTATCTTATCATATCTATCAGATCTCACTTTCGTAAGTGACCGTGAAGGGATTGACAACCCCTTTATTGCATTGGTTGCGAGGATTTTATTTGTTTGTGTAGATGTGAGGGACTCGTGCGTGGCCTCCTACTGGATTGATACCTTGGTTCTAAAAAACTGAGGGAAATACTTCCGCTACTTTGCTACATCACCCTTTCCTCTTCAAGGGAAAACCAACGCAGTGCTCAAGAGGTAGTAGTTCTTAGCGTGATCGCAGGTAAATTGGTCGACGCATCTTTACATGTGCATGTCTCCAAGGACTTGTGGGAGGCGCTCGAATCTAAATTCAGGGCTACCGATGCTGGGAGCGAAATGTATATTATAGAGTGATGACCCACAAGTATAGGGGATCTATCGTAGTCCTTTCGATAAGTAAGAGTGTCGAACCCAACGAGGAGCAGAAGGAAATGATAAACGGTTTTCAGCAAGGTATTCTCTGCAAGTACTGAAATAAGTGGTAACAGATAGTTTTGTGATAAGTTAATTTGTAACGAGCAACAAGTAAAAAAGTAAATAAAGTGCAGCAAGGTGGCCCAATCCTTTTTGTAGCAAAGGACAAGCCTGGACAAACTCTTATATAAGAAAAAGCGCTCCCGAGAACACATGGGAATATCGTCAATCTAGTTTTCAGCACGTTCATAGGATTCGCGTTCGGTACTTTGATAATTTGACATGTGGGTGGACCGGTGCTTGGGTGTTGTTCTTACTTGAACAAGCATCCCACTTATGATTAACCTCTATTGCAAGCATCCGCAACTACAACAAAAGTATTAAGGTAAACCTAACCATAGCATGAAACATATGGATCCAAATCAGCCCCTTACGAAGCAATGCATAAACTAGGGTTTAAGCTTTTGTCACTCTAGCAACCCATCATCTACTTATTACTTCCCAATGCCTTCCTCTAGGCCCAAATAATGGTGAAGTGTTATGTAGTCGATGTTCACATAACACCACTAGAGGCTAGACAACATACATCTCATCCAAATATCGAACGAATACCAAATTCACATGACTACTAATAGCAAGACTTCTCCCTTGTCCTCAGGAACAAACGTAACTACTCACAAAGCATATTCATGTTCATAATCAAAGGGGTATTAATATGCATAAAGGATCTGAACATATGATCTTCCACCAATTAAACCAACTAGCATCAACTACAAGGAGTAATTAACACTACTAGCAACCTACTAGCACCAATCCCAGACTTGGAGACAAGAATTGGATACAAGAGATGAACTAGGGTTTTGAGATGAGATGGTGCTGATGAAGATGTTGATGGAGATTGCCCTCTCCCGATGAGAGGAGCGTTGGTGATGACGATGGCGATGATTTCCCCCTCCGGGAGGGAAGTTTCCCCGGCAGAACAGCTCTGCCGGAGCTCTAGATTGGATCCGCCAAGGTTCCGCCTCGTGGCGGCGGAGTTTCGTCCTGAAAGGTTGCTTATTATTTTTTTTCTCGACGAAAGACTTCATATAGGAGAAGATGGTCATCGGAGAGCCACCAGGGGGCCCGCGAGGTAGGGGGCGCGCCCTAGGGGGCGGCGCCGCCCACCCTCGTGAGAAGGGTGTGAGGCCCCTGGTCTTCATCTTTGGCGAGGATTTTTCATTATTTATTATAAGGTGTTCCGTGGAGTTTCAGGACTTTTGGAGTTGTGCAGAATAGGTCTCTAATATTTGCTCCTTTTCGAGCCCAGAATTTCAGCTGCCGGCATTCTCCCTCCTTATGTAAACCTTGTAAAATAAGAGAGAATAGCCATAAGTATTGTGACATAATGTGAAATAACAGCCCATAATGCAATAAATATTGATATAAAAGCATGATGCAAAATGGACGTATCAACTCCCCCAAGCTTAGACCTCGCTTGTCCTCAAGCAAAAATCCGAAATCGAAAAATATGGCCCCATGTTTAGAGATGAAGGTGTCGATAAAAATAAAATACGGACATGAGGGCATCATGATCATTCTTATAACAACAACTTATATAATTTTTGTCATATGATCTCTAATGCTAGGGTAATAATTCAATCACAATATCAAGTATGAATCATAAACTTCATTGAAAACTAACAATCTATAATCTCAGTCATTGAAGCAATTGCAATTTATCATAACATAGGAAAGAGTCAATGTATAAGAGCTTTTCAGCAAGTCCACATACTCAACTATCATATAATCTTTCACAATTGCTGACACTCGCGCAATACTTATGGGTATGGAGTTTTAATCGGACACAGAGAAAGATAGGGGCTTATAGTTTTGCCTCCCAACGTTTTACCTCAAGGGTAATGTCAACTGTAATAGTTCATGAAAACTCACATCCAATTAGCCATATACCAGGATCTTTACAACATACTGTGCTTGCCAAAGGATAAAGTGTAAAAAGGAAGGGTGAAAATCACCATGACTCTTGCATAAGGTAGAAGATAATAATAAAAGATAGGCCCTTCGCAGAGGGAAGCAGAGGTTGCCATGCGCTTTTATGGTTGGATGTACAAAATCTTAATGCGAAAGAACGTCACTTTATATTGCCCCTTGTGATATGAACCTTTATTATGTAGTCTGTCGCTTTTATTACTTCCACATCACAAGATCATATAAAGCTTATTTCTCCCACACCAATCAATCATACATATTTAGAGAGAAATTTTTATTGCTTTGCACCGATGACAACTTACTTGAAGGATCTTATTCAATCCATAGGTAGATATGGTGGACTCTCATGGCAAAACTGGTTTAAGGGTATTTGGAAGCACAAGTAGTATCTCTACTTGGTGCTGAGAATTTGGCTAGCATGAGGGGGAAAGGCAAGCTCAACATGTTGGAGGATCCAAGAAAATATAATTTATCTCAGATGTAAGAAAACATAACCCATTATGTTATCTTCCTTGTCCAATATCAACTCTTTAGCATGTCATATTTTAATGAGTGCTCACAATCATAAAAGTTGTCCAAGATAGTATATCTATATGTGAAGACCTCTCTTTCTTTGTTACTTCCTATTAATTGCAACGATGACCAAAACTATGCTTGTCAACTCTCAACAACTTTTATTCATCATACCTTTTCTATGTGAGCTCATTACTCTCCATGAGATCCAAATGACCTCTTTGTTTATTTTTATTTCTTTCTCTTTTCTTTTATTCACTTAGGATCATGGCAAAATAATCAAGCCCTTGACTCAACACTAATCTTTATTATATAGCTCATGGACTCGATTACATAGAAGGATAATAAAGCAAAACTCACAATTAGATCACACTAAGAACTTTTATTCTACTAGATCAAGATACTACTAATAAGATTGAACTAAGGAAAACGGTAAAGATAAAAGTGATGGTGATATGATACCGGGGCACTCCCCCAAGCTTGGCAGTTGCCAAGTGGAGTGCCCATACCCAGATACTCAATTCTTCTTTGTTGGAGGAGACGGTGGAGGTGTTGTTGATGATGCGGGCTTGTCTTCCATCTTCCAAGGCATGGGTTCACCATCATAGAAGGATGATCGAGTCTCTGGAATCCTCGAATCTGCAGCCAAACTCATTCTTTTGAATCTATATTCATACACATAGTTTTGGTTTTGCAGGTCACAGATTTGGGCTTGGAGGTGCTCGATCTTCTCATGTAGCTTGAAGATGGCCTCCTCGGTGTTCTTGGCATCCGGCTTGTAGTTCTTAGTGAATTCCGCGAGCATCATGTGGCTAGTGTTGATTCCACGCTCCACCATCCCCTGGCACTTGAAAACTTGTTGCTCCATTGCTTCAAGCCTCGTCTCCATGCTTCCGATTCCCTTTGGTCCCTCGGCATCGCGGATGTGCAGCAACCCATCACGCATCTCAATGGTTTGAGGGTGTCACGGCACCTCCGCGAGGTAAGGGTTGATCACCTTCTCGAAGAACTTGTCCTTGGAAGCACTTGGGGACGTCATGATAATCTAGATCTTTCAGAAAAACGCTCGAAACAAAAACAGGAGATTTTTGCGTGATACGGGAGTAGAAACTCCCAGGAGATTATATAATGAATTTTTACCGACCAAAATACGTATCGTGCAAGAAAATGGAGTCCGGAAGACACACAAGGTGCTCACGAGGTAGGGGTGCACCCTCCACCCTCGTGGGGGCTCGTGTCCTTCCCGGACTGCTACTTAATTTTCTATTTTTCTAAATATTCCAAAACAGAGAAATATTGCCTTAAAATTGTTTTGGAGTCGGTTTACTTACCGTACCACATACCTATTCCTTTTCAGAGTCTGAAACATTCTGGAAAGTGTCCCTTATGTATTCCTCCGGGGTTACGGTTTCAATAACATTGGTTTCAACATTTATGGGATTACTTGGGATATAATGTTTGATTCTTTGACCGTTTACCACCTTCGGATTTGTACCTTCGAAGTTGTTGATTTTATGGCACCGGAACGATAGACCTCCTCGATAACATAGGGGCCTTCCCATTTAGAGAGAAGTTTCCCTGCAAAAAATCTTAAACGGGAGCTGTATAGGAATACATAATCACCTACATTAAACTCATGCTTTTGTCATGCCATCTTTTAACTTTTTCTTTAAACAACTTGGCATTTTCATAAGCTTGGGTTCTCCATTCATCAAGTGAGCTAATATAAAATAACCTATTTTCACCGGCAAGTTTGAAATCATAGTTGAGCTCTTTAATAGCCCAATATGCCTTATGTTCTAGTTCGAGAGGTAAGTGGCATGCTTTTCCATATACCATTTTATACGGAGACATACCCATAGGATTTTTATATGCAGTTCTATAGGCCCATAATGCATCATCAAGTTTCTTGGACCAATTCTTTCTAGACCTATTGACAGTCTTTTGCAAAATTAATTTGAGTCCTCTATTACTCAATTCTACTTGACCACTAGACTGTGGGTGATATGAAGATGCAATTCTATGATTGACGTCATATTTAGCAAGCATTTTCCGGAAAGCACCATGAATAAAATGTGAACCACCATCAGTCATTAAATATCTAGGGACTCCAAACCTCGAAAAAATAACTTCTTTAAGCATTTTAATAGAAGTGTTATGATCAGCACTACTAGTTGGAATAGCTTCTACCCACTTAGTAACGTAATCAACAGCAACTAAAATATGTGTATATCCATTAGAGGCAGGAAAAGGTCCCATATAATCAAAGCCCCAAACATCAAATGGTTCAATAACAAGTGAATAATTCATATGCATTTCTTGACGTCTACTAATATTACCAATTCTTTGACATTCATCACAAGAAAGGACAAACTTACAGGCATCCTTGAAGAGAGTAGGCCAATAAAAACCAGATTGCAATACCTTATGTGCAGTTCTATCTCCCATGTGGTGTCCTCCATAAGATTCGGAGTGGCACTTGCGTAGGATCTGTTCCTGTTAATGCTCAGGTACACAACGTCTAATAACACCATCTACTCCTTCTTTATAAAGATGTGGGTCATCCCAAAAGTAATGTCTCAAATCATAGAAGAACTTTTTCTTTTGTTGCTATGTGAAGCTAGGTGGTATAAATTTAGCAACTATGTAATTAGCATAATCAGCATACCAAGGGGTACTACGAGAAGTACTTATGAATTGTTCATCAGGAAAGCTATCATCAAAAGGTAGTGGGTCATCAAGAACATTCTCTAACCTAGATAAGTTGTCTGCAACGGGGTTCTCAGCTCCTTTTCTATCAACAATATGCAAATCAAATTCTTGTAGCAAGAGAACCCATCTAATAAGTCTAGGTTTAGCATCTTTCTTTTCCATGAGATATTAATAGCAGCATGATCAGTGTGGACAGTTACTTTAGAATCAACAATATAAGGTCTGAACTTATCACAAGCAAATACAACTGCTAAAAGTTCTTTTTCAGTAGTAGCATAATTTCTTTGAGCATTGTCTAGAGTCTTACTAGCATATAGGATAACATTTAATTTCTTATCAACTCTTTGCCCTAGAACAGCACCTACAACATAATCACTAGCATCACACATAATCTCAAAGGGTAAATTACAATCAGGTGGCTGAACAATAGGTGCAGAGACTAATGCTTTCTTAAGTATTTCAAATGCTTCTACACAAGCATCATCAAAGACAAACGGTACATCTTTTTGTAATAAATTAGTCAGAGGCCAAGAAATTTAATGAACCTCCTATAAAATCCGGCCTGACCAAGGAAACTTCTTATACCTTTGATGTCCTTGGGACATGGCATCTTTTCAATAGCATCAACCTTAGCTTTATCAACTTCAATACCTCTTTCAGAAACTTTATGCCCCAAGACAATACCCTCATTAACCATAAAGTGGCACTTTTCCCAATTCAAGACAAGATTAGTTTCTTCACATCTCTGCAAAACTCGATCAAGATTGCTCAAGCAATCATCAAAAGAAGATCCATAGACGGAAAAGTCGTCCATGAAAACCTCACAAATCTTTTCACAAAAGTCAGAGAATATAGCCATCATGCATCTTTGAAAGGTAGAAGGTGCATTACATAAACCAAAAGGCATACGTCTATAAGCAAAATTACCAAAAGGGCATGTAAAAGTAGGCTTTGATTGATCTTTAGCCGACAGAGGTATTTGAGAGAAACCAGAATAACCATCTAGAAAGCAGTAATGTGTATGTTTGCATAATCTTTCTAGCATTTGATCGATAAAAGGTAAGGGGTAATGATCTTTCTTAGTAGCCTCATTTAATTTGCGGAAATCAATTACCATCCTATAACCTGTAATAATTCTTTGTGGAATCAATTCATCTTTATCATTAGGAACAACAGTAATACATCCCTTCTTAGGGACACAATGAACAGGACTTACCCACTGACTATCAGCAACAGGATAAATTATACCTGCCTCCAGAAGCTTTAGTATTTCTTTTCTTTCCACTTCTTTCATTTTAGGATTCAGACGTCGTTGAGGATCACGAACTGGTTTGCCATCTGCTTCCAAATTTATTTTATGTTGACATAGAGTGGGACTAATGCCCTTAAGATCATCAAGAGTATATCCAATAGCAGCACGGTGCTTCTTCAGAGTTTTCAATAATCTTCCTTCTTCATGCTCTGAAAGGTTAGCACTAATAATAACAGGATATATCTTCTTTTCATCAAGATAAGCATATTTAAGATTATCAGGCAACTGTTTAAGCTCAAACACAGGATCACCCTTAGGTGGAGGAGGATCCCCTAGGATTTCAACAGGCAAATTGTGTTTCAGCATAGGTTCCAATTTAAAGAATACTTCATCTAGTTCCCTTCTTTCATTCATAAACATATCATTCTCATGGTCTAGCAAATATTGTTCTAAAGGATCACTAGGAGGCACGGCAATAGAAGCAAGACCAATAATTTCATCCTTAATAGGCAATTCTTCTTCACAGTGTTGTTTACTAAATTTAGAAAAATTAAATTCATGAGTCATATCATCCAAGCCGACAGTAAAAACATCCCTTGTGCAATCTATGGTGGCATTAACAGTATTCAAGAAGGGTCTACCAAATATAATGGGAAAAAAGCTATCTTGTGGGGAACCAAGAACAAGAAAATCAGCAGGATATTTAGTTTTCCCACACACGACTTCAACATCTCTAACAATTCCCATTAGTGAAATAGTATCTTTATTGGCAAGTTTAATTGTGACATCAATATCTTCTATTTCAGCAGGTGCAATCTCATGCATAATTTATTTGTATAAGGAATGAGGTATTGCGCTAGCACTAACACCCATATCACATAAGCCATGATAACAATGATCTCCTATTTTAACAGAAATAACAGGCATGCCTACCACAGGTCTAGGTTTATCTGTATCACATGGTTTAGCAATTCTAGCAGTTTCATTACAGAAATAAATAACATGCCCATCAATATTATCAGACAAGAGATCTTTAACAATAGCAATATTAGGTTCAACTTTAACTTGCTCAGGAGGTGTATATGTTTTAATATTGCTTTTACGAATCACAGTTGAAGCTTTAGCATGATCCTTTATCCTAAAGGGAAAGGTGGTCTCTCAACATAACAAGTAGGAACAATAGGATCATTATAAGTAACAACCTTTTCTTCAACTTTAATAGGTGCAGCTACTTTTACTTCTATGGGAGGATGATATTTAAACCACTTCTCATTAGGGAGATCAACATAAGTAGCAAAAGATTCACAGAAAGAAGCTACTATCTCAGAATCAAGTCCATATTTAGTGCTAAACTTACGGAAAATATCGGTATCCATAAAAGATTTAACACGATCAAACTTAGGTGTCATACCTGACTCCTTACCATTGTCGAGGTCTCAATCTTCAGAGTTACGTTTAATTCTATCCAATAAATCCCATCTAAATCCAATAGTCTTCATCATAAAAGAGCCAGCACAAGAAGTATCGAGCATGGTGCGATTATTATCAGAAAGCCGAGCATAAATTTTTTGAAGAATTGTTTCTCTTGGAATCTCATGATTGGGGCATGAATATAACATTGATTTAAGCCTCCCCCAAGCTTGAGCGATGCGTTCTCCTTTGCAAGGCCAAAAATTATATATATAATTGCGATCACGATGAACAAGATGCATAGGGTAATACTTTTGATGAAATTCCAATTTCAATCTTTTATAGTTCCATGATCCCATATCATCACATAGCCTATACCATGTCAATGCGTCTCCCTTCAAAGATAAAGGGAACCTTCTTCTTAGCAACATCATCGGAAATACCCGCAAGCTTAAATAATCCACAAACTTCATCCACATATATTAGGTGTTCATCAAGATGCTTTGTTCCATCTCCTGTAAAAGGATTAGCTAGCAGTTTTTCTATTATACTCGAAGGATACTCATAAGGAATTTCATTTTCAATAGGTTCAATAGGTTGAGGAGCAACTCTTTGCTCCACTGGTCGAGGTGAAGATACCCTGAACAAGCCCCTCAGAGGATTACTTTCCATAGTGACAAGTGACAGTAAATTTCAGCACACTATATAAATTTTTCCTTACAAAATTCCAAATTTTTCCTTACAAAATTCCACCTACCAAAGGCGCTTCACTCCCCGGCAACGGCGCCAGAAAAGATTCTTGATGACCCACAAGTATAGGGGATCTATCGTAGTCCTTTCAATAAGTAAGAGTGTCGAACCCAACGAGGAGCAGAAGGAAATGATAAACGGTTTTCAGCAAGGTATTCTCTGCAAGTACTGAAATAAGTGGTAACAGATAGTTTTGTGATAAGATAATTTGTAACGAGCAACAAGTAACAAAAGTAAATAAAGTGCAGAAAGGTGGCCCAATCCTTTTTGTAGCAAAGGACAAGCCTGTACAAACTCTTATATAAGAAAAAGCGCTCCCAATGACACATGGGAATATCGTCAAGCTAGTTTTCAGCACGTTCATATGATTCGCGTTCAGTACTTTGATAATTTGACATGTGGGTGGACCGGTGCTTGGGTGTTGTTCTTACTTGAACAAGCATCCCACTTATGATTAACCTCTATTGCGAGCATGCGCAAGTACAACAAAAGTATTAAGGTAAACCTAACCATAGCATGAAACATATGGATCCAAATCAGCCCCTTATGAAGCAATGCATAAACTAGGGTTTAAGCTTCTGTCACTCTAGCAACCCATCATCTACTTATTACTTCCCAATGCCTTCCTCTAGGCCCAAATAATGGTGAAGTGTTATGTAGTCGACGTTCACATAACACCACTAGAGGCTAGACAACATACATCTCATCAAAATATCGAACGAATACCAAACTCACATGACTACTAATAGCAAGACTTCTCCCTTGTCCTCAGGAACAAACGTAACTACTCACAAAGCATATTCATGTTCATAATCAGAGGGGTATTAATATGCATAAAGGATCTGAACATATGATCTTCCACCAATTAAACCAACTAGCATCAACTACAAGGAGTAATTAACACTACTAGCAACCTACTAGCACCAATCCCAGACTTGGAGACAAGAATTGGATACAAGAGATGAACTAAGGTTTTGAGATGAGATGGTGCTGATGAAGATGTTGATGGAGATTGCCCTCACCCGATGAGAGGAGCGTTGGTGATGACGATGGCGATGATTTCCCCCTCCGGGAGGGAAGTTTCCCCAGTAGAACAGCTCTGCCGGAGCTCTAGATTGGATCCGCCAAGGTTCCGCCTCGTGGCGACGGAGTTTCGTCCCGAAAGGTTGCTTCTTATTTTTTCTCGACGAAAGAATTCATATAGGAGAAGATGGTCATCGGAGAGCCACCAGGGGGCCCACGAGGTAGGGGGCGCGCCCTAGGGGGGGCCACCCTTGTGAGAAGGGTGTGGGCCCCCTGGTCTTCATCTTTGGCGAGGATTTTTCATTATTTATTATAAGGTGTTCCATGGAGTTTCAGGACTTTTGGAGTTGTGCAGAATAGGTCTCTAATATTTGCTCCTTTTCCAGCCCAGAATTCCAGCTGCCGGCATTCTCCCTCCTTATGTAGACCTTGTAAAATAAGAGAGAATAGCCATAAGTATTGTGACATAATGTGAAATAACAGCCCATAATGCAATAAATATTGATATAAAAGCATGATGCAAAATGGATGTATCATAGAGCAGTTCCATGATTACACGATGGTTGAGAACTGTCCTATACTAGAGCAGGCTCATGAGATAATATGCATCATTAAGGAGCTTGAGCTTCTGAAGTGCGATTTATCGGGCAAGTTTGTCGCGCGATGTATAATCCCTAAGCTCCCTAATTCATGGAGAAACTTTGCTACCACTCTGAAAAATCAGAGGCGTGAGTTCTCAGTAGAGGACGTCATCGGCCATCTGAGTGTTGAGCAGAATTCGAGGGCAAAAGACTCACACAGAAAAGGGGTCAAAGGAACTTTTGTCGCAAACATGGTGAATCAGAGGAACCATAACTCCCACAAGCCCAAGGGAAAGAATGGTTGTCGGTGTCAAAACCGGCGGATCTCGGGTAGGGGGTCCTGAACTGTGCGTCTAAGGTCGATGGTAACAGGAGACAAGGGACACGATGTTTACCCAGGTTCGGGCCCTCTCTATGGAGGTAATACCCTATGTCCTGCTTGATTGATATTGATGAATATGAGTATTACAAGAGTTAATCTACCTCGAGATCGTAATGGCTAAACCCTAGAGGTCTAGCTTGTATGGCTATGATAATGAATCTCTCCCTCTCTGGACTAAGCCCTCCGGTTTATATAGACACCAGGAGGATCTAGGGTTATACAAGGTCGGTTACAAAGAAGGGAATCTACATATTCAGTCGCCAAGCTTGCCTTCCACGCCAAGGAGAGTCCCGTCCGGACACGGGTGCAGTCTTCGGTCTTCGTATCTTCACAGCCCATCAGTCCGGCCAATGGCCAACAGGGCGGACGCCCGAGGACCCCTTAGTCCAGGACTCCCTGAGTAGCCCCTGAACCTGGCTTCAATGACAAGGTATCTGGCGCGTAGTGCTATCTTCGGCATTGCAAGGTGGGTTCCTCCTTCCGAACTCCAAAATAGTCTTCGGACGAATTGATCGTGTCCAGACCTGTAATACACACCACAGACAACCGTAGAGAGAATATTATAATACACGAGTCCAATCCGCTGACAACTTTTACAACATGACATCACGTCCATCCGGTCATAATTTTGAACCATTTTTTGCCTGCCGCTCCATGTTTCGAGACGCGGTCGCCATTGACACGTCTTGTCAAAGCAGAGATCGTGTCCCCTTATTATGGGATTCTCATCAATACGGGTGTGGGTAACCCAACCGTGCCGTTTACACAGCCCTTGGGAATAGGCGAGTTTTAGGGAGGCATTTGATATTCGCGGCCTTTATAAGGGGATAAGGATTCGTCCTCACTCACCCCTGCCTTCTCCTTCCTCTGCCCATCCATTCTAGAGCTCCAGTGCCCAAGCCCTAGCTTCCCTCGCCGGAGAAAACACCCCAACCATGTCCGGATCTGGAGCAGGTGGCAAGTGGATGGCTTCTTCTGTTAAGAAGAAAGACATCAAGGAGCTTTGAGAGGCCGGATACCTGGCCAAGGAGATCGTTCACCGTCTCCCGGCCGAAGGACAGATCATCCCTACACCAGAGCCCCATGAGAGGGTTGTGTTTCTCACACATTTCGTCCGTGGGATGGGATTCCCTCTCCACATGTTTGTCCACGGGCTGATGTTTTACTACGGGCTAGACTTCCATGATCTAGCCCCCAACTTTCTCCTCAACATCTCGGCATTTATAGTCGTTTGCGAGGCCTTCCTCCGTATCCCGCCTCACTTCGGCCTATGGCTGAAGACTTTCAATGTAAAGCCGAAGGTGGTGAGAGGCTAACAGGTAGAGTGCAGAGGCGCCATGGTGGGCAAGATGCCCAACGTTACATGACCCAAAGGCTCCTTTGTGGAGATGGTTAAGGGGTGGCAGTCGGGGTGGTTCTACATCACCGAGACGCGTGACACCAACTGGGCGGCGACCCCCAAATTTCGATCCGGAGCTCCGCTGCGTCTCACCTCCTGGCAAGAGAAGGGCCTCGCCTGGGGCTCTTCGAGCGAGCTGACTGGGCTCCAGACGTGCGTTCAGAACATGATAACCAAGAGGATCAAACTCGTCAACGTGATCCAGGTTATGCTCATTCGCCGGATCCTTCTGTTCCAACGCCGGACTTGCTATTTGTGGGAGTTCGACCCGGCCAAGTACCAGATGCTACTAGAGCTCCTCGGCACAACACACGAAGATATCTGGAAAGTGCTCTTCAAGGCCAGCGAGACACCACCGCCCACGACCGAAGATCGTGGGCTCAGCTTAAAGCACCATGCCAATTCGGTAAGTTCTTTCATGTATTCAAGGTATAACCTTTACTGGCATATTTTGGGAAGGAGTCTAAGCCTTCCTATCAATTTTCAGGCCTGGATCGACATAGCGGGGCGGATTAATTGTCCAGCTCCACTTCCCGAAGATGAGGAAACCCCACCCCTAATGAAGATGCTATTTCCGGCGCCTTATGATGTGCCGGAGAAGAAGGCCAAGAAGACGGCCAAAGGGAGCAGGAGTGGCCTTCGCCGAAAGGGTGCTTCGGACATGTTGTCCGAAGACGAGACTGACTCTTTGGTCGCCGAAGACGATGGCGAGGAGGAAGAAGGAGGCTTCCCCCCGGAGTGGGGAAAGAAGAAAAGAGAGGCCTCCATGAATCTGGAGGTGAAGGCGCCCAAGAGGGGGAAGGGCTCCCTTGCGGATAACTCCACATGGGATGTCGAAAGCAGTCTTGAGAGAATGCCCCAGACCAAGCCTCGGGCTGCCTTGTAAGTACCAAAACCCTATGCACCTCCCAATACATGGCCTTTCCAGTTTATAATATTAATATGTTTAAACTATGACATTACAGTCCGGCTCGGGACGGCTCCCCATGATCCTCGACAGAGGATTCGCTAGACTCAAAGGAGATGGCTAGCATGTATCCACCGCCCGCTCATTCTGCCTCACCCAAGGGTGATGACGAGGTGGCGTCCCAAAGGATCTTCCCAGACCCGGGGGAGATTCCAGAATTGTTAAGGTGGCGCCGCAGGATGAGTCCTCGGCTGCCGGACACATGGGGGAAAAAGCCCCTGTGGGGACTGGCAGTGGGGGCCAAGTTCTCTTCGGCCCTCAGCCGGATACCATTCCAGAGACCTACACGGCTCCGGAGTCCAGCGAACGGCCTTCCACGAAAGGAGGAGGTGTGCCTGTTCCACCGATGACCTCTGTCCAACCAGAGGCACCGGACAATCCACTGGAAGCGCTGCGAGGCGCCTCCATTGTGGATGAGCACCGTGTCCTTATGGGTACGATGATCGAAAAGGTTCGGTCCGCCAAAAGCAGACTGACCGAGGCCTGCACTAGCCTTCTAACAGGCTTTGAGGTAACAATTGTACAAAAAATATCACAATGAGGACAGTAGGCCCTGATGCTCTGTTCGATGTCCGGAAAGTAAAAGCCGAATAGGGGATCAAAATAATTTTTGCAAGAGTCTAACATAATATGTCTATGTGAATAAGCAGGCGTAGCTGCTGGCTGTTGCCGCTCACACTGCAGAGGTCTCCGAACTAAAGCAGAACCTAGAGCAGGCTGAGAAAGAGCTCGGTCTCGTGAAGAAGCAGCTGGAGGACATCAAAGGTATGCACTAACCTGCGTGTATGTTTAGGAAGGATGAATGGTTCATGCTGACTAAAGTGCCATGAACTTTATTAGGGGACAGGACCGAGGTGGCGGCCCTCAAGAAGGCATTAGATAAGGAACACGCCGCGCGTGAGAAGCATGAGGCCAGGGTCGGCGAGGTTCAGCAAGAGCTCCAGGACGCCGTCAAGAAGTGCGAGTCCTTGGAGCGCGATTCTAAGACGCAAGCCTCTGAACTTGCGAAGGCCCTCCAGAGCGCGCAAGCGTCTCGAGCCGAAGCCTAGAGCGCCCTTCAGGAAATCCAGGCGGCCCAGAAGATCGCGGCGAGTAAGGCTTTCATTATGCAAAGCAAGTCTGTGAAGGAAGTGTTCCTTTTACTTACCCAAAATTGGAGCTCTCTAGGGGCGTTTACAGATTTGCCGCGCAGCGTATAACACGATGCTGAGTTCTATCGAGCCGAGGAAGGGAGTTCTACGGAGAAGCTTTCTGGTCTCAATATCTTGGACCCGAACATCCGGTGTCCTTTAGCAACTAGCTGAAATAGCTGGTCAAGCTGTACAAGGCGGCCGAGCTAGCCATGAAGGAGTTGATAGTCCGACTATGGCCTGCCGCGCCAATACCTAGCAGCTGCTACCTCTTGAGCACTGCGTTGGTTTTCCCTTGAAGAGGAAAGGGTGGTGCAGTAAAGTGCTACCTCTTGAGCACTGCGTTGGTTTTCCCTGAAGAGGAAGGGATGATGCAGCAAAGTAGCGTAAGTATTTTCCTCAGTTTTTGAGAACCAAGGTATCAATCCAGTAGGAGGCTACGCGCGAGTCCCTCGTACCTGCACAAAACAAATAAATCCTCGCAACCAACGCAAATAGGGGTTGTCAATCCCTATAAGGCCACTTACAAGAGTGAGATCTAATAGATATGATAAGATAATATTTTTGGTATTTTTATGATAAACATGCAAAGTAAAATAAAGGCAAAGTAAATAGCAAAGGAAATAACTAAGTAGTAGGAGATTAATATGATAAAGATAGACCCGGGGCCATAGGTTTCACTAGTGGCTTCTCTCAAGAGCATAAGTATTCTACGGTGGGTGAACAAATTACTGTTGAGCAATTGACAGAATTGAGCATAGTTATGAGAATATCTAGGTATGATCATGTATATAGGCATCACATCTGAGACAAGTAGACCGACTCCTGCCTGCATCTACTACTATTACTCCACTCATCGACCGCTATCTAGCATGCATCTAGAGTATTAAGTTAAAAACAGAGTAATGCCTTAAGCAAGATGACATGATGTAGAGGGATAGACTCATGCAATATGAAGAAAACCCAATCTTGTTATCCTCGATGGCAACAATACAATATATGCCTTCCTGCTCCTACTGTCACTGGGAAAGGACACCACAAGATTGAACCCAAAGCTAAGCACTTCTCCCATTGCAAGAAAGATCAATATAGTAGGCCAAACCAAACTGATAATTCGAAGAGACTTGCAAAGGTAACCAATCATACATAAAAGAATTCAGAGAAGATTCAAATATTGTTCATAGATAGACTTGATCGTAAACCCACAATTCATCGTTCTCAACAAACACACCGCAAAAAGAAGATTACATTGAATAGATCTCCACAAGAGAGGGGGAGAACATTGTATTGAGATCCAAAAAGAGAGAATAAGCCATCTAGCTACTAACTATGGACCCATAGGTCTGAAGTAAACTACTCACACTTCATCGGAAGGGCTATGGTGTTGATGTAGAAGCCCTCCGTGATCGATGCCCCCTCCGGCGGAGCTCCGGAACAGGCCCCAACATGGGATCTCGTGGATACAGAAAGTTGCGACGGTGGAATTAGGTTTTTGGCTCCGTATCTGATCGTTTGGGGGTACGTGGATATATATAGGAGGAAGGAGTACGTCGGTGGAGCAACAGGGGGGCCACGAGGGTGGAGGGCGCGCCCCCTACCTCGTGGCCTCCTCTTTTCTTTCTTGACGTAGGGTCCAAGTCTCCCGGGTCTTGTTCGTTGAGAAAATCATGTTCCCGAAGGTTTCATTCCGTTTGGACTCCGTTTGATATTCCTTTTCTTCGAAACCCTAAAACAGGCAAAAACAGCAATTCTGGGCTGGGCCTCCGGTTAATAGGTTAGTCCCAAAAATAATATAAAAGTGGATAATAAAGCCCAATAATGTCCAAAACCTGTAGATAATATAGCATGGAGCAATCAAAAAATATAGATACGTTGGAGATGTATCAAGCATCCCCAAGCTTAATTCCTGCTCGTCCTCGAGTAGGTAAATGATAAAAACAGAATTTTTGATGCGGAGTGCTACTTGGCATAATTTTAATGTAATTCTTCTTAATTGTGGTATGAATATTCATATCTGAAAGATTCAAGACAAAAGTTCATATTGACATAAAAATAACAATACTTCAGGTATACTAACTAAGCAATTATGTCTTCTCAAAATAACATGGCCAAAGAAAGTTCATCCATACAAAATCATACGGTTTAGTCATGTTTCATTTTCGTCACACAAGAATACTCTCATCATGCACAACCCCGATGACAAGCCAAGCAATTGTTTCATACTTTAGTAATCTCAAACCTATAAACTTTCACGCAATATATGAGCGCGAGCCATGGACATAGCACTATGAGTGGAATAGAATATAATGAGGGGGCTTATTTTAGCGACCCGACCCGAATGGGTCAAGTCTCTGTGCTTACGTGTCATCCCTGGATCGGTATGCTGACACACACAGTACTCGAAGGATTTATAACAGAGGTAAATCACATGTATAAAGTAACGTAAATACTATTACCTCAAATCCAAAATCGCAGAAGCAACAAGGTTGTGGTTACCCATCAACACCAACGGCAAAGTTGAGTGTAGAAATCGTAACCCTAACGTATCACTTACTCGTCGTAAGAAACCTGCAACATAAGACGTTGCAGCCCGAAACAGGTCAGTACATTGAATGTACTGACAAATTCACACCATAGAGAATAATGAATAAAGGCTATCACTACATGCATATTTGGCTGGTGGAAAAGCTCTATGGTTATAAGGTTTTTGCGTAAAGCCAATTTTTCCCTACTACAAAGGAATAAATTTATTTAACTATCATGGTGGTTGTGAAACATTGAGAATGGTTGACAGCATTCTCAATCCCAATTAAAAGTAATTAAAACCCAACAACATTAATTAGAAGTAACGTGATGAGATTCACAATGATATTCAAGTACTAGATACTCAAGTTGTCCATAACCGGGGACACGGCTAATCATGATTAGTTTGTTACTCTGCAGAGGTTTGCGCACTTTTCCCCACAAGACTCGGTCGCCTCCGTTTGGTTTCTCGCACTACATGGTGTTTGAGAAGACGGATGACCGAGACACAGTCTTTCAGAAGCGCTAGCACCTTACGTGTGGGATAGACCGGTACACCTACTTTCCCCTACATCTGCTAGTCTACCCCGTAAGAGTTCGCACGACTTAGTCGACTATGCCAGAGCCCATAATGGCTTGTGGCTGCACACGGAAGTTTCTCGCATGAAAGATCTTATGATCCCTTTGAGCCTGGGTGGCGGTCCAAAAAAAACAGGCAAGTCCTGATAGACATCAGGTGCCTCAATCCACCCAGATGTGTGTTTAAGTTGCCACCTTAGATAAACCATTAAAATTATCAATCTCACATCTGTCATGGATATCACTCACCCAATCCACGTCTACTAGCATAGCATGGCATAATAAGCAAACGTAGAAGTAACTCCCAAAGGTTTCATAGTAATACAGGTAATAGGTACTACCTCATCTACTTCCCATCCCACAATTTATTAGATCCTAATCATGCAATGTGTGAGGATTGATCTAATGCAATAAAACATGGGTTGTAGAAAAGGTATGATCAAAGTGTGAACTTGCCTGCAATGTTGATGAAGATGATGCGCACTCAAAACTCTTGATAGATCTACTCGTCACACTCCGGTCAATCTATCGTAGGCAAGCAATAGTAACCACACAATAAGTACTCATCTAATGCACAGGGAAAAATCGAACAAGGGAACGAACCAGAAAGTTCAACTTAAGAACTCCGGTTGCAAAGAAAGAAGGAACCGAACAAAGAAACGAAAAACAAACGGCGGAAGAAAACAACTCGGTTCTAGCAAATTGAAACTAGGTCAAAATTTTACAGTAGCAAAAACTTGTTCAAGTTGATTAGACAGAACGGCGGTTTCGAGACGAAACTCCAGGCGCTTGAATCACCTGATTCCGATAAACGGGCGAGAAGATAAACTAGAACGAAGATCGGATCTGAGATCGCGATCGCGGAATAAATCCGACGAGAAAGAAAACGAAGAACGGTTAAACGAACGGGCGTCGTTAACCGGGGATAATCGGTGATCACGTTCGTTGAAACGAACGGTCCGAAAGAAGAACGAAAACCGATCTAGAAAACCGGAACGGTTTGGCGAAGAATCGGAGAGAAAACGAATCGGTAGAGAAGAAAAGAATCGGAACGGTTTATAAGATAAACCGAACCGAGGGAAAGAAGAGACGCGGCGCGGTACCTCCGGCGAACGGCGGCGACAGCGGCGTTGACGCAGGGCGGCGGCGGCGCGGTGATGCATGGCGGCGGCGGTGTATGGCGGCGGCGGCGGTAAGGTGCGGCGGCGGTGACGCGAGTGTGGGGTGGCGGCGCGGGTGAGGTGGCGCGGCGGCGGTGACGCAGGGCGGCGGCGGCGCGGCAAGGTGCGGCGGCGGCGGTGACGCAGGGCGGCGCGGCGCGGCAAGGTGCGGCGGCGGCGGTGACGCAGGGCGGCGCGGCGCGGGTGGTGACGTAGGGCGGCGCGGCGCGGGGCACAAGGGGCGGCGCGGTGTGCTTGGGGCTTTGGGGCCTTGGATTTGATGTGTTTAGAGGGGGGGTGTGGAAGTATTTATATTGGGGAGGGGAAGAAAACTTGGTGTAGGGGTCAAGGAATTGGACTAGGACTAGGAAAGAAAAGAGGGAAAAGATCTAGAAAAAAACGAAAGAAGATGAATCCTACTAGGAATCCACAAAGGACGGCGGCTCCCTGGCGCCTTGCGCCTGGTGCGGCTCCTCCCTGGGCGTGGCGCGCGATGGCCTCTGGCCTGGCTGGCTCGGTGGCTTGGGCCTTAGGCCCAAGTCGCTGAGGTTTTTTTTTAAACGGTTCCGCGCTCGGAAAAACACAGAAAAACAAAATCTACCGGACTCCAAAACTAATAAAGTAAATTTTCCCCGACTCCTAAAAATGAGTCGAACAAAATGAACTTTTCTCCGGGCCTAAAATAAAATTTTCAAAAATGCGCATTTTTCCCTATCCAAATAAAACGCAAACAAACACCGGAAAACGAAATTTGATCTATTTATTAAATCTTCATTTTCCCTATATTTTGGTAAAGTCATATTATTCCCTCTCTTATATTTTTTTGATAACGGAAAAATAATTGAAGATGAAATAAATAAATCAAATGATCCTCTTTTCCAATTCGAGAAAACTCTCAAATAAGAAAATAACGAAATCTCCAACTCTCTCCGAAGGTCCTTGAGTTGCGTGAAATTTCTAGGATCGACCAAAATGCAAGAAAATAGGATATGCATGATGATCTAATATTCCAAATTGAAAATAAATTCAAAAGGGCTTTGAATTTAATTCTTTGAAACTCCCAACTCATATTTCATATAATTTGAAGAAGTCATTTTATCTTCTCTCGTGAAAATCATTGAGTCGCATAAAGTTTCAGAATTGGAATATTTCCAAATGAAATTCAATTATTTTTCAAACACCCTTTTCATTTTTAAATGGAAGAAGTCATGTCATCTTCTCTCTAGGGTTTTGTGTTTGAAAAGAATTTGAATTCATGGAGATCAGAAAGCAAATATGAAAGTTTGGGAAAGTCCTTTTATTCCCTCTCATTTAACTTTCAAAAAGAATTCGAATTTCACTCAATTCAGCGCAATCAATCAAACAATCAATCAAATCTATCTATTTGTTTATAACATTCCAAAATTTAGAATTTTGGGATGTTACAAACCTACCACCCTTAAAATGAATCTCGTCCTCGAGATTCGGAGAGGCTAGAAAGAAAAGGTTAGGGTTTGGGGGTCTTCTCAAAATCCATCGATCATCACACGGGGTCTGGGATGCTACCACCCTTAGAAGTATGGTTACGGTTCCATCAAAACTCATATGCTTCATCCATATTCTTGACAGCGTCGGTCTTCTTAGATCTTCAGGATAATTCCTTATCCGGGCTCTTCCGGTAGTGGCATAACCTTACCACAAGTCTTTTGTCCTTTCCTCTTGGTCAGGTTATTTCGAGATTGGGTCTTTCTTAGCTGACGGGTCTGGCGCCAAAACTAAACAACTATCGATATCTCATGGTGGTCAACAATTTGTGGTTTCTCCTGCAGAAAATGGGTCTGGGTTGATCCTCACCGTATAACCTACGGTTGGCAAAAAGCTGCCGTGTACAAGGGAAAAATTCTTATACCATTCTATGGTTTAACAAGGTTTAATATCGTCGTCTCTCTACTATAGGCAAGTCACTCAGATTTACCATCCCATATAGCAAGGCGAATAATAAGAGTAAGTCGGTATGGTGATCAATCCATCCCGCACCCAAATCATTACCTTGTATACGGTTTAGCGAATCTCGCATTCTAACACTCGGTCATCCTCACAAGCATTGCAGAATTTCTCTTGTCGACGAACCAAGGTTCGGATAAATCCATGGATTCTGCAAGCCAGACCAACATCTATCGTTCCTTCACAACTCTCAGGTTTTGCGTTACTCCTATAAGATCGTCTATCAACAAAGGTATATCCACTTCCAGGGTTTTTCCTTCAGCAATAATGTGCTTGCTTCTTGGCAGGTCCCGGGGCCTGTGGGTTATGGCCCATCTCATCACTTGTAGTCCTTGAACTTATCATCAGGCAACGGATCATTATTCCAACTTCCAACTTCCTAGTATTCTTAAATCCATCCAATTGTATCATCTTCCTTCCTTCTATTGGCACCAACATTAGGACATGATTACTCTGACTCATCATGGAGTTGCCATTGCTCCATATTACCAACATCATACCTCCTTTATATCCAATAGTAATTCATCTCTTCATCCTCGGGGTATCCCTCATACCGAGATAAAAACTTATACTTATGGAGTCCATATTCCACATCATTATCCTTTCCAGGGTCAAGCGTCCTTACAGGGGAATATTGGCCATCTCTGCATGGCACTTCTTCAACTGGGAAATGTGAAACACATCATGAACTCCTGATAGTCCTTCGGGTAACTCCAACTTGTTGGCCACTTCTCCCATACGCTCCAAAACTCGGTATGGTCCTACAAATCTCGGGGCAAATTTTCCCTTAACTCCAAATCCGTTTAACTCCTCGCAGAGGGAACACATGAAGACATGCTCTGTCTCCAATTTCATAGACTACCTCCTTGAGTTTGTGAGTCTACATAACTCTTCTGCCTGGACTGAGCTACCTTCAGCCTATCTCGAATCAACTTAACATTCTCTTCTGACTCCTTGATCACATTTGGTCCAAATAACTGTCGGTCTCCAACTTCATCCCACATACTCTTGGGGCATCACACATATCGAGACAAAACTCATATTCATTTTGTCCAAAATCCATGCAGTGGAGTATCTTTATCCTTTCTGGGGGTCAAAGGTTCTTACAGGGTACTACCACCCTTAAAATGCACAAATCTTCCATAGACCATATTTCTCTTATCCTCAAAAATGGTCAAAATCCTCCTTCATAGAGTAGCAACTCATAAAATCCATATCAGTACCAACGAGGCTAACTTTATTAATTCTCAAATCATTACATTCTCTTGTTTTTCCATTACATGCCTCAACTCAATACCTCTATATAAAAGAAAATGTTCTCACTACCACTACTATATTACTTCTGTTACAAACTCAACTATTTATCACAAGTCTCCTTCTCCTTCGGACAACCTCTGGCAAAGTGCCCTGCTCCATTACAATGGAAACATATTACTTCGGGCAAGTTTCGAGGTTTCCTTGTGATTATATAGCCTACTTGGGTCCTTGGCTCCATTTGTGGGCAATTGCTGAGGTAGTTCCCTGACTCCTTGCATTTGTAACAGATGATATGACTCAGGTTCCTCCTGGGCTCCAATCGGTTTCTTTTCCTGGACCTTTCCATTCCAATCATGGCTTCTATTTCCTGTGGGTCATATTCTACTTCCTCTGTCGGGAATTCTACTAGATCCCCATTCATACAATTCTGGGAGATGTGTCCTTCTTCTCCACATGAATAGCATGACTTAGTGCAGGGTTTAATTGGCTCATCTTTGGGTGTGTCCTCCACATCTTCCTTCATCACAGGTTCTTCTAAACTTTCCATAAGGGCTCCTCTCGGTACTTCTTTCTTCTGCTGGATGGTTCTTTGTACCAAGGGGTAAATGTGACACTGAGCAGGGTAGTGGGTAGTCCCTTCACACAAGAAACAAGTGATCTGCCTAGTTGGGCATTCTTCAGCTGGGTGACTTCCTTCACAATTAGGGCATTCCATCCTTGTGTTCTTTATGGGTGTGTCCTATTTCTCCACAAAGCTTGCATGCACAAGGTTTCTTCATGTCTTTTCCATAAGGTTTCAACTTCTGGGACACAAACTGAGACTTTAGCAAAGTCAACTTAAATTCTTTCCAAGTGGTTACTCCTTGCCATCCATTGATGATTTGGTATATCCTCCACCAAGTAGCAGCACCTTTTTCAAAGCATTGAAGAGTATGCTGGGCCATATCCTTTCCGACTATAGGGTTGTTCTCCATATGATCCTCCATGTTCTGAATCCATCGGTCTGTCTCCAATTGACTCATCGGTCCCGAAAATACAAGCTCATCTCCATTCATCCTCTATTGGGTCCATGGGTTTTGGGGTGAGATAAGAGAGGTAGAGAGGGATACACACAATACAAACAAAAGTTTTGAAAAGACAGATTTTATTGTGGCTGTCGGAAAAACAACAAACAAATGATAGCTCACAATCGTCGCATCTAACGTAGGTGTATAATAGGGGTTTGGTCTTCTAAAGGTCAATAAATCTTCAACGTCTCCAAACTCTTCAAGCCTTGTTCAAGCCTCCAATGGCTTCTTCCAATCATGCTTGTCTTTCTCAAGTTCTTTTGCCAGATCATCTCTATTGACGCAAAGTCTATCGTGGCATCCTTCAATATTTCTGGAGTTGCATTCCAAACTTCTGGTTTCAACATCCTTGGCATGAACCATGTTCTACTGTCCTTTAGTTCCTGACGAATCTCCGGTATCTCGAGGTTCTGCTCCTCCAGCTTGGCTACTTTCAACTTCTGGTCTTAAGTTCTTCACGAAATGCTTCCTTGTCTAATACGACTTCCTGGAGCTCCACCTTAAACTTCTTGATGTAATACTCCAGATCCTGGTGATACACCGGCTAGGGTTAAAACTTCATCTTATGATAGGTGCTCCGTCAGCCTTCTTCCATCAAATCCATTCTGAAGACTTGCATCCTTAACTCAGCACGGTGACAATAGCATTAGCGGGTGATGACATCACGGATAACCGTGTTTCTGCCCTTGTCATTGCCATGAGCTATCTTCCATAGTTGATATCCCCTGCCTTAGGATTTTCTTCGAGTTCTCGTACTCCTTATTTCGGTCTTTCTCCCATACACCTTGATCCCGGGTATTGACAACTTCCATAATCTGCCAAGTTCCATAAGGGTAGCCTTCCTAGGTCATACAAATCTAGGGATTCTTCAGAGCCTTCAGATTCTCCTAGTCTTCGGAGTCATCAACCGTTGTAGTTTCCATTATCATAATGTATGGTAAAATCCCCTTCCTTCTGAATGGTCTCGGTTGTCCGATATCTTGTACATCTTGGAATGGTCTCATCAGTCAAATCTTCGGGTGGTCAAAAGGGAAAGGGGTATGGTCACACTAAAGGGAATTTTTGAATAAGCTCAGAAGAGAAGAGAGGTAAAAGATCTTTTTGAAAGGGAAAGTTGTAGAGAAAAATCTTTGCTATGGGCTTGCCAATTTCTAGGGTCACGTCTTACAGTCAACATGTGCTCTGATACCATCTTTTAGCGACCCGACCCGAATGGGTCAAGTCTCTGTGCTTACGTGTCATCCCTGGATCGGTATGCTGACACACACAGTACTCGAAGGATTTATAACAGAGGTAAATCACATGTATAAAGTAACGTAAATACTATTACCTCAAATCCAAAATCGCAGAAGCAACAAGGTTGTGGTTACCCATCAACACCAACGGCAAAGTTGAGTGTAGAAATCGTAACCCTAACGTATCACTTACTCGTCGTAAGAAACCTGCAACATAAGACGTTGCAGCCCGAAACAGGTCAGTACATTGAATGTACTGGCAAATTCACACCATAGAGAATAATGAATAAAGGCTATCACTACATGCATATTTGGCTAGTGGAAAAGCTCTATGGTTATAAGGTTTTTGCGTAAAGCCAATTTTTCCCTACTACAAAGGAATAAATTTATTTAACTATCATGGTGGTTGTGAAACATTGAGAATGGTTGACAGCATTCTCAATCCCAATTAAAAGTAATTAAAACCCAACAACATTAATTAGAAGTAACGTGATGAGATTCACAATGATATTCAAGTACTAGATACTCAAGTTGTCCATAACCGGGGACACGGCTAATCATGATTAGTTTGTTACTCTCCAGAGGTTTGCGCACTTTTCCCCACAAGACTCGGTCGCCTCCGTTTGGTTTCTCGCACTACATGGTGTTTGAGAAGACGGATGACCGAGACACAGTCTTTCAGAAGCGCTAGCACCTTACGTGTGGGATAGACCGGTACACCTACTTTCCCCTACATCTGCTAGTCTACCCCGTAAGAGTTCGCACGACTTAGTCGACTATGCCAAAGCCCATAATGGCTTGTGGCTGCACACGGAAGTTTCTCGCATGAAAGATCTTATGATCCCTTTGAGCCTGGGTGGCGGTCCAAAAAAAAACAGGCAAGTCCTGATAGACATCAGGTGCCTCAATCCACCCAGATGTGTGTTTAAGTTGCCACCTTAGATAAACCATTAAAATTATCAATCTCACATCTGTCATGGATATTACTCACCCAATCCACGTCTACTAGCATAGCATGGCATAATAAGCAAACGTAGAAGTAACTCCCAAAGGTTTCATAGTAATACAGGTAATAGGTACTACCTCATCTACTTCCCATCCCACAATTTATTAGATCCTAATCATGCAATGTGTGAGGATTGATCTAATGCAATAAAACATGGGTTGTAGAAAAGGTATGATCAAAGTGTGAACTTGCCTGCAATGTTGATGAAGATGATGCGCACTCAAAACTCTTGATAGATCTACTCGTCACACTCCGGTCAATCTATCGTAGGCAAGCAATAGTAACCACACAATAAGTACTCATCTAATGCACAGGGAAAAATCGAACAAGGGAACGAACCAGAAAGTTCAACTTAAGAACTCCGGTTGCAAAGAAAGAAGGAACCGAACAAAGAAACGAAAAACAAACGGCGGAAGAAAACAACTCGGTTCTAGCAAATTGAAACTAGGTCAAAATTTTACAGTAGCAAAAACTTGTTCAAGTTGATTAGACAGAACGGCGGTTTCGAGACGAAACTCCAGGCGCTTGAATCACCTGATTCCGATAAACGGGCGAGAAGATAAACTAGAACGAAGATCGGATCTGAGATCCCGATCGCGGAATAAATCCGACGAGAAAGAAAACGAAGAACGGTTAAACGAACGGGCGTCGTTAACCGGGGATAATCGGTGATCACGTTCGTTGAAACGAACGGTCCGAAAGAAGAACGAAAACCGATCTAGAAAACCGGAACGGTTTGGCGAAGAATCGGAGAGAAAACGAATCGGTAGAGAAGAAAAGAATCGGAACGGTTTATAAGATAAACCGAACCGAGGGAAAGAAGAGACGTGGCTTGGTACCTCCGGCGAACGGCGGCGACGGCGGCGTTGACGCAGGGCGGCGGCGGCGCGGTGATGCATGGCGGCGGCGGTTTATGGCGGCGGCGGCGGTAAGGTGCGGCGGCGCGGCGGCGGTGACGCGAGTGTGGGGTGGCGGCGCGGGTGAGGTGGCGCGGCGGCGATGACGCAGGGCGGCGGTGGCGCGGCAAGGTGCGGCGGCGGCGGTGACGCAGGGCGGCGCGGCGCGGCAAGGTGCGGCGGCGGCGGTGACGCAGGGTGGCGCGGCGCGGGTGGTGACGTAGGGCGGCGCGGCGCGGGGCACAAGGGGCGGCGCGGTGTGCTTGGGGCTTTGGGGCCTTGGATTTGATGTGTTTAGAGGGGGAGTGTGGGAGTATTTATATTGGGGAGGGGAAGAAAACTTGGTGTAGGGGTCAAGGAATTGGACTAGGACTAGGAAAGAAAAGAGGGAAAAGATCTAGAAAAAAACGAAAGTAGATGAATCCTACTAGGAATCCACAAAGGACGGCGGCTCCCTGGCGCCTTGCGCCTGGTGCGGCTCCTCCCTGGGCGTGGCGCGCGATGGCCTCTGGCCTGGCTGGCTCGGTGGCTTGGGCCTTAGGCCCAAGTCGCTGAGGTTTTTTTTTAAACGGTTCCGCGCTCGGAAAAACACAGAAAAACAAAATCTACCGGACTCCAAAACTAATAAAGTAAATTTTCCCCGACTCCTAAAAATGAGTCGAACAAAATGAACTTTTCTCCGGGCCTAAAATAAAATTTTCAAAAACGCGCATTTTTCCCTATCCAAATAAAACGCAAACAAACACCGGAAAACGAAATTTGATCTATTTATTAAATCTTCATTTTCCCTATATTTTGGTAAAGTCATATTATTCCCTCTCTTATATTTTTTTGATAATGGAAAAATAATTAAAGATGAAATAAATAAATCAAATGATCCTCTTTTCCAATTCGAGAAAACTCTCAAATAAGAAAATAACCAAATCTCCAACTCTCTCCGAAGGTCCTTGAGTTGCGTGAAATTTCTAGGATCGACCAAAATGCAAGAAAATAGGATATGCATGATGATCTAATATTCCAAATTGAAAATAAATTCAAAAGAGCTTTGAATTTAATTCTTTGAAACTCCCAACTCATATTTCATATAATTTGAAGAAGTCATTTTATCTTCTCTCGTGAAAATCATTGAGTCGCATAAAGTTTCAGAATTGGAATATTTCCAAATGAAATTCAATTATTTTTCAAACACCCTTTTCATTTTTAAATGGAAGAAGTCATGTCATCTTCTCTCTAGGGTTTTGTGTTTGAAAAGAATTTGAATTCATGGAGATCAGAAAGCAAATATGGAAGTTTGGGAAAGTCCTTTTATTCCCTCTCATTTAACTTTCAAAAAGAATTCGAATTTCACTCAATTCAGCGCAATCAATCAAACAATCAATCAAATCTATCTATTTGTTTATAACATTCCAAAATTTAGAATTTTGGGATGTTACACTTATGTGGAGAAGACAAAAAGGAGAAAGTCTCACATCAATGAGGCTAATCAATGGGCTATGGAGATGCCCACCGATTGATGTTAATGCAAGGAGTAGGGACTGCCATGCAACGGATGCACTAGAGCTATAAATGTATGAAAGCTCAACAAAAGAAACTAGTGGGTGTGCATCCAACTTGCTTGCTCACGAAGACCTAGGGCACTTGAGGAGGCCCATTGTTGGAATATACAAGCCAAGTTATATAATGAAAAATTCCCACTAATATATGAAAGTGACAAAACAAGAGACTCTCTATCATGAAGATTACGGTGCTACTTTGAAGCACAAGTGTGGCAAAGGATAGTAACATTGTCCCTTCTCTCTTTTTCTCTTTTTTTTCTTTGGGCCTTTTCTTTTTTTATGTCCTTTCTCTTTTTTTATTCCTCACTTGGGACAATGCTCTAGAAAATGATGATCATCACACTTCTATTTATTTACAACTCAATGATTACAACTCGATACTAGAAAAAAACATGACTCTATATGAATGCCTCCGGCGGTGTACCGGGATATGCAATGGACCAAGAGTGACATGTATGAAAGAATTATGAACGGTGGCTTTGCCACAAATACTATGTCAACTACATGATCATGCTAAGCAATATGACAATAATGAATGTGTCATGATGAACGGAATGATGGAAAGTTGCATGGCAATATATCTCGGAATGGCTATGGAAATGCCATAATAGGTAGGTATGGTGGCTGTTTCGAGGAAGATATAAGGAGGTTTATGTGTGAAAGTGCGTATCATATCACAGGGTTTGGATGCACCGGCGAAGTTTGCGCCAACTCTCAATGCGAGAAAGGGCAATGCACGGTACCGAAGAGGCTAGCAAGGATGGAAGGGTGAGAGTGCGTATAATTCATGGACTCAACATTAGTCATAAAGAACTCACATACTTATTGCAAAAATCTACAAGTCATCAAAAACCTCGGTACTACGCGCATGCTCCTAGGGGGATAGATTGGTTGGAAAAGACCATCGCTCGTCCCCGACCGCCACTCATAAGGAAGACAATCAAATAACACCTCATGTTTCAAATTTGTTGCATAACGTTTACCATACGTGCATGCTACGGGACTTGCAAACTTCAATACAAGCATTTTTCAATTTCGCAACTACTCAACTAGCACGACTTTGATATTATTACCTCCATATCTCAAAACAATCATCAAGCATCAAACTTCTCTTAGTATTCAAAACACTCATAAGAAAATTTTACTAATCTTGAATACCTAGCAAATTAGGATTTTAAGCAAATTACCATGCTATTAAGAATCTCAAAATAATCTAAGTAAAGCATGAGAGATCAATAGTTCTATAAAACAAATCCACCACCGTGCTCTAAAAGATATAAGTGAAGTACTAGAGCAAAACTATATAACTCAAAAGATATATGCGAAGCACATAGAGTATTCTAACAAATTCCAAATCATGTATGGCTCTCTCAAAAGGTGTGTACAGCAAGGATGATTGTGGTAAACTACAAAAAAGACTCAAATAATACAAGACGCTCCAAGCAAAACACATATCATGTGGCGAATAAAAATATAGCTCCAAGTAAAGTTACCGATAGAAGTAGACGAAAGAGGGGATGCCTTCCGGGACATCCCCAAGCTTTGGCTTTTAGGTGTCCTTAGATTATCTTGGGGGTGCCATGGGCATCCCCAAGCTTAGGCTCTTGCCACTCCTTGTTCCATAATCCATCAAATCTTTACCCAAAACTTGAAAACTTCACAACACAAAACTTAAGGTAGAAAATCTCGTGAGCTCCGTTAGCGAAAGAAAATAAAAGACCACATCAAGGTACTGTAATGAACTCATTATTTATTTATATTGGTGTTATAAATACTTTATTCCAACTTCTCTATGGTTTATAAACTATTTTACTAGCCATAGATTCATCAAATTAAGCAAACAACACACGAAAAACAGAATCTGTCAAAAACAATAGTATGTAGTAATCTGTAGCTAGCGCAAGATCTGGAACCCTAGAAATTCAAAAACAAATTTCTGGACGTGAGGAATTTATCTATTAATAATCTTCAAAAATAATTAACTAAATATCACTTTCCAAATAAAAATGGCAGTAGTTCTCGTGAGCGCTAAAGTTTCTGTTTTTTACAGCAAGTTCAACAAGACTTTCCCCAAGTCTTCCCAACGGTTCTACTTGGCACAAACACTAATTAAACACAAAAACACAACCAAAACAGAGCTATAAAAATTATTTATTACTAAACAGGAGCAAAAAGCAAGGAATAAAAATAAAATTGGGTTGCCTCCCAACAAGCGCTTTCGTTTAACGCCCCTTGCTAGGCATAATTAACAAGCAAGAATAGATCTAGGTATTGCCATCTTTGGTAGGCAATCCATAAGTGGCTCTCATAATAGATTCATAAGGTAATTTAATTTTCTTTCTAGGGAAGTGTTCCATGCCTTTCCTTAATGGAAATTGGAATCTAATATTTCCTTCCTTCATATCAATAATTGCACCAATCGTTCTAAGGAAAGGTCTACCAAGAATAATAGGACATGAAGGATTGTAATCTATGTCAAGAACAATAAAATCTATGGGCACATAATTCATATTTTCAACAATAAGAACATCATTAATTCTTCCCATAGGTTTCTTAATAGTGGAATCCGCAAGGTGCAAGTTTAAAGAGCAATCATCAAAATCACGGAAACCTAACAAATCACACAAAGTCTTTGGAATCGTGGAAACACTAGCACCCAAATCACATAAAGCATAGTATTCATGATCTTTAATTTTACTTTTAATAGTTGGTTCCCACTCATCATAGAGTTTTCTAGGGATAGAAACTTCCAATTCAAGTTTTTCTTCATAAGATTGCATCAAGGCATCAACGATATGTTTAGTAAACGCTTTATTTTGACTATAAGCGTGAGGAGAATTTAGCACGGATTGCAACAAGGAAATACAATCAATCAAAGAGAAATTTTCATAGTTAAATTCCTTCAAATCCATAATAGTGGGTTTAGCAACATCTAAAGTTTTAATTTCTTCAATCCCACTTTTATCAAATTTAGCATCAAGATCAACAAATTCTGAATTCTTAGAACGCCTTCTAGGTAAAGGTGGATCATATTCAGTCCCATCATTATCAAGATTCGTATTGCAAAACAAAGATTTAATAGGGGACACATCAATAACTTTTAGATCTTCATCTTTATTTTCATAGGAACTAGAAGAACACACTCTTATAAAGGCATCTTTCTTAGCACGCATCCAAGCGGTTCTTTCTTTGCACTCATCAATGGAAATTCTCATGGCTTTGAGAGACTCATTGATATCATGCTTAGGTGGAATAGATCTAAGTTTAAAAGAATCAACATCAAGAGCAAATATATCAACGTTCCTAGCCAAATCATCAATCTTAAGCAATTTTTCTTCAATCAAAGCACTAAAATTCTTTTGCAAAGTAATAAATTCTTTAATATTAGATTAAAAATCAGAGGGCATCTTATTATAATTTCCATAAGAATTGTGGTAGGAATTACCATAATTATTAGAGGGATTACTAGGATAAGGCCTAGGATTAAAATTTCCTCTATACGCGTTGTTACCAAAATTGTTCCTACCAACAAAATTCACATCCATAGATTCATTATTATTCTCAATCAAAGTAGACAATGGCAAATCATTAGGATCAGAAGAAACACTCTTATTAGCAAATAATTTCATAAGTTCATCCATCTTTCCACTCAAAACATTAATTTCTTCTATCGCATGCACCTTTTTATTAGTAGATCTTTTAGTATGCCATTGAGAATAATTAACCATAATATTATCTAGGAGTTTAGTAGCTTCTCCTAAAGTGATTTCCATAAAAGTGCCTCCCGCGGCCGAATCTAAAAGATTTCTAGAAGAAAAATTCAATCCGGCATAAAAATTCTGAACAATCATCCACAAATTTAAACCATGAGTGGCGCAATTACGTATCATTAATTTCATTCTCTCCCAAGCTTGTGCAACATGTTCATGATGAAGTTGCTTAAAATTCATAATATCGTTTCTAAGAGAGATGATCTTAGCGGGAGGAAAATACTTAGAGATAAAAGCATCTTTGCACTTATTCCATGAATCAATACTATTTTTAGGCAAAGACGAAAACCAAGCTTTAGCACGATCTCTAAGCGAAAAAGGAAATAGCTTCAATTTAACAATATCATTATCCACATCTTTCTTCTTTTGCATGTCACACAAATCAACGAAGCTATTTAGATGGGTAGCGGCATCTTCACTAGGAAGGCCGGAAAACGGATCTTTCATGACAAGATTCAGCAAAGCAGTATTAATTTCACAAGATTCAGCATCGGTAAGAGGAGCAATCGGTGTGCTAATAAAATCATTGTTTTTGGTATTGGTGAAGTCACACAATTTAGTATTAACTTGAGCCATCGTGACAAGCAAGCAAACAAAAAGCAAGCGGGCAAAAAGAGGCAAATAGAAAAAGAGAAGGAGGATAGAGAGAGACGGCGAATAAAACGGCAAGGGTGAAGTGGGGAGAGGAAAACGAGAGGCAAATGGCAAATAATGTAATGCGGGAGATAAGGGTATGTGATGGGTACTTGGTATGTTGACTTTTGCGTACACCTCCCCGGCAACGGCGCCAGAAATCCTTCTTGCTCCTCTTGAGCATTGCGTTGGTTTTCCCCGAAGAGGAAGGGATGATGCAGCAAAGTAGTGTAAGTATTTCCCTTAGTTTTTGAGAACCAAGGTATCAATCCAGTAGGAGGCTATGCGCGAGTCCCTCGTACCTGCACAAAACAAATAAATCCTCGCAACCAACGCAAATAGGGGTTGTCAATCCCTATAAGGCCACTTATGAGAGTGAGATCTGATATATATGATAAGATAATATTTTTGGTATTTTTATGATAAACATGCAAATTAAAATAAAGGCAAAGTAAATAGCAAAGGAAATAACTAAGTAGTAGGAGATTAATATGATAAAGATAGACTCAGGGGCCATTGGTTTCACTAGTGGCTTCTCTCAAGAGCATAAGTATTCTACGGTGGGTGAACAAATTACTGTTGAGCAATTGACAGAATTGAGCATAGTTATGAGATTATCTAGGTATGATCATGTATATAGGCATCACGTCCGAGACAAGTAGACCGACTCCTACCTGCATCTACTACTATTACTCCACTCATCGACCGCTATCCAGCATGCATGTAGAGTATTAAGTTAAAAACAGAGTAACGCCTTAAGCAAGATGACATGATGTAGAGGGATAGACTCATGCAATATGAAGAAAACCCCATCTTGTTATCCTCGATGGCAACAATACAATACGTGCCTTGCTGCCCCTACTGTCACTGGGAAAGGACACCGCAAGATTGAACCCAAATCTAAGCAATTCTCCCATTGCAAGAAAGATCAATCTAGTAGGACAAACCAAACTGATAATTCAAAGAGACTTGCAAAGATAACCAATCATACATAAAAGAATTCAGAGAAGATTCAAATATTGTTCATAGATAGACTTGATCATAAACCCACAATTCATCGGTCTCAACAAACACACCGCAAAAAGAAGATTACATCGAATAGATCTCCACAAGAGAGGGGGAGAACATTGTATTGAGATCCAAAAAGAGAGAAGAAGCCATCTAGCTACTAACTATGGACCCGTTGGTCTGAAGTAAACTACTCACACTTCATCGGAAGGGCTATGTTGTTGATGTAGAAGCCCTCCGTGATCGATGCCCCCTCCGGCGGAGCTCTGGAATAGGCCCCAAGATGGGATCTCGTGGATACAGAAAGTTGCGGCGGTGGAATTAGGTTTTTGGCTCCGTATCTGATCGTTTGAGTGTACGTGGATATATATAGGAGGAAGGAGTATGTCGGTGGAGCAACAGGGGGCCCACAAGGGCGCCCCCTACCTCGTGGCCTCCTCTTTTCTTTCTTGATGTAGGGTCCAAGTCTCCCGGGTCTTGTTCGTTGAGAAAATAACGTTCCCGAAGGTTTCATTCCGTTTGGACTCCGTTTGATATTCCTTTTCTTCGAAACCCTAAAATAGGCAAAAAAAAACAGCAATTCTGGGCTGGGCCTCTGGTTAATAGGTTAGTCCCAAAAATAATATAAAAGTGGATAATAAATCCCAATAATGTCCAAAACACTAGATAATATAGCATGGAGCAATCAAAAATTATAGATACACTAGAGACGTATCAAGCATCCCCAAGCTTAATTCCTGCTCGTCCTCGAGTAGGTAAATGATAAAAACAGAATTTTTGATGCGGAGTGCTACTTGGCATAATTTTAATGTAATTCTTCTTAATTGTGGTATGAATATTCAGATCCGAAAGATTCAAGACAAAAGTTCATATTGACATGAAAATAATAATACTTCAAGCATAATAACTAAGCAATTATGTCTTCTCAAAATAACATGGCCAAAGAAAGTTCATCCCTACAAAATCATATGGTTTAGTCATGTTTCATTTTCGTCACACAAGAATGCTCTCATCATGCACAACCCCGATGACAAGCCAAGCAATTGTTTCATACTTTAGTAATCTCAAACCTACAAACTTTCACGCAATATATGAGAGTGAGCCATGGACATAGCACTATGGGTGGAATAGAATACAATGAGGGGGGTTATGTGGAGAAGACAAAAAGGAGAAAGTCTCACATCAACGAGGCTAATCAATGGGCTATGGAGGTGCCCACCGATTGATGTTAATGCAAGGAGCAGGGATTGCCATGCAACGGATGCACTAGAGCTATAAATGTATGAAAGCTCAACAAAAGAAACTAGTGGGTGTGCATCCAACTTTCTTGCTCACGAAGACCTAGGGCACTTGAGGAGGCCCATTGTTGGAATATACAAGCCAAGTTCTATAATGAAAAATTCCCACTAATATATGAAAGTGACAAAACAAGAGACTCTCTATCATGAAGATTACGGTGCTACTTTGAAGCACAAGTGTGGCAAAGAATAGTAACATTGTCCCTTCTCTCTTTTTCTCCCTTTTTTTCTTTGGGCCTTTTCTTTTTTTATGGCCTTTCTCTTTTTTTTATTCATCACTTGGGACAATGCTCTAGAAAATGATGATCATCACACTTCTATTTATTTACAACTCAATGATTACAACTCGATACTAGAACAAAACATGACTCTATATGAATGCCTCCGGCGGTGTACCGGGATAAGCAATGGACCAAGAGTGACATGTATGTAAGAATTATGAACGGTGGCTTTGCCACAAATACTATGTCAACTACATGATCATGCTAAGCAATATGACAATAATGAATGTGTCATGATGAACGGAATGATGGAAAGTTGCATGGCAATATATCTCGGAATGGCTATGGAAATGCCATAATAGGTAGGTATGGTGGCTGTTTTGAGGAAGATATAAGGACGTTTATGTGTGAAAGAGCGTATCATAACACAGGGTTTGGATGCACCGGCGAAGTTTGCGCCAACTCTCAATGCGAGAAAGGGCAATGCACGGTACCGAAGAGGCTAGCAAGGATGGAAGGGTGAGAGTGCGTATAATCCATGGACTCAACATTAGTCATAAAGAACTCACATACTTATTGCAAAAATATACAAGTCATCAAAAACCTCTGTACTACACGCATGCTCCTAGGGGGATAGATTCGTAGGAAAAGACCATCGCTCGTCCCCGACCGCCACTCATAAGGAAGACAATCAAATAACACCTCATGTTTCAAATTTGTTGCATAACGTTTACCATACGTGCATGCTACGGGACTTGCAAACTTCAACACAAGCATTTCTCAAATTCACAACTACTCAACTAGCACGACTTTTATATTATTACCTCCATATCTCAAAACAATCATCAAGCATGAAACTTCCCTTAGTATTCAAAACACTCATAAGAAAATTTTACTAATCTTGAATACCTAGCAAATTAGGATTTTAAGCAAATTACCATGCTATTAAGACTCTCAAAATAATATAAATGAAGCATGAGAGATCAATAGTTTCTATAAAACAAATCCACCACCGTGCTCTAAAAGATATAAGTGAAGTACTAGAGCAAAACTATATAACTCAAAAGATATAAGCGAAGCACATAGAGTATTCTAACAAATTCCAAATCATGTATGGCTCTCTCAAAAGGTGTGTACAGCAAGGATGATTGTGGTAAACTAAAAAGAAAAGACTCAAATAATACAAGATGCTCCAAGCAAAACACATATCATGTGGCGAATAAAAATATAGCTCCAAGTAAAGTTACCGATATAAGTAGACGAAAGAGGGGATGCCTTCCGGGGCATCCCCAAGCTTTGGCTTTTAGGTGTCCTTAGATTATCTTGGGGGTTCCATGAGCATCCTGAAGCTTAGGCTCTTGCCACTCCTTGTTCCATAATCCATCAAATCTTTACCCAAAACTTGAAAACTTCACAACACAAAACTTAAGGTAGAAAATCTCGTGAGCTCCGTTAGCGAAAGAAAATAAAAGACCACTTAAAGGTACTGTAATTAACTCATTATTTATTTATATTGGTGTTATACCTACTGTATTCCAACTTCTAAATGGTTTATAAACTATTTTACTAGCCATAGATTCATCAAAATAAGCAAACAACACACGAAAAACAGAATCTGTCAAAAACAGAACAGTCTGTAGTAATCTGTAGCTAGCGCAAGATCTGGAACCCCAAAAATTCTAAAATAAATTTCTGGATGTGAGGAATTTATCTACTAATAATCTTAAAAAATAATTAACTAAATATCACTTTCCAAATAAAAATGGCAGTAGTTCTCGTGAGCGCTAAAGTTTCTGTTTTTTACAGCAAGTTCAACAAGACTTTCCCCAAATCTTCCCAACGGTTCTACTTGGCACAAACACTAATTAAACACAAAAAACACAACCAAAACAGATCTAGAAAAATTATTTATTACTAAACAGGAGAAAAAAGCAAGGAATAAAAATAAAATTGGGTTGCCTCCCAACAAGCGCTATCGTTTAACGCCCCTAGCTAGGCATAAGAAGCAAGAATAGATCTAGGTATTGCCATCTTTGGTAGGCAATCCATAAGTGGCTCTCATAATAGATTCATAAGGTAATTTAAGTTTATTTCTAGGGAAGTGTTCGATGCCTTTCCTTAATGGAAATTGGAATCTAATATTTCCTTCCTTCATATCAATAATTGCACAAATCGTTCTAAGGAAAGGTCTACCAAGAATGATAGGACATGAAGGATTGCAATATATGTCAAGAAAAATAAAATCTATGGGCACATAATTCCTATTTGCAACAATAAGAACATCATTAAATCTTCCCATAGGTTTCTTAATAGTGGAATCCGCAAGGTACAAGTTTAAAGAGCAATCATCAAAATCACGGAAATCTAACAAATCACACAAAGTCTTTGGAATCGTGGAAACACTAGCACCCAAATCACATAAAGCATAGTATTCATGATCTTTAATTTTAATTTTAATAGTTGTTTTCCACTCATCATAAAGTTTTCTAGGGATAGAAACTTCCAATTCAAGTTTGTCTTCATAAGATTGCATCAAGGCATCAACGATATGTTTAGTAAACGCTTTATTTTGACTATAAGCGTGAGGAGAATTTAGCACAGAACAAGGAAATACAATCAATTAAAGAGCAATTTTCATAGTTAAATTCCTTGAAATCCATAATAGTGGGTTTAGCAACATCTAAAGTTTTAATTTCTTCAATCCCACTTTTATCAAATTTAGCATCAAGATCAACAAATTCCGAATTCTTAGAACGCCTTCTAGGTAAAGGTGGATCATATTCAGTCCCATCATTATCAAGATTCATATTGCAAAACAAAGATTTAATAGGGGACACATCAATAACTTTTAAATCTTCATCTTTATTTTCATAGGAACTAGAAGAACACGCTCTTATAAAGGCATCTTTCTTAGCACGCATCCTAGCAGTTCTTTCTTTGCACTCTTCAATGGAAATTCTCATGGCTTTGAGAGACTCATTGATATCATGCTTAGGTGGAATAGATCTAAGTTTCAAAGAATCAACATCAAGAGCAATTCTATCAATGTTCCTAGCCAAATCATCAATCTTAAGCAATTTTTCTGCAATCAAAGCGTTAAAATTCTTTTGCGAAGTAATAAATTCTTTAATATTAGATTCAAAATCAGAGGGCATCTTATTATAATTTCCATAATAATTGTTGTAGGAATTACCATAATTATTAGAGGGATTACTAGGATAAGGCCTAGGATTAAAATTTCCTCTATACGCGTTGTTACCAAAATTGTTCCTACCAACAAAATTCACATCCATAGATTCATTATTATTCTCAATCAAAGTAGACAAGGGCATATCATTAGGATCAGAAGAAACACTCTTATTATCACATAATTTCATAAGTTCATCCATCTTTCCACTCAAAATTTTAATTTCTTCTATCGCATGCACCTTTTTATTAGTAGATCTTTTACTATGCCATTGAGAATAATTAACCATAATATTATCTAGGAGTTTAGTAGCTTCTCCTAAAGTGATTTCCATAAAAGTGCCTCCCGCGGCCGAATCTAAAAGATTTCTAGAAGCAAAATTCAATCCAGCATAAAAATTCTGAACAATCATCCACAAATTTAAACCATGAGTGGGACAATTATGTATCATTAATTTCATTCTCTCATCAAGTTGCTTAAAATTCATAATATCGTTTCTAAGAGAGATGATCTTAGCGGGAGGAAAATACTTAGAGATAAAAGCATCTTTGCACTTATTCCATGAATCAATACTATTTTTAGGCAAAGATGAAAACCAAGCTTTAGCACGATCTCTAAGCGAAAAAGGAAATAGCTTCAATTTAACAATATCATTATCCACATCTTTCTTCTTTTGCATGTCACACAAATCAACGAAGCTATTTAGATGGGTAGCGGCATCTTCACTAGGAAGGCCGGAAAACGGATCTTTCATGACAAGATTCAGCAAAGCAGTATTAATTTCACAAGATTCAGCATCGGTAAGAGGAGCAATCGGTGTGCTAATAAAATCATTGTTGTTGGTATTGGTGAAGTCACACAATTTAGTATTATCTTGAGCCATCGTGACAAGCAAGCAAACTAACACACAAGCAAACAAAAAGCAAGCAGGCAAAAAGAAGCAAATAGAAAAAGAGAGGGAGGATAGAGAGAGAGAGAGGTCGAATAAAACGGCAAGGGTGAAGTGGGGAGAGGAAAACGAGAGGCAAATGGCAAATAATGTAATGCGGGAGATAAGGGTATGTGATGGGTACTTGGTATGTTGACTTTTGCGTAGACCTCCCCGGCAACGGCGCCAGAAATCCTTCTTGCTACCTCTTGAGCACTGCGTTGGTTTTCCCCGAAGAGGAAGGGATGATGCAGCAAAGTAGCATAAGTATTTCCCTCAGTTTTTGAGAACCAAGGTATCAATCCAGTAGGAGGCTACGCGCGAGTCCCTCGTACCTGCACAAAACAAATAAATCCTCGCAACCAACGCAAATAGGGGTTGTCAATCCCTATAAGGCCACTTACGAGAGTGAGATCTAATAGATATGATAAGATAATATTTTTGGTATTTTTATGATAAACATGCAAAGTAAAATAAAGGCAAAGTAAATAGCAAAGGAAATAACTAAGTAGTAGGAGATTAATATGATAAAGATAGACCCGGGGGCCATAAGTTTCACTAGTGGCTTCTCTCAATAGCATAAGTATTCTACGGTGGGTGAACAAATTACTATTGAGCAATTGGCAGAATTGAGCATAATTATGAGAATATCTAGGTATGATCATGTATATAGGCATCACGTCCGAGACAAGTAGACCGACTCTTGCCTGCATCTACTACTATTACTCCACTCATTGACCGCTATCCAGCATGCATGTAGAGTATTAAGTTAAAAACAGAGTAACACCTTAAGCAAGATGACATGATGTAGAGGGATAGACTCATGCAATATGAAGAAAACCCCATCGTGTTATCCTCGATGGCAACAATACAATACCTGCCTTGCTGCCCCTACTGTCACTGGGAAAGGACACCGCAAGATTGAACCCAAAGCTAAGCACTTCTCCCATTGCAAGAAAGATCAATCTAGTAGGCCAAACCAAACCAGTAATTCGAAGAGACTTGCAAAGATAACCAATCATACATAAAAGAATTCGGAGAAGATTCAAATATTGTTCATAGATAGACTTGATCATAAACCCACAATTCATCGGTCTCAACAAACACACTGCAAAAAGAAGATTGCATCGGATAGATCTCCACAAGAGAGGGAGAGAACATTGTATTGAGATCCAAAAAGAGAGAAGAAGCCATCTAGCTACTAACTATGGACCCGTAGGTCTGAAGTAAACTACTCACACTTCATCGGAAGGGCTATGGTGTTGATGTAGAAGCCCTCCGTGATCGATGCCCCCTCCGGCGGAGCTTAGGAACAGGCCCCAAGATGGGATCTCGTGGATACAGAAAGTTGCGGCGGTGGAATTAGGTTTTTGGCTCTGTATCTGATCGTTTGGGGGTACGTGGATATATATAGGAGGAAGGAGTATGTCGGTGGAGAAACAGGGGCCCACGAGGGTGGAGGGCACGCCTAGGGTAGGCAGGCGCGCCCCCCTACCTCGTGGCCTCCTCTTTTCTTTCTTGACGTAGGGTCCAAGTCTCCCGTGTCTTGTTCGTTGAGAAAATCACGTTCCCGAAGGTTTCATTCCGTTTGGACTCTGTTTGATATTCCTTTTCTTCGAAACCCTAAAACAGGCAAAAAAACAGCAATTCTGGGCTGGGCCTCCGGTTAATAGGTTAGTCCCAAAAATAATATAAAAGTGAATAATAAAGCCCAATAATGTCCATAATAGTGGATAATATAGCATGGAGCAATCAAAAATTATAGATACGTTGGAGACGTATCATAAAGCAGCGTGAGTATTTCCCTCAGTTTTTGAGAACCAAGGTATCAATCCAGTAGGAGACCACGCGCGAGTCACCTCGTACCTACACAAACAAATAAGAACCTCGCAACCGACGCGATAAAGGGGTTGTCAATCCCTTCACGGCCACTTGCAAGAGTGAGATCTGATAGAGATGATAATAATAAGTTAAGTATTTTTGGTATTTTTATGATATAGATTGAAAGTAAAGATTGCAAAATAAAATAGATTGGAAACTTGTATGATGGAAAATAGACCCAGGGGCCTTAGGTTTCACTAGTGGCTTCTCTCAAGATAGCATAAGTATTACGGTGGGTGAACAAATTACTGTCGAGCAATTGATAGAAAAGCGAATATTTATGAGAATATCTAGGTATGATCATGTATATAGGCATCATGTCCGTGACAAGTAGACTGACTCCTGCCTGCATCTACTACTATTACTCCACACATCGACCGCTATCTAGCATGCATCTAGAGTATTAAGTTCATAAGAACAGAGTAACGCCTTAAGCAAGATGACATGATGTAGAGGGATAAACTCATGCAATATGATATAAACCCCATCTTTTTATCGTCGATGGCAACAATACAATACGTGTTGTTTCCCTTTCTTTCACTGGGATCGAGCACCGCAAGATTGAATCCAAAGCTAAGCACTTCTCCCATTGCAAGAAAGATCAATCTAGTAGGCCAAACCAAACTGATAATTCGAAGAGACTTGCAAAGATAAACCAATCATACATAAAAGAATTCAGAGAAGATTCAAATATTGTTCATAGATAATCTAGATCATAAACCCACAATTCATTAGATCTCGACAAACACACCGCAAAAAGAAGAATTACATCGAATAGATCTCCAAGAGAATCAAGGAGAACTTTGTATTGAGATCCAAAGAGAGAGAAGAAGCCATCTAGCTACTAGCTATGGACCCGAAGGTCTGAAATAAACTACTCACACATCACCGGAGAGGCCATGGAGTTTATGTAGAGGCCCTCCGTGACCGATGCCCCCTCCGGCGGAGCTCCGGAAAAGGCCCCAAGATGGGATCTCTTGGGTACAGAAGGTTGCGGCGGTGGAAATAGGGTTTCGTGGTGCTCCTGGATGTTTGCGGGGTATGTGAACATATATAGGAGGAAGAAGTAGGTCGGTGGAGCAACGAGGGGCCCACGAGGGGGAGGGCACGCCTAGGGGGTAGGCGCGCCCCCTGCCTCGTGGACGCCTCGTTGATTGCTTGACGTCCACTCCAAGTCCCCTGGATCACGTTTGTTCCAAAAATCACGTTCCCGAAGGTTTCATTCTGTTTGGACTCCGTTTGATATTCCTTTTCTACGAAACATTGAAATAGGCAAAAACCAGCAATTTGGGATGGGCCTCCGAATAATAGGTGTTGGGGAACATAGCAGAAATTCAAAATTTTCTACGCATCACCAAGATCAATCTATGGAGTAAACTAGCAATGAGGGGAAGGAGAGTGCATCTACATACCCTTGTAGATCGCTAAGCGGAAGCGTTCAAGTGAACGGGGTTGATGGAGTCGTACTCATCGTGATTCAAATCACCGGAGATCCTAGTGCCGAACGGACGGCACCTCCGCGTTCAACACACGTACAGCCCGGTGGCGTCTCCCATGCCTTGATCCAGCAAGGAGAGAGGGAGAGGTTGAGGAAGACTCCATCCAGCAGCAGCACAACGGCGTGGTGGTGGTGGAGGAGCGTGGTACTCCAGCAAGGCTTCGCCAAGCACCGCAAGAGACGAGGAGGGAGAGGGGTAGGGCTGCGCCAAGAAGGAGAGGAACTCGTGTGTCTTGGGCAGCCCAAACCTCAAGTATATATAGGGGGAGGGGAGGGGCTGCGCCCCCGCCTAGGGTTCCCTCCCTAGGGGTGGCGGCAGCCCCTAGATCCCATCTAGGTGGCGGCCAGGTGGAGGGGGAGAGGGAGGCACACCAGGCATGGGCCCTAAGGCCCATCTGCCCTTAGGGTTTGCCCCCCCTCCTCCCCTTAGGCGCCTTGGGCCCTTGTGGGGGGGGGGCGCACCAGCCCACCTGGGGCTGGTCCCCTCCCACACTTGGCCCATGCAGCCCTCCAGGGCTTGTGGCCCCACTTGGTGGACCCCGGGGACCCTCCCGGTGGTCCCGGTACGTTACCGATAAACCCCGAAACTTTTCCGGCGACCAAAACAGGACTTCCCATATATAAATCTTTACCTCCGGACCATTCCGGAACTCCTCGTGACGTACGGGATCTCATCCGGGACTCCGAACAACATTCGGTAACCACGTATATCTATTCCCTATAACCCTAGCGTCATCGAACCTTAAGTGTGTAGACCCTACGGGTTCGGGAAACATGCAGACATGACCGAGACACCTCTCCGGTCAATAACCAACAGCGGGATCTGGATACCCATGTTGGCTCCCACATGTTCCACGATGATCTCATCGGATGAACCGCGATGTCGAGGATTCAATCAATCCCGTATACAATTCCCTTTGTCTATCGGTATGATACTTGCCCGAGATTCGATCGTCGGTATCCCGATACCTTGTTCAATCTCGTTACCGGCAAGTCTATTTACTCGTTCCGTAACACATCATCCCGTGATCAACTCCTTGATCACATTGTGCACATTATGATGATGTCCTACCGAGTGGGCCCAGAGATACCTCTCCGTTCACACGAAGTGACAAATCCCAGTCTCGATTCATGCCAACCCAACAGACACTTTCGGAGATACCTATAGTGTACCTTTATAGCCACCCAGTTACGTTGTGACGTTTGGCACACCCAAAGCACTCCTACGGTATCCGGGAGTTGCACAATCTCATGGTCTAAGGAAATGATACTTGACGTTAGAAAAGCTTTAGCAAACGAACTACACGATCTTGTGCTAGGCTTAGGATTGGGTCTTGTCCATCACATCATTCTCCTAATGATGTGATCCCGTTATCAACGACATCCAATGTCCATGGTCAGGAAACCTTAACCATCTATTGATCAATGAGCCAGTCAACTAGAGGCTTACTAGGGACATGGTGTTGTCTATGTATCCACACATGTATCTGAGTTTCCTATCAATATAATTCTAGCATGGATAATAAACGATTATCATGAACAAGGAAATATAATAATAACCAATTTATTATTGCCTCTAGGGCATATTTCCAACAGTCTCCCACTTGCACTAGAGTCAATAATCCAGTTCACATCGATATGTGATTAACACTCAAGGTCACATCCCCATGTGACTAACACCCAAGAGTTCTGGGTTTGATCATGTTATGCTTGTGAGAGAGGTTTCAGTCAATGGGTCTGCAACATTCAGATCCGTATGTACTTCGCAAATTTCTATGTCATCTTGTAGATGCAACTACTACGCTACATTTGGAGCCATTCCAAATAACTGTTCTACTTGGAGCTATTCTAAATTGTTGCTCCATTATACGTATCCGGTATCTCTACTCAGAGCTATCCGGATAGGTGTTAAGCTTGCATCGACGTAACTCTTTACGTCGAACTCTTTATCACCTCCATAACCGAGAAACATATCCTTATTCCTCTAAGGATAATTTAGACCGCTATTTGGTGATCTACTCCTAGATCACCTTTGTACCCTCTTGCCAAATATGTGGGAAGGCACACATCAGGTGTGGTACTCAACATGGCATACCGTATGGAGCCTATGACAAAAGCATAGGGGACGACCTTCGTCCTTCCTCTTTCTTCTGCCGTGGTCGAGCTTTAAGTCTTAACTTCATACCTTACAACTCAGGCAAGAACTCCTTCTTTGACTAATCCATCTTGAACACCTTCAAGATTATGTCAAGGTATGTGCTCATTTGAAAGTACCATTAAGCGTTTTGATCTATCCTTATAGATCTTGATGCTCAATGTTCAAGTAGCTTAATCCAGGCTTTCCATTGAAAAACACTTTCCAAATAACCCTATATGCTTTCCAGAAATTCTACGTCATTTCTGATCAACAATATGTCAACAACATATATTCATCAGAAATTCTATAGTGCTCCCACTCACTTCTTTGGAAATACAAGTTTCTCATAAACTTTGCATACACCCAAAACTTTGATCATCTCATCAAAGCATACATTCCAACTCCGAGATGCTTACTCCAGTCCTTAGAAGGATTGCTGGAGCTTTGCATACTTGTTAGCATCTTTCAGGATTGACAAAAACCTTCCGGTTGTATCACATACAACCTTTCCTCAAGAAAATCGTCGAGGAAACAATGTTTTGACATCCTATCTGCAAGATTTCATAAATAATGCAGTAATCGCTAATACAATTCCAACAGACTCTTAGCATCGCTACGAGTGAGAAAGTCTCATCGTAGTCAACTCCTTAAACTTGTCGGAAAACATCTTAACGACAAGTCAAGCTTTCTTAATGGTGATACTTACCATCATTGTCTGTCTTCCTTTTAAAATCCATATGTACCTAACAGCCTTATGACCATCAAGTAGTTCTTCCAAAGTCTACACTTTGTTTTCATATATGGATCCTCTCTCGGATTATATGGCCTCGAGCCATTTTGGAATCCAGGCCCACCATCGCTTCTCCATAGCTCGTAGGTTCATTGTTGTCTAGCAACATGACTTCCAAGACAGGATTACGTACCACTCTAAAGTAGTACGCATCCTTGTCATCCCACGAGGTTTGGTAGTGACTTGATCTGAAGTTTCATGATCACTATCATAAGCTTCTACTTCAATTGGTGTAGGTGCCATAGGAACAACTCCCTGTGCCCTGCCACACACTAGTTGAAGAGACGGTTCAATAACCTCATCAAGTCTCCACCATCCTCCCACTCAATTCTTTCGAGAGAAACTTTTCCTCGAGAAAGGACCCGATTCTAGAAACAATCCCTTATTGCTTTTGGATCTGAGATAGGAGGTATACCCAACTGTTTTTGGGTGTCCTATGAAGATGCATTTATCCGCTTTGGGTTCGAGCTTATCAGCTTGAAACTTTTTCACATAAGCGTTGCAGCCCCAAACTTTTAAGAAATGACAGCTTAGGTTTCTCTAAACCATAGTTCATACGGTGTCATCTCATCGGAATTACGTGATGCCCTTTTTAAAGTGAGTGCGGTTGTCTCTAATGCCTAACCCATGAACGATAGTGGTAATTCGATAAGAGACATCATGGTACGCACCATATCCAATAGGGTGCAACTATGATGTTCGGACACACCATCACACTATGGTGTTCCAGGCGGTATTAGTTGTGAAACAATTTCCACAGTGTCTTAATTGTGTGCCAAACTCGTAACTCAGATATTCATTTCTATGATCATATCATAGACATTTTATCCTCTTGTCACGAAGATCTTCAACTTCACTCTGAAATTACTTGAACCATTCAATAATTCAGACTTGTGTTTCGTCAAGTAAATATACTCAGTATCTACTTAAATCATCTGTGAAGTCAGAATATAACGATATCCACTGCGTACCTCAGCACTCATTGGACTGCACACATCAAAATGTATTACTTCCAACGAGTTGCTTTCTTGTTCCATCTTACTGAAAAACGAGGCTTTTCAGTCATCTTGCCCATGTGGTATGATTTGCATGTCTCAAGTGATTCAAAATCAAGTGAGTCCAAACGATCCATCTGTATAGAGTTTCTTCATGCATATCTACCAACAAACATGGTTCGCATGTCTCAATCCTTTCAAAAATGAGTGAGTCCAAAGATCCATCAACATGGAGCTTCTTCATGCGTTTTATACCAATATGACTCAAATTGCAGTGCCGCATTTGTGTGGTACTATCTTATACCTTTGGCATGAAAATGTGTATCACTACGATCGGGATGGTATTATTCAAATAAACAGAGTAACCATTACTCTCCTTAAATGAATAACCGTATCGCGATAGACATAATCCAAACATGTCTATGCTCAACGCAAACACCAAATAACAATTATTTAGGTTTTAATACCAATCTCGATGGTAAAGGGAGTGTACGATATTTGATCAACCTTGGAAATACTTCCAACACATATCGTCATCTCACCTTTTAGCTAGTCTCTGTTTATTCCGTAGCCTTTTGTTTCGAGTTTACTAACACTTAGCAACCGAACCGGTATCTAATACCATGGTGCTACTAGGAGTACTAGTAAAGTACACATCAATACAATGTATATCCAATATACTTCTATCGACCTTGCCAGCCTTCTTATCTACCAAGTATCTAGGGTAATTCTGCTCCAGTGGTTGTTCCCCTTATTACAGAAGCACTTAGTCTCGGGTTTGGGTTCAACCTTGGGTTTCTTCACTAAAGCAGCAGCTAATTTGCCGTTTCATGAAGTATCTCTTCTTGCCCTTGCCCTTCTTGAAACTAGTGGTTTCACCAACCATCAACAATTGATGCTCCTTCTTGATTTCTACTTTTGTGGTGTCAAACATCGCGAATATCTCAAGGATCATCATATATGTCCCCGATATATTATAGTTCATCACGAAGCTCTAGCAGCTTGGTGGTAATGACTTCGGAGAAACATCACTATCTCATCTGGAAGATCAACTCCCACTCGATTCAAATGATTGTTGTACTCAGACAATCTGAGCACAAGCTCAACAATTGAGCTTTTCTCCCTTAGTTTGCAGGCTAAGAAAATCGTCGGAGGTCTTATACCTCTTGACGTGGGCACGAGCCTGAAATCCCAATTTCAGCCCTCAAAACATCTCATATGTTTCGCGACGTTTCAAAACGTCTTCGGTGCCTCAACTCTAAACCGTTTAACTAAACTATCACGTAGTTATCAAAATGTGTATGTCAGATGTTCGCAACATCCACAGACGACATTCGAGGTTCAGCACACTGAGCGGTGCATTAAGGACATAAGCCTTCTATGAAGCAATGAGGACAATCCTCAGTTTATGGACCTAGTCCGCATAATTGCTACTATCATCTTTCAACTAAATTTTCTCTAGGAACATATCTAAACAGTAGAACTGAAGCATGTGCTACGACATAATTTGCGAAGACCTTTTGACTATGTTCAGGATAATTAAGTTCATCTTATGAACTCCCACTTAGATAGACATCCCTCTAGTCATCTAAGTGATTACATGATCCGAGTCAACTAGGCCGTGTCCGATCATCACGTGAGACGGACTAGTCAACATCGCTGAACATCTTCATGTTGATCGTATCTACCATACGACTCATGCTCGACCTTTCGGTCTCTTGTGTTCCGAGGCCATGTCTGTACATGATAGGCTCATCAAGTCAACCTAAGTGTTTTGCATGTGTTCCAAGGCCATGTCTGTACATGCTAGGCTCGTCAACACCCGTTGTATTCGAACGTAAGAATCTATCACACCCGATCATCACGTGGTGCTTCGAAACGACGAACTTTCGCAACGGTGCACAGTTAGGGGGAACACTTTCTTGAAATTTTAATGAGGGATCATCTTATTTACTACCGTCGTTCTAAGCAAATAAGATGCAAAAACATGATAAACATCACATGCAATCAAAAAGTGACATGATATGGCCAATATCATATTGCTCCTTTTGATCTCCATCTTCAGGGCTCCATGATCATCATCGTCACCAGCATGACACCATGATCTCCATCATTGTGTCTCCATGAAGTTGTCTCGCCAACTTATTGCTTCTACTACTATGGCTACCGGTTAGCAATAAAGTAAAGTAATTACATGGCGTTGTTCAATGACACGCAGGTCATACAATAAATAAAGACAACTCCTATGGCTCCTGCCGGTTGTCATACTCATCGACATGCAAGTCGTGATTCCTATTACAAGAACATGATCAATCTCATACATCACATATCATTCATCACATTCTTCTTGGCCATATCACATCAAATAGCATACCCTGCAAAAACAAGTTAGACGTCCTCTAATTGTTGTTTGCATGTTTTACGTGGCTGCTATGGGTTTCTAGCAAGAACGTTTCTTACCTACGCAAAAACCACAACGTGATATGCCAATTGCTATTTACCCTTCATAAGGACCCTTTTCATCGAATCCGATCCGACTAAAGTGGGAGAGACAGACACCCGCTAGCCACCTTATGCAACTAGTGCATGTCAGTCGGTGGAACCGGTCTCACGTAAGCGTACGTGTAAGGTTGGTCCGGGCCGCTTCATCCCACAATGCCGCCGAATCAAGATTGGACTAGTAACGGTAAGCATATTGAACAAAATCAACGCCCACAACTACTTTGTGTTCTACTCATGCATAGAAACTACGCATAGACCTAGCTCATGATGCCACTGTTGGGGAACGTAGCAGAAATTCAAAATTTTCTACGCGTCACCAAGATCAATCTATGGAGTAAACTAGCAACGAGGGGAAGGAGAGTGCATCTACATACCCTTGTAGATCGCTAAGCGGAAGCGTTCAAGTGAACGGGGTTGATGGAGTCGTACTCGTCGTGATTCAAATCACCGGAGATCCTAGTGCCGAACGGACGGCACCTCCGCGTTCAACACACGTACAGCCCGGTGACGTCTCCCATGCCTTGATCCAGCAAGGAGAGAGGGAGAGGTTGAGGAAGACTCCATCCAGCAGCAGCACAATGGCGTGGTGGTGGTGGAGGAGCGTGGTACTCCAGCAAGGCTTCGCCAAGCACTGCAAGAGACGAGGAGGGAGAGGGGTAGGGCTGCGCCAAGAAGGAGAGGAACTCGTGTGTCTTGGGCAGCCCAAACCTCAAGTATATATAGGGGGAGGGGAGGGGCTGCGCCCCCACCTAGGGTTCCCTCCCTAGGGGTGGCGGCAGCCCCCATATCCCATCTAGGTGGCGGCCAGGTGGAGGGGGAGAGGGAGGCGCACCAGGCATGGGCCCTAAGGCCCATCTGCCCTTAGGGTTTGCCCCCCCCCCTCCTCCCCTTAGGCGCCTTGGGCCCTTGTGGGGGGCGCACCAGCCCACCTGGGGCTGGTCCCCTCCCACACTTGGCCCATGCAGCCCTCCGGGGCTTGTGGCCCCGCTTGGTGGACCCCCGGGACCCTCCCGGTGGTCCCGGTACGTTACCGATAAACCCCGAAACTTTTCCGGCGACCAAAACAGGACTTCCCATATATAAATCTTTACCTCCGGACCATTCCGGAACTCCTCGTGACATCCGGGATCTCATCCGGGACTCCAAACAACATTCGGTAACCACGTATATCTATTCCCTATAACCCTAGCGTCATCGAACCTTAAGTGTGTAGACCCTACGGGTTCGGGAAACATGCAGACATGACCGAGACACCTCTACAGTCAATAACCAACAGCAGGATCTGGATACCCATGTTGGCTCCCACATGTTCCACGATGATCTCATCGGATGAACCGCGATGTCGAGGATTCAATCAATCCCGTATACGATTCCCTTTGTCTATCGGTATGATACTTGCCCGAGATTCGATCGTCGGTATCCCGATACCTTGTTCAATCTCGTTACCGGCAAGTCTCTTTACTCGTTCCGTAACACATCATCCCATGATCAACTCCTTGATCACATTGTGCACATTATGATGATGTCCTACCGAGTGGGCCCAGAGATACCTCTCCGTTCACACGAAGTGACAAATCCCAGTCTCGATTCGTGCCAACCCAACAGACACTTTCGGAGATACCTGTAGTGTACCTTTATAGCCACCCAGTTACGTTGTGATGTTTGGCACACCCAAAGCACTCCTACGGTATCCGGGAGTTGCACAATCTCATGGTCTAAGGAAATGATACTTGACATTAGAAAAGCTTTAGCAAACAAACTACACGATCTTGTGCTAGGCTTAGGATTGGGTCTTGTCCATCACATCATTCTCCTAATGATGTGATCCCGTTATCAACGACATCCAATGTCCATGGTCAGGAAACCTTAACCATCTATTGATCAACGAGCCAGTCAACTAGAGGCTTACTAGGGACATGGTGTTGTCTATGTATCCACACATGTATCTGAGTTTCCTATCAATACAATTCTAGCATGGATAATAAACGATTATCATGAACAAGGAAATATAATAATAAGCAATTTATTATTGCCTCTAGCGCATATTTCCAACAATAGGTTAGTCCCAGAAATAATATAAAAGTGTAAAATAAAGCCCATTAGCATCCAAAACAGATAATATAATAGCATGGAACAATCAAAAATTATAGATACGTTGGAGACGTATCAGCAACTACTTCGGACTTGTGAAGCGGCTTGTTGATGCTTGCCCCCGGCTTGAGGTTATAAAGCGGTCGGTCTGTATCGAAGGTGCATGGATGGCCTTTGCCCGCGTCAAAACGCACTGGGCGAAGATGGATGCCAAGAAGCTAATGACCGAGGGGCCACCTGAGGGCAAGGAGCACCGCCGACCCGAGTTGTATTTTGATGGTGTCCTGGAGGGATCCCGCATTGTTGCGGATCACTGTGCGAAAGACATTATCTTTGAATGAATGTATGCGAGCTCCCTCTACCTTGTATGATGAAACAAAGAGTTTATGCAATATAATGCTTATTTTGTTTTTAAATTTTTACTTCATGTGCAGCCGTGTTGTATGAAATCTGAGGGTTAACAAGTCGTCGGCTTCTGCCCCCATGTAGGTAGTACGGGGGTGTTCGGGATGGAATCTAAACAATCTTGATCCAATTAGATGGTCCTTAAAGGAGTTGTTTAGCGCAACAAACCGAGCAACCAGATTATGCGGCTGTAACGCCCTCACTTAGCCATAGGAGTGCAACAATAAAAACATCGGCGCAGCCCCTAGTATCCGAACTAGAGTGCTATAGGCGTCTGATCGGGAAGTACCAATCCTTCGCGTAATGCGGAAAAAATCCCCAATGATTTGTAACCTCCGAACAGCTGACTGGCTCTCGCCGCATCATGACAGTCAGTTTTTGGCTTTCTCTACTGAGGTGCTCCTTTGGATAAACCAAGACACAATCACAGTAGTTCTCCCTTTACTACCTTAGACGATATAGCAGAACGTAAGGTAGCAAGCATAGGAGCTGGGCAACCCAAATATTGACCAAAGACATGATTCGAAGCCAATGCATATAATGCTAAATTCGGGCTGCCAAACTATACTTATAAAAAGTGTTCGGACTTTTGGTGCCATAGTGTGGGGTGCTGTGCAGCCCCTGGCGAACATGAAACGTACCAAAGTGTACGGGTGCTACCTGATAGGGTTATCCACAGGGGAGCTGAAAAAAGGAAAGAAAACAGAAAAGGTACAAAGGTAAAAACCTGGAGTCCTACAGCTCCAGCCGCAAACTGTTCTCATTGTAATTTAATTAGTACGTCAAGGCGCATTGATACAGGTAGTGCAATAAGCAACAGGCTATTTGACATGCCGAAACCAAGGGAGAGCTGCATGTGGGTCCTGAAAAATAGGTAGAGTTATCGTTAACGAAATCGCCTAAAAAGTTCCGCATATGTCTGCGTTTCTCACCGTCTTGGTGTGTTTATCCTTTAAGAGGACCGATGACTGGACCACCTGATGGTGCCTGTGGAATTGAGACCTGAAAAGGAAACAAGTAAAAGTGAAAGTATGTGTGTATCCGATGTCGGTTGAACCGTACTACGGACCACAAGCTAGCTATGCCTCCATCGATGCCCATGGGATTTTGAGTGCGTATTTATGTACGCGCGGCACGAATGCCACCACTTTATCGGAACTGCGATGGAGGCCGGATTGCTAGTCGAGCTCCTGACAAGCCGACCTCTCCTGCTGCAGAGTAGTTCGGACCCTCTTAATGGTGTATGTGGGCTCGGCAGCCGAATTAGGGTTCTACTTGAGAAGGCCGCTTTGTACTTCTGCTGCTAAGGCAGCTGTGTGCTCTTCTGTATGGAGGGAGCGTTCCATATTTTCATTGACTGTTATGACGCCACGTGGACCGGGCATCTTGAGCTTGAGATAAGCATAGTGTGGTATTGCGTTGAATCGAGCGAACGCAGTTCGTCCGAGCAGTGTGTGCTGCGTGATAGCCGCTACGGAAAGGAACAATATTGAAGATTAACTCCTCGTTTCGGAAGTTATCCGGAGACAACCTCTAGTGTGATTGAGCCCGTACAGCGGGCCTCTACACCTGGCATGACTCTTTTGAAGGTAGTCCTGGTGGGCTTGATCTGAGATGGGTTAATGCCCATTTTTCGCGTTGTATCCCGATAGAGCATATTAAGGCTGCTACCTCCATCCATAAGGACGCGAGTCAAGTGGAACCCATCAATTATTGGGTCTAGGACAAGTGCGTCTGAGCCACCATGACGGATACTGGTCGGATGATCCCGGTGATCAAAGGTGATCGGGCATGACGACCATGGATTAAATTTTGGGGCGACTGGCTCTATCGCGTAGACGTCCCTGAGCACACGCTTGCGCTCCCTCTTGGGGATGTGGGTAGCGTATATCATGTTCACCGTTTTGACCTGAGGGGGAAACTTCTTCTGTCCCCCTGTGTTCGATTGCTGGGGCTCTTCGTCATCGTCCTCGCTTTGCGATCCCTTTTCCCTATTCTCGACGTTTAATTTGCCGGCCTGTTTAAAAACCCAGCAATCTCTATTTGTATGATTGGGTGGTTTGTCTGGGGTGCCATGAATCTAGCACGGACGATCAAGTATGCGGTCCAAGCTGGATGGGCCTGAATTGTTCTTTTGGAACGGATTCTTCCGTTGACCGGACTTAGAGCCCCTGAATCCGGCATTGACTGTCGTGTCCTCGGTGTTATCATTGTTGTTTTGACGTTTGTATCTGTTGCGTCGAGACTTGTCTTTGCTAGTTTTAGCTTCAGGGGTGCCGGCGTCGCTTGCATTGCTTTTGCTACGGGCCAACCAACTATCCTCGCCCACACAAAAGCGGGTCATGAGTGCCGTGAGGGCTGCCATGGATTTTGGTTTTTCTTGGCCGAGGTGGCGAGCGAGCCATTCGTCGCGGATGCTGTGTTTGAAGGCTGCTAGGGCTTTGGCATCCGGACAATCAACGATTTGGTTCTTTTTAGTTAAGAACCTAGTCCAGAATTTCCTGGCGGACTCTTCGGGTTGTTGAACTATATGGCTTAAGTCATCAGCGTCTGGAGGTCAAACATATGTACCTTGGAAGTTATCGAGGAAGGCCTCTTCCAAGTCCTCCCAGCTGCCAATAGAATTTGCAGGCAGACTGTTGAGCCAGTGCCGAGCTGGCCCCTTGAGTTTTAAAGGGAGGTATTTGATGGCGTGGAGGTCATCGCCGCGGGCCATATGAATGTGGAGAATGAAGTCTTCGATCCACACCGTGGGGTCCGTGGTTCCATCGTATGATTCTATATTCACGGGTTTGAACCCTTCTAGGAATTCATGATCCAGGACCTCATCGGTGAAGCAATGAAGGTGTGCGGCGCCTCTATATCGGGCCGTATCGCGACGTAGCTCTGATGGAGTCCGTCTGTGGTTTTCAGCCCGCGCATGACTAAATTTGTCACGTCCGAATAGGTGGTCGTCGTCGCGTGTCGAGGCACGTCCTTGCGATCCGTAGATTGATCTAGTATGTCCTACTTTACTGTTCAGGTTTTGTCGGAGGTCACATGTGTGACCGTGGCTAGTTTACCTCTACCTGTGCGCTGAGGCGGGGCTGGCTGGTGTTCGGCGTGAGTTGCTGTTTTGTCTCGACCACGTGGTGGTTGGTCAGCCGCATTGTACGATGGAGGTATGTATTCTGGCGCCTCCTCGTCAAACTGAGGTAGCAATTTGCGCTTTGGGTAGCTTTTGGTTGGGCGCTTGAGGCCATATTCTTCGACTGCTAGGACGTCGGTCCATTTACCATTGAGCAGATCTTGGTCAGCTTGAAGCTGCTGCTGCTTCTTTTTCAGGATCCTTGCAGTGGCAATTAGCTGGCGCTTGAAGCGCTCCTGCTCAAGAGGTTCCTCAGGCACGATGAAATCCTCGGTGCCTATGCTCACCTCATCGTCGGAGAGCAGAAGGTAATTATCGTCCTCCGAATCTTCATGCGTGGCATGTTTACCGGGGCTAACCTGCCCGCCTTCCCGTTCATCTTGTTCATTAGCTGTATCGACGGGGTCTTCGTTGTCTTCGGCACCTTCTGGAGTGTTATCTTCTCTTGTGCTGGTGTTTGTTGTCTTTACTGCGGCGTGACTTAGAGCGGCGCCGCTGACGCCGGCGCTTGGACTGTATTTCACAAGGTTTATCCTCAGCTGGATCTTCCTTGTCCTCGCCGCTGTTCTCCTTTGGTGCATCCACCATGTATACATCATACGAGGAAGTGGCCGTCCAGCATCCGGTGAACGGCGGATTTTGGGCCTCTTCTTCTCCGGCATCGTCGTCCATACCGTCGATGTCTTCGGAGTCGTAATCAAGTTCGTCGGTCAAATCCTCAACCGTGGCTATGAAGTGGGTGGCGGGTGGGAAGCAAAATTCTCCACCGTCAGCCCCTAGTTCAAGCCGGATATAGTTCAGCTGTGAGTCCCCCGCCAAGGACAGGTTTTTTAATGAGTTTAGCACATCGCCCAAAGGCGAGTGCTGGAAGATGTCTGCGACACTGAATTCGAAGATCGACAAACGGTCAAGCTCGGCGTCCGCGGGCTCACGCGGTTCGGAACTTACGACTGGAGACGAGTCCGGAGTTCCGCTGACAAAAACGTCGTGAGAGGTTAAGTCTATGTGCGGATCCAACGCCGTGGAATCTGTGGCCTCCGTAGTGGGGTTGATCCTCCCGTCCTTGGATGGCGCAGCTTGCTCCGGATCTAGGGCCAGAGCGGTTACAGGAGCAATCTTCTGGATGCAGCCAGATGGCAGATTTAGGTCATGATCATCGGGGTGACTGGGAGCGGCTACCGCGGTCTCGAATCCGGCGAAGATCAAGTCTCCACGGATGTCCGCAACATAGTTCAAGCTCCCAAATCTGACCTGATGGCCAGGGACGTAGCTTTCGATCTGCTCTAGATGGCCAAACGAGTTGGCCCGTAGTGCGAAGCCGCCAAACACGAAGATCTGTCCGGGAAGGAAAGTTTCTCCTTGGACAGCGTCATTATTGACAATCGAAGGGGCCATCAAACCTTTTGGCGACGGCACAGTGGAACTCTCAATGAAAGCACCAATGTTGGTGTCAAAACCGGCGGATCTCGGGTAGGGGGTCCCGAACTGTGCGTCTAAGGTCGATGGTAACAGGAGACAAGGGACACGATGTTTACCCAGGTTCGGGCCCTCTCTATGGAGGTAATACCCTATGTCCTGCTTGATTGATATTGATGAATATGAGTATTACAAGAGTTGATCTACCTCGAGATCGTAATGGCTAAACCCTAGAGGTCTAGCTTGTATGGCTATGATAATGAATCTCTCCCTCTCCGGACTAAGTCCTCTGGTTTATATAGACACCAGGAGGATCTAGGGTTATACAAGGTCGGTTACAAAGAAGGGAATCTACATATTCGGTCGCCAAGCTTGCCTTCCACGCCAAGGAGAGTCCCATCCGGACATGGGTGCAGTCTTCGGTCTTCGTATCTTCACAGCCCATCAGTCCGGCCCATGGCCAACAGGCCGGACGCCCGAGGACCCCTTAGTCCAGGACTCCGTCAATGGTGTCCAACACAATACCGACTTTTAGAAGAAGTGTAAGAAGACCTTCAAGAAGAACAAGAAGGATGAGGGCTGCTTTACTTGTGGTTCAATTGAACATTGGGCCAACAAGTGCCCAACCAAGTTTAAGAAGTCAGGACAGGACTTCAAGTCTGTCAAAATGATTGTGGGCAACAATGAGAATGGTGCACTGGGTACAGTAATTTATTTACTATTTTTCAGTGTTTTAGCCTACCGATTGGTGGGTGGACACAGGTGCAGGTGGTCATGTGTGTGCTGACATTTCATTTTTCACTTCTTACCAGGTCACAAGCCACAGGTCTGTATTGATGAGGAATGGTGCGAGTGCTTTTGCTCATGGTGTTGGCATGGTCAATCTGAAGTTTACTTCGGGGAGGATCGTGCAGCTAAATAACATGCAACATGTCCCCGCCATCAAGAAGAACCTCGTTAGTGGCTCCCTTCTATGTAGAGAAGGGTTTAAGTTGGTCTTCGAGTCTAATAAATTAGTTGTTACTAAATATGGACTATTTGTTGGAAAAGGTTATGAGAGCGGAGGGATGTTTCGCCTTTCCCTCACAGATTTTTGTAATAAAGTCGTGAACCATATTCATTCGAGTGTTAATGAATCTAAAGTTTGGCATTCACGTCTTTGTCACATTAGTTTCGGTTTTATGACGCGGCTAGCTAAGTTGGATTTAATCCTGAGTTTCACTTGAGCCAAATGTTCTAAGTGTCTTTCATGTGTGCAAGCTAAGCAACCTCGTAAGCCTCACAAGGCCGTGGAGGAGAGACACTTGGCACTAGTAGAACTCATACATTCTGATCTTTGTGAGATGAATGGTGTGTTGACTAAAGGTGGAAAGAAATACTTCTTGACATTGGTAGATGATTCCACTAGATATTGTTATGTGTATCTATTAAATACTTCCTCCATTCCAAAATATAGTGCGTCTGCGCTTTCGGAGGTCCAACTTTGACCATATATTGAACCAACGAGACTGACTGCGGCGGGAGAAAAAATTATATAATTGAAAACTTCTTTTGAATACGAATTCACTGGTATAACTTTTGCTCCCACCACAGTCGGTCTTGTTGGTTAAATTTATGGTCAAAGTTGAAGCATGGAATAGAGGAAGCACTATATTTTAGAACGGAGGGAGTACTAAAGATGAGGCTCTACACTACTTTAAAATCTATAAGGCAGAAGTTGAGAATCAACTTGGAAAGAAAATTAAATGAGTCCGGTCAGATCATTGTGGAGAGTACTTCTCGAGTAAGTTTGATTCTTTTTGTGCAGAACATAGCATTATTCATGAGAGGACGCCTCCCTATTCACCCCAGTCAAACAGGGTTGCCGAGCGGAAAAATCGTACTCTAACTGATTTGGTTAATGCCATGTTAGATACATCGGTTTTATCCAAGGCATGGTGGGGGAGGCTATATTGACGGCATGTCATGTCCTGAATAAAGTTCTGACAAAGGATAATGAAATCACTCCCTATGAGAAATGGGCGAAGAGAAGGACAACACTCTCGTATTTGCGTACTTGGGGCTGTTTGGCAAAAGTCAATGTGCCGATTCCCAAAAAGCGTAAGCTTGGATCCAAGACTGTGGACTGCGTTAATTTGGGCTACGCTAAGAACAGCGTTGGCTATAGATTTCTAGTAGTGAAATATGAGGTACCTGACCAGAAGGTCGGTACAATTATGGAGTCTAAAGATGCTACATTCTTCGAGGATATTTTTCCTATGAGAGATACGCAAAGCACTTCTAGATAGGAATCTGAGGAGACTCCTGAGCCTGCCATTCCTATGGAATATTATGAACAAACACATGATGAAAATCCTAAGGAGGATGACGAGGAAATCCTTGGTAGGGGCAAGAGACAAAGGACTGCAAAGACCTTTGGTGATAATTTCTTCGTGTACCTCATGGATGATACTCCCACTTCTATTTCAGAAGCGTGTGCCTCTCCAGAAGCTGACTACTGGAAGGATGCGGTACGTAGAGAGATGGATTTCATCATGGATAATGGGACATGGAAGATCACTGAGAGTCCTTATGGTTGCAAACCATTGGGATGTAAGTGGGTGTTCAAAAAGAAGCTTAGTCCCGATGGTACGATTGAAAAGTACAAGGCTAGGCTTGTGGCCAAGGGCTATGACCAGAAAGAAGAGGAAGATTTCTTCAATACTTATTCACTAGTGGCCAGACTGACCACCATTCAAGTATTACTCTCGTTGGCGGCCTCACATGGTCTTCTCGTCCACCAGATGGATGTTAAGACGGCTTTTCTGAATGGAGAGCTAAACAAGGAAATCTACATGCAACAGCCAGATGGCTTTGTGATAGATGGTCAGGAAAGAAAGGTGTGTAGGTTGCTAAAATATTTATATGGCCTAAAACAAGCACCTAAGCAATGGCATGATATGTTTAATACAACTCTGACATCCGTTGGCTTCGTTGTTAATGAAGCTAACAAATGTGTATACTATCGACATGGTGGGGGCGAAGGAGTTATACTGTGCTTGTATGTTGATGACATACCGATATTCGAAACCAACCTCGAAGTCATTGAGGAGTTCATGTCGTTTCTATCTCAGAACTTTGAGATGAAAGACCTTGGTGTGGCTGATGTTATCTTGAACATCAAGCTACTTAGAGATGATGATGGTGGGATTACACTTCTGCAATCCCATTATGTTGAGAAGGTGTTGAGTCGTTTTGGATATTCAGACTGTACACCATCTCAAACACCATATGATCCTAGCGTGTTGATTCAAAAGTCCAAAGGCACGGCTAAAGATCAATTGAGATACTCTCAAATCATTGGTTCACTGATGTACCTAGCGAGCGCAACGAGGCCTGACATCGCGTTTGCTATGAGCAAACTGAGTCGATTTGTTTCTAAACTGGGTGATGTACATTGGCTGGTAGTTGAAAGAGTTATGCGCTATCTAAAAGGTACTATGAACTATGGACTTCACTATACCGGAGACTCGTCGATACTTGAAGGGTATAGTGATGATGAGATGAAGGCCACAACTAGGTACATGTTTACTCTTGGAGGTGGCGCTATTTTCTGGAAGTCTTGCAAGCAAACAATCTTAACGAGATCGGCAATGGAAGTGGAATTAACAGCATTAGACACATCTGGTGTCTAAGCAGGATGGCTTCGAGATCTTTTGATGGACTTGCCATTGGTTGAGAAGCCGGTTCCGGCTATCCTTATGAACTGTGATAATCAAACTGTTATCACCAAGGTGAAGAGTTCAAAGGATAACATGAAGTCCAACAAACACATAAGAATGAGATTAAAAGCTATCAGAAAACTAAGAAACTCCAGAGTGATATCGTTGGACTATATCCATACGGCTAAGAATCTGGCAGATCCCTTTACAAAAAGGCTATCACGTGTTGTGATAGATAATGCGTCAAGGGAGATGGGTATGAGACCCACATGAGTTGCCAGGGTGGTAACCCAACCTATGTGATCGGAGTTCCCGTGAAGTAGGATCTGGGAAAACAAGCCAGTGGTGAAATGAGGAGAGTAACTATACTCACTCACTCCGTTGGAGATGCAATACTCTCGATATTGTATGGTGTGATGACTACTGTCTTAATGTGTTCCAAAGCTTATGTAAGCAAGATGTTATCCTATAGAGCGATCTTTAAAGGAACACACCTATATGAGCCCGACTGCTGGTCACAGTCTATGAGATTGGGGTGATCTCTAGTAAGCTCATGAATAGGCCAGGAGTGTGACTTATATGCTCCACCCGAGGGATCAGCCTTCGGCAGCCTAGTACTAGTAAGACATGTGGTGAAGCTTCTTTACGCCAAACTGACAATTCAAGGCTTAGTCCATTGTTCAGTTGTGAAGGAGTGTAGCTACTTGCTCTAGGTGAAGCTCAATCTTAACAGGTCTTCACTGAAACACTGGTATATCGAAACAACAATTGGATGTAGTGGGATTTAGGCCCACCTAGTAATTTCAGTAAATCTGTAAGGGCCCATGGCACTAGGTGTAGTGCGAAGTTTAGTCCCCCCTCCCCCGCTAGTGGAGAAGGAGTTGGACCTCTTTATAAGGATTTATTGTCTACATGTTATTGAAGCTTGAGAAGAGAAGAGGCCCTCGCGCACTCCTCCGCCACCCGCCTCGCCACGCCACGACGCGTCGCCAGTTTCGGGAATGAGCCGACCGAGCTCACACCTACGTGCTTATTTTTTGCCAGTCACTAACGGAGAGTTTACTGACAGCTGGGCCACGATCTGAGATGTCGGATCGTGGGCTGTCACGGACTCGGGCGTGGGTCGAGCCCACCTCTCTCAACGTGGATGCGCCAATATAAGTGTGAGGTGTCTCCTAACCCTAGCCGCCACGAACATATCACATATGCTCCACACGCACGCCCATCGTCGTTCCTTGCTGCTGCCGCCGCCGGTGACTCCATCCCATCCGCCGCGTACACGGTCGATGGGAGAGCAGATCTCTGAAACCCCGCCCCTCCTGATCCTGTACGGAAGAGGGGCGAATAGGTTTTTGGGACGCGACTGCTCGCCTCCGATCCACTACTTCCTCTGCGTTCGCGTCATCTTCATCATCACCATGTCGCAGTCCGACGCCGACCGTCTCGCTGCCGAGAAGCTCGAGGCTGACAAGAAGGCCGCCGAGGACGCTACTGCCACCACCTCCGCCACGGCTTCTGCCTGGCCTGTTGGAGGGTATAACACGTTACACTCCTGTTTATTTTCGTATTAGCAGTATTAGCAGTATGTGTAGATATGTCTACTGTTTGCGTAGTACATGCTTAGTTAGATCAGAATCAGTATGTCGTTAATTCAGTCAATGTCATGCTAGTGATTTATCTATGGATTAAAGTAATCGAAAAATTGTCCATTTACTCAGCATGCGTGTGTGCAATGCAGGTACAGGCTTGCTGTGAGCCTGACGACTTTGACTGTTTTATTACATACGAGTCAGGGTTTCAATTGTTTGCAGAAGTGCACTACTGAACAGAATTTCCACTGTTTGGATGTATTTACTGAACAGAATGGTTCACATGGAGGCACATAATTAGAGGCCGGGCTACTACTTGGATCTCGCCATGGATCAGGCATGGATGAATTTCCACTGTTTGAATGTATTTACTAAACAGAATTTCATTCATTTATCTGAAGTTTATGCACCCATGCCTTAAGTTTTATTGTTCTTTTGCACGACAAATGATACATAAGTCTTCCAATCTCAATCAATTGTGAAAATAAATATATGAGAAAAATTAATATATCCTAATATTGTTATGTGGATTGCAAATAGGATTTGTAATCTTCATCTATATTCATGCAACAGATTTGTCTCTCCCTGGGTTTTGAAGTCTCAATTTCTGCTCCCGTTGCCACAAAATAGATATTTTTTTCGACAAACAAGTATTGTAAAGCATGTGTGTTTCAAACATTTCTGTTTTAGAATTTTAGAGTATGTTAATGCTTTCTTTATCATTTCTCCGTTAGATAAATATGATTCTTCATGCTTAGTTGATTTTTCTATTTTTGAAGTGAACTATAATTTGGAATCAATCAATTATTTATTTGTTTTCATAAGCTTCTTAACTTTTACATATCGTGGTGTGTTTCTAATTATTACTTTAGCTTTTAATATGTCGTCATTGCAATTAAAGAAGCGACAGGGGGAGGGGTAACCAACAATATGAGTGGGCAGCCGTGTTGAAACGAAGGCGTCGACCTGTGAAGGGGACGACTGAGTCATGCTTACTAAATTAGGGTTATATGATGTTTTTTTTCTTCCATTGCAACGCTCGGGCAAATTTGCTAGTATAACTAATAGTACATATATCATCATTTTTTTGCCGGCAAAAAATGATAAAGAGATCAAGTCATTATACATGATCAGCCTGTACCATGCTGGCTCTCCCTACTTGCAAGCTCAGAACAAAATGTCCTAGCAACCTATGTAGTACATTTACATCTCTGCATGAAGCAAAATGGCGAGGTTGCGGATGGAAGTACTTCCAAACGCTAAGCCTCCTCCTTCACCTTTGATGATCCAGGTAAGCATGGATGACTTTGGATCATCGGCGCAGCATTCATTCCCATGCAGCTGAGCAAGCCGGCTTGAACGCAAGGATCGCCACGGTTCTGTCTATCGCGTTCGTCTCCCGTTCTGCACGGTCTGATGTCGAGGTGCTGAAATTGTCCAGTGAAAACAATTAGGATTAGCAACACATCCACACTACATAAAAAACGGGACCATACTATCAAGAGGCATAGCATATGGTGAACATTCTACAATTGCTCCGGACTATGTACCTAGATTCGGTGCCCTCTGATTGCTGAAAACTTTGCTCGTTTGAGCACGTCAGTGTTCCTCCATTTACAGCAGTGCACTGCGCTTCCGAGCTTTCAGCCAGCCTGTAGAAAGCGTCACGGAGGCATACACGTGTCTTCTTTGTCAGCTTCAAAAGCAGATGTTTCATAGTTACAGACATGTAAAGATGCAAAGGTTACATGAACAAACTGGACATGCCAAAATGGTAGCCCCTCTTCCGGTGAACATACCTGAAACATGACATCTTCAAGTTCCTCAAGCACTGCTACTTCCCCGTTGGAGGAGCTCTCTATATCGGCCACTGATCTACTCCTCTTCATGGTGCTCACCTCAGCCTGCAATTTAACAAAATTTAGTTTAAGCCAAATAAGTAATTTATTCAGTAACTATAGATGCTTGAACAAACAATCTTCTGTACTGGAGCAGGATTATACCTTGTCCTGGGAGGCACTCAGTAGTGTTTGTAAGCTGCCATCAGCGCTGCTAGGATCATTTTGCAAGTCATGGCTGAACAAAGGAAAGCCGCAAGTATCCATGGTGTCCATTTCATTATGACCCGGATTTGTTTCTTGATTTTGAGAATCAGTCAATACTCCACTCAGCATGTTCTCATAGGACAGCAGCCTGTGCATGGAGCCAGGGAACATATCAAGTGCCTGAAACGGCGCATCCATCATCCTCATTTCATCATCTGAAAATTGACTCCTGAAAAAGTTTTTGGACAAATGGGCTTACAACCATGCATAAGATCTACGGCGACCACTCGCACATTACTTTCTATATGAGCCTTTAGTAAAGCACTACACTAGTGTTGTGTACATACAAGAAGATGTCGTTTGTTTCCTTGGAGTGTTGTAGTTCCAACGGCGCTGGCCCCTCAGAATGTTCTTCTGAAGGCCCTGTGCTGCAATCTGAAGATGCAACTCTGGGACATGCTGAAGACCTCTCCTGTTGGCTGCTCCTCTCATGTTCCTCGGCGTCGTCGAAACATTGCTCGATGCCATTCTCATGCTCGTCTGAGTATAGGCTTGTTGTGTTCAAATCATCAGATAGCCTTGAATTCCATTGTGTCCAGTAATTTCCTTGCTCTGTCTTTTGATTCCCGGCGAGTTCGTCGCCAGATGGGAAGATGCTTCCACCTTCTGCCAGGGTATAACACGACATGCTACTCATCTGGAAGAGGTATGACACTATTAGAACATTAACCAAACTACATGTATGTCAGACAAGCAAATTTTGTATTCATAGGTGACTGCTGGAGTTATAATTCATCGATTCAGGATCTCTTTCAATTCAGGGCTAACCAGTTTGCAAATAGCCGAGCAAAAAGGGACAAGTCACTTGTGCGTATTCAAGAAAAAAAGGGACAAGTAATCAAATCTAAGCATCAAAAATGATTTCTGTTTCTTTCAAAGCTAAGCGAAAGGCAGAACTTTTTTACAGTACCCGCTGGTTGCTGCTACTCGTGCCATATACTCTAACCGCGAGTTAGCAATCCCCAACCGCGGCTTAATCCTAGCCTCGTAGTTAAGTCCGTTATCTACGTTACGCATACTACACGGCTAATTTTTTTCACAATAGAAATTATAAAGGGAAAGTGAAAAGCATCAACATATCAATTCACGGCAGATCGGGGTAAGCATTGACCAGAAGAGGCCACCGGTTGGGCACTTGGACACAACCTCCGCACCGATGCCGTCCGCCGTGGCGGCTCGCACAGTCGGCTGCACGGAGCCCGGCTTCCAGGTGCGGTGCAGCGGCGGCGGAAGCGGAATATGGGACTCTGGGCAGCGGGCCGCCGGCGCCCCTTTCAGGCCGGGGGAAGGTGGAAGCCATGGACTCTTGGACGGGTAAATCTTAGCATCTCCATGAATCAACGAATCCATCCTTCCGTTGCTTGTTGTTGGCGATGGCGAGTTGGAATCGAGATCCACTGTCGTTGCTTTGGTTCGCTGAATGTTATCGACTCGTGGCGTTCCCCACGTCGACCCCGACCCTCGATCCGGATGGACGAACCCGGTTCGAGGACCGCTGCTTCCTTCCCCGTTCCCGGCAACTATATTCCATATGAGGGACAAAGCTAGCTAGCTACCGGCAGAGGTTAAAAAGAAATTAGCCTTACGGACGAAATCTTACGGGGAGAGCACGGAGTAGAGCAATTGAGCGGAGAACAAATCAAGAGAGGAAGAACAGAAGAGTAAATCAGCAAAGCACAAACCTTTTCCGTCTTGTCCTGGGTGCTGTTCTTGAAGAACAGATGAGGAAGGGGAGCTGCTCTTGTGGATGCGCGGAAGGAAGCGTCTAGGCGGCTGCTGCTGCTGCTTGTATAATTGTGGTGGACGGGGAGAAGAGAAGATGAGGAGGGGATTGCTCTACTTAACGACCAAAGCGACACAATGGCAGGCGGGCCAGACGGGCGGTCGGGCCCGCGGGTCAGTGCTGCGGTGGGCCCGGGCTGGTGAGGTGTGAGCCGATGGGCCAAGCAAAAGTGGAGCCGCAAACTTGTGGCTGGAGAGGGTGCTTATCTAAATCAAGGCTGCCGCTGCGCCACGTACGCCTAAGGATCCTTTGCTCAAATATAGTGCGCTCTATCCTCCCACGTAATTTGGCAGGGAGGCGGAAACACCCCTGCCTAACTACTATTTCCGCTCAGCCCTCGAACGTGCCAAGGCATCTGGTGGGTGATGTAAACTAGCTGTGGTATCCAAAAAGATGCCGTCTGGGTTACTTTATATGGTATAAAAAAGCTACGCCAACAGTTGCCTCCAATGGCGTGCATCAAAAAACCACTAAATGTTTTCGGCCGCCGGTTTGGACACTTTTTGTCATCCAACGTCGTGTCTGAGGTTCGGACGTTCGAAATCCCGCAAACCAAAAGCAAAATGGTTGGAGATTGCGGGCTTTCGAACATGCTTCATGCAGACATCCGACTGAGCGGCCCCATCCAAGACTCTCGCCACGCGGATCGCTTCAGGAGGCTCGCCGCGCATTAACTGTCACTTAGAGTGGACGCGACGGATGACCATTCACGGGATGACATATCTGCATAGGAAATTATCTACAAGTTGTTTAGCTTGTTTTGATGTGAAATGACTAGGAGGTGTCCGCGAGAGAAACATGATCTGCGTCAAAGCATGATTTGAAGTAGTTGAGGCAAAGACATTAAGTGACGATTTCAAAACAATAGAAAGTACACTTCATAGTGACTAAGACAAGATCTAATACAAAGTGAACATGCTTGTTAGTGTGCGTAAAAATGCGGTGGCATAATCGGTACGGTACTTCCGAATAAGAAAAGAAGGGCGAGGGAGTTGATTTTTGCTTGGGCTTTTCATGGAGCCCAGAAATTTCAAAAATTTAAGAGTTGATTTTTTTAAGATTAAAAAATTCTGAAAGTAAATACACAATTACTTAGAGATGTATTCTACATGTGTGTAAAATTTCATTATGAAACACTTATTGTTGTGAGCTGTAAAAAAACAAAATCATGTATTTCATTATGTTGTACATATTTTTTGTATTCTCTGACATACCCAATCCAGGGAGGATAGGAATCATCTTTTTTTCAGTGTAATTTTTAGTATTATAATTTGGAATTATCTTAAAATATATTGGCCTGCTGTAAATGATATGACTGATATTGTTGTCAAGACCAGGAAGGACTTTGCCAAGCCCTTCTTATGTTGAAGTGGTGTTTACATCATGGTGGGATATTTGGGTCACTAGAAATGACAAAGTCTTCAGAAATGAAAGACCTACTTTTGATAGATGGATAGTTGGCTTTATTCATGATATTTCACTGTTGGCACACAGGATCAAGGCTAGATACAAAGAGGAACTTACCAGATGGGTGCCTTTCTTCCCCCCTTAGGGATGGGGGGGGGGGGGGGGGGGGGTCCCTTGTATTTGTAAATCTTCTTTTCTTTTTATTTTGGGTTTTTTACCTTTGTATTTTTTTGAATGATTTGAAGACCTGCAGCGTTGTTTCCGTCTTTGTAATTTCATCTTGTCTTGTTGGAGGAATAAAATGAAATGAGATGTTGTGTGTGTGTGTGTGTGTGTTTTGCTGTGTGGTTAGAGCTTCAAAAAAAATTATAGTGAATAGTATATGTGCTAGAAACACATGATCCTATTATTTATGTAGCTCGCACGAAAATGAATTTTGCCATGGAAGCGCTTGATTCAAACGCTCTTATATTTTTTTACAGAGGGAGTAGTATACATCCATACAGGACCGCATAAAATAGCGGCGTTCAACCCTTCGCTCCTGCCCACATGCGAACCGCCATCTAGGGTTTCCTTGTCTCTCGCCAGCGCCGCCGATCCGCCTCATCTTCTATGGTCCTTGGATCATGGAGGCACGGTGGATCCCGGCCCTTGCCGGCGGGAGGGCTCCGTCTTTAGATGTTTTTTCGAGTTTTGTTAGAGTTTGTGCCATGCTCAAGAAGAAGAGGAGGCGGTGGCTTCTTGAAGATGGAATAAGGTCATCCCTGCCTAGCCCCCGTCCTGGTGATGTTTCAAGCATCGTTGGAAGGTGTGTGGAGGTTTGTCTCCGGCGGATCTCATGGGATCCGGTCGGTGTTCGTCTTCTGTGGATCCGACTGGATCCGGTGTTTGTTCGTCTACGTCTGTGTGTCTGCAAGTTAGATCCTTCCGGTCTATGCTTCTCTTAATCAAAGGCGATTACTGTTTTGGGGCGCTGATTCTATGTGGCTCTGACACAACGACTTCCCGATTGTCTACTACAACAGTGTTTGTCCGACCCCGACGAGGGAGGGACGATGATGGCAGCGCGCCTTCGGTTCGCTTCAGTGTTTGTAGTCGTCGCTAGGTGGTCTACGAACCTGGATTTAAATTTTACTTCTAGTGTTCTTTATGCTACCTTAATAGCTGATGAATAGATCAAAATTTTTCTTCGCAATATACATACATACGTATATGTGTATTTTTTTCAGAATTTTTCCAAACCTGAAAATCAAACTTTTCAATATTTCAAAAACCAGGATCCATGGAGCCTCTAAGCGAGACGCAATTTCGGGCAAGTCTTTCGTTAAGGGATGATATCCTTCTCCCACGAAATAAAGATGATAGTATCGTTTATGTGTAAGTGATGTCGGTTTTCTTTATTCTACCAGATAACATCTTTCGGTTGGAATTCACAACAGAAAAGGCGTCTTCTGGTCAGATTTTTGCTTAATTATCAAATAGTCTAATCTTGGAACCACATAAACCAATTAGACTCGCAGCTAAACAAACAATGTACAAGACGGCACAAGCAATCAACAACGCACTAACACATTAATCAATTTAGGACCAATTTATAAGAAATCGCAGATGCTGCTCCTGCCCCTAGAATTATAGCAATTAGCCGATTACAACCTCTGGGAGAACTTGTCGACATGCAAGTGGGGCCCGGGATATGGCGGGTGAGCTGTGCGCCAAGCAAAAGATGTGTCCGAGCCTTGATGAGACTTTTCTTGTGGCTGGCTGGAGAGCGCGACCGGGGAGATCGAGAGAGAGGCTATCTAAATCTAGGCTGGCGCTTTGCCACGTGGCCTTCGACAAGATCCTTTGCCTCCGCCCACTCCAGCCGGAAACCACGAGCATGTTTCCTCCAGGCAAAACTGGAAATTAGCGAGTGGTGTGTGGTGAGAAGGAGAGCGTCAGCTAGCTAGCAGGACCACTGTCGTACTCGTGCGTTCACAGCTGGCATCATTTTTCGCCCCTTGCTTGTCCGTTGGATAAACATGTACTACAATGATTAACATCAGCTTTATCTTAACGAGATTAAGGACTCCTTTGATTTAAAGGAATTTTATAGGATTTTTAGAGGGTTGAAATTCTTGGGATTTTCTCTTATGTTGGTCCTTTGATTCATAGAATTAGATTTTATAGGATTTTTTCATATGAAATATTTTGTACTACATTTCATAGGAAATCTAACATCCACTCCAACCTTTTTTTTTACAATTTCATTGTTTTTTCTGTGGCATCAAACACTCATTGCTAATCCTATAGAATTCAAGTGGGCATGCCACTCGAACCCTATACTTTCTACGTTTTTAAAATTCTACGAATCAAAGAGGCCTTAAGTAGTAGAGTACTAGCAGGCGGAGGCGCGGCACGCTTGTGCTTGACCCTGTTGTTGGTTTGTTTCGTTGATGTTTTGGTTTGAAAACTTTAGTAAAGCCGGTCAGTGTACTCTGGGTTGCCGTTCACCACTTCACAGAACACCGCCGACGGGTTGACAAAGTGCTTCGTCCTGACCCTCGCGTCGCCCGACCCGGGTGACTCGGGGGAACCCAGCCGCCGCTGGCTCGCCACCCCTCCTCACCCGTACCCCTGCGTCGCCGTCGCCGGAGGGTCGGCCAGCGAAGTCGCGCCGGGCCCTGGAATGGTGGCGGCGGGGCTGTTCCCCCTCCCTTGCCCACCTGCCCTCTGACTCGCCACACCCCCATATCCGTTTCTGGTCGCGCCGGCGGCCCACACTGGTGGCGGAGGCGGCCTCCCCCAACGGCCTCTTCCCGACCTGCTGCTGTAGTGGGTGGCTTCGCCCCGGCCCTTGGCACGTCGTGCAGTTCCGCCCCGATTGGATCTAGGGCCTCCCCTAGCTGGTTGTGGTGTTCCCCGGCCGGCCCGCCCTCCTTGCTGCGCCCCCTCCCCACCCCGACCCCCTCCACTCTGGCCGGCTTCGGGTCAGCCTCTCTTCGGAGGTGGCCTGGAGGCTCATGGTTGTGCCCGGCGGCCGCTACTTCCTGTAGCGCGCCGCCCGGGAGTGTACCTGCGTGCAAACCTTCTTCATCATCCACCCATCCCCGCAAGGGTGGCTTCAACCCGGCGGTCAAGGACCTGCGTCCATGGCCGGCTGGCATGGCTTCGGATCCGGCGCAGCCCGGGAGCTGCGCTATTTCCGGCTCCTATGCCTCGCTGACTCCTTGGCATCTCCGTACCCTTGGGTCCGACGCGCTATGGGAGTTGCGTCCCCTTCCAGCTCCTTTGGCCCGTCGGTGCCCTTGCTGCTCCGGTCCTAGTGGCCCGGATCTGCGCTCCCATCCAGATCCCGGCTTGTCTGGGGCTCCGGCCACCGTCGCATCCGCATTGCATCCCATTCCGCTCAACCACGCAACCTTGTCCTCCTCCAAAGCTCGCACGTCCGGCGACGACCGGTGCCTCCTTTGGCATTGAGCGTGACTCCCCTTCCTGCAGTCGCAGTTCCAGCCTATGCTTGACTTCCTCTTCTCCAACTTGTGCTCCGACGGCTTGGGATTGCTCAGAATTTGGCCAGGAAGAAATCCATGCATCTTGTGCTTGCAGCGGTGATGCTCGCGGGTGTCGTTCCCTTCTTGGAGGCGCTGTTATGGCCATTATCTGTGCCCCTCTTCAAGCATCATGGGAAACCCTAGTCCGGTTTCCCGGATCGGACGACGACAGCGTCTTGGTGTCGTTCTCCTTCATGAAGGCGTTGTCTTGTTTGCTCGCGGCGTCCTCGGTCCTGTCTTTGGAGATGTCAGTCGTCTAGTTGTTGGTTGGGTTGCTTCTTCGGTCAGAGAGTTTAGCTATGTTTTTTTTATGGTTGGGTCGAGTTTCTCATGTTTCTCTATTTTGTGCATTATGTTCACGCCTCTTTCCGTCCGTGTCATTGTAACATCTTCTGTACTCATTCTAACTCCTCCTATCAATGAAATGATACGCCAAGCTTTGCGTATTCGCAAAAAAAAAACTTGAGTAAAGCTAGCATATAAAAAGGACGTGGTGGCAGCGCATGAAGCTAATATGAGGAGGTTATGATAACAAGTGGTGGGTTACATTGTCTACTTGGATGGTAAATAGCTGCAAGTAATGAGAAACAAATTGTTTGGATATATATAACACCATAACATGAAGCTCATCAGCAGGTAGCAGCCACAGAAGATAACGTAATCATCAAGACTGAAACAGCAACGGTGGTTTAGCATTCATTTGCTGATAAAAACGTTAAAAAAAACAGAATTGATGGTATTCATCAGAAGTTAGGACACAATCCGATCCAGCTACGACCAACTATAACTCATAGTTGATGGAGTACAGAATCCACTGTCATTCAGTTGTGATACGTCAGGCTGGCTAAATGTGCATCGTCATCAACCAAACTTAGGAGAATGAACTTATCAAATAAATCTCTCAGACACAGATGCAAACTAAAATAGAGTTCGGGGTCATCTTTTACCGCATCTCTGAACAAACCACCCAAGATGAAACGGAGGCCAACATTTCAACAACCGACGATGCTTTTTGCCTTATCTGAACCACCCAGAAACTATGTACCATTTCAGTATACACAAAAAAAAGATTAGTAACCTCGAAAGGTAAAAAAAAAATGGCCAATAAACATGGGAGGTAGGAAAAACAGGTCAACTTACTTAGAAGGAGACCTATCATGATGCAAGCCTAAACATTTCTCTAGGAACGGTAGTGTCCAACTGCAAATGATAGGTTAGATGCTAGTTGGTGAATTAAGAGAGAAACTATTTTAACTGGTATTACTCATGTTTGCAATCAAAACATTCATAAAGAAGGTTGAAGCCTTTTCAGAAATTGTCCCTAAAAAAGGTTTAAATTTTTGAACATTCATTTTGTATGCATCCTAAAATCTTCTGGATCCACTATGAGATTGAATTTGATAACTCTGAACCAAAACATAACCATGGTTAAAAGTCACAATTAGATCAAATATGGATGAGGAAAGCAGTGCAGCCAATTCACAGTATGACTGTTTCTCTCAGTAGAGCACAAAATCAAGAACCAAAACTTCAGGTACCAATGAAGGAATTCTTTCATATCTGACCTACCAAACCTATGACACGTAGTGCCTACACTTGTCGCGTAAGTGCTCCACACTGAGACAATGCTCAGCCTCTCATGGTCCTTCAACAACTGTGTACACGTTGCTTATGGGACTTTGAAGTAGGAGCACACCTGCTGTAGCATGGTCTGCCTTAAATATGTAGTTTGAAAGCCTGCAGAAAATTCCACTAAAAATCAGCCACAGTGGATCTTTTCTCCATTTTGGTAAGACTACAGAATTGAAGACTGAAGACTGTTTTTTGAATTCTAGAGTATAGAGAGCAAAGTAAACTAAACAGGAGATTGGCCTAAAATAACTATGATGCTATAAATTTGATGAGTTAAAAAAATCAGGGGAAGGGCTAGAGATGCTCTTACCAATTGAAGTGGGGGATAGTAGTTCAAGTATAGTTCAAAATTATTTAATGCATACAGTTTATAAGGTCGCTTAGGACCCAGATTTTTCATAGCCATTCAAAGGCTACCATTTCATAATCGTTCCAACACCAATAATATGTAGCCGATCTAAGGCAAGTCATTCGAGTTGAAGTTATGTGATATTCTTGTTAGATGTGTATAGTTATTTTGTGTACATCCCCGTAGTATAAGGGGCTTTTCTGTACTTTACCACATCTGTATATGTACTGGCCTTTGGCCCTCAGTAAAGCCAGTTACTCATTCATCCAACATGGCATCAGATGCTAGGCTAGCCTCTCTCCCTCGCACGCTGCAACTCCATGCTCATACCTAGTCTGCCTCGTCAACTCCCGCCACCGGCCATCTCTCTGTCCGTCGCCGTTGCTCCCGGCCTGCCCGCTCTCTCTTCGTCTAGGTGCCGCTGCCCCGGATCCGTCCTGCTGCCGTCGCCATCCGGCCTCGCTGCCCCGGATCCGTCCGGCTGCCGTGGTCACCCGGCCTCGCTGCCCTAGATCCGTTCAGCTGCCGTGGTCACCCGACCTCGCTGTCTCCAGCTCGGCCCCGCTGCCGCCGGCCTGTCCTACTGCCTGGCTGGCGCCTCTGCTGGCGGGCGCCCCTTGCCGTCGCCGGCCCGTCCTGCTACCTGGGAGGCCCCAGGCCTGGCTGTGTAGCCTCCTGCCGCCGCCGCCCTTCTAGCTCCTGCTCGCGGTCCCTTGCCTCGGGCGAGCGTGCGTCTCCCCGATCCAGAATCGGGGGTCCTGGCTCGGGCGTGTAAGCCTCATCTCCCGATCCAGATTCGTTGACCAAAAAAAAGGATAGGGCAGGGAATATCCCAGTATGTCATCTTCGGGCTATGTGGCTGTTCCTCGCTGCTCGGTGATCTTTGATGGCACCAACTATGCTGAGTTTGTGGGCTTCATGCGTATCCATATGCGCGGTCTTCTGCTGTGGGGCGTGCTCTCTGGCGAGGTAGCTTGTCCGCCCTGCCCCGTTGCTCCGGTGGGTCCTGTTCCGCCGGTTCCGCCGGTGCTTGCTGCTGATGCTTCTCAGGCTGATCGGGATGCAGCCAAGGCCCTTGATGACGCTGTAGTTGATTCTTATGATCAACAAGTATCTGCATATTCTGATGCTCTTTCTGTCTATCGGAATGATCTGTCTACTTACACTCAGTGGTGCAATGATGATGCTTGCGCTGCTGCTGTTCTCACTGCGAGTGTTCTCCCTCAGTTTGCTTCAGAGTTCATGGGTCTCGGTACTGTTGCAGCGATGTGGTCCTACCTTTGTCAGCGCTATCAGCCCTCTGGAGAAGCTCTATACCTCTCTGTGGTGCGTCAGGAGCATGCTCTCCAGTAGGGTGACTCGTCTGTAGATGAGTTCTACTCCCAGTGTTCTGCCATCTGGCGTCAGCTTGACTCACTGAGGGCAGTTGTTTGTGGAACTTGCCGTTGCTGTCAGACTACGCGGTCTGACTTGGAGTGTCAGCGGGTCCATGAGTTCTTATCTCGTCTCCGCTCTGAGTTTGAGCCCAGACGTGCTCACCTGCTTGCTCGTGGTCGTGTTCCTATCTCGGAGGTGCTTGCCGAGCTTCGTGCTGAGGAGACCCGCCTTCGCTCTGCCGGTTTGCTGGTGGTCCCGTCTGTGTTGGCTGCTCGGGCTCCTGTGTCGTCTGCTCGGCCCACCGCTCCACCGCTCCTACCCACACCTTCAGGGGGGTGGGTCGCCCTGCGTATACTGAGAGAGGCCGGTCGCGCCGTGACACCTTCTGTGGCTACTGCTCTCGGCCCGGTCATCCAGAGTCTGACTGTCATGAGAAGAAGCGAGACCAGAGGCGCTCCTCTTCCAGTGGGACTCCTGGATCTTCCTCGACTCCGTCACTCACCGACCAGGACATTGTGAGGCTCAAGCGTCTCTTGGCTTCCTCAGGCTCTTCCTCGACCGGTTCCGCTGCTTCTATGACTGCCTCCACTCTTCCACCACCACAGGCACCTACCCAGTCAGGTACATCTTCGTGGATTCTGGATTCTGGAGCCTCTTTCCATATGTCTTCTGATTCTTCTGTGCTGTCTTCCCTTCGACCTCTTGATTCGCCTGTTAATGTTCTTACTGCCGATGGCACACCTCTTCCTGTTACTAGTCGTGGTCTTCTTTCCACTTCATCTTTTTCTGTTCCTAGTGTTTCGCATGTTCCTCGCCTTACCATGAATCTTTTTTCCGCTGCCCAACTTACTGATTCTGGTTGTCGTGTCATTCTTGATACCGACTCTTGCTCCATTCAGGATCGTCGCACCAAGGCTTTGGTTGGTGCTGGCCCCCGGCGCCGTGAGTCAGAGGGCCTTTGGGAGGTTGACTGGCTTTGTGTTCCTTCCGCTGCCACTACTTCTGCCAGCTCCCATGCTCTTGCTGCTTCTTCATCAGCGTCCTTCCAGCAGTGGCATCATCTCCTTGGTCACATCTGTGGCTCTCGCTTGTCTTCTTTAGTTCGCCAGGGCCTCTTAGGGTCTGTATCTGGAGATGTTTCCTTACCTTGTAATGGTTGCAGACTTGGCAAACAGACCCAGTTACCTTATCCTACTAGCGAGTCTGTATCTCAGCGTCCTTTTGACTTAGTTCATTCTGATGTCTGGGGTCCTGCTCCCTTTGATTCGAAAGGTGGTCATCGCTACTATGTTTTGTTTATTGATGATTTCTCTCGTTACACTTGGCTCTACTTCATGAAATCTCGTAGTGAGGTTCTCTCTATATACAAACGATTTGCTGCCATGGTTCACACTCAGTTTTCCACGCCCATTCGTACCTTTCGTGATGACTCCGCTGGAGAGTATATCTCCCAGCTGTTGCGTGGTTTTCTCACGGAACAAGGTACTCTTGCCTAGTTTTCCTGTCCTGGTACTCATGCTCAAAATGGCATTGCCGAACATAAGCATCGTCATCTACTTGAGACGGCTCGTGCGCTGATGATTGCCGCTTCTCTTCCACCCCATTTTTGGGCTGAGGCTGTTTCTGCATCCACCTATCTCATCAACATTCAGCCATCGACTGCTCTGCAGGGTGGTATTCCTATGGAGTGTCTCACTGGTCGCTCTCCTGACTACTCAGCTCTTCGGATGTTTGGATGTGTGTGTTATGTCCTTCTTGCCCCACGAGAACGCACCAAACTGACTGCTCAGTCGGTTGAGTGCGTTTTCCTTGGCTATAGTGATGAGCACAAGGGCTATCGCTGTTGGGACCCTGTTGGTCGCCGCTTGCGCATCTCGCGTGATGTGACATTTGACGAGTCTCGCTCTTATTACCCACGTCCTTCTTCCTCGAGCTTCTCTGTGGCTGATATTTCTTTTCTTCTTCTTCCCGATACACCCTGCTATGTGCCTCATGTTTCACCTCCTCCTCCTGCACCTCTCCTTTCTTCTCCTTCACCACCAACCCCATCTTCCCCCTCCTCCTCCTCCACCTCTCCACCATCCTCTCTAGTCCGTCGTTCTCTATCACCGTTTCCTCTCCATTATACTCGCCGTCCTCGTACTGAGGATGCTTCCCCTGACGTGTCTGACGCGCCTTCCACCTCCGGTGAACCTCTGTTCACGCCTACCCCGGTTCACAACCTCCGTGCTCGGCCTCGCCCTCCGCCTGATCGCTACTCTCCTGATCGGTATGGTCTCTCTGTTCTTGCTGAGTCCACCTCCTATCGGACTGCCATGACTCAGCCTGAATGGCAACTTGCGATGGCCGAAGAGCTTGCGGCTCTTGAGCGCTCTGGCACATGGGATCTGGTTTCCCTCCCTTCTGGTGTTCGTCCCATCACCTGCAAGTGGATCTACAAGGTCAAGACTCGCTCTGATGGTTCTCTTGAGCGTTACAAAGCTCATCTTGTGGCTCGTGGCTTTCAGCAGGAGCAGGGACGCGATTATGATGAGACATTCGCCCCTGTGGCCCACATGACCACTGTCCGCACTCTCCTTGCTGTAGCTTCTGTTTGTCACTGGCCTATCTCTCAACTTGATGTTCAGAACGCTTTTCTCAATGGCGAGTTACGTGAGGAGGTTTATATGCAGCCACCACCGGGGTACTATGCTCCTGATGGCATGGTCTGTAGACTTCGTCGCTCTCTCTATGGTCTGAAACAGGCCCCTCGCGCCTGGTTTGAGCGTTTTGCCTCTGTGGTGACTACCGCTGGTTTCTTTCCCAGTGATCATGATCCCGCGTTGTTTGTCCACACGTCTCCTCGTGGTCGGACTCTTCTCCTTCTCTATGTTGATGACATGATCATCACTGGTGACGACTCTGAGTACATTGCCTTTGTTAAGGCTCGCCTTCGAGACCAGTTCCTCATGACTGACCTTGGTCCTCTTCGATATTTTCTTGGGATTGAGATCTCCTCGACCTCTGATGGCTTCTACATTTCCCAAGAAAAATATATTCAGGAGCTTCTTGCTCGCGCTGCTCTCGGTGATGAGCGCACTGTTGTGACTCCTATGGAGCTCAATGTTCAGCTTCGTGCCTCTGACGGTGATCCTCTTCCTAATCCCACTCGCTATCGTCACCTCGTCGGCAGCCTTGTCTATCTTGCTGTTACGCGTCCTGACATCTCCTATCCTGTCCACATCCTGAGTCAGTTTGTTTCCGCCCCCACTTCTGTCCACTATAGTCACCTTCTCTGTGTTCTATGATATCTTCGTGGCACGATCTCTCAGCGCCTCTTCTTTCCCCGCTCCAGCTCTCTTGAGCTCCAGACCTACTCTGATGCTACCTGGGCTAGTGATTCCTCTGATCGACGCTCGCTATCTGCTTACTGTGTCTTTCTTGGTGGCTCTCTTATTGCCTGGAAGACAAAGAAACAGACTGCAGTTTCTCGCTCGAGTACAGAGGCTGAGTTGAGAGCCATGGCTATGTTGACGGCTGAGGTGATCTGGTTACGGTGGTTACTTGAGGATTTTGGTGTGTCTGCTACTACCTCCACTCCCCTACTGTCAGACAGTACCGGTGCTATCAGTATAGCGCGTGATCCGGTGAAGCATGAGCTCACCAAGCACATTGGCGTGGATGCCCACTTTGTGCGTGCTGCTGTGCAGGATCAGACTCTCGCTCTTCACTATGTGCCCTCTGAGTTATAGTTAGCTGACTTCTTCACGAAGGCACAGACCCGAGCGCAGCATGGCTTTTTCCTCTTCAAACTCAGTGTTGTTGATCCACCATGAGTTTGAGGGGGGGTGTTAGATGTGTATAGTTACTTTGTGTACATCCCCGTAGTATAAGGGGCTTTTCTGTACTTTACCACATCTGTATATGTACTGGCCTTTGGCCCTCAGTAAAGCCAGTTGCTCATTCATCCAACAATTCTCAAAACAATTGGACAGAGATTGAAGGCTTCCAGTCCCCTGGTAAAACTGACAGCAGCTTTGTACACATGGGAGAAATGTTGCCATGGTGCTCTTCTGATAAATCATACTCTATACTTACCGCTGAACAAACTAAATCTAGGTCACTGCCGATTACAAAAGAAGTTAGTACTATAGTAAGCGCTTCTATACTCTAATTCTGGATACTGTTGCTATGCACGGTACCATTTGGAGACCCTAGTGCTAAACTGGTATTGAGATCACATGGCTATTCTCGGTACCATTTCGACAACTACACTGAACCCTGACCAATGCCCTGTCTTTCTGGATGTTGAACTGCACTGAAGCAGAGTGCTCTTTACCAAGAAACTTTATTCAAAAGAATCCAAAATTCCGGTGACTTCCATGAGGACCGACATATTTACATTCAGTGAAAAAATAGTGACACCTCAACTCGATCCAAAAGGAAATAAGAGTTTAATTGTTTTGGCCAAATTCCTCAAAAAGTGATTGAATTTCTGTCAAATCCAGAAAACAGAACTGGCCCTTTTCGCTGAACTGGAAACCAAACACCGGTGTTTCCTAAATTTGGCCAAACCAAAGTTTAAGAATCCTTTCCCCTTTCCCCTAAGTTTCAACAAAGTACAATAAATGGCAGACATGGTAATTAAAACCTTGATGGAATTGGTCTCACAAACATGGAAGTGCATCTCAAAAATGAGGTACGGATAGGAGAAATAATTGGCACTACTGGAGACTTAACATTATTTATTGCCTATGGGGATATAGCATTAATAAGAGGGTGTTTGGATCACTAGAGACTAGAGACTAGAGACTAGTAGTAGTCACCTTTAGTCAGTAAACCTCCAAACATCCCTGACTAGTGGGTGACTAAAACTAGTTTAGTCCCTAGTCACCCCACCCCCAACTTTTACTGACTAGAGACTAGTAGTAGTCACCTTTAGTCAGTAAACCTCCAAACACCCCTGACTTTTACTGACTAAAGTCCCCCTCTCTCTCCTCTAATTGGTGTTGCACAAGGGACATTTAATACTGAGACATTTAATGCTGACTAGTAGTAGTCACCTTCCAAACAGGGCCTGACTAAAAACTTTTAGTCTGACTACTACTAGTCACATGACTAGAGAGTATCCAAACACCCTTTAAGTCTCAGGTGAATGCGTCATTCTGAATAAAAAAAAGGTACACCATTTCCATTTTCATAGAAATAGTATTTTGAAGGCAATAGAAGTGTGCCAACAATAAGCTCACCATGATTTGTGTACGAATTATGTGATGAAACAGGGGAAGACTTTTTTTTACCAACGTGAGCCAGCATGATTCTCTGAAATTTATGGCACCGTATAACACAGGGATTAATTATGTCCAGCTAAGGGAGCCAACAGTGCAAGGTATAAGATGGATTCTGCATAAGGAAACGCCCAAAACTTTCTAGTAGTTAGAATTGAAGGAAAAATCAATGTGAACATGGCATATCTGATGCTCTGCACCATCTCACTGCTGTAGGCTAGCAAATCTACTGACTACTGCACGTGCACATATTTTGTACCTACAAATATGGGTGCATGTTCATTTGATTATGCTAGTTTTCTTAATTGACTGCAAAACCATATACATAGAAAACATACCTTGGAAACGGAGTTGGTTCAGTGCATATATGGCACCTGTATATGTTTCCCTCTTTTAGTAATTTTCTCCAGCATATTTGGCATCCCATGTACCACCAGTCGGTAGTTGAGATAACCTCAGTGATTCTTATCTTCGAGCTTATAATATTGAGTCTGTGATGTAATGGAACTATAAGTTAGAGGCGCGCATGTAAACGAAGGCATTGATAGTGTAAGGTGGGTATTGGCTTTACTGGGGTCAACAGCTGCCAAAGCTGCAACAGTCGATTCAGTTGCCTGCCGTTGGCCCTGTCCCATATTTCGCAGCTCAATTTGGTAAGACATGCCACTTGTTCTGCATATGGGTTGCCATAAGCAATCAGTGGATACAAATAAACAAAGTCATAATTAGATCCAAAATATGGACAGTACCTTGCGACCATGGCCTTCATCTCAGGGATGTTAACATTGATGTGCCACCTGGGTGATGAGGTGTTTTTAAAAGCCAGTGTGCCTGTAGATTTCAATTAATTATGTATTCTAAGAACTCGTCTTGTTGTTGCAAAAGGAAGATCAACTATCAAAAAGGGAAGCACAAAATATCATTGCCTGCATAATGGTCCACCATCACTCCGACAAAAGTAACACGACAGGTTCAGTTTTGGACCATTCACACAATGTATCGCCATCAAATGATCCCACAAATTCCCCCCAAAGCGCCGCAATTGTGGACTTTCTGCAGAAAAGACGTGTTCATTTGAGAATTCATTATGTTTCATCGAAGAAACAAATAAAGAAGTATGAAAAAATCACATACTGTCCATCTGTAATGTAAATTTGATGCCTTGACTCATGAACAGAGGCCAATAGGAGGTAAAACATATGTTACCCTAGTGATTAGTGCAGCCATGTCTGAAAAAAATAAAGATAAACATAATGTTCAGAACCGTCATGAATAGCGAGAGAAATAGAAAATAGGGAAATTCATCGGGTCGGGAACAACTGGCTCGGCCAATGTCTTATGAATGAAGCTAATTCTGTACGGATGATCAACTGCTCTGTATTTGTGTCTGACTCTAAATATTTGGTAGCCTTCAATTGTATAGATGACCACTTCATGGAATGTATCTTTAAACATAGCCATTTTATCCTTTGGTGTCGATCCTTCTGCTTTACCCCCCGTGCAAATAAAGGAAATCTAAAGTGTACCGATGGATAGAGCAAATCTTGTGACAGAAAAATCAGAACCGTTCTTACTTTGGAATTGATCATGATGAAGTTCAGACCATACAGCTTCAATGTTCCCATATTGAAACAGTGAACTTGAAATCAAACGCGTGTCTTTCCAGATTTCTTAACATGGGGCCCTCCATCAGAGGCAACCTAATGATGGTACACTGGATTATGAAATGAATGGTTATAGATATGCTACCAAAATTTAAGCAGTATAACCTTTTTTGACAGTTAAAGGCTAGTTGATATAGAAATAAAGAGAACTAACTGAATGGCAGTGTGTTAGTCAATTTCTTCGCTGATTCTACGGTTCCGAATTTGAAAAGAATTCCAACGCCAGCATGTCAATCTATTTTTTCGCACATTCTAATGGAGGGAGAAATAGGATAGACAAATTTGATGGATGACATAATGGAGAAAGAACAAAAGTAGTGTATTAAGGAGGGGTGGACGGGGGGAGAAATAGGGTGGCCTCACCTAGTCAGAAGTGCCCGTGTAGAGGTGGAAACTCAACCTGCATCGCCATCATGTGCCGCGCGCCATCAGCGTCAGCTATTCCCCGTCGCCCTGCAGTAGCTTGTGGCCAGAATTTGTGGTTGCAGACCTCCGTGGCCGAGGGGAGGTGAAGGTGGTAGTGGTAGTGTTGGTGGAGGAGGCGAGCAGTCAGCGGCAAAAGGGCGTGCTCGAGTGGCGAGGTCGCTGGAGAGGCGGCTGTGGGGCTGCAGCGAGGCAGAGGGGGCGTCGCCGCTCCTGCCGCCGTCCCCCGAGAGGGATTTTTTTTGAGTTAAAAGCACTGGGAGTCCTACAACTTGCGCTGAACGTGATGGTTTGCATTTTGACCCTATCCAGTCCTTAAACTTGCATCAAATGTGCAAATTTGGTCCTGTCCAATCACAAAGCGACATGTGGACGCGTGAGTGCCGACCCGGTCAGCGCACGGCATTTTGCAAAGAGGCCCCTACCTTTGGTTTGAATCTACTCGCAGGACACGAAAACACCTGAATTAATTTTCAAAGGAGACCGTCGTGGCCGCGCCCGCGATCTCCAAGGACTTCATCGACTTCGAGTTCAGCCTTGGCGGGGGCGGCTGCACCACCAGCATGCTCCCCGCGGACGAGCTCTTCGCTGACGGGAAGCTGCTACCGCTCCGCCGGGCTGATGCTTCTGCCGCGGCTGCGCCAGAGCCGGAGCCTGCCGCCGCGCCACCTCCGCCGCGGCTAGAGGCAATGCCGGCGTCCCCGGAGCCGATCAAGCCGATCCGCGGCGGCGCGGCGGCTGGCGCTGCCGACCAGCACGTGTTCTCGCCCAAGGCGCCCAGCTGCTCGAGCCGGTGGCACGAGCTGCTCGGGCTCAAGAGGGTGGCCGCCGCCCAGAGCCCGAGGACGCCTTCGCAGTCGCAGTCGCAGTCGCAGTCGCCGTCACCAGCGGCCGCATTGGCGAAGACTCCCGGGAGAATGTCGACGGGCACCGCGTCGGACCTCGCCTCGGCGCCGCTTCTCCGCGACAGCTCCGACTCGGAGGCCTCGCTCTCGCTCGCCTCCTCCCGCTTCTCGCGCTCCTCCTCCTCGTCCTCCTCCGGCCACGACCACGACGACGTCAACCCGCGCTTCTCCCTCGACTCCGCCGCCGACCCCAACCCTCCGCGCCTCCGCCTCGTCCGCTCCTCCCACCGTCACTCCACCGCCAGCCGCGCGGCCGTCGCCGCCCAGGCAGGACGCGTCGAGGTGCCTCTCCGTGGACTCCCCGCGCATGAACTCCTTGGGCAAGATCGTGTTCCAGCAGGGCCTGGAGCGCAACTGCAGCTCCCCATGCAGCCTCCACGCCGCGGCCAGGTCGCGGTCCATGGCCTGCGCCGTCAACCGGTCCTACTCGTCCGGCGTCCACGTGGCCCCCGTGGTGCTCAACGTGCCAGTCTGCTCGCGGCCGGTCTTCGGGTTCTTCAAGGACAAGAAAGAGTCGGCGGCCAGCAAGGACTCATCCTCATCGAGGTCGTCGTCCCGGTCGTCGACCCTGGGCCGGAAGACGACGCCGACGCCAGACGCCGCAGCGGTGGAGCGGCGAGCAGGCCCTGCGGGTGATCCGTCCGGTTGAAGATACGGCGGGCGATCGAGCGCTTGGTCGTGCATGGAAAGCGACGAGCTAGGCTAGGGACGCAATGATGGATGCATAGCGCTTTGTTAGGTTTTTAGCTGATTTGGTTTGTTCTTTGGGGTGCTGATGAGAAGGTCTAATCAATTGACTGTTCTTCCTTTTCTTTTCTCTCTTGACTGTAAATTTGGAGATTTGCTCTTCTTCTCAATCCTCAAGGCCGTTGTAGCTAGCGCATCTGATTCTGATTTGGTTGTTTGCAAGAAAAAAGATCACAAGATGTTGTTCTGTCAACTTGATTCAAATGAGCAAATGATTCACACTCTTGTCATTGTTCAAATCCGCAAATGCATTGCTCTGTCGATCGATCGAGCTGGCGTAGCACAGTTACAAATGCAGGCAAACAGAGAGGGAGTGAGCTGCGGGTTTGTCTCCTTTAAAAATTAATTTAGGTGTTTTCGTGGCCTGCGGGTAGATTCAAACCAAAGGAAGGGGCCTCTTTGCAAAATGCCGCACGCTGACCGGGTCGGCACCCACATGTCCACATGTCGCTCTGTGATTGGTCAGGACCGAATTTGCACATTTGATGCAAGTTCAAGGACTGGGTAGGGGTAGGGTCAAAATGCAAGTTCTAGCACCAAACCATCACATTCAGCGCAAGTTGTAGGACTTCCGGTGCTTTTAACTCTTTTTTTAGAGGAGGAAAAAAAGGCCCAACACTCGAGAAATGTCCCGGTAAAAGTGGCAGAAAAACGGGACACGCGGAAGTTACCGTTAAGATCCCTAGTTACACGCGTTGTCTTACGGTAAATTGTCATTGCAAGTGAAAAAAAATAAAATTAGGAAAAATCGTTAGAGCAATTCCAACCGGCCGACCCATTTATCGGGAAACGTGTGTGGCCGGTGTGCCGGCCGAATATTGAGCCGGTCACACGCGGCACGTACGATGAAAGAACGATCGAGTGCTACCTGGCCCTCTCGTGATGACGTGTCCCGTGGGACCCGTGCACCGCCCTGTCCTTCCTTCTTATCCACCCACGCAATCTTATCCTCTCCCTCCACTGTTTCTCTCCTCCTCAATCTCGCCTCCTCCTCTCTGTCTCTTCTTCCCCACATCAGCCAGGACGTTGCCTGCTCCACCGCGTATGAGTTCGCTGCCACGAAACAGCTCCAAGCCCGCTCCTGCGAGCACCTCCAGAACCACCACATGAAACACGAGCTCACTGCTGGGCATGGCCCCCGTTTTGCAACTCCGGCGACCCTCCTTCCTCCCCCCTCCTCCACATTCAATCCTTGCTGCCGCACGGCGGCGACCAACACGGAGAGGAGATGCAGTTTTTGGTGGCAAACCATCGGCGGTGAGCAACAACGTGCGACGACAGCTGTAGAAGGACAAGATATGGGCTGTGCAATCTCGATGTATTGATCGGTGCACCAGGCACGTATATATAAGTACAAAGGTGGGCCACAACCTCAACTATACAAAGAAAACAGGAGGTGGGCCCTACACACAAATATACACGTACACAATATACTCAACACCCCCCCCCCCCCGCGCAGTCGAAGCGGCGCCAGTGACGCAAAGACTGGAACGAAACTCCTCGAAGGTAGAAGTTAGCAGTCCCTTCGTCATCGCATCGGCGAACTGTTGTGCAGTCGACACATGGAGAACCCGAATACGTCCAAGAGCCACCTGCTCGCGCACAAAGTGAATGTCCAGCTCAATGTGTTTAGTCCGGCGATGATGAACGGGGTTGGTGGAGAGGTACACCGCAGAAACGTTGTCGCCGTAGACAATCGTAGCCTGGGAGACGTCGTGATGCAGCTCCTGAAGTAACTGTCGTAGCCAGGTGCACTCGGCAACAGCGTTGGCCACAGCTCGGTACTCAGCCTCCGCGCTGGAGCGCGAAACCGTGGGTTGTCGCTTGGACGACCACGATACGAGTGAAGGACCGAGGTAGACGCAGTAGCCAGAGGTGGACCTACGAGTATCGGGGCAGCCAACCCAGTCTGCATCGGAGTAGGCCACCACCTCCAGAGAAGTAGACGCCGTGAGTGTCAATCCGAGGGACATCGTGCCGCGGATGTAACGAAGAATCCGCTTCATGAGCGTCCAATGGGAGTCACGAGGGGCGTGCATGTGGAGACACACCTGCTGAACAGCATACTGAAGATCCGGTCTGGTGAGAGTCAAATACTGAAGAGCACCAACGATAGACCGGTAGAAAGGAGCATCCGACGCCAGTGAGCCCTCAAGAGCAGAGACCTTGGCCTTTGTGTCAACAGGAGTAGCAACAGGGTGACAGTTGAGCATGCCAGCACGCTCAAGAAGCTCATGTGCATACTTCTGCTGATGAAGAAAGAAACCATCCGGGCGCCGAACGACCTCAATGCCAAGGAAATAATGGAGAGCACCCAAGTCCTTAATAGCAAACCCGTCACGCAGCCGGAGGGTAATCTGCTGAAGAAGAGCTGCGGAGGAGGCCGTCAGGATGATGTCATCGATGTAAAGAAGCAAATATGCAGTCGTGTCACCGTGACGATAGACAAATAGTGAGGCGTCCGAGTGAGTGACGCTGAAGCCCAGTGTCTGAAGAAACCCGGCGATCCGTTGGTACCAGGCACGGGGTGCCTGCTTGAGCCCGTAAAGAGAGCGGGACAGCAGACACACATGGCCAAGAAGGGAGGCGTCGACGAAACCGGTGGGTTGCTCAAAATACACTTGCTCCTCAAGATGGCCGTGGAGAAAGGCGTCGGAGACATCCATCTGGTGAACAGGCCAGCCGCGGGACACGGCAAGCTGGAGGACGGTGCAGATCGTGCCCGGTTTTACAACCGGGGCAAATGTCTCAGTGAAGTCCACTCCAGCGCGCTGGCGGAAACCACGGACTACCCAGCGAGCCTTGTAGCGCTCGAGAGTACCATCCGAGCGGGTCTTATGGCGAAAGACCCACTTGCCGGTGATGACGTTGGCGCGAGGAGGCCGGGGAACCAGTGTCCAGGTGCGGTTCCGTAGAAGAGCATCGAACTCTTCCTGCATCGCCGCAAGCCAGTGAGGATCACAGAGGGCGGCGCGAACGGACGCGGGAAGAGGCGACGGCTCCGCGGTGGAGGCTGCAAGGACATACTCGTCACTCGAGTACCGGAGGCTCGGACGATGAACACCGGTACGAGCCCGTGTAACTGGGCCAGCTGGCGCCGTCGGAGCAACCAACGAGGCAGCCGACGAGGCGGTCGTGAAGGAAATATGCCCTAGAGGCAATAAGAAAGATATTATTTATTTCCTTATATCATGATAAATGTTTATTATTCATGCTAGAATTGTATTAACCGGAAACATAATACATGTGTGAATACATAGACAAACAGAGTGTCACTAGTATGCCTCTACTAGACTAGCTCGTTAATCAACGTGTGAAGCGGAATACATAGCTGCTTCGGAAGCAGCAAATGAAGGAGTCTGGATGAAGGAGTTCATATCCGATCTAGGTGTCATACCTAGTGCATCGGGTCCAATGAAAATCTTTTGTGACAATACTGGTGCAATTGCCTTGGCAAAGGAATCCAGATTTCACAAAAGAAACAAGCACATCAAGAGACGCTTCAATTCCATCCGGGATCTAGTCCAGGTGGGAGACATAGAGATTTGCAAGATACATACGGATCTGAATGTAGCAGACCCGTTGACTAAGCCTCTTCCACGAGCAAAACATGATCAGCACCAAGGCTCCATGGGTGTTAGAATCATTACTGTATAATCTAGATTATTGACTCTAGTGCAAGTGGGAGACTGAAGGAAATATGCCCTAGAGGCAATAATAAAGTTATTATTTATTTCCTTATATCATGATAAATGTTTATTATTCATGCTAGAATTGTAATAACCGGAAACATAATACATGTGTGAATACATAGACAAACAGAGTGTCACTAGTATGCCTCTACTAGACTAGCTCGTTAATCAAAGATGGTTATGTTTCCTAACCATGGACAAAGAGTTGTTATTTGATTAACGGGATCACATCATTAGGTGAATGATCTGATTGACATGACTCATTCCATTAGCTTAGCACCCGATCATTTAGTATGTTGCTATTGCTTTCTTCATGACTTATACATGTTCCTATGACTATGAGATTATGCAACTCCCGTTTACCGGAGGAACACTTTGTGTGCTACCAAACGTCACAACGTAACTGGGTGATTATAAAGGTGCTCTACAGGTGTCTCCAAAGGTACATGTTGGGTTGGCCTATTTCGAGATTACGATTTGTCACTCCGATTGTCGGAGAGGTATCTTTGGGCCCTCTCGGTAATACACATCACATAAGCCTTGCAAGCATTGCAACTAATGAGTTAGTTGTGAGATGATGTATTACGGAACGAGTAAAGAGACTTGCCGGTAACGAGATTGAACTAGGTATTGAGATACCGACGATCGAATCTCGGGCAAGTAACATACCGATGACAAAGGGAACAACGTATGTTGTTATGCGGTCTGACCGATAAAAGATCTTCGTAGAATATGTAGGAGCCAATATGAGCATCCAGGTTCCGCTATTGGTTATTGACCGGAGACGTGTCTCGGTCATGTCTACATTCTTCTCGAACCCGTAGGGTCCGCACGCTTAAGGTTTCGATGACAGTTATATTATGAGTTTATGAGTTTTGATGTACCGAAGGAGTTCGGAGTCCCGGATGGGATCGGGGACATGACGAGGAGTCTCGAAATGGTCGAGACATAAATATTGATATATTGGAAGCCTATATTTGGATATCGGAAGTGTTCCGGGTGAAATCGGGATTTTACCGGATTACCGGGAGGTTACCGGAACCCCCCGGGAGGTATATGGGCCTTAGTGGGCCTTAGTGGAAGAGAGGAGAGGTGGCCAGGGCTGGGCCGCGGGCCCCTCCCCCCCTAGTCCGAATAGGACAAGGAGAGGGGGGCGGCGCCCCCCCTTCGTTCTCTCTCTCCTCTTTCCCCCTTCCCGAATCCTATTCCAACTAGGAAAGGGGGGAATCCTACTCCCGGAGGGAGTAGGACTCCTCCTGGCGCGCCCTCTCCTGGCCGGCCGCACCCCCCCTTTGATCCTTTATATACGGAGGCAAGGGACACCCCTAGAGACACAAGTTGATCCACGTGATCATATTCTTAGCCGTGTGCGGTGCCCCCTTCCACCATAGTCCTCGATAATATTGTAACGGTGCTTAGGCGAAGCCCTGCGACGGTAGTACATCAAGATCGTCACCACGCCGGCGTGCTGACGGAACTCTTCCCCGACACTTTGCTGGATTGGAGTCCGGGGATCGTCATCGAGCTGAACGTGTGCTAGAACCCGGAGGTGCTGTAGTTTCGGTGCTTGATCGGTCGGGCCGTGAAGACGTACGACTACATCAACCACGTTGTGCTAACGCTTCTGTTGTCGATCTACAAGGGTACCTAGATTACACTCTCCCCTCTCGTTGCTATGCATCACCATGATCTTGCGTGTGCGTAGGAATTTTTTTGAAATTACTACGTTACCCAACAGTGGTATCAGAGCCTAGGTTTTATGTGTTGATGTTATTTGCACGAGTAGAACACAAGTGAGTTGTGGGCGATATAAGTCATACTTCTTACCAGCATGTCATACTTTGGTTCGACGGTATTGTTGGATGAAGCGGCCCGGACCAACATTACGCGTACGCTTACGTGAGACCGGTTCTCCCGACGTGCTTTGCACAAAGGTGGCTAGCGGGTGACAGTTTCTCCAACTTTAGTTGAACCGAGTGTGGCTACGCCCGGTCCTTGCGAAGGTTAAAACAACACCAACTTGACAAATATCGTTGTGGTTTTGATGCGTAGGTAAGATTGGTTCTTGCTTAAGCCCGTAGCAGCCACGTAAAACTTGCAACAACAAAGTAGAGGACGTCTAACTTGTTTTTGCAGGGCATGTTGTGATGTGATATGGTCAAGACATGATGCTAAATTTTATTGTATGAGATGATCATGTTTTGTAACCGAGTTATCGGCAACTGGCAGGAGCCATATGGTTGTCGCTTTATTGTATGCAATGCAATCGCGCTGTAATGCTTTACTTTATCACTAAGCGGTAGCGATAGTCGTGGAAGCATAAGATTGGCGAGACGACAACGATGCTACGATGGAGATCAAGGTGTCGCGCCGGTGACGATGGTGATCATGACGGTGCTTCGAAGATGGAGATCACAAGCACAAGATGATGATGGCCATATCATATCACTTATATTGATTGCATGTGATGTTTTTCTTTTATGCATCTTATCTTGCTTTGATTGATGGTAGCATTATAAGATGATCTCTCACTAATTATCAAGAAGTGTTCTCCCTGAGTATGCACCGTTGCGAAAGTTCTTCGTGCTGAGACACCACGTGATGATCGGGTGTGATAGGCTCTACGTTCAAATACAACGGGTGCAAAACAGTTGCACACGCGGAATACTCATGTTATACTTGACGAGCCAAGCATATACAGATATGGCCTCGGAACACGGAGACCGAAAGGTTGAGCGTGAATCATATAGTAGATATGATCAACATAGTGATGTTCACCAATGAAGCTACTCCATCTCACGTGATGATCGGACATGGTTTAGTTGATTTGGATCACGTAATCACTTAGAGGATTAGAGGGATGTCTATCTAAGTGGGAGTTCTTTAAGTAATATGATTAATTGAACCTAATTTATCATGAACTTAGTACCTGATAGTATCTTGCTTATTCATGTTTGATTGTAGATAGATGGCCCGTGCTGTTGTTCCGTTGAATTTTAATGCGTTCCTTGAGAAAGCAAAGTTGAAAGATGATGGTAGCAATTACACGGACTGGGTCCGTAACTTGAGGATTATCCTCATTGCTGCACAGAAGAATTACGTCCTGGAAGCACCGCTGGGTGCCAGGCCTGCTGCTGGAGCAACACCACATGTTATGAACGTCTGGCAGAGCAAAGCTGATGACTACGCGATAGTTCAGTGTGCCATGCTTTACGGCTTAGAATTGGGACTTCAACGACGTTTTGAACGTCATGGAGCATATGAGATGTTCCAGGAGTTGAAGTTAATATTTCAAGCAAATGCCCGGATTGAGAGATATGAAGTCTCCAATAAGTTCTATAGCTGCAAGATGGAGGAGAACAGTTCTGTCAGTGAGCATATACTCAAAATGTCTGGGTATAATAATCACTTGATTCAATTGGGAGTTAATCTTCCATATGATTGCGTCATTGACAGAATTCTCCAATCACTGCCACCAAGCTGCAAGAGCTTCGTGATGAACTATAATATGCAAGGGATGAATAAGACTATTCCCGAGCTCTTCGCAATGCTGAAAGCTGTGGAGGTAGAAATCAAGAAGGAACATCAAAGTGTTGATGGTCAATAAGACCACTAGTTTCAAGAAAAAAGGCAAAGGGAAAAAGAAGGGGAACTTCAAAAAGAACAGCAAGCAAGTTGCTACTCAAGAGAAGAAACCCAAACCTAGACCAAAGCTTGAAACTGAGTGCTTCTACTGCAAGCAGACTGGTCACTGGAAGCGGAACTGCCCCAAGTATTTGGCGGATAAGAAGGATGGCAAGGTGAACAAAGGTATATGTGATATACATGTTATTGATGTGTACCTTACTAATGCTCGCAGTAGTACCTGGGTATTTGATACTGGTTCTGTTGCTAACATTTGCAACTCGAAACAGGGACTACAGATTAAGTGAAGATTGGCTAAGGACGAGGTGACGATGCGCGTGGGAAATGGTTCCAAAGTCGATGTGATCGCGGTCGGCACGCTACCTCTACATCTACCTTCAGGATTAGTATTAGACCGAAATAATTGTTATTTGGTGCCAGCGTTAAGCATGAACATTATATCTGGATCTTGTTTGATGCGAGACGGTTATTCATTTAAATCAGAGAATAATGGTTGTTCTATTTACATGAGTAATATCTTTTATGGTCATGCACCCTTAAAGAGTGGTCTATTCTTATTAAATCTCGATAGTAGTGACACACATATTCATAGGGTTGAAACCAAAAGATGCAGAGTTGATAATGATAGTGCAACTTATTTGTGGCACTGCCGTTTAGGTCATATCGGTATAAAGCGCATGAAGAAACTCCATACTGATGGGCTTTTGGAACCACTTGATTATGAATCACTTGGTACTTGCGAACCGTGCCTTATGGGTAAGATGACAAAAACACCGTTCTCCGGTACTATGGAGAGAGCAACAAATTTGTTAGAAATCATACATACAGATGTATGTGGTCCGATGAATGTTGAGGCTCGTGGCGGATATCGTTATTTTCTCACCTTCACATATGACTTAAGCAGATATGGGTATATCTACTTAATGAAACACAAGTCTGAAACATTTGAAAAGTTCAAAGAATTTCAGAGTGAAGTTGAAAATCATCGTAACAAGAAAATAAAATTCCTACGATCTGATCATGGAGGAGAATATTTGAGTTACGAGTTTGGTGTACATTTGAAACAATGTGGAATAGTTTCGCAACTCACGCCACCCGGAACACCACAGCGTAATGGTGTGTCCGAACGTCATAATCGTACTTTACTAGATATGGTATGATCTATGACGTCTCTTACTGATTTACCGCTATCGTTTTGGGGATACGCTCTAGAGACGGCCGCATTCACGTTAAATAGGGCACCATCAAAATCCGTTGAGACGACGCCTTATGAACCGTGGTTTGGCAAGAAACCAAAGTTGTCGTTTCTGAAAGTTTGGGGCTGCGATGCTTATGTGAAAAAGCTTCAACCTGATAAGCTCGAACCCAAATCGGAAAAATGTTTCTTCATAGGATATCCAAAGGAAACTATTGGATGCACCTTCTATCACAGATCCGAAGGCAAGACTTTTGTTGCTAAATTCAGAAACTTTCTGGAGAAGGAGTTTCTCTCGAAAGAAGTGAGTGGGAGGAAAGTAGAACTTGACGAGGTAACTGTACCTACTCCCTTATTGGAAAGTAGTACATCACAGAAACCTGTTTCTGTGACACCTACACCAATCAGTGAGGAAGCTAATGATAATGATCATGAAACTTCAGAACAAGATACTACTGAACCTCGTAGATCAACCAGAGTAAGATCCGCACCAGAGTGGTATGGAAACCCTGTTCTGGAAGTCATGCTACTAGATCATGATGAACCTACGAACTATGAAGAAGCGATGGTGAGCCTAGATTCCGCAAAATGGCTTGAAGCCATGAAATCTGAGATGGGATCCATGTATGAGAACAAAGTATGGACTTTGGTTGACTTGCCCAATGATCGGCAAGCAATTGAGAATAAATGGATCTTCAAGAAGAAGACAGACGCTGACGGTAATATTACTGTCTACAAAGCTCGACTTGTCGCAAAAGGTTTTCGGCAAGTTCAAGGGATTGACTACGATGAGACCTTCTCACACGTAGCAATGCTTAAGTCTGTCCGAATCATGTTAGCAATTGCCGCATTTTATGATTATGAAATTTGGTAGATGGATGTCAAAACTGCATTCCTGAATGGATTTCTGGAAGAAGAGTTGTATATGATGCAACCAGAAGGTTTTTGTCGATCCAAAGGGAGCTAACAAAGTGTGCAAGCTCCAGCGATCCATTTATGGACTGGTGCAAGCCTCTCGGAGTTGGAATAAACGCTTTGATAGTGTGATCAAAGCATTTGGTTTTGTACAGACTTTTGGAGAAGCCTGTATTTACAAGAAAGTGAGTGGGAGCTCTGTAGCATTTTTGATATTATATGTGGATGACATATTACTAATTGGAAATGATATAGAATTTCTGGATAGCATAAAGGGATACTTGAATAAGAGTTTTTCAATGAAAGACCTTGGTGAAGCTGCTTACATATTAGGCATTAAGATCTATAGAGATAGATCAAGACGCTTAATTGGACTTTCACAAAGCACATACCTTGACAAAGTTTTGAAGAAGTTCAAAATGGATCAAGCAAAGAAAGGGTTCTTGCCTGTGTTACAAGGTGTGAAGTTGAGTCAGACTCAATGCCTGACCACTGCAGAAGATAGAGAGAAAATGAAAGATGTTCCCTATGCTTTAGCCATAGGCTCTATCATGTATGCAATGCTGTGTACCATACCTAATGTGTGCCTTGCTATAAGTCTAGCAGGGAGGTACCAAAGTAATCCAGGAGTGGATCACTGGACAGCGGTCAAGAACATCCTGAAATACCTGGAAAGGACTAAGGATATGTTTCTCGTTTATGGAGGTGACAAAGAGCTAATCGTAAGTGGTTACATCGATGCGAGCTTTGACACTGATCCGGACGATTCTAAATCGCAAACCGGATACGTATTTACATTAAACGGTGGAGCTGTCAGTTGGTGTAGTTCTAAACAAAGCGTCGTGGCGGGATCTACGTGTGAAGCGGAATACATAGCTGCTTCGGAAGCAGCAAATGAAGGAGTCTGGATGAAGGAGTTCATATCCGATCTAGGTGTCATACCTAGTGCATCGGGTCCAATGAAAATCTTTTCTGACAATACTGGTGCAATTGCCTTGGCAAAGGAATCCAGATTTCACAAGAGAACCAAGCACATCAAGAGACGCTTCAATTCCATCCGGGATCTAGTCCAGGTGGGAGACATAGAGATTTGCAAGATACATACGGATCTGAATGTAGTAGACCCGTTGACTAAGCCTCTTCCACGAGCAAAACATGATCAACACCAAGGCTCCATGGGTGTTAGAATCATTACTGTATAATCTAGATTATTGACTCTAGTGCAAGTGGGAGACTGAAGGAAATATGCCCTAGAGGCAATAATAAAGTTATTATTTATTTCCTTATATCATGATAAATGTTTATTATTCATGCTAGAATTGTAATAACCGGAAACATAATACATGTGTGAATACATAGACAAACGGAGTGTCACTAGTATGCCTCTACTAGACTAGCTCGTTAATCAAAGATGGTTATGTTTCCTAACCATGGACAAAGAGTTGTTATTTGATTAACGGGATCACATCATTAGGTGAATGATCTGATTGACATGACCCATTCCATTAGCTTAGCACCCGATCATTTAGTATGTTGCTATTGCTTTCTTCATGACTTATACATGTTCCTATGACTATGAGATTATGTAACTCCCGTTTACCGGAGGAACACTTTGTGTGCTACCAAACGTCACAATGTAACTGGGTGATTATAAAGGTGCTCTACAGGTGTCTCCAAAGGTACATGTTGGGTTGGCGTATTTCGAGATTAGGATTTGTCACTCCGATTGTCGGAGAGGTATCTCTGGGCCCTCTCGGTAATACACATCACATAAGCCTTGCAAGCATTGCAACTAATGAGTTAGTTGTGAGATGATGTATTACGGAACGAGTAAAGAGACTTGCCGGTAACGAGATTGAACTAGGTATTGAGATACCGACGATCGAATCTCGGGCAAGTAACATACCGATGACAAAGGGAACAACGTATGTTGTTATGCGGTCTGACCGATAAAAGATCTTCGTAGAATATGTAGGAGCCAATATGAGCATCCAGGTTCCGCTATTGGTTATTGACCGGAGACGTGTCTCGGTCATGTCTACATTGTTCTCGAACCTGTAGGGTCCGCACGCTTAAGGTTTCGATGACAGTTATATTATGAGTTTATGAGTTTTGATGTACCGAAGGAGTTCGGAGTCCCGGATGGGATCGGGGACATGACTAGGAGTCTCGAAATGGTCGAGACATAAAGATTGATATATTGGAAGCCTATATTTGGATATCGGAAGTGTTCCGGGTGAAATCGGGATTTTACCGGATTACCGGAAGGTTACCGGAACCCCCCGGGAGGTATATGGGCCTTAGTGGGCCTTAGTGGAAGAGAGGAGAGGTGGCCAGGGCTAGGCCGCGGGCCCCTCCCCCCTAGTCCGAATAGGACAAGGAGAGGGGGGCGGCGCCCCCCTTCCTTTTCTCTCTCCTCTTTCCCCCCTCCCGAATCCTATTCCAACTAGGAAAGGGGGGAATCCTACTCCCGGAGGGAGTAGGACTCCTCCTGGCGCGCCCTCTCCTGGCCGGCCGCACCCCCCCTTTGATCCTTTATATACGGAGGCAAGGGACACCCCTAGAGACACAAGTTGATCCACGTGATCATATTCTTAGCTGTGTGCGGTGCCCCCTTCCACCATAGTCCTTGATAATATTGTAACGGTGCTTAGGCGAAGCCCTGCGACGGTAGTACATCAAGATCGTCACCACGCCGTCGTGCTGACGAAACTCTTCCCCGACACTTTGCTAGATCGGAGTCCGGGGATCGTCATCAAGCTGAACGTGTGCTAGAACTCGAAGGTGCCGTAGTTTCGGTGCTTGATCGGTCGGCCCGTGAAGACGTACGACTACATCAACCACGTTGTGCTAACGCTTCCGTTGTCGATCTACAAGGGTACGTAGATTACACTCTCCCCTCTCGTTGCTATGCATCACCATGATCTTGCGTGTGCGTAGGAATTTTTTTTAAAATTACTACGTTACCCAACAGGTCGGTGTCGGGGCCGGCGAGCCAGCCGGCGAGGAGGCTGGTGTCAGGGCCGGCGAGGTTGCCGGCGTCGAAGCCGGCGAGGAGGCCGGCGTCAAGGCGGCTGAAGAAGAGGCTGAGCTAACAGTGCCCGACCTCGCGGCGCCCGAGTCGGGGACGGCGGGTGAAGGAGGGACGCTAGCTGCGCCGGGAGGGTCGGCCGAGGAGGCCGAGGGGGCCGGCGTCGGCGTGAGGGCGCGAGGACCGCCAAAGCCCGGAGGCGGTCCACGGGCCGAACGAGACCGTCCGCCTGACGGAGTCGCCGAAGAGCCGCCGGTGGCCGGCTGTAACACCCCGGATATGATTTTCCCAATATGTACTCCAACTCTTGCCGTTTCCGGCGTTAAGTTATTTTATTTTCTCGGGTTCAGGTTTTTGTCTCCGTGTGTTGTTGTCGTTGTCATGCATCTCATATCATGTCATCATGTGCATTGCATTTGCATACGTGTTCATCTCATGCATTCGAGCATTTTCCCCGTTGTCCGTTTTGCATTCCAGCGCTTCGTTCTCCTTCGGTGGTCAATTCTACCTTTCTTTCGTGTGTGGGGATTAAACATTTCCGGATTGGACCAAGACTTGCCAAGCGTCCTTGGTTTACTATCGGTAGACCGCCTGTCAAGTTTCGTACCATTTGGACTTCGTTTGATGCTCCAACGGTTAACCGAGGGACCAAAAAGGCCTCGTGTGTGTTGCAGCCCAACACCCCTCCAAGTTGGCCCAAAACCCACCAAAACCCTCTCCATCATCTAGAGCGTTCTATCACGACCACGTGGCCGAAAACCGCACCTCATTTGGACACTCCTAGCTCCCTCTACCTCTATATAAAGACCACCCTCCGAATTCATGGTTCCATTCTCCCCCTAACCCTAGATCCATCCACCGCCGCCGCCGGACACGTCCGACCCCCACCGGACAAAACCGCCGCCGCCAACCGGGGCGTGCCACGTGGCAGCGGGCGCCCCACTTCACTGCCGCCACCGACGCGGGCCCGAAGGCCCAGCGCCGGCCCTCCCCGTCGCCCGGCCGGCCCGACCGGCCTCCCGCACGCGCCGCCTCGTCTTCTCGACTCTGCCGCCCAAGTCTGCCGACCGCCGCCCTGCTTCACCTCGTCACCGGCCGCCGTGCCTCCTCGCCTCACCGCCCGACGCCGCCTGCCGCCGCCTCCCCGAGGCCTCGCCGCCGACGACGCGCCTCCTCCACGCCGGCCAAGGCCCCGGCGAGCAGCGCCCCGCTCCGGCCACCCTCGCCCCGGCCTTCTTCCCCGACGAACTCCGGCGAGCTTCAAGTCCCTCTCCGACGAACCTCGTAACCCGTGCGGCCAGATCCAAAACTCGGTTGACTTTTGCCTCAAACCCTAGATATTTTGCCCCTGTTCATCGTGCCGTAACACCTCATCCGTAGCTCCGTTTTGGGCATATAGCATATCAAAATGTTCGCCTCAGAGAGCACATCATTTCATCTCATTGCGTCATTTTCATTTGAGTTCATCTTGATGCCCGAAATGCTTTTAGAAGAATGCTATTTGAGATAATTGTCAGATCTGCTGCTCCAAATAGATATTTGTCATTTTTGCCATGATTATTGTGTGCATGATATGCCCTGGAGTTCTACATGATTTTGTTATATGTTTTGCCATCTATCCAGAGGTGCAACCCATGTATTTTTTTGATGTGTGTGGTGACTAGCACAAGCTTGCAAAGTGGAGCATTCGTTAATGCTGATTTCAGGGACTTAGGGTCTGTTTATCTCATTATGCCATATGTTCATGTTGTTTCCTAGTGATCCGTGCCTCTTTTGAGGATGATCAGTAAGCATATTTTGTTAATCTTGTAGTGCTCTATCCATCCATGTCTTTGTTTGCAATTATGGAGCACCCTAGCTTGAGTCAATCGAGCTCTACTTTTTGTCATTTCGTGAATCTGGGCAGATTGTCTACTTGTTAGCGATTTTGCCGGGGATGTTGTAGTTGATCCGTGCATGCTATGTTATTGTTCTTGCCATGTCTAGCTTGTATTTTGTGTATTCTTGATGGGTGTATGCTTAGATTGTCATGACTTGCTCTGTAGTGAGTGCATCAAGCTCGTAAACATGCCTAATTGATATCTGTTTCAGCATGCTCCAGTTTTCACCAAGTCTGAGAACTGATTATGTTTTTGCCATGTTCACATGCTTGCAAATGTATTTTCTGATCCCTTTTGGCTCAAGGTCACTAAGGGACTTTTGTTAAGCTCTTTGAGTAGATCCATGCCATGCTTTACTTTGCCATGTTCAGGTCCTGTAGCATATAGTTTTCATGCTCCAAAGTGTGCTACCTGATCTGAAATTCCAGACAAGTGTTAATTTCACTAAGTCTGAAATCTGTTTACCAAATGCATTTTTGCCATGTTTGTTTGAACCTGTTAATGGATGAATTGGCCGTAGCTCAGTGCTAGTCTTTTGTTAAGCATCATGAATGGATCCCTGCCATGTATTTTGATGCCATGTTTGGGTGCTGTAGCATGTTCATCTTGCTGCATTTAGATGGCTACTTGCTGTAAATCGCAGAACGTGGTCATATTTGAATTGCTTGCCATTTCCCAACCGTAACTCCGATTCCGGCGTTCTTTATATCGTTTTCAAGCTATTTCATCTCGTCTTTCCAGTGGCACACTTGGATTTCCATGTTGAGGCCAGGTTCTTTCTTTCCTTGTCAAATCTTGCATATGCATCACATATTGCATCCCGCATAGCATACCATCTTCGCATCATGTTGTTTGAGTTTGCACGTGGTTGATTGTGCTCCGTTTGCTTGTTTGCCTTGTTTGGGTAGAGCCGGGAGACGAGTTCGCTAACGAGGATCCCGTTGAGTTTGCTTTCGAGGATCCAGTCAACTCTAACAACTTTGCAGGCAAGATGATCATTCCCTCGAAATCACTACTATCTTTGCTTTGCTAGATGCTCGCTCTTTTGCTATGCCTATGCTACGATGCCTACCACTTGCTTATCATGCCTCCCAAATTGCCATGTCAAACCTCTAACCCACCATGTCCTAGCAAACCGTTGATTGGCTATGTTACCGCTTTGCTCAGCCCCTCTTATAGCGTTGTTAGTTACAGGTGAAGATTGGAGGCTGTTCCTTGTTGGAACATTATTTACTTTTTGGGATACCATTATATTGCCTTGTTATCTTAATGCATCTATATACTTGGTAAAGGGTGGAAGGCTCGGCCTCTCGCCTTGTGTTTTGTTCCACTCTTGCCGCCCTAGTTTCCGTCATATCGGTGTTATGTTCCCGGATTTTGCGTTCCTTATGCGGTTGGGTTATAATGGGAACCCCTTGATAGTTTGCCTTGATTAAAGCTTTTCCAGCAATGCCCAACCTTGGTTTTACCATTTGCCACCTAGCCTCTTTTTCCCTTGGGTTTCCGGAGCCCGAGGGTCATCTTATTTAAACCCCCCACCGGGCCAGTGCTCCTCTGAGTGTTGGTACGAACCAGGCAGCCTGCGGGGCCACCTCGGGGAAACTCGAGGGCTAGTTTTACTCGTATCTTGACCTATCTGAGTGTGCCCTGAGAACGAGATATGTGCAGCTCCTATCAGGATTTGTCGGCACATTCGGGCAGTGTTGCTGGATTTGTTTTAACTTGTCGAAGTGTCTTGTAGAACCGGGATACCGAGTCTGATCGGAATGTCTCGGGAGGAGGTCTATTCCTTCGTTGACCGTGAGAGCTTGTCATGGGCTAAGTTGGGACTCCCCTGTAGGGATTTGAACTTTCGAAAGCCGTGCCCGCGGTTATGGGCAGATGGAAATTTGTTAATGTCCGGTTGTAGACAACTTGAACCTTAACTTAATTAAAATGAATCAACAGTGTGAGTTACCGTGATGGTCTCTTCTTGGCGGAGTCCGGGAAATGAACACGATGTTGGAGTAATGCTTGCCGCAGGATGTTCTCTAGTTATTCATTCGCGCTTTGCCTCCTCTTCTCGCTCTCTTTTGCTGACAGGTTAGCCACCATATATGCTAGTCGCTTGCTGCAGCTCCACATAATTTCCTTGCCTTACCTATTTAGCTTAAATAGTCTTGATCGCGAGGGTGCGAGATTGCTGAGTCCCTGTGGCTCACAGATTACTTCCAAACCAGATGCAGGGCCTGATGACTCCGTTCCAGATGACGCGCTCGAGCTCAAGTGGGAGTTCGACGAGGACTCACGCCGTTACTACGTGTCTTTCCCTGATGATCAGTAGTGGTTCCCAGTTGGGGTGATCGGGACCGTGTCGCATGTTGGGTTATCTTTTATTTTGGCGCCGTAGTCGGGACATGAGTGTTTGATTGATGTAACGCTATTTATGTACTTTGATTGATGTGGCGAGTGTAAGCCAAGTATGTATCTCCCCTTTTATTATCTATATTACATGGGATGTTGTGATGATTGCCTAACTTGCGACATTGCTTTCAATGTGGTTATGCCTCTAAGTCGTGCCTCGACACGTGGGAGATATAGCCGCATCGAGGGCGTTACACCGGCGGTGACGAGGCGACAGGAGGTACCTGCTGCTGAAACGGAAACACCATCTCATCAAAGTAAACGTGTCAGGAGGTGAAAACACGATGGAAACCGGGATCATAGCAACGGTAGCCCTTAGTGTTAGGTGGGTAGCCGAGAAAGATGCAGGCGACGGAGCGGGGTGCAAGCTTATGAGGCGCAGTAGCGACGATGCTAGGGTAGCAAAGGCAGCCGAAGATGCAAAGCCCATCATAAGAGGGGGGTGCACCGAAGAGAAGATGATGAGGTGTAAAGTTCCCACGAGTACGACATGGGCGGATGTTGATGAGGAGAGACACGGTGGCAAGAGCGTCAGGCCAAAAGCGCGGAGGCACATTAGCATGAAAGAGGAGAGTCCTAACGCAGTCATTGAGAGTGCGAAGGATGCGCTCAGCGCGACCGTTCTGCTGCGAGGTGTACGGGCAAGTGAGACGAAAAATTGTGCCATGTGTGGTGAGAAGATTACGAACATCGAGGTTGTCAAACCCCTTCCCGTTGTCTGTCTGCAACGCGAGAATGGGACGACCAAACTGCGTGAGAACATAGGAGTAGAATGCGGCGAGAGTGGATATAACATCCTGAAAGATCGTGGATGTCGCCTAGAGGGGGGGGGGTGAATAGGCGTTTTAAAATAATTACGGTTTAGGCTTGAACAAATGCGGAAAAAACCTAGCGGTTAATTTGTCAAGCACAAAACCTACAACAACTAGGCTCACCTATGTGCACCAACAACTTATGCTAAGCAAGATAGACTACTAGGTGATAGCAAGATATATGATAAGAAACAATATGGCTATCACAAAGTAAAGTGCATAAGTAAAGAGCTCGGGTAAGAGATAACCGAGGCACGCGGAGACGACGATGTATCTCGAAGTTCACACCCTTGCGGATGCTAATCTCCGTTTGGAGCGGTGTGGAGGCACAATGCTCCCCAAGAAGCCACTAGGGCCACCGTAATCTCCTCATGCCCTCGCACAATGCAAGATGTCGTGATTCCACTAAGGGACCCTTGAGGGCGGTCACCGAACCCGTACAAATGGCAACCCTTAGGGGCGGTCACCGAACCCGTACACTTTGGCAACCCTTGGGGGCGGTCACCGGAACCCGTCAAATTGCTCGGGGCGATCTCCACAACCTAATTGGAGACCCCGACGCTTTCCCGGAGCTTTACACCACAATGATTGAGCTTTGAACACCAACAACCGTCTAGGGCGCCCAAGCACCCAAGAGGAACAAGCTCAAGGGTACCAAGCACCCAAGAGTAATAAGCTTCTCAACTTGTAACTTCCACGTATCACCGTGGAGAACTCAAACCGATGCACCAAATGCAATGGCAAGGGCACACGGAGTGCCCAAGTCCTTCTCTCTCAAATCCCACCAAAGCAACTAATGCTAGGGAGGAAAATGAGAGGAAGAACAAGAAAGAGAACACAAAGAACTCCAAGATCTAGATCCAAGGGGTTCCCCTCACATAGAGGAGAAAGTGATGGGTGGAAATGTGGATCTAGATCTCCTCTCTCTTTTCCCTCAAAAACTAGCAAGAAACCATGGAGGGATTGAGAGTTAGCAAGCTCGAAGAAGGTCAACAATGGGGGAAGAACATGAGCTCCGAGGATGAGGTTCATTGGGGAAGAAGACCCCCTTTTATAGGTGGGGAAAAATCCAACCGTTACCCACCAACCAGCCCGCGGCCAGCGGTACTACCGCAAGGCCGCGCGGTACTACTGCTTGCATCCAAGCGGTACTACCGCACGGCTGTGCGGTACTACCGTACCGACCCACGGTACTGCTGCAACCCCAGCACAGAACCGATAAACAGACGCACAGGAGCTGGGGGCGGAACTTCTGCACGCGCGGTACTACCGCGCCCCCCATGCGGTACTACCGTGAGGCAAAAGTCCCAGCCAGGGGAAAAGGGAAACTTCCGTGCCTACTTCCGCAAAGAAACGGAAGTAGCAAAAACTCGACACAGTAGTACTGCCGAGGGGCGGTACTACTGCCTGACCGCATAGCGCGGTACTACCGCATGGCAAAAGCGGTACTACCGCGGTAGGTGCGGATGTAAAAAATTACATCCGCTCCTACTACCGCAAAGGGGCGGCACTAGCCTGGTGGGCAGCGGTAGTGCGGCTCCAGGGGAGCGGTACTACCGTGGGCACCTGCGGTACTACCGTGCCACTGCACGGTACTATCGCTGATGCCTACGGTACTACCGCTTTCCTGGGAGCAGTACTATCGCAACCAACAACGGCAGCCACACAAGGGAGGCAAGAAAACGGAGGAAGCTCCAAGGAAGGAGGGGAAAAGAAGGAGACGTGTGCGTGATGAATCCACCCAAACCTTTCCAACGCGGACCCTGACAAAACCACACTCAAGAGAACAAGAACTGCCATAACTTCTGCATATGAGCTCCGAATTGAGCAAACTCAAGCTTGTTGGAAACAAGACGACGAGTAGCATCAAAACAACGAGGCAGGGGAGTGAAACTTCCAACCGAGAAGAACCGGCAAAACCTCCAACAACGAAAACATCATAGAGTATGCAAGCGAACTCCGTTTTCGATGAACTCAAGCTTGTCATCAAGATGACCAAAAGCTCTAAGACTCTCAAAGAGAACCAAACAAGAACCAAGAAAGATGATGCAAGGATGCAATGGTTTGATCTCTCAGCGAACGATACGATCAAGCTACTCATCGAGAGCCCCCCTTGATAGTACGACAATCGATCCTATAACCCAGTCTCCCAACTACCATCATGAGACCGGTAAAATAGAAAACCTATCAAGGGCAAACCTTTGCCTTGCACATGGTCCACTTGAGCTAGATGAAGACGATCTTGACTCCCTCAAGTTGGACCACCTTTCTTGATTGGGTTGACTTGATGAAGACTAGTTGATTGCTCCCCCATACTCCACTATGGGTGAGCCACTCTTCCGCACATCTTCACAAGTCCATTGTCACCACAAAGGACGGCAAGCTTCAAGCATTTGATCTCTTCGTGATGCTCCACTTGAACTTGCACACCGCAACCTAACCCCACAAAGAACCCTCATGAAGACCATGGGTTAGTACACGAAGCGTAATTGACAATGCTTACCATACCATGGGATCACTTGATCCCTCTTGGTACATCTTCTATGCTTTGTGGGTTGGTCAACTTGATTCACTCTTTGACTTAGTCTTGATCAACCTCTCACAAGACCAATCTTTAGGTAATTCCTTGAATAGCACCTTGGTCGACACAAACTCTCCTTGAAACCAACACATGTACTCCAAGAAAAGCCTATGGACAAAAACCTTCAAATATAACTCAAGGCAACCATTAGTCCATAGAGATTGTCATCAATTACCAAAACCAAACATGGGGGCACCGCATGTTCTTTCACATCTGACTTGCGGCGCAACAGGAAGGTCCACACATAATGCGAAAAATCATCAAGTATGACAAAATAATAAAGAAAGCCCGTATTACTGGCAACAGGAGAGGTCCAAACATCACTATGAATTAACTCAAATGGGTACGATGCAACAAAAGAAGAAGCCCTAAACGGAAGACGAGCATGTTTGCCGAGGCGACATGCATGACACGAGTGATCCTCGTTCTTATTACACGTGAAAGAAAAACTCCGAAGTATGTGACGAAGAGTGGCAGGATTAGGATGACCCAAGCGAGCATGCCAAAGATCCACTCCGGTGGCGAGAGCGACAGGGGCGGCGGAAGTGGTGGAGGTGGCGGAGTGAACCGGGTAGAGCTCGTCGGGGCTGTCACATCGGTGGAGCACCATCCGCGTGCGAGCGTCCTTAACAGAAAAACCGCATGCGTCAAATTCAATGGTAACCGGATTTTCACGTGTAAGAGGACGAACAGAAACAAGATTTTTGATAAGTTCAGGAGAAAGTAGGACATTAGACATGGATATTGGAGTGGAGTTAGACGGAAAATATGCGTGACCTATATGGGTGATAGGGAGAGAGGAGCCGTCACCGAAGGTGATGCGGTTGGAAGTATGGACAGGATAGGAGGTGTGGAGGTTACCGGGATAGGCCGCCATGTGGGCGGTGGCTCCAGTGTCCATGTACTAGTCGCCGCCGCCGGTGTAGCTGGATGGGGAGGGAGCGGTGTGAAGAGCCGCCAGAAGGGCTGGGTCCCACGGTGCCGGCGGGAGAGGTGGCACGACCGTCAGGGGCAGCAACGACGGCCCACCTGGCTGCGGCTGCTGGCCGTAGGGCACCGCGTAGGGTGCAGCGTAGAACGCCTGGTGCGGCTGTGGCCGGGCGCCGAGAATGCCCGGGGCAGGGGCCCAAGGAACCGGCATGGAATAGGCGTGCACAACGCCGGTCCATGGGTTCTGGCCGGCGTACCACGGGGCCGGCTGATAAGCCTGCTGCAGTGGGTGGGGTGCTCCTCCTTGAGCGCCTGTGCCCCTGCTTGCGGCCACCATGACGACTTCCGCGATGACCCCCCATTGGCCGCCGGCTGGGGCGGTGGGAAGGGGTCGGCCGGGGCGGGCGGGAAACCTGACGGGAAGGCGGGCGCCGCCGGCGGTGGCGGCGTCGGGCGCGACGGTGGCGGGGCTGGACCCCCGCGGGTGCCGGCGACGAGGGCGGTGTGGGTCGTGCGAGTCCGCGCCACCCGCATCCGGCGCTCCTCCAACTTGAGGTACGCGACCACCTTAGCGAAGGTAGGCTCCGGGATGAGGGTGAGGTTGGAGGCAGCGTTCCCAAAATCCTCGTTGAGGCCACCGGAGAGGGTGCTGATGAGGAGCTCGTCGCCGATCTTCTCCCCGAGATCACGGAGCTCATCGGCGAGCTTCTTGAGGCACATGCAAAAATCATCGATGGATGAGTCAAGTTGCTGGCACCTGTAAAACTCACCATAGAGCAGGACCTTGCGCTGCAGCCGGTTGTCGGTGAAGAGGCCCTTGAGCTTGGTCCAGACCGCGTGTGCGTCGTCGTCATCATCCACCACGGTGTGGAAGAGGTCGGTGGAGATGGTGAGGTAGAACCAGCGGATGATGGTGGCGTCGAGAATCATCCACTCCTCGTCATGGATCATGAGGGCCGAGTCCACAGTGCCGTCAACGTGGCCATGAAGGAGGTACTTGCAAAACACCAGCGAAAAATACCGCTTCCAAGTGGAGTAGGAGGCGGTGGATTGATCAAGTTTCACCGGGACGCACTCGTGGATGTTGAGGTCGCGGACGAGAGTGACATCGGGACCGGCGAACGGGTTAGAGACGGTGGAGGAGGAGGAACTCATGACTAAGGGTAGGGTTGCGAGGAGCGACGCAGCGCGGGCAGTGCAGAAAGAGACGCGGCATGGGGATGCGTGTGATGCGGCGCGGCGTGACAGGGACGAAGCGGCGGTGCAGGTGCGGCCTGGCGATGGCTTTTGGCGAGAGCAGCGGTGCGGGACGAAGCAGCGGGACTAGCGGCTGGAGCAAGGCGGGCGGGACTAGCGGCTAGAGCGAGGGACTAGCGGCTTGGAGCGAGGGAGCAGGTCAGAAGCGGCGTGGCGATGGAGCTAGCTAGCTGGCGGCAGACGGCTGGAGCGATGGAGCAGGCAACGTGGGATGGTGCGACAGCGGTGATTAGGAGCGGAAGCGAAGCGGCGGTGGTGGCTAGAAGCGCTGCGGCGGCGGCGGTTTAGGGTTTAGGATCGTGCTGCTCTGATACAATGTAGAAGGACAAGATATGGGCTGTGCAATCTCGATGTATTGATCGGTGCACCAGGCACGTATATATAAGTACAGAGGTGGGCCACAACCTCAACTATACAAAGGAAACAGGAGGTGGGCCCTACACACAAATATACACGTACACAATATACTCAACAACAGCGACGACGACAAGTGCTGCAACTAGGACGGACACAAGTGCTGGAGACCCCACGGCGGACTGCGTTCAAGATCTCGGCTAGTTTTCTTTCGCTGCAATGAAGTGTACTTTTTGTTGGAACCAACTTCAAATTTTGCTACCAAGTATTTGCATTTTTGTTTGGAGTGAACCAATTTTTGTGCTTCCATGCTTCTTCCCTTGCTGGAACCGGTGTGTTTTTTGCTACAACCGTCTTCAATTTTTGGTGGAACTAATATTTTGTTTGCTTCCATGTCATTTCTTGCTAGAACCATTGTATCACTTTTGCTACAAACGTTTTGATATTTTTCTACTACCGCCGTGTTGATTTGTTACATCCATTTTTTCATGAGGTTACGGAGACCCACAACGTTGAGGTTACGGAAACTGCCCAATATGCTTCCACCGGATTTGGTTTTTTGCTGGAAACCGCTCCAAAAGATGTTGCAACCTACAGTAGTGCGGTCGGCGTCCATGGTGTGACGAGCTACAACTGAGGGTCTGCGACAATTTTTGTTACAACCTCATCGGCGTTTGCTACAACCAATAACTTTTTTTTGCTGGAACTATGTTTATATTTTTCTACCACATAATTTTTGATCTTTTGCTGGAATCAGTATTTTTTGGTATCACACCCGTTTTGATTTGCTAGAACTGGCTCCATTTTTTGGTACTAAGAGTGTTTCTGAGTTTGCTGGAACCATCTCTATTTTTGCTACCATGGCCAACCATGGCAGCATCGCCATTGATTTTGTTGGGGGCGAGGGGGGAGGGGGCGGGGAGGGAGGGAGCGAGGGTGGGCAACACCGGCAAGGGGCGCGTGGAAGGCTACTGTCGACGACAGGGGAGGGGGCGCGTGCTGCGGCGACGAGCATCGGCGGCAAGGCAAGCCGGAGGGGAACTTCGATCTGTCAGCGGGAGGGCGCGGGGCATGGCCTTGCCCGATGCGAGCGGACGATGTTTTTTTTGTTTCTTGCGGCGAAGGAAAAAGTATTGTCGGATCCAATCGAGCGGATGTAGATGCATGTATCGAGCGGCTAGGAGCGGACCGGCCGAAAGTATTCGGCCGGCGCGCCGGCGCCTAGTGGTCACCTTATCGTTCGCCCATGTCATTTTAGGTCTGCACGGACAAAAACGACAGTCGAACGCAAAAAACCATTTTTATTTTGCGCCCGGTTCGTTTTGGACCCAAATGTGTCTTAAATTTGTTTGCTTTGTCTGCGTGGACTCATTTTCGTTTCAAATTTGAGACACATTTGGGTCCAAAGCGGACACAAAGTGGACGTTTTCTGCGTCCCTCTCGTCTGCCCCTGTCGGCTACCGATCCCGCGTGGCCCACCTGCCATTCACTCACAGAAGACTTTTTCTCTCTTCTCTCTCTCACGCCGAGCCATGGCACAGGTGCTGCCACGCCGTCATGATCACCCTGCTCGGACGCTGCCGTGCTGCCGCGCTCGCCCTGCCGTGGGCAGTACAAGCATCCACGCAAGCTAGCTAGCTTAGTTGCATGGATGCCGGCCTGTGCATGGTGCCCCACGCTAGCTAGCTAGCTTCGATGCATTGTGGGCGCCGGCTCGTGGCGGCGCTCGAGCCACTCGCATGCCATTCTGCACCTCCACCATGCCTCAGAAGCTCGCGCGCATGCCTCGGCCACGTCGTCGCTCGCGTCCGACCAGGCCTCGTCCTGCCATGCAGCCGCAGGAGCTCGCCATGGCCTCGTCCTGCCATGCAGAGAGGCCACCTCTGTCGCTCACACGCTCATTCCGGACTCACCCCGCACGCAGCGGCAGTAGCTCGCGTGTCCGGCCCGGCTTCGCCCCACCCCGCAGCAGGAGGAGCTCGCGCGCCCGGCACGGCCGCGCCCTACCACGCAGCAGGAGGAGCTCGCTGATACGTCCATTTTTCATCATGCTTTTATATTGATATATAGTGTATTATGAGTTGTTATTACACATTATATCACAATACTTATGCCTATTCTCTCTTATTTTACAAGGTTTACATGAAGAGGGAAAATGCCGGCAGCTGGAATTCTGGATTGGAAAATGAGCAAATATTAGAGACCTATTCTGCACAACTCCAAAAGTCCTGAAACTTCACGGATCTTATTTTTGGAATATATAAAAAAATATTGGGAGAAGAAAGAACCAGAGGGGGGCCACCAGCCAGCCACAAGGGTGGAGGGCGCCCCCCCGACTTTGTGCCCCCTGGCAGGCCTCCGGTGCCCATCTTTGGCTATATGGTGTGTTTTGACCTGGAAAAAAAATCAAGAGGAAGCTTTCGGGATGAAGCGCCACCGTCTCGAGGCGGAACCTGGGCAGAACCAATTTAGAGCTCCGGCGGAGCTGTTTTGCCAGGGAAGCATCCCTCCAGGAGGGGGAAATCGTCACCATCGTCATCACCAACGATCGTCTCATCGAGAGGGGGTCAATCTCCATCAACATGTTCACCAACACCATATCCTCTCAAACCCTAGTTCATCTCTTGTATTCGACCTTGGTCCCAAAACCTCAGATTGGTACCTGTGCGTTGCTAGTAGTGTTGATTACTCCTTGTGGTTGATGCTAGTTGGTTTATTTGGTGGAAGATTATATTTTCAGATCCTTAATGATAATTAATACTCCTCTGATTATGATTATGAATATGCTTTGTGAGTAGTTACATTTGTTCCTGAGGACATGAGAGAAGTCTTGTTATAAGTAGTCATGTGAATTTGGTATTCGTACGATATTTTGATGAGATGTATGTTGTCTCTCCTCTAGTGGTGTTATGTGAACATCGACTATTTGACACTTCACCACTATTTGGGCCTAGGGGAAGGCATTGAGAAGCACTAAGTAGATGGTGGGTTGCTAGAGTGACAGAAGCTTAAACCCTAGTTTATGAGGTGCTTTGTAAGGGGCTGATTTGGATCCATATGTTTCATGCTACAGTTAGGTTTACCTTAATTCTTCTTTCGTAGTTGCGTATGCTTGCGAGAGGGGTTAACCATAAGTGGGATGCTTGTCCAAGGAAGGGCAGCACCCAAGCACCGGTCCACCCACATATCAAATTATCAAAATAACGAACGTGAATCATATGAGCATGGTAAAAACTAGCTTGACAACAATTTCCATGTGTCTTTGGGAGCGCTTTGCTTAATATAAGAGTTTGTCCAGGCTTGTCCTTTGCTACAAAAAAGATTGGGCCACCTTGCTGCACCTTGTTTACTTTATTTACTTGCTACCCGTTACAATTTACCCTATCACAAAACTATTTGTTACCGATAATTTCAGTGCTTGCAGAGAATACCTTGCTGAAAACCGCTTGTCATTTCCTTCTGCTCCTCGTTGGGTTCGACGCTCTTACTTATCGAAAGGACTACGATAGATCCCCTATACTTGTGGGTCATCAAGACTCTTTTCTTGCGCCGTTTCTGGGGAGTGAAGCATCTTTGGTAAGTGTAATTTGGTAAGGAAACATTTATATAGTGTGCTGAAATTTACTGTCACTTGTTACTATGGAAAATAATCCTTTGAGGGGTTTGTTCGGGGTATCTTTGAAGGAAATATGCCCTAGAGGCAATAATAAAGTTGTTATTTATATTTCCTTATATCATGATAAATGTTTATTATTCATGCTAGAATTGTATTAACCGGAAACTTAGTACATGTGTGAATATATAGACAAAGAGAGTGTCGCTAGTATGCCTCTACTTGACTAGCTCATTGAATCAAAGATGGTTAAGTTTCCTAGCCATAGACATGAGTTGTCATTTGTTTAACGGGATCACAAAATTAGAGAATGATGTGATTGACTTGACCCATTCCATTAGCTTAGCATTCGATCGTTTAGTATATTGCTATTGCTTTCTTCATGACTTATACATGTTCCTATGACTATGAGATTATGCAACTCCCGAATACCGGAGGAACACTTTGTGTGCTACCAAACGTCACAACGTAACTGGGTGATTATAAAGGTGCCCTACAGGTGTCTCCGATGGTACTTGTTGAGTTGGCATAGATCAAGATTAGGATTTGTCACTCCGATTGTCGGAGAGGTATCTCTGGGCCCTCTCGTTAATGCACATTACTTTAAGCCTTGCAAGCAATGCAACTAATGAGTTAGTTGCGGGATGATGCATTATGGAATGAGTAAAGAGACTTGCCGGTAACGAGATTGAACTAGGTATTGAGATACCGACAATCGAATCTCGGGCAAGTAACATACCGATGACAAAGGGAACAACGTATGTTGTTATGCGGTTTGACCGATAAAGATCTTCGTAGAATATGTAGGAGCCAATATGAGCATCCAGGTTCAGCTATTGGTTATTGACCGGAGATGAGTCTTGGTCATGTCTACATAGTTCTCGAACCCGTAGGGTCCGCACGCTTAATGTTCGGTGACGATCGGTAATATGAGTTTATGTGTTTTGATGTAACTAAGGTAGTTCCGAGTCCCGGATGATATCGGGGACATGACGAGGAGTCTCGAAATGGTCGAGACATAAAGATCGATATATTGGACGACTATATTCGGACATCGGAATGGTTCCGAGTGATTCGGATATTTTTCGGAGTACCGGAGAGTTACGGGAATTCGTCGGGGAGTATATGGGCCTTATTGGGCTTTAGGGGAAAGAGATAGGGGAGGCTGCGCACCCCCCAAGGCTTAGTACGAATTGGACTAGGGGGAGGGGCGACGCCCCCTCCTTCCTTCTCTTCTCTTTTCCCTTTCCTTCTCTCCTACTCCTACTACATGGAAGTGGGGAATCCTACTCTCGATGGGACTAGGACTCCCCAGGGCGCGCCATAGTAGAGGGTCAGCCCTCCCCTTCCTCCACTCCTTTATATACGGGGGAGGGGGGGTACCCCATGAACACACAAGTTGATCAGTTGATCTTTTAGCCGTGTGCGGTGCCCTCCTCTACCATAATCCACCTCGGTCATATCGTAGCGGTGCTTAGGCGAAGCCCTGCATCGGTAGCATCATCATCACCGTCATCATGCCATCGTGCTGACATAAATCTCCCTCGAAGCTCTGCTGGATCGGAGTTCGTGGGACGTCACTGAGCTGAACGTGTGCTGATCTCGGAGGTGTCGTACATTCGGTACTTGGATCGGTCGGATCGTGAAGACATACGACCACATCAACCGCTTTCTCATAACACTTATGCTTACGGTCTACGAGGGTACGTAGACAATACTCTCCCCTCTCGTTGCTATGCATCACCATGATCTTGCGTGTGCGTAGGATTCTTTTTGAAATTACTATGTTACCCAACAGTGGCATTCGAGCCAGGTTTATGCGTAGATGATATATGCACGAGTAGAACACAAGTGAGTTGTGGGCGATACAAGTCATACTGCTTACCAACATGTCATACTTTGGTTCGGCGGTATAGTTGGATGAAGCGGTCCGGATCGACATTACGCGTACGCTTACGCGAGACTGGTTCTACCGACGTGCTTTGCACACAGGTGGCTGGCAGGTGTCAGTTTCTCCAACTTTAGTTGAACCGAGTGCGACTATGCCCGGTCCTTGTTGAAGGTTAAAACAACACTAGCTTGACGAAATATCGTTGTGGTTTTCATGCGTAGGTAAGAACGGTTCTTGCTCACCCATAGCAGCCACGTAAAACTTGCAACAACAAAGTAGAAGACGTCTAACTTCTTTTTGCAGGGCATGTTGTGATGTGATATGGTCAAGGCATGATGCTATATTTTATTGTATGAGATGATCATGTTTTTAACGGAGTTATCGGTAACTGGCAGGAGCCATATGGTTGTCGCTTTATTGTATGCAATGCAATCGCCCTGTAATTGCTTTACTTTATCACTAAACGGTAGCGATAGTCGTAGAAGCAATATTTGGCGAGACGACAACGATGCTACGATGGAGATCAAGGTGTTGCACCGGTGACGATGGTGATCATGACGGTTCTTTGGAGATGGAGATCAAAGGCACAAGATGATGATGGCCATATCATATCACTTATATTGATTGCATGTGATGTTTATCCTTTATGCATCTTATTCTGCTTGATTGATGGTAGCATTATAAGATGATCTCTCACTAAATTTCAAGGTACAAGTGTTCTCCTTGAGTATGCACCGTTGCCCAAGTTTGTCGTGCCGAGACACCACGTGATGATCAGGTGTGATAAGCTCTACATTCACATACAACGGGTGCAAGCCAGTTTTGCACACGCAGAAATACTCGGGTTAACTTGACGAGCCTAGCATATGCAGATATGGCTTCGGAACACTGTAGACTGAAAGGTCGAGCGGGAATCATATAGTAGATATGATCAACATAGTGATGTTCACCATTGAAAACTACTCCATCTCACGTGAGGATCGGACATGGTTTAGTTGATTTGGATCACGTGATCATTTAGATGACTAGAGGGATCTCTATCTAAGTGGGAGTTCTTAAGTAATATGATTAATTGAACTTTAATTTATCATGAACTTACTCCTGATAGTATTTGCATAACTATGTTGTAGATCAATAACTCGCGATGTAGCTCCCCGTTTATTTTGATATGTTCCTATAGAAAAACTAAGTTGAAAGATGTTAGTAGCAATGATGCGGATTGGATTCGTGATCTGAGGATTATCCTCATTGCTGCATAGAAGAATTATGTCCTTGATGCACCGCTAGGTAACAGACCGATTGCAGGAGCAGATGCTGATGTTATGAACGTTTGGCGAGCTCGATATGATGACTACTTGATAGTCTAGTGCACCATGCTTTACGGCTTAGAATCGGGGCTTCAAAGACGTTTTGAATGCCAGGAGCATATGATATGTTCCAAGAGTTGAAATTAGTATTTTAGACTCATGCCCATGTCGAAAGGTATGAGACCTTTGACAAGCACTTTGCCTACAAGATGGAGGAGAATAGCTCAGCTAGTGAGCATGTGCTCAGAAGGTCTGAGTACCACAATCACTTGAATCAAGTGGGAGTTAATCTTCCAGATAAGATAGTGATTGACAGAGTTCTCTAGTCACTATCACCAAGTTACTGGAACTTCGTGATGAACTATAATATGCAAGGGATAACGGAAACGATTCCCAAGCTCTTCGTGATGCTGAAATCGACGAAGGTAGAAATCAAGAAAAGCATCAAGTGTTGATGGTTGACAAGACCACTAGTTTCAAGAAAAGGGCAAATGGAAGAATGGGAACTTCAAAAGTAACGGCTAGCAAGTTGCTGCTCAAGTGAAGAAGCCCAAGTCTAGACCTAAGCCTGAGACTAAGTGCTTCTACTGCAAAGGGACTGGTCACTAGAAGCAGAACTGCCCCAAGTATTTGGTGGGTAAGAAGGATGGCAAAATGAACAAAGGTATATTTGATATACATGTTATTGATGTGTACTTTACTAGTGTTTACAGCAACCCCTCAGTATTTGATACTAGTTTAGTTGCTGAGATTAGTAACTCGAAACGGGAGTTGCAGAATGAACAGAGACTAGTTAAGAGGTGAAGTGATGATGTGTGTTGGAAGTGGTTCCAAGATTGATGTGATCATCATCACACACTCCCTATACTTTCGGGATTAGTATTGAACCTAAATAAATGTTATTTGGTGTTTGCGTTAAGCATGAATATGATTTGATCATGTTTATTACAATACGGTTATTCATTTAAAGTCAGAGAATAATTGTTGTTCTGTTTACATGAATAAAACCTTCAATGGTCATACACCCAAGGTGAATGGTTTATTGAATCTCGATCGTAGTAATACACATATTCATAATATTGAAGCCAAAAGATGCAAAGTTAATAATGATAGTGCAACTTATTTGTGGCACTGCCGTTTAGGTCATATTGGTGTAAAGCGCATGAAGAAAATCCATGCTGATGGGCTTTTGGAATCACTTGATTATGAATCAGTTGATGCTTGTGAACCATGCTTCATGGGCAAGATGACTAAGACTCTGTTCTCCGAAACAATGGAGCGAGCAACAGACTTGTTAGAAATAATACATATTGATGTATGCAGTCCGATGAGTGTTGAGGCTCGCGGTAGGTATCATTATTTTCTGACCTTCACAGATGATTTGAGTAAGATATGGGTATATCTTCTTGATGAAACATAAATCTGATACATTTGAGAAGTTCAAATAATTTCAGAGTGAAGTGGAAAATCATCGTAACAAGAAAATAAAGTTTCTACGATCTAATCATGGAGGAGAATATTTGAGTTACGAGTTTGATCTTCATTTGAAACAATACGAATAGTTTCGCAACTCACGCCACCTGGAACACCACAACGTAATGGTGTGTCCGAACGTCGTAATCGCACTTTACTAGATATGGTGCGATCTATGATGTCTCTTACTGATTTACCGCTATCGTTTTGGGGTTATGCATTAGAGACAACTGCATTCACATTAAATAGGGCACCATCTAAATCCGTTGAGATGACACCGTAAGAACTATGGTTTGGCAAGAAACCAAAGCTGTCATTTCTTAAAGTTTGGGGTTGCGATGCTTATGTGAAAAAGTTTCAAACTGATAAGCTCGAACCCAAATTGGAGTAGTGCATATTCATAGGATACCCAAAAGAAACTGTTGGGTACACCTTCTATCACAGATCCAAAGGCAAGATATTTTGTTGCTAAGAATAGATCCTTTCTAGAGAAGGAGTTTCTCTCAAAAGAAGTGAGTAGGAGGAAAGTAGAACTTGATAAGGTAATTGTACCTTCTCCCGAATTGGAAAGTAATTCATTACAGAAATCAGTTCCAGTGATTCCTACACCAATTAGTGAGAAAGCTAATGATGATGATCATGAAACTTCATATCAAGTTACTACCGAACCTCGTAGGTCAACCAGAGTACGGTCCGCACCAGAGTGGTACGGTAATCCAATTCTGGAAGTCATGTTACTAGACCATGACGAACCTACAAACTATGAGGAAGCGATGATGAGCCCAGATTCCGCAAAATGGCTTGAGGCCATGAAATCTGAGATGGGATCCATGTATGAGAACAAAGTATGGACTTTGATTGACTTGCCCATTGATCGGTGAGTCATTGAGAATAAATGGATCTTCAAGAGGAAGACAGACGCTGATAGTAGTGTTACTATCTACAAAGCTCGAATTGTTGCAAAATGTTTTCGACAAATTCAAGTTGTTGACCACGATGAGATTTTCTCACTCGTATCGATGCTTAAAAGTATGTCCAAATCATGTTAGCAGTTGCCACATTTTATGAAATCTGGCAAATGGATGTCAAAATTGCATTCCTTAATGGATTTCTCAAAGAAGAGTTGTATATGATGCAACCAGAAGGTTTTGTCGATCCTAAAGGTGCTAACAAAGTGAGCAAGCTCCAGCGATCCATCTATGGACTGGTGCAGGCATCTCGGAGTTGGAATATATACTTTGATAAAGTGATCAAAGCATATGGTTTTATACAGACTTGCGGTGAAACCTGTATTTACAAGAAAGTGAGTGGGAGCACTACATCATTTCTGATAAGTATATGTGAATGCCATATTGTTGATCGGAAATAATGTAAAATTTTCTAGAAAGCATAAAGGAGTGTTTGAAAGGAGTTTTTCAAAGAAAGACCTTGGTGAAACTACTTACATATTGAGCATCAAGATCTATAGAGATAGATCAAGACGCTTGATATATTTTCAATGAGTACATACCTTGACAAGATTTTGAAGTAGTTCAAAATGGAACAGTCAAAGAAGGAGTTCTTTCCTGTGTTGCATGGTGTGAAGTTGAGTAAAGACTCAAAACCCGACCATGACAGAAAATAGAAAGAGAATGAAAAGTCATTCCCTATGCCTCGGTCATAGGTTCTATAAAGTATGCCATACTGTGTACCAGACCTATTGTGTACCTCACCATAAGTTTGGCAAGAGGGTACAATAGTGATCCAGGAATGGATCACTGGACAACGGTCAAAAATATCCTTAGTGGAATAAGTGAAGGAAATATGCCCTAGAGGCAATAATAAAGTTATATTTATTTCCTTATATCATGATAAATGTTTATTATTTATGCTAGAATTGTATTAACCAGAAACATGATATATGTGTGAATACATAGACAAACAGAGTGTCACTTGTATGCCTCTACTTGACTAGCTCGTTGATCAAAGATGGTTATGTTTCCTTGCCATAGACAAAGAGTTGTCATTTGATTAACGGGATCACATCATTAGGAGAATGATGTGATTGACTTGACCCATTTCGTTAGCTTAGCACTTGATCGTTTAGTTTGTTGCTATTGCTTTCTTCATGACTTATACATGTTCCTATGACTATGAGATTATGCAACTCCCATTTACCGGAGGAACACTTTGTGTGCCACCAAACGTCACAACGTAACTGGGTCATTATAAAGGTGCTCTACAGGTGTCTCCGAAGGTTCTTGTTGGGTTGGCGTATTTCGAGATTAGGATTTGTCACTCCGATTGTCGGAGAGGTATCTCTGGGCCCACTCGGTAATGCACATCACTATAAGTGTCGGTGTCGAAACCGGCGGATCTCGGGTAGGGGGTCCCGAACTGTGCGTCTAGGCCAGATGGTAACAGGAGGCAAGGGACACGATGTTTTACCCAGGTTCGGGCCCTCTTGATGGAGGTTAAACCCTACATCCTGCTTGATTGATATTGATAATATGGGTGGTACAAGAGTAGATCTACAACGAGATCAGAGAGGCTAAACCCTAGAAGCTAGCCTATGGTATGATTGTATGTTGTGGTTGTTGTCCTACGGACTAAAACCCTTCGGTTTATATAGACACCGGAGAGGGTTAGAGTTACACAAGGTCGGTTACAAAGGAGGAGATATCCATATCCGTATTGCCTAGCTTGCCTTCCACGCCAAGTAGAGTCCCATCCGGACACGAGACGAAGTGTTCAATCTTGTATCTTCATAGTCTAATAGTCCGGCCAATGGAGATAGTCCGGCTGTCCGGAGACCCCCTAATCCAGGACTCCCTCAGTAGCCCCTGAACCAGGCTTCAATGACGATGAGTCCGGCGCGCAGTATTGTCTTCGGCATTGCAAGGCGGGTTCCTTCTCCGAATACATCACAGAAGAATTTGAATACGAGGATAGTGTCCGACCCTGCAAAATAAGTTCCACATTCCACCGTAGAGAGAATAATATTTTCGCAGATCTAATTTGCTGGCTTGTTTTGGCAGCATGACGTTACGTCATAGCCCGGTGATTATTCGAACCGTTTCTTTTAACCAGCCCCGCACATAACGTGAGGCAGTTTTTCGACACGTCTTGTCAAAGCAGAGATCGTGTCCCCTTATTACGGGATTCTCATCAATACGGGCGTGGGTAACCCAACCGCGCCATCAATTGCGGCGCTTGGGGGATAAGTGAGTTTTACCAGGCAAGTGGGGACACTTAGCTTCGTCTGCCCATATAAAGGGATAAGGATTCACCTTTCTATTCACGCCTTCTTCCTCCCTTACCCATCCGTTTTCGCACACTCGAGCTCTAGCGCCCAAGTCCGCACTTCCCACCTCGACCTTCTCCAATCATGTCCAGAGCGGGAGGCAGGTGGATGGTCTCCTCCGTCACTGAGGGAGACATCAAGAAACTGAGGAGAGCCGGATACCTGCCCGACGACATCGTGCACCGACTCCCAGATGAGGGGCAGCTCATCCCCACCCCCAGGCCCCATGAGAGGGTAGTATTCCTCACCCATTTCCTCCGCGGACTGGGATTCCCTCTCCATCCATTTGTCCGGGGGCTCATGTTCTATTACGGCCTGGATTTCCACGATCAGGCCCCGAACTTCATCCTCAACATCTCGGCGTTTATCGTCGTGTGCGAGGCCTTCCTCCGCATCAAGCCCCACTTCAGCTTATGGCTGAAGACCTTCGATGTCAAGCCGAAGGTGGTGGGCGGCCGCCAGGCGGAGTGCAGAGGCGCCATGGTGGGCAAGATGCCCAACGTAACATGGCCCGAGGACTCCTTTGTGGAAACCATAAAGGGGTGGCAATCGGGGTGGTTCTATATCACTGAGCCGCGCGACCCTGCATGGCAGCGGCCCCCGAGTTCCGATCTGGCATCCCCACACGGCTCACCTCCTGGAAAGAGAAGGGCTTGTCGTGGGGTTCATTGGTGGAGCCAGATGGACTCCAGAAATGTATCCAGAGCATGGCGAGCAAGAAGCTCAAGCTTGTCAACATAGTCCAAGTTATGCTCATCCGCCGGACCCTCCCGTGTCAACAACGGGATTTCAACTTGTGGGAGTTCAATCCGGTGCAACACCGAACTCTGAACAGGCTCTTCGACGCGACTCATGAAGACGCTTGGAGGGTGCTGTTCAAAAGTGCCGAGGTCCCCCCTATTACTGAGGATCACGGATTCAGCGTGAAGCGCCAAGCCAGTGCGGTAAGCATCTTTACCTTTCACAAGATACCTATTTTTTTATATAGATTGACTCTATGCGGGATCTAAACTCCCGTACCTTTGACAAGACTGGCAGAAGATGGTTGGACAGATCGACTGTCCGGCTCATTTTCCCGAAGGCCCGCAGACGCTCTTATGGCGAAGATGTTGACTCCGGCCCCTTATACGGTGCCAGAGAAGACCAAGAAGGCCAAGGGAACCCGAAAGAGTTCCCGATGCCAGGCGTTGTCGGACTCACCGTCCGATGACTCTGCGGCGCACTCTTCCCCCGAAGACGAGGAAGAAGAAGAAGATGCTCCCCCACCGACTGGGGGAGACAAGAAAAGGAAGGCCGCCCCAACCGGGGAGGACGGAGGGTCCAAGAAGGGAAGGACTCTCCTTCCGGACAGTTCCAACGCCGCCGACGAAGGCGAAGACGAGTGGTTTCCCAGGGTCAAGCCCCCGGGGAGATCGTAAGTATTCGGATACCAGAGTAACTCATAGGATTCCTTTGTCGCACTGCTTTCCCTAACGCCGAACGGAATTATGCAAGCCGCCACGAGCCAGTATCGATGTATCATCGGACGGCTCCTTGGGCTTGTCGGACATGGATAGCGATCCAGTCCCGACCGCCACCTCCCCTCATCCTGCCGACGACGCCGAGGTGTTGTCTCAAGAGGCACCGGATCAAGGGGCGACAGTCCCGGAGGCGCCTCAAGGCGACCTTCCGGACTCTGGGAGCTGAGGGGGCGGGGCCCCTGAGAGCTACGAGTTCGGCCCTCAGCCAAACACCGCACCGGAACCTCCAGCGGTTCCAGGTTCGGGCAGGCGGCTCCTTCTAAGAGGGGCAAGACGCCTGTGCCGGTGACCTCTGTCCGTCCAGAGGCGCCGGACAATCTGCTGGAAGCGCTTCGCAGCGCTTCCATCAACGAGGAGCACCGCACTATCATGAATGCGGTGATCCAGAAGGTTCAGTCCGCCAAGAGCGGATTGACTGAAGCCTGTGCCAGCCTTCTAACAGGCTTCGAGGTAAGTGTTTTAAAATGTAGTAGAAATATTACCGCATAGACAGTAGCCCCTGATGCTTTGTTCGGTGTTCACAAAGAAAAGCCAAACAGAGGATCAAATAATATCGCAGGAGTCTAATATAAGTATGTCAATATGCATATGCATGCTTCGCTGCTAGCGTCCGCCGCACTAACTGCGGAGGTCGCCGTACTGAAGCAGGACCTCGAGGGGTCCAGAAAAGAGCTCGACCTTGCCAAGAGGCAGCTCGAGGAGAACAAGGGTAAGTAATGCCCCGTCTATAGATATGTACATATAAAAAGGACGCGATTGCAAAATGACAGGATCATTGTATGTTTGCCAGGGGCCACGACCGAGGTGGCGACCTTGAAGCAAGCGCTAACCAAGGTCGAAGATAAAGCGGCCAAGGAGCGCACCGAGCGAGAGAAGCACGAGGCCCGGGTGGGCGAGGTGCAGGAAGAGCTCCAGGCTCTTGTGGCGAAGCACGAGGCGTTGGAGCTTGACTCAAAGACGCGGGAGTCTGAGCTTGCCGCGGCCCTTGAGAGTGTAAAAAGTGCCAAGGCCGAAGCCCAAAAGGCCCTCCAAGAGATCGACATGATGAAGAATATAGCGGCGGGTAAGGCTTTCTATATGCAAAGCAAGCATGTAAAAGTAAATTACCGATTACTTACCCGGATCCGGAGCTCTTCAGGAGCATTCGCAGATTTGCCCTGCAGTGTGTCCGATGCCGCACAATTTTACCAGGCCAAGGATGGAAGCTCAACGGAGAAGCTGTTCTGGTCTCAGTATGCTGAGGCCGAACACCCGGTGCCAATGAGCGACCAACTGAAGCATATGGTCGAGCTACATAAGGCGGCCGATCGGGCCATGAAGAGCTTTATTATCCGGCTATAGCCTGGCGACGCCCTTCCGAACAGCTTCTTCGGCCTGGTGAGGCGGCTTGTGGATGCCTGCCCGCGGCTGGAGGTCGTCAAGCGATCTGTCTGCATTGAATGTGCACGCCGGGCTTTCGCCCGTGTGAAATTGCAGTGGGTCAAGCTGGACACCGTGAAGCTGATCAAGGAGGGGCCGCCTGAGGGCAAGGAGCACCGCCACCCCGAGATGTACTACGAGGGTGTTCTGCCGGGTGTCCGTCTCATCACAGATGAGTGTTCAAAAGATGTAATATTTGAATGAGACTTGCTCGTGTGATCCTATATGATGAAAACTTGTTTCATATGCGCTATGCAACGCTTGTGTGAATTTAAAATATTACCTTCTGTTTGGCCGTTTATCCAATCTGAGAGATGGCTAGTCCTCGGCTTCTGCCCCCATGCCACGAGTGCTGGGGTGTTCGGGATAACCCTGAGCACTCTTGTTCCCATATTTGGGTCCTTCGAGGGAGGTTCTCAGCACGACGAACAAGGCAACCGGACTAATAATGCTTTATCACTCTTACTTAGCCATAGAATTCTATAATTTTAAATTTCGGCGAAGCCCATGGTATTCGGAAGGCCGAATTCGGGGCGCGATACACGCCTGTAAGACGGACAGGGCCGGCCCCTCGCCCTAAGTGGAATAAGTCTTTAGGGACTCGAAAAACCTCGCCGAACAGCGACCAGTCTCTGGCCTTATCATGACAGTCAGTTTTAGCTTTCTCTACTGAGGTGCTAAGCCCGGCAGAACCGGAGCACAATCGCAGTAGTTCTCGTAGCGCTACCTTAGCCGATAGAGCGGAATGTAAGGTACCAAAACATAGGAGCCGTGCAAACCCAACATTTGACCAAAGACATGATTTGGAGTTGATGCATATAATGCTATAAGTTCGGGGTGCCGCACTTGTGAAAGTGTTCGGACTTTTCACACCGTATTGTGGGGTACGTAAGCCCCTGGTGTATTGGCCGTACCATAGTGTATGGTTGCAAGGCGTCATTAGTGAACACATAGATATATATATATAACAAGAATGCAATAATAGTCGTAATGTCATGCATTGTTTATTAAAAATTGCGTTAAAGCAGAGTGATATAGATAGTGCGATAAGCAAAGAGTAGGACTATGTCCCTTCCAAGGGCAGGATAAGGAATGATATTAAATTGAATATTTCACTTGTTACTGTAATCAACCTGGGAATTCCGTGGAATAACATAGCTGTCTGCCTCCTTGGTTGCTGCATCATGTGTTCGGCAATAGTGCTGCCGGATAGTGTTTCTAGAGATTAAGGTCCTGAAAGAAAAAGAAAAATAACCAAACGGGAAGCCCCTAGTGCGGTTTAGGCTGCGTCTTGGGGCGTGCTGCAGTTGTGCCCCCCTCCCCACCTGTGCCAATGGTATTTTTAATGCGTAATTATGTACACGCGGCACGAGTTTCACCGCTTGGCTGGGATTGGGGTGGCTGTCGTATTGCTACGCGAGCTCAGATCGCGCCAGGCGGTCTATTTGCCGATTGCCCCGAGCGCGCTTGAAGGTGTCCGGGCTGTGAAGCGCCGAACTGGTTGATTGCCTTGAGAGGCTGCTTTGCGTTTCTGCTGCGAGGGCTGCGGTGTGCTCCTCTATTCGGAGAGAGCGCTCTGTGTTTCTATTGACTGTAATAACTCCCGAGGTCCTGGCATCTTGAGCTTGAGGTATGCATAATGCGGTACCGCATTGAATCTAGAAAATGCGGTTCGCTCGAGCAGTGCGTGATAACCACCGCGGAACGGGACTATATCGAAGATTAACTCTTCACTTCGAAAGTTATCCGGGGATCCGAAGACCACTTCCAGTGTAATTGAGCCTGTGCAATGGGCCTCTACACCTGGAATGATGCCCTTAAAGGTCGTTTTTGTGGGTTTGATCCTTGAGGGGTCTATACCCATTTTGCGCACTGTGTCCTGATAAAGCAGGTTCAGGCTGCTGTCGCCGTCCATAAGGACTCGAGTGAGGTGAAATCCGTCGATGATTGGGTCTAGGACTAGTGCGGCGAATCCGCCATGATGGATACTAGTGGGGTGGTCCCTGTGATCGAAGGTGATCGGACAGGAGGACCAAGGGTTGAACTTTGGGGCGACTGGCTCCAACGCATATACGTCCCTGAGCGCACGCTTCCGCTCCCTCTTGGGGATGTGGGTTGCGTATATCATGTTCACCGTCTGCACTTGCGGGGGAAACCTCTTCTGTCCTCCAGTGTGCGGCTGCCGGGGCTCCTCCTCGTCATCGCTATGCGGCCCCTTGTCCTTGTTTTCGCAATTAACTTGCCGGTCTGCTTGAACACCCAACAATCCCTGTTGGTGTGATTGGCTAGCTTGTCTGGGGTGCCGTGTATTTGACATGAGCGATCCAGTATACGGTCCAAGCTGGACGGACCCGGCGTACTTTGTTTGAATGGCTTTTTCCCTGACCGGGTTTAGAGCCTTTGAAACCGGCATTGACTGCCGTATCCTCAATATTTTCGCTGTTAATGCGGCGCTTATGCTTGTTGCGACGTGACCTGCTATTGCCGTCCTTGGTATCTGAGGTACCATGGTTCTTTGATATGTTATTACTGCGAGCCAGCCAGCTGTCTTCTCCCGCACAAAAGCGGGTCATGAGCGTCGTGAGAGCTGCCATAGATTTCGGCTTTTCCTGACCAAGGTGCCGGGCTAGTCACTCGTCTCGGATGTTGTGCTTGAAAGCCGCTAAGGCCTCCGCATCCGGACAGTCGACGATTTGATTTTTCTTTGTAAGGAACCGAGTCCAGAATTGCCTAGCCGACTCTTCTGGCTGCTGAATTATGTGGCTCAAATCATCGGTGTCTGGTGGTCGCACATAAGTGCCCTGAAAGTTGTCGAGGAATGCTGCTTCCAGATCTTCCCAATAGCTAATGGAGTCCGCTGGCAAGCTGTTAAGCCAATGCCGCGCTGGTCCTTTGAGCTTTAGTGGGAGGTATTTGATGGCGTGTAAGTCATCACCGCGGGCCATGTGGATGTGGAGGAGGAAATCCTCAATCCATACCGCGGGATCTGTTGTGCCGTCGTATGATTCAATATTTACAGGTTTGAAACCTTTTGGGAATTGATGTTCCATTACTTCGCCTGTGAAGCATAAGGGGTGTGCGGCGCCTCTGTATTGGGCTATATCGCGATGCAAATCGAATGGGTCTTGCCCGCTGTGTTCGGCCCGGCCGGATTTGCTTTTACTGTATCCGGCGTGACGTTTGTCATCTTGCAGAGTGGTGCGCCCTCGTGATCCGTAGATCGATCTTGAATGCTTTGCCTTGTCCTCCAATATGTCTCGCAGGTCTGGCGTATCTCCCCATGCATTTTTATTTGAATGGCATTGGGGTGGAGGCTGAGCTTTTGGCTGGAATGCCTGTCTATCACGGCCACGAGGTGGCCGATCAGCCGTATCATACGCTTCTTCCTCCAGTCGGGGTAGTAACCTGCGCCTTGGGTAACTCTTGGAGGGGCACTCGAGTTTATATTCCTCGGCCGCGAGGACTTCGGTCCATTTGTCAGCTAGCAAATCTTGATCAGCTTGAAGCTGTTGCTGCTTTTTCTTCAGGCTATTTTCCGTGGCCATAAGCCGGCGCTTGAAGCGCTCTTGTTCGACGGGATCCTCTGGTACGGCGAATTCATCGTCGCCGAGGCTTGCCTCGTCTTCAGAGGGGGGCATGTGATTGTCATCCTCCTCCTCTCCGCCTGCCGCTCTCTCAGGAGAGCTGGCTCCTCCATCCTCCTGCTCTAAATCTTGCTGGAGGGATTTGTTGTTGTCTTCGGCACTATCCGGAGTGTTATTATCTCCTGTGCCGGTATCACCACTTTTGCTTTGGCGGGACTTAGAGCGGCGCCGCTCACATCGGCGTTTGGGTTGCTTCTTGGAGGGGTCATCCTCCGCTATCCCGTCGCCATTGCCTTCTTTGGGTGTATCCACCATGTATATGTCATATGACGAGGTGGCTTTCTAGTGCCCTATAGGTGCCGGTTCATGTTCGTCTCCTACATCGTCGTCCATACCGTCGATGTCTTCGGAGTCGAAGTCGAGCATGTCGGTTAAATCATCGACAGTGGCTACGAAGTGGGTGGTGGGTGGGCGTCAAATTTCTTCGTCGTCCGCATCTCAATCCTGTTGGCCATAATCCGGCCAGGGCTCTCCTGACAAAGAGAGAGACCTTAGTGAATTCAGAATGTCGCTGAAGGGTGAGTGCCGAAATATATCCGCGGCGGTGAATTCCATGATCGGCGCCCAATCAGATTCGATTGGCAGGGGCGCGGATGGTTCGGAGTCCGGAAAAGGGTCCGGCACCTTGGAGTCACGGGTTGCGCAGAGGGTTAGGCTGGTGTTCGGCTCGATCGCCGTTGAGACTGCAGCCCCTGAGGCGGTGACTAACCACGCGTCCTCGACTGGCGCAGTTGGCACCGAGCTAAGGGTCGGAGCTGATGCGGGCGCAGCCTCTGGGGTACTGTTCGGCGGTAGAGCTAGGTCATACCCATCGTGACAGTGCGGCGTGCCCGGTTGTGGCTCGAATCCGTCGAAGATCAAGTCTCCACGGATGTCGGCCGTGTAGTTCAAACTTCCAAATCTGACCTGATGGCCAGGGGCGTAGATTTCAATCTGCTCTAGATGGCCAAGCGAATTAGCCCGCAGTGCAAAGCCTCCGAATACGAAGATCTGTCCGGGGAGAAAAGTCTCACCCTGGACCGCATCGCTATCGATGATTGTAGGAGCCATCAAGCCTAACGGCGACGGCACAGAGGAACTCTCAATGAAAGCACCAATGTCGGTGTCGAAACCGGCGGATCTCGGGTAGGGTGTCCCGAACTGTGCGTCTAGGCCGGATGGTAACAGGAGGCAGGGGACACGATGTTTTACCCAGGTTTGGGCCCTATTGATGGAGGTAAAACCCTAAGTCTTGCTTGATTGATATTGATAATATGGGTGGTACAAGAGTAGATCTACCACGAGATCAGAGAGGCTAAACCCTAGAAGCTAGACTATGGTATGATTGTATGTTGTGGTTGTTGTCCTACGGACTAAAACCCTTCAGTTTGTATAGACACCGGAGAGGGTTAGGGTTACACAAGGTCGGTTACAAAAGAGGAGATATCCATATCCGTATTTCCTAGCTTTCCTTCCACGCCAAGTAGAGTCCCATCCGAACACGAGACGAAGTCTTCAATCTTGTATCTTCATAGTCTAACAGTTCGGCTGTCCAGAGACCCCCTAATCCAGGACTCCCTCAATAAGAGTTAGTTGCGGGATGATGTATTACGGAACGAGTAAAGAGACTTTCCGGTAACGAGATTGAACTAGGTATTGAGATACCGACGATCGAATCTCGGGCAAGTAACATACCGATGACAAAGGGAACAACGTATGTTCTTATGCGGTTTGACCAATAAAGATCTTCGTAGAATATGTAGGAGCTAATACGAGCATCCAGATTCCGCTATTGGTTATTGACCGGAGACGTGTCTCGGTCATGTCTACATAGTTTCCGAACCCATAGGGTCCGCACGCTTAAAGTTCGATGACGGTTATATTATGAGTTTATGTGTTTTGATGTACCGAAGGAGTTCGGAGTCCCGGATGAGATCGGGGACATGACGAGGAGTCTCGAAATGGTCGAGACGTAAAGATCGATGTATTGGACGACTATATTCGGACATCGGGAAGGTTCCGAGTGATTCGGGTATTTTCGGGAGTACCCAGGAGTTACGGGAATTTGTATTGGGCCTTAATGGGCCATACGGGAAAGGAGAGAAAGGCCTCAAAGGGTGGCCGCATCCCTCCCCATGGGCTGGTCCGAATTGGACTAGGGGGGGGGGCGCCCCCTTCTTTCCTTCTCCGTTTTCCTTCCCTTTCCTTCCCTCCTACTCCTACTACTTGGAAGGGCTCCTAGTTCTACTAGGAAAGGGGGAATCCTACTCCCGGTGGGAGTAGGACTACCCTAGGGCACGCCATGGAGAGGGTCGGCCCTCCCCCTCCACTCCTTTATATACGGGGGCAAGGGGCACCCCAAAGACACAACAATTGATCTCTTGTTCTCTTAGCCGTGTGCGGTGCCCCCTTCCACCATAATCGACCTCGATCATATCGTAGCGGTGCTTAGGCGAAGCCCTGCGACGGTAGAACATCATCATCGTCACCACGCCGTCGTGCTGACGGAACTCTCCCGTGAAGCTCTACTGGGTTGGAGTTTGCAGGACGTCATCGAGCTGAACATGTGCTGAACTCGGAGGTGCCGTGCGTTCGGTACTTGGATCGGTCGGATCATGAAGACGTACGACTACATCAACCGCATTGTGCTAACGCTTCCGCTTTCGATCTACGAGGGTACGTGGACAAGACTCTCCCCTCTTGTTGCTATGCATCACCATGATCTTGCGTGTGCGTAGGAATTTTTTTGAAATTACTACGTTTCCCGACAGTGGCATCCGAGCCTGGTTTTATGCGTTGATGTTATATGCACGAGTAGAACACAAGTGAGTTGTGGGCGATATAAGTCATACTGCTTACTAGCATGTCATACTTTGGTTCGGCGGTATTGTTGGATGAAGCGGCCCGGACCGACATTACGCGTACGCTTACGCGAGACTGGTTCTACCGACGTGCTTTGCACACAGGTGGTTGGCGGGTGTCAGTTTCTCCAACTTTAGTTGAACCAAGTGTGGCTACGCCCAGTCCTTGCGAAGGTTAAAACAGCATCAACTTGACAAACTATCATTGTGGTTTTGATGCGTAGGTAAGAACGGTTCTTGCTAAGCCCGTAGCAGCCACGTAAAACTTGCAACAACAAAGTAGAGGACGTCTAACTTGTTTTTGTAGGGCATGTTGTGATGTGATATGGTCAAGGCATGATGCTAAATTTTATTGTATAAGATGATCATGTTTTGTAACCAAGTTATCGGCAACTGGCAGGAGCCATATGGTTGTCGCTTTATTGTATGCAATGCAATCGCCTTGTAATGCTTTACTTTATCACTAAGCGGTAGCGATAGTCGTGGAAGAATAAGATTGGCGAGACGACAACGATGCTACAATGGAGATCAAGGTGTCGTGCCGGTAACGATGGTGATCATGAAGGTGCTTCGGAGATGGAGATCACAAGCACAAGATGATGATGGCCATATCATATCACTTATATTGATTGCATGTGATGTTTATCTTTTATGCATCTTATCTTGCTTTGATTGACGGTAGCATTATAATATGATCTCTCACTAAATTTCAAGATAAAAGTGTTCTCCCTGAGTATGCACCGTTGCCAAAGTTCATCGTGCCCAGACACCACGTGATGATCGGGTGTGATAAGCTCTACGTCCATCTACAACGGGTGCAAGCCAGTTTTTGCACACGCAGAATACTCAGGTTAAACTTGATGAGCCTAGCATATGCAGATATGGCCTCGGAACACTGAGACCGAAAGGTTGAGCGTGAATCATATAGTAGATATGATCAACATATTGATGTTCACCATTGAAAGCTACTCCATTTCACATGATGATCAGTTATGGTTTAGTTGATTTGGATCACGTGATCACTTAGAGATTAGAGGGATGTCTTTCTAAGTGGGAGTTCTTAAGTAATATGATTAATTGTACTTTAATTTATCATGAACTTAGTCTTGGTATTAGCATATCTATGTTGTAGATCAATAGCTCGCGTTTAGCTCCCCTGTTTTATTTTTGATATGTTCCTAGAGAAAACTAAGTTGAAAGATGTTAGTAGTAATGATGCGGATTGGATCCGTGATCTGAGGTTTATCCTCATTGCTGCACAGAAGAATTATGTCCTTGATGCACCGCTAGGTGACAGACCTATTGCAGGAGCAGATGCAGACGTTCTGAACGTTTGGCTAGCTCAATATGATTTCTACTTGATAGTTTAGTGCACCATGCTTAACGGCTTAGAATCAGGACTTCAAAGACGTTTTGAACGTCATGGATCATGTGGATGTTCCAGGAGTTGAAGTTAATATTTCAAGAAAATACCCAAGTTGAGAGATATGAAGTCTCCAACAAGTTCTATAGCTAAAAGATGGAGGAGAATAGCTCAAGCAGTGAGCATGTGTTCAGATTGTCTGGGTACTACAATCGCTTGAATCAAGTGGGAGTTAATCTTCCAGATAAAATAGTGATTGACAGAATTCTCTAGTCACCATCACCAAGTTAGTAGAACTTCGTGATGAACTATAATATGCAAGGGATAACGGAAACAATTCCCAATCTCTTCGTGATGCTGAAATCGACGAAGGTAGAAATCAAGAAAAGCATCAAGTGTTGATGGTAAACAAAACCACTAGTTTCAAGTAAAAGGGCAAAGGGAAAGAAAGGGAACTTCAAGAAGAACGGCAAGCAAGTTGCTGCTCAAGTGAAGAAGCCCAAGTCTGGACCTAAGCCTGAGACTAAGTGCTTCTACTGCAAAGGGACTGGTCACTAAAAGCGGAACTGCCCCAAGTATTTGGCGGGTAAGAAGGATGGAAAAGTGAACAATGCTATATTTGATATACATGTAATTGATGTGTACTTTACTAGTGTTTATAGCAACCCCTCGGTATTTGATACTGGTTCAGTTGCTAAGAATAGTAACTCGAAACGGGAGTTGCAGAATGAACAGAGACTAGTTAAGGGTGAAGTGACGATGTGTATTGGAAATGGTTCCAAGATTGATATGATCATCATCGCACACTCCCTATACTTTCGGGATTAGTGTTAAACCTAAAATAAATGTTATTTAGTGTTTGCGTTGAGCATGAATATGATTGGATCATGTTTATTGCAATACGGTTATTCATGTAAGTTAGAGAATAATTGTTGTTCTGTTTACATGAATAAAACCTTCTATGGTCATACACCCAATGAAAATGGTTTGTTGGATCTCGATCGTGGTGATACACATTTTCATAATATTAAAGCCAAAAGATGCAAAGTTAATAATGATAGTGCAACTTATTTGTGGCAATGCCATTTAGGTCATATTGGTGTAAAGCGCATGAAGAAAATCCATGCTGATGGGCTTTTGGAATCACTTGATTATGAATCAGTTGATGCTTGCGAATCATGCCTCATGGGCAAGATGACTAAGACTCCGTTCTCCGGAACAATGGAGCGAGAAAAAAGATCTGTTGGAAATCATACATGCTGATGTATGTGGTCCGATGAATATTGAGGCTCGCAGCAGGTATCATTATTTTCTGATCTTCACAGACGATTTGAGCAGATATGAGTATATCTACTTGATGAAACACAAGCCTGAAACATTTGAAAAGTTCAAATAATTTCATAGTGAAGTGGAGAATCATCGTAACAAAAATAAAAGTTTCTACGATATGATCGCAGAAGTAAAATATTTGAGTTACGAGTTTGGCCTTCAGTTAAAACAATGTGAAATAGTTTCACTACTCACGCCACCTAGAACACCATAGTGTAATGGTGTGTCTGAACGTCGTAACCGTACTTTATTAGATATGGTGCGATCTATGACATCTCTTACTGATTTACCGCAATTGTTTTGGGGTTATGCATTAGAGACAGCTACATTCACGTTAAATAGGGCACCATCTAAATCCGTTGAGACGACACCGTATGAACTATGGTTTGGCAAGAAACCTAAGCTGTCGTTTCTTAAAGTTTGAGGTTGCAATGCTTATGTGAAAAAGTTTCAACCTGATAAGCTCAAACCCAAATCGGAGAAGTGCGTCTTCATAGGATACCCAAAAGAAAATGTTGGGTACACCTTCTATCACAGATCCGAAGGCAAGATATTCATTGCTGAGAATGGATCCTTTCTAGAGAAGGAGTTTCTCTTGAAAGAAGTGAGTGGGAGGAAAGTAGAACTTGATGAGGTAACTGTACCTGCTCCCTTATTGGAAAGTAGTTCATCACAGAAATCTGTTCCTGTGACTACTACACCAATTAGTGAGGAAGCTAATGATGATGATCATGTAACTTCAGATCAAGTTACTACCGAACCTCGTAGGTAAACCAGAGTGAGATCCACACCAGAGTGGTACGGTAATCCTGTTCTGGAGGTCATGTTACTTGACCATGACGAACCTACGAACTATGAGGAAGCGATGATGAGCCCAGGTTCCGTGAAATGGCTTGAGGCCATGAAATCTGAGATGAGATCCATGTATACGAACAAAGTATGGACTTTGATTGACTTGCCCAAAAGATCGGCGAGCCATTGAAATTAAATGGATCTTCAAGAGGAAGACGGACGCTGATAGTAGTGTTACTATCTACAAAGCTAGAATTGTCACAAAAGGTGTAAGTGCATATAGTGCCCCTTAGTGATTTTGGTGTATTGAAGACTTATAGGTTAAGGGCCTAATGCGTTTGTGAGTGTACACAGGTCTATAAGTCTATGAGGAGTTTGATATTTATAGGAAAAGTCGACCCCTAAAAATGAATATCTTCGACTGGAGATTTTGGTATTTCTGAAGACTTTCATGAAGACTTTGAAAGTGAAGAAATTGGTGTGTCCGTGAAGACTTGATATTCATGTGAGGAATATGAAGCTTGAAGACTTTCGTTTTCATAGTTTTGTTTTTCTCTTTCTTGAGTCATAGGAAACACCGTACTGTTAAAGGGGGTCGAGGAAATACTAAGGAAAAATTTCCATGTGATGCTCAATTCAAAATCCTACACCTACCAATCCCTTCGAGTGAAGCCATTGGAAATCTCATACAGTTCAGTCAATTTCTTCAGTGACAGAGACGAGGTTCTTCTGGTCTCTGAGGAATTTGACCTGACTGAGGAGTTAGGAATTCGCTAGTGCGGATTGCCTACACAGTGAGGAACATGATAGCCCTGAGGATTTTACTACTCCAAATTCCGACCGTTGCTGTGCTATGCACCAGCTGTCCCAGAATATCTATCCACCTAACGGTCATATCATTGAAGGGCATTTATGTCTTATCATGTCGGGCTGCTCCCTAGGCTATAAATAGCCGCCCCCTACAACCACTAGCTGGTTGGCTGCTCCGAGAGAAATTGACACTTGTCATTTGAGAGCAACCCATCCTCTGAGGACTTTGAGAGAAAATCATCAAGTGAGGAAAAACCAAAAACCCAAAACCCAAACACCTACAAACCCCAAGTGATTGAGCATCACTGAAGAGATTGATCCTGAGTGGATCCGACGCTTATTACCTTTGAAGACTGTGCTTCTTCCAGACGGTTAGACGTCATGGTCTAGAGCATCCAAGAGGAATTGTGGATCGCCGAGTGACCAAGTTTGTGAAGGTTTGGAAGTCTCTTGAAGACTTACCACGAGTGATTGGACGAGGTCTGTGTGACCTTAGTTCAAGGAGAATACGGTGAGGACTGGGTGTCCTAAGCTGCGTGTTCAGGACTGGGTGTCCGGGACTGTGTGTCCTCGAGTTTAAATACTCAGCCGCTCCAACCAGACGTACAACTGAGACAGTAGTTGGAACTGGTGTACCAAATCATTGTCTTCACCAAGCTTACTGGTTCTATTTCCTCAACTCTTTCATTTTCTCATAACTGTGTTGTGTGTTTGTTCATATCTGTGTTTGAAGACTTTGACTGAAGACTTTCTCAATTTCCTCAGTTCAATTTCTTCAGTCTGTTTGTCTTCATCCTATGTTATCCTGTGGTTACGCTTCCTGTACTCTGTGCCTGTCTTCATTTCATCATGATGGCTATGCTTGTATTCTGTTATGTTTACTTTTGAGTACTCATTCCGCTGCTAGTAGTTCTTCGCTAAGGAATTTCCTCACCGGAAAATTCCTCAGTGAAGAATTTCATAAAAATCGCCTATTCACCCCCCCTCTAGTCGATATAACGCACTTTCAATTGGTTTTCAACAAGTTCAAGGTGTTGAATACGATGAGAGTTTCTCACTCGTATCTATGCTTAAGTCTGTCCGAATCATGTTAGTAATTGCCACATTTTATGAAATCTAGCAAATGGACTACATTCCTTAATGGATTTATTAAAGAAGAGTTGTATATGATGCAACAAGAAAGTTTTGTCAATCCTAAAGGTGCTAACAAAATATGCAAGCTCCAGCGATCCATCTATGGACTGGTGCAAGCATCTCGGAGTTGGAATATACGCTTTGATAAGTTGATCAAATCATATAGTTTTATACAGACTTGCGGTGAAGCCTGTATTTACAAGAAAGTGAGTGAGAGAACTACAACATTTCTGATAAGTATATGTGAATGACATATTGTTGATCTGAGATAATGTAGAATTATTCTGCAAAGCATAAAGGAGTGTTTGAAAGGAGTTTTTCAAAGAAAGACCTCGGTGAAGCTGCTTACATATTGAGCATCAAGATCTATAGAGATAGATCAAGACGCTTGATAAGTTTTTCAATGAGTACATACCTTGACAAGATTTTGAAGTAGTTCAAAATGGAACAGTCAAAGAAAGAGTTCTTGCCTGTGTTACAAGGTGTGAAACTGAGTAAGACTCAAAGCCCGACCACGGCAGAAGATAGAAAGAGAATGAAAGTCATTCCCTATGCCTTGGCCATAGGTTCTATAAAATATGCCATGCTGTGTACTAGATCTATTGTATACCCTACATTGATTTTGGCAAGGGAGTACAATAGTGATCTAGGAGTAGATCACTGGACAGCGGTCAAAATTATCCTTAGTGGAATAAGGATATGTTTCTCGATTATGGAGGTGACAAAAAAAGGTTTGTCGTAAAGGGTTACGTCGATGCAAATTTTGACACTGATCCAGATGACTCTAAATCTCAATCTGGATACATATTGAAAGTGGGAGCAATTAGCTAGAGTAGCTCCGTGCAGAGCATTGTTGACATAGAAATTTGCAAAATACTTACGGATCTGAACGTGGCAGACCCGCTAACTAAACTTCTCTCACAAGCAAAACATGATCACACCTTAGTACTCTTTGGGTGTTAATCACATAGCGATGTGAACCAGATTATTAACTCTAGTAAACCCTTTGGGTGTTGGTCACATGTCGATGTGAACTATGGGTGTTAATCACATGGTGATGTGAACTATTGGTATTAAATCACATGGCGATGTGAACTAGATTATTGACTCCAGTGCAAGTGGGAGACTGAAGGAAATATGCCCTAGAGGCAATAATAAAGTTATATTTTTTTCCTTATATCATGATAAATGTTTATTATTCATGCTAGAATTGTATTAACCAGAAACATGATACATGTGTGAATACATAGACAAACATAGTGTCACTAGTATGCCTCTACTTGACTAGCTCGTTGATCAAAGATGGTTATGTTTCCTAGCCATAGACAAAGAGTTGTCATTTGATTAACGGGATCACATCATTAGGAGAATGATGTGATTGACTTGACCCATTCCATTAGCTTAGCACTTGATCGTTTAGTTTGTTGCTATTGCTTTCTTCATGACTTATACATGTTCCTATGACTATGAGATTATGCAACTCCCGTTTACCGGAGGAACACTTTGTGTGCCACCAAACGTCACAACGTAACTGGTGATTATAAAGGTGCTCTACAGGTGTCTCCGAAGGTTCTTGTTGGGTTGGCGTATTTCGAGATTAGGATTTGTCACTCTGATTGTCGGAGAGGTATCTCTGGGCCCACTCGGTAATGCACATCACTATAAGCCTTGCAAGCATTGCAACTAATGAGTTAGTTGCGGGATGATGTATTACGGAACGAGTAAAGAGACTTGCCGGTAACGAGATTGAACTAGGTATTGAGATACCGACGATCCAATCTCGGGCATACCGATGATAAAGGGAACAACGTATGTTGTTATGCGGTTTGACCGATAAAGATCTTCGTAGAATATGTAGGAGCCAATATGAGCATCCAGGTTCCGCTATTGGTTATTGACCGGAGACGTGTCTCGGTCATGTCTACATTGTTCTTGAACCCGTAGGGTCCTCACGCTTAAAGTTTGATGACGGTTATATTACGAGTTTATGTGTTTTGATGTACCGAAGGAGTTCAGAGTCCCAGATGAGATTGGGGACATGACGAGGAGTCTCGAAATGGTCGAGACGTAAAGATCGATATATTGGACGACTATATTCGGACATCGGGAAGGTTCCGAGTGATTCGGGTATTTTCGGGAGTACCCGGGAGTTACGGGAATTCGTATTGAGCCTTAATGGGCCATACGGGAAAGGAGAGAAAGGCCTCAAAGGGTGGCCGCACCCCTCCCCATGGGCTGGCCCGAATTGGACTAGGGAGGGGGGCACCCCCTTCCTTCCTTCTCCGCTTCCCTTCCCTTTCCTTCCCTCCTACTCCTACTACTTGGAAGGGCTCCTAGTTCTACTAGGAAAGGGGGAATCCTACTCCCGGTGGGAGTAGGACTACCCTAGGGCGCGCCATAGATAGGGCCGGCCCTCCCCCTCCTCCACTCCTTTATATACGGGGGCAAGGGGCACCCCAAAGACACAACAATTGATCTCTTGATCTCTTAGCCGTGTGCGGTGCCCTTTCCACCATAATCCACCTCGATCATATCGTAGTGGTGCTTAGGCGAAGCCCTGTGACGGTAGAACATCATCATCGTCACCACGCCGTCGTGCTGACGGAACTCTCCATGAAGCTCTACTGGATTGGATTTCACGGGACGTCATCGAGCTGAACGTGTGCTGAACTCGGAGGTGCCGTGCGTTCGGTACTTGGATCGGTCGGATCGTGAAGACGTACGACTACATCAACCGCATTGTGCTAACGCTTCCGCTTTCGGTCTACGAGGGTACGTGGACAACACTCTCCCCTCTCGTTGATATGCATCACCATGATCTTGCGTGTGCGTAAGAACTTTTTGAAATTACTACGTTCCCCAACAATAAGGAAATGTTTCTCAGTCATGGATGTGACAAAGAGTTCGTCGTAAAGAGTTTCGTCGATGCAAGCTTTGACACCGATCTAGATGACTCTAAGTCTCGATCTAGATACATATTGAAAGTGTGAGCAATTAGCTAGAGTAGCTCCGTGCAAAGCATTGTAGACATAGAAAATTGCAAAATACATACGACTCTGAATGTGGCAGACCCGTTGACTAAATTCCTCTCACAAGCAAAACATGATCACTCTTTGGGTGTTAATCACATAGCGATGTGAACTAGACTATTGACTATAGTAAACCCTTTGGGTATTAGTCACATAGAGATGTGAACTAATCACATAAAGATGTGAACTATTGGTGTTAAATCACATGACGATGTGAACTAGATTATTGACTCTAGTGCAAGTGGGAGACTGAAGGAAATATGCCCTAGAGGCAATAATAAAGTTGTTATTTGTATTTCCTTACATCATGATAAATGTTTATTATTCATGCTAGAATTGTATTAACCGGAAACTTAGTACATGTGTGAATATATAGACAAACAGAGTGTCACTAGTATGCCTCTACTTGACTAGCTCGTTGAATCAAAGATGGTTAATTTTCCTAGCCATAGACATGAGTTGTCATTTGATTAACGGGATCACATCATTACAGAATGATGTGATTGACTTGACCCATTCTGTTAGCTTAGCATTCGATCGTTTAGTATATTGCTATTGCTTTCTTCATGACTTATACATGTTCCTATGAGTATGAAATTATGCAACTCCCGAATACCGGAGGAACACTTTGTGTGCTATCAAACGTCACAACATAACTGGGTGATTATAAAGGTGCTCTACAGGTGTCTCCGATGGTACTTGTTGAGTTGGCATAGATCAAGATTAGGATTTGTCACTCCGATTGTCGAAGAGGTATCTCTATGCCCTCTCGGTAATGCACATCACTTTAAGCCTTGCAAGCAATGCAACTAATGAGTTAGTTGTGGGATGATGTATTACATAACAAGTAAAGAGACTTGCCGGTAACGAGATTGAACTAGGTATTGAGATACCAATGATCGAATCTCGATCAAGTAACATACCGATGACAAAGGGAACAACGTATGTTGTTATGCGGTTTGACCGATAAAGATCTTCGTAGAATATGTAGGAGCCAATATGAGCATCCAGGTTCCGCTATGTGTTATTGACCGGAGACGAGTCTCGGTCATGTCTACATAGTTCTTGAACCCATAGGGTCCGCACGCTTAACGTTCGGTGACGATTGGTAATATGAGTTTATGCGTTTTGATGTACCGATGGTAGTTCGGAGTCCCGGATGAGATCGGGGACATGACGAGGAGTCTCGAAATGGTAGAGACGTAAAGATCGATATATTGGATGACTATATTCGGACATCAGAAAGGTTCCGAGTGATTTGTATATTTTTCGGAGTACCGGAGAGTTACAGGAATTCACCGGGGAGTATATGGGCCTTATTGGGCTTTAGGGGAAAGAGAGAGGGGAGGCTGCGCGCCCCCAAGGCTTAGTCCAAATTGGACTAGGGGGAGGGGCGGTGCCCCCTCCTTCCTTCTCTTATCTTTTCCCTTTCCTTCTCTCCTACTCCTACTACATGGAAGGGGGGGATCCTACTCCCGGTGGGAGTAGGACTCCCCAGGGCGCGCCATATTAGAGGGCTGGCCCTCCCCCTCCTCCACTCCTTTATATACGGGGGAGGGGGGCACCCCATGAACATACAAGTTGATCAGTTGATCTTTTAGCCGTGTGCGGTGCCTCCCTCCACCATAATCCACCTCGGTCATATCGTAGCGGTGCTTAGGCAAAGCCCTGCGTCGGTAGCATCATCATCACCGTCATCACATCGTCGTGCTGACAGAACTCTCCCTCGAAGCTCTGCTGGATTGGAGTTCGTGGGACGTCACCTAGCTGAACGTGTGCTGAACTCGGAGGTGCCGTACGTTCGGTACATGGATCGGTCGGATCGTGAAGACGTACGACCACATCAACCGCTTTCTCATAACGCTTCCGCTTACGGTCTACGAGGGTACATAGACAATACTCTCCCCTCTCGTTGCTATGCATCACCATGATCTTGCGTGTGCGTAGGAATTTTTTTGAAATTACTGCGTTACCCAACAATCTTCACCTCGACCGGAACCACAATTAGTTACTCCTCAACCCACTGCACCTACTGAAAATATTTATTATGAATTTCCTTAGGGTATGATAGAGAAACTACTAGCTAGTCCTTATGTAGGAGATGGAACATTACATCCAGATATGCACCTAATCTATGTGGATGGAGTTTGTGGATTATTTAAGCTTGTAGGTATGCTCGAGGATGTTGTCAAGAACAAGGTCTTACCTTTATCTTTGAAGGGAAAGGCATTAACATGGTATAGGCTATTGTTTGATTTTGGATCATGGAACTGCAACCGATTGAAATTGGAATTTCATCAGAAGTTTTATCCTATGCATCTTGTTCATCGTGATCGCAATTATATATATATATATATATATAATTTTTGGCCTCGTGAAGGAGAAAGTATAGCTCAAGCTTGGGGGAGGCTTAAGTCAATGTTATATTCATGCCCCAATCATGAGCTCTCAAAAGAAATTATTATTCAAAACTTTTATGCTCGGCTTTCTCATAATGATCGATCGATGCTTGATACTTATTGTACTGCTTCTTTTATGAAGAAGGATATTGAATTCAAATGGGATTTATTGGAAAGAATTAAATGCAACTCTGAAGATTGGGATCTCGACGAAGGTAAGGAATCAGGTATAAACCTTAAGTTTGATTGTGTTAAATCTTTTATGGATACCGATGCTTTTCGTGATTTTAGCACTAAATTTGGACTTGACTCTGAGATAGTAGCTTCTTTTTTTGAATCTTTTGCTATTCATGTTGATCTCCCTAAGGAGAAGTGGTTTAAATATCATCCTCCCATTGAAGTTAAAGTAGTTTAACCTAATAAAGTTGAAGAAGAAACTATTATTTATAATGTTGATGCTATCGTTCCTACTGCTTATATTGAGAAACCACCTTTTCCTGTTAGAATAAAGGATCATGCTAAAGCTTCAACTGTGGTTTGTAAGAGTTATACTAAAACACCTACACACCCTGAGCAAATTAAAGTTGAACTGAGTATTGCTATTGTTAAAGATCTCTTGGTTGATAATATTGATGGGCATGTTATTTATTTCTCTGATGAAGCTGCTAGGATTGCTAAACCTGGTATGAAAGATAAACATAGACCTGTTGTTGGCATGCTCGTTGTTTCTGTTAAAATAGGAGATCATTGTTATCATGGCTTATGTGATGTGGGTGCTAGTGTGAGTGCAATTCCTTATACCTTATATAAGGAAATTTTGAATGATATTGCACCTGCTGAGATAGAAGATATTGATGTTACTATTAAGCTTGCTAATAGAGATACTATATCACCAATTGGGATTGTTAGAGATGTTGAAGTCTTGTGTGAGAAAATTAAATATCCTACTAATTTTCTTGTTCTTGGTTCCCCACAAGATAATTTTTGACCCATTATATTTGGTAGACCCTTCTTGAATACTATTAATGCTAAGATAGATTGCGAGAAAGATATTGTTACTGTTGGTTTAGGGGATATTTCTCATGATTTTAATTTCTCTAAATTTCGTAGACAACCCCATGATAAAGAATTGCCTAGTAAGGATGAAATTATTGGTCTTGCTTCTATTGCCATTCCTCCTGCTGATCCTTTAGAACAATATTTGCTAGACCATAAAAAATGATATGTTTATGAATGAAAGAAGGGAAATAGATGAAGTATTATTCAATCAGGGACCTATTTTGAAACATAATTTGCCTGTTGAAATCCTTGGATATCCTCCTCCAGCTAAGGGTGATCCCGTGTTTGAGCTTAAACCGCTACCTAATACTCTGAAATATGCTTATCTTGATGAAAATAAGATATATCCTGTTATTATTAGTGATAGCCTTTCAGAGCATGAAGAAAAGAAATTAGTGAAAACTCTGAAGAAGCACCGTGCCGCTATTGGATATACTATTGATGATCTTAAGGGCATTAGTCCCACTCTATGTCAGCACACAATTAAATTGGAGAAAGACGCTAAACCGATTGTTGATCATCAACGACGGTTAAATCCTAAGATGAAAGAAGTGGTAAGAAATGAAATACTAAAGCTTCTGGAGGTAGGTATAATTTATCCTATTGTTGATAGTCAATAGGTAAGTCTTGTTCATTGTGTCCCTAAGAAGGGAGGCATTACTGTTGTTCCTAATGATAAGAATGAATTGATTCCTCAAAGAATTGTTACAGGTTATAGAATGGTAATTGATTTCTGCAAATTAAATAAAGCTACTAGAAAAGATCATTACCCTCTACCTTTTATTGATCAAATGCTAGAAAGACTATCCAGACATACACATTTTTGCTTTCTAGATGGTTATTCTGGTTTCTCTCAAATACCCGTGTCAAAAGAAGATCAAGAGAAAACCACTTTTACTTGCCCTTTCGGTACATTTGCTTATAGACGTATGCCTTTTGGTTTATGTAATGCACCTGCTACCTTTCAAAGATGTATGACTGCTATATTCTCTGACTTTTGTGAAAAGATTGTTGAGGTTTTCATGGATGATTTCTCCGTTTACGGAAGTTCTTTTGATGATTGCTTAAGCAACCTTGATCGAGTTTTGCAGAGATGTGAAGAAACTAATTTTGTCTTGAATTGGGAGAAGTGCCACTTTATGGTTAATGAAGGTATTGTCTTGGGGCATAAAATTTCTGAAAGAGGTATTGAAGTTGATAAAGCTAAAGTAGATGCTATTGAAAAGATGTCGTGCCCTAAAGATATCAAAGGTATAAGAAGTTTCCTTGGTCATGTTGGTTTCTACAGGAGGTTTATTAAAGACTTCTCTAAAATTTCTAGGCCTCTCACTAATCTCTTACAAAAATATGTTCCTTTTCTTTTTGATGATGATTATGTAGAAGCATTTGAAATACTTAAGTAAGCCTTGATTTCTGCACCTATTGTTCAGCCACCTGATTGGAATTTACCCTTTGAAATTATGTGTGATGCTGGTGATTATGATGTTGGTGTTGTTCTAGGACAAAGAGTTGATAAGAAATTAAATGTTATTCAGTATGCTAGTAAAACTCTAGACAGTGCCCAGAGAAATTATGCTACCACTGAAAAAGAAGGTTTAGCAGTTGTATTTGCATGTGATAAGTTCAGACCTTACATTGTTGATTCCAAAGTAATTGTTCACACTGATCATGCTACTATTAAATATTTTATGGAAAAGAAAGATGCTAAACCTAGACTTATTAGATGGGTTCTCTTGCTACAAGAATTTGATTAGCATATTATTGATAGAAAGGGAGCTGAGAACCCTATTGTAGACAACTTGTCTAGGTTAGAGAATGTTCTTGCTGACCCACTGCCTATTGATGATAGTTTTCCCGATGAGCAATTAAATGTCATAAATGCCTCTCATAATACTCCATGGTATGCTGATTATGCTAATTATATTGTTGCTAAATTCATACCACCTAGTTTCACATACCAACAAAAGAAAAAGTTTTTCTATGATTTAAGACATTACTTTTGGGATGACCCACACCTTTATAAAGAAGGAGTAGATGGTGTTATTATGCGTTGTGTACCTGAGCATGAACAGGAACAGATCCTACACAAGTGCCACTCCGAGTCTTGCGGAGGACACCACACTGGAGATAGAACTGCACATAAGGTATTGCAATCCGGTTTCTATTGGCCCATTCTCTTTAAAGATACCCGTAAGTTTGTCTTGTCTTGTGATCAATGTCAAAGAATTGGTAATATTAGTAGACGTCGGGAAATGCCTATGAATTATTCACTTGTTATTGAACCATTTGGTGTTTGGGGCTTTGATTATATGGGACCTTTTCCTTCCTCTAATGGGTATACACATATTTTAGTTGCCATTGATTACGTTACTAAGTGGGTAGAAGCTATTCCAACTAGTAGTGCTGATCATAACACTTCTACTAAGATACTTAAAGAAGTTATTTTCCCGAGGTTTGGAGTCCCTAGATATTTAATGACTAATGGTGGTTCACATTTTATTCATGGTGCTTTCCGTAAAATGCTTGCTAAGTATGATGTTAATCATAGAATTGCATCTCCATATCATCCTCGGTCTAGTGGTCAAGTAGAATTGAGTAATAGAGAGCTTAAATTAATTTTGCAGAAGACTGTTAATAGATCTAGAAAGAATTGGTCTAAGAAACTTGACGATGCATTATGGGCTTATAGAACTGCTTGTAAGAATCCTATAGGTATGTCTCCGTATAAAGTGGTTTATGGAAAAGCATGACACTTACCTCTTGAACTAGAACATAAGACATATTGGGCTATTAAAGAGCTCAATTATGATTCCAAACTTGCCGGTGAGAAGTGGTTATTTGACATTAGCTCTCTTGATGAATGGAGAACTCAAGCTTATGAGAATGCCAAGTTGTTTAAAGAAAAGGTCAAATATGGCATGATAAAAGGATACAAAAGCGTGAGTTTAATGTAGGTGATCATGTTTTGCTATACAACTCTCGTTTAAGATTTTTTGCAGGAAAGCTTCTCTCTAAATGGGAGGGCCCTTACATCATCGAGGAGGTCTACCATTCCGGTGCCATAAAAATTAACAATGCCGAAGGCAAAAATCCGAAGGTGGCAAACAGTCAAAGACTCAAGCATTATATCTCAGGTACTGCCATAAATGTTGAGACCAATATAATTGATACCGTAACACTGGAAGAGTACATTGTTGGAAATATGCCCTAGAGGCAATAATAAATTGGTTATTATTATATTTCCTTGTTCATGATAATCGTTTATTATCCATGCTAGAATTGTATTGATAGGAAACTCAAATACATGTGTGGATACATAGACAACACCATGTCCCTAGTAAGCCTCTAGTTGACTAGCTCGTTGATCAATAGATGGTCACGGTTTCCTGACCATGGACTTTGGATGTCATTGATAACGGGATCACATCATTAGGAGAATGATGTGATGGACAAAGACCCAATCCTAAGCCTAGCACAAGATCATGTAGTTCGTATGCTAAAGCTTTTCTAATGTCAAGTATCATTTCCTTAGACCATGAGATTGTGCAACTCCCGGATACCGTAGGAATACTTTGGGTGTGCCAAACGTCACAACGTAACTGGGTGGCTATAAAGGTACACTACAGGTATCTCCGAAAGTGTCTGTTGGGTTGGCACGAATCGAGACTGGGATTTGTCACTCCGTGTAAACGGAGAGGTATCTCTGGGCCCACTCAGTAGGACATCATCATAATGTGCACAATGTGATCAAGGAGTTGATCACGGGATGATGTGTTACGGAACGAGTAAAGAGACTTGCCGGTAACGAGATTGAACAAGGTATCGGGATACCGACGATCGAATCTCGGGCAAGTATCGTACCGATAGACAAAGGGAATTGTATACGGGATTGATTAAGTCCTTGACATCGTGGTTCATCCGATGAGATCATCGTGGAACATGTGGGAGCCAACATGGGTATCCAGATCCCGCTGTTGGTTATTGACCGGAGAGTCATCTCGGTCATGTCTGCATGTCTCCCGAACCCGTAGGGTCTACACACTTAAGGTTCGGTGACGCTAGGGTTATAGAGATATTAGTATGCGGTAACCCGAAAGTTGTTCGGAGTCCCGGATGAGATCCCGGACGTCACGAGGAGTTCCGGAATGGTCCGGAGGTAAAGATTTATATATGGAAAGTCTTGTTTTGGTCGCCGGAAAAGTTTCGCGCATTATCGGTATTGTACCGGGAGTGCCAAAGGGGTCCGGGGGTCCACCAAGGGGGTCCACCTGCCCTGGGGGGCCACATGGGCTGTAGGGGTGTGCGCCTTCACCAGCCCCAAGAGGCCCATGCGCCAAGAGATAAGGGAAAGGAAGAGTCCTAAAGGGGGAAGGCACCTCCTAGGTGCCTTGGGGAGGATGGACTCCTCCCTGGCCGCACCCTTCCTTGGAGGAAGGGCCAAGGCTGCGCCCCCCTCTCCCTTGGCCCTATATATAGTGGGGGGAAGGGAGGGCAGCAACATCTAAGCCCTGGCTCCTCCCTCTCCCTCCCATGACACATCTCCCTCCTCCCGCAGCGCTTGGCGAAGCCCTGTTGGAATCCCGCTACTTCCACCACCACGCCGTCGTGCTGCTGGATCTCCATCAACCTCTCCTTCCCCCTTGCTGGATCAAGAAGGAGGAGACGTCGCTGCTCCGTACGTGTGTTGAACGCGGAGGTGCCGTCCGTTCGGCGCTAGGATCATCGGTGATTTGGATCACGACGAGTACGACTCCATCAACCCCGTTCTCTTGAACGCTTCCGCTTAGCAATCTACAAGGGTATGTAGATGCACTCTCCTTCCCCTCGTTGCTAGATTACTCCATAGATTGATCTTGGTGTTGCGTAGAAAATTTTGAATTTCTGCTACGTTCCCCAACATACATAAGGGATACTTTCCAGAATGTTTCAGGCTCTGAAAAGGAACAGGTATGTGGTACGGTAAGTAAACCGATTCCAAAACGTTTCCAATGATAATTTTTCTCCGCTTTGGAATATTTAAAAATTAGGAAAATTAAAAGTAGCCTGAAAGTGACACGAGGCATCCACAAGGGTGGAGGGAGCGCCCTGCCCCCTGGGCGCGCCCCCGACCTTGTGGCGACCTCGTGTGCCCTCCGGACTCTGTTTTCTTGTACAATGCTTCTTTTGGTCGGTAAAAATTCATTATATAATCTCCCAAAGGTTTTGACCACAATACCACGACAAAATTCTTTGTTTCGTTTTGCGTTATTCCTAGAGCAGATTTGGAGCAAGATGTCTTCGCAAGAGTCGGTCAGGGAGAGTCGGGTATCTCACCCGGCACCAGGCGCAAGAGCATACTGCGATGCTAACCACTTTGGGCCGGTAACGGAGGAACAGATGGATGCTGACTTGAAAAGAGTGGATGCCATGGAGGAGGATCAAGAAGTTACCTCTCGTCTTCAAACTAGATTCATGCTAGAGGAACTTCAGAGCTCAGCAATACCAAATTCGGTTATTCCTCCCAATGCTAGATTTCTCTCTTATGAAAATATGAAAAAGAGTGTTGCTTTTTCTCCCGTGGAAAGGAAACATCCATGGGTGGATGGAGCTCTAGCCATCACGGGTAAATTTCTCAAGGAAGTAATGGATCTTAAGCAGCAAATTAATAATCTTGAGGAAGAGAATCGTATCCTAAGGGGCATCATCGCCAAGAATATCGCATCACCGCCTCCAATGAAAGATATCTAATTACATGGGTATGGGCACTCCCCTTGGCAACTGCCAAGCTTGGGGGAGTGCCTCGGTATCGTATCACCACCACATCTTTATCTTTATCATTTTTCTTAGTTCAATCCTTTTGGTTATATCTTGATCTAGTAGAATAAATTTTTAGTATGATCTAGCTTTGAGTTTTGCTTTGTTCCCTCTATGTAACCGAGTCCATGAGATATATAATAAAGAGTGGTGTTGAGTTAAGGGCTTTTGCTTTCTTGCTATGATCTTGAGGGAATTAAATAAAAGAAATAATAAAAAGTAATAAAAAGATCATATATTGATCTTATGGAGAGTAATGATTTCACATATAAAGAGTATGATGAATATAAGTTGTTGAGAGTTGCCAAACATAGTTTTGGTCATTGTTGCAATTAATAGGAAGTAATAAAGAAACAGAGGCTTCACATATAAATATAATATCTTGGACATCTTTTGTAATTGTGAGCACTCATTAAAATATGACATGCTAATAAGTTGATGTTGGACAAGGAAGACAACATAATGAGTTATGTTTTCTTATATCCGAATAGAAGTTATATTGTTTTGGATCATCCAACATGTTGAGCTTGCCTTTCCCTCTCATGCTTGCCAAATTCTTTGCACCAAGTAGAGATACTACTTGTGCTTCTAAACATCCCTAAACCCAATTTTGTCATGAGAGTCCACCATACCTACATATGGATTGAGTAAGATCCTTCAAGTAAGTTGTCATCGGTGCAAGCAATAAAAATTGCTCTCTAAATATGTATGACTTATTAGTGTGAAGAAAATAAGCTTTATGTGAACTTGTGATATGGAAGAAATAAAAGCGGCAGACTTCATAATAAAGGTCCTTATCACAAGCGGCAATATAAAGTGACGTTCTTTTGCATTAAGATTTTGTGCATCCAACCATAAAAGCGCATGACAACCTCTTCTTCCCTCTGCGAAGGGCCTATCTTTTGCTTTTGCCTCCTACCCTTATATAAGAGTCATGGTGATCATCACCTTTCCTTTTTATACTTTTTCCTTTGGCAAGCACTATATGTTGGAGAGATCCGGATATATATATCCACTCGGATGTAGGTTTTCATAAAGTATTATTGTTGACATTACCCTTGAGGTAAAATGTTGGGCGGCGAAACTATAAGCCCCTATCTTTCTCTGTGCCGGCTGAAGCTTTGAACCCATAAGTATCGCGTGAGTGTTAGCAATTGTGAAATACTAAATGGTAGTTGAGCATGTGGACTTGCTGAGAAGCTCTTTAATTGACTCTTTTCGATATTATGATAAATTGCAATTGCTCCAATGATTGAGACCATAGTTTGTTAGTTTGAATAAAGTTTCTGATTCATACTTTACCTTGTGAAGGAATTGTTACTTTAGCATAAGAAATTATATGGAATTATATGTTGTTGTTCTAAAGATGATCATGATGCCCTCATGTCCGTATTTAATTTTTATCGACACCTCCATCTCTAAACATGTGGACATATTTATCGATATCGGCTTTTGCTTGAGAACAAGCGAGGTCTAAGCTTGGGGGAGTTGATACGTCCATTTTGCATCATACTTTTATATTGATATTTAATGCATTATGGGCTGTTATTACATATTATATCACAACACTTATGCCTATTCTCTCTTATTTTATAAGGTTTACATGACGCGGGAGAATGCCGGCAGCTGGAATTCTGGACTAGAAAAGGAGCAAATATTATAGACCTATTCTGCACAACTCCAAAAGTCCTGAAACTTCACGGAGCTTATTTTTGGATTATATAAAAAATATTGGGCACAGAAAGAACCAGAGGGGGGCCACCAGCCAGCCACAAGGGTGGAGGGCGCGCCCTACCCCATGGGCGCGCCCCCGACCTTGTGCCCCTCCTGGCAGGCCTCCGGTGCCCATATTTGGCTATATGGTGTGTTTTGACATGAAAAAAATCAAGAGGAAGCTTTCGGGAGGAAGCGCCGCCGTCTCGAGGCGGAACCTGGGCAGAACCAATCTAGGGCTCCGGCGGAGCTGTTCTGCCGGGGAAACATCCCTCCGGAAGGGGGAAATCGTCGCCATCGTCATCACCAACGATCCTCTCACCGAGAGGGGGTCAATCTCCATCAACATCTTCACCAACACCATATCCTCTCAAACCCTAGTTCATCTCTTGTATTCGATCTTGGTCCCAAAACCTCAGATTGGTACATGTGGGTTGCTAGTAGTGTTGATTACTCCTTGTAGTTGATGCTAGTTGGTTTATTCGGTAGAAGATTATATTTTCAGATCCTTAATGATAATTAATACTCCTCTTATTATGATTATGAATATGCTTTGTGAGTAGTTACATTTGTTCCTGAGGACATGGGAGAAGTCTTGTTATAAGTAGTCATGTGAATTTGGTATTCGTTCGATATTTTGATGAGATGTATGTTGTCTCTCCTCTAGTGGTGTTACGTGAATGTCGATTATATGACACTTCACCGCTATTTGGGCCTAGGGGAAGGCATTGGGAAGTAATAAGTAGATGATGGGTTGCTAGAGTGACAGAAGTTTAAACCCTAGTTTATGAGGTGCTTCGTAAGGGGCTGGTTTGGATCCATATGTTTCATGGTATGGTTAGGTTTACCTTAATTCTTCTTTCGTAGTTGCGGATGCTTGCGGGAGGAGTTAATCATAAGTGAGATGCTTGTCCAAGGAAGGGCAGCACCCAAGCACCAGTCCACCCACATATCAAATTATCAAAGTAACAAACGCGAATCATATGAGCATGATGAAAACTAGCTTGACAACAATTCCCATGTGTCCTTGGAAGCGCTTTGCTTTATATAAGAGTTTGTCCGGGCTTGTCCTTTGCTACAAAAAGGATTGGGCCACCTTGCTGCACCTTGTTTACTTTATTTACTTGCTACCTGTTACAATTTACCGTATCACAAAATTATCTATTACTGATAATTTCAGTGCTTGCAGAGTATACCTTGCTGAAATCCGCTTGTCATTTCCTTCTGCTCCTCGTTGGGTTCGACACTCTTACTTATCGCAAGGACTACGATTGATCCCCTATACTTGTGGGTCATCACTCGCCATGGCTCGGGAGCTCGCACGCCCAGCAAGGCCGCGCCCCGCCACGCAGCAGGAGCACGCGGGCCGTGGCGTCGGGCAAGGGCAGAGCAGTGGTGAGCTGCGGCGCGGAGGGGGCGGCAGCGCGCGCGAGGCGCAGTGTGCTGCAGAGTGAGACGGGCGGGTGCGGGGAGCGCAGCGAGCTGTGGCGGCGGGCGGAGCGAGCTAGCGCGGCGGCCACGTGCGGTGGTGGGCGGGGCGTGAGCTGCGGCGGGAGCGGCGCGCACGAGCCGCGGCAGGCCCGGGGCCGGGGCGAGCGGGTGCCGGGGACATGGCAGGACGCGGGCGGGCCGAGAGCTGCAACATGGGAGCGGGGGGGGGGGAGGCGACAAGGATGCTCGCTCACTAGGTGTTCGACTGAATGCCGACACAGACATGCACAAAATGCGTCTGCGTCCTGTTGGGCGCACAAGCCGACCTAAACGAAAAAATGGACACGACGCACGGACGGGTGACCCAAACGAACAAAGTGCGAAAAAAAGGTGTGCTTTTGGGTCGGCCGGTTGGAGTTGCTCTTAGCTTAGTCGCTTTAATTCTTTGTTATATAATCTTTATTTTTTTTGGGTGAACTAGTATAAAATTCATTTGGCCCTCTCAACTAGTTACATAAGTATGAGCAATATTCAAATCTCTACAGACTGTTCTATTTTTGACAGATTCTATTTTCGTTGCATTGTGTGCTTATTTTGATAAATCTATAGATTGTATCGGGGGTATAAGTCATGGTAAAGTTAGAATACATTAGATATAATGCAATAACAAAATATGAATGGATTGCAACGGTACTTAAAGTTTCTTATACTAACTGATCTCACAAAGGCTTGTTTAACTTTTGTGTGATTGAAGTTTTCAAGTTTTGGGTGAGATCAGGATGAATGAAAGAATAAGGAGTGGCAAGAGCTAAGCTTGGGGATGCTCAAGGCACCCCAAATTAATATTCAAGTACTCCCAAGCAACTGCCTCAGTAGTACGGTCGGGGGTGTGCAACTCCACGGCCACACATGTGCGACTATGCGACGAGAGTGTGCCACTCCGAGGCCGTGCGTGTGCTACTACACCAACGAGAGTGTGCAACTTTGTGGTCCTGTGGGCGCGACTATGCCGCCGCGCGTGTGCAATTCCTGCAATCTTGCATGAATTACTATACCAACAAGAATGCAACTCCCACGGCGAAGGAGAGTGGGTACCTATGATGACGAAAGTGTGCAACTTTGCAGCCATGCGTGTGCAACTATGCAAGTGAGATTGTGCAACTTCGCTATCACACGAGTGCAACTACGCCGACGAGAGTGTACAACTCCGCGGTCATACGTGAGCTACTACGCCGACGAGAGTGTGCAACTCAATGGTCGTGCGTGTGCAACTATGCTGGCACATGTGTGCAACTCCTGCTGTCGTGCATGAGCTACTATGCCGACGAGAGTGTGTCACTCCACGATCGCACGTGTATGACTATGCTAATGAGAGTGTGCAACTCTGTGGTCATGTGTGTGCGACTATGCAAAAAAATGTGCAACTCCACGACCATGCATGAACGGCTATGCCAAATAAAGTGTGCAACTCCAACTATGCCAAAGAGCATGTGCAACTCCCGCAGTCATGCATGAGCTATTATGCCAACTAGAGTGTACATCTTCGCGGCCGTGCATGTACGACTATATCAACAAGACCGTGCAACTCTGTGCTCATGCATGTGCAACAGTCTTCCAGTGTGCAGCAGTAGTTGATTGAGCTTACAATGTCGCCCGTCTAGCTATACTTAAGTAAGCAATGCATGCGCGAGACATTGTCTAACCATTTTTGTATTGTCGTGTTGTGCAACTTTCTAATGGTCATATTCAATTGAGAATATATCCAATTGAAAACTACTATGTGTGCAACTATAACTAGTGTGGATGCCAACTAAAAATATGTAAAAGTATATCAACTTAAGCGAGAATATTGTCTAGCCAACTTAGTACCACCGTGTTGTGCAACTTCACAAATCTTATGTGCAACTAAAAACTATTTTTTTAGAAAAGAAGGATGACCTCCGGCCTCTACATCTGGGCGATGCATACGACCACTTTATTAATTATTCTCACAAGACCTCATAAAGTTATACAACAGTAAGACTAAAGCTGACGTCTAAGCAACAAACTGTCCCTATACCTATCCAGTTGATGAAAGGGCGCAGATAGCCTGGGCCTCATACCAAACAGACATCGCAGCCAAGCCTAACATCTAAGACCTGATACCCCAATCTAGCCACTTGCCGGGTCTGGGGCACACACTGGTCCGGCGTGCTCTCAGAGGCCGCCGCTGACAACTGCCGCCGCTCCATCTTCCGAATTGTACTGATGCATCAACCTTGCTCGGTCTACCTATTGTCGATGCCACCACGGCGCCCAATGACACCTCCTCCCTGCGCGCAAACAGCTGTACATGTCGCGGTCGCCACTGATTATACCTGGCCATACCTCGGGCCGGGTCGGGCTTCGGGCCGGGCCTAGCCAAGCCCGACGCAAAAAACCCAGGCCCGGGCCCGGCCATCGGGCCTGTTTTTTGAGCCCGAGCCCGTCCCTAACACGTAAAAGCCCGCCGGTCTCCGGCCCGGCCTAGCCCGACCTTCAGAAAAATGCAAAAACGACGGGCCCGGGCCCGGCCCAGCCATCGGGCTCAAAATCTAGGCCTAAGCCCGGCCCGGGAGCAGCGACGGGTCGGGCCGGGTCGGGCTTCCCATGGCCAGGTATACCACTGATACACCTCAGCGCCATGCTGCCACGTACCACCAGCCGACACAGCTTTAAGCCCTTGGAGGATCTGTCGTGCGTATCACCTGCCGACCAGGCATGACCAAGCGTAGCACCTGTCGGTCAGGCATGACTTGACATCTCCGCCGAAGCTTCGTGCAAGACGAAGCCGCTCCACCTCCTGCCTCTGACTTCCAGCGCTGCTCCACAAAACGACGCTCCCAAGAGAGAAACGACACCACAGTGTCGCCATCATCCGGTCTGGAACACCAGATCCTAGGGTTTCCCCCAGAGCAATACGAGTGGGTCGACGGAAGTCACATGACGATGCCTTCATCAAGGTAACGACGTGGAACACCGCCATCGCCCGCCGTCGGCTCGGTTTTCACCGGCAACTACATCTCCCCGACTCGCAGCTGGTGCCAGATGACGGATCCCGAGATCCGAACACCCACCCTCAGGCCGACCACCTCTGACGGAAGAGATGACCACCACCGCCGGCTGCACCGGTCAGAACAGATCTGATCGGAGGTGCCGCCGACGAGACCACCAGGTCCTCCACGCCGCTGTCACCGTTCTGAAGACAGCATGCACGCCACCGCAGCCAAGCCAGCCGCCGCCCGAAGGGCCATCCGCAGCGCCCGTAGCCCTGGCCTTCGCCGCGCCAAGCCGTCGCCATCCGAGGACGGGCCGGCCTCCTACCGCCTGCCGCCAGCCGCCGCGCCGCAGATCCCAGATCGGTCGTGCCACCACACACCTTGGGGTCCGCCCCACCCCGAAGACGCGCGAGAGAGGAGATCCCCCGCCACCGCCGTCGGCCCCCAGGCTTAGCCCAGCGGCGTCTTCCGGCGACGGCGGAGGGAGAAGAGGAGGGAGTTTGCGGCGGTGGTGCCTAGGTTTCTGGCCGCCCGAGTCGCCCTAGGGGGATGACGATGCCCTTCATATGTGCAACTACAACTATTTGATAATTTTCTCAAGAAAAAAGCACTGCAAAAAGTAAGATCGTGATATTCAACCAAGACTGAATGCTTTGTTGTGCAGCCGTGCAGAAATTATAATCAACTAACCTAAAGCGTCGGCAGTAGGACATTGAGAGCCGCAAAGCACACTGAAATATTTTATTAGCATTCTGGCGAGCACCATGTTCCTGGGCACTAAATACTCACCTTGATATCCAAATCGAAAGGATCACCGTTATTCCTGCTCTGTCTGATTTGATAATGCACACACACCAGGCGCTTCCATGACAAGGCCTCCTCCGGCATGCACCTGACCATGTGGTCGCCGCGAAACAGCGGAGGCGGCAGGACCTTGAGGCTCGCCTCGGGGCACATCTGCACGAAGTGAGCACCGGGAAGCAGCAACGTCACGGCCACCCTGAAGGTCCTGCCGTGCTTCCCCGTGAACCCAGAAGCCTCCACATGAGCGGGCGCCCTGGAGAAGACCTCCCGAAAGACGTGGAGCTCCATGAGCGGTCTGTCCTCGCCGAAGATGAAATGGATGGTGTCGAGACGGAGCGAGATCCGAGCCTCGCGGCTGTGGCATGAGGGGTGGCGGCGCAGGACTCATCGGCGTCGGCAAGGCGTCTAGATGGCGGAGTTCCACAGGAAGACGTGGGACGGGCGGGTCCAACGTGAAGCTCCTCGGATCCGTCCGGGTTCACACGCGGTGGCGCACCAGAGGCGGATAGCGGCGGTCAGTAGGAGAACAGGGTCGCGGGCGACGTGAGGGGGAGGAGGACCTCGGATGGGTGGGGTCGCCGGTGGGGAAGAGCACGGGGTTGCATCCGGCTGTGTAGGTGCAGCGGCAGACGCGCTAGAGGGTGGGGCGGCAGCTGAAGGCGCGCTGAGCGGCGAGGGTCCGACGGCGGCGGCGGCTAAAGGGGCGCTGTTGGAGGCAGGGCATCGCGCTGGGGATAAGGCGCGGGGCGTGGCGCTGGGTTTTGTCGGATAGCGCGTGAGAGAACTGCGTCTTGCCCCGACCAGGAAACACTTGGCGCTCGTGGGCCGTGCGATATGCTGGCAACGAGCGGTCGAGGCGCGGACGCTCGGTTTAGCGAAATCGTGTCTGGGTCTCTGGGACACTATAAATGGACCGGTGAGGTTGCGCTCTCTGTCGCAGCAAAGCCGGAAAACTGGTCTGCCCGGAAGCAAGAGATGGCTGACTTGTCCCTCGTGTGCGCGGCATCGCTCCCACTCACTCTGCTCGCGGCCTACGCGCTACAACCACTGGCCGACGCGCGCCGACGCCTCCCGCCCGGCCCCAGGCCACTCCCGCTCCTCGGTAACCTCCTCGACATCGGCGAGCACCCTCACCGTTCCTTCGCCAGCCTCGCCGACATCCACGGCCCGCTCATGTTCGTCCGCCTCGGCACTGTCCCAGCCGTCGTGGCCACCTCGCCGGAGGCCGCCCGCGAGGTCCTGCAGAAAAAGAACGCCAGCCTGGCCGCTCGCCGTGGCCTGGACGCCTGGCGCGTCATGGACCACGACGCCAACTCCATGGTCGCGCTCCCGCCGCGCGGCAAGTGGCGCGCCTTCAGGCAGCACTCCAGGGCCGCGCTCCTCGGCCCCCGGCCGCTCGACGAGCACCGGGCGGTGCGGGAGGAGGAGGCGCGCGAGCTGGTGCGGCGCTTGTCCGCGGCCGGAGGCGCCCCGGTCGATGTGGCTCGCGAGGCGTTCGTGGCCATGGTGAACGTGCTGTGCCGCGGGATGTTCTCGGAGAAGCTAGATCCGGCCGTGGTGTCGGAGCTGACGGACGTGGCGGAAGAGGCGGCCGAGCTGTCCGGCCTGCCCAACGTGTCTGATTTCTTCCCGGCGCTCGCGGCCCTCGACCTGCAGGGTATCCGGCGCAAGGCGGGGAAGGTGCTCGCGTGGCTGTATACGCTCATCGACGAGCAGATCGAGCGGCGGAAGCTCAGCCGGGCGGACGGCGATGCGCGCAGGAACGATCTGTTGGATGTGTTGCTTGACATGGACGGCGACGTGCAAGACGAGGACGGATGGGTGATGAACCAGGAGTCCATCCGAGGTCTATTGATGGTAAGCATGCACACACGACCTTAGCATATGTTATAGTTTCTCTCTAAAAAAACATGTTATAATTGGCCAAAGTTTTATCCTAAAAGGAGTCAAATACATGCATTATGCAACGGAAAAAGGAGCTACAGAAATATTATTTTATCGATTTTGCTATTATGAAATGTTTTGTCAGCTCAGTCACTCTTTTTCCCCTTTTTGTGCGTGGTTGCTTTTTCTTGCTTTATTTTCCTTTTCGTTTTTTTATGTAGTATATAGGTCAATATGTGTGCCTGATCTGTGTATTGTGTGTGGATTTGTGTGCACGGCGTCGTGCGTGTCGTATGTAGTAGTAGTATATGTGTGTGCACGCACGTGTGCGTATGCACGTTCTTTTTTTTTCCCGGCGAGGCGTATGTTTGTTCCTGTACGTGTGGCTAGTGTATGTGCGCAGGAGATGATACCATACATGAGATAACAGGAATCATTATGGAAATCACACTGCTGTCCGAATATACACAACTATGTGTGCTTGCTTACTGTGAAACAATACAATTCGTGTGCAAGTGTTGTCATTTGTTTTGGGTTTTTTTCCTTATTCTTTAAGTATACCGGTGTCTGTAATTCATTTCTTTTAGGGAGTCTATAATTCATTATTCATTATAACTCATGTTTTCTACCCCCACTCCCACCCAAAGAACCCCTCATGTTTTCTATTTAGTTTTAGTTTTTTACATTATATTATATGTTTTGTTTTAAAAAACAGCTGACATGAAAAAATTCAATCGCATGTTGAATAGTTGCCACAAATGTATTAATCTCATGTATGCATGCATTTTCAGGAATTACTCCTAGGCGCAACATCAGTCCCCACCACAATCGAGTGGGCGATGTCGGAGCTATTGCAAAACCCTCCCGCTATACACAAACTCCAAGCGGAGCTCAGGAACGTCCTCGGCACCCGACCATGCGCATGGATGGAGGAGTCCGACACCGGCAGCCTCCCATATCTCCAAGCCGTCGTCAAAGAAACACTACGGCTCCATCCCCCGGTGCCATTCGCCACTGGGCTAGCCGAGGAGGCGGTGGAGATAGAAGGCTACAACGTCCCTAAGGGCACGACTGCCCTGGTGAACATCTGGGGGATATGCAGAAATGCCAAGGTATGGGATGAGCCCAACAGGTTCTTGCCGGAAAGGTTCCTGCATAGGGAGATAGAGTTCTTCGGTGCAGATTTTGAGCTGATCGCATTTAGCGCCGGGAAGCGGATCTGTCCTGGGCTGCAGCTCTCGAGTAAGATGGTGCCACTTATACTCGGCTCAATGCTCTATCACTTTGATTGGACATTGCCGGGAGAAGAAGATGCTGCTCCTGTAGATATGACAGAGCAGTTTGGACTGGTGTTGTCCATGGCTGTCCCGCTACGCGTTGTACCTAAGAAAATATTGTAAGGCCGGTTACAGTGAAAGTATCATATAAAGTATAATGCCCGCCAACTAAGTAGTTCAAATAAGGTGACATAAAATTAAATGAAGAAAGAAGGATTGAGTATCATAATATGACACCATATCATATTAAACAATGTGCCACTATTTGTCATGCATAACAATAAATAAGTTTACCTACAATATCATTCTATGATACTATGTAGTATGGAGATAGTATCATGAACTTGTATCATACAATACCCCACTACGACCAGCCTGTTACAGTGTTGTGCATGATTAATTAATGTTCAGCTAGGAGTTGATTGAATGAGCTTAATGTGGATTAAGGAGGTTACATTTCCTGCAAGTTAAAATTCCTCTCAATACCCTCTAATCCTCTTGAGTTGATTAGGATTAATCGAACAAGGCCTGCATAGAGAAAATTGCGACCGCCTCTACCCATCAGTGGTGGCGGAAGACTATGTGTGAGCGGCTTGCATTCGGAACACGGCTCAACAGCGCCATCCTGTGCCGGTGCTAGTCCGAGTCGAGCGGGCACGACCAAGTTCATACAGCTGGCCGATACGATACGACACCCCATTCACACCTACTCCCTTCGTTCATAAATATATGTACTAACTTTTAATAAATCAAATGTATATAAATACATTTTAGTGTATTTATTCACTTATTTTAAAATGTATATAGTTTATATTGAAATTGTAAAACATCTTATATTTGTAAACAAATAGAGTATTGCATTAGAGCATCTATAACCAGAGATAGCAAATCCAGGTCCTCAAATGCCCAAGGACACGCCGGGCGCGTCCGCGGTCACTGACCGGGCACGTCTCATTTGTTGGTTTCTACACCTACGTCACTCATATCTGAAATCTCAAAACCATACAACCAATGCAACACTATGTAAAAGATGATCATTGGATGAAGCACATGTAGTTCATCGGGTATGTGTGGGACAAGCTGGATCAATCCAACGTGGCGAATGCACCTAAGTCATCCCATATCCGCACTGCCTTTAGACTGAATATGAGAAACGCCGGACGTGCCAGACGTTTCAAACAGTTTAAGGCGCCCGTCTGATCGGTTTTTCACGACAGTTCAAATGATCGGGCCATCCGCCCGTGCGTATAGGACGGTTCGGTGTGGCCGGCTGTTGATGCTCCTCTATCTGGCTACCGAGGGATAGGGACTGCCGGTGCTACTTCGATTCACAACCTCACACACACAGAAAGAGACAAATACTCTTATGTTGTTCAAACCTGAAGCGAGTCACTATCCACACCTCGAGTCATGCACCTACGCCCACCAGAATCCATGAAACCAACTGCAAGCAACGATCTTCTACGGCCACACAGGCTGGCCTCCGGACATCGGGATCTTCTACAGGACTGCAACCACCTTAACCTCACGTACGCAATCGCATGTGGCCCAATGAGAAGCCAGGCGTGCGCTGCCGCCGGTCCATGTACAGGCTTCATCATATTCATCATAGAAGGAAGTTGCAGCCTCGCCAAGGGACTCCACGCTGGCTGCAGCTCCAATCAGCCGTCCACGTACACCGTACACGACTCCATCACGCTTAGGTTCGCTCGAGTACGCCACGCAACAGCAGGACATGACGTGCATCCTCACCGACGCCACACGACGTATCAGCCGAACCAGCCGTGCACGATGCATCTTCATCGACGCCTCCTGCATCGAGCCAACTCACACCGTGCTGAATCTCTACGACTAATTCGCATCCAACAAAAAGAAAATCGTTGTCAAGGCCATCAACGAGAAGCGATCTCCACGGCATCATCCACGCCATAGGCCGGTGTACAACCTAAGGTAATTTTTCATCATATACGGCACGGTATCATAGATGATGCGCTGTTTGAAGATGACCCCTTGTGGTGATGACATATCAATGCAGATCGTTCATAAGCTGGAAATCTCCAGCTGCGTCCTCTAATTATATAACTGTAAGATGTGTAACTGAGACAGCATCACGACAACAGCATTGATCACGTGCACGTCATCTACGATGACATGATTGCGTTGATATGACGCCGCTTTAGTGATGACCTCTTACACGGCCATACGGTTCTGACAAAATTGATGTGTGCTCAATGAGTTTTCTCCCGTTCTTACAAAATTGATGGTCTTTTCGCTGATGACACTCTCTGACATCCGCAAGGTGCATCGTCCACGACTGTAGTTATGTTATCACACATTTTTTGACACATCTGTCTATGTGCAGCTACATCGACTACAACGATCACATCGACTATGGCTACTGCATGATCAACTATACCGGCATCAACATTGGCAATGTCGACGACTACTTGTCAGCAACAACTCCAGTCAACATTCGCGTCATCACTATCGTTCACGACACTTCTGTTGTGGCCATGGGAGCAGGGGCGGAGCTCTGTTGGGGCTAAACAGGGCCATGGCCCGCTCAGGAATTTCACCAAATTCTTTTACCTATGTGTGTGTTCCTAGTTCCTAGCCCAGCCCACGCAACACACAGTAGGCCCACCCCTCTCGTCTCATGCTCGTACCGTACATAGAGGCACAACGTCTTCAATTCCCCATCCTCTCATATCTCTGTATGTGCTTATGATTCAGAATCTGCTGACTCCACCTTGTAAGATTCAGAATTAGAAAAAAAACACTTTGGCCCACCCAAAATTTTCTTTCAAGCTCCGCCACTGCATGGGAGGGAATAGAGGAGAGACAGGGAAGACACAAGAAGGGACGTAGTCACGACGATAGGCGCCTGCCCATCAAATGCGCAATTGATAGTGGCAACAAAAGACTTTAAATCCAGTCGCGGTAGTCCGCTTTGCTCCTGCTATAACTGAGGGGAATTTTAGATCATGTCACATATAGGTTTTGGGTTTAAAGGCATACAAACGAACACAACAATAAAATATTTAATTACGCTAGTCCATTATTTAATTGTCCATAGTAAATCATGACACACACAAAAAACAAAATACTCTATACCTGAAGCGAATACAATCCCTTTGCAATATTTAATTATTCTTTGGCAAATCATGAGGGCTATTCTACCAACTAAGACATTAGAAATAAAGATTCAAAACCTGACACACACAAAAAACAAAAATACTCTATACCTGAAGCGAATACGATCCACACCTCGAGTCATGCACCTACGCCCATCCGAATCCATGAAATCAACAACAAGCAACGGATCTTCTGCGGCCACACACGCTGGCCTGCAAACATCAGTATCTTCTACAGGACTGCAACCACCTTAACCTCACGTACGCAATCCTTGCATGTGGGTAGGCACGTGAGCAATGAGAAGCTTCATCATATAAGGAAGCCGCAGACCCGCCAAGGGACTCTATGCTGCAGCTCCACTCACCCGTCCGCGTACACCGTTCACGATCCATCATGCTTAGATTCGCTGGAGTACGCCACGCAACAGCCAGACATGACGTGCATCCTCACCGACGCCACACGACGTATCAGCCGAACCAGCCGTGCACGATGCATCTTCATCGACGCCTCCTGCATCGAGCCAACTCACACCGTGCTGAATCTCTACGACTAATTCGCATCCAACAAAAAGAAAATCGTTGTCAAGGCCATCAACGAGAAGCGATCTTCACGGCATCATCCATGCCATAGGCCGGTGTACAACCTAAGGTAATTTTTCATCATATACGGCACGGTATCATAGATGATGCGCTGTTTGAAAATGACCCTTGTGATGATGACATATCAATGCAGATCGTTCATATATCATAAGCTGGAAATCTCTAACGTCCTCTAATTGTATAACTGTAAGATGTGTAACTGAGACGGCATTAGGACAACAGCATTGATCACGTCGTCTAAAATGACATGATTGCATCGATATAGTGTCGCTTTAGTGATGACATCCTACACGGCCATATGGTCCTGACAAAAGTGTTGTGTGCTCGATGGGTTTTCTTTGATTCTGACAAAACTGATGCTCCTATCGCTGATGACACTCTCTAACATTCACAATGTGCATTGTCCATGACTGTAGTTCTGTCATCACATATTTTTTGATGTGTCCGTTTATGCGCGGCTACATCGATTACAACGACCACGTCCACTGTGGGTTGTGGCTAGTGCATGATCAACTATATGGGCATCAACATTGGCTATATCGACAACTACTCGTCGGCAATAACTCTAGTCAACATTCGCGTCATCACTACTGTCCACGACACTTCTGTTGTGGCCATGGGAGGGAATAGAGGAGAGGCAGGAAAGGCACGAGAAGGGACGTAGTCACGACCATAGGCGCCGCCCTGTCAAAGGCGCAATTGATAATGGCAACAAAAGACTTTAAATCCAGTTATAGTAGTCCTCTTTGCTCCTGCTACAACAGAGGAGAATTTTAGAACACACTAGTAGAAAACAGGTAACTAGTCCCGGTTCAACAGGCCTTTAGTCCCAGTTCTGGAACCGGGACAAAAAGGTCGGAACTAAAGCCTAAAATCTTTAGTCTCGGTTCGCTTACGAACTGGGACAGAAGGGGCTCCATGTGGCCGCTGTGGGGCGCCCAGGCAGGAGGACCTTTAGTCCAGGTTGGTAACACCAACCAGGACCAAAAGGCAGCCACGTGTCAGCAGATCGTGGATGCTAGGGTTTTTGGTTTTTTGAAGGGGGTTTTTTGGTTTAGGGGTTTTGGAGGGTTAATTTAGGGGTTTCATATTATGTTAGCTAGCTAATAGAGAAAAGTGACATCTCTTTATCTACGTGCTTGGTTGACGCTAGCTACTATATATATATAGAGAACTCGACACGCTAGCTAGTAAGAAAATGAAGAAACCATTAATTACACAAGATCATCATGAACATATACAAAGAGAAGTGACCTCTCTTTCTCCGAGAGATTGGTCGAACAACGAGTTTTCGTATATCAATCCGACGCTACTACATATATACAATATAACATCTCTTACAATCCCTAACATCTAAAGTCCATATCAATTTCCAAATGGTATTCTCCCTTCTCATTTATGACGTGGTCAAGAAAGAATCCCGCCAATTCCTCTTGAATTGCTCATATGCGATCATGTGGTAGGAGTTCATCCCGCATCTGCCAAATCTAATTTAAAGAAGGGGCTCAATAAATATATATATATATATATATATATATATATATATATATATATGAATGAAACTCAACACAAATGATGATAATAAAATAAAATTGTGAATATTATTGTTTACATACTTCATATTGTTTTTTAGAGTAGCCTCCCTGAGAGGTCGCGTTGTAGATGAACTCGCAAGCATGTATCCACATAAATTATTCCCGCCTTCCTGCCACAAGCACTTTACGAGAAATCGAGTTCAATCAAACTGATAATCAAGCATGATAAATGGTATTGATGAAACTAGAATCAATGGGAGATGCGCGAAACTAACTAGTACTACTTACTTTCGGGTGTGTAAATCACAGCTCCCTCGGCAGTCCCAGAACCATTCCGGTGAACTCTTTCCAAACCCTGCCGGACAAATAAAATAATTACTTGATATCAGGAAATGAACAAAGTTGCCGATATGGTGCGATAATGATCGATTGAACTTACTTCAGGAGCATTTCAGTCATGTTCGGATAGTCTTGGGGATCTTTTCGTCTCGAGTCTAAGACAGTTACTACTCCCCGTCAAGCTTAATCTCTAGCAGAATAAAGTGGAAGCTACGCACGCGTGCATAACTCATGAATTACATTACTATAACATGAGTAAGCGAAACCGACACAAGACAGTAACACTCACTTGAAGTTGTAAGGAAAGAGTATTTTTCCTTTGTTTTGATTTCGAAGTAAGGATTGTAGCAAGTTGTCCTCAGTATCTTTGACTCTGTTTTTAACCGACCATTCATTTATGGTATTTGGGTTAATGAACCCAATGTCATAGATTTGTGCTTTTTTGCATTCGACGATCTTCAATCTGCATAATATAGTGAGGATAATTATATATACATGCAATGAAAGAGCTGAGCTATAGAGACTTAATTACAGAAGTAATACTTACAGACAGCAGGAAGTCATGAGTTGTTTGTCGAGGGCTGCTTGATTGTATAACTGGAATAACTCCACAAATTCAACCGGCATCACCTCAGTTCCAACGAGGTCGTGCTCCTCTTTAATTCCCAACATCAAAGTATCCTTCCCAGACTTGCTGCAGGTTTCCATGTACCATTCATGCAATCTTCGCATCATCATTGTTAGAGGAGGATGATCAGGTTTGATGAGAGGTACTACCTCTTGCGCATGCATTGGTTTTCCCTTGAAGAGGAAAGGGTGATGCAGCACAATAACGTAAGTATTTTCCTCAGTTTTTGAGAACCAAGGTATCAATCCAGTAGGAGGTAACACACAAGTCAACTAGTACCTGCACAAACAAACAAAAACCTCGCAACCAACGCGATAAAGGGGTTGTCAATCCCTTCACGGTCACTTACGAAAGTGAGATCTTATAGAGATAATAAGATAAATATTTTTGGTATTTTTATGATATAGATTGGAAAATAAAGATTGCAAAATAAACGGTAATAGAAATAGCAAATTGATATGAAAATAATATGATGGAAGATAGACCCGGGGGCCATAGGTTCACTAGTGGCTTCTCTCAAGATAGCAAATTCTACGGTGGGTGAACAAATTACTGTCGAGCAATTGATAGAAAAGCGAATACTTATGAGAATATCTAGGCATGATCATGTATATAGGCATCACGTCCGCGACAAGTAGACCGAAACGATTCTACATCTACTACTATTACTTCACACATCGACCGCTATCTAGCATGCATCTAGAGTATTAAGTTCATAAGAACAGAGTAATGCATTAGGCAAGATGACATGATGTAGAGGGATAAACTCAAGCAATATGATATAAATCCCATCTTTTTATCCTCGATGGCAACAATACAATATGTGCCTTGTTGCCCCTGCTGTCACTGGGGAAAGGACACCGCAAGATTGAACCCAAAGCTAAGCACTTCTCCCATTGCAAGAACGATCAATCTAGTAGGCCAAACCAAACTGACAATTCGAAGAGACTTGCAAAGATATTTAAATCATGCATAAAAGATTTCAGAGAAGAATCAAATATTCTTCATAGATAATCTTGATCATGAACCCACAATTCATCGGATCTCGACAAACACACCGCAAAAAGAATTACATCGAATAGATCTCCAAGAGAATCGAGGAGAACTTTGTATTGAAATCCAAAGAGAGAGAACAAGCCATCTAGCTAATAACTATGGACCCAAAGGTCTGTGGTAAACTACTCACACATCATCGTAGAGGCTATGGTGTTGATGTAGAAGCCCTCCGTGATCGATTCCCCCTCCGGCGGAGCACCGGAAAAGGCCCCAAGATGGGATCTCACGGGTACAGAAGGTTGCAGCGGTGGAAATAGGGTTTCATGGTGCTCCTGGATGTTTTTGGGGTATATGGGTATATATAGGAGGAAGAAGTATGCCGGTGGACCTGCGAGGGGCCCATGAGGGTGGGGGGCACGCGTACCCCCCTGTGTGCGCCCTCCTGCCTTGTGGCCTCCTCGCTTCTTTCTTCACGTCCACTCCAAGTCTCCTAGATCACATTTGTTCCAAAAATAACTCCCCCGAAGGTTTCATTCCGTTTGGATTCCGTTTGATATTCCTTTTCTGCGAAACACTGAAATAGGCAAAAAACAACAATTTGCACTGAGCCTTTGATTAGTAGGTTAGTCTCAAAAATAATATAAAAAGGTATATTAAATCCCATTAAACATCCAAAACAGATAATATAATTGCATGTAACAATAAAAAATTATAGATGCATTGGAGACATATCAAGAGGCTTCCCATACTCGTATTTGAAGATCTCTACCACCTCTAACATTTCAAACTCTACATCATCGCCCAGGTAATCAGCAAGATTGGTACCGGGCACTAGCCCTGGATGATTAGCGACGATATCGCTAGACACCTTCAGCAGGGGGCACGATTGGTTCGCCTGTTCGCCGAGCTGGCGAATTTGTTTCCCACTTCTTCATTGTGCAAACCATGTATCACTAGAAGTACTTCCCGACCGCCGCACATCTTCATATGTCTTTTTAAGACAGCGGACATAGTTGGAATCTGGCGGAGGCGATGGTGGTCGCTTCAGGGCATCCAGACTGCGCTTCACTTTCACCGGATCTACCGTTTCCTTCGGAGGTTGAGGTTTCCGTGCAAAATGGTCCCTCACTTGGGCAGCACAGATGTCCTTGGTTTCCTCGTCAGTCCTCTCATATGGTAACTTTGCCGGAGCCTTGAGACATGGACCGTATTTTAATTGCTTTCCGACTTTGCTTGTACTACTAGCCACCGGAGCGACGGTGTCTCTCATCCACCATTGCTGACGCGATGGAGTCCGCTGACAAGCCAGAGGAGGCGGAGGAGGAGGCGGAGTGCACTAACGCGCCGGAGGAGGCGGAGTGCCATCACATGCCGGAGGAGGCAGAGGATGAGGCGGAGTGCCCTGATCACTCATCGGAGGAGGAGGCGGAGGAGGCGGAGTGCCCTGACTCGCCGGAGGAGGAGGAGGAGGAGGCGTCCAGTTTGGAAGCTTGATGTACTCCTTCCTCCATAGACAGGTACTCCTCAAAGCATAAACCAGATGATTTTCCCCTTCACGTGTAGGGTAGTCAAGCTCCAGTTCCTCAAATCCCTCCATTATTTCATCCACCGTCACAACAACATAGCCATGTGGAATCGGACAATAATGAAAAGTTCCGTCAGCTTGAGGAGGTACAATAGAGTCGACAGCCTCCTTCAAAGTCAGGTTCTAGCATTTTGTCATTATGTCGCAACGTTGAGCCTCTGTGATAGTATCCACCGGGTAGCAAGGAGCCGTGAAATCAGGCTAAACGAGCTCCGTGGAAGCGACGCTACTTCTCCACTGAGATGGTGGGGTAGCTTATGGGGCAGCGTCGAAGCAAGGATCTTCGTGCCACTGAGATGGTTGGCCGGTAGCTGCAAGTTCCTCTAGCTTTGCTATTCTTGCATTGAGATTCTGCATTTCGCTCACTTCCGTTTTCCTCTTTCTCTCTTGGCTTCTGTAACCACCACTGTCTGGAAACCCAACCACCCATGGAATGGGGCCTGGTGTGCCTCGTGTTCATCCAGGGTGCTCAGGATTTCCGAGGGCCTCTGTCAGCTCGTCCTTCTCTCTGTCGGTAATGAACGTCCCTTCCTGCGCTGCCCTAATATATTGCTGAAGCTTCTTGATGGGTATTTCAAGTTGCTCGTCCGTCCAACGACACTCCCCTGTTTCTGGGTCCAAAGTTCCCCCAACCCCGAAGAACCAAGTCCTTCAACAATCTGGCCAGTTCAATGTCACTGGTTCGACCCCTTTAGCAAGCAGGTCTTGCTCAGCTTTATCCCACAACGACCGGGCTTTGTAGTAGCCACCTGACTGTAATGTCCCGAGGCCGATGCGCCTGGTGTCTTCTAGTTATTCGCCGTCGTTGCCATGTCATTCGCTTGCATGTTGATCCTTGCCATGTCATCATGTGCATTTCATCTGCATGTTTTTCAAAACTTGCATCCGTTCGGGTCTCCCAATTCTCTCTGTTGTCTGTTCTGAGCCCAACCACATTTGCCCGCGCCCACGGCACCTCCGATATATTATTTTATAAGTGGGATAAAATGTTCTCGGAATGGGAGGAAAGTCGGCGGGCGGTGTTCTTGTGTTGTAGGTAGGCCACCTGCCAAATTTCATCGCATTCGGAGTCCGTTAGATGCCCCAATGAATAACTATAGCGGCATTATAACCAGTCTATTCGTCGGGCGTATCGGTCTCCGAAACAGTAGCCGGGCCTCCCTCTTCTCTTCCCTCTTCTCAGCCCACACCCTTCCACAACAACCCACTAGCCCATCTAAACCCCCTCCATGCTCATCACTATCGGATCATGATTGTGTGGGCGAAAACGGCTCCTCCATAGCCCTCTCCTAGCTCCATATGCCTATATAAACACCCCCTCATCCTAAATTTCAGCAAACCCTAGCCCCTAGCCTCCCCTGAACCTCCAGCCGCTGCACCTTCCTCATTTTCCGTGCTGGCCTAATCCGCCGCCACCACTTGTCGCTGCAGCGCCGCCACCCATAGCCAATGGCCTCGCGCCACATCAGCCCCAAGCTGCCTCCTCACCAAATCCATGCGTGCCACCTCAGCTCCTAGCGCCTCCCGCCGCCACCAACCCGCCAGGCCCGGGCGAGGCCTGCGGAGACCATCCACCGCTGCCCCGAGCGCCCCACCCCCGCAGCAGCCCGGGCTCGCATGCCCCTCCTCCCATTCGCTCGACCCGCCACCGTAGAGCCTCGCCGGAGACCGGAGCACACCGCCTCGTCGGAGTTGCATCCGTCGCCGGCGAGCACCTTGACGAGGCCAGATCCGCCGCCCTCCTCCTCTTCATTTCCCCTGTCTCTCTCCTTTCTAACCTCTCTCTCTCTCTCTCTCTCTCTCTCTCTCCGCTCGCAGCTCACCGCCACCACCATGGATGCCACCACCGGCCGTCATCGCGCCTCCGCCTCGCATCTTCTTTGATCCGGACAGATCCGGGGTCCCCAGGCCCGAATCTACCCATTTTCGCGCTGCTGGACGTCCTCCCTCCCGCGCCGGAGTCCCGCGCCGCTGTCTCGACCTCCACTCCGGCGCCGCCACCCTTTGCGTCGTGCGCAAGCCCCAGGGACGGCGACGCCTCAGCCCTCGTGGGCTGCGCAGTGCTGGAGGCCCAGCCCCGCTGTTCCCGCCGGCGCCCGACCTCCTCCACGATCTGGGCGAAGTCCCACTAGGTGAGCGCCCGCCAGCCCAATCCCACTCCCTGTGCGTAATATAACATCCCGCGCTTGCTCTGTTTTTCCCTGGAAATCGCCTAAGTCCTTTATCTGTTAATATCATCCATGCATCTTGTGTACCTCATAACTTTGTGCACATTTGTCCGTTGCTGATGTTCTTTATATTGAAATGTTAATATCTTGATGCTCTACATGATGGTGTAGTTTGCATGCATGTTACTGTTAATATTGATGCCTTAATCTCTATTGCAAAAGAGCTAAATGATATAATCTGCTGAAAATTGCTGAAACATTCATATTTGTCTTTTTCATAGCATTTTGTGTGATTTTATTTTGAGCATCATGCCAACATGTTTTAGGAGCATAATCGTGCCATCCTTGCATTGGCGCAATCCATGTATTTTGATATGACATGTGGTGACTAGCACAAGCTTGCAAAGTGTGGTACTTGATGTTTCTGTTTTCAGCCACTTAGTGATTTCTGCTAAGTCTGAACCTGCTATATTATTTTGTCAAGTTTACATTATACTACTAGTGAATCTGTGCATATTTTGGAGATGCTCAGTAATGATGGTTTGAAGCTCATGTTATGCTATATCCATAAATTCCTTTGATTGCAATTATGTTCTACCTTAGCTTGCTATTACCATGCTCTTAAATTGCTAAATAATGTTTCTGTCAGTCTGTTAACAGTAAGTTCATTTTTTGCCAAGTGAATAGTTAGTGTTCTATGCATCCTATGACCATGTTCTTGACATGAGTAGTTGCACAAGCATGTCTTCTTGCTGTTGGGTGTATTTGCATGCCATGATATGCTTTGTGGTGAGTTGCACAAGCTCGCAAACATGCCTATTTATCGTTGTTTTTGCCATGTCCAGTAAATTCCACTAAGTCTGAGAATCTGTTATAACTTGCAATCTTGATTTGATGAATTCCATTGATCTAGGGGTTATTTGGAGATGCTTAGTAATCGTGTTTTTCCATGTTCAACCAGTACTTATATGCCATGCTTTTGTTTGCTATGTTCTTGCACTGTAACATAATTGTTTCTTGCCTCCAACATGTCAACATGTTATTCCTGCTGACATGTATGCCCTGTTTTTCACTAAGTCATAATCTGCGTTATAAAGTTGCTTTTTTAATTGATCATATTGGCTTAATCTTGAATCCTATGAACCTGAACCATCATGATATTTGAAGTATGTCATCTATAATTTAAGTGCATATTAAGTTTGTGCTCATATGATTCCTGTAGCATATTGTTTCCATGATTGCAAAGTGCCTAGTTGCCGTTTGGGATAGATTGTGTTTGAAACTTGTTTCGTGTGTATGTGATGAACCGTTGCTCCGTTTTGAGCATGATCTATATGAAACTTACTTAGTTTTGCATGTAGTTTTATATTACCTTGTTGCAACCTTGCTTTGGAGTGTTTGTGGTTGTGTGTTGCTTGCATTTGCATCAATGCCATGTTTAACTTGTTTTGCTCATATCTTCTAGGTCGTAGCTCGGAATTAAATGAACTTCATATGCAACTTGATTAGAAAAATGCGTAGATAATCTTGGTGCACTTTAACTTGTTTAATAAATCTAACATTGTGTTTTAATCAGATCAGTACCAATTTCGAAATTTGCATATGGGGAGTTTCCAGAATTGTTATATGTTGTTTCGGCCTCATTTAAACTTGCTTTGTTGTGATGTTCTTGTATGCATCATCTCTTGCCATGAGTAGCATCATGTAGCCTTATCATGCATCATACTTCGTTGAGCATCATGTCATGTTTATGTGTTGTGTGTTTACCGTGTTGTTTGCTTCTTTCCGGTCGTGCTTCTTCTCGATAGTTCATGTTTCATTGCGATCATGAGGATTTGTTCGACTACGTTGGTTCGGCTACTTCATGGACTCGTTCTTCTTCCTAGCGGGATTTCAGGTAAGATGACCATCACCTTGGATCTCACTACAACCTTTGATATGCTAGTTGTCTCGATGCCATCGCTATGTCGCGCTACCTACCACTTGTTTATCAAGCCTCCCAATAAGCCATGAAATAGCCTATAACCTTTTCCACCATCCTTGCAAACCGTTGTTTCCCTATGTTACCGCTCTGCTCAGCTCCTCTTATAGCGTTGCTAGTTGCTGGTGTAGTTGCAGGTTGTTCCATGTTGGGACATGGATATCATGGATATTATGGGATATCACAATATCTCTTATTTAATTAATGCATCTATATACTTGGTAAAGGGTGGAAGGCTCAGCCTTTTTCCTGGTGTTTTGTTCCACTCATGCTGCCCTAGTTTCCATCATACCGGTGTTATGTTCCTTGATTTTGCATCTCTAACACGATGAGGCCTCATTTGGTACAAGGGGATTGAGAGGGTTTCGAGAGGATCAACCCCGCGGGGCCTAAAAACCTCTGAAAACCCCGACGGCCCATTTGTTTCATGTGGTTTGCCCAACCCAATCCCTTCCATCCCCCTTCGACCCCCTTCAATCCACGCGCCTCCCAAGCCTAGAGGGCACAGGCAGGGAACGAGATGGCAAAGCGATGATGCCGCCCCGCCGCCACCGAGAGGAGGCACCCTGCCATCGGGGAGAGACGGGGACTAGGGTTTACGCCACCGCACCGCCGCTCCCTCCCCTTCTCCACTCCCCGAGCAAAGGCGGGGACTAGGGTTTACACCGATGCGCCAACACCGCCTCCCCTTCTCCGCTCTTCCTCTCCGGCGACCCCAGCCACCTCCGAGGCCCTCCTGTTCGTCGATATGCATCGCCGCCCCAGCCCTCCGCCACGGAACCCAAGCTTGCTTGTCCCCTAGGTAAGAGTTGTATTTTATTTCCTATGGATGTACGTGTGCTGCTTAATTCCCCTATATTTTCGACTATATCTTGAATCCCTTGCATTGTTGATGCAAGCCGGGTGTCTCTTTGTAGGTCAATTGACTTCATCTATGATGATCTTGATCTCTAGCTAGTCGATTATGTATACTTTTGGTTTCAGTTCAGTCCGATTAGACTAATCTGCTGCTATATATAATCTGGGTATCTAATTTGTAGGACAACCGAACCGAATCGCATCATGCATGAGTGTGAGACTGAGTTAAGTACTAGCATAATGCCTAGTGTATTTTTTTAGCTTTTGAACCGAACTAAATCGCATCGTAAAAGGAAACATAGAGAAATTTAAGTACAATTACAGTTTAGTTTCATGCTGCAATTGACGATTGAATTCCATCATTTGATTGCACGCTGATCCCGAAAATTTAAGATATGTTTATTGAATAAGCTTAATCACACTTGTTATTTTATAAAATTTACTACAGAATGGTTGTTCTACGGTGCGAGGGTTAAAAAAAGCTTAATCACAGGATCTGTAAACTACAACGACTCATCCAAAAGTATGCATCATGCAGTTTCATTACTAGTCGATGCGGTGGGACTAGTAATGTTGCTCTGCATATTATCCATTTGCTCCTGGAATTGCAACATACTATTTCTGGGCAATGCTATGCTTTCAATACTTAATTGTCTTGTGTGATGCCATTTGCTCCGTTCCTAGAAATAGGATAGCAGTCTAGAATAACTTTATGATGATGATGTTTGCACCCATCCCCTGTTTTTTGTAAATTGTACTCTGCATTGCTTACCAATATTCTTATCTAATTGTGCTGATATAGTCTGTAGGATGGATGAACTAGTACAATGTACACCTCATGCTGGTTATCTGGGAGCACCGATCACCTGTTTGTTTGTTTGTTTGTTTGTGAATCTTGTTCTGTGTTGCATTAGCTTACTAGTAGTACGCTTGTTATCTTGGGAGCATCATCCATACTAGTACATGTAGTTCATTACTATCTATTCGTCTAGCTAGCTAGCTAACTTGGTCCATTTCTGTTGAACTGAATCTATGTACTGAACCTTCGCTAACTTGATCTCCCTCCATGGACCTTGTAGCCTCTTCCACGCTCCACCAGCATCAGCCTTCTCCACGCCTCGCAGCCATCAGCCTCCTTCACACCTACCGAAGAGCTGGTATTTTCCCCGATAAGATGTAACTTTTTCTTTTCATGTTATCACCATCATAAATCATTTGAGAATAAGTTTTATTGTGATTACTTGCAGTAGCAAACTGAATCTATGTACCAAATTAGTCTTGGCGGCAAGATATGTATGGATCATTTTAGAAACAATCGATGAATTTTAGAAATAGTGATCTCAGACCTTGCTAACTTGTTCTTTATAGCACGAATGCTATTTATAAGAACTTGTTCCATTTCTGTTGAACTGAATTATGTAATGGACCTTGCTAACTTGTTCTTATTTTGACAGAGATCGATGTTTTCATGTAGAGTTATTACGAGTATTTGCTTTTGGCCTTCTTTTATGTGGACTCAAGATCGATGTTTTCATGCAGAGTTATTACAAGTATTTGCTGCTTCCAGGCCGGAGTTAGATGGTAACAAAGGAAAGAGCTCAATTGCCAATGGCAACATGAAATGCAGCCACCGAAATACAAACATGGCTACCACCTATGTTAAACTTTGGTTGTAACAGAATATTATGAGGACATGTTGTTCTTGTAACAAAATAATCTGGGAGCAAGTTATAATCTGGGAGTAACCTGTTCTTGTAACAGAATATTGTGAGGACCGACATGGTTAGAGTTGTTAAACTAGCAAAGATGGGATTTTTAATTGCACTGTTGCCATCAGTCTATTATATCAAACCCCGTCTACCAAACATGTTTTTATGGAAGGGGATTGGAAACTTGGGGATGTGAGGGGAATTGAGGGGATTGGGTGGAAGGAAGGGATTCACCAAATCCTCCTGAATCCCCGCCTCCCAAAACCTCTCAAATTCCCTTGTACCAAATGAGGCCTGAGGGTTTATGGGTCCCTCTTGATAGTTCGCTTTGAATAAAACTCTTCCAGCAAGAACCAACATTGGTTTTACCATTTGCCTAATAACAACTAAAACTTGCATAGGGACCTACCGGCCCCCGAGGTCTCTTAATCCACCCACGTGCCAATGCTCCTCATGAGTGTTGGTCCAAACGAGGCGATGTCCAGCGCCCCCTAGGCAGCCAGGGTCTCAGCCAACCCGATGTCTTGCCCATCCGGTGTACCATGAGAATGAGATACGTGCGACTCCTATCAGGCTAGGTCAGTGCATCGGGAGGTCTTGCTGGTTTTGTTTTACCATTGTCGAAATGTCTTGTGCACCGGGATCCCGAGTTTGATCGGATGTCCCGCGATGGAGGATTGTCTCCGTGGATCGTGAGCTTGTCATGGGCTAAGTTGGGACACCCCTGCATGGTTTAAACTTTCGAGAGGCGTGCTCGCGGTTATGTGGTAGATGGGAATTTGTTAATATCCGGTTGTAGTGGACTTGAACTAAACTCAACTAAAATACACCAACCGTGTGTAACCTATATGGCTTCTTCTCTCTCTTTGATTCTCAATACCATGTTCTCCTCGATGTTCTTGGAGATCTATTCGATGTAATACTCTTTTGTGGTGTGTTTGCCGAGATCCGATGAATTGTGGATTTATGATCAGCTTATCTATGAATATTATTTGAATCTTCCCTGAATTCTTATATGCATGATTTGATATCTTTGCGAGTCTCTTCGAACTATCGATTTGGTTTGGCCAACTAGATTGGTTTTTCTTGCAATGGGAGAAGTTCTTACCTTTGGGTTCAATCTTGCAGTGCTCGATCCTAGTGACAGAAGGGGAACCGACACGTATTGTATTGTTGCCATCGAGGATACCAAGATGGGGTTTTCATCATATTGCTTGAGTTAATTCTGCTACATCATGTCATCTTACTTAATGTGTTACTCCGTTCTTTTGAAATTAATACTCTAGATGCAGGCAGGTGTCAGTCGATGTGTGGAGTAATAGTAGTAGATGCGGAATTATTTTGGTCTAGTTGACACGTACGTGATGCCTATATTCATGATCATTGTCTTAGATATCGTCATAACTTTGCACTTTTCTATCAATTGCTCGGCAGTAATTTGTTCACCCACCGTAATATTTTCTATCTTGAGAGAAGCCTCTAGTGAAACCTATGCCCCCCGGTTCTATTTTCCATCATATAAGTTTCCGATCTACAATTTTAGTTTCCTATTTACTTTCTTTGCAATCTTTTACTATCCGTCCCATAAACCAAAAGTACCAAAAATATTACGTTACCGTTTATCCATCTATATCAGATCTCGCTTTGCAAATAACCGTGAAGGGATTGACAACCCCTTTGTCACGTTGGCTGCAAGTTGGTGTTTGTTTGTGCAGGTATTCGGTGGCTTGTTGCGTTGTCTCCTACTGGATTGGTACCTTGGTTCTTAAAAACCAAGGCAAATACTTACTCTACTTTGCCGCATCACCCTTTCCTCTTCAAGGGAAAAACCAACACAAGCTCAAGAGGTAGCAGGAAGAATTTCTGGCGCTGTTGTCGGGGAGATCTACGCCAAGCCGAGACATACCAAGTAACCATCATAAACTCTCACCCCTCGCATTACATTATTTGCCATTCGCCTCTTGTTTTTCTCTCCCCCACTTCTAAAACGATTTTCGAAAAGATTTGCCTTTTCTTCGCCTTCTTTCCGTATGTCTTTTTGTTTGTGTTTCCACATGCCTTCTATCTTCTTGCATCTTTGCTTGCTAAAAATCTATTGATGTGGATCCACTTAAATTTTTCTACTTGGATCATCTTCGATCTATTTGTGCTCGTGCTGAAACCCCAACTAGTTTAGTTGAGGGAAAATCTTTAGATGAGCATGCTCATTTTGTGCATCATCGTTTGTCTGAAAAAGGGAGACTCTTATGGAATCAAATAAACAGTTTGCTATGCTATGCTTGGAATCTTTGTGAATTTTTTTATTTTACTTGTTGCTCTAAGAACCCTAAAAAACACCTTCCCTACCTATGTGAGTTTAATGATAATGAAATCTTATCTTCTTATGAAAAGGGTGTTTATAGTTACTATGATATTGAACAAATTGAAGAATTTCTTGCTTTTTAGGGTGCTTATGAATTTGCTTCTTTGATTGAAACGTATGATATTACTCTCTACAAATCTGAAAACTTGGACATACTTAAATATTGCTAAGAAAACTATGCTCATAATGCCTATGTCAAAGAATTTATTGAGAGAATGACCATTGCTTTGGAAGAAAATAATGATATGCATGAATCTATAGATAGTTATGATTCCAATGATTTGATTGAAATATCTCTTGATGAACATGATGCTTGGTACTCTTGTGGCCATGATGCCAATATTTATGGAGATGAATTGGCTATAGTTCCTTATGTTAAACACGAGATTATTGCTATTGCACCCATACTTGATAGTTCCTTGAATCAAAAGCATGATTGCAATGATTTTACTATGGATTATATTAATGTCAATTGTGTTAATAATATGCAAAATCCCAAACTTGGGGATGCTAGTTTTGCTATGTCTACTACTTAATGCAATGATCATGATTGGGGTGATAATGCTTCTTATGACCTTGAAAATTTATTTAAACCTCATGATGAATTTGATATTGATAATATTTGCGATAATATTGAAAGTGGGTTTGGAAGAGTGTAAAATTTAGGAATTATGATCCCACTACTTTGGAGATTGATCGATCTTATGAAGTTTCTGATAAAAGTGAGTTTGGAGAGGTCATGACTTTATTTTATGATAATCCCACTATTTTGGAAGAGTGCAACTTTGCATGCATGAGGATCATAAAGAGAAAATTTTATGTGATAGCTATATTGTTGAATTTGATTGTGATCTTACATGTAATTATTATGAGAGAGGGAAATATGGTTGTAGAAATTTTCATGTTGCTAAATTACCTCTTGTTATGTTGAGATTGCTATTGTTTCTTTCTTCTTCCTTGCATATGCTAGATCTTGCTTGTCTTGCTAATTTGTTTTCCTATAAAATGCCTATGCATAGGAAGTATGTTAGACTTAGATGTGATTTTCATATGCTACATGATGCTCTCTTCGTGTTTCAATTGCTATCTTTTATGTGAGCATCATTGAAATCTCATTGCCTAGCTAAGGGCATTAAACAATAGCGCTTGTTGGGAGGCAACCCAATTTTATTTATTTATTTGCTTTTTAGGTTCTGTTTTGCAATAAATAATTCATCTATCCTCTGGTTAGATGTGGTTTTATGTTTTAATTAGTGTTCGTGCCAAGTAAGACCTTTGGGATAGCTTACGGTGATAGTTGATTTGATCCTGCTGAAAAACAGAAACTTTTGCACCCAGGAGATTAGTTTTCATTTTTAACAGAAGCACGATAAAATACTGATTCTTTTTGCAAAGCATTAATAAAGAAATTTCTTAGGACTTCCTGTTTTCTCAGGATTTTTGGAGTAACAGAAGTACTCCAAATATCAAGATTGCTACAGACTGTTCTATTTTTGACAGATTCTGTTTTCCGCGTGTTGTTTGCTTATTTTGATGAATCTATGGCTAGTATCGGGGGGTATGAACCATGGAAAAGTTGGAATACAGTATATATTACACCAAAATAAATAAATAATGAGTTCACAACAGTATCAAAAGTGGTGATTTATTTTCTTATACTAACGGAGGTTACGAGATTTTCTGTTGAAGTTTTGTGTTGTGAAGTTTTCAAGTTTTGGGTAAGGATTTGATGGACTATGGAATAAGGAGTGGCAAGAGCCTAAGCTTGGGGATGCCCAAGGCACCCCAAGGTAATATTCAAGGACAACCAATAGCTTAATATTGGGGGTTCCCCGGGAAGGCATCCCCTCTTTTGTCTTCGTCTATCGGTAACTTTACTTGAGGCTATATTTTTATTCACCACATGATATGTGTTTTGCTTGGAGTGTCCTATATTATTGGAGTCTTTGCTTTCTAGTTTTCCACAATAATCCTTGATGTATACACCTTTTGGGAGATACACACATGAATTGTGATTTATTAGAATACTCTATGTGCTTCACTTATATCTTTTGAGCTAGGCAATTTTGCTCTAGTGCTTCGCTTATATCCTTTTAGAGCACGGAGGTGCTTTTATTTTATAGAAATTGATGAACTCTCGTACCTCACTTATATTATTTTTAGAGTCTTTTAAGACAGCATGGTAATTTGCTTTGATTATAAAATTAGTCCTAATATGATAGGCATCCAAGAGGGATATAATAAAAACTTTCATATAAAGTGCATTGAATACTATGAGAAGTTTGATTGCCTTCCTTATGAGTGGCGGTCGGGGACGAGCGATGGTCTTTTCCTACCAATCTATCCCCCTAGGAGCATGCGCATAGTACTTTGTTTCGATGACTAATAGATTTTTGCAATAAGTATGTGAGTTCTTTATGACTAATGTTGAGTCCATGGATTATACTCACTCTCACCTTTCCGCCATTGCTAGCCTCTCTTGTACCACACAAATTTCGTCGGTATCATAAACCCACCATATACCTTCCTCAAAACATCCACCATACCTACCTATTATGGCATTTCCATAGCCATTCCGAGATAAATTGCCATGCAACTTTCCACCGTTCCATTTATTATGACACACATCATCATTGTCATATTGCTATGCATGATCATGTAGTTGACATCGTATTTGTGGCAAAGCCACCGTTCATCATACTTTTTATACATGTCGCTCTTGATTCATTGCACATCCTGGTACACCGCTGGAGGCATTCATATAGAGTCATATTTTACTATAGTATCGAGTTGTAATTTTTGAGTTGTAAGTAAATAGAAGTGTGATGATCTTCATTATTAGAGCATTGTCCCATGTGAGTAAATAAAAAATAAAAAAGGAGAGAAAGGCCAAAAAAAGAGAAGGCCCAAAAAAACGAAAAAGAAAAAAGAAAAAAAGAGAGAAAAGAGAGAAGGGACAATGTTACTATCCTTTTTGCCACACTTGTGCTTCAAAGTAGCACCATGATCTTCATGATAGAGAGTCTCCTATATTGTCATTTTCATATACTAGTGGGAATTTTTCATTATAGAACTTTGCTTGTATATTCCAACGATGGGCTTCCTCAAAATGCCCTAGGTCTTCATGAGCAAGCAAGTTGGATGCACACCCACTTAGTTTTTCTTTTTGAGCTTTCATAAACTTATAGCTCTAGTGCATCCGTTGCATGGCAATCCCTACTCACTCACATTTGTATCTATCGATGGGCATCTCCATAGCCCGTTAATATGCCTAGTTGATGTGAGACTATCTCATGTATTGCGTGAAAGTTGAAAATGTTTGAGAACATCAAAAGTATGAAACAATTGCTTGGCTTGTCATCGGGGTTGTGCATGATTTGAATATTTTGTGTGATGAAGATGGAGCATAGCCAAACTATATGATTTTGTAGGGATGAGCTTTCTTTGGCCATGTTACTTTCAAAAGACATAATTATTTTGTTAGTATGCTTGAAGTATTATTGTTTTTATGTCAATATTAAACTTTTGTTTTGAATCATACGGATCTGAACATTCATGGCACAATAAATAGAATTACATGGATAAATATGCTAGGTAGCATTCCACATCAAAAATTCTGTTTTTTTTAATTTACCTACTCGAGGACGAGTAGGAATTAAGCTTGGGTTTGCCTGATACGTCTCCAACGTATCTATAATTTTTGATTACTCCATGCTATTATATTATTTGTTTTGGATGTTTTGTATGCATTAATATGCTATTTTATATGATTTTTAGGACTAACCTATTAACCTAGAGCCCAGTGCTAGTTTCTGCTTTTTTCCTTGTTTTAGAGTTTCGCAGAAAAGGAATACCAAACGGAGTCCAAACAGAATGGAACTTTCGCGATGATTTTCTTGGACCAGAAGACACCCAGGAGAGTTGGAGTGCAAGTCAGAAGAGCCATGAGGAGGCCACAAGGGTGGAGGGCACGCCCCCGACCATGTGGGCCCCTGACCTAGATCTTCCTCCTATATATTCTCAAATACCCCAAAACCTTCCAGGGGAGCCACAAAACCACTTTTCCACCGCCACAACCTTCTGTACCCATGAGATCCCATCTAGGGGCCTTTTCGGCATCCTGCCAGAGGGGGATTCGATCATGGAGGGCTTCTACATCAACACCATTGCCTCTCTGATGAACCTTGAGTAGTTTACCATAGACCTACAGGTCCATAGCTAGTAGCTAGCTGGCTTCTTCTCTCTCTTTGATTCTCAATACCATGTTCTCCTTGATGTTCTTGAGATCTATTCGATGTAATACTCTTTTGCGGTGTGTTTGCCGAGATCCGATGAATTGTGGATTTACAATCAACTTATCTATGAATATTATTTGAATCTTCTCTGAATTCTTGTATGCATGATTTGATATCTTTGCAAGTCTCTTGGAACTATCGATTTGGTTTGGGCAACTATATTAGTTTTTCTTGCAATGGGAGAAGTGCTTAGCTTTGGGTTCAATCTTGCGGTGCTCGATCCTAGTGACATAAGGGGAACCGACATGTATTGTATTGTTGCCACCGAGGATAACAAGATGGGGTTTTCATCATATTGCTTGAGTTAATTCTGCTACATCATGTCATCTTACTTAATGCATTACTATGTTCTTTTAAACTTAATACTCTAGATGCAGGCAGGAGTCGGTCGATGTGTGGAGTAATAGTAGTAGATGCAGAATCATTTCGGTCTAACTGAAACGGACATGATGCCTATATTCATGATCATTGCCTTAGATATTGTCATAACTTTGCGCTTTTCTATCAATTGCTTGGCAGTAATTTGTTCACCCACCGTAATATTTCTCTCTTGAGAGAAGCCTCTAGTGAAACCTATGGCCCCTGGGTCTATTTTCCATCATATAAGTTTCTGATCTACAATTTTAGTTTCCTATTTACTTTCTTTGCAATCTTTTACTTTCCGTTCGATAAACCAAAAATACAAAAAATATTACTTTACTGTTTATCCATCTATATCAGATCTCGCTTTGCAAATAACTGTGAAGAGATTGACAACCCCTTTGTCGCATTGGGTGCAAGTTGGTGTTTTTTTGTGCAGGTATTCGGTGGCTTGTTGCGTTGTCTCCTACTGGATTGATACCTTGGTTCTCAAAGACTTTGCTGCATCACCATTTCCTCTTCAAGGAAAAAACCAACGCAAGCTCAAGAGGTAGCACACCCTTCTTGTTTACTTCGCGACCATCAGTTATCTATATCTTCAATGTTAAACACACTAGTGGCGGTTCCCAAGCGATAAAGTAAAGGTTTTGACTCTGTAGGAGTTTTATTTGATTATTTGAAAGATCAATTATTTTTGCAATTTGGGACTGGGCATTCCCTATTGCAGCCCTTTTCTCATGCGATGGTGAGTGAATAGACACCCATCCTGAGAATAACCTACTTAGCATGGAAGATACCGAATGCCTCCTGTCGCTCTATGAACGATCCAGGCACACAGAAATGATATTTATTTGAAGTTTTAGATATGGCACATGCAAATTTACTTAGGACGGCAGGGTGATACCGCATATAGGTAGGTATCGCGGACTCATCTGGAATAACTTGGGTTCAAGGTTTTGGATGTACAAGCAGAGTTCCCACTTAGTACATGCAAAGGCTAGCAATTAGATTGAGAAGCGGCCATCTAGAGAGCAACAACGGTCTTGAACATGCATTACGCATAAGTAACATTGGACACTAGCATGAGTAGGATATGAACACCATGAACATAAATATCATAGAGGCTATGTTGGTTTTGATTCAACTACATGCATGAACATGTGCCAAGTCAAGCCACTCGAACATTTAGAGGAGGATACCATATCATCATACTACATCACAATCATTTTAACGCAATGTTGACATCCAATATAAATCAATATCCACTTCTAGCTACTTATGCATGACATGAGAAACTATAATCTCTAATTGTCATTACAAACATGTTTAATCATAATTGACTGAAACATGGATACTAGGTTAAACATATCTACAAAACAGAACAAGTCGAGTTCATACTCGTCTCTCTGCCACGGCCAGTTCATCAAATATCGTAATTATTGCCTTTCACTTGCACGACCGAACGATATGAAAATTATAATAGTGCAAGTGTGTCATGGACTAAGCTGTAATCTACAAACATTTTATTTAACAGGGCAAGATAATGTAAAATGGGCTTTTTGTAATATCAACAATAATGCATAGGAGAGCCACTCAATATTTTCATCGTGGTCTTCTCCTCGGTATGACTCAATAAAAAGAAAAGAAATTCAGAGAAACACACTGAAATATTTTTGGAGTTTTTGGTTTTCTTGAACAAGCAAATAAAAGGGGAAAGCGAAAACGAGAAAACTATTTACACAGGAAAGCTCCCAACAAGCAAAAGAAGAACAAGGAAATCGTTTTGGGTTTTCGTTTTAGTGATACAGCAAACTACTAGAAAGAAAAATCAAAAAGATGCAGGAAATATTTTTGGATTTTCTCAAAGTTTTTCAAACACACAAGAAGAAAGCGAGAAAATAAATTTAACATGGATAATACAATGAAAAAGTGTGGACATCGACAAATGAAATGTGTGAACATGAATGTAAAGTCGGTGGAAATACGTACTCCCCCAAGCTTAGGCTTTTGGCCTAACTTGGTAATCAATCACTAGCATGCATAGTAGTCGGTGTGATAGCTCACAGAGGCTCTCGGTGCAGATGCCTCAGCCTGCCGTGCGGCCACAACCGCCTCGTTATGAGCTCGGGCCTCGCTCTCAAGAACAAAATGTCTTCCCCTACTGTGATAATCAAAGAGAGCAGGCGCAGGAAAATATGTGTACACAATGGAACTTTGATTAAACAATAAGTTATAGGTTAAATTATGGGGATCACCTTTAAGGATCTTATGACGTTACATAGCATCAAAGTCTAAATACTGTGTGTGTAAAATAGGGTCATAGGGCAAAGGTGAAACACCCAGCTCTCGTGCTAAACGTGTGGCATAAATTTCACCATAGAAATAACCACTATTAGCGTTGTGTTGCAACTTGCGTGCAGCAATCGCTTGAAGGTTATAACTTCTGTCACCGGTTAGGGCGGTGTGTATGAGGCTCAAGTCTGGAGCACAAAGTGTACTACAACTTGTTTTCCTACAATACATTTTCCACTAAAATAATGCAAAGTACTAGATTCCGGGAAAATGAATGCTCTTTATTCGACCTTGCATCACTCCCCTAGTCTCTTCGTAGCAAAGACTAGTCAAGAACGCTTGAAACTCAGACCTCGATGGTTCTTCAAGCGGACCCCAGAATGGGATTTTGCAATGGTAAGAAAATCTCTCTAAAGATATGGTAAATGGATTTTCATACAGTTTAAATGACACCCTAGACTCGCGGAAATGGAATTTAAATCTTTTGACAAATGATAGTGTGAGAGTGAGGTGTTGATTGCACTTATCTGAAATGTAGGGGCCTGGATCGGCATTGTGAACATACTGCTCAAATTCCTCCTTAATGCCCACACTCACCATATAATCGTCGCATGGCCATAAGCATGTTTTGGTGGCGGCATCTCGTATGGAACTTTCACTTGGTTCAACATAAGAACGACGAACGGAGATGTCACTAGAAGATGGCTCCTAGGATATCATCCTAGAAGAACTCCTTCCAAATAGGTTCATCATGTTCGCGTACAATTTTCTGAAAATTTTGGGTGATAAAAATTTATCAACAAAACTTTATAAGATTGGTAGCAACTACTCATAGAGATGCATAGAGGCCATAGAAAGCATTCAAACTACTTAAAACTATAAGAATTCAACATGCAAGCTCATCTACAACAGCACCAAGAGTAGCTAATTATTCAAAATATAAACCACTAAAGCAAAAACCAATTGGAAAAACGAAGGAGTCACATACCAAGCAACAATTCCTCGAAACAGTTTCCAAAACGGAGCTTCGCGCAAAGAGATCGAAATCCGCGGGTTTAAGAGCAAGAAACACGAGGGAGAGCAATGGTGATTTTTTTCTGGAGGTAGGTGGTGATGTGGGATGAAGAGATAAGTGAGGGGGCCCATGTGGGGACCACAACCCACGAGGGCGTGCCTGAGGGTCCTGGCACGCCCAGGTGGGTTGTGCCCACTTGGTGCACCTCCCTCTGATGTTATTTGCACCAAAAATTCTTAAATATTCAGAAAAAATCGTATTAAAATTTTATAGCATTCTGAGAACTTTTATTTTTGTGTCATTTTTTTATTGCATGAGAAATTCAGAAAACAGACAAAACATGGCATTTTATTTTATTTAACTAATAAAAACAAAATAAAAGGTAGGGATATAAGGTAGTGCTCACTAAATTCATCAACTTCATACCTCTCAAAAATTATCCATTAATAAGGTTGATCAAGTCTTATTAACAACCACTTTCGTTTAGCATAAAACCGAAGAACTTTCGTAAATCACTAAGTTACCTCAACGAGGATATGCATGTCCCCAACAATAAGCATTTCATATTTCTTTTTAACGGTAGGTAGAGGTAGTTGAAAACTTCCAATAGTGATTGTCAAAGATTTTTCAATGACATTAATACCATCACTTGTAATTGTTTCTTCGGAAAGTGCACCGTATGCTCATTACCATTGATATGAAAAGTGATCTTGCTTTTATTGCAGTCAATAACAGCCCCTGCAGTATTCAAGAAGAGTCTACCAAGGATAATCGACATGTTGCCATCCTCGGGCATCTCAAGTATAACAAAGTCAGTTAAAATAGTAACATTAGCAACAACAACGGGCATATCCTCACAAATACCGATAGGTACCGATGGTATGGCAGTAAATTTGTCAGCCATTTGCAAAGTTATTTTAGTAGGTGTGAGTTTATTCAAATCAGTTCTTTTATATAAAGAGAAAGGCATAACACTAACACCAGCTCCTAAATCACATAAAGCACTTTTCACATAATTTCTTTTGATGGAGCAAGGTACGGTTGGTATTCCCGGATCTCCAAGTTTCTTAGGTACTCCATCTCTAAAAGTATAATTAGCAAGCATGGTGGATATTTCAGCTTCCGGTATTTTTCACTTATTGGTGATGATGTCTTTCATGTACTTTGCATAAGGAGGCATTTTCAAGATATCGGTGAAGCGAGTACGCAAAAAGACTTTCGTCATCATTTCAGCAAAGCGTTCAAATTCTTCATGATCTTTCTTTTTAGTTGATTTAGGTGGAAAGGACATAGGTTTTTGAACCCATGGTTCTCTTTCCTTACCATGTTTTCTAGCAACAAAGTCTCTTTTATCATATCTTTTATTCTTAGGTTGTGGGTTATCAAGATCAACTGTTGGTTCTATCTCAACATCATTGTCTGGTTCTTTATTATTTGTTTGAACCTCATCATTATCTTTTTGATTATCAGAAGGTGAGTGTTCACTACCAGGTTGAGTTTCAGCGTCAGAGATGGAAACTTCATTATCAGGATGTTTTTCTACTTCAGGTTCACTAGAGGCATGCACAGTCCTATCTTTTTTTTCTTCTTTTTCTTTTTAGGAGGACTACATGCATCGGTGTTAACTCTTTGAGAGTCTTGTTCAATTATTTTTGGGTGTCCCTCAGGATAAAGTGGTTCCTGAGTCATTTTACCTCCTCTAGGTGCTACTCTAACAGCAAAGTCACTTATATTATTATTCATTTCATCTAGCAACTCTCTCTGAGATTTAGAAACTTGTTCTAACTGGGTTTGAACCATAGAAGCATGTTTCCCCACACCTCTAACATCATTTGAGATTATAAATAACAAGTCACTCAGGTGAGCAATCATATCAGAATTGTATTTCAATTGTTTCAAAATATTTGCATTGAAGTGATCTTGCTTTCTAATGTAATTTTCAAACTCATAAAGGCATTGTCTAGGGTGCATATTGTGAGGATTATCATTATCATTGAATTTCATTAGAGAATTTACCTCTACCACCTTAGGCAGTGGCGGTATATCAAGCCCATGTATTTCTTCAATAGGAGGTAAATTTTTGACACCCTCAGCTTTAATACCTTTTTCCTTCATAGATTTCTTTGCCTCTTGCATATCTTCAGGACTAAGATATAAAATACCCCTCTTCTTTGGAGTGGGTTTAAGCGGTGGTTCAGGAAGAGTCCAATCATCATATATTTTCAATATGTTATTCAATAATTCTTCAGCTTGACCAATACTTCTTCCCTGAAAACACAACCAGCACAACTATCTAGGAAATCGCTGGAAGCATCGTTTAGTCCATTATAGAAGATATCAATTATTTCATTTTTTCTTAAGAGGATGATCAGGAAAAGCATCAAGCAATTGGAGAAGCCTCCCCCAAGCTTGTGGGAGACATTCTTCTTCAATTTGCGCAAAGTTAAATATTTCCTGCAGGGCAGCTTGTTTCTTATGAGCAGGAAAATATTTTCCAGAGTAGTAATAAATCATATCCTAGGGACTACGCACACAACCAGGAGCAACAGTATTGTACCAAGCTTTAGCATCACCCTTTAATGAGAACAGAAATAATTTAAGGATATAGTAATAGCGAATTTTCTCATAATGAGCAAAAAGGGTGTCTATGTCATTCAACATAGTAAGATGTGCCACAACAGTTTTAGTTTCATAACCTTGAAAAGGATCAGATTCAACCAAAGTAATTAACTCTGGGTCGACAAAGAATTCATCATCCTTATCATCAATAAAGATAGGTGAAGTAGCAAACTTATGATCACATTTCATTCTAGCATTCAAAGAATTTTCTTTATACTTGCATAATAATTTCTCTAGATCATCTCTATCCTTACAAGCAAGAATATCTCTAATTGCCTCTTCACCCATAACATAACCTTCCGGTACATTTGGAAATTCATATCTAGGATGGCTAGTCCTAGTAGGTGTTTCAAGATTTTCAGTTTCAAGATCATCATCAGTTTCAACAATATCATGTTGTCTTACTCTAGGAATTTGCTCATCAAGAAATTCACCTAGTGGCATGTTATCATCAAGCAAGGTACTAGCATCATCATGAGTGGCATTCATAGCAGAAATAGAATCATCAATAACTTGCGACATATGAGAAATAATAGCATGTGATGGGGTTGCAAGTTTACTTATAACTGAGGTGAATCTAAAGCAGAGCTAGATGGCAGTTCCTTACCTCCCCTCATCTTAGAGGGAAAAATCTTAGTCTTAGCATCCCTCAGATTCTTCATATTGATAAATTAATAATAATACCAAGTGACTCAACAATTATATGCTTCCCGGCAACGGCGCCAGAAAAAGGTCTTGATAACCCGCAAGTATAGGGGATCGCAACAATTTTCGAGGGTAGAGTATTCAACCCAAATTTATAAATTTGACACAAGGGGAGCCAAAGAATATTTGAAATTATTAGCAGCTGAGTTGTCAATTCAACCACACATGGAGATTAATTATCTGTAGCAAAGTGATCAGTAGCAAAGTAGTATGATAGTTTTGATAATAGTAGTAGCAACAATAGTAACGGTAATAGTGATAGAAGTGATTTTATAGCAAGTGCAACAGTAATGATAGCAGTGGTAACTTAGCAAGAACAATATAAGAGAAATTCATAGGCATTGGATGGACGATATTCATCATGTGACAGTCATAACCTAGGGCGATACTGCACTAGCTCCAGTTCATAAATATAATGCAGGCATGTATTCCGTAAATAGTCATATGTGCTTATGGAAAGAACTTCCATGACATCTTTTGTCCTACCCTCCCGTGGCAGCGGGGTCCTATTGGAAACTAAGGGATATTAAGGTCTCCTTTTAATAGAGAACCGGAACAAAGCATTAACACATGGTGAATACATGAACTCCTCAAACTATGGTTATCACCGGGAGTGGTCCTGACTATTGTCACTCCGGGGTTGCCGGATCATAACACGTAGTAGGTGACTATAACTTGCAAGATCGGATCTAGAACATAGATATAATGGTGATAACATAAACGGTTCAGATCTGAAAGCATGGCACCTGGGCCTAAAGTGAAAAGCATTGAGCATGGCAAAGTCATAGAAACATCAATCTCAGAGCATAGTGGATACTAGGGATCAAGCCCTAACAAAACTAACTAGATTACATGATGAATCTCATCCAAGTCCTCACCGACCAGCGAGCCTACGAAGGAATTACTCACTCTCGGTGGGGAGCATCATGGAATTGGCGATGGAGAAGGGTTGGTGATGACGAAGATCGAAGATCCCCCTCTTCGGAGCCCCAAACGGAATCCAGATCTGGCCTCCCGATGAAGAATAGGAGGTGACGGCAGCCCCGTATCGGGTAGTGCGATAATTCTTTCTCCCTGATTTTTTCTGGAAAATAGGATTTTATAGCATCTATTTCAAGGTCTGCGGGGCGACCAGGTGGGGACAACACACCTGGGCGCGCTTGGAGGGGTGCGCGCCCTGGTGCGTTGTGCCCACCCAGGTGCCCCCTTTATGACAGAATCAAGATAGTCATACCTGTGTTTTCGTAGAAGTGTTCCATGACATTACCAAAATTATCATGACAGAAGTGTTCACTTCCATGACGATAAATGTCACGTCATGGAAGTGCTTTTGTCAAGGGTGTCCGACACGTGGCATCCATCGTAACGGGTTGCCATTAAGCTATCGAGTCTAGTTTTGGATCCGATAACCCGCTAATAGCCACGACCAATGATGATTTTCCATGTGTAAAATTCTCATTGGCTGACGGAACCATGTGTCAGCTCCACGTTGGCATATGTGTCACTCATCCAATGGGCGAGATGCGCCTATGATATGTCGACACGTGGACCGGCCCAACAGTGGCCCATTCAAGTTAAAAGGTCGGGCCTGTCAAAATAAGAGGGCTGGCCCATTAGCGGCCTACTTGAGTCATGCCCATTTACAAGCACGGCCCATACACGTTACACAGAATCGGCCCATCAAAGGCCCATTCTACATTTGCCAATTTCCAGCCCATCGTCAGTTTTAGCCCGTTAACGGCCCGCTACATCTTTGGGCCCAATAGCGGCCCGAGCTTCTTTTGGCCTGTTAGCAGCCCATCGTTAATTCCAGCCCGTTAACGGCCCGGAACGTCTTTGGGCCATTTCTCGGCCCATTCTACAGTTGCACCAATTCTAGCCCACCGTGACATTAGACCTGTAATCGGCCCATTCGGTAAATGAGGCAACTCCTAGCCCATTTTGTCTCTCGGCCTATTAACGGCCCGCACAATAGTTGGGCCTTTGACTTTTGGTCCATTAGGGGCCCACGTTCTGCAGGGCATCATTCCAGCCCACTGCGACTTTCGGCCTGTTAAAAGCCTAGTTTGCAAATTGGGCCTCCTCTGCCCCATAACACTTTCGGCCTCTTACTGTCCTGTAAAGTAAAAGGGCCAAGACAAAATTAACATCTATTTCGGCCTGCTAGAGGTCCGCGGGCCATTTGTTGGAAATATGACCTAGAGGCAATAATAAAATGATTATTATTATATTTCCTTGTTCATGATAATTGTCTATTATTCATGCTATAATTGTGTTATCCGGAAATCATAATACATGTGTGAATACATAGACCATAACATGTCCCTAGTGAGCCTCTAGTTAACTAGCTCGTTGATCAATAGATAGTCATGGTTTCCTGACTATGGACATTGGATGTCATTGATAGCGGGATCACATCATTAGAAGAATGATGTGATGGACAAGACCCAATCCTAAGCATAGCGCAAGATCGTGTAGTTCGTTTGCTAGAGCTTTTCCAATGTCAAGTATCATTTCCTTAGACCATGAGATCGTGTAACTCCCCGGATGCCGTAGGAGTTCTTTGGGTGTACCAAACGTCACAACATAACTGGGTGACTATAAAGGTATACTATAGATATCCCCGAAAGTATCTGTTGGGTTGACACGGATCGAGACTGGAATTTGTCACTCCGTATGACGAAGAGGTATCTCTGGGCCCACTCGGTAATGGATCATCATAATGAGCTCAATGTGACCAAGTGTTTGTCACGGGATCATGCATTACGGTACGAGTAAAGTGACTTGCCGGTAACGAGATTGAACGAGGTATTGGGATACCGACGATCGAATCTCGAGCAAGTAACGTACCGATTGACAAAGGGAATTGAATACGGGATTGATTGAATCCTCGACATCGTGGTTCATCCGATGAGATCATCGTGGAACATATGGGAGCCAACATGGGTATCCAGATCCCGCTGTTGTTTATTGACTGGAGAGTCATCTCGGTCATGTCTGCGTGTCTCCCGAACCCGTAGGGTCTACACACTTAAGGTTCAGTGACGCTAGGGTTGTAGAGATATTAGTATGCGGTAACCCGAAAGTTGTTCGGAGTCCCGGATGAGATCCTGGACGTCACGAGGAGTTCTGGAATGGTCCGCAGGTGAAGATTCATATATAGGAAGTCCAGTTTCGGCCATCGGGAAAGTTTCGGTGGTAATCGGTATTGTACCGGGACCACCGGAAGGGTCCCGGGGGTCCACCGGGTGGGGCCACCTATCCCGGAGGGCCCCATGGGCTGAAGTGGGAGGGGAACCAGCCCCTGGTGGGCTGGTGCGCCCCCATGGGCCTCCCCCTGCGCCTAGGGTTGGAAACCCTAGGGGTGGGGGCGCCCCACCTGACTTGGGGGGCAAGTCCCCCCTTGGCCGCCACCCCCCTTGGAGATGGGATCTCCTAGGGCCGGCGCCCCCCTAGGGTCCCTATATATAGTGGGGGGGGGAGGGAGGGCAGCCGCACCCAAGTCCCTGGCGCCTCCCTCTCCCCTCGTAACACCTCTCCCTCTCGTTGGAGCTTGGCGAAGCCCTGCAGAGATCATTGCTGCTTCCACCACCACGCCGTCGTGTTGCTGGATCTCCATAAACCTCTCCTTCCCCTTGCTGGATCAAGAAGGAGGAGACGTCTTCCCCAACCGTACGTGTGTTGAACGCGGAGGTGCCGTCCGTTCGGCGCTCGGTCATCGGTGATTTGGATCACGACGAGTACGACTCCATCAACCCCGTTCTCTTGGACGCTTCCGCTCGTGATCTACAAGGGTATGTAGATGCCCTCCCCTCTCCCTCGTTGCTAGATGACTCCATAGATTGATCTTGGTGATGCGTAGAAAATTTTAAAATTCTGCTATGTTCCCCAACAGTGGCATCATGAGCTAGGTCTATGCGTAGTTTCTATGCACGAGTAGAACACAAGATGTTGTGGGCGTCGATTTTGTCAATTTACTTGCCGTTACTAGTCTTATCTTGATTCGGCGGCATCGTGGGATGAAGCGGCCCGAACCGACCTTACATGTACGCTTACGTGAGACAGGTTCCACCAACTGACATGCACTAGTTGCATAAGGTGGCTAGCGGGTGTCTGTCTCTCCCACTTTAGTCGGATCGGATTCGATGGAAAGGGTCCTTATGAAGGGTAAATAGAAATTGGCATATCATGTTGTGGTTTTGGCATAGGTAAGAAACGTTCTTGCTAAGAAACCTATAGCAGCCACGTAAAAAATTTGCAACAACAATTAGAGGACGTCTAACTTGTTTTTGCAGCATGTGCCGTGTGATGTGATATGGCTAAAAGGATGTGATGAATGATATATGTGATGTATGAGATTGATCATGTTCTTGTAATAGGAATCATGACTTGCATGTCGATGAGTATGACAACCGGCAGGAGCCATAGGAGTTGTCTTAATTTATTTATGACCTGTGTGTCAACATAAACGTCATGTAATTACTTTACTTTATTGCTAAACCGTTAGCCATAGTAGTAGAAGTAATAGATTACAAGACAACTTCATGAAGACACGATGATGGAGATCATGATGATGGAGATCATGGTGTCATGCCGGTGACGATGATGATCATGGCGCCCCGAAGATGGAGATCAAAAGGAGAAAAATGATATTGGCCATATCATGTCACTATTTGATTGCATGTGATGTTTATCATGTTTTACATCTTATTTGCTTAGAACGACGGTAGCTTAAATAAGATGATCCTTCACAATAATTTCAAGAAAGTGTTCCCCCTAACTGTGCACCGTTGCGAAGGTTCGTTGTTTCGAAGCACCACATGATGATCGGGTGTGATAGATTCTAACGTTCGAATACAACGGGTGTAAGCCAGATTTACACACGCAATACACTTAGGTTGACTTGACGAGCCTAGCATGTACAGACATGGCCTCGGAACATGGAAGACCGAAAGGTCGAACATGAGTCGTATAGAAGATACGATCAACATGAAGATGTTCACCGATGATGACTAGTCCGTCTCACGTGATGATCGGACACGGCCTAGTTGACTCGGATCATGTATCACTTAGATGACTAGAGGGATGTCTGTCTGAGTGGGAGTTCATTAAATAATTTGATTAGATGAACTTAATTATCATGAACTTAGTCTAAAAACCTTTGCAAAATGTCTTGTAGATCAAATGGCCAACGCTCATGTCAACCTCAACTTCAACGCGTTCCTAGAGAAAACCAAGCTGAAAGATGATGGCAGAAACTGTACGGACTGGGTCCGGAACCTGAGGATCATCCTCATAGCTGCCAAGAAAGCATACACCGCTAGGTGAAGCACCCATCCCAGAGAACCAAGTCGTTATGAACGCTTGGCAGTCGCGTGCTGATGATTACTCCCTCGTTCAGTGCGGCATGCTTTACAACTTAGAACCGGGGCTCCAAAAGCGTTTTGAGCAACACGGAGCATATGAGATGTTCGAAGAGCTGAAAATGATTTTCCAAGCTCATGCCCGGGTCGAGAGATATGAAGTCTCCGACAAGTTCTACAGTTATAAGATGGTGGAAAATAGTTCTGTCAGTGAGCACATACTCAAAATGTCTGGGTTGCACAACCGCTTGTCCCAGCTGGACATTAACCTCCCGGACGAGGCGGTCATTGACAGAATCCTTCAGTTGCTCCCACCTAGCTAGAAGAGCTTTGTGATGAACTACAATATGCAGGGGATGGTGAAAACTATTCCTGAAGTATTTTCAATGCTGAAATCAGCGGAGGTGGAAATCAAAAAGGAGCATCAAGTGTTGATGGTCAATAAAACCACTAGTTTCAAGAAAGGCAAGGGTAAGAAGAACTTCAAGAAGGAAGGCAAGGGAGTTGCCGCGGCCGGTAAATCAGTTGCCGGGAAGAAGCCAAAGAATGGACCCAAACCTGAGACTGAGTGCTTTTATTGCAAGGGAAAGGGACACTAGAAGCGGAACTGCCCCAAATACTTAGCGGACAAGAAGGCCAACAACACTAAAGGTATATGTGATATACATGTAATTGATGTGTACCTTACCAGTACTCGTAGTAGCTCCTGGGTATTTGATACCGGTGCGGTTGCTCATATTTGTAAATCAAAACAGGAGCTGCGGAATAAGCGGAGACTGGCGAAGGACGAGGTGACGATGCGCGTCGGGAATGGTTCCAAGGTCGATGTGATCGCCGTCGGCACGCTACCTCTACATTTACCTATGAGATTAGTTTGAAACCTCAATAATTGTTATTTAGTGCCAGCTTTGAGCATGAACATTGTATCTGGATCTCATTCAATACGAGATGGCTACTCATTTAAATCCGAGAATAATGGTTGTTCTATTTATATGAGAGATATGTTTTATGGTCATGCCCCGCTGGTCAATGGTTTATTCTTAATGAATCTCGAACGTGATGTTACACATATTCATAGTGTGAATACCAAAAGATGTAAGATCGATAATGATAGTCCCACATATCTGTGGCACTGCCGCCTTGGTCACATCGGTGTCAAACGCATGAAGAAGCTCCATACAGATAGACTTTTGGAGTCTCTTGATTTCGAATCATTTGACACGTGCGAACCATGCCTCATGGGTAAAATGACCAAGACTCCGTTCTCCGGAACAATGGATCGAGCAACCAACTTATTGGAAATTATACATACTGATGTGTGCGGTCCAATGAGCGTTGAGGCTCGCGGTGGCTATCGTTATGTTCTCACTCTGACTGATGACTTAAGTAGATATGGGTATGTCTATTTGATGAAACACAAGTCTGAGACCTTTGAAAAGTTCAAGGAATTTCAGAATGAGGTAGAGAATCAACGTGACCGAAAGATAAAATTATTACAATCAGATCGTGAGGGAGAATATTTAAGTCACGAATTTGGTACGCACTTAAGGAAATGTGGAATCGTTTCACAACTCACGCCGCCAGGAACACCTCAGCGTAACGGTGTGTCTGAACGTCGTAATCGCACTCTATTGGATATGGTGCGATCTATGATGTCACTCACTGATTTACCGATATCATTTTGGGGATACGCTCTAGAGACAACTACATTCACTTTAAATAGGGCACCGTCTAAATCTGTTGAGACGACACCGTATGAATTATGGTTTGGGAAGAAACCTAAGCTGTCGTTTCTAAAAGTTTGGGGATGCGATGCTTATGTCAAGAAACTTTAACCTGAAAAGCTCGAACCCAAGTCGGAAAAATGCGTCTTCATAGGATACCCTAAGAAACCATTGGGTATACCTTCTACCTCAGATCCGAAGGCAAGATCTTTGTTGCCAAGAACGGGTCTTTTCTGGAGAAAGAGTTTCTCTCGAGAGAAGTAAGTGGGAGGAAAGTAGAACTCGATGAAGTACTGCCTCTTGAACCGGAAATTAGCGCAGCTTAGGAAGATGTTCCCGTGGTGCCTGCACCGACTAGAGAGGAAGTTAATGATGATGATCAAGGTACTTCGGATCAAGTTGCTACTGAACTTCGAAGGTCCACAAGGACACGTTCCACACCAAAATGGTATGGCAACCCTGTCCTGGAAATCATGTTGTTAGACAACGGTGAACCTTCGAGCTATGAAGAAGCAATGGCGGGCCCAGATTCCAACAAATGGCTTGAAGCCATGCAATCCGAGATAGGATCCATGTATGAAAACAAAGTATGGACTTTGACAGACTTGCCCGATGATCGGCGAGCGATAGAGAATAAATGGATCTTTAAGAAGAAGACGGACGTGGATGGTAATGTTACCATCTATAAGGCTCGACTTGTCGCTAAGGGTTATCGACAAGTTCAAGGGGTTGACTACGATGAGACCTTCTCACCCGTAGCGAAGCTGAAGTCCGTCCGAATCATGTTAGCAATTGCCGCATACTATGATTATGAGATATGGCAAATGGACATCAAAACGGCATTCCTTAACGGCTTTCTTAAGGAAGAATTGTATATGATGCAGCCGGAAGGTTTTGTCGATCCTAAGAATGCTAACAAGGTATGCAAGCTCCAGCGCTCCATCTATGGGCTGGTGCAAGCATCTCGGAGTTGGAACATTCGCTTTAATGAAATGATCAAAGCGTTTGGGTTTATGCAGACTTATGGAGAAGCCTATGTTTACAAGAAAGTGAGTGGGAGCTCTGTAGCATTTCTCATATTATATGTGGATGACATACTTTTGATGGGAAATGATATAGAACATTTGGACAGTATTAAGGCCTACTTGAATAAGTGTTTTTCAATGAAGGACCTTGGAGAAGCTGCTTACATATTAGGCATCAAGATCTACAGAGATAGATCGAGACGCCTCATAGGTCTTTCACAAAGCACATACCTTGATAAGATATTGAAGAAATTCAATATGGATCAGTCCAAGAAGGGGTTCTTGCCTATGTTGCAAGGTGTGAAATTGAGCTTAGCTCAATGTCTGACCACGGCAGAAGATAGAGAAAAGATGAGTGTCATCCCCTATGCCTCAGCCATAGGGTCTATCATGTATGCCATGCTGTGTACCAGACCTGATGTAAACCATGCCGTGAGTTTGGTAGGAAGGTACCAAAGTAATCCCGGCATGGAACACTGGACAGCGGTCAAGAACATCCTGAAGTACCTGAAAAGGACTAAGGATATGTTTCTTGTATATGGAGGTGACGAGGAGCTCGTCGTAAAGGGTTACGTCGACGCTAGCTTCGACACAGATCTGGATGACTCTAAGTCACAAATCGGATACGTGTATATTTTGAATGGTGGGGCAGTAAGCTAGTGCAGTTGCAAGCAAAGCATCATGGCGGGACCTACATGTGAAGCGGAGTACATGGCAGCCTCAAAGGCAGCGCATGAAGCAATCTGGATGAAGGAGTTCATCACCGACCTAGGAGTCATACCCAATGCGTCGGGGCCGATCACTCTCTTATGTGACAACACTGGAGCTATTGCCCTTGCCAAGGAGCCCAGGTTTCACAACAAGACCAGGCACATCAAGCGTCGCTTCAACTCCATTCATGAAAATGTTCAAGATGGAGACATAGATATTTGCAAAGTACATACGGATCTGAATGTCGCAGATCCATTGACTAAACCTCTTCCGCGAGCAAAACATGATCAACACCAGAACTCTATGGGTGTTCGATTCATCACAATGTAACTAGATTATTGACTCTAGTGCAAGTGGGAGACTGTTGGAATATGCCCTAGAGGCAATAATAAAATTATTATTATTATATTTCCTTGTTCATGATAATTGTCTATTATTAATGCTATAATTGTGTTATCCGGAAATCATAATACATGTGTGATTACATAGACCATAACATGTCCCTAGTGAGCCTCTAGTTAACTAGCTCGTTGATCAACAGATAGTCATGGTTTCTTGACTATGGACATTGGATGTCATTGTTAACAGGATCACATCATTAGGAGAATGATGTGATGGACAAGACCCAATCCTAAGCATAACACAAGATCGTGTAGTTCGTTTGCTAGAGCTTTTCCAATGTCAAGTATCATTTCCTTAGACCATGAGATCGTGTAACTCCCGGATGCCGTAGGAGTGCTTTGGGTGTACCAAACGTCACAACGTAACTGGGTGACTATAAAGGTATACTACAGGTATCCCCGAAAGTATCTGTTGGGTTGACACGGATCGAGACTGGAATTTGTCACTCCATATGACGGAGAGGTATCTCTGGGCCCACTCGGTAATGCATCATCATAATGAGCTCAATGTGACCAAGTGTTTGGTCATGGGATCATGCATTACGGTACGAGTAAAGTGACTTGCCGGTAACGAGATTGAACGAGGTATTGGGATACCGACGATCGAATCTCGGGCAAGTAACGTACCGATTGACAAAGGGAATTGAATACGGGATTGATTGAATCCTCGACATCGTGGTTCATCCGATGAGATCATCGTGGAACATGTGGGAGCCAACATGGGTATCCAGATCCCGCTGTTGGTTATTCACCGGAGAGTCGTCTCGATCATGTCTGCGTGTCTCCCGAACCCGTAGGGTCTACACACTTAAGGTTCAGTGATGCTAGGGTTGTAGAGATATTAGTATGCGGTAACCCGAAAGTTGTTCGGAGTCCCGGATGAGATCCTGGACGTCACGAGGAGTTTCGGAATGGTCCGGAGGTGAAGATTTATATATAGGAAGTCCAATTTCGGCCATCGGGAAAGTTTCGGTGGTAATCGGTATTGTACCGGGACCACCGGAAGGGTCCCGGGGGTCCACCGGGTGGGGCCACCTATCTCAGAGGGCCCCATGGGCTAAAGTGGGAGGGGAACCAGCTCCTGGTGGGCTGGTGCGCCCCCATGGGCCTCCCCCTGCGCCTAGGGTTGGAAACCCTAGGGGTGGGGGGCGCCCCACCTGACTTGGGGGGCAAGTCCCCCCTTGGCCGCCCCCCTTGGACCAATATCCTACTCTATACTATCGCGTCTAAAAAACATACACTATACAATAAAAAGACTAAGGCTTAGAAACGTACAATAATCCTACACTATACAATAAATAAATTACAGCCAAATATACCCACTGGGCATTATAGTTCGGCACCAGTGATAATAAAGTGTACACAAACAACAAATTACATACACTGGACAAATAAAGCTCATACATCATGGACACGCATCAACAGAACTTACCATTTGAACTATAATCTCTTCAGAAAATAGGATTGGCCAGATTCAGATAGCACAAATTTCAGTCTGCAAAATCTCCAATTCCTTCGTGGTTTCCTCAGTGTATTATTTCGTTTTTTGACTCCTGCATCTAATACTTGCATGTACAGTCGCAACTTGTTGATTGTACGTTGAGAATCATGTACACGTTGTCTTGCCACCTCTAGTTGATGCTCGATAACATCAGCACATTCCAATTCCAATCCATAATCATTCGGTAACGTCCATGCCGCACTGCTCGTAGATCTTTGTGTTGATGTCACTTCATCCTGAAATGTTTCTGTAAGTACACATGACTAGGGAAAAAATATAGTTACAACAGTGAAGCGAGCAAGACAGACTATTTTGTACATGGCAAAACAAGACTAACAATAATGTTACACATCATGAAGCATAAGCAGGTGATATTTTAAAAATTATAAAAATGGTAGTCTGTGTAGCCTACATACAGAAATCTCTCTTAGCTCACCAGAGGAGCATGATGTTGGGGCCAAATCCAAAACACAGACAAGTTACAAATTTAGACAACACGTTGCGTATAGGTAAGCAAGTAGTTGGCCATTCTGTAGCTCAATTAAAGTCTTAGGGAGCATAATGAACAACAGAGGGATTCATACAAACCTACTACAGCAAGCAAAGCTATGCAATCACTAGCCTAGTATAAACTAGATTGTGAGCCTCATGCAGTAATAGTTGGTTAATAGACTTCAAAGCTTCAGGCAGACTTCGCCAGAGTAATTAAATGGTAAGGCCTTTAATTATGTCAACTAACAGTTATACAAGTACCCAACATCAGGCATCATTTTTTGGTCCTCTCATTAACTGAGGACAAATAAAGCAATTGAAAAGAGCAAATTTGTTATGCATGAAACAAACAAGGAATTGAACTGTTGAGTTGGTTACAGTGACTTACCTTAACTGGTTGAACAGGCTCAGCGCTGCTCCTACTTCTCTTGCAAGGCTCCTTCCTAACATCGTGTACTTGGAAATCCTCGATCTTATCTTCATTGCACCACCTCTGCAAGGTGACACAAACTAGTTACTCATCTCCTAGGAAGATAAATATGTATACTTTCTAGTCTCTAAACAACACAAAAGAATGAGATTATAACAAAACAACACCACATAATGAAACATGCCACATCTCTTGCACTTGCACACAATGAAATGAGCATTTACTATGTGTGCACTACGTAAAAACTAGGCATACCTACGAATTGGATCTCCAGGTACTCTTGGAGAGCCTACTTTAGTGTACAGCCAAACCTTTATGTCACCTATGAGTTAGACAAGCCCCCACTACAGCAGCCCTTAGTGTTTAAATCGTTGAAAAGCTCTGTTAGAGTGTTAGGTCAAGAACAACAAGTAATCAAAGCAAACAGTTCTGGTATGGCTGGCTGATGCAAACAAGCACTTGAACAAATGTATCAAGAAAAGAAGCAAAGAAGGAGGCTTAAAGACCTTCACTTGACTGACCAGATTTAAGGGGCATTTAAACATCATGTGCAACGTATGAACTAACATAAGCATTGCATATTCCAGATTCTACAATGGAATGCACATGTATTAGGTTATGCCATGTATGATGATGCCTAAATGTACACTATAGCAGGAAGGAGTGATTCATTATTGCATGCACAATTGAATTGCAGGTTAAGGTCCAGTTCTATTCTGCCTTTTCAGAGCTTATTGTGAAAATAATCCATAAAAGATGTAAAGAAGTCATTTTTGAGTTATGGGCTTGGGCTTAACTTATTTCACTTTGGGGGGAGGTGTTTCGAGTAGAAGCTCACTAAAAATTGAAGGGAAGGGGAATAGTGAAACGACTATTGTGTGCCTATATTACACTCAAAATGCAATTGCTCTGCCCACTTGCATCTCCTCTCCCCTTTCCCTCTACCTCGATCCCCTCCTTGCAGCAATGGGGTTCCTCCAGCGAGCCGTCGCCACTGGTCCCATCTGTCCTGGTCCTTGACGATGCTCTATCTAGCTAGGCTACATGGCCGGCGGGTAGGGCCAAATCTCCCCAACTGCTCCTCCCTCTGGCGCCGCCCCTCATTCTCATGGTCTCTAGCAGCCGCTCCACTGTGGTCCGTCCAACGCACTACTCCAGCGAGTGCCGCACAACTACGGCTGATGCCACACTGCAGCAGAAGGCAGCTTATTCCCCCTTTCCTCCTCCCAGGCCATGGCCTTGAGGTGCTGTTGAAGAATGAGCTCATACAACAAGGTGAGGATCTCCCCTGATGTTTTTGCCAAATTTTCGTTCTGATCAAGTATACGATGAATTGCTATGATCTGCTTCTGCTGCTGCTATATGATGCATTGCTATGAGCTGCTCCTGCTGCTCCTAAATGATGAATTGCTATGAGCTGCTGCTGCTATATGATGAATTGCGATGACCTGCTGCTGCTATATGATGAGTTGCTATAAGCTGCTCCTGCTGCTGCTATATGATGAATTGCTATGAGCTACTTCTGCTGCTGCTATATGATTAATTGTTATGAGCTACTCCTGCTGCTTCTATATGATGAATTGCTATGAGCTACTGCTTGTATATGATGAATTGCACACTGTTGCTGCTGTATGATGAGTTGCTATGAGCTTCTGCTGCTATATGATGCTTTCAGGTGGTGCTGCTATATGATAATAACCAGCCACTTGGACCATCGAATTTCAATAAATAATTGTTCTCCATTTAAATGTGGGTCATGCGTTCTTCATTTAAATTAGGCAATGTGATCTCTATGGAAGATATTGACCAAAGTAGATTGTGCCAAGTAGATGGTATCTTTGTATTTGCATTTTGAACAAATAGTCATGGTCTGTTTTCCTATCATATTTATTACTGCAGTGGGATCAATTTGTGATGTTTGCAAGTCAAATTAATTTTCATATGGGCAGAAAAATGACAAAATATAATGCAATCTAGATTTTTCACTGATCATACCAAAGATAAGCTAAAAAGGAAGGTAATGAAAAGAGCTGCTTCGCTTATTACCTGGAGCTTATATTCACATGTGCTTATTTTCTTAGGATAACTCGTAATAACTATCCCTAACAAACTTGGCCAATAGAACTGACATACAAATAACATGTCACGATGATTGCAATGGAGGAGTGACCTACCATAGCACACTGTATAGGCTCACTTCAACCTCTCCTTTTTTTGCGATGTTCCATGAAATTGCCACATACATCTTGTACTTTTTCATTGTGTAACCCTGTCTACAAGTCGACATGGCTAATTTCAGACATCTCTACATGATAATACATTGCATATCCCTTGTGCATATTTAAACCACCAATTAACGATTGTGTGTGTAGCATAAACTAGCCATGACTCTGTATGTTGGACTAGCAGGCACTCTAAGGGAGCCTAATGTAGTGCACTGGAATTCCTACATGCCACCTACGATTTTGTGTAATGTACTACCTCTTGTGACGCCCTTGATTTGACCATACACTAATCATACATGCAAATGTGTAAGATCAAGATCAAGGACCTCATGAGAAGATATCACAACACAACTCTAGACACAAATTAAAATAATACAAGCTTTATATTACAAGCAGGGGCCTCGAGGGCTTGAATACATAAGCTTGAATACACAAGAGTCAGCGGAAACAATAATATCTGAGTACAAACATAAGTTAAACAAGTTTGACTTAATAAGGCTAGCACAAAAGTAGCAACGATCGAAAAGGCAAGGCCTACTGCCTGGGACCTCCTAACTACTCCTCAAAGTTGAACTCCACATAGAATCATCCTCGGGATCCTTTGGCCCCTAGACTCCAGCATAACCAGATATAGGAAGGGGGAAAAGGGGGAGCAAAGCAACCGTGAGTACTCATCCAAAGTACTCGCAAGCAAGGATCTACACTGCAGAATGAAAGGAGTAGTATATGTGGACTGAACTGCAGAATGCCAGAATAAGAGGGTGTAGCTAGTCCTATCGACTATGCTTCTGGTAGCCTCCATCTTGAAGCAGTAGAAGAGAGTAGATGGTAAGTTAACCAAGTATCATCGCATAATCCTACCCGGCGATCCTCTCCTCGTCGCCCTGTGAGAGAGCGATCACCGAGTTGTATCTAGCACTTGAAAGGGTGTGTTTTATTAAGTATCAGGTTCTAGTTGTCATAAGGTCAAGGTACAACTCCGGGTTGTCCTTTTACCGAGGGACACAGCTATTCGAATAGATAAACTTCCCTGCAGGGGTGCACCACATTTCCCAACACGCTCGATCCCCTTTGGCCGGACACACTTTCCTGGGTCATGCCCGGCCTCGGAAGATCAACACGTCCCAACCCCACCTAGGCACAATAGAGAGGTCAGCACGACGGTATAAATCCTTTGCGCGCAGGGGCCAGGGCCCATCGCCCATTGCACACCTGCACATTGCGTACGCGACCGGTAAGCAGACATAGCCTCCCTAATACAAGAGCAAGCGTTCTAGTCCAATCTGGTGCGCGTCGCTCAGTCGCAGACGTCAAGAAGGCTTCGGCTGATACCACGATGTCGAGTGCCCATAACTGTTCCCGTGTAGTTGATTAGTGCGTATATGCCAGTGGCCAGACTCAGATCAAATACCAAGATCTTGTTAAGCATGTTAATTGATGTAACAACGGATGATGACCAGGGCCAGGCCACCCTCTCACTTAGGTGGTCTCCACCTGCCCTGTTGCTCCGCCACAAAGTAACAGTCGGGGCCGTCGGGAACCCAAGCCCACCACTACTTGGATGGAACCACCTGCCCCTTCAGCCCCCACATCGGAATCACACGCGGGTACTATACGAGCCGACCCGACTTTAGTCACCACATGCATCACATATTATGTATATAAGTATATAACCGTGATCACCTCCCAAGTGATCACGGCCCGATAATATAGCATGGTAGATGGACAAGAATGTAGGGCCACTGATGGAATACTAGCATCCTATACTAAGCATTTAGGATTGCAGGTAAACATAACAATAGAAGTAGCAAAGAAAGGCTATGCATCAGAATAGGATTATCAGAAAGCAGTAACATGCTACACTACTCTAATGCAAGTAGTAGAGAGAAGAATAGGCGATATTGGGTTCATCAAGGGGGGCTTGCCTGGTTGCTTTGTAGACAAAAACGGACCCTCGAAGGTGAAGTAGTCGATCACTGGTTCAACTGCGGTCTCGGGGTCTACCGAAAAGAAGTAACAGAGGGGGAACACAATAAATAACAGAACAATCAAAGCATCACAACTCATAACATGGCAATACGCGGTGCTAGATGTGCCCAAACGCGGAAGTAGGTGACACCGGCGAAGGGGGGAACATCCGGAAAAATATTCTCAGTGTTTCGCGTTTTCAGACAGACGGACTAGAGGGGGAAAGTTGCATGTTCGCTATACTAGGGACGTGTGGCGGATAAACGGACTATGTATTTAGATTCGTCTTGTCATTCTGAGCAACTTTCATGTATAAAATATTTTCATCCGAGTTACCGATTATTTTATATCAATTTCTAAAGATTTTAAATCATTTATTAGGATTAACTGATTTAAATTAATTAGAAAATGCAATTTTGATGTTAGTGTGACATCAGCATGATGTCAACAAGACCAAAGGTTGACTAGGTCAACCTAGGCAGGTGGGACCCGTTCGTCATAGACTCAGATTAACTAAACAAAATTTGTTAGTTTAATTAGCAGATAATTAAGTTCAATTAAACCCGATTAATTAAGTTAATTAATTAACTAATTATTTTCCTATTATTATTATTATTTTAAAACCATTTTTTACATTCTTGGGGCTGGGCCCCACTTGTCATATGTACAAGAGAGCTAACGGGCGTCGGGCGCAGGGTGCAGGGCGCAGCCCGAACGGGTGCGCGGGGCGGGCAGACCCGGCTGCGGTTAGCAGGCGCGACGAGGCAGTCGAGCGTGGAGGCGCGACGTTGGTTGTGAGGAGTGGGACGAGCGAGCGCTGGCAGGGACCAGGGGCGCGGCATCACGCGCGCACGCAAGAAGGAGCAGCTGCGCGGGGCAGGTGAGGGAGGACGCGGTGGAGCAGTAGCAGGGCCACGGCGGCACGTGGTCGTGGCTCGTGACGGGAGCGCACGTGCACGATGACACGAGGAGCAGAGGCAGGCAGCGTGGCGGCGTGCGGTGCGGCAAGCGGAGCAGGGGACGAGGCGGGGAGCGCACGGGGGGGGGAGGAGGTCGATGCGGTGGCGGCGGGGGGACGGCAGTCTACAATGCTGGATATGGAGGGAGACAGAGAGAGGGAGAGAGAGAGAGGATTTCGATGCCCGCTCACAGCGTTGAAGGGAAGCACGCTCGGGGAGGCGCGGGGCGTGGTGATGGCGTCGGAGTCGCTGGTGAAGTGGCGGTGACCGATGGAGAGGAGGACGGTGGATCCGGCGATATCGTGGGCGGCATCGATGCGGGGTAGCGGCGGGCGACGATGTGGCTCTGGCGACAACGGTTGGCGAGGTGTCAGGCACGAGCGACAGCGTCGCGGCCTCGTCTGGGTCGTGCCCCCGATCTCGATCCAGATCGGGGGGGTGGAGGGGGAGAGCGAGGTGAGTGGGGGGATGTGGGGCGTGGGTAGGCTAAGGTTTCGGCGTACAAGGGGATAAGGGGGAGAGTGGTGGGCCGACTAGGTCAGGGGGCTGGCCGGCTGGGCCATTTGGCCCAATTGGCCAAGGGGGGGGGGGGGGGGGGGGGGCTTCTCCTATTAACTTTACTTTTTTTGTCTTTTCATCTTATTTATTTTTTACTTTCGTGTTTTATTCTACTTTAGTTTTTTAAAACATAACAGTTCTACCTAAATTAGTACCACTAATTATACCTCGGTTACAAAAAGTTTAAAACCCCTAAATAAAATATTTTAACATTTTATAAATATTAAAAGGGATTTATTAAATTGGTTGTGCGGCTGTCTTATTCATTTTAGAGTATTTAAACATTTTATAAAAGTGTGGTTTCTCCACCATAATTACCTATGCACTATTTGTCCCACTCCGAACATTTTAGTTTTAACATTGAAAACCTTTATCGTTTGACTTAAATTCAAATTTGAATTTGAATCGGTTTTGAACTAAAGCGAGATTAACAACAGTAACCGTGGTGACGTGGCATCATTAAAGTGGGATTACTGTAGCTAATTATCCGGGCGTTACACCATTGTTCCTAAATATATGTCTTTATAGAGATTCTAGTATGGACCACATACAGATGTATATTGTAGCGACCGGACCTCAAACAGTCTGATCTCTGTGCTCCGGTGTCATCCTTGGATCAGTAATGCCGACACCACACAGTACTCGGAGGATTTATAGCAGAGTGGCAATCACACACTTATTACATCGAGTGTCTCAAAAGAAAACTTATTACAATAAATATGGCTTAAGGCCATCTAATAACGATAACAGCGGAAGGCTTGGAAGATAAGTGAGTCCATCAACTCCAATGGCATCACTGAGTATAGAACCACGACCTAAAAACTCCTTAATCATTGTCTGAAAAGTCTGCAACATTGACGTTGTAGCTCGAAACGGGTCAGCACATGGAATATGCTGCCAAGGTAACACATAGAGAGTAATGGAATGAAACAACTATACTATATGCATATTTGGCTGGTGGAAAGCTCTATGGTTACAGTTTTGCGTAAAGCCAATTTTTCCCTACTTCAAAGGAATAGATTTATTTAACTATCATGGTAGTTGTTAAACATTGAGAATGGTTGACAGCATTCTCAATCCCAATTAAACATCATCATTAAACATAACCCAACAAAATTAATTTAGAGTAACATGTTGAGATTCACATGATAATCCAGGTACTAGATACTCAAGATGTCCATAACCGGGGACACGGCTAATCATGATTAGTTTATTACACTCTGCAGAGGTTTGCGCACTTTTCCCCACAAGACTCGATCGCCTCCGTTTGGTTTCTCGCACTACAAGGTGTTTGAGAAGACGGATGACCGAGACATAGTCTTTCAGAAGCGCTAGCACCTTACGATCGGGTAGACCGTACCACCTACATCCCCTACATCTGCTAGTCTACCGCTATAAGAGTTCGCACAACTTAGTCAACTATGCTAGAGCCCATAATAGCTTGTGGCTGCACACGGAAGTTTCTAGTATGAATAGTCTCATAATCCCTTTGAGCCTGGGTGGCGGTCCAAAAGAAAACAGGCAAGTCCTGGAATACCCAGGTGCCTCAATCCACCCAGATGTGTGTTTAAGTTGCCACCTTAGATAAACCATTAATTAACAAACTCACATCTGTCATGGATATGACTCACCCAATCCACGTCTACTAGCATAGCATGGCATAATAAGCAAATGTAGAAGTAACTCCCAAAGGTTTGATAATAAACGGGTAATAGGTACTACCTCATCTACTTCCCATCCCACAATTTAATTAGATCCTAACCATGCAATGTGTGAGGATTGATCTAATGCAATAAAACTGGGTAGTAGGAAAAGGTATGATCAAAGTGTTACTTGCCTTGCTGATGATCCGCGAAACCTAGAGATTCGAAGTAACAAGCGGCACACTCCGGGTATTCTATCACAGACAAACAAACAAGCATACAATAAGTACTCATCTAATGCACAGGTAAAACTCAAATAAGAGATCTAACCAGAAGGCTCAACTTAAGAACTCCGGTTGGCAAAAAGAATCAAATCGAACGAGGCGACGAAAGTCAAACGGCGAAAGAAAACAACTTCGTTCTACTAATCCGGATCTAGGGCAAATTTTACAGTAGCAAAATCTTGTTTAAGTTGGTTAAACGGATAGAGGGTTTCGAGACGAAACTCTAGGCGCTTGAATCGCCTGATTCCGATAAACAAGAGAAAAGTTATACTAAAACGAAAATCGGATCAGGAATCGCGATCAGAAAAATCGCGGATTTAATCCGAGAAAAAGAAAAACGACGAACGTTCGCTAGAACGAACGAACGGAGGAACGCTCACTATTTAAATAAACCGGAAAAACCGATCTATTTAAAAAAACCAAATCTAAAAAAACCGACGGAAAAACCGAACGGTTTTTCAAAAAAAATAAAAAAAACGGCACGGATTTCGAGGCGGCGGCGAACCTCGGGCGGCGTGCGGCGGTAGCGGCGGTGGGCGGCGGCGGCGGCGGGGCGGCGGCGGCGGCTTGGGGCTGGGGCGGCTAGGCTTTGCCCGGGTGGGCTGCCCCGGCTTATAAAGCCTGCCCGGGCCGGTGTCCAGGTCGGACACGGCCCGTAGGTCGGTGCGCGTTTTTTTAAATAATTACGCGTAGAAGAAAAATAAAAGAAATACTAAATGAACTCCAAAAATTCCGAAATAAATTTTCATGGGCTTCTAAAATCAAACCACACAAGGTGAACATTTATTTGGGACCTAAATGCAATTTTGAAAAACGCACATTTTTCCTAAATTCAAATAAAATAGCGAAAAACTCTGAAATAAAAAATTATTTGATTTTATTATTAAATCCTTAATATTTCTTTATTTTGGGAAAGTCATTTTATTCCCTCTCTCATATTTTTGTAATAGAAATAATTGATGATAAAATAAATAAAATCAAATGATCCTATTCTCAAAATTTGAGAAAACTCAAATATGAAAACAATGAAATCCCCAACTCTCTCCGTGGGTCATTGAGTTGCGTAGAATTTTTAGGATCAACCAAAATGCAAAATAAAATATGATATGCAATGATGATCTAATGTATAACATTCCAAATTGGAAATTTGGGATGTCACATATATAGATGCATTTTCGAGTGTAGATTCACTCATTTTGCTCCGTATGTAGCCTATAGTGGAATCTCTAGAAAGTCTTATATTTAGAAACGGAGGTACGAGGTAGTATCATGTATGACCTCTACATATCTAATTTAGCAGCCAGTAGTAGAAATCATTGTCTACACAAAGGGATTACTAGTCGAAAATCCTAGCAAAGCACGCTGACAGGCACACAACAATACAAGAGAGAGAGACGCACTTACAAGATCATAGCAATGCCTCAGTCCAAGATCTTGGTTGGCCAAGCTGTTAGACCCAGAAGAAACATCATCCTTGTAGTTTTTGCCAGCTGCATAACAGGTAACAGCAACATGTTAGTATATTTGAAGTACATCGGGCAGGTGATGCTGGACGAGTTTAAAGGTGAAGTACCTTGGCCATGGCTGGTGCTTGGCATCTTGCCATACGGTGGGAATCATGTTAGAAACGTCAAGGGTGATGACGTTGCGTTGGCTGTCGGGGTCCGATAAGGAGATCTAGCACCGTCGAGTAGGGTGTTTGTGGAGCGGCTCTAGTAGGGTGGACTACGGTGTGGGCAAAGAGGATCTGTGGCCGTGGACGAGGGCGTCGGTGAAGCTGCTCCAGTGGTTGGGTTAAGGATGGTGTCAACAATGTGGATCTGCGGCCGTGGACGGGGCGTCAGAAGCTGCTCCGATAAGTTGGATGAGGGTGCGACGAAGCAGATCTGTGGCGGTGGACTTGTGAGTTGGCAAAGCGGCCCCGGTAGGGTTGAGAATGGTATAGGCGAAGCTACTCCAGTAGGGTTGATGATGGTGTCGGCGAAGCGGCTCCGGTAGGGTTGAGGAAGGTGTCGGCGAAGAGGATCAGAGGCCGTCGACGGGGGCGTCGGTGGGGCGGCTCCAGGGGGTGTGGACGAAGCGTCTCCGGTGGGGAGTACGAATGAGCCGCTACAGATGCGCTGCGGTTGACGAGAGTACCGACGAAGCAGATCCGGCACAGTGGACAAGGCCGACACTGAATTGGCTATTGTACAGTGGTGGATGAGCAATCTACTTGTTTCTAGTGGAGGCGGGAGGGGTAGATGCGGCCGCAGAATCAGATCCGACAAGGTGGACGCCGCTGGCAGTGAATGGGCTCTGGTATGCCGGTGGATGAGCAGTCTAGGGTTTCGAGAGGGGAGGGGAAGAAAGGCCGATGAAGTACAGACGGTGTGATGTAAGATGCTTTGGTGCTGTGGAGTTAGTCGTTTTTGTGGGAGGGGGAGAGGGAATGGGGGTGCCGTGTGGTGGGGGAACCGGAAGTTACCAAAGCAGCCCCGACCTATTATGTAGATGAGGGCGGTATTGTTACTGTTGTTCTCCATGCACCAAGGACAAAAGGGGAATTTCGCATGCTAAAGACTAGGTGGCGGAAATTTTAGAAGGAGGCGAGAGATTTTGCCGCCTGCGGGATCGTTCATATCCAGTTTCAACTAATTTTGGACCGTGCTAGCGGGAAGGTCATGCGAGAGTGTGTACACGGGGCACGCATCAGCATTTAATAACTAGTGTGAAATCAACCCCGGAAAAAAAGACAATAACTCGTGATGATGCACCGATAACTTGGACGTTCACACGGGCGCGGCCAATTGTACGGGTGTAGAGGCGCGTTCACAAAAAAGGGATCAAACGCTCAGCCTACGTATTGCTTGTGTAAATAGATAATTTAGTGCCATTGGTTATTTAGTTTAAACACAATGCATTGACATGTTAGTGTAGAGGCGCACAAAAAGAAATAGATATTGTAGTCCCATAAAAGAAATGGATATTGTAGTCCGCTACTTTAAAGTGTTACCTCATATGATTACATAGCCTCCATTTCATAAATTGTGTACCCATTGAATTCATATATGAATATTACATATATTACTTCATAATAGAACCTTAAATCATCCAAGACTAATGAATTTGAATGCAAGAGTAACAATGGTGCATGTACATGATAGCTATATTGGTTGTTTGAAGAAACATCACTGTAACTTTGGCATGCACAATTGAAAAGGTTTATTTAGATAGAAAAAATGTAATATGTGAGTGTCCAATCTTTATAGTGTTGAATCGATATTGCACCTTTGGCCACGATACGATGTAGATATTGATTTATGTTCAAGCGATGCACGTCAATGATTGCTAGATAGTGATACGTGAATGAATTGTGCAATCTCTCTCACACGCATACATATCTCATTTCCCCATGGGCATCAGAATCACACACGCGCGCTTCGTGTATTTCTCTCGCTCCGTCAAGGTTAGAATTCGTCTTTCTACCCCGTCCTACAAGTCTCTCACACATAAACACACACGCTCTCTCTATCGAAGACGCCCACCCCTTTAATTCCGCCCACCCACAACCACTAATGTCTCAAAGGATAATTATGCCTCTCACACATATGCCTAAGGTTAACTCGAGTTACGGAACCATATGAATACATACAATGGGATTCCAACAGAGCACCTTTTGTTTTGAGATTTCGCTCTCTCTTTCTCTCTCTCTCACACACGCGCACGCGTAGACATTGTTTATCGCTTCATTTTTCCGACACTTGCATGAACACCATTTGTTTATCTCCGTGATGCTTTAAGTATGCCTGACACACATCCTATCTACCTATCCCTTAATATAGATATCTGTCACACAAACTCCTTCTCCCTACAACAAGATGCCCATGCGTTGCACAGAACATCAAGATGCATTTGTATGAGTAGTTTATCTTGTGGGAGAAAAGGATGAATGAGGGAATGTCTTATTTGCAAATGTGGAGAGGGGTGTGTGTATCTTTTTGTAAAATTGCCATAGTTTCCTTCCTATCCGTCAGATATAAATCGGATGGCGTATATTGCAGGATGGCAGGAACACCATCATCACCAACTCTGTTTTTATATGAGTAGAGATATGTAAGTGTCACTGCCCCCCCACCCACCACACACACTTCCCGACACCAAAGGAGTAGGGTGACACCTTGATCTTGATACTAATCTATCGACTGGCGTCTCTCTCAAACACAAACACACACACACTACCCGACACCGAAGGAGTAGGGTGGCACCTCGATCTTGATAGTAATCTATCTACTCCTCTTTCAAACACACACAAATACACACACACACTCGCTAGTTGTGCCTCTGTGCATACCATGCACACTCTCGATACGTCTTTCTCTCCCTCCCCCTCCCCCTCCCCACCCCCACCCCAACTCCAACAATGACAGTAGAAGGATGACAACTCGATCTGATCTTAATCTGTCAATTGGTTTCTCTCTCAAACATTGTGTCTCTGTGCCTCGCTCAGACACACTCGATACGTCTTTTTCTCCGTAGCCCCCTCGATATGTAGACTTCTCGTGCACGCACAGCTGTAGTGACGATGACGCTGAACCCAATGTGCTTTGTTTTTACCAGACTCATGTGATAGTTTTCACCCTGTTTTCTGTTAATTAACAAGACAACCGTTTCTTTGTTACTACTAGTGAATCTGAAATCATTCGGGGCAGACATAAAATATATCACTTCAACCCAATTATCGTAGTAACTATTTTAAAAGAAACTAGCTAGATGCCCGTGCGTTGCATAGAACATCAAGATGCATTTGTATGAGTAGTTTATCTTGTGAGGGACTAGCAAGATGCCCATGTGTTGCACGGAACATCAAGATGCATTTATATGAGTAGTTAGTCTTGTGAGAGAAAAGGATGAACGAGAGAAGGCCTTATTTGCAAATGTGGAGAGGGGTGTGGGTATCTTTTTGCAAAATTGCCATAGTTTCCTTCCTATCCGTCAGATATAAATCAGGAGGCCTATATTGCGGGATGGCACGCACACCATCATCACCAACAATGTTTTTTTATCTCTACTCCTATAAAAGAATCAGTTGGTGATGATGGTGTGTCTGCCATCGGTCATTTCTGACCATCAGATCTGCATCTAACGACTATGATGTAAGTCGTGGCTTTTTGCAACAGGACCCCACTTCTCTGCTCCAATTTGCAGAAACCCTTTAGTATATTGAAACCAACCATATCCCTCCCCCACCTCATTAAAATAGCCACTATGAATATATTTTGAGTGAAACCTAATATGAGTATATTTTTAGTGATATATACACAAAACTAGAGTGTTTTTCTTTCAGGTTTGTGAACATGTATTATTATATTTTGGATCTGTTGCAACGCACGGGCACATTGCTAGTAAGAGTAGATAAAAGGATGAACGAGGGAAGGCCTTATTTGCAAACGTGGAGAGGGGTGTGGGTATGTTTTCGCAAAATTGCCATAGTTTCCTTCCTATCCGTTATATATAAATCCGACGGCCTATATTGCAGGATGGCATGCACACCATCATCACCAACTCTGTTTTCTACTCCCTCCATTCCTAAATGTTTGTCTTTTTAGAGATTTCAACAAGTGACTACATACAAAGCAAAATGAGTGAATCTACACTCTAAAATATGTCTACATACACATTCGTATGTGGTAGTCCATTTGAAATCTGAAAAAGACAAATATTTAGGAACGGATGGAGTATAAGAGTAGACATGGAGATATATCTCCAGCATGGTCTACAACAAAAATGAGCTGGACTGGTTAGCGCTGAATGCTCGCAACGCGATGACCTGAGTTCGAATTCTATCTTTAACTTTATATTTTTTATATTATATTTTACTTATTTAATATATACTTCTTTCGGTACTGTACTGACAGTGGAACCCACAGAGTACTTAGAATACAAGATTAAGGATGGACTTGTTTCTTTTTAACTTCATGTACGAAGCTGTAGCCACCCTGCAAGTCACGTGTACACTATACATGCAATTAACTTTTTATAGAGGGAGAATCATACATGCAATTAACTCAAATGGATTGGATGTGACTCTATGTGACACCCACGATGCGGCTATATCTCCCACGTGTCGGAGCACGACTTAGAGGCATAACCGCATTGTAGGCATGTCGCAAGAGGGGTAATCTTTACACATCCCATGTACTGAATAAGAAAGAGGTACAAAGTTGGCTTACAATCGCCACTTCACACAATACATAAGAATAGCATTACATCATCCAGATACAAACAAGGTCCGACTACGGAACCAAATTAAAAGAAGAGTACCCCTAATACAAAAGATCCCCGATCGGCCCGAATGGGCTCCACTACTGATCAACTGGAAATGAAACATCACAACAAACAAGGTCTTCATCGAGCTCCTCTTGGAGCTCGGTTGCGTCATCTGCACAGGTATCAACGGCACCTGAAACTGGTTTTGGAAGTATCTGTGAGTCACGGGGACTCAGCAATCTCACACCCTCGCGATCAAGACTATTTAAGCTTATAGGTAGGGAAAAGGTATGTGAGGTGGAGCTACAGTAAGCACTAGCATATATGGTGGCTAACTTACGCAAAAGAGAGCGAGAATAGAAGGCAAAACACGTTTGAGAAAATCTATGATCAAGAAGTGATCCTAGACTACTTATGTTCAAGCATAACTCCAACACCGTGTTCACTTCCCGAACTCCGCCGGAAAGCGACCATCACGGCTACACACGCTGTTGATCCATTTTAATTAAGTTAAGTTTCGGGTTTTCTACAACCGAACATTAACAAATTCCCATCTGCCCATAACCGCGGGCACGGCTTTCGAAAGTTCATATCCTTGCAGGGGTGTCCCAACTTAGCCCATCACAAGCTCTCACGGTCAACGAAGGATATTCCTTCTCCCAGGACAACCCGATCAGACTCGGAATCCCGGTTACAAGACATTTCGACAATGGTAAAACAAGACCAGCAAAGCCACCTGGATGTGCCGACAAATCCCGATAGGAGCTGCACATATCTCGTTCTCAGGGCACACCGGATTGTCCAAGGTTCCGGTAGGCCAGCCCAGAGTTGCCCCTGGTGGCCACCGGCAGCTGACAGGTTGGACCAACACTCAGAGGAGCACTGGCCCGGGGGTTTAAATAAAGATGACCCTTGAGTCTACAGAACCCAAGGGAAAGAAAAAGGCTAGGTGGCAAATGGTAAAACCAATGTTGGGCCTTGCTGGAGGAGTTTTATTCAAGGCGAACTGTCAAGGGGTTCCCATTATAACCCAACCGGGTAAGGAACGCAAAATCAAGGAACATAACACCGGTATGACGGAAACTAGGGCGGCAAGAGTGGAACAAAAAACAGACATAAGGCCGATGTCGGTGTCAAAACCGGCGGATCTCGGGTAGGGGGTCCCGAACTGTGCGTCTTGGCCGGATGGTAACAGGAGGCAGGGGACACAATGTTTTACCCAGGTTCGGGCCCTCTTGATGGATGTAAAACCCTATGTCCTGCTTGATTAATTTTGATGATATGGGTAGTACAAGAGTAGATTATCACGAGATCAGAGAGGCTAAACCCTAGAAGCTAGCCTATGGTATGATTGTATGTTGTCCTATGGACTAAAACCCTCCGGTTTATATAGACACCGGAGAGGTTAGGATTACACAAGGTCGGTTACAAAGGAGGAGATATACATATCCGTATTGCCAAGCTTGCCTTCCATGCCAAGTAGAGTCCCATCCGGACATGAGACGAAGTATTCAATCCTGTATCTTCATAGTCTAACAGTCCGGCCAATCGATATAGTCCGGCAACACCGGATGAGACATCCTACGAGTAAAACCAGCCCTCAAGTTTCCCCGAGGTGGCCCCGCAGTCTACTCAGTTCGGACCAACACTTAGACAAGCACTGGCCCGGGGGGGTTTAAAAATAAAGATGACCCTTGGGCTGGCCTAACCCAAGGGAAAAAGAGGCTAGGTGGCGAATGGTAAGACCAAGGTTGGGCCTTGCTGGAGGAGTTTTATTCAAAGCGAACTGTCAAGGGGTTCCCATTATAGCCCAACCGCGTAAGGGACGCAAAATCCGGGAACATAACACCGGTATGACGGAAACTAGGGCGGCAAGAGTGGAACAAAACACCAGGCATAAGGCCGAGCCTTCCACCCTTTACCAAGTATATAGATGCATTAATTAAATAAGAGATATTGTGATATCCCAACAAAATATCCATGTTCCAACAAGGAACAAACTCCAATCTTCACCTACAACTAACAACGCTATAAGAGGGGCTGAGCAAAGTGGTAACATAGCCAAACAACGGTTTGCTAGGACAAGGTGGGTTAGAGGTTTGACATGGCAATATGGGAGGCATGATAAGCAAGTGGTAGGTATCGCAGCAAAGGCATAGCAATAGAGCGAGCATCTAGCAAGCAAACATAGAAGTGATTTCGAGGGTATGGTCATCTTGCCTGCAAAGTTCTTCGAGAAGACGAAGGCTTGATCCTCATAAGCGTACCCAACGGGTACCTCAAACATGAACTTGTCTCCCAGCTCTACCCAAAGCAAGAACACAAGCAAAGGAAAACAACAATCAACCACGGTGCAATGCGCAAACAACAAGATGCAAAGTATGGCATGATATGCGGGATGTGATATGCGATGCATATGCATGCTTCGGAAAGGAAAGATTGAACCTGTCCTCAACTTGGAAAACCAAGAGTTCCACTGGAAAGGGGAGTTGATTTCGGTCGAAATCGATATGAAGATCACCGGAATCGGATGCACGGTTTGAAAATGACAATCAAAACAAATATGGCACCGATCTGCGATTAACAGCACGAGGCCATCTAAATGCATTAAGAACAACAAGCTACTGCACTCTAACATAGCAACAAAATACATGGCAGGGTTCCACTCAAGATGCTTGACAAAAGATGAACACTGAGTTACGGTTAATTCACTCAATAGCAGGTTCAAACAAGCATGGCAAAAGTGCAAAAGATATCAGGTTACAGACTTAGTGAAAATAACAACATGTCAGGAATTTAACATCAGGAAGCAATGTTTAGAGCAAGATAAAAACATGCTACAGGAACACATCATGGCAAAGCAAGGCATGACATGAAGCTACTCAAAGCATATAACAAAAGTCCCTTACTGACCACAAGCCAAAAGGGATCACAAAATACAATGGAAACCATGTGAACATAGCAAATTACGTTAACAGAGTCAGACTTAGCAGAAAACTGGAACATGGCAAAACAGATTCACGTAGGCATGTTTACGAGCTCGAAGCACTCACCACAAGACATTGCATGACAAACTAAGCATACACCCACCAAGAATACATGGCATAGAAGCTAAACATGGTAAGAACAACCTCATAGCATGCATGGATCAACTACAACAACCTCGGTAAAAATTGCTTAACATGTAAACATTCTGCCAGGAACATTTTATAGCAAAAGTAGAGCTCGATTGAGTCAAGCTAGGGTGCTCCATAATTTCAAAAAAATACATGGATGGATAGAGCACAACAATATCTCAAAATCATCCTTACTGAACATGCTCAAAAGAGGCATGGATCAGTCTGTAGCAACATGAATACATGGCATAAAAATATAATCAGGAAAATGACTTACAAGATCCCTGAAATCAGCAACATTACGAGAGCTACTTTGCATGCTTGTGCTAGTCACCACAAAGATCACAAAAATACATGGCACACACCCGTGTAAAGATGGCATGGCATACTTCAAAACACATGTAGGGCTCAAGTTCATAGGAGGCACACATTAAACATGGCAAAAATGACAAATGTCCAATCTCTGCTAAGAATCTGAAACTAACATTACATAGCACTCTTGCAACAACATTTAGGGCATCAAGATGAACTCAAATGAACATGGTGCAATGGAATGAAATGAAGTACGCCTCGAGACGAACAATTTGATATGATACACGCCCAAAACAGAGCCATGGATGCAAAGTTATGATGCGATGAATATGGCATGAAAATATGCAGATCTGGGGACTTAGCAGAAATATACCCTCGCGGAAAAGTCAACGCAGGACGGAGACGTGCGGGACGAGGAGATCCGGTTCACGAGAGGGCGTGTGGTTGGCGGGATGGGTGGATCCGGTCCACCTAACCAGATCCGGGCGGCGGTGCGCTCCGGCGAGCTCGCAACTCCGGCGACGGTGGGGAACGGCGTCGGGAGGAGGAGAGGGCCGGCGAGCTCGGGTCTACGGCACGGAGTCCGGCGGGGTCGGCGAGCGAAGGTGGCGGCGCCGGCGAGAGAAGCTCGGGGCGGCGGAGGCGCGGCGCAAGGCGGCGCTTGCAGGCGACGACGACCGGAGCAGAACGACGGTGGGGCGGTGCGCGGCGGCCGGAGCTTGCGGTGGCGGCGGCGCGCGCTCATGGCGAGGCGCTGGACTCGGGCGCGCGACCGAGCCGGCGGCGGAGCAGATCGGGCCCGGGCGGGCCTGCCCTGGGCCCGGCGGGCCGCAGGAGGTAGGAGGCGCGTGGTGGACGCGTGGCGCTGCGGGATTGCGTGCGGGGCGGCGGCGATGACATGTCGGCCCCTGGTTTGCCAGAGTGAGGTGGCGGCGGGGTGGACCTGTCTGGCGGCAGAGTGGACATGTCTGGTGGCGCGCGGAGGAGGAGGTTAGGGTTTGATCTGTGCGGAAATTTCGGAGGAGAGCACATATATATAGGTAGAGGGAGCTAGGAGGCTCCAAATTGAGCACGGTTTGCGGCCACGCGATCGTGATCGAACGACTGAGATGATGGAGGGGGTTTAGGTGGGTTTTGGGAAACTTTGGAGGGGTGTTGGGCTGCAACACACACGAGGCCTTTACGGTTCCTCGGCAAATCGTTGGAGTATCAAACGAAGTCCAAATGGCACGAAACTTGACAGGCGGTCTACCGGTAGTAAAGCAAGGCCGTTTGGCAAGTCTCGGTCCAATCCGATAATGTTTAACACCCGCACATGAAAAGAGGCAAAAGGAGGCGGCGGAGGACATAGGAGCGCCGTATTGCAAAACGGACAACGGGGAAAATGCTCGGATGCATGAGACGAACATGCACGCAAATGCGATGCACATGATGACATGATATGAAATGCATGACACGCAAGCAAATGACAAGGAAACAACAGCGAATAACTGGAGGACACCTGGCACAACGGTCTCGGGGCGTTACAACACTCCACCACTACGAGAGGATCTCGTCCCGAGATCTAGAATGGCACCGGAGGGAAAACGGAAAGGAAAGAGAAGAGGTAAAACTAAGTTGCTTCTTTGACAAATGAGTGAAATCAAGAACCTTGAGAGGTTAAACCATCTTCGAGAAAAGAATACAACGAAGATGAACAAAGTTGAAAACACTCCGTTAGAAAAGAGGGACAGGGAAGAACAAATTCGTATAGCACTCCGGTTTGAAGTGATACAAGACTTGATAAGATGAAAGAACTTGAGCAGAGGACACAACACTCCTGTTAAATGGATAAGCAAAGGAAAGAACATGATCTTTGATAAAACGAGATGATGGTTGAAGAAAGCAATATCACAATACCTCCGGAACGAAAGAATAGAAGATAGATAATTGAAATAACAGAATGGAGAAGAAAATGCCAACTTCTGCCACAAAAGAGCTTGAAAAAGGCATCCTTAGGGGAAGGGTCGAGCGGAGTTGTCGGAAAACCAACAACGAAAAGAGTCAGCTTGATGTGGGCTTATGGAAGACATCTCAAGAACTTGAGGTGAAAACCTGCCATTAACGAAAAACAATAGATTGGATTGATATCAACAAGGAGACGAGAAACTATTTCACCGGGAGGATAAAAGAAGAACTTGGGTCATTTATAAGCACCATAAATAGCAACAGTCCTTAGGGAAGGCTTTAGGTAAAACATGACACAAGATAACTCCAACGAAGAGGTTGATGGATTTAAATATCTCATTCTTGTGAATGAAGAACGGTATATTACCACCTCAAAAGATAAGGGAGAAACAATTGCACTCCGGATTACAAGATGAAGAAAACTTGAGCTCCTCTGAAAAGAATCTTGATGAACACTTCGAGAAGGAATTAAATCTTTGATGAACCATCATGTAGAGCCTCCATGAAGAACTCCGATAATAAAAGAATGATCAAACGAAAGGAAAGAGAAGTTGAAAACACAAGGTGAATCCTTGTAATGATATAGATGGAGCTTCGTGGTGATATAATTGGGAGATCTTGGAACTCCGGGAAAAGAAAAAAAGATGAAAACAATTGAAATCAAGAATTTGATGAGCCTTCGGAATAAGGAATTAACCGCTTGGATGAAGCAAGAATAAGAATTACATTATGCTTATCCTTCACCAATTTAATTGATGACAAACAATGGATTTGGCACACTACTATTCTCGTAGAAAGGATTAAGAGAGACATATCGCAAACTTGAGAAGGTCTTGAACGATTCACCGTTAGGATTGAAACAACAAATAAATCGATATGATACCAAGAGAAAAGGAATCTTGAATGAACCACCGGTAGGATTGAAACAACGAATGAATAAATATGATAACCATGGAAGAGAATCGTGAGGAAACCACCGTAAGAATTAAAATGATCAAGGAAAAGATATAGAAACACCGAGAAGAATTAGCACAAGAACGAAGATGCTTGAGGGGATTTTGATACAAGTGAACAAAAAGATCACGAGCTGATTAGAGAAAACTTGAATCATGCATAGGAAAGATTTAGAGAATGATAGCTGAAAGCTGGAATGGATAATCCCAAAATGATGGCCTTCGGATAAACAAACTGAAAGACTCTTGAAATGCTCCAGATGGATGAAAAGAGTTCCCACAATCAAAACAATTATGAGAGGATGGCCTCAAACTAGAACCATGAATCTCTGAGAGAACGGATAAGATATGGAGGAAAAACTCTTCTTTGGTCTTCAAAATCCGAGAATGACGACGAGAAACACCACGAAGAATTGTTGAGGCACTCCGGAATTAAAATTTGAAAGGTTGAACCAATGATGTATAGAATTTGAAAGATATTGGTGAAAGACATTTGACTGATGATAATTCATTCTTATGCCAAACTTTAAAAAATTTGAGAATAGCTCCGGTAAAATTAGAAGAGTCAGGTAAGATCCTGGGAAAAGACCTGTGGGTTAGGGCCCGCTCAAAAGAAACACTGTTGAATGATTTAAAAGAAAGATTGCACCGGTTGAATTAAATGGCTAGAATGAGATAACATCCTCGAAAGAGCTTGAAAGAATTTAGATTGGAAAAACGAATCTTCTAGATATCTTGAGCACTCCGGAACAATAGAATAGCGAGCGGGGAAAGATTACGAGGTGCACCGGCAAGAGAAGACATTTGAAACGAGGAAAGAATATGATCAACAAAGCTTGACTTGGCTCCACCGGAGAAGAAAAGAATGGAGAATGATGAACTTGTAGAACATCTTCATGAGAACCACCGGGTAAGAATATTGACGGAAAAGAATGGATGGACTTCACATCCATAAGATGAATACTCGATTAAGAGATCTGAGTCCTTGAAGAAACAAGGGTGGGAGGGTGGGAAAACAAAGACAACTTGGGATGGATGAAACGAACATCGTTGAGAAAGCTGAGATTGAATCTTGCGGATGTTGAGAATGAACGGATCCGCTTGAAGAGAAAACACATCGGTTGAAAAGGATTGACATGACAATCTCGATTATCATGAAGGATTGATATTCACATCGGAGTATGAGAACACCGCTTAGAAAAGGTATGGAATCAACACTTGACATTGAAGCAACTCAAATACCACAACTGAAAACAAAACAAAGGATTGGCTTGCAGAATAAGCCGGAACAAACATATGATAGAGATTCCGTCCGAAGTTTTCATGGTGGGGCCCACACGGGCTCGATCGTACAATACGATCATGTACAAGGCAGTGCACATGACATATGAAGCATCCCCGAGTCAGCATAGCCAAGGACTCTTTAAGACACAACGAGGCCACTGTAAAACCAACCGTGGATAGGCGGACCACTAGACGTCGAACCCCAATCTCATATCATGCATCTGTCGGAAAGATATCCTAAGAGCTACTTGAATTCCCACTTATAAACTCCCGAAACTTTCCGGTTATGCAATTAGGTGTTGGGGATACTGCGGAAGCATAATATCTCACCCAAAACTAGCAAATCCTACATCCAGCTGTATCCATCCTTCAACACATAACCAAGAAACCTTCAGAAATCATTTACCTCAACCTTCGAAAAGCATCTGTTATATGAGTTATGGCAATACTCCCGAACTCCTGCTCCAGTACTGGGTGGCGTCGAGGTTATCTCACCAACAACTTCATAAAAGAGATTTTTGATGTCGTCTAGCTCAGGTATTCTAGAACCGCAACGATAAAATTGTGACGACAACACCTCGGAGCTCAACTCCCCGGAACACTGCCACAACCCCCAAATGTCAGGAGGCACCAAGAACAATGTTCTCGTCACAAAACCATCGGAACGATTCCAAGATACCCGCATGATACTAATTTTTTTAGTGAAATTTGAGAAGAGAAGAGTCAAAACTTTACGTCAGGATGCCTCACCAGAGCGACGAAGGGACTAGGGAGTAAAAAGAATCCTACTCTCCGATATATATAATCCTAAATGACTCAAAACATTTTTCTAGACTCAACAACGCCAGCGATTCGATCAAGCAGGGGGCTCCTAAGTTGGGGAAGGCTCTGATACCAACTTGTGACACCCACGATGCGGCTATATCTCCCACGTGTCGGAGCACGACTTAGAGGCATAACCGCATTGTAGGCATGTCGCAAGAGGGGTAATCTTTACACATCCCATGTACTAAATAAGAAAGAGGTACAAAGTTGGCTTACAATCGCCACTTCACACAATACATAAGAATAGCATTACATCATCCAGATACAAACAAGGTCCGACTACGGAACCAAATTAAAAGAAGAGTACCCCTAATACAAAAGATCCCCGATCGGCCCGAATGGGCTCCACTACTGATCAACTGGAAATGAAACATCACAACAAACAAGGTCTTCATCGAGCTCCTCCTGGAGCTCGGTTGCGTCATCTGCACAGGTATCAACGGCACCTGAAACTGGTTTTGGAAGTATCTGTGAGTCACGGGGACTCAGCAATCTCACACCCTCGCGATCAAGACTATTTAAGCTTATAGGTAGGGAAAAGGTATGTGAGGTGGAGCTACAGTAAGCACTAGCATATATGGTGGCTAACTTACGCAAAAGAGAGCGAGAATAGAAGGCAAAACACGTTTGAGAAAATCTATGATCAAGAAGTGATCCTAGACTACTTATGTTCAAGCATAACTCCAACACCGTGTTCACTTCCCGAACTCCGCCGAAAAGCGACCATCACGGCTACACACGCTGTTGATCCATTTTAATTAAGTTAAGTTTCGGGTTTTCTACAACCGAACATTAACAAATTCCCATCTGCCCATAACCGCGGGCACGGCTTTCGAAAGTTCATATCCTTGCAGGGGTGTCCCAACTTAGCCCATCACAAGCTCTCACGGTCAACGAAGGATATTCCTTCTCCCAGGACAACCCGATCAGACTCGGAATCCCGGTTACAAGACATTTCGACAATGGTAAAACAAGACCAGCAAAGCCACCTGGATGTGCCGACAAATCCCGATAGGAGCTGCACATATCTCGTTCTCAGGGCACACCGGATTGTCCAAGGTTCCGGTAGGCCAGCCCAGAGTTGCCCCTGGTGGCCACCGGCAGCTGACAGGTTGGACCAACACTCAGAGGAGCACTGGCCCGGGGGTTTAAATAAAGATGACCCTTGAGTCTACAGAACCCAAGGGAAAGAAAAAGGCTAGGTGGCAAATGGTAAAACCAATGTTGGGCCTTGCTGGAGGAGTTTTATTCAAGGCGAACTGTCAAGGGGTTCCCATTATAACCCAACCGGGTAAGGAACGCAAAATCAAGGAACATAACACCGGTATGACGGAAACTAGGGCGGCAAGAGTGGAACAAAAAACAGACATAAGGCCGATGTCGGTGTCAAAACCGGCGGATCTCGGGTAGGGGGTCCCGAACTGTGCGTCTTGGCCGGATGGTAACAGGAGGCAGGGGACACAATGTTTTACCCAGGTTCGGGCCCTCTTGATGGATGTAAAACCCTATGTCCTGCTTGATTAATTTTGATGATATGGGTAGTACAAGAGTAGATTATCACGAGATCAGAGAGGCTAAACCCTAGAAGCTAGCCTATGGTATGATTGTATGTTGTCCTATGGACTAAAACCCTCCGGTTTATATAGACACCGGAGAGGTTAGGATTACACAAGGTCGGTTACAAAGGAGGAGATATACATATCCGTATTGCCAAGCTTGCCTTCCATGCCAAGTAGAGTCCCATCCGGACATGAGACGAAGTATTCAATCCTGTATCTTCATAGTCTAACAGTCCGGCCAATCGATATAGTCCGGCAACACCGGATGAGACATCCTACGAGTAAAACCAGCCCTCAAGTTTCCCCGAGGTGGCCCCGCAGTCTACTCAGTTCGGACCAACACTTAGACAAGCACTGGCCCGGGGGGGTTTAAAAATAAAGATGACCCTTGGGCTGGCCTAACCCAAGGGAAAAAGAGGCTAGGTGGCGAATGGTAAGACCAAGGTTGGGCCTTGCTGGAGGAGTTTTATTCAAAGCGAACTGTCAAGGGGTTCCCATTATAGCCCAACCGCGTAAGGGACGCAAAATCCGGGAACATAACACCGGTATGACGGAAACTAGGGCGGCAAGAGTGGAACAAAACACCAGGCATAAGGCCGAGCCTTCCACCCTTTACCAAGTATATAGATGCATTAATTAAATAAGAGATATTGTGATATCCCAACAAAATATCCATGTTCCAACAAGGAACAAACTCCAATCTTCACCTACAACTAACAACGCTATAAGAGGGGCTGAGCAAAGTGGTAACATAGCCAAACAACGGTTTGCTAGGACAAGGTGGGTTAGAGGTTTGACATGGCAATATGGGAGGCATGATAAGCAAGTGGTAGGTATCGCAGCAAAGGCATAGCAATAGAGCGAGCATCTAGCAAGCAAACATAGAAGTGATTTCGAGGGTATGGTCATCTTGCCTGCAAAGTTCTTCGAGAAGACGAAGGCTTGATCCTCATAAGCGTACCCAACGGGTACCTCAAACATGAACTTGTCTCCCAGCTCTACCCAAAGCAAGAACACAAGCAAAGGAAAACAACAATCAACCACGGTGCAATGCGCAAACAACAAGATGCAAAGTATGGCATGATATGCGGGATGTGATATGCGATGCATATGCATGCTTCGGAAAGGAAAGATTGAACCTGTCCTCAACTTGGAAAACCAAGAGTTCCACTGGAAAGGGGAGTTGATTTCGGTCGAAATCGATATGAAGATCACCGGAATCGGATGCACGGTTTGAAAATGACAATCAAAACAAATATGGCACCGATCTGCGATTAACAGCACGAGGCCATCTAAATGCATTAAGAACAACAAGCTACTGCACTCTAACATAGCAACAAAATACATGGCAGGGTTCCACTCAAGATGCTTGACAAAAGATGAACACTGAGTTACGGTTAATTCACTCAATAGCAGGTTCAAACAAGCATGGCAAAAGTGCAAAAGATATCAGGTTACAGACTTAGTGAAAATAACAACATGTCAGGAATTTAACATCAGGAAGCAATGTTTAGAGCAAGATAAAAACATGCTACAGGAACACATCATGGCAAAGCAAGGCATGACATGAAGCTACTCAAAGCATATAACAAAAGTCCCTTACTGACCACAAGCCAAAAGGGATCACAAAATACAATGGAAACCATGTGAACATAGCAAATTACGTTAACAGAGTCAGACTTAGCAGAAAACTGGAACATGGCAAAACAGATTCACGTAGGCATGTTTACGAGCTCGAAGCACTCACCACAAGACATTGCATGACAAACTAAGCATACACCCACCAAGAATACATGGCATAGAAGCTAAACATGGTAAGAACAACCTCATAGCATGCATGGATCAACTACAACAACCTCGGTAAAAATTGCTTAACATGTAAACATTCTGCCAGGAACATTTTATAGCAAAAGTAGAGCTCGATTGAGTCAAGCTAGGGTGCTCCATAATTTCAAAAAAATACATGGATGGATAGAGCACAACAATATCTCAAAATCATCCTTACTGAACATGCTCAAAAGAGGCATGGATCAGTCTGTAGCAACATGAATACATGGCATAAAAATATAATCAGGAAAATGACTTACAAGATCCCTGAAATCAGCAACATTACGAGAGCTACTTTGCATGCTTGTGCTAGTCACCACAAAGATCACAAAAATACATGGCACACACCCGTGTAAAGATGGCATGGCATACTTCAAAACACATGTAGGGCTCAAGTTCATAGGAGGCACACATTAAACATGGCAAAAATGACAAATGTCGAACTGTTTCCTTTAACTAGCCCCACACATAACGCGAGGTAGTTTTTTGACACGTCTTGTCAAAACAGAGATCGTGTCCCCTTATCACGGGATTCTCATCAATACGGGTGTGGGTAACCCAACCGCGCCATCGATTACGATGCTTGGGGGATGAGCGAGTTTTACCAGGCTAGTGGGGACGCATAGTTTTGTCCGCCCATATAAAGGGATAAGGATTTACTTTTTCATCCACGCCTTCTTCCTCCTTTTCTCATCCACCTTCGCATACTCGAGCTCCAGCGCCCAAGTTCGTATTTCCCACCTCGACCTTCTCCAACCATGTCCGGAGCGGGAGGCAGGTGGATGGTCTCCTCTGTTACGGAGGGACACGTCAAGAAGCTGAGGAGAGCCGGATACTTGCCAGACGACATCGCGCACCGGCTCCCAGAGGAGGGGCAGCTCATCCCCACCCCCAGGCCCCATGAGAGGGTGGTGTTCCTCACCCATTTTCCTCGCGGACTGGGATTTCCTCTCCACCCATTTATTCGGGGGCTCATGTTCTACTACGGCCTGGATTTCCATGATCTAGCCCCGAATTTTATCCTCAACATCTCAGCGTTTATCGTTGTGTGCGAGGCTTTCCTCCGCATCAGGCCCCACTTTCGCTTATGGCTGAAGACCTTCAACATCAAGCCGAAGGTAGTGAGCGGCCGCCAGGCGGAGTGCGGAGGCGCCATGGTGGGCAAGATGCCCAATGTCACATGGCTCGAAGGGCTCCTTCATGGAGACAATAAAGGGGTGGCAGTCGGGGTGGTTCTAGATCACCGAGCCGCATGACCCTACATGGGTAGTGGCCCCCGAGTTCCGATCTGGCTTCCCCACACGGCTCATTTCCTGGCAAGAGAAGGGCCTGTCCTGGGGTAGTTCGGGAGAGCTGACCGGACTCCTAACATGTATTCAAAACATGGTCAACAAGAAGCTCAAACTCGTCAACGTAGTCCAGGTCATGCTCATCTGCCGGATCCTCCCGTGCCAACAACGGGCCTTTAACTTGTGGGAGTTCGACCCGGCGCAGCACCGAACTCTGAACAGGCTCTTCGACACAACTCATGAAGATGCCTGGAGGGTGCTGTTCAAGAGTGCCGAGGTCCCCCCTCCCATTACTGAGGATCGCGGATTCAACGCGAAGCGCCAAGCTAGTGCGGTAAGCTGCTTTACCTCTCACATGATACTTATTTTTTATAGATTGACTCTATGCGGGATCTAAACTCTCGTACCTTTGACAGGACTGGCAGGAGACGGCCGGACAGATCGACTGCCCGGCTCCTTTGCCCGAAGGCCCAGCAAACGCTTTTCTGGCGAAGATGCTGACTCCGGATCCTTATACGGTGCCGGAGAAGACCAAGAAGGCCAAGGGAACCCGGAAGAGTTCCCGACGCCAGACGTCATCGGACTCACCGTCCGATGACTCTACGGCACTCTCCTCCCCCGAAGACGAGGAGGCAGAAGAAGATGCTCCCCCTCCAGACGGGGGACACAAGAAGAGGAAGGCCGCCCCAACTGAGGAGGCCGAAGGGTCCAAGAAGGGAAGGACTCTCCTTCCCGACAGTTCCACCACCGCCGCCAATGGCAAAGACGAGTGGCTACCCAGGGCCAAGCCCCTGGGGAAATCATAAGTATTCGGATACCAGAGTTACTCATAGCATTCCTTTGCCACACTACTTCACCTAACACCGAAATATGATTATGCAGGCCGCCCCGATCCCGTATCAGTGTATCATCGGACGGCTCCCTGGGCTCGTCGGATATGGATAGCGATCCAGTTCCGACCGCCACCTCCCCTCATCCTGCGGACGATGCCGAGGTGCTGTCTCACGAAGCACCGGGTCAAGGGGAGACAGTCCCGGAGGCGCCTCATGGCGGCCTCCCGGACTCTAGGAGCAGAGGGGACAAAGCCCCTGAGGGCTCCAAGCTCGGCCCTCAGCCGGACACCGCACCGGAACCTCCAGTGGTTCCGTACTCGGGCATGCGGCCTCCTTCTAAGAGGGGCAAGACGCCTGCACCATGACCTCTGTCCGTCCAGAGGCGCTGGACAATCTGCTGGAAGCGCTTCGCAGCGCTTCCATCGACGAGGAGCACCGCACTATTATGAGTGCGGTGATCCAGAAGGTTCAGTCCGCTAAGAGCGGATTGACTGAAGCCTGTGCCAGCCTTCTAACAGGCTTTGAGGTAAGTGTTTAAAGTATAGGAAAAATATTATCGCATAGACAGTAGCCCCTGATGCGTTGTTTGGTGTTTGCAAAGAAAAGCCGAACAGAGGATCAAACAATATCGCAGGAGTCTAATATGAGTATGCATATGCAGGCTTCGCTGCTTGCGTCCACCGCACTGACTGCGGAGGTCTCCGTACTGAAGCAGGACCTTAAGGGGTCCCAAGACAAGCTCGGCCTTACCAAAAGGCAGGCTCGAGGAGAACAAAATTAAGTAGTACCTAGTCTGTGCATATGTATAAAAAGAATGCGATTGCAAAATGACAGGATTATCATGAATTTTCCAGGGGCCGCGACCGAAGTGGCGACCCTAAAGCAAGTGTTGTCTGAGGCCGAAGATAAAGCGGCCAAGGAGCGCACCGAGCGAGAGAAGCACGAGGCTCGGGTGGGCGAGGTGCAGCAAGAGCTCCAGGCCCTCATGGCGAAGCATGAGGCGTTGGAGCTTGACTCAAAGACGCGAGAGTCTGAGCTTGCCGCGGCCCTCAAGAGCGCAAAAAGTGCCAAGGCCGAAGCCCAAAAGGCCCTCCAGGAGATCGACGCAATGAAGAAGATAGCGGCGGGTAAGGCTTTCTATATGCAAAGCAAGCATGTAAAAGTAAATTACCGATTACTTACCCGAATCCGGAGCTCTCCAGGAGCATTCGTATATTTGCCCCGCAGCGTGTCCGATGCCGCACAATTTTACCAGGCCGAGGATGGAAGCTCAACAGAGAAGCTGTTCTGGTCTCAGTATACTAAGGCTGAACACCCGGTGCCACTGAGCGACCAGCTGAAGCAGATGGTCGAGCTACATAAGGCGGCCGAACAGGCCGTGAAGGGCTTTATAGTCCGGCTGTGGCCTAGCGACGCCCTTCCGAACAGCTTCTTCGGCCTGGTGAGGCGGCTTGTGGATGCCTGCCCGTGGCTGGAGGTCGTCAAGCGATCCATCTGCATTGAAGGTGCATGTCGGGCTTTCGCCCGTGTGAAATTGCAGTGGGTCAAGCTAGACGCCGTGAAGCTGATCAAGGAAGGGCCGCCGGAGGGCAAGGAGCATCGCCACCCTGAGATGTACTACGAGGGTGTTCTGCCGGGTGCCCGTCTCATAGCGGATGAGTGTTCAAAAGATGTAATATTTGAGTGAGACTTGCTCGTTTTATCCTGTATTTATGAAAACTTGTTTCATATGCGCTATGCAACGCTTGTTTGAATTTAAAATATTTCCTTCTGTTTGGATGTTTATCCAATCTGAGAGATGGCTAGTCCTCGGCTTCTGCCCCCATGCCACGAGTGCTGGGGTGTTCGGGATAAACCTGAGCACTCTTGTTCCCATGTTTGGGTCCTTCGAGGGAGGTGCTCAGCACAGCGAACAAGGCAACCGGACTAATAATGCTTTATCACTCTCACATAGCCATAGAATTCTATAATTTTAAATTTCGGCGAAGCCCCTGGTATTCGGACGGCTGAATTCAGGGCGCGATACATGCCTTTAAGCCGGACAGGGCCGGCCCCTCGCTCTAAGCGCCATAAGTCTTTAGGGACTGGAAAACCTCGCCGAACAGCGACCAGTCTCTCGCCTTATCATGACAGCCAGTTTTAGCTTTCTCTACTGAGGTGCTGAACCCAGCAGAACCGGGGCACAATCGCAGTAGTTCTCCTAGCGCTACCTTAGCCGATAGAGTGGAACGTAAGGTACCAAAACATAGGAGCCGGTCAAACCCAACATTTGACCAAAGACATGATTCGGAGCTGATGCATATAATGCTATAAGTTCGGGGTGCCGCACTTGTGAAAGTGTTCGGACTTTTCACACCGTATTGTGGGGTACGTAAGCCCCTGTTGTATTGGCCGTACCAAAGTGTACGGTTGCAAGGCGTCATTAATGAACACACACACACACACACATATATATATATAACAAGAATGCAATAATGGTCGTAATGTCATGCATTGTTTATTCAAAAAATTGCGTTAAAGCAGAATGATATAGATAGTGCGATAAGCAAAGAGTAGGACTATGTCCCTTCCAAGGGCAAGCTGAGGAATGATATTAAATCGAATATTTCGCTCGTTACTGTAATCCACCTGGGAATTCCATGGTGTGACGTAGCTATCTGCCTCCTTGGTTGCTGCATCATGTGTTTGGCAATAGTGCTGCCGGACAGTGTTTCCAGAGATTAAGGTCCTAAAAAAGAGAGAAAAATAACCAAATGGGAAGCCCCTAGTGCGGTTTAAGCCGCGTCTTGGGGCGTGCCGCAGTTGTGCCCCCCTCCCCACCTGTGCCCATGGTAGTTTTAATGCGTAATTATGTACGTGTGGCACGAGTTTCGCCGTTGGGCTGGGATTGGGGTGGGGGCCATATTGCTACGCGAGCTCAGATCGCGCCAGGCGGTCTATTTGCCGATTGCTCCGAGCGCGCTTGAAGGTGTCCGGGCTCTGAAACGCCGAACTGGTTGATTGCCTTGAGAGACTGCTTTGCGCTTCTGCTGCGAGGGCCGCGGTGTGCTCCTCTTTTCGGAGAGAGCGCTTTGTGTTTCCATTGACTGTAATAACTCCGCGACGTCCTGGCATCTTGAGCTTGAGGTATGCATAATGCGGTACCGCATTGAATCTAGCAAATGCGGTTCGCCCGAGCAGTGCATGATAACCACTGCGGAACGGGACTTTATCGAAGATTAACTCTTCGCTTCGGAAGTTATCTGGGGATCCGAATACCACTTCCAATGTAATTGAGCCTGTGCAATTGGCCTCTACACTTGGAATGACGCCTTTGAAGCTCGTTTTTGTGGGTTTGATCCTTGAGGGGTTTATACCCATTTTGCGCATGATGTCCTGATAAAGCAGGTTCAGGCTGCTGCCGCCATCCATAAGGACTCGAGTGAGGTGAAATCCGTCAATAATTGGGTCTAGGACCAGTGCGGCGAATCCTCCATGACGGATACTAGTGGGATGGTCCCTGCGATCGAAGGTGATCGGACAGGAGGACCATGGGTTGAACTTTGGGGCGACTGGCTCCAACACATATACGTCCCTAAGCGCATGCTTCCACTCCCTCTTGGGGATGTGGGTTGCGTATATCATGTTCACCGTCCGCACTTGTGGGGGAAACCTCTTCTGTCCTCTGTTGTGTGGCTGCCGGGGCTCCTCCTCATCATCGCTATGTGCCCCCTTGTCCTTGTTTTCGGCAATTAACTTGCCGGCCTGCTCGAACACCCAACAATCCCTGTTGGTGTGATTGGCTGGCTTGTCTGGGGTGCCGTTTATTTGACACGAGCGATCGAGTACACGGTCCAAGCTGGACGGACCCGACGTACTTTGTTTGAATGGCTTTTTTCGCTGACCGGGTTTAGAGCCTTTGAATCCGGCATTGACTGCCGTATCCTCGGTATTTTTGCTGTTAATGCAGCGCTTATGTTTGTTGCGACATGACCTGCTATTGCCGTCCTTGGTATCCGAGGTACCAGGGTTCTTTGATATGTTATTACTGCGAGCCAACCAGCTGTCTTCTCCCGCACAAAAGCGGGTCATGAGCATCGTGAGGGCTGCCATAGATTTCGGCTTTTCCTGACCAAGGTGCCGGGCTAGCCACTCGTCTCGGATGTTGTGTTTGAAAGCCGCTAAGGCCTCTGCATCCGGACAGTCGACGATTTGATTTTTCTTTGTAAGGAACCGAGTCCAGAATTGTCTGGCCGACTCTTCTGGCTGCTGAATTATGTGGCTCAAGTCATCGGCGTCTGGTGGTCGCACATAAGTGCCCTGAAAGTTGTCGAGGAATGCGGCTTCCAGATCTTCCCAATAGCTAATGGAGTCTGCTGGCAAGCTGTTAAGCCAATGCCGCGCTGGTCCTTTGAGCTTTAGTGGGAGGTATTTGATGGCGTGTAAGTCATCACCGCGGGCCATGTGGATGTGAAGGAGGAAATCCTCGATCCATACCGCAGGATCCGTAGTGCCATCATATGATTCAATATTTATAGGTTTGAAACCTTCTGGGATTTGATGATCCATTACTTCGTTTGTGAAGCATAAAGGGTGTGCGGCGCCTCTGTATTTGGCTTTATCACGACGTAGCTCGAATGGGTCTTGCCCGCTGTGTTCGGCCCGGCTGAATTTACTTTTACTGTATCCGACGTGATGTTTATCGTCTCGCATGGTGGCGCGCCCTCGTGATCCGTAGATCGATCTTGCATGCTTTGCTTTGTCCTCCAATATGTCTCGCAGGTCTGGCATATCTCGCCATGCCTTTTTATTTGAATGGCGTCGGAGTGCGGGCTGAGTTTTTGGTTGGAATGCCTCTCTATCGCGGCCACGAGGTGGCCGATCAGCCGCGTCATATGCTTCTTCCTCCAGTCGGGGTAGCAACCTGCATTTTGGGTAACTCTTGGAGGGGCGCTCGAGTTTATATTCCTCGGTCGCGAGGACTTCAGTCCATCTGTCAGCTAGCAGATCTTCATCAGCTTGAAGCTGCTACTGCTTTTTCTTCAGGCTATTTGTCATGGCCATAAGCCGGCGCTTGAAGCGCTCTTGTTCGATGAGATCCTCTGGTACGACGAATTCATTGTCGCCAAGGCTTTCCTCGTCTTCGGAGGGGGCATGTAATTATCATCCTCCTCTTCTCTGTCTGCCGCTCTCTCAGGAGGGCTGGCTCCTCCATCTTCCTGCTCTAAATCTTGCTGGAGGGGATTGTTGTTGTCTTCGGCACTATCCGGAGTGTTATTATCTCCTGTGCCGGTATCACCACTTTTGCTTTGGCGGGACTTAGAGCGGCGCCGCTGACGTCGGCGCTTGGGTTGTTTCTTGGAGGGGTCATCCTCCGCTATCTCGTCGCCACTGCCTTCTTTGGGTGTATCCACCATGTATATATCGTATGATGAGGTGGCTGTCCAGTGCCCCGTAGGCAGTGGTTCCTCTTCGTCTCCCGCATCGTCGTCCATACCATCGATGTCTTCGGAGTCGAAGTCGAGCATGTCGGTTAAGTCATCGACAGTGGCTACTAAGTGGGTGGTGGGTGGGTCGCGCATTTCTTCATCGTCCGCATCCCAGTCCTGCCGGACTTAGTTCGGCCAGGATCCTCCTGATAAGGAGAGAGACCTTAACGAGTTCAGTATGTCGCCAAAGGGCGAGTGCTGAAAAATATCCGCGGAGGTAAACTCCATGATCGGCGCCCAATCAGATTCGATAGGAACGGGCGCAGGCGGTTCGGAGTCCGTGGCCGGAGAAGGATCCGACAGTTTATCAACACGGCTCTCGTGCAAGGTAAGGTCGATGTTCGGCTTGATCGCCGCTGAGGGTAAGGCCTCCGTGGCGGGGTCCATCCACCCGTCCACGGAGGGCGTAACTGGCTCCGAATTGAGGGTCGGAGCGGCTGCCGGTGCGATCTCCTGAACACTGTCCGATGGTAGAGCTAAATCGTACTCATTGTGACCGCATGACGCACAAGGCAGAGGCTCGAATCTGTCGAAGATCAAGTCTCCGCGGACATCGGCCGTGTAGTTTAAGCTTCCAAACGTGACCTGGTGTCCAGGGGCATAACTTTCGATCTGCTCTAGATGGCCAAGCGAATTGTCCCGCAGTGCAAAGCCGCCGAACACGAAGATCTGTCCGGGGAGAAAGGTCTCACCCTAGACTGCATCGCTATCGATGATAGTAGGAGCCATCAAGCCTAATGGCGACGACACAGAGGAACTCTCAATGAAAGCACCAATGTCGGTGTCAAAACTGGCGGATCTCGGGTAGGGGGTCCCGAACTATGCGTCTCGGCCGGATGGTAACAGGAGGCAGGGGACACAATGTTTTACCCAGGTTCGGGCCCTCTTGATGGAGGTAAAACCCTATGTCCTGCTTGATTAATATTGATGATATGGGTAGTACAAGAGTAGATCTACCATGAGATCAGAGAGGCTAAACCCTAGAAGCTAGCCCATGGTATGATTGTATGTTTTCCTACGGACTAAAACCCTCCGGTTTATATAGACACCAGAGAGGTTAGGGTTACACAAGGTCGGTTACAAAGGAGGAGATATACATATCCGTATTGCCTAGCTTGCCTTCCACGCCAAGTAGAGTCCCATCCGGACACGAGACGAAGTCTTCAATCATGTATCTTCATAGTCTAACAGTCCGACCAATCGATATAGTCCGGCTGTCCGGAGACCCCCTAATCCAGGACTCCCACAGCCGAGCCTTCCACCCTTTACCAAGTATATAGATGCATTAATTAAATAAGAGATATTGTGATATCCCAACAAAATATCCATGTTCCAACAAGGAACAAACTCCAATCTTGACCTGCAACTAACAACGCTATAAGAGGGGCTGAGCAAAGCGGTAACATAGCCAAACAATGGTTTGCTAAGACAAGGTGGGTTAGAGGTTTGACATGGCAATATGGGAGGCATGATAAGCAAGTGGTAGGTATCGCAGCAAAGGCATAGCAATAGAGCGAGCATCTAGCAAGCAAAGATAGAAGTGATTTCGAGGGTATGGTCATCTTACCTGCAAAGTTCTCCGAGAAGACCAAGGCTTGATCCTCGTAAGCGTACCCAACGGGTACCTCGAACACGAACTCGTCTCCCAGCTCTACCCAAAGCAAGAACACAAGCAAAGGAAAACAACAATTAACCACGATTCAATGCACAAACAACAAGATGCAAAGCATGGCATGATATGTGGGATGTGATATGCGATGCATATGCATGCTTCGGAAAGGAAAGATTGAACCTGTCCTCAACTTGGAAAACCAAGAGTGCCACTGGAAAGAGGAGTTGATTTCGGTCGAAATCGATATGAAGATCACCGGAATCGGATGCATGGTTTGCAAATGACAAGCAAAACAAATATGGCACCGATCTGCGATTAACAGCACGAGGCCATCTAAATGCATTAAGAACAACAAGCTACTGCACTCTAACATAGCAACAAAATACATGGCAGGGTTCCACTCAAGAAGCTTGACAAAAGATGAACACTGAGCTACGGCTAATTCACTCAGTAGCAGGTTCAAACAAGCATCGCAAAAGTGCAAAAGATATCAGGTTACACACTTAGTGAAAATAACATGTCAGGAATTTAACATCAGGAAGCAATGTTTAGAGCAAGATAACAACATGCTACAGGAACACATCATGGCAAAGCAAGGCATGACATGAAGCTACTCAAAGCATATAACAAAAGTCCCTTACTGACCATAAGCCAAAAGGGATCACAAAATACAATGGTAACCATGTGAACATAGCAACTTACGTTAACAGAGTCAGACTTAGCAGAAATCTGGAACATTGCAAAACAGATTCACGTAGGCATGTTTACGAGCTCGAAGCACTCACCACAAGGCATTGCATGACAAACTAAGAATACACCCAGCAAGTAGACATGGCATTGAAGCTAAACATGGCAAGAACAACCTCATAGAATGCATGGATCAACTACAACAACCTCGGCAAAAATTGCTTAACATGTAAACATTCTGCCAGGAACATTTTATAGCAAAAGTAGAGCTTGATTGAGTCAAGCTAGGGTGCTCCATAATTGCAAACAAAGACATGGATGGATAGAGCACAACAATATCTCAAAATGATCCTTACTGAACATGCTCAAAAGAGGCATGTATCACTCTGTAGCAACATGAATACATGGCATTAAAATATAATCAGGAAAATGACTTAGAAGATTTCTAAGTCCCTGAAATTAGCAACATTACAAGAGCTACTTTGCATGCTTGTGCTAGTCACCCCAAAGATCACAAAAATACATGGCATACACCCCTGTAAAGATGGCATGGCATACTTCAAAACACGTGTAGGGCTCAAGTTCATAGGAGGCACACATTAAACATGGCAAAAATGACAAATGTCCAATCTCTACTAAGAATCTGAAACTAACATTACATAGCACTCTTGCAACAGCATTTAGGGCATCAAGATGAACTCAAATGAACATGGTGCAATGGTATGAAATGAAGTACTCCTCGAGACGAACAATTCGATATGCTACACGCCCAATACGGAGCCACGGATGCAAAGTTATGATGTCATGAATATGGCATGAAAATATGCAGATCTCGGGACGTAGCAGAAATATACCCTCGCGGAAAAGTCAACCCGGGACGGAGACGTGTGGGACGAGGAGATCCGGTTCGCGAGAGGGCGTGTGGTTGGCGGGATGGGTGGATCTGGTCCATCTAACCAGATCCGGGCGGTAGTGCGCTCCGGCGAGCTCGCAACTCCGGCGACGGTGGGGAACGGCGTCGGGAGGAGAGGGCCGACGAGCTCGGGTCGGCGGGGTTGGCGGGCGAAGCTGGCGGCACCGGCGAGAGAAGCTCGGGGCGGTGGAGGCACAACGCAAAGCGGTGCTTGCAGGCGGCAACGATCGGAGCATCAGCGGGGAGTGACTGAGCAGAACGGGGGCGGGGCAGCGCGCGGCGGCCAGAGCTCGCGGTGGCGGCGGCGCACGCTCGCGGCGAGGCGCTGGACTCGGGTGCGTGACCGAGCCAGCAGCGGAGCAGATCGGGCCCGGGCAGGCCTGCCCTGGGCCTGGCGGGCCGCGGGAGGTGGGAGGCGCACGGTGGACGCGTGGCGCTGCGGGATTGGGCGCGGGGGCGGCGGCGATGACGTGTCAGCCCCTGGTTGGCCAGAGTGAGGTGGCGGCGGGGTGGATGCGTCTGGCGGCGGAGTGGACATGTCCGATGGCGCGCGGAGGAGGAAATTAGGGTTTCATCTGCGCGGAATTTTCGGAGGAGAGCACATATATATAGGTAGAGGGAGCTAGGAGGCTCCAAATTGAGGCCTTTACGGTTCCTCGGTTAACCGTTGGAGTATCAAACGAAGTCCAAATGGCACGAAACTTGACAGGCGGTCTACCGGTAGTAAACCAAGGCCGCTTGGAAAGTCTCGGTCCAATCCGATAACGTTTAACACACGCACATGAAAAGAGGCAAAAGGAGGCGCCGGAGGACATAGGAGCGCCGGATTGCAAAACGGACAACGGGGAAAATGCTCGGATGCATGAGAAGAACATGCACGCAAATACGATGCACATGATGACATGATATGAAATGCATGACACGCAAGCAAATGACAAGGCAACAACAGCGAATAACTGGAGGACACCTGGCACAACGGTCTCGGGGCGTTAAACTCTATTATTTCCAGGATAAGAGCATCTCCACCAGCAGCCGGCAAATTTCCTCTTGCTTCCTTCTGCGGAGGACGACATCAAAGGCCAGCGGCATACATTTTCACAACTCTAACCAACCATATGAAATTCGTGTAAACACAGACTGTTTTCATATAAGCATGAAGGATTTCGTATAAAAAAGTCGGATCTTCATATAAACATGATGGATTTCAGTAAATTTACATCAACTAAGTGGTGCTAATCCGGCTCTCTTGGTATAATTAATACTCCCTCCATCTGGAAATACTTGTCCTAGAAATGGATGTATCTAGACTTATTTTAGTTATATATACATCCAATTTATCCATTCTTAGAACAAATATTTCCCGCCAGCCGGAGAGGGAGTACCTAATCTAAATGGCCGCCCGCGGATCCCTTTGTCTTCCTCATGTCCGGCAGACACTTGCGGGGTCAACAAAGGTCCTCGGAAGGGACGAAGTAGCAAAGAAACCACCTAAATGCGTAGTCGTCGCCTCGACAGTTGCCTTCATGGGACCCAAGTGGTGGCGGCCTCCCGTATTCTACTTCTCCTCGATGATGGCGGCGGACATGGAGAAGCTTGCCACCGATTCGTCGCTCTCCACGCACTTGACTTCTGTCTCTGCCTGCATGGCGTTGCCGCCGGCACGAGAGGCGTGGCCGCGGGCATAGGAGGCGTGCCCACCAACACGGGAGGCACAGCCACAGCAGACACTGGTGGCGCGGTACGACACAGCAGCGACGATGCCCGTACCGGCTTGCTCGCCGCCATACTAACATGGAGCAACTTGCCACTCCTCATCGAGCTGAACTGGAACAGCGAGTTGCTGAACCACGCGCCGGATTGGGGCGGCAACTGGCTCCGTCGGGCGAAGCGAGGTTGATGAAGCATTGAGCAGCCTCGCCCATATCCGGAGGTCTCGGCGGGCCACTGAGCCAGGTAGTATGCCGGAGAACGGCTCCTCAGAAGCCATTCGAAGAGTGGAGAAAATGGTGAAGGAGGAGATGGGGGAGTGGTGGAGGGGTGCGATTCTTGCCCACTGTCTGTCTGGCCCCGTTTAAATAGAGGGCGGACAATAGGAGCTTGGCCGGCGTCTGGCCTCATTTAAACTGAGGGCGGACGGGAGGAGCTCGGCCGGTGTTGCGTTTAATTTCGGCCCGCTCATGAACAGACGTGTGCCGGAGTAGGTTTCTCAGTTTGCATGCGGGTTTAACGGAGGGGTTTGATGGAGGCGAGGAGGCGAGGAGGCGTGCTCAGCTGGGCGTGTAGCGGGCGGTGCAGTACTATTCGATTTGACAGCGGGCGACGCAGTTCCCGATATGGCTTTAATGCAGATGAGGGAGGGGTAGCGGTTCCCGAAATGTTGAACGACCAATGATGCATCCTCCTTCAATTAGCATCGTGCATGCATGAGGGAAGTAATGGGAAGAGGACCGAGGAAAGAGGCTGCACGATGTGAATGCAACGCAGTTTGCACTCATATAAAGGCGCCCCTCCATTCCAATGCATCTACCACATCGTACACACCTAAGCATTTGCCTAAGCACCTACACTAAAGGCAAAAGTGCTCACTCCAGACCCATGGCAGTGATGCGCACGAGCGGCAAGCGGCTGTGCCAGATGGTCCACGATGCCGGCCTGCGGCATGGCACCGAGGATCATCTCCAGACGTCGTTCGTGACCGAATGGTGGATGGCCGCCATTGACGCCAACTACCACTCTCAGTTGGACCAGATGGTCGTTGCCAGCACCAACAAGTTCACCGTCCTCAAGAAGCTTGGGGACGACATCGTCGTACTCCTCCAGCCCGTGTGCTCGGGCTCCTCACTGCCTGCCACCCTAATCAGCCTCCATGGCCGGAACCTCTTTCAAGCATTGGTGGCCCTGCGACTGCACGCCGACGCCAGGAAGAATGTCCACCTGGAGGTCGCGCTCGCCGCGAGGTGCCTCGCCCTGCAAGAATTCGTCAACCTACACATCCACATGTATGAGCAAATCATGTACATAGGTATCTACAAAACCATTGAGGACGCTACGATGTTGGCCTTCCTCAACCGGCTGCAAGCCTTGGATGCCTTTGCTGAGAAGCACCTTGACCTCGCCATAAACGTTCTGCTCCTTAGCCGCCGGTCGGTGGCCCGGCGCACTAAGTTGAGGAGGAGGAGGTCGTACATTGATGGATGCATCTTTCTTCTTGCCTCCTGTAACCATCACTGCGATCGCATCATCGTGGCCTTAATTCTTATTGTGCTATTGCATTCTCATTCCAGTCAATACCGACATGTGCGATCCCTTTGCTTAATTTTATGCATCACTATAACTAATACTCCATCCGTCAATTTATAAGTTGTGCTTACCTTTTCCATCAACTTCGTGCAACGCACGGGCATCTTGCTAGAAACACTAGAACATGTCGGACCGCATGTGACCAAACCGAAGATGTGTCAACCTAGCTACTACGTACCCTGCTTATCTGGCGGAAATAGCCCCGCCCTAGCGTTTCCAATCATTATTTCTATCTATCGATCGTGCCAAGGAGCAGAACCAAATGTTACAATTTATACATTTTTCTCTACTCCTACTCCTATAAAAGACTCAGTTGGTGATGGTGGTGTGTCTCCCATCCGTCGTTTCTGACCATTAGATCTGCATCTAATGGCTGTGAGGTAAGTTGGGTCATTTTGCAACAATAGCTCACTTCTCTGCTCCAATTTGCATAAAACCGCTTATTATCTTGAAAGCAACCACATCCCTCCCTCACCTCATCAAAACAGCCTGAGAAATGTATTTTAAGTCAAAAGTAATATATTAGGAGTATATCGAAACAAGAGTGATTTCTTTCAAGTTTGTGAACAAGTACTACTATTCTACAACTTCGGATCCGTCGCAACACAGGGGCACATTGCCAGTAAAAGGAAAAGGCCTGCCATGTTCGCGTCGCACCCCCACACGCCCAGGAATCGGGAGTACTCCTTGGCCTGTCTGGCACACCACATAGCTAGGGAAGGCGTGTTGCCTGTCATTTTCACTTTCATGTGGGACCGCCATTGAGCAAACCGACTATTGGCAAACTGCACCCCGCCCGCCGCCGGGTTGGAAAACGGAAACGAGGGGAAGATCTAACTATAGCACAGAAGCCAAGAAATTTGGTGTCTGATGGGGCTCTTTGATAGAGTGTTATTTATTTATAACTAGCAAGATGCCCATGCGTTGCCCGAAAAATCAAGATGCATTTGTATGAGTAATTTATGTTGTGGGAGAAAAGGATGAAGAAGAGAAGGCCTTATTTGCAAATGTGGAGAGGGGTGTGGGTATATTTTTTCCAAAATTGCCATAGTTTCCTTCCTATCCGTCAGATATAAATCGGACGGCCTATATTGCAGGATGGCAGGCACACCATCATCACCAACTCCGTTTTTTATAAGAGTATAGATATAGATATAGATATAGATATAGAGAGTAGAGATTTGGGTGCAATGCACGTGTAGCTTACTAGTTGGTTACCAAATCTCATCCGGGTTTGGCACGAGCTCGTACCGCGGGAGCACCACAAGCCCTGCCGGAGGAGTTACATTTCCCTCTCGGGGCCCACGGGACCGAGCTTCAGTTGCTTAGTGCGCCGGCCTCTGAGTCAATGACATGTGAACCTTAAACGCGGCTGGCCCACATGTCATTCTCATGGTGATGGAGTGGTTTGTGACTCACTCATTCGAGATGAACCGGCCGGTGGTGGCGTGCCCGTGGCGAGGGTGCCACACCTGGGCGTTGAGGCATAGATGGCCACACCGGTGGGTACTACCTGTAGTACAGAAGTACTCTAGCTGAGGATTAATGCCCGGGACGAAATGTGTCACAGCCGCTGGATGAAAATTCGATGGTGCGAGAGTATGGATCGGAGCACAGGAGCGGAGCAGGCAAACCGCGTCCAATTGGGTGTGGCTGTGGTAGAAAGTTGATGGTCGCCGCAGTTCAGCTGGCCCGCATGTCATGCACACAAAGGCAGAGGAGCGGTGGGTCCGAGAGGGATGTGGCGCACGTCGGAGGATGCCGTTTCGTCGGTTGGAGCGGCGTCGTGGGAACCGCGTGTGGGTGCGGCAGTGGTAGAAACAATAAATGTGATGGTCGTCGTGGTTCAACTTCCATGGACAAGCTGTCATCTCCGCTGACACATGCATTGCATACCACTCACTGCAAGGAGCAGTAGTAGAGAAAACTTGTTCCAAAGATACAATTTTTTCGATAAAATTCTCGAGATATCATTAGTTTTTACACATGGGATTACTCCTGCAAGGGTCAAACACAACAGGTGTTTTGTAAAAAAATGCATCTTGATGTTCCCTACAATGCACGAGCATCTTGCTAGTCATAAAAGAAGCCCACACGAGCATCTTGCCACAGGGTGTGCCACCGACCCAAACTCAATTATTATTTTCAGACGCTTAGGCGCACCGGATGCCGTGCCACGCTACAAAATGTAAAAAAAACAGCTCCAATTTTTTAAAAACCTCTTATCTTCAAACCATCAAAACAGCCCGAGGAATATATTTTGAGTGAAGCATGATTTGCTTTTACTGATATATTTTAAGCCCGTGAACAAGTATTATTCTACTACTTTGGATCCATTGCAACGCATGGGCCAACACATTGGTAGTGGTAGTCTCTATCTCTATCTCTACTCTACTCTTATAAAAACAGAGTTGTTGATGATGGTGTGCCTGCCATCCTATAGTATAGGTCGTCCGATTTATATCTGATGGATAGGAAGGAAACTATGGCAATTTTGCAAAAAAATACCCACACCCCTCTTATACTAGCAAGATGACCGTGCGTTGCACGAAACATCAAGACGCATTTGTATGAGTAGTTTATCTATTGGGAGAAAAGGATGAACGAGGGAAGGCCTTATTTACAAATGTGGAGAGGGGTGTGGGTATCTATTTACAAAATTGCCATAGTTTCCTTCATATCCGTCAGATATAAATCGGATGGCCTATATTGCAGGATGGCAGGCACACCATCATCACCAACACTGCTTTTTATAAGTCTTATAAAAAGCAGTGTTGGTGATGATGGTGTGCCTGCCATCCTGCAATATAGGCCTTCCAATCTATATCTAACGGATAGGAAGGAAACTATGACAATTTACCCGCACTCCTCTCCACATTTGCAGATAAGGCCTTCCCTCGTTCATCCTTTTCACCCATAAGATCTTGATGTTGCTAGTCTCTACTCTTATAAAAAACAGAGATGGTGATGATGGTGTGCCTGCCACCCTGCAATATAGGCCGTCCAATTTATATCCGATGGATGGGAAGAAAATTGTGGCAATTTTGCAAAAAGAAACCTACACCCCTCTCCACATTTGCAAATAAGGCCTCCCCTCGTTCATCCTTTTCTCTCACAAAATAAACTACTCATACAAATGCATCTTGATGTTCCGTGTAACGCACGAGGATGTTTCCTTGGGGGTCTCTCTAGCGCGGCGTGGCCGTAGTTGCAAGTTGATGCCCCTTGAGATGTCAACGTTGAGGGGCACTCGGATTTTGTCCGATGAGCAGGTAAGATGAGTTTGATCACGTAGTAAATGCATTCTAAAGACTACTTCCGTGTCCATTTCCTAATTCTCCCCCTGCCCACTGTTTCACAGGTTAGGCTGGGTGCGAGTGGAGATTGGCTTGCATATGTACGGGAGGGTACCAACATCAATTTGCACAACATTTACAATGGTGACATCGTTCCTGTAGAACCTTTGTCCAACATTGGGATCAGCCATGCAACGGTCCACCGCCTAAATTTGTACGATGGAACCACGGTGAGATTGAAGAAGATAGCATGAACCTTGCACATGGCGGTCAAAGGTGGACGATGCTGTCTGCGGCCGATTTGTTGCCGTACGAGTACGAAGACAATGTGCTCCTTTCTAACCGCATCTTCACAGTGACAAATCAGGGGACTTGTTTCGTATGGGACACATCCTACGGTATTCACCCTCTCTCCCAGTTTATTTGTTTTGAATTTTTTCGTTTTATAAGTTTCAAATTCAAATTTAGAGCTCCCCATCACATGTTGAGATTACAATGTCCATTAAATCGTTGCATGCATGTATAGTAAAGAAACAAATCTCGAGTTTGCCACGAGATCGTGCAGTGGTAGCACCACAAGGCCTCCCGCGGGAGTTACATTTACCTCTCGGGGCCCTCGGTTCTAAGCTTCGCCTTACGACACCCGCCTTTGAGTCAATAACATGTGGAACCAATAGGTGGCTGGTCCACATGTAATGCTCCCGAAGGCAGAGGGGCGGCGGGGCCAAGGGGGGTGAGCCGCAGGTCGGGGGACATGTGGTGTCATGGGTTCGAGTGGTGTCATGGGAATCGCATGTGGTTGTGGTAGAAACTTGATGCTCACCGCATTTCAGTTGGCCCACATGTCATGGGGACGAGTTGGGTGAGGCGCACGTTGGGGGACATGATGTCGTGGGTTGGAGCGGCATCTTGGGAATCGCGAGTGGCAGTGGATGAAACGTGATGGTCGCCGTAGTTGAAATTGCATGGACAAGCTGTCATGTCTACGGACACATGCATTGCATACCGATCACTGGAAGGAGTAGTAGAGAAAGCTAGGCAGATAAATAGTTCCTTATAGTCAAGCGGACCCACGCTACTACTTGTTCCAAAGACATGCACACCATTGAAATAGTCCATCTATATCAATATACACAGAGAGGGAATATTTTTTTTTACAACAGAGGAGATAGTTCATCCATCCATAATGCCCTGCTGTTGGTGCAACATCTTCTTCTTGTTGTTGTTCTCATTTTCTGTGGGAGACGGATACGCGACAAGCTCTTTGGACCTTGTAGCTATCTCGAAACTCACACGGGCATCGAGGGCAGCATATTTTATCCACTCGTACGTCAAGGGATAATTCTGCCATCCATACGACCTTAATGCCAGCGTCTCGTCACTCTTCTGAAGGTTTGTTCCGAACACAATATTTGCTACGTCGAATAGGGATGGTGTCGGTTTATCACAATCTTCTACAGGAATTTTTATTTTGGTTTGTATGTCAGTGATGCTTTTCAAATCAAGGTTGTATGACTCCAACTTCTGTTTGTCCCCTACGATGTCTGCCCCACAGAAGTATATGTCCTCCCGAGACAAGAAATCGTGAAGCTCGCCTAGTATGGAGGGCGCGTGTATGATGTGGTACACCAAAACATCATCTTCGAGGCACAGCTGAAGGATGGCGGCGCGTTGCATCTTCCTAGTGACACGCTCCGTGTACTCTATATCAAGACCAATGACCTTCATCTCCACCTTTTGGAGGGAGTTGGATACATTGCTGATCCACTTCCGAACAACCCTTGGGTGGTCGGTGATTGTGGCAACTATGCTCAACGAGCCTTCGACGAGGACATGTTGGACGCTACGAACCTGCATCTCGATCTCTTTCGCCATTTGGAACCGCTGGACCGAAGGGCTATGGTTTGGAGAATTAGGATTAGATGGCTAGTTTAACTGAAGAACATGATTATTTACACTACAAAAAATACACTTCCGCACTACTAGGAAAAGGCCTACTAATGGCGCACCAGTTTTGCCTACTAATGGCGCATCACTCGTGCGCCATTAGTATCACGCCACTAGTATTTATTACTAATGGCGCACCACTGGTGCACCATTAGTATCTGGTATACTAATGGTGCACCACCCAGTGCGCCATTAGTATATAACACCATGCGCCATTAGTATGACTCCCAGGGGGGCATATTTAACCATGTGCTTTGGCATACTAATGGCGCACTGTTGGGTGATGCGCCATTAGTGTGATTATAACAGTGCGCCATTAGTGTCTTGTGTGGTGCGCCACTAGTATGAATATTAGGGATTTTTTTTCATTTCTGATATTTTCACAGGTTAAAAAATATTAGAGATAACATACAACACAGATCTGCTTAGCTTACATACAGGGGGCCATATGTAACGATGTTACCTGCGTCCACCAGATCATATCCAACACACAAGTTTCATCATATATACATACATAGCCAACACATAGTTCCATCGTTACATATTACAAAAGTTTCACAATGTTCATTCAACACCGTTATTCATCAATTCACAAAAGTTTCACATTGATACAAAATAAAAACACAAATGGAAAAGAAGCACTCCATCCATGCAAGCTTCCGTGAATTAAATCAAATCTGCAAAATGATAAACAAGAAGTTAGAAGAAGAAGAAGAAGAAGAAGAGGGAAGAAGAAGACTAGAAGAAGAATAAGAAGAAGAATAAGAAGAAGACTATAAGCTTATTATGTAAACTTGATCATTTTGTGCTAACATAAGTAATTTTGGAGCTAACCTATAGGAAACTAAGCATATAAGTTCTAAGTTAGCATATTAGAGCCAACTTAAGTAAAATGAAGCTAACCCATGTCATTTTGGATAAGAAGAAGAATAAGAAGAAGACTATAAGCTTATTATGTAAACTTGATCATTTTGTGCTAACATAAGAAATTTTGGAGCTAACCTATAGGAAACTAAGCATATAAGCTCTAAGTTAGCATATTAGAGCCAACTTAGGTAAAATGAAGCTAACCTATGTCATTTTGGATAAGAAGAAGAATAAGAAGAAGACTATAAGCTTATTATGTAAACTTGATCATTTTGTGCTAACATAAGTAATTTTGGAGCTAACCTATAGGAAACTAAGCATATAAGCTCTAAGTTAGCATATTAGAGCCAACTTAGGTAAAATGAAGCTAACATATGTCATTTTGGATAAGAAGAAGAATAAGAAGAAGGCTATAAGCTTATTATGTAAACTTGATCATTTTGTGCTAACATAAGTAATTTTGGAGCTAACCTATAGGAAACTAAGCATATTAGAGATAAATAGGTAACTAAGTATATATGTATATATATATATATATCATTTTGGAGATCTGACATACCTGACATAGTTCAGTTCTCATTGTTCTTCTCCTTCTCCTTCCTCAGCATGATGCGCCAAGAGCGGCGAGGCGGTGGAGGCAGCTGTGGGATGTAGTCTTCTACCACAATTGGCGTGGTCATGTCGCCCAGCTGTGGGATCGCCGGTGCCACCACAGGTGCGTGGTAATTGTCAGGCACCACTACCATCGCGAGGCCACCCTCAGCCACCACGATGTCTTGCCCATGGTGAGCCACCACCATCTCTTGCCCATGGTCAGCCACCACCATCTCTTGCACCTGGTCAGCCACCACCATCTCTTGCCCTTGGTCAGCCACCACCAGCGCTAGGTCATCCTCAGCCTGATGCCCATCGTCATCCTGCAGCTCCTAATCCCCACTCTGCTCCTCTTCTACCCCACTCCAGTCCGGATCATCCTTCTTGTTGTCTTCGCCGCTGCCAGAATCACTGCTGCTTCCGTTAAGGCCAGAATCGTTGTTGCTTTTGCTACAGCCATAATCGCTGCTGCTTTGGCTGTAGCTAGTGTCGCTGTTGCTACTCCCATTGCCTGTCCAAATGCAACAATGAGCGTTAACAATCGATGTGAGACAAAGCCAAATATGGAGGAATAAGAAGAGGCAGAACGCACTGGCATCTTCGTCTTCAGCGTAGCGCATGCGACACATAGTCTTGTTGAAAACCTTCACGATGAGCATTGTGGCGTCATCGTCGTACCTCAAGAGAAGAAAGTACCCGGTCCGCAGGTCGTAGGCACTGTAGAACTTCTCCCAGCCATGGCACAGGTACATGTGGCCCTCCTCGATCACCAACTCCACGTCCCACAGCCTGCGAACCCCGCTACCGGCCTGTCGGAGCTTCACATTATCTGGCGGAACTTCACCCAGCATCTTCATAAAAGCGTCAGGCAGCCTCTGCAATTTGGGACAAGGAGTGATGTAGCAAACAACAGAGTTATCATAATGAGATGGGTGAAGGGGAGATCTCTCGTTTTATATACCTGCCTCATGGCTGATACTAAAGAAGAAAGTATGATAGTGAAGAACTCGAAAGCATCCAACTCGTACTCCGGTGAGGCAGAGCGGCGGTGGCTGCTTCCCCCCATCTCTGATAAGCAGCAGAAGAGACCAATTAGTACCCTTACAACATTATAGCAGCATAAATTTTTAGCAGAAGATAATCAACATTAGTCGCAAGTACCCCATATGTCCTATTTTTAGCAAAGTCATGCTAAAATTCACGGAAAATTTCAGCATGACCTTTGCTGAAAATAGGACATATGGATTACCCGAATTTGCTGGAACGGAAGTTAATTGACATTCTGGCAAACTCAAGGGCCTCTCGGGGTACCTGCAAAATCATTATCCCCGCATAATGAAGTCGCCAATGGGTCATTCAGAAGATCACAAGTAGCATCATTACAAGTACAACATCATGACAAGTACAGCAGTAGCAGCAGTGAATACAGGCATAATAGCAGCAGCAGCAGTTAAAAAAAAGTTGCCAAAGCTTGTAAAACTATACTGTCCTAGAACAAATAAGCTGGCAGTAGGTCCATTGGGACTCGTTTAAATGCAGAAAGTCTTGTTTTGGGTTCAGTTTACATTTCAGGTCAAGACTTATTCCATGTCTCCCTCCTCTTGCTCTTTTCCTTTGCCCAGAGAATTATTGGTACCAAGTACTACTACTACTACACTTTTTTACTTTCACCGATTTAACACTTGTTACCTTTATACATAGTTAGCTCCTCACAGTACCTAACTGGATTTTTTACAGTAGCTCAAGTTTTTGACAGTAGCTCCTCACTATATATGTAAGGTTTCAACAAGACTCATCATCAGTATATATAAGCAGGATCTCTGTAAACAAACGAACATCATGTTCACTAGTAAGCAGGATCATGGATTACTGTTAATTAAAAATAGAGCATCTGGCTTGTCTTATCATGTTCACTAAGTCCACGAAAATAGAGCATCATCTACTCTGAATGATTTGATAATTAATACTGACAACTTCAGCATCTATAGACTTTGTGTTGTGGCAGCAGCTAAAAAACCCTACATCTTGTCTCTCTGTTTATTAAAGTTGTTGTTTATGTGTCAAGTTTGATATCAACTTGACTGAATATCAACTTGATAGATCAAAAGCTGATAGAAATTGACAGGTTTTGAGCATCAAGAGATCTGAATGCAGTTAACTTGTTTTGAAAATCAGAGAAGGCTAAGTTGACAGATTGTGGCCAGGGCCATACTAGTCTGATTTTACACTAGAACAAGCTCACTACACACACTACACTACACTACACCACACGTGCTTAAACTCTGAACATAAACAAACACCAGCAATGGAATATGTAAACTACCTCTGTTTCTAGGCAACAAGAGTTATCATCAATGCTTTTGAGTTTATTAAGTACCTTTAGTTCTGAGCTTTAATTGTCAAAAGAGCTTCACAGACTCTTGAATCCTCCAAATCTCCCTTAACAGTTCTGCATTGCACAAAGGCAGCAATGAGCCAATGATATCAGTAGCAATAATAGGTGCTTACATTCTCATAATGTCAGTATTAGTTAACCAAAATTGAACCTATAGAGTTCTAGTACAGTGAGTAACTCCCAATTCTTTTAATAGAAGCACAATTAACAACAGAACTAAGGAGTCTAGGACAATGCCACCAGATAGAATTTGAAGGAAAAACGTTCTTCCAGAACCTTCAAGCCACAATCATACATAGAGTGGCTGATCATGTAAGCTATAGTTAAATAAACATCAACTAAACTTGATGACAAGAAAAACTAAAATCACATTGATACACACAGATCAATTCTTAAACTAATTCTAACCAGATTTATAAGTACTCATGGACACCAGTTGCATCTGCGGCACATCACTAGATTACACCACCTAAACCAGCCAAACAATCAAGCTAGAAATAGTTGGCTGAGCCATGGCTAACCAAACTCCAACCTACAAAGTTAATCTGCATTGAAAGACTTCTGCATCCTTTTTTAGGGTGACTTATACATCCTTGTAAACAGCACAGCACAATTGAAAAAAAATTGTAGAGCATCCTGTTACAAACTTGTTCTGATCCTGCAAAGAACAGACTTGGGCGGGCGCGGCCGGTCGCCGGAGGGGTCGGGGAAGGGTGGAGAGGGAGGAAGGAGGAAGGAGGAGAGGGAGGAAGGAGGAAGGAGGAGACGTACCTGGGCGGGCGCGGCCGGTCACCGGAGGGGTCGGGGTCGGGGTCGGCGGCGGCGGTGTCGAAGGGATGGCTCGAGGGCGCCTTGGTTGGTCGTGGGGAGGCCGGCGGCCGCGGTCGTCGTCCTGCACCCCGTGCCCGGACTGAGGTAGAGGCGGCGCAGGGCAGGGGCCGACGCGGGGGCGCGGGGTTTCTAGGGTTTCGAGGGGGGGAGGTGGGGCTCGGGGGGAGGCGGGGCTCGGGGGGAGGCGGTGCTCGAGGGGGAGGAAGGGGAGAGGGAGGCGGTGGGGGCGCGTGGGCGGCTGCGGCGGGGGCGCAGTGGGTCGGTGGTGTATGGATGGGGGAAGATTACTAATGGCGCACCCCCAGGCGGTGCGCCATTATAATGTTTTTTTCATAGCAATGGCGCACCAGCGGGACAGTGCGCCATAAGTATTCTTTTTTTAGATAGCAATGGCGCACCAGCTACCCATGCGCCATAAGTAAGAATTTTTTTTATTTTAAAAAAAATGAATATGAATATGAATATGAAACAGTAATATTTTTTCCAAAAATAGTAATAATTGTTGTTTAACAACAATTGTAGTCTACACTTTTTTATTATTTTTAAAAAAATGAATATGAATATGAAATAGTAATATTTTTTGTAAAAACAGTAATAATTTTCGGGTCGGTGGCGGCGGTGGAGCGGGGTAGGGTGCGGGGGGTGCTCGTCGGCGGTGGTGGAGCGGGGGAGGGATCGAGATCGAGATGGAGGGGATAGTGATCAAGATGGAGGGTGTATGCTGCTACTTCATCGTCGTCGTCATGTTCGATCTTCGGATCGCCGTACTTGTCGAAGTCTTGCTCATTGGCTACTCCATCCATTCCGATGATCTTCCTTTTGCCTCTCATCACGACAACACGACTGGGCTTTGACGGGTTGGTAATGAAGAAGCATTGTGTCACAGCCCTAGAAATCTTCTTGTAATTAGTGGCATTGCATCCATGCATCATTTTCAACATCTATTAATTTTGAAATGGGGACTCATAAACCCTAGCAGCAAGTGAAATACAACTAGGGTCAAATTAAATCTTTTCCATCTACCCAAAATGGTTTTTAGAAAAGTTCATCAATTTTGGAATGGGTGAAAACTTCTTCCAAAAATGATGCACACATTTCTAGGACATTTATGGATTTTGGAGTTAATTCATACGTATTTGAATTTGGACAATTAAATGCTATATAATATCTTAAATGTCCAAATAATTATGAACTTAAGTGAGGGCTGTTGGAAATATTCCATACAGAGCCCACAATTATTTTCAGGGTTTTTGAAAATGCCTTAGCATTTTAATTAAGTCAAAACAATTGCAGAAAAATAGAAAACAGAAACTAAATAAAAGAGAGAGAGAAGGAAACAAACCTGGCGCCACCTGGGCCTCACCTGTGCTGGCCCAGCCCACCTGGCAGCCCAGCCACCTGGCCGGCCCACCGAGGGCAGGGGTGTCTTCTTCCTCCTGCTAGAAGGCAGAGGAGAAGACAGCCACGGCGCCGCGGCGTGCCACGCCGGCAGCTGCCTGCCTGGCTGCCCCCTCGTCGCCCTGGACTCCCTCTGCGACGCCACGCTACCCCCCTGGACCCCCTTGACGCTCTCGCACTCTCCCTCGCCCTCGTCCCCTTCTCCGTCTCTCTCTCACGCGCGCGACCGAACGCAGCCGTCGCCGCCGACGAGCTCCCCCACGGCCACAGCCATCTTTGAGCCTCTCCGATGCGCCCCCGAGCTCCGCCTGGTGCCCCTCTTCCTCCTCGCCAAGCCACGCAAGCCGAGGATCACCATGCCGTCGTCTTCGAGGTCGTCACCACCACTTCTGCTCGCCGGACTTCGCCGGTCAATTCGCCGCCTCCGACGCTTCCCCGAGCACGCTGGCCATCCCTACGTCACCACCGTGAGCCCCCGAGTCGTTTCCCCCTTTTCCCCTGGTCGTTTTTGACCTCTAGGCCATAGCCCCATCTTGGCCGAGAACTCCACGCCGCCGGCGATGTCGCTGCGGTGGCCACAGCCACCGCAGCTCGTGTCCGAGCACACCATCGTGCTCAGCACGATCCCATGAGCCCGCAGACAACCGCAGCGCCCCCTCCCGTGCTCTGTAGCGCTATCCCGAGGATGCCTGAGCTGCTGCCGCCGCTGAACCTCGTCGCCGGCCACTTTTCCGGCCACCCCAGCTCCTACCACCACCCCCAATGGATGCGCCTCACTCCCAGGAACCCGTAGGTGCAACCCACGGATTGAATGGTGCCCTGTAGAGCATTTCCGAGCCGTCCCGCCGTCTCTGTCATCGCCGGTGGCTAAACGCCGGCGACCCCTGACCCGTTGACCGGCATGGGTTGACCCCACTGCCCGGTTTGACCTCCCCCTCTCTATCACTGACTTACGGGCCCCGCCCGACTAATTACTCTAGTTAGCGCTAATTAGCTAGTTAGGTTAGTTACTACAGTCGCTGACCAGTGGGCTCAGGCTAGTTAGTTAGGGCTAACTAACTTAGTTAGTTGACTGGGTCACTGACCAGTGGGTCCCACTGGTCAGGTTTGACCTGGTCGATGTCTTTGACCTACTGACATCACCTTGACGTCATGCTAACGCAGTAATACATTTTCTGGACTTAGTTTAAATTATAATAATTCAGAAAATTCCAGAAAATGCCCAAAACTTCTAAAAATCATAGAAAATCAACCGTAACTCCAAATGAAATAAATTATATATGAAAAATTATCAGAAAAATTCAAGGAGTCTGTTTATGGCATTTTCATGCATGTTTGAAAAATGTTTGTCCTCTGTTTTGGACAAAACAAATAAATGGCATTTAACTAATCATATATGGAGTTTGAATTTGAATCTTGTATTCAAACCAACTTCATTTAATTGTGTTGCTAGTTGCATTAGCTCAATCAACAACATATTGCCATGTCATTATCATGCATCATGTTGTGCATTGCATTGATTGTGTTCCTTCTCTATTGCTGGTGATTGTCCCCTCTTGGTAGACGCTGCTCCGACGCTGTGATCGTTGACACTGATGAAGACTCAATGTTATCTTTAGAAGTGCTAGGCAAGCAAAACCCCCTTGTTCATTCTGATACAAACCCACTCTCTCGCTCCTGCTCTCTTTTACTGCATTAGGACAACAATGATTCAACTGTTACATGCTGCGGTAGTTGAACCCCTTTCCTTTGCATGACCTGTCATTGCCACAGTAAATAGATGAAACCCACTAGCATGAGTAGGAGCTGTTTGAGCCCTGATGTGCCTACTCATTCATGTTTGCTTGTCATGCCTGCTATTGCTTAGAGTTGTGTCAGGTCTGATTCATCGGGGATGAATTGGAAAGTTGTGAACATGTCCTACTGTGTGTAGCTAAGTGTGTGAACACGATTTGGTAAAGGTAGTGGTGAGAGGCCATGTAGGAGTACATGGTGGGTTGTCTCATTGAAACCGTTCTCAGGAGCTGGGTTCTGTGTTTGTGATCCATGAAACAGTTACTACCGCACATTGGGCCCTGAAATATGACCCCACTCGACTTACTGACCCCTCTCGCCCTCTGTCCAGGAGTTGCAACTAGTTTCTGGTGTTTGTAGGACATGTGTTGGCGGCCGTGCGTAGCGCTGACCCTATGGGTGGGCTATGATGTGGTAGATACACTATGGCCGGGTATGCCGGGCACCCGTTTGGCGTCTCGGGACCCTGTACACATCGTTTGGGGCCGTTGAGGACACCTCGGCCGGATTTCCTTGCGGATGGAACCTGAATAGGCGGTAAACCTGGACTAGATACTTGTGCGGTTAGTCAGGTAGTGGTCTACACCCACATCGGCTTTCGCTTGAAGTCTGCTGAGCACATGTCGTGTGCAGACGCTAAGTGGTGGAAACATGTGTGACGAAGTACACCCCTGCAGGGTATAAAACTATTCGAATAGCCGCGTGCGCGGTAAAGGACTTCTGGGTTGCCTATAACAGTTCATAGACAAGTGAAAGTGGATACTTTAAAATGCGCAAGATAAGTGTGAGTGCTATGGATGGCGTTCTTGCATGGAGACGGGAGCGGATCCATAGTGGTGTATTGGTATGGTGAATTTGTGGACTCGTGTGCGCCACCTCAAAGAGTTACTTGCAGTCGTAGTTCAGGATAGCCATCGAATCAAAGCTGGCTTGCTGCAGTTAAACTCCACCCCCCCCTTGTTGATACCGATGCATATGTAGTTTAGTTCTGATGTAAGTCTTGCTGAGTACCTTTGTACTCACGTTTGTTTAATTTATGTTTTGCAGAGAGACTTCTCGCTAGTAGTTCCGCGTGGATTTCGATGTTTAGCTTGATACCTCAGCTACGATCTTGTGCCCTCGGCAGGATCTGGTAGATAGTCAGGCTTCTTGGCCTTTTCATTTGTAGATGTCTGTTCTCAGACATGTTAAGCTTCTGCATGTGTTTTGACTTGTATGCTATGATTGTTGGGTCATGAGACCCATGTTTGTAATATCTCGCTCCTCGGAGCCTAATGAATAAATACTTGAGTTGTAGAGTTATGTTGTGATGCCATGTTGTATTTACACATATCGAGCATATTATGTGTATGATTGAAATGCTTGGTATGTGTGGGATCCGACAATCTAGTTGTTTATCCTTGGCAGTCTCTCTTATGGGGAAATGTAGTCTAGTGCTTCCATGAGCCATAGTAGTCCGCTATAGCCCGGTTCACCGGAGTCCTGTTAGCCCAGCACTACTGCTCAGGACACTTGACTGGCCGGCATGTGTTTCGCTTCGTTCCTGTGTCTGTCCCTTCGGGGAAATGTCACGCGGTGACATCCGAAGTCCTGCCTAGCCTGCTACAGCCCGGGTTCCCGGAGTCCTGTTAGCCCAGTGCTACAGCCCGGATTCACACGCTGCTGACCGACACGCTCGATGTGATTCATGTATGCATGTTCCCATAGGTTAGTGCCGCTTTGGGTTCACGACTAGCCATGTCGGCCCGGGTTCTCTGTCATATGGATGCTAGCGACACTATCATATACGTGAGCCAAAAGGCGCAAACGGTCCCGGACCATGGTAAGGCGACACCCGTGGGAATACCGTGCGTGAGGCCGCAAAGTGATACGAGGTGTTACCGGCTAGACCGATGTGACTTGGAATCAGGGTCCTGACACATTGGTCCACTTGTGAAGCCAGTACCCATGGCTCATTTTTCACGGTGACGTTTGCGCACGAGGTCTTGGATTTGGCTCTTTCAAAGTCTATGTGTTGTAGCGCGACTAGGTTTGCTCTTTCAAAGTCAGCGAGTCGACCCTCGAAGTCGACATGCATTTCGCGGTGACCCTCACGGTGACCCCATCCAGCGAGCCTGCCGAGGTGCCTGTTGATGGGCAGACCAATGGGGTTCTCGATGCCTAGATAATTCATGCAGTAGGAGATGCACTCTTCGGTCACAAAGCCCCTGGCTATACTTCCCTCTGGACGTGACATGTTGCGAACGTATCCTTTGATGACACCATTCATCCTTTCGAACGGCATAATGCTGTGCAGGAACGTCGGCCCGAGTTGGATGATATCCTCCACGATAAGGACCAGAAGATGCACCATAACGTCGAAGAATGCGGGCGGGAAGTACATCTCAAGCTCGCATAGTATCACCACGATCTCTTCCTGTAGCCTTCTGAGTTGCCTCACGCCAACCGACTCACGTCATCTTCTTGCTTCTTCCCCTCCCTATCCGCGTGCCAACGCAGGAGCTTTGCTACCTTAGGGTCCACGAAATACCGCTGCAGACGAGGAGTGATCGGAAAGTACCACACCACTTTTCGAGGAGCTTTCTTCCTCTTCTTGTATTGAGTGACGCCGCACACCGGACATATGGTAGACTCCGCGTGCTCGTCTCGATAAATGATGCAATTGTTCATGCACACATGGTATTTCACGTGCGGTAAATCCAGAGGACACACGATTTTCTTCGCCTCCTTGAAACTGGTCGGGCACTTGTTCCCCTTGGGAAGACGTTTGTGCCAGAATGAAATGTTCTCATCGAAGCATATGCGTTGGTCATTTTGTGTTTTACCTTCATCTCCAGAGCCATGAGAGTTACTTTCAGGCAGGTATCCTCGGGCCTGCATCCTTCATACAATGGAGCAACCGCGTCTATCTCCAGTTGATCCAGCTTCACTTTCACTCGGGCGGCAGCTCTTGCGTTATCCGTCTACGGGGTAGAGCAAAACGATATTTTAGAACCAAGAAAAAAATTGGCATGACTTTCCCTAAAAATAGGACCATTGTGCGGACCATGGTCGCCTGCGGGGTAGAGCAAACGATATCTAGCTGGTCCCAAGTTACTAATGGCGCACCACACAGCCATGCGCCATTAGTAACCCAACATACTAATGGCGCACCACACAAACATGCGCCATTAGTAGTTTTGCAAAAAAGTATTAAAAATAATTTTTATACTAATGACGCACCGTGGCACAGTGCGCCATTACTAGTTTAAACTAGTAATGGCTCACTATGTAACAGTGCGCCATTAGTAGTTTTGCAAAAAAGTAAAAAAAAATACAGTAGTGGCGCACTCTATGGCTGGTGCGCCATTAGTAGTTCTAACTACTAATGGCGCACTCTGCCCGGATGCGCCATTAGTATGTTTGAAAAAATGAAAAAAAACATTTTGTTACTAGTGGCGCACCGTGTGCCTGGTGCGCCATTAGTGTCTTCCACACTAATGACGCATCAGCACATGGTGCGCCACTGCTATATAGTAGTGGTGCACCACATGACAGGTGCGCCATTAGTGTCCATTCCATCTATAGCCCTTTTCCTAGTAGTGCCGTGATGATACATGTTTGTCACAGTAGGTCGCGTTTTTTGTCATGCATGTACATCCATGACGATTTTATGACAGAATCAAGATATTCATACCTGTGCTGTCATAGAAGTGTTCCATGACATTACCAAAATTATTATCACGGAAGTGTGCACTTCCATGACGATAAATCGCGCGTCACATAAGTGCTTTCGTCAAGGGTGACCGACACGTGGCATCCACCATAACGGAACGCCGTTAAGCTATCGGGTCGGGTTTTGGATCCGATAACCCGTTAACAGCCCTGACTAATGGGGATTTTCCACATGTAAAATCATCATTGGCTGGAGGAAACACGTGTCGGCTCATCGTTGGGATAGATGTCATCCACTCATTGGACAGAAGGCGCCTATGATACGTCGACATGTGGCACGGCCCAACAGAGGCCCATTCTTGTGAAAAGGCCGGCCCGTTTGACTTGGTCAAAAGGTGGCGGGCCGGCCCATGGAAAGCCTGTTAACGACCTATTTGCATATAGCCCATTTACAGCCCGCTAACCCCAGACCCGTTACGCCCTATCTGAATTAGGCCCAGTAGCGTCATCTGGGCCATCCAATATGATTCCAGCCCGTTTTCACTTCTGGCCCATGTATGGCCCATGACGTCTTTCGGCCCATATGAGGCCCTATGTAACTCTTGGCCTATTAACGGCCTGTGGTGAAACTGGCCCGTAATGAATAGTGTATCACTTTACACCCATTAACGACCCATGGTGAAACTGGCCCATAATGAACAGTGTATCACTTTATACCCATTAACGGCCCGTAATTCCGTTGGGTCATTTCCATCCCATGTTATCTTTCGGCCTTCTCAGAGCCCATTTATTCTTAGGCTCATTTCCTGCATTCGTTTACTTACGACCCATTACTCTCATTTTCTGCTTGTGGGCCAAATTCAGCCAGTGGTTATAGTCGGCCCGTTTGTGGTCCGTTAATACGTTGGGCCATTTTCATAGCGTCATCAAATACGGCCTATTAACGATGGCTCATTATGGTCGGCCCATGAACGGACGATTCCAACTCTAGCCCATTTACGGCCATAATGCGGCCTATTATTGGCCCATGTTTGGCCAATCGATCATATGGCCTGTATAAGGCCCATTGATGATACGGCCCGTAGAAGGCCCATTGTTTCTATGGCCCATAGAAGGCCCATTGTTTCTACGGCCCATAGAAGGCCTACTGTTTCTACGGCCCGTAGAAGGCCCACTGCTTCTATGGCCTGTAGGAGGCCCAGTGTCACTACAGTAAATATTAGCCCATGGTTACTGTGGCCTAGTTTTAAAAAATAGGTTATTGCAGCCACTAGCAAACCGCGGAAAAAGAACTGCACTGACTACAAGCAAACAAATAAACAAGACAACAAGGAAATAAATAAGCAAGCAACTTATGCTAGGCTATCACGGCTATTACACATATTACATCCACTAGGCATCAAAGTTCGCCACCAGTGCAAATATAGGGAACAAAGCAGCATATAAACGCCGCAGCAAAACAAGTCCAGAACTGAAACCACTTTAGAAGAGTTCAAGAAACAATATCCTAGATACCCATAATGCTGGCAAGATGCTTAGTAAGCTTATTAACTTTCTCTTGTTTGGCGCTTAAATCCTCATGCGCTTGCTGTTGCACAAGAAAGTACGCATCTGAATTCTGCACGGACTTCCTCAGTCCTTCGGCTTCTTGCCGCAGCACAGCTGACTGATGCCTTTCAGCTTGTAGCTGGGACTGAAGAAGCCGAAGTGATTCAGGCAGCGAGTTCGAAGAGCTTGTGCCATCGGTACTGGCCAGTAACTCGAACACTACATCAACGCAGGACTGTGGGGTTTTCTCACTGTCTACAAGATCGTTTTTATCACCTTTCTTGGAGACCAACAGGGTTGTCTCACTATCTTGAACCTTATATGCATTACTTTCTCTACCATTGCATAGTGGGGTGCTCTTCTCCAATATTCTGTTTGCATACTACAAGAGAAACAAGCAGACACATCACAGGTTTAGCTTGTAGTATACGAAACTCATTTTGGTAAACCGGTTCAGTAGTAAGGTGGACAGGATAACAGCATGACACAAACATATATCTATGTGCTATGGTCACTGTATTGTCCATATCATTCTAGTTTATGTTCCCTAATCAAGATAGAGACATAGTTCAACTCATATATTTTTAAGACACAACAGCATAGACAGAATATAAGTGTGAGAAACTACACAGCATTGGCAGCACTTGTAATGTGCATCACATGAGAACATAATTGTTTATACAACTTAAACTGAAATCAACATAGAGCAAGAAGTTAGAAAAGCAATCCAGTTAAAGAAATAGGTTTAAAACATACCTGTTGCGCCATTGGATTTTCAATTGGATCCTTCAAATTCGAAAGTAGTTGGTATGAGTAAATAAAGTGATGCAACAGCAAAGAGTATGGACCATAGCTACGGAATCTGACCTGAGAACAGTTGCTCTTCTGCTTTAAACATGGAGTTTGGGTTAGCTGTGGTGGTCTTCGTGCTTTGGGCACTGCAGTAGCTTTATAAATTGCTCGTGTGGGGATACTCTGTGGTGGAAATGGTGATTTGTCAACTATAAGTGGATTACTATCCGCTGGGGTTGCGGTTAGATGGGTTGTAGCTGGTTCTCTGCCCAACGGTGTAAGTGTGCAATCTGGAAGAGTCTCGATTATGTGTGGTGGGGCTAGTTTGTGGGCCTGTACAACCATGGTTCTATCTGCATCGACGGGTAGCACTGTCTTTTGTGAAGAACGGGTTTTTGCTCCCTTAGATACTGCCATCACCCCCTCCAATTCAAATGGCTGATAAACAAGAAAAGAAATTGAATGTACAGACATTTTATGATAGACAGATGTGGTAATTCACATATATGTTGTCTAACCAAACAGGACAGCATGACACAATTTCACATATATGATGCCTAACTAAACATGATAGCATGACACAGTTTCAGATATATGATCGATAACTTAACAGGATATAATGGCATAATTCAACATATGATGAGTACCTAAACAGGATGACATGACAAAACTATATGATGTCTTTCTAAAATAAGTTGGGATGAAATAATGTTGTCTAAGTATACAGGATGACATGATATAATTGACATAATTGATTCATACACTAAGCAGCTGGCACTCGCATGTATGATCTCTAAACTAAGCAAATAGAATTCAATATTGTGCATACGATGTCTAAACTAAGCAATGTAAGACACCATATGCATCATATGAGAAATATAAACATTGCAACTTAGAGCATACACTTTAGGTGGGATATAGGACTGGTCATCTATCTCTGAATCCTCCTCTGAGGAGCTCCCTGTAACCATCGAGATATATGCTTCAACAGGTACCATTGCCTGCTCTGAAGACCTTGTTTTCACTCCAGATTTTTCCATAACCGGCTCAAATGGCTGATACACATGAAGAGCAGTTCAATATATACAGATTGTCGACAAATGGAATACGCAATGAAAAAAAGATGGCATGAGATAATTCGCATATATGATGCTTGGCTCCATGGCGGTGCATAATTCACATATATGATAACTGGCTGAAAAACATGGCATTGCATAATTCACATATCTGATATAGAAAGCAAACAGGAGGCATTCAACAAAGCATGTCTAATCTAAGCAGATGGCATGTCAATGCAAGACACCATATGCATGATATGAGCAATATAACCCAGCCAAGTTAGAGCATGCACCTCGGGGGGGGGGGGGAATACGACTGGCCATCTCTCTCTGAATCCTCCTCTGAGGAGCTATCTGTAACTAGCAAGAAATCTGCATCGACAGGTAGCACTGACTGCTCAGAAGACCTTGTTTTCTCTCCAGATTTTCCCATGACCGACTCAAATGGCTGATGCATAGGAAGAGTAGATGAATGTATAAACATTGTTGACAAATGGAATACATTATGGAAAAAAATATGGCACGATACAATTCACATATACGATGACTGGCTAAACAGGATGACATTGCATGATTCACGTATATGATGCCTGGCTAAAGAAGATGGCATTGCATAATTCCCATATACCCCCTCCATTCCTAAATATTTGTCTTTTTAGAGATTTCAAATGGACTACCACATACGGATGTATATAGACATATTTTAGAGTGTAGATTCACTCATTTTGTTCCGTATGTAGTCACTTGTTGAAATATCTAAAAATACAAATATTTAGGAATGGTGGGAGTATGATATAGAAATCAAATAGGTGGCATTCACACAAAGCAAATCAAAACTAAGCTGATGACATATAAGATGTATAATGTAAGCAATGCAAGGCGCCATATGCATGATTTGACCAACATCAGCATGCCAGGTTAGAGCAAACACCTTAGGTGGTAAACAGGCATTGTCGGCTCCTTCTGAATCTCCATCTGAACAATTATCTTCTCTGGAATACAATCTGGAAATGCAGGAGGGGGGCCACTTCGCCCACCATGGAGCGGCGTCTGCATGACATTATATTCACACGCAACAGTCTTCTCTTTTTCTTTACATGTTCAGTACGATTGTGTACAATATCTGACATGCATAATAAAAAAATAGTTGATTTTGTAAGGCCTAAGGGGTGCATGCAAAAATCAAGACTGATTGTACCAAACGAGTGGATGGATCCAAAACTAATGATACCAGGTAGATTATAGCTTCGGTTCAAAAAGATAGACAATGGATCATCTATTGTTTGTTGCCCACCCAACATGAACCACATAGAAGACCATAGATGAACACGATAGTAGACAGATACTATTCGTTGCTGGCTCAATATGAGACCCATGGGCAATTCAAAACTTAAGATTGAACAATAAAGTAGAAGGTAATAATAACCGATGTATAACGTAAGCAAACACGAAAGACTGCGACCTCTCTTCCGGAACTGTGTAGTTCTCAGGTTCATCTGCAAAGTCGATGATGGTAATGCAGTTGGCATGGCTGCCAGCAATGGGGAAGATGATCTGAGGCGGCGAAAGGAAGTCTGCAGGGGGGATCTTTGCTGAAGTGAACGTTTTTATTCGATGGTGCACCTCAGGTGGGGTGGATGACGGCACGGCAGGAGTAGGACATAACACATAGAGTTTTCTTTGACGCCTATCTAAAAATGAAGTAAATCTGTAAGGGCTCCTTAGAATTGGAGGATTCTATAAACGCAAGGACAGGAAAAACACAGGAATAGGATAGGAATGCACGTGCAAAACAGAGCATTTGGAAACATAGGATTTCAGTCAACCTGGGTGTTTGGCTCACATGAATTGGAAGAACAGAGGGATGGAGAAACAAAGTGATGCGACGAGTGTACAACCTATTTGGCATAGCCTTGTGGACCTTATCATCATTGGGCTGGACGTGGAGGATGGTGATGATGCTGGTGTGACTGTCAGAGGCGGGGAAGAAGATCCGAGGCCTCTGGAAACGACACCGAGGGTATTGCTCCGCTGTGATGGACGGTTCCATCGTTGGAGCAGCTCCGCTAAGGTCTACGGCGACGAGGCTGAAGCATGACAACACAGACAATGTTAATTTGAAGTGGGACCCTAATATTATCTGCAACAGATGATGTAAAATACATCACCAAAAAGTGCTAGATGTAAAACGCATCAGCCGCGCCACGGCCACTCCGACAGATGTTGTAAGTACTGTTTACTCTGAACTTAACTGAAGAAAATGAACTTCACAGTTGAAACTAAAATTTACTATCGAAATTGATTGAACTAGTAACAGAGCATTGCAATAGATGTTTAGGGCGTTCGAGCACTAGTAGCAGAGAAGCAGTGATCTAAATCAGCAGATGCTCGAGCAGGGAACGCACTAGCAGAGAGCAAGTCGTGCAGTAGCACCGCGAGCGAGTGCTAAAGCAGCAACTCCTGTAGCTGCCGGAGGTCGTGCAGCAGCAGGAGCGCAAGAGAGAGCAAGAGCAGAGCAGCCGCACGAACGAAAGCAGGAGTAGTGCAGCAGCGCGACCGACAACAAGAACAGAGCCGCAGCGCGAGCGAGAGCCAGAGCAGCTACAACTAGTGCTGTTGTGGAAGTCGCCGCCGAGGAAGCAATGGCATGGGGGAGAGACGCCGTGGATGATGTGGCCGGCGATGTCGCCGTCGATGGAGACACACCATGTCTGCTCGGTATCGAGCACCGACAGCCCCGTGAGATCAAATAAAAGATAAAATGCAGCGGTGAGTGCAGAACCTCCTTGGTGGCGCCGAGTTGGCCTCGGCTTCATCGGAGGAATTGGTGAGGGTGCTGCGGTTCCGGTGGGGCAGGTCAAGACGGCGATGTGGGGATTGAGGTGGCGCGATAGACGAGGCGAACGTCGGGGCAGCTCCTTGGAGGTAGAGGACGGGGCGGCTGATCCGACGGGATGACGAGATCGACAGCGGATCCTCATCCGGTGCGATGGATGAGGGACAGCGAGATGTTGCGGTGGACGACGTAGTCGGGGAAAAGTCTCCGGTTGGGCGTGTTGGGGAACGTAGTAATTTCAAAAAAATTCCTACGTACACGCAGGATCATGGTGATGCATAGCAACGAGAGGGGGGAGTGTTGTCTACATACCCTTGTAGACCGTTCGCGGAAGTGTTATATCAACACGGTTGATGTAGTCGTACGTCTTCATGATCCGACCGATCCAAGTACCGAAAGCACGGCACCTCTGAGTTCTGCACACGTTCGGCTCAGTGACGTCCTCGCCTTCTCGATCCAGCATGAGGGGCGAAGTAGTAGATGAGTTCCGGCAGCACGACGGCGTGGTGACGGTGTTGGTGAAGAACAATCTCCGCAGGGCTTCGCCTAAGCACTACGAAAACTATGACGGAGGACAAACTAGAGGGACGGGGTTGCCGGCACACGGCTTGGTGTTTCTTGATGTGTCTTTGGTGCTAGCCCTGCCCCTCTATTTATATGTTGAGCCCTAGGGTCGAAACTTGGAGCAAAAGCCTCCTCAAAGTCGGTTTTTCCCGAAAGGCAAGAGTCCCACTCGGACTCCAGGACCAAACGCCACAATCCTTGGCGTCTGGCCCAGGGCCAGATGCCAAGGTCTCCGATGTTTGGCCCCCTGGCCTCCGCAAAACTCCTTTTGCACCGACTTATAGCCCCGTGGGCCTGACCCCTTGGCCAAACCATATCTTCCAATATATGAATCTTTACCTCCGGACCATTCCGGAGCTCCTCGTCATGTCCGTGATATCATCCGGGACTCCGAACAACATTCGGTCACCAACATACATAACTCATATAATACTATATCGTCAACGAACATTAAGTGTGCAGACCCTATGGGTTCGAGAACTATGTAGACATGACCGAGACACCTCTCTGGTCAATAACCAATAGCGGAACCTGGATGCCCATATTAGCTCCTACATATTCTATGAAGATCTTTATCGGTCGGACCGCATAACAACATACGTTGTTCCCTTTGTCATCGGTATGTTACTTGCCCGAGATTCGATCGTCGGTATCTCAATACCTAGTTCAATCTCGTTACCGGCAAGTCTCTTTACTCGTTCCGTAATACATCATCCCGCAACTAACTCATTAGTTGCAATTCTTGCAAGGCTTAAGTGATGTGCATTACCGAGAGGGCCCGGAGATACCTCCCCGACAATCGGAGTGACAAATCCTAATCTCTAAATATGCCAACCCAACAAGTACCTTTGGAGACACCTGTAGAGCACCTTTATAATCACCCAGTTATGTTGTGACGTTTGGTGGCACACAAAGTGTTCCTCTAGTAAACGGGAGTTGCATAATCTCATAGTCGTAGGAACATGTATAAGTCATGAAGAAAGCAATAGCAACAAACTAAACGGTCAAGTGCTAAGCTAACGGAATGGATCAAGTCAATCACATCATCCTCCTAACGATGTGATCCCATTAATCAAATGACAACTCATGTCTATGGCTAGGAAACTTAACCATCTTTGATCAACGAGCTAGTCAAGTAGAGGCATACTAGTGACACTCTGTTTGTCTATGTATTCACACATGTATTATGTTTCCGGTTAATACAATTCTAGCATGAATAATAAACATTTATCATGAAATAAGGAAATAAATAATAACTTTATTATTGCCTCTAGGGCATATTTCCTTCAGTCTCCCACTTGCACTAGAGTCAATAATCTAGATCACATCGCCATGTGATTTAACATCAATAGTTCACATCACCATGTGATTAACACCCATAGTTCACATAGTCATGTGACCAACACCCAAAGGGTACTAAGGTGTGATCATGTTTTGCTTGTGAGAGAAGTTTAGTCAACGGGTCTGAAACACTTTAGATCCGTATGTATTTTGCAAATTTCTATGTCAACAATGCTCTGCACGCAGCTACTCTAGCTAATTTCTCCCACTTTCAATATGTATCCAGATTGAGACTTAGAGTCATCTGGATCAGTGTCAAAATTTGTATCGATGTAACCTTTTATGAAGAACCTTTTTGTCACTTGCATAATCGAGAAACATATCCTTATTTCACTAAGAATAATTTTGACCGTTGTCCAGTGATCTACTCCTAGATCACTATTGTACTCCCTTGCCAAAATCAGTGTAGGGTATACAATAGATCTGGTACATAGCTTGGCATATTTTACAGAACCTATGGCAAAGGTATAGGGAATGACTTTCATTCTCTGTCTATCTTCTGCTGTGGTCGGGCTTTGAGTCTTACTCAGTTTCACACCTTGTAACACAGGCAAGAAGTCTTTCTTTGACTGTTCCATTTTGAACTACTTCAAAAGCTTGTCAAGGTACGTACTCATTGAAAAAACTTATCAAGCGTCTTGATCTATCTCTATAGATCTTGATGCTCAATATGTAAGCAGTTTCACCGAGGTATTTCTTTGAAATACTCCTTTCAAACATTTCTTTATGCTTTGCAGAATAATTCTACATTATCTTCGATTAACAATATGTCATTCACATATACTTATCAAAAATGTTGTAGTGCTCCCAGTCACTTTCTTGTAAATATAGGCTTCACCGCAAGTGTGTATAAAACTATATGCTTTGATCAACTTATCAAAGCGTATATTCCAACTCCGAGATGCTTGCACCAGTCCATAGATGGATCGCTGGAGCTTGCATATTTTGTTAGCACCTTTAGGATTGACAAAACCTTCTGGTTGCATCATATACAACTCTTCTTAAATAAGTCCATTAAGGAGTGCAGTTTTGTTTATCCATTCGCCAGATTTCATAAAATGCGGCAATTGCTAACATGATTCAGACAGACTTAAGCATAGATACGATTGAGAAACTCCCATCGTAGTCAACACCTTGAACTTGTCGAAAACCTTTTTGCGACAATTCTAGCTTTGTAGATAGTAACACTACTATCAGCATCCGTCTTCCTCTCGAAGATCCATTTAATCTCAATGGCTCGCCAATCATTGGGCAAGTCAATCAAAGTCCATACTTTGTTCTCATACATGGATCTCATCTCAGATTTCATGGCCTCAAGCCATTTCGTGGAATCTGGGCTCATCATCGCTTCCTCATAGTTCGTAGGTTCGTCATGGTCAAGTAACATGACCTCCAGAACAGGATTACCTTACCACTCTAGTGTGGATCTCACTCTGGTTTACCTATGAGGTTCGGTAGTAACTTGATCTGAAGTTACATGATCATCATCATTAGCTTCCTCACTAATTGGTGTAGTAGTCACAGGAACAGATTTCTATGATGAACTACTTTCCAATAAGGGAGCAGGTACAGTTACCTCATAAAGTTCTACTTTCCTCCCACTCACTTCTTTCGAGAGAAACTCCTTCTCTAGAAAGGATCCATTCTCAGCAACGAATGTCTTGCCTTTTGGATCTGTGATAGAAGGTGTACCCAACTGTCTCCTTTGGGTATCCTATGAAGACACATTTCTCCGATTTGGGTTTGAACTTATCAGGATGAAACTTTTTTTATAAGCATTCTAACCCCAAATTTTAAGAAACGACAACTTTGGTTTCTTGCCAAACCACAGTTCATACGGTGTCGTCTCAACGGATTTAGATGGTGCCTTTTTAACGTGAATGCAACTATCTCTAATGCATAACCCCAAAACTATAGTGGTTAATCGGTAAGAAACATCATAGATTGCACTATATCCAATAATAGTATGGTTATGATGTTCGGACACACCATTATGATGTGGTGTTCCAGGTGGCACGATTTTTGTGAAACTATTCCACATTGTTTTAATTGAAGACCAAACTCGTAACTCAAATATTTGTCTCTGTGATCAGATCGTAGAAACTTTATTTTCTTGTCACGATGATTTTCCACTTCACTCTGAAGTTCTTTGAACTTTTCAAATGTTTCAGACTTACGTTTCATCAAGTAGATATACCCATATCTGCTCAAATCATCTGTGAAGGTCAAAAAATAACGATACTCGCCGTGAGCCTCAACACTCATCGGACTCCATACATCAGTATGTATTATTTCCAATAAGTCAGTTGCTCGCTCCATTATTCCAAAGAACGGAGTCTTAGTCATCTTGCCCATGAGGCATGGTTTGCAAGCATCAAAATAATTCACAATCAAGTGATTCCAAAAGCCAATCAGCATGGAGTTTCTTCATGCGCTTTACACCAATATGACCTAAATGGCAGTGCCACAAAATAAGTTGCACTATCATTATTAACTTTGTATCTTTTGGCTTCAATATTATGAATATGTGTATCACTACGATCGAGATCCAACGAACCATTTTCATTTGGTGTATCACGATAGAAGGTTTTATTCATGTAAACAGAACAACAGTTATTCTCTAACTTAAATGAATAACCGTTTTACAATAAACATGATCAGATCATATTCATGCTCAACGCAAACACCAAATAACATTTATTTAGGTTTAACACTAATCGCGAAAGTATAGGGAGTGTGCGATGATGATCATATCAATCTTGGAACCACTTCCAACACACATCGTCACTTCATCCTTAACTAGTCTCTGTTCATTCTGCAACTCCTATTTCAAGTTACTATTCTTAGCAACTGAACTAGTATCAAATACCGAGGGGTTGCTATAAACACTAGTAAAGTACACATCAATAACATGTATATCCAATATACTTTTGTTCACCTCGCCATCCTTCTTATCCGCCAAATACTTGGGGCAGTTCCGCTTCTAGTGACCAGTCCCTTTGTAGTAGAAGCACTCAGTCTCAGGCTTAGGTCCAGACTTGGGCTTCTTCGCTTGAGCAGCAACTTGGTTGTCGTTCTTCTTGAAGTTCCCCTTCTTCCCTTTGCCCTTTTCTTGAAACTAGTGGTCTTTGTCAACCATCAACGCTTGATGCTTTTCTTGATTTCTACCTTCGTCGATTTCAGCATCACGAAGAGCTTGGGAATTGCTTTTGTCATCCCTTGCATATTATAGTTCATCACTAAGTTCTAGTAACTCGGTGATAGTGACTAGAGAACTTTGTCAATTACTCTCTTATCTAGAAGATTAACTCTCACTTGATTCAAGCAATTGTAGTACTCAGACAATCTGAGCACATGCTCACTGGTTGAGCTATTCTCCTCCATCTTGTAGGAAAAGTACTGTCGGAGGTCTCATACCTCTCGACACGGGCATGAGTATGAAATACCAATTTCAACTCTTGGAACATCTTATATGCTCCATGGCGTTCAAAAACGTCTTTGAAGCCCCGATTCTAAGATGTTAAGCATGGTGCACTAAACTATCAAGTAGTCATCATATTGAGCTAGCCAAACGTTCATAACGTCTGAATCTGCTCCTGCAATAGGTCTGTCACCTAGAGGTGCATGAAGGACATAATTCTTTTGTGCAGCAATGAGGATAATCCTCAGATGACGGATCCAATCCGCATCATTGCTACTAACATTTTTGAACTTAGTTTTCTCTAGGAACATATCAAAAATAAAACACATGAGCAAAACGCGAGCTATTGATCTACAACATAGATATGCTAATACTATCAAGACTAAGTTCATGATAAATTTAAGTTCAATTAATCATATTACTTAAGAACTCCCACTTAGATAGACATCCCTCTAATCCTCTAAGTGATCACGTGATCCAAATCAACTAAACCATAACCGATCATCACGTGAAATGGAGTAGCTTTCAATGGTGAACATCACTATGTTGATCATATCTACTATAAGATTCACGCTCGACCTTTCGGTCTCAGTGTTCCGAGGCCATATCTGCATATGCTAGGCTCGTTAAGTTTAACCTGAGTATTCTACGTGTGCAAAACTGGCTTGCACCCGTTGTAGATGTACGTAGAGCTTATCACACCCGATCATCACGTGGTGTCTGGGCACGACGAACTTTGCCAACGGTGCATACTCAGGGAGAACACTTTTATCTTGAAATTTAGTGACAGATCATCTTATAATGCTACCGTCAATCAAAGCAAGATAAGATGCATAAAAGATAAACATCACATGCAATCAATATAAGTGATATGATATGGCCATCATCATCTTGTGCTTGTGATCTCCATCTCCGAAGCACCGTCATGATCACCATCGTCACCGGCGCGACACCTTGATCTCCATCGTAGCATTGTTGTCCTCTCGCCAATCTTATGCTTCTACGACTATCACTACCGCTTAGTGATAAAGTAAAGCAATTACAGGGCGATTGCATTGCATACAATAAAGCGACAACCATATGGCTCCTGCCAGTTGCCGATAACTTGGTTACAAAACATGATCATCTCATACAATAAAATTTAGCATCATGTCTTGACCATATCTCATCACAACAAGCCCTACAAAACAAGTTAGACGTCCTCTACTTTGTTGTTGCAAATTTTACGTGGCTGCTACTGGGCTTAGCAAGAACCGTTCTTACCTACGCATCAAAACCACAACGATAGTTCATCAAGTTGGTGCTGTTTTAACCTTCGCAAGGACCGGCCGTAGCCACACTCGGTTCAACTAAAGTTGGAGAAACTGACACCCGCCAGCCACCTGTGTGCAAAGCACGTCGGTAGAACCAGTCTCGCGTAAGCGTACGCGTAATGTCGATCCGGGAGGCTTCATCTAACAATACCGCCGAACCAAAGTAGGACATGCTGGTAAGCAATATGACTTATATCGCCCACAACTCACTTGTGTTCTACTCGTGCATATGACATCTACGCATAAAACCTGGCTCTGATACAACTGTTGGGGAACGTAGTAATTTCAAAAAAATTCCTACGCACACGCAGGATCATGGTGATGCATAGCAACGAGAGGGGAGAGTGTTGTCTAAATACCCTTCGAGTACCGAAAGCACGGCACCTCCGAGTTCTGCACACGTTCGGCTCGGTGACGTCCTCGCCTTGTCGATCTAGCAAGAGGGGTGAAGTAGTAGATGAGTTCCAGCAGCACGACGGCGTGGTGACGGTGTTGGTGAAGAACAATCTTCGCAGGGCTTCGCCTAAGCACTACGAAAACTATGACGGAGGACAAACTAGAGGGGACGGGGTTGCCGGCACATGGCTTGGTGTTTATTGATGTGTCTTTGGTGCTAGCCCTGCCCCTCTATTTATATTTTGAGCCCTGGGGTCGAAATTTGGAGCAAAATCCTCCTCAAAGTCGGTTTTGCCCGAAAGGAAAGAGTCCCACTTGGACTCCAAGACCAAACACCACAATCCTTGGCGTCTGGCCCAGACGCCATGGGTCTCGGCGTCTGGCCCAGGGCCAGACGCCAGGGTCTCCGGCATTTGGCCCCCTGGCCTCCGCAAAACTCCTTTTGCACCGACTTATAGCCCCGTGGGCCTGACCCCTTGGCCTAACCATATCATCCAATATATGAATCTTTACCTCCGGACCATTCCGGAGCTCCTCGTCATGTCCGTGATATCATCCGGGACTCCGAACAACATTCGGTCACCAACATACATAACTCATATAATACTATATCGTCAACGAACGTTAAGCTGCGGACCCTACGGGTTCGAGAACTATGTAGACATGACCGAGAAACCTCTCAGGTCAATAACCAATAGCGGAACCTGGATGCCCATATTAGCTCCTACATATTCTACGAAGATCTTTATCGGTCAGACCGCATAACAACATACGTTGTTCCCTTTGTCATCGGTATGTTACTTGCCCGAGATTCGATCGTTGGTATCTCAATACCTAATTCAATCTTGTTACCGACAAGTCTCTTTACTCGTTCCGTAATACATCATCCCACAACTAACTCATTAGTTGCAATGCTTGCAAGGCTTAAGTGATGTGCATTATCGAGAGGGCCCAGAGATACCTCTCCGACAATCGGAGTGACAAATCCTAATCTCTAAATACGCCAACCCAACAAGTACCTTTGGAGACACCTGTAGAGCACCTTTATAATCACCCAGTTACGTTGTGACGTTTGGTGGCACACAAAGTGTTCCTCCAGTAAACGGGAGTTGCATAATCTCATAGTCATAGGAACATGTATAAGTCATGAAGAAAGCAATAGCAACAAACTAAATGATCAAGTGCTAAGCTAACGGAATGGGTCAAGTCAATCAGATCATTCTCCTAATGATGTGATCCCATTAATCAAATGACAACTCATGTCTATGGTTAGGAAACTTAACCATCTTTGATCAACGAGCTAGTCAAGTAGAGGCATACTAGTGACTCTCTATTTGTCTATGTATTCACACATGTATTATGTTTCCGGTTAATACAATTCTAGCATGAATAATAAACATTTATCATGAAATAAGAGAATAAATAATAGCTTTATTATTGCCTCTAGGGCATATTTCCTTCAGGGCGGCGGTCGGGAGGCCAACGGAGGAGCGTGGGGTTTCGCGGGTTTTGGCGGCCTCGGTGTACGAATGGGGGGCGAAGGGGGAGGGGGAGCCAAGTTGTCACACCCACGATGCGGCTGTATCTCCCACGTGTCGAAGCACGACTTAGAGGCATAACTGCATTGTAAGCAATGTCACAAGTGAGGTAATCTTCACACAACCCATGTAATGAATAAGGAAAAGAGGTACATAGTTGGCTTACACTCGCCACGTCACACAATAGCATAAATATCATTACATTCACCCGGATACAATCAAGGTCCGACTACGGAACCAAAATAAAGAACAACCCCAAATGCGACAAAGTCCCCGATCGCCCCCAGCTGGGCACCACTACTGATCGTCTGGAAAGGAAACGTAGTATCGTCCTGAGTCCTCATCGACCTCCCACTTGAGCTCAGTCGAATCTCCTGGAGCGGTATCATCGGTCCATGCATCTGGTTTTTGGAAGTAATCTGTGAGTCACGGGGACTCAACAATCTCACACCCTCGCGATCAAGACTATTTAAGCTTATAGGTAGGGTAAAAGTATGAGGTGGAGCTGCAGCAAGCACTAGCGTATATGGTGGCTAACATACGCAAAAAAAGCGAGAAGAGAAGGAAAAAGCACGTTCGAGAAACTATGATCAAGAAGTGATCCTAGAACAACCTACGTTCAAGCATAACTCGAGACTGTGTTCTCTTCCCGGACTCCGCCGAAAAGAGACCATCACGGCCACACACTCTATTGACTCATTTTCATTAAGTTAAGGTTCAGGTTTTCTACAACTGGACATTAACAAATTCCCATCTGTCCATAACCGCGGGCACGACATTCGAAAGTTCAAAACCCTGCAAGGGTGTCCCAACTTAGCCCATCACAAGCTCTCACGGTCAACGAAGGATATTCCTTCTCCCAAGACAATCCGATCAGACTCGGAATCCCGGTTACAAGACATCTCGACAATGGTAAAACCAAACCAGCAAAGCCGCCCGAATGTGCCGACAAATCCCGATAGGAGCTGCACATATCTCGTTCTCAGGGCACATCGGATGAGCCAGACGTCGGGTAGGCCAGCCCAGAGTTGCCCCTGGTGGCACCGGACATCGCCCAGTTTGGACCAACACTTAGAGAAGCATTGGCCCGGGGGGTTAAAATAAAGATGACCCTTGAGTCCGCGAAACCCAAGGTTAAAGGCTAGGTGGCAAATGGTAAAACCAAGGTTGGGCATTGCTGGAAGAGTTTTATTCAAGGCGAACTGTCAAGGGGTTCCCATTATAACCCAACCATGTAAGGAACGCAAAATCAAGGAACATAACACCGGTATGACGGAAACTAGGGCGGCAAGAGTGGAACAAAACACCAGGCATAAGGCCGAGCCTTCCACCCTTTACCAAGTGTATAGGTGCATTAAAATAGACAAGATATAATAATGGTATCCCAACAATAAACATGTTCCAACAAGGAACAAACTCCAATGTTCACCTGCAACTAGCAACGCTAAAAGAGGGGCTGACCAAAGCGGTAACATAGCCAAACAACGGTTTTCTAGGACAAAGTTGTTTAGAGGTTTGACATGGAAATATGGGAGGCATGATAAGCAAGTGGTAGGTATCGTAGCATAGGCATTGCAAAAGAGCGAGCATCTGGCAAGCAAAGATAGAAGTGATTTCGAGGGTATGGTCATCTTGCCTGCAAAGTTCTCTGAGTTGACGTTAGCTTGATCCTCGTAAGCGTACTCAACGGGCTCCTCGTTCACGTACTCGTCTCTTGGCTCTACCCAAAGCAAGAACACAAGCAAAGGGAAACACAATCAACCACGTGCAATGCACAAGCAACATGATGCAAAACATGGCATGATATGCAGGATGCGATATGTGATGCATATGCATGTTTCGGAAAGGAAAGATTGAACCTAGCCTCAACTTGGAAAACCAAGAGTGCCACTGTAAAGAGGAGTTGATTTCGGTCGAAATCGATATAAAGATCACCGGAATCGGATGCACGGTTTGCAAATGACAAGCAAAACAAATATGACAAAGCTGCGATTAACAGTACGAGGACATCTAAATGCATCAGGAACAACAAGCTACTGCACTCTAACGTAACAACAAAATACATGGCAGGGATCCACTCAAGATGCTTCACAAAATATGAACACTGAGCTACGACTAATTCACTCAATAGCAGGTTCAAACAAGCATGGAAAAAGTGCAAAAGATATCAGGTTACAGACTTAGTGAAAAATAACATGTCAGGGATTTAACATCAGGAAGCAATGTTTAGAGCAAGATAACAACATGCTACAGGAACATATCATGGCAAAGCATGGCATGAAGCTACTCAAAGCATACACCAAAAGTCCCTTACTGACCATAAGACAAAAGGGATCAGAAAATACAATGGCATCCATGTGAACATAGCAATTATCGTTAACAGATTCAGACTTAGTAGAAAACCGGAACATGGCAAAATAGACATTAAGTAGGCATGTTTACTGGCTCGATGCACTCACCACAAGGCATTGCATGACAAACTAAGCATACACCCATCAAGTAGACATGGCATAGAAGCTAAACATGGCAAGAACAACAACATAGCATGCATGGATCAACTACAACAAGCTCGGCAAAAATGCTTAACACGTAAACAATCTGTCAGGAACATTTTATAGCAAAAGTAGAGCTCGATTAACTCAAGCGAGGGTGCTCCATAATTGCAAACAAACACATGGTTGGATAGAGCACCACAATATCTACAAAACATCCTTACTGATCATGCTCAAAAGAGGCATGGATCCCTCTGTAGCAACAAAAATACATGGCATAAAAATATTGACAGGGCAAAGACTTCGAATATTTCTAAGTCCCTAAAATCAGCAACATTACGAGAGCTACTTTGCATGCTTGTGCTAGTCACCACAGAGATCACAAAAATACATGGCATACACCCCTGTAAAGATGACATAGCATACTTCAAAACACATGTAGGGCTCAAGTTCATAGGAGGCACACAACAATCATGGAAAAAAATGACAAATGTCCAAACTCTGATAAGAATCTGAAACTAATATAAACTAGCACTCTTGCAAAAACATTTAGGGCATCAATATGAGCTCAAAAGAACATGGCGCAATGGAATGAAATGAATTACTCGACGAGACGAACAATTTGATATGCTACACGCCCAAAACGGGGCCATGGATGCAGAGTTATGCCATGATGAAAATTGCATAAAAATTCTAGGGTTAGGGCAAAAGTCAACCCTCAAGATTTTGGATCCAGATCTGCATGCTTCCCGAGGCGCTCGCTGGAGTACTCGCCAGAACAGTGGTCGCCGGAGATCGAGGTGGCCGGAGGAGAGGTCGAGGAGGAGGCCGGCCGGAGGAGAGGTCGTCGGGCGGTCGCCGGCGCCGGGCGGCGAGGTGGCCGCGGCGAGGAGGCGCGGCGGAGGGCGGCGGCGCGCGCAGGCGCGGGGCGCGGCCCGAGCGGGGGAGATCCGGCGGGGACACGTGTCACACCCTGGTTGGCTGGAGCCGACGGTGGCGGAAGTGTCCGGCGCGAACGGACGCGTCCGGCGGCGGGAGGTGAGGGGAGCTAGGGTTTCGCCCGAAAAATCCGGAGGGGGGTCTATATTTATAGGTAGAGGGAGCTAGGAGGCTCCAAATTGAGCACGGTTTGCGGCCACGCGATCGTGATCGACCGGCCTAGATGATGGAGGAGGTTTAGGTGGGTTTTGGGCCACTTTGGAGGGGTGTTGAGCTGCAACACAAACGAGGCCTTTTCGGTTCCTCGGTTAACCGTTGGATTATCAAACGAAGTCCAAATGGCACGAAACTTGACAAGCGGTCTACCAGTAGTAAACCAAGGCCGATTGGCAAGTCTCGGTCCAATCCGAGAACGTTTAACACCCGCACACGAAAAGAGGTAAAAGGGGGCACCGGAGGACATAGGAGTGCCGAAATGCAAAGCGGACAATGGGGAAAATGCTCGGATGCATGAGACGAACACGTATGCAAATGCGATGCACATGATGACATGATATGAGATGCATTACACGAAAAAAGCAACATGGAGAAAAAACTCGACAATGAGGAAATATCATAACTTAGTGCTGAAAATGGCAAGAGTTGGAATACAAATATGGCAGGTTACATACGGGGTGTTACAACACTCCACCACTACGAAAGGATCTCATCTCGAGATCTAGGACTGGAAAAACTCCGGGTACTCAGAACGGAGGTGGTCCTCGCGTTCCCAGGTGGCTTCACGGCCGGAATGATGTGACCACTAGACTTTCAGGAATTTGATAGACTTGTTGCGAGTCTTGCGCTCAGTTTCTTCAAGAATAGCAACGGGGTGCTCATGATAAGACATGTCTTCCTGGATGTCAATCTCTTCAAAGTTGATGGTGCGGTCAGGAGTCTTGAAACACTTGCGGAGTTGAGACACGTGAAACATGTCGTGCACGTTTGCAAAGTTGGATGGAAGCTCATGTTGCTAGGTGAGATCGCCTCTTTTGCCAATGATCTTGAAAGGACCCGCGTATCTAGGGGCAAGCTTCCCTTTGATACCAAAGTGACGAGTACCTTTCATTGGAGAGACACGGAGGTAGACATGGTCTCCGATCTCGAAAGACGATGCTTGCTATCATAGTAACTCTTCTGGCGCGATTGCGCGGCTTTGAGATTTTCGTGAATGACTTTGCACATTTCTTCAGCCTCTGTGATCAAGTCTGTCGGAGTAATGGGCCACGGGTAGGCCAAACCGAGCCCCAGAACCTTTCAAGACATCGGGGCAGGCTGCGCCCCTCAAGGCCCCAGGATGAAGAGCCACCTTCAAGAAGTCAATGGCATGACGGCCGACTGACCACTCGCGCCCGAGTACCAGGGACGACCGCAGGGTAAGCCGACTCCTGACTGGCGACTTCCAGAGAAGCCGGCTTTGGGGAGTCGGCCTGCGACTCCAACAAACCCCGTGACCTCATCAAGGGGGACGGGGCAGGAGAGTGGCTACAGTGAAGCCCACTCCCGCCCCTTACCAAGGGCGGGCATGGCCACAGCACGCCGTACCCCGGAAGATCTCCGTGCGGCGTGGCACTGTTGCCATGCCGGCCCTGACATCAGCACCGCAGGACCGAATCCTGCACCCACGACGGCTTGTCTGTACGGCTCAGAGGCAGCGGGTCCCACCAGTCGGTGAGACCCCATGAGACGGCAAGAGGACCACCAGTCGGACCCGTCGGGAGTCGGCCCGGGGGAGTCGGCCGAGCCCTCCCCTGGGGCCCATGCACCATTAATCAAGATGTGATGGAGAGTGGCAATAGTGATCGACCGCCAGGCGGTGGGGCTGTTGCCACGACCCCATGATCAAGCCTGCGTCATCAGAAGCACGGCTACAGTAATCAGCAGCCGGCAAGACCCGCCCGTGGCGGACGCGGCCTGTCGGCTCCGTACCAGGCCAGTCGGCGGGGCTCGCCAGTCGGCGGGCCCCAGCGGTCGGCGGGGAAGACGGAGGCCAGAGGCGCTGACGGCTGGGCCCGCGTCCCGCCGAATTACCATTGTACCCCTGGGAGGGTAGGCCTATATAAACCCCCCAGGGCACCCATGCAAAGGGTGGGAACCCATTAGCTCTAGGCCAGATCATATAGAAGGGAGAGAGCTAGCCTTGCCCTCTCCTACCTCCAAGAAACAGCTCAAGGAGCAACCGTATAAACACTTTGCCATAGTGATCATGCGGAGACCCCGCAGAGCAGCAGTAGGGGTATTATCTCCCCGGAGAGCCCTGAAGCTGGGTAAGATTCGCCGGCGTGCATGCCTTCGCCTCATCCCGTTTCCAGGCACCGGCGACGTTCTACTCGCCCCGACCATGATAAGCCATCCTTTGGCATATGTCGCACCAAACCCCCGACATTTGGCGCCCACCGTGGGGCCTGGTGCACCGCCGTCCGGAGACCTGTTCTGGACGGGAACCCTTTTTCTCCCTGGCGAGTGCAGCCAGCCAGGCACGCCAGACAAAGTTTGCGCCGACGCACTAAGCGGTGTTGAGATCGCCTGCGCAGCCAGCTGCCTGGCCGAACTTGTCGGCGAGGTTCGCCTCTCCGACGAACCTGCATCCAACGCAGGCACGGGCGGCCCCGAGAGCCTCCTCGCGTGCCTCCTCGATCAGCTCCACGTTTCCGGCGAGCCTGCCGTAGACTTAGAGTCCGTAGGCTCCACCGACCCGATGCTGGTCGACTCCGACACCGCGTCGCTCGACGCGTTCCCCACCTATCTGGTGGTTTACGACGAACCTCTCCCTCGCGCGGAGAGCAACAGAAGCACTGTCACCGAGGTGCTCGTCATCAGTCATGACGAGCTCCCCGGCGGAGGAGCGCACGACTCACTCGGCGTGGCGCTACAAGACCAAACTGCGCCCATTCCGGAAGACGCTGATGTAGAGACATTGGAGGCGCGCTGCCTTCAGCATGTTGAAGGCGCGAAGAAGCTAGCCAGCATGAGGCGCTTGTCAGAAGCCTACCAGCGCGAGATGGATCGCGCCGTCGGCGGCTCGCCGGCCCCGGCGGGGCCCAGCCGCCTTGGCGCGGTCCAGCAGCGCGGCGTAGTAGCCATCGCCAACCTGTTTGGGGCAAGCCGCCCTGTGTACGCTACACCAGCGGAGAACATCCGAGCCGCCCAGGCAGCGGCAGATGAGCTAGACAATTTCGAGGGCGAAGAACACCGCCTCATGATGGAGCGAGTCCAGCGGCTCCTCGACGCAGCTGCCGCGCAGAACGAGGCCGCCTGCCGCACGGAGGCGCCGCAGCGGCCAAACGACGACCTTCACCGAGATCAAGGCGCGATGTCTCGGACGCCGACTGGCAGCGCCCGAGGAAGAAGAGACAAGGAGCCGGCTGTCAGCCACAGTCGGACTCGCATTACCATAGAGCGCGACCGAGACGGCCGCCCGAGAGCAGTGGAACGACGGGACGACTGTCCGCCTCCCCCTCCCCGCAAGGAGAGGCGAGTCTCCCCGCCGCCTGTTGACCATCCGACTCTCGGCGACCACCTTGGCCGCCGAGAGGGAGTTGCAGAGAATGACGCCCGCCACCGGATCGACCAACTTCACCGATCCCTAGCGCTGGAAGAAGAAGACGAGCTGGGTCCACCCTGTTTCGGGCCCCGCATTCGAGACGAACCCTTTCCCAGAGGGTTCACGCTCCCAAGAGACACGCCCAAGTATACCGGCTCCGTGAAGCCAGAAGACTGGCTAGTCGACTACTCCACGGCTGTCAGCATAGCAAACGGCAACAAGCGTATCGTCGTAAAGTATGTTCCGCTCATGCTCCAGGGCACGGCCCGGACATGGCTGAACAGCCTAAAGCCCCACCGCATCAACAGCTGGGTCGACTTCACCGAAGCGTTCGTCCGCAACTTCACCAGCATGTACAAGTGTCCTCCCAAGCCTCGTCAGCTCTCCTTGTGCTTGCAAGGCCCCAATGAGTCGACTCGCGATTACCTCACGCGTTGGGCCGAGCTTCGGAACTCCTGTGAGGGCGTGCACGAGGTGCAGGCCATCGAGTACTTCACAGCCGGGTGCAGAGAAGGCACCCTCCTCAAGCACAAGCTCCTCTGCGACGAGCCAGAAACCCTCGACGAGCAGCTGATCATAGCGGACAAGTATGCCACGGCCGACTCCTCCATGAAGGCGGAGATTCAAATCAGCACAACTGGCAAAGTGGCCACTCAAGCTCCAAGAACTCCGGCGGCAGACGCCAACCGGCGACAACAGCAGGGCGACCACAAGCGCAAGGCCCCGCAACCGGCTTCCAGCAGCCGGTAGGTCGTGACCGTTGAAGCCCAGCAGCCAGATGAGCAGCCTCCGCCCAACGACAGAAAGGCGGCAAGCCAAACTGGTTGCCGGCCTTCCCCTATGAGCAGACCCTGGATGGACCTTGCAAGTTCCATAGCGGCGCGAACCCGTCGAATCACACCACCCGGAAGTGCCAATGGCTCACCAAGATCGCTAAGGGAGACGGCCTCCTGCCTCCCCCGCTTGCTGGGCAGCCGCCTCCGCCTCCGCCCCAGCAGCCGGCTGTCAGGCTAGTCGGCGCAGTACAAGACGAATACCCTGAAGAGCACGGAGCCTGCGTGGTGTTTACCAGTATGGCTGATGATCGACGCGGCAGGCGGCTACAGCGACAAGAGGTGAATGCAGTAGCATCGGAGACGCCAGAGTTCATGCACTGGTCCGAGAAGCCCATCAGCTGGAGCAGGGCTGACCACCCAGAAGTGATGCCGAGTCTGGGCTCCTATGCCTTGGTCCTGGACGCCACCTTTGCTACGGACAGACGAGTCGCGCGTTTCTCGTGAGTTCTGATAGACGAAGGCAGCAGCATCAATATCCTGTACAAGGACACCATGGAGAAGTTAGGAATCAAGCAAAGACAGCTTCAGAATAGCCAAACTGTGTTCCACGGCATTGTTCCTGGGATTTCCTGCTCACCAATCGGCAAGATCCTGATGGACGTCCTCTTTGGAGACAAAGATCACTTCCGCCGAGAGTCTGTTTGGTTTGAGGTAGTGGACCTCAAGAGCCCATGCCATGCGCTACTCGGCCGACCCGCCTTGGCCAAGTTCATGGCGGTCCCCCACTACGCCTACCTCAAGATGAAGATGCCCAGTTCCAGAGGAATTCTGACTGTGGCTGGCGACTATAGGAAGTCGTCTGCTTGCGCGGCTGAGAGCAGTCGGCTGGCCGAGTCCCTGGTAATTGCGGCCGAGAAGCGGCTCGTTGAGCGAGTTGTGGCGATGGCCGGCAAGCAGCCTGAGGTATCGCCCAACCCAAAAGAGTCGGAGGCTGAGGGTTCGTTCAAACCGGCCAAAGAGACAAAGAAGATACCCTTGGATCCGGAGCACCCAAAGAGGTACGCCGTCGTAGGTGCAAACCTTGATAGCAAATAGGAAGGCGAGCTCATCGATTTCCTCCGTGAGAATCGGGACATCTTCGCATGGTCCCCCAAAGACATGCCAGGTGTACCGACGGAATTCGCCGAGCACAAGTTACATGTCCGATCTGATGCAAAGCCGGTCAGGCAGCCCCTGCGCCGCCTATCAGAAGAGAAGAGAAGAGTTGTCGGAGAAGAGATAGCCCGACTCCTAGTAGCCGGCTTCATTATGGAAGTGTTCTTTCCAGGATGGCTAGCAAATCTGGTCCTGGTACTAAAGAAGAACAAGCAGTGGCGAATGTGTATTGACTACACGAGCCTCAACAAGGCCTGCCCCAAGGACCCATTTGCTCTACCAAGAATCGATCAGGTGATAGACTCCACAGCCGGATGCGAGCTGTTGAGTTTTTTGGATGCATACTCAGGATATCACCAGATCAAGCTGAACCCGGCTGACAGACTGAAGACCGCCTTCATCACACCGTTTGGAGCCTTCTGCTACCTCACCATGACGTTCGGCGTAAGGAATGCCGGCGCCACCTTTCAGCGTTGCATGCAGAAGTGCCTCCTCAAGCAGCTCGGCAGAAACGCCCACGTCTACGTAGACGACGTGGTGGTGAAGACGGAAAAGCGCGGAACGCTGCTGGAAGACCTCAAGGAGACCTTTGAGAACCTACGCCGATTCCAGATCAAGCTCAATCCCGAGAAGTGTGTCTTCGGAGTACCAGCCGGCCAGCTCCTTGGCTTCCTGGTCTCTGAACCCGGCATAGAATGCAACCCAGTAAAAATCAAGGCCATTGAGAGAATGGAGGTACCCAGCCGACTGCTGGATGTGTAAAGGTTCACCGGCTGCTTGGCGTCCATCAGCCGATTCATCAGTCGGCTGGGCGAGAAAGCTCTCCCCTTATACCAACTCATGAAGAAGACCACTTTTTTCGAGTGGAACCATAAGGCAGACGAAGCTTTTCTCCAGTTGAAGAAGATGCTGACTACTCCACCCGTCCTGGCGGCTCCGACCCGCAAGGAAACTATGCTCCTGTACATCGCCGCCACCAGCCGGGTGGTCAGCACGGTCATTGTAGTAGAACGCAAGGAGGAAGGCAAGGCACTACCTATCCAGAGACCGGTATATTACTTGAGCGAAGTACTGTCGACCTCCAAGCAGAACTACCCCCACTACCAGAAGATGTGCTATGGTGTACACTTTACTGCCAAGAAATTGAAGCCTTACTTTCAAGAGCATCCAATCACGGTGGTCTGCACGGCCCCGCTTGCCGAGATCATTGGTAGCCGAGATGCTTCTGGCCGAGTGGCCAAGTGGGCCATAGAGCTGGCTCCCTACACCATCCACTACCAGCCCCGGACTGCTATCAAGTCACAAGCACTGGACGACTTTCTCGTCGACTGGGTCGAGACCCAGTACCTACCTCCAGCGCCTGATTCCACCCATTGGCGGATGCATTTTGATGGCTCCAAGATGCGCACCGGCTTGGGAGCCGGCGTCGTCCTCACCTCTCCCAAAGGCGACAAGCTCAAATACGCACTGCAAATCCACTTTGCCGCCTCCAGCAACGTCGCCGAGTACGAGGCGCTCATTCACGGGCTCCGGCTTGCCAAAGAACTTGGCATCCGCCGGATCTTGTGTTATGGCGACTGGGACTTAGTGGTCCAGCAGTCATCTGGCGACTGGGACGCGAAAGATGCAAACATGGCGAGTTACCACTTCCTCGTGCAGCAACTCAGCGGGTATTTCGAAGGGTGCAAGTTCCTCCATGTGCCAAGAAACGACAACGACCAAGCAGACGCCTTGGCACGAATCGGCTCTACCCGCCAAGCAATACCATCCGGCGTCGCCCTTCAACGCCTCCTCAAGCCGTCTGTCAAGCCTTCACCAGAATTAGACTCCATTTTTGTGTCGACTCCTCCCAAAGACGTCAGAACCGACTCTAGAGCCCCGACAGTCGGTACGGGGATTTCGGCAGATGGCTCCAAAGCCGCCACAGTCGAACCCGGCCCAGGGACTGTGGCAGCGGACTCGAAGACTCCAGAACTCGACCCAAGGGCTGCGCCAGTCGGCCTAGGGACTTCATTAACCCAGCAAGCGGTTGTTGACTCCAACCCGCCGCCTCCCAGCCCAACCGCCCTCGTCCAAGTAGCAGTTCTGGCAGTCGAAGAAGTAGCAGCACCCTCATGGGCCCAGCCCATCCTCAAATTCCTGGTGAGCAAGGAGCTGCCAACTGATGAGACCTCAGCTCGACAAGTACAACGTCGGGCGGCAGCCTACACCATAGTCAACAGAGAGCTGGTCAGGCACAGCATCACTGATGTCTACCAGCGCTGCGTAGAGCCAGAGCAAGGCCAAGCAATTCTCAAAGACATCCATCAAGGCGAGTGCGGCCACCATGCGGCTTCAAGAGCGCTCGTCGCAAAAGCCTTTCGACACGGTTTCTTCTGGCCGACTGCCCTAGAAGAGGCCAAGCAGTTGGTCCAAAAATGCAAAGGGTGCCAGAAGTTCAGCTCCAAGCCGCACTAGCCTGCTTCTGCACTCAAGACCATCCCCATTGCCTGGCCTTTTGTAGTTTGGGGTCTAGACATGGTGGGACCATTCAAGACAGCATGAGGTGGCTTAACTCACTTACTTGTCGCAGTGGACAAGTTCACCAAGTGGATAGAAGCGAATCCAATCAAGAAGCTGAACGGCCCGACTGCCGTGACTTTTATCGCCGATATCACAATTCGGTACGGCATACCACACAGCATCATCACCGACAACGGCACAAATTTCGCCAAAGGCGCCTTGGCCCGTTTTTGCGCAACATAGGGCATCCGACTGGACCTAGCATCCGTCGCCCATCCACGGTCAAACGGCCAGGTGGAGCGAGCAAACGGCCTCATCCTGTCCAGCATCAAACCCCGGCTGATCGAGCCTCTAGAGCACTCGGCTGGCTGCTGGCTCGACGAGCTACCAGCCGTCCTCTGGAGTCTGCGCACGACTCCAAACAAGTCAACCGGCTTCACGCCTTTCTTCCTCGTCTATGGTACCGAAGTCGTCATCCCAACGGACATAGAGTTCGACTCCCCACGAGTCACCATGTACACTGAGGAGGAAGCAGAAGAAGCACGACAAGACGGCGTCAATCTGCTGGAAGAGGGCCGGCTGTTGGCACTCAGCCGGTCCAGCATCTACCAGCAGAGCCTGCGCCGATACCACAATAGGAAGGTCAGGCCAAGATCTTTCCAAGAAGGCGACCTTGTGCTCTGGCTGATCCAGCGAACAGCCGGCCAGCACAAGCTGTCGGCGCATTGGGAAGGCCCTTTCATCATCAACAAAGTACTGGGCAACGACTCCTACTACCTGATTGACGCTCAGAAGCCCTGAGCACACAAGAGGGATGACTCCGGTAAGGAGACAGAGCGGCCATGGAATGCAAATCTCCTCCGAACATTTTACAGTTGATGCAGTATGTACCACGCTACCTTTTGTATTAAAATACCAAGACTTCGGCCCCCCCGAGATGAGCTCGGGGACTGCCTTCTTTTGTCTGTATGATAAAAATTATGACTGTAAGTATGTTACTCCTTTTTATGCCGTTTGGCACTGGGCTCGACAAGTCGGCCCGGGGACTTGCCGCCTTGCACTATGAAATGCTTCCTGCAGTCGGACAAGTAGTGTGTAAACGCCTAAACCATCTCCTGTCAGAAGCCGCAGCTCGCAGAGCGACTGTACGGTGGGCAGAAGTAAGGTAGAATGGGCATTCACATGAAAAATGGCTAAGGACTCAAAGCATAAAACATATCTCAAGACGGCTTCCAGCCTTTTTGCAAACCGACTCTCGAGTAGTCGGATTGCCGCCTCCTATTCAACTTGCTCAAAAACTCTTAAAAACGGCCAAGTACTTGCCTTCCCATAGTAGCCAAGCATTTGATCCAGCGGCAGTCCACAGAGCGGCTGTCCGATTGGCAAGGCAGGCAACTAAGAGAAAGCAGCAAAGGAAAAAATCCAAAAGAGCAATGAGCAAGAAAAGATAGAACTCGGATAAATATATTTACATAGCATAGGCCCTTGGCCGAATCTCCAAGCAGAAGTTCAAAATACACCCCGCGGGTGGAATTGTGCGAATTAACAAGTTCTTCAAAGACTACTAAAGCAGATAAAATAAAGGTAAAGCGGCAGCTTAAGAAGCAGCTGACGGATTCGGAGGGTTGGATGAGGCGGCAGCGTTAGGCGTCGGGGCGACCGGCTGGCTAGTCTCGGCTTGATCGCCTCCGGCGACAGTCGGGTCGGTCGCACGCGGCTCGTTGCTGGAGGCGCGGTCGAGCTGAGGCTGGCTGTTTGCTCCGTCTTCTGGTGCCTCCGTCTCGCCTCCGTCCTCCGCCTCGCCTTCCTCCTCGACGCTGGAGCCAATCACCTCCGCCGAGTCCTCGCTGTAGTCTGGGTTCATCCCAAACCACTCCGGCAGTACCTCCTCGCCGTCTTCAGACCGCTCGGGGACGAAGATGCTCGTGTCGGTGTACTCGGCGATCGCCGCAGCACGCTTGACGAGGGCATCTTCCATAGCTGCCAGCTCCGGCTAGGCCTCCGACCGAAGCATGTCCAGCAGGTCTAGATCCAGCCCCGGATACCACGCCTTGACGAACTCCAAGGCCCGGCGCACTCCAGCTTGGGCCGAAGAACCCTTCCAGGCCTCAAGACGACCAGCTGCGACCTCTAGCTAGTCGGCCGTCGGGCTGGGGGTGCGCGGAGCCTGCATGTCCGGCCACAGGGTGGCAATCGCCTGGGCACCGACACGCTGAAGCCGGCGCAGCATCCGGTGAGTCGGCCGAAGGCGAGCCTCGATGCTCAGGATGTGCTCGTCAAGGGTTCGGGGGGCGTCGGCGGCGATCTCTGCGCCCTCCGCCCTCCGACCTTCATGATCAGCCTCGATGGCTTGGATGGTGGCCTGCGAGTGCCCAGGAAAGAAGTCTGCCAAGATGGAAGAAATGAAGAAGCAAGTCAAAAACCAGGAGTCGGCATGACTTATAATCGGCAGCTCGAAGAAAGAAAGTAAAGAAACTCACCATCAACGATGTCTTCAATCTCATGGAAGCCGGAGGCCAGCATCGCCTCCTTGTCAGACCAGGAGGAGCGCTCGCTCGCGAACTCGGCCAGGAGGGCGGTCTCCGTCTCTTCCGCCTCCCTCTGCGTCTTCACAAGCAGCTCCTTCTGCTCTGCCAATTGAGTGGGCAGCAGATCGCGCTCTGTGGCTAGCTTGCTGCACTCCTCCCCTTTGGCGCGCAATGCGGAGTTGGCTTCGCTCAGCTGCTGTTGAAGAGCAGCATTGGCTCCTGAAAAGAAGAAAGAAAGAAGGCGTTAAGTCATCAATAAAGAAGATCGCTGGGGAGATCCGGCCCGACTGCACAGCAGTCGGCCCGAATCTCGGGGACTACAGCCCGCGGGTGCGCCAGCACGCCCCCGCAAAGAAGGAAAAAGACTTACTCTGGCTCTCCGACAAATCGGCGGTCCGCTTGCCCAGCTCTTCAACGTTACGGTTGAAGGCAGTGACGCGGAGGTTGTGGTAATCCTGCGTCAAGCATTTCAGACAGAAAAATTAATACCCAGAGTTCATTAATTGGAGTTCCGGGCCCCCTGCTCAGCAGCCAGCCCGAAACTCGGGGAACACCCAGTGGGTGCGCTGGCGCGCCCCCACAGAGAGGAACAAGGAAACAAGGACCAAAGGAAATAACATACCCGGACGGCTGCCCGCGACGCCAGGTATGCCTTGGTGCAATTCTGGAGAGCGTCGCCCTCGGCACGAAGCTTCGCCTGGACGTCCAGAAGCACCTGGTTCAGCGGCCCTACGCCGCCTCCTCGCACCCACCCAATGGGCGCGGCACTCGTCACTTCGGTGTCTCGGATCGCCGAGCTGGCGGTGCCGGCCTCCAGGGGGCGGGGTGCCGAACTCGCCTTCTCCAGAAGACGGCACGTCGGAGAGCCGACTTGGAGGAGTAACCTTGCCACGGCCTCGTCTTCGGTCGGCGGCACCGAAGGGTCCGCTGGCTGCTTGCCTTGTGCTCCCTCAGACGGCGGCGGAGGTGGCGGCGGAACGATCACGTCCGGCATAGAAGGGTCGCCGCCTTCCCTCTCCACAGCGGGGTTCTCGCCGCCGGCTTCCCTAGTCTGCCCCGTGAACTCCGGAGGCGGCGGCGCAGAGTTCAACAGGGTGACGAACACCGCCAATTGGCGGCGCGCAGCCTCCTCAGCCTGCCGCTTCGTCGCGGCGGCGGCATCGGCCTCCGCCAGTTTTTTCTTGGCGGAGGCCTCCGCCCTATTGGCTTCCGCCTTCTCCGGGTGAACAACCTCTTCTTCGTTGCGCTTCTCCTGCGCATTCTGCTCTGTCGCCTCCCGAAGGTCAGCAGCGGGGTCAATCCGCCGAGTGGTGGCAGACGTCTCCGCTGACCCCATGACGGAGGCGGCGGTGACCCTCTTAAGAGTGAAGGGAGCCCTGAAACAAGGGGAGCAAGCAAAGACTCAGACAAAGCCACAAAGAAGAATAAAGCATTAAGACAGAATACTCATGCGGAGACCAATGGCGGCTTCTTCACTTCCTTACGGAAGCGGATGGCCTTCGCACCCGCCTCGTCCCGCCGGGTCGCCGCAGCCGGACCCTTGGGCTTCTTCGGCCGACTGCCGAACAAGGTCGGCACGGCCCTGCGCTTCTTCCCGTCGCCTGGAGCCCCCGGCGCAGCAGAAGAGCCCGCGCTAGGCTGGCCGGCTCCAGGCCGATGGCGGGGGGCGACTTCTCCCTCGGCGTGGTCGTCAGGCCAGTCGGCGAAAGTGGCCGAAGGCCTGCAGTCGCCTGCTCCTCCTTCTCCTCCCTCGGCGTCGTCCTCCAGAGCCGCTGCACCCAGATCGGGGTCGTCGATGTCGCTTTCCGCCCGGTCGGCGAGGAACTCGCGGGCCGGCCCCGAGGTACCGGTTGGCAGGTGGAGGAGGGGATTCTGACAAAAGCCGACTGGTCAAAACAAACTCGGCAAGAAAAAAGACAATCCAAAGAAAGAAAGGAAAGGTAACTCACCATAGGCGGGGGGTTGGCGCGGGAGTACGGCTCCTTGCCGAACCGCCAATCCTCCAGGAGCTTGCTGTCCGAGAGGTAGTTCACCATGAAGGCCACCTCCTCGTGAGGCATGTCCTTGGTGCACATCCGACTCGGGTCGCGGTGCCCGCTCATCTGGCATATCATATGGGGGCGGCCTTGGAGCAGGAGAACTCGGCGCGCCACGAAGGCGGCCAGCAGGTCTAGACCAGTCAAGCCCTCTGACTGCGTCAACACTTGGAGTCGCGCGATGGCGCCAGCTCCCGCAGGCGTCAGCGACTTGGCCCGGTATGACCAGTTGGGCAGTCTCCCAGCCAGCGGGCCGACTTCGAAAGCCAGCAGGTTGACCCAGTCGCCCCTCACGGAGACGCTCCTGACGTAGAAGTACGATCTCTGCCACATCTTCACCGACTTTATCAGCGAGATGGAGGGGAAGGGGTTGTCGGCCCCCGACCTTCGCACGGCGATGAAAGCACCGCATTGAGCCGGCACGCCTGCAGCCTGGGTGCCGAGCTTGGAGAAGAAGAACTCCCCCCAGAGCTCGAGGGTGGGGAGGACTCCAAGGAAGCCTTCGCACAAGGCCACGAAGGCAGACAGCAGCACCACTATGTTGGGGGTGAGGTGGTGCGGCTGGAAGCCGTAGAACAGGAAGGATCGGAAGAAACTGCTCGCCGGCAGCCCCAACCCGCAAAAGTAGTGTGAGCGGAAGATGACCCGCTCGCCCTCCTACAGCGCGGGGGAAATCCCCCCTTTAGCGCAAGACGCACCCACACGTGATCCTCGCCGGGGAGCCGACGAGTCCGGCGGAGGAACTCGACGTGGCCGTCGTGAACTTCGGAACCGTCCCAGGTGCCGGAGCGCACCGGGGGAGGCGCGGCGGCAGAGGAAGAGCTCATCGTGAGCTGACCGCCGTGGCGTTCGTCGGAGCTTGGGCGCGCGGCGGAGCGAAGAAGAAGAAGAAGGAGGAGAGCGAGGAGAAGTGAGAAGGAAGAGAGCGAGGAGTGGTGGGAAGGAGGAGCGCGCGTGCCCCCCTCTTTCCCCTACTTATAGCCTCGTGGGCTGCGAAGCCGAGGGGGCGGTCGTGGGATTTACTGCGCCCATGGCCCCACGACCCCCACGTTCCACGACAAAGTTACTACGCATAGTGACTCCACGAGAATCCCAACCGTCCGCCGGGGCCGCGGCAGATCCGCTCGGCCGCCGAGGCGCGGTAGTGGCGGGCCCCGCCTATGGGCCTGTCCCATCGCACGCGTAGGTTGGCAGAATGGCCCAGCCACGTGTCATCGCATGACAGACCTAGAACGGGCGGTGGCCTGGAGGCTTAGCTAGCACGCTACTTGGATCCCGCCGCGACGTTCGAAATATTGTGCGAGTGGGAATTGAGCGAGTCCGAGTTGAGCGAGTCCGACTCCTTCTAGTCGGCACGGCAGAAGTCCATCCAAGACCATGTGTTGAGCACCCGGAAGGAGAAACTGCTGAGGCTTCTCGGCCAATCGTCTGCGGCGCCTCATCAGCTTCGGGGACTACTGTCGGAGTAATGGGCCACGGGTAGGCCAACCCGAGCCCCAGAACCTGTCAGGACATCGGGGCAGGCTGCGCCCCTCAAAGCCCCAGGACGAAGAGCCGCCTTCAAGAAGTCGATGGCAAGACGGCCGACTGACCACTCGCGGCCGAGTCCTAGGGACGACCGCAGGATAAGCCGACTCCTGACTGGCGACTTCCGGAGAAGCCGGCTTTGGGGAGTCAGCCTGTGACTCCAACAAACCCCGTGACCTCATCAAGGGGGACGGGGTAGGAGAGTGGGCACAGTAAAGCCCACTCCCGCCCCTTACCAAGGGCGGGCATGGCCACAGCACGCCGTACCCCGGAAGATCTCCGTGCGGCGTGGCACTGTTGCCATGCCGGCCCTGACATCAGCACCGCAGGACCGAATCCTGCACCCACGACGGCTTGTCTGTACGGCTCAGAGGCAGCGGGTCCCACCAGTCGGTGAGACCCCAGGAGACGGCAAGAGGACCACCAGTCGGACCCGTCGGGAGTCGCCCCGGGGGAGTCAGCCGAGCCCTCCCCCGGGGCCCATGCACCATTAATCAAGATGTGATGGAGAGTGGCAATAGTGATCAACCTCCAGGCGGCGGGGCTGTTGCCACGACCCCATGATCAAGCCCGTGTCATCAGAAGCACGGCTACAGTAATCAGTAGCCGGTAAGACCCGCCCGCGCGGACGCGGCCTGTCGGCTCCGTACCAGGCCAGTCGGCAGGGCCCGCCAGTCGGCGGGCCCCAGCGGTCGGCGGGGAAGACGGAGGCCAGAGGCGCTGACGGCTGGGCCCGCGTCCCGCCGGATTACCATTGTACCCCTGGGGGGTAGGCCTATATAAACCCCCCAGGGCACCCATGCAAAGGGTGGGAACCCATTAGCTCTAGGCCAGATCATATAGAAGGGAGAGAGCTAGCCTTGCCCTCTCCTACCTCCAAGAAACAGCTCAAGGAGCAACCGTGTAAACACTTTGCCATAGTGATCATGCGGAGACCCCGCAGAGCAGCAGTAGGGGTATTATCTCCCCGGAGAGCCCTGAAGCTGGGTAAGATTCGCCGGCGTGCATGCCTTCGCCTCATCCCGTTTCCAGGCACCGGCGACGTTCTACTCGCCCCCACCATGATAAGCCATCCTTTGGCATATGTCGCACCAAACCCCCGACAAAGTCATTGCTAAGAAGTTGGCGTTCACCAGTCTCTGACAAGTTAAGAGGAGTATGACACTTCCTGCCATGGAGAATCTCGAATGGGGCCTTCCCCGAACTCACTTGGAAGCTGTTGTTGTAGGAGAACTCGGCATATGGAAGACAATCTTCCCACTTGATATCGAAAGAGATGACACAAGCCCTGAGCATATCTTCAAGAATTTGATTGACTCGCTCGACTTGGCCACTAGTTTGAGGATGAAAGGCTGTGTTGAATCGAATGTTGGTGCCCATGACCTTCTGAAAAGAATCCCAGAACTTAGAGGTGAAGATGCTGCCACGATCTGAAGATATCAACTGCGGAATGCCGTGCAGAGAGACAATCCTGGAGGTATATAGCTCTGCCAACTGACTTGCTGTGATAGATTCTTTGATAGGAAGAAAATGAGCCACTTTGGTGAGCTTGTCGATGACAACGAAGATAGAATCATTGCCACGCTTGGACTTTGGAAATCCAGTCACGAAGTCCATCTCAATATGGTCAAACTTCCATTCCGGAATGGCAACAGGTTGGAGGAGACCAGCTGGTCGTTGGTGTTCTGCTTTCACTCTTCTGCAGACATCACATTCATTCACGAACTGAGCAATCTCGCGCTTCATTCGAGTCCACCAATACGACTGCTTGAGGTCATGGTACATCTTTGTACTTCCAGGGTGGATAGAGAGAAGTGAATTGTGAGCCTCGTTCATAATGACTTTACGAAGGTCACCCTTAGGAACAACAATGCGATCCTCGAAGAATAGAGTATCCTTGTCATCAAGACGATAGCACTTGTACTTGGGTTGACTCTTGGCAATCCCAATCTTCATCTTCTTCACCATAGCATCAAGAAGTTGAGCCTCACGAATCTGATCTTCCAAAGTAGGAGAGACTTGGAGGTTGGCAAGGAATCCTTGAGGAACAACTTGGAGGTTGAGTTTGCGGAAAGCTTCACAAAGCTCTGGTTGGTAAGGCTTGAGAATCAAGCTGTTGTAGTAAGCCTTCCTGCTCAATGCGTCAGCAATTACATTGTCCTTGCCTAGAGTATATTCAATACTCGGATTGTACTCTTGAATCATTTCGACCCAACGAGTCTGCCTGAGGTTGAGGTTTGGCTGAGTGAAAATGTACTTGAGACTCTTGTGATCAGTGAAGATGTCCATTTTTCTTCCCAACAAGAGATGTCTCCAAGTTAAGAGAGCATGAACAACTGCCGCCAACTCGAGGTCATGAGTGGGGTAGTTCTTTTCGTTGGGCTTCAACTGGCAAGAGGTATAGGCCACAACTTTCTTCTCTTGCATCTACACTGCATCGAGACCTTGAAGGGAAGCATCACAGAAAACTTCAAATGGTTTGGATTCATCAGGAGGAGTCAGAACTGGAGCAGTGACTAACTTCTCTTTCAGGGTGTTGAAAGTGATGTCACATTCATGCGACCAGACGTACTTCACATGCTTCTAGAGAAGGTTGGAAAGAGGCTTCGCGATCTTTGAGAAGTTCTCAACGAACCTTCGACAATAGCTTGCGAGCCCAAGGAAGCTGTGGAGTTGCTTCACATTCTGAGGTGGTTCCCAATTCACAATTGCAGACACCTTCTCAGGATTAACAGCTATGCCCTTGGCGGAGATGATATGCCCAAGGTAGAGAACCTCATCGAGCCAAAACTCACACTTTGAAAACTTCGCATAGAACTGATGTTCTATGAGTTTATCCAGCACCAATCTCAAGTGCTTGGCATGATCCTCCTTGTTCTTGGAAAAGACCAAAATGTCATCGAGGTAGACCAAGACGAAGTCATTTGTGTAGGCGTTGAAGATGAAGTTCATCATGCGAGAGAATATTGGAGGAGCGTTGACAAGGCCGAAAGACATGACAGTGTATTCATATGAACCATAGCTTGTTCTGAATGCTGTCTTGGGGATATCTTCTTCACGAATGTGAATCTGATGATAGCCCATACGGAGATCAAGCTTGGAGAATAATTGAGCACCTTAGAGTTGTTCGAAAAGCTCATTGATGTTGGGAAGTGGGTACTTGTTCTTTGTGGTCTTCTTGTTCAATGGACGGTAGTCGACACAAAGTCAGTCTGTTCCATCCTTCTTCTTGACAAAAAGAACACCACAACCCCATGGAGAAGAACTAGGTCGGATGAGACCCATACGCTCTTGAATATCAAGTTGCTTCTTCAGCTCCTTCAACTCTTCAGGTCCAAGCTTGTAAGGACGTTTGCAAACAGGTTCCGTGCCAGGCTCAAGATCGATGATGAATTCAACTGGCCAGTGCGGAGGCATTCCTGGAAGCTCTTCTGGAAAGACGTCTTGATACTCACAAACGACTGGAATCTGAGAAATGGCATCCAGCTCGCCCTTCTCACTGAGAGAAAACAGTCGAATGGTATCATCACGAGCGGCAAAGACGATTACATCCTCAAATGAATGTGTCAATTGTATCTTCCTGGCAGCACAATCAAGCTGAGCCTTGTGCTTAGAAAGCCAGTCCATTCCGAGAATAAGATCAATATCCGAGTTACCAAGGACCACTAGAGAGGACAGAAACTTATAGTCGCCCAACATGATAGTAACATCCGGGACCATAGAGCTTGCGTTCATGAATTTACCCGGAGAAACCACTGATAACTCTCTAGGTAAATCTTGGAAAGGCAACTCATGCTTAGATGCAAATGGTCTTGAAATGAAACAATGTGATGCACCAGTATCAAAAAGGACTTTTGCAAGAATATCGTGAACAGGAAGGTTACCCATTATCACATATGACGAGTCCTCTGCCTGAGCTATGTTCATCAAGTTGACCTTTGCAGACTTGGGGTTATGCTTGACCACTGTGGTACTGGCAGATCTCACAGGAGGTGGAGGAGGAAGACGCCTCTGATTGAAGCATTTGTTGGCATAGTGACCCTTCTGCTGACACTTGTTGCACGTGACCTCCGAGAGCGGACGGTGATACGGAGCACTTGATCTTGGAGCATGAGACGAAGTCTTGTTCTGAAAGCCTGGGTTGGGTGGGTGGGAAGATCCATTGCCACCTTTGCTCTTCTGCTGATAAGGCTGATGGAACGGAGGAGGAGGAGGCAACCAATACTTTTGCTGCTTAGTTACCACCTGAGTTGAGGAAGAAGGAGTTGCATCCCTGACTCGCTTCTTCAAAGCATCGCACTTGAGCTGAGCAGCCTCTTGTTTCAGTGCCATGTTGTAAAACTCATCATACTTATGCGGCTCAAAAAGCATGAGAGCTAGTTGGAGATCTTCTCTGAGGCCACCTCCGAACTGATAAATCATCCTCTTCTCGTCAGGGACGTCTTGCTTAGCGAAACGAGCGAGCTTCTGGAACATGATGTTGTACTGGTAAACAGACAAGCTGCCTTGCTTTAGATTGTGGAACTCTTCACGCTTGCTCTCAACAACACTCTGAGGAATGTGGTGAGCTTTGAAGTCTTGACGGAATTCATCCCAAGTAATCACACGACCTCCTCTAGAATCTTTGTACTATTGATACCACTCAGCAGCTTGGTCTTTGAGTTGGAACGAAGCAAACTTGACAAAGTCCTCAGGCCTGACATTGCTGCACTCGAAATGGTTGCAGATATCCACGAGCCAATCATCAGCGTCTGTTGCCTCGACATAGTTGCTGAAGGTCTTTGGCTGGTTTGCGAGGAACTGGTTGAGTGTAGCAAACTGATTCTGAAAGTTGCCATGGCCTTGATTTCCTTGGTTGCGTTCTTGCAAGAGTTGGATAAGCATCTGCATGTTTACATTGGTAGCGGCCATCACAGCTTGCCATGCCTCCGGAGGTGGAGGTGGTGGTGGCGGATCAAGATTCAAACGCGTTGGAGGAGCCATCCTGAAGAGGGTGACATCCGTTAGCATCTTGAAAGACATATATTCAAGCTGAATCAAATGGATCGAAATTGCAACATATAGTCTTAACATCTGAACAAAATGAACGAATGCATTCCAATTGAAATGGTAACACTTCCATAAATTGAGAAGCCACTTAGATAGAGGTAGAAGAATAAAACAACAAGGTACGGACAAGAACAAATACTTGGTAAGGATTACCCAATCACAAACCAAATATTTGCGGAAGAAATACTTGAGCTACATGAATTCCCACCTATGAAACTCCCGAACCTTTCCGGTTATGCAATCATGTGTTGGGGATACAGGGGAAGCATAATATCTCACCCAAAGCTAGCAAATCCTACATCCAGCTGTATCCATCCTTCAACACATAACCAAGAAACCTTCGGAAATCATTTACCTCAACCTTCGAAAAGCATCCGTTATACGAGTTATGGCGATACTCCCGAACTCCCGCCCAGTACTGGGTGGCGACAAGGTTATCTCACCAACAACTGCGTAAAGGAGATTTTCGATGTCGGGGAAACATAGGTATTCCAGAATTGCAACGATAAAATTGTGACGACAACACCTCGGAGCTCAACTCCCCGGGACACTGCCACAACCCCTAAATGTCAAGAGGCACCAAGAACAATGTTCCCGTCACAAATCCATCGGACCGATTCCAAGATACCCGCATGATCCTAAATTATTTTTAGTGAAATTTGAGAAGAGAAGAGTCAAAACTCTACGGCAGGATGCCTCACCAGAGCGATGAAGGGACTGACGAGCAAAAAGAATCCTACTCTCCGATATATATAATCCTAAATGACTCAAAACATTTTTCTAGACTCAACAACACCAACGATTCGATCAAGCAGGGGGGCTCCTAAGTCGGGGAAGGCTCTGATACCAACTTGTCACGCCCATGATGCGGCTATATCTCCCATGTGTCAAACACGACTTAGAGGCATAACCGCATTGTAAGCAATGTCGCAAGTGAGGTAATCTTCACACAACCCATGTAATGAATAAGGAAAAGAGGTACATAGTTGGCTTACACTCGCCACGTCACATAATAGCATAAATATCATTACATTCATCCAGATACAATCAAGGTCCGACTACGGAACCAAAATAAAGAACAACCCCAAATGCGACAAAGTCCCTGATCGCCCCCAACTGGGCACCACTACTGATCGTCTCGAAAGGAAACGTAGTATCGTCCAGAGTCCTCATCGAACTCCCACTTGACCTCAGTCGAATCTCTTGGAGCGGTATCATCGGTCCATGCATCTTGTTTTTGGGTAATCTGTGAGTCACGGGGACTCAGCAATATCACACCCTCGCGATCAAGACTATTTAAGCTTATGGGTAGGGTAAAAGTATGAGGTCGAGCTGCAGCAAGCACTAGCGTATGTGGTGGCTAACATACGCAAAAGAGAGCAAGAAGAGAAGGCAAATGCACGGTCAAGAAACTATGATCAAGAAGTGATCCTAGAACAACCTACGTTCAAGCATAACTCGAGACCGTGTTCTCTTCCCGAACTCCGCCGAAAAGAGACCATCACGGCCACACACTCTGTTGACTCATTTTAATTAAGTTAAGGTTCAGGTTTTCTACAACCGGACATTAACAAATTCCCATCTGCCCATAACTGAGGGAACGACTTTCGAAAGTTCAAATCCCTGCAGGGGTGTCCCAACTTAGCCCATCACAATCTCTCACGGTCAATGAAGGATATTCCTTCTCCCAAGACAATCCGATCAGACTCGGAATCCCGGTTACAAGACATCTCGACAATGGTAAAACCAAACCAGGAAAGCCGCCCGAATGTGCCGACAAATCCCGATAGGAGCTGCACATATCTCGTTTTCAGGGCACATCGGATGAGCCAAACATCGGGTAGGCCAGCCCAGAGTTGCCCCTGGTGGCACCGGACATCGCCCAGTTTGGACCAACACTTAGAGAAGCACTGGCCTGGGGGGTTAAAATAAAGATGACCCTTGAGTCCACGAAACCCAAGGGAAAAGGCTAGGTGGAAAATGGTAAGACCAAGGTTGTGCATTGCTGGAAGAGTTTTATTCAAGGCGAACCGTCAAGGGGTTCCCATTATAACCCAACCGTGTAAGGAACGCAAAATCAAGGAACATAACACCGGTATGACGGAAACTAGGGCGGCAAGAGTGGAACAAAACACCAGGCATAAGGCCGAGCCTTCCACCCTTCACCAAGTATATAGGTGCATTAAAATAGACAAGATATAATAATGGTATCCCAACAATAAACATGTTCCAACAAGGAACAAACTCCAATCTTCACCTGCAACTAGCAACGCTAAAAGAGGGGCTGAGCAAAGCGGTAACATAGCCAAACAACGGTTTGCTAGGACAAAGTGGGTTAGAGGTTTGACATGGCAATATGGGAGGCATGATGAGCAAGTGGTAGGTATCGTGGCATAGGCATAGCAAAAGAGCGAGCATCTAGCAAGCAAAGATAGAAGTGATTTCGAGGGTATGGTCATCTTGCCTGCAAAGTTCTCTGAGTTGACGTTAGCTTGATCCTCGTAAGCATACTCAATGGGCTCCTCAATCACGTAATCGTCTCCCGGCTCTACCCAAAGCAAGAACACAAGCAAAGGGAGACACAATCAACCAAGTGCAATGCACAAGCAACAGGATGCAAAACATGGCATGATATGCGGGATGTGATATGCGATGCATATGCATGTTTTGGAAAGGAAAGATTGAACCTGGCCTCAACTTGGAAAACCAAGAGTGCCACTGGAAAGAGGAGTTGATTTTGGTCGAAATTGATATAAAGATCACCGGAATCGGATGCACGGTTTGCAAATGACAAGCAAAATAAATATGACACAAAGCTGCGATTAACAGCACAAGGCCATCTAAATGCATCAGGAACAACAAGCTACTGCACTGTAACATAACAACAAAATACATGGCAGGGATCCACTCAAGATGCTTCACAAAAGATGAACACTGAGCTACGACTAATTCACTCAATAGCAGGTTCAAACAAGCATGGCAAAAGTGCAAAAGATATCAGGTTACAGACTTAGTGAAAAATAGCATGTCAGGGATTTAACATCAGGAAGCAATGTTTAGAGGAAGATAACAACATGCTACAGGAACATATCATGGCAAAGCATGGCAAGAAGCTACTCAAAGCATACAACAAAAGTCCCTTACTGACCATAAGCCAAAAGGGATCAGAAAATACAATGGCATCCATGTGAACATAGCAATTATCGTTAACAGATTCAGACTTAGTAGAAAACCGGAACATGGCAAAACAGACATTGAGTAGGCATGTTTACTGGCTCGATGCACTCACCACAAGGCATTACATGACAAACTAAGCATACACCCATCAAGTAGACATGGCATAGAAGCTAAACATGGCAAGAACAACAACATAGCATGCATGGATCAACTACAACAAGCTCGGCAAAAATGCTTAACACGTAAACAATCTGCCAGGAACATTTTATAGCAAAAGTAGAGCTCGATTAACCAAGCGAGGGTGCTCCATAATTGCAAACAAAGACATGGATGGATAGAGCACCACAATATCTACAAAACATCCTTACTGATCATGCTCAAAAGAGGCATGGATCCCTCTGTAGCAACAAGAATACATGGCATAAAAATATTGACAGGGCAAAGACTTAGAATATTTCTATGTCCCTGAAATCAGCAACATTACGAGAGCTACTTTTCATGCTTGTGCTAGTCACCACAGAGATCACAAAAATACATCGCATACACCCCTATAAAGATGACATGGCATACTTCAAAACACATGTAGGGCTCAAGTTCATAGGAGGCACACAACAATCATGGCAAAAATGACAAATGTCCAAACTCTGATAAGAATCTGAAACTAATATAAACTAGCACTTTTGCAACAACATTTAGGGCATCAATATGAGCTCAAAAGAACATGGTGCAATGGAATGAAATGAATTACTCGACAAGACGAACAATTTGATATGCTACACGCCCAAAACGGGGCCACGGATGCAGAGTTATGTGATGATGAAAATTGCATAAAAATTCTTGGGTTAGGGCAAAAGTCAACCCTCGAGATTTTGGATCCAGATCTGCACGCTTCCCGAGGCGCTCGCCGGAGTACTCGTCGGAACAGTGGTCGCCGGAGATCGAGGTGGCCGGAGGAGAGGTCGAGGAGGAGGCCGGCCGGAGGAGAGGTCGCCGGGGCAGTCGCCGGCACCGGGCGGCGAGGTGGCCACGGCGAGGAGGTGCGGCGGAGGGCGGCGGCCTCGGGGCGGTGCTTGCCGGCGAGGAGCGAGGCGGCGGGGCGCGGCGTTGGCGGGCGGCGGCGCGGCGGAGGGCGGCGGCGCGCTATGGCGCGGGGAGGGCCTGCCCTGGGCCGAGCGGGCCGGCGGCGGGGGAGATCTGGCGGGAACACATGTCACGCCCTGGTTGGCTGGAGGCGACAGCGGCAGACGTGTCTGGCGCGAAAGGACGCGTCCGGCGGCGGGAGGTGAGGGGAGCTAGGGTTTCGCCCGAAAAATCCGGAGGGGGTCTATATTTATAGGTAGAGGGAGCTAGGAGGCTCCAAATTGAGCACGGTTTGTGGCCATGCGATCGTGATCGAACGGCCTAGATGATGGAGGAGGTTTAGGTGGGTTTTGGGCCACTTTGGAGGGGTGTTGGGCTGCAACACAAAAGAGGCCTTTTCGGTTCCTCGGTTAACCGTTGGAGTATCAAACGATGTCCAAATGGCATGAAACTTGACAGGCGGTCTACCGGTAGTAAACCAAGGCCGCTTGGCAAGTCTCGGTCCAATCCAAGAACGTTTAACACCCGCACATGAAAATCGGTAAAAGGGGGCACCAGAGGACATAGGAGCGCTGCAATGCAAAACGGACAACAGGGAAAATGCTCGGATGCATGAGACAAACACGTATGCAAATGCGATGCACATGATGACATGATATGAGATGCACGACACGACAAAAGCAACACGAAGACTAAAACCCGACAATGAGGAAATATCATAACTTAGTGCCGAAAATGGCAAGAGTTGGAATACAAATATGGCAGATTACATACGAGGTGCTACACAAGCTTAGGGACGCGCTTGTCCGAAATTGTAACACCCCGGATATGATTTACCCAATATGTACTCCAACTCTTGCCGTTTCCGGCCTTAAGTTATTTTATTTCTCGGGTTCGGGTTTTTGTCTCCGTGTGTTGTTTTCGTTGTCATGCATCTCATATCATGTCATCATGTGCATTGCATTTGCATACGTGTTCATCTCATGCATCCGAGCATTTTCCCCATTGTCCGTTTTGCATTCCGGCGCTTCGTTCTCCTCCGGTGGTCATTTCTACCTTTCTTTCATATGTGGGGATTAAACATTTCCGGATTGGACCGAGACTTGCCAAGCGGCCTTGGTTTACTACCGGTAGACCGCCTGTCAAGTTTCGTACCATTTGGACTTCGTTTGATACTCCAACGGTTAACCGAGGGACCGAAAAGGCCTCGTGTGTGTTGCAGCCCAACACCCCTCCAAGTTGGCCCAAAACCCACCAAAACCCTCTCCATCATCTAGAGCGTTCGATCACGATCGTGTGGCCGCAAACCGCACCTCATTTGGACTCTCCTAGCTCCCTCTATGCCTATATAAAGGCCTCTCCCCGAAAATCCCAGGTCTCATCCTACCCTAACCCTAGAGATCCTCCTCGCGCCGCGCCGGACATGTCCACCTGCTTCGGACGCCTCTCCGCCGCCGTCCGCAGCCACTCGTAGGCTGCCACGTGGCCCGGCCACCGCCTCAGCCGCCGCAGCCCGCCCGGCCCGTGGGAGGCCCTCCCGGGCCCGGCCGCCGCCTCCCCGCGTCGGCTCCTTCCCCGCCCGAGCCGGCAAGCCGCGCCGCCGCCTTCCCTTTGCCGCGCCGCCGCCCGAGCTCGTCGTCGGCCGCCGCGCCTCCTCGCCACCACCGCCCGACGTCGCCAGCCGCGACTGCCACCTACGCCAAGCACCGCCGCTAGGGGGCCCGAGCGCACCGTCCCGGACTCCTCCGCGTCGCCTCGCCGGGGATCTCGCCGGATCCGGCATCCCCGACAGCTCCGGCCACCGTCCCTCTTCTCCGGTGAGAGGATCCGTCCGCCTCGGTTCGCGTGCCGCCGGGTCGGATCCAGATCCGAGCTACAGTGAAACCCTAGAGGGTTGACTTTTTCCCTCTCCCATATTTTTTTTGCATACTTCACAGCATCGTAACTTTGCATCCGTAGCTCCGTTTTGGGCATATAGCATATCAAAATGTTCATCTCAGAGAGTACATCATTTCACCTCATTGCATCATTTTCATTTGAGTTCATCTTGATGCCCGAAATGCTGTTAGAAGAATGTTATTTGAGATAATTGTCAGATCTGCTGCTCCAATTAGATATTTGTCATTTTTTTCATGATTTATGTGTGCATGATATGCCCCTGAGCTCTTCATGAGTTTTGTTATATGTTTTGCCATCTTTCCAGAGGTGCAACCCATGTATTTTTGTGATGTGTGTGGTGACTAGCACAAGCTTGCAAAGTGAGGCATTTGTTAATGCTGATTTCAAGGACTTAGCATTTCCACTAAGTCCTTGAGCTGTTTATCTCATATTGCCATATGTTCATATTGTTTCCTAGTGATCCGTGCCTCTTTTGAGGATGGTCAGTAAGGATGTTTTGTTAATCTTGTAGTTCTCTATCCATCCATGTCTTTGTTTGCAATTATGGAGCACCCTAGCTTCAGTCAATCGAGCTCTACTTTTGTCATTTCGTGAATCTGGGCAGATTGTCTAGTTGTTAGCGATTTTGCTGAGGATGTTGTAGCTGATCCGTGCATGCTATGTTATTGTTATTGCCATGTCTAGCTTGTATTTTGTGTATTCTTGATGGATGTATGCTTGGATAGTCATGACTTGCTCTGTAGTGAGTGCATCGAGCTCGTAAACATGCCTACCTGATATCTGTTTCAGCATGCTCCAGTTTTCACTAAGTCTGAGAACTAATTATGTTTTTGCCATGTTCGCATGCTTAAAAATGTATTTTTTGATCCCTTTTGGCTCAAGGTCACTAAGGGACTTTTGTTAAGATCTTTGAGTAGCTCCATGCCATGCTTTACTTTGCCATGTTCAGGTCCTGTAGCATATTGTTTTCATGCTCCAAAGAGTGCTACCTGATCTGAAATTCCAGACAAGTGTTAATTTCACTAAGTCTGAAATTTGTTTACCAAATGCATTTTTGCCATGCTTGTTTGAACCTGTTAATGGATGATTTGGCCGTAGCCCAGTGCTAGTCTTTTGTTAAGCATCATGAATGGATCCTTGCCATGTATTTTGATGCCATGTTTGGGTGCTGTAGCATGTTCATCTTGTTGCATTTAGATGGCTACTTGCTGTAAATCGCAGAACGTGGCCATATTTGAATTGCTTGCCATTTCCAAACAGTAACTCCGATTCCGGTGATCTTTATATCGTTTTCAAGCAATTTCATCTCATCTTTCCAGTGGCACACTTGGATTTCCAAGTTGAGGCCAGGTTCATGCATTCCCTGTCAAATCTTGCATATGCATCACATATTGCACCCGCATAGCATACCATCTTTGCATCATGTTGTTTGATCCTCGCACGTGGTTGATTGTGTCCTTGTTGCTTGTTTGTCTTGTTTGGGTAGAGCCGGGAAACGAGTTCGCTAATGAGGAGCCCGTTGAGTTTGCTTTCGAGGATCCAGTCAACTCCGACAACTTTGCAGGCAAGATGATCATACCCTCGAAATCACTACTATCTTTGCTTTGCTAGATGCTCGCTCTTTTGCTATGCCTATGCTACGATGCCTACCACTTTCTTTCAAGCCTCCCAAATTGCCATGTCAAACCTCTAACCCACCATGTCCTAGCAAACCGTTGATTTGCTATGTTACGGCTTTGCTCAACCCCTCTTATAGCGTTGCTAGTTGTAGGTGAAGATTGGAGACCGTTCCTTGTTGGAACATTATTTACTTGTTGGGATATCATTATATTGCCATGTTATCTTAATGCATCTATATACTTGGTAAAGGGTGGAAGGCTCGGCCTCTCGCCTAGTGTTTTGTTCCACTCTTGCCGCCCTAGTTTCCGTCATATCGTTGTTATGTTCCCGGATTTTGCGTTCCTTACGCAGTTGGGTTATAATGGGAACCCCTTGATAGTTCGTCTTGAATAATGCTTTTCCAGCAATGCCCAACCTTGGTTTTACCATTTGCCACCTAGCCTCTTTTTCCCTTGGGTTTCCAGAGCCCGAGGGTCATCTTATTTTAAACCCCCCGGGCCAGTGCTCCTCTGAGTGTTGGTCCACCTTGTCAGCCGCCGGTGGCCACCAGGGGCAACTCTGGGCTGGCCTACCGGAAGTTTGGACAATCTGAGTGTGCCCTGAGAACGAGATATGTGCAGCTCCTATCGGGATTTGTCGGCACATTCGGGCGGTGTTGCTGGATTTGTTTTAACTTGTCGAAGTGTCTTGAAGAACCGGGATACCGAGTCTGATCGGAACGTCTCGGGAGGAGGTCCATTCCTTCGTTGACCATGAGAGCTTGTCATGGGCTAAGTTGGGACTCCCCTACAGGGATTTGAACTGTCGAAAGCCGTGCCCGCGGTTATGGGCAGATGGGAATTTGTTAATGTCCGGTTGTAGATAACTTGAACCTTAATTTAATTAAAATGAATCAACAGTGTGAGTTACCATGATGGTCTCTTCTCAGCGGAGTCCGGGAAGCGAACACGGCGTTGGAGTAATGCTTGCGCAAGTTGTTCTCTAGTTACTCGTTCGCGCATTGCCTCCTCTTCTCGCTCTCTTTTGCGAACAGGATAGCCACCATATATGCTAATCGCTTGCTGCAGCTCCACATATTTACCCTGCCTTACCTATAAGCTTAAATAGTCTTGATCGCGGGGGTGCAAGATTGCTGAGTCCCTGTGGCTCACAGATTACTTCCAAACCAGATGCAGGGCCTGATGATTTCGCTCCAGATGATGCGCTTGAGCTCAAGTGGGAGTTCGACGAGGACTCACGCCGATACTACGTATCTTTCCCTGACGATCAGTAGTGGTGCCCAGTTGGGGTGATCGGGACCGTGTCGCATGTTGGGTTATCTTTTATTTTGGCGCCGTAGTCGGTCCATGAGTGTTTGATTGTTGTAATGCTATTTATGTACTTTGATTGACGTGGCGAGTGTAAGCCTACTATGTATCTCCCCTTTTTATTATCTATATTACATGGGATGTTGTGAAGATTGCCTAACTTGCGACATTGCTTTCAATGCGGTTATGTCTCTAAGTCGTGCCTCAACACGTGGGAGATATAGCCGCATCGAGGGCGTTACAGAAATGTAGGGTAAGTTACCAGCGTACCCCCACCGGTTTTGACACCGTGACGTGGAGCTTCATTTCCGGCTGAGGGGTAGAAGGGGGATTTCACATGTCTGGGCTGCGGGAGCGATTTCAGATGAGGAGGGAGTTCTCGCGCACGTCCAAATTTCGGGATAACAAGGCGCGGCGCGGGTTGAACAAGCGGGAGTTTCAAAGCCGGTGAGACAAAAGATACTCGAGCTTCAAAATTTCGGGATAACAAGGTGCGGATTCCTTGTTCAGCAAAACAAACTTAACGTGTAAAAAAAACAATTCATACAAGACACAAGAGAGTCATGTCCCCTTTTACTATATTGCTATAGATGCCATTGAAAAAACTACAAGAAAAATGTAAAAAAATCGAGAACAAGATTACCCTGCACAGTATCAAATCGATTCGCACTTCCCTCAACAACAACAAAAATCAAATCAATTCCCACCAAAGAAAGAGTAATGTCCCTTTTTATATGATTACAGATGCCATGATCTCGAATTTCAATTTTTGAATCCACGTTATGTTGAATTCGAATATATCGTTAGGTGACCTTGCGGTTTATAATTGATGTAGTCGTACATTTTGATCTTCCATCATATATCAACATTTTAATCCACCATGTGAACATATATATTGTCGTCTACCATATGGACTAAATTTGAATCAATTTTCCTTATTTGAATACAATTGTTGTCAAGTTATACAATAGTTTAAATATTATCTTGATAACAAAAAACATACATATAGCAGTAATCATATTTCACTATGAAGTACATGTACCATACGCTCTCCAATTCAAATATTTGTATCCATTTTATGTTGAATTCAAATCATAGTACATTATTGGTCTAGGTAGCGAGATGTTTGGGATAATCTAAACCCTTTTTTCATACGTATAATTTTTGGCTGAATTGGTACAAGTTTTGGTATAAGCCTCTTGCAAAACCGGAGATTCTCTCAACAAGCCTCGTGGTTCCGAGAGGGAACGTGTCACCTTTGTGTGCGAAACGATATACGCTGCCTCCCCCCTGATTTTATTTACATAGGAAACATAGAACTATATGAGTGCCTTGTTAAATTTTGGAATTATTTCGGGTTCATTTGGCCTCTTTATACATTAATTGAGTTTCTGGACTTTTAATGTGCATAATCTAAATATGAATTGCATGCACATGCTCCGGTGCACCAAAGTGGGTTGAAAATCACATGTGTGTCCTTGGTTGAATTTCTAGGTCCCATGGAAGAAATGAGAATGAAATTCAAACATCTGGGCATCATGACTCGGCCGAGAACATCGAGAAACTTTGATTTTAAATTCATGTAAATCCAAAACTCGCCTGGAAATCATGAAACTTGGCATAGTGTCATGTCATGGCACCAACATGTTGTGGTAAAAAATTGGGCCGATTTGGAAGCTCGTGGTTCTAAGAGGGAACGTGCCACCTTTGAGTGTGAAACGATATACGCTGCCCCCACCCCTTGAGTTTCTTAACAAAGGCAACATAGAACTACATTAGTGCCCTGTTAAATTTTAGAATTATTCCGGGTTCGTTTGTCGCTTTTTATACATTAATTGAGTTTCTGGTCATTTAATGTGCATAAGTCAAATTTGAACTACAAGCACATGCTCTCGTGCATCAAAGTTGGTTAAAAAATCACATTTGTGTCCTCGGGTGAATTTCTAAGTTCCATGCAAGAAATGAGAATAAAATTAAAACATCTGGGCATCGTGGCTTGGCCAAGAACATTGAGAAACTTTGTTTTAAAATTCTTGTAAATCCAAAACACGTCTGAAAATCATGAAACTTGGCATGGATGTCATGTCATGGTACTACCATGTTGGGGTAAAAAAATTGGCCGAATAGGAACAAATTTTGGTATAAGCTTCTTGCAAACCAAAGGTTCTCTCAAGAAAGCTCGTGGTTCTGAGAGGGAACGTGCCACCTTTGCGTGCGAAACGATATACGTTGCCCCCCATGAGTTTATTTACAAAGGCAACATAGAACTACATGAGTGCCCTATTAAATTTTGGAATTATTCCGGCTTCATTTGACCTTATTTACACATTAATTGAGTTTTTGGTCATTTAATGTGCATAATTCTAATTTGAACTACAAGCACATGCTCCCGTGCACCAAAGTTGGTTGAAAAATCACATTTGTGTCCTCGGGTGAATTTCTACTCCCTCCTTCCATCTATATAGGTCCTCAAGCGTTTCTCGAGGCTAACTTTGACCAAACGTTAGACCAATAATATATGACATGCAACTTACACAAAGCATACCTTCAAATTTGTATGTCAAAGGAGCTTCTAATAATATAATTTCCATAGTATACATCTCATGTGCTATTAATCTTGTCAATAGTCAAAGGCTGTCTTGAAAAACACATTCGGCCCTATATAGATGGAAGGAGGGAGTAGGTCCCATGCAAAAAATGAGAATAAAATTCAAACATCTGGGCATCGTGGCTTGGTCGAGAACATTGAGGAACTTGGTTCTAAAATCATGAAACTTGGCATGGTGTCATCTCATGGTAGTACCATGCCGTGGTAAAAAAATTGGCCGAATAGGAACAAATTTTGGTATAAGCTTCTTGCAAATCGGAGCTTCTGTCAAGAAGGCTCGTGGTTCTGGGAGGGAACGTGTCACCTTTGTGTGCATAATTCAAATTTGAAATACAAGCACATGTTCCAGTGCACCAAAGTTGGTTGAAAATCACATGTGTGTCCTTGGGTAAATTTCTAGGTTCCATGCAAGAAATGGGAATGAAATTCAAAATTCTGGGCGTCGTGGCTGGGTTGGAAACATTGAGAAACTTAGTTTTTTAATTCCTGTAAATCCAAAACACGCATGAAAATAATGAAACTTGGCTTGGTGCCATGACATGGCACCAACATGTTGTGGTAAATTTGCAGTCCGATTTGCGAAGGCGCACACATTAACAATCAACATAGTCATTTTGGAACAAGTGGTGTCACGTTACAATCGGAAACACAAGTATTATTGAAACCGTGGGCGTTCTACTTACTAGTACCATTTACGTGCTACCATGCATCCCCATTTTTTATTAGCTAGGAGGCATTGTGCAGGGTAGCTATTTGAGTACGAGAGGCGTGCGATCAGACCCCTGCGCATGCTTATCGGGAGGAGAGCCCTTTGACCTCCATCTGCCGTCCACCTCTCTCCCAAGGTCTCCATTAATGGCGCCCGAGCCTCTGTTTAATGGCGTGGCTATGTCTCACTCGACTGGGATTTAAGAGAGAAAAAAGAAAATCTGAAAGCACGGATCTTTATGTAAGATCCGACGGACCTATATAGCATCTACTGCGACTTATAGCAAGACTGATGAATATATAAGGACGATTATTTATTTATTTGATCAAAGAAGGACTTGCCCCTTCCGATTTTCATTACTGAAAACCACCACAATTCACAAGAAGTTAAGCACAACTCCAGCCTAACACGAAGGACTAAAAGCTACCATATTGAAATCGCAACATCCCAAGAGGCCAACAAAGGCCAAACATCCGCGCTAGAACCCGACGTTTCACAACCGACGACACAATCCACATCCTAAACCGATTATTACATCAAAAGAAACCAGGAAACTAGTCTCCGCGGCGAGCGGTGATGAGCTCTTTCATGTCCTCAAGACGCTGCTTGAGAACATCCACGGATTCCTCCACCAGCGTTTGGCACTCCTTGCGGAGCATGTCATTCTCGTCCATAAGTTTCTTGACGATGACGCCGGTCCTCTTCAACAAGGCACTGGTCTCCTCCTGCTGGTCTGCACTTCGGACGATCTTCTCCCTCAGCAGGTCGCGCTTGGCCCGGAGCCTCTCATTGCCCTCCCTTAGTTGCCGGATGAGGCCGGTAGCCTGTTCAAACGAGGCTATCATGTCATCCTGCAACCTCGCCGAGCCGGAGATCTGATCCATCTGGCTATGGATGATCGCATGCATGCGCCTGTAACAGTCATCGCCTGCCCACGAGAAATTTTCCTAGGCCGCCGCGGCGCGGTGGGACATCTCTGCTGCATTCGTGGCGCGGCCGGACATCTCTGCTGCTTCCGCGGCGCAGCCGGACCAGTCTGCTGCATCGATGGCGCGGCGGGACCTCCGTGGTGCTTCAACGGCGCGGCGGGACCTCTGTGCTACTACTTCCGCGCGGCAGGAGATGTCGGCTGCTCTCGCAGCGAGGCGGGGCATCTCTCGTGCTTCCGCTTCCATGCACGCCTCTCCCTGGTGGCAATATCTCGACCCAGAAATCACGCTGGCCATGGCAGACGCAAGGGAAGGATGCTGAATGACTTGTTTGTTTTTGTGGATGAGGAGTTGAGGAGGAATGTGCTGTCATCTTGGCATACTAGTATTTATAACCGAGTACTAATACGCTCCTAAGTGGGAAACCGTTGTGATCGGTGTGAATAGGTTTGCAATTCAATATACTCCCCTTTTGTAAGGCCCCGCTTTGGAAAGGTGCATGCATGCAACCATTTTATTGGTTGCATTGAAAGCCATTGTTGTTGGAGCCATGGCTGAAAAATTTATATACTTCATGCGTGCTTTTTCATTGGCTGCATGCATGTGAGAGAGTGCATTGGGAGTGAAATGAAAGAATTAATGTGAGCTAATTACTATGTGTCTTGGTCTAAGAGAATTTGTCTTTAGGCCTAATAAACTCGGACGGAGGGAGTAGCGTGGTACTAAGACGCTCCTAAGTGGGAAACCGTTTAGGTTGTGATCGGTGTGAACAGGTTTGCAATTCAATATAGCGTGGTACTAATATGCTCCTAAGTGGGAAACCGTTTAGGTTGTGATCGGTGTGAACAGGTTTGCAATTCAATATAGCGTGGAGTAATTTGCAATTCAAATTTTAGTTTTTCCATTTTATAAGGCTCAATTTGGTTATTCCCCAACACATGTTCAGATTCCAAGGTGCATTAAATCATTGCATGCAAGTATTAAGAGAAAATGGACCAATGCATGTACTTTATGCATGCATGCATTGCAATTAATGCATTGATAAACATATTTTTTTGAGAAAAACAAGATCATTAATTAGGTGCTTTTGCAAACTACAAAAAATATTCCACCACTCACCATCTTGGTTGGTGAGATTTTTGAATTAAGCCCTATAAACCGGAAAGGAGGGAGTACTGCTGTGTACGTGCAATAACTGGCACCGTTGTATACATATCTTACGGTTAATGGGGCGTTCGACAGGAATAGCCGCGTGGTGAGCTCTAGGCTAGTATTTTTTTCAGACGCATTAAACCTATCTCTCGGGACTTCTCGCACGCACCATCGTGCCATCCACAAAAACTTGTACTCTGAGTTTAGTAGTACGTTATACAGGAAGAGAAGAGGTGCACGCACGCACTCGTCCTCTCACACATGTGTCTTTTTTTTCTCGAAAAGGAGGATGATGACCCCCGGCCTCTGCATCTCGGAGTCACACACGCATCTGTAGCTATGAATTGTAGTGTTCTCAACCATCCGATTGGCTCTATCATGGATGTACCTATATACTAAAACATGTCTAGATACATCTATATTTTGACAAATGGAAGGCATGTATTGTGGAACGGAGGGAGTGCTTGTCATCAAAATGGATAAAATGGGACGTATCTAGAACTAAAATACGTCTACATACATCTCCTTTTATCCATTTTGATGACAAGTAGTACTTCTTATCCGTTCGACTGTTGGAAATTATTGATCTGATGTCGCAGTAATTGCTACATCGCCACCAAAACCCGCCATTTCTTAAGCTAAAGTAGACCAAGGTAATGCCTATATTAGCATATTACTAAGATAAACAGAAGGCACTATAGAAACCTTTAGGACGTGAGCTTGTCAATCTGAATGTGGAGGGACACAAGCTTAGCCCCGACCAGCAGCTTGGGCGGAACTGTCAAGAAGGTCAGCTCCTGCACGTCGACGTCGCCGGGATCCTTGCTGCTTGTCACCTCCATTTCCACCTTGAAGGCGTCGGTCGTGCCTTTGGGCTCCCCCGGCGGGCCGTTCGCCCATAGCTTGGCCACATAGTGCGGCAGTGGGGATGCCCCCGCTCTGATGCAGAAGACCGGCACGGCGATAGGCACGCCGATGTCGAGCATGCCTCCGACCAAGAAAAACGGGCGACGGTCCTCCTCCGCGAATAGCAAGAGCCGTGGCTGCGACAGTGGCACTTGCAGATGGAGCACCTTGCCGTACTGGATCCTGTGCACGGGCATGGGATGTGCGGTGCTGATGTGGTGGTAGAGCACTGGCAGTGGGCCTTCGTAGCCGCAGACGGGCACGGGGCATTTGCAGGGTGCGAGCGGACACACGCTCTGGTGATCGGCGAGCTTGTGGTAAGTGACGTAGAGCCCACAGCCTTCGTGCGGGCACTCCACCCTCACTGACGAAAGGACGGAATCCACCACCGTGTTCCGCACGTCGAAGCCACCGCCATGCTCGCACTTCTGGCACTGCCGCTGGTTCCCGGGGCGCTGGACGCGGCAGTCCGCGCAGGCCAGGTGCCTCCCTTGCACTGCAGAAATCAATCGAACAACACATCAATCAAGAAACCTGCACCTTGCTCAATCAACCGAATGGACAAGGTGTATTCGAACCTCATACACTGGAGGCGTCAAAGGGCGGAGGCACAAGGGGTAGTGGAGCACGGTGAGGTCCATCGAGACCTTAGAGAGCTCCATCGTCGGGTCCTGTTCGGTCTGCATGATCTCGCCCTCCTCGTGCACAACCATCTCTTGACTTGGGCTGGGGTATTACAAAGATTTACTGTCACATATTTTATGCTACTTCAAGGTGCATTAAATCAACACATGCAAGTACTCTCTCCGGTCCTTTTTACTCCACACATTAGCTTTGTTTGAAATCAAAGTTTGCTAAGTTTGACCAAATTTATATTAAAAAATATTAACATCTATAACATCTAATAAATATAATATGAAAATATATTTTGAGATGGATCTAATAATAAATATGTTGTTATGTGAATGTTAATAATTTTTTGTACAAATTTGGTCAAAGTTGGATGAGATTGACTTCAGACAAACCTAATATGCAGAGTAAAAAGGACCGGAGGGAGTATCAAAAGGAGAGTCACGGCATACATGCATGCATGCATGCGTTGCAACTAATGCATCGGTAAATGCAATTTATTGAAATATATCGAGTGCAGTGCTTTGATGTAACACCCCTAGTGTCATGCTACAGTAATCCCCTATTAATGGTGCCATGTCATCATGTTACTGTGCTAATCTTCACTTGATCCAAATCACAGTTCAAATTTAGATTTTAAAATAAAGTCAAAAATAACCTTTATTTAAACAACTAAACAAAATTGTTCACAATGTGACAAAAATTCCCAAGCAATTGTGAAAATAACACATACTTCATTTGGATGCCCAAGTTGTCCCTGTCAATTTATTTAGTGGTCAAGTTGCATTTAAATTAGCCTTTTCAAAATAAACAAATATTTAAAGTTTTCCTTTTTGACCTCAAACTTTGTGGGCCTCTTCAACGTATTGCCTAGTATTTGTGTGCCAATTTTCATATTTAACCAAATCCATTTGTTAGCTAATGTAAATAGAAAACAGTACAGAAAAATAAATAAATAGAAAAAAGTAAAAGAAAAGAAACGGAGGGCCTAACTTACTAGGCCACTTGGCCCACCTATCCATAAATGGCCCAGCCCACCCCCTGTTTTCCCCTTCCTCCCGCTACAGGAAGCAGAGGGGATCGTGGAGGCCATCCGTCGGCCGACCAACGCCGTGGAGGCCATCTGCCGGCTCCCCCTCACCTACAAGAACACGGCGCCCCTTCCCTCGAACCCTAGGACGCCCCTGCCTCTTCCCCCTTCCTCCTCGCGCCGCACCTCACTCTCCCTCGACGCGCCCGCTTGCCCGAGCTCGCGTACGCCATGGCCGTCGACGCCATCGCGGCCACCGAGCTCCCCGCGCCATACGAACTTGTCTCGAAGCATCCTCGTCGTCGTCTCCTTCGTCCCCGACCATCGAATCCGGGAGGGCCTGTATGCTCGCCATCAAGCTCGTGTCATTCACGTACATCGCCGGCCGTCGTCGTCGATTGCCTCGTCTCCGGTCCACCCCCACTTTGGATGAGTAGTCATGGTTGCTTTGCTCCCCCTTTTCCCCTTTCTTCTTCTTTCCGGTTGATGCAACCAGATGTCGGAGCCCAGGAGCCAGATGCCACCGCCGATGCTTACTACTACGTGGAGGCCGCCGACGACTAGGAGTAGTTAGGAGGCTCCCGGGCAGGAGGCCTTGCCTTTTCGATCGATGTTGCTTTTGTGCTAGCCTTCTTAAGGCAAACTTGTTTAACTCATGTCTGTACTCAGATATTGTTGATTCCGTTGACTCTTGTGTTTTCGAGCTTATGTATTCGAGCCCTCGAGGCCCCTGGCTTGTAATATAAAGCTTGTATTTTTTTGAATTTGTGTCTAGAGTTGTGTTGTGATATCTTCCCGTGAGTCCTTGATCTTGATCGTACATATTTGTGTGTATGATTAGTGTACGATTGAATCGAGGGCGTCACAAGTTGGTATCAGAGACGACTGCCTGTAGGCAGCCCCCTTTCCAACTCCTTGGCCAAAGTTGAGTCTAGTCACTACAAAAATTGTTTTACTCACTTGGCTGTGTGGCTTACCGGCCCACGTCGCCATTGAGTGGTATTAGGGTCTTTTATTCCTCGTCTATACTCTGGGACTCTGATCTCTCGTCTATTCGGGGTTAAACCTTTTACTAAGTCTGACATTAGGTTATCGTACCCACTTCTCCCGGAGAGCCCATCCAGTCCAGATGATCGCTTGCTGCTTCAGAAGATTTCGAAGATACTCTCCGATGCTTCCCCGAAACCCTTGTGCCCTTCGCCATTGCAATTCCATATCACCAATAAATCCCTCTGGATAAGTACATACACCTGCGTTCATGTTGTCATCCCCAGTTGATCTTGTTATTACAAGATGCCTTGTAATACTTTCAGGTATTTCGAGAATCCATTGTGCCTGTTGCGTTGCAGCTCCTTTTCCGCCTGAATACGTGTACGAATAATTCCTCACAATTATCGGGGATTCGTTCATCCCAATTGTTTAGGTATTTCACAAAAGTATGTGAAATACCATTCGATCTTCCGAAAATCCTCAGCAGCCTATTGTTGTTGAAATTCTTGTTTGCTTACATTATGGTTAACTCCATATTTCGAGTAATCTTTGTTGACATCCTCTGTCACTACCGTTCGAGTCCCTTGATCCAATATGTCGCGAATGCTCGTAATCAAACCTTGATTGATTGTCGATCTGTATCGATTCAACTCAATTATATTTTGATCAGAGCCTCTGCTTTAGATCTTCTGATTTGAAAATCGTAATTCCTTTGTATTCAAGATTTGAAGTTATCCAGTTATATCTATAACCCGATGCCTTTGCATTCTTTCTTCTTCTGGGTGAGTATCGATACTCACATCAGATCTTTTATGGACCGCCATATCCTTGGTTGGATTATTATCCGACAATGTCCTTCATATTCATTAAACTTGTCAGTTTTGCCCTGACACATAATGCCTTTGGTAAATTCTATCATCTGCTTTTGTCAACCATGCTCTGCTTTTGAGCTGGTATATTTTAATCTTGAAGTTAGTGGTATATGTTCCTAAGATACCCCTACAGGTTGAACCTATGCCATCCCTAATCCATGTGAACTCGAGAGTTTTCACGAGTCATACTCTTCTGGCGTTTTGCCAGATATAATTTCAACACTACGACTTCATCGAAAACAAGAAGTGAATGGAAGGTTATGCATTGAAGAAGTGGGAGTCGACCTTGAACTTTGTGTTCATGCCCATGGACCCGATGTGGAACTTATCATGGAAGCTTCTTGTGATAATAATAATAATAATCCCCTTGTTATATGTTCATCTGGTAACTATGTTTGGTCCTTTGCAAACATGGTTCTGACCATGATTGTTCCCCTTTGATTCCATTTCTCGGACAAGTTAAAGCACTTGTCTTCTGCAGATCAATGCATCTTCGCAACCTCTATCTTGACCTCCCTTCTAGTATTACCCTCCGGTATCTCGAGAATAGCAAAGAACTGTGTTGCTTCTGATGAGTCTTCATCTGGTATTGCTCCTAAGCGATTTCAGATTGCCCCGGGTTTCGAGTTATTAGTCACTCGGGAACACCGATAAGTGAATCGATTCCACACTCTGATTCAATAGCTCTACGCTATTTTTGTTTCTTACGAGTTTAATAATCCTTCAAGTCATTCCTAGCATGATCGACTATATCATTATCGTGCTAAATTTTAGCTGTGCTACCTGGTCCTTCTTCCTGGAGCACAATTTTCCATGATGAGCTAATGCTTACGTTGATCTTCCTCGTCATATCATTTCGCCTTGAACAGCAAGCTTGATTTCGAGTTTGTGTCGTACCCGTGGTTCCAATAACCTTTCGGTTCATCATTCCTTTGACTTGATGTCATCGATGATTGATTACATCTTCATGAAACCTCTCGACAAATGTGTCATGATCATCGTCAACATTTTGAGCTCTTCCAGCATATCAATCGAATTCATGATGAGAAATACCATCCGTGCCCTTGATGATTTGGGTTATCATCGACAACATTCTTGCCTTCCCCCCAACACAATTTTGTTCATAAAATTTTGGCAATACATCCTTTTGACATGTCGATGGATTGCTGTTGAACCCATCGGCCACATCTTCATCTTTCAATGATGAAATTGTATGAACTAGTCTAGCAGTTCCCGCGAGATCCTTTTTGAATTCAAAAGTCTGACTTTTACCTGATGACCATGTCAATGATATCCCGAAGCATGTCTGTGGTACCCCGATCGTCAACAAGAACATTGGAAGCACACTGCTAAATGTATCTTGATCAATTATCCAAACACCGCTGTAGTAAACCTCATAAATTCTTTGCCCCTTTATCTAAATGGTTTAATACATGGAGCCCTATCATGCTCTGCCTTTCCTTGGGAAAGTTATACTCTAATACTTGCGTATAAACACCTTTCCTTTCCATTGGTTTGATTATCATAATAAGCACATTTTCCTTTCCATTGTTTTGTTTCACCTTTCTTGTAATCCAACTTGTCTGAGCAGAGATAAATCCCTGCTTAGGTAAGCACCTCGGTGTACAACTATGTCAGTAAGACCTTGTTATTATTGCTGTTGACATTCCGGTAACCACCGATGGACGAGAACTTTGCCTATTGGTCTGCCTCGTTCAACGAGCAGGAAAATAGTTCTCTTCATCCCTCGCCCTTGGTACCAACGTTGTTGCCAACAAAACTGATAGGCTATCCTCTAACATGCCTCGCTATCATGACCATGCAAGCTGTCGGCGCCCCTTCTACCTTTAACTTACATGGTGGGCCCATAACCCACAGTTCCACAGGATCGAAACCTGACTCTTCTGTACACCCCTGTTTCTAGAGTTATTCCTCACGCTTGGCTTCGTCTGTAATTTAGTGATCTATTCTGGTTTCAAATGCAATACTTATTCCCGTCGCTCTGAAACCCCCTTTCGCACTCTGTTTCAGACAATGAATGATTGCCTACCCGATTGAAGCTTCTTATTGCACCTTCTTACCTTGCTCTCGATGACTTTCTTGAATTTCAACTCGAGAGATGCCTCCTTGCCACGTTCACTGACATAGTCCCCAGGTAACTATATTGTCTTGAGCTTCGTCCTTCCCGAGTCTTTTCCCCTTACTCCACCTCTTAAATCTCGGGACGAGATTTCTTGTAGTGGAGGAGATTTGTAACATCCCTAATGTCATGCTACAGTAATCCCCTATTAATGGTGCCATGTCATCATGTTACTGTGCTAATCTTCACTTGATCCAAATCACAGTTCAAATTTAGATTTTAAAATAAAGTCAAAAATAACCTTTCTTTAAACAACTAAAAAAATTGTTCACAATGTGACAAAAATTCCCAAGCAATTGTGAAAATAACACATACTTCATTTGGATGCCCAAGTTGTCCCTGTCAATTTATTTAGTGGTCAAGTTGCATTTAAATTAGCCTTTTCAAAATAAACAAATATTTAAAGATTTCCTTTTTGACCTCAAACTTTGTGGGCCTCTTCAACGTATTGCCTAGTATTTTTGTGCAAATTTTCATATTTAACCAAATCCATTTGTTAGCTAATGTAAATTGAAAACAGTACAGAAAAATAAATAAACAGAAAAGAGTAAAAGAAAAGAAACGGAGGGCCTAACTTACTAGGCCACTTGGCCCACCTATCCATAAATGGCCCAGCCCACCCCCTGTTTTCCCCTTCCTCCCGCTACAGGAAGCAGAGGGGATCGTGGAGGCCATTCGTCGGCCGACCAACGGCGTCGAGGCCATCTGCCGGCTCCCCCTCACCTACAAGAACACGGCGCCCCTCCCCTCGAACCCTAGGACGCGCCTGCCTCTTCCCCCTTCCTCCTCGCGCCGCACCTCGCTCTCCCTCGACGCGCCCGCTCGCCCGAGCTCGCGTACGCCATGGCCGTCGACGCCATCGCGGCCACCGTGCTCCCCGCGCCATACGAACTTGTATCGAAGCATCCTCGTCGTCGTATCCTTCGTCCCCGACCATTGAATCAAGCCGGGAGGGCCTGTATGCTCGCCATCAAGCTCGTGTCATTCGCGTACATCGCCGGCCGCCGTCGTCGATTGCCTCGTCTCCGGTCCACCCCGGCCTTCGTAGACCGCGCCAACGAGCTCTATGTGAGCTCCTCCTCCATTCCCCCCTGCTTGCCCCCTCGATTCGTTGCGGTAGCCTCTGTCCCCGAGCCGTCCGAGCTCGCGCGTACGCGTACGTACGTACGTGTGTACTGCTGCTGCTCCTGAAGCTGTTGCTGCCGCTGCTGTGCGTGCGCGCCCGCACGCGTCCTCTCCGCGGTTGCTCACTAACCGCTGTGGCTGCTCTGCTCCCTGCGCGGCTGCGCTGCTTGCTGCTGCCGCCGCTCTTGCACTGCTGTTGCGCTGCCGCCATTGCTCCTTTACTCTGCTGCTTCGTGCTGCTGCTGCTGCTAGTGTTGCTTGCCGCTGCTACTACCTCCTGCTGCCGCTACTTAGCTGCTGCTCTAGCTGCTACAAATGGCCATGGCCGTGGCCATGCTATGTGCGTGTGTGTGCACAACCTCACGGCAGGTTGTGCCACCAAGCCGGCCCAAAATTCAGTTAGGGACTAATCCCTCTTTAGTACTAGCCACCCCCACGTTGAGTCTATTACATATGGCCCTCAAGTGCTAAATTAATCCTCTAAATAAAATGCCAGTCTATTACATGTGGAACCCAACGTTAGATTAAACCAGGAAGTTAAAATAAATAATATGCTAATTTAAAGTGTGTGCCAATGACACCTGGGCCCCAACTGTAATTTGACAAGTCAACAGTTAAACAGTTGACTGTTGACTGGACTGCTGACTGGGTCAACTGGGACCCCCTAGACCCACTGTCAGCCTTTGTGTACAATCTGTGTACACAGGGCGAGGTACCCATAGCGTTTTAATCATTATTTTCGAATTAATAATAATCTCAAAATATTGCTAAAACTTTGAAAATTCATAGAAAATAAACCGTAATTCGGATGAAATAGTTTTATACATGAAAGTTGCTCAGGACGATGAGACAAATCTGGTTACACTCTCCGTTCACCTGTCACATGCCTCTAGCATAGCGAACATGCAACCTTCCCCCTCCGGTTCGTCTGTTCGAAAATGCCAAACTTCGGGGAAACATTCCCGGATGTTCTTCCCCTTTGCTGGTATCGTGTAGTGACGCGTTAGAACACGTCTAGCTCTGTGTGTTGTCCTATTATGCTCTTGTTTGCTCTGTATTTATTGTTTCTTCCTCCTCTTCTCTCCGGTAGACCCCGAGACCGCTGTTGATGTCCCTGTGATCGACTACGTTGACGACGACCCTTCTTCCCTTTCAGCGGAGCTTCCAGGCAAGCCCCCCCTTTGATCATCCCGATATCGCCCATTCCATTCTCTCATGCTTGCATTAGATTTTGCTACTGTTACTGTTTGCTCCTATTCTGATGCATAGCCTGCTTTTGTATCTGCTGTTGTACCTTACCTGCTTATCATAAACTTCTTAGTATAGGTTGGTTAGTGATACATCAGTGACCCCCCACCTTGTCCCTATTGCCCCTACTTCATCATCGAAGACCCGATCAACGGGATTGAAGACCAGGCCCCGACACCGCACATCACTTCCCCTTAGTTGCTCGACACTACTGGGTTACTATCGAGTGCCGAGGGTGAGACCTCTTCAACACTTCTGTTGTTAACCTGTAGTGTAGCTATTCGGTTGTGGTCATCGAGGGTGATTTCCTCCTTAACCACTTCCGATAAGGCTCTGTCATGCAACCCCTCAAGTGTGAACCTCGAGGGTGATTCCTCTTACATTCACCTTGATGATTACATCTAGTGGAATTCATCGGGGGTGATTCCTCGGGTTTTCCCCTTGATGTTTGGACACACGGATACTTGGACTTTACCACTGTTACTTGGAAAGACGGGTCGGCCCTGAGGGGTACCCGCGCGAGCTTAGTTGCGAGTGATGTGGAGACGGGTTGGCCTGGAGGGTGCCCGCGAGATAATTAGAGGCGTGGCCGGGCATTCCTAGCCCTTGCCGCAAGTCCTCGAGATGGGGCAATGGGGTCACATCTTTCGTGAGTCTCTGCTTGTTACCGCGCGTTCCTAATCCACTACGATTTGGATATTTGATCCGAGGGGCCTCTGGCCTGATAGCACTAACCATCACGTGGGCATAGTATGGGCGTTCTGCGTCGTATGCATCAGCCGAAGCTTAATAGACGTCAGCGACTGAGCGGCGCGCGCCGGGTTGGACTGCGTCAGCACCTGCCTTGTTGAAGGAGGTAGCTAGGTCTGCTCACCGGCCGTGTACGCAACGTGCAGGAGTTCCCGGGGAGATGGCCCATGACCCCTGGGGGCATAGGTTTAGTCCGGCGTGCTGGCCTCTCTATTAAGCCTAGGTTGGGTTGCAGCGTATTGTTTGGCCGAGGCCGGGCATGACCCAGGAAAGTGTGTCCGGCCGGAGTTAATCGAGCGTGGTGGGTAAGTTGGTGCACCCCTGCAGGGAAGAAAACATCTATCGATAGCCTGTCCTACGGTAACGGACACTTGGAGTTGTATCCCGATCGATACAACTAGAACTGGATACTTGTGATGAGACTGGATGGTGATGAGTAATGGATTGTGATGATAACTGGATAGTATGGCTTTCGGATTGCTTTCTTACAGGGAGTCGAGAAAGGATCTCTGGCCGAGGTTGATAACACTTCTACTACTTTACTTTATGCTACTCTACTCCCTCTTGTTGCTGCAAGATGGTGGTTTCCAGAAGAGGCTAGTCTTCGATAGGACTAGGCCTTCTCTCTATTCTGGCATTTCTGCGGCCCAGTCCACATATACATCCTTCCTTTGATAATGTTGCATATGTAGTGTAGATCCTTACTTGCGAGTAGTTTGGATGAGTACTCACGGTTGCTTTGCTCCCCCTTTTCTCCCTTTCTTCTTCTTTCCGGTTGATGCAACCAGATGTCGGAGCCCAGGAGCCAGATGCCACCGCCGATGCTTACTACTACGTGGAGGCCGACGACGACTAGGAGTAGTTAGGAGGCTCCTGGGCAGGAGGCCTTGCCTTTTCGATCGATGTTGCTTTTGTGCTAGCCTTCTTAAGGCAAACTTGTTTAACTCATGTCTGTACTCAGATATTGTTGATTCCGCTGACTCTTGTGTTTTCGAGCTTATGTATTCGAGCCCTCGAGGCCCCAGGCTTGTAATATAAAGCTTGTATTTTTTTTAATTTGTGTCTAGAGTTGTGTTGTGATATCTTCCCGTGAGTCCTTGATCTTGATCGTACATATTTGCGTGTATGATTAGTGTACGATTGAATCGAGGGCGTCACATTTGATGTGTCGCGTCAACTCATACATCAACGAGAAGTTTGATTATCCTCTCCCTCGCGGACTTAACTGCACCCGCCTTTGGCTGTATGACAGGTTGGCCACACACCTATCGGGCCCACCTGTCATACACGCAAACGCAGGAGCGTCCCTCCCTCGCCCATGAGCGTGGTGGCCGGCAAGACTAGGAGAAGCTTTCGCTACACGCTCTCCCTCCCGCACGCGGTGGACATGCAGCAGTTCAATCGGTATCAGATGGCCAGTAGCGTACTGTAGTACTTCTCCAGTGCAGTAGTACTCCATCATTGTTCGACTTCCCGAAGAGGCGAAGAGCCAAGCGCAGCCCGGACGCTCGTGTGGCAGTATCATGTGTAGAGTAGTCTAGGATAGCGTGTACCGTGCCTGTAAGCTTAAAATCGTTGGGGTCGGCTCCATGCTATGTGGCCATCTCATAGTTTTTTTTAAAAAATAGTCTTCTAGCCCTACCTGACACCCTGGTGACTGTAGTTTGCACGCTCATCTGGTCAAGACAGGAATATATATTTTAATTTGGTTTTTTTTCGAAAAGGGGGGGACTCCCCAGCCTCTGCATCAGAACGAGGCATACGGCCACATATATTTTTAATTTGTGGTGGCTAAATGTTAGAGGTTGCAGCAAATATATTGTACACTGCGGGTCTTTCAGCCAAGTTTAGAGGCAAGCATGTGGGGCCAGTGCTATGATGTGTCGCGTCAACTCGTACAACGAGGAGAAGCTTGATTTTACTACATGCCTTCTCCCTCACCCATGCGCGCGGTTGCTCGCAAATAAGGACAGGCTTTTGCTTAGTAGTACTTCTACAACAAGCTATCCATCCCGCTCGCGATGGACGGACATGCAGCAGTGGATTCGACACTGTAGAAGCAGTAGTAGTAACATCATTGTTCGTCTTCTGGAAGAGGCGAAGAGCCAAGTGCAAACCGAACGTTGCAGTTGCGAACATTGGAGCACGCATATAGCCAGGCTCTTGCATGAGACAAAATTGCTATGTGAGCCCACTATTGTACAAGTACGTACAACTACTTGCTAGTATAGCCCCACCACTCCAATCCATCTACTCCCAAGTCTCTACGCAACACTGCTCGCTCCAATCCAAGACCAAGTGACTAGAAGCCACAAGCAACTATGGAGGCGAGGGACGCGAGCGGCAGTCGGCTGTGCCAAATCATCCAAGGCGCCGGCCTGCGGCCCCGCACCGCGCAGTGTTTCCAGACGGTGCTGGCGACCGCAGGCATCGTTCACGTGGTCATCGCCGCCGAGGGAGGAAACCCACAGCTGCCGGAGGGGCCCGATCCTCTGCCCGTGCCATTCTCTCCGACACAGCGCCGGCTCAGGAGGTCCTCCGACCCTTCTTCCTCCCTGCCGTATTGTCCGTAGATCCGACCTGCCGCCGCCGACATCCCGGCGACCCTCAGGTATAAGTTCTTCAAAAGCGGCCTTGCTCTACTGCCCTAGCTCCCCACGTGTCTGCATGTGCATCTTTTTCTACTCCCATCAGCTCTTCCAAAGCCACCTAAATTTTTAGTATTATTAGAGGTAAAGCTACTTCATGCATTTGAATCTAGGGCTTTGTTCAAACAACGAAGAGAGGGGGGAAAGTTGTAGCATGAATCTAGGACTTGATTCAAAGAGGAAATAATATGGTGAAAGTAGTAGAGACCGGATACCCAACCGGTCTCTTGGTTGAAAAGGGAAATAATGGGAAAACGCAGTACAAACTGGATAAGGAACAAATCTATTATTGGTTGAAAAAGGATAGAAAGTGGCGGCTGGTGGACAAGTCAACAGAGTATGTCCTGGATTAGATTTGCTACCATCACATAGTAAAAGGTCTCCAGGATTAGATTTGCTGCCATCACATAGTAAAAGGTCTCCAGGATTAGATTTGCTGCCCTCACATAGTAAAAGGTCTCAGGATTAGATTTGCTGCCCTCACATAGTAAAAGGTCTCCAGGATTAGATTTGCCGCCCTCACATAGTAAAGGGTCTCCAAGATTAGATTTGCTGCACTCACATAGTAAAAGGTCTCCAGGATTAGATTTGCTGCCCTCACATAGTACAAGGTCTCCAGGATTAGATTTGCTGCCCTAACATAGCATGAACAAAGTCGGCATCACCACTTTATGCCTGCTTGTAGGTACATTGTGCTGATGTGTCCACTGTCGCATGTCCTTATACCAACCTTTTGCTGTTGTTAATGTAAGGGCACATGTAAAATGAAGCGATCACACTGTTACCTTAGGGACATGTCTAACCAGTGTTATTGTTAATCTAATGCCTCCAGTGATAAGATGCAACTAAACTGTGTTACAAATGGCTAAACCCTAGAAACTACCACGAGATGCAACTAAACTGTGTTACAATATCTAATGTCATACCCATCGTGACAGTGCGGCGCGCTTGGCTATGGCTCGAATCCATCGAAGATCAAGTCTCCACGGATGTCGGTCGTATAATTCAAACTTCCAAATCTGACCTGATGGCCAGGGGCATAGCTTTCAATCTGCTCCAGATGGCCAAGCGAATTAGCCCGCAGTGCAAAGCGCCGAATACGAAGATCTGTCCGGGGAGAAAAGTCTCACCCTGGACCGTATCACTATCGATGATAGTAGGAGCCATCAAGCCTAACGGCGACGACACAGAGGAACTCTCAATGAAAGCCCCAATGTCGGTGTCAAAACCGGCGGATCTCGGGTAGGGGGTCCCGAACTATGCGTCTAGGCCGGATGGTAACAGGAGGCAGGTGACACGATGTTTTACCCAGGTTCGGGCCCTCTTGATGGAGGTAAAACCCTACGTCCTGCTTGATTGATATTGATGATATGGGTATTACAAGAGTAGATCTACCACGAGATCAAAAAGGCTAAACCCTAGAAGCTAGCCTATGGTATGATTGTATGTTATGGTTGTTGTCCTACGGACTAAAACCCTTCAGTTTATATAGACACCAGAGAGGGTTAGGGTTACACAAGGCGGTTACGAAGGAGGAGATATCCATATTCGTATTGCCTAGCTTGCCTTCCACGCCAAGTAGAGTCCTATCCGGACACGAGACGAAGTCTTCAATCTTGTACCTTCATAGTCTAACAGTCCGGCCAAAGGATATAGTCCGGCTGTCCGGAGACCCCCTAATCCAGGACTCCCTCAGTGCACCAGACATGTGGTGCGCCACTACTATATACTAATGGCGCACCACATCCACGGTGCGCCATTAGTAACAAGTTTTTTTTCAAAACTAGTAATGGCGCACCGTAGGAGTGGTGCGCCATTACTAGTTCAACTAGTAATGGCGCACCAGTCCCACGGTGCGCCATTACTAACTTGGCCCAAAAATTCCCTCGCATGCACCCCCCGGGACCACCTTCTCAGTTTAAAAAAATAAAAGAAAATGATGAAAATGTCAAAAAAATAAAATAAAATAAGTTTCCCATGTGATATGTGGTCTAGTTGTTGGGAAAATTTATAAATATGAATTTCGACTTTATTTGCAAAATCTCTCTGGAATTTGTAAAATGGGCATAACTTTTGCATACGAACTCGGATTAAAAAGTTTTCTATATGAAAAATCATCTACTCGAAAAGTTACATCCGAATTTAATCAGGGTAACCCCGTTAAACATTTTCAAAATCCTCAAAAACCTAACAAGAAAAAAAGTTACGGGGCTTTTAAAATCTGGAGGCAAAAAATTCAAAAAAATTCAAACTTACTAGTAACGGAAAAAAAATTAGTTTGGATTTTTTTCGGGAGTTTTTTTTTCAAAATATGATATGTAATATGAACAGAAGTTTGAAATATTTTTTCAAAATTCCATCACACTCATGAACATGAACAAAGTCCTAAACATCAACAAGGTTTAATAGGATTGATATGCTAGATATATCAACAAGTGCCTGTGAAGTGAGCTGGTGCTGGGGTTGGATAGAACTCTAAAGTTAAGTGTGCTTGGGCTGGAGTAGTGTGAGGATGGGTGACCTTTTGGGAAGTTTGACCACGGAGCGCGATTTGACCTGGGATTAAGCATATTGACCCGAGATTAAGAAAAAAAATAAAAAATTTTGAATTTTTAAAAAAATATTAAAAAAATTGAAAAAAATTATTACTAATGGCGCACTTCTATGTGGTGCGCCATTACTAAGTCAGATAGTAATGGCGCACCTCTAGGCATACTAATGGCACATTACAGGTGCGCCTTTAGTATCTGGTATACTAATGGCGCACCACGCCATTAGTAAAAAATACTAGTGGCGTGGTACTAGTGGCGCACCAGTAGTGCGCCATTAGTAGGCAAAACTGGTGCGCCACTAGTAGGCCTTTTCCTAATAGTGTACTAGTAGTAGTACACCTATGGTACACTTGACGGTCAAAATACTATTATTCATCCGGTCCTCACAGTGAAGTGACAAGACCCTGAGCCCGAGGTGACACCAGTCCAGGCGGCGTGTCCGGGTTACCAAAGTCAGCCTCTCCTTGTGCACTATGCAGTCACTGTCACCGCCGCTGTATAGCATGCCTTGCCTCATCTCCCTCTCCCCTAGCACCACTCCATCTCCATCTCCGTCTCACCGGAGATCCTAAGGTCACTCTTCATCATCTCACTGTGCCCCCACGTACCGTCTCCTCGCTCGCCTCCCCCAGTACCATTATTCCCTGATATGTATCCGTCGTATCTACTTTTCCAAACACTTTTGCCCTTGTTTTGGACTCTAACTTGCACGATTTGAATGGAACTAACCCGGACTGACGTTGTTTTCAGCAGAATTGCCATGGTGTTATTTTTGTGCAGAAATAAAAGTTCTCGGAATGACCTGAAAATCAACGGAGAATTATTTTGGAATATATAAAAAATACTGGAAGGAAGATCCACGTCAGGGGGGCCTCCACCTGTCCACGAGGGTGGGGGCGCGCCCCCTGCCTCGTGGGCCCCCTGATGCTCCACCGACCTCGACCCTGACTCCATATATTCACTTTCGGGGAGAAAAAAAGAAGAGAGAAGGATTCATCGCGTTTTACGATACGGAGCCGCCGCCAAGCCCTAAACTCTCTCGGGAGGGCTGATCTAGAGTCCGTTCGGGGCTCCGGAGAGGGGAATCCGTCACCATCGTCATCATCAACCTTCCTCCATCACCAATTTCATGATGCTCACTGCCGTGTGTGAGCAATTCCATCGTAGGCTTGCTGGACGGTGATGGGTTGGATGAGATTTATCATGTAAGCGAGTTAGTTTTGTTAGGGTTTGATCCCTAGTATCCACTATGTTCTGAGATTGGTGTTGTTATGACTTTGCTATGCTTAATGCTTGTCACTAGGGCTCGAGTGCCATGATTTCAGATCTGAACCTATTATGTTTTCATCAATATATGAGAGTTCTTGATCCTATCTTGCAAGTCAATAGTCACCTACTATGTGTTATGATCCGGCAACCCCGAAGTGACAATAGTCGGGACCACTCCCGGTGATGACCGTAGTTTGAGGAGTTCATGTATTCACTATGTGTTAATGCTTTGGTCCGGTACTCTATTAAAAGGAGGCCTTAATATCCCTTAGTTTCCAATAGGACCCCCTGCCACGGGAGGGTAGGACAAAAGATGCCATGCAAGTTCTTTCCATAAGCACGTATGACTATATTCGGAATACATGCCTACATTACATTGATGAACTGGAGCTAGTTCTGTGTCACCCTATGTTATGACTATTACATGATCGAACGCATCTGGAATAATTCTCCATCATCGATCCAATGCCGACGAGCTTTCCATATATTGTTCTTCGCTTATTTACTTTTCTGTTGCTATTGTTACAATTACTATAAAACACCAAAAATATTACTTTTGCTACCGTTACCTTTTACCACCGTTACCACTACTATCTTATTACTTTGCTACTAAATACCTTGCTGCAGATATTAAGTTCCAGGTGTGGTTGAATTGACAACTCAGTTGCAAATACTTGAGAATATTCTTTGGCTTCCCTTATGTCGAATCAATAAATTTGGGTTGAATACTCTACCCTCGAAAACTGTTGTGATCCCCTATACTTGTGAGTTATCAAGACTATTTTCTGGCACCGTTGCCGGGGAGCATAGCTCTATTCTTTGAGTCACTTGGGATATATATCTTCTTATCATTATGAAGAACATGAAAGATACAACAACCAAGATCTATCCCTCAACTACGAGGGGAGGTAAGGAACTGCCATCTAGCTCTGCACTTGATTCACCTTTTGTTTTGAGTAAGCTTGCGACACCTAAACCTGCTTCTGCTATTAATTCTGATATGTCACATGTTATTGATGATGCAATTTCTGCTATGCATGATACTTATGATGAAACTACTTCTATGCTTGATACTACTATGCCACTTGGTGAATTTCTTGATGAACAACTTGCTAGGGCTAGAGAGAATGAAATTATTGAAACTGATAATATTGATGAAAGTGATGATGAAGATTCTCCCCCTAGATATGAATTGCCTGTTGTTCCTGAGGGTTTTGTTATGGATGAAGAAACTGCTAGAGACTTTCTTGCTTGCAATGATAGGAGTGATCTTAAGAAACTATTAGCTAAGCTGAAACAAAAAAACTCTGAATGCTAGAATGAAATATGATCATGCTTATGCTACTTCACCTATCTTTGTTACTGATAAGGATTATGAATTCTCTGTCGACCCTGATGTAATTACTTTGGTTGAATCTGATCCTTTCTCTGGCTATGAATCTGAAACTGTTGTGGCACATCTTACTAAATTAAATGATATAGCCACCTTGTTCACTAATGATGAGAAAACTCGCTACTATTATATCCTTAAGATATTTCCGTTCTCATTAAAGGGTGATGCTAAGATATGGTTTAATTCTCTTGATCCTGGTTCTGTGCGTAGTCCCCAGGATATGACTTATTACTTCTCTGCTAAATATTTCCCTGCTCATAAGAAACAAGCTACTTTAAGGGAAATATATAATTTTGTGCAAATTGAAGAAGAGAGTCTCCCACAAGCTTGGGGGAGGCTTCTCCAATTACTTAATGATTTGCCTGATCATCCTCTTAAGAAAAATGAAATACTTGATATCTTTTATAATGGACTAACTGATTCTTCCAGAGACCACCTGGATAGTTGTGCTGGTTGTGTTTTCAGGGAAAGAACACCAGATGAAGCTGAAATTTTATTGAATAATATGTTGACCAATGAAAATAATTGGACACTTCCTCAGCCAACCCCTAAGCCAACTCCGAAGAAAATGGGTGTTCTATTTCTCAGTCCTGAAGATATGCAAGAGGCAAAGAAATCTATGAAGGAAAAAGTTATAAAAGCTGAAGATGTTCAGAATTTACCTCCTGTTGAAGAAATACATGGTTTTAATCCACCACCTATTGAAGAAACACATGGTCTTGATAACCCGACACAGGTAGTAAAGGTAAATTCTCTCTATAGATATGATAAAGCTGAAATCCCTTCTACAAAGTTTGCTAGCCAATGTTTGGATGAGTTTGATAACTTTATGGTTAAGCAAGAAGACTTCAATGCTTATTTTGGTAGAGAATTAAAAAACAATGCTTATACGATTGAACACTTGAGTGGTTATATGGCTAACGTTAAAGGTGAACTAAAACTTATTAGTAAACATGCTTCTATGGTTACTACTCAAGTAGAACAAGTACTTAAAGCTCAAAATGATTTGCTCAATGAATTGAATAGTAAAAATGATAATGCTGTTAGAGTTATGACTAGAGGTGGTAAAATGACTCAGAAACCTTTGTATCCTGAGGGCCATCCTAAGAGAATTGAGCAAGATTCTTAGAGAAATAATGTAGATGCACCTAGTACTTCTAAGAAGAAGAAAAAGAAAAATGATAGGACTTTGCATGCTTCTTGTGAACCTATTATTGATACACCTGAGACTCCCCATAATATCTCTACCTCCGATGCTGAAACACAATCTGGTAATGAACATGAACCTAGTGATAATGTTAATAATGATGTTCATGTTAATGCTCAACCTAGCAATGATAATGAGGTAGAAATTGAACCTGTTGTTGATCTTGATAACCCACAATCAAAGAATCAACGTTATGATAAGAGAGACTTTGTTGCTAGGAAGCACGGTAAGGAAAGAGAACCATGGGTTCAGAAACCCATGCCTTTTCCTCCTAAACCATCCAAGAAAAAGGATGATGAGGATTTTGAGCGCTTTGCTGAAATGATTAGACCTATATTTTTGCGTATGCGATTAACTGATATGCTCAAAATGAATCCTTATGCTAAATATATGAAGGAAATTGTTACAAATAAAAGAAAGATACCGGAAGCTGAAATTTCCACCATGCTTGCTAATTATACTTTTAAGGGTGGAATACCTAAGAAACTAGCAGATCCCGGAGTACCAACTATACCATGCCCCATTAAAAGAAACTATGTTAAAACTACTTTATGTGATCTTGGAGCCGGTGTTAGTGTTATGACTCTCTCTTTATATCGTAGACTTGATTTGAATAAGTTGACACCCACTGAAATATCTTTGCAAATGGCTGATAAATCAACTGCTATTCCTATCGGTATTTGTGAGGATGTGCCTGTTGTGGTTGCAAACGTTACTATTTTAACAGACTTTGTTATTCTTGATATTTCCGAGGACGATAGTATGTCTATTATTCTTGGAAGACCCTTTTTGAATACTGCAGGGGCTGTTATTGATTGCACCAAAGGCAATGCTACTTTTCATATTAATGGTAATGAGCATACGGTACACTTTCCGAGGAAACAACCTCAAGTCCAAAGTATCAATTCTATTGGAAAATTTTCAACAATTACTATTGGAGGTTTTGAATTTCCTCTCCCTACTGTCAAGAAGAAACATGATATTCTTATTGTTGGGGACATGCATATCCCCGTTGAGGTAACCTAGTGTTATTCGAAAATTCTCCGGTTCCATGTTATTCGTAATGAGTTTGTTAACAAGACCTGATCAACCTTGTTAGTAGATTCCTTTTGATGAGCATGAGATGGATGAAATTAGAGAACACAACTCTCTGTACCCTCTTTTTACTTTCTGTTATTTATATTAAATAAAGCAAAAATAGTAATTTCTGTCTGTTTTCTAAATTATCCATGCAATAAAAAATACCCTGAAAATAAAATTTCTCCAAATACCCTGAAATTTAAATATGATTTTTTCTGGAATATTTGAGAATATCTAGCACTGAAAACACAGCAGGGGGAGCAAGCACCTGGCCATGAGGGTGGAGGGCGCGCCCACCCTGCCTTGTGGGCCCATGGTGGCTCCCCTCCACTTATTGCAGCTACCACACATTCCTTCTTCCTCCCACAAACATCACTAGCCAGCTCAAACCCGAGTCCAAGCTCATCTTGCTGCCATTTTCGATCTCCTTACTCAAAGCACCTCTCACAAAACTGCTTTGGGGGATTGTTCCTTGGTATTTGATTCCTCCAATGGTCCAATTAGTTTTTGTTCTAGTGCTTTATTCATTACATATTTTTGCTGCTTAGGTGACCCTGTTCTTGAGCTTGCATGTCAAATTTATATGGTCAAAAGTAGTTTTAATGCATGATATATCCTCTAGGCACTTGTGGGCGTACTTGCTATCAATTTTGTTGAGTTTGGTTCACTTTTATTTTGAAGTTACTAAAATTTCAGAAATCTTCAAAAAAGATGAAGAGATTTTTGAGGGGCTCATCGAGCCGAAGCTTGAAGGATAAACAAAGTGAAGAGAACAAGAAGCCCAAGTATAATCTCCCTCGCATCACGGAGGTCCGGCCGTGTGAATGGCCTTGTGATGATTTCTTGAGAGCAGCCGGGATTTATGATGATTTCTATGAATTGGCTAAGAATGCAGGCCTCACTGCCTTCCTCCACGACCAACGCGAACAGTATCTCTTACTCACCAATATCTTTGTGCAAAACTTTCATTTCCATGCTAGGAGCTCACCACCTACAGTGGAATTTTATTTATATGATGAGCATAAGGAGATGTCACTTCGTGATTTTGTCGGGTTTGTTTGATCCCTTTCGAGGGCATCATAGAGGAACCACATCGTGATGATGTGTAAGGGTTTATTGATACAATTGCTGTAGGGGAAACGAGGAAAGTTTCCGATGCAATAATTACTAGCATACATTTTCCTGTTTTACATTACTTTGCAATATTTGCTAGTAGATGCTTAATTGGTCGCAGAAACTGTGGCAACCTTAGTGCCTCTGATATTGTTATTTTGTGCCATGCCTTGTTGCGTGATGATACATTTAGTATGGGCGCTATTGTTGCAAAGCGGTTAAATCTTAACCGTACTAAGGGCCCCGTCCTTGGAGGCATCTTCGCCTCGCGCCTCGCTACACACATTAACATACCTATTAGGCATTATGAGAAGGAAGAGAAGTTGTTGCCTTCTGTTTTTCTAGACTATAAGAGTATGGTAGCATATGATTTTATCGTTAAGAATAGGGAAAAGATGCTTAAGTATAAGCTGATATTTGATAAAAATCACCCTGGGACTATTACTTTGCTTGCTCCTTCCTTGTTTGATTTATTTGCAGGCAAGTACCTTGTTCCGTTGGAGGCCATTCACGCCTGCCGGAACCATACATCAGCTATAGAGCCAGAGCCGGAACCACAATTTGATCCTCCACGATAGTCTGGTTACCAGTGGGATCCGGAGGTGATCGCCAGCCAGTGGCATCAGGGGGATTCTTCTTGGTACGACCCCAACTATTACTTTGGATATCGGCCAGGCCAGCCGTGGCCATAGACCAACTTAGGCCAAAAGCCTAAGCTTGGGGGAGTACGTATTTTTCACCGACATTACATTTATGTTCACACACTCATGCTAGTTGTCGGTGCTCATACTTTTTCACTGCATCATCCATGCTAGTTTATTTTCCCTTTTTATGCTTTCTTCTTGTGTGTTTAATAAACCTTAAGAAAAACAAAAAAAATAGTTGTAGCTTTTAATTAGTTTACTTTTCATGCTGTAGTAGTAGTAATTAAAAAAGAAAACCCAAAAAGATTTCTCGTTCTTCTTTTGGTTGTTGGGATCTTTCTCGTGTAAATAGTTTTATTTCTTTTCTTGTTCTTAGGGGTCGGGAGGAGATGACCATAAGTAAATTGTTAAAGTGGCTCTTATATGCATTATTGTTGATCTGACAAAGAGCCCATATTACCTTGTCTTCTCTCTCGAATTGAATGCTTGCAGATTCCAGCTTAGTCCAATGCATGTGCACTATTATTATTATTCACATCGTTCGTTCGTGCAAGTGAAAGGCAATAATGATGATTATATGATGAACTTATTGAGATGAGAAAAGCTCGTATGAACTCGACCTCTCTTGTTTTTGTAAATATGATTAGTTCATTGTTCCTGATTAAACCCATTATGAATAAACATGTTTGCAATGACAATTAGAGATTATTGTTGCTTATGCCATGCTTAATTAGCCAGGAGCTTATAATGGTTTACCTTGCGTGCCAACATGCTATTAAAATGGTTGTGATGTGGTATGATAGGGTGGTATCCTATTTTGAACGATTCGAGTGGCTTGACTTGGCACATGTTCACGCATGTAGTTGAAACAAAATCAACATAGCCTCTATGATATTTATGTTCATGGTGCATTATATCCTACTCATGCTTGCATTCGGTGTTGATTAATTTTAATGCATGTTCATGACTTTTGTCGCTCTCTAGCTGGTCGCTTCCCAGTCTTTTGCTAGCCTTCACCTATACTAAGCGGGAATACTCCTTGTGCATCCAATTCCATAAATCCCAAAGTTATTCCATATGAGTCCACCATACCTACCTATATACGGTATCTACCTGCCATTCCAAGTAAATTTGTATGTGCCAAACTCTAAACCTTCAAATAAACATTCTGTTTTGTATGCTCGAATAGCTCATGTATCAACTAGGGTTGTTTGTATCTTCCATGTAGACGGGTTATTCTCAAGAGGAGTGGACTCCGCTCCGCACTCACGAGAAAATGACATTGTCACCGGGATGCCCTGTCCCATGCTTTATGCAAATCAAATCAAAAATAATTGCAAACAAAACTCCCTCGGGACTGTTGTTAGTTGGAGGCACTCGCTGTTTCGAGCAAGCCATGGATTGATGCTTGTTGGTGGAGGGGGAGTATAAACCTTACCATTCTGTTTGGGAACCGCCTATAATGTGTGTAGCATGGAAAATATCGCCATCTCTCGGTTGTTATGTTGACAATGAAAGTATACCACTCAAAATATTATTCATATCTATTTCAAAATCGAGCTCTGGCACCTCTACAAATCCCTGCTTCCCTCGGCGAAGGGCCTATCTATTTACTTTTATGTTGATTCATCCTCCTCTTATTAAAAAGCACCAGTTGGAGAGCACCGATGTCATTTGCATCCATTACTGTTAGTTTACATTGAGTATGACTTGATCGGATCTCTTTTACCATGAATTACAATGTCTATTTAGTCCTTGATCTTTAAAGGTGCTCTGTATTTATGTTTTGCGGTCTTAGAAAGGACTAGCGAGATACCATCTTGTTATATCATATCATGATTGTTTTGAGAAAGTGTTGTCATCCGAGATTTATTATTATTGCTTGCTAGTTGATTATGCCATTGAAATGAGTAAACATGAGACCTAAATGTTATTGTGAATATGGTTAGTTCATAATCTTTGCTGAAAACTTGAATGCTGGCTCTACATATTTACAACAACAAGAGCAAACATAGTTTGTAAAAGTTTTTCTTTATCACTTTCAGTTTATCAACTGAATTGCTTGAGGACAAGCAAAGGTTTAAGCTTGGGGGAGTTGATACGTCTCCATCGTATCTACTTTTCCAAACACTTTTGCCCTTGTTTTGGACTCTAACTTGCATGATTTCAATGGAACTAACCCGAACTGACACTGTTTTCACCAGAATTGCCATGGTGTTATTTTTGTGCAGAAATAAAAGTTCTCGGAATGACCTGAAAATCAACGGAGAATTATTTTGGAATATATAAAAAAATAATGGAAGGAAGATCCACGTCAGGGGGCCTCCACCTGTCCACGAGGGTGGGGGTGCGCCCTACCCCCTGGGTGCGCCCCCTGCCTCGTGGGCCCCCTCCCGCTCCACCGACCTCAACCCTGACTCCATATATTCACTTTCGGGGAAAAAAAGAGAGAAGGATTCATCGCGTTTTATGATACACAGCCGCCGCCAAGCCCTAAACTCTCTCGGGAGGGCTGATCTAGAGTCCGTTCGGGGCTCCGGAGAGGGGAATCCGTCGCCATCATCATCAACCTTCCTCCATCACCAATTTCATGATGCTCACTACCGTGTGTGAGTAATTCCATCGTAGGCTTGCTGGACGGTAATGGGTTGGATGAGATTTATCATGTAATCAAGTTAGTTTTGTTAGGGTTTGATCCCTAGTATGCACTATGTTCTGAGATTGATGTTGCTATGACTTTGCTATGCTTAATGCTTGTCACTAGGACCCAAGTGCCATGATTTCAGATCTGAACCTATTATGTTTTCATCAATATATGAGAGTTCTTGATCCTATCTTGCAAGTCAATAGTCACCTACTATGTGTTATGATCTGGCAACCCCGAAGTGACAATAGTCGGGCCACTCCCGGTGATGACCGTAGTTTGAGGAGTTCATGTATTCACTATGTGTTAATGCTTTGGTCTGGTACTCTATTAGAAGGAGGCCTTAATATCCCTTAGTTTCCAATAGGACCCCGCTGCCATGGGAGGGTACGACAAAAGATGCCATGCAAGTTCTTTCCATAAGCACGTATGACTATATTCCGAATACACGCCTACATTACATTGATGAACTGGAGCTAGTTCTGTGTCACCCTATGTTATTAATGTAACATGATCGATCACATCAGGTATAATTCTCCATCACCGATCCGCTACCTATGAGCTTCCCATATATTGTTCTTCGCTTATTTACTTTCCCGTTGTTATTGTTACAATCACTATAAAACACCAAAAATATTACTTTTGCTACCGTTACCTTTTACCACCGTTACCACTACTATCATATTACTTTGCTACTAAATACCTTGCTGCAGATATTAAATTTCCAGGTGTGGTTGAATTGACAACTCAGCTGCTAATACTTGAGAATATTCTTTGGCTTCCCTTGTGTCGAATCAATAAATTTGGTTGAATACTCTACCCTCGAAAACGGTTGCGATCCCCTATACTTGTGGGTTATCATTCCCTCACTAGCCACTCCAGCACCGAGAGCCTTCTCCCCCGTAAATCAAGCCCCCCAAAACCCCACCTTCCAAACTCCACCATGGCCGAACGTGAACCACACATCATCCATATGAGTCACGATTGGAGCAATCTCCCTAGTGACGTCCTCGACCTCTGTTGTTTGTGTATGGATATGTTGAGCGCCATGCAGCTGGCTGCATGCTCGAGGGGCATGCACACGGCCATCGTCAAAGCGAGGCCTAAGATTTTCAAGACATCCTGCTTGCTGCTATCTGGTCTTGCGTGATTTGCTCACTGTCGATGTCAAAACCGGCGGATCTCGGGTAGGGGGTCCAGAACTGTGCGTCTAAGGCGGATGTTAACAGGAGGCAGGGGACACGATGTTTACCCAGGTTCAGGCCCTCTTGATGGAGGTAATACCCTACGTCCTGCTTGATTGATCTTGATGATATGAGTATTACAAGAGTTGATCTACCACGAGATCGTAGAGGCTAAACCCTAGAAGCTAGCCTATGGTATGATTGTATCTTGTCCTACGGACTAAACCCTCCGGTTTATATAGACACCGGATGGGGCTAGGGTTACACAAAGTCGGTTACAAGGGAGGAGATCTACATATCTGTATTACCAAGCTTGCCTTCCACGCCAAGGAAAGTCCCATCCGGACACATGACGAAGTCTTCAATCTTGTATCTTCATAGTCCAACAGTCCGGCCAATGGATATAGTCCGGATGTCCGGAGACCCCCTAATCCAGGACTCCCTTAGTAGCCCCTGAACCAGGCTTGAATGAAGATGAGTCCGGCGCGCAATTTTTTCTTCGGCATTGCAAGGCAGGTTCCTCCTCCGAATACTCCATAGAAGATTTTGAACACAAGGATAGTGTCCGGCTCTGCAAAACAAGTTCCACATACCACCGTAGAGAGAATAATATTTCCACAAATCTAATCTATTGACATGTTTTGACAGCATGACATCATGTCATGGCCCGGTCATTATTCGAACCATTCTTCTCAACCAGCTACTGCACATATCACGAGGTGGTTTCCTTGGCACGTCTTGTCGAAGCAAAGATCGTGTCCCCTTATCACGGGATTCTCATCAATACGGATGTGGGTAACCTAACCGCGCCATCAATTATGGCGCTTAAGAAATGAGAAGTTTTACTAGGTGAGTGGGGAGGCGCATCGCCTCTTCCGCCCTTAAAAAGGGACGAGGATTCACTATTTTCACCCACGCCTTCTTCCCGATTCATTTCCTTCTGCTCAGGCTCCAGCGCCCAAGCGTTCACCTTCTCTGCCCACAAAAGGCCTTCCAAAGATGTCCGGATCCGGACCAGGAGGCAAATGGATGGCCTCTACCGTCCGAGAGAAGGATATCAAAAAGCTTCGGGAGGCCGGGTATCTGGCCAAGAAAATCAGCCACTGTCTTCCGACGGCAGGACAGATCGTCCCTACACAAGAACCCCATGAGAGGGTTGTATTCCTCCCTCACTTTGTCCGCCGGCTAGGGTTTCCCTTCCACCCGTTCATTCGTGGCATCATGTACTATTATGGGATCGATCTTCATGATCTGTCCCCTAATTTCTTCCTCAACATATCGACATTTATTGTCGTGTGCGAGGCTTTCCTCCGCGTTTCGTCGCACTTCGGTTTATGGATGAAGGTTTTTAATGTGAAGCCCAAGGTGGTGGGCGACGAGAACGCCGAGTGCGGGGGTGCTATGGTGAGCAAGATGCCCAACGCCATATGGCCAACGGGAACCTTTAATGATTCTGTCAAGGAGTGGCAACAACAGTGGTTTTACATCACTGAGCCGTGGGGCAAGGAATGGGCCGCATCGCCCGAGTTTTGATCCGACGCCCCTCTGCGGCTTACATCCTGGGTCAAGAAAGGCCTGGACTGGTCCTCGTCCGCCGAACTGTCGGCGCTCCAAACGCGCGTTAAAGATATGGGAGATAAGAACATTGAACTTGTCAACGTAGTCCAGGTGATGTTAGTCCGCCGGATACTGCCTTGTCAACACCCGCTGCCCGAAGACCCGGCCCTCCCACTTCTGACGAAGATGCTGGTCCCGGTGCCTTACAAGGTGCCGAAGAAGATGGCCGAGAAGGAGGCCAAAAAGACCCGGGGCGGCCTTCATCGTCGCGGCACTTCAGACACAATACCCAAAGGCTCTGATGCCCATTCCGCCTCTGAAGAGGATGAAAAGGAGGAGGAGGATGAATCCCCTACGGGGGGGGGGGAGAAGAAAGAGGACGGCCTCCGCACCCTTGGAGGCCGAACCGCCCAAAAGGGGAAGGGCTTCTCTTCCGGAGGAGTCTACTGCTGCCGCCGATAGCGGCCCGACATGGGATCCCAGGGCCTAGCCCCTGGTGAACTCGTAGGTATATAAAATCCGAGTATGTTTAAGCGTCCGGACTCATCGTGGCTTAGTATTTTAACCTTAAGCCATATTTTTTGGTAGTCCGATGAGGTCCTGTACCAAGCAATCCTCATCATAGGACCTGCTGAGCTCAAATGCTATGGAGAGCGGGACGCCCCCAAAGGCCCCTTCCTCCAAACAGGTGCATAACACCGAGGGTTCGCCCTAGAAGGACCCCGGTCAAGGAGGAAAGGAAGAAACCGTGAAGGCGGCGCCTGGAGGTCAAACCACAGGGGCCGGACACGTTGGGAAAAATATTCCCATGGGCTCTGATGGCGGGGGCGATCCTGAGTTCGGCTCCCCACCGGATGCGATTCCGGAGGCCTATACGGCTCCAGAATCAAGAAGGCAGCCTCCTTCGGCTGGAAGGGGGCGTGCCTGTTCCGCCGGCGACCTTTTTCCATCCAGAGGTGTCGGATGCTTTGTTGGTGGCGTTACGAGACGCCTCCATCGTTGACGAACACCGTGCCCTTATGGATGCGGTGATTGAAAGGATTCAGTCAACTAAGAGTGGACTGAACGAAGCCTGTATCAGCCTTATAAGAGGCTTTGAGGTATGTTTTGTAAGTTTCCAAAGAGTGTCACAGTATAGATAGTAGCCCCTGATTCACTGTTCAGTGAAAGAAAGAACCGGACAGGGGATCGCATTGATGATCACAGGAATACTCATTGAATGATATTGATTTCTCTTCTGTTTCAAGCAGATACCTGTAGCGGCTGCTGCCTCTCGTACTGCGGAGATCTCCGGATGGAATCAAAGTCTGGAGCGGGCCCGAGAGGAAATTGGCCAATTGAAAATGCAGTTGAGGGATAAACAAGGTATGCACAAGCATTGCGCACATTTATTGTGAAATAAATGTTCAGTATGAAATAAACCGCATAATTTGTGCTAGGGGTTATGACCGAAGTCGAGGCCCTTAAAAGGGCTGTTGCCGAGGCCGAGGAAAAGGCGGCCACGGAGCGGACTCTTCGCGAGAAACACGAGGCCAGAGTTATTAAAGCTGAGCAGGAGCTGCAAGAGGCCGAAAGTAAATGCGAGACCTTGGAGCAGAGTTTAACTGAGAAAGAGTCCGAACTCACCAAGGCACGTCAAGACATGAGCGATGCCCGGGGTGAAACCCAAAGCGCCCTGCAGGGGATCCAAGAGGCGAGGAAGATCATGGCGGGTAAGGCTTTTTCCATGTAAGCAAGTATTTGAAGGGAAAACTATGTTTCTGATTGTGAATCCAGACTTCTCAGTTGTATTTGCCGAGCTACCTCACAACATATCAGATGCCACTCAATTATACCGAGCCGAAGGAAGGAACACCGCCGATAAGCTCTTTTGGTCGCAGTATTTGGCGCCGAATTATCCGGTGCCTTTTGTTGATCAACTGAAACAGCTGATCGAACTGCATAAGGCTACGAAACTAGCCATGAAAGATATGGTTATCCGGCTATGGCCTGCCGAGCCGATTCCAAGAAGCTACTTCGGGCTCGTGAGGCGGCTTGTAAGCGCTTGCCCTCGATTTGACGTCATCAAGTGGTCGGTCTATATAGAAGGAGCGCGAATGGCCTTCGCCCTTGCAAAGGTGCACTGGGGGAAGATGGATGCCGAAAAGCTAGTGACCGAGGGACCGCTAGAGGGGAAGGAGCACCGCAAGCCCGAATTATATTATAAGAGTGTCCTGAAAGGATCCTACCTTGCGACGGAGCTATGCACCAAGGACATTATATTTCCATGAATGCCGATCATGTCGTCCTTTGTAATGTTTGAACAAGGTCATTTATATGTTGCATGCTATATAAAAGTTTACCCTCCTGTGGGGTCATTTTTATATTAAGACTGAGAGTTGGCCAGTCGTCGGCTTCTGCCCCCATGTAAGAAGTACAGGGGTGTTCGGGATAAACCTGAGCACTCTTTATCCCAATTTTGGGTCCTCCGAAGGAGGTGCTCAGCACAACGAACTAGGCAATCGGACTATAGGGCTTTATCACTCTCACTTAGCCATAGGAGCTTTAGTATGGTCGGCGCAGCCCCTTGTGTTCGGAAGACCGTACTAGGGGCTCTATAAGCGCCTGATCGGAGAAAAGCCAATCCATCGCACGCTGCATTGGTTATGGCATTATGGAGGAGAAATCCTTAAAGATTTTGAGACCGCTCGAACAGCTGACCAGCTCTCGCCATATCATGACAGTCAGTTTTCGGCTTTCTCTACTGAGGTGCTCATCCGGAAGAACCGGGACACAATCGCAGTAGTTCTCGCAGTGCTACCTTAGCCGATATAGAGGAACGTAAGGTACCAAAACATGGGAGCCAGGCAAACCCAACTATTGACCCCAGACATGATTCGGAGCTGATGCATATAATGCTATAGGTGCGGGGTGCCGAACTTCCATGAAGGTGTTCGGACTTTTATTGCCGTATTACGGGAAAAACGAAGCCCCTGGCATATTTAAGGCATATCACTATGTACGGATGCCACTTGACGAAATGATTTTGATAAGAGTTAATCAGCAGGTAAACATCATGTAAATCCACATGTTGTATTTAAGTAATACGTCTATGCGTATGGGTACAAGTAATGTGATAAAAAAGGAGTTGTGATAGCAGAACCTGTTGTGACTAGGGGGAAGGGGTTGAGTGTGGATCCGTATTATGGCCGTACATTCACTGCGGGGAATGTCTAAGGGTCCCCTGACGCGTTCAAGCTGCATCCGTGGAGTCTGTCCTGGTCAGTGCAAAGGTGAACCTGCGAAGGAAATTTAAGAAATGTTTGCATGCCGGAGGGCGGTTGAACCATTGAGTTCGGCCTGTCATGGTCTTCGCCAGAGTGTTTAGTTGAGCTTTGGACGAGCCGGGGTATCCTTCCGTGAAGTAGTTCGGAGCCCCTTGATGGTGTCCGGGAGCCTGGGCGTCGACTCGAGGTTCGGCTGCAAGGTGCTGCTCGTTGTTTCTGCTGCTAAGGCAGTGATGTATTTGTTGGTGCCAAAGGAAGGTTCGGCCTTGCCATGAACCGTGATGACGCCGCGTGGACCGGGCATTTTGAGCTTACGGTAGGCATAATGCGGCACCACGTTGAATCGAGCGAACGCGGTTCGCCCGAGCAGTGCTTGATAGTCACTATGGAAATGGGCGATTTCGAAGATTAACTCTTCGATACGGTAATTTTCTAGTGATCCGAAGATTACCTCGAGAGCAATGGAGCCTGTACATCTAACCTCCATACCTGGTATGTTGGCTCTAAAAGTGGTTTTAGTGGGCTTGATCGCTGAATGATCGATGCCCATTTTGTGCACTGTGTCCTGGTAAGCAGATTTAAACTGCTACCTCCATCCATGAGGACTCGAGTGAGGTGGAACCCGTCTAATATTGGGTCGAGGATTAGTGCGGCTGGATTGCCCTGATTGGCGTTAACTGGACGATCCGTGCGGTTGAAGGTGACCGGCCCTAGCTTATATTGTGGGACAGCTAGTTCCGTTGAGCCGCCATCCCTAAGGGTGCATATCTGGTCCAAGTTGGCAATTTGCGTGGTATTTACCACATTCACCGATTGAATATGGGGGGGGGATTTCTTTTGTCCTCCTTTGTTTGGTGATCTGGGCTCTTCGTCGCTATCATCGCTTTGAGACCCCTCTTCATCTTTGGTGCCTGCCTTGCCGGCTTGTTTGGAGACCCAGCATTCTCTGTTGGTATGGGTGGCTGGCATTTCTAGGGTGCCATGAATTTGGCATTGGCGAGCGAGTATGCGGTCCAGACTGGATGGACCAGGATTTGTATTTTTGGGTGGCCCTTTCCGCTGACCGGACTTTGAGCCCCTGAACCCGGCATTAACTGCCGTATTTCTGGCGTTTTCACCATATTTGCGGCGCTTGTGTTTGTTGCGTCATGGTTTGCCGTTGCTATCCCTGGCTCCTGATATTGGTACTACGAGCCAACCAACTATCTTCGCCCGCACAAAAGCGGGTCATAAGTGTCGTGAGGGCTGCCATGGATTTTGGCTTCTCTTAGCCGAGGTGCCGGGCGAGCCATTCGTCACGGATATTATGCTTAAATGCCGCTAAGGCTTCTGCATCCGGAAAGTCGACAATTTGGTTCTTCTTGGTTAGGAACCGGGTCCAGAATTTCCTCGCTGATTCCCCTGGCTGCTGAGTTATATGACTTAAATCATCAGCGTCCGGCGATCGCACATAAGTGCCCTAGAAATTGTCCAGGAATGCCTCTGCCAGGTTCTCCCAACTTTCGATGGAGTTTGCCGGCAAGCTATTGAGCCAATGCCGAGCCGACCCTTTGAGTTTTAGCGAGAGATACTTGATGGCATGTAGGTCATCCCCGCGGGACATGTGAATGTGGAGGAAGAAGTCTTCTATCCATACCGCGGGGTCTGTAGTACCATCGTATGATTCGATGTTTATGGGTTTAAACCCTTCTGGGAATTCATGATCCATTACTTCATCCGTGAAGCATAAGGGGTGTGCGGCGCCTCTGTGCCGGTTTATATCGCGACGCAGTTCATACGAGTCTTGTCTGCCATGTCCGGCTCAGCCGGATTTTCTATTAGTGTATCCGGCGTGACGATCATCGTCGCGTATTGGTGCGCGCCCCCGTGGTCCGTAGATCGATCTTGCATGTTTTACCTTGTTTTCCAATACGTCTCGCAGGTCCTGTGTGTTTCCCAGGGCCTTGGTATTTTTGTCTGAGTGGCAGCAGGGTGCATGCTGAACTTCAGGCTGAAACGCCTCTTCGGCTCGGCCACGAGGTGGCCGGTCAGCCACATCGTACACTGGTGATGTAGGTTTCAATGCTTCCTCCTCGAGGTGAGGTAGCAACCTGCACTTTGCGTAACTCTTGGAGGGGCGCTTGAGTTCGTATATCTCGGCCGCAAGGACTTCGGTCCATCTGTCTGCTAGCAAGTCTTGATCAGCTTGAAGCTGTTGTTGCTTTTTCTTCAAACTATTTGTTGTGGCCATAAGCCGGCGCTTGAAGCGCTCCTGCTCGACGGGATCCTCAGGCACGATAAATTCTTCGTTGTCGAGGCTCACCTCATCTTCGGAGAGAGGCATGTAATTGTCCTCCTCCGATTCTCCATCTGCTGCCTGCTCTGGAGGGCTAGCTTGTTCACCCTCCCGCTCTACATCGTGCTAGAGGGGATTGTGGTTGTCTTCGGCACTATCCGGAGTGTTATTGTCTCTTGTGCCAGTATCACTACTTTTGCTGTGGCGGGACTTAGAGCAGCGCCGCTGACGTCGGCGCTTGGGTTGCTTCTTGGAGGGGTCATCCTCCGCTGTCTCGTCGCCATTGGCTTCTTTGGGGGTGTCCACCATGTATATATCATATGATGAGGTGGCGGTCCAACGCCCTGTGGGTGGTGGTTCCTGTTCGTCCCCTGCATCGTCGTCCATACCGTCGATGTCTTCGTAGTCGAAGTCGAGCATGTCGGTTAAATCGTCGACAGTGGCTACTAACTGAGTGGTGTGTGGGCAGCGAATTTCTTCGCCGTCCGCATCCCATTCTAGCCGGACATAGTTCAGCCAAGGTTCTCCTGACAAGGAGAGAGACCTTAATTAATTTAGCACATCGCCGAAAGGCGAGTGCTGAAAGATATCCGCGGAGGTGAACTCCATGATCGGCGCCCAGTCAGATTCAATAGGCACGGATGCAGGCGGCTCGGAGTCCGTGGCCGGAGACGAATCCAGTGGTTCGGCGACACGGCTCTCATAAGGGGTGAAGTCAGTATCCGGCTCCATCGCCACTAAGAGTGCGGCCTCCATGGCGGGGTCTATCCCTCCGTCCTCGGATGGCGCAATTTGCTCCGGATTGAAGGCCGGAGTAGTTGCAGATGCGATCTCCCGAACATTGTCCGACGGCAGAGTTACATCATGCTCATTGTGATTGTGCGGCGCACCTGACATGGGCTCAAATCCGTCGAAGATCAAGTCTCCGCGGATGTCGGCGGTGTAGTTTAAGTTTCTGAACCTAACCTGATGACCAGGGGCGTAGCTCTCGATCTGCTCTAGATGGCCAAGCGAATTGGCCCGCAGTGCGAAGCCCTCAAATATGAAGATCTGTCTGGGGAGGAAAACCTCACCCTGGACCGCATCGTTACCGATGATCGAAGGGGCCATCGAGCCTTATGGTGACGGCACAGTGGAACTCTCAATGAAAGCACCAATGTCGGTGTCAAAATCGGCGGATCTCGGGTAGGGGGTCCCGAACTATGCGTCTAAGGCGGATGGTAACAGGAGGCAGGGGACACGATGTTTACCCAGGTTCGGGCCCTCTTGATGGAGGTAATACCCTACGTCCTGCTTGATTGATCTTGATGATATGAGTATTACAAGAGTTGATCTACCATGAGATCGTAGAGGCTAAACCCTAGAAGCTAGCCTATGGTATGATTGTATCTTGTCCTACGGACTAAACCCTCCAGTTTATATAGACACCGGATGGGGCTAGGGTTACACAAAGTCCACAAGGGAGGAGATCTACATATCCGTATTGCCAAGCTTGCCTTCCATGCCAAGGAAAGTCCCATCCGGAGATGGGACGCAGTCTTCACTCTTGTATCTTCATAGTCCAACAGTCCGGCCAAAGGATATAGTGCGGCTGTCTGGAGACCCCCTAATCCAGGACTTCCTCGGTCACCATGATACGGATGCGTACATGATGCCCCTCGACTTCAATCCGGCCTCCATTAGCCGAAACTTCTTTGCAGGTATGTAGTGGGTCGATGTACATCATTTCCCTCGACTTCGATCCGATCACCATCGCCCGAAACTTCTCGCAGGCATGTACTGGGTCGGCATGAACTCCCATTGGATGGCTGCCGTTAGAGAAGACGGGAAAAAGTTGGTGCTCGTGAACTTCCAGACCTCACATGAGATTATCCTTCCTCCATTGGATGATATAAAGATTTACCATCACGGTCCAAGTCATCTAGATTACGTTGTTAGTTGGACGCACCTTGTTTTGCAGAAGATTGTAATCTGCCAAGTGCCCACACGACATGCGGATTACGCAGACTTTAAGCTAATTGCCTTGTTCGACAGGGGACTCGCTTATCTTTCCACCGGTGCCTTCTTTAGCTGGAGACAGCTCAACTCGCAGTGGATCGTCGTCAATGCTGATACACACTTCTGTGATGCTATTGAACACAATGGCATCATCTACGTGATCGACAAAGAAGATGGCACCACATATTGCTGGGACGGCGTGTGTAAGTTGTTTCTGTCTGATGTTAATGATGATGCCATGACACTGTTTGAACTTTTTGTGATGATTGACATATCCCTGTTTGAGCAGAATTTGAGTAGAACTATGGCAATGTATTAGAGACGCTATAAATCAGCTATATTTGGAATGAGTTAATTCATGCGATTGTGACTAGGTCATTATAGCCAATTTGTACCCCTAGATAATCAAACAGTTAGGAAGATTTTGATATTCTCCTTATTTTATAGTAATCTATATACTACTAAATATGAGGGTATATCAATGGCCATGTTAGTTTCCTCATTTTCATGATGTAGAAACATGCATCCAACTGTTTGTTTCATCTAACCATACATTAGGGAAGTAAATGTGCATATGGACAACTCTATATTTGGAAGTAGTGAAATCCTGTAATGCTTACCATGTGTACATACCTATGTTCACCCTTCAGCAATCAATGGCTAGCATAATATGCTCACAAAATTTTTGCCCATAGGACATGAGTATATAACAATTCATGGTCTGTTAGTTACCTTGAAGAATTTGCTTGTGAGGATAGAACATGATTACATAACATGCATGACATGGTAGTTTCCTGTGAAGAATCGATTGTGAGATAACATGAGTATAACCATGCATGGCACTTCTATATTTTCGAACCCAGTATACATTTACCTGTATTTTCTTCCCAGTTCCAACAAGGACATATCAATGTTGTTTCTTGCATTATCCTACTCATACTCTTAATAATGCTGATCTTACATTAACAATGCATGTCCTTTTCGATATGATGCGGTGTCCCTACAGTTACTGCCCTTTGTAATCACACCACCTTTGCCAAAAATAGGGAAGCACAACTGGTTCCTCGCTCAATCAAACGACGACAAAAGACTAATGATCATTCAGACACATGAGATGGAAAAGTTATATTGCAAAAACCCCACTATATGCAAGCACCATGAAATACATGAGTATCCGGACAGTGGCTATTACATCTATGAGCAGGATACCAGCGTGTTGGGGCCTTCAGGATTTTTGAGTTCGAGGTGGGTAAACAGCCTTGGTTCACACTCTCTGTTTCTCAGAATCAATTATCCGATTAACCAGGAGATCACCGTTGGCAAGGACCTTGATGGCAGAGAGGCTCTATTTTCTATGGAAAACTGGGTCTACACGGCGAGCCCTAGGAGTTCGGGAGCAAACTCCCCCGATTGTCAATGATACAACCTGCAGCCAAAAGAAGGTGAGAATGACAAAGGCATCTGGACTAACTTTGATCCTTGGATGTGTCGAGTCTGACAAGCAGTGATGTGGTTCAAGCCTTCAGGTTGATAGGTAATTGGGTTGTTGCGTCAAAAGGGTGGAGTACTGGTGTCTCTGGATCACTGGTGGCTCAACCGGGGCTGCAAATTATGATGGTGTTGGATCATCCCTCTTCAAATGACTTGTTGTCTTTGCTACTTGTTATGGATGGGTACTTCTCTCTTTTGTTATGCATATTCCTTGTTAATTGGTCATCCTCGTCTATGTCACTCTTACTATGTAATAGTTGCCTCTATTTAGAATGTCATTCTCGTCTGGATCATGAGAGTTTGAGCGCTGCAGATGGGTGCATTTTGGTGGTGTGGCCAGACTTCTTATGAACTATCATGTCTTGTTGTTTATGTCAGTAGTAGTCACTTGTCAGTGTTTGAATGATGTATATATCGTTGTTTCGAACTGTTTATTGTCTCGAACTACTGGTGGTCTAAATGAGGGCATCACCATTCTCCATTGTTCAGAGTATATCTCCTTTTTTCAAGTTATAATTTGAGCTTAGTGTCTTTTCGATGATGTACACTTGTTTGGGCTAGTGAGGTGTCGTTGAATATGGGCCGAGTAGTAACGCAATGCCAAATAGGTCAATTATGACTCTCAGACCGGGCTCTCAAAAGATCCTCAAAAAAAGGCCGGGCTCTCAAAAAAAGAAAGAATATGGACTCTTAGGCTGACATGTGGGCGCCATCGGTGTTTTCGTGCGCTTGCGCGCCGAGAGCATATTTGCGCGTGTTCGAAATTCATGCTACCTTTTCATCCCCAATCTTCCGCCCCTCCCCCACCTCTGGAATCTCAATTCCTACTCCAGTTCCCCCTAATCCCCCTCTTGTACTCCCTGTACTCAAACGCATTATCATGTCGCCGGTCAACGCGGATCTCTGAGCCAGAGATCCTGAGGTCCGTCCTGCCTTCGGGCGCTGTGTGTTTTCGCTCAACAGTGACATGGCGGCGCTTGACGGCCAGTTTGTTGGCAAAGTGCTGATGGTAACCATCAACGGCGAACGGCCTCTCGTATCGCCGAATGACCTTGTCAAAGCTATTGGCATTGTGCACGGCATCCAAATAAGTGACTTGCTCGTCGAAGTCTGTCCGCCACCGGCTCATTTCTTCGCCAGGTTCCGAACAACTTTCGACTGCAGTCGCGTGTTCAAATCTTCCCAGCGTTTGTTCTGTGATGGTGCGCTGGTGAGCTTTGATCGGTGGCACCCAGGATGGGGCTCGGTGCCCTTTGAGATTGAGCTTTTAACAAAGCTTACCTTCCATGGCATGCCTCCACGTGCTTGGAATAGTGAGTCCATTAATGAGCTTCTCAACGACCTTGGAGGTGAGCTCGTAAGTATGTTTGTTCCTCTAGACAGCTGGGCTCTGACGGTTATGGCATGGATGAAGAAGCCGTCCACCATACCGAAGGTGATTGGTGTTGAGATACCGGTGCAGGAACCGGAGTTGTACTATTTGTCGCCACCAAGGCCACCGCGGACCACATTAGGGATGTACCTGTATCGAGTGTTCGTGCATGTCGAAGAAGTGGTCAATCCATCAACCGAAGTCCTACCGCCACTGCTGGTGCCCGGGTTCATCAACGACATCCATTACAGGAGTCAACGTCAGACTTTCCCCGTGTTGCTCGGAACGATGGATGGTACAGGGCCTACTCCATCGCGCGGCAGAGGCCACTGCTTCTTTGGGAGAAGAGGCAGGGCTGGCTGCCTGGATGTGCTCTAATTTGATGTAACAACTGAATCTTGCAGATACGGTACTAGTTAAATCCGAGCTATGGCTGTGAAGCACTGATGTGCCAGTACATTTGATTGTGACCTATTCTATTTTTTTACCTGAACTTTTTTTAGAAAGGGTTGTACGTCAACTTAATGTTCTAGCAGAACTTATATATTGTGTTGTCTGTCTGTTTTCTTTGCATGGCATTCAAGATATTTCCCCGGCATTGATAAACACGATGAATCGTTATGTACGAGTTCATTGGTTTCAACATAGCCCTACCCGTAGTGATCCACTGCTTCCACCCTGATTGTGCCGCTTGCGTGAAATTTTTGTATGCAAGTTCAGTGTGCTATGATGTTCTATATGATTGTGTCAACTATATAAGTTTTTACTGAGCATCATCAATGCATATGGTTGAAAGATGTATTTACGAGCATCGACCGATGGGTCTCTCTCTCTCACACACACACAAACACACACACACACACAAGTGGGACCCGTTGAATTATTTCTTCGCTCGTGACAGCTTTTAATTAGGTTCCACTATACTCTAACTTATTTCTTAAGTTATTAATTGAGCTCAGTGACTTCAAAAAGTTGTACAAAAGCCTTGTTTGGGCCTTTCCAGCGTCACTGAATGTGGGCTGAGTAGCCATGTAAGGTTTTACTGTACTACACAAGCCTTTTTTTTCAACATCAGCAATGCAACTGGGCCGACAGTTGTACACAATCTGGGTGAACTTGTTATTCTCTGCCCCGCTAGGCTACAAATCTTTCCTAGGAGGGATGCATTAGGCTTAACAAGAAAATGGTCTTTAAGAAATAATAAATGGGATGTAATTATAAAAACTTGGCAGTAATTATAAAAAATGCATCAAACACGTAATTAGTTTATAAAATAGGGAAAATTGATTTTATACCCTTAGTTGTGTCCCCCTCGGCGGGTTTGCCCCTAGTTTCAGAAAACACTCGTTCTTGTCCAACTCACTTTCGTTTTCTTATGCTTTTGCCCTTCCGGCATGGTTCCGTCTAGTCAGCACCGTTTGACCGCTACCGGCGCTAGTTTTTGGACATTTTTACCCCTCTTGCGGATAACCCTCAGTACCCCTTCGTCCTTAGCTAGCTCGCGTGAAAAACAGAGGGAGGGAAGGCACGTCAAGTTTGGAGGGGGAAGCAGGGAGCGGGAGAGAAAGGAGCGGTGCACATGGCGAGCTCAGGCTCGTCCAACTTCTCACCGGCGACCGGAGAGGTAAGTAGTCCCTTGAATCTATGAATTTGGTGCTCCTCCACCCCATCCCACTTGAATCTAGGGATTTATACGGTTTGTGACATTTGGGGGAAATTTTACCTTTGTTTTAGGTCGATGGGGTCGAGATTGTGCAACATTCGTCGGAGTTTTATCTTCCCGACGAGTCCTATTCCGGCTTGGAGTTTTTGTCGAAGCATCGCTGCCCTGGCCATGGCCTTGTCCCTGCCCGCCGTGTATCATGGGGAGGAGCTAGTAGTGGCCTCCATTTTTCAGGTTGTCCATTAGATGTAAGTTTTTGTGAATTTGTGATAGATTTAGTTTTTGTTGATTTGTACTCTCTAATGTTGATTACTCTGACTTGCAATTAGTTACTAGAAGAGTGTGAATGGGTGGTGTGGGTTGACCCAGCTCCTCCATTGCGTGTTGCCCTTGCTTTTGAAGACTTGCACGCAGAGGTTGAAGGCAGTTGGATCAAATGTCACCATCTGAAGAAGGAAAACATGGAGCTAGCAAGGAAGAACGGGGCTTTGAAGAAGGAACTTAGAGAGAGATATGAGATGTTGCTGGTGTGGGCATTGCTGTTAGTTGGAATTGTTATGTTTGTTGTACTGGTATGGTAGATGTAGTTTATCGATGTATCTGAAGTGAAGATGTTGATGGAACCCTACTTTGTTTGATGTAACTTTGCAGTTGCAGTTGAATTGATGTCACTTTATCTGATGTAACCCTAGTTGAAGACAAATCTTATGTGATGTCCAAATGTGGATGGTAGATGAAGATTTGTCGTCGACGTCGTCAAGGTTGTTGTTAGGCCCTTGTATTTCTTGATTCTGGAGTTGAATGATTCCAAAGGTTGTTGTTAACATACTCAACTTTGCTAAACTCAGTGAAACTTGCTCCAGCCCAGATTTTTGTGTGGTGGTGCTCAAGATATTCCTTTACTTTTGGTCTGCTCTTCAGCTGGTTCAGATGAAAGTTGTGCTCCTTAATGTTGTAAGTTAGTGAGCAAGGCCATAGATTGTCATCATAAAATTTTCCTTTGAATTTCTTGCTGAAATTTTGGGCAAGATGCCTCATACACTCTCTATGCTCCACTCCTGGGTAAACACCATCAACAGCACTCTCCAGTCCTTTGCAAGCATCAGTATGTATGACTAATCCTTCAGGGTGCCCTATTGCTTCATTCAGTTTTTGAAAAACCAAGTCCAACTCTCACTTGACTCCACATCAAGAACACCATATGCAATAGGAAATAACCAGTTATGAGCATCTAGAGCACATGCTGCTACAAGTTGGCCCCTAAACCTACCATGCAATGCAATTGCATCTACAGCCAAGTATGGCCTGCACCCCTCCAAGAACCCTTTCTGACAAGCTTTGAAGCATACAAAAACCCTTCTAAAACACTCCTTGTAGAATTTCTTTCCTTTTAACTTGTACTCCACTGTGTGCTTGTCTATGTCAACAACACTTCCTGGTGATGCCCTCTCTACTTCAGCTTTGAATGCATAAAGTAACTGGAAACTATCACTGTACTTACCATAGATCTTGTCAAGTGCCATCTCCTTACCATAGTAACATCTGCTGTATGGCACCTCAAGACCATACTTCTCTAACAACCTACCCTGAATTTCCTTTGTTCCAATCCCTGGATTTTTTCTAATCCAAGCCATAGAAGCATCTGTAATCCACCTTCTTTTTGCGGCTCTCAATCTCTGAGATCTATTCACACTAGGACATGTGTGAGGGTGGGAATTCACTTTGATCTAAAAATAAAGGGAAACAAATAGTCAGTCAGGATAATATTAGTAAAACAAATAGGCACATTTTAGTAAAAAACACATTGCTAAAACAGTACCTGAAACAGAGTGCTCCTCCTCATCAGAGATGCATGCAGCCTCCACTTACACCTCTCATAGGCACATTTCACAGTAAACCTAGTTGGGTCACTCTTAAGTGTAATGTACTCAGTTTCAGACTTGATTGAGAATGTTCCAACTGCATTCTTGCAATCAACCGCATTAGGAAAGACCACACCTTCCTCAATGGATGGATTATCTCTATCATACATCATTACAGGTCTATCCTCATCTGCATCCTCAAAAGCTCCCATGTCATTATCCTCTTGCCTCTCATCATCATTAGTATCTGAAAATTCTGCAGGAATGTACTCTTCATGCGTTGTATGCTCATCATTGTTGTGTTGGACATAACCTGGGTAAAGTTTCTCATCCTCCTCATCAGATAAAATAGGTGCATCAGGTAGTTCCTCTTCCACAACTGGATCAGGCTAATCCTCTGGTCTATTAGTGCCACATTCAGCAGTAGTTGGAGTGGTACTTGCACTTGCTGCACTAGTTCTAGGAGCACTAGGAGTACTAGCAGCAGCTGTCCTGGATCCACATGGCCCACCCCTTTTTCTAACCCCTATCCCTCCAGCAGTTTTTTCACACCTTTGTCCTCTCTTTCTCTGAATTACTGTTATTTCCAGATTGCATGACCTTGTCTCTGCATTACTTGCAAACATCACACCTAACTCATCATCACACTGTAGATGGTTCCAACACTCCTTTAAACTATCCCAATATCTAATTTATACAGCATCAAACAATCCCCATGGATACTTGGCACAAATAGCAGCCCTAAAGTCATTAAATGACCTACTACTGCTATCCACAACTAATGGAAATGTGAATCCGCTCTCCTTTCCTTCCGTACCAGCAGAAACTATAACTATCGTCTCCATTCTAACAGGCAGAAAGAATGCAACCTCTGGATCCATCCTACATTAATGAGCATACCATCTCCCATGAGCAATTGAACCAAAGCTAGCCTAAAACTTATCTGAATCCACTAAGCATGAGTAGATCTGAGACTGAAACTTACCCCGCCGGGATCTGACGTGCAGATGTGGTGCCCTTGCCGCCCTGACTGCCACCAAAGCCGCCTTCAATGCCCTCCTGTGCCGATGCGGTGCTCTTGCCACCGTCGACGACACCACCGCCGCCATTTCCGCCATCCAATGGTGATGGGGACACCGTTTGGCCGTATGCGCAGCCACGGCCCTTGCGTTGCAATGTGCCGCCCTCCCGTGCCGATGCAATGCCCTTCTTGCGGCGGGCGCGGCCACCACCTAGGGTTTCTCCATCCTCCCCCATCGCCTGGCCTAGAAATGGATGTGGTGCGAGGATTGGTTTGTGGATCTGGTGGTGAGCCGCCAATGGTGACTAGGGTTTCTGATGAGGGAAAGAGAGTTAGAATGAGGAACGATAGAGTGAGAGTGGGAATGAGTTGGTTAGGTCGACCGAGGGGCAAGCCGTGTCCAAAAACTAGTGGCGGTAGTGGTCAAACGGTGCTGACTGGACGGAACCGTAACGGAAGGGCAAAAGCATAAGAAAACCAAATTGGTTCGGGCAAGAACGATGGTTTTCGGAAACTAGGGGCAAACCTGCCGAGGGGGACACAACTAAGGGCACCAAATTAATTATCCCTATAAAATATTACTTTTGGATTTTGAAAATTTTAATTTCATTAATTGCTGCGCGTGCAATGTTTCGTTGGATTTTTACGTAATGCAAATTTATATTGAAATTGTATTTAATCTTAATAGAAATTTCTGGATAAAAATATTCCGGATCCCATAAAAATGAGGGAAATTTTATTGAATTCTGTTTTGAACGGTTGGTTGAAATTATTAATCGCTGTCCTAGCTAGAAAATGGGTTGTACTTTTAACAAACTGTAAATGGGCTATAGTAAATTCCGTTAGAATTCAAAAATGGGTTGTACATTCTTACAAATCGCAAATGGGCTATAAATTCTCTGCAACACACTTGTGGGCCTACTAAGTTGACGCGTCCCCTAAAAAAGTAAGCTGACGTATATGCAAGGCTTTGTCAACTTATAGTCAACAGACAGTCCTAGCAGCAGTGTCCGTTGGATGTCTGTAACACCCCGGATGTAATTTACCTTATATGTATCCCAACTCTTCCCGTTTCCGGCACTAAGTTATTCTATTTCCTCTTTTTCACGTTTTTGTCTCCGTCTGTTTTGTCTTTGTCATGCATCTCATATCATGTAATAATGTGCATTACATTTGCATACATGTTCGTCTCATGCATCCGAGCATTTTCCCCGTTGTCCGTTTTGCATTCCGGCGCTCCTATGTCCTCCGGTGTCCCTTTCTACCTCTTTTCATGTGCGGGTGTTAAACGTTTCGGATTGGACCGAGACTTGTCATGCGGCCTTGGTTTACTACCAGTAGACCGCCTGTCAAGTTTCGTACCATTTGGACTTCGTTTGATACTCCAACGGTTAACCGAGGGACCGAAAAGGCCTCGTGTGTGTTGCAGCCCAACACCCTTCCAAAGTGGCCCAAAACCCACCTAAACCCTCTCCATCGCCTAGGTCATTCGATCATGATCGCGTGGCCGCAAACCACACCTCATTTGGAGCTTCCTAGCTCCCTCTACCTCTATATATAGGCCACTCCCCGAAAATTCCGGATCCAAAACCACCCTAACCCTAAAAACTTCGCTCCTCCACGCACCGGACGTGTCCGGCCCACGCCGGACAACATCCGCCACCACCGCCAGCCAATCAGGGGCCGACACCTGTCCGGGGTGCGCCCACATCGCCGCCTCAGCCCTGCCGGCCCGCGAGACCCAGGTCGGGCCCTCCCGTCGCCCAACCGGGCCCGAACTGCCCCGCCCACGCCCGCCGTCTTCGTCCTTGCGACCGGCCGCCCGAGCCGCCCGGCGCAGCCGCGCGCCATCGCCGGCGTCGGCCACCGCAGCCATGTGCCACCTCGTCATCTGCCACCTCGTCCGCCCGCGTCGCCCGGCATCCGACTCCGTCCGATCGCCGCCCTCGCCGCTCCGGCGACTCCGGCCGGCCTCCTTCCTCACCTCCTCGCCCCGGCAAGCCCGTGACAGCTCTGGCGTCATCCCCGTCTCCAGCGAACCTCGGGCTCTGCTGCTACAGTAACCGCGCGATCTGGATCTGGGAGGATCGGTTGACTTCTCGTCCCTAAACCCTAGTTTTCATGCATTCTTTGTCATGCCATAACTTCCTCATCGTAGCTCTGATTCGTGCATGTAGAATATCAAAATGTTCATCTCGTTAAGTACATCATTTCATCCCATTGCATCATTTTCGTTTAAGCTCATCTTGATTCCCGAAATGCTATTGGAAGAGGGCTATGTGATGATAGTTTCAGATCTGTTTCAGCAAATGCACTTTTGTCATTTTTGCCATGATTAATGTGTGCATGCTATGATCCGGAGCTCTACATGTATTTTGATGTATGCCATGCCATCTTTACAAGGGTGTATGCCATGTATTTTTGTGATCTTTGTGGTGACTAGCACAAGCATGCAAAGTAGCCTACTCAATGTTGCTGATTTCAGGGACTTAGAATTTCACTAAGTCCTTGTCCTGTTATTATTTTTATGCCATATGTTCATGTTGTTTCCTAGTGATCCGTGCCTCTTTTGAGGATGATCAGTAAGGATGTTTTGTATATATTGTGGTGCTCTATCCATCCACGTCTTTGTTTGCAATTATGGAGCACCCTAGCTTGAGTCAATCAAGCTCTACTTTTGCTATAAAATGTTCCTAGCAGATTGTTAACATGTTTTGCAATTTTGCCAAGCTTGTTGTTGTTGATCCGTGCATGCTATGTCGTTGTTCTTGCCATGTCTAGCTTCTATTCCATGCCTTCTTGCTGGGTGTATGCTTAGATTATCATTCCATGTTTTGTAGTGAGTGCATCGAGCTCGTAAACATGTCTACTCGTTAACTGTGTTGCCATGCTCCAGTTTTTCACTAAGTCTGAATCTGTTTATGTTTTTGCTATGTTCGCATGCTTGCAATTGTATTTTCTGATCCCTTTGAGTACGCTTACGAGGATCAAGTCAACTCTGAGAACTTTGCAGGCAAGATGACCATACCCTCGAAATCACTTCTATCTTTGCTTGCTAGATGCTCGCTCTTTTGCTATGCCTATGCTATGATACCTACCACTTGCTTATCATGCCTCCCAAATTCCCATGTTAAACCTCTAACCCACCATGTCCCAGCAAACCGTTTTTTGGATATGTTCCTGTAGCATGTAGTTATCATGCTCTAAACATTGCTTCCTGATGATAAATTCCTGACATGCTGTTAATTTCACTAAGTCTGCAACCTGTTATCTTTTGCACTTTTGCCATGCTTGTTTGAACCTGTTAACGAGTGATTTAGCCGTAGATCAGTGTTCATCTTTTGTCAAGCATCATGAGTGGATCCCTGCCATGTATTTTTTTGCTATGTTTGAGTGTTGTATCATATTTATCTTGATGCATTTAGATGGTCACTTGCTGATTATCGCAGACCAGCGCCACATTTGATTTGCTTGCCATTTCCAAACCGTGTATCCGATTCCGGTGATCTTTATATCGATTTCAACCGAAATCAACTCCTCTTCCCAGTGGCACTCTTGGATTTCCATGTTGAGGCCAGGTTCAATCATCCCTTTCCAAATCATGCATATGCATCACATACCGCATCCCGCATATCATATCATGGTTGCATCATGTTGTTTGAGCATTGCACGTGGTTGATTATGTTCCTTTTTCCTGTTGTTCTTGCTTGGGTAGAGCCGGGAGACGAGTACATGATCGAGGAGCCCGTTGAGTACGCTTACGAGGATCAAGTCAACTCTGAGAACTTTGCAGGCAAGATGACCATACCCTCGAAATCACTTCTATCTTTGCTTGCTAGATGCTCGCTCTTTTGCTATGCCTATGCTACGATACCTACCACTTGCTTATCATGCCTCCCAAATTCCCATGTTAAACCTCTAACCCACCATGTCCCAGCAAACCGTTTTTTGGCTATGTTACCGCTTTGCTCAGTCCCTCTTATAGCGTTGCTAGTTGCAGGTGAAGATTGGAGATCGTTCCTTGTTGGAACATGTTTATTGTGGGGATATCACAATATTATCATGCTTATCTTAATGCACCTATATACTTGGTAAAGGGTGGAAGGCTCGGCCTTATGCTTAGTGTTTTGTTCCACTCTTGCCGCCATAGTTTCCGTCATATCGGTGTTATGTTCCTGAATTTTGCGTTCCTTACGCGGTTGGGTTATAATGGGGACCCCTTGATAGTTCACCTTGAATAAAACTCCTCCGGCATGGCCCAACATTGGTTTTACCATTTGCCACCTAGCCTTTTCCCTTGGATTTCGCGGACTCAAGGGTCATCTTTATTTTAACCCCCCCGGGCCAGTGCTTCTCTAAGTGTTGGTCCAACTGAGCGATGTCCGGCGCTACCAGGGGCAACTCTGGGCTGGCCTACCCGACGTCTGGCTCATCCGGTGTGCCCTGAGAACGAGATATGTGCAGCTCCTGTCGGGATTTGTCGGCACATCTGGGTGGCTTTGCTGGTTTAGTTTTACCATTGTCGAAATGTCTTGTAACCAGGATGCGGAGTCTGATCGGATTGTCTTGGGAGAAGGAATATCCTTCGTTGACCGTGAGAGCTTGTGATGGGCTAAGTTGGGACTCCCCTGCAGGGATTTGAACTTCCGAAAGTCGTGCCCGCGGTTATGGGCAGATGGGAATTTGTTAATGTCCGATTGTAGATAACTTGAAACTTAATCTAATTTAAAATGCATCAACCGCGTGTGTAACCGTGATGGTCTCTTCTCGGCGGAGTCCGGGAAGTGAACACAGTGTTGGAGTAATGCTTGACGTAGGTTGTTCTAGGATCACTTCTTGATCATAGTTCATCGACCGTGCCTTTGCCTTCTCTTCTCACTCTCACTTGTGTATGTTAGCCACCATATACGCTAGTCGCTTGCTGCAGCTCCACATCATACCTTTACCTTACCCATAAGCTTAAATAGTCTTGATCGCAAGGGTGTGAGATTGCTAAGTCCCTGTGACTCACAGATTCCTTCCAAAACCAGATGCAGGGACCGATGATACCGTTCCAGGTGATTCGACAGAGCTCAAGTGGGAGTTCGATGAGGACTCAGGACGATACTACGTGTCTTTCCCAGATGATCAGTAGTGGTGCCTAGTTGGGGCGATCGGGGACTTTGTCGCATTTGGGGGTTGATCTTTATTTTGGTTCCGTAGTCGGACCTTGAGTGTATTGGATGAATGTAATGACTTATTTATGTATTTGTGTGATGTGGCGAGTGTAAGCCAACTATGTACATTTCCCCTTATTTACTTACATGGGTTGTTGTGAAGATTACCTCACTTGCGACATTGCTTTCAATGCAGTTATGCCTCTAAGTCGTGGTTCGACACGTGGGGGATATAGCCGCATCGAGGGCGTTACAATGTCCATCCAACGGATGTCGTGCTTCTTCTTCAATCTCGGATATTCTAGCTTCAGCCGCCCAAAAAATGATTCCTCCCCTTGATATCTGGGGCGCACCGTTTCGGAGGCTGACCTATGGGCCTACTAAGTTGACGCGTACCAAGGGCTTTGTCAACTTAGTCAATATAAACGATTCTAGATGAAGTGACCGCATGATGTCCATCCAACGGCCTTCGTGATTCTTCAACCTCTGGTCTTCTTGCTCCAACCGCCCAAAGCAGCGTCGGTCGTGCCGCCTACTCCTGCCTCTCGTGTTGCTCGTCGGTGGATCGATCTAGGGGATTTCTGTCCCAATTAGGGTTCATCAGATTGGGGATTTCTTGTGTTTAGGTCGATGGTGTTGGGATTTTTCAGTTTCAATACGAGTTCTACCTCCCCCATCCGTCATTCTCTGGGCTGGAGATGAGCATGACGCGGCGGTGCGCAGGGCACAGTCTCATCCCCGCTCGTCGCGTCGCTTGAGGAGGTGCAAGCACGGGAAGAAGATTCTTAGGCTGCCACCTAGATGTAAGGGATTATCTCTCATTCCCGCTCTGTCTGTCCTCTCAGCTTTCATTATTTGCCATTTTTTTGCAGTATGTAAGATATAATTCTGCAGCTCCTTGATGAATGTGACTGGTTAGTTTGGATTGATCCCCCTCCCACAGATTGTGTTGCTCGTGCATTTGAGGAACTTCATGCTGGATTGAGAAAAAGCTGGCTAAAGTCCCATGATTTAGAGAGGAGATTGATGTACTTAACAGAGAAGAACAAGAAACTCAAGTTGAAGATCAAGAAGAGAAATGAGCTTATGCAAACATGGGGATTTCTCATAGTAATTTGTATTAGCATTTTGGCATCAATTTTTTTGAGTGGTTTAAGAATCCATACTAGCTGGATTATGGTATGTGATGAAATGTAATGTATTGATGTGTGAGCTATCTTAATTAGTTGTATTTGTTCCAAAGCACATTGGAAATGAGTTTCATCTGGTGTAGTGTGACAAGTTTCATCTGGAAATGAGTTTGCTATTTTGACTATATTGTGTTCCATTTTGTAGCAATGTAGTAATGTGACAAAACTTGACAGTGTTGTAGTAATGTGACAAAAATGACAGTTAAATGGGCACACCAGCAGCTGGACCAAACATAGGACATAGGTGATTCACCCCTGACTGTTAGGACTCAACAGCTACATCTTCGCACGCAAGGAAGTGTGTGACAGTTGGGACCCACCTGGTCGAAGCGTACGTAGCGTAGTCATTCTAGTCGTGAACGTGTACGTACATACTGGTCAATGTAGAGGCGCGCACATGTCGTAGTAGAGGCGCGCATGTAGCATGTACATGTACGTATAGCGGCCAGGGTGAAAGAAAGAAAATACGGCCACGTACGTACATACGGGCGGGGTCTCGAACGCCTACTCGCGCATACGTATGGCCAGGGCTCATGTACATGGCTGGGTCGGAACGGAGAAGCTGCGCCATCTTCGTGTTCATGGGGAGGCAACGGAATGCGTCGTGTTCATCGGGAGGCAACGAAATACGTCATGTTCATCGGGAGCCAACCGGCTTGGACGGAACAGCCGATGGAAACGAGGCCTGGTGTACCACAGAACAGAGGAAACAGCCTTGTGTTCGACTTGCCACGGTTGAAATGGGATCCTGTTCATCAGGAGGGGTCTGGCGTACCGCAAAACGGAGGAAACAGACCTCCTATGGTCAAAACAGGGTCCTGTTGATTGGGAGGGGTGTGGCGTACTGCAAAACGGAGGAAACAAACTTGTGTTGGAGCGCTACGGTCGAAACGGAGGTCCTCCTCTTTGGGAGGGGTGTGGCGTACCGCAAAACGGGACTCCACGGGATACTGTTCATCTCCACTGTCGACTGCCTCCACGAGCTACTGTTCATCCACCGTCGACCTCCTCCAGCCTCCACCTGCGACTGTTCATCCACGGGCTCCTATTCATCCAGCCTCCACCGCACGCTCCTCCACCGGCTATTGTTCAACTAGCCCTCTCCACGGGGTCCTATTCAACCACCCCTCCATGTGCTACTGTTCATCCAGCCCTCCACCAGCTACTGTTCAACAGGACCTCCATGAGGTCCTGTTCATCCAACCCTCTACGGGGTCCTGTTCATCCACCGGCTCAATCGATCGGGGTATTGTTCATCCAGCGGCAACGACCTCTACTACCACGGGGACCTGTTCATCCAACCCCCACCGGGAACTGTTCATCCAACCCCCCCCCCCCCCCAACAATGCTCATTGTTCATCTAGAGGCAGCATCGATCGGCTTCAGTTAGCAGCAGTAGCGAAGGAATCACTTGGGTTCAGTTAACAGCAAAGGATCGATCGATCACTCGGGTTCAGTAATGCGTAGCCTGCAGTGCAATCGCTCAGCTTTAGTTAGAGCCCAATGCCTCGCACCCATGAGCGTATGTGTACGAGAGAAACGCGCATCGCCCAGCCCCCGACCACCCACCGTAACCGGGAACTCCCCAATATTTTCCTCGCCCTCGCTTCTACCATGGTTTTTTCCATCATGGACGGCCCAAAGAGTGTCATGCAGCTGCGTCTCCGGCCCACCCCGGACGAAAAGCCTATTTTCTGTCATGTTTTTTGTCATAGAAGTAGGACCCCATCACATATATGATGATAAAGGGTTTTGTCACAATTATCGTCATAGAAGTGTCATAAGCATGACAGAAAAAAAATTCGTTCGACCCAAAATGTCACGAATGTGTCTTTTTTGTAGTGCTTACGGTCCTCTTTGTGCCATAGCATCAACTTGGCATGCTCTTTGTTTCTGAATAGACGCTTCAACTGTGGTATTATAGGAGCATACCCATAAGCTTAAATAGTCTTGATCGCAAGGGTGTGAGATTGCTAAGTCCCTATGACTCACAGATTCCTTCCAAAACCAGATGCAGGGACCGATGATACCGTTCCAGGTGATTCGACAGAGCTCAAGTGGGAGTTCGATGAGGACTCAGGACGATACTACGTGTCTTTCCCAGATGATCAGTAGTGGTGCCTAGTTGGGGCGATCGGGGACTTTGTCGCATTTGGGGGTTGATCTTTATTTTGGTTCCGTAGTCGGACCTTGAGTGTATTGGATGAATGTAATGACTTATTTATGTATTTGTGTGACGTGGCGAGTGTAAGCCAACTATGTACCTTTCCCCTTATTTACTTACATGGGTTGTTGTGAAGATTACCTCACTTGCGACATTGCTTTCAATGCAGTTATGCCTCTAAGTCGTGGTTCGACACGTGGGGGATATAGCCGCATCGAGGGCGTTACAATGTCCATCCAACGGATGTCGTGCTTCTTCTTCAATCTCGGATATTCTAGCTTCAGCCGCCCAAAAAATGATTCCTCCCCTTGATATCTGGGGCGCACCGTTTCGGAGGCTGACCTATGGGCCTACTAAGTTGACGCGTACCAAGGGCTTTGTCAACTTAGTCAATATAAACGATTCTAGATGAAGTGACCGCATGATGTCCATCCAACGGCCGTCGTGATTCTTCAACCTCTGGTCTTCTTGCTCCAACCGCCCAAAGCAGCGTCGGTCGTGCCGCCTACTCCTGCCTCTCGTGTTGCTCGTCGGTGGATCGATCTAGGGGATTTCTGTCCCAATTAGGGTTCATCAGATTGGGGATTTCTTGTGTTTAGGTCGATGGTGTTGGGATTTTTCAGTTTCAATACGAGTTCTACCTCCCCCATCCGTCATTCTCTGGGCTGGAGATGAGCATGACGCGGCGGTGCGCAGGGCACAGTCTCATCCCCACTTGTCGCGTAGCCTGAGGAGGTGCAAGCACGGGAAGAAGATTCTTAGGCTGCCCCTAGATGTAAGGGATTACCTCTCATTCCCGCTCTGTCTGTCCTCTCAGCTTTCATTATTTGCCAAATTTTTTGTAGTATGTAAGATCTAATTCTATAGCTCCTTGATGAATGCGACTGGGTAGTTTGGATTGATCCCCCTCGCACAGATTGTGTTGGTCGTGCATTTGAGGAACTTCATGCTGGATTGGGGAGAAGCTGGCTAAAGTCCCATGATTTAGAGAGGAGATTGATGTACTTAACAGAGAAGAACAAGAAACTCGAGTTGAAGATCAAGAAGAGAAATGAGCATATGCAAACATGGGGATTTCTCATAGTAATTTGCATTAGCATTTTGGCATCAGTTTGTTTGAGTGGTTTAAGAATCCATACTAGCTGGATTATGGTATGTAATGAAATGTAATGTATTTCTGTCTGAGCTATCTTAATTAGTTGTATTTGTTCCAAAGCACATTGGAAATGAGTTTCATCTGGTGTAATGTGACAAGTTTCATCTGGAAATGAGTTTGCTATTTTGACTATATTGCGTTCCATTTTGTAGCATTGTAGTAATGTGACAAAACTTGACAGTGTTGTAGTAATGTGACAAAAATGACAGTTAAATGGGCACACCAGCAGCTGGACCAAACATAGGACATAGATGATTCACCCCTGACTGCTGGGACCCACCGGCTACATCTTCGCACGCAAGGAAGTGCCTGACAGTTGAGACCCACCTGGTCGAAGCGTACGTAGCGTTGTCATTCTAGTCGCAAACGTGTACGTACATACTGGTCGATGTAGAGGTGAGGGAGTCCTGGATTTGGGGGTCTCCGGACAGCCGGACTATATCCTTTGGCCGGACTGTTGGACTATGAAGATACAAGATTGAAGACTTCGTCCCGTGTCCGGATGGGACTCTACTTGGCGTGAAGGCAAGCTAGGCAATACGGATATGTATATCTCCTCCTTTATAACTGACCTTGTGTAACCCTAGCCCCCTCCGGTGTCTATATAAACCGGAGGGTTTTTAGTCCGTAGAACAACATACAATCATACCATAGGCTAGCCTCTAGGGTTTAGCCTCTCTGATCTCGTGGTAGATCAACTCTTGTAATACTCATATAATCAAGAATAATCAAGTAGGACATAGGGTTTTACCTCCATCAAGAGGGCCCGACCCTGGGTAAACATCGTGTCCCCTACCTCCTGTTACCATCCGCCTTAGACGCACAATTCAGGACCCCCTACCCGAGATCCACCGATTTTGACACCGACATTGGTGCTTTCATTGAGAGTTCCACTGTGTCATCGCCATAAGGCTTGATGGCTCCTTCGATCATCACTAGCGATGCGGTCCAGGGTGAGGCTTTCCTCCCCAGACAGATCTTCATATTCGGCGGCTTTGCACTGCGGGCCAATTCGCTTGGCCATCTGGAGCAGATTGAGAGCCACGCCCCTGGCCATCAGGTCAGATTTGGAAACTTGAACTACATGGCCGATATCCGCGGAGACTTGATCTTCGGCGGATTCGAGCCCATGCCGGACACGCCGCGCAGTCACGACGAGCAAGACGTAACTCTACCGTCAGACAGTGTTCGGGAGATCGCATCCGCAGCTACTCTGGCCTTTAATCTGGAGCAAGTCACGCCATCCGAGAGCGGAGGGATGGACTCCGCCATGGAGGCAGCACTCTCAGTGGCGATAGAGCCGGATACTGACTTCACCCCGTACGAGAGCCGTGTCGCCAAACCACTGGATTTATCCCCGGCCACGGACTCCGAGCCGCCTACATCTGTGCATGTCAAAACCGACGGGGCACCGATCATGGAGTTCACCTCCGCGGATATCTTTCAGCACTCACCTTTCGGAGATGTGCTAAATTCATTAAGGTCTCTCTCCCTGTCCGGAGAACCCTGGCCGAACTATGTCCGGCTAGAATGGGATGCGGACGATGAGGAAATTCTCGGCCCACCCACCACCCACTTAGTAGCCACTGTCGACGACTTAACCGACATGCTCGACTTCAACTCCAAAGACATCAACGGTATGGACGACGATGCAGGAGACGAACAGGAACCACCACCCATAGGGCGCTGGACCGCTACTTCATCACATGACGTATACATGGTGGACACCCCCAAAGAAGCCAACTGCGATGAGACAGTGGAGGATGACACCTCCAAGAAGCAACCCAAGCGCCGACGTCAGCGACGCCGCTCTAAGTCCCGCCATAGCAAGAACGGCAATAATAATAGTCCACGCGACTCTGGAAGAGACGACAACTGCACCACCCCGGTGGCAGAACACGATCAAGAAGCAAACTACAAACATAGTACGGATCCGACGTCCCAACACGATGACGCCAAAGATAAGCCTCATCAATCCCCGTCTAGGGAAGAAAACAGTCCGGATGAAGATGCACCCATCATCCCGGAAACACACTTGGAGCAAGAGAACCTCCGCAAAAGGCTTATTGCCACAGCGAGAAGGCTGAAGAAACAGAAGCAAAGGATCAAGGTCGCACAAAATACGCTCAACAGCAAGTGGAACAAAGTAACAAAGTATGGTAGAAGTTACCATCCAAATAGCTATCCAAAGCGCAAGCTATTACCAGAATTCAAAGATGAGGCCTTAGTGCCCATAGAGCCAAAAAGCGATACGGCCAACCGGCCGGATCCACCACCCTGTGAACGTGATAGAGCGGCTAACAAAGTCACGCATAAGTCAACACACGATCTACATGAGAACTTGCGTCAAAAATCCGGCGCGACCAGATCTATCTATGGATCTAGGAAGTGCGCTACGGTACACAACCACCACCGAATACTACAACCATCCGAACACCATGGCGCATCCCAATACAGGGGTGCCGCACATCCCTTATGTTTCACTGATGAGGTGCTGGATCACGAATTCCCAGAGGGATTCAAACCGGTGAACATAGAGGCGTACGACGAAACCACAAACCCTGGAGTCTGGATAGAGGACTTCATCCTCCACATCCATATGGCTCGTGGAGACGATCTCCATGCTATTAAATACTTGCCCCTCAACCTTAAAGGGCTAGGTAGGCACTGGCTGAAAAGCCTCCCCGAAAACTCAATTGGAAGTTGGGAGGAGCTCGAGGACGCTTTCCGGGCCAATTTTCAAGGGACTTATGTCCGACCTCCGGATGCAGACGATCTAAGTCATATAATCCAACATTTCGGAGAGTCCGCCCGAAAGCTTTGGAACAGGTTCCTCACCAAGAAGAATCAAATTGTCGACTGTCCGGACGCCGAAGCCTTAGCAGCTTTCAAACATAGCGTCCGAGACGAATGGCTCGCCAGACACCTCGATCAAGAAAAACCAAGAACAATGGCAGCCCTAACAAGCCTCATGACCCGCTTTTGTGCGGGTGAGGACAGCTGGTTGGCCCGTAGCAGCACCAGCGACCCAAGCACATCCGAAGTCATGGATGGCAATGGTAAACCATGACGCAACAAAAACAAGTGTCTAAATAAAGAAGGTAGCCCAGATAACACGGTGGTAAACGCCGGATTCAGGGGTTCTCGACCAGGTCAGCGGAAAAAGCCTTTCAAAGCCAGCACAGGAGGACAATCTAGCCTAAACAAAATTCTTGACAAAGTCTGCCAGATTCACGACACCCCAGACAAACCTGCAAATCATACCCACAGAGAATGTTGGGTCTTCAAGCAGGCTGGTAAGCTAAACGCTGAACACAAAGGGGAAGAGACACCAAGCGAAGACAAGGATGAACCTCGCCAGCAAAGCGCCGGAGGACAGAAAAAGTTCCCACTAGAGGTTAAAACAGTAAACGTGATCCAGGTGACAAAGAGGAGAAGCAATCACGCACTTCGATGCACATGCGCCATAGAGCCCGTCACCCGTAGGCCCAACCCCTGGTCGGCCTGCCCGATCACTTTCGATCACAGGGATCACGATACACATATCCGGCGCGAAGGACTGACAACCTTGGTGTTAGACCCAATAATAAATGGGTACCATTTCACACGGGTCCTCATGGACGGCGGAAGTGATCTAAATCTGATATATCAAGACACAGTCCGCAAAATGGGGATAGACCCGACACAAATAAGCCACAGTAATACTACCTTCAAGGGAGTAATACCAGGCCAAGAGGCCCACTGCACGGGCTCTCTACTACTAAAGGTGGTATTCGGTTCTCCCGATAACTTTCGAAGCGAAACGTTAACTTTTCACATCGCTCCATTCCGAAGTGATTTTCAAGCACTACTTGGAAGGGCAGCTTTCGCTCGTTTTAACGCAATACCGCATTATGCTTTTCTCAAGCTCAAGATGCCCGGTCCACGAGGCATCATTATAGTTAGCGGAAATACCAACCGTTCTTTACGTACGGAAGAGGATGCGGCGGCTCTAACAGCCGCACACTAGACGGCCTCACCAACCAGAAAAAATGGCAGGTCGTCAAGACCACGGACACGGTTAGACGAGTCTGGCGTTCCATCATACATGCATGAGATTGGTTTTCGAACTCTCATAAAACGATACCAGGGGCTTCCTGCGTGTAATCAGGGCCAGCCCAGCTCAACTAGGCTTCTCTGGAAATTTGATAATTCACTCTTCTTTGTGGAACGACAACTTTCACCTAAGTTCTTCCCTTTTGCAGGTGACAATCATGCTACACCCGTCCAGGACACGGCACAACAGAGACACAGGCGTAGACGTGCAGCAGGGACCCGCCCAAAGGTTTCTTTTTAGATTAAGGCCCTGCGTAAACCTTTTTTACTGTCTCTTGTTGCTCACATCCTCCAGATACTCCACACAACCGAGAAAGGATGCCGGCGTTATTGGCATGTGGCCACGCCAGGATTTTGCACGTACCTGGACACATGGGGTTTCTTATAAAGGGCATTGTTTAGCCCGGTATATGTTATAAAGACCAAACACTTTAGGGAGTGTTCGGCTTCGCAAGTTTGGCCCTATATGCATCAGCTCCGAATCATGTCTTTGGTCAAATGTTGGGTTTTCCCGGCTCCCACGTTTTGGTACTTACGTTCCGTTATATCGGCTAAGGTAGCACTGGGAGAACTACTGTGATTGTGCCCTGGTTCATCCGGATGAGCACCTCAGTAGAGAAAGCCAAAAACTGACTGTCATGATATAGCGAGAGACTGGTCAACCACTCGATGACTAATCAGAATCTTCGGGATTCCTCCGCATTAACGAAGGGCCGTTTCCTGGTCATGTACATATGCTCCCCGTATTCGGACGAGCGCAGAAGTACCAGGGGCTATATAGTAGCCCCACTATCAAACTCCTATGGCTAAGTGAAAGTGTTAAAGCAATATAGTCTAATTGCCTCGTTCGCTACGCTATCACCTCCTTAACGGACCAAGACGTTGGATCAAGTGTGGATATGCATCTTTTGCGAAGACCCCCGCATTATATGCGTGGGGGCGGAAGCCGACGACTGCAAACTTTTAGGTTATATACATATATACATAAACGGCCGCACAGGAGGCATCATAGTACTTTCGGGCAAAAGTATAAATACAGCCTTGATTATTTCAGAAAAACATTGTTTGTACAATGGGACTACATGTCATTGGAAAATAATATTCTTCGAGCACTGAGCCTCTATCGAATGAGCGCCTTCAAGGACTTCTTCAAAGTAGTGCTCGGCAGCCACTCGGCCTATGGCCGAACCCTGTGCGGCAACAGTGGTGGCCTCCATCTCCGCCCAGTATGTTTTGACACGGGCAAGGGCCATCTGTGCACCTTCTATGCACGCCGATCTCTTTACAGCATCGATGCGTGGCACAGCATCAAGAAATTGTTGCACTAAGCTAAAGTAGCTATTCGGCCTTGGCCCTCCCGGCCACAGGTGATCCACAACGGACCTCATGGCAAGTCCGGACAACCTATGGAGCTCGGCCCAACCAGTCAATCGCTCATTCAGCAGCAGCGGACGAACTGGAGCGTGAAACTGTGACCGGAATAGCTTTTCCACTTCGGCACCTTTCTGATCCTTGAAGTACTCAGCTGCATCAGCAGCACTTGCATCCAAATCCATGTACGCATCCGCAGAACTCCACAACCGGTCCAGAGGAGCATACTATGGATCTCCGAACTTAGTCCGCAACAAGAAGGGCTTCCCAGACACGATATCTGCAGCTTGATTCAGCTCCTTCGTCGCTCTAATTTTGGAGCGGGCTTCCTTGGCAGCCACCCGGGCCTTCTCCAGGTTCGTCGCCTTCGCCCAGTTTTCTTCTTCAAGAAGCTGGTAATGGTCAGCCGCATCTTTTAACTCTACAGCCATCTTGGCTATTTTTTTCCTTGCTCTCGCAATGCGCGGCCTGTTCGGCCCTTAACTCTTCGGCCGCCTTCAAAGCGGCCGCATTGCTACTCCTTGCTTGCTCCTTGGCTCGGGCAAGCTCCGCCCGAAGGGTCTCCATGGTGGCAGCTCCATCCGCAATCACAACATATTAAAGATATTGGCATCATGCTGCTCTTATTATGTGACGATCACCAGAAAAATCACTCACCCTGTGCCTCGTCAAGCCGCTTGTTGACAAGCACGATGTCGGCATCTGCCGCATCCAGTTGCTGCTTTAGTTCGGCAAACCCATCAGTCCGGCTAACCACCGGAGCTTCAACCACCTGCACATAAAGGTGGTCTGGTTATTACCTGGGACTATGATCCTCTGTTTGCCGCCGTTTTTTATGACAACCAGAGTCTCAGGGACTACTTGAAGGAAATATGCCCTAGAGGCAATAATAAAGTTATTATTTATTTCCTTATAATCATGATAAATGTTTATTATTCATGCTAGAATTGTATTAACCGGAAACATAATACATGTGTGAATACATAGACAAACTTAGTGTCACTAGTATGCCTCTACTTGACTAGCTTGTTAATCAAAGATGGTTATGTTTCCTAACCATGAACAAAGTGTTGTTATTTGATTAACGGGATCACATCATTAAGAGAATAATCTGATTGACATGACCCATTCCATTAGCTTAGCACCCGATCATTTAGTATGTTGCTATTACTTTCTTCATGACATATACATGTTCCTATGACTATGAGATTATGCAACTCCCGTTTGCCGGAGGAACACTTTGGGTGCTACCAAACGTCACAACGTAACTGGGTGATTATAAAGGAGAATTACAGGTGTCTCCAAAGGTAGATGTTGGGTTGGCGTATTTCGAGATTAGGATTTGTCACTTCGATTGTCGGAGAGGTATCTCTGGGCCCTCTCGGTAATGCACATCACATAAGCCTTGCAAGCATTGCAACTAATGAGGTAGTTGCGAGATGATGTATTACGGAACGAGTAAAGAGACTTGCCGGTAACGAGATTGAACTAGGTATTGGAATACCGACGATCGAATCTCGGGCAAGTAACATACCGATGACAAAGGGAACAACGTATGTTGTTATGCGGTCTGACCGATAAAGATCTTCGTAGAATATGTAGGAGCCAATATGGGCATCCAGGTCCCGCTATTGGTTATTGACCGGAGACGTGTCTCGGTCATGTCTACATTGTTCTCGAACCCGTAGGGTCCGCACGCTTAAGGTTACGATGACAGTTATATTATGAGTTTATGCATTTAAATGTACCGAAGGTTGTTCGGAGTCCCGGATGTGATCACGGACATGAGGAGTCTCGAAATGGTCGATACATAAAGATTGATATATTGGAAGCCTATGTTTGGATATCGGAAGTGTTCCGGGTGAAATCGGGATTTTACCGGAGTACCGGGAGGTTACCGGAACCCCCCGGGGAGCTATATGGGCCTTAGTGGGCCTTAGTGGAAAAGAGAAGGGGCTGCCCCAGATGGGCTGCGCGCCACCCTCCCTCCCTAGTCCTATTAGGACAAGGAGAGGTGGCCGGCCCCTCCTCTCTCTCTTTTCCCCCTCCGCGAATCCTATTCCAACTAGGAATGGGGGGGGATCCTACTCCCAGAGGGAGTAGGACTCTCCTGGCGCGCCAAGCTTGGCCGGCCAGCCTCCCCCCTCTAGTCCTTTATATACTGAGGCAGAGGCACCCCAGAAACACACAAGTTGATCCACGTGATCTATTCCTTAGCCGTGTGCGGTGCCCCCAGCCACCATATTCCTCGATAATACTGTAGTGGAGTTTAGGCGAAGCCCTGCTGCTGTAGTACATCAAGATCGTCACCACGCCGTCGTGCTGACGGAACTCTTCCCCGACACTTTGCTAGATCGGAGTCCGGGGATCATCATCGAGCTGAACGTCTGCTCGAACTCGGAGGTGCCGTAGTTTCGGTGCTTGATCGGTCGGATCAGGAAGACGTACGACTACTTCCTCTATGTTGCGTCAACGCTTCCGCAGTCGGTCTACGTGGGTACGTAGACAGCACTCTCCCCTCTCGTTGCTATGTATCACATGATCTTGCGTGAGCGTAGGAAATTTTTTGAAATTACTACGAAACCCAACAGTGGTATCCGAGCCTAGGTTATTTATGTTGATGTTATATGCACAAGTAGAACACAAGTGAGTTGTGGGCGATATAAGTCATACTGCCTACCAGCATGTCATACTTTGGTTCGGCGGCATTGTTGGACGAGACGACCCGGACCAACATTACGCGTACGCTTACGCGAGACCGGTTCCCCCGACGTGCTTTGCACATAGGTGGCTTGCGGGCGACTGTCTCTCCAACTTTAGTTGAACCGAGTATGGCTACGCCCGGTCCTTGCGAAGGTTAAAACGGAGTCTATTTGACAAACTATCGTTGTGGTTTTGATGCGTAGGTGAGATTGGTTCTTGCTAAAGCTCGTAGCAGCCACGTAAAACTTGCAACAACAAAGTAGAGGACGTCTAACTTGTTTATGCAGGGCATGTTGTGATGTGATATGGTCAAGGCATGATGATAAATTTTATTGTATGAGATGATCATGTTTTGTAACCGAGTTATCGGCAACTGGCAGGAGCCTTATGGTTGTCATTTTATTGTATGCAATGCAATCGCGATGTAATGCTTTACTTTATTACTAAACGGTAGTGATAGTCGTGGAAGCATAAGATTGGCGAGACGACAACGATGCTACGATGGAGATCAAGGTGTCGCGCCGGTGACGATGGTGATCACGACGGTGCTTCGGAGATGGAGATCACAAGCACAAGAAGATGATGGCCATATCATATCACTTATATTGATTGCATGTGATGTTTATCCTTTTATGCATCTTATCTTGCTTTGATTGACGGTAGCATTATAAGATGATCTCTCACTAAATTATCAAGAAGTGTTCTCCCTGAGTATGCACCGTTGCGAAAGTTCTTCGTGCTGAGACACCACGTGATGATTGGGTGTGATAGGTTCTACGTTCAAATACAACGGGTGCAAAACAGTTGCACACGCGGAGTACTCAGGTTATACTTGACGAGCCAAGCATATACAGATATGGCCTCGGAACACGGAGACCGAAAGGTCGAGCGTGAATCACATAGTAGATATGATCAACATAACGATGTTAACCATTGAAAACTACTCCATCTCACATGATGATCGGTTATGGTTTAGTTAATTTGGATCGCGTAATCACTTAGAGGATTAGAGGGATGTCTATCTAAGTGGGAGTTCTTTAATTAATTTGATTAACTGAACTTAAACTTATCATGAACTTAGTACCTGATAGTATCTTGCATGTTTATGTTGATTGTAGATAGATGGCTCGTGCTGTTGTTCCGTTGAATTTTAATGCGTTCCTTGAGAAAGCAAAGTTGAAAGATGATGGTAGCAATTACACGGACTGGGTCCGTAACTTGAGGATTATCCTCATTGCTGCACAGAAGAATTACGTCCTGGAAGCACCGCTGGGTGCCAGGCCTACTGCAGGAGCAACGCCGGATGTTATGAACGTCTGGCAGAGCAAAGCTGATGACTACTCGATAGTTCAGTCTGCCATGCTTTACGGCTTAGAATCGGGACTTCAACGACGTTTTGAACGTCATGGAGCATATGAGATGTTCCAGGAGTTGAAGTTAATATTTCAAGCAAATGCCCGGATTGAGAGATATGAAGTCTCCAATAAGTTCTATAGCTGCAAGATGGAGGAGAACAGTTCTGTCAGTGAGCATATACTCAAAATGTCTGGGTATAATAATCACTTGATTCAATTGGGAGTTAATCTTCCAGTTGATTGCATCATTGACAGAATTCTCCAATCACTGCCACCAAGCTACAAGAGCTTCGTGATGAACTATAATATGCAAGGGATGAACAAGACTATTCTCGAGCTCTTCGCGATGCTGAAAGCTGCGGAGGTAGAAATCAAGAAGGAGCATCAAGTGTTGATGGTCAACAAGACCACTAGTTTCAAGAAAAAGGGCAAAGGAAAGAAGAAGGGGAACTTCAAGAAGAACGGCAAGCCAGTTGCTGCTCAAGAGAAGAAACCCAAGTCTGGACCTAAGCCTGAAACTGAGTGCTTCTATTGCAAGCAGACTGGCCACTGGAAGCGGAACTGCCCCAAGTATTTGGCGGATAAGAAGGATGGCAAGGTGAACAAAGGTATATGTGATATACATGTTATTGATGTGTACCTTACTAATGCTCGTAGTAGCACCTGGGTATTTGATACTGGTTCTGTTGCTAATATTTGCAACTCGAAACAGGGACTACGGATTAAGCGAAGATTGGTTAAGGACGAGGTGACGATGCGCGTGGGAAACGGTTCCAAAGTCGATGTGATCGCAGTCGGCACGCTACCTCTACATCTACCTTCGGGATTAGTATTAGACCTAAATAATTGTTATTTGGTGCCAGCGTTAAGCATGAACATTATATCTGGATCTTGTTTGATGCGAGACGGTTATTCATTTAAATCAGAGAATAATGGTTGTTCTATTTATATGAGTAATATTTTTTATGGTCATGCACCCTTGAAGAGTGGTCTATTCTTGTTGAATCTCGATAGTAGTAACACACATATTCATAATGTTGAAGCCAAAAGATGCAGAGTTGATAATGAGAGTGCAACTTTTTGTGGCACTGCCGTTTAGGTCATATCGGTGTAAAGCGCATGAAGAAACTCCATACTGATGGACTTTTGGAACCACTTGATTATGAATCACTTGGTACTTGCGAACCGTGCCTCATGGGCAAGATGACTAAAACACCATTCTCCGGTACTATGGAGAGAGCAACAGATTTGTTGGAAATCATACATACAGATGTATGTGGTCCGATGAATATTGAGGCTCGTGGCGGATATCGTTATTTTCTCACCTTCACAGATGATTTAAGCAGATATGGGTATATCTACTTAATGAAACATAAGTCTGAAACATTTGAAAAGTTCAAGGAGTTTCAAAGTGAAGTTGAAAATCATCGTAACAAGAAAATAAAATTTCTACGATCTGATCGTGGAGGAGAATATTTGAGTTACGAGTTTGGTGTACATTTGAAAAATTGTGGAATAGTTTCGCAACTCACGCCACCCGGAACACCACAGCGTAATGGTGTGTCCGAACGTCGTAATCGTACTTTACTAGATATGGTGCGATCTATGATGTCTCTTACTGATTTACCGCTATCGTTTTGGGGATACGCTCTAGAGACGGCCGCATTCACGTTAAATAGGGCACCATCAAAATCCGTTGAGACGACGCCTTATGAACTGTGGTTTGGCAAGAAACCAAAGTTGTCGTTTCTGAAAGTTTGGGGCTGCGATGCTTATGTGAAAAAGCTTCAACCTGATAAGCTCGAACCCAAATCGGAGAAATGTGTCTTCATAGGATATCCAAAGGAAACTATTGGATACACCTTCTATCACAGATCCGAAGGCAAGACTTTTGTTGCTAAATTCAGAAACTTTCTGGAGAAGGAGTTTCTCTCGAAAGAAGTGAGTGGGAGGAAAGTAGAACTTGACGAGGTAACTGTACCTGCTCCCTTATTGGAAAATAGTACATCACAGAAAATTGTTTCTGTGACACCTACACCAGTTAGTGAGGAAGTCAATGATAATGATCATGAAACTTCAGAACAAGATACTACTGAACCTCGTAGATCAACCAGAGTAAAATGCGCGCCAGTGTGGTACGGTAATCCCGTTCTGGAAGTCATGATGCTAGATCATGATGAACCTACGAACTATGAAGAAGCAATGGTGAGCCCAGATTCCGCAAAGTGGTTTGAAGCCATGAAATCTGAGATGGGATCCATGTATGAGAACAAAGTATGGACTTTGGTTGACTTGCCCGATGATCGGCAAGCAATTGAGAATAAATGGATCTTCAAGAAGAAGACTGACGTTGACGGTAATATTACTGTCTACAAAGCTCGACTTGTCGCAAAATGTTTTCGGCAAGTTCAAGGGATTGACTACGATGAGACCTTCTCACCCGTAGCGATGCTTAAGTCTGTCCGAATCATGTTAGCAATTGCCGCATTTTATGATTATGAAATTTGGCAGATGGATGTAAAAACTGCATTCCTGAATGGATTTCTGGAAGAAGAGTTGTATATGATGCAACCAGAAGGTTTTGTCGATCCAAAGGGAGCTAACAAAGTGTGCAAGCTCTAGCGATCCATTTATGGACTGGTGCAAGCTTCTCGGAGTTGGAATAAACGTTTTGATAGTGTAATCAAAGCATTTGGTTTTATACAGACTTTTGGAGAAGCCTGTATTTACAAGAAAGTGAGTGGGAGCTCTGTAGCATTTCTGATATTATATGTGGATGACATATTGCTGATTGGAAATGATATAGAATTTCTGGATAGCATAAAGGGATACTTGAATAAGAGTTTTTCAATGAAAGACCTCGGTGAAGCTGCTTACATATTGGGAATTAAGATCTATAGAGATAGATCAAAACGCTTAATTGGACTTTCACAAACAACATACCTTGACAAAATTTTGAAGAAGTTCAAAATGGATCAAGCAAAGAAAGGATTCTTGCCTGTGTTACAAGGTGTGAAATTGAGTAAGACTCAATGCCCGACCACTGCAGAAGATGGAGAGAATATGAAAGATGTTCCCTATGCATCAGCGATAGGATCTATCATGTATGCAATGTTGTGTACCAGACCTGATGTGTGCCTTGCTATAAGTCTAGCAGGGAGGTACCAAAGTAATCCAGGAGTGGATCACTGGACAGCGGTCAAGAACATCCTGAAATACCTGAAAAGGACTAAGGATATGCTTCTCGTATATGGAGGTGACAAAGAGCTCGTCGTAAATGGTTACGTTGATGCAAGCTTTGACACTGATCCGGACGATTCTAAATCGCAAACTGGATACGTGTTTACATTAAACGGTGGAGCTGTCAGTTGGTGCAGTTCTAAACAAAGCGTCGTAGCGGGATCTACATGTGAAGCGGAGTACATAGCTGCTTCGGAAGCGGCAAATGAAGGAGTCTGGATAAAGGAGTTCATATCCGATCTAGGTGTCATACCTAGTGCATCGGGTCCAATGAAAATCTTTTGTGACAATACTGGTGCAATTGCCTTGGCAAAGGAATCCAGATTTCACAAGAGAACCAAGCACATCAAGAGACGCTTCAATTCCATCCGGGATCTAGTCCAGGTGGGAGACATAGAGATTTGCAAGATACATACGGATCTGAATGTTGCAGACCCGTTGACTAAGCCTCTTCCACGAGCAAAACATGATCAGCACAAAGGCTCCATGGGTGTTAGAATCATTACTGTGTAATCTAGATTATTGACTCTAGTGCAAGTGGGAGACTGAAGGAAATATGCCCTAGAGGCAATAATAAAGTTATTATTTATTTCGTTATAATCATGATAAATGTTTATTATTCATGCTAGAATTGTATTAACCGGAAACATAATACATGTGTGAATACATAGACAAACTTAGTGTCACTAGTATGCCTCTACTTGACTAGCTCGTTAATCAAAGATGGTTATGTTTCCTAACCATGAACAAAGTGTTGTTATTTGATTAACGGGATCACATCATTAAGAGAATGATCTGATTGACATGACCCATTCCATTAGCTTAGCACCCGATCATTTAGTATGTTGCTATTGCTTTCTTCATGACATATACATGTTCCTATGACTATGAGATTATGCAACTCCCGTTTGCCGGAGGAACACTTTGGGTGCTACCAAACATCACAATGTAACTGGGTGATTATAAAGGAGCATTAAATGTGTCTCCAAAGGTAGATGTTGGGTTGGCGTATTTCGAGATTAGGATTTGTCACTCCGATTGTCGGAGAGGTATCTCTGGGCCCTCTCGGTAATGCACATCACATAAGCCTTGCAAGCATTGCAACTAATGAGGTAGTTGCGAGATGATGTATTACGGAACGAGTAAAGAGACTTGCCGGTAACGAGATTGAACTAGGTATTGGAATACCGACGATCGAATCTCGGGCAAGTAACATACCGATGACAAAGGGAACAACGTATGTTGTTATGCGGTCTGACCGATAAAGATCTTCGTAGAATATGTAGGAGCCAATATGGGCATCCAGGTCCTGCTATTGGTTATTGACCGGAGACGTGTCTCGGTCATGTCTACATTGTTCTCGAACCCGTAGGGTCCGCACGCTTAAGGTTACGATGACAGTTATATTATGAGTTTATGCATTTTGATGTACCGAAGGTTGTTCGGAGTCCCGGATGTGATCACGGACATGACGAGGAGTCTCGAAATGGTCGAGACATAAAGATTGATATATTGGAAGCCTATGTTTGGATATCGGAAGTGTTCCGGGTGAAATCGGGATTTTACCGGAGTACCGGGAGGTTACCGGAACCCCCCGGGGAGCTATATGGGCCTTAGTGGGCCTTAGTGGAAAAGAGAAGGGGCTGCCCTAGATGGGCTGCGCGCCACCCTCCCTCCCCTAGTCCTATTAGGACAAGGAGAGGTGGCCGGCCCCCCTCTCTCTCTTTTCCCCCTCCGCGAATCCTATTCCAACTAGGATTGGGGGGGAATCCTACTCCCAGAGGGAGTAGGACTCTCCTGGCGCGCCAAGCTTGGCCGGCCAGCCTCCCCCCTCTAGTCCTTTATATACTGAGGCAGAGGCACCCCAGAAACACACAAGTTGATCCACGTGATCTATTCCTTAGCCGTGTGCGGTGCCCCCAGCCACAATATTCCTCGATAATACTGTAGTGGAGTTTAGGTGAAGCCCTGCTGCTGTAGTACATCAAGATCGTCACCACGTCGTCGTGCTGACGGAACTCTTCCCCGACACTTTGCTGGATCGGAATCCGGGGATCGTCATCGAGCTGAACGTGTGCTCGAACGACTACTTCCTCTACGTTGCGTCAACGCTTCCGCAGTCGGTCTGCGTGGGTACGTAGACAGCACTCTCCCCTCTCGTTGCTATGCATCACATGATCTTGCGTGAGCATAGGAATTTTTTTGAAATTACTACGAAACCCAACACTACTATCTGCATGGGCATACCTAACGTATGTGGTACTGTTAAAAGCATACATTATTTCACGTACCTCGAAGCCTTTCAGCAGACTCATAAAAGCTTCATGCAACCCGCTTTCAATGGATGAATCCTTTCAATTACTGTACCCATTAGCGTACGATGTGCTTCCAAGACGGCAGCTTGCCTCAGAAGATCCTTCAGCGTGTCCGGCCGCACACTGTACGGACCCTTGCTGTCGCTCTCCTTAGGAGCCGGATACTGGGGATTCCGGGCAGCCAAAGGGTTATCCTCTGGCCCTAGTGGATCCGAAGATAACCTTCGCAATGACACTTCAAGGTCGCCCGCTTCTTGAGCGGGGGAGTCCGGGGGAGGCGTTTCGCTCTCCATCATCTCCGGAAGAAGATCCCCCGAAGATGAACTCTGTCGGGAAGGGCTGCGATCCGGACTACAATTTATAAGCATCAGTTATTGTCTTCGGAAGTAAGGTAGGATATCTTCACTATTAAGTACTTTTTGATTACTTATAGCTCGGTAGAGGGCTGATCCCCGCGCGGACATTGTGCGGCAAGAATACCCTCCGAGGCAGGACCCTCTGGCTGAGATTTCTTCTCTCGTTTGGAAACCTTAGTTTCCGGATCTTCAGAGGTTGTCCTCTTCCTTCCCCGGGGAGAGAGAATGTCAGATTCTTACCCTTGGTTATCCTCCCTCATGGAGGCGCTCATTCCCTCGGTTGGAATAGGTAGCGAAGGAGGCCCGCTTTCGCCCTCTTTATTCCCCCCTTCATCTTCCTTTGAGGGCACTAGACAAGGCGCTAGCTGGAGCATCTTTTCCAGCACCGGATTGTCCAAGCCCTCAGGAAGGGGGGCCGAACACCGGATCATCTTCGCCTTTGTTATCCAGTCCTAGTCAAAGAGCGATTCTTCAGAATGATGTCATGATAAATAAAAGGACAGTGTGTTCGGCCATGGGATTACTTACTTGGGCAGCGGGGCGGTTGCAGCTCAGGCCCACGTCCTTGGTGGTGTCCGGACACTCTATTTGGGGTCCGAAGAATGACTTGTACATCTCCTCATGCGTCATGTCGAGGAAATGATGAATAGTGTGCGGTCCTTCCGGGTTGAATTCCCACATGCGGAGGGGTCGACGTTTGCAAGGCTGGACTCGACGAACTAGCATAACTTGCATTACCATAACCAGACTGAAATCTCCCTCGAAGAGATCTCGGATACGGCTCTGCAGTATTGGCATGTCCTTGGCTGGACCCCAGCTCAGCCCCCTGCTGATCCATGACATTAGTTGTGGTGGGGGGCCCGAGCAAAAGGTGGGGGCAGCTACCCATTTGGCGCTTCGGGGAGCTGTGACGTAAAACCACTCCCGCTGCCACAATCCGGACACCTCTAGAAAGGAACCCTTTGGCCATGAGCGTCAGCAATTTTGCTTATTAAAGCACCTCCACACGCTGCGTATTGCCCTTCGACCATCTTCGGCTTCACATCGAAGGTCTTGAGCCATAGGCCGAAGTGAGGGGTAATGCGGAGGAAGGCCTCACATACGACAATAAATGACGAGATGTGAAGAAGGAAATCCGGGGCAAGATCGTGAAAATCCAGCCCGTAGTAGAACATAAGACTCCTAACGAAGGGATCCAGAGCGAGGCCTAGTCCTCGGAGGAAGTGGGAGACGAACACAACGCTCTCGTCGGGTTCGGGAGTAGGGACGACCTGCCCTCGGGCGGGTAGCCTATGCGAAATTTCGGCGGTCAGGTATCTGGCCTCCCTCAACTTCTTGATGTCCTCCTCCGTGATGGAGGAAGGCATCCACCGGCCTTGAAGGCTGGATCCGAACATGATTGAAGATCCGAAGCACCTGACCTGAGCTTTGGGTGTTAGAGCTCGAGGCGGGGGAAGGATTTGATTGAGCGCGGGAGGGAAAAAGGAAAAGGCCTTGTCCCCTTTATAAAGAGGGTGAATATGAGGCGTCCTCCTCGTGGCCGTTTGAGACTTACCTAAGATCTAGGAGTCATACCAATAGGCACGGTTGGGTTACCCATGTTTGTATTGATGAGAATCCCGTGATAAGGGGAACACGATCTCTGCTTTGACAAGATGTGTCAAGAAACTGCCTCGCGTTATGTGCGGGGCTGGTTAAAGAAAAACAGTTCAAATAATGACCGGGTCGTGGCGCGATGTCACGCTGTCGAAACATGTCAGCAACTTAGATTTGTGGAAATATTATTCTCTCTACGGTGGTATGTGGAACTTATTTTGCATGGTCGGACACTATCCTTGTATTCAAACTCTTCCGTGGTGTATTTGGAGGAGGAACCCGCCTTGCAATGCCGAAAACAACACTGCGCGCCGAACTCATCGTCATTGAAGCCTGGTTCAGGGGCTACTGAGGGAGTCCTGGATTTGGGGGTCTCCGGACAGCCGGACTATATCCTTTGGCCGGACTGTTGGACTATGAAGATAAAAGATTGAAGACTTCGTCCCGTGTCCGGATGGGACTCTACTTGGCGTGGAAGGCAAGCTAGGCAATACGTATATGTATATCTCCTTTGTAACCGACCTTGTGTAACCCTAGCCCCCTCCGGTGTCTATATAAACCGGAGGGTTTTTAGTCCGTAGGACAACATACAATCATACCATAGGCTAGCTTCTAGGGTTTAGCCTCTCTGATCTCGTGATAGATCAACTCTTGTAATACTCATATCATCAAGAATAATCAAGCAGGACATAGGGTTTTACCTCCAGCAAGAGGGCCCGAACCTGGGTAAACATCGTGTCCCCTGCCTCCTGTTACCATCCGCCTTAGACACACAGTTTGGGACCCCCTACCCGAGATCCGCCAGTTTTGACACCGACAAGAGGCGCGCACATGTCGTAGTAGAGGCGCGCACATGTCGTAGTAGAGGCGCGCATGTAGCATGTACACGTACATACAGCGGCCAGGGTGAAAGAAAGAAAATACGGCCACGTACGTACATACGGGCAGGGTCTCGAATGCCTACTCGCGCATACATATGGCCAAGGCTCGTGTACATGGCTGGGTCGGAACGGAGAAGCTGCGCCAGTGTTCATGGGGAGGCAACGGAATGCGTCGTGTTCATCGGGAGGCAACGAAATACGTCATGTTCATCGGGATACAACCGGCTTGGATGGAATAGCCGATGGAAACGACGCCTGGCGTACCGCCGAACAGAGGAAACGACCTTGTGTTCGACCGACCACGGTCGAAATGGGATCTTGTTCATCAGGAGGGGTCTGGCGTACCGCAAAACGGAGGAAACGGACCTCCTACGGTCGAAACGGGGTCCTGTTGATCGGGAGGGGTGTGGCGTACCGCAAAACGAAGGAAACAAACTTGTGTTGGAGCGCTACGGTCGAAACGGGGGTCCTCTTATTTGGGAGGGGTGTGGCGTACCGCAAAACAGGACTCCACGGGATACTGTTCATCTCCACTGTCGACTGCCTCCACGGGCTACTGTTCATCCACCGTCGACCTCCTCCAGCCTCCACCTGCGACTGTTCACCCACAGGCTCCTGTTCATCCAGCCTCCACTGCACGCTCCACCACCGGCTACTGTTCAACCAGCCCTCTCCATGGGGTCCTGTTCAACCACCCCTCCATGGGCTACTGTTCATCTAGCCCTCCACCGGCTACTGTTCAACCAGCCCTCCACAAGGTCATGTTCATCCAGCCCTCCACGGGGTCCTCTTCATCCACCGGCTCAATCGATCGGGGTATTGTTCATCCAGCGGCAAAAGCCTCTACTACCACGGGGACCTGTTCATCCAACCCCCACCGGGAACTGTTCATCCAACCCTCCCCCCCCCCAACAACGCTCATTGTTTATCTAGAGGCAGCATCGATTGGCTTCAGTTAGCAGCAGTAGTGAAGGAATCACTCGGGTTCAGTTAACAGCAAAGGGAATGCTCGGGTTCAGTAATTCGTAGCCTGCAGTGCCATCGCTTGGGTTCAGTTAGAGCCCAACGCCTCGCACCCATGCGCGTACGTGTACGAGAGAAACGTGCATCGCTCAGCCCCCGACCACCCACCGTAACCGGGAACTCCCAGATATTTTCCTCGCCCTCGCTTCTACCATGGTATTTTCCGGCATGGATGGCCCAAAGAATGTCATGCAGTTGCGTCTCTGGCCCACCCAGGACGAAAAGCCTATTTTCTATCACGATTTTTTGTCATAGAAGTAGGACCCCATCACATATATGATGATACCGGGTTTTGCCACAATTATCGTCATAGAAGTGTCATAAGCATGACAGGAAAAAAATTCGTTCTGCCCAAAATGTCACGGATGCGTCTTTTTTTGTAGTGCTTACGGTCCTCTTTGTGCCATAGCATCAACTTGGCATGATCTTTGTTTCTGAATAGACGCTTCAACTATGGTATTATAGGAGCATACCACATCACCTTGGCAGGAACCCTCTTCCTAGGGCACTCGTCGTCAACATCACCAGGGTCATCTCATCTGATCTCATACCGCAATGCACCGCATACCGGGCATGCATTCAAATCCTCGTACGCACCACGGTAGAGTATGCAGTCATTAGGGCATACATGTATCTTCTACACTCCAATCCTAGAGGGCATAGAACCTTCTTTGCTCCGTACATAGTATGAGCAATTATTTATCCTTTGGAAGCTTCTTCTTCAATATTTTTAGTAGCTTCTCAAATCCGTTGTCAGATACACCATTGTCTGCCTTCCATTGTAGCAATTCCATTATGGTACCGAGCTTTGTGTTGCCATCTTCGCAATTGGGGTACAACCCTTTTTTGTGATCCTCTAACATGCGATCGAGCTTCAACTTCTCCTTTTCACTTTGGCAATGTCTCTTTGCATCAACAATGACCTTGCGAATTTCATCATCGGGCACATCGTCTGGTTCCTCTTGATCTTCAGCTTCCCCCGTTACAGCATCACCATATTCAGGGGGCAGATAGTTGTCATCATCCTCTTCTTCTTCGTTGTCTTCCAACATAACCCATCTTTCTCCGTGTTTGGTCCAAACATAATAGTGTGTCATGAAACCCTTCTCAAGCAGGTGGATGTGAAGGGTTTTCGAGTCAGAGTAAGACTTCGTATTGTCACATCTAGGGCATGGACAACACATAAAACTATTCTGCTTGTTTGCCTCAGCCACTTCGAGAAAATTATGCACGCCCTTAATGTACTCGTAGGTGCGTCTGTCACCGTACATCCATTATCGGTTCATCTGCGTGCATTATATATAATTAAGTGCATCAAAAATCATTACAGAACATCATGAATAGAGAAGTGACCAAATTAATAGAAGTTCATCACCACATTAAAACGAAAGTACAGTAGTGATCAAATGTTATTACTGAAAAAATAGATACATAAAGTTCATACATAGTTCTGATTGAACAACATATAGCTATCTAGAGCATCTAAATAAACCATACATTGAAGGGCCAATTCCAGTTCCGCCCCTAACTCGAACCCACTACTCAGTTTTGCCCCTAGCTAGTTTTCGGGTATGCTCAGTTTTGCCCCTCTGCCGTTAGTGCCATTATAGAAATGCCCCTCCGCTCCGTTTCCATCCAGTCAAGGTTGTTTGACCGCTAACTTACCGTTAGTTTGACATATTTGCCCCTCTGTTCTTACATGTGGGCCCTCTCTTACCTCTTCGCTTCACTCTCTACCAGTTCTTGACTGATGGCAAGTTAGCGGTCAAACAGCCTTGACTGGACAGAAATGGAGCTGAGGGGCATTTCTATAAGTGGCACTAACGGCAGAGGGGCAAAACTGAGCATACCCGAAAACTAGGGGCAAAACTAAGCAGTGGGTTCGAGTTAGGGGCACAGATGTAAATGTCCCTACATTGAAACTATGTAAAACATTTCAATGCAACAACAAATGCGATCATGATCGCAACTAAGGTAAAAATTGATCCAACATCATAATGATACCAAGTCTCAGTATGATGACATATTTTCTAATCTTTCTAATCTTCAAGCGCATTGCATCCACCTTGATCTTGTGATCATCGACGACATCCGCAACATGCAACTCCAATCTCATCTTCTCCTCCTCAATTCTTTTCATTTTTTTCTTCAAGTAATTGTTTCCTTTTTCAACTAAATTTAACCTCTCGACAATAGGGTCGGTTGGAATTTCCGGTTCACATACCTCCTAGATAAAAACATCTATGTCACGTTGGTCGGCATAATTGTCATAAACACTAAATGAAACAAATAGTTATAAAATATAATATATATACTACATCTAAATCATAGACAGGACGAGGGCCGACGGAGGCAGATACCAAAACCATCGCACTATATAATAACAAACAATAATAAAAGTAAGAAAATTATACAAGTATCTATCAAAATCATACAAGTATGATTTTTTTTCTTTTAGAAAGAAGATAAGAACAAGAGGCTCACCACGGTGGTGCCGGCAATGAGATCGGCACGGGCGATTGACGGTGGTGAGGACGGGGACGGGACAGGACAGACCACCAAACCTAGACAAATATTGAGGAAAATGGAGTTTGGACAAGGAGCTTCGAGAGGAGAAAGCTTAAGTGTGGCTCGGCCATTTCATCGAACACCTGATGTGATTAGGAGGTGAGCAAGAGCACCACAAACATCTCCCACGCCCGGCCAAAAAAAAACAGAGCAGTGGCTCTGCTCGCCGGTAGGGGCGGGGTATATATAGGCCTCTCTTTAGTCCCGGTTTGTGGTTAAAACTAGGACTAAAGGACAACCTTTGGTCCCGTTTCTAGCCACCAACCGGGACTAAAGGTGGTGGTCCAGGAGCGAAGCCCATTGATCCTAATTCGTGTTGGAAACCGAGACCAAAGGGGTCAGACGAACCTGGGCTAATGGCCCCCGAGGCCTGGCCGGTGCCCTGGCCTCATGAATCGGGACTGATGCACCATTTGGTCCCGATTCATGAGTGAACCGGGATTAGGCCTCAGCCAAAGCCATGTTTTCTACTAGTGATATGTCATATATATGTTTTGGGTTTAAAGGCATACAAACGAATACAACGATAAAATATTCTATTACGCTAGCTCGTTATTTAACTGTCCATTGTAATTGTGATTATGTAAATAAATGTCCATCAAATCATGTTCGTGATGTGAACCAACCCGTGGTTGGTTGGTTAGAAGAACAGGGGTATCCCCGGCCTATCAGGGTTCAAGTCCTGGTGCTCGAATTTATCCTGAATTTATTTCAGGATTTCCGGCGATGCACACTCAATGGGAGGGGACATTCTCATCGACTATGAGGCGCATACAGTGAGTCCGTGTGTACCTTTATAGGGATGAGTGTATGTGCGTATATATGAGCGCTTGCGTCTGTAAAATGTTAAAAAATGTTCATAATTTACCTCTCTAAATATATGTTAGGATTTTATTTTGTAATTATTTATTAACTTACCAAAGAAAACATAAATTTATTTGGTAAGTTAATAAAAGGTGGGATGATTAAGGTGGTTTTCAAAGAATGATGCTCAGAAAAAGAAAAGAAGGTTGGACGAAGCACTCCATCTGGCAGAAAAAGGAATGCTATTTTTTTAGCAGTAGAGATGTCACTTTCAGAGAGAACGCGAATGCATATGCCCCGGGAGCTCTCTAGACAGATCTGCGTAAACTTGAAGGCATAGTTTTAAAAACCGAATCGGACCGCCAGTCCAATCTAAAAGCCCTGAAATGACGCCTTTCCTGACTTTTAAGGTGTACAAGTTTTTTTAGTAAAAAACAGAAAAATGCGACTCGATCAGATGTCAATCCACCATGGAATCTTCTGGTTTGACTGAAAGTGCTTGGTGAGTCCCTATCCTTAAAAATCGAATCAGCAGTTTTGTCGGGCCACTCTCTTGGTAAGTCGCCACAGAAACTTGATTCCTTTTGGTCTCAGCGGCTCAAAATACTCTTCAGATGAACCTCAGGACCGCGGCGGCAGGCGGCTCGCAACCCTAATTTCTCTTTCACATATCGTAAATCTTAAGGCTGATGCCAATCTTTTCAAACCGGTTCTTCTTTATCCGAAAAATTACGAACTTCTCAAAACCCTAAAAAGAATTTCTCAAAGAACTCAACATCACCGTGTGCGTGCCTCACGGTGGACGCCAACTATCGTGGATTTGTCACGGCAGATGTCCTAGTGTGAGGACTTAGTCGTGACACCAATGCATCCATGTGATAGCTTGAGAGGGGTTGAGTGAAATGGGAGACGCAAAGTTTTTACCCAGATTCGGCCCCTCACGGTGAAGATAAAAGCCTACATCCTGCTTCATTGATATTGATCATGATGATGATCATGGTTACAAGGGCAAGGTTTCGCTACCTCTATCTCGAGAACTATTGATTTGTCTGTCTAAACATGTGTCACCTGTCCTCCTTGGGTGCCCTGCCCCTCCTTATATAAGTTGGAGGGGCAGATTACATATGGAGTCCTAATAGAATTAGGACTATTCTATTGGGATCATAATCTTGCTTCTTGCTTTCCTAGTAAGAGAAATATTCCTTATGTCTTTCCTCTTAAACCGGCCCACCATCATATGAGCCGGCCTTCCATGAGCCGCCTTCTGTGCCACTGGGTCTTGTCGCTCCTCTGACCCGCCTGCCGGGTCATCAATGAGTCACCAGGCCCGACTGGGTCATCAGTAAGTGGAGAGATCTGGGCGGGTTACTTAGTGAGTCACCAGTCAGGGCGGGTCACTAGTGAGTCGCCAAGTCCGGCTGGGTCATACTGTTGGGTATATCCCCGATAGATGCCTTTCCTGACTTTTAAGGTGTACTAGTTTTATTTAGTAAAAACAGAAAAATATCCAAAAAAAATAACATAAATAAGGAATCGAACACCCAACCTTCATGTAAAGGCATGCTCAAGACCGAATAACAAAGTAGGCTAATATAACTTTTTGATTTGTTAATGACTAGAAGGTAACACGCGCTTCGCTGCGCCATTCTTCAGTCATGCTGCTTCTTACGGTCTAGGCATGGATCATATTAATCTTTTTCACTTTCTTGTATGCTTTGCCGCACTGGGGAGCCAGTATTGTATGTCAAGTGCATAGCTGATGTCCGTATGTAGAGAAGGAGGGAAATTTTAATTTGAAGTTTAAACAATGGTGCAGAGTGCTATCACCAACAGGAGATAAGTCCATAGCAGCAATTCTGATTAGGATAGCATGCAAAGATGAGAATATATGAAGAATTGGAAAGAGATAAGAAAAATTACCTGGTTAAATTTTTCATGTAAGCCACGGGATTTTTTTATACTCCTTTGTAAAGCACGGATAAATAAGGGGGGAAGCACAAGACAAAATATAATAGGCTTATGTTTTTTTAACATAGATGAGCTGGGGATCCAACTGTCCACTTAACAATCCAATCACAAGTTGGTTCGCATATAACAGGCTTATGTAGCGATGAAGTATTCTGTATATGACCAATTTCACCAAAAATGCAAGAACATCTACTATACCTCGTAGATAGTATGAATTTTTCAGTGTAAAGACCATCATCCAAGATGGCAACAAATTGGTTTGTGCTTGATTTTTTTCCACAAGCACGCACATCAAATGCCTCAGCTTCTTTATCCCATAAAGTAACTAGTGCACCATTCACGAGTAAGCTATATGGATCTTGCCACACTTCGAGCAAGAAGATGCATCACCTAAAGAAAAAAATGGCAATCAAGATAGACACAGCTAATCACTACAAACAAAACAGCTTCTTGGTCAACCCCAATTCATCCCGAGAAGTAATGAATATCCAATAGGAATGTAGTACCAACAAAAAAGCAGCCTCAGTTGAGACAAAAATGTTGATGTAATCTTGTACATTGCATAAACATAAATATTAAACACTTAATTGCAATGGGCCATATTCAGAGAAATTGAAGTAGACAGTGAAACAATATACATCAGAAGTAATGCAAATTATGCATCAACAAAAGAAATATCAATTTTGACAGTAAAGAGACCAAGCCATGCTCAAGCCTTGGGTAATAGAGGCTATCAGCTATTAAAGAACTAGAGACACCACGTCAAAAAAAGTAGGGGTAGGAGCTAGATGACACTGATACAGACTAAAAATTTAGAGACCAAAATCACAAACTAAATTCATAGACCGGATGGTCAGTTTATATAACCAAGGTTATGCTATTTACAATACATTTCAAGATGGATCTAGTAGACACACCTCCCTTGCTTTATCATATGCAGGAAATGAACAACTACTTAGGAGTAGTGGCATACTATTACAGTTTCACACCCCGTTGAGATAAACTCAGACTCTAAGTTTATTGAAATGCTAACAACCCAACTGCAAAAAAATGTACTTTAGGATAAGTTCACTTGCAACAGAATAATACCTATGAGACGGACATGGATCCAATGACTGGCCTCTGCCAAGTCCGGCCGTTCGATGAAGGTTGGACAGGACAGATTAAACATGGTAGATAAAGTACTGTAGCGTACGCGCTGTTCACACGGATCTGTCCACATATTCTTGATCGAACAGTGTGAAGAGGGGGGCAAATCATCGTACTGTTCACTGGTGACTGGTGACTAGCAAGTCACTAGATCTCATTCTAGGGACGGGGATCCAGAGACAATCTAAAAGGTAAGAATACAGTTCTACGCTTTGCTGAACACTGAAATGCCTCGGAGATGCTGCTTCTTACGGTCTAGCCATCTCACAATTCTACTGCCAAAATGTATTGCTTCCTTCACCATCTTATAGCAGATTATTCATAACTGAAGTTTCTCAAACAAAGTTATCCTAGTTGTGCTTGTTTAAATCTTGTTACCAAATATTTGTAAGTAGCTCTACTGCAACCAAAGCTATAGTCTTCCAGTTAAAACTCCTTCTAGGCGCAAAATTCTAGCTGTATCGAGTGATTAACAAATCCAATTTACTAACTCACTAATTCTTCGAAGCCTTTAAGAAGCAAATGGAGAAAGCAATGAGATGGAATGTGAAGGAAATATGCCTTAGAGGCAATAATAAAGTTGTTATTTATATTTCCTTATATCATGATAAATGTTTATTATTCATGCTAGAATTGTATTAACCGGAAATTTAGTACATGTGTGAATACATAGACAAACAAAGTATCCCTAGTATGCCTCTATTTGACTAGCTCGTTAATCAAAGATGGGTAAGTTTCCTAGCCATAGACATGTGTTGTCATTTGATGAGCGGGATCACATCATTATAGAATGATGTGATGGACAACACCCATCCGTTAGCTTAGCACTATAATCGTTTAGTTTATTGCTATTGCTTTCTTCATGACTTATACATGTTCCTATGACTATGAGATTATGCAACTCCCGAATACCGGAGGAACACTTAGTGTGCTATCAAACATCACATCGTAACTGGAAGATTATAAAGATGCTCTACAGGTGTCTCCGATGGTGTTTGTTGAGTTGACATAGATCAAGATTAGGATTTTTCACTCCGATTGTCGGAGAGGTATCTCTGGGCCCTCTCGGTAATGCACATCACTATAAGCCTGCAAGCAATGTGACTACTGAGTTAGTTGCGGGATGATGCATTACGGAACGAGTAAAGAGACTTGCCGGTAACGAGATTGAACTAGGTATGATGATACCGACGATCGAATCTCGGGAAAGTAACATATCGATGACAAAGGGAACAACGTATATTATTGTGCGGTTTGACCAATAAAGATCTTCGTAGAATATGTAGGAGCCAATATGAGCATCCAGGTTTCGTTATTGGTTATTGACCGAAGATGTGTCTCGGTCATGTCTAGATAGTTCTCAAACCCATAGGGTCCGCACGCTTAACGTTCGATGCCAATTTGTATTATGAGTTATGTGATTTGATGACCGAAGTTTGTTCGGAGTCCCGGATGAGATCACGAACATGATGAGGAGTCTCAAAATGGTCGAGACGTAAAGATTGATATATTGGAAGGCTATATTCGGACATCGGAAAGGTTCTAAGTGGTTCGGGTATTTTTCGGAGTACCGGAGAGTTACGGGAATTCACCGGGGGAAGTATTGGGCCTTCATAGGCCTTAGAAAGGAGAGAAGGGCCACAAAGGGAGCCCCCCCCCCCCACACGGGCTGGTCCGAATTGTACTAGGGAGGGGGCGGCGCCCCCCTCTTTCCTTCTTCCTCTCCTCTCCTTCCTTCTTCTCCTACTTGTACTAGGAAAGGGGGAAACCTACTCCTACTAGGAGTAGGAATCCCCCCCTTTGGATGCGCCCGATGTGGCCGGCTCTCCTCCTCCTCCCCTCCTTTATATACAGGGGAGGGGGCACCCCATAGACACACAAGTTGATCTTTAGCTGTGTGCGGTGCCCCCTTCACAGTTTTCCACCTCGTTCATATTGTCGTAGTGCTTAGACGAAGCCCTGTGTTGGTAACTTCATCATCACCGTCACCATACCGTCGTGCTGAAGAAACTCTCCCTCGGCCTCAGCTGGATCTAGAGTTCGAGGGACGTCACCGAGCTGAACGTGTGCATGTCACGAAGGTGTCGTGCGTTCGGTACTTGATCGGTTGGATCGCGAAGACGTTCGACTACATCAACCGCCTTACTAAACGCTTCCGCTTTCGGTCTACGAGGGTACGTGGACACACTCTCCCCGCTCGTTGCTATGCTTTTCCTAGATAGATCTTGCGTGGTCGTAGGAATTTTTTTGAAATACTACGTTCCCCAACAGAATGTACAATGCAAATTGATCTCCATAGCATCATCTAACAAGTTTTGATAATTTTTATTTCATGCAATTTCAACAAACAGTTGTGGCCATCTGCTTCCATCTCAATAACTTAACATCTCTCCTTTTTAATCTACCACAATAAGAAACATCTCAAGTTCCTAAACACTTACAAAAGAACTGAAGATAGTGAGAAAAGACTATACAGTTCATCCTAATTCATGCTTCTAACTCACTCTCTCTCTCTCTCTCTCTCTCTCTCTCTCTTATATATATATATATAGGGTCACGCTATTCGTCACCCTGCATGAGGAATAGTTATTCTTCACCCCCTCTATTTTACCATCAATGCACTGTAATTTTACGTTCCGTAAGTTTTATCTTATTTCCAACATAAAAAGAGACCGTGAGAAAATATATAATCGTCGTAAAAAATATTTTATGTTATGTAAAATTACAAACGTAAAAACATAGTGTAAAATACACATAAACTGCAAATTTTCTTGTCTTATGACCTATATTTTTATTTTCTTATGCAAAATTTTACGTAGTGAATCAATAGGAATGTAAATATTTGAATTCCAAACGTAATTTAATTATGAAATCATCGTAAAATTAACTCGGATGAAGAATAACTTATTATGCACCCTGGGTGATGAACAGTATCATTATATATATATATATATATATATATATATATATATATATATATGTTATATATAAGGTCGCGCTATTTGTCACCCTGGGCGAGGAATTCTTATTCCTCACCCCAGTGAGTTTCTCTGCCCACGCTTAGGACGTTTGTGAGGTAATATTACAACATGGAAGGAGGAACCAGTCACCGCACCTAAATCACTTTAAAAAGAAATAAATGCAAGGTAATCTCACAGATTGCATGCGAGTAAATTACTCCCTGTAGGCGAGGAATCAACCGCATCTTGACGTAATTTTACGGCCACTCGGATAATAGCTGATCGTTCTTGATTTTTTAGATAATAAGGCTGCCTTCCTTATTTCATGTATTTTTTGTTAGTTCTTTTACTATCTCTATTGGACTGAGTACACCAGGTCTATAGCAAAAATGAATAGAAATGATTTAAGTAACATAGGCCATTATCACGATTCTTTGGAATGCATTTTTGGTAACAATAAGAAACACACACAAGTCATTCGGTACGCTATGAATATTTTGGTAACAGCGGAACAACAAAGTGGTCTAATACATAGATTGTATGTAGTGGTTCTGTGGAATATCTGACATAATAAAAACTATCCTTACAATTACAAATAAAATTCGTCTGGACACAATTGAGTGCTACTTAGCACTAAGTAACCAGCCGTATGACAAATTCAGAAATCACTACTGTATTACAAAACTGAATACTACCGAACTTGAAACTGACTACTGCCGAACTTGATCTTCAAGGAGCTAAATTTGCAGGTGAGCAGATATTTTACATCAACTTCATTTGTTCAGCAAGCTATCTGACTGAAACATTACTATCCATGAGCTGTAACCAACATAGTATCCTATTAATAGTACTGCAGCCTTTAGGTTTACTTTTCTTCTTACCAAAACCTAAATTTTGCTTCTGGTTATTAGAAAAAGAAAGTCTGAAATTTCAATTCAACATTACTGGTACCCACCATAAATACGAAGACGTTAATGTCCATCCCTCATACATGAACCATCATCCGCTTGAGCAGATACCTGAAAAACAGAATATTTTCTCACAAGTGTACCAACACAGAAGCACAAATAACACTTGAACGGTTAACGGGCTTCGCTAACCTAAACTGGAAACAATGTCAAAATCGAAGACATCACAGATGGATTTCGGATGTACCAAATTCATAGGAATCACATGAACCCATAACACACTGGCTGCATGGTATGGATGAAAAATATATAGAGAAAAAATATAAAAGGCCAAACTCTGTAACTACTGTTTCGATGCACACTAAACAATGTATTTTTAACAAATTCTGCCATATACAATACTGGGAGTCATCATATTAATAAAATAGTATGTGTCTTGTAACTTTTTAAGACATTGTTTCGCACCAAAGAGTCATCAAATTGAAACACATAATTAATCAGACACACATAATTTTGAGGGAAAATGCCAAACCTGCCAAGCTTATTATAGATGAATCAATATTAAATGGAAGTATGGAACTGAACAAAAGCACATTTATTCTAGTTGCATAGTGGTACAAATATACGAGGAAATTTACCATCTTTGAATGGATTGCTCTGTAAGATATGAAAATAGTTATCCACATTTGAATGGATTGCTCTGTAAGATATGAAAATAGGTTAAATGTGTACAAAGTCAACATCGTCTGATATATAAGAGTCCAAAGCAAAAATGATTGTGGGGATCTTCTTTACAATATCAATGGCTGAGGAATAAATTAAATTGGTAGAGACTAGCTAGAATCGCATGAGTACTCGCCAAAAATAGAACATTCCCATCAGGTTTATGCTAAAAAAACAAAACAATCAATGACCTGAACAAAAAAATATATATCAAAGTTTCCTCTTATAGAAGATTACTCCTGGACTGGGGGTGGGTTAAACAAAAAAGATCAACAAACTTTGACAGGCTGGATGAGTGTTAGGGTCCACCTCATGGTAATTAAAATAAATCTAACTCGGCTTCCATGAATATTTAGAGGCTGGGAGATGGTCAGTGTCTACCAACGTAATGTTTCCAACCAGCCACGTACGAAAAATCTAGTGTATTGTATGCAGTCACATTCGGCAGCTAATGTAAGAATTATGAGAGACGAGGTAAGAAATATTGGTCCAACAAAACATAGGAGCATGTCCAACTAACACATATTCAAAACTTGGATGTGATGTAGATTGCATCGCTTGTTTGAATCAACGTAAAATAGGAGCACATCTAGTTATATCCTTCTGTTCAGTGTGTGTCAAGTATCAACATATCATGAGTAGGAATAAATAAGTGCTTAGCCATTCATTATTTACCTTAAGCTCAGTGTAAAGATGCGAGAAGCAAACCTGAGAAAGGTTAGTGTACTGTAGGTGTATGTTGTGCTTTCACAGAAGGTTAGTGCTTCCATGAATTGGAGATGGAAAACCAGAATATGCATCTTGCCATTTCGCTAGTTTTGCACCATGTCTCACTAGTGTTCAGGTCTGCATCTAGAGAAATATGAAGCCTCACTTGTAGTGTTCAGGACGAGTCAACATTTAAGAAAAGACACATTTCTGTCCGTTAGCAAGACCATTTAATTGAAATGTTTACATTTCTTTCTATTTAGAGGTATGGTCAGCCCTGATGGCAGTGGTTTGATGGACTCGAAATCTAACAAAACATTATACTCCCTATCAGGAAGTCAATGACATTGTGCATTAAGATCACAATTACTTGGGCTTGAATGATTTGTGCTTCTTTTTGGGGAGTGATTCTTAGTTGCTCACAGTGTGTGGCTTGTTATTTTCCCATTTTCTTGTGCTTTACCCTTTCTGGTTTCCTTCTGTGCCTTATTCTGCAACCGAGCAGATTCAGAATGATGGGATGACCATCCTAATACAGTAGCAGCATCCCAACTGCAGTAAGTGAAAACGGCTGGACATGGCTCCCTTTTTTCTGTAGCAATGGAGCTCCAAAGAAGAAATAATGAACAGTTCATCCAAAATAGAAAAGAATGTCAAGAAACAGGGCTGGATCTTAGAAGATACTCTAGTGTTGTTCCTCTGCATCGTTGAGCTCGTCCTCTTCTTCCTCCTACATGAGCATCCCCTCCTCGAATTGATCTCACATCTGAGCGATGGTCTGCTCCATCAACCCCTTTAGAGTACTTAAGCTCCCTCTTTTCATTCATCTCCTTTCTTGGACTTCTTCCTCTTTCTTAGCCCTGTTCCCAAAAAATCAAGAACCCTAACCCAAAAAATTCAGAAAATCATGGAAGAGGAAAGGGAAAGGTATGGGAGGAGGTAGACCTTACCAGAGACGATAAGGCCGCCAGCGATGGAGAAGGACGTTGTCGCCTCCGAGCTCACACCGTATGCAGTGCCCAATTCTCCTCCTAGTCACTACTGCATGAAGAGGGAAAGGAGGGAGTACTCCACATACGAGAGAGTGGAGTGGCCCTCACATCCCAGTCGTCCCTCCGGCACCGTCGCCGCCGCCTCAACAGTCGTCGTGGGAGAGGATGGTCCGGGGTGAGAAACGGTGTCAAGCCCACCGGCCGGTCGCTGAACTGCTCATAGCTGATTAGAAAAAAAATAGGTACGGAGGTGGGCTGACAACCGCTGCCATAAACGTAAATTTACGACAGTGCAACAGAATTTTATATTGGTCGAGAACGTGGCTCGGTTGATGGACTGGGGTGAAGAATATTCTATTCGTCACCCTGGGTGAGGAATAGTTATTCTTCACCCCCTCTATTTTACTATCAATGTACCGTAATTTTACGTTCCGCAAGTTTTGTCTTATTTCCGACGTAAAAAGTGTTGGGGAACGTTGCAGAAAACAAAAATTTTCCTACTCGTTTCACCAAGATCCATCTAGGAGTTCATCTAGCAAAGAGTCATCAGATGCATCTACATACCTTTGTAGATCACGTGCGGAAGCGTTCAAAGAACGGTGATGATGTAGTCGTACACGACGTGATCCAAATCACCGATGACCAAGCACCGAACGGACGGCACCTCCGCGTTCAACACACGTACGGGACGGGAGACGTATCCTCCTACTTGATCCAGCAAGGGGGAAGGAGAGGTTGATGAAGATCCAGCAGCACGACGGCGTGGTGGTGGATGCAGGGCGTCACAGTAGCAGGGCTTCGCCTATACTACGAGGGAGACACGTAACGGGGAGAGAGGGAGGCGCCAAAGCTAAGGTGTGAAGTCCCTCCTCTCCCCCACTATATATAGGGGTGCCATGGGGGGGCGCCGGCCCTAGTAGATGGCATCTACTAGGGGGGGCGGCGGCCTAGGGTGGGGGGCTTGCCCCCCAAGGCAAGGGGGCGCCCCCTCTAGGGTTTCCCCTCAACCTTAGCCGTATGGGCCCTAAGGGGGTGGCGCCCCAGCCCACTTTGGGCTGGGTTCCCTCCCACTTCAGCCCATGGGGCCCCCCGGGATAGGTGGCCCCACCCGGTGGACCCCCGGGACCCTTCCGGTGGTCCCGGTACAATACCGGTGACCCCGAAACTTGTCCCGATGGCCGAAACAGCACTTCCTATATATAATTCTTTACCTCCGGACCATTCCGGAACTCCTCGTGACGTCCGGGATCTCATCCGGGACTCCGAACAATATTCGGGTTACTGCATACTCATATCTTCACAACCCTAGCGTTACCGAACCTTAAGTGTGTAGACCCTATGGGTTCGGGAGACAAGCAGACATGACCGAGACGACTCTCCGGTCAATAACCAACAGCGGGATCTGGATACCCATGTTGGCTCCCACATGCTCCACGATGATCTCATCGGATGAATCACAATGTCGAGGATTCAATCAACCCCGTATGCAATTCCCTTTGTCAATCGATATGTTACTTGCCCGAGATTCGATCGTCGGTATCCCAATACCTCGTTCAATCTCGTTACCGGCAAGTCACTTTACTCGTACCGTAATGCATGATCCCGTGACCAGACACTTGGTCACTTTGAGCTCATTATGATGATGCATTACCGAGTGGGCCCAGCGATACCTCTCCGTCATACGGAGTGACAAATCCCAGTCTTGATCCATGTCAACCCAACATACACTTTCGGAGATACCCGTAGTCTACCTTTATAGTCACCCAGTTACGTTGTGACGTTTGGTATACCCAAAGCACTCCTACGGTATCCGGGAGTTACACGATCTCATGGTCTAAGGAAAAGACACTTTGATATTGAAAAACTCTAGCAAACGAACTATACGATCTTGTGCTATGTTTAGGATTGGGTCTTGTCCATCACATCATTCTCCTAATGATGTGATCTCGTTATCAATGACATCCAATGTCCATAGTCAGGAAACCATGACTATCTGTTGATCAACGAGCTAGTCAACTAGAGGCTCACTAGGGACATGTTGGTGTCTGTCATTCACACATGTATTACGATTTCCGGATAACACAATTATAGCATGAATAAAGACAATTATCATGAACAAGGAAATATAATAATAATGCTTTTATTATTGCCTCTAGGGCATATTTCCAACAGCCTCCCACTTGCACTAGAGTCAATAATCTAGTTACATTGTGATGAATCGAACACCCATGGAATTCTGGTGTTGATCATGTTTTGCTCTAGGGAGAGGTTTAGTCAACGGATCTGCTACATTCAGGTCCGTATGTACTTTACAAATCTCTATGTCTCCATCTTGAACATTTTCACGAATGGAGTTGAAGCGACGCTTGATGTGCCTTGTCTTCTTGTGAAACCTGGGCTCCTTGGCAAGTGCAATAGCTCCAGTGTTGTCACAGAAGAGCTTGATCGGCACCGACGCATTGGGTATGACTCCTAGGTCGGTGATGAACTCCTTCACCCATATTGCTTCATGTGTTGCCTCCGAGGCTGCCATGTACTCCGCTTCACATGTAGATCCCGCCACGACGCTCTGCTTGCAACTGCACCAGCTTACTGCCCCACCATTCAAAATATACACGTATCCGGTTTGTGACTTAGAGTCATCCAGATCTGTGTCGAAGCTAGCGTCGACATAACCCTTTACGACGAGCTCTTCGTCACCTCCATAAACAAGAAATATTTCCTTAGTCCTTTTCAGGTACTTTAGGATATTCTTGACCGCTGTCCAGTGTTCCTTGCCGGGATTACTTTGGTACCTTCCTACCAAACTTACGGCAAGGTTTACATCAGGTCTGGTACACAGCATGGCATACATAATAGAACCTATGGCTGAGGCATAGGGGATGATACTCATCTCTTCTATCTCTTCTGCCGTGGTCGGGCATTGAGCTGAGCTCAATCTCACACCTTGCAAAACAGGCAAGAACCCTTTCTTGGACTGATCCATTTTGAACTTCTTCAAAATCTTATCAAGGTATGTGCTTTATGAAAGACCTATGAGGCGTCTTGATCTATCCCTATAGATCTTGATGCCTAATATATAAGCAGCTTCTCCAAGGTCCTTCATTGAAAAACTCTTATTCAAGTAGGCCTTGATGCTGTCCAAGAGTTCTATATCATTTCCCATCAAAAGTATGTCATCTACATATGATATGAGAAATGCTATAGAGCTCCCACTCACTTTCTTGTAAACGCAAGCTTCTCCATAAGTCTGCGTAAACCCAAACGCTTTGATCATCTCATCAAAGCGAATGTTCCAACTCCGAGATGCTTGCACCAGCCCATAAATCGAGCGTTGGAGCTTGCACACTCTGTCAGCATTCTTAGGATCGACAAAACCTTCCGGCTGCATCATATACAATTCTTCCTTAAGGAAACCATTAAGGAATGCCGTTTTGACGTCCATTTGCCATATCTCATAATCGTAGAATGCGGCAATTGCTAACATGATTCGGACGGACTTTAGCTTCGCTACCGGTGAGAAAGTCTCATCGTAGTCAACCCCTTGAACTTGTCGATAACCCTTAGCGACAAGTCGAGCTTTATAGATGGTCACATTACCATCCGCGTCTGTCTTCTTCTTAAAGATCCATTTATTTTCTATGGCTCGCCGTTCAACGGGCAAGTCAGTCAAAGTCCATACTTCATTTTCATACATGGATCCTATCTCAGATTTCATGGCTTCTAGCCATTTGTCGGAATCCGGGCCCGCCATCGCTTCTTCATAGTTCGAAGGTTCACCGTTGTCTAACAACATGATTTCCAAGACAGGGTTGCCGTACCACTCTGGTGTGGAACGTGTCCTTGTGGACCTTCGAATTTCAATAGGAGCTTGATCAGAAGTATCTTGATCATTATCATTAACTTCCTCTCTAGTCAGTGCTGGCACCTCAGGAACATTTTCTTGAGTTGCGCCATTTTCCGGTTCAAGAGGTAATACTTCATCAAGCTCTACTTTCCTCCCACTTACTTCTTTCGAGAGAAACTCCTTCTCTAGAAAGGATCCATTTCTGGCAACAAAGATCTTGCCTTCGGATCTGAGGTAGAAGGTATACCCAACAGTTTCTTTAGGGTATCCTATGAAGACGCATTTCTCCGATTTGGGTTCGAGCTTTTCAGGTTGAAGTTTCTTGACATAAGCATCGCATCCCCAAACTTTTAGAAACGACAGCTTAGGTTTCTTCCCAAACCATAATTCATACGGTGTCGTCTCAACGGATTTCGACGGAGCCCTATTTAAAGTGAATGCGGCAGTCTCTAAAGCATAGCCCCAAAAAGATAGCGGTAAATCGGTAAGAGACATCGTAGATCGCACCATATCTAATAGAGTGCGATTACGACGTTCGGACACACCGTTACGCTGAGGTGTTCCAGGCGGCGTGAGTTGTGAAACTATTCCACATTTTCTTAAGTGTGTGCCAAACTCGTGACTCAAGTATTCTCCTCCACGATCTGATCGTAGAAACTTGATTTTCCTGTCACGTTGATTTTCAACCTCACTCTGGAATTCCTTGAACTTTTCAAAGGTTTCAGACTTGTGTTTCATTAAGTAGACATACCCATATCTACTCAAATCATCAGTGAGGGTGAGAACATAACGATAGCCACCGCGAGCCTCAACACTCATTGGACCGCACACATCGGTATGTATGATTTCCAATAAGTTGGTTGCTCGCTCCATTGTTCCTGAGAACGGAGTCTTGGTCATTTTACCCATGAGGCATGGTTCGCACGTGTCAAATGATTCATAATCAAGAGACTCTAAAAGTCCATCAGCATGGAGCTTCTTCATGCGTTTGACACCTATGTGACCAAGGCGGCAGTGCCACAAATATGTGGGACTATCATTATCAACTTTACATCTTTTGGTACTCACATTATGAACATGTGTAGCATCACGTTCGAGATTCATAAAGAATAAACCATTCACCATAGGAGCATGACCATAAAACATATCTCTCATATAAATGGAACAACCATTATTTTCAGATTTAAATGAGTAGCCATCTCGAATTAAACGAGATCCCGATACAATGTTCATGCTCAAAGCTGGCACTAAATAACAATTATTAAGGTTTAAAACTAATCCCGAAGGTAGATATAGAGGTAGCGTGCCAACGGCGATCACATTGACCTTGGAACCATTCCCGACGCGCATCGTCACCTCGTCCTTTGCCAGTTTCCGCTTATTCCGCAGCCCCTGCTTTGAGTTACAAATTTGAGCAACTGCACCGGTATCAAATACCCAGGAGCCACTACGGGCACTAGTAAGGTACACATCAATTACATGTATATCACATATACCTTTTGTTTTGCCGGCCTTCTTTTCCGCTAAGTATTTAGGGCAGTTCCGCTTCCAGTGACCGCTTCCCTTGCAATAAAAGCACTCAGTCTCGGGCTTGGGTCCATTCTTTGGCTTCTTCTCAGCAGCTTGCTTGCCGGGCGCGGCAACCTCCTTGCCGTCCTTCTTGAAGTTCTTTTTACCCTTGCCTTTCTTGAACTTAGTGGTTTTATTGACCATCAACACTTGATGTTCCTTCTTGACTTCTACCTCCGCTGATTTCAGCATTGAGAACAACTCAGGAATGGTCTTGCATCCCCTGCATGTTGAAGTTCATCACAAAGCTCTTGTAGCTTGGTGGAAGCGACTGGAGGATTCTGTCAATGACCGCACTGAACGAGGGAGTAGTCGTCAACACGTGTCTGCCAAGCGTTCATAACGTCTTGGTTCTGTGGGACGGGAGGATCACCCAGCGGTGCTTGTAGGACATAATCTTTCTTGGCAGCTATGAGGATGATCCTCAGGTTCCGGACCCAGTCCGTATAGTTGCTGCCATCGTCTTTCAGCTTGGTTTTCTCTAGGAACGCGTTGAAGTTGAGGACTACGTTGGCCATTTGATCTACAAGACATATTGTAAAATATTTTAGACTAAGTTCATGATAATTAAGTTCATCTAATCAAATTATTGAATGAACTCCCACTTAGATTAGACATCCCTCTAGTCATCTAAGTATTACATGATCCGAGTTAACTAGGCCGTGTCCGATCATCACGTGAGACGGACTAGTCAACATCGGTGAACATCTTCATGTTGATCGTATCTTCTATACGACTCATGCTCGACCTTTCGGTCTTCTGTGTTCCGAGGCCATGTCTGTACATGCTAGGCTCGTCAAGTCAACCTAAGTGTTTGCATGTGTAAATCTGTCTTACACCCGTTGTATGTGAACGTCTGAATAAAACACCCGATCAACACGTGGTGTTTCGAAACAGCGAACTGTCGCAACGGTGCACAGTTAGGGGGAACACTTCTTGAAATTATTATGAGGGATCATCTTATTTACTACCGTCGTTCTAAGTAAACAAGATGCAAAACATGATAAACATCACATGCAATCAAATAATAAACGTGACATGATATGGCCAATATCACATAGCTCCTTTGATCTCCATCTTGGGGCTCCATGATCATCTTGTCACCGGCTTGACACCATGATCTCCATCATCATGATCTCCATCATTGTGTCTCCATGAAGTTGCTCGCCAACTATTACTTCTACTACTATGGCTAACGCGTTTAGCAATAAAGTAAAGTAATTTACATGGCGTTTCTCAATGACACGCAGGTCATATAAAAGAATAAGGACAACTCCTATGGCTCCTCCCGGTTGTCATACTCATCGACATGCAAGTCGTGATTCCTATTACAATAGCATGAACATCTCATACATCACATATAGATCATTCATCATTCATCACAACTTTGGCCATATCATATCACAAACCACTTGCTGCAAAAACAAGTTAGACGTCCTCTAATTGTTGTTTGCAAGTTTTACGTGGCTGAATTAGGGTTCTAGCAAGAACGACTTCTTACCTACGTTAAAGCCACAACGTGATTTGTCAACTTCTATTTACCCTTCATAAGGACCCTGTTCATCGAATCCGCTCCAATTAAAGTGGGAGAGAGAGACACCCGCCAGCCACCTTATGCAACTAGTGCATGTTAGTCGGTGGAACCGGTCTCACGTAAGCGTACGTGTAAGGTTGGTCCAGGCCGCTTCATCCCACAATACCGCTGAAGCAAGAAAAGACTAGTAGCGGCAAGAAAGTTGACAAATCTACACCCACAACAAATTGTGTTCTACTCGCGCAAGAAGAACTACGCATAGACCTAGCTCATGATGCCACTGTTGGGGAACGTTGTAGAAAACAAAAATTTTCCTACTCGTTTCACCAAGATCCATCTAGGAGTTCATCTAGCAACGAGTCATCAGATGCATCTACATACCTTCGTAGATCGCGTGCGGAAGCGTTCAAAGAACGGTGATGATGTAGTCGTACACGACGTGATCCAAATCACCGATGACCAAGCGCCGAACGGACGGCACCTCCGCGTTCAACACACGTACGGGACGGGAGACGTATCCTCCTACTTGATCCAGCAAGGGGGAAGGAGAGGTTGATGAAGATCCAGCAGCACGACGGCGTGGTGGTGGATGCAGGGCGTCACAGTAGCAGGGCTTCGCCTATACTACGAGGGAGACACGTAACGGGGAGAGAGGGAGGCGCCAAAGCTAAGGTGTGAAGTCCCTCCTCTCCCCCACTATATATAGGGGTGCCATGGGGGGGCGCCAGCCCTAGTAGATGGCATCTACTAGGGGGGGCGGCGGCCTAGGGTGGGGGGCTTGCCCCCCAAGGCAAGGGGGCGCCCCCTCTAGGGTTTCCCCTCAACCTTAGCCGTATGGGCCCTAAGGGGGTGGCGCCCCAGCCCACTTTGGGCTGGGTTCCCTCCCACTTCAGCCCATGGGGCCCCCCGGGATAGGTGGCCCCACCCGGTGGACCCCCGGGACCCTTCCGGTGGTCCCGGTACAATACCGGTGACCCCGAAACTTGTCCCGATGGCCGAAACAGCACTTCCTATATATAATTCTTTACCTCCGAACCATTCCGGAACTCCTCGTGACGTCCGGGATCTCATCCGGGACTCCGAACAATATTCGGGTTACTGCATACTCATATCTTCACAACCCTAGCGTTACCGAACCTTAAGTGTGTAGACCCTATGGGTTCGGGAGACAAGCAGACATGACCGAGACGACTCTCCGGTCAATAACCAACAGCGGGATCTGGATACCCATGTTGGCTCCCACATGCTCCACGATGATCTCATCGGATGAATCACAATGTCGAGGATTCAATCAACCCCATATGCAATTCCCTTTGTCAATCGATATGTTACTTGCCCGAGATTCGATCGTCGGTATCCCAATACCTCGTTCAATCTCGTTACCGGCAAGTCACTTTACTCGTACCGTAATGCATGATCCCGTGACCAGACACTTGGTCACTTTGAGCTCATTATGATGATGCATTACCGAGTGGGCCCAGCGATACCTCTCCGTCATACGGAGTGACAAATTCCAGTCTTGATCCATGTCAACCCAACATACACTTTCGGAGATACCCGTAGTCTACCTTTATAGTCACCCAGTTACGTTGTGACGTTTGGTATACCCAAAGCACTCCTACGGTATCCGGGAGTTACACGATCTCATGGTCTAAGGAAAAGACACTTTGATATTGAAAAACTCTAGCAAACGAACTATACGATCTTGTGCTATGTTTAGGATTGGGTCTTGTCCATCACATCATTCTCCTAATGATGTGATCTCGTTATCAATGACATCCAATGTCCATAGTCAGGAAACCATGACTATCTGTTGATCAACGAGCTAGTCAACTAGAGGCTCACTAGGGACATGTTGGTGTCTGTCATTCACACATGTATTACGATTTCCGGATAACACAATTATAGCATGAATAAAGACAATTATCATGAACAAGGAAATATAATAATAATGCTTTTATTATTGCCTCTAGGGCATATTTCCAACAAAAAGAGACCGTAAGAAAATATATATTCGCCGTAAAAAATATTTTATGTTATGTAAAATTACAAATGTAAAAATATAGTTTAAAGTACACATAAACTAAAAATTTCTTGTCTTATGACCTATATTTTTATTTTCTTATGTCAAATTTTACCTAATGAATCATTAGGAATGTAACTATTTAAATTCCAAACGTAATTTAATTATGAAATGATCGTAAGATTACCTCGGGTGAAAAATAACTTATGTTGCACCCTGAGTGATGAATAATAACACTATATATACATATATATATATACAAATACTTCGTGTGCATCCATCAAAGCTTCAGTCGGTTTAATCAAACCGCTAGACAAAAAAAATCTAAGGTGCCCCACTCATTTATTTGTTGAATACCTCACATGCGGCTTGATGGAGAGGAGAAGCATGTCGTGGACGTCCATGAAGGTCAGCTCGTCGGCGAAGAGCTTCCAGCAAGGAGAGTAGTTGTCCACCTGGAACGACAGCTCATCCACGGTGTCGTAGGCAGAGGTGCCGTATGTGCTTTGGAACCCCTTACTGGTAACTAGACCTCATCCACACCATGCAACATGCCTCCGATGTCTTTGATGTTGTCGCGCCACCTACTCGCAGGGACTAAGAGCATCTCTAGTAGATCCCGTAAACCGGCCAATCCGCAATAAGAACTGTCGGTTTACGAGACGGAGGCGATTTTCTTGGCCCGAATAGATCCCGTATATTCGATAATCCTGGAATTTTTTTTGCAGGATCCTACAAACCCTAGCTCATTTATTCCATATTTACGAGAGTCGCACCTCTTTTTGCCGGATCCCTTTCCTTGGCGCGAACTCCATTTCCGCCCGCTTCCATTCGCACCTCACTCCCGCCGCCTCACCCCCCTGCCGGTTCTTGCTCCCCCGCGCCGTTCGTTAGCTCCGCCGCCCCGCGCTACATCTATTCCACCAAATTGGAGGGCGGCGCGCAGGGGAGGGTGGGCATTTGTCTCCGCGGGCTCATGGCCAGCGCCGGCGCCATGGATCTGGCCCAGAGCTTGGCATGCAGTCTTGTACCCGGTGGACCTAGTTGGTTCCAGCGCTGATGAGCCTCGGAATCAGTCGGGGTCACCACGCGCACTGGAGAAAGGGATTTCGGCCCTAGTGCAAGAAGCAAGGGGCGACCGGCTTTGCTTCGGCCGGCGGGAGAGAAGAAAGGGGGCGGACGGTTTTGCTTCGCAGGGAGGTACGTTCAATGGCTCCCGATTATTTTCATTCAATTTCAATCGGTGAGATTCGGGTGAAAATCACAGGCATGCATTTTTTGGATGTATTGGAGTTCGTCCTCGTCGTCTTTGTCGGATGACTCGGACATAGAAGAGATTATCCTCGACGATGATGACGACGAATTTGAGAAGGGCCCGAAGAAAAAACGTGCGGATCCACAGTTGGCCAGCTATGCATTCCCCGCAACCGAGCTCTCGGCGACAAGTTGCTCATGAAGGACTACTTCGCCGAGGTACTGACATATCCGGCTCATTAGAAATTTAGGAATATTAAGCATAACTAGCTCATCCAAAATGCACAAGCAATTAGCCAAAATAGTTAACGGTAATTCAGCATTCATCACCACATGCATACAAATAGTCATACATAAATCAAAATTCAGTATACCTATTATGCTTTTAACAACATAAATACTAACTTCTAACAAAACAAATTTCAATCTACTCAACATTACATTCGTTGTTTATTCGATATTATTCTTTTATTCTAGTACAAAGGATCTGTAGAAGAGCTCCGCTTGCTCGGCGCTGGAAGATACCGCTTATATTTCGTACAGTGGCTGGAAGTACCACCTTTAACCATGTAGAGCATCCAACATGTGTAACTAAAAGGGTTCAATTTAGAGAAACTATTTTGCAATAGTTAAACAGAATTCTCGATTACTATTAAATCTTCCTTGGAAATAACTGCCACCATATATGTTCCAAACACAGAAAGTGATTTTTTATATTTAACAGATCTATTGCTATGTAGAGTTGGCCTTATGATGCACATAAAAAAATGGAACAGAGTCTCCAGAGCAAGCAATTGGCCTTCAACATAGTTGTATTAATTAATATATCTAATAAGTTTTCGGTAGCAATGTTTACATATATTTAGTACTAGCATATTTCTATCAAATAATTCTAAACCACAAAAAGAAGCTGCACCTTTCAGCTGCAGCAATGAGGAAATTTTAAACTGGCACACGGATTCAGATTTGAATGAAACATTCATGTTGCACTTTGGGGCTTTGGTGCTTTGCTTTATATATAAAGAGGGGGAGAAAGCCCTTTTTGGTAATAAAATGTTCATATTTGAAAAAATGATTTCATCCGCACTGTATCATATAATGCAGGGAATACATATGCTATAGATAGAGGCACATACTTATTGGTTAGGTAGCTAGAGATTCCAGGTTAAGTGCTTGCATGTGTACATAGGAAAACACACACTTGTATTGACTCTAGTTGGTAGGAGCTAGGACCCTACCGAGTCTAGGGCGTAGGTTGTAGGTTGTAGGGGAAGGAGGGGGCTGGGCGTGGTGCTGTTGCGGTCACCGGCGGCAGGGCGCCGTCGTGTGTGGGAGAGGAGGCGGCGGCGCAAGGGTTGGAGGAGGCTAGGGTTAGGGTCCGGCTCCTACCAACTAGTATATATAACCACAATGGAAAATAAAATAGATAACTTGCGGGCTAAGCCCCTAACTAAACCTGCCCAGTGGGCCTCCTACAGGCATAAGTCTACCCGGTCATAACATCTCTCCCCGCCTGCGCAAACAGCTCGTCCTCGAGCTGGAAGTCTAGGTAGTGCTCACGGAACTCGTCGCGCTGCTCCCAAGTAGCGTCCTCCTCTGGAAGTCCAGCCCATTGAATCAACACATGCCACACCCCGCGACGTAGCTGGGCCTTCAGGACCTTCTCCGGTGCCGGAAGGAGACACCCGTCGAAGGTCGGAGGAAGCGTTGGAGGATCCGCAGGTGGCTCCCCACTAAAGGGCTTCAGCAGCCCCACATGGAAGATGTCGTGGATGCGGGCACCGGCCGGAAGCTGAAGACGGTATGCCACCTTCCCGATGCGCTCCAAGATAGAAAAGGGCCTGGCATAGCGAGGACCCAGCTTGTGCTTCGCGCGTGGGTCCAGTGACTGCATAGAGAAATGAAGGAGAGGCAGCCAATCCCAGTCACCCACCGCGAACTCCGCCTCGTGATGGTGGTCGTTGTAGTAGTGCTTGGCCAGCTGCTGGGCCTGAAGGAGGCGTTGCTGGACCTCGGTCAGCATCTCGTCACGGTGCCGCATAAGATCACCGGCCACCTCCGTCCGAGCCGTCGCCGGATCAACCGGCAGTATGGGCGGGGGTGGCCGGTCGTAGACCGCCTCAAATGGAGTGGCGCGCAGGGCAGAGTGATAGGAGGTGTTGTAGCAGTACTCCGCCCATGAGAGCCAATCCACCCAAGCGCGAGGACGATCACCTATGACAACACGCAAATACATGGCAATCACCTTGTTGACAACCTCGGATTGGCCGTTCGTCTGAGGATGGAAGGCTGTGCTCAGGCGGAGCTTCACGCCCGCCAACCGGAAGAGATTGTGCCAGACATGTCTGGTGAACACCGGGTCCCGATAGCTGACGATTGAAGAGGGAAACCCGCGGAGGCGGACAATACCATCGAAGAAGGCACGGGCCACAGATGCAGCAGTGTAAGGATGACCGAGCACGATAAAATGAGCATACTTGGAGAAGCAGTCGACCACCGTGAGAATGACCGATTTGCCGCCCACCTTGGGGAGGCCCTCCATGAAGTCCATGGAGATATCCGCTCAGACCTGAGACGGCACCTCCAAGGGCTGAAGCAGACCAGCTGGCCGGAGCATCTCCGTCTTGTTACGCTGGCACGTCACACAAGACCGGACCTAGTCGCTGACCAGGGTCCGATCACCTGGGATGTAGAAGTCGGCGCGGAGAAGATGTAGGGTTTTATGCACACCCTCATCGCCCGCCGAGTGGGCCAGCAGCAGCACCTGGTGACGGAGATCATCGTGCGCCGGCAGGAAGACCCAGCGCCCATGAAAGAGCAACCCGTCGGCAAGGCGCCACAGCTCCTCCAGCTCACCCGCAGCCAGCTGCTGCTGAAGGAGGAGGGCGTCTGGCGCGACCGCTATCGTCCGACAGATGTCGTCGAAGAGGGTGAATGTAGGCCCCGAGCGTATGCAGAGTGCCGCCCCTCGGAGTCGCCGACGATGGCTTCGTGGTCGGGGTGACGGCGAGACAGGGCGTGGGCCACTGTGTTAAGGTGGCCCGGCCGATACTAGATGGTGAAATCGAAGCCGAAGAGCTTGCTGATCCACTAGTGCTGCAGCACGGTCGAGAGCCTCTGGTCAAGCAAGAACTTGAGGTTGTAGTGGTCCGTGCGAATCTGGAAAGACCGACCCCACAGATAAGGCCGCCAATGGTGCACCTCCTACACCAATCCAATGAGATATTTCTCATAGGCCACGAGCTTAAGATGGCACGCGGCGAAGGGCCTGCTGAAGAAGGCGAGGGGTCCATCGCCCTGATGAAGGACGGCGTCGAACCCTGCACCAGAAGCGTCACAGTCCATGATGAACGACCGGTCGAAGTCCGGCATCTGAAGGACGGGGCCTGTCGTGAGGGCCCCCTTGAGGGCCTCTAATGCCTCGGTCGCCTCCTCATCCCAGGCAAAGGCGTCGCGCCGGAGCAGGCGCGTGAGTGGAGACATGATGAGGCCGAACTCTCGGATAAATTTCCGGTAGTACCCCGCGAGGCCCAGAAACCCGTGAAGAGCCCGCGGTGAATGCGGGGTCGGCCAGGCGACGACGGTCGCCACCTTGTCGGCGGTCATGGCCACCCCCTCAGCCAAGATGACGTGGCCGAGGTAAGCGACGGAAGGCGTCTTGAACAAGCACTTCAAGCGCTTAAGATGAAGATGATGCGCTCGAAGCTCGTTGCAGACGATGGCGACGTGCTGAAGGTGCTCCGCCCAAGAGGAGTTGTAGATAAGAATATCATCAAAGAAAACAAGCACAAACCGGCGCAAGTAGGGGCGGAGGACTTCGTTCATCAGAGCTTGAAAAGTCGCCGGTGCATTGGAGAGACCAAACGGCATGACCAAGAACTCGAAGTGGCCGTGATGAGTCCGAAATGCCATCTTGGCGATATCATCCGGGTGCATGCGCACCTGGTGGTAACCCGACCGGAGATCGAGTTTGGTGAAGAAGCGCGCCCCTGCAGCTCATCCAGGAGCCCATCGACCACCGGGATAGGAGACTTGTCCTTAAGTGTGAGGGCATTAAGGATGCGGTAGTCGATGCAGCAGCGCCACGTGTCGTCCGGTTACGGACGAGGAGGGCCTACGTGGAGAACATCGATGTGGAGGAGAACAGCGATGTGGAGATCTGGATGATGCCCGCGGCGAGCATGAGTGCACACTGGCGCTCCAGCTCGTCCTTCTGCATCTGCGGATAGCGGTATGGCGGGACTGCCACCGGCGCCGAGCCCGACAGGAGATGAATACGGTGATCATACACCTGAGCTGGCGGAAGGCCCCGCGGCTCGTCGAAGAGGTCGCCATGTTGCTGCAGGAGGTGCTCCAATAGAGGGTGCTCGGCCTCGGTCATGGCCGTCGCCAGCTGGAGCTGGGGCAGTGACGGTGAGGTGCCCCAAACGCCCTCCCACTGGACGCAGCGGCCGAGACGCCAGAAGGACATCATCAGGGTGTCGAAGTCCTAGAGGATGGGACCGAGGGTTCATAGGAAGTCGACACCAAGGATGAAGTCGAAGCAGCCCAAGTCCATGCTCGCGCACGTGATGGTGAAGTGCTCGTCGCCGATGGTGATGGGCACGTTCTGCGCGAGCCCATGACATTGGAGACGATCGTCGTTGGCCACCGTGACCCGAAGTTGCTCCTCACCCGTCGGCTGCAACGCTAAGCGGCGCATGGTAGCCTCGGGCAGGAAGTTATGTGTGGAGCCCGTATCCAAAAGGGCCACCAGGCGCTCGTCGTGTATCATTACGGGCAAGAGCATGGTCCGCTCATCGCGGATGTCGGCAAGCGCATGGAGCGAGACCACGAGGGCCGTCGCCAGGGCGGCCGCAGATGTAGCATCGATAGCCGTTGGGGGCGGCAGCCCATCGAGCCCGTCGGCCGGGGCATCCTCCTCGGTGTAGTCGATCGTCTCCAGGTAGAAGAGGCGCGGGCAGACATGGCCCGGCACGTAGGGCTCATCGCAGTGAAAGCAAAGCCCCAGACGTCGACGCTCCAGCTGCTCCGCCTGAGAGAGACGATGGAAGGGCCGCGTCGCGGCCGGGGTGGTGGTCACCGGAGCGTCCGGGGGTGGCCGGCCCGGTGCGGTGGCCGGCCTGGCGGCTTAGCGGCCTCCTCGAACTGGGCCCGCCGGCTGCATGGCCTGGGCGCGGCACTCGAGGGCACGGGTGTCGGTGTCAAAACCGGCGGATCTCGGGTAAGGGGTCCCAAACTGTGCGTCTAAGGTCGATGGTAACAGGAGACAAGGGACACGATGTTTACCCAGGTTCAGGCCCTGTCTATGGAGGTAATACCCTACGTCATGCATGATTGATATTGATGAATATGAGTGTTACAAGAGTTGATCTACCTCGAGATCGTAATGGCTAAACCCTAGAGGTATAGCTTGTATGGCTATGATAATGAGTATCCTATCCGGACTAAGTCCTCTGGTTTATATAGACACCGGGAGGATGTAGGGTTACACAAGGTCGGTTACAAAGAAGGGAATCTACATATCCGGTCATCAAGATTGCCTTCCACGCTAAGGAGAGTCCCATCAAGACTCGGGTGCAGTCTTCGGTCTTCGTATCTTCACAGCCCATCAGTCCGGCCCATGGCTAACAGGCCGGACGCCCGAGGACCCCTTAATCTAGGAATCCCTCAGTAGCCCCTGAACCTGGCTTCAATGACAAGGTATCTGGCGCGTGGTACTGTCTTTGGCATTGCAAGACGGGTTCCTCCTTCCGAATTCTAGAATAGTCTTTGGACGAATTGATCATGCCCGGACCTGTAACACACACCACACACAACCGTAGAGAGAATATAATAATACATGAACCCAATCTGCTGACAACTTTTACAACATGACATCACGTCCATCCGGTCATAATTTCAAACCGTTTTTTGCCTGCCGCTCCACGTTTCGAGACGCGGTTGCCATTGGCATGTCTTGTCAAAGCAGATATCGTGTCCCCTTATTACGAGATTCTCATCAATACGGGTGTGGGTAACCCAACCGTGCCATTTACACAGCCCTCGGGAGCAGGCGAGTGGGGTGGCGAGTGGGGTGGCGTTCAATATTCACTGCCCTTATAAGGAGATAAGATTCCCCTTTCTTCTCCCACGCCTTCTTTCTTCTCCTGCCTTTCCACTCTTGAGCTCCAGCGCCCAAGTTCTCATCTGTTTCCCACGCGAGAAAGCACTCAACCATGTCCGTATCTGGAGGTCAAGGCAAGTGGATGGCCTCCTCCGTCAAGGAGGAGGACATCGCTGAGCTTCGGGCGGCTGGGTACCTAGCGAAGGAAATCGCCCACCGTCTTCCAGCCCAAGGACAAATCATTCCCACGCCGAAGACCGACGAGAGGGTAGTGTTCCTCCCCCATTTCCTCCGCGGGCTAGGGTTTCCACTCCACCCCTTCATCCGCGGGATAATGTTCTATTACAGGATAGACTTCCACGATCTATCCCTGAACTCCTTCCTCAATATCTCGGTGTTTATCGTTGTGTGCGAGGCCTTACTCCGCATCTACCCCCACTTCGGGCTATGGCTCAAAACCTTTAACGTGAAGCCCAAGGTGGTGGACGGATAGAACGCAGAGTGTGGGGGCACCATGGTGAGCAAGCTCACCAATGTCCCTTGGCCAAAAGGCACATTCGTGGAGTCTGTCAAGGAATGGTAGAAACAATGGTTCTACATCACCGAACCCTGCGGCGCCACCTGGGCCGCGGCTGCTGCATTCAACTCCGGCGCTCCTATGCGACTTACCTCCTGGATCAAGAAAAGCCCGAACTGGTGTTCGTCAGACGAGATGATTGCGCTGCAAATGCGCATTCAAAGCATGATCGATAGGGACATCAAGCTCGTCGACATAATTCAAGTGATGCTAGTGCGCCGGATCCTCCCTTGCTAGAGCCGAAGCCACCCTCTATGGGATTTCAACCCGAAAAAGCACCACACCTCGGAAAGGCTCTTCGAAACAGCTCACGAAGATGCCTGGAAGTTGCTCTTCAATGGTAACGAGATACCGCCGAACATAGATTCAGACCGAATCACCTCCCCAACGAGGTATGTTATCTTCAACACATCCTATACTTTCTTGTTTCAAGGGTAGTATCTAAGCTTTTATTATCATTGCTTTTTTAGTACTGGCTGAAGAAGGCGAAGCAGATCCGGTGTCCGGCTCCCCTGCCTGAAGAACCAGTCATAAGGCACCGGAGAAGAAGGCCACAGGAAAGCCCAAGGGGGTCCGAAGTGGCCCCCGTCGCAAGGGCACTTCGGACGTGACATCCGAAGACAAGGCCCGTTCCCCCGCTGCCGAAGATGACAAGGACGAGGAGGAGGGAAGCGACTCTCCCCTTGATGGGGGGAGGAAGAAGAGAGCGTCCTCCACAACTCTGGAGGCGGAGGCACCCAAGAAGGGGAAGGGCTCCCTTGCGGATAACTCTGCATGGGACGTCGACAACAGTCCGGAGGAACGCCCCCGCGCTAAGCCTTGGGCCGCATCGTAAGTACCAAGACTTGTATCCACCCATAAAGTTTCTCCTCTTTACTGCAATTAAATGATTGGTTATGTTTTATTGTAGTCCGGCCCACAACAGCTCCCCGCGATCCTCGTCAGGAGGGTCGCTGGATTCCAAGGTGATGGCCAGCGATTCACCGCCAGCCGCTCACTCCCCCAAGGCCAAGGATGATGCGGAGGTGCTTTCCCGAAGGACTGTTCCAGGTGGGGGAGAGGCCCAGGAGGCGCCAGAAGGTGAAAATCCCGTTGCCGGACACCAAGGGGAGTCAATCCCCATGGAGATCGGTGGGGAGGGCCGAACTCAGTTCGGCCCTCAGCCGGACTCAATTCCCGAGACCGGGGCTGCTCCAGAATCCGACATGCAACCTCCTTCGAAAGAAGGGGGGATGCCTGTTCCCCCGGTGACCCCTGTCCAACCAGGGGCACCGGATAATCTACTGGAAGCGCCGCGAGGCGCTTCCATTATGGATGAGCACCGTGTCCTTATGGGCACGGTAATTGAAAGGGTTCAGTCTGCCAAAAGCGGACTGACCAAAGCCTGCAGTAGCCTGTTAACAGGTTTTGAGGTAAGCAGCGCAGAAAAGGAGAAAATCCCGGTGTAGACAGTAGCCCCTAAGACACTGTCCGGTGTTCGAAAAGAAAAAGGTGGACAAAGGATCAATCTCCTATTGAAGGAAACTAACTAAATTTGTGTGAAAATGTATGCGCAGGCGTCGCTATTGGCCACGACCTCACATACTGCCGAAGTCTCTGGACTGAAGCAGAAACTGGCGGAGGCCGAGGAGGAGCTGGGCTGGGTAAAGAGGCAGCTCCAAGAAAGACAAGATAAGTAATGACCTGTCATGGATTCGAAAAGGGGGGAAATAATATGCAATGACCGAAGTATCATGATGTAAACAGAGGCGACGACCCATGTCGAGGCCCTGAAAGCGGACCTGGTCGAAGCCGAGGGGAAGGCTATCAAGGAGCGGGCTGTCCATAAAAGGCTCAAGGCCCGGGTCAACGAAGTCCAACAGGAGCTCCAGGACACGGTGAAGAAGTGCGAGACCTTGGAGCACAATGCGTCGGCTCAAGAAACCAAACTTGCCGAAGCTCGTAAGGTGCGGAGGTAGCTCGGATTGAAGCCCAAGGCGCCCTCCATGAGATCCAGGAGGCCAGGAAGATCGCGGCGTGTAAGGCATTCAATATGCAAAGCAGGAGTGTGAAGAGGAAATTCCTTTTACTAACCCAGATTCGGAGTTCTCCAGGGGCCTTTGCTGATCTGCCGCGCAGTGTGACCGATGTTGTGGAGTTCTTCCGAGCCGAAGAAGGGAGTCCCGCAGAGAAGCTGTTCTGGTTGCAATATTGCGTGCCAGAACATCTGGTGCCCTTCAGCAATCAGCTGAAACAACTGGTCGAGCTGCACAGGGTGGACGAACTGGCCATGAAGGATATGATAGTCCGGCAGTGGCCGGCCGGAGCTATTCCCAGCAGCTACTTCGGCCTCGTGAAGAAGCTAGTGGATGCCTGTCCTCGGCTAGATGTCATCAACCGGTCCGTCTGCATCGAGGGCGCGCGTCTGGCCTTCTCTTATTGCAAGGTCTGGTGGGCGAAGCTGGATGCTATCAAGCTAGCGACCGGGGGGCCGCTGGAGGACAAGGAGTACCGCACACCTGAGCGATACTTCGGCGATGTCTTAGAAGGGTCCCGCATTGTTGCGGATCATTGTGGGAAGGACACCATCTTTTAATGAATGTATTCGAGCTTCCTCTGCCTTGTATGATGAAACAAAGTGTTTATGCAATATAATGATTGTTATGTTTTTAAATTTTTACTTCCTGTGAGGCCGTGTTGTATGAAATCTGAGGGTTAACTAGTCGTCAGCTTCTGCCCCCACGTAGGTAGTACGGGGGTGTTCAGGATGGAATCTAAACAATCTTGATCCAATTAGATGGTCCTTGAAGGTGTTGTTTAGCGCAACGAACCAGGCAACCAGACTATGCGGCTGTAACGCCCTCACTTAGCCATAGGAGTGCGACAATAAAAACATGGGCGCAGCCCCTAGTATCCAGACTAGAGTGCTATACGCATCTGATCGGGAAGTACCAATCCTTCGCATAATGCGGAAGAAATCTCCAATGATTTGCAACCTCCGAACAGCTGACCGGCTCTCGCCGCATCATAACAGTCAGTTTTCGGCTTTCTCTACTAAGGTGCTCCTTTGGGTAAACCAAGGCACAATCGTAGTAGTTCTCCCTTTACTACCTTAGCCGATATAGCAGAACGTAAGGTAGCAAGCACAGGAGCCAGGCAACCCGACTATTGACCAAAGACATGATTCAGAGCCAATGCATATAATGCTAAATTCGGGGTGCCGAACTATACTTATAAAAAGTGTTCGGACTTCTGTTGCCGTAATGTGGGGTGCCATAAAGCCCCTGGCAAGCATCAAGCATACCAAAGTGTACGAGTGCTACCTGATAGGGTTATCCACAGGGGAGCTGAAAGAGAGAACGGAGAAAGAAAACCAAAAAGGTACAAAAAAGTTGGAGTCCAACAACTCCAGCCACAAACTGTTCTCATTGTAATTTAATTAGTACATCAAAGCGCATTGATACAGGTAGTGCGATAAGCAACAGGCTATTTGACATGCCGAAACCAAGGGAGAGCTGCATGTGGGTCCTGAAAAGCAGGTAAAGTTATCATTAACGGAATCACCTAAAGAGTCCCCCATATGTCTGCGTTACTCGCTGTCTTGGTGTGTTTATCCTTCAGGAGGACCGGTGACCAGGCCATCAGATGGTGCCTGTGGGATTGAGACCTGAAAAGGAAACAAGTAAAAATGAAAGTATATGTGTATCCGACGTCGGTTGAGCCGTACTACGGATCACAAGCTAGCTATGCCTCCGTCGATGCCCATGGGATTTTGAGCGCGTAGTTATGTACGCGCGGCACGAATGCCACCACTTGATCAGAACTGCGACGGAGGCTGAATTGCTAGTCGAGCTCATGACGAGCCGAGCTCTCTTGCTGCAGAGTAGTTCGGACCCTCTTAACGGCGTCCGTGGGCTTGGCAGCCGAGTTAAGGTTCTGCTTGAGAAGGCCGCTCTATACTTCTGCTGCTAAGGCACCTATGTGCTCTTCTGTACGGAGGGAGCATTTCGTATTTCCATTGACTGTTACGACGCCGCGTGGACCGCGCATCTTGAGCTTGAGATAAGCATAGTACGGTACTGCGTTGAATCGAGCGAACGCAGTGCTCCGAGCAGTGCATGATAGCCGCTGCGAAATGGGATGATATCAAAGATTAACTCCTCGCTTCGGAAGTTGTCCGGAGATCCGAAGATAGCCTCGAGTGTGATTGAGCCCGTACAGCGGGCCTCTATGCTTGGTATGACTCCTTTAAAGGTAGTCCTTGTAGGCTTGATCCTTGATGGGTTAATGCCCATTTTTCATGATGTATCCTGATAGAGCAGATTAAGGCTGCTACCTCCCTCCATAAGGACGCGAGTCAGGTGGAACCCATCAATTATGGGGTCTAAGACTAGTGCGGCTGAGCCACCATGCCGGATACTGGTTGGATGATCCCGGCGATCAAAAGTGATCGGGCATGACGACCATGGATTAAATTTTGGGGCGACTGGCTCTATTGCGTAAACGTCCCTGAGCGCATGCTTGCGCTCCCTCTTGGGGATGTGGGTAGCATATATCATGTTCACCGTTTTGACCTGGGGCTCTTCGTCATCGTCCTCGCTTTGCGATCCCTTTTCCCTATTCTCGATGTTTAATTTGCCGGACTGTTTAAAACCCCAGCAATCTCTATTTGTATGATTGGGTGGCTTGTCTGGGGTGCCATGAATCTGGCACAGACAATCGAGTATGCGGTCTAAGCTGGATGGGCCTGAATTGTTCTGTTGGAACAGCTTCTTCTGCTGACCGGACTTAGGGCCCCTGAATCCGGCATTGACTGCCGTGTCCTCGGTGTTATCACTGTTGTTTCGGCGCTTGTATCTGTTGCGTCGAGACTTGTCTTTGCTAGTTTTAGCTTCAGGGGTGCTGGCATCGCTTGCATTGTTTTTGCTACGGGCCAACCAACTGTCCTCGCCTGCACAAAAGCGGGTCATGAATGCCATGAGGGCTGCCATGGATTTTGGCTTTTCTTGGCCAAGGTGGCGAGCAAGCCATTCGTCGCGGATACTGTGTTTGAAGGCTGCTAGGGCTTCGGCATCCGGGCAGTCGACGATTTGGTTCTTTTTAGTTAAGAACCTAGTCCATAATTTCCTGGCGGACTCTCCGGGCTGTTGAACTATCCGGCTTAAGTCATCAGCGTCCGGAGGTCGAACATATGTGCCTTGAAAGTTCTCGAGGAAAGCCTCTTCCAAGTCTTCCCAACTGCCAATGGGATTTGCAGGCAGACTGTTGAGCCAGTGCCGAGCTTGCCCTTTGAGTTTATAGGGAGGTATTTGATGGCGTGGAGGTCATCGCCGCGGGCCATATGAATGTGGAGAATGAAGTCTTCGATCCACACCGCGGGGTCCGTGGTTCCATCGTATGATTCTATATTCACAGGTTTGAACCCTTCCGGGAATTCATGATCCAGGACCTCATCAGTGAAGCAATGAGGGTGTGTGGCACCTCTATATCGGGCCGTATCGCGACGTAGCTCGGATGGAGTCCGTCTGCGGTTTTCGGCCCGCGCATGACTAAGTTTGTCACGTCCGAATAGATGGTCGTCGTCGCGTGTCGTGGCACGCCCTCGCGATCCGTAGATTAATCTAGTGTGTCCTGGTTTATTGTTCAGGGTTTGCCGGAGGTCATATGTATGCCCATGGGCTAATTTACCTCTGCCTCTGCACTGAGGCGGGGCTGGCTGGTGTTCGGCCTGAGTTGCCGTTTTGTCCCGACCACGTGGTGGTCGGTCCGCCGCATTGTACGATGGAGGTATGTAGTTCGGCGCCTCCTCGTGAAACTGAGGTAACAGTTTGCGCTTTGGGTAGCTTTTGGTTGGGCGCTTGAGGCCGTACTCTTCGGCTGCTAGGACATCAGTCCATTTATCATTTAGCAGATCTTGGTCAGCTTGAAGTTGCTGCTGCTTCTTTTTCAGGCTCTGTGCAGTGGCAATTAGCTGGCGCTTGAAGCGCTCCTGCTCAAGAGGTTCCTCGGGCACGATGAAATCCTCGGTGTCGAGGCTCACCTCATCCTCGGAGAGCGGAAGGTAACTATCGTCCTCCGAATCTTCGTGTGTGGCCTGTTTACCGGGGCTAACCTGCCCGCCTTCCCATTCGTCTTGTTCATTAGTTGTATCGACGGGGTCTTCATTGTCTTCGGCACCTTCTGGAGTGCTGTCTTCTCCTGTGCCCGTACTGTTGTCTTTGCTGCGGCATGACTTAGAGCGGCGCCGCTGACGCTGGCGCTTGGACTGTATTTCAGAAGGTTTATCCTCAGCGGGATCTTCCTTGTCCTCGCCTCTATTCTCCTTTGGTGCATCCACTATGTATACATCATACGAGGAAGTGGCCGTCCAGCGTCCGGTGAACGGCGGGTTCTGGACCTCTTCTTCTCCGGCATCGTCGTCCATACCGTCGATGTCCTCAGAGTCGTAGTCAAGCTCCTCGGTCAAATCCTCGATCGTGGCTATGTAGTGGGTGGCGGGTGGGAAACAAAATTCTCCACCGCCGGCCCCTAGTTCAAGCCGGATATAGTTCAGCTGTGAGTCATCTGTCAAGGACAGGTTCTTTAACGAGTTTAGCACATCGCCCAAAGGCGAGTGCTGGAAGATGTCTAGGGCGCTGAATTCGAAGATCGATAAACGATCAATCTTGGCGTCCGCGGGCTCACGTGGTTCGGAACTTTCGGCCAGATACGAGTCCAGAGTTCCGCTGACAGAGACGTCATGAGAGGTTAAGTCTGTATGCGGCTCCAATGCCGTGGAATCTGTGGCTTCCATGGTAGGGTTGATCCTCCCGTCCTTGGGTGGCGCAGCTTGCTCCGGATCTAGGGCCAGAGCCGTTACAGGAGCGATCTCCTGGACGCAGCCTGATGACAGATTTAGGTCATGATCATCAGGGTGGCCGGGAGCGGCTATCGCGGTCTCGAATCCAGCGAAGATCAAGTCTCCATGGATGTCCGCAACGTAGTTCAAGCTCCCAAATCTCACCTGATGGCTAGGGGCGTAGCTTTCGATCTGCTCCAGATGGCCAACTGAATTGGCCCACGATACGAAGCCGCCGAACACGAAGATCTGTCCGGGGAGAAAGGTTTCTCCTTGGATGGCGTCATTATTGACGATTGAAGGGGCCATCAAACCTCTTAGCGGCAGCATAGTGGAACTCTCAATGAAAGCACCAATGTCGGTGTCAAAACCGGTGGATCTCAGGTAGGGGGTCCCGAACTGTGCGTCTAAGGTCGATGGTAATAGGAGACAAGGGACACGATGTTTACCCAGGTTCGAGCCCTCTCTATGGAGGTAATACCCTACGTCATGCTTGATTGATATTGATGAATATGAGTGTTACAAGAGTTGATCTACCTCGAGATCGTAATGGTTAAACCTTAGAGGTCTAGCTTGTATGGCTACGATAATGAGTATCCTATCCGGACTAAGTCGTCCGGTTTATATAGACACCGGGAGGATCTAGGGTTACACATGGTCGGTTATAAAGAAGGGAATCTACATATCCAGTTATCAAGCTTGCCTTCCACGCCAAGGAGAGTCCCATCCAGACTCGGGTGAAATCTTCGGTCTTCGTATCTTCACAGTCCATCAGTCCGGCCCATGGCTAACAGGTCGGACGCCCGAGGACCCCTTAATCCAGGACTCCCTCAGCGGGCGTAATACATGGTCGCCTGGAGATCCTAGGGCCCCCAAACTCCACGTCCACGCGGATGTGATCCGGGAGTCAACCGACAAAGAGGTCGGCCCACTGCTACGCTGTCACGCCCGACGCGTGGCAAGCCAGGGCCTGGAAACGGTCGGCGAAGTCCTGAACCGTGGAGGTGAAGGGAAGGCGACCGAGCTCCGCCAGACTGCTCCTGCGGATCGGTGGCCCAAAACGAAGGAGGCAGAGCTCGCGGAAGCACTCCCAAGGGGGCATGTTGCCCTCGTCCTGCTCGAGGGCGCAGTACCAGGTCTCTGCCGTGCCGCAAAGGTGGTAGGAGGCGAGCCAGCACTGGTAGAAAAAGGGCCTATAGTCCCGGTTCGTAAGGGCCTTTAGTCCCGGTTCCGGAACTGGGACTAAAGTGTCGGTACTAATACCTCCCCCCTTTAGTCCCGGTTCAATCCAGAACCGGGACTAAAGGCCCTCCACGTGGGCATTGCGCAGAGCCCAGTCAGGAGACCCTTTGGTCCCGGTTGGTGGCACCAACTGGGACCAATAGGCATCCACGCGTCAGCACTTCTGTGGCTGGGGTTTTTGTTTTTTTTGAAAGGGGGGGGGTTGGGGGTTTTGCGGGGTTAATTTAGGTGTTTCATATATTGTGTTAGCTAGTTATAATTAATAGAGAGAAGTGTCCTCTCTTATGTCCGTGCTTGGTCGACGCTACGTACTATACATACGTATATAGAGAGGACTAGACACGCTAGCTAGCTAGTAAGCAAACGAAGGAAACAGAAGATCGTCATGAACATATATGCATATATACAGAGAGAAGTGATATCGACCACCTCTCCTTCTCTGAGAGATTGGTCGAACAACAAGTTCTCGTATATCTATCTGACACTACCGGCTACATATATACAATAATTATCTCTTACAAATGTAATCATACGGACTTAGGGTCCACATAGAATTCTCCGTCTTCAGGGATCACGTGGTCAAGAAAGAATGCCGCCAATTCCTCTTGAATTGCTCGCATGCGAGCTGGTGCTAGGAGTTCATCCCGCTTCCGAAACATCTAATTTGAAGAAGGGGGTCAATACATATATATATATATATATATGAATGAATGAAACTCAACACAAATGATGGTAATAAAATAAAATTGTGAATGTTGTTTATTACGCACTTCATATTGTTCGTCAGAGTAGCCCCGCTCACAGATCGTGTGGCGGATGGACTCGCAAATGTAGTATCCACAGAAATCATTCCCTTGTTCCTGCCACAACCACTTTACAAGAAATAGAGGTCAACCAAACTGATAAGCAAGAATGCCAAATGGTATTGATGAAACTAGCGCTTGAATCAATAGGAGATGCGCGGAACATGCTACTATAGTACTTACTTTCGGGTGTCTAAATTGCAGCTTCTTCGGGAGTCCCGGAGCTTTTTTGGTGAATTTTTTCCAAACCCTGCCAGACAAAGAAAACAATTACTTGATATATCAGGAAATGAACAAAGTTGCTGATATGTTGGATAATGATCGATTTAACTTACTTCTCGAGCATTTGAGTCATGTCCGCATAGTCCTGGGGATCTTTTCGTCTTGAGTCTAAGACAGTTACTAGTCCCTGCTCAAGCTTAATCTCTAGGAGAATATAGTGGAAACTGCACACGCATGCATAACTCATCAATTACAATACTATAACCTTGACTAATACATAAGGGAAACCGAATATGCACAAGACAGTAACACTCACTTGAAGTTGTAAGGAAAGAGTATTATATCTTTGTTTTCATTTATTACCAACGATCGTAGCAAGTTGGCCTCGGTATCCGCGACATGAAATTTAACCTGAGTTGCATCTATGATATTTGTGTTAATGAACCCAATATCACCGATTTGTCTTTTCTTCAATTCGACGATCTTCAATCTGCATAATATAGTGAGGATAATTATAAATACATGCAATGAAAGAGCTGAGCTATATAGAGAGACTTAATGACAGAAGTAGTACTACTTACAGACAGTAGCAGGTGACCGTTGCTTTATCGAGGGCCAATTGATTGAAAAACTGAAAGAACTCCTCAAATGGAACAGGCAACAGATCAATTCCAACGAGGTCATGCTCCGGTTTAACTCTCGCATACAAAGTACTCCTCCCCCCAGAGTCTCTGCAGATTTTCAAGTACCAATCATGCAATCTTCGCATCATCATTGATAGAGATCTTTCATCTTTGACGAGAGGCTTCCCATACTCGTATCTTTGTATCTGCACGTCCATGGGTTCATAATGTACTTCGTCGGGCAGGTAATCTGCAAGATTGCTATAACCGGGCACCATCCTCGGATCATTATCGACGTTGTGGCTAGGCACCTTGAGCGGGGGGCACGATTGCTTCACTTGTTCGCCGAGCTGGGCAATTTGTTTCCCAGCTCGTCATTCTTTCAGCCTTTGATCACTGACAGTACTTCCCGACCACTCCGCTTCGGCAAATTCCTTTCCAATAATGCGGTCATAGTTTCCTTTCGGCGAATCAGACTTCGGTGGTTTTGTCAGGGCAGCCAGAGTGCGCTTCACTTTCACCCGATCTACCTTCTCCTCCGGAGGTGGATGTTTCTTTGCTTTCACCCCTTCAAAGAATTTCTTCACTTCTTCTCGCGCGATCTCGGCGTTCTCCTCCTAGGTCCTCTCGTATGGTAACTTCTCTGGAGTCTTCAGAGAAGGACCGAATCTGTATGTCCTCCCGCCTCTGGTTGTACTGCTAGACGCCGACCGAGCAGACGTAGCGGTTGTCTTCTTTACTTGCTTAAGAGGCGGAGGAGAAGGACTACGACGCGCCGGAGCAGCTGGAGCGGCGGCAGGTCTCTTCCGCCCTTGCTGACGAGGCGGAGAAGGAGGAGGCTGGCTGCTCGGGCGCGTCGGCGCAGGCGGAGAAGGAGGCGGAGTGCCGCCGCGCGTCGGAGAAGGAGCCGGCCGAGGGCCCTGATCGTCACTCGCCGGAGGAGGAGGCGGTGGAGGCGGAGTGCCCTGACTCGCCGGAGGAGGAGGAGGCGGCGGTGGCGTCCAGTTCGGAAGGTTGATGAGCTCCTTCCGCCATAGGCATGGAGTCTTCAAAGCACACCCCAGCCGAGTCTCCCCTTCACCGGTAGGGTGGTCAAGCTGGAGGTCCTCAAATCCCTCCGTTATCTCATCCACCATCACCCTAGCATATCCTTCTGGAATCGGCCGGCAGTGAAAAGTTGCGCCGGGTTCAGTAGGAAAAACAGAGCCAACAGCCGCCTTGACCTTCAAATTCATCCATTGCGTCATAAGGTGGCAATTTTGAGACTCTGTTATAGCATCCACGGGATAGCTGGCAAGAGCCGTCAAGGCATGCTCCGGCTGAAGCAGCTCGGTGGAAGCCATGCTGCTTCTGCGCTGAGATGGCGGGGTAGCTTTGGGGGAGGCTTCGGCAGTACGTTTGCTGCGATTTGCTTCTCGTTCCTCTATCGCGTCTACCCTTGCTTGCAGCGCCTGCATTTGGGTCTGCTGCACTTTTTTCCTCCTCTCATGGGATTTGTAACCGCCTGCGTCCGGAAACCCAACCTTCCACGGAATGGAGCCTGGCGTGCCTCGTGTCCGTCCAGGGTGCTCAGGATTCCCGAGGGCCATTGTGAGCTCGTCGTTCTCTCTGTCTGGAAAGAACGTTCCTTCCTGCGCTGCTTCGATATACTGCTTAAGCTTACTGACTGGTATGTCCATTTGATCGTTCGTCCAAATGCACTTCCCTGTTACAGGGTCCAGTGTTCCACCAGCCCCGAAGAACCAAGTCCGGCAACGGTCTGGCCAGTTAATTGTCTCTGGTTCGATCCCTTTATGAACCAGATCATTCTCAGTCTTGGACCACTTAGGCCGGGCTACGAGGTAGCCACCTGACCCCGTGCGATGGTGAAGCTTCTTCTTCGCAGCATTTTGCTTGTTTGTCGCCGACATCTTCTTACTCTTTTCCGATGTCTTGTGGGCCACAAATGCGGGCCAGTGATCTCTGATATTCTCATATCTGCCCTTAAATTCTGGTGTCTCATTATTTTCGACAAACTTATTCAGCTCTTTCTTCCACCTCCTGAATAGTTCTGCCATCCTCTTCAGAGCAAAAGACTTGATTAATTTCTCTTTAACTGGGTTCTCTGGATTATCCTCAGGCGGTAGGGTGAAATTTGACTTCAGCTCAGTCCAAAGATCATTTTTCTGCATATCATTGACATAAGAGACCTCAGGGTCTTCTGTAGCCGGCTTAAACCTTTGCTGGATGCTTATCGGGATCTTGTCCCTAACCAGAACCCCGCACTGAGCAACAAATGCGCTCTTTGTCCGGAGGGGTTCAATAGGTTGGCCGTCGGGCGCGATTGCTATGATCTCAAACTTTTCATCCGAGCTCAACTTTTTCTTCGGGCCTCGTCTCTTTACCGAAGTTGTTCTCGATCCGGAGGGCTAGAAAAAAGGATAAAGACTTAATTAATATGTGTACATACCAAAACAATGAATGCATCAATCAGCTAGTCAGCATAGGCTTAACTAATATATATACCTGGCCGGACTCGGTTCGGTCACCAGAGCCGTCCTCATGTTCTTCTTCTTGCACCGGCATTAGGTCACCGTAGCCAACTTGTTCACCCTCTCCTTCCAGACCATCGGTTTCGTTGAGAAACAACGAGATGGCATCACTTTCTTCTGCGATTATGTCCCTCAACAACGCTTCTTTTGTTGCTTCGTCTAGGGCGGTGTCCATAGTTTCTACAAATATTTACAACATGGAAATTATTATTCAAACATGATAGATGGATATATTAGTGCCAAACGTAGAACTAGCTACCTAATCATAGTAAGCAATCGGGAGGGGGTATATATCGACAACGACGACACTACATCTATGTCCCTCGACGACCCTCGTTCCCGATAAAAAAAAGAGGAAGAAGAAGAAAAATAAGAGGAGAAGAAAGAATAGAAGAGAAGATCTCCTCTATTCTTTCTTCTCCTCTTTTTTTCTTCTTCCTCTTCTTTTTTTATCCTCTTCTTCCTCTCATGTTCGATAGGATTGCCGAGGGGTCGGGAGGTTGCGTAGTGTCTCAGGATTCAACAAAACCATGTCTTCATCATTAGGCGAAAGTAACATGTGCATGATGGTACGAAGCTCTTCAAAGTTGTTCTGGAACGGACTCCCAGATAGGATAATCCGCCTTTTGGTATAAAGTTCAGCAAGAGCCTTCCGAATATCGCTATTTGGAAGGCCTTTGCTGAATTGGTACCAAAAGGCGGATTATTCTATCCGGGACTCCATTCCAAAACAACTTTGCAGAACTTCGTACCAACATGCCCTGGTTACTTCCGGCTAATGATGAAGGCATGGATTTCTTCAATACTTTGACACTAGGAAACCTCTCTCTACTTCCGGCTAATAAGAATAAGAAGAAGAAGAAGAAGAAGAAGAATAAGAAGAAGAAAAGAAGAAAAAAAAGAGGAGAAGAAGAAAGGAATAGTGGAGAAAAGAGAAAATAGAATATATTCTATTTTCTCTTCTTCTCCACTATTCCTTTCTTCTTCTCCTCTTCTTTTTCTTCTTATTTATTTCTCCTCTTCCTTTCGGTAGAGGAAACCCTAAATAGCTAGCAAGTATCGTGGGTGTGAGATACATGTGGCCTTCGGTGTCGGACACTACATCCACGTCCCACAAGTGACGTGGGCGTCGAAGCCCGCGCCACTTGTGGGATGTGGGTGTAGTGTCCGACACCGACGGTACATGTATCTCACACCGACGATACTTTCTATTTAGGGTTTCTCCTCTACCGCTCGGCGACCCTCTCGACGACCCTCGTTCCCGATAAAATAAAGAGGAAGAAGAAGAAGAAAAAAGAAGAGAAGAAAGAATAGAGGAGAAGACTTCCTCTTCTTCCTCTCCTCTTCTTCTCCCTCTTCTTCCCCTTCTTCTTCGCCTCTCTCGAATAGAGGACAAAAGAGAAAATAGAATATATATATTCTATTTTTCTCTTCTTCTCCTCTATTCCTTTATTCTTCTCCTCTTCTTTTTCTTCTTTTTTCTTCTTCTTATTTATTTCTCCCCGTCTTCCTCTCCCCTCTCGGCGACCCTAGACCCCCTCTCGACCCTCGACCCCTAGGCGACCGTCGACCCCTCTCTTTTTTTTCTTCCTCTTCTTTTTTATCCTCTTCTTCCTCTACCGCTCGGCGACCCTCGACGACCCTCGTTCCCGATAAAAAAAGAGGAAGAAGAAGAAAAAAAGAGGAGAAGAAAGAATAGAGGAGATCTTCTCCTCTATTCTTTCTTCTCCTCTTTTTTCTTTTCTTATTCCTCTTCTTTTTTTATCCTCTTCCTCCTCTCATGTTCGACGACCATCGACCCGTCGGTGACCCTAGACCCCCTCTCGACCCCCTCTTCTTCTCCCTCTTCTTCCCCTTCTTCCCCGCCTAAAATGACCTAAAATGAAAATAACCTAAAATTCACTAAAGTTATCGATGACTCTCTCGACACCCACGAATAAGAAAATATATCATCTTCTTCATCTCCTCTTCTTTGCATATTCACATAGCCACATACACATACATAGCCACATACATATAGAACTTTTCTGAACATATATATATAGCCACATTCATATAGAACTTTTCTGAACATATATAGATGATTTTCTAAAAAAGTAACTTTTGCATATATGAACAGAGAGCAGCGGCGGCAATGGGTGGCATCGTCGCCGACGGGGATGGGAAAGGGGGGAGCTCACTGGGGGCGGGCGGCGACGGGGAGAGGAGGCCAGCGACGGGAAAGGAGCTACGGCGGGCTCGGGGATGCCGGCGACGGGGACGGCGTGCGTGGGGCGATGGGGAGATGGGGACGGCCGCGGGCTCGGGGCGGCACACGGCGACGGGGACGATCGAGGAGGCGGGGCTCGGGGCAGGGCGGACGGCAGCGAGCTCGGGGCGGGGTGGCACACGGCGACGGGGACGGCCGCGGGCTCGGGGCGGCACATGGCGGCGACGGGGACGATCGAGGAGGCGGGGCTCGGGGCAGGGCGGACGACGGCGACGAGGAGGACGATCGAGGAGGCGGGGCTCGGGGCACGGCGACGGCGATGGGGCAGGGCGCAGCGACGGCGATGAGGAGGACAAGCAGCCTGGCGGCGTCGGCGATGGGGAATGGAGCAGTTGGCGAAAATTTTGCAAGGGTTGTATATATAGCCGGAGCAATGGTCCCGGTTTGTGGCACAAACCGTGACCAATGCCCCCCTTTGGTCCCGGTTGGTGCCACCAACCGGGACCAAAGGCCAATTTTCAGCAGCCCAAAGGGCGGGAAGCGGCGGCCTTTGGTCCCGGTTGGTGGCACCAACCGGGACTAAAGGGGGGCATTGGTCACGGTTGGTGCCACGAACCGTGACCAATGCCCCCCTTTAGTCCCGGTTGGTGCCACCAACCGGGACCAATGCCCTTGTGCTGCCAGCGCCCAAAAGTTTAGTCCCACATCGCTAGCTGAAGGGCGCCGGCACTGGTTTATAAGCCCTGCTGTGCCTCCCTATTCGAGCTCCTCTCTAATGCAGGCTTTCGGGCCTAAACTTGCTACTGCCTGTGGGCCTATTGGGCCTCTGTGGGCCTGAATCCTGGCCCATGTAGGGTTTCTAGTCGTATTCAGGCCGTGCAGGCCCAGTAGGAGGCATTTTTTTTGGTTTTTTCTTTTTTATTTCTACATTTTTTTGGTTTTTTATTTTTTTTATTTCTACTTAAAACTAAATACTTATAGTTTTTTAGTGATTTCTTTTTGCTTTTAGGTCACAAAAATTATAAACTTTCTGTTAGTGCCATTAGTTTTAAATTTTGAATAGTTTAAATTTGAATTTTTAAAAATTTGTGTGAATCACTAGTTTATGAATAACTTTACTATAAAAATAGAATTTTTTTTCTATTTATTTTTTATTTATACTTACAACTAAATACTTATAGTTTTTTAGTGATTTCCTTTTGCTTTTAGGTCACAAAAATTACAAACTTTCTGTTAGTGCCATTAGTTTTAAAATTTTGAATAGTTTAAATTGGAATTTTATAAAATTTGTGTGAATCACTAGTTTATGAATAACTTTACTATAAAAATAGAATTTTTTTTCTTCTTTGCTATTTATTTTTTATTTATACTTACAATTAAATACTTATAGTTTGATTTTAGGTCACAAAAATTATATTCTTTTTGCTATTGAAGAATATTATAGTTTTATTTTAGTTGATCATAACATAATATTTTAATTGATTGTTCTTATTTTCATAAAAGTTTTGTAGTTCATTCTGTTTGCTATTAATTCATTCTTTGAGCTAAATCTGAAATTGGAAAGCATTTAAAAATGAACTCTGAAAAGGTTGAAAGTTGGCATGGTATCATCATTTCACCCACATAGCATGTTCCAAAAAGTAGAGAGGGTTACGACAAAAACTTGATGCACTTCGTGTACAAAATGGACAATCACTTTCGAAGTATCAAAGTTTCGAACCATAAGACATGAAAGCATTTCAAATGAACTCTGAAAAAGTTGAAAGTTGGAATGGTATCATAATTTCACCCACATAGCATTTGCTTATTGCGGGAGAAAGTCTTCACTTTTTCTTCGCTTGTGTCATTTGCTTATTGCGCCGTAACCATGGATAATCTTCATTGTTTATCAGGATGCTTGGGTCAGCCTTGACATTGAAGGGAGGAATTTCATGAAACTTTTCATAATCTTCAGACATGTCTGTCTTGCCGTCCACTCCCAGGATGTCCCTTTTTCCTGAAAGAACTATGTGGCGCTTTGGCTCATCGTATGATGTATTCGCTTCCTTATCTTTTCTTTTTCTCGGTTTGGTAGACATGTCCTTCACATAGATAACCTGTGCCACATCATTGGCTAGGACGAACGGTTCGTCAGTGTACCCAAGATTTTTCAGATCCACTGTTGTCATTCCGTACTGTGGGTCTACCTGTACCCCGCCGCCTAACAGATTGACCCATTTTCACTTAAACAAAGGGACCTTAAAATCAGGTCCGTAGTCAAGTTCCCATATGTCCACTATGTAACCATAATATGTGTCCTTTCCGCTCTCGGTTGCTGCATCAAAGCGGACACCGCTGTTTTGGTTGGTGCTCTTTTGATCTTGGGCGATCGTGTAAAATGTATTCCCATTTATCTCGTATCCTTTGTAAGTCAATACAGTCAAAGATGGTCCCCTGGACAACAAGTACAACTCATCACAAACAGTGTTGTCACCTCTGAGACGTGTTTCCAACCAACTGCTGAAAGTCCTGATGTGTTCACATGTAATCCAGTCGTCGCACTGCTCCGGGTGTTTGGAGCGCAGACTGTTCTTGTGTTCATCGACATACGGGGTCACCAAGGTAGAGTTCTGTAGAACTGTGTAGTGTGCTTGAGACCAAGAATATCCGTCCCTGCATATTATTGAGTCTCTTCCTAGAGTGCCTTTTCCAGTCAGTCTCCCCTCATACCGCGATTTAGGGAGACCTATCTTGTTAAGGCCAGGAATGAAGTCAACACAAAACCCGATAACATCCTCTGTTTGATGGCCCATGGAGATGCTTCCTTCTGGCCTAGCGCGGTTACGGACATATTTCTTTAGGACTCCCATGAACCTCTCAAAAGGGAACATATTGTGTAGAAATACGGGCCCCAGGATGACAATCTCGTCGACTAGATGAACTAGGACGTGCGTCATGATATTGAAGAAGGATGGTGGGAACACCAGCTCGAAACTGACAAGACATTGCGCCACATCACTCCTTAGCCTTGGTACGATTTCTGGATCGATCACCTTCTGAGAGATTGCATTGAGGAATGCACATAGCTTCACAATGGCTAATCGAACGTTTTCCGGTAGAAGCCCCCTCAATGCAACCGGAAGCAGTTGTGTCATAATCACGTGGCAGTCATGAGACTTTAGGTTCTGAAACTTTTTCTCTGGCATATTTATTATTCCCTTTATATTCGACGAGAAGCCAGTCGTGACCTTCATACTGAGCAGGCATTCAAAGAAGATTTCTTTCTCTTCTTTCGTAAGAGCGTAGCTGGCAGGACCTTTATACTGCTTCGGAGGCATGCCGTCTTTTTCGAGCAAACGTTGCAGGTCCTCTCGTGCCTCGGGTGTATCTTTTGTCTTCCCATACACGCCCAAGAAGCCTAGCAGGTTCACGCAAAGGTTCTTCGTCACGTGCATCACGTCGATTGAGGAGCGGACCTCTAGGTCTTTCCAATAGGGTAGGTCCCAAAATATAGATTTCTTCTTCCACATGGGTGCGTGTTCCTCAGCGTCATTCGGAACAGCTAGTCCACCGGGACCCTTTCCAAAGATTACGTAGTGTAAATCATTGACCATAGCAAGCACGTGAACACCGGTGCGCATGGCGGGCTTCTTCCGGTGATCTGCCTCGCCTTTGAAATGCTTGCCTTTCTTTCGACATTGATGGTTGGTCGGAAGAAATCGACGATGGCCCAGGTACACATTCTTCCTGCATTTGTCCAGGTATATACTTTCAGTGTCATCTAAACAGTGCGTGCATGCGTGGTATCCTTTGTTTGTCTGTCCTGAAAGGTTATTGAGAGCGGGCCAATCGTTGATGGTCACGAACAGCAACGCCTTAAGGTTAAATTCCTCCTGTCTGTGCTCATCCCACGTACGTACACCGTTTCCATTCCACAGCTGTAAAAGTTCTTCAACTAATGGCCTTAGGTACACATCAATTTCGTTGCCGGGTTGCTTAGGGCCTTGGATGAGAACTGGCATCATAATGAACTTCCGCTTCATGCACATCCAAGGAGGAAGGTTATACATACATAGAGTCACGGGCCAGGTGCTGTGATTGCTGCTCTGCTCCCCGAAAGGATTAATGCCATCCGCGCTTAAAGCAAACCATACATTCCTTGGGTCCTTTGCAAACTCATCCCAGTACTTTCTCTCGATTTTTCTCCACTGCGACCCGTCAGCGGGTGCTCTCAACTTCCCATCTTTCTTTCGGTTCTCACTGTGCCATCGCATCAACTTGGCATGCTCTTCGTTTCTGAACAGACGTTTCAACCGTGGTATTATAGGAGCATACCACATCACCTTCGCAGGAACCCTCTTCCTGAGGGGCTCGCCGTCAACATCACCAGGGTCATCTCGTCTGATCTTATACCGCAACGCACCGCATACCGGGCATGCGTTCAGATCCTTGTATGCACCGCGGTAGAGGATGCAGTCATTAGGGCATGCATGTATCTTCTCCACCTCCAATCCTAGAGGGCATACGACCTTCTTTGCTGCGTATGTACTGTCGGGCAATTCGTTATCGTTTGGAAGCTTCTTCTTCAATATTTTCAGTAGCTTCTCAAATCCTTTGTCAGCCACAGCATTCTCTGCCTTCCACTGCAGCAATTCCAGTACGGTACCGAGCTTTGTGTTGCCATCTTCGCAATTGGGGTATAACCCTTTTTTGTGATCCTCTAACATGCGATCGAACTTCAGCTTCTCCTTTTGACTAATGCATTGCGTCCTTGCATCGACAATGACCCGGCGGAGATCATCATCATCGGGCACATCGTCTGGTTCCTCTTGATCTTCAGCAGCTTCACCCGTGGCAGCATCATTGGGCACATCGTCTGGTTCCTCTTGATCTTCACCAGCTCCCCCCGTTGAAGCATCACCGTATTCAGGGGGCACATAGTTGTCATCGTACTATTCTTCTTCGCCGTCTTCCATCATAACCCCTATTTCTCCGTGCCTCGTCCAAACATTATAGTGTGGCATGAAACCCTTGTAAAGCAGGTGGGAGTGAAGGATTTTCCGGTTAGAGTAAGACCTCGTATTCCCACATTCAGTGCATGGACAACACATAAAACCATTCTGCTTGTTTGCCTCAGCCGCATCGAGAAACTCATGCACGCCCTTAATGTACTCGCGGGTGTGTCTGTCACCGTACATCCATTGCCGGTTCATCTGCGTGCATTATATATAATTAAGTGTCCAAATTAATAGAAGTTCATCATCACATTAAAACCAAAGTGCATACATAGTTCTCATCTAACAACATATAGCTCTCCAGAGCATCTAATTAATTAAACCATACATTGAAACTATGTAAAACATTTCAATGCGAAAACAAATGCGATCATAATCGCAACCAAGGTAACAATTGATCCAACGGCATAATGATACCAAGCCTCGGTATGAATGGCATATTTTCTAATCTTTCTAATCTTCAAGCGCATTGCATCCATCTTGATCTTGTGATCATCGACGACATCCGCAATATGCAACTCCAATATCATCTTCTCCTCCTCAATTTTTTTTATTTTTTCCTTCAACAAATTGTTTTCTTCTTCAACTAAATTTAACCTCTCGACAATAGGGTCGGTTGGCATTTCCGATTCACATACATCCTAGATAAATAAAATCTATGTCACGTTGGTCGGCATAATTTTCATAAACAATAAATGAACCAATATTTATGAAGATAATATACATACCAAATCCGAATCATAGACAGGACGAGGGCCGACGGGGGCGGATACCAAAACCATCGCACTATATAAGATGCAATAATAAATGTAAGAAAATGATACAAGTATCTATCTAAACAGACAAGTAAGAATATTTTTCCTTTCAGAAAGAAGATAAGAACAAGAGGCTCACCACGGTGGTGTCGGTGATGAGATCAGCGCGGGTGATCGACGGCGGTGAAGACGGGGACGGGGCGTGACGGACCGCTAAATCTAGACAAATCTCGAGGAAAATGGAGCTTGGAGGTCGAGCTTCGAGAGGAGAAAGTTTAAGTAGTGTGGCTCGGGCATTCCATCGAACACCTCATGTGCATAGGAGGTGAGATAGAGCACCACAAACCCCTCCCCTCGCCGGCCAGAGAAAAACAGAGCACTGGAGTGCTCTGCTCGCGGGCGAGGGTATATATAGGCACCTCATTGGTCCCGGTTTGAGGCAAGAACCGGGACTAAAGGGGAGCCTTTGGTCCCGGTTCAGGCCACCAACCGGGACCAATGGTGGTGGGCCAGGAGCGAGGCCCATTGGTCCCGGTTCGTCCCACCAACCGGGACCAAAAGGTCCAGACGAACCGGGACCAATGGCCCACGTGGCCCGGCCGGCCCCCTGGGCTCACGAACCGGGACCAATGCCCACATTAGTCCCGGTTCTACACTGAACCGGGACTAATGGGCTGAGCCGGCCTGGACCATAGCCCTGTTTTCTACTAGTGCAGGTATGCTCTGAGGCGAGGGTGTGCTGCCCGCGAAAAAATTGCTCGCACTGGTTGAGCCAGTTGAGGGGGTCCTCCGTGCCGTCATGGGTGGCGAAGTCTAGTTTGGCAAACCGTGACGGTGTCTGAGTCGGGGCGGTGTGGCCGACTGGCTCGGAGGTGCGAAGTAGCGAGGATTGGGGCGCCCGGTCAGCATGGCCGCGGCCCATGGAGTGCCCCGCCGAGCCGGAGGGATCGCCGAGCTGCAGAGTGGGCACCAGCGGGTCTCCAGCCAACATGTAGACGGGTGGCGGCGATGATCCGGTCAGCCAGGCCGGTATTGGGGATGGCGTCGGCGGGAAGCGCACTTGCTGGATCGGTACGCCGCCCTACGTGGGTGACCCAGGCCCCGTGCTGGGCGGTGGCAGGGCCGGCAGCTGTGGCTACGGCGGCACAGACCCGGGTGTGGGAGGCGCAGCGAGGGTCAGGGCCAGCCACTGTGGCCATTGAGGCGCGGCAGCGAGCGACGGTGGGGCCGGCAACTGGGGCTGCGGCTTCTTGGACCCGGGAGGTGTTGGGGGTGCGGCGATCGCTGGGGCCGGCCACTGCGGCCAGTGGGGGGCGACGACGGGCGACGGCTGACCAGGCCAGTGGTGGTGTAGAGGCCCGATCGGCGCCGTGGTGGCCCTCGTACCAGGGCAGGGCGGCTGGCCCGGTCGCGGCAGCCGGCGACAAGGGCGGTGGCTGCCCGTAAGGTCCGGCCAGGTAGAGGCGGATGCCCTGGACGGCAATGACGAGGTCATTAAGGACCCCAGTGATCTCCGCCGGGGAGTAGACGGCGGTAGGCGACGCGGTGACAGGCAGCGCCTGGCCGGTGGAGGCCCCCCGGGGTGGAGCCGAGCGGCGCAGTGGGAAGCACTAGCGGCGCGGTGGAGAGGTCGATTGGCGCAGTTGAGAGGGAGGTGGATGCGGTGGTGGTGGGCAGCGGGGGGGTGGGTGGTGGAGCAGACATGATCGGACCCAAGCTACCTAATACCAAATTGGTAGGAGCTAGAACCCTACCGGGTCTAGGGCGTAGGTTGTAGGGGGAGGAGGGGGCTGGGTGTGGTGCTGTTCGTGGTCGCCGGCGACAGGGCGCCGTCGTGCGCGAGAGAGGAGGCGGAGGCGCAAGGGCTGGAGGTGGCTAGGGTTAGGGTCCGGCTCCTCTGAAAGCCGGGCAATAGATTTATTTTTATTGCTTGATTGTCATAGAGTCTTACAACTAGTATATATAACCACAATGGAAAATAAAATAGATAACTTACGGGCTAAGCCCTTAACTAAACCTGTCCAGTGGGCCTCCTACGGGCATAAGTCTGTCTGGTCATAAGACATAATACTAGTCTAGTCATACAAAAAGGAAATGTTGAGAAGTACACTCAGTAGCACATGGCATATAATAGCTATATATCAACAAGAGGAATCAACAGGGTTGACTGATGTAATCAGTCACTTTATGTTCTTCTTGTGGCGTTGACTTTTTCGGAGGTAAATGGAAAAGACAATGACATTTCAGGACGAACATGGTAGTTCCTCCAGTTCCACAACAGGTTTCTTTGGATGGTTGTCGAGCTGGCTCTGAAGGTCTGCCTTGATTGTTTCATCATTGGTGCCCTTAAGCAAGACTACCTTTAGTTCAGATAGATAATTGAGGCCAGTGAGCTGATAAGACGCACTGGAGCAGTCAAGCTTGAGCAGCTCAAGAATCTTCATCGATTTTGATCCAAAGGTTACATGTAAGTTGCTGGAGCTGCTAGCAATCTCAAGAATCTTCAGCATTTCGAAGGTGTCCAGCTGCTGCCCACACAACTCAACATAGAAATGGAGCCTGTCATCCCGAAGTTGTTTGACACGAAGGCGCAGAATGCATAATTTTGGTAGCTTGGCAAGGATCTTAATGTCACTTGGCTCCAAAGTGTCCATCTTCAGATTCAACTTCCTGAGCTTGCTAAGATTGCTCATTGATAGTGCCAGCTTGTCTTGAAGCCCATATAATTTAAGACTCTGTAGGTTCTCCCAAGGCATGGGGGTGTCATCCAAGTCCAAGCAACCTTGATTGTCCTTGTCAAGCCGCACCAACAAGGATTCCAAATGCACATGACCCGTGATTGCAGACAAGAACTCCTTGCTGTTATGCATGTTGATGCCAGACACTCCGAGCTTGCGCAATTGGGTGAGCTTCTTGAGCTCTTTCAGAGTGGCCTTCCCCCTTGAAGGCCGATGTTGACAACACCGAGCGTGTGCAGCGCCGTCAATTTTCCAATCCCTCTAGGCACCTCAACGCCAACTAGGCCATGACTTTTGCGGGACTGTGGCAACCAACTAGAGGATGCAGCCTGCGTTGATGCTGGGACCGTGGTACCAGCACGAATGTACTACAACCTGTGTAACTTGGTGATGCTGGTTGGCAGGGTGACAATGGAGGTGTGTCTCACATCCAGGCTCTGGAGCTGGCTCAGAACACCAAGTGAACTCGGCAGATGGAAGATATCGCTGCATCCTCGTAAAGAGAGAAACTTAAGGCGCCGCAGCCGCTTCACAATCTTCCTGAGGTCTTCATCCTTGACAGCTGATGCATCCTCCAAATCAAGCACCCGAACCAGCCTCATGTTTTTCGAGATCAAGAAGGATTCCCACTTTCCAAACACTGTCATTGACCGTAGCCGTGAGAAGTCAATGCTCTCGAATACAATCCTGTCTCTGTCCCAGTCTCTGTGTATGATAAGGTGGTGCCCTGTTCGCTGGGTCGTTAGGGCACAATTGGGCCCGAGTTCAAACACAAGGTTCTCTTCCATTCTCCGTGAGACGATGTACTCACGGATGAAGCCAGTGACCTGGCACCTTACCATCCTTGTCTCACCAAAGGCAGTGGTGCCGACCTCTGGTATCTGCTGGATTATGCTCAGCGCGAGGAGCTTGGAGAAGAACTTCTCACCCTGCTCCTCAGCGGATCTTTTCTCGTTGTCCCTAGAGTAACCCTCTGCAATCCACCTCCTAACTAGCCGCCTGCGCCTAATGTTACAACCTTGAGGAAAAATTGATAGATAAAAGATGCATGGCTTGAGTGAATCCGGACAATTACGGAAGTAGGAATGCATCCAATCAAATAGGGCTCGCAGACTATCATACTCCAGATTGGTCTCTAGATGCTGCATAAATCTGTGATTCAAGGAATGTACAGTATCCATCAATCCCACCGTCCGCGTGGCCAGTACAGCAGCTATGGCAACTATCATTTTGGGAAGACCTCCACACTTCAAAATAAGTTCATCCAGCGCTGAGTCTTTGTGATTATTTAAAGACGAAGATGACGCCTTCTTGCGTACCTATCAATTACATTGGCAAAACAATACATAAGTTTAAAAAGTGTAAGAATTATTAACTCCAGTTCATCGTCAAGGTAAATATCAATTACATTGGATTATAATGTTTCTGTTGCAGAATATAGAGTGAGTGATATTTGAACACATATTTTCATGCATGCATCAATTCAAAAAGATGCTTGCAAAATAAAAGGAAATTTTTTTCCATAAACCTAAATTTTCGAATTATGTGAATAGAAAATTCAAACTATATTTAGCATGGGGCATCCATTGCTAATTAAGTAAATGTTGATTTCCAAAACATGCGCCAACTGGAACTCGTCTCCCTTTTCCTGATTCTCATCTTCTTCGGCTTTTGCTACTTCTCTAACTTTGACAACTAATACAAAAAAGAAAACCTTAAAGTTGTTGGATCAAAATTGTACCATCGAGCTGTCAGGAATTTATTTTCAATGTTATACAAATTATATATTTTTATTAGCACACTAGTGTAAAATTGACTACATCAAACGTCTAGTCATATTTTTTTTATCTTTTCTTAGTTACGTTCCTGCCCATAACTTGTTCTACGTTCCAAAGCTTCTAAAAATATGATTTGTACATTTTATAAAATAGATGAAGAAATGGTCATAGATATTCAATGTGGTATATTATTTTCACTTGAAAAGATAATTATAAATATCAACGATCTGTACAGAAAAGGCCAGGTCTTCTTTGTAACTCAAGAAGTTTTTTTTTAGAACGAAGACGCCAGATGCGTCCGGCTTTAAATTAATAAAGCCCCAACGACAGCGTACCACAAACCAAGTCTTAATACAACACCAAAAGCCCTACCGGCTTGAGCACCAAAGTTCAGATGAGATTAAAAACAAGCCGCCAAACGAGATTACAGGGCAGAGTCCGTACAGAGCATGCAGGCCCGTCAAGCCACAAAAGAACCGAAGTCATGACTCCCTAGCCATCGCATACACTTGCGCCAGTCGTTGTTGGGCGGTCTTGATCAGCTCAGCATCCTTGCGCCTCCCCAACGGACTCCACTGCTGTAATAGAAGGTTACATTTGAAGATGATATTAGCCGGATGATTTGGGAAGCACCCTTCTATAGTAAACTTGTTCCTAGTTAACCATAAGGCCCAGAGAAGTGCCCCAACACAACTCCACATAACCCGATATGCTGGGCCCTTAATCGCATCAAGGAGATTGAAGAGCTCTGGAGCCGAGCGCGGGTCCCAAAGGACGCCTGCCGCGGTGCGGACAGCACTCCACGCAAACCTTGCTAACGGGCACCGGAAAAACACATGATTGGCATCCTCCGGTTCCCCACATAACGCACACAGACCCGTGGCCGGCCCATTACGTTTGGCTACGTTCAAGGAGGTGGGAAGCCTATCGTGAAACAGTTGCCATATGAAAAGCTTAATCTTCAAAGGCATCCGCGCTTTCCACAATCCTGCAATCACGGGTTGTGTCGGTCCTCGACACAACTTGCGGTATAAGGAGTTCACCGAGAATTTCCCGGAGTTAGTGAGCGACCAACTCACCGTGTCAGGTTGATCCGAAAGACCCACCGGTTCGATTAATTGCCTCAAGGCCGCGAGGCTTGCCTGCTCAGGTCCGTTGAGTTCCCGTTTGAACTGAATCTCAGGTGGCGTCGCGGCAAGCGCATCCGCCACCGATAACGCGGTGTCAACGGCAATATCGTACAACTCCCGGAATTCTATCCAAAGGGGTTGAGTACCTATCCAAAGGTCAGTCCAGAAACGCGCGGATCTGTTGGGGAACGTAGCATAAATTCAAAATTTTCCTACGTGTCACCAAGATCTATCTATGGAGAAACCAGCAACGAGGGGAAGGAGAGTGCATCTACATACCCTTGTAGATCGCTAAGCGGAAGCGTTCAAGTGAACGGGGTTGATGGAGTCGTACTCGTCGTGATTCAAATCACCGATGATCCTAGCGCCGAACGGACGGCACCTCCGCGTTCAACACACGTACGGAACGGAGACGTCTCCCACGCCTTGATCCAGCAGGGAGGAGGGAGAGGTTGATGGAGATCCAGCAGCACGACGGCGTGGTGGAAGTAGCGGGATTCCAACAGGGCTTCGCTAAGCGCTGCGGGAGGAGGGAGATGTGTCACGGGAGGGAGAGGGAGGCGCCAGGCCTTAGGTTTGGTTGCTCCTCCTTTTCCCCACTATATATAGGGCCAAGGGAGAGGGGGGAGGCGCAGCCCTTGCCCCTTCCTCCAAGGAAGGATGCGGCCAAGGGGGGGAGGAGTCCATCCTCCCCAAGGCACCTCGGAGGTGCCTTCCCCCTTTAGGACTCTCCCCTTTTTCTCTTCTCTTGGCGCATGGGCCTCTTGGGGCTGGTGCCCTTGGCCCATATAGGCCAAGGCGCACCCCCTACAGCCCATGTGGCCCCCCGAGGTAGGTGGCCCCACCCGGTGGACCCCCGGGACCCTTCCGGTGGTCCCGGTACAATACCGGTGACCCCGAAACTTGTCCCGATGGCCGAAATAGCACTTCCTATATATAATTCTTTACCTCCGGACCATTCCGGAACTCCTCGTGACGTCCGGGATCTCATCCGGGACTCCGAACAACTTTCGGGTTACCGCATACTAATATCTCTATAACCCTAGCATCACCGAACCTTAAGTGTGTAGACCCTACGGGTTCGGGAGACATGCAGACATGACCGAGACGTTCTCCGGTCAATAACCAACAGCGGGATCTGGATACCCATGTTGGCTCCCACATGTTCCACGATGATCTCATCGGATGAACCACGATGTCAAGGACTTAATCAATCCCGTATACAATTCCCTTTGTGTAGCGGTATTGTACTTGCCCGAGATTCGATCGTCGGTATCCCTATACCTTGTTCAATCTCGTTACCGGCAAGTCTCTTTACTCGTTCCGTAACACATCATCCCGTGATCAACTCCTTGATCACATTGTGCACATTATGATGATGTCCTACCGAGTGGGCCCAGAGATACCTCTCCGTTTACACGGAGTGACAAATCCCAGTCTCGATTCGTGCCAACCCAACAGACACTTTCGGAGATACCTGTAGTGTACCTTTATAGCCACCCAGTTACGTTGTGACGTTTGGTACACCCAAAGCACTCCTACGGTATCCGGGAGTTGCACAATCTCATGGTCTAAGGAAATGATACTTGACATTAGAAAAGCTTTAGCGTACGAACTACATGATCGTGTGCTATGCTTAGGATTGGGTCTTGTCCATCACATCATTCTCCTAATGATGTGATCCCGTTATCAATGACATCCAATGTCCATGGTCAGGAAACCGTAACCATCTATTGATCAACGAGCTAGTCAACTAGTGGCTTACTAGGGACATGGTGTTGTCTATGTATCCACACATGTATCTGAGTTTCCTATCAATACAATTCTAGCATGGATAATAAACGATTATCATGAACAAGGAAATATAATAATAACTAATTTATTATTGCCTCTAGGGCATATTTCCAACAGTCTCCCACTTGCACTAGAGTCAATAATCTAGTTCACATCGCCATGTGATTAACACTCACAGGTCACATCGCCATGTGACTAACACCCAAAGAGTTCTGGGTTTGATCATGTTGCTTGTGAGAGAGGTTTTAGTCAACGGGTCTGAACCTTTCAGATCCGTGTGTGCTTCACAAATCTCTATGTCATCTCCTAGATGCAGCTACCACGTTCTATTTGGAGCTATTCCAAATAACTGTTCTACTATACGAATCCAGTTTACTACTCAGAATAATCTGGATTAGTGTCAAAGTTTGCATCGGCGTAACCCTTTACGACGAACTCTTTTACCACCTCCATAATCGAGAAAATTCCTTAGTCCACTAGTTACTAAGGATAACTTTGACCACTGTCCTGTGATCCGTTCTTGGATCACTCTTGTACCCCTTGACTGACTCATGGCAAGGCACACTTCAGGTGCGGCACACAGCATAGCATACTGTAGAGCCTATGTCTTAAGCATAGGGGACGACCTTCGTCCTTTCTCTCTATTCTGCCGTGGTCGAGCTTTAAGTCTTAACTTCATACCTTACAACTCAGGCAAGAACTCCTTCTTTGACTGATCCATCTTGAACAACTTCAAGATCATGTCAAGGTATGTGCTCATTTGAAAGTACCATTATGCGTTTTGATCTATCCTTATAGATCTTGATGCTCAATGTTCAAGTAGCTTAATCTAGGCTTTCCATTGAAAAAGACTTTCCCAATAACCCTATATGCTTTCCAGAAATTCTACATCATTTCTGATCAACAATGTGTCAACAACATATACTCATCAGAAATTCTATAGTGCTCCCACTCACTTCTTTGGAAATACAAGTTTCTCATAAACTTTGTATACACCCAAAACTTTGATCATCTTATCAAAGCATACATTCCAACTCCGAGATGCTTACTCCAGTCCTTAGAAGGATTACTGGAGCTTTGCATACTTATTAGCATCTTTCAGGATTGACAAAACCTTCCGGTTTGTATCACATACAACCTTTCCTCAAAAAAAACGTCGAGGAAACAATGTTTTTTGACATCCTATCTGCAAGATTTCATAAATAATGCAGTAATCGCTAATATAATTCCAACAGACTCTTAGCATCGCTACGAGTGAGAAAGTCTCATCGTAGTCAACTCCTTGAACTTGTCGGAAAACATCTTAACGACAAGTCGAGCTTTCTTAATGGTGACATTTACCATCATTGTCCGTCTTCCTTTTAAAATCCATCTGCACTCAATAGCCTTACGACCATCGAGCCGTTCTGCCAAAGTCTACACTTTGTTTTCATACATGGATCCTCTCTCGGATTTTATGGCCTCGAGCCATTTATCGGAATTCAGGCCCACCATCGCTTCTCCATAGCTCGTAGGTTCATTGTTGTCTAGCAACATGACTTCCAAGACAGGATTACGTACTACTCTGAGGTAGTACGCATCCTTGTCATCCCACGAGGTTTGGGAGTGACTTGATCCGAAGTCTCATGATCAATATCATAAGCTTCCACTTCAATTGGTGTAGGTGCCACAGGAGCAACTCTTTGTGCCCTGCTATACACTAGTTGAAGTGACGGTTCAATAACCTCATCAAGTCTCCACCATCCTCCTACTCAATTCTTTCGAGAGAAACTTTTCCTCGAGAAAGGACCCGATTCTAGAAACAATCCTTTATTGCTTTAAGATCTGAGACAGGAGGTATACCCAACTATTTTTGGGTTGTCCTATGAAGATGCATTTATCCGCTTTGGGTTCGAGCTTATCAGCCTGAAACTTTTTCACATAAGCGTCACAGCCCCAAACTTTTTAAGAAATGACAGCTTAGGTTTCTCTAAACCATAGTTCATACGGTGTCATCTCATCGGAATTACGTGGTGCCCCCCTTTTAAAGTGAATGTGGTTGTCTCTAATGCCTAACCCATAAACTATTGTGGTAATTCGATAAGAGACATAATGGTATGCATCATATCCAATAAGGTGCAGTTATGATGTTCGGACACACCATCACACTATGGTGTTCCAGGCTGTATCAGTTGTGAAACGATTTCCACAATGTCTTAATTCTGTGCCAAACTCGTAATTCAGATATTCATCTCTATGATCATATCATAGATATTTTATCCTCTTGTCACGACGATCTTTCAACTTCACCCTAAAATTACTTGAACCTTTCAATAATTCAGACTCGTGATTCATCAAGTAAATATACTCAACATCTACTCAAGTCATCTGTGAAGTAAGAACATAACGATATCCACTACATGCCTCGGCACTCATTGGACTGCACACATCAAAATGCATTACTTCCAACAAGTTGCTTTCTAGTTCCATCTTACTGAAAACGAGGCTTTCAGTCATCTTGCCCATGTGGTATGATTTGCATGTCTCAAGTGATTCAAAATCAAGCGAGTACAAAACGGTCCATTTGCATGGAGTTTCTTCATGCATATATACCAATAGACATGGTTCGCATGTCCCAAACTTTTAAAAAACGAGTGAGCCCAAAGATCCATCAACATGGAGCTTCTTCATGCGTTTTATACCGATATGACTTATGTGGCAGTGCCACAAGTAGGTGGTACTATCATTACTATCTTTTGGCATGAACATGTGTATCACTACGATCGAGATTCTATAAACCATTCATTATAGGTGCAAGACCATTGAAGGTATTATTCAAATAAACAGAGTAACCATTATTCTCCTTAAATGAATAACCGTATTGCGATAGACATAATCCAATCATGTCTATGCTCAACGCAAACACCAATCTCGATGGTAGAGGGAGCGTGCGATGCTTGATCATATCAACATTGAGAACACTTCCAACACATATCGTCAGCTCACCTTTAGCTAGTCTCCGTTTATTCCGTAGCCTTTTGTTTCGAGTTACTAACACTTAGCAACCGAACCGGTATCTAATACCCTGGTGCTACTAGGAGTACTAGTAAAGTACACATCAACACAATGTATATCCAATATACTTCTATCGACCTTGCCAGCCTTCTCATCTACCAAGTATCTAGGTTAATTCTGCTCCAGTGGCTGTTCCCCTTATTACAGAAGCACTCAGTCTCGAGTTTGGGTTCAACCTTGGGTTTCTTCACTAGAGCAGCAGCTGAATTGCCGTTTCATGAAGTATCCCTTTGTTCCCTTGCCCTTCTTGAAACTAGTGGTTTCACCAACCAACAACGATTGATTCTCCTTCTTGATTTCTACTTTTGTGGTGTCAAACATCGCGAATATCTCAAGGATCATCATACATGTCCCTGATATATTATAGTTCATCACGAAGCTCTAGCAGCTTGGTGGTAATGACTTCGGAGAAACATCACTATCTTATCTGGAAGATCAACTCCCACTTGATTCAAATGATTGTTGTACTCAGACAATCCGAGCACAAGCTCAACAATTGAACTTTTCTCCTTAGTTTGCAGGTTAAGAAAATCGTCGGAGGTCTTATACCTCTTGACATGGGCACAAGCCTGAAATCCCAATTTCAGCCCTCGAAACATCTCATATGTTCCGCGACGTTTCAAAAACATCTTTGGTGCCTCAATTCTAAACCATTTAACTGAACTATCACGTAGTTATCAAGACGTGTATGTCAGATGTTCGCAACATCCACAGACGACGTTCGAGGTTCAACACACTGAGCGGTGCATTAAGGACATAAGACTTCTAAGAAGCAATGAGGACAATCCTCAGTTTACGGACCTAGTCCGCATAATTGCTACTATCAACTTTCAACTAATTTTTCTCTAGGAACATAACTAAACAGTAGAACTATAGCATGAGCTACGACATAATTTGCAAAATCCTTTTGACTATGTTCAGAATAATTAAGTTCATCTTATGAACTCTCACTTAGATAGACATCCCTCTAGTCATCTAAGCGATTACATGATCCGAGTCAACTAGGCCGTGTCCGATCATCACGTGAGATGGACTAGTCATCATCGGTGAACATCTTCATGTTGATCGTATCTACCATACGACTCATGCTCGACCTTTCGGTCTCTGTGTTCCGAGGCCATGTCTGTACATGCTAGGCTCGTCAAGTTAACCCTAAGTGTTTTTGCTGTGTTCCGAGGCCATGTCTATACATGCTAGGCTCGTCAACACCCGTTGTATGTGAACGTAAGGATCTATCAAACCCGATCATCACGGTGTGCTTCGAAACGACGAACTATAGCAACGGTGCACAGTTAGGGGAGAACACTTCTTGAAATTTTAATGAGGGATCATCTTATTTACTACCGTCGTTCTAAGCAAATAAGATGTATAAACATGATAAACATCACATGCAATCAAATAATAGTGACATGATATGGCCAATATCATATAGCTCCTTTGATCTCCATCTTGGTGCTCCATGATCATCTTGTCACCGGCATGACACCATGATCTCCATCATTGTGTCTCCATGAAGTTGTCACGTCATCTATTACTTCTACTACTACAGCTAACGGTTAGCAATAAAGTAAAGTAATTACATGACGTTTATGTTGACACGCAGGTCATAAATAAATTAAGACAACTCCTATGGCTCCTGCCGGTTGTCATACTCATCGACATGCAAGTCGTGATTCCTATTACAAGAACATGATCAATCTCATACATCACATATATCATTCATCACATCCTTTTGGCCATATCACATCACATAGCATACCCTGCAAAAACAAGTTAGACGTCCTCTAATTGTTGTTTGCATGTTTTACGTGGCTGCTATGGGTTTCTAGCAAGAACGTTTCTTACCTACGCAAAAACCACAACGTGATATGCCAATTGCTATTTACCCTTCATAAGGACCCTTTTCATCGAATCCGATCCGACTAAAGTAGGAGAGACAGACACCCGCTAGCCACCTTATGCAACTAGTGCATGTCAGTCGGTGGAACCAGTCTCACGTAAGAGTATGTGTAAGGTCGGTCCGGGCCGCTTCATCCCACGATGCCGCCGAATCAAGATAAGACTAGTAACGGCAAGCATATTGAACAAAATCAACGCCCACAACTACTTTGTGTTCTACTCGTGCATAGAAACTACGCATAGACCTAGCTCATGATGCCACTGTTGGGGAACGTAGCATAAATTCAAAATTTTCCTACGTGTCACCAAGATCTATCTATGGAGAAACCAGCAACGAGGGGAAGGAGAGTGCATCTACATACCCTTGTAGATCGCTAAGCGGAAGCGTTCAAGTGAACGGGGTTGATGGAGTCATACTCGTCGTGATTCAAATCACCGATGATCCTAGCGCCGAACGGACGGCACCTCCGCGTTCAACACACGTACGGAACGGAGACGTCTCCCACGCCTTGATCCAGCAAGGAGGAGGGAGAGGTTGATGGAGATCCAGCAGCACGACGGCGTGGTGGAAGTAGCGGGATTCCAACAGGGCTTCGCTAAGCGCTGCGGGAGGAGGGAGATGTGTCACGGGAGGGAGAGGGAGGCGCCAGGCCTTAGGTTTGGTTGCTGCTCCTTTTCCCCACTATATATAGGGCCAAGGGAGAGGGGGGAGGCGCAGCCCTTGCCCCTTCCTCCAAGGAAGGGTACGGCCAAGGGGGGGAGGAGTCCATCCTCCCCAAGGCACCTCGGAGGTGCCTTCCCCTTTAGGACTCTCCCCTTTAGGCCGAAATAGCACTTCCTATATATAATTCTTTACCTCCGGACCATTCCGGAACTCCTCGTGACGTCCGGGATCTCATCCGGGACTCCGAACAACTTTCGGGTTACCGCATACTAATATCTCTATAACCCTAGCGTCACCGAACCTTAAGTGTGTAGACCCTACGGGTTCGGGAGACATGCAGACATGACCGAGACGTTCTCCGGTCAATAACCAACAGCGGGATCTGGATACCCATGTTGGCTCCCACATGTTCCACGATGATCTCATCGGATGAACCACGATATCAAGGACTTAATCAATCCCGTATACAATTCCCTTTGTGTAGCGGTATTGTACTTGCCCGAGATTCGATCGTCGGTATCCCTATACCTTGTTCAATCTCGTTACCGGCAAGTCTCTTTACTCGTTCCGTAACACATCATCCCGTGATCAACTCCTTGATCACATTGTGCACATTATGATGATGTCCTACCGAGTGGGCCCAGAGATACCTCTTTGTTTACACGGAGTGACAAATCCCAGTCTCGATTCGTGCCAACCCAACAGACACTTTCGGAGATACCTGTAGTGTACCTTTATAGCCACCCAGTTACGTTGTGACGTTTGGTACACCCAAAGCACTCCCACGGTATCCGGGAGTTGCAAAATCTCATGGTCTAAGGAAATGATACTTGACATTAGAAAAGCTTTAGCATACGAACTACATGATCTTGTGCTATGCTTAGGATTGGGTCTTGTCCATCACATCATTCTCCTAATGATGTGATCCCGTTATCAATGACATCCAATGTCCATGGTCAGGAAACCGTAACCATCTATTGATCAACGAGCTAGTCAACTAGTGGCTTACTAGGGACATGGTGTTGTCTATGTATCCACACATGTATCTGAGTTTCCTATCAATACAATTCTAGCATGGATAATAAACGATTATCATGAACAAGGAAATATAATAATAACTAATTTATTATTGCCTCTAGGGCATATTTCCAACAGGATCTGCCGTTCCCAACAGCAAATTTTGCCCCCATGGCAAAAGCTGGTTTGATCAACTGAAGATCATTCCAAAACGGTGAGCCCCTTGCCCCTCCTTCAAAAAAATTCCCGTTAGGAAAATATTTGGCCTGTAGGAGATCGACCCACAACCCGGATGCCCCCTGGGTGATTTTCCAAATCCATTTGCACATCAGCGCGATGTTAAGCCATCTGGAATTGGTGATCCCGAGACCGCCCAAGTCCTTGGGCCGGCATACCCAGGCCCATTTAACCATGTGGTATTTGTGGTGCGGGCCAGTTCCTTCCCAAAAGAACTTGGCTCGAGGCGTGTCGAACTTGGCATGGACCCCTTCTACAAGCAGAAACAGCCCCATGGCAAACATCGGCAAAGAAGACAGGATGGAATTTGTGAGCACTAGCCTCGCCGCTTTCGACAAAAATTTTCCCCGCCAAGGACAGACCCTAGTCCTCACTTTGGCGCATAGAGGCTCCCAATCCTCTATCGTGGGTCGTTTGGTGTCTACCGGGAGGCCCAGATAAGTGAACGGGAATTTGCCCACTTTGCAGTTGAGCAAATCCGCAATGCGCCTTCCCTTCTCGGCCTCGATCCCCATCGAGAGCACCTCGCATTTGTGGAAGTTAATTTTGAGGCCCGACATGAGCTCAAAACTGAGAAGAATCGCCTTGACCGCAGCAATGCTATGTAGGTCCGGACGAAACAGCAGTAGCGTGTCATCCGCGTACTGCAAGTGGGTCACTCCCCCTAGAATGAGATGTCCTACCAACCCTTTGATATGACCAGCCTCCGCCGCTTTCCTCAGCATTGAGGACAGCGCATCAACTACAAAGTTGAACAGGAGGGGGGAAAACGGATCCCCTTGCCTGAGGCCTCTCGCTTGTTCCGAAAGAAGTGCCCTACTTCTCCGTTCACCGAAATAGCAGTTTGTCCTCCCGAGACCAATTGCATGACGCGGTGCACCCAAACAGCGGAGAAACCCCGGCTGAGTAGCACCTGACGGAGGAAATTCCAATTAACCCGATCGTAAGCCTTTTCGAAGTCTAGCTTTAACAGCACCGCCGGTTCCTTAGTTCGTTTGAGTTCGTGTATAATCTCCTGAAGGGCTAGAGGGCCCTCAAGAATATTGCGACCACGAATGAACGCGGATTGGTTGCAATGGATCACACGATGCGCGATCGGAACTAACCTAGTCGCACACGCTTTGGCACAAATTTTAAACGAAACGTTGATGAGCGCAATGGGGCGGAATTGTCTAATATCGTCGGCCCCTTGAACCTTTGGTATGAGCGATAACACTCCAAAGTTGAGGCGCGATATATCTACCAACCCGCGCATAAACCCATTGCAGATCTCGAAAATCGGGCCCCTAAGTAAGGGCCAGAACCGTTTAAACATTGCCACCGGCCACCCGTCCGGGCCGGGGGCCGTGTCCGCCTTCATACCCATCAGTGTGGCATCGATTTCTTCGGGAAGGAACGCTAGCCCCAGTCCCTCGTTCTCGCAGTCCAGCACCCGTTGCCCTGCTTCCCACACATCCGCATTCAGACCAGCCCTCTGGTCCTCGCACGTCCCCATCAACTTAATGTAGAAGTCGTAAATATGCTGAGAGATGTCCTCTTGTCGCAACAGAAGCCCCTGCTCCGATTGCAACCTTAGGATAGAACATTTACGACGTCGGCCATTAGCGTAGGCTTGGAAATACTTGGTATTAGCATCCCCTTTGAGGATCCATTTCAAGCCACTACGATGACACCAATATTCCTCCTCTGCTCGCAACGACGCTTCGACCTGACTTTCCAGGTCGTATCGATGGGCCCATTGCGTCTCCGAAAGGTCCCGAATATCTGCCTGGGAATCGATCGTTGCGATCTCCGCTAGTATGGCGGCTCTGTGTGCTTTGTCGGACCTTCCCAGGTTAGCGCCCCATCCCTTGAGACTTGCCCTGAGTCGCCCGCCGGCAGCATTCCAGAACTCCATCGGGCCACGCTGGGACCCCACTTGACTCACGCACACCCGCCACTTCTCCCTGAAGAGCTCCTCGAAGCCTGGCACCTCTAACCATGCCGTTTCGAAGAAAAAACGGGGGCTACATCGCACTCTATCCTTCCCCGAGGAGTACACCAGAGGTACATGGTCTGACCCAATCCGAGTCTCCGCGACCAGAGTGCAGAGGGGAAAACCCATTTCCCAATCCGGAGACATGAACACACGATCCAGCACAGAGCGTACCGGGTCTAATTGCTTGTTTGTCCATGTGAATCGAGCGCCCGTTCTGGCCACCTCCCTGAGGGCCATCGAGGCGATCGCAGCGTTAAACATAGCCACCCGAGGCCAGTTTATGTTACTGTTACTCTTGTCCGCATCCGACCTAATCAGGTTGAAATCGCCTCCCACCAGGACAGGAAGCGTTGCCTCAGTCACGGAGTGAACTTTGGCTTGGAGTTCTCCCAAGAACTCCGCCGATCTCGAGTGATCGGCCGGCCCATTATTAGTGCTTTCTTGTATAGCTCACATAGTAAATTATTATAATTTTACAAATTTCATTGTTGGTGCAGATCTATATCTATGCTTAGTAATATAAAAAGCACGAGTTGGTAGAAAATACTTCAGATCTATGAGGCAATCGAATTCTTTAATTCAATAGCATAACAATTTATCCAATGGTTGTGGACAAATGCCATGCCCTCCCCTAATGAATGTAATGCTAATATCATCATAATTGTACTTATTTCCTCATAATTACTATCTAATATCACGTTCGTTGAATTTGTCTATAAGATGATATTTCTACACGAGTACTAAAAAATTGTTCAAGTTTTTGCTCTGAGGATCCCATGTTGTCTGGAATCTTTGTAAAACTAGGCATATACTACTTCCCTCCGTCCCATAATGTAATGAAGCGCCCCTTTTTGAAAAAGTGATAAGAAAACACACCTCTTTCCTGAAGAGATCAAAGGCTGCAGCAGCTTCCAGACCTTTCACATAAGCACTTGCTCTTTGTTATTTGCGCAGTATGTGGCGACGCTTGCCTCAGTTGTAATGACGATGATAACACTTGTAGAAGATCTGGATACCAAGGCAGCCTGTATCAAGTCCCATTCTTCTTTAGACCGGAGACCATCAATAACCACGAGACACTGGTGCTGTCTTAGAAGCTCTTGACACTCTCTGATGGGGTCTTTCTCCGAATGAAAATCCAAAAGTAAGCCTCGACAAAAATCTCTTAGATTGAAAGGATGGGATACATCCACATCCACCCAGCTGTACTTGTTGAACTGGTTGGTGTGGAGCATTCTGTCACAGTACAAGTTTCTGACAAGAACTGATTTTCCAATGCCGGCTATCCCCCAAACAGATACCACCTGGGAATGGCTAAAACGTGCCTGAGCTGTATACCTGCGAAGTTCATTCATCTCCGAGTCGCGCCCAACAAGGGGATGATTGCTCATCCAATCTGCGACGGCTTCGCTATCGGAGGGGATTTCTCCATAGGAGGAATTTTGGCTCACTTGAGACGCAACTGATTCCAAGTGTATATCTCCGTAGTGTTGAGAACCCTGCAGGTGGGCAGAGCTTGTTAACACGCAAGAACTACTGAGACAAGGTACATATAACTAAGGACTTCCTTACAAATTGTAAAACCAATAGGGTCTGTCTGTCACATCTAACCTGATCTTCACTATGTTTGTGGTCTATTTTTTTTGTCTCGGCTTTTTTTGTTCCTTGTTGCTACCTTATTTGTGAGAGGTTAGATGTGACATCCTTAGAAAACATCTAGACGTGAATTAGACAAACTGAAACCAATATATGCCTAAAAATATTTTCAAGATAAAAATACAGTGATTACCATGCGCCTTATATTTTGCAAGACACATGATTTTAATCTATGATGCAATGTGTTTCTACCCACACAAATGCCTAGGTCACCATTCTAGTTCTACATAAAGACATATAGCAATGAGCCAACGATCAAAGGGTCTATGGGCCTTATATTTTGTAAGAAATATGTGTTTAAACTGAACTTTGTTTTTACATAATGAAATGCCAACTTGGCTGGCCTGGCACCAGTGGATGGATGCTCACAGCCTAAATTATTCCCAAGTCCAACAGACTGTTGAAAAAGGTATAAAACCAGCAAGCAAGTAGACTTATGACATGAAAACGCTATCAGTCAAAAAAATTACTTGAAAATTATTTGCATATCAACATATTTTTCATAAAGACATGTACTATATTAGTAATAATCAAAGATTCTTTCTAGAAGAAGGGTTCCATCCATGTCCAAGCCTACTTTGCTTAAGAGAGAAACACGGGATTTCTTCAAAATATGTAAGCGCCGTTGTTAATTACGTACGGTACGTCGGTACCTCTTTGAAGAAGGCGCAAACCGAGTGATTAGATGAGAAGTGCTTGAGCTCCATCGGTTGGTACGAGTGTCCGATGCACAAGCTTGCGATCTCAAAATGCTGCGTGGACACGATGATCCAGCTGCCATTCCCCATGTCCGGAAGGAAGGTCCTCACAGCATCCCAATCCAGCATGTCGGTGAGGTTGTCCAAGACGACGAGGTACGTCTTGGTGTTGACCTGGTGCACGAACTCCCTGAGGAGATCCTCCTCGTGCTTGCCCTTCATTTTGGTGAGCACATGTGCGCCCACGTCTGCTCCTTGTAGCTCGCCGGAGCGGCAGGCGTCCGCGGCGTAGACCTGAGCCATGAAGTGGCGCAAGAAGTCGTCGGGGTTGAAGGGATGCGTGAGCTTGACCCAGGCGCGGCAGGCGAAGTTCTGGCAGATTTCTGGGTCGTTGTACGCCTTGCGGATGATGGAGGTGGTCCCGAGATCGCCGCCGGTCCCCCACACGGAGATCACCTGCAGGAGCTGAGGGTCGGCGTTGCCTTTGTTGGTGATGAGCTGCGTGAGGTCCCCCGGGCCTTGCTGCCTCCTGGCGGCGTCCCTCGCCAGGGCGAGCATGCTGGAGCTGGACGCGGTGACGGCGGGAGGATTGGATCCGACGTTGCCGCCGTTGAGATTGTAGCGCGTATTCCTGATGCACACGCACTCCATCCTGGCCTTGAGCTGGTCGATCTCCTCGACCGCCTCGTTGAGGGGAATGGCGGGCGCCATGCACAAGGGCACCATGCGCCACCACCACCTCGTCCCCTGGTCGAGGTGGACAACGAAGCCGATACAGTCCTCCACGTCATAGGCCAGGTCCCGCACCTGCCTCACCCAGGTCATGGCCACCTGGCTGTCCACGCGCTCTGCAGTGGCGTCCACGAAGAAGGAGCGCATCATCTCGAACTCGTCGGTGATGAGCACCAGGTCACGCTTGGCGCTCCGCCGCAGCTTGGCCTCCTCCTGGATCGCCGATTTGACGTTGGTCAGCGCGCCGTCCACCATGGACTTGGCCAGCCCAAAGCCCAGGCTGTCCGTCATGGCGCTCGATCTCGATTGATGCCGCGCTGGAGCGAGACCAGATCAAGGTGTTAGCGCGCGATCGGCATTGTAAACGAAATCATCAACGGAAAATTGAACCATTCATTCAGTACCTGCTGGCTGAAGCTGAATAGAACTCCTCCTCGGCGCCGGATTCCTCAGTCTCAAGCTCTCACAATCGCCGGCGGCAGCTGCAAATGATACGTGGACGAGATATCTCTACCAGGAGGGAGGGGTGAACATGCAAAGACAAGGGTGGGAGTCTTGGCCTCTTGGGCTCCTACTTGCTGCGCATCTTCTCACTTTTCCATGTTTCAAGCGCGTGAAGACTGAAGACGACCGAGACTTTTGCGTGGTTCGAGGTCTTCACATGTCGTACAGCCCTAGCTACAGCGGCAACGTGTCTGCTCACGGACGAAAAGACCTTTCTTTGCGTGTGGAGAAAAGAGGACCAAGTTGGTTCATTTTTTAGGTAATAGCACCCAGATACCCTAACTTGCACAGAATGTGATGATTCAGTCTCAAACTTGTAAAACTTGACTCCATCATACCCTAACTTGTACCTCATGTGATGATTTAGTCCCAGGCCAATCACATCTCTACAATTGGCAGCCAGGTGGCAGGATCGGTTAGCGCACGTACTTTTGCAGAAACCCTCTGCCTTTTTTTAATCAATCTGCACTCAGCGTCCGAACCAACCGACCAGAATCGGCACGAACGGCGGCCCGTGCGCGTGGCCAGCATGGCGGGCAGCACGATGGATGAAGCGGCGGCGCTGGTCATGCGACGTGTGCGGGCGCATCACGCTCTGGGCGCTCTTCCACCAGGACGACCGCGAGCGCATCCGCGACGACGCGGCCTTCGGCGTGTTCCCCGTCTCGTCCTCCGCCGCGGCCACGGCGCTCCCCACCGAATTCCACCAGCTGCCGCCGGCTCGACCGTGCGTCCCAGAGATCTTCTTGGAGGACGAGATCGTTATGGCCGAGAGCTCTGACGAGATAACTCCGGTGGTGGGGCGCGTCTTGGTTGTCGACACCTCGGGAGAGATGGAAACCGAAGCTTATGGGTCCGGAGAGGTCAAGGCCATGAAGGATCACATAGATCTCGAAATCTTCGCAGCCCAAGAAGCCGCCGCCCATGGACCTGAAGGAGATCGCCGGGAGCTTCCGGCTCGCTGCCTCGGTCTTCAGCAAGAAGTGGCACAAGTGGAGGCGCAAGCAGAAGCTCAAGAAGGAGGAGGCGGCCGGCAGCAAGGCAGCGGCCGCGGCAATGCCGCCGTCGGAGAAGCCATCCAAGCCCTCTTCCTTCGGCGGAGCCGCCTTCGTAGGGAGGCAGGCTCGGAGTTCGCCGGAGGCCGTCGTTCGTGCGACACGGACCCAAGCTTCTCCCTTGATGCTGGTGTGACGCCCCCGATTCAATCGTACACTAATCATACACGCAAACGTGTACGATCAAGATCAGGGACTCACGGGAAGATATCACAACACAACTCTACAAATAAAAAAAAGTCATACAAGCATCATATTACAAGCCAGGGGCCTCGGGGGCTCGAATACAAGAGCTCGATCATAGACGAGTCAGCGGAAGCAACAATATCTGAGTACAGACATAAGTTAAACAAGGTTGCCTTAAGAAGGCTAGCACAAACTGGGATACGGATCGAAAGAGGCGCAGGCCTCCTGCCTGGGATCCTCCTAACTACTCCTGGTCGTCGTCAGCGGGCATCACGTAGTAGTAGGCACCTCCGGTGTAGGGGTCGTCGTCGACGGTGGCGTCTGGCTCCTGGGCTCCAACATCTGGTTGCGACAACCAGGTAGAAGGGATAGAGGGAAAAGAAGGAGAAAGCAACCGTGAGTACTCATCCAAAGTACTCGCAAGCAAGGAGCTACACTACATATGCATGGGTATCAAATGGAGTAAGGGTATCATATGTGGACTGAACTGCAGAAAGCCGGAATAAGGGGGGATAGCTAGTCCTTTCGAAGACTACGCTTCTGGCAGCCTCCGTCTTGCAGCATGTAGAAGAGAGTAGACTGAAGTCCTCCAAGTAGCATCGCATAGCATAATCCTAACCGATGATCCTCCCCTCGTCGCCCTGTGAGAGAGCGACCACCGGTTGTATCTGGCACTTGGAAGGGTGTGTTTTATTTAGTATCCGGTTCTAGTTGTCATAAGGTCAAGGTACAACTCCAAGTCGTCCTGTTACCGAAGATCACGGCTATTCGAATAGATTAACTTCCCTGCAGGGGTGCACCACATACCCCAACACGCTCGATCCCATTTGGCCGGACACACTTTCCTGGGTCATGCCCGGCCTCGGAAGATCAACACGTCGCAGCCCCACCTAGACCAACAGAGAGGTCAGCACGTCGGTCTAAACCTAAGCGCCCAGGGGTCTGGGCCCATCGCCCTTAGCACACCTGCACGTTGCGTGGGTGGCCGGAAGCAGACCTAGCCTAGTGGCGTTCCAGTCCAATCCAGCGCGCGCCGCTCCGTCGCTGACGTCAAGAAGGCTTCGGCTGATACCACGACGCCGGGATACCCATAACTACTCCCGCGTAGATGGTTAGTGCGTATAGACCAAATGGCCAGACTCAGATCAAATACCCAGATCTCGTTAAGCGTGTTAAGTATCCGCGAACGCCGACCAGGGCCAGGCCCACCTCTCTCCTAGGTGGTCGGAACCTGCCCTGTCGCTCCGCCTCAAAGATCCACACAGAGGGCCGTTGGGACAAAGGTCCTTTCAGCCCCCAATCCGTGAATCACTCGCGGGTGCTCCACAAGCCGACCCGTCTTTAGTCACCACATGTATCATGTATAAAGCATATAGTATATACCCGTGATCAACTCCCGAGTGATCACGGCCCGATAGTATAGCATGGCAGACGGACAAGGATGTAGGGCCACTGATGAAAATACTAGCATCCTATGCTAAGCATTAGGATTGCAGGTAAAGGTAACAACAGTAGTAGCAAGGACAGGCTATGCATCAGTATAGGATTAACGGGAAGCAGTAACATGCTACACTACTCTAATGCAAGCAGTATAGAGAAGAGTAGGCGATATCTGGTGATCAAAGGGGGGGGGCTTGCCTGGTTGCTCTGGCAAGAGAGAGGGGTCGTCAACTCCGTAGTCGTACGGGGTAGCAGCGGCGTCGGTCTCGATGTCTAGAGAGAGAAGAGGGGGAAGAAACAATAAATATAATGCAAGCATATGCATAGTGATGCATGACAAGACAAGTTACGGCGTTAGAGGTGCCCTAACGCGGTAGTAGGTGATACCGGTGAAGGGGGATAACATCCGGGAAAGTATCCCCGGTGTTTCGCGTTTTCGGGCAGAGGAGCCGGAGGGGGAAAGTTGCGAGTTCGATAGGTTAGAGGGGTGTGGCGGACGAACGGGTTGCGTATCCGGATTCGTCTCGTCGTTCTGAGCAACTTTCATGTTGAAAATATTTTAATACGAGTTACGGATTAAAAGATATGATTTTCTAAAGATTTTATTAATTTCTGAAATTTAATTAATTAATTATTTAATTCGAAAAATGAATTTATGACGTCAGCATGATGTCATGCTGACGTCAGCAGTCAACAGGGTTGACTAGGTCAACCTGACCAGTGGGACCCACCTGTCATACACTGTTTATGTTAATTAGGGTTTAATTAACCTAACTAATTGATTAGATTAATTAACAGTAGTTAATTAGGTTAATTAATCATTGGGTTAATTAACCTTAATTAGTTAATTTAATCAGAATTAAATAAGTTAACTAATTAGTTAATTAATTAATTAATTATTTTTATCATTAATTATTTATTTATTTAGGTATTATTTTTTTTAATTCCTTTGTTTGTGTTTTTTTTTAATTTTTTTCTGGAGGCGGGGCCCTCCTGTCATTGGCCTAGAGGGGCCATAGCGGGTCGGGCGTGCGGGCGCGGCTGCGGGCGAAGCCGCAGCCCGCCCAAGAGCGAGGCGCAGCAGGAGCAGGGCCGAGGGGCGCGGCTGGTGCAGCCGGCCGGCGGCGGCGGCAGCAGAAGGGCCGAGGGGCCATGGCGAGCAGCACCAGCAGTGCGGCTCGGAGGGGGATGGGGGTAGGGCGACGTGCGGACGGCGCAACGCGAGCGAGCAGCGCCGCGGCTGAGCGAGGCGGGGCTCGGGCGCGCATGCGCGGGGGTACGTCGGGCGCGGCGAGGCCAAGAGGGCGCGGGCCGGCGCGGGGGCACGCGCGAGCGGTGCGGCGGGCGAGCCGGGAGGCGCGGGCGCGCGCCTGGGCGCAGGGGGACGTCGGCGCGAGGCAGACGGCGGGGGGGGGGGGGGCAGCGGGGAGCGCGGTCGCGGCGAGCACGCATCGGGCGCGACCAAGTGCGGGACAGAGAGGAGGGGAGGCTTGCCGGAGCGCGGGTGAGCAGGGAGGAGGAGGAGAGGTGCTCACGGGGATGGGCGCGTAGGGTCTAGGTAGGGGGGATTGGGGAGGAGGGCGGAGACGACGGCGTCGAGGAGTCGGGGAGGCGGGCGCAGTCCGGCGGGGAGGAGGACGGGGACGGTCCCGAGGCGACGAGGGGGGGTTCAGGCGTCCTGCGCGGCCGGTCGGGGAGGAGGGGAGGAGGACGAGCGCCGGTGGGGTGGGGCGCCGGCGTCGGGGGCGACGGGATCGGGCGGATCCCGATCCAGATCGGCGGGGGAGGGAGGAGAAGGGGATCGGGGGGAATGGGGGTCGGCTAGGGTTTCCGCCGACCGGGGGGGGTTATGGGAGTGAGGGGGTGGGCCGGGCCAGGGGCTGGCCGGCTGGGCCAGGTGGGCTTGGCCCAGTTTGGCAGGGGGGGGGGGGTTCTCTTCCTTTTTTTGTATTGTTTTCTGTTTTCTTTTTATTTATTTTCTATTCTGTTTTTATTCATTTATAAACACTTAGGCATTTTATAAAATGGTGAACCTTACACCATAATTATCTTTGTAATATTTGGCAACCACCGAACATTTTTGTTTTAATTTTTGAAAAATTTTATTGTTTTCTTTTATTTGAATTTTGAACTTGTTTCGGTTCTGAACTATCGAGAGTTTACCACAGTAACCGTGGTGACGTGGCATCATTAGCGGGGAATCACTGTAGCTTAATTATCCGGGCGTTACAGCTGGCCGCATGTCTGTCGACGATGTAGGTCTATCCTGGGACGGGCCCCGCGCGTCCTGGGACGGCTACCTCTTCGGCGCCGGCGCCGGCATTGGCCTTGGCCGAGCGCCTCCGCCGGTGTCACGGCTCCCGCCCATCCTCTCCGCGCTCGAGGACTCACCTGCCGGCGTGGTCGAACGCTCCGATGGCCAAATTCCTGTGGAAGATGACTCGCAGCCCGAGCCCGACGGCGACGCCAACACCCCTGGAGGCTCGGCGCAGACGCGAGACTACTACATGGACACGTCGAGCCGGAGGCGCCGGAGCCTGGAGCGGTCAAGCTCCGTGCTGACAAGGTCGTTCGAAGTGCCCGACCCAAAGCTAGCCCCTGCAGCGGCCGCCATCACCAATGCACGGTGCCCCCGCTGACCGGCAGCTTAGAGTTCTACCACTTCCACCATGCCGAACACCTGCTCGACCAACGGTTCAGCTCCAACTCTCTCGTCAAAGACTTCCCGGTGACCCTGGACGCTGCGTTCCCGGGCCCCGCCAAGAAGCCACGGCGTCTAAGCAAGGCGTGGACCCTCTGGGGCTTCATACACCGCCAGGCCACGGGCCGCCGGGGCAGCCCGTCCGACGCCCCAGACCGCGCGTTCTCGGAGCCGTGGTCGAAGCTGCACGTCCGCGGGTACAGCAACGCCGGGATGCAGAGGTGCAACAGCAACGCCAGCGCGCGAAGCTCGTTCAGCAGCAACAGCGCCGGCCTGGACTGTTAAACTAATTGTTGCTATGTAAACAAAAAAAAAAGATTGTTGTTATATGATATATGTCATTGGTGTTCATTTGCATATTCCATTATTGTTGATTATATCTTTTCATTAAAGTGGCCATGTTATATGCAAATTCCTCAATAGTGTTTGCTCATGTTATATCTTTTCATTGAAGTGGTTCGATTGTGCCCAAGTGGCTTTGTTGTTTCCAGGGAATGAAGCTGAGTGGCCTATGTTTTGCCGAAATGTTGATTAATTTCCATTCCGGCAAATTTCAGGTTCTCAATTTGTCCACTTTTTAGCAAAAGTCATGCCGAAATTTTCCGTGAATTTCGGCATGACTTGTGCTACAAACTAGGACATATCGAGTGCCCGGGATTTGCTACATCGAGAAGGAGTCAACGTTCCTGCAAAACATAGGCATTTTTAATGTCATTATTCATTTTATTAGGTCTAGAATTAATTGACTAGATTTAATCGTAGGAAACATGGCTAGCAACGATGAAGGATAGGGTTCTGACGATTGCGACGACGTCTACCTGGCGGCAGACGAATTTTTGAGCCTTGCCGACGATCAACCGGTATTGTTGCTGGGCCCACTGGTTGCATCGGGGACTGAGACCGACACGCAGACCAGCGCTGAGACTGAGACCGGCGCTGAGACTGAGACCAGCGCTGAGACTCAGACCGGCATCGAGACCGGCGCTGAGACTGAGACCGGCGCTGCCTCGTGGAGCGGAGCCGGTATAGAACCGAAAGCAAAGAGGCGATGGCTTCCTAACAAGCTTAGGACTACTAGGCTGGTGTTCACGGAGGTGGACGACGGCAATTTTGAGCCAAATGCGCCCGAGGAAGCGCGCGCGTGCTACGACAATCAAATTGGCTGCATCATACGGACAACCGCCACCATCAACGATGAGAAACTAAACAAGATAGATAATATGAGGCCCTCCCTCCTAAAGAAGTTGCACTAGATATTCTTGTTCCTGGGCCGGAACGAAAAGGATTATAAAGATCCAGATAAGGACCCGGCAATGAAGAAGATAAACAAACACGCCATGAGCAAGTTAGCGACGCGTTGGCCGCCTGGAAAGCAAGGGTGAAATATCGGATTGTCGATGAAAAGGAACCCTACTTTGAGAATGTAAAGGATAATCCGACAATCACGGCAGAGCACTTTGAAATATTCAAGGTGGCTTGCGAGGCCGAAGCTGCCAAAAAAGTCGGAGTACATGAAGGGGCTTCAACAGAAGAACATTGGGTGCCACAACCTCGGAAGCCATGGTTACGGCGGGAAGAGGTCCATATGGGCCAAGGAGGACGCGGAAGCCGCGAGTCTGGGCATCCCAGACCCCTTGGCGGAGTTCACCGTCCCGCAGGAGCATGACGTCCCCAGGGCCCGACACCGTTGGGACCCAGTGAAGAAGGTTTTTGAGAAGAACGTGGTCACGACGGAGTTCATTAGACTGCTGGTAATTTTAGTTTTTGATCAATTCGACTACACGTTAGTCATATTTGTAAACTGTTGGAAATATGCCCTAGAGGCAATAATAAAATGGTTATTATTATATTTCCTTGTTCATGATAATTGTCTATTGTTCATGCTATAATTGTGTTATCCGGAAATCGTAATACATGTGTGAATATATAGACCACAATGTGTCCCTAGTAAGCCTCTAGTTGACTAGCTCATTGATCAATAGATGGTTACGGTTTTCTGACCATGGACATTGGATGTCATTGATAAAGGGATCACATCATTAGGAGAATGATGTGATGGATAAGACCCAATCCTAAGCATAGCACAAGATCGTGTAGTTCGTTTGCTAGAGCTTTTCTAAGTGTCAAGTATCATTTCCTTAGACCATGAGATTGTGCAACTCCCGGATACCGTAGGAGTGCTTTGGGTGTACCAAACGTCACAACGTAACTGGGTGGCTATAAAGGTGCACTACAGGTATCTCCGAAAGTGTTTGTTGGGTTGGCATGAATCGAGACTGGGATTTGTCACTTCGTATGACGGAGAGGTATCTCTGGGCCCACTCGGTAATGCATCATCATAATGAGCTCAGTGTGACTAAGTAGTTGGTCACGTGATGATGTGTTACGGAACGAGTAAAGTGACTTACCGGTAACGAGATTGAACAAGGTATTGGGATACCGACGATCGAATCTCGGGCAAGTAACGTACCGATTGACAAAGGGAATTGAATACGGGATTGATTGAATCCTCGACATCGTGGTTCATCCGATGAGATCATCATGGAATATGTGGGAGCCAACATGGGTATCCAGATCCCACTGTTGGTTATTGGCCGGAGAGTTGTCTCGGTCACGTCTGCATGGTTCCCGAACCCGTAGGGTCTACACACTTAAGGTTCGGTGACGCTAGGGTTGTAGAGATGTTAGTATGCGGTAACCCGAAAGTTGTTCGGAGTCCCGGATGAGATCGCGGACGTCACGAGGAGTTCCGGAATAGTCCGGAGGTAAAGATTTATATATAGGAAGACCAGTTTCGGCCACCGGGAAGGTTTCGGGGGTCACCGGTATTGTATCGGGACCACCGGAAGGGTCCCGGGGGTCCATCGGGTGGGGCCACCTATCCCGGAGGGCCCCATGGGCTGAAGTGGGAAGGGAACCAGCCCCTGGTGGGCTGGTGCGCCCCCTTGGGCCTTCCCCTGCGCCTAGGGTTAGAATCCCTAGGGGTGGGGGCGCCTCCACTTGGCTTGGGGGCCAAGCCACCCCCTTGGCCGCCCCCCCCCATCTAGATGGGATCTAGAGGGGCTGGCGCCCCCTGGCCCCTATATATAGTGGAGGGGAGGCAGGGCAGCCGCACCCAAGTCCCCGGCGCCTCCCTCTCCCTCCGTGACACCTCTCCCTCTCGTTGGTGCTTGGCGAAGCCCTGCCGAGATCCCGCTGCTTCCACCACCATGCCGTCGTGCTGCTGGATCTCCATCAACCTCTCCTCTCCCTTTGCTGGATCAAGAAGGAGGAGACGTCTCTCCCAACCATACATGTGTTGAACGCGGAGGTGCCGTCCGTTCGGGGCTCGGTCATCGGTGATTTGGATCACGACGAGTACGACTCCATCAACCCCGTTCTCTTGAACGCTTCCGCTCGCGATCTACAAGGGTATGTAGATGCACTCCTTTTCCCCTCGTTGCTAGATGACTCCATAGATTGATCTTGGTGATGCGTAGAAAATTTTTAAATTTCTGCTACGTTCCCCAACATAAACGATCCTTGTGCCTTTTGCAGAGAGAGCAGCACAGGATTGCGGCCGAAAGCGACTCGCCGTCTGAGACGTTGGCGAGGCCCAAGTGTTGGGGAACGTAGTAATTTCAATAAATTTCCTACGCACACGCAAGATCATTGTGATTCATAGCAACATGAGGGGAGAGTGTTGTCCACGTACCCTCGTAGACCGAAAGCGGAAGCGTTAGCACAATGTGGTTGATGTAGTCGAACGTCTTCACGATCCGACCGATCCAAGTACCGAACGCATGGCACCTCCGAGTTCAGCACACGTTCAGCTCGATGACGTCCCGCGAACTCCGATCCAGCAGAGCTTCATGGGAGAGTTCTGTCAGCATGACGGCGTGGTGACAGTGATGATGTTGCTACCGACGCAGGGCTTCGCCTAAGCACCGCTACGATATGACCGAGGTGGAATATGGTGGAGGGGGGCACCGCACACGGCTGGGAAAGATCAACTGATCAACTTGTGTGTCTAGAGGTGCCCCCCTGCCCTTGTATATAAAGGAGCAAGGGGGAGGCCGGCCGGCCCTCTATGGGCGCGCCAGGAGGAGGAGTCCTCCTCCTAATAGGAGTAGGACTCCCCTTTCCTACTCCTACTAGGAGGAGGAAAGGAAGGAGGAGAAGGAGAAGGAAGGAGAAGGAGGAAAAGGAGGAAAGGGGGGCCGCCCCCCTAGTCCAATTCGGTTTGGGCTAGAGGGGTCGCGCGCCTTGCCTCCTCTCTTCCACCACTTGGCCCATGAGGCCCATTACTTCTTCCTCGTATTCCCGTAACTCCCCGGTACCCCCGAAAATACCCGAATCACTCGGAACCTTTCCGATGTCCGAATATAGTCGTCCAATATATCGATCTTTATGTCTCGACCATTTTGAGACTCCTCGTCATGTCCACGATCTCATCCGGGACTCCGAACTACCTTCGGTATATCAAATCACATAAACTCATAATACAATCGTCACCGAAACTTTAAGCATGCGGACCCTACGGGTTCGAGAACTATGTAGACATGACCGAGACATGTCTCCGGTTAATAACCAATAGCGGAACCTGGATGCTCATATTGGCTCGCACATATTCTACGAAGATCTTTATCAGTCAGACCGCATAACAACATACGTTGTTCCCTTTGTCATCGGTATGTTACTTTCCCGAGATTCGATCGTCGGTATCTCAATACGTAGTTCAATCTCGTTACCGGCAAGTCTCTTTACTCGTTCCGTAATACATCATCCTGCAACTAACTTATTAGTTGCAATGCTTGCAAGGCTTAAGTGATGTGCATTACCGAGAGGGCCCAGAGATACCTCTCCGACAATCGGAGTGACAAATCCTAATCTCGAAATACGCCAACCCAACAAGTATCTTTGGAGACACCTGTAGAGCACCTTTATAATCACCCAGTTACGTTGTGAAGTTTGGTAGCACACAAAGTGTTCCTCCGGTAAACGGGAGTTGCATAATCTCATAGTCATAGGAACATGTATAAGTTATGAAGAAAGCAATAGCAACAAACTAAACATTCAAGTGCTAAGATAATGGAATGGGTATAACACCCTCGATGCGACTATATCTCCCACGTGTCGAGGCACGACTTAGAGGCATAATCGCATTGAAGGCATATGTCGCAAGTTAGGCAATCTTCACAACATCCCATGTAATATAGATAATAAAAGGGGAGATAACATAGTTGGCTTACACTCGCCACGTCAATCAAGGTACATAAATAACATTACATCATCCAAACACTCATGGCCCGACTACGGCGCCAAAATAAAAGATAACCCAACATGCGACACGGTCCCGATCACCCCCAACTGGGCACCACTACCGATCATCAGGAAAGGAAACATAGTATCGTTGAGAGTCCTCGTCGAACTCCCACTTGAGCTCAAGCGCGTCACCTGGAGCGGAATCATCAGGCCCTGCATCTGGTGTAATAGTAATCTGTGAGCCACAGGGACTCAGCAATCTCGCACCCTCGCGATCAAGACTATTTAAGCTTATAGGTAAGGCAAGGTAATTATGTGGAGCTGCAGCAAGCGACTAGCACATGTGGTGGCTATCCTGTTCGCAAAAGAGAGCGAGAAGAGGAGGCAAAGCGCGAGCGAGAAACTAGAGAACAACCTGTGCAAGCATTACTCACTTCCCGGACTCCGCCGAGAAGATACCATCACGGTAACTCACACTGTTGATTCATTTTAATTAAGGTTTAAGTTATCTACAACCGGACATTAACAAATTCCCATCTGCCCATAACCGCAGGCACGACTTTCGAAAGTTCAAATCCCTGCAGGGGAGTCCCAACTTAGCCCATGACAAGCTCTCACGGTCAATGAAGGAATAGACCTCCTCCCGAGACATTCCGATCAGACTCGGTATCTCGGTTCTTCAAGACACTTCGACAGGTTAAAGCAAATCCAGCAACACCGCCTGAATGTGCCGACAAATCCCGATAGGAGCTGCACATATCTCGTTCTCTGGGCACACTCAGATAGGTCAAGCTACGAGTAAAACCAACCCCCGAGTTTCCCCGAGGTGGCCCCGCAGGCTGCCTGGTTCGGACCAACACTCAGAGGAGCACTGGCCCGGGGGGGTTTAAAATAAGATGACCCTCGGGCTCCGGAAACCCAAGGGAAAAAGAGGCTAGGTGGCAAATGGTAAAACCAAGGTTGGGCATTGCTAGAAAAGCTTTAATCAAGTCGAACTATCAAGGGGTTCCCATTATCACCCAACCGCATAAGGAACACAAAATCCGGGAACATAACATCGATATGACGGAAACTAGGGCGGCAAGAGTGGAACAAAACACTAGGCGAGAGGCCGAGCCTTCCACCCTTTACCAAGTATATAGATGCATTAAGATAACATGGCAATATAATGATAGCCCAACAAGTAAATAAATGTTCCAACAAGGAACGGCCTCCAACCTTCACCTGCAACTAGCAACGCTATAAGAGGGGTTGAGCAAAGCGGTAACATAGCCAATCAACGGTTTTCTAGGACATGGTGGGTTAGAGGTTTGACATGGCAATTTGGGAGGCTCGAAAGCAAGTGGTAGGCATCGTAGCATTGGCATAGCAAAAGAGCGAGCATCTTGCAAAGCAAAGATAGTAGTGATTTCAAGGGTATGATCATCTTGCCTACAAAGTTGTCAGAGTTGACTGGAACCTCAAAAGCAAACTCAACGGGCTCCTCGTTAGCGAACTCGTCTCCCGGATCTACCCAAACAAGACAAACAAGCAAACGGAACACAATCAACCACGTGCAAAGCTCAAACAATATGATGCAAAGATGGTATGCTATGCGGGATGCGAGGCGGGATGCATATGCAAGATTTGACAAAGGATGCAAGAATCTGGCTCAACTTGGGAATCCAAGTGTGCCACTGGAAAGATGAGATGAAATCGGTTGAAAACGATATAAAGAACACCGGAATCGGAGTTACGGTTTGGAAATGGCAAGCAATTCAAATATGGCCACGTTCTGCGATTTACAGCAAGTAGCCATCCAAATGCAACAAGATGAACATGCTACAACACCCAAACATGGCATAAAAATACATGGCAGGGATGCATTAATGATTCTTAACAAAATTCTAGCACTGAGCTACGGCCAATTCATCCATTAACAGGTTCAAACAAGCATGGCAAAAATGCATATGACAAACAGATTCAGACTTAGTGAAATTAACACTTGTCTGGAATTTCAGATCAGGTAGCACACTTTGGAGCAACAAAACTATATGCTACAGGACCTTAACATGGCAAAGTAAAGCATGGCATGGAGCTACTCAAAGAGCTTAACAAAAGTCCCTTAGTGAACTTGAGCCAAAAGGGATCAGAAAATACAATTGCAAGCATGTGAACATGGCAAAAACATAATCAGTTCTCAGACTTAGTGAAAACTGGAGCATGCTGAAACAGATATCAAGTAGGCATGTTTACGAGCTCGATGCACTCACCACAGAGCAAGTCATGATAATCTAAGCATACACCCATTAATAATACACAAAATGCAAGCTAGACATGGCAAGAACAATAGCATAGCATGCACGGATCAACTACAACACCCTCGGCAAAATCGCTAACAAGTAGACAATCTGCCCAGATTTACGAAGTAGCAAAAGTAGAGCTCGATTGACTCAAGCTAGGGTGCTCCATAATTGCAAACAAAGACATGGATGGATAGAGCACTACAAGATTAACAAAACATCCTTACTGATCATCCTCAAAAGAGGCACGGATCACTAGGAAACAACATGAACATATGGCCATATGAGATAAACAGCTCAAGGACTTGGTGGAAATGCTAAGTCCCTGAAATCAGCATTACTAAGTGCCTCACTTTGCAAGCTTGTGCTAGTCACCACACACATCACCAAAATACATAGGTTGCGCCTCTGGAAAGATGGCAAAACCCTTAACAAAACATATGTAGAGCTCATGGGCATATGTTGCACACATTAATCATGGCAAAAATGACAAATATCTAAATGGAGTAGCAGATCTGACAATTATCTCAAGTAGCCCTCTTCTAACAGCATTTCGGGCATCAAGATGAACTCAAATGAAAATGATGCAATGGAATGAAATGATGTACTCTCTGAGACGAACATTTTGATATGCTATATGCGCAAAACGGAGTTAGGGATGCAAAGTTACGGCACGATGAACAGGGCAACATGAGCTAAGGTTTCGGGAGAAAATCAACCCTCGAGATTCAGATCCAGATCCGAACACTGTTCACGCGCGGAACGAGGATCGCCGGAGACGAAGTCGAGGTCGCCAGAGTCGCGGATGAGGAGGGGGAGGGCCGGGCGGATCTCCCCTGCGGCGAGGCGAACGGCGGGTGGCGGCGGTGGCCGCGGCGGTTCTCCGGGCAGCCGCCGGAGTGGCGAGGCGGCAGCGGTCGCCGGCGATGGGCGGCGAGGTGGCGAAGGGCGGCGCCGGGTGGTGCGCGGGCGGCGCTGGAAGGCGGGGAGGAGGCGCGGGGCGCGGCCCGGGAGACGGCACGGGAGGGCCTGCCCCGGGCTTCGGCGGGCCGGCGGCGGGAGGAGTGCGGCGGCGCCTCATGGCGGCAGGCGGTTGGCCGCGGTGATGCGTCCGTCCAGGATTGGACGTGTCCGGCGCGGCGCGGGTGGATTTTTAGGGTTAGGGGGAGAAGATCCGGGAATTGGAAATGGGAGTCTATTTATAGAGGTAGAGGGAGCTAGAAGAGTCCAAATGAGGTGCGGTTTTCGGCCACGCGATCGTGATTGAACGCTCTAAATGATGGGGAGGGTTTTGGTGGGTTTTGGGCCAAATGGAGGGGTGTTGGGCTGCAACACACACGAGGCCTTTTCGGTCCCTCGGTTAACCGTTGGAGTATCAAACGAAGTCCAAATGGTACGAAACTTGACAGGCGGTCTACCGGTAGTAAACCAAGGCCGCTTGGCAAGTCTCGGTCCAATCCGGAAATGCTTAATCCCCACACATGAAAGAAAGGTAGAAATGCCCACCGGAGGAGAACGAAGCGCCGGAATGCGAAACGGACAACGGGGAAAATGCTCGAATGCATGAGATGAACACGTATGCAAATGCAATGCACATGATGACATGATATGAGATGCATGACAACGATAACAACACACGAAGACAAAGACCCGAACCCGAGAAAATAAAATAACTTAAGCCTAGAAACAGCAAGAGTTAGAATACATATTGGGAAAATTATATCCGGGGTGTTACAGTGGGTCAAGTCAATCACATCATTCTCCTAATGATGTGATCCCGTTAATAAAATGATAACTCATATTTATGGCTAGGAAACATAACCATCTTTGATTAACGAGCTAGTCAAGTAGAGGCATACTAGTGACACTCTGTTTGTCTATGTATTCACACATGTATTATGTTTCCGGTTAATACAATTCTAGCATGAATAATAAACATTTATCATGATATAAGGAAATAAATAATAACTTTATTATTGCCTCTAGGGCATATTTCCTTCAGTCTCCCACTTGCACTAGAGTCAATAATCTAGATTACACAGTAATTTATTCTAACACCCATGGAGCCTTGGTGCTGATCATGTTTTGCTCATGGAAGAGGCTTAGTCAGCGGGTCTGCAACATTCAGATCCGTATGTATCTTGCAAATTTCTATGTCTCCCACTTGGACTAAATCCCAAATGGAATTGAAGCGTCTCTTGATGTGCTTGGTTCTCTTGTGAAATCTAGATTCCTTCGCCAAGGCAATTGCACCAGTATTGTCACAAAAGATTTTCATTGGACCCGATGCACTAGGTATGACACCTAGATCGGATATGAACTCCTTCATCCAGACTCCTTCATTTGCTGCTTCCGAAGCAGCTATGTACTTCGCTTCACATGTAGATCCCGCCACGACGCTTTGTTTAGAACTGCACCAACTGACAGCTCCACCGTTCAATATAAACACGTATCCGGTTTGCGATTTAGAATCGTACGGATTAGTGTCAAAGCTTGCATCAACGTAACCATTTACGATGAGCTCTTTGTCACCTCCATATATGGGAAACATATCCTTAGTCCTTTTCAGGTACTTCAGGATGTTCTTGACCGCTGTCCAGTGATCCACTCCAGGATTACTTTGGTACCTCCCTGCTAGACTTATAGCAAGGCACACATCAGGTCTTGTAAGTGCATCTAGTGCCACCCCTAGTTGGTTTTGGAGTATTGACGACAAACCTAGTTGGGGGACTAATGTGTTTGTGAGAATTGCAGGATAACACAGGTAGAAGTCCCTCATTGATTTGGTTTTCCTACCAGAGATGACCCCTAAAAATGTATGAAGACATTGAAGTCAAAGGTGGTAAGTGAAGACATTCACCTTGAAGACTATGACAAGAGAAGACATCGCATGAAGACTATGGAGCGCGAAGACTTAGATCTTTCGTAGTTCTTTTTCTTCTTTGTTGAGTCATAGGAACCACCATACTGTTAAGTGGGGTCCAAGAAAACCAGTTAGAATGACTGAAGTGATGCTTAACCAAATCCTATGTCTTTGAGTGAAGACTATGAGAGGGAATCTTGTTCATAGTTGGACAAGTCAGCTTTGCTTGTAGCCCAAGTAAAGTTGCCGTGTGTGTTTGAAATCTGACCGTTGGAACACGTGTCAGTTCCTTAGTGACCCAGGGTCATTTCGGACAAATCAGGTCGGGTTGCCTAGTGGCTATAAATAGCCCACCCCCTACAACCATAAACGGTTGGCTGCTCAGAGTTAAAGTACGGCTTTTGTCGTTTGAGAGCAACCCACCTCGAAGCCTTTGAGAGAGAATTCCTTGAGAGGATAAAAGCCCTAACCACCCAGAGCCAAAGAGTGTTAGGCATCACTTAAGTCTTCTTGTCTGTGTGATCTGAAGACTTATTACACTTGAGGACTGTGAATCCTCCAGCCGGTTAGGCGTCGCGTTCTGAGCATCCAAGAGTCATTGTGGATCGCCGGTGAACGAAGTCTGTGAAGGTTTGGAAGTTTACCTTGAATACTTGCCAGAGTGATTGGGCGAGGTCTGTGTGACCTTAGCTCAAGGGGAATACGGAGAGGACTAAGTGTTCTGAGTTGTGTGCTCAGGACTAAGTGTCCGGGACTGAGTGTCCTCAGGTTTAAATACCTATCCGCCCTAACCAGACGTACAACTGTCACAGCAGTTGGAACTGGTCTACCAAACCTTTGTCTTCTTCACGCACACTGGTTCTATCCTTCTCATCTATTTATTTACAGTTGGCTCTTGTAAAGTCAGTGCCTATTTGTGTTATCTATTTGTCTTCACTGTGTACCTGATCTTTACTGCCTAGCTACTATTAGTCAGTGTGGTTTCACTTCATTGAATGCTTGACTATTGTCTGTCTAGTGTAGTCTATCTTCCGCTGCATGGAAATAGGTTCATTTCTATCATTTGTCTTCGAAACTTCCATGTTTTGAAGACTTCCATAAAAATCGCCTATTCACCCCCCCCTCTAGTCGATATAACACACTTTCAATTGGTATTAGAGCAAGGTACTCCCTTATTCTGTGTGATTTTGGTTTAACCGCCTGGAGTTTCAGTTATGTCGACCACAGGTATGAAGACTGTGTCATGCCCCATCTTTGACGGTCACGAGTATCCCAAGTGGAAGGCCATGATGAAGAAGCGCCTCATGGCAACAAACAGCGAGCTGTGGACCGTCACTGAGATTGGTCTGACCGATCTGTGCAAAATGGCGGAAGCTGATGACATTCGCAAGTACACTCTTCTCAACCTCACGGCGAAGGACGTCATCTGCTCCTGTCTATCTCAAAATCAGTTTAGGAATGTCATGCATCTCGATCATGCAAAGTTCATCTGGGACCATCTCTCGGAGGTCTATGAGGGTCATTGTCGGTGTCAAAACCGGCGGATCTCGGGTAGTGGGTCCCGAACTGTGCGTCTAGGCCGGATGGTAACAGGAGGCAGCGAACACGATGTTTTACCCAGGTTCGGGCCCTCTTGATGGAGGTAAAACCCTACGTCCTGCTTGATTAATATTGATGATATGGGTAGTACAAGAGTAGATCTACCACGAGATCAAGGAGGCTAAACCCTAGAAGCTAGCCTACGGTATGATTGTTTTATATGGAGTTGATTGCCTACGGACTACAACCCTCCGGTTTATATAGACACCGGATAGGGTTAGGGTTACACAGAGTCGGTTACAATGGTAGGAGATCTTGAATATCCGCATCGCCAAGCTTGCCTTCCACGCCAAGGAAAGTCCCATCTGGACACGGGACGAAGTCTTCAATCTTGTATCTTCATAGTCCAGGAGTCCGGCTGAAGGTATAGTCCGGCTACCCGAACACCCCCTAATCCAGGACTCCCTCAGTAGCCCCTGAACCAGGCTTCAATGACGACGAGTCCAGCGCGCAAATTGTCTTCGGCATTGCAAGGTGGGTTCCTCCTCCAAGTCCTTCATAGAAGATTGTAAACACCAAGAGTAATGTCCGGCTCTGCAAAATAAGCTTCCACATATCGCCATAGAGAGAATAATATTAACACAAATCAAAACTGCTGACGTATTCCGCAGTGTGTCATCACACTACGGCCAAGTCCTTTACTCGAATCGTTTTTACTTTTCCACCTCAGCATGTTTTGCGAGGCGGTTTCCTCAGCACGTCTTGTCAAAGCAGAGATCGTGTACCCCTTTTACGGGATTCTCATCAATACGGACGTGGGTAACCCAACCGCGCCATTTATCACGGCTCTTGGGAGGCAAGCGAGTTTTACTAGGCTGGTGGGGATGCACAACCGCATCCGCCCATATAAGGGGATAATGATCCACCTTTTTACCTACGCCTTCTTCCTCCTTTGCCTATCCATCTCCTGCGCACTCGAGCTCCAGCGCCCAAGCCCGCACTTCCCACCTCAACCTTCTCCAGCAATGTCCGGAGCGGGAGGCAAGTGGATGGTCTCCTCCGCTACGGAGGGCCAAGTCAAGAAGCTAAGGAAGGCCGGATACCTGTCCAAGGACATCACGCACCGGCTTCCCGAAAAGGGGCAGCTTCTCCCCACCCCAAGGCCCCATGAGAGGGTAGTATTTCTCCCCCACTTCCTCCGCGGACTGGGTTTTCCACTCCACCCATTTGTCCGGGGGCTCATGTTCTATTACGGCCTGGATTTCCACGATCTGGCCCCGAACTTCATCCTCAACATCTCGGTGTTTATCGTCGTGTGCGAGGCTTTCCTCTGTGTCCGCCCTCATTACGGCCTCTGGCTCAAGACCTTCAACGTCAAGCCCAAGGTGGTGCGCGGCAGCCAGGCGGAGTGCGGAGGCGCCATGGCGGGCAAGATGGCCAACGTCCTATGGTTCGAGGGCTCTTTTGTGGAGACCCTAAAGGGGTGGCAATCCGGGTGGTTTTACATCACTGAGCCACGCAATCCGAAATGGACCGCAGCCCCCGAGTTCCGATCCGGACCCCCCACGCGGCTTATGTCCTGGAAAGAGACGGGCCTGTCGTGGGGTGATGAAAAAGAGGTGACCGGATTGCAAACATGCATCCAGTCCCTGGTGAACAAGCCAATCCGGCTTGTTAATGTAATCCAGGTTATGCTCGTCCGCCGGATCCTCCCGTGCCAACAACGGGATTTTAATCTGTGGGAGTTCGACCCGGCGCAGCACCAAACCCTTAGCAGGCTCTTCGACACGACGTACGAAGATGCCTGGAAGGTGCTATTCAAGGGCGCCAAGGCTCCCGCATCCGCTTCCGAGGACCGCGGATACAGCTTGCAGCGTCACGCTAGCGAGGTAAGCTATCTTCACCTTTTATAGGATGTTAAGCTTTTTCCATAGTTTGACTCTATGCGGGATCTAAACTCCCTTTCCTTTGACAGGCTTGGCGAGCGATATCCGGACCGATCAACTGTCCGGCTCCGCTGCCCGAAGGCCCAGCCCCAGCTCTACTAGTGAAGCTGCTGGTTCCGGCGCCTTATGTGGTGCCGGAGAAGAAGGCCAAGAAGAAGACCACGGGGACTCGAAAGAGTGCTTGCAACGTGGTGGTGTCGGACTTGTCATCCGACGAGTCCAAGACGCCCTCTTCTTGTGAAAACGAGGAGGAGGAAGAAGAAAAATCTCCCCCCCCCAGCGGAGGGAGGAGAGAAGAGGAAGGCCGCCCCAACGGGAGAGGCTGAGGGGTCTAGGAAAAGGAAGACCCCTCCGCCGGACTACTCCCCCGACACCGAAGAGGGCGGAGAGGAGTGGCCAAACAGGGCCAAGCGTCCGGCGAAATCGTAAGTTCGGATATCAGAGTAACTCATGATGTTCCTTTGTTGCATAGCTTTCCCTAATGTCGAACGTAATTATGCAGCCCGCCCCGGGCCGAATTCAACGAATCGTCGGGCGGCTCCCTGGACTCATCGGACGTGAACTCAGTTCCGCCCGCTGTCTCCCCCCGCACTGCAGACGACGCCGAAGTGGCGTCGCGACAAGCTCCGGGGCAGGAGGAGGTGGTCCCGGAGGAGCCGCAAGGCAACCTCCCGGACTCCAGGAGTGAAGGGGATAAGGCCCCCAGGGCTCCAAGGCCGGCTTTGTGCCGGACACCGCGCCGGAATCTTCCACAGTTCTGGACCGCGGTAGGCGAACTCCTTCCTAGAGGAGCAAGCCTTCTGAGCCGGCGGCCTCCGTCCAACCGGAGGTGCCGGACAATCTGCTGGAGGTGCTTGACGGCGCCTCCATCGATGAGGGGCACCGTACTATTATGAGTACGGTGATCCAGAAGGTTCAGTCCGCCAAGAGCGGACTGACTGAAGCTTGCGCTTGCCTTCTAACAGGCTTCGAGGTAAGTAAAAATATGTAAAAATATTACCGCATAGACAGTAGCCCCTGATGCTCTGTTTGGCGTTCGGAAAGAAAAGTCGAATAGAGGATCTATTAAATTTCGCAGGAGTCTAACAAAAAGAGTCAATATGCGTATGCAGGCTTCGCTGCTATCCACCGCCGCACTGACTGCGGAGGTGGGTGTCCTGAAGCAGGACCTCGAGCGGACCGAGCAAGAGCTCGGCCTTGCCAAGCGGCAGCTCGAGGAGAAAGAAGGTAAGAAATACCTTACAGAAAAAGTGCCCATAAAAAGGCGTGATTGCAAAAAAAATAACAGGATTGTACTGCTTATTGTAGGGGCCACGACTGAGGTGGCGACCCTTAAGCAGGCGCTGTCTGAGGCCGAAAAGAAAACGGCCGCGGAGCGCACCGAGCGAGACAGACTTGGGGCTCAGGTCGGCGAGGTGCGGCAACAGCTTCAGGCTCTCATGAAAAAACATGAGAGTTTGGAGCTTGAGTCAAAGGCGCAAGCATCCGAGCTCGCGACGGCCCTTGAGCCTGCCAAGTCTGCCAAGGCCGAAGCCCAAAAGGCCCTCCAAGAGTTGGCGGAGATGAGGAAGATAGCAGCGGGTAAGGCATTTTTCATGCAAAGCAGAAATATAAAAGTAAACTACTTGTTACTTACCCGAATCCGGAGCTCTCCAGGGGCATTCGCAGATCTTCCCCGCAGCGTATCCGACGCTGCCGCATTCTACCGAGCTGAAGAGGGCAGCTCGACGGAGAAGGTGTTCTGGTCTCAGTATTCTGAGGCCGGACACCCTGTGCCTTTGAGCGACCAGCTAAAACAGCTGGTCGAGCTCCACAAGGCGGCCGAACAGGCCATGAAGGGCTTCATAGTTCGGCTGTGGCCGGAGAGGCCCTGCCTGGGAGCTATTTCAGGCTGGTGCGGCGGCTGGTGGAGGCCTGTCCGAGGCTCGAGGTCATCAAGCGCTCCGTCTGCATCGAAGGTGCCCGTCGGGCCCTTGCCCGTGCAAAGGTGCACTGGGGTAAGCTGGACGGTGAGAAGCTTGTGAAGGACGGGCCGCCACCGGGGAAGGAGCATCGCAAGCCCGAGAACTACTACAAGGATGTTCTTGCAGGTGCCCGCCTTGTGGCGGATGAATGTACCAAGGATGTGATTTTTGAATGAACTCGCTCGTGTTTATCCTATGCGCTAAAAACTTGTTCATATGCGCTAAGCAATGCTTATTGAATTTAAAATATTACTTTCTATGCGGCCGTTTATCAAAAAATTGAGAGATGGCCAGTCGTCGGCTTCTGCCCCCATGCCACTAGTGCTGGGGTGTTCGGGATAAACCTGAGCGCTCTTTTTCCCATAGTTGGGTCCTTCGAGGGAGGCGCTCAGCACAACGAACCAGGCAATCAGACTATAATGCTTGAACACTCTCACTTAGCCATAGAACTCTATAATTTTAAATTTCGGTGAAGCCCCTAGTCCGGAAGACTGAGTTCGGGGCGCTATCCACGCCTTGGCCGGACAAAGCCAGCTCCTCGCTCGAAGCGGCATAAGTCTTCAGGGACTCGAAAAACCTCTCGGACAGCGACCGGTCTCTCGCCTCATCATGACAGTCAGTTTTAGCTTTCTCCACTGAGGTGCTTAACCCAGCTGAACCGGGGCACAATCGCAGTGGTTCTCCTAGTGCTACCTTAGCCAATAGAGCGGAACGTAAGGCACCAAAACATAGGAGCCGGGCAAACCCAACTATTGACCCAAATCATGATTCGGAGCCGATGCATATAGTGCTATAAGTTCGGGGTGCCGCACTTGTGAAAGTGTACGGACTTCTCACACCATTATGAGGGGTACTGAAGCCCCTGGCGTGTTTGCCGTACCATGGTGTACGGGTGCAATCATGTCATTTAATAAACATATATGTGAAAAGAGGATAATGCAAAAAATAGACAAAAAGCTAAGCATTGTTTATAGAGAGGCTATTTATCAAAGCCGAACGATACAAATAGTGCGGTAAGCAAAAGATATTGGACTATTCAGTATGTCCTGACCAGGGGCAGGCCGCGGAATTGTATTTAAAACAGGTATATCGCTCGTAATAGAGACCACCTGGGAGTTCCATAATGCGGCATGGCTTGTCTGCCTCGCTGGATCTTGCATCATTTGTGCGGCAGTCGAATTGCCGAACAGGTCGTCCGAAGTATGGAGTCCTGAAAGTAAGAAAAAATTAAAAAAAGAATCCGGCAGCCCCTAGTACGTTTTAAGCCGTATTTTGGGCGTGCCGTTATTGTGCCCTTCCCCTGTGCCCATGGTATTTCAAGGGCGTAGTTATGTACGCGAGGTACTGGTTTCGCTATGTCGCGAGAGCTGGGGTTGGGGCCGCATTGCTACGCTTGCTCAGAGTGTGCTAGGAGGTCCTGCTGTGGGTTACTCCGGGCGCGCTTGGCAGTGTCTGGCTTTTTAATGGCCGGACTGGAGAATTGCCTGAGAAGGCTACTTTGTACCTCCGCTGCGAGAGCCGCCGTATGCTCCTCCGTACGGAGGGAGCGTTCGGTGTTTCCGTTGACCGTAATTACTCCTCGAGGGCCTGGCATCTTGAGCTTGAGATATGCGTAGTGCGGCACCGCATTGAACTTTGCGAATGCGGTTCGTCCGAGCAGGGCGTGATAGCCACTGCGAAACGGGACTATATCAAACATTAACTCTTCGCTTCGGAAATTGTTCGGGGATCCAAAGACCACATCAAGTGTTACTGAGCCTGTACAGTTGGCTTCTACACCTGGTATAACGCCTTTAAAGGTCGTTCTTGTGGGCTTAATCCTTGAGGGATCTATGCCCATTTTCCACACTGTATCCTGATAAAGCAGGTTCAGGCTACTGCCGCCGTCCATGAGGACTCTTGTGAGATGAAATTCGTCGATGATTGGGTCGAGAACCAAGGCGGCGAAGCCGCCATGACGGATGCTAGTGGGATGGTCCCTTCGATCAAAAGTGATCGGGCAGGAGGACCATGGGTTGAACTTTGGGGCGACTGGCTCCATCGTGTATACGTCCCGTAGCGCACGCTTCTGCTCCCGCTTGGGAATGTGGGTTGCGTATATCATGTTCACCGTCCGCACTTGTGGGGGAAAGCCCTTCTGTCCATTGTTGTTCGGCGGCTTGGGCTCCTCGTCGTCGCTGTGCAGCCCCTTGTCTCTGTTTTCGGCCCTTAACTTGCCTGCCTGCTTGAACACCCAACAATCCCTGTTAGTGTGATTGGCTGGCCTTTCGGGGGTGCCATGTATCTGGCACAAGCGATCGAGTATTCGGTCCAAACTGGACGGGCCCTGAGTATTCTTTTTGAATGGCTTTTTCCGCTGACCGGATTTATAGCCTTTGAATCCGGCATTGACTGTCGTGTCTTCATTGATGTCGCTGTTAACGCGGTGTTTTTGCTTATTCCGACGTGTCCTGCCACTTTTGTCCTTGGTATCCGAATTACCAGGGTTCTTTGATAAGTTGTTACTGCGAGCTAGCCAGCTGTCTTCTCCTGCGCAAAAGCGGGTCATGAGTGTCGTGAGGGCTGCCATGGATTTCGGCTTTTCCTGTCCCAGGTGCCGGGCAAGCCACTCGTCGCGGATGTTATGCTTGAAGGCTGCTAGGGCCTCTGCGTCCGGACAGTCGACTATCTGGTTTTTCTTTGTTAGGAACCGTGTCCAGAATTGTCTGGCCGATTCCTCTCGCTGCTGAATTATGTGGCTTAAGTCGTCAGCATCCAGCGGTCGCACGTAAGTGCCCTGGAAGTGTTCGAGGAATGCGGCTTCCAGGTCCTCCCAAGAACCGATTGAGTCTGCTGTCAAGTTGTTAAGCCAATGCCGGGCCGGTCCTTTAAGTTTGAGCGGGAGGTATTTGATGGCGTGTAGATCATCGCCGCGTGCCATGTGGATGTGAAGGAGATAATCCTCGATCCATACCACCGGATCTGTTGTGCCATCGTATGATTCGATGTTTACGGGTTGAAACCCTCTGGGATTTTATGATCCATTACTTCATTCGTGAAGCATAGAGGGTGTGCGGCGCCTCTGTACTGGGCTATATCACGATGCAGCTCGGAAGAGCTATGTCTGTTGTGTTCGGCCCGGTCGGATTTGTTGTATCCGGAGTGAAGATCATTGTCACATGACGTAGGGCGCCTGCGCGATCCGTAGATCGATCTTGTTTGTCTTGCCTTATCCTCCAGTATGTCTCGCAGGTCGGGCGCATTTTCCCGTGCCTTAGTTGAGCGGCGTCGGGGCATGGCTTGGGTGGAGGGCCGAGAGGCCTCTTTGTCGCGGCCGCGAGGTGGCCGGTCTGCCATGTCATGCACTGGTGATGTAGGTGCTTCCTCCTCTGATCGGGGTAGCGGCCTGCGCTTCGGGTAACTCTTGGAGGGGCGTTCGAGTTCATACTCTTCGGCCGCAAGGACTTCAGTCCATCTGTCAGCTAGCAAATCTTGGGCAGCTCTAAGCTGTTGCTGCTTTTTCTTGAGGCTGCTTGCCGTGGCTAAAAGCCTGCATTTAAAACACTCTTGTTCGGCGGGGTCTGATGGTATGACGAATTCATCGTCATCACGGCTTGCCTCGTCTTCGGAGGGAGGCGTATAGTTATCATCCTCAACCTCTCGGTCTGCCGCTCTCTCATGAGGGCTGGCTTCTCCATCTTCCTGTGCCGAATCTTGCTGTGGTGGGTGTTCTTCGGCGCTATCCGGGGTAGTATTATCTCCCGTGCTGGAATCACCGTTTTTGCTTTGGCGGCATTTAGAGTGACGCCGCTGACGCTGGCGCTTTGACTGTTTCTTGGGGGCGTCATCCCCCACTGTTCCATCGCCATCTCCATCTTTTGGAGTATCCACCATATATATGTCATATGACGAGGTGGCCTTCCAGCGCCCTACAGGTGCTGGTTCCTGTTCATCTCCTACATCGTCATCCATGCCGTCGATGTCTTCGGAGCTGAAGTCAAGCATGTCGGTTAGATCGTCGACAGTGGCTACAAAGTGGGTGGTGGGTGGGCTTTGAATTTCCTCATCATCCGTATTCCACCCTCGCTGACCGTAGTCCGGCCAGGGCTCTCCTGATAAAGAGAGAGACTTAAGAGAATTCAGGATGTCGCCAAAAGGCGAATGCTGAAAGATGTCTACGGCGGTGAACTCCATTATCGGCGCCCAATCGGATTCGATTGGCAGGGGCGCGGGGGGTTCGTAGTCCGGGGAGGAGTCCGGATCCTCGGAGTCACGGGTCATGCAGAGTGCGGGGCTAGCGTTCGGCTCGATCTCTTTTGGGATCACAGCCCCCGAGGTGATGTCCAACCGCTCATCCTCGATTGGCGCAATAGGCTCCGAGTTAGGGGTCGGAACCGATGCGTGTGCGGCCTCTAGGACACTGTCCGGGGGCAGAGCTAGATCATGCCTCTCGAGATAGTGCGGCGCGCTTGGCCGTGGCTCGAGTCCATCGAAGATCAAGTCTCCGCGGATGTCAGCCGTGTAGTTTAAGCTTCCAAACCTGACTTGATGGCCAGGGGCGTAGCTTTCGATCTGCTCCAGGTGGCCGAGCGAATTGGCCCGCAGAGCGAAGCCGCCAAAGACGAAGATCTGTCCGGGGAGCAAAGTCTCACCCTGGACCGCATCGTTGTTGATGATCAAAGGAGCCATCGGGCCTAAAGGCGACGACACGGAGGAACCCTCAATGAAAGCACCAATGTCGGTGTCAAAACCGGCGGATCTCGGGTAGTGGGTCCCGAACTGTGTGTTTAGGCCGGATGGTAACAGGAGGCAGGGAACACGATGTTTTACCCAGGTTCGGGCCCTCTTGATGGAGGTAAAACCCTACGTCCTGCTTGATTAATATTGATGATATGGGTAGTACAAGAGTAGATCTACCACGAGATCAAGGAGGCTAAACCCTAGAAGCTAGCCTATGGTATGATTGTTGTATATGGAGTTGATTGCCTACGGACTACAACCCTCCGGTTTATATAGACACCGGATAGGGTTAGGGTTACACAGAGTCGGTTACAATGGTAGGAGATATTGAATGTCCGCATCGCCAAGCTTGCCTTCCACGCCAAGGAAAGTCCCATCTGGACACGGGACGAAGTCTTCAATCTTGTATCTTCATAGTCCAGGAGTCCGGCTGAAGGTATAGTCCGGCTACCCGAACACCCCCTAATCCAGGACTCCCTCAGTCATCGAACTCGTCATGATCCTCGGTTCGAGGACTTTAAGGAGTCACTCAAAGCGATGACTTTCGAACCAGAATCATCATCTTCTGCATCATGCCTTATGGAAAATGATGCTAAGGTAATTGAATGCTATCTATGTGAATCCAGTGATGATGAATCTGGTGATGAATTTGGACCCAGCTATGCAAAACTTGCTTCCCTTGTCACTAAACAACAGAAAGCTATGGAACATATTCAAAAACTATTAGACAAAAGTGATGACCTGTTGGACGCTAAAATGACTCGATCTTAGTCCTTAATTGAAGAGATAAAGAACCTTCATATTAAGTATGAGGAGCTTGAAAGTCATCATGAAACGCTCTCAACAACTCATGAAGAACTCTAGAAATTGAGAGCGGCTCATGAAGATCTTCAAAAGGAAAATGAGTCACTTCGTGCCGAACAGATCAGTTCAGCTCAGGAAGGATTTGAACCACCATGTCTTAAATGCATTGAGCGTGATAACGCTACTCCTGTTGCTGAATGTTCTACTACTGCTACTGTTGCAATATCTTCAACTGTTGATGTGGAAACTAACCCCTCTGCTGAGGGCACCACTGCTATTGCTGATGAGAATGCTAGGTTGAAGACACTGCTTGAAACAGGGATGTACAAAAGTCTCAAAGGGCATCAGACACTATGTGATGTCCTCAAAAGGCAGATCCTGAACCAAAACCCTAGGAAAGAGGGTGTTGGGTTTGTAAGGAAAATGAATGCTGATGGCTCTTACTGGAAACCTGAGCAGTACCCCAAAACCACATGGGTTGCTGCAAAGGAACCTTCAGCAGATCCATCCACTCTATCTGGCTTCACTTGTGCTAACCCTGTTGTTATTGATGAATCCTTTGATGCAAACTATAAACTATTTAAGAATCAGAATGGTGAAGTGTTTGCCAGATATATTGGTACTAACTGCAGGAATGGACCGCCTATGAAGAAGATCTGGGTACCGAAAAGGTGTTTGGAGAATCTTCCTATGAATGTCATCATGACACCACAGGTGAAGAAGACAAACCCCAGACCACAGGCTTCATATGGTCCAAAGGCTTCATACAGACAGAGGACTCACCTGAGTCACACTAACGCAAAATGTTTTGCAGGGAAGCCATACTCAGGCCTATAAATATGAGCGCGGTTCATCAAACCGCCATGTTCATAAGACCAAGAACTATTCTGCTTATTCTTATGAATACTATTGTCCACCTGCAAGACTTTTTGCTAGGGCTCCAAAGCCAAAGTTCTCAGATGCTGCACTTAGACTTATTGCTTCGAAGCCACCCCTGAAGATGTGGGTGGCTAAGAAAGCTTAACTCTCTTTTGCAGGAAAAGGTCTCCAGCCGAAAACCAAAATCGTCTGACACTATTGCTGGGGACCTTAAACATCTTGTAGGGCGCAAGATCAAATGCCCAAATGATCTTACTATGTACTTTGTTTCTGAATCGCTTGCAACTTGCCCTATCAGTCCTAATCTCGATCTAAGCTTTAATAATCCACTAGTTCATCAAATGTTTTTGCTTCACAATTCTCTTCGTGAAGCCTATCCCCCTAACTGCACTGTAGGGTATGACACCAGCTGCTTCAGAATGGATTATTGATAGTGGGTGTACAAAACACATGACTGGCAAGCGAAGCCTTCTCATGGACTCAACTTTACGTCCATCAGACAAAAGTCACATCACATTTGCTGACACTGGTAAAAGCAAGGTATTGGGTCTAGGTAGAGTTGCAATCTCAAAGGATCAACACATGGATAAAGTCATGCTTGTTCAATCCCTTGGTTTCAACTTAATGTCTGTCTCAATGCTTTGTGATTTAAACATGATTGTGATGTTTGGAAAATATCGTTGCCTTGTACTAATGGAATCTGACAAGTCTCTAGTGTTTGAAGGGTATCAAAAAGATGATTTGTATGTTGTAGATTTCTCAGCAGGACCACAACTTGCAGTATGTCTTCTAGCAAAAGCTTCTGAATGCTTCTCAGCAGGACCACAACTTATTTGTTTGAAGGGAACCTCCACACCCTTGCAAGGAAGAAGCATGTCATAGGCATCGAGGGCGTCAAGTTCAAGAAGGATCACTTATGCGGTGCCTGTGAAGCAGGAAAGATGACGAGAGCCAAGCATCCCTCGAAGACAATCATGACAACGACTCAACCCTTCGAACTGCTACACGTGGATCTTTTCGGTCCCACTCATTACTCAACTCTTACTACTACTGCTTGTCTCTATAGCTTTGTCATTGTTGATGATTATTCAAGATATACTTGGGTGCATATAATCCTTTACAAGACTGAAGTGCAGGATGTCTTCAGACGCTTCGCCAATCGAGCAATGAACAACTATGGCGCCAAGATAAAGCACATCAGAAGTGACAATGGCACTGAATTCAAGAACACTGGCCTTGATACATATCTTGATACTTTGGGCATCACACATGAATTCTCAGCTCCATACACGCCACAGCAGAATGGCGTCGTCGAACGCAAGAATAGAACACTTATTGAGATGGCTCGAATGATGCTTGATGAATACAAGACTCCAAGAAAATTCTGGCCTGAAGCCATTGACACTGCATGCCATATCATCAACTGTGTTTATCTTCACAAGCTTCTGAACAAGACATCCTATGACCTCCTTACTGGCAAGAAGCCAAATGTCAGTTACTTTAGAGTATTTGGCGCCAAGTGCTGGATCAAGGATCCACATCACACTTCAAAATTTGCACCAAAAGCACATGAGGGTTTTATGCTTGGATATGGAAAGGATTCGCACTCCTACAGAGTCTTCAATCTCTTTCATTACAAAGTGGTTGAAACAGTGGATGTGCGGTTCGATGAAACTAATGGCTCACAAAGAGAGCAACTGCCAAATGTGCTAGATGAAGTTCCATCCAGTGAATCAATCAAACTTATGGGAACTGGAGAAATCATACCTTCTGAAGCTCAACCTGAAGAAGAACTTATCATCTCCGCACCTGATCAACCTGAAGACAACGCTCAGCCTGAAGACAATCTCTCTAACAATGATAATGATCAGCAAGAGCAAAATCTTCGTCCTGTACATCCTCGTGTTGCAAATGAAGTGCAGATTGAGAGAATAATTGATAGCATCAATGCACCAGGTCCACTCACTCGCTCAAGGGCAACTTAGCTAGCGAATTTCTGTGGGCACTTCGCATTCGTCTCAATAACAGAACCCAAGAAAGTAGAAGAAGCCTTCATGGAACCTGAATGGATTCAAGCTATGCAAGAAGAGCTTCAACAGTTTGAGCTGAATAATTTATGGGAACTGGTTGAGCGTCCTGATCCTCGGAAGCACAATATAATGGGCACCAAATGGATATATCGCAACAAGCAAGATGAGCATGGTCAAGTTGTCAGAAACAAAGCTCGTCTCGTTGCTCAAGGATACACTCAAGTTGAAGGGATTGACTTCGATGAAACATTTGCTCCTGTGGCTAGACTTGAAGCCATACGCATACTGCTGGCCTATGCAAATCATCACAACATACTTCTATATCAAATGGATGTGAAGAGCGCCTTTCTCAATGGCAAGATTGAAGAAGAAGTGTATGTTGCATAACCGCCTGGCTTTGAAGATCCAAAACATCCTGACATGGTATACAAGCTCAACAAGGCACTGTATGGCCTCAAACAAGCCCCTCAGGCTTGGTATGACACACTCAAAGACTTCTTGAAGAGCAAAGGCTTCAAATCTGGTTCCCTCGACCCCACTCTCTTCACGAAGACATATGATGGTGAACTGTTTGTGTGCCAAATATATGTGGATGACATTATCTTCGGCTGCACCAATCAGAAATACAGTGAAGAGTTTGGATATATGATGCAAGAGCAATATCAGATGTCCATGATGGGTGAGCTGAAGTTCTTCCTTGGTCTTCAAATACGTCAGCAATGCAACGGCATCTTTATATCTCAAGAGAAGTATCTCAAAGATTGCCTGAATAAGTTTGGTATGCAAGACTGCAAAGGCTTCACGACGCCAATGCCAGCCAAACATCATCTGCGTCCCGACGACAATGGTAAAGAGTTCGATCAAAAGGTATACCGCTCCATGATTGGTTCTTTACTTTATCTATGTGCATCTAGGCCAGATATTATGCTTAGTGTTTGCATGTGTGCTCGATTCCAAGCGGCACCAAAGGAATCGCATCACTTAGCTGTGAAGCGAATTCTTCGATATTTGGCTTACACCCCAACTCTAGGATTATGGTATCCAAAGGGCTCAGAGTTTGATCTGGTTGGATTCTCGGATGCTGATTATGCTGGTGACAAGGTGGATCGCAAGTCTACATCAGGCACATGTCATTTTCTGGGATGATCACTTGTATGTTAGTCTTCAAAGAAGCAGAACTGTGTATCTCTCTCCACTGCTGAATCTGAATACATTGCTGCTGGATCTTGCTGCGCTCAGCTTCTGTGGATGAAGCAAACACTCAAAGACTATGGCATTCATCTGAAGCAAGTGCCACTCTACTGCGACAACGAAAGCGCCATCAAGATTGCCAACAACCCAGTTCAGCACTCAAAGACAAAGCACATTGAAATTCGTCATCACTTTCTTAGAGATCATGTTGTGAAGGAAGATATTGATATCATACACGTCAACACTGAAGAGCAATTGGCAGATATCTTCACCAAGCCCTTGGATGAGAAGAGATTTTGCAAGTTACGGTGTGAGCTAAATATCGTGGAATCCTCAAATGTCCTGTGATCAGGCACACATCCTAACACTTATGCATATTGATGACTTAGATGTGCAACACACGAAGTAAAGTATATCTTCAATCAATGAAGACATACATTCTAAGTGTGAATACATTAATGTGGAATTTTGACTTCGGAGCGCCACGATAATTGTGCGCCGTGTCTGGGTCTAATACTTCATATACGATGGATAACGCCACCACAAAATTCGTCTGTTTGAAGTGTTTTACCCATGGTGTTACATTTGCTATGTCTTCACATTTGATTTGGCTTCAATCTCAACATGTCTTCATGATTATCTTCATTATGTTGATCATATATATATATATATATATATATATATATATATATATATATACTAGTGTTCTGTCCTCTACAGCATTCACTTATAGCTATGTCTTCTTGTTGAATCTTTTGAACTAAGTAATGTGATCGGTCCCTAACCTCTCTATGCTTTCTATCTCAAACTTTATCTCTCCAAATCATATGCATTCTATTGAAACTGTCGAATATCTTCTCTGCGTCCTTGTCAGCAGAAGATACAGAGACAAACATTAAGTCCATTTTCAATGCTAATTCCTTCACCTGAAACCCGGAGAAGTGGGAACGACCACCCGACAATCCAGGCGTGCGTGGGAACATGGAACAACCTCCGATATGTTGCATGATGGCCACGTGTTCTTCAAATGTGAATCGCCAGGGGCACCTGTGTAATAACGCTGTGTCGTCCCTGTCCCTATAAATACACACCTCACCATAGTCGTTATCCTTTCTTCCACTCTCGCACGAACCCTAGCGCCACCGCTAGCCCTCGACGATGACGGCGACGAAGCGCTTAGCTGCCGCGACCTCTCCGACGCCGTCTTCATGCCGGCCGCGGACATCATCTTCTCCGCCGTCGCCGTAGGTGTCCTCCATCGCCAAGTTAGGGCACGGACGATCGAACTGCTCGGCCTCCTCTTCCACTCCGTCTAGCAGTTCCTTGTGTGGTAAATAAAACTTCCTTTTTACGGCCCCTTTGATCCTATAGAGTCGTCACTTTCTACCACAAGCAGTTTCTGTTCACACATGTTGGATCCACTTCATACTGCATCTCATATTATGCCTAGTATGTTCACTTATGCTTCACAAAGTAGTTAGATTCCTCACTTGTACTGATCCGTGGATTTGTACAAATCTGGAACCAACTCCTTATCTATGAGTGAATGTCTTTGCACGATGAGGTCAATGTCTTCTAAACTGATTTATCTTCAAAATCTTCTGAGAATGCATATGACCTCTTCCCCTTCTCTCGCACCTTAATGCTGTCACAGGTACATGTCCGTGGGAGAATCCCTTGGTTCTCATAGTCTGCATTCATTTGCAGAATTCTTACAGCATCATATAAATTCTCCTGAAGCTAGTTCCTGTTTGTCCAGCAAGCGAAAGCCCTTGAAGCCTTCCAACGTATTGAAGCCATTCAGTTTAAAGTTCATGGCTGCAGAGAAATCAGCAAGGAAGGGTGGCAGAAAGCGTCGAGGTGAAACATCAAGAGATCTGCCCGATGACCTCTCAAAACTGTACAAGACAGATCCAGAAGAGGATTACAATCAGCGCAAGACACGAATCCAATGGATTCGACGATATTGGGCAGAACAGTGGTTCAAGTACAGGTTTGTGACAAAGGAATATGCTGAGAAGAATGCCATCAAGCGACCATGGGGAGACATCCTACACAGAAATCTTCAACCCAGGTCCAGAGATGAAGCCATTGAACAAGGCTTCTATCCCTGCATGGTCCGTGGACCACAGCCTGCGGATGCTGACCCATCGTCACTGCTATGGTGTCGTGACGACAATCTGTTCAAGCGCAACTTCCAGTTTGCCCAGAATTCGGCGAAGCAGAACAAGAAGTCATTGGGACTAGACTTCAACCCTGGTCCCTCTGCTCCCCATGCAGATGGCACCCGCGATGCCGAACCCAATGTCGTCAGTCCGTTCTACAACCTGGATGGCCTCATCACTCACATCTCTGTTCAAGGTGGCAAAGTGGATCATTCTGATGATGATGCTGACACTGATGAAGCCCCAGCTCCTACTCCAAAGCCGCAGAAGCCAAAGCTGCCTAAAGCTTCAAAGCCTGCCTCAGCACCAAAAATCTAACGAGCGAAGCCACTGGCTACTGCACCTCCTGAAGACAGTGTGCAGTCTGAAGATCTGTCACGCATCTCCAAGCCCCCGAGAGTCAAGATGCCTCTGCCACATACCAGCCAAGAACTGACTGCTGCTGCTATTCTGCGCAACGATGCCATTGATCTGTCCAGTGATGAAAATCTTGCAGATGACGCTCTTGAGCAACTGATCAAGAGCAAAGAAGAAGCAAAAATCTTCAACAATTTGCCTCTCTTTGACGTGGAAATCATCCACGACTTCATCGATGAGTGGTTTGACACGCCCAACCTTAGCTTTGAAGATCTGCAACTTCCCATTGGCCTCAGTGTTGCCTTCCATGGTGCCATTGCTTTAGAGTTAGCTATAGCCCAGTGCATCGTTGAACTGAAGCAGAAGATTGACTTTGAGAAAGCTCAGTTCAAGAAGCATATGGCCAAGCTCAGCGTGCAAGAGGTCAAGAACTTCAAGATCATGCTGCACGAGCTCAAAGAAGCCTTTCTCAAGAAGCATGAAGAAGCTCAAGGTTCTCGCGAACGCATGAAGAGCCTGGCTGACAAGTGTGTGCAAGCCTACAATGAGGCTGAGAAGCGCAAGGCCCTTGGGCGTCCTGGCATCGACCCCAGGATGGCTGCAAAGCAGAAGAAGAAGAAGAAGAAGAAGAAGCCCGCTATGGCCGAACCCGATGCACCAAGGCAGGAAGCACATCCCATTGTCTTCCCAACCAGCATGACTGGCTCGAAGCCAAAAGCCAGGTCTACTGCTTCAGAACTGAAGAAGACGAGGACTGCTGAGGCTGAAGCCAGAAAGAGGAAACATCCTGAAGCCTCTACTGCTGCTCCCTCCAAGAAGAAGCGCAAGACCAAGAAGGATCGGGCTGCTCCCACAGAGCCCTTAATTGTTGAACCTATCTCCATGGTTCGCCCTGCCGCTGAACATCAAGAGCGCCAACTGACTGTCCATGAGCCTGCTTTCAAAGAGGCTCATGAAGCTGAAGACATTCCAGCAGCTGATCCCACCGCAGCTGAAGACATTGGTCACCATGACCATGTTGAAGATGATGTAGTTCTTCCTCAGATCGAGCACCAACAGGTATCATCGCCTGTGCTTACGCACAGCGAACTCATCAGCATTGGTCGTCCTCTGACGCCAATTGCTCAGGATGCATCATGGGCTGATCACCCACAACAACAAGTCACACCACCCCGGCAAGAAGAAGAAGATGACTTTGAGGCCCAGCCAACTCCATCTCCAAAGGCGTCGCCAGCGTTACGCAGCAACTCTTCAATAGCTCCAAGAACCCCTACTCAAGGGAACGAATATCTTTTGATCAGTTCTGGAGCTATCCGCAGTGAAGCTATTACTCTTGCATTTTGTACAATCAAAGTCGCATCTTCCCACATATGCGTCACCGAAGCAATAGCTGGTCTGCCCTGTTTGGAAGAAGCTCTGGATTGCTTCAAAGAGGTTGGATTGTTGCCTTTCGTCACCGACCAAGAGCACTGGAACGAAGAGTTGCTGCTCCAATTTTATGCCACACTTCACATACGTGGTTACAACAGAGATCCGAAGACTTGGGTCCTTGAGTGGATGACAGGAAATGTTCATCACGAAGCCAAAGCCTTTGATATCATTGAGCTCACTGGTCTGCCCACTCCTGGAGATCTCTATGAACCTGGCTGTCAGCTTCACAGTGAAGCTATGGAGAGCATCTTTCAGAAGCCTGAACCGAACATAAGTCAGATGCTCAGTATGATGAAGCCTTTGCCACAAGACGCTGCATATCCTAAGGAGTTCTTTGTTGAAGACCTAGAGTATCTGCCAAGGACCATCTATCACATTATAAGGCGAACTCTCTGGCCCATCAAAGGACATTCTCCACATGCAAAGCTGGAAGGTGCAATGAAGACTTTGGTCTTCTATATTCTTCATGGCAAATGCTTCAATGCATAAGACTTCTTCATCCGCCAACTTGCTGCATCAGGATCTGATCTTTTTGGCTTGAAGTTCTACGCTCCATGGATAATGCGGCTGATTAAACTCCACTCAGCTATCTCATATCAGCCATCTGCTCGCAATCATCGGATCTTTCTGCCTGATGTGGATATGTCCGTTGAAGCCATTTATCCAGAGCCTGCCAAAGAACCTCTTAGTCTTCAGAATGCGGAGCATCAAAGTTTCACTCAGAACATTGAAGGAGTTGAAGCAGTCACTCGCGTTTATCCTCTGGCTGGTACTACACGTGCACCTCATCATGCTCTTACTGAAGCCACTGAAAGCACTATTGCCCAACGACCCAAGAAGCGATTTTACTGAAGCCACTCAAACCGAGAGCTTCTGGTTGCTCTTCATCAGAAATAGGATAGGCATCATGACTGGCTGAAGCGCCAAATGCAAAGCCTCTTGGTGGATGTCAACCGCATTCGCAATCTTGCCACCAAGAATGCCTTTGTTGCCCATGAAACATGTCGACGTACATGGAAAGGGCTGACGCTTATGTGTTCTGAGGATGATCTTCAATAGGATGGCTTCTCTGAACGTTTCAAGTTTGACTCCACACCTCCCCGAAGGGCTGTGCTGCGACGAACTCCATCTCTTGAAGACTCTGAGTTCTCTTCCTCTGCGGCAACTGTGAATGCCAGAGTGATCGAGGACGAAGATGATGCCACTTCACCGCCCCCTACTTCTGCACGCCTCGACACTGCCCCAAGTTCTTCTGCACCGCCGAACACCACCGACGACCCTGCTGCTTCACCTACTCTTCATGGGAACGAGTAGATGCTCTATATCTTCAAACCTTTTTGGTCCTCACTGACAAAAGGGGGAGAAGCATATGAGTTTGATAGTCTTCAAGCGGGTCCATATGGGCGGTTACTTTATGTTTTGCCTAGTGTTTACAACTCTCGTTTTGATACATTTGGTTCTTTGAGTTGTAACACTTAAACTCGATGGTCGTCTGCTACTTATTTGCTATTTTGTGATGCGATGATAAATTCCGCATGTGCGACGATAAATTCTGCACTTAGATCATTTTGCAAACGTCCATTTTTCATTATGCATGTCATTATCTTCACATACCTTTCATGCATGATGAATTGTCATCATAAGTTGAAGAGGATCTCCACAAGTACAACCTGCCATGTGCATTTGCATTCCAAAAGCAAATTACTTATATGCACATCTTCAAGGGGAGCCCTTGCAACTTATGAAGACAATTCCTTATCCTTTATAATTTCACATATTATATTCCCCGTTGAAAACTTCAACTAGTTTGTCACCAATAACCAAAAAGGGGGAGATTGTAAGTGCATCTAGTGCCACCCCTAGTTGGTTTTGGAGTATTGACGACAAACCTAGTTGAGGGACTAATGTGTTTGTGAGAATTACAGGATAACACAGGTAGAAGTCCCTCATTGATTCGGTTTTCCTACCAGAGATGACCCCTAAAAATGTATGAAGACATTGAAGTCAAAGGTGGTAAGTGAAGACATTCACCTTGAAGACTATGACAAGAGAAGACATCGCATGAAGACTATGGAGTGCGAAGACTTAGATCTTTCGTAGTTCTTTTTCTTCTTTGTTGAGTCATAGGAACCACCGTACTGTTAAGTGGGGTCCAAGAAAACCAGTCAGAATGACTGAAGTGATGCTTAACCAAAATCCTATGTCTTCGAGTGAAGACTATGAGAGGGAATCTTGTTCAGAGTTGGACAAGTCAGCTTTGCTTGTAGCCCAAGTAAAGTTGCCGTGTGTGTTTGAAATCTGACCGTTGGAACACGTGTCAGTTCCTTAGTGACCCAGGGTCATTTCGGACAAATCAGGTCGGGTTGCCTAGTGGCTATAAATAGCCCACCCCCTACAACCATAAACGGTTGGCTGCTCAGAGTTAAAGTACGGCTTTTGTCGTTTGAGAGCAACCCACCTCGAAGCCTTTGAGAGAGAATTCCTTGAGAGGATAAAAGCCCTAACCACCCAGAGCCAAAGAGTGTTAGGCATCACTTAAGTCTTCTTGTCTGTGTGATCTGAAGACTTATTACACTTGAGGACTGTGAATCCTCCAGCCGGTTAGGCGTCGCGTTCTGAGCATCCAAGAGTCATTGTGGATCGCCGGTGAACGAAGTCTGTGAAGGTTTGGAATTTTACCTTGAATACTTGCCAGAGTGATTGGGCGAGGTCTGTGTGACCTTAGCTCAAGGGGAATACGGAGAGGACTAAGTGTTCTGAGTTGTGTGCTCAGGACTAAGTGTCCGGGACTGAGTGTCCTCAGGTTTAAATACCTATCCGCCCTAACCAGACGTACAACTGTCACAGCAGTTGGAACTGGTCTACCAAACCTTTGTCTTCTTCACGCACACTGGTTCTATCCTTCTCATCTATTTATTTACAGTTGGCTCTTGTAAATTCAGTGCCTATTTGCGTTATCTATTTGTCTTCACTGTGTACCTAATCTTTACTGCCTAGCTACTATTAGTCAGTGTGGCTTCACTTCATTGAATGCTTGACTATTGTCTGTCTAGTGTAGTCTATCTTCCGCTGCATGGAAATAGGTTCATTTCTATCATTTGTCTTTGAAACTTCCATGTTTTGAAGACTTTCATAAAAATCGCCTATTCACCCCCCTCTAGTCGATATAACACACTTTCAGGTCTGGTACACAGCATTGCATACATGATAGAGCCTATGGCTGAAGCATAGGGAACATCTTTCATTTTCTCTCTATCTTCTGCGGTGGTCGGACATTGAGTCTTACTCAACTTCACACCTTGTAACACAGGCAAGAACCCTTTCTTTGCCTGATCCATTTTGAACTTCTTCAAAACTTTGTCAAGGTATGTGCTTTGTGAAAGTCCAATCAAGCGTCTTGATCTATCTCTATAGATCTTAATGCCCAATATGTAAGCAGCTTCACCGAGGTCTTTCATTGAAAAACTCTTATTCAAATATCCCTTTATGCTATCCAAAAATTCTATATCATTTCCAATCAATAATATGTCATCCACATATAATATCAGAAATGCTACAGAGCTCCCACTCACTTTCTTGTAAATACAAGCTTCTCCAAAAGTCTGTACAAAACCAAATGCTTTGATCACACTATCAAAGCGTTTATTCCAACTCCGAGAGGCTTGCACCAGTCCATAAATGGATCGCTGGAGCTTGCACCCTTTGTTAGCTCCCTTTGGATCGACAAAACCTTCTGGCTGCATCATATACAACTCTTCTTTCAGAAATCCTTTCAAGAATGCAGTTTTAACATCCATTTGCCAAATTTCATAATCATAAAATGCGGCAATTGCTAACATGATTCGTACAGACTTAAGCATCGCTATGGGTGAGAAGGTCTCATCGTAGTCAATCCCTTGAACTTGTCGTAAACCTTTTGCAACAAGTCGAGCTTTGTAGACAGTAACATTACCGTCAGCGTCAGTCTTCTTATTGAAGATCCATTTATTCTCAATTGCTTGCCGATCAACGGGCAAGTCAACCAAAGTCCACACTTTGTTCTCATACATGGATCCCATCTCAGATTTCATGGCTTCTAGCCATTTTGCGGAATCTGGGATCACCATCGCTTCTTCATAGTTCGTAGGTTCATCATGATCTAGTAGCATGACTTCCAGAATAGGATTACCATACCACTCTGGTGCGGATCTTATTCTGGTTGATCTACGAGGTTCAATAGTAACTTGATCTGAAGTTTCATGATCATTATCATTAGTTTCCTCACTAATTGGTGTAGGTGTCACAGAAACCGGTTTCTGTGATGTACTACTTTCCAATAAGGGAGCAAGTACAGTTACCTCATCAAGTTCTACTTTCCTCCCACTCACTTCTTCCGAGAGAAACTCCTTCTCTAGAAAGGATCCATTCTTAGCAACGAAAGTCTTGCCTTCGGATCTGTGATAGAAGGTGTACCCAACAGTTTCCTTTGGGTATCCTATGAAGACACATTTCTCCGATTTGGGTTCGAGCTTATCAGGTTGAAGCTTTTTCACATAAGCATCGCAGCCCCAAACTTTCAGAAACGACAACTTTGGTTTCTTGCCAAACCACAGTTCATAAGGCGTCGTCTCAACGGATTTCGATGGTGCCCTATTTAACATGAATGCAGCCGTCTCTAAAGCATAACCCCAAAACGATAGCGGTAAATCTGTAAGAGACATCATAGATCGCACCATATCTAGTAAAGTACGATTATGACGTTCGGACACACCATTACGTTGTGGTGTTCCGGGTGGCATGAGTTGCGAAACTATTCCGCATTGTTTCAAATGTAGACCAAACTCATAACTCAAATATTCTCCTCCACGATCAGATCGTAGAAACTTTATTTTCTTGTTATGATGATTTTCAACTTCACTCTGAAATTCTTTGAACTTTTCAAATGTTTCAGACTTATGTTTCATCAAGTAGATATACCCATATCTGCTTAAATCATCTGTGAAGGTGAGAAAATAACGATATCCGCCACGAGCCTCAATATTCATCGGACCACATACATCTGTATGTATGATTTCCAACAAATCCATTGCTCTCTCCATAGTACCGGAGAACGGCGTTTTGGTCATCTTGCCCATGAGGCACGGTTCGCAAGTACCAAGTGATTCATAGTCAAGTGATTCCAAAAGTCCATCAGTATGGAGTTTCTTCATGTGCTTTACACCGATATGACCTAAACGGCAGTGCCACAAATAAGTTGCACTATCATTATCAACTCTGCATCTTTTGGTTTTCAACATTATGAATATGTGTATCACTACTATCGAGATTCATCAAAAATAGACCACTCTTCAAGGGTGCATGACCATAAAAGATATTACTCATATAAATAGAACAACCATTATTCTCTGATTTAAATGAATAATCGTCTCGCATCAAACAAGATCCAGATATAATGTTCATGCTCAACGCTGGCGCCAAATAACAATTATTTAGGTATAAAACTAATCCCAAAGGTAGATGTAGAGGTAGCGTGCCGACCGCGATAACATCGACTTTGGAACCATTTCCCACGCGCATCGTCACCTCATCCTTTGCCAGTGTTCGCTTAATCTGTAGTCCCTGTTTCGAGTTGCAAATGTTAGCAACAGAACCAGTATCAAATACCCAGGTGCTACTGCGAGCTCTAGTAAGATACACATCAATAACATGTATATCACATATACCTTTGTTCACCTTGCCATCCTTCTTATCCACCAAATACTTGGGGCAGTTCCGCTTCCAGTGTCCCGTCTGCTTGCAGTAGAAGCACTCAGTTTCAGGCTTAGGTCCAGATTTGGGTTTCTTCTCCTGAGCAGTAACTTGCTTACTGTTCTTCTTGAAGTTCCCCTTCTTCTTCCCTTTGCCCTTTTTCTTGAAACTGGCGGTCTTGTTGACCATCAACACTTGATGCTCCTTCTTGATTTCTACCTCCGCAGCCTTTAGCATTGCGAAGAGCTCGGGAATTGTCTTATCCATCCCTTGCATATTATAGTCCATCACGAAGCTCTTTTAGCTTGGTGGCAGTGATTGAAGAACTCTGTCAATGACACTATCAACAAGAAGATTAACTCCCAGTTGAGTCAAGTGATTATGATACCCAGACATTTTGAGTATATGTTCACTGACAGAACTATTCTCCTCAATTTTGCAGCTATAGAATTTATTGGAGACTTCATATCTCTCAATCCGGGCATTTGCTTGAAATATTAACTTCAACTCCTGGACATCTCATATGCTCCATGACGTTCAAAACGTCGTTGAAGTCCCGATTCTAAGCCGTAAAGCATGGAACACTGAACTATCGAGTAGTCATCAGCTTTGCTCTGCCAGACGTTCATAACATCTGGTGTTGCTCCAGCAGCAGGCCTGGCACCTAGCGGTGCTTCCAGGACGTAATTCTTCTGTGCAGCAATGAGGATAATCCTCAAGTTACGGACCCAGTCTGTGTAATTGCTACCATCATCTTTCAACTTTGCTTTCTCAAGGAACGCATTAAAATTCAACGGAACAACAGCACGGGCCATCTATCTACAATCAAACATAGACAAGCAAGATACTATCAGGTACTAAGTTCATGATAAATTTAAGTTCAATTAATCATATTACTTAAGAACTCCCACTTAGAAAGACATCCCTCTAATCTTCTAAGTGATCACGTGATCCAAATCAACTAAACCATAACCGATCATCACGTGAAATGGAGTAGCTTTCAATGGTGAACATCAATATGTTGATCATATCTACTATATGATTCACGCTCGACCTTTCGATCTTAGTGTTCCGAGGCCATATCTGCATATGCTAGGCTCGTCAAGTTTAACTTGAGTATTCTGCGTGTGCAAAACTGGCTTGCACCCGTTGTAGATGGACGTAGAGCTTATCACACCCGATCATCACGTGGTGTCTGGGCACGACGAACTTTGGCAACGGTGCATACTCAGGGAGAACACTTTTATCTTGAAATTTAGTGAGAGATCATCTTATAATGCTACCGTCAATCAAAGCAAGATAAGATGCATAAAAGATAACCATCACATGCAATCAATATAAGTGATATGATATGGCCATCATCATCTTGTGCTTGTGATCTCCATCTCCGAAGCACCGTCATGATCACCATCGTCACCGGTGCGACACCTTGATCACCATCGTAGCATCGTTGTCGTCTCGCCAATCTTATGCTTCCATGACTATCGCTACCGCTTAGTGATAAAGTAAAGCATTACAGCGCAATTGCATTGCATACTATAAAGCGACAACCATATGGCTCCTGCCAGTTGTCGATAACTCGGTTACAAAACATGATCATCTCATACAATAAAATTTAGCATCATGTCTTGACCATATCACATCACAACATGCCCTGCAAAAACAAGTTAGACGTCCTCTACTTTGTTGTTGCAAGTTTTACGTGGCTGCTACGGGCTTAGCAAGAACTGTTCTTACCTACGCATCAAAACCACAACGATAGTTTGTCAAGTTGGTGCTGTTTTAACCTTCGCAAGGACCGGGCGTAGCCACACTTGGTTCAACTAAAGTTGGAGAAACTGACACCCGCCAGCCACCTGTGTGCAAAGCACGTCGGTAGAACCAGTCTTGCGTAAGCGTACGCGTAATATCGGTCCGGGCCACTTCATCCAACAATACCGCCGAACCAAAGTATGACATGCTGGTAAGCAGTATGACTTATACCGCCCACAACTCACTTGTGTTCTACTCGTGCACAACATCAACGCATAAAACCTGGCTCGGATGCCACTGTTGGGGAACGTAGTAATTTCAAAAAAAATCCTACGCACACGCAAGATCATGGTGATGCATAGCAACGAGAGGGGAGAGTGTTGTCCACGTACCCTTATAGATAGAAAGCGGAAGCGTTAGCACAACGCGGTTGATGTAGTCGAACGTCTTCACGATCCGACTAATCCAAGTACCGAACGCACGGCACCTCCGAGTTCAGCACACGTTCAGCTCGATGACGTCCCGCGAACTCCGATCCAGCAGAGCTTCACGGGAGAGTTCCGTCAGCACGACAGCGTGGTGACAGTGATGATGTTGCTACCGACGCAGGGCTTCGCCTAAGCACCGCTACGATATGACCGAGGTGGAATATGGTGGAGGGGGGCACCGCACACGGCTGGGAAAGATCAACTGATCAACTTGTGTGTCTAGAGGTGCCCCCCTACCCCTGTATATAAAGGAGCAAGGGGGAGGCCGACCGGCCCTCTATGGGCGCGCCAGGAGGAGTCCTCCACCTAGTAGGAGTAGGACTCCCCTTTCCTACTCCTACTAGGAGGAGGAAAGGAAGGAGGAGAAGGAGAAGGAAGGAGAAGGAGGAAAAGGAGGAAAGGGGGGCCGGCCTCCTAGTCCAATTCGGTTTGGGCTAGAGGGGCCGCGCGCCCTGCCTCCTCTCTTCCACCACTTGGCCCATGAGGCCCATTACTTCTTCGTCGTATTCCCGTAACTCCCCGGTACCCTCGAAAATACCCGAATCACTCGGAACCTTTCCGATGACCGAATATAGTCGTCCAATATATCGATCATTACGTCTCGACCATTTCGAGACTCCTCGTCATGTCCCCGATCTCATTCGGGACTCCGAACTACCTTCGGTACATCAAATCACATAAACTCATAATATAATCATCACCGAAACTTTAAGCGTGCGGACCCTACGGGTTCGAGAACTATGTAGACATGACCGAGACATGTCTCTGGTCAATAACCAATAGCGGAACCTGGATGCTCATATTGGCTCCCACATATTCTACGAAGATCTTTATCGGTCAGACCGCATAACAATATACGTTGTTCCCTTTGTCATCGGTATGTTACTTGCCCGAGATTCGATCGTCGGTATCTCAATACGTAGTTCAATCTCGTTACCGGCAAGTCTCTTTACTCGTTCCGTAATACATCATCCCGCAACTAACTTATTAGTTGCAATGTTTGCAAGGCTTAAGTGATGTGCATTACCGAGAGGGCTCAGAGATACCTCTCCAACAATCGGAGTGACAAATTCTAATCTCGAAATACGCCAACCCAACAAGTACCTTCGGAGACACCTGTAGAGCACCTTTATAATCACCCAGTTACGTTGTGACATTTGGTAGCACACAAAGTGTTCCTCCGGTAAACGGGAGTTGCATAATCTCATAGTCATAGGAACATGTATAAGTTATGAAGAAAGCAATAGCAACAAACTAAATGATCAAGTGCTAAGCTAATGGAATGGGTCAAGTCAATCACATCATTCTCCTAATGATGTGATCCCGTTAATCAAATGACAACTCATGTCTATGGCTAGGAAACATAACCATCTTTGATTAACGAGCTAGTCAAGTAGAGGCATACTAGTGACACTCTTTTTGTCTATGTATTCACACATGTATTATGTTTCCGGTTAATACAATTCTAGCATGAATAATAAACATTTATCATGATATAAGGAAATAAATAATAACTTTATTATTGCCTCTAGGGCTTATTTCCTTCACCAAGTGGGACACTCCATTCAACCGGGCGTTGAACATATTGAAAGGACTCTCAGTGGAGACTCGACCGTCGTATGGACGCGTGCACGGTGTCGAACATGGCGCCACGTGGAAGAAGTACTACCGTGAGACCACGGAGGAGAGAAAGGAAAGACGGAGGTTAACTGAAGAAAATATCGACAAGAAGGTTGAGATTTCGGTTGAAAAGAAATCATCTGAGACAGTCGCAACAGCGGTGGCTGCCGCAAAACAGGTGCTTGTAGATATGTCTACTACCTTGGTTCCGGCCGTTTTGAATTGGAGCAGGCAAAATCCAGAAAAAAAATGCAGCGGACTTTCCCCTTGCTGACTTCCTCAGGAGCAGCTCGACTAGCGTTGCACCAGCACCTGCAGCTGCACCTGCTCCCGCACCGGCTCCTGCACCTATTCCCGCACCTGCACTCCGGCACTGGCTCCTGCACCTGCTCCTGCACTTGCTCCCGCACCGGCTACTGCACCTGCTCCGGCACCGGACGTGCTCGGCGGTGCTTCGTCTTTGGCTGAGCTCGACGCCCTCATGGTATCTGTCACACCGACCCCTTCAATAAATGTATAATCTCCCGCTTTCGTTGCCTTTCGGATGTCTCACGTCGCAGACTTTTCTTTGCAGGTCGACGAAACCCCGTGCACCATATTGTACACCATCGGCGACAAGAAGGTGGACGTGGGGAAGGCGACGATAATGGAGCCGAAGGAACCATTGTTCCACAGCCGGCCGATCCCCCGGAAGTCTTCAAGGTTTCCGTGGCCAGTGTCAAACCGGGCCACGAGAATTTGTCTCCTCCGGTACTAGTGGGGGATGACGACGAGACCCCGCGGCGGCTTGGTGATTGTTGCAATGGGTGGGTCCTATTGTGGCCAAAGAGTCTGCTTCGTCTGGAGGCGGCCGGGAGCACACCCACGAGCACGCAGTTAGGTATGAACATCAACACCTCACCTACTCCATTAGTCGTCGCTAGTGACGTCGCCATAGATGAGGATGAGGATGACGATGACACTCAAGAGTATGTCAATACTGGCGCCTACTTAGGGTTTGAGCGTCATGAGCTGGTGCCTGAATTGCCGCCTCCAGAGTCTGAACGTATTATGGACAACCTTCTGGTAGTAAAGAAGTCTAGGAAGAGACCGAGGAAAGGCAAAAAAGCTGCTTCTATGATCCAGCCGCCTCAGCAGCCTCGGGTTCAAGACCGTATAGATATCTCCGGTGCGGCAAAATGGCATATCCCCAATCAACCAATCCTACCTGAAGCAGCGCTAGGGGCCAGATTCGGCGATTTAAGGAGACTTCATGATGATGTGCTGCGAATAAAGAAAGGCATCATCGCCTCAAAAAATCCAGGATACCCACTCTACATGGTTAACATGCCGCGGGGATTGTCATACGTCGACACATTCCCCATGGAGAAGTTCTTCCTTCGATCCGATTACATCTTCGACATGTTTCACTTGAAGACTGGATTTTGTGTTTGTCCTCCTTTATGCTTTGCACATGAACTACCTCATTGGGGTTGAGCAGATACCTCATATCTGTGTCGCTGACCCATACTTCATGCACACGGCCTTCTTGGGAGTCTGCGCAAAGCACTATGAATACGCGATGGAATCCATCGTCAATTTCATGCTCGCCAATCAGGACAAGGAGGCGATTCTCGTGCCTTATCATCTCATGTAAGTCATCCGCACGGATATCCTTCCTTTGATTTCAATCATTCATTTGCATGGTGGAGGCTAATTAATTTGAGGTGTACTTATTTTGCGCAGCGGCGGGCGCGCCGTCCTCATCATCCTCTACCCCCAATACTCCCACGCTCTTTACTTGGACTCATCGAAGAACATTAACAAAAAGTATTACACCCACATCAAGTCTGTTCTCGACAGTGCTATGTTTTACTACGGCGCACGGGGTGGAGAGGTCAAGGACAAGAAGAAAAAGGACGGCAGGCCCGCCTTCGGCCATGAGACCGACTTTTGCTGCATCCAGCAACCGAGTGATTCTCTTAATGATGGATTCTATGTCCTACACCAGATGCTGGAGTACATACGGGATCACCAGAACCTTCGCATGTCACCTACATCCGGCGATGCCCATATTCTGCAATGGGCAAAGAACTTAGGAGATGTCGAGGATCATCGACTTCGAGCTGAGTTCTATCACATCCAGCGCAAACTTGCCCAAATCATCATGAAGGAGGTCGTTGGAAAAAACAGGGATGTTCTACGAAGAAGGACAAATGTCGCGGGAAGATGTCCAAACATGCATAGCCGCTCAATGTCTCGACCTGAAGCCTTTCACTAAGCTCGGGGACTATCTCCCTGACTTGGATGGATGGTACGACATGGAGTGATTGTCGATATATGACAATGTGTCCATTTAGTCCATACTATCTGTATGACGAAACTTTGAATTATGCATGATGAAACTTTACTTGTGATGTAATTAAACCGTCCTCCTCGACTAGCGAAGATCACTCTAGTTAGGGCATTTTGGGTACGATGAACTTTGTTATTTATGCTTATGATATGTTGCTTCTATTTTTGCCAAGTCTGTCTCTTTCTGTTGCTCAACTATATATGTTGCATATCATCGATTCATGTGACAATGCAGGTGTATAGATCATCGATGGCGAAGAAGTGCTACGCCAGGAGTATACGACGAGTGGCCGGAATGTCAGACCCAGGTGTACCGGTTTCCGGTTTCCGAGCGACAGCCAGTAGTTAGTTTAGGTTTACGCAAAGTGATAGCTCTTCTCGCGTATGTCATTGTTTAGATGGATGACGATGTAGTTGCAAGTAATCGAGATTTGCATCGCTATTTTCGAGATGATGACGAGAGACCACTTTGTGTTGGATGATGATTATGATGATGACATGATTTGATGAGACTATTTGTATGTATATGCTATGATTACATTTGTATGTGTATCATATTCTAAAGATTATTGTATAAAGCCTATTCAAATACAAAACAAATATGCAGAAAAAAGAAAAAACTACTAAAATTAGCAGTAGCGAGTGGAGAAAAGTTAGCAGCAGTGCCACAGTAGCAGTAGCACGTCCAGGCAAAGCGCACTGGAGCTATTAGCAGTAGCGAGTTTCCACGAAGCGCGCTGCTGCTACACTTGTATAGCAGTAGCGCGGGTGCGCACGCGCTACTGCTACGGGTTAGCTGTAGTGCCTTATTAGTAGCACCGGTCCCCGCGCTACTGATATACCTAGAACCCGCGCTGCTGCTAGCCTTTTCCCTAGTAGTGTCTGCTTCGCACCATAGTTGGGTGTTTCAATGAACGGCAACCAACATCCTCTACTGATGCAATTTTCCTTCTGAGTGTGCTCACTTACACAGAACTAGCATGATGATCGCTTTCATCCCCTTTCTTCTGCTCCCTTTGTTTCTGAACATTTTAAGTTTTTTAAGCAAAACTAACATAGGTATTGTTCTCCCATCCACGTTGTTGGAGTCTGTCATTGCACCAGAGTCTATTGAGATGTAGCAGCCAAGTGAAAAAAACAATTTTCCTGGGACCTAGGTGTCCCAGAATAACTTCTTGAAGATCGTCTTGCACCTTCCTTGAAATTGAGCTCGATAAGCCGAGGCTACAATGTAGAGCCCGTCTACAGTTAAATTCCACTTAATGTCATCTTGTACACTTTGTCTAATGCTACTGCTGGCGATCCTAATCACTCTAGCCATGGCCAGGAAATCATGCAGTAGAAAGGTGGTGTTGCCGTGGCCTGAATTGTTATGTTCTTTCTTTTCGAGTGTTTGAAAAGGCGCGGGAAGGAGCTCTTGAGGGTTGTGCCAGTGTTAGAGTTGTGTCGAATATTGTATACAAGGTAGATTACAGCTGGACTCTAAGTTGTATTGTGTTTAGACCAAATATGTAGTCATGTAATAGTAGGACACTTGTATCCTAGGCTTCTCATATATAGTGGGGGTAGACACATGATGTAATCTATGCCAACATAATAGCACAGGCGCGCAGGGGTGAGAAGCGGCGTGTGGCAGTGCCCGGGTGGCCGGGGTGCAGTATTGTGACGGTGTCACGGGGAGAAGCGCCCATAGTCATGCCCCGAAGATCTGGCCGAATTTGGTGAACCTCGTTAACAAATCTCGATGTCATGTCTCGTGTGATTGCTTAGTCCTTGGATGATTGATTCTAAGAAGTGGTGTCATGAGCTAGGTTATTCTGAGGTGGTGGATTGACCGAGAGGAAGAAGTGAGCACTGACAGAAAATTGCATGAAATGATCGCGATACAGGTGCGAAAATCGTCGGCGAGTTGTGATCAAAAGCAGAGTTGGTCGTGTTTTGATCTTCAATCAGCAATCGAACACGAGCAGGCTAGCGGCACATGGCACGCAGACACAGAATCTCGACGAGATCACAAGTGTGTGGCAGCGGCAACCCTAAGCAATGCGTGCGGAACTAGCAGGCAGCTCGATGGGCTGGCGTGATGGCAGACCACATGCAGCGGATGGCGAACCACACGATCCAGTCAAGCAGCTAGTGCTAAGGCCCATGACATCCCAACAGAGAGCGTGTGGCTGGAGGCTGGCCGTGTGGGCTGCAAACCCTATTTGGCATTGTAGGCACCCGTTATAGTGCATTTTGCTAACGAGCGCCTGCAACGCACACCCCCTGCCTTGATTTGGGCCGGCCCAGTTGCTTTCTTTCTCTTTTCCTAGAAAAACTGACCTAGGCCATAAGGTAGAAACACAGCAACCACCTAGAACAACCCACCACATGTGACAAGTTACTCATTTTTCTCCTTCTATTCTTTCTCCATATCGCGACCTGTTTTCTCGTTTTTCTCTTTTTTGGAACGGTTTTGTTGGTTTTTACGGGCCTGATGTGATTGTTTTTGCTTGCTTATCTATTAATTAATCGGGCAATTCTCATCTTTGTTACTACTGAATTCGAGATCCTTCGGGGCAGACTTCAAAAAAATCACTTTCAAACCAATTATCACAATAACTATATAAAAAGACAGATACACTAAAAAACATTTCCATGATAATACGTGTTTGTCACACTAGGTCATGTTTTCTATTGTGTTGTACATTCGTGATGATTTTATAACATACTCAAAATAATTATACATGTGCTGTCATAGAAGTGTTCCATAACAATACTCAAATTATGTCACGGAAGTGTCCACTTACACTTCCCTCTCGCTCCCGAACCCCCCTGGCGCTACCCCTCCCATGGTCGCGAGTTAATTGCATGTTAGTGCCACACTTCAGCACCCACTCACGGATTGGTACCATTACTCAAAAGTTTTGCAATTCAGTACCAACTTAGGGCCTAAGTGGTGCAATTGTTGGGGAACATAGTAATTTCAAAAAATTTCCTACGCACACACAGGATCATGGTGATGTATAGCAACGAGAGGGGAGAGTGTGTCTACGTACCCTCATAGACCGAATGCGGAAGCATTAGCACAACGCGGTTGATGTAGTCATACGTCTTCACGATCCGACTGATCCAAGTATCGAACGCACGGCACCTCCGAGTTCTGCACACGTTCAACTCGATAACGTCCCGCGAGCTCCGATCCAGCAAAGCTTCACATGAGAGTTTCGTCAGCACGATGGCGTGGTGGTGGTGATGATGATGCTACCGACGCAGGGCTTCGTCGAAGCACCGCTACGATATGATCGAGGTGGATTATGGTGGAGGGGGCACCGCACATGGCTAAGAGATCAATGATCAATTGTTGTGTCTATGGGGTGCCCCCTGCCCCCGTATATAAAGGAGCAAGGGGGGATGCCAGTCGGCCCCTGTAGGGCTCCTAGTAGGAGGAGGAAAGGAAGGAGGAGAGGGAGAAGGAAGGAGAGGGAGGAAAAGGAGGAAAGGGGGGCGGCCCCCTAGTCCAATTCGGTTTGGGCTAGGGGGGCGCGTGCCCTGCCTCCTCTCTTCCACCACTTGGCCCATGAGGCCCATTACTTCTTCCTCGTATTCCCGTAACTCCCGAGTACCCCGAAAAATACCCGAATCACTCAGAATCTTTCCGATGTCCGAATATAGTCATCCAATATATCAATCTTTACGTCTCAACCATTTCGAGACTCCTCGTCATGTCCCTGATCTCATCCGGGACTCCAAACTACCTTTGGTACATCAAATCACATAAACTCATAATACCGATCATCACCGAACGTTAAGCGTGCGGACCCTACGGTTTCGAGAACTATGTAGACATGACCGAGACACGTCTCTGGTCAATAACCAATAGCGGAACCTGGATGTTCATATTGGCTCCCACATATTCTACGAAGATCTTTATCGGTCAAACCGCATAACAACATACGTTGTTCCTTTTGTCATCGGTATGTTACTTGCCTGAGATTCGATCGTCGGTATCTCAATACCTAGTTCAATCTCGTTACCGGAAAGTCTCTTTACTCGTTCCATAATACATCATCCCGCAACTAACTCATTAGTTACAATGCTTGCAAGGCTTATAGTGATGTGCATTACCGAGTGGGCCCAGAGACACCTCTCCGACAATCGGAGTGACAAAATTCTAATCTCAAAATACGCCAACTCAACAAGTACCTTCGAAGACACCTGTAGAGCACCTTTATAATCACCCAGTTACGTTGTGACGTTTGGTATCACACAAAGTGTTCCTCTGGTAAACGGGAGTTGCATAATCTCAGGGTCATAGGAACATGTATAAGTCATGAAGAAAGCAATAGCAACATACTAAACGATCAAGTGCTAAGCTAACGGAATGGGTCAAGTCAATCACATCATTCTCCTAATGATGTGACCCCGTTAATCAAATGACAACTCATGTCTATTGCTAGGAAACATAACCATCTTTGATCAACGAGCTAGTCAAGTAGAGGCATACTAGTGACACTTTGTTTGTCCATGTATTCACACATGTATTATGTTTCTGATTAATACAATTCTAGCATGAATAATAAACATTTATCATGATATAAGGAAATAAATAATAACGTTATTATTGCCTTTAGGGAATATTTCCTTCAGTCTCCCACTTGCACTAGAGTCAATAATCTAGTTCACATATTTATGTGATTAGTTCACATCTCCATGTGACTAATACCCAAAGGGTTTACTAGAGTCAATAATCTAGTTCACATCGCTATGTGATTAACACCCAAAGAGTGATCATGTTTTGCTTGTGAGAGAAGTTTAGTCTACGGGTCTGCAACATTCAGATCCGTATGTATTTCGCAAATTTCTATGTCTACAATGCTCTGCACGGAATACTCTAGCTAATTGCTCCCACTTTCAGTATGTATCCAGATCGAGACTTAGAGTCATCTAGATCGATGTTAAAAAGCTTGCATCAACGTAACTCTTTACGATGAACTCTTTTATCACCTCCATAACCGAGAAATATTTCCTTGGTCCTCTAAGGATAATTTTGACCGATGTCCAGTGATCTACTCCTAGATCACTATTGTACTCCTTTTGCCAAACTCAGGGTAGGGTATACAATAGGTCTGGTACATAGCATGGCATACTTTATAGAACCTATGACTGATGCATAGGGAATGATTTTTCATTCTCTTTCTATTTTCTGCCGTGGTTTGGTTTTTAGTCTTTACTCAACTTCACACCTTGCAACACAGGAAAGAAATCCTTCGTTGACTGTTCCATTTTGAACTACTTCAAAATCTTGTCAGGGTATGTACTCATTGGAAAAACTTATCAAGCGTCTTGATCTATCTCTATAGATCTTGATGCTCAATGTGTAAGCAGCTTCATCGAGGTCTTTCTTTGAAAAACTCTTTTCAAACACTCCTTTATGCTTTACAAAAAATTCTACATTATTTCCGATCAAAAATATGTCATTCACATATACTTATCAAAAAATTTGTAGTGCTCCCACTCACCTTTTTGTAAATATAGGCTTCACCGCAAGTCTGTATAAAACCATATGCTTTGATCAACTCATCAAAGTGTATATTCCAACTCCGAGATGCTTGCACCACTCCATAGATGGATCGCTGGAGCTTGCTCATTTTGTTAGCACCTTTTAGGATCGAAAAAACCTTCTGGTTGCATCATATACAAATATTCTTTAAGAAATCCATAAAGGAATACAGTTTTGACATCCATTTGCCAGATTTCATAAAATGCAGCAATCGCTAACATGATTCGGAAAAACTTTTAAGCATCGATACGAGTGAGAAAATCTCATCGTAGTCAACACCTTGAACTTATCGAAAACATTTTGCGACAATTCGAGCTTTGTAGATAGTAACACTACTATCAGTGTCCATCTTCCTCTTGAAGATCCATTTATTCTTAATGATTCACTGATCATTGGGCAAGTCAATCAAAGTCCATACTTTGTTCTCATACATGGATCCCATCTCAGATTTCATGGTCTCAAACCATTTCACCGAATCTGGGCTCATCATCGCTTCCTCATAGTTCATAGGTTCGTCATGGTCTAGCAGCATGACCTCCAGAACAGGATTACCGTACCACTTTGGTGCGGATCTTACTTTGGTTGACCTACGAGGTTCGGTACTAACTTGATCTGAAGTTTCATGATCATCGTCATTAGCTTCCTCACTAATTGGTGTAGGTGTCACAGGAACCAGTTTCTGTGATGAACTACTTTCCAATAAGGGAGCAGGTACAGTTACCTCATCAAGTTCTACTTTCCTCCGACTCACTTCTTTCGAGAGAAACTCCTTCTCTAGAAAGGATCCATTCTTAGCAACGAATGTCTTGCCTTCGGATCTATGATAGAAGGTGTACATAACAGTTTCCTTTGGGTTTCCTATGAAGACACATTTCTCCGATTTGGGTTCGAGCTTATCAAGTTGAAGCTTTTTCACATAAGCATCGCAACCCCAAACTTTAAGAAACGACAACTTTGGTTTCTTGCCAAACCATAGTTCATAAGGCGTCGTCTCAACGGATTTTGATGGTGCCCTATTTAACGTGAATGCAGCTGTCTCTAAAGTATAACCCCAAAACGATAGCGGTAAATCAGTAAGAGACATCATAGATTGCACCATATCTAATATAGTACGGTTACGATGTTCGGACACACCATTACGCTGTGGTGTTCCAGGTGGCGTGAGTTGCGAAAATATTTTGCATTGTTTCAAATGAAGACCAAACTCGTAACTCAAATATTCTCCTCCACGATCAGATCGTAAAAACTTTATTTTCTTGTTCCGATGATTTTCCACTTCACTCTGAAATTGTTTGAACTTTTCAAATGTTTTAGATTTATGTTTCATCAAGAAGATATACCCATATCTTACTCAAATCATCTGTGAAGGTCAGAAAATAACGATACCTGCCGCGAGCCTCAACACTCATCGGACTGCATACATCAGTATGTATTATTTCCAACAAGTTTGTTGTTTGCTCCATTGTTTCGGAGAACAGAGTTTTAGTCATCTTCCCCATGAGGCATGGTTCGCAAGCATCAACCGATTCATAATCAAGTGATTCCAAAGCCCATCAGCATGGATTTCCTTCATGCGCTTTACACCAATATGACCTAAACGGCAGTGCCACAAATAAGTTGCACTATCATTATTAACTTTGCATCTTTTGGCTTCAATATTATGAATATGTGTATCACTACGATCGAGATTCAATAAACCATTCACCTTGGGTGTATGACCATTGAAGGTTTTATTCATGTAGACAGAACAACAATTATTCTCTGACTTTAAATGAATAACCGTATTGCAATAAACATGATCAGATCATATTCATGCTTAACGCAAACACCAAATAACATTTATTTAGGTTCAACACTAATCCCGAAAGTATAGGGAGTGTGCGATGATGATCATATCAATCTTGGAACCACTTCCAACACACATCATCACTTCACCCTTAACTAGTCTCTATTCATTCTGCAACTCCCGTTTCGAGTTACTAATCTCAGCAACTGAACTAGTATCAAATACTGAAGGGTTTCTATAAACACTAGTAAAGTACACATCAATAACATGTATATCAAATATACCTTTGTTCACTTTGACATCCTTCTTATCCGCCAAATACTTGGGGCAGTTCTGCTTCCAGTGACCAGTCCCTTTGCAGTAGAAGCACTTAGTCTCAGGCTCAGCTCTAGACTTGGGCTTCTTCACTTGAGCAGCAACTTGCTTGCCATTCTTCTTGAAGTTCCCCTTCTTCCCTTTGCCCTTTTTCTTGAAACTAGTGGTCTTGTCAACCATCAACACTTGATGTTTTTCTTGATTTCTACCTTTGTCAATTTCTGCATCACGAAGAGCTTGGGAATCATTTCCGTTATCCCTTGCATATTATAGTTCACCACCAAGTTCTAGTAACTTGGTGATAGTGACTAGAGAACTTTGTCAATTACTATCTTATCTGGAAGATTAACTCCCACTTGATTCAAGCAATTGCAGTACCCAGACAATCTGAGCACATGCTCACTGGTTGAGCTATTCTCCTCCATCTTTGTAGGCAAAGTACTGTCAGAGGTCTCCTACCTCTCGACACGGGCATGATTATGAAATACTAATTTCAACTCTTGGAACATCTTATATGCACCGTGGCATTCAAACCATTTTTGAAGTCCCGGTTCTAAGCCGTAAAGCATGGTGCACTAAACTATCAAGTAGTCATCATACCAGGCTTTTCCAAATGTTCATAACGCCTGCATATGCTCCTGCAATAGTTCCGTCACCTAGTAGTGCATCAAGGACATAATTCTTCTGTGCAGCAATGAGGATAATCCTCAGATCACGGATCCAATCCGCATCATTGCTATTAACATCTTTCAATTTATTTTTCTCTAGGAACATATCAAAAATAAACGGGGAAGCTATGTGCGAGCTATTGATCTACAACATAGATATGCAAATACTATCAGGACAAAGTTCATGATAAATTTAAGTTCAATTAATCATATTACTTAAGAACTCCCACTTAGATAGACATCCCTCTAGTCATCTAAATGATCACGTGATCCAAATCAACTAAACCATGTCCGATCATCACGTGAGATGGAGTAGTTTTCAATGGTGAACATCATTATGTTGATCATATCTACTATATGATTCACACTCGACCTTTTGGTCTCCAGTGTTCCGAATCCATATCTGCATATGCTAGGCTCGTCAAGTTTAACCCGAGTATTCTGTGTGTGTAAAACTGTCTTACACCCGTTGTAGATGAACGTTGAGCTTATCACACCCGATCATCACGTGGTGTCTCGGCACGATGAACTTTGGCAACGGTGCATACTCAGGGAGAACACTTTTACCTTGAAGTTTACTGAGAGATCATCTTATAATGCTACCGTCAAACAAAGCAGAATAAGATGCATAAAGGATAAACATCACATGCAATCAATATAAGTGATATGATATGGCCATCATCATCTTGTGCCTTTGATCTCCATCTCCAAAGCACTGTCATGATCACCATTGTCACCGGCGCGACACCTTGATCTCCATCGTAGCATCATTGTCGTCTCGCCAACTACTGCTTCTACGACTATCGCTACCGCTTAGTGATAAAGTAAAGCAATTACAGGGCGATTGCATTGCATACAATAAAGAGACAACCATATGGCTCCTGCCAGTTGCCGATAACTCCGTTACAAAGCATGATCATCTCATACAAAGAATATAGCATCATGTCTTGACCATATCACATCACAACATGCCCCGCAAAAACAAGTTAGACGCCCTCTACTTTGTTGTTGCAAGTTTTACGTGGCTGCTATGGGCTGAGCAAGAACCGTTCTTACCTACGCACCAAAACCACAATGATAGTTCGTCAAGTTAGTGTTGTTTTAACCTTCGCAAGGACTGGGCATAGCCACACTCGGTTCAACTAAAGTTGGAGAAACTGACACCCGCCAGCCACCTGTGTGCAAAGCACGTCAGTAGAACCAGTCTCGCGTAAGTGTACGCATAATGTCGGTCCGGGCCACTTCATCCAACAATATCGCCGAACCAAAGTATGACATGCTGGTAAGCAGTATGACTTGTATTGCCCACAACTCACTTGTGTTCTACTCGTGCATATAACATCTACGCATAAACCTGGCTTGGATGCCACTGTTGGGGAACGTAGTAATTTCAAAAAAAATCCTACGCACACACATGATCATGGTGATGTATAGCAATGAGAGGGGAGAGTGTGTCTACCTACCCTCGTAGACCGAATGCAGAAGCGTTAGCACAACGCGGTTGATGTAGTTGTATGTCTTCACGATCCGGCCGATCCAAGTACCGAATGCACGACACCTCCGAGTTCTGCACACGTTCAACTCGATGATGTCCCGTGAGCTCCGATCCAGCAAAGCTTCACAGGAGAGTTTCGTCAGCACGACGGCGTGGTGACGATGATGATGATGCTACCGACGCAGGGCTTCACCTAAGCACAGCTACGATATGATCGAGGTGGATTATGATGGAGGGGGGCACCGCACACGGCTAAGAGATCAATGATCAATTGTTGTGTCTATGAGATGCCCCTACCCCCGTATATAAAGGAGCAAGGGGGGATGCCGACCATCCCCTGTAGGGCGCGCCAGGAGGAGGAGTCCTCCTCCTAGTAGGAGGAGGAAAGGAAGGAGGAGAGGGAGAAGGAAGGAGAGGGAGGAAAAGGAGGAAAGGGGGGCCGGCCCCCTAGTCCAATTCGGTTTGGGCTAGGGGAGCCGCGCGCCCTGCCTCCTCTCTTCCACCACTTGGCCCATGAGGGCCATTACTTCTTCCTCGTATTCCCGTAACTCCCCGGTACCCCGAAAAATACTCGAATCACTCGGAACCTTTTCGATGTCCGAATATAGTCGTCCAATATATCGATCTTTATGTCCCGACCATTTCGAGACTCATGTCCCCGATCTCATCCGGGACTCCGAACTACCTTCGGTACATCAAATCACATAAACTCATAATACCGATCGTCACCGAACGTTAAGCGTGCGGACCCTACGGGTTCGAGAACTATGTAGACATGACCGAGACACGTCACCGGTCAATAACCAATAGCGGAACCTAGATGTTCATATTGACGCCCACATATTCTACGAAGATCTTTATCGGTCAAACCGCATAACAACATATGTTGTTCCCTTTGTCATCGGTATGTTACTTGCCCGAGATTCGATCGTCGGTATCTCAATACCTAGTTCAATCTCGTTACCTGCAAGTCTCTTTACTCGTTCCGTAATACATCATCCCGCAACTAACTCGTTAGTTATAATGCTTGCAAGGCTTATAGTGATGTGCATTACCGAGTGGGCCCAGAGATACCTCTCCGACAATCAGAGTGACAAAATCCTAATCTCGAGATACGCCAACTCAACAAGTACCTTCGGAGACACCTGTAGAGCACCTTTATAATCACCTAGTTATGTTGTGACGTTTGGTATCACACAAAGTGTTCCTCTGGTAAACGGGAGTTGCATAAGCTCATAGTCATAGGAACATGTATAAGTCATGAAGAAAGCAATAACAACATACTAAATGATCAAGTGCTAAGCTAACGAAATGGGTCAAGTCAATCACATCATTCTCCTAATGATGTGATCCCGTTAATCAAATGACAACTCATGTCTATGGCTAGGAAACATAACCATCTTTGATCAGCGAGCTAGTCAAGTCGAGGCATACTAGTGACACTTTGTTTGTCTATGTATTCACACATGTATTATGTTTCTGGTTAATACAATTCTAGCATGAATAATAAACATTTATCATGATATAAGGAAATAAATAATAACTTTATTATTTCCTCTAGGGCATATTTCCTTCAGCAGTACGGTCAGAGGTGCGTATAAACGCGTATTGACAGTAATTCCGACAGGCTGGGCCCACCTATCAGGCGACATGCTGGCCGAATCGGCCCGCACCGCCCGTGCCGCTCGTTGGCCGAATCGACCCGCGCCGCTCATCCTAGTCAGCGAGCGGCATGGGCGGCGCGGGCCGATTCAGCCAGCGTGTAGGTCTAGGTCTTCAATGTTAGCAGGGACCTAGACTACATGCCTCGAATGCAACCCTCCTATCAGGCGACACGTTGGCCGAATCGGCCCGCGCCGCTAATCCTAGTTAGCGAGCGGCGCGGGCGGCGCGGGCCTATTCGGCCAGCGTGTAGGTCTAGGTCTTCAATGTTAGCAGGGACCTAGACTACATGGGCATTGAGACAAAACCCCCAGTCCTGTGCAAGCACCACTGTCTGCCAGCTGAGAGGAGGGTTGCATTCGAGGCATTTCACACTGGCAGGAGGTTCTTAGCCTGTTCAAAGAAGGTAACAATCATTGTAGTAGTCATTGCAGTAGTCTAATTGTTGAAATAGTTATTACTGCAGATATCCATTAGTGCTAGTTACACTCACTGCAATCATTGTTTATTGTCTCTACTAATTAGTGCTAGTTACAATCATTGTAGTAGGCTGTCGGTACATAATTCTTTAGTAGTGCATTGTTTAGTCTGGTCACTCCTTTCTGTGTATCATCGGTACTTAATTGATAGAGAGCTTTGTTAGGAGTGCATTGTTTAGTCTGGCCTTTCTTTAATTGGGCAATGTTAGTTGATCAAAGTGTCACTTCATAGCTTTAATTGTGCATTGTTATACTGTTTTTAAATGCCTAGGGATTTCCAGTGTATCTGGTATGTTGTTCTTTAGTATATATAGGGTGAGTGGAGGCTATCAGTAGGTCAAATTGGTCAATGTTTTATTCTGCTTGCTAGTGTTATTTGTTGCATTCTGTTGTATAAGTGGTATAAGTTGGTTGCTGCATAAGTGGTATAATTTGTCATGTTGGAATTCAATTATATTGTGAGAAAGAAAGTGAGAAATGATGTTGTTGATATTGCAAGGAAATGAGAACTGTGGTTTTGTTCAATGGGTTGACCCAGAGTGGCCTCCTACAATGCATAATGCTCTATTGAAGCTATGGGAGTTGTATTCAGACAGCATGAGTGATAGGAGGAAAGATAATCTAGATAATCCATTGACTATTCACCATCTGACAGAAGAGAAAAACAACCTGGAGGCCAACTATGACAAATTGGTTGAAGATGTGCATCAACTTTTCAATGCTCAAGAGGATAGGATGATGGATTTCGGCTACTTGCAGTCCAAGATGAAGAACACTGGGGTTAGCACCTCAGTTGTCTCTTATATGAGGAGAGATTGAGAAGAAAGATGCAGAGATCTTCAAGTTGCAAGAGAAGTATGAAGTGCTTATGAACATCACAGAGGCTCAAGGCACTGTCATCCAGAACCTGAAGCTCAACCATTTGAAAGAGAAGGAAAAGCTAATCCAGGAGCATCACAATGATGCCATGAATATGTTGCAAACTTAGGGTTGATGAACTCACTAAGTCTAATGAGAAGTTAATCCAAGAGAATCAACAGATTGAGCTTCACATGGGTGATCTCAAGAAGGGTCATCAGAAGCTCTTTGCAGGTAGAGATCAGCTCAAACTTTAGATTGCTGATTTGCTCAAGGCAGAGGAGAAGAATAAGCAGAAGTTGAAGGGGATTCAGGCCATCTTGGCTGACTGAACAATATGAAGATCAAGATCTAGATGAAGATGAAGAAGGGCATAAGTAGTTGACCTTTTGTGATGTATGGTGTTGTTTAGTTAACTAAGTTGAATTCTAGTATGTTGTGTAAGAACATATTTATTATGTTTAGTTGTGAACTAGGTTGAACTCCACTATGTTATGTAAGAATCTTTTAATTATGGTGCTTCAAGCTCTCTATGATGATCAATGGTGGTTCAAGCTGTCTATGATGATATTTGGTGCATCAAGCTGTTTATGATGATGTATGGTGCTTTCATAGTTGGTTTTTATAAGTTATATGATGATCTATGATGGTCTTTGGTACATCAAGTTATATGATAAGTGATATGTGTTATAAGTTATATGATAAGTGAATGTGTTATAAGATATATTGGCTCTGTCGATGCCGAGAACCCCTAGAACCTAACCCTAGGTCAAATTGGCTCTGTCGATGCCGAGAACCACTAGAACCTAAACCCAAGGTCAAATTGGCTTCATCGATGCCGAGAACCCCTAGAACCTAAACCCAAGGTCAAATTGGCTCCGTCGATGTCGAGAACCCATAGAACCTAAACCTAGGTCAAATTGGCTCTGTCGACGCCCAGAACCCCTAGAACCTAACCTAGGTCAAATTGGCTCTGTTGACACCCAGAACCCCTAGAACCTAACCTAGGTAAAATTGGCTCTGTCGATGCCGAGAACCCCTAGAACCTAACCTAGGTCAAATTGGCTCTGTCGACGCCGAGAACCCCTAGAACCCAACCTAATCATCAAATCCCATCATCAAACATTAACATTGCCAATAACATTAATCATCAAATCTAATCATCAAACATTAACATTGCCAATAACAGTAATCATCAAATCTCATCATCAAACATTAACATTGCCAAATTGATAGCATAACATTGCCAATAACATTAAACATTAACTCAGGTAAGATAGCTGATAGCAATTCAGTACACTCAAACATAATCATCCAACCAGTTTGACTTGTTGGTTCAGTACACTCAAACATAATCATCCAACCATTGTTCAGGGCACATAACATTGATCAGGACATTGTTTAGAGAAACAACAACTCATGACACTCATTTGTTACCACTGGCAGAAAACCAGGCCATCCAACCAGTGTGACTTGTTGGTTCATAAGATGTAGAAGGAGCTGCATATTTTGGGGCAGTGAATGGCCTTGCACCACTAGTTAAAGGTTGTGATCTTGCACCAGACCTTGCACTAGACCTTGCACCAGATCTTGCAGGTGGGGGCTGTGATCTTGCAGGTGGAGGCTGATACTGTGATCTTGCAGGTGGGGCATGTGATCTTGCAGGTGGAGGTTGCTGCTGTGATCTTGCATGTGTCTTGCAAAAAGAAGTGGGATTGTTATTAGTAGTCAACATAAAAAATATTAACAAATGCACTAGTCAACTAATACAAAAGAAGTGAGATTGGTATTACCACATGCTTGTTTTTCCTCATAGCCAAATCTGGTTTCAATTGTTTCGGACAGTTGGTGTATCTATGGCCTTGGAGCCCACAGTTAGAGCATGTTATTGTGGCCATTCTACTGTTGTCCTTTGGCTTTGGCACTTCAAACTTGCCCTTGATCCTCTTCTCTTTCTTTCTTCCTCTCCTAACATGAAATTCCGGTGGCTCTATGTTTGGTCCAGGTGTCCTTATAGAGTCATGTTCACCAGGAACATGAAAAATCATAGGTTCATATGCCGCCAAGTAAAAAGTTTTTTGAAGAATTTACAAACAAAGTCCTATGGAAACCTTTTATCCCTTTTAATTGCTGAAATTGCATGGTTGCATGGTATGCCACTCAGGTCCCATTTTCTGCAACCACATGTATAATTATCCAAGTTCACAGGGTGTGTTTGCTGCCCACTGATCACTTGCCATAAATTAACACCAGCTTGAATGGGTTTGCAGTATCTGGCCCTCTCCTTTTCCAGCTCTAGCTTCTCAGCATAATGTGGTGTGATCTCCCAGAAAGCTGCCTTTCCTCTCTCTCTCTCCCCTCTGTCTCTCTATTCCTATGCCATCTCACCATTTGCTTGTCCTTAATACCATCAACCATAGTCCTAATAGGCCTTTTCCTAAAATCAAGGATATACTTGTTGAACACCTCAGATAGGTTGTTAACAACCAAATCTGTCTTGCAGTTAGTGTCAAAAGCATGCCTAGCCCATGTTTTCTTAGGAATTCCATTAAGCTAGATCCAAGCATCCTCACACTCATTTCTCAAATCATTGATAGCAATATTAAACTTATGTTCATTGTAAGCATAGCTGGCATTATCCATGCATTTCTTTAGATCTTCCCCCTAAACCAGCATTCTGGAAATTTGCATACAAGTGTCTAAGACACTATCTCTGGTGGCAGTTTGGAAATACTCTATTCACTGCATTTAGTAGCCCCTGTTGAAATTACACAGCAAACTAAGCTACTGACTACAGATATATTTGAAGATACACAGCAAACTATGCTACTAAAATCACACAACAAACTATGTACTTGCCTTCTGTCTATCAGACATGATAGTATAAGGACCAAACTGGCCAACTTCTCCTTCTAGACATATCTTCAGTTGATGCAGAAACCAACACCAATTTGTTGTATCCTCCTGATCAACAATGGCAAATGCAATTAGAAATTTTTTGTTATTGCCATCTCTGCCAGTGGCAGCAAGGATCTGTGCACATGTGGTGAGCTTAATAAAGCATCCATCAACACTTGTTTTTGCAAAGAAAGAACCAATTAAGTCAGTACATAACAAAGAAACTAAAGCAAATGTGTAATCATGTACAAGTTGATGTGTGTTATAGTAAATAAAGCAAAGAAACAACTAACTAACCAATGAAAGGTCTGCATCCATTGAGAAATACCTCCCTTGCTCCATTTAAGAAGAAAAACATTGCATGAAACCTTGGCCCTGGATGTGGTATTTTTTTGTTGCTTTAGGAACTAGAGTTGTAACTACAACCCTACTTCTAGGGTTTGTCTGCATGATGGTTGCTGCATAGTCCCTTAGCCTGGGATACTGCTTCTTGTGTTCTCCTAAGACAGCTTCCACAACAAGGTTTTTGGCCCTATAGGCCATGTGCTTAGGAACCTCAACACCATACTTCTCCTGGCAGGCATCACTCAGAGTTTGTATACTAGTGGTTGGATCAGACCTGAACAATGACTCATAGTTCTTTGCAAGCCACTTTGCACTAACCCTTGACGACTCTGTAGTGGTAGGGCAAGTGTGCTCTAGCCTCATTTTTTATAGCAAAAGTCTTTTCACCTTTGATCACAGTAGCAACAATGTAGAACCGACAATGCTCATTTTAGCAACATGCAATGATCCTTTGGTCAGAGTTTCTATGATATCTGAAATCTCTTGACTGTGAAATGTGCAAGCTCAACAGGGCATCTCTGAATTGTTGTTGATTTGTGAAGCACGTGTACTTACATAATTGCTAGTGTGGGTGCTCCATTTTGTCATCGAACCATATCCTAGGTTTTCTTTTTTGTGTCCTACTCTTCTTGCATTTCTTTAGGACAAATTGCAGTGGCTCATGCCCATCATCTTCACTATCCAGCAGCCAACCAGTTTCTTCTTCATCTGATGAAGGAGTGAAATCTGGCTTCACCTCCTTTAAAACACTAGAATGTGTTCTAGTGGTTGGGCACCTCCTAACTGGCAGCTTCTGCCTCTTCCTTGGAGGTTCTACCTGCAATTGTTGAGCTACCTCCACATTCACACTCTCGTCCCTCTCTTCATCCCCCTCTCTTCCTCCTCCCTCTCCTCCATCTCAAACAGATCCCCAACCTCGGTGTCACCCTCATAATGCAGTTGTTCCTCCTCTTCTGACTCATCATCTGAATATTCATCTTCATCATCTGCTAGTTGTTCCTCATCTGCTTGTCTCTTTCCATCTATTATCTCTGTGTCTTGACAAATCCTGTACTTCTCCATGTAGTTGTCACTATCATATGCCCCTTCTGAATTATCACTACTGTAATATCCCTCCTCCAACAAAACTTCATCCTCCATCACAGCTTTCAGCTTTTGTTTACCTAGTTTTTTGCTCTCTTGTGTGCAAAAACCAGTAGCTTCAACATTGGTACTGCTGCTGCACTGACTATGAAAAACAACCCCTTGGTCATCAACAGCAAGCACATCTGGCTCACCGAGATATACACAACTGGTGGTGCATAAATAATGGTTTGTAGTTCAGCATTTCTGTGACTTGCAGCACTGTCAGTGACTGTTGCTCTAACTAACAGGTTCAGAACTAAAGTATGCTCATGCTGCTTCTTAAGTTGATGTAATTTAATGTTTGTGTCAATCAAGTCTAGGCCATGCTCTCTTTTCTCTCCTATGCATGTGTTCTCCACGTGATACAATTCATCAGAGAATGTAAATCCTTGTGTATGCAATAGTGCATACAAATTCAGAAAAGTGACATCAGAACTGCATATCTTCCTATCCAAATTATGTTGGGCATCAAAGTGAATCCTAACATCCCAGATAGCATCATCCACACTACAAGTGGCAGCAAATTTGGACATTTTCAGTAACACTAACCCTAGCCCCAAATTGGAAGAAAGAAGAGAGGAGAGGGAGGAGGACTTACAACACTCCACCACATCTATGGGTCCAGTGATGGCTCGTGGAAGGGTTGGCGACCCATATCTCTGCCATCCGCAGGCGCTGCTCCATGGTCAGCGGGGCCTCCTCCATTTCTTCCTCGATGCTCGAGTAGTACGACGAACTGTCACCGTCGCCCTTGGCTAGTCCTGCGTGTGCATCGGCCCTGAGGCTAGGAAGATCTCCGTACCCACCCACATCGCCACCGCTGCTCGAGCCGCCGCAGACACCACCACCGCCCGGATTTGCCATCGCCATTGCCAGTGAGGAGAGCGGGGAGGAGAGGGAGAGGGGAACGAGAGTTAGGGTTCGAACCGGCGGCTCGATTCGACCTAGCCCATTAGGTCGGACTCATCCGAGTTAGCGAGCCGTCCACGCGTCGATTCGGCCAGCGTGTCGCCTGACAGGTGGGCCCGACCTGTCGGATACGCGGTCAATATGCGTTTATACATAGCTTAGCCCGTTATGCATCACTTAGACCCTGAGTTGATACTGAACTGCAAAAACTTTTGAGTAGTGGTACCAACCCGTGAGTAGGTGCTGAAGTGTGGTATCAACATGCAATTAACTCCATGGTCGCCGCCACCGACCCGGCGTCGCCCTCCCTCTCCTCTTCCGATCTTGTGAGCTACTCCCTTCGTTCGGAATTACTTGTCTTGAAAATGGATGTATTTAGAACTAAAATACATCTAGATACATCCATTTTTACGACAAGTAATTTCGAACGGAGAGAGTACACGATAGATCGACTTCCTCCCTATCCGGGTAGGTTCCCCATCCGCGGCCTCGCCCCTACGCCATTCCTATCGCCTCGCTATGCAGGCCCCCGCCAAACACCACCACCAGCTCCCGGCACAGGGCGCAACCATCCAGGCCCAACATGCGATCCTTCCTAGATCGACGATGGAGACCCCGATCTGAGGGAATCCACAACCGCACAGGATCCGCCGAGCACCACCGAGGCTGGCCAGATCGAGATCGCGGCTCTCCTTTCAGTCATCCCCTGATTGAACCACGTACGGCTGACTACAACACGAGCATCAACTTTGTGACTTCCTCTTAACAGAGGCCAGGCCATGGCTGCTGGGGTCCAAGTTAGTGTGCGCTGCGAGCCCTTAAGCAGCGCGTGTGTGAGCACTGCATCACTCCACCTCACCTCCCTCAAACCTAACCCCCTCAATCCGACAACGACCTCTGCCAGCAGCCCCATCACATCTCCGTTTTTCTCCCCGGGCTAGCAAAAATCTCAATCTTCTGCCGGAGCTCTCCTAGCACCGTCCACTTTCTTCCGTGGCCAGAAGACATGCTTTTCCTTTTTTTCTCTGTGCCTTTTTATTTTAATTGTTGTTCTCCCGTTGAATTATGTAGAGAAAGCACAAAGAGGCTTTTAGAACAATCCAGAAGTTCATGGGAACCAGCTGCTATTGCATGCAGGAAATACTACCTTGTTTACAGAACCAATGGATGACCAATAGTGCAACTGAATTAGTGCAGATATTCAGAATTTTACAAAGGAAATTTGTATGTACTACCACCTTCAATAATACATAAATACATAATGATACTGAATGGCTGATTGAACTAACCACACAACTATATTATGATAATGATACTGAATTGTTGTAATTTGGTTGTATGCTCAAAATTGCAAGCATTCTGCTTTATTTTAGGGCTTGTACGGATGTACCAGCAAAGCTATTTGAGATATGTCACAGCTAAATTAGTAGCCTTTTCATGCCCCTGCAAACAGTACTTTGCATTCAGTTTCCTATTGTATGCCAAGCCTATGCATGTATTTTGTACTGATCATTCTTCTGTCCTCTCTTTGCTCGGACATGTGGTTTTTTGGTTATGTGTGTTTTTTGGACATGGGGTCTTTGATATGCATAACATCAAATGAATAAGAGAAACCAAAAGAAGGTAAATGTGTTAGCCTGCTGCTGGCATCGAAGGAGCAGCTGCAGGCATAAACCATCTAGAGTTGGTTTTGTCGATTAAAAACACACATGTAATCCTTGTATGATACTTTCATCTATTCTCTAATTCACTTGTAGTATGAAATTCTTCACCAATTTTTCTTTAGGAGAAAATGCTTTCTTGAGAATTTAGGAGATGAGCGCTGGAATTATTATGATATATTGAGAAAGGATATATTGCGCTTAGAGCTTTCAGTTCATGAAGTGATCAACCTTTTTTCTATTCGTTGCCACTTTTTTAAACTTACATCCGGCATTGAGATACAATAAAGGTGTTCCTCGTCAGTTATTTAAGAAAATTTATAATTTGTATTGTTCTTATGCAGAAATCACAGTCTTTTATATCGATTGCAAGTTTTCTCAAGCTACTAAATTTTGACTTGTATACAATTTCTCTTAAGATAAGCTTCTCCAATATAGTACTAATCTTTTTCTTGCTACTCATTGTGATTTTCAAGAAGGGACTCAACGGAGCAAAGGAAAGAAAGAGAAAGAAGAGAGGTCGAGAACACGACATAATCTTTAGATTAACTTACATTTGTAAATCAGTTTACCTTTGATGATTGCCATGGACAAAACAAGTATATTTTTTAATTGACATAGCACACCTTAGTCGAGAGGACCCATCAACATTGGATTCGATAGGTCATTTAATACGAGTAGGAAACACTTTACTGCAAGTTTCTTTCAACATGGCACCCGCAGGGTATGGGTATGAGTAAGCATGCCCAAACCCACACCTGCTCAATATTTTCTGGCCAAACCCTTTTTAACGGTGGATGTTTGGATTGTGGAGACAGATAGCGAATGGAGGAAGAAGATGGACTTTTGAGGTAAAAATAAGTCGACAATGTTTTCTTGAAAAATCGAAGCATGATTTATGCGTGCGGATTCTGAAGGTACACACTTGCACAATTAGTGTGCAACAACTATTCTCGCAAAAAAAAGTGCGTAAGAACCAAAATATTTTTACACCAGTAGCAACGCATGAGCAGTTCACCCGCAAAAAAAAAGAGCAACGCATGAGCAGTTCACCCGCAAAAAAAAAAAAAGAGCAACGCATGGGCAGTTGCCTATTGAAAAATAAATAAATGTTCGTTTTTTCGTAAATGAACTGATGAACCGGACGTCTCACCGGCATCTGCTCACCGGTAAAAGCCTGAACCAACGACAGTTCGTTTCTTGTAAACTATGCTAGGAGGAGATAATCAGGTCGCCGACGTGGACTATCCGACACCGCGAGCGACGCGACCACTCCAGAGCTCCAACGCGGAACGGCGATGTGGCGGGCGAGGCGGTGGCCGCGGCCCCGATGGTTCTCGTCCGACACGGCGGCAGTGGGCGCCGATTCGGGCAATCCGGGCAATCCGGCGCGGCGTCGGGTGGCGGCGCTTTGGGGGAACGGGGACCACGGCCGGCTGGGGCTGGGGGCGCTGGAGTCGCGGTGGAGCCCCACGGCGTGCCCCTTCTTCCTCACGCGCCCCGCCGACCCGCCTACCTCGCTCGCCTGCGGCGGCGCCCACACCCTCTTCCTCACCGGTACGCTCCCCTCACCCTACCCGTTTCCTCCTTTCTGACATCGCAATGTAAAGGATTCCGAGAGATTCTGACCTGCCGTTTTCTTCAGAGGGTGGGCGCGTGTTTGCTACGGGGCTGAACGACTTTGGGCAGCTCGGGATAGGCTCCTCGATGCCTCATACTCTGGTACTGGTTCTTGTCCGTCATACCTCCCTATGTTTGTGTCTACACTGTCAATCAAAGAAACTTCGGCACATTAATTCAAAGCCAGACGCTTCAGAAATACTAGCTGAGACAAATTAAATCAGTGTCTGTTCTGTTCTCTTTGCGAAACCAAATCTGCTGTATGGAATATTTTTATGTGTACCGGAGATACAGATATGCATGAAAGTGAATAGCTATATAAATATTTCAATGTCAGTATAATTTTTTACACCAGATGTTTGATTCCTCCCGCTTAAGAATTAAGCAGATTGAATCTCCAATCCATGAATTTATGGCATCTATTGACATACAATTTATGTATGTTACAGTTCTTATTTGAGGTTCTCTTGCCTGTTTTTTATTATTTACCCTTGTAGGTCATTAGTCCACGCATCTGTGTTCTTCCAATGACAAGTAAGTTCTTCTTTTACATGTAGGACCCTGTTGAAGTCTCTGGATTTCAGGAGGAAATTGTACAAATTTCAGCTGGCAACCATCATTCTTGTGCAGTAACAGGTGAGCGAAAAAAGTAAGGTGCAGTTACGTGCCTAGGTTTGCTTTACGCTTTACCAGAAGAAGGTTAATGTATATATTGAGAAGAGAACACTGGAAACAGCAACACCACCTGTTGTATTATTGTTAGTATGGAAAATCTGACGGCTAGGGGCATGGATGCCTGATGGAGTTCCTAGAGCACCCAGTTGTAGTGTCCTAACAAATAAGGATTTCTCTACAAATCTGACTCAGATTTTTAAGCATGGCAAATCTTGCCATGCCCGCTAAAGGAAATTGCCATGCTCGTGACAACATAATTTGCCTTCCCGGACATCAGATTTGCCATGCTTAAAAATCTGACGTCATATTTTTAGCATTTCTGATAAATAAATAAGATGGAGCGAGCTGTCCATTAATTAAGTTTTTTTTAAAATTATGTTATGTGCCTAAAGCCCTACATCCGGGTATGTAAGGCCTATTAATCTTTTCTTAAGTTGAACTTGTTAAAGTTTGACCAAGTTTATACAAAAAAATAATACAATATATACAATACTCAATCAATACATTATGAAAACATAGTTCATGATATATCTAGGGATATTGATTTGGTAGTATAGATGCTGATTTTTTAGGACAACGATAGTGGTCTTTATAAACCCAGATGTATGGAGTATGTGGCTGATTGATCAACCTTTACTAACAAATTGCCAAGTATCTTACCCTACTTATAAAGGTTGGAGTTGGTGGTGAGTTCACATATGGGATCAACAACCTTCACAAATAAGCAAATGCACTCCTGCCCTTGTGTGGACTAGCAACCTTCAAAAGACGTATATATAGGAATGTACTTTTAACTCACATGTGGGACCCAGGCACCCAGCACAAATAAGTAAATATGCTACGGTCTACTACTTTCATGTGAGACTCCACCTGAAAATCATGCTCTTGGTTTTAGTTTTCCTTCCCAACCAACTTTTCTAGTTCTATATCATAGCATAGGACAGCGAACAAATAATAATTCCAACCCCGATGATAGACCTCGTCCTCTTACCTGATCGTCGACCTTGTGCAGTCAACTTACTAATGCACATCATGTGTTTCAAATTCAAAATGTTGTCTCACTTTAAATCTTCAAAGGACCTACTATGGCCGTTTAAGATTCTCCAACGCCGGCCGCATGACCCCTCATGGTATTTTTGCTTTCTTATAATCGTGAACCTCACAATGGCCGTCGGACACCAACGTCTTTTGGTGATTACTAAGCCGGTGGGCTAATTCCTCATCTTCTTTATGGCTTCGTAGCTACGCACGGGCATTATGCTAGTGATCAAGTAATTTCGAGCTCCTTGTTTCTGTGTGGCGTACACAATATACTCTAGGTCTTCAACATTACATTGCAGTAGAAGCTCATTGTAAATATTAGTGGACCCTCTGTGGCTCAGTACTATATATCCATATATAAACAAATGAGACAGGCAACTATAAATATGCAACAGAAATATGCACTAATTGGGCTTCATTTTCATAAGAAAGGATAGATATCTGGAATTGTGCACTTTACCTGGACCTAAACTGTCCATCCATGCTGTTGAAACATCTTAATTCTCGTAGTACCTTCATAAGTTGTGTAGAATTATATAAGATTATTATTTAGTATTGATGATTGAGTACTGCAGTGCACCACACAACATGTTTCTTCACAAGTTAATCAGCATTTCACTGATACTTGAGACTACTATACAAACTGTAAACGTTATGAGCTCGAAATCTTCTACTCCCTCCTGTTCACTAGAAGCTGCCATTTGGTAACTTTCAAACTTTTATTATCAATGTCTTTTAAGTTATTCAGACAAGATACTTAAAAATCATATGCAACAATTTGTCTTGAAAATTACTGATAGCATATAACTTTTTGTTGGGTTTTGTAAATATATTACAATAGAAAATAGTAACCAAAGCTCTAGTTTGGCCACCATGCCAGTGTCTTTTCGAGAACTGGAGGAAGTATTCATTTTTTAACAAATTTATTTATTATTTATGATGTACATCAGAATTGTTGTGAAATCAATTCTTATTAATAAGCTTTTGTGCTATCTCTTTTCAACAGCGTATGGTGAGCTCTTCGTTTGGGGCAAAAATTCGAGTGGCCAGCTTGGCCTTGGCAAAAGTAATAATATTATCTTTTTTCTTTACACTCTTAGCATCATCCATGGTTGAACCCCCACTTAATGCAATATGTGATAATTGAATGTTTGGATTGGTTTAACAATTTGGCGTTATCAACAGTGTCTTGTTTTACACTGATGGGTGTGGGGTCATTTGATCCAACTAAAATCTGGAACATCAGTTTCCCTCAAAAGAAAAAAAATATCTGAAACATTTATGTCTAAGATCGACTTGTACATATTACTTGAGCACTTAAGCTCCAGTTTGTCCTACCAGTCTTTCCATCATCACCTGTAGCATCCTCATGCTTCTGTTAAGATTTACTGGGTATGATAATCTGTTGTTTCTTTCATCAATAATCTTGCTATTAAGATGAACATTTGTCATCAGCTTAAAATTCTGAATTAAAGAGCCCTTCCTACTTGGTTTAGGTGCAGGAAAAGTAGTCTCTACCCCAAGAAAGGTTGACTACTTGGCTGATGTTAGAGTGAAAATGACTGCTTTGGGATCAGAGCACTCAATTGTTGTTACAGGTGAATGTGCTATGTATTTGTGTTATAGTAATAACTTGAATATTACTGCTTTTGAGCGTCTGAAATCCCCCTGTTATTTTCTTCTTAAGAGGATGGTGAAGCCTTGAGTTGGGGAGCTGCTGGTGCTGGTAGACTTGGACATGGCCATAAATCTAGCTTCCTGGGATTCGCTATGACCTCAAAGTAAGATCACAAGTTTTTGCAGAGCACTTATTGTGGGCACACCATTCTATCTTCTGGGATAGCTCATGTTTTCATTTATTTGGAAAATATGGACATAGTAACACCTTAACCTTAAGAATGCAAAATTCTCTATCAGAAGCTGGCACTTATGGACTTAAAAGATAATGTTCATCTCATAACAAATTCACATGTCACAAACTTAATTGCCGAAGTTCCTAGTTCCAAGATGATGCAGTATGAGCTTGAGAAAATATCTGTGTGGTATTATGTTGGATATTTTACTGTAAAACATGTTTGATGGTTTAGATTTGTTTGCACTATGCTAAAGCTATATTTGTCTAGAAGGATTATTGATAATCTGATCTTCATCTGTGCAGTGAATATACTCCAAGGTTGATAAAAAACCTTGATGGTATCAAGGTATTTTGCTTTTAAGTTTCACTGTGTCCTGATCAAATAATGACCCCCTTCTCATTGTTCATGTCGTTACATTGAATAGATTAAAAGGATAGCTGCGGGAATGCTGCACTCAGCTTGCATTGATGGTAAGCTCATGGAAAAATTGTTTAAAGTAGTACACTAGTCAACTGCTGATCATGATTTCTCCATCTTATGTTCTCCTTGCATAAAAATTGCAGAAAAAGGTACTGTGTTCATGTTTGGGCAGAAGACTGAGAAGGTGGTATCCAATCAGGCCTCTTGGGACATTTTTTTACTGTTTTCATTGGCCATAAATCTGCTTCCTGGGATTTTCCCTGTATTTAACCCAAAATTACAGGTACTTGGAAGATCAAATGATGCACCTAGACCAAGTGTTGTTGAAGAGATACAATTTTCAGAAGAAGTTGCTTGTGGAGGTTATCATACTTGCGCTGTAACAGGTATCAGTTGTGCATGCAGAAATCAAAAAAGGAGCACTGATTTCTGTTGTTGGCAGTAATTTGTTAGATTGAATTAGATAAAAACTTTGGTCATATGCATTTGCATATATTTCTTGTGGAATAGATTCGGTCTCCAAATAAAGGACAAACCCAGTTCTAGAAGCTCCAACACCAGGTGGGGTCTAGGGAAGATCGTATGAGGCAAGCCTTACTCCTGCACAGTGCAATGCAGGGAGGCCGTGTCGAACCCAGGACCTCTTGGCACAAGTGGGGAGTACTTCACCACTGCACGAGGCCTGTCCTTAAGATACGGTCTCCAAATAAAGAAAACAAATTTCAGGAATAGTTATACACTGATACCGATATACATAACCCTTTTTGGGGGACTAGGATCTCAGGTCAAAATATCTTCATCTCTATATTGCACCTGGTGAAGCCGTGCAGACTGACAACATATCTGATCAGCCATGGTTTGTCCTAGATGCGGTGCTGGACTGGAACAAACTGGGTAACTACCGCCATGAAGATGGCCGCACGGCATGGAATGGGGGATTGAGCAGAACTCAGGTTGGGACAGGAGGAAATGAGGGAGATAACTGATTGATAAACTATTCTCTTATTGCTTCATTAAGTTTGTTACATGCTAGTCCATAAGTAAAGCGACTAACTTTGATCCACAAATCAGATCTCAATTCATACAAGACACTCAAGATCAAACCGTGACCCTTATCTTCCTAGTTAAATTGGACTGTTCCTAATTTAACTAGTCTTTTCTTAACCTTTCTATCGCTAACATAACCTATCCAATGCCCTCACGGATATGCCCTATGTCCTGTTCCGCTGTGAACCCACAACCATAACATGTACAGTATAAACTTGGCATATATGGGTTTTCGTCAATAGCACCTTATGCACTTTAAAGGATTATGCAGCTTTAGTTTTACAAACTGTCCCTCTATTTTCTTGAATGATCAACTGAAGCAGTTCAAATTGAACAAATTGTGGGCTTGCACATTGTTAAATCTTTATGTACTTCATAGTGCATATTTTACATGAAATTTCTAATAGATTTTCATTGTGGAGTCTGCCCTTTTAACTCTCTTCAATTTTGTAGCTTAATCCTTAATGCTCATTTTACTAGCATAATTAGTGAATTGCTAAGCAAATATTTCTATCTCTTGGCAAGGGACATAGCTTGGATGGTGTTATATTTTTACAATTTATCAGTGACAACTATCAGTTTTATTCAACTGTTCCAAGGATCTGAAAATGGTGACATGGATACCCGTGATATTTTGCAGATCGTGGAGATTTGTATTCTTGGGGTTCAAATGAAAATGGCTGCCTTGGTCTTGGGTACTTCCATCTACTACTGCTTCTAGAAGTTTACATTTGTATCAAACTCTGGGATTGCTGACTTACATAGTATCGCTTCCCAGAGGTACAGGCATGGTTCGCTTCCCAGAAGTTGTAAGAAGTTCATTATTTAAGCTTCCTGTATCTAAGGTTGGTATGCAGTATGTCTAGTCATTGTTCAATTTTTTATTTATACTGCAATGTTTCTTCCCTTGCAAAAAAAGGCTGCTCATTTCTTTCCTTGCAAAGAAAAGACAATTCATTTCTCCCCTCGCAAAAAGGAAAATATGTTTCTTGATTTCTGGCGAACCTTCACCGTCTACCTTTTGCAGGTATCCTGTGGTTGGAAGCACACAGCTGTAATTTCAGGTATCAAATTGTTTCATCATTTCTATTTTATGCTGGGTTCTAAGTTCTAATTAGTAGTACTAGCAAATTATGTTATGAAGCAAATACTTGTATCTTGACAAAGGGTGTCCATAAATAGGTCTCATTACACAACTTATTTTCATGGAATTCCCTTGGTTAGACAATTGTATCTCTCAATTATGTATAGCAAAAACAAAATAGAACGACAGTTCTAACTTGCACTGGGTATTGAGTTGAGGATATCATGTCACAGTAATATAAAATGCAGGGTACACACACATGACTCGACTTAACTAGTTGTACACACAATTCAGAGAGACACAAAATCGCAATAGTAAAGGGCTATTATTGTTTCATTACATCTGCCTGACTTTCCAGCCCATTTTCTATGTCCATTTGAATGAACAACATATGTATTTCTTTTTTGGAAAGGAAAGCGGCAGGGAAAGGCCCTACTTTTTTATTTTATAATAAGAACCCAAATTCACATCCGTGAGGACTTGAAACCAGTTGCACCCAGTCTAAAGAAAGAATGGTGCTCTTCTATTCTTATGATATGCACCCTCTGTTTCTAAATATAAGACGTTTTGGCAGTTTAAATTAAACTGTCAAGACGTCATATATTTAGGAAAGGAGGTAGTACCTGAGAAAAGTTGCCGTGCTATCTTTAAATAAGATTTTATGGGTTGTCTTTTCTCTTCTGTTGCCACATTGCCTGTGATACTCAGAACATCTCAAAACATCCAGGTGAAGATATCTACACGTGGGGCTGGGGAGGTGCGAACGGTACCTTCTTCGAAGAGGGCCATTCTTCTGGCGGGCAATTAGTGAGTTGCTTGCTGCCACTACAACAATTTATTAGTACTTGATGCCGACATTCAGCATCTTTATACCTGCTTGCACAATTTCCATCAAATCATGTCGTATCGTAACAATGATTCTACATATCATCATGGTAACACTGCTCGTTTCACCTGATTCTGCTGACCCAGTGCCTGCTTTGCAGGGGCATGGAAACGACGTCGACTATTGCGAGCCGATGATGGTAGAACTTGGCAAGAATGCAAGAGCTGTTCATGTATCATGTGGCTTCAATCATACAGGCGCGATACTCGAGTACGCGGAAAACTGACTGCTGTGCCATCTGCAGCACTTACAGTGCAACCAGGCATGTTTGGTACTACTCAGTCATACCTGCACAAAGAAAAAGAATAAGCTGACCTCGAACGAGTGATGAACTCCTAAAACAGAATTACAGGTTAGTCTAGCTGTATAGCCTTCTTTCATACATCTTCATTGTCAGCTTGTATCTATGATATTTGATGGCCTGTAAAGAAGTGGTGTTTGACGTCGCACAGGCTGTGATGTAAACGGCCAGTTGAAAATGTAAACATGATTTTAACTAAAATAAATCTTGTCTTGTACAGTTACAAACTTGCAATGTACATGGATCGTCAATTGTTATTTTTACATGGCGCTCAACTATCTCTCTTTGGTGTTGCGATTCCGTTTGACAACTATTTTCGGTGGATGTCGTGGTTTTTACGCGTCAGAATTTGAAGGGCTTGGGGCATGGTCAAATTAATGTTAAAACATATGCAAAGATTGAGTTAATATGCTACTTATGGTCTTTGCCTTGTTCTTTGTGCATAGGAATGTAAAAAAAAAAGAATATTTGAGTGGATTGTAAAATTCCTTTGTTTTTACCTATGAAACTCAATCTAAAGGAGAAAAATACTACATTTTCCTATGGACACTTCCTTTGAATCAAATGGATGAATAATATCCCATAGGAAAATTTCTTATTCCTATGTTTTCATCCACTTTTCCCATGAATAATATCCCACTCGGTTGTAGGAGACTTGCCATGGGGTCATTGTTGAAAATATGCCCTAAAATCAATAATAGAATTATTATTATGCTATTTTCTTGTTCACAATTAAGTTTATATTTCTGTGCTATAATTGCAATGGTTCTTGAATGTGAGATTTGAAGAGAAACCTATTTGCATGTGGAAAGATAAACACCAATCAGATCCCTGGTCTGGCCTCTAGACTAACTCATGTATTGTTGATGATTCCGTTTTCCTAACCATGACAATGTTACTGTAATCTGTAACCATGGCAATGTAACTGTAATAATGATGATGATAATAATGAGAACACATGACTAGGGTAACAATGGTGCTGCATAAACCCAAGTTATGAAATATTACGAAATCACTTTGTCAATATGTTGTCGGTATTTTCGTAGTACAAAGAGTTAGCTTTTACTTGTGTACTTAGAGTATTTGATATGTCAAGACTGAGATTTGCTCCTCTAGCGATGAAGAGGTACACTCTGGGCCCAATCAGTCTTGCGATGTCCATCATCGCTTGGCCAAGTAGTGGCTAAGGTTTTAGTCACAAGGACATTGGAATACGGTAACGAGAAAAGCGTACAAACCAGTAACAAAGGACAACTAGGTATTGTGATTGAACTGTTGCTCATAGATATACCATAAAAGTCTCTCCTAGATTTTTGTAAAGTATCGTCAAGTAAAGGGAATTATATGCTATAACAAAAGGTTCCCTTCATAAATATCTTCGTTGGCATGCGGGAATTATTATGGGTGTTCAAACCCTGCTAATAATTATTGACCGAAAGGTGTTTCCGACATGTCCGCATATTAGCAAACATGTAAGGTCACATGTTTAACGACTAGTGTTATGAAAGAGAGCTAGGAGACAATGGAGAATGAGAGAATGAGATCTAAAAGTGTTTCTTGAGGTCCTGGAAGTGTCCCCGTAACGTTGGGAGTGTCCTGGAAGTGCCTGATAATGTACTCGAAGGCCCTAAAGCCACCAGAAGGCCCCAGAACCTCCCAGAACGTTATGTAAGGGTCCTAGTGGGCTGCCCCCTAGGAACAAGACCCACATGGGCGAACTGGTCCTGCCCCATAGGGTTTGCTTGGGGGGCAAAACGAAGGGGAGTCCTTGGAGGGCTCCACCTCTTGGTTGGGCCGAACCATAGGAGGCAGCGGCTTTGAGGTGGTCGCGGCTCGACAAAGGCGGTAAAGGTAGCACCTCTTCCATAGCACCTGTCGTCGGGTAATTTTTGGGCCCTCGCGCTCGTCGCGCAGCTCCGGCCGCTCCGTGCCTGTCCAGGTATGCCGCCCACCACCGCAAGTTCAATCTGCTCCTGACGGGTCCTCGTGCCCGTGCCGGTGCCAGCGCGAACGAGGACGTCGAATCTGAGGCACGGCCAGCCCGCCACGAGCGACAGCGAGCGATGGATCTCGAGGACGCGCTCCTCGTGTCGGTCCTCCGTCGCTCCCTCACGATGGCCAAGATGGATGTGCGGCGGCTCCGCCGCAAGAATGCCAAGGCACTCTGGCTCGCCATCGAGTTGTCGAAGCGCGAAGCATCCAAGTAGGCGGCCACCAAGGCTAAGGCGGCCCGACATGTGAAGGAGCAGGACCGCCTGCTCTGGAGGCTGACAGGCCAAAGGTGCTCTGACGACTCCGGCGTGACGGATGATTCTAGCTCGAGCTTCGACGACACCACATGGCTGCACGCCGACGCCTACATGGCGAGGCATACACTAGTGCAGAAAATCCTAGCTATGACGTGGCAAAAAGTGGCTTGCTGGCATGGGAGTCCAATGCCACTAATATGGTGACACTGTTAAAAAATAGTGGTAGCGTTCGTGCCCACGTCAGCAGTAATTTAGGTTCTTGTGGCGTGCAGCATGTCCCATGCCGGCACTATTGTTTCTCACCTAGCGGCGTCCCATGTAACACGCATGCGAGCAACAGTTTTTGCAGTAATTTTTCTTATTTGCACCATCATATAGCATTTTGCGTCTTGATCACACATGTAATTATATAGACCAATAGTGGCACAATGGCTAAACATAGGTAATTATATAGAGAAAATATCTGACAATCATCGCTCTCACAAACAGTTCTAGCTAGTGATTAGTCATTTGTCAACATGCACTACAAACTACTCCCTCTGTTCCTAAATATTTGTCTTTCTAGAGATTTCAACAAGTAACTACATACGAAGCAAAATGAGTGAATCTACACTCTAAAATATGTCTATATACATCCGTATATGGTAGTCCATTTGAAATCCCAAAAAGAAAAATATTTAGGAACGGAAGGAGTAATATTTAATCCTTAGTTTACTTAAGACTTAGTACCAGCATCGATGGTGCAACGCACACACTCTTTTAAATAATGTCGATGACGATCATCATCCTCAAGTCATGGTGTCTGGTTTTTCTGATAGTGACTATGACGGCTTGTCCAACATAAAGATTCTTGCCAACGAGGAAGTTCTTTCACCCCATCATGCTTAAGATAATGTGACCTTCCATGTCCGCTACATACGCATAGGTGTAGACGGAGCCCCTTGTTGTAAGGCATACTCCAGCATAGTCCGCTTCATCAGCTTCGATGCCACAACTCAGAACTAGCCTCGTAGGCAATTTTCGAAGAAAAAAACTTATATAAATATGGCAACGATGTCAATTAAGTAGCCTCGCACATACTCTTGCAAGCATATCATACGTATTCTACATAAAAATCTCTACACTTTGAAAAATGAGCATGTCATGCACAATTATCAAAAAGCATACACGTCAATTCACATATATCATCGGATTTTACACTAACCATATCATTGGATTCTACAGTAAGCATATCAATCAGATTGATTCTACACTAAGTATATCAATCAAATTCTACACTAAGCATATCAATCAGATTCTACACAACTAAGCACATCAAGCAGATTCCACACTAAACAAATTACTACACTAAGTAACGTACCATGACATGGCGGCCGATAATATTGATCCTTGTCAGACGGATCATGAATGGAACCCCGACGTAATCATCACATGATGGAAGGTTGTCCAAGAGATTGCATGTCTCATCATCATTCAACCTCATTCTTTGGGTAAAGATGGCATCGTCAAATGGGTCCTCATCATTATCATCCTTGTTAAGATAGATAATAGCCACCCCGAGCCTTTGTCCTTTGAAGAAGAAGCTGATCAATTCACCCTAGTGAGACGATTATAGGCGAGGAAACGATCCCATCTATCTCCTATCCGGGTCATCGTTAGTCCTTTCTCGACCTCCGAAGTGTAGGGTCCCCCAGAAGCCTCGAAGACTAAGGTTTCTTCGGTCAGCTCATTGAATTCAAACCTCACATTGCACGGGATGATCTGTGTAACGAAAAACAAGAACACACACAACATTAATGGTAATAGCAAAAAAAACAGATCGCCAGTTGAAATGCTCATAACCCTCCATGACTTGCATAGTTGACATGGTGATGGTGGCGTCATCTACAAAAAGAATCAATTGGACACTACTAAAAGAAATTCTACACTAATAAGTATAAAACCGATTTCTACACCAATACATCAAATTCTACTAAGTATAATCGGATCGAACACTACTAAATCAACACAAAAGAAAAAAAACGGCTTTTACATTAATAAATCAAATTCTACTCAGTATAATTGGATTCTACACTACTAAATCAACACAAAAGACCAGCATCCGTTTCTACACTAAAACATATTCAACACTAAAAAAGTCTACTCTAAATACAAAATCGGTTTCTACACTAATAAATCAAATTCTAGTAAGTATAATCAGATTCTACACTACTAAATCTAATTATACACTACTAATCTTATACATGAATAAACGAAACCCACGGATTCCATGGATTCCATAGCATCCGCTAACGAGGGAGGCACGAGGGAGGGGAAGAAGATGCGCAGGGGAGGATGGGATCTCACATGCTGACCTGGAGGTGGTGGCTGCCATGATCCTCCGGTGGCGACGGGCGGCGAGGTCCATAGGTGATGGCGGCGCCGCTGGTCGAGAGGGGAAGTGAAAAAGATGGGTGAATCAGAATGACTAAGATTTTTTGATTGGGAAAGGTAAATAAAAAATGGACTAGTGCTGGCGTGGGTAACAAGCTACTCCATAACAAAGTGTAGCCCACGAAAAAAGTCAGTAAGCATCTATGGCATGATAAAAAAGTACAACGCCAACACTAATGTCAAAACGACGACATATCAAATATGCCAATGCCACCACTATTAGGAAAAAATAGTGCCGACGATGGTTGGAAATGGTGCGCCGCCAACTAAAGTTGTGAGTAGCCATTTCTCTACTAGTGATAGACGCACTAGCAGCCGCAAGGGGCCAGCGAGGAAATGATGATTTCTTTCGCCCTTCTCTGTTTTATTTATGTTTTCAGTCATTTATAGTATGAGTTTGCACTGTCCGCCTATGAACTTTGATCTTTTCTCCGACGATGAACTATGATATTGCTGTATCGGATGAATTAAGCATGTCGTCATGTTTATGTACGTAGCATTGCATGGGTTGCATGTGTTTGAGGTTTCGGATATGAATCACGCGACTGTTAGAGCAGACAAATGAGGCGTGCACGATCACTGCATGCGGACACGCCCGGTACGAGCGGGTGTTTGAGGATCGAATTTGCTATCCACGGTTGTGGATGCTCTTCCAATGTATGGGTGCTTAGATGAGGTGCTAAGTGCATTAAAGGTCTTAGGGCATGTCCAAGGGAGACTCGCAAATGTATCTTGTATATGTCTGTTTTTGTATCCGGACGTGGTCCATGGACATGATGCCGGAGTGAGACATTCAATGCTAATCACAAAGTATTCGGTTGGGAGGAAAAAAGTAGGTGGGGACCATGCATGTGGCGGGATATTAGGCCAACTCCAACGCACAACCCCAATTTGTCCGGCTGCATCTGTTTGGGGGTAAACGAACACGAATCGTGGCCCAACGCGCGGGAGCAAATGGACAAACGTCAGTTTTTGTCTGCTTTTGACCCATTCCTGATCCAAAATTGGGCTTCGTTTGCGTCGAAACATACTGGATGTGTGCCCTTGTCCTCCCCTGGCCTGCCCGTCAGGGAGACATACACTGATATTTCTCACCCCCTTCACCCTCCCCCGCCCCGCCCCCACCATAGTCGTCGTGTGATTGCCTGACTTATTAGGGATGATAGACTACTCATATCAGTAAGGAATTCCTTCTTTTCCGGGAACCCATTCGGAAAGAACTCCAAAGTTAAGCGTGCTCAGCTTGGAGTAATTTCAGGATGGGTGCGCACGAATGAGAACAAAGTGCGCAGAAAAGACTAGTATTGATCTGTGGGGCCAGTCTAGATCCCGCCAGGAGTAACGACCACCGGCGGGTGTGTCCAAGGCATTACAAGTTGGTTCAGAGCCGACCTCGCGGTTACACGGATGTTTGTGGACATGTGCGCAATCATGTTGTGCATGACGTTTGTGACCCGTCGTGGCACACTACAAGAAATATGTCAACTAGTGACCTTCTGTCAGTGACCCTGGAAGAATTGCTCATAGATCTATGACCATTTGAGATCAATTGGTCAAAAGCTGTTCGGGGGGCTCCAAACCCTAAACCATTGCGACCATTTTGGTTAAAAATGTCGTAATTTCCTTACACGAAATGGTCATAAAGCAAACAGCGTTGGTCCGCTACCTTATCTCTAGTTGTTAACGACCAATATAGACAGTCATAGTCTTGTAAATTATGGTGGGTTGTGATGACTAGGCGCCATCTCATCAGTTTTGCCTATGTGTCATGTCCATGTGTCAATTTTTGCCCTAGGTTGTGAAGCAACCTATATTTCTGTCATTCTCAAAATTCCCCCAAAAGTCTCATAAATTCTTTGGGTCATATCTTCGTCAAATATGTAAAAATCCTTCCTTGCCTAGTTCAAAAATAATTCAACAATATTCATTTTTCCTATTCTGTTCACAATAATACTTTGTGAAGGAAGTGCTATTTATATATTCTTGATTGCCCTCAAAATTTTTGAGCACTCTTTCCTATCCAAATCATTACCTCATGACAAAATTCAGCTCCATTTTCCCAGTAAATCTTCGTCGACAAATTTCCAAAGTTTTTTCCACCTAGAAGCATTGTGAAGGAAGTACCATTTTTATATATCCAAATGACATAAAATTTAGAGAGTTCCTTCATATGCCCAAATTATCACCCTCCTCCAAATTGCAGCTCAGTCAAATCATCTATGTGAGCCCAGGTTCAATTTATATTTTATGGCCAGATTGGCACATTACAAAGCAAGTGTTATCCAGATCCCTCCTATTACCCTCAAACTTTTTGGGCACTCTTCCATACCCAAATCATTGCCACATGATAATATTCAGCTCCATTTTCCTGGTAAATCTTTCTCAGGAAATTTCCAAAGTTTCTATCTCGAGAGAAACTTTGTGAAGTAAGTACTAGCTAGTCTTACCCAAATGATCTGAAAAATTACCAGGGCATGACCATAGCTATGTAACTTACCTACACCAAATTTGAGCTCATTTCATTTATCCAATTTCTCTCGCTAATTTTCCCAAGTTTCTGTCCAGGGAATAGCATTGTGAAGGAAGTACCACTTTGGCATGTTCAAATGGTATCAATTTTCTACAGTGCTTTCCTATGCCCAAATAACCACCCCCATCAAATTTCAGCTCAATCCATTCATTATTTTGAGCCCAACTTCAATATTCATATTTCTGTCCAGTGTGGTACTTTGCAAAGCAAGTACCACCTAGGCTCCTCCTTTTGAGCTAAAAAATTATGAAGACAGTCTTCTTAGTAGATGATCATCCTCAGCCAAAACTCACGCCCATTGGCCACGTGCATTTCCCGTATCGCTAATCAAACACTTGGCTGCTAATTAATGTTTGAGCATAGTTCGGTCTCCTCGTGAGAATCTTATGTTGTAATTTTCTTCCTAGCACCTGCCTGGGGAGTACCCAGCCCCCTAGACATGCCTAGGCCGTCCAGAACTCATTTCCGAGAACACTTTTTTAAAATAATTGTCGTATTACAAGTTTATTATTTTTCCTGGAAACTTGATCACATATAATGACACAATGCGAAGGTTTTCCAATTTTTTTTGTTTTTTTGAATTTTTTATGCCCGTTTCGAAATGCGGTCAAAACGGTGGGCTTGACCGTTCCTAGCTAGTGGTTGAATCTTGGAAAACTTTTGATATTTCTCTGATTAAATAGATACGATGTACCTAGAAATGATTTTTGGAAAAAATAAAGAGCGAACTATGAGGCAGCTGCAGTTTAAATTTGACCCGCTTCCAGCTAAATCGGCGGGAATTTGTCTTTTTCACCAGAGGTGGATCAAGGCTTTTGACACCCAACCATTTGGTCAATTGTGCACTAAATATGACCTAGTATTTTAGAAAATTGATTTTGTCCCATTTTGCAACAAATATATGGTATGTCCTTCACAAAAAAACTCATTTTGGGAACTCGGAAAATGGAAAATGATTTTTTCATTCAAAGAAAATGAAAACTCCCTTAGGCAACATTGTTTGCCATTCCAAAATGCACCCTTGTGCACAATATGAGATCATTTGAACAAACTATGCCATGAATGTGGCCATAAGATTGATCATTTGACTTGAAAGCCATGAATCTTCAGAGATGATAGCTCATTTCTGAGAACACATTTTTAAAAGAATTGTCGTATTACAAGTTTATTATTTTTCCTGGTAACTTGGTCACATATAAGATTTTCCAATTTTTTGGATTTTTTTGAATTTTTATGCCCGTTTCAAAATGCGGTCAAAACGGCGGGAATGACCGTTCCTAGCTAGTGCTTGAATCTTGAATTTTTTTGGTATTTCTCTAATTAAATAGATACTTTTGTACCTAGAAATGATTTTTGGAAATAATAAATAACAAACAATGAGGATGCTGCAGTTCAAATTTGACCCGTTTCCTACTGAATAAGCAGAAATTTGTCTTTTTTATGAGAGATGGATCAAAAAATTTGACACCCAATCATTTGGTCAATTGTGCATTAAATATGTCCTAGTATTTTAGAAAATTGATTTGGTACAATTTTGCAATAAATATATGGTAGGTCCTTCACAAAAAAGTCATTTTGGGCACTCGGAAAATGATTAAAAATAGCTAGAAAGATCAGAAATGCATAGAAATTGGTCCTTATCCATAAAATATGGTCTAACTCTAGTGAAAATTGCCATTTTGCAAAATATTTTTGATAGCTACTTCACAAAATCCCTCTATTTTTAGTACTTAGATACTTTTTTAAAGCACTGGTTTTTCGAACCAATCAGGACTCTTCCCACGGATCGATGACATGGCGCCCATCCATCCATCCATCCATCTCTCCATCCCACATCCATCCATCCATCTATCTACAGAAAAAAAGAAAATAAAATGAAAAAGAGATACCCCCCACCCACAGCCTAAACCCTAGGTCAGATCCCATCGACTCCCCCCATCGCACCCCTCCTCTCCTCGCAGCCGCCGCCACCTCCTCCCCGTCCCCAGCCTACTTTCCCCGATCCATTCCTCTCCCCACCGCTCCCACCCACCGCCGACCTCGCAGCCCTCCTCACCACCGTCGCCGACCTCGTCCCTCCCTTCCCTCATCATCTCTCCCTACCCTATGCCCCAGATCGAGTCGAGCAGGTCGGCCGACGCGCTAGGGTTCCGTCCCTCTGCCCCTGCCGTCGCCGCTATCGCCCCGGCGCTCCCCGCTCTGCCCCCCACTCGACCCCCAACATACTGGTGCTCTCCCCCCGCCCGCGGCCAATCGCGGCGCCCCCGCCCCCTCCCCCGCACAGGCGAGGCAGATTGGCGGCCTTGGCCACGCCGATCTGGCAGACACAGCCTCGATCCGGAGGGAGGGATTTGGCAGCCATGGTGATGAGGATCGCCTCCCTCCTCCCTCCCCTCGCCGGAGCTCACCGGCGGGGCCCTGGGCCTGCGCGGCTCCCGCGAACAGAAGCCCGTCGCAGCATCGCACGGCAGCGAGCCCATCGCCCCAGACCGACGCACGACGACCTCAGCAACTCCGGCCAGGATGGTCGCGGTCAGGGTGAGCCCCTCTTACTCATACGCACCGCTATCACGGGGATTAGTTCTCGTCGTGTGATCTGAACTGACCATTTGGCGCTCGCGCTCGTGCAGTTCCACCAGTACCAGGTGGTCGGGAGGGGCCTGCCGACGCCGACGGAGGAGCATCCCAGGATCTACCGCATGAAGCTCAGGATCATGTTTCATTGTGCATCAGCTATACTACTTCACCCTTTGATGATTTTGCTTGCCATCGTTTTTTCTGTTGCGCTGTTAGATATTAATATTATGCGTGGATGTGAGTAGCTTGCTGAATCAATAGGGGATGAGCTGCTCTGCGATTTATTGCGAATCCGTCGTCCGGCACTCGTTAGGTACTTGAGATGGTACTTGGTCCACTCCGTTGTGGCCATAGCTTTGTTAATTGATGTATTCTTATGAACTGGGTACTGCAATTGTTGCTGCTGTATTCTAATTACTTGTTGTGACCGGTATTGAGAGATTTTGGTCGTTGCTTTGAGTACATTTAACTCGGAGTTCTCCAGTACTCCTAGATTTGCTACTCAAACAAATTTTGAGTACTTGCACTGGAAAGGAGTGAAATACTCCTAGTACTTGCATAGGTTTAAAAATGACTTGTGTAGGTTTAAAAATACTCCCGGTACTTGTGATGAAACCAACAATTAACTTGCTAACCTCTTTCAGTGTTCAATCATCTTTTCATTCTTAAATTTCAGTGTTCAATTTCAGATTATACAAACTGGAAGTGTTTATTCTTTTTCTTTTTGAAGTAGGGAGGTTCTTGATAGCAGTGTGGTAAGCAAAACATTAACTTTGTGATGCTTCCAGTAGACCACTAGCATGCATGTTTTGGGTAATCAATTTAGTTGCTCTGCTGTGTAAATTGAAAGTGAAGAAACCTGATAAGTTAAAGCCAAGTGCATGATTGTATACCTAATCTGATATGCTTTTAAACTGTACCTGGGTACTGAACCCAAGTTAAGTATACATGAGTATTCTCACGCGCGCGCATAATATGCTGGATAGATAGCTCATGGTTTGTTCATGTACTGTTCTTGCTAAATGGGTAACTCATGGTTCTGTGTAGCAGAATATGTTTAAATTTTCTAGGGTACCCTTTTTTTTACTATGAATAAGCAACATAAGTGCTCAACATCCATCATGCATAACCCTGAACATTTATGGTCTCTGTTGATATGTCTTGCTGTGTACGTATAGTGCATGTACATGCATGGTTGTGTTTTGCAGGTGTAGGGTAACTTTTACTGCACAAGTTAACTTGAGACTGGTTAATTTTTTTGAAAGATGTGCTGTCTTGCAGTGTCTGCAACAAGAGGGGAGGACTGCTTTGCAATCTCAACGTACCCTTTCATCAGAGACAACATCTCCGTGGGCGCCTCCGTGCGCTCTTTGGGCAGCTCGGAGCCATGCTGTCAGAGCTCTTCACCAACTAGACCATCTACACCAACAAGGTGGGTGCATCTCCAACCAATTCTGCAGCGGTAGCAGACCAGCAGTATTTAGTTTTGAAAATCCGTCGAGTTTCTGACACTGTCAACATGGCTGGAATGCGTGCAGGCGGCGGCGCTGGTGACGCTGCTGTTCGTGATCGCGGTCAACCTGGCGATCGGCATCCTGCCGCACATGATGCGCCCGGCGCCATGGAGCACCTCACGGGCGTGCTCGCCTCCCCCAGCACCCCGATCTCAACGAGCCTAGCGGCCGCCGTCCTTGTCCTGCTCGAGGAGCAGGAGGAGGAGGGGCGCATCTAGCCAGCCACAAAGGGCATGCTCTGTACCACCACATCATCGGCCTTCTGCAGCATCGAGTTCAATATATTAGGTGCCCTTCCTATCCCGTCTGATATGATGGTCAATAGTTGCGTGTAGATGAATGATGAAGTGTTGCTGTGAATGTGAATGAGTAGCCACAAGTCTATTTGCGTCATTGCCATAGCTAGTGAATGAGCAGCCACAAGTATATTTGCGTCACTGCCATAGTTACCTGAATACAAATGAGCAGCCACAAGTTTGTCTGTACTGTCACATTGCCATCCATAGCTGCCAATCATTGTAGATAAATAGAATTTCCCCAAAACTATGTGGGAAATTTGGTTAACCTTGTTGAATCACACATGATTAGCATATCACTTGTCTATGTTCAGTTAAGAGTATTCAGTTTAGATGCAGATTTAGTCAACACTATGGATCAGTATTCAGTTTAGATGCAGATACAATCAACACGAGGTATCAATACATGTTTGTGAATGTTATATGCACGGTTTCTTATTAGATCTCAACTTCAGCAACTATTTTTCATTGTTAGGAGAATGTTATATGCACAACTTCACTTGATTTCCTAACTTTTTTGATTTATAACCTGCAGATGCGGTGTACAAGAGCTCCAAGAGAAGAATCCCGAAGAAAACCAGCACCCAACTATGTGTTTTAGCTCCCTGGAGCTGGCCATGTTAATATTAGGTGTATTTTATAGTTGAATACCTGATTTGTACTGCCATGACTGTAAAGTACTTCGTTTGGCTGTTGTTTGAAATTGTATGTGTTATTGGCTCTGTTTGAATCAAGTTATTGGTTATTGCACAAATAGTGAACTAACGTGCGGCGCCTAAACAACACCCCTGGGTCCCATTTCACTAGCAAGTCCTTTAAACTGGGAAACAAACAAAAGAAAAACCGACAAGTGGGACCTAATTGGATGATCTGACTAGTGGGACCTGGTCTAAAATGGAATGTAAAAAGGCCAAGGCCCAAACAAGAAATGGAAGCGAAAAGGCCAAAGGCCTAGAAAATAAAAGGCCAAATTGCTGGGCTAGGCCAATGTAGCTGACCAAAATTAAAACGAAAAAAAATCATAAATGGGCCGAATTGTTGGGCTAGGTCCATGTAGAAAACCGAATTGGACCGGGCTGATTCTTGTGCCACATCAGCTTGCCACGTTGGATGCCTACGTGGCCTGGGGAGGTTGCTAGTGACCAAAATTTTGGTCGAAGAACCAACGACCTTTTATAGAAGGTCGTTAATTCCATTTTGCGACCGCCCGCTTTTGACCTTCTATTTTTGGTTAAAAAAAGGTCGCAAATAAAAAACTATGACCTTTCAGCGGCCAATAGTGAGGGTCACAAGTTGACATATTTCTTGTAGTAGCACACGGCATGGCACATGTGCTGGACTAGATGCACAGACGTATGTGCCAAGAGGAAATGTTCCTGTGGCCCGACGAGGACGTCGGTTCCTCTGAGTGGGGCACTACTAGGGAAAAGCCTAGCAGCAGCGCAGGTTTTGGGTGTATCAGTAGCGCGGGTGCCCGCGCTACTGATACGGCGCCACAACTAACTTGTAGCAGTAGCGCATGTTGACACACGCTACTGCTATACATGGTTAGCTGTAGCGTGCATTGCAAACAGCGCTACTGCTAATTAGTTGTAGCGGGTCTTATACCCCGCGCTACTGCTATTACTTTCAAAAACAAAAAAAAATCTCGATCCCGTGCGTGCTGTCAATGGCAGCAATGGTAAGATCTAGCGATGATTGGCATCGCCGGAGGCATGAACGGACAGCGGAAGACCAGATCCAGCAGTGGCTGTTGGAGAGGGCCCGTTTCTATGGCAGAGCCAGGCTGCGGCGTGGGGCTCCTCTTCCCGACCATGCCAGATAGCTCCGGGTCATCCATGGCGACGACCTGCACGGGCATGGACATGGGAGGGTGAGTCAAACCAGAGGGAGAGAGAGAAAAGGAAAACCGAGGGAGAGAGGAAGGTGATGTAGGGAGCAGCGGAGCTACTCACCGGTGGCGAGGTGCTCCGGTGTGGTGGCGCGGGGCGGCAGCCTCCTAGACGCCGGTGGAAGACCGACGAGCTCCTAGACGCCGGTGGCGCGAGGCGGCAGCCTCTTTCGGCGCCATGGAGGAGGATGGGTGCATGGGCAAGAGGTCCATGTGAGAGCGTATGGAAAGTGAGAGGAAAGAGTGGTGGAAGAGAGGAGGGATTTGGGGGAGGAGATGGGGATTCGACCGAGGATATGGCGACTTCACCTACCTCGTACTTAGTAGTAGCGAGGGGTATAAAACCGCGCTACTACTATCAACTTAGTAGTAGCGCGGGTTTATACCCCTCGCTACTACTATGGCATGTGTCGGGGGGCACGGTAGAGACCGCTTAGTAGTAGCGAGGGTTAAAAACCCGCGCTACTGCTAATTAACAGTAGCGCTTCTTTTTGTGCCTGCTAAGATTCTGTGTATAAGATTTTCCCTAGTAGTGGGGGTGTATGTGATAGCTTGGCTTATTAGGGATGATAGACTACTCATATCAATAAGGAATTCCTTCTTTTTCGGGAGCCCATTCGGAAAGAACTCCAAAGTTAAGCGTGCCCAGCTTGGAGTAATTTCAGGATGGGTGACCGACCGGAAAGTTGTTTCCGGGAGCGCACGAGTGAGGACAAAGTGCGCACAAAAGACTAGTATTGATCTGTGAAGCCAGTCTAGATCCCTCCAGGAGTAACGACCACTGGTGGGTGTGTCCGGGGCGTTACACGCCCCCCCCCCCCCAAATTTGTGCCTCTCTCGCCCATCGCCAGTGCACCTCCGGCCGCCACCAGGTAGATCTGCAGCTGCCGCCATCAGCCGTCGGATTCAGCGCATCCGGCCGGCGGCGACCGCGGCTTGCCATGGATTGGTCGGATAGCGAACCGAACAGCCCCGCCAACGTGTCCGTGCCTCATGTAGTTATTGACTCCTCCTATAGCCGCTTGGATCTATCCCGTCAGCGGTTCGCCAGCAATGACACGCCCGGCCGTCGCCTGGGCTCGGCGCTGGCCCAGCGGCTCACCGGCTCACCGTTGTCGGTCATAAAGTGCGACGATTATCCGCAGAAGGGCGTGCGCCGCGTTTCTACCACGCCGAAACATCCCGAATGGGTGTTCTTCAAGTGCAAAAAAATGGGCATGTGCTTCTTTTGGTTCGGTTGTGCTCACTGGATTCGACGCATTTTCAGTAGTTCATTGCTTGCTCAAATTTTTGTATAGGAAGGATGGTATTGGGAACAAAAATACATCGATCTATTGATGGCACTAAAATTGATAGATGCTCGTGCACTCCTTGCTAGAATAAAGGCTAGAGATGAGAGTAGATGTGAAGCAACGTCTGCTTTTTCGAAATTGAAGAAAAAAAGTGTGCAAAGCTCGAGAAACCGCAGATCAACAATAAAGACATAAAGAAGATATTAGTCCAACCAGTGGGAGCTGGAAATTAGATATCTTTTAAAATGTCTAATTGTGCTTCTTGTTTTCTTTGGTCTTACTCTTCTATTAAAGAATTGATGAATTATGTATTCTAATGTATCAAAATGTCGTTGAATGAATAAAAGAAATGTGTTTCGGTGGCCAAAAAAATGTTTAGATAGGACATCTGGCCGGCCGTGGTGGATTAGATGCGTCCGCGCGTTGAGCGTACGGCCAACGCATCTAGAAAAACAGCCGGACACCGCCCCATTGCCCTACCCAACCGGACAAAATCCGGACAGATGGACGCCCATTTGGGGTCATGCGTTGGAGTTCGCCTTAGTGGTTTAGTGTCCAGTTGGGAGGAGAAAAATAAGAGGAGGATCATGCATGTGAAGAGAGAGAAAAAAAGAAGAACCACAAGGAGGCTTTTGGTTGGTAAGTGGATGTCTGGACTCCGATATAGCTCCCCCATATTTGTCTTGTTTTTGCCGAAAAACGGATGTCCGGACCATTTTCCGGACCGATAATGATATTGTTGGATTGCACAAGTGAACAAATATGTCCGGTTGAATATATACCGGTGTTCTGCGAATTTCCCTTGAAGATGCCCTTAGCAACTAAATTTTTAATGCAGCACCCTTTTTAATGCATTGGTGCTTAGGTTTTCATTGCTAAGCTCCCTTCATTTAATTAGATGTAGATTTAGAATGTGTTTTCATCTAAGTATACGTGCTTATCATCGTTTCTTTCTGAGTCACTACACTGCTCTTTTTTTAATCATCTTGTCACATCAGATTTCTTGCTTAGTTGACAGCCTTAACATTTGTTGGTGGAGCATTGGAAGGAGCCACTAGTACTCGCTCTTGTGAAAGCAGGAGGTGTGCCTGCAACATGTCTCGCTCTTGCCTGCATGAATGGTGTCCCGGAGGTCCCACATGCCATGATCTCCCATTCCCCATGAGCAGAAAGAAAGCTTAGATAGAAGAGCTATAGCTCCTGCAGTCCTGCATCTGCATGGGAACTTAGCACGAAGACGACCCATAGCTTCGTCCATCCCTCGCTGTAAATTGCGCGCTCCTGCTCCACGTGCATGCCACGAAATGGCCTCAGAGTTTGGAGCACTCTCAGTTCGAGCAATATGCTTACTATTTTATCTTCTCGAGCACTCTCAGTTCGAGAAATGCAGCACCGGCCTCTTAGGTCTTTCCCAGTGCTCCACGGTGTACAGGTGCTAAGGATGCCACATAGACAGAAATATGATGTGGTAAAGCATTTAAAAAAGAGAGAGAGCATTATGATGACCCCAATAAAAACCAATGCTAAGCACATGGACCTAGACAAAAAGACTACCAACCAATACATAAAGGAGTTTTATTGCTAAACAATTAAATAGAGAAGGCTTAGCTATAAAACCTAAACACCAATGCATTGGGGACATTAGTTGCTAAGCATTTTAATGCACTTAGCACCCCACTTTAACATCAATGCATTGGGAGAGGTCTTAGGCCCTCCACTATGTAGGCCAAAATGGATGCCAAATTCACTTTTGAAGTATTTGGCATCGATGCCCTACATTGCCTGACCGGTGCCACATAAATTTTTTCAGGCATCGAAGCACGAACTTGCTCCGGTGCCAAATTAGTCTAAGGCAATAAAAAATACATATCTCACTCTTCTGGCGCACAAACCAACAACTCTACTCAGCTGAGTGTGCTGCATGTGTTGGCTCAATTGGTTTTATATACATGTGGGCCCGTCTTTCAATCGATGCCAAACTATGAACGTTGTGGGAGCGGTGCCAAAACATTTTTACCTGGCATTGGTGTATACGTGGCCTGCTTTTCAGAAATTTAGCACCGGTCATGTAGTGGAAGGCCTTAGTTTGAAGCACTCCCAGTTCGAGCAATACACTATACGATGCTACTGTTCTTTATGGGGGTCGGTGAGGCAGCAGTGCGCCTTCATTAACTCGAAGAGGAACTTTCTTTGTTTGATCGGAAAATATGGCGATTCGACGTTTGGAATCTGCATTTCTGGCGCTAGTTGTCATGAGCCATAGGATGCCCACTGATGCGAAGATGCAGGGCTCAATGATGGATCCTGATAGACGCGCGAAACACACTTTGATGGCGTCTTCGATTTAACCCTTAAATAAAATACTCTCACAGTCCGAAATTACTTGACGCTTAAAAGAATATATCTAGACACTAGATACATCCGTTTGAGACGGAGAAAGTATCATATAAATTTAATTTTCAAGAACTCATGTCCAAACAAAATTGGGTTTTAATCCTTTATGCCACTAATTGTGTCTTGATACTTAGTTTTATCATTAGGAATTTAAACTGCTCGAAAATGACATCGCTCCTTTTGACGCATGATTAAAAATGCTACTAGACACCATTATTGTCAGCTTAGAGCCCGTTTATCATGTTATATGATCAAAATACCCATTGGCCAACATGTCAGCTTTCCCTCTATCTCACTTTGATAAAGTGTGGGTCCTACTTGGTCCCCAACAACGTTCTTATTTTTCACTAAAATTATTCGCTTGCTTACTTCTGACAAGTAGGCCCACATTTATCGCTGTGAAATAAAGCAAGCTGACATGTGGATGTAGTGGTAGTTTGGTCATATAACATGGTCAACGCGTTTGACCTCACAGTAATGGTGTCTAATGACATTTTTTAGTAAACATCTAACTGAACGATGGCATTTCTTAGCTGTCTAATAGTATTTTTGAGCAGTTGTAATTTCTAATGACAAAACAAAGTAGTGGGACACAACTAGTGACATAAATGATAAAAATCCAACAAAAAAAGGTCAGTGGCATTAATCTCTTGGAAAATTTATAGAAATAATTCTACTTCATAACAATGATGCCTGGTCTGACATTTTCTTAAAACCATGCATGAGAGCTGCATATGTATAACATATATAGAAGGGAGAAAAACGCCTACACAAATCATAACATAGAAAAAAATAGATCAATGCCCTAAATAACAAAAGGATCACGCCCATGGAGAAAAGATCTAAACCCTAGACTTAACCAGTCAACCAATCGTCCGGATGAACAAACTTGTGGTTGCTAGCGACAACCCAAAGCTTAGCTTTAACTTGGTCAGATTTCTTCCACCAACTATTAAAGAATCCATGCTAATCCTGAAACTTCCTACAACCTTTAATTCGAACCATGTCCAGGTTTTAGATAGTTGTTTTGCATTTTTCGTTCTGTTTTCACCAAATGTAAAATATTGTAATGTGAGGAATGATAAGAGTTTATAACCTGCAATACTAATTGAGTGAAATGACAACTGTGTCATGTGAAAAAAAATTAAAAGACATAACTAAATATTTTGCCAAGAACAGATAAATAGTTTAATCTTGTATTTTCTTAGATAAATTAATAACCTTCAATACTAATTGGCTTGAATGACATTGTCATGTCAAAAAATGAAAAGAGATAAATATATAATTTGCTAGGGAGAGGTAAATAGTTGAATCTTGTATTTTCTTAGATATATAGATTACAGTCACATATTCCATGTCCACATTATTTTCCCAACTTCCGATGAAACTCCAAAGTGCAAAAGCACCCAGAATTATTGGATGAAGGGTTAGGGCTTCTTTGGATTGCAGGAATTCGAAAATGTAGAAAAAAATTGAAATTGAGATGTCGTGTACTCCGCAATATGTGACTTTTGATGATGCACAAGAAAGAACCAAATGAAGTTTAGACGACTGGTGACAGAGGGTAGAGAGGAATAGAGTGGAAGTGCATTGGACTTCTCAAAGGAAAAATTAAAATGAGGTCTGAGCTCATATTGAAATTCTGTGGAATGGGTGACATAGAAAAGGATTCCAATCCTAAAATTGAAAGGGCTTCCATAGGAAAGTATCCTTAGGATTCAAATCATCCAAGATTCCTACAAAATCCTGCAATCCTTAGAGGCCTTTAGAGGGTGGTTTTGTATTGCGAGGTACTACAAAAAAAATCTCAAACAATTCATGGGTGTGGATGCTATATATAAATTGATAAAAGCAAGAGAATTCTCTGCCAATATGATCTGATTTGTTCCATGCGAAAACACAAATACGATCAATTTTTCTCCGACCATGTTTGCACGAGACATAAATAGTCATACTTTTTAATGGGTTATTGTCTTGTAACATTCCTACAATATTTAATTGTTTCACATTTCTTGAATGGCCTGAAATACAATACCACTATTGGTTAATTTTAAATGGGTTAGTAAGGCTTATGTTTTAATTTAGATGGTTTCATAGGTCATGGTTCAAAGTATGACCAAGTAAAATAGTCCATGGTTTTAAGTTGTTTTTTTTCCTCCAAAACTACATGCGCATAAATTTCCATGTTTTCTTTATTTTGTTTTCTAAGATTACAATATTGTACTCCCTCCATTCCTAAATATAAGACCTTTTAGTTATTCCAATACGGACTACATACGGAGCAAAATGAGTGAATCTACACTCTAAAATACGTCTATATACATCCGTATGTAGTATATATTGAAATCTCTAAAAGGTCTTATACTTAGAAAAAGAGGGAGTATTACTTATAGTGGTTCTCTAGAAGATTAAGCACTTGCAGGTAGGGTACAACATGGACACATACACATGAACAACCAACAAATAAAAAATCAACATGTTTTTAGCACCAATCTACACATATATAAAATAAATAAATCATCCTCTATTAAAAAATTAATCAAAGGCAAAATATTTCCCCCCATTCATTAATTAAGAGAGGAATAGAGTGTGTTACAAAATAGACTTCCAAAATACATAGGTCGTTACTCTCCTGGTATGATTGTACCCAACTTTTTTCGAACCCGTAGCCACCCAAAGTGATGCATCCTTCTTGATGTTGGCGAACAAGATCATTGAGTGGGTGGGTGGGGGGTCTTATGCTGGAAGGCCCGTGCATTTCTTTCATTCCACGTCCATGAGGTGAGTATGGTGAGGGAGACCATGGCCTTTCTATTTTGGGATATTAGCATCGGACATAGAGACCCACCACTCCTTGATTGAAAGCTTCAAGTGCCATGTTGTGGTGTCGATGTGAACAAGTTGAAGCTATTCCTTGATCATGTGGCGAAGCCTTATAGTGAAATAACATTCGAAGAAAAGGTGGTCCTCGCACTTGCAATGCGGGCATAATCCGCAATTTGGTCAACCCCGGTTGGGCAATCTATCGGCAGTCCGAATGCAATTTTGGATGGACAACCAAGCAAAGAACTTCACCTCGGGGTGCCCAAGATTTCCAAACGGAGTCACTGATGATCGATCTAGTAGCTCCGAGGAATTGAGCATGACCGATCTAGTAGCTCTGAGGAATAGAGCTGTTAATTCCTCCATTAATTAGATATGTTTTTTGAGGTTGCTTTAGCCATTGATAACATTAGTAATACCGTATGATATAACACCTCTATTAATAATGGTTGCTCAGATGTTGCTAACAAGCTGATCCAATCATGCTAATTCCTCCATCCAAATATATAGGCCTAATACGTTTTTTGAGGTTGCCTTTGGCCATTGATAAGATTAGTAATATATGGGTTATATGATACAAACATTTACAAACTCCTTTCACATACAAATTTAACGGTAACTTCTGTAACATGCATGTCATATTTATTGTTCTAAATGGTGATCAAAGACAACCTCAAAAAATATATTAGACCCTATATATGTGGATGGAGGGTGTACACTAATATAATTATATTCTAAACACTATCGAGACAAAAAGATCGAGAGCAGGAAGAAAGAAAAGGACAGAGATTCCCCTCCTGAAAGCCAAGCTAAAAGGGGCCACATGTCCCCACCTCCAGGTCAAGGCAGGCCCTCTATACCAATCCACAAGATATCCCACTACCCTTTGTTTTTCCAGTATAAATCTGCGCCCAGGCCTCAGGTGAGCAACATGGAGATGAGCCTTCTGTACCACTAGTAGTGGTACTACTACATCTCCGAAGAATCTACAGAGATCTTCATCCCCAACTCGGCGGCAGGCAAGATCTAACGCACCATCCATTTCCTTTCCTCCTCTCAAGGCTATTGTTCTTCATGATGGAGCCTCATTTTTTTACTGGATGTAGTAAGCTAGGTGCGGATGCTCTTGATCCCTTGTATTTTCTCACCACTACGTATGTCTTGGATGTAAAATGTAAGTTTTTAAAGAGAGAAAGTTTATTAGTTATCTCTTGCCTATGTATAACTTTGTCAACGTCCATGTTTTTCCAAGTTCTAACCTCTATCTTTTCACAACAACAGAAGTATGTCCCAGAGATTAAGATAGTCAGCTGAAGATAAATGTTGTATCAGCTATTTCTTGTCTGCAGATAAAAATTTCGCCATGCATGTCTTGTTCTTCGAAATTCCAACCCCTATGTCTTCTTGATGCTCTAGCACTAAATCATGCACCTTGCTAGTTCTGTATTTCCCCGCTTCTGTTTAACCCTTATCTTTCTTATAGTGGATCTTAACTGATGAGTTCATGAAATGACCATGATGTAACATGTGCATTTGCTTGCATTCGTGCAGTGATTGTTTCCAAGATGGCCAGTGATGAGGATTCACTAGATGATCAAAACCCTAGATCTTGGACCGTTAGCAACACTAGTGCTGTGAGTTAATGCTACCTTTACTTTCAGAAAGGAAAGAGTGTACCATGCACCTACCGTTTTGATGTTACTATGTATTCTTTTTATTTTGATTTCTCAGATTAACAAGACAGAAGAAGCATCCAGCACGGTCCAGGATCATCACCCACAAAAAGCAGTAGTGAACTTCTTAAAGGATGACAATACCACCAAAACGATCCATGAGCAATGGCAAGCAAAAGCTAAGGTTGCGTCGTAGCCTATAAGCCGGTGTTATCCCGACTGAGCTTTCTATTATCCTAAACTCTCCCATATGCCTATAGTTAAATCATTTTCTGGCCACTCCTCATGCCAGAATTAATGTTCTTGACCTTGTAAGGCCTTTTCTTGACCTTGTAAGGCCCTCCCCTTACGTTTCTCGTGCCGCCGGGTGTCTCCAACCTCACACTTTCTCCCCCCTTCTATCCCTCCTGAGCTATCTCCATGCATATTTTGTCTAGCAATCTAGATGAGACATGAGAGATGATATTGGAATAAAAGTCTGTGGTAAATTAAATTTTTATTTCCATGTGAGTGCTACTATATTTTATGGCCTGATTTGTCCCTACAAACACAAAATATAAGTGAACATATTCATCAATCGCCTCTCATTTGAATATGGGTGTGTGTGTGATCTTGCAACTTGTGCAAAGGAACGGCTTTTCACACCTAGCTAATTGAGCTTTTAATTCTTGGGGTGATCATGTGTAAGCTTGTACTATATGCATGTGTGTTCCCATGGATGTGTGCATGGGGAGGCAGAGTGCAGGTTATCTTTTGTCTTGTTTATCAGGGCATATCAGGGGCGCAACATATATATGTAGGCTTTTCTAATCTTCTCCGGGGAAATCATTTTGTTGCATTAACTGCTTATACCTGCAGGCTTTTCAAATCTTCCCCGGGGAAATCATTGCATTGCACTACGCCACTACCTGCATATAAGTTCAGGCTTTCCTGCTGCAGACTTTTGTATCTCCGCATGTGGCTGTCAAACCGCTCGTGTGACACCACCAAATCATGCAATCTGATATGGTATCCAAAGTTTCAGGGACCGCTATTTTGTCACGTTCTCAAAAACAAATTCCACAATAGTTAAAATCTAAGCCGTCGAATGAGGAATGGACGGCTGGATGGTCTTCTTCTTCCTCGAACTGTTTCCTCCCCACGTCCGAATCTGTTTGAACGCTCTAATTTGTTTGAAGAAAGACTCCTACGTCCTTCCAGGCGATGGAGCCAGCCACTGAAGGCCAACCTGGCACTTGAATGCTCACAGTTCGCGTACACACACATGCACACAGTCACTGTGTAACACCACTGGCGCACACTACCCTCGACGTGACACTTCCACTATTCCACGTAGCAAGCCTGCTGCATGCGCTGCGGTTCATGATCCATCTGGTCGTGCCGTCTACCAACTGATGGATGGCCGGATGGATGGATGGACGGACGATCGAGCGGACGGGTCGTAGATAGATTCCCCCTGCCATGGCCGTCCATGCCGAGTTACAGTGTACTTTGCCATGGTTTTCGGCCCGTGCTCGTTTGTGTATGTGCGTGCACACACACACCCGTCATTTCACACATGTGCATGGCAGGACATGTCATGCACGCACGTATGGTGCGCGTACTGTTTGCCCACCACGGTTGCCAAAAGTACACGCGTACCGGCTAGCAGCTAACCATACCTTCTCCTCCGTGCGCGTGGGCGTCTGGATATTTGGTTGGTTCTGTTGGTGTGAATTCTACTCCCCAAAAAAGAGAAAATTACATTGATCGTCATGTGACGTTTTTTCTATGGTAGTATGTGTCTCATTAATATAATGAAAGTCCAAGCAAGAAATCATTATTGTCACACTTGACTTTGAGAAAGCCTTTGATTTAATTGAACATGAGCTCATTCTGAATATCATGAAGGCTATAGGCTTTGGTCAGAAATGGATTGGGTGATAGGATGCATCTTTGGTTTAGGAACTTTGGTTGTTTTGCTTAATGACATATCAGGAAGATTTTTCACTGCAAAAGGGGGATAAGACAGGGTGATCCTCTCTCACCTTTGCTATTTTGTCTTAGCTGCTGATCTTCTTCAATCCATTCTTAATGAAGCTATGAGGAACAACATCATCACAGCTCCCCTGAGAAGCAGCTCATGCCCTGATTTTCCAGTAGTGCAATATGATGATGATACAATTCTGGTACTGCCTGCTGATATCACTCGAGTGAACTAGATCAGAAATCTCTTGCTACACTTCACTAGACAAACTAGACTTAAAGTGAGTTATCACAAATCTGTGATCATCCCAACCTATGTGAGTGATGCAAAGCTTGAAATCATGAAGAGCACTTTGGGATGTCAATTAGGCTCTTTCCCCTTCACTTACTTGGGCTTGCCTCTTAGCACCCATAAACTAAAGATTGAAGATTTTACTACCATGATGCAAAGAATAGAAAGAAGAATTTCAGGATGCTCAACCCTAATTTTCTATGATGCTAGATTGCAGCTTATCAAATTAGTATACTCCTCTCTACCAACCTATTTCATGCGTTCCTTGGCTTTGCCTTTGGGTGTAGTAGAGCAAATTAACAAGAATCTGAAACACTGTCTCTGGAGGAAATTTGGTTTTGAAGAAATGGGGACAACCATGATTGCTTGGGATTTAGTCTGTCAGCCAAAAACTTAGGAAGGTCTAGGAGTACTGGATTTAGTTAATCAGAACACCTTTTCTTCTCAAGAATCTTCATAAGCTTTTCAACAAGGAAAATCTGCCATGGGTGAATCTTTTATGGGAAACATAGTACTCAAATGCACCACCCACTGGTAAAATTAAAGGGTCTTTCTGGTGAAGATCACTTTTGAAATTTATTCCCCTGTATAAGGAAATTGCTCGATTCATTGGATCAGGGAAGACAGTTCTTTTCTAGGAAGATGGCTAGAAAGGACAACCACTTGTAAATCAATAACCCGAGCTAAACTCTTATGCTATCCTCAACAAGATATTGGTGGAAGGTATGCGTAACGGACATGAGTTTGTTGATCAGTTTCATAGACCTTTGTCCTCTCAAGCTCACTCGCAATTCGACTCCCTAAACTAGTCACTCAATCAGCTTAATCTTTTTGACAGGAATGACTCTTAGTCATACACTTGGAGCAAGACTCAATATTCTTCTAGGCAAGTATACAAACACATCATGGGCAACTCTGACTCTCACCGGCTATGGAAGTGTGCAAGTAGAATTAGAAACAAAATATTCTTATGTCTTGCCCTTTATGACAGAGTGAGTGCTAGGGGACTGCTTAAATGGAAATCTTTCATCATTCCCTCCTATAATTGTGCTGTGTGTAATGAAAACTGCGAGGAAAGCATTCATCTCCTATGGGATTGCACATTCGCTAAACAATGCTGGTTTACAATTTCACCAAGCAAACAGAGAGACATTTCCTTCTATGATGAAGTGCTGCTCCTGCACCAAACTCTACCAAAGAACATTGCCATGGACATCATCATTTTGGGCTGTTGGAATATATGGTTGGAAAGAAATGGGATATTGTTCTAGAATGAGGTGTCAAGTCTTAGGCCTTGGAAGTACAAGTTGAAGCAATATCTTATGCTGGTCAAGCACACGACCAAAGCTAAGAATCTAGATGCCCTAGATCAGTGGATTGAATATCTGTTTTGAGTAGCAGTCTCTAATTTCTTTCTTTCACATGTTAGAGAAAACTGGCATTGGTTAGCTGCAGATTTTTTCTGCATGTATTATGTTTGTAAATAATTTTACTTATATAAATGAAAATATAACGTAGAACAATTGGTCTACAGTTCAAGATTAAAAAAGTCAAGTTACAATTCAGGTATACACTGACACGTGACAAAATTAAAAAGATAACAGAATATTAGTCTTTGCATGAAGGACCATCAGGAAAGAAGTAAAATACAATCAAAAGTGAAGAATCCCCTGATCTTGACGCCAACGCCCGTCACTTGTCTCCAACACCAATGTAGCAGCCACGAAAGAAAAATATGATGGGTCACCTCTTCACTCGAGTGAAGGAAATATGCCCTAGAGGCAATAATAAAGGTGTTACTTATATTTCCTTATATCATGATAAATGTTTATTATTCATGCTAGAATTGTATTAACCGGAAACTTAGTACATGTGTGAATACATAACCGGAAACAGAGTGTCACTAGTATACCTCTACTTGATTAGCTCATTGAATCAATGATGGTTATGTTTCCTGACCATAGACAAGAGTTGTCACATGATTAACGGGATCACATCATTAGAGAATGATGTGATTGACTTGACCCATCCGTTAGCTTAGCACGATGATCGTTTAGTTTGTTGCTATTGCTTTCTACATAACTTATACATGTTCCTATGACTATGAGATCATGCAACTTCCGAATACCGGGGGAACACTTAGTGTGCTATCAAACGTCACAACGTAACTGGGTGACTATAAAGATGCTCTACAGGTGTCTCCGATGGTGTTTGTTGAGTTGGCATAGATCGAGATTAGGATTTGTCACTTCGAGTATCGGAGAGGTATCTCTAGGCCCTCTCGGTAATGCACATCACTATAAGCCTTGCAAGCAATGTAACTAATGAGTTAGTTGCGGGACGATGCATTACGAAACGAGTAAAGAGACTTGCCGGTAACGAGATTGAACTAGGTATTGAGATACCGACGATTGAATCTCGGGCAAGTAACATACCGATGACAAATGGAACAACGTATGTTGTTGAGCAGTTTGACCGATAAAGATCTTCGTAGAATATGTAGGAACCAATATGAGCATCCAGGTTCCGCTATTGGTTATTGACCGGACATGAGTCTCGGTCATGTCTACACAGTTCTCGAACCCGTAGGGTCCGCACGCTTAACGTTCATTGACGATTGGTATTATGAGTTTATGTGTTTTGATGTACAGAAGGTAGTTTGGAGTCCCAGATTTGATCACAGACATGACGAGGAGTCTCGAAATGGTCGAGACATAAAGATTGATATATTAGAAGCCTATGTTTGGACATCGGAATGGTTCCAGATGAGTTCGGGCATTTTCCGGAGTACCGGGAGGTTACCAAAACCCCCCGGGGAGTATATGGGCCTTATTGGGGCTTAGTGGAATAGAGGAGAGGAAGGGAAAAGGTGGGAGGCGCGCCCCCTAGCCCAATCCGAATTGGGTGGGGGCCGCCCCCCTTTCCTTCCTTCTCTCCTCCCCTTCCTTCTCTCCTACTCCTAATATTTGGAAGGGGGAATCCTACTCCCGGTGGGAGTAGGACTCCCCTAGGGCGCGCCATAGAGGGCCGGCCCTCCCCCCTCCTCCACTCCTTTATATACGGGGGAGGGGGCACCCCATAGACACACAAGTTGAAATTATTGCGTTCCCCAATAGTGGCATCCGAGCCAGGTCTATGCATAGATGTTATATGCACGAGTAGAACACAAAGGAGTTGGGCGTGGGTATATACATATTTCTTGCCGTCACTAGTTGATTCTTGATTCAACGGTATTGTTGGATGAAGCGGCTCAGACTGACATTACGCGTACGCTTACGCGAGACTGGTTCTACCGACGTGCTTCGCACACAGGTGGCTAGTGGGTGTCAGTTTCTCCAACTTCAGTTGAATCGGATTCAATGAATAGGGTTCTTTCTGAAGATCAAAAAGCAATCACTATACCACGTTCTGGTTTTTGATGTGTAGGTAAGAATGGTTCTTGCTCAACCCGTAGCAGCCACGTAAAACTTGCAACAACAACGTAGAGGACGTCTAACTTGTTTTTGCAGGGCATGTTGTGATGTGATATGGTCAAAACATGATGCTAAATTTTATTGTATGAGATGATCATGTTTTGTATGAGAGTTATCGGCAACTCGTAGGATCCATATGGTTGTCGCTTTATTATATGAAATTCAATCGCCATGTAATTGCTTTACTTTATCACTAAGCGGCAGCGATAGTCGTAGAAGCAATAGTTGGCGAGACGACAACGATGCTTCGATGGAGATCAGGGTGTCAAGCCGGTGACGATGGTGATCATGACGGTGCTTTGGAGATGGAGATCAAAGGCACAAGATGATGATGGCCATATCATATCACTTATATTGATTGCATGTGATGTTTATCCTTTATGCATCTTATTTTGCTTAGTTCGGCGGTAGCATTATAAGATGATCTCTCACTAAATTTCAAGGTACAAGTGTTCTTCCTGAGTATGCACCGTTGCTACAGTTCGTCGTGCCGAGACACCACGTGATGATCAGGCGTAATAAGCTATACATTCACATACAACGGGTGCAAGCCAGTTTTGCACATGTACAATACTCGGGTTAAACTTGACGAGCCTATTATATGCAGATATGGCCTCGGAACACTGAGACCGAAAGGTCAAGCGTGAATCATATAGTAGATATGATTGTTGGGGAACGTAGTAATTTCAAAAAAATTCCTACGCACACGCAAGATCATGGTGATGCATAGCAACGAGACGGGAGAGTGTTGTCCACGTACCCTCGTAGACCGAAAGCGGAAGCGTTAGCACAACGTGGTTGATGTAGTCGTACGTCTTCACGATCCGACTGATCAAGTACCGAACGTACGGCACCTCCGAGTTTAGCACACGTTCAGCCCGATGACGTCCCTCGAACTCCCATCCAGCCGAGTGTTGAGGGAGAGTTTCGTCAGCATGACGGCGTGGTGACGATGATGATGTTCTACCGACGCAGGGCTTCACCTAAGCACCGTTACAGTATTATCGAGGTGGACTATGGTGGAGGGGGGCACCGCACACGGCTAAAAGATCAAACGATCAATTGTTGTGTCTTTGGGGTGCCCCCTGCCCCCGTATATAAAGGAGCAAGGGGGGTGCGGCCGACCTAGAGAGGGGCGCGCCAGGAGGAGTCCTACTCCTACCGGGAGTAGGACTCCCCCCTTTTCCTTGTTGGACTAGGAGAGAGAGGGGAAAGAGGTGGAGGAGAAGAAGGAAGGGGGGCGCCGCCCCCTCTCCTTGTCCTATTCGGACTAGGGGGAGGGGCGCGGCCCTTGCCCTGGCCGCCACTCCTCTCTTTCCACCAAGGCCCACTAAGGCCCATTAAGCCCCCGGGGGGTTCCGGTAACCTCCTGGTGATGAAGCTATGTACCTAGGGTAGGGTCATGGACCTGTCCTAACTGCCCTACCCAAGGACATCTCTAGAAGAAATCACCTTTCAATCGACTTGGAGGTGTTCCACTCGACAGAATCGAAGACACTTGACCAAGAAGCAATCACTCGACCAAGACCCAACCACTTGACGGCCAGGAGACCTAAAGTCACTCCACACACTAATGGTCGGTCATTAAGTAGCTTTTATGGTCATCATAGCACTTTATTACTAGCGTTACCAGTAACGCCCTGCCTTAATGTACATTGAACCCTTTGTAACGTGGGCTGGCCGGGGTCCTGGCGCACTCTATATAAGCCACCCCCTCCTTCGAGACAAGGGTTCGCACCTCTGTAATTCATATTCACATAATCCAGTCGACCGCCTCCGGGCTTCGAGACGTAGGGCTATTACTTCCTCTGAGAAGGGCCTGAACTCATAAACCTTGCGTACTTACAACTTCTCCATAGCTAAGATCTTGCCTCTCCATACTTACCCCCCTACACTACTGTCAGACTTAGGACCACGACAGTTGGCACCCACCATGGGGCAGGTGTTTTAGCGTTTGTTGGAGGAGTTGCGACCTTTTCCGACCCGAATCATCATGGTTTTCTGCGGAGTTTCGGTGGAGGGCCGCGAGATCCGTCTCGGCGCGCTCGCGTTCATCGTCGACGACTCTGCTTGGCTCCAGGAGACTCCGCTCGACGTGGACGCACTCCCTGTTCGTGGGGCAATGCACTTTAGCGCGTGCGTCCGCGGCGTTCTCCTGCGGCAACCGTCGACCCCCTACTGGTCGGCTCCTGTGTTGTCCTCCCTCCCCGTTTCCCGCCGGCGCAAGCGTTCCGGTCGATCGAGACTTCAGCGGTGGGTGAGACACGCGGTGGCACGTCAGTCGGCCACCCCTCAAGTCGCGGCAATCGAGCCTGACGAATCCCTCTACGGCCTGTTCGACCTGTCGACTGGCTCCGCAGAGGCCGCATCCGAGTGCGATAGCAGCGACCCGGCGGCGGAGGTTCTGATGGTCGATGGACCGCCTAGTCCTCCCGGTTTTCCCCGCATCGACGGAGGCGCGGGTGGAGGCGACCCGTCGCGTCTCCATGAGGAGTATCTTCCCGAGCCTCTCACGTCTCTGCAGAGAGAAGAACTTCGCCGCCGGAACGTGGATGCACTGCACACTCCTATCGTTGGAGAAACCCCCGAGGCTCGCGCCTTGGAGGACGCGCGCCTGGCAAACTTGGCCGAGCACACTCGACTGGAGAATCTCCAGCGAGCACTCGACGAGCGTGCGCGACAACGGGTTCCCGAATCCAGTCGACGTCAGCTCTTCCCGCCCCCGCAGGTATATCGAACTCCGATTCAGAATTTAGCAGCTGCGGCCCGTATAGCGGAGTCGATTCAGCCTTCCCAGTCGGAGGCTGGCAGAGGCTTGCTGCAGATCAGAGCGTTACTCCGAGCAGAAGAAGATCAGAATTCCGCTGTTTCTCAGTCGCGGAACAGGATTCACAACAGACCCGTTGCCTCGGACACAGTCCAGTCGGTTCACAGCCCGAGATCGCCCCTGAGGCGTGAGGGACGTTAAGGCCGGCGTGACCAGTATGGGAACCATGAGCAGTATGATCACCGAGTCGATCATGACGGTCGACGTCGAGTGCCCACGCCTCCCCCGAGGAGCTGGTCGTATGTGCCTCGCCAACAGGATGACAGGCGCCCTCATAGTGGTGGGCGAAGGATTCCAGTCGACCCCAGAGGGCCAGGCTTTGACGCGAGATCCATTCTCGTCCAAGGTTTGGTTGACAGGAACAGGGCTCACCGAGAAGGTCACGACAGAGATGCACCTACCAGCAGCAGAGTACATGTTTCAGGGCCAGAGTGCTTTAGTAGAGCCATCAGGGCCGCTGTGATTCCTCCCAACTTCAGGTTGGCGACTGGAGTCAGTAAGTTCACTGGTGAGTCCAAGCCCGATACTTGGCTTGAGGACTACCGAGTGGCCTTCCAGATTGGCGGCGACAATGATGAAGTGGCCATGAAGCACCTGCCTCTCATGTTGGAGGGCTCGGCCAGAGCGTGGCTGAACCAGTTAGCACCTAGCAGCATTTACACTTGGGAAGATCTCTCCCGAGTGTTCGTCACCACATTTAAAGGCACATGCAAGCGACCGGCAGGGCTGACGGAACTGCGGTCTTGCGTGTAGAAGCCGAATGAAACTTTGAGGGATTACATCCAGAGGTGGATCACGTTACATCACTCGGTGGAGAATGTGCCTGACCACCAAGCAGTTTGTGCCTTCAAGGAAGGCGTCAAGTACAGAGAACTGAATTTCAAATGTGCCTGACCACCAAGCAGTTTGTGCCTTCAAGGAAGGCGTCAAGTACAGAGAACTGAATTTGAAATTCGATCGAACCGGTGATATGTCCCTGAATTGGATGATGGAGATTGCCACCAAGTACGCTAATGGTGAAGATGAGGATCGACTCCGGAGTGGCAAGCTCAAGTCAGTCGCCCAAGAAACCGGAGGAAATTCCAATTGGAAACAGAAGCGGAAAGCCGAGCCAGCGGCTCCCGGGGAAGTCTTGGCTTTAACCCAAGGAAAGTTTAAAGGGAAACCTAAAGGGCCTTGGAACCCCAAAAAGGTTAAAGACCAGGACGAAAATGATGTGTTAGACTTACCATGTCTCGTCCACACAAAGAAAGATGAAGAGGGTAATTTCATTTACCCGAAACATACCACTCGACAGTGTCGACTCTTGATCCAGCAGTTCCAGGGCAAGCAGCCCAAAGGTAAGGAAAAGGAGTCGGACAAGGTCGAGGACAAAGAAGACAGTGACGACGGATACCCTTAGGTCAATTCCACTCTGATGATTTTTGCCGATGTTGAAAGCAAAAGTCGACTGAAAGTTATTAACCGAGAGGTGAATATGGTCGCTCCGGTGACACCTAGTTACCTGAAATGGTCTCAGACTGCCATAACATTCGACCAGTCCGACCACCCAACGCACATCGCCACCCCTGGGAGGCAAGCTTTGGTGGTCGACCCAGTTGTTGAAGGCACTCGACTGACCAAAGTCCTAATGGATGGTGGCAGTGGTTTGAACATATTGTATGCTGAGACGTTGAAAGGGATGGGCATTCTGATGTCCAGACTCAGTGCCAGCAACATGAGTTTCCATGGGGTCATTCCTGGGAAGAAGGCTGAATCACTCGACCAGATTGCTCTTGATGTGGTTTTCGGTGATTCCAAGAATTACCGCAAAGAGAAGTTGACATTTGAAGCTGTAGACTTCCAGAGTGCCTATCATGCTATTTTGGGCAGGCCGGCTTATGCACGCTTCATGGCCCGACCGTGTTATGTGTATCTCAAACTGAAGATGCCTGGCCCCAAAGGTGTGATCACTATTACGGGCAATCGTAAGAAAGCAGAAGAATGTTTTTAGAAAGGTTCGAAGATCGCCGATGCTCAGATGGCAGTGGTGGAGTTGCAGGAATACCAGAAGACTGCAGACCCGAGTGATTTGTTGCGAGCCAAGAAGCCCGCTACAGAGTCAGCTTTTCAGTCGACTGGCGATACGAAGACAACTCACATCCACCCGACCGACCCCAGCGCTGCTCCAACTCATATCTCGACAACACTCGACTCCAAATAGGAAGAAGCGCTCATCCAGTTCCTCCGTGAGAACTGGGACATTTTCGCATGGAAGCCCTCTGACATGCCGGGTGTTCCCAGGGAGCTGGCTGAGCACCGCCTAAGAGTTGACTCAAAAGTAAAACCTGTCAAGGAACATCTCCGACGGTCCGCCGTCCAGAAGAGAAAGGCCATTGGCGAAGAGGTAGCTCGGCTCTTAGCGGCAGAGTTCATCCGAGAAATCTACCACTCCGAGTGGCTCGCCAATGTTGTCATGGTCCCCAAGAAGGACAAGTCACTTCGCATGTGCATTGACTTTAAACATATCAATCGGGCCTGCCCGAAAGATCATTTTCCTCTCCCCCGCATCGACCAGATAGTCGACTCGACTGCGGGGTGTGAGCGACTGTCTTTTTTAGACGCCTATTCCGGGTACCATCAGATCCGTCTGTATGGGCCTGACGAGATCAAAACAGCTTTCATCACTCCATTCGGGTGCTTCTGTTATGTTACCATGCCATTCGGCCTCAAGAATGCTGGAGCCACATTCATGAGGATGATTCAGAAGTGTTTGCTCACCCAAATCAGTCGGAATGTGGAGCCGTACATGGATGATATTATGGTCAAGTCACGGAAGGGTTCCGACCTGCTGACTGACCTTGCTGAAACCTTTGCCAACCTCAGAAGGTTCGATATCAAGCTTAATCCATAAAAATGCACATTCGGGGTTCCTGGCGGAAAGTTACTCGGTTTTCTCGTTTCCGAACGAGGAATCGACGCCAATCTAGAAAAAGTTGGTACTATACTCCGAATGAAAAGTCTTGTGCGAGTGCACGATGTTCAGAAGCTTACTGGTTGCTTGGCCGCCCTAAGTCGATTCATATCTCGTCTCGGTGAAAAGGCATTGCCTCTTTACCGATTGATGAAGAAGTCTAACAAGTTCGAGTGGACTCCTGAAGCTGACGCAGCGTTCGCAGAGCTCAAAGCTCTGCTCTCCACCCAGCCGGTGCTTGCTGCCCCAATCAGCAAGGAGCCTTTGCTGCTTTACATTGCAGCCACAGGACAAGTCGTCAGTACGGTACTTACGGTCGAGCGGGAAGAAGAAGGGAAAACCTTCAAAGTTCAGCGCCCAGTGTATTATATTTCTGAAGTCTTGACCCCATCGAAGCAAAGATATCCTCATTATCAGAAGCTCGTATATGGGATTTATATGACCACAAAGAAAGTTGCCCACTACTTCTCTGATCATTCCACTATAGTCGTCAGCGACGCTCAGTTGTCAGAGATCTTGCATAACAGGGACGCAACTGGTCGAGTGGCAAAATGGGCGATTGAACTCCTTCCTCTAGATATCAAGTTTGAGGCAAAGAAAACTATCAAGTCCCAGGCAATCGCGGATTTCGTCGCCGAGTGGATTGAACAACAACTGCCGACTCAGGTTCACTCGGAGCATTGGACCATGTTCTTCGACGGTTCCAAGATGCTAAATGGTTCAGGCGCCGGAGTAGTGTTGGTCTCCCCCAGAGGAGATAAACTCAGATATGTTCTTCAAATCCACTTTGATTCCTCTAACAACGAGGCAGAATATGAAGCACTTTTATATGGGTTGCGCATGGCCATTTCACTTGGCGTCCGTCGCCTCATGGTCTATGGCGACTCAGATTTGGTGGTTAATCAAGTGATGAAGGAATGGGACGTCAGAAGTCCAGCCATGACTGGTTATTGCAATGCAGTGAGAAAGTTGGAGAAGAAATTCGAGGGGTTAGAGCTTCATCACATACCCCGACTGAAAAATCAAGCAGCTGATTATCTGGCAAAAATAGGTTCCAAAAGAGAAGCCATTCCCAGCAATGTGTTTTTGGAACACATCCACACACCATCAGTCCAGGAGGATCCCTTCACTGAAGAGGCCCCGCAGCCAAAAAGCACCACAGATCCGACTGAAGTTGAAGTTCCAGCTGTGGTTGACCTGATCATGGAAGTCTTGGTTATCACTCCCGTCTGGACAGAACCGTACATCACGTACATCCTAAGGAAAGAACTCCCAGAAGACGAAGAAGAGGCTCGACAGATCGTCCGTCGATCCAAGGCCTTTACAGTCATAAAGGGACAGTTATATAGAGAAAGCGCGACTGGGGTCGGCCAGAAGTGTATTACACCAGAAGAAGGACAGATGATCCTTAACGATATCCACTCGGGGACCTGTGGTCATCATGCATCCTCTCGGACCATTGTGGCTAAAGCATACCGAGCGGGGTTCTACTGGCCAAGAGCCAATGAGATGGCAAAAGAGATAGTCGACAAATGTGAAGGATGTCAGTATTACTCCAATATGCCGCACAAGCCCGCGTCAGCCCTGAAAACCATTCCACTCGTCTGGCCCTTCGCTGTTTGGGGGCTGGACATGGTTGGACCACTGAGAACAGGCAGGAGCGGCTTCACTCATGTGCTAGTAGCAGTCGACAAGTTCACCAAATGGATTGAAGCCAAGCCTATCAAGAATCTCGATGCTTGCACCGCTATCAGTTTCATCAGAGAGTTGATATTCAGATATGGAGTTCCGCATAGCATCATCATGGACAATGGATCAAACTTCGATTCTGACAAATTCAGGGCCTTTTGCGCCTCTCAGGGCACTCGGGTCGACTATGCTTCGGTCGCTCACCCCCAGTCGAATGGGCAAGCAGAAAGGGCAAACGTCCTAATTCTCAAAGGACTGAAACCTCGATTGATGCGCGATCTCAAGCACGCAGCAGGTGCATGGGTCGACGAGCTTCCATCAGTCCTTTGGGGATTGTGGACAACCCCGAATCGATTGACCGGAAGAACCCCATTCTTTCTGGTCTACGGAGCCGAGGCAGTCTTACCGAGTGACCTGCTTCACAACGCTCCCCGAGTCGAGCTCTACTCTGAAGATGAAGCAGAACAAGCCCGGCAGGACGCAGTCGACCTCCTAGAAGAAGAAAGAGAAATGGCCTTGATTCGATCGACCATCTATCAGCAAGACTTGCGTCAATTCCATGCCAGAAACATGAAGAGCCGAGCCTTCCAAGAAGGAGACTTAGTCCTCCAAGTGGATCAGCAGAAACCACACAAGCTCGCTCCTGCTTGGGAAGGCCCCTTCATAGTCACCAGAGTCCTCCACAATGGAGCATAACACCTCTACAATGTCGATTGCCAGATTGATGAGCCACGAGCCTGGAATGCGGAGCTACTCCGCCCCTTTTATACTTGAATTCTCACTCGAATGAGATGTAATAAGAAAAACTCCTGTAGTTTATTTATCAAAGACAAGAGCGTTATAATTTTCCCAGTGATTATTATTGTTTTTGTTTGCGTAAGAAATCCCCCAGTGGGTGGCTTAGCTGCGGATCCGCTTCGCCTAAGTTTGTAAAAACAGTTTCCTACTGAGTGGCGAGCCAGCCCTCCCACTCGGGGGCTTAGCTGCGAATCCATTTCGCCTTAGTATTTAAAAAATCCTACCGAGTGGAGAGCAATCCTCCCACTCGGGGGCTTAGCTGCAGTCCAGTACTCGCCTAAGTTCCCTCACTTGGAGACTTAGCTGCAGTCCGGCACTCGCCTAAGTTTGAAAAAATCCTACCGAGTGGAGAGCAATCCTCCCACTCGGGGGCTTAGCTGCAGTCCAGTACTCGCCTAAGTTCTCTCACTTGGAGACTTAGCTGCAGTCCGGCACTCGCCTAAGTTTGAAAAAATCCTACCGAGTGGAGAGAAATCCTCCCACTCGGGGGCTTAGCTGCAGTCCAGTACTCGCCTAAGTTCTCTCACTTAGAGACTTAGCTGCAGTCCGGCACTCGCCTAAGTTTGAAAAAATCCTACCGAGTGGAGAGCAATCCTCCCACTCGGGGGCTTAGCTGCAGTCCAGTACTCGCCTAAGTTCTCTCACTTGGAGACTTAGCTGCAGTCCGGCACTCGCCTAAGTTTGAAAAAAATCCTACCGAGTGGAGAGCAATCCTCCCACTCGGGGGCTTAGCTGCGAATCCGTTTCGCCTAAGTATTTAAAAAATCCTACCGAGTGGAGAGCAATCCTCCCACTCAGGGGCTTAGCTGCAGTCTAGTACTCGCCTAAGTTCTCTCACTTGGAGGCTTAGCTGCAGTCCGGCACTCGCCTAAGTTTGAAAAAATCCTACCGAGTGGAGAGCAATCCTCCCACTCGGGGGCTTAGCTGCAGTCCAGTACTCGCCTAAGTTCTCTCACTTGGAGACTTAGCTGCAGTTCAGCACTCGCCTAAGTTTGAAAAAATCCTACCGAGTGGAGAGCAATCCTCCTACTCGGGGGCTTAGCTACAGTCCAGTACTCGCCTAAGTTCTCTCACTTAGAGACTTAGCTGCAGTCCGGCACTCGCCTAAGTTTGAAAAAATCCTACCAAGTGGAGAGCAATCCTCCCACTCGAGGGCTTAGCTGCAGTCCAGTACTCGCCTAAGTTCTCTCACTTAGAGACTTAGCTGCAGTCCGGCACTCGCCTAAGTTTGAAAAAATCCTACCGAGTGGAGAGCAATCCTCCCACTCGGGGGCTTAGCTGCAGTCCAGAACTCGCCTAAGCACGAAACACACCTCAATCCTCAAGGACGACGAGGGGCAGGTCGACTGCCACCTTCTCCTGGGGAGCTTCGCCACAAATACAATGCGCGATTCATCCCGCTCTACAGTAACAAGGTGTGGGTCGACCGCCGCCTTCCCCTGGAGAGCTTCGCCACAAATACGATGCGCACTCCGTCGCCGACCCGCAAGGGCGACAATACATGGGTCGACTGCTTCCCTCTCCTTCGGAGCTGCGCTGCGAATACAAAATTTGTCTCGAATGAAGAATGGGTTCACTCAGCAGGAGATTCATAAAGATATTCAACGGTAAACCAAGTTCAGATAAATTCTAAAGGTTCCGGATCACAGATCGAAGTACTCGGGCATGCAGCCCGAAAAAGTTTAACGGTTACAAAAACCACTTGGCATTCCGAGGCAAATTTAAGGTGGGACATAAGAGTTTGTTCACTCCGCGGGAGGAGGGCTGGCAGGCTCGACGAACTCGTCCAGGTCGACGCCATCAGCAATCCGAGTGGCGGAAGCAATGAAAGTCTCCATAAAAGTTAGGAAGTCGTGCTTCTGGGTGTTGGCGACCTTGATTGCGGCCAGCTTATCTTGTCGCACCTCCTTGCAGTGGACACGAACCAAAGTCAGAGCCACATCAGCGCCACACCGAGCAGAAGACTTCTTCCACTCCAGCACTCGGTCAGGGATTCCGTTAAGTCGAGTCATCAGAGACTCAAGATCGTTTTGGAGTGTGGCCTCTGGCCAAAGTGCCGGGTCGATCCGTGACACGGCGACCTTCAGTCGAGCCAAGTAGTCCACGGCACTGTCGATGCGAGATTCCAGATGGAGCAGATTCATGGTAGTTTCATCTTTCACAGGAGAGTTGATTGGATCCAAACCTGGTTCGATCCGCCCAGTCTCCTCTTCAAAGTTCTGGCAAAACTCTGCATTCACGATCCAAGGATAAGTCAATTTTCGTACACTGAGTCGGCACAAAAAAAATTAGTCGGAACAGAATGTGCACCTTCAAGCTTGATGAACAACTTCTTGACAAGACTTCTCAGATAGCTCTCCAGATCATCCCTCCTGCGAGCAATGCTTTCCATTTTCTCGGCCTAGACGAGATTCGCCTTCTTCCAGCGTGAGCACTCCTTGTTGGAGTCATTCAGAGCGGTCTTCAGCCTGGTATTCTCTTCTTCCAACTGGCCGACCGAAGCCAGCTTCTGTTCGGCCAGAGCGGTCCTGTCGTCAGCCTCCTTACGAGTAGCAGCCAAATCCTCATCCTTCTTCGCCAGAGCTTCTCTCAGTTTTTCTGCAAAGAAATGACGATTGATTCAGAAATAGCAGAAGGGTACTCGAGCCTAAAACTGACCAGTCGACAAAGTCGTCTTACCAGCGGCGCCGTCTCTAACCTTTTGCAGCTCTGTCCTGGCCAGCTCCAAGTCAAGGTTCAGTTGAATCTGCTGCTTCTCCAAGTCAGCAAAGCGAGCTCCAAGATCACAAGATTTCTGAAATCAAAGGGGAGAAGTTATTTTACAGCAAAAAACAACAAAGGCAATAAATACTAAGACTACGGTCGACTGCCCGCAGTCCACCATAGTCTCGGGGACTACACCCAGTGGGTGCACTTTGCGTGCCCCCACCGGTTCTGATCCCACTCGACCGGCCCGCCGAAGTCGAGTCCAAAAAAGGCAGAAAGAGAGAAAGTAGAACTCAGACTACAGTCGACTACCAGCAGTCCACCGTAATCTCGGGGACTACACCCAGTAGGTGCACTTTGCGTGCCCCCACCGGCTCTGATCCCACTCAACCAGACCGAGTGGAAGAGACAAACTATTTATACATTCGACAAAATACAAAGACTACAGTCGACTGCCAGCAGTCCACCATAGTCTCGGGGACTACACCCAGTGGGTGCCCTCAGCGTGCCCCCACTAGTCCAAAAAATTCAATCGACACACCCAGTGGGTGTACAGATGAAAAGATTTTCGGAAAGAGTCTTCAGATAGCATATCCTAACAGAACAAGCGGCGACCAACTAACCTGAACGTTGCTTTGGAGAGCCGAGCTGGCATCATAGGCGGCTTGGCTGGCGTCCCGCACCGTCTTCATCTTCTCCATCATAATGCCCGCCTGGCGTATGGCTTCCCTAGCAGCATTCACCTCGTCCTCTGGGACATGATGGGTCGCAAAAACTGATGGCGGGTCGACAAGGGCCCGAGCAGTCGACGAAGAAGGCAAGGCACTCGACAGTGGCTCGGCGAAGGTAACAGAACCCCGATTGACGTCGCCAGTGTCCTGAACGACTGGTTCCGCCCTCGGCGTCGACTGTAGCGCCTCACTTACAGGAGCTCGCCTATTCTTCCTCGTCAAAGGCCTCTCGGGCTCTTCATCATCATCAGGGAGGTCAATAATGTTGGGAGCTGTGCAAAATTCAATTGCCAAAATCACGTCACCCAATGATGCACATTGCAGTTGAATCGACCGAATAAAGATAGTATGGCAGAAATCATACCCGGATTAGAAGTGACCGCATCCTCCATCACCTCATCATCATCCCTGTAAGCTGAGGTCCCGGAAGTGGCAGTGCTGACAATTCCAAAGTTCGTCCAGTTAAAACAAGAAAAACAAACAGCGCGGAGCGCCGAGTGAATACAAAGAGAGACACTCATGCGGAGGCGACGGGGATATCAATCTTGATCTTCGGCAACGCCTTCCGAGTCCTCGGCTCTGCAACTTTGGGGTGCTTTGGCGCCTTCTCAGTCGGGGTTGGTGAAGAGATCCGAGGATGCTTCGAAGACTGACCAGCCTGAGTAGTTGCCTTGTCGCCGGCACTTGGCCGTTCTTGGTCGAGCTTGGATCGCCTCTCCCTGCGAGGGGGCGACTCGACTTCTTCTCCATCACTTGAGTCATCGATTCCTCCATCCCCTTCACCATCGGAAGTCCACTCGCCACTGTCGCCGCCACTCGCCTCGCCTTCCAGTGCTTGCTCTTGCTCCCCGTTGAGCATTGAATACATTTCAATAATGGCCTGAAAGAAAGCAAGGAGAACAAAGTCAGTCGACGCAATATAGGCAGCTGCGCGAGAGAATTCAGATTACAAGCAAAAACTCAGAATCAGACCTGCTCTGGTGCATGAGACTGGTCGAATGGGGGAACTCTCCTGGGATTGTCCTTGTTCTCGGTAATGCCCGACAGCCACTTCTCCAGTGTGTCGTCGTCGACCTCCTCCGGGTGGATCCGAGTGGAGTCTTCAAGACCCGAATACATCCACATCGGATGGTCTCGAGCTTGAAGAGGCTGGATGGGCCGCTGAAGGAAGACCTCCAAGAGATCCATACCAGTGACCCCGTCACGAATAAGCTGGACCACTTGATTGACCAACACCTTCACATGCTCCTTCTCCTCCGGGAGCACCTTCAAAGGGGAGGGTTTCTCTACTCGGTCCATGGTAAAGGGAGGGAGGCCAGTCGATTACCCTGGCGTCGACTGGTCTTTACAGTAAAACCAGGTCGACTGCCATCCGTGAACTGAGTCAGGAAGAATCATGGCCGGAAAGGAGCTTTTTCCTCTCGTCTGGATGCCAAGACCCCCACACATCTGGATCACTTGGGTCCTCTCGTCACTCGGATTAGCCTTTTTCACTGTCTGGGAGCGACAAGTGAAAATATGCTTGAAAAGACCCCAGTGAGGCCGGCAACCCAGGAAATTCTCACACAAAGAAATGAAAGCGGCGAGATAAACGATTGAGTTGGGGGTAAAATGGTGGAGTTGTGCCCCAAAGAAGTTCAGAAACCCTCGAAAGAAATGGTGAGGAGGCAAGGAAAATCCACGGTCGACGTGGGTGGCAAGAAGAACACGCTCACCCTCCCGAGGTTGCGGCTCAGATTCCTTCCCCGGAAGCCGCGCCGAGTCATAGGGGATCAGCCCCCCTTCGGCCAGGTCGTCGAGGTCTTCTTGGGTGATCCTCGAGTGGATCCAGTCGCCCTGGATCCAGCCCTTCGGCAGCCGGTCCGCGAGTAAGATCCGCCCCGGCTGGTCGCCTTCCCCTTCGACCTCGCCGTCACCTTCTTTGCCCGCTCCAGAGCTGCCGTCTTCTCCTTCCCCATTGTCGCCGACGAGACGCGTACGGAGCGGTGATGCTGGGGCGAGAGCGAGCGCAGCGGAGGGGCGTGAAGAGGCGAAGAGGAAATGGGAACGCACTGTTCGGGAGACTCCGGTCCAACGCCTTATATGAGGCCGCTTCCGAGTGGCTGACGGGTAGGCCCAGGTGGCTCTGTCAAATCCCGTAAAGATCGCGCGCGATACGTGGCGAAAAAGGCGGCGCGGGAATCGAGGCGGCTCCGCTCTATCCCATCCGATTACTGCGGCCTCCCCCGTCCCGCGCGCTTCCCAAAATTCGGATCCCATGAAATCTGCGGGCAGCAAACAACTTGTCAGACCAAAGATCTCCTCCGCACCGTCACTCGGAGCCTTACAAGTAAAGAAACTCACTCGACAAAGAATTAAGAATGGATCAAGGCGACTGAAAAGGAAGTTGCTGTCATCACTCAGGTCCGTTGATCTGAAACAAGATATGCTCACGGCATGAAAAACGAGTCGGAGAAGTTCTCAACTCCTTCCCCACTCAAACCTCGATCCATTCGGGGGCTAATGATGAAGCTATGTACCTAGGGTAGGGTCATGGACCTGTCCTAACTGCCCTACCCAAGGACATCTCTAGAAGAAATCACCTTTCAATCGACTTGGAGGTGTTCCACTCGACAGACTCAAAGACACTCGACCAAGAAGCAATCACTCGACCAAGATCCAACCACTCGACGGCCAGGAGACCTAAAGTCACTCCGCACACTAACGGTCGGTCATTAAGTAGCTTTTATGGTCATCATAGCACTTTATTACTAGTGTTACCAGTAACGCCCTGCCTTAATGTACATTGAACCCTTTGTAACGTGGGCTAGCCGGGGTCCTGGCGCACTCTATATAAGCCACCCCCCTCCTTCGAGACAAGGGTTCGCACCTCTGTAATTCATATTCACATAATCCAGTCGACCGCCTCCGGGCTCCGAGACGTAGGGATATTACTTCCTCCAAGAAGGGCCTGAACTCGTAAACCTTGCGTACTTACAACTTCTCCATAGCTAAGATCTTGTCTCTCCATACTTACCCCCCTACACTACTGTCAGGCTTAGAACCACGACACCCGGTACTCCGGTAAAATCCCGATTTCACCCGGAACACTTCCGATATCCAAACATAGGCTTCCAATATATCAATCTTCATGTCTCAACCATTTCGAGACTCCTCGTCATGTCCGTGATCACATCCGGGACTCCGAACAACCTTCGGTACATCAAAACATATAAACTCATAATATTACTGTCATCGAAACGTTAAGCGTGCGGACCCTACGGGTTCGAGAACTATGTAGACATGACCGAGACACGTCTCCGGTCAATAACCAATAGCGGAACCTGGATGCTCATATTGGCTCCCACATATTCTACGAAGATCTTTATCGGTCAGACCGCATAACAACATACGGTGTTCCCTTCGTCATCGGTATGTTACTTGCCCGAGATTCGGTCGTCGGTATCTCAATACCTAGTTCAATCTCGTTACCAGCAAGTCTCTTTACTCGTTCCGTAATACATCATCCTGCAACTCATTAGTTGCAATGCTTTCAAGGCTTAAGTGATTTGCATTACCGAGAGGGCCCAGAGATACCTCTCCGACAATCGGAGTGAAAAATCCTTATATCGAAATACGCCAACCCAACAAGTACCTTCGGAGACACCTGTAGAGCACCTTTATAATCACCCAGTTACGTTGTGACGTTTGGTAGCACACAAAGTGTTCCTCTGGTAAACGGGAGTTGCATAATCTCATAGTCATAGGAACATGTATAAGTCATGAAGAAAGCAATAGCAACATACTAAACGATCAAGTGCTAACTAACAGAATGGGTCAAGTCAATCACATCATTCTCCTAATGATGTTATCCCATCAATCAAATGACAACTCATGTCTATGGCTAGGAAACATAACCATCTTTGATTAACGAGCTAGTCAAGTAGAGGCATACTAGTGACACTCTGTTTGTCTATGTATTCACACATGTATCATGTTTCCGGTTAATACAATTCTAGCAGGAATAATAAGCATTTATCATGAAATAAGGAAATAAATAATAACTTTATTATTGCCTCTAGGGCATATTTCCTTCAGTCTCCCACTTGCACTAGAGTCAACAATCTAGTTCACATCGCCATGTGATTTAACACCAATGGTTCACATCACCATGTGATTAACACCCATAGTTCACATCGACATGTGACCAACACCCAAAGGGTTTACTAGAGTCAATAATCTTGTTCACATCGCTATGTGATTAACACCCAAAGAGTACTAAGGTGTGATCATGTTTTGCTTGTGAGAGAAGTTTAGTCAACAGGTCTGCCACATTCAGATCCATAAGTATTTTGCAAATTTCTATGTTAACAATGCTCTGCACAGAGCTACTCTAGCTAATTGCTCCCACTTTCAATATGTATCCAGATTGAGATTTAGAGTCATCTGGATCAGTGTCAAATTTTGCATCGACGTAACCCTTTACGACGAACCTTTTTGTCACCTCCATAATCGAGAAACATATCCTTATTCCACTAGGGATAATTTTGACCGTTGTCCCGTGATCTACTCCTAGATCACTATTGTACTCCCTTGCCAAAATTAGTGTAGGGTATACAATAGATCTGGTACACAGCATGGCATATTTTATAGAGCCTATGGCCAAGGCATAGGGAATGACTTTCATTCTCTTCTATCTTCTGTCGTGGTCGGGCTTTGAGTCTTACTCAGTTTCACACCTTGTAACACAGGCAAGAACTCTTTCTTTGACTGTTCCATTTTGAACTACTTCAAAATCTTGTCAAGGTATGTACTCATTGAACAACTTATCAAGCGTCTTGATCTATCTCTATAGATCTTGATGCTCAATATGTAAGCAGCTTCACCGAGGTCTTTCTTTGAAAAACTCCTTTCAAACACTCCTTTATGCTTTGCAGAATAATTCTACATTATCTCCGATCAACAATATGTCATTCACATATACTTATCAGAAATGTTGTAGTGCTCCCACTCACTTTCTTGTAAATACAGGCTTCACCGCAAGTCTATATAAAACTATATGCTTTGATCAACTTATCAAAGTGTATATTCCAACTCCGAGATGCTTGCACCAGTCCATAGATGGATCGCTGGAGCTTGCATATTTTGTTAGCACCTTTAGGATTGACAAAACTTTCTTGTTGCATCATAGACAACTCTTCTTTAATAGATCCATTAAGGAATGTAGTTTTGTTTATCCATTTGCCAGATTTCATAAAATGTGGCAATTGCTAACATGATTCGGACAGACTTAAGCATAGATACGAGTGAGAAGCTCTCATTGTAGTCAACACCTTGAACTTGTCGAAAACCTTTTGCGACAATTCTAGCTTTGTAGATAGTAACACTACTATCAGCGCCCGTCTTCCTCTTGATGATCCATTTAATCTCAATGGCTCGCCGATCTTTGGGCAAGTCAATCAAAGTCCATACTTTGTTCTTATACATGGATCTTATCTCGGATTTCATGGCCTCAAGCCATTTCACGGAATCTAGGCTCATCATCACTTCCTCATAGTTCGTAGGTTCGTCATGGTCAAGTAACATGACCTCCAGAACTGGATTACCGTACCAATCTGGTGCGGATTTCATTCTGGTTGACCTACGAGGTTCGGTAGTAACTTGATCTGAAGTTACATGATCATCATCATTAGCTTCCTCACTAATTGGTGTAGGAATCACAGGAACAGATTTCTGTGATGAACTACTTTCCAATAAGGGAGCAGATACAGTTACCTCATCAGGTTCTACTTTCCTCCCACTCACTTCTTTCGAGAGAAACTCCTTCTCTAGAAAGGATCCATTCTTAGCAACGAATATCTTGCCTTCGGATATGTGATAGAAGGTGTACCCAACAGTAACTTTTGGGTATCCTATGAAGACGCACTTTTTCGATTTGGGTTTGAGCTTATCAGGATGAAACTTTTCACATAAGCATCGCAACCCCAAACTTTAAGAAACGACAACTTTGGTTTCTTGCCAAACCACAGTTCATACGGTGTTGTCTCAACGGATTTAGATGGTGCCCTTGTTAACATGAATGCAACTGTCTCTAGTGCACAACCCCAAAAATATAATGGTAAATCGGCAAGAAACATCATAGATTGCACTATATCCAATAAAGTACGGTTATGACGTTTGGACACACCATTACACTGTGGTGTTCCAGGTGGCGTGAGTAGTGAAACTATTTCACATTGTTTTAACTGAAGGCCAAACTCGTACTCAAATATTTCACCTCTGCGATCATATCATAGAAACTTTTATTTTCTTGTTACGATGATTCTCCACTTCACTCTGAAATTCTTTGAACTTTTCAAATGTTTCAGACTTGTAAATCATGTGTGAAGGTCAGAAAATAATGATACTTACCGTGAGCCTTAACACTCATCGGACCGCATACATCAGTATGTATTATTTCCAATAAGTCAGTTGCTCGCTCCATTGTTCCAGAGAACGAAGTCTTAGTCATCTTGCCCATGAGGCATGGTTCGCAAGCATCAAGTGATTCATAATCAAGTGATTCCAAAACTCCATCAGTATGGAGTTTCTTCATGCGCTTTACACCAATATGACCTAAACGGTAGTGCCACAAATAAGTTGCACTATCATTATTAACTTTCCATCTTTTGGCTTCAATATTATGAAAATGTGTATCACCATGATCGAGATCCAACAAACAATTTTCATTGGGTGTATGACCATCGAAGGTTTATTCATGTAAACTGAACAACAATTATTCTCTAACTTACATGAATAACCGTATTGCAATAAACATGATCCAATCATATTCATGCTCAACGCAAACACTAAATACCATTTATTTTAGGTTCAACACTAATCCCGAAAGTATAGGGAGTGTGCGATGATGATCATATCAATCTTGGAACCACTTCCAATACACATCGTCACTTCACCCTTAACTAGTCTCTGTTCATTCTGCAACTCCCGTTTCGAGTTACTACTCTTAGCAACTGAACCAGTATCAAATACCGAGTGGGTTTCTACGAACACTAGTAAAATACACATCAATAATCTATATATCAAATATACCTTTGTTCACTTTGCCATCCTTCGTATCCGCCAAATACTTGGGGCAGTTCCGCTTCCAGTGACCAGTCCCTTTGCAGTAAAAGCACTTAGTCTCAGGCTTAGGTCCAGACTTGGGCTTCTTCAGTTGAGCAGCAACTCGCTTGCCGTTCTACTTGAATTTCCCCTTCTTCCCTTTGCCCTTTACTTGAAACTAATGGTCTTGTCAACCATCAACACTTGATGTTTTTCTTGATTTCTACCTTCGTCGATTTCAGCATCACGAAGAGCTTGGGAATCGTTTCCGTTATCCCTTGCATATTATAGTTCATCACGAAGTTCTACTAACTTGGTGATGGTGACTAGAGAATTCTGTCAATCACTATTTTATCTAGAAGATTAACTCCCACTTGATTCAAGTGATTGTCGTACCCAGACAATTTGAGCACATGCTCACTGCTTGAGCTATTCTCCTCCATCTTTTAGCTATAGAACTTGTTGGAGACTTCATATCTCTCAACTCGGGTATTTGCTTGAAATATTAACTTCAACTCCTGGAACATCTCATATGGTCCATGACATTCAAAATGTCTTTGAAGTCCCGATTCTAAGCCGTTTAAGCATGGTGCACTAAACTATCAAGTAGTCATCATATTGAGCTAGCCAAACGTTCATAACATCTTCATCTGCTCCTGCAATAGGTTTGTCACCTAGCGGTGCATCAAGGACATAATTCTTCTGTGCAGCAATGTGGATAAACCTCAGATCACGGATCCAATCCGCATCATTTCTACTAACATCATTCAACTTAGTTTTCTCTAGGAACATATCAAAAATAAAACAGGGGAGCTAAACGCGAGCTATTGATCTACAACATAGATATGCTAATACTACCAAGACTAAGTTCATGATAAATTTAAGTTCAATTAATCATATTACTTAAGAACTCCCACTTAGATAGACATCCCTCTAATCCTTTAAGTGATCACGTGATCCATATCAACTAAACCATGTCCGATCATCACATGAGATGGACTAGTTTCAATGGTGAACATCACTATGTTGATCATATCTACTATATGATTCACGCTCGACCTTTTGGTCTCAGTGTTTCGAGGCCATATCTGTTATATGCTAGGCTCGTCAAGTTTAACCTGAGTATTCCGCGTGTGCAACTGTTTTGCACCCGTTGTATTTGAACGGAGAGCCTATCACACCCGATCATCACGTGGTGTCTCAGCACGAAGAACTTTTGCAACAGTGCATACTCAGGGAGAACACTTTATACTTTGATAATTAGTGAGGGATCATCTTATAATGCTACCGTCAATCAAAGCAAGATAAGATGCATAAAATATAAACATCACATGCAATCAATATAAGTGATATGATATGGCCATCATCATCTTGTGCTTGTGATCTCCATCTCCGAAGCACCGTCATGATCACCATCGTCACCGACGCGACACCTTATTCTCCATCGTAGCATCGTTGTCATCTCGCCAATCTTATGCTTCCATGACTATCGCTACCGCTTAGTGATAAAGTGAAGCATTACAGGGCGATTGCATTGCATACAATAAAGTGACAACCATATGGCTCCTGCCAGTTGCCGATAACTCGGTTACAAAACATGATCATCTCATACAATAAAATTTAGCATCATGTCTTGACCATATCACATCACAACATGCCCTGCAAAAACAAGTTAGACGTCCTCTACTTTGTTGTTGCAAATTTTACGTGGCTTCTACGGGCTTAGCAAGAACCGTTCTTACCTACGCATCAAAACCACAATGATAGTTTGTCAAGTTGGTGATGTTTTAACCTTCTCAAGGACTGGGCGTAGCCACACTCAGTTCAACTAAAGTTGGAGAAACTGACACCCGCCAGCCACCTGTGTGCAAAGCACGTCGGTAGAACCAGTCTCGCGTAAGCGTACGCATAATGTCGGTCCGGGCCGCTTCATCCAACAATACCGCCGAACCAAATTATGACATGCTGGTAAGCAGTATGACTTATATCTCCCACAACTCACTTGTGTTCTACTCATGCATATGACATCTACGCATAAAACCAAGCTCGGATGCCACTGTTACGGAACGTAGTAATTTCAAAAAAAATCCTATGCACACGCAAGATCATGGTGATGCATAGCAACAAGAGGGGAGAGTGTTTTCCACGTACCCTCGTAGACCGAAAGCGGAAGCGTTAGCACAACGCGGTTGATGTAGTCGTATGTCTTCACAATCCGACCGATCAAGTACCGAACGTACGGCACCTCCGAGTTCAGCACACGTTCAGCCCGATGACGTTCCTCGAACTCCGATCTAGCCGAGTGTTGAGGGAGAGTTTCGTCAGCACGACGGCGTGGTGACAATGATGATGTTCTACCGACGTAGGGCTTCGCCTAAGCACCGCTACAGTATTATCGAGGTGGACTATGGTGGAGGGGGCACCGCACACGGCTAAAAGATCAAGCGATCAATTGTTGTGTCTTTGGGGTGCCCCCTGCCCCCGTCTATAAAGGAGCAAGGGGGTGTGCGTCCAGTCTAGAGAGGGGCGCGCCAGGAGGAGTCCTACTCCTACCAGGAGTAGGACTCCCCCCTTTTCCTTGTTGGACTAGGAGAGAGAGGGGAAAGAGGTGGAGGAGAAGAAGGAAGGGGGGGCGCCGCCCCCTCTCCTTGTCCTATCCAGACTAGGGGGGAGGGGCGCGACCCTTTCCCTGGCCACCTCTCCTCTCTTACCACCAAGGCCCACTAAGGCCCATTAAGTCCCCGGGGGGTTCCGGTAACCTCCCGGTACTCCGGTAGAATCCCGATTTCACCCGGGACACTTCGATATCCAAACATAGGCTTCCAATATATCAATCTTCATGTCTCGACCATTTAGAGACTCCTCGTCATGTCCGTGATCACATCCGGGACTCCGAACAACCTTCGGTACATCAAAACATATAAACTCATAATATAACTGTCATCGAAACGTTAAGCGTGCGGACCCTATGGGTTCGAGAACTATGTAGACATGACCGAGACACGTCTCCGCTCAATAAACAATAGCGGAACCTGGATGCTCATATTGGCTCCCACATATTCTACGAAGATCTTTATCGGTCAGACCGCATAACAACATACGTTGTTCCCTTTGTCATCGGTATGTTACTTGCCTGAGATTCGATTATCGGTATCTCAATACCTAGTTCAATCTCGTTACCAGCAAGTCTCTTTACTCGTTCCTTAATACATCATCCCGCAACTAACTCATTAGTTTCAATGCTTGCAAGGCTTAAGTGATGTGCATTACCGAGAGGGCCCAGACATACCTGTCCGACTATCGGAGTGACAAATCCTAATCTCGAAATACGCCTACCCAACAAGTACCTTCGGAGACACCTGTAGAGCACCTTTATAATCACCCAGTTACGTTGTGACATTTGGTAGCACACAAAGTGTTCCTCCGGTAAACGGGAGTTGCATAATCTCATAGTCATAGGAACATGTATAAGTCATGAAGAAATCAATAGCAACATACTAACCGATCAAGTGCTAAGCTAACGGAATGGGTCAAGTCAATCACATCATTCTCCTAATGATATGATCCCGTTAATCAAATGACAACTTATGTCTATGGCTAGTAAACATAACCATCTTTGATTAACGAGCTAGTCAAGTAGAGGCATACTAGTGACACTCTGTTTGTCTATGTATTCACACATGTATCATGTTTCCGGTTAATACAATTCTAGCATGAATAATAAACATTTATCATGAAATAAGGAAATAAATAATAACTTTATTATTGCCTCTAGGGCATATTTCCTTCAATGATCAACATAGTGATGTTTACCATTGAAAACTACTCATCTCACGTGATGATCAGACATGGTTTAGTTGATATGGATCACGTGATCACTTATATGATTAGAGAGATGTCTATCTAAGTGGGAGTTCTTTAGTAATTTGATTAATTGAACTTTAATTTATCATGAACTTAGTACCTGATAGTATTTTGCATATCTATGTGGTTGTAGATAGATGGCCCATGCTGTCGTTCCGTTGAATTTTAATGCGTTCCTAGAGAAAGCTAAGTTGAAAGATGATGGTAGCAACTACACGGACTGGGTCCGTAACTTGAGGATTATCCTCATTGCTGCACAGAAGAATTACGTTCTGGAAGCACCGCTAGGTGACAAACCCGCTGCAGGAGCAACGCTAGATGTTGTGAACACCTAGCAGAGCAAAGCTGATGACTACTCGATAGTTCAGTGTGCCATGCTTTACGGCTTAGAACCGAGACTTGAATGGCGTTTTGTACGTTATGGAGCATATGAGATGTTCCAGGAGTTGAAGTTAATATTTCAAGCAAATGCCCGGATTGAGAGATATGAAGTCTCCAATAAGTTCTGTAGCTGCAAAATGGAGGAGAATAGTTCTGTCAGTGAACATATACTCAGAATGTCTGGGTACCACAACCACTTGACTCAGCTGGGAGTTAATCTTCCTGATGATAGTGTCATTGACAGAGTTCTTCAATCACTGCCATCAAGCTACAAGAGCTTCATGATGAACTATAATATGCAAGGGATGGATAAGACTATTCCCGAGCTCTTCGCAATGCTAAAGGCTGCGGAGGTAGAAATCAAGAAGGAGCATCAAGTGTTGATGGTCAACAGGACCGCTAGTTTCAAGAAAAAGGGTAAAGGGAAGAAGGGGAACTTCAAGAAGAACAGCAAGCCAGTTGCTGCTCAAGTGAAGAAACCCAAGTCTGGACCTAAGCCTGAAACTAAGTGCTTCTACTACAAAGGGGCTGGTCACTGGAAGTAGAACTGCCCCAAGTATTTGGCGGAGAAGAAGAATGGCAAAGTGAAAGGTATATTTGATATACATGTTATTGATGTGTACCTTACTAATGCTCGCAGTAGCGCCTGGGTATTTCATATTGGTTCTGTTGCTAATATTTGCAACTCAAAACAGGGGCTACGGATTAAGCGAAGATTTGCTAAGGACGAGGTGACGATGCGCGTGGGAATGGTTCCAAAGTCGATGTGATCACCGTCGGCATGCTACCTCTACATCTACCTTCAGGATTAGTTTTAGACCTAAATAATGTGCCAGCGGTGAGCATGAACATTATATCTGGATCTTGTTTGATGCGAGACGGTTATTCATTTAAATCAGAGAATAATGGTTGTTCTATTTATATGAGTAATATCTTTTATGGTCATGCACCCTTGATGAGTGGTCTATTTTTACTAAATCTTGATAGTAGTGATACACATGTTCATAGTATTGAAGCCAAAAGATGCAAAGTTGATAATGATAGTGCAACTTATTTGTGGCACTGCCGTTTGGGTCATATTGGTGTAAATCGCATGAAGAAACTCCATTCTGATGGACTTCTGGAATCACTTGATTACGAATCAGTTGGTACTTGCGAACCATGACTCATGGGCAAGATGACTAAAACTCCATTCTCTGGAACAATGGAGCGAGCAACAGAGTTATTGGAAATCATACATACTGATGTATGTGGTCCAATGAACATTGAGGCTCGCGGCGGATATTGTTATTTCCTTACCTTCACAGATGATTTGAGAAGATATGGATATATCTACTTAATGAAACATAAGTCTGAAACATTTGAAAAGTTCAAAGAATTTCAGAGTGAAGTGGAAAATCATCATAACAAGAAAATCAAGTTTCTATGATCTGATCGTGGAGGTCAATATTTGAGTTATGAGTTTGGACTTCATTTGAAACAATGCAGAATAGTTTCGCAACTCACGCCACCTGAAACACCACAACGTAATGGTGTGTCCGAACGTCGTAATCGCACTTTATTAGATATGGTGTGATCTATGATGTCTCTCACTGATTTACCACTATCGTTTTGAGGTTATGCTTTAGAGACGGCTGCATTCACGTTAAATAGGGCACCATCAAAATCTGTTGAGACTACACCTTATGAACAGTGGTTTGGCAAGAAACCCAAGTTGTCGTTTCTTAAAGTTTGGGGCTGCGATGCTTATGTGAAAAAGCTTCAACCTGATAAGCTCGAACCCAAATCGGAGAAATGTGTCTTCATAGGATACCCAAAGGAGACTGTTAGGTACACCTTCTATCACAGATCTGAAGGCAAGATATTCGTTGCTAAGAATGGATCCTTTCTAGAGAAGGAGTTTCTCTCGAAAGAAGTGAGTGGGAGGAAAGTAGAACTTGACAAGGTAATTGTACCTTCTCCCTTGTTGGAAAATAGTTCATCACCGAAATCAGTTCCAGTGATTCCTACACCAGTAAGTGACGAAGCTAATGCTGATGATCATGAAACTTCTGATCAAGTTACTACCAAACCTTGTAGGTCAACCAGAGTAAGATCCGCACCAGAGTGGTACGGTAATCCTGTTCTGGAAGTCATGTTGCTTGACCATGACGAACCTACGAACTATGAGAAAGCGATGATGAGCCCAGATTCCGCAAAATGGCTTGAGGCCATGAAATATGAGATGGGATCCATGTATGAGAACAAAGTGTGGAGTTTGGTTGACTTGCTCGTTGATCGGCAAGCCATAAAGAATAAATGGATCTTCAAGAAGAAGACTGGCGCTGACGGTAATGTTACTGTCTACAAAGCTCGACTTGTTGCAAAAGGTTTTCGACAAGTTCAAGGAGTTGACTACGATGAGACCTTCTCACCCGTAGCGATGCTTAAGTCCGTCCGAATCATGTTAGCAATTACCGCATTTTATGATTGTGAAATTTGGCAAATGGATGTCAAAACTGCATTCCTTAATGGATATCTTAAAAAAGAGTTGTATATGATGCAACCAGAAGGTTTTGTCGATCCAAAAGGTGCTAACAAAGTGTGCAAGCTCCAGTGATCCATTTATGGACTGGTGCAAGCCTCTCGGAGTTGGAATATATGCTTTGATAGTGTGATCAAAGCATATGGTTTTATACAGACTTTTGGAGAAGCCTGTATTTACAAGAAAGTGAGTGGGAGCTCTGTAGCATTTATGATATTATATGTAGATGACAGATTGCTGATCGGAAATGATACTGAATTTTTGAATAGCATAAAAGGATACTTGAATAAGAATTTTTCAATGAAAGACCTCGGCGGAGCTGCTTATATACTGGGCATCAAGATTTATAGAGATAGATCAACACGCTTAATTGGACTTTCACAAAGCACACACCTTGATAAAGTTTTGAAGAAGTTCAAAATGGATCAAGCAAAAGAAAAGGGTTCTTGCCTGTGTTACAAGGTGTGAAGTTGAGTCAGACTCAATGCCCGACCACTGCAGAAGATAGAGAGAAAATGAAAGTCATCCCTATGTTTCAGCCACAAGTTCTATCATGTATGCAATGCTATGTACCAAACCTGATGTGTGCCTTGCAATTAGTTTAGCAGGGAGGTACCAAAGTAATCCAGGAGTGGATCACTGGACAGTGGTCAAGAACATCCTAAAATACCTGAAAAGGACTAAGGATATGTTTCTCGTTTATGGAGGTGACAAAGAGCTCGTCGCAAATGATTACATCAACGCAAGCTTTGACACTGATCCAGATGACTCTAAGTCATAAACTGGATACGTATTTTTATTAAATGCTGGAGCTGTCAGTTGGTACAGTTCCATGCAGAGCGTAGTGGCGGGATCTACGTGTGAAGCGGAGTACATAACTGCTTTGGAAGCAGCAAATGAAGGAGTTCATATCCGATCTAGGTGTCATACCTAGTGCATCGGGTCTAATGAAAATCTTTTGTGACAATACTAGTGCAATTGCCTTGGCAAAGGAATCCAGATTTCACAAGAGAACCAAGCACATCAAGAGACGCTTCAATTCCATCCGCAATCAAGTCAAGGAGGGATACATAGAGATTTGCAAGATACATACGGATCTGAATGTTGCAGACCCGTTGACTAAGCCTCTCTCACGAGCAAAACATGACTAGCACTAGGACTCCATGGGTGTTAGAATCATTACAATGTAATCTAGATTATTGACTCTAGTGCAAGTGGGAGACTGAAGGAAATATGCCCTAGAGGCAATAATAAAGTTGTTATTTATATTTCCTTATATCATGATAAATTTTTATTATTCATGCTAGAATTGTATTAACCGGCAACTTAGTACATGTGTGAATACATAGACAAACAAAGTGTCACTAGTATGCCTCTACTTGACTAGCTCATTGAATCAATGATGGTTATGTTTCCTGACCATAGACAAGAGTTGTCACTTGATTAACGAGATCACATCAATAGAGAATGATGTGGTTGACTTGACCCATCCATTAGCTTAGCACAATGATCGTTTAGTTTGTTGCTATTGCTTTCTCCATAACTTATACATGTTCCTATGACTATGAGATCATGCAACTCCTGAATACCGGAGGAACACGTAGTGTGCTATCAAACATCACAACATAACTGGGTGACTATAAAGATGCTCTACATGTGTCTCCGATGGTGTTTGTTGAGTTGGCATAGATCGAGATTAGGATTTGTCACTCCGAGTGTCGGAGAGGTATCTCTGGGCCCTCTCGGTAATGCACATCACTATAAGCCTTGAAAGCAATGTAACTAATGAGTTAGTTGCGGGATGGTGCATTACAGAACGAGTAAAGAGACTTGCCGGTAACGAGATTGAACTAGGTATTGAGATACCGAGGATCGAATCTCGGGCAAGTAACATACCGATGACAAAGGGAACAACGTATGTTGTTGTGCGGTTTGACCGATAAAGATCTTCGTAGAATATGTAGGAACCAATATGAGCATCCAGGTTCTGCTATTGGTTATTGATGGGAGATGAGTCTTGGTCATGTCTACATAGTTCTCGAACCCGTAGGGTCCGTACGCTTAACGTTCGGTGACGGTCGGTATTACGAGTTTATGTGTTTTGATGTACCGAAGGTAGTTCGGAGTCCCGGATTTGATCACGGACATGACGAGGAGTCTCGAAATGGTCAAGACATAAAGATCGATATATTGGAAGCCTATGTTTGGACATTGGAATGGTTCGGGATGAGTTCGGGCATTTTCCGGAGTACCGGGAGGTTACCAGAATCCCCTAGATAGTATATGGGCCTTATTGGGCCTTAGTGGAATAGAGGAGAGGAAGGAAAAAGGTGGGAGGCGCACCCCCCCTAGCCCAATCTGAATTGGGTGGGCCCCCCCATTCCTTCCTTCTCTCCTCCCCTTCCTTCTTTCCTACTCCTACTACTTGGAAGGGGGGAATCCTACTCCCAGTGGGAGTAGGACTCCCCTAGGGCGCGCCATAGAGGGCCGGCCCTCCCCCACTCCTTTATATACGGGGAGGGGCACCCCATAGACACATAACTTGATCATTGTCTTAACCGTGTGCGGTGCCCCCTCCACCATAATCCACCTCGGTCATATCGTAGCGGTGCTTAGGCGAAGCCCTTTTCCGATAGCTTCATCATCACCGTCATCATGCCGCCGTGCTGACGAAACTCTCCCTCGACACTCAGCTGGATCTAGAGTTCATGGGACGTCACCAAGCTGAACGTGTGTAGATCCCGGAGGTGCCGTACCTTCGGTGCTAGGATCGGTCAGATCGTGAAGACGTTCGACTACATCAACCGCGTTGTCATAACGCTTCCTCTTACGGTCTATGAGGGTACATGGACAACACTCTTCCCCTCTCATTGCTATGCATCACCTAGATTGATCTTGCGTGTGCGTAGTAATTTTTTTGAAATTACTGCATTCCCAAACACCGAGCTCAGCGCGGCTCCATCGTAGATATCCAATTTTTCAGACCTCCAAAATGGCTTACCAAAGATGAAACCATTACTTTTGAAAGAATCTGAACGGTGCAACATCCCAAACACCCCGTTGATGACTGCTACTTGTGATCTGCATTGGGATTTCCCCGAAGAGGAGAGGATGATGCAGTACAGTAGAGATAAGTATTTCCCTTAGTTATGAAACCAAGGTTATCAATCCAGTAGGAGAACCAAGCAACGACTTGTTAGTAGTACCTGCACACAAACAACAAATCCTTGCAACCCAACGCGAACAAGGCGTTGTCAATCCCTTGATGGTTACAAGCAAGATTAAATTATATAGTTTTTGACAGATAGATCAAAAAATATGAAATAAAATAAATAAAATAAAAACGCAACAAGGTATTTTGGTTTTAATATATGATAGAAGGTAGCTCCGGGGGCCATAGTTTACACTAGAGGCTTCTCTCTTGAAAATATCATATGGTGGGTAAACAAATTACTGTTGGGAAATTGATAGAAAAGCAAATATTTATGATGATATCCAAGGCAATGATCATATATAGGCATCACGTTCGAGGCAAGTAGACCGAAATGATTCCGCATTTACTACTATTACTCCACACATTGACCGCTATCCAACATGCATCTAGGTATTAAGTTCATGGAAAAATGGAGTAACGCCTTAAGCAAGATGACATGATGTAGACCAAACTCACATATGGATAAACCCCATCTTTTTACCCTTACTAGCAACGATACATACGTGTCATGTCCCCTTCTATCACTGGGATTGAGCACCGTAAGATCGAACCCATTACAAAGCACCTCTTCCCATGGCAAGATAAATCAATCTAGTTGCCCAAACCAAACAGACAAATCGGAGAAGAAATATGAGGCTATAGTAATCATGCATAAAAAAGTTCTGAGAAAACTCAAATAATATTCATGGATAGATCTGATCATAAACTCACAATTCATCAGATCCCAACAAACACACCGCAAAAAGTCATTACATCGAATAGATCTCCAAGAACACCAAGGAGAACATTCTATTGAAGATCAAATTGAGAGAAAAGCCATCTAGATACTAACTATGGACTCGTAGGTCTGCGGTAAACTACTCACACATCATTGGAAGGGTAGCAGGGTTGATGTAGAGCCCCTCTGTGATCGATTCCCTCTCCGGCGGAGTACCGGAGAAGGCCTTCAGATGGGATCTCGTGGTTTTGGAACTTGCGGCAGCAGAAAAAGTATCTTGGGTGTCTCTCCGATGTCAGGGCAATATTTGAATATTTATAGAGGTGGAATTAGGGTTTGATGTTCCACGAGGGGACCACAAGCCTTAGGAGTACGCCCCTCAAGCTTGTCACTCCCTCGTGGCTCTTCTGGCCTCCTCCTGAACCTTCTAGGGTCTCTTCTGGTCCTGAAAAAATCAATCCAAAGTTTTTTCTCCGTTTGGACTTCGTTTGATATTGATTTTCTATAAAAACAAAAACATGCAAAAAAATCAACAACTGGCACTGGGCACTAAGTTAATAGGTTAGTCCCCAAAAGTGATATATAATTGCATCTAATGACATATAAAACATCCAAAATTTATACCATAATAGCATGGAACAATAAAAAATATAGATACATTGGAGATGTATCAATGACCCACAAGTATAGGGGATCAATCGTAGTTCTTTTAATAATTAAGAGTGTCAAACTCAACGAGGAGCAAAAGGAAATGATAAGCGGTTTTCAGCAAGGTATTCTCTGCATGTGCTGAAAGTAACAGTTATGTATAGTTTTGTAGCAAGATAATTCATAACAAGTGACAATAGTACAAAGGTGCAGCAAGGTGGCCCAATCCCTTTTATAGCAAAGGACAAACCAGAAAGTTCTCTTATATAAAGCAAGGTGCTCTCAAGGACACATGGGAATTGCCGTCTAGTCACCTTCACCATGTTTAGTTGATTCGCGTTCACTACTTTGATAACTTGATATGTGGGTGGACCGGTGCTTGGGTGTTGTTCTTACTTGAACAAACAACCCACTTATGATTACCCCCTCTCTCAAGCATCCTGATGTCTACTACACAACCTTCTTGTAGACGTTGTTGGGCCTCCAAGTGCAGAGGTTTGTAGGACAGTAGCAAATTTCCCTCAAGTGGATGACCTAAGGTTCATCAATCCGTAGGAGGCGTAGGATGAAGATGGTCTCTCTCAAGCAACCCTGCAACCAAATAACAAAGAGTCTCTTGTGTCCCCAACACACCCAATACAATGGTAAATTGTATAGGTGCACTAGTTCGGCGAAGAGATGGTGATACAAGTGCAATATGGATGGTAGATAAAGGTATTTGTAATCTGAAAATATAAAAACAGCAAGGTAACTAATGATAAAAGTGAGCGTAAACGGTATTGCAATGTGTGGAAATAAGGCCTAGGGTTCATACTTTCACTAGTGCAAGTTCCCTCAACAATACTAACATAATTGGATCACATAACTATCCCTCAACATGCAACAAAGAGTCACTCCAAAGTCACTAATAGCGGAGAACGAACGAAGAGATTATGGTAGGGTACGAAACCACCTCAAAGTTATTCTTTCCAATCAATCCGTTGGGCTATTCCTATAAGTGTCACAAACAGCCCTAGAGTTCGTACTAGAATAACACCTTAAGACACACATCAACCAAAACCCTAATGTCACCTAGATACTCCAATGTCACCTCAAGTATCTGTGGGTATGATTATACGATATGCGTCACACAATCTCAGATTCATCTATTCAACCAACACAAAGGACCTCAAAGAGTGCCCCAAAGTTCTACCGGAGAATCACGACGAAAACGTGTGCCAACCCCTATGCATAGGTTCATGGGTGGAACCCGCAAGTTGATCACCAAAACATACATCAAGTGAATCACGTGATATCCCATTGTCACCACAGATATCCATGGCAAGACATACATCAAGTGTTCTCAAATCTTTAAAGACTCAATCCGATAAGATAACTTCAAAGGGGAAACTCAGTTCATTACAAGAGTGTAGAGGGGGGAAGAAACATCATAGGATCCAAATATAATAGCAAAGCTCACGATACATCAAGATTGTATCATCTCAAGAACACGAGAGATAGAGATCAAACACATAGCTACTGGTACATACCCTCAGCCCCGAGGGAGAACTACTCCCTCCTCGTCATGGAGAGCACCGGGATGATGAAGATGGACACCGGAGAGGGATTGCCCCCTCCGGCAGGGTGCCGGAACGGGTCTAGATTGGCTTTCGGTGGCTACGGAGGCTTCTGGCGGCGAAACTCCTGATCTATTTTTGCTCCCGGATGTTTTTAGGGTATATGGAGATATATAGGCGGAAGAAGCATGTCGGTGGAGCTCCGAGGGGCCCATGAGGCAGGGGGGCGCGCCCTCCACCCTCGTGACCTCCCCGGAAACTTATTGGAGTAGGGTCCAAGTCTCCTGGATCACGTTCGGTGAGAAGATCATGTTCCCGAAGGTTTCATTCCGTTTGGACTCTGTTTGATATTCTGTTTCCTCGAAATACTGAAATAGGCAAAAAACAGCAATTCTGGGTTGGGCCTCCGGTTAATAGGTTAGTCCCAAAAATAATATAAAAGTGGAAAATAAAGCCCAATATAGTCCAAAACAGTAGATAAAGTAGCATGGAGCAATCAAAAATTATAGATACGTTGGAGACGTATCACATCCCCAACTATGATAGAAAAATTAAGATAAATCTAACCATAACATGAAACATATGGATGAAAATCAGCCCCTTACGTAATAACACATAAACTAGGGTTTAAGCTTCTGTCACTCTAGCAACCCATCATCTTCTTATTACTCCACAATGCCTTCCCTTAGGCCCAAGTATGGTGAAGTGTCATGTAGTCAACGTTCACATGACACCTCTAAAGGAAGAAATAACATACATATCATCAAAATATCGAATCAATACCAACATCACATGATTACTTATAACAAGACTTCTCTGGTGTCCTCAAGAAAAAAAGCAACCCACAAGTACTAGTCTGAGGTTTCGGGACAAAGATTTAATAAATGAGATGAACTAGGGTTTGAGATGAGATGGTGCTAATGAAGATGTTGATGAAGATTGGTCCTCCCATGATGATAGGATCATTGGTGATGTCGATCGCTTCGATTTCCCCCTCATGGAGGGATGTTTCCCCGGTGGAATCGCTCCGCCAGAGAGCAAAAGTGCTCCTGCCCAGGTTCTGCCTTGAGAAGGCGGCACTTCATCCTGGAAGTCTTCTTATTTATTTATTTTTTCTAGGGAAACGGCTTCATATATAAAAAGATGGGCACCGAAGGCCTGCTAGGGAGCCCACAAGCTCACAGGACGTGCCCGGGGCCGGCGGGGGGTAGGACGCGCCTCCTAAGTTGTTCGCTCCCTGGTGGGCCCCTCCTGGTATTTCTTCCGCCAATATTTTTTATATACTCCAAAATAATTCTCTGTAAATTTTCAGGTCATTTGGAGTTGTGCAGAATAGTTATTTCTGTTGTAGCATTTTCTGGTCCAGAATTCCAACTGTCGGCAATGTCCCTCTTCATGTGAAACTTGCAAAATAAGAGAGATAAAAGGCATTAGAATTGCATCACGAAGTGAAATAACAATGCAAAACACAATAAATAACGGTAGGAAAACACGATGCAAAATGGATGTATCACCCATCAAGCTCTAGACCTGGCACCTCCGCTCGACTAAAATGCCGAAGGAAGAGACCATATCTTTCAGCCACAAGCCACAAACCCAGCACACAATCCACCATCTTCCAGATGCAGTCGAAGAATATCTCTGCCCTTGGACTACCTCCTAGTCTCCGTGCCAGCACTAGAGCAAAACATCATCGCAACATTGGAGCTCGAGGACACACGTCCACCACAAGGCCTTGTCATGGCCATGACATCCCTGCTTTAGCAGACTAGTTGTCAAATCCATCATTGACCGCAAAATGCCGCGTCAAAGAAATATATGTACTTTCTTTGTTTAGCGCCACCCAGAACTCACTAACGCATAAACATCCTCGAACTTTGGAAACACTACAATATGGTACTTATACATGACATCTCTGATCCTGTGTATAGTCCAGGTTATGGTAGAGTGTTGCCATGCCGCCACGTGGTGTCGCCTTTTTGTGGAGAGGCCGCTCGCTTTTCTAGGAATTGACCCACACTCCAACCTCATCATTGTTAACGTCAACCCATGCACACTCTCCGGATCCCACCTATCAGCCAAAGGAGTGAGAGGAATACAGACAAGATTTGTTTAGTTAACTGCAGTTTCCAGTTCATTGAATTGTAACTTTAAGAGTAAATAGCAAAAAAAACTACCACGTTACGGGTTAGGGTTACAAAAAACTAGTTGTTTTCATATTTTTTTCAAAAACCTACCACAAATTGGTTGCTTGTTCCCAAAAACCCAAATGACTGAAGTATTAGGTGTTAACCAGGTTTATGAAAGGGGGGCCCACTCGTAAATGTTGACCGTTAATGCCTACATGTCATCCGCCAAGCCCATTATAAAATGGAGAAAACCACCCGACACTGGGTCAATGCTACCTCTTGAGCACTACGTTGGTTTTCCCTTGAATAGGAAAGGGTGATGCAGCAAAGTAGCGCAAGTATTTCCCCTCAGTTTTTGAGAACCAAGGTATCGATCCAGTAGGAGACTACACGCAAGTCCCTCATACCTACACAAACAAATAAGAACCTCGCAACCAACGCGATGAAGGGGTTGTCAATCCCTTCATGGTCACTTATGAGACTGAGATCTGATGGAGATAATTGATACGTCTCCAACGTATCTATAATTTTTGATTGTTCCATGCTATATTATATCCTGTTTTGGACATTATTGGGCTTTGTTATACACTTTTATATTTTTTGGGACTAACCTATTAACCGGAGGCCCAGCCCAGAATTGCTGTTTGTTTGCCTATTTTAGGGTTTCGCAGAAAAAGAATATCAAACGGAGTCCAAACGGAATGAAACCTTCGGGAACATGATTTTCGGAATGAACCTGATCCAGAGGACTTGGACCCTACGTCAAGCAATCAACGAGGAAGGCACGAGGTAGGGGGGTGCGCCTACCCCCCCCCCAGGCGCGCCCTCCACCCTCGTGGGGCCCATGTTGCTCCACCGATGTACTCCTTCCTCCTATATATACCTATGTACCCCCAAACTACCAGATACAGAGCCAAAACCCTAATTCCACCGCCCGTAACTTTCTGTATCCACGAGATCCCATCTTGGGGCCTTTTCTGGAGCTCCGCCGGAGGGGGTATCGATCACGGAGGGCTTCTACATCAACACCATAGCCTCTCCAATGAAGTGTGAGTAGTTTACTTCAAACCTACGGGTCCATAGTTATTAGCTAGATGGCTTCTTCTCTCTTTTTGGATCTCAATACAAAGTTCTCCCCCTCTCTTGTGGAGATCTATCCGATGTAATCTTATTTTTGCGGTGTGTTTGTTGAGACCGATGAATTGTGGGTTTATGATCAAGTTTATCTATGAACAATATTTGAATCTTCTCTGGATTCTTTTATGTATGATTGGTTATCCTTGCAAGTCTCTTCTAATTATCAGTTTGGTTTGGCCTACTAGATTGATCTTTCTTGCAATGGGAGAAGTGCTTAGCTTTGGGTTCAATCTTGCGGTGTCCTTTCCCAGTGACAGTAGGGGCAGCAAGGCACGTATTGTATTGTTGCCATCGAGGATAACAAGATGGGGTTTATATCATATTGCATGAGTTTATCCCTCTACATCATGTCATCTTGCTTAAAGCGTTACTATGTTCTCTTGAACTTAATACTCTAGATGCATGCTGGATAGCGGTCGATGTGTGGAGTAATAGTAGTAGATGCAGGCAGGAGTTGGTCTACTTGTCTCGGACATGATGCCTATATACATGACCATACCTAGATATTCTCATAACTATGCTCAATTCTGTCAATTTCTCAAGAGTAATTTGTTCACCCACCGTAATACTTATGCTCTCGAGAGAAGCCTCTAGTGAAACCTATGGCCCCCGGGTCTATTTTCCATCATATTAATCTTCCAATACTTAGTTATTTCCTTTGCCATTTATTTTACTTGCATCTTTATTTCTCTTTATCATAGAAATACCAAAAATATTATCTTATCATATCTATCATATCCCACTCTCGTAGGTGACCGTGAAGGGATTGACAACCCCTTTATCGCGTTGGTTGAGAGGAGTTTATTTGTTTGTGTAGGTGTGACGGACTCGTGCGTGGCCTCCTACTGGATTGATACCTTGGTTCTCAAAAACTGAGGGAAATACTTACGCTGCTCTACTGCATCACCCTTTCCACTTCAAGGGAAAACCAACGTAGTGCTCAAGAGGTAGCAAGAAGGATTTCTGGCGCCGTTGCCGGGGAGTCTACGCAAAAGTCAACATACCAAGTACCCATCACAAACCCTTATCTCCTGCATTACATTATTTGCCATTTGCCTCTCGTTTTCCTCTCCCCCACTTCACCCTTGCCGTTTTATTCGCCCTCTCTCTCTATCCTCCCTCTCTTCCTCTATTCGCCTCTTCTTGCTCGTTTCTTGTTTTCTTGTGTGTCGGATTGGTTGCTTGTCACGATGGCTCAAGATAATACCAAATTGTGTGACTTTACCAATACCAACAACAATGATTTTATTAGCACTCCGATTGCTCCTCTTACCGATGCTGAATTTTGTGAAATTAATGCTGCTTTGTTGAATCTTGTCATGAAAGATCCGTTTTCCGGCCTTCCTAGTGAAGATGCCGCTACCCATCTAAACAACTTCGTTGATTTGTGTGATATGCAAAAGAATAAAGATGTGGACAATGATATTGTTAAATTTTAGCTATTTCCTTTTTCGCTTAGAGATCGTGCTAAAGCATGGTTTTCGTCTTTGCCTAAAAATAGTATTGATTCGTGGAATAAGTGCAAAGATGCTTTTATCTCTAAGTATTTTCCTCCCGCTAAGATCATCTCTATTAGAAACGATATTATGAATTTTAAGCAACTTGATCATGAACATGTTGCACAATCTTGGGAGAGGATGAAATTAATGATACGTAATTGCCCTACACATGGTTTGAATTTGTGGATGATTATACAAATTTTTTATGCTGGATTGAATTTTGCTTCTAGAAATCTTTTAGATTCGGCCGCGGGAGGCACTTTTATGGAAATCACTTTAGGAGAAGCTACTAAACTCCTAGATAATAATGTGGTTAATTATTCTCAATGGCACACTGAAAGATCTACTAATAAGAAAGTGCATGCGATAGAAGAAATTAATGTTTTGAGTGGTAAGATGGATGAACTTATGAAATTATTTGCTAATAAAAGTGTTTCTTCTAATCCTAATGATATGCCTTTGTCTACTTTGATTGAGTATAATAATGAATCTTTGGATGTGAATTTTGTGGGTAGGAATAATTTTGGTAACAACGCGTATAGAGGAAACTTTAATCCTAGGTCGTATCCTAGTAATTCCTCTAATAATTATGGTAATTCCTACGACAATTCTTATGGAAATTTTAATAAGATACCCTCTGATTTTGAATCTAATATTAAAGAATTTATTACCTCGCAAAAGAATTTCAATGCTTTGATTGAAGAAAAATTGCTTAAGATTGATGATTTGGCTAGGAACGTTGAAAGAATTTCTCTTGATGTTGATTCTTTGAAACTTAGATCTATTCCTCCTAAGCATGATATCAATGAGTCTCTCAAATCCATGAGAATTTACATTGATGAGTGCAAAGAAAGAACCACTAGGATGCGTGCTAAGAAAGATTGCTTTATAAAAGCGTGTTCTTCTAGTTTTCATGATAATAAAGATGAAGATCTAAAAGTTATTGATGTGTCCCATATTAAATCATTGTTTTGTAATATGAATCTTGATAATGATGGGACTTAATATGATCCACCTTTACCTAGAAGGCGTTCCAAAATTCGGGGTCTTTAGATCTTGATGCTAAAATTGTTAAAAGTGGGATTGAAGAAGTCAAAACTTTAAATATTAATGAACCCACTATTTTGGATTTCAAGGAATTTAATTATGATAATTTCTATTTGATAGATTGTATTTCCTTGTTGTAATCCGTGCTAAATTCTCCTCAAGCTTATAGTCAAAATAAAGCCTTTACCAAACATATTGTTGATGCTTTGATGCAATCTTATGAAGAAAAACTTGAGTTGGAAGTTCCTATCCCTAGAAAACTTTATGATGAGTGGTAACCTACTATTAAAATTAAGATTAAAGATCATGAGTGCTATGCTTTGTGTGATTTGGGTGCTAGTGTTTCCACGATTCCAAAGACTTTGTGTGATTTGCTAGGTTTCCGTGATTTTAACGATTGCTCTTTAAACTTGCACCTTGCGGATTCCACTATTAAGAAACCTATGGGAAGAATTAATGATGTTCTTATTGTTGCAAATAGGAATTATCTGCCCGTGGATTTTATTTTTCTTGACCTAGATTGCAATCCTTCATGTTCTATTATTCTTGGTAGACCTTTCCTTAGAACAATTGGTGCAATTATTGATATGAAGGAAGGGAATGTTAGATTCCAATTTCCGTTAAGAAAAGGCATGGAACACTTCCCTAGAAAGAAAATTAAATTACCTTACGAATCTGTTATGATAGCCACTTATGGATTGCCTTCCAAAGATGGCAATACCTAGATCTATCTTTGCTTTCATGCCTAGCTAGGGGTGTTAAACGATAGCGCTTGTTGGGAGGCAACCCAATTTTATTTTTATTCCTTGATTTTTGATCCTGTTTGGTAATAATAATTTATCTAGCCTCTGTTTTGGTTGTGTTTTGTTTTGTTTAATTAGTGTTTGTGCCAAGTAGAACCGTTGGGAAGACTTGGGGAAAGTCTTTTTAATCTTGCTGTAAAAAACAGAAACTTTAGCGCTCACGAGAACTGCTGCCATTTTTAGTTGGAAAGCGCTATTTAGTTAATTATTTTTGCAGATGATTAATATATAAATTAATCACGTCCATAAATTTATTTTAGAATTTTTGGGGTTCCAGATCTTGCGTTAGCTACAGATTACTACAGACTGTTCTGTTTTTGACAGATTCTGTTTTCCATGTGTTGTTTGCTTATTTTGATGAATCTATGGCTAGTAAAATAGTTTATGAACCATATAGAAGTTGGAATACAGTAGGTTTAACACCAATATAAATAAATAATGAGTTCATTACAGTACCTTGAAGTGGTGTTTTGTTTTGTTTCGCTAACGGAGCTCACGAGATTTTGTACTTTAAGTTTTGTGTTGTGAAGTTTTCAAGTTTTGGGTAAAGATTTGATGGATTATGGAACAAGGAGTGGCAAGAGCCTAAGCTTGGGGATGCCCATGAAAACCCCAATATAAACTAAGGACACCTAAAAGCAAAAGCTTGGGGATGCCCCGGAAGGCATCCCCTCTTTCGTCTACTTCTATCGGTAACTTTACTTGGAGCTATGTTTTTATTTACCACGTGATATGTGTTTTGCTTGGAGCGTCTTGTATTATTTGAATCTTTATTAGTTAGTTTTCCACAATCATCATTGCTGCACACACCTTTTTGAGAGAGACACTCATGATTCGGAAATTGTTAGAATACTCTATGTGCTTCACTTATATCATTTGAGTTATATAGTTTTTACTCTAGTGCTTCACTTATACCTTTTAGAGCACGTTGGTAGATTTGTTTTATAGAAACCATTGTTCTCTCATGCTTCACTTAGATTATTTTGAGAGTCCTACAAAAAATCATGGTATTTTTCTTTAATTATGTTAGGCATTCAAGATTAATAATAAAATTTTCTTATGAGTGTGTTGAATACTATGAGAAGTTTGAAACTTGATAATTGTTTTGAGATATGGAGATGGTGATATTAGAGTAGTGCTAGTTGAGTAGTTGTGAATTTGAGAAATGCTTGTGTTGAAGTTTGTGATTCCCGTAGCATGCACGTATGGTGAACCGTTATGTTAAGAAGTCGGAGCATGATGTATTTATTGATTGTCCTCCTTATGAGTGGTGGTCGGGGATGAGCGATGGTCTTTTCCTACCAATCTACCCCCTTAGGAGCATGCACGTAGTACTTTGCTTCGATAACTAATAGATTTTTGCAATAAGTATGTGAGTTCTTTATGACTAATGTTGATTCCATGGATTATACGCACTCTCTTCCATCATTTCTAGCCTCTCTAATACCGCGCACCTTTCACCGGTATCATACACCCACCATATACCTTCCTCAAAATAGCCACCATACCTACCTATCATGTCATTTCCATAGCCATTCCGAGATATATTGCCATGCAACTTTCCACCGTTGCGTTTACTATGACACGCCCCATCATTGTCATATTGCTTCACATGATCATGTAGTTGACATTTTAGTTGTGGCAAAGCCACCGTTCATAATTCTTTCATATAAGTCACTCATGCATCATTGCTATCCCGGTACACCGCCAGAGGCATTCATATAGAGTCATACTTTGTTCTAGTATCGAGTTGTAATCATTGAGTTGTAAATAAATAGAAGTGTGATGATCATCATTCATAGAGTATTGTCCCCAAAAAAAGAGAAAGGCCAAAAAAATAAGGCCCAAAAAAGAATAAATAAAAAGGGGCAATACTACTATCCTTTTTTCCACACTTGTGCTTCAAAGTAGCACCATGATCTTCATGATAGAGAGTCTCTTATGCTATCACTGTCATATACTAGTGGGAATTTTTCATTATAGAACTTGGCTTGTATATTCCAACGATGGGCTTCCTCAAAATGCCCTAGGTCTTCGTGAGCAAGCAAGTTGGATGCACACACACTTAGTTTCTTTTTGTTGAGCTTTCATATACTTATAGCTCTATTGCATCCTTTGCATGGAAATCCCTACTCACTCAAATTGATATCTATTGATGGGCATCGCCATAGCCCGTTGATACGCCTAGTTGATGTGAGACTATCTTCTCCCTTTTTGTCTCCTCCACAACCACCATTCTATTCCACCTATAGTGCTATGTCCATGGCTCATTCTCATGTATTGCATGAAGATTGAAAAAGTTTGAGAACACCAAAAGTATGAAACAATTGCTTGGCATGTCATCGGGGTTGTGCATGATTTGAATACTTTGTGTGGTGAAGATGGAGCATAGCCAGACTATATGATTTTGTAGGGATAACTTTCTTTGGCCATGTTATTTTGAAGAGACATAATTGCTTAGTTAGTACGCTTGAAGTATTATTATTTCTATGTCAATATTAAACTTTTGTCTTGAATCTTTCAGATCTGAATATTCATACCACAATTAAGAGAATTACATTGAAATTATGCCAAGTAGCATTCCACATCAAAAATTCTGTTTATCATTTACCTACTTGAGGACGAGCAGGAATTAAGATTGGGGATGCTTGATACGTCTCCAACGTATCTATAATTTTTTATTGTTCCATGCTATATTATATCTTGTTTTGGACATTATTGGGCTTTATTATACACTTTTATACTATTTTTGGGACTAACCTATTAACCGAAGGCCCAGCCCAGAATTGTTTTTTTGCCTATTTTAGGGTTTCGCAGAAAAAGAATATCAAACGGAGTCCAAACGGAATGAAACCTTCGGGAACGTGATTTTCGGAACGAAACTGATCCAGAGGACTTGGACCCTACGTCAAGCAATCAACGAGGAAGGCACGAGGTAGGGGGCGCGCCTACCCCCCCAGGCGCGCCCTCCACCCTCGTGGGGCCCATGTTGCTCCATCGACGTACTCCTTCCTCCTATATATACCTACGTACCCCCAAACTACCAGATACGAAGCCAAAACCCTAATTCCACCGCCGTAACTTTCTGTATTCACGAGATCCCATCTTGGGGCCTTTTCCGGAGCTCCGCCGGAGGGGGTATCGATCACGGAGGGCTTCTACATCAACACCATAGACTCACCGATGAAGTGTGAGTAGTTTACTTCGGACCTACGGGTCCATAGTTATTAGCTAGATGGCTTCTTCTCTCTTTTTGGATCTCAATACAAAGTTCTCCCCCTCTCTTGTGGAGATCTATTCGATGTAATCTTCTTTTTGCGGTGTGTTTGTTGAGATCGATGAATTATGGGTTTATTATCAAGTTTATCTATGAACAATATTTGAATCTTCTCTGAATTCTTTTATGTATGATTGGTTATCCTTGCAAGTCTCTTCGAATTATCAGTTTGGTTTGGCCTACTAGATTGATCTTTCTTGCAATGGGAGAAGTGCTTAGCTTTGGGTTCAATCTTGCGGTGTCCTTTCCTAGTGACAGTAGGGGCAGCAAGGCATGTATTGTATTGTTGCCATCGAGGATAACAAGATGGGGTTTATATCATATTGGATGAGTTTATCCCTCTACGTCATGTCATCTTGCTTAAAGCGCTACTCTGTTCTCTTGAACTTAATACTCTAGATGCATGTTGGATAGCGGTCGACGTGTGGAGTAATAGTAGTAGATGCAGGAAGGAGTCAGTATGCAGGCAGGAGTCAACCGCTATCCAGCATGCATCTAGAGTATTAAGTTCATAAGAACAGAGTAACGCATTAGGCAAGATGACATGATGTAGAGGGATAAACTCAAGCAATATGATATAAACCCCATCTTTTTATCCTTGATGGCAACAATACAATATGTGCCTTACTGCCCCTGCTGTCATTGGGAAAGGACACCACAAGATTGAACCCAAAGCTCAGCACTTCTCTCATTGCAAGAAAGATCAATCTAGTAGGCCAAACCAAACTGATAATTCGAAGAGACTTGCGAAGATAACCAATCATACATAAAAGATTTCAGAGAAGAATCAAATATTGTTCATAGATAAACTTGATCATAAACCCACAATTCATCAGATCTCGACAAACACACCGCAAAAAGAATTACATCGAATAGATCTCCAAGAAGATCGAGAAGAACTTTGTATTGAGACCCAAAGAGAGAGAAGAAGCCATCTAGCTAATAACTATGGACCCGAATTCTGTGGTAAACTACTCACACATCATCGGAGATGCTATGGTGTTGATGTAGAAGCCCTTCGTGATCGATTCCCCCTCCGGCGGAGCTCTGAAAAAGGCCCCAAGATGGGATCTCTTGGGTACAGAAGGTTGCAACGGTGGAAATAGGGTTTTGTGGTGCTCCTGAATGTTTTTGGGGTATATGGATATATATAGGAGGAAGAAGTAGGTCGATGGAGCTGCGAGGGGCCCACGAGGGTGGGGGCGCGCCCTCCTGACACGTGGCCGCCTCGCTTCTTTCTTGACGTCTACTCCAAGTCCCCTAGATCACGTTTGTTCCAAAAATAACTCTCCCTAAGGTTTTATTCCATTTGATATTCCTTTTCTGTGAAACACTGAGATAGGCAAAAAAAACAGCAATTTGCACTGGGCCTTGGGTTAGTAGGTTAGTCCCAAAAATAATACAAAAGTGTATAAATAAGCCCATTAACATCCAAAACAGATAATATAATAGGATGGAACAATCAAAAATTATAGATACATTGGAGACGTATCAAGCATCCCCAAGCTTAATTCCTGCTCGTCCTCTAGTAGGTAAATGATAAAAATAGAATTTGATGTGGAATGCTACCTAGCATAATTCTCAATGTAATTTTATTTATTGTGGCATGAATATTCAGATCTGAAAGATTCAAGACAAAAGTTTAATATTGACATAAAAATAATAATACTTCAAGCATACTAACTAAGCAATCATGTCTTCTCAAAATAACAAGGAAAAGAAAGTTCATCCCTACAAAATTATATAGTTTGGTCATGCTCCGTTTTTTTGTCACACAAGAATGCTCTCATCTTGCACAACCCCGATGACAAGCCAAGCAATTGTTTCATACTTTAGTAACCTCAAACTTTTTTCAACTTTCACGCAATACATGAGCGTGAGCCATGGATATAGCACTATGGGTGGAATAGAATATGATGATGGGGTTTATGTGGAGAAGACAAAAAAGGAGAAAGTCTCACATCGACGCGGCTAATCAATGGGCTCGGGAGATGCCCATCAATTGATGTCAATGCAAGGAGTAGGGATTGCCATGCAAGAGATTCACTAGAGCTATAAATGTATGAAAGCTCAACAAAAGAAACTAATTAAGTGGGTGTGCATCCAACTTGCTTGCTCACGAAGACCTAGGGCATTTGAGGAAGCCCATTGTTGGAATATACAAGCCAAGTTCTATAATGAAAAATTCCCACTAGTATATGGAAGTGACAAAACAAGAGACTCTCTATCATAAAGACCATGGTGCTAATTTGAAGCACAAGTGTGGAAAAAGAGGATAGTAGCATTGCCCCTTTTTATTTCTTTTTTTCCTTTTTTCCTTTTTTGGGCCTTTCTTTTTTTGGCCTTTCTCTTTTTTTATTTGGGACAATGCTCTATTAATGGTGATTATCACACTTCTATTTATTTACAACTCAATGATTACAACTCGATACTAAAACAAAATATGACTCTATATGAATGCCTCCGGTGGTGTGCCGGGAAGGGCAATCAATCAAAAGTGACATGTATGATAAATTATGCATGGTGTCTTTGCCACAAATACGATGTCAACTACATGATCATGCAAAGCAATATGACAATGATGAAGCATGTCATAAATGAAACGGTGGAAAGTTGCATGGCAATATATCTTGAAATAGCTATGGAAATGCCATAATAGGTAGGTATGGTGGCTGTTTTGAGGAAGATATAAGGATGTTTATGTGCGATAGAGCGTATCATATCACGGGGTTTGGATGCATCGGCGAAGTTTGCACCAACTCTCAAGGTGAGAAAGGGCAATGCGCGGTACCGAAGAGGCTAGCAATGATGGAAAGGTGAGAGTGCGTATAATCCATGGACTCAACATTAGTCATAAAGAACTCACATACTTATTGCAAAAATCTACAAGTCATCAAAAACCAAGCATTACACGCATGCTCCTAGGGGGATAGATTGGTAGGAAAAGACCATCGCTCATCCCCGACCGCCATTCATAAGGAAGACAATCAAAGAACACCTCATGTTTCAAATTTATAACACAACAGTTACCATACGTGCATGCTACGGGACATGCAATCTTCAACACAAGTATTTCTCAAATTCACAACTACTCAACTAGCACACTCTAATATCACCATCTTTATATATTAAAACAATTATCAAGTATCAAACTTCTCATAGTATTCAATGCACTTTCTATGATAGTTTTTATTATACCCATCCTGGATGCCTGTCATATTAGGACTAATTTTATAACCAAAGCAAATTACCATGCTGTTCTAAGGGAATCTCAAAATAATATAAGTGCGGCATGAGAGATAAATAATTTCTATAAAATAAAACCACCACCATGCTCTAAAAGATATAAGTGAAGCACTAGAGCAAAATTATCTAGCTCAAAAGATATAAGTGAAGCACATAGAGTATTCTAATAAATTCCAATTCATGTGTGTCTCTCCCAAAAGGTTAACAGAACACACGCGAGTTAACTTATAAAAACGTTTGAGATGTTAAAGTGACAACTATTTGTTTCAAAATGCCTTTGTTGGTTGTTATTCGAGTGCGCCTTCTCTCAAACTGGACACGAAAAATACCACAGCTTGTCGGGTGCCATAACATGATAGCATGCCAAGTTTCATGAATTTCAGACGACTTTTGGATTTACTAGAATTTAAAAACAAAGTATCTCAACATTTTGTCGGCAATCAACAGTGCCCTAGTGTTTGAAATTCATTCTCATTTCTTGCATGGGACCTAAGCATGCACCTAAGGAAACACATTTGATACGTCAACCCATTTTTCTGCACTGGAGCATGTGCATGTAGTTCAAATTTGAATTATGCACATAAAATGCCTAGAAAACCCAGTTAATGTATAAAAATGTCCAAGCGAACCCCGAAAAATCCCAAAAATTGACACAACACTCCCGACGTTCTATGTTGACACTAGAAAAATTTTGAAAGCAAGAAGAGGCAACAGATATCGTTTCGTCCCCAAAGGTGGCACGTTCCCTACCGAAATCATCAGGCTTGTTGTGAGAAAATCTAGTTTGCGAGAAGCTTATACCCAAACCTTCCCCAAATGGGACAAAATTTTTACCATAGCATGTTGATGCCGCTCCATGATAGCATGTCAAGTTTCATGAACTTCAGACGAGTTTTGGATTTACTAGAATTTAAAAACCATGTATCTTAATGTTTGCGGCTGGTGGCAAGGTGTTTGACATTCATTCTCATTTCTTGTATGGGACATAAGCATGCAACCAAGGAGACAGATTTGATTTTTCAACCAATTTACATGCACGGGAGCATGTGCATGTAGTTCAAATTTGAATTATGCACATAAATGCATAGAAAACTCAGTTAATGTATTAAAAATGTCCAAACAAACCCCGAAAAATTCCTAAAATTAATACAACACTCATGTTATTCTATGTTGACACTAGAAAAAAAATTGAAATCAAGAAGAGGCAACGGATATCGTTTCGTCCAGAAAGGTTTTTTAGAAGACGGACATTCCCTACCGTAACCACGAGGCTTGTTGGGAGAAGCTCTGGTTTTTTAGAAGCTTATACCCCAACCTGCCCCAAATGGGAAAATATTTTTACCACGACATGTTGATGCCATTCCATGCTAGCATGTCAAGTTTCATAAATTTCAAACGCGTTTCGATTTACTAGAATTTAAAAATCATGTATCTCAATGTTAGCGGCCGAGCGACGGTGGCGAGGTGTTTGACATTCATTCTCATTTCTTGCATGGGACTTAAGCATGCAAGCAAGGACACACATTTCAATTTTGGACCCATTTATATGCACTAAAGCATGTGCATGTAGTTCAAATTTGAATTATGCACATAAATGCATAGAAAACTCAGTTAATGTTTAAAAATGTCCAAGCGAACCCCGAAAAATCAACACTCTTGTTGTTCTATGTTGACACGAGAAAAATTTTGAAAGTAAGAAGAGGCAATAGATATCTTTTTGTCCCCAAGGTGGCACGTTCCCTACCGAAACCATCAGACTTGTTGTGAGAGGCTCTGGTTTGCGAGAAGCTTATACCCAAACCTGCCCCAAATGGGACAATATTTTTACCACGGCATGTCGATGCCATTCCATGATATCATGTCAAGTTTCATGAATTTCAGACGAGTTTCCGATTTACTAGAATTTTAAAACCATGTATCTCAATGTTAGCACCCGAGCGATAGTGTCAAGGTGTTTGACATTCATTCTCATTTCTTGCATGTGACCTAAGATTGCAACCAAGGACACACATTTTGTTGGGGATATAAATAATGGGTATGCCCTGCCCAGGAGGGGCCAGCTCATGCCACTGGCGGCTTAAGATGAAGAGGCCCAAGAAGATATGAAGATAGTGGTTCATAGAGCAAGCTTATTGAAAGCCCGAGATCCAGGGACGACTTGAGGCCCATGGGTGTGAGCTGCCATATGTTTAACTTGTATTGTAAGGCAAGCTTAGTTAGTTACCGAGTCGGACACGTTGTGTGTGAGCCGGCCGGGACTCTGTAAGCCGTTGCGCATAAACCTGTATATAAAGGGGTGACCCAGCGGCGGGTTAACTCAAGAAACAACTCATCGAGAACTAGGTCAATTGTATTCGCTCCCTGGTAATCGAAACCCAAGCAATACAACCGAAATCGGGATTAGGCTTTTACCTCATTGAGAGGGGCCAAACCTGGGTAAACTCCCGTGTCCTTTGTCCCGTTTTAACCCCTTCAAGCTAACCTAGCTGCAATGGCTCCACACCTAAGTCCTTCCGCTAGGAAATCTACCGTTTTAAGTCCACGATAGTTGGCACCCACCATGGGGCCAGCACATGGTGGTTTTGAGTTCTTGAAGGGCAACTTCGCAGGGATCAAGGGATACACCGTGGGCCGGATGACCAAGAGTTGTCGCGGCAAGCTCTACATCAACGATGCTGGTTGGGGCCCCGAGGCCGGCTCAATGGAGTACGGGTACCGGGTACCCTTTGGCGGAATCCATGTCTTCGTCAGCAAGATCAGCGAGTCGGAGCCTGAGCCGGACACCTGCACCGACATCGTCGAGACGGCTCAGCGCGCACGACCCGCCAAGGTTCAAGCTGCTGCGAAGCATGTCTTTGTTGGTTTCATCCATGGGGTGGATCTTGAGGAAGGATCTGTGTCCAGGGGAGAGACGGTAATCTGCTCTGATGGTGAGTCTTCAACTGGTGAGACCGATTCGATGTATCAACTGCAGGACGTTAGGCTTGGGGGCTATTCCGATGGTGACAGTATTCTGGGCCCCTATGAGCCACCGAACAGGGTTGCGATCTTCATGGCCGGTACACAACCAGTGCTCGGTTCGACGACTACTGCGACTATGACCTCTAGTTCAACGGCTGCAGCGACGGCTGGTGCTAGCGGCTTTGCGCGCCCGCCGGCTCAGGCGTTGACCGAGTTATTGGATGCTTTGGCGACTTTAATGGGGCCAGAGGTAACCCCGGAGACTCAAGAACAGCACAAAGTGGATGTCGTGAAGCTGCGAGATGAGATAGCTCAAGCCAAGGAAGAACTTGCTGAGAATGCTAGAATGGTGATAGAGTGAGCCGCCTTGGACACGCAATCACAAGGATTCAGGGCAGAGTCGTTTCGGCTCATCTTGGACCAGAACACCTCAAACGCTATTATGAGGAGGAGGCACCAGACCCGTCTACCCACAAAGTTTGAAGCTAGGAACCTTTTCAACACGCCTGGGGCAGGGACCAGTGACCCGCCCGTGGTGAACCGGGCTAGTGAGACACCCGTGACCAGAGCACCGGTTCAGCCAAGTGATGTAGACCTGCCTCGTTTGAATTTGACTCCGCCTCAGCATGTTCCGACGCCACCGGGTCATTATTCCAACCCTCTGAACAATATGATTGTTGCGGCTACGCAATTGGCAGCTCTCCCTGTGGAAGGTGAGTCTCCAGCTGCAATGGAGATACGGAGGACCGGTGAGCTTCTTCAGACAGTGGTGGCTCAACAGGCGGCTTATTCGTATAGTCGTGAGCGGATTCATTCAACCCATCGTCCTAGCCGGAGTTACAGCATGCATATTGACTCGCTAGCAGGTTCAAGCAGTGAGCGGCACCATAACCACCCTCGTAGGCATGACCCGCCGCGTGCTGGTAATGATGCTCATGCTTTGGTGGATCAGGGGAGAGCGCGTTACAAAGCCGATCTGGCGGCTCAGTTGGCGGCTCATCAACAATCTCCGGTTTACCCATCGGCGTCTGTGGAGGCGGGGTGACCTCTAGAACCCTTGGTGTGCCATGTTTAGTGTCGGCTCTTCGTAACAAGCGCTTTCCCAAGGATTTTAAGGGCCCCCGCAAGATGCCTAATTACACGGCGGATCAGCCCCTACTGGCCTAGACTGAGAGCTATGAGATGGCCATGGAGATGTTGGATGCGAGTGGTGCCGCATGTGCTAAATACTTCACCATGATGTTGGATGGGCCGACACGTACTTGGCTGAAGGGATTGCCCGCTAAATCCATCAGATGCATTTTATTCAAAATTTGAAAGACACATGCAAGCAGCCTATGTCGATTCTTGATCTGGATTCTTGTGTCCAGGGTGAGAGCGAGTCAACGACCAATTGGGTGCGCCGGATCTTGGCTGTTATCGACTCATCAAACAGTATCAATGTCGGTTCAGCCGTCCTGATGTTGGAAAAGAATTGTCGTTTCCTTCCCCTTAAGCAGAAGTTGGGGTGTCTTAAGCGCAACTGCAATGATATGGGAGAGCTCATGGCGGCTCTCGTTAAGTCCGCCGACTCTGATAGTACTAAAGACCCCGAGTCTGATGAAGAGAAGGCTGGCAAGGGGAAGAAGAGCGGCAATACAAAGGGACAGCAACATAATACGGTGGGTCAAGGTGGCAACGGTAAGTGCAAAGCTGATATCGGTTTAGACTTTGTGGCTAACACCAATACACAGAATAATAATCAGCGTCGTAAGGGGAAGTCGTCAGTACCCCGGTTTGGCGGGCCAAAGTTCAACCTTGAGGCAATGATGAATCAGCCTTGCCCGAAGCACGGGACACAAGAGAAGCTGGCCAGCCATCTATGGAAGGATTGCTTCATCATGAGGGAGTACAGGAATTCCAGTTTTTTCCAGAATAATCATGGCCCGAATGGTGGTTCAGGATCCAGCTCTCACGGACCTGGCTTCGGGGGTGGTGGCTCAAGCTCCGGTTTTCCGGGCCAAGGCAATCAAGGTGGTTTTAATCAACAATCTAATCAAGGAAATCAACAGCAGCAGTCTAGTTATCATAGCAATCCGAAGCAGCCGAATAGTGGTCAATATCATGTGTTCACCACGAGCTTGTGCAAACGAGAACAGAAGATTCATAAACGAGCAGTGAACGCAGTTGAGCCGGCAGTCCCTCGCTACTTGCGATGGTCTGAACATCCTATTGCATGGAGCCGTGAGGATCACCCGGCCCGGGTTGACAATCCGGGTCAGTTGGCTTTGGTGGCTGCCCCTCGGGTTGGAGGGTACAAGTTCACTAAAGTGCTCATGGATGGAGGCAGCACAATCAATATCCTTTATTATGATACTTTTGCCGTATGAATTTGACTGACAAAGATCTTAAGCTGTCTTCTAATGGGGTGGTGCCCGGTAAGTTGGCGTACCCAGTGGGTAAGATAGTTTTGGAAGTGGCCTTTGTAAATGATCATGATTTTAGAGCTGAAACATTGACTTTTAAAGTAGTCAAGATCAAGAGCCCTTATCACGCCCTTTTTGGACAGCCGGCTTATACTAAATTCATGGCACGGCCTTGTTGTGTTTATTTGCAGCTTAAGATGTCGGGTTGTAAGGGCACTATCACAGTACACGGCAACAGGAAGATAGCTTTGGAGTGCGAAGAGGGAGATGCTGCTTTGAGTCTGTTTGTGCAACAGAGGAGCTAAAGTTCTACAAAGACAATGTTGACCCGGCCGATATGACACCTTTGAAAAAGCCAACCACAGAGCATGACCCTTTGTTGAAGTTTAAGTCGGCTGATGACACTAAGTTGTTTGACTTTGTTCCTGGCGACTCATCCAAGCAGTTCAGTATCAATGCTAATATGGATCCAAAATAGGAAAGCATGCTCATCGATTCATCCATGAGAACTGGGACATCTTTGCATGGAAGTCTTCAGACATGCCAGGTGTACCGAGGGAACTCGCTGAGTACACTCTCAATGTTGATCCAAAGTTTAAATCGGTCAAGCAATTCCTTCATCGTTTTAATGAAGAGAGGCGTAAGGCCAGTGGTGAAGAAGTGGCCCGGCTCTTGGCGGCTGGGTTCATCATTGAAGTTTTTCATCCTGAATGGTTGGCTAACCCGGTGTTGGTACTTAAGAAAAATGGCACCTGGCGCATGTGCGTGGATTACACGGACCTTAATAAGGCATGTCCGGCTGATCCCTTTGCTCTCCCTCATATTGATCAGATCATTGATGCTACAGCAGCTTGTGAGCGTTTGAGTTTTCTGGATGCTTATTCTAGGTATCGTCAGATCAGAATGGCAGTTAAGGACCAGGAGAAGACAGCTTTCATCACTCCATGCTATGTGTCTATGCCTTTTTGGCTCAATAGTGCCCAGGCGACATATCAGTGGTGTGTTCAAAATTGCCTTCATGACCAGATTGGACGCAATGTTCATGCTTATGTGGATGATATTGTTGTGAAATCCAAGAAGAAGGAGACCTTGATAGATGATTTGAAAGAGACCTTTGACAATCGCCGGGTCTACAATATGATGCTTAACCCGGCCAAGTGTGTCTTTGGTGTGCCAGCGGGCAAGCTCTTGGGTTTTTTTGGTTTTTGAAAGAGGCATTGAAGCTAATCCGGAGAAAATCAAGGCTATCACTTCTTTAGCTATACCGGCGTGTATTAATGACGTCCAACGTCTGGCGGGTCGTATTGCGGCCTTAAGCCGGTTTATAAGCTGTTTGGGCGAAAAGGCTATCCCTCTGTATCAGATGATGAAGAAAACATATCACTTTTTCTGGAGTGATGCTGCCAATCTGGCATTTGAGGTGTTGAAAAAGCAGTTGGCTGAGCCGTCGATCCTTGCAGCTCCTATTGATAAGGAGCCCTTGTTGTTATATGTCGCTGCTAATACCAGAGCAGTCAGTGTAGCGGTTGTTGTGGAAAGAAAAGAATCAGGCAAGGAACATCCGGTTCAGTGGCCAGTTTATTATGTCAGTGAGGTACTCATTGAATCTAAACGGAGATACCCACATTGGCAGAAGATGGTTTATGACAGTTTATTATGTAAGTTGAAACAATATTTCCCTGGTCATCCCATCAATGTGGTTAGTTCTGCTCCTTTAGGGGATATTATTCAAAACAGAGAAGCCATGGTCCGGGTGGCCAAGTGGGCCATTGAGCTTGGACCCCATGGTTTGAAGTATATGCCTCAAACAGCTATCAAGTCTCAAGCACTTATGGATTTCATCAATGACTGGACAGAGTTGCAGGCCTGAGGAGAAGCCGGATAGCACATATTGAACTATTCACTTTGATGGATCGAGGCAGTTGGAAGGCTCGGGGGCTGGAGTTATTCTGACTTTCCCATGAGGTGATAAATTTTGTTATGTCTTAAGGTTGATGTTCCCTTGTACTAATAATGCAGCTGAGTATGAAGCCTTGCTACATGGTCTTCGGATGGCTAAAGTGATGAATCTAAGCCAGGTGAGGTGTTTTGGCGACTCAGATTTGGTGGCTCAGCAAGTTTCAAGAACTTGGGATTCCAAAGATCCACTCATGGCGGCTTATCACCGAGAGGTTGATGTTATTGCTGGTCATTTCAAAGGTTATCAAGTGGAACATGTTGATCACGGGAAAAATAAGGCGGCTGATGATTTAAGCCGGCTAGGATCCTAGCGTAAGCCGGTACCACCTAATGTTTTCCTTGATATTTTGCATAATCCTTCAATTAAATTGCTTACGGAGGAAGATCTTGTTGTTCCTGACCCGGAGGCGCAGTTGGTGGTGGATCTTCATGCTATCCTGATTGGACAGTTCCATATTTGGCTTATATGACCCGGGGTGAGTTACCTGAAGATGAAACTTTGGCTAGGCAGATAACCCGGCGGTCTAAGTCAATGACTATTGTCAATGGAGAGTTGCACCGATGCAGTGTCACAGGGGCATTTCAGCGTTGTGTTTCTCCTGAGGAGGGTCGTGAGATTCTATGAGATATTCATGAAGGGGATTGTGGCCATCATGCCGGCTCTAAATCTCTCGTGGCTAAGTCTTTTCATCATGGGTTCTATTGGCTGATGACTCATGCTGATGCAGAGGATTTGCTTAGCAAATGTGATGGTTGTTAGAAATTTTCAAGACGAACCCATGTGCCGGGTCAAGAATTGAGGATGGTTCCAATTACTTGGCCGTTTGCAGTCTGGGGGCTGGATATGGTTGGACCATTTAAAAGATCCAAGGACAAAAGAGTGACCTCTTGGTGGCGGTTGGCAAGTTTACAAAGTGGGTTGAGGCAAAGACGGTCAGCAAGTGTGACGCGGCAACGACTGTTCAATTCATCAAAAAGGCGATTTCCCGTTTTGGATACCCTCACAACATCATCACTGATAATGGCACTAATCTGTCTAAAGATGCTATGAAAGAATTTTGTCAACGTGAACATATTCGTCTTAATGTTTCATCTGTGGCCCACCCCCAGTCCAATGGTCAAGCTGAGAGAGTCAATCAAGAAATCTTGAGAGGCATAAAGCCCCGGCTTATGGTCCTTTTGCAGAGGATGCTGGGTTGTTGGGTGGAGGAGTTTCCTTCAGTACTATGGAGTATCAATACTACCCCCAACAGATCTACGGGTAACACGCCTTTCTTCATGGTTTACGGAGCAGAGGCGGTTCTCCCTAGTGACATACGTCACGACTCGCCCTGTGTGGCGGCTTATGTTGAAGCTGATAACAAAAAAACACGTCAGGATGCTCTTGACCTTCTGGATGAAGAGCGTGACCTTGCGGCGGCTCATTCAATGATTTACCAGCAAGATATGCGTCGTTATCATAGCCGCCGGGTTAAAACCCGGACCTTTCAAGAAGGTGATTTGGTGCTCCGGCTCATCCAGGATCAAACAGACGTGCACAAGTTATCCCCACCTTGGGAAGGGCCCTTTGTGGTCAGCAAAAATCTGAACAACGGGTCATACTACCTTATCGATGTTCGAGACCACAAGGACTCACGCACGTCGGAGGAGGAGACCCACCCACCGTGGAATATTGCTCATCTTCGGCCTTATTACACCTGAGCCACCGACTCTTGTGGTGTACATACTTCTATCAATGTATATATTATGATTAGTATAATAAAGCCGGCATCCCTGATAATTCAGGGTCTCTGTCGTTTCATTTCTAAGAATCTGAGTCTGTATTGTCAATTCATAAGATCACTTGGGGGCTTCCTGCTCATTGAACATAGCTATGACTACCCTCTTGATCCAGCTTGTACGCCTTGATTGCAAATTACTTGGGGGCTTCCTGCTCATTGAGCATAGCTATGACTACCCTTTGATCCGGCTTATACGCCTTGTTGAAATGACTTGGGGGTTTTCTGTTGGGGAACGTAGCAGAAATTCAAAATTTTCCTACGTATCACCAAGATCTATCTATGGAGAAACCAGCAACGAGGGGAAGGAGAGTGCATGTACATACCCTTGTAGATCGCTAAGCGGAAGCGTTCAAGTGAACGGGGTTGATGGAGTCGTACTCGTCGTGATTCAAATCACCGATGATCAAGTGCCGAACGCACGGCACCTCCGCGTTCAACACACGTACAGCCCGGAGACGTCTCCCATGCCTTGATCCAGCAAGGGGAGTGGGAGAGGTTGATGAAGATCCAGCAGCACGACGGCGTGGTGGTAGATGCAGGGCGTCACAGTAGCATGGCTTTGCCTATACTACGAGAGAAAGACGTAACGGGGAGAGAGGGAGGCGCCAGGGGCTGGTGTATGAAGTTCCTCCTCTCCCCCACTATATATAGGAGGGCCAAGGGGGGTGGTGCGCCAGCCTAGGAGATCCAATCTCCTAGGTGCGGCTGCCCAAGGGAGGTTTCCCTCCCCCCCAAGGCACCTAGAGGTGCCTTCCACTAGTGGGACTCCTCCCATATGGAAACCCTAGGCGCATGGGCCTATAGGGGCTGGTGCCCTTGGCCCATATAGGCCAAGGCACACCCCTTACAGCCCATGTGCCCCCCCGGGACAGGTGGCCCCACCTGGTGGGCCCCCGGGACCCTTCCGGTGGTCCCGGTACAATACCGATAACCCCGAAACTTGTCCCGATGGCCGAAACAGCACTTCCTATATATAATTCTTTACCTCCGGACCATTCCGGAACTCCTCGTGACGTCCGGGGTCTCATCCGGGACTCCGAACAACATTCTGGTTACTGCATACACATATCTTCATAACCCTAGCGTCACCGAACCTTAAGTGTGTAGACCCTACGGGTTCGGGAGACATGCAGACATGACCGAGACGTTCTCCGGTCAATAACCAACAGCGGGATCTGGATACCCATGATGGCTCCCACATGTTCCACGATGATCTCATCGGATGAACCACGATGTCAAGGACTTAATCAATCCCGTATTCAATTCCCTTTGTCTAGCGGTATGTTACTTGCCCGAGATTCGATCGTCGGTATCCAATACCTTGTTCAATCTCGTTACCGGCAAGTCTCTTTACTCGTTCCGTAACACATCATCCCGTGATCAACTCCTTGGTCACATTGCGCATATGATGATGTCCTACCGAGTGGGCCCAGAGATACCTCTCCGTTTACACGGAGTGACAAATCCCAGTCTCGATTCGTGCCAACCCAACAGACACTTTCGGAGATACCTGTAATGCACCTTTATAGCCACCCAGTTACGTTGTGACGTTTGATACACCCAAAGCATTCCTACGGTATCCGGGAGTGATACTTGACATTAGAAAAGCTTTAGCATACGAACTACACGATCTTTGTGCTAGGCTTAGGATTGGGTCTTGCCCATCACATGATTCTCCTAATGATGTGATCCCGTTATCAACGACATCCAATGTCCATGGTCAGGAAACCGTAACCATCTATTGATCAACGAGCTAGTCAACTAGAGGCTTACTAAGGACATGGTGTTGTCTATGTATCCACACATGTATCTGAGTTTCCTATCAATACAATTATAGCATGGATAATAAACGATTATCATGAACAAGGAAATATAATAATAATCAATTTATTATTGCCTCTAGGGCATATTTCCAACAGTCTCCCACTTGCACTAGAGTCAATAATCTAGTTCACATCGCCATGTGATTAACACTCACAGGTCACATCGCCATGTGACTATCACCCAAGAGTTTACTAGAGTCAGTAGTCTAGTTCACATCACTATGTGATTAACACTCAATGAGTTTTAGGTTTGATCATGTTGCTTGTGAGAGAGGTTTTAGTCAACGGGTCCGAACCTTTCAGATCCGTGTGTGCTTTACAAATCTCTATGTCATCTCCTAGATGTAGCTACCACGCTCTATTTGGAGCTATTCCAAATAACTATTCTACTTGGAGCTATTCTAAATTGTTGCTCCATTATATGCATCCGGTATCTCTACTCAGAGCTATCCGGATAGGTGTTAAGCTTGCATCGACGTAACCCTTTACGACGAACTCTTTTTACCACCTCCATAATCGAGAAAATTCCTTAGTCCACTAGTTACTAAGGATAACTTTGACCGCTGTCCTGTGATCCATTTTTGGATCACTCTTGTACCCCTTGACTGACTCATGGAAAGGCACACTTCAGGTGCGGTACACAGCATAGCATACTGTAGAGCCTATTACAAAAGCATAGGGGACGACCTTCGTCCTTTCTCTCTATTCTGTCGTGGTCGAGCTTTAAGTCTTAACTTCATACCTTACAACTCAGGCAAGAACTCCTTCTTTGACTGATCCATCTTGAACACCTTCAAGATCATGTCAAGGTATGTGCTCATTTGAAAGTACCATTAAGCGTTTTGATCTATCCTTATAGATCTTGATGCTCAATGTTCAAGTAGCTTAATCCAGGCTTTCCATTGAAAAACACTTTCCAAATAATCCTATATGCTTTCCAGAAATTCTACGTCATTTCTGATCAACAATATGTCAACAACATATATTCATCAGAAATTCTATAGTGCTCCCACTCACTTCTTTGGAAATACAAGTTTCTCATAAACTTTGTGTACACCCAAAAACTTTGATCATCATCAAAGCATACATTCCAACTCCGAGATGCTTACTCCAGTCCTTAGAAGGATTGCTGGAGCTTTGCATACTTATTAGCATCTTTCAGGATTGACAAAAACTTTCCGGTTGTATCACATACAACCTTTCCTCAAGAAAATCGTCGAGGAAACAATGTTTTGACATCCTATCTGCAAGATTTCATAAATAATGCAGTGACTGCTAATATAATTCCAACAGACTCTTAGCATCGCTATGAGTGAGAAAATCTCACCGTAGTCAACTCCTTGAACTTGTCAGAAAACATCTTAACGACAAGTCGAGCTTTCTTAATGGTGACATTTACCATCATTGTCCGTCTTCCTTTTAAAATCCATCTACACTCAACAGCCTTACGACCATCAAGTAGTTCTTCCAAAGTCTACACTTTGTTTTCATATATGGATCCTCTCTCGGATTATATGGCCTCGAGCCATTTATCGGAATCCGGGCCCACCATCGCTTCTCCATAGCTCGTTGGTTCATTGTTGTCTAGCAACATGACTTCCAAGACAGGATTACGTACCACTCTGAAGTAGTACGCATCCTTGTCATCCCACGAGGTTTGTTAGTGACTTGATCTGAAGTTTCATGATCACTATCATAAGCTTCCACTTCAATTGGTGTAGGTGCCACAGGAACAACTTCCTGTGCCCTGCCACACACTAGTTGAAGAGACGGTTCAATAACCTCATCAAGTCTCCACCATCCTCCCACTCAATTCTTTCGAGAGAAACTTTTCCTCGAGAAAGGACCCGATTCTAGAAACAATCCTTTATTGCTTTCGGATCTGAGACAGGAGGTATACCCAACTGTTTTGGGTTGTCCTATGAAGATGCATTTATCCGCTTTGGGTTCGAGCTTATCTACCTGAAACCTTTTTCACATAAGCGTCGCAGCCCCAAACTTTCAAGAAATGACAGCTTAGGTTTCTCTAAACCATAGTTCATACGGTGTCATATCATCGGAATTACGTGGTGCCCTATTTAAAGTGAATGTGGTTGTCTCTAATGCCTAACCCATAAACTATTGTGGTAATTCGATAAGAGACATCATGGTATGCATCATATCCAATAGGGTGCAGTTATGATGTTCGGACACACCATCACACTATGGTGTTCCAGGCTGTATTAGTTGTGAAACAATTTCCACAATGTCTTAATTCTGTGCTAAACTCGTAATTCAGATATTCATCTCTATGATCATATCATAGATCTTTTATCCTCTTGTCACGACGATCTTTCAACTTTACTCTGAAATTACTTGAACCTTTCAATAATTCAGACTCGTGATTCATCAAGTAAATATACTCAACGTCTACTCAAGTCATCTGTGAAGTAAGAACATAACGATATCCACTACATGCCTCAGCACTCATTGGACTGCACACATCAAAAATGTATTACTTCCAACAAGTTGCTTTCTTGTTCCATTTTACTGAAACGAGGCTTTCAGTCATCTTGCCCATGTGGTATGATTTGCATGTCTCAAGTGATTCAAAATCAAGCGAGTACAAAACGGTCCATTTGCATGGAGGTTCTTCATGCATATACACCAATAGACATGGTTCGCATGTCTCAAACTTTTCAAAAATGAGTGAGTCCAAAGGTCCATCAACATGGAGCTTCTTCATGCGTTTTATACCGATATGACTTACGTGGCTGTGCCACAAGTAGGTGGTACTATCATTACTATCTTTTGGCATGAACATGTGTATCACTACGATCGAGATTCAATAAACCATTCATTTTAGGTGTAAGACCATTGAAGGTATTATTCAAATAAACAGAGTAACCATTATTCTCCTTAAATGAATAACCGTATTGCGATAGACATAATCCAATCATGTCTATGCTCAACACAAACACCAATCTCGATGGTAGAGGGAGCGTGCGATGCTTGATCATATCAACATTGAGAACACTTCCAACACATATCGTCAGCTCACCTTTAGCTAGTCTCCGTTTATTCCGTAGCTTTTATTTCGAGTTACTAACACTTAGCAACCGAACCGGTATCTAATACCCTGGTGCTACTAGGAGTACTAGTAAGGTACACATCAACACAATGTATATCCAATATACTTCTATCGACCTTGCCAGCCTTCTTATCTACCAAGTATCTAGGGTAATTATGCTCCAGTGGCTGTTCCCCTTATTACAGAAGCACTTAGTCTCGGGTTTGGGTTCAACCTTGGGTTTCTTCACTAGAGCAGCAGCTGAATTGCCGTTTCATGAAGTATCCCTTCTTGCCCTTGCCCTTCTTGAAACTAGTGGTTTCACCAATCATCAACAATTGATGCTCCTTCTTGATTTCTACATTTGTGGTGTCAAACATCATGAACATCTCAAGGATCATCATACATGTCCCCGATATATTATAGTTCATCACGAAGCTCTAGCAACTTGGTGGTAATGACTTCGGAGAAACATCACTATCTCATCTGGAAGATCAACTCCCACTCGATTCAAATGATTGTTGTACTCAGACAATCTGAGCACAAGCTCAACAATTGAGCTTTTCTCCCTTAGTTTGCAGGCTAAGAAAATCGTCGGAGGTCTTATACCTCTTGACGTGGGCACGAGCCTGAAATCCCAATTTCAGCCCTCAAAACATCTCATATGTTTCGCTACGTTTCAAAAACATCTTTGGTGCCTCAACTCTAAACCGTTTAACTGAACTATCATGTAGTTATCAAAACGTGTATGTCAGATGTTCGTAACATCCACAGACAACGTTCGAGGTTCAGCACACTGAGCGGTGCATTAAGGACATAAGCCTTCTATGAAGCAATGAGGACAATCCTCAGTTTACGGACCTAGTCCGCATAATTGCTACTATCAACTTTCAACTAAATTTTTCTCTAGGAACATATCTAAACAGTAGAACTAAAGCGTGAGCTACGACATAATTTGCAAAAAACTTTTGACTATGTTCAGGATAATTAAGTTCATCTTATGAACTCCCACTCAGATAGACATCCCTCTAGTCATCTAAGCGATTACATGATCCGAGTCAACTAGGCCGTGTCCGATCATCACGTGACACGGACTAGTCAACGTCGGTGAACATCTTCATGTCGATCGTATCTTCTATACGACTCATGCTCGACCTTTCGGTCTTCTGTGTTCCGAGGCCATGTCTATGCACATGCTAGGCTCGTCAAGTCAACCTAAGTGTATTGCGTGTGTAAATCTGTCTTACACCCGTTGTATGTGAACGTAAGGATCTATCACACCCGATCATCACGTGGTGCTTCGAAACGACGAACTGTAGCAACGGTGCACAGTTAGGGGGAACACTTTCTTGAAATTATTATGAGGGATCATCTTATTTACTACCGTCGTTCTAAGCAAATAAGATGTATAAACATGATAAACATCACATGCAATCAAATAGTGACATGATATGGCCAATATCATGTAGCTCCTTTGATCTCCATCTTGGGGCTCCATGATCATCTATTATAAGAACATGATCAATCTCATACATTACATATATCATTCATCACATCCTTTTGGCCATATCACATCACATAGCATACCCTGCAAAACAAGTTAGACGTCCTCTAATTGTTGTTTGCATGTTTTACGTGGCTGCTATGGGTTTCTAGCAAGAACGTTTCTTACCTACGCAAAACCACAACGTGATATGCCAATTGCTATTTACCCTTCATAAGGACCCTTTTCATCGAATCCGATCCGACTAAAGTGGGAGAGACAGACACCCGCTAGCCACCTTATGCAACTAGTGCATGTTTGTCGGTGGAACCGGTCTCACGTAAGAGTACGTGTAAGGTTGGTCTGGGCCGCTTCATCCCACGATGCCGCCGAATCAAGATAAGACTAGTAACGGCAAGCATATTGAACAAAATCAACGCCCACAACTACTTTGTGTTCTACTCGTGCATAGAAACTACGCATAGACCTAGCTCATGATGCCACTGTTGGGGAACGTAGCAGAAATTCAAAATTTTCCTACGTATCACCAAGATCTATCTATGGAGAAACCAGCAACGAGGGGAAGGAGAGTGCATCTACATACCCTTGTAGATCGCTAAGCGGAAGCGTTCAAGTGAACGGGGTTGATGGAGTCGTACTCGTCGTGATTCAAATCACCGATGATCAAGTGCCGAACGCACGGCACCTCCGCGTGCAACACACGTACAGCCCGGAGACGTCTCCCATGCCTTGATCCAGCAAGGGGAGTGGGAGAGGTTGATGAAGATCCAGCAGCACGACGGCGTGGTGGTAGATGCAGGGCGTCACAGTAGCATGGCTTTGCCTATACTACGAGAGAAAGACGTAACGGGGAGAGAGGGAGGCGCCAGGGGCTGGTGTATGAAGTTCCTCCTCTCCCCCACTATATATAGGAGGGCCAAGGGGGGTGGTGCGCCAGCCTAGGAGATCCAATCTCCTAGGTGCGGCTGCCCAAGGGAGGTTTCCCTCCCCCCCCAAGGCACCTAGAGGTGCCTTCCACTAGTGGGACTCCTCCCATATGGAAACCCTAGGCGCATGGGCCTATAGGGGCTGGTGCCCTTGGCCCATATAGGCCAAGGCACACCCCTTACAGCCCATGTGGCCCCCCGGGACAGGTGGCCCCACCCGGTGGGCCCCCGGGACCCTTCCGGTGGTCCCGGTACAATACCGATAACCCCGAAACTTGTCCCGATGGCCGAAACAGCACTTCCTATATATAATTCTTTACCTCCGGACCATTCCGGAACTCCTCGTGACGTCCGGGGTCTCATCCGGGACTCCGAACAACATTCGGGTTACTGCATACACATATCTTCATAACCCTAGCGTCACCGAACCTTAAGTGTGTAGACCCTACGGGTTCGGGAGACATGCAGACATGACCGAGACGTTCTCCGGTCAATAACCAACAGCGGGATCTGGATACCCATGATGGCTCCCACATGTTCCACGATGATCTCATCGGATGAACCACGATGTCAAGGACTTAATCAATCCCGTATTCAATTCCCTTTGTCTAGCGGTATGTTACTTGCCCGAGATTCGATCGTCGGTATCCAATACCTTGTTCAATCTCGTTACCGGCAAGTCTCTTTACTCGTTCCGTAACAAATCATCCCGTGATCAACTCCTTGGTCACATTGCGCATATGATGATGTCCTACCGAGTGGGCCCAGAGATACCTCTCCGTTTACACGGAGTGACAAATCCCAGTCTCGATTCGTGCCAACCCAACAGACACTTTCGGAGATACCTGTAATGCACCTTTATAGCCACCCAGTTACGTTGTGACGTTTGATACACCCAAAGCATTCCTACAGTATCCGGGAGTTGCACAATCTCATGGTCTAAGGAAATGATACTTGACATTAGAAAAGCTTTAGCATACGAACTACACGATCTTTGTGCTAGGCTTAGGATTGGGTCTTGTCCATCACATGATTCTCCTAATGATGTGATCCCGTTATCAACGACATCCAATGTCCATGGTCAGGAAACCGTAACCATCTATTGATCAACGAGCTAGTCAACTAGAGGCTTACTAGGGACATGGTGTTGTCTATGTATCCACACATGTATTTGAGTTTCCTATCAATACAATTATAGCATGGATAATAAACGATTATCATGAACAAGGAAATATAATAATAATCAATTTATTATTGCCTCTAGGGCATATTTTCAACATTTTCCGCCTAAGTTAAACGGTTACCAAAGAGAACTTGCTACACTGTGTAGTTCAAACATAGGCAACCTGCCTTGATGGCATGTTAATAGATCACTTGGGGGCTTCCTGTTTAATGAACATAGCTACATGTTTACCCTTTTGATCGGCTTGGACGCCAGGTGTATTCACCAAAACTCCAAGTTATCCTGCCTTTATAAGTCTGCCACTCCGACCAGGTAATCTTGGAATGACTCACTGTACTCTTGACAGTCAATCTTACAAAGACCCTGAACTTGTCAAAGTTAAAACGGTGATTGGTCATGTGTAAATCTGAGAACAGTTTAAAATAGTTTGGTTTTTACTCTAGGCTTAATTGGTTGAGGTTTTAGGTTTGGGTATATAGAAAAACCAGTTTGGGTTTAACTGGTTACGGGCTCAAGGAGTTTGGGCCTAACCACTGAAAACTACTGGTTCCAACCCGGTTCCTCGCCCCGGAGCGCAACTGAGAAAGAAAAAAATATCGAGCCATCGAGGGGTCAAGTTGTCGCCTGTCGAGCTAACCTACTAACTCCCGAGCGGTCGAGCCCTCTACCGCCGCCACGGCGCCACTGGCGCCCACCGCCAACCACCGCCTCGTCGCCGTCACACCTCGCCGGCCTACGCCCTCTATCCCTCCACTCACAGATCAGTGCCCCCCTACTCCTCCTGCTCGCCTTCCTCGTCCCCTCCTTGACGTCCTTGTGGGCGACGTCGGGCATCATCCGGCTGCCGTTCACCGGGGCCTGCGCTGCGCCGGCTGACCCGTCATCTTCACGCACCCGGGCGAGGGGCGACAGAGCGGCCGGGAGGATCAAAGCCTCCACCTCCTACATGGGCGCCTCCTAAGTGAAGTTCGTCGAGGCCGGCGGCACCCGCGCCATCCGGCTCATCTACAACGAGCCCGCGAGCGCCTCCTCGAGGTCACTGCCTCCAGATCCCCACCTCCCTCCCCTTCGTCTGAATCTTATTCCTTAATTTAGTCTGAATCTTAGTCTGAATCTTAGTCTGTGTCTGAATCTTCTTCTTAGTTGACTTAGTCTGAACCCATGGAATTTTCATCATCAGATATAGATTGTTGATGGAAGTGCACTGCACTCTGGAACTGAATGAGCATCTGTCATATTTCAGTAAGGATGTGCAGGCTGGCATCGCTCTAGTAAATAATATGGCATCTGCTCTCTTGTTTACTGAAAGAAACATGGCAGAGATGCATCCACCTGCTCATTCAGACTACCACCCTAATAATGGACTGACCTTTGCCTTGTTCCTTAATTTTTTGTTGTTTCCCAATTCCCATTATATTTGCTTGCCTTGTTTCTGAAGCATGCAGTCAGTCCTGCAGTGTAGGGTTCATAGAGAGAGTATCCTCATAAGTTCTAAAAATTGTGTCTTTTCAGATCAAGGTATAGGCTGACTACTACCGCCATGAGAACTCGGTGACATCCATCATCGGCAGATGGCGTCACGCAATCCCGGCTTGGAATCGATTATCACCCTTAATTCAACTCCGTTTGTTATTACCTCTGTACTTAAAGTGTTGGTAGTGCAGAATATGTAAGTTGTCAAGTGTAATATTTGTGCTTCAGAATCTGTGTTTTGTACTAATACATGTTATGAAGTTGTCAAGTGTTCATCAATTTAAGTGTGGGTAGTGCAGAATATGTAAGCTGTCAAGTGCAATGTCTGTACATGTTATTAAGCTGGTGCTATGCTTTTAGCTATCAAGTGCAGGATCGTTCATATAATGAGCTGTACATGTATGGGTGGGGAACTGATATAGAACCATAAGCTAAAACCATAGTTCCTAGAATGGGATAGTTTGGTTTTGGGGAATTTTCCATGTGGTTTAGTTTGGTCTGGGTACCAATGCCAATTACGTGGGGTTAGTTTGGTTCAGTTTTCAAAACGTCATCACATGGGTTCAGTTCAGGTTTGGTTTGGTTACCCACCCATTCTCAGATTTAGTCATGTGAGGCCAGGCTTACATGTTTGAATTAAGGATTAACTCAGTGGTTGTGCGGCCCTTGAATAGCACTTGATATTGAGGCTTGGCAGCCTATGAAGGCCTTGTTTTTATGATTTGTATTTGCTTTGAACATTTTTGGATTCATCTTTGTACCATATTGATATATGGTTTAAAATTGATGCGGGCCATGTCGCCTTGATCCTTACGATTCATATTTGAATCTATCCAGAGTTTTGATAACCCGGCCTGGCTTTGGACGATAAGTCACCAGTGTGCTTTGATTATGTGCTTGGAGTCCTGCACTCAAGTCTTTGGGATGTTACCCTTGCTGCATATGGCGTTGTAAGCTAGCAGTATGAATAAATTGCACAGGGTGTTGCGCTCTAAGTCTTGGGGCTATTACCCTCACTACATATGGCGTGGTAAGCCGGCAGTATGAACAAATATCATAGGTATGCTATTTACTTGTTATGAATATATGAGGTTTTGATAAACCCGCCCTGGTTATGGACTATACAGTCACCAGTGGATTTTATATGGGGCATTATGACCCGCCCTAGGGTAAACCGCCAGGGCACATGTTATCTGCTTGTGTGTAGGGAATATGATAAGTATGATCTGCATGATTGATGATATCATAAGCATAAGCACCAGATCTTCAACATCAGATCAGCAGCTCAAAAGTGTTATGCAAATAAACATGCACGATGGCATGGCAGATCATGGTTTTTCATCTAGCCTATTGCATGGCTCCCCAAGCCCAAATGTCAAGTGTTTTTTCAAAAGCACAATATGATGATGCAGATTAAAGAACTGCCCCATTGATCAAGTCTCCTTTTCTTGGCGGGTTGAGGCTTCCGGTTCATCCTGTGCCGGTTCTTCTTCTTCCTCCATCATCCGGAAGTTGGGTGATGACCAATTGATGCCAGTTAAGGCTTGAAACTCAGCTTCGTCATCGATAAGTTCAGACGGATTAATTTCAGGAGCAAAAGTATGCTTACGGATTGGAGGGATACGATCCACAACATCGTAAGCCGGCGTCTTCATCTTGGAATTATCTGCTGCGTAAGCCGCTTGATATCTTGAAAGGTCAGTCTCTTCTGCAAGTTTACTCACTAGTGGACACATCTCTTTTACGTAAGCAGCAAAATCCTTTTGATCAGAAGGATACCCGTCCTGTTTGAAACTGGGGCAGCCAGTGGCCGGCTCGGCTGGGTCTAATTCTGTCTACCATATCTTCGCCCGGCTCAAGGCAGTTATAGCACCGGCTCTAGCAAATGACCGCTTTATTTCTTCAATCTTTGCGGGCAAGACAGAGAGCTTGGTTAACACATCCCTGATAAGAGACGGTGCTTGCTTGGTGTGTGAGATGGTGGCTATTGAGCGTTGAGCACTTATATATAATTGCTCTACCAGTGTATAAACCGCCTTTAACTTTACCAGCCTATCTTGACCAAGATTGGTACTCCTGGGGCCTGTTCAACAAAACACGTAGTTAAGTCGCCAGGCAGGTTAAGAAGTTAAGCATTGGAAAAGATCACAATATCTAGTATTACTTACCAAAGATAACAACAGTCATCTGGGTAATATGGCATTTTAAACCGGTGAGCTCTGCGGTGACCTCTTGTAAAGAAGCTTCAGCATTTTTTGCTCTTTGCACCAAGGCAGTTTTTTCTTCAGCCCAGGCGGTTCTCTCTGCATCAAACCCAGTTTTAAGATTTTTCGTCTCATCCAAGCTAAATTTGAACTTGGAGTCAGCTTTTCGGGTCTCTGACTTTTGCACTTCGAGTCTGTTCTTCAATTCAGCCAATTGAGATTGAAATTGAGTGGAGGCATCCTGTAAAGCAAGAGGTTGGATAAGGATCGACAGCTATTCACAGTACAATATAGAAAAAGTCCCAAGCCCTTTGCAAACAATAGCACTTGGCACTTGGGGGAAAATGGGTGCAGAAGTTCTTTTATAGATCAGACAAATCCAGTTCATCTTTTTTCAAAGATAACCCGGCCTGTGAGGGCTATGAGATGAGATTTTATTCGGAGCATAATTTAACTGATCCTGCTCAACTTTTTTCAAGGTAAGCCGGTTCATGGGGCTATGGCTCGAAGTTAGTATTATGATATAATGATTGAATTCTTTGCCATAGTCACTAAAATCTTTCCTATGACTAAGACTTGGGGGCTGAAGGAATATATCTTAAACAGACAAAGTAGAAGTTTTGTACCTCATATTTCTGGTGCATTTGCTTGACCATGTCAATCTCAAGATCACGGCTAGTGTGCACTTGACTGAGGTAGCCAGAGAGTATTCACTGATTCCCAGATGAGAGTAATTGGCCATATCAAACTTGACCTTGCGCTTCTCAATCAGTTCTTCCTTGGCAGAGTGTTTGGCCAGGATAGTGGGGTTCCTCGGCTCTTGAAAGCCAGTGCCGGTGATCAGAACATCTTTAGTATCTTGTTCAGAAGGCTTGGTTGGGCTTGGCGGCTTAGAACCCACAGGGTTAATATTTACATGGTCGGTGAAGGTGCCAGGGTTCTCTGGTGGCGGGTCATCAGCAAATTCCTCCGGGTGTTGCACGGAGGCCTCAGACACTGGTGCTTGCTTTTCCGGCTCATGAACTTTTGGGTATCTTCGGCCGGTTTATTTATTTTCGCCTTTTACTAGGCTTTGCTATCCCGCTGCAACAAAAGGTTGGAGAGGTCAGCATATGTCTACGAATATTAAAATAAAAAAGTCAAAGGTCATTACCCAGGGGCAGTCTTGAAAGTTGGCAGCTGGGTCTGAGATGAGTCGCCAGAAGAGGAATGAGCTGTTCCCTGGTAGTTCGAATCAGAAGGAGTAAGTGGTTGGCGAATGAGACCCGCCTTTGGATAAAAGGAGTTTGAGTTCTGAGGCACCTCTTTTCAGCGCTTGCGTGGGACTGGTGTGTTTGTTAACCTGGAGGATAGCTCTCCGCCTCCGCTAGTCTGAGTTAGGAGCTGGTTCTCATGTTGTTGTTGCTTCAAAATAAAGTTGGGATCCAAGTAAGCTAAGGGGTGAGAAAACCTTACTTTTCGGGTTACTTGTCGAATTTTCTGTCTTGGCAAAGGCTCTGAGTCGGATGAAATAATAGTTACCTCTTCATCACCTGCCTAGCTGGTCTCCGCGTCGTCCTGATAGCAATCAGTGTCAATAAGATGATTGAAAAAAGAGCCAAGAGAATCAAGCTCTATCTCCGACTCATCATCATCATCATCATTCAAAGTGAACGGCTCTGAGGGGGTTGATTTCTTCTTGTTCTTCTTGGAGGCCTTGGTCTTAGTTCTGGGCTTCTTGGCTATTTTTTCCTTTTCGTCGTACTTCTTGTTCCAAAAAGCAGATCCAGCCTGCATAAATTGCAAGAACATAAGGGATGTGCAGATTATGTAAACAATGAGCAAAGCTAGAGAAAAATGGAGAGCTTACATCTGGTGGCAGGTTAAGCTTGCAAAAGGGGTTCAGCCCCACCTTGCTGCAGCTCTCCAAGCTTTCCCCGAGAAGGGTCTTGGTCATGTCATTAATCGCTTTATCAGACAAACATATCTGGCAGTGGCGATGCGGCACTACAAAAAAATACACTTCTGTGATGATACGTGTTTGGCACAGTAGGTCGCTTTTTTTGTCATGCATGTACATCCATGACAAATTTATGACAGAATCAAGATAGTCATACCTGTGCTGCCGTAGAAGTGTTCCATGACATTACCAAAATTATCATCACGGAAGTGTCCACTTCCATGACGATAAATCGCGCGTCACAGAAGTGCTTTCGTCAAGGGTGACCGACACATGGCATCCACCATAACGGAACACCGTTAAGCTATCGGGTCGGGTTTTGAATCCGATAACCCGTTAACAGCCCCGACCAATGGGAAATTTCCACGTGTAAAATTCTTATTGGCCGGACGAAACACGTGTCAGCTCGTCAGTGGGTCAGATAGGCGCCTATGATACGTCGACACGTGGCATGGCCCAACAGAGGCCCATTCCTGTGAAAAGGCCGGCCCGTTTGACTTGGTCAAAAGGTGGCGGGCCGGCCCATGGAAAGCCTGTTAACGGCCTGTTAGCATATAGCCCATTTACAGTCCGCTAACCCAAGGCCCGTTACGCCCTATCCGAATTAGGCCCAGTAGCGTCATCTGGGCCATCCAATATGATTCCAGCCCATTTTCACTTCTGGCCCATGTATGGCCCATGACGTCTTTCGGCCCATATGAGGCCCTATGTAACTCTTGGCCTATTAACGGCCCGTGGTGAAACTAGCCCGTAATGAACAGTGTATCACTTTATACCCATTAACGGCCCGTTATTCCGTTGGGCCGTTTCCAGCCCATGTTATCTTTCGGCCTTCTCAGAGCCCATTTATTCTTGGGCTCATTTCCAGCATTCGTTTACTTACGGCCTATTAACGATGGCCCGTTACGGTCGGCCCATGAACGGACGATTCCAACTCTAGCCCGTTTACGGCCATAATGCGGCCTGTTATTGGCCCATGTTTGGCCAATCGATCATACGGCCCGTATAAGGCCCATTGATGATACGGCCCGTAGAAGCCCCATTGTTTCTACGGCCCATAGAAGGCCTACTGTTTCTACGGCCCGTAGAAGGCCCACTGTTTCTACGGCCCGTAGGAGGCCCAGTGTCACTACAGTAAATATTAGCCCATGGTTATTGTGGCCTAGTTTTAAAAAATAGGTTATTGCAGCCACTAGTTAACCGCGGAAAAAGAACTACAATGACTACAAGCAAACAAATAAACAAGACAACAAGGAAATAAATAAGGAAGCAACTAACGCTAGGCTATCATGGCTATTACACATATTACATCCACTGGGCATCAAAGTTCGCCACCAGTGCAAATATAGGGAACAAAGCAGCATATCATATACACTGGCCATCAAAATTGGCCACCAGTGCAAATAAACGCGGCAGCAAAACAAGAGCATAACTGAAACAACTTCAGAAGAGCTCAAGAAACGTTATCCTGGGTATCCACCATGCTGGCAATAAGCTTAGCAAGCTGATTAGCTTTGTCCTGTTTGGCGCTAAAATCCTCCAATGCTTGTTGTTGCACCAGAAAGTATGCATCTGAATGCTCCAGGGACTTCCGTAGTCCTTCCGCTTCTTGTCGCAGCACAGCTGAACGATGTCTTTCAGCTTGTAGTTGAGACTCAAGAAACCAAACTGATTCAGACAGTGAGTTTGAATAGCTTGTGAAAGCGGTAGTGGCTAGTAACTCCAACACTAAACCAAGACAGGATGTGTCACTATCCCGAACCTTATCTGCATTACTTCCTTTACTGTTGCTTAATAAGGCACTCTTCCCCAATATTTTTTCAGCATTCTAAAAGAAGAAACAAGCAGACACATAACAAGTTTAGCATGTACTAGTATATGAAACTCATTTCGGTGAACCAGTTCATTAGTAAGGTGGACAGGATTAAACTACCAAGTCTTCTATTGCCAAGTACTAGTACATAATAAAAGCATCAAACAAACATATATCTATGTCCTATGGTAGCAATGGAATCTTAAATTAGAACAGTTGTTCTTCAGGTTTAGGCACTTGTTCTACATGAACAGAGTACAGTAAGACGCAAGAATATAATACTTAAAAATAGAAAATGAGCTCATAGACCTTACCACATTCTTGGTTCGGGACCAGTACAGAACAAGGCATTCCCAGTCATCGTCCAGTAAATGTGTCTCGGGAGAACGTAAGGGAATTTGATGAGTTTCTTTGCCGGTGAAGTACGTTTTCTTCAGGTAATTCCGATACTGCCACCACGGGTTACCTCATCCTGAGTTTTCAAATCGGTCCTTCTCTATAGAGAAAAATGGGAAAATTTGCTGTATTATAACCATCATGGAGGTAGGATGTATGGGACGAAGCAAAGTAATTGCCATGAATAACCTTACTTACACATAACTCCTAGACAAACACCTACAACTGGCATTTTCCTTCATCTTCAGTATAATATTTCCAAGATGGGAAGATACGCACATACGATTTAACAACATCAAATGCGATAGATGCTAAACTACGACTAGCTGGTTGTGCTTCCTCCACAGGAATAGGCGTACTAACTGGTGGAGTTGGGGTTCACCGTGATAGTACTGGCCCTTTGGGCACTGGAGCTGCCTTACTAACTGCTCTTGTTTGGGAGCTCTGTGGTGGAGATGGTGCTGTGTCAACAGGAACTGGGTTACTATCGGCTGGGATTGGGGTTAGATTGGGTGAAGCTGGTTCTCTGTCCATCGTAGTACGGGGTACAATCTGCGAGAGTTTGGGTTATGTGTGGTAGGGCTGGTTCTTGTGCATGTACAACCGGGGTGCTATCTCCACCAAGAGGTAGCACTGTTTTATTTGAAGACCGTTTTTTTAGTCCGCTAGATACTGGCATCACCCGCTCTAATTCAAATGGCTGATAAACAGGAAACATAGTTGAATGTACAGACATTGTATGAGAGACAGATGCAATAGATAGTGTTGGAAATATGAGCAATTTACCAAATGATTTTATTAACAGAAATGCTAGATAAAGCATGACTAATATAGTAGAGATAAAACAAGTCATGCATTCTGACAGAGAGAAGTTAAATAGCTTCTGCATATATGAACCGTAGCCTATCATATCTAAAGCAGACAGTATAGCAAGTAGCATATATGAAGTAGAACCTATCATGTGTAGGACAAGGACTAGAACAAGGAACTGCAGCATAACCTTTAACAGGAAAGACAAGAACACGTACGGGATAGCAGCAGCAGAAGAGCTGGACTTGGGGTCGGTGTCCTCACCTGCCATGTCGTCGAGGAGGTCGTGGACGTCGGGGAAGAAGTCGTCGTTGGGGAAGTAGTCGTCAGCGACCGGATCGTCCGTGATGAATCAGCCAGTAGTCACGCTGAGCGCTCCCCAAAAACCTTATCACCTTCTCCCGTACAGGACCCAAAAGGTGCGGTTTCGGAGGCCTATTGTCCCGACCTGCGGTGCACGCCGCAAGATGGGATGAGGAAGAATGTAGCAGCAGCGTAGTGGTCGGAACTTTGTGGCAAGAGGAAGAGGAGCTTCTGTTGTATCTCTCTGGAGAGGAGCGACCTCTCTTATATAGGCACAAGAGAAGGACGTGAAGAGGCTGCGGCAGGACGTGAAGAGGCAGCGGCCGAAGAGGCGCACCGTTCGAATTCAGTGTCCACTGCAGAAAATGTTTCAACTCCCACGTGACCTTTCGTATACCCGTCGTGCGTGGCAAAAATTTAGATATCGGCTCCGCTCATTCCCGCAACCCGCGGCGCGTCGTGACGAGGCGTGGTGTGGAGAGGCGGGCGGCGGAGGAGGAGCGCGCGTGGATATCCCTCTTGTTCTCATGCTCGTATAAGTGGGGAAAGAACCTCCCTTATAAGGAGGTCCAACTCCCACTAAACTAGCAATGTGGGACTAAACTTTACTAGTATCCCTTGCCTTGCACAAATGGGCTAAGTGGGCCTCTAGGATTTATTAGGAATTTCTGAAATAGTTACTGGGCTGCCCAAAATAGACTAAATTCCAGCAATCCCCCACCAGATCCCAGAGGCACACAGAAATTTGCCTTTGGTTCCAAAACACTGTTTTATATACCGGTACTGCAGTGGAGACTGTTAAGTTGAACTTCCACCTAGAACTCTATGCTACACTAGTAAGCAACTTGAACAGTGGACTGGGCCTTGAACTGTAAGTTTTCTGCGAATCTAGCTTCACATAAAGACTTGACCGATACGTGGCTACCGTGGATCTTCCCCGCGGGTGGAGCTTATGCGTCATACTCCGTGACCTTTCATGAGTTTACTAGAGAGAACCCTACTCTCATAGATTGCGACGTTTGACAATCAGACTCACATAGGTGTGTTCTTCAAAAGATGTTCTGCAGGATAACATCTTTGCTTAAATAAGCCACTTAGAACACATTAAGATATACATCAACCTGCCATGCAGATTAGGAGAGTATTGCATCTTCATGGAGTGGTATTGTGAATAGTAAGGATACTCTCCTCTCAGTTGACCAATAGCTTGTCTTCCACATCTAATTCACGGGATCTCCGATCACAAAGAATAGGTTACCACTGTGAACAACTCATATTGTGGGTCTCATACCCATCTCCCTTGATGCATTATCTATCACATTACGTGATATACCCTTGGTAAAAGGATCTGCCAGATTTTTAGATGTTTGGATATAATCCAACGCAATAACTCCGGAGTTTTTCATTTTCCTGACAGATTTTAACCTTCTCTGAACGTGTCTTGATGACTTCATGTTATCCTTTGAGCTGCTCACTTTCGTGATCACAGTTTGATTGTCGCAGTTCATAAGGACACCCGGTACAGGTTTCTCAACAACCGGCAAGTCATTCAAGAGCCGGCGAAGCCAATCTGCTTCAACCATAGCTGTATCTAGTGCTGTGAGTTCTGCTTCCATTGTTGACCTCGTTAAGATGGTCTGCTTGCAAGACTTCCAAGAAACAGCGCCACCTCCATGAGTGAATACATAACCGCTCGTGGCCTTTATCTCATGAGCATCTGAGATCCAGTTTGAGTCACAATACCCTTCAAGCACCTTTGGATGCCCGGTATAGTGAATTCCATAATTTGCAGTGCCTTTCAAATAACGCAAAACTCTTTCTAGAGCTTTCCAATGCACATCTCCTGGTTTTGAACCAAACTGACTCAGTTTGCTAACAGCAAAAGAGATGCCAGGTCTTGTAGCACTGGCTAAGTACATAAGCGAGCCAATAATCTGAGAATACTTCAATTGGTCTCTAGCAACTCTTCGATTCTTTCAAAGCAACACACTAGCATCATATGGTGTTGGAGAGGGCTTGCAGTCACTATAGCCAAAGCGACTCAAGATCTTTCCCACATAGTGAGATTGAAGCAATGTAATCCCACCATCATCGTCTCTCAACAACTTGATGTTCAGAATGACATCAGCCACTCCTAAATCCTTCATCACAAAACAACGAGATAGGAAATCCTTGACTTCCTTAATAACATTCAGATTGGTTCCGAAAATCAGTATGTCATCAACATACAAGCATAGGATAACTCCCTCGCCCCCACCGTGGCGATAGTACACACATTTGTCAGCTTCGTTTACAAAAAAGCCTATAGCTGTTAAAGTTCTTTCAAACTTCTCATGCCACTGTTTGGGTGCTTGCTTAAGTGCGTACAAAGACTTCAGCAACTTGCACACTTTCCCTTCCTGACCATCTAGTACAAACCCATCTGGTTGTTCCATATAAATTTCCTCGTCCAACTCTCCATTTAGGAAAGCAGTCTTAACATCCATTTGATGAACGAGAAGACCATGCGAGGCAGCTAGTGAAAGTAGAACTCGAATAGTGGTCAGTCGAGCCACAGGTGAGTAAGTATCAAAGAAGTCTTCACCTTCCTTTTGGGTATAACCCTTAGCCACGAGCCGAGCCTTGTACTTTTCAATAGTACCATCAGGCCTAAGCTTCTTCTTGAATACCCATTTGCATCCTATAGGTTTGCACCCATAAGGAGATCAGTTATCTCCCAAGTTTCATTCGCCAAGATGGAATCCATCTCGCTACGAACCGCTTCCTTCCAGTAGTCAGCATCTTCAGATGCATAGGCCTCTGAAATAGAACTGGGAATTTCATCTATGAGGTACACAAGAAAATCATCACCAAAGGACTTTGCAGTCCTCTATCTCTTGCTCCTAATAGGAACTTCATTGTTCTCCTCCACAGGACTTTCAAAGTGTTCCATCGAAATTGTAGGTTCGGTAATTGTAACTGGTTCCTGATTCGATGAACTAGGCATCTCCTGATTAGATGAGGTAGCCATATCCTTCATGGGAAAGATATCTTCAAAGAAAGTCGCATCATTCGACTCCATGATCGTACCGACATGCATGTCAGGTACCTCGGATTTTACAACCAAGAATCTATAGCCAATTCTATGAAAAGCATATCCCAGGAAAACACAATCCACAGTCTTTGGTCCAAGCTTCCGCTTCTTTGAAATTGGAGCATTGACTTTCGCCAAACAACCCCATGTTCGCAGATAAGAGAGTTTTAACCTTTTCTTCTCCCATTCCTCGAATGGAGTTATCTCTTTGTTCTTTGTGGGGACTCGGTTCAGGACATGACATGCTATCAATATCGCCTCCCCCACCATGCCTTGGAGAGACCCGATGTGTCTAACATGGCGTTAACCAAATCAGTTAGAGTACGGTTCTTTCTTTCGGCCACCCCGTTTGACTGAGGTGAATAGGGAGGCGTCCTCTCATGGATTATACCATGTTCCGCACAAAAAGCATCAAATTCATTGGAAAAATACTCTCCACCACGGTCGGACCTAAGCCTCTTGATTTTTTGATCAAGATGGTTTTCCACTTCATCTTTATAGATCTTGAAAAACTTCAAAGCCTCATCCTTAGATTTCAGAAGATACACACGGCAGTATCTAGTGGAGTCATCAATTAACGTCAGGAAATATTTCTTTCCACCTTTTGTCAACACACCATTCATTTCACATAGATCTGAATGTATGAGCTCTAGTGGTGCAAGATTTCTTATTTCCGCAGTCGTGTGAGACTTACAAGGTTGTTTAGCTTGCACACACACTTGACACTTAGATCCCTTGACGGTGGTGAAACTAGGGATTAAGTTCAACTTCGCTAGTCGCGACATGCAACCAAAGTTAACTTGACAAAGACGTGAATGCCACACATTGGATTCACTATTGTTGCAAATATGATTAACAACTTTATTGCAAACGTCTGATAAGGATAAACGAAACAAGCCTCCTGACTCATAGCCTTTACCAACAAAGGTTCCATACTTGTATATTGCAAATTTATTCGACTCAAAGACAAGCTTGTAGCCATCTCTACACAGAAGAGATCCGCTAACAAGATTTTTATTGACGGAGGGGACATAATGCACGTTCTTCAGCCGCACAATCTTCCCCGAAGTAAACTTCAGATCGACCGTACCAACACCACGAATAGAAGCACTTGAACCGTTGCCCATCAGCACAGCTGAAGTCCCTACGGTCTGATAAAACGAAAACATGGAAATATCACCGCATACATGCACATTAGCACCCGTGTCAATTAACCAGTCAGGAGAATGACATACTGAAAGAATAGTGGGAAATATACCATACCCAGCATCCTTCATGTCAGTGTCTCCAATGACAACATTAGCGGTCTTGCCGCCTTTCCCAGGATGACGCTTGTCATAGCGATTAGGGCAACTAGGAGCCCAATGATCAGGATCCCCACACACATGACAAGCACCTTTCTTCTTGCCATTCTTCTTCTTGAAGTTCGTGTGTTGCACAGCTTTGTTCTTCCCATCAAACTTTTCTTTTCCATCAAACTTGCCGTTGTTCTTGAACTTGTTGGGCTGGAAGTTCCGCTTCTGTACCACATTGGCACTAGATCCTCCCTCAATACCTTGAGCACGTGTGTCCTTTGCTCTTGCCTTTTCTTCCACATCAAGAGTGCCGATGAGATCCGGGACGGAAAACTCCTGCCTCTTATGCTTCAGCAAGGTAGCAAAGTTCCTCCATGAAGGAGGAAGCTTAGTGATGATACCTCCGGCAACAAACTTGTCCGGTAGCATACAACTGAAGTGCTCAAGTTCTCTAGCAAATGACTGTATCTCATGAGCTTGCTCAACCATGGAGCGCTCTTCAGTCATCCTGTAATCATAAAATTGCTCCATGATGTACAGCTCAGTGCCAGCATCCGAGACCCCAAACTTGGCCTCGAGTGCATCCCACATATCTTTTCCATTATCAATTGACGCATAAGCATCAACTATGTTCTCACCAAGAACACTCAAGAGAGCAGCCTTAAACAGAGTATCCATTTTCTGAAAAGCTTGTGCCTGTTGAGCATCAAGCTCTCCTTCAGGTTTGCCGAGAGTGGCGTCATAGCAACTCATGGTTTGAAACCATAAGACTGCTCTCACACGCCACCTCTTATAGTGGATACCCTCAAACATAGGAGGTCTCATGGAAGTAGCAAAACCACTTGGGGTAAATTGCCTATGATACGGTTTTTGGATTGTTGGAAATATGAGCAATTTACCAAATGATTTTATTAACAGAAATACTAGATAAAGCATGACTAATATAGTAGAGATAAAAACAAGTCATGCGTTCTGACAGAGAGAAGGTAAATAGCTTCTGCATATATGAACCGTAGCCTATCATATCTAAAGCAGACAATATAGCAAGTATCATATATGAAGTAGAACCTATCATGTGTAGGACAAGGACTAGAACAAGGAACTACGGCATAACCTTTAACAGGAAAGACAAGAACAGGTACGGGACAGCAGCAGCAGAAGCGTTGGACTTGGGGTCGGTGTCCTCGCCTGCCATGTCGTCGAGGAGGTCGTGGACGTCGGGGAAGAAATCATCGTTGGGGAAGTAGTCATCGGCGACCGAATCGTCCGTGATGAATCAGCCAGTAGTCGCGCTGAGCGCTCCCCAAAAACCTTATCACCTTCTCCCGTACAGGACTCAAAAGGTGCGGTTTCGAAGGCCTACTGTCCCGACCTGCGGTGCACGCCGCAAGACGGGATGAGGAAGAACGTAGCAGCAGCGCAGTGGTCGGAACTTTGTGGCGAGAGGAAGAGGAGCTTCTGTTGTATCTCTCTGGAGAGGAGCGACCTCTCTTATATAGGCACAGGAGAAGGACGCGAAGAGGCTGCGGCAGGAGGTGAAGCAACGAAGGGAGACGAAGCGAACAGGCAGCGGCCGAAGAGGCGCGCCGTTCGAATTCAGTGTCCACTACAGAAAACGTTTCAACTCCCATGTGACCTTTCGTATACCCGTCGTGCGTGGTAAAAATTTAGATATCGGCTCGGCTCATTCCCGCAACCCGCAACGCGTCGTGACGAGGCATGGCGTGGCGAGGCGGGCGGCGGAGGAGGAGCGCGCGTGGATATCCCTCTTGTTCTCATGTTCGTACAAGTGAGGAAAGAACCTCCCTTATAAGGAGGTCCAACTCCCACTAAACTAGCAATGTGGGACTAAACTTTACTAGTATCCCTTGCCTTGCACAAATGGGCTAAGTGGGCCTCTAGAATTTATTAGGAATTTTTGAAATAGTTATTGGGCTGCCCAAAATAGACTAAATTCCAGCAGATAGTATGGAAAAAAGAGGGCATGAAATAGTTGACATGTATATTGTTTAACTAAAACGGATAGCATGACATAATTTCACATATATGATGTCTATCTAAACTGGATAGCATAGCATAACATAATTCAAAGATATGATGAATAACTAAATAGGATCGCATGACATAATTCACCTACATGTTATCTAAGTAATCAGGATTGCGTCATTTAATTCACATGTGTGATTTATATGCTAAACAGAGGGCATTCGATATGATGTCTGAACTAAGAACATGGTGTTGAATATTGTGTATATGATGTCTAAACTATGCAATGCAAGACACCGTATGCATGATATGAGCAGTATAACCATGCCAAGTTAGAGCATACACCTCAGTGGGGGAATAGGACTGGTCATCTGTCTCTGAATCCATCTCTGAGGAACTATCGGGACCCAACAAGAGATCTGCTTCGACAGGTAGCACTGTCTGCTCTCAAGGCCTTGTTTTCCCTCCAGATTTTTCCATCTCCCACCCAAATGGCTGATTCACAGGAAGAGTAGTTTAATGTACAAACATTGTCGACAAATGGAAATGTAATGAAGAAAAGGATGGGTAAGATATCATTCAAATATATGATGCCTGGTTAAACAGGATGGCATTGCACATTTCACATATATTATGGCTGGCTAAAAGACATGAGACTGCATAATTCCCATATATGATATAGAAACTAAACAGGTGGCATTAGAGAATATGTCTAAACTAAGCAGATGACATATATGATGTCAAAAGTAGGCACTGCAAGGCAACATTTGCATGATATGACTAACATCATCATGCCAAGGTAGAGCAAACACCTTGGGGGTAAATAGGAGTGGACAGCGGCGTCCGAATCCGCCTCAGAACAGATATCTTCCTCTGGATTACAATCTGGAGAGGGGTGGGGAGGGTTTGTCATTGAACCCACCATGGAGCGATGTCTGCATGACATTGTATTGCCGCGCAAAACTCTTCTCTTTTTCTCTACATGTTCAGCATGATTGTGTGCAATATCTGACATGCATACGAAAAAAATATGGTGAGATTATGTAAGGAGAGCATGCAGAAATTTAGAGTGATGGTAACAACTAGTGGATCGATGTTTTTCCGTTGAACCAAAATAGCCCTAATGGATCGACATGAATGTATAGTAATAAGTGATGCAACAAGTGTACAACCTCTTTGCCGTAGCCGTGTCGACCTCAACATCATTGGGTTGGTCGCTGAAGCAGTTGAGGCAGAGGTGGCTGTCGGAGGTGTGGAGGAAGATCTGAGGAATCTGTAGATGGCGTCCAGGGCACTGCTCTGTTGTGATGGATCGTTCTGTCGTTGGAGCAGCTCCGGTGAGCCGTAAGACGTCAAGGCTGAAGCAGCACAAGACAAACATCGTCAATCTCAAGTGGGATTCTAATAGCATCTCCAATAGATGATGTAAAATTAACATCACCAAAAACCACCTGACTACAACAGATGAGGTAAAAACTGTTGACGCTGAACTTAAATGTCGAAACTGAAATTTACTATGGAATCTGAATGCTACTGTCGAAACTGAACGCAATGGTAGCAGAGAGGCACTTGACATGTAGTTTAGGGAGGGCCTGCAGTTCATCTTCAACCTGCACCCCCCTGAGCCGCCAGCCACCACCGACCGAACCGCCGGCCCCAGCGCCGCCTCGCCGCCCCGAAACAACACGCCACCGCCGCCCCAGCCAGCCCTCTAGCCCCCCCCCACCCTGAACCCTAAGATAGATAGTGGGGTACCTCTCCCTCGAGCCCCCGTCCCCGCTGCAGGTGGTTCTTCCTTAACTCCGGCGAGCCCCCCAACCCCTAAAAATTGACTGACCCAAAAGTCGATTCAGTCGACTGAAGTGTGCCTTAATCGGAGCAGAGCAGCAGCACGAGCGAGGGGGAGAGCTGCAGCAGCAGCTGGGCGAGCGAGCGATCGAGCGAGAGCCGGTGCAGCAGCAGCAGATCCGGCTGGTATGGACGCCGCCGCCGAAGGGGCCTCGCACTGGGGGAGAGCCGCCGTGGAGATGTCGCCCGCGGCGCCGGCTTCAAGGTAGCTGCTCCATGACGGTGCGGGATGGAGCACCGTCGGCGCCGGGAGGTCGAGTTAAGGAGACGGTGCAATGCGATGAGTGTACAACCTCTTTGGTGGCGCCGAGTAGGCCTCGGCTTCGTCCGAGGAGTCTGTGAGGATGATGCGGTTCCGGTGGAGCAGGTTAAGGCGGCGCTGTGGGGATGGAGCAGCCGCGATAGACGAGGCGGCTCCTTGGAGGTGGAGGACGGGGCGGCTGAACCGGCGGGACGGCGAGATGGACGACAGATCCTCATCCGGGGAGGTGGACAAGGGACGTCGAGCTGTTGCGGTGGATGATGTCATCGGGGAAGAGGCTCCGGCTGGGCAGCGGTGATGTGGCGGACGAAGGAGGGTGGGGTTTCGCGGCTGGAGCGGAGGGGTTATGGCGGCCTGGGATTTCGAATGGCGAAAAGGGGCGATGGGAGGGGGTGAAGCATGACTTAGGAACGCGCTAGTCCAAAATGTAGGGTGTGTTACAAAAGTACCCCCCACCGATTTGAACTAGCGGCCCTTTCGGCTCAGGGTTAGAAGGGGGCTTTCGCGTGTCGGGATTTGGCAGCTGGAGGGAGTTTTCGCGCGCGTTGTAATTTCGGGATAGCAAGGTGCGGGTTGTGAAGGCGCCAGTTTTGGGAGCACGATATCTGAATTTTCGGGATATAACAAGACACGGGTTGAATTTTAGGGACAAGCCTAACGTGTAGTAATATTGTACTTGTACGTACCAAATCAATTCGCACTTCCCTCAACCAAAAAGAAAACGAAAAAAATAAAACTATTCACACCACACAAAGAGAGAGTCTTGCCCCGTTTTACTATACAAATGCTATTCAAAGCTACACCCTCCTTCCATCTATATAGGGCCTAATGCGTTTTTCGATGCTAACTTTGACCAAATATTAGAGCAATGATATATGACATGCAACTTACACAAAACACACCGTTAAATTCATCTGTGAAAGGTTGTTTCAATGATATAATTTTCACGTTGTGCATGTCATGTACTATTAATCTTGTCAATAGTCAAAGGCGGTCTTAAAAATCTCATTACGCCCTATATAGATGGAAGGAGGGAGTATGAATCCATGTTATGTCCGATTAAAATTTTTCGCTTGCTGTATAATGCATGTAACCTACTCATACCAACATTTTAGTGCATTCCAAATGTCTATACTACCTCTGCAATTCGAACTAAATTTGAATTCGTTTCTTTATTTCAATAAGAATCTACAATCATGATTGTTGCCAACTTCAACCATCATAGTTTCCTTGCTATCCGCCAGATATAAATCAGACGGCCTATAATGCAGCATGGCAGGCACACCATCATCAACAACTCCTTTATTTATAAGAGTAGAGATAAAATATATTAAATGTAGTATACCATGTTCATAACCACACCATGTGTATCATCGTTATATATATTCACACATCCGTCGGTTTGAAACACTATGATAAATTCTTCAAATATCCGAATTCGCTTTTTATAATGAAGTGTATATGATCTCTATTCATCTTTTACACCCACACAACCCTCTTATCTTTGTAGCTAGCGCTAACTTTCTCTTGTGCATGCACACGCCCGCATCCCTCTCACCCTCCCTCAGCATTCTCTAGCTCCATCGCGCAAATTCGTCTTTTCACTTTAGGTCGTTCACTCACGGTGTGTGTAGGCCCCCCAGCTCCTTCTTTACGGCACGCATCGATCGATATGCCTCTCTAGCTACGTGTGCCTAGCACAAACACAAGCTTCCCCTCTTCTCTTGTCACCGTCCATGCCTCACTCCCACCACTCTTTTCATCGTTCTCGTACTCGCACAATCCTCCCCCTTGATATAGTATGCCTCTCGTACCACCTCCTACAAGCATCCCTCTCTCTCTCTCTATCCTTCTCCTCGTGCCTCATTTGCTTCTAACACACACATGCATGTATACCGATCGATCTCCCAACATATACCTAGATCGACTTTAACTACCCCCCCCCTCGATCGACGTACCTCACAAGTTATGTCTCTCCTTTCTCTTACAAAGGGTGATTGATCTTCCTATGTAGTTACGTCTGCTTACCACAGCCACATCGTCCCCCCTCATCATTCGTGCATGCCTCCTGACCTGTCTCTCACACGCACGTGCACAGACAACAAGCAGCCATCTCCTCTCTTATTGATATTGCGGGCGTGCCCTACGTTTGTCTAGCAAGCCTATCCCACCATTTGTTAGAAGCAACTCCACTACCACCCCCTCCAACACTCTAGCTCTGTCTCTCTCCCAACCTTATTCATCTCCTACACATATGCATGGATGCCGATCGATCTCTCTTAATGCATGAGGCAGATCGATCTCCTTAATACATGAGGTAGGCCTCTCTCCTCCTCCACACATATACCAGCCATTGTACCTCTATAGTTAATTGGGCCTCCCTCTTCCCCCACCACACACCGATAGTCGAGCGTTGTAGGTAGGTATCCATGCCACAAAGACAAACTACACATGTCCCATCTCATGTTCCAGTAGGCCAACCACTCTATATCTTTGACGTGGGCACACACAAATTCGATGGCACTCTTTACCGATCGCGCGCGCACACACACACACACATCATCCCTCTCTTCGATTCTATGGACACCTCAAGCCGATGATACCTCCACTCTCTTCTCGTGGATCGCCCCCTCTATATATATGTTATATCCAGGACATTGCATATGTTAAATTTTTTGATTGACCCCCCCCCCACAAAAAACTCTCAAGAACCCACACAGTATATCTCTCTAGGTTTGTATCTCTCTCACACAACCCCACGTAGGTGGTGTACGTATACAAGAAGAGAATAGGTGCACCGTGCACGTACTCACGCTTCGTGCCCAGCCACACCTGCGCGGGTACACGGTGGAGCTCATTTCTTTACGAAATGGCAGCCCATGTGCTAATTTGAACGCCTGTAGCGGTTGTTTACCTAGGGAGGTCGTGTACCACGCGTGCACGAAACAAAGTTCGACTTGATGCGTTGCCGCGTTATTTTTAAATAAAGTTATAGCTCTCAATGGCACGTACCCAGAATATAAAACGATTTTTATGGAGGAAAAGGTAGTCCGCTCTTCAAAGTATCTCACACAAGGCTCCGATGGCCTCTCTCTCTCACCGTTGGTCACTGATCCGACCGCATCCCGTCCGCCGGGGGAAAGGGAGTGCGGTGGCCTCTCTCTCTCTCACCATTGGTCACTGGTCCGGCCACATCCCGTCCGCCGGGGGAAAGGGAGTGTGGTGGCCTCTCTCTCTCTCACTGTTGGTCACTGATCCGGCCGCGTCCCGTCCGCCGGGGGAAAGGGAGGAAGTGCATCGTTTCTCCGTTCGACGGTGCCGAGGCAGCACGTCCCGATCTGTGGTACACGCCGTTCTCTCTGACCAAGCTCCGGCGCGGCAGGGCCTACGCCACCTGCTCGCAGATTCCGCCTGCCGCCGCTCACCTAGTTACATCCCGACGACCTCCAGGTATCCCCTCCGGCCTTGCTCCACTGCCCGTTTTCCCACGTCGCTGCATGTGGATCTTCCATAGTTCTTTGACCAAAACGTAGCTCGTCCGGCGTACTTTCCATATTGCATTCTCGTCCTCACACCGTTTTAGACAAACACAACCGTGTTGTTATCTTCCCTTAGGACAAGGAATATGCTTCTTTTTTGTCGTTGCATGTGTCATCAATTGTTATTGGCCAGTAATTGTTTCCTTTCTACCTCTTTTTTGCAAACAGGGCTATCCATTTCACGTCGTTGCTATTGCGACCTTTTGGTGAACTGCACAAATCACTTTTTTCTTAAGAGTGTTTTGTGCAGTTGTACTAAATGTCACACGGGCAACGTCTCTACATTTCAGTGCGACTGCACAAAGGGAGATTGGTTTTGCTCTATCCTCCTCATCCAACTCCGAGCCTAATCTTCTCCAACTAGTTAGTCTTAAGAGAGACTGCAAAGGTGACCGGCTTCTATTTGTGTGTTTATTGTTTCATCAGCAGTCCTCTATTATCGTAATCACACTTGATATCTTTGGAACAGGGACGCTCAGCTCTATTTTAGTGGAACTGCACAAAATGATCGGAATGTTGCATGCTCCAGACAGCTACTTTTTTCCCAACATGCCTTGTTGATTTAGACAGAGCTGGGGGACGTTGTTGCCAATGAAAGCATGGATCAAATTTAACACCTTCTCACAACTTTGTCTTCAGTTGTGATGTAATTATTAGCTCTGATATGCTAATAATTGACTCGCATTAGCAAGGAAGTTAGTTTTTTATTGTTTCCGAAAGAGCATCGATGGCAAGACACGCGAAACAAAAGCTGAAAGCTCACACCATTGTACAATTTCATGTCGCTGGAAAATTATTTGTATAGTACGTCAATTATGTAAACAAATGATGGAAGCTTGATAGCATTGCCAGAAGCCTCTTCATCATCGGGGTCCATGTGCCATGCACAAAATTATACTCCTTCGTTCCTAAATATTTGTCTTTTTACAAATTTCAAACGGGCATATTTTAGAGTGTAGATTCACTCATTTTGCTTCATATGTGTACTCCCTCCGTTCCTAAATATTCTATTCGTCTTAACAGAGATTTCAACAAGTGACTACATACGGAGCAAAATGAGTGAATCTACACTCTAAAATATGTCTATATACATCCGTATGTGCCAGTCCATTTGAAATCTCTAAAAAGACAAATATTTGAGTAGTCACTCGTTGAAATCTCTAGAAAGACAAATACTCCGGAGTATATTTAAGAACCGAGGGGGTAGTGCACAACCACATGGGAGACTCAGCCCGGTCGTTGCGCCGCATTAATAGTGAGTAATGAGCAGTAAAATCATAAGCCCCACCTTTCCCACTGTAAGTTGCCCTGAAGAAGAAACCATCAATACGCTCTTCTTTGAATCCGCTCATACTACTCCATCCGTCACTGTTTATACAGCGCGCTTCAGAAAAAAGAAAAAAATCTGTGGGACCAAGGCGACTAGCGATCGGCCTGAAAAATAGCATTGGTAGTTATAGCATGACGTCTATTACTAGAGGGAATAATGCGTACACACATGCGTGCAGTGCTTCCACCCCAGGTACACACATGCATGCACTCCGTAGTAGTACAGCACATGGAGAGAAAATTGTGGACTTTATTGCGGTTACCACGCCCTAATTAATTGAGCATTAAACCAAACGCGTCTAAAGTCTCTCTGGTGGTGGAAATGCATTGAGAGAAATGCATCATAATGAGCGCGCCCTGTAAACTGTGACGGAGGGTGGAGTAGTATGAAGGTGCAAAACCAAGTACGCATACTATTGCGCTTGGCTCTTCGCCCCTTCGTGAAGTCGAACAATGATGGTACTCCGCATGTTGGGTACTACAGTGTAGGACTTTGCCTCTGACAGTCTGACACCGAATGGACTGATGCATGTCCACCGAGGGTAGGTTGCATTAGTCAAAAGGCGTAAGCGAGCTTCACCTTGTCCTACAAGCTTCTCCTCGTTCTGCGAGTTGATGGGACACACCAAAAAGTAGTGCTAGTCCATACTCCCTCCTTTTCGGTTAATATGGCTTAATCTTTTTGCGGGTAAATGAGAGAGCTTTATTCATATATAAGCATTCTTAGGACGATCAACCAAGACACTGGTCACTAGGAAGGGAGGTACCCCGCAAAAAAGAAGTAGGAAGCGAGGTGTTTCATCAAGCCAGCTCTCGGCCACATTCAAAGTGCAGCAAGCACGGTTCGCACGAAGATGCGCCGCAAGGTTTGCTGACCTGTTTACATGCCGAATAACAAAAAAAGAGGAAATATTACTGAGCGCTACTATTTGTAACAGGATATGAGCCAGAATTAAGTGAGAATTGTGGCGAGTGTTCCATGCAATCAACTTCCATTATCACATGCGAGAACCCTCGAAGAGAACCAAATGTGTTGAAAATTGATTTATCACATTTTAAAATTATAATAAGAGTGCAGACACTCCTCCATCCAGTTCCTAGTACTAGTATAGTACGTACCTTTATGGACTATAGTAGTAGTACTAGTAAACTTTGCACTTGGCTGTTCAGGAAGTCGAACAATAATAGCACTAGTAGTATAGTGTATGCTTCTGGGAATCTGACACCGAATTAACTGTTGCACGTCCACCGCCTGAGCGAGGGAGAGCTTGCATTAGTCAAAAGTTTCTCCTTGTCCTGCGAGCCACCGCGCACAAGCTTCTCCCGTCCTTCAACCTTCTCCTTGTTCGGCAAGTTGACGGGACACAGCAAAGTAATGCTAGTCCATGCTGCCTCCTCTCCGGTTAATATGGCTTAATTTCAAACGAGATAAATACATTGTCTGTCACTGTATATTTGTAAAAATACGGTCAGTGGACTTCATAATATGCTCATTGCGCTCAATATATATATATTCCGATGTTCATACGGTCACTAGCTCACCCTGACTGAGTATGTGTGTGCATGCACGTGTAGGTTGAGCACTTGAGCGTGACCGTGTGTGTTCCGTCATGTGCTCGGACATGCATGCATTAGGGCGTCGCGCGTGTTTTTGCGTCCATGTGTATGTGTGACTGTTGCATACACGTAGGGGGAGTACGTGTAGGGGCCACTAAGGAGCAGTCAAATCACATAGTAAGTTAGTCGGAAGAAGCAACCATCATTTCACTCTTGAATGACACGTACCAATATAAAATGGTTGATATGGAGAGAAAAAGGAAACCACTATATATACACTAGCAGGAGCCTAAGCTACAAGCCTTCTTGCTTAGGTTGCTCTCTTCACAAGCATAGAACGACGTGCCTGATGCCGCAGCTGGGGTAAGGGAACAATGTTCTGCGTAGACGCGGTCGACATCGGGGAGGGAGAAAACCCACAGTCGGTGCGTCCCAATCGGGGGTCACCACGGTATGGGTCGATGCCGCGTCCCAACCGCCCTTCTAGCTACAGCCCGACGTCCCAGGTAGTCCATCTTCCTTTTGGAGCCGGCTTGCTCCACTGCCGTAGCTCCATCTCCATGTCGATCTTTCTCTACTTCTACTGGTTTCTATTTGTGATGAGTTTATGTCTCGTGAACTAGTGCCAGTACTATTATTCTAATCACACTTCTTCAATACCTTTTCCATCAGGGATGCTTAGGTCAATTTTAGTGGAACTGCACAAAAGCATCGTATGATCCGAGGGTGCCAGCCGTCTTTCCTTCCCGACATGGAAAGTGTTATGGAACAAGAGGTACCAGAAGGTGGAGAACCAAAGAGTGATGCTTCTATTGTTGCTGACATTCTCACTAAAGAATCTCCATCTAGCACATTCCTTCGACAGGTTCTACCTGGCCAGGAAATTAAATCATGTTTAGGGTTTAGGGTTTAAGTCGTAGTGACCCCATCAGTAGTTTTTCTATCGTACACGCTCTCACAGCTTTTTTCTTTAGTTGTGAAGTAAATATTGGCTATGATCTGTGAATCATTGAGATGCATCAGCATGCGTGTTAGTTTTCCTTTGTATTTGATGGAATGTTGTAACGCGGCAACCTTGGAATAGGAATGAAAATGGAGTGGAAAAGTTTCCATTTTCCCAGAGAAAAAATGGAAACGGAGAGAAACCAACATTTCGTTTCGTTGGATCGCGCCATCGAGCAAAACCAACGTTTAAATCATGTTTGTCGTGTTCGTGTCTCACCCTCCTCCACGGCTCGACCCCACACGGTCGCTCAGCATGCCACTCACCGCAAACCGAGTAGTATACCATAACTTTCCCGCCTACTTGTCGATGGATCGCGCCATGGAGTACTAGCACTACTGGAAGAGATTGATGAGTTGGGGGAGGACAGCTAGCTGTAGCACGGACTCCCAAGAACTTACTACTAGAAGAGATCACGCATGTTGTAGCCGGCTATTGCGACCTTTGAACGCGGAGCAGACGCGTGCACCCGGAAGCGGCGCGGGCGACGCTCTCTCGGCCGGTGCGCCGCAATCAATGTTGGCGCCAGTGAGAGGTCGCGTCCGCTCTGGCCGGGCATGAATGCGGCACTGACCGTTTCGGGCGGGAAGCACGCGCGGGTGATGAAGAGGGTTCGGGTTGGTCAGGACCGGCCGTGGCAGCGGTCCGGACGTGCGCAAACAAGAGATGTTGTACGTTAATATTGCTACGTATATAATTAACAACGTAGATAATGTGCCAGTTGGACAAATATGATTGAAGATGGAGATGGAAATGGAATTTTACGTAAACACGGATATGCATGTCTATGTCTATGTGTGTGTGCGCGACGACTCTCGCGACCTGGAAGCGGGGGCGTGTTTTTGATCGAGTTTTCTTTCTTGGTACGTTAGAAAATCAGTTTGTCTAATTCACATCTAGATGTTATTTAAGGATATCACATTTAAGCTCCCACAAGTATATAATGTAGCAACAAGAAACAAAAAAAACTAGGAAAAGACCACAAACAGAGTGGACATCAACTTATATGTGACATAACTATGTCACATCTAGATGTGTCCTAGACAAACCCTTAAAAAATTGTCCGCCGGTTTTTGTTTCTTTTTTCCGGGAACGCGCGTATTCTATTTAAAACCACTGCTATGGAGAGATTTTTTCACTCCATTATAGCCTCTTGTTTGATAGAGTTTCTCGCGTCTCGCTCTCTCACCCTCTCCGTATCAAAACAAGATGACAGTGTCCACTCTATCTCTCTCCTCACCGGTGGTCACAGATCTGGCCGAATCCCGTCCGCTGCGGGAGGTGAGGAGGTGCAGCGTTGACGTTGTCGCCGTCGGCGACGGAGGAAGTCGATGCACACCGTCCTCTCGGAGTCGGCGCTGGCGCGGACGAAGATCCTCCGCGCCCCTGTTCGCTGCCGTCGTGTGGGCAGATCCCGCCCGCCCGCCTAAACGACATCTCGCCCACCTGAGGTATAACTTCTTGTACTGGTCCAGCTCCCTAGGTCACTGCGTGCGAGTTTTCTTCTATGCGACTACTCCCCAGCTCCCCATGCATAGTAGCTAGGGTTCGTCGGCTGGTCCAACATCACCTACTAGTACTATTATAGAGGAAATGCCACTCAAAACGTTGTCCTGATTTATGCCTCGGTGGAGGTATACATGTTGTTTCGACAAAAAGTACATGGTGGTTGTGCGGTCATTGTTCATATGGTGGTAGTACTATCACTGGTTAAATGAAGAAATGTTTTTTTCTCGGGTATCCTGGTTTAGTTCCCATCAAGATAATTATGATGCTTCTGTTTGTTGGTGTACTTTTCATTAATTCTTATTGACAATTGAGATGTTGTTGCTAACCCTTTTTTATATTTTTGGAAACAGCGATGCGTGTCTCCATACTCGGGCATGTCTTCCTCAATTTTAGTGGAACTGGACAAAATTGGATGGCCATTGTTGTTCCGCCTCACTGTCCTCTGCCACGTGGTTCTTCCTTCCTCGAGCTTGATTACTGAGAAGAAACAGACCACAGTGAGGATTTGTCGAACTTCTTAGGTGCCTCACCCAAACTTGATGCCAAATGGATGATGCATCACCACGATGACCTATCGATGCTCATGGTTGTGCCTCATGGTTGCGTCGGCTGGTGAAGCTGATCGATTTTCGACGAAAAACAAGCTGTCTTCCATCAGTGCTCTTTGCTTGTTACGCACAAAGATGATATCCTTCGTCAGTTCACCTTAGTTGCGTTGGAGACGCGGTCGTCTTTCACGTTGGTGCAATTTTCGCTAGGGTTTTATGACAGGTGGGCCCAAAATGTGGCTGGCTCACCTGTCATACAGCCAAAAGCAGGTGCAGTGAAGGCACCGGAGCTCAGTCCGTACTACAGTAGTATATATATAAGCGGGAGCCTCAGCGCTTGTTCGCTAGGGTTTGCACTCTCCACACGCTCGCTGCACTACATATATGTTACACGCTGGAGGCTCAGCGTTCATTTTCTAGGGTTTGCTATATTCAGTCTCTCACCCTCTCTTCACCAGATCTAAACAAGACTGCGTTCGCCACTTGTCTCTCTCTTCCCCCCTCATAGCTGCTGAAGGAGGCGTCCGTATCCCGTCGCACCGGGAAGGGGAGGAGGTGCAGCGTTCACTCTATCGCCTTCGGCGAGGGAGGTAATCCACTGCCGGCTGCGCTGTTCTCTTTCACCCAGCGCCTGTGCGGGAGGTCCACCGACCCCTTCTTCCTTGCTGCCATATGTAGTGTGGGCAGATCCGGCCTCCCGCCGCACGTCTTGCCTCATCCCGATGACCCTAAGGTATAAGTTTCTTTGAAACCGTCGTTGCTCTAGCTGCATGTGGATCTTTTTCGATCTGTAGTCGAATCTAGGTCTTGGTTCAAAGAGGAAAGAAGGGTGCGGTGGGCTGGAGCAAGAATCTAGGACGTGATTCAATGAGGAAAGGAGGGGCGGAAAGTAGTATAGACTGGCTATCCAGCCGCTTTGTAGGTCGAAAAGGGAAAAAGGGGGCAACCCAGTACACACATCTGTAAGGAACCGATCTCTTTGTTGAAAAGGGAAAGAAACTGGGGGGTCGGGTAGTTTGTGCACGACTAGATTTGCTGCCCTCGCATAGGAAGAAGGTTCAAAGAGAACAAATATGGGACCAGCGCATATATGCTGCTTGGCTACATACTCTGCATCACCCATTTATATGTGTGGACGCACATGGTGCTGGCATGTCCCATGCAGCTATTTTGCTGTTGTTAATCTCAGAATTAACTACTGATCTTCTTTAAAAGAATTTCTCTGTTAATATGAATCAATGCAACTGTTTTAGAAATGCTACTGTCCTATACTTTGTTTTCCATCAAGATAAGGTAGATGCTTCTTTTTGTGGCCGCATGTTTCATCCTCCTTTATTGGCCAGTAATTGTTTTCTTTTTTGCCTCTTAAAACAGGGATATCTATTCAACTTGTTGCTATAGAAAACTTAAATGTCACACCGGCAACTTTGCTTGATTTCAGTGCAACTGCACAAAACTTGATTGGATTTCCTATTCGTGTTGGTAGATTCGTATTTTATGTTGGTCGTCTCATGAAAGGTCAGTACAGGCCTTCATCCACATGATTGTGCAGTGTGCTTTGAGATGTTGTGATACTTGTATTGGTACTGTTTTAAATAAATGATGGATTGAAGCTATTGTATTGCTGTCTTTTCCCATTAAGTAGTGAACAAAAATGGGACCAACCCAGACATGATGCTTGTTGCTTTGTTACAACAAATTCAGCATCACCCCCTTTATAAGCCAGTAATTGATGCCACTCTCAGAATTAACTACTGAATCTTATTTCAAAATTGTAACACTTGTTAGGGATTGGCGGGATTACCATTTTTATGGCCGCATGTTCCATCCTCCTTTATTAGCCAGTAATTGATTCCTTTTTTGCCTCTGTTTATACAGGGATATCTATTCAACTTGTTGCTATTGTGACATTTTGCTTCGCTACGCGAAACTCTTTGCTTGATTTCAGTGCAACTGCACAAAATGAGATTGGATTTCCTATTCGTGTTGGCAGATTCGTACGTGATCTTGTGTGTGTCATGACAGGTTGGTACTTTCCTTCATCCACATGATCGTGCAGTGTGTTTTGAGATGCTGTGCTACTTGTATTGGTACTGTTTTAAATAAATGATGAATTGAAGCTATTGTATTGCTGTCTTTTCCCATTAAGTAGTGAACAAAAATGGGACCAACCCAGACATGATGCTTGTTGCTTTGTTACAACAAATTCAGCATCGCCCCCTTTATAAGCTTTGTCGTTCTTTATACATGTTGAAACAAGGCATTGTTAAGATAATGTCTCAACCAATATGAATGAATCACACTGATGGAGAATTGCTACTCTCCTGCTTTGTTTCCCATTAAGATAAAGTAGATTAGTAGATGCTTTTCTTCTAGGAGTACAAGTCATCAACCATTATTTCTTAGTAATTGTTTCCCTTATACCTATTGTTGCTTACAGGGATATCAAAATTAAAGCTTGGTTTTATTCTGACTTTGATTTTAGTTGAACTGCACAAAAGGAGCCAATGTGTAAGGCAAACTGTTGCATTACTGGATCTAGTTGGTCGTTCCACTTTGCAGAAAGAAGCAGTCACTGTTTGCGCTACATTACAGAAGGAATGACCGAGAAGCTTTACAGAGTATTATTATACACCGGTGACATGACTAGTCTGCAAAGACCATTGGCAATTTAACAACACATGGAGTGCCCTGGGCAAAAAGTGCCCAAACAAGTACAAAAGCTACGACAGGACTCCACGATCATAGGCATTACATATTTTGAATGGGAAAAGCTTGTCAAAGTTTAATCATTGATGTTAGCAAGAAGACGTTAGTTTAATATATTGGAATTGGAAAACCTTGTCAAAATTTGCTCATTGATGTTAGCCAGAAGACATGCATTTGATATTTTTGAGTGGGATGCCCTTGCTGTGAGCAGCGTCGAGTGTTTTTTCCTATTCCTGTGTTCAGTTTAGAAGTAAATAGTTACTCTACTGAGATATTCCTGTGTTAAGAGTTTGTTCTGAATATTGTCTATGTAATGCTAGGCCTTGTGTTTGATTGCAAAGTTGAGCTTGGAATGTTGTGGCATGCGGCATCATGAGCTATTCACCGTGTCTCCTGAGAATAATGCTTCGTATTGTTTTGCATGTTGATCTAATGCCAGTGATTTGCTTGTTAAGAAGATCATCCTCTTCTGTTGTTTCCGTGCTTAAGAAGTTCATCATCTGATGTTTCATTCATAGCCTATACGACAAGTCGGGTAGGTTAGATGTGAAACCATATGATCTTCCGACCAACTCATGATATTAGGCCATGATTGGATCGTCGTTTTCCAACCACAACCGCTTGTAAAACTGACGCTTGTAAATTAAAGCAGATGGTCTCGGGCGAAGGCGCTTGGTTGGTCAATTTCGACTAGTAAAATATCGGAAGTACTTGACAGACGATAAAAACGCTGAACGACACTCGGACGATTGCTAATCCAGCTGTTAGCCGCTGTTTCAGCCTTGCCCATGGATGGCATGATACGCACGTCGTGCATGTATCGTCTGGTAATGTCGTCCATATAGCAGTGCTCGTAAAATATACACTGGTCTCTCAAATTACACACGTAACCCGCCGGTTTTACTTACAGACCTTGGGCCCTCGTTTCATTACGCCTGTATTTTACGCGCTGTTTTCGATGACGAGTAAATTACACTTGTATGTTAATACAGGTTTGAAATAAACCAGAGCTCCCAAGCGCGGCCTTACCGTTTCATGCCGTCTCAATTTCTCAAAGGTGCTCATAGGTGTCCGATGATCCTGGCTTCCTGAATGAGTAGCGGGCACTGTATCAGACCATCCATAGGGCCCGCGAGGCCCTCTCCATTGTCCTTCGAGTTGTTGCACTCGTCGTGGCACCGAGAATTGTTAACATCGTCCACGAACATGAGGATTCGAGAGATGACTTTATTTTGACTGGATGACACTAGGGACCCACTAGGGCCATAGCCGTACGTACGCAAGTGCCTCCTTATTATGTACAACTATATTTTTTTTTGCTTTCTCCTGGTTTCCTGACATCATGGTCCCACACCATTGTCAACCTATGTAGTCAATATAAACGAGAGAATTGCACAAGGTGCGGCCGACAGCTAGGACCAAGCAGCTCGAGCAGTATTTTTGTTTTTGAGGCGTGAGCACTGCAGAGTTTTTCTTGGCGATGATTTCGTTGTTGTTCAGAGTAGAGCAGGGTATTAACTGGGCGGGCTGTGGCCCGTCTAGCCCAGGCCAGATATCCAGCCCAGATACTAATTTTTTTCAAGATGAAAATGGCTAGCCCAGCTATACGTCTTTTTGAGGAATACCCAGGCAATGTCAACTTGTTATTCTCCGCCCCGCTGGGCTGCAAATCTTTCCTAGGAGGGATGCATTAGGCTTAACAGGAAAATGGGCTTTAAAATATAATAAATGGGATGTAATTATAAAAACTGGGCAGTAACTATAAAAAAATGCACCAAACATGAAATTAGTTTATAAAATATTATTTATGGATTTTGAAAATCTTAAATTTTCATTGTTGCGCGCGCAATGTTTCGTTGGATTTTTACATAATACAAATTTATATTTATTCTGACTAGAAATTTCGGGATAAAAATATTTCGGAGCCCATCAAAATGTGGGAAATTTTATTGAATTCTGTCTTCAACGGTTGGTTGAAATTATTAATCATTGTCCTAGCTAGAAAATGGGTTGTACTTTTAACAAACTGTAAATGGGTTGTTGTAAATTCCATTAGAATTCCAAAATGGGCTGTACATTCTTACAAAACGCAAATGGGCTATAAGTTCTCTGCCACACACTTGTGGGCCTACTAAGTGACGCGTCCCCTAAAAAAAATAAGTTGACGCGTATGCAAGGCTGTGCCAACTTATTATAGTCAACACACGGTTCTAGCAGCAGTGGCCGTTGGAAGTCTATCCAACGGATGTCGTGCTTCTTCTTCAATCTCGAATATTCTTAGCTTCGGCCGCCGAAAAAATGATTCCTCCCCTGACATCTGGGGCGCACCGTTTCGGAGGCTGACCTGTGGGCCTACTAAGTTGGAGCGTACCAAGGGCTTTGTCAACTTAGTCAATAATAAACGTTTCTATCTTTAGTGACCGTACGATGTCCATCCAACGACCGTAGTGCTTCTTCAACCTCTGGTCTTCTTGGTCCAGCCGCCCAAAGCAGCGGCGGTCGTGCCGCCTGCTCCTGCCTCCCGTGGCCGGCTGTGCTGCCCCGGAGGCCTCACCGCCCCCATACTACTCCCACCGCTGGCCAGGCCATCCCTCCACTCACCCACACCCCCTGTTATTCTGCGGCGACGGCAGCCTCACACCGCAGCCGAACCAGTGAACCCTCGTACTCCTCTCCGCGCGGGCTTCCACTGCTGAGCATCCCCGGCTCCGTGTCGTCCCCTTCCTAGGCCTCGCCGTCGTCCATACCACCGCCCTGGTGCTCTCGGCGCGGCGTGGTCAACGTGGTCAACGACCGACTTCCATCGGAAGAGTACTATACATGGAGAGGCTGACAGCTGGGTCCAGGCAGCCGCAAGGAAGTGCCTCCTTATTACTCGCAAAATAATTATTCCTCCACCTTACAGCAGGGACCCACCGGACGGGCCACCTTATTTCGCGAAAAAAACGTTTCCCCCTAACTGCTCGGACCCACCGGACGGGCCAGCGTATTTCAAGAAAAAAACGCTCCCCCCGCTGTCAGCTCGGACCCACTGGAAGTGCCTCCTTATTACGCACAAAAAAATGAATACTCCCCCTGCTAGCTGGGACCCACCATGGTGGGAGGCTGACTTGTGGGCCTACTAAGTTGACTGGGACAGGGGCCTTTGTCAACTTTAGTCAATATGAACGATTCTAGCTCCAGTGACCGTACAATGTCCATCCAACGGCCGTAGTGCTTCTTCAACCTCTGGTCTTCTTGCTCCAGCCGCCCAAAGCAGTGCTGGTTGTGCCGCCTGCTCCTGCCTCCCGTGGTCGGCTGTGCTGCCGCGGAGGCCTCACCGCCCCCATACTACTCCCACCGCTGGCCAGGCCATCCCTCCACTCACCCACACCCCCTGTTATTCTGCGGCGACGGCAGCCTCACACCGCAGCCAAACCAGTGAACCCTCATACTCCTCTCCGCGCGGGCTTCCACTGCTGCGTCTTCCCCGGCTCCGCGTCGTCCCCTTCCTAGGCCTCGCCGTCGTCCAGACCACCGCCCTGGTGCTCTCGGCGCGGCGTGGTCAACGTGGTCAACGTGGTCAACGACCGACTTCCATCGGAAGAGTACTGTACGTGGAGAGGCTGACAGTTGGGTCCAGGCGGCCGCAAGGAAGTGCCTCCTTATTACGCGCAAAATAATTATAACTCCACCTTACAGCAGGGACCCACCGGATGGGCCACCTTATTTCACGAAAAAAAATGTTTCCCCCCTGACTGCTCGGACCCACCGGACGGGCCAGCGTATTTCACGAAAAAAACGTTCCCCCCGCTGTCAGCTCGGACCCACCAGAAGTGCCTCCTTATTACGCACAAAAAAATGAATACTCCCCCTGCTAGCTGGGACCCACCATGGTGGGAGGCTGACTTGTGGGCCTACTAAGTTGACTGGGACGGGGCCTTTGTCAACTTTAGTCAATATGAACGATTCTAGCTCCAGTGACCGTACGATGTCCATCCAATGGCCGTAGTGCTTCTTCAACCTATGGTCTTCCTGCCCCAGTCGCCCAAAGCAGCGCTGGTCGTGTTGCATGCTCCTGCCTCCCGTGGCCGGCTGTGCTGCCGCGGAGGCCTCACCGGCCCCTACTATTCCCACTGCTGGCCAGGCCCTGCGGCGACGGCAGCCTCACACCGCAGCCGAACCAGTGTACCCTCGTACTCCTCTCCGCGCGGGCTTCCACTGTCGCGTATTCCCCGGCTCCCCATCGTCCCCTTCCTAGGCCTCGTCGTCGTCCACCGCCCTGGTGCTCTTGGCGCGGCGTGGTAAACGTGGTCAAGGAACGACTTCCATCGGACGTGGACTGTACGTGGAGAGGCTGACAGCTGGGTCCACGGCCGCAGCAAGGAACTGCCTCCTTATTACGTGCAAAATAATTATTCCTCCACCTGACAGCGGGGACCCACCGGACGGGCCACCGTATTTCGCGAGAAAACCGTTTCCCTTTGACTGCTGGGACCCACCAGCTACACCTTCGCACGCCAGGAAATGCATCCGGGCAAAAAAAACAAAACGATTCGCCCCCCTGACTGCTGGGACCCACCAGCTACATCTTCGCACGCAAGGAAGTGCCTGACAGTCGGGACCCACCTGGTCGAAGCGTACGTAGCGTTGTCATTCTGGTCGCGAACGTGTACGTACATATATACTGGTCGATGTAGAGGCGCGCACGTGTCGTAGTAGAGGCGCGCACGTAGCATGTACACGTGCGTACAGCGGTCAGGGTGCAAGAAAGAAAATACGGCCACGTATGTGTACATATGGGCGGGGTCTCGAACGCCTACTCGCGCATACGTACGGCGAGGGCTCGTGTACATGGCTGGGTCGGAACGGAGAAACAGCGTCGTCGTCGTGTTCATGGGGAGGCAACGTAATGCGTCGTGTTCATGGGGAGGCAACGGAATGCGTCGTGTTCATCGGGAGGGCTTGGACGAAACAGGCGATGGAAACGAGGCCTGGCGTACCGCAGAACGGAGGAAACGGCCTTGTGTTCGACCGCCACGTTCGAAACGGGGTCCTGTTCATCGGGAGGGGTGTGGCGTACCGCAAAACGGAGGAAACGGACCTCCTACGGTCGAAACGGGGGTCCTGTTGATCGGGAGGGGTGTGGCGTACCGCAAAACAGAGGAAACGGACCTCCTACGCTCCAAACGGGGGTCCTGCTGATCGGGAGGGGTGTGGCGTACCGCAAAACGGAGGAAACGGACTTGTGTTGGAGTGCTACGGTCGAAACAGGGGTCCTGTTCATCGGGAGGGGTGTGGCGTACCGCAAAACGGGACTCCACGGGATACTGTTCATCTCCACCGTCGACCTCCTCCAGCCTCCACGGGCTCCTGTTCATCCTTCCACGGGCTCCTGTTCATCCAGCCTCCATCGCGCGCTACTCCACCGGCTACTATTCAACCACCCCTCCACCGTCTACTGTTCATCCAGCCCTCCACACCACGGGGTCCTGTTCAACCACCCCTCCACGGGCACCCCTCCACCGTCTACTGTTCATCCAGCCCTCCACACCACGGGGTCCTGTTCAACCACCCCTCCATCGTCTACTATTCATCCAGCCCTCCACACCACGGGTCCTGTTCATCCACCCCTCCACGGGCACCCCTCCACTGTCTACTGTTCATCCAGCCCTCCACCACACCACGGGGTCATGTTCATCCAGAGGCAACGCCACCGCTCACTATTCATCCACCCCCCCCCTCCCCTGCAACGCTCACTGTTCATCCCATCGATCGGCTTCAGTTAGCAGCAGTAGCGAAGGAATCGCTCGATCGGGTTCAGTTAACAGCCATCGATCGATTGCTCGGGTTCAGTAATGCGTAGCCTGCAGTGCAATCGCTCGGGTTCAGTTAGAGCCCAACGCCTCGCTCGGGTTCAGTTAGAGCCAACGCCTCGCACACACGCGCGTACGTGTACGAGAGTAACGCGCATCGCTCGGCCCCCGACCTCCCACCGTAATCGAGAACTCCCAGAAATTTTCCTCCCCCTCGCTTCTACCACGGTTTTTTCCGTCATGGACGGCCCAAAGAATGTCATGCAGCTGCGTCTCCGGCCCGGCCAGGACGAAAAGCCCATTTTCTGTCATGATTTTTTTGTCATAGAAGTAGGAGCCCACCACATCTATGATGATACCGAGTTTTGTCACAATTATCTTCATATAAGTGTCATATGTATGACAGAAAAAAATTCATTCGGCCCAAAATGTCACGGATGTGTCTTTTTCTTGTAGTGCGGGTCCTTGACATCACCAGTGTATGAGCACATTAAACCGGGTCGGCGGCTCAAAGGCATCACCCTCCAAGCGACCCAGCAACGGACTAGGTCGACACCAGTTACACGTTGGTTAGCAAGGCTCTGACCTTTGACCATATGCTTTGATCACCTCATCAAAGCATATATTCCAACTCCGAGATGCTTGCACCAGTCCATAGATGGATCGCTAGAGCTTGCACACTTTGTTAGCACCTTTAGGATCAACAAAACCTTCTGGTTGTATCATATATCTCTCTTCTTTAAGAAATCCATTAAGGAATGCAGTTTTGATGTACATTTGCCAAATTTCATAATCATAAAATGCGGCAATTGCTAACATGATTCGGACAGACTTAAGCATCGCTACGGGTGAGAAAGTCTCATCGTAGTCAACCCCTTGAACTTGTCGAAAACCATTTATGACAACTTGAGCTTTGTAGATAGTAACATTACCATCGGCGTCAGTCTTCTTCTTGAAGATCCATTTATTTTTAATGGCATTCTGATCATCGGGCAAGTCCACCAAAGTCCATACTTTGTTCTCATGCATGGATCCTATCTCAGATTTCATGGCCTCAAGCCATTTATCGGAATCTAGGCTCATCATAGCTTCTTCATAGTTCGTAGGTTCGCCATGGTCTAGTAACATGACTTCCAGGATAGGATTACCGTACCACTCTGGTGTGGAACATGCTCTGTTCGACCTACGAGGTCCAGTAGTAACTTAATCCGAAGTTTCATGATCATCATCATTAGCTTCCTCTCTAGTTGGTGTAGGCATCACGGGAACGGATTTCTCTGATGTGCTACTTTCCAATTCGAGAGAAGGTACAACTACCTCATCAAGTTCTACTTTTCTCCCACTCACTTCTTTCGAGAGAAACTCCTTCTCTAGAGAGGACCCATTCTTAGCAACAAATATCTTGACTTCGGATCTGTGGTAGAAGGTGTACCCAATAGTTTCCTTAGGGTATCCTATGAAGATGCACTTCTCCGATTTAGGTTCGAGCTTATCAGGCTGAAGCCTTTTGACATAAGTGTCGCAACCCCAAATTTTAAGAAACAATCGCTTAGGTTTCTTGCCAAAGCACAATTCATACGGTGTCGTCTCAACGCATTTAGACGGTGCCCTATTTAGCGTGAATGCGGCTGTCTCTAATGCATAACCCCAAAATGATAGTGGTAAATCGGTAAGAGACATCATAGAATGCACCATATCTAATAAACTACAGTTACGACGTTCGGACACACCATTATGCGGTGGTGTTCCAGGTGGCGTGAGTTGTGAAACAATTCCACATTATTTTAAATGAAGGCCAAACTCGTAACTCAAATATTCACCTCAGCGATCAGATCATAGAAGCTTTATTTTCTTGTTACGATGATCCTCTACTTCACTCTAAAATTCTTTGAACTTTTCAAATGTTTCAGACTTGTATTTCATCAAGTAGATATACCCATACCTACTCAAATCATCTATCAAGGTCAGAAAATAACGATACCCGCCGCATGCTTCATGGACCGCATAAATCGGTATGTATATTTTTTCAATAAGTCATTAGCTCGCTCCATTGTTCTGGAGAAAGGAGTTTTAGTCATCTTGCCACGAGGCATGGTTCGCAAGTATCAAATGATTCATAATCAAGTGATTCCAAAAGTCCATCGGCATGGAGTTTCTTCATGTGTTTTACACCAATATGACCTAAACGGCAGTTCCACAATTATGTTGCACTATCATTATCAACTTTGCATCTTTTGGCATCAATATTATGAATATGTGTATCACTACGATCGAGATTCTATAAACCATTCACATTGGGTGTTGATGACCCACAAGTATAGGGGATCAATTGTAGCTCTTTTCGATAAGTAAGAGTGTCGAACCCAACGAGGAGCATAAGGAAATGACAAGTGGTTTTCAGCAAGGTAATGTCTACAAGTGCTGAAATTGTAAGTAACAGAGTAGTTTGATAGCAAGGTAATTTGTAACGAGCAAGTAACGATAGTAGTAACAAAAGTGCAGCAAGGTAGCCCAATCCTTTTGAGGCAAAGGATAGGCCAAAATGGTCTCTTATCTTAAGCAAAGTGTTCTTGAGGTACACGGGATTTTCATCTAGTCACTTTCATCATTTTGGCTTAATTCGTGTTCGGTACATTGATAATTTGATATGTGGGTGGACCAGTGCTTAGGTGTTGTTCTTACTTGAACAAACCTCCTACTTATGATTAATCCTCCCACAAGCATCTGCAACTACGAGAAAAGTATTAAGAATAAATTCTAACCATAGCATTAAACTTTTGGATCCAATCGGTCCCTTACAGAATAGCGCATAAACTGGGGTTTAAGCTTCTGTCACTCTCGCAACCCATCATCTAATTGCTACTCCACAATGCATTCCCTTAAGCCCAAATATGGTGAAGTGTCATTTAGTCGACGTTCACATGACACCACTAAGGGAATCACAACATACATACTATCAAAATATCAAACACATATCAAGTAAACATGATTACTTGCAACATGATTTCTCCCGTGACCTCAAGAACAAAAGTAACTACTCACAAACGATAATCATGCTCAAGATCAGAGGGGTATTAAATAGCACATTGGATCTAAACATATAATATTCCACCAAATAAAGTGCTCCTGCCCAAGTTTCACCTCGAGGCGGCGGCGCTCCGTCCTGAAAGTCCTCTCCTCATTTTTTCTAGGTCAAAATGTCTTATATACCAGAAGATGGGCACCGGAGGTGGGCCTGGGTGAGCACAACCCACCAGGGCGCACCTGGGCTCCCTGGGACGCATAGGTGGGTTGTGCCCACTTGGTGGGCCCCCTCTAGTAGTTATTTGCTCCAATATTCTTCATGTATTTGATAAAAAAATATCCTTGAAGTTTCAGCTTGTTTGGAGTTGTGCAAAATAGGTGGCCTGACGTAGCTTTTCCAGGTCCAAATTTCCAGCTACCGGAATTCTCCCTCTTTGTGTATACCTTGCATGTTATGAGAGAAAAGGCATTAGAATTACTCCAAAAAGCATTATTATGGATAATAACATCATAGATAACAGTAGGAAAACATGATGCAAAATGGACGTATCAGGTGTATGGCCATAGAAGGTTTTATTCATGTAAATAGAACAACAATTATTCTATGACTTAAATGAATAAATGTATTGCAATAAACATGATATAATCATATTCAAGCTCAACGCAAACACCAAATAACATTTATTTAGGTTCAACACTATTCTCGAAGGTAGAGGGACTGTGTGATGGTGATCATATCAACCTTGGAATCATTTCCAACACACATCGTCAGCTTCCTTTTAACTAGTCTCTGCAACTCCTATTTCGAGTTACTAATCTTAGCAACTGAATCGGTATCAAATACCTAGGGGTTACTACGAAAACTAGTAAAATACACATCAATAACATCTATATCAAATATACCTTTGTTCACGTTGCCATCCTTCTTATCCGCCAAGTATTTGGGGCAGTTCCACTTTCAGTGACCATTTCCTTCGCAGTAGAAGCACTCAGTGTCAGGCTTGGGTCCAGCTTTGGGATTCTTCACGGGAGTGGCAACTTGCTTGCCATTCTTCTTGAAGTTCCCTTTCTTTCCCTTGCCCTTTTGTTGAAACTAGTGGTGTTGTTAACCATCAACACTTGATGCTCTTTCTTGATTTCTAACTTCGCCGATTTCAGCATCGCGAAGAGCTTGGGAATTGTTTTTCTCAACCCTTGCATATTATAGTTCATCACGAAGTCCTAGTAGCTTAGTGACAGTGACTAGAGAACTCTGTCAATCACTATCTTATCTGGAAGATTAACTCCCACTTGATTCAAACGATTGTAGTACCCAGACATTCTGAGTACATGCTCATTGGCTGAGCTATTCTCCTCCATCTTGTAGGCAAAGTACTTGTCAGAGGTCTCATACCTCTTGACACGAGCATGAATCTGAAATGCCAATTTTCAGCTCTTGGAACATCTCATATGCTCCTTGGCGTTCAAAAAAAAATTAAGTCTTGGTTCTAAGCCTTAAAGCATGGCGCACTAAAATATTAAGTAGTCATCATATCGAGCTTGCCAAACGTTCATAACGTCGGCATCTTCTCCTGCAATAGGTTTGTCACCTAGTGGTGCATCAAGGACATAATTCTTCTATGCAGCAATGAGGATAATCCTCAGATCACGGACCCAGTCCGCATCATTTGTACTACCATTTTTCAACATATTTTTCTCTAGGAACATATCAAAAATAGGGGAGCTATATTGCGAGCTATTGATCTACAACATAGATACGCAAAAACTATTATGACTAAGTTCATGATAAATTTAAGTTCAATCAATCGAATTACTAATGAACTTCCACTTAAATTAACATCCCTCAAGTTATGTAAGTGATACATGATCCAAATCAACTAGCCCATGTCCGATTATCACGTGAGATGGGGTAGTCATCAATGGTGAATATCTCTATGTTGATCGTATATACTATATGACTCATGTTCGACCTTTCTGTCTCCAATGTTCCGAGACCATGTCTGTACATGCTAGGCTCATCAAGTTTAACTCAATATTTTGCATGTGTAGAATTGTCTTACACCCATTGTATGTGAACGTAGAGTCTATCACACCCGATCATCACGTGGTGTCTTGAAATGACGCACTGTAGCAACAGTGCATACTCAGGGAGAACACTTTTATCTTGAAATTAAGTGAAGGGATCATCTTATAATGCTACCACCGTTCTAAGCAAAATAAGATGCATAAAAGATAAACATCACATGCAATCAAAATATGTGACATGATATGTACATCATCTTGTGCTTTTGATCTCCATCTCCAAAGCTTCGTCATGATCTCCATCGTCACTTCTTGACACGTTGATCTCCATCATAGCGTCATTGCGTCGAGGTCGTCACGCCAACTATTGCTTCTACAACTATCGCTAATGCATAGAGATGAAGTAATTACATGGCACTTGCACTTCATACAATAAAGAGACAACCCTAAGGCTCCTGCCGGTTGTCGATATTACAAAACATGATCATCTCATACATCAACATATATCACATCATATCTTGACCATATCACATCACAACATGCCTTGCAAAAACAAGTTAGACGTCCTCTACTTTTTTGTTGCAAGTTTTACGTGGCTGCTACGAGCTTCTAGTAAGAACTGTTCTTACCTACGCATAAAACCACAATGATGATTCATCAAGTTTTCAATTTTAACCTTCTTCAAGGACCGGCCGCAGTCAAATTTGATTCAACTAAAGTAGGAGAAACAGACACCCGCCAGCCACCTTTATACAAAACTAGTTGCATGTCAGCCGGTGGAACCGGTCTCATGTGCGTGGACATGTAAGGTTAGTCTGGGCCACTTCATCCCACAATACTACCGAATCCAAATAAGACGTTGGTGGTAATCAGTATGACTATCACCGCTCACAACTCTTTGTGTTCTACTCGTGCATATCATCTACGCATAGACCTGGCTCGGATGCCACTATTGGGAAATGTTGCTTCAAAAACACAAAAATTCTACGCACATGCAAGATCTATCCATGGAGATGCATAGCAACAAAGGGGGAGAGTGTGCCTACATACCCTCGTAGACCATAAGCGAAACATTTAACAACGCAGTTGATGTAGTCTAACTTCTTCGCGCTCCAACCAATCAAGTACGGAACATACGGCACCTCTGTGTTCTGCACACGTTCAGCTCGGTGACGTCCTCCGCCTTCTTGATCTAGCAAGATGACGAGGTAGTAGATGAGTTCCGGCAGCATGACGGCGTGGTGACGGTGATGGTGAAGTGATCTCCGCAGGGCTTCACCTAAGCACTATGAAAATATGACTAGGGTGTAAACGGTGGAGGGGCACAGCACACGGCTAGGAAATTGTCTGTTCTGTGCTAGGCACCGCCTCCCACATATATATATAGGTAGGAGGGAGGGAGCAGCCAAAGGAGGCGCCCAAGTAGGAGGAATCCTACCTGGGGTCCCTCCCAAGCTGCCCCCTTCCTTATTTGGAGTGCGGGGAAAGGAAGGGGAGGGTGCCCCCCTTTCCTTTCTCCCATGAGAGGGAAAGGCGGGAGGGTCTAGCCCTCCCCCTTTTCCTTCCCTAGGGCTGGCCAAACAAGGGAGGAGGCACACTAGCCCCCTGGTGGGCTGGTATGTGTTGGGGAACGTAGCATGCAATTTCAAAAAAATTCCTACGATCACGCAAGATCTATCTAGGAGATGCATAGCAACGAGAGGGGGAGAGTGTGTCCACGTACCCTCGTAGACCAAAAGCGGAAGCATTAGGTTAACGTGGTTCATGTAGTCGAACGTCTTCACGATCCAACCGATCTAGTACCGAACGTACGACACCTCCGAGTTTAGCACACGTTCAGCTCGATGACGCCCCTCGAACTCTTGATCCAGCAGAGGGTCGAGGGAGAGTTTCGTCGATCAGCACGACGGCATGGTTATGGTGATGGTGATGTGATCCGTGAAGGGCTTCGCCTAAGCACTACGACGCTATGACTGGAGGAGTAAACTGTGGAGGGGGGCACCGCACACGGCTAAGAGAACAACTGTTGTGCTATGGGGTGCCCCCTGCCCCCATATATAAAAGAGGAGGGGAGGAGGCGGCCGGCCTAGAGGGGCGCGCCATGGGGGGGAAACGAATAGGACTCCAAGTCCTATTCGGGCCCCTTCCTTTCATACGAAGGGGGAAAGGGGAAGGGAGAGGGAAGAGGAGAAGGAAAGGAGGGTTCGCCCCCTCCCCTAGTCCAATTCGGACTCCCCATGGGAGGGGGCACGACCACCCCTTGTGGGCTGCCTCCCCTCTCCCCTATGGCCCATGTAGGCCCATTACTTTCCCCGGGGGTTCCGGTAACCCCTAGGTACTCCAAAAAATACCCACCACTCCGAAACCATTCCGGTGTCCAAATACCATCTTCCAATATATCAGTCTTAACCTCTCGACCATTTCGAGACTCCTCGTCGTGTCCGTGATCTCATCTAGGACTCTGAACAATCTTTGATCACCAAAACACATAACTCATAATACAAATCATCATGGAACGTTAAGCGTGCGGACCCTGCAGGTTCTAGAACTATGTAGACATGACCGAGACACATCTCCGGTCAATAACCAATAGCGGAACCTGGATGCTCATATTGGTTCCTACATATTCTACGAAGATCTTTATCGGTCAAACCGCAATAACAACATACGTTATTCCCTTTGTCATCGGTATGTTACTTGCCCGAGATTCGATCGTCGGTATCATTATACCTATTTCAATCTCGTTACCGGCAAGTCTCTTTACTCATTCCGTAATGCATTGCTGACCCACAGGTATAGGGGATCTATCGTAGTCCTTTCGATAAGTAAGAGTGTCGAACCCAACGAGGAGCAGAAGGAAATGATAAGCGGTTTTCAGCAAGGTGTTCTCTGCAAGTACTGAAATAAGTGGTAACAGATAGTTTTGTGATAGGACAAATTGTAACGAGCAACAAGTAACAAAATTAAATAAAGTGCAGCAAGGTGGCCCAATCCTTTTGTAGCAAAGGACAAGCCGGAACAAACTCTTATAATAGGAAAAGCGCTCCCGAGGACACATGGGAATATCGTCAAGCTAGTTTTCATTGCGTTCATATGATTCGCGTTCGATACTTTGATAATTTGATATGTGGGTGGACCGGTGCTTGGGTGTTGTTCTTACTTGAACAAGCATCCCACTTATGATTAACCTCTATTGCAAGCATCCGCAACTATAACAAAAGTATTAAGGTAAACCTAACCATAGCATGAAACATATGGATCCAAATCAGCCCCTTACGAAGCAACGCATAAACTAGGGTTTAAGCTTATGTCACTCTAGCAACCCATCATCTACTTATTACTTCCCAATGCCTTCCTCTAGGCCCAAATAATGGTGAAGTGTTATGTAGTCGACGTTCACATAACACCACTAGAGGCTAGACAACATACATCTTATCAAAATATCAAACGAATACCAAATTCACATGACTACTCATAGCAAGACTTCTCCCTTGTCCTCAGGAACGAACGTAATTACTCACAAAGCATATTCATGTTCATAATCAGAGGGGTAATAATATGCATATAGGATCTGAACATATGATCTTCCACCAATTAAACTAACTAGCATCAACTACAAGGAGTAATCAACACTACTAGCAACCTACTAGCACCAATCCCGGACTTTGAGACAAGAATTGGATACAAGAGATGAACTAGGGTTTGGAGATGAGATGGTGCTGGTGAAGATGTTGATGGATATTGCCCTCTCCCGATGAGGCGTTGGTGATGGCGATGGTGATGATTTCCCCCTCCCGGAGGGAAGTATCCCCGGCAGAACAGCTCTGCCGGAGCTCTAGATTGGATCCGCCAAGGTTCCGCCTCGTGGCGGCGGAGTCTCGTCCCGAAAAGTTCCTCCTTATTTTTTCTCATCGAAAGACTTCATATAGGAGAAGATGGGCGTCGGAGAGCCACCAAGGGGCCCACGAGGTAGGGGGCGCCCTAGGGGGGCCCCCACCCTCGTGAGCAGGGTGTGGGCCCCCTAGCCTTCATCTTTAGCGAGGATTTTTCTTTATTTATTTTAAGATGTTTCGTGGAGTTTAAGGACTTTTGGAGTTGCGCAGAATAGGTCTCTAATATTTGCTCCTTTTCCAGCCCAGAATTCCAGCTGTCGGCATTCTCCCTCCTTATGTAAACCTTGTAAAATAAGAGAGAATAGCCATGAGTGAAATAAAGTGAAATAACAGTCCATAATGCGATAAATATCGATATAAAAGCATGATGCAAATTGGACGTATCATGCATCATCCCGTAACTAACTCGTCAGTCACATTGCTTGCAAGGCTTATCATGATGTGCATTACCGAGAGGGCCCAGAGATACCTCTCTGATACTCAGAGTGACAAATCTTAATCTCGATCTATGCCAACCCAACAAACACCTTCGGAGGCACCTGTAGAGCATCTTTATAATCACCCAGTTACGTTGTGACATTTGATAGCACACAAGGTGTTCCTCCGGTATTCGGGAGTTGCATAATTTCATACTCAAAGCAATATGTATAAGTCATGAAGAAAGCAATAGCAATAAAACTTAATGATCAGTATGCTAAACTAAGGAATGGGTCTTGTCCATCACATCATTCTCCTAATGATGTGATCCCGTTCATCAAATGACAACACATGTCTATGGTCAGGAAACTTAACCATCTTTGATTAATGAGCTAGTCAAGTAGAGACATACTAGGGACACTCTGTTTTGTCTATGTATTTACACATGTATCAAGTTTCCGGTTAATACAATTCTAGCATGAATAATAAACATTTACCATGATACAAGGAAATATAAATAACAACTTTATTATAGCCTCTAGGGCATATATCCTTCAGTATGTCCCCTCCTTTGACCCATAAGGCCCATAACTTGCCGGGGGTGTGCCCGGAACCCCTTCCGGTGACCTGATTCCTACCCGATACGTCCCAAAACACTTCCGGTGTCCAAATACTATTGTCCTATATATCAATCCTTACCTATCGAACATTTTGAGACTCCTCATCATGTCTATGATCTCATCCGGGACTCTGAACAACATTCGGTCACCAAAACATATAACTCATATAACACTGTATCATCAACGAACGTTAAGCGTGCAGACCCTATGGGTTCGAGAACTATGTAGACATGACCGAGACACCTCTCCGGTCAATAAACAATAGCGGAACCTGGATGCCCATAATGTCTCATACATATTCTACGAAGATCTCTATCGGTCGAACCATTATGACAACATACGTAATTCCCTTTGTCCATCGGTATGTTACTTGCCCGATATTCGATCGTCAGTATCTTCATACCTAGTTCAATCTTGTTACCGGCAAGTCCCTTTACTCATTCCGTAATACATCACCTTTGTGACTAACTCCTTAGTCATTTTCTTGCAAGTTTATCATGTGTATTACCAGCCCAGAGATACCTCTCCGATACTCGGAGTGACAAATCCTAATCTCAATCTATGCCAACACGACAAACACCTTCAGAGATACCTGTAGAGCATATTTATGATCACCCAGTTACGTTGTGATGTTTGATAGAACATAAGGTATTCCTCCGGTATTCGGGAGTTGCATAATCTCATACTTGAAGGAATATGTAGTTGACATGAAGAAAGCAACAGCAATAAACTGAACGATCATTATGCTAAGAAAACGGATGGGTCTTGTCCGTCGCATCATTCTCCTAATGATGTGATCCCGTTATCAAATGACAACACATGTCTATGGTTAGGAAACCTTAACCATCTTTGATCAATGAGCTAGTCTAGTAGAAGCTTACTAGGGACACGGTATTTGTTTATGTATTCACACATGTATTTAATTTTCCAATCAATACAATTCTAGCATGAATAATAAACCTTTATCAAGAATAAGGAAATATAATATAAAATAACAACTTTATTATTGCCTCTAGGGCATATTTCCTTCACGTGGAGAGGTCGTAGGTTCGATCTTTTTGCCCGAGGGGCTATTTGAGAGTGCATCCCAAAGGGCTATCCGAGTGACCGGCCGAGATTCTGTGAGTGCCTCCCGAAGGGCTGTCCATGACACCATCCGCGGGACTGTCTGACCGCCTCCCGAAGGGCTGTCCGAGGGAATGACCGAGGGGCTGACGAGGGAGATGATAACCCACAAGTATAGGTGATCAATTGTAGCCTCTTTCGATAAGTAAGAGTGTCGAACCCAGCGAGGAGCTAAAGGTAGAACAAATATTCCCTCAAGTTCTATCGACCGCCAATACAACTCTATGCACGCTTGACGTTCTCTTTACCTAGAACAAGTATGAAACTAAAAGTACTTTGTAGGTGTGATAGGATAGGTTTGCAAGATGATAAAGAGCACGTAAATAGAATCTAGGGGGTGTTTAGATAAAGACACAACTAAATTATTTTAGTAGAGAGATTTTGTCAACTAGAAAGTTATTTGTCCCCGGGCAATCGATAACAAGTACCGGTAATCATTCTTGCAACTTTATATGAAGGAGAGGCATGAGCTAACTGATACGTCTCCAACGTATCTATAATTTTTGATTGTTCCATGCTATTATATTATCTATTTTGGATGTTTATGGGCTTTATTATACACTTTTATATTATTTTTGGGACTAACCTATTAACCCAGAGCCCAGTGCCAGTTTCTATTTTTTCCTTGTTTTAGAGTATCGCAGAAAAGGAAAATCAAACGGAGTCCAATTGACCTGAAACTTCACGGAACTTATTTTTGGAAGGAAAGCAACCCGGGAGACTTGGAGTCCACGTAAGGGAAGCAACGAGGAAGCCACGAGGCAGGGGGCGCGCCCACCCCCCCTGGGCGCACCCTCCACCCTCGTGGGCCCCTCGTGGCTCCCCTGACATACTTCTTCCTTCTATATATACCCATATACCCTAAAACGATCGGGGAGCACAATAGATCGGGAGTTCCGCCGCCAGAAGCCTCTGTAGCCACCGAAAGCCAATCTAGACCCGTTCCGGCACCTTGCTGGAGGGGGAATCCCTCTCTGGTGGCCATCTTCATCATCCCGGTGCTCTCCATGACAAGGAGGGAGTAGTTCTCCCTCAGAGTTGAGGGTATGTACCAGTAGCTATGTGTTTGATCTCTCTCTCGTGTTCTTGAGGTGATATGATCTTGATGTATCACGAGCTTTGCTATTATATTTGGATCTTATGATGTTTTCTCCCCCTCTACTCTCTTGTAATGGATTGAGTTTCCCCTTTTGAAGTTATCTTATCGAATTGAGTCTTTAAAGATTTGAGAACACTTGTTGTATGTCTTGTCGTGTGTATCTGTGGTGACAATGGGATATCACGTGATTCACTTGATGTATGTTTTGGTGATCAACTTGCGGGTTCCGCCCATGAACCTATGCATAGGGGTTGGCACACGTTTTCGTTGTGATTCTCCGGTAGGAACTTTGGGGCACTCTTTGAGGTTCTATGTGTTGGTTGAATAGATGAATCTGAGATTGTGTGATGCATATCGTATAATCATACCCACGGATACTTGAGGTGACATTGGAGTATCTAGGTGACATTAGGGTTTTGGTTGATTTGTGTCTTAAGGTGTTATTCTAGTACGAACTCTATGGCTGTTTGTGACACTTATAGGAATAGCCCAACGGATTGATTGGAAAGAATAACTTTGAGGTGGTTTCATACCCTACCATAATCTCTTCGTTTGTTCTCCGCTATTAGTGACTTTGGAGTGACTCTTTGTTGCATGTTGAGGGATAGTTATGTGATCCAATTATGTTATTATTGTTGAGGGAACTTGCACTAGCGAAAGTATGAACCCTAGGCCTTGTTTCAACGCATTGCAATACCGTTTGTGCTCACTTTTATCATTAGTTACCTTGCTGTTTTTATATTTTCGGATTACAAAAACCTTTATCTGCCATCCATATACCACTTGTATCACCATCGCTTCGCCGAACTAGTGCACCTATACAATTTACCATTGTATTGGGTGTGTTGGGGACACAAGAGACTCTTTGTTATTTGGTTGCAGGGTTGCTTGAGACAGACCATCTTCATCCTACGCCTCCTACGGATTGATAAACTTTAGGTCATCCACTTGAGGGAAATTTGCTACTGTCCTACAAACCTCTGCACTTGGAGCCCCAACAACGTCTAGAAGAAGAAGGTTGTGCAGTAGACATCAAGCTCTTTTCTGGCACCGTTGCTGGGGAGGTGAGTGATTGAAGGTATACCTTTAGATCTTGCAATCGAGTCTTTTAGTTTCTTATTTTATCACTAGTTTAGTTTATAAAAGAAAATTACAAAAAATGGAATTGAGTTTGCCTCATACGCTTCATCTTTTTAATATCTTTCATGAGTATGATGGAAAGGAAAATTGTGCCGAAGTGTTAGAAGAAGAATGCATTAAAATGTTTGGCACTAAATCTTTGAATGATGAGCATGATTGCAATGTTGTTAGTATGAACTCCTTGAATATCCATGGTACTAATGATGATTGCACTAGTTACGATGAAAATGTCTCCTATAAACATGTCAATTTTTGTGGAGTGCATTGGGTTTGCAAGTACACACCAAATAGGGAAGATAGATATTGCAAGAGGCATAAGCACTTAGAAACTAAATTGTTGCAAGGCTAGATGATTGTGCTGAAAATTTAAATTTTCTTGGCCGTACTTGTGGACTTTGCAATGGAAGTGGTCATTTAGCTATCCGATGCAAATTGTTTCATGATCTAATCGTGTCCAAAAATTGTGATGACTTGATTTCCCTTGCACATTATAGTGAACTTAGTTTGCTTATGGGCTATGAAGAAATGAAACGTATAACTAACTATCTTCCAGAATTTGCCCGTTATAAACTTCTTGGATTTGATCTAGAGGAAATTTATATGTATTGTGCGGTGAATTGTATTGAAAATCCTTATATTGCCAACTACATAAAGAAAATAAAACAAATAGAAGATGAAGAGAATACTAATGAAAGGGAAGAGACTTCCCAATACCCTCCTATTATTTCTTATGATGAATCAGGTAACGAGGAGGAACCTCCTATTCAACCAATCTCATTAATAAGGAGCTCCAAAAAGAGGATTGAACCCACACATGATGTGATGAAGAAGAAGAACAGAAAAAGGAAGAGAGGTAAAAAGATATCTCTCCCAAGTAATGCTGCTCCTATTACTATTGCACCTCATGAAAATATAATTGTGGAAGATAATGATACTTCTTATGATCTTGAAAATCTTTTTGGCACTTGCTTGGAAGAATATGATAATTGCTATACTATTAGTGCTATCCATACTATTAATGATGAGAGTGATTATGCTTATGATATGAAAAGGCCCAAGCTTGGGGATGCTATGTTTGATGAAGATGATTTTTTTCAGAATATATTTGCTGCAATTAATGTTTGTCCCAATCTTGGGGATGCTACGTTTAATGAAGATGATATTTTTAGTGACCCAAATTTTGATATGCAAATTTATAATGATGATAGCATGCCTCCTACTTACGATGATTATTGTGATGATACTTATGCTATAAAAAGTAGTGATTATATTTATAAAACTTGTCATGATTATGATTACCCTTTTTCTGAACATTACTCTTTTAATGTGGAAACAATTTATAGTGTTCGAGTTTCTTATGATACTCCCACTATTCCGAATGAGAAGAATCTTGCTTATGTGGAGAGTAGTAAATTTTCTATGCTTGTAGATCATGAAAAGAATGCTTTAGGTGCTGGTTATATAGTTGAATTCATTCATGATGCTACTGAAAATTATTATGAGGGAGGAACTTATGCTTGTAGGAATTGCAATAATATCAAGTTTCCTCTCTATGTGCTTAAATTTTTGAAGTTATGCTTGTTTTGCTTTCCTATGCAAGTTGATTCTTGTTCCCACAAGTTGTTTGCTCACAAAATTCCTATGCATAGGAAGAGGGTTAGACTTAAATGTGCTAGTCATATTATTCATGATGCTCTCTTTATGTTTCAATTCTAATCTTTTATGTGAGCATCATTGAAATCATCATGCCTAGCTAGGGGCGTCAAACGATAGCGCTTGTAGGGAGGCAACCCAACTTTACTTTTGTTACTTGATTTTTGTTACTGTTTATTAATAAATAATTTATCTAGCCTCTTTTTAGATGTGGTTTTATGATTTTAATTAGTGTTTGTGCCAAGTAGAACCTTTGGGAAGACTTGGGGAAAGTCTTGTTGATCATGCTGTAAAAAACAGAAACTTTAGCGCTCACGAGAATTGCTGACATTTTTTATTGGAGAGTGCTATTTAGTTATTCCTTTTGCATATGATTGATAGATAAATTCCTCAGGTCCAGCAATTTATTTTAGAATTTTTGGGGTTCCAGAAGTTTGCGTTAGTTACAGATTACTACAGACTGTTCTGTTTTTGACAGATTCTGTTTTTCGTGTGTTGTTTGCTTATTTTGATGAATCTATGGCTAGTAAAATAGTTTATAAACCATAGATAAGTTTGAATCTAGTAGATTTAAATATAAATAAATAATGAGTTCATTACAGTACCTTGAAGTGGTGTTTTGTTTTCTTTCGCTAACGGAGCCCGCGAGTTTTCTGTTAAGTTTTGTGTTGTGAAGTTTTCAAGTTTTGGGTAAAGATTCGATGGACTATGGAATAAGGAGTGGCAAGAGCCTAAGCTTGGGGATACCCAAGTCACCCCAAGGTAATATTCAAGGACAACCAAAAGCCTAAGCTTGGGGATGCCCCGGAAGGCATCCCCTCTTTCATCTCCGTTCATTGGTAATACTTGGAGCTATATTTTTATTCGCCACATGATATGTGTTTTGCTTGGAGCGTCATTTTATTTAATTTTTTTTTGCTTGCTGTTTGAATAAAATACCAAGATCTGAAATTCTTAAATGTTAGAGAGTCTTTATATAGTTGCATAATTATTCGACTACTCATTGATCTTCACTTATATCTTTCGGAGTAGTTTGTCTTTTGCTCTAGTGCTTCACTTATATTTTTTTAGAGCACGGTGGTAGTTTTATTATATAGAAATAGATGGACTCTAATGCTTCACTTATATTATTTTGAGTCATAAATAGCATGGTAATTTGCTTAAATAATCCTAATATGCTAGGTATTCAAGATTAGTAAAAAAATCTTATGAGTGTTTTGAATACTAAGAGAAGTTTGATGCTTGATGATTGTTTTGAGATATGGAGGTAATAATATCAAAGTCGTGCTAGTTGAGTTGTTGTGAATTTTAGAAATTCTTGTGTTGAAGTTTACAAGTCCCGTAGCATGCACGTATGGTAAACTTTGTGTAACAAATTTGAAACATGAGGTGTTATTTGATTGTCTTCCTTATGAGTGGCGGTCGGGGACGAGCGATGATCTTTTCCTACCAATCTATCCCCCTAGGAGCATGCGCGTAGTGCCGAGGTTTTTGATGACTTGTAGATTTTTGCAATAATTATGTGAGTTCTTTATGACTAATGTTGAGTCCATGGATTATACGCACTCTCACCCTTCCATCATTGCTAGCCTCTTCGGTACCGTGCATTGCCCTTTCTCATATTGAGAGTTGGTGCAAACTTCGCCTGTGCATCCAAACCCCGTGATATGATACGCTCTTTCACACATAAACCTCCTTATATCTTCCTCAAAACAGCCACCATACCTACCTATTATGGCATTTCCATAGCCATTCTGAGATATATTGCCATGCAACTTTCCACCGTTCCGTTTATCATGACACATTCATCATTGTCATATTGCTTAGCATGATCATGTAGTTGACATAGTATTTGTGGCAAAGCCACTGTTCATAATTCTTTCATACTTGTCACTCTTGGTTCATTGCATATCCCGGTACACCGCCGGAGGCATTCATATAGAGTCATATCTTGTTCTAGTATCGAGTTGTAATCATTGAGTTGTAAATAAATAGAAGTGTGATGATCGTCATTTTCTAGAGCATTGTCCCGAGTGAGGAATTATAAACAAAAAAGAGAGAGAAAGGCCATAAATAAAAAAGGAGAAAGGCCAAATAAATAATAAAATAAAATAATGAAAAAAATGAGAGAAAAAGAGAGAAGGGACAATGTTACTATCCTTTCCCACACTTGTGCTTCAAAGTAGCACCGTAATCTTCATGATAGAGAGTCTCTTGTTTTGTCACTTTCATATACTAGTGGGAATTTTCATTATAGAACTTGGCTTCTACATTCCAACAATGGGCCTCCTCAAGTGCCCTAGGTCTTCGTGAGCAAGCAAGTTGGATGCACACCCACTTAGTTTCTTTTGTTGAGCTTTCATACATTTATAGCTCTAGTGCATCCGTTGCATGGCAATCCCTACTCCTTGCATTAACATCAATCGATGGGCATCTCCATAGCCCACTGATTAGCCTCGTTGATGTGAGACTTTCTCCCTTTTTGTCTTCTCCACATAACCCCCATCATCATATTCTATTCCACCCATAGTGTTATATTCATGGCTCACGCTCATGTATTGTGTGAAGGTTTATAAGGTTTGAGATTACAAATGTATGAAACAATTGCTTGGCTTGCCATCGGGGTTGTGCATGATGAGAGCATTCTTGTGTGACGAAAATGGAGCACGACTAAACTATATGATTTTGTAGAGATGAACTTTCTTTGGCCATATTATTTTGAGAAAACATAATTTCTTAGTTAGTATGCTTGAAGTATTATTATTTTTATATCAATATGAACTTTTGTCCTGAATCTTTCGGATCTGAATATTCATACCACAATTAAGAAGAATTACATTGATATTATGCCAAGTAGCATTCCACATCAAAAATTCTGTTTTTATCATTTACCTACTCAAGAACGAGCAGGAATTAAGCTTGGGGATGCTGATACGTCTCCAACGTATCTATAATTTTTTTATTGTCCCATGCTATTATATTATCTATTTAGGATGTTTATGGGCTTTATTATATACTTTTACATTATTTTTGGTACTAACCTATTAACCCAGAGCCCAGTGCCAGTTTCTATTTTTTCCTTGTTTTAGAGTATCGCAGAAAAGGAAAATCAAACGGAGTCCAATTGACCGAAAAATTCACAGAACTTACTTTTGGAAGGAAAGCAACCCGGGAGACTTGGATTCCACGTAAGGGAAGAAACGAGGAAGCCACGAGGCAGGGGGGCGCGCCCACCCCCCTGGGCGCGCCCTCCACCCTTGTGGGCCCCTCGTGGCTCCCCTGATGTACTTCCTCCTCCTATATATACCCATATACCCTAAAATGATCGGGGAGCACAATAGATCAGGAGTTCCGCCGCCAGAAGCCTCTGTAGCCACCTAAAGCCAATCTAGACCCGTTCTGGCACCTTGCTGGAGGGGGAATTCTTCTCTGGTGGCCATCTTCATCATCCCGGTGCTCTCCATGATGAGGAGGGAGTAGTTCTCGCTCGGGGCTGAGGGTATGTACCAGTAGCTATCTGTTTAATCTCTCTCTCTCTCTCGTGTTATTGAGGTGATACGATCTTGATGTATCGCAAGCTTTGCTATTATATTTGGATCTTATTGTGTTTTCTCCCCCCTCTACTCTCTTGTAATGGATTGAGTTTCCCCTTTTGAAGTTATCTTATCGGATTGAGTCTTTAAAGATTTGAGAACACTTGATGTATGTCTTGCCATGTGTATCTGTGGTGACAATGGGATATCACGTGATTCACTTGATGTATGTTTTGGTGATCAACTTGCGGGTTCCGCCCATGAACCTATGCATAGGGGTTGGCACACGTTTTTGTCGTGATTCTCCGGTAGGAACTTTGGGGCACTCTTTGAGGTTTTATGTGTTGGTTGAATAGATGAATCTGAGATTGTGTGATGCATATCGTATAATCATACCCACGGATACTTGAGGTGACATTGGATTATCTAGGTGACATTAGGGTTTTGGTTGATTTGTGTCTTAAGGTGTTATTCTAGTACGAACTCTAGGGCTGTTTGTGACACTTATAGGAATAACTCAACGGATTGATTGGAAAGAATAACTTTGAGGTGGTTTCGTACCCTACCATAATCTCTTCGTTCGTTCTCTGCTATTAGTGACTTTGGAGGACTCTTTGTTGCATGTTGAGGGATAGTTATGTGATCCGATTATGTTATTATTGTTGAGGGAACATGCACTAGCGAAAGTATGAACCCTAGGCCTTGTTTCAACGCATTGCAATACCATTTGTGCTCACTTTTATCATTAGTTACCTTGCTGTTTTTATATTTTCAGATTACAAAAACCTTTATCTACCATCCATATACCACTTGTATCACCATATCTTCGCTGAACTAGTGCACCTATACAATTTACCATTGTATTGCGTGTGTTGGGGACACAAGAGACTCTTTGTTATTTGGTTGCAAGGTTGCTTGAGAGAGACCATCTTCATCCTACGCCTCCTGCGGATTAATAAACCTTAGGTCATCCACTTGAGGGAAATTTGCTACTGTCCTACAAACCTCTGCACTTGGAGGCCCAACAACGTCTACAATAAGAAGGTTGTGTAGTAGACATCACTAACATACTTTCTCTACTTGGATCATATGCACTTATGATTGGAACTCTAGCAAGCATCCGCAACTACTAAAGATCATTAAGGTCATGAAACCCAACCATAGCATTAAGTATCAAGTCCTCTTTATTCCCATACGTCATACCCCACCTACTCGGGTTTAAGTTTCTGTCACTCTCGCAACCCACCATAAGCGAACCATGAACATATTGCAAAACCCTACAGCAGGGGGCCCTCACGTTTGTGCGAGAATGGAGGGCACGGTAGGACAGCACCATAAATAAAATATACAATCATACCAACCAAGATCATGATTAACCCATAGGACAAAACTGATCTACTCAAACATCATAGGATAACCATAGATCCATGGGAAATAATATATGGAGTTGAGAACCATGTTTAAGTAGAGATTAAGTGGGGAGAAGAGGTGTTACACCACTTTATAGAGGGGGAGAAAGTTGATGTTGACGGTAGCAAGATTGTTGATGTAGATCGCCGTCCCGATCGTTGCCCTGATGGCACTCCGGCGCCACCAGAAGCGAGGAGGAGAGAGTCCCCCTCCTTATTCTTCTTCCTTGGCCTACCCCCTAGATGGTAGGAGAGTTCCCCCTCTGGTCCTTGGTCTCCATGGCCGCGGAGGGGCAGGAGCCCCTCCGAGATTGGATCTCCCTCTCTGTTCTCTTCTGTTTCGCGTTCCCAGATCTGGCCGAAAACCGTTTCTTATATTCCTGGAGATCCGCAACTCCGATTGCGCTGAGATTTTAACATGATTTTTTTTCGAATATAAGCTTCCTTACGCCCTAAGTAGTGGTCCAACCTATGTACGAGGCCTCCGTTTGCGGTGATTCCAACTCCCAAAAATCACATATATTCCAAAATATTTCTCCGTGAAATTTTATTGCATTTGGACTTCGTTTGATATGGATACTTTGCGCTACAAAAAACATGCAGAAAACAGGAACTGGCACTGGGCACTGGATCAATAGGTTAGTCCAATAAATCATATAAAAATTGCCAAAAGTATGTAAAAGTTGTATAATATTGGCATGAAACAATCAAAAATTATAGATACGACGAAGACGTATCAGGAGTATATCCTCGCGGTTGGGAGGTTGTAAATCCTAGCTGTGGGGATCTGCACCAACGATCTACATCGACTCTACTTCCGCTACGCTACGAGTCGGTAATGATCAAATTAAACCTTGTATGCCATCTCCATAGTGATCCTGGGTGTGCTTGTTGTACCGATTTTTTTTGTTCTCTGTCGCGTTACCCTGCAAAGAGCTCAGCCGGCCATGCCCAGGAGCTCAGGGCGCCGTTGTGTGCCGACCATGTCTAGGAGCTCGCGGCGCCGCGCCTAGCAGCTAGAGCAGCCATCGCCGTTCCCAGGAGCTCAGGTTGCCATGACCAGGAATAGCGGGAGCCGCAACGTTCAGGAGGAGCAACAACTCCATCGCGTGCAGTAGCAGGAACGCCGCTTGTAGCAGCCGGCACACCCTTGAGCTCTGCCGCCAGAGCAAGGCCGGCCGACGTGCATGGGTCCCTTCGTCAACTCCGGCGATGAGCTCACCAGTGGGGGCCCTATTGATTTTTATATTTTTTGGTAGGGACTTGATTGCTTTTTAAAAAATTAATAGGGACCTGATTGCTTTTATTTTTTATGTAGGGGCTTGATTGACTTTTATAGATATGTGGGGCCCATCTATCATGACCTTTCAATGGTCAACCTAACGGTCAACCTGGGTAGTGGACCCAAGTTATCATAATCCGAATCAATTTTAAAAAACATGGTCATATGGGTTTTTTGGAACAGCTAACCAATTTTGTGGTAGCTTTTTAGGAAATTAAGAAAACAGGTAGTTTTTTGTAACCCTGGCCTGTAATGTGGTCGCTTTTAGCTATTTACTCTAACTTTAACAATGATTAACATTGAATTTCACTAAGATTTCAACACCGATTTCAATCATTAAGGGGAAACTGCTACCTCTTGAGCATGCATTGGTTTTCCCTTGAAGAGGAAAGGGTGATGCAGCAAAGTAGCGTAAGTATTTCCCTCAGTTTTGAGAACCAAGGTATCAATACAGTAGGAGACAACGCACAAGTCACCTAGTACCTGCACAAAAAATAAAGAACCTTGCAACCAATGCGATAAAGGGGTTGTCAATCCCTTCACGGTCACTCACAAAAGTGAGATCTAATAGAGATAGTAAAGTAAATATTTTTGGTATTTTTGTTGTATAGATTGGAAAGTAAAGATTGCAAAATAGTAAACGAGATGTGATGTAAATAAAAGAGATGTAATATAATAAGAAAGAGACCCGGGGGCCATAGGTTTCACTAGTGGGTGAACAAATTACTGCCGAGCAATTGATAGAAAAGCGCATAGTTATGAAGATATCTAAGGCAATGATCATAAATATAGGCATCACGTCCGTGTCAAGTAGACCGAAACGATTCTGCATCTACTACTATTACTCCACACATCGACCACTATCCAGCATGCATCTAGACTTCTAGAGTATTAAGTTCATAAGAACGGAGTAACGCATTCAGCAAGATGACATCATGTAGAGGGATAAACTCAAGAAATATGATATAAACCCCATCTTTTTATCCTCGATGACAACAATACAATACGTGCCTTGCTGCCCCTACTGTCACTGGGAAACGACACCGCAAGATTGAACCCAAAGCTAAGCACTTCTCCCATTGCAAGAAAGATCAATCTAGTAGGCTAAACTAAACCGATAATTCGAAGAGACTTGCAAAGATATCAAATCATGCATATAAGAATTCAGCGAATAACCAAATAATATTCATAGATAATCTTGTTCATAAATCCACAATTCATCGGATCTCGACAAACACATCGCAAAAGAGTATTACATCGAATAGATCTCCAAGAACATTGAGGATAACTTTGTATTGAGAATCAAAGAGAGAGAATAAGCCATATAGCTAATAACTATGGACCCGAAGGTCTGTAGTAAACTACTCACGCTTCATCGGAGAGGCAATGGTGTTGATGTAGAAGCCCTCCGTGATCGATTCCCCCTCCGGCAGATCGCCGGAAAAGGGCCCAAGATGGGATCTCACGGGTGCAGAAGGTTGCGGCGGTGGGAAAGTGGTTTCGTGGCTCTCCCTGATGTTTCTAGGGTATAAGAGTATATATAGGCGAAAGAAGTACGTCGGTGAAGCTACGAGGGGCCCACGAGGGTGGGGGCGCACCTACCCCCTGGGTGCGCCCTCCTGCCTCGTGGCTTCCTCGTGGAGTTCCAGACTTCGACTCCAAGTCTTCAGGATTGCTTTCGGTCCAAGAAAGATCATCGCGAAGGTTTCATTCCGTTTGGACTCCGTTTGGTATTCCTTTTCTGCAAAACTCTAAAATAGGCAAAAAAACAGAAACTGGCACTGGGCCTCCGGTTAATAGGTTAGTCCCAAAAATAATATAAAAGAGCATATTAAAGCCCATTAAACATCCAAAATTATAGATACGTTGGAGACGTATCAAGCATCCCCAAGCTTAATTCCTGCTCGTCCTCGAGTAGGTAAATGATAAAAATGGAATTTTCGATGTGGAATGCTACCTAACATAATTATCAATGTAATTTTCTTTATTGTGGAATGAATGTTCAGATCCGAAAGATTCAAGACAAAAGTGTAATATTGACATAAAAACAATAATACTTCAAGCATACTAACAAAGCAATCATGTCTTCTTAAAATAACATGGCCAAAGAAAACTATCCCTACAAAATCAAATAGTCTGGCTATGCTCTATCTTCATCACACAAAATATTTAATCATTCACAACCCCGATGACAAGCCAAGCAATTGTTTCATACTTTTGATGTTGTCAAAAAATTTCAATCTTCATGCAATACATGAGCATGAGCCATGGACATAGCACTATAGGTGGAATAGAATGGTGGTTGTGGAGAAGACAAAAAGGAGAATATATTCTCACGTCAACTAGGCGTATCAACGGGCTATGGATATGCCCATCAATAGATATCAATGTGAGTGAGTAGGGATTACCATGCAACGGATGCGCAAGATCTATAAGTGTATGAAAGCTCAAAAAGAAACTAAGTGGGTGTGCATCCAACTTGCTTGCTCATGAAGACCTAGGGCATTTGAGGAAGCCCATCATTGAAATATACAAGCCAATTTCTATAATGAAAAAATCCCACTAGTATATGAAAGTGACAAAATAAGAGACTCTCTATCATGAAGATCAAGGTGCTACTTTGAAGCACAAGTGTGGAAAAAGGATAGTAGCATTGTCTCTTCTCTCTTTTTCTCTCATTTTTTTGTTTTTTTGGGCCCTCTCTTTTTTTGGCCTTTTTTATTTTTTATCTTTTTCGTCTGGAGTCTCATCTCGACTTGTGGGGAATCATAGTCTCCATCATCCTTTCCTCACTGGGACAATGCTCTAATAATGATGATCATCACACTTTTATTTACTTACACCTCGATACTTAGAACAAAATATGACTCTATGTGAATGCCTCCGGCGGTGTACCGGGATGTGCAATGAATCAAGAGTAACACGTATGAAAGGATTATGAATGGTGGCTTTGCCACAAATACGATGTCAACTACATGATCATGCAAGGCAATATGACAATGATGGAGAGTGTCATAATAAACGGAACGGTGGAAAGTTGCATGGCAATATATCTCAGAATGGCTATGGAAATGCCATAATAGGTAGGTATGGTGGCTGTTTTGAGGAAGGTAAATGGTGGGTTTGTGGTACCGGCGAAAGTTGCGCGGTACTAGAGAGGCTAGCAATGGTGGGAGGGTGAGAGTGCGTATAATCCATGGACTCAACATTAGTCATAAAGAACTCACATACTTATTGCAAAAATCTATTAGTTATCGAAACGAAGTACTACACACATGCTCCTAGGGGGATAGATTGGTAGGAAAAGATCACCGCTCGTCCCCGACCGCCACTCATAAGGAAGACAATCAATAAATAGATCACGCTCCAACTTCATCACATAACGTTTCACCATACATACATGCTACGGGAATCACAAACTTTAACACAAGTATCTCTCAAATTCACAACTACTCTACTAGCATGACTCTAATATCACCATCTTCATATCATAAAACAATCATAAAGAATCAAACTTCTCATAGTATTCAACGCACTTTATATGAAAGTTTTTATTATACCCATCTTGGATGCCCATCATATTAGGACTAGTTTTATAGCCAAAGCAAATTACCATGCTGTTCTAAAAGACTCTCAAAATAATATAAGTGAATCATGAGAGATCAATAATTTCTATAAAATAAAACCACCACCATGCTCTAAAAACATATAAGTGAAACACTAGAGCAAAATTATCTAGCTCAAAAGATATAAGTGAAGCACATAGAGTATTCTAATAAATTACGATTCATGTGTGTCTCTCCCAAAAGGTGTGTACAGCAAGGATGATTGTGGTAAACTAAAAAGCAAACACTCAAATCATACAAGACGCTCCAAGCAAAACACATATCATGTGGTGAATAAAAATATACCCTCAAGTAAAGTTGCCGATAGACGAAGACGAAAGAGGGGATGCCTTCCGGGGCATCCCCAAGCTTAGGCTTTTGGTTGTCCTTGAATTGTACCTTGGGGTGCCTTGGGCATCCCCAAGCTTAGGCCGTTGCCACTCCTTATTGAAAATCCATCAAATCTTTACCCAAAAACTTGAAAACTTTACAACACAAAACTTCAACAAAAAATCTCATGAACTCCGTTAGTATAAGAAAATAAACCACCACTTTAAGGTACTGTAATGAACTCATTCTTTATTATATTGGTGTTAAACCTACTGTATTCCAACTTCTCTATGGTTCATACCCCCTGATACTACTCATAGATTCATCAAAATAAGCAAACAACACACGAAAAACGGAATCTGTCAAAAACAGAACAGTTTGTAGCAATCTGTAACTTTCGAATACTTATGTAACTCCAAAAATTCTGAAAACTTAGGAAGTACTAGATAATTTGTTTATTAATCCTCTGAAAAAGGAATCAGTATTTTATCGTGCTTCTGTTAAAAATTAAAACTAATCTCCTGGGTGCAAAAGTTTCTGTTTTTCAGCAGGATCAAATCAACTATCACCGTAAGCTATCCCAAAGGTCTTACTTGGCACAAACACTAATTAAAACAAAAAAACACATCTAACCATAGGCTAGATGAAATTCAAAGCAAAACATGACCTAAAAAGCAAGAACAAAAATAAAATTGGGTTGCCTCCCAACAAGCGCTATTCTTTAAAGCCATTAAGCTAGGCATCTATAATTTTAATGATGCTCACATGAAAGATAGCAATTGAAACACGAAGGGAGCATCATGAAGTATATGAAAATCATATCTAAGTCTAACATACTTCCTATGCATAGGCATTATATAAGCAAACAAATTATCAAGACAAGCAAAAACTATCATATGCAAGGAAGGAGAAAGAAACAATAGCAATCTCCACATAACGAGAGGTAATTTAGTGACACGAAAATTTCTACAACCATATTTTCCTCTCTCATAATAATTACATGTAGGATCATAATCAAATTCAACAATATAGCGATCACATAAAATTTTCTCTTCATGATCCACATGCATGCAAAGTTGACACTCTTCCAAAATAGTGGGATTATCATAAAATAAAGTCATGACCTCTCTGTACCCACTTTTATCAAAAACTTCATAACATTGAACGTTATCCAAATATGTGGGATCCAAAGTTGACACTCTTCCAAATCCACTTTCAATATTATTGCAAACATTATTATCAATCTCATATTCATCATGGGACTTAAATAAACTTTTAAGATTATAAGAAGAATCACCCCAATCATGATCATTGCAACAAGTAGTAGACATAGCAAAATTAGCATCCCCAAGCTTAGGGTTTTGCATATTATTAGCGCAATTGATATTAATAGAATTTATAATAACATCATTGCAATCATGCTTTTTATTCAAAGATCTATCGTGAATCACTTCATAAAGCACTTCATCACAATTTTTAGATCACGGATTTCAAGCAAAACTTCATAAAGATAATCTAGTGCACTCAACTCACTAGCAATTGGTTCGACATAATTGGATCTCTTGAAAAGATTAGCAAGTGGGTGAGGATCCATAAGTTTTGGTTCTGATTTGCAATAAACACACAGTTATACCAAGCAAACGAGGAAACAATCCAAGTAAGACATAAGGGCAAATGAAAAAGACGAACGAAAGAGAGGCGAAGAAAAGGCGAAGGTTTTCGAAAATCATTTTAGAAGTGGGGGAGAGGAAAACAAGAGGCGAATGGTAAATAATGTAATGTGAGGGAGAAGAGTTTATGATGGGTACTTGGTATGTCTTGACTTGGCGTAGATCTCTCCGGCAACGGCGCCAGAAATCTTTCTTGCTACCTCTTGAGCATGTGTTGGTTTTCTCTTGAAGAGGAAAGGGTGATGCAGCAAAGTAGTGTAAGTATTTCCCTCATTTTTTAGAACCAAGGTATCAATCCAGTAGGATACAACGCACAAGTCACCTAGTACCTGCACAAACAATCAAGAACCTTGCAACCAACGCGATAAAGGGGTTGTCAATCCCTTCACAATCACTCGCAAAAGTGAGATCTAATAGAGATGGTAAAGTAAATATTTTTGGTATTTTTGTTGTATAGATTGGAAAGTAAAGATTGCAAAATAGTAAATGAGATGTGATGTAAATAGAAGAGATGTAATATAATAGGAAAGAGACCCAGGGGGCATAGTTTTCACTAGTGGCTTCTCTCAAGATAGCATGTATTACGGTGGGTGAACAAATTACTGCCGAGCAATTGATAGAAAAGTGCATAGTTATGAAGATATCTAAGGCAATGATCATGAATATAGGCATCACATCCATTTCAAGTAGACTGAAACGGTTCTGCATCTACTACTATTACTCCACACATCGACCGCTATCCAGCATGCATCTAGTGTATTAAGTTCATAAGAATGGAGTAACGCATTAAGCAAGATGACATGATGTAGAGGGATAAACTCAAGCAATATGATATAAAGCCCATCTTTTTATCCTTGATGGCAACAATACAATACGTGCCTTGCTGCCCCTATTGTCACTGGGAAACGACACCGCAAGATTGAACCCAAAGCTAAGCACTTCTCCCATTGCAAGAAAGATCAATCTAGTAGGCAAAACTAAACCGAGAATTCGAAGAGACTTGCAAAGATATCAAACCATGCATATAAGAATTCAGAGAAGAACCAAATAATATTCATAGATAATCTTGTTCATAAATCCACAATTCATCAGATCTCGACAAACACACCGCAAAAGAGTATTACATTGAATAGATCTCCAAGAACATCGAGGATCACTTTGTATTGAGAATCAAAGAGAGAGAAGAAGCCATCTAGGTAATAACTATGGACCCGAAGGTCTATGGTAAACTACTCACGCTTCATCGGAGAGGCAATGGTGTTGATGTAGAAGCCCTCCGTGATCGATTCCCCCTTTGGCAGATCACCGAAAAAGGCCCCAAGATGGGATCTCACAGGTACAAAAGGTTGCGGCGGTGGAAAAGTGGTTTCGTGGCTCTCCTGATGTTTCTAGGGTATAAGAGTATATATAGGTGAAAGAAGTACGTCGGCGGAGCTACAAGGGGCCCATGAGGGTAGGGGGCGTGCCTACCCCCCCCCCCTGGGCGCGCTCTCCTGCCTCGTGGCTTCCTCGTGGAGTTACAGACTTCGACTCCAAGTCTTCTGGATTGCTTTCGGTCCAAGAAAGATCATCGCAAAGGTTTCATTCCGTTTGGACTCCATTTGGAATTCCTTTTCTGCAAAACTCTAAAATAGGCAAAAAAACAGAAACTAGCACTGGGCCTCCGGTTAATAGGTTAGTCCCAAAAATAATATAAAAGAGCATATTAAAGCCCATTAAACATCCAAAACAGATAATATAATAGCATGGGACAATCAAAAATTATAGATACATTACAGACGTATCGGCAACCATGAGCTATCGTTGATTAGGCACTTATTTAAACCTTAAGATGATCGATTTGAACCCTAAACATGAGCGATTTGAACCCTAAAAGATGACCGATTTGAACCCTAAAAGACGACCAGTTTGAATCCCAAAACACTAATTTCTTCAAATGTTGTCGTCCTGGCAGATGCAACAACTCCAAGTCTTAATCATTGTTGTCATCGGCGCTAGATGAGATCTCGAGGATGGGTTTGTCTTCCTCATTGCTGGATGCCATCACGACATTGATTGATGTGTCGATGTGACTCGCCTATAGGCTCCATGGCAGTTGGACTTAGCCTGGTAGGCGAGGCGACTAGCCTCGTGCATGCTCGCCAGCGCCATGAAGGTCACTGATACGTCTCCAACATATCTATAATTTTTGCTTGTTCCATGCTATTATATTATTAATCTTGGATGTTTTACAATCATTTTATAGCAGCTTTATGTCATTTTTTGGGACTAACCTATTGACATAGTGCCCAACGCCAGTTGATATGTTTTGCTTATTTTTTTACTTCGCATAATATACCTACCAAACGGAGTCCAAACGCAACAAAACTTTTTGGAGATTATTTTTTTGGACCAGAAGACAACTTGGGAGCCAAGGAAGCACCTGCGGGAGGCATGTGGGGCCCACAAGACACCAGGGCGTGCTAGAGGCCCCTAGCGTTTCCTGATGGGTTGTGGAGCCGATGGGGGTCCCCTCCACCGCCTCTCAGCTTTATAAATACCCAAATATTCCAGAAACCCTAGGGGAGTCGACGAAACACAATTCCAGCCGCCGCAAGTTCCAGAACCACGAGATCCAATCTAGAGCCCTATTCCAGCACTCTGCCGGAGGGGAACACGATCACGGAGGGGTTCATCATCCTCATTGGTGCATCTCCAATGATGCGTGAGTAGTTCACCATAGACCTACGGGTCCGTAGGCAGTAGCTAGATTGCTTCTTCTCTCTTTTTCATTCTCAATACAACGGACTCTTGGAGATCTATTTGATGTAATGACCTTTTGCGGTGTGTTTGTTGGGATCCGATGAAGTTCGAGTTTATGATTAGATCTATATCCATGAATATTATTTGAGTCTTCTTTGATATCTTATATGCATGATTATTTACAGCCTCGTATTTCTTCTCTGAATCTTTGGTTTAGTTAGGACAACTAGATTGATTTTTCTTGCAATGGGAAGAGGTGCTTTGTGATGGGTTCGATCTTGCGGTGTCCTCACCCAGTGATAGAAGGGGTAGCGAGGCATGAATGTATTGGGGGTCTATTCCTACATAAATAGATCTTGACTACATCATGTCATCGTCCTTATTGCATTACTCCCTTTCTCCATGAACTTAATACACTAGATGCATGCTGGATAGCGGTCGATGTGTGGAGTAATAGTAGTAGATACAGGCAGGAGTCGGTCTACTAATCTTGGACGTGATGCCTATATTCATGATCATTGCCTTGGATATCATCATAATTATTTGTTCTTCTATCAGTTGCCCAACAGTAATTTGTTTACCCACCGTGTGCTATTTTCTCGAGAGAAGCCACTAGTGAAATCTACGGCCTCCGGGTCTATCTTTTATCATATTTGCTTTTCGATCCATCTTTTTCCATATTTATTTTCATATCTATATTTCCAAAAACCCAAAAATACCTTGTTGTGCTTTTTCTTTACTTATTTTATTTTGCTTTTTATCAAGATATATTTATCCAATCTCATACAAAACAATTTATTTTTTACCGTGGAGGGATTGACAGCCCCTCTTACGCGTCGGGTTGCAAGTATTTGTTCTTTATGTGCAGGTACCGTTTACATAGTGTTTCTTGGTTCTCCTACTGGATTGATAACTTGGTTTCACAACTGAGGGAAATACCTACCGTAGCTGTACTGCATCATCCCTTCCTCTTTGGGGAAATACCGATGCAGTTTCAAGCCGCATCAGTCACGCGCACAGCCTCCCCCACTTGTGTATGCACCTTGCGAAGGATGGATTCGGCCTGAGCAATGGTGACGAACATTTGGAACATGGTGGCTGCGATGGTGTCCTCTGGCCCTCCTGCTCCTGTAGCTCAAGCACCGGTGGTTGTGGCGGCTCAGGTGCAGAGGTGGGTGCATGGTGTGGCATGGATGGCGCCTTCTCTATTTCCTCGTCGCTTCACGAGTCCTCGATGTTGGGGTCACCGGTGGCTGCAGGCACGGCTTGGACACACTGCCGATGTTGCATGCTAAACATGGCATAGGTGGTAGGCAGAGTGCGCACCATGCTCTGGGTGGGTGGCTAGCACAGAACGACGGCTACCTCTCACTGGTGATGCTTGGCCTTAATGGCAACGTCACCTCAATTTTATTGCCGATACAGAGTAGGAAGGCAAGTGAGCGTGGAAAAGGTAGCGAGCACGGAAATGGTTTGGCGGGAAGTCATGCCATGCCGACGTGTCGCCGTGTGTCGTATGGTGCATTGACTGGCAGAGGAGGGAGATGACCGGCAGGTAATAGGAGGTCATGGTTTTTTTAAAGGGAAAGCACGACATGCATATACTATATACATGGGCTCCTTAAAGAAAACTCTCTCAACATTCCATCATTTACATGGGCATAGCTAATAACTTTAGATCCTAGGTTTGAGTTCGAGTACCCACAATATTTTTGTACTATTATTTTTAGGTCGTACAACAGAAATTAAATAATATAAAGACTTTTTAAAAATTGAATAATATACAAAGTTCATACAAATCCAGTAATATAAAATTTTGATCCATTCAGCAATATAGAACCTAATACAAACTTGATAAAAATGGATCCATTCAACAATACAAATTTGATCCATTCAGCAATTCAAACTTGATACAAAGTCTATCCATTCAGCAATACAAACTTGATACAAATTTGCTCCATTCGACAATACAAAACCTGATGCAGACTTGATACAAATTTCAAAAGACAACACCTATATATGAACACAATGTTGCCATTGCAATACTAAGTCAGCTTTTCTGTGAGCACTAGCACAATGTTTCCATTGCAAAATTTAGCAACAACATATGAACGGTTTAAGCCTATGTTCATACAAGAACAAGATCATGCATGATCATGTTCCAGCCTTGAATCATATACCAACTAAATTGAGCATTTTTGCATCTTATTCGGCAACACACAATGCAACAAACAAGCCGTATGGCAGCACATCATCAACATAAACTTGATTGTTACTAAGTAAACATAACTTGTTCAACAACTAAAAACATAGCCTTCAATCTAGAAAGGTCGGCATCATCTGTTGAGACCAACTAGATAAACTTCTTCTGAGGGTTGGCATCATAACTAACTATACACAAAAATTTCATAGGGCTAGCATCATCTGTTCAGACTAACTACATAAATTTGAAGCAAAAGCTTTTTGATTTCATCAATCCAACAAGTAGTAGCCTCCACCAAATCATCAATCAATCTGCAAACAATGAGGAATTGGTCAATACATTTAAATTGAAATCGATGAAAACGAGAAGAATGAGGGATCGAAATACATGAGTTGGGCGTCGGCTGCCAAACGGAGTGGCCCCTACTGCTTGTCGATTGAGCGACCGAGGGCATCTCTCACCTGTAGCCTCCTCCTTGTCAGTGGTGCTCGCTCATTATAGTCCAGTACCACCTGATTTTCCTAGTGCATGTGCTGACATCGTCATGACCACTATCGTGATGCCCTCCTCCAGACCCGGCGGGTGCAGAACGCGAGACATGTATGCCTTCCAATGCCCTCTCCAAACTGGATCCTCCCCTTCCACCTCCATCATCGCTTAGTAGATTATCTTGATCAGAATGGATCCAACTTTGATCATCTGCACCTTCTCCAATGTGGCAGCAAAAGAATCCCCAACGATTCCTCATACAACATCTCACGGAGCCTGGCAAGCTTCCCGGTATGGTGCCCCACCACCTGAACAGGAATCTCCGCCAACGATGGAGTGATATCCATCGTCGCTAGTCGCTAGGGTTAGGGATTAAGGATAGCACGGAAGGGAGACCAATAGGGGAGATGATGGGATTTTTCCCTTCATAATGTTGATGACGATGACCCTGGGGCGTGAGTCAATTCCTGGAAAAGCAAGGGGCCTTTCGCAAAAAGGCGACTCCACAAGACAGCATGACAGTGCTCTACCGTACTTGGGACTATACGTAGGACCATAGGTGTCACATATTTTCATGTATAAGTAATTTATTAGTGTTCCTAAAGTTTGAGGATGTTTCTATATGTTCCATCAAGTGCAGGGACAATCAATATAATTTTCTTGCAAAATATTTGAAGTTGTTGTGTCTCGCTCTACACAGCTCTACGGCTCTGGACTCAATGCATGCGTGCAACTGAGTTCCTTTCTCTTTGGCAAGAGCTAGCAAACCGGGAATAGATTTCAAGAGGCCTCTTGCGAAAACAAAACCGTGCCTCTCGCGGAAGGAAAAAAACATGTTTTTTCATTTTCGAGAGGCACGGTCGTGTTTCTCGCGGAAGCAAAACCGTGTCTCTCGTGGAAGAAAAAAACGTATTGTTTTCGTTCCAGAGCGGCGCGGCCGCGCCTCTCGCAAAAGCAAAACAGTGCCTCTCGCTGAAGCAAAACCGTACCTCTTGCTAAAGGAATAAAATGTGTTTTTTCCGTTCCGAGAGGCACGCGGCCGTGCCTCTCGCAAAAGTAAATCCGTGCCTCTCGCGGAAGGAAAAGAAAAAGAAAACTTGTTTTTCCCTTTCCAGAGACACGGCCGTGATTCTTGCGAAAATAGAATTGTGCCTCTTGCCGAAGCAAAACCATGCCTCTAGCGAAAGAGAAAAGAAAACAATTTTTTTTCGTTTCCGAGAGGCACGGCCGTGCCTCTCGTGAAAGCGAAATAAACATGTTTTTTCGTCCAAAAGCTAAGAAAGACCAGTGGAAAACTATAAAGCCAAAAAAACCCGTCTAGAAAGCCAAAAGCAGTGCCGAAAAAAAAATCCAAAGGAAACACTCAAAACGCGACATGTGGTGGTGGCAGAGAGCGCACCAAGTGGCGCACTCTCAGCCCACCCCCAAGTGATCGTTGGGAGGCTTTCGAAGAAGCGATCATTAACCGGTTGCTCTCAGACCGGGTGGGCGCCCCTATGTCTCGCTTACATGAGAGGAAAGGAACCCTCGCAATAGCAGCAACTAGATATGGGCTAGCCCAAGCGCGCTGGAGGCCTCCTCCTCATTTTTATTTTTATTTTCTTCACATATTTTGTTTTCATTTTTTGCTTTCATTTTTTACCTTTGTTTATACTTTAAAATATTCTAAATAAATATATTACAAAATTCAATCTACATAAAATAAATAAAATTTTGGCCAAACATTTGAAAATGTTAAATGTGTATAGCGAAAATGTTTACCATGTATATGAAATATGTATAAAAATGTGTATAAAACAATTTCATCATGTATTTAAAAATTGTCAATCTAGCATTTGAAAAATGTTAATCAATCACACAGAAAATGTTAAATGCGTATAGAAAAAATGTTGACCTTGTATTAAAAAATTATGAAATTTTTTATCATATATATGAAAATGTTAATGAAGCATTTGGAAAGATGTTGAACAAGTCTTTGAAAAGTGTTAATCAAGAATTTGGAAAATGTTGAATTTGTAAAAAAAACTATTGGCCAGTTATTAAAAAAATTATGGAAACTTTTGATCATGTATATAAAAAAATATCGATCAAGTATTTGAAAAATGTTGAACAAGTATTTCAAAAATATTAATTAAGCAATTAATAAATTTAAAATGTGTTTAGGAAAAATGTTGACCATGTGTTAAAAAAAGTTAATATTGCATTTGAAATATGTCAATCAAGCATTTGAAAAAAATACTAAATGTGCATAAAAATGTTGACCACGTATTAGAAAATACTAATCTTGTATTTGAAAATATTAATAAAACATTTGAATTTTTAATTTTTTTATTAAAAATGCTAACCATCTATTAAAAAATGTTTACTTTATATATGAAATATGTTAATCAAGTATTTCAAAATGTTAAAAAATATGTATAAAAAATGTTGATCATGTATTAAAAAATGTTGACCTTGTATTGGAAGTGTGAACATATGTTAGAAAATATTTTTGACATATAGAAAAAATTATATTGAAAAAAAAAAAGAAAACCAAAGAAACTGAAGAAAAATAAAAGGAATCAAATGCAGAAAGAATGGATAACAATGAAAACCAATAAAGAAATAAAGAAAAGCAAAAAATTGATAACTAAGAAATAAAAAAGGGAAGAAAAATTAGAAATAAAAAACTGATAATAAACCATGAAAGAAACAATAAAACAAACGAAAAAATAAAGAAGGAATGAAAAGATGAAGTATAATGACAAAAAAACCAAGGAAATAGAGAAGAAAACAAAAAACCAAAGAAAACTGAGTGAAATAGAAGAAAAAAGGAAAAGAGAAACCTAGTGAAAATCGAGAAAAAAACAAAGAAACCAAAAAGCAGGAAAGAAGCAAAGAAAATCATAGAAAAACAAGGAAAAAATGGACGAAAACAAAAGCCTGTGAAAACCGAGAGAAAAAACAATGAAAACCACTGAAGAACTGAATTTATAACAAAGAGAAAAGAAACCCCAAAGAGAACGAATGAAGAAACAAAAGGAACCCGAGAAAAAAATAAAAAATGAGAAAAGGAAAAAAATAACAAGTAGGCCGGCCATATGCTCACACCCTTCAGCTAGAACCCTTCTCATCTCGCTTAAGGCGAGATATACCTCTCGCGAGACCAAGCTAAGTTTTTTTTTGAGAAGAAACCTCGCCACTTTATTATCCAAGGATGTTCATAGGCACACGTGCTGGGTCATGGGGATTACCCAGCCATACGTGCCTACCTACATTCAAATTACAAGCAAATTTGGCGAGGTTATGAGCCTCGAAGTCGTGGTTCCTACTCTCATGAACAAAAGAACATAAGTCAAAACTATTACAACGATTTGATATTTCATGAACAATGGCAGCATGTGCTCCTCCCGTGCCCTTGTTGATGTCGTTCACCACTCCCAAGCAATCCGACGCCACTTTTATTCTCCGTTCTAGGAGATCATCCGCCAAAGCCATGGCTTCCCTGCAAGCATATGTTTCGAGGATTGTTGGATCTCTGACTCCAATGAACACCACTGCGGATGAACCAAGGTACGTCCCAGTATGATCACGGCACACCGCGGCGACTGCACCTCCTCTTCTACTGCGTGCCAAGGCGCCATCAACGTTGATTTTGACTACTCCCTCCAGCGATGGTAGCCATTGCCGAGGTGCGTTCTGACGACCCCCCATAGCAGGATTGTTCCTAGCCCCTTGGGATGGAACCTGACTTAGTTCAGATATGTAGCACTCGACGAATGATGATGTTTGCCCCGGCGATTGGAATATACCTTCATGGATAGCTTGTCTTTGTGCAAACCATATCGACCAAAGGGTCACAACCATCCGTACGAACAGCTTCTGATCAAGGTCCTCGTTCAGCTGGAAGAGCCAGTTCTTTGCTCGGGGCTCCTCGTTTTCTGCCATCTTGGACACCAGAACCGGATCCGCCAAGGCCCAAGTGCATCTTGCGTGGGTACATGCTAGCAATGCATGACGCCAAGAGTCAGCCACCCCGCACAACGGACATGCATCCCTTGTTGACATGTTCCTTCCGTTCAGCACATCCGTCGTTGGGAGCGAGTGGCGCTCCAAACGCCAAAGAAACACCCGTATTTTCGATGGTACTTTCATGTTCCAGAGGTTAGTCCATTCCTCCTCCTCCCTTTCCCCCGTTGAGGAGCCACTTCTCCCTTCAAGCCAATTTTCTCTAGTGATCTTCGTCTTAACCATAAACTTGTATGCGGAGCTAACTGTGAATCTCCCTTTCTTATCCGGGTGCCATGCCCAAAAGTCATCTATGTTCCTGGTGCAAACTGGAATCTTCATAATCGCTTCCGCATCCGTGGGCAGAAAAACTGATGTGATCAACGCCGAGTTCCACGATGCCATCGCTAGCACCAAAAGTTTTGAAACCAGCTCCGGCGGGTTTTGGACCAGAGAAACGATTGGGCGCAGAGATGATTCTTTGGGAATCCAATTATGCTCCCCAAATCTTCGTACTAAGGCCATTACCAATCCTCCTGATTAATCCCTGTTTGAGGATGTCTCTGCCTTCAAGCAAAGCTCGCCAAATTTGTGACGGTCGTCAACCCAGCTCGGCATTGAGAAGCGACACTTCAGGGAAATAAGAAGCCTTCAGAATTCTTGCACTCAAAGAAGTAGGGTCATTTAATACCCTCCATGCCTGACGTGATAGAAGTGCCAAGTTAAAAAGCTCGAGGTCCCTAAAACCCATTCCACCAAGGTATTTAGGTCTCATCATCACCTCCCAAGAGACCCATGCCGGTTTCCTTCCTCCCTGTTTGCATCCCCACCAGAACTTGCGAATGATAGAATTGATATGGTTGCAAAGTCCTCGAGGCAATTTGAAGCATGACATTGAATAGACGGGAATTGCTTGTGCTACTGATTTAATTAAAACCTCTTTACCACCTGCTGACAAACATTTACCCATCTAGCCTTTGACTTTATCCCAGACCCGATCACTTAGATGTTTGAACGTACCCATCTTTGAGTGACCAATGTCGGTTGGCAATCCAAGGTATCTATCACTCAAAGATTCATTTGGCACTTGTAGGCAGCCCTTGACTGCATCTCTGACAATTTGCGAGCACCCTCTACTAAAGAAGATGGAAGATTTGTCCTTATTAATTCTCTGACCCGAAGCCCTGAAGGAAATATGCCCTAGAGGCAATAATAAAGTTATTATTTATTTCCTTATATCATGATAAATGTTTATTATTCATGCTAGAATTGTATTAACTGGAAACATAATACATGTGTGAATACATAGACAAACAGAGTGTCACTAGTATGCCTCTACTTGACTAGCTCGTTAATCAAAGATGGTTATGTTTCCTAACCATAGACAAAGAGTTGTTATTTTATTAACGGGATCACATCATTAGGTGAATGATCTGATTGACATGACCCATTCCATTAGCTTAGCACCCGATCATTTAGTATGTTGCTATTGCTTTCTTCATGACTTATACATGTTCCTATGACTATGAGATTATGCAACTCCCGTTTGCCGGAGGAACACTTTGTGTGCTACCAAACGTCACAACGTAACTGGGTGATTATAAAGGTGCTCTACAGGTGTCTCCAAAGGTACATGTTGGGTTGGCGTATTTCGAGATTAGGATTTGTCACTCCGATTGTCGGAGAGGTATCTCTGGGCCCTCTCGGTAATGCACATCACATAAGCCTTGCAAGCATTGCAACTAATGAGTTAGTTGTGAGATGATGTATTACGGAACTAGTAAAGAGACTTGCCGGTAACGAGATTGAACTAGGTATTGAGATACCGACGATCGAATCTCGGGCAAGTAACATACCGATGACAAAGGGAACAACGTATGTTGTTATGCGGTCTGACCGATAAAAGATCTTCATAGAATATGTAGGAGCCAATATGAGCATCCAGGTTCCGCTATTGGTTATTGATCGGAGACGTGTCTCGGTCATTTCTACATTGTTCTCGAACCCGTAGGGTCCGCACGCTTAAGGTTTCGATGATAGTTATATTGTGAGTTTATGCATTTTGATGTACCGAATTTTGTTTGGAGTCCCGGATGTGATCACGGACATGACGAGGAGTCTCAAAATGGTCGAGACATAAAGATTGATATATTGGAAGCCTATATTTGGATATCGGAAGTGTTCCGGGTGAAATCGGGATTTTACCGGAGTACCGGGAGGTTACCGGAACCCCCCGGGAGGTATATGAGCCTTAGTGGGCTTTAGTGGAAGAGAGGAGAGGTGGCCAGGGCTGGGCCACGCGCCCCTCCCCCCCCTAGTCCAAATAGGACAAGGAGAAGGGGCGGCGCCCCCCTTCCTTCTCTCTCTCCTCTTTCCCCCTCCCAAATCCTATTCCAACTAGGAAAGGGGGGAATCCTACTCCCGGTGGGAGTAGGACTCCTCCTGGCGCGTCCTCCTCCTGGCCGGCCGCACCCCCCCCCCCTTGATCCTTTATATACGGGGGCAGGGGGCACCCCTAGACACACAAGTTGATCCACGTGATCATATTCTTAGCCGTGTGAGGTGCCCCCTTCCACCATAGTCCTCGATAATATTGTAGCAGTGCTTAGGCGAAGCCCTGCGACGGTAGTACATCAAGATCGTCACCACGCCATCGTGCTGACAGAACTCTTCCCCGACACTTTGCTGGATCGGAGTCCGGGGATCGTCATCGAGCTGAACGTGTGCTAGAACTCGGAGGTGCCGTAGTTTCGGTGCTTGATCGGTCGGGACGTGAAAACGTACGACTACATCAACCGCGTTGTGCTAACGCTTCCGCTGTCGGTCTACAAGGGTACGTAGATCACACTCTCCCCTCTCGTTGCTATGCATCACCATGATCTTGCGTGTGCGTAGAAATTTTTTTGAAATTACTACGTTCCCCAACAGTGGCATCCGAGCCAGGTTTTTATGTGTTGATGTTATATGCACGAGTAGAACACAAGTGAGTTGTGGGCAATATAAGTCATACTGCTTACCAGCATATCATACTTTGGTTCGGCGGTATTGTTGGACGAAGCGGCCCGGACCGACATTACGCGTACGCTTACGCGAGACCGGTTCTCCCGACGTGCTTTGCACATAGGTGGCTAGCGGGTGAAAGTTTCTCCAACTTTAGTTGAACCGAGTGTGGCTACGCCCGGTCCTTGCGAAGGTTAAAACAGCACCAACTTGACAAACTATCGTTGTGGTTTTGATGCGTAGGTAAGATTGGTTCTTGCTTAAGCCCGTAGCAGCCACGTAAAACTTGCAACAACAAAGTAGAGGACGTCTAACTTGTTTTTGCAGGGCATGTTGTGATGTGATATGGTCAAGACATGATGCTAAATTTTATTGTATGATATGATCATGTTTTGTAACCGAGTTATCGGCAACTGGCAGGAGCCATATGGTTGTCGCTTTATTGTATGAAATGCAATCGCGCTGTAATGCTTTACTTTATCACTAAGCGGAAGCGATAGTCGTGGAAGCATAAGATTGGCGAGATGACAACGATGCTACGATGGAGATCAAGGTGTCGCGCCGGTGACGATGGTGATCACGACGGTGCTTCGAAGATGGAGATCACAAGCACAAGATGATGATGGCCATATCATATCACTTATATTGATTGCATGTGATGTTTATCTTTTATGCATCTTATCTTGCTTTGATTGACGGTAGCATTATAAGATGATCTCTCACTAATTATCAAGAAGTGTTCTCCCTGAGTATGCACCATTGCGAAAGTTCTTCGTGCTGAGACACCACGTGATGATCGGGTGTGATAGGCTCTACGTTCAAATACAACGGGAGCAAAACAATTGCACACGCGGAATACTCAGGTTATACTTGACGAGCCAAGCATATACAGATATGGCCTAGGAACACGGAGACCGAAAGGTCGAGCGTGAATCATATAGTAGATATGATCAACATAGTGATGTTCACCAATGAAACTACTCCATCTCACGTGATGATCGGACATGGTTTAGTTGATTTGGATCACGTAATCACTTAGAGGATTAGAGGGATGTCTATCTAAGTGGGAGTTCTTTAAGTAATATGATTAATTGAACCTAAATTTATCATGAACTTAGTACCTGATAGTATCTTGCTTATTTATGTTTGATTGTAGATAGATGGCCCGTGTTGTTGTTCCGTTGAATTTTAATGCGTTCCTTGAGAAAGCAAAGTTGAAAGATGATGGTAGCAATTACACGGACTGGGTCCGTAACTTGAGGATTATCCTCATTGCTGCACAGAAGAATTACGTCCTGGAAGCACCGCTGGGTGCCAGGCCTGCTGCTGGAGCAACACCAGATGTTATGAACGTCTGGCAGAGCAAAGCTGGTGACTACTCGATAGTTCAGTGTGCCATGCTTTACGGCTTAGAATCGGGACTTCAACGACGTTTTGAACGTCATGGAGCATATGAGATGTTCCAGGAGTTGAAGTTAATATTTCAAGCAAATGCCCGGATTGAGAGATATGAAGTCTCCAATAAGTTCTATAGCTGTAAGATGGAGGAGAACAGTTCTGTCAGTGAGCATATACTCAAAATGTCTGGGTATAATAATCACTTAATTCAATTGGGAGTTAATCTTCCAGATGATTGCGTCATTGACGGAATTCTCCAATCACTGCCACCAAGCTACAAGAGCTTCGTGATGAACTATAATATGCAAGGGATGAATAAGACTATTCCCGAGCTCTTCGCAATGCTGAAAGCTGCGGAGGTAGAAATCAAGAAGGAGCATCAAGTGTTGATGGTCAAAAAGACCACTAGTTTCAAGAAAAAGGGCAAAGGGAAGAAGAAGGGGAACTTTAAAAAGAACAGCAAGCAAGTTGCTACTCAAGAGAAGAAACCCAAACCTAGACCTAAGCCTGAAACTGAGTGCTTCTACTGCAAGCAGACTGGTCACTGGAAGCGGAACTGCCCCAAGTATTTGGCGGATAAGAAGGATGGCAAGGTGAACAAAGGTATATGTGATATACATGTTATTGATGTGTACCTTACTAATGCTCGCAGTAGCACCTGGGTATTTGATACTGGTTCTGTTGCTAATATTTGCAACTCGAAACAGGGACTACGGATTAAGCAAAGATTGGCTAAGGACGAGGTGACGATGCGCGTGGGAAATGGTTCCAAAGTCGATGTGATCGCAGTCGGCACGCTACCTCTACATCTACCTTCGGGATTAGTATTAGACCTAAATAATTGTTATTTGGTGCCAGCGTTAAGCATGAACATTATATCTGGATCTTGTTTGATGCGAGATGGTTATTCATTTAAATCAGAGAATAATGGTTGTTCTATTTACATGAGTAATATCTTTTATTGTCATGCACCCTTAAAGAGTGGTCTATTCTTATTAAATCTCGATAGTAGTGACACACATATTCATAGTGTTGAAGCCAAAAGATGCAGAGTTGATAATGATAGTGCAAATTATTTATGGCACTGCCGTTTGGGTCATATCGGTATAAAGCGCATGAAGAAACTCCATACTGATGGGCTTTTGGAACCACTTGATTATGAATCACTTGGTACTTGCGAACCGTGCCTTATGGGTAAGATGACAAAAACACCGTTCTCCGGTACTATGGAGAGAGCAACAGATTTGTTGGAAATCATACATACAGATGTATGTGGTCCGATGAATGTTGAGGCTCGTGGCGGATATCGTTATTTTCTCACCTTCACAGATGACTTAAGCAGATATGGGTATATCTACTTAATGAAACACAAGTCTGAAACGTTTGAAAAGTTCAAAGAATTTCAGAGTGAAGTTGAAAATCATCGTAACAAGAAAATAAAATTCCTACGATCTGATCGTGGAGGAGAATATTTGAGTTACGAGTTTGGTGTACATTTGAAACAATGTGGAATAGTTTCGCAACTCACGCCACCCGGAACACCACAGTGTAATGGTGTGTCCGAACGTCGTAATCGTACTTTACTAGATATGGTGCGATCTATGATGTCTCTTACTGATTTACCGCTATCGTTTTGGGGATACGCTCTAGAGATGGCCGCATTCACGTTAAATAGGGCACCATCAAAATCCGTTGAGACGACGCCTTATGAACTGTGGTTTGGCAAGAAACCAAAGTTGTCGTTTCTGAAAGTTTGGGGCTGCGATGCTTATGTGAAAAAGCTTCAACCTGATAAGCTCGAACCCAAATCGGAGAAATGTATCTTCATAGGATATCCAAAGGAAAATATTGGATACACCTTCTATCACAGATCCGAAGGCAAGACTTTTGTTGCTAAATTCGGAAACTTTCTGGAGAAGGAATTTCTCTCGAAAGAAGTGAGTGGGAGGAAAGTAGAACTTGACGAGGTAACTGTACCTACTCCCTTATTGGAAAGTAGTACATCACAGAAACCTGTTTCTGTGACACCTACACCAATTAGTGAGGAAGCTAATGATAATGATCATGAAACTTCAGAACAAGATACTACTGAACCTCGTAGATCAACCAGAGTGAGATCCGCGCCAGAGTGGTACGGTAATCCTGTTCTGGAAGTCATGCTACTAGATCATGATGAACCTACAAACTATGAAGAAGCGATGGTGAGCCCAGATTCCGCAAAATGGCTTGAAGCCATGAAATCTGAGATGGGATCCATGTATGAGAACAAAGTATGGACTTTGGTTGACTTGCCCAATGATCGGCAAGCAATTGAGAATAAATGGATCTTCAAGAAGAAGACTGACGCTGACGGTAATATTACTGTCTACAAAGCTCGAATTGTCGCAAAAGGTTTTCGGCAAGTTCAAGGGATTGACTACGATGAGACCTTCTCACTCGTAGCGATGCTTAAGTCTGTCCGAATCATGTTAGCAATTGCCGCATTTTATGATTATGAAATTTGGCAGATGGATGTCAAAACTGCATTCCTGAATGGATTTCTGGAAGAAGAGTTGTATATGATGCAACCAGACGGTTTTGTCGATCCAAAGGGAGCTAACAAAGTGTGCAAGCTCCAGCGATCCATTTATGGACTGGTGCAAGCCTCTCGGAGTTGGAATAAATGCTTTGATAGTGTGATCAAAGCATTTGGTTTTATACAGACTTTTGGAGAAGCCTGTATTTACAAGAAAGTGAGTGGGAGCTCTGTAGCATTTCTGATATTATATGTGGATGACATATTACTAATTGGAAATGATATAGAATTTTTGGATAGCATAAAGGGATACTTGAATAAGAGTTTTTCAATGAAAGACCTCGGTGAAGCTGCTTACATATTAGGCATTAAGATCTATAGAGATAGATCAAGACGCTTAATTGGACTTCCACAAAGCACATACCTTGACAAAGTTTTGAAGAAGTTCAAAATGGATCAAGCAAAGAAAGGGTTCTTGCCTGTGTTATAAGGTGTGAAGTTGAGTAAGACTCAATGCCCTACCACTGCAGAAGATAGAGAGAAAATGAAAGATGTTCCCTATGCTTCAGCCATAGGCTCTATCATGTATGCAATGCTGTGTACCAGACCTGATGTGTGCCTTGCTATAAGTCTAGCAGGGAGGTACCAAAGTAATCCAGGAGTGGATCACTGGACAGCGGTCAAGAACATCCTAAAATACCTGAAAAGGACTAAGGATATGTTTCTCGTTTATGGAGGTGACAAAGAGCTCATCGTAAATGGTTACGTTGATGCGAGCTTTGACACTGATCCGGACGATTCTAAATCGCAAACCGGATACGTGTTTACATTAAACGGTGGAGCTGTCAGTTGGTGCAGTTCTAAACAAAGCGTCGTGGCGGGATCTACGTGTGAAGCGGAATACATAGCTGCTTCGGAAGCAGCAAATGAAGGAGTCTGGATGAAGGAGTTCATATCCGATCTAGGTGTCATACCTAGTGCATCGGGTCCAATGAAAATCTTTTGTGACAATACTGGTGCAATTGCCTTGGCAAAGGAATCCAGATTTCACAAGAGAACCAAGCACATCAAGAGACGCTTCAATTCCATCCGGGATCTAGTCCAGGTGGGAGACATAGAGATTTGCAAGATACATACGGATCTGAATGTAGCAGACCCGTTGACTAAGCCTCTTCCACGAGCAAAACATGATCAGCACCAAGGCTCCATGGGTGTTAGAATCATTACTATGTAATCTAGATTATTGACTCTAGTGCAAGTAGGAGACTGAAGGAAATATGCCCTAGAGGCAATAATAAAGTTATTATTTATTTCCTTATATCATGATAAATGTTTATTATTCATGCTAGAATTGTATTAACCGGAAACGTAATACATGTGTGAATACATAGACAAACAGAGTGTCACTAGTATGCCTCTACTTGACTAGCTCGTTAATCAAAGATGGTTATGTTTCCTAACCATAGACAAAGAGTTGTTATTTGATTAACGGGATCACATCATTAGGTGAATGATCTGATTGACATGACCCATTCCATTAGCTTAGCACACGATCATTTAGTATGTTGCTATTGCTTTCTTCATGACTTATACATGTTCCTATGACTATGAGATTATGCAACTCCCGTTTGCCGGAGGAACACTTTGTGTGCTACCAAACGTCATAACGTAACTGGGTGATTATAAAGGTGCTCTACAGGTGTCTCCAAAGGTACATGTTGGGTTGGCGTATTTCGAGATTAGGATTTGTCACTCCGATTGTCGGAGAGGTATCTTTGGGCCCTCTCGGTAATGCACATCACATAAGCCTTGCAAGCATTGCAACTAATGAGTTAGTTGTGAGATGATGTATTACGGAACGAGTAAAGAGACTTGCCGGTAACGAGATTGAACTAGGTATTGAGATACCGACGATCGAATCTCGGGCAAGTAACATACCGATGACAAAGGGAACAACGTATGTTGTTATGCGGTCTGACCGATAAAAGATCTTTGTAGAATATGTAGGAGCCAATATGAGCATCCAGGTTCCGCTATTGGTTATTGACCGGAGACGTGTCTCGGTCATGTCTACATTGTTCTTGAACCCGTAGGGTCCGCACGCTTAAGGTTTCGATGATAGTTATATTATGAGTTTATGCATTTTGATGTAGCGAAGTTTGTTCGGAGTCCCGAATGTGATCACGGACATGAAGAGGAGTCTTGAAATGGTCGAGACATAAAGATTGATATATTAGAAGCCTATATTTGGATATCGGAAGTGTTCCGGGTGAAATCGGGATTTTACCGAAGTACCGGGAGGTTACCGGAACCCCCCGGGAGGTATATGGGCCTTAGTGGGCTTTAGTGGAAGAGAGGAGAGGTGGCCAGGGCTGGGCCGCGCGCCCCTCCCCCCCCCTAGTCCGAATAGGACAAGGAGAAGGGGGCGGCGCCCCCCTTCCTTCTCTCTCTCCTCTTTTCCCCTCCCGAATCCTATTCCAACTAGGAAAGGGGGGAATCCTACTCCCGGTGGGAGTAGGACTCCTCCCGGCGCGTCCTCCTCCTGGCCAGCCGCACCCCCCCCCCTTGATCCTTTATATACGGGGGCAGGGGGCACCCCTAGACACACAAGTTGATCCACGTGATCATATTCTTAGCCGTGTGCGGTGCCCCCTTCCACCATAGTCCTCGATAATATTGTAGCGGTGCTTAGGCGAAGCCCTGCGACAGTAGTACATCAAGATCGTCACCACGCCGTCGTGCTGACAGAACTCTTCCCCAACACTTTGCTGGATCGGAGTCCGGGGATCGTCATCGAGCTGAACGTGTGCTAGAACTCGGAGGTGCCGTAGTTTCAGTGCTTGATCGATCGGGCCGTGAAGACGTACGACTACATCAACCGCGTTGTCCTAACGCTTCCGCTGTCGGTCTACAAGGGTACGTAGATCACACTCTCCCCTCTCGTTGCTATGCATCACCATGATCTTGCGTGTGCATAGGAATTTTTTTGAAATTACTACGTTCCCCAACAAGCCCTGCAATATATATCCAATAGGTTTGAAACCTCTTCTGCTCCATCAACACTCGCCTTGAAAAACAACAGGCTATCATCCGCGAATAAAAGGTGGTTCACCGACAGAGCCGATGGTGCCACCTTGATGCCGCTGAGCTGGGATGATTCATTCTAAGACTTTAACAGGCACGAAAGGCCCTCTGTTGCCAACAAGAATAGGTATGGAGAGATAGGATCTCCCTGTCGAATACCTCGAGAAGGGTTAAAACCCTCCAAAATGTTGCCATTAAAAAGAATAGAAAAGGAAACTATTTTGACCATGTTCATGACAATCGTGATCCAAGGTTCCGCAAAACCCAGCTTCCTCATGATGGCTTCCAGATAATTCCACTCAACCCTGTCATAAGCCTTCATCATATCCAGTTTGAGTGCACAATGACTATTGCCCTTCGATTTGCTCCTCTTCATGAAATGTAAACACTCATAGGCAGAGATTATATTGTCAGTAATCAACCTGCCCGGAACGAATGCAGATTGCTCCTCTGAAATAATCTCAGGCAATATAACTTTCAAACGGTTTGACAAGACCTTCGATGCTATCTTGTAGAATACGTTGCATAAGCTTATAGGACGGAACTGCGACAATAAGGTAGGGTTTGTTACCTTCGGTATTAGTACCAGCAACGTGTCGTTAACACATTCAGGGCTCTCCTCCCCCCTCACAATACCGAGTACTGCCCTCGTGACAGCTGCTCCACACGTGTCCCAATAGCGCTGGAAGAAGTGCGCAGGAAAGCCATCCGGCCCCGGGGCCTTAGTGGGAAACATTTGGAAAAGAGCATTCCTGACCTCCTCTTCCGTGTATGGGGCAAGAATTTGGTCGTTCATGGCTGTTGTCACTTTGATTGGGACGTGTTGGAGTACCTCCTCCATGTCTTGTACCCCCTCTAAGCAATATAAATTTTTGTAGTACTCCAAAGCTAGAGTCTACATCTCCGTGAGGTCCTCCGTAACTTGCCCATCTTGTTTTTGCAACGATTTGATTAAATTTTTCCTCCTCCGCATAGACGCTCTTAGATGAAAAAAGTGTGTGTTGCAATCGCCCTCCGATAACCACTGAACACGAGATCTCTGACGCCACATGAGTTCTTCCCGGAGATAGAGTTCGATCAACCTGTCATTAATCTTGATCTCTGCATGACTCGGTCCTGACCTATGTGGGTCATTCCTGAATTTCTCCAATTCTTTCTTAAGCCTTCTAATTTCTCCTTTAACACTACCAAAAGACGTCTTGCTCCATTCCCCCAGATTATTTGATAGAGCAGCTAGGTTAGCTCGTACCTCCACAGCAGTCAGATTGGGGCCATTCACCTCCCATGCATTCTGGACGGCAGAGATCAAACCGGGGTGGGTGTCCCACATGCACTCATATTTAAACCTCGCCTCGGTCCTTCTTCCAGCAGGTGGAGTGAGATGCAACAGGATCGGCGAGTGGTCAGATGTTGCCGCGATGAGATGCTCAACAGCGGCCAGCGGAAATTGTGCACACCACTCGGTCGAACCGAATGTTCTATCTATTGGGGAACGTAGTAATTTCAAAAAAATTCCTACACACACGCAAGATCATGGTGATGCATAGCAACGAGAGGGGAGAGTGTTGTCTACGTACCCTCGTAGACCGGAAGCGGAAGCGTTAGCACAATGCGGTTGATGTAGTCGTACGTCTTCACGGCCCGACCGATCAAGCACCGAAACTACGGCACCTCCGAGTTCTAGCACACGTTCAGCTCGATGACGATCCCCGGACTCCGATCCAGCAAAGTGTCGGGGAAGAGTTCCGTCAGCACGACGGCGTGGTGACGATCTTGATGTTCTACCGTCGCAGGGCTTCGCCTAAGCACCGCTACAATATTATCGAGGATTATGGTGGAGGGGGGCACCGCACACGGCTAAGAGAACGATCACGAAGATCAACTTGTGTGTCTAGAGGTGCCCCCCTGCCCCTGTATATAAAGGAGCAAGGGGGGAGGCCGGCCGGCCCTTGAGGTGCGCCAAGGAGGGGGGAGTCCTCCTCCTAGTAGGAGTAGGACTCCCCTTTCCTAGTCCAACTAGGAAGAGGGAAGGGGGAAGGAAAGAGAGGGAGAGGGAGAGGGAAAGAGGGGCCGCGCCCCCCTCCCCTAGTCCAATTCGGACTCCCCATGGGAGGGGGCGCGCCACCTCCTGGGCTGCTGCCCTCTCTCTCCCCTCAGGCCCACTAAGGCCCAATACTTCCCCGGGGGGTTCCGGTAACCCTTCCGGCACTCCGGTTTTCTCCGAAATCACCCAAAACACTTCCGGTGTCCGAATATAGCCGTCCAATGTATCGATCTTTATGTCTCGACCATTTTGAGACTCCTCGTCATGTTCGTGATCATATCCGGGACTCCGAACAATCTTCGGTACATCAAAATATATAAACTCATAATGGAACTGTCATCGTAACGTTAAGTGTGCGGATCCTGCGGGTTCGAGAACAATGTAGACATGACCGAGACACGTCTTCGGTCAATAACCAATAGCGGAACCTGCATGCTCATATTGGCTCCCACATATTCTATGAAGATCTTTTATCGGTCAGACCGCATAACAACATACGTTGTTCCCTTTGTCATCGGTATGTTACTTGCCCGAGATTTGATCATCGGTATCTCAATACCTAGTTCAATCTCGTTACCGGCAAGTCTCTTTACTCGTTCCGTAATACATCATCCCGCAACTAACTTATTAGTTGCAATGCTTGCAAGGCTTATGTGATGTGCATTACCGAGAGGGCCCAGAGATACCTCTCCGACAATCGGAGTGACAAATCCTAATCTCGAAATACACCAACCCAACAAGTACCTTCGGAGACACCTGTAGAGCACCTTTATAATCACCCAGTTACGTTGTGACGTTTGGTAGCACACAAAGTGTTCCTCCGGTAAACGGGAGTTGCATAATCTCATAGTCATAGGAACATGTATAAGTCATGAAGAAAGCAATGGCAACAAACTAAACGATCAAGTGCTAAGCTAACGAAAAGGGTCAAGTCAATCACATCATTCTCCTAATGATGTGATCCCGTTAATCAAATGACAACTCATGTCTATGGTTAGGAAACATAACCATCTTTGATCAACGAGCTAGCCAAGTAGAGGCATACTGGTGACACTTTGTTTGTCTATGTATTCACACATGTATTATGTTTCCGGTTAATACAATTCTAGCATGAATAATAAACATTTATCATGATATAAGGAAATAAATAATAACTTTATTATTGCCTCTAGGGCATATTTCCTTCACTATCCAGTCTAACTCTAGTAAAAGATCCGCCTGCCACTTTCTTTTCAAAAGTCCACTTGCGACCTTGAAAACCTAAGTCAACCAAGCCACATACGTCCACCGCATCCCGGAAGCCTTGCAACTGCGTTTGGCTCCTTGTGCCAATGCCATCATACTCATCATGGCGTAGTACCTCGTTAAAATCTCCTATACATGCCCATGGCAGGTTCTGGAGCGCTGCCAGATTCTTCATTGTGTCCCATGTTCGTTGTCGGAGATGTGTTTGAGCTTCACCATAAAAGCATGACAACCTCCACGGGTCACCACCAAGTTCAGAAACTTTCATGTCAATATGATACTGCGAGTAACCCAAATTCTCCAACTTTATTTCATTATTCCAATACATCACTAAACCTCCACTCCTACCGGAGGAGTCAACAAAAAAAGAGTTATCAAAACCAAGAGTACTCTTTAAGTTTTCAGCTCTAACCCCACTAATCTGGGTTTCCACTAAGCAAAGCACTCGAGGGGCAAACTTTATCGCGAGTTCACGTAGCTCTTGAACTGTCGGGGCGTTGCCTATCCCGCGACAGTTCCAGCATAGCAGATTCATTGTGCTCGGCGGTCCTCCCCGAAGGAGGCCGCCGATTTTGCTTCGTTGATCTTCCCTGCTGCTGTGTTTTTCTTCAGACCTGCGATAATTTGCTTCTCAGACTGCTGGATGGTTTTGGTACTCTTGGGGTCTTGCTTCGGTGGCGGGCTCATAGGGGTTGCATCACCGCTAGATTTTCCTGCCACAACCAGCTCCATACCCGAAGATCCCAGCTGGCTAGTGGGTTCCACAACCTGCTGCGATGATCGCTTCCGGTTGGAATCAGAGGGCTCCATATCAGAAGCATGCTGCTCCTCTAGATCCTCGGCTCCCTCCCCTGAAACTCCATCGGGCGGGCCGCCTTGGGCTTGTGGTTTTTGGTTTCTGTTACGACGGCGGGTGCCCCAGGCAGTGGTCGCCGGTGCTCTCAGGTTCTTGTAAGTCAGCGCCGATGGGGGTTGGACTCCATCCCCGTGCTCCTTGAACTCGTGACCCATCATGCCACAGACTTGGCACCAGTCTGGTAAACACTCGTACTTTACCGCAAAGATCACCCTCTCTCCTCCACGGATCAGAGAGATCGCTTTTTGAGAGGGTTTCTCACATCAAGGCGAACCCTAACTCTGTAGAAGTTCCCTTCAAAGTCAAAACAAGATGGCTCAGAATCCACGAACTCGCCAATCTTAGCCGCAAGAGCCTTGACTTTCCCATGATAACCAATCGGCAGATCAATGATTCGAACCCAGATCTCAAACTTGAAGAGCTCGATCTCAGTTGGCTTCGTGAATCCATCATATGGGGCAATGATAACCAGGTTTCCCCGGAAGTGCCACGGTCCCCCTTGTGTAACTCTCTCCCAATCACCCAGGCAGTTAAACTGCATCTGGAAGAGATTTTCCTCTAGGGTTTTGATTTTCACCGGTCTAGCGAGGTCCCAGGCTGTTCTCATGTTGCGGAAGAACCAATAAGTGCTAAACCCTTTGTCCATATGGACTCTGACCAAGATCATCCAGCGGAGATCCACCTCCGCCGGGGCGTCATCTTCCTCAAAAACGACGTCATCGAGGTCATCTTCCTTCAGGGCCAGCTCTTTCATCATCTCCTCCAACTTGTCATTTCCTTTTAATCCAGAAGCCGCCGGATCGCCATGATTTGCCATGGTTTCGTGAAGCAGATAGATCGATCCCCGCGACCGGAAACCGTCCGGGAGATGTAAGCCTTCACGCTCCTGCGAGCGAAGGCCGAAAACCAAACGGGGCAGACGAAGCTACCCCTAGATCGGCCGGTGAACAGGTCTCTGATCCAGCAAAGGGCGGAGGATAAAGCAGGTCTCAACGATCACCAGCGGCGACAAGAGGAAAAGAAACCCTAACGGGATTGATATAGCCTTTGGGGAGAGATCCTAGTTGATGCTTATTGGCATCAAATAGATTAGCCTACGCTGAAGGTAGGCCTAATGCGTCGGCCCACTCTAGTGAGCTCACTTGGTCATTTTTTCCTGTGGTTTTCTAGTCTGTTCATCTAAAAAAGAACCGGAAGATGGATATTTCATGAAGGTAAATTCTGAAAATTAAAATAATTATATATTTAATCCACCATGTACTCAAATATTTTTCAACATTTATTTAGAAAAATGTTCATCATATATTAAAAAATGTTCATTGTATATTATAATAATGTTCAATGTATATTTAAAATATGTTCACCGTGTTTGAAGAAATATTCACTGTGTAATTAAAAATGGTCATAGTATTTTTTAAAATGTTCAGTATATATTTAAAATGTCTCTTCGCATTTGACAAAACTTGACCGTATAAAAAGAGTTTTATGTATAAACAAATAGATTTACAAAAAAAACATAAATGGGAATGGAAAATATATGAAACAAAAGAAGAAGAAAACATTAAAAATAAAAAAATAAACTAGGAAAAGAAATAACCGTAAAAACATGGCAAATCAAAAATAGTAATAACTATTAAATCTGAAATGCATGAAGAAACAAAAAAAATCAACACGAAATAAAACAGTCGACACATTGGTCGCCCCGTCTGAAGGGCGGCTCTTAGCGTAGCAATAAATATATTGCTGGAGCCTCCACATGGTGAGCGTTGGACGCTTCTCCCACAAGAACATTTTTTTATGTTTTGTTTTTAGTTGTTTTAATTTTTTGTATTTTGATTTCATTATTTTTCCTGGGTTTTTCATGGAGCACAGGCATGTGCTTCACGCGGGAGCATAGTTTATCCTTCACATTGAGAGTATGAGTTAGTACTAGGTGAAAATATGTGTTAGTTCATGATGGAAGCACATGTGTGCTTCCAGCGGGGGCACGGATTTCCTAGTGGGTGGAAGCACGAATGATTTATATTGGAAGCATACGTTAGTGTAGTTGAGAGCACGAATGTTAGTAATAGTTGGAAGCACTTCAAGCACAAAAGTTGAGGAGCACAAGTTACTACTAGGTGGAAGCACGGTTCAGTTCGCGTTGGCAACACATGTTAGTTTAGTTGGGATCACAAATTTCCTCCAAAAATATTTCGTCAAAACCAATCAACCTCGGATCTCTTTTGATAATCTCAACACGAGGAATACAATAGTGATACAGGTTTATAATTCGGACTCACGGTTCACGAGATATTTCATTTTTTTAACAAATCTAGAAAGAAAAAAACATACATTGAACCTCATATCCCTGATGGCAACAAATGACACACATGCATTATGCCACTTCTCATCATCAGAGTAGTTCAAGGTAATCTTTGCAGAGGATACCATTTAATTAGTGATTTCGTGTAAAATTTTGCTAAAAAAACATTTGGCTGTGAAATTCAGCACAACAACATTCCAAAATTATTAAAAGGAGCACATTTGGTTGTAGACCATGTTTTAAAGGACTTATCCTTACAAATATTGGACTTTATTAAACAAAACTCCAAAAACTAAACAGGAAGCAATGAAACATTGCTGCATTTCCTTCAGCATGCACAGACGTTGAGTTCCGTGCATTACGCCAAGCTCACATCAGCAGCGTACATGGTGTGTGCCTGCAGTTGTAGACAAGACGTACGGGCTGACTTCATTGAAGTGCTTGGAGTGTACGAGTTGACAACACTGAAAGCGCCCTCCACCGCGCTTGGAAGCTTGCGCGCACGTAACAGTACCACAGTGCTTACCGTCGGCATGTGAAAACGATCCGCGTGCGCGCGTACATGCATGGGGAAATGCATATTTCCTGATAGGTTGGGTGCAAATTGTAATTCCGTTCCTCATCGTGAAAAGGACTGTTTGGCAACAAACCAACATAAAAAGTTCACACCATCCCTCGAAACATACAACGGTTGGTTGCGTTCATATTAAAAACTGAGAACCGTTCGGCGATATTCTGCGGTGCCAGTCGTGCTTAGTTTTGTTCTTCGTAGTTCTTCGCCAGATTTGCAATTGCGTTGTCTGGTCACAGACGTCTGAGTTCTGGCATGGATTTTCATACATCTTCACGCCGGCTCTGCAATGTGTGTTCAGTTGACGATCGCCTACAACAAAATCGGAGTCGTTTGCTCAGAATTTGGGGATGACGATGACGTCTCTAGGGGAGGAGTGATGACGATGACTCATGTGTGTTGTCTTGATAAGGCCCTCCTTGGAGTGGTGTGCGTGGGGTATCTTATGTGTGCCGCTCAACGGTGTGATGGTTTTCGTCAGGTTTTCCATGACTAACTGGGCAATCTGGTTTTGGCTCGGTTTCACTAATTAACTGCAAAACTCTTTTCTTCTTAATAAATGCAGGATAACTGTCATTTCGAGAAAAAAATTGAGAACTCTTCGCGGAAATTTTCATGAAAACAATCATGCGTGCAGAAAAAGAACATAAAATGCAGTTTATTTATACCGGTTATTTATTTATTTTGCAAATGCTTATTTTGTAAACTGTATAAATAAATGTATACAATTCAGCACAACAACATTCCAAAATTATAAATAAATAAACTATATAAATAAACATTTGCAAAGGAAACATAAGAAGAACGTTCACAAGTTACATAATTTGGTTAGCAACTACTCCCTCTGTTTTTAAATACAAGTCTTTTTAGAGATTTCAAATACGGATGTATATAGACATATTTTAAAATGTATATGCATTCAGTTTACTCCGTACATACGTAGTCCCTCGTTGAACCCCTAAAAAGACTTATATTTATGAACGAAGGGATTATGAACGTTTGCAAAATAAATAAATAAATAAATATGGTACAACTTATGTAACTTGGTGAATAGTCTTCTTATGTTTTTTTTCACGGATACAGATGGTCATCCTTTTGTACAAAATTTACAGTGCCAAGTTGTTGTCCATTTTTTTCAGTGAAAAAAGTTGCTCTCCATTTCATACATGCAGGAGTTTTTGCATTTAAAAAAGTTCAAAAATATATTTGGCTTCATTATTTAAGGATCCGAATATCAAGCGAGCGTCAAATTTTTAGGCATGGCAAATCAAACATTTTCATGGTAATTTATATTCACCGAGGATTGCAAGTTTAGTTGGCGAGCATGGCAAATCCGTCTCAATTTATTTTATGGCAGGAAATGGATGTCCTTGCAAACTAAAGTTCTCATCCTCGTGCCAGTATAAATTGCCATGAATTTTTTTTGATTTGTCATGCCTAAAAGTCTGACGTAAGGTTTTAGCATTTCTGTTATTTAGATCGAGTTCACATGTAGCATGTGTTAAGCCAAGCATTTTCCCTAGTACCTCGCATAAATCACCACGGAATGAAAACATCCAGTAACATTTACTTGCATGAATTTCACCTTAAACCTTAAAATGAATCTCAATTTTCGGCAACTAGTTTTATCTTTTAAAACCACAAATTGTGGTTGAACTCTACTGAGAACCAACCATTGGATGGATGGTTCGAATGCTGGTCATAGCCTCGGCCTATCATGTATCAAACTTCAGGCATTGTTTAAAAAATCAAACCGGTGAGGTTGTCTGTTCGGGTTATTACTGGTCAGACCGCTAGTGCATCGGTTCATTTGTGACAAAAATGTAATATTTAAGATATTTTTTAAACATTGACCTCACATGAAATGAATACACTTAAAAATGATGTAAACCACTGTTGTTTTTCATTTCAAAAAGTGTTATTAGCCCAGCTGGTTATTGGGCCTTTACCATGCCTTGCCTGAAGGTTAGGTGTTTGATTCCTTGTTGATGCATCTTGTTTTGAATATATTTTTCTACTAAAAGACTGGCACACCTAACAAAACTGGGCAAGGCACCGGTCAAGGTTTTTTCCTGTCGGTTCAGTCCGATTTTAGAAACTATGACTTCAGGTATGATACTCTATTTATTTTCCTAAAGCGGAATATCATTCAATGGCTAATGTCCTTTATGTCGATAGTAATGCATATGTGGTAATTTCATCAATTTGACAGGTCCATCGCTTTGATTTTAAGTAGGCCTTATGGCAGTGTGAATGGGTATGTCGTCTGTGAGTGTGGTGTAATCGTGTGCATGTGTGCCTAAGTTGTAACCAATATTTCTAGGAATATATTAAACACCAGTATTATCCAAATTTATTGAACATTTATCTCCTTCATTGCCAATGAGCTACTCCTACCTATGATTTTTTTTCTTGGAAGAAGGCTGAAAGTGTTGTTCTCAGCTCGAGCTCGTATGAGCTCGGTACGAATAGTAAATCCGAATTAAAAGAACTCAAATATTTTTGAAACAAATTGGTTAAGTTTGAAAAATGCTTTGTATGCTTTAAAGTTTCATAAGGGGATGACATCCGTGGAAGTCGTGGCAAACAAAGATACAAAATGCTTTGAAAAACAACATTTTGAAGCATCGATTTTTTTGCCATGTCTTTCACGAATTATCCCATGATGAAACTTTACAAGCAATCAAAGCATTTGTCAATGTTTGCTAAATAAAATTACTTTTGAGGGATTCTACTGTTCACCGAGCTCAGATAATCTGCACATGCTTTAATGATCAAGCTTAAGCGCTGCTGCTGGGGAAGCAAAGCTTGCAAGAAATCCAACCAGCCGCCAAAAGGCGGCGGGAGATGATAAGGTCGCACCAAAACACAGAGCACGACATCTCCTAGGAAAAAAAAACAGAGCACGACACTGTTGATCGATGCATCAGTCTGTCACAGAAATGCAGACCAATCATGCATAAGTTGCATCCAAAAGAGAGTTAGTGGAGGAACATGTCACTGCTGATGCCAAGTAGTGAGTACAAGTATCAGTGCTCAAACTAGTTTGAAGTCTCCAGCAGGCAAAAGCGAAAGGCAGTTCAATTCATCTCGATCTCATCAGAAAATAAAAAGGCAATTGATCTCACGGCCAGGATCCTCTCCTAGGTTCGCAGCTTGACCAATCGGCGCCGGTCGTTCGGGTCCTGGGGAAACTAAACTAATTGCGGAACCCGCACGAGTGGGCCTGGCCTGCCTTATCTGGTCTCCGACGTCATTGCACCACGTGGGGCCACGCCAGGTTGACCGGACGACCGTCGCCGGCGACCGGCGACCGCAGCTTTGACCTCCCAGCTGGCGCCAAGGCCCAAGGACCAAAGCTACTACACGTGACACCTCTTGCGCCCGGGCCGGTTCGCTGGCTGCGGACCTGCGGCCACTACCATTGCACGTTTACAAGGAGATTTTTACGCAGTCAACTGAACAAAGCCCTCCTTAAATGCCAAGCAAGTATGGTTTACTTGCAATGTTCATGTGTAGAGTATCTATTTTTGCATGTCTGAGACAACGGAATTTTCATTCAATTGGAACTTCTCAGAAGAAATAATCTGCGTCATGTGTGTAAGAAAAATATAACTTCAAGTAAATATGGCATATATGAAAAACAAAAGGACAACCGAGATCAATTGCTATGTGGAGTAACATTTCCGAATTCAAAGGCTACACAATTATGCGGATTAGCTTTGTAAATTGCGGTTCCATGCGGCACACTTCTTTTAGTAATTGATTAGGGTACATCTAGATGTGCCTTAATTATTGCACGTCTAAGTGACCCAAGTAAGTATAGAAAGGAAAAAAAAATATCCAGCTGATCAATTATTGCACGTCTAAGTGACCCAAGTAAGTATAAAAATCATATATCATTGATCAGATAAGATCAATGATATATGATTTATATGTGAAATATTTATGACACGTCTAGATGTGCTTTAGAAAAACTGATTGATTAGCTAGTGTAAATGAAAGAACACCCAGAATCAATCCCAGCTGGTGTTCAGTGTTCTATAGTTGGTTTCGAATATCAAGCATGGTGTGATGCATCCATGCATGCCACACTCATGAAACCGCGGATTATACATTAGAACCATTAGCTAGGTCTCCTTACCTAGAGAAAGGCGGCAGTCGTATCAAGGTGAGCTTATCTAGGCATCCTGTAGCTATGGATAAGCAAGCCAAGTTGTGTTTACATATATTACGAAGACCAGACTTGTCATCTCGATCAAGTCCTTAGCTTGGCCCAAACTCCAAATTAAAGTGTGCAATGAAGTACGTGGTGGAATCTCTCCAATTCACCGACTCCTTATCACACCATTGACTGTTTTTTGTCCTCCCTTCTCAAGTCATGAAGCCATTGGAGAGGCGTACTACAAAAGATGCACAACAAGCTAAAGGCATTGTGCACTTGCACAACAAAGTACATAGACTATAACTAATTCCGACTTATTCATGCGTCTTTGAATCACATGAATGGAAAACGTCGTCACAACACAATGGGTTCCTACAAGATCAACAGACAAGAATTTGGCATAAGATGCCTTTGGATGGTGCACTAGAAATATACACAAGAATCCTTTAGCTATGGATAAGCTAGCCAGGTTTACTATCCAAGCATTAAAGGATCCATTTCTACATGTGGATGTTCTTTCATGCTGTTCTGGCCGGGTCAGCTTATGTGGATAAGATGCTAATTACTTGAATACATCTACCGATGTAGAGGCCGGGGTTTCCCCTTTTTGAAAAAACATGAGGATATTCGTCGATCAGGTGATGAACATTCCTTGAGTAAATAGTCGTGCCTCATCCATAAATTTCACATTTTGCGAGCCAGAGTATGACCTCCAAGATTTCAATACTAACTAATTTTGGTTCATTCTTGCCATTTTGGATCACATGACTAGAAATATACGAATAGGGAAAATCCAAACTTGAGAGGTCAAGGAGTAATTTCTGTAGAAATTATTGGAGAGAGAGAGAGAGAGAGAGAGAGAGAGAGAGTATCGCATTTCAATCTTTGGTATCTCATCTCCAAAAATGTGATATTTTTATTTGAATTTGCTTGGAAAATTAACAAGTTTCTATACAGTGTCCAGAATAATTTTAACAAGGTTAAGTATATATCCCAACGTCACAACTGTTTGATTTTTTCTGAAATCTCAACCACCTAAAATTGCATATGATCATTTAGCCTAAAATATTAGTATCATGCATTTTTTTTGGAAAATCTAACTGCAATTCCTGTTGTGTGTGTTATGTACTAAATGACCTCAGTATAACGATGGCTCGATGAAATCCAAAGGTTGGGAAAGGTAAAGGGGATTTAAAGTGTACCTTGGTCACCGTGCCGAAAATAATACACATTACATGAAGGAACGTAGGGAGTTTTTGTTAGCAAGGACGGATTTAAAATAAGTTAAAGCAACTTTTAAACACATAATCACATTAAGTAAGCTTCGACGCAATATATCGTCCATGCGTATAGTTCCCTTCTGAATTTGATTTCTCTAGGTTTCAGTTTTTGTTAGTACTGTATGGGAGTATAAAATACTCCCTCCGTCCCACAAAAAGAACCACTGTAATTCGCATGATTACTAGGTTAGGTTTTTCATGTAAGATTTACTTTTACATATAAGCACAGAAACAATACAAATCTTCTAGCCATGTAGAAGAATTAAAGAAGATGTTTAATATGCACATTTTTGCATACTATGTAGCCCTAATAAACTAGTGATCACTCTATGAACGCGAATTAGTTTCCTCTCAAATTTCCTTTCATGCACCCTCTCTTGTCAAATTTCAATTTTGTTGAGCTCAGTTTGGCGCTCTAGTTAAGTTCATCGTCAGCAGTAAATGTCCTCTAGGCTCCACAAGTTGTCGTCGAAATTTCCGAACTCAAAGTCCGGGATATCGGTGGCGGCGAGGAGCTCCGACCAGCTCCCGCTGAGGCTGTCGCCGTGGATGACGTACTGATCGCCGCCTATGGCCCCACCCTCGCGGCCGGCGCACTGCATCATCGAGCCATCAACGTTCGCCGTGGCAGTGGCAGCGCCCCACGCTGGGAAATGGGCTCCGTGCGACGTCTCCGCCGGTGACAGAGAAGACCGGAGCGTGCTCGAGGTGTCAGGGCTCATGGTCACCGCCACCTTCCGGCTCGGCCCCCCGCTGCTCGCGTGATCGAAGCAGTGGTACTGTGATGCACCGGCCGGCGAGCTCATCGCCCTTGTCAGCGCCGGAACACCCACGCCTGCAGCGGCGGCGGCGGCGGAGGAGGAGCTTTCGGCCTGGATGCGCTCGAGGAGGCGCGGCATCCAGACTTGCCTGACGACGTCGCGGAAGCGGTCGCTGTTGACGTCGCAGTGGAGCTGCTTGGCGTGCTTCTGCACCCTGGTCCGCCAGTAGTTCTTGACCTCGTTGTCCGTCCTCCCCGGGAGGCGCTGCGCGATCTTGGACCACCGGTTGCCCCACCGGGAGTGCAGGTCCAGGATCAGCAGCTGCTCCTCCGGCGTGATGTTGCCGCGCCGGACGTCGGGGCGGAGGTAGTTCAGCCACCGGAGCCGGCAGCTCTTCCCAGTGCGCCTCAGGCCTACACGTGCCAAAACCAGGCCCATATCAGCGAAAAAGAACATGAGGAGGGACCTCAGCGGATAATGAGCTGCAAGTGATCAGTGCACATAGCTTAGCTACACGCTAGGTACGGCAACGAAAAGCGCTAGCTCATCTTATCTCTTGCGACGTGATCGATCAGAAAGAGCTCTAAATTAAAGCAGATGTGACATGCATGATCTTGCCACTAGATTGCTAGCTAGCTCTCAGTTGCATACATAATTAACTGATTAAGTAGTAAGTACCTGCGCATCGAGCGAGCGAGTTCCAGCGCCCCTCGCCGTGCTTGGAGATGTAGTCGACGAGGAGCATGTCCTCCTCCGCCGTCCACGGGCCCCTCTTCAGGTCGCCCTCGTCCTCGCTTGCCGTCGCCACTGCCATGGCCGCCTCTGTCGTCACCGCCGAAAAACCGGCCGGGCTCATCGGCAGCGCCTCCATGCCCATGCAGGCCTTGTAGTACTCCTTGTCCATGTCCATGAGCAAGGTCGAACTCGCTCAATCAAGCTTCAGGAAGACGTACGCGAGTGGTGGCCAAATCTTGGTGGTGGCTAGCTATACGAGTAGTAGTGATTGACCGGCAGGCTGTAGCTTGAGGAGAGTGAGACAGGGAAGATGGATCGATGGGTTTATATAGGGACCGATGAATATCGAGAGAGAGCCGACGACTAATGGCGACTGTGGTTCAGGCCGAAATGAGCTTAAGGATTTGGACTGGTAAAGCCTAAAGTGGAGGAGGGGGGGCGCGCGCGTGCGTGTCGCCAGATTAAACAACTCAAGCGGATTAAGAAAACAACGTGTCTGATTCCGGTCCACCTTTGACCGCTGACCAGCCCACGCAACGGCGGAGCCAGCTGGCAGTAATTCTTCTTCTCCATCCTTCTGCTCCGGAGAGTGAGCTTTGCCTTCTTATTTCTAGATCATTCTTCGGCTTCGGCACAGCCGTTCCCAACACAGCCACCGCAAAATTGTCTTTCCCCACGGCCACAAGTACGTGCTATGCAAAACACTACTTCCATTTCGGCAAGGTAAACTATTTATAATTATTGGTAAATAATATTTTAAAATATATAATGATACTAATATCATATATCTATAAGCTACTAATTTCAAAACAAGTCAACTATTTCTTTTTTAGAGCACCAGATCATCAAATATTCCTTTTGCATGAAATTTGACATGAGCACATACACAACATAAACATGTGCCCAAAAAAACATAGTGATGATTTTAGGTAGAGCACAAGAATTTATGTGCGCATTAGATCGAAATATGGCTCTCTTCCTTTTCTAACGACAACATAGTACGAAAGTGAGCTAGTCGCCAGAGCTCCCGCCAAACATGTTTCTTTTCTGAGGAACGGACCAATATGGTGTGCCGTCGCTGCTTCCTCCATCACCAGAGCTACCTAGTCATTGTTGACACAGATGGGTGGTCGTTAAGGTCATGGTCCTGACGGACCAACACCCTGGAGTAGAAACCCTCAAAGGCGTTGTCGCTGGAAGATCCAAGATCCCAACCTGCAAAAAAGTTCATAGGCCACATGACGTCACCGGAGGCCTCACTGACGTGGTGGACTCGATATTGGAGGACAAAACTCCAAGGGAAGCCACTGCCACTATCGCGTCAACAAACGCTGCAAGCTCTAACCTCACTAGCCAGAAAGATCAACATAAATCTGCGCCAACGAGCCATTGACGACCGAAGCACCGATACCATCGAGATGGTGAGGTTTGAGGAAACTTTTTTTGCCCGAACGGAAGTGTCGCCACCATAATCGGCTCGCCGCCACACAACCCTACTAAAAGTCCCAAAGCGGAGAAAATTGCAGCTCCATCCAGTAGATTATGGCCTTCCCATGCTCCCACAACGACGGATCCGGTGGAGCGGGAGGGGGCGGCGACCTAACGATAGAGGAGATGTGACGATACAAAAGAACCTACAAATTGCCTCCCGGGTTTGTAGGGGAGGGGACAGTATTTTAAAAAATACAGTACAGACGTAGATGTTCATATATACGCGCATACCATATCCCTATGAACACACATGCACACCATATCCCTATGAGCATCTCCAAGAGACTGAGCCGGCATATCATTTGTTGTTGTTTTTTTGTTGTTGCTCCTTTGACATATATCAGATTCGAAATGTCGTTGGGTGTTTCTTGTTAAGACAAAAGCACAGACAACAATGCAAAAGGTCAATTTAACAGGAGGAACAAAAGCAGCCTGATGATGATAGAGACAAGCGTGGAGGAGGCAGAGCGGTTGCTTCACAAAGACAAGTGTGACCGGTTGCACCAAGTCTAGTTTTACTTTTACTACTGCGAGCTGACATGTAAATCCCTCGATACATTGGCCGGAAATGGGGGAATAATATCACTAGCATGTATACCAGAGATATTCTTCCTGCAAAGTAGTGGTACTTTCAGGAGTTGTTTGATTTAATCGGCGGGATCAATTATACTACCGAAAGAGAGGAGGGATGTGCAGCTAAGGTCGAACTGATCCTAGTTGAAGCTCTGGGGCATCTTTGAACAACAAAAGGAACTTCGGCCATTATTTAAAATTCGAATATACTGGTTGCATACGGGAAATAGTTTCGTTTTCATGTTTGGAAGCCAAGTTGTAGTTGTTATTTTGAGTCAAGAGAGCTAAATTTTTTTCCCAACTGATTCGGCAATTTTAGCTAGGGAAATTACCGTTCACTAGTTTTATTTGGTCGCATAAAAAATACAATTTTAGATATGGTGTAGCCACAATTCGAATAAAGAAAAATAAGTGTACTAATTTGTACTTCTCTTTCACCTTTGTATTGGTAGGAAACTGAGAGATTGAAATACATGTACAAAATAAATAAATAAAATATAGGACTCTAGAAGTACCTTTCGAGACAAATATTCACATATGAATTTTCAAATTTCCCATATGAATAATTAAAATGATATTCGTAGTCAAAATTTTGTACGGTCGGCTGATGATATAAGTGTAAACTGCACTTATTCTATATACTTAAATAGTTGATCCACGCTGCTTTTATTTATCGCAATATGCAAACATGTCACCTCATCAGATATGGCACATCATTAGTCCCACTACTTTTATTCTCTTAACATGCATGATAAATGTTACTCATACTATTTCTTTCAATATGCACACCTCTCGCTTCATCAATTCGAATTCCTACAACCAAGTCTCATTAAAATAACAGATTGCAAACAACTACCGCAACATCGTGCAGAGTATCATCTAGTTTGTGATACAATGGAAGTACCATAGCATTTTGTATTGTAACTTGTGTTTTTTAGTAGGTCTGAATGATCATATTTCTTGCCAATTTCTACACTAGTAATAACTTATGAGTTTTCGGAGCCTGGAAGTTGTGATTTTACTAAAGTCCAAAAATTAGGTTTATATTTATAAACCAGGTTTGAAAGTTCGCTTCTGTCTATCTTAATCCTATCCAGGGATCCTCTCAAACATGCAGACAACATGAAGTGTTCTTTTCATAGCTCGATCAATAATCCATGGCGGCGCCAAAGCCGCCTATTTAAATAAAACTACACTGAGTAGCTATTATAGTGCATGTGTGCTTAAACTCATTGATATTTTGTCAGAGACAGGTTGGTTCTCTACTTGTCTCCTCGAGTCCTCGTAACCTCTACTCGTCTTCTCACAGTTGGCGTATAGTTTAGTGGGAAACCAGACGAGATTTCTAAGTCAAAAGAAAACAGAGCATGGTAAAAGAGACTTGGACCAAACTAATAACCTGCTAGTTCGATTTAAGCGATAAGAGCGCTAACTTGTGTTCATACTCCATGCAGACTAACCCCATTCGAAGTACTCATAGTTACCAACACACTCCCTGTAAAATTTTGCTATAAGAATTTCTTTTTTCTTTTAACAAAACGACAAGTAGCATCGACCTTTACAAAAAAAAAAACCTTACAGAATTTGAAAAATACATCTAAATTATTAGGGATGCTGAAGTCTTCTTCCTCATGCATCTATAGACGGCCCGCCGTGTTGCCATCTTTGGGCATCCGGCTCAGTGCAACAATTTTTTTGAAACCCAAAAGCTTGTAAAAGCAGCAGCTGGTAAGTCGTCAACACAGACTAGAAGATGCTAATGACCATAATTTGCATAGCAGATCACTGTCCCGGAGAAGAAAATGTCGGAGAAGGCATGTGTGACGTTCTAGATCCAACCAGACGGAGTCGGGGAACACAACTCTCACATGCTCTTAGCCGAGGCCAGAACAGGCAAATCTTCGTCGGTTGAAACTAGAGCCGGAGAACCAAGACGTACAACCACGCCACCCGCTCCGCAGGAAAGCGCCACCAAGACAAACCTACAGGAAAAAAAGATCCCAATATGGAAACCAGGTCTAGGGCATACTACCCTTCACACGCCTCCCAACGATGCCAGGAAGCACCATCGGAGCTAGGACGATGCTGGGATGATTTATTCCATGCCGACGATGGGGCCATCGCCTCCCCGATGATGGACCGAAACCTAGCTAAAAATATCACCCTACCACCACCTGTCTGAAACAATGGGGTACTCTTCCCCTTACCGTCGCCAAAGCAGCGGATGAAGGAAAAGGAGGATGTGGTATGGCCGGGAAGGAGGTGGATCGTCGCCGCCACCCTAGCTCGCGAGGTATCGCAGAAGGAAGGGAGGAGGAAATGCTTCCACATGTACGAGGTTGTTTGTGAGAAGGACGGCATGGACAACTGCTGAACAAGTATTCATTTCATTATCTTTTCTTTCTGTTCTTTTAACTGTATGTCATGATACTATAAGCGCGCCACAAAACCCCACAAGAAAATTAAAACCAAGTAATTAAGATGGCCCATGTGTCTGCAACCAAACTATATAACTAGAAAACAAATGATGGCAAACAACTTTTGTCCTCTCTATGACAACTTGATCCCACCACAGACACCAATATTTAATTTTGTTGCTCAGCACAGCTCGTGGGTTAAGGTTTGCCTAAGCAATTGAGATGTAATATTCCAAATGATTAAGCATGTGACCCGCAGCCTCTTTGACTTGGCCAAAAGACCTCCGTTTAATTGTTTAATCATCCACTTAATTCCTGATGACCTCTCTCTTACTACAAATTTTGACCAGCATGTGCAATGGATCAACTCCTTAGCTGTAGTCTGTCCTGCATGATGCCAGGGAAATATAAGTGGTTTACTAATGTCGGATGGTAGGATCCACTAACGTCTTCGACCAAATGTTTTAAGTCAGCCTGTCGTTTGACATGAGAATCAATCACTTAAACTAATGAGACAGATGCACTGATGTTAATTGGTCAACCAAGTGTCTGTGTTAAGAATCTGAAGACATGGCTTAGCTATAGGACGAGTTTGATCTTGGTTTCACCTCTCTCATATATAATGGCACGTTTAGGTGACAGACACTATAGACGAACATTTGCGCCATACTTGGCCAAATGCCACTGTTCAACTTTTGGAGTTTTATCATTTTCAACTTTTGATGGTTCAGTCTCCTGCATACACGGCTCATACTTAAAACTTGACAAATGAACGCTTCTAAGAAACAACCTTTACAAGGGATGCTATCTCCAGTACAATTTTGGTTGTCAATCTGTGAAGTAAAAAAATATAACTGTAAATATGTTCTTTGGTAGTACTCCAGCTTGTAGTAGCAATCCAGCGGCAATATTTCTCATGACTGAATAGTTCTGTAGATATCAGTGTAAGAAATGAAGGAATAGTCCTAGGTTACTTTACGACTAGCCGTCACTTGGACTAAGGATTAACTCAGAGAAATAGTAATAGTAGTGCCGGATGTGTATTTTACTTCAACCTGTAGGCTGTAGCAAGCTAGCTGCCGAAATGTTGCCATCAAGCATTGAAATGTTCTCAACATGTTGCATTGTCAACCATGATATTTGTTGTCAAACCGCGCGGTGGCTGCTGCTAATGCAACATGCACGCATGCATGGGTCAAAGCTTTGACTTGGTCACACGGAGTAAGACAAACGGGGCAGAGTAGTTTATATACAGCGTGTTTGGTTGGGGGGAGTTAGAGGTAGGGAATGGGAGTTTAAGGTTGATGAGACTAAAATTCCGTTGATTGGTTGAAGGATTTGGGAATTAGCAAGGGAAGAGGAGGGGGATAGGAGGGCCAACTCCCATCGATCTCTACCTTGAGGGGACCCTGGTAATTCAGCGAAGGAATGGGAGTTGACATCTAAAAACAGATTTGGTGGCTCACCTCCCGCAGCTAAAGGAAAAAAACCACGAACATCGTAGGTAAATTCTTGGGCGGCATAATTTTTCCTCCAAACAAACTGGCAAGTGCTAACTACTACTCCCTAATCTATCGTAAAAAAAATTGCTCCCTAATATGCAGATGCAACGGCAAATAGAATCACATCTCACGTAACCTCGTAACCTATCCTTCCTTTTCTTTATTTATTGTGGGAATTCCCACAAATAATTCTCACCCGGTACCAAACGTGGGACTGGGACTAACAATCCACTTCCTATGTATAATCCCTCAGCCAACTCCCTCTCGTAAATTCCCATTCCCTTTACCGTAAACTACCAAACACGCTGATAGAGTATATATGTTGTAGTATTGGTGACAGCCACTGGGTTGTTTTGTTTCTAGAATGTCTAGGTCGAAGAATACTTTTCGGGGGCATCTCCGCATGCATCCCGTGATGCCAGGGTTCATTCAAAGTCGGCTCAACCATAGGCAAAAAAATACTCGTAATTAACATGCCAAACTGATGTTCTAACAAAAGTCAACCGAACAATGTTTGACCTCATAGATTCATTGAACTTGCTTAGATGTCCATGCACTGATGCACATATATTGCTAATATATAGGATGGTTAATATACTAGCTAATGCAAAGATCTAGTTGCCAATGGGTAGGTAACACCGGTATGATCTCGGTTGGTGTTTATGCCAGACCCTTGCCAACCTGATTAACATGTATCTGTATTTTCTAAGTCCCTTTTTTGGAATGAGTGTATTCTCTAAGTGGTCATTTATTTGGAAGTTCAATCAACTTTCTTAAATCATGGTTCCATTTTCAAGATTTTTGGGCTAAGATTGAACCATCGTCATCCTATATCACTGCACATATGATACAAGCTTAACTTGTGATCATGAGAGAGATACCATATGTCATGTACCTCAAGTCGCCCCTTCCATGCGACTCTAGGGCGGACCCTCGATCGCAGTCCCCTCTCCTCCTCCTCATCTCCTCCCTCACCTCGCTGCCTCCAGAGGAGATGTTGGGTGAAGTCTCGCGGTTGTTGATGAAGGGGGTGACAGGTCTCCTCATGGTGGAGGTAGCCGAGTAGCATTGGGAGAGGAGGTAGTCGGTTGTAGTGTCGGCACGATGCATAGCAGCGGTGGGTAATGGGGTCAGCAATGATGTTGTGATGTCTGGCCGCTTGGTATGTGGATCCCAATTCCCAGTGGCATATGGCTGCATGCATCGCCCAGATGCAGAGGCCGGGGGTAATCCTCCTTTTCAAAAAAAAAATCCCAATGGCATGGTAGGTCTCATCTGACCTCGAGCACAGAATCCCCCAGCATCTCGTGGCTCGGTGCAGTACATGTCAGATTGTGGCTAAGAAAGTGGTGGTGTGCAAATAACTCGTTTAGCGGCCAAGGCCGTGCCCAGATCTACCAGTGGCTTGCACCAGCGATGAAGGTGGAGCTTGTTTAAGCGTCCCAAAATGTGGGGTATTGGCGGTGTTAGAGTCCCTCCCCTGTCATCACACAGTGCATGCTGGATTCGCCTTCGTTGGATCAGCAAATGGTAGGGGTAACTCATGCGGCTTCATTTTGATGGTGCTTCCTGGAGTGTCGATCTCCAACTCCGTGGTGAAAACCCTAAGTCTAACATTAATTGGTTGAGCCTACCATAATGTTTTTGCATTGGTCCATGTTGAAGACATTGTTTGGAGTTTGATCAAACTTGATCTTCAGGTTGAAAACCCATGATCTAGCCCTAAGTGGTTGGATTCAATAACGACGACTCGTGTGCCTCATTCTCTTCCTTGACACCTTGCTTTTTGAAGAACCATTCTCACAATCCACATGTTGTCAGGGGATGGTCGGCGTTGCTGCTTGCCGTCGATCGTCGTTGCACTTTTTTTAACATCCTCAATGTCTTGACTAGTTTTTAATATTGTGGCATTGTAGTCTTGCAGATGCCCGGTGTCATCAGCATATTCTTGATATTACTATATTATTGTGTATGCAAAAACATCAGTACACGGTGTCATTAACGGAACTGACATTACTGCAGTTCCATATGGTACATACAGTTTTGTGTATGATGTTCATCTTAGCTGACTAAGACTTGCAAAAAATTCAGGTAGCTAAAAATGCTGAAATTTGTTCTTTTTATTAATTAGTGAAAAGAAAGGCTAAGATCTTGTTAAAAAAAGGATTCGTTAAAATGACAAGCACTTTTAAAAAAGTTAGCTCGGTCAATTCAACGACTTTTGAACTGAGCCCAAGATATGAAATTGCTTCTTTAGTGGTGTAATGCCGTTGCAAAGCCGGCTTAATCATTATTTGTAGTTACCAAGAAGAACAAGCGTGCGACTTTGGTTGAGCTGCAAAAAAGGAAGGCAAGGAGACGTGAAAAAACGAAAAGGTGAAGCTAAGTGGCACGTCAATCTCTCTCACGCCCCACTCGCAACAATTTCCTATTTTGATTGAAGTGAAAACTCAACAGCCAGAAGTAAAATGAAGACGTGTTTGTTATCTTTTGCACAAGCCACAGTGAGCCGTGTTTATTAACAGATCTTTACATGCGTAGCTTTGTGATTTTTTTTCTTCAAAAATCTGGAAAAACTTTTGCCTGACATTTTCCCATTGAGAGTACCAATTCACTCCCACCATCAAACTGTCATATCTTAATCTCACAAAAAAGAAAAACTGTCATATCTTAAAGGGGGTAGCTATGTATTTTGATTTAGAGAAAGCTATTTCTCAATCGACTTTTGGTGGCCATCAAATCAATGTTTTCTCATCCGCTCGCACTTGCATAAATTCAGAAGGTTACAAACGAAAACAGTTATTTCTCAACCTCTCATTGACAAGTAATAGACCCGTTTGGTACTATATGAAACTTGTCTAATCACTCTAAACCAAAAATATCTTTGGCCATATCTCCAGTGTCAACTGTCAAAAGTCAATCCACAGTGGCAGATAGAAAGGTTAAAAAGGTACTGCTCCCTACTGATTTTTAAAAAATACTGTGACGCTCAACGCGTGTTCTCGTCATTAGCAAAGATCCTACAATCTATACAGTGATCGATATGCACACACTAAATAGAGAATCAATTAGTAGAGAGCCAACCCTAGGCCCGCACTGCTGCTTTAGCCTGGTCACAATGGAGAGGAACTTAGGAGTAACATCACACACTCCAATACAACTTTGCTTATGTGGCACATATTTAATGAAGAGAGAGGTGCTTGTGGTAACTAACTAAGTTACCGGAACATCACACACTCCAAGAAACAATGAGTCTATAACATAATAAATACATCGTTGCATGACACTACATAGATGTTCCTACCCACTATGAATGTAATAACATAGTTTAGGGAAGTGTGTAAGTTACTAGGTTATGTTCTTGACCATTGTGACCAGCCTTACATGAGATCCGGTTAAACTGAGATGAGATCCCGATTAGTTTAACCACTACTCATTACCGACGAATCGGGTCGACGCGTATAGGATCTCGCCCGCCTGCCTTATCCCCTCTGCTCCGTCGAGATGGCGATGGATCCGCCGATCGGACGGCTGGGCTTGGATTGACCCGCGGGGAAAGGGAGGTCCGAAGTTCAACGAAGATTGCACGCTTGAGGATTAACGTGTGTTGCTTGCATGTTGTTGTTTCTAAACTGCTTGCTTGCTTGCTTGACTGCAATGCGATCCGGGTTGACACGTGCGGGGAGTCTCCGCGTGGATCGGCGCAGAGCCACTCATGCATGGGTGATGGGTCTGCGTCGTCCATCATCCATGCTTGATTGATTGACCTCGTGTTCAGGTTCAGGTACGTCAACTCTCTGCTCTGCTCCGAGGCAAGGTTGTTTGATGTAGATATATGACGTGGGTAATTATATTGCTGGTGCCTCGAAAATCAGTAGTATTTCACTTGTCGTCGTGTATCAGTGTATGATGCTGATGATAACCTCGCTTGGCCACCTTTGCGCCAAACGCGTGTGTGCTTTCTGTGCCGAATGCAAAGGTGGCCATACCACGACGACGTGGCGGCGTTCACGGAGACGTCGCCACGTCCGGCTTACTCCTACTCTCTCCGTCCGGCTATGAAAAAAGTTTCAACTCGTACGACAGGAAACTATGAACGACCAAAGAAAAGTTACAACTAGTGACAAAAAAGATTCATCTGGCGAACGAAAAAAGCTTCATCCAACGATGAAAAAAAGCTTCAACTATGGAGCCGTAAGCCATGGACGACAAACGAAAAACTATAACCGACAGTTACATGACGGTGACGTCATTTTGGTGCAACCATAGTTGGTTTTGCTACAAACAGCGTTGGAATTTGCTACAACCATTTTCACGGCTACTTGCTGCTACTCCGCTGAGCTCCCACGCCCGCCCATGGCCATCGTCGCCACGGTGTCGTTCCAGGAGGAAAAAGGTTCAACGGTTGCAGCTCCGCGCGTGGTCGGTTGCAGCTCAGACATGGTCGGGTCCGACAAGGCAGGCAGAACTCCAGTGGCGCGGATCCAAGCAGATCTGACCGAGGGCGGCCGGTTCGGCTAATTCCCGTGGCCACGGCGTCTTGGGAGGCCTGCAGGCGTCTATGGTAACGACAGGGTCTGAGAACGAAGCAGAGAAGAGGAGAGAGATGAGCGACAAAAGAAAAAAAAAAGAAAGGAAAAGGGTATGAGGGACATCTGCGTGCGGGCCCTTTGACCGCATGGCACTTTGCGAGGACGCGTGACCGGCCGAGCGTTCGGCCGGCGCGCCGTTCGCAAATGTTTATCTAAGTTAAAAGGAACAACTTGCTAAATCAGACTTTGTTATGTCTCAATCGATGCGTTAAAAGGAACAACTTGCTAAATCAGACTTTGTTATGTCTCAATCGATGCTATATTTGTAAGATTAAGATCCGTGCAATTTTTTTAATGTTATGTCATCTGACTGAAACTTGGTTAAGTCTAAATAGACTGAGACCTAGCCACGCCCAAAAAGAAAATAAAACTTACTGAACTGACACAAATTACATCCAGATTTTCACCTTCTGACCAACAGGGAGTTTGCAATCACAACATTCGGCACATGAACCACAGTAACCACCCCATTCAGCAACACGAGCCACCGCATGGAGACGCCGGTGCCGATTTATTCATGCCAACACGCAAGGTTACATACACACGATTATTCCCCGAAGGTCAAGCAACACACACGGCCACAAGCAAACCAACCCGAGGGATGCGCTTACAGATACAGGCAGCAAGAGCAGTCAAGCTCTACTCATGAGATTGTGATCACCGGGGGCAGCTTGTCTGACAGACCGCCGATCATCCTCTCCGCGTGCACTCCCCGTTCGCCGGTGCGTACCCTTACAACGTCCGCGACGGGTATCACTGGCAAAAAGGGCAGAACAAACAGATGAGGCCTAAGCATGAGATCATGACAAGGTGCGTCTAAGGATAGTACTAGTAGAGATCATGATTCCTGGGTTTCTAAAAACACAAGCCAGCTGTGGGAAAGCATTGGGATTCTATGCATGTGAAACAGCACTTCAGGACTACAAACACACACTTCTCGAGGGCATGCATGTTGTTGCGACACTATGCTTTGCTGTTTTTGCACTAATAGTTTGGTATTGTGGTTAGCTTCCTGGAGATAAGTATTTCAGAGTGGCAAATACTAAGTGACAGCAACGACTGTACGGAAATAAGATTAAACCCAACAGCATGATTGCAGACTTCTAACAGTCACCAAGGAAACTGTGCGCTTACAGAATATCTTCCCATCGCCAATTTCTCCAGTTCTGGCCTTTTCAATTATTTTGTCAATTACTGGCTCCACCTGGACAGTGCAAAAACACATTAACATACTGCAAAACAAAACCTTCAGAGAGATACACAGAATGGACGGCACAAATATTTTAACAATACTATATATAAGTGAACAGCAAAGCAAATTGTATCATAGAGAAAGAAGGTACTCCCTCTGTAAACAAATACAAGACGCTTTAGGTCACTAAAGTAGTGATCTAAAACGTCTTATATTTGTTTAAAGAGGGAGTAACTATTTGTATCACAGATAAAATTGTATCATTTCGATGCTATGATCAGCTATCTCAACCAGAGGGCATGAAAGATGTGCACTTTCTTTTTCAGGATCAATAAAAAAATAAACAAGCAATTACCTGCTCCTTGCACACGACTATTTCCATTTTAACTTTAGCAATAAATGTATCTTCTGAAAATTCTGACCCTGCAAACCAACAATGAGCAAGCATCAGCATAAGAACTTAGAACTGCATAAAGTAGACTAGTTACTGAATAGCATTAAAAATTAATATACTTGATTAATTAGGCATGTAACATGACAATACTGATACGAATGCTAAAATCCTTACTTAGATCAGAGTTGGTGGTGAGTTCACATGTGGACCCAACATCCTTTCCAAATAAAGGAATACACACATCCCCATATGTAAAACTAGCAACCTTCCAAGAGACATATAGACAAATGTACCTTACTCACATGTGGGATCTATCATAAATAAACAAATACACTACTTTCATGTGAGACCAACTTTTTTAAAAGGAATAAATAACAAATACAAAATTGTGACTTCAGCTCAAAATTGATCTTGGTTTTAGTTTTTCTTCCCAAACTACTATGGTCATTTAAAATTCTCTGACTTGCATGCCTCTCACCGTATTTTTGTTATATTTTCTAATCGTAAATCATGCAACAGCCACAAAGGACACTAACGTTATTTGAAAACCTCCTAAGTCAATTGCTTCATGGCAACGCACGGGCATCGTGCTAGTTACTCAAAAGAATCCATGTCTTTATCCTGATGTTTTTCTAATTCCCAGTCATCTCCTTCTGTAGTTATTCCAATACTTTCTCCTGCTTTGCCCATTATCTTTTCAGGTCATATTTTGTTCATGGGTATCCACTTTCCCGAGCAAACATGACATAAACAGCAGTAGAAAGAATCCATATTTTGTGAGATAGTTGACTTGATCTAATAATCAGTCCAATATATGTTTCCGCATATACAAAACCTAATTTCATATGAGTTGCTCAGTGTACCAATATCACTTAAGCATATATAAGACCATGGAGAACTTATGTAAGAAAAATGCAAGAATGACTGTGTCCAATCTTTAGCTGTTAACATTCATCTTCTACTGTTATCAACTTGGGTGTGATTCAACTTAATTCTAGTTGTTGCAATTGGATTGTACTAGTAACTAGGGGTGCAGGGCGGCGCCCGAACCTGTCCCGCTTCCTATTCAAAGCTCAAAAAAAAACAGTTCTAGGCTGACTAAAGTGTGTCACATTAATTTGTATTAGCTGTGTACTAAGCAGGCTGTTTTGCCGGACACCGTCCTGCACCCCTACTCATAACCAACCATCAAGATGCTGGAATGTTTGATACAGAAAATATAGAAAATGGTACAATAATGTGAAGTAGAAACTGTGTTACAGATATTTCAAGCCAATATACTATAATACATCAAAAGAAACTAAAATGTAATCAGGTGCAACATTTGTGGTAATCAGGGGTTGCTTCCGGTCCCTGAAAATCTGCAGCTTCTTTAAAACAGAAAACATACAAACCACGACGGATTTTTCAGCAAGCAACAAAATCCGGCAAAACAAATTACAGCCTTTTTTCCAAATGGGGTACTGGGGGGAATCAACATGACCACATTCAAGAGGGTGTGGTAATGATTTGTTAATTGTTAATGAAAACCATTTATAACGACAATCACTGACCCATTCCTTTCACAATTCAATGCAACGTTGGCTCTAGGGAACACATTAACACAAGGATCACAACTTATGGAAGCAGAACCTGTACATGACGAACCACAAACACTAAAATAGAGTTCAGCAACCCACAACCACGGGCCGGGCCAATACCTTCATACCGCTCCGTGGACCCACCCTGCGCCCCATAACCCCGCACATCCGACACCGTCACGCCTCTGATCCCCATTTCTAGCAAACCCTGCAGAATTTTCGTGGAGCTATTTGAACGAACACCTCGTGTGCGTGAAAGAACTTGACAGACGGCTTGCAACAGCAAGCGGCACTCACCGACGAGACATGCGACACCCTCCATGGCCTGCACCAATTCGGCACGATTCACCGTGGGTCAGACAAATCTACAAACAAACTAGGAAGGTCCCGAAGCTCACTGGTGTACTGACGCACTGACCTCAGGATGGCCTCGATCTTGTAGAACTCCGAGTCCGGCAGGTACCCTGAAAAAGCGATGGATGGAAAAAACAGCTGAGCTCGATCAAGGACCCGAACGGAGGCGTAAACATCGCGTCTGGGCGAGGGGATAGAGGGGGCTCCGGACCTGGGGAGGGAGCGCTCTGGGCGCGCGCGGGAGTGGCCGGGCGGCGATGACGGGCCGCGTTGGCCTGGAGCCTAGACCAGCGCGGCGGGAGGAGGCGGGCGGTTGGGAAGGGTCGCCGGCGATGTGCAGCGTGGGGGAGGAGGCCGCCGGATAGGGTACCCACCGCGGAAGAGGTCGCCGGCGACATGATGAACGCAGTTGTTGGCGATTCAGTGTCGTCTACTGACTGCTGTTTCCGCACTCTGTCTCAAGGTCAAACAATCCACAATTATCGGCTGAAAATAGTAGTACGTCACTGTACAAAAACGTGTTTAATAACGACTAGATAATCTCGGCCGTTCAGGAATACCCGCCGACGAAGGAATAAAGATACTTCCTCCATCTCAAAATATTTGTCGGAGAAATGGATAAAAATGAATGTATTTAAAACTAAGATACATCCATTTCTACGATAAGTATTCGAACGAAGGGAGTACTACCCAACATCGACAACGTTTTACCCCCCCCCCCCACACACACACACTTCTCTAGTCCAGTATAGCGCATTTCCCCTATAAAAAATGTGATACAAAATAGATGGCTTCATAAAAATATTTGAATTTTCAAACTCGTGCTTCTCAGCAAACTTGGGCAGTGTTGATGTTTGTTGAAATCTCTTCTCCTGATGTGTATGTGGTTCGAGCTTTGTTCTATGTTTCCATCAAAATTAGGATCCACAGGGACAAATTATTTTCATTTGGGATATAGTGATTCCATCTGCAACAAGATAGACAAAAGTTGAATTACTAAATATGCACTAGTGATTGTGAATTACTTTCAGATATCAGAAATGACAAAGAATACGGCTCTGAACTCCATGCAGGTATAGATTCAAAATATTAGCAAGACACATAATTTTTCAAACTAGACTAAAAAAACCTTTATTGATAAACACATACTCCCTCGGTCCCCTAATTATGGGACGAAGGGAGTACTACTCTTGAGTGAAAGTACTCCTTAAGTGGCCACACATGCACTAAGCAAAAGGGGCATAGCAGAAGTTGACATTGATGGTTAGCAAGCAAATTTTTGTCTACAAAGTTATGGTGTGTGAAATGTATAGAAAACCTCCAACAAAAAGCAAATACATCTCTTTTCAATATATATGAATGCACTAACATCCTTACCAAAAAATGTTGTATTCTTCAATTGCAGCGCCTCAAAATGTGGCAACTCAGTAGCAAAATCAGTCAAATAAGCTCCATCAGAAACACTTACTCTACAAGGATATGTACAATAAAGGTTATTAAAAACTCCAAACAGACCAACTTATAAAAACTACTAAATTGTTGTCGGAAGTTACTTTTAGTTTCAAGAAATCACAAGTTTTTCCTTCAAACAAATCTTATAAGATTGGTCAAAACAACAATCACTTGACAGTGAAGCAGCGGGCATCATGCACGGTAGTGAACACGCTGCCTTGTAACACAATGAATGAGCTAAAGTGAATGCAAGCATGCTTTCGGTGCTTATTCTCTTCAACGTAGCAAAATCAGTCTAACAGTGAAAGGCCAGTCATGATTTGATTGTTTAATGGTTTAGTTTGCACTGCTACTGAGAATTGTTGGGGCTATTGAATTGTTATAGTTATACGGTTGTTAACACATTGATGCACAAAAACAACTCGGTTCGGCAAATTCAACTTTATAGTGATCACTAAAGATATAGAACACCAATCAATAACTAACATAAACCTCAGTTTCATGCTTACCTTTACATCAGATCCCCTTACACCACAAACCAAGAACCCTTCGCACAAGTATTGTCGGCGCCAGACAAGTGAGGCACATGACTACTACGTGGTGTTGTTGGTGCCATGTTCTCTCCTTTGCCACCCTTTGCTTGTCCTTCTACACGGCGGCCTCCTCGTGCAAGTCGCCATCACCGATGGGCCGATGAGGCATAGGATGACGGTGTAGTGCTACCGGAGCTATGTATGATCCTTTACCACAACCCGCTTCCCCTTATAGGCAGTGGCCACCGCTGCTCTTGCGCGCATCCGCATCAGAGTCTTCAGCCTTGTTACAAAAAAATATTAACAACTATTCAGGAGAGGCCAAAATATATGTCTACTACAAAGAAAGGAAATATCACTCCTATGTCCAAAGAAATTTAGTAAACATACAGTGCTCATGTTAGTTTGTAGTTGGATGTACAAATCCTACGAAACTAATTCTTTGTCGGAATTAGAAAGGAGCAATGTCCTCGGTTATTATTTTCATGAGCATACCCAACTAGTCTGGTTATGTTACAAAAGTTAATGAGCCATCTGACTGGCATGACTACTTGTTGTTGAAACGAAAGATGGCCGTGTGACCCAGGTCTCCCTAAATACATTTTTAAAGAACATACAATTTATTTCACTGACAGATTTGAATTGCTGAATGTGAGACTCTTTTCAGATAGCACCTTTCTCTAATCAAAGTTTCCTCCCCTAGACTTTGACCTGCAGAGCCAAGCCACAAAATATCAAACACTTGCAACAACACACTAATAATCGTGCACGTGCAATGCACGTATAATTTAATAGTATTGTGATAAGTTTTATCTCATCGTATCTGGTTCTTATGACTTTCCCCTCTTGATGCACACATGTTGTCTAAAGTTTTACCATTTGGAAATCTTATCTATGTCATGTGCCTATAAAGTCGTGGCCACTTTGCATCGGTTGCAGATATCTAGTGGCACCCTCATTTCTTGACTTAAAAGGATGTGTTGTGTCCTTCGGTCTTAGGTTCTCAATATGGCAATGTATTGGCTCATGGTATAGGATTCATTGTCCATGGTAATGCCGCGGGAACACCGGGGGTGGACAATCATGCATGTAGTTAGTAATAGGGTCTACATCCTCAATGGTGACGGAACACACATCATGTTGCCCATTTTATTCTTATAGAATAGAATTGATCGTGATCTGATGGAGTTGAAAGGAGAAATATAAATAAGGATTTTTTTTGCAAATATCATTTGGGAATTAATGTTGTTTTCAAGATTAATTACAATTAACAAATTTTATGATATTTCCGAGATTAATTGTAGCCAATGCAATAAGCCATGTTTACAGCATTAATTGCAAATAATGTAATTATTGTTGCTTTTGAACTACGATGATGCGATGGATACATCATTGTAACGACATGAGACATTGGATACAAGTGGTTGAATGGCCGAGATTGTTTGGATTCACCCAACTCATATTTTTACAAGTAGTAGTAGATAAAACACACAACTCAACAGATGGTCTCTAAATCCATCGCTCGAGTCTGATTCCCTCTGATCCCACATAATTGCTACTAGCAAAAACAATTCACTACAACCATGAGGACCGAGAATGTCATACACACAAAAAAGAAAAAGAAAACAACCACACAATGCGTCAACTTCTTAATCTGCCCTGCCTCATGATCCAGTTTAAGTGTGTATTCAAATATGATAGTGCATCATGATTCTAGCAAAAATATTGTAATCAAAATAGGGGCCCGATGAAACCTGGGCAACATCGGGAAGGTCGTCGAGCTTGGCGGGCGGCGGACGTTGGTCTTTCCTCTCGTTTTGGCCGTGGGAGAGGGCGATGCTACTGGACTTGTGAGCCGGCCCAACGGCTACTAACGCCACCGCTGCTAGCACCTCCAAGGTGAATTACGACTGTAATGATCATGCATCCACAGCTCCCACGCCTCCTCCTCAGCGAACATAGCCACCACATCATCCATCTTCGACTCACATAGGTGTCCTGAGCCGCGTCATCAAGAGTTGGATGGGGTTGGCAACACCGAAACCCTAGAGATGGGTGTCAGGAGCGAGAGGAGAAGGGACATGGGTTCGTCAAAGGATTGGGAAGGGACCTACGATCTGAGCGTCACGATTCAGGGGGCAGGGAAAACATGTAGGGCGGACTAGAAAAACCGTGTGTGCGGGAGAGAAGCATAACATGGTAGGGAGTCGGACAAAAGCAAGCAGAACGTGTTTCGTTCCGGCAGGAAAGGGGACGATACACTATTTTTTAAGTAGCAGATTATTTGAAGATTGCTCACCATGCCCACGTGGTCAATATCTAGGTAAAATTGACAAATTTGATCTATGGACGAAATCAAATCACAGAATAAACTACCCGTGAAACTATTTCACGCGGCTGACCTTTTTGTGTGACGCCCGACACGTAGGTGCCACACTATACTGTGCAATGCCTCAAAGATAGGCGCTACACGCCTGGCCAGCGTCGCACCTGTATGATCCGAAAATTACTAAGTCAGTGTGCAGCGCCTGAGAGCTAGGCGCCACACTTTACAGTGTAGCGCCTAGCTTTTAGGCGTTGCACTAGTGGTTGCTTCATTTTGTAGTGCAACCACTAGTGCAGCGCCTGAGAGCTAGGCGCCACACTATACAGTGCAGTGCCTAGCTCTTAGGCTCTGCACAATGACTTAGCAATTTTTAGGCAGTCTGGGGTGCAACGCTGGCCAGGCGTGTAGTGCCTATCTGTGAGGCGTTGCATAGTGTAGTGTGGCGCCTTCGTATCGGGCGTCACACAAAAAGGTCAGCCGCGTGAAATAGTTTCACGGGCAATTCATTCTGTGATTTGATTTCGTTCACAGGTCAAATTTGTCAAATTTGCCCAATATCTACATGGACATTAGTTGTAACCCGAGCTCTAATGCAAGTGTTGATGGTGGGCTCGTTGATAATAAGTAAACTACTGAATCTTGACAATGTGAATCTATAACTCGAACTGATAGGGCTCAAGTACGGGCCACGAACGTCAACAATTAAGTGGTATCCTTTCCACAAGATCAATCAAGGAATCTTTACGGGTTACATGGGAGCAACCAATGTGTTGTACAACAACTTAGGTTGAAACTTCTACGCCTGCATGACTAACGCACCAACATGGTGACCACCATGCCGAGCAAAATATGAAGATGACAATGATAATCTTATAGAAAGGACTACACAATTAGGAGTCATTACACATTAGCAATTATAGGGCTTATGCCTAGATTGATACTTAGATCTCATCAAGTTCTCCTAACTCGATGAGCCATATAATCGATATTGTACTTGTATCTTAGAGCATCTCCAAACCGACTGAGCAAATTTGGCCCCTTAAATATTCGTGGACGCGTTTGTATACAACGCTAGCCTGCCCCATATGCCCGTCCAGAGAACTACCCCCTCATAATCAAACCTTTATTTTCATGCAAATACAAGCATGCAGATCATATAACACAGAACCAATTCATCAATTCAACAATCTATACATAGACGATACACGAATGAATCAAATTGTCTCCCTTGTTACTCTCTTTGATCTCCTAAGAAAAGCACTAGTTGCTTTCGGCAACATCATTGGGAATATTGAACCAAAGGGAAAAAAGAAAGGAAGGATGATGAATCGGATGAGAGATCATGGCGCTGCCGTTCGATCCACTGACTGACCGGCCCCACCAGGCCACCCACCCTCCACGTGCTCCACGCCGACCAGAGCACGCAGGTCGCCACCTCGCCGAGGAGAGAGACGGGGAGGGAGGCAGAGAGAGAGAGAGAGAGAGAGAGCGCCCCACTCCACTCCACCTCTCCACTCCGCAGGTCGCCGCGCCGAGTGGCTCCTTCGAATCGGAGCCCTCCTGCTTCGCCTAACCCTAACTCTCCCTCCGCCGCCCGTCCGCCGTGGGGCGCCGCCGCAGGCAGGCAGGTACGGCATCCCGTTCCCCTCCATCTATATTGTACCTACCTGTGTACTCCTGCGGCGCGTGGGGATCTGGATCCCGACTTCCCAGCCGTGGCCGCCCCGCGCTCGTGATGGATCCTTCGCGGGGTCGCTCACGGTGCAGGGAGGCGACTGGTTCGATCGCGTGGGCTGGCTGCGTGGACGGGAGACGGGGGTTGCGCGTCTGGGGAGCTGTGGCGGGTGTTGATTGATTAGGGGTTTTCATCGTAGGGAAACCTACTAATTATCGTTCAATGTAGGGTACCATGCGATAAGATCTGCCCCAGTCTCCGGATGAACATTTAGCTTAAGATTAACTAGAGAACATACTCCTCAAATACGAGCCTTGCATTTCTGGTTCTGCTTGTAGCTTTTGGGGCATCTCAGATAGGCGTAGTTTATCTGCCCAAAACGCTGACATTGAATCCGTTCAGCAGGATTTGGAGCTGAGAGTAATGAAATAAGATGCTCCTCAAAAGCAAATTCAAGCTGGCCACGGCCGTCGGCATCATCTTGTCGATGCTGTCGCTGCTGGTGCACCTTTTACTTGCAAATTATTCTGCCGGGGGAATTAGTAAGTACAGCGTGGACAATGTTCTTCCATTTGGATCGGTAAGTCATGAGTATTACTTTCAAATGAATTCACAGTTCAGATGCTGATATTTAGATTCATCATATCTTTATGGAAAGAGTTGTTTTGGAGCTAATATCTTCTTTCCTCTTTCTTCATCATGGCAGAAGCCTCGACCCCGTAGGTTGTGGGGTCCATTGAGTACACTTGATCACCTACACCCTTATGCAAAACCTAGACAATTGTACCCTGGTAATTTGGCTCTCAACTTATAATTTGTTTGTAACTTCTATTCCTAGCTTAGCCATTCAGTTTGTTTATAACAGCAAACAAAGCAACCTGCCTTTTTCAGACATTGAATAGACACACATACTTGATGCTTTTATTTACATCTTATTCTTGGATTCATTTTGATTGATTCAGCCCTCCCCTGTTTTCTGGCGACATTGTAATCACCACTCCCTAATATAATGTAGTTGATCTTAGACTGCTTACTGATTAATGATTTTCCCCTCCATACTGCCGTGGATAAATATGCTTATATACCTCTTGCTTTGCTTTATTTGGAAGTTTGCCACATCATCTGTAATTACTGCAGAGCTTATAACATTTCAGGAAGTGTTTGGTTTATTAAACTGGTGTTATTTGTATATTCAGTATTTTCGTTAAAAATATACCTTTATGAGTTATTTCTCCCAATTCAAACTCTCACGCTTGATCAATAGTCTGATTTGTTTGATACGCCATGTTACAGCTCCAGCTAAGGATAATGGTTTTATTTATGCAAAGATTTATGGTGGCTTTGAGAAGATACAGTCTTCAGTAAGTTTCCTAGTGCTAATTGCCATTTGTGGTGTCATTATGCTGTAGGAATATGACATATTTCTGTTTGTTAGATCTGTGATCTTGTCGCCGTTGCCAGGCTCTTAAATGCCACTCTTGTTATTCCTGAGATACAAGCGACAACTCGTGCAAGAGGAATCAGGTCACCTCCTCCTGCTTTTTGTATATTCAGCTTGCGGCTTTATCTATTACCTGTACGCTGTCTTATATTGACCACTAAATAATGCTCTACTTCTTTCCTTGTTTTGACTATGCAGTTCAAATTTCAAAAGTTTTTCGTATCTCTATGATGAAGAGCACTTCATTGCTGCACTTTCCGATGACGTGCCAATCGTGCGGGGTTTACCAAAGGATCTTAGAGAGGCTAGAAAAAAGATCAAATTCCCCACAGTATCTCCTAAGAATACAGCCACTTCAGATTATTACACCACAGATGTCTTGCCCAGACTTGTCAAATCAAAAGTCCTTGGGATAATCGTTAATGGAGGTAAATGTCTCCAGGTATCCTCCAGGTCCCACTAACTCCTTTTCTCTTTTTTGTTTGTAGTACATCGTGGATTTAGAGTATGATGATTTTGCAGTCAATTCTTCCTGCAAGCTTGGAGGAACTTCAGAGACTTAGGTGCAGGGTAGCTTTCCATGCTCTCAAGTTCCGTCCAGAAATTCGGTCTCTCGGTAGCCAAATAGTAGGAAGGTGATGCTTTCTGTCTTCCTAATATTTGTACATGCTATGGATCACCTTTCGTGTTTTGAATTATCTGTAGTTGCCAGTGGCCTGAGCCAATATATATTGTGTGGTTGCATTGACTGTAACTCCCATCATATTGCTGGGGCACTTTCGAAGCCTTTAACAAAGCTTCAATTTGCTAGTTGTCAAGCTTATAATTTACTAAGAAAATGCGATGTTGCTTTTACATTCTGGAATATTTGGTTGTACTAGGGAGTTTTCGGTTGCTCACTCTAGATGTAGGGTGATATACATATGTAAAATTGAAAATTATACCCTTTAAACTTCCCCAGTTTAATAATATGAATCTGCTATTTTGATTTGCTTTTGATGTTCTCTCATAGTTCTTGTATATTTGTATAGGTTGCGAGCATTTGGTCGTCCTTATCTGGCATATCATCCAGGATTGCTAAGAGATACTCTAGCTTTTCATGGTTGTGCTGAACTTTTCCAGGTTGGTGGAGTTAGAATGGTTTCTTTCTATTCTAATGTGAAGGTTGGACGGATTTGTGTTGAATATCTATTTATAGAATTTATGTGACTGGTTGTTACTTGATTTTTCTAGGACATCCATACAGAATTGATTCAGTATAGAAGGAATCAGATGATCAAACGAGGAACTGTGAAGGAACAACTAACTGTTGATTCAGTGTCCATAAAGAAAAATGGTTCATGTCCACTGATGCCAGAAGAGGTGAGGTTTGCTTCTAATGGTTTGCTAAAGTCAACTTGGTTGCTTATCTGGCATTGAACTGTTTGTGATGCACATACTTGAGTAAAGTTTCATCTGCTTAATAGAAATATGTAATAGTGCTTCCAGGTTTCGTGTGTAGCTTGCAAAACATATCATTGATTCACATTGGAAATCTTAGGGTGTCAAAACGCGATCAACATAGTGAGATAGTTATACTGCTAGTTATTGGTTGTCTTCCCCATGTTTTGTGTACACTTGGTGACCTTAGGTTGGTTTTATGTACACTTCATGTTTAAACCTTTGCGTGGGAACTGCAAAGCTCAACGAATTGAGCTTCAGCTGTGAAAAATGAGATACTACAAACCTTATTCACATGCATATAGGTATGCCAGTAAAATATAGGGGCATGGCATGCACATTCAGAAAAAGAAGAGAAACAAAATGTAGTCATGCATTGCATTATACTTTGGGGCCGTCTAATCTTCAGTTCAAAGTGGCATTATTTGAGAACACTTCAATGAATCATTGTTCTTTTCGTAGAACACAATTAGGATTGCGCCTTGTTGCTCTTCCATGAAATTATGGGAACATGGTTTGCTTATTACCGTGTTTAACTCATAATAGATGCTTACTTCCAAGCTTATGGTGTAAACTATTTGTACTTGCAGGTTGGACTTCTACTCCAAGCATTAGGTTATCCATCAACTACAATAATATACTTGGCTGGTTCTGAAACTTTTGGTGGGCAAAGAATACTCATTCCTCTACGAGCTATGTATGCCAACTTAGTTGATCGCACTTCCTTGTGTAGTCAGAGGGAGCTATCTGATTTAGCTGGCCCAGAGTCTCCTCTCTCCTCTGATTTGCCGCATCCTCCACCTCCCAAGAGCGAGAAGGAACTCATTGAGGAATGGAAAAAAGCAGGGCCTCGTCCGAGGCCGCTGCCTCCACCTCCTGCAAGGCCATTTTATGCCCATGAGAAGGAAGGGTGGTATGGGTGGATTGGTGAGAATGACACGGAACCTGATCCGTCGCCCATTGAATTTAGGAGGCAAGCTCACCGATTGCTGTGGGACGCGCTTGATTATTTTGTTTCTGTTCAAGCTGATGCATTCTTCCCTGGGTTTCACAATGACGGGAGTGGTTGGCCGGACTACTCAAGTTTGATTATGGGACACCGGTTATACCAAACCCCATCTGGTATAACCTATAGGCCTGACAGGTATAACACCATTATTATCAGTACTATTGACTTCGTACAGTTTGCTTATAACTTAAGAATAATTGTTCTTTTAGAAAAATTGAACCTTTTTTGTTTGGAAAAACATTGCTGGCATATGTGCAGTCGTAAAGTAGTTTTCAGGATGCAGGAGGTGAATAACCCATTAAATTTTGCTCCAAGCAAAAGCCATGTACATATATAGGTGGTGTTCAAATGCATCTTTTGACAGTCTAGATAGCTTAATGTCAGGATGTAGGTGTATAACATACTCCCTCTGTTCACTTTTATAAGACCTTGAAGATATTTCAGACAATGTGCAAAACAGCCTATTTTGAGTTGTCTGAAACGACTTACAAAAGTGAACGGAGGGAGTACTAGATTTTGCGCCAAGCAAAAGCTATGTACTAGATATGACTGGCTAGGCCACTTGAGAATTTAGTACATGTATAGGTGGTGTTCAAAAACATCTTTTATTCTTTTGACAATCTAGATTGCTTAATGTCGGGATGTAGGTAGATAACACATTAGGTTTTGCGCCAAGCAAAAGCTATGTACAGACTAGCTAGGCCACTTGAGAATTTAGTAGCCTATCTAGGTGATGTTCAAAAGCATCATTTGCCAACGTAGATTGTTCACTGATATGTAATTTCTCACATGATGACTGATTCCCTTATTTTCATATGAACAGAAAGACTGTTGCTGCACTGTTTGAAAATGTCAGCGATCATCTGTATCATCCACCACGGAATTGGACAATGGCTGCACGTCAGCATCTCAATAACAGTGCAGGCATAGAGGGCATCAAAATGTCAGCTATGATGTCAAAACCTGCATCTTTTCTTGCACACCCATTACCGGAGTGCTCTTGCAGAATGGCGAAGTCACCTGTTGTCCAACCGGTGAAAGATAAGCATGGTGCGCTCCTTTTTGGAGGTGAAGAAGACTGCCCTGATTGGATGGTTCGCTCCCTGGCAATCGTGTCTACCAAGAATAATGAACCTCAAAGTGAGGATTACGAGGGTGAGTTGCCCGAAGATGATCCTAGCCAAGACACGCAGCAGGAATCCGATAGAAGCGACACAAATAAATCCTCAGAGCAAGATGAGGAGATGGACCCCGATGATTGAAAATATGTGGAGATGGAGCTTACCCATTATGCGCTATGAGGCCCAGATTAGTCGAGCAACTACCAGCTCCAGATTACGCAAGCAAGATCAGCGTACATTTCAGTGATCTACTTGGCCAGAGGGCACTTGCTTACACTGACACATCATGGAAGCATCCAGGCATGACAGGAGTGCCGTTGACCTTGGATGCTTGCGTGAATTATCTTCGGTATACGACCTCGATACAGAAACTAACACTTAGGTTCTTTTATTTCTGCATTCCTTTCTTTTTTGCTCTTTTGCGGGTACAACCTGAAGAAATTGTTTCTGTAGAAATGTCTAACAACAAGAAGGATGGAAACATTAAATTTTTGGCGAGCTTGGTTTCTAAGAGCGTCTGTAAAGGACTTCTATTTTGCTCTATAACTGATGGATCTTGCATTGTGGTGTATGTAGTTGGCGGATACACTCAGCTCATGATACAGGTGAAAACTCTGGCAGGTAATTCATGATGACAGTGGCTACTATACTTTATAAATTCTGCGTTATGTGCGCTTGTTTTGGCATCGCAAGGGACCCCCATTAAATCATTCAATTTGTATGAATCAAATGTTTCTACACCATCATTTTTCTTGCGGTACTTATATCGGCTCACTTTGCCCATGTTGTGTATGTGAAAACATCAAAACAATGTTGCAAGAGTCAACTTTTACATTTCCGCAATAATCTACTTACTGGGAGCAAGCTATCTGTTGGCCGCTGGCCATGTAACCGTTGGGTGCCCACTGCTGTCTTCGCTGGAGGGGCAAGTGCTGTTGTTGTTATGCTTTCCAAGGCCTATTGGTTACTCTCTGTATGTCCTAGAGATGTTCTGGGCATTGTTGTTGCTGCTAGGACTGCTTCTGTTGAATGGCCAGGCTCCAGGGTACTTTTGGATACATAATGTTAGAACAACCGATCAATCTCCTGGGCTGGAATCTATAAAAAAAAACCCTCCTGGGCTGTAACATGAGGGGGCTAAACTGCCCGGATTGCAACTCTACGGTCAATGGCACAATCGCCTCCTTGTCTTGCCATGTAGTATGCCTTCAAGCGTCAATTCACACCAACCTTTTTAGGACGGCAGAGGCTTCGTACTACGCCGGGGGTATTTGTGTGTGTGTGGGTGGGGTGGGGGGGGGGGGGGGTTGATTTTGCTGCTCTGGGATGATTTTGTTGATGTGTCCAACATCACCTTCACAAAGTACTGCCTCCCCGCCATGGTTTGGGTGAGAAGGACTGACGTGCTCTTCAAGATCACATCTGTTCTACGGATCCCTCTTGCAAAGACGCTTTCTTTGCTGAGCTCCTAAGTCGAAGCCGCCATCAGGGATGGCTTGGCTTGGCTTCGGGGATTTCAACCAAATTTATCGGGCCAAAGACAAAAAGAAGAAAAATGTAAATTGCAGCAGGATCAATCGTTTCAGGGCAACACTTCAGAATTGTGAGCTCAAATAAATCCACCTTCAAAACCGTAGGTTCACTTGGAGCAACGAGAGGGTAAAACCAACCATGTGCTGGACTCCTTTTGCAACGCCGAGTGGGATACAACTTTCAACAACCATGTCCTGAATGCACTCTCCTCCCTCTTCGACTATTGCCTGCTCTTGCTTGCCGATGATAAGGGACCGAGAAGGCCTCGAGTCTTTAAATTCGAAAACTTTTGGGCACCCGTGCCCGAATTCAATGCGGTGGTTTTAATGGCGTGGAACGAAAGGGTTGATCACACCAAGCCATACCAAATCCTTTACCACAAGCTCAAAAGGCGGCGTTGCGCCTCTTCAAATGGAGTAGGGGCCTTTTTTCAAAGGCAAAAATCCACCACCAAGCTGCTCTTTTGGTGATTCTCCATTTTGACATTGCCCAAGAGGATAGGCTCCTTTCCAACTTGAGCTCTAGGCTAGGCTCTAGAGCAGAGTCATTGCCTTGGCTGTGCTAGAAAGATCACGAAAGAAACAATGTGCAAGAATTTCCAACCTCTGAGAGGGGGACACGGATACTACATTCTTCCATCGTCGATTTAATGCTAGGAGGCGAAAAAACCATATCCACATAATCAAGAACTGTCATGGGTGGATCACCAAGCACGAAGCCAAAGAGAAACTGTCGTAGATCATTTTTCCAATGTCATGAAGAGAGGCCCCAAAAGCCGCGAAGATTTCAAATGGGAGGAGCTAAATTTGGAGCCACTCGACTTGAATGGCCTCGACTCCCCGATGACCGAGAGTGAGGTCCTTGAAGCGATCAACGACATGCCTAGTGACAAGGCCCCGGGCTGAATGGCTTCACCGGCCTCTTTTTGAAGAAGTGTTGGAACATTGTCAAGCCTGACCTCATGAGGGTCATTAGTCATTTTGACTCCCTTCACACTTCAAACCTTCAGTGGCTCAATTCCACAAAGTGGCGCATTTGTCTGAAAAGGAATGGGCAGAGGGAATTGCCGATTATAGACCTATCAGCCTCATCCATGCGACCACGAAGATTATTGCCAAGGTGCTCTCCTTAAGGCTTGGGTCCCACATGACAAGTCTCGTCTCCAACGCCCAAAGCGCTTTCATCAAAACAAGAAGCATCCATGACAAATTCTTATATTTTCTCAACCTCGCTCGATGCCTTCACAACAACAAGACCCCTTCCCTCCTCTTCAAGCTTGATATCCGCAAGGCCTTCGACACCATTAAGTGGGAGTATTTGCTTGACCTACTCCAACGACGAGGATTCCCGAAAAAATTTGGGGTTTGGATCGTGACCCTCCTTAGCTCCTCTTCATCGAGGATCATCCTCAATGGTATTGCCGGCGACCCAATTAAACATGGGCAGGGCCTTCGGCAAGGGGACCCCCTAGCCCCGTTGCTGTTTGTCATCGCCATTGAACCGCTCCAAAGAATTCTTGATGTTGCTACAAGAAAGGGGCTCCTCCATAAAATTAGGGGAAGGGGAGACATGTTGAGGACCTCTCTATACGTGGATGGCGCGACCATCTTCTTGGCTCCGATCAAAAGAGATGTTGACAACCTTGCCAAGCATTCCGAGGGGCTTCGGGGAGGTCATGGGCCTATGCACCAATTTCCACAAAGAGCTTGTTTGTGCCCATTCGTTGCAACCATATCGATTTGGGTCACCTAACCCAAAGGTTGCCGGTAACAAGGACTTCTTTCTGCCTGCGATACGCCCCCCTCTCCATTTGGAAACTAAAGTTGGTGGATCTTCAGTTTTTAGTGGACAAGGTTGCGAGCAACTTAACAACTTATGAGGGCCAAAACATCACCACCATCGAACGAATGACTCTTGTCAAGTCTGTGATCACCTCCCAGGTGGTCTACCCCGCCACATCGTTGGTCATCCTACCAACCATCCTTCTCAATGTAAACGCTTTCTTATGGTCTGCTTCGAACAAGACGACAAGGGCAAAATGCAAGGTGAATTGTGAGATTGTTTGCCGGCCACTTCAATATGGGGGACTCGGGTTACTCAACACCAACAAATTTACGCATGTGGCTGTGGTATGAATGGATGAAGCCCACCAAGATGTGGGTGAGGATGGGAACCCGTGTCATGATGAGGACCTCAACTTTTTCTATGCATCCACCACTATCATCGTTCGTAAGGGTGCGAATACCCCCTTTGGGATTCACCTTGGCTCCTTGGCCGCAAGCCAAAAGACATTGGCTCGCTCATTCATGAAGCATCCAAGAGAAAAAAGTGGAAGGTTCGGGAGGCCCTCAAACACAACGTGTGGATTCTCAAGATCAAACCCCCCACCAATGTCTCGACAAAGCACATCACATAGTTCTTCACCCTTTGGACGCTCTTGCATGAGGTCCAAAACTTGCCAAACTGTGATCTTTGCCCTCTTTGCAAGAGTGTGCAAGAATGTGGGACTCGCCTCTTCTACAAATGCCCCTACACTCGAAGGCTTTGGTCTTTGGTCACCAAAAATACCACATTCTTGGGCTTGACATAGCCGCCTGGCCCTTGTTCGACTTGATTGAGGCTTGGTGGGCAAGTACTTATGATAACGACACGCCAAACCGACAAGACAAGGCATCCCACACCTTGCTTGTTTCGTGGACTATTTGGACGAGCGAAACACAAGAGTCTTCAAGCATAAGAGCACGCCACCGACTATATTGCTTGCCTCCACCATGACTGAGGCTAACTATCATAGCCGGTGCAAAAAAAACAGGTTTCATAATTTAGAGTAATTCCCATGTCGTGTATTCGGGTTACTTGTAACAAACTCCATTCTCTCTTATTTAATAGATGAGGCAAAGCTTTTTCCTCCGTTTAAAAAAATGCCCTCATCTTTTCCTTAAACAATTTGCCCTGGATACAAGGCAGTGATAAATTCTCGAGCATCTCTAGCAAATTTCTTTTTGGGCGATGCCCACCGGTTGACCGGGTAGCTTGTCCGATCCGATGGGTATTGTCCCTAGCAGCCCCCCGTCTCGTAGCATCGTGTCGCCGTGCAGCTGGACCACCGACCTCATTAGATAACCCCTCCTTTGGTCCACCGCCCACGCCGTTGATTGCAGCTCGCTGTTAATGCCATGGTCTTACTTTCCTCGCAGAGGACTTTAGCATATACCAGTCGTGGTCTTAGCATCCCCCCCATGCGTAGCCGATTCCAATATCTTTTGGCCATGGCGTCGTAGCATTCCTCGCAGCCAGCTCCAACCGTGGCCGTCTTGATGGCAACATCCAGTTAACGGAGCTAAATCCGACAGATCTCAGGTAGGAGGTTCCGAGCTGGTGATCTTGGCACATTGGTAACATGACAAAGAAGGGACATAGTGTTTACCCAGGTCTGGGCCCTCTCGAATGTTGGAGATATGCCCTAGAGGCAATCATGTATGATGATATTTCCTATGTATTTATGAATAAAGATAGTCCTTGGACATTATCAATGATGTGTATCAGCAAGTACGTGACTTGTTTGTGGGACTATGCATTTTATGATGAACGTCCTAAAAGGTCCCTAGTCGAAAGGGCTGTGTGGACGTGCATCCGACTAGACTAGCATATGACACGGTCAATGGCTTGGTCTCACTAGCCATGGAGCATTGGATGCTAACCGGATAATATGGACTCAGAAGGATCTGATCGGATTCGACGTAGTCGGATCCGAGTTGAGATAAGGTCCGAGTCAGACAGACCAAACTATGAGACGCAGCGATATGTCATCTATGAGTCTCTAGTACAACATACGTTCTATGTCCTAAGACCTGAGCTGGCGCATGTACTCGGGATGGTGACAGACTTGTTTTGGGCCAACCAAATGCTACTCCGTGACTGGGTAGTTACAAAGGTAGGTTTCGGACTTGTCCAGACCCATGCTACGAGACATGGCCGAGCAAGATGGGATTTGCCCCTCCAATCAGGAGAGATATACTCTGGGCCCCTCGTGTGATCCGACCAAGATAAGCATGGCCATGCGATTAGGATTATGAGATAATCCGGTTTGTGGTCGACATCACTGAAACGAGAAAGAGGTCGGGCTAGCACAAGGATGACAGACTCGCCTTGAGCCCGACAACATATATCGTGTGGCAAAGGGAACATAACTATGACGTACATGTTCGCCTAACCAGCTTCATAGTCTGCTTGGTGTTCTACATGCCTTGCTAGGGGCCGCTACCAACCATGCAGTTCGGAGATGATCAGAACTCCGACCAAGCCGGCTTGAATCTAAGGGGTCACGCGCTTAAGGGAAGGAACCTACAAGGTCAGATCCGAGGACACTGGTCGGATGTGATCCGAACTGTTTTCGGATTGTGGCGGAGTAGACTTGTGGGCTTTAGGGTCCGTGCGAGGCCCAAGTGTTGAGCCCGCGACGGACGCCTATATAAAGTGAGGGTGCGGCACACTAAGGCGATTGATCGCTTCAACGTTGTCACTAGGGTTTGCATGTGTTGCGAATAGCCACCTCCACTCAACCGCCGACTGTGTGATCTGTAACACCCTCGATGCGACTATATCTCCCACGTGTCGAGGCACGACTTAGAGGCGTAATCGCATTGAAGGCATATGTCGCAAGTTAGGCAATCTTCACAACATCCCATGTAGTAAGAATAATAAAGGGGAGATAACATAGTTGGCTTACACTCGCCACGTCAATCAAGTACATAAATAACATTACATCATCCAAACACTCATGGCCCGACTACGGCGCCAAAAAATAAAAGAGAACCCAACATGCGACAACGGTCCCGTTCACCCCAACTGGGCACCACTACTGATCATCGGGAAAAGAAACATAGTAACGTTGAGAGTCCTCGTCGAACTCCCACTTGAGCTCATACGCGTCTCCTGGAGCAGAATCATCAGGCCCTGCATCTGGTGTAATAGTAATCTGTGAGCCACAGGGACTCAGCAATCTCGCACCCTCACGATCAAGACTATTTAAGCTTATAGGTATGGCAAGGTAAATATGTGGAGCTGCAGCAAGCGACTAGCAAGTATGGTGGCTAACTTATTCGCAAAAGAGAGCGAGAAGAGGAGGCAAAGCGCGAGCGTGAAACTAGAGAGCAACCTGCGCAACCATTACTCCAACACCATGTCCACTTCCCGGACTCCGCCGAGAAGAGGCCATCACGGTAACACACTCAGTTGATTCATTTTAATTAAGTTAAGGTTCAAGTTATTTACAACCGGACATTAACAAATTCCCATCTGCCCATAACCGCGGGCACGACTTCCGAAAGTTCAAATCCCTGCAGGGGAGTCCCAACTTAGCCCATGACAAGCTCTCACGGTCAACGAAGGAATAGACCTCCTCCCAAGACGTTCCGATCAGACTCGGTATCTCGGTAATTCAAGACACTTCGACAGGTTAAAACAAGACCAGCAACACCGCCCGAATGTGCCGACAAATCCCGATAGGAGCTGCACATATCTCTTTCTCAGGGCACACTCAGATTGTCCAAACTTTCGGTAGGCCAGCCCAGAGTTGCCCCTGGTAGCCACCGGCGGCTGACGGTTTGGACCAACACTCAGAGGAGCACTGGCCCCGGGGGGGGGGGGGTTAAAATAATGATGACCCTTGAGTCTGCAGAACCCAAGGGAAAGAAAAGGCTAGGCGGCAAATGGTAAAACCAAGGTTGGGCATTGCTGGAAAAGCTTTAATCAAGGCGAACTATCAAGGGGTTCCCATTATAATCCAACCGCGTAAGGAACGCAAAATCCGGGAACATAACACCGATATGACGGAAACTAGGGTGGCAAGAGTGGAACAAAACACTAGGCGAGAGGCCGAGCCTTCCATCCTTTACCAAATATATAGATGCATTAAGATAACATAGCAATATAATGATATCCCAACAAGTAAATAAATGTTCCAACAGGAACGGCCTCCAATCTTCACCTGCAACTATCAACGCTATAAGAGGGGCTGAGCAAAGCGGTAACATAGCCAATCAACGATTTGCTAGGACAAGGTGGGTTAGAGGTTTGACATGGCAATTTGGGAGGCTTGAAAGCAAATGATAGGCATTGTAGCATTGGCATAGCAAAAGAGCAAGCAAACTAGCATAGCAAAGATAGTAGTGATTTCGAGGGTATGATCATCTTGCCTGCACAGTTGTCAGAGTTGACTGGATCCTCGAAAGCAAACTCAATGGGCTCCTCGTTAGCGAACTCGTCTCCCGGCTCTACCCAAACAAGACAAACAAGCAACAAGGACACAACCAACCACGTGCAAACTCAAACAACGCAATGCAAAGATGGTATGCTATGCGGGATGCGATGCGGGATGCGAAATGCAAGATATGACAGGAAAAGCATGAACCTGGCCTCAACTTGGAAGTCCAAGTGTGCCACTGGAAAGATGAGATGAAATCGCTTGAAAACGATATAAAGAACACCGGAATCGGAGTTACGGTTTGGAAATGGCAAGCGATTCAAAAATGACACCTGTCTGTGATTTACAGCAAGTAGGCATCTAAATGCAATGAAATGAACATGCTACAGCACCCAAACATGGCAACAAAATACATGGCAGGGATGCACACAAGATGCTTAACAAAAGTCTAGCACTGAGCTACGGCCAATTCATCCATTAACAGGTTCAAACAAGCATGGCAAAAATGCATATGACAAACAGATCTCAGACTTAGTGAAATTAACACTTGTTTGGAATTTCAGATCAGGTAGCCCTCTTCGGAGCAACAAAACTATATGCTACAGGAACTGAACATGGCAAAGTAAAGCATGGCATGGAGCTATTCAAAGAGCTTAACAAAAGTCCCTTAGTGACCTTGAGCCAAAAGGGATCATAAAATACAATTGCAAGCATGTGAACATAGCAAAAACATAATCAGTTTTCAGACTTAGTGAAAAACTGACACATGCTGAAATATAACTCAAGTAGGCATGTTTACGAGCTCGATGCACTCACTACGGTGCAAGTCATGGCAAGACAAGCATACACCCATCAAGAAGGCACAAAATTCAAGCTAGACATGGCAAGAACAATAGTATAGCATGCACGGATCAACTACAACATCATCGGCAAAATTGCAAACAAGTTGACAATCTGCCCAGATTCACAAAGTAGCAAAAGTAGAGTTCGATTGACTCAAGCTAGGGTGCTCCATAAATGCAAACAAAGGCATGGATGAATAGAGCACTATAATATTAACAAAACATCCTTACTGATCATCCTCAAAAGAGGCACGGATCACTAGGAAACAACATGAACATATGGCATCATGAGCTAAACAGATCCAGGACTTAGTGAAATTGCTAAGTCCCTGAAAACAGAATTACCAAGTGCACCACTTTGCAAGCTTGCACAAGTCACCATACACATCACAAAAATACATGGGTTGCACCTCTGGAAAGATGACAAAACCCTTAACAAAACACATGTAGAGCACCAGGGCATATCATGCACACATTAATCATGGCAAAAATGACAAAAACCTAAACGGATTAGCAGATCTGACAATAATCTCAAGTAGCCCTCTTCTAACAGCATTTCGGGCATCAAGATGAATTCAAATGAAAATGATGCAATGGAATGAAATGATGTACTCTCTGAGATGAACATTTTGATATGCTATATGCATGAATCAGAGCTACGGATGCAAAGTTATGGAGCTATGAACATGGCAACTTGGATCTGGAATTTCGGGACTTAGTGAAAATATACCTCCGGAAAAAGTCAAACCGGGACGAAGTGGAGCGGGACGGAGCGGTACGGAACGGGGACGAGGTGTTTGGATGAGATCCCTGCGGATCTCGTCCCGATCTCGCCGGAGAGGACGACGGCGGCCGGAGGGAGGACGTCGCCGGCGAGGTCGGCGCGCACGTTGAACGAGGCGGTCGGCGGCGTGGAGTAGTGGCGGCGCATGGCGGCGGCGCTGGTCGGAACGGCGCGGGCGGGGCGTGGACGGCGGCAAGAAGACGGGAAGGTGCACCGGCGCGGCGGGTGGCGGCCGGAGCGGCGCCGGGCGAGCATGGCGAGGCGGCGGTGGCGCAAGGCCGGCGGGCGGCGCAAGGAGACGAGGCGGCGCGGGCGACTCGGCCCAGATCCGACCCGGGGCGGGCCTGCCTCGGGCCCCGGCGGGCTTCGGCGGGGCTGAGGAGAGAGAGGGAGGCGGAGATGACATGGCGGCGGCGGATTCGGCGCAGGGGAGGCCGGACATGTCCGGTCGCGGGCGGTTTTGTCCGGCGGCGCGAGGTAGAGGACGACTAGGGTTAGTACCGCGAAATTTCGGAGGGTTGCACATATATATAGGTGGAGGGAGCTAGGAGAGTCCAAATGAGGTGCGGTTTTCGGCCACGCGATTGTGATTGAACGCTCTAGATGATGGAGCAGAGTTAGGTGGGTTTTGGGCCAAATTGGAGGGGTGTTGGGCTGCAACACACACGAGGCCTTTTCGGTCCCTCGGTTAACCGTTGGAGTATCAAACGAAGTCCAAATGATACGAAACTTGACAGGCGGTCTACCGGTAGTAAACCAAGGCCGCTTGGCAAGTCTCGGCCCAATCCGGAAATGTTTAATCCCCACACACGAAAGAAAGCTAGAAATGACCACCGGAGGAGAACGAAGCGCCGGAATGCAAAACGGACAACGGGGAAAATGCTCGAATGCATGAGATGAACACGTATGCAAATGCAATGCACATGATGACATGATATGAGATGCATGACAACGACAACAACACACGGAGACAAAACCCGAACCCGAGGGAATAAATATAACTTAACGCCAGAAATGGCAAGAGTTGGAGTACAAATTGGGAAAGTTACATCCGGGGTGTTACATGATCGGACCTAGCAGTCCGCCGCACCGTGTTCCTCCTGCACGCGCGGATACCGTTAGAGACGGTGCACTTGCACCGCTCTAACGAACCTGTACGTGGGAACCGACGACCGACTGTTTTGAGGTATATCGGACGAGGAGGACACAAGCCACGCGGACGCGCTGCCCCAACTCTTCTTTCGTTGCACGACACTGCGCGTCTAGTGGTAACGATCTGCGATCCATCTCCCATAGCATGTTCTTGGTTGTTTTGCTTGTAGGAAAATTTTAATTTGCAGTCGACGCACCCTACCGTAGAACCCATCATCAAAGAGGTAAAATCCTATGTCCTGCTTGTATTGTATTGATTGTGGATGGGGTACAAAGTACATGTTGATATACCTCGAGATCATACGTGTGAATGAATCTAGATCCACGGTCTAAAACCCTCGGCTTATATAGACACTTGGGTACCTAGATGTAAGTGCATCTAGTGCCCCTTAGTGATTTTGGTGTATTGAAGACTTATAGGTTAAGGGACTAATGCGTGTGTGAGTGTACACAGGTCTATAACTCTATGAGGAGTTTGATATTTACAGAAAAAGTCGACCCCTAAAAATGAGTATCTTCGACTGAAGACTTTGGTATTCTGAAGACTTCTTGAAGACTTTGAAAGTGAAGAAATTGGTGTGACCTTGAAGACTTGGTATTCTTTCGAGGAACATGAAGCGAGAAGACTTTTGTTTTCGTAGTTTTATTTTCTCTTTCTTGAGTCATAGGAAACACCGTACTGTTAAAGGGGGGCGAGGAAATACTAAGGAAAAATTTCCATGTGATGCTCAACTCAAAATCCTACACCTACCACCTTCGAGTGAAGCCATTGGAAATCTCTTACAGATCAGTCAATTTCTTCAGTGACAGAGACGAAGTTCTTCTGGTCTCTGAGGAATTTGTCCTGACTGAGGAGTTAGGATTTCGCCAGTGCGGATTGCCTACACAGTGAGGAACATGATATCCCTGAGGATTTTTCTACTCAAAATTCCAACCGTTGCTGTGCTATGCGCCAGCTGTCCCAAAATATCTATCCACCTAACGGTCATTTCATTGAAGGGCATTTATGTCTTATCATGTCGAGCTGCTCCCTAGGCTATAAATAGCCGCCCCCTACAACCACTAGCTGGTTGGCTGCTCCGAGAGAAACTGACACTTGTCATTTTCGAGCAACCCATCCTCCGAGGACTTTGAGCGAAAATCATCAAGTGAGGAAAAACCAAAAACCCAAACACCTACAAACCCCAAGTGATTGAGCATCACTGAAGAGATTGATCCTGAGTGGATCCGACGCTTGTTACCTTTGAAGACGGTGCTTCTTCCAGACGGTTAGGCGTCATGGTCTATAGCATCCAAGAGGAATTGTGGATCGCCGAGTGACCGAGTTTGTGAAGGTTTGGAAGTCGCCTGAAGACTTACCACGAGTGATTGGATGAGGTCTGTGTGACCTTAGTTCAAGGAGAATACAGTGAGGACTGGGTGTCTTGGACTAAGTGTCCTTGACTGGGTGTCCGGGACTGTGTGTCCTCGAGTTTAAATACTCAGCCGCTCCAACCAGACGTACAACTGAGACAGCAGTTGGAACTGGTCTACCAAATCATTGTCTTCACCGAGCTTACAGGTTCTATTTCCTCAACTCTTTCATTTCCTCATAATTGTGCTGTGTGTTTGTTCATATCTGTGTTTGAAGACTTTGACTGAAGACTTTCTCAATTTCCTCAGTTCAATTTCTTCAGTCTGTTTGTCTTCGTCCTGTGTTATCCTGTGATTACGCTTCCTGTACTCTGTGCCTGTCTTTATTTCATCATGATGACTATGCTTGTATTCTGTTATGTTTACTTTTGAGTACTTATTCCGCTGCTAGTAGTTCTACGCTAAGGAATTTCCTCACCGGCAAATTCCTCAGTGAAGAATTTTGTAAAAATCGCCTATTCACCCCCACTCTAGTCGATATAACGCACTTTCAATTGGTATCAGAGCAAGGTACTCCCCTGTTCTGTGTGATTTTGGTTTAACCGCCTGGAGTTTTAGTTATGTCGACCGCAGGTATGATAAAGGTCTCTGCTGGGTGTCCTACCTTCGATGGGACGGACTACCCCTACTGAAAGAATAAGATGCAAATGCATCTTGAAGCAATTGATAACGATCTCTGGTATGTTGTGGAAAATGGTGTTCCCTCAGTCACACCTTCTCTGAATGCTGCCGATGTGAAGAGACTCAAGCAACTCGACTCTCAAGCGAAGAATATCATATGTGGTGTAACACCCTCGATGCGACTATAGCTCCCACGTGTCGAGGCACGACTTAGAGACATAATCGCATTGAAGGCATATGTCGCAAGTTAGGCAATCTTCACAACATCCCATGTAATGATAATAAAAGGGGAGATAACATAGTTGGCTTACACTCGCCACGTCAATCAAGTACATAAATAACATTACATCATCCAAACACTCATGGCCCGACTATGGCGCCAAAATAAAAGAGAACCCAACATGCGACAAGGTCCCAATCACCCCCAACTGGGCACCACTACTGATCATCGGGAAAGGAAACGTAGTATCGTTGAGAGTCTTCGTCGAACTCCCACTTGAGCTCATACGCGTCACCTGGAGCGGAATCATCGGGCCCTGCATCTGGTGTAATAGTAATCTGTGAGCCACAGGGACTCAGCAATCTCGCACCCTCGCGATCAAGACTATTTAAGCTTATAGGAATGGCAAGGGGGTTAAATATGAGTGGAGCTGCAGCAAGCGACTAGCAAATATGGTGGCTAACTTATTCGCAAAAGAGAGAGAGAAGAGGAGACAAAGCACGAGCGAGAAACTAGAGAACAACCTGCACAAACATTACTCCAACACCGTGTCCACTTCCCGGACTCCGCCGAAAAGAGGCCATCACAGTAACACACTCAGTTATTCATTTTAATTATGTTAAGGTTCAAGTTATCTACAACCGGACATTAACAAATTCCCATCTGCCCATAACCGCGGGCACGGCTTTCGAAAGTTCAATCCCTGCAGGGGAGACCCAACTTAGCCCATGACAAGCTCTCACGGTCAACGAAGGAATAGACCTCCTCCCAAGACGTTCCGATCAGACTCGGTATCTCGGTAACTCAAGACACTTCGACAGGTTAAGACAAGACCAGCAACACCGCCCGAATGTGCCGACAAATCCCGATAGGAGCTGCACATATCTCTTTCTCAGGGCACACTCAGATGAGCCAGACGTCGGGTAGGCCAGCCCAGAGTTGCCCCTGGTAGCCCCGGACATCGCTCGGTGGGACCAACACTCAGAGGAGCACTAGCCCGGGGGGGGGGGGTTAAAATAAGATGACCCTTGAGTCTGCAGAACCCAAGGGAAAGAAAAGGGTAGGTGGCGAATGGTAAGACCAATGTTGGGCATTGCTGGAAAAGCTTTAATCAAGGCGAAATATCAAGGGGTTCCCATTATAACCCAACCGCGTGAGGAACGCAAAATCCGGGAACATAACACCGATATGACGAAAACTAGGGCGGCAAGAGTGGAACAAAACACTAGGCGAGAGGCCGAGCCTTCCACCCTTTACCAAGTATATAGATGCATTAAGATAACATGGCAATATAATGATATCCCAACAAGTAAATAAAAGATGTTCCAACAAGGAACGGCCTCCAATCTTCACCTGCAACTAGCAATGCTATAAGAGGGGCTGAGCAAAGCGGTAACATAGCCAATCAATGGTTTGCTAGGACAATGGTGGGTTAGAGGTTTGACATGGCAATTTGGGAGGATTTCAAGCAAGTGGTAGGCATCGTAGCAATGGCATAGCAAAAGAGCGAGCAAACTAGCATAGCAAAGATAGTAGTGATTTCGAGGGTATGATCATCTTGCCTGCACAGTTGTCAGAGTTGACTGGATCCTCACAAGCAAACTCAACGGGCTCCTCGTTAGCGAACTCGTCTCCCGGCTCTACCCAAACAAGACAAACAAGCAACAAGGATACAATCAACCACGTGCAAGACCAAGCAATATGATGAAATGATGATATGCTATGCGGGATGCGATGCGGGATGCAAAATGCAAGATATGACAGGAAATGCATGAACCTGGCCTCAACTTGGAATTCCAAGGGTGCCACTGGAAAGATGAGATGAAATCGCTTGAAAACGATATAAAGAACGCCGGAATCGGAGTTACGGTTTGGAAATGGCAAGCGATTTAAGAATGACACCGGTCTGCGATTTACAGCAAGTAGGCATCTAAATGTAACGAAATGAACATGCTACAGCCACCAAACATGACAACAAAATACATGGCAGGGATGCACACAAGATTCTTAACAAAAGTCTAGCACTGAGCTACGGCCAATTTATCCATTATGAGGTTCAAACAAGCATCGCAAAAACGCAAATGCAAAACAGATTTTAGACTTAGTGAAATTAACACTTGTCTGAAATTTCAGATCATATAGCCCTTTTCGGAGCAAAAAAATAACATGCTACAGGACCTGAACATGACAAATAAAGACATGGCATGGAGCTACTCAACAAGCTTAACAAAAGTCCCTTAGTGACCTTGAGCCAAAAGGGATCACAAAATATACTAACAAGCACACGAACATAGCAAAAACATAATAAGTTTTCAGACTTAGTGAAAACTGGGACATGCTGAAACATAACTCACGAAGGCATATTTACGAGCTCGATGCACTCACTACGGTGCAAGTCATGGCAAGACAAGCATACATCCAGTAAGAAGGCACAAAATACCAGCTATACATGGCAATAATAATGGCATAGCATGCACGTATCAACTACAATAACATCGGCAAAATCGCAAACAAGTTGACGATCTGCCCAGATTCACAATGAAGCAAAAGTAGGGCTCGATTGACTCAAGCTAGGGTGCTCCATAGTTGCAAACAAAGACATGGATGGATAGAGCATAACAAGATTAACAAAACTCCTTTACTGATCATCCTCAAAAGAGGCACGGATCACTAGGAAATAGCATGGACATATGGCATCATGAACTAAATAATCCCAGACTTAGTGAAAACTACTAAGTCCCAGAAAACAGATTTACCGGGCGCCTCACTTTGCATGCTTGCACAAGTCACCACACACATCACAAAAATGCATGGGTTGCATCTCTGGAAAGATAACAAAACCCTTAACAAAACATATGTAGAACTCATGGGCATATCATGCACACAATAATCATGGCAAAAATGACAAAAGTCTAAGATGAACTAGCAGATCTGACAATTAACTCACGAAGCCTCCTTCTAACAGCATTTCGGGCATCAGGATGAACTCAAATGAAAATGATGCAATGGAATGAAATGATGTACTCGTCGAGGCGAACATTTTGATATGCTATATGTCCAAATCGGAGCTACGGATGCGGAGATATCACAGGTCAAAATTAGCATAAAAATTAGGGTTCCGGGGAGAAAAAGTCAACCGTCAAATTTCAGATCTCAGATCTGGATCGGCACGGATTCCGAGGATTGCTGGAAAACACTGTTCACCACCGGAGTTTGAGGTCACCGGAGACCGGATCCGAGGAGGGAGAGGCCGGGGCGGAGGCAGCGGCGCGAGGCGGTGAGGAGGGGCGGCGGAGCTCGGCCGGCTCGGGGCGGGGCGGTGGCGGGGCGGCCCGCGGCGGCGGTGGCGGCCCGCGGCGGCGGCGCCCGCCTGAGCCGAGGGAGGCGGCGGCGAGAGGAGGCCGGGAGGCGCAGGGGCGGCTCGGGCTCGCGGGGGCCCGGTTTGGGCCTCCCGGGCCGCGGCAGCGGCGAGGTGGCGGCACCACGTGGCGGCGGCGGATTGGCGGTGGCGGCCGGCGGACGTTGTCCGGCGCGGGTCGGACACGTCCGGCGCGCGAGATCTGTTTTTTTAGGGTTTCGGAGAGGGAGAGAGATCCGAAAACGGGGGGGGGGGGGGGCTATATATAGGCATAAGTGGAGCTAGGAGAGTCCAAATGCGGTGCGGTTTTCGGCCACGCGATCGTGATCGAACGCTCTAGATGATGGAGCAGAGTTTGGTGGGTTTTGGGCCAAATTGGAGGGGTGTTGGGCTGCAACACACACGAGGCCTTTTCGGTCCCTCGGTTAACCGTTGGAGTATTAAACGAAGTCCAAATGGTACGAAACTTGACAGGCGGTCTACCGGTAGTAAACCAAGGCCGCTTGGCAAGTCTCGGTCCAATCCGAAAATGTTTAATCCCCACACACGAAAGAAAGGTAGAAATGACCACCGGAGGAGAACGAAGCGCCGGAATGCAAAACGGACAACGGGAAAAATGCTCGAATGCATGAGACGAACACGTATGCAAATGCAATGCACATGATGACATGATATGAGATGCATGACAAAGACAACAACACACGGAGACAAAGACCTGAACCCGAGAAAAATAAATATAACTTAACGCCGGAAACGACAAGAGTTGGAGTACAAATAGGTAAAGTTACATCCGGGGTGTTACAACACTCCACCACTATGAAAGGATCTCGTCCCGAGATCTAGGACTGAAAGAACGCCGGGTACTCAGAACGGAGGTGATCCTCGCGTTCCCAGGTAGCTTCACGGTTGGAATGGTGTGACCACTTGACTTTGAGAAATTTGATTGACTTGTTGCGAGTCTTGCGTTCAGTCTCTTCAAGAATAGCAACTAGGTGCTCGCGATAAGAGAGATCTTCTTGGAGCTCAATGTCCTCGAAGTTGACGGTGCGGTCAGGAGTCTTGAAGCACTTTCGAAGCTGAGAGACATGGAACACATCATGAACATTTGCAAAGTTTGAAGGAAGCTCGAGTTGGTAGGCGAGGTCGCCTCTCTTGCTGACAATCTTGAAAGGTCCCACGTATCTAGGGGCAAGCTTCCCTTTGATACCGAAGCGACGAGTACCTTTCATAGGAGAGACACGGAGGTAAACATGATCTCCGATCTCAAAAGCCAAATCACGGTGCTTACTATCATAGTAGCTCTTCTGGCAGGATTGGGCTGCTTTGAGGTTATCACGAATGACTTTGCACATTTCTTCTGCTTCTGTGATTAAGTCATTACCCAAAAGCTGACGTTCACCGGTTTCAGACCAGTTGAGAGGGGTACGGCACTTCCTGCCATACAGAATTTCAAATGGGGCCTTGCCCGAACTTGCTTGAAAACTATTGTTGTAGGAGAATTCAGCATAAGGAAGACAATCCTCCCACTTCATGCCGAAGGAGATCACACAAGCCCTGAGCATATCTTCAAGAATCTGGTTGACACGCTCGACTTGACCGCTTGTTTGAGGATGGAAAGCTGTGCTGAAGCGGATGTTAGTGCCCATGGCCTTCTGGAAAGAATCCCAAAACTTCGAGGTAAAGATGCTGCCATGGTCTGAAGAGATCACTCGAGGAATACCGTGAAGAGAGACAATGCGAGAGGTATAGAGTTCCGCCAATTGAGCTGCAATGATCGACTCTTTGATAGGCAGAAAATGAGCCACTTTGGTGAGTTTGTCGATGACAACGAATATAGCATCATTGCCACGCTTGGACTTTGGAAACCCAGTCATGAAGTCCATCTCAATGTGGTCAAACTTCCATTCTGGAATGGCAAGAGGTTGGAGGAGACCAGCTGGCCTTTGGTGTTCTGCCTTCACTCTTCTGTAGACATCACATTCATTCACGAATTGAGCGATCTCGCGCTTTATTCGAGTCCACCAATAAGCTTTCTTAAAGTCCTGATACATCTTCGTGCTCCCAGGGTGGATGGAGAGGAGAGAATTGTGAGCCTCGTTCATGATCACTTTACGGAGGTCACCTTTGGGTACAACAATACGATCCTTGAAGAAGAGAGTGTCCTTGTCATCAAGGCGGTAGCACTTGTACTTGGACTGACTCTTGGCAATCCCAATCTTCACCTTTTTCACCATAGCATCAAGAAGCTGGGCTTGGCGAATCTGGTCTTCTAAGGTAGGAGAGACTTGAAGGTTGGCGAGGAAACCTTGAGGAACAACTTGCAGATTCAGTTTGCGGAAAGCTTCACAAAACTCGGGTTGATATGGCTTGAGAATCAGACTGTTGCCGTAAGCCTTCCTGCTCAAAGCGTCAGTAATCACATTGGCCTTGCCTGGAGTATACTCAATACTCGGATTATACTCTTGAATCATTTCGACCCATCGAGTTTGCCTGAGGTTGAGATTAGGCTGAGTGAAGATGTACTTGAGACTCTTGTGATCAGTGAAAATGTCCACTTTTCTTCCCAATAGAAGATGTCTCCAAGTCAAAAGAGCATGCACAACTGCCGCCAACTCGAGATCATGAGTGGGGTAGTTCTTCTCATTAGGCTTCAACTGGCGAGATGTATAAGCAACAGCTTTCTTCTCTTGCATCAATACTGCGCCAAGACCTTGGAGAGAGGCATCACAAAAGACCTCGTACGGCTTGGATTCATCAGGTGGAGTCAGAACTGGAGCAGTGACCAATTTCTCTTTCAAAGTGTTGAAAGCAATATCACACTCCGGAGACCAAACATACTTGACGTGCTTCTGAAAAAGATTTGAGAGAGGCTTCACGATCTTAGAAAAGTTTTCAACGAATCTTCGGCAATAGCTTGCGAGACCGAGAAAACTGCGGAGGTGCTTCACGTTCTGAGGAGGTTCCCAATTCACAATTGCAGACACCTTCTCAGGATTCACGTCAATGCCCTTGGCAGAGATGATATGACCAAGATAAAGAACCTCATCGAGCCAAAATTCACATTTGGAGAACTTGGCGTAGAACTGATGTTCTCTGAGCTTATCAAGAACCAAACGCAAGTGCTTGGCATGATCTTCCTTGTTCTTCGAGAAAACCAGAATGTCGTCGAGATAGACCAAAACGAAGTCATTGGTGTAGGCGTTGAAGATGAAGTTCATCATGCGAGAGAACGTCGGAGGAGCGTTGGCGAGGCCAAAAGACATGACAGTGTATTCATATGAACCAAAGCTTGTTCTGAATGCTGTCTTGGGAATATCTTCTTCACGAATGCGAATCTGGTGATAACCCATACGGAGATCAAGCTTGGAGAATACTTGAGCACCTTTGAGTTGTTCGAACAGCTCATTGATGTTGGGAAGTGGGTATTTGTTCTTGATGGTCTTCTTGTTCACTGGACGGTAGTCAACACAAAGTCGGTCCGTTCCATCCTTCTTCTTCACAAAAAGAACACCACAACCCCACGGAGAAGAACTAGGCCGGATGAGACCCATTCTTTCTTGCTCATCGAGTTGCTTCTTCAGCTCCTTCAACTCTTCAGGTCCGAGCTTGTAAGGACGTTTGCACACAGGTTCCGTGCCGGGCTCAAGATCAATAACGAATTCAACTGGCCGGTGCGGAGGCATTCCTGGGAGCTCTTCTGGAAAGACGTCTTGATATTCGCAAACGACCGGAATTTGAGAGATGGCATCCAATTCACCCTTCTCGTTGAGAGAAAACAGACGGATGGTATCATCACGAGCGGCAAAGACAATTACATCCTCAGACGAATGAGTCAATTGAATTTGCCTGGCTGCACAATCAAGATGTGCCTTGTGCTTAGAAAGCCAATCCATTCCGAGAATAAGATCAATATCCGAGTTACCAAGAACCACCGGAGAAGAGAGAAACTTGTAATCGCCCAATGTGATAGCAACATCTGGGGCAAAAGCGCTTGCATTCATGAATTTACCCGGAGAAACAACAGATAACTGTCTAGGCAATTCTTGCAAAGGCAACTCATGCTTAGAAACAAATGGCCTCAAGATGAAACAATGCGATGCACCCGTGTCAAAAAAAACTTTTGCGGGAATATCATTAACAGGAAGGTTACCCATGATCACATCTGACGAGTCCTCCGCCTGAGCTGCATTCAGACCTTGGCGGACTTGGGGTTATGCTTGACCACAGCTGTACTTGCCGATCTCACAGGAGGAGGAGGAGGAAGACGCCTCTGGTTGAAACACTTGTTGGCATAGTGACCCTTCTATTGGCACTTGTTGCACGTGACCTCTGAAAGCGGACGGTGATACGGAGCACTCGATCTTGGAGCTTGAGACGAAGTCTTGTTCTGAAAGCCAGGGTTGGGTGGGTGGGAAGAACCACTGCCACCTTTGCTCTTCTGCTGATACGGCTGACGGAACGGAGGAGGAGGAAGCCAAAACTTCTGCTGCTTGGCCACTTGACTAGAGAAAGAGGGAGTAACATCACTGACTCGCTTCTTGGAAGCATCACACCTCAACTGAGCAGCCTCTTGCTTCAGTGCCATGTTGTAGAACTCATCGTATCTCAAGGGCTCGAAGAGAACAAGAGCGAGCTGAATATCTTCTCTGAGACCACCCCTGAACTGATATATCATGCTCTTCTCATCAGGTACGTCCTGCTTGGCAAAGCGGGCGAGCTTCTGGAACAACTTGTTGTAGTCATAGACAGACAAAGAGTCTTGCTTCAGATTGCGGAATTCCTCATGCTTGCTTTCAACCACACTCTGCGAAATATGATGAGCTCGGAAATCTCGACGGAAATCATCCCAAGTGATAACACGTCCACCTCTGGAGTCCTTGTACTGCTGGAACCATTCTGCAGCTTGATCTTTGAGTTGGAAGGAAGCGAACTTAACAAAGTCCTCAGGCCTGACGTTACTGCACTCGAAATGCTTACACAGATCCACAAGCCAATCGTCAGCATCGGTTGCCTCAACACAATTGCTGAAAGTCTTTGGCCCGTTAGCAAGGAACTGGTTGAGTGTAGCAAAGTGACTCTGATTGCTGCCTTGATTCCCTTGACTGCCTTGATTGCGCTCTTGAAGAATTTGCATGATCAGCTGTGTGTTTGCATTGGTTGCGGCCATCACAGCTTGCCATGCCTCTGGAGGAGGTGGAGGTGGTGGCGGATCAGGATTCGGAGTCGTGCGCGTTGGAGGAGCCATCCTGAAGAGGTTGACCACCATTAGCACATTGATAGATAAATATTGAAGCTGAATCCAACGGAATGAAAATTGCAACATATAGTCTTCACATCCGAACAAAATGAACGAATGCATTTCTCTTGAAATGGTCACATATCCATAAATTGAGAAACCACGTAGAATTAAGGTAGAGAAATAAATCAACAAGGTACGGATCAAGAACGAATAATTGGTAAGAAATCCCAATTTCAAACCAATATCCATAGAAGAAGAACTAGAGCTACTAGAATTCCCACCTATGAAACTCCCGAACCTTTCCGGTTATGCAATCAGGTGTTGGGATACAGGGGAAGCATAATATGTCACCCAAACTAGCAATTCCTACATCCAGCTGTATCCATCCTTCAACACATAACCAAGAAACCTTCGGAAACCATCTACCTCAACCTTCGAAAAGCATCCGTTATACAAGTTATGGCGATACTCCCGAACTCCCGCCCCAGTACTGGGTGGCGTCGAGGTTATCTCACCAACGAACTGCATAAAAGAGATTTTCGATGTCGGCGTACTAAACTCAGGTATTCCAGAACTGCAACGATAAAATTATGATGACAACACCTCAGAGCTCAACTCCCCGGGACACTTCCACTAAACCCCTGACAGGAGGCACCAAGACAATGTTCACATCATAAGCCATCGGAACGATTCCAATATACCCGCGTGATCCTAAAATTTTTTTAGTGAAATTTGAGAAGAGAAGAGTCAAAACTCTACGTCAGGATGCCTTACCAGAGCGATGAGGAGACTGGGAAGTAAAAAGAATTCCTAAGCTCTCCGATATATAATTCCTAAATGACTCAAAACATTTTTCTAGACACAACTCGGCCACTAAAAACGATCAAGCAATGGGGCTCCTAAGGTCGGGGAAGGCTCTGATACCAACTTGTAACACCCTCGATGCGACTATAGCTCCCACGTGTTGAGGCACGACTTAGAGACATAATCGCATTGAAGGCATATGTCGCAAGTTAGGCAATCTTCACAACATCCCATGTAATGATAATAAAAGGGGAGATAACATAGTTGGCTTACACTCGCCACGTCAATCAAGTACATAAATAACATTACATCATCCAAACACTCATGGCCCGACTACGGCGCCAAAATAAAAGAGAACCCAACATGCGACACGGTCCCAATCACCCCCAACTGGGCACCACTACTGATCATCGGGAAAGGAAACGTAGTATCGTTGAGAGTCTTCGTCGAACTCCCACTTGAGCTCATACGCGTCACCTGGAGCGGAATCATCGGGCCCTGCATCTGGTGTAATAGTAATCTGTGAGCCACAGGGACTCAGCAATCTCGCACCCTCGCAATCAAGACTATTTAAGCTTATAGGAATGGCAAGGGGGTTAAATATGAGTGGAGCTGCAGCAAGCGACTAGCAAATATGGTGGCTAACTTATTCGCAAAAGAGAGCGAGAAGAGGAGACAAAGCACGAGTGAGAAACTAGAGAACAACCTGCGCAAACATTACTCCAACACCGTGTCCACTTCCCGGACTCCGTCGAGAAGAGGCCATCACGGTAACACACTTAGTTGATTCATTTTAATTAAGTTAAGGTTCAAGTTATCTACAACCGGACATTAACAAATTCCCATCTTCCCATAACCGCGGGCACGGCTTTCGAAAGTTCAATCCCTGCAGGGGAGTCCCAACTTAGCCCATGACAAGCTCTCACGGTCAACGAAGGAATAGACCTCCTCCCAAGACGTTCCGATCAGACTCGGTATCTCGGTAACTCAAGACACTTCGACAGGTTAAGACAAGACCAGCAACACCGCCCGAATGTGCCGACAAATCCCGATAGGAGCTGCACATATCTCTTTCTCAGGGCACACTCAGATGAGCCAGACGTCGGGTAGGCCAGCCCAGAGTTGCCCCTGGTAGCCCCGGACATCGCTCGGTGGGACCAACACTCAGAGGAGCACTGGCCCGGGGGGGGGGGTTAAAATAAGATGACCCTTGAGTCTGCAGAACCCAAGGGAAAGAAAAGGGTAGGTGGCGAATGGTAAGACCAATGTTGGGCATTGCTGGAAAAGCTTTAATCAAGGCGAAATATCAAGGGGTTCCCATTATAACCCAACCGCGTGAGGAACGCAAAATCCGGGAACATAACACCGATATGACGGAAACTAGGGCGGCAAGAGTGGAACAAAACACTAGGCGAGAGGCCGAGCCTTCCACCCTTTACCAAGTATATAGATGCATTAAGATAACACGGCAATATAATGATATCCCAACAAGTAAATAAAAGATGTTCCAACAAGGAACGGCCTCCAATCTTCACCTGCAACTAGCAATGCTATAAGAGGGGCTGAGCAAAGCGGTAACATAGCCAATCAATGGTTTGCTAGGACAATGGTGGGTTAGAGGTTTGACATGGCAATTTGGGAGGCTTTCAAGCAAGTGGTAGGCATCCTAGCAATGGCATAGCAAAAGAGCGAGCAAACTAGCATAGCAAAGATAGTAGTGATTTCGAGGGTATGATCATCTTGCCTGCACAGTTGTCAGAGTTGACTGGATCCTCACAAGCAAACTCAACGGACTCCTCGTTAGCGAACTCGTCTCCCGGATCTACCCAAACAAGACAAACAAGCAATAAGGATACAATCAACCACGTGCAAGACCAAGCAATATGATGAAATGATGATGTGCTATGCGGGATGCGATGCGGGATGCAAAATGTAAGATATGACAGGAAATGCATCAACCTGGCCTCAACTTGGAATTCCAAGGGTGCCACTGGAAAGATGAGATGAAATCGCTTGAAAACGATATAAAGAACGCCGGAATCGGAGTTACGGTTTGGAAATGGCAAGCGATTTAAGAATGACACCGGTCTGCGATTTACAGCAAGTAGGCATCTAAATGTAATGAAATGAACATGCTACAGCCACCAAACATGACAACAAAATACATGGCAGTGATGCACACAAGATTCTTAACAAAAGTCTAGCACTGAGCTACGGCCAATTTATCCATTATGAGGTTCAAACAAGCATCGCAAAAACGCAAATGCAAAACAGATTTCAGACTTAGTGAAATTAACACTTGTCTGAAATTTCAGATCATATAGCCCTTTTCGGAGCAAAAAAATAACATGCTACAGGACCTGAACATGACAAATAAAGACATGGCATGGAGCTACTCAACAAGCTTAACAAAAGTCCCTTAGTGACCTTGAGCCAAAAGGGATCACAATATATATACTAACAAGCACACGAACATAGCAAAAACATAATCAGTTTTCAGGCTTAGTGAAAACTGGGACATGCTGAAACATAACTCACGAAGGCATGTTTACGAGCTCAATGCACTCACTACGGTGCAAGTCATGGCAAGACAAGCATACATCCATTAAGAAGGCACAAAATACCAGCTAGACATGGCAAGAACAATGGCATAGCATGCACGTATCAACTACAATAACATCGGCAAAATCGCAAACAAGTTGACGATCTGCCCAGATTCACAACAAAGCAAAAGTAGGGCTCAATTGACTCAAGCTAGGTTGCTCCATAATTGCAAACAAAGACATGGATGGATAGAGCATAACAAGATTAACAAAACTCCTTTACTGATCATCCTCAAAAGAGGCACGGATCACTAGGAAATAGCATGGACATATGGCATCATGAACTAAATAATCCCAGACTTAGTGAAAACTACCAAGTCCCAGAAAACAGATTTACCGGGTGCCTCACTTTGCAAGCTTGCACAAGTCACCACACACATCACAAAAATGCATGGGTTGCACCTCTGGAAAGATAACAAAACCCTTAACAAAACATATGTAGAACTCATGGGCATATCATGCACACAATAATCATGGCAAAAATGACAAAAGTCTAAGATGAACTAGCAGATCTGACAATTAACTCACGAAGCCTCCTTCTAACAGCATTTCGGGCATCAGGATGAACTCAAATGAAAATGATGCAATGGAATGAAATGATATACTCGTCGAGACGAACATTTTGATATGCTATATGTCCAAATCGAAGCTACGGATGCGGAGATAGCACAGGTCAAAATTAGCATAAAAATTAGGGTTTCGGGGAGAAAAAGTCAACCGTCAAATTTTAGATCTCAGATCTGGATCGGCACGGATTCCGAGGATTGCTGGAAAACACTGTTCACCATCGGAGTTTGAGGTCACCGGAGACCGGATCCGAGGAGGGAGAGGCCGGGGCGGAGGCAGCGGCGCGAGGCGGTGAGGAGGGGCGGCGGAGCTCGGCCGGCTCGGGGCGGGGCGGTGGCGGGGCGGCCCGCGGCGGCGGCGCCCGCCTGAGCCGAGGGAGGCGGCAGCGAGAGGAGGCCGAGAGGCGCGGGGGCGGCTCGGGCTCGCGGGTGCCCGGTTTGGGCCTCCCGGGCCGCGGCGGCGGCGAGGTGGCGGCACCACGTGGCGGCGGCGGATTGGCGGTGGCGGCCGGCGGACGTTGTCCGGCGCGGGTCGGACACGTCCGGCGCGCGAGATCTGTTTTTTTAGGGTTTCGGAGAGGGAGAAAGATCCGAAAACGGGGGGGGGGGGCTATATATAGGCATAAGTGGAGTTAGGAGAGTCCAAATGCGGTGTGGTTTTCGGCGACGCGATCGTGATCGAACGCTCTAGATGATGGAGCGGAGTTTGGTGGGTTTTGGGCCAAATTGGAGGGGTGTTGGGCTGCAACACACACGAGGCCTTTTCGGTCCCTCGGTTAACCGTTGGAGTATTAAACGAAGTCCAAATGGTATGAAACTTGACAGGCGGTCTACCGGTAGTAAACCAAGGCCGCTTGGCAAGTCTCGGTCCAATCCGGAAATGTTTAATCCCCACACACGAAAGAAAGCTAGAAATAACCACCGGAGGAGAACGAAGCGCCGGAATGCAAAACGGACAACGGGAAAAATGCTCGAATGCATGAGACAAACACGTATGCAAATGCAATGCACATGATGACATGATATGAGATGCATGACAAAGACAACAACACACGGAGACAAAGACCCGAACCCGAGAAAAATAAATATAACTTAACGCCAGAAACGGCAAGAGTTGGAGTACAAATAGGGAAAGTTACATCCGAGGTGTTACATGTGGCCATTTGAGCAAAGGATAGTATGGCAGAGTGAGTGCTTTGGAAACAACGAAGCTTATCTGGGACAGGTTGTCCAAAGTGAATGAAGGAGTCTCAACTCAGCGTGACTCTCGAGTTGATGTTCTTCGCAATCTCTTCAACCGCTTCAAAAGACTCGACAATGAAAATGTTCAACAAACCTTCAATCGCCTCACTGACATCTCAAATGAGCTTCAAGCACTTGGTGCCACTGACATCACTGACCATGAGGTGGTGAAGAAATTCCTGAGATCGCTTGATTCCTCATTTGACACTCTGGCATTGATGATACAAGAATGTGCTGATTACAAGTCAGTTGATCCCGCTGATATTCTCGAGAGGCTAAATACTCATGAGTTCCAACTTGCTGATAAGAGAGATCTCTATGGTTCAAGCTATGGCAGAACCCGTGCACTGAAGGCCAAGGCAGTATCTGAGTCCGAAGATGAAGACTCTGGTAGTAGCCTTGTGATCCTGAAGAACCGAGCCATGATCTGGCTCTGCTCGTGAAGAAGTTCCAAAAGTTCTCAAGACGTGGTCGCCTTGGAAGATCCTCAAGGAGCAATGATTCCTCATCCAGTGACTACAAGAAGAGGCTCTGTCACAAATGCAAGAAACCTGGACATTTCATTCAAGATTGTCCTCAGTGGGAAAAGGAATCAAAGAAGAAGAAATACAAGGATTACAGTTCTGATGTGTTGACGCTCAAAAGTGGCACGATCATAAAGCAGCATGCCGGGGCGAAAACCTTGCTGGGGTAAAATCTTGCCGGTGTGAAAGATTAGCGGTGTGAAGGCTTGCCGTCGTGGAAAGCTTGCCGACACAGAAAGATCGCCGGTGTGGAAGCTTGCCGGTGTGAAATCTTGCCGGGGGAGAAACCTTGTCAGGGAGAAACCCTTCCCAGAGTACAAACCTTGCCGGAGTGAAACCTTGCCGGTGTGAAAGCTTGCCGGGTAGAAACATTGCCGGTGTGGAAAGCTTACTCGGATGGAAAACTTGTCGGGTTGGAGGCTGTGATAGTCAATCGAATGAGAAGTTGAAGATGGGCTTAAAAGTTTATTCAGATGATCTCGGATGGAAAAATGATCTACACGGGTTGTCTTCGTCTCGTCGAAACGATCGATTTTGATATAAAAATCATTCAAATCCGAGTTCGTATGCAAAAATTAGAGCAATCGGAGTGCAGCCCTGTCACGAGGCGAGATGTGGCGCGCCCCACCAGACACATGTCTGACGGGTAGCGCGAGGAAATAGCCTGTGTTGCGAGACCGATCTGACCCTCAAGATGATCTCTGATAAAAAAAATCTTCAACATGAAAGTTGTTCGTCTCGTCGAAACGGTCAAGATTGCTTTTGGGCTTGTTTTCATCCGAGATCGTTTACCACCGCAAAAAAGACCCGCAAGGTGCAGCCAGTTTAAACCGAACAGTTTTGGAAAGTTCGGATAAACCAGTCCGAATTTGACTAGGGTTTTGGACGTGAATTGATGTAATTTTATTGTAAGGAAAGCCTAGATAAATTCTTTGCTTGTATGAAAAGTCCAGCCACCTCTTATATATGTTGGGGGTGACGGCCGATTGAAACAACACACAATCAAACAAACACATCTACTACTTTTTCGTGTTCATCTACTTTTTATCTCTCCTTTGTATCTTTCTTCTCATTCATCGCTAGTTCTTCATGCTGGAGGGCTGCAGATCCACGAGGCTCTAGGGGTGAGCGAATCGACCTGGAGCAGCCCATAGCCGCCGCGAGCCCTGACGGGGTCCCTCCCGGGCAAACGAGGCTTCGAGTCTACAAAAGCATCTGCCAGCTGTCCTGCGTATCGCGCTGCCGGTCAGATCTCCTTCGACGCGAGCTGCGGTGCATCACCCCCAGCGTCGAGGGTACACGGTGACGTGTTCGTGTGCGAACACACTTTTTGGCGACTCCGCTGGGGACGAAGTTTCGAACGGTCTCTGGCCCGTTCTTGCTACGAAGAGATCGTCATCAAGTTGCTGAAATCTACAAAGGTAATATGAATACCGAATTCCCCTTTGTAGATGCAAATAATTCATATGTTGTTGCTGGACCACCTAATGAGCATAATGTATCGGCTAGCCCTAGTTTTATCAATCATGCATGTAATTATGCGCAAGGGCCGATGCAAAACAATCTTCATGCTTCAAATTCTTACAATTTTAGCAACGTACAACATATGTATCCAAACTCCCATGCATCGGCAACCCCACAAATCCATATGCCGATGAACAACATGATGGGTTTGGCTAATCAATTTGAAACACCGCATGTTAAAATTTCCAATAGCAGACAAGAAAGTGTTTCACCTTTTTATTCATCGGCAACTAATTTGCAATATGTGAATCCAACATTGCCGATGGATGGGACAATTGGCCATGCTACTACTGGCTATTCAGCCAGTTACTCTCAACCATCATATGCTACACCTCATGTTAGTAATTTTTCGGCACCATACACAACTGTAGATGCTCATAATTTGGCTTCACACCTTTCTGATCATAGCCGAATAAATGTAAATTTTACGGGAGCGGTTGTGCCAAATATTGTAGAAGATGAGGTAGTGGTGGCTGCATTAAAAAAGAGCTTGGCACAAAACAAGAGGATTAGTGCTCTTTGCCTTGAACAATATGAAAAGGGGTCGTTTCTTGATTATGCTGCAATAAAAGCTAGAGTTTTGCAAGAAGATGAATCTTTGCCAATTGATAAAATTGGCGAGCAAAAATATGGTTTTACAACAATGCATATGCTTTCACCTAGTACTACATCATATTATACAGCCCCACTATTGCAAAATTTCGGCAACACCCATGTGCCATTGCTAAAAGAATCTAAAAGCATTGGGGGGCAATCGTATCCGGAGTGGGCTGAAATTGAGAAAAAGATTAAAGCCAATTTCGCCGCTCGCCGCCAGAAACAAAAAGAAACAGAATTGGCTCAGATAAAAGAAGCATTGCCAATTGGTAGAATCAATGTAAAGAAAGATGATTCAGAACATGAATGTGCTCCGGTTAAAAGAGCCGAATCAAGAAGTATATATTCTGAATCCATCAAATCCAAAGAGGCAAGCATTATTGAGAAAGGGCATGGCAAGCATAGCAAAACAACCGTGCTTGATTTTTCTAAAGTTAATGGAACCTACTTCCTGCCCTATGAGTTCCGTGCCGTAGAAATTGACAAGCCTCAAGGACAAGAGCAAGTAGCCAAACAAAGTTCGGCTGATAAGGATCTTCAAGGTAATGATTCACGGAATAAAGAAAAAGATGATGAAGAGGCATTGGGGAGCCATCCAAAGATGAAGCAAGATATTGTTCAAGCCACACCACTATCATGCTCTCCCAACATATTTGAAGAGGTATGTTTAGCAAGTAATTTACCTATTTTCAGATTTGGTCAAAACTTTATTGTTGATGCATCCATCAGAAAAATCCTCTTAAGTAATTTTGAAAGACCAATGAAGAAGGGTAATTTACTTGTTAGCAATAAAGTTGTTATTGAGCATATCGGTCAACCCATTACGCCATTTATAAAGACCGATAGTGACTTATTATTACAGCCAAAGCTTTCCCCATTGCTTTATCTAAAGTTCATATCTATTTGGGTAGCTTTGCTTATTTCATACTTGGCTTGCACTTGGTATCAATTAAGACATGTATGTTCTAACTATTTTCGTTTTAGAAATTTAAAGCCAAGGTTAAATTCTATTGAGAAAACCGATGCTAGTATAATATCTTACCCAAAGACATCGGAAATACAGTGCAAAACACAATGCATAGCCGAATGGTGTGGTGCAAAATCTGAACCATTCATTTGCTTAATTCCAAAGCCGTTCTCACATCAAGATCGGCTAGAAAATAAAAGGTTTACCTTTAATTCAAACATGTGTGATAAAATCTTTGATTTGTTGTTGAGGAATAATTATATTAGAATTCTTAATCACCATGTTGAGCCATCTTTCCAGGGACGAATGTATTCTAAGTTGCATGATTCGTCCAAGCATAATTTTGAGGATTGTAACATGTTTCGTCAAATAGTTAAATCGGCCATTGATAAAGGACGATTGAAGTTTGTTGAGACACCAAGAGATGACCAGTCTATTCCGATTGGTCCCGATGGTAGAAAGTTTTTGCATCGGCTGCTTCAAGCCGATCCATTTGAAGAGAAGGTAAAAACTGCAGATAATGGGATCAAGCTTTCAAGTAAAGAAGTTGTCGAAGAGCATAATGAACATAATCTTGAGGGCAAGAATTCCATCGAAGCTACAATGGAGACGCCAAGGACCGGGGGGCAGCAAGCAAATCCAACGATCGATGAAAGCAAACCAAAAGAAAACAAAGGCCGAAATAAGCGCAAGTGTAAAAGATCAAAAATCACCTTCGCTGAACTATTGGAGAAATATCAAAAGAAGAGTGAAGATAAGAATGCTTATCGGCCTAATCATGCAAAGAAACCAAGATCACCCCAAGGCGCAAATATGAGGATCGGTATTGGCAAAGTGAGAGTTTCAATGCAACATATTCATATCCTTATTTTGGGCCGCCAATGCCAATGTCGTGGATGCCTCCCTATGCTCATGTAGATCCATATTCATCATGGGACAGGTATGATACAAGGGCACATTCTCCATCTTATTTTAGACCATCTCACCAATATTATGCAGCTCCGAGAAGATCAACATTTGAACAGTCACATGTTAAAGACCGTTTCAATTATAAGGAATCGGTCCGGACACCATGGATGAAAAAAGAGGTGGTCAAGCAAGTCTACCGCGTGAAAAGAGATGGTCGTAAGTGTGCTACTTCAGATTTGGTCTCAAATAATAAAGAGCCAATTAAAGTGTTGACATTGGCTACAAAAGGCAATGAGACGAAGCAACCAATTATTGAGAGTCAAAGTGCCAAATCTGAAGAAAAAAAGTTGAGAGTGCACACGGCCAAAAAGGAATCACAGCCGAGATGCCCACTCGGCTTATCGTATTGGCAAAAGAGGGAATTACACAAACTTAGTGCACAAGAACTTGAAGAAAGGAACATGGCATGGGTTCCCAAAGGAAGTGCTTAAAATAAGAATTATGTGCAAGCCTCCATTACAAGAAGTGCGGCAAAAGTGAAGAAGGAAATGAGTAAAAACTATGAAGGACCAAGCCGAAGGTTTCAACATCTTTGGTCTACACATTATCCATATTCTTCAACTATGCCATTAACGCATATGCCATGGAATTCGTCATCAGGTATGATTGGTAACCCTCAATGGGCTTATTTTAATCCATGGATGCAATATAATTTCTTACGTCATGAGAGGGTATTACCAAGTCACTATACATTTGATTAGCTACAAGTTTGTTGCTGATCCAAAGGGCCGAAATACTTGATTTGTCATTTCATTTGTTTATTTCGGCTATATGTGCTTTGAATGAAGTTTACATGGTAATGGCCGATATTTATCTATCGTCCTAAGAGTATGTCAATGCATGGCCGGTGTGGTATTCTAACATCGTCCTTAGTTTGAGATAAGTGCTTGCAAAGGAATTTGTCAAATTGATGCCATTGAAGATATTATGCATAGACCAATTCACCAAAATTGCAAAGTGAACTTATGTTTTGATTGGGTGTGCTTTGGCTTATTAGTATTCAGAATTTATGTAAGGCCAAATCATGGTTGATTTTATTATTGAGCATCATATTGACATCATGCATAATATTGATTTCAGCTTGATCTCTCTAGAACCATGGAGATTATATATTGATGGTTAAATTTGTAGCAATGGCCAAGGTGTTGGTGTTGTTTATATATATCCTTATGGTGCTATTTTGTGAAGCCTCATGCCGCTTAAAATATTTTTGCATAATGATCAAAACCGAATATGCATTGTCATTCGGATTGGAGCTTTGGCTTGCTATAGGTGCTATACATATTGAGGCTTCCGGTGATTCGTTACTAGTAGTGCAACAAATATCCAATGGTTATCAATGTTTTGACGAATCATTTTTAGTTTATCTTGAGGTATGTCTAGATGTAAAATTTACCTTGGGTTGCATTAAAATTGTTCATATATTTAGACATGACAATTGGAGAGAGTTGGCATAGCAAGCATCCGGCTACCATGTCCATCATGTTGTATTGCATTTCTCTCAATAGCCGATGCTTAGTCTCGTCAACATAGGTAAGGCCGAACCGAAGTCCACAACTTCGGCCACTAATGAAATTTTTATGCAGGCGAAAGTAAGGATTGGAGAAAGTTTATTGTTGATTGTCTACAAAATTCTAGCAAAAGGGTGAACAATATGGTTCGGAGGATGACATTGAGATACATATCTATGGAACTTTATCACCGGATTGTTAATGAAGCTGAGAAGGTTTCACCCAAGTTTGCATCAGAAAGTTCACACAAGACATGGCCGATATATACTTATCGTCCTAAGAACATATAAATGGCCGATGGAGTGTTGACATCGTCCTTAGAACAAATTTGGTACACGTATTTTTCGGCACGCTAGCTTTACCGAAAAACAGGGGGGCATGTGTTGACGCTCAAAAGTGGCATGATCATAAAGCAGCATGCTGGGGCGAAAACCTTGCTGGGGTAAAATCTTGCCGGTGTGAAAGCTTGGCGGTGTGAAGGCTTGCCGGCGTGGAAAGCTTGCCGGCACAGAAAGATCGCCGGTGTGGAAGCTTGCCGGTGTGAAATCTTGCCGGGGGAGAAACCTTGTCAGGGAGAAACCCTTGCCGGAGTACAAACCTTGCCGGAGTGAAACCTTGCCGGTGTGAGAGCTTGCCGGGTAGAAACATTGCCGGTGTGGAAAGCTTACTCGGATGGAAAACTTACCGGGTTGGAGGCTGTGATAGTCAATCGAACAGGAAGTTGAATATGGGCTCATAAGGTTATTCAGATGATCTCGGATGGAAAAATGATCTACACGGGTTATCTTCGTCTCGTCGAAACGATCAATTTTGATATAAAAATCGTTCAAATCCGAGTTCGTATGCAAAAGTTAGAGCAATCGGAGTGCAGCCCTGTCACGAGGCGAGATGTGGCGCGCCCCACCAGACACATGTCTGACGGGTAGCGCGAGGAAATAGCCTGTGTTGCAAGACCGATCTGACCTTCAAGATGATCTCTGATCAAAAAATCTTCAACATGAAAGTTGTTCGTCTCGTCGAAACGGTCAAGATTGCTTTTGGGCTTGTTTTCATCCGAGATCGTTTACCACCGCAAAAAAACCCCGCAAGGTGCAGCCAGTTTAAACCGAACAGTTTTGGAAAGTTCGGATAAACCAGTCCGAATTTGACTAGGGTTTTGGGCGTGAATTGATGTAATTTTCTTGTAAGGAAAGCCTAAATAAATTCTTTGCTTGTACGAGAAGTCTAGCCGCCTCTTATATATGTTGGGGGTGACGGCCGATTGAAACAACACACAATGGAACAAACACATCTACTACTTTTTCATGTTCATCTACTTTTTATCTCTCCTTTGTATCTTTCTTTTCGTTCTTCGCTAGTTCTTCATGCTGGAGGGCTGCGGATCCACGAGGCTCTAGGGGCGAGCGAATCGACCTGGAGCAGCCCATAGCCATCGCGAGCCCTGACGGGGTCCCTCCCGGGCAAACGAGGCTTCGGGTCTACAAAAGCATCTGCCGGCTGTCCTGCGTATCGCGCTGCCGGTCAGATCTCCTTCGACGCGAGCTGCGGTGCATCACCCCCGGCATCGAGGGTACACGGTGACGTGTTCGTGTGCGAACATGATGATACAAAGAAAAAAAAGAAATCCACAAAATCCTCATCATCAAAATCCTCCAAGCCTTCATATCACAAGAAGAGCATCTCCAAGAAGGCCAGGGCATTCATTGGCAAGGAAATGGACTCTGAGGCTAAATCTGAAGAAAATGAGGAAGAGGAGTCATCTGAGGAATCCGAATCCGGAGTGGCGAGCCTTGCTCTCGCTGCTGCATTCGTCAGCAAGTCTATCTTCAACACTGAAGAAAATGACCTCACCAACAAGGTTGATGAAGGCGATGATGACTATGCTCCCACCTATTGCTTCATGGCAAAGGGTGCCAAGGTACTCAAATATACCTCCTCTGAATCAAGTGAGAATGAATCTGATGAAAATCTTAAGCCCATCTATTCTAAACTTGCTAAGATTGCTATAAAACAACAAAGGGCTTTAGAAAAGGTTCAAAACATGCTAAATAAAAGTGATGATATGTTGGGTGAAGAAATGGATCACACTGAAACTTTGACTGAAAGTCTTCAGAGACTTTAGTCCAAGCTTGACAAACTTCAAAGTCATCATAACACTCTCTTATCGGATCATGAGAAGCTTTCTTATGAATTTCTTCAAAGAAAGTAAGACCTTGAGAAGCTAAGAGTGAGTTATGAAGATCTTCAGAAGGAGCGTGATTCATTACTTGCTCAACAAATCAGCGCTTCTCAGGAAGAATTTGTTCCACCATGCTTGAAGTGCATTGAACGTGAATCTGCTAATTCTTCACCTGAATGTTCAAATGCTGCTAATGTTTCAAATTCTTCACATGCCTCTGCTATCACTAATTCCTCATCTGAAGACATTGCTAGTATCACTAACAATGCAGGGCTGAAGGAATTGTACACGATAGGCATGTACAAAAGCCTCAAAGGGCATCAGGCTCTTTGTGATGTGCTTAAAAAGCAGATCCTCAACAGGAACCCAAGGAAAGAGGGTATCGCCTTTGAGAGGAAACTCAATGCTGATGGTACATATTGGAAGCCTGAGCAGTACCCCAAACTACATGGGTTGCTGCAAAGGGACCTCCAGTTGATCCATCTAACTTATCTGGATTTGCATGTGAATCTCCTCATTCTGATGATGAGTCAATTGACTCCAACTATAAGCTATTCAAAAATCAGAATGGTGAAGTATTTGCGAGATATGTTGGCACTAACTGAAGGAACGGCTCCCCTATGCAGAAAATATGGGTTCCCAAAAGATGTCTTGAAAATCTTCAGGTGAATGTCATCATGACACCACCTGTGAAGAATAGGAACCCCAGATCAAATTCCTCATACGGACCAAATTCCTCATATGGATCAAAGTCCTCATATGAACATCATCGTGCTAACCCGTCTGTTTCGCAGGGAAGATCTAAGGATTATGGATATATGCATTATTTTTCAAATCATTATGTCCATAAGCCCTCGAAGAATTTCTCTGCATACTCTTATGCTTACTCTAACCCCTCTTATGTGAAACGAAATGGACTGGCTTCTATGCCATCCTTCTCGTATGGAGCTCGCGGAATGATGAACTCTTTGCCACCCCTTCAGATGTGGGTGGTGAAGAAAAATAACTAATCTCTTCTGCAGGGTCAGGTCTCCAGACGCACATAATCGTCTGAAGAATTTGCTGGAGACCTGAGCATGCCTGAAAGGACGCAGGCTAACCATGAAGAAATGAACTTTCATTTCTCACGTCCTCATATTGCGTTATTAGTTCTTTTACTTGATGAAATTGATCTGATGAATTGATGTCATATTCTTCACTGATGAAGTATATGAGTTTGTAAGCTGCACTAATTCATCTGCAGGATGATCAACCCAAAGCCACTGAGTGGGTCCTCGATAGTGGATGTACAAACCACATGACTGGTGACAAGAATCTATTGATGGATGCTCCATTATCTCCGTCGCATCTGAAGCATATTATCTTTGCTGACAAAGGCAAAAGTCAGGTATTGGGTCTAGGTAAGGTTGCGATTACAAAGGATCGACACATGGACAAAGTCATGCTTGTTGAGTCCTTAGGATACAACCTTATGTCTGTCTCAATGCTTTATGATCTTGATATGGTTGTTGTCTTTGGCAAGTACCGTTGTGTTGTGGTTATGGAAGCTGACAATTTCAAAGTCTTCGAAGGCTTTAGGAGAGGAGACCTGTATATTGTTGATTTCTCTACAGGACCACAACCAGCCGTGTGCTTACTTGCAAAAGCTTCAGAAGGCTGGCTCTGGCATCGACGACTTGGTCATGCAGGCATGAGGAATTTGCACACGCTTCCGAAGAAGAAGCATGTCATTGGCATCGAGAATGTCAAATTCCTCAAGGATCACCTATGCAGAGCCTGTGAAGTTGGGAAGATGACCAAGGCCAAGCATCCAGCGAAGACTATCATGACCACCACTCGCCCATTTGAATTGCTTCACATGGATCTCTTTGATCCTAATCATTATTCTGCTATTTCAAATGAAGCATCTCAACATGGCTTTGTTATTGTTGATGATTATTCTCGCTACACATGGGTACACCTTGTTACTTACAAACATGAAGTGCAGAAAGTCTTCAAACGATTTTCCTCGAGGGCTTCAACCAACTTTGGTGTGAAGATCAAGCACATCAGAAGTGACAATGGCACCGAGTTCAAGAATTCTGGTCTCAATGACTATCTTGATGAACTTGGTATTACTCAGGAGTTATCTTCTCCTTACACTCCTCAGCAGAATGGCGTCGTGGAGCGCAAGAACAGGACTCTTGCTGAGATGGCTCACACTATGCTTGATGAATACAAAACACCTCATCGTTTCTGGACTGAGGCAATTGATACTGCGTGCCACATCATCAACAGAGTATATCTTCACAAATTCTTCAAAAAGACTGTCTATGAACTCCTCACTGATAAGAAACCCAATGTAAGTTATTTCAAAGTCTTCGGTGTTAAATGTTGGATTAGAGATCCTCATCACAACTCAAAATTTGCACCGAAAGCATATGAAGGTTTTATGCTTGGTTATGGAAAGGACTCGCACACCTACAGAGTCTTCAACAACGTTCTTCACAAAGTTGTTGAAACTGTAGATGTGCGGTTCGATGAAACTAACGGCTCGCAAAGAGAGCACCTACCTACTGTGATAGATGAACCAGCACCTGAGGAAACTATCAAGTTCAAGGCTACTGAGGATGTCATTTCTACTGAAGAATCTGCTGAAGAATTCATTCCAGAACACGAAGAACGTCGAGCTAATGCACCTGAAGAAAATGCTGAAGAAAATGGTGCTGAAGAAAACGCTGATCAAATTCTTTAACGATAACCAGCTCATCCTCGCATTGCAAAAGAAGTGCAAGTTGAAAAGATCATCAATGACATCAAAGCGCCAGGTCCTCTCACACGCTCAAAAGCTTCACATTTGTCTAACTTTTGTGGGCAGTATGCTTTTGTCTCTATTACAGAGCCCACTAAGGTAGATGAAGCATTTCTGAAGCCTGAGTGGATTCAGGCCATGCAAGAGGAATTACATCAGTTCGAGCTTAACAATGTCTGGGAACTGGTCAAACGTCCAGTCCTCGCAAGCACAATATCATTGACACAAAGTGGATCTACCGCAAGAAGCAAGATGAAAATGGCTTTGTGGTGAGGAATAAGGCACGGCTTGTAGCTCAAGGCTACACACATGTTGAAGGAATTGATTTCGATGAAACTTTTGCACCTGTTGCTAGAATTGAGGCTATTCGCATATTACTTGATTATGCTAACCATCATGATATCACTTTGTATCAAATGGATGTGAAAAGTGCATTCCTCAATGGTAAGCTTGAGGAAGAAGTATATGTTGCTCAACCCCCAGATTTTGAAGATCCAAAGAATCCTGACAAAGTCTTCAGACTCAACAAGGCCCTCTATGGCCTCAAGCAGGCCCCACGGGCTTGGTATGATACCTTGAAGGAACTCTTCATGAAGAAAGGCTTCAAACCCGGTTCACTCGACCCTACTATTTTCACTAAATCTTATGATGGTGAATTTTTTGTGTGCCAAGTATATGTTGATGATATTATCTTTGGCTGTACTGACCAACGTTATAGTGATGAATTTGTCTATATGATGAGTGAAGAATATCAAATGTCTAGGGTGGGAGAGTTGAAATTCTTCTTAGGTCTTCAAATTCGTCAACAACACAATTGCATATTCATATCTCAGGAGAAATACCTCAAGGATGTACTGAGGAAATTCGGCATGCAAGATTGCAAAGGCGTCAAAATTCCTATGCCCACAAATGGCCATCTGTGCACCGATGAAAATGGTATTGACTTCGATCATAAGGTATACCGCTCCATGATAGGTTCCTTATTATACTTATGTGCATCTAGGCCATATATAATGCTTAGTGTTTGCATGTGTGCCCGATTTCAAGCTGCACTGAAGGAATCACACCATAAGGCTGTGAAGCATATTCTTCGATATCTAGCTCACACACCAACACTTGGATTATGGTACCCCAAGGGCTCGGCTTTTGATCTTGTTGGATATTCTGACTCTGACTATGCTGGTGATCGTGTGGATCACAAGTCAACATCTGGTACATGTCATTTCCTCGGACGATCTTTGGTCTGTTGGTCCTCGAAGAAACAGAACTGCGTATCATTATCTACTGCTGAAGCTGAGTACATTGCCGCTGGTTCTTGCTGTGCCCAATTGCTATGGATGAAGCAAACTCTCAAGGACTACGGCGTCAACATGAAGAATGTGCCTCTCTTCTGTGACAATGAGAGTGCCATCAAGATTGCTCACAACCCAGTTCAGCACTCGAAGACAAAGCACATTCAGATTCGTCATCATTTTCTTCATGATCATGTGTTGAAGGGCGACATTTCTATTGAGCATGTGAAGACTGAAGAACAACTAGCCGATATTTTCACAAAGCCCTTGGATAAGAAGAGATTTAGCAAGTTGCGGTGTGAGCTAAATATCCTAAAATCTTCGAATGTTCTGTGAAAAGGACACTCATCCTAACACTTATGCAAAATTGATGACTTAGATGTGCAACACATGAAGAAATGTTTTTCTTCAATCAATGAAGAATAACACTCTTAGTGTGAAGAAATTAACAAAGAATTTGATTCTCAGAACCCTACGATAATTGTACGCGGTGTCTAAAATCATCATTCTTATACGGTGGGTCACGCCACCACCAAAAGTTGAAATTCATCAAATTATTCATATTCTTCAACCTTGTATAGTCTTCACTGGTTCTGTCGTTTTTCTTCATTGGCTATATATATATATATATATGAGTTTATGTCCTATACATCATTCACTTATTGCTATTTCTTCAAGTTGGTTTTCTGCTAAGTGAATGTGATCGGACCCTTCCCCTCTATGCTATACTCAACCCAATCTGTTCACAAATTCTTCATGTGCGTTCTATTTGAAACTCGTTCAAGATCTTCACTGTGTCCTTGTCAGCTGAAGAAATTGTGTATGGAACTTTAAAACGTATCTTATCAAAATTTTTGGTCTTGCCGCTCAAACCGTTCCGAATCCCACGATACACTTATCCACTCACCCACGATCTAACACGATCTCCACCTCTCACTACGTGGGTGACACATGTCATGCGGATGAGAAGGGTTAGGGGCACGTTCGTCCAATTTCTTCGGGCGAGCAGTTTTCACCGTGGCTATAAATAGCCCTCCTTCCCTCCTTCACTTCTTTTACTCCGCTCGACCTCTCTCTCCAGCTCGAGCTTCTCAAACCCTAGCGCCGTCCCTACTTCATCGCCGCCGGTGAGGAAGAACTTCACTGCCTTGACCTCGTCGCCGACGTACTCGCGCCGACCGCGGACATCTTCACTCCGCCGCCGCCGTAGCCGTCTTCCTCCGCCAAGTTAGGGCGTGGAAGATCTGCACAGACGAACTTCACATCTCCTCACTCCAGTTCGTCGTGTTCTTCGTCCAGGGTAATTAAAAGTTACTTTTACTGCCCTCGTTGATTCGAATGATTATCTACAAAATCTTCAAAAGTGTTTTTCTTCATATCTTCACACACTGAACACCTCACAAAGTCATCTGTTCTTGATTCGTTTCTCTAAAAATCATTTTTCTTCAAGATTCCTCAATTGTGTGAATCATCGATCTATACAACTCTGGAACCTAAGACAAAGAACGCTTAGTGAAAATCTTCAAGACTCATCCGGTCAAATTCCTCAAACTTGTTCTTTTTGAAAAACCTTCTGAGAACGCATATGACCTCTCCAAATTCCTCGCAACTATACTCTGTTCACAGGTACACATGTCAGCTGCTAAATCACTAGGTTCTCATCAACTTAACTCATTTGCAGTGTTCCTCGAAGAAAAGTTGCATACTTCTTCAGAGAATTCGATTGTTCAAATTCCTCAACTGAAGAAAATGGCTGATGGTAAAAGGCCACAGAAGGGAGGAAAGAGGCCTGAGGTAAATACAGCGTTTGAGATCCCTGATGACATATATGCTGGATACTACACACCTACTGAGGAAACCAAGAATGAGCGCAAAGTGTGCATTCAGAAGATAGAGAGGAGATGGGCAAGAGAATGGAGGAAGTACAGATATGTCACTCCTAAGTATATGAATAAATTTGCACTCAATCCTCCATGCCCAAGAGCACCACTGGCACCTGGCCAAATTGCTGATCCCACCAGCCTCAAGCGAGGTGAGGACTATCCTGATGAATGGGCCAAGCGCCAAGGCAAGTTGGCTAAGCAAGCCAAAGAAGCAGTGAGGAAATTCAATGAAGACTCTGCCGCCGCTGCTGCCTCTGCTGAGGCCTTTGCTGTCAAGCCAAAGAAGGCTATGTCAAAGAAGCCTGCGCGCAAGCCAAGTGCTTCATCAGCAATGCCCTCACGGCCAGAATCATCAAAGCCCTCACGGCCAATTCCTCATGTTGCTCCTGTTCCTCCAAAGTCCTCAGCTCCTCCGCCAAAGCCTTCAACTGTTTTGACCAAATCCTCAGCACCTGTGCATCTCGCTTCGTGCCAAAGGACTGCCGGCATCTCCATTGCCTCAAGTGTCTCAGCTAGTTCCTCAGCTGCACCAAGTTCCTCAGCTGGCCCCTCACTACTGAAGACAAAGGCCACTGCTGGACGAGGTCCACGCCCAAGTCCTCAAAAGAAGCAAATCGCTTTCCAAGTGCCGTTTGATGAAGACGAAGCTGATGATGATGAACTTGCAGAAATCATCAGAGACAGGCAAGTCAGGGCTGCTAGAGCCAAAGGATCAGAGGTGCCACTGCTTTTGGATCCCAAACTGATTCTTGACTACATTGATGATTGGCACAAGGACCCCAACACTCCCTTGCCTGACTTCAAGCTGACTCCTAGCCAGAGTCACATGCTGACCCACTTCATTCAAGAAGAAAAGTGGAAATTTGAGAAGGCCAGGCAAATTAAGAAAGCGCAGTACAAGAAAGAGCGCTATCTGAAGAAAAATGTTGTCTCTATGACAACTGAAGAACTTGTCACTACTCAGACTGAGATTAAGAAACTCAGTAATGACTTTGACGCATATCGCGCTGATTGGCTTGGAGCCAAGGTTCGTTTTGTGAAACTTGCGGATAACTTCACTTCAAATGTTGCAGCCCTAACGCAACAGGAAATTCCTCAGGCTGAAGCATCTGCTCAGCCTACTGAAGAAAATGCCAGCACCGCTGATGACAATCAGGCTGCTGAAGATAATGTGAGTTCCACGGCTGATGATTGCATTCCAGCCGCTGAAGAAATTGCCAGGGCACCCACTAGTGGTGTGCCTGAAGAAACTGAAGAACTCAGGGCAACTGCATCAGTTGTGCCTGAAGAAAATCAATCAGATTCCTCAGCTGCTCCTGCACCAACTTCAACTCCAACCCTTCTATCTGCATCAGATGTGAAGAAGACCAAAGCTGCAGAGCGTGCTGCAGTGAAGAAAAGGAAAGCATCAGCTGCTTCAGATTCTTCAGCTCCGAAGAAAATGAATCTTATGACAAGCTCATTTGCAAAACCGATTGATGCTGTTCCCATCTCAACCAGGCCATCAAAGGACCTTGTTCCTTTTGATGAAGAATATGTGATCCCCAGCGGATCTGATGAAGAAACTCCTTCTGCTGCTTCATCTGAACCATTGAATGAAGAAATTGAAGTGGATACGATCCCTTCAACACCTATCATCTCCTCGCCTATGCCTCAGTTCACAGCTGAAGAGGCTGGCGTTGAAGAAATGGAAGATGAAGATGTGGACATTGGCTGCTCCACACCCATAATCAGTGATGAATTCTGAGAAATTCAGCATCCAAACTCTCCAATGTTCACCCCTCTACAGCAAATTCCTCAGTCCCCCACACAAACTGTTCACCTGGGCTCTGAAGAAACTCATCCCACTGCATCTGTCCATGAGGAAATTCCAGCCACTAGCGCTGATGAAACTACTGCTGCTGAACAACCAACTACGCAGACTGCCACTGAGGAGGAACCAGAAATTCCTCAGCCTGAAGAACCTGCGATTGAGATTCCTAAGGTCGTGATGCAACTCACTGACACTCCACTGCCGAAGCCAAAGGATCCATTCTCACGCAAGCAAAAATTCAAGGCTGATGATTTCTTCGGCGAGCACGTATTATTCAAAGATTACAACCCATATGACTCTGCTCGCATTAGGAAGAGGCGTTTCTGGACTGCCAGTCAAGCCAATTTCTATTCCTCAGTGCTGTTCAACAAGGAGAAGATTTTCTACCATGAGCATATTCCTCACGTGGATATGGAATCTCTGCCGTGCTTCGCACCACTCCTCAGTGTTCTTCACGACGCTGGACTGCTCAACTTTTGCTCTGACATCTGCGATTGGAATGAAGAACTGATTCTTCAATTCTATGCAACACTGCACATCACCGGAGATGCTGAAGATGTGAATTCATGGGTGCTGGACTGGATGTCTGAAAACACTCACTACACTGCACCAGCCTCTGAATTGCTTCGTGCTCTACCACTCAGTTCTCCCCTTGAAGAAGCTCGCTGCATCTACAGTGAACCTGAGCTCACACATCATTACATGCAGGTGATGATGAAACCTTTGAAGCCAGGTCAAGCACCAAGAACCAAATTCCTCGTGAAGAAATTGTTGTACGTGCCCAGAACTGCCTATCATATTCTTATGAGGACAATCAGTCCTATCAAAGGCCACGACTCATCTGATGAGGAAATTGTTGGCATCATGAAGAATCTGGTATTCAACATCGTTCATGGCATTCCTATCAATTATCATGATTTCTTCATGAGGACTATGGCCAATGTTGCACTGTCTCCGTTTGAGCTGAAGCCTTATGCACCTTGGATTATGAGATTCCTCAGGACAAGGTCTTCACTCAACTACAAAGCTGATTTCCAGAATCACCTCAGCTACTTGCCCCCAATTGAAGTCCTCAAACAGACATATTCCTCAGTTGATGGAAAGGGCAAGGCACCAACTGTAATAGATGAAGGCATTCATCCATTGGATGGTCAGTTTCACAAAGCTGCATCTTATTCCACCAATGATGACTCTGCCACACATGACTCTGCCAATGCACCTAAGTCCACTCCTCAAGCCACTGCTCCGCGTGTGATGACTGACTGTGAACTTCTTCTTAGTCTTCACCAGAAGGTGGATCGAAATCATAAATGGGTTAGCGTCAGTTTGGTTCACTTCTTCACAACATGACTACCACACACAATGTAGTGAAGAAAAACCACTACTACTTCCATCAAGTCTTCGGTCGCACCTGGACAATCCTGTCACATCTATATGGTGAAGAAGATCTGAAGAACATGAGTCTCAAAGAAGATTTTGACTGGTCTGCACCTCCACCGAAGAAATTCAAGAAGGTCCAAGTTCCTTCTCTGGTGGCCAGCTCATTTTCTTCATCACGCGACACTGATGAACATGAAGATTTGAACAACACTGCGGCAGGCCCTACATCAACAAACGCCCCCAACAACGCTGACGCTCCTTCATCAACATGATTATCTTCAGGGGCGTTAGTCCTCATTTTCGATCCTTTTGGTCATTCGATGACAAAGGGGGAGAAATATGAGTTAGTATTCAAGCGGGTCTACTATATGGGCGTTTTTTGCTAAGTTACAACTCTCGTTCTTCTGAAACTTTATTGGATCGAGTTGTAATCTTAAACCCGATGATGCTCTGATACTTTTGATGCACTGTGCTCTGATACTCTTGATGCACTATTCTGCATGCTTATTCCTCGTTAAATATTATTGCACGCATGCTGAATTTCATCAGGCATCATATTTCATCATGCATCTCAAATTCTTCATATTACAAGATATAGGGGGAGATCTCCATGATTCAACTCTTCAAGTGTGCATTGCTTCAAAAGCAAATTCCTCACGATGCACATCTTCAGGGAGAGTTCTTCTATATCTTGCAATCAAATTCCTCAATATCAGTAGTTACACTTCATATGTTTATCCCCGTTGAAAACTTAACCTATATTGTCATCAATCACCAAAAAGGGGGAGATTGTAAGTGCATCTAGTGCCCCTTAGTGATTTTGGTGTATTGAAGACTTATAGGTTAAGGGACTAATGCGTGTGTGAGTGTACACAGGTCTATGAGTCTATGAGGAGTTTGATATTTACAGGAAAAGTCGACCCCTAAAAATGAGTATCTTCGACTGAAGACTTTGGTATTCTGAAGACTTTCTGAAGACTTTGAAAGTGAAGAAATTGATGTGACCTTGAAGACTTGGTATTCTTTCGAGGAACATGAAGAGAGAAGACTTTTGTTTTCGTAGTTTCATTTTCTCTTTCTTGAGTCATAGGAAACACCGTACTGTTAAAGGGGGTCGAGGAAATACTAAGGAAAAATTTCCATGTGATGCTCAACTCAAAATCCTACACCAACCAATCCCTTCGAGTGAAGCCATTGGAAATCTCTTACAGATCAGTCAATTTCTTCAGTGACAGAGACGAAGTTCTTCTGGTCTCTGAGGAATTTGTCCTGACTGAGGAGTTAGGATTTCGCCAGTGCGGATTGCCTACACAGTGAGGAACATGATATCCCTGAGGATTTTTCTACTCAAAATTCCAACCGTTGCTGTGCTATGCGCCAGCTGTTCCAAAATATCTATCCACCTAATGGTCATTTCATTGAAGGGCATTTATGTCTTATCATGTCGGGCTGCTCCCTAGGCTATAAATAGCCGCCCCCTACAACCACTAGCTGGTTGGCTGCTCCGAGAGAAACTGACACTTGTCATTTTAGAGCAACCCATCCTCCGAGGACTTTGAGCGAAAATCATCAAGTGAGGAAAAACCAAAAACCCAAAACCCAAACACCTACAAACCCCAAGTGATTGAGCATCACTGAAGAGATTGATCCTGAGTGGATCCGACGCTTGTTACCTTTGAAGACTGTGCTTCTTTCAGACGGTTAGGCGTCATGGTCTAGAGCATCCAAGAGGAATTGTGGATCGCCGAGTGACCAAGTTTGTGAAGGTTTGGAAGTCGCCTGAAGACTTACCACGAGTGATTGGATGAGGTCTGTGTGACCTTAGTTCAAGGAGAATACGGTGAGGACTGGGTGTCTTGGACTAAGTGTCCTTGACTGAGTGTCCGGGACTGTGTGTCCTCGAGTTTAAATACTCAGCCGCTCCAACCAGACGTACAACTGAGACATCAATTGGAACTGGTCTACCAAATCATTGTTTTCACCGAGCTTACTGGTTCTATTTCCTCAACTCTTTCATTTCCTCATAACTGTGCTGTGTGTTTGTTCATATCTGTGTTTGAAGACTTTGACTGAAGACTTTCTCAATTTCCTCAGTTCAATTTCTTCAGTCTGTTTGTCTTCGTCCTGCGTTATCCTGTGATTACGCTTCCTGTACTCTGTGCCTGTCTTCATTTCATCATGATGAGTATGTTTGTATTCTGTTATGTTTACTTTTGAGTACTTATTCCGCTGCTAGTAGTTCTTCGCTAAGGAATTTCCTCACCGGCAAATTCCTCAGTGAAGAATTTCGTAAAAATCGCCTATTCCCCCCCTCTAGTCGATATAACGCACTTTCACTAGAGTTACATCTAGGTCAGTTACATCGGGAGATAGACATCCCGAGGATTACATTGTGTCTTGGAGTATGCGCCAAGTCTTCAGAAGATTTCATCTTAAGTACATCATGGAGCCTGAAGAATATGACCCACTAGTTGATCGTCCAGGGGTCCTCAACTAGCCCATCCCGAGACCGACGTAGTTATCTTCCTACATAGGACACCATCAGCAGCCCCTAAACTGATCTTCAAACTGAGGACATTGCTCGGCTCCTCCGAGTCATTGCTTCATCTTCGGTCTTCAGTTTTCGGCTTCGTAGACGAGTCCAACAAACCTGATACCTTTGCATTCATAATCATTTAGGCGCCGTGCTTTACCCAAGCTCCTTACGCCCACTTAAAGTAGGACGCCTTGGTAACACACGGATTTGATGCTGATTTAGCACACGCGGGCCACGATCAGGTTATTCTTAGGCCCCCATCTGCTCCACTGCTCCGCTTCGGGAGCGGACGGAGCTACAGTGAAAAGTCTTGAAGCGGGCAAAACGATGCTCCGCAGATCCGCGGATTTCAAGGAGCCGGCGCATTGCCGAACGGGGCCTTAGGTAACTGATCCTGGAAACAAACAGAACTGACTCAGATGGCACAAACAAGGGAACAGAGAATTGATGAATTGAGATGCTGCAGTGTTGTTCAACACACCATGTGATACAATTACCTAGTTCCCTATCCATCCAGGCCTGAAATAAGCAAGATTGCTAAAGGCCAAAATGAGAAACAGCCTAAATATCAGCATCAAAGGCACATGTTATGAACGGACAGATTTACCGCAAGCAGACCAAATTCGAGCTAATTCTACAGACAACACGGAAGACAGATGAGGACCCTTGGAAGTTGGAACGGACGAGGGTTAGCGAGTTAGACAATGCAGACCCAGACGCCGAGGACGATGAGCGCGGTGCCGAGCGCGGCGGGCGCGGCGCGGGTGGCCTCCCCGAGGAGCGCGGCGGCGAAGGTGGTGGCGTTGGTGACTGGCACGGCGACGGAGATGGGCGAGTCGCCGAGGAGGCGGAAGAAGGCGGCGGAGGCCGAGAGGTTGGCGAGGAACGGCGCCGAGTACTGCCACGTGAGCAGGAGGTCGGCCCACCGCCGGACGGCGCCGGTGCCGGCAGGAAGGGAGCGGGAGCGGCGGTCCCAGACGAGCGCGCCCCGGCGCATCAGCGCGTTCGTGGCGCCCCACACCAGGCCCACCGCCACCATGCTCGCCGCGTCGCCGCCTACCGCCGCCATGCTCGCCCGCTTGCGGTGGATCTGGGGCATCCCTTTCTCTGCTTTCCTCACTGTGCCTGGATCTTTGCTGACTTGTTTGGGTTACGCTGAACTTTGGCTTTCGAAAGTTTGTGTTTGTGTAATTTCAAATTTCGGCCTCTGAAAAGAAAGTTTGTGTTTGGGTAATTTCAAATTTTGGCTAACCGCTAGACTATAGAGAAGTTACAAAAAATTGACGAGTTTTGGTTTGGGCGTGCTAATTTTCTAAATCACTAAGCACCCTAGTAGGGGTTAAACTCGAACAATACTACATCTACTGGACGCCTACATAACCTTCCAACTAATTCTTTTGCCCCCCTATCCCCAATCACAGTACTCTACATCATCAATTACGTAAATTCCTTACCTAACCTTTCGTAGATGTAACATTGCTCGTTAAACTTCTAGGAGCGATTCAGGTCACTGTTTTGTTTCTTACATCATTTTTTCTCGGTCGTCCAAATGTGATCTAGGCTGCGTGAGTTAGCCTCTTCTATAGGTCATTTTGTTCAGTTGTGTAGACGCATGGGGCCTGATTTGTCGATGAGTGGGACTGTAAGTCTTTCTTGGTCAAAGGCGACCTGGCGACTGAGAGGGCGTCGTGAGGCACGTGTCGCTCGGTTGTCCAGTCAGGGCTGTCTACAGAGGAGACGTGGGGGCTGTTGGGGAGGGATTTGATGTGCGGTGGAATGAGGTTTGTTACAGTTTGCTGGAGCGGGGGTAGGTGGGTGCGAGGGTGATGTTGGCGGCGTTTCTTCATTTGGCAGTTCGCTGATACTATTGGCTATTGTCTACCTATCTGATGGCAACTGCATTGGAAGGGATCTACTCTTTGTTTTTGACCATCATCTTTTGCAAGTTCTTTGCTGCTGCTTCTGGCGATATTCTTATTATACTTCTACTTTTTTCGGTTTTGGCTCAGCGGCGAGCGAGAGCGAAATAAGGGTTTTCATCAAGAGAAAAGAAAACCGAAGCGATTTCATTCGATTTGTTGTGGATTGGATGATAGAAAGTCAGCAAGCATCAAGCATACTCAAAAAGGTTGGGGGATGCTTCGTCTCTTCGTCGGGCTTTATTTGCACTTTGTAGCATATGTCATCCCTAGACACATTACACTTGTAGTTTGTTGCATACTTTAGACGTATGTATTTGCATAATACAGTGCAGTTATGAGAGGAACATGCATCTGCATTATGAGAAGGTTGTAATTGTGTATTGTGAATGTTGCAGAAATGTATTAAGATATTCCAAACAAAATCCAACAATAAAAAGGACAATTCAGGCATTTGAGGCAGTTACAGATGAAAGAAACGCCTTTGGCAATCTCAGCATTGGAGGCAGTTTGCTTAATTAAACTGCTTGCGGCTGGTTTTCGAAACTGCCTGCATTATTCCGCGTATTAGCGATGCTGACTTTGAGGTGGATTGCGCAACCGGCAATGTCCATGTGCGAAATTCGCATGCAAAGCATGATTCTCTACTAGTGTACTATGCATGGGCTAGAGACTGATCTTGTTGATTTCTCAAGTTGGAGATTCGTGAGGCGTTATATTCTGGAGCTTTGGCTCATGAAATTCAAAGGCTTCATCCTAGGTATTGAGCAGCGAAGTGCTCCGAGGCAACATATTCTTTATTCTGATAGACACAGGTTATGCATTATCTTTGCCTGTAAACAACCACCAAGGGTTGCTTTCGGATGTATAGGGTGCTCATCTGCGTTCGTCCTTTGGTGGCAAGTCCAACTCTAGTTAGTGAAGGCAGTACTTGGATCGTCCTTTGACGACGGGTGTTGTACATGTGTCATTTTGGATCTGCAATGTATTTTTCGTCTATGGCCTAATGGGGATAGGGTTCTCCTTCCCGATGGCAGCGGCACGGCCACGATGCTGGGTGCAAGGCCCCTTTCTACAAAGTCTAGTCGTGTTTTCAACTTGTTTGTCGCCTAGGCTCAGCCTCGGTGTCGTTCTTTCGCCTTCGATTGCCACTAGTAACTTTCCATCTTCACTTGGGTCTCTGAGGGTGGCACTATTATAGTCGACGTGGTGTCCTTCGTGCTTCGAGCAATTCATTTGTTGTGTTCTTTCTGAAGGAAATATGCCCTAGAGGCAATAATAAAGTTATTATTTATTTCCTTATATCATGACAAATGTTTATTATTCATGCTAGAATTGTATTAACCGGAAACATGATACATGTGTGAATACATAGACAAACAGAGTGTCACTAGTATGCCTCTACTTGACTAGCTACTTGATCAAAGATGGTTATGTTTCCTAGCCATAGACAAAGATTTGTCATTTGATTAATGGGATCACATCATTAGGAGAATGATGTGATTGACTTGACCCATTCCGTTAGCTTAGCACTTGATCGTTTAGTTTGTTGCTATTGCTTTGCTTTCTTCATGACTTATACATGTTCCTATGACTATGAGATTATGCAACTCCCGTTTACCGGAGGAACACTTTGTGTGCTACCAAACGTCACAACGTAACTGGGTGATTATAAAGGTGCTCTACAGGTGTCTCCGAAGGTACTTGTTGGGTTGGCGTATTTCGAGATTAGGATTTGTCACTCCGATTGTCGGAGAGGTATTTCTGGGCCCACTCGGTAATACACATCACTTAAGCCTTGCAAGCATTGCAACTAATGAGTTAGTTGCGGGATGATGTGTTACGGAACGAGTAAAGAGACTTGCCGGTAACGAGATTGAACTAGGTATTGAGATACCGACGATCGAATCTCGGGCAAGTAGCATACCGATGACAAAGTGAACAACGTATGTTGTTATGCGGTCTGACCGATAAAGATCTTCGTAGAATATGTAGGAGCCAATATGGGCATCCAGGTCCCGCTATTGGTTATTGACGAGAGAGGTGTCTCGGTCATGTCTACATAGTTCTCGAACCCGTAGGGTCCGTCTTGATAACCCACAAGTATAGGGGATCACAACAGTTTTCGATAAGTAAGAGTGTCGAACCCAACGAGGAGCTAAAGGCAGAACAAATATTCCCTCAAGTTCTATCGACCACCGATACAACTCTACGCACGCTTGACGTTCGCTTTATCTAGAACAAGTATGAAGCTAAAAGTACTTTGTAGGTGTTGTTGGATAGGTTTGGAAGATAATAAAGAGCAAGTAAATAAAAAGTAGGGGCTGTTGTAAGTAAAGAAGCAATAAAGTAAATATAGAGAGTGTGGAAAAGTGGTGGTAGGAGTTGCGAAATTGCCCCTAAGCAGTTGACTACTTTACTAGACCGATAACAAGTATTATGTGGGAGAGGCCACTGCTAGCATGTCATCCCTGACTAGGAATTCTATGCACTTATGATTGGAACTATTAGCAAGCATCCGCAACTACTAACGTTCATTAAGGTAAAACCCAACCATAGCATTAAGATATATTGGTCCTCCTTCAATCCCGCATGCATCAATTCCTATGATAGGTTGAAGTTTCTGTCACTCTTGCCCTCCAATACATAGTCCTATCAACATACAACTAACCCTATGGTGTGATCCACGCGCGCACTCATATGATGGGCACCAAAGGACAACAATATAACCACAAGCAAATTAAATCAATCATAGAAATTCATCAACCACCAATAGGACAACGAAAATCTACTCAGACATCATAGGATGGCAACACATCATTGGATAATAATATGAAGCATAAAGCACCATGTTCAAGTAGAGGGTACAACGGGTTGCGGGAGAGTGGACCGCTGTAAATAGAGGGGGAAAGGTGATGGAGATGTTGGTGAAGATGGCGGAGGTGTTGGTGTAGATCGCGGTGATGATGATGATGGCCACGGCAGCGTTCCGGCGCCACCGGAAGAGAAAGGGAGAGGGGGCCCCTTCGTCTTCTTCTTCCTTGACCTCCTCCCTAGATGGGAGAAGGGTTTCCCCTATGGTCCTTGGCCTCCATGGCATGGGAGGGGCGAGAGCCCCTCCGAGATTGGATCTGTCTCTCTGTCTCTCTCTGTTTCTGTGTTCCATGATTCTACCCTTTCACCGTTTCTTATATTCCCGGAGATCCGTAACTCCTATTGGGATGAAATTCTAACACGATCTCTATCCGAATATTAGCTTTCTTGCGGCGAAAGAAGGGCATCAACTGCCTTACGGGGTGGCCACGAGGGTCAGGGGCGTGCCCCCTGCCTCGTGGCCCCCTGGGGCACCGTCTCGCGTGGATTTTTCTTCCCAAAAATCATATAGATTCCAAAAAATTTCCGTCAGTTTTTATCCCGTTTGAACTCCGTTTGATATGGATATTCTGCGAAACAAAAAACATGCAACAAACAGGAACTGGCACTGGGCACTGGATCAATATGTTAGTCCCAAAAATAGTATAAAAAGTTGCCAAAAGTATATGAAAGTTGTAGAATATTGGCATGGAACAATCAAAAATTATAGATACGACAGAGACGTATCAGCATCCCCAAGCTTAATTCCTGCTTGTCCTCGAGTAGGTAAATGAGAAAAAAGATAATTTTTGATGTGGAATGCTACCTAGCATAATCTTGATCACATATCTAATCATGGCATGAATATTAAGACACGAGTGATTCAAAGCAATAGTCTATCATTTGACATAAAAACAATAATACTTCAAGCCTACTAATAAAGCAATCATGTCTTTTCAAAATAACATGGCCAAAGAAAGTTATCCCTATAAAATCATATAGTCTGGCTATGCTCCATCTTCACCACACAAAATATTCACATCATGCACAACCCCGATGACAAGCCAAGCAATTGTTTCATACTTTTGACGTTCTCAAACATTTTTAACTTTCACGCAATACATGATCGTAAGCCATGGACATAGCACTATAGGTGGAATAGAATGGTGGTTGTGGGGAAGACAACAAGGAGAAGATAGTCTCACATCAACTAGGCGTATCAACGGGCTATGGAGATGCCCATCAATAGATATCAATGTGAGTGAGAAGGGATTGCCATGCAACGGATGCACTAGAGCTATAAGTGTATGAAAGCTCAAACTGAAACTAAGTGGGTGTGCATCCAACTTTCTTGCTCATGAAGACCTCGGGCATTTGAGGAAGCCCATCATCGGAATATACAAGCCAAGTTCTATAATGAAAATTCCCACTAGTATATGAAAGTGATAACTCAAGAGACTCTCTATACGAAGAACATGGTGCTACTTTGAAGCACAAGTGTGGTAAAAGGATAGTAACATTGCCCCTTCTCTCTTTTTCTCTCATTTTTTATTTTTTTATTTTTTTGGGCCTTCTCTTTTTTTGGCCTTTCTCTTTTTTTTGTAATATTTTTTTATTTTTTTATTTTTTCGTCCGGAGTCTCATCCCGACTTGTGGGGAATCATAGTCTCCATCATCCTTTCCTCACTGGGCAATGCTCTAATAATGATGATCATCACACTTTTATTTACTTACAACTCGATATTACAACTCGATACTAGAACAAAGACATGACTCTATATGAACGCCTCCGGCAGTGTACCGGGATGTGCAATGATCTAGCGTAGCAATGACATAAAAAAACGGACAAGCCATGAAAACATCATGCTAGCTATCTTACGATCATGCAAAGCAATATGACAATGAATGCTCAAGTCATGTATATGATGATGATGGAAGTTGCATGGCAATATATCTCGGAATGGCTATGAAAATGCCATGATAGGTAGGTATGGTGGCTATTTTGAGGAAGGTATATGGTGGGTTTATGGTACCGGTGAAAGTTGCGCGATACTAGAGAGGCTAGCAACAGTGGAAGGGTGAGAGTGCGTATAATCCATGGACTCAACATTAGTCATAAAGAACTCACATACTTATTGCAAAAATCTATTAGTCATCGAAACAAAGTACTACACGCATGCTACTAGGGGGATAGATTGGTAGGAAAAGACCATCGCTCATCCCCGACCGCCACTCATAAGGAAGACAATCAATAAATAAATCATGCCCCGACTTCGTTACATAACGGTTCACCATACGTGCATGCTACGGGAATCACAAACCTCAACACAAGTATTTCTACTAATCTACAACTACTCACTAGCATGACTCTAATATCACCATCTTTATATCGCAAAACTATTGCAAGGAATCAAACATATCATATTCAGTGATCTACAAGTCTTATGTAGGATTTTATGACTAACCATGTGAATGACCAGTTCCTGTCATCTCTCTAAATAGATATAAGTGAAGCAAGAGAGTTTAGTTCTTTTTACAAAAGATATGCCCACGCTCTAACAAATATAAGTGAAGCAAAAGAGCAGTCTACAAATGGCGGTTGTCTAAGTGAAGAGAAACAGGCAATCCAAACTTCAAATGATATAAGTGAAGCACATGAAGCATTCTATAAAGCCATACTCAAAAGATATAAGTGAAGTGCATAGAGCATTCTATAAATCAACCGAGGACTATCTCATAACAGCATGGTGCATAAAATAAAAATGAAAACTAAATGCAAAAGACGCTCCAAGATTGCACATATCGCATGAACGAAACGAATCCGAAAACATACCGGTACTTGTTGAAGAAAGAGGGGATGCCTTCCGGGGCATCCCTAAGCTTAGACGCTTGAGTCTCCTTGAATATTTACTTGGGGTGCCTCGGGAACCCCCAAGCTTGAGCTCTTGCCTCTATTCCTTCTTCTCACATCGAGACCTTCTCGATCATCGAACACTTCATCCACACAAAACTTCAACAGAAAACTCGGTAAGATCCGTTAGTATAGTAAAGCAAATCACTACTCTAAGTACTGTTGCAAACCAATTCATATTTTGTTTTTGCATTGTTTCTACTGTAATATAACTTCTCCATGGCTTAATCCACTGATATAAATCGATAGTTTCATCAAAACAAGCAAACTATGCATCAAAAATAGAATCTTTCTAAAACAGAACAATCTGTAATAATCTGAACATTTACCATACTTATGATACTTAAAAAATTCTGCCAAAATTAGTAAAAATAAATTTTTTTTATAGAAAGACAGTGCAAAAAGAATCAGAACCATTTGACGTTCCATCTAAAAATGTAAAATCACACACTACAGCCAAAGTTTCTGTCCTGCACCGTACAAACCAACAAGCATCTAAAACATCCTAAAGGCAAACCTTGGCACATTATTTTTATAATACAATGGAATTGTACAAGGGGATAATTATTTTTGTTGAAAATTTTCTGTAATCAAGATTCACAAAGTTGCCATGAGCATGAATAAAGTTCAAGGAGCTCTCCCACTTCAACAATGCTTGTCTTTCTCACTTTCACTTTCCTTTTTGAAAAAGTTTTGGGTTCCCCTCTTTATTTTTGTTGTTTTTAAACTATATGAAAGAACTCAACAGAAATAAATGACTCTCTAAAACTTCCGGGTTGTCTCCCTGGCAGCGCTTTCTTTAAAGCCATTAAGCTAGGCATATAGTGCTCAAGTAATGGATCCACCCGGATCCCAAGGTATATCAAAGCCAATTTTAATTAACAATGATTTGTAATTTAGTATTGAGCACAAAGTAACATATATCATGCAATGACGAAGTCTAACTCTCTTCCTATGCATAGGCATGTCATAAAAGAACAATTCATGCACACAAATTAAAGGCCAATGCATAGTATAAACAGTTTCTTGCAATTTTATTGTATTGGAAACATAAAGAGGCGGAGATGTATTTCCTCTTTCATAATAATTGCAAGTAGGAGCAACAAGCACATGCATATTATATCTATCAAAATCATCATGTGCAACGGTAAAAGGCAACCCATCAATATAATCCTTAATAAGGGCAAACTTGTCCGATATAGTGTAGTCAAGAGAATTCAAAAAGATAATAGGACTATCATGTGTGGGTGCAATAGCAACAATTTCATGTTTACATAAGGAACTATAGCAAGTTCATCTCCATAAGCATAATTCATATTGGCATCTTGGCCACAAGCATGGCAAGCATCATCAAAAAGGGATATTTCAAGAGAATTATCGGGATCATAACAATCATCATAGCAATCATCCTTCGGTAAGCACGAAGGGAAATTAAACAATGTATGAGTTGAAGAGTTACTCTCATTAGAAGGTGGGCACGGGTAGCTAATCCGCTCTTCCTCCTTTTGTTCTTCGCTCTCCTCCTCATCTTTTTCATCCAATGAGCTCACAGTTTCATCAATTTCTTCTTCCATAGACTCCTGCAAAATATTAGTCTCTTCTTGGACAGTGGGGTAGTCCTCAATATATGGTTCAACATAGGCATTAGAAGCATAATTATCATAGCAATATTTAAGTATGTCAAATTTTTCAGATTTGTAATGAGTAGCATCATACATTTCAATCAAAGAAACAATTTCATAAGCACCCTTAAAAGCAACAAATTCTTCAATTTGTTAAACATCATTGTAACTATAAACACCCTTAGCATACGAAGATACGATTCCATTATCACTAAACTCACATTGACAGGGAAGGTGTTTCTTAGGGTTTTCAGAACAACAAGTAATATCATATATTTCACATAAATTCCAAGCATAGCATTGCAAACGATGAATTTGACCCAGTAAATTTTTCCCTTTTTCAGATATTCGGTGTCGCACATAACAAGCATGCTCATCTAAAGATTTGCCCTCAACTAAGCTAGTTGGGATTTCAGCACGAGCACATAGGGATCGAAGATGATCCAAGTAATAAGCTTCAGTAGTATGATATATTTTGAGTGGTTCTTCAATCATTGGTTTAGTAGGTACAACTATTTTTTTTTGGTATTTTGCGTTTCCTACCCATAACTAAAGATAGAAAACAACTAAGAACAGAAAATAAAAATTACTTAGTGATAAAGCAAACAAGCACACACGAGAATATTCACCCCACGCTATTGCTCCCCGGCAAGGGCGCCAGAAAAAGGTCTTGATAACCCACAAGTATGGGGGAACTAACTGTTTTTGATAAGTAAGAGTGTCGAACCCAATGAGGAGCTAAAGGCAGAACAAATATTCCCTCAAGTTCTATCGACCACCGATACAACTCTACGCATGCTTGCCGTTCGCTTTACCTAGAACAAGTATGAAGCTAAAAGTACTTTGTAGGTGTTGTTGGATAGGTTTGCAAGATAATAAAAAGCAAGTAAATAAAAAGTAGGGGCTGTTGTAAGTAAAGAAGCAATAAAGTAAATATAGCGAGTGTGGAAAAGTGGTGATAGGAGTTGCGAAATTGCACCTAAGCAGTTGACTATTTTACTAGACCGATAGCAAGTATTATGTGGGAGAGGCCACTGCTAGCATGTCATCCCTGACTTGGAATTCTATGCACTTATGATTGGAACTATTAGCAAGCATCCGCAACTACTAACGTTCATTAAGGTAAAACCCAACCATAGCATTAAGATATATTGGTCCCTCTTCAATCCCGTATGCATCAATTTCTATGCTAGGTTGAAGTTTCTGTCACTCTTGCCCTCCAATACATAGTCCTATCAACATACAACTAACCCTATGGTGTGATCCACGCGCGCACTCATATGATGGGCACCAAAGGACAACAACATAACCATAAGCAAATTAAATTAATCATAGCAATTCATCAACCACCAATAGGACAACGAAAATCTACTCAGATATCATAGGATGGCAACACATCATTGGATAATAATATGAAGCATAAAGCACCATGTTCAAGTAGAGGGTACAACGGGTTGCGGGAGAGTGGACCGCTGTAGATAGAGGGGGGAAGGTGATAGAGATGTTGGTGAAGATGGCGGAGGTGTTGGTGTAGATCGCGGTGATGATGATGATGGCCACACAGCGTTCCGGCGCCACCGGAAGAGAAAGGGCGAGGGGGCCCCTTCGTCTTCTTCTTCCTTGACCTCCTCCCTAGATGGGAGAAGGGTTTCCCCTCTAGTCCTTGGCCTCCATGGCATGGGAGGGGCGAGAGCCCCTCCGAGATTGGATCTGTCTCTCTGTCTCTCTCTGTTTCTGCGTTCCGTGATTCTACCCTTTCACCGTTTCTTATATTCCCGGAGATCCGTAACTCCGATTGGGATGAAATTCTAACACGATCTCTATACGGATATTAGCTTTCTTGCAGCGAAAGAAGGGCACCAACCGCCTTACGGGATGGCCACGAGGGTCAGGGGCACGCCCCCTGCCTCGTGGCCCCCTCGGGCACCGTCTCGCGTGGATTTTTCTTCCGAAAAACCATATATATTCCAAAAAAATCTTCGTCAATTTTTATCCCGTTTGGAGTCCGTTTGATATGGATATTTTGCGAAACAAAAAACATGCAACAAACAGGAACTAGCACTAGGCACTGGATCAATATGTTAGTCCCAAAAATAGTATAAAAAGTTGTCAAAAATATATGGAAGTTGTAGAATATTGGCATGGAACAATAAAAAATTATAGATACGACGGAGACGTATCAGTCCGCACGCTTAACATTCGTTGACGATATAGTACTATGAGTTATGTATGTTGGTGACCGAATGTTGTTCGGAGTTTCGGATGAGATCACGGATATGACGAGGAACTCCGGAATGGTCCGGAAGTAAAGATTGATATGTGGATAGTAGTGTTTGATCTCTGGAAGGGTTTCGGAATTCACCGGAAGGGGTTCCGGAAGTTTCCCAAAATGTTTGGGTACGAGAACACTTTATCTGGGCCAAAGGGGAAACCCACGTGGTTTTTGGAAAGCGCAAAAGGAAGTTTTGCGGAGTCCAGGGGCCAGACGCTAGGGTCCCTGGCGTCTGGGTTCAGACGCCGGGAACTCTGACTTCTGGCCCTGGAGTCCGAGAAGGACTCTTGCCTTTCGGGTGAAACCGACTTTGTGGAGGCTTTTACTCCAAGTTTCGACCCCAAGGCTCAACATATAAATAGAGGGGTAGGGCTAGCACCCAAGACACATCAAGAAACACCAAGCCGTGTGCCGGCAACCCCGTCCCCTCTAGTTTATCCTCCGTCATAGTTTTCGTAGTGCTTAGGCGAAGCCCTGCGGAGATTGTTCTTCACCAACACCATCACCACGCCGTCGTGCTGCCGGAACTCATCTACTACTTCGCCCCTCTTGCTGGATCGAGAAGGCGAGGACGTCACCGAGCCGAACGTGTGCAGAACTTGGAGGTGCTGTGCTTTTGGTACTTGGATCGGCCGGATCATGAAGACGTACGACTACATCAACCGCGTTGATATAACGCTTCCGCGAACGGTCTACGAGGGGTACGTAGACAACACTCTCCCCTCTCGTTGCTATGCATCACCATGATCCTGCGTGTGCGTAGGATTTTTTTTGAAATTACTATGTTCCCCAACACTTTCTGTGTGGTCGCGAGGCCGGCTCCTTTCATAGCTCTCGGGTGAGGCCTCTTCAAGTCGACGGTGTGGCGTCCTCTAGCCAAGATGGCAGAGTAGGTCCCTCTTCGGCATTTGAGTAGGAAGGAGTTGTGTCTTCTTAGCACGGTGGAGCTTTCGTGTATGTGTTCTTCTAGTGGTAGTCGGCTAATCCACTGTTCTCTTATATTTTCTGTTTTAGGTTCCCGAGTGTGGTGGGCAGCACCATTTTCAAGCTATGCTTTCATTTTTTTTTCTCCTTTTGTGATTTCTTCATGTGTTGTGCTAGAAGCTGCTCTATCAGCTTATTGTATCGTTCAACTGTTTTTTCTTGTTGGTCTTGTGTAATTCCTGTCTGGTTGATGAGTACCTAATAGACTTGGTCGTCTAGATCCCTGAGACCACTCACTCACCTGTTTGCTGGTGTCAGAGTGAACACCTTTGGAGGGCAAAGGGACTCATTTATGTCACCACTAGGACACAAGAACCAAGATCTACACGAAACAACACTACACACGTGATGAAATCCTAGCCTCTTCTATTTTCGAGGAGGAGTTGAAACAGACTAAATGACATTACAACACACACCATACTAGAGAGCACCATCAAAGAGAAAGCGCCTAGCCTGCAAGAAAAAGCATCGCTCGCCACCACCGCTTGAAACTCAAAGCAACCGGACATCTCCACACAATGACATCACTCGTCCAAGACCAACCTTGCCCAGACGGCTAGCAACGTCGTCGCTGACCAATCCATAATGGATTTTAAGTTTTCACTCAGGAAAGTGACTTAGTGTGGGCGGAAGCGTCTTCAACAACTCCTCGAGGAAGGAAAGTGTCACCCTTGGGTGTTGCCGCTGCCATGTTTGAACCATCCATTCAGGAGTTTCCCTCAGAGCCAGAACCGTCATCACCTCTCCAACAAGAGGGCATGCAACCGAGGCCGTTGTGCACCAGTATTGACAAGGAGGAGTGATCCAGAGAGGCAGAAGGGGCTGTACCTTCATATTTGGAGGCGAAAGCCGAAGAAGGCCCTTTGCCTCGACAACCGCCCACCGACACCTCACCGCCCATGGGACTGAGGGATCCGGCCACCAGCATCTGCGGGGCACGCCTGCTGTCTCACCATCCGGGGCTGCCGCCCTGGCGTCCGATGCCATCAACATGAGAAACAAATCAACGTGAGCCTCCCTCCCACCTTCACCACGCCCGTCCGCCTTTCCCGTTGTCCTCCTCTAGTGACGGCCATCAGGGATATGGAGGAGGTGGAGGAGAGGGTGGCTTGGGAACCCTAGTTGCCCCGGAGATACCCTATGGATGAAGATGCAAGGGGTCGAATCATTTTTATCCGTAATATGGCTCCGGTGTTTCTTTTCAGAAAGAAAAAATATGAGGACTTAAGTTTGCTAAAAAGATTGTTTGCATGTTGGACAACATGAAGTACACCACGGAGCAGTAAGACGGTGGTAATAATTGGGAGCTGTACACGTGTAAGACGCTGCGTATCTCTAGTATTTACCAGTGTGCGTATAATCCCTTCTTCCTCCTCCTCTGGCTCACACTCACACTCACTCCACCCATCGGAGCTCCCGAAGTAAGTGCATCCGGCCAGCCAGCCATGGTGATCGACGAGCAAAACAAAGTAAAGCCCCCCACCTCCCCTCCCCCTCCTCCTCTGCTCCAGCTCCCACCATCATCTGCTTCTCTACCCCACTCAACTCATTTTTTTATTGTAGGATTTCTTCATGCTATTTTTGTCTTTCCAGTGATTACCTCCTCCTGTTAATTTGGTTGATTTATTCATGGGGTGTTTGCAAATAGAAACAGAGAGGGAGGTGATTGATTCTTGAGAAGAAGAAGAAAAAAGCCCCCATCGTTTTCTCCGGTTGCATATAATATCCAGCTGCTGCTAGGGCTTTTCTAAAGTCCGCGCCACCCTTCGATCCGCTTTTTCACCGCGGGAGATTTTGCTTCGCCTGACTAATTTTCACCGTGGATCACTAGATAAAATTTGGTAGTGACAGAATTATTGATCGGTTGCCTGACTAATTTGCAGAGCAAGAGAGGGACGCCAGCGGGTGTTCCCCACTCTGCCAAGTCCAAGACGGGGCAGAAGATGGTCCATCGAAGGCGCCCTTTGCTTGATGAAGGCAGCAGCAGCCGAAACGAAGACGGCGGCGGCGACGATTTTGAGCCTACGGTGAGAACCTGTCTGAAACCATCTGAGCTCACATTGCCGCATTTCAGTTTCAGGCTTTCTCTGTTGATCCTTAATCTTCTATTGTTGGTAAATCACTACTCCCTCCGTTCCTAAATATTTGTCTTTCTAGGCATTTCAAATGGACTGCACATACGGATGTATGTAGACATATTTTAGAGTACAGATTCACTCATTTTGCTCCGTATGTGGTCACTTGTTGAAATATTCATAAAGACAAATATTTAGGAACGGAGGGAGTAGATGACATTTGGTGACAAAATTATTGATTGATTTTGAGCCGACGGTGGGAACCTTTGTGGAACCATCTGATCTCACATTGCTGCATTTCAGGAACCTCTGTTCTTCCAGGCTTCAGAGTATATCAACTGCATGTATTTTGTCTGTCGGTCCATTTATTTGATACCGGAACTCATGGTTTATGATCAATACATTGTTGACATGTGTTGCTGAATGTGTTCTAGTTTTATCGGGGAGTCTAGGCTGAGCCTGCTATGAGGCCACTTCAGTAGCCTTTTGTGTCAGCATTTCATTAGCCTTTATCTGAAACTATATATGTGTTTTGTTTTGGTCCTGTACTACTTACTGCTAGATCACTAGTTGAGATTCAGTATAAGTACTAAAATGATTCATTGGTTGATTGTTGTTCATGTACGCGCATAACAATTACTCTGCATTGGTTGTGTGACGAATTTCCAGGCTATGGGAGGGACGCCAGCGGGTGATTCCCCCCATTCTGCCAGGACCAAGATGGGACAGAAGATGTCATTGGCGCATCGAAGGCTCTCTTTGCTTGACGATGGCAGTAGAATCAGTAGACACATTGCTGCTGCTGCTGCTGCGGCTGATGATGATGGTGGTGGTTCTGAGCAGATGGTAAGAACCTTAATGGAACCATCTGACTTCACATTCCTGCATTTAAGGCACCCCTGTTCTTCCAGGATTCAGAGTATCAAATGCACGTTCTCATATATCAACTCGAATAAATATAGGAAGTCGCTTTTATCAGTTAGTTGGTTGGTTGGCCAGTCGATGAATCGAGCATTGGAAAACCTCAAGTACTGAGATTGTTATGAGGTCAATTCAGTTCTTTTTTTTTTGTCAACCATTTCATTTGCCTTCTCTCTTTTCTTCTGAATCTTCGGTCATGCTTACCTTGTGGAACCATCAGACAAACTGAAAATTAACTGCTTATGTTTTTCCATGTAGCGCTCATTAGTACTGCAGCGACTAGTACAAGTACACAGTGACCGCACAGCAGCCTCCATGTTATTAAGCTAGTATATTATATATACATTTTTGTGTGAAGTGCATCCTATAGGTCCTTGAACTATTTCAGAGGCGTCACATAGGTCCTCAAACTATGAAAATCATCATCCAGGTTCTCAAAGTGCAATGTGCGTCATCTAGGTCCTCGAACTATTTCAGAGGTGTCACATAGGTCCTTGAACTATTTCAGAGGTGTCATGTAGGTCCTAGGATGCACCTCTGAAATAGTTCGAGGACCTAGGATGCACTTCACTCCATTTTTTTTATCTTTACTAATTTTGAACTTCTCGAGATGCGATAATAAAAATTTGGCAATTGTAGGGTGAGGAGTTCACTGTTGATGTTGCTCAGAAGAATACGGCAGTTGATGACAGCGATGATCCAGATGGTAGCGGGGATGACTTTGTTCCATTGATAGTGAGTGTTTTATTGCTTTAGTTCTCTTGTATATGCACCAATTACACCACACATGGACCCATTCACAACATCAATTTTAGTGAAAACATAATTCTGACATCACTTCCTCGTTTTCATTTCCATCTCGATCGTAATTTTCATAAAATACGAACATGTAAGTTATTGATGTAACCTCATTATGGCAGATGATGAGAACCAAGAATGTGAAGAGTGAGCCTGGAAAGCATCCCGGCTTCCGATATAAACACAAAGCCCAGAGAACTATCAATAAAACTTATAAAGTAAGATACACTGACTTATTCCATCCCTGTGTGTGTGTGTGTGTGTGTGTGTGTGTGTGTGTGTGTATGATATGAACAAATAAATAAATTGCGAACAAATATATTATGAATTCAAGATGCTTCCTATGGTTGGATAGTGTTAGAGTAGTTTTTCTTTGCTTCTTTTGGCTTTTTTTACTGCTCTCTGGATTTTTATTTACCAATAATAGTTCTATTATGTGTAGAGTTTCTTGGAATTTTTGGCTTAGTTGGTTTGCAGCCATGTAAGTATTGTGTTTTCTTGGTTTTCTTTCTTCTAATACATAACGATACAAATTTTGATCCATGTCCGAGGGAAAAAAAATGAACTCACAATACTTGATTTTGGCTCATCCAAAAATTTCACAACTCAGATTATTTGTTATATTCAGTCACCTATATAAACATATTTTGAATTCATTGCTCTGTTTTGGTGGGCTACTTTAATTTCAGAGGAAGAAGACAGGGAGGTCAGCAGGTCCAGTATATGCCAAGAGAAAGATAGAGAAGAAGCCAAGATTGGTTGGCAGCAACAACATTAGTAAGGTAAGGTCGTACGAAATCGCTTGTTGATGTATCATACCCTTTAAAAAAATATTATACTATAATTGAGTATAAGTAGACCGATATGTATATTATATTCTCTAATGTGGAGGGTGTAGTCAAAATTCTTATTTGGGCTATAGACTAACTGTGAACAACTTATGACTTGCCAGATATCTGATGATGATGGCCAGAAGAAATATGCAAGGTATTTCAACTTTTGTTGTTTCTCGTCAGTAGTGTGTGTTCAAAAGCTGTCAAGTGTGTGTACATGACTAATGCACATGAATCTTCAAACAAGCTATAGTGTTTTGGGCTTCTATGCCACTGCTTTTGACAGAGCTTTGGAGGTAGAAAAGAAATTGCCAGCAGAAGGTCCGAGCTTCGTCAAGCTTATGCAGATATCACATGTTGTAAGGGTTTTTTGGCTGGTAAGTCCCTGTTTATTAGGTGTTTGAATGTTTGTCCAATGCCAAGAATCCGGTAATGTTTCCGTATAGGCAACACTCAGTTTGTGTTTTCCTGTAAGAATTTTAATTTACAAGGCAATTAAATATCTACAGAAGACGCAACTGCAAATTCAGAGCGTGCCACTGATTCATGGCATTCATGTTTTTAGAGAGAGGAGCGGAGAAGCGAGTGTCACTGATTAATTTAGCTTTTTGTATTTTGCTTCCTTTGCATTTGACTTTTGTCTTCCTCCCAGGGTGTCCCGGTTAGCTTTTGCAGAGAGCATCTTCCAAACCATGATGTTACAATTGTATTAGAAGATGAGGATGGCCTCCGGTTTGATACAAATTATCTAGCGCGCAAGCAGGGCCTCAGTGGTGGGTGGAGTAGATTTGCAACACGACATCATCTTAAGGTCGGCGATGCCGTGGTCTTTCAACTCGTGGAACAAACAAGATTCAAGGTGAGTGCTTCGTCAATGTTTTATTCCATCATATTTTTTGTGTGTATGCAAGGAGCACTACCCTCTTCATGATATTGATAGTGATACGTTGGACCATTGACTGTTGTTTACAGGTGTATATACTGAGAGAGAGTAAGTTCACTACAACCGATGGAGCACTCAGTCTCCTGAGTTTAGACACGTCCATGGAAAACAACATGCCCGGTGAGTTAAAAGTATCATCATCTTCATATTGCAATATCATGAAATCTTTCTAATCATGTGTTGTCTTTTGTGAAGCAGAAAAAGGAGGAGAAGATACTTCTGATGAAGATGTCAAGTCCAAGGAGGATCCAGAAGTCACCAAAGTCATCACCAACAAAGCATCCGATGATGATAGCAACGACCCTTTTAGTGAAGCAGCAGCAAACGGAGGCATCAGATCCCCAGATCCAGACCCTGATTTCGACGCCGTGAAAACATTCAGAGCCTTCAAGATGGTCATCGACAGTTCTGTCATCGACCGCAAACTAGTCCCTGATCGCCTGCTTTGGACGTACTACAAGCTCTGCGGCGACCGGAAGGCGTTCCTCCACAGGCGTCTGCCGAAGCACATAAACCTGACGCTAGCAGCAGGGGTGATAGTAGAGACGGCCAGCATCGCTGAGGGCATCAGGTCCTATCCCTCCTCCTGCTCTTCCTGCGAGGACCTCGCGGCGTGGAAGAAGACCCTAGAGTCCTTCGAGCTGCTGGGAATGGACGTGGGCTTCATACGCAAGCGCCTCGATGAGCTCCTTTTCCTCCTTGACGCCCGGTCATCGGATGATCATCTGCCGGAGGGGTACGAGGAGGTGAAGCTGGAGCGTGCTCGTGCAGCAGAGAAGGTGAAGGCCCTCGAGTCGAAGATGGCGAGCCTGAAGGATGCTCTCAAGGATATGGACATGGAGATGGAGGAGATCGCGGAGAAGAGGAGGGGCCATGCTATGCTGCAGCTGGCGGCCGCGCCATGGTGATCGGCGATTCGATCGTCGTCTCGTGTCTTATGCATTTTGGTGGTTGGCATCTCTTTCAGGTCATCAGACTTGGTCGACCTTTTTGTCTAGTTCTAGTTGGTTCTCTGTACATACAGCAACGTATACTGTTAGCAGCACGATCTAATTGGCTAACTATGAACTCGGATCGGAAGATCACAGCTCAATTTCATGGCGAAATGTTAGCAGAGGCTATCTACCCATCCTCCCACACCTCTGTTCTGTCACGATTACAACCCAGCTTTGCGGCCGTTTCTTCCTAGCCAAGTTCCCCTTTGCCTAACAATTAACTCGCTCCTGTGAGGCCGCACCGGGGCGCACCCGCCGGCCATCTGTAGACCTCCTCCGCGCCAAGTTCTCCCATCCCGCCGCCGGTCAAAGCCCGTGTGGCGCGGCCGCGGCGGCAGATCTCCTCGGCCAAAGTTCGGGATCGCAGGGGCGATGCTGGCTCCGGCCGTTCAGAGGCAGCGAGCCAGCGATGTGGGGTGGCGACAGCGGCCGGAAAATAATCCTATACGACCTGGTCTCACGCTTCATCTCGTAAGACCCACTCCAGAGGATGCCACGTGTACTTCACCAATCTTGATGCACTCCTTCTTCCTCAATCCTCCTTCCCGAACTTCACGCCTCGCTGCGGAAGTTAATGGAAGCAGAGGATTAATGGCCTACGTGTTTTGAGATTCGGGTTTGCCAAGTGTCATCCGCTGAATAAGGTCTCACGGTCAGGGCGTGCGACCCAGGTCGCATAGGATTATTGCCAGGATCGGCAAGCTTGCGGCGGCAACGACGCGAAGGCTAGCGGGCGGTGGCGGGAGTGGTTGGGCCCGATCTGGACTTAGATGGGTTCGGACGGGCCACGACCTAAGCTGCGGTACCTGTTGTGTCTCGTCGACTCCGACGACGGCACGCAAGCTCCTGACAACGCTGGAGACGCTGGCTTGCCGAGAAGCAATGGCTCTAGCACTAGACCTCTCGCTAAATCAAGTGGTGGTTGCTTCTGACTGCAAGAATGCGGTGCAGGACATAAATCTTGGCACTGGTGGAATGAACGCGAGCATCATGAAGGAAATCTTGGCACTGGTGGAATGAACTCGAGCATCCTGAAGGAAATTCGAGCTACTGTTACTCAATTTCATAGTTGTGCCTTCATTTTTGAAGGAAGATTTTCGAATCAAGAGGTACATAGCCTCGCTAAGCATGCTTTTGGTCTGGACCCGGAGCGCCATATGTGGCTCTTAAACCCCCCAGATCTTAATTGTATCCCGATGAACATTCTCAATTAATAAAGCAAGTGTGTTTAGACGCAAAAAAAAAACGCAGACTCCTGGGTTCGTCCCGCAGCACAAGGAAGCCGAGGGCTTCGCCCCGGGATTGGCGGGGGTGGCCTCCTTCTTTGCCGGAGGTGGTCGGCCGGCTGGTTGTGGTGGATCCCTAAAGCCTAGATCTATTTGATGTAACTCTTTTTTGCAGTGTGTTTGTTAGGATCCGATAAATTATGGGTTTATGATCAGTTTTATCCATGAATCTTTGTTATAGCCTTGTATTTCTTCTCCAAAATTTTGGTTTGGTTTGACCAACTAGATTGATGTTTCTTGCCATGGGAAGAGGTGATTTGTGATGGGTTCGATCTTGCGGTGCTCAATCTCAGTGACAGAAGGAGACATGACACGCATGCATCATTGTCATTAAGGAAAAAAAGATGGGGTCTATTCCTACATGAATAGATCTTGTCTACATCATGTCATCGTTCTTATTGCATTACCCCGTTTTTCATGAACTTAATACACTAGATGCATGCTGGATAGCGGTTGATGTGTGGAGTAATAGTACTAGATGCAGACAGGAGTCGGTCTACTAATCTTGGACGTAATGCCTATATACATGATCATTGCCTTGGATATCATCATGATTATTCATTTTTCTATCAATTGCCCAACAGTAATTTGTTTACACACGGTATGCTATTTTCTCGAGAGAAGCCTCTAGTGAAAACTACGCCCCGGGCAATTTCCTACCATATTAAATCTAAAAATACCTTGCTTCACTTTTTTCTTTATTTTTTATTTTGCGTTTTAGTTAGATCTATTTATCAAATCTCATACAATCTAATCTATCTCAATACCAAGGAGGGATTGACAACCCCTCTTACGCGTTGGGTTGCAAGTATTTGTTGTTTGTGCGCATATGCTATTTACACAGTGTTGTTTGGTTCTTCTACTGGATTGATAACCTTGGTTACATAACTGAGGAAATACTTACCTTTGATGTGCTGCACCATCCACTCCTCTTCGGAGAAATACCAACGCAAATACAAGCAATCACACATCTCAAAGGTGTTGCTCATGCAGTGCTTGGATCTGATTTGATCGTGACGCGAGTACGACTACACCAACCACGATCATTAGATCGTTAACGCTTTCAGTCTACAAGGGTATGTAGATACACTACCCTCTCGTTGCTAGTATCTCCATATAATAGATCTTGGGTGTTCCATAGGAATTTTTTGTTTTCCATGCAACGTTCCCCATCAACTTTCTCATAGTAGCAATGCCTAAATCAGTTAGGATCATTATAGCTATAGATGCATATTTTGACTATGAGATATGGCAGATGGATGTCAAAACGACTTTTTTAATGGAAATATAACCTAAGATGCATATGATGCAACCCCAGAGTTTTGTTGACCCAAAGGATGCAAGTAAGGTATGTAAGCTTCAGAAATCCATTTATGGGTTGAAGAAAGCATCTCGGAGCTAGAACACTCATTTTGGTGAGGTGAGCAAAGGGTTTGATTTAGGGATGAAAATTTTATCCATGGATCTGGATACCCATGGATACCTGACCCAGTTGGGCAAGGGTATGGAGCACATTTCTGCCCATGGGTCTGTGGATATGGATACCCACGAACAGCTGGGTTGGGCATGGTTATAGTTTGTGCTCCATGGATATCCAATGGATACCCGTATGACATGTGGGGCCATATGCCAATGACAGTAGAAAGAGCGAATCAATGGGAAATGGTGGGAAATATGCAACTTGTGCCATGAGTTATATGCTGCAGAATCAATCTCTGGTATGTCACACTTAAGGACTCAACGTATTACTTGTTACCTACTTATGCATGTAGCTTATGTTGTCATTTGTGAGTGAATGATGATGAGTTAATTTGATCTTTGAAAAGACTTCATGCTAAGTTTTCTATGCCCATGGAGCTCCATGGGTATGTAGGTATCCAGCGGGTTTGGGCATGGGCACAAGTTGTGCCCATGGATAATTTGATGGATGGGCAGAGGGTAGGAAGATGGGTCATGGGTTGGATTTGGACCAGCTCCACCCGCCCCAAACCCGACCCATTGCCATCCCTAGTTTGATTTCATCCAAAACAGAAATGAGCATTTGTTTACAAGAAGTTTAGTGGGAGCTCAATCGTAGTTCTAAGCAATCATCTAGGAGTTGGAACACTTGCTTTGCTGACGTGATCAAAAGGTTTGGTTTCATCCATAACAGAAATGAACATTGTGTTTCCTATGGTCGGGTTTTACCTTAATAAATTCTTTGTGTTTGCGGATGCTTGCTATGGTTTCAATAAGTACATGTTATCAATAGGCTTTGTTGCATGTTAGCATAGTCCTCTCTCACATATAAAATTGCAATGCATGATTATGAATCTAGTATTGTAACCAATTGCTAGGGACAATTTCGCAATTCCTACCACTGCTACTTCATACTCGCTTTCTCTAAAACATATAAACTATCTTTAGAAAGTCTAGGCAAAACAATGTTTGATGCATGTAAGGTTTTATAAGTGGCAGACATGACATGAGGGCCACCATTCACCACTCCCTCATCGGCCACTTCCCCTAGGGGTCTCTGGAGCGGCGGTTGTCCTCGGCATAGGTTGGAGCGTCATCGTTGTCGAACATGGTTCCGCTATCAGAGGAGGAGATGATCTAGGCCATACGTCGGACGACACGAGTGTGCTCCCTCGCGAGCCGGACGACTGTCTTCTGGCTCGTGAGCCACTCGAACTCCTCGAGCCCGATCCAGTGCACCACCACATTTTTCTAGCGCTAACGACGGGCGTCCTTCTCCACCGAGGTGTAGGAGCGGCGGATGATGATGCAGATGACCTCCTCGTCATCACTAGCGGGCGGAAGTGGCTCCATCTCGGGTATGTAGGACCCATAGCCCGAGCGTCTCGAGGCGCCTGTGAAGGAAATATGCCCTAGAGGCAAGAATAAAGTTGTTATTTATATTTCCTTATATCATGATAAATGTTTATTATTCATGCTAGAATTGTATTAACCGGAAACTTAGTACATGTGTGAATACATAGACAAACAGAGTGTCACTAGTATGCCTCTACTTGACACGGTCGTTGAATCAATGATGGTTATGTTTCCTAACCATAGACATGAGTTGTGATTTGATTAACGGGATCACATCATTAGAGAATGATGTGATTGACTTGACCCATCTGTTAGCTTAGCACGATGATCGTTTAGTTTACTGCTATTGCTTTCTCCATAACTTATACATGTTCCTATGACTATGAGATCATGCAACTCCCGAATACCGGATGAACACTTAGTGTGCTATCAAATGCCACAACGTAACTGGGTGATTATAAAGATGCTCTATAGGTGTCTCTGATGGTGTTTGTTGATTTGGCATAGATTGAGATTAGGATTTGTCACTCCGAGTTTCGGAGAGGTATCTCTGGGCCCTATCGGTAATGCACATCACTATAAGCCTTGCAAGCAATCTGACTAATGAGTGATGCATTACAGAACGAGTAAAGAGACTTGCCGGTAACGAGATTGAACTAGGTATTGAGATACTGACGATCGAATCTCGGGCAAGTAACATACCGATGACAAAGGGAACAATGTATGTTGTTATGCGGTTTGACCAATAAAGATCTTCGTAGAATATGTGGGAGCCAATATGAACATCTAGGTTCCGCTATTGGTTATTGACCGGAGATGTGTCTCGGTCATGTCTGCATAGTTCTCGAACCCGTAGGGTCTGCACGCTTAACGTTCGGTGACGATCGGTATTATGAGTTTATGTGTTTTGATGTACCGAAGGTAGTTCAGAGTCCCGAATATGATCACAGACATGACGAGGAGTCTCGAAATGGTCGAGACATAAATATTGATATATTGGACGAATATATTCGGACAGCGGAAGCGTTCTGGGTGATTTCGGAGAAAACCGGAGTGCCGGAGGGTTACCGGAACCCCCCCCCCCCGGGGGGGAAAGACTGGGCCTACATGGGCCATAGGGAAGAGGGGAGGCAGCCCACAAGGGGCAGCCGCGCCCCCTCCCTATAGGGAGTCCGAATTGGACTAGGGAGGGGGCGCCCCCCCTTTCCTTCTCCTCTTCCTCTCCTTTCCTTCTTTCCCCTTCTCCTCCTAGTAGGACTAGGAAAGGAGGAATCCTACTCCTACTAGGAGGAGGATTCCTCCTCCCTTGGTGTCCCACTAGGGCCGGCCGGCCTCCCCCTTACTCATTTATATATGGGGGCAGGGTGCACCCTAGAACACACAAGTTGATCATTGATCTCTTAGCTGTGTGCGGTGCCCCCCCTCCACCATAATCCACCTCGGTCATATCGTCATAGTGCTTAGGCGAAGCCCTATGCCGGTAGCTTCATCATCATCGTCATCACGCCGTCGTGTTGACGAAGCTCTCCCCCGACACTCAGCTGGATTGAGAGTTCGTGGGACGTCACCGAGCCGAACGTGTGCAGATCACGGAGGTGATGTACTTTCGGTACTAGGATCGGTCGATCGTGAGGATGTACGACTGCATCAACCGCGTTGTCATAACGCTTCCGCTTACGGTCTACGAGGGTACATAGACAACTCTCTCCCCTCTCATTGCTATGCATCATCATGATCTTGCATGTGCGTAGGAATTTTTTTGAAATTACTGTGTTCCCCAAAAGTGGCATCCGAGCCAGGTTTATGCGTAGATGTTATATGCACAAGTAGAACACAAAGGAGTTGTGGGCGTTGGTATATACATATTGCTTGCAGTCACTAGTTGATTCTTGATTCAGCGATATTGTTGGATGAAGCGGCCCAGACCGACATTACGCGTACGCTTACGCGAGACTGGTTCTACCGACGTGCATCACACACAGGTGGCTGGTGGGTGTCAGTTTCTCCAACTTTAGTTGAATCGGATTCAATGAACAGGGTTCTTTCTGAAGATCAAAAAGCAATCACTATACCGCATTGTGGTTTTTGATGCATAGGTAAGAACAGTTCTTGCTCATCCCGTAGCAGCCACGTAAAACTTGCAACAACAAAGTAGAGAACGTCTAACTTACTTTTGCAGGGCATGTTGTGATGTGATATGGTCAAGACGTGATTATATAAATTGTTGTATGAGATGATCATGTTTTGCAACACAGTTATCGGCAACGGGTAGGAGCCATATGGTTGTCGCTTTATTGTATGAAATGCAATCCCCATGTAATTGCTTCACTTTATAACTAAGCGGTAGCGATAGTCGTAGTAGCAATAGTTGGCGAGACGACAACGATGCTTCGATGGGGATCAAGGTGTCAAGCCGGTGACGATGGTGATCATGACGGTGCTTTGAAGATGGAGATCAAAGGCATAAGATGATGATGGCCATATCATACCACTTATATTGATTGCATGTGATGTTTATCCTTTATGCATCTTATTTTTCTTAGTTCGGCGGTAGCATTATAAGATGATCTCTCACTAAATTTGAAGGTACAAGTGTTCTCCCTGAGTATGCACCGTTGCTACAGTTCGTCGTGCCGAGACACCATGTGATGATCGGGTGTGATAAGCTCTACGTTCACATACAACAGGTGCAAGCCAGTTTTGCACACGCAGAATACTCGGGTTAAACTTGACGAGCCTAGCATATGCAGATATGGCCTCGGAACACTAAGACCGAAAGGTCGAGCGTGAATCATAGAGTAGATATGATCAACATAGTGATGTTCACCATTGAAAACTACTCCATCTCACGTGATGATCGGACATGGTTTAGTTGATATGGATCACGTGATCACTTAGATGATTAGAGAGATGTCCTAAGTGGGGGTTCTTAAGTAATTTGATTAATTGAACTTTAATTTATCATGAAGTTAGTACCTGATAGTATTTTGCATGTCTATGTTGTTGTAGATAGATGACCCGTGTTGTTGTTCCGTTGAATTTTAATGCGTTCCTAGAGAAAGCTAAGTTGAAAGATGATGGTAGCAACTACACGGACTGGGTCGGTAACTTGAGGATTATCCTCATTGCTGCATAGAAGAATTACGTTCTGGAAGCACCGCTAGGTGACAAACCCGCTATAGGAGCAACGCCAGATGTTGTGAACACCTGGCAGAGCAAAGCTGATGACTACTCGATAGTTTAGTGTGCCATGCTTTACGGCTTAGAACTGGGACTTCAGCGACATTTTGAACGTCATGGAGCATATGAGATGTTTCAGGAGTTGAAGTTAATATTTCAAGAAAATGCCTAAATTGAGAGATATGAAGTCTCCAATAAGTTCTATAGTTGCAAAATGGAGGAGAATAGTTCTGTCAATGAACATATACTCAGAATGTCTGGGTACCACAACCACTTGACTCAGCTGGGAGTTAATCTTCCTGATGATAGTGTCATTGACATTCAATCACTACCACCAAGCTACAAGAGCTTCGTGATGAACTATAATATGCAAGGGATGGATAAGACGATTCCTGAGTGCTTCACAATGCTAAAGGATGCGGAGGTAGAAATCAAGAAGGAGCATCAAGTGTTGATGGTCAACAAGACCACTAGTTTCAAGAAAAATGGTAAAGGGAAGAAAGGGAACTTCAAGAAGAACAACAAGCCAGTTGCTGCTCAAGTCAAGAAACCCAAGTCTGGACCTAAGCCTGAAACTGAGTGCTTCTACTGCAAAGGGACTGGTCACTGGAAGCGGAACTGCCCCAAGTATTTGGCGGAGAAGAAGGATGGCAAAGTGAAAGGTATATTTGATATACATGTTATTGATGTGTATCTTACTAATGCTCGCAGTAGTGCCTGGGTATTTTATATTGGTTCAGTTGCTAATATTTGCAACTCGAAACAGGGACTACGGATTAAGTGAAGATTGGCTAAGGACGAGGTGACGATGTGCGTGGGAAATGATTCCAAAGTCGATGTGATCGCTGTCGGCACGCTACCTCTACATCTACCTTCGGGATTAGTTTTAGACCTAAATAATTGTTATTTGGTGCCAGCGTTGAGCATGAACTTTATATCTGGATCTTGTTTGATGCGAGACGGTTATTCATTTAAATCAGAGAATAATGGTTATTCTATCTATATGAGTAATATCTTTTATGGTCATGCACCCTTGATGAGTGGTCTATTTTTACTAAATCTTGATAGTAGTGATACACATGTTCATAGTATTGAAGCTAAAAGATGCAGAGTTGATAATGATAGTGCAACTTATTTGTGGCACTGCCGTTTGGGTCATATTGGTGTAAAGAGCATGAAGAAACTCCATTCTGATAGACTTCTGCAATCACTTGATTATGAATCACTTGGTACTTGCGAACCTTGCCTCATGGGCAAGATGACTAAAACTCCGTTCTCCGGAACAATGGAGCGAGCAACAGAGTTACTGGAAATCATACATACTGATGTATGTGGTCCAATGAACATTGAGGCTCGCGGCGGATATTGTTATTTTCTCACCTTCACAGATGATTTGAGTAGATATGGGTATATCTACTTGATGAAACATAAGTCTGAAACATTTGAAAAGTTCAAAGAATTTCAGAGTGAAGTGGAAAATCATCGTAAGAAGAAAAATAAGTTTCTACGATCTGAGCGTGGAGGTGAATATTTGAGTTATGAGTTTGGTCTTCATTTGAAACAACGCGGAATAGTTTCGCAACTCATGCCACCTGGAACACCACAACTTAAAGGTGTGTGCGAACGTCGTAACCGCACTTTAGTAGATATGGTGCGATCTGTGATGTCTCTCACTGATTTACCGCTATCATTTTGGGGTTATGATTTAGAGACGGCTGCATTCACGTTAAATAGGGCACCATCAAAATCCGTTGAGACGACACCCTATGAACTGTGGTTTGGCAAGAAACCCAACTTGTCGCTTCTTAAATTTTGGGGCTGCGATGCTTATGTGAAAAAGCTTCAACCTGATAAGCTCGAACCCAAATCGGAGAAATGTGTCTTCATAGGATACCCAAAGGAGACAGTTGAGTACCGTTGGTGAACGCAGTAATTTCAAAAAAATTCCTATGCACACACAAGATCATGGTGATGCATAGCAACGAGAGGGAAGAGTGTTGTCTACGTACCCTCGTAGACCGTAAGTGGAAGCGTTATGACAACGCGGTTGATGTAGTCATACGTCTTCATGATCGACCAATCCCAGTACCGAAAGTATGGCACCTCTGTGATCCGCACACGTTCGGCTCAATGACGTCCCACGAACTTATGATCCAGTAGAGTGTCGAGGGAGAGCTTCGTCAGCACAACGACATGATGACGGTGATGATGATGCTACCGGAACAGGGCTTCGCCTAAGCACCACTACGATATGACCGAGGTGGATTATGGTGGAGGGGGGCACCGCACACGACTAAGGGATCAATGATCAACTTGTGTGTCTATGGGGTGCCCCCTCCCCCCGTATATAAAGGAGTGGAGGAGGGGGAGAGGGCCGGCCTCCTAGGCGCGCCCAAGGGGGGAGTCCTACTCCCGGTGGGAGTTGGATTTCCCCTTCCCTAGTTGGAGTAGGAGAGGGAAGGAAGGGGGTGCCACCTCTTGAGCACTGCATTGGTTTTCCCTTGAAGAGGAAAGGACGATGCAGCAAAGTTGCGTAAGTATTTCCCTCAGTTTTTGAGAACCAAGGTATCAATCCAGTAGGAAGCCACATGCAAGTCCCTCGTACCTACACAAACAAATAAGGACCTCGCAACCAACGCGATAAAGGGGTTGTCAATCCCTTCACGGTCACTTACGAGAGTGAGATCTGATAGAGATAATAATGATAAGATAAATATTTTTGGTATTTTTATGATATAGATTGAAAGTAAAAATTGCAAAGTAAAATAGATTGGAAACTTATATGATGGAAAATAGACCCGGGGGCCATAGGTTTCACTAGTGGCTTCTCTCAAGATAGCATAAGTATTGCGGTGGGTGAACGAATTACTGTCGAGCAATTGATATAAAAGCAAATAATTATGAGAATATCTAGCATGATCATGTATATAGGCTGTAACGCCCCGTATGTAACTTGCCATATTTGTATTCCAACTCTTGCCATTTTCGGCTCTAAGTTATGATATTCCCTCGTGGTTGGGTTTTGTCTTTGTTTTGCATTTTGTCCATGTCATGCATCTCATGTCATGTCATCATGTGCATCGCATTCGCATACGTGTTCGTCTCATGCATCCGAGCATTTTCCCCGTTGTCCGTTTTGCATTCCGGCGCTCCTACGTCCTCCGGCGCCCTCTTTTGTCTCTTTTCGTGTGCGGGTGTTAAACGTTCTCGAATTAGACCGAGATTTACCAAGCGGCCTTGGCATACTACCAATAGACCGCCTGTCAAGTTTCGTGCCATTTGGAGTCCGTTTGATACTCCAACGGTTAACCGAAGAACCGTAAAGGCCTCGTGTGTTGCAGCCCAACACCCCTCCAAAGTGGCCCAAAACCCATCCAAACCCCCTCCATCCTCTCGGTCGTTCCATCACGACCGCGTGGCCGAAAACCGCACCTCATTTGGACACTCCAAACTCCCTCTAGCTATAAATATTTGCACCCCTCCTTCATTTTCGGGTCCCAAATCCTAGTTTTCTCCACCCGCCGTCGCCGGACACGTCCGAGACGGCCGGACGTGTCCGCACCGCCGCCCGGACCAACCCGCAACTTCCACGTGGCACCTCCACCGCCACCCGCCACCGCGGCCCGGCGAGGCCCGCTTCGGGCCCCCCCGAGCCCATCGCGCCGCCCTCCAGCCCGATCTCCGTCGCCGCCGTCTCCTCCCGCGCCACGCGCCCGAGCCCCCGTCGCCGGCCGCCGCCCCACCGCTGCTCCAGGTCGACGCCGACCGCCTCTCCACCGCGCCGACCACCGGGCGCCGCTCCCCGCTGTCCCCCGCCGTCGCAGGCGGCCGTTCCGGCCGGATCCGGGCAGGGGCAGCCCGGATCTCGCTGCCCCGACCACCGGCGTCCTTTTCCGGCCACCGCGAGGGAGATCTCCGGCGAACCTCAGGAGGCGCGCCGACGAACACTAGGGTTGACCCCCTATTTTTTTCATCTAAGTCATTTCCTGTTCATATTTTCTAGGCATGTTCATCGCACCATATCTCATCATCCGTAGCTCCATTTTGCGCGTGTGATATATCGAATTGTTCGTTAGGATGTGCTCTTCATTTCATTCCATTGCACCATGCTTGTTTGAGTCCATCTTGATGCCCTAAATGCTGTTGCAAAAGTGCTATAAAATGTTAGTTTCTATTTCTTAACAGATTATGGGCATTTGTCATTTTTGCCATGATTAATGTGTGCCTCCTATGAACTTGAGCCCTACATGTGTTTTGGGCTATGCCATGCCATCTTTACAGGGGTGTATGCCATGTATTTTTGTGATCAATGTGCTGACTAGCACAAGCATGCAAAGTAGCTCTCGTGATGTTGCTGATTTCAGGGACTTAGAATTCTTCCAAGTCATTTCCCTGATGTTATTTTTATGCCATGTATTCATGTTGCTACAGGGTGATCCATGCCTCTTTTGAGCATGTTCAGTAAGGATGATTTTGAGATATTGTTATGTTCTATCCATCCATGTCTTTGTTTGCAATTATGGAGTACCCTAGCATGACTCAATCTTGCTCTACTTTTGCTAGAAAATATTCCTGGCAGATTGTTTACATGTTTGTCAATTTTGCCAAGGTTGTTGTAGTTGATACTTGCATGCTATGAGTTGGTTCTTGCCATGGTTAGCTACTTGATCATGTCTTCTTGCTGGGTGTATGCTTAGTTTGTCATGCAATGCCTTGTGGTGAGTGCATCGAGCTCGCAAACTTTCCTGCGTAACTCTGTTTTTGCCATGTCCAGTTTTCTGCTAAGTCTGAATCTGTTAACGAAACTTGCTATGTTTACATGGGTGCCATCATATTTTCTGATCCCTTTTGTCTTATGGTCAGTAAGGGACTTTTGTTATATGCTTTGAGTAGTTTCATGCGATGCCTTGCTTTGCCATGATATGTTCCTGTAGCATGTTGTTATCTTGCTCTAAACATTGCTTCCTGATGTTAATTCCTGACATGTTAGTATTTTCACTAAGTCTGTGATGCTGTTATCTTTTGCACTTTGACATGCTTGTTTGAGCCTGCTATTGTGTGATTTAGCCATAGCTCAGTGTTCATCTTTTTTCAAGCATCTTGAGAAGATCACTGCCATGTGCTTTGTTGCTATGTTAGAGTGCAGTAGCTTATTTTCTTGATGCATTTTAGATGGCATCGTGTTGTTAATCGCAGATTTGTGCCATTATTGTTTTGCTTGCCATTTGCAAACCGTGCATCCGATTCCGGTGATCTTTATATCGATTTTGACCGAAACCAACTCATCTTTCCGGCGGCACTCTTGGTTTGCCAAGTTGAGGCCTGGTTCAATCTTTTCCTTTCGGAGCTCGCATATGCATTGCATATTACTTCCCACATATCATGCCATGTTTTGCATCATGTTGCTTGTGCATTGCACCGTGGTTGATTGTGTTTTCCCTTGCTTCTGTTCTTGCTTTGGGTAGAGCCGGGAGACGAGTATGTGATCAAGGAACCCGTTGAGTATGCTATTGAGGATCAAGCTTACGTCAACTCGGAGAACATTGCAGGCAAGATGACCATACCCTCGAAATCACTTCTATCTTTGCTTGCTAGTTGCTCGCTCTATTGCTATGCCTATGCCGCGATACCTACCACTTGCTATATCATGCCTCCCATATTGCCATGTCAAACCTCTAACCCACCTTGTCCTAGCAAACCGTTGTTTGGCTATGTTACCGCTTTGCTCAGCCCCTCTTATGGCGTTGCTAGTTGTAGGTGAAGATTGGAGTTTGTTCCTTGTTGGAACATGTTTGTTATTGGGATATCATTATTATATCTTGTTTAATTTAATGCACCTATATACTTGGTAAAGGGTGGAAGGCTCGGCCTTATGCCTGGTGTTTTGTTCCACTCTTGCCACCCTAGTTTCTGTCATACCGGTGTTATGTTCCTTGACTTTGCGTTCCTTACGCGGTTGGGTTATAATGGGAACCCCTTGACAGTTCACCTTGAATAAAACTCCTCCACTAAGGCCCAACCTTGGTTTTACCATTTGCCACCTAAGACTTTTTCCCTTGGGTCATCTTTATTTTAAACCCCCGGGCCAGTGCTCCTCTAAGTGTTGGTCCAAACTAGAGTCCTTTGCAGCGCCCCCTCGGGGAGACTCGAGGTTTGGTTTTAGTTGTACGGAGCGCTCATCCGGTGTGCCCTGAGAACGAGATATGTGCAACTCCTATCGGTATTTGTCGGCACATTCGGGCGGCTTTGCTTTGTCGAGATGTCTTGTAACCGGGATTCCGAGTCTGATCGGGTCGTCCTGGGAGAAGGAATATCCTTCGTTGACCGTGAGAGATTGTGATGGGCTAAGTTGGGACACCCCTGCAGGGATTTGAACTTTCGAAAGTCGTGCCCGCGGTTATGGGCAGATGGGAATTTGTTAATATCCGGTTGTAGAAAACCTGACACTTAACTTAATTAAAATGAATCAACAACGTGTGTAGCCGTGATGGTCTCTTTTCGGCGGAGTCCGGGAAGAGAACACGGTCTCGTGTTATGCTTGAACGTAAGTAGTTTTTCAGGATCACTTCTTGATCTTTGTATCTTCTTGACCGTGCTTTGCCTTCTCTTCTCGCTCTCATTTTGCGCATGTTAGCCACCATATATGCTAGTGCTTGCTGCAGCTCCACCTCACTACTTTTCCCTACCCATAAGCTTAAATAGTCTTGATCGCGAGGGTGAGAGATTGCTGAGTCCCCATGACTCACAGATTACTTCCAAAACCATATGCAGGTGTCGATGATGTCATTCCAGGAGATGCGACTGAACTCAAGTGGGAGTTTGATGAGGACCCAGGACGTTACTACGTTTCCTTTCCAGACGATCAGTAGTGGAGCCCGGTTGGGGCGATCGGGGATCTTTTGCATTTGGGGTTGTCTTTATTTTGGTTCCGTAGTCGGACCTTTTGTACCTGGATGATGTAATGCTATGTTTATGTATTGTGTGAAGTGGCGATTGTAAGCCAACTCTGTACCTCTTTCTTATTCAGTACATGGGATGTGTAAAGATTACCCCTCTTGCGACATGCCTAGAATGCGGTTATGCCTCTAAGTCGTGCTTCGACACGTGGGAGATATAGCCGCATCGTGGGTGTTACATAGGCATCACGTCCGTGACAAGTAGACCGACTCCTGCCTGCATCTAATACTATTACTCCACACATCGATCGCTATCTAGCATGCATCTAGAGTATTAAGTTCATAAGGACAGAGTAACGCCTTAGGTAAGATGACATGATGTAGAGGGATAAACTCAAGCAATATGATATAAACCCCATCTTTTTATCCTCGATGGCAACAATACAATCCGTGTCGTTTCCCTTTCTGTCACTGGGATCGAGCACCGCAAGATTGAACCCAAAGCTAAGCACTTCTCCCATTGCAAGAAAGATCAATCTAGTAGGCCAAACCAAACTAATAATTCGAAGAGACTTGCAAAGATAACCAATCATGCATAAAAGATTTCAGAGAAGAATTAAATATTGTTCATAGATAGACTTGATCATAAACCCACAATTCATTGGATCTCGACAAACACACCACAAAAAGAGTTACATCGAATAGATCTCCAAGAAGATTGAGGAGAACTTTGTATTGAGATCCAAAGAGAGAGAAGAAGCCATCTAGCTAATAACTATGGACCCGAAGGTCTGACGTAAACTACTCACACATCAACGGAGGGGCCATGGAGTTGATGTAGAGGCCCTCCGTGATCAATGCCCCATCCGACGGAGCTCTGGAAAAGGCCCCAAGATGGGATCTCTTGGGTACAGAAGGTTGCGGCGGTGGAAATAGGGTTTCGTGGTGCTCCTGGATGTTTTCGGGGTATGTGAACATATATAGGAGGAAGAAGTAGGTCGGTTGAGCCACGAGGGGCCCATGAGGGGGGAGGGCGCGCCCAGGGGGGTAGGCGCGCCCCCTGCCTCATGGACTCCTTGTAGGTTGCTTGACGTCCACTCCAAGTCCTCTGGATCACGTTTGTTCCAAAAATCACGCTCCCGAAGGTTTCATTCCGTTTGGACTCCGTTTGATATTCTTTTTCTGCGAAACACTAAAATAGGCAAAAAAACAGCAATTTGCACTGGGCCTTGGGTTGATAGTTAGTCCCAAAAATAATATAAAAGTGTAAAATAAAGGCCATTAACATCCAAAACAGATAATATAATAGCATGGAACAATCAAAAATTATAGATACGTTGGAGACGTATCAGCATCCCCAAGCTTAATTCCTGCTCGTCCTCGAGTAGGTAAATGATAAAAACAGAATTTTTGATGTGGAATGCTTTCTTGCATGTTCTTCAATGTATTTTTCTCTATTGTGGTATGAATGTTCAGATCCAAAAGATTCAAGATAAAAGTTTATTGTTGACATAAAAATAGTAATACTCCAAGTATGCTGATCAAGCAATTATGTCTTATCAAAATACCATAGCCAAAGAAAACTTATCCCTACAAAGTCATATAGTTTGGCCATGCTTCATTTTCGTCACACAAAATGCTCCCATCATGCACAACCCCGATGACAAGGCAAGCAATTGTTTCATACTTAGCCTTTTCAAACTCTTTCAACTTTTACGCAATATATGAGCGCAAGCCATGGACATAGCACTATGGGTGGAATAGAATATGATGATTGAGGTTGTGTGAGAAGACAAAAAGGGATAAAGTCTCACATTGACGCGGCTAATCAATGGGCTATGGAGATGCCCACCGATTGATGTCAATGCAAGGAGTAGGGATTTCCATGCAACAGATGCACTAGAGCTATAAATATATGAAAGCTCATCAAAGAAACTAAGTGGGTGTCCATCCAACTTGCTTGCTCACGAAGACCTAGGGCATTTGAGGAAGCCCATCATTGGAATATACAAGCCAAGTTCTATAATGAAAAATTCCCACTAGTATATGAAAGTGACAAAATAAGAGACTCTCTATCATGAAGATCATGGTGCTACTTTGAAGCACAAGTGTGGAAAAAGGATAGTAACATTGTCCCTTCTCTCTTTTTCTCTCATTTTTTTATTTGAGCCTTCTTTTTTATGGCCTCTTTTTTTCGTCCGGAGTCTCATCCCGACTTATGGGGGAATCATAGTCTCCATCATCCTTTCCTCACATGGTACAATGCTCTAATGATGATTATCACACTTTTATTTACTTACAACTCAAGAATTACAGCTCGATACTTAGAACAAAATATGACTCTATGTGAATGCCTCCGGCGGTGTAACGGGATTGCGATGAATCAAGAGTGACATGTATGAAAAATTAAGCATGGTGGCTTTGCCACAAATATGATGTCAACTACATGATCATGCAAAGAAATATGACAATGATGATGCGTGTCATAATAAATGGAACGGTGGAAAGTTGCATGGCAATATATCTTGGAATGGCTATGAAAATGCCATAATAGGTAGGTATGGTGGCTGTTTTGAGGAAGATATAAGTAGGCTTATGTGTGATAGAGCGTATCATATCACCTGGTTTGGATGCACCGGCGAAGTTTGCACCAACTCTCAAGGTGAGAAAGGGCAATGCATGGTACCAAAGAGGCTAGCAATGATGGAAGGGTGAGAGTGCGTATAATCCATGGACTCGACAGTAGTCATAAAGAACTCACATAGTTATTGCAAAAATCTACAAGTCATCAAAACAAAGCACTACATGCATGCTCCTAGGGGGATAGATTGGTAGGAAAAGGCCATCGCTCGTCCCCGACCGCCACTCATAAGGAAAGCAATCAAAGAACACCCCATGCTTCAAATTTGTCACACAAAGTTTACCATACGTGCATGCTACCGGCCTTGCCAACTTCAACACAAGTATTCATCAATTTCACAATTACTCAACTAGCACACCTCTAATATTACCACCTTTATATCTCAAAACAACTATCAAGCATCCAACTTCTCTTAGCATTTAAAATTTATAACCAAAATGAATTACCATGCTGTTCTAAAGGACTCTCAAAATGATATAAGTGAAGCATGAGAGATCAATTATTTCTATAAAATAAAACCACCGCCATGCTCTAAAAGATATAAGCGAAGTACTAGAGCAAAAATTATCCAACTCAAAAGATATAAGTGAAGCACATAGAGTATTCTAATAAATTCCAATTCATGTGTGTCTCTCCCAAAAGGTGTGTACAGCAAGGATGATTGTGGTAATCTAAAAATCAAAGACTCAAATCATACAAGACTCTCCAAGCAAAACACATATCATGTGGCGAATAAAAATATAGCTCCAAGTAAAGTTATCGATGGACGAAGACGAAAGAGGGGATGCCTTCCGGGGCATCCCCAAGCTTAGGCTTTTGGTTGTCATTGAATTTTACCTTGGGGTGCCTTGGGCATACCCAAGCTTAGGCTCTTGCCACTCCTTGTTCCATAATCCATCAAATCTTTACCCAAAACTTGAAAACTTCACAACACAAAACTTAAAAGAAAATCTCGTGAGTTCTGTTAGTAAAAGAAAACAAACCACCACTTCAAGGTACTGTAATGAACTCATTATTTATTTATATTGGTGTTAAACCTACTGTATTCCAACTTTTCTATGGTTCATAAACTCTATTACTAGCCATAGATTCATCAGAATAAGCAAAGAACACACGAAAAACAGAATCTGTCAAAAACAGAACAGCCTGTAGTAATCTGCAGGTTTCAAATACTTCGGGAACCCCAAAAATTCTAAAATAAATTTCTGGACGTGAGGAATTTATCTATTAATCATCTGCAAAAAGAATTAACTAAATAGCACTCTCCAATAAAAATGGAAGCAAATCTCGTGAGCGCTAAAGTTTCTGTTTTTTACAACAAGATCGCAAAGACTTTCCCCAAGTCTTCCCAAAGGTTCTACTTGGCACAAACACTAATTAAAAGCATAAAACGAGTCTATATGACTTATTTATTGAATAACAGCAAGGAAAAAATATTGGGTTGTCTCCCAACAAGCGCTTTTCTTTAAAGCCTTATAGCTAGGCATAAGATTTCAACGATGCTCACATGAAAGACAAGAATTGAAGCACAAAGAGAGCATCATAAAACACGTGACAAACACATCTAAGTCTAACATACTTCCTATGCATAGGCATCTTATAGGCAAACAAATTATCAAGGCAAGAAAAAACTAGCATATGCAAGGAAGCGGAATGAAACAATAGCAATCTCAACATAACGAGAGGTAATTTAGTAACATGAAAATTTCTACCACCATATTTTCCTCTCTCATAATAATTACATGTAGGATCATAAGAAAATTCAACAAAATAGCTATCACATAAAATATTTTCAACACGATCCACATGCATGCAAAGTTGACACTCTTCCAAAATAGTGGGATTAACATTAACTAAAGTCATGACCTCTCCAAACCCACTTTTATCAAAAAATTCATAAGGTTGAACATTCTCCAAATATGTGGGATCTAAAGTTGACACTCTTCCAAACCCACTTTCAATAATATTGCAAACACTATTATCAATCTCATATTTATCATGGTGCTTAAATAAATTTTCAAGTTCATAAGAAGAATCACCCCAATCATGATCATTGCAACAAATAGTAGTCATAGCAAAACTAGCATCCCCAAGCTTGAGGTTTTGCATATCATTAGCACAATTGTCATTAAGAGAATTTATGATAACATCATTGCAATCATGCTTTTCATCAAAGGAACTATCAAGTATGGGTGCAATAGCAATGATCTCATGTTTAACATAAGGAACTATAGCAAATTCATGTTCATAAATATTGGCATCAAGGTCACAAGAATAGCAAACATCATGTTCATCAAGGGATATTTCAATCAAATCATCGGAATCATAATTATCTATAGATTCATGCATATCATTATTTTCTTCTGAAGCAGCGGTCATTCTTTCAACAAATTCTTTGACATAGACATTATGAGCATAGTTTTCATGGCAGTATTTAAGTATGTCAAGATTTTCAGATTCGTAGAGAGTAATATCATACTTTTCAATCAAAGAAGCAACTTCATAAGCACCCTTAAAAGCAACAAATTCTTCAATTTTTTCGATATCGTAGTAACTATAAACACCCTTTGCATAAGAAGATAAGATTTCATTATCATTAAACTCACATAGGTAGGGGAGGTGTTTTTTAGGGTTCTTAGAGCAACAAGTCAGATCACAAATTTCACAAAGATTCCAAGCATAACATAGCAATCTGTTTATTTGATCCCATAAGAGTATCCCTTTTTCAGACAAACGGTGACGCACGAAATGAGCATGCTCATCTAAAGATTTCCCATCAACTAGGCTAGTTGGGGTTTCAGCTCGAGCGCATAAGGATCGAAGATGATCCAAGTAGAACACTTTAAGTGGATCCATAACAATAGATTTTTAGCAAGCAAAGATGCAAGCAAATAGAAGGCACATGGAAACACAGAGAAAGATACATACGGGAAGAAGGAGAACAGAAAAAAAGAGGGCGAATAAAACGGCATGGGTGAAGTGGGGGAGAGGAAAACGAGAGGCAAATGGCAAATAATGTAATTCGAGGGATAAGAGCTTGTGATGGGTACTTGGTATGCCTTGACTTGTGCATAGACTCCCCGGCAACGGCGCCAGAAATCCTTCTTGCTACCTCTTGAGCACTGCGTTGGTTTTCCCTTGAAGAGGAAAGGGTGATGCAGCAAAGTAGCGTAAGTATTTCCCTCAGTTTTTGAGAACCAAGGTATCAATCCAGTAGGAGGCCACACGCAAGTCCCTCGTACCTACACAAACAAATAAGAACCTCGCAACCAACGTGATAAAGGGGTTCTCAGTCCCTTCACGGTCACTTACGAGAGTGAGATCTGATAGAGATAATAATGATAAGATAAATATTTTTGGTATTTTTATGATATAGATTGAAAGTAAAAATTGCAAAGTAAAATAGATTGGAAACTTATATGATGGAAAATAGACCCGGGGGCCATAGGTTTCACTAGTGGCTTCTCTCAATATAACATAAGTATTGCGGTGGGTGAACGAATTACTATCGAGCAATTGATAGAAAAGCGAATAATTATGAGAATATCTAGGCATGATCATGTATATAGGCATCACGTCCGTGACAAGTAGACCGACTCCTGCCTGCATCTACTACTATTACTCCACACATCGACCGCTATCCAGCATGCATCTAGAGTATTAAGTTCATAAGAACAGAGTAACGCCTTAGGTAAGATGACCTGATGTAGATGGATAAACTCAAGCAATATGATATAAACCCCATCTTTTTATCCTCGATGGCAACAATACAATACGTGTCATTTCCCTTTCTATCACTAGGATCGAGCACCGCAAGATTGAACCCAAAGCTAAGCACTTCTCCCATTCCAAGAAAGATCAATCTAGTAGGCCAAACCAAACTAATAATTCGAAGAGACTTGCAAAGATAACCAATCATGCATAAAAGATTTCAGAGAAGAATCAAATATTGTTCATAGATAGACTTGATCATAAACCCACAATTCATCGGATCTCGACAAACACACCGCAAAAAGAGTTACATCGAATAGATCTCCAAGAAGATCGAGGAGAACTTTGTATTGAGATCCAAAGAGAGAGAAGAAGCCATCTAGCTAATAACTATGGACCCAAAGGTCTCACATAAACTACTCACACATCATCGGAGGGGCCATGGAGTTGATGTAGAGGCCCTCCATGATCAATGCCCCCTCCGGCGGAGCTCTGGAAAAGGCCCCAAGATGGGATCTCTTGGGTACAGAAGGTTGCGGCGGTGGAAATAGGGTTTCGTGGTGCTCCTGGATGTTTTCGGGGTATGTGAACATATATAGGAGGAAGAAGTAGGTCGGTTGAGCCATGAGGGGCCCACGAGGGGGGAGGGCGCACCCAGGGGGGTAGGTGCGCCCCTGCCTCGTGGACTCCTCGTAGGTTGCTTGACGTCCACTCTAAGTCCTCTGGATCACGTTTGTTCCAAAAATCACGCTCCCGAAGGTTTCATTCCGTTTGGACTCCGTTTGATATTCCTTTTCTACGGAACACTGAAATAGGAAAAAAAAGCAATTTGCACTGGGCCTTGGGTTAATAGGTTAGTCCCAAAAATAATATAAAAGTGTAAATAAAGCCCATTAACATCCAAAACAGATAATATAATAGCATGAAACAATCAAAAATTATAGATACATTGGAGACGTATCAGGGGGAGAAGGAGAGAAGGAGAGGGGGCCGCCCCCCCTCCCAATTCGGATTGGGCTTGGGGGGACCACCTTGGCCGCCTCCTCCTCCTTTCCAGTATGGCTCATTAAGGCCCATTGACTCCCCAGGGGGTTTCGGTAACCCCCCGGTACTCCGGTATATGCCCGAACTCTCTCGAAACCTTTCCGATGTCCAAACATAGTCATCCAATATATTGATCTTTATGTCTCCACCATTTCGAGACTCCTTGTCATGTCCGTGATCACATCCAGGGCTCCGAACTACCTTCGGTACATCAAAACACATAAACTCATAATACCGATCGTCACCGAACGTTAAGCGTGCGGACCCTACAGGTTCGAGAACTATGTAGACATGACCCAGACACGTGTCCGGTCAATAACCAATAGCAGAAGCTGGATGTTCATATTGGCTTCCACATATTCTACGAAGATCTTTATCAGTCAAACCGCATAACAACATGCGTTGTTCCCTTTGTCATCGGTATGTTACTTGCCCAAGATTTGATCGTCGGTATCTCAATACCTAGTTCAATCTCGTTACCGGCAAGTCTCTTTACTCATTCCATAATGCATCATCCCGTAACCAACTCATTAGTTACATTGCTTGCAAGGTTTATAGTGATGTGCATTACCGAGAGGGCCCAGAGATACCTCTCCGATACTCGGAGTGACAAATCCTAATATCTATCTATGCCAACTCAACAAACACCATCGGAAACACCTCTAGAGCATCTTTATAGTCATCCAGTTACGTTGTGATGTTTGATAGCACACTAAGTGTTCCTCTGGTATTTGAGAGTTGCATGATCTCATAGTCATAGGAACATGTATAAGTTATAGAAAAAGCAATAGCAACAAACTAAACGATCATCGTGCTAAGCTAACGGATGGGTCAAGTCAATCACATGATTCTGTAATGATCTGATCCCGTTAATCAAGTGACAAATCATGTCTATGGTTAGGAAACATAACCATCATTAATTCAACCAGCTAGTCAAGTAGATGCATACTAGTGACACTCTGTTTGTCTATGTATTCACACATGTACTAAGTTTCCGGTTAATACAATTCTAGCATGAATAATAAACTTTTATCATGATATAAGGAAATATATAACAACTTTATTATTGCCTCTAGGGTATATTTCCTTCAGTCTCCCACTTGCACTAGAGTCAATAATCTAGATTACATTGTAATGATTCTAACGCCCATGGAGTCTTGGTGTTGATCATGTTTTGCTCGTGAGAGAGGCTTAGTTAACGGGTCTGCAACATTCAGATCCATATGTATCTTGCAAATCTCTATGTCTCCCTCCTTGACTTGATTGCGGATGGAATTGAAGCGTCTCTTGATGTGCTTGGTTCTCTTGTGAAATATGGATTCCTTTGCCAAGGCAATTGCACCAGTATTGTCACAAAAGATTTTTATTGGACCCGATGCACTAGGTATGACACCTAGATCGGATATGAACTCCTTCATCCAGACTCCTTCATTTGCTGCTTCCGAAGCAGCTATGTACTCCGCTTCATACGTAGATCCTGCCACGATGCTCTGCTTGGTACTGCACCAACTGACAGCTCCACCATCTAATAAAAATACATATCCGGTTTGTGACTTAGAGTCATCCGAATCAGTGGCAAAGCTTGCATCAACGTAACCGTTTATGACGAGCTCTTTGTCACCTCCATAAATGAGAAACATATCCTTAGTCCTTTTTCGGGTATTTCAGGATGTTCTTGACTGCTGTCCAGTGATCCACTCCTGGATTACTTTGGTACCTGCTACCTCTTGAGCACTGCATTGGTTTTCCCTTGAAGAGGAAAGGGTGATGCAGCAAAGTAGCGTAAGTATTTCCCTCGGTTTTTGAGAACCAATGTATTAATCCAGTAGGAGGCTACGCGCCAGTCCCTCGCACCTACACAAAACAAATAAATCCTCGCAACCAACGCGATAAGGGGTTGTCAATCCCTACACGGTCACTTACGAGAGTGAGATCTTATTGATATGATAATATAATATTTTTGGTATTTTTATGATAAAGATGCAAAGTAAAATAAAAGGCAATGAAAATAACTAAGTGTTGGAAGATTAATATGATGAAGATAGACCCGGGGGCCATAGGTTTCACTAGTGGTTTCTCTCAAGAGCATAAGTATTTTACGGTGGGTGAACAAATTACTGTTGAGCAATTGACAGAATTGAGCATAGTTATGAGAATATGTAGGTATGATCATGTATATAGGCATCACGTCAGAGACAAGTAGACCGACTCATGCCTGCATCTACTACTATTACTCCACACATCGACCGCTATCCAGCATGCATCTAGAGTATTAAGTTCATAAGAATAGAGTAATGCCTTAAGCAAGATGACCTGATGTAGAGGGATAAATTCATGCAATATGATAAAAAACCATCTTGTTATCCTCGATGGCAACAATACAATACGTGCCTTGTTGCCCCTACTGTCACTGGGAAAGGACACCGCAAGATTGAACCCAAAGCTAAGCACTTCCCCCATTGCAAGAAAGATCAATCTAGTAGGCCAAACCAAACTGATAATTCAAAGAGACTTGCAAAGATAACCAATCATACATAAAAGAATTCAGAGAAGATTCAAATATTGTTCATAGTTAAACTTGATCATAAACCCACAATTCATCGGTCTCAACAAACACACCGCAAAAGAAGATTACATCGAATAGATCTCCACAAGAGAGGGGGAGAACTTTGTATTGAGACCCAAAAAGAGAGAAGAAGCCATCTAGCTAATAACTATGGACCAGAAGGTCTGAAGTAAACTACTCACACTTCATCGGAGAAGCTATGGTGTTGATGTAGAAGCCCTCTGTGATCGATGCCCCCTCCGGCGGAGCTCCGAAACAGGCCCCAAGATGGGATCTCATGGATACAGAAAGTTACAGCGGTGGAATTAGGGTTTTGGCTCCATATCTGATCGTTTGGGGGTACGTAGGTATATATAGGAGGAAGGAGTACGTCAGTGGAGCAACAGGGGGGCCACGAGGGTGGAGGGCGCGTCCCCCTACATCGTGGCCTCCCTGTTGGTTGCTTGACGTAGTGTCCAAGTCTCCTGGATCTTATTCATTCCAAAAATCACGTTCCCGAAGGTTTCATTACGTTTGGACTCCGTTTGATATTCCTTTTCTTCGAAACCCTAAAATAGGCAAAAAAACAGCAATTCTGGGCTGGGCCTCCGGTTAATAGGTTAGTCCCAAAAATAATATAAAAGTGAATAATAAAGCACAATAATGTCCAAAACAGAAGATAATATAGCATGGAGCAATCAAAAATTATAGATACGTTGGAGACGTATCAAGCATACCCAAGCTTAATTCCTGCTCGTCCTCGAGTAGGTACATGATAAAAACAGAATTTTTGATGTGGAATGCTACTTGGCATAATTTCAATGTAATTCTTCTTAATTGTGATATGAATATTCAGATCCGAAAGATTCAAGACAAAAGTTCAATGTTGACATAGAAATAATAATACTTCAAGCATACTAACTAAGCAATTATGTCTTCTCAAAATAACATGGCCAAAGAAAGTTATCCCTACAAAATCATATAATCAGGCTATGCTCTATCTTCACCACACAAAGTATTTAAATCATGCACAACCTCGATGACAAGCCAAGCAATTGTTTCATACTTTTGACATTCTCAAACTTTTTCAAGCTACACGCAATACATGAGCGTGAGCCATGGACATAACACTTTAGGTGGAATAGAATGGTGGTTGTGGAGAAGACAAAAGGGAAAAGATAGTCTCACATCAACTAGGCGTATCAACGGGCTATGGAGATGCCCATCAATAGATATCAAGGTGAGTGAGTAGGGATTGCCATGCAACGGATGCACTAGAGCTATAAGTATATAAAAGCTCAAAAAGAAACTAAGTGGGTGTGCATCCAACTTGCTTGCTCACGAAGACCTAGGGCATTTTGAGGAAGCCCATCATTGGAATATGCAAGCCATGTTCTATAATGAAAAATTCCCACTAGTATATGAAAGTGATAACATAGGAGACTCTCTATCATGAAGATCATGGTGCTACTTTAAAGCACAAGTGTGGTAAAAGGATAGTAGCATTGTCCCTTCTCTCTTTTTCTCTCATCATTTTTTTATTTGGGCCTTTTCTCTTTTTTTGTGGCCTCTTTTTTATTATTATTATTTTTCATCCGGAGTCTCATCCCGACCAGTGGGGGAATCATAGTCTCCATCATCCTTTCCTCACTTGGGACAATGCTCTAAAAATGATGATCATCACACTTCTTTTTTCTTACAAATCAACAATTACAACTCAATACTTAGAACAAAATATGACTCTATATGAATGCCTCCGGCGGTGTACCGGGATATGCAATGAATCAAGAGTGACATGTATGAAAGAATTATGAACGGTGGCTTTGCCACAAATACAATGTCAACTACATGATCATGCAAAGCAATCTGACAATGATGGAGCGTGTCATAGTAAACGGAACGGTGGAAAGTTGCATGGCAATATATCTCGGAATGGCTATGGAAATGCCATGATAGGTAGGTATGGTGGCTGTTTTGAGGAAGGTATATGGTGGGTGTATGATATCGACTCAACATTAGTCATAAAGAACTCATATACTTATTGCAAAAATCTACAAGTTATCAAAGCAAAGTATTACGTGCATGCTCCTAGGGGGATAGATTGGTAGGAAAAGACCATCGCTCGTCCCCGACTGCCACTCATAAGGAAGACAATCAATAAATAAATCATGCTCCGACTTCATCACATAATGGTTCACCATACGTGCATGCTACGGGAATCACAAACTTTAACACAAGTATTTCTAAAATTCACAACTACTCAACTAGCATGACTCTAATATCACCATCTCCATATCTCAAAACAATTATCTAGTATCAAACTTCTCATAGTATTCAACACACTCATAAGAGAATTTTATTATTAATCTTGTATACCTAGCATATTAGGATTATTTAAGCAAATTACCATGCTATTTAAGACTTTCAAAATAATCTAAGTGAAGCGTGAGAGATCAATAGTTTCTATAAAACAAATCCACCACCGTGCTCTAAAAGACATAAGTGAAGTACTAGAGCAAAACTATATAACTCAAAAGATATAAGTGAAGCACATAGAGTATTCAAATAATTTCCGAATCATGTGTGTCTCTATCAAAAGGTGTACACAACAAAGATGATTGTGGTAAACTAAAAAGCAAAGACTCAAATCATACAAGACGCTCCAAGCAAAATACATATCATGTGGTGAATAAAAATATAGCTCCAAGTAAAGTTACCGATAGAAGTAGACGAAAGAGGGGATGCCTTCCGGGGCATCCCCAAGCTTTGGCTTTTAGGTGTCCTTAGATTATCTTGGGGGTGCCACGGGCATCCCCAAGCTTAGGCTCTTGCCACTCCTTATTCCATAATCCATCAAATCTTTATCCAAAACTTGAAAACTTCACAACACAAAACTTAAACTAGAAAATCTCGTGAGCTCCGTTAGCGAAAGAAAACAAAAGACCACTTCAAGGTATTGTAATGAACTCATTCTTTATTTATATTGGTATTAAACCTACTGTATTCGAACTTCTCTATGGTTATAAACTATTTTACTAGCGATAGATTCATCAAAATAAGCAAACAACACACGAAAAACAGAATCTGTCAAAAACAAAACAGTCTGTAGTAATCTGTAGCTAGCGCAAGATCTGGAACCCCCAAAATTCTAAAATAAATTGCTGGACGTGAGGAATTTATCTATTAATCATCTGAAAAAATAATTAACTAAATATCACTTTCCAAATAAAAATGGCAGCAGTCCTCGTGAGCGCTAAAGTTTCTGTTTTTTACAGCAAGATTAACAAGACTTTCCCCAAGTCTTCCCAACGGTTCTACTTGGTACAAACACTAATTAAACACAAAAAACACAACCAAAACAGAGGCTAGATAAATTATTTATTACTAAACAGGAGCAAAAAGCAAGGAATAAAAAATAAAATTGGGTTGCCTCCCAACAAGCGTTATCGTTTAACACCCCTAGCTAGGCATAAAAAGCAAGGATAGATCTAGGTATTGCCATCTTTGGTAGGCAATCCATAAGTGGCTCTCATAATAGATTCATAAGGTAATTTAATTTTCTTTATAGGAAAGTGTTCCATGCCTTTCCTTAACGGAAATTGGAATCTAATATTTCCTTCCTTCATATCAATAATTGCACCAATCGTTCTAAGGAAAGGTCTACCAAGAATAATAGGACATGAAGGATTGCAATCTATATCAAGAATGATAAAATCTACGGGCACATAATTCCTATTTGCAACAATAAGAACATCATTAATTCTTCCCATAGGTTTCTTAATAGTGGAATCTGCAAGGTGCAAGTTTAGAGAGCAATCATCAAAATCACGGAAACCTAACAAATCACACAAAGTCTTTGGAATCATGGAAACACTAGCACCCAAATCACACAAAGCATAGCATTAATGATATTTAATTTTAATTTTAATAGTTGGTTCCCACTCATCATAAAGTTTTCTAGGGATAGAAACTTCCAACTCAAGTTTTTCTTCATAAGATTGCATCAACGATATGTTTGGTAAAAGCTTTATTTTGACTATAAGCATGAGGAGAATTTAGCACGGATTGCAACAAGGAAATACAGTCTATCAAAGAGCAATTATCATAATTAAATTCCTTGAAATCCAAAATAGTGGGTTCATTATTGTTTAAAGTGTTGACTTCTTCAATCCCACTTTAATCAAATTTAGCATCAAGATCTAAAAACTCCGAATTTTTGGAACGCCTTCTAGGTAAAGTGTTGGGGAACGTAGTAATTTCAAAAAAAATTCCTACGCACACGCAAGATCATGGTGATGCATAGCAATGAGAGGGGAGAGTGTTGTCTACGTACCCTCGTAGACCGAAGCGGAAGCGTTGACGCAACGTAGAGGAAGTAGTCGTACGTCTTCCCGGTCCAACCGATCCAAGCACCGTTACTCTGGCACCTCCGAGTTCTTGGCACACGTTCAGCTCGATGATGCTCCCCGGGCTCCGATCCAGCAAAGCTTCGGGGATGAGTTCCGTCAGCACGACGGCGTGGTGACGATCTTGATGTTCAACCGTCGCAGGGCTTCGCCTAAGCACCGCTACAATATGATCGAGGTGGAATATGGTGGAGGGGGGCAACGCACACGGCTAAGGAACGATCACGAAGATCAACTTGTGTGTTCTAGGGTGCCCCTGCCCCTGTATATAAAGGAGCCAAGGGGAGGGGGCGGCCGGCCAAGGAGGGCGCGCCAAGGGGGAGTCCTACTCCCACCGGGAGTAGGACTCCCTTCTTTCCTAGTTGGAGAAGGAGAAGTGGGAAAGAGGAGGAAGAGGGAAAGGAAAGGGGGGCCGCCGCCCCCCTCTCCTTGTCCTATTCGGACTAGGGAGGGGAGGGGCGCGCGGCCACCTCTTGCCTCCTTTCCTCTTCTCCCTTAGGGCCCATGTAGGCCCAATAACCCCCCCCCCGGGGGGGGGGGGGTTCCGGTAACCCCCCGGTACTCCGGTAAAATCCCGATTTCACCCGGAACGATTCCGATATCCAAATATAGGCTTCCAATATATCAATCTTTATGTCTCGACCATTTCGATACTCCTCGTCATGTCCATGATCACATCCGGGACTCCGAACAACCTTCGGTACATCAAAATACATAAACTCATAATGAAACTGTCATCTTAATGTTAAGCGTGCGGACCCTACGGTTCGAGAACAATGTAGACATGACCGAGACACGTCTCCGGTCAATAACCAATAGTGCAACCTGGATGCTCATATTGGTTCCTACATATTCTACGAAGATCTTTATCAGTCAGACCGCATAACAACATACGTTGTTCCCTTTGTCATCGGTATGTTACTTGCCCGAGATTCGATCGTCGGTATCTCAATACCTAGTTCAATCTCGTTACCGGCAAGTCTCTTTACTCATTCCGTAATACATCATCTCACAACTAACTCATTAGTTGCAATGCTTGCAAGGCTTATGTGATGTGCATTACCGAGAGGGCCCAGAGATACCTCTCCGACAATCGGAGTGACAAATCCTAATCTCGAAATATGCCAACCCAACATGTACCTTTGGAGACACCTGTAGAGCACCTTTATAATCACCCAGTTACATTGTGACATTTGGTAGCACACAAAGTGTTCCTCCGGCAAACGGGAGTTGCATAATCTCATAGTCATAGGAACATGTATAAGTCATGAAGAAAGCAATAGCAACATACTAAACGATCGGGTGCTAAGCTAATGGAATGGGTCATGTCAATCAGATCATTCACGTAATGATGTGATCCCGTTAATCAAATAACAACTCTTTGTCCATGGTTAGGAAACATAACCATCTTTGATTAATGAGCTAGTCAAGTAGAGGCATACTAGTGGCACTCTGTTTGTCTATGTATTCACACATGTATTATGTTTCCGGTTAATACAATTCTAGCATGAATAATAAACATTTATCATGAAATAAGGAAATAAATAATAACTTTATTATTGCCTCTAGGGCATATTTCCTTCAGTCTCCCACTTGCACTAGAGTCAATAATCTAGTTCACATCGCCATGTGATCTAACATCAATAGTTCACATCTTTATGTGGTTAACACCCATAGTTCACATCGATATGTGACCAACACCCAAAGGGTTTACTAGAGTCAGTAATCTAGTTCACATCGCTTATGTGATTAACACCCAATGAGTACTAAGGTGTGATCATGTTTTGCTTGTGAGATAATCTTAGTCAACGGGTCTGTCACATACAGATCCGTAAGTATTTTGCGAATTTCTATGTCTACAATGCTCTGCACGGAGCTACTTTAGCTAATTGCTCCCACTTTCAATATGTATCCAGATGAAGACTTAGAGTCATCCGGATCAGTGCCAAAACTTGTATCGACGTAACCCTTTTACGACGAACCTTTTGTCACCTCCATAATTGAGAAACATATCCTTATTCCACTAAGGATAATTTTGACCGCTGTCCAGTGATCTACTCCTAGATCACTATTGTACTCCCTTGCCAAAATCAGTGTAGGGTATACAATAGATCTGGTACATAGCATGACATACTTTATAGAACCTATGGCTGAGGTATAGGGAATGACTTTCATTCTTTTTCTATCTTCTGCCGTGGTCGGGCTTTGAGTCTTACTCAATTTCACACCTTGTAACACAGTCAAGAACTCTTTCTTTGACTGTTCCATTTTGAACTACTTCAAAATCTTGTCAAGGTATGTACTTATTGAAAAAACTTATCAAGCGTCTTGATCTATCTCTATAGATCTTGATGCTTAATATGTAGGCAGCTTCGCCGAGGTCTTTCTTTGGAAAACTTCTTTCAAACACTCCTTTATGCTTTGCAGAATAATTCTACATTATTTCCGATCAATAATATGTCATTCACATATACTTGTCAGAAATGCTGCAGTGCTCCCACTCACTTTCTTGTAAATACAGGCTTCACCACAAGTCTGTATAAAACTATATACTTTGATCAACTTATCAAAGCGTATATTCCAACTCCGAGATGCTTGCACCAGTCCATAGATGGATCGCTGGAGCTTGCATATTTTTTTAGCACCTTTAGGATTGACAAAACCTTCTGGTTGCATCATATACAACTCTTCTTTAATAAATCCATTAAGGAATGCAGTTTTGTTTATCCATTTGCCAGATTTCATAAAATGCGGCAATTGCTAACATGATTCGGACAGACTTAAGCATAGATACGAGTGAGAAACTCTCATCGTAGTCAACACCTTGAACTTGTCAAAAAACTTTTTTGTGACAATTCTAGCTTTGTAGATAGTAACACTACTATCAGCGTCCATCTTCCTCTTGAAGATCCATTTAATCTCAATGGCTCGCCGATCATTGGGCAAGTCAATCAAAGTCCATACTTTGTTCTCATACATGGATCTTATCTCAGATTTCATGGCCTCAAGCCATTTCGCAGAATCTGGGCTCATCATCGCTTTCTCATAGTTCGTAGGCTCGTCATGGTCAAGTAACATGACCTCTAGAATAGGATTACCGTACCACTTTGGTGCGGATCTCACTCTGGTTTACCTACGAGGTTCGGTAGTAACTTGATCTGAAGTTACATGATCATCATCATTAGCTTCCTCACTAATCGGTGTAGTAGTCACAGGAATAAATTTCTGTGATGAACTACTTTCCAATAAGAGAGCAGGTACAGTTACCTCATCAAGTTCTACTTTCCTCCCACTCACTTCTTTCGAGAGAAACTCCTTTTCTAGAAAGGATCCATTCAAAGCAACGAATATATTGCCTTCGGATCTATGATAGAAGGTGTACCCAACATTTTATTTTGGGTATCCTATGAAGACGCACTTCTCCGATTTGGGTTAGAGCTTATCAGGTTGAAACTTTTTCACATAAGCATTGCAACCTCAAACTTTAAGAAACGACAGCTTAGGTTTCTTGCCAAACCATAGTTCATACGGTGTCGTCTCAACGGATTTAGATGGTGCCCTATTTAACGTGAATGCAGCTGTCTCTAATGCATAACCCCAAACCGATAGTGGTAGATCGGTAAGAGACATCATAGATCGCACCATATCTAATAAAGTACGGTTATGACGTTTGGACACACCATTACACTGTGGTGTTCCAGGTGGCGTGAGTAGTGAAACTATTTCACATTGTTTTAACTGAAGGCCAAACTCGTAACTCAAATATTTTACTTCCGCGATCATATCGTAGAAACTTTTATTTTTGTTACGATGATTCTCCACTCCACTCTGAAATTCTTTGAACTTTTCAAATATTTCAGACTTGTGTTTCATCAAGTAGATATACTCATATCTGCTCAAATCATCTATGAAGATCTGAAAATAATGATACCTGTCGCGAGCCTCAATATTCATCGGACCTCATACATCAGTATGTATGATTTCCAACAAATCTATTGCTCGCTCCATTGTTCCGGAGAACGGAGTCTTAGTCATCTTGCCCATGAGTCATGGTTCGCAAGCATCAAGTGATTCATAATCAAGTGATTCCAAAAGCCCATCAGCATGGATTTTCTTCATGCGCTTTACACCAATATGACCTAAACGGCAGTGCCACAAATAAGTTGCACTATCATTATTAACTTTGCATCTTTTGGCTTCAATATTATGAAAATGTGTATCACTACGATCGAGATCCAACAAACCATTTTCATTGGGTGTATGACCATAGAAGGTTTTATTCATGTAAACAGAACAACAATTATTCTCTAGTTTACATGAATAACCGTATTGCAATAAACATGATCCAATCATATTCATGCTCAACGCAAACACTAAATAACACTTATTTAGGTTCAACACTAATCCCAAAAGTATAGGGAGTGTGCGATGATGATCATATCAATCTTGGAACCACTTCCAACACACATCGTCACTTCACCCTTAACTAGTCTATGTTCATTCTGCAACTCCCGTTTCGAGTTACTACTCTTAGCAACTGAACTAGTATCAAATACCGAGGGGTTGCTACGAACACTAGTAAAATACACACCAATAATCTTTATATCAAATATACCTTTGTTCACTTTGCCATCCTTCTTATCCGCCAAATACTTGGGGCAGTTCCGCTTCCAGTGACCAGTCCCTTTGCAGTAGAAGCACTTAGTCTCAGGCTTAGGACCAGACTTGGGCTTCTTCACTTGAGCAGCAACTTGCTTGCCGTTCTTCTTGAAGTTCCCCTTCTTCCCTTTGCCCTTTTCTTGAAACTAGTGGTCTTGTCTACCATCAACACTTGATATTTTTCTTGATTTCTACCTTCGTCGATTTCAGCATTACGAAGAGCTTGGGAATCGTTTCCGTTATCCCTTGCATATCATAGTTCATCACGAAGTTCTACTAACTTGGTGATGGTGACTAGAGAATTCTGTTAATCACTATTTTATCTGGAAGATTAACTCCCACTTGATTCAAGCGATTGTAGTACCCAGACAATCTGAGCACATGCTCACTGCTTGAGCTATTCTCCTGCATCTTTTAGCTATAGAACTTGTTGGAGACTTCATATCTCTCAACTCCGGTATTTGCTTGAAATATTAACTTCAACTCCTGGAACATCTCATATGGTCCATGATGTTCAAAACGTCTTTGAAATCCCGATTCTAAGCCGTTTAAGCATGGTGCACTAAACTATCAAGTAGTCATCATATTGAGCTAGCCAAACGTTCATAACGTCTGCATCTGCTCCTGCAATAGGTCTGTCACCTAGCGGTGCATCAAGGACATAATTCTTCTGTGCAGCAATGAGGATAAACCTCGGATCACGGATCCAATCCGCATCATTGCTACTAACATCTTTCAACTTAGTTTTCTCTAGGAACATATCAAAATAAACACAGGGAAGCAACAACGCGAGCTATTGATCTACAACATGATTTGCAAAATACTATCAGGACTAAGTTCATGATAAATTAAAGTTCAATTAATCATATTACTTAAGAACTCCCACTTAGAAAGACATCCCTCTAATCTTCTAAGTGATCACGTGATCCAAATCAACTAAACCATAACCGATCATCACGTGAAATGGAGTAGCTTTCAATGGTGAACATCAATATGTTGATCATATCTACTATATGATTCATGCTCGACCTTTCGGTCTCAGTGTTCCGAGGCCATATCTGCATATGCTAGGCTCGTCAAGTTTAACCTGAGTATTCTGTGTGTGCAAAATTGGCTTGCACCCGTTGTAGATGGACGTAGAGCTTATCACACCCGATCATCACGTGGTGTCTGGGCACGACGAACTTTGGCAACGGTGCATACTCAGGGAGAACACTTTTATCTTGAAATTTAGTGAGAGATCATCTTATAATGCTACCGTCAATCAAAGAAAGATAAGATGCATAAAAGATAAACATCACATGCAATCAATATAAGTGATATGATATGGCCATCATCATCATCTTGTGCTTGTGATCTCCATCTCCGAAGCACCGTCATGATCACCATCGTCACCGGCGCGACACCTTGATCACCATCGTAGCATCGTTGTCGTCTCACCAATCTTATGCTTCCACGACTATCGCTACCGCTTAGTGATAAAGTAAAGCATTACAGCGCAATTGCATTGCATACAATAAAGCAACAACCATATGGCTCCTGCCAGTTGCCGATAACTTGGTTACAAAACATGATCATCTCATACAACAAAATTTAGCATCATGTCTTGACCATATCACATCACAACATGCCCTGCAAAAACAAGTTAGACGTCCTCTACTTTGTTGTTGCAAGTTTTACGTGGCTGCTACGGGCTTTAGCAAGAACCGTTCTTACCTACGCATCAAAACCACAACGATAGTTTGTCAAGTTGGTGCTGTTTTAACCTTCGCAAGGACCGGGAGTAGCCACACTTGGTTCAACTAAAGTTGGAGAAACTGACACCCGCCAGCCACCTGTGTGCAAAGCACGTCGGTAGAACCAGTCTCGCGTAAGCGTATGCGTAATGTCGGTCTGGGCCGCTTCATCCAACAATACCGCCGAACCAAAGTATGACATGCTGGTAAGCAGTATGACTTATATCGCCCACAACTCACTTGCCTCCTTTCCTCTTCTCCCTTAGGGCCCATGTAGGCCCAATAACCCCCGGGGGGTTCCGGTAACCCCCCGGTACTCCGGTAAAATCCCGATTTCACCCGGAACGATTCCGATATCCAAATATAGGCTTCCAATATATCGATCTTTATGTCTCGACCATTTCGAGACTTCTCGTCATGTCCATGATCACATCCGGGACTCCGAACAACCTTCGGTACATCAAAATACATAAACTCATAATGAAACTGTCATCGTAACGTTAAGCGTGCGGACCCTACGGTTCGAGAACAATGTAGAAATGACCGAGACACGTCTCCGGTCAATAACCAATAGCGGAACCTGGATGCTCATATTGGTTCCTACATTTTCTACGAAGATCTTTATCGGTCAGACCGCATAACAACATACGTTGTTCCCTTTGTCATCGGTATGTTACTTGCCCGAGATTCGATCGTCGGTATCTCAATACCTAGTTCAATCTCGTTACCGGCAAGTCTCTTTACTCGTTCCGTAATACATCATCTCACAACTAACTCATTAGTTGCAATGCTTGCAAGGCTTATGTGATGTGCATTACCGAGAGGGCCCAGAGATACCTCTCCGACAATTGGAGTGACAAATCCTAATCTCGAAATACGCCAACCCAACATGTACCTTTGGAGACACCTGTAGAGCACCTTTATAATCACCCAGTTACGTTGTGACGTTTGGTAGCACACAAAGTGTTCCTCCGGCAAACGGGAGTTGCATAATCTCATAGTCATAGGAACATGTATAAGTCATGAAGAAAGCAATAGCAACATACTAAACGATCGGGTGCTAAGCTAATGGAATGGGTCATGTCAATCAGATCATTCACCTAATGATGTGATCCCGTTAATCAAATAACAACTCTTTGTCCATGGTTAGGAAACATAACCATCTTTGATTAACGAGCTAGTCAAGTAGAGGCATACTAGTGACACTATGTTTGTCTATGTATTCACACATGTATTATGTTTCCGGTTAATACAATTCTAGCATGAATAATAAACATTTATCATGAAATAAGGAAATAAATAATAACTTTATTATTGCCTCTAGGGCATATTTCCTTCATAAAGGTGGATCATATTCAGTCCCATCATTATCAAGATTCATATTGCAAAACAAAGATTTAATAGGGGACACATCAATAACTTTTAGATCTTCATCTTTATTATCATGGAAACTAGAAGAACACACTCTTATAAAGGAATCTTTCTTAGCACGCATCCTAGTGGTTCTTTATTTGCACTCATCGTTGTCGTCTCGCCAACTATTGCTTCTACGACTATTGCTACCGCTTAGTGATAAAGTAAAGCAATTACATGGCGATTGCATTTCATACAATAAAGCGACAACCATATGGCTCATGCCAGTTGCCGATAACTGTGTTACAAAACATGATAATCTCATACAATAAAATTTAGCATCATGTCTTGACTATATCACATCACAACATGCCCTGCAAAAACAAGTTAGACGTCCTCTATTTTGTTGTTGCAAGTTTTACGTGGCTGCTACGGGCTGAGCTAGAACCTTTCTTACCTACGCATCAAAACCACAACGCGGTATAGTGATTGCTTTTTGATCTTCAGAAAGAACCCTGTTCATTGAATCCGATTCAACTAAAGTTGGAGAAACTGACACCCACCAGCCACCTGTGTGCGAAGCACGTCGATAGAACCAGTCTCGCGTAAGCGTACACGTAATGTCGGTCTGGGCCGCTTCATCCAACAATACCGCCGAATCAAGAAACAAGTAGTGACGGCAGGCAATATGTATATAGCCACGCTCACAACTCCTTTGTGTTCTACTCGCGCATATAGCATCTACGCATAAACCTGGCTCGGATGCCACTGTTGGTGAACGCAGTAATTTCAAAAAAAATCCTACGCACACGCAAGATCATGGTGATCCATAGCAACGAGAGGGGAGAGTGTTGTCTACATACCCTCGTAAACCGTAAGCGGAAGCGTTATGACAAGGCGGTTGATGTAGTCGTACGTCTTCACGATCGACCGATCCTAGTACCGAAAGTATGACACCTCCGTGATCTGCACACGTTCGGCTCGGTGACGTCCCACGAACTCATGATCCAGCAGAGTATCGAGGGAGAGCTTCGTCAGCACGATAGCGTGATGACGGTGATGATGATGCTACCGGAACAGGGCTTCGCCTAAGCAATACTACGATATGACCGAGGTGGATTATGGTGGAGGGGGGCACCGCACATGGCTAAGAGATCAATGATCAACTTGTCTGTCTATGGGGTGCCCCCTCCCCCGTATAAAAGGGAGTGGAGGAGGGGGAGAGGGCCGGCTTCCTAGGTACGCCCAAGGGGGAGTCCTACTCCCGATGGGAGTAGGATTCCCCCTTTCCTAGTTGGAGTAGGAGAGGGAAGGAAGGGGGAGAAGGAGAGAAGGAAAGGGGGGAGACCCCCCCTCCCAATTCTGATTGGGCTTGGGGGGGGCGCCCCCACCTTGGCCGCCTCCTCCTCCTTTCCACTATGGCCTATTAAGGCCCATTGACTCCCCGTGGGTTCCGGTAACCCTCGGGTACCCCGGTATATGCCCGAACTCTCTCGAAACCTTTCCGATGTCCAAACATAGTAATCCAATATATCGATATTTATGTCTTGACCATTTCGAGACTCCTCGTCATGTCCGTGATCACATCCGGGACTCCGAACTACCTTCGATACATCAAAACACATAAACTCATAATACCGATCGTCACCGAACGTTAAGCATGCGGACCCTACGGGTTCGAGAACTATGTAGAAATGACCGAGACACGTCTCCGGTCAATAACCAATAGCAGAACCTGGATGTTCATATTGGCTCCCACATATTCTACGCAGATCTTTATCGGTCAAACCGCATAACAACATACGTTGTTCCCTTTGTCATCTATATGTTACTTGCCCGAGATTTGATCGTTGGTATCTCAATACCTAGTTCAATATCATTACCGGAAAGTCTCTTTACTCGTTCCGTAATGCATCATCCAGTAACCAACTCATTAGTTACATTGCTTGCAAGGCTTATAGTGAGGTGCATTACCGAGAGGGCCCAGAGATACATCTCCGATACTCAGAGTGACAAATCGTAATCTCGATCTATGCCAACTCAACAAACACCATGGGAGACACCTGTAGAGCATCTTTATAGTCACCCAGTTACGTTGTGACGTTTGATAGCACACTAAGTGTTCCTCTGGTATTTGGGAGTTGCATGATCTCATAGTCATGGAACATGTATAAGTTATGGAAAAAGCAATAGCGACAAACTAAACGATCATCGTACTAAGCTAATGGATGGGTCAAGTCAATCACATCATTTTCTAATGATGTGATCCCGTTAATCAAGTGACAACTCATGTCTATGGTTAGGAAACATAACCATCATTGATTCCACGAGCTAGTGAAGTAGAGTCATACTAGTGACACTCTGTTTGTCTATGTATTCACACATGTACTAAGTTTCTGGTTAATACAATTCTAGCATGTATAATAAATATTTATCATGATATAAGGAAATATAAATAACAACTTTATTATTGTCTCTAGGGCATATTTCCTTCAGGAACACCTTCTATCATAGATCTGAAGGCAAGATATTCGTTGCTAAGAATGGATCCTTTCTAGAGAAGGAGTTTCTCTCGAAAGAAGTGAGTGGGAGGAAAGTAGAAATTGATGAGGTAATTGTACCTTCTCCCTTATTGGAAGTAGTTCATCACTGAAATCAGTTCCAGTGATTCCTACACCAGTAAGTGAGGAAGCTAATGATGATGATCATCAAGCTTCTGATCAAGTTACTACAGAACCTCGTAGGATCCGCACCAGAGTGGTACGGTAATCCTATTCTGGAGGTGATGTTACTTGACCATGACGAACCTACGAACAATGAGGAAGCGATGATGAGCCCAGATTACAAAAAATGGCTTGAGGCCATGAAATCTGAGATGGGATCCATGTATGACAACAAAGTGTGGACTTTGGTTGACTTGCCCGTTGATCGGCAGGCCATAGATAATAAATGGATCTTCAAGAAGAAGACTGACACTGACGGTAATGTTACTGTCTACAAAGCTCGACTTGTTGCAAAAGGTTTTCGACAAGTTCAAGGAGTTGACTACAATGAGACCTTCTCACCCGTAGCGATGCTTAAGTCCTTCCGAATCATGTTAGCAATTGCCGCATTTTATGATTATGAAATTTGGCAAATGGATGTCAAAACTGCATTCCTTAATGGATATCTTAAAGAAGAGTTGTATATGATGCAACCAGAAGGTTTTGTCGATCCAAAAGGTGCTAACAAAGTGTGGAAGCTCCAGCGATCCATTTATGGACTGGTGCAAGCCTCGGAATATACGCTTTGATAGTGTGATCAAAGCATATGGTTACAGACTTTTGGAGAAGCCTGTATTTACAAGAAAGTGAGTGGGAGCTCTGTAGCATTTCTGATATTATATGTAGATGACATATTGTTGATCGGAAATGATACTGAATTTCTGACTAGCATAAAAGGATACTTGAATAAGAATTTTTCAATGAAAGACCTCGGTGAAGCTGCTTATATATTGGGCATCAAGATCTATAGAGATAGATCAAGACGCTTAATTGGACTTTCACAAAGCACATACCTTGATAAAGTTTTGAAGAAGTTCAAAATGGATCAAGCAAAGAAAGGGTTCTTGCCTGTGTTACAAGGTGTGAAGTTGAGTCAGACTCAATGCCCGACCATTGTAGAAGATAGAGAGAAAATGAAAGTCATTCCCTATGCTTCAGCCATAGGTTCTATCATGTATGCAATGTTGTGTGCCATACCTGATGTGTGCCTTGCTATTAGTTTAGCAGGGAGGTACCAAAGTAATCCAGGAGTGGATCACCGGACAGCGGTTAAGAACATCCTGAAATAGCTGAAAAGGACTAAGGATACGTTTCTTGTTTGTGGAGGTGACAAAGAGCTCGTCGTAAATGGTTACGTCGATGCAAGCTTTGACACTGATCCGGATGACTCTAAGTCACAAACCGGATACGTATTTTTATTAAATGGTGGAGTTGTTAGTTGGTGTAGTTCCAAGTAGAGCATCGTGGCGGGATCTACGTGTGAAGCGGAGTACATAGCTACTTCAGAAGCAGCAAATGAAGGAGTCTGGATGAAGGAGTTCATATCCGATCAAGGTGTAATACCTAGTGCATCGGGTCCAATGAAAATCTTTTGTGACAATATTGGTGCAATTGCCTTGGCAAAGGAATTCAGATTTCACAAGAGAACCAAGCACATCAAGAGACGCTTCAATTCCATCCGCGATCAAGTCAAGGAGGGAGACATAGAGATTTGCAAGATACATACGGATCTGAATGTTGCAGACCCGTTGACTAAGCCTCTCTCACGAGCAAAACATGATCAGCACCAAGACTCCATGGGTGTTAGAATCATTACAATGTAATCTAGATTATTGACTCTAGTGCAAGTGGGAGACTGAAGGAAATATGCCCTAGAGGCAATAATAAAGTTTTTATTTATATTTCGTTATATCATGATAAATGTTTATTATTCATACTAGAATTGTATTAACCGGAAACTTAGTACATGTGTGAATATATAGACAAACAGAGTGTCACTAGTATGCCTCTACTTGACTAGCTCGTTGAATCAATGATGGTTATGTTTCCTAACCATAGACATGAGTTGTCATTTGATTAATGGGATCACATCATTAGAGAATGATGTGATTGACTTGACCCATCCATTAGCTTAGCACAATGATCATTTAGTTTACTGCTATTGCTTTCTCCATAACTTATACATGTTCCTATGACTATGAGATCATGCAACTCCCGAATACCGGAGGAACACTTAGTGTGCTATCAAATGTCACAACGTAACTGGGTGACTATAAAGAAGCTCTACAGGTGTCTCTGATGGTGTTTGTTGAGTTGGCATAGATCTAGATTAGGATTTGTCACTCTGAGTTTCGGAGAGGTATCTCTAGGCCCTCTCGGTAATGCACATCACTATAAGCCTTGCAAGCAATTTGACTAATGAGTGATGCATTACAGAACGAGTAAAGAGACTTGCCGATAACGAGATTGAACTACGTATTGAGATACCGATGATCGAATCTCGGGCAAGTAACATACCGATGACAAAGGGAACAATGTATGTTGTTATGCGGCTTGACCGATAAAGATCTTCGTGAAATATGCGGGAGCCAATATGAATATCTAGGTGTAACACCCACGATGCGGCTATATCTCCCACGTGTCAAAGCACGACTTAGAGGCATAACCACATAGTAGGCATGTCGCAAGAGGGGTAATCTTTACACATCTCATGTACTAAATATGAAAGGGATAAAGAGTTGGCTTAAAATTGCCACTTCACACAATACATAAATATAGCATTACATCCTCCAGATACAACCACGGTCCGACTACGGAACCAAAATAAAGACAACTCCAAATGAATAGGTCCTCGATCACCCTGACTGGGCTCCACTACTGATCAACGAGAAAACAAAACAACACATCGAACACAATCTTCATCGAGCTCCCACTTGAGCTCAGCTGCGTCACCTGCCCTGATATCATCGGCACCTGCAATTGTTTGGAAGTATCTGTGAGTCACGAGGACTCAGCAATCTCACACCCACGAGATCAAGACTATTTAAGCTTATGGGTAGGAAAGGGTAGTGAGGTGGAGCTGCAGCAAGCACTAAGCATAAATGGTGGCTAACATACGCAAATAAGAGTGAGAAGAGAAGCAAAGCAACGGTTGTGAACTAGAAGTGATCCTAAAACTACTTACGTTCAAGCATAACACAAGAACCATGTTCACTTCCCGGACTCTGCCGGAAATAGACCATCACGGCTACACACGCGGTTGATGCATTTTAATTAAGTTAAGTTTCAAGTTTTCTACAACCGGACATTAACAAATTCCCATCTGCCCATAACCGCGGGCACGGCTTTTGAAAGTTCAAACCATGCAGGGGTGTCCCAACTTAGCCCATCACAAGCTCTCACGGTCAACGAAGGATATTCCTTCTCCCAGGAAGACCCGATCAGACTCGGAATCCCGGTTACAAGATATTCCGACAATGTTAAAACAAGACCAGCAAAGCCGCCCGAATGTGCCGACAAATCCCGATAGGAGCTGCACATATCTCGTTCTCAGGGCACACCGGATGAGCCAGACATCGGGTTGGCATAGACCCTAGTTGCCCAGGGGGCGCCGGACATCGCTCAGGTTGGACCAACACTTAGAGAAGCACTGGCCTGGGGGGTTAAAATAAATATGACCCTCGGGAGCGTGACTCCCAAGGGAAAAAGTAGGTGGTGGTGAGGTAAATGGTAAAACCAAGGTTGGGCCTTGCTGGAGGAGTTTTATTCAAAGCGAACTGTCAAGGGGTCCCCATAACACCCAACCGTGTAAGGAACGCAAAACCAAGGAACATAACACCGGTATGACGGAAACTTGGGTGGCAAGAGTGGAACAAAACACCAGGCATAAGGCCGAGCCTTCCACCCTTCTGCCCGATGCGCCGACATCCCGATAGGAGCTGCACATATCTTGTTCTCAGGGCAACACCGGATGAGACATCCTACGAGTAAAACCAAACCTCAAGTTTCCCCGAGGTGGCCCCGCAGTCTACTCGGTTCGGACCAACACTTAGACAAGCACTGGCCCGGGGGGCTTAAAATAAAGATGACCCTTGAGTCCATGGAACCCAAGGGAAAAGGCTTAGGTGGCAAATGGTAAAACCAAGGTTGGGCCTTGCTGGAGGAGTTTTATTCAAGGCGAACTGTCAAGGGGTTCCCATTATAGCCCAACCGCGTAAGGAACGCAAAATCAAGGAACATAACACCGGTATGACGGAAACTAGGCCGGCAAGAGTGGAACAAAACACCAGGCATAAGGCCGAGCCTTCCACCCTTTACCAAGTTTATATGTGCATTAAAGTAAACAAGATATAATAATGATATCCCAACAATAACCATGTTCCAACAAGGAACAAAATCCAATCTTCACCTGCAACTTACAACGCTATAAGAGGGGTTGAGTAAAGCGGTAACATAGCCAAACAACGGTTTTCTAGGACAAGGTGGGTTAGAGGTTTGACATGGCAATATGTGAGGCATGATATAGCAAGTGGTACGTATCGCGGCATAGCAATAGAGCGAGCAACTAGCAAGCAAAGATAGAAGTGATTTCGAGGGTATGGTCATCTTGCCTGCAAAGTTCCTCGAGTTGACGTAAGCTTGATCCTCGTAAGCGTCCTCAATGGGTTCCTCGATCACGAATTCGTCTCCCGGCTCTACCAAAGGCAAGAACACAAGCAAAGGAAACCGCAATCAACCACGGTGCAATGCGCAAGCAACATGATGCAAAACATGGCATGATATGCGGGATGTGATATGCAATGCATATGCGTGCTCCGAAAGGAAAAGATTGAACTAGGCCTCAACTTGGCAAACCAAGTGTGCCACTAAAAAGATGAGTTGATTTCGGTCTAAATCGATATAAAGATCGCCAAAATCGGATGCACGGTTTGCAAATGGCAAGCAAAACAAGAATGGCACAATTCTGCGATTAACAGCACGATGCCATCTAAAATGCAACAAGAAACTAAGCTACTGCACTCTAACATAGCAACAAAGCACATGGCAGTGATCTACTCAAGATGCTTGACAAAATATGAACACTGACCTATGGCTAAATCACACAAGAGCAGATTCAAACAAGCATGGAAAAAGTGCAAAAGATATTAGCATCACGGACTTAGTGAAAATAACAACATGTCAGGAATTAACATCAGGAAGCAATGTTTAGAGCAAGGTATCAACATGCTACAGGAACAGAACATAGCAAACAAAGGCATGGCATGAATCTACTCAAAGCATATAACAAAAGTCCCTTACTGACCATAAGTCAAAAAGGATCATAAGATATGATGGCACCGATGTAAACATAGCAAGTTTCGTTAACAGATTCAGACTTGGCAGAAAACTGGACATGGCATAAACAGAGTTACGTAGGCATGTTTCTGAGCTCGATGCACTCAACACAAGGCATTGCATGACAAACTAAGCATACACCCAGTAAGAAGACATGTTCAAGAAGCTAACCATGGCAAGAACCAACTCATATCATGCATGGATCAACTACAACAACCTTGGCAAAATTGATTAACATGTAAACAATCTGCCAGGAACATTTTATAGCACAAGTAGAGCAAGATTGAGTCATACAAGGGCACTCCATAATTGCAAACAGGGGCATGGATGGATAGAGAATAACCATATGTCAAAAGCATCCTTACTGAACATACTTAAAAGAAGCATGGATCACTCTGTATCAACATGAATACATGGCATAAAAATAACATCAGGGAAATGACTTAGTGAAAATCTAAGTCCCTGAAATCAGCAACATCGCGAGAGCTACTTTGCATGCTTGTGCTAGTCACCAAATTGATCACAAAAATACGTGGCATACACCCCTGTAAAGATGGCATGGCATAGCCCAAAACACATGTAGAGCTCATGCTCATATGCAGCACACAATAATCATGGCAAAAATGACAAATGCACATAAACTGATAAGAACCAGGGACTAACATTATGAAGCACTCTTGCCACAGTCACTAGGGCATCAAGATGGATCCAAACACGCACGATGCAATGGAACAAAATGAAGAGGACATCCAGGCGAACATTTTGATATATGGCACGCCCAAAACGGAGCTACGGATGAGGAGATATGGCATGTAGAATAGTGCTTGAAAATGTTGCAGACTTAGGAAAAAAACAAGGTCAACCCTAAGTTCTCTAGATCTGGATCTGAGTGCGCGATGCCCGAGGTTCAACGGAGGAGTAGCCGGAGACGGAGGCGACGATGGCCGGAGATTGAGCTCACCGGATCCAGGGCATAGGAGGCCGGATCCGGTGGCCGGCGATCTTGGACGGCGAGGTGCGGCGCAGGTGAGGACGAGGGTGGCGGAGGAGCCGGCGCGGCGGGGCGGCGATGGAGGCGGGCGGCGGCCGGCGAGGAGCTGCGGGCGGTGGCGCGGAGGGCGGCGACCGGGCGTGGCGGACGCGCGGGCGGCGGGGCGGAACGGGCCGCGGGGGCCGGAGGTAGTTGCCCGAGACCGTTGCGCCAGGTGTCTTCTAGTTATTCACCGTCATGCCATGTCATTCGCTTGCGTGTTGCATCTTATCATGTCATCATGTGCATTGCATCATCATGTTTTCAAAACCTGCATCCGTCCCGGTTTCCCAGTTCTTTCTGTTGTCCGTTCTGAGCCCAGACACACTTGCACGCGCCCGCGACACCTCCGAAATATTATTTTATAAGTGGCCAAAAAATGTTCTCGGAATGGGTTGAAAGTTGGCGTGCGGTGTTTTTATGTTGTAGGTAGGCCGCCTGCCAAGTTTCATCGCATTCGGAGTTCTTTTGATGCCCCAACGGATAACTATAGCGGCAGTGTAGCCGGTCTAACGTCGGACGTTTTCGGTCTCCGAAAACTGTTGTCGGGCTTTCCCTCTCTAGTCCGTCTACACAGTCCGCTACTTACCGCCGGGCCCAACCTAACCTCTCTCGGTTATGTCCGCGGCCATCCTCGCGCGCGCGTCCGAAAGCTGTCCCGGACCCAACCCAAGCGGTCGTCACCGATGGGTCCGGATCATCCCCAAACATCTACAAAACATATTCGTTTTTTCTTTTTGTCTCCCTAGCCTATTTATCTCGGGCATCCGATCTAAGTCGGAGGGACCGGATTAGCCCCTACCCAAAAATCCTATTGTTATATATAGTGGCAACCCTAGACTAATCCCCAAATTCTAGCCCCCATGTCCCATCCATCTCCTCAACCGCCGCCGCCACTCTCTCCCTTGGGCGCCTCCCACATCCCCTCCTCATCTCCCCCCCGCACCAACCACAGCTCCACCTCGTCTTCAGCGCCGGGCCAACCAGCATCGCCGCTGGCACCAGCCACACTGGATCGATCCAGCGGCCAGGGAACAGTGACACCGCTCCGCCCCGTCATGCCACCTCTCCCTTCCTTCTTCCCGTTTCTTCCTTCTCCTCTCACATATGGCTCCCTCTCTTTTTCCCTCGAAGAAGCCCGCCATGGCGTCCAGGAGGCTTCAGGCACCAATAGCTCCGGTTCCGTGTCGGCTCCACCATGGGAATGGACGGATCCGTCGTCCTCGACCCCAGGACCTCCTCCTATGTGCCTCTCCATCATCATCTCCGGCGCCAAGCTGCCACCAAGCCTTGTCCCGCCGGAGCTCCGAGTCCATCTCTGCCCTGCGCCAAGTCCCTGCCTCCTCTGCTTCTAGCTCCATCCGACGAGCCGCGACGAAGCCGCCTCCTCCCGAACCGCCATGGCGCCCGAGGCCTCCTTGCAGCACCTCCTTGCCGACCCACTACTTCCCCGCCTGCGCGGAACGCCCCTGCTGCCTTGCATCGAGCAGAGTTGTCGCTCGCCTGCATCGCCTCCTCTCGCACGCCTCCCCTCGCGTAGTGTGGACCTCCTGCGCCAAGTCCGCCGTCGTCCAATCGCCGGAGGCCGCCGTCCCGCGCCTGGAGCCGTGCCTCTCCGTCCCTTGTTCATCTTGCCTGCAGCCGCTGCCGCGTCGTGCTCTGCATCGAGCTCACGCGAGTCGTCGATCGCCCAGCATCCGCGTTGACCAACGGCCCTCCCTTCGTCAGATCTAGCCAGCCGCGCCCGTGAGACCCAGCGCTCGAGCCGCTGCTCCACCGACCGAGACAGGCCCAATGTGAGCAGCCCCAGCCTCCCCTATGCACTTCTGGGCCTGCCAGTTTCGGCCCGTTCCATTTTTTTCTAGCCTCTGTGATTTTGCTAATTATCCGGAGAAACCAGTTTTGCAGTATAGCCCCTAAACTTCATGCATTTAATAACTTCACAACCGTGCATCGGATGTAAATAATTTATATATGTAAAATGACTAGAATTTCATCTAGTTTCATAATATCCAACTTTCATGCATGTTTAAAATGTTTAAAATGATGTTTGCATATATTTTCCCATATTGCCATGTAAAATGTTTTAATTCATAACGAAATAACCGTAGCTCCAAACTTAACAAACTTTATATGTAAATGGGTTAGAAAAATGTCTAGTTTAACATGGTGCACTTTTCTTTGCATGTTTAATTACTCTAAAATTGTGTATAGTGCAGAACAGTACTGAATCCATAAATATGCACATGAGGATTTTTCGGACTTGTTGTTTGTTGTTCCGGCCTCATTTAAACTTGACTAGATAGGTAGTTTTCATTTGCGTCACCACTTGCCATGTTAATCAACATTTAATATTGTTGGGTACATAAACGAGATCGAACTAAATAACTTGAATGGGGTGTTCCGTCAATATGCAACTCGTTGCATATTGAGCTCCACTTAACTTGTAGTGTTGTTTGTGCACTTTGCCATGCCATGCTTCATTAAACCGGACATGCATCATACTTGGTTGTGCTTCATGCCATGTTGAGGTGATGGTTGTTTACTATGTTGTTTGCTTCTTTCCGGTGTTGCTTCTTCGGGTTAGTTCCGATAACGTCGCGTTTGTGAGGATCCGTTCGACTATGTCTGTTTGTCTTATTCATGGACTCGTTCTTCTTCCTTGCGGGACCTCAGGCAAGATGACCATACCCTCGAAATCACTTCTATCTTTGATTGCTAGTTGTTCGCTCTATTGTTATGCTGCGATACCTACCACTTGCTATATCATGCCTCCCATATTGCCATGTCAAGCCTCTAACCCACCTTTCCTAGCACACCGTTGTTTGGCTATGTTACCGCTTTGCTCAGCCCCTCTTTTAGCGTTGTTAGTTGCAGGTGAAGATGAAGTTTGTTCCATGTTGGAACATGGATATTGTTGGGATATCACAATATCTCTTATTTAATTAATGCATCTATATACTTGGTAAAGGGTGGAAGGCTCGACCTTATGCCTCGTGTTTTGTTCCACTCTTGCCGCCCTAGTTTCCATCATACCGGTGTTATGTTCCTTGATTTTGCGTTCCTTACGTGGTTGGGTGTTATGGGAACCCCTTGACAGTTCGCTTTGAATAAAACTCCTCCAGCAAGGCCCAACCTTGGTTTTACATTTGCCTCCCGTAGCCTTTTTCCCTTGGGTTTCCGGAGCCCGAGGGTCATCTTTATTTTAACCCCCCGGGCCAGTGCTTTTCTCTAAGTGTTGGTCCAACCTGAGCGATGTCCGGCGCCCCCTGGGCAACCAGGGTCTATGCCGACCCGACGTCTGGCTCATCTGGTGTGCCCTGAGAACGAGATATGTGCAGCTCCTATCAGGATTTGTTGGCACATCCGGGCGGCTTTGCTGGTCTTGTTTTACCATTGTCGAAATGTCTTGTAACTGGGATTCCGAGTCTGATCGGGTCGTCCTGGGAGAAGGAATATCCTTCATTGGCCATGAGAGCTTGTGATGGGCTAAGTTGGGACACCCCTGCAGGGTTTTGAACTTTTGAAAGCCGTGCCCGTGGTTATGGGCAGATGGAAATTTGTTAATGTCCGGTTGTAGAGAACTTGAAACTTAACTTAATTAAAATGCATCAACCGTGTGTGTAGCCGTGATGGTCTCTTTCCGGCGGAGTCCGGGAGGTGAACACGATTCTTGTGTTATGGTTGAACGTAAGTAGTTTCAGGATCACTTTTTGATCTTTATAGCTTCTCGATCGTGCTTTGCTTCTCTTCTCGCTCTCATTTGCGTAAGTTAGCCACCATATGTGCTAGTGCTTGCTGCAGCTCCACCTCACTACCCCTTTCCTACCCATAAGCTTAAATAGTCTTGATCTCGCGGGTGTGAGGTTTCTGAGTCCTCGTGGCTCACAGATACTTCCAAACAATTGCAGGTGCCGATGATACCCGTGCAGATGACGCAACTGAGCTCAAGTGGGATCTCGATGAAGATCGTGTTTGTTGTGTTGTTTCGTTTCCAGTTGATCAGTAGTGGAGCCCAGTCGAGACGATCGGGGATCTAGCATTTGGGGTCTTCTTCTTTTATTTTGGTTCCATAGTCGGACCTTTATTGTATTCTGGTTGTTGTATGTTTAACTTGTATTGTGTGAAGTGGTGATTGTAAGCCAACTCTTTATCCCTTTCTTATTCAGTACATGGGATCGTGTGAAGATTACCCCTCTTGTGACAAACCTACCATGCAGCTATGCCTCTAAGTCGTGCCCCGACACGTGGGAGACATAGCCGCATCGTGGGTGTTATAAGTTGGTATCAGAGCCTTCCCCGACTTAGGAGCTCCCACTTGAGCTCAGTTGCGTCATCTGCACGGGTATCATCCGCACCTGCAACTGTTTGGAAGTATCTGTGAGCCACGAGGACTCAGCAATCTCACACCCGCGAGATCAAGACTATTTAAGCTTATGGGTAGGAAAGGGGTAGTGAGGTGGAGTTGCAGCAAGCACTACGACATATGGTGGCTAACTTACGCAAATGAGAGCGAGAAGAGAAGCAAAGCACGGTCGAGAAGCTATAAAGATCAAAAAGTGATCCTGAAACTACTTACGTTCAACCATAACACAAGAACCGTGTTCACTTCCCGGACTCCGCCGGAAAGAGACCATCACGGCTACACACGCGGTTGATGCATTTTAATTAAGTTAAGTTTCAAGTTCTCTACAACCGGACATTAACAAATTCCCATCTTCCCATAACCGCGGGCATGGCTTTCGAAAGTTCAAAACCCTGCAGGGGTGTCCCAACTTAGCCCATCACAAGCTCTCACGGTCAACGAAGGATATTCCTTCTCCCAAGACGACCCGATCAGACTCGGAATCCCGGTTACAAGACATTTCGGCAATGGTAAAACAAGACCAGCAAAGCCGCCCGGATGTGCCGACAAATCCCGATAGGAGCCGCACATATCTCATTCTCAAGGCACACCGGATGAGCCAGACGTCGGGTTGGCATAGATCCTGGTTGCCTAGGGGGCACCGGACATCGCTCAGGTTGGACCAACACTTAGAGAAGCACTGCCCCGGGGGGTTAAAATAAAGATGACCCTCGGGCTCCGGAAACCCAAGGGAAAAAGGCTAGGTGAGGCAAATGTAAAACCAAGGTTGGGCCTTGCTGGAGGAGTTTTATTCAAAGCGAACTGTCAAGGGGTTCCCATAACACCCAACCGCGTAAGGAACGCAAAATCAAGGAACATAACACCAGTATGACGGAAACTAGGGCGGCAAGAGTGGAACAAAACACCAGGCATAAGGCCGAGCCTTCCACCCTTTACCAAGTATATAGATGCATTAATTAAATAAGAGATATTGTGATATCCCAACAATATCCATGTTCCAACATGGAACAAACTTCATCTTCACCTGCAACTAACAACGCTAAAAGAGGGGCTGAGCAAAGCGGTAACATAGCCAAACAACGGTGTGCTAGGGAAAGGTGGGTTAGAGGCTTGACATGGCAATATGGGAGGCATGATATAGCAAGTGGTAGGTATTGCGGCATAGCAATAGAGCGAACAACTAGCAAGCAAAGATAGAAGTGATTTTGAGGGTATGGTCATCTTGCCTGAGATCCCGCAAGGAAGAAGAACGAGTCCATGAAGAAGACAAATGGACATAGTCGAACGGACCCTCACAAACGTGACGTTATCGGAACTAACCCAAAGAAGCAACACCGGAAAGAAGCAAACAACATAGTAAACAACCATCACCTCAACATGGCATGAAGCACAACCAAGTATGATGCATGTTCGGTTTAATGAAGCATGGCATGGCAAAGTGCACAAACAACACTACAAGTTAAGTGGAGCTCAATATGCAACGAGTTGCATATTGACGGAACACCCCATTCAAGTTATTTAGTTCGATCTCGTTTATGTACCCAACAATATTAAATGTTGATTAACATGGAAATAGGTGAAGCAAATGAAAACTACCTATCTAGGCAAGTTTAAATGAGGCCGGAACAACAAACAACAAGTCCGAAAAATCCTCATGTGCATATTTATGGATTTGGTACTGTTCTTCCCTCTACACAATTTTAGAGTAATTAAACATGCAAAGAAAAGTGCACCATGTTAAACTAGGCATTTTTCTACCCCATTTACATATAAAGTTTGTTAAGTTTGGAGCTACGTTTATTTAGTTATGAATTAAAACATTTTACATGGCAATATGGGAAAATATATGCAAACATCATTTTAAATATTTTAAACATGCATGAAAGTTGGATATTATGAAACTAGATAAAATTCTAGTCATTTTCATATATAAATTATTTACATCCGATGCACGGTTGTGAAGTTATTAAATGCATGAAGTTTAGGGGCTATACTGCAAAACTGGTTTCTTCGGATAATTAGCAAAATCACAGAGGCCATAAAAAATGGAACGGGCCGAAACTGGCAGGGCCAGAAGTGCAGGGGGGAGACTGGGGCTGCTCACATTGGGCCTGGCCCGGTCGATGGAGCAGCGGCTCGAGCGCTGGGCCTCACGGGCGCGGCTGGCTGGATCTGACGAAGGGAGGGCCGTTGGTCAACGCGGATGCTGGGCGATCGACGACTCGCGTGAGCTCGATGCAGAGCACGACGCGGCAGCGGCTGCAGGCAAGATGAACAGGGGACGGAGAGGCACGGCTCCAGGCGCGGGACGGCGGCCTCCGGCGATTGGACGACGGCGGACTTGGCGCAGGAGGTCCACACTACGCGAGGGGAGGCGTGCGAGAGGAGGCGATGCAGGCGAGCGACAACTCTGCTCGATGCAAGGCAGCAGGGGTGTTCCGCGCAGGCGGGGAAGTAGTGGGTCGGCGAGGAGGTGCTGCAAGGAGGCCTCGGGCGCCATGGCGGTTCGGGAGGAGGCGGCTTCGTCGCGGCTCGTCGGATGGAGCTAGAAGCAGAGGAGGCAGGGACTTGGCGCAGGGCAGAGATGGACTCGGAGCTCCGGCGGGACAAGGCTTGGTGGCAGCTTGGCGCCGGAGATGATGATGGAGAGGCACATAGGAGGAGGTCCTGGGGTCGAGGACGACGGATCCGTCCATTCCCATGGTGGAGCCGACGCGGAACCGGAGCTATTGGTGCCTGAAGCCTCCTGGACGCCATGGCGGGCTTCTTCGAGGGAAAAAGAGAGGGAGCCATATGTGAGAGGAGAAGGAAGAAACGGGAAGAAGGAAGGGAGAGGTGGCATGACGGGGCGGAGCGGTGTCACTGTTCCCTGGCCGCTGGATCGATCCAGTGTGGCTGGTGCCAGCGGCGATGCTGGTTGGCCCGGCGCTGAAGACGAGGTGGAGCTGTGGTTGGTGCGGGGGGGGAGATGAGGAGGGGATGTGGGAGGCGCCCAAGGGAGAGAGTGGCGGCGGCGGTTGAGGAGATGGATGGGACATGGGGGCTAGAATTTGGGGATTAGTCTAGGGTTGCCACTATATATAACAATAGGATTTTTGGGTAGGGGCTAATCCGGTCCCTCCGACTTAGATCGGATGCCCGAGATAAATAGGCTAGGGAGACAAAAAGAAAAAACGAATATGTTTTGTAGATGTTTGGGGATGATCCGGACCCATCGGTGACGACCGCCCGGGTCGGGTCCGGGACAGCTTCCGGATGCGCGCGCGAGGAGGGCCATGGACATAACCGAGAGAGGTTAGGTTGGGCCCGGCGGGAAGTAGCGGACTATGTAGAGAGGGAAAGCCTGAAAACGTCCGACGTTAGACCGGCTATACTGCCGCTATAGTTATCCGTTGGGGCATCAAACAAACTCCGAATGCGATGAAACTTGGCAGGTGGCCTACCAACAACATAACCATACCGCACGCCAACTTTCAACCCATTTCGAGAACATTTTCTGGCCACTTATAAAATGATATTTCGGAGGTGCCGCGGGCGCGTGCAAGTGTATCTGGGCTCAGAACGGACAACGGAAAGAACTGGGAAACTAGGACGGATGCAAGTTTTGAACACATGATGATGCAATGCACATGATGACATGATAAGATGCAACACGCAAGCGAATGACATGGCACGACGGCGAATAACTGGAAGACACCTGGCGCAACGGTCTCGGGGCGTTACAACACTCCACCACTACGAGAGGATCTCGTCACGAGATCTAGGATGGCACCGGAGGGAAATGGAAGAGGAAGAGAAGAGGTAAAACAAAGTTGCTTCCTTGACAAATGAGTGAAACCACGAACCTTGAGAGGTTGAACAACATCTTTAGGAGAAGGGTCGAACGGAGTTATTGGAAAACCATCAACGAAACGAATAAGCTTGTAGTGGGCTTATGGAAAACTTCTCAAAATTGAGGCGAAATTCTGCCACTATGGAAACAATAGATTGGATTTATATCAACAAGGAGACGAGAAGCTTCTTTCACCGGGATAGGAAGGATAAGATTGGATCATTGATAAGCATCACAATAGCAACATTGCCAATGGAAGGCTTTCGGTGAAATCTAAACCAAGATACTCCAACGAAGAGATTGATGGATTGAGAAGAGCCCATGCTCGAAGAAACTGATGGGTTTAACTATCTCGTTCTTGACAACTTGTGAATCATGAAACACGAAAGAAATTGTCAAGAATGACATAACACCACCTCAAAAGATAAGGTAGAAGGAATTGCACTTCAGAATGCAAGATGAAGAATGCTTGAACTCCTCAAAACAAGACATGTGTTGAACACCATGTTTATTTTTTAGTATAGCTTGGCGGATCTTCACTCCGAGAGAAATCTTGAAAAACAATTGAAGAATGAAAAGAATCCTTGACGAACAACCATGTAGAGCCTCCATGAAGAACTCCTTGCAATGATATAGATGGATCTTTGTGATGAGATAAAATGGAGACTTGGAACTCTGGAAGAAAAGATAAAGTGTCTCGAACCGAGAATGTGAAATGATGAACCACTCCAGAAAGAAGAAATTAGATCACTTGGGTGAAACAAGAATAAGAATTATGTTATGTGTATCATTCACCAATTAAACTGATGACAAGCAATGGATTGCATACAACTTATTCTTGTAGAAAAGGATTAAGATAGATATAGCGCAAACTTGGGAAGATCTTCAATGAACCACCGGTAGGATTGAAACAACGAATAAATTGATATGATAACGAAGGAAAACAAATCTTGAATGAACCAGCGTAAGAATTGAAAACAAATGAAGTAAAGGGGTGAATCACCAGTAAGAATTAGATAACAAATGAAGATACTTGAGGGGATTTAGATACATGAGACCAAATAGATCACGAGCTGATTAGGGAATACTTGAATGATGTACCGGAAGAGTTCAAGAACGAGAGAAGAAAGCTGAGAATGAATAAATCTGAAATGATGGCCATCAGAGAATCAAACTGAAAAGACTCCTGAATTGCTCCGGATGGGTGAAAAGAATTCTCACAATCGAAAACAACTAAGAGAGGATGGCATGAAGCTAGAACCATGAATCTTGAGAGAACGGCCAAGATTTGAGAGAAACTCTTCTTCGGTCTTCAAATGTTGAGAATGACGATGAGAAGCACCACCATGAATTATTGAGGCACTCCGGAATAATGAAAAGCGAAGAGGTTGAGCCAACAATGAAAAGAATTTGAAAGATCATGGAGAAATACATATGACTGATGGCAAATCATTCATACGTCAAACTTTGAAATGAATTTGAAAAGCTCCAGGAAAATTAGAAGAGTCTGGTAAGATCCTGGGAAAAGACCTGTGGGATAGGGCGCACTCAAAAGAAAACACCATTGAAAAGATTGCTTGAAAAGAGAGATTGCACCAGTTGAATTAAATGACTTGACTGAGATAACATCCTCGAAAGAGCTTGAACGAATACAGAGTGGAAACACGATTCTTCTGAGCTATCTTCGGCACTCCGGAAGAAATGTATAGAGGGAGGTGAATGATTAAGAGGTGCACCGGCATGAGAAGACATTTGAAACGAGGAAAAGGATATGATCAGCACCAAAGCTTGAATTGAATCCATTGGAGAAGAAAAGAGAACGAAGAATGATGAACTTGTAGATCATCTTCATGAGAACCACTGGGTAAGAACATTGACGGAAAAGAATGGAGAGACTTCCCATCAATAAAAGGATACTTGATTAAGAAATCTGAGTCCTTGAAGAAAAAGGGTGGGAGGGCGGGAAAACAAAGACAACTTGGGGGCGGATGAAACGAGCACCGTTGAGAGAACTTAGAATTGAACTTGCAGATGTTTAAAATGATCGGATCCACTTGAAGAGAAACACACTGGTTCACAAGGAATGACATGACAATCTCGATTATCATGAAGGATTGGTATTCACATAGAAGTGTGAGAACACCACTTGGAAAAGGTATGGAAACACATTTGACATTGAAGCAACTCGAATACCACAATCAAAACAAAAACAAAGGATTGGCTTGCAAAATAAGCTGGAACAAACATATGATAGAGATTTCGTCCGAAGTTTTCATGGTGGGGCCCACACAGGCTCGATCGTACAACACCATCATGTACAAGGCAGTGCACATGACATACGAAGTGTCCCCGAGTCAGCATAGCCAAGGACTCTTTAAGACACAACGAGACCACTGTAAAACCAACTGTGGATAGGCGGACCACTATACATCGAACCCCCAATTTCATATCATACATATGTCGGAAAGATATCCTAGGAGCTACTTGAATTCCCACTTATAAACTCCCGAAACTTTCTAGTTATGCAATCAGGTGTTGGGGATACAGGGGAAGCATAATATCTCACCCAAACTAACAATCCCTACATCCAGCTGTATCCATCCTTCAACACATAACCAAGAAACCTTCAAAAATCATTTACCTCAACCTTCGAAAAGCATCCATTATACAAGTTATGGCAATACTCCCGAACTCCCGCCCCAGTACTGGGTGGCGTCGAGGTTATCTCACCAACAACTGCATAAAAGAGATTTTCGATGTCGGTGAAACTCAAGTATTCCAGAACTGCAACAATAAAATTGTGACGACAAAACCTCGGAGCTCAACTCCCCGGGATACTGCCACAACCCCTAAATGTCAGGAGGCACCAAGAACAATGTTCTCGTCACAACACCATCGGAACTATTTCAAGATACCCGCGTGATCCTAAAAAAAATTCAGTGAAATTTGAGAAGAGAACATTCAAACCTCTATGTCAGGAGGCCTCACCAGAGCAATGAGGGGACTGAGGAGTAAAAAGAATCCTACTCTCCGATATATATAATCCTATAAGACTCAAAACATTTTTCTAGACTCAACAACGCCAACGATTCGATCAAGTAGGGGGCTCCTAACTCGGGGAAGGCTCTGATACCAACTTGTAACACCCACGATGCGGCTATATCTCCCACGTGCAACTAAATTCGCCTGCAACTAGCAACGCTATAAGAGGGTCTGAGCAAATCGGCAACATAGCCAAACAATGGTTTGCTAGGGCAAGGTGGGTTAGAGGCTTGACATGGCAATATGGGAGGCATGATATAGCAAGTGGTAGGTATCGCGGCATGGCAATAGAGCGATCAACTAGCAAGCAAAGATAGAAGTGATTTAGAGGGTATGGTCATCTTGCCTGCAAGGTTCTCCGAGTTGACGTAAGCTTGATCCTCGTAAGCGTACTCAACGGGTTCATCGATCACGTACTCGTCTCCCGGCTCTACCCAAAGCAAGAACACAAGCAAAAGACCAACAATCAATCATGATGCAATGCGCAAGCAACATGATGCAAAGCATGGCATGATATGTGACATGTGATATGCAATGCATATGCGTGCTTCGGAAAGGAAAGATTGAACCAGGCATCAACTTGGCAAACCAAGTGTGTTGCTGGAAAGATGAGATGATTTCGGTCGAAATCGTTATAAAGATCACTGGAAACGGATGCACGGTTTGCAAATGGCAAGCAAAACAAGAATGGCACAATTCTACGATTAACAGCACGATGCCATCGAAAATGCAACAAGAAACTAAGCTACTGCACTCCAACATAGCAACAAAGCACATGGCAGTGATCTACTCAAAATGTTTGACAAAATATGAACACTGAGCTACGGCTAAATCACACAAGAGCAGGTTCAAACAAGCATGGCAAAAGTGCAAAAGATATCGGCTTCACAGACTTAGTGGAAATAACATGTCAGGATTTAACATCAGGAAGCAATGTTTAGAGCAAGATAACAACATGCTACAGGATCATAACATAGCAATACAAGGCATGGAATGAATCTACTCAAAACATATAACAAAAGTCCCTTACTGGCCGTAAGCCAAAAGGGCACAGAAAATATGATGGCACCCATGTAAACATAGCAAGTTTCGTTAACAGATTCAGACTTAGCAGAAAACTGGACATGGCAAAAACAGAATTACGAAGGCATGTTTGCGAGCTCGATTCACTCACCACAAGGCATTGCATGACAAGATAAGAATAGAAATAGTAAGAATACATGTTCAAGAAACTAACCATGGCAAGAGCAAGTTTATATCATGCATGGATCAACTACAACAACCTTGGCAAAATTGATTAACACGTAAACAATCTACCAGGAACATTTTATAGCAAAAGTAGAGCAATATTGAGTCATGCTAGGGCACTCCATAAATCCAAACAAGGACATGGATGGATAGATAATAACCATATCTCAAAATCATCCTTATTAAACATACTCAAAAGAAGCATGGATCTCTCTGTAGCAACATGAACACATGGCATAAAAATAACAGCAGAGCAAAGACTTAGTGAAAATCTAAGTCCCTGAAACCAGCAATATCACGAGAGCTACTTTGCATGCTTGTGCTAGTCACCACATTGATCATAAAAATACATGGCATACACCCCTGTAAAGACGGCATGGCATAGCCCAAAACACATGTAGAGCTCATGCCCATATGCAGCACACAATAATCATGGCAAAAATGACAAATGCTCATAAACTGATAAGAATCAACACCTAACATTATGAAGCACTCTTGCAGCAGTCATTTGGGCATCAAGATGGACTCAAACAAGCATGGTGCGATGGAACAAAATGAAGAGCACATCATGATGAACATTTTGATATATCACACGCCCAAAACGGAGCTACGATGACAGAATTATGGCATGATGAACAGGGGCATATAATGTTACAGATCCAAGGACTTAGAAGAAAAAACACCTCGAGGGGGAAAAGTCAATGACGGCAGTTCTCACCGGAATTTCGCCGGAGATGGCTGATGTCTACTACACAACCTTCTTCTTGTAGACATTGTTGGGCCTCCAAGTGCAGAGGTTTGTAGGACAGTAGCAAATTTCCCTCAAGTGGATGATGACCTAAGGTTTATCAATCCGTAGGAGGCATAAGATGAAGATGGTCTCTCTCAAGCAACCCTGCAACCAAATAACAAAGAGTCTCTTGTGTCCCCAACACACCCAATACAATGGTAAATTGTATAGGTGCACTAGTTCGGCGAAGAGATGGTGATACAAGTGGTATATGGATGGTAGATAATAGTTTACGTAATCTGAAAATATAAAAACAGCAAGGTAACGAATGATAAAAGTGAGCGTAAACGGTATTGCAATGCGTTGAAACAAGGCCTAGGGTTCATACTTTCACTAGTGCAAGTTCTCTCAACAATAATAACATAATTGGATCACATAACTATCCCTCAACATGCAACAAGGAGTCACTCCAAAGTCACTAATAGCAGAGAACAAACGAAGAGATTATGGTAGGGTACGAAACCACCTCAAAGTTATTCTTTCCAATCAATCCGTTGGGCTATTCCTATAAGTGTCACAAACAGCCCTAGAGTTCGTACTAGAATAACACCTTAAGACACACATCAACCAAAACCCTAATGTCACCTAGATACTCCAATGTCACCTCAAGTATCCGTGGGTATGATTATACGATATGCATCACACAATCTCAGATTCATCTATTCAACCAACACATAGAACCTCAAAGAGTTCCCCAAAGTTTCTACAGGAGAATCACGACGAAAACATGTGCCAACCCCTATGCATAGGTTCATGGGAGGAACCCGCAAGTTGATCACCAAAACATACATCAAGTGAATCACGTGGTATCCCATTGTCACCACAGATACGCACAACAAGACATACATAAAGTGTTCTCAAATCTTTAAAGACTCAATCTGATAAGATAACTTCAAAGGGGAAACTCAATTCATTACAAAAGAGTAGAGGGGGAGAAACATCATAGGATCCAACTATAATAGCAAAGCTCGCGATACATCAAGATCGTATCACCTCAAGAACACGAGAGAGAGAGAGAGAGAGAGATCAATCACATAGCTACTGGTACATACCCTCAGCCCCGAGGGAGAACTACTCCCTCCTCGTCATGGAGAGCACCGGGATGATGAAGATGGCCACCGGAGAGGGATTACCCCTTCGGCAGGGTGCCGGAACGGGTCTAGATTGGCTTTCGGTGGCTACGGAGGCTTCTGGCGGCGGAACTCCTGATCTATTGTGCTCCCGGATGTTTTTAGGGTATATGGAGATATATAGGCCGAAGAAGTATGTCAGGGGAGCCATGAGGGTCCCACGAGGGTGGAGGGCGCGCCCCCTACCTCGTGGCTCCCTCGTTTCTTTCCTGACATGCACTCCAAGTCTATCAGGTTGCTTCCGTTCCAAAAATAAGTTCCGTGAAGTTTCAGGTCAATTGGACTCCGTTTGATTTTCCTTTTTTGCGATACTCTAAAACAAGGAAAAAATAGAAACTGGCACTGGGCTCTAGGTTAATAGGTTAGTCCCAAAAATCATAAAGTGTATAATAAAGCCCATAAACATCCAAAGTTGATAATATAATAGCATGGAACAATAAAAAATTATAGATACGTTGGAGACGTATCAGCATCCCCAAGCTTAATTCCTTCTCGTCCTCAAGTAGGTAAATGATAAAACCAGAATTTTTAATGTGGAATGCTACCTAACATATTCATCATGTATTTCTCTTTATTGTAGCAAGAATATTCAGATCCATAAGATTCAAGACAAAAGTTTAATATTGACATAAAAATGATAATACTTCAAGCATACTAACTAAGCAATCATGTCTTCTCAAAATATCATGGCTAAAGAAAGCTATCCCTACAAAATCATATAGTCTGGCTATGCTCTATCTTCACCACACAAAATATTTAAATCATGCACAACCCCGATGACAAGCCAAGCAATTGTTTCATACTTTTGATATTCTCAAACTTTTTCAATCTTCACGCAATACATGAGCATGAGTCATGGACATAGCATTATAGGTGGAATAGAATGGTGGTTGTGGAGATGATAAAAAGGAGAAGATAGTCTCACATCAACTAGTCGTATCAACGGGCTATGGAGATGCCCATCAATAGATATCAATGTGAGTGAGTAGGGATTGCCATGCAACAGATGCACTAGAGCTATAAGTGTATGAAAGCTCAAAAAGAAACTAAGTGGGTGTGCATCCAACTCGCTTGCTCACGAAGACCTAGGGCATTTTGAGGAAGCCCATCATTGGAATATACAAGCCAAGTTCTATAATGAAATATTCCCACTAGTATATGAAAGTGACAACATAGGAGACTCTCTATCATGAAGATCATGGTGCTACTTTGAAGCACAAGTGTGGTAAAAGGATAGTAGCATTGTCCCTTCTCTCTTTTTCCCTCACTTTTTTATATTTTTTTATTTGGGCCTTCTCTTTTTTTATGGCCTCTTTTTTTTATTTGGGCTTCTTTGGCCTCCTTTTTTTCGTCCGGAATCTCCTCCTGACTTGTGGGGGAATCATAGTCTCCATCATCCTTTCCTCACTGGGACAATGCTCTAATAATGATGATCATCACACTTTTATTTACTTACAACTCAAGAATTACAACTCAATACTTAGAACAAGATATGACTCTATATGAATGCCTCCGGCGGTGTACCGGGATGTGCAATAACTCATGAGTGACATGTATGAAAGAATTATGAACGGTGGAAACTTGCATGGCAATATATCTCGGAATGGCTATGGAAATGCCATAATAGGTAGGTATGGTGGCTGTTTTGAGGAAGGTATATGGTGGGTTTAAGGTACCGGCGAAAGTTGCGCGGTACTAGAGAGGCTAGCAATGGTGGAAGGGTGGGAGTGCGTATAATCCATGGACTCAACATTAGTCATAAAGAACTCACGTACTTATTGCAAAAATCTATTAGTTATTGAAACAAAGTACTATGCGCATGCTCCTAGGGGGGTAGATTGGTAGGAAAAGACCATCGCTCGTCCCCGACCGCCACTCATAAGGAAGGCAATCAATAAATAAATCATGCTCCGACTTCATCACATAACGGTTCACCATACGTGCATGCTACGGGAATCACAAACTTGAACACAAGTATTTCTCAAATTCACAACTACTCAACTAGCAAGACTCTAATATCACCATCTTCATATCTCAAAACAATTATCAAGTATCAAACTTCTCATAGTATTCAATGCACTCTATATGAAAGTTTTTATTATATCCCTCTTGGATGCCCATCATATTAGGACTAGTTTCATAACCAAAGCAAACTACCATGCTATTATAAAGACTCTCAAAATAATATAAGTGAAGCATGAGAGTTCATCTAATTCTTCAAAATAAAACCACCACCGTGCTCTAAAAAGATATTAGTGAAGCACTAGAGCAAACGACAAACTACTCCGAAAGATATAAGTGAAGATCAATGAGTAGTCGAATAATTATGCAACTATGTGAAGACTCTCTAACATTTAATAATTTAAGATCTTGGTATTTTATTCAAACAGCAAGAAAAGCAAAAGAAAATGACATTCTAAGAATAGCAAACATCATGTGAAGAAGCAAAAACTTAGGATCAACCGAAACTAACCGATAGTTGTTGAAGAAGAAAGGTGGGATACCAACCGGGGCATCCCCATGCTTAGATGCTTGAGACTTATTGAAATATTATCTTGGGATGCCTTGGGAATCCCCAAGCTTGAGATTTTGTCTCTCCTTAATTCCTCTCATATCACGGTCTCCCTAAATCTCAAAAGCTTCATCCACACAAAACTCAACAAGGACTAGTGAGATAAGTTAGTATAAACCATTGCAAAAACCTTATCATGCTCTAGTGTAGCAAATCACTAAAATTATTATTCAACATTGCATACTAAATGCCTCTGCATATTTAGTAGTCCTATCCTCAAACAGAATCATTAAAGAAGCAAACATATGCAAACATAACAGCAATCTGCCTAAACAGGACAGTCTGTAAAGAGTGCAGCAAGATCCATACTTCCCTAACTCGAAAAATTATGAAATAAAATTCACACTGTAGTAAATTTATCAGAGCTTAATATGCAAAAGGTTTCAACATTTTATCACATTCTGAATTTTCTAGGGAATTATTGCAACAGCGGTAAACTTTCTGTTTTCAAACAGCAACATGAAGACTTGTAAAATAGGCATAGTAAAGGCTATCAATGCCACTTTTATTGAAATAAAAGATGAAAAACATTGTTCTAAATAACAGAAAGAAAATCCTAACAAAATAAATTGACGCTCCAAGCAAAACACATATCATGTGGTGAATAAAAATATAGCTCCAAGTAAAGTTACCGATGAACGAAGACGAAAGAGGGGATGCCTTCCGGGGCATCCCCAAGCTTAGGCTCTTGGTTGTCCTTGAATATTACCTTGGGGTGCCTTGGGCATCCCCAATATTAGGCTCTTGCCACTCCTTATTCCATAGTCCATCGAATCTTTACCCAAAACTTGAAAACTTCACAACACAAAACTTAACAGAAAACTCGTAAGCTCCGTTAGTATAAGAAAGCAAATCACCATCATAAGGTATTGTAATGAACTCATTCTAAATTCATATTGGTGTAATATCTATTGTATTCCAACTTCTCTATGGTTCATACCCACTGTCGGCGTTCTGGGAACGGGGGTCCCCAGACTTGCCTGCCTGCGGTCTGCGGCGTGGCTCAAAGGGGGGCCCAGCGCGGCCCATCTTCATCAACACAGACCCAAGACCCTCGCGAGGGGCCAAGCCTCGCGGGGCGGACGACGTGGAGCTTCCTCAGGCACGGCCTCATCAGGCTGGCTCGCGAGGAGGCGGAGAGATCAAGGCGGGGTACCTCATGAGGTGCCCGTGACGCAAGCCATGACGACCAAGGGCGCCAGGCGGGTGCCAGCCCGCGCACTGTCCTCCTTTCCTTTTTGGTGCAAAGGGGGCAAGCGCAGCCGCGGAGTACCGAGGCATCAGGCAAAGGTTGCCATTTCGGTGCAACAAGACCAAGACCAGGAGGACTGCAAGATGGAGGTCATCATGGAGCCCAAGACGGCGTCACCACCAGAGCTTTGTGCAGGCGAAGACTACTTTTGTCAGGGTAGCTAGTACTAGCTGTCCCCCTTCAAATTAGCCCGCCATTGTTGGCTCCTTTCCCGCTCGATATTTGGGAAGAGGACCAGGGCCTCTATAAATAGGACTAGCCACCCCCCCAGGGGAGGAGGTTCTTTAGGGAGATCAACAATCGGAGAGAGAGAGAGAGAGAAGGGTGGCTGAACTCCTCCCAGCAGTTCATTGCCCCAGCCAAGAACAGACCCTCGCGAGGCTGTTCTTCCTTGTATTGTTCATCATCATCAGCCCAAGAGGCAATCCACCACACCACACACTGGAGTAGGGTATTACACCACAACGGTGGCCCGAACCAGTATAAACCATGTGTCTCTTGTGTTGTTCTTTCCATAGCTTAGATCTTAGCGAGGCGGAGGGGTGCAGGTAGGTAGGAGGCAAAATCTCCGCGCGCACCCCAGTGTTCGAACCTCAAGGGTCTGCCGGAACCCGAAATCCAACATTTGGCGCGCCAGGTAGGGGTGCGCCGGAATCCACCTTCTACCGCTTCGTGCCCCGTCGCGTCGTCATCACCATGTCCGGCAACCAGGTGGGCAACCCAGATCCATGGGCGGCGTGGCCCGCCCGTGCAGAGCCGCTCGCCTCGGGCGACCCCGTGCCCCAGGCAGCTCCCGGTCCGCAGGGCGCTGTGGGCCGCGGGTGACGTGGACAGACTTCGGCAGCTCTCACACCGCGGCAGGCGCGGTCGGCGGCAAGGGCCTCCAATCACGCCGCGACCACGACACCGTACACCCGCCGGGAGCAGGCGAACTCGAGGGCCGTGCTCATGGTGGCCCGAGAACTACTGCAGTGTAGGCTGCTGGAGGGCGGCCGCGACGTGCTGCTGGAGTGGGTAGCAGAGCTCCTGGGCTTCGCCGCTTCGGGGGCTCACCCCTTCTGCACCTAGCTCCCATCTCAAGCCCAGGGCGGCCCACGCGGGGGCTCCGCGCGTGCCTGCGGACTCCAAGGCTACTCCAACGCTAGCGAAGCTGTCAGCACCGGACTGGCGGCGGCGCTGCCCCCGCTCCCGGTCCGCGAAGAAGAAGGACTCGACGCGACCCGCGGCCTCAGTGGACAGCCGCGCTGCCACCCCACGGTGGAAGCGACAGGCAGGACCGCGTGGCACGCGGAGCACTACGACGTGGCCTTCGGGATGACGGCGCCAGAGGAATACGTGCCCCTCATGATGGACCAAGGACACCCTCACGAGAACAAACAAGGCTCGCTCCTCAGCCCAAGCTGGGGGGACGAGGCGCCAAAAGCTGAGCCTTTCCAGGAGCCCCGGGACGGTCCCACTGGCCACGCTGGAGGCAACGATTATCGGGTACCGCTAATTCTTTAGGAGCAGGCATACGCTAACCATGGATCGCAGGAGGTGCAGGTCGCCACAGCGAGCAGCTGCCCCGCTCCCACAGTCTCCTACCCCTCGGGAGGAGGGCGCAGGGGGCTGCAGGAGAGGGGTCGGGATCCGACATCACCACCGCGGTGTTCGGAGCAAGGCGTTCTCAGGAGGTAGGCCCTCCGCTGGGGAGGTGCCTCAGGGCCTGCCCCCGGCGGAGGACCCTGGTCGTCGGGGGAACCGCTGGCGACCGCTCTACCCCATCGGTGGCGTCCTGGTTTCCGATCATCGTTGATGGCACTAGAGTGTGGCGCAAGGTGGGGCCCTCATCTGGCGATATGAAGCAAGGCCAGTACCTGTGAAGAAGGCCCAGTGCCTGTGAAGCTCGCCGCCCCGTGACACTCTCACGTAATAATGAGTGGGGCTGTACACGCCCCGGAGTCTCAGGGGTGCCAGCCTCAGGCCCTGGGGCTCCCTCCCACGCCCAGTGGCAGCACTTAGCTCCGCGCTGGTGAGAAGACGTCCAAGACTAGACTAGGTGCCGGACGCGGCCTTTTGTCTGCTTTCGTTGCTTTTCCCTTTGGTTGTCACTTTCCCCCGCTGGATTCAAGTTGGATTCGAATTTGAGATTTGCGTGTGTTCGGGGAAGGGGTGCTTAGTCTCGTTCGAGCAATTTCTAGCGTTTTGGTCACCACTTCACCTCAGCTGCCTCCCCTCGTGAGCCCCTCGCGAGCCGGGTCAGGCCTAGCTTGCGCGCAACCCAGACTGCCGCCGCCGCGTCCTCTCAGGAGGGTGTTTTACTACAGGTCCTACGGATCCAATCAGGGAACACTCGGGACACCACAACCTCCCCCAGGCTACCTTAGGGCCAGCACGGGACAAAGGTAAAGTAGTCGACCAACGCGTCACTTAGGCCAACCACTTGGCGCAGGCGCATGGGGAATGTAGCATCTACTAATACGATGAACACAAGTTTTACATAAGGGGCTCCCCCTCCAAAATGCTCTCACTGCTATCAGGCCAAAACCTGAGTTCTATTCATGCAGGGTAAGGAAGTAGGAATGATGCACAATCAGTCGGATAAATCCCCCAATGTGTTCTCAGGAGCACCACCCGAGCCATTGCTGGCATCGCTGAACTCGCCATCGCTGCCCGCATCGCCGCCAGCGATGTCAGGGCCATTCACCACGCCGCCCTCGTCGGCAGCCACGATCACGTCATCGTTGTCTGAAGCGAAGGCCCTGATAAGAGCATCCACATTGTCTTCCACCCAGTGCGCCAGGTCGTCTCGGACGGCCTAGGGGACTGGGGTGATGGCGGCGTCGAAATCAAAGTGGGGATCCATGTTCCGAAGATGGCTGAAGACGCGAGAAAAGGCGCGCCCGAGCAGGGCGCGGCTCCTCTCCTCCACCAACCTGTCAGCCCTGACCGATCGCGCCTCCAGCTGCGTCACCACGTCAGTGAAGAACTGAAGATTGCCGGCGTAGTTGATTGCGTGTGGCTCGCCAACAGCCGCCTCGCAGATGTTGCCCAAGGCTGCGTTGGCTCTCTCCTGGAGCGTGGTGAGCATGGGGCCGTGCTCATGCTCCAGGATCCGCCGCTGACGTATCTCGTCCGCATTCTGGCGCGCGACGACCTCAGCCTCCTCCACCCGCTGGCGGACAAGGAGCACCTCGGCCTGGGAGGTGGTTAACTCACCTTGCGCCACCTCAAGGGCGGCCCGGAAAGCATCGCCCCGCCGCGTCGCCTCCTCCAGCTTGGCCCTCAAGGCGGCAGTCCTGCCTTCAGCTTCGGCCCAGATCAACCCCAGCTTCTCTTTGAACTCGTGCTCAAGGTTCAAATGCGCCATAGCCACCCGACGTCCGACCTCCTCCAGGACGCGGGCTTCCTGTGCAGCGACATCATCCTCCGCCTGCGTCACCAAGCGCTCCCTCATCTCTAGACGCTCGTACTCGCGGGTACGTTCGGCGGCTTCCAGCGTCAGCGCCTCCTCACGCTTCTGGAGCTCTGCTGAGTCGCCAGAGGCCACCTTCATCGACGCGAGGGCTGCCTCACGCAGCTCCACCTGCTCCTCCAATGAGTGGCACCAGGCCAGGAGCTCCCGAGCCCGCTCCTCCGCCGCCTTTCGCCGCCGGTTGGCTTCCCGAACCTCCTCAGCGGCCCAAGATCGGGCCTCCCGAGAGGCCACCAGCGACGCCTTGGCCTCTGCATCGTCAAGATCGCGCTGACGGCGTGCAAGGGCGATGGCGCCCTCCAGCTCGCGCCTCTCTGCAGCCAGGCGTAGGCCCTCGGCCTCAAGGCACGTGTCTTCATCAGCAAGCTCCTCACCAAGTAGGCTCACCGCGTCAGCCGCCCTTCGAAGGAATCCTTGGCGGAGAGCGCGACGCACCCGAGCGCGCTCGAGCACGTCTTCCACACCATCATCTGCCCCAAGCAAGTGCCGGGGGCCACGAATCAGCACTCCCCCTCCGGGCAGGGGGCTGGGGGCTGGCACCCTTGCGATGGCCGGGCACGCCGCGCCAGAAGCCCGGCCTGGAGCCAGCCCGTCCCCAGGTGAAGAGCATAGGGAGCGCCTTAGCCAATCGCAGTCCACGACCAGGCGAGAAGCCCACGGCAGGCTGGCTATGCCATGAGAAGGCCCGCGAAGGAGGATCGCGAGGTGCGCAGGGCCACGATACGCCTCAGGGCGGTTCGCCTCTTCGATCGCCCTCACCACAAGGGCGCCGCTGCTCGGAGCGCTTGAGGGCGGTGGAGGGGGCGAAGCCAAGGGGGACGGCTCCTCAGCCGTCTCCGCGAGCTCGGCTGGAAGGGGCCTGCGGAGCAAGGGTCAGTAAAAGTAACAGAAGGATCGGGAGCTGGCAAAGGAGAAGACTTACTCATCAGTGGCGAAGTACTTCCTACGCTTCAGCAGGTGACAAGGGTAATCGTCGCCCAGGGCCTCCCTTCTCTTCCGGAGGGCCTCAAAGTCCATGCGGAAGCGGCCTAAGAGTTGGGTGCAGGGATCAACCTGCGACGAAGATGGAGCATCAAGGCGATCTGCGTCAGGGGCGCCTGCCTGATGTGCGCTGCTAATCGCCTCGCCAAGAGAAGCCGTCGGAGCCTCAGGGGCCTCAGTCGCAGGCACAGAGGGCGGCTGCTTGTCACCCTCAGCCTCAGCGGCACGGGCCCCAATAACTGCTCCCTCATGAGCATCGCCCGGCGTTGTCACCCCGCCGGGAGCCCCCTCGGCCTCTGGCGCCTCATGCCTCCCTGCTCCGCCGCTTGAGGAAGACTCACCTTGGCCAACTGGAAGGGCAGTCACCACCACTGGGTTCTCGCGAGGCCCCTGGAGGCCGGCAGGGCGCGGCCCCCACTCATCAAAGATAGGCATCTGCTTCACAAAATCGCCCCTGCTCTGGCAGAGGTACAGCAAGGCCCCTCCCTTCTGGATGCTTCCAGGGTTGGGGTCCCCAGTCAGGGTCAAGAGCGCCGTCCTCAGCACTTCAGGCGTCAGGTCCTCTTCCTGGATCCTCATACGGTCATCGCGCCCGCTAAAGGCCCACATCCGGCGGGAGTGGCGTTGGAGAGGAGCAACGTGGCGTAGCAGGAACTCCTTCACCACCTTGGGCGATGTCACGCCAAGCGACCTCAAGAACGCGAAGCGGTGCCAGACGAAGACGAGCCGGGGGCTCTCAAGCGTCTCCTGGCCCCAGCCCGAATTGGGGACAGCAGGCGAAGTTGGCTCCGATAGCAGGGGGCTGGGCACCCCAGCGTCCACATACAGCCACCGCTCGCGGAACCCAGCCGCGGGCGGAGGGAGCTTGAAGTCAATCCCAGAGGCCGCTGTCTCAGACGCGGCAACGAAGCTCACGCACGCCCAGCATTGGGTAGGGTCAACAAGGCGCAGCGAGAAGAAGTGGCGCAGCAAGGAAACCGAAGGAAGGATGCCCATCATAGCCTCGCAAACAAAGGCGAAGACCTAAAGGAGAGTGATGGATTCAGGATCCAGATGCATCATGTGGATCTGATAGTGGGAAAGCACGGCATTGAAGAAATCAGAAAAGGGAGGAATCAGACCCGCCCACAGGGCGTCGGCAAAATACGAGACCTCGATGACTATCCTGTCGATGGAGAAGTGGGACGCGGGCCAAGCCGTCGTCCTCCCGCATTCGTTGAAGATAGTGGCCAGAGCCGAGCTGACCTTGCCCAAGCCCTCGGCGGGGGCCGCCAACGGCGGCGGGTGTTGTGGTTCTAACTCTGACAGTGATGTAGGGGGGTGAATATGGAGAGGCTAGATCTTAGCTATTGGGAAGTTGTTACACGCGAGGTTTACGAGTTCAGGCCCTTCTCAGAGGAAGTAATAGCCCTACGTCTCGGAGCCCGGAGGCGGTCGACTGGATTATGCGTGTATGCATACCGGGGTGCGAACCGTTCATACTGAGGAGGGGTCGGCTTATATAGAGTTCGTCGGCCCCCTCCTGCCCTCAGTAATGCAGGGTTTAAGGTACATTTAAGGTTGGGCGTTACTGGTAATGCCCCTAATAAAGTGCTACAATGACCATAAAGACTACTCAATAGCCGACCGTTTGCCTACGAAGTGACTTTATGTTTTCCGGCAGTCGAGTGGTTGGCTTCGTGGTCGAGTGATAGCTTCTTGGTCGAGTGTCTTGAATCCGTCAAGTGGGATACCTTCAAGTCGATTGAAAGGTGACTTTTTCTAGGGACGTCCTTGGGTAGGGCTCTTTGGACAGGCCCGTGCCCCTACCCTAGGTGCGTAGCTTCATCATTAGCCCCCGAATGGATCGAGGTTTTGAGTGGGGAAAGAGTTGGAGAACTTTCCGACTGGCCCTTTGGGCTACGTGAGTGCTTCGTTTTGGGTCAATCGTCACGGATGACGTTGCCAACCTTTTTCAGTCGCCTTGATCCATTCCAGGCCTTTTGTCGAGTGAATTTCTTTTCTTGTGACGTACTGAGCGCCGGCGCGATCGGGGTCTTCTGTTTTGACAAGTTGTTCTGTGGCCCGCGGATGTCGCAGGATTCGGATTTTGGGAAGCGCGTGGGGCGGGAGCGGCCGCAGTAATCGGAAGCGATAAAGCGGAAGCTCCTCGATCCCCGCGTCGCCTTTTTCGCCACGTACTGCACGCGCGTCTGTTGCGGGATTTGACTGGATAGCCTGGGCCTAATAGTCAGCCACTCGGAAGCGGTCCCTTATAAATCGCCGGCTCGGGGTTTCCAAGAAGTGCGCTCTCTTCTCCTCCTTTCTTCCGCCTCTCTCGCTTCGCAAGTCCTTCCGCCACCTCAGTTCCCGCCCCAGCGTAGCAGGCCCATGCGAGACCTCGCCGGCGACGATGACGAAGAGCAAGACCTCCGCTCTGGAGCGCGCGAAGAAGGCGGCGGCGGCGGGGAAAGGGAAGAGGTCAGCTCGGGGCGGATCCTCCTCTAGGACCGCTCTGCCCAAAGGTTGGATTCAGGGCGACTGGATGCCGTCGGTGCTCCATCAAGAGGATCTCGATGACATGGTCGAGGGGGGAGTCATCCCCCACCAAGCCGCGCGTCTTCCGGGGGGGAGATCGAACCTCAACCCCGTGACGGTGAGTGCGTGCTCCTAGCCACCCACATCGACCGAGGGTTTTCTCTGCCACCTCATCCCTTTTTCCGGAGTTTTCTGAACTTCTTCGGAGCGCAGCTCCATCACTTCACTCCCAACTCCATCGTATACCTCGCCGCTTACATTTCCATGTGTGAGGCTTTCTTGGGTTGCCGCCCCCACTGGGGACTCTTCAAGCACATCTTTACCTGTCGCTCTCAATCGGTCAAGAAGGCCAAGTCGAGTGACGAGAGGACGCAGGTGATCCAGCTGTGCGGGGGCCTGGCGATCCAGGCGAGGGGGAAGAGTTGTTTTCCTTCCATCACTTTCCCGGAGTCGGTCCGCGGTTGGCAGGCAACCTGGTTCTACTGTCAAGACCAGGCGACCCCAGGGCAGTCGACTGGACTTCCTCCATTCTCTCTCGACCAAGCTGTAAAGCCCGCTTCTCTGAAAGTGTCGCCGGAGGAAAGGGCCCAGGTCAAAGTGTTGGCGGGTCGAGTGGTTGAGCTCGTCCGTGAGGGCGTGACTGGTATGGACCTGCTGGAGGTCTTCCTCCGGAGGCGTATCCAACCGCTCCAGGCCCGTGACCACCCGATGTGGCTGTACGCAGGCCTTGACGACACCACTCGGGTCCACCCGGAGGAGGTCACCGACGAGATGCTGGAGGGGTGGCTTTCGAGCATTACGGGGAACAAAGACAACCCCCGAGGAGCCAGGAGGGTGGTTCCACTCGACAATTCGTACGAGGTGGACCAGGTATGTCTTTATGTTCTCGACTGAAATCTTGCTTTTTGCATTGGTCTTCTTTGAGTTGGTCGATTGACTTTCGTCTTGTCCATTGTTTTCCAGGCGACCACCGAGATGTACTCGATGCCCAACGGGGCTCAGGGGCCAACCGAGGAAGGGGAGGCGAGCGGAGGTGAGAGCGGGGACGACCAAGGCGAGTGGGAGTCCGACGGTGAAGGAGAGGGAGACGACAATGTCGACTCCAGCGAAGAGGAGGAGGAGGAGGAGGCCGAACCCCCTCGCCCAGAGGGGCGGTCCAAGCACACACATGACCCAGCGCGGGAACGTGGCAAGGCGACTGCTTCTGTTGGGCAGTCGTCGAAACGCCCTCGGACCTCTTCTCCTACGCCGACTGGGAAGGTCCCCAAGCTCCCACGCACGACGCTGCCCAAGCCGCCCAAGGCTCTACCCAAGATGAAGATAGCTGTCCCTACCATTTCTGGGTAATAATAAGACTTGTTTTCCTTCGTCGACCATGGACAGATCCTTGGTCGATTCATTGAGCCAACCGACTGACTTTTGAGTTTTGCAGTGCTACTACTTCTGAAGTCTCCGCCAAGGGTGACGACCAAGAGATGGAGGATGCTGTTACCTCCAACCCTGGTACGGTTACTGACGTTCTGTATTGAGTCGACTAATCATTTACTGCAACCCTGGTCGACTGAACTTTTCCTTTGTAGCCCCTCCTCATGTTATCGACCTCCCGGATGATGACGACAATGGTCTGTTGAGAGTGAGGAGGCACAAGAGGGCGTCGGCTAACAAGACCCCCCAATCCGCTCCGGCGTCCGAGGCCGTGGCTCGGGATGGTGGTGATGCTGCTCGGGCTTCTGTGACCTTCGCTGTTCCTCTGGCGAGTGCGCGGCCCTCGTTGTCGACTGCGGATCCGTCTTCACTTTTTGCCGCATACCCCGTCCCTGAGGACCAAGCGGCTGCTGCAAAGGAGGCTATACGCCAGGCGGGGATCATGATGGAGCAAGTGAAGATGGCTCGGGAGGCCAGCCAAGCGGCCTATGATGCGAGTTCGGCTCTTCAGAGCAACGTCCAGGTCAGTCGACTCAACACTTGGTATGTTATGATATGCTGTTTGAAGAGTCTCTTTTCCGAAGATCTTTTGTATCTGTACACCCACTGGGTGTGTCTGCCAATCTTTGGATGAGTGGGGGCACGCTAAGTGCACCCACTGGGTGTAGTCCCCGAGACTACGGTGAACTGCTGGCAGTCGACTGTAGTCTTTACATTGTGTTGCTGTAGCTGTATTTCTTCACTAGGTTTGGTCGGTCCAGGTCGAGTGGAACTGTATCCGGTCGACTGCGGGCAGTCGACTTTTTCTCTCTTTCTCTCTTTTTTTTAAACCAGTGGGGGCACGCTGAGTGCACCCACTGGGTGTAGTCCCCGAGACTAATGTCGAATGTTTTTGATTCGGCTGTGGTCTTAGAAACGTCACCATTGTCTCTTAGTTACTCGGAAGCAACTTATCTTGGACGTCTGTCGACTGATTTTTCTTTTACAGAAATCTTGCGAACTTGTAGCTCGCTATACTGAGTTGGAGAATCAGCAGATCCAGCTCAACCTTAACTTGAAGCTTGCTCAGGAGAACTTGAAGAAGGCGCAAGAAGAAGCAAAAGGTATGGCTGGTGAGGTTCTCCATTCTTAACGGGTGACTTTTCTTTCTCGTCCATTCTTGATGTTGGTTCCACTCGACGCGCCACAGATAAACTGGAGGAAGCTCTGAAGAAGAAGGACCAAGATCTTGCAGAGGCACAGAAGGAGGCCTCGAGCAAAATGAAGCTCGCGGAAGAGAAACTGGCTTCGGTCGGAGCTCTTGAACAGGAGAACTCCAGACTGAAGACTGCTCTCGAGGCAGCTAATCGGGACGCCAGTCGACTGAAGAAAGAGAAGATGGCGCTGCACGACAAGGCGGGTGAGCTGTCGGGGAAGGTAAAAGATCTGGAGGCTTATCTTGGTGGACTCGCCGAGAAGCTGTTTGTCATGCTCGAAGGTACTTATTCCAACCCGGCTGTCTTGTAGTTGTCGAGCCTGCGTACGGCCACTGTCTTACCCTTGAATCGTGTTTGCAGAATTCTGCCAGAACTTTGAAGAAGAGACCAGTCGAGTGGAACCAAGATTGGACCCTGTTAACTCTCTCGTGAAGGACGAGGCTGCAATGAACGTGCTCCGTCTGGAGTCTCGTACTGCCAGCGTCGTTGACTATCTGGCTCGGCTGAAAGTTGCGATGTCGTGGATCGACGCATCCCTCTGGCCTGGGACGACGCTTCAAAATGACCTCGAGTCTCTGATGGCTCGGCTTAACGAAGTCCCAGGTCGAGTGGCGGAGTGGAAGAAATCTTCAGCTAGGTGTGGTGCTGATGTCGCTCTGTCCCTGGTCCGCGTCCATTGCAAGGAGGCGCGAGAAGAAAAGCTGGCGGCCATCCAAGTCGCCAATACCAGGAAGCACAACTTTCAAGACTTCATGGAGACCTTCATCGCTACTGCCACCCGTATTGCTGACGGGATCGACTTAGACGAGTTCGTCGCCCCTTCCAGTCCTCCTCCTGAGGAGTGAAATAACTTTAAATTTACCTCGGAATGCCGAGTGGATTTGTAACCGTTATGCTTTGCCGAGCCGAGGGCTCGAGTATTTTGAGGCCTGGGACCTTTTAGGCTTTATCTGAAATTGATTTCTCGTTGGACATCTTCATGGTTTGATTCGTCGAGTGGAACTTGATCTTCACTCGGAGTTAGTAGTCGACTCGCGGATTGGGTTGAGTCTTGTACTTAGGCGAGCACTGCGCTGTAGCTATGCCTCCGAGTGGGAGGTTTGCTCTCCACTCGGTAGGGTTTTTAAACACTTAGGCGAGCGTTGGGCTGCAGCTAAGCCCCCGAGTGGGAGGATCGCTCTCCACTCGGTAGGATTTTTTCAAACTTAGGCGAGTGCCAGACTGCAGCTAAGTCTCTAAGTGGGAGAACTTAGGCGAGTGCTGGACTGCAACTAAGCCCCCGAGTGGGAGGATCGCTCTCCACTCGGTAGGATTTTTTCAAACTTAGGCGAGTGCCGGACTGCAGCTAAGTCTCTAAGTGGGAGAACTTAGGCGAGTGCTGGACTGCAACTAAGCCCCCGAGTGGGAGGATCGCTCTCCACTCGGTAGGATTTTTTCAAACTTAGGCGAGTGCCGGACTGCAGCTAAGTCTCTAAGTGGGAGAACTTAGGCGAGTGCTGGACTGCAGCTAAGCCCCCGAGTGGGAGGATCGCTCTCCACTCGGTAGGATTTTTCCAAACTTAGGCGAGTGCCGTACTGCAGCTAAGTCTCTAAGTGGAAGAACTTAGGCGAGTGCTGGACTGCAGCTAAGCCTCCGAGTGGGAGGATCGCTCTCCACTCGGTAGGATTTTTTCAAACTTAGGCGAGTGCCGGACTGCAGCTGAGTCTCTAGGTGAGAGAACTTAGGCGAGTGCTGGACTGCAGCTAAGCCCCCGAGTGGGAGGATCGCTCTCCACTCGGTAGGATTTTTTCAAACTTAGGCGAGTGCCGGACTGCAGCTAAGTCTCTAGGTGAGAGAACTTAGGCGAGTGCTGGACTGCAGCTAAGCCCCCGAGTGGGAGGATCGCTCTCCACTCGGTAGGATTTTTTCAAACTTAGGCGAGTGCCGGACTGCAGCTAAGTCTCTAGGTGAGAGAACTTAGGCGAGTGCTGGACTGCAGCTAAGCCCCCGAGTGGGAGGATCGCTCTCCACTCGGTAGGATTTTTTCAAACTTAGGCGAAGCGGATTCGCAGCTAAGTCACCCACTGGGGGATTTCGTAAGCAAACAGGAGTGACAACAATTATTGAAACACTCTTGCCTTTGATAAAAATAAACTGCAGCAATTTTTCTTATTACATCTCGTCCAAGGGAGAGCTCAAGTGTAAAAGGGGCGGAGTAGTTCCGCATTCCAAGCTCGTGGCTCGTCGATCTGGCGATCAACACTGTAGAGGTGATACGCTCCATTGTGGAGGACTCTGGTGATGATGAAGGGGCCTTCCCAAGTAGGAGCAAGCTTGTGTGGTTTCTGTTGATCCACTCGGAGGACCAAATCTCCTTCTTGGAAGGCTCGACTCTTCACATTCCGGGCGTGGAATCGACGCGAGTCTTGCTGATAAATGGTCGATCTGATCATGGCCATCTCCCTCTCTTCTTCTAGGAGGTCGACTGCGTCTTGCCGGGCCTGTTCTGCTTCATCTTCGGTGTAAAGCTCGACTCGGGGCGCGTTGTGAAGAAGATCACTTGGCAGAACCGCTTCGGCTCCATAAACCAGAAAGAATGGAGTTCTTCCAGTCGACCGGTTAGGGGTGGTCCTCAATCCCCACAGAACAGACGGAAGCTCGTCGACCCAAGCACCTGCCGCGTGCTTGAGATCACGCATCAGTCGAGGCTTTAGTCCTTTGAGAATCAGACCATTTGCTCTTTCAGCTTGTCCGTTCGACTGGGGATGGGCGACCGATGCGTAGTCGACTCGAGTGCCTTGAGAGGCGCAAAAAGCTCTGAACTTGTCCGAATCGAAGTTTGACCCATTGTTAGTGATGATGCTATGCGGGACTCCATATCTGAATGTTAGCCCTCTGACGAAACTGATAGCAGTGCAAGCATCAAGATTCTTGATAGGCTTAGCTTCAATCCATTTGGTAAACTTGTCGACTGCCACAAGCACATGAGTGAAACCACTTCTGCCTGTTTTCAGTGGACCAACCATGTCTAGTCCCCAAACAGCAAAGGGCCAGACGAGTGGAATGGTCTTCAGGGCTGACGCAGGCTTGTGTGACATGTTGGAGTAGAACTGGCACCCTCCACACTTGTCGACTATCTCTTTTGCCATCTCGTTTGCTCTAGGACAGTAAAATCCCGCTCGGTATGCTTTAGCCAGAATGGTCCGAGAGGACGCATGGTGACCAAAGGTCCCCGAGTGGATATCGTCAAGGATTACCTGACCTTCTTCTGGTGTTATGCACTTCTGACCAATTCCAGTCGCGCTTTCTCTATACAACTGCCCCTTTATGACTGTGAAGGCCTTGGATCGGCGGACGATCTGTCGAGCCTCTTCCTCGTCCTCTGGGAGCTCTTTCCTTAGGATATATGCGATGTATGGTATCGTCCAGTCGGGAGTGATTGCCAAGACTTCCATGATTAGGTCGACCACAACAGGAACTTCGACTTCAGTCGGATCTGTGGCGCTTTTCGGTTGTGGGGCTTCTTCTGTGAAAGGATCCTCCTGGACTGACGGCGAGCGGATGTGCTCCAAAAACACATTGCTGGGAATGGCTTCTCTCTTGGAGCCTATCTTTGCCAGATCATCAGCTGCTTGATTTTTTAGTCGGGGGATGTGATGAAGCTCTAACCCCTCGAATTTCTTTTCTAGCTTTCTCACTGCGTTGCAATAGCCAGTCATGGCCGGACTTCTGACGTCCCACTCCTTCATCACCTGATTAACCACCAAATCTGAGTCGCCATAGACCATGAGGCGACGAACGCCGAGTGAAATGGCCATGCGCAACCCATACAAAAGTGCTTCATACTCTGCTTCATTATTGGAGGAATCGAAGTGAATCTGGAGAACATATCTGAGCTTATCTCCTCGGGGGGAGACTAGAACTACTCCAGCACCAGAACCATTCAGCATCTTAGATCCATCGAAGAACATGGTCCAGTGCTACGAGTGAACTTGAGTCGGAAGTTGCTGTTCAATCCACTCGGCGATGAAATCTGTGATTGCTTGGGACTTGATAGCCTTCTTTGCTTCAAACTTGATATCTAAGGGAAGGAGTTCAATCGCCCATTTGGCCACTCAACCAGTTGCATCTCTGTTATGCAGAATCTCTGACAATGGGGCGTTGCTGACGAATGTAATGGAGTGGTCAGAGAAGTAATGTGCAACCTTCTTCGTGGTCATGTAAATCCCATATACAAGCTTCTTGTAGTGAGGGTATCTTTGTTTTGAAGGGGTCAAAACTTAGACTAGGCGCTGAACTCTGAAGGCCTTTCCTTCTTCTTCCCGCTCGACCGTAAGTACTGTACTGACAACTTGTCCTGTGGCTGCAATGTAAAGCAGCAGAGGCTCTTTGCTGATTAGGGCAGCAAGCACCGGCTGGGTGGTGAGTAGAGCTTTGAGCTCTGCAAATGCTGCGTCAGCTTCTGGAGTCCACTCGAACTTGTCAGACTTCTTCATCAGTCGGTAAAGAGGCAACGCCTTTTCACCGAGACGAGAAATGAATCGACTTAGAGCGGCCAAGCAGCCTGTAAGCTTTTGGACATCGTGCACGCGTACAGGACGCTTCATCCGGAGTATGGTGCCAACCTTTTCAGGATTGGCATCGATCCCCCGTTCGGAAACGAGAAAACCGAGTAACTTTCCACCTGGAACTCCGAACGTGCACTTTGATGGGTTGAGCTTGATATCATACCTCCTGAGGTTGGCAAAGGTTTCAGCAAGGTCAGCCCGCAGGTCGGAACCTTTCCGTGACTTGACCACAATATCATCCATGTATGCCTCCACATTCCGACTGATTTGAGTGAGTAGACACTTCTGAATCATTCTCATGAACATGGCCCCGGCGTTCTTGAGGCCGAACGGCATGGTGACGTAACAGAAGCATCCGAATGGAGTGATGAAAGCTGTTTTGATCTCGTCGGGTCCATACAGATGGATCTGATGGTACCCGGAATAGGCATCTAGAAAAGACAATCTCTCACATCCCGCAGTCGAGTTGACTATTTGGTCGATGCGAGGGAGGGGAAAATGATCTTTCGGGCAGGCCCGATTGATATGTTTGAAATCAATGCACATGCGGAGTGACTTGTCCTTCTTGGGGACCATGACAACATTGGCGAGCCACTCGGAATGGTAAATCTCTCGGATGAACTCCGCTGCTAAGAGCCGGGCCACCTCCTCGCCAATAGCTTTCCTCTTCTGGACGGTGGACCATCGAAGATGTTCTTTCACGGGCTTGAACTTCGGGTCGACTCGTAGACGGTGCTCAGCCAGCCCCCTGGGAACTCCAGGCATGTCAGAAGGCTTCCATGCGAAGACGTCCCAGTTCTCGCGGAGGAACTGGATGAGCGCTTCTTCCTATTTGGAGTCGAGCGTCGTCGAGATGTGAGTCGGAGCAGCGTCGGGGTCGGTCGGGTGAATGTGAGCTGTCTTAGTTTCACTGGACGACTGAAAAGCAGATTCTGAAGCAGGCTTCTTGGCTCGTAGCAATTCATTCGGATCAGCAGTCTTCTGGTACTCTTGCAGCTCAACAACTGCCATCTGAGCATCAGCAATCTTCGATCCTTTCTGAAAACACTCCTCAGCTTTCTTCCTATTGCCGATAACGGTGATCACGCCTTTGGGGCCAGGCATCTTCAGTTTGAGGTACACGTAACATGGCCGAGCCATGAAGCGTGCGTAAGCTGACCTGCCCAGAATGGCATGATAGGCACTTTGGAAGTCAACAACCTCGAATGTCAACTTTTCCTTGCGGTAATTCTTTGAATCGCCGAAAACCACATCGAGAGCAATCTGTCCGAGTGACACGGCCTTCTTCCCAGGAATGACTCCGTGGAAGCTCATGTTACTGGTACTGAGTCTGGACATCGGAATGCCCATCCCTTTCAATGTTTCAGCATATAGTATGTTCAAGCCGCTGCCACCATCCATCAGGACTTTGGTCAGTCGAGTGCCTTCGACAACTGGGTCGACCACCAAAGCTTGCCTCCCAGGGGTGGCAATGTGCGTAGGGTGATCGGACCGGTTGAAGGTGATGGCAGTCTGCGACCATTTCAGATAACTGGGTGTCGCCGGAGCAACCATGTTCACCTCACGGTTAATGACTTTCAGTCGACTTTTGCTCTCGACATCAGCGAAAATCATCAGGGTGGAATTGATTTGGGGGTATCCATCGTCACTGTCTTCCTTGTCCTCGACTCTGTCCGACTCTTTTTCCTTATCCTTGGGCTGTTTGCCCTGAAACTGCTGGATCAGGAGCCGACACTGTCGAGTGGTATGCTTTGGGTAAATAAAATTACCCTCTTCATCTTTCTTGGTGTGGATGTGACATGGTAGATCCAAAACATCGTTTCCATCCTGATCCTTGACTTTCTTGGGCTTCCAGGCGCCTTTGGGTTTTCCCTTGAAGTTCCCTTGGGCTACGGCCAGGGCCTCCCCAGGAGCGGCTGGCTCGGCCTTCCGCTTCTGTTTCCGACTGGAATTTCCTCCGGTTTCTTGGGCGACTGCCTTGTGCTTGCCACTCCGGAGTCGGTCCTCGTCTTCACCATTAGCATACTTGGTGGCAATCTCCATCATCCGATTCAGAGACATCTCTCCAGTTCGACCAAACTTCAGATTCAACTCTCTGTATTTAACGCCCTCCTTGAAGGCACAAACTGCTTGATGGTCTGGCACATTCTCGACTGAGTGATGCAGTGTGATCCACCTCTGGATGTATTCCCTCAGAGTTTCATTCGGCTTCTACACGCAAGACCGCAACTCTGTAAGGCCTGCGGGTCGCTTGCATGTTCCTTCAAAGGTTGTGATAAACACTCGGGAGAGGTCCTCCCAGGTGTAAATACTGCTGGGCGCCAACTGATTTAGTCACGCTCTGGCTGAGCCCTCTAACATGAGAGGCAAATGCTTCATGGCCACCTCATCATTGCCACCGCCAATCTGGACGGCCACTCGGTAATCTTCGAGCCAAGTGTCAGGCTTAGATTCGCCGGTGAACTTGCTGATTCCAGTCGCCAGCCTGAAATTGGGAGGAATCACTGCGGCTCTGATGGCTCGACTGAAACACTCTGGCTCTGAAGCACGTGCTCTGCTGCTGGCAGGCGCATCTCTGTTGTGGCCCTCTCGATGAGCTCTGTTCCTGTCAACCAAACCTTGAACGAGGATGGATCTCGCATCAAAGCCCGGGTCTCTGGGGTCGACTGGAATCCTCTGCCCAACACTATGAGGGCGTCTGTCATCTTGCCGTCGAGGCGCATATGACCCACTCCTTGGGGGAGGGGTTGGCACTCGACGTCGATCATCACGGTCGAATCGGTGATCATACTGCTCATTCCTCCTGTACTGATCGTGCCGGTCACCACGTCCCTCACGCCTCGGGGGCGATCTCGGGCTGTGAGCCGACTCGACTGTATCCGTCGCGACGGATCGACTGTGGATCCTGTTCCGCGACTGAGAGACAGCAGAATTCTGGTTTCCCGCCGCCCGGAGTAGCGCTCTGATCTGCAACAAGCCCCTGCCCGCCTCCGACTGGGAGGGCTGAATTGATTCTGCTATACGGGCCGCAGCGGCCAAATTCTGAACTGGGGTTCGGTATACCTGCGGCGGCGGGAAGAGCTGATGCCGACTGGACTCGGGAGCTTGCTGACGTCGACTGGACTCAGGAGCCCGCCGACGCGCTTGCTCGTCGAGTGTCCGCTGGAGATTCTCTAGTCGAGTGCGCTCGGCCAGGTTAGCCAAGCGCGCGTCCTCCAAGGCCCGGGCCTCGGGGGTTTCTCCGACAATAGGAGTGTGGAGCGCGTCCATGTTCCGACGGCGAAGCTCCTCTCGCTGCGATGATGTGAGAGGTTCGGGGAGATACTCATCGTGGGGGTGCGACGGGTCGCCCCCACCCGTGCCTCCACCAGCGCGAGGGAAACCAGGAGGACTGTGCGTCCCATCGACCGCCAGAACCTCAGCCGCTGGGTCGCTGCTGTCGCACTCGGATGCGGTCTCCGCGGAGCCAGTTGACAGGTCGAACAGGCCGCAGAGGGATTCGTCGGGCTCGATCGCCGCGACTTGCGGGGTGGCCGACTGGCGAGCCACGGCATGGCTCACCCACCTTTGAAGTCTCGACCGACCGGAGCGCTTACGCCGGTGGGAGACCGAGCAAGGGGACGATACGGGGGCCGACCGATACTGGGTCGACGGCTGTCGCAGAAGGACGCCACGAACGCATGCGCGGAAATGCGTCGCGCCGTGGACGGGGAGCGCGTCGATGTCGAGTGGTGCCTCCTGGAGCCAGGCGGAGTCGTCGGCGATGAACGTGAGTGCGCCGAGACAAATCTCGCGGCCCTCCACCAAAACTCCGCACGAAACCATGATCAAAGGGATCGAAAAAATCGCAACTTCTCCAATTAGGCGCTAAGATTCCGGCCCCACGGTGGGCGCCAACTGTCGTGGTTCTAACTCTGACAGTGATGTAGGGGGGTGAATATGGAGAGGCTAGATCTTAGCTATTGGGAAGTTGTTACACACGAGGTTTACGAGTTCAGGCCCTTCTCAGAGGAAGTAATAGCCCTATGTCTCGGAGCCCGGAGGCGGTCGACTGGATTATGCATGTATGGATACCGGGGTGCGAACCCTTCATACTGAGGAGGGGGGCGGCTTATATAGAGTTCGCCGGCCCCCTCCTGCCCTCAGTAATGCAGGGTTTAAGGTACATTTAAGGTTGGGTGTTACTGGTAACGCCCCTAATAAAGTGCTACAATGACCATAAAGACTACTCAATAGCCGACCGTTTGCCTACGGAGTGAATTTAGGTTTTCCGGCAGTCGAGTGGTTGGCTTCGTGGTTGAGTGATAGCTTCTTGGTCGAGTGTCTTGAATCCGTCGAGTGGGATACCTTCAAGTCGATTGAAAGGTGACTTTTTCTAGGGACGTCCTTGGGTAGGGCTCTTTGGACAGGCCCGTGCCCCTACCCTAGGTGCGTAGCTTCATCAGCGGGCAAGGCGGAGACACGGGTTTCTTCCCTCTTCCCTTCTTTGTTGGAGTCATGGCGATGGGAAGGGGGGAGGTTCGAGATTGGGTTGAAAACAGAAGCCAGAGTTCGAGCGGAGGAAGGACAGAGCGCGCTCGAGCAACAGAAAGGGGAACGGCTGTGTACGACTACGAGTCCGCCGAGCATGGCGCAAAATAAGGAGGGCGTGGGGGAACAGTGCCGCCCACGTCCAATCAACCGCCACGCGGCGCCCAAGGCCACAGGCTGTTAGGGCCCGCGGCGCTTCGCTCTTGCCCTTCCGCCTCCCTGCACGGCCAAGTCCGGGCACGCCTTGGGCCCGGGGGCTACTGTCGGCGTTCTAGGAACGGGGGTCCCCAGACTTGCCTGCCAGCGGCGTGGCTCAAAGGGGGCCCCAGCGCGGCCCATCTTCATCAACACAGACCCAAGACCCTCGCGAGGGGCCAAGCCTCGCGGGGCGGACGACGCGGAGCTTCCTCAGGCACGGCCTCATCAGGCTGGCTCGTGAGGAGGCGGAGAGATCAAGGCGGGGTACCTCATGAGGTGCCCGTGATGCAAGCCATGACGACCAAGGGCGCCAGGCGGGTGCCAGCCCGCGCAGTGTCCTCCTTTCCTTTTTGGTGCAAAGGGGGCAAGCGGAGCCGCGGAGTACCGAGGCATCAGGCAAAGGTTGCCATTTCGGTGCAACAAGACCAAGACCAGGAGGACTGCAAGACGGAGGTCATCATGGAGCCCAAGACGGCGTCACCACCAGAGCTTTGTGCAGGCGAAGACTACTTTTGTCAGGGTAGCTAGTACTAGCTGTCCCCCTTCAAATTAGCCCGCCATTGTTGGCTCCCTTCCCGCTCGATATTTGGGAAGAGAACCAGGGCCTCTATAAATAGGACTAGCCACCCCCCCAGGGGAGGAGGTTCTTTAGGGAGATCAACAATCGGAGAGAGAGAGAGAGAGAAGGGTGGCTGAACTCCTCCCAGCAGTTCATCGCCCCAGCCAAGAACAGACCCTCGCGAGGCTGTTCTTCCTTGTATTGTTCATCATCATTAGCCCAAGAGGCAATCCACCACACCACACACTGGAGTAGGGTATTACACCACAACGGTGGCCCGAACCAGTATAAACCCTGTGTCTCTTGTGTTGTTCTTTCCATAGCTTAGATCTTAGCGAGGCGGAGGGGTGCAGGTAGGTAGGAGGCGAAATCTCCGCGCGCACCCCAGTGTTCGAACCTCAAGGATCTGCCGGAACCCGAAATCCGACAACCACCGATACTACTCATAGATTCATCAAAATAAGCAAACAACACATAGAAAACAGAATCTGTCAAAAACAGAACAGTCTGTAGTAATCTCTAACTAACGCAAACTTCTGGAACCCCAAAAATTCTAAAATAAACTTCTGGACGTGAGGAATTTATCTATTAATCATCTGCAAAAAGAATTAACTAAATATCACTCTCCAATAAAAAATGGCAGCAATTCCCGTGAGCGCTAAAGATTCTGTTTTTTATAGCATGATCGCAAAGACTTTCCCCAAGTCTTCCCAAAGGTTCTACTTGGCACAAACACTAATTTAAAGAATAAAACCACATCTAAACATAGTCTAGATGAATTATTTATTACTAAACAGGAGAAAAAGTAAGGAACAAAAATAAAGTTGGGTTGCCTCCCAACAAGCGCTATCGTTTAACACCCCTAGCTAGGCATGATGATTTCAATGATGCTCACATAAAAGATAAGAATTGTAACATAAAGAGAGCATCATGAAGAATATAACTAGCACATTTAAGTCTAACCCACTTCCTATGCATAGGGATTTTGTGAGCAAACAACTTATGGGAACAAGAATCAACTTGCATAGGAAGGTAAAGCAAGCAAAATTTCAAAAATTTAAGCACATAGAAAGGAAACTTGATATTATTGCAATTCCTACAAGCATATATTCCTCCCTCATAATAATTTTCAGTAGCATCATGAATGAATTCAACAATATAACCAGCACCTAAAGCATTCTTTTCATGATCTACAAGCATAGAAATTTTACTACTCTCCACATAAGCAAAATTCTTCTCATGAATAATAGTGGGAGCAAACTCAACAAAATAACTATCATGTGATTGAAAATTAAGATCAAGATGACAAGTTTCATGGTTATCATTATTCTTTAAAGCATATGTGTCATCACAATAATCATCATATATAGGAGGCATGCTTTCATCATAGTAAATTTGCTCATCAAAGCTTGGGGGGCAAAAGATATCATCTTCATCAAACATAGCTTCCCCAAGCTTGTGGCTTTGCATATCAATAGCATCATGGATATTCAAGGAATTCATACTAACAACATTGCAATCATGATCATCATTCAAATATTTAGTGCCAAACATTCTAATGCATTTTTCTTCTAGCACTTTGGCACAATTTTCCTTTCCATCATACTCACGAAAGATATTAAAAAGATGAAGTGTATGGGGTAGACTCAATTCCATTTTTTTGTAATTTCCTTTTATAAACTAAACAAGTGATAAAACAAGAAACTAAAAGACTATATTGCAAGATGTAAAGATATACCTTCAAGTGCTAAGTTCCCCAGCAACGGCGCCAGAAAAGAGCTTGATGTCTACTACACAACCTTCTTCTTGTAGACGTTGTTGGGCCTCCAAGTGCAAAGGTTTGTAGGACAATAGCAAATTTCCCTCAAGTGGATGACCTAAGGTTTATCAATCCGTAGGAGGCGTAGGATGAAGATGGTCTCTCTCAAGAAACCCTGCAACCAAATAACAAAGAGTCTCTTGTGTCCCCAACACACCCAATACAATGGTAAATTGTATAGGTGCACTAGTTCGGCGAAGAGATGGTGATACAAGTGGTATATGGATGGTAGATAATAGTTTTTGTAATCTGAAAATATAAAAACAGTAAGGTAACGAATGATAAAAGTGAGCGTAAATGGTATTGCAATGCGTTGAAACAAGGCCTAGGGTTCATACTTTCACTAGTGCAAGTTCTCTCAACAATAATAACATAATTGGATCACATAACTATCCCTCAACATGCAACAAGGAGTCACTCCAAAGTCACTAATAGAGGAGAACAAACGAAGAGATTATGGTAGGGTACGAAACCACCTCAAAGTTATTCTTTCCAATCAATCCGTTGGGCTATTCCTATAAGTGTCACAAACAGCCCTAGAGTTCGTACTAGAATAACACGTTAAGACACACATCAACCAAAACCCTAATGCCACCTAGATACTCCAATGTCATATCAAGTATCCGTGGGTATGATTATACGATATGCATCACACAATCTCAGATTCATCTATTCAACCAACACATAGAACCTCAAAGAGTGCCCCAAAGTTTCTACTGGAGAATCACGACGAAAACGTGTGCCAACCCCTATGCATAGGTTCATGGGAGGAACCCGCAAGTTGATCACCAAAACATACATCAAGTGAATCACGTGGTATCCCATTGTCACCACAGATCAAACACATCATGTGAGATGACACACCACGGTAAGACATACATCAAGTGTCCTCAAATCTTTAAAGACTCAATCCGATAAGATAACTTCAAAGGAGAAACTCAATTCATTACAAGAGAGTAGAGGGGGAGAAACATCATAGGATACAACTATAATAGCAAAGCTCACGATACATCAAGATCGTATCACCTCAATAACACGAGAGAGAGAGAGAGATCAAACACATAGCTACTGGTACATACCCTCAGCCCCGAGGGAGAACTACTCCCTCCTCGTCATGGAGAGCACCGGGATGATGAAGATGGCCATCGGAGAGGGATTCCCCCTCCGGCAGGGTGCCGGAACGGGTCTAGATTGGCTTTCGGTGGCTACAGAGGCTTCTGGCGGCGGAACTCCCGATCTATTGTGCTCCCGAATGTTTTTAGGGTATATGGAGATATATAGGCGGAAGAAGTACGTCAGGGGAGCCATGAGGGGCCCACGATGGTGGAGGGCGTGCCCTAGGGGGGTGGGCGTGCCCCCCTACCTCATGGCTCCCTCGTTTCTTTCCTGACGTGCACTCCAAGTCTATCAGGTTGCTTCCATTCCAAAAATAAGTTCTGTGAAGTTTCACGTCAATTGGACTCCGTTTGATTTTCCTTTTCTGCGATACTCTAAAACAAGGAAAAAACAGAAACTGGCACTGGGCTCTAGGTTAATAGGTTAGTCCGAAAAATCATATAAAAGTGTATAATAAAGCCCATAAATATCCAAAGTTGATAATATAATAGCATGGAACAATCAAAAATTATAGATACGTTGGATATGTATCAATGGCCAAAGGAGGTCGGGGCAGCCGGATCCGGGGTTCTCTTGGCCGGATCTCGTCGGATCTGAGCCGGGGAGCCACGGCAGCAGAGGACGACGGCATCGGGGCGCGCTCTGGCGTAGCGTATGATGCGGTGGCGGGGCCAGCGAGCTCGCGTAGTGGCGGCGGCCGGAGGAGGTGCGGGAGGCGCGGCATTGGCAAGGCGGCGGAGGGCGGCGGCCAGAGCAGCGCGAAGGAGCAGGGCGGCGGCGGCGCTAGGGCGGTGCGGTCGGGCCGAGCGGCAGCGCGGGGCGGAGCAAGGCGGCGGTGGCGCACGGCGGAGCAGGTCGCCGGCGGCGAGCGGGCGGTGGCGCGAAGGAGGCGGCGACGGTGGGCGGCGGGGCGCGAGTGCGCGCGGGCCGGGCGGCGGGGCGGACGGGCTCGCGCGGGCCCCGGATGGGCTCTGCGGGCCGCGGTGGCGGTGGGACGGCGGCCTGTCGACGTGGCGCTATCCGATTGGACGAGAGGGGCGGAGGCGGACATGTCTAGCGGCGGAGTGGACATGTCCGGCGCGCGGAGGAGGAAGATCTAGGGTTTCGTCCGTGAAAATTCGGGGGGAGACACAAATATATAGGTAGAGGGAGTTAGGAGAGTCCAAATGGAGTGCGGTTTTTGGCCACACGATCGTGATCGAACGACCGAGAGGATGGAGGGGGTTTGGATGGGTTTTTGGGCCACTTTGGAGGGGTGTTGGGCTGCAACACACACGAGGCCTTTATGGTTCCCCGGTTAACCGTTGGAGTATCAAACGGACTCCAAATGGCACGAAACTTGACAGGCGGTCTACCGGTGGTATACCAAGGCCGCTTGGCAAATCTCGGTCCAATCCGAGAACGTTTAACACTCTCACACGAAAAGAGAAAAAGGGGGCGCCGGAGGACATAGGAGTGCTGGATTGAGAAACGGACAACGGGGCAAATGCTCGGATGCATGAGACGAACACGTATGCAAATGAGATGCACATGATGACATGATATGAAATGCATGACACTCAAACAAATGGCATGGCAACATCAGCGAATAACTGGAAGACACCTAGTGCAACGGTCTCGGGGCGTCACAACACTCCACCACTACGAGAGGATCTCGTCTCGAGATCTAGGATGGCACCGGAGGGAAAAGGAAGAGGAAGATAAGAGGTAAAACTAAGTTGCTTCTTTGACAAACGAGTGAAACCAAAGAACCTTGAAAAGGTTAAACCATTTCGAGAAAAGAATACAATGAAGATGAACAAGGTTGAAAACACTCTGTTAGAAAAGAGGAACAAGGAAGAACCAATTTGGGCAGCACTCCGCTTGAAAAGAGATGCAAGACTTGATAGGATGAAAAGGACTTGAGCAGAGGGCACAACACTCCGGTTAAATGGATAAGCACGAAAAGAACACGATCCTCACAATTCGAGATGATGAGAGAATAGAGCAACCGCACAATGCCTCCGGAAACAAGAATAGAAGATAGATCATTGGAATGAAAGAATGGAGAGGAAAACAACATCTTCTACCACAACTGCGCTTGGAAAGATATCTTTAGGAGAAGGCTCGAACGGAGTTGTTGGAAAAACCAACAATGAAAAGAACAAGGTTGTAGTGGGCTTATGGTGAACATCTCAAAACTATGAGGTGAAATTCCGCCACTAACGGAAACAAAAGATTGGATTGATATGAACAAGGATACGAGAAACTTAATTCACTCGGAGGGTAACTAAAGAACTTGGGTCATTTATAAGCACCATAAATAGCAACAATCCTTAGGAGAGCTTTAGGTGAAATATAACCCAAGATAACTCCAATGAAGAGAATGATTGGTTGAAAAGATGTCTTGAGCGAAGAGAAAATGATGGATTTAGATATGTCACTCTTGAAAACTTGTGAATCATGAAACACGAAGGGAAATTATCAACAATGACATAACACCACCTCAAAAGATGAGATATGAAAGAATCGCACTTTGGGATGCAGGATGAAGAATGCTTGAACTCCTCTGGAAAGAATCTCGATGAACACTCCGAGAAGGAATTAAATCCTTGATGAACCATCATGTAGAACCTCCATGAAGAATTCCGGTAACAAAAGGATGATCAAACAAAAGGAAAGAGAATTTGAAAACACAAGGTGAAGCCTTGCGATGATTTGGATGGAGCTTCGCGACGAGATAATGCGGGAAAAAAACTTGGAACTCCGAAAAAGAAAGATGAACAAAAGAAATCAAGAATTTGATTAGCCTCCGGAATAAGGAATTAATCACTTGGATGAAACTAAAATAAGAATTACATTATGCTTATCCATCATCAATTAAATTGATGACAATAAACGGATTTGGCATACTACTTATTCTCGTTAAAAGGATTAAGATAGATATAGCGCAAACTTGGGAAGGTCTTGATGGAACCGCCGGTGGGATTTGGAAACAATGAATGAATTAATAATAAACCCAGAGAAGAGTAATCTTGAATGGACCACCGTAAGAATTGAAAATGACGAAGACACTTGAGTGAATCAAGATGCAAGAGAACAAAGAGATCGCGAACTGATTAGAGAATATTTGGATGATGCACCGGTAAGATTTGGAGAATGATAGCTGAAAGTTGAGAATGAATAAATCTTCTGAAATGATGGGCTTCGGAGAATCAAACTGAAAAGACTCCTGAACTGCTCCGGATGGTGAAAATAATTATCACAATCGAAAACAATTATGAGAGGATGGCAACAAGATGGAATCACGAACCTTTGAGAGAACGGATAAGATTTAGAGGAAAACTCTTCTTCGGTCTTCAAAATTCAAGAATGATGACGAGAAACACCACCATGAATTGTTGAGGCACTCCGGGATGAAAATTAGAAAGGTTGAACCAATGGTGAACATAATTTGACAGATCTTAGAGAAAAACATATGACTGATGATAATTCATTCTTACATCAAACTTCAAAAATAATTTGAGGATCGCTCCAGAAAAAATTAGAAGAGTCGGGTAAGATCCTGGGAAAAGACCTGTGGGTTAGGGCCCACTCAAAAGAAACACTGTTGAAAAGATTTCTTGAAAAAGAGAGATTGCACCAGTTGATTTAAATGGCTTGAATGAGCTAACATCCTCAAAAGAACTTGAATGAATGCAGAGTGGAAACACGAATCTTTGAGATATCTTCAGCACTCTGGAACAATGAATAGCAAGCGGGGAATGATTATGAGGTGCACCGACATGGAAAAGCTTGAAACGAGGAAAAGGGATATGATCAACACCAAAAGCTTGATTTGAATCCACCGGAGAAGAAAGAGAACGAAGAATGATGATCTTGAAGCTCCGTTAGTATCTTCATGAGAATCACCGGATAAGAACATTTACGGAAAAGAATGGACAGACTTCCCATCAATAAAAGGATACTCGATTAAGAGATCTGAGTACTTGGGTGGCGTCGAAAAGCATCCATTATACGAGTTATGGCAATACTCCCGAACTCCCGCCCCAGTACTGGGTGGCGTCGAGGTTATCTCACGAACAACTGCATAAAAAAGATTTTCGATGTCGGCGAAACTCGGGTAATCCAGAACTGCAACGATAAAATTGTGACGACAACACCTCGGAGCTCAACTCCCCGGGACACTGCCACAACCCCTAAATGTCAGGAGGCACCAAGAACAATGTTCTGATCACAAAACCATCGGAATGATTCCAAGATACCCGCGTGATCCTAAAAAAATTCGTGAAATTTGAGAAGAGAAGAGTCAAAACTCTACGTCATGAGGCCTCACCAGAGCGACGAAGGGACTGGGGAGTAAAAGGAATCATACTCTCTAATATATATAATCCTATAAGACTCAAAACATTTTTCTAGACTCAACAACGCCAACGATTCGATCAAGCAGGGGGCTCCTAAGTCGGGGAAGGCTCTAATACCAACTTGTAACACCCACGATGCGGCTATATCTCCACTACTAGGGAAAACCTTATACACAGAATCTTAGCAGCAGCGCAGTCTAAAAACAGACGCTACTGCTAATTAGCAGCAATGAGCTTTAGAAAAGAGCGATGCTAATGACTGAGTAGCAGTAGCGCTCTAGGTGAAAAGAGCGCTACTACTATAATTGCCACGGTGTTGCCTCCAGGCTAGATATAGTAGTAGCGCCCTTCCCGTGGACGCGCTACTGCTAAAGAACTTAGTAGCAGCGGTTTTGCTCAAAACTCGCTGCTGCTAAGTATGACCGCAACTAATTAAGTTTAGTCCCATACTGCTAAGCGAACAAGGTGTTTACCACCTTAAATATGTTGCTTCTCAACCTATCTCGAGCACTTGGTCTTCATTGAACTATATGTGTATGATTTGTGGTTGCAATATGAATCCTCGCCTGTACCTATACAGGTACAGTGAGGATTCATGTTGACTATTTAGATTATACACAAAAAGATCAATGATGACCAATGTATATTTTTGATGTTTTTACTAAACAAAAGAAATAACTGCTTCCATTAGCAGTAGCGGTTTTCCCCAAAACGCGTTGTAGATAAGTTAGCTATAGCGCGTTTTCTGTACGTGCGCTACTGCTAGTTCGAGTTAACCACCCCCCGCATCAAAATTTCGCTAAGTCCTCCTTTCCCCCCACTGGCATGTTCCCCTACTCCCTGTCGCCGCCGCCCGAGCCCGAGCGCGCCTGTGCCCTCACCGCCGCCGTCGCCGCCCGCCCTCAACCTCACCGCCGCCGCTCTCGACCACACTGTCGCCGCCCTCGACCTCACCGCCGCCGCCCTCGACCGAGCCCGCCAAGCCCGCCGCCCAGGACCGCCGCCCTCCCGATCCCGAGCCCGCCCTCGCCGCCCCTCCATCGCCGAGCACCTCCCCGCCATCGTCTCTCCCTTTGTAAGCCCCCACCCCTCCCCAACCCCCTCTCTCTTTGCTTAGTTAGTAGATGATTTTAGTAGTAGTAGTAGATGTTAATTTAGGGTTCATAGATAATGATTTTTAGAAGTAGTGGATATTAATTACTAGTAGTGATGGTAAACTAGTTGTATAATTAGCAGTAGTACATGTTAATTAGTAGTAGATGTAGTAGTTAGATGTTAATTAGTAGTAGTAGATGTGCTAGTTTCTTTCTATTTATAGTAAGTTTATATTTAGTAAGAACTAGTTGAATTAATAGAACTAGTTTAGTTTTAGTTGAACTAGTTAAGTTTTAGTTGAACTAGTATAGTAAGTAAATTAATAACTAGTTGAACTACTTCATTTTTAGAAAGAACTAGTTTTTTTCTTTTTATACTAAGTTTATATTTAGTAAGAACTAGTTGAATTAATAGAACTAGTTGAATTAATAGAACTAGTTGAACATGCCATATTTGGTGTTATTTTTTAGTTTAAGAAATTATTTCATGTTTTGGTTACACCTTCGAGTGGCCTATGTTTTACCGGAGTGTTGATTAATTTCCGTTCCGGCAAATTTTAGGCACTCGATATGTCCTTTTTTAGCAAAGGTCATGCCGGATTTTTCCGTGAATTCTGGCATGACTTGTGCTAGAATATGTACAAGTTTAATCTTTGAATTATGAACGTAGGAAATGTCATACTTGGATGACGACAGTCTCCCGGGGGAGTGCAGTTGGTGCCACGATGATCGAGGTATGTGCGACAGGTTCGTTCAGCTGGATGAAGATCGGCGCTTCAGCATTAAGCTCGAGGAGACCTTCGATGTTGAAACGGTACGCAACAACGACAAGTGTTTTTTTCGTAATTAAGCATTACTTCAACTATTTCAACGTCTAATTTTCATCTTTTACAATTCGACTAGCTTATCCCATGCCATGCAAGACGCTATGTCTTGGAGAGGATGGGTTTTGAAGACCATGAAAATTTTCAAACAAAGAAAATACACCTAAGGACCCATCATGATATCGATTTTGAAGTAAATCTGTACAATTCTCAGAGCGTAACCCATTTTGGTTTCCAAAATTGGGAAGCACTTTGCAAAATGTATGGTTTTATGAGGGTATGATTGTGAGCATGGATCTTGGTGATCCTGACATCGAGCAAGACAATATGGACATTTGGGTCCTTGTTGATACGCTTCCGATTCTACCACAATGTGAGTTTCTCAAACATAGTTATTAACTAATTTATATTGTTTATTTCAAAATAGTTGACAGCTTATTTCCATTGACAGCTTATTTTGAATCTTCAAAGAATGTGCAGAAGATGGTAGACAAAACCCACTACATTGATGGCTCCGAATTAATTTATAAGGAGAAAAATCATCTGATTGCTTATTGTACTTTTTTTGAGAATTACAATACCTATTATTGAACTCCTCCAAATTATGGTGAATACGTGCCACTAGTGCACGTGTTGAACCACGATAACTTCTATGGAGATACCCTGGTAAGATATTTTACTATTACGACATCCGTGCATCTTTTGCATACTTCTAAAACTAGTACATCATTGCTAACTACGAAGTTATTACTATGTTTTTCAACAGAAAATCCCGATGGATTGTGTGCCTCATCTGATGTATTACAATGTTCACCTTGAAGTTCTGAACCTACAGCCAGGTCATCCTACGGATCTCACCTGTGCATATCAAATTTCTGAAACCGGTGAACACATGCTAATCAAAGAGTGGAAAAAATGTTTGGACATTCGTAAGGAGGTTCTTGGAAGCAACATTAAGCGAAAGGCAAGAATTGGAGACAGGATAATCTGCATTCTCCATAATGGAGAGCGAGGGGCTATCTTGTTTTTTGCTATTTTACCTTAGAGAATATAGTAGGTCCTAAGAGAATGTAGTAGGTCCTATGAGGTACAATATGTTTATTATGTGATACAATGTGTTAGAGTTGAAGATGTGAGGAGTACTTGTGATTACGACTAGTGACCAATGATATGATGATGATGATGATGATAAGTTGTTAATGATATGATGATGATGATGATGATGATGATATTTATTATATCATTGGGTGAAAGAACCACGGATTAGTTTCAAGTGGATGTCCGTCCACTTGAAACTAGTCCACACGGTTCTTTCACCCCGTGAAGTAATAACTCATTATGATGTAAAAATAATTTGTAAATTCCTGTTGTATGAAAATTTGTGTAAAGGTGTACGAATACAACATGAAATAAAAAAGAAATAAAATACGAAATAATAGTAGCAGCGCGGGCAGAGAGAAGCGCTACTACTAATTACCAGAAGCGCTCCTCCTGGAACTCGTTGCTACTAAGTCGATTTAGCCGTAGCGTGGGTGAAGGCACGCTACTGCTATTCGTTAGCTGTAGCGCCTTATCAGTAGTGCACCACCCCGCGCTACTGATAGGTCTAAAACCCGCGCTGCTGCTAGCCTTTTCCCTAGTAGTGTTCCCACGTGTTGGAGCACGACTTAGAGGCATAACCGCATAGTAGGCATGTCGCAAGAGGGGTAATCTTTACACATCCCATGTACTGAATATGAAAGAGATAAAGAGTTGGCTTACAATCGCCACTTCACACAATACATAAATATAGCATTACATCATCCAGATACAATCACGGTCCGACTACGGAACCAAAATAAAGACAACCCCAAATGCATAGGTCCCCGATCGCCCCGACTAGGCTCCACTACTGATCAACGGGAAAACAAAAAACACATCGAACACAATCTTCATCGAGCTCCCACTTGAGCTCAGCTGCGGCACCTGCCCTGGTATCATCAGCACCTGCAACTGTTTGGAAGTATCTGTGAGTCATGAGGACTCAGCAATCTCACACCCGCGAGATCAAGACTATTTAAGCTTATGGGTAGGAAAGGGTAGTGAGGTGGAGCTGCAGCAAGCACTAAGCATATATGGTGGCTAACATACGCAAATAAGAGCGAGAAGAGAAGAAAAGCAACGGTCGTGAACTAGAAGTGATCAAGAAGTGATCCTGAAACTAATTACGTTCAAGCATAACACAAGAACCGTGTTCACTTCCCGGACTCCGCCGGAAAGAGACCATCATGGCTACACACACGGTTGATGCATTTTAATTAAGTTAAGTTTCAAGTTTTCTACAACCGGACATTAACAAATTCCCATCTGCCCATAACCGCGGGCACGACTTTCGAAAGTTCAAACCATGCAGGGGTGTCCCAACTTAGCCCATCACAAGCTCTCACGGTTAACGAAGGATATTCCTTCTCCCAGGAAGACCCGATTAGACTCGGAATCCCGGTTACAAGACATTTCGACAATGGTAAAACAAGACCAGCAAAGCCGCCCGAATGTGCCGACAAATTCCGATAGGAGCTGCACATATCTCATTCTCAGGGCACACCGGATGAGCCAGACGTCGGGTTGGCATAGACCCTGGTTGCCCAGGGGGCGTCGGACATCGCTCAGGTTGGACCAACACTTAGAGAAGCACTGGCCCGGGGGGGTTAAAATAAAGATGACCCTCGGGAGCGCGACTCCCAAGGGAAAAGTAGGTGGTGGTGAGGCAAATGGTAAAACCAAGGTTGGGCCTTGCTGGAGGAGTTTTATTCAAAGCGAACTGTCAAGGGGTCCCCATAACACCCAACCGTGTAAGGAACGCAAATTCAAGGAACATAACACCGGTATGACGGAAACTAGGGCGGCAAGAGTGGAACAAAACACCAGGCATAAGGCCGAGCCTTCCACCCTTTACCAAGCATATAAATGCATTAATAAAATAAGAGATATTGTGATATCCCAACAATAAACATGTTCCAACAAGGAACAGACTCCATCTTCACCTGCAACTAGCAACGCTATAAGAGGGGCTGAGCAAAAGCGGTAACATAGACAAACACCGGTTTGCTAGGAAAGGTGGGTTAGAGGCTGACATGGCAAAATGGGAGGCATGATATAGCAAGTGGTAGGTATCGCGGCACATCAATAGAGCGAGCAACTAGCAAGCAAAGATAGAAGTGATTTCGAGGGTATGGTCATCTTGCCTGAAATCCCGCAAGGAAGAAGAACGAGTCCATGAAGAAGACAAACGGACGAAGTCGAACGAATCCTCACAAACGTGATGTTATCAGAACTAACCTGAAGAAGCAACACCGGAAAGAAGCAAACAACATAGTAAACAACCACCACATAAACATGGCATTATGCACAACCAAGTATGATGCATGTCCGGTTTAATGAGGGCATGGCATGGCAAAGTGCACAAGCAATCCTACAAATTAAGTGGAGCTCAATACGCAACGAGTTGCATATTGACGGAACACCACATGACTTATTTAGTTCTCTGTCATTTAGGTACCCAACAATATTAAATGTTAGTTAGCATGGCAAGAGGTGAAGCATACATAAACTAACTATCTAGTCAAATTTAAATGAGGCCGGAAATAACAAACAACAATTCCAGAAAATCCCCATATGCATATTATGAATTTGGTACTGTTCTGCCCTAAATCATATTTTAGAGTTGTTAAACATACAAGATGATGCCACCATGCTAAACTAGGCATTTTTCTACCCCATTTACATATAAAGTTTATTAAATTTGGAGCTATGGTTATTTAGTTATGAAATAAATCATTTTAACATGGCAATTAAGCAAATAAATGCAAACAGCAGTTTAAACATTTTTAACATGGATGAAAGTGGCATATTATGAAACTAGACGAAAAACTAAGCATTTTACATATAAAGTTTGTTTTAATCCGATGCACGGTTTGTGAGTTATTATATGCATGAACTAGGAGGACTTTTCTGCAAAACTGGCAGCCTCTGGAAAAATGACAAAATTGCCAGATCTAGAAAAAAAACATTACGGGCCGAAACAAGTTGGCCCGACAGGAGGAAAAAACAGAGGAGGGGCGCTGGGGTGTGGCCTCACCCATGGGCCTTGGCCCGTCGGTGCTGGGCTGGACGAGGTAGGCGGCTGGGCCTCGGCGCAGGCGCGGTGCGGGCAGGCCGCGGAGGAAGCTGCCCTCCTGGCACTGGCTAGGCCTGCGGTCAACGAACGAATGGGAGGTGGCCCAAGCATGAGTTGGCGTTGGACTTGGCGAAGGCGCGGTCAACGCGAGGCGCGGCGAATGGGCGCCTCGTCCTCTCGTTCCTGAAGCAGGGAACGAACCGGAACTCGATGCGGACGGCAGCGATGAAGAACTCGCCGGATCCACCTGATCCGGGCGAGGCAGCGGCAGGGGAGGCCGGAAACGGGCAGGACGACGGCGGGGCACCCAGATCCGACGGCCATGGGGGACCCTGAACATGGCGGGAGAGAGAGAGAGAGGTTAGAGGGAGGAGGAGAGGGAGACGGTCAGGGAAGGCGCGGGGCAACGGGGTACTGGCCTGGTCAGCTCTCACCGGCGACGAGGTAAGGAGGAGGAGGTTCGCCGGCGCGCGGATGCCCCAGATCGAGCGGGAGGAGCTCGGGAGGCTATCTCGACCCTGAACGAGCAGAGCGCTCGGGAGCGGCAGTGGTTCGGGCCAGGCGGGCTGCGCCCGGGCCTGGCGGGCCTGCGGTGGGGGAAGCCGGTTGGGGAGGCGAGGTGGCGGCATGGGAGTGGTTGGCGGGTGCGGGGTGGCGACGTGGCGTGCCCGGATTGGTCCGGGGCGCGGGGGTGGCGGCGCCAAGTGGCAGGGAGCGGCTGGGTGGTGCCGGAAATCGAGGAGGAGGGGGGTGGCTGCGGCTGGAGGCGGCGGATCCGAGGAGAAAGGGGGTCTAGGGGTAGGGGAAGAGCTAGGTTTGACCAAAAATGTACTAGGGGTTGTTTATATAGGGTAGGTGGCTAGGGTTAGGAGGTTAGGAGGGTTTTTGGACCGTGCGATCGCCATCGGACGGCTCCGGACGCGAGAAGGGGTAGGTTGAGTCTAGTGGGTTGTGTAAAGGGCCATGGACTGAGAGGATAGAAGAGAATCGTAGCCTGGCAACAGTTTTCGAAGACCGAAAACGTCCGACGTAAGACCGACTATATTGTCGCTATAGTTATCCGTTGGGGCATCAAACGGACTTCGAATGAGATGAAACTTGGCAGGCGGTCTACTGACAACAAAACAACACCGCACGCCAACTTTCAACCCATTCCGAGAACATTTTTCGGCCACTTATAAAATACTATTTCGGACATGCCGCGGGCGCGTGCAAGTGTGACTAGGCTTAGAACGGACAACGGAAAGAACGGGGAGACCAGGATGGATGCAAGTTTTGAAAACATGATGATGCAATGCACGTGATGACATGCCAAGATGCAACACGCAAGCGAATGACATGGCAACGACGGCGAACAACTGAAAGACACCTGGCGCATCGGTCTCGGGGCGTTACACTAGGTTCCGCTATTGGTTATTGACCGGAGATGTGTCTCAGTCATGTCTACATAGTTCTCGAACCCGTAGGGTCCGCACGCTTAACGTTCGGTGACAATCGGTATTATGAGTTTATGTGTTTTGATGTACCGAAGGTAGTTCGGAGTCCTGGATATGATCACGGACATGACGAGGAGTCTCGAAATGGTCGAGACATAAAGATTGATATATTGGACAACTATATTCGGACACCGGAAGCGTTCCGAGTGATTTCAAAGAAAACCGGGGTGCATGAGGGTTACCTGACCCCCCCCCCCCCCCGGGGAAAGATTGGGCCTACATGGGCCATAGGGAAGAGGGGAGGCAGCCCACAAGGGGCAGCTGCGCCCCCTCCCTATACAAGGGGCAGCTGTGCCCCCTCCCTATAGGGAGTCCGAATTGGACTAGGGAGGGGGGCACGCCCCCCCCCCTTTCCTTCTCCTCTTCCTCTCCTTTCCTTCTTTCCCCTTCTCCTAGTAGGACTAGGAAAGGAGGAATCCTACTCCTTAGGAGTAGGATTCCTCCTCCCTTGGCGCGCCACTAGGGCCGGTCGGCCTCCCCTTTGCTCCTTTATATACGGGGCAGGGGCACCCTAGAACACACAAGTTGATCATTGATCTCTTAGCCGTGTGCGAAGCCCTGCGCCGGTAGCTTCATCATCACCTTCATCATGCCGTCGTGCTGAGAAAGCTCTCCCTCGACACTCAGCTGGATCAAGAGTTCGTGGGACGTCACCGAGCCGAACGTGTGCAGATCGCGGAGGTGACGTACTTTCGGTACTAGGATCGGTCGATCGTGAAGACGTACGACTGCATCAACCGCGTTGTCATAACGCTTCCACTTACGGTCTACGAGGGTACATAGACAACACTCTCCCCTCTCGTTGCTATGCATCACCATGATCTTGCGTGTGCGTAGGAATTTTTTGAAATTACTGCGTTCCCCAACAGCCTGTGCTGCTCTCTGCCTTGCATGGCGATATGCATGCGCCTCAGACTCCAGTGGCCGTGGCCGCAGGCTCAGCGGTACAGGCATGAGCACCCAACGCCACCCGGAGGAGCAGGAGCTGGAGGTGTCGGGCGCCACCGGTCGCCCTACCGCTTGACCCAGGAAGGCGCGGAGTTGCAGCGGCCCCTCCGGGCCACCGGGGATGCTGTGGAGGAGGAGCTCCTGCCCCTATCCATCCGCGAGATGACGACAATGCGTAGCGCGTGGTCCTTGTCGTCCGGCATGGATGAGCTGGAGTCCTCCTTGACGAGCTTCGGCTAGTTGATGGAGTCGAATTTGCTGTCGGATTCGTTGTCGACCATGATGAAGGGAAGGGTAGAAGAAGGGGAAGAGACGAGCAATGGAGCGAAGCAGTCAAGTGGAGTAAGTATGAACAGGGTTTGATCCGAGTGGGAAATTTGTGGGGACATGGGTGTGAACGGTATAGGCCAGCATGGGCCGGTCTGACGTGGCGGTAACGTCCGAACGCATCCGGTCCGTCCTATATATGGGTAGGGTACAGGATGGGGCAGACCGCTAGGATGTTTGGGAAGGGCACGGGAGCTCTGGTTGTGAATGCTCATAACAGAGAAATAATGGATTGGATTTTTACGAGAAAAATCCTTCAAACAGAGTATAGGTCATTGTGACTTGGAGATCGAGAATCAGTGAGAACCAACCTTACAGAAGATCTGTTACAGACTGAGGTGGGAATCGATGGTTGGTTGGGTCCAAATCACAAGGAGTTACATTGGCAGCCTGGATTGAAATCGAGGGAGGTTAATCAGTAAGCTCATTCCATGGGTTGAAACTCATAAGTGTAGCATTTTTTATAGGCGAGCGTGCTCTATACCTGGCCAGAAATCAGGCCAGGCCGGACCTAATAAAACTCGTAGAAGAAAACCTAGGCCTGGCCTGGCCATCAGTCCTAGATTTCAGGCCTAGGCCCGACCCATTAGAGAAAAAGCTCGCCGGGCATCAGGCTAGGCCTCTTTCCTAAAATGCAAATATGCCAAGACAAGCCCCTCGAACCGGCTTTCGGGCTCAAAACTTAGGCCCAGGCCCGGCCCACAGGCAATACCGGGCCGGGTCAGGTTGGGCTTTTTCGGGTCGGGCCGGCCGGGCCAGGGTGTGCTCCGAGCTCCTTCCGTCTCTCCTCGCGACGTCCGTTCGACTGTTGTTGCTGTTTTGTCTGACGGGCTCTATCTCCGCGCGCGCGCACCTCCACCACACAACATCCTCACACTGACGTCCTCGCGGTAGACACAAATGGCGGCGGTCGCGACCATCCTCTGCGGCGGCGCCGTCGCCGGCCACCAGCGGTCACGCCGCCGCGCAGCCCCGTCGCTCCATGTCAGAGGCGGCTCCGCCTCGGACGCCGCCCACCTTGTCTGCGGTAGGAAGCTCCGCCCGGCGCTGTTCCCCGCTTCCTCCTTCGGCGCCCTGCCCCTGTCTTCTCCGGGGAGTAGGAAGCTCCTCCGGACGTCGGCTTCCGCGGCCACCCCCTCATCCGACTCCCAGGGGTTAGTGTCTCTTGGCTCTTGCCTTCCCACCCCCTCATCAGGCCAGGCCTCTTTCCTGCATTACGGAGTGAATTCCACATTTTATCCATTAGTTGTGCCGTTGTAACAGCCTTTACTTCATTTATTTAAAAAAAAATCTTCCATAGTGATTTTGTTATTTTTCCCAAACTGAAGAGCTCGATCTACTTCTTAGGACAACTGACAGCTGACTGGGCACACAGCTCAGACGCTTGTTCGCTAGGGAAACACCAAACAATGCCTAATTCTTTCAAAATTTTAGCCAAATTCTACAAATTTGTGCCCTAACCCCTCCATCTTTCTAATTAAGGGATACAAGATGAAGTTCGACCCCTTACGCTTAAATCATGCTTTCTTCTAAATACTGTAATAATACTAGTTAGCTAACCAATGCTCATAATTTCCTCCGATAGCACTCTGTTTGGATGCCAATGCTGCTATGCTATATCTATTATGTTATCGACTTACTGAGTGAAAATACTTTGTCCTGCCAAATTCATGAATTTTTTGGGATGTGATTTCACATGCATACTTTAGTTGGTCTAAATATGTATAGTATTCGTGAACATGCTCTCAACATAGGAGAAAATGTGCATTACTACTAATGGTATGTGGCCCTAAGAGCTGAGGTTATTCATTTCTATCCACTTGTGTTCAAAGTACACGCAGTCATGCATGTTAAGTAGGATAATACGTGCCCACGGTAAGTGAGGACGGTAGTCTTCAATAGTTTCCTACCTACATGCGCATGTGTGTCACGTGTGGTCATGCATGTCAGCTGTGTGCTTGTGCCTGTACGCTCGCAGTCTCATTAGTTTCAATAGTGTGAGAGAGTTTTATTTTGTGATTAAGTATTTCTGTCATGTTTTCCTAACAAATCTCAATGTGTGTGTGTGTGTGTGTGTGTGTGTGTGTGTGTGTGTGTGTCTATGTTGTACTTGTTGTTTTCTCAAAACTTAAAAATCTCAAAGTGTAGGATTTGACACGAACCTTCATGAGAGCTTTGAGATTAGTCTTGTTGCCCCAACACGACTTGTTGTGTCAGTGTGTCACCCTAACACAACCTATTGTTGTCACTTACAGCCAAGCAAAGCCCATCGGGTTTTTGGAGAGGTACCCGGCTCTTGTCACTGGTTTCTTCTTCTTCATGTGGTATGCTCACTCACCTCACTTGCGGGTCATATATCAGACAGTATAAATGTAAACCACAGATCTCTAATGGTTGCTATTTTGATATAATTTGTAGGTATTTTTTGAATGTGATATTTAACATCCTCAACAAGAAGATCTTTGATTACTTCCCCTATCCATAGTATGTGTCAGAATTCTCTTTTATGCTGCGATTAGTTCTGTTCATCATCTAAAACTTTTGCCAATTCACACAGCTTTGTGTCGGTGACCCATCTTTCTGTTGGAGTCTTGTACTGCCTTATCAGCTGGAGCACCGGTCTCCTAAAGCGTGCGGTATTTCTCACCACAACCCTGACTCATGGTTCGTTATATTTAGTCACAAGTAGTGATCAGCATTTCACAAAATTAATTTTGAAAACATGTAGCATTGGGTCATCTGTTTATATGTTTATTTTCTGAAGTACTTAACACAATTACTGATAATAATTTATTGGTGCCATACTCCTTATAATCAGGCCTGCTTATGATTGGCTAACGATGTTGGTTCTCGATGGATATATACACAACTGAAACAGCCGAAACATTTACACAAATCACTCGAACTGCAACATTTTCTTTCTTTTTCTTTACCTGTTTGCAATCAACTGATGACTCATTTTCCCTGATCTCTTACACTATGGTGCTATAGAGTGCTTTTCTGAAAATTTCAGGAATTTACAAATGATGACATGGGATTCTAAGAACCACACTGAACTATGCATAAAATGTAAATTTAGTTCTTCATTGAGAATTTTTTCTATATCTCTGTGAATCATCAAGTGTTTATTGTCCATGTTCTTTTTATGTTAATGTCATTATTTCTGGAGGAAGTAGTAAACCCAATACTGTTGTACTCTTGTAGCCGATGAATTCGACGCTTCTGAAGCTGCTGCTGCCAGTTGCAATTTGCCATGCCATCGGTCATGTAACGAGCACTGTGTCTTTTGCTGCTGTATCGGTCTCATTTGCCCACACCATTAAAGGTGCTGCAACGATATTCTAATTTTGTTCTCCGTTTGTTATGCTGACGTTTTTGCTTTTTTATATATGTTTTCAAGCTTTTAAGGAAAATATTTTTAATATTTTAATAACAAATAAATACAATCCAGCTCTCGAGCCGTTCTTCAATGCCGCTGCTTCACAGTTTATTCTCGGGCAGCAAGTTCCCTTCACATTGTGGTTATCTCTGGCTCCAGTTGTGATAGGTAATTTCTGGTTATTGCATTTTTTGCTTGTGATGCTATCCATATATAACTTAGGACTTTTTCTGCACAATATTTTCATCATCACTGTTATAATGGTTTAATATTCACACAAAGTTTTAGCTTCCCATGTTTTATGCTGTTTTATTTGGGACAAGAGGAAAATATATGTTATAGAACACATAATTATCCATGTGGTTGATGTGCAAGTGTTGTAGATTGTCCTTTTCGTTTTGATGTGTGACGATGTATATGGGGTTGCTTGGGTCATAAGGTGTGACTAGCAAGATTGCTAAGATGAGCACCGTAGGCACTAGGCATGATAGTTTCTTTGTTGACACAATGATTGTAGAATCATGTTAGGATTACACCTCGAAAATCATGATTCTTATAATGAGATGTGGACCAGGATTAACTATTTTAAACTGAACAGGTGTATCAATCGCATCTCTCACTGAACTCTCATTCAACTGGACTGGTTTCATCAATGCCATGATTTCTAATATCTCATTCACCTACCGTAGCATTTATTCGAAGAAAGCTATGGTTTGTGTCTTGCTTTAAGGTTTTGCACCCATTTTTCCTTCCTCTTGAAGAATTCGTATTTAACAACTTTTCTCGTTATTTCTATTTGTCCCAGACTGACATGGATAGCACCAATCTGTATGCCTATATCTCTATAATTGCTCTCATCGTCTGCATTCCTCCAGCACTCATTGTAAGTCTATATTTATCACTAAACTTTAGATAATATGACACTGCAACTAATGTCACAAGTTCCTGTTCTTGTATGTGTGGACATGGCTGCATGCAGTTTGTATATGCAATTATGTCTAAGTAGATGATGCCCATGCGTTGGTGTGGGCATGACAATCCCAAATATTCTGTATGAACAATCTAGCATCATGATTAAGAGAGCATATATTACGTTTATAATTTTGATTATAATATGAGTATTGTTTCTGAAACACAAACAGTTGCGAGAATATGCAATGGAATAAAAAATTGCTTGTCCTGCAGCATTATGGCTTGTGACTGCGCGATTAAACTGATTCTTGGATATAGACTCCTATTCACAAACTACTTTTACTGCCAATTCTGCATGTATAGACCATTGATTGTGATATACTACCTCTGAAAACTAATATAAGATCGTTTAGATCACTAAAGTAGTGACCTAAGCGATCTTATATTAGTTTACAGAGGGAGTATTTATTCATCAGTGTTAACTTGCAGATTGAAGGACCTCAACTAGTGCAGCATGGATTTAAAGATGCAATTGCCAAAGTTGGATTAGCAAAATTAGTTTCCAATATTTTCTTGGCGGGCTTGTTCTATCACCTTTATAACCAGGTATAAAGTTTCACTTCAAGATGATATGAATCAACTTCAACTGTGCCAACCACAGTGTGACTCTCCATCTAGTGCACATGGACTTCTTTTAGTTGTTCAGATACAGAAGATATCGCAAGATATGCATTATACTTGTGCCATTTTGATGATAGTTTTGTTATTCTTTAATTTATCTGTTATAATTTGGTCCTAAAAGAATTCTGGACATACAGGTTGCAACAAACACATTGCAGCGAGTGGCCCCTCTAACACATGCCGTCGGCAACGTGTTGAAACGTGTCTTTGTCATCGGCTTCTCAATCATCATTTTCGGTATCACTAAAATCTGTTGTTTCTTAAAGATCGATACATATGTCTGGCTCTTGTTTTTTTGTACTAGTGTACTCTTGTCACATAATACTTTTTGGAATGCTGAGCAGGCAACAAGATCACCACACAAACTGGAATTGGCACAGCCATTGCTATTTCTGGTGTTGCCCTATACTCAGTTATCAAGGCTAAGATTGAGGAGAAAAAGGTATGTTAATCCTTACTAGGTGTTCTAAATCAGAATAATTGGATTGTGTTGCATAATTCTACTATTCAATAGTAATTTCCGTATTTTTGCTAGCTGCCTACTAGCTTTGTTGTGGATAAAAGGTTAATTAATATTCTTAGTGTTTGTGTCCTGCTCAGGAAGGTGCGGCGGCGGCGGCTCCTTGAAGATGGAATAAGGTCCTCTCCGCCTAGCCCCCGTCCTGACAGTGCGTCTTGCGTTGTTGGAGGGCATGTGGATGTGTGTCTTCGGCGGACTGCTTGGGATTCAGTCGGTATTGGTCTTTGCCGAATCTCCGTTGATCCAGTGTTTGTCCGTGTGTATACAAGTTGTACCTTCCAATCTGTGGTTCTCTTCATCGTCGATGGTTGATGTTCTGGTGCCTTGGTCGTGTGGGCTCTTAGCATAGCATGATGACTTCCCGACTATATTTAGTACAACAAGTTTTGCCCGGCCCGTTGAGGGAGAGGCGATGACAGAGGTGTGCTTTCGGCTCGCTCCAGTGCTTTAGTCGGCGCTAGGTTGTCTATGAAACTAGATGTAATTTTTATTATTTTTAGTGTTCTTTGTACCGCCATGATAGATAACGCATAGATCAATTTTTTTTAATATCTTAGGGTAGTTTAAGCCAGACTTCTTGCAGCTCAGCTTAATATACGGCTGGAGAACTATTAAAAGACCAACCTCTTCGTCCTGGTCAAATTTAATTTCCTAGCCGGGGGTCCCAGCTAGTCCTATGTGGCGCCTACCTAGCAAATGTCAAGCCAAGCCTGCGAATCAACTTGTGGTTGAGTTGGTTAGGTGGACACTGGTATCCCCAACCCACCAGGGTTCAAATCCTGGTGCTCGCATTATTCCTGGATTTATTTCAGGATTTCCGGTGATATGCTTTCAGTGGGAGGAGACGTTCCCGTCGACGACGAGGTGTCTACAGTGACTTCGTAAATCTCAAGATAATATGCCGGCTCAGTCTCTCGAAGGTGCTCATAGGGGTAGGGTGTGCGTCTGTGCGTTCATAGGGGTGAGTGTATGCGCGTGTATATGAGCGCTTGTGTCTGTACTGATGCTCAAAAAAAATGTCAAGCCAAGCCAAGTGAACCCCAAGGAGAGCCGCCACCTCGGTCGCTCTCACGACTTCAGAGACACCCAACCGCCACCAACCTGGATCCCCTCCTTCCTCATTCCTCCTCACCATCACCGGCCTCCACGGCCGACCGATGGTGTTGGTCGGCGGGCTTTCTCTCTCAGAGCATCTCTAGCAGATCTCATATATCCCGTCCCGCAAAATTCGGTTTAAGGAATACTACAAAATGTTTTTTTCGCAAATGATATGACTTTTGTTCGTAGATCCCATAAAATATTTTATGTTCCCGGTAAAATTGCACCAACCCCTCTAAAAAGTGTCTGTTAAATTAAAATTGGATCCGCGTGTCTTGCCGGTGACAGCGCCGCTGTGGAGCAATACGAGGACCACGGGGATGGACGCGACGACCAGGCAGCAGCTCGTGGCGGCGGCGGTGGCAACTAGCTAGCTAGCGGTGACTATAGCAGCTTGCGGGCGGCGGCGGAGGCATGCGGCGGCAGCGGTGAGTTTTGGCCGGAATAGAGCTCGGGAAGCCATGGCGCTGACTGCAGGAAAGCGGCTGGGGCTGAAATTTTCCTCCCAACAAAAGGAAGGGGATCCTCCAAAACAGGGTGAAATTCCATATATAGAGAGAAATTGAGCTCGTGGATGCGGGATCCCACAGAAAAAATTATGAGACAACCAAATTTGGAGTATTTGTTCAGGCCGGGTTTACAGGATGGATCCCTCAAACCGGCGGTTATTATAGCGGACGGCCCGAGATCAACTAGAGACAGGCGCCACCAAGGTGGTAAAACGACGTCAAGGACGCCGCCGCCATCCGATCTAGTAGCTGGATCTAAGGCTTTTACCCAGAGAAAGAACAGAGTATGCGGGGAACAATGCATCACACAACGGCACCTCCAGGGAGGGATCCAACGCCGAAGGGCGTCGCTGCCGCCGGTGCCGGCCGAAGCCGACACACGGCTTTCACCCGAAGCATCACTCGCGCCATCTGTTTGCTGAGCTACGCCGCTGCTGAGACCGGAGTCACCACCGCCCAGAGGCACCAACCTCCTGCAACGACGGCTACCGAGCACCCGCAGAACCAACACCAGGCTGCCGAAGCAGCCAAAGGGGGTGGAACGGAGCACGGGGTGCCGAGCGGGTGCCAGATCGGTTGGAGGACGCGAGCAGAGGAGGCACCTCGCGCGCCCGATCTCGATCTGGCCGGAAGAAGAGGAATGGCTGGCCACCGACCTGGCCCTGCCCCCACGCTGCCCGAGCAGCCGCAGGAGATGGCATGACCACCACGCCGAGGCTAGGGACCGCACCCCGACGCCCAAAGCCAGCCGCTGGCCCGGATCCGGCGCGCCGGCCAGATCCGCCGCCACGGGGAGCGTGATGAAGCACGGACTAGCGAGACGCTAATTCGCACGTGTAGATGTCCCAATCTTTCACGACGATACTTGATTAACAGTCCGTCCCCTTGTTCCTCCTCACAACCTCAAATAATATTTTTTTACCCGTGCACGAAAATACATGAACAAAGATAAAGACCCAGTTGGATCAGCACGTAGGCGTCGATGTGATCATCAACCCTCCGTCGCTAGTAAATTCCCCTCATGGAAAATCACACAAGATACACATGACCTGGTCGCCCTGAACTCGGGCGTTTTCTGTATTTTTATTCAACTCCAAAACTGATCCTTACATTGGCCGGGACTAGCCTATTATATAAGCGAACACATACCAAACACACGTAACAAACCAATCTTTAAACAGACTCTTCTATCCTATCTCAACTAATCAAGTACTTTTTTTATTCGGCAACGTTGACCACCCAACTAAACGTGCAAGGCTTGGACTCCATAAAATATCGGAAATGTTAACGCCCACACGTGTGGGCGTTTGCACATCTCCCACACGCCTCCATCACCACTCATTTTGCCACGTATGAATAGATGAGATCAGCAGATTTTTTTTTGGTTTTTGGCTTAAAAATATTGTATCTCCTAAATAAAAAAGCGAACTAAAAATCCGTTTTCACCATTAAATTCGTCTCGACGAGATTTTCAAAACTAGACCCGATGTTGATATGTTTCGACGAATTTTTTTTTGCCAGAAGTTGCCACGATGTTTACACTGCAGTTGCCATAGGGCTTAAACTAAAGTTGCCATGTGGCAATTTTAGTTTGTAGATCATGGCAATTTTAGTATTTTGATGATGGCAACTCCAGTACTTTGACCATGAAAATTATTTTTTGTATGAACCATGGCAATTTTAGTTTATGGTTCATGGCAAGTCTAGTTTCTTAATTCCCCGTTTTATAAATGTCAAAATTTACTTTTAAATGTAGAAGAAAATAGCTGAAACATATCATGGCAACTTCAGTGTAAACATCATGGCAATTTATATGCAATAGACATGGCAACTTTTAATTCAAAAAAAAATTCATCAAAACATATCAACATGGGATCTAGTTTCGAAGATCTCATCGCGAGGGATTTAATGGTGAAAACGGATTTTCAATCGGATTTTCCGTTTAAGAGATAAAACATTTTAAAAACTGAAAATCCAAAAAGATTCCTACATGCATGCATGCGATGACGTGGCAATCTGTTTACATTAGAGACGTGTGGTGCGTCTCCCTTCCTGCCACACGTGTGGCAGTTAGCGCGACCCTAAAATATTCACGTTGCCTCTAGTGTATACTTAAATTACCTACCTAAATCTACAGGTATTGGAAAAGATCCAATCAATAATATGCATGGAGGCGTACGAAATGTGGGCTTTATTTTTTCTGGCTTTGGTTCTTCATCAGCGTCCAATCTGCGACTTGTCCTTCTATGTATTGGTACACGTCCTGTATGATGAGCAACAATATGTACTGATTCCTTTTCAAATACTGAAGCAATTCTAGGTCCACAAAGCTGACGCACACGACCATCAGTTCCTCGACGAAATCTGACCGCATGCGTGGCATTATTTTCCGTAACTTTTCCATGACTGGACTCATTAACTGGCTCAGTTTTAGTAGGATTATCGATCAACCGCGCCATGCACGTATCAGAGCGCCTGTGAGCGCCACGGCCAAGCGCCGGTGAGCAGGCTGCACGCCACCTCAACGCCACCCCTGCCCCTCCCCTCCCCTCCCCCTCCCCGCGCTCACCGCGCCCTCGGCACCGAGCTCGAGTAAAGACGCCACCGAGATGACCCCAGCCACCCGGCCACCACGCGTCCGCCGTGGATCTCCCCGAGCCACCTTCAGAGGCAGGGGGCCGCCGCCACCGCGGTGAGGCCAGCGGCAGCGGTGGAGGAGAGGAGGCGCAGGGGAGGGGGCCGCCGACGACGTGCGAAGTTCCCCCGAGTCGCCCGAGCGGAGCGACGTGGGGGTCTCTTTTCCGCTTCCTTTTCTTTGGTTTTTGTTTGTCATTTTTTCAATGTTAGTTGTTTGGTTCATAGGATTGAATCGTGTAAGAATTTTTTCTAGAAATTCTAGTATCCACTCAAACCTTTTGAGACCTTCTCTGCATCATATGATAGTAATAGAAAACTTGTAGGAAATGAGACGTCATGTATCTCATATCCTATGTGTATGAGTAGAAATAGGAAGAGAGATGTTTTTTTAAACGAGGCAAAAGACTTGCCATTTTCATTGTTTAAGAAGGAGTGAGAATTGCCCGGTTAATTGACGGAAAACCGGGCTAAAACCGGTACAATCCAACCCATATAACATGGGTATCACCGGCCAACCTGGCCATCGACATGGGATCAGAGAGCTACAAAGAGGACAGCTACACCGAAACCATGAAGGCACATGCCAACAGAAGGCCACACGCGCGAACAACTGACAGCTTCAACTCTGACGCCGATCATCACAAGGGAAATATGCAGGACTTGCGCCGACCGTGCCCGCTGTAGCCGACCACCGAGCGCCTGTCATCGTCACCGCATGGACACACTCCACCGCAGCTTCGACTTCAAAGCAACCAAGCAACCACAGAAGAGCACCTCGGACACGTCGGAAAGATCCGACTACCGAAGCCCGAGGCGCGACCAAAGCTCTGATGGGGAATGTAGTAATTTCAAAAAAAATCCTACGCACACGCAAGATCATGGTGGTGCATAGCAACGAGAGGGGAGAGTGTTGTCCACGTACCCTCATAGACCGGAAGCGGAAGCGTTAGCACAACGCGGTTGATGTAGTCGTACTTCTTCACGATCCGACCGATCAAGTACCGAACGTACGGCGCCTCCGAGTTCAGCACACGTTCAGCCCGATGACGTCCCTCGAACTCCAATCCAGCCGAGTGTTGAGGGAGAGTTTCATCAGCACGACGGCGTGGTGACGATGTTGATGTTCTACCGACGCAGGGCTTCGCCTAAGCACCGCTACAGTAATATCGAGGTGGACTATGGTGGAGGGGGGCACCGCACACGGCTTAGAGATCAAACGATCAATTGTTGTGTCTCTGGGGTGCCCCCTGCCCCCGTATATAAAGGAGCAAGGGGGGGTGCGGCCGGCCAGGGAGTAGGCGCGCCAGGAGGAGTCCTACTCCCGATGGGAGTAGGACTCCCTCCCCCCCTTCCTAGTTGGATTAGGACTTGGGAGGGGGAAAGAGTGGAGGAGAAGAAGGAAGGGCGGCGCCGCCCCCTCTCCTTGTCTTATTCGGACTGGGGGGGAGGGGCGCGCGGCCCAGCCCTAGCCGCCTCTCCTCTCTTGCACCTAGGCCCACTAAGGCCCATTAAGTCCCCGGGGGGTTCCGGTAACCTCCCGGTACTCTCGTAAAATCCCATTTCACCCATAACACTTCCCATATCCAAACATAGGCTTCCAATATATCAATCTTCATGTCTCAACCATTTCGAGACTCCTCGTCATGTCCATGATCACATCCGGGACTCCGAACAACCTTCGGTACATCAAAACATATAAACTCATAATATAACTGTCATCGAAACGTTAAGCATGCGGACCCTACGGGTTCGAGAACTATGTAGACATGACCGAGACACGTCTCCGGTCAATAACCAACAATGGAACCTGGATGCTCATATTGGCTCCCACATATTCTACGAAGATCTTTATCGGTCAAACCGCATAACAACATACGTTGTTCCCTTTTTCATCGGTATGTTACTTGCCCGAGATTCGATCGTCGGTATCTCAATACCTAGTTCAATCTCGTTACCGGCAAGTCTCTTTACTCGTTCTGTAATACATCATCCTGCAACTAACTCATTAGTAGCAATACTTGCAAGGCTTAAGTGATGTGCATTACCGAGAGGGCCTAGAGATACCTCTCCGACATTCGGAGTGACAAATCATAATCTCGAAATACGCCAACCCAACAAATACCTTTGGAGACACCTGTAGAGCACCTTTATAATCACCCAGTTACATTGTGACGTTTGGTAGCACACAAAGTGTTACTCCGGTAAACGGGAGTTGCATAATCTCATAGTCATAGGAACATGTATAAGTCATGAAGAAAGCAATAGCAGAATACTAAACGATCGTGTGCTAAGCTAACGGAATGGGTCATGTCAATCACATCATTCTCCTAATGATGTGACCCCGTTAATCAAATGACAACTCATGTCTATGGTTAGGAAACATAACCATCTTTGATCAACGAGCTAGTCAAGTAGAGGCATACTAGTGACAATCTGTTTGTCTATGTATTCACACATGTATTATGTTTCCGGTTAATACAATTCTAGCATGAATAATAAACATTTATCATGATATAAGGAAATAAATAATAACTTTATTATTGCCTCTAGGGAATATTTCCTTCAGTCTCCCACTTGCACTAGAGTCAATAATCTAGATTATACAGTAATGATTCTAACACCCATGGAGCCTTGGTGCTGATCATGTTTTGCTCGTGGAAGAGGCTTAGTCAACGGGTCTGCAACATTCAGATCCGTATGTATCTTGCAAATCTCTATGTCTCCCACCTGGACTAGATCCCGGATGGAATTGAAGCGTCTCTTGATGTGCTTGGTTCTCTTGTGAAATCTGGATTCCTTCGCCAAGGCAATTGCTCTAGTATTGTCACAAAAGATTTTCATTGGACCCGATGCACTAGGTATGACACCTAGATCGGATATGAACTCCTTCATCCAGACTCCTTCATTTGCTGCTTCCGAAGCAGCTATGTACTCCGCTTCACATGTAGATCCCGCCACAACGCTTTGTTTAGAACTGCACCAACTGACAGCTACACCGTTCAATGTAAACACGTATCCGGTTTGCGATTTAGAATCGTCTGGATCAGTGTCAAAGCTTGCATCAACGTAAACGTTTACGATAAGCTCTTTGTCACCTCCATAAACGAGAAACATATCCTTAGTCCTTTTTAGGTATTTCAGGATGTTCTTGACCGTTGTCCAGTGATCCACTCCTGGATTACTTTGGTACCTCACTGCTAGACTTATAGCAAGGCACACATCAGGTCTGGTACACAACATTGCATACATGATAGATCCTATGGCTAAAGCATAGGGAACATCTTTTATTTTCTCTCTATCTTCTGCAGTGGTCGGGCATTGAGTCTTACTCAACTTCATACCTTGTAACACAGGCAAGAACCCTTTCTTTGCTTGATCCATTTTGAACTTCTTCAAAACTCTGTCAAGGTATGTGCTTTGTGAAAGTCCAATTAAGCGTCTTGATCTATCTCTATAGATCTTGATGCCCAATATATAAGTAGCTTCACGAAGGTCTTTCATTGAAAAACTCTTATTCAAGTATCCCTTTATGTTATCCAGAAATTATATATCATTTCCAATCAACAATATGTCATCCACATATAATATTAGAAATGCTACAAAGCTCCCACTCATTTTCTTGTAAATACAAGCTTCTCCAAAAGTCTGTACAAAACCAAATGCTTTGATCACACTATCAAAGCATTTATTCCAACTCCGAGAGGCTTGCACCAGTCCATAAATGGATCGCTGGAGCTTGCACACTTTGTTAGCTCCCTTTGGATCGACAAAACCTTCCGGTTGCATCATATACAACTCTTCTTCCAGAAATCCATTCAGGAATGCAGTTTTGACATCCATTTGCCAACTTTCATAATCATAAAATGCGGCAATTGCTAACATGATTCGGACAGACTTAAGCATCGCTACTGGTGAGAAAGTCTCATCGTAGTCAATCCCTTGAACTTGTCAAAAACCTTTCGCAACAAGTCGACCTTTGTAGACAGTAACATTACCGTCAGCGTCAGTCTTCTTCTTGAAGATCCATTTATTCTCAATTGCTTGTCGATCATCGGGCAAGTCAACCAAAGTCCATACTTTGTTCTCATACATGGATCCCATCTCAGATTTCATGGCCTCAAGCCATTTTGCGGAATCTGGGCTCACCATCGCTTCTTCAAAGTTTGTAGGTTCATCGTGATCTATTAGCATGACTTTCAGAACAGGATTACCGTACCACTCTGGTGTGGATCTTACTCTGGTTGATCTATGAGGTTCAGTAGCAACTTGATCTGAAGTTCCATGATCATCATCATTAACTTCCTCACTAATTGGTGTAAGCGTCACAGAAACCGGTTTCTGTGATGAACTACTTTCCAATAGAGGAGCAGGTATAGTTACCTCATCAAGTTCCACTTTCCTCCCACTCACTTCTTTCAAGAGAAACTCCTTCTCTAGAAAGGATCCATTCTTAGCAACGAATGTCTTGCCTTCGGATCTGTGATAGAAGGTGTACCCAACAGTCTCCTTTGGGTACCCTATGAAGACACATTTCTCCGATTTGGGTTCGAGCTTATCAGGTTGAAGCTTTTTCACATAAGCATCACAGCCCCAAACTTTCAGAAACGACAACTTTAGTTTCTTGCCAAACCACAGTTCATAAGGCGTCGTCTCAACGGATTTCGATGGTGCCCTATTTAACGTGAATGCGGCCGTCTCTAAAGCATAACCCCAAAATGATAGCGGTAAATCTGTAAGAGACATCATAGATCGCACCATATCTAGTAAAGTATGATTACGACGTTCGGACACACCATTACGCTGTGGTGTTCCAGGTGGCGTGAGTTGCGAAACTATTCCGCATTATTTCAAATGTAGACCAAACTTGTAACTCAAATATTCTCCTCCATGATCAGATCATAGAAACTTTATTTTCTTGTTATGATGATTTTCAACTTCACTCTGAAATTCTTTGAACTTTTCAAATATTTCAGACTTATGCTTCATTAAGTAGATATACCCATATCTGCTTAAATCATCTGTGAATGTGAGAAAATAACAATATCCGCCATGAGCCTCAACATTCATCGGACCACATATATCTGTATGTATGATTTCCAACAAATCTGTTGCTCTCTCCATAGTACCAGAGAACGGCGTTTTAGTCATCTTGCCTATGAGGCACGGTTCGCAAGTACCAAGTGATTCATAATCAAAAAGTCCATCAGTATGGAGTTTCCTCATGCGCTTTACACCGATATGACCTAAATGGTAGTGCCACAAATAAGTTGCACTATCATTATCAACTCTGCATCTTTTGGCTTCAACATTATGAATATGTGTATCACTACTATCGAGATTCATCAAAAATAGACCACTCTTCAAGGGTGCATGACCATAAAAGATATTACTCATATAAATAGAACAACCATTATTCTCTGATTTAAATGAATAACCGTCTCGCATCAAACAAGATCCAGATATAATGTTCATGCTCAACGCTGGCACCAAATAACAATTATTTAGGTCTAATACTAATCCCGAAGGTAGATGTAGAGGTAGCGTGCCGACTGCGATCACATCGACTTTGGAACCATTTCCCACGCGCATCGTCACCTTGTCCTTTGCCAGTGTTCGCTTAATCAGTAGTCCCTGTTTCGAGTTGCAAATATTAGCAACAGAACCAGTATCAAATACCCAGGTGCTACTGCGAGCTCTAGTAAGGTACACATCAATAACATGTATATCACATATACCTTTGTTCACCTTGCCATCCTTCTTATCCGCCAAATACTTGGGGCAGTTCCGCTTCCAGTGACCAGTCTGTTTGCAGTAGAAGCACTCAATTTCAGGCTTAGGTCCATACTTGGGTTTCTTCTCCTGAGCAGCAACTTGCTTGCTGTTCTTCTTGAAGTTCCTCTTTCCATTTCCCTTTACCCTTCTTGAAACTGGTGGTCTTACTGACCATCAACACTTGATGCTCCTTCTTGATTTCTACCTCTGCAGCCTTTAGCATTGCGAAGAGCTTGGGAATTGTCTTATCCATCCCTTGCATATTATAGTTCATCACGAAGCTCTTGTAGCTTGGTGGCAGTGATTGTAGAACTCTGTCAATGACACTATCAACCGAAATATTAACTCCTAGCCGAGTCAAGTGATTATGGTACCTAGACATTCTGAGTATATGTTCACTGACAGAACTATTCTCCTCCATCTTGCAGCTGTAGAACTTATTGGAGACTTCATATCTCTCAATCCGGGCATTTGCTTGAATATTATCTTCAACTCCTGGAACATCTCATATGCTCCATGACGTTCAAAACGTCGTTGAAGTCCCGGTTCTAAGCCGTAAAGCATGGCACACTGAACTACCGAGTAGTCATCAGCTTTGCTCTGCTAGACGTTCTTAACGTCGTCAGTTGCATCAGCAGCAGGCCTAGCACTCAGCGGTGCTTCCAGGACGTAATTCTTCTGAGCAGCAATGAGGATAATCCTCAAGTTACGGACCCAATCCGTGTAATTTCTACCATCATCTTTCAACTTTGCTTTCTCAAGGAACACATTAAAATTCAACGGAACAACAGCACGGGCCATCTATCTACAATCAAACATAGACAAGCAAGATACTATCAGGTACTAAGTTCATGATAAATTTAAGTTCAATTAATCATATTTACTTAAGAACTCCCACTTAGAAAGACATCCCTCTAATCTTCTAAGTGATCACGTGATCCAAATCAACTAAACCATAACCGATCATCACGTGAAATGGAGTAGTTTTCAATGGTGAACATCACTATGTTGATCATATCTACTATATGATTCACGCTCGACCTTTCGGTCTCAGTGTTCCGAGGCCATATCTGCATATGCCAGGCTCGTCAAGTTTAACCTGAGTGTTCTGTGTGTGCAAAACTGGCTTGCACCTGTTGTAGATGGATGTAGAGCTTATCACACCCGATCATCACGTGGTGTCTGGGCACGACGAACTTTGGCAATGATGCATACTCAGGGAGAACACTTTTTATCTTGAAATTTAGTGAGAGATCATCTTATAATGCTACCGTCAATCAAAGCAAGATAAGATGCATAAAAGATAAACATCGCATGCAATCAATATAAGTGATATGATATGGCCATCATCATCTTGTGCTTGTGCTCTCCATCTCCAAAGCACCGTCATGATCACCATCGTCACCGGCGCGACACCTTGATCTCCATCGTAGCATCGTTGTCGTCTCGCCAATCTTATGCTTTCACGACTATCGCTACTGCTTAGTGATAAAGTAAAGCATTGCAGGGTGATTGCATTGCATACAATAAAGTGACAACCATATGGCTCCTGCCAGTTGCCGATAACTCAGTTACAAAACATGATCATCTCATACAATAAAATTTAGCATCATGTCTTGACCATATTGAAGGAAATATGCCCTAGAGGCAATAATAAAGTTATTATTATTTCCTTATAATCATGATAAATGTTTATTATTCATGCTAGAATTGTATTAACCGGAAACATAATACATGTGTGAATACATAGACAAACAAAGTGTCACTAGTATGCCTCTACTTGACTAGCTCGTTAATCAAAGATGGTTATGTTTCCAAACCATGAACAATGAGTTGTTATTTGATTAACGGGATCACATCATTAAGAGAATGATCTGACTGACATGACCCATTCCATTAGCTTAGCACCCGATCGTTTAGTATGTTGCTATTGCTTTCTTCATGACTTATACATGTTCCTATAACTATGAGATTATGCAACTCCCGTTTACCGGAGGAACACTTTGGGTACTACCAAACGTCACAACGTAACTGGGTGATTATAAAGGAGTACTACAGGTGTCTCCAAAGGTACATGTTGGGTTGGCGTATTTCGAGATTAGGTTTTGTCACTCCGATTGTCGGAGAGGTATCTCTGGGCCCTCTCGGTAATGCACATCACATAAGCCTTGCAAGCATTGCAACTAATGAGTTAGTTGCGAGATGATGTATTACAGAACGAGTAAAGAGACTTGCCGGTAACGAGATTGAACTAGGTATTGGATACCGACGATCGAATCTCGGGCAAGTAACATACCGATGACAAAGGGAACAACGTATGTTGTTATGCGGTCTGACCGATAAAGATCTTCGTAGAATATGTAGGAGCCAATATGGGCATCCAGGTCCCGCTATTGGTTATTGACCGGAGACGTGTCTCGGTCATGTCTACATTGTTCTCGAACCCGTAGGGTCCGCACGCTTAAGGTTACGATGACAGTTATATTATGAGTTTATGCATTTTGATGTACCGAAGGTTGTTCGGAGTCGCGGATGTGATCACGGACATGACGAGGAGTCTCGAAATGGTCGAGACGTAATGATTGATATATTGGAAGCCTATGTTTGGATATCGGAAGTGTTCCGGGTGAAATCGGGATTTTACCGGAGTACCGGGAAGGTTACCGGAACCCCCGGGAGCTAAATGGGCCATGATGGGCCTTAGTGGAAAAGAGAAGAGGCAGCCCTACATGGGCTGCGCGCCTCCCCCTTCCCCTAGTCCTATTAGGACTAGGAGAGGTGGCCGGCCCCCTCTCTCTCTTTTCCCCCTCCGCGAATCCTATTCCAACTAGGATTGGGGGGGGGGGGGAATCCTACTCCCAGAGGGAGTAGGACTCTCCTGGCGCGCCACACCTTGGCCGGCCAGCCTCCCCCCTCTAGTCCTTTATATACTGAGGCAGAGGCACCCTAGAACACACAAGTTGATCCACGTGATCTATTCCTTAGCCGTGTGCGGTGCCCCGGCCACCATATTCCTCGATAATACTGTAGCGGAGTTTAGGCGAAGCCCTGCTGCTATAGTACATCAAGATCGTCACCACACCGTCGTGCTGACGGAACTCTTCCCCGACACTTTGTTGGATCGGAGTCCGGGGATCATCATCGAGCTGTACGTGTGCTCGAACTCGGAGGTGCCGTAGTTTCGGTGCTTGATCGGTTGGATCGTGAAGACGTACGACTACTTCCTCTACGTTGTGTCAACGCTTCCGCAGTCGGTCTGCGTGGGTACGTAGACAGCACTCTCCCCTCTCGTTGCTATGCATCACCATGATCTTGCGTGTGCGTAGGAAATTTTTTGAAATTACTACGAAACCCAACACATATCACATCACAACATGCCCTGCAAAAACAAGTTAGACGTCCTCTACTTTGTTGTTGCAAATTTTACGTGGCTGCTACGGGCTTAGTAAGAACCGTTCTTACCTACGCATCAAAACCACAACGATAGTTTGTCAAGTTGATGCTATCTTAACCTTCGCAAGGACCGGGCGTAGCCACACTCGGCTCAACTAAAGTTGGAGAAACTGACACCCGCCAGCCACCTGTGTGCAAAGCACGTCGGTAGAACCAGTCTCGCGTAAGCGTACGCGTAATGTCGGTCCAGGCCGCTTCATCCAACAATACCGCCGAACCAAAGTATGACATGCTGGTAAGCAGTATGACTTATATCGCCCACAACTCACTTGTGTTCTACTCGTGCATATGACATCTACGCATAAAACCTGGCTCGGATGCCACTGTTGGGGAACGTAGTAATTTCAAAAAAAATTGTACGCACATGCAAGATCATGGTGATGCATAGCAACGAGAGGGGAGAGTGTTGTCCACGTACCCTCGTAGACCGAAAGCGGAAGCGTTAGCACAACGCGGTTGATGTAGTCATACGTCTTCACGATCCAACCGATCAAGTACCGAACGTACGGCACCTCCGAGTTCAGCACACGTTCAGCCCGATGACGTCCCTTGAACTCCGATCCAGCCGAGTGTTGAGGGAGAGTTTCATCAGCACGACGGCGTGGTGACGATGTTGATGTTCTACCGACGCAGGGCTTTGCCTAAGCACCGCTACAGTAATATCGAGGTGGACTATGGTGGAGGGGGGCACCACACATGGCTAAAAGATCAAACGATCAATTGTTGTGTCTCTGGGGTGCCCCCTGCCCCCGTATATAAAGGAGCAAGGGGAGTGCGGCCGGCCAGGGAGTAGGCGTGCCACCGGGAGTAGGACTCCCCCCCCTTTCCTAGTTGGATTAGGACTTGGGAGGGGGAAAGAGTGGAGGAGAAGAAGGAAGGGGGGGCGCTGCCCCCCTCTCCTTGTCCTATTCGGACTGGGGGGGAGGGGCGCGCGGCCCAGCCCTAGCCGCCTCTCCTCTCTTCCACCTAGGCCCACTAAGGCCCATTAAGTCACCGGGGGGTTCCGGTAACCTCCCGGTACTCCGGTAAAATCCTGATTTCACCCGGAACACTTCCGATATCCAAACATAGGCTTCCAATATATCAACCGTCATGTCTCGACCATTTCGAGACTCCTCGTCATGTCCGTGATCACATCCGGGACTCCGAACAACCTTTGGTACATCAAAACATATAAACTCATAATATAACTGTCATTGAAACGTTAAGCGTGCGGACCCTACGGGTTCGAGAACTATGTAGACATGACCGAGACACGTCTCCGGTCAATAACCAACAGCGGAACCTGGATGCTCATATTGACTCCCACATATTCTACGAAGATCTTTATCGGTCAAACCGCATAACAGCATACGTTGTTCCCTTTGTCATCGGTATGTTACTTGCCCGAGATCCGATCGTCGGTATCTCAATACCTAGTTCAATCTCGTTACCGGCAAGTCTCTTTACTCGTTCTATAATACATCATCCCGCAACTAACTCATTAGTAGCAATGCTTGCAAGGCTTAAGTGATGTGCATTACCGAGAGGGCCCAGAGATACCTCTCCGACATTCGGAGTGACAAATCCTAATCTCGAAATACGCCAACCCAACAAGTACCTTTGGAGACACCTGTAGAGCACCTTTATAATCACCCAGTTACGTTGTGACGTTTGGTAGCACACAAAGTGTTCCTCCGATAAACGGGAGTTGCATAATCTCATAGTCATAGGAACATGTATAAGTCATGAAGAAAGCAATAGCATAATACTAAACGATCGTGTGCTAAGCTAACGGAATGGATCATGTCAATCACATCATTCTCCTAATGATGTGACCCCGTTAATCAAATGACAACTCATGTCTATGGTTAGGAAACATAACCATCTTTGATCAACGAGCTAGTCAAGTAGAGGCATACCAGTGACAATCTGTTTGTCTATGTATTCACACATGTATTATGTTTCCGGTTAATACAATTCTAGCATGAATAATAAACATTTATCATGATATAAGGAAATAAATAATAACTTTATTATTGCCTCTAGGGCATATTTCCTTCAAGCTCCTCTCGACGCCATCATCGTTGCCAAACAGAAATCAGCGCCCCCGAAATGGCCGCCAGCAAACTACGCGGCGAAGATGCTGCAAACCACGCGGCAAAGATGCCGCCATCCACTGGTCTCCAGGTTGTGGCCGGCTCCGAGACGATGCCCCCAAGGAGGCGGAAGACGTGAAGGCGCCTTCATCGCCCGATCTCGAAGATTTGAGGTTTCCCTCCGGAGCCAAGGCCACGGGGAGGGGGGAGGAGCACCACACAACAACACTTCCAAGAAAAAGCACGACGCCCACGGGTGTCGCCGTTGCCAGATCTAGCAGAGGCCGGACATAGGATTTCTCCCGGAGATGCTCAACCACCACCTGCTCGCACCAACGCAGCCAACGAACCCCATCCTGCTGAGGCCGACCTCGAACTGGCCGTGGGATCCCATGACCCACCACGCCCAGATGCGCGCACCACCCCCCAGCCGAAGCCGCTTCCACCAAATCCGGGGCCACCGCCCCGGCAGCCACCACACGCCGCCAGCCACCCACCAAGCTAGCCAACTCCTTAGCACCAAGCCGTGAGGGGGGAGCACCCCGCCCCAATCCGCCGAGCAGGGCTGCCAGGCCGAAGTCGGAGCAACCCACTGCAGCCGCAGCATCGCCGGGAGGGGCCTCGTCAAGCAGCCAGGAGCCGCCATCCACATCCCCACCCGCCGGATCCACGCGCCAGGAGCCGCCGTAGCGCCGCCAACCGCCTTGCCATCCCCACCAGATCCCGTCGAGGGGTAGCAAGGCCGCACTCGACGCACGCGCCGCCACGCCCCTCGTCGCGCCAGCACCACCTTGTCGCACCCGCCCGCGTACCATGTGCTGCCTCGCCACGCCGACCCGAGTGCCAACGCGCCCGAGCTCCCTCTGGAGCGGCCGGCCCGCGCTGCACCATCTCGAGCGGGGGGAGGAAAAGGAACCCCGCCGCCGTCGAGCCGTGCGGGCTTCGCCCGGCGACGGCGAGGGGACGGGGACGGTGGGGTGTGGCTAGTGGCGGCGGCTAGGGTTCGCTCCTGGCTGCCCGCGGGAGCGACCGAGGAGCGAGTGAATGAAAATTTGTGATATAGATTTGCTTCACATCATACAAATTTTCCCATGAGTCTAGACTAATGCTTATTTTTCCCATGAGTCTAGACTAATGCTTATTTTTCTATGAAACATGGATAGGAAGAATTGCTTCACCGAAATATGATTCTATTCCTACAATTTTGAAGGATTTTTTTCCTACAGAAATCCTACCCTATAGAATTCCTACAAATCAAAGAAGGCCTGAAAGAATTCTTTGTTTTTTCTATGATGCAATCAAACAACCCAATTTTTTGTAGAATTGAGATGACCATGGCACTCCAATCGTATGTTCTTCTGTTTTCATGTTTTTAGAATCCTACGAATCAAAGAGACTCTATATGTGTGAAGATCATGCTGGCAATTTGGTTGTTAAGAGACAGCGGCAAGAAACAGGGTGGGAGGCGATCTGGAATGTGTATGCACCGCTCGCCATATGCCTTTCCGGGTCAACCGCGGCCGGTCGGGGACAAGGGTAACGACGTGCTGCTCACCATGGCTCTCTGCCAAAATCGGTGGCAAGGACATGGCCATGGCTTTCGTAAGATCTGCTTGCAAGACATGGGCGACGCTGGTTATGTTGGAAATATGAACAAGTTACTACGAGATTTAATTCAAATAAATAGGAAATAGATCATAACAGCAATAGCAGAGATTAAACTAATCATACGAACTAGCATAGTAGATGAACAGATCACATCTAGGGCACATACTAGAAACATGAATTCTACCATGATCTCGAACAAGAAGGATAGAATAACATACAGTGCAGCGGGTGTAGCACCGCTGGCGTTGACGTTGTCGCCCATGTCGTCGAGGATGAGGTTGCCGAGGTTGGGGAAGAAGTCGTCGTTCGCGAAGTCGTAGCTGCCAGCAGTCGCGCGAGTGCGCTCCCCAAAAACCTGATCGCCCCTCTCCCGTACAGGATCACGAGAGGCGGGGTTCCGAAGGCCTGCTGTCTCTTCTCCTGGTGCACGCCGAAAAGAGGGATGGAGAAGACTTGCTTGGCGGCGCAATGATTTAGAACGATGGTGAGAAACCATACGAAGCGGCGGCGGCTAGAATAGACGTCTGCCTGACTATATAGTGCGGGTCGGGTAGGTCGTGGGAATAAACCCAGCTCTGTCCTCGGCTCGGCTCAATCCCGCAACACGCGTCGCATCGTGACGAGGCGAGCGAGGAGGAGCGCGCGTGTAGGTCTCCTCTTCTCATGCTCATACAAGTGATAGAAAAGCTCACCTTATAAAGAGGTGCAACTCTCTCTCAACTTCCGGGGTGAGACTAAACTTTAGTGTCACTCACTCCACTCACATGTGTGTATGAATGGGCCAAGAGAATTTCAGAATTTTAGTTGGGCTTTGGGCCAAAGGCCTACTAACAAAATTCCAACAGGTTAGGGTTATAAATGGGGAAGAGAGATGAGCAGATGTTTATAAACTTTATATTATGTATGTAAGAAGAAAAAGAAAAACTGAAAATAAACTTTTTGTACGAATCTCCATGTAATATCAAAGGAAGATAGCATCAACTGAGATATAATGAAGTCTCAGTTGCAAAACTCTTTATATAGCCTGTGTACATGTCGTTGGATGCATCCGCTACAAACGGACGGCTAGTGGATGAATTGCCACGATCAGACGTATGATAGGGACGACCAAGCGCGAATTTCAAAACGTTATACTACAAGGGGCAGGTCAAACAGACTGAAGAAATGATATACAAGTTCTACCGCCTAAGCTTGTATGAACAACCATTTCTATTGTCCCACACAGAAGACAGCCCTTTCTATTGTCACCACATGGGAAGAACCCATTTTTATTGACCAAAAATTTATTTTACATTTTGCTTAACACTAGTTACATATAACTTAATTCTACATTTTGCTCAACACTAGTACCCAAACGAACTGTTATTATGTTAGAACTATACAGCTTTGTCGCCAGGGATGACTTTCTCCGGGAATCCCTCTGTTACAAGTATAACTGCAGGCATAGAACTTTTGAATGAGCTGGTGAAAACGAAAATGATGTATCCAAAGTGAAGTGCGCCCATTACTTGTTGAAAATTAAACAGTCATCCTCCAGCTTGCGCAAATAACATGTGTTTGCAAAAGGCTAGGATGTTTACCGGTATATTCGATGGCCTTCTTGTTGCTGCAGGTTTACTGGCATCCCTGGTAACTAATGCCCAGGGCAACATACATATCCAGTGTGCATCTGCCATAGAGAAAGCACCAGGTCCTTCTGGTAAAAGAGGTCATCATTTGGCACTGGCAGTTTGTGGTTGTGATTGAAGTGAGATGTCTAGCTCTTTGATTGGATGACTGAGATTATCTTTCTCATTTTCCGATTCCCCCTTAGGCTTATCTGGTTCTGCTTCCTTCTGAGTCTTCTTCTTTTCAAGGTCCAACTGCTTGCAGTTCTCTTCATGCGAACGCATGAACAATTTCACAAAGTTGTGGAGCGTTGTGGCCACTGCAAAATATGGAGATTTTGGAAGGATTTGTTAAAGAGTAAAAAAAAGGTTGTATCGGCACTTTTTCTCAAAGTTGTAACTAATCTAAACTAATTTCAAGAACAGCTACAGGGAACTCAAATATCATGCTAGCTTCACCTTGCTCAAATGGACAACGTGCTGGATCTTCTCCAAAATAAAGTGCTAATGCATCTGCATTCCTGCCCTGCAAGGTTCAGAATTGCACTTAAATTAATCATAAATGAAAGTAGATCAATTGCACAAATGACTGGATGCCAGAATTGCCATTCATCTTCTACAGAAAAGGATTGCAATTCGTCACTGCTCCCTTGTAGCACCAGAATGCAATCCTGTCCAACCCAACATTTTTTTAACTGAGACCCCAGTCTAATTAATACTGATCAGTTGACGAAGTTCCGTCTTTACAAAAAATTACAACCTCGATATCAGTTCGAACAAACAAAAATATGTCACATACTCCCTCCGTCCTTGAAAGAGTGTACTTCCAACTTTGTTCGAGGGTCAAACTATCTCAAAGTTTGACTGAGTTGTGCAAAAATTTCTTTCAAGGACGGACGGAGTATTGTAGAAGGAAACAATTTGATCAAATTTGGCAAACAAAAATAATTCAAGGAACAACGAAAAAAACAAGGGCATATTTGGAACACATGAATTTCGTTAAATTTTCAAAGGAAACTGCTCGGTTCCTATGGTAACTAGGAAAAATTCTGACATGCCATAAAAGGGCTGAAGCAATAACTATCAGAAATATTTAGAATTATTACATATCATGAAGCACAGAAAAACTGAATGGTTTAGATATCAATCGTTAAAACCCGAAGAATTCTTCATATACGTGCAAAGAGAACATATAATTTCAAGGTTCATGTGTACTTTAAACACATGTGCAGAAAATATTATAAGAACGTACTGGAAGCAACACAACAATATGTACTGCCTCCGTCCCAAAATAAGTGTCTCAATTTTGTACTAACTGTATTTGTAAGTCTTCTTTATTTTACATTACTTTCTAACCACTGATTACCTATATATTTATATATTAATATTGAATTTGTTTCTTCCCAACATTTCAAATTTTCATGTGTTGAGGCTTACAAAATAACTTTGTTCGCTTATCTTGATGAGGAGAAGGTCCAGCTTTGGTTCCTCAACAACCTCTTAAGTCTAATTTTCACCCTTAACTCCATACTGTTTAACGGGCAGACTTACTAAACATGGCATTCTGTATAACACTTCTTGCATCTTCTGCCAATCTAGCAATGAAGACATCGATCATCTTCTGCTTGGCTGCGGTATCACTGACTGTAATCTCATGGAGTATGAGGATTGCCAAGATCAAGGAAATCAAACCTATTCTTAATGCTCAGTTTCAGGAATGGATGCTAGAATTGAGGTGAAAACTTCAGAGATAAAGAGCCTTTGATAGCCTATTATTTTGTTCACATGGCACATAAGGAAGGGTAGACAAAAGAATATTTGAAAACATTTATGCGCCCCTGTCGGACCTGTGGAAACCAGGGTCCCACGGATCCGCCTTGCGTGGGCCGCGGCAGTCCCGCCAACGGGTGGCAAGGGAAGCTTGCCCGCGTGTCCAAGACCATGCCGCTTGGGTGGCATGCAGATCTTCGTCAAGACCACAAGATGCAGATCTTTGTGAAGACTCTCACCGGCAAGATCATCACGCTGGAGAGAGGCCGGTCCACGACATCAGCGGCAGGGCCAAAACCTCTACAGGAATGGGCTTCCTCCCGGGAACCCCATCCCCATGGCTTGCCTCCCCCGGGTGCCCTGAACCCCGCCAACGACCTGATTGCTGGCGGCCGTGTGACGGGACGGTTCAGAGGGCGGCAGCCAGCCATAGGGTGGAGCGCAGCTGGCGTGCATGCACGACTTCCCTTGGCGGGCAAGTTGCGTGCCTGCTGGCACTCTGCAGGCTTTCTCCCGCGTGTGAGCCACTTGGTGACACAAGCTACAGTGGCAGACGCAGAAGTTAACATTGGTGACGGATGGGATGTGCGCCTGCTCCCGGCAAGGTGGCACAGCGCCACGTGCCGTTCGCCTCTACAGTGCGTTGTACCCCACTGTACAACCACCGCATTTATCTCTTTGTAGCAACTGTGGTAGCCCCTTGCAACTATAAAAGGAGGCCCATGCTACCTAGATTAGAGGTTGGACCCTAGCAAGACACATTCTAGCGAGTCCACACACACACACACATTCCATATTCCTAGCCCCGGCAAGCCCCGGGAACGGAATCAGTGCATTTGTAACCTTGTTCCACACATCCATCAAAACAACCAAGCAGGACGTAGGGTATTATGCTTCACAGCAGCCTGAACCTGGGTAAGTTCTTCGTGTCATGGTGATAGGATTCGTTCGTGACCTCGCCCCTCACCGAACCAAAAAGGGGGCACCAAAGCTCCCAGGTGTTGTGTCCACACACACGACAGCCCCTTAACCTGATTTTCTCTCCAGTCATTACAGATATGAATAAACTGGAGACAAGGGTTTTTCAGTTGTTTTGGATCTTTGTAAGCTGTAACTTTTGGCTGTTGTTTTCTGTTCGGCTCTTTGGGGCATGCCCCTAGAGCCTAACTCCGTGTAATTCCTTTTTCTATCTAATGCATTCACATACAGCTCTCCTGCATGTTCCTGGAAAGAACCTATACTTTACAAATTCCAGGCTGCAGCTACCTAAATCGCATTTCATGTCTTCAGAGATCTCGATTCCATGACCTAGAGCCTTTTGGTGTGGAACTTATATATGAAAAATAGTTTTTCTTACATACGTACTTTCAGTATTTATCTAAACTCTTCATATTGAGCTAATTCTAGCACTACTGCGCTGTACCAAGATGGGTCACATGGACTACCACCAATATGCCAGCGTGTTACAGCACAAATGACTCTTGCTTAAAGAGATACACATACCACATTAGAATAAAGTGAAGTCAAGGCTCTAACTTCGGCTTCAGCACCACTAAGGAAGCCCTTCAGTGTCTGTAAAAGGAAAGTGCTTAGTTTGGTGGAATCATGATGGTGTAATACTTCAAGCAAAAAATCTTGCCAGTACCTTGACAGTACACACGCACTATATTGCAGTCAAACAGTTACAATTGTTGGTTATTAAAGCATATTTCAAAAAGAAAAAAGAAAAAAACACAATTGTTATGGTTACCTTGCAAAAGATCTCCGACACAGGACCATCATTTTCAGATATAGTTAATTCTTGCTCCACTTTCTCGAGCCCTTTGTTTATGGCCTGCATTTCTTCTGCTAAAGACTTTAATTGTATCTGCATTCAGCCAAATAGTTCTCTAGTAACTCAATCAATGTATCATTGATTGTCAAAACCCAGAGTGACCAAAACATCGAATACCACGTCAGATCTAATACCTTTGCTGCCAACTCCAAGCTAGCCAAATCTTTAGGAAAGTCAAGAAGTTCTGGAAGTTTCTCAGAAAGCACCTGCGGTGATATGATAAATTGAGTAATTCAAGCATATCAACTGCAGTTCAGACTTCCTACGAAGAGGACCTAACCGAATTTGTAAGCATATCACAATGACAAGTTGGAAAGGGCTTAGATCCACTTCAAAAGTATGAACCTCATAAGACAGTATCCTCAGAAAGCTAAGACTTAGTTCAAAGCCGCATTGAAAAAGTGAGAAAAATAACAGAGAGAAAATACATGAACACAACCCAGCACACCGGAGAAATTAGACACGCGAAACTAGATATGCACCTCAAGTTAACTAATTGCATCAATTGCAGGATAAGCAAAACAACTGGGAAATGTTCCATCAAGATAACTTAAATATGAGCATAGGTAACTTCAAACGAGGTTCCTGTAAAGTTATTAGCTCTTTCCAGGCTTCTCAGTTCTCATCAAAATACCAGTATCCATTGGACAAATAGTTATGCAAGCTTTCTACATTATGTGGTTACTTATTACAATGGTATTATAGAAGCAAAGATTTTTATATGCACAGCATCCGAGGCTAGGTAATGATGAATTTGACTAAGAAGGTTTATCCATTAAAATTGTTGGCTAACCCGGGAATTTGAGATTCCTATGCATGATATACCAGTTAGTAGATATGATTTTAACTTGTATATTCTGGAACGCAAAAAAATTCTACCCTTCGTCCCGAAATACTTGTCATCAAAATAAATAAAAGGGGATGTATCTAGATGTACTTTAGTTTTAGATACATCCCTTTTTGTCCATTTTGATGACAAGTATTTTCGGACGGAGGGAGTATTTTATATGATCCACACCTACATAAAAACATTTTCTGGCAAGGGAATAAAAGTTAGTACTGAAACTATCTACTTTTCTATATGAACAGATGTATACCTTGGATAAATAATGCATTAAGGTCATCTTATTATTCCGTGCACGGGTATCGCTTAATTTGAGTAAGCTATCCAACCTGAATCCAACAGCAGAACCTACAATAAACAAAACGAACTGTAGTGCAGCCAGGAAAAAAATAAAGCAACGAGCAATCAAAAGAAATTAAACAATGCATATTGAATTATAAAAAAGCTAATAGAGTTCATATAAGATGATTAGCATGAAAGATGTGCCATCGTATCGAAGTGTTGTATTTCATTCTCTGGGACCTGTACAGAAAACTATGAATAATAACAACACACCAAAAGCCTGAAAGACGGAGGATGATTAAGGGCGTGTTCGGTAGCTCTCCCCAGCCCAAAAATCCTCATCGCCAGCTTCCAACTCTGCGTACAAAAAACCAGAAGTAGTGTTTCGTTCGGCACCGTAGCTTCTGGATTCGTTCGTTTTCCTCCAGGTTCAAAGCCAATGTAGCGTTCTGTGGCCCAGTCAGCAATAGTTGTTGGGCTGCTAGCTGTAGGCCTAGGACAAAGGCTGGGATGTGAATCCGTTCTTGAGGTCAGAGAGGCAAAGCTCGGGCTCAGGAAGGGATTAGATAGCAAACCGGTACGCTAGCTTTTCACTTCGCGGTGGCATCTCCCATGTAATTTCACTCAACTCCAACTCCTTCGTTTTCTGAGATCTGGGAAAGACCAGCTCCTCAACTCCTCACCTTTTACACTACGACACTCGCCAGCTTCTTGATTCTAACTACGCGGAGTCAGGGCGTTCGGCCCAGCTCCACTCGTGGAGTCGACAGAACCAGGAGCTGGAGAGCTACCGAACATGCCCTAATAATAGTACTACTATTGTGTCCAATATCTTAACAGAAATGCGTAGGAAAATTTGACACCTCACTTGTATAAAACTCATTTGTGCATGCTTTCTTTTTCAATTAGAAGTAAACAAGAATATACATGCTTTATATACATTATACACAGTACAAACTTTTACCAAATTGGTGCATGGTGTGCTATATTACTAAAATTCATACAGCCAGAGCTCTAAAAAAGGGTCATCTAGTGCGCACTGGTTTGCCTCATGTGTTTACCTGATGGTACATTCTACATACCTATAATAAATTATTGGCGCAAAACAATTTTCATATAGTCCAAACTGTACAAACTTCAGAAGAAATATATTAATTATATTCCAAATCTAGTACTCCCTCCGATCCATATTACTTGTCGCTGATTTAGTACAACTTTGTCTAAATCAGCGACAATTAATACGGATCGGAGGGAGTACTTAAATTACTAGCTGAACTTTACGTGTTGCAAATTACAAATGAACGTTAAGTTCACAGCGAATATATCAGCCGACAACTCACTATGACAGATTGCAGACCTAAACTATTTTGAGAGGAAGCACTAACTACTAATTAGGCTTTGTGTCATGATGAAATGCGCTGCTTCAGTCATTTGAGTTAAAAATTCAAACGCCACAAAGTTATGACTGCATATGGTACTTAAACCAAAACTTCGGAATCTATTATTAGTCTTCAGCATACCATGAAGTAATAAAAATATTACCACTGTCATCCTTTTTACAGGAAAATTTTCTACTCTTCATCGAGTACATACTTTTACATGAAGATAAACCAATGTCAAGCATGTTGCTTCATTGTGGATTGCAAGTCGAGAGTGAAGGTAACAATTATGGATCCTTGTTCGGAAGTCACTACTAATAATTTATTTACAGCATTCAAACAAGGAAGAGAAATGGTGCCACAGGATATATATATTACTTCAGTTAATAAATGTCTCCTGAACAAGAAGTATCACTTTACAATTGGTATTACCTCTAGCAGTGCCTTGGTTCAACGCATTTCCCAAAGAAAGAATCGTCTGCATAATCCTTTTCAACTTCACTGAACCCCTTATCTACGAACATCACAGCAAGAATATGAAACCCATGATGTTAATCACATAATATGAAATTTCAAATTAACAGTATCCACCTCTTCAGCAGATGAGTTAACAATGTTCAGATTCCGCTTAAGGTCAGACACCTGAGAAGAACTAACAGTTAAACAATACAATACCAAAAAGGCCAAGCAAAAGAATACAGTTCCTAGTAGAAGAAAAGGAATCAGATGTCTCACTTGAGATCGAAACTGAATCTTGAATAAGAAAACTCTCAGCTTAGAGTCCACACGGGGTAATTTCATAAGCTCCATGAAGAACTGCAGTAGAAGAAGCAAATTGTGTCTCAGTATTGGGATAATAAGTAGTGTCATTTTTCCGCAGCAGTATCGGATCGTAACATAGGATCACGATACCATGTGATATTTTAGTTCTGTATATTAATTTATATACTTGGGAATAACTTCAAATGGATTTAGGTTACAGCCCAACTCATTTCTTCTCTAGATTGATAACCAGCAGCAGGGCAGCCATGTAAATGCCAAATTTAAGTTGATTTTAGACCAATGTCCAATGCGAGTAATCAGCAGAATTGTTGGACAGTCCTAAGAGAAATGCTTTAGGCCCATTAACTTCACAACCCACCCACAAGTCCTTCACTGGCTGCTGTCATTCACGGGACAAAACTCCATTATTTTAGTCCCACGTCATGAAACGAGTGGAAGAATGTGCAACTTAAATACTCCTCTCGCAGTTCTACCTCCAGCAAGCATGGCTTGGTTAATTGCTACACAACTGCACTGCTGCGTGCCAATGTGGAGTGGATTTTTTGCTACTTAGAATGGCATCAATAGATTTGGGTTTGATTCACGTCGTGATACCAAGGACTCTATGACGTGTAACGTGATCCAACTCGATATTATCGAATAGCTGCTGCACTACGTAATATATCGATCGGCTGCAGTAGGAACGTAATATCACAAGATACTACGATCCGTATTGTGATACTGATAACCATGGTATATACACCACAAGTTTCACTTGAGATGTAACAAAGTTGTAAAGCAAACTGAAAGGAAGCAAGTCACCTGTTCGCATTCACCAAGATCTTGCTTATCTCCTTTGTAACCCTGTAGTGGTGACAAGAATGCGTAATGACAACTGATAACTTCAGGAATCTTGTAAAGAACTAAAACCGAACACCACAATTACCTTCAGAAGTTCTATTTCTTCTTTAGTTGGAGTGAACTTAATTAGGTTCTCCACCTGATCAGCATCTAGGACAGTATCATCCAGAGCAAGAATAGCACTCTGCTCTCAAAGGAAAAATTGATAGGTATAATTAACGAAGATATAAAGTAAATGTCCTACCAAAAGAAACCATTACATTCATTTCTTAATTAATTTCAGGTTATTTCAATGAGAAATTCATAATAATAGGCATTTCCAGGTTAAGTAAGAAATGATTAATCAGTAATCGCTATTCCACTCTCTCACGTCATTTCTTAAAAACTCTCCCACCATATCTAATAGACTATATAACGAAGTCTATCAAAAGAATACATATTAGTACCTGTCCCTGAAGAGAATACTGTCGCCCGACCCACCCCTCCCGCGTCGCCCCCGCAGGCGATGGGGAGGGAACCCTAGCCGCCGCCGGTCTCCTCCCGACCCCTTCCTCCCCCGCCGCCGCCACAGGGCGCGCCTAGGCAAAGCCTGGCTGGCGCTGGCGCCGGCGGGCCTTCTCGTCCCCTCGTGTGTGGCGCCGGTGTGGGCCGCTTCCACAGGCCAGGGCGCCGCGGTTGGTGGGTCACGGCGGCGCGGCAGGTCCCCTCCCAACGACGACGGCTGGTGGCTTCCGCGGCGCATCGGGCTGCTGGCTGGAGAGGCGCGCTTGCTGCTCTTGCACCCCGATCTGGCGCCAGGAGCTGTGGGCGGCACGGGGTCGCGGCGCGACAGAGGTGGGCGCCCTCCTTCTTCCTCCTCTGCTCGTTGGCTAGGTGGAGCTTGAGGGCGTGGCTGGTGGGTGCTTGTTGCGGCATGGTCAGATTCGGCCGGATCTGGCCCTGCTCGCCGGCGGGCGACCCGAGGTGCTGGCAGCGGCCGGCTGGGTCGCTGCACGGATGTGGGCCGCCACGGCGTGGTGGTGGCTCATGGCAGTGGTTTGGGTCGTTTCATGGCAGCGGCCGGACATCTCCGGCGTCGGCTCGTCAGGAAGCGGCCTGTTTTGGCCTTCGATTCCTCTCCTCGTCGTTCGGACGCTACCTTCATCGAAGGGCTGGCCCTTTCCCGGCTGCGGTCCATCTCCCGTCTCGCGCCCGGTGTTGCGGGACTGATCTCGTCTCGCGCCCGGCAGCAGGACCGACCTCGTCTCGCGCCCGGCAGCAGGACCGACCTCGTCTCGCGCCCGGCAGCAGGACCGACCTCGTCTCGTGCCCGGCTGCAGGACTGAGCCCGTCTCGCGCCCGGTGCCGCAGGACAAGGAGATGGAGGCCCGTTCCGGCCGGCCTCTTAGGTCTCGGCGCTGGGGGTCGCCCAGGGATGCGAAAGACGGGACCTTTCCATGCGTCTCTTTGGGTGGAGTAGTGTGCTGGTCTCGGGTAAGGTGGTGTCAAGGTCCTGGATGCCAGGGCGGCGGCCTTGGAGGTGGTAGCGCGGTGCTCATGGGCAGAGCTCGTGGCTTGGTGCTGCCTGGTGACCATGGCCGTGTGGGCGGCATGGATGCCGGGGTGTGGCGTTCGGTGGTGGTGATTGTTGGCCGGGGTGAAAACCCGCTCTATCTTCGGACGGACCGGCGGCGGCGAATCGTTCCCTTCTTGAAGGCGTCGTCGCGGCCTTCATTGCCCGTCGGGTTGCTCCAGGGGAAACCCTGACCATCGTGTCGGGCGGTGGCGGCGCTCCGGTGTCGTTCCCTTCCTGAAGGCGCCGCCTTGGAGCCCTCGGTTCGCCATATGCGGCTTCACTTCTTTGCGGTGGCGTGTTCACGGCTTAGATCTCCAGTTACTCTTGTAGTGCTAGGGGTGGTGTTGCTGCGCTCAGCATCTTTGTATCATGCCTTGGGTGTGTGGGTTGTGTTGGTGTGCGATTGTATCAGGTTTGTTGTGGATCTTTGCTTTATTTATAAAGCGGGGCGAAAGCCTTTTTCGGTAAAGAATACATATTGCATTGTTGTATGACTAGCAACATCAATACCTTCAGATATTTATATAAAACCATTTTTTAATTAGAACATGCCAAAGGTTAATTGGCCATCAGCTTACCATTAGGTCCGGAAGCGGCATTTTGACTTTCGTAAGCATGATTCCACAATTGTTAGCCCGACGAAGATCAATCTGTATTTCCAAACAGCTGATGTTAGAAAAAACAAACAGTAACGTGAAGCAAAATAAGAAGGCATATATAGTATAGCTACAAACACCCGTAATGACATATGCAAAACTAAGCAAGGTCACTACATGCCATGAAGGAAACTAACATAAAGAACTGGGATCCTAAGTACCTTGATTGATCAGTTGAATATGTTCTACGGTCTACCATGCATCTGTTATAAGCGCTTAGAAAGAAATGAACTGATTATGTGGTGAAACCTATGTACTAAAATAAGAAGCACCAATTGGATGGGATGCCATTGATCCGAGCCATTGATAAATCTCTACCTTTTGATTGCACACTTATGGTCTAATGAATTCCGAATCAAACCATACTAATTACCTCTTAACTGCTAGCTTTTGGTTTGTGACTTAACCATTCTTAATGCTAGCATTTCTTTTTTACGTAATAAAGTGGTTTGTGAGAAAAGACGAAAAATAAAAATGTGGGATTCATTTAAAATTGTAGATATGGTTTTCTTACATATGTTCATTATATCTTCATGCAATATATACTATGGAACATAGATTGTGCACACTCAGTTGCCACTAGCATAAAGGCACCAAAAAGAGAAAAATAATGTATAACTTGCAGCACACTCACAAGAGATCATATGTACCATATGTAATAGACTAATAGAGAATCGAGTGAAATAAGCATGAAAGAAATGAAGATCAGGAATATACACACTAAGTGGAACAATTTGCGTGCAAAACAAATGATACATTATTTGTTAAAACTCACAAGATGAATTTTCTCTGGTTTTGCCCCAGATGCACGACTCCCTGACTTATCTGAACGCCTAGAATCTGAATTTGGTAGAGCAGTTGAGAAAAGATTTTCTAGTTCTGACATGTCAAACACTGGGGCTCTGCACAAGTCATGCAAAAGATGCATTAGCATAAAAAAAGCAATACATATGACCATTCTTTGGTGCGGTCAAGATGTTAGAGAGATACTTTGAAGCTTCATCAGCTTTTTGCCCCTCTGCCCAGAGACTGCCCTTCATCGCTCTTGTAACTTTCACCCAGTGTAGTGGTTTCAGATTGGACTTTCTGGACATAGTCTGACCAGATTGAAGACTCTTAGACATTGGGCCCGAAGGAGGTGCAGGTCCACGCCCCTTCGTACCAGGAGGTGCTGGTGGAGGTACAACATTGCCAGAAGCACCAGGATGGTTGGCATCCTTTGAGAACCTTGGAGCATGAGGTGGTGGTGGAGCAGGAGGAGATTGTTTTGATGAATTATAGGGTGGTGGTGGTGTAGAAGTAATTCCTGGAGGTGGAGGCGGAAGCGGTGCTGAAGATCTAATGGCAGATGATGTTGGAGAAGGTGGTGGAGGTGGTGCAGCAGGCGGAATAGGAGATGAAGTAGAAGCAAGTGGGTGAGTTGGAGGTGGAGGTGGTGCAGCAGGTTGAACAGCCGATGAAGTAGAAGCAACTGGTGGGGGTGGAGGTGGTGCAGGAGGTCGAACAGCTGATGAAGTAGAAGCAAGTGCTGGAGGTGGGGGTGGTGCAGGAGGTGGAACAGGAGATGAAGTAGAAGCAAGTGCTGGAGGTGGAGGTGGTGCAGGAGGTCTAACAGGAGATGAAGTAGAAGCGAGTGGTGGAGGTGGAGGGGGTGCAGGAGGTCTACTGAGGGAGGACTTAGGTGCAGACAAAGGAGGTCCAACTATTCTAACAGGAGAAGCTGGAGGTGGAGGTGGTGAAGGAGGTCTGAATGAAGTAGAGGTAGTGGCAAGAGCAGTAAAAGTTGGTGATGATTCTTGTGCATTGTTACTTGAGGACTGCTGATGATTTGCAGGCAGAGTAGTAGTTCCAGGTAACTGTGATGTGGATTCTTCATGTGGAGGAAATGGGTGGGGCAACAATGAAGGACCTGCGACAGGGAAGCTTAATTAGAGATGGAAAAACCAACTAAAATATATTTAGATGGTTCAGCAAAACCTGAATGCTTCGGAGACGACTGAGATAAGTCATCTTCTGCCTCGGACAGCATAAAAGCATCAGACGCTACGAACAACACCGGACCTGATGACTGAGGGGGTGGGGGTGGTGATGGCGACGGCGGCAGCATACCCTTTGTTACAACCGGAGTCCCTGTCACGTCATCACAAGTTAAATTTGCAGGCAACAGTAGGTTATGGGTGTACAACAAAAGAATTTTGTTGAGAAAAACCTGTTGTTGGATGCTGTCCTGATGATGGTTTTGATGGAACTTTGACTGTGGCGCTTGACATCGTAGGTGCAATTATGGTTGAACCACAATTCTCAGAACCTCCAAATGTAGCATGATCTTCCAACAAAGTTGTAATTCCAAGGGCTGAAGGTACGCTATAAAATCTTGGGCATGCTGAAAGTGATCTTGGAGGTGAGTTGCTAGGAAAGGCAGAACTTGACCTAGAAAGTGGAAACCGCTGTGACATAATCATAGAGGGCGAAGAGCACTGTACTGGACTAGATTGCTCATCAGGCTTTTCCAGTGAAGACGATCGTTCGGTAGTGATGTCAACTACATGTGTTATTTCCTTATGAACTTGAGGGTTTATGTTTTCAGGAACAACGGTTCCTAATTTTCCTTGATAAATACTGGCTGGGTCCAACGTGGCTAATTTGTGTATGCCATCACATTCCTTTTTGTTCATATAGACTGTTGAGTTTTCAGCATTGCTTGATTTGTTTCGAACATTGTCAGATTCATTTTTGGTCGGTGAACCAATCTCCAATTGCCCTATTTCCTTTCTTATGCCCGAATCTTTCTTGCTTGGAGACAGCAATCCCTGCCTCAGCTGTATATTTTTGGTCGGTGAACCAAGCTCCAAATGCCCTATTTCTTTTCTAATGCTCGAATCTTTCTTGCTTGGAGACACCAATCCCTGCCTCAGCTGTATGGTTTCATATGTGGTTAGCCGCTGGAAAAACTGGACTGCAGCATCCCCTTTCGGATCTAACCAGTCGACTATGCTGAACATCTCTTGCACCTTTGCAAATGCTTCAATTGGTAAGCCCTCCTTCTCCCCTATACCTGCCATCTCCATGGGATCTAAATGATCTGCAGTGTCCATTTCTGAAAAAAGTATCTTCAACAACAAAGGACGAAGAAGGCTTCAGTTTCTGCACACTGTACAAAGAATAAGTTGACTGCAATGAAGATTAAATACCTCGGCTCTGAATTCCTTTGGGAATCGATCTTTTGCATCCCACATTATGTCAATTTCATCACGGTTTAGCATGAGAATGTTTGACCTGATAAATGCTGTGTTGAACATGACTCTGAACATCATCTCTTCTTGTTCTTGATCAGCATCCAAACTGATGCATTCAAGGACAACATCTCCTTGAATATGGCAGTGGATATCGATCTTAATCAATTGACAGTCTGCCTGAGTAAGATGAGAATAAATGAGAATGGTATGTTAACAGCGAAGCAAATACTCAGTTTATGGCTCCACGCATGTTTAGTAGCAAAACTAGTGAAGGGAATGCAATTCATTTGCCAATTCTCAAAACAGAAGATTGTCCAAAACTCACCCGCTTGTAATGCCGAACATATTTACTCCTCTTTGGTGTTGAAAAAAGCACCTTGGGATTGTTATCTGTACCAAGTAGAGGATCCTGCCCATAGATACGGAATATCGGTCTACATCCATCCTCCCCATTACAGCCCGGGGTATTCCTTAGTATCACGCAGTCTAAGGTAAGAGGTCGATCACCTGGTGGCCATTCTGCGCTCACGTTCCTCCGGGATATGTAATGCAGGTATCTTATCTGCGACGGCATGGGGTTTAGCGGCGAGAGCAGCTGGATGAGCTCGCGAGGGGCCTGCCTGTACACCATCTCCAGCGTCCTCTGCTCGCCGATGAACTGCTTCCGGTACAGCAGCAGGCCCGCCAGCATGAAGGCGAGCACGTTCCAGCCGCCTCGCTCGCAGTGCATTATGAGGACGTTGTGCTGGCCCAGGGAGAGCCAGCTCTCCCCGGACCTGAGGAAATGGTGGACCATCTCCATGGTGAGGAGCGGGCAGCCCTCGTACTGCCTCGGGTAGTCCATGACCACCATGTCGTAGATGGAGAGGATGCTGGCCAGCAGGCTCTGCTGGCTCTCCCGTTCCTCCTCCCGGAAGTTGAAGACCATGAAGGAGGCGTCCGCGAAGTGGCTCCGGAGGTGCAGGACGATGTCTCCGATGTACTGCCCGTACTTGTCGTCGTCGAAGACATCGGTGGAGAAGCACGAATCGAACACTGCGCACACAAAACGAAAGGGAGAGGACGTTGGCGTCGCGTTCTAATATCTATCCGAAACCCTGCGACGACGACGACGGATGCGCCGGCGCCGCCGCCGAAACGGGAAATGGGGAGGGAGGGAGGGAGGGAGGGAGGAGGGAATGCCGTGCGACGCAGTGGCGGGCGGAGTGGGTGGGGAGAGGGAACGGCGACGCACCGTAGACGCGCTCGGTGATCTCGAGCAGCCCGTCCGGGGGCTTGCGGTAGAAGAACTTGCGGAAGAGAGACATGCGGCGGCGGCCTCCTCCTCCTCCTCCAGATCCGCGGGGGCTGGGGGAGAGCGGGGTGGAGAGCAATGCGCCGCTAGGGTTTTCGGCGGCGAGGCGGCGGCGCGGCTCACGGGACGGCGGGCATGCGCGCGGGCGGCGATAGGGCGAGGAGGGGAGAGGGGATCGGCCGGGCTGGGTTGGGTTGCAGGGGGGAGGAGGGAAGGTGGCGGAGAAGATCTATCTGCCGGTGTTGTCTGTGCTCGGTCGGTCGGGTCAGGTGCACGTTCGGGTCGGTAGTCGTTAGCTCGGTCCTTCGTTAACGTTAACAAATGACTTCTCCACTTTGCTTCCTGGGACAGCGACCCAGCACGTGCCGCCCATCTCACCTGCTAGAGCACACTCTTTTTATTTATTTATTTTAATTATTTAAAAAACAGATATATTATAAAATTTTATGGAAGTACAGAACATCTTAAACACAATAAAAATTACATCGAGATTTCGAAACCACCGAACAACCACACTACTGCCGCCAAAACAAGCCGCCGGCGTGTCGTTGTTGCTGCTCCCCTATAGGAGCAGGATTGACCTTATCAATGGCAGTCGGGAAGTCTTTGTGCCCATGCACCAGCGCCCTAGAGCCGCGGTCTTCGTAGTTGAATCTTTGCATAGATCCGAAGCACTTAATACTACATCTCGCCATGACGAGAAACCTTAACCTCACTTCCCCAATGAGAAGCTGGGGATCTACGTCGGTGCTCTGTCGGCTACGTCCAAGTGGACAAAATTGAGGAGGATTGTGTCGGATGTGGGGTTTCGGCAAACCCTTAAGGTTCGGACACTGCGGTGCGCGCGAAGTCTTTCCTTCCCACCGATCTACGCCCTAGCTCGCTAAGATCTCGCGGACGAACTCGACGAACTCGCAACACAGAAAGACATGAGATTTATACTGGTTCGGGCCACCGTTGTGGTGTAATACCCTACTCCAGTGTGGTGGTGGTGGATTGCCTCTAGGGCTAATGATGAACAGTACAAGGGAAGAACAGTCTCCTGAGATTGAGGTGTTCTTGAGCTCGGTGAGCTTGTGTGTGTGAGGATGGTCTGAATGATCCCTCCTTTGCTAAGGTGGTGGCTAGTCCTATTTATATTGGCCCTGGTCCTCTTCCCAAATATCGAGCGGGAAGGGAGCCAACAATGGCGGGCCAATTTGAAGGGGGGCAGCTAGTACAAGCTATCCTGACAAAAGTAGTCTTCGCCTGCGAAAAGCTCTGGGGTGACGCCGTCTTGAGCTCCACGATGACCTCCGTCTTGCCGTCCTTCTGGCCTTGGTCTTGTTGCACCGAAATGGCAACCTTTGCCTGATGACTCGGTACTCCTCGCCTGCGCTTGACTCCTTAGCACCAAAGAGGAAACAAGGACGTTGCGCGCGCTGGCGCCCGCCTGGTGTCATGCGTCACGGCTCACGTCACGAAGGCCTCGTGAGGTTTGCCCTGCCTTGATATCTCCGCTCCTCGTGAGCCTGCTAGCTAGGCTACTCCCGAGGAGGTCTTGCGTCGTCCGCCTCGCGAGGCTTGGACCCTCGTGAGGGTCTTGGATGCTTTGTTGGTGAAGATGGGTCATATGGCCTGCAGGCTCAACCATGCCGTGGGCCGCAGAAAGGCAAGTCTGGGGACCCCTGTTCCCAGAACGCCGACAGTAGCCCCCAGGCCCAAGGTGCGCTCGGGCTTGGCTTCGCGGCGAAGCCAAAGGCCAAGTACGGAGCATCGCGGGCCCCAAAAGTCTACGGCCTCGGTTGACCCATGGTGGATAATTGGACGTGGGCGTCTCCGCTCCCCCATGTTGCCTCGGCAACTGCTCGACTTGACAAGTCCCTGCGACATGCAAGGAAAACCATTATTACATGCGATCATGGGAGACGTCGGTTGGCCTTCTCTTGCTATAAATGGGGAGGGGGCGGAGCCCCCGTTGCCCATCTCTTCCTTGCTTGCTTGCTCCTTCCTCCTCGCTCCCATTGCTGACAACAATGGCGCCCATCAGAAGGTTTTCTGCTGAAGAGAAAGGCAAGGCTCCCCGCGATGATCCGGGGCCTCTTCCGCCGAAGAAAAGGTCGATCCATCGCCGTGATGAAGCGGCGATGCAGGTGGTGTCGAGGCCTTGGTGCGAGCGGCCTCCTCCGGGGTACCCACTGCCCTTGTACGCCCAAGCCGAGGGCTCGGGAGGACGGAGTGATGAGCAGCGCCGCCCACGCCGCATCCAGGGCCACCGCGCCACGGCGACGCGCGGCGTCCCCCCTGAGGTTCACGCCGCGGACTCTTCGCGTGAGTTGGTGCTGTGGGCGCCGATGCCTCCGAGCTCCTGGATCCGCTTCCCTCGGTTCTTCTCCGACGTGATGCCGCCGAGGGGGCCTCTCGAGCTCTGGCTGCAGCACGCTGACTGCAGCGCTCCGGCGACCGGAGCGGAGATCGAAGCGGTCCCCACCGGCAAGATCATCATGACGCGCGGCTGGGGCGAGATCGCGCGGGTCTGCCGTGCGAGGGGCGCCCTCGCGATCCACTTTGAGTGCGATGGCGTCTCCACGCTCTTCTTCAAGGTCTTCGATGCTGAGGGCCGCCGCCTGGAGTGCTGCTCCGGAGAGGAGCGTGAGGCTGACGCGCGCCCCGCTCGCGGCCACTCCAGCAGCAGCAGCCCTTGGGAGTCCAGCAGCTCTCCTGAGCTCTATGAGACTCCGGAGACGAGCGATGACAGCTACGTGCCCCCGAGTTCTCGCCGCGCTTGGAGCGGAGCTGCGGCATCCGGCCGTCGCCGCCGCTGATCTGGATGGGGTTGGCACCGGCCTCCCCTGGCCCACTGTTGATGATGGTGTCCACCACTAAAGGATGTGTTGGAAATATGCCCTAGAGGCAATAATAAATTAGTTATTATTATATTATATTTCATTGTTCATGATAATCGTTTATTATCCATGCTAGAATTATATTGATAGGAAACTCAGATGCATGTGTGGATACATAAACAACACCATGTCCCTAGTAAGCCTCTAGTTGACTAGCTCGTTGATCAATAGATGGTTACGGTTTCCTGGCCATGGACATTGGATGTCGTTGATAACGGGATCACATCATTAGGAGAATGATGTGATGGACAAGACCCAATCCTAAGCCTAGCACAAAGATCGTGTAGTTCGTATGCTAAAGCTTTTCTAATGTCAAGTATCATTTCCTTAGACCATGAGATTGTGCAACTCTCGGATACCGTAGGAATGCTTTGGGTGTACCAAACGTCACAACGTAACTGGGTGGCTATAAAGCTTCACTACAGGTATCTCCGAAAGTGTCTGTTGGGTTGGCACGAATCGAGACTGGGATTTGTCACTCCGTGTAAACGGAGAGGTATCTTTGGGCCCACTCGATAGGACATCATCATAATGTGCACAATGTGATCAAGGAGTTGATCATGGGATGATGTGTTACGGAACGAGTAAAGAGACTTGCCGGTAACGAGATTGAACAAGGTATCGGGATACCAACGATCGAATCTCGGGCAAGTATCGTATCGATGGACAAAGGGAATTGTATACGGGATTGATTGAATCCTTGACATCGTGGTTCATCCGATGAGATCATCGTGGAGCATGTGGGAGCCAACATGGGTATCCAGATCCCGCTGTTGGTTATTGACCGGAGAGTTGTCCCGGCCATGTCTGCATGACTCCCGAACCCGTAGGGTCTACACACTTAAGGTTCGATGATGTTAGGGTTATAGGGAAAGTATGTACGCAGTTACCGAATGTTGTTCGGAGTCCCGGATGATATCCCGGACGTCACGAGGAGTTCCGGAATGGTCCGGAGGTAAAGATTAATATATAGAAAGTATGGTTTTGGCCACCGGAAGTGTTCCGGACATCACCGGTAGTGTACCGGGACCACCGGAGGGGTCCGAGGGTCCACCGGGAGGGGCCACCAGCCCCGGAGGCCTACATGGGCCAATAGTGGGAAGAGACCAGCCCCTAGGTGGGCTGGGGCGCCTCCCACCAAGGCCCAAGGCACCTCCTAGAGGGGAGGGGGCAAACCCTAGGGCAGATGGGCCTTAAGGCCCACCCTAGGTGCGCCTCCTCTCTCTCCCCCCTTGGCCGCAACCCTAGATGGGTTTTGGGGCTGCCGCCACCTCTAGGGAGGGAACCCTAGATGGGGGCGCAGCCCCTCCCCTTCCCCTATATATACTTGAGGTATTGGGGGCTGCAACATACGCGAGATTATCTCCCTCTTGGCGCAGCCCTACCTCTCTCCCTCCTCGTCTCTCGTAGTGCTTGGCGAAGCCCTGCTGGAGTTCCGCGCTCCTCCACCACCACCACGCCATTGTGCTGCTGCTGGACGGAGTCTTCCCCAACCTCTCCTTCTCCCCTTGCTGGATCAAGGCGTAGGAGACGTCACCGGGCTGCACGTGTGTTGAACGCGGAGGCGCCGTGGTTCGACGCTTAGATCGGAATCAACCGCGATCTGAATCGCTACGAGTACGACTCCTTCATCCGCGTTCTTGCAATGCTTCCGCTTAGCGATCTACAAGGGTATGTAGATGCACTCTCCTTTCCCTTGTTGCTAGATTACTCCATAGATTGATCTTGGTGATGTGTAGAAAATTTTAAATTTCTACTACGATCCCCAACAGTGGCATCATGAGCTAGGTCTATGCGTAGTTTCTATGCACGAGTAGAACACAAAGCAGTTGTGGGCGTCGATTTTGTCAATTTACTTGCTGTTACTAGTCTTATCTTGATTCGGCGGCATCGTGGGATGAAGCGGCCCGGACCGACCTTACATGTACGCTTACGTGAGACTGGTTCCACCGACTAACATGCACTAGTTGCATAAGGTGGCTGGCAGGTGTCTGTCTCTCCCACTTTAGTCGGATTGGATTCGATGAAAAGGGTCCTTATGAAGGGTAAATAGAAATTGGCATATCACGTTGTGGTTTTCGCGTAGGTAAGAAACGTTCTTGCTAGAAACCTATAGCAGCCACATAAAAACTTGCAACAACAATTAGAGGACGTCTAACTTGTTTTTGCAGCATATACCTTGTGATGTGATATGGCCAAAAGGATGTGATGAATGATATATGTGATGTATGAGATTGGTCATGTTCTTGTAATAGGAATCATGACTTGCATGTCGATGAGTATGACAACTGGCAGGAGCCATAGGAGTTGTCTTAATTTATTTATGACATGCGTGTCAACATAAACGTCATGTAATTACTTTACTTTATTGCTAAAGCGTTAGCCATAGTAGTAGAAGTAATAGATGACGAGACAACTTCAAGAATACACGATGATGGAGATAATGATGATGGAGATCATGGTGTCGTGCCGGTGACAACGATGATCATGGAGCCCCGAAGATGGAGATCAAAAGGAGCAAAATAATATTGGCCATATCATGTCACTATTTTATTGCATGTGATGTTTATCATGTTTTACATCTTATTTGCTTAGAACGACGGTAGCTTAAATAAGATGATCCCTCGCAATAATTTCAAGAATTGTGTTCCCCCTAACTGTGCACCGTTGCGAAGGTTCATTGTTTCGAAGCACCACGTGATGATCGGGTGTAATAGATTCTAATGTTCGAATACAACGGGTGTTGACGAACCTAGCATGTACAGACATGGCCTCGGGACACATGCGAAACACTTAGGTTGACTTGACGAGCCTAGCATGTACAGACATGGCCTCGGAACACGGAAGACCGAAAGGTCGAACATGAGTCGTATAGAAGATACGATCAACATGAGATGTTCACCGTTGATGACTAGTCCGTCTCACGTGATGATCGGACACGGCCTAGTCGATTTGGATCATGTTTCACTTAGATGACTAGAGGGATGTCTATCTGAGTGGGAGTTCATTAAATAATTTGATTAGATGAACTCAATTATCATGAACATAGTCTAAATTGTCTTTGCAAATATATTGTAGATAAATAGCTCACGTTGTAGCTCCCTGTTTCAATATGTTCCTAGAGAAAGATTAAGTTGAAAGATATTTTAAGCAATGATGCGGACTAGGTCCGTAGTCCGAGGAGTGTCCTCACTGCTACACAGAAGGCTTACGTCTTTTATGCACCGCTCGATGTGCAAACCCCTACAACATCGTCTATGGATGTTGTGAACACCTGACAAACACATCCTGATGACTACTTGATAGTTTAGTGCACCATACTTTACGGCTTAGAATCGGGATTCCAATGACGTTTTGAACGCCATAGAACATATGAGATGTTCCAAGAGCTGAAATTGGGATTTCAGGCTCATGCCCGTATTGAGAGGTGTGAGACCTCTGACAAGTTCTTTTGCCAACAAGATGGAGGAGAATATCTCAACTAGTGAGCATGTGCTCAGAATGTCTGGGTGCTACAATCACTTAAATCAAGTGGGAGTTAAACTTCTAGATAAGATAGTGATTGATAGAGTTCTCTAGCCACTATCACTAAGCTACTATATCTTCGTGATGAACTATGACATGCAAGGGATGGAGTTGATCCCGGAGCTGTTCGCGGTGCTTAAGACCGCAAAAGGTAGAAATCAAGAAGGAGCATCAAGTGTTGATGGTTTAACAAGACCACTGGTTTCAAGAAGGGCAAGGGCTAGAAGGGAAACTTCATGGATGGCAAACCAGTTGCCGCTCCAGTGAAGGAACCCAAGGTTGAACCCAAACCCGAGACTAAGTGCTTCTATTGTAAGGGGACCGGTCACTGGTAGCGGAATTACCCCAAATGCATGGTAGATAAGAAGGCTGGCAACTTCAATAAAATTTATACGTGTTATTAATGTGTACCTCACTAGTACTCCTGGTAGCACCTAGGTATTGGATACTGGTTCAGTTACTATTATTGGTGACTTAAAGCAAAAGCTACAGACTAAACGGAGACTGGCTAAGGGCGAGGTGACGATGTGTGTTGGAAGTGTTTCCAAAGTCGATGAGATCACCATCGCACGCTCCATCTGCCTTCGGGATTAGTATTGAACCTAGATAAATGTTATCAGGTGTCTACGTTGAGCATGAATATGATTAGATCATGTTCATTGCAATACGGTTATTCATTTAAGTTAGAGAATAATGGTTATTCTGTTTACATGAATAATACCTTTCATGGTCATGCACCCTATGTGAATGGTTCATTGAATCTCGGTCGTAGTAATACACATGTTCACGCCAAAAGATGTAGAGTTAATAACGATAGTACCACTTTCTTGTGGCACTGCCGCTTAGGTCATATTGGCGTAAGATGCATGAAGAAACTCCATGTCGATGGATGTTTGGAGTCACTTGATTTTGAATCGCTTGACACATGCGAGCCATGCCTCATGGGCAGGATGACTAAGACCCCGTTTTCAGGTACAATGAAACGGGCAAGTGACTTATTGGAAATCATACATGCTGATGCGTGTGATCCAATGAGAATTGAAGCGTGCGGTGGATATCGCTATTTTCTCATCTTCACTGACGATTTGAGTAGATATAGGTATATTTACTTATTGAAGCACAAGTCTAAAACGTTTGAAAGGTTCAAGCAATTTCAGAGTGAAGTTAAGAACCATCATAACAAGAAGATCAAATTCCTACGATCTGATCAATGAGAATTTCTGAGTTATGAGTTTGGCAATCACTTAAGACATTATGGAATTGTTTCACAGTTGAAGCCACCTGGAACACCACAGATAAATGGTGTGTCCGGACGTCATAATCGAACCTTATGAGATATGGTGCGATCTATGATGCCTCTTACCGATCTACCGTTTTTAATTTTGAGGATATGCGTTAGAGATAGCTGCATTCACTTTAGATAGGACACCATCTAAGTCCGTTGAGATGACCTCGTGTGAACATTGGTTTGGCAAGAAACCAAAGTTGTCGTTTCTTAATGTTTGGGGCTGCGATGCTTAAGGCTTCAGCCGGAGAATCTCGAACCCAAAGCGGACAAACACATCTTCATAGGATACCCAAAGGTGACAGTTGGGTACACCTTCTATCTCAGATCCGAGGGCAAATTGTTTGTCGCTAAGAACGGGTCCTTTCTCGAGAAGGAGTTTCTCTCGAAAGAATTGAGTGGGAGGAAGATAGAACTTGATGAGGTTGCCGAACCTTTACTTCAACCATAGAGTGATGCAACACAGAAAGATGTTTTTTGCAGAGCCTATGTCTGTTGAATATGAAGTTAATGATAGTGATCATGAAGCTTCGGATCAAGTTGCTATCGAACCTCGTAGGTCGACAAGGATATGTACTACTCCTGAGTGGTACGGTAATCCTGTCTTAGATATCATGTTGTTAGACAACAATGAACCTACGAGCTATGGAGAAGCGATGGTGGGCCCGTATTCCGACAAATGGTTAGAATCCATGAAATCCGAGATAGGATCCATGTATCAGAACAAAGTATGGACTTTGGTGGACTTACCCGATGATCAGCGAGCCATTGAGATAAATGGATCTTTAAGAAGAAGACGGACGTGGGCGGTAATGTTACCGTCTATGAAGCTCGACTTATGGGAAAGAGTCTTTTCACAAGTTCAAGGAGTTGACTATGATGAGAATTTCTCACTCGTAGCGATGCTTAAGTCCATCGAAATCATGTTAGCATCTGAAAGATGGATGTCAAAACGAGTTTTCGTAAGAAAAAGTTGTATGTGATGCAATAGAAGGTTTTGTCGATCCTAAAGATGCTAAAAGGTATGTTGGCTCCAGCAATCCTTCTATGGACTAGAGCAAGCATCTCGGAATCGGAATATATGCTTTGATGGAGTGATCAAAGTTTTTAGGTTTATACAATGTTTGCTAGAAACTTGTATTTACAAGAAAGTGAGTGGGAGCACTACAACATTTCTGATAAGTATATGTGGATGACATATTGTTGATCCGAAATAATGTAGAATTTCTGGAAAGCATAAACGGTTGTTTGAAGAGTGTTTTTCAAAGGAAGACCTGGATAAAGCTGCTTACATATTGGGCATCAAGATCTATAGAGATAGATCAAGACGCTTGATGGTGCTTTCAAAGAACACACACCTTGACATGTTTTTGAAGGAGTTCAAAATAGATTAGTCAAAGAAGGGGTTCTTACCTGAGTTGTAAGGTGTGAAGTTGAGTAAGACTCGAAGATTGACCACGGCAGAAGAAAGAGGAAGGACGAAGGTCGTCCCCTATGCTCTTGTCATAGGCTCTATACGGTACGCCATGCTGAAGTACCACACCTGATGTGTGCCTTGCCACATGTCTGGCAAGAGGGTACAAAGGTGATCTAGGAGTAGATCACCAGATAGCGGTCAAAATTATCCTTAGAGGAATAAGGAAATGTTTCTCGGTTATGGAGGTGATAAAGAGTTCGACGTAAAGAGTTATGTCGATGCAAGCTTAACACCTATCCGGATAGCTCCGAGTAGAGATACCAGATACGTATAATGGAGCAACAATTTGGAATAGCTCCAAGTGGAACGTGGTAGCAGCATCTACGATATGACATAAAGTTTTGGGAAATACATAGGGATCTGAATATGGCAAGACCCGTTGGCTAGAACCTCTCTCACAAGCATAACATGATCAAACCCAGAACTCATTGAGTATTAATCACATAGTGATGTGAACTAGATTAGTGACTCTAGTAAACTCTTTGGATGTTGGTCACATGGCGATGTGACCTGTGAGTGTTAATCGCATGGCGAAGTGAACTAGATTATTGACTCTAGTGCAAGTGGGAGACTGTTGGAAATATACCCTAGAGGCAATAATAAATTAGTTATTATTATATTATATTTCATTGTTCATGATAATCGTTTATTATCCATGCTAGAATTGTATTGATAGGAAACTCAGATACATGTGTGGATACATAAACAACACCATGTCCCTAGTAAGCCTCTAGTTGACTAGCTCGTTGATCAATAGATGGTTATGGTTTCCTGGCCATGGACATTGGATGTCGTTGATAACGGGATCACATCATTAGGAGAATGATGTGATGGACAAGACCCAATCCTAAGCCTAGCACAAAGATCGTGTAGTTCGTATGCTAAAGCTTTTCTAATGTCAAGTATCATTTCCTTAGACCATGAGATTGTGCAACTCTCGGATACCGTAGGAATGCTTTGGGTGTACCAAATGTCACAACGTAACTGGGTGGCTATAAAGGTTCACTACAGGTATCTCCGAAAGTGTATGTTGGGTTGGCACGAATCGAGACTGGGATTTGTCACTCCGTGTAAACGGAGAGGTATCTTTGGGCCCACTCGATAGGACATCATCATAATGTGCACAATGTGATCAAGGAGTTGATCACAGGATGATGTGTTACGGAACGAGTAAAGAGACTTGCCGGTAACGAGATTGAACAAGGTATCGGGATACCAACGATCGAATCTCGGGCAAGTATCGTATCGATGGACAAAGGGAACCCTAGATGGGGGCGCAGCCCCTCCCCTTCCCCTATATATACTTGAGGTATTGGGGGCTGCAACATACGCGAGATTATCTCCCTCTTGGCGCAGCCCTACCTCTCTCCCTCCTCGTCTCTCGTAGTGCTTGGCAAAGCCCTGCTAGAGTTCCGCGCTCCTCCACCACCACCACGCCATCGTGCTGCTGCTGGACGGAGTCTTCCCCAACCTCTCCTTCTCCCCTTGCTGGATCAAGGCGTAGGAGACGTCACCGGGCTGCACGTGTGTTGAACGCGGAGGCGCCGTGGTTCGGCTCTTAGATCGGAATCAACCGCGATCTGAATCGCTATGAGTACGACTCCTTCATCCGCGTTCTTGCAACGCTTCCGCTTAGCGATCTACAAGGGTATGTAGATGCACTCTCCTTCCCCTAGTTGCTAGATTACTCCATAGATTGATCTTGGTGATGCGTAGAAAATTTTAAATTTCTGCTACGATCCCCAATAGGATGTAGATAGGATTCCCCTTAGTATCGGCTTTTATTTCCTGTAATGAATCATGAATTACCCCGTGGGGGCATGTAAGGTCCGTAATGTCTTTTGTGCTTATCTTCCCTGTTATGAGAATTTGGTGAACGCATATCCCGTTAAGGCTCGGTCACCCCTTTCTTTCCTCGCGATAGCTTGTTGCTCTACGCCGACAGGTCCCGGTCCCCAGGTAGGCTACATCCGTCGCTGGTATGCCAGGTCGCGTGCCGTGGTCAAGGCCAGGAGGTGTGCGGCCCGAGGTCCAGTAAGAGCCCCTGAGGTGCGATGCTTAGGAGGTCCCGTTAGCGCTCAAGCAGCCATGGTAAGGCGAGAAAGGGAGTTGACGTGGCCGCAATGGGGCTGCGGCAAGGCGTGAGTGACCATTAGGCCCAAACATTTAGCCAATCCGAGTGCGGGAATTATCTCGTTGATCTCGTGGCGACTCCTGACGTTGCGCTAGGGCTGCACGCCTACTCGTGCGACATAGCTAGGCTGGCCCATACGAGTTTCCCTCCCCTCATGCTCTCCTTAAGTGCTCTACGTCCTCAGGTCCCGGCCCTCGAGCGAGCTCAGCCGCCGCTGGTATGCCAGGTCGCGATGTCGTGGTCAAGGCCAGGGGTGAGGGCTAGAGAGCCGGTAAGAGCTCCCGAGTCGCGATGCTAAGGAGCCCCCCTTTTAACGCGCAAGCGAATTGCACGAGAGAACAGGAGACTCGCGGTGCCGCCTGCTATCCTTCCCACGGGGTCCCTGTGAACATGCACAAGAAGAAACACGGTTTGCCGTTACAGCTGTCAGCCTGCCGCTGGTTGCTCTGGATGAGGAGAAGGCACTGAGGGCCTGGTGAGGTGACGTGCGCGGGGCGTGCCGCGAGCCAGAGCTCGACCGCTCAGATTTGTAGGCGTGGCAGGGACGGACCCATGCACCAGCGCCGTGCTTGTGTGGAGGCCCCGGGGGAGGCGATGATCGAGCAGGTGATAGCAGTTGGCAAGTTAAGCAGGGAAGGCAAATCAGCTTGGATAAATGCAGGAAGATACATGCCGCCAGGTCCGGCCCGAGCGGCTTGGGGATGATGCAGCCCGAGGGGCGCCCCCAACAAGGTAAGCTAAATACATAAGCAAAAGGGGTACATGCCGCAGGGACGGACCCACGCGGCCTGGGAATAATGCAGCCCGTGGGGCGCTCCCAGCTAAACGAGATTGGAAGATATTGCCTAGTTCTATAGACGAAGTAGAGTTGGTGCAGCTGAAGGTGTGCGTTGAAGAAATGACTCCTCATGAGCCGCCAGAACCCTGAGCTTCGGGAGGCTCCGAGGGTTCGGGAGGTTCCCTGAAGACCGTCTCCATCTCTTCCAGAATGGCGTGGTACCTGGCTTCCTAAGCCACCAGGACACGTCACATGTTGCGCTGATACGCCGACGCCACGCTCGGCAAGCCAAAGGGCATACGAACGTAGCTGTGCGGCGGGCCCTCGCAGCGGCCCACACGCGAAGGCCAGAAATGCTCCTGAGATGCGGCCCTGTTGAGCCCTGGGACGCCGATGCAGACACGCAGCCCAGCATCCTCGCCAGGATGCGGAGCTGTGCCCCATGGGTGGATGTCTCCACACATGGCTCTTGCTTCTTGCAGTTCCTGGGCGGTCTTGGTGATGAACTCCTGAGTGGTGGGCACTCCTTGCCCTATGCTCTCCTGAGGGTCACGTGCCGCGAAGCACGCTTCCAAGTGGTGCCCAAGCTCCTCCCTCATGAGGTTGGCAAGGTTTGAGGCCCTCTAGAAGAGAGCCCCGAGCCCTGCCTAAGGAGGGCGCCGGGCGCGCCTTCCTATGCGACAAAGGGAGGCGCCCCTGGAGCGGGGGCTGGTCCTAATGTGGCTTTTGTCGTGACGCCGTCCTCCTGAGGTCCTGCATGACGCGGCTGCTTCTTCTTGGGGATGGCCTCCAGAGGGCCTTCATTTCTGCTGTCAGGGTCGTCGATTGCCGCGGCTTGAAAGGCGCGCTCGAGGGAGCACACCGCATCCCTCTCTTCACACGGGACCGTGATGATTCCTCCACTTCCTAGCATCTTGAGAACGTTGTAGCCGTGATGAGTGACTGCCATGAACTTGGCTAGGGCTGGATACCCGAGGATGGCATTGTACGGCAGACGGATGTGCGTAATGTCGAAGTCGATGAGCTCGGTGCGGTAGTTCTTGAGCTCCCCGAAGGTGACAGGCAGGCGGACCTGCCCTATCGGCATGGTGGAGCCGTCGGTCACTCCTGAGAAAGGCTTGGTGGGATGGAGCTGCTCATATGTCACTTGAAGGTTGTCGAACGTGTCGACGGACAGGACGTTGAGCCTTGCACCACCGTCGATGAGGGTCTTGGTGACCTGCACATTGCTGATGACTGGGGAACACAACATAGGGAGGGTGCCATCAGTGGCTGCGCACTTGAGTTGCTCCGCTGAGTTGAAAGTGATGGCGCATTGGGACCACCTGAGCGGGCGCATGGCCTCGAGCTTGGGGAGCGCCGCGTTCACCTCGCGAGCAAACTGCTTGAAGACGCGCTGAGAGGCTGGGGCCTGGGCGCCGCCCAAGATGCAGGCGATCACGCGCGGCTCCTGGAAGCCCCAGCCCCCTCGTCCTGGTGGTGGTCGTCGTTCCTTCTTGGTGGCGGCAGCGGGGGAAGACCGGCGTTGCCCTGGGGGCGATCCTCACGAGGCGGGTCCCTCCAGGCGCCCTCACGAGGCTGGTCCTGCCAGCGGTCCTCACGAGCCTGGTCGCGCCACTCCTGGCGCAGGCCACGGTCGTCCCAGCGTCCGCCTCCACGTCCTCCTCCGCGGCCGTAGCCCCGGTCGTTGCGCTTGGGGCGTCGACCGTATCGTCCTTCTCGTATGGCTTTGAGCTCTTGACAGTCGCTGGTGTTGTGGGTGTTCAGATTGTGGAAGGCGCAGAACGGGCGGCCGTTCTTGGAAGACTCGGGCTGATCTCTGCCCCGCTTGATGTCGGGTTCCGCTGCGAGCACAGCTACCTCCTTGCGCTTCGCGTCCTTGGCCTTGGCCTTCTTCTCCTCCACGCCCACGGCTGGCGGCTCAAGGAGAGAGAGGCGCCCCTCCTCAGCTCTTGCGCACCCGGTCGCCAGGTTGAACAGCTCCTGAGATGTGCAAAGCTCCTCGTGGATGGCGAGCTCTTCCTTCATCTTGACATCACGGACGTCGTCGGAGAACGCGGAGATGATGGCCTCGTCCGTGACCTTGGGGATCTTGAGGCGGGTGTTGTCGAAGCGCTGGATGTACTTCTGGAGGGTCTCTCCTGGTTGCTGCCTGATGCGGCGCAGATCAACCACGGCCGGTGGGCGGTCGCGAGTGCCCTGGAAGTTGGCGACGAAGCGGTCGCGCATCTCGTCCCAGGAGGCGATCGAGCCGTGCTGCAGGTTCAGGAGCCAGGAGCGAGCTCCATCCTTGAGAGCCATGGGAAACCAGTTTGTCATGACTGAGGGAGTCCTGGATTAGGGGGTATTCGGACAGCCGGATTATATCCTTTGGCCGGACTGTTGGACTATGAAGATAGAAGATTGAAGACTTCGTCTCGTGTCCGGATGGAACTCTACTTGGCGTGGAAGGCAAGCTAGGCAGTACGGATATGGATATCTCCTTCTTTGTAACCGACATTGTGTAACCCTAGCCCCCTCCGGTGTCTATATAAACCGGAGGGTTTAGTCCGTAGGACAACATACAATCATACCATAGGCTAGTTTCTAGGGTTTAGCCTCTTCGATCTCATGATAGATCAACTCTTGTAATACTCGTATCATCAAGAATAAATCAAGCAGGACGTAGGGTTTTACCTCCATCAAGAGGGCCTGAACCTGGGTAAAACATCGTGTCCCCTGCCTCCTGTTACCATCCGCCTTAGGCACACAGTTCGGGACCCCCTACCCGAGATCCTTCGGTTTTGACACCGACATTGGTGCTTTCATTGAGAGTTCCTCTATGACGTCACCGTAAGGAAGGATGCCTCATCTCGTTGTTAAAAACAACATTACCGCCGGGGGAGCTCTGGCTGTCGGCCAAAATCTCCGGCTAGGCAGTTTCGTCATGACTGCCTGTTCGGCTGCTGCACCAATGATGACTTCTCGGGTCATCAAAAATAGCCTCCACGTCGGCTCGGAATTCACCGAGAAGATGGATCCAATGGAGCTCTCTTCCCTAAACGAACTCTTGGATCGCATCGCCGCCTTGGGAGTCACTACGGACTATGATCGGATTGGGCTTAAACCCAATCAAAGGGAGATTAACTCTCCATCGGTCACCCATCACGTTGCGGTGGTGGAGGAACAATGCGGCAACTCTTCCTCTATTTTGAGGACTAACTATGTCTGGATTCCTGAGCTCTCCGAGCCGGATACCCACTTACGGGAGGACATCACCCAAGCCCTGAACCTAGAATCAGGCAGCGGGCCAGACTTATCGGGCAACACTCCGGAACCCGAACTTACAAGATTGGAAACTCCTCGGCCCCTGGGTCTCAGATCGGGTAGGGGTTCGGACTCAAATCCACCCACCCACCCAGACATAAACGATCTTTCCCACATCAGGCAAGAGCCCCATGAAACAATACATCATTATTGGGCCAGATTCATTCTTGTGATGAACAAGGTTAAGGACTGTCGTGAGGAAGATGCAGTCTCACTTTTCTGGAATAATTGCACGGACAAGGGAATACTTAATGCCTTAAGTCGCCGTGACATATCACGCTTCACTGACTTGGCGTCCATAGTACGAAAGTACTGTGCGATGGAAAGCGCCTGGAAAACCGAAACGAAATTTTGGGGTAATCCGGCTCCGAATATACACCCAGTCCGAAGTAAAAGGGTGCACTATCATAAGACACCCGAGCTAGTTATAAAGAAACAAAAACCCTCTACAGGGCATGGAACCGTACTGGAGGGATGGCTTAACGGACCCTGCAAAATTCATAGTACAGCAGATACAATACCAACGCACAACCTTAGAGCATGTTGGATACTCCGGCAGGTGGCCAAAAGTGGTGAGGATCTTCTTATCCCAAATGCCACAGAGCACCATCCCGTGGATAACAATACGGTGTTAACAGTCTTTGAGACCTTCGCGTCAAATAATAGGCGCAAGCGAACACTCCGCAGCATGGCCAAAATCTGCCACGTAGCAGCAACAAATCCATGGAGTGACACGGCTATTACCTTCAATGCCAGTGACGAACCTAAATTTCGAACAGCCTGAGCACCAGCCACACTGGTCCTCGGTCCAATTGTGGACGGCTTTCGACTCACCAAAGTACTCATGGACAGCGGCAGCGGATTAAACCTCATCTATGAGGAAACTCTTCAAAAAATGGAAATAGACTGGAACCGCATTGAGCAAAGTAGCACAACCTTCAGGGGAATCATACCTAGTCGGGAGGCACGATGCGCTGGGAAAATCACACTAAATGTGGTATTCGGTACGCCAGAGAACTATAGGTCCGAAGAAATTACATTTCAAGTGGCCCCATTCAGCAGTGGATACCACGCCCTTTTAGGACGTGAGGCGTTCACGATCTTCCAAGCCGTACCCCATTATGGGTACATGAAGCTCAAAATGCCCAGGCCCAATGGAATCATCACCCTCGCCAGTGATCCGGACACAGCACTCCGCGCCGAAAACAAAACAGCCGCACTGGCCCTCGAGGCATTATCCGAAGCCCTCTCGGCCGAGGAATTAACCACGCTACGCTCCACAGTGGACAAGGACGACGTGATACTCGATAAGAGATCCAAGTCCACCTCTTTTAAACCAGCGGATGAAATAGTCAAATTCCAAGTCTACCCAACGGACCCTACAAAAACAGCCTCCATCGGGGCACAGTTAAACCCCGCCGTGGACGCCGCACTACAAGAGTTCCCGCGCGAGAATTGGGACATATTCGCCTGGCATCCCCCAGACATGCCAGGAATCCCACGTAGGCTGGCCGAGCATAGCCTCAATATCCTAAAGGGATTCAAGCCGGTCAAGCAAGCTCTTCGGCATTTCTCCGAACCTAAGAGACAGGCCATGGGAGAGGAACTAGCCAAGTTATTGGAGGCCGGATTCATCAGAGAAATAAAACACCCGGACTGGCTAGCAAACCTGATGATGGTACCAAAGAAGGATAAATCCTGGCGCCTTTGTGTCGATTTCAAGGACCTCAATAAAGCTTGCCCAAAGGATCCCTTCCCCCTCCCCCGCATCGATCAAATTATCGATGCTACCGCAGGACACGAGTCATTGTGTTTCCTCGACGCATACTCCGGTTACCACCAAATCAAGATGGCGGAGTCCGACCAAGCTGCAACGGCATTCATCACACCATACGGTCCCTTCTGTTTCAACACAATGCCTTAGGGCTCAAAAACGCCGACGCAACATATCAGCGCATGATTCAGACATGTCTGGAGAAACAAATCGGCAAAACAGTAGAGGCATACGTAGACGATGTGGCCGTCAAAACCAAAAACGTCGACTCTTTGATAGATGACTTGAGGCTCACATTCGATAACCTCCGAACATACGACATCAAGCTCAATCCGGAAAAATGCGTTTTCGGCGCACCAGCCGGAAAGCTCCTGGGTTTCATTGTCTCCAGTAGAGGTATTGAAGCTAATCCGGCCAAAATCCGAGCTTTGTCATAGTTGGCTACCCCAACAGACCTCAAACAAATCTAGAAGTTAACTGGATGCATGGCGGCTCTAAGCCGCTTTATCTCCCGCTTAGGAGAAAAGGCTTTACCCCTTTATCGCCTCCTTCGGCGCACCGAACACTTCGAGTGGACGGACGCTGCCACAGCCGGATTGGAAGAAATAAAAGCCATTTTGGCAACCAACCCAATCCTGGCCGCGCCAAACATCAACGAACCAATGCTGTTGTACATTGCGGCAACTCATCAAGTTGTAAGCGTAGTGCTCGTCGTCGAACAAGAAGCTGACGGACATAAATTTCCTCTTCAAAAGCTGGTATACTATGTATCCACTGTCCTCACTCCATGCAAATCAAGGTACCCACATTATCAAAAGATAGCCTATGCGGTATTCATGGCATCCCGGAAGCTGCGACACTACTTTCAAGAGTGTTCGATTACCGGAGCCTCGGAAGTGCCACTTAATGATATTATAAACAACCGCGACGCTACGGGTCGGATTGCCAAATGGGCCATTGAGCTCCTCCCGTTCGACATAATATACAAACCTCGACGAGCCATTAAGTCGCAAGTATTGTCCGACTTTGTCGCCGAATGGACGGAGGCCGAACTCCCTAAAGAGTACGACGCATACTCCAATTGGATCATGCACTTCGACGGTTCTAAAATGCTGGCTGGTCTAGGGGCTGGCGTCGTCCTGACGTCCCCAACCGGAGATACCGTTCAGTACGTACTGCAAATATTGTATACAGACTCCAACAACGCAGTCGAATACGAATCTCTGTTGCATGGTCTTTAGATGGCAGTCTACATGGGCATTCAACGCCTGGAGGCGCGTGGGGATTCAAACCTCGCAATATCCCAAATAAATGGAGACTTTGACGCCAAGGATCCGAAAATGGCGGCCTACCAAAACGCCGTTCTAAAAATGCCAGCTCGGTTCGAGGGGCTCGAATTTCACCATGTGGCTCGGGAAAACAATCAAGCGGCGGATATCCTCGCCCGCATCGGCGCAAAACGCGATGCGGTCCCCCCCAACATATTTTTGGAGAGGCTGTTCAAGCCATCCGTAGTATGGGAAGGGGACACCGGTAACAAAAGTCCGGACCCAGCTAAAATACCCGATACCGAACACTCTGACACAATCCGAGGCTCCGCCACCGAAATAACACCTTCAGCCCACGTAATAATGGCCATCATAGCCCCGTGGACAGAACCGTTCCTGGCCTACCTAACTAGGCAGGAACTTCCGGAGGACCAAAATGAGGCACGCTGCATAGTGCGGCGATCTAAGGCCTACAGGGTCCATGAGGGAGAATTGTATAAAAAAAGCACTACCGGAGTCCTTCAAAGGTGCATCTCCGAAGAGGAAGGGCAGAACCTTTTGGCAGAAATTCACGCCGGACTCGGCGGTCACCACGCCGCAGCCCGGGCCCTTGTAAGCAAAGCCTTCCGTACATGATTCTATTGGCCAACGGCCCGGGCAGATGCACAGGACTTGGTCCAACGTTCCGCCGGTTGACAGCTCTTTGCAAATCAAAGCCACATGCCACCCACCGCCCTCCAAATAATCCCCATTAGGTGGCCCTTCGCGGTCTGGGGGCTTGACATGGTTGGACCCCTTAAAGGGGGAACCCACAAGAAAAAAATACTTACTGGTCATGGTGGATAAATTCACCAAATGGATAGAGGCCAAACCTGTTAAAACAGCCGAATCCGGACCGGTGATAGACTTCATATCCGGGGTCGTACACCATTATGGCGTCCCCCACAGCATCATCACTGACAACGGCACGAACTTCACGGCCGATGAGGTAAAACTCCGGTGCAGAAAAATGGGCATCAAGCTCGATTACGCTTCAGTCTATCACCCACAAACCAACGGCCAAGTTGAGCAAGCAAACGGTCTTATAATGAGCGGCATCAAACCCAGATTAGTGCGTTCCTTAATGGAGTCTAACACGCACTGGGTAGAGGAGCTCAACTCCGTACTCTGGGGGCTACGGACCACGCCGAATCGTAGTACCGGATATACACCCTTCTTTATGGTGTACGGCGCAGAGGCAGTCTTGCCCTGTGACATAATTCATGACTCACCTCGAGTGCGCATGTATGAAGAAAGAGAAGCTGAGCTCGATCGGCAGGACAGTCTGGACACCCTGGAGGAGGAGCGCGACGTAGCCAAAGCCCGTTCCGCATTTTATCAGCAACAGGCTCGCAGATACCAAAGCAGAGAAGTACGGCCAAAACTTATAACGTTGGCGAACTAGTTCTACACCTGCCGGATAAGAAAAAGAACAAGCTCGAGTCCAAATGGGAAGGTCCCTTCATTATTGACCAAGTTCTGACTGGTGGAGCGTACCGACTGCGACATGCATCGACTAATCGACTTGAGCCGAACCCATGGAACGCGGCCAGGCTCCAAAGATTCTACGCCTAGCGCCGGACTCTATGTTCGTCCCCTTACTCTGTCCATTTTTTGCATATACATTATCTATCTTGTTTTTCTTTCTTCCTTTCTTTTATTCTTTCTCTAGGCCTTCAAGGGCCAACTTGTGCCTCGCTTGCACATTATAGATGCGCTAGCCGCGCTCATCATACCTGGGGGCTTCTTTCACAGAAGCTTAATTATTTATCAGGGCCTCAGGCCCCGCACATGTGTTATGCTTCCGCATGTACCTTTTTTCGCCATTATATGCATCGATATGACTTAAGTTTTGGCCAAGCTGGGTTGCCTGGCTCTTGTATTTATGCCCTACGTTCTCGTTAATTCGGCTAGGGCATAAGGGGAGCACCTCTGCGATTGTTACTGCCGGGTCAGCCGGATGTGTACCTCAAACTGGGTGAAGCCGAAAGCTAGCGTTCTTAAGGGAATATTCGGTCGATGAACAAAAGATGATTTTTATTTATTGTCCATATCCGCCCCCAGATGTTTTTCCTGCATTTCCTATCGCAGTCCGGACATGCACTTTAGGGCATGCTTACCCAGGGAAAGGAACCCTTAACGGAACTATTCTCCCTGGAAGATGTTTCTTACTACCCATGTAATATAACATAACTAGTTGAGCACTTGTCTGTTCAAGCACTAATGACCCCTATGCCTGGTCTCCACGCATACCCTGGTTCTTATATAACTAAGCGAGTATTCGGATACACTCCGGACTATCGGGTCCCGAGGTTGAAGCGAAAAGGTCCGCCAAGACAAATGATCTACAATCCGGCTAGAAGGCATTATACATGTCACTTTAATTACATAGTCATGCAGACTGACTAAATTCCTCTTCTATACCATCCAATAGGTGGTCTAGCCTACAATCCTGTTGGGAATACTTTACGGCTAATTCTACTTGCCCATAAACTAAGCTAACGGGGATCTCTTTTCTGTTGGGCCCCACAGGTCCGACCTCGGCCATGTGATTTGGGTCAGCCTTGGTATACCGCGTCTTCACCATGGCCCAGGCTTCTCTGGCACCTTGACGGCAGGCCGATATCTTCCATAATCGGAAGCGCCGCCGTGCTCCCTTGAGCTTCTCCGTAAGCCCTGCAATGCCTTCTGGCAGGGAGACGGATGGACACAATGCCTGGGTAACACCTTGCATCACCTGCCGAACTTGTTCATGCAGATGTGAGAGATCAGATAGAAGATCACCCGCAGACCCGGGCATTTCCTCCGCGAGATAACCTGTCAGCATACCTACAGACATAACGCTGTTAGTCGGATTCTTCGCCGAACTCCTTCAAAAGGATTCGTTCAAGCACTCACTGAAAATGCCGCGCCGAAGCCGCTTATTCTCCTTCTCGGAATCTGCAAGCTGGGCTCGAACGTCTTTTAGTTCCACGCTTAGCTTGATATTGGCGTCTTGGAGATTGTTTTTCTCCCACCTAACCTCAGTAAGCACGCGTTTGCCAGCCTCTAGCTGTCGCACGACATGCTGGTCCTCCGGATTTTCTCCGGATTCATCTGCAACATCTATTATTAGATCTGCAGCCACGCCGCACACTATATGGTAACCATCATTCTTTAAAGTAAATGTTACTAGCGGGAGACTTTTTCGGTTCCTGCAATGCGGTAACAGCGGCCCGCAATTGGGTCTTGCATTCCTCCAGCTCCTGTGACAGCCTAGTATTCTTCTCTGAAAGAACCTGCACAATAAAGATGATCCTTAAATCAGTTCTGCTAACTATTTCAAGTCTCAGTGGCTACTGATACATATAAATCGTCAGATTTACTTACCCGTATATCCTTTACATACTGATCCGTGGCTTTGGCTAGACCATCTTGAGCAGCACGGAGGTATGCCTCTCCAGAATTGAAGGCATCAAATGCCTCTGGTGAGAAACAAGCGTCACGGAGTACGGCCCGGCGGCGCCTATGATTCATGGCGCTTTCCACTTCTGAGTTTGTAGCGGATAATCTATCTGCATCCTCTGTAGGGGGATTATCCGGCGCCCGCCCCATATCGGCTTCCGCCTCTGTGTCCGGTCCTAGCGCCTGACTGGTGGAAGCGTGATTAGCAACATCGCTGGACATATTCCGACGAGCGTTTTTTCTGTTAAAGAAATACGGGCGTCATTACATTTTGAGAAATACGACAACCACGGAGCGGGGTTTTTGTTATACCTTTGCGCCAGCGTCTCCGTCCTGACCGCCTTCCTTTTTGGCCTACCCGGCCTCGGTGCCTCTTGTTGGCGAGTTGCTGCGGGTTCGGTAGGGCATCCCGAATGTCTTCCCTGTAAAAATGCCATATGTATATGGTAGGTGAAGTGTCTAAAAGGGGATCCTAGTTTTTGGAGTTGGGATTTTTGGTTTTTCTTACGTGCGATGCAGGAAGCAGTCCGGGATAGTCGGCCGTAATGGCCACCATGGCATCATCGCAGCTTAATTGATAAAACTGCTGGTCTATCAGCTCCACGAATATAACCGGATCTTCTTCAAATCCGGATTCGAGGGCCCGGTCAGGGTCCTCTGGTTGTGGAGAAGGGCTGCCGACCTCCTTTATGGCTTTTCGCAGTTCCTTCCGCAAAGTGTCAAGGTGAATACTTATGACAAAGAATGCGGGAAAAATGGGAGTAAGGAGATATAACTTACCCAGCTTGGAGGATTGTACATGGAGAATCCATCCCGTGGCTTCATGCGGATGAACTCCTCTTCCTCTCCCTTGAATAATTCAGACAAATTTTTTGCTAAAGCGGCAGCATTGTCCGGACCCTTACGCCCGCAGCGGGTGGCATCATCCGCCCCGTTAAAACACCACAAGGGGTGCCCACGATATTGAAGTGGTTGCACTCCCCGCATTATGCAAATCGACATAACTTCGATTATGTCAATCCTGATTGAGCCAGTGCTTTAATCCGGTTCACAGATAGAGGACTTCTCCATTGTCTTCCACTTGGGGGCTCCGTGGGCGCCAACTTCGGCGTTTCTTCAGAGGAGCATTGCTGAACTCAGGAAGACCCCGCCGAACAGGGTCCGGAAGGGGAACGTCCTCCATACAAAACCATTCTGAAGGACAGTCTTCGGACGGCTTCTTCGGGGTACCGGACAGGTATCCGGTACCGGCGATGCGCCATATTTCGGCTCCGCCCACTTGATAAAGTAACCCCCTCTGTGTGCGAGGGACGAGGCAAAATAGCCTTTTCCACAGCTCGAAGTGAGCCTCGCAGCCCAGGAACAACTCGCAGAGAGCAACATAGCCGGTGATATGTAGAATGGAGGCAGGGGTGAAATTGTGTAATTGGAGGCCGTAGAACTCCAGGAGCCCGCGGAGGAACGGATGAATTGGAAATCTGAGCCCCCTTAATAAATAAGGAACAAGGCATACCTGCTCCCCCATAGAGGGACAGGGAAAGCTCTCCGCTTGCTCCCTGCCATTGTAGGTGGCAAGCCCGGCTCGAACGGGCACCATATACGCCGGAGGAAGATATCCCTTAGTCTGCAGTTCGACTAATCGACTGTGCGGGACTGAACACCTCTCCCAATCACTGGGCTTAGGGCTACGGGGGCGGGAGGAGGAGCTGCGGGGGCCGGCCATGCTGGAATGGATCTTTCTGAAATGCGCTCTGATGGATTCTCGCTGGGGGAGGATGGTATGGATCAGATCTAAGATTCCCCATCCCTTTAATAGACAATTTATTTATCTAGCTAGGGGGGCGAATGTAAAAACGCCCTGGCGCCTCGTATTCATTCGACACGTGGGAGATGGCCCTTATTGGGCACAGAAGCCATGAGGTCCAAACATTTATGGGATCGGACACTGCTTACAAACGTTCGAAATATGGAGAAGAACCCGCCTTGCAATGCCGAAGACAACACTGCGCGCCGGACTCATTGTCATTGAAGCCTGGTTCAGGGGCTACTGAGGGAGTCCTAGATTAGGGGGTATCCGGACAGCCGGATTATATCCTTTGGCCGGACTGTTGGACTGTGAAGATACAAGATTGAAGACTTCGTCTCGTGTCTGGATGGAACTCTACTTGGCGTGGAAGGCAAGCTTGGCAGTACTGATATGGATATCTCCTCCTTTGTAACCAACCTTGTGTAACCCTAGCCCCCTCCGGTGTCTATAAACCGGAGGGTTTAGTCCGTAGGACAACATACAATCATACCATAGGCTAGCTTCTAGGGTTTAGCCTCTCCGATCTCGTGGTAGATCAACTCTTGTAATACTCATATCATCAAGAATAAATCAAGCAGGACGTAGGGTTTTACCTCCATCAAGAGGGCCTGAACCTGGGTAAAACATGGTGTCCCCTGCCTCATGTTACCATCCGCCTTAGACACACAGTTCGGGACCCCCTACCCGAGATCCGCCGGTTTTGACACCGACAATGACCTTTTCGTCGCCGTTGGCCGCTTCGATGCTCAGCTCATAGAGCTGCAGGAACTCCGCGGGGGCGGCGGTACCGTCGTAGCGAGGAGGCAGATCCGGCTTGAACTTGCCCAGCCAGGCGACACTACGCAGCTCGGGGGTGAAGGCACGGCAGCCAGCCATGGTTGTCGGGGCCCGCTTCGGAGGTGGAGCTTGGTCACGACGAGGTTTGTGCTGCATCGCTGCGGGCGGTGCGCGGTCTTGACGAGGTGGCACGGGGAGCGCAGGTGCAGCTTCTCGCGGCCACGGAATTTCTTGGCAGCTTCTCTCTTCGCGCGCGGGCGCTGGGCGTGGCGGATCATGTCGCGGAGCCGTGCGCCTTGGTGCCAAGGCGACGTCTTGGGGGCTGAGGCGGTGGAGGCACGCCATGAGCCCCGTCGCCCGCGGCTGGTTGAGGGGGAGGCAGAGAGTGGGACGGCGCCGGAGAGCTCCCTGCGGCGCGGACGAGCTCGGTGACACAGTCAAGCCACTCTTCGTAGAGGTTTTCGATGGGGCGGTAACGCACGAGCTCGTTCGCCGCGAGGAGCGCGGCCCGTGCCTCCATGGGAGCATGGTGTGCGTGAGATGAAGAACCGGTAGGGGTCAGCGATGGAGTGGCGGTGCGGCCGCCCTGCCGCACCGAAGGATGCAGCGAGGACGCCTGTTTCTCGTTCCCCGCCGAGCCGGTGGCTACGTTGGCGGCGGGAGACGGAGAACGACGATGTGGCCTGCCAACGGGAGCCGTCTGAGCGACGCGGGTGGTGAGGGTAGCCCGACGCTCAGCTCGAGTAGGACGAGCGTCCGCCATGGAGACGACGGAGCGGCGAATTGATGGAAGGGAAGCTACGGCGCACCCCTACCTGGCGCACCAAATGTCGGATGTGGGGTTCCGGCAAACCCTTAAGGTTCAAACACTGGGGTGCGCGTGAAGTCTTTCCTTCCCACCGATCTATGCCCTAGCTCGCTAAGATCTCACGGACGAACTCGACGAACTCGCAACACAGAAAGACATGAGATTTATACTGGTTCGGGCCACCGTTGTGGTGTAATATCCTACTCCAGTGTGGTGGTGGTGGATTGCCTTTAGGGCTAATGATGAACAGTACAAGGGAAGAACAGCCTTCTGAGGTTGAGGTGTTCTTGAGCTCGGTGAGCTTGTGTGTGTGAGGATGGTTTGAATGATCCCTCCTTTGCTAAGGTGGTGGCTAGTCCTATTTATATTGGCCCTAGTCCTCTTCCCAAATATCGAGCGGGAAGGGAGCCAACAATGGCGGGCCAATTTGAAGGGGGACATCTAGTACAAGCTATCCTGACAAAAGTAGTCTTCTCCTGCGAAAAGAGTGGTGACACCGTCTTGGGCTCCACGATGACCCCCGTCTTGCCGTCCTTCTGGCCTTGGTCTTGTTGCACCGAAATGGCAACATTTGCCTGATGCCTTGGTACTCCTCGCCTGCGCTTGCCTCCTTAGCACCAAAGAGGAAATAAGGACGTTGCGCGTGCTGGCGCCCACCTGGTGTCGTGCGTCACGGCTCACGTCACGAAGGCCTCGTGAGGTTTGCCCTGCCTTGATATCTCCGCTCCTCGTGAGCCTACCTAGCTAGGCTACTCCCGAGGAGGTCTTGCGTCATCCACCTCGCGAGGCTTGGACCCTCGTGAGGGTCTTGGATTCTTTGTTGGTGAAGATGGGCCATACGGCCTGCAGGCTCAGCCATGCCGTGGGCCGCAGGCAGGCAAGTCTGGGGACCCCGTTCCCAGAACACCGACAGATTGAAACCCGGAAGACAGACTCAAAAGAAGAAGCACCGTCGTCTGTCCGAGCGTCGCACTTGCATGTACTAAAACCCTAACCTAAACTACTAACTGGAGCGGAGGCATCGGGATTCTTCTTCCCGTGATCGGCCATTTCAAGTGGCATACAAGGGGAAGGCGAATCCACATGCTCTTTTTATTTATTTTTTATATTTGAGATGCTGGAGTACACTCGTTATTGTACTTTTTCTCAACTGAATTGACATAAATTATATTATTCAACAAACCTTCAAAGCAAAAGACAATGCTTTGTGATGCCACTACAATGCCCCAAAAAACATAATAATAATAAAACAAATGCGCTTGAGCAAAATTAGATATGTCATATGCTAGTGTTAGGAAATTGCTCAGATTTTGTTTAAACTTAATTCGGTTTAGCATCAGCATCAAATTGAAATTACGTACATGGCAAATCTCATGTGACAAACTAGGAACATCTAGCACATATGTGTATGGAACAAAAGGCACGTGTGAAAAAATAGAGGGGCAAGACATACAAGAGCACCAAAAACACCAGTGCAACAACATGATTGGTCATGGTGATGAAGACAAGGTGGTCGTCCGTCCTAGAGAAAGTAGTCGAAGTAGGCGGATGGACGTCGAGGATGTAGTTGAACTTGAGCCAGTAGTCTGATACGTCTCCAACGTATCTATAATTTTTGATTGTTCTATGCTATTATATTATCTGTTTTGGATGTTTAAAGGGCTTTAATTTACCTTTTTATATTATTTTTGGGACTAACCTACTAACCAAAGGCCCAGTGTAAATTGCTGTTTTTTTGCCTATTTCAGTGTTTCGCGGAAAAGGAATATCAAACGGAATCCAAACGGAATGAAACCTTCTGAAGAGTTATTTTTGAAACAAACGTGATCCAGGAGACTTGGAGTGGCCGTCAAGAAAGAAGCGAGGAGGCCACGAGGCAGGGGGCGCGCCTCCACCCTCGTGGGCCCCTCGTAGCTCCACCGACATACTTCTTCCTCCTATATATACCCATATACCCCGAAAACATCCAGGAGCACCACGAAACCCTATTTCCACCATCGCAACTTTCTGTACCCAAGAGATCCCATCTTGGGGCCTTTTCCGGAGCTCTGCCGGAGGGGGAATCGATCACGGAGGGCTTCTACATCAACACCATAGCCTCTCTGATGATGTGTGAGTAGTTTACCACAGACCTTCGGGTCCATAGTTATTAGCTAGATGGCTTCTTCCTTCTCTTTGGATCTCAATACAAAGTTCTCCTCGATCTTCTTGGAAATCTATTCAATGTAATTCTTTTTGCGGTGTGTTTGTCGAGATCCGATGAATTGTTGGTTTATGATCAAGATTATCTATGAACAATATTTGATTGTTCTCTGAAATATTTTATGTATGATTTGTTATCTTTTCAAGTCTCTTAGAATTATCAGTTTGGTTTGGCCTACTAGACTGATCATTTTTGCAACGGGAGAAGTGCTTAGTTTTGGGTTCAATCTTGCGGCGTCCTTTCCCAGTGACAACAGGGGCAGCAAGGCACGTATTGTATTGTTGTCATCGAGGATAAAAAGATGGGGTTTATATCATATTTCTTGAGTTTATCCCTCTACATCATGTCATCTTGCCTAATGCATTACTTTGTTCTTATGAACTTAATACTCTAGATGCATGCTGGATAGCGGTCGATGTGTGGAGTAATAGTAGTAGATGCAGAATCGTTTCGGTCTACTTGTCGCGGACGTGATGCATATATACATGATCATGCCTAGATATTCTCATAATTATGCATTTTTCTATCAATTGCTCGACAGTAATTTGTTTACCCACCATAATACTTATGCTATCTTGAGAGAAGCCACTAGTGAAACCTCCCCGGGGTCTATTTTCCATCATATAAGTTTTCAATCTATTTTACTTTGCAATCTTTACTTTCAATCTATATCATAAAAATACCAAAAATATTTATCTTATTATCTCTATCAGATCTCACTTTTGCAAGTGGTCGTGAAGGGATTGACAACCCCTTTATCGCGTTGGTTGCAAGGTTCTTATTTGTTTGTGTAGGTGCGAGGTGACTTGCATGTAGTCTCCTACTGGATTGATACCTTGGTTCTCAAAAACTAAGGGAAATACTTACGCTACTTTACTGCATCACCCTTTCCTCTTCAAGGGAAACCAACGCAGTGCTCAAGAGGTAGCAACAAGGATTTTTGGCGCCGTTGCCAGGGAGATCTACGCACAAGTCAAGACATACCAAGTATCCATCACAAACTCTTACCCCTCGCATTACATTATTTGCCATTTGCTTCTCGTTTTCCTCTCCCCCACTTCACCCTTGCCGTTTTATTCGACCTCTTTTTCCATTCACCTCTTTTTGGCTTGCTTCTTGTGTCGCCATGTGTCGTCATGGCTAATCCTTCTATCATTGTTAATACTCCCGATCATGAAGTTCTTAATTTTAAACAAAGGGATGGAGAAAATATAAAAGATGCTTGGCATAGAATTTGCAATGCTTAGAATAGATCTACTAGGAAGCAATCCACTTCCGTTCTTCTTCGTAATTTTTATGTAGGCATCACTCCTTGGAACAGATACATTCTTGATACCATTACCGGAGGGAATTTCTTGGGTAGCCATACTTTTGATTCTTATAATGCTATGATAGATTTGTTTGGCCCACCACCTCTCTTGGTTAATGGAACTATTTTAACTTTGGAACATGTGATGCAAAGGCTTGAAATTATTGAAAATAAAGTTGCCTCTATGGAGTTGATTGAAAATTTGGATAAAAAGATCCACAACCAAATCACCCAATATGGATCTAAGGTAGGAGTTACTCTGAATTTTTTTTAAAGAAAAAGAACCTATAGTTAACGAAAGAATAGATCAAGATTCCACAAGAATTGGTAAACTTGAGGATATTATTACTAATTTAGGGTCTGCCTTTTCATCCGTTAAAAATACTCCAAATCCTCCTACTACCAAGATTGCCAAATTAATGTATGTTCCTAAAAATAAGGGTGAATCTTCTAGTAAGGAAAATGCGGATCTCAAATCAATAAGTGCTCACCCCAACTTCTTCGCTATCATTAAGGAACCTTTTGTTACAAATGAATTTATTGATTTCTTGCCTAGGAGTTTGATCATTAATAAAAAGAAGGAAACTCTCAAGGGTTATAAGTGTTCTGTTTAAGAATTACCTACCAAAGATGATAATACCTAGATTTATTCTTGTTTTTATGCCTAGCTAGGGGCGTTAAATGATAGCGCTTGTTGGGAGGCAACCTAATTTTATTTTTGTTTCTTGATTTTTGGTTCTGCTTAGCAATAAATAATTCATCTAGCTTCTGTTTAGATCTGGCTTTATGCTTTTAATTAGTGTTTGTGCCAAGTAGAACCTTTGGGAAGACTTGGGGGAAGTTTTTGCGATCTTGCTGTAAAAAATAGAAACTTTAGCGCTCACAAGATTTGCTGCCATTTTTTACTGGAGAGTGCGATTAGGTTGATTCTTTTTGCAGATGCTTAATAGACAAATTCCTCATGTACGTCCACCAATTTATTTAAGAATTTTGGGGTTACAGAAGAATTCGAAACCTACAGATTACTACAGACTGTTCTGTTTTTGACAGATTCTGTTTTCCGTGTGTTGTTTGCTTAATTTGATGAATCTATGGCTAGAATCGGGGGGTATGAACCATAGAGAAGTTGGAATACATTAGGTTTAACACCAATATAAATAAAGAATGAGTTCATTACAGTACCTTAAGTGGTGTTTTGTTTTCTTATACTAACAGAGCTCATGAGATTTTCTGTTGAGTTTTGTGTTGTGAAGTTTTCAAGTTTTGGGTAAAGATTTGATGGATTATGAAACAAGAAGTGGCAAGAGCCTAAGCTTGGGGATTCCCAAGGCACACCAAGGTAAAATTCAAGGACAACCAAAAGCCTAAGCTTGGGGATGCCCCGGAAGGCATCCCCTCTTTCGTCTTCGTCCATCAGTAACTTTACTTGATGCTATATTTTTATTCACCACATGATATGTATTTTGCTTGGAGCGTCTTGTATGATTTGAGTCTTTGCTTTTTAGTTTACCACAATCATCCTTGATGTACACACCTTTTGGGAGAGACACACATGAATCGGAATTTATTAGAATACTCTATGTGCTTCACTTATATCTTTTGAGCTAGACAATTTTGCTCTAGTGCTTCGCTTATATCTTTTTAGAGCACGGTGGTGGTTTTATTTTATAAAAATTATTGATCTCTCATGCTTCACTTATATCATTTTGAGAGTCTTCTAGAACAACATGGTAATTTGCTTTGGCTATAAAATTAGTCCTAATATGATAGGCATCCAAGATGGGTATAATAAAAACTATCATAAAAGTGCATTGAATACTATGAGAAGTTTGATACTTGACGATTGTTTTGAGACATGAAGATGGTAATATTAGAGTCATGCTAACTGAGTAGTTGTAAATTTGAGAAATACTTGTTCTAAAGTTTGTGATTCCCATAGCATGCACGTATGGTGAACCGTTATGTGATGAAGTCGGAGCATGATTTATTTATTGATTATCTTCGTTATGAGTGGCGGTCGGGGACGAGCGATGGTCTTTTCCTACCAATCTATCCCCCTAGGAGCATGCACGTAGTACTTTGTTTCGATAACTAATAGATTTTTGCAATAAGTATGTGAGTTCTTTATGACTAATGTTTAGTCCATGGATTATACACACTCTCACCCTTCCACCACTGCTAGCCTCTCTAGTACCGCACAACTTTCGCCGATACCATAAACCCACCATATACCTTTCTCAAAACAGCCACCATACCTACATATTATGGCATTTCTATAGCCATTCCGAGATATATTGCCATGCAACTTACCACCATTCCGTTTGTTATGACACGCTTCATCATTGTCATATTGCTTTGCATGATCATGTAGTTGACATCGTATTTGTGGCAAAGACACCTTTATAATTATTTCATACATGTCACTCATGAGTCATTGCACATCCCGGTACACCACCGGAGGCATTCACATAGAGTCATATTTTGTTCTAAGTATCGAGTTGTAATTTTTCGAGTTGTAAGTAAATAAAAGTGTGATGATCATCATTATTAGAGCATTGTCCCATGTGAGGAACGGATGATGGAGACTATGATTCCCCCACAAGTCGGGATGAGACTCCGGACGAAAAAAAGCAAAAGGCCATAAGAAAAAAGAGAAGGCCCCCAAAAAATGAGAGAAAAAGAGAGAAGGGACAATGTTACTATCCTTTTATCACACTTGTGCCTCAAAGTAGCATCATGATCTTCATGATAGAAAGTCTCTTATATTGTCACTTTCATATACTAGTGGGAATTTTACAATATAGAACTTGGCTTGTATATTCCAGTGATGGGCTTCCTCAAAATGCCTTAGGTCTTCGTGAGCAAGCAAGTTGGATGCACACCCACTTAGTTCTTTTGTTGAGCTTTCATACACTTATAGCTCTAGTGCATCCGTTGCATGGCAATCCCTACTCACTCACATTGATATCTATTGATGGGCATCTCCATAGCCCATTGATATGCCTAGTTTATGTGAGACTATCTTCTTCTTTTTGTCTTCTCCACAACCACTGTTCTATTCCACCTATAGTGCTATGTCCATGGCTCACGCTCATATATTACGTGAAGATTGGAAAAGTTTGAGAACATCAAAAGTATGAAACAATTGCTTGGCTTGTCATCGGGGTTGTGCATGATTTAAATATTTTGTGTGGTGAAGATGGAGCATAGCCAGACTATATGATTTTGTAGGGATAACTTTCTTTGGCCATTTTATTTTGAGAAGACATGATTGCTTTATTAGTATGCTTGAGGTATTATTATTTTTATGTCAATATTAAACTTTTGTCTTAAATCTTTCGGATCTGAACATTCATGCCACAATAAAGAAAATTACATTGAGAATTATGCTAGGTAGCATTCTGTTGGGGATCGTAGCAGAAATTTAAAATTTTCTACGCATCACCAAGATCAATATATGGAGTCATCTAGCAACGAGAGGGAGAGGAGTGCATCTACATACCCTTGTAGATCACGAGCAGAAGCATTCAAGAGAATGGGTTTGATGGAGTCGTACTCGTCGTGATCCAAATCATCGATGATCCTAGCGCTGAACGGACGGCACCTCCGCGTTGAACACACGTACGGAGCGGAGACATCTCCCGCGCCTTGATCCAGCAAGGAGGAGGGAGAGGTTGAGGAAGAGAGCTCCAACAGCAGCACGACGGCATGGTGGTGGAGGAGCGGCAGTACTCCGGCAGGGCTTCGCCAAGCACTTAACGGAGGAGGAGAGGTGTTGGGGAGGGGAGGGGCTGCGCCTTTTATGTGGTGTGCAGCCCTCCCCTTACCCCCTCTATTTATAGGGGAAGGAGGAAGGGGGTCGGCCCCCTCTAGATGAGATCTAGAGGGGGGGGCGGCCAAGGGGAGGGACTTGCCCCCCAAGCAAGGGGGGCGCCCCCTCTAGGGTTCCCCCCCAACCCTAGGCGCATGGGCCCAAGGGAGGATGCGCCCAGCCCACTTGGGGCTGGTTCCCTTTCCTCTACGGCCCATGAGGCCCTCCGAGAGAGGTGGCCCCTCCTGGTGGACCCCCGAAACCCCTCCGGTGGCCCCGGTACAATACCGATATGCCCCCGAACCTTTCCGGTGACCCTATGACAACTTCCCATATATAAATCTTCACCTCCGGACCATTCCGGAACTCCTCGTGATGTCCGGGATCTCATCCGGGACTCCGAACAACATTCGGTAATCACATACAAGTCTTCCTAATAACCCTAGCATCATCAAACCTTAAGTGTGTAGACCCTACGGGTTCGGGAACCATGTAGACATGACCGAGACAACTCTCCGGCCAATAACCAACAACAGGATCTGGATACTCATGTTGGCTCCCACATGTTCCACGATGATCTCATCGGATGAACCACGATGTCGAGGATTCAAGCAATCCCGTATACAATTCCCTTTGTCAATCGATACGTTACTTGCCCGAGATTCGATCGTCGGTATCCCAATACCTCGTTCAATCTCGTTACCGGCAAGTCACTTTACTCGTTCCGTAACACATCATCCCATGACCAACCCTTAGTCACATTGAGCTCATTATGATGATGTCTTACCGAGTGGACCCAGAGATACCTCTCCGTTCATACAGAGTGAAAAATCCCAGTCTCGATTCGTGCCAACCCAACAGACACTTTCGGAGATACCCGTACTGCACCTTTATAGTCACCCAGTTACGTTGTGACGTTTGGCACACCCAAAGTATTCCTACAGTATCCGGGAGTTGCACAATCTCATGGTCTAAGGAAAAGATACTTGACATTAGAAAAGCTTTAGCAGACGAACTACACGATCTTGCGCTATGCTTAGGATTGGGTCTTGTCCATCACATCATTCTCCTAATGATGTGATCCCGTTATCAATGACATCCAATGTCCATGGTCAGGAAACCGTAACCATCTATTGATCAACGATCTAGTCAACTAGAGGCTCACTAGGGACATGTTGTGGTCTATGTATTCACACATGTATTACGATTTCCGGATAACATAATTATAGCATGAACAATAGACAATTATCATGAACAAGGAAATATAATAATAACCATTTTATTATTGCCTCTAGGGCATATTTCCAACAGTCTCCCACTTGCACTAGAGTCAATAATCTAGTTACATTGTGATGAATCGAACACCCATAGAGTTCTGGTGTTGATCATGTTTTGCTCGAGGAAGAGGTTTAGTCAACGGATCTTCGATATTCAGGTCCGTATGCACTTTACAAATATCTATGTCTCCATTTTGAACATTTTCACGAATGGAGTTGAAGCGACGCTTAATATGCCTGGTCTTCCTGTGAAACCTGGGCTCCTTGGCAAGGGCAATAGCTCCAGTGTTGTCACAGAAGAGAGTCATCGGGCCGGACGCATTGGGAATAACTCCTAGGTCGGTAATGAACTCCTTCATCCAGATTGCTTCTTGTGCTGCCTCCGAGGCTGCCATGTACTCCGCTTCACATGTAGATCCCGCCACAACGCTTTGCTTGCAACTGCACCAGCTGACTGCCCCACCATTCAAAATATACACGTATCCGGTTTGTGACTTAGAGTCATACAGATCTGTGTCGAAGCTAGCATCGACGTAGCCCTTTACGACGAGCTCTTCGTCACCTCCATAAACGAGAAACATATCCTTAGTCCTCTTCAGGTACTTCAGGATATTCTTGACCGTTGTCCAGTGTTCCATGTCGGGATTACTTTGGTACCTTCCTTCCAAACTCACGGCAAGGTTTACATCAGGTCTGGTACATAGCATGGCATACATAATAGACCCTATGGCCGAGGCATAGGGGACGACACTCATCTTTTCTCTATCTTCTGCCGTGGTCGGGCATTGAGTCGTGCTCAATCTCATACCTTGCAATACAGGCAAGAACCCCTTCTTGGACTGATCCATATTGAACTTCTTCAATATCTTGTCAAGGTACGTACTTTGTGAAAGACCAATGAGGCGTCTCGATCTATCTCTATAGATCTTGATGCCTAATATATAAGCAGCTTCTCCAAGGTCCTTCATTGAAAAACACTTGTTCAAGTAGGCCTTTATGCTTTCCAAGAATTCTATATCATTTCCCATCAATAGTATGTCATCCACATATAATATGAGAAATGCTACAGAGCTCCCACTCACTTTCTTGTAAACACAGGCTTCTCCATAAGTCTGCGTAAACCCAAACGCTTTGATCATCTCATCAAATCAAATGTTCCAACTCCGAGAGGCTTGCACCAGCCCATAGATTGAGCGTTGGAGCTTGCACACCTTGTCAGCATTCTTAGGATCGACAAAACCTTCCGGCTGCATCATATACAATTCTTCCTTAAGGAAACCATTAAGGAATGCCGTTTTAACGTCCATTTGCCATATCTCATAATCATAGAATGCGGCAATTGCTAACATGATTCGGACGGACTTCAGCTTCGCTACGGGTGAGAAAGTCTCATTGTAGTCAACCCCTTGAACTTGTCGATAACCCTTAGCGACAAGCCGAGCCTTATAGATGGTCACATTACCATCCGCGTTTGTCTTCTTCTTAAAGATCCATTTATTTTCTATGGCTCGCCGATCATCGGGCAAGTCAGTCAAAGTCCATACTTTGTTTTCATACATGGATCCTATCTCGGATTTCATGGCTTCCAGCCATTTGTTGGAATCTGGGCCCGCCATCGCTTCTTCATAGTTCGAAGGTTCACCATTGTCTAACAGCATGATTTCCAAGACAGGGTTGCCGTACCACTCTGGTGCGGAACGTGTCCTTGTGGACCTACGAAGTTCAGTAGCAAATTGATCTGAAGTTTCATGATCATCATCATCAACTTCCTCTCTATTCGGTGCAGGCACCTCAGGAACATTTTCTTGAGCTGCGCCACTCTCCGGTTCAAGAGGCAATACTTCATCAAGTTCTACTTTCCTCCCACTTACTTCTTTCGAGAGAAACTCTTTCTCTAGAAAGGATCCATTCTTGGCAACAAAGATCTTGCCTTCGGATCTGAGGTAGAATATATACCCAATAGTTTCTTTAGGGTATCCTATGAAGACGCATTTTTCCGATTTGGGTTCGAGCTTTTCAGGTTGAAGTTTCTTGACATAAGCATCACATCCCCAAACTTTTAGAAACGACAGCTTAGGTTTCTTACCAAACCACAATTCATACGGTGTCGTCTCAACAGATTTCGACGGAGCCCTATTTAAAGTGAATGCGGCAGTCTCTATAGCATAACCCCAAAATGACAGCGGTAGATCAGTAAGAGACATCATAGATCGTACCATATCCAATAGAGTGCGATTACGACGTTCGGACACACCATTACGCTAAGGTGTTCCAGGCGGCGTGAGTTGTGAAACAATTCTGCATTTCCTTAAGTGCGTGCCAAATTCGTGACTCAAATATTCTCCCCCACGATCTGATCGTAAGAACTTGATTTTCCTGTCATGTTGATTCTCAACCTCACTCTGAAATTCCTTGAACTTTTCAAAGGTCTCAGACTTGTGTTTCATTAAGTAGACATACCCATATCTACTCAAGTCATCAGTGAGGGTGAGAACATAACGATAGCCACCACGAGCCTCAACACTCATTGGACCGCACACATCAGTATGTATGATTTCCAATAAGTTGGTTGCTCGCTCCATTGTTCCGGAGAACGGAGTCTTGGTCATTTTGCCCAAGAGGCATGGTTCGCATGTGTCAAATGATTTATAATCAAGAGACTCCAAAAGTCCATCTGCATGGAGTTTCTTCATGCGTTTGACACCAATGTGACCAAGGCGGCAGTGCCACAAGTATGTGGGACTATCATTAGCAACCTTACATTTTTTGGCATTCACACTATGAATATGTGTAACATCACGTTCGAGATTAAATAAGAATAAACCATTGACCAGTGGGGCATGACCATAAAACATATCTCTCATATAAATAGAACAACCATTATTCTCAGATTTAAATGAGTAGCCATTTCGCATTAAACGAGATCCAGATACAATGTTTATGCTCAAAGCTAGTACTAAATAACAATTATTGAGGTTTAAAACTAATCCCGTAGGTAAATGTAGAGGTAGCATGCCGACGGCGATCACATCGACCTTGGAACCATTCCCGACGCGCATCGTCACCTCGTCCTTCGCCAGTCTCCGTTTATTCCGCAGTTCCTGTTTTGAGTTACAAATATGAGCAACTGCACCGGTATCAAATACCCAGGAGCTACTACGAGCGCTGGTTAGGTACACATCAATAACATGTATATCAGATATACCTTTGGTATTGCCGGCCTTCTTATCCGCTAAGTACTTGGGGCAATTCCGCTTCCAGTGACCGTTTCCCTTGCAATAAAAGCACTCAGTTTCAGGCTTGGGTCCATTCTTGGGCTTCTTCCTGGCAGCTTGCTTACCGGGCACGACAACTCCCTTGCCGTCCTTCTTGAAGTTCTTTTTACCCTTGCCTTTCTTGAACTTAGTGGTTTTATTCACCATCAAGAATTGATGTTCCTTTTTGATTTCCACCTCCGCTGATTTCAGCATTGAATATACCTCAGGAATGGTCTTTTCCATCCCCTGCATATTGAAGTTCATCACAAAGCTCTTGTAGCTAGGTGGGAGCGACTGAAGGATTCTGTCAACGACCGCATCATCCGGGAGATTAACTCCCAGCTGAGACAAGCGGTTGGGCAACCCAGACATTTTGAGTATGTGCTCGCTGACGGAACTATTCTCCTCCATCTTACAACTGTAGAACTTGTCGGAGACTTCATATCTCTCGACCCGGGCATGAGCTTGGAAAACCATTTTCAGCTCTTGGAACATCTCATATGCTCCGTGTTGCTCAAAACGCTTTTGGAGCCCCGGTTCTAAGCTGTAAAGCATGCCACACTGAACCAGGGAGTAATCATCACTACGCGTCTGCCAAGCGTTCATAACGTCTTGTTCTGCTAGGAAAACAGGTGCTTCACCTAGCGGTGCATCAAGGACATATGCTTTCCTGGCAGCTATGAGGATAATCCTCAGGTTACGGACCCAGTCCATGTAGTTGTTGTCGTCGTCTTTCAGCTTGGTTTTCTCTAGGAACGTGTTGAAGTTGAGGGCAACATTAGCGTGGGCCATTTGATCTACAAGACATATTGCAAAGATTTTAGACTATGTTCATGATAATTAAGTACATCTAATCAAATTATTTAATGAACTCCCACTCAGATAGACATCCCTCTAGTCATCTAAGTGATACATGATCCGAGTCAACTAGGCCGTGTCCGATCATCACGTGAGACGGACTAGTTATCATCGGTGAACATTTTCATGTTGATCGTATCTTCTATACGACTCATGTTTGACCTTTCGGTCTTCCGTGTTCCGAGGCCATGTCTGTACATGCTAGGCTCGTCAAGTCAACCTAAGTGTATCGCGTATGTAAATCTGGCTTACACCCGTTGTATGCGAACGTTAGAACCTATCACACCCGATCATCATGTGGTGCTTCGGAACAACGGACCTTAGCAACGGTGCACAGTTAGGGGCAACACTTTCTTGAAATTATTGCGAGGGATCATCTTATTTATGCTACCGTCGTTCTAAGCAAATAAGATGTAAAACATGATAAACATCACATGCAATCAAATAGTGACATGATATGGCCAATATCATTTTGCTCCTTTTGATCTCCATCTTCGGGGCGCCATAATCATCATTGTCACCGGCATGACACCATGACCTCCATCATCATGATCTCCATCATCGTGTCTTCATGAAGTTGTCTCGCCAACTATTACTTCTACTACTATGGCTAACGGTTAGCAATAAAGTAAAGTAATTACATGACATTTATGTTGACACGCAGGTCATAAATAAATTAAGACAACTCCTATGGGTCCTGCCGGTTGTCATACTCATCGTCATGCAAGTCGTGATTCCTATTACAAGAACATGATCAATCTCATACATCACATATATCATTCATCACATCCTTTTGGCCATATCACATCACACGGCATATGCTGCAAAAACAAGTTAGACGTCCTCTAATTGTTGTTTGCAAGTTTTTACGTGGCTGCTATAGGTTTCTAGCAAGAACGTTTCTTACCTACGCCAAAACCACAACGTGATATGCCAATTTCTATTTACCCTTCATAAGGACCCTTTTCATCGAATCCGATCTGACTAAAGTGGGAGAGACAGACACCCGCTAGCCACCTTATGCAACTAGTGCATGTCAGTCGGTGGAACCAGTCTCACATAAGCGTACGTGTAAGGTCGGTCCGGGCCGCTTCATCCCACGTTGCCGCCGAATCAAGATAAGACTAGTAACGGCAAGTAAATTGACAAAATCGACGCCCACAACAACTTGTGTTCTACTCGTGCATAGAAACTACGCATAGACCTAGCTCATCATGCCACTGTTGGGGATCGTAGCAGAATTTTAAAATTTTCTACGCATCACCAAGATCAATCTATGGAGTCATCTAGCAATGAGAGGGAGAGGAGTGCATCTACATACCCTTGTAGCTCGCGAGCGGAAGCGTTCAAGAGAATGGGGTTGATGGATTCGTACTCGTCGTGATCCAAATCACCGATGATCCTAGCGCCGAACGGACGGCACCTCCGCGTTCAACACATGTACGGAGCAGAGACGTCTCCCGTGCCTTGATCTAGCAAGGAGGAGGGAGAGGTTGAGGAAGAGAGCTCCAACAGCAGCACGACGGCGTGGTGGTGGAGGAGCGACAGTACTCCGGCAGGGCTTCGCCAAGCACTTAACGAAGGAGGAGAGGTGTTGGGGAGGGGAGGGGCTGCACCTTTTATGTGGTGTGAAGCCCTCCCCTTGCCCCTTCTATTTATAGGGGAAGGAGGAAGGGGGCCGGTGTAACACCCTCGATGCAGCTATATCTCCCACGTGTCGGAGCATGACTTAGAGGCATAACCGCATTGAAAGCAATGTCGCAAGTGAGGTAATCTTCACAACATCCCATGTAAATAAATAAAAGGGGGGAAGGATACATAGTTGGCTTACAATCGCCACTTCACACAATACATGAATGAAGCATTACATCAACCAAATACACTCAAGGTCCGACTACGGAACCAAAATAAAAGAAGACTACCCCAAATGCTACACAGATCCCCGATCGTCCCAACTGGGCTCCACTACTGATCAACTGGAACGAAACAACACAATGAACAAAGTCTTCATCGAGCTCCTCCTTGAGCTCGGTTGCGTCACCTGCACAATTTCATCAACACCTGCAAACTGGTTTTGGAAGTAACTATGAGTCACGGGGACTCAACAATTTCACACCCTCGCGATCAAGACTATTTAAGCTTATGGGTAGGGTAAAAGGTATGAGGTGGAGCTGCAGCAAGCGACTAGCATATTTGGTGGCTAACATACGCAAATGAGAGCGAGAAGAGAAGGCAAAAGCACGATCGATGAACTATGATCAAGAAGTTATCCTAGAACAACCTACGCCAAACATAACTCCAACACCGTGTTCACTCCTCGGACTCCGCCGAGAAGAGACCATCACGGTTACACACGCGGTTGATGTATTTTAATTAAGATCAACTTCAGGTTTTCTACAACCGGACATTAACAAATTCCCATCTGCCCATAACCGCGGGCACGGCTTTCGAAAGTTCAAATCCCTGCAGGGGTGTCCCAACTTAGCCCATCACAAGCTCTCACGTTCAACGAAGGATATTCCTTCTCCCAGGAAGGCCCGATCAGGCTCGGAATCCCGGTTACAAGACATTTCGACAATGGTAAAACAAGACCAGCAAAGCCACCCGAATGTGCCGACAAATCCCGATAGGAGCTGCACATATCTCGTTCTCAAGGCACAACGGATTTTCCAAACTTCCGGTAGGCCAGCCCAAAGTTGCCCCTGGTGGCCACCGACGGCTGACAAGTTGGCCAACACTCAGAGGAGCACTGGCCCGGGGGTTTAAATAAAGATGACCCTTGGGCAGGCCTACCCAAGGGAAAGAAAAGGCTAGGTGGCAAATGGTAAAACCAATGTTGGGCCTTGCTGGAGGAGTTTTATTCAAGGCGAACTGTTAAGGGGTTCCCATTATAACTCAACCGCGTAAGGAACGCAAAATCCGGGAACATAACACTGATATGACGGAAACTAGGGCGGCAAGAGTGGAACAAAACACCAGGCATAAGGCCGAGCCTTCCACCCTTTACCAAGTATATAGATGCATTAATTAAATAAGAGATATTGTGATATCCCAACAAAATATCCATGTTCCAAACATGGAACAAGCTCCAATCTTCACCTGCAACTAACAACGCTATAAGAGGGGCTGAGCAAAGTGGTAACATAGCCAAACAACGGTTTGCTAGGACAAGGTGGGTTAGAGGCTTGGCTTAACAATATGGGAGGCATGATAAGCAAGTGGTAGGTATCGCAGCATAGGCATAGCAAAAGAGCGAGCAACTAGCAAGCAAAGATAGAAGTGATTTCAAGGGTATGGTCATCTTGCCTGAGATCCCGAAAGGAAGAAGAACGAGTGCATGAAGAAGATAAACGGACGTAGCCGAACGGGTCCTCACAAACGTGACGTAATCGGAACCAACCCGAAGAAGCAACACCGGAAAGAAGCACACAACATAGTAAACAACCAACACATGAACATGGTATGATATGCGGGATGCGGCATGTGATGCATATGCATGATTTGGAAAGGAATGATTTAACCTGGCCTCAACTTGGAAATCCAAGAGTGCCACTGGAAAGGTGAGGTGATTTCGATTGAAATCGATATAAAAATCACCGGAATCGGATGCACGGTTTGGAAATGGCAAGCAAAACAAATATGGCACCGGTCTGCGATAATCATCAAGTAGCCTTCTAAATGCATCAAGATAAATATTCTACAACACTCAAACATGACAACAAAATACATGGCAGGGATCCACTCAAGAAGCTTAACAAAATATGAACACTGAGCTACGACTAATTCATCCATTAACAGGTTCAAACAAGCATGGCAAAAGTGCAAATGATAACAGGTTTCAGACTTGGTGAAATTAACACAAGTCTGGAATTTATCATCAGGAAGCATACTTTAGAGCATGAAAACTACATGCTAAAGGAACATATCATGGCAAAGCAAGGCATGGCATGAAGCTACTCAAAGCACTTAACAAAAGTCCCTTAGTGACCTTGAGCCAAAAGGGATCAGACAATACAATTGCAAGCATGTGAACATGGCAAAAACATAAACAGATTCAGACTTTGTGAAAAAAACTGGAGCATGCAAAACAGTTAACGAGTAGGCATGTTTACGAGCTCGATGCACTCACTACAGAGCATGGCATGACAAACTAAGCATACACCCATCAAGAAGACATGGCATAGAAGCTAGACATGGCAAGAACAATAACATAGCATGCACGGATCAATAGCAACATCCTCGGCAAAATCGCTAAACATGTCAACAATCTGCCAGGATTATTTTATAGCAAAAGTAGAGCTCGATTGAATCAAGCTAGGGTGCTCCATAAATGCAAACAAAGACATTGATGGATAGAGCACCACAATGTTAACAAAACATCCTTACTGATCATCCTCAAAAGAGGCACGGATCACTAGGAAACAACATGAACATATGGCATAACCACAAAATCAGGACAATGACTTAGTGAAATTCTAAGTCCCTGAAATCAGCATTATCGATTACGCTACTTTGCAAGCTTGTGCTAGTCACCACAAATATCACAAAAATAAATAGCATACACCCCTGTAAAGATGGCATGGCATATAACAAAACACATGTAGAGCTCAGGATCATAGCATGCACACATTAATCATGGCAAAAATGACAAAATGCCATTTGCTGAAACAGATCTACAACTTTCCTCACATAGCCCTCTTCCAACAGCATTTCGGGCATCAAGATGAGCTCAAATGAAAATGATGCAATGAGAGTAAATGGTGTACTCGTCGGGACGAACATTTTGATATACTACACGCACGAATCGGAGCCACGGATGCAGAGTTATGATGCGATGAATATGCTCAAAAAATATTACAGGAAAAAGCACTTAGACGAAAAATTACCCTCTCAGAATCAGATCTAGGGTTGACTTGCATGTAGTTCGAGGTTCGCCAAAATGTGTCGCCGGAAAAGAGGGAGAAGGCGTCGGAGTCGCGGTGAGGCGCGGGGTCGCCGGCGGGAGACCTCCGGGGCGGCGCGGCCGGCCGGCGAAGTCCGGTGGGCGAGGAGGCTGTGCGGCGGTGCAGATCTGGGGCGGAAACGGCTTGCTCCGGCGAAGGCGCGGATCGGGGCGGAGCTCGTCGGCAGGGGCGGCGCGCTGGATCGGGAGGAGCTCCTCTCCTCCCGGATCGGGGCGAAGGCGGCGCCGGCAGGGACGAGTGGAGGCGCGGATCGGCGGTTGGCAGAGGAGATCTCGCCGGTGGGAGGCGGCGTGCTGCGGTGGCGCGAAAACGGCGGCGGCACGCGCTCTGCGACAAACGGCGGCGAGCACTGCGGTGACCGGTGCAGCTCCGGCGGTCGGAAGCCGAGAAGACTGTGGGCGGCGCGCGCGGGGTCCTCCGCGGGTGGCGGCGGCGGCGGTTGGGCCCCGCAGGCCCGATCCAGGCCGCGCGGACCGGCAGCGGGGACGACGGACGTGGGACACGTGGCACGTTGCCACTGGACAGGAGCGGGGGCGGGATTTCGTCCGGCGGGCGCGGACATGTCCGACAGCGTGCGGGGGGGGGGGGGGGATTTAGGGTTTCAACTGCGGAAATTTTGGAGGGGATCACAAATATATAGGTAGAGGGAGCTAGGAGAGTCCAAATGAGGTGCGGTTTTCGGCCACGTGATTGTGATCGAACGCTCTAGATGATGGAGAGGTCTTAGGTGGGTTTTGGGCCACTTTGGAAGGGTGTTGGGCTGCAACACACACGAGGCCTTTTCGGTCCCTCGGTTAACCGTTGGAGTATCAAACGAAGTCCAAATGACACAAAACTTGACAGGTGGTCTACCGGTAGTAAACCAAGGCCGCATGACAAGTCTTGGTCCAATCCGAAAACGTTTAACACCCGCACACGAAAAGAGGTAGAAAGGGACACCGGGTGACATAGGAGCGCCGGAATGCAAAACGGACAACGGGGAAAATGCTCGGATGCATGAGACGAACATGTATGCAAATGAAATGCACATGATGACATGATATGCAATGCATGACACGCAAGCAATGACAAGGCAACATCAGCGAATAACTGGAGGACACCTGGCACATCGGTCTCGGGGCGTTACAACACTCCACCACTATGAGAGGATCTCGTCCCGAGATCTAGAATGGCACCGGAGGGACAAACAGAAGAGAAAGAGAAGAGGTAAAACTAAGTTGCTTCTTTGACAAACGAGTGAGAACAAAGAACCTTGAAAAGGTTAAGCCATTTGGAGAAAAGAATACAACGAAGATGAATAAAGTTGAAAACCTCCGTTAGAAACGAGGAACAAGGAACAACAAATTCGGATAGCACTCCGGTTGAAAAAAAGATGAAAGACTTGATAAAATGAAAGAGATTGAGCAAAGGGACACAACACTCCGGTTAAATGGATAAGCATGACAAGAACAAGATCCTGACAAGAACAAGAAGAAGGTTTGAAGAGAGCAGCAACACAATGCCTCCGGGAGAAATGAAAGAAAGGAATGCAAGGAACGGGGGAAAAAACAACATCTTCTACCTCCAATGAGCTTGCAAAGGCATCTTAAGGAGAAAGGTCGAGCGGAGTTGTTGGAAAACCAACAATGAAAGGATAAGCTTGATATGGACTTATAGAAGATATCTCAAAATTATGAGGTGACAACTTGCCACTAATGGGAACAAGATTGGATAAGAACAAAGAGACGAGAAACTATCTCACCGGGAGGATAAAAGAAGAACTTGGATTATTTAAGGGCACCATAATAGCAACAATCCTCAGGGAAGGCTTAAGGTGAAATTTTAACCCAAGATAACTCCAATGAAGAGATTGATGGATTTAAAATATCTCATTCTTAACAGCATGTGAATCATGAAACATGAACTCAAATTATCAAGAATGACATAATACCACCTCCAATGATACGGAAGAAAGAATTGCACTCTGGAATGCAAGATGAAGAAACTTGATCTCCTTTGAAATGAATCTTGATGAACACTTCGAGAAGGGATTAAATCCTTTATGAATCACCATGTTGAGCCTCCATGAAGAACTCCGGTAAAGGAATGATCAAACGAAAAGAAAGATAAGTTGAAAACACAAGGTGAATCCTTGCAATGATTTAGATGGATCTCCGTGATGATATAATTGAGAGAGCTTGGAATTGCGGAAAGAGAAGATGAAACAATTGAAACCGAGAGTTTTGATGAGGCTCCGGAATAAGGAGTTGAATTTAGTCGATGAAACAAGAATAAGAATTACATTATGCTTATCCTTCATCAATTAAATTGATGACAACCAAAGGGTTTGGCATACTACTTATTCTCGTAGGAAGGATTAAGAGAGATATAGCGCAAACTTGAGAAGGTATTCAACAAACCACCGGTAGGGTTGGAACAACGAATGCATTGATAAGATAAAGAAGGAAGAGAAATCTTGAAAGAACCACCGTAAGAATTGAAAATGAACGAAGTAGGGGTGAATCACCGGTAAGAATTAGCAAATGAACGAAGATATATGAGAGAGTTTAAATACGAGAGGATGAATAGATCACGAACTTTAATAGAGAATATTTGAGTGATGCACCGGTAAGATTTGGGGAACGAGAGCTGAAAGCTGAGAATGAATAACTCTGAGATGATGGGCTTCAGATAATCAAACTGAAAAGACTCCTGAATTGCTCCGGATGGGTGAAAAGAATTCCCACAATCAAAAACAGTTATGAGAGGATGGCCTCAAACTAGAATCACGAATCTTGAGGAGAATTGAGCAAGATTAAAGAGAAACTCTTCTTCGGTCTTCAAAATCTGAGAATGACGAAAAACACCACTGAGAGTTGCTTAGACACTCTGGGAGAATAAAAAACGAAGAGGTTGAGCCAATGATGAAAGAATTTTGAAAGATCTTGGAGAAATACATATGACTGATGCTGAATCATTCTTACGTCAAACTTTGAAAAAGAATTTGAGGATAGCTCCGGGAAAATAAGAAGAGTCAGGTAAGATCCTGGGAAAAGACCTGTGGGTTAGGGCCCACTCAAAAGAAACACCGTTGATGATTTAAAATATAGATTGCACCGGTTGATTTAAATGGCTTGAATAAGATAAGAACCTAGAGATATCTTGAGCACTCCGGAACAATTGAATAGCGAGAAATGACTGAATATGAGGTGCACCGGCATGAGAAGGTATTTGCAACGAGGAAAGGATATAATTGGCAAAGCTTGAATTGAATTCATTGGATAAAAGAGAACGAAGAATGATGAACTAGAAGCTCCATTAGAATCTTCATGACAATCACCGGATACGAACATTGACTGAAAAGAACGAAGAGACTTCACATGAATAAAATGGACACTTGATCAAGAAATCTGAATCCTTGAAGAAAAAGGGTGGGTGGGCGGGAAAAACAAAGGCAACTTGGAGACGGATGAAACAAACACCGTTGAGAAAACCGAGAGGTGATCTTGTGATGTTAAAATGATCGGATCCATTTGAAGAGAAGCACACCGGTTGAAAAGGATTAACATGACAATCTCAATTATCATGAAGGATTAGTATTCACATAGAAATATGAGAACACCGCTTAGGAAAAGTATGGAATCAACTCTTGACATTGAAGTAACTCGAATACCACAACTCAAAACAAAACAAAGGATTGGCTTGCAGAATAAGCCGAAACAAACATATGATAGAGATTTCGTCCGAAGTTTTCGTGGTGGGGCCTACACGGGCTCGATCGTACAGCACCATCATGTACAAGGCAGTGCACATGACATACGAAGCGTCCCCGAGTCGGCATAGCCAAGGACTCTTTAAGACACAACGAGACCACTGTAATACCAACCGTGGATAGGCGGACCACTAGACGTCGAACCCCAATTTCATCTCATACATCTGTCGGAAAGATATCCTAGGAGCTACTTGAATTCCCACTTATAAACTCCCGAAACCTTCCGGTTATGCAATCAGTTGTTGGGGATACAGGGGAAGCATAATATCTCACCCAAAACTAGCAAATCCTACATCCAGCTGTATCCATCCTTCAACACAAAACCAAGAAACCTTCGGAAATCATCTACCTCAACCTTCGAAAAGCATCCGTTATACAAGTTATGGCAATACTCCCGAACTCCCGCCCCAGTACTGGGTGGCGTCGAGGTTATCTCACCAACAACTGCATAAGAGAGATTTTCGATGTCGGCGAAACTAAACTCAGGTATTCCAGAAGTGCAACGATAAAATTGTGACGACAACACCTCGGAGCTCAACTCCCCGGGACACTGCCACAACCCCTAAAAGACAGGAGGCACGAAGAACAATGTTCTCGTCACAAAACCATCGGAACGATTCCAAGATACCCGCGTGATCCTAATTTTTTAGTGAAATTTGAGAAGAGAAGAGTCAAAACTCTACGTCAGGATGCCTCACTAGAGCGACGAAGGGACTGAGGAGTAAAAAGAATCTACTGTCTGATATATATATAATCCTAAAAGACTCAAAACATTTCTAGACTCAATAACGCCAGCGATTCGATCAAGCAGGGAGCTCCTAAGGTTGGGGAAAGCTCTGATACCAACTTGTAATGCCCTCGATGCGGCTATATCTCCCACGTGTCGAAGCATGACTTAGAGGCATAACCGCATTGAAAGCAATGTCGCAAGTGAGGTAATCTTCACAACATCCCATGTAAATAAAGAAAAGGGGGAAGGATACATAGTTGGCTTACAATCGCCACTTCACACAATACATGAATGAAGCATTACATCAACCAAATACACTCAAGGTCCGACTATGGAACCAAAATAAAAGAAGACTACCCCAAATGCTACACAGATCCCCGATCGTCCCAACTGGGCTCCACTACTGATCAACTGGAACGAAACAACACAACGAACAAAGTCTTCATCGAGCTCCTCCTTGAGCTCGGTTGCGTCACCTGCATGATTTCATCGACACCTGCAAACTGGTTTTGGAAGTAACTGTGAGTCATGGGGACTCAGCAATCTCACACCCTCGCGATCAAGACTATTTAAGCTTATGGGTAGGGTAAAAGGTATGAGGTGGAGCTGCAACAAGCGACTAGCATATTTGGTGGCTAACATACGCAAATGAGAGCGAGAAGAGAAGGCAAAAGCACGATCGATGAACTATGATCAAGAAGTGATCCTAGAACAACCTACGCCAAACATAACTCCAACACCGTGTTCACTTCCCGGACTCCGTCGAGAAGAGACCATCACGGTTACACACGCGGTTGATGTATTTTAATTAAGATCAACTTCAGGTTTTCTACAACCGTACATTAACAAATTCCCATCTGCCCATAACCGCGGGCATGACTTCCGAAAGTTCAAATACCTGCAGGGGTGTCCCAACTTAGCCCATCACAAGCTCTCACGGTCAACGAAGGATATTCCTTCTCCCAGGAAGGCCCGATCAGGCTCGGAATCCCGGTTACAAGACATTTCGACAATGGTAAAACAAGACCAGCAAAGCCACCCGAATGTGCCGACAAATCCCGATAGGAGCTGCACACATCTCGTTCTCAGGGCACACCGGATTGTCCAAACTTCCGGTAGGCCAGCCCAGAGTTGCCCCTGGTGGCCACCGGCGGCTGACAAGTTGGACCAACACTCAGAGGAGCACTGGCCCGGGGGTTTAAATAAAGATGACCCTTGGGCAGGCCCACCCAAGGGAAAGAAAAGGCTAGGTGGCAAATGGTAAAACCAATGTTGGGCCTTGCTGGAGGAGTTTTATTCAAGGCGAACTGTCAAGGGGTTCCCATTATAACCCAACCGCATAAGGAACGCAAAATCCGGGAACATAACATCGATGACGGAAACTAGGGCGGCAAGAGTGGAACAAAACACCAGGCATAAGGCCGAGCCTTCCACCCTTTACCAAGTATATAGATGCATTAATTAAATAAGAGATATTGTGATATCCCAACAAAATATCCATGTTCCAAACATGGAACAAGCTCCAATCTTCACCTGCAACTAACAACGCTATAAGAGGGGCTGAGCAAAGCGGTAACATAGCCAAACAACGGTTTGCTAGGACAAGGTGGGTTAGAGGCTTGGCTTAACAATATGGGAGGCATGATAAGCAAGTGGTAGGTATGCAGCATAAGCATAGCAAAAGAGGGAGAACTAGCAAGCAAAGATAGAAGTGATTTCGAGGGTATGGTCATCTTGCCTGAGATCCCGAAATGAAGAAGAACGAGTCCATGAAGAAGACAAACGAACGTAGCCGAGCGGGTCCTCACAAACGCGACGTAATCGGAACCAACCCGAAGAAGCAACACCGGAAAGAAGCACACAACATAGTAAACAACCAACACATGAACATGGTATGATATGCGGGATGCGGCATGTGATGCATATGCATGATTTGGAAAGGAATGATTTAACCTGGCCTCAACTTGTAAATCCAAGAGTGCCACTGGAAAGGTGAGGTGATTTCGATTGAAATCGATATAAATATCACCGGAATCGGATGCACGGTTTGGAAATGGCAAGCAAAACAAATATGGCATCGGTCTGCGATAATCAGCAAGTAGCCTTCTAAATGCATCAAGATAAATATGCTACAACACTCAAACATGACAACAAAATACATGGCGGGGATCCACTCAAGAAGCTTAACAAAAGATGAACACTGAGCTACGGCTAATTCATCCATTAACAGGTTCAAACAAGCATGGAAAAAGTGCAAATGATAACAGGTTTCAGCCTTGGTGAAATTAACACGAGTCTGGAATTTATCATCAGGAAGCATACTTTAGAGCATGAAAACTACATGCTACAGGAACATATCATGGCAAAGCAAGGCATGGCATGAAGCCTAGAAGACGGTGGGCGGCGCACGCGGGGTCCTCCGCGGGTGGCGGCGGCGGCGGTTGGGCCCCGCGGGCCCGATCCGGGCCGCGCGGGACGGCTGCGGGGACGGCGGACGTGGGACACGTGGCACGTTGCCACTGGACAAGAGCGGCGGTGGGATTTCGTCCGGTGGGTGCGGACATGTTCAGCGGCGTGCGGGGGGGGGGGGGGGGGGTGGGGGGGAATTTAGGGTTTCAACTGCGGAAATTTTGGAGGGGATCACAAATATATAGGTAGAAGGAGCTAGGAGAGTCCAAATGAGGTGCGGTTTTCGGCCACGCGATCGTGATCGAACGCTCTAGATGATGGAGAGGTCTTAGGTGGGTTTTGGGCCACTTTGGAAGGGTGTTGGGCTGCAACACACATGAGGCCTTTTCAGTCCCTCGGTTAACCGTTGGAGTATCAAACGAAGTCCAAATGGCACGAAACTTGACAGGCGGTCTATCGGTAGTAAACCAAGGCCGCCTGACAAGTCTCGGTCTAATCCGAAAACGTTTAACACCCGCACACGAAAAGAGGTAGAAAGGGACACCGGGTGACATAGGAGCGCCGGAATGCAAAACGGACTACGGGGAAAATGCTCGGATGCATGAGACGAACATGTATGCAAATGAAATGCACATGATGACATGATATGCAATGCATGACACGCAAGCAATGACAAGGCAACAACAGCGAATAACGAGAGGACACCTGGCACATCGGTCTCGGGGCGTTACAGCCGGCCCCCTCTAGATGAGATCTAGAGGGGGGGCCAAGGGGAGGGACTTGCCCCCCAAGCAAGGGGGCGCCCCCTCTAGGGTTTCCCCCCAACCCTAGGCGCATGGGACCAAGGGGGGATGCGCCTAGCCCACTTGGGGATGGTTCCCTTTCCTCTACGGCCCATGAGGCCCTCCGAGAGAGGTGGCCCCTCCCGGTGGACCCCCGGAACCCCTCCGGTGGCCCCGGTACAATGCTGATATGCCCCCGAACCTTTCCGGTGACCGTATGACAACTTCCCATATATAAATCTTCACCTACGGACCATTCCAGAACTCCTCGTGACGTCCGGGATCTCATCCGGGACTCCGAACAACATTCGGTAATCACATACAAATCTTCCTAATAACCCTAGCGTCATCGAACCTTAAGTGTGTAGACCCTACGGGTTCGGGAACCATGTAGACATGACCGAGACAACTCTCCGGCCAATAACCAACAGCGGGATTTGGATACCCATGTTGGCTCCCACATGTTCCACGATGATCTCATCGGTTGAACCACGATGTCGAGGATTCAAGCAATCCCGTATACAATTCCGTTTGTCAATCGGTACGTTACTTGCCCGAGATTCGATCGTTGGTATCCCAATACCTCGTTCAATCTCGTTACCGGCAAGTCACTTTACTCGTTCCATAACACATCATCCCGTGACCAACCCTTAGTCACATTGAGCTCATTATGATGATTTCTTACCGAGTGGGCCCAGAGATACCTCTCCGTTCATACGGAGTGACAAATCCCAGTCTTGATTCGTGCCAACCCAACAGACACTTTCGGAGATACCCGTAGTGCACCTTTATAGTCACCCAGTTACGTTGTGACGTTTGGCACACCCAGAGTATTCCTCCAGTATCCGGGAGTTGCACAATCTCATGGTCTAAGGAAAAGATACTTGACATTAGAAAAGCTTTAGCAGACGAACTACATGATCTTGCGCTATGCTTAGGATTGGGTCTTGTCCATCACATCATTCTCCTAATGATGTGATCCCGTTATCAATGACATCCAATGTCCATGGTCAGGAAACCATAACCATCTATTGATCAACGATCTAGTCAACTAGAGGCTCACTAGGGACATGTTGTGGTCTATGTATTCACACATGTATTACGATTTCCGGATAACACAATTATAGCATGAACAATAGACAATTATCATGAACAAGGAAATATAATAATTACCATTTTATTATTGCCTCTAGGGCATATTTCCAACACATTCCACATCAAAAATTCTGTTTCTATCATTTACCTACTCGAGGACAAGCAGGAATTAAGTTTGAGGATGCTTGATACGTCTCCAACGTATCTATAATTTTTTGTTGTTCCATGCTATTATATTATCTGTTTTGGATGTTTAATGGGCTTTAATTTACCTTTTTATATTATTTTTGGGACTAACCTACTAACCAAAGTCCCAGTGCAAATTGCTATTTTTTGCCTATTTTAGTGTTTTGCAGAAAAGGAATATCAAACGGAATCCAAACGGAATGAAACATTTGGGAGAGTTATTTTTGGAACAAAGGTGATCCAGGAGACTTGGAGTGGCCGTCAAGGGAGAAGCGAGGAGGCCACGAGGCAGGGGGCGTGCCCCCCACCCTTGTGGGCCCCTCACAGCTCCACCGACGTACTTCTTCCTCCTATATATACTCATATACCCCGAAAACATCCAGGAGCACTACGAAACCCTATTTCCACTGCCGCAACTTTCTGTACCCAAGAGATCCCATCTTGGGGCCTTTTTCGGAGCTCCGCCGGAGGGGGAATCGATCATGAAGGGCTTCTACATCAACACCATAGCCTCTCTGATGATGTGTGAGTAGTTTACCATAGACCTTCGGGTCCATAGTTATTAGCTAGACTAGACCATGCCGGCGCGCGTTGCCACGCCCGTCCATTTTTAAGGTAAAAATGATAGTAATTTATATAAATAGTGGGATGAAGCATGAGAGTCTCATACGAAATGAGGTTCTTAGTATTTAACAACAAAAAACTAACTTCTTGGATTAATAAAATTGAGGACATCACTACAAAAAAAAAGACACATCCGTGACATTTTGGGCCGAACGATTTTTTTTCCTGTCATACATATGACACTTCTATGACGATAATTGTGACAAAACCCAGTATCATCATAGATGTGGTGGGCTCCTACTTCTATGACAGAAAATGGGCTTTTCGTCCTGGGCGGGCCGGAGACACAGCTGCATGACATTCTTTGGGCCGTCCATGACGAAAAAACCATGGTAGAAGCGAGGGGGAGGAAAATTTCGGGGAGTTCCCGGTTACGATGGGAGGTCGGGGGCCGAGCGATGCACGCTTCTCTCGTACACGTACACGCGTGTGTGCGAGGTGTTGGCTCTAACTGAACCCGAGCGAGGCATTGGGCTCTAACTGAACCTGAGCGATTGCATTGCAGGCTACGCGTTACTGAACCCGAGCGATCGATCGATGGCTGTTAACTGAACCCGATCGAGCGATTCCTTCGCTACTGCTGCTAACTGAAACCAATCGATGCTGCCTGTAGCGACCAGACCTCAAATTATCCAATCTCTGTGCTCCGGTGTCATCCCTGGATCAGTAATGCTGACACCACACAGTACTTGAAGGATTTATAACAGAGTAGCAATCACACACTTATTACATCGAGTGTCTCAAAAGAGAACTTATTACAATAAATATGGCTTAAGGCCATCTAATAACGATAGCAGCGGAAGGCTTGGAAGATAAGTGAGTCCATCAACTCCAACGGCATCACTGAGTATAGAACCACGACCTAAAGGCACCTTAATCGTCGTCTGAAAAGTCTGCAACATTAACGTTGCAGCCCGAAACGGGTCAGCACATGGAATATGCTGGCAATGTAACTCATAGAGAATGATGGAATGAAATAAGCTATTCTATATGCATATTTGGCTGCTGGAAAGCTCTATGGTTACAGTTTTTGCGTAAAGCCAATTTTTCCCTACCGCAAAGGAATAAATTTTGTTTAACTATCATGGTAGTTGTTAAACATTGAGAATGGTTGACAACATTCTCAATCCCAATTAAGCATCATCATTAAAAACCCAACAAAAATTAATTAGAGTAACATGATGAGATTCACATGATAATCCAGGTACTAGATACTCAAGATGTCCATAACCGGGGACATGGCTAACCATGATTAGTTTATACACTCTGCAGAGGTTTGCGCACTTTTCCCCACAAGACCCGATCTCCTCCGTTGGACTTCTCGCACTACATGGTGTTTGAGAAACGGATGACCGAGACATAGTCTTTCAGAAGCGCTAGCACCTTACGAATGGGTAGACCGTACCAACCTACATCCCCTACATCTACTAGTCTACCACTGTAAGAGTTCGCACGACTTAGTCAACTATGCTAGAGCCCATAGTAGCTTGTGGCTGCACACGGAAGTTTCTAGCATGAATAATCTCATGATCCCTTTGAGCCTGGGTGGCGGTCCAAAAGAAAACATGCAATCGCTGGAATACCCAAGTGCCTCAATCCACCCAGATGTGTGTTTAGGTTGCCACCTTAAATAAACCATTAATTAACAATCTCACAACTGTCATGGATACACTCACCCAATCCACGTCTACTAGCATAGCATGGCATAATAAGGAAACGTAAGAGTAACTCCCAAAGTTTTGATAATAAAACAGGTAATAGGTACTACCTCATCTACTTCCCAAACCCACAATTTAGTTAGATCCTAATCATGCAATGTGTGAGGATTGGTCTAATGCAATAAAACTGGGTAGTAGGAGGTATGATCAAAGTGTTACTTGCCTTGCTGATGATCCGTGAAACCTAGGGATTCGAAGTAGCAAGCGGTGCACTCCGGGTACTCTATCGCAAACAAACAAGCATAGAATAAGTACTCAACTAATGCACAGGTAAACCTCAAACTAAAGATCTAACCAGAAAGTTCAACTTAAGAACTCTGGTTGACAAAAAGAACCAAAACGAACGAAGCAACGAAAGGCAAACGGCAAAAAAAACAAGCTTCGTTTACTATTCTGGATCTAGGGCAATTAATACTGTGGCAAAAACTTGTTTGAGTTGGTTAAACGGAAAGAGGGTTTCGAGACAAAACTCCAGGCGCTTGAATCCCCTGATTCCGATAAACGAGCGAAAAGTTAAACTAGAACGAACATCGGATCAGATACCACGATCGGAAAAACTGCGGATTTAACCCGAGAAAAAGAAAAACGACGAACAGGTTAACGAACGAATGTTCGTTAACAGAAACTAAATGAAAAACGCGTTCGTTAAACCGAATGGACGAGCGGGCGCTCGCTAAATAAATAAACTGAAAAAAGCAGATCTATTTATTTAAAAAAACGAAAACTAGGGTTTTCTAAAAAAACCGGATCGGTTTTTCTCAGAAAACCGGGCGGCGGGCGGCTACCTCGGCTCTGTCCGGCGGGGCTCCGGCGGGTCGGCGGCTATGCGGGGCGGCGGCAACAGCGGCGCGGGTGGCGAGGCGGCAACAGCGGCGACTCGGGGCTCCAGGGGGGCCCCGAGGTGGCTATTTAAGGGGGGGGGGGTTGACTTGGGGAGGGGGTCAGCGGCGGCGAGGCGGCTCTAGCTCGGACTCCTCCCAAGTCCAGCGGGGAAGGCGGCGGCGGCTGGGCCGGCCTGGCTCGGCTGGGCCCTTGGCCCAGTCGGGCGCGGGTTTCTTTTTTTAAACAATTTCGCTGCGCCAAAAAAAATCTAGAAAAATAAATAAAAATCTAAAAATGCCAAAACAAATTTTTTCCGTCTAAATAAAATATTTAGAACAGGATGAACATTTTTTTGACCCTAAAATACAGTTTTGAAAACGTGCAATTTTTCCTAAATTCAAATAAAATAGCAAATAAAACCAAAATAAAATCTTATTTGATTTTTTTATTAAATCCTCAATATTTCTTTATTTTTTGGAAAGTCATTTTATTCCCTCTCTCATATTTTGATAATAGAAATAATTGAAGATAAAATAAATGAAATCAAATGATCCTATTTTCAAAATTTGAGAAAACTCAAATATGAAAATAACGAAATCCTCAACTCTCTCCGAGGGTCCTTGAGTTGCGTAGAATTTCTAGGATCGACCAAAAGCAATAAAATATGCTATGCAATGATGATCTAATGTATAACATTCCAAATTAAAAATTTGGGATGTTACAAACCTACCCCCCTTAAGATGAATCTCTCCCTCGAGATTCGGGTTGGCTAGAAAATAGGTGAGGGTGGTCCTTCAGCAATTCTTCCTCTCGCTCCCAGGTGGCTTCATCCTTCGTGTGGTGGCTCCATTGAACTGTGCAAAACTTGATAACCTTGCTGCGGGTGACTCGACTGGCATATTCTAAAATCTTGACTGGTTTCTCCTCATAGGTCAAATCACTGTCCAACTGAATTGCTTCCAGCGGCACTGTATCCCTCAGCGGTATGTCAGCCATCTCGGCGTGGCACTTCTTCAACTGGGAAACGTGGAACACGTAGTGAACTCCTGATAATCCTTCAGGCAATTCTAACTTATAAGCTATTTCTCCCATACGCTCCATAACTTGGTATGGGCCTATAAAACGTGGCGCTAATTTTCCCTTAACTCCAAAGCGCCTAACTCCTCGAAGTGGTGATACTCGAAGATAAACTCGGTCTCCGACTTCGTAAACTGTCTCCTTGTGTTTTGAATCTGCGTAGCTCTTCTTCCTGGACTGGGCTACCTTGAGCCTATCGCGAATCAATTTCACTTTCTGTTCAGACTCCTTAATCAGATCCGGTCCAAACAACTGACGGTCTCCAACTTCATCCCAAGATAATGGGGTCCTGCACCTCCTTCCGTACAAGGCTTCGAAAGGGGCCATCTTCAAACTGGATTGATAACTGTTATTGTAAGAGAACTCTGCATATGGAAAATTCTTGTCCCAACTAGATCCGTAATCTAGCGCACAAGCTCTTAACATATCCTCCAAAATTTGATTGACTCTCTCAGTCTGTCCATCTGTCTACGAATGGAAAGCTGTACTAAACTCTAGTCTGGTACCCAAAGTTTCATGCAACTGATTCCAGAACTTTGAGGTAAATTGGGTTCCTCTATCTGATACAATGCTCTTTGGAACTCCATGCAGACATACGATCCTGGTCATGTATATCTTTGCCAACTTTGCACTGGTATAGGTAGTATTCACTGGAATGAAATGGGCTACCTTTGTCAAACGATCGACTACAACCCATATTGAGTCATAGCCTGAACAAGTTCTGGGTAAACCCGTAATAAAATCCATGCCTAACTTATCCCACTTCCATTCGGGTATCGGCAATGGCTGTAGCAATCCTGCTGGCTTCTGATGCTCTGCCTTTACTCTCTGACATACATCACAAACTGCTACATACTCCGCAATATCCTTCTTCATTCCGGTCCACCAAAAAGTATCCTTCAAATCCAAATACATCTTGGTATTTCCTGGGTGAATCGAATATGGTGAATCATGTGCCTCTTGCAGAATTAACTTCCTGATCTCCGAATCATTAGGCACATAAACACGGTCTTCAAACCATAGGGTATCGTGCTCATTCTCACGAAATCCCTTAGCTTTTCCTTTGCTCATTTTCTCCTTAATAGAGGCAATCTCCTTGTCAGTCCTTTGAGCTTCTCTGATCTTATCCATCAAGGTAGACTGAATCTCCAATGCTGCTACATAGCCTCTCGGAACTATCTCCAAACGTAGCTCATGAAGATTTTCAGCTAACTCCCTTGGTAAATCTCCCGTCATTAAGGTGTTGACATGGCTTTTACGGCTCAACGCGTCAGCTACTACGTTAGCCTTTCCGGGGTGATAATGTAATCTCATATCATAATCCTTGATGAGTTCCAACCATCTTCTTTGCCTGAGATTCAACTCTTTCTGCGTGAAAATATACATCAAACTCTTGTGATCCGTGTACACCTCACAATGGTTTCCAATGAGAAAATGTCTCCAAGTTTTCAATGCATGCCCTACGGCTGCTAACTCCAAATCATGCGTAGCATAATTCAACTCATGAGGATTAAGCTGTCGTGAGGCATAGGAAACAACTCTTCCTTCCTGCATAAGCACTACTCCAAGTCCTCGATGTGAAGCGTCGCAATACACCTTATAATCCTTGGTCTGATCGGTCAAAATCAACACAGGTGATGTAACCAACTGTTTCTTCAACTCCTGGAAACTGGCCTCACGTTCCTCAGTCCATATGAACTTGGTATCCTTTTTCAACAACTCCGTCATAGGCTTCGCAATCTTTGAGAAATTCTCAATGAATCTCCGGTAGTATCCTCCAAGTCCAAGAAAACTCCGGATCTCTCCAACTGTTGTTGGGGCTTCCCAATTGGTCACGGTATCAACTTTAGTGGGATCTACTGCTATACTTTCTCCCGATATAACGTGTCCGAGAAATCCAACTTCCTTCAACCAAAACTCACATTTGCTGAACTTGGCATATAATTGATGTTCTCTGAGCTTTCCAAGTACCAAACGCAAATGCTCCTTATGCTCCTCTTCGTTCTTTGAGTAAACCAGGATATCATCAATGAACACTACAACGAACTTATCCAGAAACTCGATAAACACCTTGTTCATCATGTTCATGAAATATGCAGGTGCGTTAGTCAGACCAAATGACATAACGATATACTCGTACAGCCCATACCTGGTGGTAAAAGCCGTCTTAGGTATATCATGTTCTCGAATCTTCAACTGGTGGTATCCTGATCGCAGATTGATCTTGGAAAATACCTTAGCTCCTTGCAATCGATCAAACAGATCATTGATCATCGGTAGTGGGTACTTGTTCTTGATGGTTACTTCATTCAATCCTCGGTAATCAACAACCATCCTTAACGATCCATCCTTCTTTTCCACTAGAAGTACTGGCGATCCCCAAGGCAAAGAACTTGGGCGAATATAACCTTTATCCAGTAACTCCTTAATCTGCTTCTTAATCTCCATCAAATCCTTTGTGGGCATCCTATATGGTCTCTTTGATATTGGCCCTGTGCCTGGCAAAAGCTCAATCGAAAACTCAATATCTCTATCCGGTGGCATTCCTGGCAACTCCTCTGGAAATACATCAGGGAAATCCTTCACTATTGGTACTTCCTCCTGCACAACTCCTGTTAAACAATTTACTTGAGTCCTCTTTGGCACATGCCGTGATACATACTTGATCCTTCTTCCTTCTGGGGTGGTGAGCAAAATTGACTTTCTGGCACATTCAATATTCCTTCATACTTTGACAACCAGTCCATGCCTAATATCACATCCAATCCTTGAGATTCCAACACTATTAGGTCTGAGGGAAATACGTAGTTACCAATCCTTAATGGTAACCGATCACACCATAGGCTAGCCATATACTCTGCTCCAGGCGAGGTTACTAACATGGGTGACCTAAGGGCTTGGGTTGGCAGTTTATACTTATCCACAAATCTCCTTGATATGTATGAATGCGATGCACCAGTATCAAAAAGAACGAGTGCAGTAAATGACTTAACCAAAAACTTACCGATTACTGCATCCGGCTGCTCTTCAACCTCCTCCACGTTAACGTGGTTCACCTGTCCCCTGTTGAAAGGGTTCGGCTTCTTTCCAGAGCTTCCATTGCCATTTCCATTCTGGGATTCAGGACATTCGTTGGCATAATGTCCGGTCTTCTAGCACTTAAAGCAAGTGACTTGGCTTAGGTCTTTCTTGGCTGGGGTTGATGGGTTGGTGCGGTTCTGGCCGTTGCCTCCTCCATTCCCATTACCATTCTTGGGGCCATTGTGATTGTGCGAGCTACCTCCTCCATGGGTATGCTGTAAATGTCCTCCCGATCTAGGGGTAAAACATGGCTTCTGCTGAGCTCCAGAATTGTACTTCCCTTGTCCATACTTCCTCTTGCGGTTCTCAATTTGCTGCTGCTTCCCTTCAATCATGAGAGCACAATCTACCAACTCCGGGTAGTTGTTGAAGGTTGCTACCATCAACTGCATGCTCAACTCATCATTCAATCCTTCCAGAAACTTCTCCTGCTTAGCTGCATCCGTAGCAACGTCATCTGGGCATAACGTGCTAGCTTACTAAAGTCCTCCACATACTGGCCAACTGTCCGTCCTCCTTGGCGCAAGTTGCGAAACTCTCGCTTCTTCATGGACATAGCTCCTGCTGAAACATGGGCAGTACGAAAAGCCTACTGAAACTGGTCCCACGTGACAGTGTCGATAGGGAAAGTGGCTGTGAAATTCTCCCACCATGATGTTGCGGGTCCTTCCAGCTGATGTGCGGCAAACTTCACCTTTTCCGCATATGTGCATCCTGCCTTGGTCAACTCTCTTGCTGTCTTGCGGAGCCAATCATCTGCTACTATCGGCTCGGTGCTACTGGAAAACACCGGTAGATTCAGTCTAAGAAAACGGGCTAGGTGATCAACAGGTGGTGGTGGTGGTGGGTTGTTGTTGTTGTTCCCCTGATTCCGATTCTGGACTAGCAACTGCATCAATGTGTTCTGCTGCTGGATCAACTGGGTGAGCTCCGGTGGGAAGGTAAATCCGGGGTCACGTCTCGGAGGCATCCGAGGTTTTAGAAAAGATGAGATTTAAGAATAGAGAGGGGTCTAGAGAGAAAACACTACCCATATGCACATGAGGCAAAAGGAAACAATTCACTTCATTCAATCAACCGAACAAGAGCTTACAATCGATCTAACTATCGCAAAAGTGCTCAAACTACTATATTTACATGGTGGACTACTACTACTGAAGGGGTGGTCTATTAGAAATATTCTTTGGTTGCAGACTCCATGATATCTGCTCCAGCTTCATCAACATAGTCATCATCGCTATCATCTGGATCCGAGTCGGTGTCATCGATGATGATGTAGTCTTCCGGGCGAATCTCCTTGGGTTCTTCGTCTTCTTCTACTGGTGTAGGGCCTCCCATAAATATTCCAATCTTCTTGATCAGATCGTCATTCTTTTCCACTAATACTTCAATTTCCTCTTCATAATCTTCACGTGTAGCCTTGAGTTCTTCCTCTAGTTCCTTGATTCTTCTCCTTGCCTTCTTCAGATCTATCATGTCTGCGCACATCTGGTTCTCCTGACGTCGAATGTGCTGGTTTAACTCCTGGATAAAAACTGCAATTGATCTATCCTTCTTGGTGTTGATCATCTCACAGTGCTCATCTCGGCGCCCACAAATCTGGTAGATAGTATCCTTGAGATCATTGCGGTAAACTTCTCGTCCCATGGCGATGTGAGCTGCCATGCTCTTTCCTAGACTCCATGTTGGTGCATCAAAAGAAAACTCTATGGGCTTAGTGACTGGCATGAACGTCCTTCCTGGAACTTGAACTTGAATCATCCAGCGCTCTTCTTCAGGTAGAGTGGCGTTGTAGGTTCCGGTGAAGCTTGGTACTCCTATGTTCAGGTATCTAGTGACTTCCTTCAAGTGACGTCCGAAGGGTGTATCTTCATCCGGTTGCGTGAACTTGTTCCTTGCATCCGCCATCCTAAAAGAGTAGAAAAGATGAGAGGTCAGAATGAGAAGAGTAAGTCGTGATCTAGGGCTTTAGCTTAGTGGTCGTGTCCTACAGTCAGCGTGTGCTCTGATACCATCTTGTAGCGACCATACCTCAAACGGTCCAATCTCTGTGCTCCGGTGTCATCCCTGGATCAGTAATGCTGACACCACACCGTACTTGAAGGATTTATAACAGAGTAGCAATCACACACTTGTTACATCGAGTGTCTCAAAAGAGAACTTATTACAATAAATATGGCTTAAGGCCACCTAATAATGATAACAGCGGAAGGCTTGGAAGATAAGTGAGTCCATCAACTCCAGCGGCATCACTGAGTATAGAACTACGACCTAAAGGCACCTTAATCATCGTCTGAAAAGTCTGCAACATTAACGTTGCAGCCCGAAACGGGTCAGCACATGGAATATGCTGGCAATGTAACACATAGAGAATGATGGAATGAAATAAGCTATTCTATATGCATATTTGGCTGCTGGAAAGCTCTATGGTTACAGTTTTTGCGTAAAGCCAATTTTTCCCTACCGCAAAGGAATAAATTTTGTTTAACTATCATGGTAGTTGTTAAACATTGAGAATGGTTGACGGCATTCTCAATCCCAATTAGGCATCATCATTAAAAACCCAACAAAAATTAATTAGAGTAACATGATGAGATTCACATGATAATCCAGGTACTAGATACTCAAGATGTCCATAACCGGGAACACGACTAACCATGATTAGTTTATACACTCTGCAGAGGTTTGCGCATTTTTCCCCACAAGATCCGATCTCCTCCATTGGACTTCTCGCACTACATGGTGTTTGAGAAACGGATGACCGAGACATAGTCTTTCAGAAGCGCTAGCGCCTTACGAACGGGTAGACCGTACCAACCTACATCCCCTACATCTGCTAGTCTACCACTGTAAGAGTTCGCACGACTTAGTCAACTATGCTAGAGCCCATAGTAGCTTGTGGCTGCACACGGAAGTTTATAGCATGAATAATCTCATGATCCCTTTGAGCCTGGGTGGCGGTCCAAAAGAAAACAGGCAATCGCTGGAATACCCAGGTGCCTCAATCCACCCAGATGTGTGTTTAGGTTGCCACCTTAAATAAACCATTAATTAACAATCTCACAACTGTCATGGATACACTCACCCAATCCACGTCTACTAGCATAGCATGGCATAATAAGCAAATGTAAGAGTAACTCCCAAAGGTTTGATAATAAAATAGGTAATAGGTACTAACTCATCTACTTCCAAAACCCACAATTTAATTAGATCCTAATCATGCAATGTGTGAGGATTGGCCTAATACAATAAAACTGGGTAGTAGGAGGTATGATCAAAGTGTTACTTGCGTTGCTGATGATCCGTGAAACCTAGGGATTCGAAGTAGCAAGCGGCGCACTCCGGGTACTCTATCACAAACAAACAAGCATACAATAAGTACTCAACTAATGCACAGGTAAAACTCAAACTAAAGATCTAACCAGAAAGTTCAACTTAAGAACCCCGGTTGACAAAAAGAACCAAAACGAACGAAGCAACGAAAGGCAAATGGCAAAAGAAACAAGCTTTGTTTACTATTCTGGATCTAGGGCAATTTTTACTATGGCAAAAACTTGTTTGAGTTGGTTAAACGGAAAGAGGGTTTCGAGACGAAACTCCAGGCGCTTGAATCGCCTGATTCCGATAAACGAGCGAAAAGTTAAACTAGAATGAACATCGAATCAGAGATCGTGATCGGAAAAACCGCAGATTTAATCCCAGAAAAAGAAAAAATGACGAACAGGTAAACGAACGAACAGGTTAACGAACGTTCGTTAACAGAAACTAAACGAAATACGCGTTCGTTAAAACGAACGGACGAGCGGGCGCTCGCTAAATAAATAAACTGAAAAAACCGATCTATTTATTTAAAAAAAATGAAAACTAGGGTTTTCTAAAAAAACGGATCGGTTTTTCTCAGAAAACCGGGCGGCGGGCGGCTACCTCGGCTCGGTCTGGCGGGGCTCCGACGGGTCGGCGGCTATGCGGGGCGGCGGCAGCGGCGTGCGGCGCGGGAGGCGGGGCGGCAGCAGCGGCGACTCGGGGCTCCAGGGGGGGTGGCTATTTAAGGGGGGGGTGACTTGGGGAGGGGGTCGGCGGTGGCGAGGCGGCTCTGGCTCGGACTCCTTCCGAGTACGGCGGGGAAGGCGGCGGCGGCTGGGCCGGCCTGGCTTGGCTGGGCCCTTGGCCCAGTCGGGCGCGGTTTTTTTAAAACAATTTCGCTGCGCCAAAAAATCTAGAAAAATAAATAAAAATCTAAAAATGCCAAAACAAATTTTCTCCGTCTATATAAAATATTTAGAACAGGATGAACATTTTTTTGCCCTAAAATGCAGTTTTGAAAACGTGCAATTTTTCCTAAATTCAAATAAAATAGCAAATAAAACCAAAATAAAATCTTATTTGATTTTTTATTAAATCCTCAATATTTATTTATTTTTGGGAAAGTCATTTTATTCCCTCTCTCATATTTTGATAATAGAAATAATTGAAGATAAAATAAATAAAATCAAATGGTCCTATTTTCAAAATTTGAGAAAACTCAAATATGAAAATAACGAAATCCTCAACTCTCTCCGAGGGTCCTTGAGTTGCGTAGAATTTCTAGGATCCACCAAAAGCAATAAAATATGCTATGCAATGATGATCTAATGTATAACATTCCAAATTAAAAATTTGGGATGTTACATTGCCTCTGGATGAATAGTGAGCGTTGCGGGGGGGGGGGGGTGGATGAACAGTTCCCGGTGGGGGTGGATGAACAGGACCCCGTGGTGTTGCCTCTGGATGAACATGACCCCGATCGATCGAGTCGGTTGGGGCTGGATGAACAGGACCCCGTGGAGGGCTGGATGAACAGGACCACCCCGTGAAGGGCAGGATGAATAGTAGATGGTGGAGGGCAGGATGAACAGTAGCCCGTGGAGGGGTGGTTGAACAGGACCCCATGGAGAGGGCTGGTTGAACAGTAGCCGGTGGAGTAGCGCGCGGTGGAGGCTGGATGAATAGGAGCCCGTGGATGAACAGTCGCAGGTGGAGGCTGGAGGAGGTCGACGGTGGATGAACAGTAGCTCGTGGAGGCTGGAGGGGGTCGACGGTGGAGATGAATAGTATCTCGTGGAGTCCCATTTTGCGGTACGCCACACCCCTCCCAATGAACAGGACCCCCGTTTCGACCGTAGCGCTCCAACACAAGTCCGTTTCGTCCGTTTTGCGGTACGCTACACCCCTCCCGATCAACGGGACCCCCGTTTCGGTCGTAGGAGGTCCGTTTCCTCCGTTTTGCGGTACGCCAGACCCCTCCCAATGAACAGGATCCCGTTTCGAATGTGGCCGGTCGAACACAAGGCCGTTTCCTCCGTTTTGCGGTACGCCAGGCCTTGTTTCCATCGCCTGTTCCGTCCAAGCCCTCCCGATGAACACGACCACGCATTCCGTTCCGACCCAGCCGGTTGGCTCCCACGCGTTCCGTTGCCTCCCCATGAACACGACGCATTCCGTTGCCTCCCCATGAACAGGACGCATTCCATTGCCTCCCCATGAACACGACGACGACCCTGTTTCTCCGTTCTGACCCAGCCATGTACACGAGCCCTGGCCGTACGTATGCGCGAGTAGGCGTTCGAGACCCCGCCCGTATGTACACATACATGGCCGTATTTTCTTTCTTGCACCCTAGCCGTTGTACGTACGTGTATATGCTACGTGCGCGCCTCTATATCCACCAATATATATGTACGTACACGTTCGCAACCAGAATGACAACGCTACGTACACTTTGACCAGGTGGGTCCCGACTGTCAGGCACTTCCTTGCGTGCGAAGATGTAGCTGGTGGGTCCCAGCTGTCAGGGGCAAACATTTTTTTCGCGAAATATGGTGGCCCGTCCGGTGGGTTCCCGCTATCAGGTGGAGGAACAATTATTTTGCACGTAATAAGGAGGCACTTCCTTGCTGCGGCCGTGGACCCAGCTGTCAGCCTCTCCACGTACAGTCCACGTCCGATGGAAGTAGTTCCTTGACCACGTTGACCACGCCGCGCCGAGAGCACCAGGGCGGCGGACGACGGTGAGGCCTAGGAAGGGGACGACGCGGAGCCGGGGAAGACGTGGCAGTGGATGCCCACGTGTAGAGGAGTACGAGGGTTCACTGGTTCGCTGCGGTGTGAGGCTGCCGTCGCCGCAGAATAACAGGGGGTGTGGGTGAGTAGAGGGATGGCCTGGCCAGCGGTGGGAGTAGTAGGGGGCGGTGAGGCCTCCGCCGCATCGCAGCCGGCCACGGGAGGCAGAAGCATGAGACACGATCGGCGCTGGTTTGGGCGGCTGGAGCAAGAAGACCAGAGGTTGAAGAAGCACTACGGCCGTTGGATGGACATCGTACGGTTACTGGAGCTAGAATCATGCATATTCACTAAGTTGACAAAGCCCTCCGTCCCCGTCAACTTAGTAGGCCCACAAGTCAGCCTCCCACCAAGGTGGGTCCCAGCTAGCAGGGGGTATTCATTTTTTGTGCGTAATAAGGAGGCACTTCCGGTGGGTCCAAGCTGACAGCAGGGGGAACGTTTTTTCGAAATACGGTGGCCCGTCGGGTGGGTCCCAACAGTCAGGGGCAAACGTTTTTTCACGATATACTGGTGGGCGTCCGATGGGTCCCTGCTGTCAGGTGGAGAAATAATTATTTTCCACATAATAAGGAGGCACTTCCTTGCGGCTGCCGTGGACCCAGTTGTCAGCCTCTCCACGTACAGTATTCTTCCGATGGAATTCGGTCATTGACCACATTGATCACGCCGCGCCGACAGCACCACGGCGGTGGACGACGGCGAGGCGTAGGAAGGGGACGACGCGGAGCCGGGGAAGACGCGGCAGTGGATGCCCACGCGGAGAGGAGTACGAGGGTTCACTAGTTCGGCTGCGCTGTCGTCGCCACAGAATAACAGGGGGTGTGGGTGAGTGGAGTGGAGGGATGGCCTGGCCAATGGTGGGAGTAGTATGGGGGCGGTGAGGCCTCCGCGGCAGCACAGCCGGCCACGGGAGGTAGGAGCAGGCGGCACGACCGGCGCTGCTTTGGGCGGCTGGAGCAAGAAGACCAGAGGTTGAAGAAGCACTACGGCCGTTGGATGGACATCGTACGGTCAGTCGAGATAGAATCATGCATATTGACTAAGTTGACAAAGCCCTTCGTCCCCGTCAACTTAGTAGTCCCACTATAATGGGTCCCAGCTAGCAGGGGGAGTATTCGTTTTTTGTGCGTAATAAGGAGGCACTTCCTTGCGTGCGAAGATATAGTTGGTGGGTCCGAGCTGTCAGTGGCGGTAACGTTTTTTTCGCGAAATATAGAGGCCATTTCGGTGGGTCCCAGATGTCAGGTGGAGGAAATCATTATTTTACGCGTAACAAGGAGGCATTTCCTTGCGTGCGGCCGTGGACCCAGCTGTCAGCCTCTCCACGTACAGTCCACTTCAGATGCATGTCGGTCGTTGACCATGCTGACCACGCCACGCCGAGAGCACCAAGGCGGTGGACGACGGCGAGGCCTAGGAAGGGAACGACACGGAGGCAGGGAAGACTCGGCCGTTGTTTTTGTTTCCCACGCGGAGGGGAGTACGACTGTACGAGGGTTTACTGGTTCGTCTGCCGTCGCCGGAGAATAACAACATGTGGGTGAATAGAGAGATGGCTAGGCCAGCGATGGGAATACGGTGGGGCGGTGAGGCCTGCGCGGCAGCACAGCCAACCGCGGGAAGGAGGGAGCAGGCAGTCCCTTCGGCGCTTGTTTGAGCGGCTGGAGCAGGAAAAGCATAGATTGAAGAAGCACGACGGTCGTTGGATGGACATCCAACAGTATACGGGCCATCTGTGGAAAGCCTCAAATATGTGGAAAACAACATACATCCCATCTGCCATTATTTCAAATAATTTACAGCCCATTTGCTAATTCTTACGGGTTTTTTGAGCGCATATTCTTTATGTTAGCATTACAGCCCATATTGTGGCCACGGTTAAAAAATTATACGAAATTTTGCATATGTCGGTGCGGTCTGAACTGTTTTTAATTCCGAAATTTCGAGTCACATTCAGTCTGATTTTAAAAATAAATGTATATCAATATAAAATCCAATAAATTGTCTACGCATAAAAATCAATGCAATTTAAAATCTCGAAATGAAAAAAAAAGATATTTGAAAATAATTGCCGGTTTAATGTGTTTTAAAAATGTACAGCCCATTTTCTCATTACTGATAGGCCATTTTCTCGACCAGCCGAATGAAGCTCTCCTCATCTTGAAAGATTTGCAGCCCAACATGCCTGATAAAATGACTTACTTGACAAATGACAAAAGAACTGGGCTAGCCATTTTCAGAAAGAAAAAAAACTACTGGGTGGTCTGTGGTAAACATAAAAGAAAAAGGCTGTCTAGACAGGCCAGAGTGTCCGCACAGCCCAGTTGATACCCTGCTTCCGTCTCAAAAACAAATTAGATAAATGCCACTCTAATTATGGCAATTCATAAAAATGCCACTGCAATTTCTAAACTTTGAAAAATGCCACTGCTTTGCAAACTTTGAAAAACGCCACTGTAGTTTGCAAACTTTGAAAAACGCCACTCCAGACTTCGAAAAATGCCACTAGAAATGGCATGAAATGGCATTTTTCAAAGTTTAAAAATTGCAGTGGCATTTCTCGGATACACCAGATTTGGAGTGGCATTTATCAAATTAACCCAAAAGAAAAATATCTGGGCAAGCTACTGGGTCCCTCGTGTCAGCCGCTTGTTGTGCAATTCTCTCGTTTATTGACTACGTTGACAATGGCATGGGACCCAGATGTCAGAAATCCACTAGGAGGAGACATTTTTTTATTGGCTTGAAATAAGGAGGCACTTGCTTGCGTACTGCCATGACCTTGGCGGGTCCCTGCTGTCATCCTCTCCACGTACAATCATCTCCTGATTGTGTACGCGTCAACTTGCTAGGCCCACAAATCAGCCTCTAAACCGTGGAGGACAAATACAACCCATTTAAAAAAATAACAGCCCATTCCATACGTTCAAACGGAATGTTCAACATTCAGAGCAAAGTAACAGGTCTGATCCACATATAGAGTACTGAACTTCCACGTTGACAACCATCATAGCCAAGTTAACTATCTACTCCCACTAACACTCTAGTAGCGTACAAGTACTAACTTACTCTTAGCTAACTAGACGATGCCGGCCGCCATCTGCTGTCCATGCTAAACGCCGGCACCGGCATCCTCCGCCTCGCCTCGGACTTGCCAGAGGTGTGATAGGGCGCGTTGCTCGCGCGCATTGGCCCTTTCCATGTCGGCGTGGTCCACCGAAGCTTCGGCTTCCAAGCGGGAAACCCACTTGACGAGCTGGTAGTAAAAATTGGCGTCGCGAACGCGTGCATGACCGACAGCCTCTAGGGCTATTTGCCGGGCGCCGGCCTCCACGTAGTCGGCCCAGTTGCGGGCGCTCTGCTCGCGACTCAGAGCGTCGGTGCGCTGCTGCTCCATGTCCCGCTGGCGGCGCAAATCGGCGATACGCTGCTCCTCCGCCAGGCGGTCATGCTCCAACAACTCCTGCTCCTCCGCCATGCGGTCGCGCTCCAACAACTCCTCGATCTCCGCATTGCCATCTAAAGACAGATAGAATGCCTCCTCCCTCCGTCTGCCTTCCGGTGAAAACCCGAACACTAGTTCCGGCGGTGACCGCCTCCGGCGTCGCCTACCGCGGACGGGCGGGGGCATGGCGGATGTGGCAAGCGACGTCAGGTCGGTGGGGGCTTATGAGGATATGGCGAGTTGGGTCACGGTGGCACCTGAGAAGGCCGGGAAACAGTACTTATAGGCGGAAGGTAGCGCGACGGTCATCGGAGTTCAATGCATAATGGCTTAGCGCGCCAGCTTGCCGTGGAAAACTAGAGAAACTGAAATTATGACTGTGCCGTCCCGTCCCGTCTGGGTCGCACGCCGGCATGGCGGTCAAACGAGTGCACTCGAATCATCTCCCTCGTCAATAATGGTTCCACGGATTTAAAAGTGTATCTTTTTTCGCATCAGTTAGCTGCCTTAATTACGGCCGGCTGCATGCAGGCACTTAGAATCGCTCGCAGGCAGTACGCGAAGCAGCATGCAACGAGTCGCAGCCCGAGGGCACGCATGCAGCCACTTAAGTCCCTGGAATTAATTAGGCTTAAACTTGTGCATGCCGTTAATTATTGCCATGCCTTGGTCTTGCTGCTTTGCTCACGGGACTAATAAATCCCGGACGGAGGGAGTACCTTGGTTGGTGAGAGGTTTGAATTAAGCCCTGCAAATTGGAAAGGAGGTACTAGTACGTGCGTGATCCGCTATTTATTCGTGTAGGATCGAGTAGGTCGTTTCTTGAATTGAACCTTGCAAACCGGAAAGGAGGTAGTACGTGTGTGATCCGCTATTTATCCGTGTAGGATCGATAGTGTAGCTTGTCAGTTTCTTCAGAGGTAGGCATTTTTATCCGTGTAGGATCGATAGTGTAGCCTGTCAGTTTCTTCAGAGGTAGGCATTTTTATTCAAAAAACTGCCACTTCGCATCTTGCGTCGCAAATAAAACTGCCATGTCGGGTGGTTGGTGCGACATATGCCAACGGGTGGCTTATCATTGTGGGAGCCAATAACACATCGCCGGTACCTGGAAACGGGATAAGGCGAAGACATGCACGCCGGCGAATCTTACCCAGCTTCAGGATTTTCCGTGGAGATAACACCCCTACTGCTACTCTGCAGGGTCTCCGCATGGTCACTAGATCAACAAGTAGCTACAAGAGGCTCCTTGAGCTGTTCGGTGAAAGGATGAAGAAGGGCAAGGCTTGCCCGCTTCTTCCCTCAATGCGGTGTCTAAAACTATTCAAAAAAGGGGATCCCTCTGCATGGGTGCCCTGGGGGGTTTATATAGGCCTACCCCCTAGGGGTACAATGGTAATCAGTCTGGGCGCGGGCCCCAGCCGTCTGTGTCTACGCTGGCCGGCTTCTTCGCCGACCGATGGACCCGTCGACTGGTGGACCCCGCCGGCTGCCGGCCTTCTGGTCGACAGGCCGGTCCCACCGCTCGGGGGTCTTGTCGGAGGCTGGTTACTGTTGCCTCGCCTTTGGTGACGGGGGCTTTGTCGTGGTAAGCATGGCTACAGTGCTGCCGTCGGGCGGCTTATTGCTGTAGCCTTACCTCGCCTTATCTATACCTATACTAAATTACATACTCGCTGGAAATTACCACGTTAATCAGAAATTACGAGCCATTTATCTGATGGGGCCGAATTATTACGGTGTAGATCTTCCTATACTAAATTACATACTCGCTGGAAATTACCACATTAATCAGAAATTATGAGCCATTTATCTGGTGGGGCCGAATTATTACGGTGTAGATCTTCTGAATTTTTCCGGTCAAAACTAGATCCAAAACACATGTAAACATGACCCTACCTACACGTAGTCCCCTGGTCAAGTGGGTCCAGCTTATACAATATCTACTATGGTGATATTTTTCCTAGAGAAAATAAGCGGGTTGTTGCCTGCTAGATCTCTCACGTATCCTCCTCTTTTTTTTTCTTTGATAACACGTATCCCCCTTTGTCTCTCCTCATGTCTCTCTCCTAACCTATCACATATCAAGAAATTACATTCTCAGATTTAAAATATATTATTGTAATCATTTTCCTAAAGAAAATTGGTCGGTTGTGGCCCGCTAGATCTCTCACGTATCTCTCTATCTCTCTTTCCGTATGTATCTCTTCCAATATCTCACGTATTTGAGAAAAAAATAACTCCTTGATCACATATCACGTACTCATCTACCGGACAACTGACTCAAAATTATGATAGCAGCAGATTCAATTAAAGATGGATTAGGTTAAGCTTGCCGACGACATTGATGAGACAGCTGGTTGCCAAACACATGGGTGAAATGGACATCGAAGATGAAGTGCGAGCGCCATGAAACAATAGTACCAGGACCCGGAGTAACTGGTCACGAGCACATATATGCCCGATATCTTCTCCGTTCGTTAATGCATGGGGATGTGGGCCAACAGTTTATACGGTGCGTTAAAGGGCTGCTGGTAAAAGAGAACTGTAGTGAAATACGTATGGGTCAGAGGCCATTCATGGGCCAGGCTAGCGGCGCGGGCGGACGGGTTTCTGGACGGCCGTCACCGCCGATGAGGTGAGTCGTGGATCATCTTCCTCTATTTCTGTCTGATCCGCGGCTCGGAAAAGTGCTTCCGGTCAAAGGGCGAGTCTGTTCTTCCCCAAACGCGTCCGTCATTTTTGAACTTCAAAATCAAGGGAGTGAGGGAGTGGAGGCCGACGGTGATGGAATTCCTCAAGCAACCAATCAGGAGATATGTCGATCCGATGCTGTTAATCGACCTTATGCGTTTTCCAGTATCGAGTTCCGGCGGTTAAGCTTTTGTGATTTGTCTCTCCCAGATCCACTCTGATTGAGGAGGTTGGGGAGAGTCTAGTGCCGGAAGGGACGCCGGCACATGGCACCAGGCGGACAGTGGTCGAGGTGGCGCTAAACGAGGCCACGGGTGTGACCGTCAAAAGGGTGGATCTGCGGCGTGGCTGCAGCGGCAGCAGTGAGAAGGGGCAGCTCGCCTCCCACTTCTGAGCTGTCGACGGGGAAGATGAATCCCAGGCTCCTGGTTGGAACAAGAGGTCAGTGTCTCGGCGATAACATTAAATTCAGCATTCATATGAAGATTTTCAGTACTATATTTCCATGCTTTGTAAGGTCAGTTTGGTTGAATTTCCGGGTGAAGTACTCCATGGTGCGAGACGAATTGGTGTGCAAACTATCTGTTATGAATTGAAGTTAAACTCAGCATTGCCATGAAGATTTACAGTACTATATTTTCATGTTTTCTAAGGTCATACCGTTTGGTTGAATTTCTGCGGGGAGTACTCCATGGTGTGACAGGAATTAGCGTGCAAACTGACTGTTCTGAATTGAAGTTAAATTCAACATTGCTATGAAGATTTACAGTACTATGTTTTCATGCTTTGTAAGGTCATACAGTTTGGTTGAATTTCTGTTGGGAGTACACCATGGTTTGACAAGAATTAGTGTGCAAACTGTCTGTTTTGAACGGTTAATTTTCTCGCAGTTCAGTAGTTTCATGTGCAACTTGATATTCAGTGGGTTAAATTGTTTGACACAATCATAGTAACTGCATTTAGGTTGAGGATTGGAGCCTCTGCCCCAAGCTTGACACCTTGCCCAACCCGCATAAGCGCTTTTGAGAAGGCCGTGAGTGTGTTCGTAGAAAACCCAACTGAAGATGAGCCGTGGCTCGTAATTTGGATGAACTAAGAGGTGCGTTCCATAGTTGAACGAGCCCGATGCATTACAGTTAAGTTGCAGAAACCATAGAATGCCTGATAGTGTTGTTAGCTTTGCATCACTCGCTCTGGCAAGATTCAAAAGTGTACTCAGTGTCTTGCTAGTGTTTCTGTGTTGAAATCATATGAACCGCCAGTTCTCTGCTGGAGTAAATAATAAGACAAACAGTGGGTAGGGGATAAAACATAATCCCAGGATATGGGAAAAACATGGAATAAAATAGGGGTCGTGGTATTAACCTAATCCACCTGCAATAAGAACCCCTCTATTGATTTTGTGGCAACACACTCTCATTGCTTGGCTGACCACGTGTAAACTAGTTCCATGATTTACCGCAGAGCAATACAATTGGGATTGTTAGGTAAACAAGAACGAATGTATCACTAGATGAAGAAATGACCTTGTCGTATGGTAGTTTAATTTTGTCTGAGACTACTCCTGTTGAGAAAGTAAAATTATTGGATGCTTAATAATGTACTCCCTCCGTTCCAAAATAAGTGTCTTAAATTTGTAATAGCTTCATTACAAAATTGTACTAAGCTTGAGACAGTTATTTTGGGACGGAGGGAGTATGGACTCTGCAGTTTAATTTTATCTGAATCTCTTAGTGCTGAGAGCTGGTAATATTTGCAGGGTGAGTATAGATGCAGCGTCGCCTTGCAGGGCGTCTGTGGGCTTGGCTAGTGACTGCCTTCGAGGAAGTGGTGAAGGGTTTTACAGAGAACCCTCGAAAATGTGATTGCGCCGACACTAGGGACAAGTTTCGACTCACTCGGGGAGGCGGATGATTTTTACAACGTGTATTCTTGGAAAGAAATGTTTCAGAATAAGATATGGGCAGAGCGGGCTGATTGTTGAGAGAACGAAATGCATGCAGAAAATTGGGTGTGGCTGCTCGGTAAGCACTAATTAGTCCAGTGACAAGTTTTGTTAGCAGTTGATGCTTTGTTTTCCGTTGGATGTATTATTTTTATTTTGCAAACGCTGGTCTGATTTGCAATAATTGACCCAATGTTCAAGGTAAAGCTGGAGTCGAGAATACTAGATCCTATCGATGTGAGTGTCCTGTGTCGATAAGATTGCCTAGAACAGAGGGCAATGGATGGTACAGCTCTGAACACAGGGAGAAGCACAATCACTCGCTGTTGCCGAATTTTGGAGAGACGATTCACTGGTCATCTCACAAAGCACATCTATGTGTTTTCCCGAGACCTGATCAAGCAATCGAGACAGAACAACGTCAACCTTGCCAAGGTGTACATCGTTATCAGGAGTCTTTTTTGGATTAATTGAGAATGTGTGATCGTTATCTGGGCGGTCAAGTACAGCGTCGGGATGTCATGCATTCAATTCCTGGTCCACATACGGGTTCGGTTTTATTAGCGGAAATGCCGATGTATGTATGGTACGAACCTTAAAACGCCCGGATGAACATAAAGGTATGGCAGTACACATACTTGCAATTCTTGCTAGTGCTCTTAGAAGAAAGGGATAGTGTTTACTGGTAGAACTTGACAAGAATTAGAACGGTAACTTGTTGAGTCAGGCAGTGATGTAATTTTAGGTAGTGTGATTAGCTATTCGCTCATTAGTTAGCGAGTCAGTTCCCTTGTACCAAAAACTGTATGGAGTTTGCGCTGAAGATGCAGACTGGAAGTGTACTACACTCTGAATTACACTGGGTGTGTCCAGAAAAAATGCACCTGCAGCATTCATTACTGATTCCTGGTGGTACCTTGTGCATTGGAAAAGTTGTGTTTTAGCAACAAATTCGTATTGTAAAAATGTCTTGCCTTGAGCAATGCAGCCCATGCTGTGGGATGGTTGATTTGAACAATAGTATCTTGAGCGATTAGTGTCATGCAGGTGAAATGACTCAAGTCAGCTTGCCATACAACAAGGATGGCCTAATTACATGGTTGCTGCGGATTATGGATGTAGTTCGATATGAAATGACAAATTGGAGATTTGATTTGAAATTACTTGTAGAGTGTGAGTGGTATGTAAAATCAGAATTTGGTCTGTACTCTGCAGTACACATGAATGATTTGTGGCGGCCTTGCTGATTGAGAAGTTGGGGCACAAAAATGTAAACGGAAACATTATGTACTCCAGAAGAATCAATTTTGGTGGTTACGATGGCTTTAGAATAACTGCTCCGGCCAGGTTAATAATAATACGAACACTAATATGAATGCTTATGTGCTACACACAGCTTAGTATGGTTACGATGGCTTTACTCCGGCCAGATTAATCTCCTCCGTGCCGGCGGATGAGGAAGAGGTGAATCATGTAGGGGAAAGCTGGTGGCTGCAACTGGGATACAATAAACACCGTTAGTCCAGAATCTCGAGTTGTGACGGCTCGTGTCGTCAAAGGACTTCTGAGCTGGCCTTGGAGCACGAAACATGGTCATATTTATTACTCATTAGATGTGGGCCATGGGCCCAGGTAAAAAAAGATACTGATGGAATACCAGGGCCTATACGTGCGGTGGTGAGAACCTCCTAGCGATTGAACGAAAGAGATAACGAGCGTATATGTGCTCGAGTTCAGAAGAGCACTTCCGAATAGTACCAGTGTTTTGTTCCTTAAGCCGGCCACGGCGTTGGCCAGCCCAAAGGTATGCAATCAACTGGTAATGATAGTAATACATAGATGATTAGGTACGTAATATATTGATCAGTACATTAATATTACTGGAGCTATGCATCGATTGATATATGTCGATCGCATCGTGTGATTACAAGCTATTGCCTAATTGCACATATTTAACTCGGATAAGGACTTCTGCTCTAATACGGACAGGTATGTAGCACATGGCGTTTAATTTTGGCAGATGCAACAAGTACAAATTCGTCATGCTATTGATCTATCTTAGCCTACAATTTGCTTACTCTTAGAACTAGAAAAGTACCCTTCAAATCTTCTTATTAGGGTTTGGTCATAGTTACAACCATCTTTATTCGGCTAATCTAATATGGACAGGTATGTAGCACATGGCGTTTAATTTTGGCATATGCAACAACTACAAATTCGTCATGCTATTGATCTATCTTAACCAACGATTTGCGTACTCTTAAAACTAGAAAAATACCCTTCAAATCTTCTTATTAGGGTTTGGTCATAGTTACAACCATCTTTATTCGGCTAATCGGGCTGTCAATTTTCACATGCCTATAGAAAGAGGATGATGTGTAAGGAATCCATCCACCGTTCCAAACCGTGATCCATTTCCGCGAAGACTGATTGTGACGAATTAATACATCAATTTGGTGCTTTTGGACCAGTACGCAAAGAAGGTATTCAGAAAAGTTATCATGTACAATTTGATGAAACCCCATTTTGGTCAATAGTTTATCACGCAAAAGCAAGGGCAAAAAAAACTTGGCCATGATTGTTTTCGTACTTAATTAATACATATTAGTTTCTTCTTATTTTTCCAAATTTTCTCTAGCTCTCCAGTGTACATAGGTTGGAACACCACACACGTTGATCAGTGAGGAACCTTTGGCGGATCACCGGAGTTGCCGTCGTCACATTCATCGGCGAATTTGAGTTTGACAGAAAATTCCACCACTGTATCACTACTGGGGTCCAGATTCTAGACTCATGTGTCTGACCATAGTTACGTACATAGACGAGACATACGCAAAAGTTGTAAGTTAATTCATGGATGATTTGGATAGCATAGGTGTGGCCGTACTTGTTCAAGCCATACACTACTACTGACGTATTACTTTACATATCCTTTCTCCCCTTGACCTGCTACAAAAAGTGGTTAACATCCATGTGAGACGGTGCACACAAGCTATGGTCGTCAATGCAGGATGCTAGGATGAAGTATTTGTTCTTAATTAATTATTCAAATAGTACCTTAGCAAGTATTCTTTGTCTCTGTACGTACATAAACATAAGTAGAAGATTTTGCACGTCCACTATCAATACAAGGCCAAGAATCAACAAACATTTAGTTGGTTTTATTTCGTATAATCAGTATGACGTACCAATATGAGCCGCTGAAAAAAACGAAGGATGGAAATGACAGCGCCCTCTAAAATATTCTCCTCTACAATAAACAAAATTATGTGTATACATATTTTTGTATTTTAAAATGTGTTGCAAGTGCATATATATACTGCAATCTGCTTTATTACAAATTTCTGTCCATGATTCTCGATGACATAAACTCTCTATAATTTATATATGTGTTGTGCTCCTATTTGCAATTTCTTAGGTTGTGGTGTGGTTTAATTCAAAATTATTTGGTGTACCGTCAATTATTGGCATTGGTTCACTCACTTGGGTAACAAGCATTGTTCATTTACTCAGTTAACTGGAAAAGAAATCTGGTGTCAAGCATAATAAAAAATATATGTGCCCTTACTACTTTGTCTACAATGGAATTATTTACGAGTAAACAAATTATGATTAAGGAAACATTTTTGTCCACACAGTATTTTTCCTAAATATAATACTACATCCATAACACAAATAAGTGATGTTGTTTTTTATTTGTTTCATAAAGGACTAACAACGACAATGTGACATTTTTTTGTGGTTACTGTTCAAATCCATGTATGCGCGAAGGAATTCTGTGATTTCTAATTATCTATGTTCATCAAATGAAAATAGAAACAATATACATATCTGATAGTAGGCTATCTCCAAGCATATATTTTTTTACACCAAATTTAGTTTACCGATCAGTCCAATGTACAGACAACTTATTCATAGAAATATGTCCTTTATGAATCACTATCTTCTATAATATGGATTCTAAAATAATAGCAAATACCTAGCCCGTGCGTCCGCACGGGTTCACGGCTAGTCTCCTTAATGAGGCACCTCCTTCGAGGAAGTGAACTAGCCGACTACTGGGAGTCGGCCATTCCCCAGGCCGACTGTGAGAGGCCTGGCCGCCTTTAGGCGTCTCCCTGACTGAGGGGGCTCGCCACCCACGGGTCGTACTGACAGCTTGCCGTGGGTGACGTCATGGTTAACATGGCAACAATGCCACGCCGGACGGGTGATGGCCGCCCCGTACGACGCTCTGTGGCCATGCGCGCTCCGGGATTCGGGGGTGGCAGGCTTCACTGTAGCCACGCCCCGTCTCATCGCCGTTATGTGGGTGCAAACTTTGAGGACATAATCTCGGCCGCCTGCTGGGGGCCGGCTTCTTGGAGTCGGTCTTCTCGTGGCCGGCTCCTTGGAGCCGACCCTCTCGTGGTTTTCTTCATGAGGATTTTAGGGCTGGGCCGCCTTCGCGCAGCCGGCCAGAGAGGTAGCCGGCCCGGGGAAGGCGGCCCCACGTCTAGGATGCTTGAAGGCTCAATCGGCCTATAATTTTTCTGAAGAACCAGGGGGAGCCGGCTAGGCTACCCGTGATCATTTACTCCGACAGTAGTCCCCGAAGCTGGTTCGGCTCCGAGGCAAAAAAAAGACGAGAAGATCAGTCAGCTTCCTATCTTGAGGAGCTGGAAACTGGGAGCCGGCTTTGATTAGGTGCGCCGTCTTCTGGGGGTTTTGAAGCTTGAAGGCGGGAACCAGTCGGCGCGCGAGTCAGGCTGTGAGCTGACTGCTCGTTGCCCGCGCGCCATGTGGCACCCTATGGCTGGAGGGGCCTGCCAGCCCACGCGCGTGACGGGACGCCGCCGTAGACCAGGGCCCGCCACTACAGGGCCTCGGCCCACGCGCGGATCTTCTGCGGCCCGGATGGACCGCCGCTGGGCGCACGCCATGAAGGCGTAATAATCGCGGGGCGTGGGGGAGTGGGCGCAGTTAATCCCACGCCCCCCACGCCCTGCCTCCTCGGCTTCGCCGCACGAGGCTATAAGTAGGAGGAGAGGAGGGGAGCGCCAGACGCTCGCACGCTCGCCCTCGCTCCGCCCCTTCCTTCTTCTTCTTCCTCCTCTCCGTCGCCACAGCTACCCGCCGCTGCTCGGCTTTCCCGCCAATCTTCTTGGCTCGCTGTCACTTCGTCGTGGCAGGGTCGCGCGCCTCTCCGCCACCGCGCCGTCCCCATGGCGCTGTCGAGCTCTTGGGATGGCTCAAACGTCCATGACGACCACGTCGACTTCCTCCGCGGGACGCGGCGGCTGCCAGGCGCAAACTACGTGCGGGTTCGTCTCGCGCCGGAGAGGGAGATCTCGCCGGCACCGGAGGAGGACGAGCGGGTGATCTTCCGCTCGCACTGCCTGCGCGGCTTCGGCCTGCCGGCGAGCGGGTTCTTCCGCTCGTTCCTTGAATTTTATCATCTCTAGCCGCATCACCTCACGCCAAATGCGGTGATGCTGCTGTCGGCCTTCGTCGCCCTGTGCGAGGGCTTTCTTGGCGTCCTCCCCACCCTCGAACTCTGGGGGGAATTCTTCCAGTGCAAGCTTGGCACTGTCGTCGTGGGTGTGCCCGCCCCTTGCGGTGCCTTCATCGCCATGCGAAGGACGAGCGACAATAATCCATTTCCGGCCATCCCGCTGATCCAGTTGGTGAAGCTCTGGCAGAAATCCTACTTCTACGTGAAGAACATTGTCGGTGTCAAAACCGGCGGATCTCGGGTAGGGGGTCCCGAACTGTGCGTCTAGGCCGGATGGTAACAGGAGGCAAGGGACACGAAGTTTTACCCAGGTTCGGGCCCTCTCGATGGAGGTAAAACCCTACGTCCTGCTTGATTAATATTGATGATATGGGTAGTACAAGAGTAGATCTACCACGAGATCGAGGAGGCTAAACCCTAAAAGCTAGCCTATGGTATGATTGTTGATGTGTATGTTATCCTACGGACTAAAACCCTCCGGTTTATATAGACACCGGGTAGGGTTAGGGTTACATAGAGTCGGTTACAATGGTAGGAGATCTGTATATCCGTATCGCCAAGCTTGCCTTCCACGCCAAGGAAAGTCCCTTCCGGACACGGGACGAAGTCTTCAATCTTGTATCTTCATAGCCCAGGAGTCCGGCTGAAGGTATAGTCCGGCCATCTGGACACCCCCTAATCCAGGACTCCCTCAGTAGCCCCTGAACCAGGCTTCAATGACGACGAGTCCGGCGCGCAAATTGTCTTCGGCATTGCAAGGCGGGTTCCTCCTCCAAGTACTTCATAGAAGATTTTGAACACAAAGATAGTGCCCGGCCCTGCAAAATAAGTTTCCACATATTGCCATAGAGAGAATAATGTTTACACAAATCTAATCTGCTGACGTATTCCGTAGTGTGTCACACCACGACCAAGCCTTTATCCGAGTCGTTTTATTACCCCACCTCAGCGCGTCATGCGAGGCGGTTTCCATGGCACGTCTTGTTAAAGCAGAGATCGTGTCCCCTTATTCTGGGATTCTCATCAATACGGGCGTGGGTAACCCAATCGCTTCTAGGACTCCTAGATCATAGGCAAGTCCAAACGGACACGGAGAGGACGCTTGATATTCACCCTCTTTATAAAGGGGACAAGGCTTTTATTTTTCCCTCCCATGCTCAATCGAATCCTTCCCCTACCTCAAGCTCAAACGCCCAAAGTTCAGGTCAGGTGCTCCGAACCTTCAGTCATGTCCGGATCCAGCTTTCAAGGCCAATGGGTGCCTTCTTCCGTCATGGAAGAAGACATCAAAAAGTTGAGGGAGGCCAGATATCTGACCGCCGAGATCTTGCATCGGCTGCCTCCCCGAGGGCAGGCCGTCCCTACCCCCGAACCCAACGAGAACGTCGTGTTCGTCTCCCACTTCCTCCGAGGTCTAGGCCTTGCTCTGGATCCTTTCGTCAGGGGTTTGATGTTTTATTACGGGCTAGACTTCCATGATCTAGCTCCGGACTCCTTTCTTCATATCATGACATTTATTGTCGTGTGCGAGGCCTTCCTCCGGGTTACCCCTCACTTTGGCCCATGGCTCAAGACCTTTGAAGTGAAGCCGAAGATGGTCGAGGGGCAACATGCAGCGTGTGGAGGTGCCTCAATACGCAAGATGACGGGAGCTCCGTGGCCCAAAGGTTGTTGGGGAACGTAGTAATTTCAAAAAATTTCCTACGCACACGCAAGATCATGTGATGCATAGCAACGAGACGGGAGAGTGTTGTCTACGTACCCAACGCAGACCGACTGCGGAAGCGCTGACACGACGTAGAGGAAGTAGTCGTACGTCTTCACGATCCAACCGATCAAGCACCGAAACTACGGCACCTCCGAGTTCGAGCACACGTTCAGCTCGATGACGATCCCCGGACTCCGATCCAGCAAAGTGTCGGGGAAGAGTTCCGTCAGCACGACGGCGTGGTGACGATCTTGATGAACTACAGCAGCAGGGCTTCGCCTAAACTCCGCTACAGTATTATCAAGGAATATGGTGGCAGGGGGCACCGCACACGGCTAAGGAATAGATCACGTGGATCAACTTGTGTGTCTAGAGGTGTCCCCTGCCTCCGTATATAAAGGAGCCAAGGGGGAGGGCTGGCCGGCCAAGGAGGAGGGCGCAGGAGAGTCCTACTCCCTCTGGGAGTAGGATTCCCCCCCCCCCCCAATCCTAGTCCAACTAGGATTCCTCGGAGGGGAAAAGAGGAGGAGGGGGCCGGCCACCTCTCCTAGTCCTAATAGGACTAGGGGAAGGGGGAGGCGCGCAGCCCATCTAGGGCAGCCCCTTCTCTTTTCCATTAAGGCCCACTATGGCCCATATAGCTGCCGGGGGGTTCCGGTAACCCTCCCGGTATTCCGGTAAAATCCCGATTTCACCCGGAACACTTCCGATATCCAAACATAGGCTTCCAATATATCAATCTTTACGTCTCGACCATTTCGAGACTCCTCGTCATGTCCGTGATCACATCCGGGACTCCGAACAACCTTCGGTACATCAAAATGCATAAACTCATAATATAACTGTCATCGTAACCTTAAGCGTGCGGACCCTACGGGTTCGAGAACAATGTAGACATGACCGAGATACGTCTCCGGTCAATAACCAATAGCGGGACCTGGATGCCCATATTGGCTCCTACACATTCTACGAAGATCTTTATCGGTCAGACCGCATAACAACATACGTTGTTCCCTTTGTCATCGGTATGTTACTTGCCCGAGATTCGATCGTCGGTATCCAATACCTAGTTCAATCTCGTTACCGGCAAGTCTCTTTACTCGTTCCGTAATACATCATCTCACAACTAACATATTAGTTGTAATGCTTGCAAGGCTTATGTGATGTGTATTACCGAGAGGGCCCAGAGATACCTCTCCGACAATCGCAGTGACAAATCCTAATCTCGAAATACGCCAACCCAACATCTACCTTTGGAGACACCTGTAATGCTCCTTTATAATCACCCAGTTACGTTGTGACGATTGGTAGCACCCAAAGTGTTCCTCCGGCAAACGGGAGTTGCATAATCTCATAGTCATAGGAACATGTATAAGTCATGAAGAAAAGCAATAGCAACATACTAAACGATCGGGTGCTAAGCTAATGGAATGGGTCATGTCAATCAGATCATTCAACTAATGATGTGACCTCGTTAATCAAATAACAACTCATTGTTCATGGTTAGGAAACATAACCATCTTTGATTAACGAGCTAGTCAAGTAGAGGCATACTAGTGACACTTTGTTTGTCTATGTATTCACACATGTATTACGTTTCCGGTTAATACAATTCTAGCATGAATAATAAACATTTATGATGATTATAAGGAAATAAATAATAACTTTATTATTGCCTCTAGGGCATATTTCCTTCAGTCTCCCACTTGCACTAGAGTCAATAATCTAGATTACACTGTAATGATTCTAACACCCATGGAGCCTTGGTGCTGATCATGTTTTGCTCGTGGAAGAGGCTTAGTCAACGGGTCTGCAACATTCAGATCTGTATGTATCTTGCAAATCTCTATGTCTCCCACCTGGACTAGATCCCGGATGGAATTGAAGCGTCTCTTGATGTGTTTGGTCCTTTTGTGAAATCTGGATTCATTTGCCAAGGCAATTGCACCAGTATTGTCACAAAAGATTTTCATTGGACCCGATGCCCTAGGTATGACACCTAGATCGAATATGAACTCCTTCATCCAGACTCCTTCGTTCGGTGCTTCCGAAGCAGCTATGTACTCCGCTTCACATGTAGATCCCGCTACAACGCTTTGTTTAGAACTGCACCAACTGACAGCTCCACCGTTTAATGTAAACACGTATCCGGTTTGCGATTTAGAATCGTCCGGATCAGTGTCAAAGCTTGCATCAACGTAACCTTTTACGGTGAGCTCTTTGTCACCTCCATATACGAGAAACATATCCTTAGTCCTTTTCAGGTATTTCAGGATGTTCTTGACCGCTGTCCAGTGATCCACTCCTGGATTACTTTGGTACCTCCCTGCTAAACTTATAGCAAGGCACACATCAGGTCTGGTACACAGCATTGCATACATGATAGAGCCTATGGCTGATGCATAGGGAACATCTTTCATATTCTCTCTATCTTCTGCAGTGGTCGGGCATTGATTCTTACTCAACTTCACACCTTGTAACACAGGCAAGAATCCTTTCTTTGCTTGATCCATTTTGAATTTCTTCAAAATCTTGTCGAGGTATGTGCTTTGTGAAAGTCCAATTAAGCGTCTTGATCTATCTCTATAGATCTTAATGCCTAATATGTAAGCAGCTTCACCGAGGTCTTTCATTGAAAAACTTTTATTCAAGTATCCCTTTATGCTATCCAGAAATTCTATATCATTTCCAATCAGCAATATGTCATCCACATATAATATTAGAAATGCTACAGAGCTCCCACTCACTTTCTTGTAAATACAGGCTTCTCCGAAAGTCTGTATAAAACCAAATGCTTTGATCACACTATCAAAGCGTTTATTCCAACTCCGAGAGGCTTGCACCAGTCCATAAATGGATCGCTGGAGCTTGCACACTTTGTTAGCTCCCTTTGGATCGACAAAACCTTCCGGTTGCATCATATACAACTCTTCTTCCAGAAATCCATTCAGGAATGCAGTTTTGACATCCATCTGCCAAATTTCATAATCATAAAATGCGGCAATCGCTAACATGATTCGGACAGACTTAAGCATCACTACGGGTGAGAAAGTCTCATCGTAGTCAACCCCTTGAACTTGTCGAAAACCTTTCGCGACAAGTCGAGCTTGTAGACAGTAACATTACCATCAGCGTCAGTCTTCTTCTTGAAGATCCATTTATTCTTAATTGCTTGCCGATCATCGGGCAAGTCAACCAAAGTCCATACTCTGTTCTCATACATGGATCCCATCTCAGATTTCATGGCTTCAAGCCACTTTGCGGAATCTGGGCTCACCATCGCTTCTTCATAGTTCGTAGGTTCATCATGATCTAGTAGCATGACTTCCAGAACTGGATTACCGTACCACTTTGGTGCGGATCTTACTCTGGTTGATCTACGAGGTTCAGTAGTATCTTGTTCTGAAGTTTCATGATCATTATCATTAACTTCCTCACTTATTGGTGTAGGTGTCGCAGAAACAGTTTTCTGTGATGTACTACTCTCCAACAAGGGTGCAGGTACAGTTACCTCGTCAAGTTCTACTTTCCTCCCACTCACTTCTTTCGAGAGAAACTCCTTCTCAAGAAAGTTTCCGAATTTAGCAACAAAAGTCTTGCCTTCGGATCTGTGATAGAAGGTGTATCCAATAGTTTCCTTTGGATATCCTATGAAGACACATTTCTCCGATTTGGGTTCGAGCTTATCAGGTTGAAGCTTTTTCACATAAGCATCGCAGCCCCAAACTTTCAGAAATGACAACTTTGGTTTCTTGCCAAACCATAGTTCATAAGGCGTCGTCTCAACGGATTTTGATGGTGCCTTGTTTAATGTGAATGCGGCCGTCTCTAGAGCGTATCCCCAAAATGATAGCGGTAAATCAGTAAGAGACATCAGAGATCGCACCATATCTAGTAAAGTACGATTACGACGTTCGGACACACCATTACGTTGTGGTGTTCCGGGTGGCGTGAGTTGCGAAACTATTCCACAATTTTTCAAATGTACACCAAACTCGTAACTCAAATATTCTCCTCCACGATCAGATCGTAGAAACTTTATTTTCTTGTTACGATGATTTTCCACTTCACTCTGAAATTCTTTAAACTTTTCAAATGTTTCAGACTTATGTTTCATTAAGTAGATATAACCATATCTGCTTAAATCATCTATGAAGGTGAGAAAATAACGATATCCGCCACGAGCCTCAATATTCATCGGACCACATACATCTGTATGTATGATTTCCAACAAATTTGTTGCTCTCTCCATAGTACCGGAGAACGGTGTTTAGTCATCTTGCCCATGAGGCACGGTTCGCAAGTACCAAGCGATTCATAATCAAGTGGTTCAAAAAGTCCATCAGTATGGAGTTTCTTCATGCGCTTTACACCGATATGACCTAAACGGCAGTGCCACAAATAAGTTGCACCATCATTATCAACTCTGCATCTTTTGGCTTCAACATTATGAATATGTGTATCACTACTCTCGAGATTCAATAAGAATAGACCACTCTTCAAGGGTGCGTGACCATAAAAGATATTACTCATATAAATAGAACAACCATTATTCTCTGATTTAAATGAATAACCGTCTCGCATCAAACAAGATCCAGATATAATGTTCATGCTTAACGCTGGCACCAAATAACAATTATTTAGGTCTAATATTAATCCCGAAGGTAGATGTAGAGGTAGCGTGCCGACCGCGATCACATCGACTTTGGAACTGTTTCCCACGCGCATCGTCACCTCGTCCTTAGCCAATCTTCGCTTAATCCGTAGCCCCTGTTTCGAGTTGCAAATATTAGCAACAGAACCAGTATCAAATACCCAGGTGCTACTGCGAGCATTAGTAAGGTACACATCAATAACATGTATATCACATATACCTTTGTTCACCTTGCCATCCTTCTTATCCGCCAAATACTTGGGGCAGTTCCGCTTCCAGTGACCAGTCTGCTTGCAGTAGAAGCACTCAGTTTCAGGCTTAGGTCCAGACTTGGGTTTCTTCTCTTGAGCAGCAACTGGCTTTCCGTTCTTCTTGAAGTTCCCCTTCTTCTTTCTTTTGCCCTTTTTCTTGAAACTAGTGGTCTTGTTAACCATCAACACTTGATGCTCTTTCTTGATTTCTACCTCCGCAGCTTTCAGCATCGCGAAGAGCTCGGGAATAGTCTTGTTCATCCCTTGCATATTATAGTTCACCACGAAGCTCTTGTAGCTTGCTGGCAGTGATTGGAGAATTCTGTCAATGACGCAATCATCTGGAAGATTAACTTCCAATTGAATCAAGTGATTATTATACCCAGACATTTTGAGTATATGCTCACTGACAGAACTGTTCTCCTCCATCTTGCTGCTATAGAACTTATTGGAGACTTCATATCTCTCAATCCGGGCATTTGCTTGAAATATCAACTTCAACTCCTGGAACATCTCATATGCTCCATGACGTTCAGAACGTCGTTGAAGTCTCGATTCTAAGCCGTAAAGCATGGCACACTGAACTATCGAGTAGTCATCAGCTTTGCTCTGCCAGACGTTCATAACATCTGGTGTTGCTCCAGCAGCAGGCCTGGCACCCAGCGGTGCTTCCAGGACGTAATTCTTCTGTGCAGCAATGAGGATAATCCTCAAGTTACGGACCCAGTCCGTGTAATTGCTACCATCATCTTTCAACTTTGCTTTCTCAAGGAACGCATTAAAATTCAACGGAACAACAGCACGAGCCATCTATCTACAATCAACATAAACAAGCAAGATACTATCAGGTACTAAGTTCATGATAAATTTAAGTTCAATTAATCATATTACTTAAGAACTCCCACTTAGATAGACATCCCTCTAATCTTCTAAGTTATCACGTGATCCAAATCAACTAAACCATGTCCGATCATCACGTGAGATGGAGTAGTTTCATCGGTGAACATCATTATGTTGATCATATCTACTATATGATTCACGCTCGACCTTTCGGTCTCCGTGTTCCGAGGCCATATCTGTATATGCTTGGCTCGTCAAGTATAACCTGAGTATTCCGCGTGTGCAACTATTTTGCACCCGTTGTATTTGAACGTAGAGCCTATCACACCCGATCATCACGTGGTGTCTCAGCACGAAGAACTTTCGCAACGGTGCATACTCAGGGAGAACACTTCTTGATAATTTAGTGAGAGATCATCTTATAATGCTACCGTCAATCAAAGCAAGATAAGATGCATAAAAGATAAACATCACATGCAATCAATATAAGTGATATGATATGGCCATCATCATCTTGTGCCTGTGATCTCCATCTTCGAAGCACCGTCATGATCACCATCGTCACCGGCGCGACACCTTGATCTCCATTGTAGCATCGTTGTCGTCTCGCCAATCTTATGCTTCTACGACTATCACTACCGCTTAGTAATAAAGTAAAGCATTACATCGCGATTTCATTGCATACAATAAAGCGACAACCATATGGCTCCTGCCAGTTGCCGATAACTTGGTTACAAAACATGATCATCTCATACAATAAAATTTAGCATCATGCCTTGACCATATCACATCACAACATGCCCTGCAAAAACAAGTTAGACGTCCTCTACTTTGTTGTTGCAAGTTTTACGTGGCTGCTACGGGCTTTAAGCAAGAACCAATCTCACCTACGCATCAAAACCACAATGATAGTTTGTCAAATAGACTCCGTTTTAACCTTCGCAAGGACCGGGCGTAGCCATACTTGGTTCAACTAAAGTTGGAGAGACAGTCGCCCGCAGGCCATCTATGTGCAAAGCACGTCGAGGGAACCGGTCTCGCGTAAGCGTACGCGTAAGGTTGGTCCGGGTCGTCTCGTCCAACAATACCGCCGAACCAAAGTATGACATGCTGGTAGGCAGTATGACTTGTATCGTCCACAACTCACTTGTGTTCTACTCGTGCATATAATCATCAACATAAATAACCTGGCTCGGATGCCACTGTTGGGGAACGTAGTAATTTCAAAAATTTTCCTACGCACACGCAAGATCATGTGATGCATAGCAACGAGACGGGAGAGTGTTGTCTACGTACCCAACGCAGACCGACTGCGGAAGCGCTGACACGACGTAGAGGAAGTAGTCGTACGTCTTCACGATCCAACCGATCAAGCACCGAAACTACGGCACCTCCGAGTTCGAGCACACGTTCAGCTCGATGATGATCCCCGGACTCCGATCCAGCAAAGTGTCGGGGAAGAGTTCCGTCAGCACGACGGCGTGGTGACGATCTTGATGAACTACAGCAGCAGGGCTTCGCCTAAACTCCGCTACAGTATTATCGAGGAATATGGTGGCAGGGGGCACCACACACGGCTAAGGAATAGATCACGTGGATCAACTTGTGTGTCTAGAGGTGTCCCCTGCCTCCGTATATAAAGGAGCCAAGGGGGAGGGCTAGCCGGCCAAGGAGGAGGGCGCAGGAGAGTCCTACTCCCTCTGGGAGTAGGATTCCCCCCCCCAATCCTAGTCCAACTAGGATTCCTCGGAGGGGAAAAGAGGAGGAGGGGGCCGGCCACCTCTCCTAGTCCTAATAGGACTAGGGGAAGGGGGAGGCGCGCAGCCCATCTAGGGCAGCCCCTTCTCTTTTCCATTAAGGCCCACTATGGCCCATATAGCTGCCGGGGGGTTCCGGTAACCCTCCCGGTATTCCGGTAAAATCCTGATTTCACCCGGAACACTTCCGATATCCAAACATAGGCTTCCAATATATCAATCTTTACGTCTCGACCACTTCGAGACTCCTCGTCATGTCCGTGATCACATCCGGGACTCCGAACAACCTTCGGTACATCAAAATGCATAAAATCATAATATAACTGTCATCGTAACCTTAAGCGTGCGGACCCTACGGGTTCGAGAACAATGTAGACATGACCGAGATATGTCTCCGGTCAATAACCAATAGCGGGACCTGGATGCCCATATTGGCTCCTACACATTCTATGAAGATCTTTATCGGTCAGACCGCATAACAACATACGTTGTTCCCTTTGTCATCGGTATGTTACTTGCCCGAGATTCGATCGTCGGTATCCAATACCTAGTTCAATCTCGTTACTGGCAAGTCTCTTTACTCGTTCCGTAATACATCATCTCACAACTAACATATTAGTTGTAATGCTTGCAAGGCTTATGTGATGTGTATTACCGAGAGGGCCCAGAGATACCTCTCCGACAATCGGAGTGACAAATCCTAATCTCGAAATACGCCAACCCAACATCTACCTTTGGAGACACCTGTAATGCTCCTTTATAATCACCCAGTTACGTTGTGACGTTTGGTAGCACCCAAAGTGTTCCTCCGGCAAATGGGAGTTGCATAATCTCATAGTCATAGGAACATGTATAAGTCATGAAGAAAAGCAATAGCAACATACTAAACGATCGGGTGCTAAGCTAATGGAATGGGTCATGTCAATCAGATCATTCAACTAATGATGTGACCTCGTTAATCAAATAACAACTCATTGTTCATGGTTAGGAAACATAACCATCTTTGATTAACAAGCTAGTCAAGTAGAGGCATACTAGTGACACTTTGTTTGTCTATGTATTCACACATGTATTACGTTTCCGGTTAATACAATTCTAGCATGAATAATAAAAATTTATCATGATTATAAGGAAATAAATAATAACTTTATTATTGCCTCTAGGGCATATTTCCTTCAAAGGTTCCATCCCAGAGGTGTCTGAATTGTGGCAACAGGAGTGGTTCTACATCACGGCTCCTAGAAGTGCCAAGTGGGCGGCCGCCCCTATTTTCCGCTCGGGCCCTCCACCACAACTGATGTCATGGATCAGCAGAGGTCTGAGCTGGGGTCCAGCCAAGGACGTGCCTATACTGCAAAGCCGCATTCGGGATCTCTTCAATGGGGATTTCAGTTTGGTTGCGGTAATACAAGTTATGCTGGTTCGTCAAGTCCAGCCTTGCAAACGCCGGCCTCTTCGCCTATGGGAGTTCAATCCCGAGGGACCGCGTGTCATTCAAAATTTTCTCGGCTTGACGCACGAGGAGATGTACAAGTCATTCTTCGGACCTCAGGTGGAGTGTCCGGAAATCACCGAGGATGTGGGCCTGAGTAGTAACCGCGCTGCCGAACAGGTAAGGTATCTTTCAGCCGAACATACTATCTCTCCTTTGTTACGAAGTTATTTTTGGGAGTTTGCTTTTTGACCAGGACTGGCTAACAAAGGCGAAGTTGATTCGGTGTTCGGCCCCCCTCCTTGAGGGTTTGGAAAATCCGGTATTGGAAAAGATGCTCCAGACCGCACCTTGCCCGGAGCCCTTGAAGGAAGATACTGTGGAGGATAATGCGGGCGGACGCGGGCCCTCTACGCTGCCCATTCTAACCGAGGGAGCGAGCGTCTCCATGAAGGAAGACGACCTGAAGAGGAAAAGGACTGCGCCCGGGGACTCAGAAGCCGAAGCTTCCAAACGGGAGAAAAAGTCTCCCACAGAGGGTCCCGCCTTGGGGGGCGCTGTTGCCGCACAAAGTCCGTGGGGGGATCAATTCTCCCGCGAGTCGTAAGTGACTCGAAATACTTTAATAGTACAGATATACCATCTTTTTCTTCTGAGAAGATAACCACCGCATATATTTTTGCAGTTCGGGCCTTAGCCCCTCTCAAATGAGCTCGTCTTCGGGGGATCTTCTTCTAGAGATGATGGAGAGCGAAACGCCTCCTCCGGACTCCTCCGCTCCGGAAGCGGGCGACCCTGAAGTGTCGTCGCGGAGGGCCTCTCCGAGTCCACTGAGGCCAGAAGATAATCCCATTGACCCCCGAAGCTCCCAGTGTCTGGCTCCCGAAGAGAGCAGACAAAAGAGTCCGGCACCGTCTAGTGTGCGATCGGATGTTCTGAGGGAGTTGGCGGGGCGAGCGGCCATCTCAGATGAACACCGTGTGCTGATGAATACGGTGATGGAGAGAATATCGTCCGCCGAAAGCGGATTGCATGAAGCTTTTATGAGTCTACTGACAGGCTTTGAGGTACGTGAAAGAATGTATGATAGTCCTGCACATACTAGGTGTGCCCTGTGTAGATAGTAGCCCCTGAGACTCTGGTTGTCGTCGGAAACGACGATGAACAGAGGATCATATTCCCAGGTAATAACCATACTGCCTCTATGTGCAGGTGATGGAAGCTCCGGTGGCTAGCCGGACTAGCGAGTTTGCCCATTTAGAACGGCAGTTGGATGCGACAGACGCCGACATCGAGCTTGTTAACAAAAGGCTTGACGAGGCACAGGGTAAGTGTCATTATCTGGTAAACGCCACAATAGGAAGAGCAGTATGATGCCAGCATCTTTAATATGTTGTGACTGCAGATGGAGCTGCCACTGTTGAAGCCTTGCGGGCAGAACTTGCCCGAGCCAAGGAACAAGCGAGGTTGGGTAATGCGGCTGCTTTGAAGGCGGCCGAAGAGTTGCAAGCCGAGAAGGCCGCACATGGCGAGAGACGAGACAAGATTACCAAGATGGCCCAAGAATTAAAAGCCGCCGCCGACCGTTGCCGGGTTCTTGAAAAGGAAAACCAGGCGAAGGCATCGGACCTTGAGAAGGCTGCTGCGACGAGAAAAGACCTCCTCTCTGCTATGAGGGCAAACAAGGAGGAGTTGCGGGAAGCCGGGGATATTGTAGCTGGGAAATCCTTTATGTTGCAGAGGAAATTCAGAGATCCACGGTATGCCCCTCTGGATCGGCTGTGGAGTTCGGAGGATGTGTATATGGATTTAGCGGCGAGCGCTGCCGATGCGGCCAAGTACTTCCAGGGTCAGACGGACCGTGAAGTAGATCAACTGTTTTGGAGGCAATTCCATTCTCCTGAGCGTCCGCTTTCATTGACTGACCAATTAGCCGAATGGGCCGAACTAAATAGGTTGTCCGGACTCTCCATGAGGTCTGTTGTGGATCAGTTATGGCCGGAAGGGTCAAAACCGAACAACTATTTCGAGTGCAGCAACGTCAGGCCTGAGGACTTTGTCAAGTTTGCCTTGTTCCAACTCAAAGACCAAGCTGCAGAATGGTTTCAGCAATACAAAGATTCCAGAGGAGGCCGTGCGATTACCTGGGATGAATTCCGTCAAGACTTCAAAGCTCATCACATTCCTCAGAGTGTTGTTGAAAGAAAGCGTGAGGAATTTCGCAACCTGAAGCAAGGCAGCTTGTCTGTTTACCAGTATAACATTCTGTTCCAGAGGCTCGCTCGTTTCGCCAAGCAGGACGTCCCTGACGAGAAGAGCATGATTTATCAGTTCCGGGGTGGCCTCAGAGAAGATCTCCAACTAGCTCTCCTCCTTTTTGAGCCGAGAAGTACGATGAGTTCTACAATATGGCAATGAAGCAAGAGACTGCTCAACTGAAGTGCGATGCTTCCAAGAAGCGAGTCAGAGATGTGACTTCTTATTCCTCAACTCAAGTGGCTAAGCAGCAAAAGTATTGGCTGCCTCCTCCTCCGTTCCGTCAGCCTTATCAGCAGAAGATCAAAGGTGGCAATGGATCTTCCCACCCACCCAACCCAAGCTTTCAGAACAAAGACTTCGTCTCAAGCTCCAAGATCAAGTGCTCCGTATCACCGTCCGCTTTTAGAGGTCACGTGCAACAAGTGCCAACAGAAGGGCCACTATGCCAACAAATGCTTCAATCAGAGGCGTCTTCCTCCTCCTCCTCCTGTGAGATCTGCCAGTACCGCAGTGGTCAAGCATAACCCCAAGCACGCCAAGGTCAACATGATGAATGCAGCTCAGGCAGAGGACTCGTCAGATGTCATCATGGGTAACCTTCCTGTTAATGATGTTCCTACAAAAGTGCTTTTTGACACTGGCGCATCACATTATTTCTTGTCATTCCCATTTGCATCGAAGCACAATGTTGATACAGAGGTTATGCCTAAATTCATGCAAGTTGTTTCTCCCGGCAAGCTTTTGACTTCTAGTTTGGTTGCTCCCGATGTCTCTATCACGTTGGCCGACTACAAGTTTCTGTCCTCTCCAGTGGTCCTTGGTAACTCGGATATTGATCTTATTCTCGGAATGGATTGGCTTTCTAAGCACAAGGCTCACCTTGATTGTGCTGCCAGGCAGATTCAATTGACTCATTCGTCTGAGGATGTAATTGTCTTTGCCGCTCGTGATGATACCATTCGTCTGTTTTCTCTCAATGAGAAGGGTGAGCTGTTGGGAAACATAGTAATTTCAAAAATTTCCTATGCACATGCAAGATCATGGTGATGCATAGAAACGAGAGGGGAGAGTCTGATCTACATACCCTTGTAGACCGACAGCGGAAGCGTTAGCACAACGCGGTTGATGTAGTCGTACGTCTTCACGGCCCGACCGATCAAGCACCGAAACTATGACACCTCCGAGTTTTAGCACATGTTCAGCTCGATGACGATCCCATGACTCCGATCCAGCAAAGTGTCGGGGAAGAGTTCCGTCAGCACGACGGCGTGGTGACGATCTTGATGTTCTACCGTCGCAGGGCTTCGCCTAAGCACCGCTACAATATTATCGAGGATTATGTTGGAAGGGGGCACCGCACACGGCTAAGAAAACGATCACGTGGATCAACTTGTGTGTCTAGGGGTGCCCCCTGCCCCCGTATATAAAGGAGCAAGGGGAGGAGGCTGGCCGGTCCTATAGGCGCGCCAAGGAGGAGTCCTCCTCTTAGTAGGAGTAGGACTCCTACTAGGAGGGGGAAGGAAGTGGGGAGGGAGAAGGAAAGGGGGGCGCCGCCCCCCCTCTCCTAGTCCAATTCGGACCAGGGGGAGGAGGCGCGCGGCCCACCCTGGCTGCCCTTCTCTCTCTCCACTAAGGCCCATAAGGCCCATTACTTCTCCCGGGGGGGGGGGTTCCGGTAACCCTCCGGTACTCCGGTTTTCTCCGAAATCACCCGGAACACTTCCGGTGTCCGAATATAGCCGTATAGTATATCAATCTTTATGTCTCGACCATTTCGAGACTCCTCGTTATGTCCGTGATCACATCCGGGACTCCGAACTAACTTCGGTACATCAAAACTCATAAACTCATAATATAACTGTCATCGAAACCTTAAGCGTGCGGACCCTACGGGTTCGAGAACAATGTAGACATGACCGAGACATGTCTCCGGTGAATAACCAATAGCGGAACCTGGATGCTCATATTGGCTCCCACATATTCTACGAAGATCTTTATCGGTCAGACCGCATAACAACATACGTTGTTCCCTTTGTCATCGGTATGTTACTTGCCCGAGATTCGATCGTCGGTATCTCAATACCTAGTTCAATCTCGTTACCGGCAAGTCTCTTTACTCATTTCGTAATACATCATCTCGCAACTAACTCATTAGTTGCCATGCTTGCAAGGCTTATGTGATGTGCATTACCGAGAGGGCCCAGAGATACCTCTCCGACAATCGGAGTGACAAATCCTAATCTCGAAATACGCCAACCCAACATTTACCTTTGGAGACACCTGTAGAGCTCCTTTATAATCACCCAGTTACGTTGTGATGTTTGGTAGCACACAAAGTGTTCCTCCGGCAAACGGGAGTTGCATAATCTCATAGACATAGGAACATGTATAAGTCATGAAGAAAGCAATAGCAACATACTAAACGATCAGGTGCTAAGCTAATGGAATGGGTCATGTCAATCACATCATTCTCCTAATAATGTGATCCTGTTAATCAAATGACAACACATGTCTATGGTTAGGAAACATAACCATCTTTGATTAACGAGCTAGTCAAGTAGAGGCATACTAGTGACGTTTAGTTTGTCTATGTATTCACACAAGTATTATGTTTCCGGATAATACAATTCTAGCATGAATAATAAACATTTATCATGATATAAGGAAATAAAATAATAACATTATTATTGCCTCTAGGGAATATTTCCTTCAGTCTCCCACTTGCACTAGAGTCAATAATCTAGATTACACAGTAATGATTCTAACACCCATGGAGCTTTGGTGCTGATCATGTTTTGCTCATGGAAGAGGCTTAGTCAACGGGTCTGCAACATTCAGATCCATATGTATCTTGCAAATCTCTATGTCTCCCACCTGGACTAGATCCCGGATGGAATTGAAGTGTCTCTTGATGTGCTTGGTTCTCTTGTGAAATCTGGATTCCTTTGCCAAGGCAATTGCACCAGTATTGTTCACAAAAGATTTTCATTGGACCCGATGCACTAGGTATGACACCTAGATCGGATATGAACTCCTACATCCAGACTCCTTCGTTTGCTGCTTCCGAAGCAGCTATGTACTCCGCTTCACATGTAGATCCCGCCACAACGCTTTGTTTAGAACTGCACCTACTGACGGCTCCACCGTTTAATGTAAACATGTATCCGGTTTGCGATTTAGAATCTTCCGGATCAGTGTCAAAGCTTGCATCAACGTAACCATTTACGATGAGCTCTTTCTCACCTCCATATATGAGAAACATATCCTTAGTCCTTTTCAGGTATTTCAGGATGTTCTTGACCGCTGTCCAGTGATCCACTCCTGGATTACTTTGGTACCTCCCTGCTAGACTTATAGCAAGACACACATCAGGTCTGGTACACAGCATTGCATACATGACAGAGCCTATGGCTGAAGCATAGGGAACATCTTTCATTTTCTCTCTATCTTCTGCATTGGTCGGGCATTGAGTCTTACTCAATTTCACACCTTGTAACACAGGCAAGAATCCTTTCTTTGCTTGATCCATTTTGAACTTCTTCAAAATTTTGTCAAGGTATGTGCTTTGTGAAAGTCCAATTAAGCGTCTTGATCTATCTCTATAGATCTTAATACCCAATATGTAAGCAGCTTCACCGAGGTCTTTCATTGAAAAACTCTTATTCAAGTATCCCTTTATGCTATTCAGATATTCTATATCATTTCCGATTAGTAATATGTCATCTACATATAATATCAGAAATGCTACAGAGCTCCCACTCACTTTCTTGTAAATACAGGCTTCTCCAAAAGTCTGTACAAAACCAAATGCTTTGATCAAACTATCAAAGCGTTTATTCCAACTCCGAGAAGCTTGCACCAGTCCATAAATGGATCGCTGGAGCTTGCATACTTTGTTAGCTCCCTTTGGATCGACAAAACCTTCCGGTTGCATCATATACAACTCTTCTTCCAGAAATCCATTCAGGAATGCAGTTTTGACATCCATCTGCCAAATTTCATAATTATAAAATGCGGCAATTGCTAACATGATTCGGACAGACTTAAGCATCGCTACGGGTGAGAAGGTCTCATCGTAGTCAATCCCTTGAACTTGTCGAAAACCTTTTGCGACAAGTCGAGCTTTGTAGACAGTAACATTACCATCAGCGTCAGTCTTCTTCTTGAAGATCCATTTATTCTCAATTGCTTGCCGATCATTGGGCAAGTCAACCAAAGTCCATACTTTGTTCATATACATGGATCCCAGCTCAGATTTCATGGCTTCAAGCCATTTTGCGGAATCTGGGCTCACCATCGCTTCTTCGTAGTTCGTAGGTTCATCATGATCTAGTAGCATGACTTCCAGAACAGGATTACCGTACCACTCCGGTGCGGATCTTACTCTGGTTGATCTACGAGGTTCAGTAGTATCTTGTTCTGAAGTTTCATGATCATTATCATTAGCTTCCTCACTAATTGGTGTAGGTGTCACAGAAACTGGTTTCTGTGATGTACTACTTTCCAACAAGGGTGCAGGTACAGTTACCTCGTCAAGTTCTACTTTCCTCCCACTCACTTCTTTCGAGAGAAACTCCTTCTCAAGAAAGTTTCCGAATTTAGCAACAAAAGTCTTGCCTTCGGATCTGTGATAGAAGGTGTATCCAATAGTTTCCTTTGGATATCCTATGAAGACACATTTCTCCGATTTGGGTTCGAGCTTATCAGGTTGAAGCTTTTTCACATAAGCATCGCAGCCCCAAACTTTCAAAAACGACAACTTTGGTTTCTTGCCAAACCATAGTTCATAAGGCGTCGTCTCAATGGATTTTGATGGTGCCCTATTTAACGTGAATGCGGCCGTCTCTATAGCATATCCCCAAAACGATAGCGGTAAATCAGTAAGAGACATCATAGATCGCACCATATCTAGTAAAGTACGATTACGACGTTCGGACACACCATTACGTTGTGGTGTTCCGGGTGGCGTGAGTTGCGAAACTATTCCACAATTTTTCAAATGTACACCAAACTCGTAACTCAAATATTCTCCTCCACGATCAGATCGTAGAAACTTTATTTTCTTGTTACGATGATTTTCCACTTCACTCTGAAATTCTTTAAACTTTTCAAATGTTTCAGACTTATGTTTCATTAAGTACATATAACCATATCTGCTTAAATCATCTATGAAGGTGAGAAAATAACGATATCCGCCACGAGCCTCAATATTCATCGGACCACATACATCTGTATGTATGATTTCCAACAAATTTGTTGCTCTCTCCATAGTACCGGAGAACGGTGTTTTAGTCATCTTGCCCATGAGGCACGGTTCGCAAGTACCAAGCGATTCATAATCAAGTGGTTCAAAAAGTCCATCAGTATGGAGTTTCTTCATGCGCTTTACACCGATATGACCTAAACGGCAGTGCCACAAATAAGTTGCACCATCATTATCAACTCTGCATCTTTTGGCTTCAACATTATGAATATGTGTATCACTACTCTCGAGATTCAATAAGAATAGACCACTCTTCAAGGGTGCGTGACCATAAAAGATATTACTCATATAAATAGAACAACCATTATTCTCTGATTTAAATGAATAACCGTCTCGCATCAAACAAGATCCAGATATAATGTTCATGCTTAACGCTGGCACCAAATAACAATTATTTAGGTCTAATATTAATCCCGAAGGTAGATGTAGAGGTAGCGTGCCGACCGCGATCACATCGACTTTGGAACTGTTTCCCACGCGCATCGTCACCTCGTCCTTAGCCAATCTTCGCTTAATCCATAGCCCCTGTTTCGAGTTGCAAATATTAGCAACAGAACCAGTATCAAATACCCAGGTGCTACTGCGAGCATTAGTAAGGTACACATCAATAACATGTATATCACATATACCTTTGTTCACCTTGCCATCCTTCTTATCCGCCAAATACTTGGGGCAGTTCCGCTTCCAGTGACCAGTCTGCTTGCAGTAGAAGCACTCAGTTTCAGGCTTAGGTCCAGACTTGGGTTTCTTCTCTTGAGCAGCAACTGGCTTGCCGTTCTTCTTGAAGTTCCCCTTCTTCTTTCTTTTGCCCTTTTTCTTGAAACTAGTGGTCTTGTTGACCATCAACACTTGATGCTCTTTCTTGATTTCTACCTCCGCAGCTTTCAGCATCGCGAAGAGCTCGGGAATAGTCTTGTTCATCCCTTGCATATTATAGTTCACCACGAAGCTCTTGTAGCTTGCTGGCAGTGATTGGAGAATTCTGTCAATGACGCAATCATCTGGAAGATTAACTCCCAATTGAATCAAGTGATTATTATACCCAGACATTTTGAGTATATGCTCACTGACAGAACTGTTCTCCTCCATCTTGCAGCTATAGAACTTATTGGAGACTTCATATGTCTCAATCCGGGCATTTGCTTGAAATATCAACTTCAACTCCTGGAACATCTCATATGCTCCATGACGTTCAAAACATCGTTGAAGTCTCGATTCTAAGCCGTAAAGCATGGCACACTGAACTATCGAGTAGTCATCAGCTTTGCTCTGCCAGACGTTCATAACATCTGGTGTTGCTCCAGCAGCAGGCCTGGCACCCAGCGGTGCTTCCAGGACGTAATTCGTCTGTGCAGCAATGAGGATAATCCTCAAGTTACGGACCCAGTCCATGTAATTGCTACCATCATCTTTCAACTTTGCTTTCTCAAGGAACGCATTAAAATTCAACGGAACAACAACACGGTCCATCTATCTACAATCAAACATAAACAAGCAAGATACTATCAGGTACTAAGTTCATGATAAATTTAAGTTCAATTAATCATATTACTTAAGAACTCCCACTTAGATAGACATCCCTCTAATCTTCTAAGTTATCACGTGATCCAAATCAACTAAACCATGTCCGATCATCACGTGAGATGGAGTAGTTTCATCGGTGAACATCATTATGTTGATCATATCTACTATATGATTCACGCTCGACCTTTCGGTCTCCGTGTTCCGAGGCCATATCTGTATATGCTTGGCTCGTCAAGTATAACCTGAGTATTCCGCGTGTGCAACTATTTTGCACCCGTTGTATTTGAACGTAGAGCCTATCACACCCGATCATCACGTGGTGTCTCAGCACGAAGAACTTTCGCAACGGTGCATACTCAGGGAGAACACTTCTTGATAATTTAGTGAGAGATCATCTTATAATGCTACCGTCAATCAAAGCAAGATAAGATGCATAAAAGATAAACATCACATGCAATCAATATAAGTGATATGATATGGCCATCATCATCTTGTGCCTGTGATCTCCATCTTCGAAGCACCGTCATGATCACCATCATCACCGGCGCGACACCTTGATCTCCATTGTAGCATCGTTGTCGTCTCGCCAATCTTATGCTTCTACGACTATCACTACCGCTTAGTAATAAAGTAAAGCATTACATCGCGATTTCATTGCATACAATAAAGCGACAACCATATGGCTCCTGCCAGTTGCCGATAACTTGGTTACAAAACATGATCATCTCATACAATAAAATTTAGCATCATGCCTTGACCATATCACATCACAACATGCCCTGCAAAAACAAGTTAGACGTCCTCTACTTTGTTGTTGCAAGTTTTACGTGGCTGCTACGGGCTTTAAGCAAGAACCAATCTCACCTACGCATCAAAACCACAACGATAGTTTGTCAAATAGACTCCGTTTTAACCTTCGCAAGGACCGGGCGTAGCCATACTTGGTTCAACTAAAGTTGGAGAGACAGTCGCCCGCAGGCCATCTATGTGCAAAGCACGTCGAGGGAACCGGTCTCGCGTAAGCGTACGCGTAAGGTTGGTCCGGGTCGTCTCGTCCAACAATACCGCCGAACCAAAGTATGACATGCTGGTAGGCAGTATGACTTGTATCGTCCACAACTCACTTGTGTTCTACTCGTGCATATAATCATCAACATAAATAACCTGGCTCGGATGCCACTGTTGGGGAACGTAGTAATTTCAAAAATTTTCCTACGCACACGCAAGATCATGTGATGCATAGCAACGAGACGGGAGAGTGTTGTCTACGTACCCAACGCAGACCGACTGCGGAAGCGCTGACACGACGTAGAGGAAGTAGTCGTACGTCTTCACGATCCAACCGATCAAGCACCGAAACTACGGCACCTCCGAGTTCGAGCACACGTTCAGCTCGATGATGATCCCCGGACTCCGATCCAGCAAAGTGTCGGGGAAGAGTTCCGTCAGCACGACGGCGTGGTGACGATCTTGATGAACTACAGCAGCAGGGCTTCGCCTAAACTCCGCTACAGTATTATCGAGGAATATGGTGGCAGGGGGCACCACACACGGCTAAGGAATAGATCACGTGGATCAACTTGTGTGTCTAGAGGTGTCCCCTGCCTCCGTATATAAAGGAGCCAAGGGGGAGGGCTGGCCGGCCAAGGAGGAGGGCGCAGGAGAGTCCTACTCCCTCTGGGAGTAGGATTCCCCCCCCCCCCAATCCTAGTCCAACTAGGATTCCTCGGAGGGGAAAAGAGGAGGAGGGGGCCGGCCACCTCTCCTAGTCCTAATAGGACTAGGGGAAGGGGGAGGCGCGCAGCCCATCTAGGGCAGCCCCTTCTCTTTTCCATTAAGGCCCACTATGGCCCATATAGCTGCCGGGGGGTTCCGGTAACCCTCCCGGTATTCCGGTAAAATCCTGATTTCACCCGGAACACTTCCGATATCCAAACATAGGCTTCCAATATATCAATCTTTACGTCTCGACCACTTCGAGACTCCTCGTCATGTCCGTGATCACATCCGGGACTCCGAACAACCTTCGGTACATCAAAATGCATAAAATCATAATATAACTGTCATCGTAACCTTAAGCGTGCGGACCCTACGGGTTCGAGAACAATGTAGACATGACCGAGATATGTCTCCGGTCAATAACCAATAGCGGGACCTGGATGCCCATATTGGCTCCTACACATTCTATGAAGATCTTTATCGGTCAGACCGCATAACAACATACGTTGTTCCCTTTGTCATCGGTATGTTACTTGCCCGAGATTCGATCGTCGGTATCCAATACCTAGTTCAATCTCGTTACCGGCAAGTCTCTTTACTCGTTCCGTAATACATCATCTCACAACTAACATATTAGTTGTAATGCTTGCAAGGCTTATGTGATGTGTATTACCGAGAGGTCCCAGAGATACCTCTCCGACAATCGGAGTGACAAATCCTAATCTCGAAATACGCCAACCCAACATCTACCTTTGGAGACACCTGTAATGCTCCTTTATAATCACCCAGTTACGTTGTGACGTTTGGTAGCACCCAAAGTGTTCCTCCGGCAAATGGGAGTTGCATAATCTCATAGTCATAGGAACATGTATAAGTCATGAAGAAAAGCAATAGCAACATACTAAACGATCGGGTGCTAAGCTAATGGAATGGGTCATGTCAATCAGATCATTCAACTAATGATGTGACCTCGTTAATCAAATAACAACTCATTGTTCATGGTTAGGAAACATAACCATCTTTGATTAACAAGCTAGTCAAGTAGAGGCATACTAGTGACACTTTGTTTGTCTATGTATTCACACATGTATTACGTTTCCGGTTAATACAATTCTAGCATGAATAATAAACATTTATCATGATTATAAGGAAATAAATAATAACTTTATTATTGCCTCTAGGGCATATTTCCTTCAAAGGTTCCATCCCAGAGGTGTCTGAATTGTGGCAACAGGAGTGGTTCTACATCACGGCTCCTAGAAGTGCCAAGTGGGCGGCCGCCCCTATTTTCCGCTCGGGCCCTCCACCACAACTGATGTCATGGATCAGCAGAGGTCTGAGCTGGGGTCCAGCCAAGGACGTGCCTATACTGCAAAGCCGCATTCGGGATCTCTTCAATGGGGATTTCAGTTTGGTTGCGGTAATACAAGTTATGCTGGTTCGTCAAGTCCAGCCTTGCAAACGCCGGCCTCTTCGCCTATGGGAGTTCAATCCCGAGGGACCGCGTGTCATTCAAAATTTTCTCGGCTTGACGCACGAGGAGATGTACAAGTCATTCTTCGGACCTCAGGTGGAGTGTCCGGAAATCACCGAGGATGTGGGCCTGAGTAGTAACCGCGCTGCCGAACAGGTAAGGTATCTTTCAGCCGAACATACTATCTCTCCTTTGTTACGAAGTTATTTTTGGGAGTTTGCTTTTTGACCAGGACTGGCTAACAAAGGCGAAGTTGATTCGGTGTTCGGCCCCCCTCCCTGAGGGTTTGGAAAATCCGGTATTGGAAAAGATGCTCCAGACCGCACCTTGCCCGGAGCCCTTGAAGGAAGATACTGTGGAGGATAATGCGGGCGGACGCGGGCCCTCTACGCTGCCCATTCTAACCGAGGGAGCGAGCGTCTCCATGAAGGAAGACGACCTGAAGAGGAAAAGGACTGCGCCCGGGGACTCAAAAGCCGAAGCTTCCAAACGGGAGAAAAAGTCTCCCACAGAGGGTCCCGCCTTGGGGGGCGCTGTTGCCGCACAAAGTCCGTGGGGTGATCAATTCTCCCGCGAGTCGTAAGTGACTCGAAATACTTTAATAGTACAGATATACCATCTTTTTCTTCTGAGAAGATAACCACCGCATATATTTTTGCAGTTCGGGCCTTAGCCCCTCTCAAATGAGCTCGTCTTCGGGGGATCTTCTTCTAGAGATGATGGAGAGCGAAACGCCTCCTCCGGACTCCTCCGCTCCGGAAGCGGGCGACCCTGAAGTGTCGTCGCGGAGGGCCTCTCCGAGTCCACTGAGGCCAGAAGATAATCCCATTGACCCCCGAAGCTCCCAGTGTCCGGCTCCCGAAGAGAGCAGACAAAAGAGTCCGGCACCGTCTAGTGTGCGATCGGATGTTCTGAGGGAGTTGGCGGGGCGAGCGGCCATCTCAGATGAACACCGTGTGCTGATGAATACGGTGATGGAGAGAATATCGTCCGCCGAAAGCGGATTGCATGAAGCTTTTATGAGTCTACTGACAGGCTTTGAGGTACGTGAAAGAATGTATGATAGTCCTGCACATACTAGGTGTGCCCTGTGTAGATAGTAGCCCCTGAGACTCTGGTTGTCGTCGGAAACGACGATGAACAGAGGATCATATTCCCAGGTAATAACCATACTGCCTCTATGTGCAGGTGATGGAAGCTCCGGTGGCTAGCCGGACTAGCGAGTTTGCCCATTTAGAACGGCAGTTGGATGCGACAGACGCCGACATCGAGCTTGTTAACAAAAGGCTTGACGAGGCACAGGGTAAGTGTCATTATCTGGTAAACGCCACAATAGGAAGAGCAGTATGATGCCAGCATCTTTAATATGTTGTGACTGCAGATGGAGCTGCCACTGTTGAAGCCTTGCGGGCAGAACTTGCCCGAGCCAAGGAACAAGCGAGGTTGGGTAATGCGGCTGCTTTGAAGGCGGCCGAAGAGTTGCAAGCCGAGAAGGCCGCACATGGCGAGAGACGAGACAAGATTACCAAGATGGCCCAAGAATTAAAAGCCGCCGCCAACCGTTGCCGGGTTCTTGAAAAGGAAAACCAGGCGAAGGCATCGGACCTTGAGAAGGCTGCTGCGACGAGAAAAGACCTCCTCTCTGCTATGAGGGCAAACAAGGAGGAGTTGCGGGAAGCCGGGGATATTGTAGCTGGGAAATCCTTTATGTTGCAGAGGAAATTCAGAGATCCACGGTATGCCCCTCTGGATCGGCTATGGAGTTCGGAGGATGTGTATATGGATTTAGCGGCGAGCGCTGCCGATGCGGCCAAGTACTTCCAGGGTCAGACGGACCGTGAAGTAGATCACCTGTTTTGGAGGCAATTCCATTCTCCTGAGCGTCCGCTTTCATTGACTGACCAATTAGCCGAATGGGCCGAACTAAATAGGTTGTCCGGACTCTCCATGAGGTCTGTTGTGGATCAGTTATGGCCGGAAGGGTCAAAACCGAACAACTATTTCGAGTGCAGCAACGTCAGGCCTGAGGACTTTGTCAAGTTTGCCTTGTTCCAACTCAAAGACCAAGCTGCAGAATGGTTTCAGCAATACAAAGATTCCAGAGGAGGCCGTGCGATTACCTGGGATGAATTCCGTCAAGACTTCAAAGCTCATCACATTCCTCAGAGTGTTGTTGAAAGAAAGCGTGAGGAATTTCGCAACCTGAAGCAAGGCAGCTTGTCTGTTTACCAGTATAACATTCTGTTCCAGAGGCTCGCTCGTTTCACCAAGCAGGACGTCCCTGACGAGAAGAGCATGATTTATCAGTTCCGGGGTGGCCTCAGAGAAGATCTCCAACTAGCTCTCCTCCTTTTTGAGCCGAGAAGTACGATGAGTTCTACAATATGGCAATGAAGCAAGAGACTGCTCAACTGAAGTGCGATGCTTCCAAGAAGCGAGTCAGAGATGTGACTTCTTATTCCTCAACTCAAGTGGCTAAGCAGCAAAAGTATTGGCTGCCTCCTCCTCCGTTCCGTCAGCCTTATCAGCAGAAGATCAAAGGTGGCAATGGATCTTCCCACCCACCCAACCCAAGCTTTCAGAACAAAGACTTCGTCTCAAGCTCCAAGATCAAGTGCTCCGTATCACCGTCCGCTTTTAGAGGTCACGTGCAACAAGTGCCAACAGAAGGGCCACTATGCCAACAAATGCTTCAATCAGAGGCGTCTTCCTCCTCCTCCTCCTGTGAGATCTGCCAGTACCGCAGTGGTCAAGCATAACCCCAAGCACGCCAAGGTCAACATGATGAATGCAGCTCAGGCAGAGGACTCGTCAGATGTCATCATGGGTAACCTTCCTTTTAATGATGTTCCTACAAAAGTGCTTTTTGACACTGGCGCATCGCATTACTTCTTGTCATTCCCATTTGCATCGAAGCACAATGTTGATACAGAGGTTATGCCTAAATTCATGCAAGTTGTTTCTCCCGGCAAGCTTTTGACTTCTAGTTTGGTTGCTCCCGATGTCTCTATCACGTTGGCCGACTACAAGTTTCTGTCCTCTCCAGTGGTCCTTGGTAACTCGGATATTGATCTTATTCTCGGAATGGATTGGCTTTCTAAGCATAAGGCTCACCTTGATTGTGCTGCCAGGCAGATTCAATTGACTCATTCGTCTGAGGATGTAATTGTCTTTGCCGCTCGTGATGATACCATTCGTCTGTTTTCTCTCAATGAGAAGGGTGAGCTGTTGGGAAACATAGTAATTTCAAAAATTTCCTATGCACATGCAAGATCATGGTGATGCATAGAAACGAGAGGGGAGAGTCTGATCTACATACCCTTGTAGACCGACAGCGGAAGCGTTAACACAACGCGGTTGATGTAGTCGTACGTCTTCACGGCCCGACCGATCAAGCACCGAAACTATGACACCTCCGAGTTTTAGCACATGTTCAGCTCGATGACGATCCCATGACTCCGATCCAGCAAAGTGTCGGGGAAGAGTTCCGTCAGCACGACGGCGTGGTGACGATCTTGATGTTCTACCGTCGCAGGGCTTCGCCTAAGCACCGCTACAATATTATCGAGGATTATGTTGGAAGGGGGCACCGCACACGGCTAAGAAAACGATCACGTGGATCAACTTGTGTGTCTAGGGGTGCCCCCTGCCCCCGTATATAAAGGAGCAAGGGGAGGAGGCTGGCCGGTCCTATAGGCGCGCCAAGGAGGAGTCCTCCTCTTAGTAGGAGTAGGACTCCTACTAGGAGGGGGAAGGAAGTGGGGAGGGAGAAGGAAAGGGGGGCGCCGCCCCCCCTCTCCTAGTCCAATTCGGACCAGGGGGAGGAGGCGCGCGGCCCACCCTGGCTGCCCTTCTCTCTCTCCACTAAGGCCCATAAGGCCCATTACTTCTCCCGGGGGGGGGGTTCCGGTAACCCTCCGGTACTCCGGTTTTCTCCGAAATCACCCGGAACACTTCCGGTGTCCGAATATAGCCGTATAGTATATCAATCTTTATGTCTCGACCATTTCGAGACTCCTCGTTATGTCCGTGATCACATCCGGGACTCCGAACTAACTTCGGTACATCAAAACTCATAAACTCATAATATAACTGTCATCGAAACCTTAAGCGTGCGGACCCTACGGGTTCGAGAACAATGTAGACATGACCGAGACATGTCTCCGGTGAATAACCAATAGCGGAACCTGGATGCTCATATTGGCTCCCACATATTCTACGAAGATCTTTATCGGTCAGACCGCATAACAACATACGTTGTTCCCTTTGTCATCGGTATGTTACTTGCCCGAGATTCGATCGTCGGTATCTCAATACCTAGTTCAATCTCGTTACCGGCAAGTCTCTTTACTCATTTCGTAATACATCATCTCGCAACTAACTCATTAGTTGCCATGCTTGCAAGGCTTATGTGATGTGCATTACCGAGAGGGCCCAGAGATACCTCTCCGACAATCGGAGTGACAAATCCTAATCTCGAAATACGCCAACCCAACATTTACCTTTGGAGACACCTGTAGAGCTCCTTTATAATCACCCAGTTACGTTGTGATGTTTGGTAGCACACAAAGTGTTCCTCCGGCAAACGGGAGTTGCATAATCTCATAGTCATAGGAACATGTATAAGTCATGAAGAAAGCAATAGCAACATACTAAACGATCAGGTGCTAAGCTAATGGAATGGGTCATGTCAATCACATCATTCTCCTAATAATGTGATCCTGTTAATCAAATGACAACACATGTCTATGGTTAGGAAACATAACCATCTTTGATTAACGAGCTAGTCAAGTAGAGGCATACTAGTGACGTTTAGTTTGTCTATGTATTCACACAAGTATTATGTTTCCGGATAATACAATTCTAGCATGAATAATAAACATTTATCATGATATAAGGAAATAAAATAATAACATTATTATTGCCTCTAGGGAATATTTCCTTCAGTCTCCCACTTGCACTAGAGTCAATAATCTAGATTACACAGTAATGATTCTAACACCCATGGAGCTTTGGTGCTGATCATGTTTTGCTCATGGAAGAGGCTTAGTCAACGGGTCTGCAACATTCAGATCCGTATGTATCTTGCAAATCTCTATGTCTCCCACATGGACTAGATCCCGGATGGAATTGAAGTGTCTCTTGATGTGCTTGGTTCTCTTGTGAAATCTGGATTCCTTTGCCAAGGCAATTGCACCAGTATTGTTCACAAAAGATTTTCATTGGACCCGATGCACTAGGTATGACACCTAGATCGGATATGAACTCCTACATCCAGACTCCTTCGTTTGCTGCTTCCGAAGCAGCTATGTACTCCGCTTCACATGTAGATCCCGCCACAACGCTTTGTTTAGAACTGCACCTACTGACGGCTCCACCGTTTAATGTAAACATGTATCCGGTTTGCGATTTAGAATCTTCCGGATCAGTGTCAAAGCTTGCATCAACGTAACCATTTACGATGAGCTCTTTCTCACCTCCATATATGAGAAACATATCCTTATTCCTTTTCAGGTATTTCAGGATGTTCTTGACCGCCGTCCAGTGATCCACTCCTGGATTACTTTGGTACCTCCCTGCTAGACTTATAGCAAGACACACATCAGGTCTGGTACACAGCATTGCATACATGACAGAGCCTATGGCTGAAGCATAGGGAACATCTTTCATTTTCTCTCTATCTTCTGCATTGGTCGGGCATTGAGTCTTACTCAATTTCACACCTTGTAACACAGGCAAGAATCCTTTCTTTGCTTGATCCATTTTGAACTTCTTCAAAATTTTGTCAAGGTATGTGCTTTGTGAAAGTCCAATTAAGCGTCTTGATCTATCTCTATAGATCTTAATACCCAATATGTAAGCAGCTTCACCGAGGTCTTTCATTGAAAAACTCTTATTCAAGTATCCCTTTATGCTATTCAGATATTCTATATCATTTCCGATTAGTAATATGTCATCTACATATAATATCAGAAATGCTACAGAGCTCCCACTCACTTTCTTGTAAATACAGGCTTCTCCAAAAGTCTGTACAAAACCAAATGCTTTGATCAAACTATCAAAGCGTTTATTCCAACTCCGAGAAGCTTGCACCAGTCCATAAATGGATCGCTGGAGCTTGCATACTTTGTTAGCTCCCTTTGGATCGACAAAACCTTCCGGTTGCATCATATACAACTCTTCTTCCAGAAATCCATTCAGGAATGCAGTTTTGACATCCATCTGCCAAATTTCATAATTATAAAATGCGGCAATTGCTAACATGATTCGGACAGACTTAAGCATCGCTACGGGTGAGAAGGTCTCATCGTAGTCAATCCCTTGAACTTGTCGAAAACCTTTTGCGACAAGTCGAGCTTTGTAGACAGTAACATTACCATCAGCGTCAGTCTTCTTCTTGAAGATCCATTTATTCTCAATTGCTTGCCGATCATTGGGCAAGTCAACCAAAGTCCATACTTTGTTCATATACATGGATCCCAGCTCAGATTTCATGGCTTCAAGCCATTTTGCGGAATCTGGGCTCACCATCGCTTCTTCGTAGTTCGTAGGTTCATCATGATCTAGTAGCATGACTTCCAGAACAGGATTACCGTACCACTCCGGTGCGGATCTTACTCTGGTTGATCTACGAGGTTCAGTAGTATCTTGTTCTGAAGTTTCATGATCATTATCATTAGCTTCCTCACTAATTGGTGTAGGTGTCACAGAAACTGGTTTCTGTGATGTACTACTTTCCAACAAGGGTGCAGGTACAGTTACCTCGTCAAGTTCTACTTTCCTCCCACTCACTTCTTTCGAGAGAAACTCCTTCTCTAGAAAGTTTCCGAATTTAGCAACAAAAGTCTTGCCTTCGGATCTGTGATAGAAGGTGTATCCAATAGTTTCGTTGGATATCCTATGAAGACACATTTCTCCGATTTGGGTTCGAGCTTATCAGGTTGAAGCTTTTTCACATAAGCATCGCAGCCCCAAACTTTCAAAAACGACAACTTTGGTTTCTTGCCAAACCATAGTTCATAAGGCGTCGTCTCAATGGATTTTGATGGTGCCCTATTTAACGTGAATGCGGCCGTCTCTATAGCATATCCCCAAAACGATAGCGGTAAATCAGTAAGAGACATCATAGATCGCACCATATCTAGTAAAGTACGATTACGACGTTCGGACACACCATTACGTTGTGGTGTTCCGGGTGGCGTGAGTTGCGGAACTATTCCACAATTTTTCAAATGTACACCAAACTCGTAACTCAAATATTCTCCTCCACGATCAGATCGTAGAAACTTTATTTTCTTGTTACGATGATTTTCCACTTCACTCTGAAATTCTTTAAACTTTTCAAATGTTTCAGACTTATGTTTCATTAAGTACATATAACCATATCTGCTTAAATCATCTATGAAGGTGAGAAAATAACGATATCCGCCACGAGCCTCAATATTCATCGGACCACATACATCTGTATGTATGATTTCCAACAAATTTGTTGCTCTCTCCATAGTACCGGAGAACGGTGTTTTAGTCATCTTGCCCATGAGGCACGGTTCGCAAGTACCAAGCGATTCATAATCAAGTGGTTCAAAAAGTCCATCAGTATGGAGTTTCTTCATGCGCTTTACACCGATATGACCTAAACGGCAGTGCCACAAATAAGTTGCACCATCATTATCAACTCTGCATCTTTTGGCTTCAACATTATGAATATGTGTATCACTACTCTCGAGATTCAATAAGAATAGACCACTCTTCAAGGGTGCGTGACCATAAAAGATATTACTCATATAAATAGAACAACCATTATTCTCTGATTTAAATGAATAACCGTCTCGCATCAAACAAGATCCAGATATAATGTTCATGCTTAACGCTGGCACCAAATAACAATTATTTAGGTCTAATATTAATCCCGAAGGTTGATGTAGAGGTAGCGTGCCGACCGCGATCACATCGACTTTGGAACTGTTTCCCACGCGCATCGTCACCTCGTCCTTAGCCAATCTTCGCTTAATCCATAGCCCCTGTTTCGAGTTGCAAATATTAGCAACAGAACCAGTATCAAATACCCAGGTGCTACTGCGAGCATTAGTAAGGTACACATCAATAACATGTATATCACATATACCTTTGTTCACCTTGCCATCCTTCTTATCCGCCAAATACTTGGGGCAGTTCCGCTTCCAGTGACCAGTCTGCTTGCAGTAGAAGCACTCAGTTTCAGGCTTAGGTCCAGACTTGGGTTTCTTCTCTTGAGCAGCAACTGGCTTGCCGTTCTTCTTGAAGTTCCCCTTCTTCTTTCTTTTGCCCTTTTTCTTGAAACTAGTGGTCTTGTTGACCATCAACACTTGATGCTCTTTCTTGATTTCTACCTCCGCAGCTTTCAGCATCGCGAAGAGCTCGGGAATAGTCTTGTTCATCCCTTGCATATTATAGTTCACCACGAAGCTCTTGTAGCTTGCTGGCAGTGATTGGAGAATTCTGTCAATGACGCAATCATCTGGAAGATTAACTCCCAATTGAATCAAGTGATTATTATACCCAGACATTTTGAGTATATGCTCACTGACAGAACTGTTCTCCTCCATCTTGCAGCTATAGAACTTATTGGAGACTTCATATGTCTCAATCCGGGCATTTGCTTGAAATATTAACTTCAACTCCTGGAACATCTCATATGCTCCATGACGTTCAAAACGGCGTTGAAGTCTCGATTCTAAGCCGTAAAGCATGGCACACTGAACTATCGAGTAGTCATCAGCTTTGCTCTGCCAGACGTTCATAACATCTGGTGTTGCTCCAGCAGCAGGCCTGGCACCCAGCGGTGCTTCCAGGACGTAATTCGTCTGTGCAGCAATGAGGATAATCCTCAAGTTACGGACCCAGTCCATGTAATTGCTACCATCATCTTTCAACTTTGCTTTCTCAAGGAACGCATTAAAATTCAACGGAACAACAACACGGTCCATCTATCTACAATCAAACATAAACAAGCAAGATACTATCAGGTACTAAGTTCATGACAAATTTAGGTTCAATTAATCATATTACTAAAGAACTCCCACTTAGATAGACATCCCTCTAATCCTCTAAGTGATTACGTGATCCAAATCAACTAAACCATGTCCAATCATCACGTGAGATGGAGTAGCTTCATTGGTGAACATCACTATGTTGATCATATCTACTATGATTCACGCTCGACCTTTCGGTCTCCGTGTTCCGAGGCCATATCTATATATTCTTGGCTCGTCAAGTATGACCTGAGTATTCCGCATGTGCAACTGTTTTGCACCCATTGTATTTGAACGTAGAGCCTATCACACCCGATCATCACATGGTGTCTCAGCACGAAGAACTTTCGCAATGGTGCATACTCAGGGAGAACACTTCTTGATAATTTAGTGAGAGATCATCTTAAAATGCTACCGTCAATCAAAGCAAGATAAGATGCATAAAAGATAAACATCACATGCAATCAATATAAGTGATATGATATGGCCATCATCATCTTGTGCTTGTGATCTCCATCTTCGAAGCACCGTCGTGATCACCATCGTCACCGGTGCGACACCTTGATCACCATCGTAGCATCGTTGTCCTCTCGCCAATCTTATGCTTCCACGACTATCGCTACCGCTTAGTGATAAAGTAAAGCATTACAGCGCAATTGCATTGCATACAATAAAGCGACAACCATATGGCTCCTGCCAGTTGCCGATAACTTGGTTACAAAACATGATCATCTCATACAATAAAATTTAGCATCATGTCTTGACCATATCACATCACAACATTCCCTGCAAAAACAAGTTAGACGTCCTCTACTTTGTTGTTGCAAGTTTTACGTGGCTGCTATGGGCTTAAGCAAGAACCAATCTTACCTACGCATCAAAACCACAACGATAGTTTGTCAAGTTGGTGTTGTTTTAACCTTCGCAAGGACCGGGCGCAGCCACACTCGGTTCAACTAAAGTTGGAGAAACTGACACCCGCTAGCCACCTTTGTGCAAAGCACGTCGGGAGAACCGGTCTCGCGTAAGCGTACGCGTACTGTCGGTCCAGGCCGCTTCGTCCAACAATACCGCCGAACCAAAGTATGACATGCTGGTAAGCAGTATGACTTATATCGCCCACAACTCACTTGTGTTCTACTCGTGCATATAACATCAACACATAAAACCTAGGCTCGGATGCCACTGTTGGGAAATGTAGTAATTTCAAAAATTTCCTACGCACACGCAAGATCATGGTGATGCATAGCAACAAGAGGGGAGAGTGTGATCTACATACCCTTGTAGACCGACAGCGGAAGCGTTAGCACAACGCGGTTGATGTAGTCGTACGTCTTCACGGCCCGACCGATCAAGCACCGAAACTACGGCACCTCCGAGTTTTAGCACACGTTCAGCTCGATGACGATCCCCGGACTCCGATCCAGCAAAGTGTCGGGGAAGAGTTCCGTCAGCACGACGGCGTGGTGACGATCTTGATGTTCTACCGTCGCAGGGCTTCGCCTAAGCACCGCTACAATATTATCGAGGATTATGGTGCGAGGGGGCACCGCACACGGCTAAGAAAACGATCATGTGGATCAACTTGTGTGTCTAGGGGTGCCCCTGCCCCCGTATATAAAGGAGCAAGGGGAGGAGGCCGGCCGGCTCTATAGGCGCACCAAGGAGGAGTCCTCCTCCTAGTAGGAGTAGGACTCCTACTAGGAGGGGGAAGGAAGTGGGGAGGGAGAAGGAAAGGGGGGCGCCCCCCCCTCTCCTAGTCCAATTCGGACCAGGGGGGAGGAGGCGCGCGGCCCACTCTGGCTGCCCTTCTCTCTCTCCACTAAGGCCCATAAGGCCCATTACTTCTCCTGGGGGGGTTCCGGTAACCCTCCGGTACTCCGGTTTTCTCCGAAATCACCCGGAACACTTCCGGTGTCCGAATATAGCCGTCCAATATATCAATCTTTATGTCTCGACCATTTCAAGACTCCTCGTTATGTCCATGATCACATCCGGGACTCCGAACTAACTTCAGTACATCAAAACCCATAAACTCATAATATAACTATCATCGAAACCTTAAGCGTGCGGACCCTACGGGTTCGAGAATAATGTAGACATGACCGAGACATGTCTCCGGTCAATAACCAATAGCAGAACCTGGATGCTCATATTGGCTCCCACATATTCTACGAAGATCTTTATCGGTCAGACCGCATAACAACATACGTTGTTCCCTTTGTCATCGGTATGTTATTTACCCGAGATTCGATCGTCGGTATCTCAATACCTAGTTCAATCTCGTTACCGGCAAGTCTCTTTACTCGTTTCGTAATACATCATCTCGCAACTAACTCATTAGTTGCAATGCTTGCAAGGCTTATGTGATGTGCATTACCGAGAGGGCCCAGAGATACCTCTCCGACAATCGGAGTGACAAATCCTAATCTCAAAATACGCCAACCCAACATTTACCTTTGGAGACACCTGTAGAGCTCCTTTATAATCACCCAGTTACGTTGTGACGTTTGGTAGCACACAAAGTGTTCCTCCAGCAAACGGGAGTTGCATAATCTCATAGTCATAGGAACATGTATAAGTCATGAAGAAAGCAATAGCAACATACTAAACGATCGGGTGCTAAGCTAATGGAATGGGTCATGTCAATCACATCATTCTCCTAATAATGTGATCCCGTTAATCAAATGACAACACATGTCTATGGTTAGGATACATAACCATCTTTGATTAACGAGCTAGTCAAGTAGAGGCATACTAGTGACGTTTAGTTTGTCTATGTATTCACACAAGTATTATGTTTCTGGATAATACAATTCTAGCATGAATAATAAACATTTATCATGATATAAGGAAATAAAATAATAACATTATTATTGCCTCTAGGGCATATTTCCTTCATGAGCTGGATGCCATCTCTCAAATTCCAGTCATTTGCGAATATCAAGACGTCTTTCCAGAAGAGCTTCCAGGAATGCCTCCGCACCGGCCAGTTGAATTTGTCATCGATCTTGAGCCCGGCACGGAACCTATTTGCAAACATCCTTACAAGCTTGGACCTGAAGAGTTGAAGGAGCTGAAAAAACAATTCGATATTCAAGAGCGAATGGGTCTCATCCGATCAAGTTCTTCTCCGTGGGGTTGTGGAGTTCTTTTTGTGAAGAAGAAGGATGGAACGGACCGACTTTGTGTCGACTACCGTCCATTGAACAAGAAGACTATAAAGAACAAGTACCCACTTCCAACATCAACGAGCAGTTCGAACAACTCAAAGGTGCTCAAGTATTCTCCAAGCTTGATCTCTGGATGGGCTATCATCAGATTCGCATTCATGAGCAAGATATCCCTAAGACAGCTTTCAGAACAAGCTATGGTTCATATGAATACACTGTCATGTCTTTCGGCCTCGTCAATGCTCCGCCAACATTCTCTCGCATGATGAACTTCATCTTCAACGCCTATACAAATGACTTCGTCTTGGTCTACCTCGATGACATTTTGGTCTTTTCCAAGAACAAGGAAGATCATGCCAAGCACTTGCATTTGGTGCTGGATAAACTCAGAGAACATCAGTTCTATGCCAAGTTTTCAAAGTGCGAGTTTTGGCTCGATGAGGTTCTCTACCTTGGGCATATCATCTCTGCCAAGGGCATAGCGGTGAATCCTGAGAAGGTGTCTACAATTGTGAATTGGGGAACCACATCAGAACATGAAGCAACTCCGCAGCTTCCTTGGTCTTGCAAGCTATTGTCGAAGGTTCGTTGAGAACTTCTCTAAGATCGCGAAGCCTCTTTCCAACCTTCTCCAGAAGCACGTCAAACACGTCTGGTCTCCTGAATGTGACATCGCTTTCAACACCCTGAAAGAGAAGTTAGTCACTGCTCCAGTTCTGACTCCTCCTGATGAATCCAAACCGTTCGAGGTCTTCTGTGATGCCTCTCTTCAAGGTCTTGGTGCAGTGTTGATGCAAGAGAAGAAAGTTGTGGCCTATACCTCTCGCCAGTTGAAGCCCAATGAAAAGAACTACCCCACTCACGACCTCGAGTTGGTGGCAGTTGTCCATGCTCTTTTAACTTGGAGACATCTCTTATTGGGAAGAAAAGTGGACATCTTCACTGATCATAAGAGTCTCAAGTACATCTTCACTCAGCCTAATCTCAATCTCAGGCAGACTCATTGGGTCGAAATGATTCAAGAGTATAATTCGAGTATCGAATATACTCCAGGAAAGGCCAATGTAATTGCTGACACATTGAGCAGGAAGGCTTACTGCAACAGTTTGATTATCAAGCCTTACCAACCCGAGCTTTGTGAAGCTTTCCGCAAACTCAATCTGCAAGTTGTTCCTCAAGGATTTCTCGCAAACCTCCAAGTCTCTCCTACTCTAGAAGATCAGATTTGTGAGGCTCAACTTCTTGATGCTATGGTGAAGAAGGTGAAGATTGGGATTGCCAAGAGTCAACTCGAGTACAAATGCTATCGTCTTGATGACAAGGATACTCTATTCTTCGAGGATCGCATTGTTGTGCCTAAAGGTGACCTTCGTAAAGTCATTATGAACGAGGCTCACAATTCACTCCTCTCCATCCACCCTGGAAGTACAAAGATGTACCAGGACCTCAAACAGTCGTATTGGTGGACTCGAATGAAGTGCGAGATTGCTCAGTTCGTGAATGAATGTGATGTCTGCAAAAGAGTGAAAGCAGAACACCAACGACCAGCTGGTCTCCTCCAACCTCTTGACATTCCAGAATGGAAGTTTGACCACATTGAGATGGACTTCGTGACTGGATTTCCAAATTCCAAGCGTGGCAACGATGCTATCTTCGTTGTCATCAACAAACTCACTAAAGTGGCTCATTTCCTTCCTATCAAAGAATCCATCACAACAGCTCAATTGGCAGAGCTATATACCTCCCGGATTGTCTCTCTGCACGGCATTCCGCAGTTGATATCTTCAGATCGTGGAAGCATCTTCACCTCTAAGTTTTGGGATTTTTTTCAGAAGGCCATGGGCACCAACATCCATTTCAGCATAGCTTTTCATCCTCAAACTAGTGGCCAAGTCGAGCGAGTAAATCAAATTCTTGAAGATATGCTCAGGGCTTGCGTCATCTCTTTCGGTATGAAGTGGGAAGACTGTCTTCCATATGCCGAGTTCTCCTACAACAACAGCTTCCAAGCGAGTTCGGGCAAGGCCCCATTCGAAATCTATGGCAGGAAGTGTCGTACTCCTCTTAACTGGTCAGAGACTGGTGAACGTCAACTTCCTGGTAATGACTTGATCACAGAGGCAGAAGAGATGTGCAAAGTCATTCGTGATAATCTCAAGGCCGCGCAATCGCGCCAGAAGAGTTACTATGATAGCAAGCATCGTGATTTGGCTTTCGAGATCGGAGACCATGTCTACCTCCGCGTCTCTCCAATGAAAGGTACTCGTTGCTTCGGTATCAAAGGAAAGCTTGCCCCTAGATACATGGGTCCTTTCAAGATCATCAGCAAGAGAGGCGATCTCGCCTATCAACTTGAGCTTCCCTCCAACTTTGCAAACGTGCACGACGTGTTTCATGTCTCTCAGCTCTGCAAGTGCTTCAAGACCCCTGATCGCACCGTCAACTTCGAAGACATCGATCTCCAAGAAGACCTTTCTTATCATGAGCACCCCGTTGCTATTCTTGAAGAAACTGAGCGCAAGACTCACAACAAGTCAATCAAATTCCTGAAAGTCAAGTGGTCACATCATTCCGACCGTGAAGCCACCTGGGAACGCGAGGATCACCTCTGTTCTGAGTACCCGGAGTTTTTCCAGTCCTAGATCTCGGTATGAGATCCTTTCATAGTGGTGGAGTGTTGTAACACCCCGGATGTAATTTTACCTTATTTGTACTCCAACTCTTGCCGTTTCCGGCACTAAGTTATATTATTTCCTCGTTGTCGGGTTTTTGTCTCTGTGTGTTTTGTCCTTGTCATGCATCTCATATCATGTCATCATGTGCATTGCATTTTCATACGTGTTCGTCTCATGCATCCAAGCATTTTCCCCGTTGTCCGTTTTGCATTCCGGCGCTCCTATGTCCTCCAGTGGTCCTTTCTACCTCTTTTCGTGTGTGGGGATTAAACGTTTTCGTATTGGATCGATACTTGTCATGCGGCCTTGGTTTACTACCGTTAGACCGCCTGTCAAGTTTCGTGCCATTTGGACTTCGTTTGATACTCCAACGGTTAACCGAGGGACCGAGAAGGCCTCATGTTTTTTGCAGCCCAACACCCCTCCAAACTGGCCCAAAACCCACATAAACTTCCTCCATCATCTAGAGCGTTCGATCACGATCGTGTGGCCAAAAACCGCACCTCATTTGGAGCTTCCTACCTCCCTCTACCTCTATATATAGACCCCCCCCCCTTTCGAAATCACGGGCAAAACCCTAGAAAAGCTCCACCCGCCGCCGCCGGACAAAAATCCGTGCGCCGGACGTGTCCGCCCGGCTCCGCCGGACGAATCACGCCGCGCCACGCGTCCCGGGCCGGTCCCCACATCGCCGCCGACCCCGCGGGCCCGTGAGCCCGTGCGAGGCCCTCCCGGCCCGCGTCCTCGCCCGCGCCGCCTCCTTCGCCCCGCCGCCCGCTAGTTCTCGCCGGGGCTGCGTGCCGCCGCCGACGAACTCCGCCCGCGCCGCCCAAGTCCGGCGCCGCCCTCCGCCACCTCGCCGTCCGGCCGGCCTCCTCTCCCCAGCAACTCCGGCGGCCCCGTGCAGCTTCTCCGGCAAGATCCGCCGCCGCATCGCTACAGTACCCCGCGGAGGAACCCTAGATCTGTTCTTGAGGGTTGACTTTTCCCCTCTCCTCTCATTAATTTTTGCATTCTTTGACATGCCATAACTTCCTCATCGTAGCTTCGATTCGTGCGTGTAGCATATCAAAATGTTCGTCTCGACGAGTACATCATTTCATCTCATTGCATCATTTGCATTTGAGCTCATCTTGATGCCTGAAATGCTGTTGGAAGAGGGCTATGTGATGATTATTTCAGATCTGTTTCAGCAAATGGCCTTTTGTCATTTTTGCCATGTTTAATGTGTGCATGCTATGATCTTGAGCTCTACATGTGTTTTGTAGAATGCCATGCCATCTTTACAGGGGTGTATGCCATGTATTTTTGTGATCTTCGTGGTGACTAGCACAAGCATGCAAAGTAGCCTACTCAATGATGCTGATTTCAGGGACTTAGAATTTCAGCAAGTCCTTGTCCTGTTTTTGTTTTATGCCATATGTTCATGTTGTTTCCTAGTGATCCGTGCCTCTTTTGAGGATGATCAGTAAGGATGTTTTGTAGATATTGTGGTGCTCTATCCATCCATTTCTTTGTTTGCAATTATGGAGCACCCTAGCTTGAGTCAATCGAGCTCTACTTTTGCTATAAAATGTTCCTGGCAGATTGTTAACATGTTTAGGAATTTTGCCGAGGTTGTTGCTATTGATCCGTGGATGCTATGTTGTTGTTCTTGCCATGTCTAGCTTCTATGCCATGTCTATTTAATGGGTGTATGCTCAGTTTGTCATGCAATGCCTCGTAGTGAGTGCATCGAGCTCGTAAACATGCCTACTTGTTAATTGTTTTGCCATGCTCCAGTTTTTCACTAAGTCTGAATCTGTTTATGTTTTTGCTATGTTCACATGCTTGCAATTGTATTTTATGATCCCTTTTGGCTCATGGTCACTAAGGGACTTTTATTATATGCTTTGAGTAGCTTCATGCCATGCCTTGCTTTGCCATGATATGTGCCTGTAGCATGTAGTTATCGTGCTCTAAACTTTGTTTTTCCCGCTGATAAATTCCTGACATGCTGTTAATTTCACGAAGTCTGAAACCTGTTATCTTTTGCACTTTTGCCATGCTTGTTTGAACCTGTTAATGAGTGATTTAGCCGTAGCTCAGTGTTCATCTTTTGTCAAGCATCATGAGTGGATCCCTGCCATGTATTTTGTTGTCATGTTTGAGTGCTGTAGCATATTTATCTTGATGCATTTAGAAGGCTACTTGCTGTTAATCGCAGACCGGTGCCATATTTGTTTTGCTTGCCCTTTCCAAACCGTGCATCCGATTCCGGTGATCTTTATATCGATTTCAACCGAAATCAACTCCTATTTCCAATGGCACTCTTGGATTTCCAAGTTGAGGCCAGGTTCATTCTTTCCTTTCCAAATCTTGCATATGCATCGCATACCGCATCCCGCATATCACACCATGTTTGCATCATGTTGTTTGAGCATTGCACGTGGTTGATTGTGTTCCTTTTTCTTGTTGTTCTTGCTTGGGTAGAGCCGGGAGACAAGTACGTGATCGAGGAGCCCGTTGAGTACGCTTTCGAGGATCAAGGCAACTCTGAGAACTTTGCAGGCAAGATGACCATACCCTCGAAATCACTTCTATCTTTGCTTGCTAGTTGCTCGCTCTTTTGCTATGCCTATGCTATGATACCTACCACATTGCTTATCATGCCTCCCATATTGCCATGTCAAACCTCTAACCCACCATGTCCTAGCAAACCGTTGTTTGGCTATGTTACTGCTTTGCTCAGCCCCTCTTATAGCGTTGCTAGTTGCAGGTGAAGATTGGAGATCGTTCCTTGTTGGAACATGTTTATTGTTGGGATATCACCATATTATCTTGTTTATCTTAATGAACCTATATACTTGGTAAAGGGTGGAAGGCTCGGCCTTATGCCTGGTGTTTTGTTCCACTCTTGCCGCCCTAGTTTCCGTCATATCGGTGTTATGTTCCCGGATTTTGTGTTCCTTACACGGTTGGGTTATAATGGGAACCCCTTGACAGTTTGCCTTGAATAAAACTCCTCCAGCAATGCCCAACATTGGTTTTACCATTCGCCACCTAGCCTCTTTTTCCCTTGGGTTTCCGGAGCCCAAGGGTCATCTTTATTAAACCCCCCCTGGGCCAGTGCTCCTCTGAGTGTTGGTCCGACCGAGTAGACTGCGGGGCCACCTCGGGGAAACTTGAGGGTTGGTTTTACTCGTAGGATGTCTCATCTGAGAGTGCCCTGAGAACAAGATATGTGCATCTTCTATCGGGATTTGTCGGCACATTCGGGCGGTGTTGCTGGACTTATTTTACCATTGTCGAGGATGTCTTGTAACCGGGATGCCGAGTCTGATCGGATTATCTTGGGAGAAGGAATACCCTTCGTTGACCGTGAGAGCTTGTGATGGGCTAAGTTGGGACTCCCATGCAAGGATTTGAACTTTCGAAAGCCGTGCCCGCGGTTATGGGCAGATGGGAATTTGTTAATGTCTGGTTGTAGATAACCTGAAACTTAACTTAATTAAAATGCATCAACCGTGTGTGTAACTGTGATGGTCTCTTCTCGGTGGAGTCCGGGAAGTGAACGCGGTGTTGGAGTAATGTTTGATGTAGGTTGTTCTAGGATCACTTCTTGATCATAGTTGTTCGACCGTGCTTTTGCCTTCTCTTCTCGCTCTCTTTTGCGTATGTTAGCCACCATATATGCTAGTCGCTTGCTGCAGCTCCACATCATACCTTTACCTTACCTATAAGCTTAAATAGTCTTAATCGCGAGGGTGTGAGATTGCTGAGTCCCCGTGACTCACAGATTACTTCCAAAACCAGATGCATGGACCGATGATACCGTTTCAGATGATATGGCCGAGCTCAAGTGGGAGTTCGATGAAGACTCTCGCCGTTACTATGTGTCTTTCCCAAATGATCAGTAGTGGTGCCCAGTTGGGGCGATCGGGGACTATATTGCATTTGAGGTTTATCTTCATTTTGGTTCCGTAGTCGGACCTTGAGTGTATTGGATGAATGTAATGACTTATTTATGTATTTGTGTGACGTGGCGAGTGTAACCAAACTATGTACCTTTCCCCTTTATTTATTTACATGGGTTGTTTTGAAGATTACCTCACTTGCGACATTGCTTTCAATGCGGTTATGCCTCTAAGTCGTGCTTCGACATGTAGGAGATATAGCCGCATCGAGGGCATTACACTGGTAGCTTGGGATAAGGTTTGCACTCCAAAAGTCGCAGGTGGTCTAGGTGTCAAAAATTTACGCGCACAAAATTTTTGTCTACTGCTAAAATTTGCTTACAAGTTCATGCACTCCACCAACCTTCCTTTTTTCGATAAAGGGAGATTTTATTATCTCAGAATGTAGCATCAAGGGGATACAAAACATTATGAGTAACACCTAGCCTCTGCATAACTAAGATGCACACAGCCAAATCCAAAAGTCTGACAAAAAACAAGAAATATAAACCGACATATCGGCAACAGTAAAGTCCTATAGACCGACACTATGCCTATGTCGAAGGTGGTGGTGGATCGATTCGGAGGTTATGCTGCCACCCATGTTGGGAAAAAACCTCCGTAGCCACCTGCTCCAACCGCGTACACACCGCCTTGAACAACGATTGGTGCTCCAATCGTTGTAGTATAGACCACGTATGAAGCGAGTGCGTACAACAGAAAATAACCTGCAGAGGAGAAGCATTTTTCCATTAAAAACCAAATCGTTTCTACATAGCCAGAGCGACCAAATTAAGGCGTACGCTCCCACCCTTATAAGCGCTTTAAACCTATTTGGAATACCGTCCAACCAGTGACCAAATATATTGGCAACACTTGTGGGCGATTTGACGCTATTTGGATGATTGACCACGTAGAACGTGCAAACTTGCATTGGAAAAAGAGGTGTTTGATTGTCTCGTCATGAGTACAAAAACAACACTTCTTACTCCCTGGCCAGTTGCGTCGTGCGAGGTTGTCTTTGGTCAACACAACTCCTTTACGAAGATACCACATGAAAATTTTCACTTTTAGTGGAATCTTGGACTTCCAAATTTTCTTGTTATTACTCACTGGTACCTCAGAATGTGTGAGCGCACGGTACATAGAGTCTACTGTAAAAGACCCTGATGTAGTAAGGTTCCAGCGAAACACATCCCGGCCTTGTGTCAAGTTAATCGAATCCAACCGGGACAAAAGATTATGCCATGACAGAAGTCTGGGGCCAATCAAATCCCTCCTAAACTAAATGTTCGGCGGGGATGAACTGAGCACGTGCGCAATAGTGTTGTTCTTATCGCGAGCAATGTTATATAAGGCTGGATATTGTTCTCTGAGACTGGCATTGCCTAGCCAGATGTCTTCCCAGAATCGAATCTCCGATCCGTCTTTTATCGCGAAAGACCCAAAGCGAAAGAGATGTTTCTTTGCCGCCATTAGGCCAGCCCAGAAGTGCGAGTCACCAGGTTTCCAATATGCCTGGGACACCACCTTTTGGCCTAGATACTTGTTGCGCAACATGGTTTGCCAAACACCATCCTCGGTAAGAAGTTTGAACAACCATTTACTGAGCAAGGCCTCATTCTTGACCTATAGGTCATGAATTCCAAGGCCGCCTTGGTCTTTTGGCCTACAAACCATGCTTCATTTGGCCAACCGATATTTTTTCTTTTCTCCATCTCCTTGCCAAAAAAATCCGGATCTAAAATAATCCAATCTTTGTAGGACCCCTTTTGGGAGTTGGAAGAAAGAAAGCATATAGAGAACCATATTTGTGAGAACGGAGTTAATCAAAACCAACCGTCCTCCAACTAAGAGCAGCTTGCCTTTCCAACTGCTCAATCGTTTCTCTAGACGCTCCTCTACATGTTTCCACTCCGCAATGGTGAGACGCCGATAGTGGATCGGTATTCCCAAATATTTAATCGGGAATTGGCCATGTGCGCAACCAAAGAGGTTAGCATAATCGGCAGCCGCCTCAACGGCTTCTCCAAAGCAGAAAAGTTCACTTTTATGGAAGTTAATTTTGAGACCCGACATTTGCTCAAACGCTGAGAGCAAGAGTTTTAGGTTTCGAGCCTTGTCTAGGTCATGTTCCATAAAAAGAATTGTGTCATCGGCGTATTGCAGAATAGAGAGGCCACCATCCACAAGATGTGGCACTACTCCTTCTATCTGACCGTCCTGCTTAGCACGCTCAATCAGAATAGCCAACATGTCAGCAACAATGTTAAATAACATTGGAGACATGGAGTCACCATGCCGTAGTCTTTTTTTTGTCTGAAAGTAAGAGCCTACATCATCATTGACTTTGATGGCCACACTACCTCCAGTTACAAAATTTTGGATCCACTGACGCCATTTATCGGAGAAACCTTTCATTCTTAGGGCTTGTTGGAGGAAAGACCATTTGACCTTGTCATAGGCTTTTTCAAAGTCAATTTTGAATACTACTCCACTCATGTTTTTCCGGTGCATCTCGTGAACGGTCTCATGCAAAATTACTACGCCATCGAGTATATTCCTTCCTTGCATGAACGCCGTTTGAGATGGCCGAACAACATGATCAGCTACCGAGTTTAACCTATTTGTGGCCATTTTGGTGAAAATTTTGAAGCTAACATTAAGGAGGCATATGGGTCTGAACTGTTGGATCCATTCGGCCTCCTTAATCTTGGGCAACAAGACAATCTCGCCAAAATTAAGTCTAAATAGGTCTAGTCAGTCGGCATGAAGACAATTGAACAAATTCAAAAGGTCGATCTTGATGATATCCCAAAAATTCTGATAGAATTCTGCGGGGAAACCATCTGGCCCTGGAGCTTTGTTATGTTCCATTTGGAACACCGCCGCTCTCACCTCCTCTTCCGAGAATGGTGCCGTTAGGATATCATTTTCTTCTGCCGTGACTTGTGGAATATCATCCGTTCGGGTCTCGTCAAGGGTGAATTTCCCTTCAACTGACGCTCCAAACAGAGATTTGTAGTATTTGGTGATATACTTCTTGAGCTCCTCATGTCCTTCGATCCGCCCCTCATCTTGTTGGAGACTGTAAATGCATTTTTTCTTATGCCGCTCATTGGCGATCAATTGGAAGTATTTTGTATTACTATCACCCATCAAGATGAAGTCAGCTTTGGATCTCTGGTAGTATTTGATCTCCTCTTCTCGCAAAAGACGTGCAACCTTCTCGTTAGATTGATTTTTCAGCTCAATCTCATGTTGAGATAAGGTGCGCGTCTCTGCAATTTTGTCGAGGTCGTCAATAATGGTAGAGAGTCTTTATTTTTCTTTTTTATATATCCCGTTGATGTGTTTCGCCCATCCAGTGAGGTGTTTCCTCATGGCCCTTATTTTAAAGTTCCATCTCTGAATAGGCGTACGACCAACAGCGGGCTTCTCCCAAACATTCTTAATTATGTCTATAAATCCATCCCGATGCAGCCATCCCAATTCAAATTTGAAAGGGCGACGGACGTTTGGCTTCGTAGTGTTAGAATCCAGAATTATGGGTGCATGATCCACCAACCTTCATTGGAAAGATTGGATCTTACATCACTCGCCACTTCACATTGGTTTTGGTAGTAACAGCTCCTTCCTTGCCAAAACTATCTATAAACAGTTGCAGAGCCTGAGAGAGATTTCTCACTGTTTCATTGGTAATGGACAGTCCACCTTCTTTTGGTTAGATCGTTGGCTTCTGCCTGAGCCTCTAGCTATCATTTACCCGGCTCTCTTCTCCCACCACACCAAACAAAATGCCCTAGTAGCTAACATTTTAAAGGAAGGGATCGAGCTTGCTCTTCGTACTCGACTAACCAATACTGCGGTCGCAGAACTTGCCTCTCCCAACTCTTTGTTGCAGGATGTGTCTACCTCACAGGAACCGGACACTAGGAGGCTGCTGAATGGTGAAAATTTTACCACGCGAGGCGCATACGCAGCCCTATCCACCCAGCTCAAAGACCAAGTCCTTGCCTTGGTTTGGGACTCAAGGGTGCCGAAGAGAGTGATGATCTTCGGTTGGTTATTTTACTTGGATCGCCTGAACACCAAGAAGAACCTGCGCAAGAAGCACATCTTAAGCTCCAACACTTGTCCTCGTTGTAACATCGCGGTGGAGGATCGTGACCACCTCTTCTTCACCTGTCCGGCGGCTCGCAGGGTATGGCGTGCTACCGGTATTCAACCTCAGTTCTCCCCGATCGCTGAGTTCTTCACCTCCGCCTGGCCGCCTGCTCTGCCGTCCACAATCCGCCCCTTCTTGCTACTTCTCATTCTCTGGAAAATCTGGGATGCTAGGAACAAAAAAGTTTTCTAGAATCTCGAGATTGATGCGAGAAGTACGATCAAAGCGATCCTAGATGACCATATTCTTTGGTCTCACCGTCTCAGGACGACATTACTTAAGGATCACGCCGGGCTGTGCCGTGATTTCCTCTCCTCTCGCTCTGCGGGAGTTCTGTAAACATTTCACCTCTTTTTGAAATATATTCAGGTGGGGAGCCTTCCCCCCCCCCCCCCCCCCCCCCCCCCGTTGACCATTTCAAAAAAAAAGAACATAGATAGGGGACATGTTTTTATTTTTGAAATAACCGACAAACTAATCGTTAACCAATCAGCATTTGTCATTGCCATGGTAACTGCTAATAATCTTTAGTGATTGCAGTACCTAAATATTGTGAAAGAGCAAAAGACATCCTCAGGACACCGACCTAAATTTGCAAGTACCTCATGTCATCACTTCTAGACCATTAATCAAGGTCAATATGCATCTAGCAACGAGAATCACAAGGCACAATTCATAGGTGCACAAAATCTACAGTACCATCTGCTCCACACTGGTTTCAGCATTCAGAGAATTATGACTGCTGTTTTAATCAATCCCGACTTATAACAAGCAGGCGTGAATTAAAATCAAGTTCACAACAAAGTAAATACCTCTGGAATGTCCGCACGGATAACAGAGATGAACTTTGAGAAGCGCAGCCGATGCAGGACATTATCGAAGATGGCCAGGTAGAGCGTCACCATCCTATTGCCTACAATCACAGAAAAATGGAGTCACGGACTAGGAGGGCATCAAATCAAATAAAATACTCAAGGATTTGCATATGGGCTTGCCTCTCGTCGATGAGAAGGCCTGAACGCAATTGTGCTGGATGAGGACAAGGAGAGAGTTCTTCACTTGGCCTGGCGGGAGCTTGAGACGGCGGACAATCTCTGGCAGCTGCAGCGCTCCGTGACGGAGGAGGCAGTCGCACACTTTCTGCGAGAGGGATCGGGTGGCGGGAGTTAGGGCATCACACGCACGCATGAGCTGACACACTAGGGTAGGAGGTGGAGAGAGATTTTACAGCTACGAGGGGGCCGAAGTGGTCGGATTTGAGGCCCATGGCGAGGACGATGCCGTGCTGCCACACCATGGCCTCCGGCGGAACCTGAGCAAAAAATGTATGAATAAACAAGAAATCAACAATTCCTCTTGTGTGCACACTAGCACAATCTGAGCCAAAATACAGAAAGGCTTGCAGCATGGCATGCCACGAAAGGTGGAACCTGAAGATCAATCAGCTAACATGCAAAAGGAGAAACAATCACTTGAAATGGTATTATTTTAGGTCTGACTGTTAAAATCAACAACACAGCGTAACAGTACACTATATTCCCAATCATAAACAAGATTTGGGACATCTACCATGCCAACAATACAACTACTCATGTGTTAAGCAATTTCGGCCAGTATAACCAAGACAATTAGACAAAGCTCCTGCTCTCTCAAATTGCATGTTACTGCTAGTCTGCTACTAAGATTTGATTTCATGTCAAGACGGTGCAGATAAAACAACTTAATCTTTTCCTTCTTATATATTGTCAGTTATTGCATTTTTTTTTGACGCTGCGACGGCGGGCTTACGCCGGCCTGAACGAATATATTAAACCAACGTGAAACTTACAACCGGGTGAAGAGGAGGTATGGAGGTGAGGGAGGGAGGAGGTGAAAAAAGAAAAGTTACATTCTCCCAGCTAAAAGCAACAACATTGAGCTCCACTCTAAAAGAAGAGACTTCTTTAGCTCGGCGGGGCATCTATAAGACCATAACATTAGATCGTCCGCGTAGACGCAGAGTAGCGTGTACGCATCCTGTACTTCAGCTCTGAACACTTTAGCATTTCGTCGCTTCCAGATATTCCACAGGATAGCAATGATCACCGTAGACCGGATTTTGTCGTTCCTCAATGAGCCCCAGCAGGTTGTAATGGAGTTTGGCGTAGTATGGCACAGGATAGCATTTCGTCATTGCATGTTTTCACCGCTAAGATGTTTAAACCAGAACATTTGCTCATCTGAAAAAAGAATACAAACTACAATTTGTAAACATTCGTTCCTACAAGCATTATCACAAACACCTATCAAACAAAAATCCTTGCACATGTAAACTTTTTTTTGTAGGGTACGTAAACTTGAACATGCACTGGAAAAATCATGCAGCAAGCATTCATCAAGAAATAGTCATCATTATATTCTCACAATATGCAATGTACCGCACGTGCTCATCGAATACAGAAAATCAGGAAAGAAATTGAACAAACAGAGGGTGCAAGAGGAAGGAGGGAGGACGAAGGAGTGGTGGCTACCTGCATATGGACCGGTGGCCGCCGTAGCTCCGGGCTGGAGCGGCTGCTCGACGGAGGGTGGAGCTGATGGGTTCCTATACCGGCGGCGTGGCGGCGGCGGCTTCGGCCGGCGGCGGCTTAGGCCTTGTATAATGGAAGGTGCTTAGAAAAATAAATCAGGCTTTCCTTAAGCACTGGTGCTTATTTATACATGGTAGACGTTTAACTAAGCGTCTGTCCTATAAAAATAGGCACCGGTGATTCAGAAAAACTCGGTTTATTTTTCTAAGCACCTCCCATTGTACAAGACCTTAGGAACTGTCGTGCTCGGGAAGGAGACCTCTCTGGTCGTTCGCTCGGTTGAGGGAATAGTGCTGCAATTAATAATTAAGAAACAAATAAGACCGCTCTCAGCCGTCAGATCTCACGCACGTACACGTACACATACGTTCCGGATCGATCGCCCGAACCGCCTTCAGTCAGTTATATTAGTTTTTTTATGATGGAATTCAGTCAGTTATCTTTCTTTTAGAGAGAAAAAATTCAGCCACTTATCTTCACGGCGTAATTTTACACTTGCCATTGCCAGCCAGTCCAGCGTAATTTTACACTTGCCACCCAGTCCAACATAATAGGGTTGCTGGCTTGCTGCTCTGTTTTTTCTTTTCATCGAGCATTAGGCCAAACTTTATTGATTAACCGAAAGGTGTAAAAGGATGCAGAAAGGGCCGTGCGGAGCAACCATGGCGATTGTGGCCTAAAGAAGAAGAAAACTTTGCTAAAAAAAACAGGCTTACAATCACACGAGTTAGACAGCAGCTCGGCACCCGACATTACTATGGGCCATGGCCGCCTTGAAAATCTTGCCTCTGCACAGGTTACTAGTTTCTGCATACAAACTTTGGGAACAGGATGCCGAAGAAAACGAGGTAGTACAGCCATTGAGCCTCCCATCTGCGCAGCGAGCTTCCGCTGCCGTCTCCATCACGTTGCGTAGCCAACTCGCTGCCGTCGCCCCGACCTTCTCGTCCCCGGCCTCTCATGAGGTGCTTTTCTTTCTAGTTCCAGGGCACAACACAAGCGACTTATGTTCGTCAGGTCACTTTTCCAATCTCACTCAGTAACCAACAAATATTGGATCCTTAACAGCGGAGCAGACACAGACATGCATAGACCGATAAAATGCAGGAAACCAAAGCTTGTGCTTTCATTCTGCACACAAGAATCACAAGCCAAACTTAAATATCTTTAAGCAACCCCAACCTTCTACTCTACTCTACTCCAACTTGGAGGCGCCCAATCTTCGCTCTAATCTTCTCAATAGCCTGCATTTCATTTCATCATGTACCTAATAAAATCAAAAAAGAACATGTGAACTTATTGCTCCGACTGCATATCATGATATATATCCTACGAAAACACATGACAGTGCTAACTTCACGTGCATATATAGTAGGCACGAATCAAAGCCAGTTCAAATGACAAAATGTTAGACAATCAACTCGTACCTGCATCCTGAACGCCCTCAGTATTAGAACAATAGTATCTCGTGATCTGCAAAATCCAAAGAACCAACACTTAGGCCCCGCTTGGAATGGGGGTAGATTTATACACCTGTATTACTTTTACAAGTGTATATCACCAGCTATCTGTTATTTCCAACCGGAAAAGAAAACGACTGATTGAGGTCTGTATCTTTTACAGGTGTAAAAGCGTGGAAAACAACAATTCAATCAGGCCCTTAGTACCTATGTCCCCATACAATTCTTACGTTCTAAAATATAAATACAGCAGAGACACAAACAATGATGATATTAAACTGAAAAGTGTTATTTGTCGAGCCTTCGGCAGACCATCGAATTCAGATTATGTAATGAAATACTCCCTCCATCCCATAATATAAGAACGTTTTTCAAGCTAACATAGCTTAAAAAATGATCTTATATTGTGGGACGGAGGGAGTAGTACATAGTTTCAAACTCACTGGGAATTTTCTGCAGGCTTGAGACTATACTCATCACCATCAGCAGACTGAAGTGAAAATTCAGTAGGACGCCCACATGGGATACTGATCTGAAAACATAGACCAAGATTAGTTGTCTTCTTCATTTTGTGAGGAATGCTAGATTAGTTGCCTTCTTCATTTTGTGAGGAATGCTAGATTAGTTCCCTTCTTCATTTTGTGAGGAATGCTAGATTAGTTGTCATCTGTGCATGCACAACAAGACAATGCAATGCTCAGTTCAACATTTGAGAACCCAAAAGTAAATAATGCATGAAGCAAAACTAACAATTACTATCCCCGGTCAGGAAAGAAGTGCTATTTTTACTTGAATTCCTGCAAACTTGACAAGTCATTTTATTAAATTCACAAAACCTACTAAATTATACCATTATGAAAGTACTTTATGTGAAAATATGTTACTAATATAAATTCCACGGCGCCAATCTATGCTCCCTGTCCCTCCATTCCAAATTAACTTGACTTCTACTCCCTCCGTCCCAAAATAAGTGTCTTAACCTTAGTACAACTTTATACTAAAGTTAGTACAAAGTTCAGACACTTATTTTGGGACAGAGGGAGTAGCTTTCAAGGCTAGAGAAAATATATCAACATCTAGAACACCAAATTAGTTTCATTAGATTCATCATAAAATATATTTTTCATACTATACATATGATGTTGTAGATATTAACAAATTTTTATATAGGCTTGGTAAAAAGATTGAGCCAAAACAAAGCAAGACCTTCAACTAATTTGGAACGGAAGGAGTACTTGGCTATTTACAGAGACAACACTATTTTACAAGATTCTATCACGAAGTCACGCTTTACTGTGACTGGACAGAGTATAATCAGAAACAAGAGACAGCCAACTATAGGAAACATACAGCCATGTATTGCTGGAATGTCTCTGTAGCAACAACACCACGCTGTCCGTTGCACTTAATGCTGTAACCTTTCCTCGTTACTGCCAATACAGCAGGTTCCCACGTTTCTAAGACCGGAACCTGCAAAGTTAATGTTTCAAAGATTATGTGACATAAAAAAGAGTGTAGAAAATTCTTTGAGCCTTGGACCGACCGCCGGCAGAAGGACTTCATAAGACACATGGCCAACTGAAAGGGTTTGCTTGATAAGCTCCTTTGTTTCAGGATCTGCACAGATAATGATTCTGTACTCAGTGCATGCATGGTTCTTTAAATATTCTCTTGTTGCACTCAAACAAAACCATTGCAGAATTAACATTATTCGAGAAATTCTTTAGGGGGGGCATGGAGCTGAGATACATCATTAGTTGAAACAAAACATGTGCAATTTGAACAGGAAAGTTCACGACATCTATGCAAGATGCAAATATCATCTCAGCAAGCTCACCGCAAGGAATTTTTCTTTCCTCATTAGCATAAACCTTAACGATGCCCCCCTGCAAAACGAAAGAAAATCTTCAATTAGAGTTAAATATAATGAGCATCCTACTGAAAGTTATAATGGCCAACCCTTTTGTACTATCCAAACAAACAATGTATGGGTGCCGTACTAATTTCTTGATGGATACGGAGATAGTCCTAACCAAAGAAGACCAAGCTAAAACAAAAATTCCAATCGAGAATGGTCAGACGAGAGGATTTACCTTTCTTTCTCGGTCATCTAGTGGCTGGACCTCAACGGCTAGTATAGTGTCCACATCATCCGCGGTAACTAGATATATGGGCTGCCGTGCACCTGCATCAGGGAAGGACAATGTTAATTTGAATTTTCTTACAGTACACCAATATAAAAATAAAAGCCTCCTAGCATCTAGTGGAAATATATATACCTTCTATGAACTTCTGCGATCCATCTTCCAAATGGCGTACCCACTGAATGCATAATTTATTTTCATTTTGCAAACGTGAGAGTTGTACAGGACTCAGAAACACAGGAATTTAGTAGAATGTCAGAATATGTTGAAACACATTTATAAAGCGCACCTCAAATTTGCAGCTTGTGGTCCCGTTGATGGAATACCCACTCACTTGAAGTTCTCTTCCAGGAAAAGCTTCACCGGTGATTCTTAGCCCTTCCACGCCTGGCAGCGGGTCGTCCTCTTCATCTGAGTATTCATTCTCAACCCGCTCTATGTTTTCTGATATGCTCCTAAGAGGGCCCATGAGTGATGGGTTTTCATCATGTACAGCATGATAATCACGTTGATCACTTCCTTGCGCTACAACATCCCTGATAATATTGTTGCTGCAAAAAGAGAAAACAGACCTGGTAAGACAACCAACTTTGTCTATCTCTACAATCTTGATTGTTTGACTACCAAAATCTTTCTGCTAAAAGGTCCCATACATAAATTTAACTGTACCAAAATCTTGACAGAATAGCACGCTTTACCTTGGTGCATCGTGAGCCATGGCCAAACTGGTGTTTCAAAGACATAAAGTTCTCCATTATTTGTAAAAATAGGTGGGCTTAAGCAATAATTCAAAGGCTTTGCTTCACTTTTTCACTCGTAAATGTTTGGAACAAACATGGGTCATCTCCTCTCTCCCCCGACCTCTCTCCCCCGAGGCGGCGGCGCCGCGCCGCCCCCGGGGAGTCCCCGTCCACACCGCCATCAACCCTCCCCCTCCATCGCCTCCCACTACCGCCGCCGTCGCTAAGGACACCGCGGGGCGAAGCCCCTGTGGTGAGGCGGCGGCGGCGGCGCAGTCCTCGGCCGGCGATAACGCGTGGGGGCAGTGGCGTCCATCTCCCTCCTCCTCCAATGGCAGTGCGCAGCGGGTTGGCGGTGGCCAGGATATCTCCGGCGGCCATTTGGCGGATGAGATTTTGGCTCCGATGAGATCTGATCTGAGCTCGAGGGGTTTAGATCAAGATCCACTGCGGCTGCGCCTCGTCTCGACAACGGCAAGAGGAGATCCCCCTGGGTAATCTTCGCGGCACGAGGACGTCCGGGTCTCTTGGCCCAGGCATTGGTGACTGCCTTCTCCACCGAAGGCGGTTGGCCAGGCTGGTAGTGACGGATCTTGGATCCCATTATTAGCATCGGCGGCAAGTTGGGGAGACATAGTCGCCGGTGAGAACCGAGACGACTCCGGTCATGGCGGGCGATGGCGGCGTCTATGTCGTTACCTTGATGAAGGCATCGTCAAGCAACTATCGGCAACCCGCTCGTGCCGCCCCGGGAGAAATCCTAAGATCACCGGATCGGACGATGGTGGCGCTGCGGTGTCATGTTCCCTATTGGGGGGCATCGTTTGTGGAGCGGCGCCGGATGGAAGAGGCGTGAGGTGGTGTGGCATGCCTTCTCTCGCGTCGATGACGACGGGTCGACTCGGCGGCATGGAGAAGCGGGGTCTCGGCGATGGGCGTGTGATGATGGACGAGCGCAGGATGGTTGCGTTGTCTGGCGTCGTGGTGGCGTCGACGGCAGCTAGACCGGGTAAGGTAGATGCAGCAGTACATCACTGAAGATGGATTGGTGGCAGGTGGCTGCGGCGGCCTCATACCCGGCAGCCACCTCCATTTTATTTTTTAAGTAATTTTAGAATGCATGCGGTCGGTCATTCTTTTTTCATGTATAACTTTGACCCTTAATCTGCACACACAAATTTGGAGTGGGCAAATGCAATAACTAGATTAGCCACAAAGCTACTCTCATGCCATTGCATCATTAGGATTTTTTACAGACATGTAGTAAGACATAGTAATGATCAATATGCATGTGTGCATCATTATGATGCAGAGGCGGGGGACTGATCCTCCTTTTCCAAAAAAAAAGACAAGAACAAGCAAAAAGGATTGAAGTTGTAGAAAATAAAGTTGGATATTTACTAGGTGGTTAAAGGAAACATAAAACTGGTGTTGCAACAGAAATTTGGAATATGAAATACGTTCATGTTTATGAACAAAATACACTAATATGTTAGGAAAGGGTACTTTGCAATGTAAGACTATCATAATATTTGCAAAAATGACAGTTGATCTGTTTGATGAAGTGAAAATATCATTACTTACTTGATTAGTAAACTCTTGGTGTGTCATTTCAGCCCTTCTGGTGGGGCCTCTAGGTCCCGTAATTATCTTTGTCACTACAACACCCAGACTGAATATGTCCAGCTTTTTTGAGACTACGTGTTCAAATAAATATTCTGGAGGAACACGATTCAGAATAAAGACAAGCAGCCTGCAGCTCTCCAGGGCTAAACCTCATCAATGATAGACTCAAACAACATGTCAGGAAAGAAAACACAGATGAAGTTGATCGAGGTCACGAGGAGACACTAGAGGATGGCTCTCGCGTGCGCAGGCTCTGGCGATGCCCTGGTCGCCTCGGCGGCGACGCCGCTGCCGCCCTCGCCCCTGGTCTCGCCCGCGGACAGCCCGCCGGCGCCCCCCTCGCCCGATTCCCCGCCGTCTCCTCCGACTGTTTCTCCACACGAGTTCTGGGCGGACCTCGCCGAAGCTGCCGATGTGGCTGCGGGCCGCCCCATCGCCTGCCGCGACCGCATCCCGCCCCGCGCTCCGGTCCGGCCGCCTTCATCCGTCCCTGCCGGCAGCCCGACTCCCAGGGGTGGGAGTTCGGCCTCCCGCGGGACCGATCGGCGCCACCGGCGGCCGTCGGGCGCGCTGCCATCTCCTGGGTCGAAAGGGGACGCCTTGGGGTCTCGGGCCCCTCCCCGGCGGCGCCATGCCGACGGCTGGGGCGTCGCCAGCCGCGCCGACCGCGGTGCTGCGCTCGACTCTTGGCGGTCCCCGCGTTGGCGGCATCCGCCTCTGCTCCGGCCGGCCAGTCGCCGGCGGCGGCGCTCGCGCTTTCGGGCATCCTTGTTCGGAGAGCCCCCTTTCGCCCGTTCATTTCCTCCTTCGGGGCTGCTCCCTCCCTGTCTCCGGCCGGCCGGCGTGCCGTGCCCTGGCCGCGCCGCCCCCGTCCTGCCCCGACGGCGACCTCCGCGGCGGCGCCTGGGGAAACCCTCGTGCCCCGGTTGGTTGCCCCAGGCCGGTCGTTTCGGGCTGCGCTGCTGCTGGGCCTCCCTAGGGCCCAACCAGTCGAGCCTTCCCCCAGGCTGTCGGCTGCTGGACCCCCAGGTGGGATGCGGGCCGCCGACCGCTGCGTGGGCCGGCCGTCCAGCCCGGCCGCGCGTGGTGTGGCCCAGCAGCGCCCCCCGGCGCGGTCTGACCCGTCCCGGCGCTCGATTTGGCCCCCTGTAGGGTTTCCCCGTGCCCCCCGTGCCTCGCCCCTCGCTCCCCATCCCGCCGCCACGCAGGCCGCCTCCCTTGTCCCCTCCGGCCGCCGCGCCCCCTCGCCCCCTCTCCTCCGCCGGCCATGCCCCGGGACTGGGGCGATGCCGAGCCCCGCCCCAAGCGGCGTGTGGATGACCGCCGGGATCCTCCGCGCTCCTCCCCCGACGGCCTCCGGCGGGAGGCTGACCTCCGGAGCCAGCTCACCTCCCGCCCGGCTCGCCGTTCCCCTGCTCGTGACTCCCGCGACCCCCGCCGCTCCCCTCCCCGCCAATCACGCCGCTCCCCGGCGCGGGATGACCGCCGTTCACACTCGCCAGCCCGCCGAGATCCGCCTCGCGAGGACTCCCGGGACCGGGCCAACTCGCCTGCCCGGCGCTCCCCTGCCCGAGGCCGGTCACCGACCCGGCGCTCGCCGGCCCGTGACGGCCGTGGCTCCCGCCGACCTTCCCCTCCGCGTCAGGCTCCTCCCGCCTCCGGGTCCACCGCCCCTGAGAACCGGCATTACCAGCCCCCGCGCGCCCAAGCCGCTTTTCCGCCATCTAACGGTGGCAACGGGAACCGTGGGCGCCCGGGCGCTAAGAAGAAGAAGAAGGGGCCGCCTTGCCCTCCACCTGCCGCCTCCTCCGCCGCCGTGGTGACCCCGGCCTCGGGTGCCGTCGCCGCCCCCGAGGGTCCGTCGTGCTTCAACTGCGTCCTGCCCGGCCACTTCCAGGTGGCTTGCCCCAACCCACCGACCTGCTACCTCTGCAAGGAAGCCGGGCACCCTGCGGTTCTCTGTCCGGAGCGCCCGGTCACGGAGGAGATCATGATGTACGGCCACGGCATCGAGGACATGGGCTTCTTCCACATTGAGGTGCCGGAGCTTCCGCCTCCCTCACCCTCGCTCCTGGCCCTTGTGACGGTCGTGGGGAAGGGCGTCGCCACTCCGGAGCTGATCGAGGCCAAGCTCAACCACCTCTGCCGATGCAAGTGGGATTGGCAGGTGACCTCCACCGCGCCCAACGCCTTCTCGGTGATCTTCCCCGACGCCCTGAGCATGGGCCTCTGCACCCGTAGCGACAGCATCACCTTGGCCCTCAACGGGATTGTGGTGAACATCTCCGAGCCGAGGTGGGATCCCAAGGCCGTGGCGGTCCTCGACACTGCTTGGATCCTCATCGCCGGCCTCCCAGACGTGGCCCGGTCTGAGCGGGTCATTCGCAGTATGTCCAAGATCCTGGGCAAGGTGGTGGTGGTCGACGAGCTCTCTCTGCGCAAGGAGGAGGAGGTCCGGGTCAAGGTGAAATGCCTGGACGCCTCCAAGCTCCACACCACGCTTCGGGTCTTCTTCAACGACGACGGATACGACCTCACCATTTGCCCCGAGCCGCCGAACCACATCTGCCGCCCCCGCCTCTTCGCCGACAGCCTCCAGGGGATGGGCCCGCGGATGCCGATGGCTCCCACCACCGGCGCCCCCGCCACTCCCGCTTCGACGACCACGAGGAGGACGATGACATCTCTGAGCGCTCCCGCTCCCCGTCTCGTGAGCCCGCCAACCCCCCCTCGGGTCGCGGCGGCTCCGGTCAGGGCCGCACCCCAGTGTCTGCCGCTGACCTCGCGGTGGCTCTTCAGCTGGCCGCACCCCCAGTGGCGCCCTCTCCCCCTGCCTCGGAGTCGGCCAGTGACATCTCGAGTGTTGGTCTGCTCGCCGTGCCCCCCTCGTCGCCCCGTTCTCCGTCCGCCGACTCCGCTCGCCGCTCCTCTCCATCGAATCCGGAACCACCGTCCCCCCGGCCCCGACCCCTCCGGTCCTCACGGGTGGTGACGGTGGGACCCCTCCCCTCGGAGAGCCCTCTCCGGTGCTCCCGCCTGTGGGGGATGCGTCTGGTGACACCCTGGTGCTTGTCGCCCCGCTTCCCCCGCTGGTGGCCCCCGATGCCCACCCCACTTCCCCTACCTCCCCGGCTTCGGCGGTGGCCGTGGTCATCACCACTCCGGTCTCCGCGATCCCTCCCCATACGGTGGCGTACACCAGGCGGCCCCGCTCCTCCTCGACGCCGGTGATGGCGTCTCACCGCAGCGCCCGCCTCGATGCGTCCCGCCCGGCCGATGCCTCGGTTCCGTCCATCGCCGAGCGTGCTGAGATCCGGGCGGCTTCCTGGAACCTCGAGTCAGGTGTGGATTCTGTCCTCCCCAGTTCTTCCTGTTGTTCCTTTTCCGCGCTTGAGGCCGTTCCTCTTGGACACCTTGCCAAGGTGGCCACTGACTCGGCCATCGTTTTCAGGGGGGAAGTGGGTCCCCCCTTAGAGTAGATCGCGGCCATTAGGGCTCGCAAGATCCTGGATGGTAAGCTGGCTGAGACTCGGGCTCGCCTGCGTAGGACCCTTGAGGACCAGGCTGCCCGTACCGCTGTCCAGGCCCCTCCGGTGGTCGACGGGGCTATTCGTGGGCGCACTCGGTCCCGCATTGCTGCTCTCCGCGCCCAAAGCGCATCTCGTGTTCTAGGGTCAAGCAGCCCCCCGATGGGGGCTTAGATGCGGGCCCTTTTTTGGAATATCCGCGGCTTCGGTCATGATGGCCGACGCCGCCAACTAGTCGAATACGTGCGTGACAAACACATTGACATCATTGCGATCCATGAAACCTTGTGTACTGAGTTCTCCCTCCATGAGCTTGACTGCATCAACTCTCACCTCTTCGCCTGGCATTGGCTCCCTTCTAGTGGGACCACGGGCCACTCCGGTGGCATCCTTTTAGGGGTTAAGGATGCCACCTTCGAGGTGGGCGGCATGGACCGGGGCAAATTCTTCGTTTGCATGGAGATTCTTGAGCGAGCTCTGAACTTCAAATGGGAGGTCGTGATTGTCTATGGTCCGGCGGATCACCGCCGTTCCCCGACCTTCCTTGCGGAGCTCCACCAAAAGATCTCCGCCTCCCTCCTCCCAGTAGTTGTGGGCGGAGATTTTAACCTCATCCGTTCTCTGGACGAGAAGAATAATGATAGGATTAACCTCCCCCGGATGCAGTTGTTCAATGACTGGATCGCGGAGCTCGGCCTCCGGGAGATCGAGCGGATGGGGGCGCGATTCACCTGGACTGACCGCCAGGCCGACCCGATGCGATCCGTCTTGGATCGTGTCCTAGTTTCCCCGGAGTGGGAATTGAGGTGCCCCCTGACCTCGCTCCGGGCGATTACCCGGATTGGGTCTAACCACGTCCCTCTCCTCCTATTCTTTGCGGACGAGCGCCCCCCCTCCCGCCGCGGTTTAGGTTTGAGTCCTTTTGGCTCAACCAGGCCGGCTTTCGGGATGCGGTCTCTGCTCGTTGGACTCTTGCTCGCGCCTCTCCCCGTCGCTCCATGTCCGCCGTTGACTCGTGGCACTTCTGCGCCAAGCTTGCCCGCCAATTCATGAAGGGCTGGGGCGCTAACCTTGGCCGTGACCTCCGCGAGCGTAAAAGATCTCTCCTGTTGGCTATTCAGGCTCTAGACGCCCGGGCCGACTCCTCCGGGCTCTCCCCGGATGAGTGGATGCTGAGATATGATCTTGAGGATCAACTCTCCTCCATCTACACAGATGAGGAGGCATATTGGAGGTTGCGTGGTACCCAAAGATGGGTGCTCCGCGGCGATGCGAACACTGCATATTTCCAGGCGATTGCGAATGGCCGACGCCGGAGAAATTCCATCCACTGCTTGTGGGAGGGTGACGCCCCCCTTGTCCGCCCCGCGGCCATTCGGGCTCATGTAGACGGCTTCTACAAAGCCCTCTTTACCCCCACCCCTCGGGGTGGGGCTAGTCTCGCCCCCGACACTTGGACGGGGGTGGAGTTGGTTTCCGACGAGGCCAACACGGCCCTTGTTGCCCCCTTCGCCGAAGAAGAGGTACTCGCGGCCATTAAAGGAATGAACCCCTCCTCGGCCCCGGGTCCGGATGGCTTGCCCGTTACGTTCTTTAAAACGTTCTGGCAGACAGTCAAACCTGAGGTCATGGCCCTCTTCGAGGAGTTCTATTCGGGCTCTATGGACCTTGGTCGCCTCAATTATGGGATCATTACCCTCATCCCAAAGGTTCCGGGCGCCTCTGATATTCGCCAGTTCCGTCCCATCACCGTGATTAACGTGATATTCCGGATCCTGGCCAAAGGGTACGCCAATAGGGTGACCCTGCTTGCTAACTCGATCACTCACCCGAACCAATCGGCCTTCATCCAAGGCCGGTTTATTTTAGATGGCGTGTTGGTCTTCCATGAAGTCCTTCATGAAGTTCGGGTGAAACAACATCGCGATGTCTTCCTGAAGCTGGACTTTCATAAAGCTTATGATACTGTGCACTGGCCTTTCCTTCGGGAAGTGCTGCTGCGTAAGGGCTTTGACGACCGCTGGGTGACTCGCGTGATTCCATTAGTCTCCTGTGGGCGGACCGCGGTGAACATCAACGGCGAGATTGGGCCATACTTCCCCACTCTCTGTGGGGTGCGTCAGGGGGACCCGTTCTCGCCGTTCCTGTTCAACATGGTGGTCGATGCTCTGGACGCCATCCTGGACAAAGCCAAGGGTGCCAGTCATATTCACGGCATTGTCCCCCACCTAGTCGGAGGGGGAGGGGTCTCCCTTCTTCAATACGCGGATGACACCATAATAATGGTTGAAGGTTCTACTCAGGACGTGGCTAACCTGAAGTTCCTCCTTCTGTGCTTCCAGCAGATGTCGGGCCTAACAATCAACTTCGTAAAGAGCGAAGTGATGGTTCTTGGTTACCCTCCGGTGGAAGCTCAGGCTATCACTGACCGACTTAACTGTCGGCTGGGTTCTTTCCCCACGACCTACCTGGGGATCCCCATTAGTGATTCGCGCCTCACCGTGGCGGACCTCCGCCCCACGGTGACCCGTATGCAACATCGCGTCGAGCCTTGGAAAGGGCACTGGCTATCGAAGGCTGCGCGTGTGATTCTCATCAACTCCTCTCTCGCCAGCCTTCTTTGGTACCTCATGAGCTTTTATAGCCTCCATGAAACGCTGCACACGGAAATTGCCAAGTACCAATCCAGGTTCTACTGGGCTGGCGAGGATGACAGACAGAAGTACCATATGGTCAGTTGGCCGGACATATGTAAACCCAAGGACCAGGGGGGGTCTGGGGATTTTGTCCTCCCGACGCATGAACATCGCCCTCCTGACCCGGTGGCTATGGCGTATTGCTAATGGTGACGGAGGGCTTTGGCTCACCATCATCCGGAACAAGTACCTCCGTGGACAGCCTCTGGCTTTCTGTCAGCGTTCGGGCGGATCCCAGTTTTGGCAGGCCATCATTCAGCTGCTCCCTGTGCTTCGCATTGGCACATCCATCTCGGTTGGGTCTGGGTCCGCGACCCTGTTCTGGTTTGATCGGTGGATCGGCGACACCCCTCTGGCCGCCCGCTTTCCCGAGCTCTTCGCCATTGCTGTTGACCCGCGGGTCTCTGTTGAGACGGCCCTTATTGACTTAGGGCGCCTCGCGTTTCGCCACCCTTTTGGCTCGCCCGAAGTGGCCGCCTGGGATGCCCTCCTCGAGGACATCGCCCTTCTCCCGATGAACGTCACCGACACCCCGGACGCCATCTCTTGGCGCCTAGAATCTTCCAGACGCTTCTCTACTAAGTCCCTATACGCGGCCATCGCGCCTTCGCCCGCCCCCGAGCCCTTCAGTTTGATCTGGGATATCCGCCTGCCACTGAAGATTAGGATCTTCCTTTGGCAATGGATCCGTGGGCGCCTCCCCTCCGGAGTCGAAGTCCTCAAGCGTAACGGACCTGGAGATGGGCTTTGCCCCCTGTGCGGCACGGTGGAGGACGCTAACCACATCTTCTTCGCGTGCTCCACGGCCCAGTTTCTTTGGTCTAGTTTCCGCGAGACGGTTGGTGGACAGTGGTGCAATTCCAATTTCCCCGACCTTCTCGTAGAGATCCATGCCTCCCCCCCCCCTCGCTACCGACATATCCGTTGGCTCTGCGTAGGGGTCCTCGCCTGGACGCTGTGGACTGTCCGCAATAAGCTTGTCATCCAAAAGGTTACTCTCAGACGTGCTACTGACGCCATTTTTAAAATGTGTGGGTACCTGCAGCTTTGGCGGCCGCTTAGCCGCCCTCAGGATCGGGACGTCATCAACACCCTCCTTGCCGACCTTCGATCGCTCGCCTTCCGCCTGGCGCCACCGCTTCCGCCCCCCCCCCCCCCCCGGAGCCCGACTAGTTGCAGTCGTTTATTTCTGTTCTAGGGCTTATTGAGCTGTGCCCTCAGCATTAACCCTTATGGATCATGTGTTCTATATGCACTTGGTGTGTGTGTGTGTGTGTGTTTGAACCTCTGTGGATTGTTGGCTTGGGCATGTGCTTTATAATATAAAGCGGGGCGAAAGCCTTTTTCGGTAATAAATATTCTCGCGGCAAGTATCCACTGAGCATGGCAGCATAAATATTAAACGTACAATGTATATAATTAGAATATTCTGCTTCACTACGAAACAACTTATTTGCAGGAGAAATTTGATCACTCACATTGTTCCCGCAAGACTTTGAGTGATCATCGATTGTTCTCCATCGTAGAGCTTAGACAAGCCAAAATCTGCTAGTTTTGGCATCATATTCTTATCTAGCAGTATATTGTCAGGTTTTAAGTCCATATGGTAAATTGGTTCTTTGAATCCTTCATGAAGGTATTTTAAGCCCTCACATGTCCCTTTGATAATTTCATAACGTGTGTGCCAGTCAAGTCCATCACATTCCTCTACAAATTAAAACAAAAGATTCAATGAAATAGAAATATAGAGAAAGCTTATTTTCTTCAGATGCTAAATACTCCGTATGGTATGCTCGAAGTGGAGAAGTCTTGTACCAGAAATATGCTTTTGAAGGCTCCCATTTCGCATATACTCAAAACAGAGCACTCTGTTTGTTTCTTCAGCGTAAATGGTTTCTTCATTATGCAGCATAGGTTTATGATGTGTTTCGTAGCAATAGCCAACTAACTGTACAATGTTGTGATGATCAAGCCTCATAAGGTTTTCAAACTCACGTTTGAATTGCTCGTCGTCAGTTCCTTGCAGGTTATTATGGAGCAGCTTTACAGCTATCTCTTCCCCACTGGCATGCACCCCCTACTCAAGTCATAAGTCCAGGGTACAGCCTCAATTTCATCTCATAAATCCATATCATTTGAAAAGCAGAAGGAAATAAGTATCTTGTTATCTTAAGTTTTCTGTTGTGTTTTACTTCCTCCGTCCCATAACATAAGAGCGTTTTTGACACTACACTAGTGTCAAAAACGCTCTTATATTGTGAGACAGAGTGAGTAGTTAAAAAGTGTGTCACAAGGTTGCCAGTTGTAATTAAGCAAGTGAGATTGCTTAATGCACTTCATTATTGTATTCAGAGTCGAAAACCAAGCATGTCATGTTATCTTGTAAACTGTTCCATATGCGCCTTGACCAATTTTTCGCTTCTCGGAGAAATTATCTGTGATTTGTTGTAGTACTCGCATAGTTAGACATGCTGCATTTTGTAACTTTCTAGCCATGTTACTGTCTCTGCTGGTACAAATGAAAACCCTTAAGAATGAGTAAATTAGAGAACAGAGTGCACCCATTGAAAAGAGATGATGTCCTAGAAGAGTGCAGTCAAACTTCTATAACTTTGACTATGTCCGTGTAAAAGACTATTGAATTAAAAATATTACTAACAATCATGACTTGGGAATAATATAACTCCCTCTGTAAAGAAATACAAGAGCGTTTAGATCACTAATAGTGAACTTAACGCTCTTATATGTCTTTACAGGGAGAGTATTAGATTTCCCATGTTAAATATTTATCGCATATTATATGGAAAATATTATTCGCATATTAGTAATAGAAACAAATACTAATAATCAGAAGCAACAACCGGATTACTATGATTAATAACAGATTTGCAAGCAGGAATCTGTATGGGAGCAAGTCAGAGAGACATAGCATAGCATACATACACACGTAATTAGGAGATGCGTAGTTCATCATGAAATTTTAAAGTCTCTATGTCCATGTGTATTTTTTTCAGGGTTTTTTAAAACCACAAAAGATGATTTTCGTGCGTGAACAGAAAAACGGGTGTCATGGAGCCTGAGTTCCACCAAAACTTTCCCATAAATAGGAGGATCATATGTATACTAATTCCACGGAAAAAAAGAGAAGAAGTTCAGGTGTATTACGGTATCTGGATCATGAATGAAGTTAGCTAGTCAGGGGATTGCGCAATATCGACCGCAGCCGCAGAGCAAAACATAGAAACACTACGTACTGACCTGGAGATGGGGTTGGAGCTGGAGCTGGAGCCGGCGGAGGGGTGCAGCCCTGCCTGCGGATCTCGATCGGAGGGAGATGCCACTTCCATGGCCGTTGACGGGAGGACGCCCGGGAGGGGAGAAATTAAGACGATGGATGCAGTGGGCGGCTAATCAGTGGAGATGGAACAACGACACCTAACCTTATCGAGGCTTGGAAAAGTGGAGACCTACATGCTCTCCCTTTCAACGTTCAGACTAAGGGGTCTCAAGATCAGTTGGCACACAATGTGGTCGCGCACATTATTGTGCAGTTTGGTAAAAGTGGGCTAATTACTTACTTAGGTGACAAAAAAATGTCTCGTATGGTTCAGTTTTGATAGCACTACTGCATGGTGTCATGACCTTTTTTGTGGAGGCGATTTTTAACGATCCGTCTATACAATTGCAACACCCCTACGCGCGGTTTATTGAGAGCTAGACTAACTCCAATAAGTTGTTAATGATGCTAAAAGCATGATTAACATGAACACGAGGTTCTAATCCCTGTTGACAGTCAAAGACAAGCAAAGGGAAGCTCAAAAAGGAAAGACAAGCAAAAAAATATTACTATATATTAATAGTTCGATTGAGATGAAAAAAAAGAGAGAGGTGAGCTATAAATTACTTTGACAAAAACATCAGACAATTGATTAGGTGGACTCTCATAGTTAAGTACTCCCTCCGTCCCAAAATAAGTGACTCAACTTTGTAATTAAAGTTATTACAAAGTTGAGTCACTTATTTTGGGACGGAGGGAGTAACTTTTAATGGCTTGGTTTAAACAATTTTTTTAAACCCGCTTAACCTAAGAATACATGTTTCGATATGGAAAAATAAATACCATATTCACAAACAAGATGTTACTATGGGCATGAAAACACAAGAACAACAGGTCCATCCTCTTCTTCTTTTTGCAATGCTTCCTGTCTTGGACTCGATGTGCTCTACTTTACAGTTGTGTCTCTTTTGATATGGTTGCAAAATACAATGCATAGTCCTTGCACCACCCTTATTTTCTTCATCAACCCCTAGGGCTATGCTTCCAACTCTCGTTGGTTCACAATGTCGTCATCATCATTTTCTCTCTCATAGCATGCATGCTCTGTTGGATCATGAACGACGAAGGCGACCAATGCGTCATTGGGAGATATTGTGGTAAAATTCGGTCTTTGTTCGATCATCAACACCATAGTGGGACCATAGCTCCAAGGGACTAGCTCACAATGAAAGAATCATTCACGCATTCACATCCATTGCTCTTCAATGACACGACAAGATATTTCAAGCTCCGAAAAATATAGTATTTGGAGTGTTCATGAACATGTTGACTTCTTCCGTGAGAAACTCCATTTTTTTCTATTGTTGAATACGTTCATCACCTTCAAAATATCTTGGCGAGACAATCCCGAATCTCATTGGAAGTCTTTAAGAGGGTGGTGGAATCTTGATGGTTCTAGGGCACGGCTTGACGGAGCATGTGAAGGGTGGTAGCATTGAGTTGATCATCTTCGGCTTCCATTGCAGTGAGATTGTTCGGATCATATGGGTTGAAGCCAAGAATGACGACATCCCAAAATTGAGGGGAAGCACTAGGAACATGAGAATCCATGGAAAGTTTCCAGTTAAAAAAATGAGAAACGTCCAAGGTGGGTGGAGCATACGTGTGGTTGATATGTGGATGCAGGTTGGGCCAAAGTACGTACAATGGGGGTACGAAGCCAAGGGTTTTGGTAGGTATTGTTAGGGAACGTAGCATGTAATTTCAAAAAAAATCCTACGATCACGCAAGATCTATCTAAGAGATGCATAGCAACGAGAGGGGGAAAGTGTGTCCACGTATCCTCGTAGACCGAAAGCGGAAGCATTAGATTAACGCGGTTGATGTAGTCGAACGTCTTCACGATCCAATCGATCTAGTACCAAATGTACGGCACCTCCGAATTCAGCACACGTTCAGCTCGATGACGTCCCTCGAACTCTTGATCCAGCAGAGAGTCAAGGGAGAGTTTCATCGGCACGACGGCATGGTGACGGTGATGGTGATGTGATCTGCGCAGGGCTTCACCTGAGCACTATGACGCTATGGTCGGAGGAGTAAACTGTGAAGGGGGCACCACACACGGCTAAGAGAATAATTGTTGTGCTTTGGGGTGCCCCCTACCTTCGTATATAAAGGAGGGGAGGAGGAGGCCGGCCACCAGGGGCGCACCAAGGAGAGGAGAGTCCTACTAGGACTCCAGTCCTAGTAGGATCCCCCCCCTTTTTCCTTCTCAAGGAGGGGGAAAGAGGGAAGGAGAGGGAGAGGGGAAAAGGAAAGGGGGGCTGCGCCCCCTTCCCCTTGTCCAATTCGGACAGCCCATGGGGGGTGGGGCGCCACGCCTTGTAGGATCCCCTATCTCTCCCCTATGGCCTATGTTGGCCCATTACTTCCCCCGGGGGTTCCGGTAACCCCTCGGTACTCCGATAAATATTTGAAACGTCCCGAAACCATTCCGGTATCCAAATACTATCATCCAGTATATCAATCTTTACCTCTCGACCATTTTGAGACTCCTCGTCATGTCCGTGATCTCATCCAGGACTCCGAACAATCTTCGGTCACCAAAACACATAACTCATAATACAAATCGTCATCGAACGTTAAGCGTGCAGACCCTACGGGTTCGAGAACTATGTAGACATGACTGAGACACGTCTCCAATCAATAACCAACAACGGAACCTGGATGCTCATATTGGTTCCTACATATTCTACGAAGATCTTTATCGGTCAAACCGTAATAACAACATACGTCATTCCCTTTGTCATCAGTATGTTACTTGCCCGAAATTCGATCGTCGGTATCCTCATACCTAGTTTAATCTCGTTACTGGCAAGTCTCTTTACTCGTTTCGTAATGCATCATCCCATAACTAACTCATTAGTCACATTTCTTGCAAGGCTTATATTGATGTGCATTACCGAGAGGGCCCAGAGATACCTCTTCGATACACAGAGTGACAAATCCTAATCTTGATCTATGCTAACCCAAAAAACACCTTTGGAGACACCTGTAGAGCATATTTATAATCACCCAATTACATTGTGACATTTGATAGCACACAAGGTGTTCCTCCGGTATTCGGGAGTTGCATAATCTCATAGTCAGAGGAATATGTATAAGTCATGAAGAAAGCAATAGCAATAAAACTTAACGATCATTATGCTAAGCTGACGGATATGTCTTGTCCATCGCATCATTCTCCTAATGATGTGATCTCGTCCATCAAATGACAACACATGTCTATGATTAGAAAACTTAGCACTACTAGGGAAAACCCTAGTAGTAATGCTTGTTTTAAAGCTAGCAGTAGCGCTTGTACGAGCGCTACCACTAAGGCGCTACAGCTAACTAGTAGTAGTAGCGCCGGAAAGGGAACGCTACTGCTATACCTAGTTAACAGTAGCGCTTTCCTTGGGACAACACTACTGCTAGTAGCAAGTAGCAGTAGCGTTTATTCTGAAAAGCACTCCTGCTAACTTTTCCTGTATTTTTAAAAATACAGCTTATTTTCGTTGTGGTTTTATATACAGTACTTTCATCATATGATTTTATGACCATGATTAGTTATTATATATACAGTACTTTCATCATATTGGGTTTGGATTAGAGTAGTACTTTTGACATGCACCACATGTTGCCTCCACTTAAATCTAATCCATGTTCATTTCACCTACTGATATATATATATAATAACTCATCATGCTCATATAACAATTTAGCATCATGCATCATCGATCATAATAATAAATAACTCATCATTGGTATCATAATAACAAGTCATACTCATCATCATCGATCATACAACTTCTACTTGATACCACATCATCATCATAGTCATCTAACCAATCCTACTTAGTTGTTCTTAGCACATGATCATGAGTATTATTAGCTAGGACCTACTACCTTCTCTTAGATAAAATAGCATAAAAAAAGATAGGCCCTGACTCTCCATTACGAAGAATGGAGATTATCATGTCTCCAATTCTTGCCTTTCACACAATGTTGCTTCCAAGTACCTCCTTACGACTGTCCATACATTTTTCCATTCTTTGATTTTTATGTCTTCACTGGTTTTAGAAATCTGATATGGACAGGTGTGATTCGTAGGATGACCTGGCTGTATGTTCAAAACATCAAGGCGACCATTCTGATACATCAGATGAGGCACACAATCCTTCAGGATTTTCTGTTGAAAAACATAGTAATAACTTCGTAGTTAGCAATGTAGTTAAGTTTTAAAAGAATTTATGCAAAAGATGCACGAATGTCATAATAGTAAAAAATCTTACCGTGGCATCTCCATGGATGTTACCATAGTTCAACACGTGCACTAGTGGCACGTATTGACCATAATGTGGAGGAGTTTGATAATAGATATTGTAATTCTCAAGATCAATACAAAATGCGATCAGATGATTTTTCTCTTGATAAGTTAACTCAGAGCCATCGGTGTCTTCCGCACATTGTTTGAAGAATGAAAATAAGATGTCAACTATTTTGAAATAAACAATATAAATTAGTTAATAACTATGTTTGAGAAACTCACATAGCGGTAGAATTGGAAGCATATCAACAAGGACCCAAATGTCCATATTGTCTTGGTCGATGTCAGGATCACCAAGATCCATGGTGACAAGCATACACTCATAAAAACCATACATCTTGCAAAGTGCTTCCCAATTTGTGCAACCAAAATGGGTTACGCTCTCAGAATTATACAAATTTACTTCAAAATCCATACCATGATGGGTCCTTAGGTGAATTTTCTTTGTTTCAAAATTTTCATGGTCTTCAAAATCCATCCTCTCCAAGACATAGCGTCTTGCATGGCATGGGATAAGCTACTCGAATTGTAAAAGATGAAAATTACACGTTGAAATATTTGAAGTCATGCTTAATTTTGAAAAAAAACACTTGTCGTCGTTGCGTACCGTTTCAACATCGAAGGTCTCCTGAAGCTTAATGCTGAAGCACCGACCTTCGTCCAGGTGAGGCCTATCACACAGACCCCGGCCGTCGTTGCACCAGACACACTCCCCCGGGAGACTTTCGTCGTCCAATACGACATTTCCTAGGTTCATAATTCAAAGATTAAACTTGTACAATTCAATATATGTACTACAAAAACTAAATTAGATCATTATTATTCATCACGGTTTAACTATCGGTCTACCGAGTCTTTTTCTTGGAAACTCTCAGCTCACGTGGTGTATACATTCAACCGTTGGTGATGATCGCTCCTCCTTTCGTCCCCGAGTGCATTACATCAAAATGTCTAGCACACAGAAACGAAGGAGAAGTGACCCCCCACGACAATAGTCGGGATTTTTCATCCTCTCATATGTGGTGGAGACTCCCACTCACTGATTCCTCTCTAACATTTGCGACCATCGGTGATGGTCGTTACTCCTCCTTCCCCTAGTGCATAACAAAGGTCTAGCACCCGGAGAAGAAGGAGAAATGACCCCCACGACAACAGTCGGGCTTCTTCGTCCTCTCTCATATATGGTGGATACACTCCCTCACTGATCTTCTGACCTTCGGTGATGGAGCCTCGACAGACTTAAAGTCAACCCGAAATGTAGTTTAATTATTTTTCTAGAAAATTCAAGCCACTCAATATTTCCTACATATTCTAGCACAAGTCATGCCAGAATTCATGAAAAAAAATCTGGCATGACCATTGCTAAAAAAGGACTTATCGAGCGCCTGAAATTTGCCGGAACAGAAATTAATCAACACTCCGGCAAAACATAGGCCACTATAGGAGGTGTAACCTGCAAACATGGCTGGCCACTTGGGCAAGCACATATCCTATTTGAGTAACACAAGATATATGTTTATATCTACATCATATGAGCATTCAAACTTGATGGAGTAGTTTTCCTATTTGAGCATTCAATAAGCAAAACCAAATCGTAAAATAAATTAGTATTCAAGTTAGCATTCATTCAATAAGCAAAACTAAATCATCTCTTCCGTACATACATCATCGAATATTATCACTAATACATCTCGAATAGTGATCACTAATACAGCTAAAACCCTAGTGAACGACGGGTATCGGCGCGGGCGGTGGACACTCAAAGAGAAGGAACCACCACAGGATCATAGCTCCAGTGAGATCCCTGAAGAACCTGCCAGGTATTGGAGAACCTGCCCTCCAACGCAACCATGTAGCGACGGACGTGCTCGTCCTCCTCGCTGACATGGTGACATACCACCTCTGCGGGGTCCTCAAGCCTCTACACCGCCACTGGCCCACGTGACCGCCACCAAAGAAGGTTCGGGTCAACGACGGGCTGGCTCCTCACCAAGCTGCGCCCCCGGAAGGGAGCACCTCCCAGTACCAGCCCGGCGCCCAGTCCCGGACATGGCCCCTTTGATCAAGTAGGCCTCCTCCGTCGAGTCGATGACGAGGATGCGGGATAGGCATCGTCGACGTCGATGCGGGAATAATTGCTTTAACTAAAAAAATAACAACAAATGTGACACCTAAAACATCTAAATTCTATTAACTACACCTAATTAAAAACCTACATTTTGAATATGATTCGATCATAACTAGGGTTCATACTACATTATTCTAAAATTAAACACCTAAAATACCTAAATTAAATTAGCAACATGGGGTGGCTGGTCTCACCTCGATCGAGGTCGGAGGGGGTCGGTGACGGGGACGACGGCGGGGGTGATGCAGGGCCTCCTTGATTTCTGCAAAAACAAAATATAAACAAAAACATTATTATCGTCATCTTAGGACTTAGTGAAACTCCATAAGCTACATTTAATTATTCTATTCAGATTTACTTATAATTCCCTATTCTATTCAAATTTACTTATTCGAATTTTCTAAAAATTTCCTATTCTATTCAAAAGACTTACATTTACTTATTTTTTCAATTTCATATTTTATTCTATTAAAATTTACTTATTCAAAATTTCTAAAAATTTCCTATTCTATTCAAAAGACCTACATTTACTTATTCTTTTCAAATTACTTATTCAAATTTTCTAAAAACAAAATATACTAAAAACCTGCATTTACTAAAAACAAAAACCTACATTTAACAAAAACTAAAACCTATTTACATAAAGGGGGAGGAGGAGGTGGGAGGAGGCCAAGAGGAGGAGGAAGGAGGAGGAGGAGGAGGTGGGAGGAGGCCAGGAGGAGGAGGAAGGAGGAGGAGGGAGGAGGAGGGGAAGGAGGAGGGAGGAGGAGGAGAGAGCAGGAGAGGAAGGAGGGAGGAGGATCGGAGGGGGCCACCGGCGGAGAGGGAGGAGAGAGGAGGGCGACGAGAGGAGGAGGAGGGAGGGGAGGGCGGTGAGAGGAGGAGGGAGGGAGGGAGGCAGATACCTTGGGGGAGTCGGCGGGGACGGTGGGCGACATGCGGCGAGTGAGTGCGTGAGTGTGTGAGGGAGAGTGAAGGACGCGTGCGGGGTGGGTAAGGTGAGCGTAGTAGTAGCGCTCTTTAGAAACAACCGCTACTACTATTTAGCAGTAGCGCTCATCAGAGGATGGCGCTATTGTTATGTACAATAGCAGTATCACTTTTTAATTAAGAGCACTACTAGTATACCTACATTGCCATGCAACCGTTGGCAACTATAGTAGTAGCGTTTTTTATAACAAAAGCACTACTGCTAGATGGATAGTAGCAGCGCTCTTCGGTGACAAGCGCTACCATTATTTAGCAGCAGCGCTTTCTTATAAAAAAGCGCTACTACTAAGCTTCTATGTATAAGCATTTCCCTAGTAGTGTAACTATCTTTGATTAACGAGCTAGTCTAGTAGAGGCTTACCAGGGACACGGTGTTTTGTCTATATATCCATACATGTATCAAGTTTCCGGTTAATACAATTCTAGCATGAATAATAAACATTTATCATGATATAAGAAAATATAAATAACAACTTTATTATTGCCTCTAGGGCATTTTTCCTTCAGGTATAGGGGGGACACAAGTATTTGTGGTCCCTTCAATCTCAAGGGAGGCATTAAGAGCAACAAAAGGTATTGACTTCATAGCTTTCCCCTAGCTCCTCTTTGACGGTTTAAGGACCTCCTCAGAGATGGTTTCTTTGTAGGACTACAACAAGATCATGAGGTCTGATTAGTGTATTTTTTTACACTTACTCCGCCATTTTTAAGGCACATATTCTTGGATATTTAAAGATGCAAAGATTGCAAATCCCTTTGTATGATTAGTGCCCGCATGTTTTGGACCCCAAAAGGGAAGAAAATGGAGTGCTACATGAAAAATATGAACATAGGAGATCAGATCATGTCAAAGGGAAGCGCCACGGGCTATCCAGAGCCAAAGACGACATCTAGTACGAGCAGGCGCACTCGTACCACTCGCCACAGACACTGTGATGTCATCCCTGACACACTTCATAAAAGGGGCGAGACCCCATTCACAACAGAAGGCATACCATTCGCAATAGAGAACCAGGATCATCATCACCCATTCCCAAAAACCCTAGCCATCGCTGTGTCCATCTCCATAGCCATCTCCGCATAGTTAGCATACTTGTAATCGATACATCGCATATGGCGACATTGTAAGACATTATACAATCATTTATCTTTTTATCAATAGCATCCACAATTTTTTCCATATGTGATCTGATTGCGATATGCGAGTAACCCTTAGGCAATGGGCTGAGGCATAGCCTTGCAGCGCTATCCACTTGGTGCACAAATTGTTGATATGACTTTGCTTAAGTTGAATGTTATTCGTATGTGTTATCTGCAACGTATTTGTCTCTTGTCTTCTTCTTTTTCTAAGACTCTGCATGTACCCAGAATCCCTTAGATCGATCTAGGAGGAGGTAAAGTGTAGGGACACATGGAAGGCTACACTGAACGCCGATGATGGTAAGGATTGGTAGGTAGCCGAAAGCAACTCCTTGGGGATCATGAGGTGCAGTCATTAAACGCTCAATGTGTTGGTCTGGAGAAATCCTTAATAATCGAGGTAACCCTGCAGGGCCTTGGTTGGACAATAGACTCACGATGCATGTTGTTGGTCGATCGTGATGTTATTTGGACGCGTCCCACATATCTATTCGTTGAGACCACATCATAACGGTGTTTACCAGTACCATGTTAGAAATTAAGATAAGATCCCAAGTGCAAGTATAAGGTTGTAAGTAAAGTCCTCATGCCAATTCTTGTTTCCATCTATTTGATCTCTCTCTCTCAATCACAACTCCTGGGAAGCTGAAACCTCATACGAGAATGATATCTTGCTTGAATCCTTGTCTAATAATAGAACTTACTGTGGGATCTATACCAAGGGTCACCCTTGAGGAAAGATGTGAGTACTATCTACATCTGAAACCAGATCAAAGGTAATCAAGGTCCGTGGTCATCAAAGGTGCAGTGGAACTAGTTTGGGGTGGAGCATTCATTTGCTCCCCGCCATCGACCATCTTCCTCTTAAGGCGGTTGATACGTCTCCAACGTATCTATAATTTTTAATTGTTTCATACTATTATATTGTCTGTTTTGGATATTTAATGGGATTTAATATGCCCTTTTATATTATTTTTGGGACTAACCTATTAACTGGAGGCCCGATGTCAGTTTCTGTTTTTTACCTATTTTAGAGTTTCGCAGAAAAAGAATACCAAACGGAATGAAACCTTCACGATGATCTGTCTTGGACCAAAAGCAATCCAGAAGACTTGGAGTAGAAGTCTAGAACTCCACGAGGCGGCCACGAGGCAGGAGGGTGCGCCCAGGGGGTAGGCGCGCCCCCACCCTCATGGGCCCCTCGTAGCTCCACTGACATACTTCTTTCGCCTATATATACTCTTATACCCTAGAAACATCTGGGGGAGCCACAAAACCATTTTTCCACCGCCGCAACCTTCTGTCCCCGTGAAATCCCATCTGGGGGCCTTTTTCGGTGATCTGCCGGAGGGGGAATCGATCACGGAGGGCTTCTACATCAACACCATGGCCTCTCCAATGAAGCGTGAGTAGTTTACCATAGACCTTTGGGTCCATAGTTATTAGCTAGATGGCTTCTTCTCTCTCTTTGATTCTCAATACAAAGTTCTCGATGTTCTTGGAGATCTATTCAATGTAATACTCTTTTGCGGTGTGTTTGTCGAGATCTGATGAATTATGGATTTATGAACATGATTATCTATGAATATTATTTGGTTCTTTTCTGAATTCTTATATGCATGATTTGATATCTTTGCAAGTCTCTTCGAATTATCGGTTTAGTTTGGCCTACTAAATTGATCTTTCTTGCAATGGAGAAGTGCTTAGCTTTGGGTTCAATCTTGCGGTGTCCTTTCCCAGTGACAGTAGGGGCAGCAAGGCACGTATTGTATTGTTTCCATCGAGGATAAAAAGATGGGGTTTATATTATATTGTTTGAGTTTATTCCTCTACATCATGTCATCTTGCTTAATGCGTTACTATGTTCTTATGAACTTAATACTCTAGATGCATGCTGGATAGCGGTCGATGTGTGGAGTAATAGTAGTAGATGCAGAATCGTTTCGATCTACTTGACACGGACGTGATGCCTATATTCATGATCATTGCCTTAGATATCTTCACAACTATGCGCTTTTCTATCAATTGCTCGACAGTAATTTGTTCACCCACCGTAATACATGCTATCTTGAGAGAAGCCACTAGTGAAACCTATGGCCCCCGGGTCTCTTTATTATTATATTGCATCTCTTTTATTTACATCGCATCTCGTCTACTATCTTTACTTTCCAATCTATACAACAAAAATACCAAAAATATTTACTTTACTATCTTTATTAGCTCTCACTTTTGCGAGTGACCGTGAAGGGATTGACAACCCCTTTATCGCGTTGGTTGCAAGGTTCTTGATTGTTTGTGCATGTACCAGGTGACTTGTGCGTTGTCTCCTACTGGATTGATACCTTGGTTCTCAAAAACTGAGGGAAATACTTACGGTACTTTGCTGCATCATCATTTTTTTTCAAGGGAAAACCAACGCATGCTCAAGAGGTAGCAGCGGTAAAGATCTTAAAGAGAGCCTTGCCCCTATATGATAAATTCTTAACTTATTATTATTAATTTTATGATTAATGCTTCTCTAAATATGTAACTAGGTGAGAAAAATCTATATGACAAGGCAAGCTACCTACAAAAGATAAGGAAGATCAAGAAACTAGCGAGCAAGCACAAAGTGAAATGAGCGGAGCAAAATAACCATAAGTTGGAGACAATGATGTATCCCCAAAGTGCACACTCTTAAGGAAGTGCTAATCTCTGTTGTAAAGGTGCAAGAGCCAAAGTCTCTCAAACAGTACCGTGGCTCACCCTATTCTCCTTGGGAAGGATGTCAATTTCACTGATGAGTGGTCTTGTGACGACCACCAAACCTTCACAAACTTTACTACGAAACACCACACTTTTGAAAGCTTTCGAATGGAATCTAATCATCTAAGGTTCCCCTTAACTCAAAGAGTAATAAATCAATGATGAACTAAAGGGGGTTGGAGGCTAATTTTCTTCGGTTGAAGTGTATATCGGGGGATACTCTATCTTTTCACTCAAAGGCTTGGATGGATTTGAGCAAAGGATGAGGAGTTTTAGAGCTTTGGAATAATGGAGTAGGTAAGAGAAACAAGCTCAACTCAATTGCGGAAGAAGATACCCCTTGGGAAAGAAACGACGGGCTATAGCCTACTCAAAATCTGCATGTTAGGATATTTTCCTACAACTTGGAGATTTGGTATGAAATCTATAGCTGAAACCAAAGCCATGTCGGATTTCGGGTGCTCCCAAAGTCCACGAGGAACTTGGGCCAACCTTCAGATAAAGTATTCGGCTAAAACCGAAGCTACTAATTTCAATCGGAGACTTTTTAGGGGTATTTCAATCGGAAACTAAGCCGAATTCCGGGCATCCAGGAAGTCCGGCCCAAAACCTTGGCCTCGAGGCCACACTAAAAAAGCATTAGGGTAAGATGTTTTCCCTAAGATTTTTGGGTGTCACTCTTGGGGAACTTGGGATGAGGTTTTAGGATATCCAGAAAGAATCACGACAGGAGGAACCCCGCGCTCTCATAGATCAGCGCTTCCTGGCCGTTGGATTCATTGCTTGATGCTTCCTGGCCGTCGGATTCGTTGCTTGATGCGTTCTCGGCCGTGCGATCCGCCTCGTGGATGACAACGGCCGTTGGATCAGAACGCAACACTATCGATCGAAACAGTGTCAAAATCTAATGCCACCGCCCGTAAAACTTGTGACCTGCCGAGGGCAATTTCGGTATTTCACCTTGTTGGAAAAGTGCCCAATTAGAGCTAGGGCTAAGAGTGAGCTGGGTCGTTCCCCTCCCCCTCGAGCCCGCTCTCCTCTCCTCCCCGCCGCCACCAGCCATCCTCCCCATCCCACTGCCGCCACCCGTCTTGCTCTCGTCCTCTCTGTCTCCTCCCCTCCCATCGCCCATTAGCCCTGGCATGTCTCCTCCCCACCTGCCGAGCGCGAGGTGCTGGCAGACCGCGCCGTGCCGAAGGCCGCCGCCATAGGGACCGACAAGGGCATCGTGATGAGGTGAGGCTCCTTCTGCCAGTGCGGCTCCCCTTCGTGGTGCTGATCGTGCTTACCCCCCCCCCCTCTCTCTCTCTCTCGCCGCTCGCTCGCTCACTCATCCATGCTCCTTCCATCTCCCGTCGTGCAGGTTGCCGCTGTGGCCGGCATGCCGCATCTCCCATAGGTGATTTGTGAAGGCAGAAATCCTCCTCCAAGCCTTCATCTACTACCTTGCCAGGTGACAAGAGGGGCAGCTCAAACAGGTACAACTAGCTCCATCTTCCTTCTTCTCTGTTTGAGCATGTAGCTACTATTCAGATTTATGTGGTGGAAACATGTTTAGAGAGGTTGCCTAGAGAATTAGATTTATGTGGTGGAAACATGTTCAGAGAAGTTGCCTAGAGAATTGGTTCAGTTAACCTATCAGATTTATTCTTTATGTCATAAGAATTGGCTATTCAGAGAACACATGTGTTAGTGGGCTATGTGTGTAGGAAGTAGGTTTCACATATGTTCTGTGTAGCTTCATGCCTTTATGAAATGGGATGTCTGGTTCATCCGTAAGGGGTCGAAGACATGCCATATTGTATACTGAAACCACACCCTTGCAGTGTTCACAATTGTTGTAAAAGCTTCTATTTTGTTTGTTTGTTTATAGCAAACGTATGAAGTCGATCAACAAGGAACAACTTTATTCATGCACCCTTTTTTTCTCTTCCGCTCTGAGTTTATAGGAAGTTGCTGAAATCACAGAGGGGCATGGAAAGATCGACGAGGCTACTGAAATCAATATGGAAGTTGTTGTTGTAAGTTTGCACGCGCACTATAATTTTGGATGAACTGTTCGTCCACTATAATCATGATGTGTTCATTTGTTGTTAAGCTCTTGCTCTGAACTCACGTGCTCTAATTAGTGTTCTATATAGAGCAACACCTTTTTGTTTTGGCTAATCTCTCAAATCTCCATAAACATATGTTGTCCAAGTATGCCTAATTTTATATTCAGAGGTAGCATCGATCTACTTGCCTCCTTCAAAAGACCATATGTGTTTCTTTGTTTTACTTCTCTTTCGTATCCAGTTATTTAGGTCTGGCACTTAAATACGATTAGGTGTAATGTGAAGCATTTGCTTCATTTTCTTGACAGAGGTACCAATTGCTGGATCGTTTATGTTGCTATCTGTTGCAGCAATGTGTCCATGAATTGGGACACCTATGAACTGTTTGATATGCCTTTTACGTGTTTGCTTTTGTTCTTGACAGAGGTGCTTGTGCCTCTTGCATCCTCTCGTGTGCAATTTTTCAATTCTGAAATAGTACATTTAATTGAAGGCTAGAAAAGATTTAGTTCTTATATCAGGAGTCACTACAATCGCCTATTTATTGGAACATTACCCAGTTGCTTCACTTAGGAATTATGACTTGATTTAGATTTATTTTCTTCAAACTTGCACCAATCAATATTTCTAGCTCTTCGCATTGTCTAATCAACATTTTCTGCTTTGGTGAAACCTAAGCAGTAAACTCATGGCTACACTCTCTCTAATGGTGAAACCACTTCTTATGTAACCACCACTCTTGTGTGCTGAGTTGATACTTGACACATGCAATATGAATCACAGGCTTGCCATTATTTCTTTATTTCAACATTTGTTATAGAGGCTTGACATGGTTTTGCCTATATTTTTCGATGTTGGTACTTCTTATGTGAAGGTCTTATTCGTTATTCTTTTATTCAATGACAGTATTATCATGTTTCTGATTATGTTGCTTGTGTACCGTGTTTTATACTCGGTTGCCTGTTGTTGTTATGCTATCTCAGATGCCTGTTATGCTATGCTCTGATATATGGTTACGCGGTTCTTGCTTATTTTTCCAGCGTGTGTGTATGATGTTGTTGGGTTGTTGACATGGCGTGTGGTCTGGTTTCTGCTCACGGTCGAGGCTGATGTTGGGTTGCTAGGTGGCTGTGGGCGTGGTCGTGGGCGGTCTGCTGGTCGTCGTGGACGAGCCACTGGCCGTGGAGGTTCTAATATAGGGCGTGCCCCTGTTTCTGATCATGTCGCTGTCGGTGGGGTTGCTGCTTGCCGGGTGCCTGCCGCTGGGGCTGAGCCTCTTGACAAGCGTAGGGGTGTGAGTCGGCGGGTGCCTACTGCTGGAGCTGAGCCTATCGCCAGGCGTGGGCGTGGCGCTCGAAAGGTGCCTGCCGCTGGGCGTGGCGCCCTACCTCGGCCAAGTGGTAGGGGTGTTCATGGCCGTGTCCCTGGTCATGGTGCTGATTCTAGGCTTGCAGTCGCTGTTGTACATGTGTCTGTCCCTGGTCGTGCTGCTGATCCTGGGCACGACACCATTTCTGTGCATGTGCTTGTCCCTGCTCGTCCTGCTGGTCCTGGGTACGCCGCCACTCCTAGGCGTGCTCGGCCCCTGGGATTGCTAAACGTTACATCCCGCGTCAGCCTGTTGGTTTTCCTCCTCGAAGCCATACAAGTACGTGTCTCTCCAGTGTTCTTCTTTAGTATTTTGTTGGGGTTGATGATAATTATTTCATTACTGTGTTGTTTGCGCTGTGGTTAGGTGATGGTTGGTTTCCTTTTCTGAGCTTGACCGTGGCTGTGGTAAATCGCAAAAAATGGAAAATGTGCGTTGAGTTTCGGCGCGCTCGATACGAAGGTACATGAAAGTTCTTAGTTTGTTGTTAGTTGTTGTTGTTGGCCGTGTGGTGTCTTACTTGGTTCTGCATGTCCTGTTAAGAACATGTCGTTGATGGGCCTTTGCTGAAAGATTGGCATGTTCTCGGTTTATGTGAGTTCAGAGGTGACTGGGGTAGACCGCAACAAACGGAAAAAATGAAAAGGGTCAATTAAATTGCGGCGTCCTGGATGTGAAGGTGCATGAGATTTCTTGGTTTGTTATTAGTTGTTGTTGTTTGGTGTATTGTCTCTTATTTGGTTTTACGTGCCTTGTAGAGATTGTTGTCCAAGGGCCTTTGCTGAAGGACTGGCAAGGTTTCTCGGTCAAGTTTGCCGAGTCCCTTAAAGGTACTTATTAACAAAACCTTTGTTGTTCTGGTTATGTGATTATTGCCTTCCTTTTACCCTTGCTGATAGTTTTTGCTTTGGTGCCCGTTAGCTTGCTATGCAGATAGGTCGTACTACGGCCCTCCGGATTTCTTGTGTCAGTACTGTGGTGCCTCCTTTTGGTTTGCTGAGTGCTCAAAGTCTAGGTCATCCTGGACACAACATAAGATGGTTTATAATCGCTGTTGCAAAGGCGCTAAGGTATATATCCCTCCCTTTAAGGATCCCCCGTCCTATCTCCGGGAGCTCCTTCGATTCGATGGTACTTCTCGTTCTAAAAAATTCATCCGGACTATACGTGAGTACAACTGTATGTTTGCTTTCACTTCGATGGGTGCTACCATTGAATGCTCGTTTGGTGGCAGCCGTGGACCTAAGATTTTCAAGTTCAGTGGTCAAGTGTCTCATCGTATTGGTTCGTTGGTGCCTAGCGGTGATGATACCCCTAAGTTTGCTGAGTTGTATATACATGACCCAGCTAATGAGATTAGACATAGGATGAACGACTTAAATCCAGATGATAAGCCTACTGGGGGTGTGGATGAGAGTATTGTGGTTGGTCTTAGAGACATGCTTAATGAGTTTAACCCATTGGTACAGACCTTTAGGGAGGCGAGTAAGATGATAGCGGATCGTGGTGATGAACCCATTGAGGATATCTCGATTCGTATTATTGGGCCTTCGGAGGGCGATAGTCCACAATTTAGTTTGCCTACAACCACTGGGCTTGCTGCTTTAGTTGTCGGTGGTGGCTTCACGTTAGAGGCATCTTCTCGGGATATTGTTGTTTGCAGTCGTTCCGATGGTTTGCAGCAGATATCTTCTCTGAACACCGCATTCATGCCTCTGCAGTACCCTTTGCTTTTCCCTTATGGAGAGAGGGGGTTCCAGGTGGATGTTCCTCACTTGATTGTTCCTGAAGAAGATGATGACGATGGACCTGGAGATCCCAATCCTACACCTGGAAGTCCGGCCGTTGAGGCGTCCTCTTCATACCCTTCTGGAGGTGGTGATGCTTCCACAAATAGCAGGAATAGGATGACCATGCAGGATTACTATCGTTTTATGTGCCATTACAAGGGTGATTAGCCCAATCCATATATATGTTATGGTCTCCTCTCCTCTCAGTCGGTTGTCGACGCACGTGCGTGCATCGATGAATGTAGACTGTGGTATATCATAAGAAATCAGGATATGCTTAGATCAGAGCACATGCAGGGTATTACTGATGCGGTAGGTGATGGGTGTGTTGATGGTGATGCTCTTGGGAAGAGCACCATTGTACCTTCCAGTCACATCGGCGGTCGTCGTTACTTCCATGAAAATTTTCATGATGGCCTTGTCGTTTGTCGGGTGCACGGTGCACCCGACATATTTACCACTTTCACTTGCAATCCCAAGTGGCCTGAGATCTCCAGTGCATTGGAGCCGGGTCAGACGCCTTCTGATAGGGCGGATATTGTTGTTAGGGTCTATCACATGAAGCTCACCGAGTACTTGGACGAGATTAAGTCAGGCCGGGCTTTTGGCCCCATTACGGCTGGTATTGTGTACTGTTGTGCTCCGTGTGGTCCTTGTTTTTTAATGGTGTCTTACTTCTTCTGCTGGCTAGGCTATCTAATTAAGCTTTTTATGTTCTTTTTTCAGTGTTGTATAACGTTGAGTTCCAGAAGTGGGGACTGCCTCACGCGCATATACTTGTCTGGCGGAGAGGGGGTAATGGTGAGATTGGTGTTGAAAATACTAATTCATTAATATCTGCTGAAATACCTGATGCATTGCTTGATCCTCTAGGATATGCTTTAGTTTCTGAGTTTATGATGCACGGTCCATGTGGTGAAATGAATGATAAATGCGTCTGCATGAAAAAAGGTGTTTGTTCTAAATATTTCCCAAAAGATTTTAGAGATACCACTGTCATTGATGATAATGGGTTTGCCTTATATCGACGTCGTGACGACGGTCGAAGGGTCTATAAAAATGGTCATTACCTTGATAATAGGCATGTTGTTCCTTATAATATGGCGATGCTCAAGAAATTTTAGGGTCATATAAATGTAGAGTGGTGTAATAAGACACAAGTGATGAAATACCTCTTTAAGTATGTCATCAAAGGTGCTGATTACTCTAAGGTCATGTTAGAAAGGCTAAAAAATGACTAAATCTGGTTGTCGTATAGTAGATGAGGTTCAGGAGTATCTGATATGTCGGTATATATGTGAGTACGATGCATTGTGGCGCATATTTGGCTTTGAGATACACTTTAAAATGCCGTCGGTTCGAAGGCTGACCGTTCATATGCCTGGCATGAATACTGTTCACTATCGTGCTGGTGCTGACCTCACGAAAATTGTTGATTCTGACTTATTGCAAAAGACTATGCTTACCGAATGGTTTGTTGCGAATGAGATGTTCGAAGATGCTTGATCATTAACTTATTGTGATTTTCCAACTGCTTGGACCTGGGACGCTAAAAGTAGGTCATGGCATCCAAGGGGTAGGGGTGAAAAGATTGGACGCGCATATAATGTACATCCTTTTAGTGGTGAGTTGTAGTACTTGCGCATGCTTGTGATGATTGTTAAGGGGGATAGGTCTTTCGAAGATCTCCGAAGATATGTGCTACCTCTTGAGCTTGCGTTGGATTTCCCCGAAGAGGAAAGGATGATGCAGCAGAGTAGCGTAAGTATTTCCCTCAGTTTTTGAGAACCAAGGTATCAATCCAGTAGGAGGCCACGCTCAAGTCCCTCGTACCTGCACAAAACGATAGCTACTCGCAACCAACGCGATTAGGGGTTGTCAATCCCTTCACGGTCACTTACGAGAGTGAGATCTGATAGATATAATATTTTTGGTATTTTTGGTATAGAGATGCAAAGTGAAAAGTAAAAGGCAAAGCAAAAAAGCAAAAGAAGATTAAAGTGATGGAGATTGATATGATGAGAATAGACCCGGGGGCCATAGGTTTCGCTAGTGGCTTCTCTCAAGAGCATAAGTATTCTACGGTGGGTGAACAAATTACTGTTGAGCAATTGACAGAATTGAGCATAGTTATGAGAATATCTAGGCATGATCATGTATATAGGCATCACGTCCGTGACAAGTAGACCGAAACGATTCTGCATCTACTACTATTACTCCACTCATCGACCGCTATCCAGCATGCATCTAGAGTATTAAGTTAAAAACAGAGTAACGCTTTAAGCAAGATGACATGATGTAGAGAGATAAATTCATGCAATATGAAATAAACCCCATCTTGTTATCCTCGATGGCAACGATGCAATACGTGCCTTGCTGCCCCTTCTGTCACTGGGAAAGGACACCGCAAGATCGAACCCAAAGCTAAGCACTTCTCCCATGGCAAGAACTACCAATCTAGTTGGCCAAACCAAACGGATAATTCGAAGAGACTTGAAAAGATAACTAATCATACATAAAAGAATTCAGAGAAGATTCAAATATTATTCATAGATAGACTTGATCATAAACCCACAATTCATCGGTCTCAACAAACACACCGCAAAAAGAAGAAGATTACATCAAATAGATCTCCACAAGAGAGGGGGAGAACTTTGTATTGAGATCCAAAAGGAGAGAAGAAGACATCTAGCTAATAACTATGGACCCGAAGGTCTGAGGTAAACTACTCACACTTCATCGGAGAGGCTATGATGATGTAGAAGCCCTCCGTGATGACGACCCTCTCCGACGGAGCTCCGGAACAGGCCCCAAGATGGGATCTCATGGATACAGAAAGTTGCAGCGGTGGAATTAGGTTTTTGGCTCCATATCTGTTCGTTTGGGGGTACGTAGGTATATATAGGAGGAAGAAGTACGTCGGTGGAGCTTCGGTGGGCCCACGAGGGTGGGGGCGCGCCTGGGGGTATAGGGCGCGCCCCCCTACCTCGTGCCCACCTCGAAGCTTCCTTGGCGTAGGGTCCAAGTCTCCTGGGTCATATTCGGGAAGAAAATCACGTTCCAGAAAGGTTTATTCTATTTGGACTCCGTTTGATATTCCGTTTCTTCGAAACACTGAAATAGGCAAAAAACAGCAATTCTGGGCTGGGCCTCCGGTTAATAGGTTAGTCCCAAAAATAATATAAAGGTGGAAAATAAAGCCCAATATAGTCCAAAACAGTAGATAAAATAGCATGGAGCAATCAAAAATTATAAATACGTTGGAGACGTATCAGGCATCCCCAAGCTTAATTCCGGCTCGTCCTTGAGTAGGTAAATGATAAAAAGAGAATTTTTGATGCGGAGTGCTACTTGGCATAATTTCAATGCAAATCTTCTTAATTGTGGTATGAATATTCAGATTAGGAAGATTCAAGGCAAAAGTTCATATTGACATAGAGAATAATAATACTTCAAGCAAACCAACAAAGCAATTATGTTTTCTTAAAGTAACATGGCCAAAGAAAGTTCATCCCTACAAAATCATATAGTTTAGTCATGCTCCATTTTCGTCACACAAGAATGCTCTCATCATGCACAACCCCGATGACAAGCCAAGCAATTGTTTCATACCTTAATAATTTCAAACTCATAAACTTTCACGCAATACATGAGCGTGAGCCATGGATATAGCACTATGGGTGGAATAGAATATAATGATGGGGGTTATGTGGAGAAGACAAAAAGGAGAAAGTCTCACATCAACGAGGCTAATCAATGGGCTATGGAGATGCCCATCGATTGATGTTAATGCAAGGAGTAGGGATTGCCATGCAACGAATGCACTAGAGCTATAAATGTATGAAAGCTCAACAAAAGAAACTAAGTGGGTGTGCATCCAACTTGCTTTCTCATGAAGACCTAGGGCACTTGAGGGGGCCCATTGTTGGAATATACAAGCCAAACTCTATAATGAAAATTCCCACTAGTATATGAAAGTTATAACTCAAGAGACTCTCTATATGAAGAACATGGTGCTACTTTGAAGCACAAGTGTGGAAAACGGATAGTAGCATTGCCCCTTTTTATTTATTTTCTCTTTTTTGGCCTTCTTTTTTTTCTTTGGCCTTTCTCTTTTTTTGGGGACAATGCTCTATTGAATGATGATCATCACACTTCTATTTATTTACAACTCAATGATTACAACTCGATACTAGAACAAAGTATGACTCTATATGGATGCCTCCGGCGGTGTACCGGGATATGCAATGAATCAAGAGTGACAAGTATGAAAAAATTATGAACGGTGGCTTTGCCACAAATACTATGTCAACTACATGATCATGCTAAGCAATATGACAATGATGAATGTGTCATGATAAACTGGATGGTGGAAAGTTGCATGGCAATATATCTCGGAATGGCTATGGAAATGCCATAATAGGTAGGTATGGTGGCTGTTTTGAGGAAGATATAAGGAGGTTTATGTGTGAAAGAGCATATCATATCACGGGGTTTGGATGCACCGGCGAAGTTTGCGTCAACTCTCAATGTGAGAAAGGGCAATGCACGGTACCGAAGAGTCTAGCAAGGGTGGAAGGGTGAGAGTGCGTATAATCCATGGACTCAACATTAGTCATAAAGAAGTCATATACTTATTGAAAAAATCTACAAGCCATCAAAAACCAAAGTATTACGCACATGCTCCTAGGGGGATAGATTGGTAGGAAAAGACCATCGCCCGTCCCCGACCGCCACTCATAAGGAGGACAATCAAATAACACCTCATGTTTCAAATTTGTTGCATAACGTTTACCATACATGCATGCTACGGGACTCGCAAACTTTAACTCAAGCACTTCTAAAATTCAGAATTACTCTACTAGCATGACTTTGATATTACTACCTCCATATCTCAAAACAATTATCAAGCATCCAACTTTTCTTAGTATTCAACACACTCAAAAGAAAGTTTCACAAATCTTGAATACCAAGCATGTTATTATTAAGAAAATTACCATGCTATTAAGACTCTCAAAATAATTTAAGTGAAGCATGAGAGATCAATAGTTTCTTTAAAACAAATCCACCACCGTGCTCTAAAAGATCTAAGTGAAGCACATAGAGAAAAATTATAGCGCTCAAAAGATATAAGTGAAGCACATAGAGTATTCTATCAAATTCTCATTCATGTATGGCTCTCTCAAAAGGTGTGTACAGCAAGGATGATTGTGGCACACTAACAACCAAATACACAAATAATACAAGACGCTCCAAGCAAAACACATATCATGTTGGTGAATAAAAATATAGCTCCAAGAAAATTACCGATGGAAGTGGACGAAAGAGGGGATGCCTTTCGGGGCATCCCCAAGTTTTGACTTTTTGGTGTCCTTGGATTATCTTGGGGGTGCCATGGGCATCCCCAAGCTTAGGCTCTTGCCACTTCTTGTTCCATAATCCATCAAAAGAATTCACCCAAAACTTGAAAACTTCACAACACAAAACTCAATAGAAATCTCGTGAGCTCCGTTAGAGAAAGAAAACAAAAGACCACTTCAAGGTACTGTAATGAACTCATTATTTATTTATATTGGTGTTAAACCTACTGTATTCCAACTTCTCTATGTATTATAAACTATTTTACTAACCATAGATTCATCAAAATAAGCAAACAACACACGAAAAACAGAATCTGTCAAAAACAGAACAGTCTGTCGTAATCTGTAACTAACGCAAACTTCTGGAACCCCAATAATTCTAAAATAAATTTCTGGACGTGAGGAATTTATCTATTAATCATATGCAAAAATAATTAACTAAATAGCACTTTCCAAATAAAAATGACAGCAGTTCTCGTGAGCGCTAAAGTTTCTGTTTTTTACAGCAAGTTCAACAAGACTTTCCCCAAGTCTTCCCAACGGTTCTACTTGGCACAAACACTAACTAAACACAAAGAACACAACCAGAACAGAGGCTAAATAATTTATTTATTACTAAACAGGAGAAAAACACAAAAACTAAAAATAAAATTGGGTTGCCTCCCAACAAGCGCTATCGTTTAACGCCCCTAGCTAGGCATAAAAGCAAGGATAGATCTAGGTATTGCCATCTTTGGTAGGCAATTCTTCAATGAGGCATCTATCTTTCTTAGAAATTTCTTCTTTTCTAGTAATTATCAAACTTTTAGGCACAAGATCAAAAAATTCATTCGTAGCATAAGGTTCTTTAATGATAGCAAAAATATCGGGATAAATGCTTATAGATTTAAGATCCGCAGTTTCCTTACTAGATGATTCACCCTTATTCTTAGGAACATACATAAGCTTGGTAATTTTAGTGGGAGGACTAGAAGTATTCTTTACGGAAGAAAATGTGGTTCCTAAGTTGGTAATGATACCCTCAAGTTTATCGATTTTAGTGGAATCTAGATTTATTTTCTCATTAACCATGGGTTCCTTTTCCTTAATATTTTTCAAAGTCATTCCTACCTTAGATCCATATTGGGTAATTTGATCATGGATCTTTTTATCTAGATTATCAATTGATTCAATGGTAGAAACTTTATTTTCAATAATTTCAAGCCTTTGCATAACATGCTCCAAAGATAACATAGTTCCATTAACAAAAAGAGGTGGTGAGCCAAATAAATCTATCATAGCATTATAAGAATCAAAAGTGTGGATACCCAAGAAATTCCCCCCAGTAATGGTATCAAGGATATATCTACACCAAGGACTAGCACCTACATAAAAATTGCGAAGAAGGACTGAAGTAGATTGCTTCCTGGTAGATCTATTTTGAGCATTGCAAATTATATACGAAGCGTCTTTCAAATTTTCTCCCTCCCTTTGTTTAAAATTTAGGACTTCATTCTCGGGAGATAATGGAGAAGAGATAAGATTAGCCATGACGACAAGGCAAGAGAGAAAAAGGCAAACGGAAAAGAGAGGCGGAGAAGGAGAAGGAGATTGGGAAAGAGAGGGCGAATAAAACGGCAAGGGTGAAGTGGGGGAGAGGAAAATAAGAGGCAAATGGCAAATAATGTAATGCGAGAGATAGGGATTGTGATGGGTACTTGGTATGTTGACTTTTTGCGTAGACTCCCCGGCAGCGGCGCCAGAAATTCTTCTTGCTACCTCTTGAGCTTGCGTTGGATTTCCCCGAAGAGGAAAGGATGATGCAGCAGAGTAGCGTAAGTATTTCCCTCAGTTTTTGAGAACCAAGGTATCAATCTAGTAGGAGGCCACGCTCAAGTCCCTCGTACTTGCACAAAACGATAGCTACTCGCAACCAACGCGATTAGGGGTTGTCAATCCCTTCACGGTCACTTATGAGAGTGAGATATGATAGATATAATATTTTTGGTATTTTTGGTATAGATATGCAAAGTGAAAATTAAAAGGCAAAGTAAAAAAGCAAAGCAAGATTAAAGTGATGGAGATTGATATGATGAGAATAGACCCGGGGGCCATAGGTTTCACTAGTAGCTTCTCTCAAGAGCATAAGTATTCTACGGTGGGTGAACAAATTACTGTTGAGCAATTGACAGAATTGAGCATAGTTATGAGAATATCTAGGCATGATCATGTATATAGGCATCACGTCCGTGACAAATAGACCGAAATGATTATGCATCTACTACTATTACTCCACTCATCGACCGCTATCCAGCATGCATCTAGAGTATTAAGTTAAAAACAGAGTAACGCTTTAAGCAAGATGACATGATGTAGAGAGATAAATTCATGCAATATGAAATAAACCCCATCTTGTTATCCTCGATGGCAACGATGCAATACGTGCCTTGCTGCCCCTTCTGTCACTGGGAAAGGACACCGCAAGATCGAACCCAAAGCTAAGCACTTCTCCCATGGCAAGAACTACCAATCTAGTTGGCCAAACCAAACGGATAATTCGAAGAGACTTGCAAAGATAACCAATCATACATAAAAGAATTCAGAGAAGATTCAAATATTATTCATAGATAGACTTGATCATAAACCCACAATTCATCGGTCTCAATAAACACACCGCAAAAAGAAGAAGATTACATCGAATAGATCTCCACAAGAGAGGGGGAGAACTTTGTATTGAGATCCAAAAAGAGAGAAGAAGCCATCTAGCTAATAACTATGGACCCGAAGGTCTGAGGTAAACTACTCACACTTCATAGGAGAGGCTATGATGATGTAGAAGCCCTCCGTGATGACGGCCCTCTCCGGCGGAGCTCCAGAACAGGCCCCAAGATGGGATCTCGTGGATACAGAAAGTTGCGGCGGTGGAATTAGGTTTTTGGCTCCGTATCTGTTCGTTTGGGGGTACGTAGGTATATATAGGAGGAAGAAGTACATCGGTGGAGCTTCGGTGGGCCCACGAGGGTGGGGGCGCGCCTAGGGGTATAGGGCACGCCTCCTACCTCGTGCCCACCTCGAAGCTTCCTTGGCGTAGGGTCCAAGTCTCTTGGGTCATATTCGGGAAGAAAATCACGTTCCAGAAAGGTTTATTCTATTTGGACTCCGTTTGATATTCCGTTTCTTCAGAACACTGAAATAGGCAAAAAACAGCAATTCTGGGCTGGGCCTCCGGTTAATAGGTTAGTCCCAAAAATAATATAAAAGTGGAAAATAAAGCCCAATGTAGTCCAAAACAGTAGATAAAATAGCTGAAGGAAATATGCCCTAGAGGCAATAATAAAGTTATTATTTATTTCCTTATATCATGATAAATGTTTATTATTCATGCTAGAATTGTATTAACCGGAAACATAATACATGTGTGAATACATAGACAAACTAAACGTCACTAGTATGCCTCTACTTGACTAGCTCGTTGAATCAAAGATGGTTAAGTTTCCTAGCCATAGACATGAGTTGTCATTTGATTAACGGGATCACATCATTAGGAGAATGATGTGATTGACTTGACCCATTCCATTAGCTTAGCACTTGATCGTTTAGTTTGTTGCTATTGCTTTCTTCATAACTTATATATGTTCCTATGACTATGAGAATATGCAACTCCCGTTTACCGGAGGAACACTTTGTGTGCTACCAAACGTCACAACGTAACTGGGTGATTATAAAGGTGCTCTACAAGTGTCTCCGAAGGTATTTGTTGGGTTGGCGTATTTCAAGATTAGGATTTGTCACTCCGATTGTCGGAGAGGTATCTCTGGGCCCTCTCGGTAATACACATCACTCAAGCCTTGCAAGCATTGCAACTAATAAGTTAGTTGCGGGATGATGTATTACGGAACGAGTAAAGAGACTTGCCGGTAACGAGATTGAACTAGGTATTGAGATACCGACGATCGAATCTCGGGCAAGTAACATACCGATGACAAAGGGAACAACGTATATTGTTATGCGGTCTGACCGATAAAGATCTTCGTAGAATATGTAGGAGCCAATATGAGCATCCAGGTTCCGCTATTGGTTATTGACCGGAGACGTGTCTCGGTCATGTCTACATAGTTCTCGAACCCGTAGGGTCCGCACGCTTAAAGTTCGGTGACGATCGTAATTAGGGTTTTTGTGTTTTGATGTACCGAAGGTTGTTCGGTGTCTCGGATGTGATCACGGACATGACGAGGAGTCTCGAAATGGTCGAGACATAAAGATTGATATATTAGAAGCCTATATTTGGATATCGGAAACGTTCCGGGTGAAATCGGGATTTTACCGGAGTATCGGGGGGTTACCGAAACCCCCCGGAGGTTATTGGGCCTACATGGGCCCTAAGGGAGAAGAGGAGGGCCCGCCAGTGCAGGCCGCGCGCCCCCTCCCCCCCCCCCCTAGTCCGAATAGGACAAGGAAGGGGGGGCGGCGCCCCCCTTCCCTCTTTCTCCCTTCCCCCTTCCTTTTCCAACAAGGCAAGAGGGGGGAGTCCTACTCCCGGTGGGAGTAGGACTCCTCCAGGCGCACCCCTTGGGCCGTCCGCACCTCCCCCTCTCCCTCCTTTATATACGGGGGAAAGGGGCACCCCATGACACACAAGTTGATCTTCGTGATCGTTCCTTAGCCGTGTGCGGTGCCCCCTTCCACCATATTCCACCTCGGTCATATCGTAGCAGTGCTTAGGCGAAGCCCTGCGTCGGTAGAACATCATCACCGTCATCACGCCGTCGTGCTGACGAAACTTTCCCTCAACACTTTACTGGATCGGAGCTCGAGGGACGTCACCGAGTTGAATGTGTGCAGAACTCGGAGGTACCGTACGTTCGGTACTTGGATCGGTCGGATCGGGAAGACGTATGACTACTTCCTCTACGTTGTGTCAACGCTTTCGTTGCCGGTCTACGAGGGTACGTAGACAACACTCTCCCCTCTCGTTGCTATGCATCACCATGATCTTGCGTGTGCGTAGGAATTTTTTTTGAAATTACTACGTTCCCCAACAATAGCATGGAGCAATCAAAAATTATAGATACGTTGGAGACGTATCAATATGCTGGTCGTCTTTATCACACCTTTAAAGAGGCTTGTTCCGCGCGTGGTTTGTTAGGAGACGATAATGAGTGGTACATAGCGTTTGATGAAGCGGTTGTCTGGGGGTTGGGGCATCGACTTAGAGAGCTGTTTGTGACTATGCTCATGCATTGTTCTATCAGGGATGAGATGGGTTTCTTTGAACGTTACTGCGTTAGCATGTATGATGATATCCAGCATAGGTTGCGGCATGCCCTGGGTAATCCAAACTATGTTGTTCCTCCTGAAAGATTAAGAAATATGCTTCTTGACGAGTTGGTCGACGTTTTCTCGAAACATGGTTCTGTTATAAGAAGTTTTAACTTGCCATCTCGCTCTAGCGAAGGTGAGCAGTCTGGTGATAATCGCCTTATTCGTGAGGAACTGTCTTATGATGCATGTGCTCTGTCTAAACAGTCCTTGGTTATGTTTGCCAGTTTAAATGAGGACCAGTTGGTTGCTTATAAGACAATTGTAGAGTGTGTGAAGGCGGGGAAATCGGGCTTTTTTGTCTCTGGGTATGGTGGTACTGGGAAGACTTACCTGTGGAGTGCAATATGTGCTTTCCTTAGGGGCGAGAGGAAGATAGTGCTTACTGTTGCGTCGTCGGGCATTGCGTCACTGTTGTTGCCTGGTGGTAGAACTGCTCATTCTCGCTTTAAGGTACCTATTCTTCTTGAAGATAATACGCAATGTGATATTAAAAGAGGCTCTACGCTTTATAAGTTGCTGATGGTATCTTCGCTTGTTATTTGGGACGAGGCGCTTATGACACACAGGAAATGCTTTGAGGCTGTAGATAGAACTTTGCGTGATGTCCTCTCTGTGGCTAATCCAGATCTTGCGGATATTCCATTCGGTTGAGTAGTGATGGTCTTGGGTGGTGACCTTAGACAAATCTTACCAGTCGTTGAGGGAGGTACTAGGCCTCAGATCATTGATGCAGCAATCACAAATTCTCCGTTGTGGCGTTCTGTTCAGAAATTGTCACTTTCTATTAAAATGCTTTTGGCTGTGCATGTTGCGGATACCCAAGCACAGAAGGATGTTGCCTTATTTAGCAGATGGGTGCTAGATCTTGGGGAAGGGAAGTTGCCTCTCACAAGGCGAGGTGATGAAGTCGAGGCTTCTTGGATACAGATACCGGATGACCTTTTGGTTTGTACATCTGGTGATCCAATAGCTGCTATTGTTTCTTCTGTCTACGGTGATTTTTTGCTTAACTACTTGAACTCTGGTTACTTCCAAGAGAGAGCCATTTTAGCCCCTACCAACGACCATGCTGAGGACATTAATGATTATATTCTTACATTGGTTCCTACTGATAGCAGAGACTATTTGAGTGCTGATTCTATTGACGATTCTGCAGATTCTGTTAGGGACAAAGATGTTTACTATCCAGTCGAGTACCTGAATGCAACTAAAATTATAAATTTCCCAAATCATAGGCTGACTCTTAAGGTTGGTGTTCCGATTATGCTTCTTAGAAACCTGAGCCGGGCAAATGGTTTGTGTAACGGTACATGGCTAATTGTAAAAGAATTAGGTGATCGGCTTATCAAAGCTGTCATTATGACTGGCTCACATGTGGGTGATACCGTTTATATCCCCATGATTGAATTATTGGGAAAGAAGGGAAATGCGCCCTTTGTGCTTAGACGTCGCCAGTTTCCTGTTCATGTATGCTATGCCATGACAATTAATAAGAGCCAGGGACAGACCCTATCTGTTGTTGGTATATATCTTAAGGGTCCTGTTTTTACGCATGGGCAGCTGTATGTGGCAGTGTCTCGTGTTATGTCAAGGGCTTCTTTGAAAATCCTTATATTAGATGTTGATGGCAAATGCGGCTCTGCGACCAAGAACATTGTTTTCCCTGAGGTCTTCCCGGCCGCAGGAATGACCTAGGTTTGTTGTGTATGATGGTAGTCTTCATTTTGGTAGGTTTTGGCATGCTTTTATGAGGTTGATGATATTTTGGGTGGCGACATATATTGTTGGTTGAATAAATATGTGGTCTCGTGTGATGGCTGTGTTTTGGTGCTGATACTTTTGTTGTAGACGGCGATGGTTGATCTGCAGGCTCTTGTTGTGGGGAACAAGAACTTGAGCATCCGTGTGTATGTTTCGAGTGTGTGGCAGCATCGTGGGTCCACTGATAACGGTCCTATCAAACACACTGACATGGTCCTTTTGGATGCCCAGGTATATGGCATCTCTAGCCCCCGTGCCCTATGTTGTTTGTAATTTTCTCTTTCCTTTTCTGCTTGGTAATTGATGCATGTTGTTTCTTGGCAGGGCAATCACATGTATGTTGAGATTGGTGAGAAGCTTGTGCCTAAGTTCAATTGAGACAACCACATCCATGTTGTTTCTTGGCAGGGCAACCATACCTATGCTGAGATTGGTGAGAAGCACATGCTAATACCCTCTTTTGTGTCTTGTATTGATATTTTTCTTGTGTGACCCCACCAAAAGATATCTCGATGCAGCTATTTTCTAATCTAAACATGGATGAATTTCAGCAGTCTCTTAGTTTTCTGCATTTAGCAAGAATGCTACTTTGTTACGTGGTTTGATAAAATAACTACAACAAAGATATATAGATTTCGTGTCTTACTCAATGTGTTCTATAATGATGAAAGCCTCATTTTTTGCCAGGTTCCTGAGCTCCTTTATAGGTCTCTTGCTGTGAAGCTTGTGGTTAGCATGCCTTTCAAGGTCTGATATCATATATCTGTATCTTCTAGCATGCAACCATTTTTGGAGGGACTCAAGTTGACTGATTTCTTCTAGCATTCAATTCTTGTGAGGGTGGAGCTGGAGAAGGCGGGGCGTCAGAGCAGAGCCAGTTGCAGCGTCCACGATCTCCTCGGGCATGGACAATCCCGCCAGATTGACCACGTTGCGGGCTTTGGTCAGCGGTGTGTGTGCCCAGTGGTTGGAGCACACTAAAGTGGAGGAACAGTGCTGTCGTCAACTATGGATTCAGGTAGTTTCTGATTTTCTCTCCTCTTGTGGTGGTCCTGCAGGTTACTGTTTACATGATGCATTGCTTGCAATCGGTGTCGTGCTTGTGTGTCTGCTATAATGCCTCTGCTACAACATGACATGTGTTAATGTAGTGTTTATTAAGATTTGGTCAGCATGCTGAATAAGTCCTGGGTTTATCCGTGTGTGGCAGATCCTGAGAGTTCTGTCAGGACAGGGTGAGACACTGAGGCAAAAGGCAAATGTACATGCTCCTTATTACTTATCATAAACATTTTCCTGGGAGCTCTTTTTTATTATTTCTCATCTGAAATTGGATTCATACTGATGCCATTCTTACATCTCATTTTGTAACAGTTATCTTATGATATTATGAGTCTTGGGGATTATAAGTGCCATTCAACTGTTCACTCTCATGAGAAAGACGGGTTGGCGCTTACTGATGCAACAACCAATGCAAACAGGTTCTTGATGTTCCTTTGCCTCTCGACGTCTCTTTTATTGAAACTGCATTAACCGTTCTATGCCTAATGCTACTTCTGCTTGTCATGTCCTTTCTTTTCAGGTTTGAACCGTCCGTGCCTACTGTTGCCCCAACGACTGTGGGCAAGAAAGGTCTGGAAGAAGCAGAACCCTTTACTAGGTATTTACCTTGCCCCAATTGATCTCTTCTTCTTGGGCCTTTGTTATCATTTCACATTGCACCATATCATTTTCATTGATTCTTGCATCATTTCAGGAACAACGACGTCTTTTGGTGACCTAAGCCTTTTGGAAACAAGTTTTGTAAATGGATGGTTTTTTATCAGTATAGATGTACTATCGATTCCTCTGCTTGAGCTCTGGCTCGCAGGCACATATTGCCAAATCATTTGGTAGCTTCAGAGCTACGGTGACTGTTATCACAACAATGTCACTGTCCATCCAGACTGTCGGGCTACTTGGAGACAGACTGCCTTTTAGTAAGGTTGAAACATACTTGGATTCCCTTGCCATCATTCCATTTCTTAATTCCAACTCTCATATTTTTGTACACTGACCTCTACCCATTACATGAGCGTTGTAGGTGCACACCTTCCAAGTGTATATCCTGGACTTGGTGCCTGGAGGTGAAACGAGTAAATCGATCAGCTGACCTGCAACAACCTTCAAAATGCTTTCGCCCCTTGTGTTTCAGTTTCAGTCAAGGCGATATCCATGTGTAGAGGGTCATAAAGCTTCGGTGCCCTGGTTATTTTGTTTGTATATATGTAAATGAGCTTTGCAATCTGTTGACATCTGCACGTTCATGCTCTGTAGTCTATCATCAAATGTACTCATGAACCTCATCCATGTCAATGTGCCTGCTTGGGCCTGTGATCAATGTGTGATGTCGTTATGTGCTCTCTTGTGCATTATCCTGTTATGATTCATATGGTTTCTGCTTTTCTGAGTCTGTCATACTCCATACGATCAACGACAACCAATGCAGTACTCCATATGTTTCTAACGACATCATATATCTTGCGTAGGAATGTAATTATCTCCAGGTCCTTTGCCGCCACCTGATCATGGCCGTCATCGTCCCTTTGGTACATCTCCTGCCAATCACCTTCCTCCAACTGCGTCTTTCATTTTTGGCAGATTGTCTTGCTGATTTTCTTACCTGTATCTTAAAAAACCGTATCTTATGACTTCCCTGATATTTTTGTACCTTTGGGCTATTTTGCTCTCTCTCTCTCTCTCTCTCTCTCTCTCGGAATATATCAATTACTCAACTAAAACATTCAAATGCATTGGAAATATTCATGTCCATTATCTAAAAAGGTGCACCATGAAATTCCTTTCCTTCTGATCCGTGTACTGGATCCAAAGAAGTAGTTACCACATATGTATTGAGTTAACTGTCAAGCTAGCATTTGCTTTTCTAGGAAATGTTGCTAAACATATCGCTGTATCCCTTTTGATAACATCAATACCACAGAACAGCTTCAAGAGAAGTTTTCTCTTGATGGACTACTAAAAAAAGTTACACAGCACAGCAGAGGGGGGTCTTGGAAGGCAGTAGTTATGTTGTACTATCTAGCGCCATGTTTCTTTCCAAGTATTATCATAGCATTCGATCCGTGCTCCGAATAGGAATTGCCCGGTATAAAGCAACATGCCGAGACTGATGTAGATTGTATAACCGTCTAATCTACCGATCAAATGTAGTTATAATATTTCGTGTTGTTCTTGTCAGATGAAATGCATTGGACAGATTGTGTGCAACTTCTAAAGAAACAGGGAAGGGAAGCGTTGTCTGTAGATCACTTTTCCCTTGGAAAAAAATAAAAAAATAGACAACGACGAGGTAAACATATAGTTTCCTTCATGAGATGCTTTGTTCAATTTCAGGCAATATCATTCATATCAGACCCTATGTTTAAATTTGTTCTTCAGCTTACCATCGTTGTTACAATCGAATGGAGGGGAACCCCTTTGCTGTGCTGCTCTACAAAAAAACACCTCAGAGTTTCACACCTTTTGGATCCTACCCTTTTGTACTTGCTCAAGGCCTGTTATTCAGCTCATGTGCATATTATGACCCATGCCATCTGTCAGTGTTTCTATATGGTCAGTATTTCTATAAGAGCATGATGGCGGCATCGCTACCGCCCCCTTAGCATCCAGGAACCAGGCAAAACGACGTTGTCAATGTGAGGGGCGATGAGCGAATGGGCGGCGGCATCGCGCATAATGGCATGACAATCAGATCGGTGACGTGATCGATGCGGTGTGAAAGATCATGGATGTCGCCTAGAGGGGGGGTGAATAGGCGTTTTAAAATAATTACGGTTTAGGCTTGAACAAATGCGGAATAAACCTAGCGATTAATTTGTCAAGCACAAAACCTAAAACAACTAGGCTCACTTATGTGCACCAACAACTTATGCTAAGCAAGATAAGCAACTAAGTGATAACAAGATATATGACAAGAAACAATATCACTAAGTAAAGTGCATAAGTAAAGGGCTCGGATAAGAGATAACCGAGGCACGCGGAGACGATGATGTATCCCGAAGTTCACACTCTTGCGGATGCTAATCTCCGTTTGAAGCGGTGTGGAGGCACAATGCTCCCCAAGAAGCCACTAGGGCCACCGTAATCTCCTCATGCCCTCGCACAATGCAAGATGCCGTGATTCCACTAAGGGACCCTTGAGGGCGGTCACCGAACCCGTACAAATGGCAACCTTTGGGGGCGGTCACCGAACTCGTACACTTTGGCAACCCTTGGGGGCGGTCACCGGTACCCGTCAAATTGCTCGGGGCGATCTCCACAACCTAATTGGAGACCCCAATGCTTGCTCGGAGCTTTACACCACAATGATTGAGCTCCGAACACCACCAACCGTCTAGGGCGCCCAAGCACCCAAGAGGAACAAGCTCAAGGGTACCAAGCACCCAAGAGTAATAAGGTCCTCTACCTGTAACTTCCACGTATCACCGTGGAGAACTCAAACCGATGCACCAAATGCAATGTCAAGGGAACACGGAGTGCCCAAGTCCTTCTCTCTCAAATCCCACCGAAGCAACTAATGCTAGGGAGGAAAATGAGAGGAAGAACAAGAAAGAGAACACAAAGAACTCCAAGATCTAGATCCAAGGGGTTCCCCTCACATAGAGGAGAAAGTGATTGGTGGAAATGTGGATCTAGATCTCCTCTATCTTTTCCCTCAAAAACTAGCAAGAATCCATGGAGGGATTGCGAGTTAGCAAGCTCGAAGAAGGTCAACAATGGGGGAAGAACACGAGCTCAAAGGATAAGGTTCAATGGGGAAGAAGACCCCCTTTTATAGGGCCTCCCGAATCCAACCGTTATGTGCTCAGCCCGCACACGAGCGGTACTACCGCTCCACGAGCGGTACTACCGCTTAGCACGGTCAAAACACCCCAACGAGAGAGAAAACACGAGCTGAAAATCTGCCAGAGAGGTAGTACCGCTCTAAGGAGAGGTAGTACCGCTTACTGCTTATAAGAGGTACTACCGCTCGGGTGGAGAGGTAGTACCGCTTACCGCATATAAGAGGTACTACCGCTCGGGTGGATAGGTAGTACCGCTTACCGCTTATAAGAGTTATTACCGCTCTACTACCGCGAAACTCGACACGAAAGAGAAAAACACAAGCTGAAAATCTGCCAGAGAGGTAGTACCGCTCTAGGGAGAGGTAGTACCGCTTATTGCTTATAAGAGGTACTACCGCTCGGGTGGAGAGGTAGTACCGCTTACCGCATATAAGAGGTACTACCGCTCGGGTGGAGAGGTAGTGCCGCTTACCGCTTATAAGAGGTACTACCGCGAAACTCGACACGAAAAAGGCGCATCCCCAGAAGAAGCGGTACTACGCGTGGCACAGTGCCACGGTACTACTGCTTACAAGCGGTACTACCGCTCTAGAGAGCAGTACTACCGCTTGAGGCTTTCAAGAACACAACAGAGAAAATAGAGGATGCAAAAGAGCCTAAACTGCCACAACTTCTGCATATGAGCTCCGAATTGAGCAAACTCAAGCTTGTTGGAAACAAGACGACGAGGAGCATCAAAACAGCGACTGGTTAGTAAGAAGAGGCAGGGGAGGTATGCTTACCAAATGGAGGAGTGAAACCTCCAACAAAGAAGAACGAGCATAACATCCAACATCGAAAACATCATAGAAGATGCGAGTGAACTCCGTTTTCGATGAACTCGAGCTTGTCATCAAGATGAGCATAAGCTCTAAGACTTAAAAAGAGAACCAAACAAGAACCAAGAAATATGATGCAAGGATGCAATGGTTTGAGCTCTCTACGAATGATATGGTCAAGCTACTCATCGAGAGCCCTCCTTGATAGTACGGCAATCGATCCTATAACCCGGTCTCCCAACTACCATCATGAGACCGGTAAAATAGAAAACCTATCAAGGGCAAACCTTTGCCTTGCACATGGTCCACTTGAGCTAGATGATGACGATCTTGACTCCCTCAAGTTGGACCACCTTTCTTGATTGCGTTGGCTCGATGAAGACTAGTTGATTGCTCCCCCATACTCCACTATGGGTGAGTCACTCTTCCGCACATCTTCACAAGTCCATTGTCACCACAATGGATGGCAAGCTTCAAGCATTTGATCTCTTTGTGATGCTTCACTTGAATTTGCACACCGCAACCATGGGATCGCTTGATCCCTCTCGGTACATCTTCTACGCTTTGTGGGTTGATCAACTTGATTCACTCTTTGACTTAGTCTTGATCAACCTCTCACAAGACCAACCTTTAGGTAATTCCTTGAATAGCACCTTGGTCGACACAAACTCTCCTTGAAACCAACACATGTACTCCAGGAAAAGCCTATGGACAAAACCTTCAAATATAACTCAAGGCAACCATTAGTCCATAGAGATTGTCATCAATTACCAAAACCAAACATGGGGGCATCGCATGTTCTTACAATCTCCCCCATTTTGGTAATTGATGACAATCACTTTCAAGAGAGTTTATACAAGGAATTATGCATCACCATGCAATGCAACAACCAATAATGCAACCAATAATTGTTGGAAATATGACCTAGAGGCAATAATAAAATGGTTATTATTATATTTCTTTGTTCATAATAATTGTCTATTGTTCATGCTATAATTGTGTTACCCGGAAATCGTAATACATGTGTGAATACATAGACCACAACACGTCCCTAGTGAACCTCTAATTGACTAGCTCGTTGATCAAAGGATAGTCATGGTTTCCTGACTATGGACATTAGATGTCATTGATAACAGCATCACATCATTAGGAGAATGATGTGATGGACAAGACCCAATCCTAAGCTTAGCTCAAAGATCGTGTAGTTCGTTTGCTGTAGCTTTTCTGAATGTCAAGTATCATTTCCTTAGACCATGAGATTGTGCAACTCCCGGATACCGTAGGAGTGCCTTGGGTGTGCCAAACGTCACAACGTAACTGGGTGACTATAAAGGTACATTACAGGTATCTCCGAAAGTGTCTGTTGGGTTGGCACGAATCGAGACTGGGATTTGTCACTCCGTATGACAGAGATGTATCTCTGGGCCCACTCGGTAATGCATCATCATAATGAGATCAAAGTGATCAAGTGATTGATCATGGGATCATGCATTACGGTACGAGTAAAGTGACTTGCCGGTAACGAGACTGAACAAGGTATTGGGATACCGACGATCGAGTCTCGGGCAAGTAACGTACCGATTGACAAAGGGAATTGTATACGGATTGATTGAATCCTCGACATCGTGGTTCATCCGATGAGATCATCGTGGATCTTGTGGGAGCCAACATGGGTATCCAGATCCCGCTGTTGGTTATTGACCAGAGAGGCTTCTCGGTCATGTCTGCATGTCTCCCGAACCCGTAGGGTCTACACACTTAAGGTTCGATGACGCTAGGGTTGTAGAGATATTAGCACACGGTAACCCGAAAGTTTTTTGGAGTCCCGGATGAGATCCCGGACGTCAAGAGGAGTTCCGGAATGGTCCGGAGGTAAAGATTTATATATAGGAAGTCCAGTTTCGGCCTTCGGGGAGGTTTCGGGGTCACTGGTATTGTACGGGGATCACCGGAAGGGTCCCGGGGGTCCACCGGGTGGGGCCACCTATTCCGGAGGGCCCCATGGGCTGAAGTGGGAGGGGAACTAGCCCCTAGTGGGCTGGTGCGCCCCCCTTGGGCCTCCCCCTGCGCCTAGGGTTAGAAACCCTAGGGGTGGGGGCGCCACCCTTGCCTTGGGGGGCAAGGCACACCCTTGGCCGCCGCCCCCCCTAGGAGATTGGATCTCCTAGGGCCGGCGCCCCGCCCCCTAGGCACCCTATATATAGTGGGGGGAGGGAGGGCTGCGCACCGAAGCTCCTGGCCTCTCCCTCTCCCTCCCATGACACTCCTCCATCTCCCAGCGCTTGGCGAAGCCCTGCCGAGATCACCGTTGCTTCCACCACCACGCCGTCGTGCTGCTGAATCTTCATCAACCTCTCCTCCCCCCTTGCTGGATCAAGAAGGAGGAGACGTCTCCCAACCGTACGTGTGTTGAACGCGGAGGTGCCGTCTGTTCGGCACTAGGTCATCGGTGATTTGAATCACGTCGAGTACGACTCCATCAACCCCGTTCTCTTGAACGCTTCCGCTCGTGATCTACAAGGGTATGTAGATGCACTCCTCTCTCCCTCGTTGCTAGATGACTCCATAGATTGATCTTGGTGATGCGTAGAAAATTTTAAAATTCTGCTACGTTCCCCAACAGTGGCATCATGAGCTAGGTCTATGCGTAGTTACTATGCACGAGTAGAACACAAAGTAGTTGTGGGTGTCGATATTGTCAATTTGCTTGCCGTTACTAGTCTTATCTTGATTCGGCGGCATCGTGGGATGAAGCGGCCCGGACCAACCTTACACGTACGCTTACGTGAGACTGGTTCCATCGACTGACATGCACTAGTTGCATAAGGTGGCTGGCGGGTGTCTGTCTCTCCCACTTTAGTCGGATCGGATTCGATGAACAGGGTCCTTATGAAGGGTAAATAGAAATTGGCAATTCACGTTGTGGTTTTGGCGTAGGTAAGAAACGTTCTTGCTAGAAACCTATAGCAGCCACGTAAAAACTTGCAACAACAATTAGAGGACGTCTAACTTGTTTTTGCAGCAAGTGTTTTGTGATGTGATATGGCCAAAGGTTGTGATGAATGATGAATGATATATGTGATGTATGAGATTGATCATGTTCTTGTAATAGGAATCACGACTTGCATGTCGATGAGTATGACAACCGGCATGAGCCATAGGAGTTTTCTTTATTTATTTATGACCTGCGTGTCAACATAAACGTCATGTAATTACTTTACTTTATTGCTAAAGCGTTAGCCATAGTAGTAGAAGTAATAGATGACGAGACAACTTCAAGAAGACACGATGATGGAGATCATGGTGTCATGCCGGTGACAACAATGATCATGGAGCCCCGAAGATGGAGATCAAAGGAGCAAATGATATTGGCCATATCATGTCACTATTTGATTGCATGTGATGTTTATCATGTTTTACATCTTATTTGCTTAGAACGACGGTAGCTTAAATAAGATGATCCCTCGTAATAATTTCAAGAAAGTGTTCCCCCTAACTGTGCACCATTGCGAAGGTTCTTTGTTTCGAAGCACCACGTGATGATCGGGTGTGATAGATTCTAACGTTCGAATACAACGGGTGTAAGACAGATTTACACACGCAATACACTTAGGTTGACTTGACGAGCCTAGCATGTACAAACATGGCCTCGGAACACAGAAGACCGAAAGGTCGAGCATGAGTCGTATAGAAGATACGATCAACATGAAGATGTTCACCGATGTTGACTAGTCCGTCTCACGTGATGATCGGACACGGCCTAGTTAACTCGGATCATGTTATACTTAGATGACTGGAGGGATGTCTATCTGAGTGGGAGTTCATTTAATAATTTGATTAGATGAACTTAATTATCATGAACTTAGTCTAAAATCTTTACAATATGTCTTGTAGATCAAATGGCCCACGTTGTCCTCAACTTCAATGCGTTCCTAGAGAAAACCAAGCTGAAAGACGATGGCAGCAACTATACGGACTGGGTCCGGAACCTGAGGATCATCCTCATAGCTGCCAAGAAAGATTATGTCCTAGAAGCACCGCTAGGTGACGCACCCGTCCCACAGAACCAAGACGTTATGAACGCTTGGCAGACACGTGCTGATGATTACTCCCTCGTTCAGTGCGGCATGCTTTACAGCTTAGAACCGGGGCTCCAAAAGCGTTTTGAGAGACACGGAGCATATGAGATGTTCGAAGAGCTGAAAATGGTTTTTCAAGCTCATGCCCGGGTCGAGAGATATGAAGTCTCCGACAAGTTCTTCAGCTATAAGATGGAGGGAAATAGTTCTGTCAGCGAGCACATACTCAAAATGTCTGGGTTGCATAACCGCTTGACTCAGCTGGGAGTTAATCTCCTGGATGACGCGGTCATTGACAGAATCCTTCAGTCGCTTCCACTGAGCTACAAGAGCTTTGTGATGAACTTCAATATGCAGGGGATGGAAAAGACCATTCCTGAAGTATTTGCAATGCTGAAATCAGCAGAGGTAGAAGTCAAAAAGGAACATCAAGTGTTGATGGTGAATAAAACCACTAAGTTCAAGAAAGGCAAGGGTAAGAAGAACTTCAAGAAGGACGGCAAGGGATTTGCCGCGCCCGGTAAGCAAGCTGCCGGGAAGAAGCCAAAGAATGGACCCAAGCCCGAGACTGAGTGTTTTTATTGCAAGGGAAGTGGTCACTGGAAGCGGAACTGCCCCAAATACTTAGCGGACAAGAAGGCCGGCATCACGAAAGGTATATGTGATATACATGTAATTGATGTGTACCTTACCAGTACTCGTAGTAGCTCCTGGGTATTTGATACCGGTGCGGTTGCTCACATTTGTAACTCAAAGCAGGAGCTGTGAAATAAGCGGAGACTGGCGAAGGACGAGGTGACGATGCGCGTCGGGAATGGTTCCAAGGTCGATGTGATCGCCGTCGGCACGCTACCTCTACATTTACCTACGGGATTAGTTTTAAACCTCAATAATTGTTATATAGTGCCAGCTTTGAGCATGAACATTGTATCAGGATCTCGTTTAATTCGAGATGGCTACTCATTTAAATCCGAGAATAATGGTTATTCTATTTATATGAGAGATATGTTTTATGGTCATGCTCCGATGGTGAATGGTTTATTCTTAATGAATCTCGAGCGTAATGCTACACATATTCATAGTGTGAATACCAAAAGATGTAAGGTTGATAATGATAGTCCCACATACTTGTGGCACTGCCGCCTTGGTCACATAGGTGTCAAACGCATGAAGAAGCTCCATGCAGATGGACTTTTAGAGTCTCTTGATTACGGATCATTTGACACATGCGAACCATGCCTCATGGGTAAAATGACCAAGACTCCATTCTCAGGAACAATGGAGCGAGCAACCAACTTATTGGAAATCATACATACTGATGTGTGTGGTCCAATGAGTGTTGAGGCTCGCAGTGGCTATCGTTATGTTCTCACCCTCACTGATGACTTGAGTAGATATGGGTATGTCTACTTAATGAAACACAAGTCTGAGACCTTTGAAAAGTTCAAGGAATTTCAGAGTGAGGTTGAGAATCAACGTGACAGGAAAATCAAGTTCTTGCGATCAGATCGTGGGGGAGAATACTTGAGTCATGAATTTGGCACACACTTAAGAAAATGTGGAATAGTTTCACAACAAACGCCGCTTGGAACACCTCAGCGTAATGGTGTGTCCGAACGTCGTAATCGCACTCTATTAGATATGGTGCGATCTATGATGTCTCTTACCGATTTACCGCTATCATTTTGGGGCTATGCTTTAGAGACTGTCGCATTCACTTTAAATAGGGCTCCGTCGAAATCCGTTGAGACGACACCGTATGAATTATGGTTTGCGAAGAAACCTAAGCTGTCGTTTCTAAAAGTTTGGGGATGCGATGCTTATGTCAAGAAACTTCAACCTGAAAAGCTCGAACCCAAGTCGGAAAAATGCGTCTTCATAGGATACCCTAAAGAAACTGTTGGGTATACTTTCTACCTCAGATCCGAAGGCAAGATCTTTGTTGCCAAGAATGGGTCCTTTCTAGAGAAAGAGTTTCTCTCGAAAGAAATAAGTGGGAGGAAGGTAGAACTTGATGAAGTATTACCTCTTGAACCGGTAAGTGGCGCAGCTCAAGAAAATGTTCCTGAGGTGCCTGCACCGACTAGAGAGGGAGTTGATGATGATGATCATGAAACTTCAGATCAAGTTGCTACTGAACTTCGTAGGTCCACAAGGACATGTTCCGCACCAGAGTGGTACGGCAACCCTGTCTTGGAAATCATGTTGTTAGACAATGGTGAACCTTCGAACTATGAAGAAGCGATAGCGGGCCCGGATTCCGACAAATGGCTGGAAGCCATGAAATCCGAGATAGGATCCATGTATGAAAACGAAGTATGGACTTTGACTGACTTGCCCGTTGATCGGCGAGCCATAGAAAATAAATGGATCTTTAAGAAGAAGACAGACGCGGATGGTAATGTGACCATCTAAAAAGCTCGGCTTGTCGCTAAGGGTTATCGACAAGTTCAAGGGGTTGACTACGATGAGACTTTCTCACCCGTAGCGAAGCTGAAGTCCGTCCGAATCATGTTAGCAATTGCCGCATTCTATGATTATGAGATATGGCAAATGGACGTCAAAACGGCATTCCTTAATGATTTCCTTAAGGAAGAATTGTATATGATGCAGCCGGAAGGTTTTGTCGATCCTAAGAATGCTGACAAGGTGTGCAAGCTCCAACGCTCGATTTATGGGCTGGTGCAAGCATCTTGGAGTTGGAACCTTCGCTTTGATGAGATGATCAAAGCGTTTGGGTTTATGCAGACTTATGGAGAAGCCTGCATTTACAAGAAAGTGAGTGGGAGCTCTGTAGCATTTCTCATATTGTATGTGGATGACATACTGTTGATGGGAAATGATATAGAATTCTTGGAAAGCATAAAGGCCTACTTGAACAAGTGTTTTTCAATGAAGGACCTTGGAGAAGCTGCTTATATATTAGGCATCAAGATCTATAGAGATAGATCGAGACGCCTCATTGGTCTTTCACAGAGTACGTACCTTGACAAGATATTGAAGAAGTTCAAAATGGATCAGTCAAAGAAGGGGTTCTTGCCTGTATTGCAAGGTACGAGATTGAGCACGGCTCAATGCCCGACCATGGCAGAAGATAGAGAAAAGATGAGTGTCGTCCCCTATGCCTCGGCCATAGGGTCTATCATGTATGCTATGTTGTGTACCAAACCTGATGTAAACCTTGCCGTAAGTTTGGTAGGAAGGTACCAAAGTAATCCCGGCATGGAACACTGGACAGCGGTCAAGAATATCCTGAAGTACCTGAAAAGGACTAAGGAAATGTTTCTCGTTTATGGAGGTGACGAAGAGCTCGTCGTAAAGGGTTACGTCGATGCTAGCTTGGACACAGATCTGGATGACTCTAAGTCACAAACCGGATACGTGTATATTTTCAATGGTGGGGCAATAAGCTGGTGCAGTTGCAAGCAAAGCGTTGTGGCGGGATCTACATGTGAAGCGGAGTACATGGCAGCCTCAGAGGCAGCACAAGAAGCAGTCTTGGTGAAGGAGTTCATTACCGACCTAGGAGTCATACCCAATGCGTCGGGCCCGACGACTCTCTTCTGTGACAACACTGGAGCTATTGCCCTTGCCAAGGAGCCCAGGTTTCACAAGAAGACCAGGCATATCAAGCGTCGCTTCAACTCCATTCGTGAAAGTGTTCAAAATGGAGACATGGAGATTTGTAAAGTACATACGGACCTGAATGTAGCAGATCCGTTGACTAAACCTCTCCCTGGAGCAAAACATGATCAACACCAGAACTGCATGGGTGTTCGATTCATCACAATGTAACTAGAATATTGACTCTAGTGCAAGTGGGAGACTGCTGGAAATATGCTCTAGAGGCAATAATAAAATGGTTATTATTATATTTCTTTGTTCATGATAATTGTCTATTGTTCATGCTATAATTGTGTTATCCGGAAATCGTAATACATGTGTGAATACATAGACCACAACACGTCCCTAGTGAGCCTCATTAGGAGATGGTTTGTCTTTTTCTTTGACTAGCTCGTTGATCAAAGGATAGTCATGGTTTCCTGACTATGGACATTAGATGTCATTGATAACGGGATCACATCATTAGGAGAATGGTGTGATGTACAAGACCCAATCCTAAGCTTAGCTCAAAGATCGTGTAGTTCGTTTGCTGTAGCTTTTCTGAATGTCAAGTATCATTTCCTTAGACCATGAGATTGTGCAACTCCCGGATACCGTAGGAGTGCCTTGGGTGTGCCAAACGTCACAACATAACTGGGTGACTATAAAGGTACATTACAGGTATCTCCGAAAGTGTCTGTTGGGTTGGCACGAATCGAGACTGGGATTTGTCACTCCGTATGACGGAGAGGTATCTTTGGGCCCACTCGGTAGTGCATCATCATAATGAGCTCAAAGTGATCAAGTGATTGATCACGGGATCATGCATTACGGTACGAGTAAAGTGACTTGCCGGTAACGAGACTAAACAAGGTATTGGGATACCAACGATCGAGTCTCGGGCAAGTAACGTACCGATTGACAAAGGGAATTGTATACGGATTGATTGAATCCTCGACATCGTGGTTCATCCGATGAAATCATCGTGGAGCTTCTGGGAGCCAACATGGGTATCCAGATCCCGCTGTTGGTTATTGACCGGAGAGGCTTCTCGGTCATGTCTGCATGTCTCCCGAACCCGTAGGGTCGACACACTTAAGGTTCGATGACGCTAGGGTTGTAGAGATATTAGCACACGGTAACCCGAAAGTTGTTCGGAGTCCCGGATGAGATCCCGGACGTCACGAGGAGTTCCGGAATGGTCCGGAGGTAAAGATTTATATATAGGAAGTCCAGTTTCGGCCTTCGGGAAGGTTTCGGGGTCACCGGTATTGTACGGGGACCACCGGAAGGGTCCCGGGGGTCCATCGGGTGGGGCCACCTATCCCGGAGGGCCCCATGGGCTGAAGTGGGAGGGGAACCAGCCCCTAGTGGGCTGGTGCGCCCCCCTTGGGCCTCCTCCTGCACCTAGGGTTAGAAACCCTAGGGGTGGGGGCGCCACCCTTGCCTTGGGGGGCAAGGCACACCCTTGGCCGCCGCGCCCCCCTAGGAGATTGGATCTCCTAGGGCCGGCGCCCCCCCCCCCCTAGGCACCCTATATATAGTGGGGGGGAGGGAGGGCTGCGCACCCAAGCTCCTGGCCTCTCCCTCTCCCTCCCATGAAACTCCTCCATCTCCCAGCGCTTGGCGAAGCCCTCCGAGATCACCGTTGCTTCCACCACCACGCCGTCGTGCTGCTGGATCTTCATCAACCTCTCCTTCCCCCTTGCTGGATCAAGAAGGAGGAGACGTCTCCCAACCGTACGTGTGTTGAACGCGGAGGTGCCGTCCGTTCGGCACTAGGTCATCGGTGATTTGAATCACGTCGAGTACGACTCCATCAACCCCGTTCTCTTGAACGCTTCCGCTCGTGATCTACAAGGGTATGTAGATGCACTCCTCTCTCCCTCGTTGCTAGATGACTCCATAGATTGATCTTGGTGATGCTTAGAAAATTTTAAAATTCTGCTACGTTCCCCAACAATAATGCATGCGTAAGGGATGCAAATGCTTAGGAACAAAACCAAATCAAGGAGAAAACTCTGAAGACTTCTCCACAAAACTCTCTAAAACTTCTCCCCCATTGGCATCAATTGCCGAAATGGGCGAAAAGCTAAGAAGACCAATATAAATTGTGTGCCTCCAAAAATTGTGTATTTCTCAATTGAATGCAATACACATATCCAACGGTAAATACTTGGAGGAAGACAAACTATATTGAGCCATGGAGGAAGACAAACTATATTGAGGCCCAAAGGAATGATATGCCACAAGGACATAACAAAGAGAGACATAAGAAATCAAGCAATCAAAAGATACCAATTGAAGCAAGCATTCAATGGATATCAATTGAACCAACTAGACCAAAGATCCTATGAGCCACAAGAGAAAAGATATTAAGATATGAGCAGAGGAGTGTTCTAAAGAAACTAGAGAAGCTCCCCATGATTTGTGCACATCAAGAATTTTTGTATTAGGATACAAAGTGCACAAGATAGGATCATAGCTCCCCCAAAATCAATAGAAACTAACAACAAGTGCAAGTGGACAAGAAGGAACCAAAGACTAGCACTTGCAACAAACAAATGGTTGAGCAACAAGTAAAAGAGGCAACTTAAGAATAGGATCAACCAAAACCGATGTGTGTGAGTCAAGGCAATGTACTTGAGAAGACTAATGTACGGATGAGCATTAAGCATCAATAAAGTCTTGAAAGACAGAGTCAACACGGTGCATGGCCTATCATTCCCACACACAACAAGTAAATGGGTTCACAAGCTTACTAATAAGCATATAAAGAACCTATGCTTGAGACAACCCGTGGTGAAGATAGAAGATGAAAGCCTCATCAAGACGAGGGATACCAATTAAGATGGCAAAAGCCTCGTAAAGATAAGCATGAGGAAAATAATCTTCACCACACAAGAGTGCATCAAGATGCAACGAGAAAAGACACGCACTCAAGGCAAAAGCTTTCACGGAGCCACCAAAGAAATAACAAGAAAGACAAGGTGGATGTGAAAGAAAGGATATCATCTAGATATGTAATTTCTCTCAAGTGTATAAGGTTCTAGGTAGACGAAATTATGATGATATATATCTACAAAGAAGGATGTACACCTGAAATAGTTACAACACAAGGAACAAGATATCCAAAAGGAAGTCATACATATACCAATAATATATTTGCTTGGAAGCATAGCACATGGCTAGATATGGTCTTATTGTATATAAATGAATTCCTACCATACAACCATCAAAGACATCACAACTAGCAACAAGACATCATTGTTGGGATGCTTTGAGAAAGGAAACAAGTATCACAAGAAAGAATGGATAACATGCCATGATACAACCTACACAAGGTTGATGCAAGAAATGTGTGCAAGAAGTATATGAAGATACTTGTTACCGAGATAACATTGGAAGGATGTAGTAGATACCAATTGAAGGTACAAAGTAGTTCATTGATCATCCTAGCTTGACTCCAATAAGCACATGGTGACAACACCTTCCTTGTGAATGAGCCGAGCATCCAATGCATCTCCACTTGTTCCTAGAACAACAACACAAACAAAATGGTACCCAAACTCATTGGGACCAAAGAGTTAGAGAACCAACAACACATAGGACAAACTCCACATAAATATGTGCATAGAGAAATGAAAATGAATTTCATGCACATCTCATTCAATTTGAGACTTGGTGGAGTTCCCCCTATATATTGGGTCAAAGAAAGAAAACATGCCAAAGAAACTACAAGAAGTAAATATGCATGCTCAAGACTTTCAAGAACCGAGACCAAAAGACAAAGAAATACCAAGGAAAGAAAAGATACCAAATGAATAAATCATCACTTGGAGGGTATCCATAAAGGATACAACAAGGAATGAGATATCCATTGATATACACAAAGAAGAGACAACAAACTCCCAAAAGAGAGGATGGTTCCAAACAAACCAAGCTCTCTACAAAGTTTCATGATGGCACAAAGTACCAAAACGAAAACTGTTGGGGAACGTAGTAATTTCAAAAAAATTCCTACGCACACGCAAGATCATGGTGATGCATAGCAACGAGAGGGGAGAGTGTTGTCCACGTACCCTCGTAGACCGAAAGCGGAAGCGTTGTAACAACGCGGTTGATGTAGTCGTACGTCTTCATGGCCCGACCGATCAAGCACCGAAACTATGACACCTCCGAGTTCTAGCACACGTTCAGCTCGATGACAATCCCCGGACTCCGATCCAGCAAAGTGTTGGGGAAGAGTTCCGTCATCACGACGGCGTGGTGACGACCTTGATGTTCTACCGTCGCAGGGCTTCGCCTAAGCACCGCTACAATATTATTGAGGATTATGGTGGAGGGGGTCACCGCACACGGCTAAGAGATCTCAAGGATCAATTGTTGTGTCTAGAGGTGCCCCCTTGCCCCCGTATATAAAGGAGCAAGGGGGAGGGGCGGCCGGCCATGATGAGGCGCGCCAGGGAGGAGTCCTACTCCTACCGGGAGTAGGACTCCCTCCTTTTCCTTGTCCAAGTAGGAAAGGGGGAAGGAAGGGAGAGAGGAGAGGAAGGAAAGGGGGGCGCCCCTCCCTCCTTGTCCAATTCGGACTAGAGGGGGAGAGGGGCGCGGCCTGCCCTGGCCGCCCCTCCTCTTCTCCACTTTAGGCCCATGAGGCCCATTAACCCCCCGGGGGGTTCCGGTAACCCCCCGGTACTCTGGTTTTATCCGAAACTTCCCCGGAACACTTCCGGTGTCCGAATATAGTCGTACAATATGTCAATCTTTATGTCTCGACCATTTCGAGACTCCTCGTTATGTCCGTGATCATATCCGGGACTCCGAACTAACTTCGGTACATCAAAACTAATAAACTCATAATATAACTGTCATCGAAACCTTAAGCATGCGGACCCTACGGGTTCGAGAACAATGTAGACACGACCGAGACACGTCCCTGGTCAATAACCAATAGCAGAACCTGGATGCTCATATTGGCTCCCACATATTCTACGAAGATCTTTTATCGGTCAGACCGCATAACAACATACGTTGTTCCCTTTGTCATCGGTATGCTACTTGCCCGAGATTCGATCGTTGGTATCTCAATACCTAGTTCAATCTCGTTGCCGGCAAGTCTCTTTACTCGTTCCGTAATACATCATCTTGCAACTAACTCATTAGTTGCATTCCTTGCAAGGCTTAGGTGATGTGCATTACCGAGAGGGCCCAAAGATACCTTTCCGACAATCGGAGTGACAAATCCTAATCTCGAAATATGCCAACCCAACATATACCTTTGGAGACACCTGTAGAGCACCTTTATAATCACCCAGTTACGTTGTGACGTTTGGTTGCACACAAAGTGTTCCTCCGGTAAACGGGAGTTGCATAATCTCATAGTCATAGGAACATGTATAAGTTATGAAGAAAGCAATAGCAACATACTAAACGATCGGGTGCTAAGCTAATGGAATGGGTCATGTCAATCACATCATTCTCCTAATAATGTGATCCCGTTAATCAAATGACAACACATGTCTATGGTTAGGAAACATAACCATCTTTGATTAATGAGCTAGTCAAGTAGAGGCATACTAGTGACGTTTAGTTTGTCTATGTATTCACACAAGTATTATGTTTCCGGATAATACAATTCTAGCATGAATAATAAACATTTATCATGATATAAAGAAATAAAATAATAAAATTATTATTGCCTCTAGGGCATATTTCCTTCAGTCTCCCACTTGCACTAGAGTCAATAATCTAGATTACACAGTAATGATTCTAACACCCATGGAGCTTTGGTGCTGATCATGTTTTGCTCGTGGAAGAGGCTTAGTCAATGGGTCTGCAACATTCAGATCCATATGTATCTTGCAAATCTCTATGTCTCCCACCTGGACTAGATCCCGGATGGAATTGAAGCGTCTCTTGATGTGCTTGGTTCTCTTGTGAAATCTGGATTCCTTTGCTAAGGCAATTGCACCAGTATTGTCACAAAAGATTTTCATTGGACCCGATGCACTAGGTATGACACCTAGATCGGATATGAACTCCTTCATCCAGACTCCTTCGTTTGCTGCTTCCGAAGCAGCTATGTACTCTGCTTCACATGTAGATCCCGCCACAACGCTTTGTTTACAACTGCACCAACTGACAGCTCCACCGTTTAATGTAAACATGTATCTGGTTTGCGATTTAGAATCGTCCGGATCAGTGTCAAAGCTTGCATCAACATAACCATTTACGATGAGCTCTTTGTCACCTCCATATATGAGAAACATATCCTTAGTCCTTTTCAGGTATTTCAGGATGTTCTTGACCGCTGTCCAGTGATCCACTCCTGGATTACTTTGGTACCTCCCTGCTAGACTTATAGCAAGACACACATCAGATCTGGTACACAGCATTGCATACATGATAGAGCCTATGGCTGAAGCATAGGGAACATCTCTCATTTTCTCTCTATCTTCTGCATTGGTCGGGCATTGAGTCTTACTCAATTTCACACCTTGTAACACAGGCAAGAATCCTTTCTTTGCTTGATCCATTTTGAACTTCTTCAAAACTTTGTCAAGGTATGTGCTTTGTGAAAGTCCAATTAAGCGTCTTGATCTATCTCGATAGATCTTAATGCCCAATATGTAAGCAGCTTCACCAAGGTCTTTCATTGAAAAACTCTTATTCAAGTATCCCTTTATGCTATCCAGAAATTCTATATCATTTTCGATTAGTAATATGTCATCTACATATAATATCAGAAATGCTACAGAGCTCCCACTCACTTTCTTGTAAATACAGGCTTCTCCAAAAGTCTGTACAAAACCAAATGCTTTGATCACACTATCAAAGCGTTTATTCCAACTCCGAGAGGCTTGCATCAGTCCATAAATGGATCACTGGAGCTTGCACACTTTGTTAGCTCCCTTTGGATTGACAAAACCTTCCGGCTGCATCATATACAGCTCTTCTTCCAGAAATCCATTCAGGAATGCAGTTTTGACATCCATCTGCCAAATTTCATAATCATAAAATGCGGCAATTGCTAACATGATTCGGACAGACTTAAGCATCGCTACGGGTGAGAAGGTCTCATCATAGTCAATTCCTTGAACTTGTCGAAAACCTTTTGCGACAAGTCGAGCTTTGTAGACAGTAATATTACCGTCAGCGTCAGTCTTCTTCTTGAAGATCCATTTATTCTCAATTGCTTGCCGATCATTGGGCAAGTCAACCAAAGTCCATACTTTGTTCTCATACATGGATCCCATCTCAGATTTCATGGCTTCAAGCCATTTCGCGGAATCTGGGCTCACCATCGCTTCTTCATAGTTCGTAGGTTCATCATGATCTAGTAGCATGACTTCCAGAACAGGATTACCATACCACTCTGGTGCGGATCTTACTCTGGTTGATCTACGAGGTTCGGTAGTAACTTGTTCTGAAGTTTCATGATCATTATCATTAGCTTCCTCACTAATTGGTGTAGGTGTTACAGAAACCGGTTTCTGCGATGTACTACTTTCCAATAAGGGAGCAGGTACAATTACCTCATCAAGTTCTACTTTCCTCCCACTCACTTCTTTCGAGAGAAACTCCTTTTCTAGAAAGGATCCATTCTTGGCGACAAATGTCTTGCCTTCGGATCTGTGATAGAAGGTGTACCCAACAGTCTCCTTTGGGTATCCTATGAAGACACATTTCTCCGATTTGGGTTCGAGCTTATCAGGAGTTTTTTCACATAAGCATCACAGCCCCAAACTTTCAGAAACGACAAGTTTGGTTTCTTGCCAAACCACAGTTCATAAGGTGTCGTCTCAACGGATTTTGATGGTGCCCTATTTAACGTGAATGCAACCATCTCTAAAGCATAACCCCAAAACGATAGCGGCAAATCTGTAAGAGACATCATAGATCGCACCATATCAAGTAAAGTATGATTACGACGTTCGGACACACCATTACGTTATGGTGTTCCGGGTGGCGTGAGTTGTGAAACTATTCCGCATTGTTTCAAATGTAGGCCAAACTCGTAACTCAAATATTCTCCTCCACGATCAGATCGTAGAAACTTTATTTTCTTGTTATGATGATTTTCAACTTCACTCTGAAATTCTTTGAACTTTTCAAATGTTTCAGACTTATGTTTCATTAAGTAGATATACCCATATCTGCTTAAATCATCTATGAAGGTGAGAAAATAACGATATCCGCCACGAGCTTCAACATTCATTGGACCACATACATCTGTATGTATGATTTCCAACAAATCTGTTGCTCTCTCCATAATACCGGAGAACGGTGTTTTAGTCATCTTGCCCATGAGGCACGGTTCGCAAGTACCAAGTGATTCATAATCATGTGATTCTAAAAGTCCATCAGTATGGAGTTTCTTCATGCGTTTTATACCGATATGACCTAAACGGCAGTGCCACAAATAAGTTGCACTATCACTATCAACTCTACATCTTTTGGTTTCAACATTATGAATATGTGTATCACTACTATCGAGATTCATCAAAAACAGACCATTCTTCAAGGGTGCATGACCATACAAGATATTACTCATATAAATAGAACAACCATTATTCTCTGATTTAAATGAATAACCGTCTCGCATCAAACAAGATCCAGATATAATGTTCATGCTTAACGCTGGCACCAAATAACAATTATTTAGGTCTAATACTAATCACGAAGGTAGATGTAGAGGTAGCGTGCTGACCGCGATCACATCGACGTTGGAACCATTTCCCACGTGCATCGTCACCTCGTCCTTAGCCAATCTTCGCTTAATCCATAGTCCCTGTTTCGAGTTGCAAATGTTAGCAACAGAACCAGTATCAAATACCCAGGTGCTACTGCGAGCATTAGTAAGGTACACATCAATAACATGTATATCACATATACCTTTGTTCACCTTGCCATCCTTCTTATCCGCCAAATACTTGGGGCAGTTCCGCTTCCAGTGACCAGTCTGCTTGCAGTAGAAGCACTCAGTTTCAGGCTTAGGTCCAGGTTTGGGTTTCTTCTCTTGAGTAGCAACTTGCTTGCTGTTCTTTTTGAAGTTCCCCTTCTTCTTTCCTTTGCCCTTTTTCTTGAAACTAGTGGTCTTGTTGACCATCAACACTTGATGCTCCTTCTTGATTTCTACCTCCGCAGCTTTCAGCATTGCGAAGAGCTCGGGAATAGTCTTATTCATCCCTTGCATATTATAGTTCATCACGAAGCTCTTGTAGCTTGGTGGCAGTGATTGGAGAATTCTGTCAATGACGCAATCATCTGGAAGATTAACTCCCAATTGAATCAAGTGATTATTATACCCAGACATTTTGAGTATATGCTCACTGACAGAACTGTTCTCCTCCATCTTGCAGCTATAGAACTTATTGGAGACTTCATATCTCTCAATCCGGGCATTTGCTTGAAATATTAACTTCAACTCCTGGAACATCTCATATGCTCCATGACGTTCAAAACGTCGTTGAAGTCCCGATTCTAAGCCGTAAAGCATCGCACACTGAACTATCGAGTATTCATCAGCTTTGCTCTGCCAGACGTTCATAACATCTGGTGTTGCTCCAGCAGCAGGCCTGGCACCCAGCGGTGCTTCCAGGACGTAATTCTTCTGTGCAGCAATGAGGATAATCCTCAAGTTACGGACCCAGTCCGTGTAATTGCTACCATCATCTTTCAACTTTGCTTTCTCAAGGAACGCATTAAAATTCAACGGAACAACAGCACGAGCCATCTATCTACAATCAACATAAACAAGCAAGATACTATCAGGTACTAAGTTCATGATAAATTTAAGTTCAATTAATCATATTACTTAAGAACTCCCACTTAGAAAGACATCCCTCTAATCTTCTAAGTGATTACGTGATCCAAATCAACTAAACCATAACCGATCATCACGTGAAATGGAGTAGTTTTCAATGGTGAACATTGCTATGTTGATCATATCTACTATATGATTCACGCTCGACCTTTTGGTCTCAGTGTTCCGAGGCCATATCTGCATATGCTAGGCTCGTCAAGTTTAACCTGAGTATTCTGCGTGTGCAAAAACTGGCTTGCACCCGTTGTAGATGGACGTAGAGCTTATCACACCCGATCATCACGTGGTGTCTGGGCACGATGAACTTTGGCAACGGCGCATACTCAGGGAGAACACTTTTATCTTGAAATTTAGTGAGAGATCATCTTATAATGCTAGTCAATCAAAGCAAGATAAGATGCATAAAAGATAAACATCACATGCAATCAATATAAGTGATATGATATGGCCATCATCATCTTGTACTTGTGATCTCCATCTCCGAAGTACCGTCATGATCACCATCGTCACCGGCACGACACCTTGATCTCCATCGTTGCATCGTTGTCGTCTCGCCAATCTTATGCTTCCACGACTATCGCTGCCGCTTAGTGATAAAGTAGAGCATTACAACGCGATTGCATTGCATACAATAAAGCGAGAACCATATGGCTCCTGCCAGTTGCCGATAACTCGGTTACAAAACATGATCATCTCATACAATAAAATTCAGCATCATGTCTTGACCATATCACATCACAACATGCCCTGCAAAAACAAGTTAGACGTCCTCTACTTTGTTTGTTGCAAGTTTTACGTGGCAGCTACGGGCTTAAGCAAGAACCAATCTTACCTACGCATCAAAACCACAACGATAGTTTGTCAAGTTGGTGTTGTTTTAACCTTCGCAAGGACCGGGCGTAGCCACACTCGGTTCAACTAAAGTTGGAGAAACTGACACCCGCCAGCCACCTGTGTGCAAAGCACGTCGGTAGAACCAGTCTCGCATAAGCGTACGCGTAATGTCGGTCCGGGCCGCTTCATCCAACAATACCGCCGAACCAAAGTATGACATGCTGGTAAGCAGTATGACTTATATCGCCCACAACTCACTTGTGTTCTACTCGTGCATATAACATCAACACATAAGACCTAGGCTCTAATGCCACTGTTGGGGAACGTAGTAATTTCAAAAAAATTCCTACGCACACGCAAGATCATGGTGATGCATAGCAACGAGAGGGGAGAGTGTTGTCCACGTACCCTCGTAGACCGAAAGCGGAAGCGTTGTAACAACGCGGTTGATGTAGTCGTACGTCTTCACGGCCCGACCGATCAAGCACCGAAACTACGGCACCTCCGAGTTCTAGCACACGTTCAGCTCGATGACGATCCCCGGACTCCGATCCAGCAAAGTGTCGGGGAAGAGTTCCGTTAGCACGACGGCGCGGTGACGATCTTGATGTTCTACCGTCGCAGGGCTTCGCCTAAGCACCGCTACAATATTATCGAGGATTATGGTGGAGGGGGGCACCGCACACGGCTAAGAGATCTCAAGGATCAATTGTTGTGTCTAGAGGTGCCCCCCTGCCCCCGTATATAAAGGAGCAAGGGGGAGGGGCGGCCGGCCATGATGAGGCACGCCAGGGAGGAGTCCTACTCCTACCGGGAGTAGGACTCCCTCCTTTTCCTTGTCCAAGTAGGAAAGGGGGAAGGAAGGGAGAGAGGAGAGGAAGGAAAGGGGGGGCGCCCCTCCCTCCTTGTCCAATTCGGACTAGAGGGGGAGGGGGCGCGCGGCCTGCCCTGGCCGCCCCTCCTCTTCTCCACTTTAGGCCCATGAGGCCCATTAACCCCCCGGGGGGTTCCGGTAACCCCCCGGTACTCCGGTTTTATCCGAAACTTCCCCGGAACACTTCCGGTGTCCGAATATAGTCGTCCAATATATCAATCTTTATGTCTCGACCATTTTGAGACTCCTCGTTATGTACGTGATCATATTCGGGACTCCAAACTAACTTCGGTACATCAAAACTAATAAACTCATAATATAACTGTCATTGAAACCTTAAGCCTGCGGACCCTATGGGTTCGAGAACAATGTAGACATGACTGAGACACGTCTCCGGTCAATAACCAATAGCGGAACCTGGATGCTCATATTGGCTCCCACATATTCTACGAAGATCTTTTATCGGTCAGACCGCATAACAACATACGTTGTTCCCTTTGTCATCGGTATGTTACTTGCCCGAGATTCGATCGTCGGTATCTCAATACCTAGTTCAATCTCGTTGCCGGCAAGTCTCTTTACTCGTTCCGTAATACATCATCTCGCAACTAACTCATTAGTTGCATTGCTTGCAAGGCTTAGGTGATGTGCATTACCGAGATGGCCCAGAGATACCTCTCCGACAATCGGAGTGACAAATCCTAATCTCGAAATACGCCAACCCAACATATACCTTTGGAGACACCTGTAGAGCACCTTTATAATCACCCAGTTACTTGTGATGTTTGGTTGCACACAAAGTGTTCCTCCGGTAAACGGGAGTTGCATAATCTCATAGTCATAGGAACATGTATAAGTTATGAAGAAAGCAATAGCAACATACTAAACGATCGGGTGCTAAGCTAATGGAATGGGTCATGTCAATCACATCATTCTCCTAATAATGTGATCCCGTTAATCAAATGACAACACATGTCTATGGTTAGGAAACATAACCATCTTTGATTAATGAGCTAGTCAAGTAGAGGCATACTAGTGACGTTTAGTTTGTCTATGTATTCACACAAGTATTACGTTTCCGGATAATACAATTCTAGCATGAATAATAAACATTTATCATGATATAAGGAAATAAAATAATAACATTATTATTGCCTTTAGGGCATATTTCCTTCAAAAACGGCTTGCCTTCCACCAACACACACTTGATAAGGGTCGCAAGATGAGTGTTTTATAGAAAATAGGATAGCTCCCCCAAGACTAGTGCATTATAGAGAATTTGCATTTGAATACAAAATGCACAAGGTGGGATCACCACTTTCACTATATCTAGAAAACACTAGACAAGATCAAGAAAAAAAACAAGATCCACAAGTGGTATGGAAGACAAAGGGAGTTGATACAATCCTTGGCAAGAGAAAGGGCAAATAAAAATAAAAAGCCAATGTAAAGATGATCAATAAATTCTACCACAAAAGTGAGTACCAATTGTCAAAAGACAAGAAGTAAATGGAAATAGTTCCCGGTGGTAGATAGAAAGGATATCCGACATCATCTTCACACCAAACAACAAGCAAATTGCAACTTGTAGAGCTAGCATGCCACCTAGGAACAAGATAATTTACAATATCAACTCTAGATGACAATATCTCAAATGTACACATTTTCTAGGCTAGTAATATACACACAGCATATTACTCCCCCATAATGTGATACCAATTAAAGATAGACAAGAGGCAATTAAAGGATCCAACAAGAGATAATTAATGGACTATTTAGAATTTGAATTTCTCATGAGAAGACATACCACATAGCGACTAGATAATCTTGTAATATCAATACTAGAAGGTATTGCTCATGTACACACATTTATAGGATTGTGAGGTGCACAAAGCACATCACTCCCCCACAATGGGATATTCCATTAATCTCTCACAAGAGCCAACTAAGATATGACCAAGATGCACAAAGGCTCAACTAACGACACACATGTACATGATGTGCAAACCAACACACACATACTTGATTGCTCAAGATAATCAAGTTGGAAGCACAACATATACAAACACATGCAAGGAACAAAGCCAAACATGCAAAGGGGCAAGTAACTTTCAATGTAAATAATTTAAGCACGAGTTACCGCAAGGAGGAACATTGGATATAAGATAGAAACTTGATAATCCGAATGACTTGGCTTGAGACAATAAGAATGATGAAGTCCCCTTAATTCTTCATAATGTAGCCAAGTCTCCAATGACCTCCAACAACACCTATTGATCAAGTATGAGCTATTTGGTCCCCAACCAAGTTGGGTCCTAAGAGGTTAGTCACAATAGGCTTGGCTACCCAAATGGTTCTTTGCTTCAAACCACTTTGAGTACCAACAAACTTGGCAACCACATTGCCAACCTTATCCTTCCCAAGAGAATAGACATCATCAATAATAATTGGGTTGGATAAGTTACCACTAGTGCATGAAGAAGCGAGGTGACCTTTCTCACGACATAGGTAGCAACGTCTACTCTTCACTTTCTTCTCACTTGATTTCTCAACTTGAGAAGCATTAGCTTGAGTCTTCTTGGGAAGATGCCTTTCTTCAACTTGAGGTTGAGCATGAGAATGCACTTGTATCCGCTTCCCTTGTTGCTTGTCACTACTGGCCTTCTTCTTCAAAGGGCAAGATCTAACATGATGCCCTTCAATTTTGCACTTGAAGCAAATGATCTTGGCCGAATTCTTGACTTGTTTTTAGCCCTTATTTTTGTTCACCTTGGACTTCTTCTTCTTGTTGGAGTTGAATCCAAGTCCACCTTTGTCATTGGGGGATTTTTGCACACTCAAGATATTGTTGAGTGTGGATTTCCCTTCATGACTCTTTTCCAAGTCTTTCTTCAAAGAAGTGACTTGGGCCTTGAGCTCTTTGATTTCCTCTACATGGTTAGTCTCAACACAAGTACTAGAGGAAGTATAAGCTTCATCGTTAGAGCAACAAGGCAAGGAAAGCAATTCATCACAAGATGTACCAACATTGTGAGTAGATGAATTACAAGGACTAGCACATGGAAATATAGCATTTTGACTAGAAGTAGTGCTAGTATGCACATGAGGCTCACTAGATGTTACCTTAGCAAGCATGGCCTCGTGAGCTAACATTAGCACATTATGGGATACTTGAAGATCGTCATGAGAGCTTGTGAGCTTTACATGATTTTCTTCCAACATCCCATACTTGCTAGATAGCAACTCAAGTTGAGCCCTTAGCTCAACATTCTCCTTCAATATGGATGCTTCACAAGAGATAGAAGTAGCACAAGCATCGTCATTAAAAACAAGAGGAGAAGACAACTTGGCAAGCTCTTTTAAATATGAAGCTTTAAGTTGAGCATGAGACTCGATGAGTTTGATGAGCTCACTCTTAATGACCCTTGAGCCATTTTCGAGGTGCTCAAAGTCCTCAAGGAGTTTAGCATGCGCAACTTCAAGCTCCTCATTTTTAGTTTCAAAATCATTGGCCACCTCAAGAGCTCTATCACGAGATTCCCTCACTCTAGATAATTCTAGAGCAAAAGTCTCCTCAAGAGATTCCTTGGTGGTTTGTTCAAGTTCAAGAGCTTGAGAGAGGTCCGCAATCTTATTAGCGTAATCACGCTCATGACCTTCCATTTTCTCAATGGTGACCTCATGCTCCTCAAGACGAGATTCCAACTCATCAATATACTTCTTTCCCTCAATGGCAATTGACATGATTTCCATGAAGTTGGAACGAGCAATTTTATTTTTATGAAGAGCTTTAAAAACCATTTCCCCCTTAATTTTTAAGGAGGCAACATTATCATTCTCTTCATCATTATCCTCATCATCATTAGCATCAACATCATCATCAAGAGACATATTGGGTTTCAAAGTAAGAGATACCTTTGAAGCCTTAGCCATAAGGCAAAAAGCAATAGATGATGATGTAGGATCCCTTGAAGCACCATTCAAGACCACATCTTGTTCCATGGGGTGTTTGGTTTCCTCTACATTGTTAGCATAACAATTCGAGGACATACATGCATTTTTATCATGGCAACAAGACATAGTAAACATATCATCATGAGATTTAGTCAAGCAATTTCTACATGATATGCAAGGACTATCAACACAAGCATGTGAAACATTTGGAGTGCTCGAAGTGTTAAAGCCCAAAGAAGGAGCGTTGCAATAAGATAGTGATGATGGATCATCCACAAGAAGCATACTATCATCATTGCAATGACCAACACTACTCACCATATCATTACCTTGTGGCAAACCACATGTAGGTGAAGTATAAGAAGTTGAGAAGACTATACGACCGGAGGTGGACGGAGAACAATCATCCCCACAAATCTTGGACACACCATATTTATCTTGAAGCTTCGTCCACAACTCATGAGCATCCCGGAACGACATGAGTTGAAATATAACTACATTGCTCAAAGCATCGAAAAGCACATTAGAAGCTTGAGCATTGAGATAAGAGTTTTTCTCATCCTCTAAAGATAATCTTTGGGGATCCTTTGGAGGAGAAAAACCCATATCTACAATTCGCTCTAAATTTGGGTCCATGACCCTAAATAGATTAAGCATGGGAATTACCCAAACATCAAAATTTGTGCCATCAAAACTAAGAGTGTCAGAGAATCCTAATCCCCTAGTCGACATCTTTACTCTCTAGGCGGTAAAGCCTGATAAAGAGAGACGAGGCTCTGATACCAATTGAAAGATCGTGGATGTCGCCTAGAGGGGGGGTGAATAGGCGTTTTAAAATAATTACGGTTTAGGCTTGAACAAATGCGGAATAAACCTAGCGGTTAATTTGTCAAGCACAAAACCTAAAACAACTAGGCTCACCTATGTGCACCAACAACTTATGCTAAGCAAGATAAGCAACTAAGTGATAACAAGATATATGACAAGAAACAATATGGCTATCACAAAGTAAAATGCATAAGTAAAGGGCTCGGGTAAGAGATAACCGAGGCACGCGGAGACGATGATGTATCCTGAAGTTCACACCCTTGCGGATGCTAATCTCCGTTTGGAGCGGTGTGGAGGCACAATGCTCCCCAAGAAGCCACTAGGGCCACTGTAATCTCCTCACGCCCTCGCACAATGCAAGATGTCGTGATTCCACTAAAGGACCCTTGAGGGCGGTCACCGAACCCGTAAAAATGGCAACCCTTGGGGACGGTCACCGAACCCGTACACTTTGGCAACCCTTGGGGGCGGTCACCGGTACCCGTCAAATTGCTCGGGGCGATCTCCACAACCTAATTGGAGACCCCGATGCTTGCTCGAAGCTTTACACCACAATGATTGAGCTCCGAACACCACCAACCGTCTAGGGCGCCCAAGCACCCAAGAGGAACAAGCTCAAGGGTACCAAGCACCCAAGAGTAATAAGGTTCTCAACTTGTAACTTCCACGTATCACCGTGGAGAACTCAAACCGATGCACCAAATGCAATGTCAAGGGCACACGGAGTGCCCAAGTCCTTCTCTCTCAAATCCCACCGAAGCAACTAATGCTAGGGAGGAAAATGAGAGGAAGAACAAGAAAGAGAACACAAAGAACTCCAAGATCTAGATCCAAGGGGTTCCCCTCACATAGAGGAGAAAGTGATTGGTGGAAATGTGGATCTAGATCTCCTCTATCTTTTCCCTCAAAAACTAGCAAGAATCCATGGAGGGATTGCGAGTTAGCAAGCTCGAAGAAGGTCAACAATGGGGGAAGAACACGAGCTCAAAGGATAAGGTTCAATGGGGAAGAAGACCCCCTTTTATAGGGCCTCCCGAATCCAACCGTTATGTGCTCAGCCCGCACACGAGCGGTACTACCGCTCCACGAGCGGTACTACCGCTTAGCACGGTCAAAACACCCCAACGAGAGAGAAAACACGAGCTGAAAATCTGCCAGAGAGGTAGTACCGCTCTAAGGAGAGGTAGTACCGCTTACTGCTTATAAGAGGTACTACCGCTCGGGTGGAGAGGTAGTACCGCTTACCGCATATAAGAGGTACTACCGCTCGGGTGGATAGGTAGTACCGCTTACCGCTTATAAGAGTTATTACCGCTCTACTACCGCGAAACTCGACACGAAAGAGAAAAACACAAGCTGAAAATCTGTCAGAGAGGTAGTACCGCTCTAGGGAGAGGTAGTACCGCTTATTGCTTATAAGAGGTACTACCGCTCGGGTGGAGAGGTAGTACCGCTTACCGCATATAAGAGGTACTACCGCTCGGGTGGAGAGGTAGTACCGCTTACCGCTTATAAGAGGTACTACCGCTCTACTACCGCGAAACTCGACACGAAAAAGGCGCATCCCCAGAAGAAGCGGTACTACGCGTGGCACAGTGCCACGGTACTACTGCTTACAAGCGGTACTACCGCTCTAGAGAGCAGTACTACCGCTTGAGGCTTTCAAGAACACAACAGAGAAAATAGAGGATGCAAAAGAGCCTAAACTGCCACAACTTCTGCATATGAGCTCCGAATTGAGCAAACTCAAGCTTGTTGGAAACAAGACGACGAGGAGTATCAAAACAACGACTGGTTAGTAAGAAGAGGCAGGGGAGGTATGCCTAACAAATGGAGGAGTGAAACCTCCAACAGAGAAGAACGAGCATAACCTCCAACATCGAAAACATCATAGAAGATGCGAGTGAACTCCGTTTTCGATGAACTCGAGCTTGTCATCAAGATGACCATAAGCTCTAAGACTCACAAAGAGAACCAAACAAGAACCAAGAAATATGATGCAAGGATGCAATGGTTTGAGCTCTCTACGAATGATACGGTCAAGCTACTCATCGAGAGCCCTCCTTGATAGTACGACAATCGATCCTATAACCCGGTCTCCCAACTACCATCATGAGACCGGTAAAATAGAAAACCTATCAAGGGCAAACATTTGCCTTGCACATGGTCCACTTGAGCTAGATGATGACGATCTTGACTCCCTCAAGTTGGACCACCTTTCTTGATTGCGTTGGCTCGATGAAGACTAGTTTATTGCTCCCCCATACTCCACTATGGGTGAGTCACTCTTCCGCACATCTTCACAAGTCCATTGTCACCATAATGGATGGCAAGCTTCAAGCATTTGATCTCTTTGTGATGCTTCACTTGAATTTGCACACCGCAACCATGAGATCGCTTGATCCCTCTCGGTACATCTTCTATGCTTTGTGGGTTGATCAACTTGATTCACTCTTTGACTTAGTCTTGATCAACCTCTCACAAGACCAACCTTTAGGTAATTCCTTGAATAGCACCTTGGTCGACACAAACTCTCCTTGAAACCAACACATGTACTCCAAGAAAAGCCTATGAACAAAACCTTCAAATATAACTCAAGGCAACCATTAGTCCATAGAGATTGTCATCAATTACCAAAATCAAACATGGGGGCACCGCATGTTCTTACACGATGGACAATGCCAACGATCAGTTCATTATTGTCGATCGTTGTGTGGGATTCTGTGTCAATCTTTTTCTGTAAACTTTTGTTTTGTTGATTCCAATTATTTAAGAAATTGTGAAATTTGTATCTTCTGTAAGTAAATGTTAGTGCCAAGGCGTCTTTTGTATATTTCATGTAGTTCTCAGAAGGTTGCAAACGAACTTATTATTTTGTGTTATTCTAAACCTTGAAACTTTTGGTGCATTATATATGCTAAATATTATATGAAATGCATCAATGGAATGTAGTGATCTTCATGACTTTGTTACTGGATTGGATATGATTCACCAGGCAGGCCTGTGGCAAGCCGCACTTCCTACTAACTTAAACCATGCTTTCTACTAACCGATGATTACCTTCTTGACCACGTCGTTGGGACCGGCACCCCGCGCCAAGACGCGTTCCTGATCTAGTACCTCTCATAGCACGACTTTCTTGACACTCGGAGTAGTGGCGATATACATCTTTTACTTTTTCGCGTTGGAGCTCGATTACCTCACCCTTGTGTTCGAGCTGGGTGCGAGCTAGGTCAGGTTTATAGGTTTTATGAACATTTTGTGTGGGCCCATTCTGTAAGGAGGGGGCAAATGATCAAAGTGTGCATAAACTTGAGTCAAATTCTCAATTGTTCCTACAACAAAAACGAGGGAAAATGGTCAAAGTACCTGAAATGCATGCTCGCCATCTTGACCGTCCATCACGATCGGACGGACCTCAACTCTCTTCTCCTCGGCTCAGGAGCTTCAATAATCAATACCCACCCATACGCCCTACTACCTTTCCTCGTTCTGTTCTGCCCGCCGCCTACTGTGCTCTGCTCCCCCCACTGCCCAGTCCACACTACCCACCCAGCGACTCCGCCACCACCGAAACCCCAATGCGGTCGCCGCGACTCCGCCGCCAGCCGGCGCCGGCGCCGGCGCGGGATCCGCATCCGGCGGAGCCCACGGAGGTCTTCCCCGTGGGCGAGGCTGTGGAGGTGCTCCCGGACGAGGGAGCCTACCGCGGGGCCCACCTCCCCGCCGTCGTCGCGCGCTTCGACCCCGACCTCCGCAGCTACGCGGTCGAGTACGACGCCCTAGCCATCTCGGGGGCCTCCGGCCGCGCCCTCCCGGAGACCGTGCCGGCGTCGCAGGTCCGCCCGCGCCCTCCGCCACCGTCGCCGGCGCCCCACGCCGAGCACGCCCCCGTGGACGCGCTCCGAGACGGCGCGTGGTGGCTCGGCGTCGCCCTCCTCGGCGGGGGGCGGGCGGACGGGAAGGTCGCGGTTCGCTTCCCGGCGACGAGGGAGGAGGCCGAGTTCGACGCGGCCGATGTCCGGCCCCACCTCGAGTGGGTCGCCGGCGAGTGGCGCTCCCCCGAGGACATGGTACGAGTTCCAACACATCTTGCAAAAGAGTCGTCTTTTTGTGCCGTTGCATCCCCATTCAAACTGGGGGAGCTCCCTTTGTTCCATAGCTAGGGTTAGCAGAAGAACATCTTGCAATGTTCGTCGGATTGCTGTTACCTAGGCGTTGTTGTTGAATGCAGTAACGCATTCATCTCCATGCGATTTCGTGGTTAGGGTTTCTGTGGGGAATCCCATTTTGTTCTCTCGTAGTCTGGTTAGGGTTATGATTTACAGGATGATCCTGCAAAATTGCAATGCGCTGGAGTTTTATGCATTAACATTGGACATTCGAGATTAGTGTCGTTGCTTCTGCGCTTTTGTTAAGTGCAGTATTGATGGATTATTGCTGAATGTTTGTCTAGAAGATTTCAGTTCATCAGATTTATTCAATAAATTTTCCTTTGGGCTGCCGGAGGGCTTGTGTTCTGCTAGTTGGATCTGTTGAATTTGTTTGATTGGATTCATATGAATCACACTGAAACAAAGTGAGCCTAGTTGGTCACTCGGTGTACATCTGCATTGAATTGATGGTCGATAATGCTGCTGTTACTTCTCCTGGCATGTTTCTTTTATTACAGTTCCTGAGCCTCAGTGCAAGTTGACATGACAAGATTGTTATGGAACTAAGTTCCTGAATTGTTGATGATCTTCCAAATGCTTTATACTGAAATTTATTGTTTTAGAGGGATTCCTGACTTCTCCTATATATTACATATTGGTATTTTATGCTTTACTTCTAGCTGTGTCTTAAGCACATATAATCACCGGCTAGAATTAAACATATGGGATGATTTGTATTCCTTTTCTGATTGCTCTAGATTATACTCCCTCCGTTTCTAAATATAAGCCCTTTTAGAGATTTCAACAAAGACTATATACGGAGGTATATAGACATATTTTAGAGTGTAGATTCACTCATTTTGCTCCCTGTGTAGTCCGTATTGAAATCTCTAAAAGGGCTTATATTTAGAAATGGAGGGAGTAGATATCAACATCTATATTATGCCCTCAATTGTGTTGGTCATGGTAGTTTTACATTAGTGTCGCTTATTTTTCAAGGTTTTCTTTACTTGCGTATTTTTATCACCTTCTTTTAATTATTGGTTGCTGAATAACTACTCTTTGCCTACCAGGAGACATCCAAGAGAACGCCGTATGCTAAAGGAACACATATAGAAGTTGCCAGGTTGGAAGCTGATTCTGTTGTCGCTTGGTTCCCTGCAATTGTTGCAAAGCCTATCTGGAAAAATAACCTCTTGGTGGAGTACCCTTTCGGGAAGGGTAGTGAACTGTGCAATGAGATTATCAACATCAAGCACATCAGACCTTGCCCGCCACGTGCATCAGTTATTAGTTTCTGCGTCAATGATGATGTTGAGGGCTTCCAAGATGATGGCTGGTGGCCAGGGAAGATCACTGAGATCCATCCCAAGTTAACATATACATTTAAGTTAGCAACTTCAGGAAAGAAGGTTCAGTTACACCAGAACACACTGAGGCTTCGATATGACTGGACTGATGACCAATGGAAGCAAGTTGCACAGGTGTGTACAGAATCTTTCGGGTTACATTTCTTTGAAATGTTTGCACTTTGTGTGGATGCTTCCTGCACTGTTTTTATGTGTTTATGTTCTTAGTGCTATAATCAATTTGTATGGTGTGAAAAGGTCAGGATTCTTAAGGCTGCTTTCGTTGTAGCGAAACCTACTTTTACTTGTCAATCAAGCCTATTTGCCTCTTTGGATTGGATGATTTCAATCCATAGGATTTTTTCTACAGGGTGCCGGGATCATAGGAATATGCAACCAAATTCTTATGGATCGCTTTCCTATGCCCCTAATTCCATAGGACTTTTAGCATGAGATCATATCTCTTGTATTGTTTCCTTTGTGTGCATGGCAACTATTGGCATACATTCATGACTAGTTAGTATCTAGAGAAAATTTCTGTGTTTTTCCTGTGGTCCAACAGCATGATTCCTAATCGTTATTTCTGTGGGTTTCAATTCCTGTTTTCGGAGAACTTTGCAATTTCTATTGACACATGAGCTGTGATTGATACCAATATTTGCTCTATTGGTGCTTAAGAATTTTGTGGTGATTCGTGATGCTCCTGTTCTAGCATTTTCTAACCATAGCATGGTCAATTGCGCAGTTCCCTTTTAGGCTTTTAACTATGAAATTTGCATGCAGGAACTGTGACATTGTTAACAACTCGAGATATTAGATATATTTTCTTCTTCTCAGAATTGTTAACCTGGATAAATTGTTAGTTATTAGTCGTGCTGCCGTGATATCTGTTCCAGTGACACAATATGCAATTCACCCTGTTGCATCCTCCTTTTATTGTCTTTTCTCGATCAAAGGGATGAAACATTCATCTCTGGCCTCTTTTAGCTAAAGTACCTACCACTTCACCACCCTCTTGCGGATACACAGATAAGAGAGAATGAAACTTCTTCTGTTTTTGAGGAAGAATTAGCTCCATTACTTGACACTGCTAAAGAGGCATCATATTGTTGTCTGTACTTGGGTACTAAGGATGAACAAATGTAGCATCTTATACTGTCTCTGTTTATGTTGCCTAGTGGATATAGTACTAATCGCCAAAAAAACCAAATATGTTATGAGCCACATCCATGACAATTACATCAGTCAGATAATCACTTGCACAATCAAACTGTTTGCCTGTTCTGGTACTATCAGTGCTCTCTCATCCAGTAGATCAAATTTATCAAAAGAATCCTTGGGCAGGTCCTAAGTTTGGTGAAACTAGAATAAATCTTTCTTGTCTGTTGAGTTCTGAAATTGTAAAATGAGACGCAAACTCACATCAATGATGATGATTACTTATTCCTCTGTACTTTATGTTTAAAGCAATTTAAACTGCCAACGTTTCTAACAAGTGTCGCCTTTCTACGGCCTTTGGCCATCTTTCAGAATCTGTCGGGAACAAAATTCACAGGAGGCGACAGGGTTGAGGTGAGCAGCGACGAGGAAGGTTTCCGCGGAGCGTGGTTCCAGGGGACCGTCGTCAAATCCGTGGGACACAAGTTCCTCGTGGAGTACGATGCGCTGAAGGATGATGACGAGATCACGCCTCTGAAAGAAACCATAGGGGAGGAGCACATCAGGCCCTCCCCTCCTGCTATCCCTGTCACCAACGGTTTCAAGGTCCTTGACGAGATTGACGCCTATACCAATGATGGGTGGTGGGTCGGCGTGATATCTGAGGTCCTCGACGACCAGAAGTACAAGGTTTACTTCAAGGCTTACAAGGAGCAGAATGACTTTGAGCTCGAGCAGCTGAGGCGTCACTGCGATTGGGTGGGGGGAAGGTGGATGCAGGCTTCCCCGGTAATAACCTCTACCGCCTATCCGTTTTATCAGCATCTAAGTTGACAGCTGATAATGAAATTAGCACTTGTGATGATGATTTACTGATAGCTGCTAGCATAGCTGGATAGCTACTTACCCATGTTTGTCTCATCTTTACATCCCGTTATTACCATCACCATCCGTTTCTTTGCTATCAGTCAATCACATGTGTTTGTGCAAATTCAGTTTTTCATTGACAATCTATAACCCTTGGCAGGCGCTGGAGATGTGACAGCTGAAGGGACACACGCATCTTTGTACAGGAGCCTGGGATAATTAGTACTCCTACCCATGAGAGTGTGGCTTCACTAGTTATGATGGTTGCTGAACTGAAGCTGTGTTATGCGCATAGAAAGGCCAGCAAATCGGTAGTAGATGGCCTTTCTGCATTGCCATTCCCGCAGCAGGTGATCTAGATGAGATGTTCGTCGACGGGAGACTTTCACCGTCACAAGTAAGATTTCGTCGTGCTTTTATGTAAACCACCTAAGAACAAACCTCTGGGAACATCGTCGCTATTCACGATTCCGCCTGAAACTTGTGCTGCGTTCGCTGTAGCCTGCTGTTGCGCATTGGTTCCGCGTGATCTGGCCGGCATGGAACGTTTTAAGCACTTGAGCCGAGAGCAACCGCCAACGGTTCGCCGCTCTGATAACTATGTTACCACGTGGTTAGCCTTTTGGACCACCGAGTGCCGGGTTAAAAAGCTTGAATTCAATGTGGCGTGAGGGGGGAGAACATGGCCGGATTGATTGCCTTGGCAGCAGAGGACGATGAAGGTTTGTTGATGGTGACGACGCGCCGTGGTTGTACGTACGAGGCGCGCGCGAGTTTATTTGACGGGGCCATGCGAATGGCACTTTATTTTTTTGAGAGAGAGAGAAAAATGGCACTTTCTCTGTGCCGTGCCGTGTGCGGTATGTGCATGCACAGTGTGGCAGAACACATCTATAGATAACAAGAAAACTAATTTTCGTTTTCTAATCATGGACGGCATGGTAGCCATCTCGAATGAGAAGTCGCCACTCTCCAAAGATTCCTCCAGGTGACAACAAATGCTGTTCGTTGCAGTGTCAAGTCAGTGGTACCGCTGCCTTTTTTCGTGGCGTGGCAGCAGGAATTCAATTGCTCTTGAGATGCCACTGTTCAAAACTGCGCCTACTACCAGCACATGTTGGTGCGGTCGCTGGGCTATTCACTCGTGCCGCCGCTGGTCCATACTGTATCATCCATGCCGATGCACGTGCACACAACGCACCAACATGTGCACCCCCCACCGTTGGAATTTTCCTCTCCTCTTTCATCCTTTTTCCTTTCTCACTCATGAAAATCATTGCTTAATAACCATTACCTGCTTTGACAGGGGCGGGTTTCCTCCCCCCTCCCACCCTCACGCACAAAAAATGGATTGAGGCAGTCTAAGTGACCGCAACGAGAAAACAAATACACTAAAACGTACCCCCTCCGTCTCATTAATGAGCATCTACAACCGCAATACCCAAAAACCGGCCCCCAAACACCTCGAATGTGTCCGCGAATAGTGACCGGACACCACACCAAAAGCTTCCGCCACAATCATGAAATTCAAACTTCATACCTCAAATTCATAATACCCATGCAAATAAAAACCTACGTACTACGTACATAGGTAAAACTACTCATCGTTGGAGATCCCGACAATCTCCGTGCCCGACGCGGGGTAGACGGGCAAGTGTGGAAGCTCCTGCGCCCGCGAAGGCTCCGACACCTCCTCCCCCTCCGCCTCCACGTCTAGTACAGCGAACATTGCTTCCATCGGCGCACACATGTTCTTGTCGGATGAACTGCCGGTTGGCCTTGACGTAGGCCTTGTCTTGGCTGGACTCGAGAATGGCGGTCTGTTCTGCCATTTCCATCGCTTGGGCGGCCTCGTACTCTGCGCCCCCCCCCCCATGGTGAAGCCTGCAACCGACAACGCCTCCATCTCCTCCTCCTCCATGGGCTCTGCTTCGGGCGGCTCTGACGGCTCCGGCGAATCCGGAGGAAGGCCGGCGGCGAAACGAGCAGCCCGCCTCGCCTGGATATGCTCTAGCAACTGCACCCTCCGCTCCGGAGTGAGCATGACATAGGTGGTGATTCGGCACCTTAGTATGGCAAGCGGCGTACAAGAGTGGAAGTGTCGGCGACAAAGAGGACTAAGGGGAAGAAATGGGGCGGGCTAGGGTTCTGCTGCCGCCATCCTGCTTAAATAGCCGGCTTCCTCCCTCGGGCGGCACAGCGTAGCAGCGTAGAGCGGAGAAGACACCCGTCGGACCAGCGGTCTTTCCTCGTCCCCGCTTGGGTCCTATCCGTCAATCCTACATGGCGGGTGTGCCTGGCCCTTCTCATATCCGCCCAGATATAGGCCGAATACGAGGAATGCCGGACTGCTTTGGATGTTTAGCCTAGCTATAGGAAGTCCGGTTGGGTGGCCAAAACTCATCCGGCACTAACCGGGCAGCCAGGTCGGTCGGCCAAAACTCATCCGCGCACCTGAGCGGTTATGGGTACTCCGGTTGTACTTTCTTCGTTCGAATTACTTATCACAAAAATGGATGTATCTACAATTAAAATACATCTAGATACATTTATTTCTTGGACGAGTAGTTCCGAACGGAGGGAGTAGATGCTATGAGATCCAACCAGCTGATTGGCCAGCACTGTTTAATTTCGAGAGGGCCAACCAGTACAAAATTGTTGCGTGCACCTATTGCATTTGCACACCACAACAACAACAGCAGCAGCGAACCAACCTGTGGTTGGATGGTTAGAGAGACTGTGGTATCCCAGCCCACCAGGGTTCAAATCCTGGTGCTCGCATTATTTCTGGATTTATTCCGGCGATATGCTTTCAGTGGGAGGAGACGTTCCCGTCGACGAACTATAGCTGCGCGCTAGTGTCAAGAGTCCTGAGCCATGGCTCGGAGGGCCCGTGTGTTTCAGTGTTTGGTCGTTGCCAATGTTGTCGTCACTCATCTAAACAAAGACCGATATTGTGGCTCGCCAATAAGAAACTATTTGGCCGCAATCCAAACACGCCCTAAACCTTGCCGTCGACCGCATGAGCATGGCGCTGACCTTTGGATCCTCATGAGCTCGACGCCAGAACGGGCTCGCTAACCGAAAGGGTCATACCTGCTTAGCTTTTTCGGCTAGGATCACTTCTGTTTCAGGTTTGGATGAAGGGCCTATTTGTGAAACAAACAACGCAGTCAATCTCCTCAAATTGACCTTGGAGAGTTTGCAAGACACTGTCCTCTCGATCCTGAGTATCTTCAAGCTTTACTATAAAATGAAATGAATTTTGTCCCCTGCAAAAAAAAATATGAATTTTGTCACTCGAAACTTGTCCAGATGGTACGGTTTAGTGGCATATTTGGAAGTGGCAACTTTCGAGTGGTATATGAACGTTCGGGCATGGTTTGAGTGAAATGTACGGCAATCCTCTAAATTTTGTATTGCCCGTCGAGGCATCCTATGGTGTAGTATTCGTGTAAAAATAAGTCATAAGAGATGAAGTGTTGCTCTTGTTAGAGTCATGATTGAAGCGTGCTGTCATAAATTTGTACTTATTATTTTTGGCAAACTACCCTTTCTCCTCTCATGTAATCCTTCTGCTTTTGGGGAGCAAGTGTAGACTTTTCTCATTCCACCACCGAACCGAAGAGGACGGAAACAGTGCACGACAGCGGACCAAAAAATAAAGTGTTGTAAACCTGTTGTTCAATTAACAGCTTACTTCATGAGTCGTAAGGAAGCAGTTGAAACTATTAACTGCTACTCCCTCCGTTCCAAATTACTCATCGTGGTTTTAGTTCAAACATTCCTAAAGACATGTGCAAAGTTTAAATTAAACTGCCCAAACGTCTTATATTTAGAAATGGAGGTAGTAAATTCTACTACATGGAGTCAGGGATAGATGCTGTACGGTTTATCATGAACTAATTAATACTTCTTGCCTAATTATATACTCCCTCTATATGGAAATATAAGAGCGTTTACATCATTACTATATTTCTATTAGCCTGTAACAGAAAAGGTAGAAGTTAAATGTGTATTACCACCATGTGACATGTGCAGTATGCAATTATCTAGATCCACTGCCAAATATTTTCTTATGAACGGTTGATATATACACATGAAATTCACCATGTTGTCATACAAAAATACTTGGAATTCACCATAAATACCACTAAATTAGAACAAATGTCTCATGACGTGTAATAGAAGGATGTCGCAAGAAAGAAATTTATGCCTTAAATGGATTACTTGTTTTCATCAACTCAACGGAGCGCCGACCACTAATTAAGGGCTGGCTAAATGGCTTTTATCCGACGCATACTATGATTTAAGATGAGCACAAATCCATTAGGAGATTGTTATTTTTATTTTGAAACAAGATACAAAAGATTTGCCTCATTCATTAATTAAGAAGAGGAATATAGTTTATTTTGTGTTACAACACGGACAGTGCCGCAACGCCCCGAATAACAGTGACTCACTACTCTCGTGGCATCAAATGACCCAATTTTCTAGCACCCGCAGTTACCCATAGCTTGGCCTCCTTGATATTGGCGAGGAGGACCGCCGGCAGCGCACTCTTATGACAGAGCAAGCGTGCATTTCTTTCGCTTCAAATGGTCCACGTGACGAGCATGACGAGCGAGGCCATCACTCGCCTACTGGGAATCAATTGTGTATCAGCAAAGAGCAACATATATGTGAACTAACTGGCACAGCAGAGATTTTTTTCGCAAAATAGTAATAATCAACATCCTGATATTCAAAACAGAGCTCGGGCTTACGTGCTCCCGGCAAACAGTAAATTCAGAAAATATTAGCAAGAAAATTAAAGCATACGGTCTTTCAACAATAAACACAATCACGTCTTCTAACTGCGCGCAAGATTTTGTGAAGAAATGATCTGGGGAAAAAATGTACTGTAAAAGGGCTATTTTTAGTTTTAAATAGCGCGCTAAGCCTCTTAGCGGCGAACCTCTTCTAAATGCTATAGTGGAGCTATAGCGCACTATTTCAAAGGTTTGTTCATTTGTTTGGACCAATATCTCTTAGGGCAAGACCTTTTGTAAACGCTATAGCATGCTATAGTGGAGCTATAACGGGCTATTTAAAACCATGAATTTTAAGTTGTTTGCTTCTCACATCTCCATAGTTCCCAAGAGCAAGCCAGATATGCAGGTGGAATTCTGAGTCCGGGTGTTACTTGCCATGTCCAGAAGGACCTTGACAAATTGGACCCAAATCCAAGTCAGATTCCGAGTTCCCGACACCACCGGAACATTGACCATGAACTACTTTTCTACTTCCACAGTTTCACCGAGGGGAAGAGGCATTTGGAGGAAGAGAAGCGTCACCTTTTCATGCTCAGGATGAGAATGGAAGAAACCATGATGAGGAGAGAAGGACATGCAATGCAATGCACCGGTGAGAAACAAGGCTGGCCGCATGCTTGCTTTCCCTTGCTCGCCCTAGTTGGGTTGATGGAGAATTAACTCCAGCTGCACCACCTACACTGGTGGCACAAGTGGAACTACAGTGCGGGTGGCAATGGCATTTCCTCCCTCTCCACTTTGCCTGCTCCATTGAATTCCCCTCGTCTCCTCTGTGGCCTGCCCTTGCGGGTGGATGGGCACCTACGCCATTGAACGCCATAACTGAGGGTAGGTCCTCGGCATAAATCGTAGTTCTGATGTCCGTTACTGAAAAGATTGAGATTACCTTCTGTTTATTTTCTTCAGTAGGTAGGAGTACCATGTACTGCAGAGAACAGCATGAGCAGGCGGTAAAAGACAAGGAGCACCAGAGCTGATATCGACTGCAGTGGACTCGTAGTCACGTGGACTCGGTCAGGATAGCAGCCGGCTGCGCAGCAATCAGATCAGCTGCTCGTACTTGTCAGCTAGCACATACTTATGTTGATATGTACGTGTAGATGTGGTAAACATGCAAGGTTTTGAGTAGACCACAGAGGTATGCATGGCTAGAAAACACTTACTAATAATATATACTCCCTCCCGTCCAAAAATACTTGTCGGAAAAATAAATAAAAATCGATGTTTTTTAGGAGGGCGCAGAATTTCATCACGAAATGACATCGGATGAGCCCTGGACAAAAAAGAGAAACACAATCGGAGCTTGGAAAAAGGCACTTTGTGCGTTTGGTAGAGGAATAATTAACTATCAAGTTGACAGGATGGCAAATGTCAATGCCGATCGAAGACAGAACAGCCTGCAAAGAGGTATGGGCAGTGAGACTTCTTTCATTACTACAGTACTTTGTGCAATTGTCGAGTCCTACGTGCAATGTTACAGCCGATCGGTATAAGGAAGCATGATCTGTGGATCCGAGCCCCAGAGTTGCACAGACATCTCCATGTGTTGATCCTTAAATACCTCCAATAAATTCATATGAATCCATATCGTATACTCCTATGTCCTACGCGGACCAAATAAATGACCACACATGCTCCTTGCTAGCCAGGCCACGGCCACGGCCTATGAATCAGGACATGCGAGAACCCTTAGGTAACCCATGCCGCCGCCATCAATGGCGTCCCAAGCTGCAAGCTCACACTGGCCACCAGTTGCACTATTGTTAGTTGGTTGTTACCATGTGTCTGGAGCAAGCGTTGCCAAGTTCAGAGAATGTATCCATGCAAGTTTCAGGACTAGCCAACTAAGATAAACCAACCCTGCTGCATATTCTTGATCTCTCCTTTTCCTTCCGGCCGTATGAACATTTCACATTTCGGATGCAAGTTTGAAAGATTCCCCTGCATTCCTCGCGGAAGAACAAGTTGCATATCGATAATTATGAATAAAAAGATCTACTAGCCACGAACGTCAACTTGTTGATTGCAGTCAAGTCAGAGTTTAAGAGACCCAGCCGCCTAATAAAGAGGATGTCAAAGGTCCAGGTCAAGTCGGTTGACGGAATCAGGATGAGGTGACACGGCCTCTGTCATCGGTCAACCACCCTTCCTGCCTCAAACACTAGAGGCCAAGAGCGTGCTTTTTTTCTGGAGGTCCAGGTCATTCTTTTTTGTTTGACAAACTGTACAATCATTTTACAGTAACTACAGCCGAGTTAACAAGCTTAATCATTTTTTGGCGAAAAAATAGCTTAATCATTTTACAGTAAGATTCAGTCTTACTTGTCAGACCATAAACAATACGTACCATTTCATAATAGTAACGGTACCAATGCTAGCAAATGAATTGGAGTGGTAGGTAAGTGTGATCAATGGGGGTACCTGCTGCCCGGCTGGGGACATCCATCCAATGCGAACTTCGCCAGCTGCAGCAAGGTCAGGTCACTGGCAAAGCTAGTGAGCTGACAGCAAGGTTCTTCTACCGGGAGCTGAGCTGATTTTTTTATCTGTTCGTTGTACGATTGGCTCATTCAATCGGTAGAGCTTGGTAGGTTCAGACTTTACTCGAACGGGGTCCTGTTATTAATCAGAAGATCCGTCAGAAAGTGTTAATAATAGTAGTAGTAGTAGTAATTCTATAACAGTGATGTGGATAAATAAGATCAAGTCTGACAGCTGACGGAGAACTTCCCCAAAGAGTGACAGAAAACCCCCTTAAAGGAACCGGTGACAGCCATCTAATTATCCATGAAAAGGCACAGGGAAATCAATGTTGCTACCTTCCAACTAAAAGGGCCAAGTGAAGTTGATGGGCCGTGATGAGTGCGTGGGTCGCTGCGTCTCCGTCCTCTGGTGCTGCAAAAGATTGCAGACATTGCAGTTACGCCCAGTTAAAGCTAGTATAAATTTGGTCCGAAATGTTGTGCAGACACAAGATTATACTAATATTTTGATCGTACCAAGTCAAACTACAGACTTTTAGTCTGAAAATGTTGTGCAGATACAGTACAAGATTATATATATGATATTGCAATCACATCACTTACTTCAGAAGATCAGTGCTAAATTGTTTGTGCTACCCTTCCGCGTGACTCTTGGCAGTTTCTGACATACACCATGATCTCAGTACCTCTGGCTCGTCCGCAAACCGATGCGCGTGGAAGAGGGATTAGGTTGTGGTTGGACAGCCGTCCCGGATTTTATCTCTGTAAAACTCATAACCAGCGTCAGCTGCCGTAGAGAATAAACAGTATAATAGTAATAATCAGCAAACAAGGGCTAAACCTCGAAGGAAAACATATTTGGTCACTGTTTGGGATCGATTTTGCAGTTGTCTGGAGGGAAAAGAACAATTCCTTGATAGACCATGTGATAATAAGACTATTATGCCGAGTGACTATTCCAACGACTGATCCTGCGGGCCAACAACCGTTGAACAATGCATATGGCGCCACACCATCGCCTTGAATAACAAGCAGTGTAATCAGCAAACAATGGCTGAAACTTGCTTAAGGAAAACATAAGCTTTACTGTATGGAACAGATCACTGCGATAGTCTCGAGAGAAAAGACCCATTCCGGGACAGATGGTGATATAAGTATGCCGAATGACTATTTCTCCGCTACTATACGACTGGCTGATCATGTGGGCCAACATATTTGGCGCCACATCGGCTGCAAGATTAGCGTGAGGCTGCTCACGCGCTTAGCACTCCACGCTTAATTCTTGGGAGAGCTATTCCTTCCTTCCCAGACTCTCCCTCCCTCCCCTCTCTTCCTCTCTCTCTCTCTCTAAACCTCTCTCTCCCCCTCCATCTCTCTAAGAGCTGAGCGGTTTTGGCTTAACCAGGTGGGCCCCGCCTGGCGGTCCTTCTCCTTGGACGCGCACAACCCCGCTTGGCCATCTCCTCGTGCCCCTGCATATACAGCAAGGAAGCTCTCTCCTCTTCGCATCAGCAGGGGCGCCAGATACTGCTTGCCCGGCTTCTTCTCCGCTCGATCCAAGCCATTTGTGCCTTCTCCAAGCTCCACTTCTTCTGTAAGTTCTTCCATGCCTTCTCTCTCTCTTCAAGTTCCCTTCCTCTCTTAAGTTCTTCTGTGTTCTCTCCATGTCGCCTGTCCTGCAATCTCTCTCTCTCTCTCTCTCTCTCTCTCTCTCTCTCTACACACACACACACACAACAAGCAAGAACTTTTCTTGTTCTCAACAACACGGTTACCAGATAATGTTGTTTTTTGTCACTGGAACGAGTCTTGCCTTCTGACTGCACCCAAGAAAACAACAGATCTTGAAAACTCAGAGTCCACTTTCAGAAAAGATAGATATAGAAAATACAGAGTCAGTGACAGCTCTCCCCATTTAGTCACGAGATGTGCAAAAAAGTCTGTCGCACCCCTCATTGTCCAACTAGTTCTTCTTCTTCTTCTCCCTTTCTTGGCAGATAAGGAACTGCCACCTCCAGTTTTCCTTTCTTATTCTTGGACTGCAGGGTTCAGATAGTCTACTTCACCCTCTAGTTTGGCAAGAGAGAGTGTAGTAGAGTCCTGACAGAATCTGTTGCAAACTTTCATCTCTGGTACGCAGCTTGGAGGATGGAAGGGACAAAGAAGCAGGTTTTCACGATCCAGGTGGAGGATGGAAAGCCTGGGAAGGATGGCCAGCCGGCGGTGGGGCCAGTGTTCCGGAACATACTGGCCAAGGATGGGTTCCCGCCGCTCGATCCTGACATGAGAACCTCATGGGATGTGTTCAGGTAAACACAAGCAACAGCAAAGTCCATCCATCCCTGTCTTACTTTTCTCCTACTGAAGTTTTAGTTAGACAGTAGCTTTCACTTTCAGTGGTGGTACTTGATTCTGTTTTTTTCCCCCTGGGCTATGTTATACAAAATTACAAAGACAAAGAGAACTAGCTGGTAATAACTGGTGTTCACTAAATAAAGAAAGAAATTCGACCTCTGCTCCATGTCAGACGAGTTCATCTCCTTGTGTGTCACCTCCATGCATGTGATTTTTCCTAAAGGACAAAAAAAAAGTACTCTGCATGTGGTTTTTCTTTACCAGCAACAGAAAAACACTGCTCTGCATGTGTGTGGTTGTTCAAAGATGCTACTGGGGACAGCCGCATTATCTGTTTTACCAAAACCAACTCTTGGATTCACATTTAAGGATAGGCATGTGTTTTCCCTCGGAAAAAGGACTTGCATATGTCATGTTTTGTTTTGTTTTGTACTCGCTATTTACAGAGAAAATTGTGCAGTGACTACTAAATGTCTTGAATTAGAAGTTTATTGTGTACTCTAAAGATCTTTATTTGCTCTCTCCCTTTTTCTCAAACTTACATTAAATTCCCTTTTTTAATAGAAAAGGCAGCAGTTGGATTTGAGTAGCACATGGGTAGAAAGTAGAAACTGAACTAAGAACATACCGCATCCACTGTGTCAACAAGCGTTTCTAGCATCAATCTTCAAAGGTTACACGGGTCATAGTTTAGCTGGATCCTTCATAAAAGGCCTGTCAAGAGAGTACATACATTAGGCATAAGACACTTCAGACCTCATCTTAAGGCTTGAGACTTCATCTGGTGGTGTTATTCAACAAACCATACATGATAAAGCTTTTAGTCTTTTCTTCACACGTATAAAGGTTAGATTTGCCGTTTTAACAACAAAATGGAAAACCAGCCACATCCAATATTCGTAGCACAAAAGAATCTTACAGAACTCACATAAGCTTAGTTTTGATCTTTTACGTGATCTTGGTTTTGATCTTTTTTGCTTACATCCCTGCAGAACAGCAGCAGGGAAGTATCCAGATAACCGGATGCTTGGATGGCGTCCATTTAAAGATGGAGTGGTATGCGCATATACAACTAACCCCTAGGATAGTGAAGCTTATGCATCTGCTATATGCCTATTTTTGCTTAGATTGTTCTTGATGAGAACAACATCCCCCATTTTCATGTTTCTAGCCAGGGCCCTACTTATGGAAATCATACAAGGAGGTCTATGAGGAAGTCCTGCAAATTGGATCTGCGCTGCAGCAGCTGGGGGTGCAACCAGTAAGAACCAAAACTTTAAGTCAACTTTTCCACTCCAACTATATAAATTGGCATCTTTGTATTTTGAAGAGCGCTTGTAAACTTTACATTAATTAGAGACATTGATGTTCCCATGCTTGATTTATGTCAGGGTTCCAGGGTTGGAATTTATGGATCCAACTGCCCTCAATGGGTGGTAGCAATGCAGGTACCCATCTGGATGATAATATCCATAATCTCCTTTGATTAGGATAATTAATGCTAATCTCACAATTAATTTTGCAGGCTTGCAATGGTTACAGCATAATATGTGTCCCACTATACGATACTTTAGGTAAGCAGGAAACTGATAAATAATAGACCCTCCTCATAAAATGCTTCAGATGCCCTAAAAAAATGTTACAGATCAATTAATGCAGACATTTGAAACACTGGATTTGTGTGTGTGTTTTTATCAGAAAAGGTATATCATGTCTCTATTAGCATTAATAATATTTCCTTGAGATTTCAGGTGCAGGAGCTGTTGATTACATTATTGACCATGCTGAGATTGATGTTGTCTTCATACAAGACAAGAAAATAAAAGAAGTACAGCCAAATCTATTAAGTAAATTGAGCACCTTTAAGATCACGTCTGAATTTAGATCTCATAGTGAATATTTCTTATTTGCAGATACTGTCCCCAAATTGCACATCTGCAACGAGGCTAAAAGGTAAGAAAATGGTAAAGTGGTTAGGGTCTCTCTGTTATTCCAGGAAGGATTAAATAGTCTAATTTTTTTCTCCAAAACATGTTTGCAGCATTGGTGGCATTCACCTCGGCAAATAATGAACAAATCAAAGATGCCGAGCAGATTGGGATGAAAATGTACTCCTGGAATGATTTCTTAAAAATGGTGGGGAAAGAGAATCCTATATATCTAAATAGCTGATCCCCACTATCTCTAATTATCTCAACATGCAAATGCTAACTCAACAAATCACCATGCAGGGGAAAAGACCCGCCTTAACATGCACCATGCATGCTACTTATATTCAATAAATATTCTACAACTATACAATAATCATGTATATTTGTTTCAATTTTTATATTATTAATCCAAATACTAGTGTTTTATAGAACCAAATCTCTTTAAAATAATTACAACCAATTCCTGCAGCAATGCTCAGGTATCATCTAGTTTACAAAGTTTGGTTTACAACTAAAATAACTAGATCCATTCAGACTGCCAAGATTGGAAGCAATGTTTGTGATGAAATAACTAGATTTCATTGGAATTGGTTTCCGTATGATATTCTCCCGATGAAATATATGTGTTGATCAAGCAATAATTCTGAATTGCATTTCAGGGAAAGGATAAACCAGTTCAACCTCGTCCACCGCAACCAAATGATACATGCACCATCATGTACACAAGTGGAACAAGTGGGCAACCCAAAGGTGTTATGCTGAGCCATGAGAGCCATGGGATGTATGTAAAAGGGGTGGACCTCTTCATGGACCAGTTTGAAGATAAGGTTACTCCTTTCTATCAGATATAATGATGTGAATAAGCTTAATTCCAATTCAATAGATGGTTATCTTTAGCATAAATGTAAGCAAACTGGGTGGTTTTGGGCATGCAGATGTCAACGGAGGATGTATTTCTTTCTTTTCTCCCACTTGCTCACATTCTCGACCGCATGATCGAAGAGTATTTCTTCCACAAAGGAGCCTCAGTTGGCTATTACCATGGAGTGAGCAAATCCACATATTAGCCTTTCTACTTTTTCAATCTTATTGGTCATCATTCTTTCTTTAATATAACTGCACTGTTCTTTTTTGTCAGGATTTGAATGCCTTGAGAGATGATCTCATGGAGTTGAAACCAACCCTACTAGTTGGGGTGCCCAGAGTGTATGAAAAGATTTACGAAGGTGGTAAAAGAAAAATTATTGATATCAAATCAGCCTTCATATCAGCTAACTCAGATAACCTTTTTATGATTGACTTTAGGTATTTTAAAGGCCTTAGCGGATCTCAGACCTCTCAGGAGGGTGATTTTTAATGCTTTGTACAACCGGTAAGTTGGTTAGCATCATGAATATTTATTGCAGTAAATAAATTATGTCATCTCACCATAGCTTTTGCAATTCAGCAAACTAGCAGGCATGAAAGCAGGCTACACACAAAAAACTGCTTCACCTTTCGCTGACATGCTGGCTTTTCGCAAGGTATTGTGTTCATAACTAAGGGGGTGTTTGTTTCCAGGGACTTTTTTGTGTAGGGACTAGAAAAAGTCCCTCTTAGAGACTTTGTTACCAAACGGGAGGGACTTTTTAGGGACTAAACTAGGCATTTGGGACTAAATGAAGAAGACTCTCAAGGAGAGTCTTTTTGGGACTTTTTGGGACTTTTCCAACAATGCCCCTCCATGCACCTATTGGCCCGCCACCCCATGGTGTTGTTTGATTGTTATTTTTCTATATACTAGGGGCAACATGGTCATTTAATAACCTCTAGGAAGGGACTAGGGACTTTTTAGTCTCTGGAAACAAACAGGGAGGGACTTTTTAGGAACTAGAGACTTTTTAGTTGGGACTAGAAAAAGTCTTAGGACTAGAGAACCAAACACCACCTAAGAACCACTAGACACAAATTACTTTCAGAAAAATAAATAAAAGATCAGTAGCAGTTGTACTCACAGTGTCTGTATCTTACTTCTTTTTGTTGCATTTCCTTGCTCTAGGTCAAGGCAAGGCTCGGTGGCCGTCTTCGCCTACTAATCTCCGGTGGTGCACCCTTAAGTACTGAAATTGAAGAGTTCATGAGAGTGACCAGCTGTGCATACTTTATTCAAGGCTATGGTAATGCATGTAGACACTTTTCAGGGTTCAGATTTCTTCCTGCAGACTGCCATCACCACAGAAGTACAAATATATTTGTTTAAAGGACTCTAAAGCATCAACAAGTAGTTGCCAAAGGCAAACAAATAATAAACAAAATATGTCACCAGACTGGCAAACAAATAATAGAAAATATATACCACTAGACTTGGTGAGTATACTTGTAGCTCAACTGCTCAAGTATGAGTTATAGTTGTATTTAGAACTGGAATGTATTGACCTGTTTTAACAAGTCACAAGATAACGATAAAGCTGGTTTCATATGTAGGTTGGGTTCATGTTTTCCTTACTGTGTCCTATCCCCATTGCAAACACTAGTTTTAAGAGTTTTCAGCAAACTTTCTGTTTCGACTATTTTACTTGTTGCACATTACTGTTTACAGCTCGAAGTAAAAGATTGTGGACATCTGTTTTTCCTATTAACAAAGATACTGACATGCCACATAATCTTTTTCTCTCCATATGATGTTCCAAAATTGCATGGGTTAGTTATCAGTCCCTTTGTCAATGAAAAGGAACCAGTATAACGTTCAATTCTGTTGTCTCTGCTCAGGTTTAACAGAAACATTGGGACCTAGCACAGTCGGTTACCCTGATGATATGTCCCTGGTTGGAACTGCCGGTGTTGCCGCCACCTTCACTGAACTGCGACTGGAAGAAGTACCTGAGATGGGTTATGATCCACTTGGTGTTCCTTCTCGTGGTGAAATCCTCATTAGAGGGTCCACTGTCTTCACTGGGTACTACAAAAATCCTGAGCTCACAAATGAGGTCATGGTTGATGGATGGTTTCATACAGGTGAATAATCAATTTTAATTTAAACAGGAGACTAATGTAAATTTAAAAATTATCATGTTCTGACACAATCTTGTTCTCAGGAGACATTGGGGAGATGACCCCAGATGGAATCCTGAAGGTTATTGACCGAAAGAAGAACATATTTAAGCTATCGCAAGGGGAGTATGTCGCAGTTGAGTATCTGGAGAAAGTATATGTCTTCCCTCCAATTATTGAAGATGTAAGGACAAACCCATTGAAATCATATGCTTATATTGACAGAGTCATGGTGCTACATACAATGTAATACTGTCATTTTTGTAGATCTGGGTGTACGGGGACAGCTACAAATCAATGTTAGTCGCAGTAGTTAACCCACATGAAGAAAACACCATGAAGTGGGCAGGGTCAAATGGCTACAAAGGTTCTTTCAGTGAAATATGCAAATCTGAAGGCCTTAAAGAGCATGTCCTTAAAGAGCTCGCAGCGGCTGCACAGAAGAACAAGGTAAGGCCATTTATTCACTTCTACATTGGACACTAAACATATTACATGGTCAACATGGTTTTCGCTTTTGCGTTACAACAAAGAGGAACTCACGAGTTTCTATATTGTATAGACTCCTTCGTTTTAAATCTTCACTCCATCTAAGCATCACATATATAATCCTCTTTGCATGTCTCCGATCAGCTACGAGGTTTTGAGTACATCAAAGGCGTAGTGTTGGATCCTGTACCTTTTGACATTGAAAGGGATTTGGTCACTGCAACAATGAAGAAGAGAAGAAACTACATGCTAAAATATTATCAGGTAATATATTTTCATCTGCTGCAGTGTGATTTTTGTTGTTTTTACTAATTTTCAGGGTAAAAGCCAGTGTATTAGTATTGGGTTCAAGTGAGCCCAATAAAATTGGTAAATCCCATACAAAATCACTATTGATCTATGAACAGCTAAAGTTGTAGCATACAGAGCCAACCTTGTGGTCCATATGTTGTAGAGCTGACTTCTTGGTCTTCGTCCTAGCTTTGCCCATAAATGTCCTCTCTTACTTCTTTTGAGTAATTCTAATTCATTGTTCTTCATGTGCAGCCTGAGATTGACAAATTATACAAAGCATTGGAGGGTCAGAGGGCTGCGAACAAAGCAAAGTAAAGCTATGTGTTTTGTTAGGTCACATGCCGGAATATTATTGTAAATCTACTATTGAACGACGTTGGTAATCAAGACTACATAAAAGCAATAATGCATATTGTGTGGTGCATTGTGTATGTATATCCCCCCCCCCCCCAAAAAAAAAAAAAACCCTCGCCCCACTCTCTGAAATTTACATATGGCGCACAGATAACAATTAAAACAGATTTTTGTGCTAGGCCGCGTATTTTGACCAACGGACAATTTTTATTAATGTCGTGTGCGCCCTGTTGAAACAAAGGGATGGTACAGTGGAAAAAATTAGGAATGAAGTCCTTCTAATGACTACGCGAGGGCCAATATGCAAGGGAGAACATGATCGACTCAGTCCCAGACTATATTGTTATGTCCCAAAATATATTCATCATGCACATATTACATACTGACCAAACTGAAGATAGCAGCTTGCAAATTTGAATGGTGCCTCTGATGAATCCTTGAGACATATATTTATAACATCAAAAGATCATTAGTATTATCAGAAATAGCATACCTCATGAACTATCAAAGAGAACTTGCTGCTTGTCCGATTATAGCACCACTGGACTGTCAAGTACATGCTTATAAATCTTCAATGATATGCTCAATCAAGTACGTTGGTCTGATGGTGCCTGAGGTTTGTCGAAGTTCTCTAGCTCTTATAAATCTTCATAAATATGCTGTGCATTGGTCCGATGGTGCCCATGTGTGTAAATATCCCACGGACCAACACATTCCATGTTGCTTCATTTGGACATATTCCTTCATATAACATCTTCAAGAGATAGACCATGGCATCATCCAACCTGTGCTGACTGCAAAGCCCTGACATCAGACTTGTGTATGCAACTATGTTGCGTGGACAATTAACTGCAACCATTTGACCTAACATCCAAGCAGCAGCCTTGACATTCCCTTCCTTGCAGTAAGCATGAATTATCGCATTGAAAGTGAATGCATCTGGTTGAATTTGTTGGACTATCATCCTCCCGAGAAGAATTATAGCTTCTTTGTTCCTTCCCATCTGGCACAGACCACTAATAGTAGTGTTGTAAGATACTAGAGTCAACTCAAGCCCATGGTTTAGCATCTGGATCAGCATTCGAAGAGCGTCTTCGCAGTTTCCTTCCCTGAAAAGACCATGAAGCAACTCATTGTAAGTCCTGTCGTTTGGAGAGCATCCATATCTTCCCATACCATGGAACACACTCAAGGCTCTTCCCACTCTTCCGCAGTCACACAGGCTTCTGATCAACGTGTTGAATGTCAATGTGTTAGGAGGACAATTTTCCATCAACATCTTATCAATGAGATTCTCTGCCTGATCAAACATCGCCTTCTTGCAAAGCACATCCACCATATTTGTATAAACAACAACGTTTGGCTTGAAACCAGCATTTGTCACGTCATTCCATATTGACATGGCACCATCTAGGTCCCCAGCTTTGGAGAATCCGTCAATGAGAGTAGAATAGGTCCTTACATCAGGAAAACAACCGTTTTGCTCCATGCCACTGAAAACAGACGATGCCCTCTTAAGATCACCAGTGTGGCAAAGGCCACGGATGAGAACATTGTAAGAGATTGTCGTTGGTGCCCATCCTTCAGCCACCATCCAATTCCACATGCCAATCGCGTCATGCGCCTTTCCGGCATCGAAGAATCCTTTGACCAACACAGTGAATGTTTGAACATTTGGAGCACAACCTTCGCTTACCATCCTAGCCAAAATGGCGCAAGCCATCTTCATCTCCCCAGCCTTGCAGAGTGCATCGACTATGCTTGTGTAGGTAGCAGGTTCTGCGTGCAGTCCCCGGTGAATCATCTCGTCGATAACCGAGAGCACCTCCCGCATCCTGAACTGCCTGCACAGCGCGTGAACAACGGCATTGTACGAGGAGCACACAGGCACTGTCTCTGCCACGACCCTCCTGGCCTCGTCCACCCTTCCCAACTTGCAAAGCGCAGAAACGATCGTCGTGTGGCTCACCACGTCTGGCTGGCAGCCCTTCCTGGCCATTTCGTCGAGCATCTTGCGTGCGGCGTCGACCCGGTCGTTCTGGCACAGCGCCTTCATGAGCAGATTGTAGGTGTACACGTTGGGCTCGACGCCGGCCTCCCTCATGTTCTCGTACACCGGCACCACCGCCCCGACCAGGTTCTCCCGGAGCAGCGCGTCGAGCAGGTGGTTGTACACCCGCACGGTGGGCGCCGCGCACCCCAGGTCGTGCGCGCGGTAGAACGTCTTGAGCGCGCGGTCGGCCGCGCCGGCGCGGGCGAAGGCGCAGATGGCGGCGACGAGGGCACCCTCGGGGCACGCCACCCCGCGCAGCCGCATCTCCTGCAGCGCGTACTGGACGCCGTCCACGTCGCCCGCCGCCGCGAGCCTCCTGACGGTGGCCTCATGGGCCCTCGCCGTGTCTCCGGCGTCAGGAGAGGGCCTGGATCGCTCCGGCCACCGGATGGTGACTTGCGGGTTGCTCTTCCGGTGGCTAGGTGGCGGGGCGGTGGAGAAATGGCGGTCGTGGAGCCGCCTGAGCAGGAGGCGGCATTTGGTCGAACACATGGCGCGCAGCTAAAACTTCGACGGTCAAACAGAGTAGTGGCCCCGTTTGTGTAAGCCACGGGTACTTCAGGCCGCCTAATGTTGGGCCTGGTTTTGAAGCCCAGCCTAATTCAAACTGACACGAACTCGTTCTCATCAAAAGAAAAAACGATTCTCAAAAAAATAATCAACAGAAAAAATTATCTAAAAAATTCAGGATTTCTCAAAAGAAAAAACAAACTCAAAGTATGGGCAGTGGGAGACATCCGAGAAGCCTTCCGTCCTACTTCCTTATAGTCCTATAATATAAGTTGTGTTTTTACGGGAGAAAGAAATTCATTGCTTAATCATGATGATTACAAATCATTTTGAGTCGGCACAAGAATTTCTTGAGAAACGGACCTCAACCAAACAGCAGTGCGAGTAGAATTATGCCACATTCGAGCTAAGTTATGAGCGACCGAATTACGAGAGCAACATATCATGGATATGGCGTGCTCCCTGCCCATGTTCAATAGGCGTTTGATCTCCTCAACCAAGGCTGCCCCCGGCGAACGATCCTTCTCCTCAATCATTGTAATAACATCTTATATTTATACGACAAAGGGAGTACCTAAGAGAAACTCGTTTCGGGTGAGAGAAGTGGCTAAGAGGCAAAGATTAGAGTAAGGAGTTGATATGGCAGCAATGACCTCTTCGTTGAATATGTTATCTGGGCTTTGTCCCTTCTAGCACTGTGTTGTTTACCGTCGACAAGGAGCAAGTGGAGGTGGGTCTTCACCAGTTGAATCTTCGTCTTACATGTTCCTCTGCAAGGTGAAGAATGTTCTTCTTTCCTAACGACAACAATGAGCGGTGGTTTCCACCCTTGGGCGGTTAAAACGACTTCAAAAAGCTTAAGGGCGGGTTCACTCTGTGAATGTCGGGTAGGCGGACGGCCGATTAGCCGACATTAGCGCGGGTAGTCGTCTGCCCTGTCGGGCCACGTTCGCTTCATCAGCATGAATAAGATGCAGACAGCAGTGAGAGAGGAGCTTTAGGATGACTCCGAATTGTCAAAGTCCAATGTGTCAATGTCCAGACTCCCGCAAACATCCCTCACTCTGTTGCCGGGATGTGGGATTCGAGACGCCCAGGCCGGTGCGGATAAATTTGGTGACCTCCGTTAAATGGACACTATATGGCCAAAATCGTCCAGACCATCCAATCTAGACATTTGTGGGCGATTTGATGATCCGTGTTGGAATTGCAGTTGGAGTTGCACAATGAATTAGTATGTAAATCCCAGAAAGGACATGGCATAAAGGTCAATTTCCCACCTTCCCGCATGCATGAATTCCGACAGTAGATTTCTCGCAGTTTTATTAGGAGTTTGCTCAATTGGGACATTCGAAACTCAGTACTGTATGTCGATTTTCTCAAAAAGTACCTCCACAGTACTATAGTCTATCTTCACAAAGAAATTTTGTAATGAATCAGCAGTCAAACTTGTGTACTCTTTAAGAGAGCGTTCCAGAACAGAAGAGTCAAAGTCATAGCATAGCACCGACAAAGCACTTAATAATCTCACGTTAAGCAGGCGTACTTAATGCCATGTGCCCAAGAGAGCACTTAATGAAGATCTGTCCTGTTGTCGATCATTTATCATTCGCTCTTAATCTGTTTATCATTTCTTGCTCGCTTAGCTATCTTTTGTGTGATATCCTTTATAGTAGCTTTTACTTCGCTATCCATTTTTAGTTTTCCCTCATGCTGGTGCAACTAGTAGTATACTATTTTACCATCGTGATAGTTAAGCCAGTTCTCTACTATGCTCGAATGATTGTTGCATCCTGTCTTGAAAGATTTGTTCCTCGGTAGGTTTCTTGCTCAATTTCATAACTATGAATATATTTCGCTACAGTGTTTGGGCTCAAATCAAAACATTCAGAAGAGTTCTTGAATCTCCCATTCACCCCTCCCCCATTTGGTCGATATACTCTCGGTCCTAACAGAAGCGATGACCTCTTCGTTGAATAAGTTAGTTGGGCTTTGTCCCTGTTCCGGCACTATGCTATTTGTCGTCGATAAGGAGCAAGTGGAGGTGGGTCTGAAGGAAATATGCCCTAGAGGCAATAATAAAGTTGTTATTTATATTTCCTTATATCATGATAAATGTTTATTATGCATGCTAGAATTGTATTAACCGGAAACTTAGTACATGTGTGAATACATAGACAAACAGAATGTCATTAGTATGCCTCTACTTGACTAGCTCGTTGAATCAATGATGGTTATGTTTCCTAACCATAGACATGAGTTGTCATTTGATTAACGGGATCATATCATTAGAGAATGATGTGATTGACTTGACCCATCCGTTAGCTTAGTACGATGATCGTTTAGTTTGTTGCTATTGCTTTCTCCATAACTTATACATGTTCCTATGACTATGAGATCATGCAACTCCCGAATACCGGAGGAACACTTAGTGTGCTATCAAACGTCACAACATAACTGGGTGACTATAAAGATGCTCTACAGGTGTCTCTGATGGTGTTTGCTGAGTTGGCATAGGTCGAGATTAGGATTTGTCACTCCGTGTATCGGAGAGGTATCTCTGGGCCCTCTCGGTAATGCATATCACTATAAGCCTTGCAAGAAATGTGACTAATGAGTTAGTTGCAGGGTGATGCATTACGGAACGAGTAAATAGACTTGCCAGTAATGAGATTGAACTAGGTATTGAGATACCGACGATCGAATCTCGGGCAAGTAACATACCGATGACAAAGGGAACAACGTATATAGTTATGTGGTTTGACCGATAAAGATCTTCGTAGAATATGTGGGAGCCAATATGAACATACATGTTCCGCTATTGGTTATTGACCGGAGACGTGTCTCGATCATGTCTACATAGTTCTCGAACCCGTAGGGTCCGCACGCTTAATGTTCAGTGACGATTGATATTATGAGTTTATGTGATTTGATGTACCGAGGATAATTCAGAGTCCTAGATGTGATCACGGACATGACGAGGAGTCTCGAAATGGTCGAGATATAAAGATTGATATATTGGATAGCTATATTCGGACACCAGAAGTGTTCCGGGTGATTTCGAAGAAAACCGGAGTGCCAGAGGGTTACCGGAACCCCCCTGGGGAACTAATGGGCCACATGGGCCTTAGTGGAGAGAGAGAGGGCAGGCCAAGGCAGGGTCGCGTGCGCGCCCCTCCCCCTCTATTTCAAATTGGCTCCTTCTTCCTTCTCCTCTCATTCCTTCCCCCTTCCTCCTCCTAGTTGGACTAGGAAAGGGGGAGTCCTTCTCCTACTAGGAGCAGGACTCCTCCCCTCCTTGGCGCGCCCCAAGGGCCGACCGGCCTCCCCCTTGCTCCTTTATATACGGGGGCAGGGGGCACCCTAGAACACACAAGTTGATCATTGATCCCTTAGCCGTGTGCGGTGCCCCCCTCCACCATAATCCACCTTGGTCATATCATAGCGGTGCTTAGGCGAAGCCCTGTTCTGGTAGCATCATCATCACCGTTATCACGCCGTCGTGCTGACGAAGCTCTCCCTCGACATTCATCTGGATCGAGAGTTCGTGGGACGTCACCGAGCCGAACGTGTGTAGATCGCGGAGGTGCCGTACTTTCGGTACTAGGATCAGTCGGATCGTGAAGACGTACGACTACATCAACCGCGTTGTCATAACACTTCCGCTTATGGTCTACGAGGGTGATAGAGCATTTCCTCATATAATCTTTTTAGCCTTTTTGCACCACATTGTAATCATATTTTCACATTATTTACTTCAGAAATATTCAAATACCCCCATTATGCTACATTTACAACACTCCTCCATGTTTTGCAGAAAAGGGCGAAAAGGCCCAAAATCCTTCTATAATAGAGAGTGTCAAGAAACTATGGTTGCTGTAACTTACGGAGGGACCCAACCATGAAGAAAAGAAGTAACCAGAGGGGTCAAGATAAAGTTGGAGGGATCATCTTGTGAAGAGAGAAGAGAAGTGGAAGGGCAAAAGAGCAAAACTGGCAGATCAGAGGAGGGGATCAAATCCCTAGCGGCAACCATCGATCCCCTTTGGGCCTGGCTACATATCCCTCTCCCCCAACCTTCTTCTCCACCTCTGGCCGTCGCCACGGCCAGGCCGGCATGGCGGCGCGCCACCTAGTACCTCCACCCACTCCACAACGCTGCAGCACCTCCACCCGCGCTACCGCAACCCATCCATCCACCAGGCGCCATCACATCCAGCCACCATCACCTCGCGCGCCCTACAAGACTAGAGGTCGTGGTTGTTTGGTGCCCCGCGATCCTCCACCTCTCTTCTTCAACCTGCTGTTGTTCGCCCTCAACCCTCTCTGCTGCTTCTCTCACCCGGATGCCCCTGCTGCTCCTTCTCCCACGTCTTGCTGCTGCTTCTCTTCTCTGACCCCCATTGCTGTTGCCTTTTCCTCTGAACCCCTACCGCTGATCCTTTTCCTCAACTCTCTCTGCTGCTCCTCTCACGCCCCTGCTGCTACTCCTCTCAAAGCCCCCACGCTGCTGCTCCTTTTCTTTACCTCCTATTCTGCGCTTCTTCTCTGAACCCAAACTGGTGCCGCTCCTCTTCTCTCTTTACTTTTTGCAAATTTCTGAAACTTGTAGGTGAACCTTGTGTATTGTTCTAAACACCTAATTTCTCTAAAATTAAGATATGTAATACTTTGTAAGGTTCAGATTTTAAGAGTACTTGCAACCTGCTGTTTATTTTGTTTCGTACTTGTAACTATAGTGTACAATTAATATTTGGTCTATGTGATTTTTCTTTCTGAGTTAGTAATCTGCTAGCATGTGTTTGTGTTCATCCATATGAACTTGTTCCATTTTGTAGTACTTGTGTTAGCTCAAGTATATGTGTGTTTGTGATGAGAAGTACTTCTATTATGTCCTATGATCTTGCTATTACACTTTTCTTACATGTTTGATGTATATATATGTTCTGATGTGTTGTAGTTCTCCTTGTTGTTGATGGTTGCCTGTGCCAGTATTGTAGTTCCCAAAGTATAACAAAAATACCAAAAAGAGAGTGATTTCAATCTTAATCTCCCTATGCTGTTTTGCATTTTCTTTGTCGTCAACCTTGTTTAGTTTAGCTTTTTCTTGCATTCATAATCAGAATTGTGTTACCTAGCTTTAGCCGAGCATAATTGCCGTCGCCTAGTCCCTGTGGAGAACACGACATCCGTAGCTTGGGGCATAAAAACCCCGCTGTACTTTCAATTAATCATTTTGGCGCCGTTGCCGAGGACTAGGGTCGAGCGATTGTGTTAGGCTATAGACTAGGTTTTTCTTCATTTTCTAGTTTGTGCCATATATTTGTGATATATCTCTAATCACTAACCCCTGTTCTAGCTAGTATCTTTTTGTTTTCTTTTCATTTTGCAGGTTAGAGCTATCTACTCGGTTATGGCATATTATTCAGATTGTCTCGAAGATGCGAGGAACACTACAAACATCACGGAAACTATTCAAGAACTCATAAGATTTCCCATCGATTAGATGATTTAGCTCGGCAGCGAGAAGTAGTTTTTGAGGATAGGCGTAGCTCTTATGATCCTTATTCTAGAGGTCATCCTTATGTTGCTCCTACATACCATATTTGTGGATTTCAGGGCCATTCACCCGCTGAATGTCAGTGTGGTTACTCTCACTCTCCCGATTGTTATGGCATGAGCTTCGCCCCATAGCCTAGCTCATACCAAAACAATTACTCATATGGGTGGCCTGAGAACCAGAATATGTCATATAGGAGCAACAACCCTGAGATCTCACCATTTTCTTCTAGTAATCATATACAGGGATTTAGATACAATGAGGAGAGCCACAACAGATTTATTCAGCTCCTACTCATATACCTCAACACCAGGAGATGTTGCCAATGGAGTTAAATGGTCCTCCATTTGGTCAACCAACAACTCCAGCAACCGCCGAGCAATCTCATGTGCAAGTGCCCACACAAGATGAATTCGGTGACATAGACAAGCTCACACTTTTGAGTCTCGAGTTCACTTGGAGTGCCGAGGATGATCCTATTAGGAAGGTTATACTAGAGGAAATGAAGAAGATCAAGAGTGGGAATGAGCTAGTGAATGAAGTAAAGAAGATTGAGAAGAACATCAACGCTGGCAGTACTATTTCTTCACAGCTTGAGCTGAGTAATTCTGGGAATCCCCTTGATACATGTGAGGTTCCAATACCATCACATCTAGCTGACCAAGATAGCAAGTGCCTTGAGTAAGAGATACCTCAGATTGAAGAAGATGAACTGGAAGACAAGGAACAAGATGATCAAGAGCTACAATTCCCAAGTGATCAAGTTGAAGACTCATCATCTACTACTCTTGAAGAAGTACAAGAAGCTACTGTAGATGAAGATGAAGAAGCTGAGATTCATTGGCCTATTGTCATACATGAGCGTGATGTGTCAGGTTTATCCAATCCTCTCAATGACATGCATCCTTGTGATTTCTTTGCTACTACCTTGCATTGCATGATGCCATCTGTTAAAGTAGATTTGAAAAGGTATTTGCTTGTATATGATGATATATACCCTGTTAGTGGCATTATTCTCATTTGTGATGATCACAGTTATTTTCCTCGTGCTAGTCCTATGCTTAATGAAACATATAATTCCCATGCTAGTATTGAGCTTAATGATAAGTTTCATCCTCATGTTAGTGTTGACCTTGCTGATTTCTACCATCCTAAACATGTGCTTTATAGCTATGCTTATGTAATTGGATATTTGATTAATGACTTGGAGGGTATTGTCCCTACCACTTGCATTGTCTCTTTCGTTGAGTGCTCTTTCAAGTTCTTGCCTGTGCACAAATCACTACATGTTGACCAGGTTCGAGGTGACATTCCTTGGGACCCCGGTGGATTTAGAGCATGGTGAAAAGGAGAAGCAATGGGCACATACAAGGAAGAGAAGAGCTGGAGCATGCACGAGGATAGAGAGCATGAGGATAGAGAAGCAAAAAGAAAGGAGTCACAATGCAAGAGGATGTGAGATGATCGAGCGAGTTCTACTTCATAAAGCCTGGTGAGCTGTTTCATGACCCCAATCTGAATATATCATCTATTGATACAAGCTGAAATCAATTGCTAGTTGGGTTGCTTGAGCCAGTTATTACTTGTTGTCAAGCTGAAATTCACCTTTGGCATCGTGCTTGATGTGAATTTTTGAACTTGATTTCTAAATGCCTTGTAAACTAGTGATCTACACCATGCGTGCTTGGCTGAAATTAGTGAGAACTATTAGTTTTGAGTGCTCAAATCCCTAGTACACTAGAAAACTTCGTCATTTTCTGCATTTAGTATGATACACCTAGATCACCATGTTTAGATGCTGAATTTGTGCTAAGTGTGTTCCCATTGAGAGCAATCACCTAACCACTATGGATTAGCATGCTATGTTCCCTGGATCGGTAGCATGTGAACCAGACATGAAGAAGTGAGGATTCCTGTTTTTGTGCTTATGCGTTGTTCATTTTAAAAAAAGTAAATCTTATAATGAATGATAAGTCTGACTACCTACAGTAGCATGTCATGTTCCCTGGATCGGTGGCATGTGAAATCGGGTTAGCTTGGGCAGTAACTAATAATAAAAATTGTAATTGTCAAACCAGGTGTATACCATGTGCTCTGGATCGGTGGTATGTTCCTTTGGGGAGACAAACAAAAAAAACTAATAATTGGTCGAGCCGGGTATATTCCATGTTCTCGGGATCGGTGGTATGTTCCTTTGGTGAGATCGATAAAATATTATCATTACTTTATTTCTGTAAATAAGTGATCTGATCACAAGTGTATGTTCTTTTTGTTCTCGGGATCATGCTCTCTTTAGGAACCTTCGGCACAATCATCATTTGAACTAGTTGATCTTCTTTTATCATTGTAAAAGTTTAAAATGGTCAAGTCTACTAGTATCCTACCACTTTGAAGCACTCCTAACCATTAATTTTCACTAGCTAAGTTCAAAGCATGCTTTGTTTGGAGATCTACTTCACTTGGCATTCTCTAGTCAGCTCACTGTTCACAATCTTGCTCTTGTCATATTCCTTTGCTTGAGGACAAGCAAAGATTTAAGTGTGGGGGAACTTGATAGAGCATTTCCTCATATAATCTTTTTATCCTTTTTGCACCACATTTTAATCATATTTTCACATTTTTTACTTCAGAAATATTCAAATACCCCCATTATGCTACATTTACAACACTCCTCCATGTTTTGCAGAAAAGGGCAAAAAGGCCCAAAATCCTTCTATAATAGAGAGTGTCAAGAAACTATGGTTGCTGTAACTTACGGAGGGACCCAACCGTGAAGAAAAGAAGTAACCAGAGGGGTCAAGATAAAGTTGGAGGGATCATCTTGTGAAGAGAGAAGAGAAGTGGAAGGGCAAAAGAGCAAAACTGGCAGATCATAGGAGGGGATCAAATCCCTAGCGGCAACCATCGACCCCCTTTGGGCCTGGCTACATATCCCTCTCCCCCAACCTTCTTCTCCACCTCTGGCCGTCACCGCGGCCAGGCCGGCATGGCGGCGCGCCACCCAGTACCTCCACCCACTCCACAACGCTGCAGCACCTCCACCCGCGCTACCGCAACCCATCCATCCACCAGGCGCCATCACATCCAGCCACCATCACCTCGCGCGCCCTACAAGACTAGAGGTCATGGTTGTCTGGTGCCCCACGCCATCCTCCACCTCTCTTCTTCAACCTGCTGCTGTTCGCCCTCAACCCTCTCTGCTGCTTCTCTCACCCGGATGCCCCTGCTGCTCCTTCTCCCACGTCTTGCTGCTGCTTCTCTTCTCTGACCCCCATTGTTGTTGCCTTCTCCTCTGAACCCCTACTGTTGATCCTTTTCCTCAACTCTCTCTGCTGCTCCTCTCACGCCCCTGCTGCCACTCCTCTCAAAGCCCCCATGCTGCTGCTCCTTTTCTTTACCTCCTATTCTGCGCTTCTTCTCTGAACCCAAACTGGTGCCGCTCCTCTTCTCTCTTTACTTTTTGCAAATTTCTGAAACTTGTAGGTGAACCTTGTGTATTGTTCTAAACACCTAATTTTTGTAAAATTGAGATATGTAATACTTTGTAAGGTTCAGATTTTAAGAGTACTTGCAACCTGCTGTTTGTTTTGTTTCGTACTTGTAACTATAGTGTACATTTAATATTTGGTCTATGTGATTTTTCTTTCTGAGTTAGTAATCTGCTAGCATGTGTTTGTGTTCATCCATATGAACTTGTTCCATTTTGTAGTCCTTGTGTTAGCTCAAGTATATGTGTGTTTGTGATGAGAAGTACTTCTATTATGTCCTATGATCATGCTATTACACTTTTCTTACATGTTTGATGTATATATATGTTCTGATGTGGTGTAGTTCTCCTTGTTGTTGATGGTTGCCTGTGCCAGTATTGTAGTTCCCAAAGTATAACAAAAATACCAAAAAGAGAGTGATTTCAATCTTAATCTCCCTATGCTGTTTTGAATTTTCTTTGTCGTCAACCTTGTTTAGTTTAGGTTTTTCTTGCATTCATAATCAGAATTGTGTTTGTTGGGGAACGTTGTAATTTCGAAAATTTTCCTACGCACACGCAAGATCATGGTGATGCATAGCAATGAGAGGGGAGAGTGTTGTCCACGTACCCTCGTAGACCGAAAGCGGAAGCGTTAGCACAACGCAGTTGATGTAGTCGTACGTCTTCACGATCCGACCGATCAAGTGCCGAATGTACGGCACCTCCGAGTTCAGCACACGTTCAGCCCATGACGTCCCTCGAACACAGATCCAGCCGAGTGTTGAGGAAGAGTTTCGTCAGCACGACAGCGTGGTGACGATGATGATGTTCTACCGACGCAGGGCTTCGCCTAAGCACCGCTATAGTATTATCGAGGTGGACTATGGTGGAGGGGGGCACCGCACACGGCTAAAAGATCAAATGATCAATTGTTGTGTCTCTGGGGTGCCCTCTGCCCCTGTATATAAAGGGTCAAGGGGAGGAGGCGGCCGGCCAGGGAGAGGCGCGCCAAGGGGGAGTCCTACTCCCACTAGGAGTAGGACTCCTCCTATTCCTAGTAGGAGTAGGAGAGGGGAAGGAAAGAGGGGGCCGGCCCCCTTGCCCTAAACCAATTCGGTTTGGGCCTTGGGGGGGCGCCTCCCACACTCCCCTTGCTGCCCTCTATTTCCACTAAGGCCCATGTAGGCCCATTAAGCCCCTGGGAGGTTCCGGTAACCCCCGGTACTCCGGTAAAATCCCGATTTCATCCGGAACACTTCCGATATCCAAATATAGGCTTCCAATATATCAATCTTTATGTCTCGGCCATTTCGAGACTCCTCGTCATGTCCGTGATCACATCCGGGACTCCGAACAACCTTCGGTACATCAAAACATATAAACTCATAATATAACTGTCATCGAAACGTTAAGCGTGCGGACCCTACGGGTTTGAGAACTATGTAGACATGACCGAGACACGTCTCCGGTCAATAACCAATAGCGGAACCTGGATGTTCATATTGGCTCCCACATATTATACGAAGATCTTTATCGGTCAGACCGCATAACAACATACGTTGTTCCCTTTGTCATCGGTATGTTACTTGCCCGAGATTCGATCGTCGGTATCTCAATACCTAGTTCCATCTCGTTACCGGCAAGTCTCTTTACTCGCCCAGAGATACCTCTCCGACAATCGGAGTGACAAATCCTAATCTCGAAATACGCCAACCCGACAAGTACCTTTGGAGACACCTATAGAGCACCTTTATAATCACCCAGTTACGTTGTGACGTTTGGTAGCACACAAAGTGTTCCTCCGGTAAACGGGAGTTGCATAATCTCACAGTCATAGGAACATGTATAAGTCATGAAGAAAGCAATAGCAACATACTAAACGATCGGGTGCTAAGCTAACGGAATGGGTCAAGTCAATCACATCATTCTCCTAATGGTGTGATCCCGTTAATCAAATGACAACCCATGTCAATGGTTAGGAAACTTAACCATCTTTGATCAACGAGCTAGTCAAGTAGAGGCATACTAGTGACACTCTGTTTGTCTATGTATTCACACATGTATTATGTTTCCGGTTAATACAATTCTAGCATGAATAATAAACATTTATCATGATATAAGGAAATAAATAATAACTTTATTATTGCCTCTAGGGCATATTTCCTTCAGTCTCCCACTTGCACTAGAGTCAATAATCTAGATTACACAGTAATGATTCTAACACCCATGGAGTCTTGGTGCTGATCATGTTTTGCTCGTGGAAGAGGCTTAGTCAACGGGTCTGCAACATTCAGATCCGTATGTATCTTGCAAATTTCTATGTCTCCCACCTGGACTAAATCCCGGATGGAATTGAAGCGTCTCTTAATGTGCTTGGTTCTCTTGTGAAATCTGGATTCCTTCGCCAAGGCAATTGCACTAGTATTGTCACAAAAGATTTTCATTGGACCCGATGCACTAGGCATTACACCTAGATCGGATATGAACTCCTTCATCCAGACCCCTTCATTTGCTGCTTTCGAAGCAGCTATGTACTCCGCTTCACACGTAGATCCCGCCACAACACTTTGTTTGGAACTACACCAACTGATAGCTCCACCGTTCAATGTAAACACGTATCCGGTTTGCGATTTAGAATCGTCCGGATCAGTGTCAAAGCTTGCATCAACGTAACCATTTACAATGAGCTTTTTGTCACCTCCATAAACGAGAAACATATCCTTAGTCCTTTTCAGGTATTTCAGGATGTTCTTGACCGCTGTCCAGTGATCCACTCCTGGATTACTTTGGTACCTCCCTGCTAGACTTATAGCAAGGCACACATCAGGTCTGGTACACAGCATTGCATACATAATAGAGCCTATGGCTGAAGCATAGGGAACATCTTTCATTTTCTCTCTATCTTCTGCAGTGGTCGGGCATTGAGTATTACTCAACTTCACACCTTGTAACACAGGCAAGAACCCTTTCTTTGCTTGATCCATTTTGAACTTCTTCAAAACTTTGTCAAGGTATGTGCTTTGTGAAAGTCCAATTAAGCGTCTTGATCTATCTCTATAGATCTTGATGCCCAATATGAAAGCAGCTTCACCGAGGTCTTTCATTGAAAAACTCTTATTCAAGTATCCTTTTATGCTATCCAGAAATTCTATATCATTTCCAATCAACAATATGTCATCCACATATAATATTAGAAATGCTACAGAGCTCCCACTCACTTTCTTGTAAATACAGGCTTCTCCAAAAGTCTGTATAAAACCAAATGCTTTGATCACACTATCAAAGTGTTTATTCCAACTCCGAGAGGCTTGAACCAGTCCATAAATGGATCGCTGGAGCTTGCACACTTTGTTAGCTCCCTTTGGATCGAAAAAACCTTCTGGTTGCATCATATACAACTCTTTTTCTAAAAATCTATTCAGGAATGCAGTTTTGACATCCATTTGCCAAATTGCATAATCATAAAATGCGGCAATTGCTAACATGGTTTGGACAGACTTTAGCATCGCTACGGGTGAGAAGGTCTCATCGTAGTCAATCCCTTGAACTTGTCGAAAACCTTTTGCAACAAGTCGAGCTTTATAGACAGTAACATTACCGTCAGCGTCAGTCTTCTTCTTGAAGATCCATTTATTCTCAATTGCTTGCCGATCAATGGGCAAGTCAACCAAAGTCCACACTTTGTTCTCATACATGGATCCCATCTCAGATTTCATGGCTTCAAGCCATTTTGCGGAATCTGGGCTCACCATCGCTTCTTCATAGTTCGTAGGTTCGTCATGGTCTAGTAACATAACTTCCAGAACAGGATTACCGTACCACTCTGGCGCGGATCTTACTCCGGTTGACCTACAAGGTTCAGTAACAACTTGATCTAAAGTTTCATGATCATCATCATTAACTTCCTCCCTAAGTGGTGTAGGTGTCTCACAAACCGGTTTCTGTGATGAACTACTTTCCAATAAGGGAGCAGGTACAGTTATCTCATCAAGTTCTACTTTCTTCCCACTCACTTCTTTCGAGAGAAACTCCTTCTCTAGAAAAACTCTGAATTTAGCAACAAAAGTCTTGCCTTCGGATCTGTGATAGAAGGTGTACCCAACAGTCTCCTATGAAGACACATTTCTCCGATTTGGGTTCGAGCTTATCAGGTTGAAGCTTTTTCACATAAGCATCGCAGCCCCAAACTTTCAGAAACGACAACTTTGGTTTCTTACCAAACCACATTTCATAAGGCGTCGTCTCAACGGATTTCGATGGTGCCCTATTTAACGTGAATGCGGCCGTATCTAAAGCATAACCCCAAAATGATAGCGGTAAATCAGTAAGAGACATCATAGATCGCACCATATCTAGTAAAGTACGATTACGACGTTCGGACACACCATTACGCTGTGGTGTTCTCGGTGGCGTGAGTTGCAAAACTATTCCGCATTGTTTCAAATGAAGACCAAACTCATAACTCAAATATTCTCCTCCACGATCAGATCGTAGAAACTTTATTTTCTTGTTACGATGATTTTCAACTTCACTCTGAAATTCTTTGAACTTTTCAAATGTTTTAGACTTATGTTTCATTAAGTAGATATACCCATATCTGCTTAAATCATCTGTGAAAGTGATAAAATAACGATATCCGCCATGAGCCTCAACATTCATCGGACCACATACATCTGTATGTATGATCTCCAACAAATCTGTTGCTCTCTCCATAGTTCCGGAGAACGGCGTTTTAGTCATCTTGCCCATGAGGCACGGTTCGCAAGTACCAAGTGATTCATAATCAAGTGGTTCCAAAAGTCCATCAGTATGGAGTTTCTTCATGCGCTTTACTCCGATATGACCTAAATGGCAGTGCCACAAATAAGTTGCACTATCATTATCAACTTTGCATCTTTTGGCTTCAATATTATGAATATGTGTATCACCACTATCGAGATTTAGCAAAAATAGACCACTCTTCAAGGGTGCATGACCATAAAAGATATTACTCATATAAATAGAACAACCATTATTCTCTGATTTAAATGAATAACTGTCTCGCATCAAACAAGATCCAGATATAATGTTCATGCTCAACGCTGGCACCAAATAACAATTATTTAGGTCTAATACTAATCCCTAAGGTAGATGTAGAGGTAGCGTGCCGACCGCGATCACGTCGACTTTGGAACCATTTCCCACGCGCATCATCACCTCGTCCTTAGCCAATCTTCGCTTAATCCGTAGCCCCTGTTTCGAGTTGCAAATATTAGCAACAGAACCAGTATCAAATACCCAGGTGCTACTGCGAGCATTAGTAAGGTACACATCAATAACATGTATATCACATATACCTTTGTTTACCTTGCCATCCTTCTTATCCGCCAAATACTTGGGGCAGTTTCGCTTCCAGTGACCAGTCTGTTTGCAGTAGAAGCACTCAGTCTCATGCTTAGGTCCAGACTTGGGTTTCTTCTCCTGAGCAGCAACTTGCTTGCTGTTCTTCTTGAAGTTCCCCTTCTTCTTCCCTTTGCCCTTTTTCTTGAAACGGGTGGTCTTATTGACCATCAACACTTGATGCTCCTTCTTGATTTCTACCTCCACTGCCTTTAGCATCACGAAGAGCTCGGGAATTGTCTTATCCATCCCTTGCATATTATAGTTCATCACGAAGATCTTTTAGCTTGGTGGCAGTGATTGAAGAACTCTGTCAATGACACTATCAACCAGAAGATTAACTCCCAGTTGAGTCAAGTGATTGTGGTACCCAGACATTCTGAGTATATGTTCACTGATAGAACTATTATCCTCCATCTTGCAGCTGTAGAACTTATTGGAGACTTCATATCTCTCAATCCGGGCATTTGCTTGAAATATTAACTTCAACTCCTGGAACATCTCATATGCTCCATGACGTTCAAAACGTCGTTGAAGTCCCGGTTCTAAGCCGTAAAGCATGGCACACTGAACTATCGAGTAGTCATCAGCTTTGCTCTGCCAGACATTCTTAACGTCGTCAGTTGCATTAGCAGCAGGCCTGGCACTCAGCAGTGCTTCCAGGATGTAATTCTTCTGGGCAGCAATGAGGATAATCCTCAAGTTACGGACCCAGTCCGTGTAATTGCTACCATCATCTTTCAACTTTGCTTTCTCAAGGAACGTATTAAAATCCAATGAAACAACAACACGGGCCATCTATCTACAATCAACATAGAGAAGCAAGATACTATCAGGTACTAAGTTCATGATAAATTTAAGTTCAATTAATCATATTGTTTAAGAACTCCCACTTAGATAAACATCCTTCTAATCCTCTAAGTGATCACGTGATCCATATCAACTAAACCATGTCCGATCATCACATGAGATGGAGTAGTTTCAACGGTGAACATCACTATGTTGATCATATCTACTATATGATTCATGCTCGACCTTTCGGTCTTCGTGTTCCGAGGCCATATCTGTTATATGCTAGGCTTGTCAAGTTTAACCTGAGTATTCCGTGTGTGCAACTGTTTTGCACCCGTTGTATTTGAACGTAGAGCCTATCACACCCGATCATCACGTGTTGTCTCAGCACGAAGAACTTTCGCAACGGTGCATACTCAGGGAAACACTTATACTTTGATAATTTAGTGAGGGATCATCTTATAATGCTACCATCAATCAAAGCAAGATAAGATGCATAAAAGATAAACATCACATGCAATCAATAAAAGTGATATGATATGTCCATCATCATCTTGTGCTTGTGATCTCCATCTCCGAAGCACCGTCATGATCACCATCGTTACCGGTGCGACACCTTGATCTCCATCGTAGCACCGTTGTCGTCTCACCAATCTTATGCTTCCACGACTATCGCTACCACTTAGTGATAAAGTAAAGCATTACAAGGCGATTGCATTGCATACAATAAAGCGACAACGATATGGCTCCTGCCAGTTGCCGATAACTCGGTTACAAAACATGATCATCTCATACATTAAAATTTAGCATCATGTCTTGACCATATCACATCACAACATGCCCTGCAAAAACAAGTTAGACGTCCTCTACTTTGTTGTTGCAAATTTTACGTGGCTGCTATGGGCTTAGCAAGAACCGTTCTTACCTATGCATCAAAACCACAACGATAGTTTGTCAAGTTGGTGCTATTTTAAGCTTCGCAAGGACCGGGCGTAGCCACACTCGGTTCAACTAAAGTTGGAGAAACTGACACCCGCCAGCCACCTGTGTGCAAAGCACGTCGGTAGAACCAGTCTCACGTAAGCGTACGCGTAATGTCGGTTCGGGCCGCTTCATCCAACAATACCACCGAAGACATGCTGGTAAGCAGTATGACTTATATCGCCCGCAACTCACTTGTGTTCTACTCGTGCATATGACATCTACGCATAAATCCTGGCTCGGATGCCACTGTTGGGGAACGTAGTAATTTCAAAAAAATTCCTACGCACACGCAAGATCATGGTGATGGATAGCAACGAGAGGGGAGAGTGTTGTCCACGTACCCTCGTAGACCGAAAGCGGAAGCATTAGCACAATGCGGTTGATGTAGTCATACGTCTTCACGATCCGACCGATCAAGTACCGAACATACGGCACCTCCGAGTTCAGCACACGTTCAGCCCGATGACGTCCCTCGAACTCAGATCCAGCTGAGTGTTGAGGGAGAGTTTCGTCAGCACGACGGCGTGGTGACGATGATGATTTTCTACCGACGCAGGGCTTCGCCTAAGCACCGCTACAGTATTATCGAGGTGGACTATGGTGGAGGGGGGCACCGCACACGGCTAAAAGATCAAACGATCAATTGTTGTGTCTCTGGGGTGCCCCCTGCCCCTATATATAAAGGAGCAAGGGGAGGAGGCGGCCGGCCAGGGAGAGGCGCGCCAAGGGGGGGGGGGTCCTACTCCCACTAGGAGTAGGACTCCTCCTATTCCTAGTAGGAGTAGGAGAGGGGGAAGGAAAGGGAGAGTAGGAGAAGGAAAGAGGGGGCCAGTCCCCCTTGCCCTAAACCAATTCGGTTTGGGCCTAGGGGGGCGCGCCCCACACTCCCCTTGGTGCCCTCTATTTCCACTAAGGCCCATGTAGGCCCATTAAGCCCTCGGGGGGGGGGGGTCCGGTAACCCCTGGTACTCTGGTAAAATCCCGATTTCACCCGGAACACTTCCGATATCCAAATATAGGCTTCCAATATATCAATCTTTATGTCTCGACCATTTCGAGACTCCTCTTCATGTCCATGATCACATCGGGACTCCGAACAACCTTCGGTACATCAAAACATATAAACTCATCATATAACTGTCATTGGAACGTTAAGCGTGCGGACCCTACGGGTTCGAGAACTATGTAGACATGACCGAGACACGTCTCCGGTCAATAACCAATAGCGGAACCTGGATGTTCATATTGGCTCCCACATATTCTACGAAGATCTTTATCGGTCAGACCGCATAACAACATACGTTGTTCCCTTTGTCATCGGTATGTTACTTGCCCGAGATTCAATCGTCGGTATCTCAATACCTAGTTCAATCTCATTACCGGCAAGTCTCTTTACTCGTTCTGTAATACATCATCCCGCAAATAACTCATTAGTTGCAATGCTTGCAAGGCTTAAGTGATGTGCATTACCGAGAGGGCACAAAGATACCTCTCCGACAATCGGAGTGACAAATCCTAATCTCGAAATACGCCAACCCAACAAGTACCTTTGGAGACACCTGTAGAGCACCTTTATAATCACCCAGTTACGTTGTGACGTTTGGTAGCACACAAAGTGTTCCTCCGGTAAACGGGAGTTGCATAATCTCATAGTCATAGGAACATGTATAAGTCATGAAGAAAGCAATAGCAACATACTAAACGATCAGGTGCTAAGCTAACGGAATGGGTCAAGTCAATCACATCATTCTCCTAATGGTGTGATCCCGTTAATCAAATGACAACCCATGTCAATGGTTAGGAAACTTAACCATCTTTGATCAACGAGCTAGTCAAGTAGAGGCATACTAGTGACACTCTGTTTTTCTATGTATTCACACATGTATTATGTTTCTGGTTAATACAATTCTAGCATGAACAATAAACATTTATCATGATATAAGGAAATAAACAATAACTTTATTATTGCCTCTAGGGCATATTTCCTTCAGTGTTACCTAGCTTTAGCCGAGCATAATTAACGTCGCCTAGTCCCTGTGGAGAACACGGCATCCGTAGCTTGGGGCGTAAAAACCCCGCTATACTTTCAATTGATCAGAGGGTACGTGGAAAACACTCTTCCCCTCTCGTTGCTATGCATCACCATGATAGATCTTGCGTGTGCGTAGGAAAATTTTGAAATTATTGCGTTCCCCAATAGTGGCATCGAAGACAGGTCTATGCGTAGATGTTATATGCACGAGTAGAACACAAAGGAGTTGTGGGTGTGGGTATATACATATTGCTTGCTGTCACTAGTTGATTCTTGATTCGGCGGTATTGTTAGATGAAGCGGCCCAGATCGACATTACGCGTACGCTTACGCGAGACTGGTTCTACCAACGTGCTTCGCACACAAGTGGCTTGTGGGTGTCAGTTTATCAAACTTTAGTTGAATCGGATTCAATGAATAGGGTTCTTTCTGAAGATCAAAAAGCAATCACTATACCGCGTTGTGGTTTTTGATGCGTAGGTAAGAACGGTTCTTGCTAAGCCCGTAGCAGCCGCGTAAAACTTGCAACAACAAAGTAGAGGACGTCTAACTTGTTTTTGCAGGGCATGTTGTGATGTGATATGGTCAAGACGTGATGAGATATAAATTGTTGTATGAGTTGATCATGTTTTGTTAAAGTTATCGGCAACTGGCAAAAGCCTTATGGTTGTCTCTTTATTGCATAAGATGCAGGCGCCATATAATTGCTTTACTTTATTGCTATGCGATAGCAATAGTTGCAAAAGCAATAGTTGGCGAGACGACCATGTGATGACACATTGATAGAGATCAAGATGATGGAGATCATGGTGTAATGCCAGTGACGATGGAGATCATGATGGTACTTTGGAGATGGAGATCAAAGGCACAAGATGATGATGGCCATATCATGTCACATATTTTGATTACATCTGATGTTTATCTTTTATGCATCATATTTTGCTTAGTACGACCGTAGCATTATAAGATGAACCCTCACTAAATTTTAAGGTACAAGTGTTCTCCTTGAGTATGCACCGTTGTGACAGTTCGTCGTGCCGAGACACCACGTGATGATCGGGTGTGATAAGATTTACGTTCACATACAACGGGTGCAAGCCAGTTTTGCACACGCATAATACTCGGGTTAAACTTGACGAGCCTAGCATATGCAGATATGGCCTCGAAACACTAAGACCGAAAGGTCGAGCGTGAATCATATAGTATATATGATCAACATAGTGATGTTCACCATTGAAAACTACTCCATCTCACGTGATGATCGGACATGGTTTAGTTGACATGGATCACATGATCACTTAGATGATTAGAGGGATGTCTATCTTAGTGGGAGTTCTTAAGTAATGTGATTAATTGAACTTTAATTTATCATGAACTTAGTCCTGATAGTATTTGCATATCTATGTTGTAGATCAATTGCTCACGTATAGCTTCCCCGTTTTATTTATGATATGTTCCTAGAGAAAACTATGTTGAAAGATGATAGTAGCAATGATGCGGATTGGATCCGTGATCTGAGCATTATCCTCGTTGTTGCACAGAAGAATTATGTCCTTGATGCACCGCTAGGTGACATAACTATTGCAGGAGCAGATGCAGATGTTATGAACGTTTGGCAAGTTCGGTATGATAACTACTTGATAGTTTAGTGCGCATGCTTTACGGCTCAGAACCGGGACTTCAAAAACGTTTGAACGCCACGGAGCATATAAGATGTGCTAAGAGCTGAAATTGGTATTTCAGACTCATGCCCGAGTCGAGAGGTATGAGACCTTTGACAAGTACTTTGCCTACAAGATGGAGGAGAATAGTTCAACCAGTAAGCATGTCCTCAGATTGTTTGAGTACTACAATCACTTGAATCAATTGGGTGTTAATCTTCCGATAAAATAGTGATTGACAGAGTTCTCTAATCACTATCACCAAGTTACTGGAACTTCGTGATGAACTATAATATGCAAGGGATGACGAAAACAATTCCCAAGCTCTTCGCGATGCTGAAATAGCGAAGGTAGAAATCAAGAAAAGCATCAAGTGTTGATGGTTGACAAGACCACTAGTTTCAAGTAAAAGGGCAAGGGAAAGAAAGGGAACTTCAAGAAGAATGGCAAGCAAGTTACCACTCCCATGAAGAAGTCCAAAGCTAGACCCAAGCCTGAAACTGAGTGCTTCTACTGCAAAGGAAATGGTCACTGGAAGTGGAACTGCCCTAGATACTTGGCTGATAAGAAGGATGTCATACTAAACAAAGGTATATTGGATATACATGTTATTGATGTGTACTTTACTAGTGTTTATAACAACCCCTCGGTATTTGATACTGGTTCAGTTGCTAAGAGTAGTAACTCGAGACGGGAGTTGCAAAATAAACAGATACTAGTTAAGGCGCGAGGTGATGATGTGTGTTGGAAGTGATTCCAAGGTTGATAAGATCACCATCGCACACTCCCTTTACCTTCGGGATTAGTGTTGAACCTAAAATAAATGTTATTGGTGTTTGCGTTGAGCATAATATGATTGGATCATGTTTATTGCAATGCGGTTATTCATTTAAGTCAAAGAATAATTGTTGTTCTATTTACATGAATAAAACCTTCTATGGTCATACACTCAATATAAATGGTTTATTGAATCTTGATCATAGTGATACACATATTCATAATATTGAAGCCAAAAGATGCAAAGTTAATAATGATAGTGCAACTTATATGTGGCACTACCGTTTAGGTCATATTGGTGTAAAGCGCATGAAGAAACTCCATGCTGATGGGCTTTTGGAATCACTTGATTATGAATCATTTGATGCTTGCGAACCATGCCTCGTGGGCAAGATGACTAAAACGCTGTTGTCCGAAACAATGGAGCAAGCAACTGACTTATTGGAAATAATACATATTGATGTATGAAATCCGATGTGTGTTGAGGCTCGCGGCAGGTATCGTTATTTTTTGACCTTCACAGGTGATTTGAGCAGATATGGGTATATCTACTTGATGAAACATAAGTCTGAAACATTTGAAAAGTTCAAAGAATTTCAGAGTGAAGTGGAAAATCATCATAACAAGAAAATAAAGTTTCTACGATCTGATCGCGGAGACGAATATTTGAGTTACGAGTTTGGTCTTCAACTAAAACAATGTGGAATAGTTTCACAAATTCATGCCACCTAGAACACCACAACATAATGGTGTGTCCGAACGTCATAACCGTACTTTATTGGATATAGTGCAATCTATGATGTCTCTTACCGATTTGCCACTATTATTTTGGGGTTATGCATTAGAGACAGCTACATTCACGTTAAATAGGGCACCGTCTAATCCGTTGAGACGACACTGTATGAACTATGGTTTGGCTAGAAATCTAAGTTGTCGTTTCTTAAAGTTTGGGGTTGTGATGCTTATGTGAAAAAGTTTTAGCCTGATAAGCTCAAACCCATATCGGAAAAGTGTGTCTTCATAGGATACCCAAAAAGAAACTGTTGGGTACACCTTCTATCACAGATCTGAAAGGCAAGATCTTTGTTGCTAAGAGTGGATCATTTCTAGAGAAGAAGTTTCTCTCGAAAGAAGTGAGTGGGAGGAATGTAGAACTTGATGAGGTAATTGTACCTTCTCCCGAATTGGAAAGTAGTTCATCACAAAAATCAATTCTAGTGATTTCTGCACCAATTAGTGAGGAAGCTAATGATGATGATCATGAAACTTCAGATCAAGTTACTACCGAACCTCGTAGGACAACCAGAGTATGGTCCACACCAGAGTGGTACGGTAATCCTTTCTGGAAGTCATGTTACTAGACCATGACAAATCTACGAACTATGAGGAAGCGATGATGAGCCTAGATTCTGCAAAATGGGTTAAGGCCATGAAATCTGAGATGGGATCCATGTATAAAGAACAAAGTATGGACTTTGATTGACTTGCCAAATGATCGGCGAGCCATTGAGAATAAATGGATCTTCAAGAGGAAGACGGACGTTGATAGTAGTGTTACTATCTACAAAGCTCAAATTGTCGCAAAAAGGTTTTCGACAAGATCAAGGTGTTGACTACGATGAGATTTTCTCACTCGTAGCGATGCTGAAGTCTGTCCAAATCATGTTAGCAATTGCCACATTTTTCTGGCAAATGGATGTCAAAACTGCATTCCTTAATGGATTTCTTAAAGAAGAGTTGTATATGATACAACAAGAAAGTTTTGTCAATCCTAAAGGTGCTAACAAAGTGTACAAGCTCCAGCGATCCATCTATGGACTGGTGCAAGCATCTCGGAGTTGGAATATACGCTTTGATGAGTTGATCAAAGCATATAGTTTTATACAGACTTTTGGAGAAGCCTGTATTTACAAGAAAGTGAGTGGGAGCTCTGTAGCATTTCTGATATTATATGTGGATGACATATTGTTGATCGAAAATGATATTGAATTTCTGGATAGCATAAAAGGATACTTGAATAAGAATTTTTCAAAGAAAGACCTCGGTGAAGCTGCTTACACATTGAGCATCAAGATATATAGAGATAGACCAAGACACTTGATAAGTTTTTTTTCAATGAGTACATACCTTGACAAGATTCTGAAGTAGTTCAAAATGGAACAGTCAAAGAAGGAGTTCTTGCCTGTATTGCAAGGTGTGAAGTTGAGTAAAGACTCAAAACCCGACCACAGCAGAAAATAGAAAGAGAATGAAAAGTCATTTCCTATGCCTCAGTCATAGATTATATAAAGTATGTTATGCCGTGTACAAGTCCTATTGTATACCTTAGCATGATTCTGGCAAGGGGGTACAATAGTGATCTAGGAGTAGATCACTGGACAACGGTCAAAATTATCCTTAGAGGACTAAGGAAATATTTCTCGGTTATGGAGGTGATAAAAGAGTTCGTCGTAAAGAGTTACGTCGATGCAAGCTTTTTTACATCGATCCAGATGACTCTAAGTCTCGATCTGGATACATATTGAAAGTGGAAGCAATTAGCTAGAGTATCTCCATGCAGAGTATTGTAGACATAGAAATTTGCGAAATACATATGGATCTGAATGTTGCAGACCTGTAGACTAAACTTCTCTCACAAGCAAAACATGATCACTCTTTGGGTATTAATCACGTTGCGATGTGAACTAGATTATTGACTCTAGTAAACCCTTTGGGTATTAGTCACATGAAGATGTGAACTAATCACATGAAGAAGTGAACTATTGGTGTGAAATCACATGACGATGTGAACTATATTATTGACTCTAGTGAAAGTGGGAGACTGAAGGAAATTTGCCGTAGAGGCAATAATAAAGTTGTTATTTATATTTCATTATATCATGATAAATGTTTATTATTCATGCTAGAATTGTATTAACCGGAAACTTAGTACATGTGTGAATACATAGACAAACATAATGTCACTAGTATGCCTCTACTTAACTAGCTCATTGAATGAATGATGGTTATGCTTCCTAATCATAGACATGAGTTGTCAATTGATTAACGGGATCACATCATTAGAGAATGATGTGATTGACTTGACCCATTCATTAGCTTAGCACGATGGTCGTTTAGTTTGTTGCTATTGGTTTCTCCATAACTTATACATGTTCCTATGACTATGAGATCATGCAACTCCCAGATACCGGAGGAACACTTAGTGTGCTATCAAACGTCACAACGTAACTGGGTGACTATAAAGATGCTCTACAGGTGTCTCCGATGGTGTTTGTTCAGTTGGCATAGATCGAGATTAGGATTTGTGAAAGTGCTAGTGATCGACTAGAGGGGGGGGTGAATAGGCAAATTTTAAGAAAGTCTTCAACACATGGGAGTTTCGAAGACAAACGATAGAAATAAACCTATTACCATGCAGCGGAAGGTAGACTACACTAAGCAAGCCATAGTCAAGTATTCAATGAAGTGAAAGCACAACGACTAATAGCAGCTAGGCAGTATAGATCAGGTAGGAAGATAGTATGAAGCCAATCAGAACAAGCAGTCACTCAGTGAAGACAAAAGATAACGCAAACAGGCAATGACTTCACAAGGACCAACTATAAATAAAGAGATGGGAAGGATAGAACCAGTGGCTCGTTGAAGACAATGATTTGTTGGACCAGTTCCAGTTGCTGTGACAACTGTACGTCTGGTTAGGGAGGCTGAGATTCAACTCAGAAGACCGTGTCTTCACCTTATTCCCCTTGAGCTAAGGACACCCAGTCCTCGCCCAATCACTCTGGTAAGTCTTCGAGGTAGACTTCCAAACCTTCACAGACTTCATTCACCGGCAATCCACAATGACTCTTGGATGCTCAGAACGTGACGCCTAACCGGCTGGAGGATTCACAGTTCTCAAGTGTAATAAGTCTTCAGATCACACAGACAAGAAGACTTCAGTGATGCCTAACGCTCTTTGGCTCTGGGTGTTTAGGGATTTGTCCTCGCAAGGAATTCTCTCTCAAAGGCTTCGAGGTGGGTTGCTCTCAAACGACAAAAGCCGTATACTAACTCTGAGCAGCCAACCGTTTATGGTTGTAGGGGGTGGGCTATTTGTAGCCACTAAGAAACCCAACCTGATTTGTCCGAAATGACCCCGGGTCACTAAGGAACTAACACGTGTTCCAATGGTCAGATTTCAAACACACACGGCAACTTTACTTGGGCTACAAGAAAAGCTAACTTATCCAGCTCTGGATAAGATTTGCTCTCATTGTCTTCGCTCGAAGACATAGGATTTTGGTTAAGCATCACTTCAGTCATTCTGACTGGTTCTTTTGGACCCCACTTAACAGTACGGTGGTTCCTATGACTCAACAAAGAAGAAAAAGAACGACGAAACAACTAAGTCTTCGCGCTCCATAGTCTTCACGCGATGTCTTCTCTTGTCATAGTCTTCAATGTGAATGTCTTCACATACCACCTTTGACTTCAATGTCTTCATACATTTTTAGGGGTCATCTCTGGTAGGAAAACCGAATCAATGAGGGACTTCTACCTGTGTTATCCTGCAATTCTCACAAACACATTAGTCCCTCAACCAGGTTTTTCGTCAATACTCCAAAACCAACTAGGGGTGGCACTAGATGCACTTACAATCTCCCCCTTTTTGGTGATTGATGACAAACTGGTTGAAGTTTTCAACGGGGAATAAAATATGTGAAATTGTAAAGGATAGGGTATTGTCTTCATAAGTGGCAAAGGCCCCCCTGAAGATGTGCATATAAGTAATTTGCTCTTGGAATGCAAATGCACATGGCAGGTTGTACTTGTGGAGATCCTCTTCAACTTATGATGACAATTCATCATGCATGATTTGATGTAACGAAGATACTGACATGCATAATGAAAAATGGACGTCTGCAAAATGACCTAAGTGCGGAAGTTATCATCGCACATGCGGAATTTATCATCGCATCACAAAATAGCAAATAAGTAGCAGACGACCATCGAGTTTAAGCGTTACAACTCGAAGAACCAAATGTATCGAAAAGCAAGAGTTGTAAGCACTTGGCAAAAGTAGCAAAAGGTAAAGCAACCACCCATATGGACCCGCTTGAAGACTATCAACTCATATGCTTCTCCCCCTTTTGTCAGTAAGGACCAAAAAGGTTTGAAGACATAGAGCGCCTACTCGTTCCCATGAGGTGCAGGCGAGGCAGCAGGGTCGTCATTGAGGTCCGGTGGTGTAGAAGAACTTGGTGCAGTGTCGACATGCGCTGAAGTTGGAGGGGGTGAGGTTGCATCATATTGGTCATCGATGACTCTGGCATTCACTGTCCCAGCTGAGGACGAATAGTCAAAGTCTTCAAGTGAGGGAGTCCGACGCAAGTGAGCATTCCTGGGAGGAGTTGAGTCAAACTTGAATCTTTCGGTGAAGCCATCGTCCTGCAGATCAGCTTCAGCACTAAGCAATGTCAAACTCTTCCATGACCTCCGACATGTTTCATGAGTGACAAAGGCATTCTTGGTGGCAAGATTGCGAATGCGGTTGACATCCACCAAGAGGCTTTGCATCTGACGCTTGAGCCAGCTGTGATGCTTTTCCTGTTTCTAGTGTAGCGCGACGAGAAGCTCTCGGTCATTGAGAACACGAGATCGCCTTCGAGGTCTTTGCACAATGGTGCTTACAGTGGCGTCAGTTTGAGTACGAGGGGCACGTGTGTTACCAGCCAAGGGATAAACACGCGAGACTGCCTGAACTCCTTCAATGGGCTGGGTGAAGCTTTGGTGATCAACATTGTGAAGATAAATGGGATCCTTAGCAAGCTCTAGGTAAATAGCTTCAACAGACATATCAACCTCTGGCAAGAAGACAAGATGATTGCGCGCAGACGGCTGATAGTTAATGGCAGAGTGAAGCTTGATAAGTCGCATTACCCATGGAGCATAGAACTTCAGACCAAAAATGTCGGAGCCAGATGCAGCCAACTGCCTAATGAAGAAGTATTGAGCATTGAAGTTGATGCCATTGAAGATGTAGAAAACCAAAGTCTTCATTGCTCCTTCAAGCTTCGCTGCAGATGAATGTCCTTTGATGGGCCATAGAGTTTTTCTGATGATATGATAAATGGTGCGAGGTAGATACTCTAGGTCTTCAACAAAGAATTCAGATGGGTAGTCAGCGTCATGAGGCAAAGGCTTCATCATGCTCAACATTTGGCTCATGTTGGGTTCTGGCTTCTGAAAAATGCTCTCCAAAGTATTCTGGTGTTGTTGGCAACCTGGCTCATAGTATTCACCAGGAGTGGGCAGGCCTGTGAGCTCAATGATATCAAGAGCTTTGGCTTCATGATGGACATTGTCTGTCATCCACTCAAGGACCCAAGTCTTTGGATCTCTATTTTAGCCTCGAATGTGAATAGTTGCATAGAACTGTAGCAGAAGCTCTTCATTCCAGTGTTCCTTATCTGTGACAAACTGCAGCAGTCCAGCGTCTCTGAAGCAATCCAACGCTTCTTCAAGGCAGGGCAGGCCAGCTATAGCTTTAGTGTCGAGATGCATATGTGGAAATATGCGCCCTTGATTGTATAAGACGCAGGAATAGTAGCTGCGCTGCTAATAGCTCTAGAACCGATCTGATGAAATGCGAGGTTTGGTGTAAGGGTTCTTGGCGCTGTTGAGGAAGGTGTTATGTGCCACGAAGCCATTCACATTGAAAACCCCAGGTGAAGTTGCAGTGCCTGGGAATCGTGGAAGTCTTGGCTTGGGCTTCTGGACGGGAGGTCTGTGCTCGACATGATAGTCAAATTGTGGACCCGCGGCAGGTGGAGGAACTAGAATGGGCCATCGGACCATAACAGGCTGACCACGGTCAAATGCCAGCTCAATTGTATGAGGTCTTGGAGGGGGTACAGGAGCATTGACATTGTCGTTGATCTGGGCTTCAGGGGCCACATTGGCTTCAGGTGCTTCAGTATTGGCTTCGGGCGCTGCAGTGGCTTCAGGTGCATGCACTTCTGGCACCGCAGTAGCTTCAGGCGCCACATTAGCTTCAGCCATGACAATGTCATTGGCTTCAGTGTTGATGTTGGTGGCCGCCTCAGGATTGTTAACCTCCACTTCAGAAGCTGGAGGGTCGGACACATTCTCCTCGAGAACAACATCTTGGTGGGACGGGGTGTAGCAACTCTTTCTACTTCAACTCTTGGTTCTTCTCTTTCATCGGCTGATGCAGCCGGAATATCTTCAATGGTTTTGTCTTCAGACTCTGACACGTGCACAGTGGGAGTGACTTGGGGCCTCGGTCCTTTGCGAAGCCTGCGTAATGCTGGCGACGGTTGCGGAGATGGAGTTTGCTGGGCCTTAAAGTCATCGTCATCTTGCACGGGTGAGGTGACTTGTGGTTGGGGAGAACTTGGGGTGTCTTGTCATTGTGGGTGATCAGCCCACGATGCATCCTGAGCAGTTGGCGTCAGAGGACGACCAATGCTGATGAGTTCGTTGTGCGTGAGCACAGGCGATGATACCAACTGGTGCTCGATCTGAGGAAGGACTTCATCATCTTCAACATTGTCGTGAGGACCAATGTCTTCAGCTGCGGTGGGGTCAACAACTGGATTGTCTTCAACATCATGAGCCTCTGTGGAAGCAGGCTCATGAACTACCACTTGGCGTTCTTGATGTTCAGACGCAGGACGAGCCACTGAGATTGGCTCGACCTCAAGGGGCTCTGTGGGAGCAGCCCGATCTCTTTTCTTGGTTTTGCGTTTCTTGGTTGGAGGAGCATCATCAGTGGTGGCCTTGGTTTTGCGCTTTCTGGCTTCAGCTTCAGCTGCCCTTGTTTTCTTCAGTTCTGAAGCCACTATGGGGACCTTAGGCTTTGAGCCTGTCATACTGGCTGGGAAGACAATTGGATGTACTTCCTGCCTTGGTGCTTCGGGTTCTGCCACAGCTGGCTTCTTCTTCTTCTTGGCCGCCATTCGGGGGTCGATGCCTGGTCGCCCCAAAGCTTTACGCTTTTTAGCTTCATTGTGTCCCTGAACACATTTAGCAGCAAGATCCTTCATGCGCTCACGAGAACCTTTGGCTTCTTCGCGTTTGGTTCGGAATGCTTCCTTGAGCTCATGCATCATGACCTGGAAGTTCTGAATGTCTTCAACATTGAGCTTGGCCATATGCTTCTTGAACTGAGCCTTTTCATAATCTATCTTATGCTTCAGCTCAACAATTTTCTGAGCTAGAGCCAGCTCAGCAGCAATGGCTCCGTGGAAGGCAACGCTGAGGCCAATGGGAAGCCGAAGATCATCAAAGCTAACATTTGGGCTGTCAAACCACTCATCAATGAACTTTTTTATGATTTCAACATCAAAGAGAGGAAGGTCATTGAAGATTTCTGCCTCTTGCTTGCTCTTGATCAACTGCTCAAGAGCGTCATCGCCAAGGTCGTCGTTGCTGGACAGATCAATGGCGTCATTCTCGTTGCGCAGAACAGCAGCAGGGGTCAGTGCTTGGCTGGTGGGTTGCATGGGCATCTTCACTTTGGAGGGCTTGGAGATGCGTGACAGATCTTCAGACTGCACACTGTATTCAGGAGGTGCAGTGGCCAGAGGCTTTGCCCGTGAAACCTTTGGTGCAGGGGCAGGCTTCGAAGCCTTAGGTTTCTTCAGCTTCTTTGGCTTCGGTGGTGCAGGCGCTTCGTCAGATTCAGCGTCGTCTGCATGTTGATCCACGACTGCCCCTTGAACCTGTATGTGAGTAATGAGACCTTCTAAGTTATAGAAGGGCCCAGCCAGATTGGGTTCAGCTTCGCGTGTGCCAGCAGCACGAGGAGCAGAGGGGCCTGGATTGAAGTCTAGTCCCCATGACTTCTTGTTTTCTTTGGCCGAGTTCTTGGCAAACTGGAAGTTGCGCTTGAACAGATTGTCATCACGGCACCATAGCAGCGAAGATGGGTCTGCATCGGTAGGCTGTGGTCCACGGACCATGCAAGGATAGAAGCCTTGTTCAATGGCTTCAGCTCTAGATCTGGGTTGAAGATTTCTGTACAAGATGTCTCCCCACGGTCGCTTGATGGCATTTTTCTCAGCATACTCCTGGGTCACGAACCTGTACTTGAACCATTGTTCTACCCAATATCTTCGAATCCATTGGATTCGGGTTTTCCGCTGATTGTAGTCCTCCTCTGGATCTGTCTTGTACAGCTCATAGAGGTCAGGAGGCAAATCTCTTGAGGTGTTGCCACGACGCTGTCTGCCACCCTTCCTTGCAGATTTCTCTGTTGCCATGAAGTTTAGACTGAAAGGCTTCAAAACTGTCAAAGTCTTCCATCTACTGGTCAGACAAGAACTGGCTTCAGGAGAATTTATATGATGCTGTAAGAACTCTGCAAATGAATGCAGACTATGAGAACCAAGGGATTCTCCCACGGAGATGTACCTATGACAGCATTAAAGGTGCGAGGGAAGGGGAAGAGGTCATATGCATTCTCAGAAGATTTTTGAAGATAAAACAGTTTAGAAGACATTGACCTCATAGTGCGAAGACATTCACTCATAGGTAGAGAATTGGTTCCAGATTTGTACGAATCCACGAATAAGCAAGTGAGGAATCTAACTACTTTGTGAAGCATAAGTGAATATACTAGGCATGTTATGAGATGCAGTATGAGATAGATCCAACTTGTGTGAACAGAAACTACTTGTGGTTGAAAAGGATGAATCTATCGGATCAAAAGGACTGTAAAAAGGAGGTTTTATTTACCACACGAGGAACTGCCAGACGGGGTGGGAGAGGAGGCCGAGCAGTTCGATCTTCTGTGCCCTAACTTGGCGGCGGAGGACACCTACGGCGACGGCGGAGACGACGATGTCCGCGGCCGGTGTGAGGACGGCGTCAGTGAGGTTGCGGCAGCTAAGCGCTTCGTCATCGGCGTCGTCGAGGGCTAGCGGTGGCGCTAGGGTTTGTGCGAGAGTGGAAGAAGAGATAATGACTAGGGTGAGGCGTGTATTTATAGGGACAGGGACGGCACAGTGTTATTACACAGGTGCCCCTAGCGGTTCACATCTAAAGGACACGTGGCTATCATGCAACACATTGAAGGTTGTTCCACGTTCCCACACACGCCTGGATTGGCGGGTGGTCGTTCCCACTTCTCCGGGTTTCAGGTGGAAGGATTTAGCATTGAAAACGGATTAATGTTTGTCTCTGTGTCTTCTGCTAACAAGGACGCAGAGAAGACATTTTGACAGTGTCAATAGAATGCATATGATTTGGATAGATAGACTTAAGAAAGAAGCATAGAGGGATTAGGGTCCCATCACATTCACTTAGTTCAAAAGATTCAGCAATAAGCCATATCTATAAGTGAATGCTGTAGAGGACAGAAACCAAATCAGTACATTGAAGATAAACATGAAGCTGTGTTAACATTGAAGACAAACAGAAAGCGAAGACTTTGCAAATGTAACGCCATGTGAAAAACACTTCTAAGGGAAGAGTTTGGTGGCGACGTTACCCATCATATAGGAAGTATTAGACCCAGACACAGCGCACAATTATCGTGGCGCTCCGAAGTCAAATTCCACGTTAATGTATTCACACTCAGAATGCAAGTCTTCATTGATTGAAGACATACGTTACTTCGTGTGTTGCACATCTAAGTCATCAACATGCATAAGTGTTAGGATGTGTGCCTGATCACAGGACATTTGAGGATTCCAAGATATTTAGCTCACACCATAACTTGCAAAACCTCTTCTCATCCAAGGGCTTTGTGAAGATATCTGCCAGTTTCTCTTCAGTGTTGACGTGTATGATATCAATATCTTCCTTCATGACATGATCTCTGAGAAAGTGATGACGAATTTCAATGTGTTTTGTCTTTGAGTGCTGAACTGGGTTGTTAGCAATCTTGATGGCGCTCTCGTTGTCGCAGTAGAGTGGCACTTGCTTCAGATGAATGCCATAGTCCTTGAGTGTTTGCTTCATCCATAGAAGCTGAGCGCAGCAAGATCCAGCAGCAATGTATTCAGATTCAGCAGTGGAGAGAGATACACAGTTCTGCTTCTTTGAAGACCAACATACAAGTGATCGTCCCAGAAAGTGACATGTGCCTGATGTAGACTTGTGATCCACTTTGTCACCAACATAATCAGCATCCGAGAATCCAACTAGATCAAACTCTGAGCCCTTTGGATACCATAATCCTAGTGTTAGGGTGTGAGCCAAATATCGAAGAACCCGATTCACAGCTAAGTGATGCGATTCCTTTGGTGCCGCTTGGAATCGGGCACACATGCAAACACTAAGCATGATATCTGGCCTAGATGCACATAAATAAAGCAAAGAACCAATCATGGAGTAGTATACCTTTTTGATCGAACTCTTTACCATTGTCGTCGGGACCCAGATGGTGTTTAGCTGGCATTGGCGTCGTGTAACCTTTGCAGTCTTGCATTCCAAACTTCTTTAGGCAATCTTTGAGGTATTTCTCTTGAGATATGAAGATGTCGTTGCGTTGCTATCGTATTTGAAGACCAAGGAAGAACTTCAGCTCACCCATCATGGACATCCGATATTTCTCTTGGATCATATATCCAAACTCATCACTGTATTTCTGGTTAGTGCAGCCGAAGATAATGTCATCCACATATATTTGGCACACAAACAGTTCACCATCATATGTCTTCTTGAAGAGAGTGGGATCCAGGGAACCAGGTTTGAAGCCTTTGCTCTTCAGGAAGTCTTTGAGTGTGTCATACCAAGCTCTAGGGGCTTGTTTAAGGCCATACAGTGCCTTATTGAGCTTGTAAACCATGTCAGGATGTTTTGGATCTTCAAAGCCAGGCGGTTGTGCAACATACACTTCTTCTTCAATCTTGCCATTGAGAAAGGCGCTCTTCACATCCATTTGATACAGAAGAATGTTATGATGATTTGCATAGGCCAGCAGTATGCGTATAGCTTCAAGCCTAGCCACAGGAGCAAATGTTTCATCGAAGTCAATTCCTTCAACTTGAGTGTATCCTTGAGCAACGAGACGAGATTTGTTTCCGACAACTTGACCATGCTCATCTTGCTTGTTGTGATATATCCATTTAGTGCCAATGATATTGTGCTTACGAGGATCAGGACGCTTGACCAGTTCCCATACATTATTCAACTCAAACTATTGAAGCTCTTCTTGCATAGCTTGAATCCATTCAGGTTCCATGAAGGCTTCATCAACTTTCTTGGGTTCAGATATTGAGACAAATGCGAAGTGTCCACAAAAATTTGCTAGTTGTGTTGCCCTTGAACGAGTGAGTGGACCTGGTGCATTGATGCTGTCAATTATTCTCTCAATCTGTACTTCATTTGCAACACGAGGATGAAACAGGACGAAGATTTTGCTCTTGCTGATCATTGTCATCGTTAGAAGGATTGTCTTCAGGCTGAGCATTGTCTTCAGGTTGATCAGGTGCAGAGATGATGAGTTCCTCTTCAGGCTGAGCTTCAGACGGTATGATTTCTCTAGTTCCCATGAGCTTGATGGTTTCACTGGATGGAACTTCATCTATCACATTTGGCAGGTGCTCTCTTTGCGAGCCGTTAGTCTCATCGAACCGCACATCCATAGTTTCAACCACTTTATAGTGAAAGAGGTTGAAGACTCTGTAGGAGTGCGAGTCATTTCCGTATCCAAGCATAAAACCTTCATGTGCTTTCGGTGCAAATTTTGAAGTGTGATGTGGATCCTTGATCCAGCACCTGGCACCAAATACTCTGAAGTAACTGACATTTGGCTTCTTACCAGTGAGGAGCTCATAGGATGTTTTGTTCAGAAACTTGTGAATATAAACACGGTTGATGATATGGCATGCAGTATCAATGGCTTCAGGCCAGAACTTTCTTGGAGTATTGTATTCATTGAGCATCGTCCGGGCCATCTCAATAAGTGTTCTGTTCTTGCGTTCCACGACGCCATTCTGCTGCGGCGTGTACAGAGCTGAGAATTCATGAGTGATGCCCAAAGTATCAAGATAAGTGTCGAGGCCAGTGTTCTTGAATTCAGTGCCATTGTCACTTCTAATGTGCTTGATCTTGACGCCATAGTTGTTCATGGCTCGATTGGCAAAGCGTCTGAAGACATCCCGCACTTCAGTCTTGTAGAGGATTATATGCACCCAAGTATATCTTAAATAATCATCAACAATGACGAAGCCATAGAGACAAGCAGTAGTAGTAAGAGTTGAGTAGTGAGTGGGACCGAAGAGGTCCATGTAGAGCAGTAGTAGTCATGATTGTCTTCGAGGGATGCTTGGCCCTCGTCATATTTCCTGCTTCACAGGCACCGCATAAGTGATCCTTCTTGAATTTGATGCCCTCGATGCCTATGACATGTTTCTTCTTTGCAAGAGTGTGTAAGTTCCTCATGCCAGCATGCCCTAGCCTCCGATGCCAGAGCCAACATTCTGAAGCTTTTGCTAGAAGACATACAACAAGTTGTGGTCCTGCTGAGAAATCTACCACGTAGAAATCATCTTTCCGATACCCTTCAAAGACCAGAGACTTGTCATATTCCATTAGAACAAGGCAACGATATTTTCCAAATATCACAATCATGTTTAACTCGCAAAGCATTGAGACAGACATTAAGTTGAAACCAAGGGATTCAACAAGCATCACTTTATCCAAGTGTTGATCCCTTGAGATTGCAACTCTACCTAGACCCAATACCTTGCTTTTACCAGTATCAGCAAATGTGATGTGACTCTTGTCAGATGGACGTAAAGTTGAGTCCATGAGAAGACTTCGCTTGCCAGTCATGTGATTAGTACACCCACTATCAATAATCCATTCTGAAGCAGCTGGTGTCATACCCTACAGTGCAGTTAGGGGGATAGGCTTCACGAAGAGAATTGTGAAGCATAAACATTTGACAAGCAAGTGGATTATGAAAGCTTAGGTCTAGGTTAGGACTGATAGGGCAAGTAGCAAGCGACTCAGAAACAAAATACATAATAAGACCATTTGGGCATTTGATCTGCGCCCTACAAGATGTTTAAGGTCCCCAGCAATAGCTTCAGACGAATTTGATTTTCGGCTGGAGACCCTTCCCTGCAAAAGAGAGTTAAGCTTTCTTAGCAACCCACATCTTCAAGGGTGGCTTCGAAGCAATGAGTCTAAGTGCAGCATCTGAGAACTTTGGCTTTGGAGCCCTAGCAAATAGTCTTGCAGGTGGACAATAGTACTCATAAGAATAAGCAAAGTAGTTCTTGGTCTTATGAACATGGTGGTTTGATGAAACGCGCTCATATTCATAGGCCTGAGTATGATTTCCCTGCAAAACATTTGCGTTAGTGCGACTCAGGTGAGTCCTTTGTCTGTATGAAGCCTTTGGACCATATGAAGCCTGTGGTATGGGGTTTGTCTTCTTCACTTGTGGTGTCATGACGACATTCACAGGAAGATTCTCCAACCACTTTTTCGGCACCCAGACTTTCTTCATAGGTGGCCCATTCCTGCAGTTAGTACCAATATACCTGGCAAACACTTCACCATTCTGATTCTTAAACAGTTTATAGTTTGCATCAAAGGATTCATCAATAACAATGGGATTAGCACAAGTGAAGCCAGATAGGGTGGATGGATCCACTGAAGGTTCCTTTCCAGCAACCCATGTGGTTTTGGGGTACTGCTCAGGTTTCCAATAAGAGCCATCAACATTCATTTTCCTTTCGAACCCAAGACCCTCTTTCCTAGGGTTTCGGTTCAGGATCTGCCTTTTGAGGACATCACATAGTGTTTTATGCCCTTTGAGACTTTTGTACATCCCTGTTTCAAGCAATCTCTTCAACCTAGCATTTTCATCAGCAATAGCAGTGGTATCCTCAGCAGAGGGGTTAGTTACCATATCAACAGTTGAAGATATTGCAATAGTAGCAGCAGTAGAACATCCAGCAACAGAAGTAGCATTGTCACGCTCAATGCATTTAAGACAAGGTGGTTCAAATCCTTCCTGAGCGGGACTGATCTGTTTGGCGCGAAGTGACTCGTTTTCCTTTTGAAGATCTTCATGAGCCGCTCTCAATTTCTCAAGATCTTGCTTCCTTTGAAGATAATCATAGGAAAGCTTTTCATGAGTTGTTGAGAGCGTTTCATGACGACTTTCAAGTTCCTCATACTTAACATGAAGATTTTTTATGTCTTCAATGAAGGACTGAGATCGAGTCATTTCAGCGTCTAATAGGTCATCGCTTTTGTCTAACAGTTTTTGAATATGTTCCATAGCTTTCTGTTGTTCACTTGCAATCTTAGCAAGTGTTTTTTAGCTGGGTTTCGAACCACAATCAGAGTCATCTTCGCTGGATGTTTGATAGTGAGTAGTGCGTGTGTTTACCTTGGCACCGCGTGCCATGAAGCAGTAGGTGGGAGCGGAGTAGTCCTTGTCATTTGCATCGGCGTAGGTGATGAAGTCTTGTCTTCAGTGTTGAAGATGGACTTGGCAACGTATGCTGTAGCCAGACTTGCAACGCCAGAATCAGACTCCTCCTCAGACTCCACCTCCGCCTCCTCAGAAGCGGACTCCTCCTCTGAATCCATTTCTTTGCCAACAAACGCACGAGCCTTGCCAGATGAGCTCTTCTTGTGTGATGAAGACTTTGAGGAAGACTTGGAAGAAGACTTTGAGTATTTCTTCTTCTTCTTGTCGTCAGAATCATACTACTTGCTCTTCTTCTTGTTGTTGTTCTCATTATCCCACTGCGGACACTCAGAGATGTAGTGGCCAGGTTTCTTGCACTTGTGGCATGTTCTCTTCTTGTAGTCATGAGCAGAAGCTTCATCATTCCTTGAGCTTGATCGTGAAGACTTTTTGAAGCCTTTCTTCTTGGTGAATTTTTGGAACTTCTTCACAAGCATAGCAAGCTCCTTTCCAATGTCTTCAGGATCATCAGAACTGCTGTCAGATTCTTCTTTAGATGAGGAGACAACTTTTGCCTTCAAGGCACGAGTTCGCCCATAGTTGGTACCGTAGATGTATCTTTTCTCAGAAAGCTGAAACTCGTGTGTGTTGAGCCTTTCAAGTATGTCAGACGGATCGAGTGTCTTGAAGTCAGGACGTTCTTGAATCATCAGGGCTAGGGTGTCAAACGAGCTGTCAAATGATCTCAGGAGTGTCTTGACGACTTCATGCTTGGTGATCTCAGTAGCACCGAGGGCTTGAAGCTCATTTGTGATGTCAGTGAGTCAATCAAACGTGAGCTGAACATTCTCATTGTCGTTTCTCTTGAAGCGGTTGAAGAGGTTGCGAAGGACACTGATTCTTTGATTTCTCTGGGTTGAGACGCCTTCGTTGACCTTGGAGAGCCAGCCCCAGACTAGCTTAGATGTTTTCAGAGCACTCACGCGGTCATACTGTCCTTTGGTCAGATGACCACAAATGATGTTCTTGGCCGTGGAGTCCAGTTGAACGAACTTCTTGACATCAGCAGCGGTGACACCTTCACCAGCCTTGGGGACGCCATTCTTGACGACATACCAGAGGTCGACATCAATGGCTTCAAGATGCATGCGCATCTTATTCTTCCAGTAGGGATATTCAGTTCCATCGAAGACTAGGCACGCAGCGGAGACTTTGATTATCCCTGCGGTCGACATAGCTAAAACTCCAGGTGGTTAAACCGAATCACACAGAACAAGGGAGTACCTTGCTCTGATACCAATTGAAAGTGCTAGTGATCGACTAGAGGGGGGTGAATAGGCGATTTTTAAGAAAGTCTTCAAAACATGGGAGTTTCGAAGACAAACGATAGAAATAAATCTATTACCATGCAGCGGAAGGTAGACTACACTAAGCAAGCCATAGTCAAGTATTCAATGAAGTGAAAGCACAACGACTAATAGTAGCTAGGCAGTATAGATCAGGTAGGAAGATAGTATGAAGCCAATCAGAACAAGCAGTCACTCAGTGAAGACAAAAGATAATGCAAACAGGCAATGACTTCACAAGGACCAACTGTAAATAAAGAGATGGGAAGGATAGAACCAGTGGCTCGTTGAAGACAATGATTTGTTGGACCAGTTCCAGTTGCTGTGACAACTGTACGTCTGGTTAGGGAGGCTGAGATTCAACTCAGAAGACCGTGTCTTCACTTTATTCCCCTTGAGCTAAGGACACCTAGTCCTTGCCCAATCACTCTGGTAAGTCTTCGAGGTAGACTTCCAAACCTTCACAGACTTCGTTCACCGGCGATCCACAATGACTCTTGGATGCTCAGAACACGACGCCTAACCGGCTGGAGGATTCACAGTCCTCAAGTGTAATAAGTCTTCAGATCACACAGACAAGAAGACTTCAGTGATGCCTAACACTCTTTGGCTCTGGGTGTTTAGGGCTTTGTCCTCGCAAGGAATTCTCTCTCAAAGGCTTCGAGGTGGGTTGCTCTCAAACGACAAAAGCCGTATACTAACTCTGAGCAACCAACCGTTTATGGTTGTAGGGGGTGGGCTATTTGTAGCCACTAGGAAACCCAACCTGATTTGTCCGAAATGACCCTGGGTCACTAAGGAACTAACACATGTTCCAACGGTCAGATTTCAAACACACACGGCAACTTTACTTGGGCTATTAGCAAAGCTGACTTATCCAGCTCTGGATAAGATTTGCTCTCATTGTCTTCGCTCGAAGACATAGGATTTTGGTTAAGCATCACTTCAGTCATTCTGACTGGTTCTCTTGGACCCCACTTAACAGTACGGTGGTTCCTATGACTCAACAAAGAAGAAAAAGAATGACGAAACAACTAAGTCTTCGCACTCCATAGTCTTCACGCGATGTCTTCTCTTGTCATAGTCTTTAATGTGAATGTCTTCACATACCACCTTTGACTTCAATGTCTTCATACATTTTTAGGGGTCATCTCTGGTAGGAAAACCGAATCAATGAGGGACTTCTACCTGTGTTATCCTGCAATTCTCACAAACACATTAGTCCCTCAACCAAGTTTGTCGTCAATACTCCAAAACCAACTAGGGGTGGCACTAGATGCACTTACAATTTGTCACTCTGAGTATCAGAGAGGTATCTCTGGGCCCTCTCGGTAATGCACATCACTATAAGCCTTGCAAGCAATGTGACTAATGAGTTAGTTACGGGATGATGCATTACGGAACGAGTAAAGAGACTTGCCGGTAATGAGATTGAACTAGGGTCCGCACGCTTAACGTTCGGTGACGATCGGTATTATGAGTTTATGTGATTTGATGTACCGAGGATAATTCGGAGTCCCGGATGTGATCACGGACATGACGAGGAGTCTCGAAATGGTCGAGACATAAAGATTGATATATTGGACAGCTATATTCGGACACCGAAAGTGTTGCGGGTGATTTCGGAGAAAACCGGAGTGCCGGAGGGTTACCGGAACCCCCCGCCAGAACTATAGTGGAGAGAGAGAGGGCTGGCCAAGACAGGGCCGCGCGACCCTCCCCCTCTAGTCCGAATTGGACTAGGGAAGGGGGGCGGCGCTCCCCTTTCCTTCTCCATTCTCCTCTCCTTCCTCCCCCTTCCTCCTCCTAGTTGGACTAGGAAAGGGGGAGTCCTACTCCTACTAGGAGGACTCCTCCCCTCCTTGGCGCGCCCCAAGGGTCGGCCGGCCTCCCCACTTGCTCCTTTATATATACGGGGCAGGGGCACCCTAGAACACACAAGTTGATCATTGATCCCTTAGCCGTGTGCGGTGCCCCCCTCCACCATAATCCACCTCGGTCATATCGTCGTAGTGCTTAGGCGAAGCCCTGGGCCGGTAGCTTCATCATCACCGTCATCACGCTGTCGTGCTGACGAAGCTCTTCCTCGACACTCAGCTAGATCGAGAGTTCGTGGGACATCACCGAGCTGAACGTGTGCAGATCGCGGAGGTGCCGTACTTTCGGTACTAGGATCGGTCGGATCATGAAGACGTACGACTACATCAACTGCGTTGTCATAACGCTTCCGCTTACGGTCTACGAGGATACGTGGACAACACCCTTTCCCTCTCGTTGCTATGCATCACCATGATAGATCTTGCGTGTGCGTAGGAAAATTTTAAAATTCCTGTGTTCCCCAACAGGGTCTTCACCAGTTGAATCTTTGTCTTACATGTTGGTTCCTCTTCAAGGTGGAGATTGTTCTTCTTCTTTCCTCACGACAACAATGAACGATGGTTTGTACCCTCGCCCATGGAGCTCTCCACGGTGCATCCTCGTTCTCATATTCCGGGCTGCTCAAATGGCTTCAAAAACTGTGAATGCCGGGTAGGTGGACAACCAATTAGCCGACATTAGTGCGGGTAGGCTGCCGCCCCGCCCAACCGCGTTCACTCTAATCAGCATGAATACAACGCAGAGAGCAGCGAAACAAGAGTTTTAGGGTGGCTCTGAATTAGTTTTAGGGTGGCTCTGATTTGTCAAAATCCAATGTGCGAACTTCCGAACTCCTGCAAACATCCCCCAGTTTGTTACCGGTTTGTGGGATTTCAGACGTTAGGGCCAGTCCGAACAAATTTGGTGACCTCCATTAGATGGCCAAAAGTGTTCAGACCGTCCAATCTAGATATTTGTGGGCGATTTGATGATCCTCGTTAAAGTTGCAGGGTGGATTAGTATGTACTTCCTCCGTCCTTGAAGGAGTGTACTTGCAACTTTGTTGGAGGGTCAAACTATCTCAAAGTTTGATCGAGCTTTTATAAAAATATATCAATGTTTGTGAAATCAAATAGGTATATGATGAAAATATATTATATCATGAATCTAATGCTACTAATTTTTTTGCCGGTAGAATACCACGTAAAACTTGCCACCAAAAAAGACTCTCAGAATGACCTTGAGTTTCCACAACGCCGTCCGTAAGTGTTTCTCTGACGATGAAGTTTCCTGTATCGTTCCTTCCTTTGGAGCTAAACGTTCTTTGTGAGTCATTAGAGCACGATAGGCTGATTTAACTGAGTAAACACCCGACGGTTCACGAGCCCAAGCATAATAATCCTCTCCATCTAATGCTCTCAAAGGAATATGTAAGATTGCCTCTGCATTGGTGCAAGAAAGTTTCATTGCACCAACTCCACATTCCATGCACCTCTCTAATCATCAATGAGTTCTGATACTAATTTGATGACATGAATGTTGGTGTATTATTATATAAATACAGTCAAATATAAAATAGTTTGACTTTCCAACAAAGTTGAAAGTATACTCTTTCAAAGACGGAGGGAGTAAATCCCATAAAAGACATGGCAAAAGGTCAATTTCCCACCTTCCTCATTCTGCTTCCCCTCTTTTTCAAGAATACCGAGACAAGTTCTCCTATCAGTATCGAATAGAACATTTTGAACAAGATCCTCATGAAAATTTGAATAGATCATTTTGAACAAGATCCTCATGAAAACCTGCTCGATTTAGATCAGGAAAATCATACACATTTTATGAAACCATGTGCAATGGCTCGAATCCATACTCAATCCTACATGAGTTCCCACAGTAGATTTCTCACATTTGTATTGCGAGTTTGCTTACCTAGGACATTCAAAAATCAGTATGCCGATTTCCTCAAAAAGTACCTTCACACTAGTACTATAGTCTATCTTCACAAATAAATAGCAGTCCTTGTGCGTTCTCAGAGAGTCATGGCACCGACAAGCGACAAAGCACTCAAGCCATCTCGTGTTAAGCAGGCGTACTTAATGCCATGTGCCCAAGATTTGCCGGCCGCTCAGCACGCAACGCCATGTGAGCGAGGTTCACCATGAGAAACACACTCTGAGAGAGAGTGAGAGAGAGACAAGAAAAACCTCTTAGATCTGAATCGAATCCGATTGCTTAACCATCATCATTGACACTCCATTATTGAAATTGTACACAAATAACAAATGCAGCCGCCGTGCTGTACACGTACTACAGCGTAGGGATCTACACCGCCCACGTCCACCGCCCACAGCAGTGACACTCCCAACAGTCAACAGTGTGAGCCACACTGGCTTCAGTTCAGGACCAGATCAAGATTTGACTACTATTATCACCACCATCACCAGCTAGCAAGCCTTATTAGTATTATTGATTGATCGAAACCAGCATCACCGTCATCATACAGCTTGCGCTCGGGACTGACTTACCGGGTGCCGCCATGGCCGCCGGGAAGTCCACTCCACCGGCTGGTTAGCAGCGTGGAACCCGGCGGGGGGACGCGCAACACACGCTAGAGAAGGTTCATTTACAGCGAGGCCTCCTCGAGGGGCGCTAAACAAAGCCTCGGATTTACATCGGCCAGCCTGTCGTGGGGGAGCTCTCAAAATGGCGGCGAGCGGGAGGGCGTGTCGGCGGGGGCCTTGGCGCGGCCGGCGGTCATGCCCGGCCGACGTGCTCGTGCCGCGGCCTCTCTCCCCTCGGGACGGATCTCCAGCCCCGGTGGTGCGTTTCGTAGTTGCTGCAAAGGTTGAAGGTAAGTGAAAGCATCAGCAATGCATCGTGGCATGGTACAACCGAAGGCTCCAGATCTTAGAGATTTCGGGTTTCAGTGAGATGCATTGTTTGGAAAATGACTGAGTTTGCATACTTGGGAGCCGCGGAGGTGGAACCGTGGGGTCTGACGTTAGAATGGTTCTTCTTGTAGAACCGGATGGAGATCAGGCTGCTATGCTCTCTAACTGAAGATTCAGGTGATCCGTGGAAGCTTACTCCAGATGCTTGCCTTGAGCAAAACCCTGTAGTGCCAAAAAAAACCAAGGAAGTTTAGTGTGCCGTTATTTTCTGAAGACCAACGGCTTTTTGAACTACATGGCTTATAACAGTTGACAGAATATAGTGTTTGACTACTTGAATCAATATATATACCACAAGTGGTTTTCTGCCTTGCCCAATGTAAAAAGTATGCCATCTGCAACTGTGTCTAAACTAACATTAACTCTTGCATAAATGACATTGATGAACAATTTGACAAGCAAGGGCATGGTAAGAAACTATAATGTGAACATTAATTAAGAATCTGATATATATACAGTTGATTGCTCAATAATAAAACTGGCTGTTTAAATAAGGTAAATTCTAATGAACGAATAACGATACTGCCTAGATTCATCCTATGTGCCAAAGATTTGATATGATTAATTGTCAAGTATATAAAATTTATCACAGGGAAATTTGCATTTGACAAGGTTAGTTTCAGGATCAAAGAAAGGTCTTCCTTCATTTGCAAACATATCCTTGTTAAGCATGACAAAATATGAGATAGCAGGCAATAATACTTATATTACTAATTTGTTATACCTTGCCAGAGTATGACGAGGCAGAAGATAATGGTGATGATCATGGGACAAAAATTGCTATTCGAGGAACCCTGTTTGCCATTCTTCATCTTCTTCAAAGCCTTCATCCGCTCAATCCTTGCCCGCTTCAACAAAGCGAGCTCATTCAGCTCGTTGAGGAGCTTCTGGTCAGAAGCATCCAGCGGCAAATGCGTCGGCGGCCTCGGTGGCCGTGGTGGCTTCTTGGAGCTGGACCGCTTCTTCTTTGCCTTCTCACCGCCAGAACTGTCCAGAAGGCCCAGCTTCTCCTCCCCTTCGGACTTCCTGTCATCTCCATTCTTGGAAGCGGTTTCCATAGCGGGCGAGGAACAATCCATGTGCTGATTCCCCTCATCCTTGGTGTGCATGACACGATTCAGCCTGCCATTTGGCGGTGTTCTGGGTGGGCTCACCGCAAAATTAGCATCCATTCCATGGCCATGCTCGCTGATAACAACGTTGTTCCCACTCTCCAGGTCGATCAGAGCATCCCGCTCGCTCGCGCCCTTGGCTTCCATCAGAACTGGAGAAACAACGCCTCTAAAGCATCAAGAGACAAAATCTCTGGCTCCCACTTTGACCCGGGATCAACACTCGGATCAAATGTGCTCCTCCCGAAACCGCAAGAAACAGCCTGCCTGCCTACCTGCACAGACAAGTTTGGCCACAAGTTAGGTCAGTTAGTTAAAAGTCAACATTCCACAGAGTTGTAACCATGGAATTCAAAACAATGGAAACCAAATTCAAGGCTTTCTCCGCCAGAATTACCAAACCATCAAACAGATCAGCACCCTGAACCGCGCCTAATCGCGACACGAAAATGGAAAACCAGCCATGTAACACACAAGGATAACAATGATAGGAGACACCACCAGAGTCCAAAGGGAGGTATAGATTAAAGGAGGGAAGAGGCTTCCTTGGATTCCAAGGACAGCTCGTCAAAAAGGAAGAGCTGCAACAACCCCCAAATACCTGAATCAAGAAGAAACCTGGGAGAGAATCACGCAAAGCCCCCAAATCTTTACCCTGCTTGAACGCCACACGCAGCAGGGCGCCGCCGCCGCCACTCCACCTCCGTCCACACGAACCTTTGCATTGCAATCAAAGGAAGCATCGCACCCCATCGGTTACACATGGCGATGGCGGACGCGCTGCCCCTCCATTGTTTTCTGTTGCTTCGTCTCAGGGGAAACCGGCGAGGCGAGAAACAAATGGCTTCGGTTACGGTCTGGAACCACCACCATGTTTCCAGGGACAGCGACGGCTATTTTTAGCTTTCCCCAAAACCGGAAGAATCTGGCGAGCGGGCGTCCGCATTTCAAGCCACTCTAAACAGGGGAAAGCAGAGCAGAGCAGGCCCCGAATTTGGTGCTGAGAGTAGCAACACAAATTTCCGCCCAAATCGGGGCAGTAAATCCGCCGAAAGGCAGGAGAAAATAATTAGTTCATTAACTAATTCGGCAGCTAAACAGGGAACCCGGCGAACCAAACGAACAAATCGGCGAAAATGTTTGGATTTTTGCTGGCCTATCCGGTCCTGGAAACAAGCGGAAGCGACGGGGCGAAGGGATGGGCGCGGAAGGGGACGAGCTCCGCAAGAATCCAAGGGAATGCCGCTCCGCCGAGCGAATCGAGACGGAGGAAAGGGACGGACACGCGGACGCGATGCATGAACGGGAGCGGAACAGCTCGAACAGAAATCATGGAGGCAATCCCCAAGCTACGATCCATGGTGGTGAGGAGGAGGCACCAAGTAAATAAAATCGAATAGAAAGATTCAAAACAACGGCTCTATCACGAACATATAATAATCAGCCGAAGCAAAAGAAGCCATCTTTCCGCCCAGCCCCATGGCCCGGGACGAGGAGCAAAACGAATCAAGAACCCCGACCCCTTTTCCCCCACAAATCAAGAAGAAATCCCCGACGAGTTCAAAAGGGGAAGCAGCGAACCCACCTATCAGCGCCGGCGAACGATGACGTAGCAGCGGCCGATCTCTCCGCGGCGAATGGAGAACTCCGGGGCGGCAATCCAGGAGCGGGGCGCGGACCGAGGCGGAGGGGGGAGGCGAGCTGGCTGAGGGATCGAGGAGGAGGGGGGAGGAGGAGGAGGGGTCCCTGGCTGCCCTGGGGTGGGGTGGGGTGGTATGGGTGCGGGCTGGAGCTTGGAAGCATCCGGATTTGCCTCGGATATCACGCGCCCCTTTTATTTAACCTCCCAGATTTGTTCGCTTTGTTTTCTTTCCCTCGGCTCCTTTTCGGGGGAGTGCCCGGGTTGGTGGGGACGAGACTGGGGCCGTCGGATCGGGGAACGGACGGCTCGGATCGCGTGGGAGCGGTGCCGAATTTAGGACGGCCGGGGGAGAAAAATGTCTTTTTTTTGGGCGGAAAAACAGGGGATTTTGTGGTTGCGGGGGGAATATTCGGTTTGTACTACGTGTCCTCCTCTTCGTCCTTTCTCGTGCGCGCTCGTCGGTCGTGCCAGCAATCAAGCCATCAAATAGTACTCCCGCCGTGTTTTATACGACCAGTCTCTCTCTCTCACACACACACACTCGGCAGGGATTCTTCGAATTCAAAGAGTTTGTATTTATACGAAGAGCACTTTTGAAGCGGAATAATTGTTTGTGGTAGTATCGTTTTCCGTTGTGTGATATCTCTTGAATCCTCCGAAAAAGATAGAGAGAGGGAGGGGGAGGAGCTTTTTACTTGCCCGTGTTATAAACAAATGGCATATGGCTTTGCGACCCTTATCTTATCTTGAGGCGTACGTATGTATGCAGAGTACTCCTATGTGTGTTTTAAACAAATGGCATATGGCGTACTCCTATGTGTGTTATAAACAAATGGCATGTGTGATTTAAGCTAAAGATTTGGACCGACAAGCAAGCGAGCAGGCAGCTCGGTTCGCCATTGCCCGGTCTCATCCCCTCTCCTCCAACCCCATCCTGCCGCGACTAGAGCTTCACCACTAATGGACAACCGGCTCCCTCGTCTAATCTCCACGTACCACCTCGGTTGTTCCACCCACAACTGGCAGCAGCAGCTGATAGTAAAAGAAAAGAAACGAATCGAGTGGATAACCAACCAACATCTGGAGCCCTACATGGCTACATTGCATCTCTCTCTCGCTACAGCTATCATCTACTACTACGAGTTCCATTGTTGTGCTGCCGTCCCGTCCCCACGAGACAGACACGAACGGGCTCCATCCATCCATCCATCCATCCAGCTTTTGCTTTGCTTTGGCCGTGGGGTCGACAAATGGAGATGGAGGTCGACATGTCTGCTGGACAGCTCGGCGACCGCGACGGAGTGCTGCGCGCGTCCACGCTGCCTGCCGTCCGCTACGTGCTACGCAGTCGACACAAGAAAACAGGGCTTGATCTGAAAAACAATAGGAAGAAAGAATGGGTAGTGGCTTTGCTTTAGACATATCCAGAATCGCTGGTGCCCGATTTGTTTGTTGGTTTCGGCGTGCGAGGCCTTCGTTTTGCTTTTGTGGTGAAGCTGTGCACCTAGGGCACGACTTTCGTTTTGTTTTCTCGTTTTTGAGGGGAGACTTTCGTTTTGTTTGCAAGACCCGCGCTCATGACTTTCTGGTCAATGCATCCATTGGGTTTGATTTGACGACCTTTCTTTCTTTTTTTCCTTTGTCGGTCGTGGTGACACTATTCTGGCGTGGCAAGGTCATGAAACAATCGTGTTTTTAAATATATTAGTATCTCGTTTATATTCAAAAATGTGTCAGCAGACACACATTTCTTAACATCGACTCTAAGATAAACAAAAATAAATAAATACGATTGCCCTTATTCGTAATATCGGTACAAACTATACCATTCTTGCACCGGACGATACCAACACTTCTGGCGCCGCGTCCTAGTAAGGTATCGGGCGGACGCTCGCGGTGAAGTGGAAGTCGTTGCGTCGGGATCGCTATGTTGAGACTACATTTGAATGCACAGTGCGCCTTGTGTGACCGGCTTCAGCTTTCCCATGTTGACTTTGGTCTATGGTGGATGGCGTTACATTTCGCCCTCGTGCGAGTCGGCGCAAGCTTGCCTTTCAGGGATTATCGAGAAGCTATTGACACCTAGCCATGTATTTTGAAGACGACGCGTTCAGTCCAGCCTCAACCTGGAAGCGAATGACCAATTCAAGGCAACTAACGGTGTCATGTACTAGGGTACCTCGGGCCATCGGAAGGCGGCTCGCCTGAACGAGTAGATGCCCACTAGGCCACGCTATGGCCAGGCCCACGACCCTCCCTGCGGCCTCCCTAGACGAAGGAAGTCGGCTTGGGGTCCTAGACAAGCCAGCCCAGAGATCTATGGGGACTCTTAACCGCCGGAGCCGAGTAGGATGTCATGTAACCCTAGACTCCACCATCCTTTCTCAGGCGAGCTCGAGCTAGTCTAGGAGTAACATCATAATACGTTCAACCCCTGGATGCACCTACGAGATCATCCATGTAATATGTACACCCCATCCATCAAGTGCAATCGAATAGGAAGTAGAGTTCTACTCCACCGAGAGGGTTCGAACCTAGGTAAATCTTGATCCATGTTTCCCATGTAGGTAATCCGGCTAAGTGCAACACCCTACTGAGGGATCTGCCGGAATTTGAACCAGCGGTGGCGCGTCAGGCATGGTTTGCGCTAGTTGCAAACCGGATCCAAATGTGATCTAACTTCGTTTACGTCGATTGCGCTCCAGGCCGGATCTCCGCCATTGACGCTTTGAGCTTCGTCACCAACTTGGTGGGGCAACTCGACCTTGTCGCTCCCCTCACCGAGGGCCTGGTTCTCACCTTTGGGGGTCTGGAATTCGTTGCCGACCAACACGACGAGGCATGGCTCCGAAATCTGGCAAGAACTCGAAGAAACTAGAGGCCCAGCGCCAAAAAGATGCAGCGAGCGCATGAGCTTCGTGGAGAAACAGAGTTGGTTGTTGGCTTTCGTAGAACACATTCGAAAATGGTGAGCGAACCGTGCATCCATCGTCGACATGGTGGAGCTTGCAAACCAGGTTCGGTTGGATCGAGCCGGCATCTTCGGTGGTGCCACAGGAGGCTCTCAAGACTTCCACATTCCTGCGAGCAACCTCATGGCTGCCACAGAGGAGATCATCGGCATTGAGCTTCCAGCCAATCACTCGACGCCGATACGGCTAAACGCCGCCTAGAGAGTCACTACTAGGGATAAGCCTATAGTGTTCAAGAATTTCAAAAGAATAGTTTTGTGTTCAAGATGCTAGTATATCTTTCTATAGAATTGATCAAAATTATACAAATTTGATTTTAGGACAAACCTGAAACTTGAATTATTTTGGAAGTGTTGGAAATGAGAGTTTTGGCAATGCTACATGACGTATTGATCGGTGCATAGCGCACGTATATATGGAGTACAAAGTGGGCCTCAACCTCAACTATACAATGACTAGGAGGTGGGCCGGGGTATACAATATACATGCACAAACCATATGTTCAACACCCCCCGCAGTCAAAGCGTCACCGGAGACGCAAAGACTGGACCTGAACTCCTCAAAAACAGAAGTATGTAGTCCTTTCGTCATGACATCGGCAAACTGTTGCGTCGTTGGGACGTGGAGGACCCGGATGTGCCCAAGAGCCACCTGCTCATGAACGAAGTGTATGTTGAGCTCAATGTGCTTCGTTCGACGATGGTGGACCGGGTTGTCGGAGAGGTACACGGCAGAGACGTTGTCGCGGTAGACGAGCGTGGCCTTGTGAACGTCACAAAGCAACTCCTGGAGCAGCTGACGAAGCCAAGAGCATTCAGCAACGGCGTTAGCCACTGCTCGATACTCTTCCTCGGCACTCGAGCGGGAGACGGTGGGCTGTCGCTTGGAGGACCAAGAGATCAAGGATGACCCAAGGTAAACACGGTACCCCAAGGTGGAGCGTCATGTATCCGGGCAGCCAGCCCAGTCCGCATCAGAGTAGGCAACGAGGTCGGTGGAGGCAGAGGCCGTCAATGTAAGCCCATGGACGGGGTGTCGCGTATATAACAGAGGATACGCTTCACCAGGGTCCAGTGAGAGTCGTGCGGAGCATGCATGTGAAGACAGACCTGCTGAACAACGTACTACAGATCGAGGCGCGTCAGAGTCAAGTACTGTAGAGCGCCCACAATGGAGCGATAGAATGCCGCATCGGATGCGGGAGAACCCTCCAGAGAGGAAACCTTGGCCTTGGTGTCGACGGGCGTGGGAGCGGGCTTGCAGTTAAGCATGTCGGCGCGGTCAAGAAGCTCATGAGCATATCTCTACTGGTGCAGGAAGAACTCATCTGACCGTCGAACCACCTCAATGCCAAGGAAGTAGTGCAGGGCCCCCAAGTCCTTGAGGGCAAACTCATCATGAAGACGAGCAGTGAGCCGCTGAAGGAGCGCGGCAGTGGATGCCATCGGTATGATGCCGTCGACATATAGCAGCAAGTAGGCCATGTCAGCTCCGTGATGGTACAGGAAGAGGGACGCATCGGAGCGAGTGGATGTAAACCCGAGCGTTTGTAGGAAAGCAGCAATGCGCTGGTGCCAGGCCCGAGGCGTCCGCTTCAAACCGTAAAGGGAATGGGAGGGCAAGCACACATGGTCTGGATGCATGGCGTCGACGAAGCCAGTGGGCTGCTCACAGAACACCTGCTCAGCGAGGTGGCCGTGCAAGAAGGCGTTGGAAATGTCCAACTGATGCACAAGCCAAGCTCGGGAGATGGCTAATTGAAGAACGGTGCGGATCGTGCCCGGTTTAACAACCGGAGCAAAAGTGTCGGTGAATTCCACGCCCGCACGTTGCCGAAAGCCCCAAACCACCCAGCGAGCTTTGTAGCGCTCGAGAGTGCCATCCGGATGAGTCTTGTGAAGGAAATATGCCCTATAGGCAATAATAAAGTTATTATTTATTTCCTTATTTCATGATAAATGTTTATTATTCATGATAGAATTGTATTAACCAGAAACATAATACATGTGTGAATACATAGATAAACAGAGTGTCACTAGTATGCCTCTACTTGACTAGCTCGTTGATCGAAGATGGTTATGTTTCCTAGCCATAGACATGAGTTGTCATTTGATTAACGGGATCACATCATTAGGAGAATGATGTGATTGACTTGACCCATTCCATTAGCTTGGCACTTGATCGTTTAGTTTGTTGCTATTGCTTTCTTCATAACTTATACATGTTCCTATTGTTGGAAATATGCCCTAGAGGCAATAATAAAATGGTTATTATTATATTTCTTTGTTCATGATAATTGTCTATTGTTCATGCTATAATTGTGTTATCCGGAAATCGTAATACATGTGTGAATACATAGACCACAACACGTCCCTAGTGATCCTCTAGTTGACTAGCTCGTTGATCAAAAGATAGTCATGGTTTCCTGACTATGGACATTGGATGTCACTGATAACGGGATCACATCATTAGGAGAATGATGTGATGGACAAGACCCAATCCTAAGCATAGCTCAAAGATCGTGTAGTTCGTTTGCTATAGCTTTTCCGAATGTCAAGTATCATTTCCTTAGACCATGAGATTGTGCAACTCCCGGATACTGTAGGAGTGCTTTGGGTGTGCCAAACGTCACAACGTAACTGGGTGACTATAAAGGTACACTACGGGTATCTCCGAAAGTGTCTGTTTGGTTGGCACGAATCGAGACTGGGATTTGTCACTCTGTATGACGGAGAGGTATCTCTGGGCCCACTCGGTAATGCATCAACATAATGAGCTCAATGTGACCAAGTGGTTGATCACGGGATCATGCATTACGGTACGAGTAAAGTGACTTGCCGGTAACGAGATTGAACGAGGTATTGGGATACCGACGATCGAGTCTCGGGCAAGTAACGTACCGATTGACAAAGGGAATTGTATACGGGATTGATCGAATCCTCGACATCGTGGTTCATCCGATGAGATCATCGAGGAGCATGTGGGAGCCAACATGGGTATCCAGATCCCGCTGTTGGTTATTGACCGGAGAGTCGTCTCGGTCATGTCTGCATGTCTCCCGAACCCGTAGGGTCTACACACTTAAGGTTCGGTGACGCTAGGGTTGTCGAGATGTTAGTATGTGGTAACCCGAAAGTTGTTCGGAGTCCCGGATGAGATCCTGGATGTCACGAGGAGTTCTGGAATGGTCCGTAGGTGAAGATTTATATATAGGAAGTCAAGTTTCGGCCATCGAAAAAGTTTCGGGGGTAATCGGTATTGTACCGGGACCACCGGAAGGGTCCCGGGGGTCCACCGGGTGGGGCCACCTATCCCGGAGGGCCCCATGGGCTGAAGTGGGAGGGGAACCAGCCCCTAGTGGGCTGGTGCACCCCCCTTGGGCCTCCCCCTGCGTCTAGGGTTGGAAACCCTAGGGGTGGGGGCGCCCCACTTGGCTTGGGGGGCACTCCACCCCCCTTGGCCACCGCCCCCCTTGGAGATTCAATCTCCTAGGGCCGGCGCCCCCCCTAGGGGTCCTATATATAGTGGGGGGAGGGAGGGAAGCCGCACCCTAGCCCCTGGCGCCTCCCTCTCCCTCCCGTGACACTCCTCCCTCTCCCTGAGCTTGGCGAAGCACTGCTGAGATCACCGTTGCTTCCACCACCACGCCGTCGTGCCGCTGGATCTTCATCAACCTCTCCTTCCCCCTTGCTGGATCAAGTTGGAGGAGACGTCTTCCCAACCATACGTGTGTTGAACGCGGAGGTGCCGTTCGTTCGGCGCTAGGTCATCAGTGATTTGGATCACGACGAGGACGACTCCATCAACCCCGTTCTCTTGAATGCTTCCGCGCGCGATCTACAAGGGTATGTAGATGCACTCCCCTCTCCCTCGTTGCTAGATGACTCCATAGATTGATCTTGGTGATGCGTAGAAAATTTTAAAATTCTGCTACGTTCCCCAACAGTGGCATCATGAGCTAGGTCTATGCGTAGTTTCTATGCACGAGTAGAACACAAAGCAATTGTGGGCGTGGATATTGTCAATTTGCTTGCCGTTACTAGTCTTATCTTCATTCGGCGGCATCATGGGATGAAGCGGCCCGTACCGACCTTCCACGTACGCTTACGTGAGACTGGTTCCACCGATTGACATGCACTAGTTGCATAAGGTGGCTGGCGGGTGTCTGTTTCTCCCACTTTAGTCGGATCGGATTCGATGAAAAGGGTCCTTATGAAGGGTAAATAGAAATTGGCATATCACGTTGTGGTTTTGGCGTAGGTAAGAAACGTTCTTGCTAGAAACCTATAGCAGCCACGTAAAAACTTGCAACAACAATTAGAGGACGTCTAACTTGTTTTTGCAGCATGTGCCGTGTGATGTGATATGGCCAAAAGGATGTGATGAATGATATATGTGATGTATGAGATTGATCATGTTCTTGTAATAGGAATCACGACTTGCATGTCGATGAGTATGACAACCGGCAGGAGCCATAGGAGTTGTCTTAATTTATTTATGACCTGCGTGTCAACATAAACGTCATGTAATTACTTTACTTTATTGCTAAAGCGTTAGCCATAGTAGTAGAAGTAATAGATGATGAGACAACTTCAAGAAGACACGATGATGGAGATCATGGTGTCATGCCGGTGACAACGATGATCATGAAGCCCCGAAGATGGAGATCGAAAGGAGCAAATGATATTGGCCATATCATGTCACTATTTGATTGCATGTGATGTTTATCATGTTTTGCATCTTATTTGCTTAGAACGACGGTAGCTTAAATAAGATGATCCCTCGTAATAATTTCAAGAAAGTGTTCCCCCTAACTGTGCACCATTGTGAAGGTTCGTTGTTTCGAAGCACCACATGATGATCGGGTGTGATAGATTCTAACGTTCAAATACAACGGGTGTAAGCCAGATTTACACATGCAATACACTTAGGTTAACTTGACGAGCCTAGCATGTACCGACATGGCCTTGGAACACGGAAGACCGAAAGGTCGATCATGAGTCGTATAGAAGATACGATCAACATGAAGATGTTCCGATGTCGACTAGTCCGTCTCACGTGATGATCGGACACGGCCTAGTTTACTCGGATCATGTTTCACTTAGATGACTAGAGGGATGTCTATCTGAGTGGGAGTTCATTGAATAACTTGATTAGATGAACTTAATTATCATGAACTTAGTCTAAAATCTTTACACTATGTCTTGTAGATCAAATGGCCCACGCTAATGTTGCCCTCAACTTCAACGCGTTCCTAGAGAAAACCAAGCTGAAAGACGATGGCAGCAACTATACGGACTGGGTCCGGAACCTGAGGATCATCCTCATAGCTGCCAAGAAAGATTATGTCCTAGAAGCACCACTAGGTGACGCACCCATCCCAGAGAACCAAGATGTTATGAACGCTTGGCAGTCACGTGCTGATGATTACTCCCTCGTTCAGTGCGGCATGCTTTACAGCTTAGAACCGGGGCTCCAAAAGCGTTTTGAGAGACACGGAGCATATGAGATGTTCGAAGAGCTGAAAATGGTTTTCCAAGCTCATGCCCGGGTCGAGAGATATGAAGTCTCCGACAAGTTCTTCAGTTGTAAGATGGAGGAAAACAGTTCTGTTAGTGAGCACATACTCAAAATGTCTGGGTTGCATAACCGCTTGACTCAGCTAGGAGTTAATCTCCCGGATGGCGCGGTCATTGACAGAATCCTTCAGTCGCTTCCACCGAGCTACAAGAGCTTTGTGATGAACTTCAATATGTAGGGGATGGAAAAGACCATTCCTGAGGTATATTCAATGCTGAAATCAGCGGAGGTGGAAATCAAAAAGGAACATCAAGTGTTGATGGTGAATAAAACCACTAAGTTCAAGAAAGGCAAGGGTAAAAAGAACTTCAAGAAGGACAGCAAGGGAGTTGCCGCACCCCGTAAGCAAGATGCCGGGAAGAAGTCAAAGAATGGACCCAAGCCTGAGACTGAGTGTTTTTATTGCAAGGGAAGTGGTCACTGGAAGCGGAACTGCCCCAAATACTTAGCGGACAAGAAGGCCGGCAACACTAAAGGTATATGTGATATACATGTAATTGATGTGTACCTTACCAGTACTCATAGTAGCTCCTGGGTATTTGATACTGGTGCGGTTGCTCACATTTGTAACTCAAAGCAGGAGCTGCGGAATAAGCGGAGACTGGCGAAGGACGAGGTGACGACGCGTGTCGGGAATGGTTCCAAGGTCGATGTGATCGCCGTCGGCACGCTGCCTCTACATTTACCTACGGGATTAGTTTTAAACCTCAATAATTGTTATATAGTGCCAGCTTTGAGCATGAACATTGTATCAGGATCTCGTTTAATTCGAGATGGCTACTCATTTAAATCCGAGAATAATGGTTGTTCTATTTATATGAGAGATATGTTTTATGGTCATGCTCCGCTGGTGAATGGTTTATTCTTAATGAATCTCGAGCATAATGTTACACATATTCATAGTGTGAATACCAAAAGATGTAAGGTTGATAATGATAGTCCCACATACTTGTGGCACTGCCGCCTTGGTCACATAGGTGTCAAACGCATGAAGAAGCTCCATGCCGATGGACTTTTGGAGTCTCTTGATTACGAATCATTTGACACGTGCGAACCATGCCTCATGGGTAAAATGACCAAGACTCCGTTCTCAGGAATAATGGAGCGAGCAACCAACTTATTGGAAATCATACATACTGATGTGTGCGGTCCAATGAGCCTTGAGGCTCGTGGTGACTATCGTTATGTTCTCACCCTCACTGATGACTTGAGTAGATATATGAGTATGTCTACTTAATGAAACACAAGTCTGAGACCTTTGAAAAGTTCAAGGAATTTCAGAGTGAACTTGAAAATCAACGTGACAGAAAAATCAAGTTCTTGTGATCAGATCGTGGGGGAGAATACTTGAGTCACGAATTTGGCACACACTTAAGGAAATGTGGAATAGTTTCACAACTCATGCCGCCTGGAACACCTCATCGTAATGGTGTGTCCGAACGTCGTAATCGCACTCTATTGGATATGGTGCGATCTATGATGTCTCTTACCGATTTACCGCTGTCATTTTGGGGCTATGCTTTAGAGACTGCCGCATTCACTTTAAATAGGGCTCCGTCAAAATCCGTTGAGACGACACCGTATGAATTATGGTTTGGGAAGAAACCTAAGCTGCCATTTCTAAAAGTTTGGGGATGCGATGCTTATGTCAAGAAACTTCAATCTGAAAAGCTCGAACCCAAGTCGGAAAAATGCGTCTTCATAGGATACCCTAAAGAAACTATTGGGTATACCTTCTACCTCAGATCCGAAGGCAAGATCTTTGTTGCCAAGAATGGATCCTTTCTAGAGAAAGAGTTTCTCTCGAAAGAAATAAGTGGGAGGAAAGTAGAACTCGATGAAGTATTACCTCTTGAACCGGTAAGTGGCGCAGCTCAAGAAAATGTTCCTGAGGTGCCTGCACCGACTAGAGAGGAAGTTAATGATGATGATCATGAAACTTCAGATCAAGTTGCTACTGAACTTCAAAGGTCCACAAGGACACGTTCCGCACCAGAGTGGTACGGCAACCCTGTCTTGGAAGTCATGTTGTTAGACAACGATGAACCTTCGAACTATGAAGAAGCGATGGCGGGCCCAGATTCCGACAAATGGATGGAAGCCATGAAATCTGAGATAGGATCCATGTATGAAAACGAAGTATGGACTTTGACTGACTTGCCCGATGATCGGCGAGCCATAGAAAATAAATGGATCTTTAAGAAGAAGACAGACGTGGATGGTAATGTAACCATCTATAAAGCTCGGCTTGTCGCTAAGGGTTATCGACAAGTTCAAGGGGTTGACTACGACGAGACTTTCTCACCCGTAGTGAAGCTGAAGTCCGTCCGAATCATGTTAGCAATTGCCACATTCTATGATTATGAGATATGGCAAATGGACGTCAAAACGGCATTCCTTAATGGTTTCCTTAAGGAAGAATTGTATATGATGCAGCCGGAAGGTTTTGTCGATCCTAAGAATGCTGACAAGGTGTGCAAGCTCCAACACTCGATTTATGGGTTGGTGCAAGCATCTCGGAGTTGGAACATTCGTTTTGATGAGATGATCAAAGCGTTTGGGTTTACGCAGACTTATGGAGAAGCCTGCATTTATAAGAAAGTGAGTGGGAGCTCTATAGCATTTCTCATATTGTATGTGGATGACATACTGTTGATGGGAAATGATATAGAATTCTTGGAAAGCATAAAGGCCTACTTGAACAAGTGTTTTTCAATGAAGGATCTTGGAGAAGCTGCTTACATATTAGGCATCAAGATCTATAGAGATAGATCGAGACGCCTTCATTGTTCTTTCACAGAGTATGTACCGTGACAAGATATTGAAGAAGTTCAATATGGATCAGTCAAAGAAGGGGTTCTTGCCTGTATTTCAAGGTACGAGATTGAGCACGGCTCAATGCCCGACCACGGCAGAAGATAGAGAAAAGATGAGTGTCGTCCCCTATGCCTCGGCCATAGGGTCTATCATGTATGCTATGCTGTGTACCAGACCTAATGTAAACCTTGTCGTAAGTTTGGTAGGAAGGTACCAAAGTAATCCCGGCATGGAACACTGGACAGCGGTCAAGAATATCCTGAAGTACCTCAAGAGGACTAAGGATATGTTTCTCGTTTATGGAGGTGACGAAGAGCTCGTCGTATAGGGTTACGTTGATGCTAGCTTCGACACAGATCTGGATGACTCTAAGTCACAAACCGGATACGTGTATATTTTGAATGGTGGGGTAGTAAGCTGGTGCAGTTGCAAGCAAAGCATTGTGGCGGGATCTACATGTGAAGTGGATTACATGGCAGCCTCGGAGGCAGCACAAGAAGCACTCTGGGTGAAGGAGTTCATTACCGACCTAGGAGTCATACCCAATGCGTCGGGCCCGATGACTCTCTTCTGTGACAACACTAGAGCTATTGCCCTTGCCAAGGAGCCCAGGTTTCACAGGAAGACCAGGCATATCAAGCGTCGCTTCAACTCCATTCGTGAAAGTGTTCAAAATGGAGACATAGATATTTGTAAAGTACATATGGACCTGAATGTGGCAGATCCTTTGACTAAACCTCTCCCTAGAGCAAAACATGATCAACACTAGAACTGCATGGGTGTTCGATTCATCACAATGTAACTAGACTATTGACTCTAGTGCAAGTGGGAGACTGTTGGAAATATGCCCTAGAGGCAATAATAAAATGGTTATTATTATATTTCTTTGTTCATGATAATTGTCTATTGTTCATGCTATAATTGTGTTATCCAGAAATCGTAATACATGTGTGAATACATAGACCACAACACGTCCCTAGTGAGCCTCTAGTTGACTAGCTCGTTGATCAAAAGATAGTCATGGTTTCCTGACTATGGACATTGGATGTCATTGATAACGGGATCACATCATTAGGAGAATGATGTGATGGACAAGACCCAATCCTAAGCATAGCTCAAAGATCGTGTAGTTCGTTTGCTATAGCTTTTCCGAATGTCAAGTATCATTTCCTTAAACCATGAGATTGTGCAACTCCCGGATACTGTAGGAGTGCTTTGGGTGTGCCAAACGTCACAACGTAATTGGGTGACTATAAAGGTACACTACGGGTATCTCCTAAAGTGTTTGTTGGGTTGGCACGAATCGAGACTGGGATTTGTCACTCCGTATGACGGAGAGGTATCTCTGGGCCCACTCGGTAATGCATCATCATAATGAGATCAATGTGACCAAGTGGTTGATCACGGGATCATGCATTATGGTACGAGTAAAGTGACTTGCCAGTAACGAGATTGAACGAGGTATTGGGATACCGACGATCGAGTCTCGGGCAAGTAACGTACCGATTGACAAAGGGAATTGTATACGGGATTGATCGAATCCTCGAAATCGTGGTTCATCTGATAAGATCATCGAGGAGCATGTGGGAGCCAACATGGGTATCCAGATCCCGCTGTTGGTTATTGATCGGAGAGTCGTCTCGGTCATGTCTGCGTGTCTCCCGAACCCGTAGGGTCTACACACTTAAGGTTCGGTGATGCTAGGGTTGTTGAGATATTAGTATACGGTAACCCGAAAGTTGTTCGGAGTCCCGAATGAGATCCTGGACGTCACGAGGAGTTCCGGAATGGTCCGTAGGTGAAGATTTATATATAGGAAGTCAAGTTTCGGCCATCGGGAAAGTTTCGGGAGTAATCGGTATTGTACCGGGACCACCGGAAGGGTCCCGGGGGTCCACCGGGTGGGGCCACCTATCCCGGAGGGCCCCATGGGCTGAAGTGGGAGGGGAACCAGCCCCTAGTGGGCTGGTGCGCCCCCCTTGGGCCCCCCCTGCGCCTAGGGTTGGAAACCCTAGGGGTGGGGGCGCCCCACTTGGCTTGGGGGGCACTCCACCCCCCTTGGCCGCCGCCCCCCCTTGGAGATTCAATCTCCTGGGGACGGCGCCCCCCTAGGGGTCCTATATATAGTGGGGGAGGGAGGGCAGCCGCACCCTAGCCCTTGGCGCCTCCCTCTCCCTCCCGTGACACTCCTCCCTCTCCGTGAGCTTGGCGAAGCCCTGCTGAGATCACCGTTGCTTCCACCACCACGCCGTCGTGCTACTGGATCTTCATCAACCTCTCCTTCCCCCTTGCTGGATCAAGTTGGAGGAGAGGTCTTCCCAATCGTACGTGTGTTGAACGCAGAGGTGCCGTCCGTTCAGCGTTAGGTCATCGGTGATTTGGATCACGACGAGTACGACTCCATCAACCCCGTTCTCTTGAACGCTTCCGCGCGTGATCTACAAGGGTATGTAGATGCACTCCCCTCTCCCTCGTTGCTAGATGACTCCATAGATTGATCTTGGTGATGCGTAGAAAATTTTAAAATTCTGCTACGTTCCCCAACACCTATGACTATGAGATTATGCAACTCCCGTTTACCGGAGGAACACTTTGTGTGCTGCCAAACATCACAACGTAACTGGGTGCTTATAAAGGTGCTCTACAGGTGTCTCCGAAGGTACTTGTTGGGTTGGCGTATTTCGAGATTAGCATTTGTCACTCCGATTGTTGGATAGGAATTTCCGGGCCCTCTCGGTAATGCACATCACTTAGGCCTTGCAAGCATTGCAACTAACAAGTTAGTTGCGGGATGATTTATTATGGAACGAGTAAAAGAGACTTGCCGGTAATGATATTGAACTAGGTAATGAGATACCGACGATCGAATCTCGGGCAAGTAACATACCGATGACAAAGGGAACAACATATGTTGTTATGCGGTCTGACCGATAAAGATCTTCGTAGAATATGTGGGAGCCAATATGAGCATCCAGGTTCTGCTATTGGTTATTGACCGGAGACATGTCTCAGTCATGTCTACATAGTTCTCGAACCCGTAGGGTCCGCACGCTTAAAGTTTCGGTGACGATTGTATTATGAGTTTATGTGATTTGATGTACCGAATGTAGTTCGGAGTCCCGGATGAGATCGGAGACATGACGAGGAGTCTCGAAATGGTCGAGACGTAAATACCGATATATTGGACGACTATATTCGGACATCGGAAAGGTTCCGAGTGATTCGGGTATTTTCGGCGTTACCGGGGAGTTACGAGAATACGAGGAAGAAGTAATGGGCCTCATGGGCCAAGTGGTGGAAGAGAGGAGGCAGGGTGCGTGGCCCCCTAGCCCAAACCGAATTGGACTAGGGGGTTGGCCCCCCTTTCCTCTTTTTCCTCCTTCTCCTTCCTTCTCCTTCTCCTCCTTCCTTTGCTCCTCCTAGTAGGAGTAGGAATGGGGAGTCCTACTCCTACTAGGAGGAGGACTCCTCCTCCTGGCGCGCCCATAGAGGGCCGGCCAGCCTCCCCCCTTGCTCCTTTATATACAGGGGCAGGGGGGCACCTCTAGACACAGAAGTTGATCAATTGATCTCTCCCAGCCGTGTGCGGTGGCCCCCTCCACCATATTCCACCTCGGTCATATCGTAGCGGTGCTTAGGCAAAGCCGTGCGTCGGTAGCAACATCATCACCGTCACCACGCCGTCGTGCTGACGGAACTCTCCCATGAAGCTCCGCTGGGTCGGAGTTCACGGGACGTCATCGAGCTGAACGTGTGCTGAACTCGGAGGTGCCGTGTGTTTGGTACTTGGATCGGTCGGATCGTGAAGACGTACGACTACATCAACCGCGTTGTGCTAACGCTTCCGCTTTCGGTCTACGAGGGTACGTGGACAACACTCTCCCCTCTCGTTTATATGCATCACCATGATCTTGCGTGTGCGTAGGAAAATTTTGAAATTACTACTTTCCTCAACAGTGGCATCCGAGCCAGGTTTTATGCGTAGATGTCATATGCACGAGTAGAACACAAGTGAGTTGTGGGCGATATAAGTCATACTGCTTACCAGCATGTCATACTTTGGTTCGGCGGTATTGTTGGATGAAGCGGCCCGGACCGACATTACGCGTACGCTTACGCGAGACTGGTTCTACCGACGTGCTTTGCACATAGGTGGCTGGCAGGTGTCAGTTTCTCCAACTTTAGTTAAACCGAGTGTGGCTACGCCCGGTCCTTGCGAAGGTTAAAACAACACCAACTTGACGAACTATCGTTGTGGTTTTGATGCGTAGGTAAGAACGGTTCTTGCTCAGCCCGTAGCAGCCATGTAAAACTTGCAACAAGAAAGTAGAGGACGTCTAACTTGTTTTCGCAGGGAATGTTGTGATGTGATATGGTCAAGACGTGATGAGATATAAGTTGTCGTATAAGATGATCATGTTTTGTTGAAGTTATCGGCAACTGGCATAAGCCTGATGGTTGTCTCTTTATTGCATAAGATGCAAGAGCCAAATAATTAATTTACTTTATCACTATGCGATAGCAATAGTTGCAAGAGCAATAGTTGGCGAGACGGCCATGTGACGACACATTGATATAGATCAAGATGATGGAGATCATGGTGTCATGCCGGTGACGATGGAGATCATGACGATGCTTTGGAGATAGAGATCAAAGGCACAAGATGATGATGGCCATATCATGTCACATATTTTGATTGCATGAGATGTTTATCTTTTATACATCTTACTTTGCTTAGTTATGACGGTAGCATTATAAGATGATCTCTCACTAAATTTCAAGATAAAAATGTTCTCTCCGAGTATGCATCGTTGCCAAAGTTCGTCGTGCCCAGACATCACGTGATGATCGGGTGTGATAAGCTCTACGTCCATCTACAACGGGTGCAAGCCAGTTTTGCACACGCAGAATACTCAGGTTAAACTTGACGAGCCTAGCATATGCAGATATGGCCTCGGAACACTGAGACCGAAAGGTCGAGCGTGAATCATATAGTAGATATGATCAACATAGTGATGTTCACCATTGAAAACTACTCCATTTCACGTGATGATCGGTTATGGTTTAGTTGATTTGGATCACGTAATCACTTAGAAGATTAGAGGGATGTCTTTCTAAGTGGGAGTTCTTAAGTAATATGATTAATTGAACTTTAATTTATCATGAACTTAGTCCTGGTAGTATTAGCATATCTATGTTGTAGATCAATAGCTCGCGATGTTGCTCCCAGTTTATTGTGTTCCTAGAGAAAAATTATGTTGAAAAATGTTAGTAGCAATGATGCGGATTGGATCCGTGATATGAGGATTATCCTCATTGCTGCACAGAAGAATTATGTCTTTGATGCACCGCTAGGTGACAGACCTATTGCAGGAGCAGATGCAGATGTTATGAACGTTTGGCTAGCTCAATATGATGACTACTTGATAGTTTAGTGCACCATGCTTAACAGCTTAGAATCAGGATTTCAAAGGCGTTTTGAACGTCATGGACCATATGAGATGTTCCAGGAGTTGAAGTTAATATTTCAAGCAAATACCCGAGTTGAGAGATATGAAGTCTCCAACAAGTTCTATAGCTAAAAGATGGAGGAGAATAGCTCAAGCAGTGAGCATGTGCTCAGATTGTCTGGGTACTATAATCACTTGAATCAAGTGGGAGTTAATCTTCCAGATAAGATAGTGATTGACAGAATTCTCTAGTCACCATCACCAAGTTAGTAGAACTTCATGATGAACTATAGTATGCAAGGGATGACGAAAACAATTCCCAAGCTCTTTGTGATGCTGAAATCGACGAAGGTAGAAATCAAGTAAAATATCAAGTGTTGATGGTAGACAAGACCACTAGTTTCAAGAAAAGGGCAAAGGGAAGAAGGGGAACTTCAAGAAGAACGCCAAGCAAGTTGCTGCTCAAGTGAAGAAGCCCAAGTCTGGTCCTAAGCCTGAGACTAAGTGCTTCTACTGCAAAGGGACTGGTCACTGGAAGCGGAACTACCCCAAGTAATTGGCGGATAAGAAGGATGGCAAAGTAAACATAGGTATATTTGATATACATGTTATTGATGTGTACTTTACTAGTGTTTATAGCAACCCCTTAGTATTTGATACTAGTTCAGTTGCTAAGAACAGTAACTTGAAACGGGAGTTGCGGAATAAACAGAGACTACTTAAGGGTGAAGTGACGATGTGTATTGGAAATGGTTCCAAGATTGATATGATCATCATCGCACACTCCCTATACTTTCAAGATTAGTGTTAAACCTAAAATAAATGTTATTTAGTGTTTGCGTTGAGCATGAATATGATTGGATCATGTTTATTGCAATACGGTTATTCATGCAAGTTAGAGAATAATTGTTGTTCTATTTACATGAATAAAACCTTCTATGGTCATACGCCCAATGAAAATGGTTTGTTGGATCTCGATCGTGGTGATACACATTTTTATAATATTGAAGACAAAAGATGCAAAGTTAATAATGATAGTGCAACTTATTTGTGGCACTGCCGTTTAGGTCATATTGGTGTAAAGCGCATGAAGAAAATCCATGCTGATGGGCTTTTGGAATCACTTGATTATGAATCAGTTGATGCTTGTGAACCATGCCTCATGGGCAAGATGACTAAGACTCCGTTCTCCGGAACAATGTAGCAAGCAACAGATTTGTTGGAAATCATGCATACTGATGTATGTGGTCCGATGAATATTGAAGCTCGCGGCAGGTATCATTATTTTCTGATCTTCACAGATGATTTGAGCAGATATGAGTATATCTACTTGATGAAACACAAGTCTGAAACGTTTGAAAAGTTCAAAGAACTTCAGAGTGAAGTGGAAAATCATCGTGACAAGAAAATAAAGTTTCTACGATCTGATCGCAGATACAAATATTTGAGTTGCGAGTTTGGTCTTCAATTAAAACAATGTGGAATAGTTTCACAAAATCATGCCACCTGGAACACCACAGTGTAATGGTGTGTCCGAACATCGTAACCGTACTTTATTAGATATGGTGCGATCTATGATGTCTCTTATCGATTTACCACTATCGTTTTGGGGTTATGCATTAGAGACAGCTACATTCACATTAAATAGGGCACCATATAAATTCGTTGAGACGACACCGTATGAACTATGGTTTGGCAAGAAACCTAAGCTGTCGTTTCTTAAAGTTTGAGGTTGCAATGCTTATGTGAAAAAGTTTCAACCTGATAAGCTCAAACCCAAATCGGAGAAGTGCATCTTCATAGGATACCCAAAAGAAAATGTTGGGTACACCTTCTATCACAGATCCGAATGCAAGTTATTCATTGCTGAGAATAGATCCTTTCTAGAGGAGGAGTTTCTCTCGAAAGAAGTGAGTGGGAGGAAAGTAGAACTTGATGAGGTAACTGTACCTGCTCCCTTATTGGAAAGTAGTTCATCACAGAAATCTATTCCTGTGACTACTACACCAATTAGTGAGAAAGCTAATGATGATGATCGTGTAACTTCAGATCAAGTTACTACCGTACCTCGTAGGTAAACCAGAGTGAGATCCGCACCAGAGTGGTACGGTAATCCTGTTCTGGAGATCATGTTACTTGACCATGACGAACCTACGAACTATGAGGAAGCGATGATGAGCCCAGATTCCGCGAAATTGCTTGAGGCCCTAAAATCTGAGATGGGATCCATGTATGAGAACAAAGTGTGGACTTTGATTGACTTGCCCATTGATCGGCAAGCCATTGAGATTAAATGGATCTTCAAGAGGAAGACAGACGCTGATAGTAGTGTTACTATCTACAAAGCTAGAATTGTCGCAAAAATGTTTTCGACAAGTTCAAGGTGTTAACTACGATGAGAGTTTCTCACTCGTATCTATGCTTAAGTCTGTCCGAATCATGTTAGCAATTGTCATCTGGCAAATGGATAAACAAAACTGCATTCCTTAATGGATTTATTAAAGAAGAGTTGTATATGATGCAACCAGAAGGTTTTGTCAATCCTAAAGGTGCTAACAAAATATGCAAGCTCCAGCGATCCATCTATGGACTGGTGCAAGCATCTCGGAGTTGGAATACACGCTTTGATAAGTTGATCAAAGCATATGGTTTTATACAGACTTGCGGTGAAGCTTGTATTTACAAGAAAGTGAGTGGGAGCACTACAACATTTCTGATAAGTATATGTGAATGACATATTGTTGATCGGAGATAATGTAGAATTATTCTGCAAAGCATAAAGGAATGTTTGAAAGGAGTTTTTCAAAGAAAGACCTCGTTGAAGCTGCTTACATATTGAGCATCAAGATCTATAGAGATAGATCAAGACGCTTGATAAGTTTTTCAATGAGTACATACCTTAACAAGATTTTGAAGTAGTTCAAAATGGAACAGTCAAAGAAGGAGTTCTTGCCTGTGTTACAAGGTGTGAAGTTGAGTAAGACTCAAAACCCGACCACGACAGAAGATAGAGAGAGAATGAAAGTCATTCCCTATGCCTCAGCCATAGGTTCTATAAAGTATGCCATGCTGTGTACCAGACCTATTGTATACCCTGCCCTGAGTTTGGCAAGGGAGTACAATAGTGATCTAGGAGTAGATCACTGGACATTGGTCAAAATTATCCTTAGTGGAATAAGGATATGTTTCTCGATTATAGAGGTGACAAAAGGTTCGTCGTAAAGGGTTACGTCGATGCAAGTTTTGACACTGATCCAGATGACTCAAAGTCTCAATCTGGATACATATTGAAAGTGGGAGCAATTAGCTAGAGTAGCTTAGTGCAGAGCATTGTTGACATAGAAATTTGCAAAATACTTACGGATCTGTATGTGGCAGACCCGTTGACTAAACTTCTCTCGCAAGCAAAACATGATCACACCCTAGTACTCTTTGGGCGTTAATCACATAGCAATGTGAACTAGCTAGATTATTGAATCTAGTAAACCCTTTGGGTGTTGGTCACATGACGATGTGAACTGTGGGTGTTAATCACATGGTGATGTGAACTATTGATGTTAAATCACATGGCGATGTGAACTAGATTATTGACTCTAGTGCAAGTGGGAGACTAAAGGAAATATGCCCTAGAGGCAATAATAAAGTTATTATTTATTTCCTTATTTCATGATAAATGTTTATTATTCATGCTAGAATTGTATTAACCGGAAACATAATACATGTGTGAATACATAGCCAAACAGAGTGTCACTAGTATGCCTCTACTTGACTAGCTCGTTGATCGAAGATGGTTATGTTTCCTAGCCATAGACATGAGTTGTCATTTGATTAACGGGATCACATCATTAGGAGAATGATGTGATTGACTTGACCCATTCCATTAGCTTAGCACTTGATCGTTTAGTTTGTTGCTATTGTTTTCTTCATAACTTATACATGTTCCTATGACTATGAGATTATGCAACTCCCGTTTATCGGAGGAACACTTTGTGTGCTACCAAACGTCACAACGTAACCGGGTGATTATAAAGGTGCTCTACAGGTGTCTCCGAAGGTACTTGTTGGGTTGGCGTATTTCGAGATTAGGATTTGTCACTCCGATTGAGGTATCTCTGGGCCCTCTCGGTAATGTACATCACTTAAGCCTTGCAAGCATTGTAACTAATAAGTTAGTTGCGGGATGATGTATTACGGAACGAGTAAAAGAGACTTGCCGGTAACAAGATTGACAAAGGGAACAACGTATGTTGTTATGCGGTCTGACTGATAAAGATCTTCGTAGAATATGTGGGAGCCAATATGAGCATCCAGGTTCCTCTATTGGTTATTAACCGGAGACATGTCTCGGTCATGTCTACATAGTTGTCGAACCCGTAGGGTCCGCACGCTTAAAGTTTCGGTGATGATTGTATTATGAGTTTATGTGATTTGATGTACCGAAGGTAGTTCGGAGTCCTGGATGAGATTGGGGACATGACGAGGAGTCTCGAAATGGTCGAGACGTAAAGATCGATATATTGGACGAATATATTCGGACATCGGAAAGGTTCCAAGTGATTCGGGTATTTTCAGGGTTACCGGGGAGTTACGGGAATACGAGGAAGAAGTAATGGGCCTCATGGGCCAAGTGGTGGAAGAGAGGAGGCAGGGCGCGCGGCCCCCCTAGCCCAAACCGAATTGGACTAGGGGTCAGCCCCCCTTTCCTCCTTTTCCTCCTTCTCCTTCCTTCTCCTTCTCCTCCTTCCTTTCCTCCTCCTAGCAGGAGTAGGAAAGGGGAGTCCTACTCCTACTAGGAGGAGGACTCCTCCTCCTGGGGCGCCCATAGAGGGACGGGCGGCCTCCCCCTTGCGCCTTTATATACAGGGGCAGGGGGGCACCTCTAGACCCAGAAGTTGATCAGTTGATCTCTCCCAGCCGTGTGCGGTGCCCTCCTCCACCATATTCCACCTCGGTCATATCGTAGCAGTGCTTAGGCAAAGCCCTGCATCGGTAGCAACATCATCACCGTCATCACACCGTCGTGCTGACGGAACTCTCCCGTGAAGCTCTGCTGGATCGGAGTTCGCGGGACGTCATCGAGCTGAACGTGTGCTGAACTCGGAGGTGCCGTGTGTTCGGTACTTGGATCGGTCGGATCGTGAAGACGTACGACTACATCAACCGCGTTGTGCTAATGCTTCCGCTTGCGGTCTACGAGGGTACGTGGACAACACTCTCCCCTTTCGTTGCTATGCATCACCATGATCTTGCGTGTCGGGGGTTTGGTGCGACATATGCCAACGGATGGCTTATCATGGTGGGGGCGAGTAGAATGTCGCCGGTGCCTGGAAAAGGGAAGAGGCGAAGACATGCACGCCGGCGAATCTTACCCAGCTTCGGGGCTCTCCGGGGAGATAATACCCCTACTGCTGCTCTGCGGGGTCTCCGCATGATCACTATGGTCAAGTGTTTACACGGTTGCTCCTTGAGCAGTGTCTGGTGGTGGGAGAGGGAAAGGCTAGCTCTCTCCTTCTATCTGGTATGGTATAGAACTACTAGGATCCAACCCTTTTCATGGGTGCCCTGGGGGGTTTATATAGGCCTACCCCCCAGGGGTACAATGGTAATTTGACTGGGCGCGGGCCCAGCCGTCAGTGCCTCCGACCTCCGACTTCTCCGCCGACTGGTCTGGTACGGAGCCGACAGGCCGCGTCCGCCGCGGGCGGGTCTTGCCGGCTGCTGATTACTGTAGCCGTGCTCCTGATGACGCAAGCTTGGTCATGGGGTCGTGGCAACAGCCCCGCCGCCTGGCGGGCGATCACTGTGGCTACTCCCCGTCTCTTCTTGATTAATGGCGCGTGGGCCCCGGGGGAGGGCTCGGCCGACTCCCCCGGGCCGACTCCCGACGGGTCCGACTGGCGGTTCTCCTGCCGTCTCCCGAGGTCTCGCTGACTGGTGGGCCCCACTGCCTCCAGGCCGTACAGACAAGCCGCCGTGGGCGCAGGACCCGATACAGTGGTGCTGATGTCAGGGCCGACCGGGCAACAGTGCCACGCCGCAGGGAGATCTTCCCAAGTACGGCGTGCTGTAGCCATGCCTGCCCTTGGTAAGGGGCGGGGAGTGGGCTTCATTGTAGCCACGCCCCTGCACCGTCCCCTTCGATGAGGTCACGGTTTGTAGGAGTCGCCGGCCGACTCCCCAAAGCCGGCTTCTCTGGAAGTCGCCCCTGGGACTCGGCCGTGAGCGGGCAGTCGGCCGCCTTGCCGTAGACTCCCCAGGAGGCGGCTCCTCACCCTGTGGTCTTGAGGGGCGCAGCCTGCCCCGATGTCTTGAAAGGTTATGGGGCTTGGGTTGGCCTACCCGTGGCCCATTACTCCGACAGTAGTCCCCGAAGCTGGTGAGGCGCCGTGGACGATCGGCCGAGAAGCCTCAGCAGTTTCTCTTTCCGGGTGCTCAACACATGGTCTTGATTGACTTCTGCCGGGCTGACTAGAAGGAGTCGGACTCGCCCAACTCGGACTCACTCAATTCCGACTTGCTCAGCAGTTCGAACGTCGCGGCGGGATTTCAAGTGGCGTGCTAGCTAAGCTTCCAGGCCGCCGCCCGTTCTTGGCCTGTCACGCGAGGGCACATGGCCAGGCCGTCCTGCCAGCCCACGCGCGCGACGGGACAGGCCCGTAGGCGGGGCCCGCCACTACCATGCCTCGGCGCCCGAGCGGATCCGCTGCGGCCCCGGTGGACGGTTGGGATTCCGTGAAGTTATTGCGCGCAGTAACTTTTCATGGATCGTGGGGGTCGTGGGGTTGCGGGCGCAGTAAATCCCCACGTCCGCCCCCTCGGCTTCGCAACTCACGGGGCTATAAGTAGGGGGAAGAGGGGGGCACACGCGCCCCTCCTTCCCACTACCCCTTGCTTTCTTCCTCGTCGCTCTCCTGCTTCCTCTTCTTTGCTCCACCGCACGCCCAGGCTCCGGCGAACGCTGCGGTGACAGCTCGCGATGAGTTCTTCCTCCGCTGCCGCGCCTCCCCCAGTGCGCTCCGGCACCTGGGACGGCTCCGAAATCCACGAAGACCATATCGAGTTCCTCCGCCGGACCCGTCGGCTTCCCGACGAAGATCGTGTGCAGGTGCATCTTGCGCCGGCGGGGGAGATTTCCCCCGCCCCGCTGGAGGGCGAGCGGGTCATCTTCCGCTCGCACTGCCTGCGCGGGCTGGGGCTACCGGCGAGCAACTTTTTCCGGTCGTTCATGGAGTTCTACGGCCTCCAGCCGCACCACCTCACCCCCAACACAGTGGTGCTGCTGTCCGCCTTCGTGGCTCTGTGCGAAGGCTTCCTCGGAGTCCTCCCCACCCTCGAGCTCTGGGGGAGTTCTTCTTCTCCATGCTCGGCACCCAGGCCGCGGGCGTGCTGGCTCAGTGCGGCGCCTTCATCTCCGTGTGAAGGACAGGAGCCGACAACCACTTCCCCTCCATATCGCTGTTGAAGTCGGTGAAGATGTGGCAGAGGTCCTACTTCTACGTCAGGAACGTCGCCACGAGGGGCGACTGGGTTAATCTGCCGGCTGGCAGACTGCCCAACTGGTCGTACCGGGCCAGGTCGCTGACGCCTGCGGGAGCCGGCGCCATCACGCGACTCTAAGTGCTGACGCAGTCGGAGGGTCTGACTGGTCCGGACCTACTGGCCGCCTTCGTCTCGCGCCGAGTTCTCCCACTCCAAGGCCGCCCTCACATGATATGCCAGATGAGCGGGGGCCGTGACCCGAGTCGGATGTGCACCAAGGACATGCCTCACAAAGAGGTGGCCCTTATGGTGAACTACCTCTCGGACAGCAGGCTCCCGGAGGACTGGCGATTCGGCAAGGAGCCATACTCCCGTGCCAACCCCCCGCCCGTGGTGAGTCGCCTTTCTTTTCTTTCTTTGGATTGTCTTCTTCTTGCCGAGTTTTGTTCTGATCAATCGGCTTTGGTTAGAATCCCCTTCTTTACCCACCAGCCGGCACCTCGGGGCCGGCCCGTGAGTTCGTCGCCGACCGGGCGGAGAGCGATGTCGACGACCCCGATCTGGGGGCGGCGGCTCTGGAAGATGACGCCGAGGGAGGAGGAGGGACGACAGGTGACTTCAGGCCCTCGGCTACCTTCGCCGACTGGCCTGAAGATGACGCCGAGGGAGGAGTCACCCCTCGCCATCAGCCAGGAGCCAGCTAGCCGGGCACGGGCTCTTCTACCGCGTCGGGCGCTCCAGGCGGCGGGAAGAAGCGCCGGGCTGTGCCGACTTTGTTCAGCAGCCGGCCGAAGAAGCCCAAGGGCTCGGCTGCGGCGACCCGGCGGGACGAGGCAGCTGCGAAGGCCATCCGCTTCCTTAAGGAAGTGAAGAAGCCGCCGTTGGTCTCTGCGTAAGTATTCTGTCTTCAAAGTTTATTCTTTCTTCGTGTTTTGTCTGAGTCTCTGCTCGCCCCTCTTTCTTCAGGGCTCCCCTCTCTCTTGAGCAGGTCGCCGCCGCCTCCGTCATGGGGTCAGCGGAGACGCCTGCCACCACTCGGCGGATAGACCCCGCTGCCGACCTCCGGGAGGCGACGGGGGGGGGGGAATGCGCAGGAGAAGCGCAACGAAGAAGAAGCCCTCCGCCTAGAGAAGGCGGAGGCCGACAGGGCGGAGGCCTCCGCTAAGAAAAAACTAGCGGAGGCCTAAGCCGCCGCCGCGGCGAAGCAGCAGGCTGAGGAAGCCGCACGTCGCCAGTCGGCCTTGCTTGTTACCCCACTGAACTCTGCGCCGCCGCCCCCGGAGTTCACGGGGCAGACTGGAGAAGCCAGCGAGGAGAGGGAAGGCGGCGAGCCCTCTACTCCGGGCGCGAACGTTCCGCCGCCGCCTCCGCCGCCATTTGAAGGCGTGCAAGGCGAGTAGCCAGCGGACCCTCCGGTGCCGCCGACCAAAGACGAGGCCGTGGCGAGGCTACTCCTCCAGGTCGGCTCGCCAGCGCGCCGTCGTCTGGAGAAGGCGACTTCGGCGCCCACCCCCTGGAAGCCAGCACCGCCAGCTCGGCGGCTCTAGACACCGAAGCGACGAGCGCCGCACCTGTTTGGTGGGTGCGAGGAGGCGGCACAGGGCCGCTGAACCGGGTGCTCCTGGACATCCAAGCGAAGCTTCGCGCTGAGGGCGACGCCCTCCAGAGTTGCACCAAGGCGTTCCTAGCGTCGCGGGCAGCCGTCCGGGTATGTTTTTTCTTGTTCCTCTCTGTGGGGGCGCGCCAGCGCACCCACTGGGTGTAGTCCCCGAGTTTCGGGCCGGCTACTGAGCAGGCGGCCCGGAACTCCAATTGATGAACTTCTGGGTACTAACTTTGTCTGAAATGCTTGTTGCAGGATTACCACAACCTCCGTGTCACTGCCTTCAACCGTAATGTTGAAGAGCTGGGCAAGTGGACCGCCGACTTGGCGGAGAGCCGGAGTAAGTCCTTCCCTCTTTTTTCTTCTCCGCGGGGGCGCGCTAGCACACCCGCGGGCTGTAGTCCCCGAGATTCGGGCCGACTGCTGAGCAGTCGGGCCGGATCTCCCCGGCGACCTACTTTATGGACGACTGTTGTCTTTCTTCCTTTCCTTCAGGAGCCAACGCTGCTCTTCAACAGCAGCTGAGCGAAGCCAACTCCGCCCTGCTCGCCAAAGGGGAGAAGTGCAGCAGGCTCGCCACAGAGCGCGATCTGCTGGCCACTCAGCTGGCAGAGCAGAAGGAGCTGCTCGTGAAGTCGCAGAGGGAGGCGGAGGAGACGGAAACCACCCTCTTGGCCGAGTTCGCGAGCGAGCGCTCCTCCTGGTCTGACAAGGAGGCGCTGCTATCCTCCGGCTTCCACGAGATTGAAGACATCGTTGATGGTGAGTCTCTTTATTTTCTTTCTTCGAGCTGCCGACTTAGATCGTCCCGACTCCTGGTTTTTGACTTGCTTTTTCGTTTCTTCGTGTCTTTTGCAGACTTCTTCCCTGGGTAGTCACAGGCCACTATCCAAGCCATCGAGGCCGATCGTGAAAGTCGGAGGGCGGAGGGCGCGGAGATCGCCGCCGATGCCCCCCGAACTCTTGATGAGCACATCTTGAGCATCGAGGCTCACCTCCGTCCGGCTCACCGGATGCTGCGCCGGCTTCAGCGCGTCGGTGCCCAAGCGATTTCCGCCCTTTGGCTGGATATGCAGGTTTCGCGCACCCCCAGCCTGATGGCCAACTGGTTGGAGGTCGCGGCTGGTCGCCTCGAGGCCTGGAAGGGCTCTTCGGCCCGGGCTGGAGCGCGCCGGGCCTTGGAGTTCATCAAGGCGTGGTACCCGGGGCTGGATCTAGACCGGTTGGCCACGCTTCGGTCGGAGGCCCAGCCGGAGCTGGCGGCTGCGGAAGATGCCCTTGTCAAGCGTCTTGCGGCGATCGCCGAGTACACCGACACGAGCATCTTCGTCCCTGAGCGGTCTGAAGATGTCGAGGAGGTACCGCCGGAGTGGTTTGGGATGAACCCAGACTACGGCGAAGACTCGGCGGAGGTGATTGGCTCCAGCGTCGAGGAGGAGGACGAGGCGGAGGATGAGGGCGAGGCGGAGGCACCAGAAGACGGAGCAGACGGCCAGCCTCAGCCCGACCGCGCCTCCAGCAACGAGCCGCGTGCGACCGACCCGACAGCCGCCGGAGGCGATCAAGCCGAGACTAGCCGGCCGACCACCCCGACGCCTGACGCTGGCGCCTCCTCCGACCCGCCGAATCCGTCTGCCGCCTCCTAAGCTGCCGCTGTGTCTTTTGTTTAATCTGCTTCAGTAGTCTTTTGAAGAACTTGTTAATTCGCACAATTTCACCCGCGGGGTGTATTTTGAACCTCTACTCGACAATTCAGCCAAGGGCCTATGTTATATATATGTATCTATCTTTTTTTGCTCATTGTTCTTTTGGCTGTTTTCCTTTGCCGCTTTCTCTTAGTTGCCTGCCTTGCCAATCGGACAGCCGCTCTGCGGACTATCGCTGGATCAAGTGCTAGGCTACTTTGGGAAAGCAAGTACTTAGCCGATTTCAAGATTTTTTGAGCAAGTTGGATAGAAAACGACAATCCGACTGTCCGAGAGTCGGTTTGCGAGAAAGGCTGGAAGCCGTCTTGAGCTATGTTTTACGCTTTGAGTCCTTAGCCATTTTTTGTGTGAGCACCCATCCTACCTTACCTTTGCCCACCGTACAGTCGCTCTGCGAGCTGCGGCTTCTGACAGAAGACGGCTTAGGTGTTACACACTACTTGTCCACCTGCAGGAAGCATTTCATAGTGCAAGGCAGCAAGTCCCCGGGCCGACTTGTCGAGCCCGGTGCCAAGCGGCATGACAAAGAGTAACATACTTGTAGGCATAATTTTTATCATACAGAAAAAAGAGGGCAGTCCCCGAGCTCGTCTCGGGGGGCCTGAAGTCTTGGTACTTTAATACAAAAGGTAGCGTGTTACATACTGCATCAACTGTAAAATCTTCAGAGAAGACTTGCATTCCATGGCCGCTCTGTCTCCTTGCCGGAGTCGTCCCTCTTGCGTGCTCGGGGCTTCAGAGCATCGATCAGGTAGTAGGAATCGTTGCCTAGTACTTTGCTGATGATGAAGGGGCCTTCCCAAGGCGGTGACAGCTTGTGCTGGCCGGCTGTTTGCTGGATCAGCCGGAGCACAAGGTCGCCTTCTTGGAAAGATCTTGGCCTGACCTTCCTATTGTGGTATCGGCGCAGGCTCTGCTGGTAGATACTGGACCGGCTAAGTGCCAACAGCCGGCCCTCTTCCAGCAAATCGACGCTGTCTTGTCATGCTTCTTCTGCTTCCTCCTTGGTGTACATAGTGACTCGTGGGGAGTCGAACTCTATGTCTGTTGGGATGACGGCTTCGACACCGTAGACGAGGAAGAAGGGCATGAAGCCGGTTGACTTGTTTGGAGTCGTGCGCAGACTCCAGAGGACGGCTGGCAGCTCGTCGAGCCAGCAGCCAGCCGAGCGCTCCAGAGGCTCTATCAACTGAGGCATGATGCCGGACAGGATGAGGCCGTTTGCTCGCTCCACTTGGCCATTTGACTGCGGGTGGGCGACGAACGCTAGGTCTAGTCGGATGCCCTGTGTTGCGCAGAAACGGGCCAAGGCGCCTTTGGCAAAATTGTCGGTGATGATGCTGTGTGGTATGACGTACCGAATTGTGATATCGGTGATGAAGGTCACGGCAGTCGGACCGTTCAGTTTCTTAATTGGCTTCACTTCCACCCACTTGGTGAACTTGTCCACTGCGACAAGTAGGTGAGTTAGACCACCTCGTGCTTTCTTGAATGGTCCCACCATGTCTAGACCCCAAACTGCGAAAGGCCAAGCAATGGGGATGGTCTTGAGTGCGGAAGCCGGCTGGTGCGGCTTGGAGCTGAACTTCTGGCACCCTTTGCATTTTTGGACCAACTCCTTGGCCTCTTCCAAGGCAGTCGGCCAAAAGAAACCGTGCCGAAAAGCTTTGGTGACGAGTGCTCTTGAAGCCGCATGGTGGCCGCATTCGCCTTGATGGATGTCTTTGAGGATCGGCTGGCCTTGCTCTGGCTCTACGCAGTGCTGGTAGAAACCAGTGACGCTGCGCCTGACCAGCTCTCTGTTGATTATGGTATAGGCCGCCGCCTGGCGTTGTACTTGCCGAGCTGAGGTCTCATCAGTTGGTAGCTCTTTGTTCACCAGGAATTTGAGGATGGGCTGGGCCCATGAGGATGCTGCTATTTATTCGACTACCAGAACTGCGACTTGGACGAGGGCGGCTGGGCTGGGAGGCGGCGGGCTGGAGTCAACAGCCGCTTGCTGGGCTGATGAAGTCCCCAGGCCGACTGGCGTGGTCCTTGGGCCGAGTTCTGGAATCTTCGAGTCTGTCACCGCAGTCCCCGGGCCGGGCTCGACTGTGGCAGCTTTGGAGTCGCCCGCCAAAGTCCCCGTTCCGACTGCCGGAGCTCTGGAGTCGGATCCGCCGTCTTCAGGAGGAGCCGGCACAAAAATGGAGTCTGGTTCTGGTGAAGGCTTGACAGACGGCTTGAGGAGGCGTTGAAGGGCGACGCCAGATGGTATTGCTTGGCGGGTAGAGCCGATTCGTGCCAAGGCATCTGCTTGGTCGTTGTCGTTTCTTGGCACATGGAGGAACTCGCACCCTTCAAAATACCCGCTGAGTTGCTGCATGAGGAAACGGTAGCTCGCCATGTTTGCGTCTTTCACGTCCCAGCCGCCAGATGATTGTTGTACCACTAAGTCCGAGTCGCCATAACACAAGATCCGGCGGATGCCAAGTTCTTTGGCAAGCCGGAGCCCATGAACGAGCGCCTCGTACTCGGCCACGTTGTTGGAGGCAGCAAAATGGATTTGCAGTGCATATTTGAGCTTGTTACCTTTGGGGGAGGTGAGGACGACGCCGGCTCCTAAGCCAGTGCGCATCTTGGAGCCGTCAAAGTGCATCCGCCAATGGGTGGAGTCAGGCGCTGGAGGCAGGTACTGGGTCTCGGCCCAGTCGACGAGGAAGTCGGCCAGTGCTTGTGATTTGATAGCGGTGCAGGGCTGGTAGTAGATGGTGTAAGGAGCTAGCTCTATGGCCCACTTGGCCACTCGACCAGAGGCATCTCGGCTACCGATGATCTCGGCAAGTGGAGCCATGCAGACCACTGTGATTGGATGCTCTTGAAAGTAAGGCTTCAATTTCTTGGCAGCAAAGTGCACGCCATAGCACATCTTCTGGTAGTGGGGGTAGTTCTGCTTGGAATTCGACAATACCTCGCTTAGGTAATATACTGGTCTCTGGATAGGTAGCGCCTTGCCTTCCTCCTTGCGCTCTACTACAATGACTGTGCTAACTACTCGGCTGGTGGCGGCGATGTACAGGAGCATAGGTTCCTTGGGAGTCGGAGCCGCCAGGACGGGTTGAGTAGTCAGCATCTTCTTCAACTGGTGGAAAGCTTCGTCCGCCTTATGGTTCCACTCGAAAAAAGTGGTCTTCTTCATGAGTTGGTATAAGGGGAGAGCTTTCTCGCCCAGCCGACTGATGAATCGGCTGATGGACGCCAAGCAGCCGGTGAACTTCTGCACATCCAACAGTCGGCTAGGTACCTCCATTCTCTCGATGGCCTTAATTTTTACTGGGTTGCATTCTATGCCGCGTTCAGAGACCAGGAAACCTAGCAGCTGGCCGGCTGGTACTCCAAAGACACACTTCTCGGGGTTGAGCTTGATCTGGAACCGGCGCAGGTTCTCAAAGGTCTCCTTAAGGTCTTCCAGCAGTGTTCCTCGCTTTTCCGTCTGCACCACCACGTCGTCCACGTAAACGTGGGCGTTCCTGCCGAGCTGCTTGAGGAGGCACTTCTGCATGCAATGCTGAAAGGTGGCGCCGGCATTCCTTAAGCCGAACGTCATGGTGAGGTAGCAGAATGCTCCAAACGGCGTGATGAAGGCGGTCTTCAATCTGTCAGCTGGATTCAGCTTGATCTGGTGATATCCTGAGTATGCATCCAAGAAGCTCAACAACTCGCATCCGGCTATGGAGTCTATCACCTGGTCAATTCTTGGTAGAGCAAATGGGTCCTTGGGGCAGGCCTTGTTGAGGCTCGTGTAGTCAATACACATTCGCATTGCTTGTTCTTCTTTAGCACCAGGACCGGATTTGCCAGCCACTCTGGGAAGAAAACTTCCATAATGAAGCCGGCTGCTAGGAGTCGGGCTATCTCTTCTCCGACAACTCTTCTCTTCTCTTCTGATAAACGGCGCAGGGGCTGCCTGACCGGCTTTGCATCAGATCGGACGTGTAACTTGTGCTCGGCAAAATCCATCGGTACACCTAGCATGTCCTTGGGAGACCATTCGAAGATGTCCCGATTCTCATGGAGGAAATCGACGAGCTCGCTTTCCTATTTTCTGTCGAGGTTTGCACCTACGACAGTGTACCTCTCTGGTTGCTCCGGATCCAGGGGTATCCTCTTTGTCTCTTTGGCCGGCTTGAATGAACCTTCGGCTTCCGACTCCTTTGGGTCGGGCGATATCTCCGGCTGCTTGCCGGCCATCGCCACAACTCGCTCAAGGAGTCGCTTCTCGGCTGCTATCACCAGGGACTCGGCCAGCTGACTGCTCTCGGCCGCGCAAGCGGACGACTTCCGGTAGTCGCCGGCCACAGTCAGAATTCCCCTGGAACTGGGCATCTTCATCTTGAGGTAGGCGTAGTGGGGGACCGCCATGAACTTGGCCAAGGCGGGCCGGCCAAGTAGTGCATGGTATGGGCTCTCAAGGTCCACTACCTCAAACCAAACAGACTCTCTTCGGAAGTGATCTTTGTCCCCAAAGAGGACGTCAATCAGGATCTTGCCGATTGGTGAGCAGGAAGCCCAGGAACAATGCCGTGGAACACAGTCCGGCTGTTCTGAAGCTGTCTCTGCTTGATTCCTAACTTCTCCATGGTGTCCTTGTACAGGATATTGATGCTGCTGCCCCCATCTATCAGAACTCGCGAGAAACGCGCGGCCCGTTTGTCCGTGGCAAAGGTGGCGTCCAGGACCAAGGCGTAGGAGCCCGGACTCGGCATCACTTATGGGTGGTCAGCCCTGCTCCAGCTGATGGGCCTCTCAGACCAGTGCATGAACTCTGGCGTCTCCGAGGCTACTGCGTTCACCTCTTGTCGCTGCAGCCGCCTGCTGCGTCGATCATCAGCCACACTGGTGAACACCATGTAGGCTCCGTGCTCTTCGGGGTATTCGTCTTGTATTGCGCCGACTGGCTTGACTGCCGGCTGCTGGGGCGGAGGCGGAGGCGGCTGCCCAGCAGGCGGGGGTGGCAGGAGGCCGTCTCCCTTGGCGATCCTGGTGAGCCAGTGGCACTTCCGGGTGGTGTGATTCGACGGCTTCGCGCCACTGTGGAACTTGCAAGGTCCATCCAAGGTCTGCTCGTAGGAGAAGGCCGGCAACCAGTTCGGCTTGCCGCCTTTCTGTCGCTTGGGCGGAGGCTGCTCTTCTGGCTGCTGGGCTTCAATGGTCGTGACCTGCCGGCTGCTAGAAACCGGCTGCGGGGCCTTGCGCTTGTTGTCGCCCTGCTGTTGTCGCCAGCCGACGTCTGCCGCCGGAGTTCTTGGAGCGTGAGGAGCTACTTTGCCAGTCGTGCTGATTTGAATTTCCGCCTTCATGGAGGAGTCGGCCGTAGCGTACTTGTCCGCTATGATCAGCAGCTCGTCGAGGGTTTCTGGCTCGTCGCAGAGGAGCTTGTGCTTGAGGAGGGTGCCTTCTCGGCACCCGGCTGTGAAGTACTCGATGGCCTGCACCTCGTGCACGCCCTCGCAGGAGTTCCGGAGCTCAGCCCAACGCGTGAGGTAGTCGCGAGTCGACTCGTTAGGACCTTGCACGCACAAGGAGAGCTGATGAGGCTTGGGAGGACGCTTGTACGTGCTGGTGAAATTGCGGACGAACGCTTCGGTGAAGTCGACCCAGCTGTTGATGCTGCGGGGCTTTAGGCTGTTCAGCCATGTCCGGGCCGTGCCCTGGAGCATGAGCGGAACGTACTTTACGGCGACACGCTTGTTGCCGTTTGCTATGCTGACAGCCGTGGAGTTGTCGACTAGCCAGTCTTCCGGCTTCACGGAGCCGGTATACTTGGGCGTGTCTCTTGGGAGCGTGAACCCTCTGGGAAAGGGCTCGTCCCGAATGCGGGGCCCGAAACAAGGCGGACCCAACTCGTCTTCTTCTTCCAGCGCCAGGGACCGGTGAAGTCGGTCGATCCGGTGGCGGGCGTCATTCTCTCCAACTCCCTCTCGGCGGCCAAGGCGGTCACCGAGAGTCGGATGGTCAACAGGCGGCAAGGAGACTCGCCTTTCCTTGCGGGGAGGGGGAGGAGGACAGTAGTCCCATCGTTCAACTGCTCTTGGGCGGCCATCTCGGTTGCGCTCTATGGTAATCCGAGTCCGACTGTGGCTGACAGCCGGCTCCTTGTCCTTTCTTCCTCGAGCACTGCCAGTCGGCGTCCGAGACGTCGTGCCTTGATCTCGGTGAGGGTCGTCGTTTGGCCGCTGCGACGCCTCCGTGCGGCAGCCGGCCTCGTTCTGCGCGGCGGCCGCGTCGAGGAGCCGCTGGACTCGCTCCATCATGAGGCGGCGCTCTTCGCCCTCGAAATTGTCCAGCTCATCCGCTGCTGCCCGGGCGGCTCGGATGTTCTCCGCTGGCGCGGCATACACGGGGCGGCTAGCCCCAAACAGGCTGGCGATGGCTACGCCGCGCTGCTGAACCGCGCCAAGGCGGCTGGGCCCTGCTGGGGCCGGCGAGCCGCCAACAGCGATCCATCTCCCGCTGGTAAGCTTCTGAGAAGCGTCTCATGCTGGCCAGCTTCTTCGCGCCTTCAACAAGCTGAAGGCGGCACGCTTCTAACGTTTCTGCGTCAGCATCTTCTGGAATGGGTGCAGTTAGGTCTTGCAGCGCCGCGCCGAGTGAATCGGGCGCCCCTCCGCCAGGGAACTCGTCATGACTGATGACCAGCACCTCAGTGACGGCGCTTCCGTCGCTTCCGTCGCTCTCCGCGTGGGGGAGAGGTTCGTCGTAGACCACCACGTTGGTGGGGAACGCGTCGACCGACGCGGTGTCGAAGTCGACCAGAATCAGGTCGGTGGAGCCTACGGACTCCAAGTCTACGGCAGGCTCACCGGAAACATGGAGTTTATCGAGGAGGCCCGCGAGGAGGTTTTTGGGGCCGCCTGCGCCTGCGTCGGACACAGGTTCGTTGGAGAGGCGGACCTCGCTGACAAGTTCGGCCAAGGAGCTGGCTGCGCAGGCGATCTCAACGCCACGCAGCGCGTCGACACAAACTTCTTCTGGCGTGCCTGGCTGGCTGCGCTCGCCAGGGAGGGAAAGGGTTCCCGTCTAGAACAGATCTCCAGACGGTGGTGCACCAGGCCCCACGGTGGGCGACAAATGTCGGGAGTTTGGTGTGACATATGCCAATGGATGGCTTATCATGGTGGGGGCGAGTAGAATGTCGCCGGTGCCTGAAAACGGGATGAGGCGAAGACATGCATGCCGGTGAATCTTACCCAGCTTCGGGGCTCTCCGGGGAGATAATACCCCTACTGCTGCTTTGCGGGGTCTCCGCATGATCACTATGGTCAAGTGTTTACACAGTTGCTCCTTGAGCTGTGTCTGGTGGTAGGAGAGGGCAAGGCTAGCTCTCTCCTTCTATCTGGTATGGTATAGAACTACTGGGATCCAACCCTTTGCATGGGTGCCCTGGCGGGTTTATATAGGCCTACCCCCCAGGGGTACAATGGTAATTTGACTGGGCGCGGGCCCAGCCGTCAGTGCCTCCGACCTCCGACTTCTCCGCAGACTGCTGGGGCCCGCCGACTGGTGGGCCCCGCCGACTGTTCTGGTACGGAGCCGACAGGCCGCGTCCGCCGCGGGCGGGTCTTGCCGGCTGCTGATTACTGTAGCCGTGCTCCTGATGACGTAAGCTTGGTCATGGGGTCGTGGCAACAGCCCCGCCGCCTGGCGGGCGATCACTGTGGCTACTCCCCGTCTCTTCTTGATTAATGGCGCGTGGGCCCCGGGGGAGGGCTCGGCCGACTCCCCTGGGCTGACTCCCGACGGGTCCGACTGGCGGTTCTCCTGCCGTCTCCCGAGGTCTCGCTGACTGGTGGGCCCCACTGCCTCCAGGCCGTACAGACAAGCCGTCGTGGGCGCAGGACTCGGTACAGTGGTGCTGATGTCAGGGCTGGCCGGGCAACAGTGCCACGCCGCAGGGAGATCTTCCCAAGTAAGGCGTGTTGTAGCCATGCCTGCCCTTGGTAAGGGGAGGGGAGTGGGCTTCATTGTAGCCATGCCCCTGCCCCGTCCCCTTCGATGAGGTCACGGTTTGTTGGAGTCGCCGGCCGACTCCCCAAAGCTGGCTTCTCTGGAAGTCGCCCCTGGGACTCGGCCGTGAGCGGGCAGTCGGCCGCCGTGCCGTAGACTCCCCAGGAGGCGGCTCTTCGCCTTGTGGTCTTGAGGGGCGCAGCCTGCCCCGATGTCTTGAAAGGTTATGGGGCTCGGGTTGGCCTACCCGTGGCCCATTACTCCGACATTGCGTGTGCGTAGGAAAATTTTGAAATTACTACGTTCCCCAACATCTTGTGCCGAAAGACACACTTGCTCGTGATGATGTTGGCACAAGGCGGCAGAGGGACAAGTTGCCAGGTGCGGTTCCGCTGGAGAGCGTCGAACTCTTCCTGCATCGCACCGAGCCAATGAGGATCCCGGAGGGCGGCTCGAGCTGACGATGGGAGAGGGGACGGCTCAGAGACGGAAGCGGCGAGAAGGTACTCATCGCTGGTGTACCGCGTGCTCGGGCGGAGAGTTCTAGCCCGAGAGCGAGTCATCGGGCGGAGCAGCGAGTCCGGGGCAGCAGCGGGCGATGACGAAGAAGAGCCCGCCACCGCCGAGGCTGCGGGCGAGGTTGCCGCGGGTGAGGCCGTGGGGGATGCTGAGAGGGGCGCCGGGGACGCATGAGGCGTCACGGCCACTTCGGAGGGCGATGGCGGTGCGGCCGCCGGGGAAGCCGACGGCATGGTTGGAGCTGGGGACGCCAAGGGCGTCGTGGGCGCCGGGAGGGATGCGGTTCCTGAGGCAGGCAGCCGGGGAGAAACTCGACCCGTGGCGCGGGGGACACCCTCCAAGCCGGGAGGTGGCCCAAGAGAAGCATGCGGGCGGCCGTCACCGGGAGCGGGCAAAGCCGCAACATCCGAAGGTACCTGCTGAAACGGGAAAACCATCTCATCAAAGTAAACATGTCGGGAAGTGATCACCCAATGTGAGATAGGATCATAGCAGCGGTAGCATTTGGTGTTGGGGAGATAGCCGAGAAAGATGCAGGCCATGGACCGAGGTGCAAACTTATGTGGAGCCTGTGCCATCATCGCACAATGCGGCCGGCCGACCACCACGTGGTCGGGAAAAAGTGGCAACACAAGCCAAACACCAGCCCGCTCTACCCCGCCATAAAGGCAGAGACAAAACTGCTCAGGGATACATGTATGATCTCTGGTATGGACCATCCGACCAGTATCCGTCACGGCGGGTCAGCCTCACTGGTCCTCGACCCACTAATTGATGGATTTCACCTCACCCGAGTCCTCATGGACGGCGGCAGCAGCCTCAACCTGCTTTACGAGGATACAATGCGCAAAATGGGCATCAACCCATCAAGGATCCAGCCCACCAAAACTACCTTTAAAGGAGTTATACCAGGTGTAGAGGCCCGCTGCTCGGGCTCAATCACATTGGAGGTCATCTTCGTATCTCCGGACAACTTCCGAAGCGAGGAGTTAATCTTCGGCATCGTCCCCTTCCGTAGTGGCTATCATGCATTACTCGGACGAATTGCGTTTGCCCGATTCAATGCGGTGCCGCACTATGCTTATCTCAAGCTCAAGATGCCCGGACCACACGGTGTCATAACAGTCAATGGAAATACGCAGCGCTCCCTCCGTACCGAGGAGCACACCGCTGCCCTGGCAGCAGAGTTACAGAGCGGCCTCCACAAGAAGAACCTTAATTCGGCAGCCATACTCCCTGACACTGTCAAACGAGTCTGGACTACCATGCGCTAGGACAGCCCAGCTCGTCAAGAGCTCAACTAGCAATTCGGCCTCGGTCCCAGACCACACCAAGTGGCGGCGTTCGTGCCACGCGTACATAACTACACACTCAAAATACCATGGGCATAGACGGATGCATAACTATATTGTGATCGATAATAAGGCTCGACCTCCCCTGGACACACATACTTTCACTTTTTCTTTCTTCCTCTTCAGGTTTCCTTTCCGCAGGCCTCTCTCACCGGCCTCATAATCGGTCCTTTCGAAGGACGGACACACCAAGGTGGCAAGTAGCACAAACTTGGCGATCACTCTACCTGTCTTCAGGACTCGTACGCAGCTCCCCCTTGGTCTTGGCATGTTAAATAACCATTGTTGCTTCTCGCACTTTTTGTTCAAGTACGCTCTTACATATTAATTAAAATTATAATGGAAACAGTTTACGGCCCAACATATGTGGCACTAGCTTCTTCTTTATTTTTTATTTTCGCTATTTTAATTTGCATCCGTACACCTTGGTACGCCGTAATCCGCCAGGGGCTTTATTGCGCCCCACACCATGGCAACAAGTTCGAACATTTTTACAGTATAGTTTGGCACCCCGAATTTAGCATTATATGCATTGGCTTCGAATCATGTCTTTGGTCAATAGTTGGGTTGCCCGGCTCCTGTACTTACTACCTTACGTTCCGCTATATCGGCTAGGGTAGTAAAGGGAGAACTACTGCGATTGTGTCCTGGTTTATCCGGATGAGCACCTCAGTAGAGAAAGCCGAAAACTGACTATCATGATGCAGCGTGAGCTGGTCAGCTCTTCGGAGGTTTCAAATCTTTAGCGATTTTTCCCGCATTATGCGACGAATCGCTTCTTATCCGATCAGGTGTTTACAACACCCTAGTCTGGATACTAGGGGTTGCGCCTACATTTTCATTGTCAAACTCCTATGGCTAAGTGAGGGTAATAAAGCCAAATAGTCCAATTGCCTGGTTCGTTGCGCTAAACACCTCCTTTAAGGATCAAACTCTTGGATAAAGAGTGTTTAGATTCATCCCGAAATCCCCCGTACTACCTACGTGGGGGCTGAAGCCGACGACTGGCCAACTCTCATACTTGATGAAACGGCCACACAGGAGGTAAAACTTTAAATAAACAAACAGCAAAGCATTATATTACATAGCAAGCCTTGTTTTCATCATACATGACGGGATTACATGAATGTATTCATTCAAAAATAATGTCCTTAGCACATTGCTCCGCCATAATGCGGGATCCCTTCAGAACATCTTCAAAATATCGCTCGGGCGTGCGATGCTCCTTGCCTGGGGGCGGTCCTTCGGTTGCGAGCTTGACGGCATCCATCTTCGCCCATTGTATCTTGACACGGGCGAAGGCCATCCGCGCACCTTCTATGCAGACCGACCGCTTGATGGCGTCAAGACGAGGGAAAGCATTGACCAGCCGCTTCACGAGGCCGAAGTAGCTGCCGGGTATAGCTTTTGGAGGCCACATCCAGATTATTAAATCCTTCATGGCTAGTTTAGCCACCCTAAGCAGCTCGACCATCTGTTTTAGCTGGTCGCTAAAGGGCACCGGATGTTCTGCTGCAAGGTATTGCGACCAGAACAGCTTCTCCGTTGAGCTCCCCTCTTCAGCCCAGAAGAATTCTGCAGCATTGGAAACACTGCACGGCAAATCTGCAAACACCCCTGGAGAACTCCAAATCCGGGCCAGTAAGAGATATCTCTGGCTCACATACTTGCTTTGCATAATAAAAGCCTTACCCGCCCCGATCTTCTTGGCCTCTTGGATCTCCCGGAGGGCACCTTGGGCTTTGGCCCAGGCCTCTTGTGCACTTTGGCGAGCCTTAGCTGTTGGAAATATGCCCTAGAGGCCATAATAAAATGGTTATTATTATATTTCTTTGTTCATGATAATTGTATATTGTTCATGCTATAATTGTGTTATCCGGAAATCGTAATACATGTGTGAATACATAGACCACAACACGTCCCTATTGAGCCTCTAGTGGACTAGCTCGTTGATCAAGAGATAGTCATGGTTTCCTGACTATGGACATTGGATGTCATTGATAACGGGATCACATCATTAGGAGAATGATGTGATGGACAAGACTCAATCCTAAGCATAGCTCAAAGATCGTGTAGTTCGTTTGCTCTAGCTTTTCCGAATGTCAAGTATCATTTCCTTAGAACATGAGATTGTGCAACTCCCGGATACTGTAGGAGTGCTTTGGGTGTGCCAAACGTCACAACGTAACTGAGTGACTATAAAGGTACACTACGGGTATCTCCGAAAGTGTCTGTTGGGTTGGCACGAATCAAGACTGGGATTTGTCACTCCGTATGACGGAGAGGTATCTCTGGGCCCACTCGGTAATGCATCATCATAATCAGCTCAATGTGACCAAGTGGTTGATCACGGGATCATGCATTACGGTACGAGTAAAGTGACTTGCCGGTAACGAGATTGAACGAGGTATTGGGATACCGACGATCGAGCCTCGGGCAAGTAACGTACCGATTGACAAAGGGAATTGTATACGGGATTGATCGAATCCTCGACATCATGGTTCATCCGATGAGATCATCGAGGAGCATGTGGGAGCCAACATGGGTATCCAAATCCCGCTGTTGGTTATTGACCGGAGAGTCGTCTCGGTCATGTCTACGTGTCTCCCGAACCCGTAGGGTCTACACACTTAAGTTTCGGTGATGCTAGGGTTGTTGAGATATTAGCATACGTTAACCCAAAAGTTGTTCGGAGTCCCGGATGAGATCCCGGACGTCTAGAGGAGTTCCGGAATGGTCCGGAGGTGAAGATTTATATATAGGAAGTCAAGTTTCGGCCATCGGGAAGGTTTCGAGGGTAATCGGTATTGTACCGGGACCACCGGGTGGGGACACCTATCCCGGAGGGTCCCATGGGGTATCGTGGGAGGGGAACCAGCCCCTAGAGGGCTGGTGCGCCCCCCTTGGGCCTCCCCCTGCGCCTAGGGTTGGAAATCCTAGGGGTGGGGAAGCCCCACTTGGCTTGGGGGGCACTCCACCCCCTTGGCCGGCGCCCCCCCTTGGAGATTCAATCTCCTAGGCCGGCGCCCCCCCTAGGGGTCCTAAATATAGTGGGGGGAGGGAGGGAAGCCGCACCCTAGCCCCTGGCGCCTCCCTCTCCCTCCCGTGACACTCCTCCCTCTCCCTGAGCTTGGCGAAGCCCTGCTGAGATCACCGTTGCTTCCACCACCACACCGTCGTGCTGCTGGATCTTCATCAACCTCTCCTTCCCCCTTGCTGGATCAAGTTGGAGGAGACGTCTTCCCAACCGTACGTGTGTTGAACGCGGAGGTGCCGTCCGTTCGGCGCTAGGTCATCGGTGATTTGGATCACGACGAGTACGACTCCATCAACCCCGTTCTCTTGAACGGTTCCACGCGCGATCTACAAGGGTATGTAGATGCACTCCCATCTCCCTCGTTGCTAGATGACTCCATAGATTGATCTTGGTGATGCGTAGAAAATTTTAAAATTCTGCTACGTTCCCCAACAGTGGCATCATGAGCTAGGTCTATGCGTAGTTCCTATGCACGAGTAGAACACAAAGCAGTTGTGGGCGTGGATATTGTTAATTTTCTTGCCGTTACTAGTCTTATCTTGATTCGGCGGCATCGTGGGATGAACCGGCCCGGACCGACCTTACACGTACGCTTACGTGAGACTGGTTCCACCGATTGACATGCACTAGTTGCATAAGGTGGCTGGCGGGTGTCTGTCTCTCCCACTTTAGTCGGATCGGATTCGATGAACAGGGTCCTTATGAAGGGTAAATAGAAATTGGCAATTCACGTTGTGGTTTTGGCGTAGGTAAGAAACGTTCTTGCTAGAAACCTATAGCAGCCACGTAAAAACTTGCAACAACAATTAGAGGACGTCTAACTTGTTTTTGCAGCATGTGCCGTGTGATGTGATATGGCCAAAAGAATGTGATGAATGATATATGTGATGTATGAGATTGATCATGTTCTTGTAATAGGAATCACGACTTGCATGTCGATGAGTATGACAACCGGCAGGAGTCATAGGAGTTGTCTTAATTTATTTATGACCTGCGTGTCAACATAAACGTCATGTAGTTACTTTACTTTATTGCTAAAGCGTTAGCCATAGTAGTAGAAGTAATAGATGATGAGACAACTTCAAGAAGACACGATGATGGAGATCATGGTGTCATGCTGGTGACAACGATGATCATGAAGCCCCGAAGATGGAGATCAAAAGGAGCAAATGATATTGGCCATATCATGTCACTATTTGATTGCATGTGATGTTTATTATGTTTTGCATCTTATTTGCTTAGAACGACGATAGCTTAAATAAGATGATCCCTCGTAATAATTTCAAGAAATTGTTCCCCCTAACTGTGCACCGTTGCGAAGGTTCGTTGTTTCAAAGCACCACGTGATGATCGGGTGTGATAGATTCTAATGTTCAAATACAACGGGTGTAAGCCAGATTTACACACGCAATACACTTAGGTTGACTTGACGAGCCTAGCATGTACAGACCGAAAGGTCGAGCATGAGTCGTATAGAAGATACAATCAACATGAAGATGTTCACCGATGTTGACTAGTCCATCTCACGTGATGATCGGACACGACCTAGTTTACTCGGATCATGTTTCACTTAGATGACTAGAGGAATGTCTATCTGAGTGGGAGTTCATTGAATAATTTGATTAGATGAACTTAATTATCATGAACTTAGTCTAAAATCTTTACACTATGTCTTGCAGATCAAATGGCCCACGCTAATGTTGCCCTCAACTTCAACGCGTTCCTAGAGAAAACCAAGCTGAAAGACGATGGCATCAACTATACGGACTGGGTCCGGAACCTGAGGATCATCCTCATAGCTGCCATGAAAGATTATGTCCTAGAAGCACCGCTAGGTGACGCACCCATCCCAGAGAACCAAGATGTTATGAACGCTTGGCAGTCACGTGCTGATGATTGCAGTCACGTGCTGATGATTACTCCCTCGTTCAGTGTGGCATGCTTTACAGCTTAGAACCGGGGCTCCAAAAGCGTTTTGAGAGACACGGAGCATATGAGATGTTCGAAGAGCTGAAAATGGTTTTCCAAGCTCATGCCCAGGTCGAGAGATATGAAGTCTCCAACAAGTTCTTCAGTTGTAAGATGGAGGAAAACAGTTCTGTCAGTGAGCACATACTCAAAATGTCTGGGTTGCATAACCGCTTGACTCAGCTAGGAGTTAATCTCCCGGATGACGCGGTCATTGAAGGAATCCTTCAGTCGCTTCCACCGAGCTACAAGAGCTTTGTGATGAACTTCAATATGCAGGGGATGGAAAAGACCATTCCTGAGGTATATTCAATGCTGAAATCAGCGGAGGTGGAAATCAAAAAGGAACATCAAGTGTTGATGGTGAATAAAACCACTAAGTTTAAGAAAGGCAAGGGTAAAAAGAACTTCAAGAGGGACGGCAAGGGAGTTGCCGCGCCCGGTAAGCAAGATGCCGGGAAGAAGTCAAAGAATGGACCCAAGCCTGAGACTGAGTGTTTTTATTGCAAGGGAAGTGGTTACTAGAAGCGGAACTGCCCTAATACTTAGCGGACAAGAATGCCGTTAACACTAAAGGTATATGTGATATACATGTAATTGATGTGTACCTTACCAGTACTCGTAGTAGCTCCTGGGTATTTGATACCGGTGCGGTTGCTCACATTTGTAACTCAAAGCAGGAGCTGCGGAATAAGCGGAGACTGGCGAAGGACGAGGTGACGATGCGCGTCGGGAATGGTTCCAAGGTCGATGTGATCGCCGTCGGCACGCTGCCTTTACATTTACCTACGGGATTAGTTTTAAACCTCAATAATTGTTATTTAGTGCTAGCTTTGAGCCTGAACATTGTATCAGGATCTCGTTTAATTCGAGATGGCTACTCATTTAAATCCGAGAATAATGGTTGTTCTATTTATATGAGAGATATGTTTTATGGTCATGGTCTGCTGGTGAATGGTTTATTCTTAATGAATCTCGAGCGTAATGTTACACATATTCATAGTGTGAATACCAAAAGATGTAAGGTTGAGAATGATAGTCCCAGATACTTGTGGCACTGCCGCCTTGGTCACATAGGTGTCAAACGCATGAAGAAGCTCCATGCCTATGGACTTTTGGAGTCTCTTGATTACGAATCATTTGACACGTGCGAACCATGCCTCATGGGTAAAATGACCAAGACTCCGTTCTCAGGAACAATGGAGCGAGCAACCAACTTATTGGAAATCATACATACTGATGTGTGCGGTCCAATGAGCGTTGAGGCTTGCGGTGGCTATCGTTATGTTCTCACCCTCACTGATGACTTGAGTAGATATGGGTATGTCTACTTAATGAAACACAAGTCTGAGACCTTTGAAAAGTTCAAGGAATTTCAGAGTGAGCTTGAAAATCAACATGACAGAAAAATCAAGTTCTTGCGATCAGATCGTGGGGGAGAATACTTGAGTCACGAATTTGGCACACACTTAAGGAAATGTGGAATAGTTTCACAACTCACGCCGCCTGGAACACCTCAGCGTAATGGTGTGTCCGAACATCGTAATCGCACTCTATTGGATATGGTGTGATCTATGATGTCTCTTACCGATTTACTGCTGTCATTTTGGGGCTATGCTTTAGAGACTGCCGCATTCACTTTAAATAGGGCTCCGTCAAAATCCGTTGAGACGACACCGTATGAATTATGGTTTGGGAAGAAACCTAAGCTGTCATTTCTAAAAGTTTGGGGATGCGATGCTTATGTCAAGAAACTTCAACCTGAAAAGCTCGAACCCAAGTCGAAAAATGCGTCTTCATAGGATACCCTAAAGAAACTATTGGCTATACCTTCTACCTCATACCCGAAGGCAAGATCTTTGTTGCCAAGAATGGATCCGTTCTAGAGAAAGAGTTTCTCTCGAAAGAAATAAGTGGGAGGAAAGTAGAACTCGATGAAGTATTACCTCTTGAACCGGTAAGTGGCGCAGCTCAAGAAAATGTTCCTGAGGTGCCTGCACCGACTAGAGAGGAAGTTAATGATGATGATCATGAAACTTCAGATCAAGTTGCTACTGAACTTCGTAGGTCCACAAGGACACGTTCCGCACTAGAGTGGTACAGCAACCCTGTCTTGGAAGTCATATTGTTAGACAACGGTGAACCTTCGAACTATGAAGAAGCGATGGCGGGCCCAGATTCCGACAAATGGATGGAAGCCATGAAATCCGAGATAGGATCCATGTATGAAAACGAAGTATGGACTTTGACTGACTTGCCCGATGATCGGCAAGCCATAGAAAATAAATGGATCTTTAAGAAGAAGACAGACGCGGATGGTAATGTAACCATCTATAAAGCTCGGCTTGTCGCTAAGGGTTATCGACAAGTTCATGGGGTTGACTACAACGAGACTTTCTCACCCGTAGCGAAGGTGAAGTCCGTCTGAATCATGTTAGCAATTGCCGCATTCTATGATTATGAGATATGGCAAATGGACGTCAAAACGACATTCCTTAATGGTTTCCTTAAGGAAGAATTGTATATGATGCAGCCGGAAGGTTTTGTCGATCCTAAGAATGCTGACAAGGTGTGCAAGCTCCAACACTCGATTTATGGGCTGGTGCAAGCATCTCGGAGTTGGAACATTCGTTTTGATGAGATGATCAAAGCGTTTGGGTTTACGCAGACTTATGGAGAAGCCTGCATTTACAAGAAAGTGAGTGGGAGCTCTGTAGCATTTCTCATATTGTATGTGGATGACATACTGTTGATGGGAAATGATATAGAATTCTTGGAAAGCATAAAGGGCTACTTGAACAAGTGTTTTTCAATGAAGGATCTTGGAGAAGCTGCTTACATATTAGGCATCAAGATCTATAGAGATAGATCGAGCCGCCTCATTGGTCTTTCACAGAGTACGTACCGTGACAAGATATTGAAGAAGTTCAATATGGATCAGTCAAAGAAGGGGTTCTTGCCTGTATTGCAAGGTAGGAGATTGAGCACGGCTCAAAGCTCGACCACGACAGAAGATAGAGAAAATATGAGTGTTGTCCCCTATGCCTCGGCCATAGGGTCTATCATGTATGCTATGTTGTGTACCAGACCTGATGTAAACCTTTTCGTAAGTTTGGTAGGAAGGTTCCAAAGTAATCCCGGCATGGAACACTGGACAGCGGTCAAGAATATCCTGAAGTACCTGAAGAGGACTAAGGATATGTTTCTCGTTTATGGAGGTGACGAAGAGCTCGTCGTAAAGGGTTACGTTGATGCTAGCTTCGACACAGATCTGGATGACTCTAAGTCACAAACCGGATACGTTTATATTTTGAATGGTGGGGCAGTAAGCTGGTGCAGTTGCAAGCAAAGCATTGTGGCGGGATCTACATGTGAAGCGGAGTACATGGCAGCCTTGGAGGCAGCACAAGAAGCACTCTGGGTGAAGGAGTTCATTACCGACCTAGGAGTCATACCCAATGCGTCGGGCCCGATGACTCTCTTCTGTGACAACACTAGAGCTATTGCCCTTGCCAAGGAGCCCAGGTTTCACAGGAAGACCAGGCATATCAAGCGTCGCTTCAACTCCATTCGTGAAAGTGTTCAAAATGGAGACATAGATATTTGTAAAGTACATACGGACCTGAATGTGGAAGATCCGTTAACTAAACCTCTCCCTAGAGCAAAACATGATCAACACCAGAACTGCATGGGTGTTCGATTCATCACAGTGTAACTAGACTATTGACTCTAGTGCAAGTGGGAGACTGTTGGAAATATGCCCTAGAGGCAAGAATAAAATGGTTATTATTATATTTCTTTGTTCATGATAATTGTCTATTGTTCATGCTATAATTGTGTTATCCGGAAATCGTAATGCATGTGTGAATACATAGACCACAACACGTCCCTAGTGAGCCACTAGTTGACTAGCTCGTTGATCAAAAGATAGTCATGGTTTCCTGACTATGGACATTGGATGTCATTGATAACGGGATCACATCATTAGGAGAATGATGTGATGGACAAGACCCAATCCTAAGCATAGCTCAAAGATCGTGTAGTTCGTTTGCTATAGCTTTTCCGAATGTCTAGTATCATTTCCTTAGACCATGAGATTGTGCAACTCCCGTATACTGTAGGAGTGCTTTGGTGTGCCAAACGTCACAACGTAACTGGGTGACTATAAAGGTACACTACGGGTATCTCCGAAAGTGTTTGTTAGGTTGGCACGAATCGAGACTGGGATTTGTCACTCCGTATGACGGAGAGGTATCTCTGGGCCCACTCGGTAATGCATCATCATAATGAGCTCAATGTGACCAAGTGGTTGATCACGGGATCATGCATTACAGTACGAGTAAAGTGACTTGCCGGTAACGAGATTGAACGAGGTATTGGGATACCGACGATCGAGTCTCGGGCAAGTAACGTACCGATTGACAAAGGGAATTGTATACGGGATTGATCGAATCCTCGACATCGTGGTTCATCTGATGAGATCATCGAGGAGCATGTGGGAGCCAACATGGGTATCCAGATCCCGCTGTTGGTTATTGACCGGAGATTCGTCTCGGTCATGTCTGCGTGTCTCCCGAACCCGTAGGGTCTACACACTTAAGGTTCGGTGACGCTAGGGTTGTTGAGATATTAGTATACGGTAACCCGAAAGTTGTTCGGAGTACCGAATGAGATCCTGGACGTCATGAGGAGTTCCGGAATGGTTCGGAGGTGAAGATTTATATATAGGAAGTCAAGTTTCGGCCATCGGGAAAGTTTTGGGAGTAATCGGGATTGTACCGGGACCACCGGAAGGGTCTCGGGGGTCCACCGGGTGGGGCCACCTATCCTGGAGCGCCCCATGGGCTGACGTGGGAGGGGAACCAGCCCCTAGGGGGCTGGTGCGCCCCCCTTGGGCCTCCCCCTGCGTCTAGGGTTGGAAACCCTAGGGGTGGGGGCGCCCCACTTGGCTTGGGGGGCACTCCACCCCCTTGGCCGCCGCCCCCCCTTGGAGATTCAATATCCTGGGGCCGGCGCACCCCCTAGGGGTCCTATATATAGTGGGAGGGAGGGAAGCCGCACCCTAGCCCCTGGCGCCTCCCTCTCCCTCCCGTGACACTCCTCCCTCTCCGTGAGCTTGGCGAAGCCCTGCTGAGATCACCGTTGCTTCCACCACCACGCCGTCGTGCTGCTGGATCTTCATCAACCTCTCCTTCCCCCTGGCTAGATCAAGTTGGAGGAGACGTCTTCCCAACCGTACGTGTGTTGAACGCGGAGGTCCCGTCGTTTTGGCGCTAGGTCATCGGTGATTTGGATCACGACGAGTACGACTCCATCAACCCCGTTCTCTTGAATGCTTCCGCGTGCGATCTACAAGGGTATGTAGATGCACTCCCCTCTCCCTCGTTGCTAGATGACTCCATAGATTGATCTTGGTGATGCGTAGAAAATTTTAAAATTCTGCTACGTTCCCCAACACCTATGACTATGAGATTATGCAACTCCCGTTTACCGAAGGAACACTTTGTGTGCTGCCAAACGTCGCAACGTAACTGGGTGATTATAAAGTTGCTCTACAGGTGTCTCCGAAGGTACTTGTTGGGTTGGCGTATTTCGAGATTAGGATTTGTCACTCCGATTGTCGGATAGGTATTTCTGGGCCCTCTCAGTAATGCACATCACTTAAGCCTTGCAAGCATTGCAACTAACAAGTTAGTTGCGGGATGATGTATTACAGAACGAGTAAAAGAGACTTGCCGGTAACGAGATTGAACTAGGTATTGAGATACCGATGATCGAATCTCGGGCAAGTAACATACCGATGACAAAGGGAACAACGTATGTTGTTATGCGGTCTGACCGATAAAGATCTTCGTAGAATATGTGGGAGCCAATATGAGCATCCAGGTTCCGCTATTGGTTGTTGACCAGAGACATGTCTCGGTCATGTCTACATAGTTCTCGAACCCATAGGGTCCGCACGCTTAAAGTTTCGGTGACGATTGTATTATGAGTTTATGTGATTTGATGTACCGAAGGTAGTTCGGAGTCCCGGATGAGATCGGGGCGATGATGAGGAGTCTCGAAATGGTCGAGACGTAAAGATCGATATATTGGACAACTATATTCGGACATCGGAAAGGTTCCGAGTGATTCGGGTATTTTCGGGGTTACCGGGGAGTTACGGGAATACGAGGAAGAAGTGATGGGCCTCATGGGCCAAGTGGTGGAAGAGAGGAGGCAGGGCGCGCGGCCCCCCTGGCCCAAACCGAATTGGACTAGGTGGCCGGCCCCCCTTTCCTCTTTTTCCTCCTTCTCCTTCCTTCTCCTTCTCCTCCTTCCTTTCCTCCTCCTAGTAGGAGTAGGAATGGGGAGTCCTACTCTTACTAGGAGGAGGACTCCTCCTCCTGGCGCGCCCATAGAGGGCCGGCCGGCCTCCCCCCTTGCTCCTTTATATACAGGGGCAGGGGGGCACCTCTAGACACAGAAGTTGATCAGTTGATCTCTCCCAGCCGTGTGCGGTGCCCCCTCCACCATATTCCACCTCGGTCATATCGTAGCGGTGCATAGGCGAAGCCGTGCGTCGGTAGCAACATCATCACCATCACCACGCCGTCGTGCCGACGGAACTCTCCCGTGAAGCTCTGCTGGATCGGAGTTCGCAGGAGGTCATCGAGCTGAATGTGTGCTGAACTCGGAGGTGCCATGTGTTCGGTACTTGGATCGGTCGGATCGTGAAGACGTACGACTACATCAACTGCGTTGTGTTAACGCTTCCACTTTCGGTCTACGAGGGTACGTGGACAACACTCTCCCCTCTTGTTGATATGCATCACCATGATCTTGCGTGTGCGTAGGAAAATTTTGAAATTACTACGTTCCCCAACAGTGGCATCCGAGCCAGGTTTTATGCGTAGATGTCATATGCACGAGTAGAACACAAGTGAGTTGTGGGCGATATAAGCCATACTGCTTACCAGCATGTCATACTTTGGTTCGGCGGTATTGTTGGATGAAGCGGCCCGGACCGACATTACGCGTACGCTTATGCGAGACTGGTTCTATCGACGTGCTTTGCACGTAGGTGGCTGGCGGGTGTCAGTTTCTCCAACTTTAGTTAAACCGAGTGTGGCTACGCCTGGTCCTTGCGAAGGTTAAAACAGCACCAACTTGACAAACTATCATTGTGGTTTTGATGCGTAGGTAAGAACGGTTCTTGCTCAGCCCGTAGCAGCCACGTAAAACTTGCAACAACAAAGTAGAGGACGTCTAACTTGTTTTTGCAGGGCATGTTGTGATGTGATATGGTCAAGACGTGATGAGATATAAGTTGTCGTATAAGATGATCATGTTTTGTTGAAGTTATCGGCAACTGGCAGAAGCCTTATGGTTGTCTCTTTATTGCATAAGATGCAAGAGCCAAATAATTAATTTACTTTATCGCTATGCGATAGCAATAGTTGCAAGAGCAATAGTTGGCGAGACGGCCATGTGACTACACATTGATATAGATCAAGATGATGGAGATCATGGTGTCATGCCGGTGACGATGGAGATCATGACGATGCTTTGGAGATAGAGATCAAAGGCACAAGATGATGATGGCCATATCATGTCACATATTTTGATTGCATGAGATGTTTATCTTTTATACATCTTACTTTGCTTAGTTATGACGGTAGCATTATAAGATGATCTCTCACTAAATTTCAAGATAAAAGTGTTCTCCCTAAGTATGCACCGTTGCCAAAGTTCGTCGTGCTCAGACACCACGTGATGATCGGTTGTGATAAGCTCTACGTCCATCTACAACGGGTGCAAGCTAGTTTTGCACACGCAGAATACTCAGGTTAAACTTGACGAGCCTAGCATATGCAGATATGGCCTCGGAACACTGAGACCGAAAGGTCGAGCGTGAATCATATAGTAGATATGATCAACATAGTGATGTTCACCATTGAAAACTACTCCATTTCACATGATGATCGGTTATGGTTTAGTTTATTTGGATCACGTAATCACTTAGAAGATTAGAGGGATGTCTTTCTAAGTGGGAGTTCTTAAGTAATATGATTAATTGAACTTTAATTTATCATGAACTTAGTCCTGGTAGTATTAGCATATCTATGTTGTAGATCAATAGCTCGCGATGTTGCTCCCAGTTTATTGTGTTCCTAGAGAAAAATTATGTTGAAAAATGTTAGTAGCAATGATGCGGATTGGATCCGTGATATGAGGATTATCCTCATTGCTGCACAAAAGAATTATGTCTTTGATGCACCGCTAGGTGACGGACCTATTGCAGGAGCAGATGCAGACGTTATGAACGTTTGGCTAGCTCAATATGATGACTACTTGATAGTTTAGTTCACCATGCTTAACAGCTTAGAATCAGGATTTCAAAGGCGTTTTGAACGTCATGGACCATATGAGATGTTCCAGGAGTTGAAGTTAATATTTCAAGCAAATACCCGAGTTGAGAGATATGAAGTCTCCAACAAGTTCTATAGCTAAAAGATGGAGGAGAATAGCTCAAGCAGTGAGCATGTGCTCAGATTGTCTGGGTACTATAATCACTTGAATCAAGTGGGAGTTAATCTTCCAGATAAGATAGTGATTGACAGAATTCTCTAGTCACCATCACCAAGTTATTAGAACTTCGTGATGAACTATAGTATGCAAGGGATGACGAAAACAATTCCCAAGCTCTTCGTGATGCTGAAATCGACGAAGGTAGAAATCAAGTAAAATATCAAGTGTTGATGGTAGACAAGACCACTAGTTTCAAGAAAAGGGCAAAGGGAAGAAGGGGAACTTCAAGAAGAACGGCAAGCAAGTTGCTGCTCAAATGAAGAAGCCCAAGTCTGGTCCTAAGCCTGAGACTAAGTGCTTCTACTGCAAAGGGACTGGTCACTGGAAGCGGAACTACCCCAAGTAATTGGCGGATAAGAAGGATGGCAATGTAAACATAGGTATATTTGATATACATGTTATTGATGTGTACTTTACTAGTGTTTATAGCAACCCCTCAGTATTTGATACTAGTTCAGTTGCTAAGAACAGTAACTCGAAACAGGAGTTGCGGAATAAACAGAGACTAGTTAAGGGTGAAGTGACGATGTGTATTGGAAATCGTTCCAAGATTGATATGATCATCATCGCACACTCCCTATACTTTCGGGATTAGTGTTAAACCTAAAATAAATGTTATTTAGTGTTTGTGTTGAGCATGAATATGATTGGATCATGTTTATTGCAATACGGTTATTCATGCAAGTTAGAGAATAATTGTTGTTCTATTTACATGAATGAAACCTTCTATGGTCATACGCCCAATGAAAATGGTTTGTTGGATCTCGATCGTGGTGATACACATTTTTATAATATTGAAGACAAAAGATGCAAAGTTAATAATGATAGTGCAACTTATTTGTGGCACTGCCGTTTAGGTCATATTGGTGTAAAGCGCATGAAGAAAATCCATGCTGATGGGCTTTTGGAATCACTTGATTATGAATCAGTTGATGCTTGCGAACCATGCCTCATGGGCAAGATGACTAAGACTCCGTTCTCCGGAACAATGTAGCAAGCAACAGATTTGTTGGAAATCATGCATACTGATGTATGTGGTCCGATGAATATTGAAGCTCGCAGTAGGTATCATTATTTTCTGATCTTCACAGATGATTTGAGTAGATATGAGTATATCTACTTGATGAAACACAAGTATGAAACATTTGAAAAGTTCAAAGAACTTCAGAGTGAAGTGGAAAATCATCGTGACAAGAAAATAAGGTTTCTACGATCTGATTGCAGATACAAATATTTGAGTTACGAGTTTGGTCTTCAATTAAAACAACATGGAATAGTTTCACAAAATCATGCCACCTGGAACACCACGGTGTAATAGTGTGTCCGAACATCGTAACCGTACTTTATTAGATATGGTGCGATCTATGATGTCTCTTACCGATTTACCACTATCGTTTTGGGGTTATGCATTAGAGACAGCTACATTCACATTAAATAGGGCACCATCTAAATTCGTTGAGACGACACCGTATGAACTATGGTTTGGCAAGAAACCTAAGCTGTCGTTTCTTAAAGTTTGAGGTTGCAATGCTTATGTGAAAAAGTTTCAACCTAATAAGCTCAAACCCAAATCAGAGAAGTGCATCTTCATAGGATACCCAAAAGAAAATGTTGGGTACACCTTCTATCACAGATCCGAAGGCAAGTCATTCATTGCTGAGAATAGATCCTTTCTAGAGAAGGAGTTTCTCTCGAAAGAAGTGAGTGGGAGGAAAGTAGAACTTGATGAGGTAACTGTACCTGGTCCCTTATTGGAAAGTAGTTCATCACAGAAATCTGTTCCTGTGACTACTACACCAATTAGTGAGGAAGCTAATGATGATGATCATGTAACTTCAGATCAAGTTACTACCATACCTCGTAGTTAAACCAGAGTGAGATCCGCACCAGAGTGGTACGGTAATCCTGTTCTAGAGATCATGTTACTTGACCATGACGAACCTATGAACTATGAGGAAGCGATGATGAGCCCATATTCCGCGAAATGGCTTGAGGCCATAAAATCTGAGATGGGATCCATGTATGAGAACAAAGTGTGGACTTTGATTGACTTGCCCATTGATCGGCAAGCCATTGAGATTAAATGGATCTTCAAGAGGAAGACAGACGCTGATAGTAGTGTTACTATCTACAAAGCTAGAATTGTCGCAAAAATGTTTTCGACAAGTTCAAGGTGTTGACTACGATGAGAGTTTCTCACTCGTATCTATGCTTAAGTCTGTCCGAATCATGTTAGAAATTGTCATCTGGCAAATGGATAAACAAAACTGCATTCCTTAATGAATTTATTAAAGAAGAGTTGTATATGATGCAACCAGAAGGTTTTGTCAATCCTAAAGGTGCTAACAAAATATGCAAGCTCCAGCGATCCATCTATGGACTGGTGCAAGCATCTCGGAGTTGGAATATACGCTTTGATAAGTTGATCAAAGCATATAGTTTTATACAGACTTGCGGTGAAGCCTGTATTTACAAGAAAGTGAGTGGGAGCACTACAACATTTCTGATAAGTATATGTGAATGACATATTGTTGATCGGAGATAATGTAGAATTATTCTGCAGAGCATAAAGGAATGTCTGAAAGGAGTTTTTCAAAGAAAGACCTCGGTGAAGCTGCTTACATATTGAGCATCAAGATCTATAGAGATAGATCAAGACGCTTGATAAGTTTTTCAATGAGTACATACCTTGACAAGATTTTGAAGTAGTTCAAAATGGAACAGTCAAAGAAGGAGTTCTTGCTTGTGTTACAAGGTGTGAAGTTGAGTAAGACTCAAAACCCGACCACGACAGAAGATAGAGAGAGAATGAAAGTCATTCCCTATGCCTCAGCCATAGGATCTATAAAGTAAGCCATGCTGTGTACCAGACCTATTGTATACCCTGCCCTGAGTTTTGCAAGGGAGTACAATAGTGATCTAGGAGTAGATCACTGGACATTGGTCAAAATTATCCTTAGTGGAATAAGGATATGTTTCTCGATTATGGAGGTGACAAAAGGTTCGTCGTAAAGGGTTACGTCGATGCAAGTTTTGACACTGATCCAGATGACTCAAAGTCTCAATCTGGATACATATTGAAAGTGGGAGCAATTAGCTAGAGTAGCTTAGTGCAGAGCATTGTTGACATAGAAATTTGCAAAATACTTACGGATCTGTATGTGGCAGACCCGTTGACTAAACTTCTCTCACAAGCAAAACATGATCACACCCTAGTACTCTTTGGGCATTAATCACATAGCAATGTGAATTAGCTAGATTATTGAATCTAGTAAACCCTTTGGGTGTTGGTCACATGATGATGTGAACTATGGGTGTTAATCACATGGTGATGTGAACTATTGATGTTAAATCACATGGCGATGTGAACTAGATTATTGACTCTAGTGCAAGTGGGAGACTGAAGGAAATATGCCCTAGAGGCAATAATAAAGTTATTATTTATTTCCTTATTTCATGATAAATGTTTATTATTCATGCTAGAATTGTATTAACCGGAAACATAATACATGTGTGAATACATAGCCAAACAGAGTGTCACTAGTATGCCTCTACTTGACTAGCTCGTTGATCGAAGATGGTTATGTTTCCTAGCCATAGACATGAGTTGTCATTTGATTAACGGGATCACATCATTAGGAGAATGATGTGATTGACTTGACCCATTCCATTAGCTTAGCACTTGATCGTTTAGTTTGTTGCTATTGTTTTCTTCATAACTTATACATGTTCCTATGACTATGAGATTATGCAACTCCCGTTTACCGAAGGAACACTTTGTGTGCTACCAAACGTCACAACGTAACTGGGTGATTATAAAGGTGCTCTACAGGTATCTCCGAAGGTACTTGTTGGGTTGGCGTATTTCGAGATTAGGATTTGTCACTCCGATTGTCGGAGAGGTATCTCTGGGCCCTCTCGGTAATGCACATCACTTAAGCCTTGCAAGCATTGCAACTAATAAGTTAGTTGCGGGATGATGTATTACGGAACGAGTAAAAGAGACTTGCCGGTAACGAGATTGAACTAGGTATTGAGATACCGACGATCGAATCTCGGGCAATTAACATACCGATGACAAAGGGAACAACGTATGTTGTTATGCGGTCTGACTGATAAAGATCTTCATAGAATATGTGGGAGCCAATATGAGCATCCAGGTTCCGCTATTGGTTATTGACCGGAGACATGTCTCGGTCATGTCTACATAGTTCTCGAACCCGTAGGGTCCGCACGCTTAAAGTTTCGGTGATGATTGTATTATGAGTTTATGTGATTTGATGTACCGAAGGTAGTTCGGAGTCTCGGATGAGATTGGGGACATGACGAGGAGTCTCGAAATGGTCGAGACGTAAAGATCGATATATTGGACGAATATATTCGGACATCGGAAAGGTTCCGAGTGATTCGGGTATTTTCGGGGTTACCGGGGAGTTATAGGAATACGAGGAAGAAGTAATGGGCCTCATGGGCCAAGTGGTGGAAGAGAGGAGGCAGGGCGCGCGGCCCCCCTAGCCCAAACCGAATTGGACTAGGGAGTCGGCCCCCCTTTCCTCTTTTTCCTCCTTCTCTTTCCTTCTCCTTCTCCTCCTTCCTTTCCTCCTCCTAGTAGGAGTAGGAAAGGGGAGTCCTACTCCTACTAGGAGGAGGACTCCTCCTCCTGGCGCGCCCATAGAGGGCCGGCCGGCCTCCCCCCTTGATCCTTTATATACAGGGGCAGGGGGCACCTCTAGACACAGAAGTTGATCAGTTGATCTCTCCCAGCCGTGTGCGGTGCCCGCCTCCACCATATTCTAGCTCGGTCATATCGTAGAAATGCTTAGGCGAAGCCCTGCGTCGGTAGCAACATCATCACCGTCACCATGACATCGTGCTGACGGAACTCTCCCGTGAAGCTCTACTGGATCGGAGTTCGCGGGACATCATCGAGCTGAACGTGTGCTGAACTCGGAGGTGCCGTGTGTTCGGTACTTGGTGTTGGGGAACGTAGCAGAATTTTAAAATTTTCTATGCATCACCAAAATCAATCTATGGAGTCATCTAGCAACGAGGGAGAGAGGAGTGTATCTACATACCCTTGTAGATCACGAGCGGAAGCGTTCAAGAGAACGGGGTTGATGGAGTCGTACTCGACGTGATTCAAATCACCGATGACCTAGTGCCGAACGGACGGCACCTCCGCGTTCAACACACATACGGTTGGGAGACGTCTCCTCCTTCTTGATCCAGCAAGGGGGAAGGAGAGGTTGATGAAGATCCAGTAGCACGACGGCGTGGTGGTGGAAGCAACGGTGATCTCGGCAGGGCTTCGCCAAGCGCTGGGAGACGGAGGAGTGTCACGGGAGGGAGAGGGAGAGGCCAGGGGCTTGGGTGTGCGGCCCTCCCTCCCCCCCACTATATATAGGGTGCCTAGGGGGGTGCGGCCCTAGGAGATCCAATCTCCTAGGGGGCGGCGGCCAAGGGGGTGCCTTGCCCCCCAAGGCAAGGGTGGCGCCCCCACCCCTAGGGTTTCTAACCCTAGGCGCAGGGGGAGGCCCAAGGGGGGGCGCACCAGCCCACTAGGGGCTGGTTCCCCTCCCACTTCAGCCCATGGGGCCCTCCGGGGTAGGTGGCCCCACCCGGCGGACCCCTGGGACCCTTCCGGTGGTCCCGGTACAATACCGGTGACCCCGAAACCTTCCCGATGGCCGAAACTGGACTTCCTATATATAAATCTTTACCTCCGGACCATTCCGGAACTCCTCGTGACGTCCGAGATCTCATCCGGGACTCCGAACAACTTTTGGGTTACCGTGTGCTAATATCTCTACAACCCTAGTGTCATCGAACCTAAAGTGTGTAGACCCTACGGGTTCGGGAGACATGCAGACATGACCGAGAAACATCTCCGGTCAATAACCAATAGCGGGATCTGGATACCCATGTTGGCTCCCACAAGCTCCACGATGACCTCATCGGATGAACCATGATGTCGAGGATTCAATCAATCAGTATACAATTCCCTTTGTCAACCGGTACGTTACTTGCCCGAGACTCGATCGTCGGTATCCCAATACCTTGTTTAGTCTCGTTACCGGCAAGTCACTTTACTCGTACCGTAATGCATGACCCCGTGATCAATCACTTGATCACTTTGATCTCATTATGATGATGCATTACCGAGTGGGCCCAGAGATACCTCTCCATCATACGGAGTGACAAATCCCAGTCTCGATTCGTGCCAACCCAACAGACACTTTTGGAGATACCTGTAATGTACCTTTATAGTCACCCAGTTACGTTGTGACGTTTGGCACACCCAAGGCACTCCTATGGTATCCGGGAGTTGCACAATCTCATGGTCTAAGGAAATGATACTTCACATTCAGAAAAGTTACAGCAAACGAACTACACGATCTTTGAGCTAAGCTTAGGATTGGGTCTTGTCCATCGCATCATTCTCCTAATGATGTGATCCCATTATCAACGACATCTAATGTCCATAGTCAGGAAACGATGACTATCCTTTGATCAACGGGCTAGTCAACTAGAGGCTCACTAGGGACGTGTTGTGGTCTATGTATTCACACATGTATTACGATTTCCGGATAACACAATTATAGCATGAACAATAGACAGTTATCATGAACAAAGAAATATAATAATAACCATTTTATTATTGCCTCTAGGGCATATTTCCAACAGTCTCCCACTTGCACTAGAGTCAATATTCTAGTTACATTGTGATGAATCGAACACCCATGCAGTTCTGGTGTTGATCATGTTTTGCTCTAGGGAGAGGTTTAGTCAATGGATCTGCTACATTCAGGTCCGTATGTACTTTACAAATATCTATGTCTCCATTTTTAACACTTTCATGAATGGAGTTGAAGCGACGCTTGATACGCCTGGTCTTCCTGTGAAACATGGGCTCCTTGGCAAGGGCAATAGCTCCAGTGTTGTCACAGAAGAGAGTCGTCGGGCCCGACGCATTGGGTATGACTCCTAGGTCGGTAATGAACTCCTTCACCCAGAGTGCTTCTTGTGCTGCCTCCGAGGCTGCCATGTACTCCGCTTCACATGTAGATCCCGCCACAACGCTTTGCTTGCAACTGCACCAGCTTACTGCCCCACCATTCAAAATATACACGTATCCGGTTTGTGACTTAGAGTCATCCAGATCTGTGTCGAAGCTAGCATCGACGTAACCCTTTACGACGAGCTCTTCGTCACCTCCATAAACGAGAAACATTTCCTTAGTCCTTTTCAGGTACTTCAGGATATTCTTGACCGCTGTCCAATGTTCCATGCCGGGATTACTTTGGTACCTTCCTACCAAACTTACGGCAAGGTTTACATCAGGTCTGGTACACAGCATAGCATACATGATAGACCCTATGGCCGAGGCATAGGGGACGACACTCATATTTTCTCTATCTTCTGTCGTGGTCGGGCATTGAGCCATGCTCAATCTCATACCTTGCAATACAGGCAAGAACCCCTTCTTTGACTGATCCATTTTGAACTTCTTCAATATCTTGTCAAGGTACGTACTCTGTGAAAGACCAATGAGGCGTCTCGATCTATCTCTATAGATCTTGATGCCTAATATATAAGCAGCTTCTCCAAGGTCCTTCATTGAAAAACACTTGTTCAAGTAGGCATTTATGCTTTCCAAGAATTCTATATCATTTCCCATCAACAGTATGTCATCCACATACAATATGAGAAATGCTACAGAGCTCCCACTCACTTTCTTGTAAATGCAGGCTTCTCCATAAGTCTGCATAAACCCAAACGCTTTGATCATCTCATCAAAGCGAATGTTCCAACTCCGAGATGCTTGCACCAGCCCATAAATCGAGCGTTGGAGCTTGCACACCTTGTCAGCATTCTTAGGATCGACAAAACCTTCCGGTTGCATCATATACAATTCTTCCTTAAGGAAACCATTAAGGAATGCCGTTTTGACGTCCATTTGCCATATCTCATAATCATAGAATGCGGCAATTGCTAACATGATTCGGACGGACTTCAGCTTCGCTACGGGTGAGAAAGTCTCATCGTAGTCAACCCCTTGAACTTGTCGATAACCCTTAGCGACAAGCCGAGCTTTATAGATGGTCACATTACCATCCGCGTCTGTCTTCTTCTTGAAGATCCATTTATTTTCTATGGCTCTCCGATCAACGGGCAAGTCAGTCAAAGTCCATACTTCGTTTTCATACATGGATCCTATCTCGGATTTCATGGCTTCCAGCCATTTGTCGGAATCCGGGCCCGCCATCGCTTCTTCATAGTTCGAAGGTTCACCGTTGTCTAACAACATGATTTCCAAGACAGGGTTGCCGTACCACTCTGGTGCGGAACGTGTCCTTGTGGACCTACGAAGTTCAGTAGCAACTTGATCTGAAGTTTCATGATCATCATCAACTTCCTCTCTAGTCGGTGCAGGCGCCTCAGGAACATTTTCTTGAGCTGCGCCACTTACCGGTTCAAGAGGTTATACTTCATCAAGTTCTACCTTCCTCCCACTTATTTCTTTCGAGAGAAACTCTTTCTCTAGAAAGGACCCATTCTTGGCAACAAAGATCTTGCCTTCGGATCTGAGGTAGAAGGTATACCCAACAGTTTCTTTAGGGTATCCTATGAAGACGCATTTTTCCGACTTGGGTTCGAGCTTTTCAGGTTGAAGTTTCTTGACATAAGCATCGCATCCCCAAACTTTTAGAAACGACAGCTTAGGTTTCTTCCCAAACCATAATTCATACGATGTCGTCTCAACGGATTTCGACGGAGCCCTATTTAAAGTGAATGCGGCAGTCTCTAAAGCATTGCCCCAAAATGACAGTGGTAAATCGGTAAGAGACATCATAGATCGCACCATATCCAATAGAGTGCGATTACGACATTCGGACACACCATTACGCTGAGGTGTTCCAGGCGGCGTGAGTTGTGAAACTATTCCACATTTTCTTAAGTGTGTGCCAAATTCGTGACTCAAGTATTCTCCCCCACGATCTGATCGCAAGAACTTGATTTTCCTGTCACGTTGATTCTCAACCTCACTCTGAAATTCCTTGAACTTTTCAAAGGTCTCAGACTTGTGTTTCATTAAGTAGACATACCCATATCTACTCAAGTCATCAGTGAGGGTGAGAACATAACGATAGCCACCGCGAGCCTCAACACTCATTGGACCGCACACATCAGTATGTATGATTTCCAATAAGTTGGTTGCTCGCTCCATTATTCCTGAGAACGGAGTCTTGGTCATTTTACCCATGAGGCATGGTTCGCACGTGTCAAATGATTCGTAATCAAGAGACTCTAAAAGTCCATCTGCATGGAGTTCTTCGTGCGTTAGACACCTATGTGACCAAGGCGGCAGTGCCACAAGTATGTGGGACTATCATTATCAACCTTACATCTTTTGGTATTCACACTATGAATATGTGTAGCATTACGCTCGAGATTCATTAGGAATAAACCATTCACCATTGGAGCATGACCATAAAACATATCTCTCATATAAATAGAACAACCATTATTCTCGGATTTAAATGATTAGCCATCACGTATTAAACGAGATCCTGATACAATGTTCATGCTCAAAGCTGGCCCTAAATAACAATTATTGAGGTTTAAAACTAATCCCGTAGGTAAATGTAGAGGTAGCGTGCCGACGGCGATCACATCGACCTTGGAACCATTCCCGACGCGCATCGTCACCTCGTCCTTCGCCAGTCTCCATTTATTCCACAGCTCCTGCTTTGAGTTACAAATGTGAGCAACCGCACCGGTATCAAATACCCAGGAGCTACTACGAGTACTGGTAAGGTACACATCAATTACATGTATATCACATATACCTTTCGTGATGTCGGCCTTCTTGTCCGTTAAGTATTTGGGGCAGTTCCGCTTCCAGTGACCACTTCCCTTGCAATAAAAACACTCAGTCTCGGGCTTGGGTCCATTCTTTGGCTTCTTCCCGGCAGCTTGCTTACCGGGCGCGGCAACTCCCTTGTCGTCCTTCTTGAAGTTCTTCTTACCCTTGCCTTTCTTGAACTTAGTGGTTTTATTCACCATCAACACTTAATGTTCCTTTTTGACTTCTACCTCTGCTGATTTCAGCATTGCAAATACTTCAGGGATGGTCTTTTCCATCCCCTGCATATTGAAGTTCATCACAAAGCTCTTGTAGCTCGGTGGAAGTGACTGAAGGATTCTGTCAATGACCGCGTCATCCGGGAGATTAACTCCCAGCTGAGTCAAGCGGTTATGCAACCCAGACATTTTGAGTATGTGCTCACTGACAGAACTATTTTCCTCCATCTTACATCTGAAGAACTTGTCGGAGACTTCATATCTCTCGACCCGGGCATGAGCTTGAAAACCATTTTCAGCTCTTCGAACATCTCATACTCTTCGTGTCTCTCAAAACGCTTTTGGATCCCCAGTTCTAAGCTGTAAAGCATGCCGCACTGAACGAGCGAGTAATCATCATCACGTGTCTGCCAAGCGTTCATAACGTCTTGGTTCTGTGGGACGAGTGCGTCACCTAGCGGTGCTTCTAGGACATAATCATTCTTGGCAGCTATGAGGATGATCCTCAGGTTCCGGACCCAGTCCGTATAGTTGCTGCCATCGTCTTCCAGCTTGGTTTTCTCTAGGAACGCGTTGAAGTTGAGGACAATGTGGGCCATTTGATCTACAAGACATATTGTAAAGATTTTAGACTAAGTTCATGATAATTAAGTTCATCTAATCAAATTATTAAATGAACTCCCACTCAGATAGACATCCCTCTAGTCATCTAAGTATAACATGATCCGAGTTAAGTAGGTCGTGTCCGATCATCACGTGAGACGGACTAGTCAACATCGGTGAACATCTTCATGTTGATCGTATCTTCTATACGACTCATGCTCGACCTTTCGGTCTTCTGTGTTCCGAGGCCATGTCTGTACATGCTAGGCTCATCAAGTCAACCTAAGTGTATTGCGTGTGTAAATCTGTCTTACACCCGTTGTATTCGAACGTTAGAATCTATCACACCCGATCATCACGTGGTGCTTCGAAACAACGAACCTTCGCAACGGTGCACAGTTAGGGGGAACACTTTCTTGAAATTATTACGAGGGATCATCTTATTTAAGCTACCGTCGTTCTAAGCAAATAATATGTAAAACATGATAAACATCACATGCAATCAAATAGTGACATGATATGGCCAATATCATTTGCTCCTTTGATCTCCATCTTCGGGGCTCCATGATCATCGTTGTCACCGGCATGACACCATGATCTCCATCATCATGATCTCCATCATCGTGTCTTCTTGAAGTTGTCTCATCATCTATTACTTCTACTACTATGGCTAACGCTTTAACAATAAAGTAAAGTAATTACATGACATTTATGTTGACACGCAGGTCATAAATAAATAAAGACAACTCCTATGGCTCCTACCGATTATCATACTCATCGACATGCAAGTCGTGATTCCTATTACAAGAACATGATCAATCTCATACATCACATATATCATTCATCATTCATCACAACCTTTGGCCATATCACATCACAAAAACACTTGCTGCAAAAACAAGTTAGACGTCCTCTAATTGTTGTTGCAAGTTTTTACGTGGCTGCTCTAGGTTTCTAGCAAGAACGGTTCTTACCTACGCCAAAACCACAACGTGAATTGCCAATTTCTATTAACCTTCATAAGGACACCCGCCAGCCACCTTATGCAACTAGTGCATGTCAGTCGGTGGAACCGGTCTCACGTAAGCGTACGTGTAAGGTTGGTCCGGGCCGCTTCATCCCACGATGCCGCTGAATCAAGATAAGACTAGTAACGGCATGCAAATTGACAATATCGACGCCCACAACTACTTTGTGTTCTACTCGTGCATAGTAACTACGCATAGACCTAGCTCATGATGCCACTATTGGGGAACGTAGCAGAATTTTAAAATTTTCTACGCATCACCAAATTCAATCTATGGAGTCATCTAGCAACGAGGGAGAGAGGAGTGCATCTACATACCCTTCTAGATCATGAGCGGAAGCGTTCAAGAGAACGGGGTTGATGGAGTCGTACTCGACGTGATTCAAATCACCGATGACCTAGTGCCGAACAGACGGCATCTCCGCGTTCAACACACGTACGGTTGGGAGACGTCTCCTCCTTCTTGATACAGCAAGGGGGAAGGAGAGGTTGATGAAGATCCAGCAAGACGACGGCGTGGTGGTGGAAGCAACGGTGATCTCGGCAGGGCTTCGGCAAGCAATGGGAGACGGAGGAGTGTCACGGGAGGGAGAGGGAGAGGCCAGGGGCTTGGGTGCGCAGCCCTCCCTCCCCCCCACTATATATAGGGTGCCTAGGGGGGGCGCCGGCCCTAGGAGATCCAATCTCCTAGGGGGGCGGCGGCCAAGGGGGTGCCTTGCCCCCCAAGGCAAGGGTGGCGCCCCCACCCCTAGGGTTTCTAACCCTAGGCGCAGGGGGAGGCCCAAGGGGGGGCGCACCAGCCCACTAGGGGCTGGTTCCCCTCCCACTTCAGCCCATGGGGCCCTCCGGGATAGGTGGCCCCACCCGGTGGACCCCCGGGACCCTTCCGGTGGTCCCGGTACAATACCGATGACCCCGAAACCTTCCCGATGGCCGAAACTGGACTTCCTATATATAAATCTTTACCTCCGGACCATTCCGGAACTCCTCGTGACGTCCGGGGTCTCATCCGGGACTCCGAACAACTTTCGGGTTACCGTGTGCTAATATCTCTACAACCCTAGCGTCATCGAACCTTAAGTGTGTAGGCCCATGTTGGCTCCCACAAGCTCCACGATGATCTCATCGGATGAACCACGATGTCGAGGATTCAATCAATCTGTATACAATTCCCTTTGTCAATCAGTATGTTACTTGCCCGAGACTCGATCGTCGGTATCCCAATACCTTGTTCAGTCTCGTTACCGGCAAGTCACTTTACTCATACCGTAATGCATGATCCCGTGATCAATCACTTGATCACTTTGAGCTGATTATGATGATGCATTACCGAGTGGGCCCAGAGATACCTCTCCGTCATACGGAGTGACAAATCCCAGTCTCGATTCGTGCCAACCCAACAGACACTTTCGGAGATACCTGTAATGTACCTTTATAGTCACCCAGTTATGTTGTGACGTTTGGCACGCCCAAGGCACTCCTACGGTATCCGGGAGTTGCACAATCTCATGGTCTAAGGAAATGATACTTGACATTCAGAAAAGCTACAGCAAACGAACTACACGATCTTTGAGCTAAGCTTAGGATTGGGTCTTGTCCATCGCATCATTCTCCTAATGATGTGATCCCGTTATCAATGACATCTAATGTCCATAGTCAGGAAACCATGACTATCCTTTGATCAACGAGCTAGTCAACTAGAGGCTCACTAGGGATGTGTTGTGGTCTATGTATTCACACATGTATTATGATTTCCGGATAACACAATTATAGCATGAACAATAGACAATTATCATGAACAAAGAAATATAATAATAACCATTTTATTATGCCTCTAGGGCATATTTCCAACACTTGGATCGGTCGGATCGTGAAGACGTACGACTACATCAACCGCGTGGTGCTTGCGCTTCCGCTTTCGGTCTACGAGGGTACGTGGACAACACTCTCCCCTCTCGTTGCTATGTATCACCATGATCTTGCGTGTGCATAGGAAAATTTTGAAATTACTACATTCCCCAACATCTTGTGCCGAAAGACACACTTGCTCATGATGGTGTTGGCACAAGGCGGTAGAGGGACAAGCTGCCAGGTGCGGTTCCGCTGGAGAGCGTCGAACTCTTCCTGCATCGTAGCGAGCCAATGAGGATCCCGGAGGGCGGCTCGAGCTGACGATGCGAGAGGGGACGGCTCAGAGATGGAAGCGGTGAGAAGGTAATCATCGCTGGTGTACCGCGTGCTCGGGCGGAGAGTTCTAGCCCGAGAGCGAGTCATCGGGCGGAGCAGCGAGTCCGGGGCAGCAGCGGGCGATGACGAAGAAGAGCCCGCCACCGCCGAGGCCGCGGGCGAGGCCGCCGCGGGTGAGGCCGTGGGGGACGCCGAGAGGGACGCCGGGGACGCATGAGGTGTCACGGCCACTTCGAAGGGCGACGGCGGCGCGGCCGCCGGGGAAGCCGACGGCATGGTCGGAGCTGGGGACGCCAAGGGCGTCGCGGGCGCGGGGAGGGGTGCGGCCCCTGAGGCAGGCAGCCGGGGAGAAACTCGACCCGTGGCGCGGGGGACACCCTCCAAGCCGGGAGGTGGCCCAAGAGAAGCATGCGGTTGGCCGTCACCGGGAGCGGGCAAAGCCGCAACATCCGAAGGTACCTGCTGAAACGGGAAAACCATGTCATTAAAGTAAAAATGTCGGGAAGTGATCACCCGGTGTGAGATAGGATCATAGCAGCGGTAGCATTTGGTGTTGGGGAGATAGCCGAGAAAGATGCAGGCCATGGACCGAGGTGCGAACTTATGTGGAGCCCGTGCCATCAGCGCACAATGCGGCTGGCCGACCACCACGTGGTCGGGACAAAGCGGCAACACAAGCCGAACACCAGCCCGCTCTACCCCGCCATAAAGGCAGAGACAAAACTGCTGAGGGATACATGTATGATCTCTGGCAGAGCCTAAAAAATAAAACAGGTCCGGCCAGATCGATCTACGGATCACGGGGGCGTGCCTCGACGCATGATGACGGCTATCAAGCCGAACATGGCAAGCACAATTACGTCCGAGCCGAAAACCGCAGACGGATTCCATCCGAACTACGTCACGAACTGGCCCGATATAGAGGCACCGCACACCCTCTCTGCTTCACTGATGAAGTCATGGATCATGAATTCCTAGAAGGGATCAAACCCGTGAATATCGAATCATATGATGGAACCACTGACCCCGCGATATGGATTGAAGACTTCATTCTCCATATTCATATGGCCCGCGGCGATGATCTTCACGCCATCAAATACATTCCCCTAAAACTCAAGGGTCCAGCCCGGCACTGGCTGAACAGCCTGCCCGAAAATCCCATTGGCAGCTGGGAGGACTTGGAAGAAGCCTTCCTTGACAACTTCCAAGGTACATATGTTTGACCTCCGGATGCCGACGACTTAAGTCACATAATTCAACATCCCAGAGAGTCAACCAGGAAATTCTGGACTAGATTCCTAACTAAAAAGAACCAGATCATCGACTGTCCGGGCGCCAAAGCCCTAGCGGCATTTAAACATAGCATCCGGGACGAATGGCTCGCCCGACACCTCGGCCAAGAAAATCCGAAGTCCATGGCATCCCTCACGGCACTCATGACCCGCTTTTGCGCGGGCGAAGATAGCTGGCTAGCCCATAGTAAAAACAATACAAGCGAACCTGGCACTTCGGAAGCCAGAAATAGCAACGGCAAGCCCCGACGCAACAGACATAAGCGTCGAAGCAATGGTGATAATACCGATGACACGACGGTCAACACCGGATTCAGTGGCTCCAAGTCCGGTCAGCGGAAGAAGCCATATAAAAGAAATAATCAGGGCCCTTCCAGCCTAGATCGCATATTCGATCGCCCATGTCAGATCCATGGCACCCCTGATAAACCAGCCAATTATGCCACAGGAGTTGTTGGGTCTTCAAACAGGCCGGCAAGTTCAATGCCGAAGACAAGGAGAAGGGGTTGCAAAGCGAGAACGACGAGGAGGAGCCCCATCCACCAAACGCAGGGGCACAAAAGAAGTTTCCCCCTCAAATCAAAATAGTGAACATGATATATGCCACCCATATCCCCAAGAGGGAGCGCAAACGCGCGCTCAGGGACGTCTATGCGATAGAGCCAGTCGCCCCAAAATTCAACCCACGGTCGTCATGCCTGATCACCTTCGATCGTAGGGACCATCCGACCAGTATCCATCACGGCGGGTCAGCCTCACTGGTCCTCGACCCACTAATTGATGGATTTCACCTCACACGAGTCCTCATGGACGGCGGCAGCAGCCTCAACCTGCTTTACCAGGATACAATGCGCAAAATGGGCATCGACCCATCAAGGATCAAGCCCACCAAAACTACCTTTAAAGGAGTTATACCAGGTGTAGAGGCCCGCTGCTCGGGCTCAATCACATTGGAGGTCATCTTCGGATCTCCGGACAACTTTCGAAGCGAGGAGTTAATCTTCGGCATCGTCCCCTTCGGCAGTGGCTATCATGCATTGCTCGGACGAATTGCGTTTGCCCGACTCAATGCGGTGCCGCACTATGCTTATCTCAAGCTCAAGATGCCCGGACCACGCGGTGTCATAACAGTCAATGAAAATACGCAGCGCTCCCTCCGTACCGAGGAGCACACCACTGCCCTGGCAGTAGAGTTACAGAGCGGCCTCCACAAGCAGAACCTTAATTCGGCAGCCATACTCCCTGACACTGTCAAACGAGTCTGGACTACCATGCGCTAGGACAGCCCAGCTCGTCAAGAGCTCAACTAGCAATTCGGCCTCCGTCCCAGACCACACCAAGTGGCGGCGTTCGGGCCGCGCGTACATAACTACACACTCAAAATACCATGGGCATAGACAGATGCATAACTAGATTGTGATCGATAATAAGGCTCGACCTCCCCTGGACACACATACTTTCACTTTTTCTTTTTTCCTCTTCACGTTTCCTTTCCGCAGGCCTCTCTCACCGGACTTATAATCGGTCCTTTCGAAGGACGGACACACCAAGGTGGCAAGTAGCACAAACTTGGCGATCACTCTACCTATTTTCAGGACCCGTACGTAGCTCCCCCTTGGTCTTGGCATGTTAAATAACCACTGTTGCTTCTCGCACTTTTTGTTCAAGTACGCTCTTACATATTAATTAAAATTATAATGGAAACAGTTTACGGCCCAACATATGTGGCACTAGCTTCTTATTTATTTTTTATTTTCGCTATTTTAATTTGCATCCGTACACCTTGGTACGCCGTAATCCGCCAGGGGCTTTATTGCGCCCCACACCATGGCAACAAGTTCGAACACTTTTACAGTATAGTTCGGCACCCCGAATTTAGCATTATATGCATTGGCTTTGAATCATGTCTTTGGTCAATAGTTGGGTTGCCTGGCTCCTGTACTTTCTACCTTACGTTCTGCTATATCGGCTAGGGTAGTAAAGGGAGAACTACTGCGATTGTGTCCTGGTTTATCCGGGTGAGCACCTTAGTAGAGAAAGCCGAAAACTGACTATCATGATCCAGCGTGAGCCGGTCAGCTCTTCGGAGGTTTCAAATCTTTAGCTATTTTTCCCGCATTATGCGACGAATCGCTTCTTATCCGATCAGGTGTTTACAACACCCTAGTCTGGATACTAGGGGTTGCGCCTACATTTTCATTGTCAAACTCCTATGGCTAAGTGAGGGTAATAAAGCCAAATAGTCCGATTGCCTAGTTTGTTGCGCTAAACACCTCCTTTAAGGATCAAACTCTTGGATAAAGAGTGTAGATTCATCCCGAACACCCCCGTACTACCTACGTGGGGGCTGAAGCCGACGACTGGCCAACTCTCAGACTTGATGAAACGGCCGCACAGGAGGTAAAACTTTAAATAAACAAACAGCAAAGCATTATATTACATAGCAAGCCTTGTTTTCATCATACATGACGGGATTACATGAATGTATTCATTCAAAAATAATGTCCTTAGCACATTGCTCCGCCACAATGCGGGATCCCTTCAGAACATCTTCAAAATATAGCTCGGGCGTGCGATGCTCCTTGCCTGCGTGCGGTCCTTCGGTCGCGAGCTTGACGGCATCCATCTTCGCCCATTGTATCTTGACACGGGCGAAGGCCATCCGCGCACCTTCTATGCAGACCGACCGCTTGATGGCGTCAAGACGAGGGAAAGCATTGACCAGCCGCTTCACGAGGCCGAAGTAGCTGCCGGGTATAGCTTTTGGAGGCCACAGCCAGATTATTAAATCATTCATGGCTAGTTCAGCCACCCTAAGAAGCTCGGCCATCTGTTTTAGCTGGTCGCTAAAGGGCACCGGATGTTCTGCTGCAAGGTATTGCGACCAGAACAGCTTCTCCATCGAGCTCCCCTCTTCAGCCCGGAAGAATTCCGCAGCATCGGAAACACTACGCGGCAAATCCGCAAACACCCCTGGAGAACACCAAATCCGGGCCAGTAAGAGATATCTCTGGCTCACATACTTGCTTTGCATAATAAAAGCCTTACCCGCCGTGATCTTCTTGGCCTCTTGGATCTCCCGGAGGGCGCCTTGGGCTTTGGCCCGGGCCTCTTGTGCACTTTGGCGGGCCTTAGCTGTTGGAAATATGCCCTAGAGGCAATAATAAAATGGTTATTATTATATTTCTTTGTTCATGATAATTGTCTATTGTTCATGCTATAATTGTGTTATCCGGAAATCGTAATACATGTGTGAATACATACCACAACACGTCCCTGGTGAGCATCTAGTTGACTAGCTCGTTGATCAAAAGATAGTCATGATTCCTGACTATGGACATTGGACGTCATTGATAACGGGATCACATCATTAGGAGAATGATGTGATGGACAAGACTCAATCCTAAGCATAGCTCAAAGATCGTGTAGTTCGTTTGCTATAGCTTTTCCGAATGTCAAGTATCATTTCCTTAGACCATGAGATTGTGCAACTCCCGGATACTGTAGGAGTGCTTTGGGTGTGCCAAACGTCACAACGTAACTGGGTGACTATAAAGGTACACTACGGGTATCTCCGAAAGTGTCTGTTGGGTTGGCATGAATCGAGACTGGGATTTGTCACTCCGTATGACGGAGAGGTATCTCTAGGCCCACTCGGTAATGCATCATCATAATGAGCTCAATGTGACCAAGTGTTTGATCACGGGATCATGCATTACGGTATGAGTAAAGTGACTTGCCGGTAACGAGATTGAACGAGGTATTGGGATACCGACGATCGAGTCTCGGGCAAGTAACGTACCGATTGACAAAGGGAATTGTATACGGGATTGATCGAATCCTCGACATCGTGGTTCATCCGATGAGATCATCGAGGAGCATGTGGGAGCCAACATGGGTATCCAGATCCCGCTGTTGGTTATTGACCGGAGAGTCGTCTCGGTCATGTCTGCGTGTCTCCCGAACCCGTAGGGTCTACACACTTAAGGTTCGGTGACGCTAGGGTTGTTGAGATATTAGCATGCGTTAACCCGAAAGTTGTTCGGAGTCACGGATGAGATCCCGGACGTCACGAGGAGTTCTGGAATGGTCTGGAGGTGAAGATTTATATATAGGAAGTCAAGTTTCGACCATCGGGAAGGTTTCGGGGGTAATCGGTATTGTACCGGGACCACCGGAAGGGTCCCGGGGTCCACCGGGTGGGGCCACCTATCCCGGAGGTGCCCATGGGCTAAAGTGGGAGGGGAACCAGCCCCTAGTGGGCTGGTGCGCCCCCCTTGGGCCTCCCCCTGCGCCTAGGGTTGGAAACCCTAGGGGTGGGGGGCGCCCCACCTGGCTTGGGGGGCACTCCACCCCCTTGGCCGCCGCCCCCTTGGAGATTCAATCTCCTAGGGCCGACACCCCCTAGGGGTCCTATATATAGTGGGGGGAGGGAGGGCAGCCGCACCCTAGCCCCTGGCGCCTCCCTCTCCCTCCCGTGACACTCCTCCCTCTCCCTGAGCTTGGCGAAGCCCTGCTGAGATCACCGTTGCTTCCACCACCACGCCGTCGTGCTGCTGGATCTTCATCAACCTCTCCTTCCCCCTTGCTGGTTCAAGTTGGAGGAGACGTCTTCCCAACCGTACGTGTGTTGAACGCGGAGGTGCCGTCCGTTCGGCGCTAGGTCATCGGTGATTTGGATCACGACGAGTACGACTCCATCAACCCCGTTCTCTTGAACGCTTCCGCGCGCGATCTATGAGGGTATGTAGATGCACTCCCCTCTCCCTCATTTCTAGATGACTCCATAGATTGATCTTAGTGATGCGTAGAAAATTTAAAATTCTGCTACGTTCCCCAACAGTGGCATCATGAGCTAGGTCTATGCGTAGTTTCTATGCACGAGTAGAACACAAAGCAGTTGTGGGCGTGGATTTTGTCAATTTGCTTGCCGTTACTAGTCTTATCTTGATTCGGCGGCGGCGTGGGATGAAGCGGCCCAGACCGACCTTACACGTACGCTTACGTTAGACTGGTTCCACCGATTGACATGCACTAGTTGCATAAGGTGGCTGGCGGGTGTCTGTCTCTCCCACTTTAGTCGGATCGGATTCGATGAAAAGGGTCCTTATGAAGGGTAAATAGAAATTGGCATATCACGTTGTGGTTTTGGCGTAGGGAAGAAACGTTCTTGCTAGAAACCTATAGCAGCCACATAAAAACTTGCAACAACAATTAGAGGACGTCTAACTTGTTTTTGCAGCATGTGCCGTGTGATGTGATATGGCCAAAAGGATGTGATGAATGATATATGTGATGTATGAGATTGATCATGTTCTTGTAATAGGAATCAGGACTTGCATGTCGATGAGTATGACAACCGGCAGGAGCCATAGGAGTTGTCTTAATTTATTTATGACTTGCGTGTCAACATAAACGTCATGTAATTACTTTACTTTATTGCTAAAGCGTTAGCCATAGTAGTAGAAGTAATAGATGACGAGAAAACTTCAAGAAGACTCGATGATGGAGATCATGATGATGGAGATCATGATGATGGAGATCATGCCGGTGACAACGATGATCATGAAGCCCCGAAGATGGAGATCAAAAGGAGCAAATGATATTGGCCATATCATGTCACTATTTGATTGCATGTGATGTTTATCATGTTTTGCATCTTATTTGCTTAGAACGATGGTAGCTTAAATAAGATGATCCCTCGTAATAATTTCAAGAAAGTGTTCCCCCTAACTGTGCACCATTGCGAAGGTTCGTTGTTTCGAAGCACCACGTGATGATCGGGTGTGATAGATTCTAACGTTCGAATACAACGGGTGTAAGCCAGATTTATACACGCAATACACTTAGGTTGACTTGACGAGCCTAGCATGTACAGACACGGCCTCGGAACACGGAAGACCGAAAGGTCGAGCATGAGTCGTATAGAAGATACGATCAACATGAAGATGTTCACCGATGTTGACTAGTCCATCTCATGTGATGATCAGACACGGCCTAGTTGACTCGGATCATGTTTCACTTAGATGACTAGAGGGATGTCTATCTGAGTGGGAGTTCATTGAATAATTTGATTAGATGAACTTAATTATCATGAACTTAGTCTAAAATCTTTACACTATGTCTTGTAGATCAAATGGCCCACGCTAATGTTGCCCTCAACTTCAACGCGTTCCTAGAGAAAACCAAGCTCGAAGACGATGGCAGCAACTATACGGACTGGGTCCGGAACCTGAGGATCATCCTCATAGCTACCAAGAAAGATTATGTCCTAGAAGCACCGCTAGGTGATGCACCCATCCCAGAGAACCAAGACGTTATGAACGCTTGGCAGTCACGTGCTGATGATTACACCCTCGTTCAGTTTGGCATGCTTTACAACTTAGAACCGGGGCTCCAAAAGCGTTTTGAGAGACACGGAGCATATGAGATGTTCGAAGAGCTGAAAATGGTTTTCCAAGCTCATGCCCAGGTCGAGAGATATGAAGTCTCCGACAAGTTCTTCAGATGTAAGATGGAGGAAAATAGTTCTGTCAGTGAGCACATACTCAAAATGTCTGGGTTGCATAACCGCTTGACTCAGCTGGGAGTTAATCTCCCGGATGACGCGGTCATTGACAGAATCCTTCAGTCACTTCCACCGAGCTACAAGAGCTTTGTGATGAACTTCAATATGCAGGGGATGGAAAAGACCATCCCTGAAGTATTTGCAATGCTGAAATCAGCAGAGGTAGAAGTCAAAAAGGATCATTAAGTGTTGATGGTGAATAAAACCACTAAGTTCAAGAAAGGCAAGGGTAAGAAGAACTTCAAGAAGGACGACAAGGGAGTTGCCGCGCCCGGTAAGCAAGCTGCCGGGAAGAAGCCAAAGAATGGACCCAAGCCCGAGACTGAGTGTTTTTATTGCAAGGGAAGTGGTCACTGGAAGCGGAACTGCCCCAAATACTTAACGGACAAGAAGGCCGACATCACGAAAGGTATATGTGATATACATGTAATTGATGTGTACCTTACCAGTACTCGTAGTAGCTCCTGGGTATTTGATACCGGTGCGGTTGGTCACATTTGTAACTCAAAGCAGGAGCTACGGAATAAGCGGAGACTGGCGAAGGACGAGGTGACGATGCGCGTCGGGAATGGTTCCAAGGTCGATGTGATCGCCGTCGGCACGCTGCCTTTACATTTACCTACGGGATTAGTTTTAAACCTCAATAATTGTTATTTAGTGCTAGCTTTGAGCCTGAACATTGTATCAGGATCTCGTTTAATTCGAGATGGCTACTCATTTAAATCCGAGAATAATGGTTGTTCTATTTATATGAGAGATATGTTTTATGGTCATGGTCCGTTGGTGAATGGTTTATTCTTAATGAATCTCGAGCGTAATGTTACACATATTTATAGTGTGAATACCAAAAGATGTAAGGTTGATAATGATAGTCCCACATACTTGTGGCACTGCCGCCTTGGTCACATAGGTGTCAAACGCATGAAGAAGCTTCATGCCGATGGACTTTTGGAGTCTCTTGATTACGAATCATTTGACACATGCGAACCATGCCTCATGGGTAAAATGACCAAGACTCCGTTCTCAGGAACAATGGAGCGAGCAACCAACTTATTGGAAATCATACATACTGATGTGTGCGGTCCAATGAGCATTGAGGCTCGCGGTGGCTATCGTTATGTTCTCACCCTCACTGATGACTTGAGTAGATATGGGTATGTCTACTTAATGAAACACAAGTCTGAGACCTTTGAAAAGTTCAAGGAATTTCAGAGTGAGGTTGAAAATCAACGTGACAGAAAAATCAAGTTCTTGCGATCAGATCATGGGGGAGAATACTTGAGTCACGAATTTGGCACACACTTAAGGAAATGTGGGATAGTGTCACAACTCACTCCGCCTGGAACACCTCAGCGTAATGGTGTGTCCGAACGTCGTAATCACACTCTATTGGATATGGTGCGATCTATGATGTCTCTTACCGATTTACCGCTATCATTTTGGGGCTATGCTTTAGAGACTGCTGCATTCACTTTAAATAGGGCTCCGTCGAAATCCGTTGAGACGACACCATATGATTTATGGTTTGGGAAGAAACCTAAGCTGTCGTTTCTAAAAGATTGGAGATGCGATGCTTATGTTAAGAAACTTCAACCTGAAAAGCTCGAACCCAAGTCGGAAAAATGCGTCTTCATAGGATACCCTAAAGAAACTATTGGGTATACCTTCTACCTCAGATCCGAAGGCAAGATCTTTGTTGCCAAGAATGGATCCTTTCTAGAGAAAGAGTTTCTCTCGAAAGAAATAAGTGGGAGGAAAGTAGAACTCGATGAAGTATTACCTCTTGAACCGGTATGTGGCGCAGCTCAAGAAAATGTTCCTGAGGTGCCTGCACCGACTAGAGAGGAAGTTAATGATGATGATCATGAAACTTCAGATCAAGTTGCTACTGAACTTCGTAGGTCCACAAGGACACGTTCCGCACCAGAGTGGTACGACAACCCTGTCTTGGAAGTCATGTTGTTAGACAACGGTGAACCTTCGAACTATGAAGAAGCGATGGTGGGCCCAGATTCCAACAAATGGCTGGAAGCCATTAAATCTGAGATAGGATCCATGTATGAAAATGAAGTATGGACTTTGACTGACTTGCCCGATGATCGGCGAGCCATAGAAAATAAATGGATCTTTAAGAAGAAGACAGACGCGGATGGTAATGTAACCATCTATAAAGCTCGGCTTGTCGCTAAGGGTTATCGACAAGTTCAAGGGGTTGACTATGACGAGACTTTCTCACCCGTAGCGAAGCTGAAGTCCATCCGTATCATATTAGCAATTGTCGCATTCTATGATTATGAGATATGGCAAATGGACGTCAAAACGACATTCCTTAATGGTTTCCTTAAGGAAGAATTGTATATGATGCAGCCGGAAGGTATTGTCGATCCTAAGAATGCTGACAAGGTGTGCAAGCTCCAACGCTCAATTTATGGGCTGGTGCAAGCATCTCGGAGTTGGAACATTCATTTTGATGAGATGATCAAAGCGTTTGGGTTTACGCAGACTTATGGAGAAGCCTGCATTTACAAGAAAGTGAGTGGGAGCTCTGTAGCATTTCTCATATTGTATGTGGATGACATACTGTTGATGGGAAATGATATAGAATTCTTGGAAAGCATAAAGGCCTACTTGAACAAGTGTTTTTCAATGAAGGATCTTGGAGAAGTTGCTTACATATTAGGCATCAAGATCTATAGAGATAGATCGAGACGCCTCATTGGTCTTTCACAGAGTACGTACCATGACAAGATATTGTAGAAGTTCAATATGGATTAGTCAAAGAAGGGGTTCTTGCCTATATTGCAAGGTACGAGATTGAGCACGGCTCAATGCCCGACCACGGCAGAAGATAGAGAAAAGATGAGTGTCGTCCCCTATGCCTCGGCCATAGGGTCTATCATGTATGCTATGCTGTGTACCAGACCTGATGTAAACCTTGCCATAAGTTTGGTAGGAAAGTACCAAAGTAATCCCGGCATGGAACACTGGACAGCGGTCAAGAATATCCTGAAGTACCTGAAGAGGACTAAGGGTATGTTTCTCGTTTATGGAGGTGATGAAGAGCTCGTCGTAAAGGGTTACGTCGATGCTAGCTTCGACACAGATCTGGATGACTCTAAGTCACAAACCGGATACGTGTATATTTTGAATGGTAGGGCAGTAAGTTGGTGCAGTTGCAAGCAAAGCGTTGTGGCGGGATCTACATGTGAAGCGGAGTACATGGCAGCCTCGGAGGCAGCACAAGAGGCAATCTAGGTGAAGGAGTTCATTACCGACCTAGGAGTCATACCCAATGCGTCGGGCCCGATGACTCTCTTCTGTGACAACACTGGAGCTATTGCCCTTGCCAAGGAGCCCAGGTTTCACAGGAAGACCAGGCATATCAAGCGTCGCTTCAACTCCATTCGTGAAAATGTTCAAAATGGAGACATAGATATTTGTAAAGTACATACGGACCTGAATGTGGCAGATCCGTTGACTAAACCTCTCCCTAGAGCAAAACATGATCAACACCAGAACTGCATGGGTGTTCGATTCATCACAATGTAACTAGACTATTGACTCTAGTGCAAGTGGGAGACTATTGGAAATACGCCCTAGAGGCAATAATAAAATGGTTATTATTATATTTCTTTGTTCATGATAATTGTCTATTGTTCATGCTATAATTGTGTTATCCGGAAATCGTAATACATGTGTGAATACATAGACCACAACACGTCCCTAGTGAGCCTCTAGTTGACTAGCTCATTGATCAAAAGATAGTCATGGTTTCCTGACTATGGACATTGGATGTCATTGATAACGGGATCACATCATTAGGAGAATGATGTGATGGACAAGACCCAATCCTAAGCATAGCTCAAAGATCATGTAGTTCGTTTGATATAGCTTTTCCGAATGTCAAGTATCATTTCCTTAGATCAAGAGATTTTGCTACTCCCGGATACTGTAGGAGTGCTTTGGGTGTGCCAAATGTCACAACATAACTGGGTGACTATAAAGGTACACTACGGGTATCTCCGAAAGTGTCTGTTGGGTTGGCACGAATCGAGACTGGGATTTGTCACTCCGTATGACGGAGAGGTATCTTTGGGCCCACTCGGTAATACATCATCATAATGAGCTCAATGTGACCAAGTGGTTCATCACGGGATCATGCATTACGGTACGAGTAAAGTGACTTGCCGGTAACGAGATTGAACGAGGTATTGGGATACCGACGATCGAGTCTCGGGCAAGTAACATACTGATTGACAAAGGGAATTGTATACGGGATTGATCGAATCCTCGACATCGTGGTTCATCCGATGAGATCATCGAGGAGCATGTGGGAGCCAACATGGGTATCCAGATCCCGCTGTTGGTTATTGACCGGAGAGTCGTCTCGGTCATGTCTGCGTGTCTCCCAAACCCGTAGGGTCTACACACTTAAGGTTTGGTGACGCTAGGGTTGTTGAGATATTAGCATACAGTAACCCGAAAGTTGTTCGGAGTCCCGGATGAGATCTCGGACGTCACGAGGAGTTCCGGAATGGTCCGGAGGTGAAGATTTATATATAGGAAGTCAAGTTTCGGCCATCGGGAAGGTTTCGGGGGTAATCGGTATTGTACCGGGACCACCGGAAGGGTCCCGAGGGTCCACCGGGTGGGGCCACCTATCCCGGAGGGCCCCATGGGCTAAAGTGGGAGGGAAACCAGCCTCTAGTGGGCTGGTGCGCCCCCCTTGGGCCTCCCCCTGCGCCTAGGGTTGGAAACCCTAGGGGTGGGGGCGCCCCACTTGCCTTGGGGGGCACTCCACCCCCTTGGCCGCCGCCCCCCCCTTGGAGATTCAATCTCCTAGGGCCGATGCCCCCCCTAGGGGTCCTATATATAGTGGGGGGAGGGAGGGCAGCCGCACCCTAGCCCCTGGCGCCTCCCTCTCCCTGAGCTTGGCGAAGCCCTGCTGAGATCACCGTTGCTTCCACCACCACGCCGTCGTGCTGCTGGATCTTCATCAACCTCTCCTTCCGCCTTGCTGGATCAAGTTGGAGGAGACGTCTTCCCAACCGTACATGTGTTGAACGCGGAGGTGACGTCCGTTCGGCGCTAGGTCATCGGTGATTTGGATCACGACGAGTACGCCTCCATCAACCCCGTTCTCCTGAACGCTTCCGCGCGCGATCTAAAAGGGTATGTATATGCACTCCCCTCTCCCTCGTTGCTAGATGACTCCATAGATTGATCTTGGTGATGCGTAGAAAATTTTAAAATTCTGCTACGTTCCCCAACATTAGCGAGTTCAGGCTCTTGGTCCACATTCTGGCACTCGAAGGACTTGCATTTCTACACTGCGTCCTGGAGGTCCTGCTAGACCTCACCAACCCTGGCCTCATGCTTTTCTCAGGCGCCTTTTTCCTTTACCGCTCTCTCCTCGGCATCAGCCAACACCTTCTTGAGGGCCTCCACCTTGGTCGCCGCCCCTAATAAATGTCATGGCACTATGAGCAGCATACATCATTCATCCCTTCCGGACATACACAGGAGATCATTGCATACCTTGGGTATCCTCCAGCTGCTTTTTCGCACGGCCGAGCTCTTCCTCGGTCCGTTCAAGCCTCTGCTTCAGTCCGGAGACTTCGGCAGCATGAGAAGTCGCGGCTAATAGCGACGCCGCCTTATTCACAAAGACATATATGATTAGTCTCATGTGACAAACTATTTGATCCTCTGTTCGTCTTTTCTTTCCGAACACCGGACAGAGTCTCAGGGGCTACTGTCCATACTGTAACTTTCTTTTCACATAAATGCAGTGCTTACCTCAAAGCCGGTTAGAAGGCTCGCGCAGGCTTCGGTCAGTCCGCTTTTCGCAGACTGAATCTTCTCAATCACCGCACCCATGAGGATACGGTGTTCCTAAACGATGGAAGCGCTTCGCAATGCTTCCAGTAGAGTATCCCGCACCTCTGGTTGGACAGAGGTCGCCAGCGGAATGGGCACACCTTCTTCTGATGAAGGAGGCTGCTTGCCGGATTCCGGAGCCGTATAGGTCTCCGGGACCGTATTCGGCGGGGGGCCGAATTGGACATGGCCCCCATCGCCAGTCTCCATGGGGATCTGCTCCCCCATGTGTCCGGCGGCCGAGGTCTCGCCCTCTGGTGCCGTCTTGACAGCCTCCTGCGTCTTTCCCTGGCCGGGGGTCCTTCGGGACAACACCTCGGCGTCATCCACGGCCTTGGGAGAGGAGGCCGTTGGAATGGACCCGCTATCCATCACCTTCGGGTCCAGCGAGTTCCCCGAAGACGAGGATCGCTTGAGGGCGGAACAAGCCGGACTGCAAATGCATGATTCAACATGTTGGAATTGTGAAGTGAAAGAGGAGTGAGGGAGTCCTGGATTAGGGGGTGTTTGGATAGCCGGACTATACCTTCAGCTGGACTCCTGGACTATGAAGATACAAGATTGAAGACTTTGTCCCGTGTCCGGGAGGGACTTTCCATGGCGTGGAAGGCAAACTTGGCGATATGGATATGTAGATCTCCTACCATTGTAACCGACTCTATGTAACCCTAACCCTATCCGGTGTCTATATAAACCGGAGGGTTTTAGTCCGTAGGACAACATAGACAACAATAATCATACCATAGGCTAGCTTCTATGGTTTAGCCTCCTCGATCTCGTGGTAGATCTACTCTTGTACTACCCATATCATCAATATTAATCAAGAAGGACGTAGGGTTTTACCTCCATCGAGAGGGCCCGAACCTGGGTAAAACTTCGTGTCCCTTGCCTCCTGTTACCATCTGGCCTAGACGCACAGTTTGGGACCCCCTACCCGAGATCCGCCGGTTTTGACACCGACATTGGTGCTTTCATTGAGAGTTCCTCTGTGTCGTCGCCGTCAGGCTCGATGGCTCCTACGATCATCAATAGCGATGCAGTCCAGGGTGAGACCTTCCTCCCCGGACAGATCTTCGTCTTCGGCGGCTTCGCACTGCGGGCCGATTCACTTGGCCGTCTGGAGCAGATCGAAAGCTACGCCCCTGGCCGTCAGGTCAGATTTGGAAGTTTAAACTACACGGCTGACATCCGCGGGGACTTGATCTTCGACGGATTCGAGCCATTGCCGAGCGCGCCGCACTGTCTCGACGAGCATGATCTAGCTCTACCGCCGAACAGTGCCCTGAAGGCCGCACCCGCATAAGCTTCAACCCTTAATTCGGAGCCAACTGCGCCGATCGAGGATGGGCGGTTGGATGCCACCTCGGGGGCTGCGATCCCAACCGCGATTGAGCCGAACACCAGCCCCGTACTCTGCGAGACTTGTGACTCCAAGGAGCCGGACTCCTCTCCGGACTCCGAACCCTCCGCGCCCCTGCCGATCGAATCCGATTGGGCGCCGATCATGGAGTTTACTGCCGCAAACATCTTTCAGCACTCGCCTTTCGGCGATACCCTGAAGACACTGAAGTCTCTCTCTCTTTATCAGGAGAGCCCTGGCCGGACTGCGGTCAGCAAGGTTGGGGTACGGACGATGAATAAATTCGAAGCCCACCCACCACCCACTTTGTAGCCACTGTCGACGATTTAACCGACATGCTCGACTTCGACTCTGAAGACATCGACGGTATGGACGCCAATGAAGGAGATGATGAAGAACCAACGCCTACTAGGCCCTAGAAATCCACCTCTTCATATGACATATACATGATGGACACCCCAAAAGAGGGAGATGGCGATGGAACAGCGGAGGATGACCCCTCCAAGAAACAGCCTAAGCGCCGGCGTCAGCGGCGCCGCTCAAAATCCCGCCAAAAAAATACGGTGATTCCAGCATGGGAGACAATAATACTCCGGAAAGTGCCGAAGAAAACCCCCTCCAGCGAGATTTAGCACAGGAGGATGGAGAAACCAGCCCTCATGAGAGAGCGGCAGACAGAGTGGTCGAGGACGATAATTATATGCCTCCCTCCGAAGACGAGGCAAGCCTCGACGACGACGAATTCATCGTGCTAGAGGATCCCGTCGAGCAAGAGCGTTTTCAACGCAGGCTTATGGCCACGGCAAGAAGCCTCAAGAAAAAACAGCAACAGCTTAGAGCTGATCAAGATTTGCTAGTCGACAGATGGACTGAAGTCCTTGCGACCGAAGAGCATAAACTCGAACGCCCCTCCAAGAGCTACCCAAAGCGCAGGTTGCTACCCCGATTAGAGGAGGAAGCACTTGATGCGGCCGACCGGCCACCTCGTGGCCGCGACAGAGAGGCCTCTCGGCCCTCCACTCAAGCCGCACCCCGTACCAAGGCACGGGAATATGCGCCGAACTTACGAGACATGTTGGAGGACAAGGCAAGGCAAACAAGATCGATCTACGGATCGCGTGGGCGCCCCACGGCTCGAGACGGTAACCGTCACGCCGGCCACAAATTCGGCAGGGCCGAACACAGTAGACAAAGCTCATTGGAGCTACGTCATGATATAGCCCAGTACAGAGGCGCCGCATACCCACTATGCTTTACTGAAGAAATAATGGATCATCAAATCCCCGAGGGTTTCAAACCCGTAAACATCGAATCATATGATGGCACAACAGATCCTGCGGTATGGATCGAGGATTATCTCCTTCATATCCACATGGCCCGCGGCGATGATTTCCACGCCATCAAATACCTCCCACTCAAGCTTAAAGGACCAGCTCAGCATTGGCTTAACAGCTTGCCAACAGGATCAATCAGTTGTTGGGAGGACCTGGAAGCCGCATTCCTCGACAATTTCCAGGGCACTTATGTGCGACCCCCAGACACCGATGACCTAAGTCACGTAATTCAGCAGCCAGAGGAATCGGCCAGGCAATTCTGGACACGGTTCCTAACAAAGAAAAATCAAATAGTCGACTGTCCGGACGTTGAGGCCCTAGCAGCCTTCAAGCACAATATCCGTGACGAGTGGCTGGCCCGGCACCTTGGACAGGAAAAGCCAAAATCTATGGCAGCACTCACGACACTCATGACCCGCTTTTGCGCGGGAGAAGACAGCTGGCTTGCTCGTAGCAACAATATGACCAAGAACCCTGGTAATTCGGACACCAGGGACAGTAGTGACAGGTCGCGTCGCAACAAGCAGAAGCGCCGCATTAACGGCGACAATACTGAGGAAACGGCAGTTAATGCCGGATTCAGAGGCTCTAAATCCGGTCAGCGGAAAAAGCCATTCAAAAGGAATCCTAGGGGGCCGTCCAGTTAGGACCGAATACTCGACCGCTTGTGCCAGATACATGGCACCCCCGAAAAGCCGGCCAATCACACCAACAGGGATTGTTGGGTGTTCAAGCAGGCAGGCAAGTTAAACGCCGAAAATGAAGACAAGGGGCTGCATAGCGATGACGATGAGGAGCCCCGGCCGCCGAACAATAGTGGATAGAAGGGTTTTCCCCCACAAGTGCGGACGGTGAACATGATATATGCAACCCACGTCCCCAAAAGGGAGCGGAAGCGCGCGTTAAGGGACGTATACACGGTAGAGCCAGTCGCCCCAAAGTTCAACCCCTGGTCCTCCTGCCCGATCACCTTTGATCAAAGGGACCATCCCACTAGCATCCATCATGGCGGATTCTCCGTATTGGTTCTAGACCCAATCATTGACGGATTTCATCTCACTAGAGTCCTTATGGACGGTGGCAACAGCCTGAACCTACTTTACCAGGATACAGTGCGGAAAATGGGCATAGATCCCTCGAGGATTAAGCCCACCAAAACAACCTTCAAAGGCGTAATACCAGGTGTAGAGGCCAACTGTACAGGCTCAGTCACACTTGAAGTGGTCTTCGGATCTCCGGATAATTTCCGAAGCGAGGAGTTAATCTTCGACATAGTCCCGTTTCGAAGTGGTTATCATGCACCGCTCGGGCGAACCGCATTCGCTAAATTCAATCTGGTACCGCACTACGCATACCTTAAGCTCAAGATGCCAGGCCCTCGAGGAGTAATTACGGTCAATGGAAACACCAAACGCTCCCTCCGAACGGAGGAGCACACGGCGGCCCTTGCAGCGGAAGTACAAAGCAGCCTCTCCAGGCAGTTCTCCAGTCCGGCCACTAAACGACCGGACACCATCAAGCGCACCCGGAGTAACCTACAACAAGACCACCTGGCACGATCCGAGCAGGCGTAGCAATGCGGCCCCAACCCCAACCCTCGCAAAAAGGTGACACCAGTACTTCGCGTACATAACTACGCTCTAGAGATACCATGGGTACAGGGGGAGGGGCACCATCACAGCACGCCCAAAACACGGCTTAAACCGTACCAGGGGCTGCCGATTTTTTTATTTTTTCTCTTACTTTCAGGACTCCATCCTTCGGAAGGCCTGTTCGGCAGTTCAATTGCCGCACAAATGATGGAAGAACCAGGGAAGCAGACAAGCCACGCCGCATTACGGAACTCCCAGGTGGTCTCTATCATGAGCAGTATACCTGTTCCGCATACTATTCCGCAGCTTGCCCCTAGAACGGACATGTTAACTAGTCCAACCTTCCACTTATCGCATTATTTGTATCGTTCTGCTTTGATCGCAACCCCTTTTTAATAAACAATGCATAGCTTTCGTCTATTTTTGCATTACCTTTTTTTTCTTTATATATGTTCCTTAAACGACATGTTGCACCCGTACACGTTGGTACGGCCAAAATACGCCAGGGGCTTTAGTACCCCTCAATATGGTGTGAGAAGTCCGAACACTTTAACAAGTGCGGCACACCGAACTTATAGCATTATATGCATCGGCTCCGAATCATGTCTTGGGTCAATAGTTGGGTTTGCCCGGCTCCTATGTTTTGGTGCCTTACGTTCCGCTATATCGGCTAAGGTAGCACTAGGAGAACCACTGCGATTGTGCCCCAGTTGAGCTGGGTCGAGCACCTCAATGGAGAAAGCTAAAACTGACTGTCATGATGAAGCGAGAGCTGGTCGCTGTTCGAGAGGTTTTTTTGAGTCCCTAAAGACTTATGCCGCTTAGGGCGAGGAGCCGGCTCTGTCCGGCCAAGGCGTGGATAGCGCCCCGAACTCGGTCTTCCGAATACCAGGGGCTTCACCGAAATTTAAAATTATAGAATTCTATGGCTAAGTGAGAGTGTTCACGCATTATAGTCCGATTGCCTTGTTCGTTGGGCTGAGCGCCTCCCTCGAAGGACCCAAACATGGGAAAAAGAGCGCTCAGGTTTATCCCCGAACACCCCAGCACTAGCGGCACGGGGGCAGAAGCCGACGACTCACCATCTCTCAGAATTGATAAACAGCCGCACATAAGGTAATATTTTAAATTCCAACAGCATTGCTTAGCGCATATAAACAAGTTTTCAGCGCACAGGACAAAACAAGCAAGTTTCACTCAAAAATTACATCCCTAGAACATTCATCCGCCACAAGGCAGGCGCCCTTCAGAACATCCTTATAGTAATTCTCGGGCTTGCGATGCTCTTTCCCCGGCGGTGGCCCGTCCTTCACCAGCTTCTCAGCATCTAGCTTGCCCCAGTGCACCTTAGCACGGGCAAGGGCCCTATGGGCACCTTCAATGCAGACGGAGCGCTTGATGACTTCGAGCCTTGGACAGGCCTCCACCAACCGCTGCACCAGCCCGAAATAGCTCCCAGGCAGAGCCCCTCCAGGCCCCTTCATGGCCTGTTCGGCCGCCTTGTGGAGCTCGACCAGTTGCTTCAGCTGGTTGCACAGGGGCACGGGGTGTCCGGCCTCAGCATACTGAGACCAGAACACCTTCTCTGTCGATCTGCCCTCCTCGGCTCGATAGAATGCGGCGGCATCGGACACACTCCGGGGAAGATCTGCGAACGCTCCTGGAGAGCTCCGGATTCGGGTAAGTAACAAGTAACTCACGTTTATGTGTTTGCTTTGCATAAAGAATGCCTTACCCGCCGCTATCTTCTTCACCTCATCCAACTCCTGGAGGGTCTTCTAGGATTCGGCCTTGGCAGACTTGGCATTTTCAATAGCCACCGCCAGCTCGGACGCTCGCGTCTTTGAGTCAAGCTCCAAACTCTCATGTTTTTCCATGAGAGCCTGGAGCTCTTGCCGCACCTTGCCAACCTCGGCCTCATACTTCTCCCGCTCGGTGCGCTCCGAGGCCGCCCTCTTCTCGGCCTCGACCAGCACTTTCTTAAGGGTCGCCACTTCAGACGTGGCCCCTAAAATAGCCACGATAATCCTGTCATTCTTTGCAATTGCACCTTTTTATATATATTTAAAAACAAGGTATTTCTTACCTTCATTGTCCTCGAGCTGCTTCTTGGCACGCCCGAGCTCTTGCTCGGACCGCTCGAGATTCTGCTTTAGCGTGTCCACTTCCGCAGTCAGTGCGGCGGACGCAAGCAGGGAAGCCTGCATATGCATATTGACTCATTTTTGTTAGACTCCTGTGAATTCTATTTGATCCTCTATTCGGCTTTTCTTCCCGAATGCCAAACAGAGCATCAGGGGCTACTGTCTATGCGGTACTATTATTTACACATTCTTTACTTACCTCAAAGCCTGTCAAAAGGCTAGTACAAGCTTCAGTCAGTCCGCTCTTGGCGGACTGAACCTTCTGGACCACCGCACTCATAATAGTGCGGTGCTCCTCATCGATGGAGGCGCCTTGGAGCGCATCTAACATATTGTCCGGCGCCTCCGGTTGGACAGGGGCCGCCGGCACGGTGGACTTGCTCCTCTTGGAAGGAGGTCCCCCGCCGGACTCTGGAACCTTTGAAGGTTCCGGAGCGGTGTCTGGCCTAGAGCCGGACTTGGAGCCCTGGGGGGTTTCATCCCCTTTACTCCTGGAGTATGGGAGGTCGCCTTGCGGCGCCTCCAGGACCACCTCCTCCCGGCTTGGAACCTGCTGGGACAACACTTCGGTGTCGTTCGTAGGGCGGGGGGAGGAAGCCGTCAGAAGCGAGTTCACATCCGACGAGTCCAGTGAGCCGCTCGACGACGCGTCGAGCCGGTCTTTGGGTGGGCTGCATAAACATATTCGACGTAAGGGAAAGCTATGCAATAAACGAATACTATGAATTACTCTGGTATCCGGATACTTACGATTTTGCCAGGGGCTTGGCCCTGGGCTGCCACTCCTCTCCGTCATCGGCGTCGGTGGAGTAGTCCGGAGGAAGGGTTTTCCCCTTCTTGGACCCTCCGGCCTCCCCAGAGAGGGCGGCCTTCCTTTTCTTCTCTCCTCCCGCTGGAGGGGGAGAGTTCTCCTCTTCTTCCTCCTCGTCTTCACGGGAGGAATGCGCCTCGGAACCATCGGATGATGGATCCGACACCTTCTGGCGCCGGGCACTCTTTCGAGTCCCCGCGGCCTTTTTCGCGGCCTTCTTCTCTGGCACCACATAGGGTGCCGGAACCAGCAGCTTCGCCAAGCGAGCGTCCGCTGGGCCTTCAGGCAAAGGAGCCGGACAGTTGATCTGTCCGGACGTCACCTGCCAATCCTATCAAAGGTAAGGGAGCTTAGATCCCGCATGGAGTCAAACTATGAAAAACTGATACCCTGTAAAAGGAAAAAAATAGCTTACCGCGAGAGCGTGACGCTGCGCACTGAATCCGCGATCCTCGGTAGCGGATGCGGGAGCCTCGGCGCCTTTGAAAAGCACCTTCCAGGCATCTTCGTATGTCGTGTCGAAGAGCCTGCTCAGAGTTTGGTGCCGCGTCGGTTCGAACTCCCACAGGTTGAAAGCCCGTTGTTGACACGGGAGGATCAGGCGGATGAGCATAACCTGGACTACATTGACAAGTTTGAGCTTCTTGTCCGCCAGGGTTTGGATGCATGTTTGGAGTCCGGTCAGCTCTCCTTTTTTGCCCTAAGACAGGCCCATCTCCTTCCAGGAGGTGAGCCGCGTAGGGGGTCCAGATCGAAACTCGGGGGGTGCGACCCATTCGGCGTCGCGCGGCTCGGTGATGTAAAACCACCCCGATTGCCACCCCTTCAGGGTCTCCACAAAGGAGCCCTCGAGCCATAGGACATTGGCCATCTTGCCCACCATGGCGCCTCCGCACTCCGCCTGGTTGCCGTGCACCACCTTCGGCTTGACATTGAAAGTCATGAGCCATAGGCCGAAATGGGGGCGGATGCGGAGGAAGGCCTCACACACGATGATAAACGCCGAGATGTTGAGGACGAAGTTCGGGGCCAGATCATGGAAATCTAGGCCGTAGTAGAACATGAGCCCCCGGATGAATGGGTGAAGAGGGAAGCCCAGTCCGCGGAGGAAATGGGGGAGGAACACCACCCTCTCATGGGGCCTAGGGGTGGGGATGAGCTGCCCCTTTTTGGGAAGCCAGTACGCGATGTCGTTAGACAGGTTTCCGGCCTTCCTCAGCTTTTTGATGTGTCCCTCGCCTCCCGCTCCGGACATGGCTGGAGAAGGTTGAGGTGGGGAGTGCGGACTTGGGCGCTGGAGCTCGAGTGCGCAAGAATGGATAGGCGAAGGAGGAAGAAGGCGTAGGTGAAAAGGTGGATCTTTATCCCCTTATATGGGTGGACGCAACTACATGTCCCCACCAGCCTGGTAAAACTCGCTTATCTCCAAGCGTTGTAATCAATGGCGCGGTTGGGTTACCCACGCCCGTATTGATGAGAATCCCGGGATAAGGGGACACGATCTCTGCTTTAACAAGACGTGCCAAGGAAACCGCCTCGCATAACGCGCTGAGGTGGGATAATGAAACGACTAGGATAAAGGCTTAGCCGTGGTGTGTCACGCTACGGAATACATCAGCAGATTAGATTGGTGTAAATATTATTCTCTCTATGGCAATATGTGGAAACTTATTTTGCAGAGCCGGACACTATCTTTGTGTTCAAAATCTTCTACGAAGTACTTGGAGGAGGAACCCGCCTTGCAATGCCGAAGACAATTTGCGCGCCGGACTCGTCTTCATTGAAGCCTGGTTCAGGGGCTACTGAGGGAGTCCTGGATTAGAGGGTGTTCGGATAGCCGGACTATACCTTCAGCCGGACTCCTGGACTATGAAGATACAAGATTGAAGACTTCGTCCCGTGTCCGGGAGGGACTTTCCTTGGCGTGGAAGGCAATCTTGGCGATACGGATATGTAGATCTCCTACCATTGTAACCGACTCTATGTAACCCTAACCCTATCCGATGTCTATATAAACCGGAGGGTTTTAGTCCGTAGGATAACATAGACAACAATAATCATACCATAGGCTAGCTTCTAGGGTTTAGCCTCCTCGATCTCGTGGTAGATCTACTCTTGTACTACCCATATCATCAATATTAATCAAGCAGGACGTAGGGTTTTACCTCCATCGAGAGGGCCCGAACCTGGGTAAAACTTCGTGTCCCTTGCCTCCTGTTACCATCCGGGCTAGACGCACAGTTCGGGACCCCCTACCCGAGATCCGCCGGTTTTGACACCGACAAGGAGGATAATGAATGCACCAGGGTCTTCGGATACTCACGATTCGGCCAGGGGCTTGTTTCGAGGGTGCCGCTCTGGGCTGCTATCGATGTCTCACGCGGAGCTATCGGCAAAGGAAGCCTTTCCCTTCTTGGACGCCTCCGCTTCCAGATCTATGGAGGCCGCCCTCTTCTCCCCCCCCCCCCGGGAGGGGGAAGTTGCTTTCTTCCTCCTCTTCCTCCTCCAAGTCGTCTTCGGGGACGGAGTGAGTCTCGGCGTCTTCGGACGCCATGTTCGAAGTACCCTTGGGATGGAGGCCTCCTCTGGTCCCCTTGGCCTTCTTCTCCGGCGCCACGTAGGGCACCGGAACCAGCATCTTCGTCAAAAGCGGGATGGCTGGTTCCTCGGGCAGCGGAGCCGAACACCGAATCCGCTCCTCCTTCTTTTTCCAACCCTAAAAAGGCAAAATAGGGAAGTTGGGACATCCTCCTTGAGCAAGCAAGAAAGGGATACGCCTTGAAGCACGGAAAACTTACCGAACTAGCGGGATGGGCCAAATCGTGCCTGCAGTCCTCGGTTGTCTCCAACCACGTCTCGTTGGCCTTGAAGAGCACCTTCCAGATGTCTTCGTGCGTAGTTCCGAAGAATTGTCGCAAGGTCTTGTGCTTGGCCAAATTGAACTCCCATAGATGGCAAGCCCGGTTCTGGCATGGAAGGATCCGGCAAATTAGCATCACCTGAATCACATCGACGAGCTTGACGTTCTTGTCCATCATGCTCCTGATGCGCGTCTGAAGCGTTGTCAACTCATCTGACGAAGACCAATCCATGCCCTTCTCCTGCCAGGAGGTAAGCCGCATTCGGGCCCCAGATTTGAATTCGGGAGCCGCGGCCCAGGCCATGTCGCGGGGCTCAGTGACGTAGAACCACAGCTTCTGCCACCCCTTGATGGTCTCCACGAAGGTGCCTTTGGGCCACGGGATGTTGGACATTTTGCTCACCATGGGGCCTCCGCATTCTGCATGTTCGCCGCCCACCACCTTTGGCTTCACATTGAAGGTCTCCAGCCACAGTCCAAAGTTGGGGGGGTGCGGAGGAAGGCCTCACACACGACAATAAACGCCGAGATGGTGAGGAAGGAATTGGGGGCCAGATCATGGAAATCTAGCCCATAGTAGAACATGAGTCCGCGGACGAATGGGTGGAGAGGAAATACCAGCCCACGGACAAAGTGAGGGATGAACATGACCCTCTCATGGGGCTCCGGAGTGGTGATGATCTGTCCCTTAGCAGGAAGCCGATGGGCGATCTACCTGGCCAAATATCTGGCCTCCCGAAGTTGGGTGATGTCCTTCTCCTTGACGGTGGAGGCCATCCACTTGCCCTGCGCTCCGGACATGGTTGGAGTGCTTTCTTGGGGGATGAAAGATGAGAACTTGGGCGTTGGAGCTCGAGAGTGGGTAGGCGGAAAGAGAGAAGGCGTGGGTGGAAGAGATGAATCCTTATCTCCTTATAAAGGCATTGAATATCAAACGCCTCCCCACACGCCATGAAACTCGCCTATTCCCCAGGGGCTGTGCGGGCGGCACGGTTGGATTACCCATACCCGTATTGATGAGAATCCCGCAATAAGGGGACACGATCTCTACTTTGACGAGACGTGCCAATAAAGCCACATCTCGAAATATGGACCGGCATGCCAAGAAATGGTTCAAAATAATAACCGGGCAGGGACGTGATGTCACGTTATAAAAAGTTGTCAGCAGATTGGACTTGTGAAATATTATACTCTCTGCGGTGGTGTGTGGTACTTATTTTGCAGATCCGGACACGTTCGTTGTGTTCGAAGACTGTGTCGGAGTATTCGGAGAAGGAACCCGCCTTGCAATGCCGAAGACAATCTGCGCGCCGGACACCTCGTCATTGAAGCCTGGTTTAGGGGCTACTGAGGGAGTCCTGGACTAAGGGGTCCTCGGGCGTCCGGCCTGTTGGACATGGGCCATACTATTGGGCCAAGAAGATACAAGATAGAAGACTTTCTCTCGTGTTCGGATAGGACTCTCCTTTGCGTGGATGGCAAGCTAGGCGGCCGGATGTACTATCTCCTTTCTATGTAACCGACTTTGTACAACCCTAGTGCCCTCCGGTGTCTATATAAACCGGAGGGTTTAGTCCATAGGGACAATCATAATCATATAGGCTAGACTTCTAGGGTTTTAGCCAAGATCAATCAAGCATGAAGTAGGGTATTACCTCCATAGAGAGGGACCGAACCTGGGTAAACATTGTGTCCCCTGTCTCCTGTTACCATCAACCTCAGACACACAGTTCGGGACCCCCTACCCGAGATCCGCCGGTTTTGACACCGACAACGGCCCCTGAGGTAGCCAACCGGGGAGAAAATCGACCCGTGGCGCGGGGGGCACCCTCCAAGCTGGGAGGCAGCCCAAGAGAAGCATGCGAGCGGATGTCACCGGGAGCGGGCAAAGCCGCAACATCCGAAGGTACCTGCTGAAATAGAAAACCATCTCATCAAAGTAAACGTGTCAGGAAGTGATCACCCGATGTGAGATAGGATCATAGCAGCGGCAGCCTTTGGTGTTGGGGGGATAGCCAAGAAAGATGCAGGCCACGGACCAAGGTGCGAGCTTATGTGGAGAAGTGGAAGCGATGCTAGGGTAGCACAGGCAACCAAAGATGCGGAGCTTAGCATAGGAGGGTGGCGTGCCAAACAAAAGATGATGAGGTGCAAAATTCCCGCGAGTGCGACAGGGACGAATGTTGATGAGTAGTGAAGCGGTGGCAAGCGCGTCGAGCCAAAAACATGGTGGCACGTTGGCGTGAAAAAGGAGGGTGCGAACGCAATCATTAAGAGTGTGAAGCACGCGCTCAGCGCGGCCATTCTGTTACGAAGTGTACGGGCAAGTGAGACAAAAAACCGTGCCGTGTGTGGCGAGAAGGTCGCAGATCGCAAGATTATCAAACTCCTTCCCGTTGTCTGTTTACAACGCATGGATGGGACGTCCAAACTGCATGGAGACATATGAGTAGAAAGCGGTGAGAGTGGCAACAACATCCGACTTACGCCGCAACGGGAAGGTCCACACATAGTGCGAAAATCATCAAGTATGACAAGATAATAAAGATAGCCCGTGTTACTTGCAACAGGAGAGGTCCAAACATCACTATGAATTAACTCAAACGGGTATGATGCGACATGTGAGGAAGTGCTAAAAGGAAGACGAACATGTTTGCCGAGACGACAAGCATGACAACTGTGGTCGTCAATCTTATTACACGTGAATGAAAAACTCTGAAGAATATGACGAAGGGTGGCGGTGTTGGGATGGCCGAGACGAGCATGCCAAAGGTCCACTCCGGCGGAAAGCGCCATGGGTGCAGTGACGGAGGATGTGGATGAGTGGACCGGGTAGAGCTCGTCGGGGCTGTCACATCGGTGGAGCACCATCCGGGTACGGGCATCCTTAACAGAAAAGCCAAACATATCAAATTCAACGGTGACAGGATTTTCACGTGTAAGAGAACAAACGGAAACAAGGTTTTCAATGATGCCAGGAGAGGCAAGTACGTTAGAAAGATATAATGGCATGGAGTTAGAAGGAAAAGCAGCATGACCGACATGAGTAATAGGCATGGAGGAACCGTCGCCCACAGTAATGCGAGCAGCGGTGTGAACGGGATGAGCGGTAAGGAGGTTATCAGGGTTGGCGGCCATGTGAGCCGTGGCTCCGGTGTCCATGTACCAGTCGCCACCGCCAGTGTACTGCTGCGGCATGGGGGCGGTGTGGAGGGCCGCGAGAAGCGCGGGGTCACAAGGCGCCGGCGGGAGGGCCGGGGCCGACAACAGCGGCTGTGGTGGCGGCGGCGCGATGAGCGGCGGGTACCCATCGGCCGAAGGCAGCCCATAGGCCACAGAGGGGCTGTAGGGCAGCGCGGGCGCATACGGCTGAGGAGCCGCGTGAAGCGCCTGATGAGAGGTCGGGCGGGCGCCGAAGAAGCCAGGGACGGGGGCGCGCGGTACGAGCATGGAGTACGCGTGAACGACCCCCGTCCAGGGGTTCTGGCCAGCCTGCCAGGGCGCCGGCGGGAGCGGCTGCTGCGGGTGGCGCGGCGCCCCACCTTGGGCGGCCGACTGCTGCTGCTATTTGCGGCCGCCACGGCGGCCACCGTGGCGCTGCTGCTGCTCGGTGGGGGGGCGGCGGCGGAGCCTGCGGCAGCTGCGGGTTGGGGAACCCGGGCGGCGGCGGCGCCTGGAAGGGACCCGGGGCAAGCCGCGGCGGAGGAGTCGGGGTGGTGGGCGGCGCGTCACCGCGGGTACCGGCGGTGAAGGCCGTATGGGTGGCCCGTGTACGCGACATCCGCATCCTCCTCTCCTCCAGCTTCAGGTACGCGACGATCTTGGGGAAAGTCGGGTTGGTGATGAGGGGGATGTTGGAGGCGGCGTTCCCGAAGTCATTGTTCAGGCCGGCGATGAGTGTGCTAAGAAGAAGCTCGTCGGAGACCTTCTCACCGAGGTCACGGAGCTCGTCAACAAGCTTCTTGAGGCGCATGCAATAGTCGTCAACGAACGAGTCGAGCTGCTGGCACCCAAAGAACTCGCAGTGCAAGAAAACCTTGCGTTGGAGCGCGTTGTCGGTTAAAAGGTCGTTGAGCTTGGTCCAAACGGCGTGAGCATCATCGTCGGCGAAGACCACCGTGTGGAAGAGGTCCTTCGAGATGGTGGTGTAGAACCAATGGATGAGAGTGGCGTCGATGGACGTCCACTCCTCATCGTCCTCCATGAAGCGGGAGTCGACGGAGCCATCGATGTGATCCCGGAGGTTATACTCACGAAACACAAGGAAGAAGTACGTCTTCTGGGCATAATAGGTGGAGGTGAGATGATCGAGGACGACGGAAACCCGAGCGAGGATGTTGAGATCGCGGATGACGACGGGGTCGGGACCATCGAACGGGTTGGTGCGGTGGCTGCGGGTGGTGTCGAAGGAAACGCGGGAGGCCATGAGTCCAGGAGGGGACGTGGTTCGGCGGCACGAGGGGAGGGCGGCGCGGGTTGGGGCGGCGGCGCGGCATAGGGAGGGCGGAAGCGTGGAGAAGAGGCGGCTACTGGACACGTGGGCGGCGGCGCAGCGATGTAGGGACGCGGCGGCAGCGGCGGCGGGCGGTGGCAGCTGCGGCGGCAAAGGGTTAGGGTTTAGGATCGGAGGTATGATACCATGTTAGAAACGAGAGTTTTGACAATGCTACACGATGTATTGATCGATGCATAGCGCACGTATATATGGAGCACAAAGTGGATCTTAACTTCAACTATACAATGACTATGAGGTGGGGCTAAGGTATACAATATACATGCATAAACCATATGTTCAACAGAAAGTTGGAAAGAAGGTAATAATACTGTACATGCGCGGTGGTGTAAAGAAATAGTACAAAATGTGGATTAAACTTTGCATCAACAAGTGCTCCATCATCTTCTACAGCAAGCAAAGCCTCCAAACATTTTCTCCGAGCGAGCTGTCACCGTAGCTTTCACAAACGGCCGTCGACGTTCTAGTTTTTTTTTTTTTTCTTTCTGCGGGAACGTCGATGTTCTAGATGGCAAGCAATAAACAGCAGAGACGGTAGAAAAAGGCACAAGCGTGACAGAAACGACCGGAACCAAATCGCCGGGTAACCTGATCTCTTTGTTTCTTTAAATAAACCGTCAACATCGACGCGGCATCATCCATCAAGGAGAAAAAGCGACGAGGCGCAGCAGCCTCCTGGCGCCCGTGGTTTTTCCTCCAGCGGATGCTGCCATTTGCCACCTGATATTTTTTAAAGCGCCCTTGATTGATGGTGTCGATGATGTCGAGGTCGAGCTCCCCGTCAGCGATGAATGGATCGGTGTGCCGGCTTCAACGTCGGACAGCTCCGTGCTTTTGACCCGTCGCGGTGGCGGTGGGCCAGGCCGCACGTGTTGCTGCCTTCTAGGCCCTCGCCACGTCCGGCCCCGGACGGGACGGAGCCCGCCAGGTCCCCCGCATTCATTGCTTCGCGAAGGGAGGCCTCAAAAAAAAAAACTCACATCGGGATTCCTTCCTCTCGCTCCCGTTTCTGTCGCCGGGGCGGGCGGGGGCAAGCTAGCTCGCGCCACGCGTACCCGTCCAGCGCGCACCATGGTTTGTTTTAGGGCTGTTTGGATTGTAACTATCTTTATTACGTTGTCATATAATTTTTGTCACACTTGTCTTACTTGAGTTGCTTAAATTGTTAGCCATATTTTGGCTTGCCTAAGGGAATCTTATCACATTTTTTGTGTCTATGACATGTGGGGTTCACTGCTCATAAAAAAATCCTTGCCTCAAATGTGGCTAGAACCAAACACATACTCCCTCTTTCCATCTATATAGGGACTAATGCGTTTTTCGAGGTTAACTTTGACCAAATATTAGAGCAATAATATATGACATGCAACTTACACAAAGCACACCGTTAAATTCATGTGTGAAAAGATCTTTCAATGATATAATTTTCACATTGTGCATGTCATGTACTATTAATCTTGCCAATAGTCAAAGGCGGTCTTAAAAAACGCATTAGACTCTATATAGATGAAAAGAGGAAGTATCTAACTTGGTCAAACTTACTTATGGTTAGATGTGGCAAAATGTAGCAAAGTATGGCTAAAAACCAAACTGACCCTTAGTCTCAGAAATCTCTCGCTCGTTTGATACTTCTTCCCGCTCCTTCATTTCTTTGCTTCTCCTGAAAATGCTGTGAAAACGAAAAAAACATGGGAGGTACAATAACATACTAATAGTATAGCCAACCGCCGACGGTAGGAAATTACCATATCACATATAGTCAACCCAATACTCACTAACCTACAAAACGAATTGCTCGCTTATACAACTAGTAAATGCGCACGTGCAATGCACGTTAATATTTAGAATATATTAATTGTACACGGATATTAAGTATGCTATTGTATTAATTATGTAATTAGTGTAATATTTGGTATGATATTAATTACACATTAAACATGTTTAATGCTCGCCATTGGAGTAGTCTAGATCGTTGGCTTGACTTAGTTCGATGACCGAGATCAATTGGATCTGCGTCTTTAGGTCTTTTTATATTGGTATATATGGTTAGTCCTACTAGTATGCTCTGTTATTAATGTATGGCTCGTATTTTCTCTCTCTTACAAAGTGCATTGGAGCAGGTGCTATAGCCTGCTGTAATTTTACATCCCACTATTCTTCTCTCTCCTCTTCTTATTCTTCTTCAACTAGACAAAAATTTGATGTGACATCTTTTACAGCTCACTTATGTCACTCTATTATACTTGTTTTTGTAGCCCATGTACATGACACTTTTGCCTATGCGATGGAAGAGAGACACTGGAAAAATAGTGAGATTGTGCTATCATGCAAGAGCCTAACTATATATATTCGTAGGAAAAAGTAATAAATACAATGAAAGAAAAATATATAAGATTAAAAAACCAATCTAATAACCAAATATCCAAATTCTGAGCCCGGACTAATCTGCAGTGGTGAACAGTAAATTCAGAAGGAAAAATTAAAAAAAATGTTTTTAATAGAAGATACTTGAGTGTGTAAGGTGCGTGCCAAGTTGCAAAAAGTTTGGACATCTAAGTAGCTCTCAGTAAAAAAAACTGGTCAAAACAGTATCCATCCAGTAAACTTTTGCAGATCACAAATTTATCTTTTTTGCTGAAAGCTACTCAGACATCCAAATGCTCTAAAATTTGGCACAGACATCACATACTCTATCCTATTTCTCCATATATATATTTTTGGATTTTTTGAATTTATTTTATACTTTTAACGATTTCTTTTTCACTCATGGGCTCACCTAAGCCCGGGAGCCAAAACGCCTCATCCTAACCAATTTTATTGTCTCTCCTATCTAAATAGAGAAAGTAAGGTTCCACGTTTGTGTTCAAGCTCTATACTAACTGGCTTCTCAAAGAAAAAACTATACTGAATTTGAGAAGACTACAAAATTTGACGCATAAAGCCTATTTCACTATAGTGAATCTTGGCTCAGCATTGGTACATAAGGGCATGTCCAAAGCGAACTCTCTAAACGAATGCAACCATCCAGATATGTTTAGCCGTCCAACGCTGGTTGTATCGATCCGCCGACCAATCCAATCAGACAGAATTTTCACCTCAAAGTCGAAGCAAACTTGGAGGCATTGCGGGAGTCCAGACAGTAGCCACGTAAGACTCCGATACCCCCACCCAAAATTCCTGCCGGACCCCGCACGTCCATCCTCTCATCTTTCTCTGTATGTGTTTTCTCACTTTTCTCCGCCTCCGCTCCACCACACCGGCCGCCCCGCCACACCCTTGCTGGAACTCGACGACTCCATCTTCTCCGGCGCTACAACCCGGGCTCCAGGCCCCTTCTCCTCTGCTGTCATTCCATACCTCTTCTTCATCCGTCGCACAGGTACCATCTGCTCCTACAATACTCGCCATGCCCGACAACTGTTTGGTGAAATGCTCGTGCTAATTTTTGTGTCCTTTCTTCTTTGAAGCAATGGATTTTGATATGAAGCACATGTACGAGCACTTTCTTTAGTCGTCCAATGGTTCATCCAACGAGGAGAACTATATGGATGAGACTAGGATGATGCAGGCGGTCCTTGCAGACACGGAGCATGCAGAAGAGCATGTTCTCAATTTCAAAGGACCGATTAAGTCATCAAGTGCTCAACCGCAATAGGGCGCATGGCCATTTGACGCTGATGGATGACTACTTTGCCCCGGGTGCCCTATTCGCTAAAAAAATTGTCGCTGCTTTCGGATGCGAAAAATGTTTTCGATCATCTCTACCATGGCGTTCGGTCGTTTGATGACTACTTCATCTTGAAGAAGGATGCCATGTGAAGGATTAGGTTCTCTGTTTACCAAAATTAAGTGCACGGCCGCACTGCGGATGCTTGCTATGGTAGCGACGAATACCTATGGATGTTTGAGAGTACTTGCGGATATGTCATGGTAAGATTTGCCATTACCATGGTCTCGGTGGTTTGACCTTAGTACCTAAGAGAACCAACTATGGCAGACTCCGAGAGGATCTTGGCGATGTCTGAAGCAAGAGGGTGGTCAGATTTTTCTCGGATCTCTTGTCTGCATGCAATTGAGATGAAAGAACTGCCCAAAAGCTCTACAAGGGAAATATCAGGGTCATGTTAAGAAACCCACCATCATTCTTGAAGAAGTTTGTAAGTGCATCTAGTGCGCCTTAGTGATTTTGGTGTATTGAAGACTTATAGGTTAAGGGACTAATGAGTTTATGAGTGTACACAAGTCTATAAGTCTATGAGGAGTTTGATATTTACAGAGAAAGTCGACCCCTAAAAATGAATGTTTTCAACTGAAGACTTTGAAAGTGAAGAAATTGGTGTGATCCTGAAAACTTGGTATTGATGCGAGGAATATGAAGCGTGAAGACTTTTGTTTTTGTAGTTTCATTTTATCTTTCTTGAGTCATAGGAAACACCGTACTGTTAAAGAGGGTCGAGGTAAAACTAAGGAAAAGTTTCCATGTGATACTGAAGTCAAAATCCTACACCTACCAATCCATTCGAGTGAAGCCATTGGAAATCTCATACAGTTCAGTCAATTTCTTCAGTAACAGAGATGAAGTTTTTCTTGTCTCTGAGGAATTTGTCCTGACTGAGGAGTTAGGAATTCGCCAGTGCAGATTGCCTACAAGTGAGGAACATGATAGCCCTGAGGAATTTGAACCTCAAATTTCCAACCGTTGTTGTGCTATGCGTCAGCTGTCCCAAAATATCTTATCCACCTAACGGTCATATCATTGAAGGGCAATTATGTCTTATCATGTCGGGTTGCTCCCTAGGCTAAATAGCCGCCCCTACAACCACTAGCTGGTTGGCTGCTCTGCGAGAAACTGACACTTGTCATTAAGAGCATCCCATCCTCCGAGGACTTTGAGCGAAAATCATCAAGTGAGGAAAAACCCCAAACCCCAAACCAAACACCTACATGTTGAGGAATGCAGTAATTTCAAAAAAATTCCTACACACACGCAAGATCTATCATGGTGATGCATAGCAATGAGAGGGAAGAGTGTTGTCCACGTACCCTCGTAGCCGTAAGCGGAAGCGTTATGACAACGCGATTGATGTAGTCGTATGTCTTCACGATCCGACCGATCCTAGTACCAAAAGTACGGCACCTCCGCGATCTGCACACGTTCAGCTCGGTGATCTCCCACGAACTCTCGATCTAGCTTAGTGTCGAGGGAGAGCTTTGTCAGCATGACGGTGTGATGACGGTGATGATGAAGCTACCGGCGCAGGGCTTCGCCTAAGCACTACGATGATATGACCGAGGTGGATTATGGTGGAGGGGGGCACCGCACACGGCTAAAAACAATCAACTTGTGTGTCTATGGGGTGCCCCTGGCCACATATATAAAGGATGGAGGGAGGAGGAGGCCGGCCCTCATAGGGCGCGCCCAAAGTGTGGAGTCCTACTAGGACTCCCTAGTCCTAGTAGGATTCCACCTCCCACATGGAATAGGAAAAAGGGAAGGGAGAAGGAGAAGGAAGGAAGGGGGCGCCCCCTTTCCCTAGTCCAATTCGGACCAGTCCATGGGGAAGGGGCGCGACCACCCTTGAGGCATTTCTCTCCTTTCCCGTATGGCCCATTACGAATTCCCGTAACTCTCTGGTACTCCGAAAAATACCCGAATCACTCGGAACCTTTACGATATCCGAATATAGCCTTCCAATATATCGATCTTTATGTCTCGACCATTTCGAGACTCCTCGTCATGTCCCCGATCTCATCCGGGACTCCGAACAAACTTCGGTCATCAAATCACATAACTCATAATACAAATCGTCACAGAACGTTAAGTGTGCGGACCCTACAGGTTCGAGAACTACGTAGACATGACCGAGACTCATCTCCGGTCAATGACATCCAATGTCCATGGTCAAGAAACCATAACCATCTATTGATCAACGAGCTAGTCAACTAGAGGCTTACTAGGGAAATATTACGATCTATGTATTCACATATGTATTACGGTTTCCGGTTAATACAATTATAGCATGAACAATAGACAATTACCATGAACAAGGAAATATAATAATAACCATTTTATTATTGCCTCTAGGGCATATTTCCAACACATATGTGGCCATATGAGCAAAGGGCAGTATGGCAGAGTGAGTGCTTTGGAAACAGCAAAGCTTATCTGGGATAGGCTGTCGAAGGTCAATGAAGGAGTCTCAACATAGCGTGACTCTCGAGTTGACATTCTTCACAATCTCTTCAACCGGTTCAAAAGACTCGACAATGAAAATGTTCAGCAAACCTTCGATCGCCTCACTGACATTTCAAATGAGCTTCAAGCACTTGGTGCCACTGACATCACCGACCACGAGGAGGTGAAGAAATTGCTTCGATTGCTTGATTCCTCATTTGACACCCTTGCACTGATGATACAAGAACGTGGAGACTACAAGTCACTTGATCCTGCCGATATCCTCGAGAGGCTAAACACTCATGAGTTCCAGCTTCCTGAGAAGAGAGATCTCTATGTACCGAGCTATGGCAGATCACGTGCTCTGATGGCCAAGGCAGTGTCTGAATCTGAAGGTGAGGATTCTGGTAGCAGCCTTGGTGATCCTGAAGAACTGAGCTAGGAACTAGCAATGCTCGTGAGGAAATTCCAGAAGTTCTCAAGACGTGGTCGCTTTGGAAAATCCTCAAGAAGTGATGACTTAAGATCAAATTCCTCATCCCGTGATTACAAGAAGAGACTTTGCCACAAATGCAAGAAACCCAGTCACTACATTCAAGATTGTCCTCAGTGGGAAAAGGAATCAAAGAAGAAGAAGTACAAGGACTACAATTCTGATGATTCAAAGAAGAAGAAAAAATCTTCAAAGTCCTCTTCATCAAAACCTTCAAGGTTTTCATCTCACAAGAAGAGCAGCTCCAAGAAGGCTCGGGCATTCATTGGCAAGGAAATGGACTCTGAGGCTGAATCCGAGGAAAATGAGGAAGAGGAGGCATTTGAGGAGTCAGACTCTGGTGTGGCGAGCCTAGCCCTCGCCACTGCGTTTGTCAGCAAGTCCATCTTCAACTCTGAGGAAAATGACCTCCCCAACACTGCTGACAACGACGATGATGACTAGTCTCCCACCTATTGCTTCATGGCAAAGAGTGCTAAGGTACTTGAGGGAGTCCTGGATTAGGGGGTATCCAGAGAGCCGGATTATATTCTTTGGCCGGACTGTTGGACTATGAAGATACAAGATTGAAGACTTTGTCTCGTGTCCGGATGGGACTCTACTTGGCGTGGAAGGCAAGCTAGGCAATACGGATATGTATATCTCCTCCTTTGTAACCGACCTTGTGTAACCCTAGCCCCCTCTGGTGTCTATATAAACTGGAGGGTTTTAGTCCGTAGGACAACATACAATCATACCATAGGCTAGCTTCTAGGGTTTAGCCTCTCCGATCTCGTCGTAGATCAACTCTTGTAATACTCATATCATCAAGAAAAAATCAAGCAGGACATAGAGTTTTACCTCCATCAAGAGGGCCCGAACCTGGGTAAAACATCGTGTCCCCTGCTTCCTGTTACCATCCGCCTTAGACGCACAGTTCGGGACCCCCTACCCGAGATCCGCCGGTTTTGACACCGACATTGGTGCTTTCATTGAGAGTTCCTCTGTGACGTCACCGTAAGGAAGGATGCCTCGTCTCGTTGTTAAAAGCAACATTACTGCCAGGGGAGCTCTGGCTGTCGGCCAAACTCTCCGGCTAGGAAGTTTCGTCATGACTGCCGGTTCGGCCGCTGCACCGACGATGACTTCTCGGGTCATCAAAAACAGCCTCCACGCCGGCTCGGAAGTCACCGAGCAGATGGATCCAATGGAGCTCTCTTCCCTAAACGAACTCTTGGATCGCATCGCCGCCTTGGGAGTCGCTACGGACTATGATCAGATTGGGCTTAAACCCGATCAAAGGAAGATTAACTCTCCATCGGTCACCCATCACGTTGCGATGGAGGAGGAACAATGCGGCAACTCTTCCTCTATTTTGAGGACTAACTATGTCCGGATTCCTGAGCTCTTCGAGCCGGATACCCGCTTACGGGAGGACATTACCCAAGCCCTGAACCTAGAATCAGGCAGCGGGCCAGACTTATCGGGTAACACTCCGGAACCCGAACTTTCAAGATTGGAAACTCCTCGGCCCCTGGGTCTCAGATCGGGTAGGTGTTCGGACTCAAATCCACCCACCCACCCAGACATAAACGATCTTTCCCACATCAGGCAAGAGCCCCATGAAACAGTACATCATTATTGGGCCATATTCCTCCTTGTGATGAACAAGGGTAAGGACTGTCGCGAGGAAGATGCAGTCTCACTTTTCTGCAATAATTGCACGGACAAGGGAATCCTTAACGCCTTAAGTCGCCGTGACATATCACGCTTCGCTGACTTGGTGTCCATAGTACGAAAGTACTATGCGATGGAAAGCGCTTGGAAAACTGAAACGAAAATTTGGGATAATCCGGCTTCGAATATACACCCAGTCTGAAGTAAAAGGGTGCACTATCATAAGACACCCGAGCTAGTTGCAAAGAAACAAAAACCCTCTACAGGGCATGGAACCGTACTGGAGGGATGGCATAGCGGACCCTGCAAAATTCATAGTACAACGGATACAATACCAACACACAGCCTTAGAGCATGTTGGATACTCTAGCAGGTGGCCAAAAGTGGTGAGGATCTTCTTATCCCAAATGCCACAGAGCACCATCCCGTGGATAACAATACGGTGTTAACAGTCTTTGAGACCTTTGCGTCAAATAATAGGCGCAAGCGAACACTCCGCGGCATGGCTGAAATCTGCCACGTAGCAGCAATAAATCCATGGAGTGACACGGCTATTACCTTCAATGCCAGTGATGAACCTAAATTCCGAACAGCCCGAGCACCAGCTGCACTGGTCCTCATTCCAATTGTGGATGGCTTTCGACTCACCAAAGTACTCATGGACGGCGGCAGCGGATTAAACCTCATCTATGAGGAAACTCTTCAAAAAATGGAAATAGACTGGAACCGCATTGAGCAAAGTAGCACAACCTTCAGGGGAATCATACCCAGTCGGGAGGCACGATGCGCTGGGAAAATCACACTAGATGTGGTATTCGGTACGCCAGAGAATTACAGGTCCGAAGAAATTACATTTCAAGTGGCCCCATTCAGCAGTGGATACCACACCCTTTTAGGACGTGAGGCGTTCACGATCTTCCAAGCCGTACCCCATTATGGGTACATGAAGCTCAAAATGCCCGGGCCCAACGGAATCATCACCCTCGCTAGTGATCCGGACACAGCACTCCGCGCCGAAAACAAAACAGCCGCACTGGCCCTCGAGGCATTATCCGAAGCCCTCTCGGCTGAGGAACTAACCACGCTACGCTCCAAAGTGGACAGGGACGACGTGATACTCGATAAGAGATCCAAGTCCACCTCTTTTAAACCAGCGGATGAAATAGTCAAATTCCAAGTCCATCCAACGGACCCTACAAAAACAGCCTCCATCGGGGCACAGTTAAACCCCGCCGTGGACGCCGCACTACGAGAGTTCCTGCGCGAGAATTGGGACATATTCGCCTGGCACTCCTCAGACATGCCAGGAATCCCACGCAGGCTGGCCGAGCATAGCCTCAATATCCTAAAGGGGTTCAAGCCGGTCAAGCAAGCTCTTTGGCGTTTCTCCGAACCTAAGAGATAGGCCATGGGAGAGGAACTAGCCAAGTTATTGGAGGCCGGATTCATCAAAGAGATAAAACACCCGGACTGGCTAGCAAACCTGGTGATGGTACCAAAGAAGGATAAATCCTGGCGCCTTTGTGTCGATTTCAAGGACCTCAATAAAGCTTGCCCAAAGTATCCCTTCCCCCTCCCCCGCATGGACCAAATTATCGATGCTACCGCAGGACACGAGTCATTGTGTTTCCTCGACGCATACTCCGGTTACCACCAAATCAAGATGGGGGAGTCCGACCAAGCCGCAACAACATTCATCACACCATACGGTCCCTTCTGTTTCAACACAATGCCTTTTGGACTCAAAAACGCCGGCGCAACATATCAACGCATGATTCAGACATGTCTGGAGAAACAAATCGGCAAAACAGTAGAGGCATGCGTAGACGATGTGGTCGTCAAAACCAAACACGTCGACTCTTTGATAGAAGAATTGAGGCTCACATTCGACAACCTCCGAACATACGACATTAAGCTCAATCCAGAAAAATGCGTTTTCGGCGTACTAGCCTCAAAGCTCCTGGGTTTCATTGTCTCCAGTAGAGGTATTGAAGCTAATCCGACCAAAATCTGAGCTTTGTCACAGTTGGCTACCCCAACAGACCTCAAACAAATCCAGAAGTTAACAGGATGCGTGGCGGCTCTAAGCCGCTTTATCTCCCGCTTAGGAGAAAAGGCTTTACCCATTTATCGCCTCCTTCGGCGCACCAAACACTTTGAGTGGACGGACGCTGCCATAGCCGGATTGGAAGAAATAAAGGCCATTTTGGCAACGAACCCAATCCTGGCCGCGCCAAACATCGGCGAACCAATGCTGTTGTAGATTGCGGCAACTCATCAAGTTGTAAGCGCAGTGCTCGTCGTCGAACGAGAAGCTGACGGACATAAATTCCCTCTTCAAAAGCTGGTATACTATGTATCCACTGTGCTCACTCCATGCAAATCACGGTACACACATTATCAAAAGATAGCCTATGCGGTATTCATGGCATCCCGGAAGCTGCGGCACTACTTTCAAGAGTGTTCGATTACAGTAGCCTCGGAAGTGCCACTTAATGATATTATAAACAACCGCGATGCTACAGACCGGATTGCTAAATGGGCCAATGAGCTCCTCCCATTCGACATAACATACAAACCTCGACGAGCCATTAAGTCGCAAGTATTGGCCGACTTTGTCGCCGAATGGACGGAGGCCAAACTCCCTAAAGAGTACGGCGCATACTCCAATTGGATCATGCACTTCGACGGTTCTAAAGTGCTAGCTGGTCTAGGGGCTGGCGTCGTCCTAACGTCCCCAACCGGAGATACCGTTCAGTACGTACTGCAAATATTGTATACAGACTCCAACAACGCAGCCAAATACGAAGCTCTGTTGCATGGTCTTCGAATGGCAGTCCCCATGGGCATCCAACGCCTGGAGGTGCGTGGGGATTCAAACCTTGCAATATCCCAAATAAATGAGACTTTGACGCCAAGCATCCGAAAATGGCGGCCTACCGAAACGCCGTCCTAAAAATGTCAGCTCAGTTCGAGGGGCTCGAATTTCACCATGTGGCCCGGGAAAACAATCAAGCGGCGGATATCCTCGCCCGCATCGGCGCAAAACGCGATGCGGTCCCCCCAACATATTTCTGGAAAGGCTGTTCAAGCCATCCGTAGTATGGGAAGGGGACACCGTAACAGTAGTTCGGACCCGGCCAAAATGCCCGATGCCGAACACTCGGACACAATCGGAGGCTCCGCCACCGAAATAACACCTTCAGCCCACGTAATAATGGCCATTATAGCCCCGTGAACAGAACCATTCCTGGCCTACCTAACTAGGCAGGAACTTCCGGAGGATCAAAACAAGGCACGCTGCATAGTGCGGCGATCTAAGGCCTACAGGGTCCACGAGTGAGAATTGTATAAAAAAAGCGCTACCGGAGTCCTTCAAAGGTGCATCTCCGAAGAGGAAGGGCGGAACCTTTTGGCAGAAATCCACGCCGGACTCGGCGGTCACCATGCCGCAGCCTGAGCTCTTGTAAGCAAGGCCATCTGTACAGGATTCTATTGGCCAACGGCCCGGGCAGATGCACAGGACTTGGTCCAACGTTGCACCGATTGCCAGCTCTTTGCAAATCAAAGCCACATGCCACCCACCGCCCTCAAAACAATCCCCATTACATGGCCCTTCGCGGTCTGGGGGCTTGACATGGTTGGACCCCTTAAAGGGGGAACCCACAAGAAAAAATACTTACTGGTCATGGTGGATAAATTCACCAAATGGATAGAGGCCAAACCTGTTAAAACAGCCGAATCCGGACCAGTGATAGACTTTATATCTGGGGTCGTACACCATTATGGCGTCCCCCACAGCATCATCACTGACAACGGCACAAAGTTCATAGCCGATGAGGTAAAACTCTGGTGCAGCAAAATGGGCATCAAGCTCGATTATGCTTCAGTCTATCACCCACAAACCAACGGCCAAGTCGAGCGAGCAAAAGGTCTTATAATGAGCGGCATTAAACCCAGATTAGTGCGATCCTTAACGGAGTCTAACACGCACTGGTTAGAGGAGCTCGACTCCGTACTCTGGGGGCTGCGGACCACGCCGAATCGTAGTACCGGATATACACCCTTCTTTATGGCGTACGGCGCAGAGGCAGTCTTGCCCTATGACATAATTCATGACTCACCTCAAGTGCGCATGTACGAAGAAAGAGAAGCCGAGCTCGATCGGCAGGACAGCCTGGACACCCTGGAGGAGGAGCGCGACATAGCCAAAGCCCGTTCCGCATTTTATCAGCAACAGGCTCGCAGATACCAAACCAGAGAAGTACATGCCAAAACTTATAATGTTGGCGAACTAGTTCTACGCCTGCCGGATAAGAAAAATAACAAGCTCGAGCCCAAATGGGAAGGTCCCTTCATTATTGACCAAGTTCTGACCGGTGGAGCGTACCGACTGCGGGATGCATCGACTAGTCGGCTCGAGCCGAACCCATGGAACGCAGCCAGGCTCCGAAGATTCTACGCCTAGCACCGGACTCTATGTTCGTCCCCTCCATTTGTCCATTTTTTGCATATACATTATCTATCTTGTTTTTCTTTTTTCCTTTCTTTTATTCTTTCTCTAGGCCTTCAAGGGCCAACTTGTGCCTCGCTTGCACATTATAGATGCGCTAGCCGTGCTCATCATACCTGGGGGCTTCTTGTTGGAAATATGCCCTAGAGGTAATAATAAAATGGTTATTATTATATTTCTTTGTTCATGATAATTGTCTATTGTTCATGCTATAATTGTGTAATCCGGAAATCGTAATACATGTGTGAATACATAGACCACAACACGTCCCTAGTGAGACTCTAGTTGACTAGCTCATTGATCAAAGGATAGGCATGGTTTCCTGACTGTGGACATTAGATCTCATTGTTAACGGGATCACATCATTAGGAGAATGATGTGATGGACAAGACCCAATCCTAAGCTTAGCTCAAAGATCGTGTAGTTCGTTTGCTGTAGCTTTTCTGAGTGTCAAGTATCATTTCCTTAGACCATGAGATTGTGCAACTCCCGGATACCGTAGGAGTGCCTTGGGTGTGCCAAATGTCACAACGTAACTGGGTGACTATAAAGGTACATTACAGTTATCTCCGAAAGTGTCTATTGGGTTGGCACGAATCGAGACTGGGATTTGTCACTCCGTATGACGGAGAGTATCTCTGGGCCCACTCGGTAATGCATCATCATAATGAGCTCAATGTGATCAAGTGGTTGATCACGGGATCATGCATTACGGTACGAGTAAAGTGACTTGCCGGTAACGAGACTGAACAAGGTATTGGGATACCGACGATCGAGTCTCGGACAAGTAACGTACCGATTGACAAAGGGAATTGTATACGGATTGATTGAATCCTCGACATCGTGGTTCATCCGATGAGATCATTGTGGAGCATGTGGGAGCCAACATGGGTATCCAGATCCCGCTGTTGGTTATTGACCGGAGAGTCATCTCGGTCATGTCTGCATGTCTCCCGAACCCGTAGGGTCTACACACTTAAGGTTCGGTGATGCTAGGGTTGTTAGGAAGACTTGTATGTGATTACCGAATGTTGTTCGGAGTCCCGGATGAGATCCTGGACGTCACGAGGAGTTCCGGAATGGTCCGGAGGTAAAGATTTATATATGGGAAGTTGTCATATGGTCGCCGGAAAGTTTCGGGGGCATATCGGTATTGTACCGGGACCACCGGAGGGGTTCCGGTCCACCGGGAGGGTCCACCTCTTCCGGAGGGACTTATGGGCTGTATGGAGAAGGGAACCAGCCCAAGTGGGCTGGGGCGCCACACCCCCCTAGGGCCCATGCGCCTAGGGTTGGGGGAAACCCTAAGGGGGGCGCCCACTTGCTTGGGGGGCAAGCCCCCCTCCCCTTGGCCGCTGCCCCCCTCTAGATCTCATCTAGAGTGGGCCGTCCCCCTTCCCCTTTCCCCTATAAATAGAGGGGTGAGGGGAGGGCTGCATACAACATCCAAGGCGCAGCCCCTCCCCTCCCCAACACCTCTCCTCCTCCATAAGAGCTTGGCGAAGCCCTGCCGGAGTACTGCAGCTTCATCACCACCACACCGTCGTGCTGCTGTTGGAGCCCTCTTCCTCAACCTCTCCCTCCTCCTTGCTGGATCAAGGCGCGGGAGACGTCCTCGCTCCATACGTGTGTTGAACGCGGAGGTGCCGTCCGTTCGGCACTAGGATCTTCGGTGATTTGGATCACGTCGAGTACGACTCCATCAACCCCGTTCTCTTGAACGCTTCCGCTCGTGATCTACAAGGGTATGTAGATGCACTCCTCTCTCCCTCGTTGCTAGATGACTCCATAGATTGATCTTGGTGATGCGTAGAAAATTTTAAAATTCTGCTACGTTCCCCAACAGTGGCATCATGAGCTAGGTCTATGCGTAGTTACTATGCATGAGTAGAACACAAAGTAGTTGTGGGCGTCGATATTGTCAATTTGCTTGCCGTTACTAGTCTTATCTTGATTCGGCGGCATCATGGGATGAAGCGGCCCGGACCAACCTTACACGTACACTTACGTGAGACCGGTTCCACCGACTGACATGCACTAGTTGCATAAGGTGGCTGGCGGGTGTCTGTCTCTCCCACTTTAGTCGGATCGGATTCGATGAACAGGGTCCTTATGAAGGGTAAATAGAAATTGGCAATTCACGTTGTGGTTTTGGCGTAGGTAAGAAACGTTCTTGCTAGAAACCTATAGCAGCCACGTAAAAACTTGCAACAACAATTGTGATATGGCCAAAGGTTGTGATGAATGATGAATGATATATGTGATGTATGAGATTGATCATGTTCTTGTAATAGGAATCACGACTTGCATGTCGATGAGTATGACAACCGGCAGGAGCCATAGGAGTTGTCTTTATTTATTTATGACCTGCGTGTCAACATAAACGTCATGTAATTACTTTACTTTATTGCTAAAGCGTTAGCCATAGTAGTAGAAGTAATAGATGACGAGACAACTTCAAGAAGACACGATGATGGAGATCATGGTGTCATGCCGGTGACAACGATGATCATGGAGCCCCGAAGATGGAGATCAAAGGAGCAAATGATATTGGCCATATCATGTCACTATTTGATTGCATGTGATGTTTATCATGTTTTACATCTTATTTGCTTAGAACGACGGTAGCTTAAATAAGATGATCCCTCGTAATAATTTCAAGAAAGTGTTCCCCCTAACTGTGCACCATTGCGAAGGTTCATTGTTTCGAAGCACCACGTGATGATCGGGTGTGATAGATTCTAACGTTCGAATACAACGAGTGTAAGACAGATTTACACACGCAATACACTTAGGTTGACTTGACGAGCCTAGCATGTACAGACATGGCCTCGGAACACAGAAGACCGAAAGGTCGAGCATGAGTCGTATAGAAGATACGATCAACATGAAGATGTTCACCGATGTTGACTAGTCTGTCTCACGTGATGATCGGACACAGCCTAGTTAACTCGGATCATATTATACTTAGATGACTGGAGGGATGTCTATCTGAGTGGGAGTTCATTTAATAATTTGATTAGATGAACTTAATTATCATGAACTTAGTCTAAAATCTTTACAATATGTCTTGTAGATCAAATGGCCCACGTTGTCCTCAATTCAACGCGTTCCTATAGAAAACCAAGCTGAAAGACGATGGCAGCAACTATACGGACTGGGTCCGGAACCTGAGGATCATCCTCATAGCTGCCAAGAAAGATTATGTCCTAGAAGCACCGCTAGGTGACGCACCCGTCCCACAGAACCAAGACGTTATGAACGCTTGGCAGACACATGCTGATGATTACTCCCTCGTTCAGTGCGGCATGCTTTACAGCTTAGAACCGGGGCTCCAAAAGCGTTTTGAGAGACACAGAGCATATGAGACGTTCGAAGAGCTGAAAATGGTTTTTCAAGCTCATGCCCGGGTCTAGAGATATGAAGTCTCCGACAAGTTCTTCAGCTGTAAGATGGAGGAAAATAGTTCTGTCAGTGAGCACATACTCAAAATGTCTGGGTTGCATAACCGCTTGACTCAGCTGGGAGTTAATCTCCCGGATGACACGGTCATTGACAGAATCCTTTAGTCGTTTCCACCGAGCTGAAAGAGCTTTGTGATGAACTTCAATATGCAGGGGATGGAAAAGACCATTCCTGAAGTATTTTCAATGCTGAAATCAGCAGAGGTAGAAGTCAAAAAGGAACATCAAGTGTTGATGGTGAATAAAACCACTAAGTTCAAGAAAGGCAAGAGTAAGAAGAACTTCAAGAAGGACGGCAAGGGAGTTGCCGCGCCCAGTAAGCAAGCTGCCGGGATGAAGCCAAAGAATGGACCCAACCCCGAGACTGAGTGTTTTTATTGCAAGGAAGTGGTCACTGGAAGCGGAACTGCCCCAAATACTTAGCGGACAATAAGGCTGGCATCACGAAAGGTATATGTGATATACATGTAATTGATGTGTACCTTACCAGTACTCGTAGTAGCTCCTGGGTATTTGATACCGGTGCGGTTGCTCACATTTGTAACTCAAAGCAGGAGCTGCGGAATAAACGGAGACTGGCGAAGGATGAGGTGACGATGCGCGTCGGGAATGGTTCCAAGGTCGATGTGATCGCCGTCGGCACGCTACCTCTACATTTACCTACGGGATTAGTTTTAAACCTCAACAATTGTTATTTAGTGCCAGCTTTGAGCATGAACATTGTATCAGGATCTCGTTTAATACGAGATGGCTACTCATTTAAATCCGAGAATAATGGTTGTTCTATTTATATGAGAGATATGTTTTATGGTCATGCTCCGATGGCGAATGGTTTATTCTTAATGAATCTCGAGTGTAATGCTACACATATTCATAGTGTGAATACCAAAAGATGTAAGGTTGATAATGATAGTCCCACATACTTGTGGCACTGCTGCCTTGGTCACATAGGTGTCAAACGCATGAAGAAGCTCCATGCAGATGGACTTTTAGAGTCTCTTGATTACGAATCATTTGACATGTGCGAACCATGCCTCAGGGGTAAGATGACCAAGTCTCCGTTCTCAGGAACAATGGAGCGAGCAACCAACTTATTGGAAATCATACATACTGATGTGTGCGGTCCAATGAGTGTTGAGGCTCGCGGTGGCTATCATTATGTTCTCACCCTCACTGATGACTTGAGTAGATATGGGTATGTCTACTTAATGAAACACAAGTCTGAGACCTTTGAAAAGTTCAAGGAATTTCAGAGTGAGGTTGAGAATCAACGTGACAGGAAAATCAAGTTCTTGCGATCAGATCATGGGGGAGAATACTTGAGTCACGAATTTGGCACACACTTAAGAAAATGTGGAATAGTTTCACAACTCACGCCGCCTGGAACACCTTAGCGTAATGGTGTGTCCGAACGTCGTAATCGCACTCTATTAGATATGGTGCGATCTATGATGTCTCTTACTGATTTACCGCTATCATTTTGGTGCTATGCTTAAGAGACTGCCGCATTCACTTTAAATAGGGCTCCGTCGAAATCCGTTGAGACAACACCGTATGAATTATGGTTTGGGAAGAAACTTAAGCTGTCGTTTCTAAAAGTTTGGGGATGCGATGCTTATGTCAAGAAACTTCAACCTGAAAAGCTCGAACCCAAGTCAGAAAAATGCGTCTTCATAGGATACCCTAAAGAAACTGTTGGGTATACCTTCTACCTCAGATCCGAAGGCAAGATCTTTGTTGCCAAGAATGGGTCCTTTCTAGAGAAAGAGTTTCTCTCGAAAGAAATAAGTGGGAGGAAGGTAGAACTTGATGAAGTATTACCTCTTGAACCGGTAAGTGGTGCAGCTCAAGAAAATGTTCCTGAGGTGCCTGCACCGACTAGAGAGGAAGTTGATGATGATGATCATGAAACTTCAGATCAAGTTGCTACTAAACTTTTTAGGTCCACAAGGACACGTTCCGCACCAGAGTGGTACGGCAACCCTGTCTTGGAAATCATGTTGTTAGACAACGGTGAACCTTCGAACTATGAAGAAGCGATGGCGGGCCCGGATTCCGACAAATGGCTGGAAGCCATGAAATCCGAGATAGGATCCATGTATGAAAACGAAGTATGGACTTTGACTGACTTGCCCGTTGATCCGCGAGCCATAGAAAATAAATGGATCTTTAAGAAGACAGACGCGGATGGTAATGTGACCATCTATAAAGCTCGGCTTGTCGCTAAGGGTTATCGACAAGTTCAAGGGGTTGACTACGATGAGACTTTCTCACCCGTAGCAAAGCTGAAGTCCGTCTGAATCATGTTAGCAATTGCCGCATTCTATGATTATGAGAAATGGCAAATGGACATCAAAACGGCATTCCTTAATGGTTTCCTTAAGGAAGAATTGTATATGATGCAGCCGGAAGGTTTTGTCGATCCTAAGAATGCTGACAAGGTGTGCAAGCTCCAACGCTCGATTTATGGGCTGGTGCAAGCATCTCGGAGTTGGAACATTCGTTTTGATGAGATGATCAAAGCGTTTGGGTTTATGCAGACTTATGGAGAAGCCTGCATTTACAAGAAAGTGAGTGGGAGCTCTGTAGCATTTCTCATATTGTATGTGGATGACATACTGTTGATGGGAAATGAAATAGAATTCTTGGAAAGCATAAAGGCCTACTTGAACAAGTGTTTTTCAATGAAGGACCTTGGAGAAGCTGCTTATATATTAGGCATCAAGATCTATAGAGATAGATCGATATGCCTCATTGGTCTTTCACAGAGTACGTACCTTGACAAAATATTGAAGAAGTTCAAAATGGATCAGTCAAAGAAGGGGTTCTTGCCTGTATTGCAAGGTACGAGATTGAGCACGGCTCAATGCCCGACCACGGCAGAAGATAGAGAAAAGATGAGTGTCGTCCCCTATGCCTCGGCCATAGGGTCTATCATGTATGCTATGTTGTGTACCAGACCTGATGTAAACCTTGCCGTGAGTTTGGCAGGAAGGTACCAAAGTAATCCCGGCATGGAACACTAGACAACGGTCAAGAATATCCTGAAGTACCTGAAAAGGACTAAGGAAATGTTTCTCGTTTATGGAGGTGACGAAGAGCTCGTCGTAAAGGGTTACGTCGATGCTAGCTACGACATAGATCTGGATGACTCTAAGTCACAAACCGGATACGTGTATATTTTGAATGGTGGGGCAGTAAGCTGGTGCAGTTGCAAGCAAAGCGTTGTGGCGGGATCTACATGTGAAGCGGAGTACATGGCAGCCTCGGAGGCAGCACAAGAAGCAGTCTGGGTGAAGGAGTTCATTACCGACCTAGGAGTCATACCCTATGCATCGGGCCCCATGACCCTCTTCTGTGACAACACTGGAGCTATTGCCCTTGCCAAGGAGCCCAGGTTTCACAGGAAGACCAGGCATATCAAGCGTCGCTTCAACTCCATTCGTGAAAGTGTTCAAAATGGAGACACAGAGATTTGTAAAGTACATACGAACCTGAATGTAGCAGATCCGTTGACTAAACCTCTCCCTAGAGCAAAACATGATCAACACCAGAACTGCATGGGTGTTCGATTCATCACAATGTAACTAGAATATTGACTCTAGTGCAAGTGGGAGACTTTTGGAAATATGCCCTAGAGGCAATAATAAAATGGTTATTATTATATTTCTTTGTTCATGATAATTGTCTATTGTTCATGTTATAATTGTGTTATCCGGAAATCGTAATACATGTGTGAATACATAGACCACAGCACATCCCTAGTGAGCCTCTAGTTGACTAGCTCGTTGATCAAAGGATAGTCATGGTTTCCTGACTATGGACATTAGATGTCATTGATAACGGGATCACATCATTAGGAGAATGATGTGATGGACAAGACCCAATCCTAAGCATAGCTCAAAGATCGTGTAGTTTGTTTGCTGTAGCTTTTCTGAATGTGAAGTATCATTTCCTTAGACCATGAGATTGTGCAACTCCCGGATACCGTAGGAGTGCCTTGGGTGTGCCAAACGTCACAACGTAACTGGGTGACTATAAAGGTACATTACAGGTATCTCCAAAAGTGTCTGTTGGGTTGGCACGAATCGAGACTGAGATTTGTCACTTCGTATGACGGAGAGGTATCTCTGGGCCCACTCGGTAATGCATCATCATAATGAGCTCAATGTGATCAAGTGGTTGATCACGGGATCATGCATTATGGTACGAGTAAAGTGACTTGCCGGTAACGAGACTGAACAAGGTATTGGGATACCGACGATCGAGTCTCGGACAAGTAACATACCGATTGGCAAGGGAATTGTATACGGATTGATTGAATCCTCGACATCGTGGTTCATCCGATGAGATCATCGTGGAGCATGTGGGAGCCAACATGGGTATCCAGATCCTGCTGCTGGTTATTGACCGGAGAGTCGTCTCGGTCATGTCTGCATATCTCCCGAACCCGTAGGGTCTACACACTTAAGGTTCGGTGACGCTTGGGTTGTTAGGAAGACTTGTATGTGATTACCGAATGTTGTTCGGAGTCCCGGATGAGATCCCGGACGTCACGAGGAGTTCCGGAATGGTCCGGAGGTAAAGATTTATATATGGGAAGTTGTCATATGGTCGCCGGAAAGTTTCGGGGGCATATCGGTATTGTACCGGGACCACCGGAGGGGTTCCGGGGGTCCACCGGGAGGGTCCACCTCTTCCGGAGGGCCTTATGGGCTGTATGGAGAAGGGAACCAGCCCAAGTGGGCTGGGGCGCCACACCCCCCTAGGGCCCATGCGCCTAGGGTTGGGGGAAACCCTAAGGGGGGCGCCCCCTTGCTTGGGGGGCAAGCCCCCCTCCCCTTGGCCGCCGCCCCTCCTCTAGATCTCATCTAGAGGGGGCCGGCCCCCTTCCCCTTTCCCCTATAAATAGAGGGGTGAGGGGAGGGCTGCAGACAACATCCAAGGTGCAGCCCCTCCCCTCCCCAACACCTCTCCTCCTCCATAAGAGCTTGGCGAAGCCCTGCCGGAGTACTGCAGCTTCATCACCACCACACCGTCGTGCTGTTGTTGGAGCCCTCTTCCTCAACCTCTCCCTCCTCCTTGCTGGATCAAGGCGCGGGAGACGTCCTCGCTTCGTACGTGTGTTGAACGTGGAGGTGCCATCCGTTCGGCACTAGGATCTTCGGTGATTTGGATCACGTCGAGTACGACTCCATCAACCCCGTTCTCTTGAACGCTTCCGCTCGTGATCTACAAGGGTATGTAGATGCACTCCTCTCTCCCTCGTTGCTAGATGACTCCATAGATTGATCTTGGTGATGCATAGAAAATTTTAAAATTCTGCTACGTTCCCCAACAGTGGCATCATGAGCTAGGTCTATGCGTAGTTACTATGCACGAGTAGAACACAAAGTAGTTGTGGGCGTCGATATTGTCAATTTGCTTGCCGTTACTAGTATTATCTTGATTCGGCGGCATCATGGGATGAAGCGGCCCGGACCAACCTTACACGTACACTTACGTGAGACCGGTTCCACCGACTGACATGCACTAGTTGCATAAGGTGGCTGGCGGGTGTCTGTCTCTCCCACTTTAGTCGGATCGGATTCGATGAACAGGGTCCTTATGAAGGGTAAATAGAAATTGGCAATTCACGTTGTGGTTTTGGCGTAGGTAAGAAACGTTCTTGCTAGAAACCTATAGCAGCCACATAAAAACTTGCAACAACAATTAGAGGACGTCTATCTTGTTTTTGCAGCAAGTGTTTTGTGATGTGATATGGCGAAAGGTTGTGATGAATGATGAATGATATATGTGATGTATGAGATTGATCATGTTCTTGTAATAGGAATCACGACTTGCACGTCGATGAGTATGACAACCGGCAGGAGCCATAGGAGTTGTCTTTATTTATTTATGACCTGCGTGTCAACATAAACATCATGTAATTACTTTACTTTATTGCTAAAGCGTTAGCCATAGTAGTAGAAGTAATAGATGATGAGACAACTTCAAGAAGACACGATGATGGAGATCATGGTGTCATGCCGGTGACAACGATGATCATGGAGCCCCGAAGATGGAGATCAAAGGAGCAAATGATATTGGCCATATCATGTCACTATTTGATTGCATGTGATGTTTATCATGTTTTACATCTTATTTGCTTAGAACGACGGTAGCTTAAATAAGATGATCCCTCGTAATAATTTCAAGAAAGTGTTCCCCCTAACTGTGCACCACTGCGAAGGTTCGTTGTTTAGAAGCACCACGTGATGATCGGGTGTGATAGATTCTAACGTTCGAATACAACGGGTGTAAGACAGATTTACACACACAATACACTTAGGTTGACTTGACGAGCCTAGCATGTACAGACATGGCCTCGGAACACAGAAGACCGAAAGGTCGAGCATGAGTCGTATAGAAGATACGATCAACATGAAGATGTTCACCGATGTTGACTAGTCCGTCTCACGTGATGATCGGACACGGCCTAGTTAACTCCGATCACGTTATACTTAGATGACTGGAGGGATGTCTATCTGAGTGGGAGTTCATTTAATAATTTGATTAGATGAACTTAATTATCATGAACTTAGTCTAAAATCTTTACAATATGTCTTGTAGATCAAATGGCCCACGTTGTCCACAATTCAACGCGTTCCTAGAGAAAACCAAGCTGAAAGACGATGGCAGCAACTATGCGGACTGGGTCCGGAACCTGAGGATCATCCTCATAGCTGCCAAGAAAGATTATGTCCTAGAAGCACCGCTAGGTGACGCACCCGTCCCACAGAACCAAGACGTTATGAACACTTGGCAGACACGTGCTAATGATTACTCCCTCGTTCAGTGCGGCATGCTTTACAGCTTAGAACCGGGGCTCCAAAAGCGTTTTGAGAGACACCGGGATTGTACCGGGGCCACCGGAGGGGTTCCGGGGGTCCACCGGGAGGGTCCACCTCTTCCGGAGGGCCTTATGGGCTGTATGGAGAAGGGAACCAGCCCAAGTGGGCTGGGGCACCACACCCCCCTAGGGCCCATGCGCCTAGGGTTGGGGGAAACCCTAAGGGGGGCGCCCCCTTGCTTGGGGGGCAAGCCCCCCTCCCCTTGGCCGCCGCCCCCCCCTCTAGATCTCATCTAGAGGGGGCCGGCCCCCTTCCCCTTTCCCCTATAAATAGAGGGGTGAGGGGAGGGCTGCATACAACATCCAAGGCGCAGCCCCTCCCCTCCCCAACACCTCTCCTCCTCCATAAGAGCTTGGCGAAGCCCTGCCGGAGTACTGCAGCTTCATCACCACCACACCGTCGTGCTGCTGTTGGAGCCCACTTCCTCAACCTCTCCCTCCTCCTTGCTGGATCAAGGCGCGGGAGACGTCCTCGCTCCGTACGTGTGTTGAACGCGGAGGTGCCGTCCGTTCGGCACTAGGATCTTCGGTGATTTGGATCACGTCGAGTACGACTCCATCAACCCCGTTCTCTTGAACGCTTCCGCTCATGATCTACAAGGGTATGTAGATGCACTCCTCTCTTGATCGTTGCTAGATGACTCCATATATTGATCTTGGTGATGCGTAGAAAATTTTAAAATTCTGCTACGTTCCCCAACACTTCTTTCACAGAAGCTTAATTATTTATCTAGGTCTCAGGCCCCGCACATGTGTCATGCTTCCGCATGTACCTTTTTTCGCCATTATATGCATCGATATGACTTAAGTTTTGGCCAAGCTGGGTTGCCTGGCTCTTGTAATTATGCCCTACGTTCCCGTTAATTCGGCTAGGGCATAAGGGGAGCACCTCTGAGATTTTTACTGCCGGGTCAGCCAGATGTGTACCTCAGACTGGGTGAAGCGGAAAGCTAGCATTCTTAAGGGAATATTCGGTCAATGAACAAAATATGATTTTTATTTATTATCCATATCTGCCCCCAGATGTTTTTTCTGCGTTTCCTATCGCAGTCCGGACATGCACTTTAGGGCATGCTTACCCAGGGAAAGGAACCCTTAACGGAACTATTCTCCCTGGAAGATGTTTCTTACTACCCATGTAATATAACATAACTAGTTGGGCACTTGTCTGTTCAAGCACTAATGAACCCTATGCCTGGTCTCCATGCATACCCCGGTTCTTATATAACTGAGCGGGTATTCGGATACACTCTGGACTATCGGGTCCCGAGGTTGAAGCGAAAAGGTCCACCAAGACAAATGATCTACAATCCGGCTAGAAGGCATTATACATGTCACTTTAATTACATAGTCATGCAGACTGACTAAATTCCTCTTCTATGCCATCTAACAGGCGGTCTAGCTTACAATCCTGTTGGGAATACTTTGCGGCTAATTCTACTTGCCCATGAACTAAGCTAACGGGGATCTCTTTTCTGTCGGGCCCCACAGGTCCGACCTCGGCCATGTGATTTGGGTCTGCCTTGGTATACCGCGTCTTCACCATGGCCCAGGCTTCTCTGGCACCCTGTAGGCAGGCCGATATATTCCATAATCGGAAGCGCCGCCGTGCTCCCTTGATCTTCTCCGTAAGCTCTGCAACGCCCTCTGGCAGGGAGATGGATGGCCACAAGGCCTGGGCAACACCTTGCATCACCTGCCGAACTTGTTCGTGCAGATGTGAGAGCTCGGATAGAAGATCACCCGCAGACCCGGGCATTTCCTCCGCGGGACGACCTGTCAGCATACCTACAGATATAACGTTGTTAGTCGGCTTCTTCGCCGAACTCCTTTAAAAGGATTCGTTCAAGCACTTACTGAAAATGCCGCGCCGAAGCCGCTTATTCTCCTTCTTGGAGTCTGCAAGCTGGGCTCGAATGTCTTTTAGTTCCACGCTCAGCTTGATATTGGCGTCTTGGAGATTGTTTTTCTCCCGCCTAACCTCAGTCAGCACGCGTTTGCCAGCCTCTAGCTGTCGCATAACATGCTGGTCCTCCGGATTTTCTCCGGATTCATCTGCAACATCTATTGTTAGATCTGCAGCCACGCCGCACACTATATGGTCACCATCATTCTTTAAAGTAAATGTTACCAGCGGGTGACTTTTTCGGTTCCTGCAATGCGACAACAGCAGCCCGCACTTGGGTCTTGCATTTCTCTAGCTCCTGTGACAGCCTAGTATTCTTCTCTGTAAGAACCTACACAATAAAGATGATCCTTAAATCAGTTATGCTAACTGTTTCAAGTCTCAGGGGCTACTGATACATATAAATCGTCAGATTTACTTACCCATACATCCTTTACATACTGATCCGTCGCTCTGGCTAGACCATCTTGAGCAGCTCGGAGATACGCCTCTCCAGAATTGAAGGCATCAAATGCCTCTGGTGAGAAACAAGCGTCACGGAGTACGGCCCGGCGGCGCCTATGATTCATGGCGCTTTCCACTTCTGAGTTTGTAGCGGATAATCTATCCGCATCCTCTGTAGGGGGATTATCCAGCGCCCGCCCCATATTGGCTTCCGCCTCTATGTCCGGTCCTGGCGCCCGGCTGGTGGAAGCGTGATTAGTAACATCGCCGGACATATTCCGGCGAGCATTTTTTCTGTTAAAGAAACACAGACGTCATTATATTTCGAGAAAGACGACAACCACAGGGCGGGGTTTGTCATACCTTTGCGCCGGCGTCTCCGTCCTGACCACCTTCCTTTTTGGCCTACCCGGCCTCGGTGCCTCTTGTTGGCGCGTTGCTGCGGGTTCGGTAGGGCGTCCCGAATGCCTTCCCTATAAAATGCCATGTGTATATGGTGGGTGAAATGTCTAAAAGGGGATCCTAGTTTTGGAGTTGGGATTTTTGGTTTTTCTTACGTGCGCTGCAGGGAGCAGTCCGGGATAGTCGGTCGTAATGGCCACCATGGCATCATCGCAGCTTAACTGACAGAACTGCTGGTCTATCAGCTCCACGAATATAATCGAATCTTCTTCAAGTCCGGAGTTGAGGGCCCGGTCAGGGTCCTCTGGTTGTGGAGAAGGGTTGCTGACCTCCTTTATGGCTTTTCGCAGTTCCTGCCGCAAAGTGGCAAGGTGAATACTTACGACAAAGAATGCGGGAAAAATGGGAGTAGGGAGATATAACTTACCCAGCTTGGAGGATTGTACATGGAGAATCCATCCCGTGGCTTGATGCGGGTGAACTCCTCTTCCTCACCCTTGAACAATTCGGACAGAATTTTCGCTAAAGCGGCAGCATTGTCCGAACCCTTACGCCTGCAGCGGGTGGCGTCATCCGCCCCGTTAAAACACCACAAGGGGTGCCCACGATATTGAAGTGGTTGCACTCCCCGCATTATGCAAATCGACATAACTTCGATTACTGTCAATCCTGATCGAGCCAGTGCTTTAATCCGGTTCATCAGATAGAGGACTTCTCCATTGTCTTCCACCTGGGGGCTCCGTGGGCGCCAACTTCGGTGTTTCTTCAGAGGTGCATTGTTGAACTCAGGAAGACCCCGCCGAACAGGGTCCGGAAGGGGAACGTCCTCCATATAAAACCATTCTGAAGGCCAGTCTTCGGATGACTTCTTCAGAGTACCGGACAGGTATCCGGTATCGGCGATGCGCCATATTTCGGCTCTGCCCACTTGATAAAGTGACCCCCTCTGTGTGCGAGGGACGAGGCAAAATAGCCTTTTCCACAGCTCGAAGTGAGCCTCGCAGCCCAGGAATAACTCGCAGAGAGCAACATAGCCGGCGATATGTAGGATGGAGGCGGGGGTAAAATTGTGTAATTGGAGGCCATAGAACTCCAGGAGCCCGCGGAGGAACGGATGAATTGGAAATCCGAGTCCCCTTAATAAATAGGGAACAAGGCAGACCCCGTTCCTCCATAGAGGGACAGGGAAAGCTCTCCGCTTGCTCCCGCCATTGTAGGTGGCAAGCCCGGCTTCAACAGGAACCATATACGCCGGAGGGAGAAATCCCTTAGTCTGCAGTTCGACTAATCGACTGTGTGACTGAACACCTCTCCCAATCACCGGGCTTAGGGCTTCGGGGGCGGGAGGAGGAGCTGCGGAGGTCGGCCATGCTGGAATGGATCTTTCCGGAACGCGCTCTGGTGGATTCTCGCTGGGGTAGGATGGTATGGATTGGATCTAAGGATCCCCATCCCTTTAATAGACAATTTATTTATCTAGCTAGGGGGCGGATGTAAAAACACCCTGGCGCCTTGTATTCATTCGACGCATGGGAGAAAGCCCTTATTGGGCACAGAAGCCAAGGGGTCCAAACATTTATGGGACCGGACACTGCTTTACCAACGTTCGAAGGATGGAGAAGAACTCGCCTTGCAATGCCGAAGACAACACTGCGCGCCAGACTCATCGTCATTGAAGCCTGGTTCGGGGGCTACTGAGGGAGTCCTGGATTAGGGGGTATCCGGACATCCAGATTATATCCTTTGGCCGGACTGTTGGACTATGAAGATACAAGATTGAAGACTTTGTCTTGTGTCCGGATGGGACTCTACTTGGCGTGGAAGGCAAGCTAGGCAATACGGATATGTATATCTCCTCCTTTGTAACCGACCTTGTGTAACCCTAGCCCCCTCTGGTGTCAATATAAACCGGAGGGTTTTAGTCCGTAGGACAACATACAATCATACCATAGGCTAGCTTCTAGGGTTTAGCCTCTCTGATCTCGTGGTAGATCAACTTTTGTAATACTCATATCATCAAGAATAAATCAAGAAGGACGTAGGGTTTTACCTCCATCAAGAGGGCCCGAACCTGGGTAAAACATTGTGTCCCCTACTTCCTGTTACCATCCGCCTTAGATGCACAGTTCGGGACCCCCTACCCGAGATCCGCCGGTTTTGACACCGACAGTACTCAAATATCCCTCCTCTGAATCAAGTGAGGATGAATCTGATGAAAACCTCAAGCCTAGCTATTCTAAACTTACTAAGATTGCTGTGAAACAACAAAAGGCACTTGAAAAGGTTCAAAATATGCTAGACGAAAGTGATGATATGTTGGGTGAAGAAATGGCTCGTACTAAAACTTTGACTGAAAATCTTCAGAGACTTCAGACCAAGTTTGATAATCTTCAGAGTCATCATAACACTCTCTTATCTAATCATGAGAAGCTTTCTTATGAATTTCTTCAAAGAAAGCAAGATCTTGAGCAGCTAAGGTGTAACGCCCGGATAATCTTGCTACAGTAATCCCACGCTAATCATGGCACGTCATCCCGATTACTGTTGCTATCCTCGCAATAATTCGAAACCGTTCAAATTCAAATTGATGAAAACAATAAAAGTTTTCAAAAATTAAAATAAAATTGTTTGGTGGTTGACGAATATTACAAAGGTAATTATAGTGCAACAGACATATTTTTATAAAATGGCTAAATGGATTAAATGTTTTAAACACAAAAGAAATAATAAAAGAAAATACAAAAGGAAAGAAAAACAGAAAATCAAAAAGAAAAAAAAGAGAACACCCCCTCCCCCCCACTGGGCTTCGGCCCAGCAGGCCACCGGGCCGCCTGGCAAACCCACCCCCTCTCTCCTTATTCCCCCCCGGGTGAGACCCCGAAACCCTAGCCACCCCCCCACTCGCATCCACTCTCCCCCCTCCCTCCCGATTGGATCGGGAGGATAACGACGCCGCGCCCCGGCCTGCCCCCGTCCTCCTCGCCGTGGAACGACGCCGCCGCCTGGAGCTCCTACCCCGCCGGCCTGCTCCCCGTCGCCCGCTCGTCCCCGACGGCCTCCCCAACCTCCCCCGAGCTTGCTCCCGAGACCCTACGCGTCCCTCCCCGTGAGCTCCTCTCCTCCCTTTCCCCTCTGTCGCCGGCGACGTCCGCACCCAGTCGCTGCGCCCGACGGCGTGCGCCGCGCGCCCCTCGCGCGTCCAGGCCACGCGCCCGACGCCTCGACCTCCTCTACCGCGCGCACGCGCGCACACCGCGTTCGGGCCGCGCCCTGGCCGCGCGCCGTCGCCCCGTCCCGACGCGTCTCGCCTGGTCAACCGCCCGCACGGACGCCCCTCCTCCCTGCTCGCCCCCCCTCCGTGCCGACTGCGCCATGGCCTCGCGCGCCCCGGCCGTCCTCCCTCGCCGTGGCCCGCGTCCCGCTTCGTCTCCCCTCGCCTTGGCCTCGCCTCTCCACGCCGGCCTACGCGTGGCTTTGGTCGCCGACGCCCGCGGCCGGCCGCCACCGCTACCTGCCGGCCTCACCCGCCTGTGCCCCGCCTCCTCTGCACACGGCGCCCGGCCCCGTGGCGCCCCTGTTTACCCTCCTCCGCCCTGTGCGCCGTCGCCGCCGCCGGCGAGCCTGCGCCCCGGCTCGCCGTGCCCCCCCTTCCCCGTTGGCCGCGGACGGGCGCCCGCTGCGCCAGTTCGGGCGGGTGCCCAGCGCCCGCTAACACCGAAACCACTCTGGCCACTAGTGCCAATGACATGGGGGCCCCACGGCCCCAGAACGTTTTATTCAAAAAATGGAATTAAAATTAATAATAATAAAATTAATTAATTAATTAAGGAATTAATTAAGTTAATTAATCATAATTAGATTAATCAAATTAACTAATTAGTCTAATTAAACTGTGATTAGTTTAGCTAAAACCTGATTAGCCTAAACAGGGTATGACAGGTGGGCCCCGCTGGACCCACACGTCAGTTTGACCAGTCAACGCCCCTGTTGACTGCTGACGTCATGCTGACGTCATGATGACGTCAGCAGACACTATTCTGGATAATGTTGATTAAAATTAAATAAATAAATCCTAAAAATGATTTAAATCTTTTAAAATTAATATAAAATAAACCGTAGCTCGGATGGGAAAACTTTGTACATGAAAGTTGCTCAGAACGACGAGACGAATTCGGATACGCAGCCCGTTCATCCGCCACGCATCCCTAACCTATCAAACTCGCAACTTTCCCCTCCGGTTCACCGGTCCGAAAACGCGAAACACCGGGGATACTTTCCCGGATGTTATCCCCCTTCACCGGTATCACCTACTACCGCGTTAGGGCACCTCTAACGCCGTAACTTGTCATGTCATGCATCACTATGCATATGCTTGCATTATATTTATTGTTTCTTCCCCCTCTTCTCTCTCTAGACACCGAGACCGACGCCGCTGCTACCCCGTACGACTACGGTGTTGACGACCCCTCTCTCTTGCCAGAGCAACCAGGCAAGCCCCCCTTTTGATCACCAGATATCGCCTACTCTTCTCTATACTGCTTGCATTAGAGTAGTGTAGCATGTTACTGCTTCCCGTTAATCCTATACTGATGCATAGCCTGTCCTTGCTACTACTGTTGTTACCTTTACCTGCAATCCTAATGCTTAGTATAGGATGCTAGTATTTTCATCAGTGGCCCTACATCCTTGTCCGTCTGCCATGCTATACTATCGGGCCGTGATCACTCGGGAGTTGATCACGGGAATATACTATATGCTTTATACATGATACATGTGGTGACTAAAGACGGGTCGGCTTGTGGAGCACCCGCGAGTGATTCACGGATTGGGGGCTGAAAGGACCTTTGTCCCAACGGGCCTCTGTGTGGATCTTTGAGGCGGAGCGACAGGGCAGGTTCCGACCACCTAGGAGAGAGGTGGGCCTGGCCCTGGTCGGCGTTCGCGGATACTTAACACGCTTAACGAGATTTGGGTATTTGATCTGAGTTTGGCCATTTGGTCTATACGCACTAACCATCTACGCGGGAGTAGTTATGGGTATCCCGGCGTCGTGGTATCAGCCGAAGCCTTCGTGATGTCAGCGACTGAGTGGCGCGCGCCGGATTGGACTGGAAGGCCACTAGGCTAGGTCTGCTTTCGGCCGCGTTCGCAACGTGCAGGTGTGCTAAGGGCGATGGGCCCAGACCCCTGGGCGCTTAGGTTTAGACCGGCGTGCTGACCTCTCTGTTGGTCTAGGTGGGGCTGCGACGTGTTGATCTTCCGAGGCCGGGCATGACCCAGGAAAGTGTGTCCGGCCAAATGGGATCGAGCGTGTTGGGGTATGTGGTGCACCCCTGCAGGGAAGTTAATCTATTCGAATAGCCGTGATCTTCGATAACAGGACGATTTGGAGTTGTACTTAGACCTTATGACAACTAGAACCGGATACTTAATAAAACACACCCTTCCAAGTGCCAGATACAACCGGTGGTCGCTCTCTCACAGGGCGACGAGGGGAGGATCATCGGTTAGGAATTATGCTATGCGATGCTACTTGGAGGACTTCAGTCTTCCCTCTTCTACATGTTGCAAGACGGAGGCTGCCAGAAGCGTAGTCTTCGAAAGGATTAGTTATCCCCCTCTTATTCCGGCTTTCTGCAGTTCAGTCCACATATGATACCCTTATTCCATTTGATACCATTGCATACATATGTAGTATAGCTCCTTGCTTGCGAGTACTTTGGATGAGTACTCACGGTTGCTTTCTCCCTCTTTTCCCCTATCCCTTTTACTTGGTTGTCGCAACCAGATGTTGGAGCCCAGGAGCCAGACGCCACCGTCGACGACGACTCCTACTACACCGGAGGTGCCTACTACTACGTGATGCCCGTTGATGACGACCAGGAGTAGCTAGGAGGATCCCAGGCAGGAGGCCTGCGCCTCTTTCGATCTGTATCCCAGTTTGTGCTAGCCTTCTTAAGGCAAACTTGCTTAACTTATGTCTGTACTCAGATATTGTTGCTACCGCTGACTCGTCTATGATCGAGCTCTTGTATTCGAGCCCTCGAGGCCCCTGGCTTGTAATATGATGCTTGTATGACTTATTTTATTTGTAGAGTTGTGTTGTGATATCTTCCCGTGAGTCCCTGATTTTGATCGTACACGTTTGCGTGTACGATTAGTGTACGATTAAATCGGGGCGTCACAAGTTGGTATCAGAGCCGACTGCCTGTAGGAACCCCCCTTCCACACTCCTTGGCCGAAGTCGAGTCTAGACATTGCAAAAACTTTTACTAACTTGGCTGTGTGCCTTACGGGCCCACGTCGCCATCGGGTGGTACTAGTATCTTTTACTCCTCGACCTTTACTCTGGGACTCTGAACTCTCTTCTACTCGGGTTAAACGAATTTACTAACTCTGACACTAGGATCCCGTTACGACATTCACCCCAAAGTTGGATAAGCCCTAGTTATTCTTTAGAATTGTATTTGAACATTATCCACATTGTCATTTGACTCCTGTGAAAACATCTGTGTTTTCAGATGGAACCCACGAGGCAGGTCGTGCGCCACACGACGGCCATTGGTGCCTCAGGGTCACCTGCTGTGTTGGTTGAGATGATGACCTATCTGGGTTATCGCTGGCACCCTGAGTACACCGTCTATGAGGAGTATCAGGACTTCAACCAGGAGCAGTACCGTGCCATCGTCCACCTCTACTCTCGGGAGTATGACTCCACTACCGTGCTGCACACTGCTCATGGTGTTGGAGTGACTATCGATATGGCGGTCCACGATGCTGCTTATGCTGCTCTGACACGTCTTCGTGGAGAGTATCAGGAGTTGGACACCTCCCCCTTCAGGCACATTGCTATCGCATCCGATGTTGGTGCGGAGGGTTACTACACTGCTGCCTACTCCACTATCACCCGAGAGCCCTTCTACCATCAGAACCTGGTTCTGCATGCTGATGGGCTGGATCGAGCTAACCGAGCTCTTCGCCACGAGTTGTACACCACTCGTCAGCACCTCTACCGTGCTCTGACGATGTTGCACCCCTTCGTCGGATCTGGGGAGCTATCGCGTTCTGCTATCTACCCAGCCAGGACCGTGATGCCCCAGGGCGTCGGCTGGCCAGATGTGGGAGGCTACTCTCCTGCATTGGGCCCTCTCCTGCCACCTGCGCGTCGGGTTCCGCACCAGAGTATCCGCGGACCCCAGGCTACTCGCGTGGAGGTCTTCCCTTCGCGTCACTGCCAGCTGTCGGGCTACACCTACCTCCGCAGTACCGCATGGGACTGACGTAGACTTGCTTATTAGTGTTAGATGCATTCGCCGCGAGCCTGCGTGCCGCCTATGATGTCTTAGTCTATGTACCAGAAACAGAATCAACTGGCCCTTCCAGCAACTGGCTGTGGAAGCAACCAGCCTCGCAACAACAGTGCCAAGTCTTATGGTCGTGTTCATGCCAACCATGTTGATCTCAATGAAGTTCTAGACCAGCCTGCTACCGTGATGGGTACACTCCTCGTAAATTCAGTACCAACATCTGTTTTATTTGATACAGGAGCATCACATTCTTTTATATCAGCTGAGTTTGCATTCATGCATGGCATCAAATACGAAGAGATGAACACTGCGATTGTGGTACACACCCCTGCGGGCCAGTGTCAAACCTCTATGGTTAGTCACAACGTTCCCGTTGAAATTGAAGGACTGGAGTTCCTTGCCTCCCCCATCGTACTAAAGTCCTGTAGCATCGACCTCATTCTAGGAATGGATTGGTTGAAAGCGCATACTGCTTCTATAGTTTGCGCCACTAAGGTCGTCCATCTGCTACACCCTTCTGACGAAATAATAGCTTACCAAGCTCATCTAGTTCAGAACGCCGAGGCACGACTTTATGCCTTGAACGTGTTGAACGCTGCACCACTCGAGGGCATTGAAAACATTCCCGTCATTCGTGAATTCCAAGACGTCTTCCCAGAAGAACTTCCAGGGATTCCTCCTGCTAGAGCTGTCGAATTCATCATCGACTTGAAACCCGGCACTACCCCTATAGCTAAATGACCCTACAAGATGCCGCCGCATGAACTCATTGAGCTTAAGGAGGAAATCGACAAATCTCTTGTCAAAGGTTTCATTCGCCCAAGTTGCTCTCCTTGGGGAGCACCTTCTATCTTTGTTAACAAGAAGGACGGGACAAACCGATTGGTCCAAGACTACCGTCCTATAAACCAAGCTACCATTCAGAATAAATACCCTCTCCCTCGGATCAATGATCTTTATGATCAACTGGCTGGCTCATCAGTGTTCTCCAAACTCGACTTGAGGTTGGGTTACCACCAGATCCGTGTTCGTGAGGAGGACGTCCCAAAAACCGCCTTCGTGACTCGGTATGGATCATACGAGTACACCGTCATGTCATTCGGCTTAACGAATGCTCCATCCACCTTCTCTCGTCTGATGAATTATATATTCATGGATTACCTCGACAAGTTCGTCGTGGTTTATCTGGACGATATCCTTGTATTTTCCAAGAACGAGGAAGAACATGCTGGACATCTGCGTCTTGTGCTAGAGAAGCTTCGAGAACATCAGCTGTATGCTAAGTATTCCAAGTGTGAATTCTGGCTTCCCGAAGTAACCTATCTTGGGCATGTCATCTCCAAAGATGGTATTGCCGTCAACCCTGAACGAGTTCAGGCTATTCTCGATTGGACTCCTCCGAAGAATGTGAAGCAAGTCCGAAGTTTTCTCGGTCTCGCCAGCTATTGCCGTCGATTCGTCGAGAACTTCTCCAAGATTGCCAGGCCTCTGACTAATTTGTTGCATAAGGGTGTCAAGTTCGACTGGACAGACAAGTGTCAGGAAAGTTTCCAGGCGCTCAAAGACAAGTTGACTTCTGCCCCCGTGCTTGCACCACCTGATACTAAGAAGGACTTCGTCATTTACTGCGACGCTTCCCGCCAAGGATTAGGCTGTGTCCTAATGCAGGAGCGCAGAGTGATTGCTTATGCCTCTCGTCAATTGCGCCCTCACGAAGAAAACTACCCGGTTCACGACCTCGAGCTTGCTGCTGTCATTCATGCACTGAAGCAGTGGCGACATTACCTTCTCGGTAATCGTTGCGAGATCTTCACCGACCATCAAAGTCTGAAGTATCTGTTTACTCAGCCAGATTTGAACCTACGCCAGCAGAGATGGATGGAGACTGTTGCAGACTTTGACGTGGATATATCATATACCCCCGGCAAGGCTAATGTGATGGCTGATGCCTTGAGCCGCAAGTCTTACTGCAACCACCTCCAGGTTCATAAAGTTCAGCCCTCGCTTACCGAAGAATTTAGAAGGCTGAACCTCCATATTGTTCCCCCGGGATCACTCGCTCCCCCTCCCGAAGGTTTCCCCAAACAGAACCTCCATGTTGTTTCCAAGGGTTCTCTCAATACCCTGGTTGCGAAACCAGATCTTGTGGACACCATCAAATGGATACAGAAGTGTGACGATGAAGTCCTCAAGATTAAGCGCGACCTCAAAAGGGGAAAGCCCTCATTCTTCATGATCGCCGACGATGGCGCCTTGTATTTCAAAGGCCGCTTAGTGGTACCATGTTCGAAGAAAAACTTGGATAAGACTAAAAGGGTTATGCAAGAAGCCCATGATACGCCTCTGTCCATCCATCCTGGTAGTACAAAGATGTACCAGGATATTCGTCAAAGATTCTGGTGGTCTAATATGAAGCAGGACATTGCTCGTTATGTTGCTGAGTGTGACATTTGTCGCCGAATCAAAGCAGAGCATCAAAGGCCTGCCGGAACTCTGCAACCTATCTCTATTCCTGAATGGAAATGGGACCATGTTGAAATGGACTTCGTCACTGGTTTTCCCAAATCGCAGAAAGGTAATGATGCTATTCTTGTCGTCATTGACCGGCTTTCCAAAGTTGCCCATTTTCTGGCGGTCAAAGAGACAATCACGGCTAGTCAGCTTGCTACTCTCTACATGGCCAGAATTGTTTCACTTCACGGTATCCCACTGGTTATCAGTTCAGACCGTGGCAGCTTATTCACTTCAAGGTTTTGGGCGAGTTTCCAAGAAGCTATGGGAACTCATCTGTCGTTCAGTACTGCGTTTCATCCTCAGTCGCCAGGACAAGTTGAACGTGTCAACCAAGTGCTCGAAGACATGCTTCGAGCTTGTGTAATCTCATTCGGCAAGAAATGGGAGGAATCTCTTCCATATGCCGAGTTTTCTTATAATAATAGCTATCAAGCTAGTCTGAAGATGTCCCCCTTCGAAGTGCTATATGGACGAAAGTGTCGAACCCCTCTGAACTGGTCAGAAACTGGGGAGCGTCCACTCTTTGGTCCGGATATTATCCAACAGGCCGAAGAACAAGTCCACATTATTCGCGAGAATCTCAAGACTGCTCAGTCACGTCAGAAAAGTCAGTATGACCGTCATCACCAAGACATGGTCTATCAACCTGGCGAAAAGGCTTATCTTCGAGTTACACCAATGAAGGGTGCACACCGCTTCGGGATCAAAGGAAAGTTAGCTCCCCGCTATATTGGTCCTTTCACTATTCTCGAAAGGCGTGGAAAAGTGGCATATCAACTGGAGCTTCCGCCGAACCTTTCTCAGGTTCACGATGTGTTCCACGTGTCACAACTCCGACGCTGCTTCAAGGACCCAATCCGAGCAGTGGACCATGAAGTGCTCGAATTGCAACAGGACCTCTCCTATAAAGAGCATCCGGTCCGCATTCTCGACCAAGCTGAACGCCGCACCCGTCAGAAGGCGATCAAGTTCCTCAAGGTCCAGTGGTCGAATCACTCTGAAGACGAAGCCACCTGGGAACGCGAGGATCGTCTTCGCGATGAATACCCTGCACTGTTTCCTTCTACCTCCTAAAATCTCGGGACGAGATTTCTTGTAGTGGAGGAGATTTGTAACGCCCGGATAATCTTGCTACAGTAATCCCACACTAATCATGGCACGTCATCCCGATTACTGTTGCTATCCTCGCAATAATTCGAAACCGTTCAAATTCAAATTGATGAAAACAATAAAAGTTTTCAAAAATTAAAATAAAATTGTTCGGTGGTTGACGAATATTACAAAGGTAATTATAGTGCAACAGACATATTTTTATAAAATGGCTAAATGGATTAAATGTTTTAAACAGAAAAGGAATAATAAAAGAAAATACAAAAGGAAAGAAAAACAGAAAATCAAAAAGAAAAAAAAGAGAACACCCCCTCCCCCCCCCCCCACTGGGCTTCGGCCCAGCAGGCCACCGGGCCGCCTGGCAAACCCACCCCCTCTCTCCTTATTCCCCCCCGGGTGAGACCCCGAAACCCTAGCCACCCCCCACTCGCATCCACTCTCCCCCCTCCCTCCCGATTGGATCGGGAGGATAACGGCGCCGCGCCCCGGCCTGCCCCCGTCCTCCTCGCCGTGGAACGACGCCGCTGCCCGGAGCTCCTACCCCGCCGGCCTGCTCCCCGTCGCCCGCTCGTCCCCGACGGCCTCCCCAACCTCCCCCGAGCTCGCTCCCGAGACCCTACGCGTCCCTCCCCGTGAGCTCCTCTCCTCCCTTTCCCCTCTGTCGCCGGCGACGTCCGCACCCAGTCGCCGCACCCGACGGCGTGCGCCGCGCGCCCCTCGCGCGTCCAGGCCACGCGCCCGACGCCTCGACCTCCTCTACCGCGCGCACGCGCGCACACCGCGTTCGGGCCGCGCCCTGGCCGCGCGCCGTCGCCCCGTCCCGACGCGTCTCGCCTGGTCAACCGCCCGCACGGGCGCCCCTCCTCCCTGCTCGCCCCCCCTCCGTGCCGACTGCGCCATGGCCTCGCGCGCCCCGCCATCCTCCCTCGCCGTGGCCCGCGTCCCGCTTCGTCTCCCCTCGCCTTGGCCTCGCCTCTCCACACCGGCCTGCGCGTGGCTATGGTCGCCGACGCCCGCGCCCGGCCGCCACCGCTACATGCCGGCCTCACCCGCCTGTGCCCCGCCTCCTCTGCACACGGCGCCCGGCCCCGTGGCGCCCCTGTTTCCCCTCCTCCGCCCTGTGCGCCGTCGCCGCCGCCGGCGAGCCTGCGCCCCGGCTCGCCGTGCCCCCCCCTTCCCCGTTGGCCGCGGACGGGCGCCCGCTGCGCCAGTTCGGGCGGGTGCCCAGCGCCCGCTAACACCGAAACCACTCTGGCCACTAGTGCCAATGACATGGGGGCCCCACGGCCCCAGAACGTTTTATTAAAAAAAGGAATTAAAATTAATAATAATAAAAATAATTAATTAATTAATTAATTAAGGAATTAATTAAGGAATTAATTAAGTTAATTAATCATAATTAGATTAATCAAATTAACTAATTAGTCTAATTAAACTGTGATTAGTTTAGCTAAAACCTGATTAGCCTAAACAGGGTATGACAGGTGGGCCCCGCTGGACCCACACGTCAGTTTGACCAGTCAACGCCCCTGTTGACTGCTGACGTCATGATGACGTCAGCAGACACTATTCTGGATAATGTTGATTAAAATTAAATAAATAAATCCTAAAAATGATTTAAATCTTTTAAAATTAATATAAAATAAACCGTAGCTCGGATGGAAAAACTTTGTACATGAAAGTTGCTCAGAACGACGAGACGAATTCGGATACGCAGCCCGTTCGTCCGCCACGCATCCCTAACCTATCAAACTCGCAACTTTCCCCTTCGGTTCACCGGTCCAAAAACGTGAAACACCGGGGATACTTTCCCGGATGTTATCCCCCTTCACCGGTATCACCTACTACCGCGTTAGGGCACCTCTAACGCCGTAACTTGTCATGTCATGCATCACTATGCATATGCTTGCATTATATTTATTGTTTCTTCCCCCTCTTCTCTCTCTAGACACCGAGACCGACGCCGCTGCTACCCCGTACGACTACGGTGTTGACGACCCCTCTCTCTTGCCAGAGCAACCAGGCAAGCCCCCCCCCCTTTTGATCACCAGATATCGCCTACTCTTCTCTATACTGCTTGCATTAGAGTAGTGTAGCATGTTACTGCTTCCTGTTAATCCTATACTGATGCATAGCCTGTCCTTGCTACTACTGTTGTTACCTTTACCTGCAATCCTAATGCTTAGTATATGATGCTAGTATTTTCATCAGTGGCCCTACATCCTTGTCCGTCTGCCATGCTATACTATCGGGCCGTGATCACTCGGGAGTTGATCACGGGAATATACTATATGCTTTATACATGATACATGTGGTGACTAAAGACGGGTCGGCTTGTGGAGCACCCGCGAGTGATTCACGGATTGGGGGCTGAAAGGACCTTTGTCCCAACGGGCCTCTGTGTGGATCTTTGAGGCGGAGCGACAGGGCAGGTTCCGACCACCTAGGAGAGAGGTGGGCCTGGCCCTGGTCGGCGTTCGCGGATACTTAACACGCTTAACGAGATCTGGGTATTTGATCTGAGTCTGGCCATTTGGTCTATACGCACTAACCATCTACGCGGGAGTAGTTATGGGTATCCCGGCGTCGTGGTATCAGCCGAAGCCTTCGTGACGTCAGCGACTGAGTGGCGCGCGCCGGATTGGACTGGAAGGCCACTAGGCTAGGTCTGCTTTCGGCCGCGTTCGCAACGTGCAGGTGTGCTAAGGGCGATGGGCCCAGACCCCTGGGCGCTTAGGTTTAGACCGGCGTGCTGACCTCTCTGTTGGTCTAGGTGGGGCTGCGACGTGTTGATCTTCCGAGGCCGGGCATGACCCAGGAAAGTGTGTCCGGCCAAATGGGATCGAGCGTGTTGGGGTATGTGGTGCACCCCTGCAGGGAAGTTAATCTATTCGAATAGCCGTGATCTTCGGTAACAGGACGATTTGGAGTTGTACTTAGACCTTATGACAACTAGAACCGGATACTTAATAAAACACACCCTTCCAAGTGCCAGATACAACCGGTGGTCGCTCTCTCACAGGGCGACGAGGGGAGGATCATCGGTTAGGAATTATGCTATGCGATGCTACTTGGAGGACTTCAGCTTCCCTCTTCTACATGTTGCAAGACGGAGGCTGCCAGAAGCGTAGTCTTCGAAAGGATTAGTTATCCCCCTCTTATTCCGGCTTTCTGCAGTTCAGTCCACATATGATACCCTTATTCCATTTGATACCATTGCATACATATGTAGTATAGCTCCTTGCTTGCGAGTACTTTGGATGAGTACTCACGGTTGCTTTCTCCCTCTTTTCCCCTATCCCTTTTACTTGGTTGTCGCAACCAGATGTTGGAGCCCAGGAGCCAGACGCCACCGTCGACGACGACTCCTACTACACCGGAGGTGCCTACTACTACGTGATGCCCGTTGATGACGACCAGGAGTAGCTAGGAGGATCCCAGGCAGGAGGCCTGCGCCTCTTTCGATCTGTATCCCAGTTTGTGCTAGCCTTCTTAAGGCAAACTTGCTTAACTTATGTCTGTACTCAGATATTATTGCTACCGCTGACTCATCTATGATCGAGCTCTTGTATTCGAGCCCTCGAGGCCCCTGGCTTGTAATATGATGCTTGTATGACTTATTTTATTTGTAGAGTTGTGTTGTGATATCTTCCCGTGAGTCCCTGATTTTGATCGTACACGTTTGCGTGTATGATTAGTGTACGATTAAATCGGGGCGTCACATAAGGGTGAGTTATGAAGATCTTCAGAAGGAGCGTGATTCATTACTTGCTCAACAAATCAGCGCTGCTCAGGAAGAATTCATGCCACCATGTTTGAAATGCATTGAACGTGAATCTGCTAATTCTTCACCTAAAAGTTCAAATGCTTCTATTGCTGCAAATTCTTCAACTGTCTCTGCTATCACTAATTCCTCGCCTGAGGATGTTGCTAGTATCACTGACCATGTAGGGCTGAAGGAATTGTATGTGGCATGCATGTACAAAAGCCTCAAAGGGCATCAGGCTCTTTGTGATGTGCTTAAAAAGCAGATCCTCAACATGAAACCTTGGAAAGAGGGTATTGCCTTTGAGAGGAAACTCAATGCTGATGGGACCTGCTGGAAACCTGAGCAGTATCCCAAAACCTCATGGGTTGCTGCTAAGGGAACTTTAGTGGATCTAGCTACCCTATCTGGCATTACATGTGAATCTTCATATTCTTTTGATGAGTCATTTGGCTCCAACTATAAACTATTCAAAAATAAGAATGGTGAAGTATTTGCTAGATATGTTGGCACTAACTGCAGGAACGGTCCCCCTATGAAGAAAATTTGGGTTCCCAAAAGGTGCCTTGAAAGTATCCAGGTGAATGTCATCATGACACCACCTGTGAAGAATAGGAACCCCAGATCAAATTCTTCATATGGACCAAAGTCTTCATATGGATCCAAGTCCTCATATGGACCAAATTACTCATATGGATCCAGATCCTCATATGAACACCATCGTGCTAACACTTCTGTTTCACAGGGAAGATCTGAGGGTTATGAATATGTGCATTATTCTTCAAATCCTCGTATGGATCAAAGTCTTCATAAGGAATGCAGTTTTGACGTCCATTTGCCAGAATCCATAATCATAAAATGCGGCAATTGCTAACATGATTCGGACAGACTTAAGCATCGCTACGGGTGAGAAAGTCTCATCGTAGTCAACTCCTTGAACTTGTCGAAAACCTTTCGCGACAAGTCAAGCTTTGTAGACAGTGATATTACCATCACCGTCCGTGTTCCTCTTGAAGATCCATTTATTCTCGATGGCCCTCCGATCATCGAGCAAGTCCACCAAAGTCCACACATTGTTCTCATACATGGATCCTATCTCAGATTTCATGGCCTCAAGCCATTTGTCGGAATCTGGGCTCATCATAGCTTCTTCATAGTTCGTAGGTTTGTCGTTGTCTAACAACATGACTTCCAGGGCAGGGTTATCTTACCACTCTGGTTGACCTACGAGGTTTAGTAGTTACTTGATCCAAAGTTTCATGATCATCATCATTAGCTTCCTCTCTAGTTGGTGTAGGCATCATGGGAACAGTTTTCTCTGATGTGCTACTTTCCAATTCGAGAGAAGGTACAATTACCTCATGAAGTTCCACTTTCCTCCCACTCGCTTCTTTCGAGAGAAACTCATTCTCTAGAAATGACCCATTCTTCGCAACACAGATCTTGCCTTTGGACCTGTGGTAGAAGGTGTACCCAATAGTTTCATTAGGGTATCTGATGGTGGCTCGAAGCTACGTCGGTATTTCCCCAAAGAGGAAGAGGTGATGCAGCACAACGGCAGTAGGTATTTCCCTTAATTATGAGACCAAGTTTATCGAACCAGTATGAGAACCAAGCAACACAACATAAACAGCCCCTGCACACAAATAACAAATACTCTCAATCCGACGTGTTATAGGGGTTGTCAATCCCTTTCGGGTAGCGGCGCTTCAAGATAGGCAAACAGACCTGAATAAAATTGTAGTAGATTGATAGATCAAACGCCAAATAAAATAAATAAGAATAAAACGCGGCAAGGTATTTTTGTATTTTTGGTTTAATAGATCTGAAAATAAAAAAGGAAAAGTAGATCACAAAGGCAAATAATATGAGAAAGAGACCCGAGGGCCGTAGGTTTCACTAGTGGCTACTCTCGAGAAAAATAGCAAACGGTGGGTAAAAAAAATTACTGTTGGGCAATTGATAGAACTTCAAGTAATCATGACGATATCCAGGCAATGATCATTACATAGGCATCATGTCCAAGATTAGTAGACCGACTCCTGCCTGCATCTACTACTATTACTCCACACATCGACCGCTATCCAGGATGCATCTAGTGTGTTAAGTTCATGGAGAAACGGAGTAATGCAATAAGAATGATGACATGATGTAGACAAGATCTATCTATGTAGAGATAGAACACATCATTTTATCCTTAGTAGCAACGATACATACGTGTCGGTTCCCCTTCTGTCACTGGGATCAAGCACCATAAGATCGAACCCACTACAAAGCACCTCTTCCCATTGCAAGATAAATAGATCAAGTTGGCCAAACAAAACTCAAATATCGGAGAAGAAATACGAGGCTATAAGCAATCATGCATATAAAAGATCAAAGAAACTCAAATAACTTTCATGGATATAAAAAGATAGATCTGATCATAAACTCAAAGTTCATCGGATCCCAACAAACACACCGCAAAAGAGTTACATCATATGGATCTCCAAGAGACCATTGTATTGAGAATCATACGAGAGAGAGGAAGCCATCTAGCTACTAACTACGGACCCGGAGGTCTACAAAGAACTACTCACGGATCAACGGAGAGGCACCAATGGAAGTGGTGAACCCCTCCGTGATGGTGTCTAGATTGGATTCGGTGGTTTTGGACTCTGCGGCGGCTGGAATTGATTTTCGTCGACTCCCCTAGGTTTTCTGAAATATTGGGGTATTTATAAAGCAAAGAGGTGGTCCGGGGGGCACCCGAGGTGGGCACAACCCACCAGGGCGCGCCTGGGCCTCATAGCGTGCCCTGGTGGGTTGTGCTACCCTCGGAGCACCCCCAGGCGTTGCCTTGACCCATTGGGTCACTTCTGGTCCATAAAAAATTTCCGTAAAGTTTCGTTGCATTTGGACTCCGTTTGGTATCGATTTCCTACCATGCAAAAAACATGCAGAAAACAACAACTGGCACTTGGCACTATGTCAATAGGTTAGTACCAAAAAATGATATAAAATGACTATAAAATGATTATAAAACATCCAAAATTAATAATATAACAATATAGAACAATAAAAAATTATAGATACGTTGGAGACGTATCAGCATCCCCAAGCTTAACTCCTACTCGTCCTCGAGTAGGTAAGTGATAAAAATAATTTTTTTGATGTGGAATGCTGCCTAACATGTCATCTCATATTTCTTTTCTTTATAGCGTGGACATTTGGACTTTTATATTGTTCAAAGCAATAGCCTAGTTTTGACATGACAACTTAAATACTCAAGCATATCAACAAGCAACCATGTATTTCAAAATATCAATGCTAAAATAAGCTATCCCTAGCCCATCACGCTTAATCATTGATCCATTCATGAAACACACTCGCATATTAACTACACCCAATGCTCAAGTACGATCATAGTGCCTCCTAATTGGTGCTTTATAAGAGAAGATGGAGACTCAAATTCAAAATAAAAATTGCATAAAGTAAAAGAAATGCCCTTCATAGAGGGAAGTAGGGATTTGTAGAGGTCTAGAGCTCAAAGCGAAAAACTTAGAGATAAAAACATTTTGGGAGGTGTGTCCTTCCCACCAACGAAAATGACTTAGAGTTCCCAACACTTTCCATGATAGATATATCATAGCCGGTTCCCAAACAGAAAATAAAGTTTATTCTTTTTTCCACCCTACTTTCACTTTCCATGGTTAGCCGGATCCACGGGTGCCTTCCATACCAACACTTTCCAAGAAATTTATTATTTGACAACATAAAGTAAATTAATTTTTCATTTCGGGACTGGGCATCCCTAATGCCTTTGCCTTACTCACTTTCTTGTAAATACAGGCTTCTACAAGGACCAGGTGTAGTCACACTCGATTCAACTAAAGCTGGAGAAACAGACACCCACTAGCCACCTATGTGTGAATCACGGCGGTAGAACTAGTCTCATGAACGCGGTCATGTAATCTCGGTCTGGGCCGCTTCATCCAACAATACCGCTGAATCAAAGTATGACATATTGGTAAGCAGTATGGCTATTATCGCCCACAACTCTTTGTGTTCTACTCGTGCATATAACGTCTACGCATAGACTTGGCTCAGATGCCAATGTTAGGGAACGCGGTATTTCAAAAAATTTCCTACGATCATGCAAGATCTATCTAGGAGATGCATAGCAACGAGATGGGAGAGTGTGTCTACGTACCCTCGTAGACCGAAAGCGGAAGCGTTAAGTAACGCGGTTGATGTAGTCGACCGTCTTCACGACCCAACCGATCAAGTACCGAACGCACGACACCTCCGCGATCTGCACACATTCAGTTCGGTGACGTCCCTCGAACTCTTGTTCCAGCTGAGGCCGAGGGAGAGTTTCGTCAGCACGACGGTGTGGTGACGGTGATGATGAATTTACCAGCGTAGGGCTTCGCCTAAGCACTGCAACGATATGACCGAGGTGTGTTTCTATGGAGGGGGCACCGCACACAACTAAGAGAAACTTTGGTGTGCCTTTGGGGTGCCCCCTCCCACGTATATAAAGGGGGGAGGGAGGAGGAGGCCGGCCAAGGGGAGGAGGAGCGCCATGGGGGGGGGGGCAATCCTACTCCAAGTAGGATTCGGCACCCCCTTTCCTATTCCAACAAGGAGCAGGGGGAAGGTGAGGGAGAAGAGAAGGAAAGGGGGGCCGGCCCCCCTAGTCCAATTCGGTTTGGGCTAGGGGGGCGCGCGCCCTGCCTTGGCCTGCCTCCTTTCTTCCACCAATAGGCCCATGAGGTCCAATAACCCCCCGGAGGGTTCCGTAAACCCCCGGTACTCCGAAAAAATACCCGATACACCTCGGAACTAGTCTGGTGTCCGAATATAGTCTTCTAATATATCAATCTTATGTGTTGACCATTTCGAGACTCCTCGTCATGCCCGTGATCTCATCCGGGACTCCGAACTACCTTCAGTACATCAAAACTCATAAACTCATAATATCGATGGTCATCGAACGTTAAGCGTGCGAACCCTACGGATTCGAGAACTATGTAGACATGACCGAGACTCATCTTCGATCAATAACCAATAGCGGAACCTGGATGCTCATATTGGCTCCCACATATTCTAAGAAGATCTTTATTGGTCAAACCGCATAACAACATACGTTGTTCCCTTTGTCAACGGTATGCTACTTGCCCGAGATTCGATCGTCAGTATCATCATACCTAGTTCAATCTCGTTACCGGCAAGTCTCTTTACTCGTTCCGTAGTGCATCATCCCGTGACTAACTCATTAGTCACATTCCTTGCAAGGCTCATAGTGATGTGCATTACCGAGAGGGCCTAGAGATACCTTTTCGATACACGGAGTGACAAATCCTAATCTCGATCTATGCCAACTCAACAAACACCATCGGAGACACCTGTAGAGCATCTTTATAATCACCCAGTTACGTTGTGATGTTTGATATCACACAAGGTGTTCCTCCGGTATTCGGAAGTTGGATAATCTCATAGTCATAGGAACATGTATAAGTCATGAAGAAAGCAATAGCAATAAACTAAACGATCATAATGCTAAGCTAACAGATGGGTCTTGTCCATCATATCATTCTCTAATGATATGATCCCGTTCATCAAATGACAACACATGTTTATGGCTAGGAAACTTAACTATCTTTTATTAACGAGCTAGTCAAGTAGAGGCATACTTGAGACACTATGTTTGTTTATGTATTCACACATGTACTAAGTTTCCGGTTAATAAAATTCTAGCATGAATAATAAACATTTATCATGATATAAGGAAATATAAATAACAACTTTATTATTGACTCTATGACATATTTCCTTCATCAAATGCATTTAAGATGTCTAGCTTTAGCAGGATTGCAGGCTGACGAAGTGCTTGCAGCTGTCTTGCGGTGCTCTGAACCATCATGAAATTATCATGCAGAGCTTGCCCTTTGACAAACGCGCTTCGATGAATGCCCACCAGGTGCGGCAACTCCAGCGCAAGGCGACGCGCCAACACTTTGTCGAAGATCTTCGCCATTCCAACGCAAGGCAACTTTACAAAAGCTTTCCCTGATCGAAAAGCGAAACTTGCCAAGTAGTGCATAAAATTGTTGTGATTTTCTTTAAAAAATTGCCACCACGTGGTCTGGATCCAAGGGTTGTTGGGATTCCCTGGACCTGGCGCTAGGCGCTGGCGAATGAGCCAATGCGCAACCCCATGCCCCCAGCGCGCCCGTTTTGGGTCAGCCAAGTGCGGGCACCCTTTTTAAATTTATTGTTTTTGCTTTTTGTTATTGTATTTTTATTCTTTAAATAATTCGGATTCTAAATAATTTTAACAAAAATATCCAAGAAATCATAAATATTTGTGGATTTTTTATGATTTAAATACATGTTCATGATTAAAAAATTAATTTTCGGGAAATTAAAAATGCTCATCATTTTTCAAAACTGCTCATGATTTTAATGAATGTTTATGTAATCAAAAAGTGTTCATGAATTTGAAAACATGTTCGGAATTCGAAAAATATTTGCAAAATAAAAAAAATGCTTGTGAGTTATAAAAAAGTTCATCAATTCAAAAAATATTCATGAATTTCAATAATTGTTCGTCAATTCAAAACATGTTCACTAGTTTCGTATAAAATGTTCAGAATTTTATTATATGTTTTCAAATTTGTAAGAAATGATCGCAAACTGAAAAAATTCATGATTTAGAAAAATACGAATTTTAGAAAATGGTAGCTAATTTGAAAAAATGTTCTTGATTTCATAAGAATGTTGGCGGGTGCAAACATATTCATGATTTAAAAATATTCAAGGTTTCAAAAAATAAAAATTAACAAAAGCAAAAGTACAATAAAATGAAAACTAGAAATAAAAGAAAAAAGAACTAAAAAACACTTAAATGAAAGAAGGAAGAAAAGAACGAAAAATAAAAAGTAGAAAAAAACCTAAAGAAAGAGAAAAACCGCAAGTATTTCCCAAACTGTGCGTAGTGGCAAGGGCGGTCGCTAACTAGCAACCTATGCGTCAAACAGGATCCCCCTATGCAGGGAAAGTTTTCTAGTTATCATTTGCCATATAAAATGGCACAGTGAACGAACCCAGCGTGCAACAAAATGGTAGAACTGGGCCGACCCAAGTGGCTCACCCTGCGGGCATTGCCTCCACGGGCGTCAAACTAGGATTCACCTCTATCCAACGCCCAGAAAACCCCTCGACGAATCGGCAGTAAATGGCTTGAATCTGGCGCGCGGCAATTTGATTGATTCAAAACTGTAACTATTTCAACTGGGCAGCCACCGTAGTTCAAATCAGAGAAAAAGTGGTAGCGGTGTTCTTGCATTTCTAGTTCTACTGAACGAAAAAATATCCAAAAAAAATGAACAAAAAACAAGAACTAAGCTCCATTCGGAGCGGAGGGGGTAGAAAACAAGGGAATTGAAAACTTCACAGAAATGTGCTTCCCCTGAGTCCTGACTAGGGGAAACCTTGGAACGTGAAACACAGGGACATAGTTCCTCCGTATCATAATATAAGTGCATTTTCAACTTAGGTTTAGTGTAAAAACGATATTTTCAACATTAATTTAGTGTAAAAAATGCTTTTATATTAGGAGTAGAATTTTGCTGCACGTGAACTAGTAAAACCCAAGGAATATGAGGATAAAAGCGAGTGAATGCATTTGTCTCCAACTATGTGAAAATATAAATTTTTAGCTGTACATGCAGGCCGCCCGTTTGACACTCACATGCAAGGATTTTTAAATACAGCCGACTGACACCTTGCATTGGGCTTCGGCCCAAACATTGGGTTGCAGTAGATTTTTTCATTCCCGTGAAAAGTAGAGGATGGGTAAACTTTTCTGTGGAATGAGCGAGGATGTTCCTTCAAACTGGACACATCATAGATTATTTTTCCGAGAGAAACCAGACCTATAAAAATTCCTGCAGACCAAACGGGGCCTAAACGACTGATACTGAACCGACCATAAGTTTTATGGATAGATAACATGAAAAGGTTCACACCATGATAAGTTACACAAGTTCAAGCAAGCTGAAGGAAAGGAAAACATCACACAAAATAGAATTACAGAAAAGAGTGGCCTGCCGCATGCTAGACACTTTGACCTCAGTTGGTGACGGTCTGCTGGATCACTTTGGGGCTGTTTGGTTGGAGACTCAGGGGTTGTTTGGATCCCAGCCTAAGCGTGCCACGCCTAAGGTGAGGCGTGCCACAGCCCCTTAGGCGTGCGTTTGGTTCTGAACAAAAGTTAGCCTCGCCACAACGTCAAGGGTCGTCCGCCGCTGAAATTTTGCCAAAAAGTGTGGCGCTCGTTTCGCCCTCCACACTCGCCGCGGCGCGCCAACTGAGCCACAAAAATCCCCGCGAACTGATAAAAGTCACCGCTTCCCTGTTCGTCCTCAGTCCAAAAATCCCCCACCCCTTCAGTCTTGACCCCATGGCTGAGAGCCCTTCTCTCTCCCCTTCCAGATCCAGCTGAGGACGACCTTGCCGCCGCACTCGATCTGCTCCTCCCTGGTACGAATCCTCATCACCGCAGCATCTATCTCCTCCACCTCCTCCACCTCCTCCATCTCCTCCATCTCATCACGTCAGATTCATCTCATACATGCAGATCTGGACGTCCTTGATTTTCTCAAGAGAAAAATACCAGCCTTCTTCCGTGATTTGTGGGATTTCCCGTTGCTTGTTCCTGCCCTTGTTGCATCCAGACTAGGAACTTCCATCTCATAGTGAAAGGTCAACTATTTGTTAAGAGGAAAGGTAACATCGTAATCCCCCTTTGCAATTGTTGCATGCTTGTACGAGTGAGATTATAAGTTAGTAATTTCTTGTAAGTATGTGGTGTTGATGTAAGATTTGACATCTCTCTGTGTTCTTTTCTTAGATATGTATTGTACAATTTATTGTTTGAGTAATATACTGTCCTCTGTATAATTTGCGTTGGATAAAAAATTTATATATAGTTCCACTCACTGATGTCATCTGATTTTTTAATGCTATTATTGTTTCATAGATGGACCAAAGAACATTATGCTTACAGTATTACATGCATTATTATCACTACTACATGTGGAGGAGAAGATTGCTTGCTGCCATTATTGTGTGTTTAGGGATGTACTGGTACAAGATTAATGTCCGAAAAAGGAAGAGAAAATCTATAACTTATGCTCCCATGTTCGAACGAGATGTTGAAAGGATGTCACGCCTGAACCGTATGTATTATGGAACCGAGGCTAATTGCATAAGTGAGCTGCGCAGGCGCAAATTTGTTTTTCACAAATTGTGTGCCAACCTGAGACGTCGTGGTCTACTGGTAGACACATTCCATGTAACTGTGGAGGAGCAAGTTGCCATGTTCATCCATGTTGTGGGTCATAACTGGAAAAATAGATCGATTGGTTTCGAGTTTTATCGATCGGGCGAGACTGTTAGTAGGTACTTCAATGCTGTTTTAGATGCCCTGTGTCTCCTTGCTCGTGATGTCATATGCATCAGAACCATCGAAACACATTCGAAGATAACAAGTAGCTCCAGGTTTCACCCTTACTTTGAGGTAGATCCAAAATTATTCACAAGTATCTGCAATGTATTTATAGGTTCCAGTCAGTCTGTTTGAAACTGGTTCTCTCTTTTCGTAGGGATGCATAGGAGCTCTGGATGGTACGCATATACCGGCATGTGTGCCAATCCACATGCAAGATAGGTTTAGGGGTAGAAAGTCCTTTCCCACACAAAATGTGCTAGCAGCCGTTGATTTTGACCTAAGATTTACATATGTTCTTGCTGGATGGGAGGGATCGGCTCATGATTCTTATGTGCTCCAAGATGCCCTATCACGTCCCAATGGCCTTAAAATACCAGAAGGTGGGATTCTAACCCATGGCTTCAAACTGAAACTTTCTTTAGTTCTTAGCTAATGTGTTAGCATCATCATGATGTAGGTAAATATTTTCTAGCGGATGCGGGATATGCTGCAAGACCCGGTATACTACCCCCATATCGTGGTGTCCGATATCACCTAAAGGAATATAGGGGAAGTAGAGAGCCTGAGAACCCAAGGGAGTTATTCAGCCATCGCCATTCCTCACTTAGAACAACCGTCGAAAGAGCATTTGGTACCTTGAAGAATCGATTTAAAATATTTGCAAGTCAGCCATTCTTCCCTCTAAAAACACAAGTAAAAATTGTGTTTGCTTGTTGTGCGCTCCATAACTGGATCCTAGATGATGGTCCTGATGAGTATGTCTATGATGATGCTACTTGGTACTCGGCCCTTCCACGGAGTAGACGACACCGTCGTGACGTTTACCAGGAGAGCCAGGCATGGGCACACAAAAGGGATGTACTAGCTCAAAAAATGTGGGAGGATAATTTAGCAGCTCAAGATCAAGATGATTAAGAAGTTAGTATGTAAGGCTGATGTTGATGGGTTTTATTTTAGGTTCCATTCAGTCTGTTTGAAACTAGAGTTCTGCCTTATTTCTATGTATCAAACATGAGTGCTATTTTGTTACATTTGGTCATTATGTATGTGATTCATGTGAAACTATGTTGGTTGTACCTCTGTAAACTTATATCACTTATTTTATCTTTAGTAAATTGTTGGTTGTTTCATGCTTATTTGCCTCACCTATTATCTTTTAATTAAAATGGCTCACTGTATGAGAAACAACGATGGCCAAGGGAAAGGGGAAGTCTGATGGTGATGGGTGCTCTCATGAGAGGACTATTTCCTGGGCTGATGATCAGACCAAGTTTATGTTGGATTGGTGCATTGAATACATGAAGGAACAATATGCGGGATTTAGGTTCAGGAAGCATCATCTTTTGAAGTATGCTGATGCTTTAAATAGAAAATTTGCTATGGGGGTGACACTTGCTCAAGTTGATCGTCACTTCAGGCACTACAAAGAAAATTGGAAGTACATTGCCGCCGCAATTAGCAAGAGTGGCAATGTTTTCGATGATATTAGATGTGTGGTAACTATCTCCGAGTCTGAAAAGTCTTGCCTCAATGTACGTATAATTTAGTTTCTTTTTAAAACTTAATATGGCTAATTTAATTAGGATCTTAATGTGTGTGTGCTTGTAATGCAGGATAGAGCAAGGCGCTTGCTTTCTAAGCCCATCAAGTTCTACTATGAGATGCAGGAGCTATTCACAGGCACTAGTGCTGATGGTTCTTTGGCCATGGACCAGCATACATGCACAATTGATTCCGATGACTCGGACAATGATGAAGGGTTGTATGATCTCAACTGCTATCCATAGTATGAGGGCCCTCTTGAGGAGGATTCTGACACTTTGCCAACAACACATTGTCCTAAAAGACCTCTAGTACCTGTAGGTGGTGATAATTCAACATCTAGCACTAGCCGAGTTGGTAAGAAGCGCCCAAGAGGTAGCAAGTCACCTACTAAGAAGCCATCAAGAACCAAGAGTCGTTTCGTGGAGTCCGCTGAAGAAATCAACTCTACATTGAGGTCACTCCAGCAATCCCTTACTGCCGCTCCTCCTCCAATGCCCCAAGTTGTTGATCCTTATGCTAGTTTATGGAAGAGGTTGGAGGAACTCCCAATTACCACATATCAAAGAATTACTGTTGGTGTGCACTTATCTTGCAAGGACAATGAAGGTTTGCGTGGTTGGTTATGCAGTGCAAGTGAAAAAACTTTTGAAACTTGGGTTTGCAAGTCCTTTGCTGACAAAGATCATGTTTATAGCAACATGTGAAGTTATCTAGTTGCTAACTTGTCATGTCTAGAAGTTGGCAACCTATGAAGTTTAGAAGATGGCAACTTTTGGTATTTAGGAGATGAACTTGTGCTACGGCTACTGCTTTTGGGAAGTAGATCTTTTGATGTGTGGTGAAACACTTTAATGTAACTTGGCCAGAACTTGTGTTATTGCTATGAGTGACTATCACTTGACTTTATAATGATGGACGAAACTTGCACGTATCTATCTTATTTTCTATCTTGATTATGAGTTTGCATTTTGAATTATTTTGTACAGATGGGATTAATAGAAAATGCTCCATGTTACTTTTTATGGTTATTATTATTGCGACAAAATCTTCTTACATTTACTGAAGCATGTTGTAGTATGATTGCTTTGCGAGACAAATGGCAAGTAATCTCATCACCGTGGAGTCTAGCAGTAAGGTGATTCTAACCACCTGTGGCAGGAAACCATGGCAGAAAACCAAACGCAAACCATAACTTTTTGCCAAACATTTGTGGAATCCATCCAAACACACGCCACACAAAATCTGCCACACCTAACCTAAGGCATGGCTACCAACCAAACAGTTTGATTTTGCCACACATTATGGCAAGCCACAAATTATCACCACTTACAGGTACTGGAGGTCTTTTAGGACAATGTGTTGTTGGCAAAGTGTCAGAATCCTCCTCAAGAGGGCCCTCATACTTTGATAGCAGTTGAGATCATACAACCCTTCATCATTGTCCGAGTCATCGGAATCAATTGTGCATGTATGCTGGTCCATGGCCAAAGAACCATCAGCACTAGTGCCTGTGAATAGCTCCTGCATCTCATAGTAGAACTTGATGGGCTTAGAAAGCAAGCGCCTTGCTCTATCCTGCATTACAAGCACACACACATTAAGATCCTAATTAAATTAGCCATATTAAGTTTTAAAAAGAAACTAAATTATACGTACATTGAGGCAAGACTTTTCAGACTCGGAGATAGTTACCACACATCTAATATCATCGAAAACATTGCCACTCTTGCTAATTGCGGCGGCAATGTACTTCCAATTTTCTTTGTGGTGCCTGAAGTGACGATCAACTTGAGCAAGTGTCACCCCCATAGCAAATTTTCTATTTAAAGCATCAGCACACTTCAAAAGATGATGCTTCCTGAACCTAAATCCCGCATATTGTTCCTTCATGTATTCAATGCACCAATCCAACATAAACTTGGTCTGATCATCAGCCCAGGAAATAGTCCTCTCACGAGAGCACCCATCACCATCAGACTTCCCCTTTCCCTTGGCCATCGCTGTTTCTCATACAGTGAGCCATTTTAATTAAAAGATAATAGGTGAGGCAAATAAGCATGAAACAACCAACAATTTACTAAAGATAAAATAAGTGATATAAGTTTACAGAGGTACAACCAACATAGTTTCACATGAATCACATACATAATGACCAAATGTAACAAAATAGCACTCATGTTTGATACATAGAAATAAGGCAGAACTCTAGTTTCAAACAGACTGAATGGAACCTAAAATAAAACCCATCAACATCAGCCTTACATACTAACTTCTTAAACATCTTGATCTTGAGCTGCTAAATTATCCTCCCACATTTTTTGAGCTAGTACATCCCTTTTGTGTGCCCATGCCTGGCTCTCCTGGTAAACGTCACGACGGTGTCGTCTACTCCGTGGAAGGGCCGAGTACCAAGTAGCATCATCATAGACATACTCATCAGGACCATCATCTAGGATCCAGTTATGGAGCGCACAACAAGCAAACACAATTTTTACTTGTGTTTTTAGAGGGAAGAATGGCTGACTTGCAAATATTTTAAATCGATTCTTCAAGGTACCAAATGCTCTTTCGACGGTTGTTCTAAGTGAGGAATGGCGATGGCTGAATAACTCCCTTGGGTTCTCAGGCTCTCTACTTCCCCTATATTCCTTTAGGTGATATCGTACACCACGATATGGGGGTAGTATACCGGGTCTTGCAGCATATCCCGCATCCGCTAGGAAATATTTACCTACATCATGATGATGCTAACACATTAGCTAAGAACTAAAGAAAGTTTCAGTTTGAAGCCATGGGTTAGAATCCCACCTTCTGGTATTTTAAGGCCATTGGGACGTGATAGGGCATCTTGGAGCACATAAGAATCATGAGCCGATCCCTCCCATCCAGCAAGAACATATGTAAATCTTAGGTCAAAATCAACGGCTAGTAGCACATTTTGTGTGGGAAAGGACTTTCTACCCCTAAACCTATCTTGCATGTGGATTGGCACACATGCCGGTATATGAGTACCATCCAGAGCTCCTATGCATCCCTACGAAAAGAGAGAACCAGTTTCAAACAGACTGAATGGAACCTATAAATACATTGCAGATACTTGTGAATAATTTTGGATGTACCTCAAAGTAAGGGTGAAATCTGGAGCTACTTGTTATCTTCGAATGTGTTTCGATGGTTCTGATGCATATGACATCACGAGCAAGGAGACACAGGGCATCTAAAACAGCATTGAAGTACCTACTAACAGTCTCGCCCGATCGATAAAACTCGAAACCAATCGATCTATTTTTCCAGTTATGACCCACAACATGGATGAACATGGCAACTTGCTCCTCCACAGTTACATGGAATGTGTCTACCAGTAGACCACGACGTCTCAGGTTGGCACACAATTTGTGAAAAACAAATTTCTGCATGCGCAGCTCACTTATGCAATTAGCCTCGGTTCCATAATACATACGGTTCAGGCGTGACATCCTTTCAACATCTCGTTCGAACATGGGAGCATAAGTTATAGATTTTCTCTTCCTTTTTCGGACATTAATCTTGTACCAGTACATCCCTAAACACACAATAATGGCAGCAAGCAATCTTCTCCTCCACATGTAGTAGTGATAATAATGCATGTAATACTGTAAGCATAATGTTCTTTGGTCCATCTATGAAACAATAATAGCATTAAAAAATCAGATGACATCAGTGAGTGGAACTATATATAAATTTTTTATCCAACGCAAATTATACAGAGGACAGTATATTACTCAAACAATAAATTGTACAATACATATCTAAGAAAAAAACACAGAGAGATGTCAAATCTTACATCAACACCACATACTTACAAGAAATTACTAACTTATAATCTCACTCGTACAAGCATGCAACAATTGCAAAGGGGGATTACGATGTTACCTTTCCTCTTAACAAATAGTTGACCTTTCACTATGAGATGGAAGTTCCTAGTCTGGATGCAACAAGGGCAGGAACAAGCAACGGGAAATCCCACAAATCATGGAAGAAGGCTGGTATTTTTCTCTTGAGAAAATCAAGGACGCCCAGATCTGCATGTATGAGATGAATCTGACGTGATGAGATGGAGGAGATGGAGGAGGTGGAGGAGATAGATGCTGCGGTGATGAGGATTCGTACCAGGGAGGAGCAGATCGAGTGCGGCGGCAAGGTCGTCCTCAGCTGGATCTGGAAGGGGAGAGAGAAGGGCTCTCAGCCATGGGGTCAAGACTGAAGGGGTGGGGGATTTTTGGACTGAGGACGAACAGGGAAGCGATGACTTTTATCAGTTCGCGGGGATTTTTGTGGCTCAGTTGGCACGCCGCGGCGAGTGTGGCGGGCGAAACGAGCGCCACACTTTTTGGCGAAATTTCAGCGGCGGACGATCCTTAACGTTGTGGCGAGCCTAACTTTTATTCAGAACCAAACGCACGCATAAGGGGCTGTGGCACGCCTCACCTTAGGCGTGGCACGCTTAGGCTGGGATCCAAACAGCCCCTTTGTGTTCCTCCACGGCGCCCAGCAGCTCCACCATCCGGGCCTTCCACATCTCGACCATCTGGCCACACCTCTTCACGCTGGCGTCGCACACGGTGCACCCCTCTTCGCAGCTCTTGCGCTGCTGCTCCAGCTCCGAACGGAGGCTTACCAGCACGCTCTCCCTTTGCTGGAGCGTCTGCTCCATCTCGGTGATGCGGACGACCAGGGTCTCCTTGTGCTCCGTGACGCGGACCACCAGGCTCTCCTTGTCCCGCAGCTGCAGCTCCAGCTTTGCGACCTGGACGACAAGGGTCTCCTTCTCCTGTAGCTTTTGCTCCAGCTCCGTGATCCGCGCCCTTGCCCTCTCCAACTCCGCCGACGTCACCTTGGAAGTTCTTTCCAAGTCTATGGACGTCCTCTCGTCTGTTGACGTCCTCTCCGTCACCTCCTCTGAAGTTCCTTCGAAATCTGTGGACGTCTTCTCCGTCATCTTCTCTGAAGTTCCTTCGAGGTCTGTGGACGTCCTCTTCGTGACCTTCTCTGAAGTTCCATCGAGGTCTGTGGACGTCGTCTCCGTCACCTTCTCGAAAGTTCCTTCGAAGTCTGTGGACGTCGTCTCGGTCACCGAAAGTTCTTTCGATGTCCGTTGTGGTGTTCTCCGTCCTCATGTCTGTGACGATCTTGCCATCCATGGTGGATATTGTCTCGATGACCTTTGTGCGCTTCTGAACGACGCTGGCTTGCACAATAGTCTGACAGGCGATGCAATAATTGCCCAACAAAGACATAAATAATCAGGATGCTGTTTTTTCTCAGTGAATAATATAATTACATGCATGTATGAGAGGATATATTTTATGTCTCACCGAGTAGAGATAACGGTTCATTTCGTAGCTGATGTCAGCTGTAGCACCTTGAAAGGAGGGCAATTCCACGTGCATCATCCTTTTGACCATGACTTGCAGGTACGCCTCTGCCTCAACCCTAATTTCGGCCGCATTAGAGATTGCAGAGCCTTCATTACGCTTCCTTAGAACGGTGGCATGTACAATGGCCTGCAGATGCGCGCACAATAAGCAGCACTCTCTCCGTTCATAAATAAGCGTACATTTAGCATTTAAAATTAAAAATCTATTTATATCTTCTTAGTAAAAAATATGATTCTCTCTCATCATACAGTAATAAAAAACAGTAATATTTAACATGATCTACTCACTTTTCACATGCACTTAACTCACTGGGATGAGGTAATTAAAGATGAGAGAGATGGTGTCTTGCACCTTTCCACTGCATTTTTACTCTACTTTATAATTTATCCTAAAAAAATTATTTGTACACTTATTCCTAGACGGGGAGTGTATATGCAACCTTTTTCTAGAGTCATTTTACAGTGCATCCGGACGATATGGACCGTCCGTCGGAGCGAAATCGACGGTCCAGATCCGATGCAATACACTGATGTCACGTGTATTATATCAGACTCCGAGGGGCATTTTCGGGAGAAAAAATATTTCGAACTGATCTGATCTTCCCTCCCAAATATTTCGAGGGTATTCTCGGTATGAATTTGAGGGCTATTTTTGGTTCGATATTTATCCCGTTCGCTAGGGTTTATGCCTCGCCGCCGCTACGGTTTTGATCCTCGCCGGCAGGATCTAGCCGCTCGTCGCGGCCCCTCCCTTCCTCGTCGCTGGCAGGATCTAGCCGCTCGTCGCGGCCCCTCCCTCCCTCGTCGCCGGCAGGATCTAGCCGCGCGTCGCGGCCCTTCCCTTCCTCCACCCCAATTCCCTCGCGATCTCGCACCGCATTTTCAACGAACACGAGAGGAGGCCCACTGCCCTCCCCGCGGCGGCCGCCGGCAAGAGTCGGCGCCATCCCACCTCCCAGTTCTCCATGCGGGTGCCTATAGCCACAAGGTTATAGGCAACCTCTTTCCCACATCCCAATTGGTTGTTTGCGTCCTCTACATATCATTTCTCAGCCATGGCTGCAGCTTCTATCTGGTCATGCATCTCGTCCGATGGCAAGGTGGTTGGGTATGGATCATGTTCTGCGAGACTAGATGAAGCCGGCCGCCGGCCTCGACGGCCAGCCCCATTCGTCCACCCCCGACTGCTCGATCTACGAACGTTCAATCGTTGCATTCAACATGTATTCTTTCAATTTGGCTGATAGGTGAGATTTGGAGATCAATGGAGATGATAAGCTATTAATTTTGGAATGTACTATAAACAATTCATAGCTTATGTTGCTCAATATTTATGACGCTCACTTCTTCTTGTGCAATTGCTGGACTGGGATCAACAGACTTGGCATGTGCTTTATATGAAAAATTAGATTCACATGGGATATCCACCTTTTCAAGATTGCTGTTAAGTCTTATTATGATGTTTTAGCCTTGTTAAAGGGAGAGTAATGGTCCTCGCAAAAAGCAGAGAGAAAGGAATGAGCATTCGATTCTTCCATATGTTGCATATCATTCTTTCGTGTTTAGTTATGTCCAACATTTGTTACATGCACACACTTGACAAGGTTAGTACAAGTAGTAATTTTTCCTTTGTTTTGCTGGGCTATGACAGAACATGCTATGTGATTCCCTGAGGCAGGATGGATGTACCATGTCCACACCACTGTGCTCCTGAAGGTGATCGCTTCAATTCAGCGTTGCAGCACCTGCAGAGGCCCCCTATGGTACGTGCTTTTACTCTTGTTATCATATGCTCCATTTTTTTGGATTTGCGGCCTGCCTACGAGACATAGCTGGGATTGCGTGTTGAATCAGGTAGTATTTTTGACTTCTGTTGTGAGGCTATGCTCATGCTTTAATAAATTTTTCTCTCGTATGAAAATAGACATATCATAATCCATTATTCTTCTAGGGTTTCGCCAAGCACCATTATTGTCACATGGTAGTAAAAAGCAAATATAGATTTCTACGAGATCCCGTAGAGACCAAATTTATTTCAAGCAAAATATAGTAACCAATATTATTGAAGTTTTACAACTTGACTCATGCGCAATGGACTAATAACACGGCTAGGAAACCTTCTTCGGGACTAAAACCCAACCACACCTTACTCTATCGCTTTATGGCCAAGTGTACACTCCACATGTAAGAATGAACCACAATGCTGGACTAACTGCTTGCATCCTCGTCGTCTTCAACCGCAGCTGCATCCGATTGCCTAGCATGGTACTGCCTGAACCTAGTCCCGTATTTCATTTTGTTGTAGGGTGAATCGACAAGCACAACGGGTAGCTCTCTTCTGAATTTGTCGATGTAGGCCTGCATGCGAGGATATGTTAGTATCGTTCCATATGTTTCAGAAAATGACAAAATTTTAGGTGTTACTTTACGTACTTCGTCATATTGCAACCTTAGTTTTACTCCCATAAATAATTCGATGTTCTTCAGCATGTACAGTGCACTACAAGAACTGCAACATTTTATGTTGTTAGATCAGCATTTTAGATATTAACAATCTAAAACAAAAACAAAAGCTAATATTGTTGACTGACGTCTCATCGGATTTTGGCACATTAATATTCCGTACTGGCCATTGTGTCACGTTAATGTCTTCCCATGCATTGCTTTCAATCCCATTGACTCGCATCGCTGCTCTCAGATGTGCTTCCATCCCACGTACCTGCAAGCCCAATGGGATGAGAAGTTGCCTACGACTAATACTTACATACGATGTTAAATCCTTTCTTATAATTAAATATGTTGAAATTCTCACCATGTTATTTACTTCTTTGGGTATACAGTGGAAAAATGAATCAAGAACCTGAATCTCCTTTCTTATGGTGTTTACGACCACAAGGAACCAGTGGGTGTATAAACTTTTCGTAGGTAGGAAAACCTGAAGTGCACAGATAATTAGATCAACGTGCATAGTAATAAAAAAAATATGTTCTACGTCAGCTTAATATACAATATCATGTTTCAGGTAGGTGGTTCCTTGTGTTGTTCCAGGAATGCCTACCAAAGCGTCCTCGTAGCATTCCTCTATCCTACCATCTCTTTCGAGCTTAGCGACGCCGGCCACCCTCTCAATGTAAACCAGTTGGCCGTCCCTTGTGTCAATTGGTTGATCATTACGCATGAGCTAGATCGCAGCATCAACCACCTACAAAAATAATCAAGTTAATTGTATTGTACAAAAATGAAACTTCATAAACAAATTTGTGAAATACTATCTTACTTCGTCACCCAACCATACGCCATCTTCAGATTCATCTTTATGGGTGAGGCATTGCAAATGCTTTGATAGCACGACAATGTCATCAACTAACACCATTTGTTTTTCACGATTTGTAGTGTTGATCAGTGATGCCACGAAATCCTGTCGAACCACGTCTAGCTGGTCCCTCTGGGTTTCAGGAAATTCTGACCTCTTTTTTAAGTTGCTAGAGCCAATTTTCCTCTTTTTACTGTTCATGTCCTCGGAATCATTTGTACACTCTGATGGAGTCTTTTTTTTTCCTTTTTTTTTCTTCTCAGTGTCATACGAAGCATACTCGTCATCCTTAAATAATTGCAATACCACCCTTTTCTTTTCGCCCCCATGATTTGGTGGTGTCGATCCAACCACACTTACTTGTTGCTGCTTTTCAAGGATTCATCATGGCTGTCATCATTTGTGAAGGCACGGGGCTCTTCAGGATCTTGCGGTCCCGTAGCCTTCACAGAGTGCTGCTTACTCCGTCTGTTGAACGGATTCTGTCAGACGAAATAAACGTGTGTTAGCCTTTAGCAGATTCTTGCTCAATTATAGGTAAAATGTGCATCACCTGGAAATCTTCAAGGCTTGTGGTGGCTTTGGAATGCATTTTGTTATCAAAACTAGGAGCTCCCTGGATATCATCCACCTCTTTCAAAAGCTTATGAATACCACTGAGATCCTGTTTGATATTTGCAGCAGCTCTTTCGAATGCTTCATCCTGTACGTGGAAGATCAAATGTTATTTCTGAAACAACAATGATTGTTTCATAATTAAGTTAACATGCGTAGGTCAAAATCTTCATTAAGGTTCTTCATGGGGGGCTTCATGTCATCATTTTTTATTTCCTGCTTACAATCGTGCTTAGCATCGACCTCCGTGACATCCTTTTGTTTCCCCTGGTCAGAAGCCTGCTCAGCATTCTCAACAGAGGCCTTCATTGGGTGTGAAGGAGCCCCGAGGTCAGATAGATGTATGTCGTCCACTCCTGGAAATATTCCATCGTGTTTTTTTAAAAAAAATACATGTTAGTCTAGGGTGTTTTGATAGTAAACTAAATTAGAAAAAAACTTGTACACGTAAATTTCCAATTATATATACTAATCTCATAATTCTAGGCTTACCTTCAATTATTTGATGAGGTCCTCCGTGAGCTTGCCATTTGTACGGGTACGCCTAAGGCACTCATCCATTTTCTTTTCAAGGGTGCACATCCTATGATTTTGTTCTGTACCGGATTCCCGCACGAGGGAGGCAACTTCTTGCAAATCAGTCAATACACGTCCGACGAGTACCTTAATCTGAGACTTTGAAACAGTTAGAATCATATAACTTCATACTAGTTGGAATGTTATAATATATATTTGTGCCTTATGTAACTCATTTACCTGAGCGCCAGTCTTCGGTTTGGCCAGTGTACCATCTCGTGCTGGAATGAAAGGCCTCATCAGGTCCTCAACATACTGCAGTTTAGTGTTGTTAGTATGATTTAGAAAATATATATGTTACGTAATCCAGGCAATGTGCTGACATTTTACCTCTCCAACTCTCAGATAATTATTCTGGATTATATTGTCAACCTTTTTTGCCTTCTCCTCGCTCCAGTTCTGGATCAGCGGCCTTAACTTTGATTCATACGAGATGCTAGAGTCCAATTGGTGCACTTTGAACTTCTCGTAGTACCATGTCTGCATGACAACAAAAGCAGTTTACAAACATTCCCGTACATTATGTAATGTATGTTAGGTAACTGATAATTGTACTACTACGAATTACCTGCAGCAGTGGTAGATTCCCCTCCAGAATTGCCTCACCATTTACAAAATTCTTCACGCTATCCATAAGATAGTCAAGCATTAGCTGTCCAAGATTTGTGCCCTTTATCGTCTCAACGTTTCTAACAATCCCAATATATTTGTTATCCACATACTCCTCTTTTGTTCGGCATACATATTTGCATATGGTGTACAACACAAATGGCCTGACAAAATTTGGTGCGCTATCGACTTTCATGTTGGCTAGCAATCCTTTGAAAGTTATTTTGGTGTCATTACGGTCTTTCAGTTTCTTCCACAACTCCATATTATCATCAAGATTTGAAGGGACGTGCTTCTTCCCATGGCAGGGCATGCCTGTTATATGCGCTACATCTTCTAGTGTGATCCTACATGGTCTCCCATTGATGATAAAGGCATCCTGCTCTGCATCATATGAATTAGCGATGGCCAGGCAGAGTACACGTCTAATTTTGATGCTAGGTGTCTTGAGAAGTCCACCCAGTCCTATCAACTGGATGTACATCCTTTGCTGCGTGTTTAATCCATTTATGAACTCCTCATATGGCAACAAAGAAACATCCTGGGTTCAATGGATGTGCAAGTGTGATTAGATTCAGCATGGTATACAATTTAAACACTCATACAGACGAATACAGCTTATATATACCAACACAAAAATTGTGCTCTACGCTACTGCATGAGGTACAAGCATGCTGAGTTCCATGTATGTGCAAATACTATCATGTGATTCAGCTTGGTTACGTTTGAACGGTCATCTAAGGTAATCTCCATTTCAAGGCACTTATCTGAAATAAAATAAACATTGGAAAATAAAAACTATCCAACCGTGGTCTCCTCAACTCTAGGCGCTAATCATGGTCAGTAGTATGGAATTAAAACATGGGCCATCAATGCCTTCCATGACTCGTGCGGAAGGAAAAAAAGAATGCAGGCGCCCGCTGCACTAATTGGCATCGACAAGACCAGACGCTAAGATTTAGCCTGGAATTAATCAATGAACTGCCAATCTGGTAGGAAACAAATCCTAGCGCCCTCCCCTAACGCCCCCAACTTAATTTGTTTAAAAACGTGCTGAGTTACATGAATATGCAAACAACGAGTGGGGTCGCAACAAAAGATCATGCGAGGAAGATCGTGGCACGAAAAATAGCAGCGGCTGAGATCGTGGGGAGTTACCAGAGGACCCATGTTTGGCTCCGTCGTTCGGTCTTGCTGGATTCCTGGGTTGCTCCGTCCTTCTGTCTTGCTGGTTTGGGCGGCGCAGAAGGACGAACTATGATCTAGGAGGTTTCAAAGGATCCCTATTTATAGGGATCGTAACAACCCGGACATATATCTACGTATAGATTTCTTTGGTTGGAGGAAATCAAGGGAGGGGGCCCACCTGGTTGAATATTAGGGGGGGCGTGGAGAGTTTAGCAAAGGTAAGTTATGGTTTAAAAAAAACCAAGGTAAGTTGTGTAACAACACGTAGGTCTCCTGAGAATCACGATCATCAAAAAGATATCGTTCCCGTTTCTTTGAAAATCGGCCAAAATATTTCAGCCTCACTGAATTTCGGCCAAAATATTTCAACACTCGCTGAAATTTTTTCTGAAACTTCTAACTAGCGATGTTAAAAAAAATCTGAACCTTCTAACTAGCGATGCCAAAATATTTCAGCACTCGCTGAAATTTTTCTGAAACTTCTAACTAGCGATGTTAAAAGAATTCCGAAACTTCTACCTAGCGATGTTTAAAAAATTCTGAAACTTCTAACTAGCGATGTAATTGTTCTAAATCTTGTCCAGACTCCGACGATACTTAAATATAAATTTAAGAATTCAGTTAACCTTCCTAAGCTTCAAAAGTTCTGGTTGAAAAAAGCAAATATATGTTTCAGCGTCTCACATGCAGACCAAATTTATTTCAAGAATAGTATTTGGAACCAGTACTGTGAAATATTACAACTTGATTAATCCACACTGGACTATGAACATGGCTAGGAAACATTCTTCAAGAATAGTATTTGGCTCTCTTGTGAAGTTATTTTATTGCCCATCCGATCTTGCATGCTCAAAATCATACCTTTTTTCCTCGTATCTGTGAGACCAAATTTTGTTAATAACGCTGAAACATTTCTGTTGCTGCTCAAGATGGCACGACACCATGGTTTTCACTTCGGTGAGATTTCGATGAAATAACTGAACTTCATTCATTTAAGCACTCACTGCAATATTTGCCTTTCAGCCAAAATATTTCAGCACTAACTGAAATTTTTCTGAAACTTCTAACTAGCAATGTTAAAAAAAGCTTCAAAAGTTCTGGTTGTAAAAAGCAAATATATGTTTCAGCGTCTCCCATGCAGACCAAATTTATTTCAAGAATAGTATTTGGAACCAGTACTGTGAAATATTACAACTTGATTAATCCGCACTGGACTATGAACATGGCCAGGAAACCTTCTTCGGGACTAAAACCAAACCACACCCTACTCTACCGCTTCATAACCAAGTGTACACTCCAGATCTAAGAATCAACCACTACTGGACTAACGGCTTGCATCTTCATGACCTTCAATCGCAGCTGCATCCGATAGGCTAGCAATGTACGTCTTCAGCCTTTTCATGGACTTCAATTTGTTGTAGGGAGAAGTAAGAAGGGCAACAGGCAGCTCTCTTCTATAATTGTCAATGTATTCCTGCATGGGAGGATATGTTAGTATCGTTCCATATGTTTACAAAATTGACAGAATTTTAGGTGTTACTCTACGTACTTGGTCATAACATAGCGTAAGATCTTCTCCCATAAAGAATTCGATGTTCTTCAGCATGTAGAGTGCACAAGAAGAACTACAACAATTAATTCTGTTAGCACCATTTCACGTATTAAAAATTTAATACATATTGAGAAGTTAATACTGTTGACTGACTTGTCATCTTGTCTTGGCACATGAACATGCTTTACTGTCCATTGGGTCACGTTAATGTCTTGCCATGCATGGCTTTGTGGTCCATTGATTCGCAGCGATGCTCTCAGATGTGCTTCCACCCCACGTATCTGCCAAAGTCCATGGTATGAGAAGTTGCTCACGGTTCAAGGTTAGGTATGATGCTAAATGTTGTGTTATATTGAAAGACGTTTAAAATCTCACCACGTGAATCACTTGTGTTACTACGTAGCTGAAAAGTGAATCAAGAATCTGAATCTCCCTCCTTCTGGGGTTTACGACCACAAGGAACCAGTGGGTGTTCGCCATGTTCGTAGGTAGAAAAACCTGGACAGCAAAGATGATTACATCAACATGCATAATGATTACAAAAATAAATGTGTTTATGTCATGGTTAGATGGTACCAGATCATGTCTGAGGTAGTTGTCTCCTTTTGTTGTTCCATGACTGCCCGCCAAAGCGGCCTCGTGGCAGTTCTCTACCTTACCATCTCTTTCGAGCATAGCGACGCCGGCCACCCTCTCAATGTAAACCAGTTGCCCGTGCCTTATGTCCTCAGGATGATCATGACGCATGATCTGAATCACATCATCAACCAACTAAAACAAAATTCAAGTTAATTGTACTGTGCAAAAGAAAATTGATAAAATAATTTGGCAAATATCTTACTTCGTCACCCAACCATTTGTCATCTAAAACTCCATCTGTCATGGTGAGGCATTGCAAATGCTTCTGTAGCAGAACAATGTCATCAATTACCACCAATTGTTTATCAATATCTAAGGTGTTGACAATTTCGTCCACGTGATTCTGTCGAAACTTGTCAAGGTCGGTCTCCAGCCTCGAAGCACCTGTGTCTGTATCTTTAAAAATGCTTGCACGGTTTTTCCTCTTTGTATTCTTTGTGTCCTTGGAATCGTTGGTAGACTCCGATGGAGTCCTGTTTCTCTTTCTCTTCTTATCACTATCATACAGAACATAATCTTCACTGCACAATAATGAAGATGCCACTCTTTTCCGGATGCTCGTACGAGTTGGTAGCATGGAATCAACCATGCTATCTTGTCGCTGCTTTGCTAAAGAATCATCATAGTTGTCCTCATCAACTGGGAAGACATGTGTCTCTTCCGGCTCCCTTATTGCCTTAGCCTTGGCAGACCGGTGTTTGCTTTTGGTACCTGCCTCTCCCCCCACCTCAATACTGACATCTTCATCATCTTGATCTCTTCTTTCTTCAGCCTTTTGCACATTCTCATTGTGCCTCAAATTCAGAGGATCCGGTGATTCGAAATAAAGCACTTGTTAGCTACGAATCTTCATTAACTTAAAACAAAATCAGTTAGATGTGAAATGTGTATCACCATGAAAGCTTCAAGGCTTGTGGTGGTTTTTGAATTCTTTCGCGATTGCAAACTAGGAGCTGGCTGCAAATCTTCAGCTACGTTCTTCATGGGGGCATCCATGTTATCTTTTTGTATTCCCTTAGCAGAAATGCCTTTGGCAATGACCTCCGTGTCTTTTTTTTTGTTTTTGCTGGTGAGTAGTATTCTCTCCTGGGACCTCCATTGGGTCCGCAGGTACTCCCAGGTCAGATAGCTGTATGTCCTCTACTCCTGGGCGATCATCATCAAATATTCCATAGCGGTGGTTCTTTAAAACAAATGTGTTAGTGTGGAGAGTATTGATAGTAAAAATATTTATAGAAACTCATAATGGTATACTTACATCGAATTCGGTGATGAGGTCGTCCGTGCGTCTGCCGTTTGCAAGTGTACGCCTAAGGCACTCGTCCATTTTTTTCAAGGGTGCTCATCCTATCAAATTGTTGTGCATTGGCTTCCCGCACAATGGAGGCAACTTCTTTCAAATCAGCCAATACACGGCCCATGAGTGCCTTATCCTGCAAATTACAAGCAGTTAGAAGTATATGACTTCGATTGTACTTGCAAAGTTACAATATATATTTGTGTCTGATGTTCATCATTTACCTGACCGTCAGTCTTTGGTTTGACCGGCGTCCCAACTGGTGGCGGATTGAAAGGCCGCAGCAGGTCATCGACATACTGTATGTTAGTGTCGTTAGTATCATTCAAAACATATGGTAGATAATCCAGGCACACAGTACTAACACTTTACCTCTCCAACCCCTATATTTTTTTTGTTGATTATGTTGTCAACCTTCTGTGCCTTCTCGTCACTCCAGTTTTGGATCAACGGCCTTAACCTTGATGCATACGAGATGGTAGAGTCCAATTGGTGCACCCTCCACTTCTCGTAGTACCACGTCTGCATTACAACAAAAACAGCTTAGAAAATTTTCCATAAAATTAAATGTATTGTATGTTAATAATGATTGTATTACTTGCAGCAATGGTAGGTTGCCCTCCATATTTTCTCCACCATTTACAAATTTCCTGACGCTAGTCATAAGATGGTCAAGTGTAAGCTGTCCAAAATTGGTGCTCTTTATTGTCTCAACGTTTCTAACAATCCCAAGGTATATGTTGTCCACATACTGCTGTGTTGTCGGGCATACATATTTGCCTATGGTGTACAAGACAAATGGCCTGACAAAATTAGGTGTGCTTTTGCCTTTCATCTTGGCTAGCAATCCTTTCAAAGTTACTTTTGTGTCATTGGGGTCTTTCAGTTCCTTCCACAACTCCAAAGTATCATTGTGATTTGAAGAGACATGATTCTTTCCCATGCAGGGCAGGCCTGTTATATGCTCCACATCTTTTAGTGTGATCCTACATGGTCTCCCATTAATTATAAAGGCAGCCTGCTCTGCATCATATGAATAAGCGATGGCCTGGCACAGTAGACGTCTCATTCTCATGCCAGGAGTCTTGAGAAGTTCACCCAGTCCAATCAACTCGATGTACGTTAGTTGTTGTGCGTTTAAATCTTTTATGAACTTCTCGTATTGCAGCAATGAAGCAACCTGAGTTCCCTGAATGTACAAATAGTGTGATTAGATTTTGTATGGTATTCATTTAAACACGCATAGAACCGACTAGATGTAATCTATGCCAATATCAAAATTGTGCTCTACATTGCTGCATGAAATTATAGAGCTTCTAGGCCATATAATGAACACCAGACATAGAAAAACAAGCTATCTCTGTCCGCAAATTGACTGATAATAGTATAGATTTTTAGTACAAAGAGCAGACTTTGTTCTATGTACACTACTAAAGTTTCAGGCATCACGCTTACGAAAATAATTGCATACATGATCACAAGATCAATAGTTTATAGATAATCACCATACTAGGAATGTGACATGTGATCCTACTGTCCATCTTTCTCTTTAGTTTTCTCCTTTATTTCTCATCAACCTAAAATTTAATATAGTACATACATTGGATGTTCTCAATGCCAAATAAGTGAGGCATGCAACTTACGTACAAAACTACTTTGTATTCTGTCTACTGCGTATTTGATCAGGCATTTAGGAGTACTACGATTATTTTGTTGATTCGGTTGCTGGTTTTAAACAAAGTTGAATTACTAGTCCTTCCTTTCCATATCGTTGCACGTAGAACTTTCTAGCATGAAAATTAGCGCAAGTTTCATTACAGAGAGAGGCATTCACAACTAAAAACTAAGAGAGGAAGGTATCCACGATCTCCCTTAAGTTTTGCTAAAGCACATGTAGATGTGCTCTAAGTATTTCTTATCTAATTCCTATGTCATTGATTTTATGCTAAGATTCATGCAAGCCTTTCTAGACACACCAATCTCCCTTCGGTAAAATAGGGATAGTTCGTTATGGCTGTAACTAAACGAGATCAAAAAGAAGTGCGCCATAAATAATGGGATTGCATGCAGACTTGGGAAGGAGGGTGTATACACAATACAAGGATCTCGATCGTTACCGGAGGATTCTCTCGATGGCGACCGGCTCCATTGCCGTTTGCTTTCATCTTTTGATTCGCCGGCTTCTCCGACGTGCCCTTATCTTTCGTCGGCTTCTCTGACATGCCCTTGTCTTTCATCTCAGGATTCGCCGACGCAGGCTTTGAAGATGACGGCTCCGTCGGCTTCACTGACCTGGGAGCTACTTTGGGCGGCGTGGGGTGGTAATTCGGTGTAGTCATGGAAGGCTAGGTATGGGCGGCGTGGGGTGGGAGGCGTTGGGTGGAAGTATACGATCTATGCCGTGAAAAGCTTCGTATTTATATGGGACTCTCTACCAACCGATCACAAGGAAATATTGGGAATTTGGGATCTCACGAAGAGGTAGTTTTAGATCACGTAATGTTTATGTATAGGGGATTCTCTAACAACCCACCACAAGGAAATATTGGGAATTTGGGATCTCACGAAGAGGTAGTTTTAGATCACGTAAAGTGTTTTTAGCTATATTTTTATTTTGAAATTTTTTTAGCAAGTTTAGATCAGTAATCTCAACCATGAAGCACTTGGGCTTCTTGTGCTTTCTTATACGGGCCTATGGGTGAGCCCATTTTAAATGTGAACATGACAAAGGAAGCGGGGACTCCAGCAGGCGGGACGAGCCCCGTCCCAATTATTTAGGACGGGCATGCGCGAGGGCGCTTCGTCCTCACTGCCACGATTCTCCAAAAATGGTTCCTCTGCCTCTGCGTCCTCTCAATTCCCTCTTCCTCTGCGTCGCCCACTCTCCCAACAATCTGGCTTCTGGAACGGTGATTTCTCCTTCCTGTCAATTTTGTTAGTAGTTCTCCAGTAGCAGCACATACGATGGCCTTCTTCTTGTCAATTTCTTGTTCTCATGCTTCTTTATTTTGTGCGCACAGATTCATCTGCCTGCAACATGTAGTCCGTTGCCTTATGAGAATTTTGCACACAGATTCATCTGCATGCAACATCTAGTCCGTTGTCTTGTCAATTTCTTGTTTTTCTCCTGCTTCTTTAGTTTGTACACACAATTTCATCTGCATGGGTGATGAACAATTCATAGATACATGTTTATTCTTGATTGTTGATGCAGTTGTTTAGATAAATATTTCAAGAGCGTAAATTTATATTGTTAATTCACATATACTCCCTCTGCAAGGAAATATAACAACTTTTGGTTCATTGCTTTAGTGATTTATTTATAGCGGGAGTACTTGTTTAGTTTAAATTGTTCATGCACTTGTTTACATAAACTTTCAATAGCGCCAGAATTCCTATACTATCTGCTGTCATATTCATCTCGGCTTAATGTTATCATGTTATTGTCATGCTTCATGTCTTATACTGGTTTCATCAATTACAGTCCTTCGGCATGGCGTTCGAGAATGATTATGATGCTAGGGCAGATGGAAATACCGAAATTTGTGTGAAGTACATGAACAAGGCTAGCTGTGTTGAGTACTGTATTGGCAGATTCAAATACTGGCTGCGGAACGACGACCAGAAGATAGTTGCACTGGATGTGGAGTACACCTCGCCTCGTTGTCCGACACAGATGGCGGTCGTGGTCCAGTTATGCGTTGGCATCTACGTCCTTGTGTACCACATAAGCGTTGCTGATGAGCACTGCGGCCTGCTTGCCACCTTCTTGCTCGACGAGGAGTACACCTTTGTTGGGGTGGACATCGAGAATGACAAGAAAAAACTCAAGCATGTTGGTCTGGTGGTACAAAACTTTGTGGATATCCAGAATATGTGGAGAGTGCCTGATCCAATGACGATTAAGCCAAAGTATGGCTTGGCTGACTACGCTGGTTCCATCATCCACCACAGCTACAACAAGATGAAGGACATTCTCACAGAAGATGACAACCATATATGGGCAGAAGCGCCCTTGCCCTTGAAGAACATCTATTATGCTTCCATGGACGCGTATGCCACCTACGACGTATACAGGCGGTTGTTGAACTTCCAGAAGGGGTTCGAGAGTCAGCGCCAGCATCTCGCCAAACCATCCAGGCGGTCAAAGAAGTCCGGAAGGAAGAATGAATCAACATAAAATGTTTCTTCTATTTATCTAGCTGATAGTCTGTAAACTTTATTATAGTGCTAGTAAGTCGTAAGTTCAAATTTCCTGCAAGTTGAATCATCCTTTATTCTAGTTGTCTTGCCTAATTTGATCCACGTTCACGAGATATTACACTTAAGATGTTTATTTTGTTTCGGTTTCGCTAGCTATGATACAGAATGCGATAGCCATTTTTACCAAAAGATTATTTCAGATTTATAATGAATACACAGAATGCGATAGCCATTTTTTCCAAAAGATTATTTCAGATTTATAATGAATACTGTTCTCAACTGGGTTTGAATAGAGAAATTTTATTTTTTAATTGCATAGAGAAAGTCCATTTTTTAATCAAAAGAAGGGTCGCCCCCTCTGATTTTCCATTAACAGAAAACACATGGTCTTTCAAGCCCCTGATACAAACTATAGCTAGAAACTAAAGTAATCAACTAGCAGCACAAATCATACATGGTAGCAAGCCCAGCCAGACTTAACATGAAGGTCCAAAAAATAAAACTACGGCAGAGATGCGCAGGCGACACCGCAGTACCCTATGACTCCACACTTGCGATGAACTGTACAATTCACCTGCTACATGCTCTAGCGTGCGCATATAGACCATCATCACCTCTTTGCTCCCAACATCAGCACCTCTTTGTTTACCACCTTCATCTGCAATATAGACCATCCCATGATCCACAAGCAAATTAGCTAAACAAGAATCATAAGATCACTATACCATTTATTTTGTAATCTCACATTATTCCTACATTGCCAAAGAGTCAAGAACACAACTGATGCCCTTCCCACATCTCCCACGCAAACACTCATAGGTAGTTCTACCATCTTAACTCCATGATTTAAAATATTAATAAAAACCCCTTAACAATTCCATTTGCATTACCATCGTTCATGATTATAGCCAGGGAAACAGCAGCCAATAAAGCAACCACCTGTGAAAGACCTATTTTGAGTCCTGAATAGGGCCGAATCCTAGCATTTACTCTAACTGCAACATGTCCTCCTCTCATAGTCATCATCACCCAAGACATAATGAAGACGTAACCCCATAGATGCATAACTGCTATCAAAATAGTTTTCGCACTATACCTAGTGTAAAGGACACTCTTGCATTGTCGTGCTACATTTGTGGCTCCTCGGTCAGCATGTTCATAACCACCTCGATCTGAAGATCTTCACGGGTGGTGGTCTTGAAACCGAAAAGAATGGCTTTATGAACCTTAAGATCTTCATTGTCAACAAAATCACTCCATCCCTTGTCGAAGATGATGCGGCCATCATCACACTTGTGGTACTTGACCGACATCAAACTGTCCTTGCACAGCCGAATGCCAGCAAGCCCATCTCCCGGTATCTCCCCATCTCCTGGGGTCTTCAGGGCGTCGACAACTTTCACCGGTAATCTCTGTATGCACCGTCATAGGAAGAAAAATTATCAAATATGTGAAGGAGCAGTAAACAAAAGGATCTTCAACTACATCTACATATATTACATAAGGATCTTCGGTTATGGGAAACAAAAGGATATGCAAAAACACACATCAATCTATTCACGGGTTTCAGCTACAATAGCATATCATTAAACTTTCTCTCCATGAAAAAACAAAGAAAATTGCAGACAAAATAGAAAATACTAGTACACCAAAAACATACCATCGTCTTTCCTCCTATGTTCGACTTGGTGAAGCAGTGGACAAAAAATGCACCTATATAACCTTTCTTCATCGCCAAAAGGTCATGTAGGTTACGCTCCTCTTGCTTCGTAAGATTAATTCCCTTCGTTATGATAGCTAATTCTAGAGGATCTTTACGCTCTTCGTTTTGATCGCATGTCCTTGGCAGGTTGCAGCAGTACACCATAGGAATGTCTTCAGTCAAATCGAAGGAGACAAGGTCGCCTTCTCGCAGGTCGAAGTCTTCAAAAAACCTGCACCAGTTTTCACCACAAATGATCGCCCTTGAATTCCCTTTGTACATGCCAAAATCATACATGCGGCTCCCTCTCGCTTGAAAAAGCAATGAACTGTCTGGGATGGTGCTGAACTGGTGCCTTGCGTAGCATGGCACGATCTGTAGATGTAGAATTTAATTGCTATTTATTTCCTACATATTGTTAATCTTCAAAGTAGAGGGGAGCAAACATAGTGCAAGTAAAATTAACATGATTATTTATACCAGAGCTGAAGTGTCCCCATCTAGCCTGATGGTAAATGGCAACCCATCTTCATTGGGCCTGTTGCAGTCCTGTCGACAGGTTATGCACACCACCTGTGTAAACAAAATAAAATGGAGAAAAGCAAAGGATGAGAATTTAAGAAAAGGGCTTATGCATGTAAACACAGTAGGCAATAATCATACAGTATAATCAACGAAGGTACTGCATTAGTAATCAACAATCATACACTTGAACTGAGCGGGTGGCTCGCCCTCCACTCCTCATAACCCCGCAACGCAGCGCGTGCCCGCCGCACCACAGCTTGTTCAGACATGTCCTTCTCTTCATCCTCGACCGGCAGCATGGGCTCACCCCGAGCGTCAACGCACGGCATTGGCCCCTCCTCCTCCGCAGCACAACTGAGGTAGTGTCTGAGACTGAGCAGTAATCTCTGAGAAAAGTCCTATGAAAACATAAATCTTACTACTACTGTTACTCGGCCCACCCGAATGTACACACGCACACCTTCAACATACAGCCCATCTACATACATCCGCATCCAACAATATGGTCCTTGAAAAGAAAAGAAAAACTATTCTGGACGGACGAAGGATCGTCAGGGTAACCAACTCAATTAGCCACTTGTCTGTCATGTTGGAGAAAATGAACTTACTTCACTTTTTCCTGGTACTACATAACCACACAAAATAAAGACTAAAATAATTCCTAAAAACCCGGATATATTGTATGCCCTCACATTTATAATCTTTAAAATATGAACTAATTTGGGCAACAGAATTAAGAGTTTATTGTTATTTCCCTACAAAGATACAAATATTTGGATCAAAATTTCATATTCTGCAAAAAAACACTGCAGTAAGTATTATTCTGAGAAATGTTTAGTTGACTTGCAATCTAGGACTACAGGTTAATGGCTGCCTTACTAAACCCAACCTAATTTCGGCCTAAAAAGGAATTTAATCCACTAGCCCAGCTTATAAGTTTTGAGCCCACCCTCTGCTTTCTTCCTAGATTCGCCACTGCACAAGGCCAATATTTTTTAAAGTTTCTAAAGGACTATTTGCTGAAATTTGTTGCTATTGTGTTACGCATATGCACTTGTTCATTGTTATGAAAACCCTGGAATACCGAAGCCCTAAAAAACTACCCAGCTAGCCACCGATGTAGAAAACTTCCTTCAATCTCTGCATCGCCTTCCACCTAAACTCCGATTTAAAAATCCTAACTATCTAATCTCCGACTTTGAAAACCATATCCAACTCCCGAAACGGCAACACAACAAGGAACAAAGAAGTCAAAGATTACAAGTTAGGGTTTCTCACTTCAACTAGTCGCCGGTAGTCGCTAGGTGCTTGCTGACGGCCGCCCAATCTCACTCCGCGCTCTTCTGCTCCAACCGTCGAGAGCGGCCAGGCGAGTAGGCGGCGGGGTGGTTTGTGGGGAGTGTGGGGGTGAGGGGGGCGGGGGTGTGTGGGCGATGGGGGTGATGACACAGACCCTATCCGTGTCAAGAACAGAAAATAACGGCCCGTGGGTCCAGTTCGTAAAGAAACAACCAAACAAGCCCACAGGCCGCTTACCAGTCACAAAGTAAAACCCTATGTTACTAATACAAAAAACATAAAGCAAAATCCTTTTGTCTAAAAAACAAAAACAAAGTAAAATCGTAAAAAAGGGGGAAATCCATTTTGGGTGAGTTCAACGTGAAGGTGATGGTGAGAGGCTCAAGGAGGAGTTTTGTGCGTTTACAACACCTTTGTTTTAGAGAAAAAATGCACCTCACAATGTGAAATTATAAAATCGTTATTAATAAGTGCTGAAAATTCCTTATTTATAAAAAATTGTTTCTTTCCAGAAAAAACAAACTTCAATAATGGGGGTAGGTAATTCCGTCGCCTTTCTCGCCCCCCCCCCTCGCATATTCGGGCCATTTACCGCATTTCTATGGTTGTAACCTCGAAAGTTCAAGATCTTACGCGGCCACCATGAAATCATAGCAGGGAATGGGATGAGTGCCCCATGTTAAGCTCTTTGGTCCATATATGTGCCATATGCTACCAACGGGAGGCGTGGCCTCGAAGCCGTTCTCTACGGCTATGATGCCCGTCTGTTGTCGTTATAATCAATGCAAATTCGTGAGGGGCTAAAAATTCACCGGACCGGGTGTGGTGCCATCGAGAGAGAATGCGCCCGGCCTGTGAAAGGAGTGCGGGGCCCGTTCCTTCATTTGCCTCAAATCTCGATGCCACGTGATGTTAGACCTAGTAACCAAGGCATGTCTCATGCATCGCACTCAACTGGACCCACAACATGCATGCACACATGTCCACGTGTGAGTCTAAACGGCGGGGATGCATGGTTCGGGGACTGGCGTAAGTGGTGTGAGTCCAGTTTGGATCTAGATACCAAGAGGTAACACATGAGTTTAAATGTCTACCAAGAGGGTGCATGTCCACGTATGAGTCTAAACATCTACGTGATGCTCCACACGTGGGTCTAGACGGCGGGTCTGCATGTGCTTTGGATATAGCTACCAAAAGGTAACGCGTCCGGTTTGTGTCTAGGCGGTGCTTCACGGGGCCTGGCGTGGTCTCGTCGTATGACCCATGAAGGGTGTGGTCAAACACGGAGAGCGGCACGCATAAGCCCTAACGCGGGCTATGTGGAAGGCATGCCATATCGCATGCTGGATGTAGCCAATGGAGGGAACGAGTTCGGCATGCAGACAGAGTGTGGGGCCCATTCCTTCATTTTCCTCAAAATTCATTGCCGCTTCATGTGGGCCCTATCCAAAAAGGCCTGTCCAGTGCATCACACACAGCTGGATTCACACCATGCATGCACACTTGCCACGTAGACACCCACCGTAAACCTTTAGCCAAGTTGACCCACACCATCCATCCACCCTTGACCCCACCTCGGTTCGTTGGATCTCCGACGAGTCCCTTCCCTCGGTATGCCAAGCATGTTAAAACGACACACGGCTACACGTCTTGCACACCAAGATTGGCGCATCATGCACTAGTGCCAACAAACATGTCCAGCTGAGCATCTTTGCCCAATATCTGGATCGAGGCGGCTAGCGGTGCATGTTGTCGGCCCGGTTGCCTAGCGGTGCATGCTATGGGTAGACATGAATCGCATCACATCGGATCAAGATTCCCCTCTCTTGTACCGGACGTCGGAGCAGCACACATGCATGGTAGAAGAATCTACGTGGTTGATGTGGGAGCTTGGATGAGACGCCATGGGATAGGTGCATGCTGAAGTTCAAGATTTAGGAATTGATAACAAAATGAAAACGACAATTCAATTGTTTGTGCAGGTGTACAACATGTATTAAGGAAAATGTGGAATATGACACGTTCACATGCATTTTAGCAACAAGTGCACTTTTGGAGGGGGAAAAACAGGTAGCCCCCGTGCCTCCCATGATTTTTGTTCCATGTATTTCGCCACAAATATTGGAGGAAAAAATAAAAATGTATTTTCCCCTCAAAAAACGACTTGGGAAGAAAATCTGAAGTAACCATATTTAGCTACTCCGTGGAGGTTGTCCCTCGTGGGGAGATTCGATCTACCTCTCCTTGATTTTAGGGTGAGTTCAACGTGAACGTGATGGTGAGAGGCTGAAGAAGGAGTTTTGTGCGTTTATAACAACCTTTGTTTTAGAACTGTATAATAATAAATGAAAGAAAATATGTGAAAAACAAAAAAGAAAAAGGATATGCGTACATGACGGGCCAGCCCAACCATCTACAGGGACACGTGGTCCAGCACGCGGGTGAGGTTCGCCTGGGACAGCCCAACAAAATTTGGCCCAACGTTGAGACGCACCGGGCGCAACTGACGGGTGGTGGGAGTTTAGTCCCACCTCGCCAAGTGAGACGCGCACGCACCTACTTATATACACGGCTGAGACACCAATTTTATGAGCCTCTCTCACTGAAACAGCAAGTTCCCTATCCACTTCTGTGTATGCCCTGTGGGGCCTACTAGCAGGAGAAATCAATGTCCCACGGGCCTGCATCCTGGCCCATATGGTTGTCAGGTTTCTAGTCGTATGCAGGCCGTGGGGTTTGATATCTCCTGTTAGTTGGTGGGCTTTTTCTTTTCTAAATCACCCAAATTTTTTTAACACACTCACATCCATGTAATAAACATGATTATCAAAGAAAATTCAGCAATAATGAAGTTTACACTGTCCCCTTAGGGTAAAGTCACAGGTATGTACCTGAGTTTCACCGAGCCACTATAAATTATATAAAATTCTAAAAAATGGAAAACTTTCAAATTCCGTCTATGTTTATGAAAAGATCATGTGTACAAAATTTCAGGTGATTTGGATGTGGTCGAAAAAACCACCTTGTTAGAAAAACTCGCTTAAGTGAGACCAAACGGTCCGTTTGTAATGAAGTAATTTTTTTGACCATCTCCAAAATAACCCCAAATTTGTTGTACACGATGCCATAAATGTAAAAAACAGGATATCCAAAAATAAAACTCAAAATTTTTAGGTTTACACCGTCCCCTTATGAAAAATTTCGTGGTAAGGCAAGTGAGGTATCTCATGACCATAGCCATGGCATCCATTGTTCAAATGGCCTCAAACCGTTCCCCTTTACCCAAGTTGACCCACACCATCCATCCACCCTTGACCCCACCTCGGTTCGTTAGTTCTCCAACCAGTCCCTCCCTCTGTAAGCCAAGCATGTCAAAGTGACACACGGCTACCCGTCTTGCACACCGAGATTGGGCATCATGCACTAGTGCCACCAAACATGTCCAACTGAGCATCTTTGCCCATCGTGGACACTACCGCATGGTCTACATCGAGGTGGCTAGCGGTGCATGTTGTCCGCTTGGTTGGCTAAGGGTGCATGATATGGGTCAACATGAATTGTATTGCATCACATCTAGATTCCCCTGTCTGGTACCGGACGCCGGAGGCCCAGAGCAGCACGTGCATGGTACAAGAATCTGCACGGTCGCTGGCGGAGCTTGGATAAAACAAATTTGACCTAACTGACATGGGGTAGGTGCATGCTGAAATTCAATATTTAGGAATTGTTAACAAAATAAAAACGACAATTCAATTGTTTGTACAGGTGACACGTTCACATGCAATATGGCAACTAGTGCACTTTTGGAGGGGAAAAACAGGTGCACTCGTTCCACCGTGCCTCCCACGATTTTTCTTCCATGTATTTCACCACAATATTGGAGGAAAAAAAAGAAAGTGATTTTGCCTCAAAAAACGACTTGGGGAGAAATTCTCAACTAACCATATTTAGCTACTAGCTGGAGGTTGCCCCCCGTGGGGTGATTCGATCTACCTCTCCTTCATTTTAAGGTGCGTTCAACGTGAACGTGATGGTGAGAGGCTCAATGTGGAGCTTTATGTGTTTACAACACATTTGTTTTAGGAAAAAATAAGCACCTTATAATGTGAAATTATAAAATCCTTATTAAAACATGCTAAAAACCCTTATTTTAAAAAACTTGTTTGTCTTGCCAGATAAAACAAACATAAAATTATGGGGATCGTTTATTGCGTGGCCTTCCCCCCTCCCCCTCCCTCCCATATTCGGGACATTTACCGCATTTCTAGGGTTGTAACATCGAAAGTTCAAGATCTACGGCGGCCACATGAAATCATAGCAAGGATTGGGATGAAAGCCCCATGTTAAGCTCTTTGGTCCATATATGCACCATATGCTACCAAAGGGAGGGGTGGCCTCGACGCCGTTCTCTAGGCTATGATGCTCATCATCTGCCGTTATAATCCATGCAAATTATTGAGGGGCCGAAAATTCATGGGACCTAGCGCAAGTGTAATCATACGACCCCTAGAGAGTGTGCTAAAACATCGAGAGCGGCATGCGTAGGCCCTCACATAGGATGTGGGCAACTAGGGCCATATCCCACGCTGGAGCCACAGAGTGGGAATGCGTCCGTCCTGTGAAGGGAGTGCGGGGCCCGTTCCTTCATTTGCCTCAAATCTCGGTGCCGCGTGATGTTAGACCTAGTAACCAAGGCCCGTCCCGTGCATCGCACTCAGCTGGACCCACAACATGCATGCACACATGTCCACGTGTGAGTCTACACGGCGGGAATGCATGGTTCGGGGGCTGGCACAAGTGTCGCGGGTCATGTGTCTAGGTGCTACTCCACTTGGGTCTAAACAGCGGGGGTGCATGGTTTGGATCTAGCTGCCGAGAGGTAACGCACCCGGTTTGTGCATAGGCGGTGCATCACGGGGCTGGCGTGGTCTCATCATATGACCCATGAAGGGTATGGTCAAACACCGAGAGGGGCATGCATAAACCCTCACGCGGGGTAAGTGTAAACGAGGCCATATCGCATGTTGGATATAGCCAATGGGAGGTAACAAGTCTGGCGTGCGGACGGTGTGTGGGGCTCGTTCCTTCACTTTCCTCAAACTTCGGTGCCGCTTCATGTGGGCCCTAACCACAAAGGCCCGTCCCGTGCATCACACTCACCCGGACCCACACCGTGCAAGCACACTTGGCCACGTAGACACACACCGATAAACCTTGACAATAGCTAGGGTTTAATAATTATCCATTCATTTTACCTAATCGGTACAACATAGCTAGCGATGAACAAAAAAGCTAGTAGATGCCATGTGAAATTAAATGTGCCAACTGTCCCTTCTAGTATTTTTTTCCAGTAGTTCTCCCTTCTAGTATTTAGTAGTAATGCGCAAAACAAAAAAAAGTCCCTCCTATTTTGCTGTTTTTTAACACACTATTTTGGTGTTCGGTTTATGTTGCCACGTTTGTGGACCGACATTGTGCACTTTTTCTTTTACTTGGTTGGTTGATTGGTTGGTTCGGGCAAATCTCTGGGTGTGCACGATGCCGTATACGTGCATGTTTGTACCTAAATTTCAAAAGTGACGAATTGTGTGCGGCCTTGACCTCTCTCTCCCAATCAAATTGAATTTTCACTCCCCAAATCTCGCTCCCGCCTCCAGCGCTCGATTGCCTCTGCCTATTCACCCACGTCTTCGTCGCCGCCCACTACTCGCCGTCGCCAAAAAGCCCACATTCTTGCCGGCGAGGATGATCCTACCTGCCGGGAGAGGGTGGGTGGCTGGTGCGCTCCGTGCGGCGGATGTGGACCCCATGAAGGAACTGGTCGACAAGGACGTCGTCGCTGCCGATTCGCAGCCGCAGCTGGTACAACACAGCACCAACGATGACGAATCGGTTAGTGTCTGCAGATATTAACCCTAGAATTTGCCTTCTCGAGGTTAACCCTAGAAATTGCTCTCTTGTTATTCCTCGCTATTCGTATAGACAATCGTACTGTTCGCCTTTTTTTGATTAATCGTACGGTTATCAGTCCTAGGGTTTGCAAATTTAGATGAATGGATCATTTGTATTCCATTTTATGCCTGTCTTTCATATAACCAAAGTTTAAGGAAACCAATACAAAGAAAAAACAATCTATTACCTGCCTTTGATATAATGTACAATTCGCTGGCATGAGATTTTTCTTCTTCTAATACCAGATTGCAGATTTGGAAGAATGGGAGAACTACCTACAACTGAGGGAAGCTTTCAGAAAGAAAATCTTCAAGTGGCTCATGGCTGCAAAGATTGTGTACCGGCGTAGCGGTCTCTATAAATACCCGTTCTGCAGGAAAGAGAACCAACATTCCAAAACCACAGCAATTGTAGCTTACAGAAAGAGGTGGCATCTTAAGGCAAAACCTGCTGAGTTGGCCAACAAATTGGGGAGGATGAAGACCTAAAAGCATATAGTCATGTTTGTTTTTTGTGTTCTATCGACACCAAATGTAAAAAAATATGGGCCCACATGAACAAGTATCAATCTTTATCTCCTTCGACGGTCAGTCCCACATTGGCCAACATGAACAAGTGTTGATCTCATTGGACTTACGTCCTGGCAAATTCGGTGTCATTCTGAACCTGCTACATGGGAGGCCTTTCGGGACGGGAATGGTCCGTGTCGAAGCATGTTTTTGTCGACATCCTTGAAGTGGACCAACAACCTTGTACCAACATGACTAGCATCATTGCCAAGTTTCGTAGCTTTTTGACATTGTAAGGATTATCTAGGGCTTTCGCGTCGATAAATCATACTAATACTTACGGTTTTTTTTCTGCGCCTGTTTTTTTTCTGCGCTCGAGGGTGGGCTGCCATGCATCTTGTCGTTGGGCTGTGTAAAGAAGCCCACCCGTTGGACCGAGCGATGTCCGCCGCCGTTGCATGCGCCCGAGTGAGCCTACGTTGCATGCGGTTGCATGCATGCGTCCGCTTCAGCCTATGTTGCATGCGTGCACATACGCGAAGGAGCACGCGCCGCAGAGCCGTCCCCGGTTGACCCGACCGACGGCACATAGGCCAGCACTTAAACTTCGCATTTTGATTCACACTACAGTTTCCCACGCGTGTACACTCCCGATGCCGCGGTGGGTGGAAAATTTGTTCACATTTGACCCCATTACTGCCACGGTGGCTATTTAAGTCACCTATCATGTTCCTCTTCCTCTCACACCCTTCATCCATCTCCCATACTCTTCCACCTGCATTTTGCGCCTGCCGTTCTTCTTCTTCACCACAAACAACCCCAAGAACTAGCCCACCGCAGCCATGCAGTACACCGGGCCAACCTACCGCTTCCCCCCCCCCATCGTGCCGGAGATGCTCTACCCCGCCGGGGTGTACGTCGAGAGCACCCTTCGTGTGTGGGCGATGTCAAGGGGGAGGGGCGCAAGGGGGCTCACCGACTTCTTCCTTCGCGCCGGCTACGGGCACCTCCCTCGGGGATCTCGAAGGATGTACCGAGTCGAGGAGGTCATCCACAGCGGGGTTGTGGTTGCTATCCTTGCCCACTTCACTAACCCCTTCGACACATTCTACCTCCTCGGCCGCGTGTTCTGGTGTGGCTGCGAGTTCATAGCTTTCACCACCCATAACATCTTCACGGACTACGACAACGTCTTCCCCACCGACGAGCGCATGCACACTCTGCCATACCCCATCAACAACACCGCGGAGGAGCAGTGAAGGGCGCCCGAAGGAGGAGCAAGGAGGAGCCTGGTGGAGAAGCGGCGGCCATCTATCTATCTATCTATCTTTTTTAGCTAAAAAATCTATCTATCTATATTTGACTTGGTGTTATTTAAGTTGTAAGCGTACTATTAATTCATGTTGTGGGCTTTGGTTGGCCCGAATTATCTATATTTATTATACAAAGTTTTACAGTGGTTGGGATTTTTTGGAACCGTTTTAATCTCTGGCATTTTAGTCATAGGAAAAAATTGTCTCAAAAAAAGTCATAGGAAGAAAACAATCACGCACCACCCCTCTCATCCAATGCAGAACCGCCGCCCCTCTCATCCAATGCAGAACCGCCGCCGCCATCGTCCTTCCCCTCACCCATCGCCATTATAACCGCGACATATTCTCCCTCTCCTTCTCCTCCTTCTCGCGGCCGCAACTTTGCTCGTCTCCTCTTCCACATCCCACCCCTTCTTCCATCCACGCAAGAACCTCGATAGAGGAGCAGATCGCCGGCGGTAAGAACGCCGACTTCGTGGAGATCGCCGGCGGCGACCAGGTAAAGATGGCCAGGTTGATGGAGATCCGTTCTTGGTTTAACAACATAAGGCAGTTGCACTGGACGGCAAGGGCCACTTTGAGGGAAATGACATCCAGGGAGAAGAAAAAGCTTTTCCCCCGCCCGCACAACCGAGGCACGACATCGAGATCCTCCTGTGGGTGATGGATCAGGCCAATTCGTCCAGCCCGTGGGACAGGCGTAGGTGGTGGGCGTTCAGATCCAGGGTAGAACAGCCACTGGATCAGGAACCCATGGTGCACGAGGTGCCGTTGCAGATTGTGGAGCCTCCAACCGAGTCGGAGATGACTCCGAAGCGCAAGAGGAGGAGGACAGTGGTTGCGACATCGCTTCCCCGCCGTTCTCCACGCTTCCCTTGCCGCTCCCCTCGTCTGAACAACGGCGGTACCGTTGTTTAGGGTAAGCTTCCCCACTCCTAATCTTCCTACTTCTCGTGCTTACAGTTGCGGTGGTAGTGATTGAGTACATGCTTTTGGGGGCTGGATTATGACTTATATGAACCCTAGGCTAAATTTGTACTGTTGTAGTGGTAGTATTTGATGTTCACCTGCACTTCTACTCCAAAAATTTGTTATGTGTCTTTCTATTATTAAGTGCTTGATACTATATTTGAACCGTTTTTTTTAGTTGTTGATTTCTTTTTGGTAGAGCTACCAGCTCTTATGGAGATGCTCATGTTGTATGTCTTGTTCGCCATTATTTGTACTTAGCATTCTGTGCAATTAGATGCCATGAAAAGCCATGTAGCATATTTATTTATTGCCTCCAACATGCCATCATTTTACACTGTGCATCTCAGCAAGTATAAATCTGTCAGCTATAAAACTTTGCGAATTTGCTTGATGGTTCCCACTAAACTATAAATCGCCCTTTTGTTTTCAAAGTAAGCCACTGACATCTGGGTCCCACGGCAGTCACGCACACACAAATGCTCCCAGTCATGTGGCCCCTGGCCCACTGGTCATCCTCGATGGCTAGCCAACCTCAGTGTGCATCTACCAATAACAACAACCCTTTCTGTTATAAAACTATGCAACTTTGCTTGAAGGTTGCCACTAAAAATATAACTTCTATGGCCATGCTTCCTAAAATTTATTTGCATTATGTTGTCAATACTTTCATGCCATGCCTTTTGTTTCTATGACAAGTTTATGTTGCATGGTAAAATCTTGCTCTAAAGTGTCCATGTTAATATAATTGTTTGATGTTAAAAGTAAGTTGCACTTGTGAGCTTGGTTTTGTTTGCTTGTTGTAACCATCATGTCAACACTGTTTGTCATTATAACTGTTTCAACATAACTGTAATTTTCACTAAGTCCTAACCTGTAACAGCAACTTTGCCATTCATGTTTCGCAGGAAAAAAACTGGAGTTCACAAGGCTGGAGACCTGGAGTTGTGAGGCTAGGAGGCTGATGGCGCTGCTGCTGGCTGGTCCTTCTTCTTCCAGCTTTTGTTCCTCCTTTTCTCTCTACTCGTTGGATTCCTGGGCTACATCCCTATGTGCTATTAATGTATTAAGTTGATCCTTTGAATTTATTGTATTAGATTTAATATGGAAGTACCTTAATCTCTACGAAAGAGATGTTGGTTCTATGGCTGATAATTTCTAGGAGCATGCTTAAATTCAATATTTAGGGATTTTTTTGAATTGTTTGGATTGCTTACCACATGTGTCACGTGGTCAATATGTAGGGATTATTAACATATGAAAACAACAATCCGATCGCCTATGTAAATGTGTACAACATAATTTTCAAGATAAATTGAAACATGACATGTGCACATGCAATTTGCCAACAGGTCCAGTTGTAGTAGAAAAAGACAGTATGTGCACGTATCCAACCGTGCCTCCTACGATTTTGTTCCATGCTTTTGTCGCCACATGTCTTTGGAAGTAAAAAAATATAAGGTGAATTTCTCATAATAAACCGTTTTGGGGAGAAATTTGCAACCAACCAAAAATATCTACTGCGTGCAACTTGGCCCCCGTGGGGAGATTGGATCGACTCCTAGATTATAGAGTGAGGCCATCGTGATCGTGAGAGAAGAAATCTTTTTTTTGAGGGAAGGTAGGAATTTTGTGTGGTTACAAAATGGACCTTATTGTAATTAAGGAAATTATTATTTAACAGAAACCTTGCTATTTTCAAGCCATTATAAAAATAACTAAATTATTTTGGCAAAAAAATTTGATTATGGATTAGTTCGTTTTGTGGACACGTACGTGTAGTGGTGCATGCTGTGCGCCCAGGTGGCTCTAGGTGCATGCAGTGTATCATGCTGGCTAGGGGTGCACAAGGTAGTAACCTGGTGAATCGGGGTGGAAGTCATGTGCTAATTCTATTTTGTGGTGTGTGACATATGAGTCTACCCGGGGGGAATTCTTGGGCTTGGGGGCCGGTGTAAGTGGTGTGGGTCTACTGCGTAAGTGGTGCACCACGTGAGTCTAGACGGCGGGGGTGCATGGTTTGGATCTAGCTACCTTGAGGTAACACATCCGGTTTGCGCACTGAGTGCGGGCCCGTTCCTCCGTTTTCATCGGTGCTTTCTCTCGGGTCAAGGGAGAACAATCCAAACGCGCATGCTAGGTCCCGGCCTTTCTTGGGTCCCGCGTGCCATATTCGGGACAGTTGCCGCATTTCTAGGGTAGTATCATCGGGAATTCACGATCTATACCGCGGCCACATGAAATCATAGCAGGGAATGGGGTAACAATCACATGCTAAGCTCTTTGGTCCATATATATGGGCCATGTGCCACCAAAGAGAAGGGCCGCCTCGGAGCCATTTTCCATTGAGAGGAAACGAGTCTGGCCTATGAACGGTGTGCGGGGCCTGCCCCTTCATCTGCTTCAGAACTCCGTGCCGCAAGATGTGGACCCTAGCAACCAAAGCTCGTCCCGTGCGTCGCACACCAACTGGACCCACACCATGCATGCACGCGTGGCCAAGTAGACACTCACTGGTGAACCTTGACAATGTACACAAGACGCATGCACACTCATTAGCCATCTAGCACCCAGCCATGCACACCTAGCCAGCTTCACTCAAACCGTGAACCGTTTGCCTGGTTCACCCACACCATCCATCCATTATTGACCCCTCCTCTGTTCGTTGGACCTCCGACACGAGTCCCTTCCCTCGGCATTTCAGGTATGTCAAAGCAACACGCGACTACACATATTGCACACCGAGATACGATGTCATTCACTAGTGCCAGCCAAAATGATGGACACTAGCGCATGGTTAGGATCGAGAAGCCTAGCAGCACATGATGTCGGCCCGATTGGTTGGGGTGCATGACATGGGTCCAGATGAAATGCATGGCATCGCATGGATCCACATTCCCCTACCCAATACCAGACAGCGGGCATATACCAGGCGAATCCAAGCGGTCGCTGACGAAGATTGGAAACCATGTGTTATGTGCATGCTGAATTTCAATATTTAGGAATTATTAACATACGAAAACAATAATTCAAGCGTCTATGTAAAGGTGTACAACATAATTTTCAATAAAAATATGAAACATGACACGTGCACATGCAACTTGCCAACAAGTGCACTTGTAGTACAAAAAGACAACATGTGCAAGTATCCCACCATGCCTTCTACAATTTTTGTTCCATGTTTTTTCGCCACATATCTTTGGAAGGAAAAACAAAAGAATGTGATTTTCCCATAAAAACCGTGATGGCGAGATGGTTGCAACCAGCCAAGATAGATAGTGTGTGGAAGTTGTCCCCCGTGGGGAGATTGGAACGACCACTCCTAGATTATAGGGCGAGGCCACCGTGAACGTGATTGTGAGAGGGTGAAGAAGGATTCGTTTTTTAGAGGGAAAGGAAGTAATTTTGCGGGTTTACAAAAAGGAATGCACCCCTTTTTGAGGGACAGCAAATGCACGTTATAATGTGTAATTAATGAAATTATAATTTAACAGAAACCTTGCTATTTTCAAGCAATTTAAAAACAACTTACTTGTTTTGGCAAAAAAATGTTGATAATGCGATAGTCCATTTTTTGGAGGTGCATGTTGTAGAAATCGGGGTGGAAGTCTTGTGCTAAGCTATTTTGCGGGGTGCGGCATATGAGTCTACACGGGGAATGGTTGGCTTGGGGGTCGGCGTAAGTGATGTGGGTCTAGTGTCTAAGTGGTGCACCACGTGGGTCTAGACGGCGGGGGTGCATGGTTTGGATCTAGCTACCTTGAGGTAACGTGTCCGGTTTGCGCAATGAATGCGGGCCCGTTCCTCCATTTTCGTCGATGCTCTCTCTTGGGTCAACGGAGAACAATCCAAAAGCGCATGCAAGGTCCCGGCCTTTCTCGGAGCCCGCGCTTGCAATATTCGGGACATTTGCCTCATTTCTAGGGCAGTATCCTCGGAAATTCAGGATCTATACCGCGGCCACATGAAATCACAGCAGGGATTGGGGGTGACAGTTCCATGCTAAGCTCTGGTCCATATATGTGCCATGTGCGACCAATGGGTAGGGCCGCCTCAGAGTCATTCTTAAGGGCAAAAAGTGTTGGGTCTCGTCTGCCGCCGCTATAATCCGTGCAAATTCATGAGGGATCCAAATTTCTTGGGACCTTTCGCGGTGTGGGTGTGGTCGAACATCGAGAGCGGCACGCATAAGCCTTCACATAGGTTGTGTGTAAACGAGACCAAAACGGATCCCGAAGCTAGCCATCGAGAGGGAACAAGTCCTGCTTGTGGATGAAGATCGGGGCCCGCCCCTTCATCTGCTTCAGAACTCTGTGTCGCAAGTTTTGGGCCCTACCCACCAAGGCACATCCCGTGCGCCGAACGCAAACTGGACCCACACCATGCATGCACGCATGGCTACGTAGACAACCACCATTCAACCTTGACAATGTACAGATGACACATGCGCACTCATTAGCCATCTAACCCCCCAGCCATGCAAACCTAGCCACCTAAACTCAAACCATGCACCGTTAGCCAGGTTGACCCACACCATACATCCAGCATTGACCCCACCGCGGTTCGTTGGACCTTCGACGAGTCCCTTCGGTATGCCAGGCACGCCAAAGAGACACGCGGCTACACATATTGCACACCGAGATCCGACGTCATTCACTAGTGCTAGCAAACCTGTCCGCATGAGCATCTCTGCGCATGGTAGACACTAGCTCGTTGTTTGGATCGAGAAGGCTAGCGGCGCATGTTTTGGCCCGGTTGGCTCGGGGTGCATGATATGGGTCCAGACGAAACACATGGCATCGCATGGATCAACATTCCCCTCCTCGGTACCGGACATCGGATATATGGCAGACGAATCCGCGTGGTTGCTGACGAAGTTTTGTCACATCCATTTTCCATTCCATTGTTTGTAAAGTTTTACAACATATTTTAGGACAAATATAAAACATGACACGTGCAGATGAAACAAGCCTACAAATTCAGTTCTCCCACTGTATGACTTTGTTCTGTGTAATGAGGGAGCAGTTGCATTACACAATTTTTTGAAGGGAAGTTGCATTACTCCTAAATCATGGTTGTGCACGATCGGGCTATTCATTTTAGTGAGAAGTGAGAAGTTACGTTTTGACGTGGCAAGACGTGTTGGTGGAACAATGCACGGGGAGGTGTGAACGTGGCAACAACTCCTTTTGACTGCCCACGACTAAATCGGCGGCTCCGCTTCCCCATAGCACGCTCCGCTTCCCCATTAGCATTTATCACATCGCCGCCGCCCTCTTCCCGTCCTCTTCCCCATCTACAAATTCGAGGGTTTTCTCCTCCCACGCCTCACCACTCGCCTGCCCACCCCGCCGCTGCTCCCTTCCCGCCGCTGCTCCCTTCTCGTCGCTGCACCTCCGCCGTCGAGATGCCCAAGCGCACCATGGGAGGGAGGGCCGATGTCGGGGCCGACGCCACGGCGCACGAAGAATCCAAGCGCCGTGCGAAGCTGCACATGGAGAAACCCCTCCCCGCCGGCGAGGGGTCCAGCCGGCAGCAGGGCGGCCATGACGTCGTAAACCACGTCCAGGCTCCGGTGCAGGTGTCACCTACGCCGGAGCAGGTGACTCCTCTGCCACGCCCTCTGCCTCCTCTGCCGCAGCCCGTGGTCAACGTCGATGGCGACGACGACGAAGAAGAGGTCAGTCCTATTTTAGGAAATATCCTAGGTTTCCTTGTTCAGTCCCTTATCTATTTTTGGGCATGGCTAGGGTTTCTGCTTTTCTTCCATCTATGGAATCCGTACCTAGATTCATTAGATTAGGTAGGTTTGGTCCACATGGGTGCATGGGTGTGGAGGTCGGCTCCTCATTGCATAGGTTATCTTGTTTTTAAGATCTACCAACCACTCCGATCCATGGCTCTCGTGCATCCAAAATGTGTTGATGCCAAATTTTAAGATAGATCTACCAACCACCCGAAATTATTTGCCCCAAATTTCTTATATATGGTTCTTTTATTTTAAATGTACTAAAAGTGGTGTAGTTTATGCACTAAACTTCATGTCAATTTGTATAAAACTAGCCTCTTACGTTTAATCTAGCAGACACATTTTTTGTCGTTCAATTTTCTCTACACCAATTGCTTGATTCCTGGAGTCCAATTACCATAGGTTGTAATATTATTGACTTGTTATCATCCCTATTTGAAATATATTATTTGGTTGCTTATTTTCATCATAATATTTTCTGCAAGTAAAGGATAACAACACCATGCCTTGTTTACGAAAATGTCATACTAAATAATCTTCATTTTTTGTCATTCATGTCTCTACTGTCAGTATGATGAAAAAAATAATATTTTCACATCAACATTTTAGCTATTACGTACTCCTAACTCTTTAATTTCTTGAGTAACAGAAGCAGAGGCAGAAGAATGCCTTTTGGACTCAAAAGCCAACTTGATCTCAGCCGTTTGAAATATATTGTTGTGGTTTTGGTTTGCAATATTAATTTTTTAACACCCAACTTTGAAATCCTGGATCCGAAGCTGTGTTGCTAGGTTGCATTAGTTTAGGCATGTATATGACATTTTTTGATCTATATAAAATATTCTTCTATTTATGTGGGACCAGGTAGCTGCTCTGGCTCCTCAGACGGAGCAGGTGACGCCTCCTGTGCCTGAGCCTGTGGTCGTCGGTGATGTCAACAAAGAAGACGTTAGTCATCTATCTCCTTTAATTTTTTGTAAAATCCTAGGTGTGCTCTGGTTAATCATAGGTGTCAACCTAGATTCGTTAGATCCATTAGGTTTTAGGGCGGATCCACATGGGTGCATGGGTGTGGGGGTCGGCTCCTCATTGTATAGGTTATCTTTATTTAAGATCTACGAACCACTCAGATCTCATGGTTCTCGTGCATCCAAAATGTGTTGATGCCAAATTTTGATAGCAGCAGCACCGGTACAGACGTACAGTACTGCACCTGAATTTTTTTTGGCCGAAATTTCTTATATATGGTACTTGACCGGCATGAAACTATCCTTGCACAACCATTTACGTGGGCCCCGGTAGCTGCTCTGGCTCCTCAGACGGAGCAGGTGTCTCCTCTGCTGCGGGTGACGCCTCCGGTGCCCGAGCCTGTGGTCGCTAGCGACGTCAACAAAGACGGCGTTAGTCATCTATCTCCTTTAATTTTTTGTAAAATCCTAGGTGTGCTCTGGTCAGTCCTTTTCTCTATTTTTGGGGAAGGCCAGGGTTTATTTTTATCTTTGATCGATGGACTCCATATCAATATTCTGTAGATTTGTTAGGTAACTAGCTAGGTTACATGTGTTGAGCCCTGTATAGGCAATATTTTGATGTAGATAAATTATTCTGCTAATAAAGCCACCTAGGTTTGGTGACTGTGCTAATACAAATACGTAGCTTGACCTTGGAATTGAATTGCCTACGTAGGTGATTGTGAAAATATTTTCTGCAACTTAAGAATAACAACACCATGCCTTGTTTATGAAAATGTCATATCGTATGGTCATGAAGTAAATAATCTTCATTTTCTGTCATTCATGTCAGTACTGTCATTACGATGGACTAATAATTTTTTCACATGAAAATTTTAGATATTACTCCCTCCATTTGAAAAATATTGTTGTGGTTTTAGTTTCCAATATAAATTTTTGAACACCCAAGTATGAAATCCTGGATCGGCAGCTGTGTAGCTAGATTACATTTATTGAGGCATGTATATGTCAATTTTTGACCTATATAAATTATTCTGCTAATAATCCGGAACAGGTAGCTCCTCTGGCTCCTCTGCTGGAGCAGGTGGTGGCTCCTCAGCCTCAGCCGGGTGTTCGTCTGCCGCGGATGTTGCCTCCCCTGCCCCCACCTGTGGTCGTCGCCGACGAGAACGAAGAAGAGGTTAGTCATCTATCCCCTTTATTTATTTATTTATTTTGTAATATCCTAGGTTTTCTCTGGTCAGTACAAGGCAAATAAGGTATTAAAATATTGAGTACATGTTTGGTTGCACTTGATCGATCTTTGGTTTAAATGTTCCATAAGTGGCTGTGGCAATGATTTTAAACATCGATTATCTCTAAGCAATGGCTATTTTAGAAAGAAATTGGATATCATCAATGTTTTACTTGAGTTGTTTTAATTAGTTCTTTTGTAGGGTTTTTATTATTTATGCCACCAATTGTATCCCACTACTCAGTTTTTTCCCTTAGAAGTTACAGCCGCTCAAAAATGCCATCGATTCGTGACATGCTTACTCAGAAATGCCATTAGATGTATAAAAAATGCCATCGTTCTGTTAGATGTTTGCTCAATAATGCCATTAGACATTGTTATTTTTATTTAAAACTTGTTGACCATCCAATATGACAAAAAAAAGCCCAGGCCCACATTTCAGTTCTCTCTATCTCACAATGATAAGTATGGCCCCACTTGTGAGGAGTAAGTAAGCGAATAATTTTACAGGAAAATAAGAACGTTGTTGGGATCAAGTGGGCCCACACTTTATTGTAGTGAGATAGAGGGAGAGCTGGCATGTTGGTCCATAGGTATTGATGCCATCATAGCATGTCAATATAGATTTGATATCACAATAATGATGTGCAGTGGCATTTTTGAGCATGTGTCTAAAGAAGCGATGGCTTTTTTAGCAGTAGAAATTCCTAGTGGTGATACTTAATTGTGGGACACAACTGGTGGCATAAATGATAAAAACCCTTTTTTGTAAGTACAACATTTGGGATCACTTATTGTCAGAATTCATAATAATTAACTACTTTACCTAGAATGTTGAATGATTCAGGAACATTGATGGGTGGGGTATCGATCAACAGGGGAAACTTCCACGACGATAACATGTGGACTTTCAATATCCATCATCATAAACACACAAAATTCTAACCCTAAATAGATACAGCTCACGAGCTATTTTATCTAGTCATGCATGTAAGTTATAAGTCTTTTTTTGCATTAGTACATCTGTATGCTGCTCTGCCATGTTACATCATCAGTTCATGCATTTTTACGTACCAAGTGAATTTTTTTGCACTAAAGGCTGCTTGGTTAGTGACTTTGCCAAAGATTGCCATTCCTAAGGTTAGGCAAGTTTGACCAACTTAAGTGAGTGTTTGGTTCCAGCCACACCTTAGGCAAGCCACACTTGGGTCCCACATGGCATACACACAAAAAGTGTGGCAAGGTTCCCTTAGGCTTGCCAACTTGTGGCTCTCATTTTGATGAACTAACCTTAGGCAAGCTTGGGAAAAATGTGTGGCAAAATGTGACAATGCTAGTGCTCTCTTCGACATGTATGATTGATCCTTCATTTTTTTTACTATATGGTACTATCCCATTTAGTTGCTTATGTACCAACTAATAAGTTATGCATTTATTTTTTCAACATCATTTGAAGATATTTTACGTTGTCATCAATTACATTATGTTTCATAGACTCTGTGCCTGCTGAATTCTCATATTAGATATACTTACGCAACATTTGGTACTACATTTAGGTCCTAAGTGACGACGTCGATAGCGACCAAGAAACCCAGAGGATCTACAGGAGGCAGAAGGCGAGGGAGCCGAACAGTGGTGTGCTCGAGAAATGTATCAGGCCAAGAATCGGAAGGGGGGCTACGGATGCCCTTACTGCAACAAGCTGATGAAAGGCGACCTGAGAAGTACCATCAACCATGCAGTCGGAACATCCCAAGGCAGCATCAAGAATGGCTATGCTTTCAGGGTGAAGCACGCCGCGTATGCCGAGTACTTGATGAGGCTTCTTTGAGGCTTTAGGGAAGTGCGCACCCTCGCAGCTAGAACTGATGCTCTTTTGGTTTTAACTATGCTAAGTACTACCCTATGCTATACTTTGTTGGTGAACGTTTATGGTCGAACTATGTGCACCCGTACTACTAAGTGGTGCTTGCTTTTGTATATATGGAAGTGTTGAACTAAGGTAGAACTATGTTAATTGGTGTGTGGTTTGGCATCTCTGCTTGTTAAACTCGTGCTCATTAATCATCGGCTCATTTAGATTAAGTAGCATAAAACCCTGATTGGCTAGGTTCGTTTGAAGCTAGTTAAGCTTGTGAGCGCTCGTTAACAGATTCTGATGTGTTATGGTATACATGATGAGTGTGTACATGTGGTTTTCAATAAGGAAGATGGTGACTCAAAAAGGAAATGTCTGGTCTATCCTTTTCTCTATTTTTGGGGAAGGACAGGGTTTCTTTTTTTCTTTAATCGATGAGATGCCTATCCAGATTGTGTAGATGTGTTACCTAACTTGCTAGGTTACATGTGTTGAGCACTTTAGAGGTCATTTTTTGATCTATATAAATTGTTCTGCTAATAATCCGGCTATGGTTGGTTATTGTGGTTATACTATTTCGTAGCTGCACCTTGGAATTGAATTTCCTATGTAGATGATTGTGATAATAACATGAAGATTGATTTGCGCTGAGCACGAGTTATGCACTAGGCAAATAAGGTCTTAAAATGTTGAGTAAATGCTTTGCTGGTTTTGTTCTTTGAGCACTGATTTTTGGTTTTAATTTAATGATCTACCTAAGTGATTGTGACAATGATTTTAAGCATTGATTATCTCTAAGCAGCGGCTAATGCATAAAGAAGCTGGATTTCATCACTGTTTTACTTGAGCATTGTTAATTAGTTTCTTTGTAAATAAAAAAATTTGGATCGCTTCTTGTCAGAATTCATAATAACTACTTATCTAGAATGTTGAATAGTTAAGGACCATTGACGGTCGGGGTATCATCAGGGGAATCTGCCACGACGATAACATGGAGACTTTCAATATCCATGATCCTAACCACAGAAAATACAGGGTGGCTCTTTTATGATGCTTTAGTACTCCATCCGTCGAAAAATTCTTGTCTTTGATTTGTGTAAATACCAACGTATCAAATCATGTTTTAGTCAAAATTTTGGGACGGAGTATTTTCTTGTTGTTTTTTCAAATTATTGTCACACGCCTTTTAGTTTATGACATCACGTGATGACATTGCTAGCATCACAAATGCATGCGAGACGTGATGACTATCGATGCATGGCTAGAGGTTCTAGGCGGCCAACGGTGCATGGTGTGATGTCTACATGGCCACGGAGACCATCGTGTTGGTTGTGTCGTGGCTACATGATGATCACAAAGTCTCGATCCAAGTAATACTATAGTGGCCTCTGTGTACATTTCTTTCTCAGTTTGAAATTTCTAGATCAATTGATGACAATTTGATCTGATGTTTCACAAGTCTTGAGCACCAGGGTTTATGTACAAAATTTTCAATCCCCAACCCATCCACCCCGGACACGAACTTTGGATTGCATCACGTAGATGTACAAAATCCAGTTCCTAGCGCCTGCCCCAAGCGCCTACGATTGTGAGTTTTTTCCAGGATCCTAATTAAGCGCCTAAATAAGCCGGCTGCATTGTAGGTGCCCAACGCCGAAGTATTTCCGCTATAGTAGGTAACTACCGATTACTCCCCGCATCTCTCCCCCTAGGGCACGCTCTAAAACTATCGCTGCCGCTCACATGCCCGCCTCGCTGCCGCCAGATATGAAATCCACTCATGGAGGTCGATTGGCCGTCGTGACAGAGCGGGGCATGGACGTGGGGGGCCTGTCATGGACGCCGTCGTGACAGATCGTGGACTTGCGGAGCTAAGCACCGACGTCGTCGTCCATCGCATGGATGAGGATCCCCACGAGAAAGCTTTGGACTACTCGGTGTCCGACCCAGAGAAGCATCGTGTCAACGAGGTGCAGTACTCCGTCGTCGATCACAAGCAGCAGCACATGCACGACATGGACTGGAATTCCGTTATGGTAATTTTAATTTTTTTAACCCTAGATCTGTCTTCAAGTTTAGGGTTAGAGGTTAATCATTAAACCATCAATACATTATTGAATTGGCATAATGGAATCTAGCTCTAAATATAATGTTGATCATCAGTATGTAATGATCATTATTTATTCAATCAATCTTTGAGAAATTAATGGTTCATCCACTCCACAATTTAGTGCGTTTTGGTTTTATGCTAAAAGTCAGACATCATAAAGGTCGTGCATGTTTATTGACAGTTTTTTTAAAAGTACATCATATGATTTATGCTTTCATATGGATTTGATATTGCTTTTTTCTCCTTAAATTTTCAAAGTTAATAAATATTTACTTTAAAAATAATTTATAGGCACTACAGTATGAAACTTAGAGAATATTAGGTACTGTAAACAATGGTGCAGCTTATATTATACATAATTTAAACTTGCAGCCTTATTCTCATGATTATGCGGACATTTCCGAAGGAGAGATGGATGCACACACTCAGAAAACCCTTAAAGAATTGCAGAATGGACAGTGCAACATGCTTAAGCGTATGGCATATCGTTGCGCGTTCTGTGGCAAATATCTGGACCCGGCTTTCGTTAGTATTCTTGAGCACGCCGAAGGAGTTGCCAAAGGATACCAAATGAAGCATGGTGTGACGGCGAAACACAAGGCGCTAGCCCAATATCTCAGGAATTTGTCGGACAAAGAGAAGGTCCGAAGAAGGAGTTATGAGAACCAGCATGCCAAAGAATAGATGAATAAACGAAACCATGAAGAAGTTCTGGTTGGCATAAGTAGTCATTCGTGGTTTTTTTTTGAAAATACCAATGAATATTTTAATTTATCATAGTTTTTGCAAAAATGTTACATTTATTAAATTTAATCATAAAAATGCATACAATTCAATTATTCATTTTTTCAAATATTTGCAACCTTGCATCTAATAGTTTACCATTTTATTGGTTAACCATTATTTTCATATATATATACTGTGGAGTGCTTAAAATTATTCAAGATCAATTGGTACTGAAAGACTCATCCACATGCAATATGAACAGCAGTGTATTTTTAGGGTTTCTTTAAAAGAACACCTGTGGTCATGCTGATCTTTTGTGTTTGGCCAGAATTGGTAAAGCTGCCAAATCTGCATCTGATTCGGCCCAACACTTTGTTCCTTTTGTGGGCCTGCACAAGTGGGAGGCAGAGAGAAAAGCGAGCGATGGCCCCAACCCCAACCCCACCCCCATTCCCAATCCCACCACACTTCGTTCTTTGCAGAGACAGAGAGGCGACGCGGAGGGCAACGACTAGGGTTTGCCAAGCCGTCACCTTGGCCGCCCCCGTCGTCATCAAATCGGCCGGATCCGCGAGGCCACCCACTCCCTCCTACTCCGGCCACGATTCTCCACTACTTCGTCGACAGCAAGATCCGACAACGGCACCTCTTCTCCCCAATCCTTGTCACGCCGCCCGAAGCTCCGGTGGTGCCAGCTTCGAACAAGTCTACTCCAGCCCCATCTGGTACCACTTCGCAGGTAAGATTGATCTTCCCTGCCCTTCTAATGTCGATCTGACCTTAATTTTGCGATCTAGCAGCACCACCCAAGTTAAAATCTGACACTTGCTTGTGTGCATGTTTCGGGTATTCGCAGATTTACTGTCAACTAGTAGGTCATATTGCAACAACTAATTTTACAGTAAGATAATCTGACAATGTACTGCTTAATCATGGTTTTACTTGTTCGTATGGGTAGTAATGGGTAAACACTTTCATGCAAGTAAGAGAAAAAGGTGGTTGTTGGCCAGCATACCTTGCTCGTCGACATAGCCTTCACTATGCTATCATCTTGCTTGACAGATGCTATCAAGTACTTTTTCCCTGGAAAATGGCCCCCCACTGCTAGATATATAAAAAGTATATTCATAGGAGCATACACATGTTTTGGTTTGTTGGGATAGTTTGAAGACTGTGTATATGTATTTGCTGATGCTTAGTTATTAAAAACTAAAAAGGCGAGCACATAAGCAGTCCATGAGGAAATTTGTAATGATGGAATGAGGATCAGTTATAGTTTCATGTATTTCTCGATGGTAGTATGATGATTAGTGCATATTTTGAAGGATTTGTCAAGTATAGACTGCTCTTGATTGGTGCATGTTTTTGATGATATGTGCACACATGTAATATTTTTGGTTGGTGCATATTTTTGCTGATTGTTGTTACTGCTTACTTGAATTATGTCAGCCTGTCTCCAAGATATGGTATGGGCTTGTTGGGGTCAATGAAAATTTCCTATGAGCTAGTAGTACACATTGCAACAAATTCCTCAATGTTGGATTTTCTGACATTATACTTCATAATCATGATTTTAGTTGTTGGTATAGGTAGTAATGAGTAAATAAATAGCAAGTATACAAAAGGGTGACAATTGGTCAGCATACCTTGCTCGTTCTCATAGCCTTCACTATGTTGTCATCTTGCTTGAGGGATTCTATCATGTCCTTATTCTCACTGGAAATTGGAAAATTAACCTCCACAGCTACCTCTAAAAATGTTATGTACAGCAGCAAATGCATTATTTGTTTTGTTGGGACAATTTAAAGACTTTATATTTATTACCTGATGGTACCACACAACAGCCCATCAGGAAATTTGCAGTGATCAAAGGCAGATCAGTTATAGTTTCACGTATTGCTCGATGAGAGCAGTTAATCATGGTTCATTTTTACATGGCTACTAATTGGTTGGTTACCAAGTTTTCTTGTCCAGCTCACAAAATTGTAACCTTGAAATATCCTAATTGGTTATGTCTGCCCAATGATTATGAGTCTAACCACTAGTCTTGACTAGTCGTGCGAATTGTTGTCGACTAGCTTTTTCGTGTAGATGTTTATACATGAACTACGTACTTAGCAAGAAGTATGCGAAAATATTATTCACATTGTATATGGTGCTAACAAGTCATAATGGAAAACTGATTTCATATATCAATAACTAACATTTGTTCATTGCAATGCATGCAACAGGTTTGAATGGCAAGGGAAACCATCCTCATTAGCAGTGAAGAGAGTGATCACCGGACCACCTCAGATGATGCTTCAGATGGCACTTCACATGGGAGTGACGGCTATAGCGGTGATGACGACACCTCTAGCGACTATGACACTGATGATAGTTCTGATGGAGATGGAGATGTGGACCACGATCCTATCTTGGCACTATGGGGTAAAGTTCTATTTGGCTAGTCAGAAATTAAATGAACCATGAAATATCGAAAGTTGATGTTTGAGTGACACTTGCTTACCACACATTACTCTGTTTGGGTTCTAAATGACCTTCCAAATCAACATTGACTGAACTAGAGCTTACATAGAGCAGTGTTTAGTTGTTAGTTTAAATAAATCAAATATTCAATTTGCCCATGTTTCTACGAGATATTGCTGGGTGGATGTGATTGGGTTATCTATGTCCTTCATTTCTTGATCATTGGAGTAGGCATTGATCATTAACCCAGTGCTAAAGTTCTAGATCTTACATATGAAATTATTTACTACTCTGTCATCTTAATTTTTTTGATACAGGTTCGGGATACCATGTGAGAAAAGGAACTTTCGAGGATCGCATCTTCTACGGCAACCATGTATTGCTAAACGAGGATCGGTGGGACTATCTCAAATCCATAGTAAAGCAGTGCCAACCTCCCATACCATACTATGTCAGCACCGTCACTCGCTCGGCAGTCATCAGAGGGAAGAGCAAGATGGTAAACACTTGGACTTTTCTTTTTGCAAATCATACTTCACTAGTGAAAATGCCATCATGTAGAGACAGAGAGGAGGACGGGCGTGGTTGTGCAAATCATTCTTACTTTTTTGTGTGCAAATTATACTTCATTTTTATGTAACATTATTTATTTCCCTGTGCAATCAGTGCTTCTCAAAGGAGTACAGTCAGGCCTACCTCAAAGATTATCTGCGAAAGCCCATGGTTGTGCGTGTCACCAGCGAACATTTTGAAGGTAATAAAAAGGTCTTGTTCAAGATGGGCAAGAAGGACGGGCGAGCGATCGTGACGAAGAACTGGAGAGAAGTCGTTGAGGGCGCCAGAATGAAAGAAGATCAAATGGCTATCTTCAGGTTCATGGAAAGGAGTGGAGGTGGGCTTAGGGTGAACATGATTAGTGGCATGAGGATTCGTTGACCCGCCGCAGTAGTTTGACGCTAGTTTTATAATCTGTATGTACTAGCCAGTAACTGCAAGTTGGTAGTATCAGCTTTAGGGTCCAGTAAGTGCAACTTAGTAGTAACTGGTACTTGGTAGTAACTGGTACTTTGGTGGTATAACTTTTGGGTCCGATTGGATATGAAGATCGTCCAGTAAGTGGAACTTGGCAGTAAATTGGTGGTAGTATGAACCCTATGTGGCGTAATGTACTTGCTATGCAAGTCTATATATATAACGCACCCTGGTACCCTCCTTGATATAATTACCTTTATGGACTGCAATTATATTTTCTTTTTTTTGCCACAGTGATGCTAGTATTTTTAGAATCAAATCTAACCGGGTTTCAAATGGATTAGACACTACTTTCATTTTTGAACGAGGTTTGTGTGTTGGCTAGTACGAGTTCTTTTGAATATGTTGTTTTTAAAAATAGCATGCTGATTTCAAAATCAGCACGCTGCTTTCAAAACAACATATTTTAAAAAACATGTATTTTTGAAATCAGTTTAAAAACAGCGTTATATTTTAAAAACAGCGTTGTATTTTTAGAATGAGGCTGTTATTTTGAAATCAGCATGCTATTTTTAAAAACAACATATTCAAAAGAACATGATTTTTTTGAAATCAGCATGCTATTTTTGAAATTATCATGCTATTTTTTTAAATCAGCATGCTATTTTTGAAATCAGCATGCTATTTTAAAAGTAGCATATTGAAAGCATTATATTTTTAAAATAAGCATGCTATTTTTTAAAAATATCATGCTGATTTCAAAAACAGCATGCTATTTTAAAAGTAGCATATTGAAAAGAGCATTATATTTTTAAAAGTACCATGCTATTTTTAAAATTAGCATGCTATTTTTGAAATTATCATGTTATTTTAAAAGTAGCATAATTTTAAAATCAGCATGCTATTTTTAAAATCAGCATGATATTTTTAAATCAGCATATTCATTATATTTTATTTTCAATTGAACATGTTTTTTTCAAATGAGCATGCTATTTTTAAAATATCAGTATGATTATTTTCTATTTGAAAATAAACGATTTTCAATGTTATTTGAAAACAAGGTTTCTATTAACGTTCTATTTTCTTATATATATAAATTTTCGGTTTCTATTTTATATTTCAAGTATGAAATTTGACTACACTTTGAACAAATTTCAGCAATATATTATGTAAAAAATGAAAAAAATGTAGAAAACCAACTGCACTAAAAATGCATTGTTTCATCGATGTTGATAAATCATAACTAGCCTACCATGTCGGCCCGTCCATAATAAAATGAGGGTGTACCAATCAAAAGAGGAATTCAAAAAAATAGTGGCAGTCCATCAAATAGGTCTAATACATGAGAAACAAGGTGGATCACGGCATGGAAAACTGTCTACTTTAGTTTGTTCTCAATTTTTCGACCCGTGAAATCCTTTTGTTTTCTCTGCTTGACCCTGTGCATCTAAACATCCTGTATCGACTTCACTTTAGCTTTCCTGCATGAAACAACGTTTGTTAATAGGATAGCAAAGAAGATTTGAGCATGTACAGTACACTATAACAGAAAAAACACTAACTTCACTGATTTTCTCTTCATAGCTACAGAAGCTAACTTGACAGCTCTTATTCGCTCAGCCTGTGGTACATTCCTATCAGGCCTTTTTGTCTTCATCACCCCTTTGGCATGTTCTTTACCGCCCTTACTAGAGTCTTTCCTGGAAAGTTAAGAAACGTCAACACAGTACTAGCAAATACCCGACTTCTAGAGCGGACATGTAAGTACAGACACTAACTTCACTGGTTTTCCTCGTGCACCCTTGTCATCGTTCTTTTTCGTCCTCCCAGCATTGACATTTGGAGCGCCCTTGCGTTTCCTGCAAAAAATGAAATAGATGAATCTGCAGCCAGCATTCGAAAACATGTTTAAGTACGCACAATTGTGCTAATGCCCACTTGTTTGGTTTTGCGTAATCCTCTTCTGCAACCTCCAATGGTCTCTTTCTAGCCCTTCTCAGCCCACCATCTTCTGCATCTGAATCTTCCTCTTCTTCCTCATCTGAATCTCCCTCTTCTTCTGCATCTGAATCTCCCTCTTCTTCTGCACCTGAATCTTCCTCTTCTTCTGTACCTGAATCTTCCTCTTCTTCTATATCTACCTCTGTCTCTTCTTCTGTATCTGCCTCTGTCTCTTCTTCTGTATCTGACTCTGTCTCTTCTTTTTGCTTCTTCCTCCTTGTGCTATTTGATTTCCCCAATTTTTTCCTGTGTAAATTGAAGAAAAACATGTGAACACTCTCCGGGAGAACATATTAACACTGTAAGCATGTATGGAAATGAACAATGAGATAAACATGTGCACTAACTTTGTTGATTTTTTTGAATCTTCCTCTTCTTCTATATCTGAATCTGTGTCTTCTTCTGTCTCCGAGTCTTTGTCTTTTCGCTTCTTCCTCCTTGTGACCTTTGATTTCCCCAATTTGTTCCTGAGTAAATTGAAGAAAAAGAGAGAACATATTAACATTGTAAGCATGTATGGAAATGAACAATGAGATAAACATGTGCACTAACTTCGTTGCTTTTTTCCCTCTCATCCGCTCGCGCCTGGATTTAATCCTCTTGTTCGATTCTTCGGTAGTTGGTCTCCCTTTTGGAACTATTTTGATTGGATTTTCCATGTCATCAGTGCAGCATTCGCTAGCAGCAGAGAAGTATGCCGGCAAAGGAACAAATGATTTATGGCCTTCATCCAAATCAGTTTTTTCTCCATCAACCAATATACTCCGGAGAAACTCCATCACCTGTTCTGACCGTGAATCGCTAACTGCGGCTGTGAATAAAGCGTCACTAGCCATGTTGCGTAGTTGATGATACTTATTCATGTGATCAGACCATACATGAGTATTCGCAGTCCTTGAAGAAGGGAATGCTGGCTTGGCCTGCATTGTCCATCTTTTCTTGACAATTTTTTTTGGAAATGCGCGTACACCAAGATGATCCAGAACGCAAAATATATGTGCGCATGGGTAATCCTGACTTTCCAACTTTTTTACATTTACAAGCTGCATCATCCAGTCTTGCTCCTGTAAACAGACAAGTCACGTGATATATAAAATCCACAGGCTTAGCATCCACGCCTTGTGCATCCAACTTTTTTGCCTCCAACTCCTCACTGTCCTTACCTTCCAAGTGATTGGGATCCTTAGCATCCAGGTTTTTGGCATGCAAGTCCACATCATCCTTGCCTTCCAAGTCATTGGGATCCTCAGCATCCAAGTTTTTTGCATGCAAGTCCTCAGCATCCTTACCTTCCAAGTCATTGGGATCCTTAGCATCCAAGTTTTTTACATGCAAGTCCTCAGCATCCTTACCTTCCAAGTCATTGGGATCCTCAGCATCCAATTTTTTTGCACGCAAGTCCTCAACATACTTACCTTCCTTACCTTGCAATTCTCTAGCATCCCTGCCATATGGGACTTTATCATATGGGGCTTTGCGCAAAACTCCAAACACGACCAAACCATCCCATGCTACCCGGTCCGTGACCTGCCAATTTGTCCCTTCGACAATCGGACGCTTTACCTTTGGAAACATCACAGTTGTATAAATATAAGAGGCAGCAATCTCCAGAGGGTGTGCATTTAGCTTAGTGAAGGGTATCGTATGTGTTGCTACTGCGTCTAATGTTGCTTCAGTCTTACGCATTATGGATACAAAGTGCTCAACATGCTGCAACAAATCAACAAGGTGCATCTTCCTGTTCAGGTGCACATGAAGCCTTGAGTTGAGAGACTCACTCCTCTGATTACTCATCATGCATAGGAAATATCTACCCTTTGTGTACGCAGGAGCCTATTTGTGTCGTAGCTCGTACATCCTGTTAACCCATGACGACCTCTTGCCCGTTGGTTTTATTTTGAACCGAACCTTATAAGCCTCCCATCTTTTCTCAAACCCATCAACATCCCAACGACGGTAAATGAATTTCCTAAATTGCTCCAGCTTTTCCTTGCGGAGGTGCATCACCATATTCTCCTCGATATGCCACGTGCATAAACGATGATCTATTCCGGTCCAGACAGTAGCTATTGCTTTAGCCATTGCACCGTCCCCATCGGTGATTGCTGAAATTGGTGCCGTTTGGGACATTGCCTCCAAAAATACATGAAGAAGCCACTGGTATGATGCAACTATCTCGTCTGACACTAGACCGACCCCAAACAAAACCGTGCTGCGGTGATGGCAGACCAACAAATGGAACAAACGGAAGCATGTACTTGTTAGACCGATATGTATTGTCGAACACCACGACACCACCAAAGGCAACATAGTCAATGCGGGATTGTGAGTCAGCCCAGAATATGTTCCTCAAGTGGCCTTTGCTGTCTTTTGTGTATTTGAAAAAGAATTCCGGGTCTGCTTTTTTCTGTGCAATCATATAGGTGAGCAAATATCTAGCGTCACTGCCTTCTATCTTGCGCTTCTTCTAGACTGAAACATGGTTGTATAGATCTCGATCTATAAATCCAAGCTTGTCGGGACCTCTGGCATTATTCTCCATTACATTTATAATCTGATGTGTTCGAAGTCCACCGACAGCATACTCGATGACATCGGCCTTTTGTGCGTCAGTCATTCTACGATGAGCCGACAAGTACGGAGTCAGGTCAGCAGGGACAAACAGATGGTTATGCTTGTCCACAAAATTCTTGACGAACCAGAGGCCACTGCTATCTTGTAGCTCAACCTGAAAAAGAGCGGGACACCCACACCGAGAAAGACCCCTCGGTGTTCTTTTTCTTTCAGTTCTGTTAAAGTGCTTAAGGGCCCGCCATCCTTGTTTGCAGCACTTGTATGTCCTTCTGTATGCATTTTGTTTCGGACCCGGACCCCTGTACTTCAGATCATCCTTTCTAACACCAAATCCTTTTTCTCGTATAGCCTACGTAGAACATGTAGGCTTCTTCCTCAGTCCTGAACGTCTTCTTCACAATCTCTAAGTATTCCATACACTCATTCAGGTCTGAACCAGCCATGCCTTTATTATCAATTCCTTTACCTTGTATGTGTACATCATCCATGTCTATGCCATCCTTGCCTGCATCCTCATTATCCTTATCATCCATGCACATACCATCCATTCCTTTGGGGTCCATGCCTTTGCCTTTGTTGCCTCTATGACCCATGTCCTTGTCGTCCTTGCCTGTATCACCCAAGTTTTTGCCATCATTGCCTTTATCATCCATGTCGTTATGCTGCCAGCGGAAACAGATAGTCAATGTTACAGATGGATAGCATACGTTACCGAAATTATGCACTACTCTGCTTAAATAATTGATTTAATTTTTCATATCGGATTCATGTACCTAACTCAGTCCTTCAAAGGCTGTAAGTAAATATGCCCTGACTAAATCCAAAAATTTGTAATTGATTGTACTAGCTCTAACTGATGATCTCCTAACTAAATCCAAAGTCCACGAGTCCTTCAAATGCCTTGATAGATCCACCCTGATAGATCAATTATCTCCAAACTCCATTCAAAATTATATCCTAACTAAATCCAAATTATCTCGTAACAAAATCCAAAAGTATGTCCTAACTAAATCCAAAATAAGTCCAAATTCCATACAAAATAATTATCTCCTAACTAAATCCAAAATATCTCGAAACTCAATTCAAAAGTATCTCCTAAGTAAATCCAAAATAACTTTCTTTGAATTCAAATCTGCTGACAACTTTCTCATGCCACATAATCCTAACTAAGTCCTTCAATATGTCGTAGCTACATCTGACTTACACTTCCTTTCAATCGTAATCTCATCACAACTTTCTGAAAAGATAAACCCCTAATCATCAGATGACATATCCTAAACCCTAACCAAATCCGACCGAAATCTCCTCACAACTTTCTGAAACAATAAACCCTAAACCTCACATGACATATCCTAAACCCGAATCAAATCCGACCCCTATTGGTTCTATATGCAGAAGGGACCAGAAAAGATTTGAGATGGCTAGGCACTTACAGCGAAGATCCAGCGTGAAAAATTTGATGCACGTCGATGAGGATGATGTGGCCTCTCGGGTCGGGGAAGGTGGCGTCCGCTCGGGGAAGGATCTGGCGCCGCGACCCGACTGGGGTGACTTGCGATGGAGGGAGTGAGGGGGAGTAGGAGCAGGAGGGGTAGACACGGCGAGTGCGATCGGCGGCGATCGAGGGCGCCGGCGGCGATCGAGGGCGCCGGAGGCGATCGGCGGCGCCCGAGGTTAGGGCTCGAGAGGAGGAGAGAGGACGAACAGCTCGAACCGAAATTCAAAAGAGTACGCACGATGATGGGACCTCTATAATGAAGTGCTTTATTAATGCAATTAATTTAATCGAAAAATTTAGGACGATAATACCTCTGGACCAAATTGGGCCGATTAAAGGTAAAAAAAATAGGTCAAAAATACCCTTGGGCTTAAAAAGACCCAATTATTCTCATGCGTTAGATTGGCCATATAATACATGTGCTCTGGTGTATTATAATGCATCGTAAAATCCCCCTTTTTCTATTGCAAATAAGGTATACGCAACTTAAAAGGATGTGCAAGTGCAGCTACTCAATTTCATTGGATAAAAACAACCATGACCACCAGTCTAGGTCGACAAGAATTATGGTATGGAGCGGAGGGAGTAGTTAACAGTGTGGATATACTGTACATATAAATCGTGGCTGACCTGTCATATTTCTCCCATGACCGTGATACTCTTTAGGTTGGCATGATAACTGTAGTTTTCTAATGAAATATACTTTCACATGTAGTATATTACGATCGATGACGCTAAAGTAATAATGTCAAATATTTAGAGAAGCTTTAAAATGCCACTTTACTTACCAAGTAGAGGTATCGGTCCATTTCGTGGTTGATGTCCTCCACGGAAGCCTCCTCGAAAAACGAGTTGATCTTGACGTCCTTGGTCTTGTTGAGCATGACCTGAAAGTCTTTCTCGATCACGGGCCAGTGAGGATGGACTGAGAGATCTAGAGCTGTCGTGTTCCCGATTGACATTGATGGCTTGATCGCCGTTGAGCGGCCACTGAAGCTGAAGCCACCACGGAAGCCCATGCCCAAGCCGAAGCCAAAGCCACTGCCGACGGAGTAGAGGCAGAGCATCCTCATTAGGAAGAGAAACATCATGAGCAGTACTGCATGGGACAGCCGGAAACAGGAGCCGGGCCAGCTCCGGAGCGGATGCCCTCCCTCCATGCGGCCATCGTTTCCACCACGTCCGAAAGCACCGGAGCGGGAGGTCGTGCCCTTGATGGTTGCGCGCCACCACTGGTGGCACGACACCCATGACAACGTATAAGCCAAATCTTTTGATATCTTGTGCTCCTCGGGGTTATTGATATCAGTGATCTTCATCAAATCAACGTCCCTGCCCAGTTGTGTCAGGACATCCTGGGCAGTATTATCCATGACGGAGTTCTTGAATTCATCCAAAATGTTTTGACAGTTTGTCTAATTCACATCTAGATGTTTTTTAAATATGTTACATCTAAGCTCCCACAAATATATAAAGGACAAAAAACAAAACAAAAAACAGGACAAAAAAATAGACCACAAATAGAGTGAAAATCAGCCTAGATGTGACAACTACGTCACATCTAGATGTGTCCTAGACACACACATGTTTTGAATCTTGTCGCCTTGGGGCCTGGCTTGCTGCTGCACTATATCCAGGATGGCCTCAAGCAACCTGACCCGCGTGATCTCCACTGCTACCTCAGGGTGGATGCCCTGCTCGCCTGGCGAGCATTCCTGGCTCGGTGGCCGCACGCAGGTGTCCGGACTTGGCACCTTGGGACGTATGTCCTCCCCGTCCGGTGAGCATTCCTGGCTCGGTGGCTGCACGCATGTCTCCGGACCTGCCACCTCAGGACGGATGCCCTCCCCGTCCGGTGAGCATTCGGGGCTCGGAGGCTGCACGCACGGCTCCAGCGGTGGTAGCTCAGGACGGATGCCCTCCCCGTCCGGTGAGCATTCGGGGCTCGGTGGCTGCACGCACAGCTCCAGCGGTGGTACCTCAGGGTGGATGCCCTCCCTGTCCTGTGAGCACTCGAGGCTCGGTGGCTGCACGCACGGCTGCGGCGGTGGCACCTCAGGGCGGATGCCCTCCCCGTCCGGTGAGCATTCGGGGCTGGGTGGCTGCACGCACGGCTCCGGTGGTGGCACCTCAGGGCGGACGCCCTTCCCGTCCGGTGGGCATCCGGGGCTCGGTGGTTGCACGCACGGCTCCGGCGGTGGCACCTCAGGGCGGACGCCCTCCCCGTCCGGTGGGCATTCGGGGGTCGGTGGCTGCACGCACGGCTTTGGCCCTGGCACCTCCAGTTCGCCTGGTGAGCATTCCTGGCTCGGTAGAAATATGCAAACGTCCGTGTCTTCCAGCTTGACCTCGCCATCAACACCGATGCCTTGGTACTGGCAACCTATGGTCACGAGCTTGGCCCTGCTCTCGGTGCCGCTGATGGCGAGTTTGCCCTTGCCCGCATCGACATTCAGGTTGACGATCAAGTTCTTCTGCTCACCGGCATAGATGTGCACAATGTTGATCTGGCCTGATTTCCCGTCGGTGTGGTCATGTTTGTAGCACCCGGAGCGGATGGATGAAATGGTGACACCCTCTTGAGCTTTGAGGGTAATCTTGATGGACTTGGCGGTGACGGACATTAACCCGGCGATGAACAGCTCGAAGGCCTGCGTGATGTGTTCCTGGTCGACGAAGGAGTAGGTGCCGTAGGTCTGGTCGGCGATGTGTTTCATGACCTTCGGGTCGTGGTCGTCGCTGAGACCGAAGGTGTGCACCGGGAAATCATGGCTAATGGAAATCTCAGCTGCTTGCTCGACGACCTCGTTTGACAGGAACATCATGCAGCCCACACGTCCGTTGCTCTCCATACGGTCCAGCAGAACCTAAGAATGAAACGAGATGCCGGAGTACACATCAGTAACTTCAATTAGAAAGGTTTCTCGATTTACGATGTTAGAGAGAAAAAGGTTTGACTAAAAGGAATCATCTGCGTGTAGATAATCCAATAATTTGACTAAAAAACATGTGCTTGTGGACATGCACCTTGGTTCCCTCTTCCAAGCAGGCGATCATGTCAGTATTATGCCTCGCGACCAGCTGGTCGACCACCTCGGTAGCATCCAGGCAATCAAGGGAGTACATGTCCTTGAGCTCTCTGAGGCGGTGGGGCGGCACGCCGGCCTCGAAGGAGATGATCGAGAGTCGGTCGCAGGTGTCAAGCTTGCTGATGACGGCCCTCATCGCAGCCTTTATGCGCTCAAGCTTTTCAGGACCCATGTTTGCTCTTAGGCCGAGGACGGCGACGATGTCCACGCCGGTGCGCTGCACATGCTGTGACGCCGCCTTGACCCGCACCAGGACGGGGAACTCATTGCAGCCGTTTCCGCCTGCGGGAATCTCCTTGGTTTTTGTCAACGCTTGCACCTCCACCTGAATTAATTGCAGGAGTACATGCGATTTCAGTTCAAAATTCAACAATCCAGACTCCAAATCAAAGGAATGTTTCAAACGCATGCATCTTACCTAATTGGTAGGGGCCGGATTCCTTGAACCCATCAACGCCGACAGTGAGCTTTTCAACTCTACGCCCATCTCGGAAAGCCCCAGCAACTGTCAAACAGATTTTTTTTTGACGATAATCAAACAGAAATAATTGATCGGTATGAACGGGAAGTGCAGTTTCTTTCTTTCTTTTGCTTTCGGCAAAACCGGACGGGAGCTGGTCATTTAAAATGGCCCGCCATCTACTAGCTGCATGTAAGGTGTAGGCTGCCTTTGGCATCGCCGTAAATTACCATAGTTCAACCTTTCAACCATCTTTTGCCTATTGTATATTTGTATATCAAATTAGCTGACCAAGTTGTTGTTTTTCCACAACAGATTCTAAAAATAAGCTTAGAGCAACACAAGTATGGATGATGTCAACTTGGTGGCTGGGCATGGTTTAAGACTTTTTTTTGTTTGACAGTGTGGTTTGAGACCTTTAGTTGGCCTACAGGTACAAATTGATCCGCCATCTATTGCATCCTCATGTGTCGAGACACTCAAAAGTTTTCAGAAAAAGATATGAAACCAATTATGGATGTATAGACAGTAATAAAGTGTAACAAATTGACAAATTATGGATGTAAATTTTACTTCTAGCGTTCTTTGTACTACCTTGACAGTTGATGAGTAGATCGAAAGTTTTCTTGCAAAAAAAATTGACAGATGTTATTTCACAAAAAAGATATGTCTATTTGTGTCAAAAAGGGAAGATAAATGAACACTACTACGATTGTGTGAACTCGTGTCCTTGTTTTTACCAGCCTGCCAGGTATATAGTGATTGTGCTTTTTAGATTAAATCTGTTCGGTTCTCATGTCATAGTATTTACACCACCGGTGCTAGAACTTGGTATGAATGGTCACTTTAGTGCTACAAGTTGTAGTGTACATTGAAGTGGTGCAAAAACTTGGCTTCGCGGTGCAAATACAGTGCCAAACTCGTTTGTATACGTCCACGACGCTCATGAGGCATGCCAACAAGGCTTGGGGCCCGCTGTCAATGACTGGATAATGAGGATAGGCTCTGCGGCATTCTCTTTTTGCAAAAAAAAAAAAAAAAAACTTCAGTTTTTATTTCATTTTTTGCACAAAAATAACACTGGGAGGCCCACCTGCACAAAACGCATTGAGAAAAAAAATAGCACACACAGGGTTTCGAACCTATAACCAGCAGGTAACAACACCTGAAAAAAAAAACAGCAGGTAACATGCGATGTGAGCGCACCTAACCACCGCCAAGGAGACGTTCCGTGCCAGCGACCTGAAGATTTCAGGCATACACAGTTAACTACCAGGGCCGCCAAAATTTGTTTGCTAAATAGGCTATTGTACTGAGACCACTTATATATATAATTTTTTACTTATAGGTATTGCACACGATTTTTCATAAATCATAAGTATTTTGTTTCCTAAAAGTTCATAAACATTTTTGAAAGCATGTAAACGTTTATATATTGCATGGATGTTTTATTAAAAACGTAAATATTAAAATTATACCAATTTATATATTTTAATAAATGTTTATATAATTTAGAAAACATTAATGTATGTAGTATTAAATGGTTAAATATTTTATTAAAAATGTTGCAGGTGACCTCAGGTATGATCTTCATATTTATTAGTATTTCATGTTCCTGGGACAACTTACTGTTATTTATTGTGTTCAATATATTCAACGTTTCTAAAGCTACATTAATTTTGTAAAATTTCTATGAACTTTTATAAATATTTTAAATTGGTTAAATGTATTTAAATAAATATTTGTATAATTTTAAATTAACGTTTTTAATAAAATATTAATGCAATATATAGATTTTTCCATGCTTTTGGAAAATTCTTATGTACTTTTAGGAAAAATATTTATGCTTCATGAAAAATCATGTGCACATTTATAAGGAAAATATTATGAATTGAAATGTGGCTTCAATATAAAAGAACCATTAGTCTATGTATAAGAAACAATCTTTGTCGGGTGTTGGTTTGCACTATCGGGATAGGAGGTCGCTGGCTTGACTGTTGGATTTTTTTCATTCGAAGTTTAGAGTTTTAATTTATATTGTTAGGCCAAACTGGTATAGAAAATATTTATTATCATAGAGAACTAAATGTCGTCAGGCCTGGTGGTTAATCGCCAATTTGTAAAATATGTAGGTCCTTGGATCGAACCCATAAGGTGCACCTTTTTCATTTGTGTTCAAAAAGAATTAATTTACACTATCAGTACTGACCACAAATGAACAGGAAATTTGATCGGTTGATGTGGTAAGGCTTGCAGGATATACATGCGTGTTTGAGGTTCGAAACCTAGTGGGTATAATTTTCTTATCAGTGCTATTTTTGATAGGTGGGCCACCCAGTGTTATTTTTGTGTGAAAAAAAACTGAAGGTTTTTTGCAAAAAGAGCAGGCCACACGCCCTGTCCCCATCGTCTGGTCACTGATAGCGGGCTTCATGCCAAGCTAAGACGCCTCGTCAGCGTCATGGATGTATAAAAACGAGTTTTGCACCGTATTTGCACTGCAAAGCTAAGTTTTTGCACCACTTTAATGTACATCACAACTTGTAGCACTAAACTGATCATTCATGCCAAGTTCTAGCACTAGTGATGTAATTGACTCTATTTCCTAAGTCTACGAAAGTGTTGTTCTAAGATCAAACTCATGTGAACAGTAAAATCACAAAAAAATAGAAAAAAATTCAACAAATTTGGATTTTTTTCGTGTGAAACATTGACAAATGTTTTCATAGCTTGCAAATTTTCATCATGAAATGGCATTCGTAGAGAATATGGCAAAAAAAAAATTCGATGCCAAAAAATGCGTTTGAAAACAACATTTTGGAGCATCGATTTTTTTTGCCATGATTTCTACGAATGTCATATGGTGATGAAATTTTGTAAACTAACAAACATTTTGCCAATGTTTCACATAAAAAATTCAGAATTTTTTGAGTTTTTTTTCATTTTAATTGATTTTACTGTTCATCCGAGCTCACATGAGCTCGGGATTAGAATAACAGCTTCCCTAAATCTATGGATGTTAGCAAATTTTAGTATGCTCCCTCTTACCTCCCATTTTCAGATGAGACATAAGAATACATAATGAATTGAGCCACTGATTTGATTAAGTAGTCGTATGATTAACTCTTATCTTCTTAGCTCCCATGTGAAAAGAGGGGGTAAGAGAAAGAATGTTAAAATTACTCATGGATGTTGAAAATTCTTAGAAACTTCGGAGTAGATCAACTCAGTATGGTACGCATGTAACAGGTGAGTACGGTGGCTAAAATTTGCACTAAGTTGTGGGCAACTCTGATCTCCACGGACCTAGTTTCATTCCCACCACTAGGTTTGGGAGTCGTTTTATGGGTCCTATATTCAACAATTTTTGAGATGGGACGATGTCATGGAGATTGCAGATCCTCTATGTATACAAATGACTGGAACTTATGAGAGTGAGACCCATGTTTGGGAGTATTTTATAAAAAACTACCACAATTCGTGAAACCGTTGTTAGAAAACGTAGTAATTTTAAAAAAAAATCTACGCACACGTAAGATCATGGTGATGCATAGCAATGAGAGGGGAGAGTGTTGTCTACGTACCCTCGTAGACCGGAAGCGGAAGCGTTAGCACAACGCGGTTGATGTAGTCGTACGTCTTCACGGCCCGACCGATAAAGCACCGAAACTACGACACCTCCGAGTTCTAGCACACGTTCAGCTCGATGACGATCCCCGGACTCCGATCCAGCAGAATGTCGGGGAAGAGTTCCGTCAGCACGACGGCGTGGTGATGATCTTGATGTTCTCCGTCGCAGGGCTTCGCCTAAGCACCGCTACAATATTATCGAGGATTATGGTGGAGGAGGGCACCGCACACGGCTAATAGATCTCAAGTATCAATTGTTGTGTCTTTGGGGTGCCCCCTACGCCCGTATATAAAGGAGCAAGGGAGGAGGAGGCCGGCCCCAAGAGGGAGCGCGCCAAGTGTGGAGTCCTACTAGGACTCCCTAGTCCTAGTAGGATTCCACCTCCCATATGGAATAGGAAAAGAGGAAGGGAAAAGGAGAAGGAAGGAAGGGGGCGCCCCCCTTCCCTAGTCCAATTCGGACCAGACCAAGGGGAGGGGTGCTGCCACCCTTGAGGCCCTTTTCCTTCTTTCCCGTATGGCCCAATAAGGCCCAATACGTATTCCCGTAACTCTCCGGTACTCCGAAAAATATCCGAATCACTCGGAACCTTTCCGATGTCCGAATATAGTCGTCCAACATATCGATCTTTACGTCTTGACCATTTCGAGACTCCTCGCCATGTCCCCGATCTCATCCGGGACTCCGAACTCCTTCGGTACATCAAAACTCATAAACTCATAATATAACTGTCATCGAAACCTTAAGCGTGCGGACCCTACGGGTTTGAGAACAATGTAGACATGACCGAGACACGTCTCCGGTCAATAACCAATAGCGGAACCTGGATGCTCATATTGGCTCCCACATATTCTACGAAGATCTTTATCGGTCAGACCGCATAACAACATACGTTGTTCCCTTTGCCATTGGTATGTTACTTGCCCGAGATTCGATCGTCGGTATCTTCATACCTAGTTCAATCTCGTTACTGGCAAGTCTCTTTACTCGTTCCATAATACATCATCCCGCAACTAACTCATTAGTTGCAATGCTTGCAAGGCTTATAGTGATGTGCATTACTGAGTGGGCCCAGAGATACCTCTCCGATAATCGGAGTGACAAATCCTAATCTCGAAATACGCCAACCCAACAAGTACCTTCGGAGACACCTGTAAAGCACCTTTATAATCAACCAGTTACGTTGTGACGTTTGGTAGCACACAAAGTGTTCCTCCGGTAAACGGGAGTTGCATAATCTCATAGTCATAGGAACATGTATAAGTCATGAAGAAAGCAATAGCAATAAACTAAACGATCAAGTGCTATGCTAACGGAATGGGTCAAGTCAATCACATCATTCTCCTAATGATGTGATCCCATTAATCAAATGACAACTCTTTTTCTATGGCTAGAAAACATAACCATCTTTGATCAACGAGCTAGTCAAGTAGAGGCATACTAGTGACACTCTGTTTGTCTATGTATTCACACATGTATCATGTTTCCGGTTAATACAATTCTAGCATGAATAATAAACATTTATCATGATATAAGGAAATAAATAATAACTTTATTATTGCCTCTAGGGCATATTTCCTTCAGTCTCCCACTTGCACTAGAGTCAATAATCTAGTTCACATCGCCATGTGATTTAACACCAATAGTTCACATCACCATGCCATTAACACCCATAGATCACATCGTCATGTGACCAACACCCAAAGGGTTTACTAGAGTCAATAATCTAGTTCACATCGCTATGTGATTAACATCCAAAGAGTACTAAGGTGTGATCATGTTTTGCTTGTGAGAGAAGTTTAGTTTACGGGTCTGCCACATTCAGATCCGTAAGTATTTTGCAAATTTTTATGTCAACAATGCTCTGCACGGAGCTATTCTAGCTAATTGCTCCCACTTTCAATATGTATCCAGATTGAGATTTAGAGTCATCTGGACCAGTGTCAAAATTTGCATCGATGTAACCCTTTACGACAAACCTTTTTGTCACCTCCATAATCGAGAAACATATCCTTATTCCACTAAGGATAATTTGACCGCTGTCCAGTGATCTACTCCTAGATCGCTATTGTACTCCCTTGCCAAAAACAGTGTAGGGTATACAATAGATCTGGTACACAGCATGGCATATTTTATAGAACCTATGGCCAAGGTATAGGGAATGACTTTCATTCTCTCTCTATCGTCTGCCGTGGTCGGGTTTTGAGTCTTACTCAACTTCACACCTTGTAACACAGGCAAGAACTTTTTCTTTGACCATTCCATTTTGAACTACTTCAAAATCTTGTCAAGGTATGTACTCATTGAAAAACTTATCAAGCGTCTTGATCTATCTCTATAGATCTTGATTCTCAATATGTAAGCAGCTTTACCGAGGTCTTTCTTTGAAAAACTCCTTTCAAACATTCCTTTATGCTTTGCATAATAATTCTACATTATCTCTGATCAACAATATGTCTTTCACATATACTTATCAGAAATGCTGTAGTGCTTCCACTCACTTTCTTGTAAATACAGGTTTCACCGCAAGTCTGTATAAAACTATATGCTTTGATCAACTTATCAAAGCGTATATTCCAACTCCGAGATGCTTGCACCAGTCCATAGATGGATCGCTGGAGCTTGCATATTTTGTTAGTACCTTTAGGATTGACAAAACCTTCTGGTTGCATCATATACAACTCTTCTTTAATAAATCCATTAAGGAATGCAGTTTTGTTTATCCATTTGCCAGATTTCATAAAAGCGGCAATTGCTAACATGATTCGGACAGACTTAAGCATAGATACGAGTGAGAAATTCTCATCATAGTCAACACCTTGAACTTGTCGAAAACCTTTTTGTGACAATTCTAGCTTTGTAGATAGTAACACTACTATCAGCGTCCGTCTTCCTCTTGAAGATCCATTTAATCTCAATGGCTCGCCGATCATTGGGCAAGTCAATCAAATTCCATACTTTGTTCTCATACATGGATCTCATCTCAGGTTTCATGGCCTCAAGCCATTTCGCGGAATCTGGGCTCATCATCGCTTCCTCATAGTTCGTAGGCTCGTCATGGTCAAGTAACATGACCTCTAGAACAGGATTACCGTACCACTCTGGTGCGGATCTCACTCTGGTTTACCTACGAGGTTCGGTAGTAACTTGATCTGAAGTTACATGATCATCATCATTAGCTTCCTCACTAATCGGTGTATTAGTCATAGGAACAGATTTCTGTGATGAACTACTTTCCAATAAGGGAGCAGATACAGTTACCTCAGCAAGTTCTACTTTCCTCCCACTCACTTCTTTCGAGAGAAACTCCTTTTCTAGAAAGGATCCATTCAAAGCAACGAATATATTGCCTTCGGATCTGTGATAGAAGGTGTACCCAACATTTTCTTTTGGGTATCCTATAAAGACACACTTCTCCGATTTGGGTTAGAGCTTATCAGGTTGAAACTTTTTCACATAAGCATTGCAACCTCAAACTTTAAGAAACAACAGCTTAGGTTTCTTGCCAAACCATAGTTCATACGGTGTCGTCACAACGGATTTAGATGGTGCCCTATTTAATGTGAATGTAGCTGTCTCTAATGCATAACCCCAAAACAATAGTGGTAAATCGGTAAGAGACATCATAGATCGCACCATATCTAATAAAGTATGGTTACGACGTTCAGACACACCATTACACTGTGGTGTTCCAGGTGGTGTGAGTAGTGAAACTATTTCACATTGTTTTAACTGAAGGCCAAACTCCTAACTCAAATATTTTACTTCTGCGATCATATCGTAGAAACTTTTATTTTTGTTACGATGATTCTTCACTTCACTCTGAAATTCTTTGAACTTTTCAAATGTTTCAGACTTGTGTTTCTTCAAGTAGATATACTCATATTTTCTCAAATCATCTGCGAAGATCAGAAAATAATGATACCTGCCGCGAGCCTCAATATTCATCGGACCACATATATCAGTATGTATGATTTCCAACAAATCTGTTGCTTGCTCCATTGTTCCAGAGAACGGAGTCTTAGGCATCTTGCCCATGAGGCATAGTTCGCAAGCATCAACTGATTCATAATCAAGTGATTCCAAAAGCCCATCAACATGGATTTTCTTCATGCGCTTTACACCAATATGACCTAAACGGCAGTGTCACAAATAAGTTGCACTATCATTATTAACTTTGCATCTTTTGGCTTCAATATTATAAAAATGTGTATCACCACGATCGAGATCCAACAAACCATTTTCATTGGGTGTATGACCATAGAAGGTTTTATTCATGTAAACAGAACAACAATTATTCTCTAACTTATATGAATAACCGTATTGCAATAAACATGATCCAATCATATTCATGCTCAACGCAAACACTAAATAACATTTATTTTAGGTTTAACACTAATCCCGAAAGTATAGGGAGTGCGCGATGATGATCATATCAATCTTGGAACCATTTCCAATACACATCTTCATTTCACCCTTAACTAGTCTCTGTTCATTCTGCAACTCCCGTTTCGAGTTACTATTCTTAGCAACTGAACCAGTATCAAATACCAAGGGGTTGCTACGAACACTAGTAAAATACACATCAATAATCTGTATATCAAATATACCTTTGTTCACTTTGCCATCCTTCTTATCCGCCAAATACTTGGGTAGTTCCGCTTCCAGCGACCAGTTTCTTTGCAGTAGAAGCACTTAGTTTCAGGTTTATGTCCAGACTTGGGTTTTTTCACTTGAGCAGCAACTTGCTTTCTATTCTTCTTGAAGTTCCCCTTCTATCCCTTTTCCCTTTTCTTGAAACTAGTGATCTTGTTAACCATCAACACTTGATGCTCTTTCTTGATCTCTACCTCCGTCGATTTCAGCATCACGAAGAGCTTGGGAATCGTTTCCGTTATCCCTTGCATATTATAGTTCATCACGAAGTTCTACTAACTTGGTGATGGTGACTAGAGAATTCTGTTAATCACTATTTTATTTGGAAGATTAACTCCCACTTGATTCAAGCGATTGTAGTACCCAGACAATCTGAGCACATGCTCACTGCTTGAGCTATTCTCCTCCATCTTTTAGCTATAGAACTTGTTGGAGATTTCATATCTCTCAACTCGGGTATTTGCTTGAAATATTAACTTCAACTCCTGGAACATCTCATATGGTCCATGACATTCAAAACGTCTTTGAAGTCCCGATTCTAAGCCGTTAAGCATGGTGCACTAAACTATCAAGTAGTCATCATATTGAGCTAACCAAACGTTCATAACGTCTGTATCTGCTCCTGCAATAGGTCTGTCACCTAGCGGTGCATCAAGGACATAATTCTTCTGTGCAGCAATGAGGATAATCCTCAGATCACGGATCCAATCCGTATCATTGCTACTAACATTTTTCAACTTAGTTTTCTCTAGGAACATATAAAAATTAAATGGGGAGCAACATCGCGAGCTATTGATCTACAACATAGATATGCTAATACTACCAGGACTAAGTTCATGATAAATTAAAGTTCAATTAATCATATTACTTAAGAACTCCCACTTAGATAGACATCCCTCTAATCATCTAAGTGATCACGTGATCCAAATCAACTAAACCATAACCGATCATCACGTGAAATGGAGTAGCTTTCAATGGTGAACATCATTATGTTGATCATATCTACTATATGATTCACGCTCGACCTTTCGGTCTCAGTGTTCCGAGGCCATATCTGCATATGCTAGGCTCGTCAAGTTTAACCTGAGTATTCTGCGTGTGGAAAACTGGCTTGCACCCGTTGTAGATGGACGTAGAGCTTATCACACCCGATCATCACGTGGTGTCTGGGTACGACGAACTTTGGCAACGGTGCATACTCAGGGAGAACACTTTTTATCTTGAAATTTAGTGAGAGATCATCTTATAAAGCTACCGTCGAACTAAGCAAAATAAGATGCATAAAAGATAAACATCACATGCAATCAAAATATGTGACATGATATGGCCATCATCATCTTGTGCCTTTGATCTCCATCTCCAAAGCATCGTCATGATTTCCATCGTCACCGACATGACACCATGATCTCCATCATCTTGATCTATATCAATGTGTCGTCACATGGTCGTCTCGCCAACTATTGCTATCGCATAGCGATACAGTAAAGCAATTATTTGGCGCTTGCATCTTATGCAATAAAGTTACAACCATAAGGCTTCTGCCAGTTGCCAATAACTTCAACAAAACATGATCATCTTATACAACAACTTTTATCTCATCACGTCTTGACCATATCACATCACAACATGCCCTGCAAAAATAAGTTAGACGTCCTCTACTTTGTTGTTGCAAGTTTTACGTGGCTGCTACGGGCTTAGCAAGAACCGCTCTTACATACGCATCAAAACCACAACGATAGTTTGTAAAGTTGGTGTTGTTTTAACCTTCGCAAGGACCGGGCATAGCCACACTCAGTTCAACTAAAGTTGAAGAAACTGACACCCGCTAGTCACCCGTGTGCATAGCACGGCGGTAAAACCAGTCTCGCGTAACCGTACGCGTAATGTCGGTCCGGGCCGCTTCATCCAACAATACCGCTGAACCAAAGTGTGACATGCTGGTAAGCAGTATGACTTATATCGCCCACAACTCACTTGTGTTCTACTCGTGCATATTATATCAACGCATAAAACCTGGCTCTGATACCACTGTTGGGGAACGTAGTAATTTCAAAAAAAATTCAACGCACACGCAAGATCATGGTGATGCATAGCAACGAGAGGGAAGAGTGTTGTCTACGTACCCTCGTAGACCGGAAGAGGAAGCGTTAGCACAACGCGGTTGATGTAGTCGTACGTCTTCACGGCCCGACCGATCAAGCACCGAAACTACGGCACCTCCGAGTTCTAGCACACGTTCAGCTCGATGACGATCCCTGGACTCTGATCCAGCAGAATGTCGGGGAAGAGTTCCGTCAGCACGATGGCGTGGTGACGATCTTGATATTCTACCGTCGCAGGGCTTCGCCTAAGCACCGCTACAATATTATCGAGGATTATGGTGGAGGAGGGCACCGCACATGGCTAATAGATCTCAAGGATCAATTGTTGTGTCTTTGGCGTGCCCCCTGCACCCGTATATAATGGAGCAAGGGAGGAGGAGGCCGTCTCTAGGAGGGGGCGCGCCAAGTGTGGAGTCCTACTAAGACTCCCTAGTCCTAGTAGGATTCCACCTCCCATATGGAATAGCAAAAGAGGAAGGGAAAAGGAGAAGGAAGGAAGGGGGCGCCTCCCTTCCCGAGTCCAATTCGGACCAGACCAAGGGGAGGGGTGCTGCCACCCTTGAGGCCCTTTTCCTTCTTTCCCGTATGGCCCAATAAGGCCTAATACGTATTCCCGTAACTCTCCGGTACTTTGAAAAATACCCGAATCACTCGAAACCTTTCCGATGTCCGAATATAGTCGTCCAATATATCGATCTTTACGTCTCGACCATTTCGAGACTCCTTGTCATGTCCCCGATCTCATCCGGGACCCCGAACTCCTTCGGTACATCAAAACTCATAAACTCATAATATAACTGTCATCGAAACCTTAAGCGTGCGGACCCTACAGGTTCGAGAACAATGTAGACATGACCGAGACACGTCTCCGGTCAATAACCAATAGCGGAACCTGGATGCTCATATTGGCTCCCACATATTCTACGAAGATCTTTATCGGTCAGACCGCATAACAACATACGTTGTTCCCTTTGTCATCGGTATGTTACTTGCCCGAGATTCGATCGTCGGTATCTTCATACCTAGTTCAATCTCGTTACCGGCAAGTCTCTTTACTCGTTCCGTAATACATCATCCCGCAACTAACTCATTAGTTGCAATGCTTGCAAGGCTTATAGTGATCTGCATTACCGAGTGGGCCCAGAGATACCTCTCCGACAATCGGAGTGACAAATCCTAATCTCGAAATACGCCAACCCAACAAGTACCTTCGGAGACACCTGTAGAGCACCTTTATAATCACCTAGTTACGTTGTGACATTTGGTAGCACACAAAGTGTTCCTCCGGTAAACAGGAGTTGCATAATCTCATAGTCATAGGAACATGTATAAGTCATGAAGAAAGCAATAGCAATAAACTAAACGATCAAGTGCTATGCTAACGGAATGGGTCAAGTCAATCACATCATTCTCCTAATGATGTGATCCCATTAATCAAATGACAACTCTTTGTCTATGGCTAGGAAACATAACCATCTTTGATCAACGAGCTAGTCAAGTAGAGGCATAGTAGTGACACTCTGTTTGTCTATGTATTCACACATGTATCATGTTTCCGGTTAATACAATTCTAGCATGAATAATAAACATTTATCATGATATAAGGAAATAAATAATAACTTTATTATTGCCTCTAGGGCATATTTCCTTCAACCGTGCCTATAAACTACCACTTTACAAATTTGTGCCGAAAACTACCATTTTCTCACTAATCCTTGACTAAAAACTACCAAGTCTGAAAAGAGCCCGATTCGGCTCTTTTAAACGTGTTTCTGACTAGTTGGGCCCACACGTTAGTGTCTATCTTCTTGCTCCTCCTATATCTTCTTAGGCATTTCAACAAACACCTCGTCTTCATGCCCCACGGCCGGGAGCTCGCCGGCGAGGTAGTTGCCGGCAAGCGAGAGCACGCGCAGCTCGGTGGCTGGCCCATCCAACCCCCGGCCGACCCTCCTCCTTCTCCCCCTCTGGCCGGAGCACAACCTCTAGCAGGGCGGCGGTGCGCCCCTCCATTGCACACGGCGGTGCTCCTCTGACCAGAGCGCGGCGATGCACCTCGGAGCACGACGGGGGTGCACCCCTCGGCGCCGGCCGGCAAGGCAAGGAGCAGCAGCAACGGCGGCCGGCAAGGAATAGCAGCAGGCGCGGGCGACAAGGAGCAGCAGGGAGCAGCCGGCGCGGGCGACAAGGAGTAGCAGGAGCAGCAAGCGCGTCCGTGCGCGACCATGGCTGAGCTTGAGCCTGGGCGCGGGTGACAAGGAGTAGCAGGGAGCAGCCGGCGCGAGTGGCAAGGAGTAGCAGGAGCCGCAAGCGCGGCCGGGCGCGACCATGGCTGAGCTCGAGCCCGGGCGTGGCGGCGGCCATGACTAGCTCTTGCCATTAATCCGTGAAAAGGAGAGAGGCCAACTCAATGGCGAGGCTGCGGCGAGTCTGAGAGAGGCCAGAGGCGAGGCTGCAACTATGGCGCATGGGGGCAGGGTGCTCGACTGCTTCGCCGCGTGCGTGGGAGCCGGCGCCGGCTGCGGCTGCCTGTGTGCGCGCGCGCTGGCGCCGGAGGAGGAGGTGGCGGAGAGGAAGGCTCTGGTGACCGGGAGCAGCCAGGTGGTGAGGCTCAGCGACCTCGTCGTCCAAGACGCTGGGCTTTCATCTGCTGGCCGCCGTCGCGTGCTTCGCCGGGGCGTAGCCATTTAGAAGAGCGCGGAGTGCACATGAGGTGTTTGAGGAAATGTCAGAGAGAGGGAGAAGGAGGTGGAAGAAGATTGATGCTGACAGGTGGGCACATCCTGTCAGAAAGGTGTTTAGAAGAGGCGAATTTGGCACTTTTTCGACATGGTAGTTTTTAGCCAAAGATTAATGAAAAAGTGGTAGTTTTCGACACAAATTTGTAAAATGATAGCTTGTAGACACGGTTCCATGAATTGTGGTAATTTTTTTGTTAAATACTCCATGTTTGGAGATAGGGATGTAAATGGCATAATAAACGGCCCCACAAGGCCCATTTAGTTAGCTTAGCTCGGCAGTTTATTTTTCTGAAAAAAACTTTATTGATCCGTTAGACTGATCAGTGGGCTTAAACGAGTTTAAACCAGACGCTGTTTACATCCCTATTTGGAGAGATAAATAAAGGTGGTAATATTTTTTTAGGCAAAAGGTGGTAATACTTTTACCACATGGGACACCCGTTCTATACCGAGTCAGAGATCAAGTTTGGAGCTGATCTATAACTTATACAAAACTAATCCACGTCAGAAAGCTAGTTGAGGAGGTAATTACCTAAGTTACTAAGCAAATTTTGTTGTTGACTATCAAAGTTTTAGACATTTCACTGTTCATCTTCTCCAAACAGTATGGTGCAGTTAAATCTGGATATCTACAAGGATGTTGGTTTGTGTCACGCAGGGGGCGGGAACACGATTCATGCGGCCGTACGATTGCTCCAAGATTATTTTGTGATTAGATTTTAACTAGCACAAATGTCCGTGCGTTGCAACGGAAGGCATTGTTACCTCTTTAATATGTTAGCGACTTTCTTCGGTTTCATCCATGCAGTCTTCTGCCCATCTTTGTAAGTGTTCACTACCTAATTAGTGCATATAGGGCAGCATATTTCTTCATTCCTTCCTTTAGCATTCTCTTCTCGCGTCATCATCCTTATTCTCTGCTTGTTGATTCACAAGCCGATTTATTGAGTCTATCGATAACTGGTAACTTCAGGACATATATAACTTGATGGTTTTGGTTGTAAGGAGGTCAGGTGATATTATTTATTTAATGATAAATAAATAATACACGCGCCGGCCAGAGCACGCGGTGGCGGCGCCTAGCAAGCACACGCGCCGCAGTTCTCGCAGCTTGCCTGCCCGACAGCGGTGCACGCCGTCCGCACGCAGCTCGCATTAAAGGCATGCATAATGGTTAATAAAACAGTTTTATTTTAAGTCTTGCATGTATTTTAGAGATGACAAAAAATATGTCTATAATGGGTTATATCTTAGCCTTATCTTTAATAATTAGTCATTCCTTAAAATATGGTGAGACAAATTATGCTAAGAGATTATCTTTTGTCTTATCTTAAATAAGAGAAGACAAGCCTTTTTTTTAAGTTCTCTCTCCTTCACCTCATCATTTATTCTACGTGGCACTTTTAAGATAACACTATTGTACATGCCCTAATCCCTCTCATCAAATCCTGTTTAGCCGTGATGTGTGCATGAGCCCATTTATTAATCCTCTCTTTCTCTTTTTCTTATTACTATTAATTTTCAACAATGTCAGTTGGACACGCGCTCGAAAATATAGACAACGATTCCACCAGCTGTCTCTCGCGTGGGCGACGAGTGTCATTTGGCCTGACGCACTGCTGTCTCTCCCTCCCTCCCATCCAACCTTATCTTCTCAGCCAGCCGCCCTCATCCTCGTCTCTCCCCACGCATTCTTCTCCACATGCAGCTCTAGATCCAGATGGAGTCGAGGCCACCACCGAGCCTCCCGAGCGTCTCCTCCTTCCTCCACCGGCTCAGCGCCCTCCCGATCCCTCGCGCATGCCGCCCCACAGCGGAGCTCCAACGCCTCTCCTTCTCCTTCTTCATGTCTCCTCCTCAGTCCTCACCTGCATCTTAGCCTTTTCTTTTTCCCTTGGTCATGCAGGGAGCACGCAAGGAGCCTCGCCGCTGCCGCCAGCATCCGGACGTCGTCGCGCCGCCGCCACCTCCGAGTTCGCCGGTCGTCGGGGCCCGTCCTCCCCTGCTTCCGGCACCGCCACTCTCTGGCTTACCTCCAAGCGTGACCATAATGACGACAGCGCCGCCATCGATCGTCCCCGGCCGTCCCTCGTCTTACTCGCGTGAGCCGCACTACGCGTGGGTAAGACGGCCCTCGCCGGCGGGAGTCCCGGTACCGCGAGGCCGCTCGGCGGAAGCATCTGATGCTACTCCTAACTGATTATTTGGTATTTTTTGTATTCCCAAAGTTTATCATCTGGGTCAATTGTAAATCGGAGGGTGTCGGTTCTGCTAATCCGATTTCTTCCTGGAAGTATCCGATGTTGCGGATTGTAATCCCTTCGTTTTGTTGCCGTCCTCTGCTTGTTGGCTTCTGATTTTGGCGGAGGGCCTGGTCGACGGTTCGATCCTCAAAGGATGAGGGTTTTGTGCAAAAACAAAAAACGGTTCACAAATATTCACTTAAAAGGGACTACGGGTTTAATTGTCAGAAAATAGAAGGGCCTTTTTGCAAAATTGCCACAGCGACGTACGACCAGAAGCAATCACTGGTTTATTAGTAGGTAAGATAAGATTACTGCATACATGCACCTTTCGGTTTACTCCCTTCCCAGAATATAAGGCGCGGTTGATTTTTTTTTAATCTTCATTGCACAACTTTAACTATGATTTCATGTACTGTTGGTCTATAAAATTATTATATAGACATATGAAATAAATCATTTTGCAAGAAAAATATGACGATGTCATTTACACATGTTCAATCTATGTAATTCAATATATATTAATGATCAAAGTCATGCACAAAAGACCGTGCAAAGTCAAACATGTCTTATATTTTGTGAAGGAGGGAGTACAACGTTTGGCAGAGAGTGCATGCCCCACAGACCCCACCTCTCATGTTTTTCTTTTAACTTGTAAATTTCAATGTATTGTATGTATTGAATCGAAAGTTCAATTTATATTTCATTTGTATATCCATGTTCCTTGTGATGATGTCTTCAAAATAATACCAATTTTAAATATGTTTTGACACATTTATAAATTTTTGCTAAGTTTCAACTGCTGAAACTTGATAGAAATGAACAATAAAATTAGTAAGTTTCAGAACTGGAACTTAAAACCATGTGGGGGCTCCAACGTTTTGATAAGTTTCTAAAACTTGTTTCAACTACTTAAAGTTGATAGACCGAATGATAAGTATGTAAAACTTAGTAAAACGTGATATTATGACTATCAAGTTTTAATATTTCAAACTTGGCAAAATTTTAAAAAGTTTCTGAATGTATTAAAAATTGGTCTTATTCAAAAGTACTCGTTGCAGCGAACACAAATGTGTAAACAAAACTTAATCTAGCTTTTTAGTTCAAACTATAAACTAAATTTAAATTTTTAAGATAAAATGAAAAGACATGAGAGACGGAATAGGTGACACATGCAATTCCGCCAAAAGCTAATATGCATGGACCCCAGTGCATCGACAGGATTACTAGTATAAAGTAGCACACCAATCTTGAAGCAAATAGATGGCCACATGCATGCGTCTTCCCAAACGTGCATGTCCATGCTAGTTTTGATGTCTACAACACTGTTCTGCGAATTTTGGATCCAGGGACAACGCAATTACCGTGGACATGGTTTTTGGATATATCGTAATCCCCCTATGGACAACAGTTGCAGGTGTAGGCTATAACATCGTAGTACAAAACTACAGCCCAGTTGTCAACGGGTGAGTTTTCTCCCAACATTTGGTGTATATATATTTGCACGATTATGGTTAGTGAAATTCGAATGTAATGAATATCGACCATTATAATTAAGTGCATGCACATGTGTAGCCTCTAGACCTCATGAGCAACAAATTACCGTTGCTACCTATAGGAATTAGACTCACATAATTAATTAAGACATTTTAGTGACTAGTAAAAAACAATTTGTATGAGTACAAAGATTTTGGTTGATAGAATCACCTGCCGAGCTCCCGTGTTCATCCTTGTGATTGGGAATTGGAACGCCACCCTTGAGTAATGGTGTTGGGATGGTGAATTGTATGTAGTGTGAGGCTCAAGTGTTGCGAGACGTATTTATAGCCTATACTTACGGGCTGGATGCTCACGGAATCATCTACGGGAGGATGTGGAACCAGCTGATTGGTGCTCGTTTTTTTGCTTTGCGTGAATCACGGCGCCTACTTGCTCTTTCGTTCCGCCACATCAGTCCGTAGCTAAGCTTTCAGTAAAACTTGCCCGTAAGTGTAGCATTACTGTTTAGTTGCTAAAATGAAAGAAACAATACCAAGCGCAGAGGTCTAGGCAAAACACTTAAATGAAAGAATCCCATTAATGCATGGATAACTTTAGTTGCTAAATTATTAAATGAAGGATGCTCAACTACAACAAATTAAGTACATTGGGACTTTAATTGCTTAACTCTTTATTAATGTGTTTAGCATCTCATCTTAGCACCAGTGTATTGAAAGAGACCTAAGAGCAACAAGACGATTGTTAGACTTCTAATAAAATACCGAACGTCCCTAGTCACTCGTTGCATGCATTCACGACAAGACAAAAGAGACTGATGTCATTAATGCTTTCATTTATTTACAGATTCAAATTATTTTTTAGCTTAAACCGTTGTTTGATTCAAAATCTATTTTTACAGTTACATCCATGCTTCAATACTCATTTGGAAGAGTTGGGCACCAACAAGCACGAAGATATTTCGCTTGCTGGACTCCCTCAACCGCGGTTGGACTGCCAATCATTGTGTTATGGAGACATGTACTAGAGGTAGGGTAAGAGCATCTCCAGCCGTTTGGCCCCCAGGGCGCCGAAAAAGAGCCGCCTGGGGGTGAACCGACGCTAGATTAGCGCGTGGGGGCGACTCCGCTTCCAGTCGTCGGCCCACAGGTCGCCGCGGGCTCGGCGATATTTCATACAATTTTTTGCAAACTCGGCGATCTTTCACGAACTCGGCGAAATTTCATTGAAATTTGTACAAAAAACATAAAAACATGCAAACTATGCCTACTACTACGCCAAACTACGCCTAGCCGCTGCGCCCGTGTCCACCGCCCGCCATCTACATGCCGAGAAGCCTGTAGAAGCGGGTGTAGTCGTCGCCGCCGCCGTCGTCGTCGTCGTCGGGCGCCCCGCCAGGGCTCGCCGCTGCCCCTGCTACACCCCTGGCTAGGGTCGCCAACGCGCGGTGGGGCGCTGGACGGCTCGACCTCGTCCTCCTCGTCGCTGTCAAGGAAGATAACGCCGCCCTCCTCGCGCCCACGGCGCCGGGCCTGGCACCGGGTCTGAAGCTCCACGTATGCCCGGCGCTGGCGGCGCATCTGCTCGTGAAGGTAGTCCTCCTTCGCCCATTTCAGGGCGGCCTCGTCGTCGAGGGCCATCATATCCGCATGCTCCGGCTTCATCGGGAGCAGCCCTGGCTTCACCGGGAGCAGCCCCGGCTCGGTCTTCGGCCGGAACAGGCGGAGGGAGCGCGGGGAGGGTCGGGGAGCCTCGTTGATAACGAGGGTACCGCCGTGGGTGCGGCGCCGGAGCGGCGTCTCCTCCGGCTCTGCCTTGAAGGGGCGGAGAGCCGGCGAGCCGGAGGAGAGCAAGCCGGAGCCCAACGACGATGACGACGTCCCCGCCTCCATTCGGCATGGCGTCCAGGAGCTGCCACGTCGGCGAGAGAAGGACGGTCGCCTTGGGTACTCGAGGCGCGACACGTTGCCGGTCTCGATATGGTCGAGGACGGCCTCGAGGGTGTGGTCTGGCACGCCCCACCACTCGCGCCGCCCGTCGGTGCTGAGGCGGCCGCGGGGATGGTGCTGTTGACGGAGGCGATCTGCTTTTGGCGGTGGTGCTTGAAGTACATCATCCACAGGGTTTCGCAGCAGTGTACCTTGGCTCGTTCCACTGCTCCTCCATCAGGGACGAGGGGATGCGGGCGATATCGGCCCGCCGAGTCGCCCCTTCGGGCACAGGCGGCACCAGGACGCCGCCGGCGCTCAGCGTCCACGCCTCCGGCACATGTATGTCCCTGGGCGCCAGAAAATGGGCCTCGTGAGGTTGCATGTTGGGCGACGCATGGCGGAAGAGGGCGGGACGCGCGTTGTGGCGCCTTCACTGCGCCGCCCGTGAGGCATCAATGGAGGCTGGCCGGCACGACAGCGCGGCAGCCTTCGCATTAATTCTTGCGGGAACCAAGGCGATGAGGACGACGAAGCAGCGTCTCGCTAACTCTGCGGGCCCATCCTCATTCACGCTAAAATCGCTTTCCCCGCCTCCCCAGCGCGCCAGGTTCAGCCTGGGTCTGCCGGCGCCAGTTTTGGCCCAAACCGGTGAAAAACGGCTCCTGGGAGCGCGACTAGGCCGATTTTTAGACGCCGATGCGGAAAAATCGCCTGGAGAGGGCCTATTGAGGGCGTGGCTAGAGATGCTCTAACAGACCTGACCTACAGTCCCTGTCCTAGGAGATCATACACCTTATAATGAGTCCCAAGACCAGATCAGCAATCAGGCGTTTCGCTAGAAGGATACTAATCACTCGATGGCAGCGCTTCACTCGACCGGTCTTCTTCACTCGACCTGATCATCAGCACTTGGACCAAGAAGATCAAGAGTCTCCTCGTAACTTCAATGTTCAGGACGTGCGTTAATCTTCATCAAGTGTAGTTAATGCGCCAGTAACGGCTGTCCTTAAACTTCCGCTTAAACCCTTGGTTATCGCAGCATTCATAAGGGTGCGGTGAACTCTATATAAGCCAGCCCTCAGCTCCATAGCAAGGGTTCACATCCTTTTTAATCCATGCACTCAATCAACAGCTCCAGAACACTGAGACGTAGGTGTTGGAAATATGCCCTAGAGGCAATAATAAATTGGTTATTATTATATTTCCTTGTTCATGATAATCGTTTATTATCCATGCTAGAATTGTATTGATAGGAAACTCAGTTACATGTGTGGATACATAGACAACACCATGTCCCTAGTAAGCCTCTAGTTGACTAGCTCGTTGATCAATAGATGGTTACGGTTTCCTGACCATGGACATTGGATGTCGTTGATAACGAGATCACATCATTAGAAGAATGATGTGATGGACAAGACCCAATCCTAAGCCTAGCACAAGATCGTATAGTTCGTATGCTAAAGCTTTTCTAATGTCAAGTATCATTTCCTTAGGCCATGAGATTGTGCAACTCCCGGATACCATAGGAGTGCTTTGGGTGTGCCAAACGTCACAACGTAACTGGGTGGCTATAAAGGTACACTACGGGTATCTCCGAAAGTGTCTGTTGGGTTGAGACGAATCGAGACTGGGATTTGTCACTCCGTGTTGCGGAGAGGTATCTCTGGGCCCACTCGGTAGGACATCATCATAATGTGCACAATGTGACCAAGGAGTTGATCACGGGATATGCATTAGAGACAGCTGCATTCACTTTAGATAGGACACCATCTAAGTCCGTTGAGACGACGTCATATGAACATTGGTTTGGAAAGAAACTAAGGTTGTCGTTTCTTAATGTTTGGGGTTGCGATGCTTAAGGCTTCAGCCGAAGAAGCTCGAACCCAAAAGCGGACAAACACATCTTCATAGAATACCCAAAGGTGACAGTTGGGTATACCTTCTATCTCAGATCCGAGGGAAAATTGTTTGTCGCAAAGAACGGGTCCTTTCTCGAGAAGGAGTTTCTCTCGAAAGAATTGAGTGGGAGGAAGATAGAACTTGATGAGGTTGTCAAACCTTTACTTCAACCAGAGAGTGATGCAACACAGAAAGATGTTTTCTGTGGCGCCTACGTCTGTTGAATAGGAAGTTAATGATAGTGATCATGAAGCTTCGGATCAAGTTGCTATCGAACCTCGTAGGTCGACAAGGATATGTACTACTCCTGACTGGTACGGTAATCCTGTCTTAGATATCATGTTGTTCGACAACAATGAACCTACGAGCTATGGAGAAGCGATGGTGGGCCCGTATTCTGACAAATGGTTAGAAGCCATGAAATCCGAGATAGGATCCATGTATCAGAACAAAGTATGGGCTTTGGTGGACTTGCCCGATGATCGGCAAGCCATTGAGATAAATGGATCTTTAAGAAGAAGACGGACGTGGGCGGTAATGTTACCGTCTATGAAGCTCGACTTGTGGGAAAGAGTCTTTTCACAAGTTCAAGGAGTTGACTACGGTGAGAATTTCTCACCCGTAGCGATGCTTAAGTCCGTCGGAATCATGTTAGCATTAGCTGTATTTTTCGATTATGAAATCTGACAGATGGATGTCAAAACAAGTTTTCTTACCAGTTTTCGTAAGAAAAAGTTGTATGTGATACAATAAAAGGTTTTGTCGATCCTAAGGATGCTAAAAGGTATGCTGGCTCCAGCAATCCTTCTATGGACTAGAGCAAGCATCTCGGAGTCAGAATATATGCTTTGATGGAGTGGTCAAAGCTTTTAGGTTTATACAATGTTTGCTAGAAACTTGTATTTACAAGAAAGTGAGTGGGAGCACTACAACATTTCTGATAAGTATATGTGGATGACATATTGTTGATTCGAAATGATGTAGACTTTCTGGAAAGCATAAACTGTTGTTTGAAGAGTGATTTTCAAAGGAAGACCTGGATAAAGCTGCTTACATATTGGGCATCAAGATCTATAGAGATAGATCAAAACGCCTGATGATACTTTCAAAGAACGCACACCTTGACATGTTTTTGAAGGAGTTCAAAATAGATCAGTCAAAGAAGGGGTTCTTACCTGAGTTGTAAGGTGTGAAGTTGAGTAAGACTCAAAGCTTGACCACGGCAGAAGAAAGAGGAAGGACGAAGGTCGTCCCCTATGCTTTTGTCATAGGCTCTATACGGTATGCCATGCTGAAGTACCGCACCTGATGTGTGCCTTGCCACATGTCTGGCAAGAGGGTACAAAGGTGATCTAGGAGAGGATCACCAGATAGCGGTCGAAATTATCCTTAGAGGAATAAGGAAATGTTTCTCGGTTATGGGGATGATAAAGAGTTCAACGTAAAGAGTTACGTCGATGCAAGCTTAGCACCTATTCGGATAGCTCTGAGTAGAGATACCGGATACGTATAATGGAGCAACAATCTGCGATATGACATCAAGTTTTGCGAAATACATAGGGATCTGAATATGGCAAGACCCGTTGACTACAACCTCTCTCACAAGCATAACATGATCAAACCCAGAACTCTTTGAGTGTTTATCACATAGTGATGTGAACTAGATCATTGAGTCTAGTAGACTCTTGGATGTTGGTCACATGGCGATGTAACCTGTGAGTGTTAATCACATGGCGATGTGAACTAGATTATTGACTCTAGTGCAAGTGGGAGACTGTTGGAAATATGCCCTAGAGGCAATAATAAATTGGTTATTATTATATTTCCTTGTTCATGATAATCGTTTATTATCCATGCTAGAATTGTATTGATAGGAAACTCAGATACATGTGTGGATACATAGACAACACCATGTCCCTAGTAAGCCTCTAGTTGACTAGCTCGTTGATTAATAGATGGTTACGGTTTCCTGACCATGGACATTGGATGTCGTTGATAACGGGATCACATCATTAGGAGAATGATGTGATGGACAAGACCCAATCCTAAGCCTAGCACAAGATCGTATAGTTCGTATGCTAAAGCTTTTCTAATGTCAAGTATCATTTCCTTAGACCATGAGATTGTGCAACTCCCGGATACCGTAGGAGTGCTTTGGGTGTGCCAAACGTCACAACGTAACTGGGTGGCTATAAAGGTACACTACGGGTATCTCCGAAAGTGTCTGTTGGGTTGGCACGAATCGAGACTGGGATTTGTCACTCCATGTAACGGAGAGGTATCTCTGGGCCCACTCGGTAGGACATCATCATAATGTGCACAATGTGACCAAGGAGTTGATCACGGTATGATGTGTTACGGAACGAGTAAAGAGACTTGCCGGTAACGAGATTGAACAAGGTATCGGAATACCGACGATCAAATCTCGGGTAAGTACTATACCGCTAGACAAAGGGAATTGTATACGGGATTGATTGAATCCTCGACATCCTGGTTCATCCGATGAGATCATCATGGAGCATGTGGGAGCCAACATGGGTATCTAGATCCCGCTGTTGGTTATTGACCGGAGAGTTGTCTCGGCCATGTCTGCATGACTCCCGAACCCGTAGGGTCTACACACTTAAGGTTCGATGATGCTAGGGTTATAGGGAAAGTATGTACGCGGTTACCGAATGTTGTTCGGAGTCCCGGATGAGATCCCGGACGTCACGAGGAGTTACGGAATGGTCCGGAGGTAAAGATTGATATATAGGAAGTATGGTTTTGGCCACCGGAAGTGTTCCGGGCATCACCGGTAGTGTACCGGGACCACCAGAGGGGTCCGGGGGTCCACCAGGTGGGGCCACCAGCCCCGGAGGCCTACATGGGCCAATAGTGGGAAGGGACCAGCCCCTAGGTGGGCTGGGGCGCCTCCCACCAAGGCCCAAGGCGCCTCCAAGAGGGGAAGGGGGCAAACCCTAGGGCAGATGGGCCCTAAGGCCCACCCCAGGTGCGCCTTCCCCTCTTCCCCTTGTGGCCGCCACCCTAGATGGGATCTAGGGCTCCCGCACCCCTTGGGGTGGGAACCCTAGGTGGGGGCGCAGCCCTCCCTCTCCCCCTATATATAGTGGAGGCAAAGGGGCAGCCCAACACACGAAGTTCTTCCCCTGTTGGCGCAGCCCTACCCCTCTCCCTCCTCGTCTCTCGTAGTGCTTGGAGAAGCCCTGCTGGAGTCCCGCGCTCCTCCACCACCACCACGCCGTCGTGCTGCTGCTGGATGGAGTCTTCCCAACCTCTCCTTCTCCCCTTGCTGGATCAAGGCGTGGGAGACGTCACCGGGCTACACGTGTGTTGAACGCGGAGGCGTCGTGGTTCGACGCTTAGATCGGAATCAACCGCGATCTGAATCGCTACGAGTACGACTCCTTCATCCGTGTTCTTGCAACGCTTCCGCTTAGCGATCTACAAGGGTATGTAGATGCACTCCCCTTCCCCTCGTTGCTACATTACTCCATAGATTGATCTTGGTGATGCGTAGAAAATTTTAAATTTCTGCTACGATCCCCAATAGTAGGGCTATTACCACCACTGTGAGAGGCCTGAACTCGTAAATCCGAGTGTAACAACTGCGCCGTAGTTAGACTCTGCCCTCTAATTTATACTCCTATACACTATCGCCAGATTTACACCGACAACAGTTGGCACCCACCGTGGGGCGAGTGTCTAGCGACTTCTGACGTAGTTGCGATTTCCCCACCTTCACCATGGTTTCCGGTGGCGAGATCTGCTTTGGCGTCCTCAGCTTTGTCGCCGACAGTTCAGCGTGGCTCTAGGAGGCCCCGCTGGACATCAAGGCGCTGCCCATCTGCGGTGCAGTGCACTTTCGCGCAAGTGCTTTCGGCATACTTCTTTGACAGCCATTGGCCATGTACCAGTCGGCGCCTCCTTGCTCCACCGGTCGCCGTCGCAAGCGCTCCGAACATTCACAAGTCTATTGGTGGATGAAGCACGCGGTGGTCCTTTAGGTTGCAGCCCCGCAGATCGCGGCGATCAAGCCCGATGAACCCATCCTTGATATGTTTGCATCCTTGCATGAGGGCTCGGATGACATGCCCGAGTGCGAGAGCAGCGATCCCGCTGTGGAGGTGCTGATGGCGGGTGAAGGAAATATGCCCTAGAGGCAATAATAAAGTTGTTATTTATATTTCCTTATATCATGATAAATGTTTATTATTCATGCTAGAATTGTATTAACCGGAAACTTAGTACATGTGTGAATACATAGACAAACAGAGTGTCCCTAGTATGCCTCTACTTGACTAGCTCGTTAATCAAAGATGGTTAAGTTTCCTAGCCATGGACATGTGTTGTCATTTCATGAACGGGATCACATCATTAGAGAATGATGTGATGGACTAAACCCATCAGTTAGCTTAGCACTATGATCGTTTAGTTCATTGCTATTGCTTTCTTCATGACTTATACATGTTCCTATGACTACGAGATTATGCAACTCCCGAATACCGGAGGAACACTTAGTGTGCTATCAAATGTCACAACGTAACTGGGTGACTATAAAGATGCTCTACAGGTGTTTCCAATGGTGTTTGTTGAGTGGGCATAGATTGAGATTAGGATTTGTCACTTTGTGTATCGGAGAGGTATCTCTGGGCCCTCTCGGTAATACACATCACTATAAGCCTTGCAATCAATGTGACTAATAAGTTAGTTGCGGGATGTTGCATCACGGAACGAGTAAAGAGACTTTCCGGTAACTAGATTGAACTAGGTATAATGATACCGACGATCGAATCTCGGGCAAGTAACATACCGATGACAAAGGGAACAACGTATGTTGTTATGCGGTTTGACCAATAAAGATCTTCATAGAATATGTAGGAACCAATATGAGCATCCAGGTTCCGCTATTGGTTATTGACCGGTGATGAGTCTCGGTAATGTCTACATAGTTCTCGAACCCGTAGGGTCTGCACGCTTAACGTTTGATGACGATCGGTATTATGAGTTCATGTGTTTTGATGTACCGAAGGTAGTTCAGAGTCCCAGATGTGATCACGGACAGAACGAGGAGTCTTGAAATGGTCGAGACATAAAGATTGATATATTGGACGTTGTTATTTGGACACCGGATGAGTTCCGGGGTCACCGGATAAATATCGGAGTGCCGGCAGGTTATCGGAAACCCCAGGGGAACTAATGGGACAACATGGGCCTTGTGTGTGTGAGAGAGAGGAGAGGGCCCTAGGGCTGCCCCCCCTTGAGGAGTCCGAATTGGACTAGGAGGGGGCGGCGCCCCCTCCCTTTCCTTCTCCCTCTCTCCCTCTCCTTCCTTCCCCCTCTCTTCCCTTGTTGGAAACCTACTAGGAATAGGATTTCTATTCCTAGTAGGAATCCTACTTGGGGCACGCCCCATGAGGATCAGCTGGCCTCCCCCATTGCTCCTTTATATACGGGGGCAGGGGCACCCTAGAACACACAATTTGATAGTTGTCTTAGCCGTATGCGGTGCCCCCTCCACAGATTTCCACCTCGGTCATATCATTGTAGTGCTTAGGCGAAGCCCTGCGTCAGTAACTTCATCATCACCGTCATCACGTCATCGTGGTGATGAAACTCTCCCTCGGCCTCAACTGGATCAAGAGTACGAGCGATGTCACCGAGCTGAACGTGTGCAAATCGCGGAGGTGTCATGCGTTCGGTACTTGATCGGTTGGATCGTGAAGACGTTCGACTACATCAAACCGTGTTACTTAACGCTTCTGCTTTCGTTCTACAAGGGTACGTAGTACACTCTCCCCTATCATTGCGATGCATCTCCTAGATAGATCTTGCGTGATCGTAGGATTTTTTTTGAAATAACGCGTTCCCCAACAATGGCATCCGAGCTAGGTCTATGCGTAGATGTTATATGCACGAGTAGAACACAAAGGAGTTGTGGGCGTGGGTATATACATATTGCTTGCCGTCACTAGTTGATTCTTGATTCAGCGGTATTGTTGGATGAAGCGGCTCAGACCGACATTACGCGTACGCTTACGCGAGACTGGTTCTACCGACGTGCTTCGCACACAGGTGGCTAGTGGGTGTTTGTTTCTCCAACTTTAGTTGAATCGGTTTCAATGAAGAGGGTTCTTTCTGAAGATCAAAAAGCAATCACTATACTACGATGTGGTTTTGATGCGTAGGTAAGAACGGTTCTTGCTAGAAGCCCATAGTAGCCACGTAAAACTTGCAACAACAAAGTAGAGGACGTCTAACTTGTTTTTGCATGGCATGTTGTGATGTGATATGGTCAAGACGTGATTATATAAATCGTTGTATGAGATGATCATGTTTTGTAACACAGTTATCGGCAACTGGCAGGATCCATATGGTTGTCGCTTTATTGTATGAAATGCAATCGCCATGTAATTACCTTACTTTATCACTAAGCGGTAGCGATAGTCATGGAAGCAATTGCTGGCGAGACGACAACGATACTTCGATGGAGATGTCAAGCCGGTGACGATGGTGATCATGACGGTGCTTTGGAGATGGAGATCAAAAGGCACAAAATGATGATGGCCATATCATATCACTTATTTGATTGCATGTGATGTTTATCATTTATGCATCTTATTTTTCTTAGTACGGCGGTAGCATTATAAGATGATCTCTCACTAAATTTCAAGGTACAAGTGTTCTCCCTGAGTATGCACCGTTGCTACAGTTCGTCATGCCGAGACACCATGTGACGATCGGGTGTGATAAGCTATACGTTCACATACCGGGTGCAAGCCAGTTTTGCACACGCAGAATACTCGGGTTAAACTTGACGAGCCTAGCATATGCAGATATGGCCTCGGAACACTGAGACCGAAAGGTCGAGCGTGGATCATATAGTAGATATGATCAACATAGTGATGTTCACCATTGAAAGCTACTCCATCTCACGTGATGATCGGACATGGTTTAGTTGATATGGATCACGTGATCACTTAGATGATTAGAGGGATGTCTATCTAAGTGGGAGTTCTTAACTAATATGATTAATTGAACTTAAATTTATCATGAACTTAGTCCTGATAGTATTTGCTTATATATGTTGTAGATCAATTGCTCGTGTATAGCTTCCCTGTTTTATTTATGATATGTTCCTAGAGAAAACTATGTTGAAAGATAATAGTAGCAATGATGCGGACTGGATCCGTGATCTGAGGATTATCCTCATTGCTGCACAGAAGAATTATGTCCTTGATGCACCGCTAGGTGACGGACCTTTTGCAGGAGCAGATGCAGACGTTATGAACATTTTACAAGCTCGGTATGATGACTACTTGATAGTTTAGTGCACCATACTTTATGGCTCAGAACTGGGACTTCAAAAACATTTTGAACTCCACAGAGCATATGAGATGTTCCAAGAGCTGAAATTGGTATTTCAGACTCATGCCTGTGTTAAGAGGTATGAGACCTCCGACAAGTACTTTGCCTACAAGATGGAGGAGAATAGCTCAGCTAGTGAGCATGTGCTCAGAATGTCTGAGTACTACAATCACTTGAATCAAGTGGGAGTTAATATTCCGGATAAGATAGTGATTGACAGAGTTCTCTAGTCACTATCACCAAGTTACTATAACTTCATAGTGAACTATAATATGCAAGGGATAACGGAAACGATTCCCAAGCTCTTCACGATGCTGAAATTGGCGAAGGTAGAAATCAAGAAAAAGCATCAAGTGTTGATGGTTGACAAGACCACTAGTTTCAAGTAAAAGGGTAGGGGAATGACAGGGAACTTCAAGAAGAATGGCAAGCAAGTTGCCACTCCCGTGAGAAGCCCCAAGCTAGACCTAAGCCTAAAACTGAGTGCTTCGACTGCAAAGGGAATGGTCACTGGTGCTACCTCTTGAGCATGAGTTGGTTTTCCCTTGAAGAGGCAAGGGTGATGCAGCAAAGCAGCGTAAGTATTTCCCTAAGTTTTTGAGAACCAAGGTATCAATCCAGTAGGAGACCACGCGCGAGTCACTTCGTACCTACACAAACAAATAAGAACCTCGCAACCAACGCGATAAAGGGGTTGTCAATCCCTTCACGGTCACTTACGAGAGTGAGATCTCATAGAGATAATAATAATAAGATAAATATTTTTGGTACTTTTATGATATAGATTGAAAGTAAAGATTGCAAAGTAAAAGTATATTCGAAACTTATATGATGGAAAATAGACCCGGTGGCCATAGGTTTCACTAGTGGCTTCTCTCAAGATAGCATAAGTATTACGGTGGGTGAACAAATTACTGTCGAGCAATTGATAGAAAAGTGCATAATTATGAGAGTATCTAGGCATGATCATGTATATAGGCATCACGTCCGTGACAAGTAGACCGAAACGATTCTGCATCTACTACTATTACTCCACACATCGACCGCTATCCAGCATGCATCTAGAGTATTAAGTTCAAGAGAACAGAGTAATGCTTTAAGCAAGATGACATGATGTAGAGGGATAAACTCATGCAATATGATATGAACCCCATCTTGTTATCCTCGATGGCAACAATACAATACATGTCGTTTCCCCTACTGTCACTGGGATCGAGCACTGCAAGATTGAACCCAAAGCTAAGCTCTTCTCCCATTGCAAGAAAGATCAATCTAGTAGGCCAAACCAAACTGATAATTCGAAGAGACTTGCAAAGATAACCAATCATACATAAAATAATTCAGAGAATATTCAAACATTGTTCATAGATAATCTGGATCATAAACCCACAATTCATCGGATCTAGACAAACACACCACAAAAGAAGATTACATCAAATAGATCTCCAAGAGAATCGAGGAGAACTTTGTAATGAGATCCAAAGATAGAGAAGAAGCCATCTAGCTAATAACTATGGACCCGAAGGTCTGAGGTAAACTACTCACACATCATCGGAGAGGCTATGGTGTTGATGTAGAAGCCCTCCGTGATCGATGCCTCCTCCGGTGGAGCTCCAGAACAGGCCCCAAGATGGGATCTCTCGGGTACAAAAGGTTGCGGTGGTGGAAATAGGTTTTCATGGTGCTCCTGGATGTTTTCATGGTACGTAGGTATATATAGGAGGAAGAAGTAGGTCGGTGGAGCCACGAGGGGCCTACGAGGGGGAGGGTGCGCCAGGGGGGGGGGGGGGGGGGTAGGCACGCCCCCCTGCCTCGTGGTCACCTCGTTCGTTTCTTGACGTCCACTCCAAGTCCTCTGGATCACGTTTGTTCCAAAAATCACGCCCCCGAAGGTTTCATTCCGTTTGGACTTCGTTTGGTATTCCCTTTCCGCGAAACACTGAAATAGGCAAAAAAATAGCAATTTGCACTGGGCCTTGGGTTAATAGCTTAGTCCCAAAAATAATATAAAAGTGTATAATAAAGCCCGTTAACATCCAAAATAGATAATATAATAGCATGGAACAATAAAAAATTATAGATACGTTGGAGACGTATCAAGCATCCCCAAGCTTAATTCCTGCTCGTCCTCGAGTAGGTAAATGATAAAAACAGAATTTTTGATGTGGAATGCTTCCTAACATATTTCTCAATGTAATTTTCTTTATTTTGGCATGAATGTTCAGATCCGAAAGATTCAAGGTAAAAGTTTAATATTGACATAAAAATAATAATACTTCAAGCATACTAACAAAGTAATCATGTCTTCTCAAAATAACATGGCCAAAGAAAGTTATCCCTACAAAATCATATAGTCTGGCTATGCTCTATCTTCATCACACAAAATATTAAATCACGCACAACCCCAATGACAAGCCAAGCAATTGTTTCATACTTTTGGTGTTCTCAAATTTTTTCAATCTTCACACAATACATGAGCGTGAGCCATGGACATAGAACTATAGGTGGAATAGAATGGTGTTTGTGGAGAAGACAAAAAGGAGAAGATAGTCTCACATCAACTAGGCGTATCAACGGGCTTTGGAGATGCCCATCAATAGATATCAATGTGAGTGAGTAGGAATTGCCATGCAACAGATGCACTAGAGCTATAATTATACGAAAGCTCAACAAAAGAAACTAAGTGGGTGTGCATCCAACTTGCTTGCTCACGAAGACCTAGGACAATTTTGAGGAAGCCCATCATTGGAATATACAAGACAAGTTCTATAATGTAAAATTCCCACTAGTTTATGAAAGTGACAACATAGGAGACTCTCTATCATGAAGATCATGGTGTTACTTTGAAGCACAAGTGTGGTAAAAGGATAGTAGCATTGCCCCTTCTCTCTTTTTCTCTCATTTTTTTATTTGGGCCTTTTCCTCTTTTTTATGGCCTCCTTTTTCTCTATTTTTTCGTCCGGAATCTCATCTCGACTTGTTGGGGAATCATAGTCTCCATCATCCTTTCCTCACTGGGACAATGCTCTAATAATGATGATCATAACACTTCTTTTTACTTACAACTCAATAATTACAACTCAATACTTATAACAAAATATGACTCTATGTGAATACCTCCGGCGATGTACCGGGATATGCAATGAATCAAGAGTGACATGTATGAAAAAATTATGAAAACGGTGGCTTTGCCATACACACGATGTCAACTACATGATCATGCAAGGAAATATGACAATGATGAAACGTGTCATAATAAACAGAACAGTGGTAAGTTGCATGGCAATATATCTCGGAATGGCTATGGAAATGCCATAATAGGTAGGTATGGTGGCTGTTTTGAGGAAGGTATATGGTCGGTGTATGATACCGGCGAAAAGTGCGCGGTAATAGAGAGGCTAGCAATGGTGGAAGGGTGAGAGTGCGTATAATCCATGGACTCAACATTATTCATAAAGAACTCACATACTTATTGCAAAAATCTATTAGTTATCGAAACAAAGTACTACGCGCATGCTCCTAGGGGGATAGATTGGTAGGAAAAGGCCATCGCTCGTCCTCGACCACCACTCATAAGGAAGACAATAAATAAATAAATCATGATCCGACTTCATCACATAACGGTTCACCATACCTGCATGCTACGGGAATCACAAACTTCAACACAAGTATTTCTCAAATTCACAACTACTCAACTAGAATGTCTCTAATATCACCATCTCCATATCTCAAAACAATTATCAAGTATCAAACTTCTCATAGTATTCAATGCACTTTTATGAAAGTTTTTATTATACCCATCTTGGATGCCTATCATATTAGGACTAATTTTTAACCAAAGCAAATTACCATGTTGTTCTAAAGGACTCCCAAAATAATATAAGTGAAGCATGAGATATCAATAATTTATATTAAATAAAACCACCACCATGCTCTAAAAGATATAAGCGAAGCACTAGAGCAAAATTGTTTAACTCAAAAGATATAAGTGAAGCACATAGAGTATTCTAATAAATTCCGATTCATGTGTGTCTCTCTCAAAAGGTGTGTACAGCAAGGATGATTATGGTAAACTAAGAAGCAAAGACTCAAATCATACAAGACGCTCCAAGCAAAACACATATCATGTGGTGAATAAAAATATAGCTCCAAGTAAAGTTACCGATGAACGAAGACAAAAGAGGGGATGCCTTCCGGGGCATCCCCAAGCTTAGGCTTTTGGTTGTCCTTGGATTTTACCTTGGGTTGCCTTGGGCATCCCCAAGCTTAGGCTCTTGCCACTCCTTGTTCCATAATCCATCAAATCTTTACCCAAAACTTGAAAACTTCACAACACAAAACTTAAAGTAAAAAATCTCATGGGCTCAGTTAGCGAAAGAAAACAAAACACCACTTCAAGGTACTGTAATGAACTCATTATTTATTTATATTGGTGTTAAACCTATTGTATTCCAACTTATCTATGGTTTATAAACTCCATTACTAGCCATAGATTCATCAAAATAAGCAAAAAAACACATGAAAAACAGAATCTGTCAAAAACAGAACAACTATAGTAATATGTATCAAACACATAGTTCTGGAATCCCAAAAATTCTAAAATAAATTTCTGGACGTGAGGAATTTATCTATTAATCATCTAAAAAAATAATCAACTAAATATCACTCTCCAGTTAAAAATTGTAGCTTCTCGTGAGCGCTAAAGTTTCTGTTTTTTACAGCAAGATCGCGAAGACTTTCCCCAAGTCTTCCCAAAGGTTCTACTTGGCACAAGCACTAATTAAACACAAAAAACACAACCATAATAGAGGCTAGATAAATTATTTATTACTAAACAGAACCAAAAAGCAAGGAACAACAATAAAATTGGGTTGCCTCCCAACAAGCGCTATCGTTTAACGCCCCTAGCTAGGCATAAAGGCAAGGATAGATCTAGGTATTGCCATCTTTGGCATGCAATCCATAAGTAGCTCTCATAATAGATTCATAAGGTAATTTTATTTTCTTTCTAGGAAATTATTCCATGCCTTTCCTTAACGGAAATTGGAATCTAGGAGTCCCTTCTTTCATATCAATAGTTGCACCAATCGTTCTAAGGAAAGGTCTACCAAGAATAATAGAACATGAAGGATTGCAATCTATATCAAGAACAATGAAATATAGGGCACATAATTCCTATTTGAAACAATAAGAACATCATTAATTCTTCCCATAGGTTTCTTAATGGTGGAATCCGCAAGGTGCAAGTTTAAAGAACAATCATCAAATTCACGGAAACCTAGCAAATCACACAAAGTTTTTGGGATCGTGGAAACACTAGCACCCAAATCACACAAAGCATAGCATTAATAATATTTAATTTTAATTTTAATAGTAGGTTCCCACTCATCATAAAGTTTTCTAGGGATAGAAACTTCCAATTCAAGCTTTTCTTAATAAGATTGCATTAAAGCATCAACGATATGTTTGGTAAAAGCTTTATTTTGACTATAAGCATGAGGAGAATTTAGCACGGATTGCAACAAGGAAATACAATATATTAAAGAACAATTATCATAATTAAATTCCTTGAAATCCAAGATAGTGGGTTCATTGCTATCTAAAGTTTTGACCTCTTCCATCCCACTTTTACCAAATTTTGCATCAAGATCTAAAAACTATGAATCATTGGGACACCTTTTAACTAAAGTTGACTCATCTCCAGTCCCATCATTATCAAGATTCATATTGCAAAACAAAGATTTAGTAGGGGACACATCAATTACTTTTAGGTATTCATCCTTATTATCATGAAAACTAGAAGAACACGCTTGCTTAAAGCAATCTTTTTTTAGCACGCATCCTAGCGGTTCTTTCTTTGCACTCATCTCTTTGAGAGACTCATTGATATCATGCTTAGGTGGAATAGATCTAAGTTTCAAAGAATCAACATCAAGAGAAATTTTATCCACGTTCCTAGCCAACTCATCAATCTTAAGCAATTTTTCTTCAATCAAAGCATTGAAACTCTTTTGCGAACTAATAAATTCTTTAATACTAGATTCAAAATTAGAGGGCATCTTATTATAATTTCCATAAGAATTTTTGTAGGAATTACCATAATTATTAGAGGAATTACTAGGAAACGGCCTAGAATTAAAATTACCTCTATACGCGTTATTACCAAAATTGTTCCTACCAACAAAATTCACATCCATAGATTCATTATTATTCTCAATCAAATTAGACAAAGGCATATCATTAGGATCAGTAGGAGCATTCTTATTAGAAAACAATTTCATAAGTTCATCCATCTTTCCACTCAAAACATTAATCTCTTCAATTGCATGAATTTTTTTACTAGTAGATCTTTCGGTGTGCCATTGAGAATAATTAACCATAATATTATCTAGGATTTTGGTAGCTTATCCTAAAGTGATTTCCATAAAAGTGCCTCCTGTGGCCGAATCTAAAAGATTTCTAGAAGCAAAATTCAATCCGGCATAAATTTTTTGTATAATCATCCATGAATTCAAACCATGAGTAGGGCAATTACGTATCATTAATTTTATTCTCTCCCAAGCTTGTGCAACATGCTCATGATCAAGTTGCTTAAAATTCATAATATCGTTTCTAAGAGAGATGATCTTAGCGGGAGGAAAATATTTAGAGATAAAAGCATCTTTGCACTTATTCCATGAATCAATACTATTTTTAGGCAAAGACGAAAACCAAGCTTTAGCACGATCTCTAAGCGAAAACGGAAATAGCTTCAGTTTAACAGTACCATTATCCACATATTTCTTCTTTTGCATATCACACAAATCAACAAAGTTGTTTAGATGGGTAGCACTAGGAAGGACAGAAAATGGATCTTTCATGACAAGATTTAGCAGAGCAGTATTAATTTCACAAGATTCAGCATCGGTAAGAGGAGCAATCAGAGTGCTAATAAAATCATTATTGTTGGTATTGGAAAAGTCACACAATTTAGTATTATCTTGAGCCATCGTGACAAGCAAGCAATCCAACACATAAGCAAACAAGAAGCAAGCGAAAAAGAGGCGAACGGAAAAAGAGGGCGAATAAAATGGCAAGGGTGAAGTGGAGGAGAGGAAAATGAGAGGCAAATGGCAAATAATGTAATGCGAGGGATAAGAGTTGTGATGGGTACTTGGTATGTCTTGACTTGGCGTAGATCTCCCCGGCAACAACGCTAGAAATCCTTCTTGCTACCTCTTGAGCATGCCTTGGTTTCCCCTTGAAGAGGAAAGGGTGATGCAACAAAGCAACGTAAGTATTTCCCTCGGTTTTTGAGAACCAAGGTATCAATCCAGTAGGAGACCACGTGCGAGTCACCTCGTACCTACAAACAAATAAGAACCTCGCAACCAACGCGATAAAGGGGTTGTCAATCCCTTCACAGTCACTTACGACAGTGAGATCTGATAGAGGTAATAATAATAAGATAAATATTTTTGGTATTTTTATGATATAGATTGAAAGTAAAGATTGCAAAGTAAAAGTAGATTGGAAACTTATACGATGAAAAATAGACCCGGGGGCCATAGGTTTCACTAGTGGCTTCTCTCAAGATAGCATACGTATTATGGTGGGTGAACAAATTACTGTCGAGCAATTGATAGAAAAGTGCATAATTATGAAGTATCTAGGCATGATCATGTATATAGGCATCACATCCGTGACAAGTAGACCGAAACAATTCTGCATCTACTACTATTACTCCACACATCGACTGCTATCCAGCATGCATCTAGAGTATTAAGTTCATAAGAACAGAGTAATGCATTAGGTAAGATGACATGATGTAGAGGGATAAACTCAAGCAATATGATAGAAACCCCATATTTTTATCCTCGATGGCAACAATACAATACGTGTCGTTTCCCTTTCTGTCATTGGGATCGAGCACCGCAAGATTGAACCCAAAGCTAAGCACTTCTCCCATTGCAAGAAATATCAATCTAGTAGGCCAAACCAAACTGATAATTCGAAGAGACTTGCAAAGATAACCAATCATACACAAAAGAATTAAGAGAAGATTCAAATATTGTTCATAGATAATCTTGATCATAAACCCACAATTCATTAGATCTCGACAAACACACCGCAAAAAGAGTTACATTGAATAGATCTCCAAGAAGATCGAGGAGAACTTTGTATTGAACTCCAAAGAGAGATAAGAAGCCATCTAGCTAATAACTATGGACCCGAAGGTCTGAGGTAAACTACTCACACATCATCAGAGAGGCTATGGTGTTGATATAGAAGCCCTCCGTGATCGATGCCCCCTCCGGCGGAGCTCCAGAACAGGCCCCAAGATGGGATCTCTTGGGTACAAAAGGTTGCGGCGGTGGAAATGGGTTTTCATGGTGCTCCTGGATGTTTTCGGGGTACGTAGGTATATATAGGAGGAAGAAGTAGGTCGGTGGAGCCACGAGGGGCCCACGAGGGAGGAGGGCGCGCCCAGGGGGGTAGGCATGCCCCCTGGCTCGTGGCCGCCTCGTTCATTTCTTGACGTCCACTCCAAGTCCTCTGGATCACGTTTATTCCAAAAATCACGCTCCCGAAGGTTTCATTCCGTCTGGACTCCGTTTGGTATTCCTTTTCTGCGAAACACTGAAATAGGCAAAAAAATAGCAATTTGCACTGGGCCTTGGGTTAATAGGTTAGTCCCAAAAATAATATAAAAGTGTATAATAAATCCCATTAACATCCAAAACAGATAATATAATAGCATGAAACAATAAAAAATTATAGATACGTTGGAGACGTATCAACTGGAAGCGGAACTACCCCAAATACTTGGCGGATAAGAAGGATGGCAAAGTGAACAAAAGTATATTTGATATACATGTTATTGATGTGTACTTTACTAGTGTTCATAGTAACCCCAGGGTATTTGACACCGGTTCAGTTGCTAAGATTAGTAACTTGAAACAGGAGTTGCAAAATGAACAGAGACTAGTTAAGGGCAAGGTGACGATGTGTGTTGGAAATGATTGCAAGGTTGATAAGATCACCATCGCATACTCCTTTTACCTTAGGGATTAGTGTTGAACCTGAAATAAATGTTATTTGGTGTTTGCGTTGAGCATGAATATGATTCGATCATGTTTATTGCAATACGGTTATTCATTTAAGTCAAAGAATAATTGTTGTTCTGTTTACATAAATAAAACCTTCTATGGTCATACACTTAATATAAATGGTTTATTGAATCTCGATCGTAGTGATACACATATTCATAATATTGATGCCAAAAGATGCAAAGTTGATAATGATAGTGCAACATACTTGTGGCACTGCCGTTTATGTCATATAGGTGTAAAGCGCATGAAGAAACTCCATGCGGAAGGACTTTTGGAATCACTTGATTATGAATCATTTGATGCTTGCGAACCATGCCTCATGGGCAAGATGACTAAGACTCCGTTCTCCGGAACAATGGAGCGAGCCACTGACTTATTGGAAATAATACATACCGATGTATGCGGTCCGACGAGTGTTGAGGCTCGCGGCGGGTATCGTTATTTTCTGAACTTCACAAATGATTTGAGCAGATATGAGTATATATACTTGATGAAACACAAGTCTGAAACATTTGAAAAGTTCAAAGAATTTCAAAGTGAAGTGGAGAATCATCGTAAGAACAAAATAAAGTTTCTATAATCTGATCGCAGAGACGAAATATTTGAGTTACGAGTTTGGCCTTTAGTTGAAACAATGTCGAATAGTTTTGCAACTCACGCCACCTGGAACACCACAGCGTAATGGTGTGTCCGAACATCATAACCGTACTTTATTAGATATGGTGCGATCTATGATGTCTATTACCGATTTACCACTATCGTTTTGGGGTTATGCATTAGAGACAACTGCATTCATGTTAAATAGGGCACCGTCTAAAATCTATTGAGATGACACTGTATGAACTGTGGTTTAGCAAGAAACCTAACATGTCGTTTCTTAAAGTTTGGGGTTGCGATGCTTATGTGGAAAAGTTTCAGCCTGATAAGCTCAAACCCAAATTGGAGAAGTGCGTCTTCATAGGATGCCCAAAAGAAACTGTTGGGTACACCTTCTATCATAGATTCGAAGGCAAGATCTTTGTTGTTAAGAGTGGATCCTTTCTAGAGAAGGAGTTTCTCTCGAAAGAAGTGAGTGGGAGGAAAGTAGAACTTGATGAGGTAATTGTACCTTCTCCCGAATTGGAAAGTAGTTCATCACAGAAATTAGTTCCAGTGATGCCTACACCAATTTGTGAGGAAGTTAATGATGATGATCATGAAACTTTAGATCAAGTTACTACCGGACCTCATAGGTCAACCAGAGTAAGTTCCGCACCAGAGTGGTACGGTAACCCTGTTCTGGAAGTCATGTTACTAGACCATGACGAACCTACGAACTATGAGGAAGCGATGATGAGCCCAGATTCCGCGAAATGGCTTAAGGCCATGAAATCTGAGATGGGATCCATGTATGAGAACAAAGTATAGACTTTGATTGACTTGCCCGATGATCGGTGAGCCATTCAGAATAAATGGATCTTCAATAGGAAGACGGACACTGATAGTAGTGTTACTATCTACAAAGCTCGAATTGTCGCAAAAGGTTTTCGACAAGTTCAAGGTGTTGACTACGATGAGATTTTCTCACTTGTATCGATGCTTAAAAGTCTGTCTGAATCATGTTAGCAGTTGCCTCCTTTTATGAAATCTGGAAAATGGATATCAAAACTACATTCCTTAATGGATTTATTAAAGAAGAGTTGTATATGATGCATCCAGAAGGTTTTGTCAATCCTAAAGATACTAACAAAGTGTACAAGCTCCAACGATCCATTTATGGACTAGTGCAAGCATCTCGGAGTTGGAATATACGCTTTGATGAGTTGATCAAAGCATATAGTTTTATACAGACTTGCGGTGAAGCCTGTATTTACAAGAAAGTGAGTGGGAGCACTACAGCCTTTCTGATAAGTATATGTGAATGGCATATTGTTAATTGGAAATGATGTAGAATTTTCTGAAAAGCATAAAGGAGAATTTGAACGGAGTTTTTCAAAGAAAGAATTACCTGTAAAGCTACTTACATATTGGGCATCAAGATTTATAAAGATAGATCAAAACGCTTGATAAGACTTACAATGACTACATACCTTGATAATATTTTTGAAGGAGTTCAAAATGGATCAGTCAAAGAAGGAGTTCTTGCCTGAGTTGTAAGGTGTGAAATTGAGTAAAGACTCAAAACCCGGCCACGGCAGGAAATATAAAGAGAACGAAAAGTCATTGTCGATGCCTCAGTCATAGGTTCTATAAAGTATGCTATGCTGTGTACCAGACCTATTGTATACCTTAGCATGATTTTGGCAAGGGGGTACAATAGTGATCTAGGAGTAGATCACTGGACAGCGGTCAAAATTATCCTTAGAGGACTAAGGAACTTTTTCTCGGTTATGGAGGTGATAAAAGAGTTCGTCGTAAAGAGTTACGTCGATGCAAACGTTTTACACCGATCTAGATGACTCTAAGTCTCGATCTAGATACATATCGAAAGTGGGAGCAATTAGCTAGAGTAGCTCCATGCAGAGTATTGTAGACATAGAAATCTGCAAAATACATACAGATCTGAATGTTGCAGACCCGTAGACTAAACTTCTCTCACAAGCAAAACATGATCACTCTTTGGGTGTTAATCACATAGCAATGTGAACTAGATTATTGACTCTAGTAAACCCTTTGGGTATTAATCACATGAAGATGTGAACTAATCACATAAAGATGTGAACTATTGGTGTGAAATCACATGACGATGTGAACTAGATTATTGACTCTAGTGCAAGTGGGAGACTAAAGGAAATATGCCCTAGAGGCACTAATAAAGTTGTTATTTATATTTCCTTATATCATGATAAATTTTTATTATTCATGCTAGAATTGTATTAACCAGAAACTTAGTACATGTGTGAATACAAAGACAAACAGAGTGTCCCTAGTATGCCTCCACTTGACTAGCTCGTTAATCAAAGATGGTTAAGTTTCCTAGCCATGGACATGTGTTGTCATTTGATGAACGGGATCACATCATTATAGAATGATGTGATGGACTAGACCCATCTGTTAGCTTAGCACTATGATCATTTAGTTTATTGCTATTGTTCTTCATGACTTATACATGTTGCTATGACTACGAGATTATGCAACTCCCGAATATTGGAGGAACACATAGTGTGCTATCAAATGTCACAACGTAACTTGGTGACTATAAAGGTGCTCTACAGGTGTTTCCAATGGTGTTTGTTGAGTTGGCATACATCGAGATTAGGATTTGTCACTCCGTGTATCGGAGAGGTATCTCTGGGCCCTCTCGGTAATGCACATCACTATAAGCCTTGCAAGCAATGTGACTAATGAGTTAGTTGCGGGATATTGCATTACAGAACGAGTAAAGAGACTTGCCGGTAACAAGTTTGAACTAGGTATGATGATACCGACGATCGAATCTCGGGCAAGTAACATACCGATGACAAAGTGAACAACGTATGTTGTTATGCGGTTTGACCGATAAGGATCTTCATAGAATATGTAGGAACCAATGTGAGCATCTAGGTTCCGCTATTGGTTATTGATCGGAGATGAGTCTCGGTCATGTCTACATAGTTCTCGAACCCGTAGGGTCTGCACGCTTAACGTTTGATGACGATCGGTATTATGAGTTTATGTGTTTTGATGTATTGAAGGTAGTTCGGAGTCCCGGATGTGATCACGGACATAATGAGGAGTCTCGAAATGGTCGAGACATAAATATTGATATATTGGACGATGTTATTCGGACACCGGATGAATTCCGGGGTCACCGGATAAATATCGGAGTGTAGGGGGGTTATCGGAAACCCCGGGGGAACTAATGGGCCAAAATGGGCCTTGTGTGCGAGAGAGAGAGGGCCCTAGGGCTGCCCCCCCTGAGGAGTCTAAATTGGACTAGGAGGGGGCAGCGCCCCCTCCCTTTCCTTCTCCCTCTCCTTCCTTCCCCCTCTCTTCCCTTGTTGGAAACCTACTAGGAATAGGATTCCTATTCCTAGTAGGAATCCTACTTGGGGCACGCCCCATGAGGGCCAGCCGGCCTCCCCCTTGCTCCTTTATATATGGGGATAGGGGCACCCTAGAACACACAAGTTGACAGTTGTCTTAGCCATGTGCGGTGCCCCCCTCCATAGATTTCCACCTCGGTCATATTGTTGTAGTGCTTAGGCGAAGCCCTGCGTCAGTAACTTCATCATCACCGTCATCACGCAGTTATGCTGAGGAAACTCTCTCTCGGCCTCAACTAGATCAAGAGTACGAAGGACGTCACCGAGCTGAACGTGTGCAGATCGCGGAGGTGCCGTGCGTTCAGTACTTGATCGGTTGGATCATGAAGACGTTCGACTACATCAAACCACGTTACTTAACGCTTCCACTTTCGGTTTACAAGGGTACATAGACACACTCTCCCCTCTAGTTTCCTTGTATCTCCTAGATAGATCTTGCGTGACCGTAGGATTTTTTTTGAAATAATGTGTTCCCGAACAGCCAGATCCCAGCACAGTCCACCTGGGTATGCCCACGGCTGCGCGGGAGTTGATGGCCCGTGATACGTCCATTTTGCATCATGTTCACCTACTGTTATTTATAATGTTTTTATGCATAATAATGCTTTTTGGAGTAATTCTAATTCCTTTTCTCTCATAATATGCAAGGTTCACGCAAAGAGGGAGAATACTGGCAACTCGAATTCTAGACCTAAAAAAGCTACGACATGCTACCTATTTTGCACAACTCCAAATGAGCTGAAACTTGCTACCTCTTGAGCACTGCGTTGGTTTTCCCTTGAAGAGGAAAGGGTGATGCAGTAAAGGAGCGTAAGTATTTCCCTCAGTTTTTGAGAACCAAGGTATCAATCCAGTAGGAGGGCACGCGCGAGTCCCTCGCACCTACACAAACAAATAAATCCTCGCAACCAACGCGATAAGGGGTTGTCAATCCCTACATGGTCACTTACGAGAGTGAGATCTAATAGATATGATAAGATAATATTTTTGGTATTTTTATGATAAAGATGCAAAGTAAAATAGAAAGCAATAAAAATAACTAAGTATTGGAAGATTGATATAATGGAGAATAGACCCGGGGGCCATAGGTTTCACTAGTGGCTTCTCTCGAGAGCATAAGTATTACGGTGGGTGAACAAATTAGTGTTGAGCAATTGACATAATTGAGCATAGTTATGAGAATATCTAGGTATGATCATGTATATAGGAATCACGTCTGAGACAAGTAGACCGACTCCTGCCTGCATCTACTACTATTACTCCACACATCGACCGCTATCCAACATGCATCTAGAGTATTAAGTTCATAAGAACAAAGTAACACTTTAAGCAAGATGACATGATCTAGAGGGATAAACTCATGCAATATGATATAAAACCCATCTTGTTATCCTCGATGGCAACAATACAATACGTGCCTTGCTGCCCCTACTGTCACTGGGAAAGGACACTACAAGATTGAACCCAAAGCTAAGCACTTCTCCCATTGCAAGAAAGATCAATCTAGTAGGCCAAACCAAACCGATAATTCGAAGAGACTTGCAAAGATAACCAATCATACATAAAAGAATTCAGAAAAATTCAAATATTGTTCATAGATAAACTTGATCATAAACCCACAATTCATTAGTCTCAACAAACACACCGCAAAAGAAGATTACATCAAATAGGTCTCCACGAGAGAGGGGGAGAACATTGTATTGAGATCCAAAAAGAGAGAAGAAGCCATCTAGCTAATAACTATGGACCCGTAGGTCTGAAGTAAACTACTCACACTTCATCGGAGGGGCTATGGTGTTGATGTAGAAGCCCTCCGTGATCGACGCCTCCTCCGGTGGAGCTCCGGAACAGGCCCCAAGATGGGATCTCGTGGATACAGAAAGTTCCGGCAGTGGAATTAGGGTTTTGGCTCCGTATCTGGTAGTTTGGGGGTACGTAGGTATATATAGGAGGAAGGAGTACGTCGGTGGAGCAACAGGGGGCCCACGAGGGTGGAGGGCGTGCCTAGGGGGTAGGCGCGCACCCTACCTCATGGCTTCCCTGTTGGTTGCTTGACGTAGGGTCCAAGTCTCCTGGATCATGTTCGTTCCGAAAATCACGTTCCCGAAGGTTTCATTCCGTTTGGACTCCGTTTGATATTCTTTTCTTGTGAAACCCTAAAATAGGCAAAAAAACAACAATTCTGGGCTGGGCCTCCGGTTAATAGGTTAGTCCCAGAAATAATATAAAAGTGTATGATAAAGCCCAATAATGTTCAAAACAGGATATAATATAGCATGGAACAATCAAAAATTATAGATACGTTGGAGATGTATCGAGCATCCCCAATCTTAATTCCTGCTCGTCCTCAAGTAGGTAAATGATAAACAGAATTTTTGATGTGGAATGCTACTTGGCATAATTTCAATGTAATTCTCTTAATTGTGGTATGAATATTCAGATCTGAAAGATTCAAGACAAAAGTTTAATATTGGCATAGAAATAATAATACTTCAAGCATACTAACTAAGCAATTATGTCTTCTCAAAATAACATGGCCAAAGAAAGTTATCCCTACAAAATCATATAGTCTGGCTATGCTCCATCTTCACCACACAAAGTATTTAAATCATGCACAACCCCGATGAAAAGCCAAGCAATTGTTTCATACTTTTGGTGTTCTCAAACTTTTTCAATCTTCACGCAATACATGAGCATGAGCCATGGACATAGCACTGTAGGTGGAATAGAATGGTGGTTGTGGAGAAGACAAAAGGAAGGAGAATATGGTCTCACATCAACTAGGCGTATCAACGGGCTATGGAGATGCCCATCAATAGATATCAATGTGAGTGAGTAGGGATTGCCATGCAACGGATGCACTAGAGCTATAAGTGTATGAAAGCTCAACAAAATGAACTAAGTGGGTGTGCATCCAACTCGCTTGCTCACGAAGACCTAGGGCATTTTGAGGAAGCCCATCATTGGAATATACAAGCCAAGTTCTATAATGAAAAATTCCCACTAGTATATGAAAGTGATAACATAGGAGACTCTCTATCATGAAGATCATGGTGCTACTTTGAAGCACAAGTGTGGTAAAAGGATAGTAGCATTGCCCCTTCTCTCTTTTTCTCTCATATTTTTTTATTTGGGCCTTTTCTATTTTATTTATGGCCTCTTTTTTGCTTTTGTTTTTTCGTCCGGAGTCTCATCCCGACTTGTGGGGGAATCATAGTCTCCATCATACTTTCCTCACTTGGGACAACGCTCTAAAAATGATGATCATCGCACTTTTATTTACTTATAACTCAACAATTACAACTCAATACTTAGAACAAAATATGACTCTATGTGAATGCCTCCGGCGGTGTACCGGGATATGCAATGAATCAAGAGTGACATGTATGAAAGAATTATGAACGGTGGCTTTGCCACAAATACAATATCAACTACATGATCATGCAAAGCAATATGACAATGATGGAGCGTGTCATAGTAAATGAAACAGTGGAAAGTTGTATGGCAATACATCTCGGAATGGCTATGGAAATGCCATGATAGGTAGGTAAGGTGGCTGTTTTGAGGAAGGTATATGGTGGGTGTATGATACCGGCGAAAGGTGTGCGGTATTAGAGAGGCTAGCAACTGTGGAAGTGTGAGAGTGCGTATGATCCATGGACTCAACATTAGTCATAAAGAACTCATATACTTATTGCAAAAATCTACAAGTTATCAAAGCAAAGTATTATGCGCATGCTCCTAGGGGGATAGATTGGTAGGAAAAGACCATTGCTCGTCCCCGACCGCCACTCATAAGGAAGACAATCAATAAATAAATCATGCTCCGACTTCATCACATAACGGTTCACCATACCTGCATGCTACAGGAATCACAAACTTTAACACAAGTATTTCTCAAATTCACAACTACTCAACTAGCACGACTCTAATATCACCATCTCCATATCTCAAAAAAATTATCAAGTTTCAAACTTCTCATATTATTCAACACACTCATAAGAAAATTTTATTATTAATCTTGAATGCCTAAAATAATTAAAGCAAATTACCACACTGTTTTGTAGGACTCTAAAAATAATCTAAGTGAAGCATGGGAGAACAATGGTTTCTAAAAAATAAATCTACCAACGTGCTCTAAAAAATATAAGTGAAGCACTAGAGCAAAAACTATATAACTCAAAAGATATAAGTGAAGCACATAGAGTATTCTAACAATCTCTGAATCATGAGTGTCTCAAAAATGTGTATGCAACAAGGATGATTGTGGAAAACTAAAAATTAAAGACTCAAATAATACAAGACGCTCAAAACACATATCATGTGGTAAATAAAAATATAGCTCCAAGTAAAGTTACCGATAGAAGTAGACGAAAGAGGGGATGCCTTCCGGGGCATCCCCAAGCTTTGGCTTTTAGGTGTCCTTAGATTATATTGGGGGTGCCATGGGAATCCCCAATCTTAGGCTCTTGCCACTCCTTGTTCCATAATCCATCAAATCTTTACCCAAAACTTGAAAACTTCACAACACAAAACTTAAAGTAGAAAATCCCGTGAGCTCCGTTAGCGAAAGAAAACAAAACACCACTTCAAGGTACTGTAATGAAATCATTCTTTATTTATATTGGTGTTAAAACTACTGTATTCCAACTTCTCTATGGTCTATAAACTATTTTACTAGCCATAGATTCATCAAAATAAGCAAACAACACACGAAAAACAGAATCTGTCAAAAACAGAACAGTCTGTAGTAATCTGTAGCTAACGCAAGATCTGGAACCCCAAAAATTCTAAAATAAATTTCTGGACATGAGGAATTTATCTATTAATAATCTAAAAAACAATTAACTAAATATCACTTTCCAAATAAAAATTACAGCAGTTCTCGTGAGTGGTAAAGTTTCTGTTTTTTACAGCAAGATTAAAAAGACTTTCCCCAAGTCTTCCCAACGGTCCTACTTGGCACAAACACTAATTAAACACACACAAAACAACCAAAAGAGATGCTAGATAAATTATTTATTGAATAACAGAAAGGAAAATATTGAGTTGTCTCCCAACAAGCGCTTTTCTTTAAAGCCTTATAGCTAGGCATAATATTTCAATGATGCTCACATGAAAGACAAGAATTGAAGCACAAAGAGAGCATCATAAAACACATGACAGACACATCTAAGTCTAACATACTTCCTATGCATAGGCATCTTATAGGCAAACAAATTATCATCGCAAGCAAAAACTAGCGTCTGCAAGGAAGTGGAAAGAAACAATAGCAATCTCAACATAATGAGAGGTAATTTAGTAACATGAAAATTTCTACCACCATATTTTCCTCTCTCGTAATAACTACATGTAGGATCATAAGCAAATTCAACAAAATAGCTATCACATAAAATATTTTCAACACGATCCACATGCATGCAAAGTTGACACTCTTCCAAAATAGTGGGATTAACATTAACTAAAGTCATGACATCTCCAAACCCACTTTTATCAAAGATTTCATAAGATTGAACATTTTACAAATATGTGGGATCTAAAGTTGACACTCTTCCAAACCCACTTTCAATAATATTGCAAACACTATTATCAATCTCATATTCATCATGGAGCTTAAATAAATTTTCAAGATCATAAGAAGAATCACCCCAATCATGATCATTGCAACAAGTAGAGGACATAGCAAAACTAGCATCCCCAAGCTTAGGGTTTTGCATATTATTAGCACAATTTACATAAATAGAATTTATAATAAAATCATTGCAATCATGCTTTTTATTGAAAGATCTATCGTAAATCGCTTCATAAAGTAATTCATCTGAAGGTTTCATTCTGTTTGGACTCCGTTTGATATTCTTTTCTTGCGAAACCCTAAAAATAGGCAAAAAACAGCAATTCTGGGCTGGGCCTTCGGTTAATAGGTTAGTCCCAAAAATAATATAAAAGTGTATAATAAAGCCCAATAATGTTCAAAACAGGATATAATATAACATGGAACAATAAAAAATTATAGATACGTTGGAGACGTATCAAAACTTCACGGAGAATTTTTATGGAATATATAAGAACTACTAGAGCAAATAAGTACTAGGGGGCCCACCAGGTGGGCACAACCCACCTGGGCGCGCAAGGGAGCCCAGGCGCGCCCTGGTGGGTTGTGCCTTCCTCGGTCCACCTCCGGTGCCCCTCTTCTGGTATATAAGTCATTTTGACCTAGAAAAAATAAGGAGAGGACTTTCGGGACAAAACGCCACCGTCTCGAGGCGGAACTTGGGTAGGAGCACTTTTGCCCTCCAGTGGAGAGATTCCGCCGGGGGAACTTCCCTCCCGGAGGGGGAAATCATCGTCATCATCATCACCAACAACTCTCCCATCTTGGGGAGGGAAATCTCCATCAACATCTTCAACAGCACCATCTCCTCTCAAACCCTAGTTCATCTCTTGTGTTCAATCTTTGTACCGGAACCTTAGATTGGTGCTTGTGGGTGACTAGTAGTGTTGATTACGTCTTGTAGTTGATTACTATATGGTTTATTTGGTGGAACATTATATGTTCAGATCCATTATGCTATTTAATACCCCTTTGATCTTGAGCATGATTATTATTTGTGAGTAGTTACTTTTGTTCTTGAGGTCACAGGAGAAATCTTGTTGCAAGTAATCATGTGAATTTGATATGTGTTCGATATTTTGATGGTATGTATGTTGTGATTCCCTTAGTGGTGTCATGTGAACATCGACTACATGACACTTCACCATATTTGGGCCTAAGGGGATGCTTTGTGGAGTAGTTATTAGATGATGGGTTGCGAGAGTGACAGAAGCTTAAACCCTAGTTTATGCGCTACTTCGTAAGGGACTGATTTGGATCCAAAAGTTTAATTCTATGGTTAGATTTTATCTTAACTTATCTTGTAGTTGCGGATGCTTGCGAGGGGGTTAATCATAAGTGGGAGGTTTGTTCAAGTAAGAACAGCACCTAAGCACCGGTCCACCCACGTATCAAATTATCAAAGTAGCGAACACAAATCAAACCAACATGATGAAAGTGACTAGATGAAATTCCCGTGTACCCTCAAGAACGCTTTGCTTATCATAGGAGACCGTTTTGTCCTGTCCTTTGCCTCAAAAGGATTGGGCTACCTTGCTGCACTTTTATTATCGTTACTGTTACTTGCTCGTTAAAAATTATCTTGCTATCAAACTACTTGCTACTTACAATTTCAGTGCTTGCAGAGAATACCTTGCTGAAAACTACTTGTCATTTTCTTTTGCTCCTCGTTGGGTTCGACACTCTTACTTATCGAAAGGACTAAGATTGATCCCCTATATGATGTTGTTAAGAAGATGCCACTAGATGAATTTTGCAAGGTTTCCAAAATACCCTTCGAGGGTACTTTAGACGAACCACATCATAAAGATGTGGACGGGTTTATTGACACCATTACTGTGGGGGAAACCAGGAAGGTTTCCGATGCAAGAATCACTAGCATACATTTTCCTGTTTTACGCTACTTTGCTATATTTGCTAGTCGTTGCTTAATTGGTCGCGGAAACTGTGGAAACCTTAGTGTTCCTGATATTATCATTTTGGTCCATGGTTTATATTCCGATAACACTGTTAGTATGGGCTGTATTATTGCTAAACGGAAGTTTGAACCGTACCAAGGGTCCCATCTTTGGAGGTATTTATGCTTCACGCTAGCTGCATATTTTAACATACCCATTAGGCACTATGAGAAAGAAGAAAAATTGCTGCCCACCATTTATTTAGACTATAAGAGTATGGTAGCACATGACTTTATTATTAAGAATAGGGAAGAGGAGCTTAAATACAAATTGTTCTTTGATAAACATCACCCTGAGACTATCACCTTGCCTGCTCCTTCCTTGTTTGATTTATCTACAGGTCCATATCTCGTTCCACTGGAGGCCATTCACGCTTACCGGAACTCTACATCAGCCATAGAGCCAGAATCGAAACCACAATTTGATCCTCCACGATAGTCTAATTACCTGTGGGATCCGGAGATGATTGCCAACCAGTGGCAATCAGAGTCTTCTTCATCTCAGTACGACCCCAAATATTATTTTGGATATCCTCCAGGCCAACCGTGGCCATATACCAACTTAGGCCAAAAGCCTAAGCTTGGGGGAGTACGTATTTCTCACTGACATTACATTCATGTTCACACACTCATTGCTAGAAGTTGGTGCTCATACTTTTTCATTGTATTATCCATGCTAGTTTATTTTCCTTTTTATGCTTTCTTCTTGTGTGTTTGATAAACCTTAAGAAAAAACCAAAAAATATTAGTTGTAGCTTTTAATTAGTTTACTTTCCATGCTTGTAGTAGTAATTAAAAAGAAAACCCAAAAAGATTTCCTATTCTTCTTTTGCTTGTTGGGAGCTTTCCCGTGTAAATAGTTTTTATTTCTTTTCTTTTCTTTGGGGGTCGATAGGACAAGACCATAATTAAATTGTTGAAGTGTCTCTTATATGCATTATTGTTGATTTAACCAAGAGCCCGTATTGCCTTGTCTTCTCCTGTTTATTGAATGCTCGCAGATTTCAGCTTAGTCCAATGCACGTGCACTCTTATTATTATTTACATCATTCGGTCGTGCAAGTGAAAGGCAATTATGATGATATATGATGGACTGACTGAGATGAGAAAAGATGGTATGAACTCGACCTCTGTTGTTTTTGTAAATATGATGAGTTCATCGTTCCTAATTCAGCTTATTATGAATAAACATCTTTGCAATGACAATTAGAGATCATAGTTGCTCGTTCCATGCTTAATTAGCTATGAGTTATAATGGTTTACCTTGCGTGCCAACATGCTATTAGAATGGTTGTGATGTGGTATGATGGGGTGGTATCCTCCTTTGAATGATTTAAGTGACTTGACTTGGCACATGTTCACACATGTAGTTGAAACAAAAGCAACATAGCCTTCACGATATTTATGTTCATGGTGGATTATATCCTACTCATGCTTGCATCCAATGTTTATTAATTTCAATGCATGTACATGACTGTTGTCACTCTCTAGTTGGTCGCTTCCCAGTCTTTTGCTAGCCTTCACTTGTACTAAGCGGGAATACTGCTTGTCCATCCAATCCCTTAAACCCCAAAGTTATTCCATACGAGTCCACTATACCTTCCTATATGCGGTATCTACCTGCCGTTCCAAGTAAATTTGTATGTGCCAAACTCTAAACCTTCAAATAAACATTCTGTTTTGTATGCTCGAATAGCTCATGTATCAACTAGGGCTGACCTTATCTTCCATGTTAGGTGGGTTATTCTCAAGAGGAGTGGACTCCGCTCCTCACTTACAAGAAAACGGCTGGTCACCGGGATGCCCAGTCCCATGCTTTATGCAAACTAAATCAAAATAATTGCAAACAAAACTCCCCCTGGGACTGTTGCTAGTTGGAGACACTCGTTGTTTCGAGAGAGTCATGGATTGATGCTTGTTGGTGGAGGGGGAGTATAAACTTTACCATTCTGTTTGGGAACCACCTATAATGTGTGTAGCATGGAAGATATCGCCATCTCTTGGTTGTTATGTTGACAATGAAAGTATGTGAAAGGGCATTTCCCTACTTTATGTTTTGGATGATGATGACAACCCTTTGTTGGTCTAATCGTGTGCTATATGTTTCAGGTTCTCGATGCTTAGGCTTACATCAGATTGCTATTGCCTCTCGTAGGAAAAGATCGAAGACGCGTCTTCTACGCTTTTATTTTCTTTGGTCGTAGAGTACCCGTACTATCAAGAGGGAATCCTCATTAGGAAGCTCTAGAGGAATCTTTTCATGTACACTTTCCTCACCCCTCATTTGTCTTCCTCTGTTGTGAGAGAGAGTGTTCCCCTATCTTTCCCTCTGTTTTCTGCTCTTCCTAGCGGTTGTACCGCCCCCTGGAGCGGTTGTACCGCTGGACCTTGTCGCTCTCCAGCCTTTACCGAGCGGTTGTACTGTTGCCTCCGGGCGGTGGTACCGCCACCTTGCTCAACAAAGGCTAGGGCGGTGGTTCCGGACATGCACCGCTCAAGTACCGCTCAAGGTTCTGTTTTGATGTGGTTCTCGAGCGGTGGTGGCCCGGTTGATCCGGTTGATCCTCGTTGACCGGTACCACCGGTGGTCTGAGCGGTTCTTCCGCTCAGAACTTCGCCGTCCAAGAGCTCAAGGCCATGCGGTTGTTCCAGTCTTGCACCGCTCAAGTACCGGTCTCGTCTCTGTTCTGAGGCGGTAGTTGTGCGGTGGCTGGGCGGTTGGTCCGGTCATTTTTCTTAATCGGTTCTACTGCCCAGTGGCCCGGTTGTACTGCCTGGTAGGGTTCTGCAGCTACACCGTGAGTCCCGGTTGTACCGGGACAAGGACCGGTTGTACCGTTGCGGGGCTGAAAATGCAGCAACGGCTGGATTTTTAGGGTTGCTATATAAGAGTGTTTCTCCCACCTACCACTCTCACCTTTGACCTCTCTCACTCCACCATTAATGCACTTCAAGCTCTCTTGCCCGATCTCTCTCTCTAGCCACTCAAACTTGTTGATTTGCTAGGGATTGAAGGAGGAGACCTAGATCTACACTTCCACCAAAGGATATTTGCTTCCCCCATACTTTCTTGTGTGGATTTTGTTACTCTTGGGTGTTTGAGCACCCTAGACGGTTGAGGTCACCTCGGAGCCATATTCCATTGTGGTGAAGCTTCATGGTTTCGTTGGGAGCCTCCAATTGAGTTGTGGAGAGAGCCCCAACCTTGTTCGTAAAGGTTCGGTCGCCGCCTTCAAGGGCACCAATAGTGGAATCATGGCATCTCGCATTGTGTGAGGGCGTGAGGAGAATACGGTGGCCCTAGTGGCTTCTTGGGGAGCATTGTGCCTGTTGGAAATATGCCCTAGAGGCAATAATAAAAGCATTATTATTATATTTCCTTGTTCATGATAATTGTCTTTATTCATGCTATAATTGTGTTATCCGGAAATCGTAATACATGTGTGAATAACAGACACCAACATGTCCCTAGTAAGCCTCTAGTTGACTAGCTCGTTGATCAACAGATAGTCATGATTTCCTGACTATGGACATTGGATGTCATTGATAACGAGATCACATCATTAGGAGAATGATGTGATGGACAAGACCCAATCCTAAACATAGCACAAGATCGTATAGTTCGTCTGCTAGAGTTCTTCTAATGTCAAAGTATCTTTTCCTTAGACCATGAGATCATGTAACTCCCGGATACCGTAGGAGTGCTTTGGGTGTACCAAACGTCACAACATAACTGGGTGACTATAAAGGTAGACTACGGGTATCTCCGAAAGTGTCTGTTGGGTTGACATGGATCAAGACTGGGATTTTTCACTCCGTATGACGGAGAGGTATCACCGGGCCCACTCGGTAATGCATCATCATAATGAGCTCAAAGTGACCAAGTGTCTGGTCACGGGATCATGCATTACGGTACGAGTAAAGTGACTTGCCGGTAACGAGATTGAACGAGGTATTGGGATACCGACGATCGAATCTCGGGCAAGTAACATATCGATTGACAAAGGGAATTGCATACGGGGTTGATTGAATCCTCGACATCGTGGTTCATCCGATGAGATCATCATGGAGCATGTGGGAGCCAACATGGGTATCCAGATCCCGCTGTTGGTTATTGACCGGAGAGTCGTCTCGGTCATGTCTGCTTGTCTCTCGAATCCGTAGGGTCTACACACTTAAGGTTCGGTGACGCTAGGGTTGTGAAGATATGTATATGCAGTAACCCGAATATTGTTTGGAGTCCCGGATGAGATCCCGGACGTCACGAGGAGTTCCGGAATGGTCCGGAGGTAAAGAATTATATATAGGAAGTGCTGTTTCGGCCATCGGGACAAGTTTCGGGGTCACCGGTATTGTACCGGGACCACCGGAAGGGTCCCGGGGGTCCACCGGGTGGGGCCACCTATCCCGGGGGGCCCCATGGGCTGAAGTGGGAGGGAACCCAGCCCATAGTGGGCTGGGGCACCACCCCCAAGGGCCCATGCGGCTAGGGTTGGGGGAAACCCTAAAGGGGGCGCCCCCTTGCTTGGGGGGCAAGCCCCCCCACCCTAGGCCGCCGCCCCCCCTAGTAGATGCCATCTACTAGGGCCGGCGCCCCCCTGGCACCCCTATATATAGTGGGGGAGAGGAGGGACTTCATACCCCAGCCCCTGGCGCCTCCCTCTCTCCCCGTTACGTCTCTCTCTCACGTAGTATAGGCGAAGCCCTGCTACTGTGACGCCCTGCATCCACCACCACGCCGTCGTGCTGCTGGATCTTCATCAACCTCTCCTTTCCCCTTGCTGGATCAAGAAGGAGGATACGTCTCCCGTCCCGTACGTGTGTTGAACGCGGAGGTGCCGTCCGTTCGGCGCTTGGTCATCGGTGATTTGGATCACGTCGTGTACGACTACATCATCACCGTTCCTTTGAACGCTTCCGCACGCGATCTACAAAGGTATGTAGATGCATCCGATGGCTCGTTGCTAGTTGAACTCCTAGATGGATCTTGGTGAAACGAGTAGGATTTTTTTTGCAACGTTCCCCAACAGTGCCTCCATACCGCTCCAACAGAGACGTACTTCCTCTCAAAGGGAAGGAACTTCGGCAACACATCCTCATCTCCACCGTCTCCACTCTTGGTTATCTCGTGCCTTTACTTGTACAAGCTTATTTGTATAATATCACTTGCTTGCTTGTGTTCCTATCCTTGTTGCATCATATAGGTTGTTCACCTAGTTGCATATCTAGACAACCTACTTTGTTGCAAAGTTTAAATTGTTAAAGAAAAGCTAAAAATTGTTAGTTGCCTATTCACCCCCCTCTAGTCAACCATATCGATCCTTTCAGTATGCCGCTCAAAATATTATTTATCTCTATTTCAAAACCGAGCTCTGGCACCTCTACAAGTCCCTGCTTCCCTCTGCGAAGGGCCTATCTATTTACTTTTATGTTGAGTCATCACCCTCTTATTAAAAAGCACTAGCTGGAGAGCGCAACTGTCATTTACATTCATTACTATTAATTTATATTTGGTATGACTATGATTGGATCTCTTTTACCATGAATTACAATGTCTAGTCAGTCCTTGATCTTTAAAGGTGCTCTGCATTTATGTTTTGTGGTCTCAGAAAGGGCTAGCGAGATACCATCTTGTTATAACATATCATGATTGTTTTGAGAAAGTGTTGTCATCCGAGATTTATTATTATGGCTCGCTAGTTGATTATGCTATTGATATGAGTAAACATGAGACCTAAGAGTTATTGTGAATGTGGTTAGTCATAATCGTTGCTGAAAACTTGAATGCTGGCTTTACATATTTACAACAACAAGAGCAAACAGAGTTTGTAAAAGTTTTTCTTTATCACTTTCAGTTTGTCAACTGAATTGCTTGAGGACAAGCAAAGGTTTAAGCTTGGGGGAGTTGATACGTCTCTGTTGTATCTACTTTTCCAAACACTTTTGCTCTTGTTTTGGACTATAACTTGCATGATTTGAATGGAACTATCCCAGACTGACGCTGTTCTCAGCGGACTTTCCATGGTGTTATTTATGTGCAGAAACAAAAGTTTTCAGAATGACCTGAAACTCCATGGAACGTCTATTTGGAAATAATAAAAATCCTTGCAAAATATGAAGACCAGGGGGCCCACACCCTATCCATGAGGGTGGGGGTGCGCCCCCTACCTCGTGGGCCCCCTAGAGCTCCTCCGACCTCAACTCCAACTCTATATATTTGCTTTCAGGGAGAAAAAACAAGAGAGAAGAATTCATCACGTTTTACGATATGGAGCCGACGCCAAGCCCTAAAACCTCTTGGGAGGGCTGATCTGGAGTTTGTTCAGGGCTCTGGAGAGGGGATTCATCGCCGTCATCATCATCAACCATCCTCCATCACCAATTTCATGATGCTCACCGCCGTGCATGAGTAATTCCATCGTAGGCTTGCTGGACGGTGATGGGTTGGATGAGATCTATCATGTAATCGAGTTAGTTTTGTTAGGGTTTGATCCCTAGTATCCACCATGTTCTGAGATTGATGTTGCTATGACTTTGCTATGCTTAATGCTTGTCACTAGGGCCCGAGTGCCATGATTTCAGGTCTGAACCTATTATGTTTTCATAAATATATGTGAGTTCTTGATCCTATCTTGCAAGTCTATAGTCACCTACTATGTGTTATGATCCGGCAACCCCGAAGTGACAATAATTGGGACCACTCGCGGTGATGACCATAGTTTGAGGAGTTCATGTATTCACTATGTGCTAATTCTTTGTTCCGGTACTCTATTAAAAGGAGGCCTTAATATCCCTTAGTTTCCATTAGGACCCCGCTGCCACGGGAGGGTAGGACAAAAGATGTTATGCAAGTTCTTTTCCATAAGCACGTATGACTATATTCTGAATACATGCCTACATTACATTGATGAATTGGAGCTAGTTCCGTGTCACCCTATGTTATGATTGTTACATGATGAACCGCATCCGGCATAATTCTCCATCACCGATCCAATGCCTACGAGCTTTTCCTATATTGATTCTCACTTATTTACTTTTCCTCTACTACTGTTACAATCACTACAAAACACCAAAAATATTACTTTTGCTTCCGTTACTTTTGTTACCATTACCACTACTATCATATTACTTTGCTACTAAATACTTTGCTGCAGATACTAAGTTATCCAGGTGTGGTTGAATTGACAACTCAGCTGCTAATACTTGAGAATATTCTTTGGCTCCCCTTGTGTCGAATCAATAAATTTGGGTTGAATACTCTACCCTCAAAAACTGTTGCGATCCCCTATACTTGTGGGTTATCAGGGCACCCTGTCAAAGGGAGAAATCATCACTGGAGGCCATCTTCATCTTCCCGGCGGTCTCCATGATGAGGAGAAGGAGTAGTTCAAGCTCGGGGTAGAGGGTATGTACTAGTAGCTATGTGTTTGATCTCTCTCTCTCTCCCTTGTTCTTGATTTGGCACGATCTTGATGTACCACGAGCTTTGTTAATATAGTTGGATCATATGGTGTTTCTCCCTCTCTATCTTGTTGCGATGAATTGAGTTTTTATGTTTGAGGTCTCACTATTATCAAATTGAATACTTTTATGGATTTGAGAACACTTGATGTATGTCTTGCATATGAATACCCGTGGTGACAATGGGGTATTATATTTATTCACTTGATGTATGTTTTGGCACTCAACTCGCGGATTCCCGAGGTGACATTGGGGTAATATATGCATAGGGGTTGATGCATGTTTTCATCCTACTTTATCCGGTAGAAATCTTGGGGCACCTTTTGAAGTTCTTTTTGTTGATTGAATATTATGAATCTGAAATTGTTTGATGCATATCATATAATCAACTCACGGATACTTGTGGTGACATTGTAGTATCTAGGTAACATTAGGGTTGGTTGATGACTTGATGTGTATCATATGGTGTTATTTTAGTACGAACTCTAGGGCTGTTTGTGAAACTTAAGGAATCTGAAATTGTTTGATGCATATCATATAATCAACTCACGGATACTTGTGGTGACATAGTATTATCTAGGTGACATTAGGGTTGGTTGATGAATTGATGTGTATCATATGGTGTTAGTTTAGTATGAACTCTACGGCTGTTTGTTAAACTTAAGGAATAGCTCAATAAATTGATCAGAAAAGATAACTTTGAGGTGGTTTCGTACCCTCCGAAGAATTTCGTCTTATGTTCTACGCTAGATCAGAACTTTGGAGTGATTCTTTGTCGCACGTTAAGAGATTGTTATATGAAATTATGTTAACACTGTTGAGAGATTGCACTAGCGAAAGTATGAACCCTAGGCCTTATTTCTAGGCATTGCAATATTGTTTTTGCTCCATTTTATCACTTGTTACCTTGCTGTTTTTATATTTTCAGATTACAAAAACCTATATCTACTGTTCATACTACACTTGTATCACCATCTCTTCGCCGAACTAGTGCACCTATACAATTTATCATTGTATTTGGTGTGTTGGGGACACAAGAGATTTCTTGTATTTGGGGTGGGTCTACTCCAGACCACGTACACAACGTGGAGGAGTGCAGAGGGCGATGCGCCCAAGACCCCTATGCGCTTAGGATGTAGACCGGCGTGATGGCCTCTCTGTTGAGCCTAGGTAGAACTACGGTGCGTCGCTCAGTCGAGGTCGAGTATGATCTAATGGTGTGCCCGGCTGGAGTTAATCAAGCGTGTTGGGTAAGTTTGTGCACCCCTCCAGGGAAGTTAATCTATTCGAATAGCCGTGTCCACGGTAACAGACGCTCGGAGTTGTATCCCGATCTATACAACTAGAACTGGATACTGGAGATGATGAAATGGATATGATAGATCCGAGATTGCTTTCTCATAGAGACTCGAGGAAGAATCTTGATACGTCTCCAACGTATCTATAATTTATGAAGTATTCATGTTGTTATATTATCATTCTTGGATGTTTTACAATCATTTTATAGCAAATTTATCTCATTTTTTGGGACTAACCTATTGACATACTGCCCAGTGCCAGCTGTTCTTTTTTGCTTGTTTTTTACATCGCAGGAAATTGATACCAAACGGAGTCCAAACGCAGCAAAAAAATTTGGAGATTTTTTTGGACCAGAAGACATCCAGTGGGCCAAAGAAGTGCCAGAGGGGAGCCCCGAGGGGGGCACAACCCACCAAGGCGCGCCTGGGGCCCCAGGCGCGCCCAGGTGGGTTGTGCCCACCTGGGTGGCCTCCCGCACCGCCTCTTCGCCCTATAAATTCCCAAATATTCCAAAAACCCTCGGGGGTAACCCTAGATCAGAAGCTCCGCCACCGCAAGCCTCTGTAGCCACGAAAAACCAATCTAAGCCCTATTCCGGCACCCTGCTGGAGGGGGAAATCATCACTGGTGGCCATCTTCATCATCCCGGTGGCCAGCATGATGAGGAGGGAGTAGTCCACCCTCGGGGTTGAGGGTTTGTACCAGTAGGTATGTGTTTAATCTCTCTCTCTCTCTCTCTCGTGTTCTTGAGATGTCACGATCTTGATGTATCATGGGCTTTGTTAATAGTCAGATCATATGGTGTTTCCCCCTCTCTATCATGTGGTGATGAATTGAGTTTTCCCTTTGAGATTTTGTTTTGTCGGATTGAATACTTTTATGGATCTGAGAACACTTGATGTATGTCTTGCTATGAATAACCCTAGTGACAATGGGGTATCATATTGATTCACTTGATATGTGTTTTGGCACTCAACTCATGGATTCCCGATGTGACATTGGGGTAATCTATGCATAGGGGTTGATGCACGTTCTCGTCTTTTGTTTCTCCGATAGAAACCTTGGGGCACTCTTTGAGGTTCTTTGTGTTATATTGATATTATAAATCTGAATTTTCTTTGGTGTTATTTTAGTACGAACTCTTGATAGATCGATCGAAAAGAATAACCTAGTGTTATTTTAGTACGAACTCTTGATAGATCGATCGGAAAGAATAACTTGGTGTTATTTTAGTATGAACTCTTGCATAGATCAATCGCAAAGAGTAGCTAAAAACAATTTCTTCTTATGTTCTCCACTAGATAAGAACTTTGGAGTGATTCTTCATCGCATGTTGAGGGATGGTTATATGATTCAATTATATTAGCATTGTTGAGAGATTGCACTAGCGAAAGTACGGACCCTAGGCCTCATTTTCAAGCATTGCAATACCGTTTGTGCTCACTTTTGTTACTTGCTACCTTGTTGTTTTTTATTGTTCCTATCACAAAAATCAATATCTACTATCATTACTACGCTTTTATTACCATCTCTTCACCGAACTAGTGCACCTATACAAATTCCCATTGTATTTGGTGTGTTGGGGACACAAGAGACTTCTTATTATTTGGTTGCAGGGTTGTTTGAGAGAGACCATCTTCATCCTACCCCTCCCACAGATTGATAAACCTTAGGTCATCCACTTGAGGGAAAATTGCTACTGTCCTATAGAACTCTGCGCTTGGAGGCCCAACACGTGTCTACAAGAATAAAGTTGTGTAGTAGCCATCAAGCTCTTTTCTGGCACCGTTGTCGGGGAGGTGGGTGCTTGAAGGTATATCTTTAGATCGTGCATTTGAATCTTTTAGTTTCTTGTTTTATCACTACTTTGGTTTATAAAAACAAAAAGTACAAAAAATGGAAAGCCGTAATGTCTTTTGTGAAAATGATGGAAAGGAAAATTGTGCTCAATTGATAGAAGAAGAATTCTATAAAATGTTTGGCATAAATGATGAGCATGATTGCAATGTTGCTAGTATGAATTCTTTGAATATCCATGATGCTAGTGATATGCAAAGCCATAAGCTTGGGAATTTTATGTTTGATGAAGATGATATTTTTATTCCCCCAAGTTTTGAGGTGCAAATTTGTTATAATGGTAGCATGCCTCCTATTTATGATGATTATAATTATGAAAGTGGATTTGGAGAGGTCATGACTTTATTTAGTGATGAATCCACTATTTTGGAAGAGGTTTAAATTGATTATGATGAGAACAAAGTTGCTATTTATGATGATTATGGTGATGACATGTATGCTATAAATAATAATGATAACCATGAAACTTGTCATCATGCTTTTAATTTTCAATCACATGATAGTTATTTTGTTGAGTTTGCTCCCACTACTATTCATGAGAATAAAATTGCTTATGTGGAGAGTAACAAATTTTCTATGCTTATGCATCATGAAAAGAATGCTTTATGTGATGGTTATATTGTTGAATTCATTGATGATGCTACTGAAAATTATTATGAGAGAGGAACATATGCTTGTAGGTATTGCAATAATATCAAGTTTCCTCTCTATGTGTTGAAAATATTGAAGTTTTGCTTGTTTTGCCTTCCTATTCTAGTTGATTCTTGTTCCCATAAGTTGTTTGCTCACAGAATCCCTATGCATAGGAAGTGGGTTAGATTTAAATGTGCTTGCCTTGTGATTCATGATGCTCCAGTTATCTTTCAATTCTTATCTTTTATGCGAGCATCATTGAAATCATCATGCCTAGCTAAAAGGCATTAAAGAAAAGCGCTTGTTGGGAGACAACCCAACACTTTTAACTATTGTTTTTGTGTGTTCGAAATATTAGGATATTGTATTAATCATGTTTTATAGCTTTTGTTTCAATAAAGTGCCAAGTAAAGCCTTTGGGATAGTGTGGATGATGGTTGACTTGATTCTGTGCAAAAACATAAACTTTTGCGCTCAGTCCGGGAATTTTCATAATTCACTGGAACATGCTTTTGATCTGAATTTTTACAGGTGATAGATATACAAATTCCCTACATTGTTCTAATATTTCAGAATTTTTGGAGTAGCAGAAGTATGGTTGTAGTGCATATTACTACAGACTGTTTTGTTTTTGACAGATTCTGTTTTCAATGCATAGTTTGCTTGTTTTCTAGTTTCTATGGCTTATATTGCTCAATATAAATTGTATAAATGATAGGGTACAGTAGGCATTGTGTGAGAACAATTATGAATCTTGTCTTTGACAGTACCAAAGTGAATGGTTTGCTCTTTATCATACTAACCTATCTTGCGAAGTTCCATTAAGTTCTGTGTGATTGAAGTTTTCAAGTTTTGGGTGAGACATCGATATGAGGAGAATCAGGAGTAACAAGACCCTAAGCTTGGGGATGCCCAAGGCATCCCCTCTTTCGTCTCCAACATTATCGGTAACCTCACTTGGAGTTATATTTTCATTCATCACATGCTATAAGTTCTGCTTGGCGCGTCATTTTATTTCACTAGTATTTGCTTGATGTTATTTAGAATAATGTTTTGCATCTTTTATTTCAATAAAAGTGGCAATGATAGCCTTTACTATGCTTATTTTGAAAGTCTACATGTTGCTGTTTGAAAACAGAAAGTTTATCGCTATTGCAAAAATTCTCTAGAAAAGTCAGAATGTGATAAAATGCTGAAACTTTTTTGCATAATAAGATATGATAAATTTTCTACAGTGTGGTAAATCTTTATAATTTTTGGAGTTACGGAAGTATGAATGTTCTTGCATTCTTTACAGACTGTACTGTTTTGGCAGATTGTTGTTATGGTTGCATTGTTTGCATATGTTTCTTGTTTAATGATTCTATTTGAGGATATGAGTATTAAATATGCAGAGGCATTTAGTATGAAATGTTGAATATATTTTTTTAGTGATTTGCTACAGTAGAGAATGATAAGGTGTTGCATTGATTTATACTAACGTATCTTACGAGTTCTTGTTGAGTTTTGTGTGGATGAAGTTTTTAAGAATTAGGGAAACCGTGTTATGAGAAGAATGAAGAAGACACAAGAGTTCAATCTTGGGGATGCCCAATGCATCCCAAGTTAATATTCCAAGAAGTCTCAAACATCTAATCTTGGGGATGCCCCGGTAGGGATCCCACTTTTCTTCTTCAACAATTATCGATTAGTATCGGTTGAGCCTAAGTTTTTGTTTCTTCACATGATGTGTGCTATTGTTGGAATGTCGTTTTATTTTGTTTTGCTTGATGTTTTAATAGAATACTTAGATATGAAAGTTTTAAATAAGAGAGAGTCCTCAATTAGCTACGCATTTACTTAACTACTCGCATAATCTTCACTTATATCTTTTTGGAGTAGTTTGTCATTTACTCTCGTGCTTCACTTATATCCTATGAGTAAATTATTGAATAAATTGAATGTAATGAAGTTGAAATTATATTTTCATATCATGCCTAGTGGTAGCTTCACATTGGGTTTAGAAAGTGAAATCTTTTGAAGATTGACAATCACAATATTGGTCATACAAGCAATTCATGAATGATTAGTAGAAGGAAGAGAACTTTCACATGCAAATATATTATCTTGGACATCCTCTATGATTGTGAATACCCATTAATTATTTTCAAACTTCAGCAAATTAGTTGAAGTTGGACAAGGAAGACAACGTAATGAGTTATGTTTGGGTATATTTGCATAGAAATTATATTGTTATGGATCCTCTAACATGTGGTGTTTTCCTAGGATCTTTTGCTAGACAAAACTTCGTACTAAGTAGAGATACTACTTGTGCATCCAAAAACCCTTAAACCCAGTTTCTTTCCATGAGTGTCCGCCATACCTACCTATGGATTGAATAAGACCCTTCAAGTAAGTTGTCATTGGTGCATAAAGCAATAAAAATTGCTCCTAAATATGTTTGATCTTTTATTGTAAGGGAAAATTGTGTGTTGTACGAACTTGTGATGGCAAAGTAATAAAAGTGATGGACTGCATAATAATGGTTGCTATCATAAGGGGAAATATAACGTGACGTTCCTTTGCATTAAGAGGTTGGGCATCCAAATAAAAAGCGCATGGAAACCTCTGCTTCCCTCTGCGAAGGGCCTATCTTTTACTTTTCAGTATTTACTTTTATAGAAGAGTTAATAGAATGCGTTCTCATTTCAACCTCAATTATTCTCTAGTTGTCAAGAATCATGTGGTGGGGAAATATCTAGGCACATATGACCAGTCAAATATATTTGATCATGATTTATTATTGTTGACAATTTTCTCTATGATAAATGAGTTGGGAGGCAAAATATTAAAGCCACTATCTTTCTCTGTGTTCGATGGATGCCATTTGTTCTAAGAATATGCTTTGAGTACTGGCAATCATGGAAGACTATATGATGATTGAGTATGTGGAGCTCTTACTTAGACTCTGTTGAATAAGTTGAATTGCAATTGTTTGGTGACTAAGAATATAGTTTGTTGGGTTTCAAGAGAATTCATTGTTTGAACATTAACTTGTGAATTGGTTTCTACTTTAACATGAGAAGTTTTATGAGAAAGAATTGTTGTTATGATGCTAGGAAAAGTGATTGAATTTATCATTGATCAAACTTATGCACTTTACTAGCATTCACACTTCATAAATTATTTCTTTTATCATTTACCTACTCCGGGACAAGTAGGAATTAAGCTTGGTGATGCTGATACGTCTCCAACGTATCTATAATTTATGAAGTATCCATGTTGTTATATTATCATTCTTGGATGTTTTACAATCATTTTGTAGCAACTTTATATCATTTTTTGGGACTAACCTATTGACATAGTGCCCAATGCCAGTTGTTTTTTGTTGCTTGTTTTTTACATCGCAGGAAATCAATACCAAACAGAGTCCAAACACAGCAAAACCTTTTGGAGATTTTTTTGGACCAGAAGACATCTAGTGGGCCAAAGAAGTGCCAGAGGGGAAGGGGCATAACCCACCAGGGCACGCCTGGGGGCTCACGCGCGCCCAGGTGGGTTGTGCCCACCTCGGTGGCCTCCCGCACCGCCTCTTCGCCCCATAAATTCCCAAATATTCCAAAAACCCTCGAGGGTAACACTAGATCAGAAGTTCCGCCGCCGCAAGCCTCTGTAGCCATGAAAAACCAATCTAGACACCATTCTGGCACCCTGCCAGAGGGGGGAATCATCACCGGTGGCCATCTTCATCATCCCGGTGACCACCATGATGAGGAGGGAGTAGTCCACCCTCGAGGCTGAGGGTTTGTACTAGTAGCTATGTGTGTAATCTCTCTCTCTCACGCATTCTTGAGATGTCAGGATCTTGATGTATCGTGGGCTTTGTTAATATATAGTCGGATCATATGGTGTTTTCCCCTCTCTATCTTGTTGTGATGAATTGAGTTTTCCCTTTGAGATTTCGTTTTATTGATTGAATACTTTTATGGATTTGAGAACACTTGATGTATGTCTTGTTATGAATACCCATGGTGACAATGGGGTATCATATTGATTCACTTGATATGTGTTTTTGCACTCAACTCACGGATTCCCGAGGTGACATTGGGGTAATCTATGCATAGGGGTTGATGCGTGTTCTCGTCTTTTGTTTCTTTGGTAGAAATCTTGGGGCACTCTTTGAGGTTCTTTGTGTTATATTGATATTATAAATCTGAATTTTCTTTGGTGTTATTTTAGTACGAACTCTTGATAGATCGATCGAAAAGAATAACTTAGTGTTATTTTAGTATGAACTCTTGATAGATCGATCAGAAAGAATAACTTGGTGTTATTTTAGTACGAACTCTTGCATAGATCGATCGGAAAGAGTAGCTAAAAACAATTTCTTCTTATGTTCTCCACTAGATAAGAACTTTGGAGTGATTCTTCATCGCATGTTGAGGGATGGTTATATGATTCAATTATATTAGCATTGTTGAGAGATTGCACTAGCGAAAGTACGGACCCTAGGCCTCATTTTCAAGCATTGCAATACCGTTTGTGCTCACTTTTGTTACTTGCTACCTTGTTGTTTTTTATTGTTCCTATCACAAAAATCAATATCTACTATCATTACTACGCTTTTATTACCATCTCTTCACCGAACTAGTGCACCTATACAAATTCCCATTGTATTTGGTGTGTTGGGGACACAAGAGACTTCTTATTATTTGGTTTCAGGGTTGTTTGAGAGAGACCATCTTCATCCTACGCCTCCCACGGATTGATAAACCTTAGGTCATCCACTTGAGGGAAAATTGCTACTGTCCTACAAAACTCTGCACTTGGAGGCCCAAAATGTGTCTACAAGAATAAAGTTGCGTAGTAGACATCAAATCTCTGTGTGTTACTACATTAAACTTGCTACTTTAAATATGCTAATATGTACTCTTCTAATGCTGCAAGATGCTTCAAGATGCTAGTCTTCGATAGGCTAGGCTTTCCCTCTATTTTCTGGCATTTCTACAATTCAGTCCAAAGATATAGCCTTATTCCTTTGATACTGATGCATACTTAGTATATATCTGATGTAAGTCTTGCGAGTACTTTGGATGAGTACTCACGATTGCTTTGCTACCTATGTTCCCCTATATCGATTGCTGCAATCAGATGGTGAATCCCAGGAGCCAGACGACACCACCGACGACTACTACTACCCCGGTAGAGCCTACTACTACGTGGAGGCCGCCGGTGACCAGGAGTGGTTAGGCGGCTCCCAGGCAGGAGGCCTTGGCTTTTTGATCGTTGTTGCTTTTGTGCTAGCCTTCCGCTGACTCGTTTACCGTATGTCTATACTCATATATTATTGCTTCCACTGACTTTTTCCTATTCAAGCTTATGTATTTGAGCCCTCGAGGCCCCTGGCTTTAATTAAAAGCTTGTATGACTTTATTTTATGTTTAGAGTTGTGTTGTTATATCTTTCCGTGAGTCTCTGATCTTTATCGTGCATATTTGCGTGTATGATTAGTGCACGGTTAAGTCGGCGCGTCACAGCATGCCAAGAAAATAGGGAGCCCAATCTAAAAAAGGCGTGGGAAAGAGCGACTCTCAATGGATCTAAGTGGGACTCAATCGGATCCAACCGTATACGCCAAAGCACTCCTAGATGATGACAAATCGGGGACTCGCCCAGATGAGGCTACCGCGTGGGACCAGCTCGCATGCCTCACAGAGGCCCTCACCACCATCCCATCCCTCGGCCAAGGGATACAGGACAATCACGATGCCCACCACACACACAATTTGGAGCGCCGCCGGAGCTTCGAGGACTGTCGTGCATGCACCACCGGAGCACCCACACCGCCAATGTGCTCCCTCGCGAGAGCCATAGCACATGGGGAACGAGGCCCACCATCACCACCCGACACCAAGGTTTGCTTGGCGGCGTGTACCAGTGACGACAAGGGGACACTACTAGGAAAAATCCTAGCAGTAGTGCGGGTCTAAGGGCTATCAGTAGCGCGGGGCACCGCGCTACCGATACGGCGCTACAGCTAACGTTTAGCAGTAGCACGCTTTCACTCGCGCTATTGCTATACCTACTTAGCAGTAGCGCTGTCCATACCAGCACTACTGCTAAGTGGCTTGGCAGTAGCGTTTTCCTGTCCAACGATAAAAAGTACTACTATATTTTTCACATATCTTTTTTTGCTACGTATTTGCGATATTTTTGTACATGTTTAATACAGTATTCTAACCATATCATAAACATGCAATATGCTCATCATGTCATACACATAATAGTCTCATCATATCATCCAACACAAATCATCTCGTCACATCATAATCACGATATAGCTATACAAGTTACATGACATGTCTCATCAAACATAATGTAGTACTTCTTGAGGCGTCAGTTCGTATCCCTCTCTCGCACTAGCGTGAACCTAAACTAACTACTTTCCGCTTCGGCTCTGCTATCGAACCCTCTCTGGCTGTCACTCAGAAATCGGTACACCTGGGCCTGACACTCCGGCCACTCGTCGTATACTCCTAGCGCAGCACTTCTTCGCCATCCATGATCTATGTACCTGCATCATCACATGAGTCGATAATATGCAACATATATAGTTGAGCAACAGAAAGAGACAGACTTGGCAAAAATAGAAGCAACATACCATAAGCATAAATAACAAAGTTCGTTGTACCCAAAATGCCCTAACTAGAGTGATCTTCGCTACACTACTAGGAAAAGGGCTATAGATGAAATTGACACTAATGGCGCACCAGACATGTGGTGCGCCATTACTATATACTAATGGCGCACCATGTGTTGGTGCGCCATTAGTGTGCAAATACTAATGGCGCACCACATCCATGGTGCGCCATCATCAAAACTACTAATGGCACACCGTGGGAGTGGTGCGCCATTACTAGTTGAACTATTAATGGCGCACCACTCCCACGGTGCGCCATTAGTAAAAAAAGTTTTTTAATTTTTTTTCAAAACTACTAATGGCGCACCGTGGGAGTGGTGCGCCATTACTAGTTGAACTAGTAATGGCGCACCACCCCCATGGTGCGCCATTAGTAACTTGGCCACCACTTCCACTGAATGCACCCCCCCCCCCCCCGTGGACTGCCTTTTCAGTTTAAAAAAATAAACAAAAATGATGGAAATGTCAAAAAAATAAAAGAAAATAAGTTTCCCATGTGATATGTGGTCTAGTTGTTGTGAAAATTTACAAATATGAATTTCGACTTTATTTGCAAAATCTCTCGAGAATTTGTAAAATGGGCATAACTTTTGCGTACGAACTCGGATGAAAAAGTTTTTTATATGAAAAATCATCTACTCGAAAAGTTACATCCGAATTTAATCGGGGGAACCCCGTTAAACATTTTCAAAATCCTCAAAAACCTAACAGAAAAAAAGATACGGGGCTTTTAAGATCTGGAGAGGCAAAAAAATTCAAAAAAAAATCAAACTTACTAATGGCGCACCTACCCATGGTGCGCCATTACTCTCTTCCCGCCTTCAAAATTCAAAATAAGTCAAAAAAAAGTTACTAATGGCGCACCTGCCCATGGTGCGCCATTAGTATCTTCCCGCCTTCAAAATTCAAAATAAATCAAAAAAATAAAAAAAGTTAGTAATGGCGCACCGCGGGCGTGGTCCTCTCCTCCTTCATTTTTCTCCTCCACTCCACCTCTCCTCCACTCCATCTCCTCCTCTCCTCCACTCCATCTTCCCTTCTCTCCTCCACCATACTACCCTCCTCCTCTCCGGCGACCTCCTCCTCCTCCTCTCCGGTGACCTCCTCCTCCTCCTCTCCGGTGACCTCCTCCTCCTCTTCGGCGACCTCCTCCTCCTCCTCTCTGGCGACCTCCTCCTCCCTCCTCTCCTCCCCTCCCCTCCCTCACGGTTTCTCCTCCCTCCTCTCCGGTGAGCTCCCCCTCCCTCCTCTCCGGTGAGCTCCTCCTCCCTCCTCTCCGGTGAGCTCCTCCTCCCTCCTCTCCTCCCATCCCCTCATGGTTTCTCCTTCCCCCTCTCCGATGCTCCGGTGAACTCCTCTCCGGCGACCTCCTCCTCCTCCTCCTCTCCGGCGACCTCCTCCTCCTCCTCTCCGGCGAACTCCTCCTCCTCCTCTCCGGCGATGTAGGCGAGCGCCTCTCCGGTGACCTCCCCCTCCTCCTCTCCGGCGAACTCCTCTCCGGCAAAAGAACACGGCAAAAGAATGTACAAGATTCAAAAACAGGAACAAAATTTGAAATAATATCGTGCCAAAAAACGAGCAAAAAATGGGCAAGAAAATCACGATCCAGATCCAAATTCAAAATTCAAAAATAGCAATGGCGCATGGTGGGGGTTAGACGGTGCGCCACTACTATTTTCCCGCCTTCAAAATTCAAAAATACTAATGGCGCACCAGTGGCCTATACTAATGGCGCACCAGTGGCCTATACTAATGGCGCACCGTGGCCTATACTAATGGCGCACCAGTGGTGCGCCATTAGTAAAAAATACTAGTGGCGTGATACTAATGGCGCACCAGTGATGCGCCATTAGTAGGCAAAACTGGTGCGCCATTAGTAGCCCTTTTCCTAGTAGTGCTAGTTGAGGAGGACAGTTTAATTACATCACAAATAAAGTTTCGTCGTGCACAACTCAAAGTTTCGTCATAGAGAAAGTATGGACTAAATGGACACATTATCATATATCGTCAATCACTCCAACATGTCATGCCATCCATCCAAGTCAGGGAGATAGTCCCCGAGCCCAGTGAAAGGCTTCAGGTCGAGACGCTGAGCGGCTACGCGTGTTCGGACGTCTTCCCGCGACATTTTCCCTTCTTCGTAGAACATCCCTATTTTTTCGAGGACCTCCTTCATGATTATTTGGGCAAGTTCATGTGGGATGTGATATAATTCAACTCGAAGTCGATGATCTGGGATATCTCCTAGGTTCTTTGCCCATTGCAGAATATGGGCATTGTCGGCTCTAGGTGACATGCGAAGGTTCTGCTAATCATGTCTGTACTCCAGCATGTGGTGGAGGACAAAAAATCCATCACTGACAGTATCACTCGGTTGCTGGATGCAGCAGAAGTCGGTCTTATGGCCGAAGGCGGGCGCGCGGTTCCTTGTCTTCTTGAGCATGATCTCTCCACTCCGTAGGCTGTAGCTAAAGATAGCACTGTCGAGAACAGACTTGATGTGGGTGTAATCCTTTTTCTTCATGTTCTTTGACGAGTCCAAGTAAAGAGCGTGGGAGAATTAGGGGTAAAGGATGATGAGGACGGCGCGCCCATCGCTGCGCAAAATAAGTGCACTTCAAATTAGCCTCCACGCATGCAAATGAATGATTGAAATCGAAGGAAGGATATCCGCATGGATGACTTGCATGGGATGATAAGGCATGAGAATCGTCTCCTTGTCCTTATTGCCGACCATGAAATCGGCGATGTAGTTACTCGCGTATTCACGGTGCTTGGGGCAGACTACCAAGAAGCCCTCATGCATGAAGTACGGATCAGCGACACAGATATAAGGTATCGGCTCAATCCTGATGATGTAGTTCATGTACAAGGCAGAAAGGCAGACAAATGTAAAATCCAGCTTTTTCAAGTGAAACATGTCGAAGATGTAATCGAATCGAAGGAAGAACTTCTCTTCGGGGAATGTGTTGACATACAACCTTTGCTGTGGCACGTTAACCATGTAGAGCGGGTATCCTGGATTTTTCGAGGCGATCAGGCTTTTCTCTCTCTGCAGCACATCATCATGAAGTCTCCTTAGATTGTCGTATATGGCCTCTACCGCTGCCTTAGGTAGGATCGGATCACCTGGGATATGCCATTTTGCCGCACCTATGATAGGTATACGATCTTGAACCCGAGGCTACAAAGGCGGCTGGATCATAGAAGCGGCTTTCCCTTTCCTCGATCTCTTTCTATGCTTCTTTGCTACTGGAAGTGAGCCTATAATATGTTCATCTCCGGCAATTCAAGCACCAACTCATCACACTCAAACCCTGAGTACTCATACTGCCGAGCCATCAATCCTCTGTCATCATAGGCGCTGGTATTGAGATACTGTAGAGGGTCATCGTCATCCTTGTCGATGGCATCATGCATTGCTTCTTCGACTGCAGCGACGGCATCAGCCACTAATGGAGCCTCTTCCTCACCCGGCAAAATAGGCGACACTAATTGGGTATGTGGGGTGTTGGTGTTCATACCTTGGTGAGGCTGCTTGGTTGTGGGTGTGCTCTGGACCGCCTCTAGACGAAGCAGACTCTTCGGCCACAACATGACCCAATGCTTGCAATCGCCAAGCCGCCGCGGGGTGTCGTTGTCATCTCCCCCTAGTGCTATCGGAGGAGCCAAATTCTCGTGGCCCGGTTTGATACTGGCCATGGAAACCTTGAAGATGTCAGGGGGGATTGGTCGGCTATGGAACAATTGTTCCTTCGGCTTCACTATCATCGCCTTTCCCAAGTCCACTTTCTGGCCGCTGATGGTGTACAGTATGGTGCACAGGGTTATGTTGGTCTGCAAAGACATGTCTGCGACATGAGACATCCGAAAGGCAATGGAAACGTGAGATTATAAATATATTGAAGAGGGCCGGTGTGACAGGTACCGTGAGGGATGATGACCCGCAAGTATAGGGGATCTATCATAGTCCTTTCGATAAGTAAGAGTGTCGAACCCAACGAGGAGCAGAAGGAAATGATAAGCGGTTTTCAGCAAGGTATTGTCTGCAAGTACTGAAATAAGTGGTAACAAATAGTTTTGTGATAGGATAAATTGTAACGAGAAACAAGTAAAAAAAGTAAATAAAGTGCAGCAAGGTGGCCCAATCCTTTTGTAGCAAAGGACAAGCCGGAACAAACTCTTATAATAGGAAAAGCGCTCCCGAGGACACATGGGAATATCGTCAAGCTAGTTTTCATCACGTTCATATGATTCGCGTTTGATATTTTGATAATTTGATATGTGGATGGATCAGTGCTTGGGTGTTGTTCTTACTTGAACAAGCATCCCACTTATGATTAACCTCTATTGCAAGCATACGCAACTACAACAAAAGTATTAAGGTAAACCTAACCATAGCATGAAACATATGGATCCAAATCAGCCCCTTACGAAGCAACGCATAAACTGGGGTTTAAGCTTCTGTCACTCTAGCAACCCATCATCTACTTATTACTTCCCAATGCCTTCCTCTAGGCCCAAATAATGGTGAAGTGTTATGTAGTCGATGTTCACATAACACCACTAGAGGCTAGACAACATACATCTTATCAAAATATCAAACGAGTACCAAATTCACATGACTACTCATAGCAAGACTTCTCCCTTGTCCTCAGGAACGAATGTAATTACTCACAAAGCATATTCATGTTCAAAATCAGAGGGGTAATAATATGCATATAGGATCTGAACATATGATCTTCCACCAATTAAACCAACTAGCATCAACTACAAGGAGTAATCAACACTACTAGCAACCTACTAGCACCAATCCCGGACTTTGAGACAAGAATTGGATACAAGAGATGAATTAGGGTTTGGAGATGAGATGGTGCTGGTGAAGATGTTGATGGAGATTGCCCTCTCCCGATGAGAGGAGCGTTGGTGATGACGATGGTGATGATTTCCCCCTCCGGGAGGGAAGTATCCCCGGCAGAACAGCTCTGCCGGAGCTCTAGATTGGATCCGCCAAGGTTCCGCCTCGTGGCGGCGGAGTCTCGTCCCCAAAAGTTCCCTCTTATTTTTTTCTCATCGAAAGACCTCATATAGGAGAAGATGGGCATCGGAGAGCCACCAGGGGGCCCACGAGGTAGGGGGCGCGCCCTAGGGGGGGCGCCCCCCAGCCTCGTGAGAAGTGTGTGGCCCCCTGGCCTTCATCTTTGGCGTGTATTTTTCTTTATTTCTTTTAAGACGTTCCGTGGAGTTTCAGGACTTTTGGAGTTGCGCAGAATAGGTCTCTAATATTTGCTCCTTTTCCAGACCAGAATTCCAGCTGCCGGCATTCTCCCTCCTTGTGTAAACCTTGTAAAATAAGAGAGAATAACCATAAGTATTGTGACATAAAGTGAAATAATAGTCCATAATGCGATAAATATCGATATAAAAGCATGATGCAAAATGGACATATCAACTCCCCCAAGCTTAGACCTCGCTTGTCCTCAAGCGAAAAGCCGATAACAATAAATATGTCCTCATGTTTAGAGGTAGAGGCGTCGATAAAAATAAAATGCGGACATGAAGGCATCATGATTATTCTTATAACAGCATCTTATATAGATTTTGTCATATGATTACTTATGTTCAAGTGATGATCTATTCACAACGCAAAAGTATAAATCATAAACCTTATTGGGATCCGACAAACTATAATCTCAGTCATTGAAGCAATTTCAATTTATCATAACATCGGAAAGAGTCTATGTCAGAGCTAAAAAGCAAGTCCACATACTCAACTATCATTTAGTCCTCCATAATTGCTAACACTCACGCGATACTTGTGGTTACGGAGTTTTAATCGGACACAGAGAAAGATAAGGGCTTATAGTTTTGCCCCACAACCTTTTACCTCAAGGGTAATGTCAACAATAATGGTTCATGCTCCCCTACATCCAATTAGATATATATATCATGTTCTTTCCAACATGCTGAGCTTGCCAAAGGATAAAATGAAAAAGAAAAGGTGAAGATCACCATGACTCTTGCATAAGGTAGAAGATAATAATAAAGGATAGGCCCTTCGCAGAGGGAAGCAGAGGTTGCCATGCGCTTTTATGGTTGGATATATAAAATCTCAATGCAAAAGAACGTCACTTTATATTGCCACTTGTGATATGAACCTTTATTATGCAGTCTGTCGCTTTTATTAATTCCACATCACAAGATCGTATAAAGCTTATTTCTCCCACACCAATCAATCATATATATTTAGAGCAATTTTTATTGCTTTGCACCGATGACAACTTACTTGAAGGATCTTACTCAATCCATAGGTAGATATGGTGGACTCTCATGGCAAAACTGGTTTAGGGATATTTGGAAGCACAAGTAGTATTTCTACTTGGTGCTGAGAATTTGGCTAGCATGAGGGGGAAAGGCAAGCTCAACAAGTTAGAGGAACCATGACAACATACTCTATCTCAGATATAAGAAAGACATAACTCATTACGTTGTCTTCCTTGTCCAACATCAACTCTTTAGCATGTCATATTTTAATGAGTGCTCCCAATCATAAAAGATGTCAATGATAATATATCTATATGTGAAAACCTCTCTTTCCTTATTACTTCCTATTAATTGCAACAATGACCAAAGCTATGTCTGCCAACTCCCAACAACTTTTAATCATCATACTCTTTCTATGTGAAGTCATTACTCTCAATAAGATCAATATGAACTTTTTGTTTCTTTTTATCTTTTCTTTTATTAACCCAAGATCATGGCAAAATAATCAAGCCCTTGACTCAACACTAATATTTATTATATATAACTCACGGACTCGATTACATAGAAAGATCATAAAGCAAAACTCAAAACTAGATCATGCCATAAACTTTATTCTACTAGATCAATATACTACTGATAGGATCGAACTAAGAAAAACGGTAAAGATAAGAGTTGTGATTGTGATACGATACCGGGGCACCTCCCCCAAGCTTGCCAGTTGCCAAGGGGAGTGCCCATACCCATGTGGTTATGTCTCCTTCTTTGTTGTCGGTGTAATATTCTTGGCGATGATTCCCCTCAGGATGCGGTTTTCCTCCTCGAGCTTATTGACTTGCTGTTTGAGATCCATTATTTCCTTACGAAGCTTTCCTGTGACAGCTAAAGCTCCTTGCAGCCAAGGGTGTTGCATAGCTGCGGGAGAACAAGTGACACTTCTCTTCATATTTTCATAAGAAAGAAATCTAACATTAGAAGGGATAACCGAGTTTGGAATAGCTGAGATCTGCAGTTCCCCCATCGTGAACCCAGCTCGGAGGCGAGAGGTGACTTCTTGTTCCTCCATGGCATCTACTCTCATTAAGTCAGCCTCCATCTCTTCCTCCATTGCTAGCCCAAAGTGGTCAGCGTCGCTGTTTGCCCTTGGTTCCGGTGCCGGATTAGATACCCGGCTCTCCCCGATTGACTCTTGAGAAGATATCTTGCTCTAATCTGCAGCAGCAACAGCTCGAAAACAAAAACAGAGGAAATTTGCGTGATACGGGAGTCAAAACCTTCGGGAGAATATATAATGAATTTTTACCGACCAAAATATGTAACGTGCAAGAAAACGGAGCCCGGAAGGCACACGAGGCGCTCACGAGGTAGGGGGGCGCACCCAGGGGGGTAGGGCACACCCACCACCCTCGTGGGGCCCTCATGTCCTTCCCGGACTGCTACTTATTTTTCTGTTTTTCTAAATATTCCAAAACGGAGAAATATTGCCTTAAAAATTGTTTTAGAGTCGGTTTACTTACCGTACCACATACCTATTCCTTTTCGGAGTCTGAAACGTTCCGGAAAGTGTCCCTTATGTATTCCTCCGGGGTTATGGTTTCAATAATATTGGTTTCAACATTTATGGGATTACCTGAGATATAATGTTTAATTCTTTGACCATTTACCACCTTCGGATTTGTGCCCTCAAAGTAGTTGATTTTTATGGCACCGGAACAATAGAACTCTTCGATGACGTAGGGGCCTTCCCATTTAGAGAGAAGTTTTCCTGCAAAAAATCTTAAACGAGAGTTGTATAGCAATACATAATCACCTACATTAAACTCACACTTTTGTATCCTTTTGTCATGCCATCTTTTAACTTTTTCTTAAACAACTTGGCATTTTCATAAGCTTGGGTTCTCCATTCATCAAGTGAGCTAACATCAAATAACCTCTTCTCACGGGCAAGTTTAAAATCATAGTTGAGCTCTTTAATAGCCCAATATGCCTTATGTTCTAGTTCGAGAGGTAAGTTACATGCTTTACCATAAACCATTTTATACGGAGACATACCCATAGGATTTTTATATGCAGTTCTATAAGCCCATAATGCATCATCAAGTTTCTTAGACCAATTCTTTCTAGACCTATTAACGGTCTTTTGCAAAATTAATTTGAGCTCTCTATTGCTCAATTCTACTTGACCACTAGACTGTGGGTGATAAGGAGATGCAATTCTATGATTAACATCATATTTAGCAAGCATTTTACGGAAGGCACCATGAATAAAGTGTGAACCACCATCAGTCATTAAATATCTAGGGACTCCAAACCTCGGAAAAATAACTTCCTTAAGAATTTTAACAGAAGTGTTATGATCAGCACTACTAGTTGGAATAGCTTCTACCCACTTAGTAACGTAATCAACAGCAACTAGAATATGTGTGTATCCATTAGAGGCAGGAAAAGGTCCCATATAATCAAAGCCCCAAACATCAAACGGTTCAATAACAAGTGAATAATTCATAGGCATTTCTTGACGTCTAGTAATATTACCAATTCTTTGACGTTCATCACAAGACAAGACAAACTTACGGGCATCCTTGAAGAGAGTAGGCCAATAAAAACCAGATTGCAATACCTTATGTGTAGTTCTATCTCCAGCGTGGTGTCCTCCATAAGACTCGGAATGACACTTGCGTAGGATCTGTTCCTGTTCATGCTCAGGTACACAACGTCTAATAACACCATCTACTCCTTCCTTATAAAGATGTGGGTCATCCCAAAAGTAATGTCTCAAATCATAGAGAAATTGTTTCTTTTGCTGGTATGTGAAGCTAGGTGGTATAAACTTAGCAACAATATAATTAGCATAATCAGCATACCATGGAGTACTACGAGAAGTACTTATAACATTTAATTGTTCATCAGGAAAGTCATCATTAATAGGTAGTGGGTCATCAAGAATATTTTCTAACCTAGACAAGTTGTCTACAATGGGGTTCTCAGCTCCCTTTCTATCAACAATATTCAAATCAAATTCTTGTAGCAAGAGAACCCATCTAATAAGTCTAGGTTTAGCATCTTTCTTTTCCATAAGATATTTAATAGCAGCATGATCAGTGTGAATAGTTACTTTAGAATCAACAATATAAGATCCGAACTTATCACAAGCAAATACAACTGCTAAAAGTTCCTTTTTAGTAGTAGCATAATTTCTTTGAGGATTGTCTAGAGTCTTACTAGCATAATGGATAACATTTAATTTCTTATCAACTCTTTGCCCTAGAACAGCACCTATAGCATAATCACTAGCATCACACATAATTTCAAAGGGTAAATTCCAATCAGGTGGCTGAACAATAGGTGCAGAGACTAATGCTTTCTTAAGTATTTCAAATGCTTCTACACAATCATCATCAAAGACAAATGGTATATCTTTTTGCAATAAATTAGTCAGAGGCCGAGAAATTTTTGAGAAGTCCTTAATGAACCTCCTGTAAAATCCGGCATGACCAAGGAAACTTCTTATACCTTTGATGTCCTTGGGACATGGCATCTTTTCAATAGCATCAACCTTGGCTTTATCAACTTCAATACCTCTTTCAAAAACTTTGTGCCCCAAGACAATACCTTCATTGACCATAAAGTAGCACTTTTCCCAATTCAAGACAAGATTAGTTTCTTCACATCTCTGCAAAACTCGATAAAGATTGCTCAAGCAATCATGAAAAGAGGAACCATAGACGGAAAAGTCATCCATGAAAACCTCACAAATCTTTTCACAAAAGTCAGAGAATATAGCCATCATGCATCTTTGAAGGGTAGCAGGTGCATTACATAAACCAAAAGGCATATGTCTATAAGCAAAAGTACCAAAAGGGCATGTAAAAGTGGTCTTTGATTGATCTTTAGCCGACACAGGTATTTGAGAGAAACCAGAATAACCATCTAGAAAGCAATAGTGTGTATGTTTGCATAATACTTCTAGCATTTGATCAATAAAAGGTAAGGGGTAATGATCTTTCTTAGTAGCTTTATTTAATTTGCGGAAATCAATTACCATCCTATAACCTGTGATAATTCTTTGTGGAATCAATTCATCTTTATCATTAGGAACAACAGTAATACCTCCCTTCTTAGGGACACAATGGACAAGACTTACCCACTCACTATCAGCAACGGGATAGATTATACCTGCCTCCAGAAGCTTTAGTATTTCTTTTCTTACCACTTCTTTTATTTTAGGATTCAGACGTCGTTGAGGATCACAAACTGGTTTGGCATCTGCTTCCAAATTTATTTTATGTTGACATAGAGTGGGACTAATGCCCTTAAGATCATCAAGAGTATATCCAATAGCAGCACGATGCTTCTTCAGAGTTTTCAATAATCTTTCTTCTTCATGCTCTGCAAGGTTAGCACTAATAATAACAGAATATATCTTCTTTTCATCAAGATAAGCATATTTAAGATTATTAGGCAAAGGTTTAAGCTCAAACACGGGATCACCCTTGGGTGGAGGAGGATCCCCTAGAATTTCAACAGGCAAATTGTGTTTCAGAATAGGTTCCTGTTTAAAGAATACTTCATCTATTTCCCTTCTTTCATTCATGAACATATCATTTTCATGGTCTAGCAAATAGTGTTCTAAAGGATCACTAGGAGGTACGACAATAGAAGCAAGACCAATAATCTCATCCTTACTAGGTAATTCTTCCTCACGATGTTGTTTACTAAATTTAGAGAAATTAAACTCATGAACCATATCATCCAAGCCAACAGTAACAACATTCTTTGTGCAATCTATGGTAGCATTGACAGTATTTAAGAAGGGTCTACCAAATATAATCTTGTGGGGAACCAAGAACAAGAAAATCAGCAGGATATTTAGTTTTCCCACACAAGACTTCAACATCTCTAACAATTCCCATTGCTGAAATAGTATCTCTATTGGCAAGTTTAATTGTGACATCAATATCTTCTAACTCAGCAGGTGCAATTTCATTCTTAATTTCTTCATATAAAGTATGCGGTATAACACTAGCACTAGCACCCATATCACATAAGCCATGATAAAAATGATCTCCTATTTTAACAGAAATAACAGGCATGCCTACCACAGGTCTATGTTTATCTTTAGCACAAGGCTTAGCAATTCTAGCTGTTTCACCTTCGAACTGAATAACATGCCCATCAATATTATCAGACAAGAGATCTTTAACAATAGCAATATTAGGTTCTACTTTAACTTGCTCAGGAGGTGTATAAGTTCTAATATTGCTTTTACGAACAACAGTTGAAGCTTTAGAATGATCCTTTATTCTAACAGGGAAAGGTGGTTTCTCAATATAAGAAGTAGGAACAATAGGATCATTATAAGTGACAGTCTTTTCTTCAACTTTAATAGGTGCAACTGCTTTTACTTCTATGGGAGGATGATATTTAAACCACTTCTCCTTAGGGAGATCAACATAAGTAGCAAAAGATTCACAGAAAGAAGCTACTATCTCAGAGTCAAGTCCATATTTAGTGCTAAACTTACGGAAAATATTGGTATCCATAAAAGATTTAACACAATCAAACTTAGGTGTCATACCTGACTCCTTACCTTCGTCGAGGTCCCAATCTTCAGAGTTGTGTTTAATTCTATCCAATAAATTCCATCTGAATTCAATAGTCTTCATCATAAAAGAGCCAGCACAAGAAGTATCGAGCATGTTGCGATTGTTTTCAGAAAGCCGAGCATAAAAACTTTGCATAATTATTTCTCTCTAGAGCTCATGATTGGGGCATGAACAAACATTGATTTAAGCCTCCCCCAAGCTTGAGCGATGCTTTCTACTTCGCGAGGCCAGAAATTATATATATAATTGCGATCATGATGAACAAGATGCATAGGGTAATACTTTTGATGAAATTCCAACTTCAATCTTTTATAGTCCCATGATCCCATATACTCATAAGGAATTTCATTTTCAATAGGTTCAGTAGGTTGAGGAGCAACTCTTTGCTCTACTGGACGGGGTGAAGATACCCCGAACAAGCCCCTCAGAGTATTACTTTCCATAGTAACAAGTGACGGTAAATTTCAGCACACTATATAAATTTTTCCTTACCAAGTTCCACCTACCACAGGCGCTACACTCCCCGGCAACAGTGCCAGAAAAGAGTCTTGATGACCCGCAAGTATAGGGGATCTATCGTAGTCCTTCTGATAAGTAAGAGTGTCAACCCAACGAGGAGCAGAAGCTAATGATAAGCGGTTTTCAGCAAGGTATTCTCTGCAAGTACTGAAATAAGTGGTAACAAATAGTGTTGTGATAGGATAAATTGTAACGAGCAACAAGTAACAAAAGTAAATAAAGTGCAGCAAGGTGGCCCAATCCTTTTGTAGCAAAGGACAAGCCGGAACAAACTCTTATAATAGGAAAAGCGCTCCCGAGGACACATGGGAATATCGTCAAGCTAGTTTTCATCACGTTCATATGATTCGCGTTCGATACTTTGATAATTTGATATGTGGGTGGATCAGTGCTTGGGTGCTGTTCTTACTTGAACAAGAATCCCACTTATGATTAACCTCTATTGCAAGCATCCGCAACTACAACAAAAGTATTAAGGTAAACCTAACCATAGCATGAAACATACGGATCCAAATCAGCCCCTTACAAAGCAACACATAAACTAGGGTTTAAGCTTCTGTCACTCTAGCAACCCATCATCTACTTATTACTTCCCAATGCCTTCCTCTAGGCCCAAATAATGGTGAAGTGTTATGTAGTCAACGTTCACATAACACCACTAGAGGCTAGACAAGATACATCTTATCAAAATATCAAACGAATACCAAATTCACATGACTACTCATAGCAAGACTTCTCCCTTGTCCTCAGGAATGAACGTAATTACTCACAAAGTATATTCATGTTCAAAATCAAAGGGGTAATAATATGCATATAGGATTTGAACATATGATCTTCCACCAATTAAACCAACTAGCATCAACTACAAGGAGTAATCAACACTACTAGCAACCTACTAGCACCAATCCCGAACTTTGAGACAAGAATTGGATACAAGAGATGAACTAGGGTTTGGAGATGATATGGTGCTGGTGAAGATGTTGATGGAGATTGCCCTCTCCCGATGAGAGGAGCGTTGGTGATGACGATGGTGATGATTTCCCCCTCCGGGAGGGAAGTATCCCCGGCAGAACAGCTCTGCCGGAGCTCTAGATTGGATCCGCCAAGGTTCCGCCTCGTGGCGGCGGAGTCTCATCCCGAAAAGTTTCCTCTTATTTTTTTTCTCATTGAAAGACCTCATATAGGAGAAGATGGGCTTCGGAGAGCCACCAGGAGGCCCACGAGGTAGGGGGCGCGCCCCCCACCCTCGTGAGAAGGGTGTGGCCCCCCTGGCCTTCATCTTTGGCGTGTATTTTTCTTTATTTCTTTTAAGATGTTTCGTGGAGTTTCAGGACTTTTGGAGTTGCGTAGAATAGGTCTCTAATATTTGCTCCTTTTCCAGACAAGAATTCCAGCTGCAGGCATTCTGCCTCCTTGTGTAAACCTTGTAAAATAAGAGAGAATAGCCATAAATATTGTGACATAAAGTGAAATAGCAGTCCATAATGCGATAAATATCGATATAAAAGCATGATGCAAAATGGACGTATCAAGGGCGTCGAGCTCAGCCAAGGACGAAGCCCCGTCGAGCACGCTAGAGATGGATGATGGGCTGCTATGAGCAGGTGCGGTTGCGTGAGCAGGTGCTGGTGCAATGCTAAACGAGCTGCTCCCGAAGAAGTTGGAAAGGGGAAAGTCCGTTGTCTCTTTATTTGGATTTTGCTTGCTCCAATTGACGATAGCTGGAATCAACACACCATACGAAGCTGCCATTTCCTATCTTGCGGCAGCTACTGCTGCTTTGCTTGTCGGCTGATTTCTTATCAACTGCAATCTCAACCTTCTTGTCAATGTTTTCTTCGTTTAACCTCCATCGATAGCCGGAATCAACACACCATACGAAGCTGCCATTTCCTCTCTTGCGCCAGCTACTGCTGCTTTGACTGTCTCAGCTGATTTCTTATCAACCGCAATCTCAACCTTCTTGTCGATGTTTTCTTCGTTTAACCTCCATCTTTCCTTTCTCTCCTCAGTGGTCTCACGGTAGTACTTCTTCCACATGGCGTCGTCTCCGATGCCATGCACACATCCATACGATGACCGAGTGTCCACCGAGAGTCCTTTCAATATGTTCAAGGCCCAGCTGAATGGGGTGTCCCACTTGGGCCTCGCCAATGCCTCAAACGGCGATTCGCTTTCAGCCGCAATCCTATGATGCTCTTTCTTAAAAAGGAACGAGGATCGTTTACAAATATGACTAAACATGCAGTCGAATTGATCAGAAGCTAAAATTAGGGGGTAAATTAAAAATTACCAGCAGTCTCATGAACTCCATTGTGACCGCGTCCGTCTCGAAAACCTTGTTGACTGGGTCCCAATGGTACCGGGCCCTGATGACGTCACGCTCCTGCGGGACAGTGGACTCCGTCAAGGGTTCTGGGATCCCCAAACTTTCACGTTCTACGTCCTCCTTGGCCCATATGGGCCTCTTCCCCGCATAACCACGGCTTCCGAAGTGTTGGCACCCCAGGTTCCTCTCTTTAAGCCCCTTCATGTACTTCGACTTTTCTTTGGCAGCTTCGGCAACACAAGCCGCCTTGAATATTTTGAACTACTCTTCTGTAATTGTCGGATTATCCTTTACAATCTCGGAGTAGGGTTCCTTTTTTACCATGATCCGATGTTTCACCCTTACTTTACAGGCGAACAACGCATCGCTAAACTTTCCCATGGCACGTTTGTTTATCTTCTTCATTATCGGGTCTTGTCACGGTCGAGCATATTTGATTTCATCCTGGCCCGAGAACAAGAATACCTAGTGCAGCTTCCTTAGGAGGGAGTGCTCCATATTTGGTATCTTCTTTAGTTCCTCATCGTTGATGGTGGCGGTTGCCCGTAAGATGCAGCCTATTTGATTGTCGTAGCACGCGCGCGCTTCCGTAGGCTCTTTTGGCTCAAAATTGCCGGAGTCCACCTCCGTGACCACCAGTCTAGTAGTTTTGAGCTGGTTTGGGCGTCGTATCCTCTTCGGTTTTGGTTCTATACCGGCTTCGCCAGTCTCGGCACCGGTGTTGGTCTCAGCATCGGTCTCAGTCTCGGATGTGACAGGTGGGCACTGCAACCGTTGCTTCTCGAGAAGGTTCAAATAGGCGTCTGCCGCCTCGTAGATGTTGCAATCACCAGAACCATGTCCTTCATCATTTCTAGCCATGTTTCCTATGATTAAATCTAGTTAATTAATACTAGATCTAATAAAATGAATAATGACATAAAAGGCCTATGTTTTGCAGGAATGTTGATTCATTCCCGGTGCGGCAAATCCCGAGCACTCGATATGTCCTAGTTTGTAGTGCAAGTCATGCTGAAATTCATGGAAAATTTCGGCGTGACCTTTGCTACAAACTGGAGAAATCGAGCACCTGAAATTTGCCGGAGCGGAAATGAATCAACATTCCGGCAAAACATAGACCACTCAACTTCATTCTCTGCAAACAACAAAAGGCCACTTGGGCACAATCAAACCACTTCAATGAAAAGATATAACATGACCACTTCAATGAAAAGATATAATCAACAATAATGGGATATGAAAATGAACATCAATGACATATATCATATAACATCAATCTCGTTTTTCCTTTATATAGCAACAATTACTTTAACCAAGTTTTTGAAAACAAAAAAATTAAGTTTTTTGTTTATAGCTAAATGCCATAGCTACTGTTTTTTATTTATAGCGAAATGCTTTTGTTTTTTGTTTAAAGCTCAAATTCTAGGAAGGGGTCATCTTTAAAATAAAACTTGGCTAAATTCTTTTCCTTGAAAAATAGTGGTCTTTTCAAAAACCAAAAACCTTTGCAAAATTACCTCACTAAACACTTCTCTGCCTTGGACAGACCCAAATTGTGTTCTAGCTATTCCTCACACACACACACACATTATTTTCTTTTCATCCAAATTGTTTACAGCAAATATTCCAATAATACTTGACCTTATTATAAATTGCAAAGGAGCTCCATTTTCTCTAACCCTTCTGACCTCACCAAAATTTCCATAGCAAGAGCTTAGTACCTACACCCAATTTCTTCAAAAATATTCAAGTCCATAGTCCAAATAATTCAAATTTCATTTGAATGAAATTTGTACCAGATTCAGGTCCATAGTCCAAATAATTTTTTATAGTTAAATGCTACTGTCTTTTATAGCCTCTATTAATTTAAAGCTAAATGCTACTATTATTCATATACCCTTTGTTAATTTAAAGCTAAATGGAATTACCGTTTAGGCATTTTCATAAAAAAAATCCCTAACTAATTTGAAAAAAATGCTAATTTTTTTCCTAAATGCTAAAAAAATCCTACTGTCCTAAACAAATCTAGGGTTCATATGAACATCATCACCGCAACAACATATGAAATTCCCCTAGCTAGGAGAGAGAGAGAGAGGAGGGCAGGGGATAGGAGAGGGAGAGGCTTACGGTCGGCGGCGAGGGCGGGCTCGGGCTCGGGCGGCGACGGTCTAGGGAGGGCTCGGGCGGCAGCGGCGAGGTCGAGGGCGTGCTCGGGCAGGGCGATCGACGGCAGCGGTAGATCGAGTGGGGGAATAGGGGGAGAGAGGGGAAAAGGACTTAGCAAAATTTTGAGCCCGCGCGGGGTTAAGTCAAAATAGCAGTAGCGTTGGTAGGAAAAAAGCACTATAGCTAAGTTAACTATAGCACTTTCCACCAAAACGTGCTACTACTATAGGAAGTAGCTATTTATTTTTCTTTTTCTTTTCCTTTTATCTAAGAAACTTAGCTATAGCACGGGCATATAAAAAGCGATACTGCTAAAGTTGTCGGGGAACCTAGTATTTCAAAAAAATTCCTACGATCACGCAAGATCTATCTAGGAGAAGCATAGAAACGAGCGGGGAGAGTGTGTCCACATACCCTTGTAGACCGAAAGCAGAACCGCTTAGTAACGCGGTTGATGTAGTCGAACGTCTTCGCGATCCAACTGATCCAAGCACCGAACGTACGGCAGCTCCGCGTTCAGCACACATTCAGCTCGATGATGTCCCTCGAGTTCTTGATCCAGTTGAGGCCGAGGGAGAGTTCCGTCAGCACAACGGCATGGTGACGGTGATGATGAAGTTACCGGCGCAGGGCTTCGCCTAAGCACTATGACGATATAACCGAGGTGTGTAACTGTGGATGGGGCACTGCACACAGTTAAGAGTAACTTCTGTGTTCTAGGGTGCCCCCTACCCCCATATATAAAGGAGGGGAGGGGAGGCCAGCCCTGTAGGGCGCGCCAGGAGGAGGGAGTCCTACTAGGACTCCAAGTCATAGTAGGATTCCACCTAGAGGAAATGGGGAAGACGGAAGGGAGAGGGGAAGGGAAGGAAAGGGGGGCGCCGCGCCCTTACCCTAGTCCAATTCCGACTCAAGGGGGGCGCGCGGTCAGCCCCTTGTGGCCCTTCCTCTCTCCCCACTAAGGCCCATCAAGGCCCATTAGTTCCCCCAGGGGGTTCCGATAACCCTCCGGCACTCCGATAATTATCCGGTACCTCTCGGAACTCATCCGGTGTCCGAATAACATCATCCAATATATCAATCTTTATGTCTCGACCATTTCGAGACTCCTCTTCATGTCCGTGATCTCATCCGAGACTCCGTACAATCTTCGGTCATCAAATCACATATCTCATAATACAAATCGTCATCGAACGTTAAGCATGTGGACCCTATAGGTCGAGAACTATGTAGGCATGACCGAGACACATCTCCAGTCAATAACCAATAGCGGAACCTGGATGCTCATATTGGCTCCTACATATTATATAAAGATCTTTATCGGTCAAATCGCATAACAAAATACGTTGTTCCCTTTTTCATCGGTATGTTACTTGCCCAAGATTTGATCATCGATATCATCATACCTAGTTCAATCTTGTTACCGGCAAGTCTCTTTACTCGTAATGCATCATCGCTCAACTAACTCATTAGTCACATTGCTTGCAAGGCTTATAATGATGAGCATTACCGAGAGGGACCAGAGATACCTTTCCGAAACACGGAGTGACAAATCCTAATCTCGATCTACGCCAACTCAACAAACACCATCGGAGACACCTGTACAACATCTTTATAATCACCCAGTTATGTTGTGATGTTTGATAGCACACAAGGTGTTCCTCCGGTATTCGGGAGTTGCATAATCTCATAGTCAGAGGAACATGTATAAGTCATGAAGAAAGCAATAACAATAAAACTAAACGATCATTTATACTAAGCTAACGGATGGGTCTTGTCCATCACATCATTCTCTAATGATGTGATCCCGTTCATCAAATGACAACACATGTCTATGGTCAGGAAACTTAACCATCTTTGATTAACGAGCTAATCTAGTAGAGGCATACTAGGGACACTGTGTTTGTCTATGTATCCACACATGTACTAAGTTTCCGGTTAATACAATTCTAGCATGAATAATAAACATTTATCATGATATAAGGAAATAAAATAACAACTTTGCTATTGTCTCTAGGGCATATTTCCTTCAGTCTCCCACTTGCACTAGAGTCAGTAATCTAGTTCACATCGCCATGTGATTTAACACCAATAGTTCACATCACTATGTGACCAACACCCAAGGGGTTTACTAGAGTCAATAATCTTGTTCACATCACCATGTGATTAACACCCAAAGAGTACTAAGGTATGATCATCTTTTGCCTGTGAGAGAAGTTTATTTAACGGGTCTGCCATATTCAGATCCGTATGTATTTTGCAAATTTCTATGTCTACAATGCTCTACATGGAGCTACTATAGCTAATTGCTCCCACTTTTAATATGTATCCAGATTGAGACTCGGAGTCATCCAGATCAGTGTTAAAGCTTGCATCGATGTAACTCTTTACGATGAACTCTTTATCACCTTCATAACCGAGAAATATTTCCTTAGTCCTCTAAGGTAACTAAGGATAACTTTGACCGTTGTCCAGTGATCCACTCCTGGATCAATATCGCACCCCCTTGCCAAACTCATGGCAAGGTACACAATAGGTTTGGTACACAACATAGCATACTTTATAGAATCTATGGTTGAGGCATAGGAAATGACTTTCATTTTCTTTCTATTTTCTGCCGTGGTCGTGTTTTGAGTCTTACTCAATTTTACACCGTGCAACACAGACAAGAACTCCTTCTTTGACTGTTCCATTTTGAACTACTTCAAAATCTTGTCAAGGTATGTACTCACTGAAAAATCTTATCAAGCGTCTTGATCTATCTCTATAGATCTTGATGCCCAATATTTAAGCAGCTTCACCGAGGTCTTTCTTTGAAAAACTCCTTTCAAACACTCCTTTATGCTTTCCATAAAATTCTACATCATTTTCGATCAACAATACGTCATCCACATATACTTATCAGAAAGGTTGTACTGCTCCCACTCACTTTCTTGGAAATACAGGCTTCACCGCAAGTCTGTATAAAACTATATGCTTTGATCAACTCATCAAAGCATATATTCCAACCCCGAGATGCTTGCACCAGTCCATATATGGATCGCTGGAGCTTGCACATTTTGTTAGCACCTTTAGGATTGACAAAACCTTCTGGTTGTATCATATACAACTCTTCTTTAATAAATCCATTAAGGAATGCAGTTTTGACATCCATTTGTCAGATTTCATAAAATGTGGCAATTGCTAACATGATTCGGACAACCTTTAAGCATCGATATGAGTGCGAAAATCTCATCGTAGTCAACACCTTGAACTTGTCGAAAACCTTTTGCGACAATTCGAGCTTTGTAGATAGTAGCACTACTATCCGCGTTTGTCTTCCTCTTGAAGATCCATTTAATCTCAATGGCTCGCCGATCATCGGGCAAGTCAATCAAAGTCCATACTTTGTTCTTATACATGGATACCATCTCAGATTTCATGGCCTCAAGCCATTTTGTCGAACCTGGGCTCATCATCGCTTCCTCATTGTTCGTAGGTTCGTCATGGTCTAGTAACATGACTTCTAGAAATGATTACCGCACCATTCTGGTGCGGACTATACTTTGGTTGACCTATGAGGTTCGATAGCAACTTGATCTGAAGTTTCATGATCATCATCATTAGCTTCCTCACTATTTGGTGTAGGCATCACTAGAACTGATTTTTGTGCTAAACCATTTTCCAATTCGAGAGAAGGTACAACTACCTCATCAAGTTCTACTTTCCTCCCACTCACTTCTTTCGAGAGAAAACCCTTCTCTAGAAAGGATCCATTCTTAGAAACGAATATCTTGCCTTCGGATTTCTGATAGAAGGTGTACCCAAAAGTCTCCTTTGGGTATCCCATGAAGACACATTTGATCGATTTGGGTTCGAGCTTATCAGGTTGAAGCTTTTTCACATAAGCATCGCAGCCCCAAACTTTAAGAAACGACAACTTGGGTTTCTTGCCAAACCACAGCTCATATGGTGTCATCTCAACGGATTTAGATGGTGCCCTATTTAACGAGAATGGATCCGTCTCTAAAGCATAACCCCAAAATGATAGCGGTAAATCAGTAAGAGACATCATAGATCGCACCAGTACGATTACGACGTTCGGACACACCATTACGTTGTGGTGTTCCAGGTGGCGTGAGTTGCGAAACTATTCCACATTGTTTCAAATGAAGACCAAACTTGTAACTCAAATATTCACCTCCATGATCAGATCGTAGAAACTTTATTTTCTTGTTATGATGATTTTCCACATCACTCTGAAATTCTTTGAACTTTTCAAATGTTTCAGACTTATGTTTCATCAAGTGGATATTCCCATATCTGCTCAAATCATCTATGAAGGTCGGAAAATAACGATATCCGCCGCAAGCCTCAACACTCATCGGAGCGCATACATCAGTATGTATTATTTCAGTTTGTTGCTTGCTCCATTGTTCCGGAGAACGGAGGCTTAGTCATCTTGCCCATGAGGCATGGTTCGCAAGCATCAAGTGATTCATAATCAAGTGATTCCAAAAGTCCATCGGCATGGAGTTTCTTCATGCGCTTTACACCAGTATGACCTAAATCGCAGTGCCACAAATAAGTTGCACTATGATTATTAAACTTGTATCTTTTGGCTTCAATACTATGAATATGTGTATCACTACTATCGAGATTCAACAAAAATAGACCACTCATTAAGGGTGGATGACCATAAAAGATATTACTCATATAAATAGAACAACCATTATTCTTTGATTTAAATGAATAACCGTCTCGCATCAAACAAGATCCAGATACAATGTTCATGCTTAATGCTGGCACCAAATAACAATTATTCAGGTCTAAAACTAATCCCGAAGGTAGATGTCGAGGTAGTGTTGGGGATATAACTATTAGGTATGACCCGCCCAAGAGGGGCCGGGTCATCCCTATGAAGATTCATCACAATGAAGCCCAAGATCGTACGGCGGTTCATAGATAGGCTTAGTAGAGGGCCCAGACCCGAAGGCGTCTTAAGGCCCATAAGTATAAACCGCCATGTATGTAAACTTATATTGTAAGGCATATGAGAAAGGTCATCGAGCCGGATACGTTGTATAAGCCGGCCGGGACACTAAGGGCTGCAGGGCGTCAACCCGTGTATATAAGGGGACGACCTAGCGGCGGCTTAGGACAAGAAACAACAGATTCGAGAGCCGGTCAAGCGTACTCTCTCCCTGCTCATCGAAACCCTAGCAATACCACCTACAACTGTATTAGACTTTTACCTTCACCGTAAGGGGCCGAACCAGTATAAACTCCTTGTGTCCTTTCTCCTGATTAACCCCTTTAAGCTAACCTCATCGCGATGGCTCCATGACTAAGTCCTCACCCTAGGACATCTGCCATGACAATTCCACGATAGTTGGCGCCCACCATGGGGCTATCGCATGATGGTTTCGAGTTCTTCAAAGGCAACTTCAAAGGGATCAAGGGATACACCATGGGCCAGATGACCAAGAGTCGTCGCGGCAAGCTCTACATCGACGACGGAGGCTGGGGCCCCGAGGCCGGCTCAATTGAGTACGGGTACCGGGTCCCCTTCAGCGGAATTCACGTCTTCATCGGCAAGATCGGTGAACCAGTCCCTGAGCCGGATATCTGCATCGACATCGTCGAGACGGCTCAGCGTGCGAGACCCGCCCGGGTTCGGCCTGCCATGAGACATGCCTTTGTGGTATTTATCCATGGAGGAGAATCTGAAGATAGATCGGCATCTGGTGGTGAGACCGTCGTTTATTCTGATGGCGAGTCATCCATCGACGAGATAGAGTCATCGTATCAACTGCAAGACGGCCGGCTTGGGGCTGTTCCGATGGCCACAGTATTCAAGACCCATGTGAGTCGCTGAATCGGGTTGCGATCTTCATGGCCGGTACACAGCAAGTGCAACACTCATCAATGGCGGCAGAGCTAATCTCTGGGTCAGCAGCGGCAGCGGCTGCCGGGGCAGGAGGCCCTAAGCGCCCGCCGGGTCAGGTTTTAACTGACTTATTGGACAAGCTGACCGCACTGATAATAGCAGCAGTTTACCCCGCGGATCAAGATCAGCATAATGCAGCGATCACAAAGGTGCGTGATGAGATAGCACACGCTAAAGAGGGGCTAAATGCAGAAAATACCAGGATGGCTGAGGAGCGGGCTGCTTTGGATGCCCAGGCACAGCGAGTTCAGTCAAAATCTTACCAGCTCATGCTAGATCAAAACGCTTCAAACGACATCACGAGGAGGAGGCATCAGACTCGCCTACCCTTGGTTTACGAAGCAAGAAACCTCTTCAACACGCCAGGGGCAGGGACTAGTAACCGGCAGTGGTAAACCGGGCCGAAGCACCTGGGACGGGTATGCCGGTTCAGCCACGCGTAATGGACCCACCTCGTCAGAACAATAACCCGCCACAGCACGTGCCGACGCCAACGGGTCATTACTCTAACCCTTTGGATAACATGATTGCTGCGGCATCACGATTGGCGGCTATCCCGGTTGAAGGTGAGTCGCTTCTAACTCTTAAGCATGCGTTGGTTTTCCCTTGAAGAGGAAAGGGTGATGCAGCAAAGTAGCGTAAGTATTTCCCTCAGTTTTTGAGAACCAAGGTATCAATCCAGTAGGAGACCACAAGCGAGTCACCTCGTACCTACACAAAAAAATAAGAACCTCGCAACCAACACGATAAAGGGGTTTTCAATCCCTTCTCGGCCACTTGCAAGAGTAAGATCTGATAGAGATAATTATGATAAGATAAATATTTTTGGTATTTTTATGATATAGATTGAAAGTAAAGAATGCAAAATAAAATAGATTGGAAACTTATATGATGGAGAATAGACACGGGGGCCATATGTTTCACTAGTGGCTTCTCTTAAGATAGCATAAGTATTACGATGGGTGAATGAATTACTGTCGAGCAATTGATAGAATTGAGCATAGTTATGATAATATGTAGGTACGGTCATGTATATAGGCATCACGTCTGTAACAAGTAGACCAAAACGAATCTGCATCTACTACTATTACTCCACACATCGACCGCTATCCAGCATGCATCTAGAGTATTAAGTTCAAGAGAACAGAGCAATGCTTTAAGCAAGATGACATGATGTAGAGGAATAAACTCATGCAATATGATATAAACCCCATCTTGTTATCCTCGATGGCAATAATACAATACGTGTCGCTTTCCCTACTGTCACTGGGATCGAGCACCGCAAGATTGAACCTAAAGCTCAGCACTTCTCCCATTGCAAGAAAGATCAATCTAGTAGGCCAAACCAAACTGATAATTCGAAGAGACTTTCAAAGATAACCAATCATACATAAAATAATTCAGAGAAGATTCAAATATTGTTCATAGATAATCTGGATCATAAACCCACAATTCATCGGATCTCGACAAACACACCACCAAACAAGATTACAGCGAATAGATCTCCAAGAGAATCGAGGAGAACTTTGTATTGAGATCCAAAGAGAGAGAAGAATCCATCTAGCTAATAACTATGGACCCAAAGGTCTGAGGTAAACTACTCACACATCATCAGAGGGGCTATGGTGTTGATGTAGAAGCCCTCCGTGATCAATGCCCCCTTTGGCGGAGCGCCCGAAAAGGACCCAAGATGGGATCTCTCGGGTACAGAAGGTTGCGGCGGTGGAATTAGGTTTTCGTGGTGCTCCTGGATGTTTTCGGGGTACGTACGTATATATAGGACGAAGAAGTAGGTCGGTGGAGCAACAAGGGTCCCACGAGGGTGGAGGGCGCGCCCCCTGCCTCGTGGCCTCCTCGTTGGTTGCTTGACATCCACTCCAAGTTCCCTGTATCACGTTTGTTCCAAAAATCACGCTCCCGAAGGTTTCATTCCGTTTGATATTCTTTTTCTGCAAAACGCTGAAATAGGCAAGAAAACAGCAATCTGGGCTGGGCCTCCAGTTAATAGGTTAGTCCCAAAAGCAATATAAAATTGTAAAATAAAGCCCATTAATCATCCAAAACAGAATATAATATAGCATGGAGCAATCAAAAATTATAGATACGTTGGAGACGTATCAAGCATCCCCAAGCTTAATTCATGCTCGTCCTCGAGTAGGTAAATGATAAAAACAGAATTTTTGATGTGGAATGCTTCCTAACATATTTCTCAATGGAATTTTTCTTTATTGTGGCATGAATGTTCAGACCTGAAATATTCTAGATAGAAGTTTAATATTGACATAAAAATAATAATACTTCAAGCATACTAACTAAGCAATCATGTCTTCTCAGAATAACATGGCCAAAGAAAGTTATCCCTACAAAATCATATAGTCTGGCTATGCTCTATCTTCATCATACAAAATATTAAATCATGCACAACCCCGATGACAAGCCAAGCAATTGTTTCGTACTTTTGATGTTCTCAAAATTTTTGAACTTTAACGCAATACATAAGCGTGAGGCATGGACATAGCACTAAAGGTGGAATAGAATGGTGGTTGTGGAGAAGATAAAAAGGAGAAGATAGTCTCACATCAACTAGGTGTATCAACGGGTTATGGAGATGCCCATCAATAGATATCAATGTGAGTGAGTAGGGATTGCCATGCAACGGATGCACTAGAGCTATAGGTGTATGAAAGCTCAACAAAAGAAACTAAGTGGGTGTGCATCCAACTTGCTTGCTCACGAAGACCAAGGGCAATTTGAGGAAGCCCATCATTGGAATATACAAGCCAAGTTCTATAATGTAAAATTCCCACTAGTTTATGAAAGTGACAACACAAGAGACTCTCTATCATGAAGATCATGGTCCTACTTTGAATCACAAGTGTGGAAAAAGGATAGTAACATTGTCCCTTCTCTCTTTTTCTCTCATCATTTTTTGGGGCCTTCTTTTTTTGGCCTCTTTTCTTTCTTTCTTTTTTATTTTTTGTCTGGAGTCTCATCCCGACTTGTGGGGGAATCATAGTCTCCATCATCCTTTCCTCACTGGGACAATGCTCTAATAATGATGATCATCACACTTCTTTTTACTTACAACTCAAGAATTACAACTCAACACTCAGAACAAAATATGACTCTATGTGAATGCCGCCGGCGGTGTACCGCGATATGCAATGAATCAAGAGTGACATGTATAGAAAAATTATGAACAGTGGCTTTGCGACTAATATGATGTCAACTACATGATCATGCAAGGCAATATGATAATGATGAAGCGTGTCATAATAACGGAACGGTGGAAAGTTGTATGGTAATATATCTCGGAATGGCTATGGAAATGCCATGATAGGTAGGTATGGTGGCTGTTTTCAAGAAGGTATATGGTGGGTGTATGATACCGACGAAAAGTGTGTGCTAATAGAGAGGCTAGCAATTATGGAAGGGTGAGTGTGCGTATAATCCATGTACTCAACATTAGTCATAAAGAACTCACATACTTATTGCAAAAATCTATTAGTTATCGAAACAAAGTACTACGTGCATGCTCCTAGGTGGTAGCTTGGTAGGAAAAGACCATCGCTCGTCCCCGACCGCCACTCATAAGGAAGACAATCAATAAATAAATCAGGCTCCGACTTCATCACATGACGGTTCACCATACGTGCATGCTACGAGAATCACAAACTTCAACACAAGTATTTCTCAAATTCACAACTACTCAACTAGCATGACTCTAATATCACCATCTCCATATCTCAAAACAATCATCAAGTATCAAACTTCTCTTAGTATTCAACACACTTTATATGAAAGGATTTTATTTATTATACCCATAAGCAAATTACCATGTTGTTCTAAAGGACTCTCAAAATAATATAAGTGAAGCATGAGAGATCAATAATTTCTATAAAATAAAACCACCGCCGTGCTCTAGAAAGATATAAGTGAAGCGCTAGAGCAAAACTATATAGCTCAAAAGATATAAGTGAAGCACATAGAGTATTCTAACAAATTCCGAATCATGTGTGTGACGCCCCCGATTCAATCGTACACTAATCTGTAGCGACCTGACCTCAGATGGTCAAGTCTCTGTGCTTCAGTGTCATCCCTGGATCGGTAATGCTAACACACACAGTACTCGAAGGATTTATAACAGAGTAGCAATCACACACTATTACATCGAATGTCTCCAAAGAGAACTTATTACAAGAATATGGCTTAAGGCCATCTAATGCGATAACAATGGAAGGCTTGGAAGATAAGGTGAATCCATCAACTCCAACGGCATAGCTGAGCTGCACGACAATGACCTAACGAAGCTTACTCCTCGTCTGAAAAGTCTGCAACATAATATGTTGTAGCCCGAAAATGGGTCAGCACATGGAATATGCTGGCAATATAACACAGTAGAGCAGAAACAGAATAATGCTATCACTACATGCATATATGGCTGGTGGAAAGCTGTATGGTTGTAGTTTTGCGAAAAGCCAATTTTTTCCTACAACAACGGAATAGATTTTAATTTACTATCATGGTGGTTGAAACATCATTGAGAAGGTATCCCCAACTCAATCCCAATTAAAGTGATTAACAACCCAACAGTATTAATTAAGCATGGTGAGATACATGTGATAACCCAAGTACTAGATACTCAAGAATTTTCCATAACCGGGGACACGGCTAACCATGATTAGATTGTACACTCTGCAGAGGTTTCCGCACTTTTCCCCACAAGACTCGATCGCCTCCGTTGGATTTCTCACACTACATGGTGTTTGAGAAACGGATGACCGAGACACAGTCTTTCAGAAACGTTAACTCTCTACTCCGGGTAGACCATACGAAACCTACAAAACCCACTACCTGCTGATCTACCTCTTCAAGAGCTTCACGTAACTTACTCAACTATGCTAGAGCCCATAATAGCTTGTGGCTGCACACGGAAGTTTCTAGCATGAATCATCTCAGTTCCCTTTGAGCCTGGGTGGCGGTCCATAGGAAGATCACACGGGTACCCCGGGATTTCCAAAAAAACACACAACATTGGGTTCCCCAGGTGCCTCAATCCACCCAGTTGTTTGATTAAGTTGCCACCTTAAGTTGAACCATTAATTAACAATCTCACATCTGACATGAATTTCACTCAAACCCAAACCACGTCTACGAGCATAGCATAGCAATAAGCAATACGTAGAAGTAACTCCCAAGGGTTTGAATATAATAGGGCAATAGGTTCTACCTCAGCAACTACTTCCCAACCCACAAGTTAATGACATCCTAATCATGCAATGTTTGAGGATTGGAACTAATCCATAAAAACTGGGTAATAATGGGATATGATCAAAGTGTTACTTGCCTTGCTGACGATCCACGAATCCTAGAGACTCGTAGTAACACGCTTCGCACTCCGGGAATTCTATCGCAAGCAAACAATAACATACATAAGTAACAAGCAACGATGCACAAGCAAAACTCAAATAAGATAGGTTGACCAGAAATTTCAAATTAAGAACTCTGGTTTGCAAAAAGAATCAAAACAAACGGAGCAACGAAACTCAAACGGTGAAAGAAAGAAGCTTCGTTTACTAATATGAAACTAGGTCAAATTTTACAGTAGCAAAAACTTGTTTGAGTTGGTTAAACAGAAAGAGGGTTTCGAGACGAAACTCCAGGCGCTTGAATTGCCTGATTCCGTTAAACGAGCAAAAAGATAAACAGAAACTAAGATCGGATCAGAAATCACGATCAGAAAAATCACGGAATAAATCTGATAAAAGAAAACTCACGAACAGACTATCGAACGAGCGTTCGTTAGTTGTTTCTAACGGGCGAGGAACCATTCGTTAAAACGAACGTTCGGACGAACGTCCGCTAACTAGAAGAACCGGAAAAAAAACGGCGTATCCAAAAAAAACAGATCTAGGGTTTCTAAAAACCGAACGGTTTTTATATTAAAAAACTGGCGGCGGGGCGCGGGGGCTACCTCCGGCGAGGCGGGGCAGCGGCTTGCGAGGGCGGCGGCGCTCGGCGGCGGCGGCGTGGGGCTGCGGCGGCGGCGGCTAGCGCGGCGCGGCGGGGCTAGGCGGCGGTGGTGGTGGTGTTGGGGCAGGGGTGGCGGCGTATATAAAGGGGCGGGGGTGGCGACTTGGAGGAGGGGGCAAGGCGCGGCGGAGGCGGAGTCCAACTCGGACTCCGGTCCGAGTGGTGGCGGCGGCAGCGCGCGCGCGCAGGAGGCGGCGGCCTGGCGCGGCTGGGCCTTAGGCCCAGTCGGCGTGGAACCTTTTTAAAAAAAACTTCACTGACCGAAATAAAATCCTAGAAAATAAATAAATAAAAACCTAAAAATGCCAAAACAATTTTTCACCGTCTAAATAAAATATTTAGAACAAGATGAACATTTTCTTGGCCCTAAAATGCAATTTTGAAAAAACATGCAATTTTTCTAATGCAAATTAAATCCGAATAAAATCAAATAAAAAATCAATTTAATGATTTTAATATTTTTCCTTCAATATTTCATTTATTTTGGAGAAGTCATATTATCTCCTCTCTTTAATTTTTAATGTGAAATATTTTTCGGAGAGAAATAATTAAAATCAAATCCTCTTTTCATTATTTGATAAAAGAATCAAATATGAAGACCGGGAAATCCCCAACTCTCTCCGAGGGTCCTTGAGCCGCTTAGGATTTCGAGGATTACGGAACGGAAAAGCAATAAAATATGATATGCATGGATGACCTATGTATAACATTCCAAATTGAAAATTTGGGATGTTACAAACCTACCCCCCTTAAGATGAATCTCGCCCTCGAGATTTGGGTTGGCTAGAAAATAGGTATGGGTAGTCCTTGCGGAGATCATCCTTTCGTTCCCAGGTAGCTTCATCCTCGGTATGGTGGCTCCACTGAACTTTACAAAACTTGATAACCTTACTGCGGGTGACTCTGCTGGAAAACTCAAGAATCTTTACTGGCTTTTCCTCGTAAGTCAAATCACTGTCCAACTGAATCGCCTCCAAGGGTACTGTATCTCTTAATGGTATTTCCGCCATCTCAGCATGACACTTCTTCAGCTGTGAAACGTGGAACACATCGTGGACTCCTGACAATCCCTCAGGTAACTCCAACTTGTAGGCGACTTCTCCCATCCGTTCCAAAATGCGATACGGTCCTACAAATCTCGGGGCTAACTTTCTTTTAACTCTAAAACGTTTCACTCCTCGCAAGGGAGATACTCACAGATATGCTTTATCTCTAATTTCGTAGGTTACCTCCTTGCGTTTTGAGTCTGCGTAACTCTTCTGCCTGGACTGAGCAATCTTTAGTCGGTCTCGGATCAGTTTTACCTTCTCCTCAGATTCTTTAATCAAGTCTGGTCCAAACAACTGTCGGTCTCCTACCTCATCCCACATCAATGGTGTTCTACACCTGCGTCCATACAGGGCTTAAAACGGTGCCATGTTCAAACTGGCTTGGTAGCTATTGTTGTATGAGAACTCTGCATACGGCAAATTGTCAACCCAACTGGATCCATAATCTCTCGCACAGGCTCTCAACATGTCCTCCAAAATTTGATTGACTCTCTCAGTCCGTCCATCTGTCTGCGGGTGAAACGCTGTACTGAACTCCAATCTCGTTCCCAAAGTCTGGTGTAATTGATGCCAAAACTTTGAAGTAAACTGTGTTCCTCGATCCAATACGATGGTCCTCGGAACTCCATGCAGACATATAGATCTTGGCCAACTTTGCACTTGTATAGGTGGTTTTCACTGGGATGAAGTGAGTTACTTTGGTCAAACGATCAACTACTACCCATATGGAATCATATCCTGCTTTAGTCCTAGGTAATCCGGTGATAAAGTCCATGCCAAGTTTATCCACTTCCATTCGGGTATCGGCATAGGCTGTAACAGTCCTGCTGGCTTCTGATGTTCTGCCTTAACTCTCTGACATACATCACGTATGGCTACATACTCGGCAATATCCTTCTTCATACCAGTCCACCAGAAACGTTCCTTCAAATCCAAATACATCTTGGTGTTTCTGGGGTGTATCGAGTGTGGTGAGTCATGGGCCTCTTGAAGTATTAACTTCCTGATCTCCTCGTTGTTGGGCACATAAACTCGGTCCTCAAACCATAGGGTATCGTGCTCATCCTCACGAAAACCTTTGTCCTTTCCTCTGCCCATCTTCTCCTTTATCTCGGCAATCTCTTTATCATCTTTCTGAGCTTCCCAAATCTTGTCTAGCAATGTCGACTGAACCTCCATTGTGGCAATGAACCTTCTAGGTACAATCTCTGTCGGTGGGAATGACACCTATGGGATCACAAGAATCCCTACTACGGTTGCGGGGCGCGGGGTCGTGAGAAGAGCGGATCAAACAGATAGCACACGGTTCGTTTATCCAGGTTCGGGCCGCGGGGATGCGTAAAACCCTACTCCTACTTTGGTGGATTGTATATCTGTGTTCTTGAGCTAGCTATGGGCGTGAGGAGCTCCAAAAAGCCGAATCCTCCCCCTGGTCGCCTCGGGCCTCCTTTTATAGGAAAGGGGTCGCCACAGTGGCACCAGGAGGTGGAAAGGGAACAGTGATGTGAGGTTATCCCTCGCATTACATGACAAGGCGCATTTAATGCATCTTACCTAGGTGTCCTTGCTTTATCAGGGATAGGGGAGAGCCCTGTCTCGTCCGTCGCCGCTCCCTCTTGTGTCGACACGCGCCCTGGCCAGCGGCACCCGCGCTACCATGTAGGCAGGCAGGCAGCTGAGGTGGCACAGTGGTGGGTCTCCACGAAGATCCGCATGCCGCCACGCAGGTGCCTGCCTAGCTGGTTGGGTCGGCAGCTGCATGCGAACGGCGGTGGAGGTTTGACTGGCGTGGGCCTGATGGTGGCCTTACGGGTGTTCTTGGCAAGGGCCTTGCCGGGGCCCCGGCAAGGGTCTTGCCATGGCGCCTGCTGTCATCCCCGGCAAGGCTCTTGTCGGGGGCCTTCTGGTCCTCCTTGGCTAGGATCCCGCCAAGGATTATCATCTTCTAAAGGGTGTATCTGATCTTGAAATGTCTTCACAAAGATCTGCATGCCACCACGGGGATGTCTCCCGAATCCTTGCCCCATGGGGGCAGTGGACTCAAGGGTGACTCACTCCGTAGGTGTGGGGTGAGCCGCCATGGCAAGGGTCTTGCCGGGTTTGCTAAAACCGCCTCCCAGCAAGGATCTTGCCGGGGGGAGTCCACTTCGTCCCCTTTGCTCTTTGTGGTCTTGGTCTTGGCGTCGTTCTGCTTCTCCTGAGCTTCGGCCTTACCTTGGCTCACCTCCCTTGCCTTACTCAGTGTGGTGGTGCCCGTGGCTCAGACTGCCCGTGCACAGTTATAGGGGTACAAAAAGCGTACCCCTCTTTTTGTACACAGACAGGAGCCCCCGGGCCTGGGCCACACGTAAGCGCAATCAGTCATTGGGCTAGGCCCAAAAAACGGTGCGCGGGCAAGCGGGGCGGTTTTTACCGCGGTAAGTCTCTTCGCGCGCTGCGCTTCCCATGCTTCCCGTGTGTGGCGTGGCGTGGGGAGGCTTGTGTGACGTGGGTGGCATGCGTGGGGCTGAGCTCTGCATGCATGCGTCACGTCATAGTAAAGGGGGCGGTTTGCGCCTTCCCCATAAACGGAGGGAGGCGTGGAGGCGCGGCCCATTTACTGAACGGGGCCGAGACGTGGTCTTCAAGGCGTCCACTCCCCATGATCATGGGGTGGGGAGAGGTCGCCTCACCCGTCGCCTTGGTCCTGCACGCATGCCACATGGCCCTCATGCGCTTGGGGTGGTGAACGGTGGAGGCGGGAAACCAGGCCGCCGCGGGCTGGGGCGGCGGGTCGGTCCCAGTTCCCTGCGCCTTCCACGTCTTGATTGCCTGAGCGGGGCGGCCGAGCCCCCACCCTGTTCCTTTATAAAGAGCGGGAGGGGGGATGGCGTCCCACATTCCTTCATCTCCTCCTTCCTTCAGCTTCTGCTCCCCACTTCCATCCGTCATGGTGAAAGGGAATCCTGGTCCGTCAATGGTGGCGGCGAGGGTCGCTGCTCGACAACGCGTCCCTCCTTCTCCTGCACCCGCGGTGGCAGAGCCAGCCGCGAGGGGAAGGGGGAGGGGGCGAGGCCGTGGGTGAGGCCGAGGCACTCGGGGAAGAGGAGGACGGGGCGGCGCGCCGGCCTCGCCTCCGCCAGCAGTTCTTCCCCCCGTGGAGGGCCACGTTGGGGATGACCCTTGCGAGTTCTTCGTCAGGCTACGCCGGCCGCCTCGCCGTCGCCTTCGTCTCCCGACTCCATTCGCGCGGGAGATGGAGCTGGATCCGCCGGAGTCGTTGTGGCTGCACATGAGGGGCTGCGCGATCAGTGGCACGCGGGCCCGTGTCGATTTCCCCGCCCCTCACGTGATGTATCTCCATCGGGGATGGAAGACGTTTGCCCATATCCACCGCTTGACAGAGGGGCTCACTCTCCATTTTAAGCTGATGGAGGGTGGCCTTCTCTCCGTCAAGGTCTTCGGGTGCTTTGGGACCCGTGCAAGGTGCTGCGTGGAGAGCTCTTCTGATAGTGAAGACTCCTCCTCGGGCGGGAGTGATGAGGAGGATAGCGGCAGCGACGACGAGGGTAGTAGGCGGCAGGATGACGGGTCCGATTAGGTGTCGGGCGCCGCTCCGTGCGGCACCGGCGACCCCATCATCCGCGTCGCCGGCTCCCTGAACTTCTCGGGGTCGTCTCCTTGGGCGGCTGGCGTTGGGAGGTTGCGGAAGAGGAAGAGGGCGGGAGGCAAGGCCATCAAGTCAGAGTACGCGGGCACCGACGCCTTCGACGCGTGCTGACGTCCTGCCGCCTCGTCTTTGAGCTCTGCTTCCGGCGCCGCCATCACCATCCAGCCTTCGGACGGCCACCGAGATGTTCTCTTGGTGTCTTCTGCCACTCGTAGCTCGCCTAGGCGCTCCTTTTGCCATTTTTGCCTCCTTGACCTGCCTCCTGAGGAGAGGGACAAGAAAGGGATAACGGGCACCTTATCTCTTTTTAGTTTGTAAGCCTTCGGGCCTTAGCTGAATTTAAAACTTGTAATCCCATCATTCATGTTTTTCATTCCCTATGGACTGTACCTAAGTGGAATGTTTTTAATGAAAAAGGGATGCTTGCCGGGTCATTTGTTTGTGGGTAGAACCCACGACAAGGAGTAAATCCTTGATATCCTTAAGATAAACATTTCTTTGCCCGGCAACAGGCCTTGCCGTCTCCCTACTTCGTTCGACCTTTCTCACACCTTTGGCGGAGGCAGGGATGAGGTGGGTTCAGGCTCCTTGTTTCATCCTCTCGCTGCCGCGACTACTACCAAACCTAGCCCCAGGAACAAGCCCTAGGGCCTAGAGTTAGGGGAGCACGGTAGTTTTAGGAAAAAACGAGGTTTCACATACCTCAGTCCATAAGGGAATGCATGATAAGGGATGAAGAACTTATCTGAAGCTGTAGCCCCCGGCAACTCTGGTTTGCCGTGGGTGAATCTTTGCTCTTGCAGCCCCCGGCAATACTGGCTTGCCTTGGTCTAGATGTTGGTCTGTCCCTCTTCTCTTTTTTGTCCTCAAGTGATCCGGCAAGGATACCTGTGAGTCCTGCGAGCCAAAGAAGATGAAAGAACGGCAAAGAGACGCACACTCGACCTCTAAGCTAGGGGTTAGTCGCCGCTAAGCACTATCAACCCTAACCAAGGATGAGACTCGACCTAGCATGCATGCTATAACTTAGGGCACCAGCGCTTCATTTATTTATGCTCAAGGTCTGCGCCTGGCTTTATACAAAGGGTTACATGCATCATTGGAAATGCTTGTACAAAAGGTGGCTTGCCCGGGGGGCCCGGCAAGCCGCGCCTCACGGGTAAAACTTGCGAAGATGCTCAATGTTCTAGGAGTTACTCACCGGAACAGCATCTTCGGTCTCCAGGCAGACTGCGCCGGGCCTGGTGACTCGTATTACCCGATAAGGGCCTTCCCACTTTGGCATCAACTTGTTGGAATTCTTGGCCGATTGAATGCGCCGAAGGACAAGGTCGGCTTCCTCAAGGCTTCGGGCATGAACCTTGTGGCTATGGTAGCGGCGCAAGGCTTGCTGGTAGCGTGCTGCTTTCACAGCCGCCCAAAGACGATCTTCCTCAAGGAGCATTGCGTCATCTTGCCGCAGTTGCTCTTGCTCAAGCTCATCATAAGCGAGCACTCGAGATGACCCATATATGAGTTCAGTGGGGAGAACTGCTTCTGCCCCGTATACCAGGGCAAAAGGTGTCTGGCCGGTGGCTTGATTTGGCGTCGTCCTTATCGACCAAAGAATGGTCGACAACTCATTAATCTAGCGCCTTCCACTCTTGTGCAGCCTGTCAAAGGTCTTGGTCCTTAAGCCTCGCAGTACTTCAGCATTTGTCCTCTCAGCTTGACCATTGCTTCGTGGGTGAGCAACGGAAGCAAAACAGACTTTGCTGCCGAGGTCTTGGATATATTGCATGAAGGTGCGGCTTGTGAACTGTGTGCCGTTGTCGGTGATGACCCTGTTGGGTACACCAAAATGGCACACTAGTCCCTTGAAGAACTTGACGGCTGACTGAGCTGTGACCTTCCTCACTGCCTCCACCTCCGGCCACTTTGTGAACTTGTCGATTGCAACGTACAAGTACTCAAAGCCCCCGACAGCGCGGGGGAAAGGGCCCAGTATGTCGAGCCGCCAGACCGAGAAGGGCCAGGAGAGAGGAATGGTTTGAAGGGCTTGAGCTGGTTGATGAAGCTTCTTTGAATGGAATCGACACGCTTCACACCTGGTGACTAGTGTCGTCGCATCCTGGAGGGCGGTGGGCCAGAAGAAGCCTTGCCGAAATGCCTTGCCGGCAAGGGACCTTGACCCGATGTGGGATCCACATATGCCTCCGTGTATCTCCGCCAACAGCTCCAGTCCTTCCTCCCGGGGGATACACTTCAATTTCACACTGTTCGGCCTCTTTCTGTACAGGACGTCATCGACGAACTGGTACATGGTAGAGCGATGGGCTACTTTTTCCGCTTCTTCCCGCTCTTCAGGAAGTTCCCCTGTTTGGAGGAATCGGACGGTATGTTGTGCCCATGCTGGAGCCTGAGGCTCGATGGCGAGGACTAAAGGCATTTCCTCCGCAATAGGAGCGGCTGTCTTGACGACAAGAGCTTGACGCTTCGCCGGAGCTAGCCGTCCCGTGGTGGGCTCAGTGTCCCCGGCAACATCCTTGCCGGCGGCTCCGGGGAGCTCGGCGGGAAAGTACTTGCCGGGTCCTAATTTCCTCCTCTTGTTCTGCTCTGTTGATGGATCAACGGATGGCTGAGTTAGCTGGAGCACAAAGGTACCTGGTTCCACAGGTAGCTTGAGGGCAGCGCGTTTTGACAGGTAATCGGTGATATCGTTCTCCGCTCGGGGAACGTATTCAGCCTGTATACTGTCGAAACGCTCTTCCAGCTTTCTCACTTCATCGACGTAGGCCTTCATCAACGGGCTCTGGTAGTCCTTGTTGACTTGCTTGATGACGAGCTGTGAGTCGCCCCTAACGATGAGCTTCTTGATTCTGAGGTCCGCTGCGATCCTAAGACCGACAAGCAGCCCTTCGTACTCTGCCGTATTGTTTGTTGACACCTCCCTGGGGAAGTGCATCTGGATCACGTACTTGAGGTGCTCTCTGGTGGGCGCGACAAGCAGTACGCCAGCCCCGGCGCCGTGTAAGTAGAAAGCTCCATCAAAGTACATGATCCAACTGCAACTTGCCTCCTTGCCGGGGAGAGCAGTCTCTTGGGCTTCTTCGTCAGGCGTTGCGGTCCATTCTACAATGAACTCCGCCAGGAATCGGCTCTGAATTGTTGAAGTACTTTCAAACTTGAGGCCAAAGCTGGACAGCTCCAGTGCCCATTCCACAATTCTTCCCGTTGCATCTGGATTGTGCAATATCCGTTGCAGAGGGAGGCGAGTGACGACAGTGATCTCGTGTGCCTGGAAGTAGTGACGCAACTTCCTCGAGGCCATAAGAAGGCCGAAGAGCAGTTTCTGCACGCCGGAGTACCTTGATCTAGCTCCCTGCAGGAGGGAACTAACAAAGTAGACCGGGTGCTGCATCATTTTCTTCTTCGGCGGCACTTCAACTGGCTGTGTCGTCTCTGCATTGGTGGTGTCGGGCTCTGTCGCTGCCATTACCTCGTCGTCAACCTCTCTCCGTGCCACTAGTGCGGCGCTGACCACCTGGTTTGTTGCCGCCAGGTATAGCAGCAACGGCTCCTGTGGCCTAGGCACAACTAGTATTGGCGCGGAGGAGAGGTACTTCTTCAAATCTTGTAATGCTGCTTCGGCTTCTGGCGTCCACTCCATCGGGCCCGCCTTTTTCAGGATCTTGAAAAAGGGAAGGGCGCGCTCGGCAGACATGGAAATGAATCTGCCCATGGCGGCGATGCAACTAGCAAGCCGACACACATCCTTGATTCGCTTGGGTGCTTCAATCTGCTCTATAGCTTTGATCTTGTCCGGATTGGCCTCTATCCCACGCTGTGACACAAAGAACCCGAGAAGCTTGCCGGACGGGATGCCAAAGACGCACTTCTCAGGGTTCAGCTTGAGATTGATCTTGCACAGGTTTGCAAATGTTTCTTGCAAATCCGGTATGAGGGTTGCCCTGTCCTTGGTTTTGACCACTATGTCATCCATATAAGCTTCCATATTTCTATGGAGCTGGGGTTCAAAACCAATCTGGACCGCCCTTGCAAACGTCGAACCAGCACTCTTCAGCCCGAAATGCATCCGCATGAAACAATACGTACCACATGGGGTGATGAATGCTGTTTTCTCTTCGTCTTCTCTTGTCATGAAGATCTGGTGGTAGCCGGAGTAGGCATCGAGGAATGACAACAAATCACACCCAGCTGTGGAGTCAACAATCTGGTCGATGCGCAGCAACGGGAAGGGGTCCTTAGGACAAGCCTTATTGATATCTGTGTAATCAATACATAGCCTCCACTTCCCATTAGCCTTGCGCACTATGACCGGATTGGCCAACCACGTTGGATGGAGCACTCCTCTTACCAAACCCGCTGCTTCCAGTTTTCGGATCTCCTCTCTGATGAACTCTTGTCATTCCAAAGCTTGCTTTCTGACCTTCTGCTTGACGGGCCGCGCATGAGGACAGACAACAAGGTGGTGCTCAATCACCTCCCTGGGAACGCCGGGGATATCGGAAGCTTGCCATGCAAACACATCGATATTCGCCCGCAGGAAGGTGACGAGCGTGTATTCCTATTTGTCGTCAAGGGTGGAGCTTATGGTGAAAGCCCCTCCCGTGTCGTCCTCATTTACAGAAACCTTCTTGGTTCCCGGCGGTATGGCCCTGGGCTTCTTGTTTCCGCCGGTGGAGCTCTCTGGCACTTCCTCGACGGGAGCGCTACACTCCGAAGAGGTGCGCTTGCCGGAGTGGGTGTCCGAGGTCTCACCGGTCTTCTTCTTCCTCTTCCCTCCTGGGGTCCCAGCGGCAGGAGCAAGTGCCCTAGTGGCGGCAGCTGCTGCAACTACTTGCTGGTATAGTTGGTCAGCACATCTTTCTTATCGGAGGGGATGGTGATGATCGTCACAGGTCCTGGCATCTTTAGGGTGTTGTAGGCGTAGTCTGACACCGCCATGAACTTGGCCAGCGCTGGGCGGCCAAGGATCCCGTTGTAGGGCAAGGGGATCTTGGCAACATCAAACATGATCCTCTCCGTCCTGTAGTTCAGATCGCTTCCAAAAGTCACGGGCAGCGTGACCTTTCCCTTAGGTTGGCTTCTTCCCGGGTTGACCCCCTGAAACGTGCCCGTCTCCTCGAGGTCTCCATTAGGAATCTGCAGTTTCTCGATCATGGCAGGCGAGATCAAGTTTAGACCGGCCCCGCCATCGAATAGCATCTTTATCACCTTGAGGTTGTGTATTGTTGGTGAAACCAACAATGGCAAGCACCCGATCGCAGTAGTGCGATCAGGGTGATCCTAAGTGTCAAAAATGATAGGTGTGCTGGACCACTTCAGCGGCCTTTGGGCATCAAACGACGGCTCTGCCGCTGTAATCTCTCGCGCCCACTGTTTAAGCTGGCGGTGAGAAGTATGCAGCGAGGCGCCACCGTTGATGCACATGGCCTCTGTGGCTTTCTGAAACTCTTGGTCACTGGATTCGTCGTCCTCTTCGTGATCGTCGTCTTCTGGCTTTTTGTCACGGCTCCGGGCGGGCCTCTCCTATTGTTTATCCTTGCCGCGACGGCCCGCCTGGCCATCACGCTTCTTGCCGGACCCCTCAGCACCGTCTTGGCCCTTCTCCTTGTCCCGCCTCCCATATTCAGCCCTCTGCTTCTCAGCGAGGAGCTCAACCTGTTGGCAGTCTTGGAGAGCATGGCCTTTGGTGCGATGGATCTTGCAGTATCGCTTGTCGGAGTTCCCTGGCTTCTCGGCAACCGCCAAGGCCCGGCAGGCGACACATCCGGCAATTTCCTTGTCGGGGTCATCTTCCTTGGTTTTCTTGGTGGAGCTGGTGTCACCAGATCCCTCGACGGCAAGCACGGCTTTACCTTTGCGTTTCCTGTTGCGGCGCCGGCCCTTCTTCGCCGGGGCGGCAGTATCTTCATCTGAGGAGTCGGTTTCCACGCCGGCGTCTTCGCCGGGGTACTTCCATCCCTCTTCAGCCCGGGCACATCTGTCAGCAAGAACATAGAGTTCTGCTACATCTTTCACCTTGTTCATTGCCAGCTCTACACGCATCTTGCGGTTATGCACGTTCTGATGGAATGCGCTGATGATGGCGGCAGGGTGAACATCAGGGATATTGTACAGTATCCGGCTGAACCTCTGTATATACTTGCGGAGACTCTCGCCTCCCTTCTGGGGAATGACGTGCAGGTCGCTCGCTTGGCCATGGGCTTGGTGGCCTCTAGTAAAGGCGCCCACACACTCATGGCACAAATCCGACCAGGAGGAAATAGAGTCTACCGGCAAGTGCATCAACCATGACATGGCGTTGGGTTTAAGAGCCAACGGAAAGTAATTCGCAAGCACCTTATCATCGCGGGCTCCGGCAACTTGCATCGCAATGGTGTAGATGCTGAGGAACTCGGACGGGTGGGTCTTGCCGCTGTACTTTTCGCCCACGTCAGGTTTGAAGGTGCGGTGAGTGGGCCACTGGAACTGCCGCGGCTCATGGGTAAAAGCCAGACAGCCTACCTCGTAACGTAGGCTTCCAGGGCTCTCCGGTGTTGGGTGGTTCATAGCAGGCCCTACTCGCCTGTCTGACTGGTGGCGCGCTCCATGCCGGTGCTCGATAGTGGTTCGAGCATCTTCATGTTCTCGTTCCCGAAGGACTTGGTGCTGGTCATAGTGGGTCCGCGGGTCGGACGATGCTATGGAGATTTTGTCGCCCGCAACGTCGCGACGGGCTGGCGTCCGCGGTACCGGGCGAGGAGGAGGCGAGTGCACCGTGGTCGCGGCGCCGCCGGCTTTCCTGCCACTGGTGCGTGGGACTCCGTCGGGGCATCGACCCGGGGGCTCCACCGGACTCGGTTCGGCTTTGTTGGCCACTGCAACAAGGCTTCGGATAGTGGCTCTCCATTCGTCGAGTTTCCCCGTAGTGGGAGGAAAATCGAGGAGCAACTGCGCGTGCGCCAAGGCTTCTGCTGGCGTTGGTGGCAACGAAACCTGCACGGATCGCGACGCGCTTCGACTTCTGACCATGTCAGAAGGAGCTCTATCACGACCCCGCGGTCGCATGCCATCTTCACCAGCGCCTCGGCGAGCGGGCATGTCTTCTAGCTCCCGGGAGTGGCGCTCGGGGCTCTTCCTGCATCGACGCCCGGGGTCTTCGGTGTGGTTGCGCTATTTGTCGCGCGCCGCTTGAGAGGAGCGCGCCGTCGGCGCCGGCGTGGGAGTCTTGGAGGCCCTCGCATCGCCTTTAGGCGGGGCAGTAGCGATCTTGGAAGGCCCCGCGCCACCCGCGGAGGGCCTGGCTCCGTCTTTGGATTTGGCGGCGTGCGGCCCGCTACCAGGCGCACGAACATCGCCGCCTCCGAAACTCCGGCTGCTAGGACGGTGTTGGTGTTCGCGAACGGCGCCCCGGGTCCTTTCTGCGACCGGTCCGCTGCTCGCCCGCGTCGGGACGGGATGTCCGGTTTCTGAGGGCCAACCGCCACCGTCGTCTTCTTCTTGGGCGCCATGATGATGAAGAAGCGTCGAACTAACTGCTAAAGCCGTTTCTCACAACTGCGCCCCCTACCTGGCATGCCAAAGATGTCGGTGGGAACGACACTTATGGGATCACAAGAACCCCTACTACGGTTGCGGGGCGCGGGGTCGTGAGAAGAGAGGATCAAACAGATAGCACACGGTTCGTTTATCCAGGTTCGGGCCGCGGGGATGCGTAAAACCCTACTCCTGCTTTGGTGCATTGTATATCTATGTTCTTGAGCTACCTATGGGGCGTGAGGAGCTCCAAAAAGCCGAATCCTCCTCCTAGTCACCTCGGGCCTCCTTTTATAGGAAAGGGGTCGCCATAGTGGCACCAGGAGGTGGAAAGGGAACAGTGATGTGAGGTTAACCCTCGCATTACATGACAAGGCGCATTTAATGCGTCTTGCCCAGGTGCCCTTGCTTTATCGGGGACGGGGGAGAGCCCTGTCTCGTCCGTCGCCACTCCCTCTCGTGTCGACACGCGCCCTGGCCAGCGGCGCCCGCGGTGCCATGTAGGCAGGTAGGCAGCTGAGGTGGCGCAGTGGTGGGTCTCCACGAAGATCCGCATGCCGCCACGCAGGTGCGTGCCCAGCTGGTTGGGTCGGCAGCTGCATGCGAACGACGGTAGAGGTTTGACTAGCGTGGGCCTGATGGTTGCCTTACGGGTGTTCTTGGTAAGGGCCTTGCCGGGGCCCCGGCAAGGGCCTTGCCGTGGCGCCTGCTATCATCCCCGGCAAGGCTCTTGCCAGGGGCCTTGTGGTCCTCCTTGGCTGGGATCCCGCCAAGGATTATCATCTTCTAAAGGGTGTATCTGATCTTGAAATGTCTTCACAAAGATCTGCATGCCACCACAGGGACGTCTCCCGAATCCTTGCCCCATGGGGGCAGTGGACTCAAGGGTGACTCACTCCGTAGGTGTGGGGCGAGCCGCCACAGCAAGGGTTTTGTCGGGTTTGCTAAAACCGCCTCCCGGCAAGGATCTTGCCGGGGGGAGTCCGCTTCGTCCCCTTTGCTCTTTGTGGTCTTGGTCTTGGCGTCGTTCTGCTTCTCCTGAGCTTCGGCCTTACCTTGGCTCACCTCCCTTGCCTTACTCAGTGTGGTGGTGCCCGTGGCTCAGACTGCCCGTGCACAGTTATAGGGGTACAAAAAGCGTACCCCTCTTTTTGTACACCGACAATCTCTAACCGAAGTTCCATTATGTCCTTTGCTAATTCCTTCGGCAGTCCTTTACTTTCAAGGGTATTAGCATAACTCTTCCGACTCAATGCGTCTGCTACGACATTGGCCTTTCCTGGATGATAGTGTAGCTTCATGTCATAATCCTTTATAAGCTCCAACCATCTCCTCTGCCTAAGGTTCAGCTCCTTCTGGGTGAAGATGTACTTCAAACTCTTGTGATCCGTGTACACATCACAACAGTTTTCAATAAGGTAATGTCTCTAAGTCTTCAACGCATGCACTACGGCTGCTAGCTCCAAATCATGCGTGGCATAATTCAACTCATGAGGTTTTAGTTGTCGTGAGGCATATGAAACAACTCTTCTGTCCTGCATAAGCACACATCCAAGTCCTAAGCGAGAGGCATCGCAATACACTTGGAACTCCTTATGTATATCTGGCAGTACTAGCACTGGGGCTGTAGTCAAACGTTTCTTCAACTCCTGGAAACTTGCTTCACAATCTTCTGTCCATTTAAACTTGGTATCCTTCTTCAACAGTTCAGTCATTGGTTTTGCAATCTTGGAAAAATTCTCAATGAATCTCCGGTAGTATCCTGCGAGTCCAAGAAAACTATGGATCTCGCTAACTGAGGTGGGTGCCAACCATTCAGTGACTGACTGAACCTTGCTGGGGTCTACTGCTATACCTTCTCCTGATATAACATGTCCAAGGAATCCGACTTCCTTCAGCCAAAACTCGCATTTGCTAAACTTAGCATACAACTGGTGTTCCCTAAGCTTCTCGAGAACTAAACGCAAATGCTCTTTGTGCTCCTCCTCGTTCTTCGAGTATACCATGATATCATCAATAAACACCACAACAAACTTGTCCAAATACTCGATGAACACCTTGTTCATCATGCTCATGAAATAGGCAGGGGCGTTAGTCAGTCCAAACAACATGACCGTGTACTCGTATAATCCATATCGCGTTGTGAATGCCGTCTTTGGTATGTCCTTCTCTCGTATCTTCAACTGATGATACCCCGATCGCAAATCAATCTTCGAAAACACTTTAGCTCCTTGCAACTGATCAAACAGATCGTTGATCATCGGCAGTGGGTACTTGTTCTTAATCGTCACTTCATTCAATGCTCGATAATCAACAACCATCCTTAGGGATTTATCCTTCTTCTCAACCAAAAGTACTGGGGCTCCCCAAGGTGATGAACTTCTTCGGATATATCCTTTCTCCAATAACTCCTTGATCTATTTCTTAATTTCTTCCAGATCATTTGCGGGCATCCGATAGGGTCTCTTGGATATTGGTCCTGTTCCTGGTAACAGCTCTATCAAAAACTCAATATCTCTGTCCAGTGGCATGCCTGGTAACTCCTCTGGGAAAACATCCAGGTAATCCTTCACTACAGGCATTTCCTCCTGAACAACTCCCGTAAGTGAATTCACTTGACTCCTCCTAGGCACATGCCTAGATACATACTTAATACTTTTTCCTTCCAGGGTGGTGAGATAAATCGACTTACTAGCACAGTCAATGCTTCCTCCAAACTTTGACATCCATTCCATACCCAATATCACATCCAATCCTTGTGACTCCAAGATAATTAGGTTGGACAGAAAAACATGTGTACCAATGGTTAAGGGTATCTGGTCACACCATCAGCTAGCCATATACTCTGCTCCGGGTGAACTCACTAAAAGAGGGATCCTAAGGGTTTGGGTTAGTAGTTTAAACTTATCCATGAATCCCCTTGATATGTATGAATGCGATGCACCAGTATCAAAAAGAACAAGAGCGGTAAATGACTTAACCAAAAACTTACCTATTACCGCGTCCGGCTGCTCTTCAACCTCCTCCACGTTAACGTGGTTCACTTGTCCTTTGTTGAATGGATTGGGCTTCTTCCCAGTTCTTCCATTTCCGTTTCCATTCCTTCCTTCGGGGCAATCATTGGCATAGTGCCCTGTCTTCCCGCACTTAAAATAGGTAACCTGACTTAAGTCTCTTTTGGCGGGAGTGGACGAGTTGGAGCGGTTCTGATTGTTGTTAGCTCCGTTCCCATTCCCATTCTTAGCACCACTGTGGTTATGTGATCCTCCTCCAGTGTGGTTGTGACCTCCATGGTTGTGAACAAGTCCTCCCGTGTTCAGGGTTAGGCGAGGCTTTTGCTGAGCTCCTAAGTTATACTTCCCTTGTCCATACTTTCTCTTGCGGCTCTCAATCTGTTGTTGTTTCCCTTCAATCATAAGAGCCTTATCTACCAACTCCTGGTAGTTGTTGAAGGTTGCTACCATCAACTGCATGCTCATCTCATCATTCAGCCCTTCCATAAACTTCTCCTGCTTCGCGGCATCTGTGGCCACATCATCAGGGGCGTAGCGAGATAACTTGCTAAACTCATCCACGTACTGAGCCACAGTACGGTTCCCCTGGCGTAGGTTGCGGAACTCTCGCTTCTTCATCTGCATAGCTCTAGTGGAGACATGGGCTGTGCGGAAAGCTTGCTGAAACTGGTCCCAAGTGACATTGGCTATAGGAAAAGTGGCCGTGTAATTCTCCCACCATGAGGCTGCTAGTCCATCCAATTGATGTGCAGTAAAGCGCACTCTCTCAGCATATGTGCAACCTGCGGTGGTCAACTCCCTTCCAATACGGTGTACCCAATCATCAGCAACTATAGGCTCGGTGCTACTGGAAAACACCGACGGTTGTAACCTTAGAAAACGGGCTAGGTTGTCCACTGGCGGTGGGTTGTTGTTGTTGTTGCCCTGGTTCTGAACTAGCAATTGCGTCAAGGCATTCTGCTGCTGGATCAACTGGGTGAGCTCCGGCGGGAAGGCAAAACCGGTGTCACGTCTCGGAGGCATCTGAGGGGTTTAGATGGGAGAGATTTAGAATAGAAGAGGTCTAATGAGAGAACACTACCCCATGCACATGAGACAAACACAATCATTTCACTCAATCAATCAAGCAAGGGCATACAAACGGTCTAGAACTATCGCAAAAGTGCTCACTACTACTATATACATGGGGGAAATACTACTAATATATGGTAGTCATCTAGAAATTTTGATCGGTGGAAGACTCCATGATGTCTGCTCCAACTTCGTCTTCAAAGCCATCATCACTAGGGTCGGAGTCGGTGTCGTCGATGATGATGTAGTCCTTGGGGCGTATTTCCTTGGGTTCTTCTTCTTCTTCTATTGGTGCTGGTCCTCCCATGAATACTTCGATCTTCTTGACTAAGTCGTCATTCTTCTCCGGTAGGGTCTTGATTTCCTCCTCATATCCATCACGGGTAAACTTGAGTTCTTCCTCCAGCTCGATGATCCTAGTCTTCGCCTTCTTCAAGTCCATCATGTCCGCACACATCTGGTTCTCCCGACGTCGAATGTGCTGGTTTAACTCCTGGATGAAAGCTGCAATGGATCTATCCTTCCTGGTGTTGATTACTTCCCATTGCTCGTCTCGGTGCCCACATATTTGGTAAATAGTGTCCTTAAGCTCCATGTTGTAAACTTCTCCAATGCGTCCCATGGTGATGTGAGCTGCCATACTCTTTCCTAAACTCCAGGTTGGTGCGTCGAAGGAAAATTCTATGGGTTTAGAAGTTGGCGAGAACATCCTTCCTGGAACTTGTACTTGAATCATCCAGCGCTCCTCTTCAGGTAAAGTGGCGTTGTACGTCCCGGTGAAGCTTGGTATTCCAAGGTTCAAGTACCTAGTGACTTCCTTCAAGTGGCATCCAAAAGGTGTGTCTTCATCCGGTTGTGCAAACTTGTTCTTCATCTCCGTCATCCTAAAGAGTAGAAAGTGGAGAGGAGTCAGAAATGAGAAGAGAAGTGTGACCTAGGGTTTATCTTAGGGGTCGTGTCCTACACTCAGCGTGTGCTCTGATACCATTTTGTAGCGACCTGACCTCAGATGGTCAAGTCTCTGTGCTTCAGTGTCATCCCTGGATCGGTAATGCTGACACACACAATACTCGAAGGATTTATAACAGAGTAGCAATCACACACTATTACATCGAATGTCTCCAAAGAGAACTTATTACAAGAATATGGCTTAAGGCCATCTAATGTGATAACAGTGGAAGGCTTGGAAGATAAGGTGAATCCATCAACTCCAACGGCATAGCTGAGTTGCACGGCAATGACCTAACGAACCTTACTCCTCGTCTGAAAAGTCTGCAACATAATACGTTGCAGCCCGAAAATGGGTCAGCACATGGAATATGCTGGCAATATAACACAGTAGAGCAGAAACAGAATAATGCTATCACTACATGCATATATGGCTGGTGGAAAGCTGTATGGTTGTAGTTTTGCTAAAAGCCAATTTTTTCCTACAACAACGGAATAGATTTTAATTTACTATCATGGGGGTTGAAACATCATTGAGAAGGTATCCCCAACTCAATCCCAATTAAAGTGATTAACAACCCAACAGTATTAATTAAGCATGGTGAGATACATGTGATAACCCAAGTACTAGATACTCAAGAATTGTCCATAACCAGGGACACGGCTAACCATGATTAGATTGTACACTCTGCAGAGGTTTGCACACTTTTCCCCACAAGACTTGATCGCCTCCGTTGGATTTCTCGCACTACATGGTGTTTGAGAAACGGATGACCGAGACACAGTCTTTCAGAAACGTTAACTCTCTACTCCGGTTAGACCATACCAAACCTACAAAACCCACTACCTGCTGATCTACCTCTTCAAGAGCTTCACGTAACTTACTCAACTATGCTAGAGCCCATAATAGCTTGTGGCTGCACATGGAAGTTTCTAGCATGAATCATCTCAGTTCCCTTTGAGCATGGGTGGCGGTCCATAGGAAGATCACACGGGTACCCCGGGATTTCCAAAAAAACAGACAACACTGGGTTCCCCAGGTGCCTCAATCCACCCAGTTGTTTGATTAAGTTGCCACCTTAAGTTGAACCATTAATTAACAATCTCACATATGACATGAATTTCACTCAAACCCAAACCACGTCTACGAGCATAGCATAGCAATAAGCAATACGTAGAAGTAACTCCCAAGGGTTTGAATATAACAGGGCAATAGGTTCTACCTCAGCAACTACTTCCCAACCCACAAGGTAATGACATCCTAATCATGCAATGTTTGAGGATTGGAACTAATGCATAAAAACTGGGTAATAATGGGATATGATCAAAGTGTTACTTGCCTTACTGACGATCCGCGAATCCTAGAGACTCGTAGTAACACGCTTCGCACTCCGGGAATTCTATCGCAAACAAACAATAACATACATAAGTAACAAGAAACGATGCACAAGCAAAACGCAAATAAGATAGGTTGACCAGAAAGTTCAAATTAAGAACTCTGGTTTGCAAAAAGAATCAAAACAAACGGAGCAACGAAACTCAAACGGCGAAAGAAAGAAGCTTCGTTTACTAATATGAAACTAGGTCAAATTTTACAGTAGCAAAAACTTGTTTGAGTTGGTTAAACGGAAAGAGGGTTTCGAGACAAAACTCCAGGCGCTTGAATCGCCTGATTCCGTTAAACGAGCGAAAAGATAAACAGAAACTAAGATCAGATCAGAAATCACGATCAGAAAAATCGCGGAATAAATCTGATAAAAGAAAACTCACGAACAGACTAACGAACGAGCGTTCGTTAGTTGTTTCTAACGGGCGAGGAACCTTTCTTTAAAACGAACGTTCGTACGAACGTCCGCTAACTAGAAGAGCCGGAAAAAACGGTGAATCCAAAAAAACGGATCTTGGGTTTCTAAAAACCGAACGGTTTTTATATTAAAAAAATCGGCGGCGGGGCGCGGTGGCTACCTCCGGCGAGAGGGCTCCGGCGAGCCGGGGCAGTGGCTCACTAGGGCGGCGGCGCTCGGCGGCGGCGGCGCGGGGCTACGGCGGCGGCGGCTAGCGCCGCGCGGCGGGGCTAGGCGGCGGTGGTGGTGGTGTTGAGGCGGGGGTGGCGGCGTATATAAAGGGGCGGGGGCGGCGACTTGGAGGAGGGGGCAAGGCGCGGCGGAGGCGGAGTCCAACTCGGACTCCGGTCCGACTGGCGGTGGCGGCGGCAGCGCGCGCGCGCAGGAGGCGGCGGCCTGGCGTGGCTGGGCCTTAGGCCCAGTCGGCGCGGAACCTTTTTTTTAAACTTCGACGACCGAAATAAAATCCTAGAAAAAAATAAATAAACTCCTAAAAATGCCAAAATAATTTTTCACCGTCTAAATAAAATATTTAGAACAAGATGAACATTTTCTTGGCCCTAAAATGCAATTTTGAAAAAACATGCAATTTTTCTAATGCAAATAAAATCCGAATAAAATCAAATAATAAAAGAAATCAATTTAATGATTTTAATATTTTTCCTCCAATATTTCATTTATTTTGGAGAAGTCATATTATCACCTCTCTTTAATTTTTAATGTGAAATATTTTTTGGAGAGAAATAATTAAAATCAAATCCTCTTTTCATTATTTGATAAAAGAATCAAATATAAAGACTGGGAAATCCCCAACTCTCTCCGAGGGAAATCCCCAACTCTCTCCGAACGGAAAAGCAATAAAACATGATATGCATGGATGACCTATGTATAACATTCCAAATTGAAAATTTGGGATGTTACAAATCATACACGCAAACGTGTACGATCAAGATCAAGGACTCACGTGAAGATATCACAACACAACTCTACAAATAAAATAAGTCATACAAGCATCATATTACAAGCCAGGGGCCTCGAAGGCTCGAATAGAAGAGCTCGATCATAGACGAGTCAGCGGAAGCAACAATATATGAGTACAAACATAAGTTAAACAAGTTTGCCTTAAGATGGCTAGCACAAACTGGGATACATATCGAAAGAGGCACATGCCTCCTGCCTGGGATCCTGCTAAACTACTCCTGGTCGCCGTCAGCGGGCTGCACGTAGTAGTAGGTGATGTCTACTACACAACCTTCTTCTTGTAGACGTTGTTGGGCCTCAAATTGCAAAGGTTTGTAGGACAGTAGCAAATTTCCCTCAAGTGGATGACCTAAGGTTTATCAATCCGTAGGGGGCGTAGGATGAAGATGGTCTCTCTCAAGCAACCCTGCAACTTAATAACAAAGAGTCTCTTATGTCCCCAACACATCCAATACAATGGTAAATTGTATAGGTGCACTAGTTCGGCGAAGAGATGGTGATACGAGTGGTATATGGATGGTCGATAAAGGTATTTGTAATCTGAAATTATAAAAACAGCAAGGTAACTAATGATAAAAGTGAGCGTAAACGGTATTGCAATGCATTGAAACAAGGCCTAGGGTTCATACTTTTGCTAGTGCAAGTTCCCTAAACAATACTAACATAATTGGATCACATAACTATCCCTCAACATGCAACAAAGAGTCACTCCAAAGTCACTAATAGCGGAGAACAAATGAAGAGATTATGGTAGGGTACGAAACCACCTCAAAGTTATTCTTTCCAATCAATCCGTTGGGGAGGAGAAACATAAGATCCAACTATAATAGCAAAGCTCGCGATACATCAAGATCGCGCCAAACCAAGAACACGAGAGAGAGAGAGATCAAACACATAGCTACTGGTACATACCCTCAGCCCCGAGGGAGAACTACTCCCTCCTCTCCGGCAGGGTGCCGGAACGGGTCTAGATTGGTTTTCGGTGGCTACGGAGGCTTCTGGCGGCGGAACTCCCGATCTATTGTGCGTTCTAGAAGTTTTAGGGTACGTAGGTATATATGGGTGAAAGAGATACGTCAGGGGACCGAAGGGGGGCCATGAGGCAGGGGCACGCCCTAGGGGGGTGGGCGCGCCCCCTACCCTCGTGAGCACCTCCCTTCTTTCCTGACATGCACTCCAAGCTTTTCCGGTAGCTTTCCTTCCAAAAATAACTTCTCCAGTTGATTTCATTCCGTTTTGACTCCGTTTGATATTCCTTTTCTTCGAAACACTGAAATAGGCAAAAAACAACAAATCTAGGCTGGGCCTCCGGTTAATAGGTTTGTCCCAAAAATAATATAAAAGTGGATAATAAAACCCAATATTGCCCAAAACAGTAGATAACATAGCATGGAGCAATCAAAAATTATAGATACGTTGGAGATGTATCAAGCATCCCCAAGCTTAATTCCTACTCGTCCTCGAGTAGGTAAATGATAAAAACAGAATTTTTGATGCGGAATGCTACTTGGCATAATTTCAATGTAATTCTTCTTAATTGTGGTATGAATATTCAGATCCGAAAGATTCAAGACAAAAGTTCATATTGACATAAAAATGGTAATACTTCAAGCATAGTAACTAAGCAATCATGTCTTCTCAAAATAACATGGCCAAAGAAAGTTCATCCCTACAAAATCATATAGTTTAGTCTTGTTTCATTTTCGTCACACAAGAATGCTCTCATCATGCACAACCCCGATGACAAGCCAAGCAATTGTTTCATACTTTAGTAATCTCAAACCTATAAACTTTCACGCAATACATGAGCGCGAACCATGGATATAGCACTATGGGTGGAATAGAATAATGAGGGGGTTATGTGGAGAAGACAGAAAGGAGAAAGTCTCACATCAACGAGGCTAATAAATGGGCTATGGAGATGCCCACTAATTGATGTTAATGAAAGGAGTAGGGATTGCCATGCAACGGATGCACTAGAGCTATAAATGTATGAAAGCTCAACAAAAGAAACTAGTGGGTGTGCATCCAACTTGCTTGCTCACGAAGACCTAGGGCACTTGATGAGGCCCATTGTTGGAATATACAAGCCAAGTTCTATAATGAAAAATTCCCATTAGTATATGAAAGTGACAAAACAAGAGACTCTCTATCATAAAGATCATGGTGCTACTTTGAAGCACAAGTGTGGCAAAGGATAGTAGCATTGTCCCTTCTCTCTTTTTCTCTCATTTTTTTATTTGGCCTTTTCTTTTTTAATGGCCTTTCTCTTTTTTGGGGGGCCTTTTTTTATGGCCTTTCTTTTTTTTATTCCTCATGTGGGACAATGCTCTAATAATGATGATCATCACACTTTCATTTACTTACAAGTCAATGATTACAACTCAATACTAGAACAAGGAATGACTCTATATGAATGCCTCCAGCGGTGTACCGGGATGTGCAATGACTCAAGAGTGACATGTATGGAAGAATTATGAACGGTGGCTTTGCCACAAATATGATGTCAACTACATGATCATGCAAAGCAATATGACAATGATGATGCGTGTCATAATAAACGGAACAGTGGAAAGTTGCATGGCAATATATCTCGGAATGGCTATGGAAATGCCATAATAGGTAGGTATGGCGGCTATTTTGAGGAAGATATAAGGAGATTTATGTGTGAAAGAGCGTATCATATCACGGGGTTTGGATGCACCGGCGAAGTTTGCGCCAACTCTCAATGTGAGAAAGGGCAATACACGGTACCGAAGAGGCTAGCAAGGATGGAAGGGTGAGAGTGCGTATAATCCATGGACTCAACATTAGTAATAAAGAACTCACATACTTATTGCAAAAATCTACAAGTCATCAAAAACCTCGGCACTACGCGCATGCTCCTAGGGGGATAGATTGGTAGGAAAAGACCATCGCTCGTCCCCGACCGCCACTCATAAGGAGGACAATCAAATAACACCTCATGTTTCAAATTTGTTACATAACGTTTACCATACGTGCATGCTACGGGACTTGCAAACTTCAACACAAGTACTTCTCAAATTCACAACTACTCAACTAGAATGACTTTGATATTATTACCTCCATATCTCACAACAATCATCAAGCATCAAACTTCTCTTAGTATTCAAAACACTCATAAGAAAGTTTTTACTATTCTTGAATACCTAGCATATTAGGATTTTAAGAAAATTACCATGCTATTTAAGACTCAAAATAATATAAGTGAAGCATGAGAGCTCATATATTTCTTCAAAATAAAACTACCACCATGCTCTAAAAGATATAAATGAAGCACTAGAGCAAATGACAAACTACTCCGAAAGATATAAGTGAAGATCAATGAGTAGTTGAATAATTATGCAACTATATGAAGATTCTCTAACATTTAAGAATTTCATATCTTGGTATTTTATTCAAACAGCAATCAAAGCAAAATAAAATTACATTCTAAGAATGGCAAACATCATGTGAAGAAGCAAAAACTTAGGATCAACCGATACTAACCGATAGTTGTTGGAGAAGAAAGGTGGGATGCCAACCGGGGCATCCCCAAGCTTAGACGCTTGAGACTTCTTGAAATATTATCTTGGGGTGCCTTGGGCATCCCCAAGCTTGAGCTTTTGTGTCTCCTTAATTCCTCTTATATCACGGTCTCCCTAAATCTCAAAAGCTTCATCCACACAAAACTCAACAAGGACTCGTGAGATAAGTTAGTACAAACCATTGCAAAAACCTTATCATACTCTACTGTAGCAAATCACTAAAATTATTATTCAACATTGCATACTAAATGCCTCTGCATATTTAATAGCCCTATCCTCAAATAGAATCATTAAAGAAGCAAACATATGCAAACAATGCAAACATAACAGTAATCTGCCTAAACAGGATAGTCTGTAAAGAATGCTGCAACATCCATACTTCCCTAGCTCCAAAAATTATTAAAGAAAATTCCCACTGTAGTAAATTTATCAGATCTTAATATTCAAAAGGTTTCAACATTTTAACACATTCTGACTTTTCTAGGGAATTATTGCAACAGCGGTAAACTTTCTGTTTTCAAACAGCAACATGTACACTTGTAACATAGGCATAGTAAAGGCTATAAATGCCACTTTTATTGAAATAACAGATGCAACAAATTGTTCTAAATAACATCAAGCAAATCCTAACAAAATAAATTAACGCTCCAAGCAAAACACATATCATGTGGCGAATAAAAATATAGCTCCAAGTAAAGTTACCAATGAACGAAGACGAAAGAGGGGATGCCTTCTGGGGCATCCCCAAGCTTAGGCTCTTGGTTTTCCTTGAATATTACCTTGGGGTGCCTTGGGCATCCCCAATCTTAGGCTCTTGACACTCCTTATTCCATAGTCCATCGAATCCTTACCCAAAACTTGAAAACTTCACAACACAAAACTTAACAGAAAACTCGTAAGCTCCGTTAGTATAAGAAAAATAAATCACCACTTCAAGGTACTGTAATGAACTCATTATTTATTTATATTGGTGTTATATCTACTGTATTCCAACTTCTCTATGGTTTATAAACTCTTTTACTAGCCATGGATTCATCAAAATAAGCAAACAACACAATGAAAACAGAATCTGTCAAAAACAGAACAGTCTGTAGTAATCTGGATCAAACGTATACTTCTGGAACTCATAAAATTCTCAAATAAACTGCTGGACCTGAGGAATTTATCTATTAATAATCTGAAAAACTAATTAACTAAATAGCACTATACAAATAAAAATGGCAGCAATTCTCGTGAGCGCTAAAGTTTCTGTTTTTAACAGCATGATCATAAAGACTTCACCCAAGTCTTCCCAAAGGTTCTACTTGGCACAAGCACTAATTAAAAGCATAAAACCACATCTAAACAGAGTCTAGATGAATTATTTATTACTAAACAGGAGCAAAAAGCAAGGAACAAAAATAAAATTAGGTTGCCTCCCAACAAGCGCTATCGTTTAACGCCCCTAGCTAGGCATGATGATTTCAATGATGCTCATATGGAAGATAAGAATTGTAACATAAAGAGAGCATCATGAAGAATATGACTAGCACATTTAAGTCTAACCCACTTCCTATGCATAGGGATTTTGTGAGCAAACATCTTGTGGGAACAAGAATCATCTTGCATAGGAAGGTAAAACAAGCATAACTTCAAAGTTTTAAGCACATAGAGAGGAAACTTGATATTATTGCAATTCCTACAAGCATATATTCCTCCCTCATAATAATTTTCAGTAGCATCATGAATGAATTCAACAATATAACCAGCACCTAAAGCATTCTTTTCATGATCTACAAGCATAGAATTTCTCTCCACATAAGCAAATTTCTTTCCATAAATAGTAGTGGGAGCAAACTCAACAAAATAACTATCATGTGATTGAAAATTAAGATCAAGATGAAAAGTTTCATGGTTATCATTATTCTTTAAAGCATACGTGTCATCACAATAAACATCATAGATAGGAGGCATGCTTTCATCGTAATAAATTTTCTCATCAAAACTTAGGGGACAAAAAATATCATCTTCATCAAACATAGCTTCCCCAATATTGTGGCTTTGCATATCATTAGCATCATGGATATTCAAGGAATTCATAGTAACAACATTGCAATCATGCTCATCATTCAAATATTTAGTGCCAAACATTTTAATGCATTCTTCTCCTAACACTTTGGCACAATTTTCCTTTCCATCATACTCACGAAAGATATTAAAAAGATGAAGCGTATGAGACAAACTCAATTCCATTTTTTTATAGTTTTCTTTTATAAACTAAACTAGTGATAAAACAAGAAACGAAAAGACTCGATTGCAAGATCTAAAGATATACCTTCAAGCACTCACCTCCCCGGCAACGGCGCCAGAAAAGAGCTTGATGTCTACTACACAACCTTCTTCTTGTAGATGTTGTTGGGCCTCCAAGTGCAGAGGTTTGTAGGACAGTAGCAAATTTCCCTCAAGTGGATGACCTAAGGTTTATCAATCCATAAGAGGCGTAGGATGAAGATGGTCTCTCTCAAGCAACCCTGCAACCAAATAACAAAGAGTCTCTTGTGTCCCCAACACACCCAATACAATGGTAAATTGTATAGGTGCACTAGTTCGGTGAAGAGATGGTGATACAAGTGGTATATGGATGGTAGATAAAGGTATTTGTAATCTGAAATTATAAAAACAGCAAGGTAACTAATGATAAAAGTGAGCGTAAACGGTATTGCAATGCGTTGAAACAAGGCCTAGGGTTCATACTTTCGCTAGTGCAAGTTCCCTAAACAATACTAACATAATTGGATCACATAACTATCCCTCAACATGCAACAAAGAGTCACTCCAAAGTCACTAATAGTGGAGAACAAACGAAGAGATTATGGTAGGGTACGAAACCACCTCAAAGTTATTCTTTCCAATCAATCCGTTGGGCTATTCCTATAAGTGTCACAAACAGGCCTAGAGTTCGTACTAGAATAACACCTTAAGACACAAATCAATCAAAACCCTAATGTCACCTAGATACTCCAATGTCACCTCAAGTATCTGTGGGTATGATTATATCATATGCGTCACACAATCTCAGATTCATCTATTCAACCAACACATAGAACCTCAAAGAGTGCCCCAAAGTTTCTACCGGAGAATCACGATGAAAACGTGTGCCAACCCCTATGCATAGGTTCATGGGCGGAACCCGCAAGTTGATCACCAAAACATACATCAAGTGAATCATGTGGTACCCCATTATCACCACAGATACGCACGGCAAGACATACATCAAGTGTTCTCAAACTTTAAAGACTCAATCCGATAAGATAACTCCAAAGGGGAAACTCAATTCATTACAAGAGAGTAGAGGGGGAGGAGAAACATAAGATCCAACTATAATAGCAAAGCTCGCGATACATCAAGATCGTGCCAAACCAAGAACATGTGAGAGAGAGAGAGACCAAACACATAGCTACTGGTACATACCCTCAGTCCCGAGGGAGAACTACTCCCTCCTCGTCATGGAGAGCACCGGGATGATGAAGATGGCCACCGGAGAAGGATTGCCCCCTCCGGCAGGGTGCCGGAACGGGTCTAGATTAGTTTTCGGTGGCTACGGAGGCTTCTGGCGGCGGAACTCCTGATCTATTGTGCGTTCTGGAAGTTTTAGGGTGCGTAGGTATATATGGGTGAAAGAGATACGTCAAGGGACCGAAGGGGGGGCCACGAGGTAGGGGGCGCGCCCTAGGGGGGTGGGCGCGCCCCTACCCTCGTGAGCACCTCCCTTCTTTCCTGACGTGCACTCCAAGCTTTTCCGGTAGCTTTCCTTCCAAAAATAACTTCTCCAGTTGATTTCATTCCGTTTCGACTCCGTTTGATATTCCTTTTCTTCGAAACACTGAAATAGGCAAAAAACAGCAAATCTGGGCTGGGCCTCCGGTTAATAGGTTAGTCCCAAAAATAATATAAAAGTGGATAATAAAGCCTAATATGGCGCAAAACAGTAGATAACATAGCATGGAGCAATCAAAAATAATAGATACGTTGGAGACGTATCAGTAGGCACCTCCAGCGTAGTAGGAGTCATCATCGACGGTGGTGTCTGGCTGCTGGGCTCCATCGTCTGGTCGTAGCAATCGGGTATAGAAAGGGAGAAAAGAGGGAGCAAAGCAACCATGAGTACTCATCCAAAGTACTCGCAAGCAAGGGGCTACACTACATATGTATGCATTGGTATCAAATGGAATAAGGGTATCATATGTGGACTGAACTGTAGAATGCCGGAATAAGAGGGGGATAGCTAGTTCTATCGAAGACTACGCTTCTGGCCACCTCCATCTTGCAGCATGTAGAAGAGAGTAGATGGTAAGTTCACCAAGTAGCCACATGTAGCATAATCCTACCCGGCGATCCTCCCCTTGTCGCCTTGTTGGAGAGTGATCACCGGGTTGTATCTGGCACTTGGAAGGGTGGGTTTTATTAAGTATCTGGTTCTAGTTGTCATAATGTCAAGGTACAACTCCAAGTCGTCCTGTTACCGAAGATCATGGCTATTCGAATAGTTTAACTACCCTGCAGGGGTGCACCACATTTCCCAACACGCTCGATCCCCTTTGTCCGGACACACTTTTCTGGTTCATGCCCGGCCTTAGAAGATCAACATGTCGCAGCCCTACCTAGGCACAACAGAGAGGTCAGCACGTCGGTCTAAATCCTATGGCGCAGGGGTCTGGGCCCATCGCCCATTGCACACCTGCATGTTGCGAGGGCGACCGGAAGCAGAACTAGCCCCCTTAATATAAGAGCAGGCTTACGTTCCAATCCGGCGCGCACCGCTCAGTCGATGATGTCAAGAAGGCTTCGGCTGATACCACGACGTCGAGTGCCCATTACTGTTCCCGCGTAGTTGGTTAGTGCGTATAGGCCAGTAGCCAGACTCAGATCAAATACCAAGATCTCGTTAAGCGTGTTATTTTGAAATAACCACGCACGCCGACCAAGGCCAGGCCCACCTCTCTCCTAGGTGGTCTCAACCTGCCCTGTCGCTCCGCCAAAAAGATCCACTCAGAGGGCCGTCGGGACAAACGTCCTTTCGGACCCAATCCGTGAATCACTCGCGGGTACTCCTACGAGCCGACCCGACTTTAGTCATCACAAGTGTCATATATTATGTATAAGTATATACCCGTGACCACCTCCCGAGTGATCACGGCCCGATAGTATAGCATGGCAGACGGACAAGAATGTAGGGCCACTGATGGTAAACTAGCATCATATACTAAGCATTTAGGATTGCACGTAAGGTATCAACAGTTATAGCAACAATGACAGGTTATGCATCAGAATAGGATTAATGAAAAGCAGTAACAAGCTACACTACTCTAATGCAAGCAGTAGAGAGAAGAGTAGGCGATATCTGGTGATCAAGGGGGGGGGGCTTGACTGGTTGCTCTGGCAAGAGAAAGGGGTCGTCAACACCGTAGTCGTACTGGGTAGCAGCGACGTCGGTCTCGGTGTCTAGCGAGAGAAGAGGGGGAAGAAACAATAAATATTAAGCTAACAGATGCATAGCGATGCATGACATGACAAGTAGCGGTGCTAGGGGTGCCCTAACATGGTAAGAGGTGGTACTGGTGAAGGGGGAAACATCCGGGAAAATATCCCCGGTGTTTCGTGTTTTCGGACAGACGAACTAGAGGGGGAAAGTTGTGTGTTTGCTATGCTAGGGATGTGTGGCGGACGAATGGGCTGCGTATCCAGGTTTGTCTCGTCGTTCTGAGCAACTTTCATGTACAAAGTTTTTTCATCTGAGCTACGATTTATTTGATATTAATTTTAGAAGAATTAAATCATTTTTAGGATTTAATTAATTACTTCAATTCAACATTATCCAGAATAGTGTTTGCTGACATCATCATGACGTCAGCAGTTGACCTGGTCAACCTGACAGGTGGGTCCCGTTCGTCATTGACTGTCTAATTAGGGTTTAATTAACTTAACTAATTGATTAGATTAATTAAACATGATTAATTAACTTAATTAATTAATTATTTTAATTATTATTTAGTTCTTTATTTATATATTTGTTATTTATTTATTTATTTTTAATATTTTTCTTTTAAAACATTCTCGGAGGTGGGGCCTCACTTTCATTGGCCTAGGGAGGCCTAGCGGGCACGCGGGCGACGGTTTACGGGCGCGGGCATAGGGGAGCGCCCAGACCGCATGGGCGCACGCCCATGGCCACGGTAACGGCCACTGCAGGGGCAGGCGGGCGCCGGCCGGCGAGCAAGGGGGGCGCGGGCGAGGTCCGGCGACGTCGACCGCCGTACGCAGCAGCACAGCGGAGGCGGGGCGGTGAAGCAACGGCGGACGGGGCGGCGGGAGCGCGGGCAAGGCCTCATGCGGCAGTGGGCGTGGCGAGCGGGTGGAGGGGGCAGCGACGGGTGCGGAGTCAGGTGAGGCCAAGGCGAGGGGCGCGGCGGAAGGGATGGCCCTGGGTCGCAGTGACCGCGGCCGGCACAGGGGAGACGGGTGCGGAGCACGGGTGCTGCAGCGAGGTGGGGCGCGGCACGCGCACGAAGGACAGGGAGCGCGGTGTGCTGGTGCGTTCAACGCGAGCGTAGCGCGAGCAGCGCAGGGCTTGGCCCGAGCACCGGCCTGGTCGGGCACGGTGGATGGCGTCCGACAAGGGGAGAGGGGAGGCGCGGCGTCTCACCGACGGATGCAGGGAAAAGGCAGTGGGCGCGGGGAGGAGGACGGGGATGAGCTCGGGGGGCGGTTCGGTGACGGAGAGGACAGCGGCGGGGGTGGCGCACGACAACGAGGCAGTTGCGGCCCAGTGATGGGGGGAACAACGGAGAGGAGATGAGGACGGGGCGGTTCGGCCGGGGGAGGGGGGAGGCGCCGGCGTCCGGGCGTGGGGCGGCGCGGTCGCCGGGGTTCCCTGCCCCTCGATCTGGATCGGGGGAAGGGTAGAGGGAGCGAGGGGAGTGGGGGTGAGTGGGAGTGGTTTCTCTAGGGTTTCGGCCGACAGGGGAGGAAACGAGGAGTGGGGTGGGCCAGCATGCGACCTGGTGGGTTGAGGCCCAAGGGAAGCGCGGTGGCCAGCTGGGCCAGTCGGCCCAGTTGAGGGGGGGGGATTTCTCCCCTTTTCTTTTTTTTGTTTTTGTTTTTGTTTTATTTTTATTTTTATTTATTTTCTTTTCTTATTTAATTCATTTTAAAATACTTTGGCATTTTATAAAAATGTGTTTATTACACCATAATTACATATGCAAATTATGGCACCGCCCGAACATTTTTGTTTTAATTTTTGAAAACTTTTATTATTTAACTTTATTTTAAATTTAAATTGAATCGGTTTTGACCTAATGGTAGATTAGCAACAGTAACCGTGGTGACGTGGCATCATTAACAGAGGTTTATTGTAGCTTAATTATCCGGGCGTCACAATTCTCCTCCACTACAAGAAATCTCGTCCCGAGATTTAAGAGGCGTAAGGTGGAAGAATAGGTTACAGAATTCTAACGATTCATCTTGGTCTTGGTTGCTCTTCTCGAAGAGGTTGATCCATAGCATTGATGTCTTCATTTCTCGGTATCAATGCTTCATGATGAAGTTGTTGTCCTTCCTTCTGAACCTTCACCGTACTTACGAAGGGTCAAGGGATAACTTCCGAAAAACAAACCTTAGAAGGATGATTATCTGGTAGATAGTTCAGGGTATACGGCAGAAAGTATCTCTCGAATTGAACTTAAGATAAATATCGAGAGCAAAATAAGAAGGTTTCATGAGAAGTTCTGGACAGGTAGGCAATCGTTCGATGCCTGAAACAAAGTGTGAAAGGGGTCCAGAGCAACGAGAATAAGTATTGCGTGTGTTACCAAATTAGATCACTAGGAAGGTGGTCCGTGAATTATATACGAGGCCACGCACGAGGCATAACCTTGCGAACAGGGGGTGTACAGGAGAGTCAGTTTTCGATCCTGTGGAACTGTGGGTTATGGGCCCACCATGTGGGTTAATAGTAGGAAGAGGGGCGACGTCTTGCACGATCATGCAAGCAAGGCATGTCAGAGAATAAACGGTCAGTTATGTTGGCAGCATCGTTGGTACCAAGGGTGAGGGACGAAGAGAACCATTTTCCTGCTCGTTGAACGAGGTGGACCTATAGGCAAAGTTCTCGTCCATTGGTGGCAACCGAAATGTCATCAACAATAGTAACAGGGTCTTGCTGACATAATTATACAACGAGGTGTTTACATAAGCAGGAGAATATTACTGCTTAGATCATATAGATCACAAGAAAGGTTAAACCAAACAATGGAGAGAAAAATATGATTATCAGATTAAACAGAACAATGGAAAGGAAAATGTGTTTAAACACATATATCCTTCCCAAGGACAAGCAGAGCACGATATCCATGACAGGATATAATGTAGAAAACTCTTTAGGTAAGGGGAGAGAAATTTCAGGACATTACCCATACAGCGGTGTTTGGATAACTGAGCAGGAAACATTCAACATTAGGCTTTAAATGTTCTTGTTGAAAATTGGAGTAACATATATATGCTTCAAGATAGCATGGACATGGTCTTCAGGCAAAGGTCAGACTTTGGAGACACAAAGGATCCATCAGGAATAACTTGTAGAATAAGTCTTACAATTTCCTCATGGAAGAATGGATAACCTTGCTGAAAAGGAATCTATAACCATAGGGCCTCCGGCCGGGTGTTCTAAGCACGACATCCTGGATATAAAAGATGGTAGTACTCCAAGGTAAAGAATAACAAATGTTGGATAGCGAGGAACTCAAGGTATAACACAGAACATGAACAAGTTTGTGTTGGAGGGAAGGCAATAAAGTTATCGATGGTAACACAATTCATCAAGGGGCAAGGATGGTATTTCTCATCATGACTTCAATTGATATCCTAGAAGAGCTCATAAGATTGATGATGATCACGACACAATTGTTGAGAGATTTCATGAATATGTAATCCATCGGCGATGACATCAAGTCAAAAGAATGATGATGCGAAAGGTTATTGGAACCACGCGTACGGCACAAACTTGAAACCAAGCTTGTGGTTTAAGGAGAAATGATATGATGAGGAAAATCGACGTAAGCTTAGCTCATCATCGAAAATTGTGCTCCAGGAAGAATGACCAGGTAGCAAAGTTAAAAGCAGCACGATAAGGATATAGCCGATCAAGCTAGGAATGACTTGAAGGATTATTTAAACTCGTAAGCAACAAAAATTATTTAGGGTTATTGAATCGGAGTGCGGGCTCGATTCACTCTTCGGTGCTCTCGGTTGACGACAACCCAGAACCTAGGAACAACTGGATCCGGTGAGTAATAATAGTTGATGAAGAACCCATAAGAAGTTATGATGTCCCATGATATCTCGAGATACCATGGGGTAATACTCGACGACAGACCAAAGTGGAGGTTGGACTAGGGTATTGCTCAGCAGAAGACAAATGCTTAAACTAGCGCGAGTAATGGTATTTAAAGGAGAACATGGTCGGAACCACGTCCACAGATACAAGATGAACTTATAACAAGGGAATAATTATTTTAAAAGAAGCTTCCATGATAAGGTATACATCGTGTCCATGGGCATGAACACAGGGTTCAAGGTCGACTCCCACTTCTCCAACGCATAACCTTTCATTCACTTATCTTTTTCGAAGAAGTTGTAGTGTTGAATTATCTGGCAAAATACCAGACGAGTATGACTCGTGAAAACTTTCGAGTTCACACATAATATGGAAGGCATAGGTCCAACCCATCGAGGCATCTTAGGAGCATATACCACAATTTCAGGAATAAATAACACAAGCTCGATAGTAGAGCATGCTGGAGAAAGCAGAGGATACAATTTACCAAAGGCATTATGTATCTGAGGAAAGGCTCACAAGCTTATAGAATATGAAGGATGCTGTCGAATAAAATCTAACAAAGGATCTGGTGGTCCACAAGGGGTCTGATGTGAGCATCGGTACTTAACCAGAGGAAGAAGGAATGCAAGGAGATCAGTTTATGGAAACAACTGACTAACTCAAAGTTCAAATGCAAAGGAATTATCAATTCCAAGACAATGGATCAGAAGCAATCCTCTGATTAGGGATGGATAAGTTGAATAGCCTTAGGGGCACAATCGATGGCAAAATTTGATTGGTCGAGATCCAGCTCATATTTAAAATGACATCTGAGTTGGGAGGACGAAATGAAGGATCTGATTAAGGATTGCGAGCATTCACAAGATATTGATTCAACAGACTCAAACTGATAATGACTAAGGATTCCAATAAGATTACCGGACTTATGAGGTAAATCATAATGCAAGTAAGCAAGAATTTCAAGAGCAATAGGCTGTTGAGGATTTTTGAAAGATCAAATAGTATTTCGAAGTCGTTGCAGAGCACAAGAACAACTGGGAATGGGTGGATACTCGATAAGTCCGGGGAATTATCCGTAGGGGTATCTCTGCGGCAAGGAACTACAAGCCAGTGGTACAAGGGATTCTTAAAAGTCGGAGGGCAATTCGATGCATCTTGTAATAAAAAAGAAACTCAGAGTAATTGTATGAACAACAAGTGTATGTCATTACCATATGGATATATCGATAGTAGGGAATTGAAAAGGCAGATGGCACAAGGGTCTCGGGAATGATCGAAGAGTATCTTCAAAATCTTCGGGTGCAGTAGGCGACCATCTATGATAAGGGGCTCTCTAGGAGAAGTAGTTACGAGAACCTAGAGTCAGATTTAGTAAAATCATTTAACCCGAATAGAAGAGAGATCAGAGTCCTAGAGTATAGACGAGGAGTAAAAGATCCTAATACCACCCAATGGCGACGTGGGCCCGTAAGCCGTACAGCCAAGTTAGTAAAAACTTTTTCAATGACTAGACTCAACTTCGGCCAAGGAGTTTGGAAAGGGGATTCCTACAGGCAGTCGGCTCTTATACCAACTTGTGACGCCCCCGATTCAATCATACACTAATCATACACGCAAACGTGTACGATCAAGATCAGGGACTCATGGGAAGATATCACAACACAACTCTACAAATAAAATAAGTCATACAAGCATCATATTACAAGCCAGGGGCCTCGAAGGCTCGAATACAAGAGCTCGATCATAGACGAGTCAGCGGAAGCAACAATATCTAAGTACAGACATAAGTTAAACAAGTTTGCCTTAAGAAGGCTAGCACAAACTGGGATACAGATCGAAAGAGGCACAGACCTCCTGCCTGGGATCCTCCTAAACTACTCCTGGTTGCCGTCAGCGGGCTGCACGTAGTAGTAGGCACCTCCAGCATAGTAGGAGTCGTCATCGACGGTGGTGTCTGGCTCCTGGGCTCCATCGTCTGGTCGCAGCAATCGGGTATAGAAAGGGAGAAAAGAGGGAGCAAAGCAACCGTGAGTACTCATCCAAAGTACTCGCAAGCAAGGAGCTACACTACATATGTATGCATTGGTATCAAATGGAATAAGGGTATCATATGTGGACTGAACTGCAGAATGCCGGAATAAGAGGGGGATATCTAGTCCTATCGAAGACTACGCTTCTGGCCACCTCCATCTTGCAACATGTAGAAGAGAGTAGATGGTAAGTTCACCAAGTAGCCATGTGTAGCATAATCCTACCCGGCGATCCTCCCCTCGTCGCCCTATTGGAGAACGATCACCGGGTTGTATCTGGCACTTGGAAGGGTGTGTTTTATTAAGTATCCGGTTCTAGTTGTCATAAGGTCAAGGTACAACTCCAAGTCGTCCTCTTACCGAAGATCATGGCTATTCGAATAGTTTAACTTCCCCGTAGGGGTGCACCACATTTCCCAACACGCTCGATCCCCTTTGTCCGGACACACTTTTCTGGGTCATGCCCGGCCTCGGAAGATCAACACGTCGCAACCCTACCTAGGAACAACAGAGAGGTCAGCACGCCGGTCTAAATCCTATGGCGCAGGGGTCTGGGCCCATTGCCCATTGCACACCTGCACGTTGCGAGGGCGGCCGAAAGCAGAACTAGCCCCCTTAATACAGGAGCAGGCTTACGTTCCAATCCGGCGCGCGCCGCTCAGTCGCTGATGTCAAGAAGGCTTCAGCTGATACCACGACGTCGAGTGCCCATAACTGTTCCCGCGTAGTTGGTTAGTGCGTATAGGCCAGTAGCCAGACTCAGATCAAATACCAAGATCTCGTTAAGCGTGTTATTTTGAAATAACCACGAATGCCGATCAAGGCCAGGCCCACCTCTCTCCTAGGTGGTCTCAACCTGCCCTGTCGCTCCACCACAAAGATCCACTCAGAGGGCCGTCGGGACAAACGTCCTTTCGGACCCAATCCGTGAATCACTCGCGGGTACTCCTACGAGCCGACCCGACTTTAGTAATCACAAGTATCATATATTATGTATAAGTATATACTCGTGACCACCTCCCGAGTGATCACGACCCGATAGTATAGCATGGCAGACGGACAAGAATGTAGGGCCACTGATGGTAAACTAGCATCCTATACTAAGCATTTAGGATTGCAGGTAAGCACTACAAAAAAAAGACACATCCGTGAAATTTTCGGCCGAACGAATTTTTTTCCTGTCATACATATGACACTTCTATGACGATAATTGTGACAAAACCCGGTATCATCATAGATGTGGTGGGCTCCTACTTCTATGACAAAAAATCATGACAGAAAATGGGATTTCGTCCTGGGCGGGCCGGAGACGCAGCTGCATGACATTCTTTGGGCCGTCCATGACGGAAAAAACCATGGTAGAAGCGAGGGGGTGGAAAATTTTGGGGAGTTCCCGGTTACGGTGGGAGGTTAGGGGCCGAGCTATGGCGCTTCTCTCGTACACGTACGTGCGTGTGTGCGAGGCGTTGGCTCTAACTGAACCCGAGCGATTGCACTGCAAGCTACGCGTTACTGAACCTAAGCGATTGATCGATGGCTGTTAACTGAACCCGATCGAGCGATTCCTTCGCTACTGCTGCTAACTGAAGCCGATCGATGCTGCCTCTGGATGAACAGTGAGCGTTGCGGGGGGGGTGGATGAACAGTTCCCGTTGGGGGTGGATGAACAGGACCCCGTGGTGTTGCCTCTGGATGAACAGGACCCCGATCGATCGAGCCGGTTGGGGCTGGATGAACAGGACCCCGTGGAGGGCTGGATGAACAGGACCACCCCGTGGAGGGCAGGATGAACAGTAGACGGTGGAGGGCAGGATGAACAGTAGCCCGTGGAGGGGTGGTTGAACAGGAGCCCGTGGAGAGGGCTGGTTGAACAGTAGCTGGTGGAGTAGCGCGCGGTGGAGGCTGGATGAACAGGAGCCTGTGGGTGAACAGTCGCACGTGGAGGCTAGAGGAGGTCGACGGTGGATGAACAGTAGCTCGTGGAGGCTGGAGGGGGTCGACGGTGGAGATGAACAGTATCCCGTGGAGTCCCGTTTTCCGGTACGCCACACCCCTCCCGATGAACGGGACCCCCGTTTCGACCGTAGCACTCCAACACAAGTCCGTTTCCTCCGTTTTGCGGTACGCCACACCCCTCCCGATGAACAGGACCCCCGTTTCGACCGTAGGAGGTCCGACTCCTCCATTTTGCGGTACGCCAGACCCCTCCCGATCAACAGGATCCCATTTCGAACGTGGCCGGTCGAACACAAGGCCGTTTCCTCCGTTATGCGGTACGTCAGGCCTCGTTTCCATCGCCTATTCCGTCCAAGCCCTCCCGATGAACACGACGCATTCCGTTGCCTCCCCATGAACACGACGCATTCCGTTGCCTCCCCATGAACACGATGACGACGCTGTTTCTCCATTCCGACCCAGCCATGTACACGAGCCCTGGCCATACGTATGCGCGAGTAGGCGTTCGAGACCCAGCCCGTATGTACACATACGTGGCCGTATTTTCTTTCTTGCACCCTGGCTGTTGTACGTACGTGTACATGCTACGTGCGCGCCTCTACTACGGTACATGCGCGCCTCTACATCCACCAGTATATATGTACGTACACGTTCGCGACCAGAATGACAACGCTACGTACGCTTCGACCAGGTGGGTCCCGACTGTCAGGCACTTCCTTGCGTGCGAAGATGTAGCTGGTGGGTCCCAGCAGTCACGGGCAAATGTTTTTTCGCAAAATACGGTGGCCCATCCGGTGGGTCCCCGCTGTCAGGTGGAGGAATAATTATTTTGCATGTAATAAGGAGGCACTTCCTTGCTGCAGCCGTGGACCCAGCTGTCAGTCTATCCGCGTACAGTCCATGTCTGATGGAAGCCGTTCCTTGACCACGTTGACCACGCTGCGCCGAGAGCAACAGGGCGGTGGACGACGGCGAGGCCTAGGAACTGGACGACGTGGAGCCGGGGAAGACGCGACAGTGGATGCCCATGCGTAGAGGAGTATGAGGGTTCACTGGTTCGCTGCGGTGTGAGGCTGCCATTGCCGCAGAATAACAGGGGGTGTGGGTGAGTAGAGGGATGGCATGGCCAGTGGTGGGAGTAGTAGGGGGCGGTGAGGCCTCCGCCGCATCGCAGCCGGCCACGGGAGGCAGGAGCACGAGGGACGACCGACGCTGGTTTGGGCGGCTGGAGCAAGAAGACCAGAGGTTGAAGAAGCACTACGGTTGTTGGATGGACATCGTACGGTAACTGGAGCTAGAATCGTGCATATTGACTAAGTTGACAAAGCCCTCCGTCCCCGTCAACTTAGTAGGCCCACAAGTCAGCCTCCCACCAAGGTAGGTCCCAGCTAGCAGGGGGTATTCATTTTTTTGTGCGTAATAAGGAGGCACTTCTGGTGTGTCCGAGCTGACAGCAGGGGGAACGTTTTTTTCACAAAATACGATGGCCCGTCGGGTGGGTCCCAGCAGTCAGGGGCAAATGTTTTTTTCGTGATATACTGGTGGGCGTCTGGTGGGTCCCTGCTGTCAGGTGGAGGAATAATTATTTTCCGCGTAATAAGGAGGCACTTCCTTGCGGCTGCCGTGGACCCAGCTGTCAGCCTCTCCATGTACAGTATTCTTCCAATGGAATTCGGTCATTGACCACATTGACCACACCGTGCCGACAGCACCAAGGTGGTGGACGACGGCGAGGCCTAGGAAGGGGATGACGCGGAGCCGGGGAAGACGCGGCAGTGGATGCCCACGCGGAGAGGAGTACGAGGGTTCACTGGTTCGGCTGCGCTACCGTCACCGCAGAATAACAGGGGGTGTGGGTGAGTGGAGTGGAGGGATGGCCTGGCCAGCGGTGGGAGTAGTATGGGGGCGGTGAGGCCTCCGCGGTGGGAGGCAGGAGCAGGTGGCACGGGCACTGCTTTGGGCGGCTGGAGCAAGAAGACCAGAGGTTGAAGAAGCACTACGGCCGTTGGATGGACATCATATGGTTAGTCGAGCTAGAATCGTGCATATTGACTAAGTTGACAAAGCCCTTCGTCCCCGTCAACTTAGTAGGCCCACTATACTGGGTCCCAGCTAGCAGGGGGAGTATTTATTTTTTTTGTGCGTAATAAGGAGGCACTTCCTTGCGTGCGAAGATATAGCTGGTGGGTCCGAGCTGTAAGCGGCGGTAACGTTTTTTTCGCGAAACACAGAGACCGTTTCGGTGGGTCCTAGATGTCAGGTGGAGGAAATCATTATTTTGCATGTAATAAGGAGGCATTTCCTTGCGTGCGGCCGTGGACCCAGCTGTCAGCCTCTCCACGTACAGTCCACTTCAGATGCATGTCGGTCGTTGACCACGCTGACCACGCCACGCCGAGAGCACCAGAGCGGTGGACGACAGCGAGGCCTAGGAAGGGAATGACACGGAGGCAGGGAAAACTTGGCCGTTGTTTTTGTTTCCCACGCGGAGGGGAGTACGACTGTACGAGGGTTTACTGGTTCGTCTACCGTCGCCGGAGAATAGCAGCAGGTGTGGGTGAGTAGAGGGATAGCTAGGCCAGCGATGGGAGTACGGTGGGGCGGTGAGGCCTGCACGGCAGCACAGCCGGCCGCGGGGAGGAGCAAGCAGGCAGTCCCACCGGCGCTTGTTTGAGCGGCTGGAGCAGGAAGAGCAAAGATTGAAGAAGCACGATGGTCATTGGATGGACATCCAACAGTATACAGGCCATCTGTGGAAAGCCTCAAATTTGTGGAAAACATCATACAGCCCATCTACCATTATTTCAAATAATTTACAGCCCATTTGCTAATTCTTACGGGTTTTTTTGGAGCCCATATTCTTTAAGTTAGCATTACAACCCATATTGTGGCCACGGTTAAAAAATTATATGAAATTTTGCATATGTCGGTGCGGTCTGAACTGTTTTTAATCCCAATATTTCGAGTCACATTCAGACTGATTTTAAAAATAAATGTATATCAATATAAAATCCAATAAATTGTCCACGCATAAAAATCAATGCAATTTAAAATCTCGAAATGAAAAAAAAGATATTTGAAAATAATTGCCAGTTTGATGTGTTTTAAAAATATACAGCCCATTTCTCATTACTGATAGGCCATTTTCTCGGCCAGCCGAATGAAGCTCTCCTCGTCTTGAAAGATTTGCACCCCAACAGGCCTGATAAAGCGACTTACTTGACAAATCACAAAAGAACTGGGCTAGCCATTTTCAGAAAGAAAAAAACCTACTGGGCTGGTATGTGGTAACTATAAAAGAAAAGGCTGTCTAGAAAGGCCAGAGTGTCCCGCACAGCCCAGTTGACACCTTGCTTCTGTCTCAAAAACAAATTAGATAAATGCCACTCCAATTATGGCGATTCATAAAAATGCCACTGCAATTTCCAAACTTTGAAAAATGCCACTACAATTTTTGCAAACTTTGAAAAACGCCGCTGCAGTTTGCAAACTTTGAAAAACGCCATTCCAGACTTCGAAAAATGCCACTAGAAATGGCATGAAATGGCATTTTTCAAAGTTTGGAAATTGCAGTGGCATTTCTCGGATAAACCAGATTTGGAGTGGCATTTATCAAATTAACACAAAACAAAAATAACTGGGCGAGCTGCTGGGTCCCTGGTGTCAGCCGCTCGTTGTGCAATTCTCTCGTTTATTGACTACGTTGACAATGGCATGGGACCCAGATGTTAGAAATCCACTAGGAGGAGCCATTTTTTATTGGCTTGAAATAAGGAGGCACTTGCTTGCGTACTGCCATGACCTTGGCGGGTCCCTGCTGTCATCCTCTCCACATACAATCATCTCCTGATTGTGTACGCGTCAACTTGCTAGGCCCACAAGTCAGCCTCTAAACCATGGAGGACAAATACAACCCATTTAAAAAAATAACAGCCCATTCCATACGTCCAAACGGAAAGTTTAACATTCAGAGCAAAGTAACAGGTTTGATCTACATATAGAGTACTGAACTTCCACGTTGACAACCATCATAGCCAAGTTAACTATCTACTCCCACTAACACTCTAGTAGCGTACAAGTACTAACTTACTCTTAGCTAACTAGACGATGCCGGCCGCCATCTGCTGTCCATGGTAAACGCCGGCACCGGCGTCCTCCGCCTCGCCTTGGACTTGCCAGAGGTGCGATAGGGCGCGTTGCTCGCGCGCGTTGGCCCTTTCCATGCCGGCGTGGTCCATCGAAGCTTCGGCTTCCAAGCGGGAAACCCACTTGACAAGCTGGTAGTAAAAATTGGCATCGCGAATGCGTGCTTGCCCGATAGCCTCCAGGGCTATTTGCCAGGCGCCGGCCTCCACGTAGTCGTCCCAGTTGCGGGCGCTCTGCTCGCGACTCAGAGCGTCGGTGCGCCGCTGCTCCATGACCCGCTGGCGGTGCAAATCGGCGATACACTGCTCCTCCGCCAGGCGGTCGCGCTCCAACAACTCCTGCTCCTCCACCATGCGGTCGCGCTCCAACAACTCCTCTATCTCCGCATTGCCATCTAAAGACAGATAGAATGCCTCCTCCCTCCGTCTGCCTTCTGGTGAAAACCCGAACACTAGTTCCGGCGGCGACCGCCTCCGGCGTCGCCTACCGCGGACGGGTGGGGGCATGGCGGACGTGGCGAGCGACATCGGGCCGGTGGGGGCTTATGAGGATATGGCGAGTTGGGTCACGGTGGCACCTGAGAAGGCCGAGAAACGGTACTTATAGGTGGAAGGTAGCGCGACGGTCATCGGAATTCAATGCATAATGGCTTAGCGCGCTAGCTTGCCGTGGAAAACTAGAGAAACTGAAATTATGACTGTGTCGTCCCGTCCCGTCTGGGTCGCACGCCGGCATGGCAGTTAAACGAATGCACTCGAATCATATCCCTCCTTGTCAATAATGATTCCACGGATTTAAAGCGTATCATTTTTCGCATCAGTTAGCTGCCTTAATTACGGCCGGCTGCATGCAGGCACTCAGAATTGCTTGCAGGCAGTACGCGAAGCAGCATGCAACGAGTCGCAGCCAAGGGCACGCATGCAGCCACTTAAATCGCTGGAATTAATTAGGCTTAAACTTCTGCATGCCGTTAATTATTGCCATGCCTTGGTCTTGTTGCTTTGCTCATGGGACTAATAAATCCCGGACGGAGGGAGTACCTTGGTTGGTGAGAGGTTTGAATTAAGCCCTGCAAACCGGAAAGGAGGTACTAGTACGTGCGTGATCCGCTATTTATTCGTGTAGGATCGAGTAGGTCGTTTCTTGAATTGAGCCCTGCAAATCGGAAAGGAGGTAGTACGTGTGTGATCCACTATTTATCTGTGTAGGATCGATAGTGTAGCTTGTCAGTTTGTTCAGAGGTAGGGATTTTTATCTGTGTAGGATCGATGGTGTAGCCTGTCAGTTTCTTCAGAGGTAGGCATTTTTATTCAAAAAACTGCCACTTCGCATCTTGCGTCACAAATAAAACTGCCAGGAGCGCATTTGTAGGCTAGCTAGTGATCGATCAGTAACTTGTAAACACTGAGCAAACAGAAATAAGTAACTGCTAATGCATCTCAATGATTCACAGATCATATACAAATATGTATCTCCAAAAGCAAAGATCAGCCACTTCGGAGCTTGCGTCGCAACTAAAACTAACTAGTACGATTCCCATACATAAGATCAACATGTTAATGCATCTCAATGATTCACAGATCATATACAAATATGTAGCTCCAAAAGCAAAGATCTAGGAAAAACATCTGTTCTTCCTACTAACATGGATGCTTCTCTTGGCCAACATTCAGTACAGACTGAAAGACAAATTTTTTTGTGAAGTCTACAATTCCTCTTGCAAACGTAAGTGGTTTCACCAACAGCTGGAACCATGAGAATGAACCACACATGATGGAGGAACATCCACTGCAATATGATTTGATCTTCTCTTGATCACACGGCGAGACTCTTTTCGGAATACAAACTTTAACTTAGGCAAAATGATGCCCATTGTATAATCAGACCAAAGCAATGAAGCACCTAGTGTTGGCCAATAAATAGTACAGTACTACTTTTTTGCAGTCCATGAAGTGACTATCCAATCTTTCTGTGTCTATTTTCAAATGGCACTGCATGCAGTGACTATACTATTCTCTTGTGCAGTTCAACCAAAATTGCGGGCACTTTGTTTGTTTGCCAAATAGCAACGGGCAGACATCTCTGTCTGCACAAATATCAAGCAGCTAGTAAACATATACCACACCTTGTATTTTCGGTTTAAACATGTCTCTTCCACTTAGCATCTGTCATGTTCTGCACTGGACAATCTGATATAGTTATGTTTTGCCCTGGACAATTTCATACTGAATTGATTTTTTGGTTCAGAGCAGAAATATAGCGCCTATTCTTCATCAGACCAAGGATATCCATGTTCGCAGTGATGGAAGAGGTGAAATCGATACAACCGAAATTGAGCATCCAATCATTGAATCTTGTCCTGCACCTCCAATGTAGGTCCACCCTGCCAATAAATTCACATGCAAACCACTAGTATTACTATCTAATGACAGTACAAAAAGAGTAGCAAGATAGTAGCAAACCATGTACCTTCGTAATCAACAGCTCATAGTGCCACCAATTGGATATAAAGGTTTGGAAAAAAACATGCTCCTAATGTTGAACCAGTTGGACTTTTTGTGCAGTTCCACTAAAATCGAGCATCCCTGTTTGCATAGATATTGAAAGTGTGATTACTCTAAAAGTGGCACTAGTTGAAGCATAGACTCACAAATATAAGCATTCCAATTTCTTAATGGGAAAAGGTAGCAAGACTGTTTCTAACCACCTGTTTGAAGGAATAAATAAAGCAACATCGGCTGATGTCAAGAAGGCATACATAGTTTTTTTTGGAAAAGTGAGCCATTCCTGACCTTTCCTCTTCTTTTAAGCAAATTTTGTGCAGTTCTACTAAAATAAAATGCCATCACCGCCTTGACAATTCAGTGACACTGTACAAAAGGAAATGACTTAACATTACATCATGATGTCAGGTATGTAGTCGACATGCATTAGAGACAAACATACAGACCTCCTCAAGAGAACAGCCGGAGGAGGTGCCCACTCTTGACCTCTCCTCTTGTCTTCATAATTGTCTGTGCAGTTTAACCAAAATAAAATGACATCAGCGCCTTGGCATTTTGGTGACACTGTACAAAAAAATTAACTTATCTCATGAAAGTGAGGTATGTAATCTATAAGCATTAACAGTGCAAAAATCTGAAGGTAGTAACAAGTTTCATCATTGGTATACTGGCTGTGCAACAGCATTAGAATGCCTTAGCTGAAAAATCTGTAATACATCCACAATCAACAGCTAACCCTGAAATAATCTAGTGACATTAAATGGCATTGCTTAAATTTATGGGTGGCATTAGACTGAGAGCGGCATTAGTTAAATGTGGCATCACTTTAGCAGTAGCATTGCTTGACTTGACTGCTGGAGTTATACTAACAGCAAAAAAAGTGGCAATAAGAGCATGGGAGGCCCATTCAGACAGTGGGCGCACCAGTACGATGTACATCCACGGACGCAGAGTGGTGAGGGAGGTATGGTTGCCCAGAGCAACAAATATCCAGGCAGCATATGTGGATTACGTCCCATTTTTGTTCTCTTTAGCCACCTTTTTCCTATGCGAGGACAACAAACCGATCGACCTGGTCATTCTCTATTGTGTTGTCATGCCTTTCTACCCTTCTTCAACCAAGAGACACGAGACTCGTTCCTTAGCTACTGATTTTCCCCTTTTCAACCTAGATGCGGGTTTGATGCCTACTCTCTTGGACAGTACAGTCTCCCTTCCTTTCCTTATTCAACCCAGACATGGATTAGTCTGCATGAAGTAGGGTTTCCTTTAATAGTGCAAATTATGGTTTTCGTCTGCGTGGCCAGCAGAGCAGAGGATAGCAAATTGGAAAGATGGTGGAGTGGAAAAAGATTCACATGCAACGACGTGGCAGATGGGGAAATAGAACAAGGTTATGGTTCGAAAAGAGGTAGCATACCCGAGGGTTGGCGGGAAGTGGCTTCGCTCGTGGTCGCCGTCCTCCGCACACACTACGGCAACAAGCTTGGGGACGGAGGCCATCCCGCGCGGGCGCTAGGTCTGAGAGGACGGCCTTGTCGTCAGTGCATGACCTCGCTCGCCGACGACGAGTGCGTCAACGTTGCACGTCCTTTTCTTCCCCAACGGATCTGTGACCACCGGTGAGGAGGGAGAGAGGGGGCGTCTTTTTTAGATCTGGAGAGAGGGTGGTAGTGTGAGAAGCAAGTGGGCAGCCCTTAGCAAGAAAGCGCTCAAGCTCCAGCCTATATATCTTTTTATACTACTAGTACTGGAGGTGGAGTAGTGGTAGAGTAGTTTATATTTTCTCTGCGTACAGTACGAGTTAGTCGTGCTTCAAAACTGATCGGCACGCCATTAAAAAAATTAAGGTCGATAACTAATGCGGCACCTCGGGCCAACGCGGCCAGATCGCATTTTGCACGAGAAATTACACACCATGTTTTGTTGACATGTGGTCCCGTTCCAACATATCAGTGAGACGGCGACGAGTAGTGGGAGTATTTCCGAACGGGTGTGTAGGCCGGGGCGCCTCTTCGTGAACCATGGCAAACTCGCAACCGTCCACCGACTCTTCGCCTTTCCCTCTCGATTTGGAACTGCTGTCGCACGCTCTTCCTCTCCCTCCTGCATTTTCGTTTAGCCCTTCACCCTTTCTTCTGCCATTGTTTGATCGTCTTCCCCATGGAGGGAACAGGCCGGAAACGACCCCATTATTCTAGCCCTGATCTAAAAGATGACATGGTGGAGGAACTCATTGATCGGTGCGATGTCATCACCTCGGCTAGCATGGCAAGTTCGTTCAAGCCCATTCTCGACTCAACTAATAACATCATTACAAAGAACCCAAGAGTCAAGGAGCGGTTTGATCTCCCCTATCTTCTTCACCGTGACCCTAATGGCTGGCGCCGGCATGATGGAGGCCTCGCCCTGTGCCAGTTGATGCCGCTTGATAATGATACGTATGATGTTAAGATGCCATCGCTTGAGGGCAAGGCTTGGGCGGGCGCAAATGGAGATTGGGTTGTTTACATTGGGTCCAACTACGAGTGGGAACTTGTGAATCTGTACACTCGTGACCGGGTTCCACTTCCAAAAATCTCAGCAGACTACCCAGAGGTTGAGCACACCGGTATTGTATGCACATTCAAATATGATCATGGTGACTGTCTTCTACGGAAGATAGAAATTTGTCGAGTTCCCAACCGCTCTTGGAATTACAACAACTATCAAGTTGTTGCTATCTTCGACAAGCTTGTTGCCGTCCTTCATGGTTCAACTCAATGGATATTGCTCAAAAATCAGTTTCTGTACATGGATGAGTATTGTGATGCAATTCAATACGAGGGCCTTGTGTTTGCTGCCACCACTCGTGGCACTGTTTTTGCATGGGATCCTCGTAGTTTCGGTACGTTTGTCTTCCACCGTAATTATAATTGTTTCATCCACATTGTCGGTGTCAAAACCGGCGGATCTCGGGTAGGGGGTCCCGAACTGTGTGTCTAGGCCGGATGGTAACAGGAGGCAAGGGACACGAAGTTTTACCCAGGTTCGGGCCCTCTTGATGGAGGTAAAACCCTACGTCCTGCTTGATTAATATTGATGATATGGGTAGTACAAGAGTAGATATACCATGAGATTGGAGAGGCTAAACCCTAGAAGCTAGCCTATGGTATGATTGTTGTTCTGTGTGTTGTCCTACGGACTAAAACCCTTCGGTTTATATAGACACCGGAGAGGGTTAGGGTTACACAAAGTCGGTTACAATGGTAGGAGATCTACATATCCGTATCGCCAAGCTTGCCTTCCACGCCAAGGGAAGTCCCTTCAGGACACTGGACGAAGTCTTCAATCTTGTATCTTCATAGTCCAGGAGTCCGGCTAAAGGTATAGTCCGGCCATCCGGACACCCCCTAATCCAGGACTCCCTCAGTAGCCCCTGAACCAGGCTTCAATGATGACGAGTCCGGCGCGCAGATTGTCTTCGGCATTGCAAGGCGGGTTCCTCCTCCAAGTACTTCATAGAAGATTTTGAACACAAAGATAGTGTCCGGCTCTGCAAAATAAGTTTCCACATATTGCCATAGAGAGAATAATATTTACACAAATCTAATCTGTTGACGTATTCCGTAGTGTGACATCACACCACGGCCAAGCCTTTATTCGAATCGTTTTATTATCCCACCTCAGCGTGTCGTGCGAGGCGGTTTCCTTGGCACGTCTTGTCGAAGCAGAGACCGTGTCCCCTTATTCCGGGATTCTCATCAATACGGGCGTGGGTAACCCAACCGCTTCTAGGACTCCTAGACTATAGGCAAGTCCAAACGGCCGCGGAGAGGACGCTTGATATTCACCCTCTTTATAAAGGGACAAGGCTTTTATTTTTTCCCTCCCGTGCTCAATTGAATCCTTCCCCCACCTCAAGCTCAAACACCCAAAGTTCAAGTCCGGTGCTCCGAACCTTCAATCATGTCCGGATCTAGCCTTCAAGGCCGATGGGTGCCTTCCTCCATCACGGAAGAAGACATCAAAAAGTTGAGGGAGGCCAGATATCTAACCGCCGAGGTTTTGCATCGGCTGCCTGCCCGAGGGCAGGCCATTCCCTCCCCCGAACCCAACGAGAACGTCGTGTTCATCTCCCACTTCCTCCGAGGTCTAGGCCTTGCTCTGGATCCTTTCGTCAGGGGTTTGATGTTTCATTACGGGCTAGATTTCCATGATCTAGCTCCGGACTCCTTTCTTCATATCACATCATTTATTGTCGTGTGTGAGGCCTTCCTCTGGGTTACCCCTCACTTTGGCCTGTGGCTCAAGACCTTTGAAGTAAAACCGAAGATGATCGAGGGGCAACATGCAGCGTGTGGAGGTGCCTCAATATGCAAGATGACGGGAGCTCCATGGCCCAAAGGTTCCATTCCAGAGGTGTCTGAATTGTGGCAACAGGAGTGGTTCTACATCACGGCTCCTAGAAGTGCCAAGTGGGAGGCCGCCCCTGTTTTCCGCTCGGGCCCTCCACCACAACTGATGTCATGGATCAGTAGAGGTCTGAGCTGGGGTCCAGCCAAGGACGTGCCTATACTGCAAAGCCGCATTCAAGATCTCTTCAATGGAGATTTTAGTTTGGTTGCGGTAATACAAGTTATGCTGGTTCGTCAAGTCCAGCCTTGCAAACGTTGGCCCCTTCGCTTGTGGGAGTTCAATCCCGAGGGACCGCGTGTCATTCAAACTTTCCTCGGCCTGACGCACGAGGAAATGTACAAGTCATTCTTCGAACCTCAGGTAGAGTGTCCGGAAATCACCGAGGACGCGGGCCTGAGCAGTAACCGCGCCGCCGAACAGGTAAGGAATCTTCTGGCCGAACATACTATCTCTCATTTGTTACGAAGTTATTTCTGAGAGTTCGCTTTTTGACCAGGACTGGCTGACAAAGGCGAAGTTGATTCGGTGTTCGGCCCCCTCCCTGAGGGTTTGGACAATCCGGTATTGGAAAAGATGCTCCAGGTCGCACCTTGCCCGGAGCCCTTGAAGGAAGATACTGGGGAGGATAATACGCGCGGACGCGGCCCCCAACGCTGCCCATTCTAACCGAGGGAGCGAGCGTCTCCATGAAGGAAGATGACCAGAGGAGGAAAAGGACTGCGCCCGGGGATTCGAAAGCTGAAGCTTCCAAACGGGAGAAGAAGTCTCCCACAGAGGGTCCTACCTTGGGGGGTGCCTTTACCGCACAAAGTCCGCGGGGGGATCAATTCTCCAGCGAGTTGTAAGTGACCCGAAATACTTTAATAGTACAGGTATGCCATCTTTTTCTTCTGAGAAAATAACCACCGCATATATCTTTGCAGTTCGGGCCTTAGCCCCTCTCAAATGAGCTCGTCTTCAGGGGATCTTCTTCTAGAGATGATGGAGAGCGAAACGCCTCCTCCGGACTCCTCCGCTCCGGAAGCGGGCGACCTCGAAGTGTCGTCGCGGAGGGCCTCTCCCAGTCCGGTGAGGCTAGAAGATAATCCCATTGACCCCCGAAGCTCCCAGTGTCCGGCTCCCGAAGAGAGCAGAAAAAAGAGTCCGGCACCGTCTGGTGTGCGATCGGATGTTCTGAGGGAGTTGGTGGGGCGAGCGGCCATCTCAGATGAACACCGTGTGCTGATGAATACGGTGATGAGAGAATTTCGTCCGCCAAAAGCGGATTGCATGAAGCTTTTATGAGTCTACTGACAGGCTTTGAGGTACATAAAATAATGTATGATAGTCCTGCACATGCTAGGTGTGCCCTGTGTAGATAGTAGCCCCTGAGATTCTGGTTGTCGTCGGAAACAACGACGAATAGAGGATCATATTCCCAGGTAATAACCATACTGCCTCTATGTGCATGTGATGGAAGCTCCGGTGGCTAGCCGGACTAGCGAGTTTGCCCATTTAAAACGGCGGTTGGATGCGGCAGACGCCGACATCGAGCTTGTTAACAAAAGGCTTGACGAGGCACAGGGTAAGTGTCATTATCTGGTAAACGCCACATAGTAAGAGCAGCATGATGCCAGTATCTTTAATATGTTGTGACTGCAGATGGAGCTGCCACTGTTGAAGCCCTGTGGGCAGAACTTGCCCGAGCCAAGGAACAAGCGAGGTTTGGTAATGCGGCTGCTTTGAAGGCGGCCGAAGAGTTGAAAGCCGAGAGGGCCCCGCATAGCGAGAGCCGAGATAAGATGGCGAAGATGGCCATAGAATTAAAAGCCGCCGCCGACCGTTGCCGGGTTCATGAAAAGGAAAACCTAGCAAAGGCACCGGACCTTGAGAAGGCTGCTGCGACGAGAAAAGACATCCGCTCTGCTATGAGGGCGAAGAAGGAGGAGCTGCGGGAAGCCGGGGATATTGTAGCTGGGAAATCCTTTATGTTGCGGAGGAAGTTCGGAGATCCACGGTATGCCGCTCTGGATCGGCTGTGGAGTTCGGAGGATGTGTATATGGATTTGGCGGCGAGCGCTGCCATGCGGCCAAGTACTTCCAGGGTCAGACGGACCGTGAAGTGGACCAGCTGTTTTGGACACAATTCCAATTAGCCGAATGGGCCGAACTGAATAGGTTGTCCAGACTCGCCATGAGGTCTGTTGTGGATCAGCTATGGCCAGAAAGGCCAAAACCGAACAGCTATTTCAGCTTGGTGCAGCAGTTCCTTGACGTGGTGCCGCTCATTAATGCGATGAAGAGGTCGGCGTGCATAGAGGGCTCACGGATGGCCTTTGCCCGTGTTAAAGCATACTAGGCGGAGATGGATGCTACCACTATTGCAGCGCGGGATTCGGCCATAGGTCGAATGGCTGCTGAGCACTACTTTGAAGAAGTTCTTGAGGGTGCTCGTTTGATAGAGACCCAGTGCTCAAAAAATATTATGTTTGAGTGATATGTAATCTCATTGTAAGCGAAATGCTTTTATAAATTTTTATAAGGCTATTTTTATACTTTTGCCCGAAAGTAATATGATGCCTCCTGGGCGGCCGTTTATGTATACATGTGTACAACCTGAAAGATTGCAGCCGTCGGCTTCAACCCCCACGCATATAATGCAGAGGTGCTTGCAAAAAACACGCTTTCACACTTAACCCAACGTCTTGGTCCTATTAAGGAGGTGATAGCGGAGCGAGCGAGGCAACCGGACTATAATGCTTTAGCACTTTCACTTAGCCATAGGAGTTTGACAGTGGGGCTACTAGATAGCCCCTGGTGGCTCCGCACTCTCCCGATCCCGGGGTGCGTACATGCCTGGCCGGAAAACGGCCCTTCGTTAAGGCGGAGGAATTCTAACATTCCAATAGGTCATCGAGTGGTTGACCAGTCTCACGCTATATCATGACAGTCAGTTTTCGGCTTTCTCTACTGAGGTGCTCGTCTGGATGAACCAGGGCACAATCACAGTAGTTCCCCTGGTGCTACTTTAGCCGGTAAAGCAGAACGTAAGGCACCAAAACACAGGAGCCGGGCAAACCCATCATTTGACCAAAGACAATGATTCGGAGCTGATGCATATAGGGCCAAACTCGCGACGCCGAACACTCCCTAAGGTATTCGGCTTTGTGGTATAAACCGGGCCTAAATAATGGCCTTTGTAAGAAGCCCCTTGTGTCCAGGTACGTGCATTGTTCTGGCGTGGCCACATGCCAAGACGTCAGCATCTTTCTCAATGGTGGATTTGTATCAACAAGAGACAGTAAAAAAGGTTTACGCAGGGTCTTAATCTAAAAAGAATCCTTGGAGCGGGTCCCTGCTACACGTCTGCGCCTGTGTCTCCGTTGTGCCGTATCCTGGACGGGTGTAGCACGATGATCGTATGTAAAAAAGAGGAATTTAGGTGAAAAAGTTGTCGTGCAAAAAGATAGTTTTTAAAGAAACCATGTATAATTCAAGATGAGAAGAAATTGCCACTTGTGTGCGTGCGTTGAGCCCCTTGTATTGACAAATAGGGGTGTGACCATTTATTCGGTATAAATAGCGGTGCTGGACTTGATTAGTTGTGTCTGAGGTCTTGACGACCTATTGGATGCTTTCGCTGGTCCGGGCACCTTTAGTGTGCAGCTGCCAAGGCAGCCGCACTCTCTTCGGCGCGCAGAGATCGCTTGATATTTCCGTTCACTGAAATGATGCCACGTGGACCGGGCATCTTGAGTGTGAGGGAGGCATAGTGTGGTATTGCATTAAAGCGAGCGAAAGCTTCGCGTCCGAGCAGTGCTTGATAGCCACTTTGGAACGGAGCGATGTGGAAGGTTAAATGCTTGCGACGGAAGTTATCGGGGGAGCCGAATATAACTTGTAGTAGGAGGGAGCCCGTACAACGAGCCCCTGGGCCTGGCGTTACTCCTTTAAAGGTAGTATTGCTATGGCGAATTTTTGTTGGGTCTAACCCCATCCTGCGGATTGTATCTTGATATATTAGGTTTATATTGCTACCACCGTCCTTCAAGACTCGTGTGAAGTGATATCCGCCAATTACTGGGTCTAATACCAGGGCAGCCCATCCCGCGCGTCGGATACTTGCTGAGTAATCGCGATGGTCGAAAGTGATTGGTTGAGACGACCAGTGGCAGGACTTCGCGGTGACAGGCACTTGGGTATATTTTCCTGGGAGTGCCACGTTGTTTTTTCCCTTGATCACGTGTAACACGTTTACTGTTTTCACTTCTGGTGGAAATTTGTTTTGTTCCCCAGTGTCTTGCTTGGGAGGCTCGTCCTCGTCTTCACTTGGTGTATCCTCCGCCTTGTGTACGGCGTTGAGCTTGCCGGACTGCTTGAAGACCCAACGTTCTCTGTGGGTATGATTAGCAGGTTTACCAGGCATACTATGGATGTGACATACTTGGTCCATAATTTTGTTGAGGCTGGACAGTTCATCCCTGGTGCCTTTAGAGGGCGGCTTTTGACCTGGCCAAGAGCTTTTGAATCCGGCGTTTACTGTCGTGCCCTTCGTGCTGTCTTCTTTATTCTGGCGTTTGTTATTGCTATTGCGCCATGATTTCCCGTTTCCATCTCTAACTTCAGATGTACTGGGGTCGCTGGTGCTGCATCTGGCTAGCCAGCTGTCCTCACCCGCGCAAAAGCGGGTCATGAGGCTTGTTAATGTGGCCATCGTTCTCGGCTTATTTTGGCCGAGGTGTCTGTCGAGCCATTTGTCACGGACGCTATGCTTAAAAGCTGCCAAGGCTTCGACGTCCGGACAGTCGACAATCTGGTTCTTTTTAGTAAGAAACCTGTTCCAAAGCTTTCGGGCTGACTCTCTGGGCTGTTGAGTTATATGACTCAAAACGTCCGCATCCAGAGGTCGGACATAAGTCCCTTGAAAATTTGCCCGAAAGGCGTCTTCGAGCTCTTCCCAACTTCCAATGGAGCTTTCGGGGAGGCCTTTAAGCCAGTGACGAGATGGCCCTTTGAGCTTGAGGGGTAAGTACTTGATGGCGTGGAGATCATCTCCTCGAGCCATATGGATATGAAGGATGTAGTCCTCAATCCAGACCCCAGGGTCTGTTGTTCTATCATATGTCTCTATGTTTACGGGTTTGAATCCCTCTGGAAATTCATGGTCCAGCACCTCATCGGTGAAACATAGGGGGTGTGCGGCACCCCTGTAGCTGGGTGTACCGCGTTGTTCGAATGTTTGTTGTGTTGCATTGTATGCTGGGGCGCGCTTGCGTGGTCCATAGATGGATCTTGTTGCGCCGTCCTTTGGGTGCGATCCCTAGCATGGGTCGCGTGTTGTATTGTGAGTGGCGTTGTATGCCGCTCTGTGTTGGTAGAGGGGTCGTTTATCCGGCCAGGTGGCTGCTTTGATATTTGGTTGTGGGGGGTCTGAGGCCTCCTCATCGAATTCAGGTAGTAGCTTTCTCTTTGGGTAGCTCTTGGAGGGGCGATTGTCGCCGTACCTCGCTGATGTGTTGAGTATTTTAATCCATCTGATTTGGAGTGTGTCTTGCGCAGCCTTGAGCCTTTGCTTCTGCTTTTTAAGACTCCTCGCGGTGGCAACAAGCCTTTTACGGGGATTCTGCTGCTCCGGGTGCCTGTTCGGCGTTATGTCGTCCGGACCATTATCCTTGATAGAATTTGTTCGGTTTGATTATCCAGATTGTCGTTGTCCGGCACCGGTTCGCCCTGCTCCAGCGCTGGGTCTGTGTGATCGTTATTTCTGTCGAGGCGGGATTTGGGGCGGCGCTTGCGTCGCCGCTTTGACTGCTTCTTGAGGGAACAAGCCTTCGGTGCGTCCTTCCGCTCCTCGTCGTCATCTTTTGGTGCGTCTACCATGTATACGTCATATGACGAGGTGGCTTTCCAGGGCCCAAGAGGCGCTGGTTCTTCATTGTCTCCTTCATCGGTGTCCATACCGTCGATGTCTTCGGAGTCGAAGTCGAGCATGTCGGTTAAATCGTCGACAGTGGCTACAAAGTGGGTGGTGGGTGGGCTTTGAATTTCTTCATCGTCCGTATCCCAACCTTGCTGACCGTAGTCCGGCCAGGGCTTTCCTGATAAAGAGAGAGACTTTAATGTCTTCAGAATATCGACGAAAGGCGAGTGCTGAAAGATGTCCGCGGCAGTAAACTCCATGATCGGCGCCCAATCGGATTCGATCGGCAGGGGCGCAGAGGGTTCGGAGTCTGGAGAGGAGTCCGGCTCCTTGGAGTCACGAGTCTCGCGGAGTGCGGGGCTGGTGTTCGGCTCGATCGCCATTGGGATCGCAGCCCCCGAGGCGGTGTTCAACCACCCATCCTTGATCGGCACAGTTGGCTCCGAATTAAGGGTCGAAGCTGATGCGGGTGCGGCCTCCAGGGCACTGTTCGGCGGCAGAGCTAGATCATGCTCGTCGTGACAGTGCGGCGCGCTCAGCAGTGGCTCGAATCCGTCGAAGATCAAGTCCCCGCGGATGTCAACCGTGTAGTTTAAACTTCCAAATCTGATCTGATGGCCAGGGGCATAGCTTTCGTTCTGCTCCAGATGGCCAAGTGAATTGGCCTGCAGTGCGAAGCTGCCGAAGACGAAGATCTGTCCGGGGAGGAAGGTCTCACCCTGGACTGCATCGCTATTGATGATCGTAGGAGCCATCAAGCCTAACGGCGACGACACAGAGGAACTCTCAATGAAAGCACCAATGTCGATGTCAAAACCGGCGGATCTCGGGTAGGGGGTCCTGAACTGTGCGTCTAGGCCGGATGGTAACAGGAGGCAAGGGACACGAAGTTTTACCCAGGTTCGGGCCCTCTTGATGGAGGTAAAACCCTACGTCCTGCTTGATTAATATTGATGATATGGGCAGTACAAGAGTAGATCTACCACGAGATCAGAGAGGCTAAACCCTAGAAGCTAGCCTATGGTATGATTGTTGTTCTGTATGTTGTCCTACGGACTAAAACCCTCCGGTTTATATAGACACCGGAGAGGGTTAGGGTTACACAAAGTCGGTTACAATGGTAGGAGATCTACATATCCGTATCGCCAAGCTTGCCTTCCACGCCAAGGAAAGTCCCTTCCGGATACGGGACGAAGTCTTCAATCTTGTATCTTCATAGTCCAGGAGACCGACTGAAGGTATAGTCCGGCCATCCGGACACCCCTAATCCAGGACTCCCTCACACATGCATGCGGGTTAGCAAGTTTACCTTTACTAATTAACCTTCTTCTTGTGTTTCCAAGGTCCTGTGAACATCCCACCACCTATACTTGAAAAAAATTATAACCAAGGGGGAGATGACGATGGTGATGATCATGAGCATGAGGACGAGCAGAACCCATATACTCAGTGGCGCCTGGCAACTAATTCCGATGGATCACCTCTTCTTGTGTGTATACAGCCCACTGATGATGTTACTACTAAGGAAGCAGGTGTAGTCTCCCATGGTCGCACACTCCGGACCTATTCCAACACCCGTTGCATGGTATTCGGGATGGATACTAGTATGCTAGCGCCAACTCCTTCTCCCTGGTACAGAATTGATAGTCTTGGAGAAAACTCGCTCTTCCTTGGACAAAACTATCCGATGATGGTGAAAGGCGATCCAACTGCTATTGACACAACGTTAACAGTACCATTTATGAGAAGCAATTGTGTCTATACCTCGGACATTTGGGTGGTTCCCTACCCTAGTACTGATATAGTAGGCCACTTCAGCCTGGATGATCAGTCCTGCGTTGGTTTCTAGATTGACAATCAATGGCCCGTCCCAGAGAATCACTTGTGGTTCAAAGCAAGTGTTTCCAATGCCAAGGAATGGTTGAGTTGAAGTTCATTTCATTGCTTGTTATTTGTTGTGTGGTGAAAACTTTAGTATTTATAATGTATCCTCGTTGTCGATGTGGGTTGATGACCTGTTGTATGTAATAAAATGATATGGCTGTGATAAACTTACTAAATTTATGAATGGCTTTCGAGTCGCTTCTCTGAGTGAGTGGTGCGACGAGGCAAAAAAATATTTTCCGAATACATAATTGTATGTGCATTGCAACAGGTTATCGGATGAGGCCAATCAACAATAGTAGTACACTATTTGTACTAGCTTCACATGCTTCGCGCGTCGGGCGGGTGTTTTTACTGTAGCCATATGTTAATGTGTTCGTTGTACGTAACCAGCACCTCGAATCCTCGATACTAGTACTATATAGTAGGAGTAAGTAGTAGGAATAGTAGGGTGGCATGGGCCAGAACAAGCATTCACGTCCAGGAGTACAGCACACGCCACCACCACGACATCCATCTGACACCATATTATTTCTTGGAGTCCGTGCTAGAGCAATCTCTTCAACCTCGTCGTTTCTCTAACTTCAGCCATCGCGCGGCGGGTGAGGTGGGGGTTTGCCGATAGTCGGTTTCCTTAACTGTGGTCCCACTTGTAAGGCCAACTCCAACGCACGACCCCAAACGCACCTCCGTTCTGCATGAACTCCAATGATAATTTTGACTAGAAAAGCAAGACCAAAGAAAACAAGAACCACAAGAATACATTTTACTACTCCTGTAAGTTGGATTAGTGCCTTCTCGATGCATTCATTGTTGATCTGCGGAGGCTCGATCTTGCGTCTGTGCTAGCTAAAAGTGATAGAACATCTACTAAATTGCGCTCTATCAATATATGGATGTACTCTTCTTCCCAATACAAAAACTTGCATCCATTCTACTCCCTCCGTTGCACAATACATGCCTTCTATTTGTCAAAATATATATGTATCTAGACATGTCTTAGTATATAGGTACATCCATTTTTGGACAAATGGAAGTCAACTATTTTGGAACGGAGGGAGTACACAATAAAAATTTTAAGTTAGCACAACTAGTCTAATCCGAGAGCAGAACCGAAGATTTGGTCGGGTTCTTCCTCCTTTTGCCGACAGTGGGACATCCAGCATCCAGGTCGTGTCATGAAAGAAAATAGAGTGGTAGTTGAAGCCACGAGATGTGCATCTTGGGTTAACCTGTAAATAGAATCTTACTACTCTTGAGTAACTCCAAAAGTAGCCACCGAAGATCTTTATTGGATTTGTTTTTCATCACCAGCACATCGAGGTAAAAGATGTGCAGGTTCAGTGGGTCCTCTTGCGTTTTCACTGACATGTGGGGCCGCATGTGAGCAAACAGACGATGGGCTCCGCGCATCCGCTGGCTGGCTGAGAAGAGAGATAGAGGAGGGTTGAGCACAGACTGCAGGAAATTTGTTCTATGTACCTCGATATAGGCTCAATATAGTGGGGTGGCATGGGCCATAACTAGCATTCACATCTAGCAGTACGGCACACGCCACCCACACGAGTCCCATCCGACACCAATTTTCTTGGAGTCCGTGCTACAGCCATCTCTTCTCCCTCCTGTTTTCTCAGCCATCGCATGGTGGGCGGGGTGGGGGTTTCCTGATAGTCGGTTTGCTCAACTGCAGTCCCACTTGTAAGTGAAAATGCAACACCGCACGCATTCCTGCTTGAGCGGCGTGCCGGACCAACCATGTGGGGGTGCGACCCAAACACGGCAGGCTTTTCCTTTTGAACTCGTAACTTGTAAAATTTGGTTCTGCTCCATGGCGCGACCGATAGATAGAAAATAACGATTTTGCCTAGAGTAATGAGAAGTTTGGTTCTGGCGCCATTCATGCATGGAGTACGTACGAAAATTATGAAGTTGATGCGAAAGGTAAGATAATTACTGTAGTATCATATACTACTACATGGATTTGACGGAAAGATAAAAATACATACGGATCCATCAACGTTCAATGACATCCTCACGCCCTAGTGCGCCGGGTCACCAACCAACGTTTGAGGAGCAGCGGCGTTGGCGGCGAGCTCAACATGCTTTTGAACAGTGCCGTCCAAGGTTGCCCTGCGCTCCAAGAAGGCCAGCGTCCTATCGTCCTCCTCTTGCATGTAGTAGTCCTTGTGGACGATTTGCGCGTAGACGTGGGTGATTATGTCGATGGTGTCTTGCTGCGCCAGGCGCTGCATGGCGAGCGCGACCTCGAGGTGGACATTCTCCGGCGCGACGGTGGGCAGTCGCAGGGCCACCAATGCATCGAAGAGGTTGTCACCATAGTGGCCGTTGAGGGTGGCGGGCATCGCAGAGCCTGGGCGTGTCGGCTGGAGGCTTACGTCAATGTCGTCCGCAAGCTTCTTGACGACGGTGAACTTCTCGAGGAAACCGGCGAGGACCTCGTCGAACAAGGAGACGAAGCTGTCGTCCAAGTGGCCCCTCGCCCTGGCGGCCTCACGCAATACTACCTGGAGACGCTCCTTGGTGCCGGGCCGCAGGCCGGCGTCGTGGACCATCTGGCACAGCAGGCTGATGCTCGCGCTCATCGCCTCCATGGGTCTAGCGTAGCTTCTAGTCAACTGATCTTGCGATTCGAGTGATCACTCAGCCCTTGGTTAGCGTGCGTAGGTGCGTAGGATTTCATACTACTCCTCGGCCCTCTACTGCACCTGCCTTTGGCTGTATGATAGGTGGGCCAGCCACCCCCTGGGGCCACGTGTCATTCACCCAAAGGCAGTTGCCGTAAGTCAATGAAGTTGCGTCCCCCTCCGTGCCGGTGCAGTATAGTCATCTCACCGGACCTCTAGTTGGGGCCAAATGAGAGAAGTTTGATGTTTACTGGTTTATTGGTCCCCTTTGCATTTTGCGCCAAGTTTTGACCTTTGATTTAACTAATAAAATGTTAATGCATGTAAACAAAAATGTTGTGTAAGTCACCTTATGAAAACCAAATAATCCCAAAATACTTAGGCACGGTGCATTAACTCCCTTCTTGTTTCTTATTTCGTGACATATCAACCAATGAGAGATGTGGGCCGTGCATGCTTTCAATGACTTGAGACTACCAAACATGACATGCAGTGTTTAGTTCATTGCATGTAATCCTATTAGTACTCTAGTTAGGAGTAGCAAAAAAACATTAAGTTCTCTCGCCGATAGGAATAAAACACCATATGTATTTATTTACAGAGAGAGTAGTACATTTTTGGTGACATGCATTACTAGATATTGCTAGTCAAATACTAAAATCCAGATGGACGTGGTAGTACTCCTAAATCCAGACGGTGGTGCTACTAGTACTAGTAGTAGTACTACCAATCTAGTAGTAGGAGTACTAGCACTGTACTACCCGTTGGTCAAATTATTACGTGTTGCTCCTCACAGTGAAGTGACAAGACCCTGCGCCGGAGATGACACCTGAGTATAGGCGCCGTGTTCGGCATACCATAGTTAGCCTCACCGTCTGCAGTCACTATCATCAGGGTTGTAGAGCTAGCCTGCTTACAACTAGCCCTGTTCGACATAATTTCCCGTGCATAGATGCCCGTGCATTGCATGGAACACCAAGATTGGGGGTGGACGGCTCCGGCAGCGGCCATCGCGCCAGATTTTTCCACGGCCTTCTACTCCTAGATGTGGTGGGGAGGAGATGAGGCTGATTGTGAGAGACAAGGAGTTGTTTGTACATAGGGAACAAGTGCGGGCATCTTTTTGCAAAAATGGAGAAGCTTGGTTTGTATGCGTCAGATCTAGATCCGACGGCTATTGGTGAAAGATGGGAGGCACAACATCATCACCAACTCAGGACCTATTTGATTCGCAGGATTTTGAAAATGCGGGAATAGGACACGGCAATATTACAAGTTTCAAACTGATATTACAAATGTTAGGAGTAATGTTGCACCTACGAAGAGGGAATTACTAGGAAGTTTACGTAAGAACTTTCGTTACTTTAGGTGGATGCAGCATTATCGTACAAACTAAAATCCACTGCCCTGACAAGTCACTGATGGGCAAATAAGTTTTTGAGTCTCTGGCCACTTGATGTTTCAAAAACAAATTCAGCTTCTGCGGAGACTTTGTCATTTAGGCGGTGATCAACACGCCATTCATTTTTGCGCCAGAGAACGCCAAACCTCATTACCTTGAGCACACTTGCCTCCAGAACAAAGAACCTGGCCAATTTAATCTCAGATGTGCTGCCTCGGTAGTCGATCAAATCAATTTCTGTAAGATGGAGATCAAGGCATTCGATGAGATTGTTATAATGCAGCACATTTTTCACTTTCGGGTCTTTTTTTATCTGCAAAAGAAGAGAACATATTAGAGCAGCTGGCTGCATAAGATTGCCGTGTCATCAAGAGGTACCAATATCATTCACTCATACAATAGGGTTGGTTGGCTAGTGATATTTTCTCACTCACTCACTCTCTCTCTCTCTTTCTGTTTCCTCTCATTTAACTAGGAGCACGTGAAGAGCTTGGGCATTTATTGCCTTCCACTATGTGGCCGATGCCATATTTCGCAAAAGTATGCCACATAACACGCATCGATGTCAAATCAAAAGATTTTGGCACCGCTCTCGCGATGCGAGAGAGTTGGCACGGCTGTGCACACAGACCCACATGTGTAAACAAATCAATCAAACCAACTACACCAGCCTCTCACTCTCGCAAACAAGTGTTTTTTATTGCCTCAGTCCTCTCTCTCCCACGCAATGTTTTTCCATTGCGTGAGTTAATTTGGCACCAGAGCAAAGTAGGTGATCCAGATTGGGACACTAGGTCAGCAATGGAGGGGCATCGATGCCAAATGCATCACAAGTGAATTCGGCACATGTTTTGGCCTACATAGCCCACTTTTGTAATACTACCTCATATTTAGTATAAAATTTTGACCATAGATTTACCTAAGAAAATGCCAATGCATGTCACTAAAAATTACACCATTTGAAATTATGTTCAAAGACAAATCCAGCGATATAGTTCTTAGTGACATGCATTAACATTTTGTCAGTTAAATCTATGGTCAAATTTTGATACTACAAAATTGGAAGAGTAAACCAGGACGGAGGTAGTACTTGCTCTTAGGGTAACCATAGAGTTACTGGAGTAGTCTAAGTTACTTTCCACTATGACTAGCCTAGGCTACTATAGTAGTACAGCATAAAAACGATGCAGGTGATCACGTGAGAAAAAATACTAAAAACATTTCTTTCGGTGCAGTGCGTAGATGCAGTTTTGAACACTACACTTGTCATCGTAATTTGGGAAAATTACGAAAAAATTGAGCTACATTGTGATTACCGTTTACTTATAGGAAAGAAGTTTCACCTCGATGAGTAGCTTCTCCGTGCACGGAAAGCATGTAAGGAATCCAACAACTTGATCTAGATTGGGGCCAATAGATTTTAGTGCTAAGATCTTCACTGTGCGCATGGACTGGGTCAAGCTTGTGGGAATCATTTTCTAGAAGACGGTCGTAAATACATCAAGAAGAAATTTAAAAATGTGAATTTCAAGAAGACGGAGAAGAAGATGAGCGTTGTACCTGAACGATTACGGATCCAATAAAGAGTTCGGAGAATTTGGCAGACGAGTACACCAACGCTGTCAATTTTGGCGCGTCAATGACCCTGATTTTTGTTGGACCTTCTAGATCTGATACAAGCAATCTCTCAAGGAAAGGCGCATTCTCAATGACCATAACGTGGAACAGCTAAAGTGATCTCTTCCCAATTGATGTCTTGTTGCGGGGCCAGCAAGACACATAAATCCATCGGAGATTTGTCGAGGCGATGTGGAGGCTAATGAACCAGTGGATCTGCTCAATATGAAGGTACTCGAGCGCAGTATAGCTGTGAAGCAGGTGCTCCATAGCCTTCTTCGAGATGACAATGTTGTCGAGCTGCTTGAGTTGAGGGAGAAGAAGAGTGGGCGCGGCATTAATCTGGGGAAGATAGCAGGAACTGAAGCTGGCGCGACACAGCGTTGGCATGAGGCGAAGCGCGGACGGAGGCAGAGAGCGACATCGTCCAGCTTCAAAGCTGAGCTCCTCGAGCTGATCTAGGGCGGGGGATAAGAACCACTCGTCGAACTTGGGTTGGACCTTGCAGTTGGTACTGAACATGCGGATGTCAAGGCGTTTGGCTGGCCCAGGGTGCGATGAAAGGATCTTGGAGACTGCGGCCATGCGTTTGCAATCCCCATCGCAGAGGCAGCTGTCGACGGTGAGGTTGAGGGGGGCGCATCGCCAGAGGGGGCGCCACCACCGGGAGAGCAGGGCGGTCCGCACGGCAGATTTGGTGGGGAGGAGGCCGATGATGATGAGCAGCGTGTCATCGGGGAGGCTGCTGATGAAGTCCAGGCTAGCCGGATGCGGTTTTGGCTCGAGCCGCCTCCACTTGTTGGCTGCCTCGCCGTCCATCTCAACTGGCGGCGACACCGGTGTACACGTGTGCTGGTGTGTGTTGTGTGCTGGGTGTGCGCGAGTGCGTCCTTCTGTGCATGCCGCCGCGCAGTGGTGAATTGTGCGCGAGTGCGTCCTTCGCGTGCAAGAAGTTTGTCCTCAACGCGCCCTCAATTTACTAGCGTGCGGGGTGCTACCCCGAGTGGTTTCAACTTTGTTTACTTCACCGCATGTCAGATGGGCCTCTAGTTTACTTATTTTCACCCACTGCCACATGGGCCAGCACACGAAGATACAGAACAGGAGCTGACAATGCAGCATGTGGATTGGTTGACCGGTCAACTAAACAATATACGGAGCTATACGCTAACACAGTGAGCATATAATCCGTCGGTATAGAGAGTTCGAGTGAGAGGGGAGGCCCATGAGAGATAGCAGAGAGAGAGAGAAAGAGCTACTCCCTTCGTTCAATAATGCAGTTCCAACATTTTTTTAAGTCAAACTTTTGAAACTTTGACCAAGTTTATAAAGAAATTACTTATATCTACAATACCAAAGATAAATGATAGTATGAAGTAAGTACATGTTGTGATGAATCTAATGATCGTTCCAGATGTAAATGTTTTTCTCCACATATACCTGGTCAAACGTTTCTGAGGTTTGACTTTTCAAACATCCATATGCTTATGGACGTGACAGAGTCCCTAACAAGAGAGAGAGAGAGTGAAAAAAGTGTGTGTGCGTGTGTGAAAGAGACATGGACAACACACGATAAAAGTAGAGAAAAAGCGTGTGTGTCTTATGCAAACATATCACACATGCATCTTCGACAACGGAGGCAAGGTGAGGAGATAGTGTGTGGTTGTTTGGAATCAAGAGAGCAAGACCCCTAGCACGTGGCCAAGAGGGGTCTGACAAACAAGGGAGAGAGGTCGAGAGAGACGTACGGAGAAAATGCAGACATGGGGAGGAGAGAGTGTATGTTTGTCATAGAGAGATCCCCTGGAGATCATGATGGACTACATGGGTGTGGGATCGAGTTACAAGGTGTGTGCGCGATAGAAGATGCCCCGAGAGATATCGAGATAGACGTATGGATGGAAGGAGGCAATACGTGTGTTCCTGATGGCTAGTAAGAGATAATCATACTTAGGAGGGGGGAGTGCTTGCGCCTATGATGGATTGAGGGATTATGGTACTTAGGGGGGTGCGTGTCACATGGAGAGAGAACAAGGGCGGAGAGTGTTAGATGGGTCTATATGTATAGCGCGAGCAAGACATGTGTATGTGTGAACCAGGGAGATATAAGGCCAGTTTGGCTTGCGTCCTGAGCATATTTTGCCTGGCCTGGGGTTGTGGCTGGATTTCATGCACGCTTGTTTGGTTGCTACCCTGTGAAAAAGAAAGCCCGCTTGGCATGGGTTCCCTTGCACTTTAATTAGTCTGGCTGAACTCCAGACACTGCAAGTAGCCTAGCCCAGGCGACCGATTTTGAACGCCTGGTCGTGCCTGGTCGTGTGGCCACGAGGCTAACAGCAACATGGATAGATATTAGCATTAAATAATTGATGCATGGATTGATTGATGGGACGTTGATACTTTGCCTAGCCCAGGCATGAACCAAACGCTTCAGCACCACACAAGCCTGGCCAGGCAGAAATATTTTACACTCACGTCCACACCAGGCAGTACCGGCCATCAAGGCATGAGGGTCAGGTCACAAACCAAACTGACCAATAAAGTTTGAGAGAGATTGAGGATCCCCGCTAAGGTTGAGTGGTGCGTCAGATAGCTGAGAGGGGGAAAGATATATTCCATCCGCTCGATAATGCAGTGCATGTAAATTTTTTAGAAGTCAAACTTTGGAAACTTTGATCAGGTTTACGCAAATGTTATTTATATCTACAATACCAAAGATACATCATACAAAACTACATCTCATGGTGAATCTAATGGTATATGTTTGTCGTACTAGATGTAATTCTTTTTCTCCACATACATGGTCAAACTTTGCGATGTTTGACTTTTCAATAAATCTATATGCTATGGACCGATGAGAGCGCCTCGGTCGAGACAGATCAAGTGCGTGTGAAGGAGAATGAGTAAGTGTGCAAAAAGAGTATGTGTGTGAAAGAGAAAGTGACAACAAACGATAAATTAGAGAGAGAGAGTGTTTTTTTGTTTCTTATGCGAACATATCACGCATGCATCTCCGAGATGGAAAAGCGAGGCGAGGAGATACACGAAGATAGCTAGTGTGTGATTGTTTGCAACAGAGAGAGACACCCCTGTAGCACATGTCCAATAGAGGCGTGGACAACAAGGAACAAAGGTCGAGAGGGACACATGGATGGCATGGACGCATGGGGAGGGAGAGAGGGTGTGTTTGTGATAGAGAGATCCCATCGAGATCGTGAGGGGACTATATGGATGGGAGATCGTGAGGGGACTATATGGATGGGAGATCGAGGGAGAGAGAACGAGTGGGAGTGATAGAGTTTTAGATGGGCCTATCGAGTGCGAGTGAGATATGCATGTGTATGTGTGACCCAGGTGGATGGAGAGTTTGAGAGAGGGGGGAAGAGCTCCGAGACGACATAGTGGTGCGTGAGAGAGTTACAGGCAAAGAGCCAAGGAATCTGTGTGCGTACGATGAGTGCACCCAAGATACCTAGCTTGGACTAGCTAGAGTACCATACATAGTGTGCGAGAGAGACCTATAGATGGTGTATATATGCATGCGAACTAGAAAGACCCCCCCACACACACACACAAAGAGAGAGAGAGAGAGAGAGGGAGAGAGAGAGAGAGAGAGATGGAGAGAAATGGAGAGGGACGAACAAGGTTTTTGTGTCGGATGCGTGTGACAGAATTGAAGATTGTCGGCGAGAGAGAGAGAGAGAACAGGAGTCCAGGAGAGGGGGAGGTCGCGTTTTATGCATCAAAGACTGATATAAACCATGTTTTGATATAAACTTGCATTCAAATATTTAAATTGGAGAACATGTTGTCTGCAATCCACACATGAACGGATATATGCGTATATCAAACAAGTTCATTAATTTGACTTTCAACATGTTCATGGAGTACTATAATGTTGTACAACATGCTACTCGATTGAGGTGTTCAATTTTGGATTTAGTTCAATATTTTGACCTACTGAACGAGCTATTTCATTGAATCGAGATATTTCATTTTGGGTTTGATTCGCGTTTTTGAGTGGGTCAACTATTTGTCATATAGTAAATCGCTAGCAACGAGCATGTAAAAACACATTACTCCCGAGCATCATCTCTCCATCTAAAAAAGAAGTGGCAAGCTAATATTTCAAAATTTGATCCGAATCGACTTGGTAAGGTAGACGTGGATGCTCGTTCTCCCAAAATTTGAACAAACCGTTAAACATTCTCTCTGCTCGGTGGAATTCGCCCGAGCAAATAAATGGGAGACGCGGAATTACCGTCCTATGTGGGACACGCATCAATTGGCCCGTTGTACATCGAGGGTAGGTTCGTAACTTCATCCAAGCGCGCCTTCTCCTCGGCCTAAATGACATGTGCCGAATAATTCATAAACCATGGTCGGCAAAACACGCTCTCCTCACCCGAAATAGCTCGCGCCCACTATTTCAAAACACGCTCTCCTCGCCCGAAATCGCTCGCGCCCACTATAGTTCAAAACACGCCCTCCTTGCCCGAAATCGCTCCCACCCAGAGAAGCAAAGTTACTCTACTATCCCCGACCCTCAGTACACAGACCCAAGCTGAGAAGCCTATAGGCAAGGGTAGAACTGTAACTCCCCCTCACATTTCAGACAAATGCGTCCGTAAGACATGGTTCCACTCCCCTCCCAATTTCCCCCGCCCGCCCCCATTCATACCTCGTGGGTGCCAAATCACCTTCTCCCCAGGAAGCTCCCTTCTCCCGAGCCGCGAAACCTCAGCCCCACCTCCATGGCGCCCCCCACTGCACCAATTTCACAGCCGCCCTCCTTCCTAATGCCGGAGACGCTGTCCATTTGCCGTCATGCACTGGACCGTGTGCCTCTTACTCCGTGCTGCTGGTGCTGCCTCGACGACGGCTGCGTGAACCGTACCAGAGCCGATTCACCCCCGCCGTTGTTCACGGCACCGGAGCGGCTCCAACTTTGGATCCGTCCAGAGTCCTGGCGCTGCTTCAGCGTAGCCGTCGACCGTCGCGACATCGCTCTTTCCTTGCCGCCGGTTGCCACCGCAACCGCGCCGGCCTCACCGACTCGGCAGCTGGACCTGCCTACTTCACCATGCCGCCAGATAGGTCGCACCCTCATCTCAAATCATTTTATTTAGGCATCAGTTGTCTGGATTTTTATTCTGGGCCAATCGATTTGCAATGGGAAGCAGCACCCCTTGAGGCGGCGGAGCTCCTAGGCTGCCGGTTGGCTGGTGTCTAATATAAGGGTGCGGGGCCGCAAGTTCGCCGCGGAAGCAGCGCTTAGATGGCTATCTTTTAGAGTTGCATGGGTTGAGGGTACTGCCATTGCCGGATCTGGATGACGGGGAGTCTTTGTGGATTGGCCCGGGGGCGGCGCAATCACGGCAGTTCGGTGGGGCGGGGAGTGGGGTTTTGGCTGGGGCCACGGACGGTGGAGGCAGGCTACTCTGCCGTTGGTCGCTGGCTCTTCGGGGAAGATTCCGAACAGTGTCAGCCGGGAGGCACAAGACGGCCAGCCATCCGGCGTAGATCGGACAGTACCAAAATAAAATAAAATCATGTGACCCCAATATAGTCTTCAGTCAACAGACGTGTGACCACTCTCGTACCTTGCTGTTGATCTCTTAGTGTATTTCTTCAGATCAAAGAGATATTCGTTCTTAACATTATGCGTTATCTGCATCTTCAGACACACCGTCTTCCGACTCACCGCAGCTGCTCCAACAAGGGAAGCATACACCAGAAGGGAGCTATAGTCTCCACTCAACAGTTCCCTGCATCGAATGCGCGTGCCCGACATGCACAGCCACAACAACTGTAGGGCCATCGACAAGTCAGCACATGATGCTCACTCCTATGGATGGCAGCTAGATAGGTTGTACCCTCATCTTACTTGTGTGCAACATTTATGGCTTTGTTATTCATCTAAGCATGGAAAATAGATCATCACATTTCACTGTATATTCATGCTGATCTCTTACGGGTCTTGTTCAGGAGTTAACGTTGTTCCATAGTTCAGCTAAGATACTTGTTCTTTAGGTAACACTGTTCCATAGTTATCATCCATCAGCCAATGCTATCCCACAGGCTGGTGATTATAGTATTATACCACTTCTAGTATTTCCTATGTTGTTCTTTAATACTTTTATGTGCCATCTAGTTAATCTCGAGTACAAACGATACATATTCTATAGCTTTCCTCTGTGTTTTCCCTTTAGTTTATGAGACCTGTTGCTGCTAGTTAACCCCAGTCCTACTATTTATGTCGTCTCCTATAGGCACTCATTACATAAATCTAACTACTAGTTGTCTTCCATGCATGTCAGATATAATTGCACACACTGATATATCCACAAGAACCTCATGGAGCAATGTAAAGGCCAATAAACTTGATGTCAATGATACCCAATATGATGGAACATGTAAAGGCAGTTCTTTAGAAGACTTGCAAAAAGATGATGAATCCTCTTCACCCCACAAGGTCCTTGCTCTAACTTGGCCTGTGATATGGGTACAACATGCATATAATGTCCTGGAGTGTATCTACTCTGTTGCAATACCATGTGCTTAGCATGCTAATGATGCACGTAAATATGTCATGACTTCCTATTTTTCAGTACATATTCCATTCATGATAACATGTTTTCAAATTCAAGTACTATCATTCTACTCTATTGCAATGCCATTTGCTTAATTTGGACATCATGCTTCTGAATATCTTATGCATTGTTATTCATCAGTATGTACTTCATCTATCTACCATACCATGTTTTTTACATTGAAGTGCTGTTCTAGTGCTCTGTTGCAATGCCATCTTATTTTCCCAATCATACACGTGTATGTTGCCTTAGTTATTTCTGTATGTATTCCGCTAGCATACAGTTTTACATTCAACTAGTGTTTTTTTTGTTGTGTTGTCCTGTCGTATCCCTAGCTCTTACACCATACTCCCTCCGTCCGGATTACATGTTGCCGAAATGGATAAAAAGGATGTATCTAGAACTGAAATACGCCTAGACCCATCCATTTTTTCCGGATGAAGGGAATACATGTCAATATGTCATGCCTTTCTATTCTTCAGTACCTATTCTTCTATACAAGGCATGCAAGGGGAAGACGACTATGTTAGAATCTGAAGGGTTACAAACAAGGCCTTTGCAAAAGATCCAAACGCCAGGAGATAATAAACCAACTCCAGTTTTTATAAATACTGCTCCAGCACAGAGAAACCCAACTCCCACTGATAATAAGCAGATTCCAGTGGCCAAAGAACTAGTCCGCTCCAGTCCAGCAAAAGAATGTCAACTCCATTCTAAGAAGCGTGTGTGTATCCTCGCATCATGAAATTTTATAGCATTCTGATCATATTTTCTACATGTTTCTTACCCGTCTCTCTTTTAGAAAATAAGTTTAAACGATACAAGACTTCCTCCATTGGGATCGTATTCGAGGAAAATATCTTGCGGGAATTCTCTGTGCTCCAGTGCTGATGTAAGTACCTGTTGTATATCACTATATTTTTACATCAACATGTATTTTGTTAATCGGCGTGAATCTAACCTTTATCTGATCTAAAATTAGTTGTAGCAAAATGTTAAAGGCGCCAATGTTGATTTTTTTAAAGGAAAACTGCCTGGTAGTTTTGCGTACTGAGTTGCATGAATGTGCTATCTCATATCACGCACATTATTGAATTATAGTGCTTCTCTGGTTGCCCATTCATTCATTGTGTCAATGTTGCTTTCGTATTACCTTACTTGGCTGATGATAGCTGTGCCATATTGTGTTAATTTGGTGTAGGCTAGTTGCCCAAACATTCGTTGTGTCAATGTTTCTTTCCTATTATCTGACTTGGCCAATGATAGCAATGCTAGTGTGTTAATTTTGTGTAGGCTGCTGAAGATAAGAAGACAAACTCTGAAAACAGCAAGGCAACCCCATTGTTTCTTTCCAGTAAATCTAGGCCAGGTAATATGGCAATAACTCATGATTAATCTGTTTGGTTCCCGTCCTAATTTATGTTATGATGCAGTGGTCAAGACACTCTCCACTATCAATAATACAAGCCTGCCAAAATCGCCATCTGAATCTGTTCAGTATCCTCTGTCTCGAATGCAACAGAAAAAATGTATGTTTGTGAACCAATTAATGGTTGAAGCAATGATGGAAATGGTGGATGAATCAGAGGTGCAGAGTCGTGCGACACAACAACTAATCAATGTTTTCAGAGACAGTGTGGCAAAGCAGCAAGAACTTGCCCACATGCTTATGGGCGTCATCTGTGCCGAGGTTGCAGATTGTGACGTTGTAGATGGTTAGGTTCTGCTCATTTATTTGCACTGGCATCAATCTTTGATTGCCCAGTGGATGTAATTTCCTGTAATATATTCTGGATGTGCAACGTTATTCCCTGTATGTCGTACCTTTGCTTGTTGTAATGGGATCAAATTATCTAATTTGGCCTAAAGACATGAATGAACTTTAGTGGGCCCATTAAGTTAATGGGCCGTTACTAGGCCAAAAGTTAATGGCCGGCCCTCTTACCTTCCGGGTTGTTAATAGGCCGACATCGAAGCGGGCAACAGGTGGCCCCAATTTATTTCACGGGCCGTTAACAGGCCGTTACTAAGTTTGGGCTACATATGGCCCAACTATACTGTAGGCCTTTAGCAGGCCGAAAGAGACAGCGGGCTTGTATTGGACCATGAAGAGCATGGGCCGCTAAGAGCCCGAAAGTCAGGTCGTATTATAAACGGCCCAACTGTGTTGTGGGCCTTTAGCAGGCCGAAAGAGAAACCGGGCTGGTATTGGACCATGAAGGGCATGGGCCGTTAAGAGGCCAAAACTAAGGTCCGACTACAAATGGCCCAACTCATTTATGGTCCGTTAACAGGCCGAAAGGCACACAGGGTCGGGAATTGGCCCAACACTTAAATGGGTCGCTAAAAGGCCAAAACTCAGGTCCGACTACAATTGGCCCAACTGATTTATGGGCCGTCAACAGGCTGAAAGTGACACCGGGCCAGAAATTGGCCCAACACTTAAATGGGCCGCTAAAAGGCCGAAACTCAAGTCTGACTACAAATGGCCCATCAGATTTATGGGCCGTCAACAGGCTGAAAGACACACCGGGCCGGAAATTAGCCCAACATTTAAATGGGTCGCTAAAAGGCCGAAAGATGTACATCCTGAAAATTGGCTCATCCATTAAATGGGCCCTTAACAGGCCGAAATCTCATCGGGCCGATATTGAGCCCAAATATATAGCGGTCTATTAACGGGCTTGAACTAACGATGGGCTACAATGGTGTCAAATCTTTAACGGGCCGAATTGGCACATCTCGTATGGGTCGTGGGGTTAAATGGACCTGACACAAGTAGGCCTTATTGGGCCGGCCTGCTAATTTTTACTGGGCCAGCCTTTTTCACCGGAATGGGCCACTGTTAGGCCGTGCTACGTGTCGACCTATCATAGGCGCCTCCTGTTCAATGAGTGGATGACATCTGTCCCAACGATGAGCCGACATGTGTTTCCTCTAGCCAATGATGATTTTACACGTGGAAAATTCCCATTGGTCGGGGCTCTTAACGGGTTATCAGATCCAAAACCTGACCTGATAGCTTAACGGCGTTCCATTATGGTGGATGCCACGTGTCAGTCACCCTTGACGAAAGCACTTCTGTGATGCGCGATTTATCGTCATGGAAGTGGACACTTCTGTGATGATAATTTTGGTAATGTCATGGAACACTTCTACGACAGCACAGGTATGACTATCTTGATTCTGTCATAAATTTGTTATGGATATACATGCATGACAAAAAACGCGACCTACTGTGACAAACATGTATCATCACGGAAGTGTATTTTTTGTATTGAAGGTATCAACAGTTATAGCAACAATGACAGGCTATGCATCAGAATAGGATTAACGGAAAGCAGTAACAAGCTACACTACTCTAATGCAAGTAGTGGAGAGAAGAGTAGGTGATATCTGGTGATCAAGGGGGGGGGGTCTTGCCTAGTTGCTCTAGCAACAGAGAGGGGTCGTCAACACAGTAGTCGTACTGGGTAGCGGCGGCGTCGGTCTCGGTGTCTAGCGGGAGAAGAGGGGGAAGAAACAATAAATATTAAGCAAACAGATGCATAGCGATGCATGACATGACAAGTAGCGGTGCTAGGGGTGCCCTAACGCGGTAAAAGGTGGTGCCGGTGAAGGGGGGAAACATTCGGGAAAATATCCCCGGTGTTCCGCGTTTTCGGACAGACAAACCGGAGGGGGAAAGTTGCGTGTTCGCTATGCTAGGGATGCGTGGCGGACGAACAGGCTGCATATCCTGGTTTGTCTCATCGTTCTGAGCAACTTTCATGTACAAAGTTTTTTCATCTGAGCTACGGTTTATTTGATATTAATTTTAAAAGAATTAAATCATTTTTAGGATTTATTTAATTATTTTAATTCACCATTATCTAGAATAGTGTTTGCTGACGTTATCATGACGTCGGCATGACGTCAGCAGTTGACCTGTTCAACCTGACAGGTGGGTCCCGTTCGTCATTGACTGTTTAGTCTAATTAGGGTTTAATTAACTTAACTAATTGATTAGATTAATTAAACAAGATTAATTAACTTAATTAATTCATTAATTAATTAATTCATTTAATTATTATTTACTTATATATTTATTTATTTTTAATGTTTTTCTTTTAAAACATTCTGGGAGGTAGGGCCCCACTGTCATTGGCCTGGGGAGGCCTAGCGGGCACGCGGGCGACGGTTTACGGGCGCGGGCACAGGGGAGCACCCAGACCGCACGAGCGCACGCCCAGGGCCGCGGCAACGGCCACTGCAGGGGCGGGCGGGCGCCGGCCGGCGAGCAAGGGGGCGCGGGCGAGGTCCGGCGACGTTGACCGCCGTACGCAGCAGCATAGCGGAGGAGGGGCGGTGAAGCAACGGCGGACGGGGCGGCGGGAGCGCGGGCAAGGCCTCATGCGGCAGTGGACGCGGTGAGCGGGTGGAGGGGGCAGCGACGAGCGCGGAGTCAGGTGAGGCCAAGGCGAGGGGCGCGGCGGAAGGGATGGCCCTGGGTCGCGGTGACCATGGCCGACGCAGGGGAGACGGGTGCGGAGCAAGGCTGCTGCAGCGAGGTGGGGCGCGGCACGCGCACGAAGGATAGGGAGCGCGGCATGCTGGCGCGTTCGACGCGAGCGCAGCGCGAGCAGCGCGGGCCTTGGCCCGAGCACCGGCCTGGTCGGGCGCGGTGGATGGCATCCGACAAGGGGAGAGGGGAGGCGCGGCGTCTCACCGATGGATGCAGGGAAAAGGCAGTGGGCGCGGGGACGAGGACAGGGACGAGCTCGGGGGGCGGTTCGGTGACGGAGAGGACGGTGGCGGTGGTGGCACACGGCGACGACGAGGCGGTTGCGGCCCGGTGATGGGGGAACGACGGAGAGGAGATGAGGACGGGGCGGTCCGGCGGGGAGGGGGGCCACCGGGGTGGGCGCCGACGTCCGGGCGTGGGGCGGCGCGGTCGCCGAGGTTCCCTGCCCCTCCATCAGGATCGGGGGAAGGGCAGAGGGAGCGAGGGGAGTGGGGGTGAGTGGGAGTGGTTGCCCTAGGGTTTCGACCGACATGGGAGGAAACGTGGAGTGGGGTGGGCCGACCTGCGGCCTGGTGGGTTGAGGCCCAAGGGGGCGCGGTGGCCAGCTGGGCCAGTCGGCCCAGTTGAGGGGGGCTTTCTCCCCTTTTCTTTTTTTTGTTTTAGTTTTAGTTTTTATTTTTATTTATTTTCTTTTCTGTTTTAATTCATTTTAAAATACTTTGGCATTTTACAAAAATGTGTTTATTACACCATAATTACATATGCAAATTATGGCACCGCCCGAACATTTTTGTTTTAATTTTTGAAAACTTTTATTATTTAACTTTATTTTAAATTTAAATTGAATCGGTTTTGACCTAACAGTAGATTAGCAACAATAAATGTGGTGACGTGGCATTATTAACAGAGGTTTACTATAGCTTAATTATCCGGGCGTCACAATGTGTGTCTCTCTCAAAAGGTGTGTACAGCAAAGATGATTGTGGTAAACTAAAAGCAAAGACTCAAATCATACAAGACGCTCCAAGCAAGACACATACCATGTGGTGAATAAAAATATAGCTCCAGGTAAAGTTACCGATGAACGAAGACAAAAGAGGGGATGCCTTTCGGGGCATCCCCAAGCTTAGGATTTTTTGTGTCCTTGTATTTTACCTTCGGGTGCCTTGGTCATCCCCAAGCTTAGGCTCTTGCCACTCCTTGTTCCATAATCCATCAAATCTTTACCCAAAACTTGAAAACTTCACAACACAAAACTTAACAGAAAATTTCGTGAGCTCCGTTAGCGAAAGAAAACAAAACACCACTTCAAGGTACTGCAATGAACTCATTATTTATTTATATTGGTGTTAAACCTACTTTGTTACAACTTTTCTATGGTTTATAAACTCTTTTACTAGCCATAGATTCATCAAAATAAGCAAACAACACACGAAAAATAGAATCTGTCAAAAACAGAACAGTCTATAGTAATCTGTAACTAACGCAAAGTTCTGGAACCCCAAAAATTCTAAAATAAATTTCTGGACGTGAGTAATTTATCTATTAATCATCTTCAAAAAGAATCAACTAAATATCATTCTCCAGTAAAAAGTTGTAGCTAATCTCGTGAGTGCTAAAGTTTCTATTTTTTACAGCAAGATCGCAAAGACTTTCCCCAAGTCTTCCCAACGGTTCTACTTGGCACAAACACTAATTAAACACAAAAACACAACAAAAACAGAGTCTAGATAAATTATTTATTACTAAACAGGAACAAAAATAAAATTGGGTTGCCTCCCAACAAGCGCTATCGTTTAACGCCCCTAGCTAGGCATAAAAGCAAGGATAGATCTAGGTATTGCCTTCTTTGGTAGGCAATCCATAAGTGGCTCTCATAATAGATTCATATGGTAATTTAATTTTCTTTCTAGGGAAGTGTTCCATGCCTTTCCTTAAAGGAAATTGGAATCTAATATTTCCTTCCTTCATATCAATAATTGCACCAATCGTTTTAAGGAAAGGTCAACCAAGAATAATAGGACATGAAGGATTGCAAACTATATCAAGAACAATGAAATCTATGGGCACATAATTCCTATTTGCAACAATAATAACATCATTAATTCTTCCCATAGGTTTCTTAATAGTGGAATCCGCAAGCTGCAAGTTTAAAGAACAATCATCAAATTCACGGAAACCTAGCAAATCACACAAAGTTTTTGGAATCGTGGAAACACTAGCACCCAAATCACACAAAGGATAGCATTCATGATCTTTAATTTTTATTTTTATTGTAGGTTCCCACTCATCAAAAAGTTTTCTAGGGATAGAAACTTCCAACTCAAGTTTTTCTTCATATGATTGCATCAAAGCATCAACGATATGTTTAGTAAAAGCTTTATTTTGACTATAAGCATGAGGAGAATTTAGCATGGACTGCAACAAGGAAATACAATCTATCAAAGAGAAATTATCATAATTAAATTCCTTGAAATACAAGATAGTTGGTTCATTGCTATCTAAAGTTTTGACCTCTTCCATCCCACTTTTAGTAATTTTAGCATCAAGATCAAAAAACTCCGAATTTTTGGGACGCCTTCTAACTAAAGTTGACTCATCTCTAGTCCCATCATTATCAAGATTCATATTGCAAAACAAGGATTTAATAGGAGACACATCAATCACTTTTAGATCTTCATCCTTATTATCATGAAAACTAGAAGAACACGCTTTCACAAAGCAATCTTTTTTTGCACGCATCCCAGCGGTTCTTTCTTGGCACTCATCAATGGAAATTCTCATGGCTTTGACAGACTCATCGATATCATGCTTAGGTGTAATAGATCTAAGTTTGAAAGAATCAACATCAAGAGAAATTATATCCACGTTTCTAGTCAACTCATCAATCTTAATCATTTTTTCTTCAATCAAAGCATTGAAACTCTTTTGCGAACTAATAAATTCTTTAATACTAGATTCAAAATCAGAGGGAATCTTATTATAATTTCCATAAGAATTGTTGTAGGCATTACCATAATTATTAGAGGAATTACTAGGAAACGGCCTAGGATTAAAATTACCTCTATACGTGTTATTACCAAAATTATTCCTACCAACAAAATTCACATCCATAGATTCATTATTATTCTCAATCAAAGTAGACAAAGGCATATCATTAGGATCAGTGGGAGCACTCTTATTAGAAAACAATTTCATATGTTCATCCATCTTTCCACTCAAAACATTAATCTCTTCAATTGCATGCACTTTTTTACTAGTAGATTTTCAGTGTGCCATTGAGAATAATTAACCATAATATTATCTAGGAGTTTGGTAGCTTCTCCTAAAGTGATTTCCATAAAAGTGCCTCCCATGGCCGAATTTAAAAGATTTCTAAAAGCAAAATTCAATCCGGCATAAAAATTTTGTATAATCATCCATAAACTCAAACCATGTGTAGGGCAATTACATATCATTAATTTCATCCTCTCCCAAGATTGTGCAACATGCTCGTGATCAAGTTGCTTAAAATTCATAATATCGTTTATAAGAGAGATGATCTTAGTGGGAGGAAAATACTTAGAGATAAGAGCATCTTTGCACTTATTCCATGAATCAATACTATTCTTAGGCAAAGACGAAAACCAAGCTTTAGCACGATCTCTAAGTGAAAATGGAAATAGCTTCAGTTTAACAGTATCATTATCCACATCTTTCTTATTTTGCATATCACACAAATCAACAAAGTTGTTTAGATGGGTAGCGGCATCTTCACTAGGAAGGCCAGAAAATGGATCTTTCATGACAAGATTCAGCAAAGCAGTATTAATTTCGCAAGATTCGGCATCGGTAAGAGGAGCAATCGGAGTGCTAATAAAATCATTATTGTTGATATTGGAAAAGTCACACAATTTAGTATTATCTTGAGCCATCGTGACAAGCAAGCAATCCAACACACAAGCAAACAAGTGACAAAGAGGGTGAATGGAAAGAGAGAGCGAAAGGAAAAGAGGGCAAATAAAATGGCAAGGGTGAAGTGGGGGAGAGGAAAACGAGAGGCAAATGGCAAATAATGTAATGCGGAGGATAAGAGTTGTGATGGGTACTTGGTATGTCTTGGCTTGGCGTAGATCTCCCCGACAACGGCGCCAGTACCTCTTGAGCATGCTTTGGTTTTCCCTTGAAGAGGAAAGGGTGATGCAGCAAAGCAGCGTAAGTATTTCCCTCAATTTTTGAGAACCAAGGTATCAATCCAGTAGGAGACCACATGCGAGTCACCTCGTACCTACACAAACAAATAAGAACCTCGCAACCAACACGATAAAGGGGTTGTCAATCCCTTCTCGGCCACTTGCAAGAGTGAGATCTGATAGAGATAATTATGATAAGATAAATATTTTTGGTATTTTTATGATATAGATTGAAAGTAAGGAATGCAAAATAAAATAGATTGGAAACTTATATGGTGGAGAATAGACCCGGGGCCATAGGTTTCACTAGTGGCTTCTCTCAAGATAGCATAATTATTACGGTGGGTGAACGAATTACTGTCGAGCAATTGACAGAATTGAGCATAGTTATGAGAATATCTAGGCATGATCATGTATATAGGCATCACGTCCGTAACAAGTAGACCGAAACGATTCTGCATCTACTACTATTACTCCACACATCGACCGCTATCCAGCATGCATCTAGAGTATTAAGTTCAAGAGAACAGAGTAATGCTTTAAGCAAGATGACATGATGTAGAGGGATAAACTCATGCAATATGATATGAACCCCATCTTGTTATCCTCGATGGCAACAATACAATACATGTCGTTTCCCCTACTGTCACTGGGATCGAGCACTGCAAGATTGAACCCAAAGCTAAGCTCTTCTCCCATTGCAAGAAAGATCAATCTAGTAGGCCAAACCAAACTGATAATTCGAAGAGACTTGCAAAGATAACCAATCATACATAAAATAATTCAGAGAATATTCAAACATTGTTCATAGATAATCTGGATCATAAACCCACAATTCATCGGATCTAGACAAACACACCACAAAAGAAGATTACATCAAATAGATCTCCAAGAGAATCGAGGAGAACTTTGTAATGAGATCCAAAGATAGAGAAGAAGCCATCTAGCTAATAACTATGGACCCGAAGGTCTGAGGTAAACTACTCACACATCATTGGAGGGGCTATGGTGTTGATGTAGAAGCCCTCCGTGATCAATGCCAGCTCTGGTGGAGCGTCAGAAAAGGCCCCAAGATGGGATCTCACGGGTAGAGAAGGTTGCGGCGGTGGAATTAGGCTTTCGTGGTGCTCCTGGATGTTTTTGGGGTACGTAGGTATATGTAGGAGGAAGAAGTAGGTCGGTGGAGCAACGAGGGGCCCACGAGGGTGGAGGGCGCGCCCCCTGCCTCGTGGCCGCCTTGTTGGTTGCTTGACGTCCACTCCAAGTTCCCTGGATCACGTTTGTTCCAAAAATCACGCTCCCGAAGGTTTCGTTCCATTTGGACTCCGTTTGATATTCTTTTTCTGCGAAACACTGAAATAGGCAAGAAAACAGCAATATGGGCTGGGCCTCCGGTTAATAGGTTAGTCCCAAAAATAATATAAAAGTGTAAATAAAGCCCATTAATCATCCAAAACAGAATATAATATAGCATGGAGCAATCAAAAATTATAGATACGTTGGAGACGTATCAGTCGCCAGCAGCGGTTGAGACACGGAGGGCTAGAGAGCTCCTTCAGACAGCGTTGGTACAGCAATAGGATTACTCTTACAGCCGTGATAGGATCCATTCCACCGCTCGCCCGAGCCGAAGTTACAGCAGACATCTTGATGAGCCGGCAGTGTCAAGCAGTGGACGGAACCATAACCCGCCGCGAGGGCATAACCCGGCGGGTGGTGGTGCTGATGCTCAGAATATGGTGGATCAAGGAAGAGCCCGTCGAGAGGCCGAGCTGGCGGCTCAGTATGCAGCTCGTTAACCAACTCCGGTTCGTCCAACCACCTCGGTGGAGCCGGGTGTAACCTTTAGAAACTTGGGCGTGGCATGCTTAGGACCAGATCTACATAATGTGCGCCTGCCCAAAGATTTCAAGGGTCCTCGCAAAGTGCCTACCTATACAGCCGATTTGAGTCCCGAGGCATGGATTGAGAGCTATGAGATGTCCATGGAGTTGCTGGATGTCAGCGATGCTGCGTGTGCTAAGTATTTTCCCCTGATGTTAGAAGGTACGGCCCGCACTTGGTTGAAGGGGCTCCCTGTCAATTCCATCGGGTCATGGGCCGAGTTGAAAGCCTGGTTCATTCAGAACTTCAAAGACACATGTAAACAGCCCATGTCAATTGTGGATCTGGCCTCCTGTGTTCAAGAAGAAGGCGAGTCAACGACCCATTGGGTACGTCGGGTCTCAAGAATCTTGCACTCATCAGATCGCATCAATGCCGACTCAACGGTGTTGATGTTGGAGAACAATTGTCGTTTCATGCCCTTGAAGCAGAAGTTAGGGCGGCTCAAACGTCACTACAATGATATGGGGACACTCATGGCGGCTCTGGTTAAATATGCTGACTCTGATAGTACCAAAGACCCCGAGTCTGATGAAGATAAAGCGGGGAAGGGAAAGAAGAGCAGCAACACTAAGGGGCAACAGTATAACCCGGGAGGCAACGGTAAGCGCAAAGCTGATAATAGTTTTGACTTTGTGGCTAACACCAATGCACAGAATAATGGTCAGTTGATGACCCACAAGTGTAGGGGATCTATCGTAGTCCTTTCGATAAGTAAGAGTGTCGAACCCAACGAGGAGCAAAAGGAAATGGTAAGCGGTTTCCAGCAAGGTATTCTCTGCAAGTACTAAAATAAGTAGTAACAGATAGTTTTGTGATAGGATAATTTGTAACGAGCAACAAGTAACAAAAGTAAATAAGGTGCATCAAGGTGGCCCAATCCTTTTTGTAGCAAAGGACAAGCCTGGACAAACTCTTATATGATGTAAAGCGCTCCCGAGGACACATGGGAATATCGTCAAGCTAGTTTTCATCACGTTCATATGATTCGCGTTCGGTACTTTGATAATTTGGTATGTGGGTGGGCCGGTGCTTGGGTGTTGCCCTTACTTGGACAAACATCCCACTTATGATTAACCTCTATTGCAAGCATCCGCAACTACAACAAAAGTATTAAGGTAAACCTAACCATGGCATGAAACATATGGATCCAAATCAGCTCCTTACGAAGCAAGCATAAACTAGGGTTTAAACTTCTGTCACTCAAGCAACCCATCATCTACTTATTACTTCCCAATGCCTTCCTCTAGGCCCAAACAATGGTGAAGTGTCATGTAGTCGACGTTCACATAACACCACTAGAGGAGAGACAACATACATCTCATCAAAATATCGAACGAATGCCAAATTCACATGACTACTAATAGCAAGACTTCTCCCACGTCCTCAGGAACAAATGTAACTACTCAAAAAGCATAAACATGTTCATAATCAGAGGGGTATTAATATGCATATAGGATCTGATCATATGATCTTCCACCAATTAAACCAACTAGCATCAACTACAAGGAGTAATTAACCCTACTAGCAACCTACTAGCACCAATCCCGGACTTGAAGACAAGAATTGGATACAAGAGATGAACTAGGGTTTTGAGAGGAGATGGTGCTAATGAAGATGTTGATGGAGATTGCCCTCTCCCGATGAGAGGAGCATTGGTGATGACAATGGCGATGATTTCCCCCTCCGGGAGGGAAGTTTCCCCGGCAGAACAGCTCTGTCGGAGCCCTAGATTGGATCCGCCAAGGTTCCGCCTTGTGGCAGCGGAGTTTCGTCCGAGAAGATTGCTTATTATTTTTTTCCCATTGTAAGACTTCATATAGCAGAAGATGGCCACCAGGGGGCCCACAAGGTAGGGGCGTGCCCCCCACCCTCGTGGGCAGGGTGTGCCCCCTGGTGAATTTCTTCCGCTGAGTATTTTTTATATATTCTAAAAACGTCTTCCGTGAAGTTTCAGGACTTTTGGAGCTGTGCAGAATAGGTCTCTAATATTTGCTCCTTTTCCAGCCCAGAATCCCAACTGCCCGGCATTCTCCCTCTTTATGAAAACCTTGTAAAATAAGAGAGGATAGGCATAAGTATTGTGACATAATGTGTAATAATAGCCCATAATGCAATAAACATCGATATAAAAGCATGATGCAAAATGGACGTATCAACTCCTCCAAGCTTAGACCTCGCTTGTCCTCAAGCGAAAGCCGAAATCGAAAAATATGTCCACATGTTTAGAGATAGAGGTGTCGATAAAAAGAAAATACGGACATGAGGGCATCATGATCATTCTTAGAACAGCAACTTATATAATTCCTGTCATATAATCTCTTATGATAGAGTAATAATTCAATCACAATATCAAGTATGAATCGTAAACTTCATTGAAAACTAACAAACTATAATCTCAGTCATTGAAGCAATTGCAATTTATCATAACATAGGAAAGAGTCAATGTATAAGAGCTTTTCAGCAAGTCCACATACTCAACTATCATATAGTGTTTCACAATTGCTGACACTCACGCAATACTTATGGGTATGGAGTTTTAATCGGACACAGAGAAAGATAGGGGGTTATTGTTTTGCCTCCCAACATTTTACCTCAAGGGTAATGTCAACAATAATAGTTCATGAAGACTCACATCCAATTAGCCATATATACCAGGATCGTTCCAACACACTGTGCTTGCCAAAGGATAAAATATAAAAAGGAGGGGTGAAGATCACCATGACTCTTATGCAAGGTAGGAGATAAAAGTTAAAGATAGGCTCTTCGCAGAGGGAAACAGAGGTTGTCATGCGCTTTTATGGTTGGATGCACAAAATCTTAATGCGAAAGAACGTCACTTAATTTGTATTGCCACTTGTGATATGGACCTTTAAAAAGCAGTCTGTCGCTTTTATTTCTTCCATATCACACGATCGTATAAAGCTTATTTTCTCCCACACTAATATGTCATACATATTTAGAGGGCAATTTTTATTACTTGCACCGATGACAACTTACTTGGAGGATCTTACTCAATCCATAGGTAGGTATGGTGGACTCTTATGGCAAAACTGGTTTAAGGGTATTTGGAAGCACAAGTAGTATCTCTACTTGGTGCAGTGAATTTGGCTAGAATGAGGGGGAAAGGCAAGCTCAACATGTTGGAGGATCCAAGACAATATAACTTATCTCGGACGTAATAAAACATAACCCATTAAGTTGTCTTCCTTGTCCAACGTCAACTCTTTAGCACGTCATACTTTAATGAGTGCTCACAATCATAAAATATGTCCAAGATAGTATATTTATATGTGAAGACCTCTCTTTCTTTATTACTTCCTATTAATTGCAACGATGACCAAAACTATGTTTGTCAACCCTCAACAACTTTTATTCATCATACTTTTTCTATGTGAGCTCATTACTCTCCATAAGATCCACATGATCTCTTTGTTTCTTTTTATTCTTTCTCTTTTCTTTTATTCACTTAGGATCATGGCAAAATAATCAAGCCCTTGACTCAACACTAATCTTTATTATATAGCTCACTGACTCGATTACATAGAAGGATAATAAAGCAAAACTCACGACTAGATCATACTAAAAACTTTTATTCTACTAGATCAAGATATTACCAAAAGGATCGAACTAAGAAAACGGTAAAGATAAAAGTGATGGTGATACGATACCGAGGCACTCCCCCAAGCTTGGTAGTTGCCAAGGGGAGTGCCCATACCCATGTGATTATGTCTCCTTTGTTGATGAAGAAGGTGGAGTTGTTGATGATGGAGTGGACTTCTTCTTTAATTTGCGCTTGAGGACAGAATTTTGGTCCCTTAGGTCCTCGATCTCCTGCTCCAGGCTCAGTATCTTTTTGCATAGTTCTTGTTTGTTTTCCTGCAAGAGGCGAAAAGGGATAAACTCGATCTTAGGTTTCTTTATTCTGTCAGGGAGGCTTGACTTTTTGAACTCCACATGCATGTCCCCAGGTTGAGGTAGTGGGACTTCATCTTCATCTGAGCTCGTCTCCTCCTTTCCCTTGGGTTCATAGTCCTCTTCTTCTTCCATAGACCAACCACAATATGCTCCACATCCCCATAGACTTTAGGATCTGTAAGGTAATCAGCCACATAACTCTCTCCTTCCGAATCCTGGGACGACATGTTGCTCAAATCTGCAGCAGGATAGCTCGAAACAAAGACAGGAGATTTTTGCGTGATAAGGAGGTCAAAACCCCCGGGAGATTATATAATGAATTTTTACCGACCAAAATACGTGTCGTGTAGGAAAACGGAGTCCGGAGAGCACACGAGGTAGGGGGGCGCCCAGTAAGGTAGGGCGCGCCCTCCACCCTCGTGGAGGCCTCGTGTCCTTCCCGGACTGCTTCTTATTTTTTTCTATTTTTCTAAATATTCCAAAACAAAGAAATATTACCTTAAAACTGTTTTGGAGTCGGTTTACTTATCGTACCACATACCTATTCCTTTTCGGAGTCTAAAACATTTCGAAAAGTGTCCCTTATGTATTCCTCCGGGGTTACGGTTTCAATAACATTGGTCTCAACATTTATGGGATTACCTGAGATATAATGTTTGATCCTTTGACCATTCAACACCTTCGGATTTGTGCCTTCGAAGTTGTTTATTTTTATGGCACCGGAACGATAGACCTCCTCGATAACGTAAGGACCTTCCCATTTAGAGAGAAGTTTTCCTGCAAAAAATCTTAAACGAGAGTTGTATAGCAATACATAGTCACCTACATTAAACTCGCGCTTTTGTATCCTTTTGTCATGCCATCTTTTAACCTTCTCTTTAAATAATTTGGCATTCTCATAGGCTTGGGTTCTCCATTCATCAAGTGAGCTAATATCAAATAACCTTCTCACCGGCAAGTTTAAAATCATAGTTGAGTTCTTTAATAGCCCAATATGCCTTGTGTTCTAGTTCGAGAGGTAAGTGACATGCTTTTCCATAGACCATTTTATACGGAGACATACCCATAGGATTTTTATATGCAGTTCTATAGGCCCATAATGCATCATCAAGTTTCTTGGACAAATTCTTTCTAGATCTACTAACAGTCTTTTGCAAAATTAATTTGAGTTCTCTATTACTCAATTCTACTTGACCACTGGACTGCGGGTGATAAGGGGATGCAATTCTGTGATTAACATCATATTTAGCAAGCATTTTACAGAAAGCACCATGAATAAAATGTGAACCACCATCGGTCATTAAATATCTAGGGACTCCAAACCTTGGAAAAATAACTTCTTTAAGCATTTTAATAGAAGTGTTATGATCAGCACTACTAGTTGGAATAGCTTCTACCCACTTAGTAACGTAATCAACAGCAACTAAAATATGAGTATATCCATTAGAGGAAGGAAAGGGTCCCATATCAAATGGTTCAATAACAAGTGAATAGTTCATAGGCATTTCTTGATGTCTACTAATATTACCAATTCTTTGACATTCATCGCAAGATAAGACAAACTTACGGGCATCCTTGAAGAGAGTAGGCCAATAAAAACCAGATTGCAATACCTTATGTGCAGTCCTATCTCCAGCATGGTGTCCTCCGTAAGCTTCGGAGTGACACTTGCGTAGGATATGTTCATGTTCATGCTCAGGTACACAATGTCTAATAATACCATCTACTCCTTCTTTATAAAGATGTGGGTCATCCCAAAAGTAATGACTCAAATCATAGAAGAACTTTTTCTTTTGCTGGTATGTGAAACTAGGTGGTATAAATTTAGCAACAATGTAATTAGCATAATCAGCATACCATCGAGCAGTATGAGAAGCATTTATAACATTTAATTGCTCATCAGGAAAGCTATCATCAATAGGTAGTGGGTCATCAAGCACATTTTCTAACCTAGACAAGTTGTCTGCAACGGGGTTCTCAGCTCCCTTTCTATCAACAATATGTAAGTCAAATTCTTGTAGCAAGAGAACCCATCTAATAAGTATAGGTTTAGCATCTTTATTTTCCATAAGATATTTAATAGCAGCATGATCAGTGTGAATAGTTACTTTAGAATCAACAATATAAGGTCTGAACTTAAAACCAGCAAATACAACTGCTAAGAATTCCTTTTCAGTAGTAGCATAATTTCTCTGAGCATTGTCTAGAGTTTTACTAACATATTGAATAACATTCAGTTTCTTATCAACTCTTTGCCCGAGGACAGCACCTACAGCATAATCACTAGCATCACACATAATTTCAAAGGGTAAATTCCAATCAGATGGCTGAACAATAGGTGCAAAGATCAATGCTTTCATAAGTATTTCAAATGCTTCTACACAATCATCATCAAAGACAAATGGTATATCTTTTTGTAATAAATTAGTCAGAGGCCGAGAGATTTTTGAGAAGTCCTTAATGAACCTCCTATAAAAACCGGCATGACCAAGGAAACTTCTTATACCTTTGATGTCCTTGGGACATGGCATATTTTCAATAGCATCAACCTTGGCTTTATCAACTTCAATACCTCCTTCAGAAACTTTATGCCCCAAGACAATACCTTCATTAACCATAAAGTGGCACTTTTCCCAATTCAAGACAAGATTAGTTTCTTCACATCTCTGCAAAACTCGATCAAGGTTGCTTAAGCAATCATCAAAAGAAGATCCATAGACGGAGAAATCGTCCATGAAAACCTCACAAATCTTTTCACAAAAGTCAGAGAATATAGCCATCATGCATCTTTGAAAGGTAGCAGGTGCATTACATAAACCAAAAGGCATACGTCTATAAGCAAAAGTACCAAAAGGGCAAGTAAAAGTAGTCTTTGATTGATCCTTAGCTGACACAAGTATTTGAGAGAAACCAGAATAACCATCTAGAAAGCAAAAATGTGTATGTTTGGATAATATTTCTAGCATTTGATCGATAAAAGGTAAGGGGTAATGTTCCTTTTTAGTAGCCTTATTTAATTTGCGGAAATCAATTACCATCCTATAACCAGTCATAATTCTTTGAGGGATCAATTCATCTTTATCATTAGGAACGACAGTAATACCTCCCTTCTTAGGGACACAATGGACAGGACTTACCCACTGACTATCAGCAATAGGATAAATTATACCTGCCTCAAGGAGCTTTAGTATCTCCTTTCTTACCACTTCTTTCATTTTAGGATTCATCCGTCGTTGATGATCACAAACTGGTTTAGCATCTTCTTCCAAATTAATTTTATGTTGACATAGAGTGGGACTAATGCCCTTAAGATCATCAAGAGTATACCCAATAACAGCACGGTGCTTCTTCAGAGTTTTCAATAATCTCTCTTCTTCATGTTCTGAAAGGTTAGCACTAATAATAACAGGATATATCTTTTCTCATCAAGATAAGCATATTTAAGAGTATCAGGCAACGGTTTAAGCTCAAACACGGGATTGTTGGGGAACGTAGCAGAATTTTAAAATTTTCTACGCATCACCAAGATCAATCTATGGAGTCATCTAGCAACAAGGGAGAGGGGGTGCATCTACATACCCTTTTAGATCACGAGCAGAAGCGTTCAAGAGAACGGGGTTGATGGAGTCGTACTCGTCGTGATCCAAATCACCGATGACCGAGCGCCGAACGGACGGCACCTCCGCGTTCAACACACGTAGATTGGGAAGACGTCTCCTCCTTCTTGATCCGGCAAGGGAAGGAGAGGTTCATGGAGATCCAGCAGCACGACGGCGTGGTGGTGGAAGCAGCGGTGATCTCGGCAGGGCTTCGCCAAGCTCCAACGAGAGAGAGAGAGAGAGAGAGGTGTTACGAGGGGAGAGGGAGGCGCCAAGGGCTTGGGTGCGGCTGACCTCCCTCCCCCCACTATATATAGGGCCCCTAGGGGGGCGCTAGCCCTAGGAGATGGGATCTCCAAGGGGGGCGGCAGCCAAGGGGGACTTGCCCCCCAAGCCAAGTGGGCGCCCCCCACCCCTAGGGTTTCCAACCCTCGGCGCAGGGGAGGCCCATGGGGGGCGCACCAGCCCACCAGGGGCTGGTTCCCCTCCCACTTCATCCCATGGGGCCCTCCGGGATAGGTGGCCCCACCCGGTGGACCCCCGGGACCCTTCCGGTGGTCCCGGTACAATACCAATTACCCCCGAAACTTTCCCGATGTCCGAAAATGGACTTCCTATATATAAATCTTCACCTTCGGACCATTCCGGAACTCCTCGTGACATCCGGGATCTCATCCGGGACTCCGAACAACTTTTGGGTTACCGCATACTAATATCTCTACAACCCTAGCGTCACTGAACCTTAAGTGTGTAGACCCTACGGGTTCGGGAGACACGCAGACATGACCGAGATGGCTCTCCGGTCAATAACCAACAGCGGAATCTGGATACCCATGTTGGATCCCACATGTTCCACGATGATCTCATCGGATGAACCATGATGTCGAGGATTCAATCAATCCCGTATTCAATTCCCTTTGTCAATCGGTACATTACTTGCCCGAGGTTCGATCGTCGGTATCCCAATACCTCGTTCAATCTCATTACCGGCAAGTCACTTTACTCGTAACGTAATGCATGATCCCGTGACCAAACACTTGGTCACATTGAGCTCATTATGATGATGCATTACCGAGTGGGCCCAGAGATACCTCTCCGTCATACGGAGTGACAAATCCCAGTCCCGATCCGTGTCAACCCAACAGATACTTTCGGGGATACCTGTAGTATACCTTTATAGTCACCCGGTTACGTTGTGACGTTTGGTACACCCAAAGCACTCCTACGGCATTCGGGAGTTACACGATCTCATGGTCTAAGGAAATGATACTTGACATTGGAAAAGCTCTAGCAAACGAACTACACGATCTTGTGCTATGCTTAGGATTGGGTCTTGTCCATCACATCATTCTCCTAATGATGTGATCCTGTTATCAATGACATCCAATGTCCATAGTCAGGAAACCATGACTATCTATTAATCAACGAGCTAGTTAACTAGAGGCTCACTAGGGACATGTTGTGGTCTATGTATTCACACATGTATTACGATTTCCGGATAACACAATTATAGCATGAACAATAGATAATTACCATGAACAAGGAAATATAATAATAACCATTTTATTATTGCCTCTAGGGCATATTTCCAATAGTCTCCCACTTGCACTAGAGTCAATAATTTAGTTACATTGTGATGAATCAAACACCCATAGAGTTCTGGTGTTGATCATGTTTTTCTCGCGGAAGAGGTTTAGTCAACGGATCTGCGACATTCAGATCCGTATGTACTTTGCAAATATCTATGTCTCCATCTTGAACATTTTCACAAATGAAGTTGAAGCGACGCTTGATGTGCCTGGTCTTCTTGTGAAACCTGGGCTCCTTGGCAAGGGCAATAGCTCTAGTGTTGTCACAAAAGAGAGTGATCGGCCCTGACGCATTGGGTATGACTCCTAGGTTGGTGATGAACTCCTTCATCCAGATTGCATCATGCGCTGCCTCCGAGGCTGCCATGTACTCCGCTTCACATGTAGATCCTGCCACGACGCTTTGCTTGCAACTGCACCAGCTAACTTCCCCACCATTCAAAATATACATGTATCCGGTTTGTGACTTAGAGTCATCCAGATCTGTGTCGAAGCTAGCGTCGACGTAACCCTTTACGACGAGCTCCTTGTCACCTCCATATACGAGAAACATATCCTTAGTCCTTTTCAGGTACTTCAGGATGTTTTTGACCGTTGTCCAGTGTTCCATGCCGGGATTACTTTGGTACCTACCTACCAAACTCACGGCAAGGTTTACATCAGGTCTGGTACACAGCATGGCATCACTACTAGGGAAAAGCCTATACACAAAATCTTACCAGCAGCGTGCTATAAAATCAGGTGCTGCTGGTAAGTAGCAGTAGCGCGGGCTGTGGAAACTCGCTGCTGAAACAAGTTTATCAGTAGCGCGCGCACTCCAAGCGGCGCTACTGCTAAAATTCCCACGACGCCGCCGCGAGGCCAGTTATAGCAGCAGCGCGTTAAAATAGACAGCGCTACTGCTACGTAACGTAGCAGCAGCGCATTCAGGCAATAATCGCTACTGCTAAATTAACTACAGATCTCACTAGCTAGCCTCATCCATAGATCACACTCACACACACTCACGGTCTCCTCCTCACCCCCCGCGCCGCCGGTCCTCCCCCGTCGCCCCTCCCCCGATCTGCGTTGTTGTCACCTCATCCTCCTCCGTCCTCCCTCCACTCGCCGCTGGCCGCCCCCTCCTCGCTCCGCCTTCCTCCTCGATCCGTCCTCCCTCCACTCGCCGCCGGCCGGCCCCTCCTCGCTCCGCCTTCCTCCTCCGTCCTACTATCTTCTCCCTCCTCGAGTCGCCCCTCCTTGTCCCTCCTCCCTGATACATTTTGATTTAGTAGGCTTTCATATGTAACATTTTGATTTAGTTGATTTAGTATGCTAGTGGATTTAGTATGCTAGTTGATTTAGTATGCTAGTTGATTTAGTCGATTTAGTTGATATGATTCAGTTGATTTAGTAGGCTAGTTGATTTAAAACATTTTGATTTAGTTTATTTAGTAGGCTAGTTGATTTAGTTGATTTAGTAGGCTAGTTGATTTAGAACATTTTGATTTAGTTGATTTAGTAAAATGGCGCCACCACCAGCACCACTATGTCGACTATGCAAGTCAAGGTGCGCCAGCAGCCTTGCAACTGGCAAGCTGTTCGGCATCTACTTCCATCCGAGTTTTCGTCATGCGGCGGTAAGAAATTAGATGAAATGTAACAACTATTTTATTTTTAGTGTTGGCATTACTGCATTGTGTCATTTTGCTTACACAGATCGTCCCATGCAATGTGAGGTTGAAATTCAACAAGCTGACGGGAGACAGTGTGACATTTGAGGCTCCTGGGGGGCCGTACACTATGGAGGTCGAGAAAGGACGCAATATGTCGCAGATTGGAGGAGATGGATGGGCCCGTTTCCTCGCTCGCATGCGTCTTACTGGTGGTGAGTTGATCAGATTCTCCTTCAGAGCAGAAAGACCCAAGCTGGTTGTCATTTATATCAACCTAGTGGAAGATGATGAAGATGATGAAGATAATGAGGACCCACTCAATGAAGATGATGAGAACCCACTTCATGAAGCCATCATAGCTCAAAGAATGAGGCTGAGCGAGGAGGAGGTGTGCAACCTATGGGACATAATTCCGCCACGTGATGACTTTGTCGGGGTGCCATTCGTGACCCGCCTGACAAGTACCATGGTCGATCGACATGAAATGGTATGTTATACGTACTACATGTAGTAATTTGATGATATATACATGTTGTATTGTTATACTTACAAATCTAGTCGATGATATACTTTAGTGTAGAGTCTGATCACATGCTTAGGCTATTTATTAATTGATATGTTTTTCTTATTCAGAGATTGCCAAAGAACCTATCTGTGAGTTGTGGTATCGAGCCTGATGAAGAAGGCTCAGTTGGACTACGCCTTACCGCAAGGGGCTCCGTCACCACATGTACTTACCGCATGGGCACAGATGGTCGCACACACTTGAACTCGGTTGGGTGGAAGAGATTCCTTGTTGGCAAGAATCTTCGTGCTGGACAGGCCATCCTAATTACTATCAGGAACACCCACCGCCTAGGCTTGAGGATGATGATCGTCGTCGATATCATCTAGAACTACATATGTGTATGTGGCTATATCATCTAGAACTACATATGATGATCGTCATTGATATCATGTAGAACTACATATGATGATCGCCGTCGATATCATCTAGAACTAAATATGATGATTGTCGTTGATGTCACCTTGTACTGCTTGAGGATGCATGTTGAGTATATATGAAATTGTTATCTAGTACTCCCTCGGTTCCAAATTACTCGTCGTGGTTTGAGTTCAAATTTGAACTAAAACCACGACGAGTAATTTCGAATCGAGGGAGTACTACCTAGTACCTATAATGCTTTATGAAATTGATATCTAGTAGTACCTAGTATCTGGAAATTGCAGTTTATCGAAGCCGGAATGGGGAAATGGTGAAAGATATAACAGTAGCGCTGGACCGGGAAATCGCTACAGCTAAGTAATAGCAGCGCGTTCCTGAAAAGCGCTGCTGCTATAGTCAATAGTGGTAGCGCGGGTACAGGCAGCGCTACTACTAAGAGTTAGCTGTAGCGCCTTATTGGTAGCGCGGGTACCCGCGCTGCTGATAGGCCTAAAACCCGCGCTGCTGCTAGCCTTTTCCCTAGTAGTGCATACATGATAGACCCTATGGCTGAGGCATAGGGGACGACACTCATCTTTTCTCTATCTTCTGCCGTGGTCGGACATTGAGCTGAGCTCAATTTCACACCTTGCAACACAGGCAAGAACCCCTTCTTGGACTGATCCATATTGAACTTCTTCAATATCTTATCAAGGTATGTGCTTTGTGAAAGACCTATGAGGCGTCTCGATCTATCTCTATAGATCTTGATGCCTAATATGTAAGCAGCTTCTCCAAGGTCCTTCATTGAAAAACACTTATTCAAGTAGGCCTTAATACTGTCCAAAAGTTCTATATCATTTCCCATCAAAAGTATGTCATCCACATATAATATGAGAAATGCTATAGAGCTCCCACTCACTTTCTTGTAAACGCAGGCTTCTCCATAAGTCTGCATAAACCCAAACGCTTTGATCATTTCATTAAAGCGAATGTTCCAACTCCGAGATGCTTGCACCAGCCCATAGATGGAGCACTGGAGCTTGCATACCTTGTTAGCATTCTTAGGATTGACAAAACCTTCCGGCTGCATCATATACAATTCTTCCTTAAGAAAGCCATTAAGGAATGCCGTTTTGAGTCCATTTGCCATATCTCATAATCATAGTATGCGGCAATTGCTAACATGATTCGGACGGACTTCAGCTTCGCTACGGGTGAGAAGGTCTCATCGTAGTCAACCCCTTGAACTTGTCGATAACCCTTAGCGACAAGTCGAGCCTTATAGATGGTAACATTACCATCCGCGTCCGTCTTCTTCTTAAAGATCCATTTATTCTCTATCGCTCGCCGATCATCGGGCAAGTCCGTCAAAGTCCATACTTTGTTTTCATACATGGATCCTATCTCGGATTGCATGGCTTCAAGCCATTTGTTGGAATCTGGGCCCACCATTGCTTCTTCATGGTTCGAAGGTTCACCGTTGTCTAACAACATGATTCGAGAGGGAGAGGTCCGATCGTCGCTAGGCGAGCAAGATGCCCCCACGGGTGCCGGTGGCGGGGAGGAAGAAGTAATCCTCGAATAATGGGCCAAGCGTGTCAAGCACAATGGAATCAGTGACGGTCGCGAGTTTAATTTCTTGTAGACAAACGATGGACGGGGCGGCAGCGGTGATCACGCTGCGAACAGTCGTTCACTTGGCGCCGGAGTTGAGGCCACGAACGTTCCAGAAGATGGCTTTAAAGTTGTAATCCATAAAAAGAAGATGCAGGCGTTTGGGTTACAAGATCAGGGGTGCTAAGCCTCGATGAGCTGTGCGCTCGCCGCACGGGTGGTCTCGGGCAGCGAAGATGGGAGCTGCCAACCAAAGAAGTCCGTGAAGGCCTGCAGGACGTCCACAGCCAGGGGCTGCTTGAAGAGGAGGGCATACTTGTCGAGAACGTCGTTGGGGATGGGTGAATCATCATCCTCAATGAGGCCAAGGCGCCTGAGGAGCACCCGTTTAGCTTTCATCTCCGAACTGAGGCCAAGATCAGCGCGGGCGATCCAAAAACTGCGCCTTGGCGTAAAGTTAGCTGGCAGTTCTTTTCTTCTACGTCGTGGCTTGGGAGCAGGCAAGAGGGAAGAGGCCCTGACGGAAATCGCGTCGACAAAGGAGGCAAGGGGGCGTCGTTCGTGGCCATCTGCATGGACTGCATGGCTAGGTCATCCATCCCAGCCGTAGTTGGCTCCTAGTTGGGTGGCTGAGCCTCAAAAGTAGCATCGGGCGGGGCAGAGCTGGGGCCGGGGTTGGTGGCAACAGGAGAGAGGACGATCGCCATGCATGGGGACGCGCTATGCAGCGACGGGACGGGCGCGGGCCCGGGGGGAGGCGACGGGGTCAAGCACGTTGGCCCCAGGGACCCGATCGGCGACAGAAGCGGCATCGAAGGCTGGGGCCTCGCCAGGCGGGGCATCCGAGGCCGAGCCGGCCAACCAATCCGAGCCAAGCAGGATCGGCGCGGGATCCAAGGGCGGGGAGGGGTGGCAGCTGGAGACAGGCGTGGTCGGGAGGGGCACAACGGCACGATCCTCAGACCTTGGGGGAGAAGGCACGGTAGTGATTGGCTCGTTCAAATCACCCACGTCTCCATCCCCCTGGGTCCCGCAGGAAAGCATAGGAGTGGACGGGTGGGCCGCATCAACAGGCGGTGGGTTGTCGGGGTGGGCCAGCTGCGTGGACAGAGTGGTGACGATGGGGGAGCCCAGCCTTTGACGGGCGGGGACCCGGTCAAAAGGTGGGAGACTGCCGGGGTGGGGCCCCAGGATCCCAGCCGAAACGCAGAACGATGGAGGCCCGTGCGTCCGGCAGCGACCACGCCGGCGGCCGTCCCGGCAAGGAGGAGGGAGCGCGTTGTCCGGTTGGGCGGGAGGGAAGTCATGTTGCCGCGGCCAACATGGGGGAGCGGGGGAGAGCTCGGCCCTGAGCCAGCATCGCCGGCGAGGGTGGCGAGGGCGGGGGTGGAGACGGGCGGCGGTAGTCAAGACAGGAGGCGACATGAATGCGCACGAGGAAGCGCGCGAGCCCGAGCGCAAAGCGCTCCGCATGATCCGGGTCGGCGTCGAGATCCACCGCGTCGTCGTCTTGCACGAGCAGCTCGGAGGAGCGCGGGATCGTGTCGGGGTTGATGGTTCAGGCCGTGAGCTTGAAGACGGACATGTCGGACATGTCCCTAGTTTCCGGCGCGAGGTGCTCGATTTTGCAGAACGAGGAGAGCAGGGTCTCGGCGGTGGAACGGTGCCAAGCATGGTCAGGGACACCGAACAGCTCGAGTGAGACAAGGAACCGCGCCTTCACCGGCTCGGAGCCCGCGGTCCGGCCCCATGGGTGGAAGATGAGACGGAAGCGGGGCGTGCGCACCCGGCTGGTGGCGACGCGGGCGCGGAGCGAGGGGTCGGTGAAGCGGATGAGGAAGTCCTCCGGAGCGTGCCGGTGGAGCAAGAAGTCGCCGTCGGCAAGGTCACACTGGGAGCGAAGGGCCTCGGCAATCTCATCGCGAGAAACACCAGTGCGCCGACCCGCGACGATTAACAGGAGCGCGCGCTCCAGAGCGCGCTCGGCGTCGATGACCTCCTGGGAGCGGGACAGGTAGCACACAGCCGCTGCAGGGCGGGAAGCGGGGTGGCCGGAGAGCGGGGTGGCAACGGAGGAGCCAACCGAGGCAGGCGAGGAGGGGTGCGGGGACGTCGCAGGCGCCGTGGTCGCCGGCGAGGGGTCATCGAGCTGGCCCGTCGCGGTCCACCCGGAGGACGCGGGGGAAGTCGACGAGAGGCGTTGGCTGGCGGTGCATGCCTGCCCGGAGGACGCGGGCGTGAGCAGCCCGGACGAGGAGCGGGTGGACGCCGCCGAGCCAGCCGACACAGGGCGGACGCCGTCCGTCAACGGGGAGGGGACGCGACGCTGGAGAGGAGGGGGGAGCGGCTGTCGGCGGAGGGAGGGGCGGCACGGGGGAGATGGCACTGCTTAGCTATGTGGCCGAAAAAACGACAACTTGCGCAGCGGATGTCCTTCCGACACTCAGAACGCGGGTGGGTGTCGAGGCAGCGCGGGCAGTCCCCCTCGCGCAGCCAGGAGGGGCGGGGGCGAGGCCGGGCCTCGGCGCCCCGGCGCTGGCGGCGGAGATCACGCGGGCGAGGGCGCTTGCGGCCCCGGGCAACCTGCCATGCATCGTGCGAGCCCGCCGCGCCCGTCGGCATCCGGCAGATCTCGGAGCTGATTGGGGGGCGAGGTGACGACGCTCGCACATCCATGCGGTTGCAACACCATCTTTTTGCCATGTTGCCGTCCTCCTGCTACGCTTTTTTCGAGTTAACCGGTTGCAACTTTTTAATTTGTCAGTTCCAGCTTTTTATTTTGCGGGTCACAGCAATTTCATCCTCTAGCACCAATCTGATTCGCCGGTTCCGGCATTTTTTTCCGCCAGTAGTAGCTTTTCCCCTCACTGGTTCCAGCTTTTGGTTTCGCCAATCGCAACAATTCCCTTTCTGATAATAGCATTTTTTTTATTCATCGCTTGTAGCATTTTATTTTGCCGGTAGTAGCTTTTGAGAACGATGTTTCCAGTTTTTAGTTTCGTCGGTGCCAACATATGCGGTCACCGGCTCCTGCAAATGTGGCCGTCGGCTCTAGCAAATTGTGTCGCTGGTTGTAACATTCCTAGTCGCCGGTTCCAGCAAATGCACCTGCCGGTTCCAGCAAATGCACCTGCCGGTTCCAACATCTTGTTTTGTAGCACTTTTTTGGGCCGGATTGGCACGCAGCCATGCGGGAATGGACGATGGCAAGCGAGAGAGGGCACTACACACCGGCGATGAACGTGGCCGCCCACGCCTCGCGAGGGAACACCCGATGGAGTCGTGCTGGGTCTAGTGACTCCATTCTTTTTTCTCTCCCCTGCTCGTTGATATGATTTGAGGAAAAATAATGGGGATGCAAGAGGTTAGGGACGAAGAGAGGACAGGGGACGCTGGCATTGACCAGATGTTGGGCCGGTCGACCGGCGCCCAGTACCGCCCAAATATTTAGCACGATACATCAATGTTTCAATGTTCATCTTTTTATCAGTCTTGCGGCACAATTGAATGTTTTTATTTGTTGAGTGTATATAGATCGTCAAGTCAAATCGTTCAGTTGTTTACCAAGAGACCAACAGATGTTCGCGCTCTTTGTTTGTTGCTTTTATATACCTATAACAAAATTCAATCCAGGGTGCAGTTTGTGAGCAACATTCCATACATCGGCCTGTAAGAATGGTCCTGTAACGAAATTCTTTGTTCTCAGTGCAGCTACTTCTAGCCTAACGAAATTCACTCCGGTGTGCAGTCCGTGAGCAACTTTTTTTTTCAGGGATGCAGTTTGTGAGCATGCTAGGACATGGCTACACCTTTCATACATCGTCCTGGTTGTAAGAATGGTCCTGTAACTCTCCTGGCCTCGATGAAAGTCTGAACTATGCAGTTCATAGGAACAATTGCAACGCTGCTCTATTTACTATGGTATATTGTCAGTTTATATGCACATTGCAACCAGAAACTCTAAAAAGGAATTGCATATTAATATTTGTCACAGCAAAGCGTTCGATTGCTCGAGTATAGTAGACCCTCGCTGGCTTCTGTTTCAAAAAAGAATAAAGTAGACACCGGCTGGTAAGAGAAAAGTTGTATAGCACAGCTGAATCAGAATGCTTGATAAGAGGATTGCGAAATCAACATGATAAACAACAGCAGTAATGTCTTGTTGCAATGTAAATAAGGGAAATCCTATGGCTACTTGAACTGCAAAGGGGCATCGAAACCCTGACGCCTGCTATTGCCGCAGACAACAGGCTGTGCTCTCCCTGCATACACACACCTAGGTGATCCAAGAGGCAACAAGTACGTACATGACAGGAACATAAATAAAAAGCAAACTTGATGTCGCAACATGTTAGTACTTGTCGGTAGCTCCCAGCCCCCGCGATTTCGGTCGTCTTACCGCGGTCAAGGGGTTGACAATACCCTGGCCATCCTTCCCCAGGCCAGAACCGGGTACAAACCCCATCTTCACCATCATTTTGGATCCAAAACCCTTTGTATGCCTCTCAAAAGTGCCGCAGTCGTACATCTCCAGTGGCCGTGTGTTGCGCCTCGGTTCTGACCTGGTTCTACTCAGTTCTCGCCTTGCATTAGCCGGTGGCTCTGGCCTTGCTTTGGCCGGTGGCTCTGACCTTGCTTTGGCTGCCTCCAATTCGCTGTCAAATTCTACACCCAACCCAAGAGATTTGGGACGCTGAATTGCTTGGACAGGCTGCAATATGCCTTGGCCATCTTTGCCAAGGCCAGTGCCCTCGATGAATCCCATCTTCGCCATCATTTTGGAACCAAAGCCCTTGGTGTGCGTCTCAAAGGTGCCCAGCTTGGAGTCGCTTCCAACAACCTTCTCACATGACACATCGCCAGAAGTTGAGCCAACTGCTACTGCCTCGGTAACAGTTTCCGCCATAGTGCCAGAAGACACAAAAGATACAGGACGCTCCGCAAATGAGACCTTTTTCGTTGGAACGTTCTTCCCACAAGAATCGCTGTGCCTCGCCAATTTCCCTGGAGCTGAAAGACCCTTCGCTCTTGCTGGACCTTTGGAGCTGTTCCAGTTGACACTATAGTCCTCAGGCTCAGTCCCCAAAAGCTGGAATCAGTGAACAAGCCATAATTAGCAAAGAGATAGCTGAGAAACAAGAGAAATATCACAGACTATAGTCCCAGCAATGCAAACATAAAGACTACCTACCTTATCAAGTCGAACTTGACCATCTGCAGATGGCATCGAAGACTGTCCAGTTAATGTCACCGTAACAAACCTGTAAGGCAGGATTACTTGGTACCGAATAACAACAATATTTTAACAACATTTGACACAAATCCTATATAACTAGAGCACACAGCTAGGCTGTGAGCTGTGGAGGTCAGCTACTGTAGCATCACCCCTACAGCCTATATAAGAAGCAAGCACCCCATATGTAAAATGCAAGCTTGTAGCAATTGAGATATCTAATAAAGCTTCCCACTAATGGTAGCTCATTGCGTGTGAGAAGCACATCTCTTTAGAGAGTCCTGGGCAGCAGCTAGAGAGCTAGTGATTCTAACACTACATATTGCAACCAATTCCCGCAGCCACGCCGGGGTAGCCGGGTAGGCACATGCGATGCATTTTCTATTCAATGATATCGAGGGTAAAATGATGGAGAGGTGGAGTAATGTTTTCTATTTACTTGACTTAACCACTGGAGTAAATATTAAACATAATGCGCTACCACATGTAATACTAATTTTACCTGGTCATGTGGTAGTGACAAAAGGAAGCAGCATTTCTGATCTTAACCATTTAACATGTTTCCACACTTATCTAATCACATTTCCGCAAGTGATATATAAAACAACAACAAAACCAAGGAAATCAACAAAGTGACTAAACATGAAAAGCACAGAAAAAAAAGGTGCATTGCAACACATGCTTGTGAATGGGAGGTGCAATATTCTGCAGCAAACTGTCCCATAACCATTACGGTAAGATAACCGTGTTATGGTAGTTGCTATATTCACGGACACATCGCTTACGCATTTGTCTTATTAGACAGTATTCACACTGAGCACGATCAGCGTGCAGGTCAGTGGCATACGTCTCGTATCAATGCCCATGCAATACAGAACAGTGGTTGGTGAGCCACTAATCCCTTTATCATTGTCCACAATAGGACTTATGGATAATTGCAGGAGAGGTAATGCACCTTCTGCCTCAAGATTATAACATACTGCAATAAATACGTATGAATCTACACCAGTAATTTCTGCCAAAGTTGCACAGGCATTGTTAAGTAAAAGATAATAAAACAATTGATTCCATGCCCACTTGGCGGCATGGTGGCGATGAATGATGCAAAGATCTTTGGCACTCCAACCAGACAAGAACACACATAAATGGTATCTGCAATTTGGTGTTTTTCTTACTGAGCTGCAACAGAACCATATCCCAAGGATATTTAGCTTAACAATATTCAGCATCCAAGAGATGGGAACATGTATTATTATGAAAGTACAAGCCAGATGCATCATGATTCAAGATGACATGAAGTGCTATTACTGTGATAATTTACTTGATGGAAAGCATAAAGCTCATATTCCACTTTAGCATTACCTTTTATTGCCTGAACCTTGACACCCACTTTTCAATTGATAAATAGATGCGAGGCGTTGTACCTACAAACATTAAGGAAGAACATAATAAGTAATCCATGTGGGCACAAAAGGATGATAAATTGATTAATTTATGTAGCACCAGTGTATTAGTGTTTCATTATGTCCTATCTAAATTCCCCTTTAATTGCTTCATAGTGCAAGTAAGTTGATTACAGTCTACCAAGCAATGGCATATACAGTTTGTTGTCAATGTGGATAAAAAAAGTAGCACTTCTGTAGAGATCACACACATAAGTTGATTTGAGATATATTTTAATAATGTCACAATTTTGCTTCAAGAAGCAACCCAGCAACTGAATGGCACCCATACCTGAGAACAGTCCCGAGAGTGCATTGGCTGAAAGCACAACATATCAAGTTGATTGACAACCATCTTCCTCAGTTTCTGCATATCAGAAAGAGAAGTAATCCAGTTTCAGTAAACAAGATAGCTCAAAGTTAATATGGGCAGGTTGAAAACATTCGAAAAGCTACATAATGACATAACAGAGCAAGAGTGAAACAAGAAACATACAACCGTCATCAGCACCTGCATCACTATTATCACGTATATTCTAAACAAATGTGAAGATGAAATTACACGAATGACCAATGTACACGAGTGCGCTCAAAATGAAAATGATTTGATAGAACTAGTAGTAAATACGCACTCCTTTCATGCATTTCACCACAGACGTTTTAAGTTTCAACAAGAGCCATTTTTTTCTCCTATTCTGCAACTTGATATAAAGCAGCATTGTCTATTATATTACCTGCGTCCCAATTTAGCTGTTTTAAATTTGTCTAGATGCGGATGTATCTAGACATGTTTTAGTGTTAGATACATCCATATCTAGACAAGTCTAAGACAACTAATTCGGGACGGAGGGAGTATCATATAGTTCATAAAATGCTCATATAACTGATCTTGAACTGGGTGGCAATAGCAAACTATAACACGAATATTCCAGTTATGATGCTTTAGAAACAAGCAAACAGATAAAATTTGCAAAGATCTTCAGAATAACCAAGTTCCGTAAAAAAGCCTAATTATATGACTCACAGTATTGATTTGCTCCAAGTCAACTCCTCTACTTAGCATCCGTTGACGGCGTTTCTTTGCAATGTGTTCCTTCTTGTGCTTCTTTTTTTCACCTAAATCGCATAAGCCAAATATTATGACTTTGTACAAAAAAATCCAGAAAAAAAATCCAAACACACGAGGAGACAGACACACATAAATATAGTACTACCTCTGTCTAGGTGAATAAGTCATTTGCGTAGCTCTAGCTCATCGATTTGAGAAATTATATATGTGTTATATGTCATGAAAAGTATATCACTAGATTTCTACATCGATGTAGTTTCTAAATATATATTTTTTGTCACATATAATACATATTTAGATAGTTAAATTGTCAACCTAGAACTACGCGAATGACTTAATCACCGAGACGGAGGTAGTAATACAAAGATGAATAAACAAGTCTTTTAGGCTGGTTGTAATGGGGAATATCATATACTAGTATCATGCATATGATACTAGTCTACCGCTGTCTAATGCATAGTATCATATGTTGGTATCATAAAAGACTACATTTATTGCCATGCATGACACAAAGTAGCACATCATTTAATATGATACGGTATTATGATATGATACTCAAGCCTCTCTTTCTTCATTTAATTTTATGCCACTTCATCAAAATTGCTTAGTTGGCATGCATGATACTACCTATGATACTCCCATTACGGGCAGCCTAGTGACTGTTTGTTCAAAGCATAGGCGGGTTTCCCAACACGTAACCTATGTTTTGCGGTTTATATGAGCATACCACCTTTTTACAACTAGGAGCTAGAGGAGTATGTAATACTAAAGTTCAAAGCTAGCTTCCATATACAAACTAAATATAGATTCAATCCATACTGAAATATAGTCTTCAACTCTTCTATACCGAAATAGATAGCCAAAAACTACAGAATTAACAATAAAATGATATTTGTAAGGTCAAAATTTCCAATTCACTGAGTAGTGATTCTCACTTGCAGACAAAGTCTAAACGCATGGCATGCAGAGTTACTTTGTTTTTCCACATTAACTATAAAATTCAACCTAACAATCTTACTTCACACCACAAAGAAAAATAGCACAAAACATGGAAGGCTTTATACCTGGGACCCTCTGATATTTCTTGCTCTTCCTGGCCGCATCGGGCCAGGACCTGGAGAGCTGTGAGGACGATGAAGCCTTCGAACCCTTACTTGACCGATTTGCCATCCTTGCATCCTTTACCATCATCACATCCTCCAGCCCCATAACTTGTATACTAGCCAGGCCCCTGTCACAATCCCTGCCATTAGAGCTCCTTCCCTTCCGCCTTTCAGCCGAGTTGGGCATCTTCATCCCATACTGCTCAGATGCACGCATTAGTGCATAACCCTCAAGCTTTTCCTTGCCCTTCTTTAGGAACCCGTCCTCATCATCGTCTGTATCCATCTCATCATCATCTGAATCAACCAATTTCATGCCATTCAACCACCTACTGCTCAATAGCTCCTCGCTGCCACCAATCCCCTCCATGTAATCGGCAACAATCTCATCATCAACCGATGAGTCCCCAATGCTGAGACCCTCCTCGGAGTCTGACCCCGAACCGTCCTCATCAGACTCCGGATCCCCCTTATCATCATCACTATCTTCCTCACCGCTATCAACATCGGCGTTGCGATCTCTCACCTCGTAATCGGAATCTGATTCCTCATCGGAGTCGCCCATCCCCTCTGATTCCGGTGATGAGGTATCCTCGCTGTAGATCCTGACTCCCCCGATGGAGATAAATCCACCATTCTGCCTCCCTTTGCCTTTAGCCTGCCTCGGCGTCACGAAGGAGACCTCCTCCAATTCCTCAACCTCCGCGTCCATCTCTTCCTCGATACGACCGTGGAATCCCAATCCAAGATGCGGCGCGCCCTCACCGGCCTCCTCCTGGCCCTCCGCCTCCTCGTCGCCGTGGAACCCAAGCCCGATCCCTCCGACCACTTCGTACGAGTACATCGACGCGGAGGCGGCCGGATCGGCGCAGGAGCCGGTGTCTATGGCCACCTCCAGCGCCCGCGTGGCCCCGCCGGCGGAGGCGGGGCACGGGCGAAGGGCGGCGGTGTAGCTGAAGGGGACGGCGTTGGCGGGTTCCGCCGCGGCGCCGCGCCGGCCGCCTCGGCCGCGCCCCCGGCCGCCCGAGGAGGAAGGGCCGAACGCGGCGGCGACGGAGGTGGGGGAGACGAAGGAAGGGAGCTCCGGGAGCGAGCGGCGGCGCCCGGCTCCGGCGCTGTGACGGGGCCCGCCGGCGGTGGGGTTGCGCTTGTAGCGGCGCTTGCCGCCGGCCATGTCGGCTAGGGTTACGGGCTGCTTTGGGATTCGTGCGGTGCCCGCGCTCGCCGAGGGAGCCCCTGCACGTGTGGGGGGTCGGTTCGTTTGTGGCCCGAGTTTTGCAGGGATCGGAAACTTGGCTGCCGCGTCGGGGTGAGATGTGCTCGTGGACTTGTGGTGTAGGTTTCGTAGAGGCCACGGCGGTTCCGACGCCGCGAGGTTGCCCAGGAGCAACTATAGCATATAGCATATGCCCTAAAATATGCCCTAAAAATTCGTACAGTAAAATCGTTTTAGGGTATATTGCAAAATGTTTTGGTGGGTCTTTACGGTATGATGTGTGCTGCAGCAGAACAGATCCTGTAAAAAATTACAACATGATCCCTAAAGAGTAGCATAAAGCACTCTAAAAAAAATTGAATTATAATTGAGGCCAGCCCCTGGTTCTGCTCAAGTCCGCTCGATGCAGCAAATCGATTCGGCTCGATGTAGCCGGGGCAGAGGAGCTGGTCCATCGAGGCCGCCCCCAGGTTCACGTCGGCCGCGACCAATGCACCGGTCCTGCTCAAAAATTGAGCTTCGCGTGCAGCTGCATGCTGGCCCCGCTCGAGCTCTGATGCGTGCGCGCTGTGGGCTAGGGAAGAGGACATCGGGCTGTTCCCGGTAAGGCAGGGGGGGGGGCGACCTCCAAGCCGCCACCGTGGTGGAGCGCTGGTCGGTGGCGGTGAGGATGGCTGGGAATCAACCGTGGACGGTGGAGGCGGTGGCGAGGATGAGGTTTTATGGTATAGAGGGTGTTGTAAAATTTCCCACCTAGAGGATGAGGTTTTTTTTAGGGGGAGTTGTATTATTTTTAACAATGCGACCGTTTTATTTTTGTTGTTTTGTTGTTTTATATTTTTCCCTTTTATTTTTTTTATAAATTTCAACAAATGTTCTTGTTTTTTTCCCAAAAATGATTCTGTATTTCAAAAAACGTTCAAAAATCTCAAATTCAAAATATGTCCTTGTTTCTCAATAAATGTTCAAAGATTCAAAATTGTTTGCATCTCCAAAAAAATTCAGAAAATTCAAAAAATTCTCACTGTTTTTTCCTGTTTACTGTTTTTTGTGTTACTTGTTTTTATCCTTTTTGAAAAGTTCCCCTTTTCGTAAATGGTTGGATTTTTCAAAAACTATCACAAAATTTAAAATTTTTTGGAATGTCAAACACTGTTTGGAATTTCCATAAATATCTTTGTTCTCAAAATTTGTTCACAAAAACTTTCCGCTTTCAAAAGTTTTTCTGGGATTTTTCATGTTTTTCGAATAATGTTCAAACATTTGAATAAATGCTTAATTAAAAATGTTTATTTTATTGATTTTTTTATGTTTTTCGAAAAACTGTTCGCTATTTTGAGAAAATGTGTGTGTGTGTGTGCAAAATTTCTTCAAGTTTATAAAATGATTTATTTTTTAAAATTGGAACAATTTGTAAAATCCTAATCAAAATTTGAACATTTGTTTTTTAGATAGGAACTTTTTTCCGCAAAAAAGAACATGTTTTAGATAGACGAACAAATAATGAAAATTTCTGAACATTTCTTTACCAATTTTTTTAGAAATCTGAACAATTTTCGGAAATTTTCAATTTGTGATTTTTTTTACGAAATAAAAGAAGAAAAAGAAGAAACCAAAATAAGAAAACAGAAAAAACAGGGAAAACAGAACACTGCACGCTATAGTGAATCTTCGCTACATTGCTAGCTGATGGGCCGGCCTACCTGTGCCGCTGGGCGTTGACTATCTGATGCATTTAGCGTCAGATAGGACCCTCTGCGCAGGTGGAATGCTGAAGCTGACGGAGCCCACACGAGGGCAGAGCGAGACCGGCGCGGGGTGAGCAGGGGCGGCGCGAATCTGCTTCTGGGCGCGGCGGTGTGATGCCGGTGAGACGGCCGAGTCCCGAGGCTCGAGGCCCGTCTGGAGCTTGGTGCTGCGGCAAGTTCGGCTGAGAACGATGGAGAGGCGAAACTCCGCGGCGAGCTGATGCGGTGTACTTCATCTGTTTCAAATTACTTGTCGCAGAAATGGATACATTTAGAACTAAAATACATCTACATATGTTCATACCTGCGACAAGTAATTCAGAACGCAGGGAGTACTTTGCAAGCGAGTGTCGGCGGGACCGGAGGACCAGTCCGTCGAGGCGTCTCCTCGACGGGTGCGCCTAGCCGCATAGATTTTTCTTCTTCTTCAGTCAGTAAGTAGGTGTTCAATCATTCAATCAACTCAAATTCAGAGTTACTGTACTTCCCGCATGCATTGGCAACCCCTCCACACTGAACCGGCTAAAAACGCAATCTCCTTGACCGTTTTGGTATCAAGCTATCTCGTTGAGACTTTGAACAATATTGAAACAGCGAAGATGCCTTCCTAACCTTGTTGTTCTAAAACAAGTGCGAGTCAGACTGTCAGGTCCTTTTTTGTTTTGTGATGACAGTACCCAACGGCAGGTACAAGTTGTAGTTGCAGTTGGTTGCAACAATCAAGAGTACAACTTCCGTCCCAAATTGCCTGTCTTAGATTTGTCTAGACACGGATGTAGTATATCATTCGGTGGAAGCAAGCTGTTATTGAGTACAGGGCGTGGCGTATGGACAACTAGACTATGTATTCAATTCGACTATGTATTCAATTCAGTCCAATTTCTAATTCTTCTTTTATTACCTTCAGTTATAGGCAAACACTAATTCATCAGAGTAAACACAACGATGTGCTGACACAGGATATAGCACTAGGTAAGAATTTTTCGTTTGTACTCCCTTCTCGCGGACCTTAATTTTTCTCGAATTTCAAAAGGACATCGATAGCCTAAGAACTCCAGGTCTTTAGTTTTTGACCTTTTGCCACTGCATATCATGAGGACATGCAGTACCCACACCTATATTCAACCGGAAGGAATCAAGCTGGTATAAACTCAGTGGGAACTGCATGAAATTTCAGTGCCAGCTCCTAGTATCCCTCGACCTGACACTGGCTGGACAAAACCTCCTGAGAAGTACATTAAAATCAACGTTGATGCGTCCTTCATACCCTCCTTGGGTTTAACTGCTGTGGGTGCCATTGGTAGAGACAGTTTGGGTGCTGTTTTATTCTCGGCAGGCTGTCGTTTTCAGGGTTGCACGGATGCGGAGGAATCTGAAGCTTGGGCAATGTCCTTTGGACTAAGACAAGCTAGCAATTTGTCACTAAACCATATTCTGGTGGAATCTGACTGCTCTGCCGTGGTGTCTGCAGTTTCCGACGGCAACATTAGCAGAACCAGGTGGTGGGCAAGCTATGAGGAGTCAAAGAGATTGATGAGAGGTTTTGAGTCTTGTAATGTGACCAAAACTTATAGGGAGTGCAATGTAGCCGCACATGAGTTAGCTACGTATGCTAGAATCCAGGGTGATTTCCTTTTCTTAGCTGATGTGCCACATAGTGTGAAACATGTAATCATGTCCGACTGTATACCTGGATAAATGAAATGCAAGGCTCCCTTTATCCTCAAAAAAAAAACTCAGTGGGAACCTCCGTGGTGAAAAACTGAACAGGGATGCATCAACATAGACATTTACAGGGATGTGGTCCAAATTTAACGCTACTATTTGTAGCTTACCACCTCAATCTTAGCATTCAGATTTCATCAGGTCTTCCTTTTTCTAAAATGAACATTTCATTTGGGTCTGAAAGCAAACTGTACTATTTGTTTGAAAGAGCTGACCCGTGAAATAGTTTTTTTTTCCTACTCCACCGTGGCATCTCATCATATCAATGCTCTTGGTCTCCATTATTGCCCCCATTTTTTTTGTCTGCAAACTCCATTTGTTTTTTCAGCATAGCACACATAGGCATGTTATCATATTGGTGCTCAAATCGTGTATAGGAAGGTACAGGCATCGCTCAAATAATGATGCACCAAAGTGTCATGGACCAGCAATGTAAGCAAGAAGCAATCAGCTGATCGAGTTGACTTTCCTGTCGACTGTCGAGCATAGGCGTCCACTTTGTTCGCTCCATGTGATCCCTTCTTCCCTTTCGTCGTCCTCACTTGTATCTTCAACTCTCTCCATTTGCATTTCTCAGAACTTGTTGCTCGGGATGGTTAAGGGGAGAAGGTCCAAGAGACGGAGGTGCCCGGTAGCTAACCTCACCGATGACCTCATCGTTGAGATCCTCTCTCGCCTCCCTGCCAGATCGGTCTGCCGCTTCAAGTGCGTGTCCACGACATGGCGGGACCTCATCTCGCACCCCGTGAACCGTATGAAGCTTCCCCAGACCCTGGCCGGCTTCTTCACAAAGCACGATAGTGAAACTGTATTGTGGTCAGTCCCCCATTTCACCAATGTCTCTGGCACAGGCCTCCCGTTTGTCTCCCCTTCACTTGACTTCCTGCCAGTCCACAAACGCATTTTTCTCTTGGACAGCTGCAATGGCCTTCTTCTCTGCAGGTGTTACGGAACCCAACTTAGTACCGGGGAATGGGATTTGACAGATTACCATCACTTTGTGTGTAATCCCGCCAAAAAGGAGTGGGTTGCACTACCGGGCAAATGGCAGTGTTCACGTCTGGGTTTTAATCCAACCGTGTCACCCCACTTCTACGTGTTTGAGTTCTTCAGAGACTATGGGCACTTAGCCCCCATGGTCATTGGTGAGGTGTATTCATCTGAAACAGGAGGATGGGTTCGTGAGGAGAATGAAGTGGACAATGATTTTAGCTTTCCCCATAGGTTGCCAGCTGTCTTCTTCAACGGTTGTATGCATTATCTCACCAACAAGGCTTCTATAGCCGTGGTGGACACCGGGGGGAAAGCTTGCCGAAACATACCTGTCCCTGTCCCTGGCGAGCAGGAGTTCGGTTTCATTCAGCTGTCCCAAGGACGTTTGCATTATGCCAATTTTGAGGCAGACCATGAAGACAAGGTGGTTCGACTAGTGGCTTATGTTCTTGAGGACTACGACAGGCAACGATGGACATTGAAGCATACCGCTGAAGCTCCATATATACTTGGATGGCCAAGTGGTTTATATGAACCTGGATGGAATAATTCTATTAATCTCGCGGAGGAGTTTGAGTGGGTTGCAGTTCATCCAGACTGTAACATGATCTTCTACACTCTTGAGTCGGATAAAATATTGATGTCCTACGATATGGATCGTCGGCATGTCCAAGAGATATTCACTCTTGGAGCCAGCACTCAGGAGACATATCTTCCGTATGTGCCATTGTTCTCGGAGTTACAAGCTTTGCACATATGACACCAATATGTGATTGGTTCCATTATAACAAGTGGATCCTAAATAGGAGTCATTGTCCTTGCCATGTAGCAGTGGGCTTGGCATGCCTGCCTACTTTTGTTTGGAGCAATGTTGGTTCATTCTAGAGCTTGTTAGAGAAAACGTGTATAATCTCAACCGACTTTTCCCCTCTCGTATCCTTCTCCAACTCTTGTAACTCTTTCCTTGTATGCCAAGGCAGGCTTGCCCCGATCTCAATATATACGACCCGCTCCTCATCGAGGGAGTTAAGGATCGCTCATTATCTTTCATGGTCATCAGAACCGCCTCTTCTCATACATCTAGCCACAAACCAAAACCCTAGAAAACCACATACCCCACAAATCAAAACCCAGAAATCGCATCATATCGTCTCCATGGCTTCCTCTGTCGGTGTCGCCCTCAACCTCGGTTCGCCGCCATCGGAGAAGCTCGCACGAGGAAACTTTATCCTCTGGAAGACTCAGGTGCTACCAGCCCTGCGAGGAGCGCAGGTGACCGGACTCTTCGACAACACAAATGCTGCTCCGCCCAGGATGGTGGAGGTCACAAAGTCTGACAAGACCACGGCCCTAGAGTTGAATCCGTTGTACGGGCCTTGGATCGCCAAAGACCAGCAGGTCCTGTCCTATCTCCTCAATTCCATGTCGCCAAAAATTCTTGCGCAGGTCGTCGGGAAGGACTCCACCTTCGAGCTCTGGACGACGGTGACAAACCTCTTCGCCTCACAGTCACAATCCCGGATTACCAATCTGAGGATCGCCATCACCAACACCAAGAAGGGCAGCATGTCAAGCTCGGCGTACATGGCGAAGATGAAAAGCCTCGGGGATGAACTAGCTGCTGCCGGTCGTCCCATCTCTGATCCGGAGATGGTGGACTACATCTTGGCCGGGCTGGACCGCGACTACGACTCCGTGGTGGCGGCGATCGGCGCTGTCAAGAACACCATCACCGCTGATGATCTCTTTGCCCAAATCTCTGCCTTTGATCAAAGGATGGAGATGCTAGGTGATTCTTCTTCAGGCGGATTTCACACATCTGCCAACGCGGTCTACAGAGGCCGCGAACAGTCCCGCGGCAGATCCCGTGGGCGAGGAGGACGAGGGCGTGGCCGTGGTGACCGCGGTGACCGCCAACCCCCTTCCTCCAACGGTGGCAACGGCTTCAGAGGGCGTCCTCGACAGCAGCAACAGCAGCACCAGGTGCGTGACCAGCAGCATGATTATCCTGAGTGCCAAGTATGCTACAAGCATCATCCAGGAGGTGCACGGGTCTACTGGTGGCGCTATGAGGAGAACGAGCCAGAAGAAAAGAAGGTACATGCCGCCTCATATGGCGTGGACACAAATTGGTATGCTGACAGTGCAGCAACAAACCACATCACAGGTGAACTTGACAAGTTGACGATGCGGGAGAAGTATAATGGAGGCGATCAAATTCGCACGGCAAGCGGTTCTGGTATGAATATCACACACATTGGTAGTTCAATTGTTGAAAACCCTGTGAAAAATTTACATCTGACAAATGTCTTGCATGTTCCTCAAACATCAAAAAATCTTATTTATGTTCATCGATTCACTCTTGATAACAATGTTCTTATAGAGTTCTATCCTTATTTTTTCTTGGTTAAGGACTTGAGAACAAGGAGAATCATTCTTAGAGGACGGTGCGTGGGAGGCCTCTACCCACTCATATTATCATCATCATCTTCATGGTCCAATAAACAAGCAAATATTGTCACTAAGCTTTCATCCTCAAGGTGGCATAGTCGCTTGGGTCATCCATCTTCAGTCATAGTTAAATATGTTCTTAGCAAAAATAAACTCGCTTATGAGCCTAGTGTTGAGTCAGTTTGTGATTCGTGTCAACAAGCAAAAAGTCATCAATTACCTTACCCTATTTCTACTAGTGTGTCTACTGCCCCACTACAACTTATCTTTTTAGATGTATGGGGGCCAGCTCCTACTTCAGTTGGTAGATTTTCCTATTATGTAAGCTTTATTGATGACTATAGTAAATTTACTTGGATTTATTTACCGAAAAAAAGATTTGATGTATTCTAAGTTTTTATTAGTTTCCAAAATCTTGTTGAACGCAAACTGAACTCCAAGATCATTGCTATGCAAAGTGACTGGGGTGGTGAGTATGAAAAATTGAACTCTTTCTTCCAAAAACTTGGCATATCCCATCATGTCTCTTGTCCTCATGCTCACCAACAAAACGGGTCTGCCGAAAGAAAGCACCGTCACATAGTTGATATGGGACTTGCATTATTAGCAAATGCGTCCATGCCACTCAAATTTTGGGATGAAGCCTTTTTAACTGCCACATATCTTATCAACTTGCTTCCAAGCAAAGTCATCAAATTTGAAACACCCATTACACGACTCCTAGGTGTCACACCTAACTACACATCTCTTCGCATCTTTGGTTGTGCATGTTGGCCCAATCTTCGACCCTACAACACACGTAAACTCGCTTTCCGCTCGAAAAAATATGTCTTCTTAGGTTATAGCCCCATGCATAAAGGGGTCAAATGCCTTGATGTTCCCACTGGTCGGGTCTACATATCCAGAGATGTTGTCTTTGATGAGTCTGTGTTTCCCTTTGCATCTCTTCATCCAAATGCCGGTGCACTTCTCCGTAAAGAAATCCTCCTTCTTCCTCCACATCTTCGGTCTTTTGATCATGGGGGCGACAACAATTGTACTAATCAATGTGATGATGTTTTTGCTGGTACTGGTTCTTCTCTTATGCCTGTGCAGATTTCTGGAGAAAACGGTGCTCAAAATGATCAAAATTTCGAAGATATGGCTCAATTTGATCCAATATTGCATGCTGAGGAAGAGGACGAACCCGGCACAGATAACGAAGGAGATCCGGCGGCGCCTGGCACTCCTGTGCGTGCGCAGGCCTCGGATCGCGCGGGAAGATCGTCATCGGATCGCGCTCCAGCCAGCTCCACTCCAGATTCCAGGGAGGGCCACTCCCGCGCGTCCACGTCGCCTACAGGCGGGACCAGCAGCGGGGCCGGATCCCCCTCGTCACGCGCGCGCGCCCAGGTGCGGTCGGGCAGCGGATCCCCTGCGCCAGGTCGAACGGGTGACACCCGTGTGTCTGCAGGTGCAGCGGCCATACTGATGGCCGCAGGATCTCCTGCGCATATGGCGACAGATTCGCCTGCTGTGTCAGCGTGTGCAGATTCGCCCGGATCCTCTGTGGCAAGCATTCCAGTGGTTCAGCCAGAAATTTCTTCACGAGTTATGACTCGGCTACAGAAAGGTATACGGAACCCTAAAATAAGAAAAGATGGAACTATACCATATGGGATGTTGTGTATTTCAGGAGAACCAACAACATTGAATAGTGCACTTGATGATCCTAAGTGGAAAAGGCGATGGATGAGGAATATTCTGCACTCATGAGGAACAAAACCTGGCATCTTGTACCAAACCAGAAAGGTAAAAATATCATTGACTGTAAATGGGTGTGTAGAATTAAAAAAGGGCAGATGGCTCCATTGACAGGTATAAGGCACGTCTAGTTGCAAAAGGCTTTAAGCAACGTTATGGCATTGACTATGAGGACACATTTAGTCCTGTTGTGAAGCTGCAACTATGAGACTTGTGTTGGCTATTGCTGTGTCCAGAGGATGGAGCCTAAGGCAGCTAGATGTACAGAACGCGTTTTTGCATGGTGTTCTAGAAGAGGAAGTGTTTATGAGACAACCACCTGGGTATGAGAGTAAGAAATTACCACATTATGTTTGCAAGCTTGATAAGGCACTCTATGGTTTAAAGCAAGCACCCAGAGCATGGTATTCCAGACTGAGCTTACAACTGAAATATCTTGGCTTTATTGCTTCCAAGGCTGATACGTCCTTGTTTATTTATAACAAGGCAGGAGTAGTCATTTTTGTGCTCATATATGTGGATAATATCATAGTTGCAAGTTCTTCACAAAATGCTACTAATGCTTTGTTACATGATTTGAGCTCAGAGTTTGCCTTGAAATATGTAAACGAGCTTCTGTCTCGCATGGGAATAAAGAATTGTAAGCCAGTGCCCACACATTTATCTTCCTTAGAAAAGCTTTCTGCATATGAAGGTGAGCCACTTCAAGAGGAGGAGAGCACAAGGTATAGGAGTACTGTGGGAGCGTTGCAATATCTAACTCTCACACGTCCAGATATTTCGTTTGCTGTTAATAAGGTCTGCCAATACCTACATGCACCCACATCTGCACATTGGGCAGCTGTCAAGAGAATTGTGAGATATGTGAAGCATACTATGGGAATAGGACTTCATTTCAAACGGTCTAATTCCTCTCTTATTAGTGCATTCTCTGATGCTGACTAGGCAGGCTGCAGTGATGATAGAAGATCAACTGGAGGTTTTGCAGTATTCTTTGGATCTAATCTTATTTCCTGGAGTGCTAGAAAGCAAGCCACTGTGTCACGTTCAAGCACAGAAGCAGAATACAAGTCCTTGGCAAATGCAACTGCTGAAATTATCTGGGTTGAGTCACTTCTTAATGAGTTGGGGGTGAAGAAAAATCATATCTCGTGCTTATGGTGTGATAATTTGGGAGCAACGTATTTGTCTACAAATCCAGTGTTTCATGCGAGGACAAAACACATAGAGATTGACTTTCACTTTGTGCGAGAAAGAGTTGCCGCAAAGAAACTTGAGATACCATTTATTCCCTCCAAGGACCAAGTAGCAGATGGCTTCACAAAGGCACTTTCAGCAAGACCATTTGAAGAGTTCAAGAATAATCTTAATTTAGGATAGTTGAGATTAAGGAAGGGTGTTAGAGAAAACGTGTATAATCTCAACCGACTTTCCCCCTCTCATATCCTTCTCCAACTCTTGTAACTCTTTCCTTGTATGCCAAAGCAGGCTTGCCCCGATCTCAATATATACGACCCGCTCCTCATCGAGGGAGTTAAGGGATCGCTCATTATCTTTCAGAGCTAACTTGGTTATTGCTCCTGTGTTGCTATTCGAAATTGGAATGAACTACCTGCTTTATGTACTTGCCTCTTCACAGAAATGGTTTGTCAGGACAGTAGATCCACATGTTGGGTTTCCATAGTATTACCGAAAAAGGCTTTCGCCCCGCTTTTTAAATAAAGCAAAGTTTCCATAGTATTTAAGCCAACATTCTAGGATGATCATTGGAAAAAGGCATGTCTCCTATGCTTATCCTTGTAACTTAAATTTGGATCTTCTATTTGCAGCTGTGGAATGTGTAAGCATCTTGTTTACAGACCTAGTAAATTATGACCTGTCTGCTATTCATATGATGTGAACTTGATTTTCTTTGCCTCTCGATACACTTTGGATAAAGACAAGTTCATGTCTTCCTTAGGTAACGAGCACGAGCTCAGTTTGCCACCATTGTTTGGAACCTTCCCGTGGTAACTTTTGTTCCGTCAGCCCTCTGTTTCTTTGTATTACTCTTGTTCAAGATGAAATTTTTGGACACCCTGGAGTGTAAAGAAAAAAAGATATGTTATAAATGAGCTTTAATTTTTATGAATTGGTAAATAACCTCCCATCTAAAATAGTAAATGAAAACATTATGATCAATTAACCTTAGCTGAACATACTGCAGTGCCGAGTGAAAACTACATCCCTTTGTCACTGATCATCGATCAAACCTTGCCGTGGAGAAAAATCTAATCAAACAACCAATATTACTGAATCTTTGGTGACTATCACTTGAAGAAATCGCGGTAAAATCCCCGCGTCACTGCTCAAATTCAATTTGCTAAAAACGCCAGAAAAATTAAGCTACATATGTTTGACAGTCTCCTTATACATTCGTTTTGGTTCCAAGCTTGTATCTTGTTGGTCGAGACCACCGATGCAGCAAGATTAAAATAGTGAAGATGCCTTTGCCTAGCCATGTTTCTCTAAGACAAATGTGGGTCGGACTGTCAGGTCCTTTTATTTTTGTGATGGTGCCCAACTCCTAACAACAGCTAGAAGTTGCAGTTGGTTGCAAGAATAAAGCGCTATGCATCATTTGGTGCGAGCAAGTCGTATTCAATTCAGTCTTATTTCAAAAAAGAAAATTTTACTCTTCAGTTGTGAGGAAAAAGAACAATTCAACAAAGTCAATGGAATGATGTACTGACCCAGGACACTGTACCAGGTAAGAATTCTTTGGTTGGTCCCTTCTCGCGGACCGTGAATTCTTTCGAATTCAAAAGGGCATTGACAGCCTAAGGACTCCAGATTTTCTGTTTTTGGCCTTTTGCTACCGAGCAGCTACTCCATAAGAAAACAGTGCGAACCTCCATGGTGAAAAAGGGAACAGGTATGCATCAACATATACATTCAGAGTTTTCCACTCCAATCTTAGCATTCAGGCTTTGTTAGATCTTCCTTTTTCTAAAAAGAAGATTTCGTTTGACTTGAAGCAAAAATGTACTACCTCTATTCTTAAATGTAAGACGGCGCACTATTTATTTAAGAGAAAAGTATACCTTTTGTCCCTCAACTCTTGTGAAGTCTAGATTTGGTCCCTCAATTTCAAAACCGGACAACTTGCACCTCTAACTACCGAAACCGGACAAGGTTCGTCCCCGGACTCGGTTTTGACCGGTTTTGGTGTTGACTCACCCCGGTTTTGACCCGTGCTCACTCATATTCCTGTAATTTTTTTATATCCGTGAACTTTTTGAAATCCACATACACTTTTCAACTCCGCATAGTTTTTTCAAGGTCACATATTTTTTTCAAAAATAAACATACTTTTTTCAAATCAGCAAACTATTCTAAAATTCACATACTTTTTTCAAATCCGTGATTTTTTAACATTTACGTACCTTTTCCAAATCCCCGTATTTTTCCCAAGTTTGTGTAATTTTATCAAATCCAAGTATTTTTCAAAGCCATGAACTTTTTTTGAAATTCGCATACTTATTTCAAATCCACATGCTTTTCAAAGTCCGCATTTTTTTCAAATCCGTGTTCCATTTATAATCCATGAACTTTGTTTGAAATTCACATACTTGTTTCAAGATGAAACAATTTCTGAAATCCACATATTTTTGCATAAAAGAAGTCCATATCCGCGTACTTTTTTCAAGTTCGCATAAAATTTTCAAATTCATGAACTCTTTCAATAAAATGTACTCAAATTTGAAAGTGTACATCAATTTTAAAAAATTAAATGAACTTAAAAAACTAAATGAACTTTAAAAAAAATACGCATATTTGAAAAAGTACATGAACTTGTAAAAAGTACGCAGATTTAAAAAAAGTACAAAAATTTTAAAAAGGTTCACGTATTTGAAAAAATAACCGAATTTGAAAACATCACGTGGACTTGGAAAAGGTATCCAAATTTGAGTCGGAACGGTCAAAACCGGGGTGGGACAGTATCAAAACCGGTCAAAACCGTTACCAGGGATGAATCTTGTCCGGTTTTAGAAATTAAGGGTGCAAGTTGTCCGGTTTTGGAGTTGAGGGACCAAATCTAGACTCCGTCAAGAATTGAGGGACGAAAAATATACTTTTCTCTTTATTTAAAAGAGTTGACCCTCAAAATAGTTTATTTCCTACTCCACCAAGGCATCTCATCATATTGATGCTCTTGATCATCTCCATTATTGCCCCCAGTTTTATTTGTTAGGTCACCTGTCATACGTTTCAGTTAAGTAATGAACTTCTTTCGAAGCCTAGACCTACAAACTACATTTGTTTTTCCAGCATAGCGTGCATATGCACGTCATCATATTGGTGCTCAAATCGTGCATAGGAAGGCACAGGTATCCCTCAAATAGTGATGCACGGAAGTGCCATGGGCCATCAATGCGAGCAAGAAGCATTCAACTGGTCGGGTTGACCTTCTTGTCGAGCATAGGCGTCTTCTTCGCTCGCTCCAAGTGATTTCTTCTTCCCTGCTGGTCGTGGCCTCTGTTCCAGTTGCTCTACCATCCAGTTGGGAGGTCCTCACCACCACTCTTCTGCAAATGGTATGCAAACTTGTTTACGATAAGCAAAATAGCATCCTCGATCTCAGACCTAGCTCCTTTCTTCTTGGTCACTCGTATATCATACTCTTCTCCATTTGCATTTCTCAGAACTTCTTGCTCGGGATGGTTAAGGGGAGAAGGTCCAAGAGACGGAGGTGCTCGGCGTCGGCGGCCAACCTCACTGATGACCTCGTCGTTGAGATCCTCTCTCGCCTCCCTGCCAGATCAGTCTGCCGCTTCAAGTGCGTGTCCACGACATGGCGGGACCTCATCTCGCACCCTGTTCACCGTATGAAGCTTCCCCAGACCCTGGCCGGCTTCTTCACAAAGCACGATAGTGAAACTGTATTGTGGTCAGTCCCCCATTTCACCAATGTCTCTGGCACAGGCCTCCCGTTTGTCTCCCCTTCACTTGACTTCCTGCCAGTCCACAAACGCATTTTTCTCTTGGACAGCTGCAACGGCCTTCTCCTCTGCAGCTGTTGTGCTGCCGGGGAATTGGATATGATATATTACCATCAGTTTGTGTGTAATCCTACCACAAAGGAGTGGGTTGCACTACCGGACCACAACCAGGCTGAAAAATGGCGGTGTTCATGTCTGGGTTTTAATCCAACCATGGCACCCCACTTCTACGTGTTTGAGTTCTTCAAAGACTTTGGGCCCCTAGCCCCCTCGGTCGTTGGAGTGGAAGTATATTCATCTGAAACAGGAGAACGGGTTCGTAAAGAGCATGAACTGGATAATGATTTTAGCCTTCCCGATAGGTTGCCAGGTGTCTTTTTCAACGACTGTCTGCATTATCTCACCCACAAGCCTTCTATAGTTGTGGTGGACACCGAGGGGGAAGTTTGCCGAAACATACCTGTCCCTGTCCCTGGTGAGCAGTGGTTTGGTTTCATTCAGCTGTCCCAGGGACGTTTGCATTACGCCAATTTTGAGGCAGACCATGAAGACGAGGTGGTTCGACTGGTGGTTTATGTTCTTGAGGACTATGACAAGCAAGAATGGACATTGAAGCATACTGCTGAAGCCTCACATGTAGTTGGATCACATGGTTTATATGAACCTGGATGGGTAAGTTATATTAATCTTGCAGAAAAGTTTGAGTGGGTTGCAATTCATCCAGACTGTAACATGATCTTTTACACTGTTGAGTGGGATAAAACATTGATGTCCTATGATATAGATCGTCGGCAAGTCCAAGAGATCTGCACTCTTGGAGAGGACACTCGGGAGACATATCTTCCATATGTGTCATTGTTCTCAGAGTTACAAACTTTGCACACATGACACATAGGTTATTGGTGCCTTTATACCAAGTGGATCCTCAACAGGAGTCAATTCTTCTTGCCATTTAGCAGTGGGCTTTGCATGCCTACCTGCTTTTGTTTTTGGAGCAAAGTTGGTTTATTCTAGACCTAACTTGGCTAATGCTCCTACGTTGTTATTCGAAATTTGTATGAGCGTTCTGCTCTGTGTTCTTGCCTCTTCACACAGATGGTCCATACATGTTGGGTTTCCATAGTATTTAAGCAAACATTCTAGGATCATCATCATGATTGGAAAAAGGCATGTCTCCTGTGCATATCATTGTAACTTTAAATTTGGGTCTTTTATTTGCAGTTGTGGGATGTATAAACATCTTGTTGACAGGCCTAGTAAAAGTATTACTACTTATTTGCTATTCATATGATGTGAGGTTGATTTTGTTTACTTTTTCATACCCTTTGGAGTTTGGATGAAAATAAGTCCATGTCTTCTTGAGGTTAACAACCACGAGTTACGTCTCCCGCCATTCTTTAGAACCTTCCCGAGGGCTGAGGTTACTTCTCTTCCGTCAGCCCTCTGTTTCTTTTTAGTACGTATGTGGGCTCTCTTGTTCAAGATGGAATTATTTGGACACCTCAGAGTGCAGAGGAAAAAAAGTTGTAAACGAGCTTTAATTTCTATGAATTGATAATAACTTCCTATCGAAAATAGTAGATGAACATCATGATGAATTAACCTTGGCGGAAGATAGTGCAGTGCTGAGTAAACACTGCATACCTTTGTTAGTGATCATTGATCAAACCTTGTGTTGGAGAACAATCTGACCAAACAAGCAATTTTACTGAATCTTTGGAAACTGTTATTTAAAGAACCCTTATCAAGGAACGCTTTGTAGACTATTTCATTTGATTAACATTTAAAGAAAGAAACATCGGGCAGGAGGGAAAGTTAATGTGTGTGAAGAAACCGTTTTTAGACCGTATCGTTTGATCGTCAGTGGGAAGTATATATTCAATTGAAGCAGCACATGATATACACACAGAAAAGTGTGAATGATGTCAGAAAGAAAGTTGGCATGTTGCTTATAGAGTTAACTAACTTGGATATTGGACATGAGTAATTGAAGGCTGCTTGCCTGTCCTTTGGCCAAAAAAAAAAGAAGGCTCCTTGCCTATCAATCTGAATTCGGTTCCCAGTGTCGCTATGAAGTGCCTCTTTAGCAAAGTGTACTGCTTTTGTTACAAGCTTTTCCAATCCCACACCAAAAAGTTGGGCAGAACTAAGTTATTATCCGGGTGAAGAATTTTGGAGTGAAGAACATGACGGATTGTGAAGAATCCAGAAACAAATGTACTTACAAGTGCTACCTACTTATCTAATGGTAACTCAAAATTTTCAAGTAGCAACCAGTTCAACGGGGTATTTGTTTTGTAGAACAAAATGAAGTCCCCATTGTTCAAACATAGGAAAGGAGTTTATGTGGAATTACATTGTTTCATTACTATCATTGTGCAGTTCACTTGGTTGATAAATAAATTGTACTGTCAGTTTTAAAATCTATGCTATGTGCAAGATATTTATTTTGCTTTTGAAACAAAAAATATTTTGAGCTTTCGAGTCAACAAGGGTCAATATATGAATGGTTGGACCAGTCGCAACGTGCAAATGATGTTCGAATTCATTCAAACCAGGCATGATTGCCTACCACGGGCACACACCCTTGGTGGCAAAATTTGTGGTCACTCCTCACATGTCCAGCAAAAACCATGTTAGACAAAGGATGTTTGGGTAGGTCAGAAGAGTCAGTTTGTGAGCACCAGTTTTTTCACATCCGTCAAATGGCCCTAATTTTTTTTCTATCACCTTGTATCACTAATTCATGTCACTATGTCAAGTTGTTTTATTTTTTGCCAAGTTCTATATTTTATGGAGTTTACTCGGTGAAAATGGTCGATAAATGGCCAAACATGACACAATGTGCAAGTGGTGTCCGAATTCATTCAAACCAGGCATGGTTGCCTACTATGGGCACACACCCTTGGTGAAAAAATTCAGGGTCATTCCTCACATGCACAACAAAAACCATGTATGACAGAGGGTGTTTGGGTAGCCAGAAGGGTCCATTTGTGAACACCTGGTATTTTGCATGCGTTAAATGGGCACTATTTTTTCATCACCTTTTATCACCAATTCATGACATCATATCAGGTTGTTTTCGTTTTCGACAAGTTTTCTATTTTCTGATGTTTTCTCGATGAAAAAAGGCCAATAAATGACAGGACGTGTTGCAACGTGCAAATGGTGCACGAATTCATTCAAATCAGACATGTATTCCTACCATGGGCATGCACCCTTGGTGGCAATTCTCACATGTACAAAACAACCATGTTAGATACCTCGTTTTTCGACATCCGTCAAATACACTGTTTTTTCCATTACCTTGTATCACCATTTCATGCCACCATGCCAACTGGTACTTTCATAGGACATGTTTTTGATATTTTTGAATTATTTCAATGAATAACGGCCTATATAATGGTCATGCATGTCGCAACGCGCCCATAGTGTCATAAGTCATTCGAATCAGGCATGAATGCCTATTATGTCCATGAAAGCGCTACTGCAAAAAGTTGGGCTCATTTATCCATAGTGCAAAAGAACACCAGTTAAGAGTAGGATGCGGGACTAGCCCAGACGGCTACATCCGTGAGCACGTAATTTTCTTAAATTCAATGCTTATTTTATTTCAAATATGATATTTCCATAATTATGAATCAACATGGACATATTTTTATGTTCTAACCATTTATTTTTTTAATTTATCAACCATTTTGGAATTACAAATTATTTATGAAAAATGATAAAAACTTTAACAATTTTATGAAAATTGCTAGACAATTCCCAACAATTCCTGAAAATTGTGAATGAAAAAATAACTAAGCTGAAGAAAGGAAAAAAGGAAAAAAAAATACTCCCTTCGTCTCATAATGTAAGACGTTTTTACAAACTAGTATAGCTTGCAAAAACGTTTTATATTATAAGACGAAGGGAGTAGATAAGAAAAAAATGCGGCAGCCATGCCCCAACACGCTGTCGGGGCCTGTTGGTTCAGCCCAAGCATGCCGCGTCGTTGTGTACAAGAAGAGGAAAAACGGACTCCAGACACAAGTGGTAACATGTCCCCGAAATCACTAAGGGCATGTATAATGGTGCTATTTTAGGAGTGTCACGTAGGATAAATAATGAAATAGAGGAGAGAGAACTCATAAGAGAAGGCTTGTCTTCTCTTATTTAAGATAAGACAAGAGATGATCTCTTAGCACAATATGTCTCACCATGTTTTTAGGAATTGCTAGTTATTGAAAACCATAACTCCTGCGAAAAAAATAGAGTACGCATTTTGTTTTTGTTTTCGAGAGACACGGCCGTGACTCTCGCGAAAATAAAAACGTGTCTCTCACAGAAGCAAAACCGTGACTCGTGACAAAAAAAAGGAAACGCATTTTTTCGCGAGAGTGCGCCAAGTGACGTTGGTCGTTGCGAGACTCCCGAAAAAGCGCTCGTTAACTAGTTGCTCTCGTGAGACATATAGCTGCCCCGCCTGAAGTGAGCGCCAGGATAGGCCGGCCCAACGCCTGGAAGGCTACTGGCCTCAGAAGTGCTCGTGGTTTTACATTTTTTTGCTTCCATTATTTCCTTTATTTGTTTACTTTTGTTAATGTTTGCAAGTATTATGAATATATATTAGAAAAACACTTTACATGAGTTTTTGGAAATATTAATCATGAATTCCAAAAAAGTTATATTTATATAGAAAAACTGTACAATGTGTGTGAAAAAATAGGCCTAAATAGCAATTATAAGTTTTCCTCTTAAAAAAAGGATAAGCATGCATTTCAAAACTATTAATTTTGCATAGAAAAAAATGTTTCTGATGTATATGAAAAATGTTTAAAAAATGCAAAAAAAAGTAGACATTAGAAGATATAAGTTGTAAAAAATGTTAATCGTGTATTTGGACCATTTTGAATGTGTATATATAAAATGTTCCTGATGTTTACAAAAAATGTAGAATGTTTATGAAAAAAAAGTAAATGTCAAAATATATGTTTAAAAAAATGTTAATCAAGTATTTCCAAAAAAGTTTAAATTTTATATAAAAACTGTTCCTTGTGTATACAAGAAAATGTACAATATGTACGAAAAAGGTAGACATCAAAAATATAAATTTCCGAAAAAAATAATATGTACTTATAAAATGATAAACGTCTATATAAAAAATGTTTCTAATGTATACAAAAAATGTTCTCCCTTCGATTCATTACTTGTCCCTCAAATAGATGTACCTATTAGTGATGTACTTCTAGATATATCCATTTGAGAAGCAAGTAATATGTATCGAAAGGAGTGCAAAGAAAACCATAAAAACAACAAAAAAACACAACGAAATAGACAAAACAAAGAAAAGCCAGTAAACACTGAGAAAGAAAATAACGAACTAAAACCATAAAAATCATGAAATAAAATGACAAAGAACGATGAAAATACAGAAAACCAAAGGTAACAGGTGGAGAGAAAAGACCAAAAGAAGAAAGAAAAAAGTCCGGAGCAAACACTATGTCGAGCGAGTGAGCGATCAACCTCAATAATGGGCTGGCCCTATATGCGCGCTGCTTTTAGGCGAGACAGATGCCATACTTTTTTTAGGGTAGACAGATGCCATATTTGATATATGCGAGATATAGTGCATAATTGGTTCGATGCAGGCCCGGCACACAGCCCAAACGGGAGGTCGGCAGGCGGCAAGACACACAGCCCTCTGATGACGCATAGATTAGATCGTGCCCCGCGGCAGTTGCCCATCGCCGGCCACGCCGAGAAGCCGAACCGCAAGGGCTGATTCAATGATGTTTGCCGGCGTCAGCAGACGACAGGCCCCATGATTGTTCCGGAAGTACGTCGGCCACGCAGCCGCCGAGACATTAGACATCCCTAGTCCGCGCATCTTGCCTTCATCCTCCTTCAGTATCTGTGGTAATGCATCTCTCTTATTTCCCCTTTCTGAATAAAGGAACCCATCTCCAAGGTGCTTCTCGAGACTGTTGCTTCTTGTATTAGCGATCTAGTTGGATGGTACATTGAAACGACAAAGGAGGATTTCTTAAGTATTGTGATTGTTAGGGTTCAGTTTTGGCATTGATTGTGTGTAACTGCTCACAACTTTGGAGATATGATTGCATAACTTTACATTCTGTAGACATTGCCAAGGATCTCTTGATTCTGAATAATGCCCAGAATCAGACGAACTATATGTATATGATTTATCAGTCTCCCAATTAGTCCAGAAATTTTCACATTGTGTTCTGCAATGACCTCGTTTGTGGGCCACTATATAGGAGATTTACATCAATGGAATTTTTAGAGGCCCAAGTGTATTACTAATTGATTTGAACTTCTATGTATATCAGTATATGGCTACTATTTTATGGCTGTGAGCCTGTGACACCACGTCATTGGAAGTTTTAGAGGCCCATGTAAATTGCTAATTGATTTGAACTTCTATGTATATAGAGTACATATTATTTTGGTAGCCAAGAATTAGCTTATATAAATCTTCATTCTTGTACTCAAGTTCATGGTTGTGACACTATGCATTTTCAGGCATTTCAACCGGATGCAATTCCAGTATGTGCACTCATGTGGGAAAAAATTTAGTTATGCACTCTCAAGTTTCATATTTCCTAGTATACATTGCATGATTTTGCTTACCCTCTCTATATGGATCTTTTTTTATACTTTTGATTTTTTTCAGGATAGATTATTGGTGGATAGATCAACTCTTGCACACCTAATATATGAAGTTTTACTTGTGTCCGGCTTCACAAGAGGTGTGTGAAAATTTATCTTTCATCTCAACATCGCCGCTACATATTCCTTTCAGTGAGTAACTTAAGTTTCTCGACAAATTAATTATCATATACTACATAGTTTTTTTATCTTATACATAGTTGTTAAATGCAATTTAAGCATGCTTATTATTATTTTGATGGTGTACAAACACGTGGTTACCATTTTTAGAAAAGGGCCCCGGGTTCTAGTTTCGCCCCGGGCCCCCGAAATCTCAGGACCGGCCCTGGTTTGATGCCAAAAGTTGGCATGCCAATATTTAGCAAATGCCAAATGTTGGCTAGAGATTGGTTGAATACCAATTTTCTTGTCAATCTCACAAAAGGTTGTCAAATTTTGATAACTTTTGATTTTGCTAAATGCTAGTTTGCCAAATATTAACAATGTCGAATGTAGGCATCAAACCAGTTATGATCAGCATTCGCGGTCGTAGACTCTTTCGTGGTGGTGGATCCTACTCCACGTGTAGGCCGGGGCGCGTAAAGTAATTGCTTTTTTGAAGTGAGTCAAGCAATTATGCAACCCCCTCCCTCGTAATGGTCTGCATACTCTGGGTTTTCTTCTAGAATTTTTCAGTTTGTATGGTCTTAACTGTTTTGTTTTTGTTTTTCAGTTTTCTTTCCGGGGTTTTCCTTTCGCTTTTCAATTTTTTCTATTATTTCCATTTTCTGTTTTTCCGTTTCTTGTTCATATTTTTTAAATTTAAAACATATGTGGACATTTAAAAAAATTAATATTTAAAAAAATCATGATTCTTTAATATTTGGTAAAATATTTGAAATTGATAAATATTTTTTCAAATTCATGAAAAAAAATTAATTGTGAATCAGTTTAAGTTCACGAACATCTTTGTAGGTTCGTGAATTTTTTTAAAATGTCAGAACATTTTTTATTCTTGAACATTTTTAAATTTTTATAACATGTTTATAATTCAAGAATATTTCCAAATTCTAGAACATATTTAAACTTCACAAACGTTTTGAAACTTGAATAGTCACTCAACAAAAGAAACAAGCAGAACGGGAAAGAAAGTGGGGCAACCAATTAACCGTCGCTACAAAAAATCATGGAACGTGTTTTGTCATCATCCCACACCCTATGCGCCAGACAAGCGGACCTGTTAGTCGTTAGTGGTTTATTTCGGCTTTTTGTACCGATTTTCTTTGTATTTTATTTAATTAAAAGAAACATTTTTTTAGAAAATGACCTTTTTTATCATATGAACATTTAAAAATATTACAACATTACTTTGCATCTACTCCAGGGCTTCCGGCATGATGAAGCCCAACACAACCCCCTATTGACTAAGATGCAATGATCCTGCGCATCTCTGATTAATGGTGAAGTGAGCAATGAGTGTCACCCCGAATGATGGAGCATGTTGGATTGTCTCCCTCGTCGAAACGATGGCCATCCCTGCTCCATCAAGATTTTGAGGTGAGTAATCGTGAGATGACTACAGTCATATTCCTAATTTAAATTCAGGCGCCCCTCTTAGATTCGTAGCTCATTGATTCACCCCGAAGCCGAAGGTGACATACTTGTGGATTCCTTACCAGGTTCTCCCTCTCCTGGATCTCCAAGTTGGTTACTCATGAAATTATTCGCAGTTCGACCTCATGTGTGCGCCAACGCGATGTTGCTCACAACAATTGTCCCAAACTTGGCGGCTTGGCCGACTCCAAAGGTCCATAGATCTGATGTGACGTCCCCATGGTCGACACCAGTTGTCCAAGGATTTTTCGCAGACCGACAACAAGTGTAGGGATTTGTAGTCGGGGAAACCATGCAAGGTTACAGTGGATCTAGAACACATAAAAGGAGACACATGATATACCCATGTTCTGCTACCCGGTGTGGGTAAAATCCCAAATTGCTACAGTAACATCCCGGGAGCAATCCCTTAAATATTTCTTTCTAAAATAATGTTTGTGCATCTCATCAGCATGGCTCATCATCATTTCGTATTAATCGGTTAATTTATATGAATATCCTGTTTTGTCAAATGGGTAATAAGTAAACTCCCTTCTCCCTTTTGATCTTCTGCATCGAGAATCATCCCCAAACCTCGGAAACATTCTTTTTGTGACATCCGTTTAGCACAACCCTAGCTAGCACTCGAAATTCAAACCACCCATTTAAGTGAAAGGAGATATTTTCGAGTCTGTTAGTTAAAATAAGTCTGAATGGGTGGAATCTTTGTGTGTGGCCTTGTTATAATATAGATAGGCCACATGTAAAATCTCCTCCAAATCGGAGTTCGTTTGATGCTGAAATGGATAAATATGAGGGCATTGATAGTCAGTTAAATATTAAATGGATTTACAAATAAAACTTGCTGATGGCCCTTCCCTCTCTCTCAAGCCAGCCAATCTAATTCCCCCAAAGCCAAGCCCAAACAATCCCTACCTATATAAGGCAAGTCCGCTTCTTTAGAATAAAGCCAAACCCTAACGAGAGGGAGACAAGCCGGCCCCCTCCCAATTCTACTCCATAGTCGCCCCTTGGCCTCCTCATCCCACCTCAGGATCCGTGCACAACCATCCATCCAGCCGGTTGCGATTCAGGAAGCAGGTTTGTTGATGGACGACGTTAGGTGGTTATCCCACAATGGTAGACTGGCAGGGATACCAACAGCTTTAATTTTGTTTAAGCCTTCTGATGGCAATTTGTGTTATTTACATTTGCTTCCATTGTAGGAGTTGTATTTTGTCGAAAGACCCTTGCTGTATTCAATCATTAAATTTGACTCTTCGAAGTTGTTTTATATGTATATGTTGGAAATATGCCCTAGAGGCAATAATAAATTGGTTATTATTATATTTCCTTGTTCATGATAATCGTTTATTATCCATGCTAGAATTGTATTGATAGGAAACTCAGATACATGTGTGGATACATAGACAACACCATGTCCCTAGTAAGCCTCTAGTTGACTAGCTCGTTGATCAATAGATGGTTACGGTTTCCTGACCATGGACATTGGATGTCGTTGATAACGGGATCACATCATTAGGAGAATGATGTGATGGACAAGAACCAATCCTAAGCCTAGCACAAGATCGTGTAGTTCGTTTGCTAAAGCTTTTCTAATGTCAAGTATCATTTCCTTAGACCATGAGATTGTGCAACTCCCGGATACCGTAGGAGTGCTTTGGGTGTGCCAAACGTCACAACATAACTGGGTGGCTATAAAGGTGCACTACGGGTATCTCCGAAAGTGTCTGTTGGGTTGGCACGAATCAAGACTAGGATTTGTCACTCCGTGTAAACGGAGAGGTATCTCTGGGCCCACTCGGTAGGACATCATCATAATGTGCACAATGTGATCAAGGAGTTGATCACGGGATGATGTGTTACGGAACGAGTAAAGAGACTTGCTGGTAACGAGATTGAACAAGGTATCGGGATATCGACGATCGAATCTCGGGCAAGTACTATACCGCTAGACAAAGGGAATTGTATACATGATTGATTGAATCCTTGACATCGTGGTTCATCCGATGAGATCATCGTGGAGCATGTGGGAGCCAACATGGGTATCCAGATCCCGCTGTTGGTTATTGACCGGAGAGTTGTCCCGGCCATGTCTGCATGACTCCCGAACCCGTAGGGTCTACACACTTAAGGTTCGATGACGCTAGGGTTATAGGGAAAGTATGTACGCGGTTACCGAATGTTGTTCAGAGTTTCGGATGAGATCCCGGACGTCACGAGGAGTTCCGGAATGGTCCAGAGGTAAAGATTGATATATAGAAAGTATGGTTTTGGCCACCGGAAGTGTTCCGGACATCACCGGTAGTGTACCGGGACCACCTGAGGGGTCCGGGGGTCCACCAGGTGGGGCCACCAGCCCCAGAGGCCTACATGGGCCAATAGTGGGAAGGGACCAGCCCCTAGGTGGGCTGGGGCGCCTCCCACCAAGGCCCAAGGCGCCTCCAAGAGGGGAGGGGGCAAACCCTAGGGCAGATGGGCCCTAAGGCCCACCCCAGGTGCGCCTCCCCCTCTCCCCCTTGTGGCCGCCACCCTAGATGGGATCTAGGGCTGCCGCACCCCTTGGGGTGGAAACCCTAGGTGGGGGCGCAGCCCTCCCTCTTCCCCTATATATAGTGGAGGCAAAGGGGCAGCCCAACACACGAAGTTCTTCCCCTATTGGCGCAGCCCTACCTCTCTCCCTCCTCGTCTCTCGTAGTGCTTGGCGAAGCCCTGCTGGAGTCCCGCGCTCCTCCACCACCATCACGCCGTCGTGCTGCTGCTGGACGGAGTCTTCCCCAACCTCTCCTTCTCCCCTTGCTGGATCAAGGCGTAGGAGACGTCACAGGGCTGCACGTGTGTTGAACGCGGAGGCGCCGTTGTTCGGTGCTTAGATCGGAATCAACCACGATCTGAATCGCTGCGAGTACGACTCTTTCATCCGTGTTCTTGCAACGCTTCCGCTTAGCGATCTACAAGGGTATGTAGATGCACTCTCCTTCCCCTTGTTGCTAGATTACTCCATAGATTGATCTTGGTGATGCGTAGAAAATTTTAAATTTCTGCTACGATCCCCAATAGTGGCATCATGAGCTAGGTCTATGCGTAGTTTCTATGCACGAGTAGAACACAAGTTGTTGTGGGCGTCAATTTTGTCAATTTACTTGCCGTTACTAGTCTTATCTTGATTCGGCGGCATCGTGGGATGAAGCGGCCCGGACCGACCTTACACGTACTCTTACGTGAGACAGGTTCCACCGACTGACATGCACTAGTTGCATAAGGTGGCTAGCGGGTGTCTGTCTCTCCCACTTTAGTCGGATTGGATTCGATGAAAAGGGTCCTTATGAAGGGTAAATAGAAATTGGCATATCACATTGTGGTTTTGGCGTAGGTAAGAAACGTTCTTGCTAGAAACCTATAGCAACCACGTAAAAACTTGCAACAACAGTTAGAGGACGTCTAACTTGTTTTTGCAGCATGTGCCGTGTGATGTGATATGGCCAAAAGGATGTGATGAATGATATATGTGATGTATGAGATTGATCATGTTTTTGTAATAGGATTCACGACTTGCATGTCAATGAGTATGAAAACCGGCAGGAGCCATAGGAGTTGTCTTTATTTATTTATGACCTGCATGTCAACATAAACGTCATGTGATTACTTTACTTTATTGCTAAAGCGTTAGCCATATTAGTAGAAGTAATAGATGACGAGACAACTTCAAGAAGACACGATGATGGAGATCATGGTGTCATGCCGGTGACAACGATGATCATGGAGCCCCGAAGATGGAGATCAAAAGGAGCAAAATGATATTGGCCATATCATGTCACTATTTGATTGCATGTGATGTTTATCATGTTTTACATCTTATTTGCTTAGAACGACGGTAGCTTAAATAATATGATCCCTCACTAAAATTTCAAGAAAGTGTTCCCCCTAACTGTGCACCGTTGCGAAGGTTCATTGTTTTGAAGCACCACGTGATGATCGGGTGTGATAGATTCTAACGTTCGAATACAACGGGTGTAAGCCAGATTTACACACGCAATACACTTAGGTTGACTTGACGAGCCTAGCATGTACAGGCATGGCCTCAGAACACGGAAGACCGAAAGGTCGAGCATGAGTCGTATAGAAGATACGATCAACATGAGATGTTCACCGTTGATGACTAGTCCGTCTCACGTGATGATCGGACACGGCCTAGTTGATTCGGATCATGTATCACTTAGATGGCTAGAGGGATGTCTATCTGAGTGGGAGTTCATTAAATAATTTGATTAGATGAACTCAATTATCATGAACATAGTCTAAATTGTCTTTGCAAATATGTTGTAGATAAATAGCTCACGTTGTAGCTCCCTGTTTCAATACGTTCCTAGAGAAAGATTAAGTTGAAAGATATTGTAAGCAATGATGCAGACTAGGTCCGTAGTCCGAGGAGTGTCCTCACTGCTACACAGAAGGCTTACGTCTTTGATGCACCGCTCGATGTGCAAACCCCTACAACGTCGTTTGTGGATGTTGTGAACACCTGACAGACACGTCCTGATGACTACTTGATAATTTAGTGCACCATACTTTAGCGGCTTAGAATCGGGATTCCAATGACGTTTTGAACGCCATAAGACATATGAGATGTTCCAAGAGCTGAAATTGGGATTTCAGGCTCATGCCCGTGTTGAGAGGTATGAGAGCTCTGACAAGTTCTTTTGCCAACAAGATGGAGGAGAATAGCTCAGCTAGTGAGCATGTGCTCAGAATGTCTGGGTGCTGCAATCACTTAAATCAAGTGGGAGTTAAACTTCCAGATAAGATAGTGATTGATAGAGTTCTCTAGCCACTATCACTAAGCTACTAGATCTTCGTGATGAACTATGACATGCAAGGGATGGAGTTGATCCCGGAGCTGTTCGCGGTGCTTGAGACCGCAAAAGGTAGAAATCAAGAAGAAGCATCAAGTGTTGATGGTTTAACAAGACCACTGGTTTCAAGAAGGGCAAGGGCTAGAAGGGAAAATTCATGGATGGCAAACCAGTTGCCGCTCCAGTGAAGGAACCCAAGGTTGAACCCAAACCCTAGACTAAGTGCTTCTATTGTAAGGGGAACGGTCACTGGTAGCGGAATTACCCCAAATGCATGGTAGATAAGAAGGCTGGCAACTTCAACAAAGTATATATGTGTTATTAATGTGTACCTCACTAGTACTCCTGGTAGCACCTGGGTATTGGATACCGGTTCAGTTACTATTATTGGTGACTTGAAGCAAAAGCTACGGACTAAACGGAGACTGGCTAAGGGCGAGGTGACGATGTGTGTTGGAAGTGTTTCCAAAGTTGAGATCACCATCTCACGCTCCATCTGCCTTCGGGATTAGTATTGAACCTAGATAAATGTTATCAGGTGTCTACGTTGAGCATGAATATGATTAGATCATGTTCATTGCAATACGTTATTCATTTAAATTAGAGAATAATGGTTATTCTGTTTACATGAATAATACCTTTCATGGTCATGCACCCTATGTGAATGGTTCATTGAATCTCGGTCGTGGTAATACACATGTTCACGCCAAAGGATGTAGAGTTAATAATGATAGTACCACTTTCTTGTGGCACTGCCGCTTAGGTCATCTTGGCGTAAGATGCATGAAGAAACTCCATGTCGATGGATGTTTGGAGTCACTTGATTTTGAATCGCTTGACACATGCGAGCCATGCCTCATGGGCAGGATGACTAAGACCCCGTTTTCAGGTACAATGAAACAGGCAAGTGACTTGTTGGAAATCATACATGCTGATGCGTGTGATCCAATGAGAATTGAAGCGTGCGGTGGATATCGCTATTTTCTCATCTTCACTGACGATTTGAGTAGATATAGGTATATTTACTTAATGAAGCACAAGTCTGAAACGTTTGAAAAGTTCAAGCGATTTCAGAGTGAAGTTAAGAATCATCATAACAAGAAGATCAAATTCCTATGGTCTGATCAATGAGAATTTCTGAGTTATGAGTTTGGCAAACACTTAAGACATTGTGGAATTGTTTCACAGTTGAAGCCACCTGGAACACCACAGGGTAATGGTGTGTCCGGACGTCGTAATTGAACCTTATGAGATATGGTGCGATTTATGATGTCTCTTACCGATCTACCGCTATTATTTTGAGGTTATGCATTAGAGACAGCTGCATTCACTTTAGATAGGACACCATATAAGTCCGTTGAGACGACGTCGTATGAACATTGGTTTGGCAAGAAACCAAAGTTGTCGTTTCTTAATGTTTGGGGCTGCGATGCTTAAGGATTCAGCCGGAGAAGCTTGAACCCAAAGCGGACAAACACATCTTCATAGGATACCCAAAGGTGACAGTTGGGTATACCTTCTATCTCAGATCCGAGGGCAAATTGTTTGTCGCTAAGAACGGGTCCTTTCTCGAGAAGGAGTTTCTCTCGAAAGAATTAAGTGGGAGGAAGATAGAACTTGATGAGGTTGTCGAACCTTTACTTCAACCAGAGAGTGATGCAACATAGAAAGTTGTTTTCTGTGGAGCCTACGTATGTTGAATAGGAAGTTAATGATAGTGATCATGAAGCTTCGGATCAAGTTGCTATCGAACCTCGTAGGTCGACAAGGATATGTACTACTCCTGAGTGGTACGGTAATCCTGTCTTGGATATCATGTTGTTAGACAACAATGAACCTACGAGCTATGGAGAAGCGATGGTGGGCCCGTATTCCGACAAATGGTTAGAAGCCATGAAATCCGAGATAGGATCCATGTATCAGAACAAAGTATGGACTTTGGTGGACTTGCCCAATGATCGGCAAGCCATTGAGATAAATGGATCTTTAAGAAGAAGACGGACGAGGGCGGCAATGTTACCGTCTATGAAGCTCGACTTGTGGGAAAGGGTCTTTTCACAAGTTCAAGGAGTTGACTATGATGAGATTTTCTCACCCGTAGAGATGTTTAAGTCCGTCGGAATCATGTTAGAATTAGCTGTATTTTTCGATTATGAAATCTGACAGATGGATGTCAAAACAAGTTTTCTTACCAGTTTTCGTAAGAAAAAGTTGTATGTGATACAATAAAAGGTTTTGTCGATCCTAAGGATGCTAAAAGGTATGCTGGCTCCAGCGATCCTTCTATGGACTAGAGCAAGCATGTCGGAGTCAGAATATATGCTTTGATGGAGTGATCAAAGCTTTTAGGTTTATACAATGTTTGCTAGAAACTTATATTTACAAGAAAGTGGGTGGGAGCACTACAACATTTCTGATAAGTATATGTGGATGACATATTGTTGATTCGAAATGATGTAGAATTTCTGGAAAGCATAAACGGTTGTTTGAAGAGTGATTTTCAAAGGAAGGCCTGGATAAAGCTGCTTACATATTGGGCATCAAGATCTATAGAGATAGATCAAAACGCCTGATGATACTTTCAAAGAACGCACACCTTGACATGTGTTTTGAAGGAGTTCAAAATAGATTAGTCAAAGAAGGGGTTCTTACCTGAGTTGTAAGGTGTGAAGTTGAGTAAGACTCAAAGCTTGACCACGGCAGAAGAAAGAGGAAGGAAGAAGGTCGTCCCCTATGCTCTTGTCATAGGCTCTATACGGTATGCCATACTGAGTACCGCACCTGATGTGTGCCTTGCCACATGTCTGGCAAGAGGGTACAAAGGTGATCTAGGACTGGATCACCAGATAGCGGTCAAAATTTTCCTTAGATGAATAAGGAAATGTTTCTCGGTTATGGAGGTGATAAAGAGTTCGACGTAAAGAGTTACGTCGATGCAAGCTTAACACCTATCCGGATAGCTCTGAGTAGAGATACCGGATACGTATAATGGAGCAACAATTTGGAATAGCTCCAAGTGGAACGTGGTAGCAGCATCTACGGTATGACATAAAGTTTTGCGAAATACATAGGGATCTGAATATGGCAAGACCCGTTAAGTACAACCTCTCTCACAAGCATAACATGATCAAACCCAGAACTCATTGAGTATTAATCACATAGTGATGTGAACTAGATTAGTGACTCTAGTAAACTCTTTGGATGTTGGTCACATGGCGATGTGACCTGTGAGTGTTAATCACATGGCGATGTGAACTGGATTATTGACTCTAGTGCAAGTGGGAGACTGTTGGAAATATGCCCTAGAGGCAATAATAAATTGGTTATTATTATATTTCCTTGTTCATGATAATCGTTTATTATCCATGCTAGAATTGTATTGATAGGAAACTCAGATACATGTGTGGATACATAGACAACACCATGTCCCTAGTAAGCCTCTAGTTGACTAGCTTGTTGATCAATAGATGGTTACGGTTTCCTGACCATGGACATTGGATGTCGTTGATAACGGGATCACATCATTAGGAGAATGATGTGATGGACAAGACCCAACCCTAAGCCTAGCACAAGATCGTGTAGTTCATTTGCTAAAGCTTTTCTAATGTCAAGTATCATTTCCTTAGACCATGAGATTGTGCAACTCCCGGATACCGTAGGAGTGCTTTGGGTGTGCCAAACGTCACAATGTAGCTAGGTGGCTATAAAGGTGCACTACGGGTATCTCCAAAAGTGTTTGTTGGGTTGGCACGACTCGAGACTGGGATTTGTCACTCCGTGTAAACGGAGAGGTATCTCTGGGCCCACTCGGTAGGACATCATCATAATGTGCACAATGTGATCAAGAAGTTGATCACGGGATGATGTGTCACGGAACGAGTAAAGAGACTTGCCGGTAACGATATTGAACAAGGTATCGGGATACCGACGATCGAATCTCGGGCAAGTACTATACCGCTAGACAAAGGGAATTGTAAACGTGATTGATTGAATCCTTGACATCGTGGTTCATTCGATAAGATCATCGTGGAGCATGTGGGAGCCAACATGGGTATCCAGATCCCGCTGTTGGTTATTGACCGGAGAGTTGTCTCGGCCATGTCTGCATGACTCCCGAACCCGTAGGGTCTACAAACTTAAGGTTCGATGACGCTAGGGTTATAGGGAAAGTATGTATGCGGTTACCGAATGTTGTTCGGAGTCCCGGATGAGATCCCGGATGTCACGAGGAGTTCCGGAATGGTCCAGAGGTAAAGATTGATATATAGGAAGTATGGTTTTGGCCACCGGAAGTGTTCTGGGCATCACCGGTAGTGTACCGGGACCACCGGAGGGGTCCAGGGGTCCACCAGGTGGGGCCACCAGCCCCGGAGGCCTACATGGGCCAATAGTGGGAAGGGACCAGCCCCTAGGTGGGCTGGGGCGCCTCCCACCAAGGCCCAAGGCGCCTCCAAGAGGGGAGGGGGCAAACCCTAGGGCAGATGGGCCCTAAGGCCCACCCCAGCTGCGCCTCCCCCTCTCCCCCTTGTGGCCGCCACCCTAGATGGGGTCTAGGGCTGCCGCACCCCTTGGGGTGGAAACCCTAGGTGGGGGCGCAGCCCTCCCTCTTCCCCTATATATAGTGGAGGCAAAGGGGCAGCCCAACACACGAAGTTCTTCCCCTGTTGGCGCAGCCCTACCTCTCTCCCTCCTCGTCTCTCATAGTGCTTGGCGAAGCCCTGCTGGAGTCTCGCGCTCCTCCACCACCACCACGCTGTCGTGCTGATGCTGGACGGAGTCTTCCCCAACCTCTCCTTCTCCCCTTGCTGGATCAAGGCGTAGGAGACGTCACAGGGCTGCACGTGTGTTGAACGCGGAGGCGCCGTTGTTCGGTGCTTAGATCGGAATCAACCACGATCTGAATCGCTGCGAGTACGACTCCTTCATCCGCATTCTTACAACGCTTCTGCTTAGCAATCTACAAGGGTATGTAGATGCACTCTCCTTCCCCTCGTTGCTAGATTACTCCATAGATTGATCTTGGTGATGCGTAGAAAATTTTAAATTTCTGCTACGATCCCTAACAGTATATATGTTGTTGCTGCGGATTATTTTGTTATCTGTGTTGTGATAATGATTGTCTTGCCAACAGTGTGCACATTTCAACGTGTACATTTTGTGAAGGTAGGCATCTCAGGATCGATATTATATGGAGGCTACCGAAGGATATTAGATCTACATAGTGTCGATCTCGGGGTGCTACAAGTGATATCAAAGCTAATGTTTTGTAACCCATAGCCAGTCCGTTACAAATAGTTTTTGAAGCAGTAGGGTCCGCTGTCAGTGTCAAAACCGGCGGATCTCGGGTAGGGGGTCCCGAACTGTGCGTCTTAGGTTGGTGGTAACAGGAGACATGGAACACAATGTTTACCCAGGTTCGGGCCCTCCCGATGTAGGTAAAACGCTACGTCCTGCTAGATTAATATTGATGAGTATAGGGGTTACAAGAGTTGATCTACCACGAGATTGTAATGGCTAAACCCTAGAAGTCTAGCCTATCTGATTATGGTTGTCCCTACGGACTAAACCCTCCAGTTTATATAGACACTGGAGGGGACTAGGTTTATACAAAGTCTGTTACATAGAAAGGAAATAGTATATCTGGCCGCCTGACTTGCCATCCACGCAAAGAAGAGTCCTATCCGGACACGGGAGAAAGTCTTCCATCTTGTATCTTCATAGCCCAATAGTCCGGCCCATGTCCAATGATACGTCTCCAACGTATCTATAATTTTTGATTGCTCCATGCTACTTTATCTACTGTTTTGGACTATATTGGGCTTTATTTTCCACTTTTATATTATTTTTGGGACTAACCTATTAACCAGAGGCCCAGCCCAGAATTGCTGTTTTTTTGCCTATTTTAGTATTTCGAGGAAACAGAACATCAAACGGAGTCCAAACGGAATGAAACCCTCGGGAACATGATCTTCTCACCGAGCATGATCCAGGAGACTTGGACCCTACTCCAAGAAGTTTCCGGGGAGGTCACGAGGGTGGAGGGCGCCCCCCCTGGGCGCGCCCCCCTGCCTCGTGGGCCCCTCGGAGCTCCACCGACGTGCTCCTTGCTCCTATATATACCTACGTATCCCCATTAGACCAGAGAGGGAGCCAAAAACCTAATTCCACCGCCGCAACTTCCTGTATCCACGAGATCCCATCTTGGGGCCTATTCCGGAGCTCCGCCGGAGAGGGCATCCATCACGGAGGGCTTCTACATCAACACCATAGCCCTTCCGATGAAGTGTGAGTAGTTTACTTCAGACCTTCGGGTCCATAGCTAGTAGCTAGATGGCTTCTTCTCTCTTTTTGGATCTCAATACAATGTTCTCCCCCTCTCTCATGGAGATCTATTCGATGTAATCTTCTTTTTGCGGTGTGTTTGTTGAGACCGATGAATTGTGGGTTTATGATCCAACTTATCTATGAATAATATTTGAATCTTCTCTGAATTCTTTTATGTATGATTGAGTTATCTTTACAAGTATCTTCGAATTATCCGTTTGGTTTGGCCAACTAGATTGGTAGTTCTTGCATGGGAGAAGTGCTTAGCTTTGGGTTCAATCTTGCGGTGTCCTTACTCAGTGACAAAGAGTTGCAAGGCACGTATTGTATTGTTGCCATCAAGGATAACAAGATGGGGTATTTATCATATTGCATGAATTTATTCCTCTACATCATGTCATCTTGCTTAAGGCGTTACTCTGTTTTTAACTTAATACTCTAGATGCATGCTGGATAGCGGTCGATGAGTGGAGTAATAGTAGTAGATGCAGGCAGGAGTCGGTCTACTTGTCACGGACGTGATGCCTATATACATGATCATACCTAGATAACCTCATAACTATGCTCAATTCTATCAATTGCTCAACAGTAATTTGTTCACCCACCGTAGAATATCTATGCTCTTGAGAGAAGCCACTAGTGAAACCTATGGCCCCCGGGTCTATTCTCATCATATCAATCTCCATTACTTTATTTTACTTGTTTTGCTTTTACTTTTTACTTTGCATCTTTATACCAAAAATACCAAAAATATTATCTCTATCAGATCTCACTCTCGTAAGTGACCGTGAAGGGATTGACAACCCCTAAGCGTTGGTTGCGAGTTGCTACCGTTTTGTGCAGGTACGAGGGACTTGCGCGTGACCTCCTACTGGATTGATACCTTGGTTCTCAAAAACTAAGGGAAATACTTACGCTACTGTGCTGCATCACCCCCTCCTCTTCGGGGAAAACCAACGCTAGCTCGAGACGTAGCATCCAACAGGTTGGACGCCCGAGGACCCCTTAGTCCAGGACTCCCTCAGTAGCCCCCGAACCAGGCTTCAATGACGAGGTGTCCGGCGCGCAGATTGTCTTCGGCATTGCAAGGCGGGTTCCCCCTTCGATTACTTCAAAGTCCCTGACTTAAAGTGCAGTATTCGGCTTTTCCATTTAATGTCGTGCCCATCGGCTTCCACGCCTTCCTGACTTTAGCTTCCACATGGCGAGCGAATAGGAGAGGTCAGGGTATTTTTACACATACCACCCTTGCCATACAAGAGAGGTGCCTATTTAAAGAGAATAGATCTCAGATCCATTCCACACCCTGCGAAAAAATCCTCAAAGCTCGCAAAGCGGAACCACCCCAACATGGCTAGCGCTCCCGGCTCTTCCTTTCATCCCCACGGCTCCGAAAAGGGTGATTGGAAGAGATGTTCCGTATCTCACGGTCAGCTGACGAAGCTGCAGAAATAGGGCTTTCTTCCTCCCGCGGATCTAGTCCCCGTCCGAGTAGGATTAACATCCTTCAACGGCGGGGTTCAGGCGGAGAATTTGCCCAATCCGTCCAGGGGAACGAGTATGCTTCGTCCCCTTCTTGCTAAGAGGCGTCGGATTTCCAATCCATCCCTTCCTCCGAGGACTACTGGAGTATTATGGCCTCCAACTGCACAGTTTCACTCCTGCCTCCATCCTGCACATCGCGGGTTACGTTGCTCTATGCGAGTTATTCCTGGGCTGTGAGGCCCATTTTGAATTATGGAGAAAACTGTTCTGCCTCGTCCCTCGTAATCAGGGGGGTCAATATTCGAAGTGGGAGGAGCCGAAGTGTGGCGTATCGCCGGGACCGGATACCTGTCCGGTACGCCGAAGAAGGCTTCCGAAGAGTGGCCTTCCGAATGGTTCTATATTGATGATGTCGCTCTTCCTGACCCAGTCCGAATGAACCTCCCCAAATTTTCAAGCGATTCATTGAAGAAACGCCACATCTGGCGTCCTCAGAGCCTCGAGGAGGAGGATAGCGCAGAAGTCAGTCAGTTGACGGGCAAGATTAAGACACTCGCCCAGTCCGGATTGTCAATAATCGAGGTAATGGCGATCTCCATAGTGCGGGGGGGGGGGGGTACAACCACTCCAATACAGAGGGCTTCCCATGTGGCACTATAATGGGGAATATGACGCCTCACGCTGCGGTCGGAAAGGTCCGAAAACCCCCGCCGCTTTGGCCAAAATATTGGCCGAACTGTTCAAAGGGGAGAAAGAGGAGTTCACTCGTCTCCAATATCGAGATGGATTTTCCATGTATAATCCTCCTAGCTGGGTAAGCCCAATTCAACCATTTTACTCCTCTCCCTGAATCATTTTTTGATGGATAGTAACCTATCCATTCACAACAGGAATGTCGAAAGGCTATCGAGGGGATCCATAGCCCCGCCCCCAGCCAGAGGGTCACAACCAAGACCTTGACCCCGGATTCAAAGAAGATCTGGATATATTTGTGGAGCTCGAGGATGGAGTATTCTATCAGACGAGCTATGATGGTACGAAAGTACCCATCATCGCCGATTACCCCAGCCTCCTTCCTGCTTCGCATGTAAGTAATTTAAAAGACACCTTCTTCAAAAGAGTTTCCTTACTATGCCTCACCCATCGCACTATTTCGTGTTCCAAAGGGGAGGCGCTCAACGTCCCAACGTGCACCAGAAGCGTCTCCGAGGAGAGCGGCGCCCGCGCCGAGCACATCTTCGAAGAGGAAGGCAAATGATAATATGGCAGAACCCCCATCAAAGAGGTAAGGCTTTCTTTTGAAGAATACATCTTCTGACCGCCACATCAAATCGTGACGCCACTCGCCGCATTCTATTAGGAAAAGTGTCCGCCGGACTATGTCCGGGGATCCTGTCGGTTGTGCCTCCACTAGTCAGGTTCCGGACCCTGCCCTAAGGACGGGGGCTGACACGGGAGCGGCACGGGACTGTCCTTCCGCACAGGATTCGGACAATATGTCCGTCACGAACTCTGAAGTGCAGAGCGCCATGAATCATTGTCGTCGGAGGGCCGCTCTCCATGACCCCGGCTTTTCAAAGGAGGCATTTGATGCCTTCGGCTCGGCCGATGCATACATCCGAGCTGCTCGGGATGGGCTCGTAAGAGCCACGAACCAGCATCTAAAAGATATGCGGGTAAGTTTATATTGTACCCGCCTAATTATTATTACCAGTAGCCCCCGAGACTTGAAGCAATTGATCCAACTGATTTAAGGATCATTGTATAACCAGGTACTTACGGAGAAGAACAACCTGTTATCTCAGGAACTAGAAAAGTATCGGACCCAGCTAACTGTTGCCAATGCCGAACTGGAGAAATCCAAGAAGGCGTCACCTGGTAATGTTCCCCTCCATCGAGAAAACATAATGGTGTACCAATAATGCTAACATGGTTGCTCACCTCTTAATAGCTAGGATCATCAGATCAACTGCAAGAGCAACTGAAAGCCACTCAAGGGGGAGAACAAGAAGCCAAAAAACTACTAGCCGCGGGCGAGCGTGTGCTAACACGAGGAGAAAAACAAGCTCCAGGATTCCAATACCCAACTGGGTGAGAAAATGAAAGATGTACGGGCCCAGGTGGCTGACTCCGTGAAGGAAAATAAGAGGCTTCGAGGCGCATATTTAGTATGTGGTTATGTACTTTCCTTAATATATTTGTTCAAGTGACTATGTAATTTCCTTAATATATTTGTTCCTAGCCGGATTGTAAAAACGATTGTCATGGCCGACCTTCTCGCTTCGACCTCTGGACCCAAAGGTGCAAAGTGTTTCCGAATACTCGAGAGGTAAAAATAAACCGGGGTATGCGTGGAAACCAGGCGTAGGGGTCATAGTTGCTTGAACAGACACGTTGTATCTGGCTAGCTATGTTATATTACATTGTGATTGTAAGAAACATCTTCCAGAGAGAATAGTTCCGTTAAGGGTTCCTTTCCCGTGGGTGTATGCGTTAATAAGCATGTCCGAGCTGTGATCGAAAACATCACAGTATAGGTAGCATCTAGGGGTTCATAGTGTGAGGAAATGTAAAACATCTTTAATCCGCTGACCGAATATTCCCTTAAGAATGCTAGCTTTCGGCTTCATCCAATCTGAGATACACATCCGGATGACCCGATAGTAACAATCGTAGAGGTGCTCCCTTTATGCCCTAGCCGAACTAATGGGAACGTAGGGCATAAGCACAGGAGCCACGCAACCCAGCTTGGCCAAAACTTAAGTCATACCGATGCATATAAGGGCGAAGAAAAGGCATATGTGAGAAAAAAACACATATGTAATGAGCTTGATGCTCGGGAAATAATGATAATAAACTTCTGTGCAAGAAGCCCCCAAGTATAATGGACGTACACATTTAAGAATGTGTATGTTATAGGTGTACAGTTGTAGCCACACGAAAAGGTTTCAGGCTAAAAAAAGAGGGTGAAAAGAGAGGATAAAAAATAATGTAAGCGATACGGAGGAGGAAGCAAACGAAGGGTTCGGCGCTAGGCATAGAATCTTCGGAGTCTGCCCGCATTCCAGGGGTTTGGTTCAAGGAGGTTATCTGATGCATCATGCAGACGGTACGCTCCTCCAGCGAGAACTTCGTCAATGATGAAGGGACCCTCCCACTTGGGCTTGAGTTTGTCCTTTTTCTTCTCCGGCAAGCATAGAATGAGTTCGCCAACATTGTAAGTCTTGGCCCATACTTCTCTGCTTTGATATCTGCGAGCATGATGACCCACACGTATAGGGGATCTATCTTAGTCCTTTCGATAAGTAAGAGTGTCGAACCCAACGAGGAGCAGAAGGAAATGATAAGCGGCTTTCAGCAAGGTATTCTCTGCAAATACTAAAATAAGTGGTAACAGATAGTTTTGTGATAAGATAAATTGTAACGAGCAACAAGTAACAAAAGTAAATAAAGTGCAGCAAGGTGGCCCAATCCTTTTTGTAGCAAAGGACAAGCCGGAACAAACTCTTATAATAGGAAAAGCGCTCCCGGGGACACATGGGAATATCGTCAAGCTAGTTTTCATCACGTTCATATGATTCGCGTTCGATACTTTGATAATTTGATATGTGGGTGGACCGGTGCTTGGGTGCTGTTCTTACTTGAACAAGCATCCCACTTATGATTAACCTCTATTGCAAGAATCCGCAACTACAACAAAAGTATTAAGGTAAACCTAACCATAGCATGAAATATATGGATCCAAATCAGCCCCTTACGAAGCAACGCATAAACTAGGGTTTAAGCTTCTGTCACTCTAGCAACCCATCATCTATTTATTACTTCCCAATGCCTTCCTCTAGGCCCAAATAATGGTGAAGTGTTATGTAGTCGACGTTCACATAACACCACTAGAGGCTAGAAAACATACATCTTATCAAAATATCAAACGAATACCAAATTCACATGAGTACTAATAGCAAGACCTCTCCCTTGTCCTCAGGAACAAACGTAATTACTCACAAAGCATATTCATGTTCATAATCAGAGGGGTAATAATATGCATATAGGATCTGAACATATGATCTTCCACCAAATAAACCAACTAGCATCAACTACAAGGAGTAATCAACACTACTAGCAACCTACTAGCACCAATCCCGGACTTTGAGACAAGAATTGGATACAAGAGATGAACTAGGGTTTGGAGATGAGATGGTGCTGATGAAGATGTTGATGGAGATTGCCCTCTCCCGATGAGAGGAGCGTTGGTGATGACGATGGTGATGATTTCCCCCTCCCGGAGGGAAGTATCCCCGGCAGAACAGCTCTGCCGGAGCTCTAGATTGGTTCCGCCAAGGTTCCGCCTCATGGCGGCGGAGTCTCGTCCCGAAAAGTTCCTTCTTATTTTTTTCATCAAAAGACTTCATATAGGAGAAGATGGGCGTCAGAGAGCCACCAGGGGGCCCACGAGGTAGGGGGCGCGCCCTAGGAGGGGGGCGCCCTCCCTCGTAAGCAGGGTGTGGGGCCCCTGGCCTTCATCTTTGGCGAGGATTTTTCTTTATTTATTTTAAGATGTTCCATGGAGTTTCAGGACTTTTGGAGTTGCGCAAAATAGGTCTCTAATATTTGCTCCTTTTCCAGCCCAGAATTCCAGTTGTCGGCGTTCTCCCTCCTTATGTAAACCTTGTAAAATAAGAGAGAATAGCCATAAGTATTGTGACATAAAGTGAAATAACAGTCCATAATGCAATAAATATTGATATAAAAGCATGATGCAAAATGGACGTATCAACTCCCCCAAGCTTAGACCTCGCTTGTCCTCAAGCGAAAAGCCGATAACAATAAATATGTTCTCATGTTTAGAGGTAGAGGCGTCGATAAAAATAAAATACGGACATGAAGACATCATGATTATTCTCATAACAGCAACATATATAGATTTTGTCATATGATTACTTATGTTCAAGTGATGATCTATTCACAATGCAAAAGTATAAATCATAAACCTTATTGGGCTCCGACAAACTATAATCTCAGTCATTGAAGCAATTGCGGTTTATCATAACATCAGAAAGAGTCTATGTTAGAGCTAAAAAGCAAGTCCACATACTCAACTATCATTTAGTCCTTCATAATTGCTAACACTCACGCAATACTTGTGGTTATGAAGTTTTAATCGGACACAGAGAAAGATAGGGGCTTATAGTTTTGCCCCACAACCTTTTACCTCAAGGGTAATGTCAACAATAATAATTCATGCTCCCCTATATCCAATTAGATATATATATATATATATCATGTTCTTTCCAACATGCTGAGCTTGCCAAAGGATAAAATGAAAAAGGAAAGGTGAAGATCACCGTGACTCTTGCATAAGATAGAAGATAATAATAAAGGATAGGCCCTTCACAGAGGGAAGCAGAGGTTGCCATGTGCTTTTATAGTTGGATGCACAAAATCTCAATGCGAAAGAACGTCACTTTATATTGCCCCTTGTGATATGAACCTTTATTATGCAGTCCGTCGCTTTTATTACTTCCACATCACAAGATCGTATAAAGCTTATTTCTCCCACACCAATCAATCATACATATTTAGAGCAATTTTTATTGCTTTGCACCGATGACGACTTACTTGAAGGATCTTACTCAATCCATAGGTAGATATGGTGGACTCTCATGGCAAAACTGGTTTAAGGGTATTTGGAAGCACAAGTAGTATTTCTACATGGTGCTGAGAATTTGGCTAGCATGAGTGGGAAAGGCAAGCTCAACAAGTTAGAGGATCCATGACAACATACTTTATCTCAAATATAAGAAAGACATAACTCATTACGTTGTCTTCCTTGTCCAACATCAACCCTTTAGCATGTCATATTTTAATGAGTGCTCCCAATCATAAAAGATGTCAATGATAATATATCTGTATGTGAAAACCTCTCTTTCCTTATTACTTCCTATTAATTGCAACAATGACCAAAGCTATGTCTGCCAACTCCCAACAACTTTTAATCATCATACTCTTTCTATGTGAAGTCATTACTCTCAATAAGATCAATTTAAACTTTTTGTTTCTTTTTATTCTTTTCTCTTTTCTTTTATTCACCCAAGATCATGGCAAAATAATCAAGCCCTTGACTCAACACTAATCTTTATTATATATAGCTCACGGACTCGATTACAAAGAGAGATCATAAAGCAAAACTCAAAACTAGATCATGCCATAAACTTTATTCTACTAGATCAAGATACTACTATTAGGATCGAACTAAGAAAAACGGTAAAGATAGGAGTTGTGATTGTGATACGATACCGGGGCACCTCCCCCAAGCTTGGAAGTTGCCAAGGGGAGTGCCCATACCCATGTGATTATATCTCCTTCTTTGTTGTCGGTGTAATATTCTTGGCGATGATTCCCCTTAGGATGCGGTTCTCCTCCTCGAGCTTATTGACTTGCTGTTTGAGGTCCATTATTTCCTTACGAAGCTTTCCTGTGATAGCTAAAGCTCCTTGCACCCAAGGGTGTTGCATAGCTGCGGGAGAACAAGTGACACTCCTCTTCATATTTTCATAAGAAATAAATCTAACATTAGAAGGGATAACTGAATTTGGAATAGCTGAGCTCTGTAGTTCCCCCATCGTGAACCCAGCTCGGAGGCGAGAGGTGACTTCTTGATCCTCCATGGCATCTACTCTCATCAAGTCGGCCTCCATCTCTTCCTCCGTTGCTGGCCCAAAGTGGTCAGCATCGCTGTTTGCCCTTGGTTCCGGTGCCGGATTAGATACCCGGCTCTCCCCGATTGACTCTTGAGAAGACATCTTGCTCTAATCTGCAGCAGCAACAACTCGAAAACAAAAACAGAGGAGATTTGCGCGATACGGGAGTCAAAACCTTCGGGAGAATATATAATGAATTTTTACCGACCAAAATACGTATCGTGCAAGAAAACGGAGTTCGGAAGGCACACGAGGTGCTCACGAGGTAGGGGGCGCGCCCACCATCCTCGTGGGGCCCTCATGTCCTTCCCGGACTGCTACTTATTTTTCTATTTTTCTAAATATTCCAAAACGGAGAAATATTGCCTTAAAAATTGTTTTGGAGTCGGTTTACTTACCGTACCACATACCTATTCCTTTTCGGAGTCTGAAACAGTCTAGAAGGTGTCCCTTATGTATTCCTCCGGGGTTACGGTTTCAATAATATTGGTTTCAACATTTATGGGATTACCTGAGATATAATGTTTGATTCTTTGACCGTTTACCACCTTCGGATTTGTGCCCTCGAAGTTGTTGATTTTTATGGCACCGAAACGATAGACCTCTTCGATAACATAGGGGCCTTCCCATTTAGAGAGAAGTTTTCCTGCAAAAAATCTTAAACGAGAGTTGTATAGCAATACATAATCACCTACATTAAACTCACACTTTTGTATCCTTTTGTCATGCCATCTTTTAACTTTTTCTTTAAACAACTTGGCATTTTCATAAGCTTGGGTTCTCCATTCACCAAGTGAGCTAATATCAAATAACCTCTTCTTACCAGCAAGTTTAAAATCATAGTTGAGCTCTTTAATAGCCCAATATGCCTTATGTTCTAGTTCGAGAGGTAAGTGACATGCTTTTCCATAAACCATTTTATACGGAGACATACCCATAGGATTTTTGTATGCAGTTCTATAAGCCCATAATGCATCATCAAGTTTCCTGGACCAATTCTTTCTACACCTATTAACAGTCTTTTGCAAAATTAATTTGAGCTCTCTATTGCTCAACTCTACTTGACCACTAGACTGTGGGTGATAAGGAGATGCAATTCTATGATTAACATCATACTTAGCAAGCATTTTACGGAAAGCACCATGAATAAAGTGTGAACCACCATCAGTCATTAAATATCTAGGGACTCCAAACCTCGGAAAAATAACTTCTTTAAGCATTTTAATAGAAGTGTTATGATCAGCACTACTAGTTGGAATAGCTTCTACCCACTTAGTAATGTAATCAACAACCAGTAAAATATGTGTGTATCCATTAGAGGCAGGAAAAGGTCCCATATAATCAAAGCCCCAAACATCAAACGGTTCAATAACAAGAGAATAATTCATAGGCATTTCTTGACGTCTACTAATATTACTAATTCTTTGACATTCATCACAAGACAAGACAAACTTACGGGCATCCTTGAAGAGAGTAGGCCAATAAAAACCAGATTGCAATACCTTATGTGCAGTTCTATCTCCAGCGTGGTGTCCTCCATAATCCTCGGAATGACACTTGCGTAGGATCTGTTCCTGTTCATGCTCAGGTACACAACGTCTAATAACATCATCTACTCCTTCTTTATAAATATGTGGGTCATCCCAAAAGTAATGTCTCAAGTCATAGAAAAACTTTTTATTTTGCTGGTATGTGAAGCTAGGTGGTATAAACTTAGCAACAATATAATTAGCATAATCAACATACCATGGAGTACTACGCGAAGTACTTATAACATTTAATTGTTCATCAGGAAAGCTATCATTAATAGGTAGTGGGTCATCAAGAACATTCTCTAACCTAGACAAGTTGTCTGCAACGAGGTTCTCAGCTCCCTTTCTATCAACAATATGCAAATCAAATTCTTGTAGCAAGAGAACCCATCTAATAAGTCTAGGTTTAGCATCTTTCTTTTCCATAAGGTATTTAATAGCAGCATGATCAGTGTGAATAGTTACTTTAGAATCAACAATATAAGGTCTGAACTTATCACAAGCAAATACAACTGCTAAAAGCTCTTTTTCAGTAGTAGCATGATTTCTTTGAGCATTGTCTAGAGTCTTACTAGCATAATGAATAACATTTAATTTCTTATCAACTCTTTGCCCTAGAACAGCACCTACAGCATAATCACTAGCATCACACATAATTTCAAAGGGTAAATTCCAATCAGGTGGCTGAACAACAGGTGCAGAGACTAATGCTTTCTTAAGTATTTCAAATGCTTCTACACAATCATCATCAAAGACAAATGGTATATCTTTTTGCAATAAATTAGTCAGAGGTCAAGAAATTTTTGAGAAGTCCTTAATGAACCTCTTGTAAAATCCGGCGTGACCAAGGAAACTTCTTATACCTTTGATGTCCTTGGAACATGGCATCTTTTCAATAGCATCGACCTTGGCTTTATCAACTTCAATACCTCTTTCAGAAACTTTATGCCCCAAGACAATACCTTCATTAACCATAAAGTGGCACTTTTCCCAATTCAAGACAAGATTAGTTTCTTCACATCTCTGCAAAACTCGATCAAGATTGCTCAACCAATCATCAAAAGAGGAACCATAGAAGGAAAAATCGTCCATGAAAACCTCACAAATCTTTTCACAAAAGTCAGAGAATATAGCCATGCATCATGCATCTTTGAAAGGTAGTAGGTGCATTACATAAACCAAAAGGCATACGTCTATAAGCAAAAGTACCAAAAGGGCATGTAAAAGTAGTCTTTGATTGATCTCTAGTCGACACAGGTATTTGAGAGAAACCAGAATAACCATCTAGAAAGCAATAGTGTGTATGTTTGCATAATCTTTCTAGCATTTGATCAATAAAAGGTAAGGGGTAATGATCTTTCTTAGTAGCTTTATTTAATTTGCGGAAATCAATTACCATCCTATAACCTGTGATAATTCTTTGTGGAATCAATTCATCTTTATCATTAGGAACAACAGTAATACCTCCCTTCTTAGGGACACAATGGACAGGACTTACCCACTGACTATCAGCAATGGGATAAATTATATCTACCTCCAGAAGCTTGAGTATTTCTTTTCTTACCACTTCTTTCATTTTAGGATTCAGACGTCGTTGAGGATCATGAACTGGTTTGGCATCTGCTTCCAAATTTATTTTATGTTGACATAGAGTGGGACTAATGCCCTTAAGATCATCAAGATTATATCCAAATAGCAGCACGATGCTTCTTCAGAGTTTTCAATAATCTTTCTTCTTCATGCTCTGAAAGGTTAGCACTAATAATAACAGGATATATCTTCTTTTCATCAAGATAAGCATATTTAATATTATCAGGCAAAGGTTTAAGCTCAAACACGGGATCACCCTTGGGTGGAGGAGGATCCTCTAAAATTTCAACAAGCAAATTGTGTTGCAGAATAGGTTCCTGTTTAAAGAATACTTCATCTATTTCCCTTCTTTCATTCATGAACATATTATTTTCATGGTCTAGCAAATAGTGTTCTAAAGGATCACTAGGAGGTACGGCAATAGAAGCAAGACCAATAATTTCATCCTTACTTGGTAATTCTTCCTCACGATGTTGTTTACTAAATTTAGAGAAATTAAACTCATGAATCATATCATCCAAGCCAATAGTAACAACATTCTTTTCGCAATCTATCCTAGCATTAACAGTGTTCAAGAAGGGTCTACCAAATATAATGGGACAAAAGCTATCTTGCGGAGAAGTAAGAACAAGAAAATCAGCAGGATATTTAGTTTTCCCACACAAGACTTCAACATCTCTAACAATTCCCATCGCTGAAATAGTATCTCTATTGGCAAGTTTAATTGTGACATCAATATCTTATAATTCAGCAGGTGCAATTTCATACTTGATTTGTTTATACAAGTCATAAGGTATAACACTAGCACTAGCACCCATATCACATAAGCCATGATAACAATGATCTCCTATTTTAACAGAAATAACAGGCACGCCTACCACAGGTCTATGTTTATCTTTAGCACAAGGTTTAGCAATTCTAGCAGTTTCACTTCGAACTGAATAACATGCCCATCAATATTATCAGACAAGAGATCTTTAACAATAGCAATATTAGGTTCTACTTTAACTTGCTCAGGAGGTGTATAAGTTCTAATATTGCTTTTACGAACAACAGTTGAAGCTTTAGCATGATCCTTTACTCTAACAGGGAAAGGTGGTTTCTCAACATAAGAAGTAGGAACAATAGGATCATTATAAGTGACAGTCTTTTCTTCAACTTTAATAGGTGCATCTACTTTTACTTCTATGGGAGGATGATATTTAAACCACTTCTCCTTAGGGAGATCAACATAAGTAGCAAAAGATTCACAGAAAGAAGCTACTATCTCAGAGTCAAGTCCATATTTAGTGCTAAACTTACGGAAAATATTGGTGTCCATAACAGATTTAACATAATCAAACTTAGGTGTCATACCTGACTCCTTACCTTCGTCAAGGTCCCAATCTTCAGAGTTGCGTTTAATTCTATCCAATAAATTCCATCTGAATTCAATAGTCTTCATCATAAAAGAGCCAACATAAGAAGTATCGAGCATGGTTTGATTATTATGAGAAAGCCGAGCATAAAAACTTTGCATAATTATTTCTCTCGAGAGCTCATGATTGGGGCATGTATATAACATTGATTTAAGCCTCCCCCAAGCTTGAGCGATGCTTTCTCCTTCGCGAGGCCAGAAATTATATATATAATTGCGATCACGATGAACAAGATGCATAGGGTAATACTTTTGATGAAATTCCAATTTCAATCTTTTATAGTTCCATGATCTCATATCATCACATAGCCTATACCATATCAATGCATCTCCCTTCAAAGATAAAGGGAAGACCTTCTTCTTAGCAACATCATCGGGTACACCTGCAAGCTTAAATAATCCACAAACTTCATCCACATATATTAAGTGCTCATCAGGATGCTTTGTTCCATCTCCTGTAAAAGGGTTAGCTAGCAGTTTTTCCATCATACCTGAAGGAAATTCAAAAGGAGTTTCATTTTCAATAGGTTCAGTAGGTTGAGGAGCAACTCTTTGCTCTACTGGACGGGGTGAAGATACCCCAAACAAGCCCCTCAGAGAATTACTTTCCATAGTAGCAGGTGACAATAAATTTCAGCACACTATATAAATTTTTCCTTACCAAATTCCACCTACCAAAGGCGCTACACTCCCCGGCAATGGCGCCAGAAAAGAGTCTTAATGACCCACAAGTATAGGGGATCTATCGTAGTCCTTTCGATAAGTAAGAGTGTCGAACCCAACGAGGAGCAGAAGGAAATGATAAGCGGTTTTCAGCAAGGTATTCTCTGCAAGTACTGAAATAAGTGGTAACAGATAGTTTTATGATAAGATAAATTGTAACGAGCAACAAGTAACAAAAGTAAATAAAGTGCAGCAAGGTGTCCCAATCCTTTTTGTAGCAAAGGACAAGCCGGAACAAACTCTTATAATAGGAAAAGTGCTCCCGAGGACACATGGGAATATCGTCAAGCTAGTTTTCATCACGTTCATATGATTCACGTTCGATACTTTGATAATTTTATATGTGGGTGGACCGGTGCTTGGGTGCTGTTCTTACTTGAACAAGCATCCCACTTATGATTAACCTCTATTGCAAGCATCTGCAACTACAACAAAAGTATTAAGGTAAACCTAACCATAGCATGAAACATATGGATCCAAATTAGCCCCTTACGAAGAAACGCATAAACTAGGGTTTAGGCTTCTGTCACTCTAGCAACCCATCATCTATTTATTACTTCCCAATGCCTTCCTCTAGGCCCAAATAATGGTGAAGTGTTATGTAGTCGACATTCACATAACACCACTAGAGGCTAGAAAACATACATCTTATCAAAATATCAAACAAATACCAAATTCACATGAGTACTAATAGCAAGACCTCTCCCTTGTCCTCAGGAACAAACGTAATTACTCACAAAGCATATTCATGTTCATAATCAGAGGGGTAATAATATGCATATAGGATCTGAACATATGATCTTCCACCAAATAAACCAACTAGCATCAACTACAAGGAGTAATCAACACTACTAGCAACCTACTAGCACCAATCCTGGACTTTGAGACAAGAATTGGATACAAGAGATGAACTAGGGTTTGGAGATGAGATTGTGCTGGTGAAGATGTTGATGGAGATTGCCCTCTCCCGATGAGAGGAGCGTTGGTGATGACGATGATGATGATTTCCCCCTCCCGGAGGGAAGTATCCCCGACAGAACAGCTCTGCCGGAGCTCTAGATTGGTTCCGCCAAGGTTCCGCCTCGTGGCGGCGGAGTCTCGTCCCAAAAAGTTCCTTCTTATTTTTTTTCATCGAAAGACTTCATATAGGAGAAGATGGGCATCGGAGAGCCACCAGGGGGCCCACGAGGTAGGGGCGCGCCCTAGGAGGGGGGCGCCCCCCCCCCCCCTCGTGAGCAGGGTGTGGGGCCCTTGGCCTTCATCTTTGGCGAGGATTTTTCTTTATTTATTTTAAGATGTTCCATGGAGTTTCAGGACTTTTGGAGTTGCGCAGAATAGGTCTCTAATATTTGCTCCTTTTCCAGCCCAGAATTCCGGCTGCCGGCGTTCTCCCTCCTTATGTAAACCTTGTAAAATAAGAGAGAATAGCCATAAGTATTGTGACATAAAGTGAAATAACAGTCCATAATGCAATAAATATCGATATAAAAGCATAATGCAAAATGGACGTATCAGAGCCTGCTGTTGATAAAATGAGGAACTGGCTTTTGCAACGTCGCGCTCCTCCTCCAGGGCATCTAAGTTTTCCTGCTGATCAAGCTCGGTCTCTCTCTCTCTCTTCGTACATGCGCACTCGAGGTGAGTGATGAATAATGTCGCAGGGTAACACAACCTCTGCGCCTTACACCATGAAGAAGTGTGTATATCCGGTAATGCGATTGGGTGTGGTTCGCATCCCCTAGAGTACGAAGTCGAGCTCCTCAACCCAGTGCTTATCTGATTCTTTCAGAGACCGCACTAGCCTGGGTTTGATGCCGCTCATAATAAGACCATTGGCTCGTTCGACTTGACCGTTTGTTTGCGCATGATATACGGAGGCGTAATCGAGCTTAATGCCTAGATTAGCGCACCAGGCTTTCACCTCATCAGCTATAAAGTTAGAGCTTTTGTCGGTGATGATGCTATGTGGGACACCATATCGGTGCACAACGCCGGATATAAAGTCTAGCACTGGTCCGGCTTCGGCTGTTTTAACTAGTTTGGCCTCTATCCACTTAGTGAACTTATCTACCATGACTAGCAGATATTTTTTCTTATGGCTGCCTCCTTTAAGGGGTCCAACCATGTCAAGCCCTCAGACCGCGCAAGACCAAGTGATGGGGATTGTTTGTAGAGCAGTGGGTGGCATATGGCTTTGGTTGGCGAAAAATTGGCATCCGACGCAACGTTGGACGAGGTCCTATGCATCTGCTCGGGCCGTCGGCCAGTGGAAGCCTATACACAAGACCTTGCTTACAAGGGCCCAAGCTGCGGCGTGGTGACCACCGAGACCGGCATGAATCTCAGCCAAGATCTGCCGCCCCTCCTCCTCGGAGATACATCTTTTGGAGTACTCCGGTAGCGCTTTTCTTATAGAGTTCTCCTTCATGGACTTTATAGGCCTTCGAACACCGAACAATGCAGCGAGCCTCATTATGATCCTTAGGGAGCTCTCACCTGTTGAGGTAGGCCAAGAAGGGTTCGGTCCATGGGGCAATGACTACCATGATAAGATGGGCCGACGGTGTTATTTCGGTGGCTAAGCCTCTGATGATGTCGGTATGTTCGGAATCAGGGGTTGTGGTCGGATCCGGACTGACATTGCCGCTCTCCCCTTGCCACACCACGGATGGCTTGAAAAGCCTTTCCAAGAAGATGTTAGGTGGGACTGGTTCGCGCTTGGTGCCCATGCGAGCAAGGACGTCCGTCGCTTGATTACTCTCTCGAGCCACATGGTGAAACTCGAGCCCCTCAAACCGAGCCAACATTTTGAGAATGATGTTATGGTAAGCCGCCAGCTTCGGATCATTGGCATCAAATCTCCATTTATTTGAGATGTCGCGAGGTTCGAGTCCCCGCGCACTTCCAGGCATTGTATGCCCATGGAGACAGCCATCCGAAGACCATGCAATAAAGCCTCATATTCGACTGCATTGTTGGAGTCTGTGTATAATATTTGGAGTACGTACTGAACTGTATCTCTAGTGGGGGATGTTAGGACAACGCCTGCCCCTAAGCCCGCCAGCATTTTGGAACCATCGAAATGCATGACCCAGTTGGAATATGTGCCGTACTCTTTAGGGAGTTCGGCTTCTATCCATTCAGTGATGAAGTCTGCCAGTACTTGGGATTTTATAGCCCAGCGTGGCTTATATGTTATATCGAATGGAAGGAGCTCAATGGCCCACTTGGCAATCCGGCCCATTGCGTCGCAATTGTTTATTATGTCGTTCAGTGGAACTTCGGAAGCCAATGTGATCGAGCACTCTTGGAAATAGTGTCGTAGCTTCCGGGATGCCATGAAGACCGCGTATGCTATCTTTTGATAATGAGGGTACCAGGATTTGCATGGAGTTAGTATGGTGGATACGTAGTATACCGGTTTTTGGGGCGGGAATTTGTGTCCGTCCTCTTCTCGTTCGACGACGAGTACTGCGCTCACCACCTAGTGTGTTGCAGATATGTATAATAGCATTGGTTCGCTGGCGCTTGGCGCGGCTAGTATTGGGTTGCTTGTTAAAAGAGCCTTTATTTCTTCCAATCCAGCTATTGCTGCATCTATCCACTCAAAGTGATCGGTGCGTCGGAGGAGCCGATAAAGTGGCAATGCTTTTTCTCCTAGTCTGGAGATAAAGCGGCTTAAAGCTGCCATGCATCCAACTAACTTTTGGACCTGTTTAAGGTCCGTTGGTGTAGCCAGTTGTGATAAGGCTTGGATTTTAGCTGGATTTGCCTCGATTCCTCTACTGGAAACAATGAAGCCCGGTAGTTTTCCAGAGGGGACGCCAAAAACACATTTTTCTGGATTGAGCTTAATGTCATATGTCCGGAGATTGTTGAATGTGAGGCGTAAGTCATCTATTAGTGACTCGACACGCTTAGTCTTGATGAAGACATCGTCCACTGATACGTCTCCAACGTATCTATAATTTTTGATTGTTTCATGCTATTATATTATCAACCTTGGATGTTTTATATGCATTAATATGCTATTTTATATGATTTTTGGGACTAACCTATTAACCTAGAGCCCAGTGCCAGTTTCTGTTTTTCCTTGTTTTAGAGTATCACAGAAAAAGAAAATCAAACATAGTCCAATTGACCTGAAACTTCACGGAACTTATTTTTGGACCAGAAGAAGCCCACGGAGTATCGAAGATGGACCAGGAGAGTCCCGGGCTGCCCACGAGGGTGGGGGCGTGCCCCCTGCCTCGTGGACAGCCCGGAGATCCACCGGTGTACTTCTTCCTCCTATATATATCCATATACCATAAAAACTTCAGGGAGCACAATAGATCGGGAGTTCCGCCGCCAGAAGCCTCCGTAGGCACCGAAAACCAATTTAGATCCGTTCCGGCACCCTGCCAGAGGGGGGAACCCCTCTCCAGTGGCCATCTTCATCATCCCGGTGCTCTCCATGACGAGGAGGGAGTAGTTCTCCCTCGGGGTTGAGGGTATGTACCAATAGCTATGTGTTTGATCTCTCTCTCTCTCTCTCTCGTGTTCTTGAGGTGATACGATCTTGATGTATCGCGAGCATTGCTATTATAGTTGGATCTTATGATGTTTCTCCCCCTCTACTCTCTTGTAATGGATTGAGTTTTCCCTTTGAAGTTATCTTATCAGATTGAGTATTTAAGGATTTGAGAACACTTGATGTATGTCTTGCACGTGCTTATCTATGGTGACAATGGGATATCATGTGATCCACTTGATGTATGTTTTGGTGATCAACTTGTGGGTTCCGCCCATGAACCTATGCATAGGGGTTGGCACATGTTTTTGTCTTGACTCCCCGGTAGAAACTTTGGGGCACTCTTTGAAGTACTTTGTGTTGGTTTGAATAGATGAATCTGAGATTGTGTGATGCATATCGTATAATCATACCCGTGGATACTTGAGGTGACATTGGAGTATCTAGGTGACATTAGGGTTTTGGTTGATTTGTGTCTTAAGGTTTTATTCTAGTACGAACTCTATGATAGATCGAACGGAAAGAATAGCTTCATGTTATTTTATTACGGACTCTTGAATAGATCGATCAGAAAGGATAACTTTGAGGTGGTTTTGTACCCTACCATAATATCTTCGTTTGTTCTCCGCTATTAGTTACTTTGGAGTGACTCTTTGTTGGATGTTGAGGGATAGTTATATGATCCAATTATGTTATTATTGTTGAGAGTACTTGCACTAGTGAAAGTATGAACCCTAGGCCTTGTTTCAACGCATTGCAATACCCTTTGTGCTCACTTTTATCATTAGTTACCTTGCTGTTTTTATATTTTCAGATTACGAAAACCTTTATCTACCATCCATATACCACTTGTATCACCATCTCTTCGCCGAACTAGTGCACCTATACAATTTACCATTGTATTGGGTGTGTTGGGGACACAAGAGACTCTTTGTTATTTGGTTGCGGGGTTGTTTGAGAGAGACCATCTTCATCCTACGCCTCCCACAGATTGATAAACCTTAGGTCATCCATTTGAGGGAAATTTGCTACTGTCCTAAAAACCTCTGCACTTGGAGGCACAACAACGTCTACAAGAAGGTTGTGTAGTAGACATCAAGCTCTTTTCTGGCGCCATTGCTGGGGAGTCTACGCAAAAGTCAACATACCAAGTACCCATCACAAACCCTAATCCCACCGCCATAACTTTCTGTATCCACGAGATCCCATCTTGGGGCCTTTTCCAGAGCTCCGCCGGAGGTGGTAACGATCACGGAGGGCTTCTACATCAACACCATAACCTCTCCGATGAAGTGTGAGTAGTTTACTTCAGACCTACGGGTCCATAGTTATTAGCTAGATGGCTTCTTCTCTCTTTTTGGATCTCAATACAAAGTTCTCCCCCTCTCTTGTGGAGATCTATTCGATGTAATCTTCTTTTGCGGTGTGTTTGTTGAGATCGATGAATTGTGGGTTTATGATCAAGTTTATCTATGAACAATATTTGAATCTTCTCTGAATTCTTTTATGTATGATTGGTTATCCTTGCAAGTCTCTTTGAATTATCAGTTTGGTATCGCCTACTAGATTGATCTTTCTTGCAACGGGAGAAGTGCTTAGCTTTGGGTTCAATCTTGCGGTGTCCTTTCCCGGTGACAGTAGGGGCAGCAAGGCACGTATTGTATTGTTGCCATCGAGGATAACAAGATGGGGTTTATATCATATTGCATGAGTTTATCCCTCTACATCATGTCATCTTGCTTAAAGCGTTACTCTGTTCTCTTCAACTTAATACTCTAGATGCATGCTGGATAGCGGTCGATGTGTGGAGTAATAGTAGTAGATGCAGGCAGGAGTCGGTCTACTTGTCTTGGACGTGATGCCTATATACATGATCATACCTAGATATTCTCATAACTATGCTCAATTCTGTCAATTTCTCAACAGTAGTTCGTTCACCCACCGTAATACTTATGCTCCCGAGAGAAGCCTCTAGTGAAACCTATGGCCCTCGGGTCTATTTTCCATCATATTAATCTTCCAATACTTAGTTATTTCCTTTGCCATTTATTTTACTTGCATCTTTATTTCTCTTTATCATAAAAATACCAAAAATATTATCTTATCATATCTATCAGATCTCACTCTCGTAGGTGACCGTGAAGGGATTGACAATCCCTTAATCGCGTTGGTTGCAAGGAGTTTATTTGTTTGTGTAGGTGCGAGGGACTCGTGCGTAGCCTCCTACTGGATTGATACCTTGGTTCTCAAAAACTGAGGGAAATACTTACGCTGCTCTGCTGCATCACCCTTTCCTCTTCAAGGGAAAACCAACGCAGCGCTCAAGAGGTAGCATCCACATATGTTTCAACTGTCTTGCCAATTTGTTTCTCTAGGCATGTTTGAATCATGCGTTGGCAGGTGGCACCGGCGTTTTTGAGCCCAAAGGGCATAGTGTTGAAGCAGAAAGGCTCGTATGGGGTAATAAATGCCGTTGTGGCTTGGTCGGATTCCTTCATTTTGATTTGATGGTATCCGGAGTATGCATCGAGGAAACACAGTGAGTTGTGTCCTGCAGTGGCATCAATAATTTGATCAATGCGGGGGAGGGGGAATGGATCCTTAGGGCAAGCCTTGTTGAGGTCTTTGAAATCGACGCACAAGAGCCATGATTTATCTTTCTTTGGCACCATTACCAGGTTTGCTAGCCAGTCCGGATGTTTTATTTCTCTGATGAATCCGACCTCAATTAGCTTGGCTAGCTCCTCCCCATAGCTTGTCGTTTGGGTTCGGAAAAGCACCGCAGTGTTTGCTTGACTGGCTTGTATCCTTTCAGTATATTGAGGTTGTGCTCAGCCAATCTGTGTGGGATTCCTGGCATATCAGAAGGGTGCCAGGCGAATATGTCCCAGTTTTTGCGTAGGAACGCTCGCAGTGCGGCATCCACCATCGGGTCCAGCTGTGCGCCGATGGAGGCTGTCTTCTTTGGGTCCGTCGGGTGGACTTGAAATTTGACTATTTCATCTGCTGGTTTGAAGGAGGTGGATTTGGAGCGCTTGTCGAGGATTACGTCGTCCCTATCCACCGCCGAGAGCAACACCGTTAACTCTTCGGCCGCAAGGGCCTCAGAGAGTGCCTCAAGGGCCAGGGAGGCTATTTTGTTTTCAGTGCGGAGGCTATGTCCGGATCACTAGCGAGAGTGATAATACCGTTGGGCCCGGGCATTTTGAGCTTCATATACCCGTAATGAGGTATGGCTTGAAAGCGTGTGAATGCATCTCGCCCCAACAGGGCGTGGTACCCACTGTTGAAAGGGGCCACTTGGAAGGTTATCTCTTCGGACCGATAGTTCTCCGGCGTGCCGAATACCACGTCAAGTGTGATTTTTCCCGCGCATCGTGCCTCCTGACTGGGAATAATTCCTCAAAAGGTGGTGCTGCTTTGCTCAATGCGGCTCCTGTCTATTTCCATTTTACTGAGTGTATCCTCGTAGATGAGGTTTAATCCGCTGCCGCCGTCCATGAGCACCTTGGTGAGTCGAAAGCCATCCACAGTTGGATCGAGGACCAAGGCGGTTGGTGCCCGGACTGACCGGGTTCTTGGTTCGTCACTGGAATTGAATGTTATGGCCGTGTTGTTCCAAGGATTTATTGTTGCGACTTGGCAGACTTCGGCGAGGTCGCGAAGTGCCCTTTTGCGCCGATTGTTTGAGGCGGAAGTCTCGAAGACCGTCAATACTCTGCGGCCGTCGTGTTCCAGGGGAGTTGTTCCGAGGTATTTTTGGTGAGGACCGAAACTCACCCTAAACCTTAGACACATTCTTTTTGTGACACTTGGTAGCTACCCAAATTGTTTCGCAATTTTAGCACAAACCTAGCTAGCACTTGTAATTCAAACCCATTGAATGCAGATATTTTTTTAGTTCGTTAGTTGAACAAAGTGCGAAAGGATTGAATCTTTGTGTGGCCTTTTAATAGTATAGATATGACATATATAAAATCTCGCTCGAATCAGAATTCGCCCGATACCTGAAGGATAAATATGAGGCCACTAATAGCCAGTTAAACTTTAAATGGATTTGCAAATAAAACTTGCTAATTGGCCCTCCCCTCTCTCCTCCAGTCAGCCCATCTAAATCCCCTAAAGCCAAGCCCAAATTACCCCTACTTATATCACGCAAGTCCTCTCCTTCCAAATAAGGGCAAACCCTAATCAGAGGGAGACAGAACCCTTAATTTTCCACCACATCCACCACTTGGCCTCCTCCTCCCACCTACGGCTCCACGCATCAGTCATCCGTCCAGTCGACAATAATTCAGGACACAGGTCTATTGATGGATGTCGTTAACTAGTTATCCCACAGACAGCGGTCTGGGTAGGGATATCGACGCCTTTGCTTTTGTTTAAAGCTTTTAAATCCATTTGCATTATTTACATTCACTTGCGGTGTATAAGTTGTATTTGGTCGAAAGACCTTTATTGTATTCATTCGATAAATTTGAGTCTCTAGAATTGGTGTATATGTATGTCTTTAAAGCAATTTGCATTCTATACATTTGCTTCCGTTGTATATGTTGTTTTGGATTATTTCATTATCTCTGTTGTGATAGCGACCATCCTACCACACGACATGCACATTTTCAATATGTACGATGTGTGAAATTAGGCACCTTGTGATTGATATTATGAGGAGGCTGACGAAGGATGCTAGATCCACATAGTGTCTATCCCGAGGTGCTAAACCTACCATCTTTTTTTTCTTATATGTGATGATAATATAGGAGACCACAATATCGTAAGGGGGAGGGGGGTCTCGGTGAGTTCACATAACTCAACGTGTGATTGTAGATTTTAACAATGGAAGTGTCAAAATCTCTACATGGTGTAAAGGCTCTAGACTATGCGAAAAGTGGACCCTCTTTACTATGCATGTGTTGCCCTTATATAGCACTCGTATGGAGCCATGGAGGTCTCTATGTCAGTGTGCCGAGCATATATGGGGTAGGAGTTCGGACTGGTATTGCTATCCGATACATTCAACCCTTCCTATGTGACCTATAGGAATTCACCGTATGTCGCATAAAACTTTCTAGCCTTCATCGAGTAATGTGATATCTCGCACAAGGTCTTTTTTTTCCGAAAAGGAGGTTATCCCCCGGCCTCTGCATCAGAATGATGCATGCGTCCATCTTATTAATAAGCAAATAGTTAAATAAAGTCTTTAGGTCTCAAAAGGTAAAAAAGGCTCACAAAGAGCAATAAGAACATGAAATTGGATAGCCACAACCAGCGAAATAAAGATAGATAGGAAACTAAACACCTATCATATTACATGACCGCCATCCAAACCGGTTGAAGATAGCCCATGCTACCGTCTCCCATCGGATAGATCCAGTAACCATACGCTCCCTGGCATCCATCAGAGTGATTAGCGACCACATACGGATCAGTGTAATGGCCCAAAAAATAACTTGCAAGAAATGAATATGTGTTGTTCTATTAAAAACTAAATTGTTCCTGCAGTTCCATACAGCCCATAATAAAGCACATACTCCTACACGGATATGTTTCGCTGTTTCTAACTCTACTTCATCTGGCCACGTCCCAAATAATGTCTGGATGGTAGTCGGAGGAGTAATGTTAAACTCTATGTGAACAGACCGCCATAATTTTTTTGCCATTGGGCAATCAAGAAAGAGGTGTTTGATAGATTCATCATGATCATAGAAGTTACATCTTCGAGATCCTGTCCAGTTACGTTTTGCCAAATTGTCCTTAGTTAGAATGACTTGTTTATGGACAAACCACATAAACACTTTAATTTTTAAGGGCACTTTGACTTTCCAAATATGCATAGATCGAGGGATAGAGCCAGAGTTGATAATATCCAAATACATGGATTTTACCGAAAACACTCCATTCTTGGTTAGTTTCCAGTGCAACTGGTCTGGCTGCTGAGAAAAGTGAACATCCATCAATCTTCTCACAAGATGGAGCCAAACTTCCCAATGGTTTCCCGCTAAAGTCCTCCTGAATTGAATATTGAGAGGGTTGGACTGTAATACTATTGCAACATAAGCATCTCTACGCTGAACAATATTATAGAGATAAGGATATTTGATAGCTAGAGGCGTCTCCCCTAACTATGTATCCTCCCAGAATCTCGTGGAAGTACCATTTCCAATGATAAATTTTGTCCTTTGGAAGAAGGCTGATTTCACTCTCATCTGTCCTTTCCAAAATGGTGAATCAGTCGGTCGGACCATCACCTGGGATAAGGTTCTAGAGTGTAGGTACTTATTATGTAGAATCTGAGCCCATGTGGCATCGGTCTCTACAGATAGCTTGTACAGCCACTTGCTGAGAAGACATCTGTTCTTCACCTCTAAATTTTCAATACCAAGACTATCTTGGTCTTTTGGCCTACAGATAATATCCCATTTAGCGAGTTTATATTTTCGCTTTAACTCATCGCTCTGCCAGAAAAAACGCGATCGATAGAAGTCCAGTCTTTTCCGAACCCCAACTGGTACCTCAAAAAAGGACAGGAGAAACATTGGCATACTCATGAGCACCGAATTAATGAGAATTAGTCGGCCTTCATATGACATAAGCTTGCCCTTCCAGCAGATTAGTTTCTTTTCAAATTGATCCTCAATGCACTTCCATTCTTTGTTAGATAGCTTGTGATGGTGAATTGGTATGCCCAAATACGTAAAAGGCAACGAACATAATTCACATCCGAACAATTGTTTGTAAGCTTCTTGTTCGCATTTAGCTCTTCCAAAGCAAAACAATTCACTTTTATGGAAGTTAATCTTTAACCCCGACAACTGTTCGAATAGGCATAACACAGGCTTCATGTTTCTTACTTTTGCCAGATCACGCTCCGTAAAGATGATAGTATCATCAGCGTACTATAGAATGGACACTCCTCCGTCCACTAAATGCGAGACGATCCCGCCTACCTGGCCATTGTCTTTAGCTCTTCCTATTAGAATTGTCAACATGTCTACTACTATGTTGAACAAGATAGGTGACATCAGGTCTCCTTGCCTCAGACCCTTGTGTGTCTGGAAATAATGACATATGTCATCATTCACTTTGATTCCGACACTCTCTTTTTGCGTAAAGAATCTACCTGCTTTCTCCAGGACTGATCGAATCCTTTCATCCGCAAGGCCTGCTATAGAAATGGCCATTTGACCTTATCGTACGCTTTCTCAAAATCCACCTTAAAAACCACACCATCTAGTTTTTTCATGTGGATTTCATAGAGCATTTCATGTAGGGCCACAACCCCTTCTAGGATGTTTCTATCCGGCATGAAAGCAGTTTGAGATGGCTGCACCACGGTATGTGCAATCTGTGTAAGCCTGTTAGTTCCCACCTTGGTGAAGATTTTAAAGCTGATATTAAGAACACATATTGGTCTAAACTGCTCAATCCGCACCGCCTCTGTTTTCTTCGGAAGTAAAGTAATCATTCCGAAATTTAAGTGAAATATCTGCAAATTTCTAGAAAACAAATCATGGAACATTGGAAGCAAATCACCCTTAATAATGTGCCAACACTTTTTATAAAACTCAGCCAGAAAACCATCCAGCCCAGGAGCTTCATTATTCTTCATCTGTGAAATTGCCTCAAACACCTCTTTCTTCGAAAATGGGGCGGTCAAAATTTCGTTCTCGTCCATTGCTAGTTGAGGGATGTCCTCAACCCTAGACTCGTCTAAGGACACAAAATTATCCCCAGGTGCCCCAAATAGCTACTTGTAATAATTGGTGATGTATAGTTTTAGGTTCTCCTATCCTAAAATCGTCCCCTCATCTTGCTCGAGCTGAAAGATTTTCTTCTTTCGATGCTTGCCATTCGCAATCATATGAAAGAATTGTGTGTTATCGTTCCCTTGGGCGACTTTTCATACTTTAGCTCTTAGCGCCCACTTCAATTCCTCCTCTTGAAGCAATTATTTCAGTCTCATTTCCGCCTTCACTTTAGTTTCCATCTCTCTGGTATCTAGAATGGAGGACTGATCGAATCCTTTCATCTGGCACAAGGATAAACCGTAGGATGATTTTTCTCCTGGTACAACCGGTCCATCCTGGATTTGAACTAAAGACCTCACCCCGTGAACTAAATCAACCAATTGTGAAAGAATCAATAGACCTCTTTCCGGGAGTGATTTATCCTTCCAAGAACGCAACATACAATCCTGGAGTATGATTTAAGTAAACATAAAACAGATTGTTTAGTTCAACAAGATTTTTTAGCTTAGAACACTAACATTTCTGTTTTACATTTTTAAGTTTTTATTTTTCATAGGTGAACAAGTTAGTTAATGCATCATGGTTACGTGTATACCATGTATCAATGCCCAACTTTCACGAGATGGTTCCCATGAAACAACTATTATTTATTTCAAGCTACTTTGGATCGTTGTTAATATTAATAATGAAATAAATTATGTAATGGAATGGTAGGACAGAAAAAGGAAGCATGGGAACAACAACAAGATAAAGGTATTGAAACGTCAATTTCAAGGAGATAGAAAATGGATTCCTATTTTGAGAACACCTAAGCTCACATCAAACCGTCAATTTAGGATCCAGCTTGGGATTATGTTCTCTACTGACGCAAATGTTAGGGATAAAGGAAGTGGAAATACTGAAATGAAATGAAATAAAGATTAATAAAGTAAAAAAAATCAAGATCGAAGAGCCCAGGTTCTAAATATAGAAAATATGCCACAATCATTGTTATTCTCATTTTAAAATGATACTTCGAATTTATTCAAATTTTATATCATGGAAATATTTCTTAATCATAAATATAATATTATCAGCTTTATTTATAAGGTCTTTGCAAATAATTAATAATATGATTGCAATGCATCGCCCAGCTGCAGAGGGCCGGGGTCATCCTCCTTTTCAAAAAAGAATGTCAGTAGACCTGATAGTTACTCCACTATTAAGTTCAAATTTTTTTTTAGCTAAAAAAATTCACGACACTTATTTTAGATCAGATAGAGTAATATCTGTTTTTGCAGGGAAAACTAAAATTTTCATACAACATGAGTGAAAATTAGAGACGTTCGACTCATCATTTCCTTTGTGCAGGGTTCACGCATGGAAATTTAACTGCACATGTACACACTACGACGTGACGTATTTACAGAGCGGTGATGTCGAGACGGTAAATGGCGAGCCAAGTGGCCGCGGAGAAGTGCCGACAAAGCGAAAGGAAAAGAGGGCAAGAGAGACAGGGAGTGAGACGGCACGAGCAAGGAAGAGAAGCTCGATGTGAAGCAGCCAGCCAGACGGACAGGGGAATGAAGGCGGGCCCCGCCCGTCCCGGCAACAAGATCCCCTCGCCCGCACGCCCGCCCGCACTGCTCCGCTCCGCTCCACTCCACTCCACTCCTCCCCGATCGATCGGTCCATCGAATCAAATCACACGCCTAGCCTAGCTCGCCTCCCCTGCACCATCATTGCCGCGCCGCCCGCTGCTCTGCCTCTGCTCTGCTCCGCTCCGCTCAGCCGAGTGCGCAGATCGATCGGCGATGGACATGAGGTGGGCGCCGAGGCGGCCGGCCGACCAGCCGTCCTTCTCCTCCACGCTGCTCGACGCGATATGCGACTCCATGGACGGCCCCGAGGCGAGAAGCGCCACGGCGGCGAGGTCGGCGTCGGCGGCGGCGACACGGGCGGCGGCTGCGGCCAAGAAGCAGGAGGAGGCCGCCCTGCATTACTACTACTACTACAAGCCGGCCTTGGCCGCCAGCCACCGGGCGCGCGGCGAGGCGCCGACGCAGGGCGCCGCGGCCGCGGACTGCTCCGGCCGAGGCTACTTTTCCTCGTCCGAGGTGGAGTGCTCCCTCGGCCGCCTCAACCGCATCCGCACGTCCGGCGGCGCGGCGCCGAGGCAGAGGCAACAGCAGCAGCAGCAGCATCCCGCTCCGGAGAAGTCGGCGAGGACGAAGAAGCCGACGGCCGCCGCCCGCGGCTGCAGCAGGCCGGCGTCCCCCGGCGCGCGGCTCGCCAGCCTGCTCAACTCCATCTTCGCCGGGAAGCGCCATTCGGCTCAGCGGACGGCCCCGGCGGACCAGGAGCCCGTGTGCTCCACAGCGCCGTCGTACGCGCGGTCCTGCCTGTCCAAGACGCCGCCGCCGTCTGCGGCGCGGGCGAGCCGGAGCCGGAGTACCCGGACCGTGAGGTTCCTGGACATTGACGGTGAGCTGGCCGTGGCCGCCGCGGCAGTGGGACGCTGCCGCCGAATTCCCGTGGTGGAGGTGGAGGAGGAGCTGCTCCGGCCGGCGGACGTGGAGGCGCGCATCGACGGTGGCGAGAAGAGCAGCGACGCGAGCTCCGACCTGTTCGAGCTCGAGAGTCTCGCGGCCACGGCTTCGGAGAGCGGCCGGTGGGATCGCGACGGGTCGTACGGTAATGAGCTGCCGGTGTACGGGACCACCGGAGTTGGCCTCCACCGTGGGATCGGCCATCCCCGCACGTACGAGTATGGACCGTATGGTCTTGGTCGAAGTTGTAGAAAGCTTGTTTGATTTCGAATAAGTATAAGTAGAGGGTGCTCAGTGTTAAATAGTCTATAACTGTTTCCTAATATAGTTTTTGCTGTTAGTTTCAGATATTGTGTTGTAGGTGTTTTGTACAGCTAATTAGTCGCTACACTTTGCACCTGTGTAACTCCATGTGGCATATAATTGTTTCTTATTAGTTTTTGCTATTAATTTTGGAGATTATTATCAAGCTCATCAGCAATTCAATCCGGAACCTGAGCTCAAATGCACCTGATGAACAGTAAAATAAATAAAAAATGCAACCCTTTTGTGGTGCAAGAAGCGCCTGTGCATGAACTCCGTGCAAAATTTTGTGAAGTATGGACATTTGAGGAGCTTCTGGAAAAAAAAGACAAAATCAGGCGTGAATAGTGTGATTTTCAAAAGTTCTTCAGACACCCGAGAATTGTCTTTTTTTCCACGAGCTCCTCTAATGTCCAAACTTCATAAAATTTTGCACAAAGTTCATGCACAAGAGCATCTTACAGCACAAAAATATTTGGATTTTTAATTTGTTTTTTATTTGGTTTTACTGTTCATCCCCGGGCTCATCTAAGCCCGGGTTCAAACCGCCGCGTCCCTAGCTCATCCTCTTTACGAAGAAATAGAATGTGGAATAAAAGAATATTTTGGGGGCATGTTGCTAGCTTTCTTCTCTAAGAGCATCTCTAACTGGACCCCTCTCTAATTGAACCCCTAAATTTCAACTCCCCAAACGTTTCAAACATCAACTCCTCAAATTTGAGGAGTTACAAAAATGTAGCTAAATGAACCCTTGAACTTAACTCCTCAAATGAAGTAGACCCTACATCGAAGTCTCTCTTCCTCCTTTTCTTTTTTCCTTCTTCTTCCTTCCATGTGGCCAATGATGAATTCTCGTCATTAGATGATGTTCATAAGCTAATTAAGAAATGTGATAGATGTTCTGTCGATGCAATTTGATAGAGGCTCATCGTGCGTGACGTAAGCATGCAACAAAATAGCTGAGAAAGTAGGCGAAATTCATCCTCCACATGCCATGGCTTGGGCGCTTCTTCGTATGAATGGGTTCTTCCACTCATCCTTCTCCTAGTGTCGCGATGGTGTGGCCCGGAATGCAAGCATTCATCGAAATCTGTGATGGCGGTTGGTGGCCACTTTTCTACGCATGTTTTTCCTATACATGAACTTTTCCTCCATAGGTGCTCCCCCGCATGTGGTGCAGTTTTGCCCGTGGTCGGGGATGATGGGGAGGAGCGCCGTTGGGCTAGGGGCTATGGGAAGGAGCGTTGTCGTGGGGGAAACGATGGAGCAGTGAAGAAAAAAGGTCATCGGAATCTTGCTAGAGGTCAGCGAGGCTCCAGGGTGTAGGCGGGCATGAGGGGTGGTCGTCGGATGCATGAAACATGAAGGATGCGACCTCGATGTGTACGCTTCCGAGCTAGAGGGTGATATGGGCGAATAGGAGTGCTAGGGAGAAGAGGAGGGCTAGGGAGCAGTTTCCTTGGCACACAGCACCTTGGGGGTGGTGCAGGAGCTCCAAGTGCTAAGGAGGGACAGAGGCATTATATTGTGGGGGGACAAAGAGGTGTCTAAGCTGGGCGTCGATCTGGCCCGGTGCGGCCATAGAGGGACCGGGACTGGTCATGGCTCATGGGAACGCTCAATAGAATCGGTTCAGTGTTGGTCGCACCTGAGGATAGGTCCGCGTGGGTTCGAAGTAGCTGTGGAAGTCAGGGTTAAAATTCCAATAAATTGAAATAAATATCTTGGGTGGATGGTATCAAGGTAAGTGGAGCCAAGGGTATCCAGGTATGAAGTGAGAATATTCTCTAGAGTGAATAGTAAAGATGTCATACTTGAACTTGTCAACCACCTTAATCAAGGATTAAATCCAAGGAAAATCCAAAGAATATATAAGACAAGGGGGAACATGAAAAAAATCACAACCATGATTTTTGAGTCTGTGAGACATTGGAGGTAGAAGAATCAACATTAAACACTGCATGGCGTTACCATGATCTAACTACCATTCTCGTAGAGTTTCTTCCGAGGACTTGTAGATTTGGCATTGCTACTTTGGCATTCCTAGCTCTCACAGTGACATCAATGTCTTGGAGAGATCTCCGCTTTTCGATAGGCTAGCAAGTGATAATGCTCCTGCATGCAACTTCAAGGTCAATGGCCATGATTATGAGATGGGCTACTCCCTCGCTGATGGCATCTATCCTTTATGGTCAACATCTATCAAAACAACTACAAATCCTCAAGGTAAGAAGAGAACCCACATTGCCAAGACTTAAGAAGCAGCGAGGAATGACATTAAAAGAGCATTTGGGGTATTGCAAGCTCGATTTGTAATTGACCGGAGTGCTTGATTTTGGGACAAGAAGACCTCGGGAAAAGATCACGACAACTTGTGTGATGCTGCACAACATGATCATCGAGTATGAGAGGGTCCCCGGTGGACTATGACTATGTTGGTTAAACTTCCAAACCTCGTACGAACCAGGACTGATTTCAAGCTTTTCTTGAGGTGTGTGGAGATTTGAGACCACGGATCACATGGACAGCTCCGCGAGGATCTCGTTGAGCATCAATGGTAGCTACATGAGCGATAGTGTGTTTAACTTTGTTTATTCATGGTTAATTTGGATTATTCGATTTATTTGGATGAGATTCTTTGTGTAAATTTGTTGATTTCAAATGTTGTTGAATCGTTCGATGTTGAAACATCAAAACTTTGAATTTTATCCATCCCAAAGTGCAGTTGGAATAAATTATATACGCACACACACATAGTATTAAAAACAGAGGAGAACACAATTATCAATGCTGAAGTTTTAGAAAATCTGTCTTTCCGCACATGCTTTACAAACCCCATTTTTCTTCTTTAACAAAAGAAGCAAGGTGTAAACCACCTTTAAACGCCCCTTTGTAGGGAATCTGTTAGAGCTGCGTGCTCTAATTAATTCAGCATGCACATGCTCTAACCACGATTCGCCCATGTGCCCGCTGTACGTACGTAGTAATTGGTTAGGCTCAAACTTTCTGGTGGATCGATCGATCGAGCTTGGTCGGAACATGACAGACGTAAGACCCAAGAAAGAAAGAGCGTCGAGTGTTTCGTTTTAGATTAGATTAGAAGAAGTTGTCAAGAACATTTCGAGTGCGCCTTTGATGGCTCATCAGCTCGTGGATCCCCAGAGAGTTGCATGGATGGGGGGGCACACGCTTTGTCTGCCGCTAGCTGCGCGAGAGACCATCATCGCGTAGGAGAAGCATGGGCGGACGGAGGCGGCGACACGCGACGACGTGCGGGTGAAGCGAAAATGATCCCGGCAGCGGTGAATTCGGCGAAAACCACTCGATGTTCTTGGGAGCTGGGCGCTGCCGTCGACGAGGTGCTTGCTGCAGACGCGCCGGCGGGGCGGCCGGTCTGGGCGGGCATGAAAGAGGAAAGGGGCCGCGGCCAAAGAAAGAGGAGGGCGAAAGGGCTTTTCGCTTCCTTTGAGGCGGGGGCAGTCAAAGCACCCATCGATCCTTACGGCCACCTGATCTGATCGATCCGTCGAGGAAAGGGAAAGGGAAGGAGCCACGGCGCGGGCGGCGATCCCCAGGCCGGGCTGGGCACTTGGGCAGGCGGGGAAGGAAGGAAGGAGCAGGAGGAATATTTCGGGGTTCGCTCCGCTGCGTCGCGGGTTGCTTTGATCTCTCTCTCGCTCTCATCTCCCCTTTCGCGACGTCCTGTAGTACGCGCCGCCAAAAAGCAGAGCGGCAAAGCGAAAGCGGCGTCGCTCGCGCGGAAGTGCGTGCCGGATTGGTTCTTGGATCGGCCGCCTCGCTCGGACACGGGCGCGACGGGGTCGTGGTCCAGCCCAGAGACGGCTTTGTTGCTCTCTTTTTTTGTGTTGTGCGGGAGGTGCGTGCACCCGGACAGAACGTCATGTGTGGAAAGCAAATTACCGTTGAAGCCGGCAAGACCCGTATGTATATGGGAACTAGTATACTATATTTCAAAGTTTTGAAATACTAGTAAACATGCACGTGCAACGCACGTCTCAATCAAACCACATCAAAATTCATGTGGGTACCCAATTTTGAATTCATACTCTGGAAATGGCCCCTTCTTTATAAACAAAAGGACAAAGTACAAACCCATCAATTATCTTTTGAGAATGCCACTGAGGTTCAAGCAGACCACAAAGAAATCATAATTGTACAAAAAAAAGTTACAAATCAATGGGAATCAATTGGATGAACAACTTCTACATAGAGAATATATGGGTGTGGCCTATTTAGTCTATTGTATAGTAAAAATGGAATCAAATTAAATATCCGATGAAGATTTCAGAAATTTTATTTTCTTGGGTGAACTTCAAAGGAACATATAAACATTGTCCAAATGAACATGGTGTCGTCAATGCAAAGTTGGAACAAAAACCTCCCTAAAAATAGCAATCTTGGAAGAACTGAATTAGCTTCCTTCTTGGATTTTGGGCTGCTTGTTATCTTCTGAGTTTGAAGGCTCGGCGGTGAAGGTAATCCCACCCATGGGAGTCATAGCGGGTACCACCTGCTAGCAGTAAGAGTCGGACAATTTTTCCTCCATTTTCAGTTTATCTCAGCATCTCCTGGAGTGGAACTATGGTGCAATGGGGGTATGCATATTGTAGTTAAAACACACACTGCTCTCTAAGTATACATAGAGAAAGCTGTAATGGAAAGTAGTATGATCTGAACTAATTACTCATCTTTTGAAATTGTCGTAGATCGTATATATGAGAACTCAAACTGGTGGTGGCACCTATTACTAAAGCCCGTAGATCTAAGGAGGGCACTTAACCTTATAAGAATATATTGCACTAATCTATGTAAGCTGGTAATCAACAAAAGCAACAGACAGCTTAAGCATAACATATGGTTTGATGAAAAATAACAGTTGATAGCATTATAATAGAGGATCAGATTATTAAATTATGGAATTTCATTTGTGTGGAAATAAACTGACCATCAAAGTTTTATATGAGTAATATGGACAATAGATGCAGATATAAAAGGAAGCCAGAAGTTGATTACATGCACCTTTATAAGAATCTGCATATGTACAACACTCCCAGAACTCAAAAAATCTAGCATGCCATTAGCCTTGAGATAATTGTAACTGCATCCCAATAGAAATACTGTTGCAACCATAGAATATTCTAGCGAGGAACTCCAAAGAATTTGGGGCTTAATTCCCAGAAGTCCATAGAATGCAGTACACCACTCCCAGAAGTCCGGAGAATTTGAGGATTAATTCCTCGGTACTACACTACCACAATCTCCCTTGTGGTGATACAACAGTTCGAAAGAAAGTTAATCGGCATAATGTACATTATATTTTGCTCACATGTCAAGTAAAATGTTCTGTACAATAGCACATTCGGCGGAAAATATAATTCTTGCAGAGAGCTTCTGTTTTACAAATGTTTAGCGGACTTAATTAGGAAGTAATGTAAACAATAATAAAAATGAAATTTGAGTCCTCCAATGCATGTCATGATATGCATGGACTTCAATAGAAGAAAGGAGAATAGTTTCATTATGATGTGTCATGTGTGCTGTAAAAGTGATGATCCTTAGCCAGATTTCCTAGGACAAAGCAAAGTACAAATACAGATAAAAGTGAAACATCAATACTCGTTCCATTCCTTCCTTATAGGAGTCACTGCATGATGTATTCTTCTGAGCACTTTGTGTACGATGCAGAGGTGGTCATGCAAAGACCAAGAAATGAATTTCGCAGAATGTTAAATCAGTTATACTACAGAAAGCCTACTGATATCGATGCACTTGGGTGTGCACTTACATGTACAAATAGTAAAGACTCCATGACTTTTGCCATACCTGGAGAAATAACTACCACAAGGATTCCATGGATTTCTGCAATTATAGAAAGAAAGATTTGTTTTGCTTCTTAAAAATGTCTAAAGGGCATTTTTCTTCTTCTTCAAGTAACTTGTAGGGAATAGCAATGACAATGCTTTTGCTGGATTAAATTTCCCCCATAAAAAACTTGTCATGTGTGTATATAGTATGTAAACTGATACTAAATTCATGTACTGTAGGCGGATCTCAAGAAATTGTTACAAAGATTAGTCTGAATAGTGATAAACCAAAATCTGAACTTCACAAAATCACCAAAGCAAAAAGTGGCTTCCACTATTACTCCAGTATATTTCCAACCTAAATCTTAAGGGGGAGTTAGACGTTCAGTAGAATATGGTCGGTTAAAAAGCACTGCACATGCAACTGTGTTAAAATTTTCCAATTAAGCTGCTATTCAAACATGGCACCCAACAAAAACAAAGCTAGGTATCAATATATTTTGGTTCCTGTCCTGCTGTCATCTATCCTTGTTCAGTTTGCAACAAAAATTTCTACAAGGAACATAATATGAACAAGGGACATCACCAACAATTATTTCACAAGGAGATGTGTAGGATGAGTGTCAAGGAAGTGATCAGTGCTGGTACATCTAGCTTACCATGATCAAGTTACATGTATAGGCAGACCATAAGATGATCCAAGTCCACTAATATTCAATGTACTCATGTTCACCTGGTTGGAAAAACAATAAATAACTCAGCCACACAGCACAATTTCTAGAGAAAATCGAACAACATAAGTAGCTAAGCCTTGGTCTGGTGGGTTACCTCCAGGTATCTTCTCGAAGCCCTACCATTTGGGCACACAGACCGCCGCGTCGTATCTCGAGTAACTAAGGAGCTTCATGAGTAGATGGCGACTACAGCTGCCAGTACATTGGCCTCTTACAAAAACCTGGAGCCATGTCTCGTGGATCGAGAAGAGGGAGTGAACAATGGAGAGCAGCTTGTTTTCTTTCTCATCTCCTGCTTTCTTGTACATCTAAAATGTAACATGCAGATATGCAGGATGTCAGCTTCAGCATACAACAACACACTAAGTTAAGTTATCCAGTTATTACTTTGGGTAAAAGTTAATGAGCAAAACAAATAGCCCAGTGCATTCTATGAACCAGGATTGATAAGGGCGCACGCACATGGCACGGTTGATTAGATTACAAATTATCTAGCTCGTGATTAGATTACAGGAGGGGAACAAATCGTGCCCACGCTGATGTATTTCATGCCTCAGCAATAAGGCTAAAAGCCTGAAAAATGGTCTCTAGAATGAATCATGGTAGATGAGACTAAATTGGACCATTGTGCAATCGAAACCTCATAGAAACTAAATTGTACTACTGTGCAATCAAAACTTGAGAGACAACCAGTTACAGCTGCAAGCCAGCAATGTCAGTAGACTTTTGTTTTGCACTACACTCCTGCAGTCAAATAAGATCAAACATGTCAGACATATCAAAATTGATGTCGATGTTATCTTGAGCGGTGGTTTTAAGGAGTAAATTCAGAGCAGAAGACGCTAGCAACATTAGGAATACTAACGACAATTCACTTGGAAGCAACAGCTACAAAAAATGTAGTACTAACGACAAATTCATTTGGAAGTGATCGATATACATGTGATTCCAGAAATGTTCCTACAACCTGTAATTATCAGCGGTTGGGAAGCGCTAAGTGGGCAGTTTCATACGGTAGCAGCCAGCCAGCTAACCAACCCGACGAACAAAATTTGGGGCAAGCCATGGTCGCAAACATACAATTCAAATGAACAGAGCTGACGGGGAACATACCTTGATCTTGTCTGCGAAGTGGCCGAGGTCGGGGAGCCCGGGTCCTCGCCGCCGTTACCCTTGAGGAAGTCGCTGACGAGCATGGCCAAGTCCAACTCGCTCTCGTGGCTCCCGTTGTGGCTCCCGGGCCCCTCACCCCTTCTCGCGTCCGCTGCCATATCCCATAGGTCGCCCACCGGCGACCCCCTGCCCCCGCCGCCCCTAGGCGACACCCTCGCCGGCAGTGAAGAAAGAACCCAGATTAAGAAGCTTTAGAGAGAAATTTATGCAACGAATCAAACTGGCTGCTACTCACCTGCGAAGCACATCCAACGTGATGTCCGTTCGCCTGCCCCTCCCTCTCCAGATGTGGTGGCACGACGTGCCTCTCCGCCTCTGCTGCCTCCGATTGGGGTGGAAGGAGACACGTGGCGGACGGCGCTGCGGGCGAGGCGCGTCGGCGGACGACGATGGAGGTGATCCGAACTCGGGAGGCAGCTGGGGAGGCGTGGAGAACTCGGGAAGAAGAGATTGATTTCGGGAACTGGTAGCGATCAGAATCGCGTGATTGTAGGGGACGCCGGACCGGTAGTTGGAATATTCGTCCGCTGGTGGAGTATGGTCAGTCATTGAAAATTGCTAACTCCATACAATAGACTTATTAGATCAATAATGACTGTTAGATTAAAATTTATGGCCTAATTATATGGTGCTGATTGGTTGGTGCGATGTTTTGGGTCTAATTACGGAGTGCACCTAAGAAAATTCTTGTTCGATTGTTTAATAATAGTGGAGATCCGTTTTCGCTTATAGGAAAGAATAAGAAAATAGAAGCTGACCTGGGCAGAATAAAGCCCAACAAACAAAGTAAAAAATTGTGTTTTCCAGTCCACCGTCCAAAGCTTGCCCTGACACACACAAAAAACAGGACAAAAACGCAGCCCACCCAGTTCGTCCCCTACATGGGCTCGTTTACAAGTCAACAGGGATGCACACATCATAAAGCAACACAGAAATCTAACGGTAAAGAGATTCGACTAAGACTTCATAAAAACTCAGTCGACTGAGTTTTAGGGCAACCGTAAAAATATAAATACATGCTTGTGCTCAATTCAAAGAGGGGGCAAAAATGCCTCTAATCCATGGTCCATCCGGAAAGAAGAGAGTATCATTACCATTTGGGACTCGGGGATTAGGTGACGACTCATGCGTCCGTGGAGGCTGCATGTCTCCGGCGCATCTCCGACGGCCGAGGCTCATGTGCCTGTGGCGGCGGCAGGTGTCTCACGCGTCTCCGGCGAGGGCGGGTGCGACCGGGTGCCAGCTGGAGCAGCAGAGGCAGGCCGTGAAGGCAGCGGCTGTAAGAATAGTTGGGCACCACAGGAACAACAGAGGTGCGGCGGCGGTGGGGCGGGCTCATAGTCTTCGTCATGTGCGACAGACTTTCCGCCCTTCTTGGCCGACGGCTTCTCCGCGGTGGTGCAGCAGCGTAATCCTGCAGCAGGAAGTACTCGTCGTCGTCAATGGACTCCTCATCGCAACAATAAAACTCTTTTTTTCTGCAATTTGTAGAAATGAAGCTCAGAGCAAAAACCACAAAGAAGCCATCACCTGTGCTTGGCATTCCATCAAACAAGTGCAGAGTAACCTCATCCAAAACATATGTATTATTTCTTCACTGCGACCACATGAACCAGCGCAATTTATTTGAGTTGTCGCCACATCTTGCGAGGAGCTCCCCACAGGCCGCAGGCCCCATGGATGAAAACGCTATGCTAGCTGCACTCAACCGCAAGATGGTCTCCACCGAGCAACGAATCATGTAGTCACTGAAGCAGGCAAACAAGTCAGAGTAGAAACAACCATAGAGTAATCACGTTATGTGTTTCCAATTCCAAATAACCCTATTTGTAGATTTAAAAAAGCAACTCTGGATTGAATCCAACAGACGAAGACTGAATCAGGCCCGACCTTTGTTTTTTCTTGCGTCTACACAGGGCGCCCGAGTACCTACATTTATGTGACCAGAACTGTTATACAACCCTGTAATCAGTTAACTAATTTAATTACATACAGGCTGCAGCTTCCTGGGTGCAGATCGGTCGTGCGGAGGTGTGGCCAATGGACATAACGCGAGGATCGTGACGGACCCGCGGCCAAAAATACGGGCTATCTGGTTCGATTAGTACCTTTGCGTTGTCTAGGGCTAGGCCATGGCGTGAAGCTCCATCGGCACCTGCACTGGCATGAATGTGAACGGCGTAGAGAGGAAACTTACTGGATTCTCTAGCTCACGGATCAGGTTGGCGGCCACGCGAGCGACGACAGAGGAGTTAGAGGAGGAGCGGCCTGTGGCGGCGGCCTGCTTGTGTCCATCAGAGAAGGAGCGGCGGGCGACGACGGCCTGCTTGTGTCCATCAGAGAAGGAGCGGCGGGCGGCGACGACCTGCTTGTGTCCATCAGAGGAGGAGCGGCGGGCGGCGGCGGCCCATGACACAAAAACGGACTCAACGCTGCTCGCGCGGCAACAATCCGCGATGGCGATGGTGATGGCGCGACCTTACGGTGCAGTGCCGCGAGGTCGGCGTGCAGGCATGATACGGTGTTGGTGGGCGGCTTTGAGGTTAAGG